>NC_080578.1:18165000-23165000 GCF_029962835.1 Magnolia sinica
ACCTCCACATAGCTAGTTAGCAGGCTGAGGTCTCGTTCGCTAACGGAATTAACTAAACAAATCGCTCTACCAACTAAGAACGGCCATGCACCACCACCCATAGAATCAAGAAAGAGCTCTCAGTATGTCAATCCTTACTATGTTTGGACCTGGTAAGTTTTCCCGTGTTGAGTCAAATTAAGCCACAGGCTCCACGCCTGATGGTGCCCTTTTGTCAATTCCTTTAAGTTTTAACCTTGCGACCATACTCCCCCCGAAACACCAGCCAATCCGCTTCCCATTGCAATGGGGTATAATAGTAAAAAGTAAATAGTGCAGGGCAAATCCATTAGTCAGGCAATTTAACGGGACAGATCTTTCCCTCAACGTTAGTCCGGATGAGAGAGGGGTTTTTAGACAACTTTATAGAACGTATTTATAATCCTTGAGCATTTTATTTAAAATATTTTGAAGACATTTGTTTATCTCAAAATAGCCTAAAAGACAGGCGAGTATACAGGAAATTTCTTTTATTTATTCATTTTAGCCTAAAAGACAGGCGAGTATACAGGAAATTTCTTTTATTTATTCATTTTACTTTTTGTCCTTATTATCCAGGATCGTCTTTCTCATTTTCTTTATTCATAGGGGAAACGGATTGGATACTCCCCCTGCCACCAGCCCGGTGGCTGGTGGTCGGTTCTCTGTGGGCCCCATCATGATGTATGTGTTTCAAACATTCCGTTCATACATTTTTAAAGATCATTTTAAGGCTTGATCCCAAAAATTAGAGGGATACAAATCTAAGTTGGACCACACCACAGGAAAACAATAGTGATAGTATATCCACCATTTAAAAAATTGTCTAGCCACTGCAAAACAAAATCCTCGTGGTGGTCTTAACCTATTGGACGGATTGGATGTTGAGTACACAGAAAAAAAAAAGTTGGAAGTTATTCATTGGGTGTACTGTAACCTGTGATGCAACCATTGAAGTTGAGACCTCTCTCCTCGGAGTAAAGAATCACGAGAAATTTGAAAAGCAAAATTTGGGGGGTAATATACGACAAAAATACAAATATCGATGCGCATGCATGCTGCCATTTACAACTACCACATATCTGCCTCAATCCAAACCGTCCAAATTAAGAGTCCGGATGCTCTGTTTGCCACGGGCCGGATTCTCCTGCTTCCTTGCATCATCATTAGTCCATGCCATTACTGGCATTCTCAACACTGCAGCATTAATGTAGTGTGTGATGATCTGGTCAACTAGATTGCAAGGCAATGGGCGTCACCTGAAGCATGATTTTCCTGCTTGTGGTGAGGAGTCTTCTTCCTTTCTTATTTTCATACCGAAGAAGGAAAAGCTCTGCAATCTGTAGATGAAATGGAATTCTTTTATTTGCTTCTTTGCACTTCATTTCTCTTGATCGCAACCCATGGCCTTCTTAGCTTTCGAAATTGGCTATCAATTTCAAGAAAATTACCACCGGGTCCCTCCGGTCTTCCCATAGTTGGAAGCTTATTCCAGATTGGCGACCGACCCCACGAGTCCTTAATGGCTCTTGCTCATGCCTACGGTCCGCTCATGTCTCTACGTCTCGGATTTGTCACGACCGTGGTCGTTTCTTCTGCCGACATGGCGAAGGAGATCCTACAAAAGAAAGATCATGCCTTTGCGGGCCGGGCCATCCCTGATTCAGCCACAGCTGAAGCTGACTACGAGCTGTCTGTGGCGTGGCTTCCTCCGAGCCCACTTTGGCGGACTCTTCGGAAGATCTTGAACACTCAGATCATGACCATACAGAGGCTGGATGCGCTGCAAGGCCTCCGAAACAAGAAGATGGTGGAGCTGGTTCAGCACGTTCGGGAGATCTCTGTCGCTGGTTGGGAAGTGAACGTTGGATGGTTGGCCTTCGCGACGACATTCAATTTGCTATCGAGCACCGTTTTCTCGATCAACTTGGTGGACCTAAAATCGGACGGTGCGCAAGAATTCAAGGACGCAGTGTCGAGAATTATGGAGTTTGCTGGGAAACCTAATCTTTCAGACTACTTCCCGTTTCTTAGGCCATTTGATCTGCAGCGGATCAGGCGTGGTGTCAGGGGTTCTTATGATCGGCTGCAATACAGAGAATTGGGGAATGCCAGAAACGAAGATTTCTTAGATGTCCTTCTTGATTACAGCCAGGAGCATGGCCCTGAATTCGATCGACGGCAAGTCAATTCGCTTCTTGCGGTAAGAGCTGCAGATTCTAATCACTCATTTTCTTTAGGGAATGATTCGGAGCGAAACACCCATATCGGAAATTTGTTGTGAGTAATAATTCGTTGGTTGGAGGTGGACCTGTTGACCACCACCTCTTCCATCACCATCTGGATTTACTGATTTGATCCGGTAGGGTTTACTTCTATGGGACGCGAATTTCAACTGTTGTAGGAAAGTCCGGGCTACAAAAAGTTTTGGAGCTCTGTTGGGCTTGCCGTGGTGTGTGAGTAACATCCATCCTCTAACGTAGCTCTTGTTATGATACGTGTCCAAAGATTAGGCCAACCCAAAACTCAAGTGGGACAGCACCAGAGTAAAATTAGGGATAGATACGCCTAACAATGAAACCTTCTTGGCCCCCTCAAGTTTTGGATGAGATTGATATTTGGGTTTTTCCTTTGTTACGGAGGGACTCATCTCATGAACATATAAGATGGTAATTTAAGATCTTGGTGACTCAAGAAAGGTTTTTCAGTGTTGGTCATTGCATCCCCACTGCGGTGTGGCGCACTTGAGTATTGGGCCGACTAGAGTTTGGAATTCCAGTCATAACGGGATATGGCAAAAATGATGGATAGAGCGGATGTTACATTCGTATCGACCCTAAGCTCCACAGAACTTTTTGTTGCACGGGCTTCCTGCGACATTTGTCGCCGAAAATTCTCAAATTCGCTGTCCACGGCTATGGAATTTCATGCGGGTGTCTTTACCGGACGAGGTTTGGCTAGTGACGCCGCCGCCATCAGCCAGGTGGCTAGTGGCCGATGCTATGTGGACCCCACCATAATGTATATGTTTTATCCACCCCCTCCATCCATTTGGAAAGATAATTTTAGGGATTGAGCTAAAAAATGAGGTAGATCTAAATCTAAGGTGGACCACACCATGGGAAAACAGTAATGATTGAATGTCCACCATTAAAAACCTCCTATGGCCCACTGTAATGGTTATTTGACATCTAACCTGTTGATTAGATCATACAGACTTGGATGAATGGAAAATATATATATCAGCTTGATTCCAAAACTTTTGTGGCCCCCAAATAAGTTTTTAAAGGTGGGCGCTCAATCAACGCTGTGCGGTCCTCTTGAGATTTGGATCAACCTTATTATCTGAGTCATACTATAAAATGATATGAAAGAATGGGTGGATGGAATGGATGAAACACATATATCATGGTGGCCCACAGAGCACCGACCCCTAGCAATTTGCTATTGGCAGGGGTAGCCAACCCCTTTCCGTTGTTACCATCATCACTCTTCCTCCACGTGGCTTCACCTTCCAGTATACTGGAGCCATTCATCATGTGGGCCCTGATCCTAAGGTAACCTAGCACTTAGGTAACTCCTCGGAGGCCATCGCTTATATGAATCAATCCGTATCTCTGAAAAGATTTCCTTAGTCCACGGTCAATATGCATGTGTTGACTTTGGGAGCGGATTAGGTGATACCCCCGATGGACCGAGGTGCGTGGTAGGGATCACAGTGATGTAGGTGCCTTAAATCCACATCGTCCAACCATTTTTTAAAACTCATTTCAGGGCATTATCTGAAAAATAAAGCTGACTCAAATCTTAGGTGGACCATACCAGCAGAAACAGTCGTGATTGAATCCCTACCATTAAAAACTTGATAGATTGCATCGTGATGCTTATTTTCCATCCAATCTCTTGATAAGGTCACAAGCACCCAGATGAAGAGACTGCAAAAATACATCTTGATCCAAAGATTTTGTGGCCCACAATAATTTTTTAATGGTCAATCTCCACTGTTTTTTGTATCCGGTACATTTGGGATACGGAGCTACTTCTTTTTTAACCATCCCGGAAATGGGCGTAGATTATGTACTACCCCCGCCTGGTCCAAGATCGGGACAGGTAGAGGCTCCGATGGCCACTGAGGGGCCATCATGGTTTATGAGCTTTAACTGCACCAGCCATTCATTTTCACGTATCATTTTAGATAACGAAACAAATAAGACATCTATAAGTCTCAAGTAGACCACACCACTGGAAGCAGCGGTACTAAGGACGCCCACCATTGAAACCTTCTTATATGGTCATATAGTGTCTACAGTGTTGATTATTTTCCATCGTACTTGTTGATATGGTCATATGCAGTTGGATGAAGCGAAAAAACAGATATAATCTTCATCTAAAACTTTCGTGGTTCTTAAGAAATTTTCTATAGTAGGAATTTAATTCTCACCATGTGGTCCATTTGGGTATTGGAAATTCACTATTTTTGGTTTCTTTATCTAAAATGATATGTGAAAATGAATCACCGGTTTTGATGAAACTCATAAATCATGGCGCAATAGCCCTCGGATCCTCTGCCTGTCCCGCGCTCGGACCAGGCAGGGGTAGTACCTAAACCGCGCGGGACGCGGATTTCGTGCGGAGGCCTTTCGCAGGAAGTTCCAGCACTGGGAAATTAGGTGGGGCACACTGAGATATTTGTGAGAAATCCTATCCGTCCATCCGTTTTGTAAATTCATTTTAGGACGATTTGCCAAAAATGAATCGTATCCAAAGTTCAAGTGAGCCAAAAACATGATAATTAAATGTCCATAGTTGAAATATTTGTGGGGCACATAAGTTTTGATTCATGCTAATATTTTTTAGTTTTCAGTTCATCCCAACAGGAATGACGTTATTAACAGCATGGATGGCATCTGAATATCACTGTTGAACCCAGGAAGGTTTCAATGGTACCAATTTCCCTAACCACATTTTCCTTTAGTACAGATCACTCAAGCTTTGGATACGGTTCATTTTTTACAACATATCCTAAAATGAACTCACAAAACGGATGGACGGAGAGGATTTCTCAAAAACATCACAGTGGGCCCCACCTAAGTTCCCAGCGCAGGAACTTCCTGCGAAAGGCTTTCGCAGGAAATCCGCGTCCCATCCGCCCGCCCCTAAACTAAGCTCTCAATACAGATGGACGGTGTGGATGTAGTCGTATACACCAGAGTGGACCCCACAGATAGGGGTCCCACCCACCTCGCTGGACAGGGGTCTCACCTAATCGGCTCCCGTTGGGCCTCGGGGACAGGTTTCCATTGGACATGGAGCACCTGTAAAGTAATACGGTTGCTGGTTATCGGAAGCGGATTGGCAGGTGTACCATCTAGCTGGTGTAGGTACGTGTCGTGCGAAGACCAGCGCTGACGCTCGAGCTCCGGGTTGTACGAACGTTTCAAAGGAGATCAAAGTTACGTGGCCCCACAGTAATGTATTTATTATATCTACACCGTTCACCCATTTTTCGAGATCATTTTAGAGCAGTATACAAAAGAATTAATTATAACCAAATATCAGCTGGACCACACCAAAAATAGCAATGGGATAATAATTTTCACCATTAAAAAGGCTAAAAATACAGGAGAGGAAAAACATATTTCATATTAATCCGAGACTTTTGTGCCCCAAAAGGGTTTCAATGGTAGAAGTTCAACCGCCACTTTTCTTTTTATTTTTTTAAGTGTGGTCCATTTGATATTTAGAAGTGTCTTAATTTTTGGTTCAAACCTTAAGACGAGCTCTTCAAATGGATGGACGGATTGGATATAACATATACCTCATGATAGGACCCACCGAACTTGCTGATAAGTATGTACACCAGCTATATAGCTGATGTGTGGTACACCAGCCAATCCGCCGGATTGGATGGAAAATAGACGTCCCCATGGTATGCCCCGAGAATTTTTTTACGGTGAAAGTCATTATCTCTGCCATTGTTCCTGCCATGGTCTTGCTGATCTTTGGACATGATTATTTTTTTTTTGGATGATACTCTAAAATTAGATGAAGGCGTAGGCATAATAAATACATCACTGCGTGGCCATGTAACTTTGATCCACTCTTAACCGTTCGTATAACTTGAATCTCAAGGAGCGTCGGTGCTCGTATTCGCAGGAAGCGAATGGCCTACACGGCACACAGCAGCTATATTGCTGCTGTAGGTACGTAATGTGCGAAGACTTGTACGAACGGTTCAAAGCCCCATAATAATTTATTTATTATAAATTATTATATATACACTCTACCTCTATTTTTAGAGATCATTTTAAGTCATTATTTAAAAAATGAATCATATCTACGTATCATATTGTTAGAGGTCATTTTAGAGCATTAACCAAAAATTAAATCATATCCACGGATCATCTGGACCATGTCACAGACAGCAGCGGAGATAATAATTTTCACTGTTAAACAAATCGTAGGGCCCACTATAACATTTATTTTCGATCCAATCTGTTCATAAGGTCACCAAGACCTAAATGAAAAAGAAAAACAAATTTCATATTGATCCCAGACTTTTGTGACCACAAAAAGAGTTTCAATGGTAAATGATCAAACCCCACTGCCTTTTTCAGTGTGGTCCACTTGATAGTTAGATCTATCATATTTTTTCATCTCAGCCTTAGTACCAGCTCGACAAATGGATAGACGGTTTGGATATAATACCTACCTCGTGATAAGACCTACAGAACCTGCTCACGACAATAGCGCAGCTACATAGCTGGTGTGAGGTACACCAGCCAATCCGTTTCCTCTTCGCAGGACACGTATCTGCAGCATTTACGCTGTCAAAACCCTTCGGATGCCCCAGAACTATGGTGGGTCAGCCCATCTGGTGATCTACACGTGTATGGAATGGGAAAAAAGACATGCTAATTCCACCAGTAGAGCTGTATAAGTGGCAGACCGGCAAATTTAAAACAGGTGTATGAGATCCGAGCTTTCATAAGATTGGAAATAATGCTTAGATTTTCTGCCAAAATATCAAATAATTTCACTCCTGTGTGTCAATCTACAAAGTAAAATTTAAACTTAAAAATTTTCTATCCATTCATTTGTTTTGATACGCTGTGGCCCATCTTAGATTCAAATGGCCATATTTTTATCCGGGAAGATCTAAACATGGTAACTCTCATCAAGGAAACTCAAATTTCGCACGATTTACGACACATGCACTCGCGTGTGTGTACATGTGCGGTTTCCACTCGCATGTGGAATTAGGAAACCTCTGAGAATAATGGAGGAGGCATAGATGGCGGTGCTGATGAAAACAATGGATGGATTTAAAACTTTAAAAAGGATTGCAACCATCCAAAATCAACTCAACGGTCACATACGGCCTCTTTGATGATTGGATTGGCCTATTTTTAGTCTGGGTCATGTACAGCCAACCTGATACATGGCTAAGACTCCTCGCACACGTGCTTGATAAAACACGTGGTTCTGCAACACTTCAATTACTAATTCAGTTCACTAGGATTTGTTCATTGCCGGAAGCGACACGACCTCCACCGCGATAGAGTGGGTAATGGCTGAGCTCCTCCACAACCCGGACAAAATGGCGAAGGCCCAAAAGGAGCTTGCGGACATGATCGGCACAAGGCGAGCTATCGAAGAATCCGACATTCCCCAACTCTCTTATCTGCAGGCGGTGGTGAAACAGGCAATGCGGCTGCACCCAACAGTGCCCCTCCTACCTCATAGAGCCGTGGCTGACGTTGAACTGTGTGGTTTCATCATACCAAAAAATACCCAAGTGCTCATAAATACATGGGCGATTGCCAGAGACGCTTCGATCTGGGAAGAACCGATGAGTTTCAAGCCTGAGAGGTTTTTGGGGTCTGATGTTGATTTCAGAGGTGGAAACTTTGGGTTTGTCCCGTTCGGGGCAGGCCGTCGGATATGTCCGGGCATGCCACTAGCGGTCAGGATGGTGAGCTTGATGGTGGCCACTCTGATCCATTCGTTTGATTGGAAACTACCGAAGGGAATGCTACCACATGAGATGGACATGAGCGATAGGTTTGGAGTTACTCTGCAGAAGGCATATCCTCTTGTTGCAGTCCCGTTTTTGCATTTGGTATAGTATTCTGGCCGCTTTCAGTTTTAAATGTTGTATACATTGTACCATGATTCGAAATCTAGAACATTAATCTGATGAGATTACCATGACTAAGAGGAACATTCTAGCTATCTGATCAATGGCCAGGATTCAGTTAATGTGTTTCTTTTCTAAACATCTGATTACATTCGACCAATTGAAGGTCTAGTGTTGATCTACAATTTTGACTTGGTGGAATACATGTATCTGATCCATGTTGTAGGTATTTCAAAAAATACACAAAAAATTATTCTAAACTCGCACGGGTTGTTGCTTGTTAGTTTGTTTTTTCAAAGGCAAAACCTGTCCCAATGGAATAGTAAAAGAAGAGAAAAAAGTGTTTATAAAGTATCATATTCTACACATGGGTTATTAAATAAGAAAGGCCCAAGGATACGAATGAACCTGATTTAATTGTTGTTGGTAAGAAGTGGAATGAAGATGATCTCTACAAGAATTACACCCTCGTATGATGTGTTATGTGGTTTTGCAACCTTTGTTGACATATAAAAAGTCCTGGAAAAGAAATACAAGACAAAGGAAGCTGTGGTGAAAAAATATGCAGTTAGTCTATTTTAAATACCAAATGGTGAATGATAAATCTATAGTTAAACAAGTAAATAACTTAAATCTGATAGCCCATTAAATAATCTCTAAGGGGATCAAACTGGACAAGTTATTCCAGGTGATGGCGGTGCTCTTTCTTAGTAATTCTGCCCAAGTGATGGTGTTGCTGCTAGGGGCCAATGTGGGCAGCCCAGGGTGGTTGTGTTGTGGGGCCGGACTCCATAGTGGTAGACAAGCTATGTTTCAATCCTCAAATCAGGAAATGGAGTGCCCATGTGGTGTAGGTGTGGTTGTGTGTGCGAGTGTGTGTGTGGTGTGGGTGTGTGTGTGTTAAAAAAAAAAAAAAAAAAAAAGGGTGGTTGCATGTGTTGCTCTGCTTAGTGAGGGACCGATGTGCATTGGATCTTGCCAGGCGCTACCATCGATTGTAGCGTCCCAACTAGCTATGGTGTTTAGTTGCAAAGATGGACAGCTTTAGACACGGTGGCTGTTGTGGGGCTCTGTGCTGCTGTCCTATTCTAAAAGTTATGGCAATTCGCTGATTGCCTCCACTGATTTTTGGAGCAGCTGCCATATTCAATAAGCTGGCCCTATAAGAAGAGGTGGTTGGATTTTACAAATGTGCAACTGTGTGTTTTCTTTTTCTTTTTCCTTCTTTTTTTTTTTCGTATAGGGTTTTAAATGATAGGTGAGACCTGGTTTTTGTGGCACCCACCCAAACGAATGCATAGCAATTTTCATATCAATAAAATTACAGATGATATGCTCCCATTTAAAAAAGAATAAAAATGAAAATAAAGGTAAAAGAGTTTCACATTTCAAAGTGCATATTAGTATTGTTGGGAACCCAAAAAGGAATAGCATCTTCAAGCTCAATTGAAGTCGTAGTCTCCAGTGTGGGCATGAGTTTAATTTTTTTATTTTTTTTCCTGACAGATGTTTTTATAATTTTCATTTACCTGTTTTGTCTCTCCCAAGCCCATAGTGTGCATATTTTCTTTTATTTTCTTTGACATGAGTAAAGCTGTACAGGAGTCATGTTAGCTCGATTATCTCGCTTGACTTGACTCGGAACAGCTTGACTCACCTCGACTTGAAACTGGATTCGGACCGAGTTAAGCGAACTGTTTTTGGAGCTTGAAAAAAAAAATTCAAGACAAGTTCGAGCTTGCCCAATCTTGACTCGAATCAGCTCCAAACCAAACTCGAATCGACTCAGATTGAATCGGCTTAGTGAATGTCGATTATTTTGAAGTTGATGCTGGTCGCCAAGTGTTTGATAAAATGACTTAACGAAGTATTGTTTCTTGGATTGCCCTCATGTCATAGCATTCTCGAAATGGGCATTCGAGAGAAGTTTAAAGAAACAAATCACCACAAAAAAGATTTTTACATTGTAGGGTTGTCTTCATATCTTAATCTTGATACTTCTTGTTGAGTATTTGATGAAATATTGCTTGTAAGGTATTATTACTGTTTTGCATTCAAAGTGTGAGAGATTGAAAATACATTCTGTATTTGAGAAAATTTCGCACAGGCTCTCACTTGACTGGAATTGACCTAAGTTGCTGACCAAATCCAACCAAACTAACCTGTCAAACTCGAGGACTAAGCCACGCCGAGTTCCAACTAGGGTTTTAAGATTCAGAGCTCTTTGATTTTACCCTCCTCTCTAATATATGATATAATAAGTTAGGGTTTTAGGATTGCACAAAGTATGGTGCTTCACCACCTTATAAACTTTTTTGTACCCTACTATGAGAGAAGTTCACTGACTTCTCTTATCAAATCTATCCATTGTCATGACCATCCACTAAAAATACATATCCCATGCTGATTAAAGAGTGGACCATCTTATCGTCATCAAGTGTGATCAAAATAGTCCTAAAAATAAAACTTCAACCGTTGAAAATTAATATTTGAAAGACAATTTAAAACCTTTTTAAGTGTCAAGCCAAACAATAAAATCACTTGATAAGTACCTAATGTAATCTAATCTAGCAATAAATATGTTGGGGTTGTGCCCTAAAAAACTAATGTTTAGTTACTCTTTGACCTATCTTATATGGATCTTTCATTCATAGGCCTAGTTAACATGTGTAGAGCGTGCTTATTCTTATGGATTTGTATTCCTTAGGCACGTTGAGATTACACATAGTGGTCAGTGTGTTAGGTCCCTAAGGTACATGCACAATGGAATTGAGTACAATTTAATTTTATCAAGAAACTCACCCCATGATACCGAGTTACATTAATATCAAAATTTTAAATCAAATAAACATACATACGGTTGTGATCATAGCTAAACATGGTTGGTTTGTAAACGATCTTCGTAATGTATATTCATCGATGTCAATCTTCTAAATCAAGGAGTCTCTCCCTGATGTATCATAAATGAAGGGAACCTAAAGATATAACACATTTTTTTCTTTAGTAGACGCCAAAAAAATGTGTCAACTGACTACTAGGTGAACTACATAGAGAAGTATGAAGCACTTGTGAGAATAATGAAAGTGAGTAAGAGAGTAGATCTCTCTCTCTCTCTCTCTCTCTCTCTCTCTCTCTCTCTCTCTGTGTGATAAGTGGGGATATCCAAGCTCTCTCTTTTCTTGGGATGATAAGGAGGCATTAGTATTTCAAGGGATGCATTCAGTATGAAGCTCCGCTACCTTACAGACTTTAATGCACCCTACTATGAAGGAAGACTATCAATCTACATCTAACATATATATACTTCTCTTCACTATTAAGTTTATCCACTTATATTATAGATCCTATACTAATCATCAAGTGGATCATTAGATCTAGGACATTAAATAATAATTAAGTACAATCGAAGCAATTTTAATAATTAAAACAAAACTTTGATGGTTGAAAATCTTTTAAATTTTGATTAAAACCTTACAAGTGTTTGGCTCGATGAAAAAATCACTTGATGAATTCCTAATCTAACTAGAATTCACCCTAAAGAAGTCACATAATAAAACTAATTGATCCATTATTAGCACATGTAAGACTTAATGAACCTTGATGGTTCCTAGCATCACCCACTTTCGGTGGCCTCCAAAAAAATATTATAAAGTGAACCAAAGCCGTCAAGTCAAAATTTAAGACCCTCACGCATCTTCAGGTCAAAAGATCAATCAATTGATGCACACAATCAAGTCCATTTTCACTTGATCATAGTCTAAGCTAATGGGCCCCAAACTGTTGACTTAAACATCGATTAACCAATGTGAATGTTAAAGAGTCCATATCAGGATCCCATATCCTTAGCATACTCACACTCCTATGTATGGTAAGGGCAAAAGGTACGACCAACACCAAGTCAGTGCCCAATGGTAAAGACCTTCCATCCTGACCCAAGTCAATCCCCACACAGAGTGATTGTACATCTTTAACATCAATGTCCACAAATGTGTCCTAAGGTCATAACTCATATAGGTATTGGGATTCATGGAATACAACTCTCCCTAGTCAATGAACAATGTGTCCAATCTCACATTCTCTAAGACCAAAAGATATACCATGCAATCCTCACACAACCCATAGAATATAAGATACATGTAATGCTAAATATATTTAAGGAATATAAGATGTGTCTAAGGACCCATGGTCATCAAGATCAATGAATGAGATCGACTCTATCACATCCACATGACCATTGGATTAAGGCGCATAATTATTTTATAGGACACTAACTCCAACACGGTGGGAAAGAGAGAGTTTCAATCCATGGACTTCAGTACTGTGGCAATGACCATATAGCTAGGTTCTTACTCATACTTGTGTCATTCATATATATTGGTATTCTTGTATGAGGGGATTGACTTGGTGTTAGGGTGGACAACTTCCACCATTGGGCTCCACTCAGTGTCAGTGTGCCTTTACACTATCGCATAAAAGTGTGTGAATATGTCATTAATTGTTCTCTGAATGGGATCTTTAATCACTGACACATTGGCAGGAATGCTTGCAGGTAACTAGTCTGTGAGGCACATTATGCTCAACCCAGAAGATACTTGTAGTTGTACTATCTCCATGAGATTCCTTGCATTTTCGTCCAACTAGTTGATTAATTCAAGGACTAATTAATGCTATTTAATACCAAATAGAGAAAAGTTATTCTAAGAGGAAAGTAGCCAGCTATGGTGGCCCCACTATAGGGTTAAAGTGAAACCCCAACCATCAGGTGAGTCACCCTATAGTAGAACCGTGGATCAAAAAAATCAGCCTTATCTATGGTTCAAGTGGACCACATGATTAAAAACAGTGTACAACGAAAACTCACCCTCCAATTTATTTTCATTGGTCTGGCTCACATGAATCATATGTGCCCTTGATTTTTAGACATTAGGCATAGATTTTTAGTATGCCATCTTAATGGTTGGAGTGGATTTCATATGCTTGTCATGTCGAGCTTGGTAAAAATCAAGGGTGGATGTCTCTCCCAATGTTTCCATTGCTGTGGCTAAATTGAATCAAAGGTTAGCATGATTTTTTGGCTCTAGGCCCATAATGGGATTACGCATCTAATGATTGGAGTGAATCTTACTTACACATCATAGTGGGCCTGCAAAAATAGGAGGGTGGTTGTCTGCGCTGCGGCACCACTCGATTACAGAGATGAATACCACCAGGGATGAGTGATTTCAAGTCACAAAAGTTGGTCATTTTGATGGACCGGCTATGATTTTAATTTGAAATCCACTTCCACCATCAAGTGGATCACCCAATGTTAGATCAAGGGATTTAAAATTAGTCCCAACATGATTTATACGTTTTATCCACACCGTCCATACATATTTTGAAATCATTTTAGTATATGATGCCAAAAATGAGGCAGATCTAACACTCAAGTAGACCACACCACAAGAAAAAGTCGAGATTGAAGGCTTACCTTCAAAAACTTCTTGAGTTTCAAAGAAGTTTTGGATCAAGCTGATATTTGTATTTTCCCTTCTACATCCAGGTTTGTATGACTTTATGAATAGGTTGGATGGTAAATAAACATCATGGTGGACCATAGGAAGGTGTCCATGCTAAGCATCATTATTCCCACTGTTTAATTTGGTGGGGTTCACTTGAACTTTGGATCAGCCTCAGTTTTGGGGCCATGCCTTCAAGTAATATGAGAAAATGGATGGATGGTGTGGATAAAACAAATACATCATGGTGAGGCTGTAACGTTTCGATTTTTCAGGACCTGAGTATATGACTCGTTTCCTAAAAATTCAAGTGTTAACCTTAAATGATGGTCAAATTCGAGTATATTTTTGTTCAACTATCAGAGTAAGCAGATGAGCGTAGAATGAACAAATCAACATAAAGGAAAACTTCATTTACATTTGAAATATACAAACATTGCCCATAATGACTTATACAAATCAATTTCTCCAAAATTAATAAATACAAGAATTTTATGATCCAATACATGAGAAATAATATAATGTAAGTAAATTAAAGCCGCAAGACCCCTCAGCTCCTCAAGGTAGATACAATCATGCAACCCTGACACTTGAACTCGACTCCTCATCAGCCTGAACCTGAAAATCACTTAAGCTACCTGTGCTATTGTATGGTTATATATATTTGATGGATAAGTGGCCAACTCAGTGTGAACTCTCCTCAAGATTATACACCTCCGCATTAGGTAAGTTGTAACACCCCGTACCTCTGGTACTCGGGTGTTACCCCTGATAATCCGATTATTGAGATTAAAAGACAATTAAAACTCTGGGATGCTCATCCATGCAGACAGTGGGCTCGTCACCCATGCAATCATCGAACCTGAGAAAATCATCCAGTCGGAATAATACGTACATCATGTACGATAGCAATAGATGTTGTTCTGTGCCATGTATGCATGATTAGCCAAACCATTATTAATCCATTTACACTCAGCCATTTTTAAATAAGCTCAAAGGTCACTACAGGGAGCTCAGAGCCCAGCATAGGCCGACAGCTCGGGCATAGTGTCCCATGACCACTATCCTCAGCTCATGAGACTACCACCTTAGGATGTTTAATGGAAACTCGTCGACTAGTGGTCAATTATATTACAGTATATGGGGCTTACCATCGCAAGGTTGCACAATATAAAACATCGGACCCATATAGGAAAAATACTAAAACAAAGTCACATAGGGCGACATCAAAGTAGGCCACATAGGGCGAGTATCAGAACCATGCGATAAAAGACCATCCTTAAAAACCATTGGACACAACCACCCTGGATGACAGGCCTACATCAATGATCCATCTAGACTACCACTCAATAACCACTAGATCGAAGGTCCATTGTAATCACCGTCGATCGAGTTACATCCCAAGTATGGGTGTACATTCATATATGAAAATTTTCTACTAATGTACAAGTTTAAGTTCCGTAAGCAATCCACAAGCATGAACGGTTATATAGGATAATCATAAAGCATGTAATACAGCAATTCAATTTCCACCATCTAACACATGTGATTATAAAGGGAGATATCAATTATAAGTTACAATAAGGACTATGACTTAAGCTAATGAGAAGATGGAAAGCTCAAGGGGAAGAATCATCATCTTATTTGTTGACTCGTCTTCCGATGTTATTAAGAAGAGCACACGCCCTTAGACTTGGATCCTATCACAAATTGTAAGTTGTATGGTTAAGTCAATGTTTACAAGCTACCTATGGTTTGGATCATTTAGATTTAGGATTTTATTCATTAATCTAATCTTAGACTTTGGTTTAGGGTTTGAAGTTTAACTCATATAATTAAACTATAATAATATTAGAATGGAGTAAAAATAAATAATAACTGCCTATTAATACTAATAATGTTAACCTTATTATTAATAATCCTACAATGACAAAATAGGCATAACATGATTAGCGTTATTATTTAATATCTATAATAACCAATACTTAGCAAAATTAACCTATCAATGGTTAGCCACATTTAATAATTGCAATAATTATAGTAATCATAATGATGATAATAAATACTAAGATCTACTATTAAAGATAATATTTAGGAGAGTTAAATAAGATTCTATTACTTGATAACTACAATGTTGTTTATAATAACTAACATTAGCACAAATAGTGTATTGATGTAGAATTAGGTTTCCATCCTAGAGTTCAGCCTCAGACTTAGTTTCTAGTATCGAATGCTAATCGATGTGTGATTAATCATAACGTTAATAATATCAATGGTTGTAAAACCACCATTAATACTAGTGATAAAATTTATAGTAGCTACATGATAATAATAAGCATTACAATGGTGATAAATATTCTGATCTACCCTTAATGGTAATGTTTAAGGGTGGTAAATAAAATATTATTACATATAAAATAACTAGTTTTATTATAACTAACCTATTAACGGCTAATCGTCAGTAATATCAATAATACTAATTATAACATTGGTAGCAACGATAATTGTGCATTGAAATAAATCTGGAATGAGCAGAAGTGGACTCACCTCGCTAACTCGGTTCGAGTCGAGTTGGCTCGGCCCAAGCACAAGCACCCATCTCTCTCTCTCTCTCTCTCTCTCTCTCTCTCTCTCTCTCTCTCCATTTCCTCTCACCAAGAAAGGTCCAGCAATAGCTGGGCTCGACCCAGCCAATGGGTCAGCAGTCTGATTCGGTGAGTTGACTCGGTTTGAAACCGAGTTAACTCGATCTTCCCCCTTTCTCTCGTCTTCCTTCCTTCTCTTCCATCTCCTTTCTCTCACCTGTCTTCTCTCTATTTCCAGCTGGAGGTCCAACAGGCTATGGATCGAGTCGACTGAGACACGACTTGACGACTGCCAATGTCTGGCCCAACAGCTTAGTTTCCTGTGTTGTGTGTTGCTCTTTTGTGGTTTAAAAAAATTATTAAAAAATGAATATTCAAAATTTTCAAAATTTCAGAATTTTCCTGCCAAAATAACTTTTTTGAATTTTTAAATTAAAAAGTGCAGTGTGTGTGCTTTGTCTCACATCGGAAATACAGAGAAAACTTTTGTGGTTTATATGAGATGTTGAGAAGGGTATTCTTACTTGGAGCTTTTTTGGAAGAGATGAAACCTGGTTGCGTGTACGCACGCACGCGCGCGCGCTCGGGCACGGGCACAGGCACGGGCGTGGGCAGTGTGGCTGTAGTGGCGCTAGATGGCGCACTTTGCACCTCGGTGTGCATCGTGTTGCAGAGTGGTCGCTCCCTCGCGACCTTACGCGAACTCGGTGCGACCTCGGTGCGATCGCGGTGCGATGGGTCTGGTCAGAGCCTTAGGGCGGTGTGGATCTGAAATGTTGGAAATGAGCCTGGGTTTTATAGGTGACTGAGAACAGTCGGATCTTAAATCCGAAACGTCCAGTCGTTTTTTAAACGGATAGCTACCTTAAAAGCCACAACGGTCCGAAAACGGACGGGCTAGGATGATCCAACGGTCAGATCTACAGATCTAATGACTAGAAATATCTGAGATTAATGGACAACGGCCAGAAACGTTTTTCAAACGTTCTGGACCATTAAATACCACACAGCAACGGGTCTAAATCTGAGACCTATATAAATTTGACCATTCCAGTCCGATTTCATCATCTCAACACACCATCTCCCCATCAAATCAAAGATACAGTCCATAGCTTCATTTTGAAACCGAGTTAACTCGATCTTCCCCCTTTCTCTCGTCTTCCTTCCTTCTCTTCCTCTCTCAACTTCTTCTTCATTCAAACCTACACGCCAGCAGGCTGGCTGGACCAAAACAGGCCCAACTCGGACCGTGACTCGGCTGGGTCCAACTGGTGTGCACGGCAGCGAGTAGCTCTTGACGCCCCATGTTCATTTCTCCTTCTTCCTTCTTTCTCCCTGCCATTCTTCTTCTTACCCACGTCCATCACCTGGACTCAGCAAGATCCGCCCCAGCCGTGACCCAACTGAGTCGGGCAGCGGCTTGGTCAGTGGAGTACCGCCATGGTGCAGCCGCACCAGCCCTCCTCTTCTCCCTTCTTACCTTCTTTCTTCACCTGCCTTTCTCTCTATTTATTTTCCAGTCAAAAAAATCCCACAGAGGACGCCAATCTGGCCAGACTCGGCTCGGTTTGAGTTGCCGAGTGCGGTGGATCGACGAGGAAGAAGATGATGCCATTAATGGCAGATCGTGAGCGTACGCATGTTCCTTCAAAAAGATACTTAAGGATGATGTAAACAGGCTTAAGGGATCTTGGGAGATCAACGGATCGAAGCTCCAAAGGTGTTTTGCTGGTTGGTTTTAGCTCAGACAAAAATAGTGAGTTTTTTAAGGTTTCTTGCAATGGATGGGAAAGAGGTACTCCTTATAGAATATCCTGGTTCTCCTAGCTCGTTGGATGAGAATAAATAGCCCAAATGTATCTCATTGATGGGTGGTATTTACAAACAACTGGCGCCGCAAACCAACCATGGTTTTCTCTCTCTGGTATTAAGGGAGTGACGCCCTACGTTGGACGGTTTGGATTTCTCCAGGATGGGCCGCTGGGATGTAAGGAAAGGAGGGCGCGTGGATTGCTAACCTGGCATATGGAGAAGTTTCTGTTTTTGGAAACATTTTGTGCTTATAGGCACTACTTGTGATTAGCGTTGTGTACACGTTCGTGGGTTTCTAACGTGCCAAACTTTTAAGTTTTCGTTGAGGCCTTGCCCCAAACATGATAGATGGTTCGGATCATCTAAGAAGATGATCATGGTGGGCCACTAGGATGCTGACGTTCGTCAGTATAAACAGGGAAGCGTTGGCGGGATTTCCGTCCCTGTTTCGAAATGGCTCGGTCAGCGCTGGTCAAACCAGCCCATGACGTCCCATGCACTTCGTGCACAGGTAGTTTTGGTGCGCACGCGCTCTGTGTAGGGTCCACCGTGATTCTTGCGTCAGATCCACACCGTCCATTCTACTTTAAGGCGTCATCACAGCCCTTAACCAATGACGGGGTAGGTCCGCAGTCCAAGTGGGCCATACACCAAAATTTCACTTGTTTTTAGATCTAATTGTATATTCTAGTTAGTCTGCTGGTTAGATCACCTCGAAGCTGAACACCGACGGTTGAAAAAGGGTCCTAGGGACCTAAATATAGGAAAATTCTAAGTTCCAAGTGAGAAACAATACATTTAATCAGTTTATCGTACAAATGCTCATCAGTCATGGTTCAAACACTAACATAGATGTGTATTGGCGATGACATCAGGTGGGGTCCCTCTTGATGTTCTTTCGGAGGATCCATTCCATCTATCTGATTTATTACATCAATTTAGGACACTGTAAAAAGTGAAGGAGTTTAGTTAATCAAGTGGACCGCTCGTTCCCGCCGAACAATTTTAACTCTAGTCAACGATGCCATGCATGTGGTGTTACCATATTTATAATTCTATCCCTTTTCTTTTTCAAAACTTCTACCATCCGTAACTCATGAGTCTACTGTCCAAATTTGATGAAATTTAACAGGTGATCTTTATTTTTCACGCTCTTTTTGTCGCCCAAATTTGAGCTCTAATCTCTCAAGGATGACTAAGATTCTCCTTTGATAGATAATATATTTTAAAATTCTAAAATAATATTTGTACTCCTCTGATTGACAAGTTATTGGGCAGTTTGGACCTAAACCTTAAGATCTTCATGATGATCAGTTTTCCATTATGTTTACATGGCCCGTTTGGCAGATCCAAACATGATGGGTGGTCAGATGACTTATTAATAATAAGGGGACTTGATGGTTAGCACTCTAGCCATGTATGTCAGTGGATGTACGGTCAGTTTCCTAAATGGATGGTCATAAGGTGTGTTTCTGGAGTGATTAGGGGTATGACACATATACTGTTAGATTCGATTAACTTGTTCACATGTGTAAGTTCCTCAGGTTGTAATTCTGATGGTCAATTAAGCATATTTATATGGTGTGAACAAGATGGACAGGTCAGAATCTTGATCTGATAAGTGTACGAATGAATGTAGAGGGCAAATAGCTAATTTACTACGATCTAAGAGCTGAAATTCGACGTGTATAGTTAATTTATGATAATTAAGCTTGGTATAAATTTTCACATGAAATGGATCATGAGAACCATGTGATCTAGAATTCAGGGGTCTAGGTTAATGACATTTTCATAATTATTACTGATTTACGAGTTTTGGGAGATCTAATGGCCCCACATGATTATAGGTACATTTCTAAGAAATTCTTACAAAAGAACGTATATCTAAATCATTGGATAAGGAGTTTCTTTGTCATTCCGTTCAAGGGAAAGTTCTTAGGTCAAATCACGTGACGAATGGCCTTGTTTTGAAACGCAAGGGTCAGATGGCTTGATCTATAAATGGAGATCATTCCCCATGGATAGATTCGTGTCGGGGAATGGATGTAAGGTCAGGATAGCTAGGTTAGTGTCATACACATGTACGTATCAAGCTAAACTTCATGGTAACACTCGAGGACTTTTAATACTCGGGTATTGAAAAGTTCGGGGTTTTACAGAGGCACACAGATCTTTGCATCTACACATGCCTATGCTGTGTGGTACGCCTACACAATCTAAGTCCATTCCGAAAGATATCGATCTTTCCTTGGAGCTAGACTAGAGAAATTTCCTACTGTACAACCCATTTATGGCCCATGGACCTTTTTAAGCCCACTTATTTTTAGCTCCCAAGAATAAGCCCCAACTGTACGGACAACTTTTCACAGGTCGAAAATGCCCCTGCTTTTTCAGAAATGTGATTTCTAAAAGCTAGGGTTTCCTATAGTTACGGATTATAATCGTAGCCCCTGCTTTTTCGATATGTCCTTCGATATGTATCGAAGGTCTTTCAATATGTACTTCGATATGTATCGAAGGTCTTTTGATATGATCGAAAAAGGTCCAGAGCTGTCCAGCGAGTTTGCCTCAAAAATTGTAACGCCCCGTGTTTTCAGGACCCGAGTGTATAACCCGTTTCCCAAAAACTCGAGTATTAGCCTATAAAATTCAGTGTAAATTTGAATCTCTTGTCATTAATCAGATTTAACAGCAACGAAGCTAGAATAAGCCATGCATTAAATAAAAACATTCTAGTCATCACCAAATTTCCAAATGTGGCGCCCATACAGGACTTATACAATCCCAAATAAAAAGTTCATTAATTAAAAACAGGAATCCATCAACTAATGGTGGAGCTCAATATAAGCCGCAGGGACCCTGTCTAGCTCCTTAGCTACCCCGATCTGCTCTAGCAACCTAGTGAACAACATCGGCTTGCTCTATACCTGCATCGACTGTTATGGTTTGATAGCGTCAATGGTTATCACAGTGAGGAGCAACCTCTAAAATTGCACATTCATCATTCATAATCCAATATAGATCGTAAGTCATGCACTTTAAATACACTAATTAGGGCATTTCATATTCATACTCATATTAAGGAAAAGCCAATCAACAGAATATCATCATAAAAAAAATATAATATCAATTGCAATGTAAGAGAAATGTCCACATAGTTAAATAATCAATCATGCGACTTTCTATTGTATCCAAAAATCATATCGTACGTGAACTCTACAAGATGACTAGAAAATTAATAAGCGAACTTTAGCTCCACCTATAAATCATGGTACAACTGAACTCCACAAAATAAAAGAAAATTTAACATACAAACATCTACTTCACCCGAAAATCATATCATACGTGAACTCCACAAGATGGTTAGAAAATTGATAAGTGAACTTCAGCTCCACCTGAAAATCATGGTACGACTGAATATCACAAGGTGAAGAGAAAATCAACATACAAACTCTAGACCACTCGGAAATCATATCATATGTGAACACCACAAGATGGCTAGAAAATCGATAAGCAAACTTCAGCTCCACCCAGAAATCATGGTACAAATGAACACCGCAAGATGGCTAGGACACCAACATATAAACTCTAGACCAACCGGAAATCATATTGTACGTGAACACCGTAAGATGACTAGAAAATCGCTAAGTGAACTTTAGCTCCACCCGAAAATCTTAGTAGAATGAACACCTTAAGATGGATAGGAAACAATAGGATGTGCAAATATAACCAACAAGCCACAAAAGGGCTCTAATAAACCCATCAAAGCCACGAGGGCATATATACGGTCCAAACCGTGTAAGGCAAACATGCGGTCCAAGCCATGTAAGGCAAATAGGGACCGTAGGATAGTAAGTCCAAGATAGGTTCTATTCATTCCATCACTTAAGGACAAATGGTAATGTATAGCTAATTAATGCATGTACAACTAAAAAAATAGCATGTTATCATCAAACCATTTATGCATGTTGTAATTAAAGAGAGATGCCTATCATCTAACATATGAATTTATTTCACAATGAATTAGCATATTCAATAGTAAGGTAAGTAACTCAATTAGAGGAATCATGTCATCATCTATATCCAGATTAATGAAGTTAAGTGGAAAGCTCAAAGGGTGAGTCCTCATCTTGGTTAAGTAATATAGTTATGTGTGGCCTGCTAGATAGCATGGATGAAGTCCGATAGAGTCAATCTTGGTTGTTCCTTGTGTGTCTGTGACCTGGTCAAAATGCTAATGAAATTGCTAGCAACCAACTATCTATAAACGATAGACTTGGTGAAAACCCACGGAGTTAACTCAGTAACAAAATGACTAAAAATGGGTATGAATTTACCTCAACTTGATAGCTTAACTTGGCAACTCGGATTTGGCCAAACGACAAGTCGTGGATTCAACTACGACCCGCCGAGTCGACTCACTCCCACTCTCTCCTTTCCCTACCCTTTTTCACTCTCCTTCTCCCCTCATTTGTTTCTTTTCTTTTCTTCTTCCTAGCACTCTCTCTCTTTTTTCTTTCTTGTATCCCTCTTCTTCTTCTACCCCTTTTTTTTCTTATATTGCTGGAACGTGCAGCAAGCACCTGGACCAAGTCAACTCGGACTCAACTCGACAGCGAGTTGACTCGACTACCAAGACTCTTTCTCTCTCTCTCTCTCTCTCTCTCTCTATTTTCCTTCTTCTCTACTCTCTATCTCCCTCTTCTTCTTTTACTGCTTCCCCCCCTTTTTTTAACCGATTTTGACTCGAGCACGACTCGCTCAAGTCGGGTGCTGCAACATTCAGCCTCTCTCTCTCTCTCTCTCTCTCTCTCTCTCTCCTCTTTCACTAGCTTCTTCCTCGTTTTCCCTTCTTTCTTTTTCTTCTTCTCCTTTTGTTTTATGTACTGTCTAGCAAGAGCAGACCCGACTTGAACTCTGTTGGCTCGGTCCGAGCTCGAGCTTCTTGGTGCGACAGCAGCAGCAACAGCTGCAGTTCTCTCCCTTCTTCTTTCTTCTTTTCTTTCTGTTTTTCTTCCACCCTTCTTGTTTTAGCATTCAAGAGGGCCTACCCGAACCCGGACTCGTCTTAGACTTGGACTGAGTCAGCACAGCTTGGTGGAGAAGATGGGTCAGCCGTTAATGGTGGATCCAAATCCGATGAACCTTTCTCCAATCTACATCGTAGGACCGATTTTATTTGATCCAAACATGCTTCCTGACCACTGTTTTCGAAGTTTTGAGGTGCTTTGCATGGTGGGTTCGAGTTTTGAAAGGTTGCGGCTAGTTTTCATATATATATATATTGCAAAAAAAGGGATGTTTTTCTTCTTATATTATAACACCTTAGCTCCCTCACGACCCATAGATGGGTAATGAGAGGTCGTGATTCAATCCGCTCTAAACCGCCCAGTACAACAGTCAAAAACTGAAACCGGCCGGCCGTTGGTTTTACTCAAAGAAACCTAAACCACGTGGAAACGAACGGTCAGGATGAGCTCATTCCAACGGCTAGGATGAAGGGAGAGCCCTTCACGTGAATCCATCCAGAAAAGTAAGAAAATGGATTTCTTTCAGTTTTTGGAAATGGGTGTGCTTCTTAGCCTGATTTGTGGCTGAGATTGTGCGCACATGTACGTAATCCAACAGTTGAAACCAACAGGGATTGGTCAGACCAATGTCCTGGACATTATGAACGGTTTGGATTGGGCAAAGGATCCCTGATAGTGGGCCGTGATCGGACGAGAATGGGCGTTGCTCGTCCAACTGTCGCAATGGACAGAATTTGAAATTCTTTCCTCTTTTGTAGTTGAGGGGTCAACTGAGTTTGACCAACTCCCAGGGTCCAGTGCACAGTGAGTGCACGCACTCCATGTACATGCGCATCAAAGGTGGTGCCCACAAGGACGTTCGTGATGTGATCCACTCCGTTCATCTGTTTTATCAACTCGCAATAAGGCCCAATCCATAGTATGAGGCAGATCCGAGCCTTAGGTGGGCCCTACTAATTGAATTAAGGTATTTTATTATTGATTATGTGAATCCAACGGTTGTATTAGATCCAATTCGACTATCAATGGTCAAAATGTCCTAAGGGTTCGTTTGTAAGTCTAAGCACACCATCATAGGTTATTATTCAAGTAATATATAATTTTTAATTTTTATTATAATATAAACCAAATTTCATGTGTGTGTGTGTGTGTGTGTGTGTGTGTGTGTGTGTGTGTGTGTGTGTGTGTATGTTTGTGTATCATAATCATGTTGTGGGTTAGGTTATTAGGACCATCCATCTCATGCTTTAATATTGTTAATATACATGAATTATATGAACATTAGCGAAAAAGAAACAAAGAGTAATATATATTATTTGTGTATTATTTGTATAGTTATGTATGTCTTATGTTAAAATGTTAAATTGTTTGAAATATATTACTTATTATAAATTTCATTAATCTTCGTAATATAAATTTTATTATTTGTAATTTATATAAATGGTTTTACAAATGTATAATTATAATATGGATTATAATTATATATCATTTTAAAATGAAATTTTTAAATATTTATAAAGTATATAAATAGAGTTTCATAGTGTATAACCATGTTGTACTATAGTATTTAAAATTTCATGGACCTTTCTCTCATTTTTCATGTGGGTCAAAATAAAAGGGTCTCAACTTACGGTTATCGATTTATTAACCATTGAATTTGTGAATTTGATATTCTAACTGTTGAGTTTTAGTGGTGAGTTGTGAGTGTTATGACTTATTACGTAATGGTTGGGTTCTGTGTACTCTCATACAGATGTGAGATTTTATTTTATAATATTAGTAACACCCGAGTACATAAAAGTATGGGGTGTTACAATCTACCCTCCTTAAAGAGAATTTCGTCCCTAAAATTTGATATTTATACCTTAGATGGGACAAAGACAATCTGTTTTCTGTGTCTCTAAGCGTTCACTACTTTCCCCATGAAACGTGTCTAACTAAGGGACTGGGGTTGTTACAATATTAAATAAGGATAGCAAGATATTGAGCGCACAACGAGTTATGTTCAATATATCAAGTATCACAAGTAGTAGCATATAGCAAGTCTCATACTAGAGGTAATATGCAACAATCAAATTATTCATACTTGCTAAAATTAAAGAGATATATCAATTATATGTCACATGAGTCAATTAGAGCATCATCCATGACTAGGTTGATGAATTTAAGTGGGAAGCTCAAAGGGTGAGTGCTCACCTTGGTCAAATAACCTAGTTGTGTGTGGCTCGCTAGGTAGCACGAATGTAGCCTAATCGAGTCAACCCTTGACTTAAAGTTTGTCTTGGTGACTCAGATCTGGGTCAACTGGTAAGGCGTGGATGCGACTATGACCCACTGAAATGATGGCGGTTAAGTCGCTTAACGAGTTGACTCGACAACAATTCCAACCCAAGCTCCCTTCTTCCTTTCTTCTTTCTTTCTTTCTCCCCTCTCTCTGCAATTTTTGATACATATCGAAGGGTATTCGATATGTATCGAAGGTCCCTATGGCTATGGATTATAACTGTAGCCATAACTGTAGTGCCATGGCAGTCTATGCAATTTTATTTTATTAATTTTTTTTTTACATGGAGAACTTTATTCTACCTACATTTTTCTCTAATACATATTTATATAAATATGTATATATAAGCATATAAAAGTTTTTTTTCTCTCTCTTTTTTTTTTCCATTTCTTTCTTTATTCATTTAACAAGAATATCTTCTAAACCAAAATTAGTTACTTGACATACCATATATGATTTTGGGGTAGGAGAAGCTACTTTAGCCAACCAACTTGGTCATTTTCATAGATTCCATCAGTTCGATGGTCGAAAATCTATTTCATTCACTTCGCGGTCAATTTCAATCAGTTCTCAGTCAATTTCATTCATTTCATTCACTTCGCGGTCAATTTCAATCAATTCGTGGTAAATTTCATTAACTTCGTGGTCAATTTCATTCACTTCGCGGTCAATTTCAATCACTTCACGGTCAATTCCCTTCATTTCACGGTCAATTCCATGCATTTCACGGTCAATTCCGGTGATTCCCCTTCACTTCACGGTCAATTCAATTCATTTCACAGTCAATTCCCTTCACTTCACGGTCAATTCAATTCATTTCACGGTCAATTCCCTTCACTTCACGGTCAATTCCATGCATTTCATGGTCAATTCCCTTCATTTCACGGTCAATTCCATGCATTTCACGATCAATTCCAGTGATTTCCCTTCACTTCATGGTCAATTCAATTCATTTCACGGTCAATTCCATGCATGTAACACCCCGTACTTTCCAGTACTCGAGTGTTACCATTTAATTTAATTTAATATAAATACAAAAAAATAATACAACCTAAATATATATACTATGAAATGTTATTTATATATTTTATAAATATTTATGTAACTATAATCCGTATTATACGCATATACTTACAACATCATTAATATAAATTACAAACTATAGAATTTGTAATGCATAAAAATAAAATATACTGGAGAAATTTATAATGAATAATATATTTCAAACAATTTAATGACTTATATAAAATTTAAAACCTAACACATGTATGACCCTATACACACACACACACACACACACACACACACACACACACACATATATAAACAATTTGTGATATATAAATTATATATGACAAAATATGTAAAGGAAATAAATAATAATAATAATAGTAATAACGATAATAATAATAAATGTTGAATTAACGCAAATTTTTTAAGTCGATCCAAAGTCGCTGCGAATTCTCTTTATTTAGTGAGATGTTTTAAGCTCTTGTATATATGAATTAGGGCTTGGGAGAGAGACTAAGGGGTGTTGGAGCTTCTATAAAATCAACCTACCTCCTTAATCCTTTGGTTCTAATTTGTTTTTCTAGTTTTTCTTTTATTTTTGTTTAAGATGTTAATCTTAGCTAATCTCTTTGCTAAGGCTAAGGGATGAACTAGTTGATGGATATTTCGTATTTAATTCATTTTCAATGAAAGTTTAGTTATTTGTGTTGAGTTGTAATTGGATGTGATTGAATTCTTAAATTGAAGAAGGAATCAATCCCTGAAATTGATTGATCTATTATCACCTCCAAGTACATTAGATGCTTTCAATTTCCTGCGATGTGATTGTCTAGATCTTCATTAGAGATCAAGCCTATCGTGATTTTAATCTATGTTGAATGTTTATGATTGATATTATTTTGCTATCTTCTTATTAGAACAGATTGGAATCAGTTCTAGTTGAGTTATCAACTCGAGAAAATGAATTAAGTTTAAAGTCTGTAGATTGGAGATTCTTGGATCCTTAATCATTTTTATTGATTGTTTAAAATCCTTCTACTTCGATGGAGTAAAACCCAAATAACTTGATTAATTCTAAGTGTGTTCTCAACAAGTCCTTGTGGATCGACCTTCGTTACTATTTTGCAGTCCTACTCTTGGGGTTGTTAATCCTTAGGTTCAACAAAGTTTTTGCCATCGTTGTTGGGAACAATTGTGTTGAGAATACTTAAGTTTATATTAGGTTTTCTTTCTAGTTCTAATCTAGGTTTTATTTTTGTGGTTTTAATTTTAGAATTACTAGTTAGGTCTTCGCAGAATTTTTAGAACAATAACAACTTTCTTTGTTTCGATTTTTCAGAATTCTTTAGCCTTAGTTCTTCTAAATTGATAACCTCGTTCACCACTTCCAATCATTTTCTAGATATCTTAATTTCCTTCTAATTAATTCAATTGATTTAGAATAATTTTTGTTATAGGATTTAATTTTAGGATTAGAACTTAGTTTCATGTGCGTGGTTCATGCCAAGTGATGAGGTACCATGCACAACGACTTCTAAGCAAATGAGATTTATTTGATAGGCTTTCCATCTACTACCGAGTTAGAAAATATCTTAGTACGCCTGAATCATCTCAAACCATGGTGGTGAATGCTCCAAACATGCCTGAGCATAAGCCACACTTTGATGAGAATGTTGATTTTGAACCTGGCACGCCATCGGCTTGGATAGTGTATGATAAGAATGAGGAGTCCTATTGTAACGACCTTGGAAATTTTGTGCTAATCTTTCCTTAAGTAGTTGTTTTGGGGTAGTTAGTGCTTTACTTGATTGCTTGTGAAATTCGCATCAATCACTTTAAATTGTATCTGCATGGCTCTAAACGTGCAGATTAGTGAGCGCTACGTTACTCTGAAATCTGGGATCCATCGCTAAATCCAGTCGTTCTGGGGAATTTGGAAGATCTGGATCGGACTGGACCGCGCATCGAAAGTCCGATGGCGATGATCTTAGGTTGTTGCGGTCACGAGTTGGGCTTGGTCTTCACCTCAAAAATCAAGTCGATCGGACGTTAGGTCGATTTGATTGAGTTCGAGTGAAGAGTGTGAGAACGGTTGGAATTTAATAAGCTTTTTATGAAATTGAGTCGTGTCGCTTACGCGACGATTTTAAGCATTCGGACCGTTGGATTTCTGACCCAATTTCACCCTCAGATCAGGATGGTTGGCCCAGGCATATCCTAGTGCTTGTGGACCTGATCGAGTTTCCGTGACCGTTGAATTGAGTGTGGTCCGCCACGGCTGATCTGAAGAGCCGGTCGGTACGAAAACTCAGCCTGACCTAGATCCATGGTCAGTGAGCTTAAGTCCGACCTTTCGTGGTTATAGGCCCACCAGAAGTGCTTCGTTGGATCGAGAAAGGCGTACTTTGGTTATTACCTAAGTATACCTTGACCCTGGGGTTATTTCCATCATTTTAAGGCCTATATATAGTCCTTAAACCCTAGCTCTCATTTCCATACGAATTTTCTCTAACCCTAGCTTGGAGAGAGAGTGGAAAAGAGAGAGTTAGTGAGAGAGATTGGTTGGTGAATCATCTTGATTCTTCCTTGTTCTTCTTCACCTTTGAACCTTTGCTTTGAATCGTTCCTCTGACGATTCTGAGTTCCTTTGGGGTAAGTTAACCTAACCCTAACCTGTGTTAGAGCTTAGATTAGACTTGGTGTTGTTGTATCTCATTTCTATCCTTATTTTAGGGTATTCTTGCGCCGTTGACGAAGACAACTCGTCTAAATCAGTTCGGCTATTCTTTCCTCGCTTAAGGTGCGGACTTTAAGTGTATAGGTTATGGTTTTCAAGGCTTTCAATCCCAGTTAGTGATTTATTCTTGTTATGGATGAGATTTCACATGTCAAATGTTATGTTTGCATTGCTTTCCTGATATGCATGTGCTATATTGAGATTTGTGTATTCTATGTGTATTTATAAAGTACCGTATACGTATAGAATATGCACTTATGTTTGCCATGATTATTGGTCATGTATGTATGCTAGATGCATGTATGACAACTCCTTGATAAAAGGAATTGTCTAAGTGCATGTGTTTCAACATGCGTCATGTATGTTGTTCCATGTTTGCTAAGTGTTTGTAGAAATGCATGAATGACCTACGTGTAACTGATTACACTAAATGTGGGCGTTGAGAAGTGATTCTCAATACTCCTATTGATGCGCATGATTTCCTTTATGCAGTTACATTCCAAGTTATTTAAATTCAAGCATTACCTGTGCTTACATTTATGTTAAGTTGATATTCTCCAGTTACGTATGTACCATGCTTTGAGTTGTTGTTCCATTACTGTTTTACATTTCATATGAGTATTTGTAGTAGTGTAAGATGTTTGGGACTATGCCTTAGTCCAGGAAATCGGTAATTGACCCTATATTCGTGGTTGAGATTGCTTTCGCCACGTAGGACGTATTAGACGAACCCGAGCCGTATTAGAGTTGGCGGCAGTGGTTTGGCCACGCGGAGTGTTTGCGCACTCTATGTCGTTCAATTCAACGTGCGCTCGTGCTAGTCGAGTTCGTCAAATAACCCGATTGTCCGATGTATGTTAACCATGTATGGACGCTACTGCTTGAATCTAGGGTACCGAACTTACCAATGAAATTCTATTAACTATGGTACTTGATCCGCTAAGACTCATGAGCCGGACATGGTGGTATGGGACACCGTGGTCGAGCTGTCGGCCTACGCTGGGGTGACGAGCCTCCCGTAGTGACCGGTGAGCAACTAAACTCGTGAGCCGATTATGGTGGTATGGGACACTATATTCGTTTTTGTCGGCCTACATTGATTGGTGACGAGCCCTTTGTAGTGACCTCGAGCATACCTGGATATCGCAAGGAGGTGACGAGCCGATCTGTGGTAGTAAGGGCATGAAAGGCGTGCATTGATTGGTAATGAGCCCTTTGCTACGACCTCAACTATATGATCGTATGAGATGTCTAGGATTGACGACCCTAGTATGGATCACTGTTTGGATGATGATATGAGGAAGGTATCTTAGCTTCCCAATCGATGTATGAATTGGACTAATAACAACTTGGTAATCATATCCATGCACCGCATTTGCATGTGCTTTGTAGATGTGGCGCACTTTGAGGCGATGTCATGCGTAACGTAAGATGAAGACGGCGAGGGTGTACGCGTGAGGGCACGCATCATATTGCATTCATACCGCATTAACAAGAGTACTTAGGATTTATTTAATTGTCTGCTTTATCATTCTTGTTTGATTGAACGATAGCATGTTAACCGATTGCCTTATTGTTCCACCGAGTTGATCACTCACTCCCACGTTTATGGGGCGGTGTTTCACACCCACCGGACTGCATCTTAGGCCACGATGTTGCGAGATGTGGATGCGACGTCGAGGCGAGCGGGAGCCGGATGACGACGAGTGCCTTCTCCTATATGCGGTTTTGACGGGTTCTAGTGAGCCTCGGTCGATGCGCGGGATCTATGGGATTACTATTTTGGGAACTGAAATGATGTAACTTGTACTTATAAATTTTGATAAATAACACTTTTACACGATCTGGTTGTATATGTAATTCAGGGACTTACACTTGTACACATATTTTACTATAAGTCTTCCGCTTGCTTTATTCACTTATCCCTGAATCATATCTGTGTTTTGGCTTAATCTATCCCATGTTTATGTGCTAATACAGTCAACATACATCATTCATTAATTATGTTGCATAAGTGATGTTTTGGAACTCGGGAGCTGAGTTATGCTCGACCCCCGAATTTCAGGGCGTTACAAGTTGGTATCAGAGCATGATCTGGATTAAACCGGACCTGGGTTATGGTCACACACCGCACGTTGTCACCACTATAGTGTAATTGGGTGCGGGTCTATCATCGCTTTGTGTTTGTGCTCCGTAGTTTCTATCGGCGAAAGTTTCCTGAAAACCTTTACCGAGATCGAGTCTGTACCCTTACCTGATCACACACAGCGACCCGAAACCTGTTCTAGACCCTCTATTAATGAGTGTAGATGGTCTACCCTCCCATTATTCAGTTTTAAACCTTCCAGAAATCGCTGTTTGCATCAGATTTCTGTCAGAATGACCCGATAGGCTTCAAATTACACAAGGGGCCAATCGGGGCATTTTCTGTGGGACCCAGGGGGGGAACCACATCATTTGGACCAAGGAGGACCAGGAGGACCTCGCCAAATCGGCGAGGCATCGCCGATATGTCCAGAGACCGGCGATGCCATCGCCGGTTCGGCGAGGGATCGCCGGTCGGCGGGCCAGGCGGGCCGGGCCGACGCGGGCCGATCGTCCATGAGGCTTGTGTGGCCCACCCCTCCACGGTTTTCATTTTAAAACCCTTCCTTTCATCTATTTCCTTCACAAAACCCTCTTCCAAGCTCTCCTTTTCTTCAACAACCTCTCCAAACTCTCTCAAATCTCTCCCAAATCTTCATCTTCCTTCCATTTTCGTGCAAACCCATCACCCCATTCTCAAATCTTCCATTCCATTGCTGATTTCTCCATCTTTCCCTCTCATTTGAGCCCTTTCATTCCCTTTTTGGCTCATAGTTGTGTGGAAGCTTCACCATCTTCCTATTTCTCTCTTTCTCTCATTTCTCATGGCCCTCTTTGAGATTGTGACGGCCATCTTTTCCATTTCTTCCCTTCTTTCCTTGATGGGGAAGAAGAGAGCGCCCGTGGATGAAGCCGGGCCGAGCCGCCCAACCCGTGCACGGAGGCCGAGAGGTGCCGCCGCTAGCACGTCCGCCACGCGCGAGTTCCAGACGAAGCGGGACCTCGATCCTCGAGCTCCTGTCAGTAGGACCTTGTTGGCGGAATTGTCGCATGGAGTCTATGAGGGGCGTAGAGTCCTTTTTGAGGCTCATGTTGATCCGCGGCTCTTTGGTGAGTTCTTTTTGTTGGAGCGCCTAGAAGGGGCTGGTTGGGGTCCCTTGTTCGAAGGCGAGTATCGCGCGAATGCTAGCACTGTTCGGGCCTTCTATGCCAACATTCTGGAGCCTTCGCTGGATCCTCTGCAGTTCAAGATTCCCTGTGGTAGCGGTCGAGTTGGAATTGTCAATGTTGCTTTGATATCCCGACTCTTGAAGGTGCCACTTGGGGAAGTGCATGCCAGCGAGAAGAATGTGGACAGTGTGCGCGAGAAGGATCGTCGCACCCGATCCTTGTGTGGTCGTCTGGTCGAATGGCAGCCGAATAGGAGTCTTTTGGCTTCTCACATGACGGACGACTTCCGTTTGCTTCACCACATCTTTACGTTCAATGTGTATCCCAGGTGGAGCAACCGCAGCGAGTGTACGCGCCTGATGGTAGATTTTCTATATCAGGTGGGGCAGGATGCGAAGTTGTGTGTGCCGACGTACGTCCTGCGTCAGATTATTCTCATCGCTCGTTCGAGTAGACGGACCGAGTCTCTTCCCTTTGGCCGCCTCATTTGCAAGATTGCACATGAGTTTGGCTATAGGCTTGGAGCTGAGAAACCGGTCCCTGTTCGTCATCTCAACTTGAGGACCCTTAAGCTGATGGAGGTTGGTTCTGGTCGGCTTGCCTCTGAGGGTGAGGCCGGGTCTGAGAGTGATGATGAGAGTTATGCTGAAGGTGGTGCGGAGTCTGAGGAAGAAGCAGAGCAAGACGAGGAAGAGATTGAGGCACAGGATTCGAGTGATCGCTCTCCTCCTGTGGTGCCAGAGGGCGCAGAGCAGGTTGCCAGAGATGCCCGTCTTACACGGCTTGAAGAAGGGCAAGCTGCTTTACGCCAGGAGATGGTGGATCTTCGAGGCTTGGTTAAGCACAAGTTCAAGAAGATGTCCCGGACTTTGAAGTCTATCCTGTGTTGCTGGCGGGATAAGGGTGCCCCGCCTCCGTCTCGACTCCGACGAGTAGCATCGTCGTGGCCGTCTTTGCTTTGTTTGGTGTTTCTTTCGTGTGTAGCCGTTGTTGGCTTGTAGTTGGAGTTGTTGTAGTGTGGTAGTGTTAGTGGTTGTAGTAGTTGTGGTTGTTTGAAGTGTTAGATGTTGTTGTTTTCATGCTTTCCTAGTCGTGATTCATGTATTTCTCTGCACTACTTGTATTGCGACGATTTTGGTTAATGGAATGCATGTTGTTTGTTTTGGAGTTGTGCTGTGATTGATCATAGAAGTGGATCGATCCGTGTTGATTTGCTAGTCGCACCGCTTTATCACTACGATGTTATTATGGGTATGGATTGGCTCACGAGGATGCGAGCTGAGATTGATTGTGAAGCGAGATCAGTGATGATCCATGGACCTGAGGGCGAGATTGTTACTTTCCCAGTTCAGGTCAGTTACCCTATTCGTATTGATTTCTATTCTTCTCTGTTGGAGAGTTCGGCCGAGTCGGCGTTGGTTAGTACGCCGGTAGTTCAGGAGTTTGAAGATGTGTTTGAGTCGATTCCTGGATTACCTCCTCAGCGTGAGATTGATTTTGCTATCGATCTTATGCCTGGTGCGGCGCCCATTTCTTTACCCACCTATCGGATGCCTCCGAGTGAAATGGAGGAGTTGAGGAAGCGAGATAGATGGTTTGCTAGAATTGGGTTTTATTCGCCCAGTGTGTCTCCTTGGGAGCACCCATTTGTTATTTGTGAAGAAGAAGGATGGTTCCTTGCGATTGTGTATTGATTATCGCGAGTTGAATTTGGTAATCGTGAAGAATAAGTACCCTTGCCCTTGGATTGATGATCTGTTTGATCGATTGAAGGGGGCACGGTACTTTTCGAAGGTTGATCTGCGATCGAGGTATCATCAGTTGAGAATCAAGGATGAGGATGGAAGACCGCTTTCAGGACTAGCTCCGGTCATTATGAGTTCCTTGTGATGTCGTTCGGCCTGATACTAACGCACCGGCCGTGTTCATGGATCGATGAACAGGGTGTTGGCCGTTTCTGTTTCGATTCGTCATTGTATTTATTGATGACATCTTGATTTATTCGGCGAGCGGGCAGAGCACGAGGAGCACTTAAGAGCGGTTTTGGGTACTCTTAGGAGCATCAGCTTTGCGCATTTCAAGAAGTGTGATTTCCGGAAAGAGGAAGTCAAGTTCCCGGGACATGTGGTGTCCAAGGAAGGTATAGCCGTCGACCTTGCCAAGGTAGGTGCAGTGCAGGATCGACAAACATTCTTGAGGTGAGGAGTTTTCTTGGCCTTGCAGGTATTATCGACGCTTTATTCAGGACTTCTCGAAGATTGCCGGACCGTTGTCGCAGTGACACGGAAGGATTTGAAGTTTGCTTGGAGTGAGCAGCGGAGTTAGCTTTTCGTGAAGGACAAGTTGACGTCCGCCCCTGTGCTAGTATTGCGAGCAAGGGGTTAAGTATATTATTTATACGACGCCTCTCGCGTTGGTCAGGTTGTGTCCTTATGCGGAAGGACGGGGTGATTGCTTATGCTTCGCGTCGATTAAGGAAACACGAAGAGAATTACCCTACGCACGACATGGAAGTGGCCATCATCTTCGCATTAAAGCTTTGGAGACATTACCTTTATGGTGAGGAGTTCGAGCTCTTTTGCGACCACAAGAGCCTTAAGTATATTTTCACGCGGCGTGATTTGAATATGAGGCAGCGCAGATGGATGGAAACATTGAAGGACTTTAAGTTCGATGTTTCGTACCATCCGGGCAAGGCGAACCTTGTGGCGGATGCGTTGAGTCGCAAGAAGGCTTTGAAGTTTGCGGCTCCCCGATGATAGCAGAGTGGGAGATGTTGGAGTTCGTGCGCGATTTTGAGCGAAGCTTACGGTGGTTGAGCCGTATGAGGTTATCGCACACATTCGTGTACGGCCGTCATCGACGAGAGGATCGTTGCGGCTCAGGTAGATGATGAGCTCTTGGTGAAGATGAGGCGGCGGGTTGGTACAGATGGGAACTCCGACTGGAGTGTTAGTTCCGATGGGGGCCTACGTTTTCGTGGCGGTTATGTGTTCCTAACTCCCTGACTTGAGGCGTGAGGTTCTCGAGTTAGCCCATAGTTCTAAGCTTGCGATGCATCCAGGTAGCACGAAGATGTATCGGGATATGAAGAGGTCTTATTGGTGGGACAATATGAAGGTCCAGATTGCTGAATTTGTTTCTCGTTGTCTCACGGCCGAGCATCGCCGACCTCCTGGGTTGCTGCAGCCCATGCCCATAGCTGAATGGTAGTGGGATTTCATCTCTATGGATTTTATTTCTGGGTTGCCGAGGATGAGAAAGGGATTTGACTCTATTTGGGTGATCGTCGATCAATTAACGAAGTCAGCGCATTTCTTACCGATCAGAGTCACTTACTCTGCAGACGAGTTGGCTAGGTTGTATATCAAAGAGATAGTGCGTCTGCATGGAGGTCCCCTGGAGATTGTGTCTGATAGAGACACGCGTTTTACATCTATCTTCTGGACTCGTATCCAGGAAGCGATGGGTGTGAAACTGAAGTTCAGCACCGCGTTTCATCCGCAAACAGATGGGCAGACGGAGCGCGTGAATCAAGTCCTGGAAGATATGTTGCGAGCTTGTGTTTTGGATTTCAAAGACAGTTGGGATGATTGTCTTCAGTATGCAGAGTTCGCGTATAATAATAGTTTCCAGGCGAGTATCGGTATGGCTCCCTTCGAGGCGTTGTATGGTCGCCCGTGCAGAGCACCACATTGTTGGGCAGAAATTGGTGAGCGTAGTTTGCTTGGCCCAGAGTTGGTGCAGGTGACTTCAGAGAAGGTCGACATCATTCGACGTCGACTTTTGACAGCGCAGAAGAGTTACGCTGTACGAGGCGTCGACCGCTTGAGTTCGTAGTGGGAGATCATGTTTTTCTGAAGGTCTCTCCTATGAAGGGAGTTTTGCGGTTCGGTAAGAAGGGGAAGCTGACGCCGAGATTTATTGGTCCATTTCAAGTTCTGGATCGAGTGGGAGCGGTAGCTTACCGCCTTGCTTTGCCCACACCTCTTGCGGGCGTGCATAACGTATTTCATATCTCTATGCTGAAGAAGTACGTTCCTGATCCTTCGCATATTATCAGTTGGGAGCAAGTGCAGTTAAGTGAGGATGCCACTTATGTACTGCAACCAACACGTATTCTGGATAGAAAGGAGCAGGTACTGCGTAGCAAGGTTATCCCTCTCGTGAAGGTGTTATGGTCGCATCATGGCGTAGGAGAGGCTACTTGGGAATCTGAAGCTGAGGTCAGGAAGACCTACCCTCTGATCCTCGAGGCTTATATGAAGGTATGAATTTCGAGGACGAAATTTTCTTTAAGGGGGGTAGATTGTAACGACCTTGGAAATTTTGTGCTAATCTTTCCTTAAGTAGTTGTTTTGGGGTAGTTAGTGCTTTACTTGATTGCTTGTGAAATTCGCATCAATCACTTTAAATTGTATCTGCATGGCTCTAAACGTGCAGATTAGTGAGCGCTACGTTACTCTGAAATCTGGGATCCATCGCTAAATCCAGTTGTTCTGGGGAATTTTTTGTAGATCTGGATCGGACCTTGACCGCGCATCGAAAGTCCGATGGCGATGATCTTAGCTTGGGTCACAGAGTTGGGCTTGGTCTTCACCTCAAAATCAAGTCGATCTGATGTTAGGTCGATTTGATTGAGTTCGAGTGAAGAGTGTGAGAACGGTTGGAATTTAATAAGCTTTTATGAAATCTGAGTCGCTCGCGCGACGATTTTAAGCATTCGACCGTTGGATTCTAACCCAATTTCACCCTCGATCGGGATGGTTGGCCCAGGCATATCCTAGTGCTTGTGGACTTGATGAGATTTAGTGACCGTTGAATTGAGTGTGGTCCGCCACGGTTGATCCGAGCGGTACGAAAACTCAGCTGACCTAGATCCATGGTCGGTGAGCTTAAGTCCGACCTTTCGTGGTTATAGGCCCACCGAAGTGCTTCGTTGGATCGAGAAAGGCGTACTTTGGTTATAACCTAAGTATACCTTGACCCTGGGGTTATTTCCATCATTTTAAGGCCTATATATAGTCCTTAAACCCTAGCTCTCATTTCCATACGAATTTTCTCTAACCCTAGCTTGGAGAGAGAGTGGAAAAGAGAGAGTTAGTGAGAGAGATTGGTTGGTGAATCATCTTGATTCTTCCTTGTTCTTCTTCACCTTTGAACCTTTGCATTGAATCGTTCCTCTGACGATTCTGAGTTCTTTTTGGGGTAAGTTAACCTAACCCTAACTGTGTTAGAGCTTAGATTAGACTTGGTGTTGTTGTATCTCATTTCTATCCTTATTTTAGGGTATTCTTGCATCGTTGACGAAGACAACTCGTCTAAATCAGTTCGGCTATTCTTTCCTCGCTTAAGGTGCGGACTTTAAGTGTATAGGTTATGGTTTTCAAGGCTTTCAATCCCAGTTAGTGATTTATTCTTGTTATGGATGAGATTTCACATGTCAAATGTTATGTTTGCATTGCTTTCCTGATATGCATGTGCTATATTGAGATTTGTGTATTCTATGTGTATTTATAAAGTACCGTATACGTATAGAATATGCACTTATGTTTGCCATGATTATTGGTCATGTATGTATGCTAGATGCATGTATGACAACTCCTTGATAAAAGGAATTGTCTAAGTGCATGTATTTCAACATGCGTCATGTATGTTTTTCCATGTTTTCTAAGTGTTTGTAGAAATGCATGAATGATCTAAGTGTAACTGATTACACTAAATGTGGGCGTTGAGAAGTGATTCTCAATACTCCTATTGATGCGCATGATTTCCTTTATGCGATTACATTCCAAGTTATTTAAATTCAAGCATCTCCTATGCTTACATTTATGTTAAGTTGATATTATTCGGATGTGTATGTAACATGATTTGAGTTATTGTTCCATTATTGTTTTACATTCCATATGAATATTTGTAGTAGTGTAAGATGTTTGGGACTATGCCTTAGTCCAAGAAATCGGTAATTGACCCTATATTCGTGGTTGAGATTGCTTTCGCCACGTAGGACGTATTAGACGAACCCGAGCCGTATTAGAGTTGGCGGCAGTGGTTTGGCCACGCGGAGTGTTTGCGCACTCTATGTCGTTCAATTCAACGTGCGCTCGTGCTAGTCGAGTTCGTCAACTAACCCGATTGTCAAGTGTCTGTTAACCATGTATGGACGCTACTCTGCTTGAATCTAGGGTACCGAACTTACCAGTGAAATCCTAATAACCATGGTACCGATCCGCTAAGACTCATGAGCCGGACATGGTGGTATGGGACACCGTGGTCGAGCCGTCGGCCTACGCTGGGGTGACGAGCCTCCCGTAGTGACCGTGAGCAACTAAACTCGTGAGCCGATTATGGTGGTATGGGACACTATATTCGTCTTTGTCGGCCTACATTGATTGGTGACGAGCCCTTTGTAGTGACCTCGAGCATACCGGATACCGCAAGGAGGTGACGAGCCGATCTGTGGTAGTAAGGGCATGAAAGGCGTGCATTGATTGGTGACGAGCCCTTTGCTACGACCTCAACTATATGATCGTATGAGATGTCTAGGATTGACGACCCTAGTATGGATCACTGTTTGGATGATGATATGAGGAAGGTATCTTAGCTTCCCAATCCTGATGTATGAATTGGACTAATAACAACTTGGTAATCATATCCATGCACCGCATTTGCATGTGCTTTGTAGATGTGGCGCACTTTGAGGCGATGTCATGCGTAACGTAAGATGAAGACGCTGAGGGTGTACGCGTGAGGGCACGCATCATATTGCATTCATACCTGCATTAACAAGAGTACTTAGGATTTATTTAATTGTCCTGCTTTATCATTACTGTTTGATTGAACTGATAGCATGTTAACCAGTGCCTTATTGTTCCACTGAGTTGATCACTCACTCCCACGTTTCTGGGGCGGTGTTTCACACCCACCAGACTCTGTCTTAGGCCCTGATGTTGCAGATGTGGATGCGACGTCTGAGGCAGAGCGGGAGCTGGATGACGACGAGGCTGCCTTCTCCTATATGCAGTTTTCAGACGGGTTCTAGCGAGCCTCGGTCTGTTGCGCGGGATCTATGGGATTACTATTTTTGGGAACTGAAATGATGTAACTTGTACTTATAAATTTTGATAAATAACACTTTTACACGATCTGGTTGTATATGTAATTCAGGGACTTACACTTGTACACATATTTTACTATAAGTCTTCCGCTTGCTTTATTCACTTATCCCTGAATCATATCTGCGTTTTGGCTTAATCTATCCCATGTTTATGTGCTAATACAGTCAACATACATCATTCATTAATTATGTTGCATAAGTGATGTTTTGGAACTCGGGAGCTGAGTTATGCTCGACCCCCGAATTTCAGGGCGTTACTATGTTCCCATAGTTCGAACATTAAGAGACTACTTACAACTGTCCAGAACAACCACACCATCTTACATGAAGATCAACGGTGGGTGTTCCGTAGGCTTAATTTTTGTATTTTGATGAGGGGCTAAGTGGGGCCTACCAATTGATGATATGGATCCCACTTTGGACCCTAGGTGTGGCAAATGGCCCACTATAATTCTCATGATCATTCCATGTGGGGCCATTCTCCATAGACCCCATCATAATGTTTATTTTCTTTAAATAATAGGGTCATCTAGACCTTGTATTTTAGTGAAGGAAGGATGTAAGACCCGTATCCTAGTCCGTACCGTCCCATAGGCTTCCACAATCTTCTTGGTTGAATTCCAGCAACCTTCGACCTTTATTCGACGTTTGCGCTATCCTAAGCCGAGTCCTGTCAACCCGAGTTAACTCAACCCAAGACTTGTACCCTAGCGACCGCGCCGTCGCCGCGGTTTCGATGTCGTGTCTCATGTGCCGAGGCGATACCCAGGCCAGGAGATGTGGACCCGCATTCAGTTCGAGGAAAATGTCATGCGTTACAAAACCTAAGAGAATCTGTATAACATGTCACATCCATCAATCAATCAATCCCATCAAAGGTCAAGTACATGTCAAGTACTCATCCACACACCCATCCCCAAGCAACCCTATAAGTCAACAAACCCTTACACACCCCATACCTTTCTTATACCATCTACCCTAAAGTCAAAAAGTTTCTTACACACCCATCACTCACCACATCCATCACCTCTCTCTCTCTCTCTCTCTCTCTCTCTCTCTCTCTCTCTTTACAACCCCCTCTCTCATTCTCAAACCACTTTCCAAGCAACCCAAAAACATCACACGTCTAAGCTCTCCCAAACCTTCAAGAGAGCTTTGTGTGTGGCCCACTTCCTACCCTCTCATCCCCCATCTCAACCATCAAGACTCCATCTCTTCCATTAGGATCGAAACTAAGGAGCAAAGGAAGCTAAGGGAGCAAGAAGAAGTGGACGATGGGTGATCTTGGACCCAAATTTTCATTCTTTTTATGATTTAAGGGCCCACATATGGTGGGACCCACCTTGATGTATGCTTGTATCCAAGAGGGGCCCATGGTGGCGGGGCCCCTCCCGTAACCTATCTCTTTCTCTCCCTCTCTTTCTTTCTCTATGATTAGTGGCCCACTTAAGATGTGTGTATTTTATCCATGATGTCTAACGAATGGGTCACCTTGATCTCGGTTGGGGCCTACATGACCGGACGGTCACATATGCCCGGATGAGAGGGAAAGACAAATATTAGTTTGATCAAGATATCGTGGCCCACTACGTGGGACCACCATGATGAAAGTGCATCATTCAGCACCATCCAAATTGCTGGACGGTGGCTGGACGATGGTTAAATGATGAATATAATATATACATTTATATATGGATATGGCAGGTTTATATATTATAGCATTATAGTATGATATAATATTATATATTGTGTATATAAGAAATATATATGATACATGCATCCGTACGTGTGGGCCCATGTGGGACCCACCTGTTTTGGACAGAGGATGGGCCGGTGCACCACCACAGCAGCTATATAGCTGTCGTACTTGACGTCTCCCAGCAATCTAGAATCTCCACCGTCTAGGGGCTAGGACGGTGGGTCTGGCCATGTAGGGCGTGTGGCATACACACCGTCTATCAACTTGAAACCACGCCAGATGATGGGACCCACGACCCTTTTAATGCCAGCAAGATCTGTGGGTCTCACGTGAGATCCAGACCATCCAGACAGTTGGACCCATCAACCCATTTAACGTCAGCAGGACCCCACATGTGGACGTGTCCCATCCAACCGTCCATCCGTTTGTTATAAGGGGGAGGGGCCCGCCTGCTGCAGCAGACTGGTGGGGTACCGCACACCAGCGTTTGGCTGGTGTATTGATGCCACCAAACTATGTGGGCCCCACTGCTGAGGTCGTCAGCAAGTCGTTCGGACACCCCCGTAATGTATGTTTTGTATCCCACCGTCTAGATGGCTGGACGGTGGGCCTTTCATGATATATATATGACATCCAAACCGTTCATCCATTTGGTGAACATGGACCCCACCTGCTGTATACGATTAATCCAAACTGTCCATCCATTTGGTGAGCCAATCCCAAGGCTTAGGACAATAAATAAATAAATAAATAAGACAGATCTAATATTAAGTGGACCACACTGCAGAAAACAGTGTTGAGTGAACATCCACCATTGAAACCCTTCTTGGGGTCACAGCAGTTCTGGATCAATTTGAAATTTGTTTTTCATCTTAATTCAGGTCTATGTGACCTTATAAACATATTGGATGGAAAATAAATGTTATGGTGGGCCTTGAGGATTCTAATGGTGGGAATCATTATCACCACTATTATTTGGAGTGCAGTCCATGTGATTTAATTTTTTAAATACTCTAAAATGATCCTTAAGAACAGATGAATGGTGTAGATGGTGCGACCCACTTGATGACGGTTAGGCCCATGCCATGCGGCCCTTGTAACGTGTATTGGGCCCATTAGTGCGGCCCATATAATGTAGCCCACTTGATATATGAGGCCCATGGGTGAGGCTCATGGAAATGTATTCAAGGCCCATGGACGAGGCCCGTGGAAATGTATTCAAGGCCCATGGGCATAGCCCATTGTGGTATAGTCGAGGCCCTTGTATGAAGCCTAATGCAATGTATGAGAAGCCCATGAGTGAGGCCCAATATGATGTATGTGTGGCCGTTACATTGTGTATGAATTCCTTATGTAGGCCACTCCCTGGGAGTAATGTTGGTTTGACATCTATATTGATGGACAATGATGGTTAGATGTCCTCATTGTGACCTTCCCTTAGGCCTTGTTAAGCCCATTCTCTTCATAGGTTAACCCAAATAAGTGGGCCCCATTCGCTGTAGAAGGACGGTTTTGTACTATTGGATTTGATATAACTACGGCCGAAGGCCGATCTTTATATTATAGTTTAATCGGCTGTTCATATATGGACCCTGCCTTGCTTATAGACCGATCATATATGCTGATTATCAATGCCAGTTATCGATACCGATTATGAGTATGTGACGACATAGTATCATGATACATGCCCATACGTATCATCTGCATGCTTGTGATGAGATGAGTGATTGATCATAGCACATGCCATTGGACAGATTGTTATGGGACTCTCGGGTAAGGGGAGTTGCCCACATGAGGGCGCAGTACGCGCATGTTTGCTGTATGACTGGATTGCATGATTCATGCATCTTGCATTGTGTAACATATACACTGTATGCCCTAGCGACATCAAGGTCGTAACCTACACAGGCATATCGTGGTTCACAGGATTAGATACCAGAAATCTTATTCTACATGAGGTGCTATAGATGTCCCTAGGTGAAAGTCCCTAAACCCTTATGGTACCAGAAGGTTGCTCCAACGTCTAGACCGAGTAGGTGCACGAGCGCCGAGTGCTGATTACTAGAAGACCGCGCTTTCCACTGTGTCATGGTCGGTTGGAAGGGGGTGCGACCTTCCTGCCTGAGTGGAAGGGGCAAAGCTAGGTTGAGTTTAACCAACTCGAGGAATGGGTCCGCTATTGACGAGCCGGGCTCAATATTGGCAAGCGGATAGTGAGGTCTCTTCCACTTACCTTATTGCGCGCGATGGGGCGGCAATCTAGTTTAGAGTGTACTAGACCCCGGTGATATTCCAGATTTGAGTTGTATTGATATGTGGACTCAGATAAGGGTTTGTATGCTTAAGTTGCATCTTGCATCGCATGGCCTTGGTATGGCCGACATCATTCATGCCCTTGCATTGCATAGCCTTGGTACGACTAATGGTATTCAGGGATCCATCGGCATATTCCGCATTACTTTGACACCGCATAATTGTATTACTACCTTGGGCACACACTTTCACCACCCTCTAAGCTTTCTATAAGTTTATACATGACCGTTGTGTGCAAGTGACATTGGACCGCAGCAGCGCTGAGGTAGGAGCGCATAACAGATCATCTTGGAGATTTTTATCCAATATCATTGTATTTCCCTTTTGCTCATTATACTTATAAAGTTTTTTTATTATAGTAAAAATGTGATGGAGTTTTTGGTTGTTGTTTGTGGGTTATGCCTTTGGTTATGCTTATTACGAATCAAACTTATGTTGAAAATCCTCCTCATAACATTCCGGGATCAGAACCAGGTGAATGGGCGCTAGGAGCCGAAAACGGGGTACTACGAAAGCTGTCGGCGCCGGATTCGGCGATCGAAAATTTTGTGAGCTCGGTTTCTGAGTTTGGGGTGCGACAAAGGATCTCCACCATTAATTTGGATCAGTAGGCCCACATGTAATGGGACCCACTTGATATAGGTTATAAATCATGGAAGGGAGGGTCCATAGTGCCGGGGTCCCTCCCGTCATACTCGTCGCTTTCTCTCTCTCTCTCTCTCTCCCTCTCTTTCATTTTTGTGATGATATGGCCGTGTGGCCCAACCGGATGGTCCCCACCATGAAGTATGCATCTTATCCTTACCATCCATCGAATGGACCCACTCGGCATCTCATCTGGACAGGCCCAGATGTAGGAAAAATACAAATATTAGATTGATCCAAATCAGGTGGGCCACGTCCATGTGGGACCCCTGACCATGATACCTATGTTGTATCCATACCGTCCAGCATCCAAGGACGCTGGACGTGGCTAACAGTGGCGTGCGTGACCTGACAGTGGGTGTGGTTAACAATGTAGTGTGAACTGATGGTGGAGTGTACTAGCAGGCTAATAAAAAAATATATTATATACAATATATGGTGGTGGGCCCTACGTGGGACCCACCTGCTCTGCTTAACTCAAGCAGCTATATAGCTGCTTTATTAACGTCAGTAGGGTCTGTGGGACCCAGCTGTGTGGACGTCATCCACACCGTCCGTCCATTTACATAGACCCACCAGATGTAGATATTATATCTTACACTACCCATCTGCTGCTGTGGGGCCCACCTTGCACTTGTGACACATGTGAGGTGGGAGCCTCTAGACCTTGTTTTTTAAAAAAAATATAATATTATATATAATTATATCATATTATATTTGGTGGCCCCACGTGGGGACCACCTGTGATATGTATTATATATAATATACATCCATGTGTATATCTGGTAGGCCCCATGTGAGACTCACCTTGATGTAAGTATCTTATATCCACACCGTATGTATTTGGAATAGTGGTAGGTGTAGCACACCGTGATGTATGTGTAATCCATCCACACCGTCCGTATTTGGACGGTGGTAGGTGCAGCACACCATGATGTAGTGTAATCCACTCCATCCGTCCATTCACCTGGACTGGTGGGCCACACGTGTGGACCCACCTTGGGATGGAAGCTGATTGGCTGGTGTACTTTACATAAGTTATATAGCTGATGTATTGACGTCAGCAAGTTCTGTGGGTCCCATCTGAACCGTGGACACTACCTTGATGTATTCATTTCATCCACACCGTCCAAATAGTGTTGGACAATGCTGGACAATGTTTGGACAGTGCTGATCATCATTAGTGGGCCATGTGCCCCATAGAATGATAGTGTGCAGTGACACACATGTTACACCTACAACTATTGAAATGATTTTTGGTGCGGCCCATGTGATGAGGCCCACCTTGATGTATTTGTGGCCATCCATGAGGCCCACCTTGATTGTATGTATTTTGTATCAGTCGTCCATCTAACAGGCTATGTGGGATGCACCATGATGCATTTGTGATCCACACCGTCTAGCTATCATGTGGACCACACTGTAGAAAACAGTGGTGAATTGAACGGCTACCCTTGAAGCCCTTTTTAGGTCACAGAAGCTTTGGATCTATATGAATTTTTTTTTTACCTCTTATTCTGGTCTTTGTGACCTTATAATTAGATTGAATGGAGAGTAGATGGTGGGCCCTACCTTGATGTATTTATGGCTCATCCGTGGGGCTCACCCAGATGTATTTGTGGCCTATCCATGAGGCCCATCATGATGTATATTTGAGGCCCATATGCAGGGCCCACTGGTGATGTATATAGATCCATGTGTAGGGCCCACCTGTTACGTATTTTCGGCCCATTGTGATGTATTCGAAGCCCATGGGCGTGGCCCATTGTGATTCATTTAAGACCCTTATATGAAGCCTAACGCGATATATGAGAGGCCCATGAATGGGGCCCAATGTGATGTATGTGTGGCCGATATGTTGTGTATGAATCCCTGATGTGGGCCACTCCTTGGGAGTAATGTTGGTTAAATTTCCACATTGATAAGCAATGATGGTTGGATGTCCACATTGTGACCTTCCTTTAGGCCTTGTTAGGCCCATTCTCATCATTCTCTTAGTGGGTCGATCTTTATATTATCATTTAATCGGCCATTCATATATGGATCCCACCGTGTATATAGGCGGATTATCCTTGGCCGATTGACTGATTAGCGATCGAGGCCGATTATCGTGACCGATTGTCGATTCCGATTATCGATCGATTCCGATTGTCGTGGCCGTTTGCCAATTCTGATTGTCGTGGCCGATTGACCGATTAGCGATCGAGGCCGATTATCATGACCGATTGTCGATTCCGAGTATCAAGACTGATTATTGATTGGTTACGATTGTCGTGGCCGAATGCCGATTGTAATTGTCATGGTCGATTGACCGATTAGCGATCGAGGTCGATTATCGTGACCGATTACCGATTCCAATTATCGAGGCTGATTATCGATCGATTCCGATTGTCATGGCCAATTGCCGATCCGATTGTCATGGCCGAGTGACCGATTAGCGATCGAGGTCGATTATCGTGACCGATTGCCGATTCCGATTATTATCGAGGCCGATTCCGATTATTAAGGCTGATTTCGATTATTATTAAGGCTAACTCTGATTATTGAGGCCGATTCTGATTATCGAGACCAATTGTCGAGGCCGGATATCGAGGCCGATTGCCGAGGCCCATTGTAATGTATATGTGGCCCGCATTTGAGGCCCATTCTAATGACCATTCGGCCTCGGCTTGATGCATTCGAGGCCTATATTATATATGTGAGGCCTATGTGATGAGGCCCATTGTATTGCATTTGAGGGCCAGGGTATGGAGCCCGTTGTGTTGTATATTAGGCCCATGTGAGAGGCCCATTGTGATATATATTAAACTCTTGAGTGAGGCCCATGGTGTTGTATATTAGGCCCTTGTATGAGGCCATGGGTCCACTATATGTTAGGCTCTATGTGGGTCATTCCTTACCCAGTTGTATTGTGAGCCTGATGGGGCGGCAAGCTGGCATAGAGTATATTAGACCCCGGTGATGATCCTAGAGTGTACAGTACTAATTTGTGGAGGTGGAGTTGCATACTCAGTATTATATTCATTCATTCACTATCCACTCGGGCTGGTGGTGTGCAACTAATTATTAGGTATACCTTCGCAATGACCAGGATTTCGGTTGGGGTGCGCGATTAACCTGAGATCAGGAGTCTACTACATTGAGTCTGACTATCCAAATTTAGGTATGAGACTGGTTTGGATAGAAGTCTCTTGTGATAGACCTCATAGCCTGCGATACTACGTACTATCATCCCAACTTCACGCTCTAGCTTGATCATTTCATGCGTACTACATATTGCATTACATCCGTGGCATATGACATTTTGGGTTACTATGTTTTTGCATCTACATGACCTATATGAGGCTGACGGTATTCATAGCCCTTCCAAATTGCATATTGTATTGCATTCTTGGTATCTGATATTTGGCTCATTATGTCTCTGTATTGCATAGCTGACCTACATTACCTTTTCAGTATATGACATTGTCTTGCTATGTCTTTTCATCACATATGCTAAATGAGATTGATGATATTTTATGGAATTGCTAGTATTTCCGCTTACTCTGATGTTGTATGATTTCTGAACTCACTAGTATTTCTGTTTACTCTGATATTACATTCTAAGCACGCATATACTGCTCACACACATACACCACCCTCTAAGCTTTTTATAAGCTTATATACGATAGATCCGTGCAGGTGACGCTAGGGCGTAGTCGTAGCTGAGCAGGAGCAGGAGAGTGCAGCCGAGTCTTGTGAAGATTTTATTATATGCATGTATTTTTCCCTTTTAGTATTATACTCAATGATTATATTAGTAGATATGTAGTGATGATGTTGTTCTTGTGATTTGGGTATACTTGTGGTTATACTTCTTACAAAAAAATTCATATTGAAAATCCTCATTATAGGATCCTAGGATAAAAAACTAGTATATAGGCACTGGGAGCCGAGAATGGAGTGCTACGGAGGTTGTCGGCACGGGATTCAGAGATCGAAATTTTCGTGAGCCTGGTTTCCGAGTTTGGGGCGTGACAGAAGAGGTTTTAGCCTGTCATAGACATGATATAATTAAAATCTCTTAAAAAAACCATAAACAAAACAGCTAAGGAAAAAGGAGAAAAACTTTAGACAATGTCTTCACGCTCAATCCTTGCTCCCTTGCTCACATCCTCTGCTCCTTGGATCACGATGCCCTCCACGTCTCCGAGCCTTCCCTTTATAGAGTGATGGAGGTTGGTTTGGATTCGGAAGAACCGACCCTGTTTCGCACTTCCGTTCGAAGCAGAACCGGACTGCGAATGCCTGTTCTGTGCAGCAAAAATGCACCGACAGTTGCATTTGGAGTAGATTTGCGGGGCAATGAACGTGCTTTGATTTGGAATTTCTCCATGGTTAGGGTCAGTTGGGCGTCATTTGGACGGTTCAGATCATCAAAACGATCAAAGACAGTGGCCCACAACTCCCCCAAATTTTCAGATTTTCTAGACGTAGGGGCTGCGTAAATAAAGTACGCTATGATGCTCGGTGGGCCCCTGATCAGCTCTAGAAGAAAAATCTACTCCATTCATTGAATTCCTGAAAAAAAAAAAAAAAAGTTGGGATGAAGTGGTTTTTATCGGGTTTTGGTTTGGTCCACTGTATCAAACCAACTCACCGTTAATCTTACATTTTTTGACGATCCACATGCATAAACATTTATGGGGCCAAAAGGCCACTTAGGCGAGAGTAAAGCCTACCCCAGAGACACAATGGACGGTCCAGATTAGTGAAATGTGATATAGGTGGGGCCCACAAGTGAAAACCAATGGTCAGCTAGAATGACGTTGGGCGTTTTAAAGAAATCACGGGTCAAAGACCCTTTTACGGAGAACTCGATCCGGTGCGCGGCGGCCGTGTACATGCTATGCATATGCATCGTGTGTGTGGATCCCACGGTGATGTATTAGAGAAATCCGATCCGTCCAACCGTTTTGTCACCCTATTTAAGGGGTTGAGACCAAATTTGAAGTATATCCAATGGTTTAAATTTGACATGTACAGTTAATTTAGGGTCCTTAGGCCAGATATAAAGTTTTGAGTCAAACGGATGGTGAGAACCCTATGATCTTGCATTCTGGATGACTTTCAGGTTCGTTTAAATCCAATCACTTGATTTTCTCAAATCGTTGACATACAAATTCTTCGATCTCGGTCCCCTAAGGTCCGTCCATTGCCTTGGTGATTTATGAGGGTTAAATCCATGCTTTTAGTACCATTTTTCAGTCTAAGCTCCTAAATTCATCTTGCAACAAAAACACGATTAAAATAGGACGTTAAACATTATCATGTACGTAAAGTCAGGCAATAACTAGGGTCTAATATGCAATATTTGACCCTCAACATGAGGCCATAAAACTAAGGAAGGTGTAAGTGATTCAACCCACCAATGCTACTATTGAGAGCACTTATGTAGGCATATTGAAGAGTGATGAACATCTTACAAAGGATTGTTCTACAATTTCATCTTTTAAAGACGTGTTTCAGCTCAAGTAAATGTCATGAATGCCTATTAATGCCCATTTAATGCACCGAATTCTAACACATATAATCCTAACTGGCGGAATCATCCCAACTTCAGTTGGAAAAATGGGCCAACTGCTAATGCAAGCACTCTTTCCCAAGGACCTCCCATTGCACCTCAAAGCGCACCACAAGTGCAACCACAACAGATGACCATTGGGGATACATTGCAAGTATTCATGCAATGACAAATGTAATTCAATCAAATCACCGTGTAAGACAAACATGATTTTAAAACGCCGGTTTTGAGAATCAAATCACATTTGACTCTTAGGGAGAAAGAGACATTCCCAACCCAACCTCTGCCTAATCCAAAAAAACAATACGAGGTGAGCAATTCAAATCCTTCAAACCTACATGTGAAACAAGTCACGTTCATCACCACTCTTAAAAGAAGAAAGAAAAATGACAAAATTATCCCTATAAAGGCTGACACGCCTAAGGATTTGAATAAATCAAAGAATGATAATGGACCTACCACTATATGTAACGAGAAAATGACCACCGTAGACAAAACCTTTTATCCAGCGGTTTTTATGAAGGAATACAAACCTTAGTTACCAACTTAGACTAGCACGTGCGGACAGCGACTTTGAGGACGAAACTACCCCTCCTTTTCACTGCGAAGACGAGCGCTGACGCTCCTCCAACTGAGAGTTGTACGAACGGCTTAAAAGAGATCAAAGTTACATGGCCCCACAGCTATATATTTATTATATCCACAACATTCATCCGTATTTCGAGATCATTTCGGAGCATTATCCCCAAAAAAAATCATATCCAAAGATCAACTGGACCACACCACAAAGAGCAGCGGGGAAATTGATTTTCACCGTTAAAACTTTTGTAGGGTCCACCATAACATTTATTTTCCATCCAATCTATTCATAAGGTCACGAAGACCTGGATGAAGAGGAAAAACAAATTTTATAATGATCCAAAACTTCTGTAACCCCTAAAAGGGTTTCAATGGTAGGCGTTCAATTCCCCACTGCCTTTTACAGTGTGGTCCACTTGCTAGTTAGACTATCTTATTTTTCATCTCAAGCCTTAATATGAGCTCGCCAAATAGATGGGCGGTTTGGATATAACACAAACCTCGTGATGGGACCCACAAAAGCAACACAGTAAAAAAAATAAATTCACATACTGGGCCGCAGAACCGGCGGTAGTGCCGCGGCAGTCCAGCAATTTATTTATTTATTTTTATTTTTTATAGGGAGAACTTTTTCTCGCTTACATTTTTCTCTAATACATAATTATGTAAATATGTATATATAAGTATATAAAAATATTTTCTATCTTTATATAAATATGTATATATAATCACATAAAAAAAATTTCTCACCTTTTTTCATTTCTTTCTTTATTCATATAACAAGAATATCTTCTAAACCAAAATTAGTTACTTGACGTACCATATATGATTTTAGGGCTGAAAGTTGGGCGGGTTCAACCCGACCAACCTGTGACCCACACAACATTGGGTTGGGCTTGGGTAGGATGTATCGGGTTTGGTCTTGGGGTTGGGCCATACAAATACCAACCCGATAAAACTTGGAAACGGAATCACCGGGATTGACCATCAAATGCATGGAAATGACCGTGAAGTGAAGGGAATTGACCATGAAGTGTATCAAAATGACCTTGAATCTAAACGGAATCGTCGAAATTGACTGTGAAATGCATGGAAATGACCGTGAAGTTAAGCAAATTGACCGTGAAATGCGTGGAAATGATCGTGAAGTGTATCGAAATGACCACGAATCTAAACGGAATCGTTGGAAATGATCGTGAAATGAAGCGAATTGACCATGGAATGCATGAAAATGACTGTGAAGTGAAGGGAATTGATCGTAAAGTGCATGGAATGATCGTGAATCTAAACGGAATCGTTGGAATTGACTGTGAAATGCATGAAAATGACCATGAAGTGAAGCGAATTGAATGTGAAATGCGTGGAAATGACCGTGAAGTGAAGGGAATTGACCGTGAAGTGCATCGAAATGACCGTGAATCTAAACGAAATCGCTAGAAATGACCGTGAAATGCGTGGAAATGACCGTGAAGTTAAGTGAATTGACCGTGAAATGCATGAAAATGACCATGAAGTGAAGGAAATTTACTAGAAATTGAGCAGGACAAACTGAAAATTGAGCGGGCCAAACTGAAAATTGAGCGGGATAAATTGAAAATTGAGCGGGACAAACTGAAAATTGAGCAAGCCAAACTAGAATTGAGCGGGCCAAACTGGAAATTGAGCGGGCCAAACTGGAAATTGAGTGGGTCCTACATGGTTTTCCCATGGAATATCTCCAAATAGATATCCTTTTAGCTATGTGCATGCCTCTCTCTTAAATTGGGATCTAATTGAAAGGGGATAGAGATGAGGTTGGATACAAAGACCTTATCCCTATTGTAAACCAACTCTTCCTAATCCTCTTAGATTCTCTTTATAAAAAGAGGAACTCTCTCAGTGTAGAGGCATTCCGAAACTACAGAGAGGAAAAACCAAGAGGAATACGAGAAAATACCCTATTGTCCATTAGGCTTCCATATGTTCTAAACCCTCGATATGCCATCATACAAACACCAACCGATAAAACTTGGAAATAAAATCGGCGGGATTGACTGTCAAATGCATGGAAATGACCTCAAAGTGAAGGGAATTGACCGTGAAGTGCATCGAAATGACCGTGAATCTAAACGGAATTGTCGGAATTGACCATGAAATGCATGAAAATGACCGTGAAGTGAAGCAAATTGAACGTGAATTGCGTGGAAATGACCGTGAAGTGAAGGGAATTGACCGTGAAGTGCATCGAAATGACCATGAATCTAAACCCTGGCTAATTAGGCTTTCATATGTTATAAACCCTGGCTAATCAGGCTCATCTGTCGAAAGCAGTCCATCGAAACTAGAATAGGACTGCTGATTACTGACGCACGATCAAGGATGTAATTAGGCTATTGACCGCAGCACCAGCCAATTAGCTGATCTGTGAGCTCCATGATGATGTATCTCTTTTATCCTCTCAGTTCAATCATTTAGCCGGCTCATTTTATGGCATAAGACAAAAAATGAGACGTACAAATCTAAGGTGAACCATACTACAAGAACACAATGTTGACTGAATATCCACCATTAAAAACTAGTAGGTGACCCAACATGAGCCAGCTATCTAGTGCAAAAGCTGTGGGCCCCACTATGAAGTATGTGTTTAATCCATGCTGTTCATCCATTCTTTCAGCTCATTTTAAGGCATGAGTCCAAAAATGAAGCGATCCAAAGCTCAGGTGGATCAAACCACAAGATACAATAGTGAGAATGATGTCCACATTTGAAACCTTCCCAGGGCCTAAAGTGATGGTTATTTGCCATCTAACCTGCTCATGAGTTCACACGATGTACGATGGGTAAACACAAATATCAACTTGATCCAAAGCTTTTGTGTGCGTTAAAGAAGTTTCCAACAGTAAGCATTCAATCCCCACAGTTTTCTGTGGGGTAGTTCACTTGAGCTTTAGATCTGCCTCATTTTTTGGCTCATAGCCTAAAATGAGCTGAAATAAATTGGATAGATTGTTGATAAAACACATACATAATGGTGTGGCTCACATAGCTTTGACACCAACTATCCGGCTGGTGCTGGGGTCACCGACCAAACCGCGTCCTTGTGGGATCATGGGCGCTCATAAAGGTGGTTCTGATGATGAATTTTCTGTTTCTTAAAATTTTTATTGGTTGGGTGGGTCAGGCATGTATAAAGAAATGGACGGTTGAAACAATGATAACCTACGGTATACATTCAATATGAGTGTGTCGGTTGGCCGATGGGTGGGCTTGCTTCAGTGCGTTCGGCGCATCTACGTATTTCGGTTGAACTTGTAGTGGGCATATCCAAAGGGCGATGACATAGAGGAGAGGAAAAAATCAGAGTATGGTAAAGCCATCTATACCCAGTACACTTGGCAGTGTGAGGTGCAAATCTGTCCATCCATATTTACTAATCAGCATGGATCGTTTACGCCTCAAAAATTACAGCTACTTAACAATCCTTGGGCCTATTTGGGAGCGTGGATTTGTAAAACCCTGGATTTGGAACCCCCAAGATTAGAAACCCCCTAGATTTGCAATCCTTCCAGTGTGCTTGGTGAGGGAACCTAGGAATTTAGCGAGGGAACCTAGAAATTCAGCGAGGGAACTGAAGAATTGAGCGACGCCCGCTCAATTTCCAGTTTATCCCGCTCAATTTTCAGTTTGGCCTGCTCAATTTTCAGTTTGTCCCACTCAATTTCCAATTTGACCCCAAACTGGAAATTGAGCGGGCCAAACTCGAAATTGAGGCTAGACGAGTTCATCATCTTAGATCTAGTTAAAATTGGTTGGGTTCAATTAAGTATAGTCTAGGTTGAGCCTAATCTAGTTTTAATATATATATATATATATATATATATATATACACACATATGGAAAAAACAAATGAAAAGAGAGAGAACATATGAGAGGTGATCCTTATCTCCTTTGATGGTTCAAGTTGCATGTGCCCTACCCAACTTATAAGGAGAAGTTATATGGGTCTTGGAATAATGTTGGTGACAAATCCACCTTGTCTATTAATATTATCATATTGTGTTAGGACATGACTCTAAAAATGAGATAAATCCAAAATCTCAAATAATCTATGCTATAAGAGATAGTGGAGATGGAAATTGATGCATTGTGATGATTGAGTTCGAGTATGCTTGCCAACAAAGCAAGATTTTCTTATTTGTTGCCATGTGATTGGGCTACATTATTACATCAATCAAGTTCGGGTTCGGGATCGGGTTTAGGTTTGGGTTTTCAAGTTTAGGTTTAGGTTTAAGTTAGGGAGTTGAGATTAGGATTAGGTGTAGGTTTACGTTTAGGGATTTAAGAATACATTTAGGTTTTAGATTTAGGTTTAGGTTTTAGGTTATATGTTTAGGTTATAGGTTTAGGGAATTGAGAATACGTTAAGGTTTAGGTTTAGGAAATCAAGTTCAATGTGTTTAACTTCCACTAAAACCATATGCTTGTTTGCGTAAAAATAGACTTGTTGATGCTTTATGCCATGAGAGTTTCACCTTCTCTATTAATTGCATCGTACCACAACAACATAATCACTAAATCATGTGGATGATGAACAAAATATGAAATCCAGTAAAAATAAATAAAAATGAACCTCTTTGTTGCTAGCACTGATAGCTCAACCAAACAAAGAAGAGACTATCTTCTAGCCAGCAAGATTAGAAAAGAGTGACCTAACGTAACCAAATCAAGAGAAATAGAAGATGCAAAATAGGCAAAAAACAGCCCACACCACCAAGACCATCCCATGTCGGTATGTTCTGCAATGAATTATGACAACCATGGGAACTATGAAATCCAAATGCACTTTTACATCAAGTGTTGAAACTCGAAAGCAACCCATTCAAGTGATCGTTATTGAATCATAATACAAAATCAAAGCAAGGTCACTGATATGAAGGATTTTTGTCATTCAAAGTATATGCTAAGAAATAAAGAAACAACTTAAAAGAAAAAAGTACAGGTTTGACGACATAAATGGATAAGTATTGCAGACTGCATGCAATGCAAATGTTCATCAGATCATGGTTGCAGAGAGTAATTCCTTAGTTTCTAGGCAAAATAAAAAATAAATCAGTTCTTGGTTGGTTTTTACATTTCCCATGAATTCCTTTTGGTCATAAATCTTGCCCCAACTTCTAGGCGGGGAGTGAAAAACATGGGAAATTAAAACATGATTTTAGACTCTTCTAAGGTTTTCCCAGACTTTCATGAATATAGTGGCACAAGTGTATGCATAGATAAAATAAAATAAAAGGCAGGTTAGATGGAAAATCTCCTAGTTTTGGTTCGTTGGGACTTTCTAACCTAGTCTTTATCCGTGCTTTGCTATTCTTGATCGTTGCCGCTGCCATCGACATCATCATTATCTTATTCCTTCTCATAGTGATTTGGGATTGGCCTTTAAATGGCAGATTGTCGAAAGGGTGAGGGCAAGCAAGTAAAGTAGGATCATGGAACAACAGTTGCCAAACAAACGGTCAACCACAAAACACCCACACACAAGATATGCCATGCTTAGTAGTTGGTAGCACAAAATAGCACAGAACCCACCGATACATTATTGCCAACTCACATGCAAACACAATCAAGCCCACATTTGATTACCAACTCAACTCACATGCAAACATGATCAGCCCCACACCATTATTACATGATCATCCAATTTTTAGGTTCGCCACAAATTTGAACAGTCCTCTCGTCCCTATGCTTGGACTGCTTCGAATCCCTATGTCGAACAATCACTGTCCCGCGTGGCACCCCAGAAATCCTCTTAATGTCAGTCACCTTAAAGGGTATCAGGGAATTTTCGATTGCTAGGTCAAAGGTCAGTGACTTTATGTTTGGATTTCGAATTGAAGTGTAGAAATGCCGCACAGTCTCGGCGTCGCATTGTTGTAGGTTCCCTCGCTCAATTTCTTCCTGCTCATTTTCATGTTTGCCTGCTCAATTTCTAGTTTGGCCCGCTGAAATTCTAGTTTGTCTCGCTCATTTCCATGTTTGCCCGCTCAATTTCTAGTTTGTCCCGCTCAATTTCCAGTTTGGCCCGCTCACTTCCCATTTTGGCCCGCTCAATTTCTAGTTTGGCCCGCTCATTTTCCAGTTTGTCCCGCTCAATTTCCAGTTTGTCCCGCTCAAAAATGAATGATTTGTGCAGGTTGTGACCAATGATTCGTGTAGGTTTGTTTCAAATATTGTGATCCTCTTTGCATTCTTCTGGTTCAAAGGATCTGATTCTTAGAGGGTCTTCATTGCACAAAGTATGCAACTAATAAAAAAAATCCACATAAAGAGGGTGAAAGTAGTGAGGGAAAGGTTAAGGCAAAGAGGATTGATTCCATGTTTTTTTTTTTAAAAAAAGAAGGAATACAGATATAGCTACAGTTATAATCCGTAGCCATAGATCGGCGGTGGAATCGCGGGATCTATAATTGATCCCCGAATGGGACAGCGAGTTGGGGTGGAATCGCAGGATTCGCGATTGATCGCTGAATCTATGGCTACGGATTATAACCGTAGCTATAGTCGTATCCTTGTTTTGACATGTAAAATTTTATTCTACCTACATTTTTCTCTAACACATATTTTATATATATATATAAGCATATTAAAAAAAATTCACGGTTGATTTTTGTCTCATTTCTTTCTTTATTCATATAGCAAGAATACATTCTAAACCAAAATTAGTGAAGGGAAATGACCGTGAAATGCATGGAAATGACCGTGAAGTGAAGGGAAATGACCGTGAAGTGCATGGAAATGATCGTGAATCAACACGGAATCGTCGGGATTGATCGTGAAATGCATGGAAATGATCGTGAATCAACGCGGAATCGCCAGGATTGACCTTGAAATGCATGGAAATGACCATTAAGTGGAGCGAATTGACCGTGAAATGCATGAAAATGACTGTGAAGTGGAGCGAATTGACCATGAAATGCGTGGAAAGGACCATAAAGTGAAGGGAATTCACCATGAAATGCATGGAAATGATCGTGAATCAACACGAAATCGCCGGGAATGACCGTGAAATGCATGGAAATGATCGTGAAGTGAAGCGAATTGACCGAAAATTGGTTGGGATTGTTGCATATGTGTATCAAAATGGATAATAGAGATTTACTTAATAATGTATTGATATTTGTTGTACCATATATGCACAAAGCTATGATCAAGAGAGGAGACAAATGGTTCCAAATACTATCTGAAACTGAGTTAACTCGGTCAAGCTGGTTTCGATTCGCCACGCAATGAAATGAGCGGCCAAATCGAAATGGGACCGAAATGGAAGGAGCCGGGGCAACGCATACCAGTTTCAATCTCCAAGCAAGTCACCATTCCGAAACTGCTACCTTAAACCTAGCGGGCAAACATGGAAAAAGATATTTTCAGGCCACAACAGCAAAAAAAGGCTAGGATCTTCCAGAGTCTGAGATTTCAGTAAAGATGATATGACCTCAGCAAGCAAGAAATGTGCCACTTGTGTAGAGAAATAGAAAAATCATTCTATCACCTATATCTTGTTTGTAGAATGCCTAGGGATATAGAACTTCTTCAAACGCTTTTTAATTTGTTGGGTTCTCCAAAAAAGTGGCCTTGGTTGTAGGTGGGAGGATGAAATTGTTGTTTAATCAAGTAGGGCGAATTTTGAGGATGCTTTCATTTGACATAATCTGGTGGATCTAGAAGGAAAGGAATAAGAAATTAGTCGCATAGAAGGAAAGGAATAAGAAATCTGGTGGATTATAACCGTAGCTATATCTGTATTCCTATTTTCTTAAAAAAAATTTAAACATGGAATCAATCCTCTTTGCCATAACCTTTCCCTCACTACTTTCACCTCTTTACGTGGATTTTTTTTATATTAGTCGCATACTTTGTGCAATGAAGACCCTCTAAGCATCAGATCCTTTGAACCGGAAGAATGCTCTTTGATATCACCAAACAAAATTTCTGCAAATTACTTTCCACCAGGTACGGACTGCCATGGAATTAAAATGGATCACCCTAACATGAAATGATATAGCAGCAAAAAGATCTGAAAAACTACTAAACCACAATAACCAATAAAAAATCAAATCAAAAATGGAGGAATTTATTTCCATGCTAGGAATTCAAAAAATATATAGAATCACAAAGAAAATCAATTTAATTCAAAAGGCTAAAAGGGAGATGGGATCATATAGGTAATGTAAACAATAGAAACATCATGGTAAGCAAAGAGGAATCATAAATGTAACTTCAATTCATTATTAGGTGATATCTTAGTATCAGAAGACTTCATCTCTTGGGAATGCACTGCAACTACAAGTTACAAGCGCCTCTCCCCTTCCATAGAATTACAAGACCCGTGTACTACTTCCTCCGGTAACAAGAAGAAAAGAGCATGGATGTTCCTTCATCAATTATTTTCTTCCCTTCCCAAAAGAGGTTATCATATGGAGAGAGAGGATGCCAAACAAGATGCTGTCACTTGTCCAAACAAGGACATGAGGAGGAGACGGCCATCGTCGTGGCTACCAGATCCTAACCACTGATGGCCTATTCAAGGATGGTGAAATACAGATACACTTCTGCATCTTCATGTTCTTTATTTCTCTCTTTTTAATAAGAAGAAAAATTCAAACAACAAACAGGACTCCATGAAGTATATTTGGAAATTTTAGAGAAATGAAAATTGAAGAAAGAAAAAGAAAAAAAAACTGTATCATTATTTCTTCTGTCTATTCAGTTGTAATTTATATGAGGGGTAGGAGTACAGTGGAAACCAATATTGCTACAATTCACGCCTTGTTTATGCGAGTCGCAGTTCTTTTTTTGAGAGTCATCTCCCTCCCTCCCTCCCACCCTCTCTCTCTCTCTCAATTATTTCTTCCTCCTTTTTTACCAGCATTGTTGATGTTAATTACTTAACAAAACCATAATATAAATTTTCAAATCAACTGGTTACAATATTGACCATATACATTAACATGGACCATCCATCATGTGACCCTAAATGGCTAGAAAATTCAGTGCTTCTCATGAGAAAGAGAAGGGGATAATGTGGTCATGGCAGCACCTGATGATCCTGATCAGAAAGAAATGGATTCCATTCTCCTCAATGGATTTTGATTACTCACCAGGTGTATCATGATGTCCTAAGATGAGCAACTGTCAGAAACAGGCCAATTGCAGTTGATCAATAACCTTTAAAGACAAACAGTCATCTCTGAGAAATGAAGAGATCTATCTATTATAGATTGTTTCTTCTGCATCTTCTTCAGGACTAATGGCAATACATGTCGAGACTTTGAGCATATGGTGAGGTGAGAGAGATGCATGGCAGCTGTATCTTGAACATTTTCAAGACAAAGATCCAATGCATCCCATTAATCATCATTTTCTCTATTTCCCATGGCTTCTATTCCATTTGCCCACGCATAGAGATTACAGATGAGGGCTTTTATAGTGCGGGAGATGAAGATATATCAATGGAAGCAGCACCATGAGCTTTTTTTTTCTACCTCTATTTGAGGACTGAAATCAGTTGCCCGTTTTATCTAATATATGAGAAATAAACAAAAAAGGAGAGTTAACAGCTATGCTGTTCCTAAACAATAAACAATAAATTGATGAATAGTGAAATTACCGTCATCTATCTCTACTTTTTCCCTTTAAATCGAGCGGGCCAAACTGGAAATTGAGCGTGACAAATTAGAATTGAGCGGGCCAAACTGGAAAATGAGCGGGACAAACTGGAAATTGAGCGGGATAAACTAGAAATTGAGCGGGCAAACATGGAAATGAGCGGGACAAACTGGAAAATGAGCGGGCCAAACAGGAAAATGAGCGGGCCAAACTGAAAATTGAGCGAGACAAACTGGAAACTGAGCGGACCTAACTAGAAATTGAGAGGGCCTAACTAGAATTTGAGCAGGACAAGCTGGAAATTGAGCGGGCCAAACAGGAAATTGAGCGGGACAAACTGGACAAGTCAAGTCGAGCTTGGCCCACCTCGACTCGAGTCAAACTCGACTTAATCCATCCATCATGAAGGAAAGAAAATTTAATAAGAGGTCCCAACTTAATGATTCCAAAAATCCACTCAGCTGCTTCTTCTATGTACAACCGCGTGGGCTTGGATATGTGTACGGTTGTATGAAGCCCTCCCATACTATATGGTTTTTTGCATAAACCCAACAATAAGGCTACTAGTTCTAGATATGTGAGACCAGGTCCAATCAATGGAATTTGATTGGATATGTGGGCCTCAAATTGGACCTTAAATCATGTCCTGAGTCTACCACTAGCCAGCCATGGACCAAGTCCTTCATTAGATAGACAACATTCCAATGGCTATGTTGTTGAAACTGCCTAGTAGAAAATCTTCATCCTTCCCTATTGTCATTTCAGGGCTTTATCCTACAAATAAGTGGGATATAAATCTTAGATGTACCACAATACAGGAAAACAATAGTGATTGGATATCCATCATTTAAATCCTCTTGAGGCCAACTGTACTGTTTATCTGAAATCCAATTTGTTTATTACATCATAAAGACCCAGATGAAGGCTAAAAACAAAGATCAGCTTGATCCAATACTTTTATGGCTACCAAAAGGTTGTTAATGGTCGATGTTCATTAAACATTGTTTCCTATAATGTGGTCCAATTGAGATCAGGATATACCTCATTTTTTAATATAATATCATAAAACGATATATAAAAAAAGACAGACAACATAGTTGAAACACATACATCATGATGGGGCCCACAGAGCATTGAACACCAGCCATTAGCTGGTGGCAGGGGGAGTAGTCAATCCGTTTCATGTAGTATATCAACGCTGTTGATCTATTTTTCTATCTAATTAAGGGGTTGAGCCCCAAATTGAAGCATATCAAAATATCAAGTGGATCATACGACAGGAAACAGTGGGCATAATGATTTTCTAGTTTGCCCCCTAATTTCATGTTTCCCCTGCTCAATTTCCAGTTTGTCCCACTCATTTTCCAGTTTGGCCAGTTTGGCCCGCTTAATTTCTAGTTTGGCCCGCTCAATTTCTAGTTTGGCTCGCTCAATTTCGATTTGGCTCGCTCATTTCCTAGTTTGGCCGGCTCGATTTTCAGTTTGTTCTGCTCAATTTTCAATTTGGCCCTCAATTTTCTGTTTGGCCCACTCAATTTCGGTTTGTCTCGTTCATTTTCCAGGTTTGTCCCACTCATTTTCGGTTTGCCTGCTCAATTTCTGTTAGGCTAGTTTGGCTGCTTAATTTCGATTTGGCTCGCTTGAATTTCGATTTGGCGCTCGAATTTCTAGATTGGCGCTCATTTCCTAGTTTGGCCGCTCAATTTCAATTTGTCACGCTCAATTTTCATTTGGCCCACTCATTTTCTAGTTTGTCCCGCTTAATTTCCAATTTGGCCCGCTCATTTTCTGTTTGGCTCGCTCAATTTTCGATTTGTCCCGCTCATTTTCCAGTTTGTCTGCTCAATTTTCAGTTTGGCCACGGTCAATTTAGGCGAATTTGCTTCACTTCACGGTCCATTTCCATACATTTCATGGTCATTCCAGGCGATTAGTGTTGATTCACGATCATTTCCATGCATTTTACGGTCAATTCCCTTCATTTCATGGTCATTTCCATGCATTTCACGGTCAATTCGCTTCACTTCACAGTCATTTCCATGCATTTCACGAGTCATTTCCATGCATTTCACGGTCAATCCTGGCGATTCTGTTTTGATTCACAGTCATTTCCATGCATTTTACGGTCAATTCCCTTCACTTCACGGTCATTTCCATGCATTTCACGGTCAATCCTGGCGATTCCGTTTTGATTCACGGTCATTTGCATGCATTTCACGGTCAGTTTCCTTCATTTCACAGTCATTTTCATGCATTTCACGGGCAATCCCGGCGATTCTGTTTCATTTCACGGTCATTTCCATGCATTTCACGGTTAATCCTGGCGATTTCGTTTCATCTCACGGTCATTTCCATGCATTTCATGATCAATCTCGGCGATTTCGTTTCATTTCATGGTCATTTACATGCATTTCACGGTCATTTCCTTTCACTTCATGGTCATTTCCATGCATTTCACGGTCAATCCTAGCGATTCCATTTCATTTCACGGTCATTTCCATGCATTTCATGGTCATTTCCCTTCATTTCACGGTCATTTCCATACATTTCATGGTCATTTACATGCATTTCATGGTCATTTTCCTTCATTTCACGGTCATTTCCATGCATTTCCTGGCAATTCCCGAGACTTCAACCCAAGCCCAACCCAAGTTTTATTGAGTTGTTGTTTGTATGGCCCAACCCCAAGACCAAACTCGATACATCTTGACCAAGCCCAACCCAATGTCGGGTCGGTCACAGGTTGGTCGGGTTGAGCCCGCCCAACTTTCAGCCCTAAAATTATATATGGTACGTTAAGTAACTAATTTTGGTTTAGAAAATATTCTTATTATATGAATAAAGAAAGAAATGAAAAAAAAAAAGAGATTTTTTTTATATGCTTATATTTACATATTTATATAAATATGTGTTAGAAAAGAATGTAGGTAGAATAATATTCTCCATGTAAAAAAAAAAAAACAAAACAAAAAAAAAAGAAGAAAGTGTGTTGGGATATGGCTATAGCTACGGTTATAGCTACGGTTATAATCCGTAGCCATAGATCGGGGGGTGGATTTGCAAGGTTCACGATTAATCGCCAATAGGGACAGCAACTTGTGGTGGGATACGGCTATAGCTACGGTTATAATCCGTAGCCATAGATCGGGGATGGATTTGCAAGATTCACAATTAATCGCCAATAGGGACAGCAACTTGTGGTGGGATGCGGCTATAGCTACGGTTATAAGCCGTAGCCATAGATCGGGGGTTGGAATCGCAAAGTTCACAATTAATCGCCGATAGGGACAGCAACTTGCGGTGGAATCATGGAATCCAAGATGAATCGCCGACTTACAGCTATAGCTACGGATTATAACCGTAGCTACATCCGTATCCCTGTCCACACGCCATTACCATTCTACTTGAACGTCTACCGTTGAAACCCTTTTAGGGGCACACAAGTTTTGGATCATTACGAAAATCGTTTTTCCTCTTCATCCAGGTCTTTGTGGACTTATGAATAGATTGGATGGAAAATAAATGTTATGGTGGGCCCACAAAAGTTTTAACGATGAAAATCAATTTTCCGCTGCTCTGTGTAGTGTGGCCCAGTTGATCATTGGATATGATTTTCTTTTTCTGGATAATGCTCCGAAATGATCTCGAAATATGGATGAACGTTGTGGATATAATAAATACATAGCTGTGGGGCCATGTAACTTTGATCTCTTTTAAGCCGTTCGTACAACTGTCAGTTGGAGGAGCGTCAGCGCTCGTCTTCGCAGTGAAAAGCAGGGGTAGTTTCGTCCTCAAAGTCGCTGTCCGCACGTGCTAGTCTAAGTTGGTAACTTAAGTTTGTATTCCTTCATAAAAACCGCTGGGTAAAAGGTTTTATCTACAGTGGTCATTTTCTCCTAGGTATATATACCTCGACAAGTCATAGACTGCAACTCATGTATATGTGTTTGATTCATGGGGCATGATATATATCCACCTGAATCGTAGATGAGACTTTTTATTTTTCTTTTTTTTCTTTTTTTGTTTTAATCTACGTCTAAAACTAGATCATTCCCATGGAGCATAACTTCTAGTTTTTTAGAGCCTAGAGTACAAGCATTTTATCATATTCTCCCAGGAATTATCATGTAAACAACCCTTTTTAATACTTAAGGCAGTACTGTGGAAAATTGTGCTGTGGAAAATTGTGGGGCCCACGTTGTACGTGTATAATATGCAATCCATCTAGAACCCAAATGCATCAAATGAACGGTTTGAATGCCACATCTACACAATGGTGGGCCCGTAAACGTCGGACTTACTGTAGTTACGGTACGCTCGAACGCACGTGATGCTAGAACCGGACGTCAGCACTTGTCACCGGATGGAATAGTTGACCGAGATAAACAGACGGGCAAACAGTAGTGAGTTGGAGTATATAGAGATGGGTGCATCGAAGTTTTCAAATAGACGCCATGGGACGCGGATTGCGTACTACCCCCGCCCCTCCCTAGCTCCGAACGGGCAGTTCTGTGGGCGTGCCAACCGTGATGTATCTGTACATCCAAGCCGTCCATCCCTTTTCTCAGATTATTTTCAGCATAAAAAAAAAATGAGGCAGATCCAACGGTCAAGTAGAACACACCAAATAATAAGCTTGGTTGCATTAAAATGCACAACATTAATGTCAGTTACATTAATGCAAGAATCATCTGTGGTGTGGTCCGTTTGACCATTGGATCTGCTTTATTTTTATTTTGATACTTAAAATAATCTGAGAAAAGAGATAGACGGCTTGGATGTACAGATACATCATGGTGAGCCCGCTTACTATACTGCCCGTTCGGAGCTAGGGACGGGCGGGGGTAGTACGCAATCCGCGTCCGACGCCATGATGCCGTGGTAACGGCCACTGATATTACAAAATAGCCCGTTGAAATATTGCATGATCTCATCCACCGTAGGACGGTCAAACGGTGCAAGTTAGGGCCGGTTTGATTTTCTAAGGTAAACGAAATCACGTTGTAGATAGGTAATAATTATTTCCATCTATAATTATGGCATCGTTTTTCTAGGATTGATTTGACTCTTATTTTTCTCAACGCGCTGCTAAATATTTGTGGGGCCCACTGATTTATGTGGATTATCCACACTGTCCATCTGTTATGCCAATTGAATTTAGGGCATGACCTAAAAAATGAATCAGATTTAAATTTCAAATGTAACACACCATAGAAAAAAAGAATTGAATGCCCACCATTAAAAACTTCTTAAGGCCACTGTTTACTTTGGTGTGAGCTACTTTAATATTGGATCTACCTTATTTTTCGGCTCATGCCTTAAAATGTCATGGTAAAACAGATGGAGGACAAGGATTTGTCATATACAGCATGGTGGGGCCTACAAATCTAAATTAATCCTTTTGGACAGTTTTTTAAGCGAGAATACCTGCTTATTTTCAAAGAGGGTGAAATTGTAACAGGCTGTAGCAATGAATTTGTAAAATCAAACATACTCTTAAGTTTCCATTACGTCAACCACAAATTTCCAGTGCCTATATTTTTCCTCATTGGGCAATTCCAACTGCCTAATCACCCACGAGTTAAGATCATCCAGGGAGGAATAGACCTGAGCAAAGCCAGCTAATATTGAAGCTACGGTGGTTTGCTTATGATTCCAAATGTCAACGTTTTTTCTTCTTCAGGTAATTATAACCATCCCATCCATGACATTCAAAACTGATGGCTATTGAAAAGTAAAGCCAACTTATAGAAAAATCAGATCATCGGGTCAGCGTGATTTTGACAGTGTGGACAATCAAATGTGCACAAAACCTTAGCCGTCCAGATCCGTCTGGATGGGGCTCTGAGCAATGGATCTATATAAGCGTTTTCCCCTTTCCTGTTACATAATGGCATTGTTATAATAGAAAGATATTAGGTAGCTATGATCACGTCGGTTGTCATCTACCATTCACGTGGGGGCCGCTAGTTGCTTGTAGCCCTATTGCAAGGAGCCATAACCCAAAGCTTTCTAGACCTACAACGATTTCACTGTCACATCTATTTGGTCCATCAGTTCCTTGAGATCATTTTAGATTGTATCGTAAGAATATGGTAGTGTCAAAACTCAAGTGGGCCATACTACACAAACACAGTTATAGTTAATTAAGCTGGAAAGGCAAGGAATGAATCATTTCTTAGCCCACAGTATTTGTATATACTGTGTAACCCATTCACGAGGTAATTACACTAGGATACGGGTAAATAATAATAATAATAATAGATAAATAAATAAATAATAAAAGTCATATTATCCAAAACTCCCTCCATAAATAATATTTCAGTGGATGCAGATTTTCAACGAAACCTTTGGCAGTAAGTTTCAATGTTGGGAAGTTAGGCGGGCCATGATGTTTGAGAGAAATCTACCTTACTTTTTTTTTTTTATTCTATTTATTTTAGGACATGGGATCAAAGAAAGGATCACTTTTGGCTGCATGTCTTAATATGAGCTCACAAAATGGATGGACATGATGCATTTCTCACAAGTATCATAGTGGGCCTCACTTAGCTTCCCAACACAATAACCTCCTAGGAAAGCCTTTCACAAGAAATCCTCACGTGGTTTCACTGGTTGTGAGGGTTGGATAACTTGATCGGGTTTACCAGTGGACCCACTTAGTTGTGATGAGTGCATCTAAATTCAAGGGGTGGGATGCTAGAACTATAACACATATAATATTCAATTAGAACTAGGATTGCTAATTCGTGTGGAGCACACTGGGACAGGAGTTTTGCTTAGAACCGAACCGGAACCGAACCGTTAAAACCGGTTCGGTTCCGGATCGGTTCCACGGTTCTTGGCTTTTTATAATCCAACCCAATTGCAAGCCCATGTCCATCCATGTTGTGATCCATTTGATGAATGGTTTAGATGTTGTATAAGGTGTTCAAAAATACATTTATGAAAATAATTATTCTAGATAAAATAATTATAAGATATGCAAAAATACATCGGTTTGATTCAAGTTTTGGTTCCATGGTTCGGTTCTACGGATCAGATCCACAGTTTGGTTCTACGGATCGGTTCACGGTTCGGTTCGGTTCTACATACCTCCAAACCGAGAACCGAACCGATGTCACCGGTTCTTTGATTTTTGGAACCGGAATCGGAACCGGTGCACTCTAGAACCTTACCAAACCGGACCGTTTGGTCGGTTCTGGTTCGATTTCACGGTTCTACTGGTTAAATGTGCACTGCTAGAACTATAACACATATAATATTCAATTAGAACTAGGATTGCTAATTCGTGTGGAGCACACTGGGACAGGAGTTTTGACGGGTTTCAGACTCCTCCATCCTCCGAGAGGGATGAGTCCCAATCCAACAACGACAGAAGCGAGAATCCCATCAAAGCTTCGCGGTCAGCTTACAGCGATGACGTTTCAATCAAGGGAGCCATGTATTTAGTTTTCTTGATCTCTATACCAGACGCATGGTACCGTATTTGCAATTCGGCATAAAGTCTTACATGTGCAAATAATCATGAAATGCCAACCAACGAAATGGACGTAACATGTATATCTTGGTTGGCCCACGCGCTTTAGGTTGCACTGGTTACCCGCGGTTATACGCAATTCCCGTCCCGCGGTCCTACTGCAGAGCCGATTAGGTGGGGCAGGCTTTTATCATATTCTCCCAGGAATTATCATGTAAACAACCCTTTTTAATACTTAAGGCAGTACTGTGGAAAATTGTGCTGTGGAAAATTGTGGGGCCCACGTTGTACGTGTATAATATGCAATCCATCTAGAACCCAAATGCATCAAATGAACGGTTTGAATGCCACATCTACACAATGGTGGGCCCGTAAACGTCGGACTTACTGTAGTTACGGTACGCTCGAACGCACGTGATGCTAGAACCGGACGTCAGCACTTGTCACCGGATGGAATAGTTGACCGAGATAAACAGACGGGAAAACGGAAGTGAGTTGGAGTATATAGGGACGGGTGGATCGAAGTTTTCAAATAGACGCCATGGGACGCAGATTGCGTACTACCCCCACCCGTCCCTAGCTCCGAAAGGGCAGTTCTGTGGGCGCGCCATCGTGATGTATCTGTACATCCAAGCCGCCAATCTCTTTTCTCAGATTATTTTAAATACCACATCAAAAATGAGGCAGATCCAACGGTCAAGTAGACCACACCAAATAATAAGCTTGGTTGCATTAAAATGCACAACATTAATGTCAGTTACATTAATGCAAGAATCATCTGTGGTGTGGTCCGTTTGACCATTGGATCTGCTTTATTTTTATTTTGATACTTAAAATAATCTGAGAAAAGAGATAGACGGCTTGGATGTACAGATACATCATGGTGAGCCCGCTTACTATACTGCCCGTTCGGAGCTAGGGACGGGCCCGTAAGTCTCATTGTTGTTGCATCCGGGCGCTTGGACGGTCAAACGGTGCAAGTTAGGGCCGGTTTGATTTTCTAAGGTAAACGAAATCACGTTGTAGATAGGTAATAATTATTTCCGTCGGTAATGACGTGCATTGTTTTCGAGGATTGATTTGGCTCTTATTTTTTAGGCTAAGATGGCGGATTTGCCAATTTGTGGGGCCCACTGATTTATGTGGATTATCCACACTGTCCATCTGTTATGCCAATTGAATTTAGGGCATGACCCAAGAAATGAACCAGATTTAAATTCCAATTGTAACACACCATAGGAAAAAAGGAATCGAATATCGACCATTAAAAACTTCTCAAGGCCACTGTTTACTTTGGTGTGGGCTACTTCAATGTTGGATCTATCTCATTTTTCGGCTCATGCCTTAAAATGTCATGGTAAAACAGATGGACGACCGGATATGTCATATACAATATGGTGGGGCCTACAAATTTAAGTTAATCCTTTAGACCATTTTCTCAGCAAGAGTACCTGCTTATTTTTAAAAAGGAGAAATTGTAATATGCTAGTATTTACAGGTAATAATGAATTTGAAAAAACAAACATGCCCTTAGGTTTCTATCACGTCAACCACAAATTTTCAGTGCCTATATTATTCCTCGTTGGATAATTCCAACCGTCTAATCATCCACGAGTTAAGATCATCCCGGGAGGAATAGACCTGAGCAAAGCCAGCTAATGTTGAGGCTACGGTGGGTTGCTTATGATTCTAATTAAATGTCAACGTTTTTCTTCTTCAGGTAATTATAACCATCTCATCCATGACTTTCAAAACTGATGGCTATTGAAAAGTAAAGCCAACTTATAGAAAAATCAGATCATCTGGTCAGCGTGATTTGGACATTGTGGACAATCAAATGTGGACAAAACCTTAGCCGTCCAGATCCATCTGGATGGGGCTCTGAGCAATGGATCATAAGCGTTTTCCGTTCCTCCATTTCCCCTTTCCTGTCGCACAATGGCCATTGTTATAATAGAAAGATATCAGGCAGCTATGATCACGTCGGTTGTCATCTGCCATTCACGTGGGGCGCTAGTTGCTTGTAGCCCTGTTGCAAGGAGCCATAACCCAAAGCTCTCTAAACCCACAGCGATTTCCCTGTTACATCTATTCGGTCCATCAGTTCCTTGAGATCATTTTAGATTGTATCCTAAAAATATGGTAGATCCAAAACTCAAGTGGGCCACACTACACAAACACAGTTATAGTTAATTAAGCTGGAAAGGCAAGGAATGAATGTTTTCTTAGCCTACAGTATCTGTATATACTGTGATATACTGTGTAACCCATTCACGAGGTAATTACACTAGGATGCGGGTAAATAATAATAATAATAATAGATAAATAAATAAATAATAAAAGTCATATTATCCAAAACTCCCTCCATAAATAATGTTTCAGTGGATGCAGATTTTCAACTAAACCTTTGGCAGTAAGTTACAATGTTGGGAAGTTAGGCGGGCCATGATGTTTATGAGAAATCTACCTTTTTTATCTGTTTTTGAAATTTATTTTAGGACGTGGGATCAAAGTAAGGCTCACTTTTGGGTGCATGTCTTAAAATGAGCTCACAAAATGGATGGACATGATGCATTTCTCACAAGTATCATAGTGGGCCTCACTTAGCTTCCCAACACAGTAACAGCCTAGGAAAGCCTGTGACAAGAAATTCTCACATGGTTTCACTGGCTGTTTCCATTGGTGTGGCACACTTGAGTCATAGATCATGACAGTTTCGGTTGTAAAAACACTATAAGGCAGGCCTTATTGATCAATGGTTTGAATTATCGTAAGGGTTGAATAATGTGATCAGTATACCAGTGGACCCTACTTAGTTGTCATGAGTACATCTAAATTCAAGGGGTAAGATGCTAGAACTATAACACATATAATATCCAATTGGAAGTAGGATTGCTAATTCGTGTGGAGCACACAGGGAGAGGAGTTTTGACCCGTTTCAAACTCCTCCGTCCTCTAATAGGGACGAGTCCCATTCCAACAATGACGGAAGCAAGAATCCCATCAAAGCTTCACGGTCGGCTTACAGTGATGACGTTTCAATCAAGGAAGCCCTGTATTTAGTTTTCTTGATCTCTATATGAGATGCATGGAACCGTACTTGCAATTCGGCATAAAGTCTTACATGTGCAAATAAGCATGAAATGCCGACCAACGAAATGGATGTAACATGTATATCTCGGTTGGCCCACGCGCTTTAGGTTGCACTGGTTACCCGCGGTTATACGCAACTCCCGTCCCGCGGTCCTACTGCGGAGCCGATTAGGTGGGGCAGGCCTCATCTAACATGGCCTTGACTGTAGAGCCTATTTTGATATATATACTGTATATCCACGCAGCCTAACCGTTTTTCCAAATCATTTTAGATTATGATCCCAAAAGTGAAGTAAATCCACATCTCAGGTGGACCATAATATAGGAAAAAGTGGTGATTGAACATCCACCATTAAAAACTTCTTAGATCTACTGTAATACCCATCTTATTGTTTATTTATCCAACCTGTTGATAAGGTAACGCAGACATGGATGAAGTGGAAAAACAAATATAAGCATGATTCAAAACTTTTGTGGCCCACAAGGTTTTTAACGATGAACCATCATTGTTTCCTTATGGTACAGTCCACCTGATATTTGGATCTGATTCACTTTTAGGCTCATGCCCTTTAGGGAGCTGGAAAAACGGATGGACCGCGTGGATATATATAATAGATGCATCAAGGTGGGCCTCATGGTCTGGACCGCACCCAGTTATTACCTCCTAGTCACCTCGTGCAACTCGTGACCGACAATTGCATCACAGACCTATTTAGTGTCTCGTTTGTCGCGGATCGCGATTTGACAGCCGCATCACCCGCTCACGTTTGTTTAAGTTGGGTTTACATGCTGAGCAGGTAAGACCTCGCACCGGAATCCCCTGACACACAAGCTCTTTGAAGCTAACCACGTTGTATATATGAAATCCACTCCGTCCATGAGGAGTGCTCCTCTATTCTATGCCTGAAGGCAAACATCAGCAATATCCACAACTCAGGTGGGCCACATCATAGGGAATAGTGAGATGGAATGCTAATTATATATTTGTGATTGGGACAACCATCGTGTGTATCTTTCACCAAAACCGTTCATCAGCTTTGATTCACTAGGATGAAGTAAACGTAGAAAAAGAACTTGTTCCAGAACACAAGCGAGAGCCACGATGCATGAATTTAGAAGTTTTAAGCGCAGTTTCATTCTATACGGACTGCTGTAGCTCATCCAAAATTTTTTTATCGAAATGATATTTTTAATGTACGGTTGACATAAAATTTACTATATTTTTATTGAAATGATATTATTTAATGTAAGGTTAACTTAAAATTTATCATCTCCTGTATAGAGTTGATTTTACGTGCACCGTATGGTGGGCCCTGCATGCTTGGGTATTCCAGGCCTGCTTACGACATTTTGTGGATATTATTATTGGAGCCAATGTCCAAATAAGGCCTGTTTGGATCTAATGTAAAGAAAAAAGTCTGATGATTATAAATTATCTTACATGAGAATTATACGGTGCTTTTTACGTTACTGTGCCGGTACATCGGGTTTACTTGAAGGGAAGGGCAAAACAGTTTAAAAAATAAGAATATTGGGGGTGGACTCCCCAAAAAAACGGAAAAAGAGCCCGCATATTATATATCCCAGACAAACAACCCAAATAGGCCTGATAAAGGACCTGCGATTCCTTTAAATTTCAACCCAAATAGACCTGATAAAGGACCTGCGATTCCTTTAAATTTCAAAGCCCTGCACCTTCTGCTCATGGACAAGAGAAGAGAGCTCCAACACAAAATAAAAGCACTTCTCATATTGACCTTTGTTGTCCATGCGCGCTGGTCCATCTGCGTTAACTTGCATTCGGACGTAGACAACGATAGCTTGGGCTTCTGGAGCAGGGAGGGATGTGATGACGTCGATCACTATCTTCCTCAGGGAATAACTACTCCGAATCCAAGAGCTCTCTGAACTCCTCTTAGAGCTTCCTCAAATCCACGAGGAATTAAAGCATGAATAATTCCTAATAAATTTAAAATAATTTAATTGATGATTTTAAAAAAAAAGAAATTACAGCCCTTTAAATAATGAGCTCAAACTTAAGACGGACTTTTAGACTTAGACTCTAACTCAAACAGCCTAAAAACATGACTTAATATAAATAATGAACTTACTATATATATAGATGGCCTCTATTCTTATTATACTTTACGGTTTTCGGCCAAAAATTAAGTGTCCAATTTAGCCCAAATATGTTGTTCTCCTAACTTTTTAAAGTCCTTTTCATGTTAGTCATGACTTCTACAACTCAACGGATCAAAAGTTATACTCTAACTAAAACTTACTATTTATAGTAAAAACGAAAATAAATGGGACTTTTGACTGTCGATCTGATGGAATCTCAAAAATCAGACATGGGAAACGCAGCATAGCAGGTTTGGTTGGCTTAAGTAGGTTCTCCTACCCCAAAATCATATAAAATATGTTGAAAAACTCATCCTGATTTGCGAGATACGACCGATTTAAGGTTTAATGGTCCGGATCATTTTCGCCTTCAATCGGGCCTTGGTTCTTTTTTTTTTTTTTTTTTTTTTTTAATGAAAGAGTCTGCAACCTGCTCCACATTAGTCCCCTTCACTTCAAAAGAACTTGACATCAAGTTATCATCTAGCTTCCTTTCATAATACTTTGTCAGGCCCGCAACATTGAAAGTACGCGAGATCTCCATGTCATTTGAATGATTAAAAATGTAAGTGTTATCATTGATCTTTTGGAGGATCGGTACCGGTCCAATATTCTTGTTCTTCAACTTATTAAAGGTTCTGATCGAAAATATCTCTTTGCGTAAATAAACTATAACATTGTCACACACCTCGAACACCTTTTGTCATTGATGCTTGTCGGTTTACTCCTTATACTTGTCGTTTGAATTTTACAACTTGGCTTGCACATCCACATGAATACCCATGATTTGGTCTGCCATATACTTTACTACAATGCTCATGCCCTGGAGCTTGGGCAAAGGGACCAAGTCAAGTGTGTTGTGGGGCACACGACCATAAACATATATTCTGTAATGGGGACTTCCTTGTCGAGTGGTTCGCTATATTATTGAATGCAAACTTTGCTTGAGACAAGGTCAAATCCCACTGCTTCAACTTGGAATCTGAAATACACTGGAGGAGGTTTCCCAATGTGCAATTCATAATTTCACTTTGCCCATCAATTTGCGAGTGGTAGGCACTACTGAACTGAAGTTGTGTACTGAATCGATTCTATAAAGTCTGTTAGAATTGGCTTATGAACTTCGTGTCACAGTAAAAAGTAATGGTTTTGAGCACCCCGTGTAGCCGCATAACTTCTCTGAAGAATATATTTTTCATGTGTGTTGCATCGAGAGTTTTCTTACATGAGATAAAGTGTAACATCTTTGAGAAACGATCTACCACCACAAACACCGAATCCATGGGTGCTGTGTTCATGGGAGACCAAGTACGAAGTCTATAAATAAGTCCTCCCAAGGGCCATCAGGCACATGTAACGGGGTAATGAGGCTCATATTTTGAGATTTTTCATTGGAGGTCTAACAAATATGACAACGAAATATACTACTCTACCCACGTCATGTATCAATTACAACCATTAATATCGCTCCTCAATAAGAGCCTGTGTCTTGTCTCACCTAAGGTATCTACCAAGGCCACCTCCATGTAGCTCTCGGATAATCTTCTCCCTCAAAAATTTTTTTGGGATGGATAGTTGATTGCCTTGGAAGAGAAAATTGCCTTGCATATGTAAGTCACTGAGATGACCCTCTCAGCATCTAATCCACACATCTATGAAGTCGTCATCGTCAACATATATGTTTTTAAGGCATTCGAATAAACAACATCATTGCTTATGGTGACTAACAAAAATACATGTGGACTAAGTGTATAAACCATTTTTGTTTTGTTGCCCAAACTTATGCTTTAACATAAATGTGAATTCTTGCAAGAATGAAATTTACCTAGCATGCACACGATTACGTTAGCTTAGCTGTTAATGAATTTGAGAGCTTGATGGTCTATGTAAATAACAAATTTCCTCTTAATTAATTAATGTCACCAATAATGTTACAGTGCCTAGACTACTGCGTACAATTTGAGCTCATACGTTGACCACTTTTTTACATGCATCACTAAGTTTTTCACTATAGAAGGCTACCAGGCTTGCCTTTTTATGACAAAACTCTCCAAATTGTAATATGTAAAGCATCATATTCAACCTTAAACAGTTTGTCAAAGCTAGGAAGTATGAGAATCGAGATTATGGATAATATGTGCTTGACTTCAATAGCTTCATCAGTCCACTAAAATAGTCCATTCTTTATACAATCTATAATCGATGACACAATGGTGCTGAAATTCTTCATGAACCAATGATAGAATGTCGCTAACCTGTGAAACTCCGTACTTCATGGATGTTTGTCAAAATCGGCCATTCCCTGATGGATCTCACCTTTTCATCTTCCACTTAGATGCCCGTTGTAACAACCCTAAATTTTGGTACATTATAAAAAAACTAATTTAAATATTTAAATATTTTATTTTTAAATAAAAAATAAGAATAAGTTAATAATTGAGTTGGTAGAAATATTCTTAGTTGAGAAAGAGGTTTAGGGATTAATTCTTGAAGTAGTAATAATAAATTTTTTTATTAAATATCATAAAAAAAATTCAAATTCAGGATAAGGGAGGATGTGTATCGTTAGATCTTTTTAACTTTTTATTATGTTATTAATTTCTTCTTGATCTATACAATGGATGGCGTGGATCATCCACACCATCATTGTATAGGTGTGTATAGGCAATTTTAATAAAGTGATGTTTTTATGATTTCGGTCTAATTAGTAATATTTTAGAAATAAATTAAATGGATGGAATCTGATTGTGCTAAGATAGATCTGTACGGATCATATGATCCTTAAGGCCAAAATATACAAGGGTCATAATTTTTAGATCAATCTAACAATCAGATAGGCCACATTAGTCAGATCTAAAAGTGTTTAATAAAGGAATCTTAGATTTTTGCGCAAGTGTTGGTATCACTTGGCGTAGAAGGTCGAGATGGGCCATCGGTGTATGTGTGGTTAGATCCACACCATCCATCTAATGTGTAGAGGCAAAACATGATAGTACCTCAAGAATCTGGATGATCCAATCATCCGGTGGGCCGCCTTGATTAATTATTTGACATTCAATTTCAGGATCTTAAAAAGAAAATCTAAATTTTGATAATTAAATTTACATAAACGTATAATTTTAATTATTTGATTATTTTAGATTTGGCCACTTAGAATGTTAATCAAAGGTGAACCCCACCATGTAATACAAATAAATGAATAATAATTTGTTGATATAATTGATAGGACTCCGGAATTTAAATCAACCTAATTACATTGCAGAGTCAATATTACCAAACTCAGGTGAGTAACCCAACTTGTCTCATAATTCATTAAAATTAAAATAAATCATTGTGATTGTTTGATTGATTTACTGGTTTGAATATTTTGATATGATAATTGTACGATAAATTTATATGTGAATATTTTAATCGAGACAACTATGCCAAATATGAAAAATATGCATTTACATATCATCATTCATTCATTGCATTGCATAATGCATAGTCGATCCTAGAGGCCCTCCCTGGAAGAAATGTCGATCTTGGTAGAGCGTTACCAGATGCGGGCTATGCCTAAGCCTACCGAAAGGTGGAAGCCTACCCAACGGGTGGATGCGGGTTGACGACCTCCAACCCAAGCAGATGGACGATCATCCCATCTGATGCATTCATATATCATTTTACATTCATATCATTGTACATGTATTTATGTATTATTTTAATTGCTATGATTATGAACCATGCTGGGTTATATCACTAAGCCTGGCCAGCTTACATTTTTATTGATGGAAAAATCGTACAGAGGAGCCATTAGCAGATGATGTGACGCAAGAACCGGAAGGATCTACTGTACCTGAACACGACCTGCCTGAAACATGGCCATACCTATCCAAGGATGAAGTGGCGGCATTAGAAAATTTTTAATTATATGTTTTATTTTGTTAGCAAAGTTTAATTAACGAATAATGCATACTGACATTTATTTTGAGACTTTAAGCAATTATTTAGATTTATTTCTTTGTAATAATGTTAGCATGGATTAAATATCATTATATTATAATGGTATAATAAATGAATGATTTTAAGGTTCATTTTATTTTAAGAGTCGTCAAGATTTATATATGTTTAGTTGATTGGTGCTAATCATTATGCATGTGTGATTGAGATTATGATGGACCTTATATTGAATATAATTATCATCTCTGATTAAATTGATTAATGAATTAAATTAGTACACTTTGTGTACGAGTTACGAATTGAAACTCGAGTCTGAGGGTTCACACTCTGTACCCGGATTTCGGGGCGTGACACCCGTGAACATCACGACAAAGCCCAAAATAGGAAGTTTTTAGTCCAAAGCTGTATTTTTTAAATTGAAGTACAACTTATTCTTGGTGAGAACTTGAATGACCTGTTTAAGATGTTCCATATGGCTTACTTCATCCTGACTATATATCAAAATGTCATCGAAGTAGACTATTATGAACTGCCCAATGAATGGTTTCAGAACTTGATTCATTAACCTCATGAATATACTAGGCATGTTTGAAAGACCAAAGGGTTGACCAAGAATTCATATAGTGCCTCCTTAGTTTTGAAAGTTGTCTTCCACTTATCACCCGAACACATTTAGATTTGATGGTAGCCGCTCCCCAAATTCAATATAGAAAAAAAAATTTGCACCCTCAGACCCTCAAGCATGTCCAACTTATCGTTTAGTCGTGGCATGAGAAACCTATATTTTATAGTGATCTTGTTGATCGCTCAACTGACGACATATATGCGCCAACTTTCATCTTTCTTAGGAGTTAATATGGTCATAACAATGCATGGGCTCATGCTTTCTCAGATTAGATCCTTACGGATCAATTCCTCTACTTGTCCTTGCAAAATATTGCACTCCTTTAAACTCATCTGATAGTGAGGACAATTGGATAAGTTGGACCTTAGGATAAGGTCGATATGGTGCTGAATATCTCGCATGGGTCGTTGAGCTAAATTTCTTTGAATTCATGTAGTAAGGGTTTTAGTTTCTTGGGAATGATGATGATTTCAAGCTCTTTTCCCATTATAATTAATGTATAGATTTATCCCGTCTCTTTGGATTCCTAGTTCAGAAGATGTTGTGTCATTGTGGTGTACCTCCTTTCTTCATGCATAAAATAGTCATCTTATGATGAGCGACTTACCATTATCCCATAGAACTCAATGTACCTCATCCGCTTCATCCTTTGCGGTGTGCTCCAATTATCAATATTTGGGTCTTCATCGGCATTTTTAGTATTACCATCATTGATAGCGAGGTTAGCCACTTGTCATTGGGGGCAAGTGTTTGATAGGTGATTTGGTTGGCCACAATGATAGAAATGGACGAGGCCTTGGACGACCATAGGGGTTTGAAATCCTACTTGGATTGACGGAAGTGGTCATACATGCCCTTTTGGGGTCTAACTTGCCAACTTCCCAAATCTAGGTTCGCGAGTGTAGAAGGTTGAGTGTGCCCCTATAGGTTCTTTCTCTTTAGCTTGTGAAGCTCCCCAGGACAGACTCACTACTACGAATGTTTATTGGATCTCTTCATCCGAGTCTATGTGACCTTATGAACAGGTTAGATGGAAAACGAACATTATGGTGGCCTTGAAGGAGGTTTCAATGGTGGTGTAATGTAGTGGGTCCACTTGAGCTTTGGATTTGCTTAATTTATAGCACTTGTCCTAAATGAGCTGGCAGAATGGATACACGGTATGGATGTAAACACATACATCATGGTAGGCCCCACAACACCTACCATCGTGTATAACCCTGGTACTAGCTAGTAGGGAATTCGCTGCCCAAGACGTGAGCCCAAAAATGACTAGGAGCCAAAATTCAAGCAGCTAATGCGGAATGTAACATTAGGTTGGAAACACACAGTTGAAACTTCCGAGGATACACCATGATTGTATATGCCATCCAAACCGTTCACATGTGATTCTAATGGAGCAAAGGGAAAACACAAATATCAGCCTAATCCAAGACTTCTGTGGTCCAAGAAAGTTTTGTTGGGGGAAAAATAAATGAGTTGATAGGTCAACTTATGAAATGAACCAACTCTATAAACCAGCACAGACTCAATGGGATTTGAGCCTTAAGAGGCATTTACTGCCGAAGACAGGTTAACCTTCAAGGAGGACGATACAACTGTAAGGACACTCAAAGAGGATGCTACTGTAAGTTCAATCAAATGGCCAACTGCCGACCTAACTTATAGGTTGGCCATAGCTCAACTATAGGTCGGCCATAGTTCGGTATAACCACTCTAACATAAGATAAATACCAATCTAACAGAAGGCTCAATATCGCTTGCGCCTACCATATCCGACACCTCTATCACCCAACCTTTTCCCGGACCAAAAGTTTGAGAATTCTCCAACACCCGGAAATCTCTCTCAAGATCTTCGGGAGATCAAATCAGATCTCAAGAACCTCGGATGACGATAATCTCGAAATAATTCTGGACGAATTTGGATACCTGTGCAAAATGATCTCCGACATATCAGGAAAAGCTCTTTACGGCAATATCTTCCTTCTCCTATAAATAGAGGTAACTCTAACCAATACTTGACTGATGACTCTTTTCTTTAAGATCATAACCTACAAAAAATCTAAGATCCTGACTTAGGCAACAGAGGGTCTCCTGTATAAGTCAAGGTCTCCTTAATTTGTCTCTTGCTTTCTTTTATACAGGTCCCGATCACTAAGGATTAACCAAGGTGGATATACCGAAAAGCAAGTTTCAACGCTGGCGTGTTCAATGTCATGTTTGTGTCTCAATTGACTTTTGAATCTGCCTTAATTTTTGGCTCATATCCCATCAGGAGTTGGCCATGCAAGAAAAAGAGTGGATGTCATGTAGACAACACAATGGACATGATCTAGAAGTTAGGGTGGGCCCACAGAGCTTAGCGTTAGAGAGGATTTTAGTAACTGGTGTTACATGAAATCACTTCTCTATTATTGGCAAACGAACAGATGAGTTGGCGAAACGGATGAAAAGCAGTGGTTGTCGTATGAAGATCATGGTGGGCCCTACACAGCTTAGAGTTACAATGGATTCCTATAACCAGTTTACCTGAAATTCTGCTTCCGTATTATTGGCAAACGAACTATATCATTAGCTTATATATCTCTCTCTCGCTCACACACACACACACACACACACACACACAGAGAGAGAGAGAGAGAGAGAGAGAGAGAGAGAGAGAGAGAGAGAGAGAGAGAGAGAGAGAGAGAGAGGGCATGGATTACACATCTTTGTTGCTGTGGATTTCTCTTGCATGGTCATGCATCCATGTCGTCCTGCTTCTATCAAGAAAGAGGCCACGCCGTGGCAACCTCCCACCTGGCCCCATCCCTCTCCCAATCGTCGGAAGCCTCTTCAAACTTGGCAACAGACCCAATGAATCGCTGGCCTATCTTGCCAAGCTTCATGGCCCACTCATGACTCTAAAGCTCGGCCGTGTAACAACGGTGGTGATTTCCTCTGCCAAGATGGCCAAAGAGGTCCTCCAGAAGAACGACCAGGCGTTTGCTGGTAGAACTGTCGTGGATGCCGTTCGAGTACTTCATCATGACGAAGCCTCAATGGTATGGTCACAACCAAATCCTCATTGGAGAAATCTCCGAATGATGTGCAACACACATATATTCACCACCCAACGGCTGGACACCAGCCAAGGACTCCGGCGACAGAAGGTGCAAGAGCTTGTAGCCCATGTCCGTGAGAACTCTCGGACTGGACATGCGGTGGACATCGGCCAAGCTGCCTTCAATACCACACTTAATTTAATATCAAACACTGTCTTCTCTGTTGATTTGGTGGACCCCAAGTCCAAATCCGCGCAGGAATTCAAGGATCTTGTGTGGAGGATCCTGGAAGAGGCTGGAAAGCCAAATCTTTCAGACTATTTCCCATTGCTCAGGTCCATCGATCCCCAAGGCATAAGACGCCGGTCAAAGGATTATTTCAGAAAATTACATTTGCTTTTTGATCGAAAGATCGATCAACGTCTACCACTTAGATCATCACCGGATTATTGCAAAAGGAATGATTTCCTCGATGTGCTTCTTGATCATAGTCACGCCACCGATCGCCATGATATCAAAGCGTTGCTTACGGTACACTTTCTCAATTCCTTTCAATGTTTTGTTCTTATTTTTGTTCTTTCTTATTCTTCTTTTTCTTTTTCTTATCTTTAAATCATAGATCAAAGAGGAATTGTGATTATGATGCGGCACGCTTGTGTGAGATCTTGGCTGTTCATCAGGTGGACACCACTGTTGATGTAAAAAAATTCTGTCCAATTTGCTCACCAGGTGGACCACATATGTGCATTGAATCCAGTCATCTGGTTAATCTTCACTGATTGTCGCATTAACCCATCCACCAGATGAACATATTGGACTCTTTTTCTAGTTGTTGCAACAGATAATAAGGGAAAAAGCTCGTTTGATTCTGCTTTCAATAATGAAAAATCCAATTTCATTTCTTAGGACATATTCGTCGCCGGGAGTGATACAACCTCGACCACGCTGGAATGGGCAATGGCCGAGTTGCTACGCAACCCACATACCATGGCCAAGGCACGATCCGAGGTGATTGAAACCATCGGCTCAGAACAACAAGTACAAGAGTCAGACATCTCTCGCCTCCCTTACACACAAGCAGTAGTAAAGGAAACCCTGCGCCTGCATCCACCAGTTCCTCTCCTCATCCCCCATAGAGCTGAATCCGATGTGGAGATATGTGGGTTTACTGTACCAAAACACACTCAAGTGCTAGTGAATGCCTGGGCCATCGGCAGAGATGATGATGCTTGGACGGACCCCACTTCATTTGTTCCTGAACGGTTCTTGGATTCACACGTAGATTTTAGGGGCCGAGATTTTGAGCTTATACCGTTTGGCGCGGGTCGTAGGATCTGTCCTGGATTGCCACTTGCCTATAGGATGGTGCACTTGATGTTGGCTTCCCTTCTCCATTCGTTTGCATGGAAGCTTCCAGATGGGATGAGTCCACAAGAAATGGACATGAGTGATAAGTTCGGTGTCACACTGCAAATGGCGGTCCCCCTTCGGGCTATCCCCGAGCAAGACAATGGATGCTTCTAGGCATGATGACGAGTTGTAGTTCCTTGGCACTTGTGAGCATAGGCTCCAAGTTGCAATAGCTTTGAAAGGCCTGGTACTTAGGCCCACTTCTTGATGTTTGTGTTCTGCTTTGCGTGCTCCTGCGGGACACCATACTCTTAATGTCATTAGTGCTTTCTAATAATAAAAATACAGGTTAGAGTGGGTTTCACCCCTGCAATCCATTTTCTTCCACCAAAATTATAGTGGACTTGGAACTCCCCGATCGATGAAAAAAGTATTCTCAATGAGCTTTTATCGCTTTACTGGATTTGGGTCATGTTTTCTCTGGTTTCTTTTATTGATTATTGAGTCGTTGTCTACTCAAGTTTTGGAGTCTTCGAAAAGTATTTTGAAGAAGGGAGATGACCTGCTTGAGGTGAGCATACCTGTGTAATTTTTGAGACGTACACCATACGCAACTGGTATCATTGGATGGACGGCTTGGATAAGCGCATCACTCTACCATATGTATGATGCTGAAAGCTAGCTCTGTCTATACCAGCCGTGCAACATGTGTTTTAGGGTCCAACACGTCGTTTGTGAAGCCGACTCCGACATCAGCAGGGCTGTCAACGCGCCGTGCCTGGGGTAGGTGTCCTCTCGGATTTGGGAGTATACCGGGCCGGCCCTATAAAAAATCCTGATTTTTCGGGCCCTACCACGGCCCATTGACACCCATGGCTGACAGGTGATAACTCTTACGCCGTACGCAGATATCAGCAAAAAAGAAAAGGGGATTTTTCCATGCGGCAGCCCACATTTTTTACTATATTATTTCTCGAAACTCACCCACCTATTTCAAAATCGTTTTGCCTACATTTTTTTACTATAAGGTGGAAAGCTACCTGCTTTTAAATAGCTTTCAAATTATTTATTAAAACCCACCGAACCATTTCAAAAACATTTTGCCCACAAATTTTTCGGGATCGCATACACAAATAAATGCAACCCGATATCACCGTTTCACTCCTTCCCTTGGTTTTACCTTTGTAAAATGACAGTACTGCCCCTTTTTGTCTCCATCTGAGTCGACTCATAGATAGCAAACGCATGAGGATGGGTGGGTTCCACATGAATGTTTGTCTATGCATGAAGATAGGTGCAGTACATGTGATGGTTGCTTCGTTTTTTTATTTTTTTGCTGTTAGCTTGTTAGTACACCCCATGTCAGTACACACACTCCATATTAACCACCCCCACGAGGGATCCATACCAACACCTCAAGTGTTGAAACGAGGCATCTCCACCCAGTTTGCCAGTTGAGCTATGGATCTAGGTGTGAGACCTGACTGTTGAAACGATGTATCTTTCTACCACTTGAGCCATGGATCACGGTGTTGAATGTTGCTAATTGCATTGACATGTCTTTTGAACTAACATCTATTGATCATGTGGTCGCGATGGTTATAGATCGACAAAATCACATTGACCACACATACTTAGCCATGAATTTAGATGATGAGAATGTGAAGTTGATATTTTTTACTTTTAACTGTTTTTATAGACCACCCAAAGGACGAAGAAGATTGATTTATTAGCGTTGTACTTGGCTTGGTACTCATCCGTGCCAATATCATGATTTAGATGAACTCAGATTACGGTGCACAGGCGGGCACCAACCTCGGTGTTGTATTGATCAGGTGGCAAAGTTCTGTGGGCCTCAAATTTCTTGGGGCATTTTAGCTCTAGATCTGCCTCATTTTTTGGTGCATCCCCCAAAATGATCTGAAAAAACAGATGTACGGGTGGATTTCTCACAAACATCAAGGTGAGCCCAACAAACGGTCAAAGTTAGGTCACCATGATGTTTGTGACTAATCCACTCCGTCCATCTATTCTGCCACCTCATTTTATGGCATGGAATGAAAAAAAGAAACTGATCAAAATCTCAAGCAGGTCACACGAACATGAAATAGTGGGGAGTAAAAGCTCACCGTTAAAACACTCATTGATGCACAGGATGTTTGTGGCAAATCCATCTCGTCCATCTGTCTTTTTGGCTCATTTTATATCATGGACCAAAAAATGAGGCGAATAGCAAGCTCCAGTGGGCCAAGTGACAAAAAACAGTGGGAATTGAATATCCACTGTTGACGAATCTTGGAGCTATTATAGGTCCCACTTTGCACTCTGGATATGGTGCATTTGTAGGCTCATGCACTAAAATGACCTGGTAAAACATATTAACAATATGAATTTTTTCACAAATAACAAGGTGGGCCCAACGTACTTGGGGGTTAAGGTGGTACGCTCATGAATCCAAGGCATTGAAGGAAGATTGCAAAGTGCATTGCAAAGGGCCGTAAAGTAGTTCCGTCAATACAAATCCACAGCCCAAAAGGCAGTCGGCTATATGGAAAAACCCCTCTAAAAAAAATTCAACTCGGGCCCCGATGGGAAATGTAAAACTCCAAATAAAGCCGCTGTGGGCCGGATGAGTTTTATATCAGGCTGCCTCTTTTATATCTTACCTAAATTCCTGTGAATCAAACCTGATTAACGGGTCTGATTAGAAGACGCCATGGTAGCCCACAAACAAACACATGGATCACTTTCCATCCTCATGGTGGACCCAACAGGCCTCCTAGACGATTCTAGGGTCCCGGGATGCGTGTAGATGCTGGAAGGGTTTTAATCCCATTACACTCATCTTTATTTGCAATCTTGAGGTCAATAGGTGGGACGTGGACTGCCTCAGCCCTAAGTTCCGTGGGCCCACCGTGATATATGTGTTATATCTACTCCGTTTATCAATTCTGCCAGCTCATTTTAGTACATAAGCACAAAGAGGGAGATTGTAAGTGCTGTAGTTTATAGTCCTTTTTGTTGTCAAATTTGTGGTACCAGAGACACTGTTATGCAGTTTGCATATGTGAAAAACAATGATCTACTCAAGATCAACTTTGTTTGACAAGCACTGTTCACAAGTTAAGAATCTCAAGAAGCTTTTAAGTTCAACCTCAAGATCTCAAAAAGCTTTCAAGGTTGAGCTGCATCAAGACTTCAAGCCTTACTACTTCCAAAGGTCTCTTGTTTCTAAGTTTTAATGTTCTTACTTCACTATTGAGGTATGACTGGCCCTAGGTTGACCTTTAGAGTAGGTCATTTTGAATACATAATTCATATGTTTTATATATGTGAGTTTAGGTTGTTCTAAGACTAGTCCTGGATTTTGTTCGACTAGTCCTAGCACTGCTTCGACCTGTCTAAGAATTTTCTATATCAGTCGTAAGTTTATTGCAAAATTCGGATATTTTCTGTTTGGCTTCGACTAGTCATATGAACAGTGTCGACTGTTGCTTCGATCATTCGTATTCTTACGACTCAAAATACAACGTTGAAATTCGGCTAGCTTCGACTAGTCGTGTGCACCTACGACCAGTTGAAGGGGACCTATGACTAGTTGCAAACCACCTACGACCAGTCGTGAAACCACCAGATCTTATTGCGCCTGAATTTTCAAATATTTGTTGGTTTTACGACCAGTCGTAGAGGTCTTTAGACCAGTCGAAGACGTGATTTGCTCACCTATAAATAGAGCATGAATCTTAGAATAAAATAGAAAATTGAAGCTAATTCTTCTGAGAGATAAGTCTGTGCTCCATTTTAAGCTAAGTGTGCATATTTAATATTCTTTTTCTTTAGCTTTCCTTATTTGATTTTATTCCTATATTCCAATCTTATTTGAAAAGTGGAATTGTTGTATTCCGTCTTCTTGGAATTAAAATCAAATAGAGCTACGCTCAATTGGTTTAATTTAAAATTTGTAAGAACTTAGAACCATTAAGAGTATTGGACATTGAACTTTGACATTCAAATCTCTACTCCGACTTGGTTCTTCTGGGCTACTACAATGAAGGAGAAATTCAGGTATTTTATGTTTGTGTAATTTACTTTCATTTGGTTTTTTTTTGGGATTTGCCAGAAAAATCTCATTGTTTAGTTATCTGAGGAGAGTCAGGAAAACTCCGAAGAAAGGTTTTTTAATTGTGTATGCCCACAGAGAAAAACACAATTGTGAAGGTTTTTGGTGAACCTAGAAAACCTATCTTTGATAGTGAACGCTGATATCCCCTGTGTGAGGATATTAGGAGTGGAGTAGCACTGTGTAGCTATTGTTGAACAGTTGGTGAACACACAGGCGAACCACTATAACTTTTTATCTTATGGTTTGAATGCTTGCTTAAGTTTTATATCTCTTTTCATTCAGATTTGTGGAATGTATGTGTGGATGTGAATGTTGTAAAATTTACATTTCAAGCACAGTGGGAATGTTGTAATAATTTAGTTTTAAATTCCTGCAATATATTTCAATTCCTTGCTATTTATTTATTCCTCTCCAGTTTGAGTTTTTGATACAAAGGACGTTCTAGAAATAAGGTTGTCCTGCCATAAACCCTTAGTTTTTATGGTGTAAGGTTATCCTTAGAACTGAATTCGTATCAACCTCTCAATTCTTGTTTATTGAGGTTGCTTTTATTTCAGCATTGTGAATTGATTTATTTTATTTGGTTATCATATTCATTTATTCCACTGTTAAAGTTTTATTTTGGCATTGTCTTATTCACCCCCCCTCTAGGACGTATAGCTAGGCCATATCAAGTGGTATCAAAGCCTAATAGCTCGCTCTTATTGCTTTTTATTTGGATTTATATCTTGAGCTAACGATCTAAGCTATTTAATAGATGTCAAATTTTGATAGCCTATCAGTCACTAGGCCTCCACCCTTTGATGGCTCCAACTATGCCTATTGGAAAGCCAGGATGAGGATCTTCCTCAAATCAATGGATGAGAGTGTGTGGTAAGCCACAGTGACTGAATGGAACCCACCTACCACTGAAGTGACTGGTATTGATGGTTCAAAATCAATGAGAGTAACACCATATTTCTCATGGACCACCCTTCAGAAAAATGAGAGTAGTGTCAATGCAAAAGCACTAAATGCAATCACTTGCGCACTATCACCGGATGAGTTCAAAAGAATCATATCCTATGATACTGTAAAGCAAGCTTGGGATATATTAGAAATGACACACGAGGGTACTACAATTGTCAAAAAATCTAAAGTCCAACTCCTCACAACCAAATTTGAAGAAATTCATATGGAGGAAAATGAAATGTTCATGAACTTTTCACAAGATTAAATGACATTGTAAACTCAATGTGGGGTCTTGATGATAAAATCCCAGAAAGTAAAGTGTGTGCAAAGATACTATGCTCACTTCCTGAACGGTTCAACTCTAAGGTAACCGCGATCCAGGAACTTCGTGATACGGATAATATGAGGGTAGAAGAACTAGTTGGTTCTTTACAAACCTATGAGTTAAATTTTAAAGCTCCTAAAAGTAAATCTATCGCTCTTAAATCTTCTAAAGACAACTCTGATTCTAAAGATGATATGGCTCTTTTAGCGAAAAAGTTTTACAAGATTTTCAAGAGTAAAAAGAGGGTTGATTTTCAAAAATCAAATGATAAGAGATCGAAATCTAAGCCTCGAAAATCATTAAAAGATAGTCAATGTTACAACTGCCAAGAATATGGGCATTTAGCAAACAAGTGTCCTAAAAAGGACAAACCCAAAAAAAAGGGTATGTTGGCTACTTGGGATGAATCATCTGATTCTGAAGCTTCTTCTGAGTCAGAAGACTCTGAAACCGAGTCGGGCAGTGAAGTTAAAGCCCTTATGACTCTAGCGAAATTCATTTTTTCAGATCATGATGATTCAACTAGCGAAGAAAATCTGAATAGTGATTATGAAAATGAAGATGATCTTCAAGATACTTATAATGCCCTATACAAGGAAAGTTGTAAAATTGTTGTTAACCTTAAACTTTAAAAAGAAAAGTTTTTTAAACTCAAAGAATGATTTGAATCTATTGTTTTAGAAAAATCCCAAATTTTAGATTGTTTTGAAAAATCTAAATGTGATTTAGAATTCAAAACCTCCCTGATTGAAAATCTGAAATCTGAAAATGAGAGACTTAAAAATGAAGTATCTTCTCTTCTGAGTTTAAAAGATACATGGAGGTATGCCCAAGGAGATCCAAAGTTAGAAAAACTTTTATCTAGATCTAGAAAATGTGGCGACAGATCCGGGTTGGGCTATGATAAAAATTTTCCTCCTAAACAAAAGTATACTTCTCCTAAATTTGTGAAAGGAGAGTCCTCTAACTCAAAAGGGAAAAATACTAGTCAAGGTTTCTCTAAAAATACAAAAGCTTTTCAAAAACCTAGAGGCAGCTATGTCAACTTAAAAAATCAGAACAGAAACCCACTAGCTGAAAAGATAGTGGATTTACTCAAGGAACTCTTACAATCTAACTCAGTAGGTTATCTTTATAACAACAGTTACAAGAAGACCAACTATATTCCTAAACCCAAAACAGTTCTGAAATGGGTTCCTAAAGTTACTTGCTTGGTTGCCCACACCGCTTTCAAAGCAACAAGCCATTCAAAGTGGTACCTAGATAGTGGATGCTCCAGGCATATGACAGGCGACAAGGCCTTATTCACCGATCTTAAAGATATGACTGATGGGTCAGTTACTTTTAGTGATGGAAGCAATTGCAAGATTATGGGCCAAGGTACGGTTCAACTCTATAACCTTTCTTTGTTTAAAAATGTTTTGTATGTTGAAGGGCTGAAACATAATCTTTTAAGCATATCACAAATTTGTGATAATAACCATAGTGTTCGGTTTTCTAATCAAAGCTGTGAGATTCTAAACAACAAGGGTTCAGTAATACCAACTGGACATAGAACGTCTGAAAACTGCTATATTATTAGTGAATCCAGTTCATCTAATCAATCATGTTACATGGTCCATACAGACGAGACTGATTTGTGGCACAAACATCTTGGACATGTACACTACCGAAATCTATATAAATTGAGCAAATGAGAACTTATAAGAGGTCTACCCAAACTACAAAAGTTAGATAAAATATGTGGTGAATGCCAAATTGGCAAACAAACGAGGAACTCACACAAAAAGGTGAATTCCCATACCACATCAAGACCACTCGAGCTTCTCCATATGGATCTTGTAGGACCTACCAGGACAGAAAGTCGAGGTAACAAAAGATATATCTTGGTAATAGTAGATGACTTGACCAGATATACATGGGTTGTCTTCTTAAGAGACAAATCAGAAACCTTTGAAGAAGTGAAAAAGGTTCTTAAAAGGATTCAAACTAAAAAAGATTCTCAAGTTAGTAAGATTCGTAGTGATCATGGATCTGAATTTGAGAATAGCGGTTTTGAGAAGTTCTGTAGAGACCAGGGAATATTACATGAATTCTCAGCGCCCAAAACTCCACAAAAAAATGGTATAGTTGAAAGGAAAAATAGAGTGCTTCAAGAAATGACTAATGTTATGTTGAATAGTATGAAGCTCTCTAAGAATCTTTGGACTGAAGCAGTCAATACAGCTTGCTATATTGTTAACCGGGTTTACACTAGTAAAGGTAATAATAAAATGGCTTACGAATTGTGGTTCGATAAAAACTTACTATCAAATACTTTCAAGTTTTTGGCAGCAAGTGCTATATTTTACGAGATTGTGAATATTTGGGAAAGTTTAATACAAAGAGTGATGAAGGGATCTTTTTAGGATACTCTTTAAATAGTCGAGCTTATAGAGTTCTGAACAAAAGGACCGGTGTGATTTAAGAGTCTATCAATGTAGTCATTGATGATCACTTAAACACACCAGTCTTAAGTTCAGATAATGATAAAGTGCTAGTAATTGATAAATCTGATACTTCATTTAATCAGACTGATTCCGAACTGAGGACTGTTACAGATCATTCAACCACACGGATTCTTAAAAACCCTTTCACTGGTGTTCGTACTTGTAAACAACTTGAGGATATATGTAATTATGTATGTTTTATATCCCAAATAGAACCATCTAATGTAAAAGAAGCTCTTGCTGATGAAAACTAGATTGTTGCGATGCAAGAAGAACTTAACCAATTCGTGGTATCTCGTACCTAGACCTAAAGATAAACACATCATTGGAGCCAAATGGATTTTCAAAAATAAGTCTGACGAGCTTGGCAATATTATTAGAAACAAGGCTATACTAGTGGTACAAGGTTACACTCAAATTGAAGGCATTGATTTTGATGAAACCTTTGCACCAATAGCACGTCTTGAATCAATTAGACTTTTTTTATATCCATTGCATGTTTTAGAAAGTTTAAGATTTACCAAATGGATGTGAAAAGTACTTTTTTAAATGGTGACCTACATGAGGAAGTCTATGTTGAACAACCGATGGGTTTTGAAGACTCCAAAAATACTGATCATGTGTATCGCCTTAAAAAGGCACTTTACGGTTTAAAACAAGTTCCTAGGGCATAGTACGAGAAACTAACAAAGTTTCTATTAAGCCATAATTTTCAAATGGGATGTGTTGATAAGACTTTGTTTATCAAAAAAATATGATGATCACATTTTAATAGTACAAATTTATGTTGATGATATCATTTATGGATCTACCTGTACTGACTTGACTATTGAGTTTGCAGATTTGATGAAATCTTAGTTTGAAGTGAGCATAGTTGGGGAATTGAAGTATTTCTTTGGGTTGCAAGTAAAGCAAAAACCTGACAGAATGTTTATTTCTCAATCTAAATATGCTATGAATTTGATTAAGAGATTTGAATTTGAGAATGGTAAGAAATTTGATACTCCTATGAGTACAACCTTAAAACTCTTAAAAGATTCTAAAGATAAAAATGTGTATCCAAAATTATATCGTAGTATGATTGGTATTTTACTGTATTTAACTGCTAGTAGACCTGATATCGCTCTAAGTGTTGATATTTGCGCTAGATATCAGTCTGATCCTAAAGAGTCGCACTTGACTCTGTCAAGTGGATTATACAATATGTCGCAAGTACTGTTAATCTCGGTCTCTAGTATCCTCATGAGACTAGTGTTCAATTAGCTGGGTACTTGGATGCTAACTGGGCTGGTAAACTTGATGATAGAAAATCAACTAGTGGTGGTTACTTCTATATTTGAAACTGTTTAGTTTCTTGGTTTAGCAAGAAACAAAGTTCTATATCACTTTCAACAACTGAAACTGAATATATCGCAGCTGGTAATACGTGTACTCAGATAGTTTGGATGAAATGTATGCTAAGTAATTATGAAATTAAACAGGATTTTATATTATTATATTGTGATAATTTCAGCGCCATAAATATTTCAAAAAATCCAATTCAGCATTCTCGTACTAAGCACATTGACATTAGATTTCATTATATTCGAGAATTAGTATAAGAAAAGGTTATATCTTTGGAATATATTCCTACCGAAAATCAATGTGCTGACATTTTTAGTAAACCACTCGACAAAAGCAGGTTTAACAAAATGAAGTTTGATCTTGGCATGTGCATTTTAAAGTGATTGTTTACGCCTATTTGTATCATAGTGTATATAATTGCTTGATTTGTTTTCAAAATTTTGAATATAATGTTGGAAATCAATTTTTCTGGTCGGTACTTGACCAGTCATGAATTTACACAACTAGTCGTGCTACGACCGGTCGTATACATCCACGACTAGTCGTGAATCACGTGAATCTCTTATAATTTGGGGAAAATGCTTCTTCTTCTTCATTTCTTCTTCACTTTCCAACGGGCCGACGCACGACCAGTTGAACCCATCCTTCAAAATCTTTAAGGTTAGTGCTCCTTTTGCATTTTTCTTATAGATTTGAGTCTAGATTTCTTCTTTTTTCTCTTGAAGTTATCTATTTCAAATTTCTTTGAGATTTTGAGTTTTTCTTGGGTAAAATCTGATTTGAGAAAACCCACTTCTCAATCCTTTGCAACTCTCTATTTCCTTAAAATCCTTGTTGCAAATGGCATCTAGAGATAGAAAAACAACATCACGTGGTCCTTCTTCTTCCTCTAGATCAGCCCCTATTACTAAGCGTCATCTTCGGGCTCCCAAGGACGATTCATCCCATGTTCGAGACATCAGATTACGTAATGTTATTGTTGAACATCCTGTTGACATTAATCATGTTGCTCCATTTGAGATCCTTCCTATGCTCCAAGTTGTAGGTTGGGATAACTTATTACATTGGGGTGGGCCAGCATACCGGTCCATTGCCCAATCCATGTTTACATGCATATGTGATTTTTCATTACAAAATTTATCTTTTAAGATAGCCACTAGAGAAGGACCATTTGACGTTGATCGTTATTTGATTTCAGCTCTTATGGAAATTCCTGTGAATGATGAGGGCATTCCTATCCATAACTTATCTGAAAAACCCTCAGTATCTGAAAAACATATGCTCACAAAAGATTTCTGCAATTTGGATGTTTAATGGACTCATAAAGGGAATGCGCTTCCTTCAAAATATCTGTTACCTAAATACAGAGTTCTTCAAAAAATCTGTGCCTAACTTGTATCCTCGATCGGGTAATAAATTTGAATTGACTTCCTTCATGGTCCATGTTCTTCATGCTGTTGCTAGCGGTGCTCATGTTTGTCTACCATCCTTGATTTGTCACTCTATTATTCAGTTTCGACTCCATCCTGGTCACAGTGACATTCCTTTTGAATATTTGATGACTGTGTTGGCTACGCATATGTTAGTCGATATGTCGGTTAGAGAAGCCCCTATTTACCATCTGATATTTAACAATTTTATATCAATAAGATGAAGCTTGATTTCCTTCCTGGTCAAGGTGTTGGTGGTGGCAATGCTGAAGCTGAACATGAGGAAGAAGCTAGTGATCTTCCTCCTGATGATATCAACATGGATGATATATTTGAAGAACTTGAATCTGATTCTGGAAATGATCCAGATTATGAGCCTTCTGAGTTTGATGCACGTCTGTGTGCATTGGAAGATAAAGTTGAGAATATGAATGTTAAGATGGATAACATGTCTGTTGCCCATGATTTACAAATCAAGTATATGCGCAAATATCTTAAGCGCTTGAACAAGGGCTTGCATCAACTTGATCCTTCCATCCCTGCTCCTTCATCTGGTTTAGATTAGTTATTTTAAGCTAGCTGGTTTGTTATAACTTTATTACTCTTGTGTTACCTAAATTGGTTTTGAGACTGTAGCTATTTTTGACTTAGCTCTATATATGAATTATGTGGGCTATTTATGCTGGTTAATCATATCTTGTCTTGTTTCCACTCATATATCTCTTTCCTTATTTCTCCTTAGCCATCTGTTCTATGCTTTCTTTGTCCTATTGTGACAAAAAGGGAGAGAATGGATATGGATGTGATGTGTGTCTAATGAATGATTATGTTATGAGGAGGGAGTACCTTTGTATGTTAAGTAGCATTATATGTTACTCAGGGGGAGTATGTGCAGAAGTGGACTGTACGTTATGTTGAATATTGATTTACAAGTTTGTAGGATCATGTATGCCGGTTGATAACAACTGGTACATGATATAACAACTGGTGCATGATTCTGTAATTAGATATTCTGTGTTATGTAACATATCTTGGAAGTGTGTTTTGTCACTAATTTGACAAAAGGGGAGATTGTAAGTGCTATAGTTTATAGCCCTTTTTGTTGTCAAATTTGTGGTGCCAAAGACACTGTTATGCAGCTTACATATGTGAAAAACAATGCTCTACTCAAGATCAACTTTGTTTGACAAGCACTGTTCACAAGTCAAGAATCACAAGAAGCTTTCAAGTTCAACCTCAAGATCTCAAGAAGCTTTCAAGTTTGAGCTCTATAAAGACTTCAAGCCTTGCTACTTTCAAAGGTCTCTTGTCTCTAAGTTTCAATGTCCTTACTTCACTATTGAGGTATGAGTGACCATAGGTTGACCTTTAAAGTAGGTCATTCTGGATACATAATTCATATGTTTTATATATGTGAGTTTAGGCTGTTCTACGACTAGTCCTGGATTTTGTTCGACTAGTCCTAGCACTGCTTCGACTTATCTAAGAATTTCCTAAATCAGTCATAAGTTTGTTGCAAAATTCGGATATTTTCTATTTGGCTTCGACTAGTCTTAGGGACTGTTCGACTAGTCGTATGAACAGTGTTGACTGTTGCTTCGACCAGTCGTAGACCTACGACTCAAAATACAGCATTGAAATTCGGCTAGCTTCGACTAGTCGTGTGCAGGCTACGACCAGTCGAAGGGGACCTACGACCAGTCGTAGACCAGCTATGACCAGTCGTGAAACCGCCAGATCTTATCACGCCCGAATTTTCAAAATCTATTGGTTCTACGACCAGTCGAAGACCTGATTTGCTCACGTATAAATAGAGCACGAATCTCAGAATAAAATAGGAAATTGAAGCTAATTTAATTCGGCCTTCTGAGAGATAAGTCTGTGCTCCATTTTAAACTAAGTATGCATATTTAATATTCTCTTTCTTTAGCTTTCCTTATTTGATTTTGTTCCTGTATTTTAATCTTATTTGAAAAGTGGAATTGCTGTATTCCGTCTTCTTGGAATCAAAATCAAATAGAGCTACGCCTAATTGGTTTAATTTAAAATCTGTTAGAACTTAGAACCATTACAAAGAGAGTATTGGACATTAAACTTTGACATTCAAATCTCTACTCCGACTTGGTTCTTCTGGGCTGCTACAATGAAGAAGAAATTCAGGTATTTTACGTTTGTGTAATTTACTTTTATTTGGTTTTCTTTTGGGATTTGCCAGAAAAATCTCATTGTATTGGTTATCTGAGGAGAACCAGGAAAACTCAGAAGAGGGGTTTTTTAATTGTGTAAGCTCACAGAGAAAAACACAATTGTGAAGGTTTTTGGTGAACCTGGAAAACCTATCTTTGATAGTGAACGCTGATATCACCTGTGTGAGGATATTATGAGTGGAGTAGTGTTGTGTAGCTGTTGTTGAACAATTGGTGTACACACAAGCGAACCACTATAACTCTGTCTTATGGTTTGAATGCTTGCTTAAGTTTTATATCTCTTTTCATTCAGATTTGTGGAATGTATGTGTGGATGTGAATGTTGTAAATTTACATTTCAAGCACAGTGGGAATGTTGTAATAATTTAGTTTTAAATTCCCGCAATTTATTTCAATTCCTTGCTATTTATTTATTCCTCTCCGATTTGAATTTTTGATACAAAAGACGTTCTAAAAATAAGGTTGTCCTGCCATAAACCTTTAGTTTTTATGGTGTAAGGTTGTCCTTAGAACTGAATTTGTATCAACCTCTCAATACTTGTTTAGTAAGATTGTTTTTATTTTAGCATTGTGATTTGATTTAGTTTATTTGGCTATCTATCTTTCTTTATTCCGCTGTTAAAGTTTTATTTTAGCATCGTCCTATTTACCCTCGCCTCCCCCCCTCCCTCTAGGACGTATAGTTAGGCCATTTCAGAGATCCAAAGGCCAAGTAGACCATTGGCAGAAAATGGCATATATTAATTGCTAACCGTGGAAAACATCGTGCGGGGGGGGGGGGGGGGGGTGTGTGTGCAGATATTAACCGATAATTGTTGAAAACATGCAAAAGTTTTGAATAAAGTTTATATTTGCGTTTTCCTTTCATCCACTCGGAGTCACATTACCGAAAGGGATTGATGGCATATAAACATGGTTGTGGGTAAAAATGGACTGACTAAAGAGAAGAAGTCAAATTGGACATATTAGCGGGACATGAGGTTGGCCAGCATCGGTTATGACCAATGAGCTCCTTAATGGTCAAGGAAGAGAGGTCAGCCAAAACCACCTCGGCAGCTTGGCATACTACCCCCAGATTAGCTCGACCATAGACCTTAGCCTTGGCTATCTACCTCGACTTTCTCGAGATTCGACCACTTGATCTTATCTTTACCAGAGATCGTGCAAAAAGTCTGCTGAACGCACGCCTATAATTCAGGAAACGTCTCCACCCATGTAATCAACTCTTGCCTTATAAATAGAGGACCTATCTACGGTGAAATGTATGTAAAATCTCTACCTAAACCCCTCATACTACCAGACCCAGAATCCTATCATGACTTTGGCATCGGAGGATCCCTTGATCTAGCCAGGGTCTCATTTGTTTTCTTCTTGTGCAAGTGCTTAAAAGTCTAGCCGTCTAAGGAGGGTGACCCAGAATTTTGCATCAACATTTTGGTGTCGTATGTGGGAATTGACGTCAAAGTCATTCATGCTTTACCAGAAAATCACAATGGCGAAAGGAAAGAAGAAAGCTCTAACTGGCATTACTGTAGCCATTCCAGCTCTTCTCGAATCATCTGTTGTATAGTCATTCCAGCTCTCCCTGAATTATCCGCTACAGTCATTCTAGTTATTCCTAAATCATCTGCTACAATCATTCCAGCCCTTCCTGAATCATCAACCGAGCAGGGTGCCCAACTCTACCAGTAGCAGGCCGACTCTACTCTTGCATCACCCGCTCCTCGATCTCGCATTTGGGGCGGTCAATTAGTCTCATTGGGGAACCGAGTTAAAGCCTTGAATAAAAACATGGATCGACTCATGCAACTCTTGAAGAGACAAAATCCACTACTCAGTCACAATACAGAGGAGGGTGCTGCCACTACATCACCTCGAGCTCCAGTTGTGGGATCTTGGTCTTTTGCAACATCGCTCGTGTGCATACGTGTCCCAACTCGCACTGTTGATAGACCATACATTGCACCCCAGTGCACCTAGAAAACTCACCAAAGTGATTTATTCTGGATGACCTTGAGACGTCTATTATATGGACCGCGTCGTCGTAGTGGTCGCAATGGTGAAAACCATGTGTCAATCCGACGCTCCCTTAGTGAGATATGACCCATCGAATATATGGCCCAAATTATGTATCTAATAACACAAGCAACCTTTATTATACTAGGCCCATTGGACTTGAACCCATGTGGGCTTAAAGCCCATTTTTAAAACATAAAAATTACTAACAAATAGGACAATTGCTACATGACAAAATAAGAACCTAGCACATATAAGACAAGCACGATAAGACAAAATTGGATTCTATTCCAAAACTCATTATTAGCTCTCTCCCCATGCCTTAGAAACTAATCATGGCTCATGTCCACCTCATCCTATACATGTATCCAATGCATGGCTTGATTTGTACTACATCACTTCAAACAACCAATTGCAACACTCTACTTCATCATCCACCATGCATTACCTACAACCCGTGACCCTTATCCATCCATTAGTTAATGCATGTCTAGATTTCTTTCACCTTGGCCAATGCATGCTTAACACTATCCACCTCATCTATCCACTACCCATACCATACATTACATTCCACCTCAATTTTAACACCAATGAGATCACATGAACTTGCCACATCATTTTGCCACCTCAACCCCTAATTCCCTATATAGGAGTAGGAGCTCTCTTGCACTTATTCTTTTCCTATACTTAGAAAAATTCTAAGATTTTAAGAGAGAGTGAGAGAGAGTGGGGCTAAGGTGTGGCCCACCATTGATCAAGAGGGAGTGGACCACACATCATCATCCAATCATCCATCCATTGAAGTGAGTCTACACCCCTCCTTCTATCTTCCTCATCCTCATCTTTCTTCCCCTTTTTATTTTCTTGATATGTGTGGGCCCCATTAGTGTGTAGTTCTTGTGTGCATGTATTTATATCTATAGTGGTCAGCAAAGTGGCCCATGTCAGTATGGTCCACCATGATAAACATCATATCTACACCCTTCATTTGTAATCTTATTTTTATTTCTGGACAACAAATTCTAAAAATTATATAAAATCAACCATGGTAAGATCGAAGTTGAAACGTAATATTATGAATCACAATATGAACTAACTCTGAACCCAATTTCGTAATCATCCAATAGTCCAATCATCTGTAACATCAAGTTTGCTTGGCTGCTGTCCAGCAACATATGTAGGATTCCGATTTGCCTAAATGGACCCATTTTTAACTCTTTTAATGAATGTATTAAGAATATATGTTCTGTTGGATTCATAAAAAATCGAACCAGTTTTTCAACGGTATATAATAAGCTTCAATCGGAGTTCGGACGGCTTAGAGCTTGGCCTTATACGAAAGATGTATGTGGGAGCTTATTATGACTATTCTTGTTAGGGGCATATCCATGATTCCAACGGTCAGATGTATTTGATATTTGCTCTTAACTTACTTAATATAGTTAATAATCATATGTATGGTCCCTATGGTTTGATTCTTTCATGATAAATTTATAAAATTTTAGCCCGATAGATACTTTTGTAAGGACAAATCTTGAATTTCTATGTATGGTCCAGATGGATCCAAGGCTCTATATGGTTGGAAACCTATAAACGGCCTGAATGACTTGTTCCCAAACCATCCATTGGATCAGATTCTCTAACATAGAATCTGATCATAGAGATTTCATCAATATATATTTCAAGTGTTACTTGATGAATATGTTGGATATATGTTATTCATAACAATTATTGTCGCATTGACCCACTTGGGTGTGGGATCACTTGTGATTTATGCATTTTATTAGTTCATCCAATCTGGGAATCCATGTAGATTTTTGTGTCTCTTATCTATGGTTTCCTAGTATGTAGGCCCTACTTGCCATTGGATCTATTTCATTTCCTTTACACTTTTTGTTTGCTGAAATGTTTTGAAATACTTAACTGTATTGCATGTAGGCCTCTTTGACACCTTGTAGTGGTCCTGTGCCAATTCCACTTCATGTTTGGGAAGAGTGGAAAAGCTTGGAAGTAGGCTAGATGGAATCGTATCGGTCCGTGCTAATATCATTCAATGTTAGCAAGTTGTGTAGGTCCCACCATGATGTGTGGGCTATATCCACACCGTCCACCCATTTTTCAAGATCATTTTAGAGCATGGGCCAAAAATCAGGTAGATCTAAAGCTCAAGTGGACCCCACCATAGAAAGCATTGGGGATTGAATACCTACCGTTGAAAACATCTTTGGGGCCACATAAGTTTTGGATCTGCCTCATTTTTAGGCCCATGCTATAAAATGAGGTTACAAAACAGATGAACAGATACACGTGTTATTCTCAATAACTTCGAATGATGGTTAGTATATCCATTCAATGTACCACCGGATTACCAACAAAGCATGGAATTATTCTTATCTATGGTTTCCTAGTATGTAGGCCCTACTTGCCATTGGATCTATTTCATTTCCTTTACACTTTTTGTTTGCTGAAATGTTTTGAAATACTTAACTGTATTGCATGTAGGCCTCTTTGACACCTTGTAGTGGGCCCCACACTCTGTAGTTAAGGGTCCCACTTTAGGGGATGTTTAATCCTTATATAAGTAAGGTGGAATGTCCCACCTTTTTGTCAGGAATGATCCCTAAGTGTTTGGAAATTGGGCCCTAAGTTGTGATAGACCCCATTTCTGAAAATTGTCTGATTATTTATGTTTTGTACCAACTTTCGGCATCTATAGTAGAACCAAGGGCACATGACGGCACACTGAAATGTGGTCCCTTGTGATCATGAGATATACTTAAAATTGGGCCAAAACTAATTCTGCATTATATTTCCTGCACAGTTTCTCCAAGTACTCATGTTTGGGCCATTACTGTAAATTGTACGTACCCAACTAATGAGGTCTGCCTTATAATTTGCAAAGCCCATACATAGAGCTACCAGGTGGTTATTCTCTTTCACCATATATAGGCCCCACGTGAACATGAATCTAACTCTAAAATGGCCCAAAACCAACATTGCACAAAAATCTGTTTGATGTAAAATTTATGTGGGGCCACATCAGTGGGGTCCACCACCTTCCCAAAGCATTTCATACAGTATCTAAACTCTGAAAAATAACTTTGAGGTGTTGAGCTTAAAACCTTAAGTGGGTCATCTAGTATGGGCTATCTTGCATGGGCCTTACCTTCCATGTGATGAGGCCTAATGAGATGTATGTGAGGCCCTTGTATGAGGCCCATGTGATGATGCCCAATGTGATGTATGTGAGGCCCTTGCATGAGGCCCATTGTGATGTGTATTAGGCTTATGTGGTGAGGCCCATTGCGATGTATATAAGTCCCCTGTGATGAGACCCATTGTAATGTATATGAAACCTATGGGATGAGCCCACTGTGATGCATATGAGGCCCATGTGATGAGGCCCAATGTGATGTATGTGAGACCCTTGTATGAGGCCCATTCTGATGTATATAAGGCCTATGTGGTGAGGCCCATTGTGATGTATATAAGTCCCCTGTGATGAGACCCACTGTAATGTATATGAGGCCTATGGGATGAGGCCCATTGTGATGTATATAAGGCCTATGTGATGAGGCCCATTGTGATGTATATGAGGCCTATGGGACGAGGCCCATTGTGATGTGATAAGGCCCATGTGATGAGACCCATTGTGATGTATGTGAGGCCCATGTGATGAGGCCTATTGTGATATATGAGACTCTTGTACAAGGCTCAATTATGATATTGATCCCACCATGATGTATATGATAATTTTTATGATGCCCATCCATTTTTCTAACTAATTTAAGGGCCATGGGCCCCATTGTGAGATAGTCTCTATAGCGGGCCGCATTCTAGGAGACAATGGTGGTTAAATGTCAACATTGTAAACTCCCTAGGGCCCATTGTAAGTTAGAATCTAAGGCGGGCCGCACTTTAGGAGCAATGAGGGTTAAATGTCCACGTTGCAAACTCTCTACAGCCCATTGTTAAGCTCATTTCTATTTTCCCCTTATTGGGCCCTCATTGAGAATAATGCTTTCCACCATACCCTGCAGTACTACTCAAACCTTGAAACCCATTTTGTGTCCATGATATTTAGGCCCGTTGTGATAAGTAGGCCCATTATGATATGTAGGACCGTTATGATAAGTAGGCCTATTGTGATTATATGAGGCTCATTATGATTTTAGGAGGCCCATTGTGTGAGGCCCATTGTGATTGTATGAGGCCCATTATGATTATAGGAGGTTCATTGTGATGGTATGAGGCCCATTATAGTTGTATGAGGCCCATTATGCTGCGAGGCTCATTGTGATTGTATGAGGCCCATATTGACTAGATGAGGCCCATTGCGATGTGTGAGGCCCATTGTGATTGTGTGAGGGCAATCATTGTTATGATTGATAATCATGCATGGCATACACCATGATTCATGCCCATACGCATCATTTACATGCTTGTTATGAGGAGTGATTGACTATAACATATACCATTGGGCTGGTTGTTTTCGGGACTCCCTGAGAGACGGAGTTGCCCCATATGAGCGCGCGGTACGCATAGGACTGATGCATGACTGGATTGTATGACTCATGCATCTTGCATTTGTGTGATATGACTTATGTTCGCCCTAGCGACATCAGGGCTAAGGTCTCCACAAGCATATCGTGGATAACAGGATTAGACACCCAAAATGTTTTGATTCTACATGGGGCGCCATAGATGTCCCTGGGTAAAAGTCCCTAAACCCTTATGGTACCAAGAGGATGTTCCAACGTCGAGACCGAGTGGATGTATGGGCGCACGAGTGTCGAATACCATTAGGTCGCATCTCCCATTGTGTCGTGGTCGGTTGGAAGGGGGTGTGGCATTACCCGCCCGAGGATAAGGGCAATGCTAGGCTCAGTCTACCATAAATGGGTCCAGTATCAACGTGCCGGATAGGTATTTGCAGACTATTGACTAAGCGGATAGTGAGGTCTCTTACGGTCACTTGGACTGCACATTTAGGGGAGGGGCAGTGCCATTTGGAGCTTACTAGACCCTGGTGATTGTCCAGAGAGGAACTATACTGATATGTGGATTCAGATGAGGACTGACATGACTTGTGATTGCACCTTGCATATGACATTGGCCACGTAGGCCTTGCATCGCATAGCCTTGGTATGGCTAACAGCATTGTACGAAACTCCGATGATAATCCCATAAATGTACGGTACTAATATGCGGACTTGCTGAGCAGGAATGCGTACTTAACATTTGACTCATTCATTCATTCACTATCCACTCGGACTAGTGGTGCGTAACCAAATCATTATGTGTACCTTCACAATGGTCAGGATTTTGGTTAGGGCACATGACTAACCTGAGATCAGGAGTTTACTACAATGAGTTTAGTTATCTAAATTTAAGTATGAGACTGATTTGGATAGAAGTCCCTTCTGATGAACCTCACAGCTTGCGATACCACGTACTATCATCCCGACTACACACTCCAGCCTTGTCATTTCTTTTCTATTGCATACTGCATTACATCATCTGCATATGACATATTGTGACACTTCGTCACTGTGGTCACATGTGGGCGGGCACATGTAGGCGGACGCTGATTTGCGTGGGGCCTAACGGGCTTAAGCAAGCTACCAGTGGTTGGTAGGCTACTGTGCACACAATGTAAGCAGGACCATGTCCCACATATTCGTGGATTCGTCAGGATTTGCATATTGCATTGCATCCTCAGCATATGACATTTGGTTTATTATGTCCTTGTAATTAAACGATTACATGTCAGCCTTGCCATTGCCTTTCGTATGCCATATAGTAGAAAATGAAATTTTGTAACGCCTCCAATTTTTGTTAATAAAATTTAAATTTTAAAATTTTAAGTTTTAAATTTTAAGTGGGAAAGGGATCCACCGATCTCATCATCCTTCCTGTTATCTCTCCTTATACAAAATTTTTCTTGTATCTCATAGTTTCCCAATGAACTTTCTTTCTTAAAAAGGGGAGCGTAAGAGAGCGAGAGCTCTATCAAAACTAAAAGAACCAAAGAAAAACTCGCAGAAAAAAAAAACATGAAAGGGAAGGGGAAAAGAGGATTTTTGGAATTCATTATTCAAGTTAGTATTTTATTTTTCTTTCTTTATTTTATTTATACAATAGTGATCTACACATTGGATGGATTAAATCAATCAAACATTTATTGCATAAGTTTAATTTATTTATGTGTAAAGGTATGCGCATGACTCTAAGGCTAAAGTATAGAACGTGAGATTTTAAGGTATTCGCATGACTTTAAGGCTAATATGTAGAATGTGAGATTTTTCCATAATGGACAACAATCAGTATGATCTGTACTGTTCATGGGTGTTATAAGATTTTCTTATGTATTTTTTTTAAAGAATTAGATCAATTTAACACCCCAATGGACCATATTGATCATAGATCTACCAATTTTCTTCCTTAATCTAACGAAATTAGAAAAAAAAACTGAAGAATAATTCTTTGCGCAAGATACAATTTAGCACAAAGAATTATATGACATAATTTGGAATGCGTGATTAAATCATCACCATTCATTAGTTCCTTAAGATTAAAATAAATCAAAATCTTAAATTCTAGATAGATCAGACCATTGGATGGGTAACATCGATCTAAATAAATGATAAATAATAAATCATATGTTTTATTCATTATGTGTAATCGTAATATTAAAGAAAATTCTTATTTATATAATTTTAGGAAGTCCTAATTCAATTCAAAACGTTGGTTCACGGAATCATCTCCATCACATCAAGGTGAGTGATCCCGATGTGTTTTCCATCCATCGAATTAAAATAGATGGTTGTTTGATGTGTTGTATTATTACCCTGATTTAATTGTCATGATTAATTATCATGATTTAGTCGTCATGTACTCTTAATTGATTTAGATGACTGTGTGATTTTTGTATTAATATAATAATAATGATATGATTTGATTAATGTGTTAGACTATGTTGATTCAAATATGATAATCGAAATAATCTATGCAATATATGATTCATGATTACTTGGTGCATCTATTAATTGAATGCACAACACGTGCTAGATTCCTGAGGGACCTCCCTAGATGGTATATTCTGGTAGAATCGTTACCAAAAGCTCACTATACTAGTAGAAGCCTACTCAAGGAGTAGATGCAGGCCTTGCTTATGCCTACCAGATGGTAGAAGCCTGCCAAGGGGCATATGCGAGTTGAAGGGTTTCCAACTTAAGCAAGTAGATGGATTCCCACTTGATGCATTGATGCATTGCATTTTCATTTTTTTTAAAATTACATTGTGTATGATTATTAGCATTCTATTATAATTTAATGTAAAGAACCATGTCAGGAATTCTCACTAGGACTAGCCAACTTATCCTTTATTGATGTAAAACCGTACAGATGTGAATGAGGGTGAGCCAGTGGCTCAAGAACATGAATACGTGGCCGAGCCGGAAGAAGATTTAAGGGACACGTGACCCTACTTGACAGAGGAAGAAGTTGCTGCCTTATACTAGTCATGATATTTTTACTTTAATTATATTTGATTTTCTTAGATTGTTAATCAATTCTTTTAAGTTGTTGGACATACTTATTTCATTCATAAGATCTCGAATGGGAGGATCCTTAACTATGTTCACAATCGATTATTAGATTGAATGGTCGTTTCTTATTTATGAGATATTGTTGAGTATGGATGACACATAGATCTACGGTAGAGATAATAGGTAGATGAATAATCGTATAATGGAATGAAATTAGTACACTTTTTGTACAGTTACGACTCAAAACTTTGGTCTGAGGGTGCACACTCTGTACTTGAATTTTAGGGTGTGACAAATTTGATTATCTTGTTCATGATGATTGGCTATTTTAATGATTCATGGTCGTTTGTTGAGTGACATACCTATAATTGATGTCATGTTCATGATAACCTGTATAGTTATATGACATGCTTGATTGATAACCTACTCACGTATGATAACATGATTGGTTGATAACATGCACATGGTTGTTTTGGATGTTTTTACGGGAGCACCCTGATAAGACGTGTTTTACTCCCAGCACACAGTAGACTCACGAGCCGTGGTTTGCCCATACGTATGACTTACACTTTTCAGGATGCATACAAGAGTTGTTGGAGTTTGCCATTGTTTCCTTCATTACTATTGAGCTGGTGCACCATATCATGTGTGACATGTCAAACAGGTTCGTCTCTTCGATATGCGTTGATACCATGTACAAAATGTGTAACCGCCTAAACAGATTAATCGTTTAAAAAAAATTCACACTGAAAAATCCTCCTTGTAGGATCCCGGGATCAAAATTTGGTATATAGGTGTTAAGAGCCAAGAATAGAAAACTACGAAGGCTGTCAGCGCCGGATTCGGTGATCGGGAATTTTGTAAGTTCGGTTTTTGAGTTTGGGGTGTGATAGGAGTTGGTATCAAAGCAATAATCCTAGGGCAACCTGTATGTACTCTAATGTTTGAAAACCTAGGAACTCTTAGTTATCCTAGCACGTAAAACATATGAGTATAAATGTAGAACTCTTGTTCCTTGATTATCATTCTTACTTGTTTGATGTTCGATCGAGGTATTCTTGGTTGTTGTGCCCTCTCTAGATGCTATGAAATAATTATGATTATACAACGATCTTTAGGATTCAATTGTTTATTTATTTAACACGATTGAATGTGAACTTAGTTAGAAATTTCGAGCATGAAATTTTTTTGTAAGGTGGGTAGAATGTGAGATCCTGGTCTTTCACAACATCACTCGTGTGCACACGTGTCCCAACTCGCACCATTGATAGAACATACACTGCACCCTAGTGCACCTAGAAAACTTACCAAAGTGATTTGTTCTGGATGACCTTGAGACCTCTATCATGTGGACCGTGTCGTCGCAGCGGTCGTAATGGTAAAAATCGTGTGTCAATCCGACTCTCTGTTAATGAGATATGACCCATCGAATGTATGGCTCAAATTATGTATCCAGTAACACAAGTAACTTTTATTATGCTAGGCCCATTGGACTTGAGCCCATGTGGGCCTAAAGCCCACTTTTAGAATATGAAAATTACCAACAAATAAGATAATTGCTGCATGACAAAATAAGAACCTAGCGCATATAAGACAAGCATTATAAGACAAAAGGATTCTATCCCAAAACTCATCATTAGCTCTCCCCAATGCCTTAGAAACTAATCATGACTCATGTCCACCTCATCCTATACATGCATCCAATGCATGGATTGATTTGTATCATATCACTTCAACCAAACAATTGCAACACTCTACTTCGTCATCCACCATGCATCACTTACAACCCATAACCCTTATCCATCCATTAGCCAATGCATGTCTAGATTTCTTCTACATTGGCCAATACATGCTTAGCACCATTTACCTCATCCATCCACTACCTATACCATACATCACATTCCACCTCAATTTTAACACCAATGAGATCCCATGAACTTACCACATCATTTTGCCACCTTAACCCCCAATTCCCTATCTAAGAGTAGGAGCTCTCTTGCACTTATTATTTTCCTATACTTAAAAAAATTCTGAGATTTTATGAGAGAGTGAGAGAGAGAGTCAGGCTAAGGTATGTCCCACCATTGATCAAGAGGGAGTGGACCACACATCATCATCCAACCATCCATCCATTGAAGTGAGTCTACACCCCTCCTTCCATCTTCCTCATCCCCCTCTTTCTTTCCCTTTTTATTTTCTTGATATGTGTGGGCCCCACTGGTGTGGAGTTCTTGTGTGCATGTATTTATATCTATGGTGGTTAGTAAAGTGGCTCATGTCAGTATGTTCCACCATGGTGAACATCATATCTACACCCTTCATTTGTAATCTTGTTTCTGTTTCTGGACAACAAGTTCTAAAAATCATATAAAATCAACTATGCTAAGATCGGAGTTAAAATTGGTGATATTATGAATCGCAATATGAACTAACTCTGGACCAAATTTCGTAGCCATCCAACGATCCAATCACCCGTAAAATAAATTTTACTTAGTAACTGTCCAACAACACATGTAAGATTTCGATTTGCCTAAATGGACTCATTTTTAACTCTTTTAATGAATGTATTAAATTTATATGTTCTATTATATTCATAGAAAATCGAACCAACTTTCCAACGATATATAATAAGCCTCAATCGGAGTTCGGATGGTTGAGATCTTGGTCTTATACGAAAGATATATTTGGCAGCTTATTATAACCATTCTTGTTTGGGCCGTATCCATGATTCCAATGGTCAGATGTATTTGATATTTGCTCTTAACTTACTTGAGGTAGTTAATAATCATATGTATGATCCCTATGGTCAGATTCTTTCATGATAAATTTAGAAAATTTTGGACCGATAAATACTTCTGTAAGGACAAATCTTGAATTTCTATATGTGATCTAGATGGATCTAAGGCTCTGTATAGTTGGAAACCTATAAACGACCTGAATGACTTGTTCCCAAACCATCCATTGGATTAGATCCTCCAATAGAGATTTCATCAATATATATTTCATGTGTTACTTGATGAATATGTTGGATGTATGTTATATATAACAATTATCGTCTAATTGACTCACTTGGGTATGGGATTACTTGTGATTTATGCATTTTATTAGTTCATCCAATTTGGGAACCCATGTATATTTTTGTGTGTCTCTTATCTATGGTTTCCTAGTACGTGGGCCCTACTTGCCATTGGATCTATTTCATTCCCTTAACACTTTCTGTTTGCTGAATTTTTTCCAAGTACTTAACTGTATTGCATGTAGGCCTCTTTGACACCTTGTAGTGGGCACCGCACTCAGTTGTTAAGGGTCCCACTTTGGGAGATGTTTAATCCTTATATAAGTAAGATGAGATGTCCCACCTTTTGTCAGGAATGATCCTTAAGTGTTTGGAAATTGGGCCTAATTTGTAACAGACCCCATTTCTAAAAACTGTCTGATTATTTGTATTTTGTACCAACTTTGGGCCTCTGTAGTGGACCACATGCTGGAGGTTTGAGTAGGCCACCACTTGGAACCTCTAACATACACTAATGAATATATAAATAATATTTTAATTGGGCCAAATCAGACCCCACATGATCAGGGAGTAGATCTTAAATTGTGGTCAGGCATGGTTGTACAGAAAAATTATGTGCAGAAAATCAAAATGCTTATGTTTGACACTATACCAAATATTACGTGTGCACAAACAGTTGGTCCCAATTTATAATTTTTGAAGTACATATATAGTACAACCAAGGGCACCTGATGGTACACTGAAATGTGGCCCCTTGTGATCATGAGATATACTTAAAATTGGGCCAAAACTAATTCTACACTATATTTCCTGTACTGTTTCTCCAAGTACCCATGTTTGGGCCATCACCGTAAATTGTACTCACCCAACCAATGAGGTCCGCCTTATAATTTGTAAAGCCCATACATAGAGATACCAGGTGGTTATTCTTTTTCAATATATGTAGGCCCCACGTGAACATGAATTTGACTCTTAAATGGCCTAGAACCAACATTGAACAAAATTCTGTTTGATGTAAAATTTATGTGGGGCCACGTCAGTGGGGTCCACCACTTTCCATGTAGTATCTAAACTCTGAAAAATAACTGTTAGGTGTTGTTGGGCTCAAAACCTTAAGTGGGTCATCTAGTATAGGCTATCTTGTATGGGCCTTACCTTTCATGTGATGAGGCCCAATGAGATGGATGTGAGGCCCTTGTATGAGGCCTACTGTGATATATATGATGCCCAATGTGATGTATGTGAGGCCCTTGTATGAGGCCCATTGTGATGTGTATAAGGCCTATGTGGTGAGGCCCATTGCAATATAATGAGACCCATTGTAATGTATATGAGGCCTATGGGATGAGGCCCACTGTGATGTATATGAGGCCCATGTGATGAGGCCCAATGCGATGTATGTGAGGCCCTTGTATGAGGCCCATTGTGATGTGTATAAGGCCTATATGGTGAGGCCCATTGTGATGTATATAAGTCCCCTGTGATGTGACCCATTGTAATGTATATGAGGCCTATGGGATAGGGCCCATTGTGATGTATATAAGGCCTATGTGATGAGGCCCATTATGATGTATATGAGGCATATGGAACGAGGCCCATTGTGATGTGATGAGACCCATGTGATGAGACCTATTGATGTATGTGAGGCCCATGTGATGAGGCCCATTGTGATATATGAGACTCTTGTGCAAGGCCTAATTATGATGTTGATCCCACCATGATGTATATGATAATGTTTATGATGCCCATTCATTTTTCTAGCTAGTTTAAGGGCCATGGGCCCCATTGTGAGATAGTCTTGATAGTGGGCCGCATTCTAGGAGACAATGGTGGTTAAATGTCCACATTGTAAACTCTCTAGGGCACATTGTAAACTCTCTAGGGCTCATTATAAGTTAGAATCTAAGGCAGGCCGCACTTTAGGAGCAATGAGGGTTAAATGTTCACGTTGCAAACTCTCCAGAGCCCATTGTTAAGCCCATTTCTATTTTCCCCTTATTGGGCCCTCATTGAGAATAATGCTTTCCACCATACCTTGTAGTACTACTCAAACCTTGGAACCCATCTTGTGGCCATGATATGTAGGCCAGTTGTTATAAGTAGGCCCATTGTGATATGTAGGACCGTTGTGATATGTAGGCCCATTGTGATTGTATGAGGCCCATTGTGATTGTATGATGCCCTTATGATTGTAGGAGGTCCATTGTAATGGTGTGAGGCCCATTGTGATTGTATGAGGCCCATTATGTTGTGCGAGGTCCATTGTGATTATATGAGGCCCATTATGATGTATGAGGCCCATTGTGATTTTATGAGGCCCATTATGTTGCGAGGCCCATTGTGATTTTATGAGGCCCATTATGTTGCGAGGCCCATTGTGATTGTATGAGGCCCATTGTGACTGGATGAGGCCCATTGCGATGTGTGAGGCCGATCATTATTATGATTGATAATCATACATGGCGTACACCATGATTCATGCCCATACGCATCATTTGCATGCTTGTTATGAGGAGTGATTGACCATTACATATGCCATTGGGCTGGTTGTTTTCGAGACTCCCTGAGAGACGGAGTTGCCCCATATGAGCGCGCGGTACACGCATGACTAATGTATGACTGGATTGTATGACTCATGCATCTTGCATTTGTGTGATATGACTTATGTTCGCCCTAGTGACATCAGGGTTGAGGCCTCCATTGGCATATCGTGGATAATAGGATTAGACACTGGAAATATTTTGGTTCTACATGGGGTGTCATAGATGTCCCTAGGTGAAAAGGTCTGTAAACCCTTATGGTATCAAGAGGATGCTCCAACGTCGAGACCGAGTGGTTGTATGGGCGCACGAATGCCAAATACCATTAGGTCGCGTCTCCCACTGTATCATGGTCGGTTGGAAGGGGGTGTGACCTTACCCGCCCGAGGGTAGGGGGTAATGCTAGGCTCAATCTGACCAGCTCGTAAATGGGTCCGCTATCGATGTGCCAGATAGGTATTTGCAGACTATTGGCCAGGCGTATAGTGAGTTCTCTTACGCTCACTTAGACTATGCATCTGGGGAGGGGCAGTGCCATTTGGAGCGTACTAGACCTCAGTGATTGTCCACAAAGGAATCATACTAATATGTGGATTTAGAAGAGGACTGGCATGACTTGTGATTGTGCCTTGCATATGACATTGGCCACGTAGGCCTTGCATCGCATATCCTTAGTATGGCTGACAATATTGTACTAAACTCCAGTAATGATCCCAGAGATATATAGTACTGATATGTGGACTTACTGAGCAGGAGTTGTGTACTCAGCATTTGGGTCATTCATTCATTCATTCACTATCCACTCAGGCTAGTGGTGCGCAACCAAATCATTATGTGTACCTTCGTAATGGTCAGGTTTTTGGTTGGAGCGCGCGACTAACCTGAGATCAGGAGTTTGCTACATTGAGTCTAGCTATCCAAATTTAGGTATAAGACTGATTTGGATAGAAGTCCCTTATGTTGAACCCCACAGCTTGCAATATCATATACTATCATCCCAACTACACACTTCAGCCTTGTCATTTCTTTTGCATTACATCCTCTGCATATGACATATTGTGATGCCTCGTCACTGTGGTCACATTTTAGTGGGCACACGTAGGCAGACGCTGATGTGGGCGAGGCCTAGCGGGCTTGGGAGAGCTACCAGTGGTTGACAGGCTATTGTGCATACAGTGTAGGCAGGACCATGTCTCACATATTCGTGGATTTGTCAAGATTTGCATATTGCACTACATCCTCAACATATGACATTTGATTTATTATGTTCTTCTACTCGAACGATTACACGTCAGCCTTGTCATTGCCTTTCCATCGTATGCCATATAGTATAAAATGAAATTTGATTATCTAGTTCATGATGATTGGCTATTTTAATGATTCATGGTCGCTTGTTGAGTGACATGTCTATTATTGATGCCATGTTTATGATAACCTATATAGTTATACGACATGCTTAATTGACAACCTACTCACCTATGATAACATGACTATGGTTGTTTTGGATGTCTTTATGGGAGTGCCCTAATAAGATGTGTTTTACTCCTGGCACGCAGTAGACTTACGAGCTGTGGTATGCTCATACGTACTACTTACACTTTTCAGGATGCATACAAGAGTTGTTGGAGTTTGCTATTGTTTCCTTCATTATTGTTGAGATAGTGCACCATATCATGTGTGAAACGTCGAACAGGTTCGTCTCTTCGATATGCGTTGATACTATGTACAAAACGTGTAACCGCCTAAACAGATTAATCGTTCAAAAAAAATTCACACTGAAAAATCCTCCCTGTAGGATCCTAGGATCAGAATCTGGCATATGGGTGTTGGGAGCAGAGAATGGGATACTACGGAGGCTGTCAGCGCTGGATTTGATGATCGAGAATTTTGTCAGCCCGATTTCCGAGTTCGGGGTGTGACACCAGTTAATTCGTAGAGAAACAAGCAGCTCTTTCCCACACTTCGGGGGCAGCCACACTCCCAAACTTTGACCTGTGCCCCCTGCCAAAGAGGAAGAGCTGTGGAAAAGTCCCCCAAGCAGTGGCCGAGAACGGGGGTCCTTGAGAGGCAGAGCTTAGGAAACTTTGAGGGCAGATCGAAAAAATTAAACAAGCTTACCGTGCCCGAGTATCGACCTCAGTCAACGCTATTTTAGGAGAAACCAAGCCACCATTCATCGACGACATTATGACGTCTCCACTTTCGCCCGAGTTCCGAATGCCGCAGATGATCCTCTATTCTGGAACCACAGACCTCGTCGAGCACATTGAGTCCTTCAGAGCCTAGATGAAGCTTCATGGCGCCTCGACCCTCATGATATGCCGAGCATTCTCCCTGACCTTATCAGGAGCTGCTCAGCAATGGTTCAGGCAGCTAAACCCGAGGTCTATCAATTCCTTCTCACAACTCAGAAAAGTCTTCCTCACACAATTCATCAGTGGGAGAGATAGAAGGAAGCCATCAACTCATCTTCTCACAATCAATCAGAGGGAGGATGAGATGTTAAGAGACTACCTCATCCGTTTCAACGTCGAAGCTGTCTAGGTCAACGATTATTCTGACCAGATAGCTTTGACCGTCATGGTGGCCGACCTCAAATAAGGAAAGTTTCTTTTCTCTATTGGTAAGAACCACCGACTACCATCGGCGACTTACTTAATCGAGCTCAAAAATATTCCAATGCCGAGGAGCTCTTTAATTCATAAAGAGCTGCTCAAAGAGGGAACAACTCGGTTAAGGATAGGAAGCAAAGGGAAGAAGGGGAGCACTCTCCCGTTAACGCCAAAAGAAAGAAAGAAGTCAACCAAGACGGAGGCCGGCATACCAACTGACATCCAGAAAGTAGCTTCCATCGGTACACTCCCTTGAACACTAAGCTGAAGTAAATGCTGAAAGAGGCTGAGTTGAATAACCAAGCTCGGTAATAAGGCTCATCGGTCAACTCCGAGCTCAACATCAAATACTAAGGGACGTATCGACTAGAAGACATGGGGGGCTCTTACCCCACACATGTGATGCTAAACACTTGAAGATCTACTACTCTCAGGGACTCAAGAGGTCCTTCGACCAGGAGCGCATCGACTGACCGACCTACTCGACAAGGGTGACCTCCCTTTCTAAAAGGGAAAAAGCTGCTTGCGACATTACTGTTGTGCTTTCTACTGTTCATCGATTTCTACAATAAAAGAACTTCCTCAGGTTAGGGGAAGAGAATTTTTTTAAAAATTTCGCTTATCCGATCTAAAAAATAGACTATGAGCACTTCGCTTAGTGTAAGGAAAAAAAGTCCTCCATGAATTCTACTATGGAAGAGCTTTCCCAAATCAGGTGGAAGACCCGTATCATAGTCTGTACCGTTCCGTCGGCTTTTGCGGTCCTCCCGGTCGAATTCCGGAACCCTTGACATGTATCTGACGTTTGCGTGTGATCCTAAGCCGAGTCTTGCATACCAAAGTCGACTCGACCCGAAACTTGTATCTTAGCGACCGCAGCGTCGCTGCAACTCGCACACCGATCCGATACCCAGACCAGGAGATGTGGGCCTGCGTTCATCTCGAGGAAAACGCCACGCGCTGCGAATTCTGAGAGAATCTCTACAACATGTCCCATCAATCAATCAATCAATCAAGTCAAGTACACTCCATACCTCAAGTATAAGCAACCATTACTCTTTTGCCCTAAGTCAACTCTCTCTCTCCCCACCCATCCCTCTTTTACACAATTTTCAACTAAGCCCATACCCTAACCATCATTTCCTTACAACACCCATCCCATATCATCCCATCACTTCTCTCTCTCCCTCATTTCTCAACACTCTCCCAAGCAACAAAATATCACACATCTAAACTTTCCCAAGCTCTCCCAAAGCAACATGTTTGGCCCACCTTCCTACTCTCTCATCTCCCATCTTAACCTTCCAATCTCCATTAACCTCCATCAAAGTTAAAGGCAAGGAGCATAGGAGTCCAAGGAGCTCATGAAGAAGGCCGATAGGTGGGTGATCCACTGTTGATTTTTTTGTTTAATGGCCCACTTGTGATGGGACCCAATTTGATTTATGTGATGTAATCATATGAGGGGCCCATAATGGCAGGGTCCCTCCACTACACCGACCTCTCTCCCTCTCTCTCTCTCCTTTTCTTTTGGTGATATTGATGATGAGTGTGTAGCCCCCCATGAAGTAGGTATCTTACCCATGCCATTCACCTTTGTGGGACCCAACTGATAGATGTGTTAGATCTACACTGTTCAACCCGTTACCAGGCCTAGACGGAAAGGAAAAACACAAATACTAAAGTGATCCAAATCAGGTGGGCCACATCTATGTAGGACTCACCATGATGCCTGTGTTATATCCATGCCGCCCAGCCTCCCTAGACACTGAACGTGATGGCAGTAGGGTGTGGCTAACATGGAGTGTGTGCACTGACATGGGTGTGTACTAACCAACTATCAAAAAAAAAAAAAAGGAACGTATGATGTATATTAATATTACATATATATTATACATTATATATGTATGGGAGGTGGGCCACATGTGTGGAACCCACCATGATTTATGCCGAAAATTAGCCCCGTCCAGAGCATCCAAGGGCTTGGACGGTGGCCCCCTTTTTTTTAGCTCCTGTATGTTATATTATTTTATATAATATAATATATTATATTATATATATATATATATATATATATACATGTTTTAAGATATATAGTGGTGGGCCCTACGTGGGACCCACCTGTATTCAAATCGTCAGCAGCAGCTGACGCTGTACACAACACAGCTAAGGAGCTGCTGTGTGTGTGCGCCAACTCAAGGGGGGCCCGTCTGCGGTGGAACCCACCATGATGTATGTACATATCACGCCGTCCATCCATTTTAAATCCCCACCGTCCATCTGATTTGACGGTGGGCCAGCGGCTAATATCAGCTGCTGCTGCACGGCAGCAGCAGCAGCAATCTGCACAAATGAGTACTTTCACATCTCTGGTGGGCCATGTACGTGGACTCCACCCCTGATGTATGTGACCTAGCCATCATCCATTCATCTAGCAAGCTTGTCTCAAGGCTTGAGACTGAGAATAAGACAGGTCCAGTTATCAGGTGGACCACACTGCAGAATAGTGGAATTGAATGCCTACCATTGAAATCCCTTTCGGGATTACAGAAGTTTTGAACCAATATGATATATTTTTTTTTCTAAACCCAAGTCTTTGTGACCTTATGAGTAGCCTCGACGGGAAATAAATTCTATGGTAGGGCCCACTGGAATTCAACAGTGGAAATCATTATCACCACTGCTATTTGTGGTATGGTCCATGTGATCTTTGGATATGATTCATTTTTTAAAAATAATGCTCTAAAATGATCTCTAAAAATGGATGAAGGGTGTAGTTGGTATGACCCATTTAATGTATTAGGGGCCCACTTGATGAGACCCGATTTGATGTATTTGGGGGCCCATTTGATTCGGCCCATTGACTCGGCCCATTTGTATCGGCCCATTCGACTTGGCCTATTCGACTCGGCTTATTTGACTAGGCTTATTCGACTCGGCCATTTGACTTGGCCTATTTGACTCGGCCTATTCGACTCGTCCATTTAACTCGGCCCATTCGACTCGACCCATTCGACTTGGCCCATCGATTCGGCCCTTTTGAATCGGCCCATTTGATCGGCCCACTAGAATTATATGAGGCTCAATAAGACGTATGTGAGGCCTTTGTATAGGCCGAATGTGATGTGTATGAAACCCATTGCGATGTGAGATTCCACCATGATGCATGTAATGATGTTTTGGCGGCCGGCCTTGGGAGCAATGATAGTTTGACATCTACATTGTAAGAGCAAAGATGGTTAAATGTCCGTATTGTAACTCTCCATAAGGCCCATTGATAGGCCCACACTTATTGTATGTAGGCCGTCTAGGCCTCTCTTCGTTATGAACAGGATCCATCACCACATAACATGTTTAGTATAGTCTCATTATCCATGCTCATACGCATCATATGTATGCTTGATATGAGGAGTGATTGATCATAGCATATGCCTTCAGACAAATTGTTTATGGGCTCCTTGATAGGCGGAGTTACCCTTCATGAGCGCTGTTGGTACGTGCAGGGTTGTTGCATGACTGATAGTGTGATTCATGCACTTCGCATTTGTATAACATGATTACTATACGCCCTAGTGACATCAGGGCTATGACCTCCACAGGCACATCGTGGATGGCAGGATCGAATACCGAAAATATTGTTACTAAGCATCGGGGCGTCATAGATGTCCCTTGGTGAAAATCCCTAAACCTGATGGTACCAGAGGATGACTCCAACGTCGAGATCGAGCAGATACATGAGCGCACGAGGGCCGAATACCAGGAGGCCACGTCTCCCATTGTGTCATGGTCGGTTGGAAAGGGGTGTGGCCTTACTCGCCCAAGCGTATGGGGCATAGCTAAGCTGAGTATGACCAGCTTGTGAATGGGTCTGCTATCGACATGCCAGATAGATATTGACAGACTAATGGCTAGGCGGATGGTGAGGTTTCTTACGCTTACTTAGACTACACGCCTGGGAAGGGGGCAGTGCCATTTGGAGTGTACTAAACCCCGGTGATTATCCAGAATGAGAACTGTATTGATACCTAATGCTCTAATGATGAGCTGCATTGATATGTGGATTTGGATGAGGATTGACATGCTTGAGTTGCATCTCGCATCGCATAGTCTTGATATGGCCGATAGCATTCATATCTTGCACTGCATAGCCTTGGTACGGCTGACTGCATTCATGTACTCATCAGCATGACTCCGCATTATTCTGACATTGCATTCTGAGCACGCTCATATTACGCACACACTTACACTACCCTCTAAGCTTTCTATGAACTTATGCACGATTGACGCGTGCAGGTGGTGCCAGGACGCAGCCATAGCTTTGCCGTAGTAGGAGCGTGCAGTCGAGCTTCAAGAGTTTTTGTTATTATTATCTTGTATTTCCCTTCATACGCATTGTACTTTAAAGTTTTTTTATCATAGTAGATTTTGTGATGGTGTTCTTGTGGTTATTGGGTTATGCTCATTACGAATCAAATTGATGTTAAAAATCCTCCTCGTAAGATCACAGGATCGGAACTTGGTGTATGGGTGTCGGGAGCCGAGAATGGAGTACTACCGAGGTTGTCGGCATCGGATTCGGCGATAGAAAATTTTGTGAGCCCGGTCTCCGAGTTTGGGGCATAACATTGGGAAGAAAATCTCTCTTTCAATAATTCGAGCTACACGAACTACTAAGGACTTCTATTAGTGTAAGGAAAAAAAAGTTTTCACTAGTCATCTAACCCTTAAAGAAAAGGTTGGACCACTAATTGGTAACACCACTCGGATCGTACGATTCACAATGAGGATCTCTTAGTGTAAGAGAAAATAATCCTCCTAAGCAAACTGCTCGGCCCCTCATGAAGGGGTCATTGTAGCTAACTCATCTGTTCGACAAAAGTAAAAATTTCCCTGATAAAAGGAAGAGCTCACTCTAATGCTCCCACTTAGCTAGAATGTCCGACCTCAACAAAATCAACTTACTTTCCAAGCCCGTTGCGTGGGGTCGAAAGTAGGGGGCTTACTGTTATGGGTAAAAATGGACTGACTAAAGAGAAGAGGTCAACTCAGACATCTCAACGGGACATGAGGTCGGCCAGTGCCGGTCATGACCAATGAACTCCTTAATGGCCAAGGAAGAGAGGTCGGCCAAAACCACATTAGCAGCTTGGCATACTGTAAGTGCTTGGCCATAAACCTTGGCCTCGACCATTTGCCTTGACTTTCTCGGGGTTCGACCACTTGATCTTATCTTCACTAAAGATAGTGCGAAATGTCTGCTAAACGCACGCCTATAATTCAGGAAACGTCTCCACCCATGTAATCAACTCTCGCCCTATAAATAGAGGACCTATCTATGGTGAAAGGTACGGAAAATCTCTTACCCGAACCCCTTATACTACTGGACCCAGAATCCTAGTCGGACTTTAACATCGGAGGGTCCCCTCCTTTAGCCAAGGGCTCCTTTGTTTTCTTCCTATGCAGGTGCTTGAAGGTCTAGCCGTCCATGGAGGGTGACCCAAATTTTTACATCAACAAACGTCATAGTGTCCTCTGAAAAGTTTCAATGGCGGAAGTCTCTCTCTACACTGTTTCTTATGTTGTACTAGCTTCTGCCTAATGTCTACAATCATCACCTAAAATTAGTTGGCCAAAAGGATACAACGCATACATCTCTGTGGTCCTTCATATCTTGAGGCTGCATTACTATGGAAGCCGATTGATTGGTGTATTAGACACCACCGACCTTACCGGTGGGTTGATGTCATCAAGTTTTGTGGATCTCATCACAAGGTATGTGTTATATCCAAACTGTCCATTCATTTGGCGAGCTGGTCGTAAGACTTGAGCTGAAAAATAAGATAAGTCTGAAGGTAAAGTGGACCACACTGCAAAAAGCAGTGGGGATTTAACGCACCATTGAAACCCTTTTGAGAGTTACGGAAGTTTTGGATCAACATGATATTTTCTTTTCCACTTTATTTGCAAAAAGAAGTGGGGATTGAACATCTACCATTGAAACCCTTGGGAGTCACGGTAGTTTTGGATTAATATGATATTTTCTTTTCCTTTTTATCAAGTTATGCGTGACATTAGGAATAAATTGAATGGAAAATAAATGTTATGTCGACCCTATAAATGTTTTAACAATGAGAATCACTGTCCCTTTGCTATTTATAGTGTGGTAGATTTAAGCTTTGAATAAGATATATTTTTGGGCTTGTGCTCTAAATAAGTCTCTTAAAATGAATGAAGGGTGTGAATATAATAAATACATCACTGTGGGGCTATTTAACTTTCATCTCATTCGCATGGCACGTGCCCACACTAGCCCGGGTAGGTGGTGTGCCGTACACCAGCTAATTGCTTCCGGTTGAAACTTATCAGCTGAGTCGATGGTAACTTTTGCTCCTACTGGGTGGGACCTGAGAACTTCTCTATAAATAAATCGTCAAGTCACATTGACCAGCGGTCCAAATTCCATATACATGAATGACCCGCGTGATAATCACATTGGCAGTGGACACGTGGCATATAAACCGTAACAATCATTTGATGGCTCAAATCATACCAGCGGGTTTATACCAGCGAGGGGAGTACACTTTCAAAGGGTAATCAACTCCTTGAACGAGAGCACGGGTTACGTGTCGGGATGGAGCTGCGCGTGGGCGCGGACCGGGTGAGGCAGGGGTAAAGGGTTAGTGGGTGATGCCCTGATCGTGGTCCTGTGTATGTGTTGTATATCCACTCCATCCATCCGTTTTTATAGATCATTTGAGTATAATTTTCCAAAAATGAGGTGGATCCAAATCTCAGGTGGACCACATAACAGGGATTGAATTCTATCATTAGAAACTTCTAAGGCCCACACAAGTTTTGAACCAAGTGCTATTTATTTTTCTCCTTCATCCATGACTATTTGGCCTTATCCATTGGTTGGATAGAAAATAAATAATACAATAGGTCTTAAAAAGGTTTTGATGATAGGCGTTCAATCACTAGCGGTTTCCTTAGGTGTGGTACACCTGAGATTTGGCTCAACTCATTTTTAGTACAATGCCTTGAAATTGGTTTAAAAAAACAGATGCCGTGCGCCTCACCCGTACCCTTGCCACACGTAATTAGCACACTGAGCAGTGCATTTACGTCCACCCACCGGACACCGATTGTCTGCCTGCAAGCCGCAGGATTGCAGGATTCGCTAGTGTACCCCCACACCACCGACCTGGCTGATGTGGGTACGTGTCGTGCGAAGGCGAGCGCTGCCGCTCCTCGACCTCCGAGTTGTGCTAACCGTTTAAAGGAGATCAAAGTTACATGGCCCACGATGATGTATTTATTATATCCACACCGTTCATCCATTTTGTGAGATTATTTTAGAGCAATAGCCTAAAAAGAAGTCATGTACAACGCTTACATGTGTACCACACCACAAATAAGAGTAGGGATAATGATTCTCACCGTTAAAACATTCGTAGGGCCATCGTAACATTTATTTCCATCCAATCTGTTAAAAAGGTCACACGAACCTGTATGAAGAGGAAAGGCAAATATCATATTGATCCAAACTTGTGTGACTCCGTTTAATCCCATTGCGTTTTGAATTGTGGTCTGGTTGATCTTTGGATCTGTCGTATTTTTCAGCTCAAGCGTTATAACGAGCTCGCCAAATGGACTGACGGTTTAGATATAACACATACCTCATGATAGGACCCACAAAATTTGGTGACATCAACGCACCAGCCTGGTCGGTGGTACGTGCGTGGTACACCATCCAATCCGCTTCTGTTCCAACCTATTATGGACGTGTGACATCCAATCCTTTCAATAGTTTGGCTACACCCCGAGGATTAAATTAGCTGAAAAATATCCCCATCCACTCATCTGGTGGGCCAGACAATGGAAAACAATCTCTAGTCACTGATAACTAAAAATACAAGTGTGGTATATTTAATGAATGATCGTGGCTGATTTTTAATAGTGTGGTCCTTAGGATTTCTATTGGACGGTTTGGATGTCATACATACACGACAAGTTGGAAATTATTGGCTTGGTGGACGGCGACTTATGGTATAATCAATTGTACCGTAACTTATGTTCGAATCCGTTGAACTTGAGAAATTTAGGACTGTGGACCCCACCTTTTATCCAGCAGGTTTTGCGAAGCAATACAAACTTCGTTTGAGAACTTGGACCTGCTCGTACGGACAGTGAATTTGAGGACGAAAATACCCCTCCTTTCACGGCAACGGATTGGGTACTCCCCCTGCCATCAGCCAATGGCGGATGGTCGGTGGTTTGTGGGCCCCACCATGATGTATGCTTTTCATCCATGCTGTCCAATATTTTTCCACATCATTTTATGGAATGAGACTAAAAATGAGGTATATCCAAATCTCCAGTGTACCACATAACAAGCAACAGTGTTGAATGTCGACCATTAAAAACTTTTCGGGGGCCATAAAACTTTTTGGGGGCTCACTGTGATGTTTGTGAGAAATCCTCCCTCTCTAAGTTCATTCATAAGGTCACAAAGTCCTGGATGAAAAGGAAAAATAAATTTTATAATAATCCAAAACTTCTGTAACCCCTAAAAGGTTTTCAATGGTAGACGGTCAATTCCCCACTACCTTTTATAGTGTGGTCCACTTGATAGTTAGATCTCAAGCCTTAATATGAGCTCGCCGAATAGATGGATGGTTTGGATATAACACAAACCTCATGATAGGACCCACAAAAGAAACACAGCAAAAAAAAAAAAAAAAACCCACACTACGACGGCAGTGCCGCTGCAGTCTGGCAGTTTTTTTTTTCTTTTTTAATTACAGGGAGAACTTTTTCTCCCTTACATTTTTCTCTAATACATAATTATGTAAATATGTATATATAAGTATATAAAAATATTTTCTATCTTTTAATTCATTTCTTTGTCTATTTATTTAACAAGCATATCTCCTAAACTATAATGATTTTTTTTTTTTGTTTTTTTTAAAATACACATACACACCAAAACATACTCACAGTAGTTGAATTTCACCACCTATGGATACTCGAACGCTTGATCGTGTGTTGAAACTCCTAAGAGTCTACCACCCGAGCAAGAGTAAGGCTCAAAACTAGAATGATTTACTTAACATACTACATATGATTTTGGGGTAGGAGAAGCTAATTTAGCCAACCAACCTAGTTATTTTCCAAGATTTCATCGGGTCGATGGTCGAAAATCCATTTCATTCAGTTCGTGGTCAATTTCAATCACTTCGTGTTCAAACTGGAAATTCAGCAGGGCAAACATGAAATTGGCTAGGCAAACAAGATTTCATCGGGTCGATGGTCGAAAATCCATTTCATTCAGTTCGTGGTCAATTTCAATCACTTCGTGTTCAAACTGGAAATTCAGCAGGGCAAACATGAAATTGAGCCGACCAAACATGAAATTGAGCGGGGCAAACATGAAATTGAGCTGGGCAAATAGGAAATTGAGTAGGGTAAACTAGAAATTGAGCGAGGCAAATATGAAATTGAGCGGGGCAAACATGAAATTGAGCGGGGCAAATTTGAAATTGAGCGGGGAAAGCTGAAAATTGAGCGGGGCAAACACGAAATTGAGCAGGGCAAACAAGAAATTCAGTGGGGCAAACTAGAAATTGAGTGGGCCAAACATGAAATTCAGCGGGGCATACTCGATATATCGAGAAATTATTGAAATTTCAGTGTTCGCTACTGAACATTTCAAAGGCAAAGTCGATATTATTAAGCGACGCTTGATATATCAAAGATTGAATCTCGATATTATCGAGACACTCTTGATATATGTCGATACTTGTATCTTAAACCAAGCTTACCGAGCTGAAGTGATTATGTAACTTTAAGTAAAAAAGTTACTTATAATTGATCTTAAACCGAGCTTGCCGAGCTTACTTATCTCGAATAAGCTACTTATCTACTACTGTAGGTATACAAAGTAACTTATTTCGGGGTATCCAAATAGGCCCTAAAAGCCAAATACCTTACACTAGCACAAGTTAGTGACAAGTAAACATCATTTCAAGCTAGCATTTGAGAACAGTTCGCTTTGGTTGATGTGTTTTGAACAGTGGTTATTGTGTTTGTCAATCCAATCTCCAATATCTAATGAAAGACAACAATTTCATTAGAAGTGAAAGAAGGGATACGCCAAGCCAAATGAAAAGAATTTACAATACATAGAAATTGTTTCGTGGGTACCTTAGTGAGCATTCATGCTTTTATGATGCAATAAGTATCTATTGCGTCAGAGAGGATGAGATACTATCAATATTATCTAAGTAGCCTGAAATTGAGTGAGGAAAAATGAAAATTGAGTGAGCCTAGCATGAGAGGGAGCAAGGAAAACTGAAATTAGAGCGAGCTTAGCATGAGAGGGATCGAGGAAAATTGAAAATTGAGTGAGCCTAGCATGAGATGGATAGAAAATTGAGTGAGGCAAACATGAAATTGAGAGGGACAAACATGAAATTTTTGGAGTTTTTGATATATCGAAAACTTTAGTTAACATGTTGACCCGATCGATCAAAGCGTTTCGATCAGTTGACTCGATGGATAGATAGGTTACACAGTTTTGAGTGTTTTTATGCAATTTGTTTCTATTTCTAGTTTTGATTATATATACTGGTGTAATCGATATTAAGGTTACTGCTAGACATGCTTAAGGGTTTGAAAGGATTACACCCTGGACCATATAATACACTATATATTGAAGAATATCATGATTATCCCAAGTTAGAGAATGTTGGAATCATTGGCCATGTATGGCATGTTTTCATTTGGTAATGCAATGATTGGTTTAAATTAATCACATTGGGTATATACGGTTTTATAGGCATGAAGTACTATAGACAACTCAAGATAGAATTGTATTGAAGAATGACTTCTCTCATTGTACGTGAGAGATTGAGAAGACGTAGGTAAGTGAAAAAATTCTACAATGGGTAGACTCTCTCTCATAGCCATTACCCTACATAAAATGCATTCGGTCCCTAATATAGACCTCATGTTTGCCCCGCTCAATTTCTAGTTTGCCCCGCTCAATTTCATGTTTGCCCCGCTCAGTTTCTAGTTTGTCCCGCTCAATTTAATGTTTGCCCCGCTGAATTTCATGTTTGTCCTGCTGAAATTCATGTTTGCCCCACTCAATTTTTAGTTTTCCCCGCTTAATTTCATGTTTGCCCCGTTGAATTTCTAGTTTGCCCTGCTGAATTTCATGTTTGCCCCGCTCAATTTCATGTAACGCTCAATTTCAGTTTGACCCCGCTCAATTTCATGTTTGCCCAGCTAAAATTTATGTTTGCCCCGCTCAATTCCTAGTTTGTCTAGCTCAATTTCATTTTTGCCCCACTCAATTTCCAGTTTAACCGCGAAGTGATTGAAATTGACCATGAAGTGAATTTTCGACCATTGACCGGATGGAATTTTGGAAAATAACTAGGTTTGTTGGCTAAATTAGCTTCTCCTACCTCAAAATCATATATGATATGTTAAGTAAATCATTCTAGTTTATGATATATGCTTGTTAAATAAATAGACAAAGAAATGAATTAAAAGATAGAAAAATATTTTTATATACTTATATATACATATTTACATAATTATGTATTGTAGAAAAATGTAAGGGAGAAAAAGTACGGCGGTAGTGCCATGTCAGTCTAGGCTTTTTTTTTTGCCGTGGAATCTTGATATGTAGATTTTTTTTTTGCTATGTTTCTTTTGTGGGTCTCATCATGAGGTTTGTGTTATATCCAAACCATCCATTTATTTGGCGAGCTCATATTAAGGCTTGAGACGAAAAATAAGATAGATCTAACTATCAAGTGGATCACACTGTAAAAGGTAGAGGGGAATTGAACGTCTACCATTGAAACCCTTTTAGGGGTTATAAAAGTTTTGGATCATTATGAAATTTATTTTTTCTCTTCATCTAGGCCTTTGTGACCTTATGAATAGATTGGATGGAAAATAATTGTTATGGTGGGCCCTACAAAATTTTTAACCGTTGCACTTTGTGGTGTGGTCCAGTTGATCTTTGGATATGATATATTTTTTTTTGGATAATGCTCTGAAATGATCTCGAAATATGGATGAATGTTGTGGATATAATAAATACATAACTACGGGGGCATGTAACGTTGATCTCTTTTGAACCGTTCGTACAACTCTCGGTTGGAGGAGCATCAGCGCTCGTCTTCGCAATGAAAAGGAGTGGTAAAGCGGCTTTCGCACGAAGTTCCCGCGCAAGGATGCCGGGTGGGGCCACTGACATGTTTTTGATAAATCCACTCCGTCCATCCGTTTTTCGAGATCATTTAAAGACTTCGGATCAAAAATTAGCTGTATCTAGAACTCAAGTGGGACACACGAGAGGAAATAGTGATCATTCATTGAGCACTGTTGAAGCATTCTTATCCCAAAAAGTTATTGTATCAGTCTACATTTTTGGTTTTTTCACTTCATCCCATTGACAATGACCTTATAAACGGTTTGGATAACATATAAACATCAAGGTGGAGCCTGGGAATTTTTCAACGGTAAAAATTTCTTTCCCCAATTTTCCCTCTCGCGTGACCCACTCGAGTTTTTTATCCTCCTCGTTTTTAGTTGTACGCCGTAAAATGAGATCTCAAAACGGATGGACGGAATGGATTTCTCACATACATTGTAGTGAGCCCCACCCAGATCCTTGCGCAGGAACTTCCTGCGAAAGGCTTTCGCAGGAAATCCGCGTCCGTATCGACATACTCCCAATTCCATCGTCGTTTTTGAGCGGGAACAAAGTTTGTAATGCTTGGTAAAAACAGCTGGATAAAAGGTGGGGTCTACAGTCCCAACTTTCTCGTTGGACTCTGAGACCTCTTATTTATTTATTTATTTATTTATTCTCGTATGTCTGACTTCCAGATCACCAACCCTATATGGCCTTTAGCGTGCGGCATCACGTGGTGAGCCAATACGTTTTCGTCATTTCCACGTTTGCAGCAATCACGCTTTAAAATCGTGCTTGGACGAGGGCCACATGATTAAGTGCAAGAAGCGCGCATTTAACACTTGCATCACGTTTGGTAGAATACACCCAACGGATATGGGTTATGCTCCTGCACTTTAAGCCTTTCAGTAATCCACTTTTTATTCTAGCTCTTGTTTTATAATAAGGTTGTTTGATAAACTATATTTTAAAATTAAAGAAAGTATTATTTAAAATAAATATATTTTGTAAAATATTTTAATTAGTGTTTTTGTAAAGATAGTTAATGTTATTTTTAAAAATTACATCAACTTCATTATATCAGCAATCTAAACTATTGTTTTAGTGAATCTTGTCGCAGGTGAACCGTGCCCAAAATGGAAAAGATTAGAGGCCTATAATCTTTATATTTTAAGACATTTAGAACAACCACCATGTCCGACATTGAATGTGGATCATCCATTATATGTGGATCGACCATTGTGTGGGCCAAACCATCAAAATGGGCCATCCATCATGTAAGGACCACTCATCAGTAGAGCTAACCTTTGACATGAAACGTCTATTATGTGGGGCCTACCTTGATATATGTCATCTATCATTTGGGCCCCACCATTAATGCTAATTGTCCCTTAGTGGGGCCCTTCAATGTCCACTACCCTCAAGTGGAGTTTACATTTGATGTGTCCATCATGTGGGCCCCACCTTCATGGTTAGTTGTCCATCAAGTGGGGTTCACTTTTGATTTCCACCATCCATCATGTGGGGCACATATGTGGATCATCCTATCATGTTGGGCAGCCTTGGATATGAGTCATCCATCCTGTGAGACCTTAGATGTGGACCATTCATACGATGAGGCCCCCTTGATTGGATTGTCCATCATGAGGAGCCACACTTTGACATGGGCCATCAATTATGTGAGGCCCACTCTGTCCATCTTGTGGGCCCAACTTGATGTGGACCATTTATTATGTGGGGTCCACCTTTGATGCTAACCGTTCATTATGTTTGCCCAACTTCAATGTCCACCACCCATCATGTGGGTCCTACCTTTGATGTGGACCATCCATCGGGTGGGACCCATTTGATATGGATGGTCCATTATGGTGAGCCACACTTTGATGTGGGACATCCATCATGTGGGCTATATATACATCACATGGGCCCCCACCGCCAATGTTTGTGTTCATCACGTGGGCTTACCTGAGAGAGAATGTGAAGCAAAGAGAAGAGAGTAAGATGGGAGCTTAAAAAGTTTATAAAAAACCTTGTTTCAAAATTGACCTAAAATGTCTACCACTTAAGCGCCATTAAACTCTTAAAAAAAGTGACCTCTCCATCACTTTTTTTTTTCTAAGAGCATTTTTGCTAGTTAAAAAATAAAATAAAATAAAAGGTGATAAAATTAGAGTTTTATTAAATGGTATATTTTAAAAATAAGTGCTTATTTCAACTTCTATTGCTTCATATTTGTTGATGTCAAAATCTGGACCACCCAATGTTGAGAACTCAGAATGGACACTGGTCTTGCACAGAAAGGTGAGCAAAGGATACCCTGGCTTAAACAGGGGACTTTCCGATGCCTAAATCAAGCTAGGGAATCTGGGTCTAAGTTGCGTAATGTAGAGAGAGGGTGTGAGATATTGCGTACTTGTTGCAATGGATTCATCTAGTATTTATACCTGTGAGGCGATGGGATCATGGCCGTCAATCTCGGCATGATTTACTCAATCAAGCGGATGTCGCGTATCCGAAGATATCGGCCACTATCTTTGGATTGTGCGCCGGTTCACTCTCCCATATGCCTTAATGGGGCGTATCTATAGGCGTGATCTTCGGCCACATCCATACTAAGGTTGGTTACGGAACTCAGTCTCCCAAGCCGTTGGTCGGACCTTATGGTTGGAGTCCGTGGTCGGAGTACGTACGTCTCTAGCCTCCGAGATGTGAGTAAGGCTCGGCCCGGCCGATCCAGGGCCGTAGTTCTTCGGATGAGGACTCCAGACAAGAGCTCGGCTCAGCCGATTCAAGGCCGTAGTTCTTCGGATGAGGACTCCTAACAAGAGCTCGGCTTAGCCGATCCAGGACCATAGTTCTTCGGATGAGAGCCCCAAATGAGAACTCAGCTCAAATTGCCCCGTCTGTCTCTCCTTAATAACCTTAGTTTTGGAATCATAGTTCGAAAGCAAGGTTGGACTAGTCGTGATGTTCACCTTCCGTGGCCCTACCGATTGATTCGGTTCTCTTGAGTCAGACCTTGTCCGGTTTGCTCACATTTTCCTATAACAGAAGCCCCCTAATCTCTTGGTCCAAGCCCGAACTTAGAGAGTAAATTCCTAGGGAAATGAAGCGCCGTTTTCGCTTTTGATAATGGGTTGGGGTAATCGAGATGCAATCGTCGCGATAATTACGCTTCGAGATACGTGTGTGGTACGTCGTTTGCACCATCACAACATTTAATGCTAAGGGTACTTAGACCAGGGCACATGGGTCCGGGCGTACAGCTTCCTTCCATGTGTCCCATTAGGCTCGGGTTCGAGCCGTTTCAGCTTCGGAGACAACTGTCTGCAATGATGACGTTTAGCTAGCGGAGGCTATATAAACCCTTTAGCGTCCTCATTTGAATCTTCCTGCCTTTGAATTCTTGCTCCCCTGCTCTTCATTTTTCCTGTCCTTTTCGAATTGCTCTCTGTTGGGAAAGGGTTTTTATTATCGGATAGAGGGATTCCCATCAGCCGGAGAAGAGGTCTTGCTTGGAAGAGGTTGTCGGAGTAGAGAGAATATTTACCGGAGTAAATCGCCTACAATGCTGGCTACGACGCTTGCTTCGCCGAGGTCTGAGAGCTCCACCCCAACATAAACCTCGATCCTATGGATGCAGATGAGGTCGAGGAGGCTGAACCAGCTCCGACTAACTTGCAGGGGCCCGAAAAGGCCCCTGATGTTCAGCCACCTAGCTTAGCAGCTGACCCCTCTTATCGGAGGGAATGAAATATTTTACTCTTTTTTTTTTTTTGACATGGAATATTTGTGGATGATGATTTTTTGGATATTCATGGATGATAATTTTTAACCATCTAACCCTCGGTCGAGGGCATGATTTTATGTGCTGATTGTTGAATGATGATTTGTAGATGTTAAGCCTTTGTTGAGTAGTGAGCTGACTTCTTAAGGGGTCGGCTCACCTAAGGGTTTCTTCTCCGTGCATGAGAGGTGACCCTTAGGCATTTTGTAGATATTTGTTATATGATGAACCGATCCCTTCTTTAAGGGATCAGTTCACTTTAGGGTTTCATCTCTGCACATGAGAGCTGACCCTTAACGATTTTGTAGATTATCACGGATTAATGAGATGACCCCTTCTTTAAGGGATTGGTTCGTAAAGTTCATATCTACTTATGAGAGATGACTCTTTGTATAGTAGATAAGTTGAACAAGTAGACCAAATAGAAGAAATGATGCTTTTATTAAGAGCCTTAAAATGCTAGTAGATCCGAGCTGTACATTACTTTTAATGAGGGCCTTAAGCAGCTAGTGGTTTCTTTTTCCTCATGAATGGTAGATCTTCAAGTGTTCGGCATTCTAGGGGTGAGGTAGTAGATGCTCTTCCAGGTCTTTCAAATGATAAGAGTCGGGCTTTGTCGATCTGACCACGTGATAAGGCCTTTCCCAGTTCGGTCCGAGCGTCCCGGCTCCAATCTCGCATTTCTCTAGAAGACGCGGCGGAGGACCAGGTCACCTGGTTGGAACCGCCTCGTCTTAACCCTATAATTGTAGAATCGCGCCACTTGCTGATGCCGAGCTGCGACTCGGAGTCTGGTGACATCTTTGGCTTCTTTAAGTAGATTGAGGTTTGTCGCAATCTGCTCGGCACTCTGATCCTCCCGATAGTTTCTGGCCCGAGCTGCGAGGAGGCCGATCTCAACTGGGACGATCGCCTTCGAGCCGTAAGATAGTGAAAAAGGAGTTTCCCTAGTCAACGACTAGGCTGTGGTCCTATAGGCCCATAGGACAAATGGGAGCTCGTTCGGCCAGTTCTCCTTCGCTTTTTCTAACTTCGTCTTGAGGTGGTGCTTAATGACCTTGTTCGCGGCTTCCACCTGCCTATTAGATTGTGGATGAAGAGGCGAAGAGTATGCATTTGCAATGCCGAGCCTCCTACACATACCTCTGAATTTGTCTTTGTTGAACTGCTTCCCGTTGTCGGAGACAATTGTATGCGAGACTCTAAACCTACAGATTTCTTCCAAACGAAGTCAGTCACTCTCTGCTCCGTGATCTTCACCACTGGCTCGGCCTCGGCCCACTTGGTGAAGTAGTCAACTACCACGATAGCGAATTTGAGTTATCCCTTTCCAGGGGGCAAATGCCCAACGATGTCGATCTCCCATTAGGCGAAAGACCACGGCCCACTCATAGGGGTCATCTCTTCTGTGGGTTGCCTCGGCATGGTAGTGAATCTCTGGCACTTATTGCACCTCTGGACATAACTCTTGGAGTCTTCTCGAATAATCCGCCAAAAGTAACCTTGACGAAGTATCTTCTGGGCCAGAGCTCGGCTACCGGAGTGATTTCCACAAATTCCCTCATGTATCTCTCTGATAACGTAGTCTGCTTCATCAGGTCGGAGACATTTGAGGTAGGGTTGTGAGTGCCCCTTCTTGTACAGAGTCCTATTCAGGATTATGTATCGTGCTACTTTGATCTCCAGGCATCGGGCCTCCAACTTGTCTTGAGGGACTTCGCTAGTAGTGAGGTATCCGAAGATCGAATCCATCCAACTCGGAGTTGTCTCTACTGAATTGACCATTTCCTGATTAGCTCGGTCAATACTTGGGTTATCCAGAAATTCCACAGGGACAATCCTGAGAATTTTTTCCTTAGTGGGCAAGGCCAGCTTTGCAAGGGCATCAGCCCAAGAGTTCTCCATCCTTGAAATTTGATTGATGGTACAACTTCTGAACCTTTCTATTAGCCTCATGACCTTGGCTAAATAAGCTACCATCCTCGTTTCCTTGGCCTCATACTCGGTGGAGATGTGGTTCACAACAAGTTGAGCATCGCATCGTACTTCGAAAAGCTGGACCCCCAGACTAGCCGCCAGTCTGAGTCCAGCCAGTAGAGCTTCATAATCTGCCTCATTGTTGGAAGCCTTGAAGCCAAGCCTGATGGCGTACTAGATGGTGGTTGAATCAGGCGCAACTAGGATGATCCTTGCCCTGGTGCGCTTAGAATTGGATGATCCGTCCACAAAAGAGTCCACCTGCTCTCTCCTCTATCTGGCTTTGCGACCTTGAGAAGCGGGAGAGCTGGCAGAGTTGCAGAGATTGCCTCCGTTCCCGCGTCTACGACCTCGGCACTCGGACTAGTGAATTCTGCTATGAAGTCATCCACTGCCTGACCTTTGATTGCGGTCCTCAGTCGATACTGGATGTTAAACTCTCCGAATTCTATCCCCACTTAGTAAGCTGACCCAACTCCTTGGGCTTCTGAAGGACTTTTCTGAGAGGGGAGTCAGTCAGGATAATGTAACGCCCTCTGAGAGGCGATCCCTCTTGCGCGCACTACTCAGATTCTTCTCACTAGCATGCACCTCACCAAGCGGCACATTCAGAAGTCGGGATATCAAAGCGACATTGATCGTGGCCTCCCGATCTCTCAGCGAAGGTTCCCGAATGAGGGCATAAAAAGCTCGGACAGTACCCACATTGGCGCGGTATTCGCCCTCAAACAGGGGACACCAACCGGCCCCTTCCAGGCGCTCCAATAAGAAAAATTCGCCAAATAGCCGCGAATTTACATGAGCTTCAAAAAGGACCCTATAGTCTTCATAAACTTCATGGGATAGCTCCGCCAACAAGGTTCTTCCAACGGGAGCTTGAGGATTGAGGTCCCGCTTCGTCTGAAACTCTCGAGTGGCAATCGTGCTCGCGGCGGCACCTCTCGGCCTCCATGCACGGGTTGGGCGACTAGGCCCAGCTTCATCAACGGGCGCTCTCTTCTTCCCCATCAAAGAGAGAATAGAGGAGATGAAAAATATGGTCGTAACAAACTCGAATAGGGCCATGGAAAATGAGAGAAAAGAGAGAAATGGGAAGAATGGTGAGGCTTCCACAACTCTGAGACCCAAAGGAAGGATTTGAGTGCTCAAATGAAAAGGAAAAAGAGGAAAAACAACAATGGAGGTAGGTTTTGAGATGGGTAGGAGGGGGATGCACGAAAATGAAAGAAAGAAGGGTTTGGAGAGAGATTTTTGTGGAGTTTTGAGAGGAATTTCAAGAAAAGGAAAGCTTAGAGGGTGAGTTTGTAAAGAAAATGGGTTTTAGAAAGGGTTAAAATCCTGCAACCCTGGATAAGTGGGCCACACTAGGCCCCATATGCGTCGGCCCGGTGGGCGGCGAGGGCTCGCCGAACCGGCGAGGTCATCGCCGGTCTCTGGACATTTCAGCGATGACTCACCGTTTGGACGAGGTCCTCCTGGCCCCTAGGCTGGAAAATGATGTGGGTCCCCCCTAGGTCCCCCGGGAATTGCCCCGATTGGGCCCTTAGCCCGATTCGACGCTTATCGGGTCACTAGGAGAAGAAATTGATACAGATGTAGGTTTACAGACACTTTAATGGCTGGGATGGGATGATACACTATCTAAACCCGTCAATGGACGGTCTAGAAGAGATTTTGGGTCGCTGTGTGTGATCAGGAGTGCGCACAGATTCGATCTCGGTGATCGTTTTCAGTAAACTTTCGCCGATAGGAGCAATGGGAAAATATACACAAAATTCTAGAATAATCTTGCACCCTCCTACACTAAGGTGGCAACAGTGTGCGGTGTGTGACCACAACCTAGGTGCGGTTTAATCCAAATCATACTCTGATACCAACTTGTAACGCCCTGAAATTCGGGGGTCGAGCATAACTCAGCTTCCGAGTTTCAAAACATCACTTATGCAACATATGTAATGATGGATGTATGTTGTCTGTATGAGTGCATAAAACATGGAATAGATAAACCAAACTGCAAACATAATCCAGGGATAAGTGAAAGACGCAAGTGGAAGACTTAAAGAAATATATGTGTACATGTGCAAGTCCCTGTGATATGTATGCTCTGCCAGGTCATAATTACACGTGTTTATCTTTAAAATACAGGTATCAAAATGAAATTATTTATTCCAAAAGAAAATTCAGAATCCCCGCAGATCAGGACACGGCTCACATGAACCCGCCTGAGAACTGCATAAAAGAAAACGCGTCCTCATCATCCTCGTACTCCTGCTCTGTCTCAGGGGTCGCGTCATCATCTGCATTTAAGACAGAGTCTGGTTGGTGTTGAAACACCGTCCCAGAATGTGGGAGTGAGTGATCAACTCAGTGGAACTATACAGTAAAAGTTAGCATGATATCGAATCAATCAAGCAGTAATGATAAGGCAATACAATCAACACGTCCTGAGTACTCTTGTTAATGCAAGGATGTATGAAGAAATGATGCATGCCCTCGCCTGCATTCCCTCAGCGTCTTCATCTTACGGTACGCATGACAACCTCCCGCAGTGCCAACGACTCCTACGCACATGCAATGCGGTGCATAAACATAATTACCAAGTTGTTATTAGTCCTTTTTATACAGCTGGATTGGGAAGCTAAGGTACCTTTCTCATATCAATTTCGAAACAGTGATCCATTCAAGGGTCGTCAGTCCTAGACAATCTCATACGATCATATGATTTTAAGTCGCTGCAAAGGGCTCGTCACCAATCAATGCACGCCTATCATACCTTAGTTACTACTCTAAGGCTCATCGCCTTAATGCAGTATCAAGGTATGCTCGAGGTCACTACAAAGGGGTCGTCACCAATCAATGTAGGCCGACAGCGCGAATATAGTGTCCCATACCACCATAATCGGTTCACGAGTCTGGTGTGTTCACTGGTCACTACGGGGAGGCTTGTCACCCCAGCGTAGGCCGACAGCTCAACCACGGTGTCCCATACCACCATGCCTGGCTCATGAGTCTTAGCGGATCAAGGTACCATGGTTAACGAAATTGCATCGGTAAGTTTGGTACCCTAGATTCAAGCAATAGCGTCCATACATGGTGAACATACATCAGGATAATCGGGTTACTTGACGAACTCGACTAGCACGAGCGCACATTGAGTTGAACGACATAGAGTGCGCAAACACTCCGTGTGGCCAAACCACTGCCGACAACCCTAATACGACTCGTGTTCGTCAAACACTTTGTACGTGGCAAAATCAACCTCAGCCACGAACTCAAGGTTTGTTACCGATTTCTTGGACTATTTCATAGTCCCAAACACATTCAATTATAACAGATATTCATATTAACAATTTATAACAATAATGGAATAACAATTCAAATCATACAATATGTGAGCATTTGAAGAATATCAACTTAACATGGATTTCAACATAAGCAGTGCTTGAACGCAAATAACAAAGAATGTAAATTGAATGTAGGAAATAATACACATCAATAGGGTAGTTAAGAATCGCTTCTCAACGCCCATAATAGGTTAATATATTACACTCTTAACCATTCCGACATTTCTACAAACACTTAGGCTACATAGTCCAGCATACATGACGTATGTTAGCGATAACACACATTTGGACAATCCCTTTTGCTAAGGAGTTGACACACATACAACTAGCACAAGTACACGACAATTAATCATCGCAAACACATGTTCGTATTTCATACATATACGATACTTTCTACATATACATAGAATACACAAATCTCAATCTATCTCATATATATCAGGAACGCAATATAAACATCGCATTTGGCATGTGAAATTGCACCCACAACAATACTAAACCATTATCTGACATTAAAAGCCTTGAAAATCATAACCTATATGAATATAGTCCGCACCTTAAACCAGAAAAAGTGCACCGATCTGATTCAGACGATAAGTCTTCGTCAACGGCGACTAGATAACTTAAGGCATGAATAGAAAAGAGCTACATCAACACATAGACTATTCTAAGCTCTAAAATAGACTAGGGTTGATTCACTTACCCAAGAATAAACTTAGAATCGCCGGAATAACGATTCAGAAGTGACGGTTTAGGGATGCAGAACAACAAGAAAGAATCTCAAGATGATTCACCAACTTCTCTCTCACTTTCTCTCTTTTCTTTTCTCTCTCTTAGCTAGGGTTTTGAAAATTCGTATGGAATAGAGAGTGAGGGTTTTAAGGTCTTTATATAGGCCTAATATTGATGAAAATAGCCCCAGGGCCAAGGTATACTTAGGTTATAATCAAAACAGGTCTCTCTCAATCCAACGGAGCGCTTCTGGTGGTCCTTTTTCCACGTGCGGTCGGACTTAAGCTCACTGACCATGGATCTAGGTCAAACTGAGTTTTTGTACCGATCGAATTTACAAATCGCTCATGGCAGACCAATCTCAATTCAACGGTCATTGAAACTTGATTAGGTCCACCGACACTACGACATGCCTGGGCCATCTTCCCTAATCTGAGGGTGAAATTGGGTCAAAATCCAACGGTTAGATAGCTTAAAATCAGCGCGCAAGCGACACGACTCAGATTTCATAAATCATATTTAATTTCTCACCGTTCTCACACTCTTTACTCCGGACTTAAATAAATCGATCCAAGACATCATCTGGACTTGATTTTTGAGGTGATGGTCAAGCCCAACAAGATGACAAAAATTGTCTAAGATCGACGCTATCAGACTTTCGACGCGCGGTCCAAGTCTGATCCAAAGTTTTCAAATATTTTCGAGAGTAACTGGATTTAGCGTTGAATCCTAGATTTCAGTGTAACATAGCGTTAACGATTCTACAGGGTTTGAGTCCTGCAGATCAAATTTAAAGTGATTGATACTAATTTCACAAGCAATCGAGTTTAACGCTAATTAACCCACACATAACTTCTAAGGAATTTGAGGTGGTACTCGAGTCTTTGCACGAAATTTTTTGGGTCATTATAGATAATGATTGAATGTGCCTAGAAGTACGGACGCAGCCTCTGAGCTGAGATAACTAACTGAGTGCTAATTTCTCCACACTCGGATATCTACCATCACCTTGATCACATAGTAGATGGGACGTTGTCTGCCCCCCACCTCTATGATAAGCATGGAGCTAACGGCCGAGGCTGAAACCACCAGATATAGAAACAGGGGTTCACCCTCTTCGAGCTTGGATAACAGGGGTGATGAGCCTAAGTACTGCTTCAGTTGTTGGAAAGCCTGCTCGCAGTCCGAAGTCCACTCGACTTTCTTATGACCCTTCAGTTATTGGAAGAAGGGAAGGCATTTGTTAGTGGCTCAGGATATGAACCGTCTGAGCGCTACTACTCGCCCTGTGAGGCACTGAATCTCCTTTGTTGTCCAAGGTAAGCTCATGTCGAGCAATGCCTTAATCTTATTAGGGTTTGCTTCGATACCCCTCTGGCTGACCTGAAACTCGAAGAATTTGCCCGAACTTACTTTGAAGGTGCATTTATCAGGATTTAACTTCATACGATACTCCCGGAGGATTAAGAAGGTCTTCCTGAGGTCCGTGATGTGGTCGGATGCTTTGACGCTCTTGACAAACATATCATCGACAGAGACTTCCATGGTCTGACCGATCTGTCTGGCGAACATCTGGTTCACCACCCTTTAATACGTCGCCCCAGCATTCTTCAGACCAAAAGACATGACCCGGTAATAGTATAGTCCTTTGTTTGTGACGAAGGTTGTCTTCTGCTTGTCTGGGGGGTGCATTTTGATCTGATTATACCCGAAGTAGGCATCTAGGAAGGAAAGCCACTCATGCTCGGCCGTGCTGTCCACCAGCTGGTAAATCCGAGGCAAGGGGAAGCTGTCCTTGGGGTAGGCCTTACTCAGGTCTGAGTAGTCTACACAGACTCGCCACTTCTCGTTTTCTTTCTTCACAAGGACCACGTTTGCGATCCAGTCCGAGTAGTGTACCTCTTCGATGAATATGACGCTTAGGAGCTTCGACACTTCGTTTGCTATGGCTGTGTACCTCTCGGGGTCGAATGCTCTCCTCTTCTGCTTTATTGGCTTATGATTTGGGTCCACATTCAGCCTATGGACTATAATCACTGAAGAGATGCCTGGCATGTCTTTGTGTGACCATGCAAAGACGTCCTTATGATGCCGCAGGAAGGCTAGCATCTGAGACCGTTGCTTGAAATCTAGTGACGATCTGAGCTGAACAATTCTGCTTGGGTCGGTTTCCTTGAGCGAGACAGTCATCAAGTGTAACACGCCGTATCTCTGGTATACGGGTGTTACCTTCTTAAATCGTATCAGCAGAAAGCAGAATAGACTAATTAATTAGTTTGAACTTGACGCATACAGGATGTAAATTTTAACCAACGTTTAAGCTATCCATCAGGGGATTCGAGGAGCTAAGACAGAATCCATGATGGCTGGGAAGGTAAGGTCAACCAAAAACCTCAACTTATAAAAGCTCCGTGTCATTTAACGTGACCATATTAGGGACAACGCTCCTACAACCAACTCTTGAGAGTTAGCTAGTATCTAACCAAACCCTCGTCATGATCTGGGCCCTATTTCGACCGTTGAAACCCGATTTCAAGTCAATCCAACCTTGGGATCAAGGTATGATGGCCAATAGAGGGTGTAGATGGATGATATGACTCCCCTGGGCCTCGGCCCTGTCCGAAACTGGGCCGGGATCCTTATGTCTGGCCCTCAAAATAAATGGACGGTGTAGATTTGCCATAAACATCAAAGTAGACCTTACATATAGTGCACGTGCACCCTAGCGCCAGTACATGAAGTGCACTGGACATCCTTAGCTAGTCAAACATGCTTTGACCGTGTCAAAACAACCAAAGAAACCAAAAACTCTTCCCGCCAACAAAACGTTCAAACCTGATTGTTTTTGAACCCCAAAGTGGCCTACCCTGGGCACTTTACAAAGGATCCAAACCATTCATTATTCTCGTAGGCCCCGATTTAACAAAACGGTATAGGCTTTTAAGCTTATGTAAAGGGATGTGGAAGATAAGTTACGACCATCCAATATGATGCATGTGGCGGATATCAGCAAAGTGGGACCCATTTGGGACCTCACGGGTGGCCCGTAATTACCCTGATCAAGTCATCCCATCCGTCCATTCCAGCCGCGGGACCATGCCCTCTCGTTGCCAATAATGGTCAGGCAGCCGTCTGCTCAAGGAAGATAAAAAGGGAGGGCATTCCCTTTCGGAAAATCGATGCCGACCGTTCCCTGGACCACATGGAGAGATCTGACCGTTGGGAGCTCTCTCCCCAGCTCAAAATGGAGGTCCTATAGACCTTGGGATTCAGACCCAAGTGAGAGAGAAATGAGAAGAGAGAAAGACGGATGGAGAGAGGAAGAAAGGAAGGAGAGTGAGAGGGGAGAAATAGAGGGCTAGAAGCTAGCCAGGTAATAAGCTAGCCTTTCCCATTTGCTTCTTCTAACTATTGGTACGCCAACTTGAGAGTGAAGCTGACCTCCTTCAGGCCATGAAGTCAGGTCGTGCCAAGATCTGATGGACTAGAGAGTCGGGCTGAAACTAAGCCAATCAATGGCTCTATTCTGGCCGAAACTAGATCCTGTAGTAGCAACATTTTGGGGCTGAAATCAGACCTAGTTGTAGTGTCATCTCATGCCAAAATCAGGCCAAACCTATGACGGTATTCCAGATTGGAACCTGGGGACATACGAGCCCTATTTTGAGTTGGAACTAGGCCAAACAATGGCCATAGTCCAAACTGAATCCAAGCCTATTAATGGCTAAAATTCTGGCCCCAAACCAGCCCTCATAATGGCTATGGGTTGGGCCGAAAAACAAGCTAAGAAATGGTTGTACTTTGGACTGAAAATCATGCCAAAAGATGGCTAGATTTCGGGCTGAAGTCAGGCTAGAACGGTTACAACATTTTGGACTGAAACAATAGCCGAGTAGTGGCTCTATTTTGGACTGAAAAAATGGTCAAGTGGTGACCCTGTTTTGAGCTAGAACCAGACCGAGTTGTGGCTCTGCTTCGGGCTAGAATCAGGCCAATTAATGACCAAGTTCTGGGCTAGGATTGGCGGCTGAAAACAGGCCCCAATTGGGCCGAGAACTAATCTGAATGGGGACCTTCATCAGGCCCTGGTTTAGGCTACAAACGCCCCACCAACAGGGCCCTCATATGGACTAGAAGTGTGCCTTGCATCAAGGTGGAAACAGGCCTCAAAAGGAGCTGAAGATGGTTCTCTGTCTAGGCCTGCACTGGACTGAAAACAGTCTTTCAGAAGGTTGATGACATGGACTGGAACCAGCTCAGAACTCCCTGGTTAGGCCGTGAAACTAGTCCTTGTTGGTACACTTAGCTGGGTCGTGGGACCCGCCTCAATCGCTAGGTCTCAGCCACAAGCAGCGAGCCGAAACCAGCCCACATTATGGACTAAAATCAGCCCAGAAGCATGGGCTGAGAACACCCTTAAACTGGTTGAGGATCAGACCGCTCGTCAGACCATGATTCGGGTTAGAGGATGAGCTGAAATCAGCCCCAAACAGAACGAAACAGGCTGCCTGTTGGGCTAAAATCATAATTGACTTTTAGTCTCAGAACTGGGCCGAGGATGGATCTCTGTGGGCCACACCACGTAAGTACAACATGCTTCACCTAAGATCAGTCTCAGTGGGCCTCGTCATATAAACACCATGGGCCGCACTTGAGATCAATCTCAGTAGGTCTCGCTGTATAAACACCATGGTCCGCACCACGTTAGAATCCTGGTGGGCTGCACTATACAGTCAGGTGGGCCACACCATTCTAGCTATTAGGCCACCTTTGGGGCCACGGGCCTGGGCCGAGTCCGGCCAAGTCTTTGGGCTGGCATTAAGTAGTTGCAGCTGGGCCAAGACGAGCCCGGCCTAGCCAACCTTGGCTGCCAGCAACATTGCAGCTGGGGCAAAATCAATCCAGCCCAGCCCACCTCTTGGGTTGTGTGGGAGTAGTTGCTGCTGGGCCAGGATCAAACCAGCCTAGCCCGGTTATGAGCCACCCATGTAAAGCAAGGTGGGTTGAATACGGGTTACTGTTGCTAGGCCAGGAGTAGTCCAGTCCGGCCAGTTTTCTGGGCTTTGATTATACATCACAGGCTAGGCCAGATCGGGCCCAGATTAGCCCAATCTGGCCACTTGTTGGACCAAATATTGGGTGGGCCTGATTCCCTTGATGAAAGCTTAAACAACCTTTACTATGGGCTTTTCAAACCTTACACCAACCCTTATGCTTGAGATTTTAGAACTTATCGTCTAATGCTAGCAAATTTCTCTAGGGACTATTTGAGTGACGTGAAATCACTAACTTCTCGAGGATATTCGCATCAAAGGGTGCATTTCGACTTCTCTGGTGATGATTTTTTTTTCCTTGGGTTTTCCATCCCAAACTAGACTAAGAGTAGTCTTCATGATAATCTAAAAATGTAGAGGCATATAATGACTATTTAGATTTATGGTAAATTGTTTTTAATTTAGAGACTGTTCAAGGAATGATTAAATAGCCTGGAAATAGAATGTATTCGTTTGGTATATTTTCTTAGTTAGCGATTCCCATGTTTTAGAAATAATTGACTTACTTGACGAGGTTGCTTAAGAGTATTTGATTGTTAGGCTTAAACACATGTTCTAGGTTTACATTTATACTTGGTTAGCTTGCTTGAACATGTGTATTAAATTTATCTAACTAATTCAACTAGTCATTCATTACATGTGCAATGTATTAGTTCAATTAGTACGTATTTTGAATTATAAACTCATGATCACGTGACTCGTAGAAATACATGCATTGCTCTTTGCTTCTCATTCATAAGTGGGATCCATGCGATTGTTTATGATACACATAGTGGAATCTCTCCATGGGAATCTCTAACTAAGGAGAGTCCATGCTTAGGGTGTAAGTAGACTGGTTGTGATGCGAGTAGACCCCTAACATGGAGGTTGTGGTTGATAGCATTTGATTATGGGGTTTACCATCCGTGTGTGGTTTCACCTATCTAACTATGGAATGAACCTTGCAACATTTATAAATATTGTTGTTTACTCATCTTTTAATCATACACGTCGTCATGTTTTAATCACCGTACTTAACGATTTTGACTTTGCATTCTAAGTCAGTATTAGTGGTAGCCCCCTTTACATTGGGAAATGATTGATCACATGTTGGTGGGTTCTACACACACCCTAAGGCGGTGATCTCATAGGTCGGGGATGGTGGTCATGAGACACTATGCCTGAGCCGTCGGCTTACGCTGGACCATGAGCTCCCTGCAGTGACCTTGTGTTTGCATAACCTGCTGATTGTAAATGGATTAATAACGGTCTGGCTAATCATGCATACATAGCATTTAGGCGATGACGGATGACTAATTCTGGATGCTGTAGCATGTACCTAATAGGATATAGTTGGGGTATCATTTCGCTAGCTTCCAGACCACGACTATCGACCCACAATCGGTGAGCTTGGCACTACACATATACTATGTACTTTTGCTTGTGACCGGCCACATTGCATGGGTTTTACCCAAAAGCCAACTGGATGAGCATCCCCAGTTGATGTGCACTCATTCATCCATGCATTAATTAAGATTGGCATATTGCTCTATTTCGTATGCTATGTTATTTTACGCTACATCTTACCTATGGTGGCGGTATGTAATCTTGAGAAAAAATCACACTGAGATGGCCATTCATTCATCAATGTTCAATCGTACAGATGATGCAGGTACAGGAGCTAATGAGTACGCAGTAGACTAGGAGGCAGTGGTGGTTGAGGAAGGGTTCTATGACAAGGAGCCGCAATAGGAGATGGCCGCTTATCTTGGGCTAAATCTGTAGATCAGCCCCTTTGAATTATTTCAGCATACTTTGAAGTTTTGTATACGGCCCCCAGCTGAGTGGGCCAGGATATTGTTCACTTTTGGGTCATATCTATGCTATGTTTCATTCCGTTATTTGTACTCTGATTTATATATTGATGGCCATCATTATTCTGTTAGCTCTTGGGTTTTTGGGATGCGAGCCATATACTCGGGTTCCGAAAACCAAGGCGTTACACCAAGGCCTCCATGGAGGAGTCTTCTGCAAGGGGTTCTAGGGTCGAGTACATTTACAGTGAGGGCTTACTTCATTGAACCTTTTCTGGTCGCCACGGAGCAACACCTCCGGGCTTCGCGCTGGTCTCCTCGGACATACCCGACTCCTCCCTTTATAAGGAACTTCATCATAAGATGGTAGGTGGATATAACTACCCTCATGGCATTAAGGGACAGCCGCCCCAGCATGACATTGTGCACTTACGACACGTTCACAACAAAAAAGTCCACCAGAAGTGTGACCTAATGCCGCCCCTCCCCTACTGTCACAGGGAGGGAGATGGCTCCCTCGGAGATTACCTTATCTCCAGTGAAATCGTGGAAAGGGGTCTTCACAGGTCGGAGGCCCGACCTGTCGATCCCATTTTTTCAAATGCCTCAAAGTAGATGATATCGGCCGAGCTTCCCGTGTCGACTAAGATGTGGTAAACCTTACGGTTAGCTATAGTCATAGCCACCACTAGAGCATCGTCATGTGAATGTTGGATTCCTCGCGTGTCATCTTCTGTAAAGGTCATGCTGCAAGGACTCACTCGGAGCTCTTTCTTTGGCCTTTCAGCCAAGTGAACATAGTGCTTGGGGTCCGAACTCCGGGAATAGGCCTTGCGGGTCCTATTCGAGTCGTCCCTCCCAACGAACTGCCATAGAATATGCGGATCTCTGTAGTGTCTTATGTGGTCTTGGTCGGCTAATCTTCCCTCTGAGTTGACTTCTTTTCCTTAGTGTATCGCCATAAATGACCCTTAGAATGAGGGTCTCAATTTTATCTTTGAGATCCACGTAGTCGCTGGTATTGTGCCGTGGTCATGATGGAAGTGACAGTACTTATGCTTATCTCGCTAACTTACATCGGTCTTCATACAAACCGACCACTACAGGAGTTTCTGGTCCCTGATATCCAGCAGGATATGCTCTGGAGACGTATTGAGAGGAGTGTACAAGTTGAACTTGCTCTCAGGTTTCCTGCTTGATCGGCGATCGTGAGAAGACCTATCGTCTGACCTCTTACTCGATGACTACGGCTCTTCATTCCTCAGCCTCTTCCCTTTAGATGACTGCTCTGTAGCTTGGACATTCTTGCGAGAGTTGAAGAATTCCTCGGCGTTGGTGTATTTTTGAGCTTAGTGGACGAGCTCGGCCAAAGTAGTTGGCGGATTCTTCCCAATTGAGAAGATAAACTTTCGCTCCTTAAGTCCGCTGAACATGGCAGAGAGTGCCATCTTATCATCATAGTCGTCCACTAACAACACTTCTTCATTGAAGCAGGCAATGAAGTCCTTTAGTGACTCCTTATTTCCCTGTTTGAGAGTGAATAAATGGGTCGTCAGCTTCTAACTCTTTTTTCCATCAATGAATTGGGTCATGAATAATCTACTGAGCTCTACAAAGGAACTAATCGACTTCGATTTGAGTTGTCGATACTAACTCCGAGAAGACCCGAATAGAGTTATCGAGAAAGCCTTGCACATCATCGCATCCGTGGCCGACTGAATTTGCATCCAAGAGCGGTATGTTTCCACATGCTCTGATGGGTCCTTAGAGCCCGAATACTGGATGATTGGAGGCATCCTAAACCTCTGGGGCATCACATCTTTCATGATTTCTGAGGTGAAGGGAGGCTTGGTCTCTTCCATTATCGCCTATACCGTAGTCGGAGTGGGGATCGCTTGGTTCCGTTGTAGATTCTGGATTTGGTGATGGAGCTCTGTAAGTTGAGCTTCACAAGGATTCTGATTCTTCGCCACTGCTTCCTGGGGAGCCTCTGCCACCTCAGGCATTCTACCTTGTCTTCTTCTCTCCAACTAATGGTGGAGGTCAATTAGGGTCACAGCCGATGTTGCATTCCCGTAGGATGGTTCTGCATCCCGAGCAGGATTTGGGACTCGGGCAAATCGATTTTGGGATGCTACATTCCGCGTAAGATTGGTAGCTCGGATGGACTGATCTTGAGATGCCCTGACCCAAAAACTTACTTGCTGCGGTGGTTCCTCGGGTGTTGGGGTCGCCTCCACTAGTTTGAGAGGCGACTGCCGACTTTATTGTGCCTTCATCTGATTAATATCATCCTTCAACATCTGAACTTCATTTTGCAGCTCTTTGTATTTCCCTCCTCAGCTCCGAGTCCATTGGGACGATCCTATCGGAGCCGATTCAGTATGCAATAGTGAATATGATTGATGTTGTTCGCTTGGTTAGGGCTCCACTATCGTCACCTTCTTCTTTCCTCTCACCCTTTTTGGTCAAGCTTTCTAACCTTTTTGTTTCAATTCCCACAGATGGGGCCAAAAAATGTTGATGTTAAAATTTGGACCACCCTCTACTCAATGCTGAGAACTCGTAACGGACCCTGGTCCTGCATAGAAAGGTGAGTAAAGGAGACCCTGGCTTAAATAGGGGACCCTCTGATGCCTAAGTCAGGCTAGGGAATCTGGGTCTAAGTTGTGTAATGTAGAGAGAGGGTGTGAGATATTGCATACTTGTTGTAATGGATTCCTCTAGTATTTATACCTGTGAGGCGATGGGATCAATGCCGTCAATCTCGGCACGATTTGCTTAATCAAGCAGATGTCATGCATGTGAAGATATCGGATGCTATCTTTGAATCATGTGTCGGTTCACTCTCATGTATGCCTTAATGGGGCGTATCTATGGGCATGATCTTCGGCCACGTCCATACTGGGGTTGGTTTCGGAACTCGGTCTCCCAAGCCGTTGGTCGGACCTTATGGTTGGAGTATATGGTCAGAGTACGTACGTCTTTAGCCTCCAAGATGTGAGTAAGGCTCGGCTCGGCCGATCCAGGGCCGTAGTTTTTTGGATGAAGACTCTAGACAAGAGCTCGACTCGGCCGATCCAGGGCCGTAGTTCTTCAGATGAGGACTCCAAACAAGAGCTCGGCTCAGCCGATCCAGGGTCATAGTTCTTCGGATGAGGACTCCAGACAAGAGCTCCGCTTGTCCATTCTAGGACCGTAGTTCTTCGGATGAGAGCCCCAGATGAGAACTTGGCTCAAGTTGCCCCGTCTGTCTCTCCCCGATAACCCTAGTTATGGAATCATAGTTCGAAAGCAAGGCCAAACTACTCGTGATGTTCTCCTTCTGAGGCCTTACCGATTGATTCGGTTCACTTGAGTCGGACCTTGCTGGGTCTGCTCACATTTTCTAATAACAATATCCTTTTTGTCTAACATGGATGGTTAAATTTTCTACCCCCATGTATTCCGATCATGATAAGAGGTTTTGCTTAAATCCATCACAACACATTCCAACAATACATAATTCAATTAGGAGATGATGATTTGAGTGCATGAAATGGGAGCAAGAAAGAGAGAATCAACAATTTTAATAAGTCAAAGAGAGAGAGAGAGAGAGAGAGAGAGAGAGAGAGAGAGAGAGAGAGAGCAATGGTTGAGAGAGAAGAGGATGTTCCCTAGGGCTTTTGTCTCCTCTCTTATAATTTTTAAAACCCTAATAAGAATATATAATCAAACTATTGTCATTGGGCCTTGGAAGAGCCGGCCTATTTAGGGCCATCATATGAACCCATATAATTTAACACTGCTTAAGATATATCATAAACATTCACCATGTCCAGCAAGCCAGCTCCAAAACCTATTATCTAACCAAATCATAGATATGCTAGTTAATAGAAGGAATGATTGGTATAAAAAGATTCATAATGTGTCATTTATAACAAAACTATGAATGGGAGCTGGCAATTAATCCAAAACATATTGAAGAGGTTTCTAAGACACAACATGGAAGAGTCCTAATGCTAAGAATGTAGGTCTAAGAAATTAGAAGGGGCAGAATTACTGAATGGATATGAGCTATGGCTAATACCTAGGTATAAATGAAGCATTTTTTTACAGGACTCCGAAACCACTAGCCACCCCAACCTAATTTATGAGCCCACCAACTTCCTAGTGAGATGCGCACTTACATTTAAAAACTACCAACATGTCAAGATTTTGATTCAAAATTGTTCTTGATTCAAAATTGTTCGTGATCCTTAGAGACCAATGTTCATATCGATGACCTAACAAAGAGGCAAAGTAGTAGTACCATTCTTTCTCTTTCCATTACCAATGACACACTTTCCTTGTTCTATTCCTATGTCCCTTAGTGCTCTTGTCTAGAGTGAAGAGAGGGTGAAAAAATGTTGAGCTCAATGGAACCTTTGGGCACTACCAATTCTTAGAGTTAGGGGTGAATACCAAAACTACGTAGAACTTTGACATTGAATGTTTGGTGAAGCTAGCTAGTGAGGCCGTCAGAAATCTCCTATTTGAGTAAAAGGAAATGTTTATAAGAGGGAGGAGTACATGTTGATTAAAAAACTAATAGATACATCAACACCATCATTTTGAATCATGGAATTAGTACTCTCAACGAGTTTTGGATGTCTAAAGGCATTATTTCATTTCATACAATTCTCTTTCTTTAACCCATAAGGTTTATAAGAGGGAGGAGTACAAGTTGATTGATTCGCAACTGCGATTGTGATTTTTCATTGATTGAGTGATTTTGTGACTGATCTCCTTTCTCTTCTTCCAAGATTGGTTGTTATTGTCCTTTTTGTTTGAAGTCTTTCCATCATTTTCCCTAATAACTAAAGGAAAGCAATTTCATAATTGATTTAGGCAAATACCATTGCTAGAAATATAGATTGGATGGAGTGATTACCTAAGGCAGTCGTTATTGACTCCCTACTCCTTGCTTTCTCTAACGCCTTGGTTTTCATCGCCCAATTACAACGTCCTTGCGACGAAAACTCAAGTGTCACAAATAAGGAATAATCATATGTGGGTGGGTTTCCCATGTGTTTGCATAGTTAGATTAACATTCAATTAGGGTTACTAATTAGAGTCGCACACATTAATACAATGGGTATCAAGAGATAAATAAAGATAATTGTTGTATGGAATTTCAGGGCCCATATCTAGAAATATACGGGTCTAAAATATACAATCCAAGTTCTTCCATATGGGTACTATACAAACCACAATATAGACAAAATGTGTGAGATGTAAGGCTGATACAAGGAAAGAACTACTCAATTATTGGTTGAGCTTATAAAGCTCAACAATGCTATCGAGGGGCTCTTTCCGAACTCCTCACTAGGCTCTACTTGAGTGTCATCGAGAGGACCAACATCTAAAGCTACTGTAGTGTCATTGTTATGTGTCAAATAAAAGGTGTTAATTGTCAACATAATAAAGAAATACCCCCAAGATTATGAATACAACATGTTAGTTAAGTAAAGTATTAAAGTAGAAGTAAGGTTTCCTACCTGCCTAATTCATACATGTCAAAAAGTGTAATTACAATTAAGAACCTATAAGCATTCAGATGCATGGATGCATGAAATGAATTTACTCTGTGGATGCAAATCCAATTGAAAAGGACAACCCATAGTGAACTAGCTAGCGTAAAAAACATGAAGGTACGACCCATATTGACTAGCTACCCGGTAAAATCCATATAGGAAGGATAACCCATAATAAACTGGTCACCCAGTAAAATACACTATGGTACGACCCATAATGACCAGCCACCTGATAAAATCTATGTGAAAGGACGACCCATAGTAGGTGACAACATGTGCTAATAATTCGGAGTCACCCGGTAAAATACACTAATTAAGGTATGACCCATAGTGACTTGAGAAATCCTGTGAATTATGTTAACCACTCAGTAAAGTCCACATGCCATGTATGCATGATTAGCCCAACCATCTAGTTTATAAGAAATCTACAAGTAATCCATTCATAAGAAACTCAGAGAATCAAGGAAGATTCCTCACTAAGAAAACGTATAATTCAGGAAAAATTGAGGAACGCATGCATATAAGAGGTAGAGGACTCCCTACATAACAAAACATGGATTTTGTTAGCCCGCACATGAAGGGTTTTGGTTGGAGGAGCTCGGGACAACTTCTCATAGTGAGATTCAGCGAAGATTGGCTTCTAGAAATGTAAGGTGAGACCTCTCTCTCTCTCTATTTGGGATGGAATGGTTAGATTGAAAGGAAAAAAAATGAAAGAAGTGGGCTTATATAGTCCCATAGCTCCCAAGTTAGATAGCTCGTAGGTGAACAGTTTGTAACTAAACGCACCATTTTTGTAACACCCCAAACTTTTCAATACCCAAGTATTGAAAGTTTTTGAGTGTTACTATAAAATTTAACTTATTATGTACATGTTTATGATACCAATTTAACTATCTTAACCTTACATCTATTCTCCAACAGGAATCTACCGTTAGGAATAATCTCCATTCATAGATCAAGCAATCTGACCGTTGATTTTAAGATAGGATCATCATATATCCAAATATTCTTACTTGTCTATCATAACCAACCACTTAGTCAAATACGCATTGCTAGATAGAGACATCTAACCGTCCACTTTAATTTTGGACCACCCGATCGTAGAAAACTAGCTACTCGATCTCTACATTTGCTCATACACTTATCAAGTTGAGATTCTGATCCATTCATCTTGTTTATCACCTATAAATATGCTTAACTCACCATCAGAACTATAATCCAAGAAACTTACACATGTGAAAAAGACACTTGAATCTAATGATACACATGTGCTACTCCTAATCACTCTAGAAACCCACTTTACGTTCATCTATTTACAAAATTGGCCATACACCCACTTACCTACATAATTAGAGTACTAACCATTAAGTTTTTTTTTTCTATTTTTGACATGTCATCTAACCATCCATTATGTTGGTTGATATATGTACATTTTCTTAATTAGTTTGGTAAATAATTCCTCATTCATAATGATTTAGATATAACTTATTTTGTAAGAATTACTTAGAAACGTGCTAATAATCATGTAGAACCATTAGATTTCTCAAAACTCTCATATCAACAATAATTACGAAAATGTCATTAACCTAGACCACTGAATTCTAGATCACATAGTTTCCATGATCCGTTTGATGTGAAATTTTATACTATGCCTATGTATCATAAATTAACCATACATGTCAAATTTCGGCCCTTAGATCATTGTAAAAGTAACCCAATTGACAAATCGGCCCCTTAACCGTTGATTTTGGTTTCCATCGAGTGAAGAACCCCTTGGGTAGTCATAGTAGGATATTTTTCTTTATAAAAATGACTTGGATTGCTCATAATATGGACTAAGTGTAAAATATGAAGACCCCACTTTTGTAGTTTTTCCTTACGTGTAAAGTTATCTTGTCAAAGCCTACCGACTCCTTATAAATCTGGATCTTCAAATTTAATCACTTCCTTCCGTCCATCGCAACTCAAATTTGGATCACACTTTAGTCTCATAAGACTACGAGGTTATACAAAATTTAGGTTCTGATTTATAATCCTACATCGTTGAAGGTTGAAGCCAACTCCTTCCTTTCGGTACAAAAGGTGAAATTTTAGATTTATATTTTTTCTACTATCAATCAACCACCAAATTTGTCCAACTATTTGCCTATCCTGACTACACATTTTCTCTAAAATTGGGCCCTGATCATTAAGTGTGGATCGTTAATTGAGATCAACTTCGTTTCGGCACCCGTTAGGAGAATTTTCAATATAAGCCAATCTAAATTTTAGATCACTAAGAAAATTATATACCCCATCTCTATTCGACGACCTTGACATAATGGACGAATTAGATTTTTAAAAAGATCGTAAGAAAAGGAAAAATTAGAGAAACCCAATCCAAGTGGGATGTGAAATACACCCCTCTCACATGCTTACTTCTTTTAAAAAGAAGTGTGCGTTCCCCTCTCCTCTCACATGCCCAAATGCCCATGGAGAGAGAGAGAGAGAGAGAGAGAGAGAGAGAGAGAGAGAGAGAGAGAGAGAGAAGCCTAGACTCCCTCTTCCTTCTCCATACGTATGGTGCCACCCTCTTACTCAAGCGATGTCGTGATTCATGTCAAAGCTTTTCATATAGAAGCTTTCTTACATGGATATCTACCTAAGGTTTAGATCTAAGGCTAAGGTGAGGGATTCCTTTAAGCTTATATTAACTTAAGTTGGTTTGATTTATTCTGTTCCCTCGCATGCTTTTCCCTGCAAATATTTAATTTACCACCATCAATTATTTATCCTTTGGGACTAATGGTTAAGGTGTGTTATTAATTATACATGATCTTTCTGAATTTATGTGAGGGATTCCTTTAAGCTTGCCTTTATTTAAGTTGATATGATTTATCTTACCTTTTACATGCTTTGCTTTCATGTTACTATAATTCTCTCCCTATAATTTACCACCAATAATTATTTATTCTTTAGGAATTATGGTTAAGGTATGATTTTAATTATACATAATCCTTATTAATTTATGTGGGGTGATGGATACAAGCCTTACCATTGCCTTTACCAATTTGATTGAGTTAGCCCTTGCTACTCTCCTCTTTTGTTTAGTTAGCCATTGCTACTCTCCTCTTTTATTGAGTTAGTAATTGTTACTTTCCTCTTTGTTGAGTTAGTCATTGTTACTCTCCTCCTCTATTATGTTAGGCTTGTGCTATCTACCTTTAAGGCTTGGGCATGTGTCTTGGAATTCCAAAGCTCCCACAAATCAATTTATTTCCTCTTTGGTGCAAGTACTATATTGAAAATCCCACTTCTAGTGATCAAATAAATATCATAGAAGTAATGCGCTTCAGGTAGCGGCCCCTGGGTCGACACGTAATTCTACAAATTTTGGGTAGTGGTGCACAAATCGATGTAAGTAATTCGCAATGTGTGTTATATCACTTCCGGTATTGGATGTCGCAAATAGTCATTCCATGAACAAATCGTGTCGTGTAATTCATCCAAGTTGTGTGTTGTATTGTCTTGGGATAATCGCGTAAATCCACATTAACGTGGGACATGCCGACGAATCTCCGTAGAATGAGATGCGGGGCGAGCCGGATAACTCTAAATCATTTTCTACATAGTGGCAATCGCTAAGTGTGATGAATCACATATACTTTACTAGGCATGCATCTCATGTAGGTTGCTTACGCATATTGATACCTCTCGTAGTTGTAGAGTATGGGACGTATCAGAATCCTTGCATTACTTTTATGAATCTCTTGAATTATTGTTAATCTTAAAGTATAACCATCACTATAAGTAGGGCATTGATCCTCTCCAACCGTACAAATGATGTAGGTGATGTACAGATTGAAGACCTAGAGGATCATCTCCCTATGAAATATTATATTTAAAGAATAAGGAGATAGTTTTATGATTCAGTTTTATATTTTCGCTGCAAACTGGATAATGTAGCAAGCTCACATTGAGAAGGTATTTGATAATTTGTTAAATTCTTTTACTCAAATGAAATAATTAATACAGTTGATTTTATTCTTATGAATGGTTACCTTCATGAATGTAATTGGATGTGATCTAGATGAAAAAAATATGGTGCGATCTTTAAAGCATCCAATTTATACATTATTAACACCCGAAATTCTTGGGCACAGGTATGTACTTGGGCCGCAAAAATTTCTGGATGTTACACTTTCGATCAGTTAGACGGCTTCTGTTGGACGAATCGATAGGAACTGATAGTTCTATTGGTTAAACAGAAACAACACAATTTCTTCTAGCTTTCTACCTACAAAGGCTAAGAAAACTGATAGGTAGGTAGGTCGAACCAACTAAACACTGATTCTTCTCAAAAGTGGGATTTTTCATTGTCTTTAGGTCCCAGGGTTTGGTCACATGAGTTTCATTGGCTAGCCTTTGACTTAAGGGTTCTACTTAGTGTATTCTTACACATGTTCTTTCTAACCTAACATCAAGTGCATAATGGACCAAGGATCTGACGATCTGGGTCTCATGAATGCTATGACATGGTTAATTTAGTAATGTACGGAGTTTACTTGAGTTATGGGTCTCTAGAATTAAAGTTATCACTCACAACAAGAAGAGAATTAACAAAAATAGAAATGAGGTTTACTTAAAACTCCACTTTGATACCTACTATCACACCATAGGTAGAGCATCTGTCAGAGTTATACAACCCAAAGTGACAACTATTGTAGCATAGCACCTGGGTTCATCTTTCTCCGTATTGAGTTCCACTTGTTTTTCTTGAGCTCGTCAACCAATCATAGCCTTGTGGAACATGAAATAACCAATTGTATATGGGAATCATTTCACATTGTCTCATCTTCCTTTGAGTCTCTACACTTAGCTTGATGATTTATTGGCATTTCATATTATTACTATTACAACCAAAATTCACATAGAACTGATCATTTCAAATAAGCTTTTAGCTGTCATTATGATTTAATGTCCACCTAAATCTTATTAAATAGAAATGGTGGTATATTAGTTAACCGGCAGTGAAATTTTGGTAGGATTGACAACCAAAGCCAAAGCTCGATTGGAATGAGGAAAATTAGGTCGATATGACTTGAGATATCATTCAAAAGAAAGATTAAGATTGTTTAATCTTTCTTTTTTTACTGCTATTTATTAAAATTTCTATTAAAGTGAGCATAATATTTTTGTCTTTTATACGCCTCTTCCATCTCCCAAGAATACTTTGAGGGTGGAATGCCTGGCTAGAATTTAGTTTTGTAATATTTTTCAAAGTATGTGATAGCTTTGGTTGAATAGGGAATACCTAGAGCAAATCGACCAGATGTTGCAGAAAGAGTAGGACGAAGAGATATGAGATGTCCAAGTTCTGAAATCTTCAAAATGGTTATAGTTGTTTGCATTGAGATTAAAGCAATAGCTGAAACTATATTAGTTAGACATGTCATTGTGGTATTTTGACGCTTCAGTTTCGGTTGTGTTGGCTCAACCATTTTTATTAATGAGAAAGAAGCTTTGACCGTCTTTATTGGTGTTGGAGCTAGGACGGTCAATGAGACCAAGGTCATTTTCCTTAATCGTGTCTTCCTCTAGGTAGGAGACATGGTCAACTGAGGAGCAGTTATTTTCTTGGTACTTTCTTTATTTGTTTTATTCTTCTCGACAATTGGTTTCTCTACCTTTAATGGAGAAGAAAGCCGACCGATAATCTATTCACAAGACCCACTGATAAGGTCCCATTATAATTTTTCTACAAGGAGCGGAATGATTTCAACTATATTGGGTAGTTATTGAAGAGAGGGAGCATGAACGAAGAATTTATAGAATCAAACCCTCTGTGGAGAGTTTGAAAGGTGATGATCGAGTCCGTGACTGGTCGATGAGTCGGATGTTGGTTACAAGTTTGGTAAATGAAAGGAAAAGGGATACCTTGAGACAAACCAAATTGAATAGCAAGAAGATTGAGGTAGTATTGTTCAATGTCGACCTTGACATTAACACTTATATCTATAGTGCCACCATATGGTAGGTCTTTGAAGATTAGATATCTTTTCCAAAATTTCCAAGCCGCATCACTAAGGCTTATCATCTCAACATTAGTTAGTTCACAGTCTTCAATGAACCACGTCAAGCTGAACTCTTTATTTTTGGAGTAGAAAAATGGTTGCACCTATTAAGAGTAAAAGAAAGAAAGAAGTTTATACATTCAGCGAAAGAATAGTTGATCTTATGGCAAAGGATGTTGTGGTGGCTAAATGAAGTAAAATCTACTCCTGCTGGAACAGATTTAACAAAATTTGCTCCAAATTACTTATAAAACTACATTTAGACAAGCTAGATAGGCCCACCAGAGTGGTAAAATCCCTTTGTAGCTGCTTTATATATGCTAGAGTAAAAGTGGTTGAGCACAAAAGGGGTAAGGGCGAGTTTCCATCCTTGAATAAGCACCTCAGCCAGATGAATATATTCCTTAGTGATTTGTTGAGCACTTAAGCATAACAGGAATCAGTAGATCCACATCAGAAGGGAAGTAGTGTGTTCTTGTTCATCAACTTTATCTCGAGATTTGTGTTGTAAAGCCATGAAGGTAAAATATGCCTTGTTGGTCTTATCTGGTAAGATGTAGGGATGTAGATGTTTCAGACCAAAGCCTAGTTAGACAAGCCCCCCAAACGACAAAATGTTGGTGAATGCACACACATCTATGATCGTTGGACCCATGGGGCCACATATAAAATGGAATGTATAGGTTGACCGACTCCAAAATGCTAACACTGTTGCAAGGAGGATCGGAATTGATTAGATATTCATGTAGAGAGAGTTTGGTGCATTTGTAAATTCATGTTTACCTCCATTTGTCACCATGTTGTGCTTGATCAATGCGAGTGAATCATTCGTCCCAACCATTCATAAGTTTTGCCCATACTCGAGGATGTAAGACTGTTATATTAGATAAGCAGAACTTCATAAGGGCATTTCGAAAAACAGAGTTCGATTTCGTGAAGTTGTTCATAGGTGACTAGTGGGTGGAAGGTCTGACCAAGCGTCAATAGTGCAGTATTTGGTTCGATTAGAGTGTTAAAAAGAAGATCATTGATCACTCTTGATGACAAGACATATAGGTCTTTGATGAATGATTCTAAATGGAAAGTTGGAACGGAAGAAGAAGAAGAAGATGCAACCATGATAGATTCAAAGTAGGATGTTAGAGAAAAAAAGAGGTTTGTGCAATGAAGAAACAATGAAGAATGAAAGAAGAGTAGGACCGACTTAGAGTTATTTACATTTTGGCTACTATATGTGTGCATTAATGAAATGATAATCATAACTCATCGTATGATACGATTCTATGTGATGTATCATGCGGACAACCTAGAAGATTGAGACAAGGAATATTTCTTGATATAGATTCGGTCGGGCATAATTAATAGGGAAATAACACGTGAATCAAGTGGGCAATTGTATTTATTATATCGGACAACGAAATAACGTCGCTTTCACCTTTTTACCAAAGGTAAACCAATGTGGGGAGAAAATGTTGTAACCTATTTTTGGTCATTCTGGGAGAGCCAATAGAAAGACAACATGTGGAATCACATGAGGAATAGGAAGTAGATGAAAAGATCTTCAAGATACTTAGAGCTCTTTTTGTGGGATTATAACTAGCATACATATAGCTTACACGTCAGGGGATGGTTGACGGAATATTGTGGTCAAGCTTATCGAGTACAAAGGCAACTAAGAATAAAGTCTTGGGCGATAGAAGAGGAACCGTCGTGAAAAGAAACATTACCAAAGAAGAATGTATAGATGGGAGAAGGATCTAGATATACTTTTTGACTTTTGTAACCATTGTAACAATGGAAGAAGGATCTTGAAAAACAAGCTATAATAGAACTTTATAAATAACAAATAAATCCAACAAAGAAAAATCACCCAATCAATCAAATCAAATCTATCAATATATCTTTATCTCATCTGATCCTAGGAGTAGTAATAATCCTGTAGCAGTAATTCTTTGAAGAGAGGCATTCTTATTGTTGTTCTTAGTGACAGATAGTAATTTTTTCCTTTTATTTGATTGCATTGCATTCCCAGGAGAACCCCACTCTTTAATTATTGCTTGATCATGATCAAATTTTGTGAGTAACTGAGTAAGTAATTAATCTTTTCATAATCTAATTATATACATTTGTATTGAACATATCGGCAAAGTTAATCGATTTGGATCGAAACCGCTATGCATGCCAGCCACATTACACGTAAGAGAAAGCAAGCCTAAAGTATAAACACAGAGTATAACATCTCTCAATGCATATGAGTTTTTGGTTATGACTTATCCAGTGTTCCACAAATTTATGAGGTTTAATTTGAGTAATGCATGAGAAGTTTATAATTTTGAAGTGCCTAACAATCAGACTTTAGCAATGTATAAATAATTTTAAAGAAAGGAACAAAACACAGCAGATAGAGGTTATGCGACACTTGACCCGATGATCAAGACCAATGGCCTATAAAGAGGCCAAGATTGCCAGCTAGGATCTTCCAATATAGAAGATTTCGGCACCATGGTCCATCCATGGTGGGACCCAAAATACCAATGCTATGGATAACCAAACAATTGGGCGATCTTGCCATAATGAAACCCCAGTATATTGAAGATAAAACTTTTCAAACATATCCACAACCGTTGACCCTAATTTTGGGAACATGCTTCTAACATCCACAAACACATTTGCAACAAAAGCTAAGTATCGACGTCAGCAATCGGGTAGCGGGTCAACACAGTCAAACCAAGGCCCCTTCTTCTTCTCATCATCACCGTCCAAACTCCTCAGGCATTCAAGCACAACACTAGCACATTTGATCCCACTGCCCATCCACAACTGCCAGACTCTGTCTCCCTTCTTTACCCTTTCCTTAGCTTCAATGTAAGCCATCTGATACCACCAAGAAGCCGCTGACAGGTTCCCGAACCGGTGCAATGTCACCGCCGCCCCCTCTGTCTCCTTCCCTTTCAGCTTCAATCCCTTCCCTATCTCTCTTATCAACCCCAACCCAGACGACGGTAAACAGTAATGCTGTACCACGGACCCGAAATTAGGTATGTAGACGTCTTTCTTCAGCAAAGACACCACAACATAACAGATCTTCTCATGAAGCGGCAGAACTACTGCACCGAGAGCAGTGATATTCGCGTGGAGTGACTCGGCGACTGACTGAAACAATTGCCGGTCAAGGGAGAAGCCAGTTATACCTTCGGAATCCTCTTTGCGGATTGCAGCATTGTAGGCCTTGTCGTCAGAAGCTGTTTGCGTTCTTACCACATGCATAATCTTGTATTTCGATGTCTCCTTTGCTGCCTTTCGATTAGTAAGCAAGACGGCCGAGCTTCCCATGCGGAAGGAGCAGTTGAGGAGAAGTTTACTCCGATCTTTACCCGAATACCAACCCGTCGAGATGATCTCACCGCTTACAATCACAGCGTAAGAGTTCTTATGGACTTGCAAGAGGTTACGTGCCACATTAATGCCTATGGAGCCTGCGCTGCACCCCATACCGGAGAGGTTGAAGGTCTTCACATCAGACCGCATGGTGTATCGATTGACAATGATGGAGGATAGAGAAGGGGCAGGGCAGAAGCCGCTGCAGTTCACGATGAGGATGTCGATCTCAAGAGGGGAGATGTTGGTTTTATTAAGGAGGTCGTCCATGACGGGGAAGTAGAGCATGTGGGCTTCTTGTATAGAGTCCTGGTTTCGGGTTCTCGGTGGGATGTAGTGTAATAGAGGTGGGAGGTAGGTCTCTTCCCCGTATCCGCCCACAGCCATGACTTTGGCCATGAAAGAAATACTTGCCTCGTCGAATATTTTTAGTACAGTGGCATTCTCAAGGAAACCAGATGAAGGGGCTCGGTACCGCATTGGAGGCCTGAGGCAGGAGAAGTCGACTATGTAGATTGGGAGAGGCTTTGAAAGGAAGCACTCGAGTGCAAGAAATGCGAGGAAGAAGGTAATGGGTAGGAGGTGATATATTGGTTTCGATCTGTACAGAATGAAATAGGCTTGGAGGAGCTAAGAAAGAAGAGAACACAGAGTTTGAGGAAATGGAAGAGAGAAGAGCGGATTTTGTTCATTAGGAGGCGAGTGGGGGGGTTTTCAGAGTCCATCATAGAGAGAAATGGAACGAAAAAATATTCGGAGGGAGTGATTTATTTGTAAGGTGGTGGTGTCTACGATGAGCTCTCTAGATGCATGGCCCAATCGGAGGTCTCCAGCTAAGCACAGTAAAGAACCGTCCACTTTTTGAGTGACTCGTGATTCAACAGTATTAATTGGTGAAGCCATAGTGACAGGCATGGGGTAAAAATATATTTACCCTCGGAAAGCTGATCCTTTGAGTGACATATGGAGATTCGAATTGCATAGTGTAGCACACGACACTGACGTAGGTACTGTGTGATTCATGCTCGGAAGCGGACAGCGTCCTACGCCCGCCCGCACGGAATCCGTCCGGGCAGAGCTATGTGGGAGCCACCGTGATGCAAGCAATTTATCCACGCCCTCCTTATTTATATATCATTATACGGTATGAATCCAAAATGAAGGCATAACCACCGCTTGTATTGAAAGCCCACCGTTAAAAACTTCTTGAGAGCTGCTGAAGTTTTGGATCAAGCTGATATTTTTGTTTCCCCTTATCCAGGTCTACATGACTTTATCAATAAGTTGGATGGTAAAAAACACATCACAGTGGCCCTTAGAGAGGTTTCAATGGTAGGTGTCATTATCATCACTGCTTCCTTTGGTGTGGTCCACTGGAGATCTGGACCTGCTTCATTTTTTGGATCATGTCATAAAATGATCTTTTAATAAGTATGGACGGCGTGGATATGATGTTTACATCACGGTGGCCACCACATAGCTCTAGGGTAGGACACAGTTAGCTTCCATTTAAGGGCATAAGCTAAAGAAACTAGGCATATTCAAATCCCAGGTGGACTACACCATAGCAAACAGAGGTGATCCAACGCCAACCATTAATGGGGCGTTTGGAATGTAAGTTACCTTGGATAAGCTAATCTTGGTTCCTACTTATTCTGTGTGTAAATACATTAGTAAGTATATTTTGTAACACCAACATACTTACCAACCAAAAAGTAGAAAACCAGGTTTAGTTTCCAACGTTGTAAGTAATTATCCCTTGAGTTTGTTTGGTCCCCCTCACATCCACCATCCATCATGTGGGGCCAACTTTTGATGTGGACCATTCAGTGCGTGGGTCCTACTTTTGATGTGGGTTGTCCATCATATAGGGCCCACCTTGGATGTGGGCCATTCATCATTATGCCCGGACCTTTAATGTGCACCATTTATTGTGTAGGGCCCACCTTTGATGACGGTCATCCATCAAGTAGGGTCCACCGTCAATCTTATTGTCCATCATGTAGGGCCCACCTTCAATACATAACGCCCATGATGTGGAACCCACCTTTGATGTCGACCGTCCATCATATGGACCCCACCTTTGATGTTGGTCATCCATCATGCATGGCCTGCTTTGGATATGGGCCAATCATCATTAAGGCTTACCTTTGATGTGCATTGTCCATCATGTGGGGCCTACCTTGATGAGGATCATCCATGATGTGGATCCCATCTTGATGTGGATCATATATCATGTGTGGTCCACTATTATTAATTGCCCATCATATGGGCCCCACCCTCAATGTGGGTTGCCCATCATTCATGGCTCGCCTTCGATGTGGGTCATTCATCATTAAGAGCTAATCTTTGATGTGAACCATCCATCATGTGGGACCACCTCAATATGGGCCAACCATCATGTGGGGCCCAACTTCAATGTCCAATGTTCATCATGTGAAGCCCAGCTTTGAAGTGGGTCGTCCATCATACCAAACCGCTTTGGACGTGGGCTTTTTTTTTTTAATTTTAATTTTTATTTTTAAAATTTTTATCATTATGGGCTGACTATTGATTTGGGTCATTCTTATGTTGGCTCACATTAACATGGGTCATCCATCATGTTGGACCCACCTTTTATGTGGACCGTCCACTATGTGAGCTTCATCTTCAAAGTGGGCAGTCCACCACATGGGGCCACCTTTGATATGGACCGTGAGAGAGAGCCTCCTTTGACATGGATGATGAGAGAGACTTAGAAAAGTCACGAGTTAAAAAGCTAAAAATAATTACTCATTATGATTAGTAGCTTTTGGCACATAAGTTACTTTTACCATAATGCTTACTAAAGTAACTTAATTACTTAACATATATTAAAATGTAACTTATTTAGTTGTATCCAAATGTGCCCTAAAAAATAATATTCCTATAAATATGCATTACCTTTGTTATGGTTCCTCTCATGTTAAGAGTGGAACTTCTCGAGGTCCTTACTCTTGCTACGGTGGTACTCTTAGAAGTTTCAACCACTACGGCGTGAGTGTGTGTGTGTGTGTGTGTGTGTGTGTGTGTGTGTGTGTAAAGAGTGGAACTTCTCAAGTTCATCTCTTAGGTTTCTTACTTTTTAGTAAGATTTTCATGGTATTATAAATTAATATTGAACTTCAGTGTATTATATTTGGTTTAACCCCGCTCTTATCTTAGAGCTTTAATCCATTGAACTTGAACATCGACGAAAACTATCTTCAACTTAGTTTATGGCATGAGCTAAAGAAAATAGGCATTTTCAAATCTCAGGTGGACCACACCATAGGAAGTAGTGGTGATCCAATGACAACCATTAAAAAACAATATTCTTATAAATATACATACCTTTGTTATGGTTCCTCTCACATTGAGAGTGGAACTTCTCAAGTTCATCTCTTAGGTTTGTTACTTTTTAGCAAAATTTTCATGGTATCAGAAATTTACACTGAACTTCAGTATATTATATTCAGTTTAATCCCTCTTCCTATCTTAGAGCTTTAATCCATCGAACTTGAACATTGGCAGAAACCATCTTTGGGACATTTTAGGGCATGAACTAAAGAAATTAGGCATAATCAAATCTAAGGTGGACTACACCATAGGAAACAGTGATGATCCAACTCCAATCATTAAAAAACAACATTCCTATAAATATACTTACCTTTGCTATGGTTCCTCTCACATTGAGAGTGGAACTTCTCAAGTTCATCTCATGGGTTTCCTAATTTTCAGTAAGATTTTCTTGATACTCTGAACCTCAGTGTATTATATTCAGTTTAACTCATCTTCTTATCTCAGAACTTTAACCCACGGAACTTGAACATCGACGGAACGCATCTTTGGCTTGACCTGCAATTAGAGCTATCGTTACTTGAATCACCACCTCAACACACACTGCTGCCTCTTTTCACCTCGGCACCGTCACCCCTCCCACTCCCTAAAACCCAAAACTGACCCCATTGATATTAAACTAGTAACCCCTTGTCCTAAATTGGCATCACCATCACAGTCACCACACCCTAATGGGCACTATCACCCTGCCCCAAACCCTTACTGACACTGTCATCCCTACCCATATTAGGAAAAAATAGATTTAAAGAATAAGAAAAAATATTTTCTCTTGGTTCGAATTTTTAATTTTTAATTTTTTTCCTCTGCTGGATTTAGTCCCAATTGGAAAGTTATTAGGAAAATTAAACCTTTATATTAGAATACTCAACTAATCGTTTGTAATAAAAAACAAGGGTATGACTTGGGTGCAACCTTGCACATGTGCGCACACCTGGGTCATGATCATTGCATGGCATACTGTGAGCATTCTTGGGTTCATGTCGCTGAAATCATGAGTGCACCTAATCAATGCCATTCATTTACGAGGAGAGTTGTTGTATCCCATTGCATAAAAAAACTTCCAATGGGAGAAAATCTCTCTTTAAGACCACGATTGTAATGTGCCTCTTCAGATTACACTATTATTTCTATTTTGATTATTTCGTTATACAAGTTAAGCTCTCTTCAAGACCTTTAAGGCTATTTGTAATAGTCTTGCAGCTGTACAAAAACATGAACTGATTAAGATAAAGTCTCCTACTTTTCACAGGCGTGGGACCTATATATGCTCCTTTTGTTACATCTTTGGCTAAATCTTTTTGTTACATTTGTGGCTAAACCTCCATATCTTACCTTTTCACAGTTTACTCCGTAGTCATAAATTTCATTTTCAAAATAGGATAAATGATGAACCTCCTCTAGTTGATCATCATCAAGCATAATTTGTTGGACATTGTGGATGTGGACGTGGGAATAAAGGAGGGTGTTTTAATTTTCGTGGCCGTGGATTTGCACCAGCTGGCCTAAACCATCCCAACAATGGATTCTGACCTCGAGGGTTTAGGTGTAATCCAAACCCACATTACACACCTCGATTTCTTAGTTCTAATCTTAACCTTGGGAAGGTTTAAACTCCAACTCATCCTTGTTAACCTAGAGTTGCCCTCAATCTTCCACACCACCCTCCTCTTGCTACTCTTTACTCAAATGGAACTATCTCAAAACTAGCCTCCTTATCTGACAACTAATGATAATAGCGTCTATCTGTCAGATTTGTGGAAAATTAGGACATACAACTCGATAATGTTGGTATTGTTGGGACTTTTCTTATACGAATATGTTCCCCAAGCCTTAGCAGCCATTAATCTAAATGAGACTCAAGACCCAAATCTATATATAGACTCAGATGTGTCATCTCATGTGATCAATGATCCAGGTAAACTCAATATTGTTCGACCCTACACAGTTAACGATGTTATATATATATATATATATATATATATATATATATATATATATATATATATATATGTTGGGTAATGGTACTGTTATTCCCATTCATTATATTGGACATGCCTCATTTCCTTCCACAGTCAAGTTTGGTTGAAATTTGTTCCTGTGGTTTCTCAACTTGAGAAAAATCTTCTTTCAATTGCTTACTTGTGACAATGGTTATGTTTGAGTTTTCATCATCTAGTTTTCTGATTAGGATCATTGAATACAACAGAAAATATCAACGAGGCAAAAGGATAATTTTATGCCTTAAGAAAGGGTGCTACTGATCAAGATCTGGTGGAGCTCAAGTCAGGGAAGTTCTTAGAAAGATTATGACATCAACATTGAGGACATCTTCAATCTAAATCTTTGCATATTTTGCATTTGATATTTATTTTTGGCACATAAAACCTGATATTTACAATATATAGTTATCAAATGAAAAAAGGCAAGTGCTTGCCTCTTTCGAATACTCAGAAAATTTCTACATTTTTTATACGAAAGATTCACTATGATTTGTTGGGACCCTCACCTATAATGCCAGTTTAAAGATTTAAGTACTATGTGATGTTTGTTGATGATTTCATCTCTCGGGTTCACTAAATCTCTCTTATAATCGAAATCGGATTTTTATAACTTCCTTATTAAATTTCAAAAATTGGTAGAAAATCAGTCTAACAGCAAGATCAAGATATTTCAAAATGATGGAGGGGGAGCATTTACTCCTAATGCTTTTGTTGCTCACCTGGACTTATTAAGCATTGAGCATAGTTATCATGTTCTTGAACTCCAAAATAAAATAAAATTACTAAAGAACAACACAGACACATCATAGAAACTGTACTTAACATTGCTATTGAATCTAATATTCCTATCTGCCTTTGGGCTGATACTTTTACTGCAGTCGTTTATCTGATTAATCCCATGTTGTCCTATATATCGTCCTCTACACTTGTTTTTGAGACGCCTTATCATTAGTTATTTGGACTTCATCCTGATTACTTTGGGCTTCACATATTTAGTTGCAAATGTTTTTCATATTTCTATAACAATGTTGTATACTAACTCAGACCCGAATTTTATATATCCGTGTGTGTTCATTGGATACAAGCCTATTCATAAGGGCCATCGATGCCTACATCCACCTACCACTGGGCTTACATATCCCGTCACATGGTCTTTGACAATTATATTTTACTCTATACGACACAAGTTAATTTATATTTACATGTGCAGGATGAAGGATAATTAATCGCCTTTCCAAATATCTATGAGTGGTTCCATGGCCATCCAATAGTGGATCCTACAAATTATGTCTCCTCCTGGCAGACACTACAAATTTATCACATTTAAGTCAGCATTTGTCTCTACCTTCTCTGCAACAAGTGTTCACCTCTATTCCAACTAATAGCATCCCATCTCATCCTATTAACATGCACCCTTCTAGACCTGATTAATCTCCTATTGATCTTGATCGGTCGAACTCTAGCTAGTGTTGTATTAATGTTCAGCACTTAGGTGTTGTACTTAAATCTGCGTCATTATCACAAATAAAACCACCTCATTTGTCTAATAAAGATAGGTTGTCAGGATAATTGGTGGTTGATTTATCCTGTCCCTATTGTATCGTCTTCTCTTCTAATGACTCCAATTTTCATGCTATGCTTACAAGGAAAAAAGTTATGAGACAATCCATCAAGATGTTCTGAGCTTGCCCGCCATAATATATCCTACGATTTTTCAAAATGCTGCAAAACAGCTCTAAAAAAATCTCTTTGGGTTGATACAATGCAATAAGATCTCCAGGCCCTATATTATAATGATACTTGGGACCTTGTACCACACACTCCAAACATTAATGGTATCCATTATTGATAGGTCTTCAAAACAAAGCTTTGATTGCTCCATCCACCGACTTAAGGCTTGGTTAGTTGTAAAAGAGTTTACTCACACTACGTGAAAAATGGAAAAAAAGGACAGATTTAGTCTTTTAATCAAAGCTACCACTATCCACTTAGTTTTATTTGTGGCTACGGTACTTCAGTAGCTGATTCGATAACCGGACGTGAACAATGTGTTCCTACATGTTTTTTAGGAAACTGTGCATATGGAGCAATCACCTTATTTTTCTTACCCTCAATTTTCTAATATGTTTGCCTTCTAAAAGAAGTTTTTTTTTTTTTTTTTATTTAAATGGAATTAAACAAGCTTTTCATTCCTAGTTCAATCATTTTTCACTACATCTACTTTATTTGGATTTCGTTTGTAGCCGAGCAGACTCTTTATTTATTTTACGAAGTTCAACTGATACTCTTCTCCTTCTTGTGTATGTTAATGACATTATTGTGATGGTAGCATTAATGATCTACTGTTCCACCCAATTGATCAACTAAGTGAGGAATTTACATTAAGGGCATGTTTGATTTGTTGTATTTACATGGAATTTGAATACAATTTAGCATTTAATATTACTTACCTTTGTAAAAATTGGATTTAAAATGTTAACAACTTTGGTAGGTCCTGACTAACAAAACGAGGCCCCTGGATAATAGGTGGCAAAACTCTGTTGGCCCCCCATGATGCATACGTTTTATTCACATTGTTCATTCATTTTGTTAGATCATTTTAGGGCATGATCCCCAAACTGAGGTGGATCCAAAATTCAGTTTCAATGATGGGCCAACCATAATGTTTACTTGAGATCTAACCTATCCAAAGGGTTACATGGACATTTGATGTACTTGCCTATCTTGGTGCTTGGAGTCAAGTTGTTTGGTATGATTATACATGCTCGCACATATCACAAGCGACCAAAATCAAACCTAATGGCAACAGTTCCATGATGATATATATTACCAAACCTCCGTCGAATCTGGATCCCACTGCTCAGATGGGATTCATTGCCCATTACCAGGCCAAAGGACCCACATCATCGAGGGAATTATTATTTTACCTGTAGCCATTAATGTGCCGAGAAAATCATGCAAATAAATACAAACTGATCACGTACAGGCGCCCTGCACCACAATAACCCCACAGTACATTTTCAGCGAAAAAAAATATCATCCTTCCCTGGTGATTATTTATTTATTTATTTATTTATTTATTATTATTTTGGGCAAACCCCGACCCAAAAGGATGCGGTTTGCGTCCTACCCCCGCCGGTCTCTAGCCTCGAAGGGGCAGTTTTGCGGGTGGACCCACTGTGATCTATCGGTATATCCACGCGGTCCATCCTTCCCCTTAGATCATTTTAATATTCCTAGAAAAAAAATGAGGCAGATTCAACGCTCAAGTAGACCACAACAAATAATAAGCTGGGTTGCATTAAATGCACAAAGCAGTAGAGGTCAGTTGTATTAATTGCGAGAGTCATCTGTATTGTGGTCCACTTGAACGTTAGATTTGCCTAATTTTTTTAAATATGCCTTAAAATGATTCGATAGGAGGGATAGACGGCATGGATGAATCGATAGATCACAGTGGGCCCGCCTACGGAACTACCCTTTCGTGGCTAGAGACGGGCGGGGTAGGACGCAATCCCCGTCCAACCCAAAAAACTCTTGTGCCCATCCGGTTGCGGATTGAGGTTGCTACTGGACATTATTGTGGGCACCACCGTGATGTATGTGTTTCATCCATGCCGTCCATCCATTTCCCAGATCTACACCGTTCATCTATTTTTAGAGATCATTTTAGATCATTATTCAAAAAATGAATCATATCCAAAGATCATCTAGACCACACCACAAATAGCAGTGAAGATAATGATTTTTACCGTTAAAAAATTTGTAGGGCCCACCAGAACGTTTGTTTTCCATCCAATCTGTTCATAAGGTCACAAAGACCTGAATGAAGAAGGGAAAAAAATTTCATATTAATCCAAAACTTCTGTGACCCCAAAATGGGTATCAATGGTAGAAGTTCAATATCCCACTACTTTTTTCAGTGTTGTCTACTTCATAGTTAGATCTGTCTTATTTTTCTACTCAAGCCTTAAGACGATCTCGTCAAATGGATGGACGGTTTGGATACAACACGTACCTCATGATCGGACCCACAGAACTTGCTATATAGCCGGTGTGAGGTACACCAGCCAATCCGCTTCCCCATGTTGTATCCGTATGCACCTATCCCAGTGGTTAGATACACATGCTCGGTTTACTGTTCGTGGGGACTTTAATCTGATTGTCACATTATGTTCGAGTACATGAAATGAAACACTTCTTATTATCGGTCGAAGGGTCTCCAAAAAGATTTTACGGGTTTAATGGCGAAGTGTTGGTTTTGACGGTCAGATTTAGCATCTGGACGGTCATTTTTAGTCGATGGCTGCTAAAAAGGGAGTGGATTAGGTGCGGCCGGGGCCTCACCCAAGACGGTGCAGCCCTTACCATGGGGCCTACCTTGATGTTCCTATTCTTTTTTTCTTTTCTTTTTTTTGTTAGCTTGTTAGTACACCCCACTGTCAGTTCACACTTCACTGTTAGCCACCCCCTATTCTATATCCACGCCGTCCATCCATTTTGCTACATCATTTTAGGATGCAAGCCAAAATTGAAGCAGATTCCAATTTGCAGGTGGACCATACTACAGGAAACAGTTGTGATTAACCATTAATGAGCCACAAAAGATTTGGATCAAGCTGACATATGTTTTCTCCATTCATCCAGGTATCAGTGACCTTATCAAGAGATTGGACGGCAAATAAACATTACAGTGGGCCACAGGAAGTATTTAATGGTAGGGTGTTCAATCGCCACTATTTCCTATACTTTGGTCTACCTGAGATTTGGATCTTCTTCATTTTTGGGTTCATGCCATAAAATGATCTGGCAAAGTGGATGGATGGCATGGATATAGAATACATGCACCAAGGTGGGCCCCACTGTCTTGGATGAGGCTGGGGCGTACCTAATCCGCTTTCTCGTTAAAAGTGGCATATTAAACAATCATTTGGCACCATAGATTTGTGGAATTTGACGGTATTTCGAATCCATCATTGTTTAGCACGGTGGATTAGACGGTATCTCAATGATGAATTTGGCAATTCCTCCCTTTTGATTGGATTACCGATCATCTTCTTTTTTTCTTTTCTTTTTTTTTTTCCACTCATTTTTTAAAGCATAAGTCACATACTCACATACGTAACATGTGTCACTAGACTATTGATCTATTCTTCATGTGTCCCGTTAATGATATTCCAAAACAATCATATTATGAACTGCATTATTAAAATTATTTCTAGAAAATTATCTTGAGTAGTCCAAACATTGTCCATATAAATCAATGGTAAAAACTATTGGTTGGCTGCGCAGTTATGATCTTATATTGTGAGCCCATCCATTGGTAAGAATTTCATCACTTTTTGTCAAAGTATATATTTTAATAGGTTTATTATTATTATTGTGTCAAACATCACATATTTACACTAACGAAATTAAAGTTGATTTAGTAATTAAATTCAAACTCTTGTACATATATTACATAATTAAGGTGCATAGTTATTTTTGAATCACATGAGATTTTGAATCCATGTTCCCGAATACAATGGGACAATTAGGATCCAGGATTACGAAAGTGCGGTGCCCAACGAGACCTATGGCTTGTAGCATCTTAATAGTTGGATCTGATCATCAACGATTCCCTAGGATACTTAGTATGATAGGAAGTGCGGAAGTGTGAGCCCTCAAGATCTGACAGTCTACACAATATGAAACCTTCACAAAGCCGAAGATGAACGGTCTAGATCCAGTGACCAGCCTATTCATTATTGGAGCATATGGGTCTAATTACTCCTCTAATTCTACGGTATAGATGACCCCGGATTACGATTTATGGCTTAGATCGTCCAAGGATAAGCTAAACGGACAATTTTCTATAAATCACTATTCATCTTTTTACTCTCATTATTCCTTAATCTCTTTTCACGAGAGACTCTTATCCTATTTATACGAAAGGATAGGGAGTTTGGATGAGACCAAAAATTATCTGGTCTTATCCTCATCTCCTCCTTTTAAATTCAAATTCAAACTTGAATTTGAAATCCTTCTACTATCGGAAGAGGCCTAAACTCACGGGGACCCACCCACTAATGATTGCCCACCAGGGGGCCCCACTAGCGTATGTCCAACATCTCCTACTCAATCACATTGTGAGATAAACACAAAAATTTGTCCATCTAACTCGCTTAATAACAATCAAAACCAAATATTGCGATCAAAAGAATCAAAGGCGTGAGACTAGTTGGATCATCGTAATCTTCTCGCAGGTGTTAAAGTACTAAGTAAGGCTGAAAGTTGGGCAGTTTGAACCCGAACAACCTGTGACCGACCCGACATTTGGTTGGGCTTGGGCAGGATGTATTAGTCTGATCTCAAGCTTGGGCTATACAAAAACCAACCCGATAAAACTTGGGTTGGGCTCAAGTTAAGGTCTTGGGTTGCCTGACCCAACCCGAACCCGATCAATATCGAAGTTATTATAGATTATAATTGAGTGTGGATCGTATATGTTAAAGACATAGGAAATTTCGGTGTTGTCGGGTCTCATTGGTCCACATCATTTCCGATGACTAGAGCCGTAAGACCCGTGTCCTAATCCTACTCGTTGCTTCCGCGGTCCTTCCGGTCAAGTTCCGTCAACCTTCGTACCATATCCAGTGTTTGCACACGATCCTAGGCCAGGTTCCGCGCACCGATAACGGCTTGATCTGAAAGTGGTATCATAGCGACCGCTCCGTCGCTGCGGTTCCAACGCCGCGTCTTGTGCGTCAAACCGACGCTTAGATCATAAGTTGGGGACTATGCATTATAATGGCCGTGGACCGCGTATTGCGGGGCCCACCTATTCCATGTGGCACTAATCTCTAGGAAATTATGAGAACGATGACATCACCCTACCCTAGCTATAGTCACCCTACCCTAGCTATAGCCACCCTACCCTAGCTATAGCCACCCTACCCTAGCTATAGCCACCCTACCTACCCCTATCCCTTCTTACAAGCATTTAATGCTAGCCACCCTCTCTTACAAGTCATTATTACCTACCTAAGCTACTCTCCCTCTCTCTTATCTCTCCCTCTCTCCTTTATTTTTTTTCATTCCTTCATTTTTTTTCAAAGCAACAAACCCATACGTATGAGACCCTCTCCCATTTCTCCCAAGCTACTTGTGTGGCCCACCTTTCCCACCCCTTCATCTCTCATCTCAACCATCCATTTCCCATCTTCCTCCATCAAAGAGTAGCACAAGGAGCTAAGGAAGCCAAGGGAGCAAGAAGATCAAGCGGTGGGTGTTTGGATAGGATAGTTTTTGATGTTTTTAAGATGGGCCAAGTGAGGCCAACCGATTAATGGTTTGGATCTCACTTTGGACCCTAAGATGTGGCCGATGGCCCACTTGGATCATCACGATCATTCCATGATGGGGCCATTCTCCATGGACCCCATCATGATGTTTACTTTCTTGCATATTTAGGGTCATCTAGACCATCTAATTTAGTGGAGAAGGGATCTCCACCGTTGGATCTAACTTTAATGGGCCCACATGTAATGAGACCCACTTGATGTATGATTTAGTGCAAGGGAGGGCCCATAGTGCCGGGGCCCCTCCATCACGCGGATCCCACCCTCTATCTCTCTATCCCTCTCTCTTTTATTTTATTTTCTTTTATTTAGTTATTATTATTTTTTTTTGAAATGATAATGAGTTTGTGTGGCCCACTTGAATGGACCCCACCATGAGGTAGGTATACTATCCAAACCATTTATAAGTGGGGCCCATCTTATATGTGTAGTACCTATGACTTGGTGGCCCACCTAAGCAGGGCCCACCTCCAACATTTGTGCCCAAGTCCAGCGTCCAGGGACGCTGGACGTTTGCTGGAAAAGAAACACAAATGCAAGCTTTTTCCCTAAGCTTGGAATGGTCCACTCATGTAGGCCCCACCTTGATGCATGTATTAAATCCACACCATCCATTCCCTTCCCAAGCTCTTTTTAGCCGTTGACCTGAAAGATGGGATCCATCAGACCTTCAGGCGGGCCATACCGTAGCAAATGGTGGTTTACGCCATTGAAACCTTCCCTAAACTTTTTATACGTTGAAATATGCCCAATATTGGGCTTGGTTTGCTTGTCTTGAGCCATAGAGGGCTACTGGACGGAGTGGATCTGATGTGGACCCCACCTATGAAAAACAGTAAGATTACAAAAATAAAATAAAATAAAATAAAATAACGGCAATAGGTTGAGGACGCTTTTGCTGCCAAGTCCAAAGGGCACTGTAGCAAGCAGCGTCCAACTTCTTGGAAATGGCTGAACAGTGGGTCTCACCACAGGTCCCACTGGGGTATTGACAACCACACCAGGTCTCCTTTGAGTTGGTCATAGAACCTCACCTTTGAAACCCATTTGGGGTCCACAGTTTTGGATCGGGGTGAAAACTTCTCCCACCCTCTATCTAGGCCCACTTGGCCTTATCAATGGTCTGGATGGATTATAAACATTATGGTGGGCCCCACTTGGAGCCCACATTGATGTATGTGTTTCATTCCCACCGTCCGCCTGGACGGTGGACGTAGGCCACTGTGATGAGTGTGTGGGCCCACTGTGATGTGTGCGTGTGTGTGTATATATATATATATATATAATATTATATTTCATATAACATTATATGTATTATGTATACATATATTATATACTATATATATAATATACACTATATTATATGTATATATTTGTACTAATGTTGAGGCCCGTGATTGAGGCCCACCTTGATAAATAGGTAAGGCCCACCTCAGTACTTGTGACCCATGGGTCGAGGCCCACTTTGATGTATATATAAGGCCGATGGGTGGAGGCCCTTTATATGTTTCAGGGGCCCATGGGTCGAGGCCCATTTGATGTAATGGGGCCAATGAGTTTAGGCCCATTTGATGTGCACATGGGGCCCAATTGGTGAGGCCCATTTGATACGTATAAGGCCCAGGTGAGTAGACCCATTTGATGTACATATGGAGCCCAACTGTCGAGGCCCATTTGACACGTGTAAGGCCCATAAGCTTAGGCCTATTTGATATGTTCCGAAGCCCCCGGGTTATAGCCCATTGCAATGTACATAAGGCCCATTGGTGTGGCCCACTTAATGAGTATAAGGCCCATGTGACTTGGCTAATTTGATGTATTTAAGGGCCCAATGGATGTACCTAAGGTCCATTGCAATGTGTGATCCCAAAATAGCTTATGAAATGATATTTGTGGCAGTCGTGCCTTGGGAGCAATGTTGGTTTGACGTCCACATTGTAAGTGTAGTGTGGTTAAATGTCCGCATTATGACTTTTCCTTGGGCCACTGTTAGGCCCATATGTGTAATGTGTAGGCCGTCTAGGCCCACCTTCGTTATGTACATCATCCATCCTATATAGCATGTTTAATTCCATGATTCATGATCATATGCATCATACGTATGCTTGATATGAGAAATGACTGATCATAGCATATGCCTTTGGGCAGATTGTTTAGGGGCTCCCGTACAGGGGGTGTTGCCCTACATGAGCGCATGATACGCGCAGGATTGCTGTATGACTGGATAGTGTGATTCATGCATTCGCATTGTGTGATATGGTTACTATACGCCCTAGCGACATCAGGGTCGTAGCCTTCACAGATGTATCGTGGTTGGCAGGATTGGATACCGGAAATGCTGTTCTACATGGGGTGCGATAGATATCCTGGGTGAAAGTCCCTAAACCCTTATGGTACCAGGAGGTTGCTCCAACGCTGCGAGTGGGTGCATGAGCGCCGGGTGCCGATTACGACGGTTGCGCTTTTCACTGTGTCGTGGTCGGTTGGAAGGGGGTGCGGCCTTACCCGCTCGAGAGTAGGGGGCAATGCTAGCCTGAGTCTGACCAGCTCGAGGAATGGGTCCGCTATTGACGAGCCGAGCCCGATATTGGCAGGCGGATAGTGAGGTCTTTTCCACTCACCTTATTGCGCGCGATGGGGCGGCAATCGGCTTGGAGTGTACTAGACCCCAGTGATATTTCAGATTTTTGAGCTGTATTGATATGTGGGATTAGATGAGGATTTGCATGCTTGAGTTGCATTTCGCATTGCATGGCCTTGGTATGGCCGACATCATTCTTTGCACTGCATGGCCTTGGTACGGCTAATGGGATTCTTAGCATTCATCAGCATGTTCCGCATTACTCTGATACTGCATAACTACATTACCACCTTGAGCATACACTTTCACCACCCTCTAAGCTTTCTATAAGCTTATGCACGACCGTTGCGTGCAGGTGACGTTGGATCACAGCAGCGCTGAGGCTTGGGCACGTAGCTGATCTTCTTTTGGAGTTTTGGTCTATCTTCATTGTATTTCCCTTATGCTCATTGTACTGTAAAGTTTTTGATTATAGTGGAAATGTGATGGAGTTTTTGGTTGTTGTTTGTGGGTTATGCCTTTGGTTATGCTTATTACGAATCAAACGAATGTTAAAAATCCTCCTTGTAGCATCCCAGGATCGGAACCTGGCGAATGGGCGCTGGGAGCCGAGAATGGGGTTCTACGGAGGCTGTCGGCGCTAGATTCGGCGATCGGGAATTTTGTGAGCCCAGTTTTCGAGTTTGGGGCGTGACAAATATGATAGAAATGTTGGATTTCTCTCTCCCAAATAGATTGTGTGCTACACAACACGACTTTTAAATGACTAGTTGTCCTATATTTTAGCTTGTTTGTTTATAATAAATGAAGTTTTTTGCGATAAATAACAACATATATAATTAATAAAATTATAAATATAAAAAATAAGACGTGTATTGAAATATAATAAACTAATGTAATCATTAAAATATTAGCATGAATTCACTCGAGCAACCCGGTCAACCTGTGGGCTTAGGCTGAGAATTCCCAACTTGAGGTTGGGTTGGGTTGGGTTGAGGTACATGAACCTTAGCTTGGGCTAGGGTTGGGCACCAACCTAACCCAACTGACTTTCAGCACTCAATAACCCAAGCTTTACAATGCCTGTCTTAGTCCACATGACCACACCAGATGGAGTTAACTCCCAATCTGGAGTACTCGGCCAACATACATACTTATCCAACTTATCGAATTATTTTGAAAACTTGATTTTTCACAAACTTCGACTAAAATCGATTTAAAGCAATACGCGCGCACACACACACACACACTTTTAAGAAAAAATATTATTTACAAAAGTCTAATAAAAACAACTCGATACTGCTCACGGATAAGTCTTCAAATGCGTATTATAAAAACTTCATGTAGCTGTCATGGGATCTTCCCCACGCAGATGTATAATTTGGAATTAATCAAGCCATTTTCCTAGCGCAACTGAGTCTGACCAATTAAGGACCTTTCGTCATAGTACACTAAAGTAGCGACACTCAATCTCATCCTCATATACACAAGAGGAGGGTAGCGAAAGACATAAAGAGTCACCTACGAGACAGGCTACTCGCACATTGCAATGAGTAGATTGAATCAAAGCAATCTGTAGGTAAAAGGTCTTAGCACGTGGCTACGATCCATGTCGTAAAGTAGATAATACTAGGTATATGTCGGGTCTACAATAGGCAGGTTATTCTACATGAGGTATGACTCATCTCATAACCTCATGACCTGGTTATTAATTTAGGTCATAATATTGATCACGTGAAAAGGAATGGTGCGATTATGTTATTCGACTTGATTAGTCTTATCTTTAATCTTTTAAGATTGTAGGCGGATATGACTCACTCATATCCTTCTCCTTTATTATTCACAATAAAGAGAAGTCCATACCCTAGTGTATGAACATCGCCCCAAATATATCTCTTGTATAATCAAAGTTGGTCAACCCGTGCGAATGGGTGACCGGCCAACCAACAAAAAATATAAATCCTACATGATCTCATGGAAAATGCTAATGATCTACTTACCTAATTTATATTAGTACTATATACTGAATAAATAGAATGCGTTATTCATTAATGAAAGATTAAAGGTACTAAATACTAGCATATCACTCAAGCTTTACTTAATCTCATATGTCTGACGTGAACCTGAAATAGATCTCTGGCTATAAGTTTTGTCATGGAATCAACCATCATTTTCTGAGTAGAAATGTAGCTGAGGGCGACCTTCTTATCTCTCAATTGATCATGAACGTAATGATACTTGATCTCAATATGCTTGGACTTCTGGTGGTGTTTAGAGTCCATTGCTAAATAAATGGCAGAAGTATTGTCTATCTTCAGCGATATAGGCTGACGAAAGCTCGGTACAACATCCATACCTAGTAAAAATCTGTAAACCCATACACACTCCTTAACTGCAGCATAACATGCAATGTACTCGGCCTCCATAGATGAAAGAGTTGTGGATGTTTGTTTCTTACTCGACCATGAGATAGCTCCCCCTCCGAGTAAGAATACATATCCTGAAGTAGACTTTCTCTCGTCGGCGTCATTATCCCAAGCAACATCAGAATATCTTTTGAGCTTAAGGCTTGTACCTTCATAACACAACATTACGTCTTTTGTTCCCCTGAGATAGCGTATATGTTTAATGACTTGCTAATGAGACTGTCCTGGGTTACTCTGATAATTGTTGACTATGTTAACTGCATATCTAATATCCGTTCTAGTGCAAAGCATAACATACATTAAGCTCCTTACTATGCTTACATAAGGTACTGAGGACATGGTCAAATTTTCAGTTTCAGTCTAGGGACACGATTTTTTATCTTACTTGGTAGCTTTATCAATAGAGGTTTTAACAGCTTTTGAATTTTTTATCCTAAACCGCTCTAAGATCTTTTGTATATAAGTGACTTGAGACAAGCCTAAAAATTTATCAAGGCAATCTCTGATGATTTTTACCCCAAGAATAAAGTTGGCTTTACCAAGATCTTTCATCTCAAAGTTTGAAAATAGCCAATCTTTAGTCAATATCAATAATTGCATATCATTACCAATAAGTAGGATATCGTCTACATATGAAGATAGTATCAGAAAAGATCTTCCAGATCGCTTCATATATACACAATTCTTGACTCATTGTGAATCCGAAGGTAGTGATGGCTAAGGGGAACCTCATGTACCATTAACTTGAAGATTGCTTTAGCACAGATAAATTTCAGCAGTTTACATACTTTCCTCTAATTCTTTTTGTCGACATATCCTATGGGTTGTTGCGTGTATATTTCGTTATTTAAGTCATCATTTAAGGATATGACTTTTCTATCCATATGATATAACTACAAGTCTAAACTTGTAACAACGGACAAGATAATGAAGATTGAGCATAATTTCTCCCAGTAATTAACACTTTCTTTCTATGTGAAATCTTTAACAACTAAACATGCTTTCTAATTGTTCACTATGCCATTTGTCTTTCATTTTTTCTTGAATACCCACTTATTGCCTATCACTTTATGATTAAGAGAAATCTATAAGTTCCTAAACTTTATTCTTCTTCATGGAAGCGATTTCTTCATCCATAGCAGTTACCAATCGGTCGAGTTAGAAGATAATAATACATCCTGATAATAATCAGGTTCATCATTATCAACCGTAACACAAGAGAATGTCAGTCCCTCAATATCGAAGTATCTTCGGGGTATCAATCCTTTTTCGCTTCGATGTAACTCAGGAGTCTGCTGTGATGTTCCCCCACTGTCCTGATAAACTATAGGAGCATCATCATTTTGAGAAGCAGAACTCCCACTCTCCTAAGATACATCAGGTATTTCAAAAAGTTCTATATGAGCATCATCGGCTAGGGTATCTATCTTCAAAGAAGGTCACGTCCCAAGATTCTACCTCAATCTATTGTCCATGATCCTCATAAACTAGAATATATCCCTTTAGATGCATGGGGTACCTTATGAACACGCATTCAATGGTTTTACTATCAAGTATACCTCTATGCGGAGCAGGTAGAAAAACATATCCCAAATATCTCCAGGGGTGTAGGTTGGCTAAAGAAGGAATATTCCTAGACCACATCTCATATGAGATCTTAAGAATGGATATGGATGTGACTCAATTAAGAACATAGATGGCTGTTAACAGTGCGTCTCCCCGGAATGTGGTAGAGAGATTGGCTTATGCTATCATCGATCTAACCATCTCCAATAGTTCTTATTCCTTCTCTTTACAACACCATTTTGTTGTGGAGTGTAAGCCATTGTGTACTGCCGAATAATGTCAATGTTTTCACAATATGATTTAAATGTTTCAGATGTATACTCACTACCTCTATCAAATCAAAGAATTTTAATCTTTTTCTCAAGCTGATTTTCTACCTTAACTTTATATTTAAGAAAATAATCAAAAGCCTCAAATTTGTGTGAGATGAGATACAAATATCAATAGCGTGAGTAATCGTCAATGAAAGTAACAAAGTATTGACATCCATTTCTGGCATGTACATTAAAGGGTCCATAAATATCTAAATGAATTATCTCTTGTGGGTCTATGGACCTAGCCGCTTTAGGAAATGGTTTCTTCGAAGTCTTCCCGAACACACAATGTTCACAAAATGATAAATCAACTTTGGATAAGGTATCTAACAGACTAGAACGTACTAGTCTTGTCATACGATCCTTTTTAATGTAACCTAACTTCGCGTGCCATTTTAAAGATTCAGATAGTACAGTTTTATTCGATATAGTAACATAAAGCAAGAGGTGCATTATCACTATTTATGTTCATAATAAATAAATTTAAAATTAAATTTTCCTATAAAAAGATGAGGTTATTTAGTCATAAAGAAACTCGTGTCCCAAATAAACGAATATCAAAACCATCAAATAATAACCTAGAAACAAGAATTAAATTCTGATGCATGCCCGGTGCATAAAGAGTATCACAGATGATTATTGTTCGCCCCATGCACCTACGAAGATGGTAAACACTAATCCTTTCTACGTCTTCAACAGTGTTATTTCACATATACACCTTGTAACTTCCCTTGGCTACAGGTCGGAATTCCTCGAATCCTTGACAACTTCGTGTCACGTGCTTTATTACACCTGAATCCAAAATTCACTCGTTAGATATAGTATCAATGGAAAGAATTTCAAAACAAATGCCTACATATAAAGTATCTAGTGACTTAGGAATTATCATTTTTTTATGGGCACGCTGTCGAGCATAATGACTGGAATTTCAGCAAACGAAGCAGATTATGTTAGCCTTTTTCTGCTTCTTCTTTTCATTCCCTTTCTTGAGATTTGGAGGAGGTATTGCAGACTTCTGTTCTTGGTTATGCTTTTTCAGCTTCTTGCGAGCTTTGAACCGTTTCTTTTTAATTTTTCACTTATGGGTCTCTGCTGCAAAGGTTTTGGCCAAACCTATCTGAATTGCATTCATTTCAACCTCTCGTACCAAATGGCCACAAAAGTTTTTGAACATAGTGATAAAATCGATATGGTTCAGAATTCTTTTGATTAGGGCCCAAGATTCGAGTAAGGAATGGTGCATTGCTATTATCTTTTGATTTTTAGTCAATTTGCACCTAACATTCTTAAGGGCACCTATCATCTGCTCCATCTTATGGATATAATCTTTGATGGGGCAGTCAACTGGCATCCTATACTCCTGAAATTCTAATTCCATTGCCCAAACTTTTATATCTGACTTCTACGTATAGGCTTTGTCAGTGCTTCCCAGATTCCTTTAGCGATGTCATGCACTTCATATGTTGGTATGAATTTTTTTTGCATAGTGCTAATTAGGACATTACGGGCAGAACGATTCTGTTTATGCCACTTAGTGTAGCAGTTCATTGTAACCCTATGTTTTCGTAAATTTCCGTTCTCAGCCACTATAGATTTCTTTTGAACCTCATCGAGTGTATGTGATATGTCATCCTCGTCTAGAAGGCTTCACACCGCGCAGGACCAGTCTTCGTAATTGTTACCATCGAATTGTTGTCCTTTGAGCTGTTAAGTGATTAATGCTTTGGTGGCTATCTGTACATTGCATCAAATATCACTACTTAGCTATGATATAAGGTATTGACACTAATCATCAGCATTTATATGAATTATTTAAATTTTCAAGGTACAAAAGTAGTTAACACATCTTAACGAGATCTAAAAGTCCACATAAATGAATGGGTGGTGTAGATCAATTCAGTTCTCTTTTTAAAATGAAATTGATGTTTTTATAAGAATATATTTGTATAACGTGCAACCTTCCATTACATGTTGGATGCATCATTTGGTGGAGGAGAATTAACTCTCACTCAAGTTATGCACAACCTTTATATTTAGGGAGCGTACTAGCACTAAGTTTTTTATTTTTTAATGAAAAATGAAGAGGACTTAAATCTAATCACATCAAGCCTAATTATATCACACATATAAACATTATCATCAGATTAAAAAAATAAATAAAGTGCTTAACCATAAAGAGGATGCTTTCATCACCAGTGATCGTGACCATTAGCGATGGATCCGATCATTACCATTAATGATCATTGTTGATGATGGATGTTAATGATCTCTAGATCACTAATTCTTAAAGCAGATTATATCTACACCATCCATTCGATTTGCTAGCTCATTTTAAGCATGAGCCCAAGAATGAAGGAATGAAGCATATTAAAATCTTGAGGAGACCACACAACAGAAAACAGTGGGAAAATGACATTCACCGTTGAAACGTTCCTGGGACCCACAGTGATATGAGGGCCCATCTAAAGGATAGATTAGATGGATGAGCATCTAAAGAATGACAATCCACATGATGGCCAACTAGATCAACAGTCTAGATCATAAAACATGCTTTTCACGTTTACCATATGGATGGAGCTGCATAGAACTTGCATGTCGCTACATGTGTAAATGCAAAAAATCTGCTTTCTTTCTGCCATGAAAATATGTATTTGTGGCCTAAAACATGCCATTGGCACCTGAAATGGGCTCACTACAACATAGAATGAAAAATGAGAAATATAAGCCGTTGATGTGTGGGACAGGCACCTACTAGAAGTGGGGTCCACTCGAGTTGCTATCATCATACACCTGACCTTTAGTGTACATATGAGGTGGGCCACCAAAAGTCCTTGGACTTCCAAAGCCCCTTATGTATGATGTTGAATCTTTCCTTTCATAGACAAGTAAGAGTCAAGCAGGTCCACCATTAGTTTATTTTTAATTATGCACAAAACATCACTTATAAATTAAGAGTTGCAATTCAATTACATTGTGCATCCAAACATGCCCGTAGGCTGGATCCACTACATTGTCATATGTGGGGCCCACCGCCACGCGGTGGGCATGCAATCATATCTATCCCTCACACACGCGCATCCGCTCAGGTTCTGCTTGGTTCCCAAAAATCATGCCAATCCAAAACTAAAATGGGCCTCGCCACAGGGAACAAATTTTTTTTTTTTTTTTTGTGTACCATTTGATCCAACATGATGAATGGACAACTCAAAGTTCTGGCCATAATGTCACAATGATAGAGTGAGTCTGTCCTAATGAAAGTGGACCATTGCACATCTAAGGCCCATCTAATAGATTGTCTAGATCTTGCACACGTGCTAGGGGTATTGTCCTAAAATTAAGTCACGTCTTATATACCATATCTGATTAGAAAATCTTGTTTAGATAAAACCTCTGCTTGATCAAAGGGTTCTTACCTGATGAAGACGTGGGACATTGATATGTCCATGCGAGGTCCATCCAATGAACGCTATAGATCTTGTAGACGTGTCATGTGTATGGCTTTTAGATAAGGACTCAAGATTTCTCAAATCCGTGGGGATTTTAGAGATATGTTGATGTTATTATGCACATATGTTGTGAGTGCAAGATCCAAGCCGTTCATTAGGAGGGCATGAATAGGCCTCAGAACATAACCCAGTACTACTTCATGTCCCAAGAAAATGGACGACTGAGATATACAACAAACTGTCTACACTTAATGAACACCTCTAGCTTGCATTTCGACTGAAGAGCTACACCATGATTGGATTAGGGAAAAGGATAGACTCATTCTTCATGAACATGTCTAGTCCCAAATTCAGGCTGATCTACTCATCAGGTGGCAAAAAAAAAAAAAATAAAATGTGCACATTTTTTTTAGTTTGTCAAAGTTTAGCCCATCTTATGAGTGGATTGCCATATTTATGGCATACACATGCTTTAAGGTTACCTGCAAATCAAGGAATCTGCAACTGAGCATTTTCTCATTTCTAACAGCTCGTGTTAAGATGTACAAATCCATAATATAAGCGGGCTACTTACCTTTCGTGATGAAAATATTAAATCAGAGATACGCCGTTGAGTTGCTTTGATACCATTGATAGGAAATGCGTAAGTGTGAGCCCTCAAGATCTGACGGTCTACACGATATGGAACCTTCACAAAGCCGAAGATGAACGGTCCAGATCTAACGGCCTGCCTATCCACTATTGGAGTAGATGGGTCTAATCACCCCTCTGATTCTACGATATAGATGGCCCTGAACTACGATATATGGCTTAGATCGTCCCAAGGACAAGCTAAATGGACAAATTTCTATAAATCACTATTCCTTTTTCTCTCGTTATTCCTTAATCTCTTTTCACGAGAGAGCCTTATCTTATTTATAGGAAATAATAAGGAGTTTGGATGAGACCAGAAATTATCTGGTCTGATCCCTATCTCCTCTTTTTAAATCCAAATTCAAACTTGAATTTGAAATCCTTCTCGTAATGGAAGAGGCAGGAAGAGTCCTAAACTCATGGGGACCCACCCACTGGGCCCCAATGGCCTATGTCCAACATAGTAGCCCCTTCTTAATATGGATATGGTCAGACTGTGCATCTGGGCTTGCGATCTTCCACTAAAGGGGGCTGGAAAGATATCTAATAACCTTTGTTAAGGTCAAAATCTAGACCTTCCTCCACTCAAAGCTGCAAACTCGAAGCGGTCCTTGGTCTTGCACAGAAAGGTGAGCAAAGGAGACCTTGGCTTAAACAGGGGACCCTCCGATGCCTAAGTCAGGATAGGGAATTTGGGTCTAAGTTGCATAATGTAGAGAGAGGGTGTAAGATATCGCGTACCTGTTGCAATGGGGTCCCTTGGTATTTATTCCTAGCTCAAACAAGCGGATATTGCAATCATGGATATATCATCCACAATCTTTGGATGACGTATCGCATCGTGTCTTAATGGGGCGTATCACTGGGCGTGATCTTCGGCCCATGTCCATACTTAGGCTGATTTCCCAGCTCGGTACACTGGGCTCATGGTCAGAAGGTGCTCATCCGAACTCGGACTCATCCTGTCCAAGTCTGCGGCTGAGCATTAGTAGTCAGGGCTCATAGTCGAGGTATTGGGATCGGAGTCTGTCGAATGTGCCTGTTCTGGGCCTCAGTCCTCGGCCTCTAGGTCAGGGATAAGTCATGCTCGGCTGATTCACAGACATAGGTCTTCGGATGAGGATTTCTGCTTGGAGTCATGACTCATTAAGGGAGAGCTCGGTTCTACCAAACCGCCATAACTCAAGAGTCGTGACAAACCCGAAGTGGTTTTTTCCTTCTGAGGCCTTCCTTTCGAGCTCTGAGCCCCAAATACTCGGTTTGACTTGTTCGGGTTGGATTTCCCCGTAACAGAAGCCCCCTACTCTCTTGGTCCAAGCTCAGACTTAGAGAGTAAATACCTTGGAAAATGACACGCCACTTTTACTCATGATGATGCTCGAGGTAACCAAAACGCAACTGTTGTGATGATTACGCTTCAGGATACGTGGGTGGTATAATGGCAGCAAACCTTTTGACTCTTGGCCTCTAAGCGAAGGACACGTGGCGGCGGTTACGATTCATAATCGGTGGAGTAGAGGAAGAGATACCACGTGTTCGTAAAGTTCCACGTGTCCCCTGGGTTCAGTGCCGAGTCGCCTCGACTTCGGAGACAAATGTCTGCAATGATGACGCTGGGCGATGGGGGGTTATATAAACCCTTCGACGCTCTCATTCATATTCTCCTCCTTTTGCACTATTGTTTTCCTGTTTTCTATTCCCTTTGCTCTTTTTCGAATCGCCTTCTCCCGAGAAAGGATTTTTCTTGCCGGATACAGGGTTTCTATCAGCTGGAGAGGGGGTTTTGCTCGGAAGAGGTCGCCAGAGCAGAGAAAGTTCCTGCTGGAGTAAATCGCCTTTAGCACAGTGAGTCCTACACCGCTTTAGCTTTTTCTTTCACCATGTCGAGTAATTCTGATGAAGTCTAAGAGATCCGAGGGTCGAGAGGGGACTCCGACCCAGAGACCACTAACTTGGGGATCGGAGACTCCGAGGGCCCCTTCGAGGCAATACCGCTAAACCCATTGGTCAAGCAGACTGCTAGTCCGAGTGCCAAGAGCTGAGGCAAGAGATCGAAGAGGCCACTTCGAGACCCAGCGGGACGGTCTTAGGCCAGCCCATCGAGGGTCAGATCAAAGGAGGAGGTTCCCGGGGGCTCGGTTTTGATCAAGTCCTAGATGGCCCAAATTCGCACCATCTATCAAATCCTGGACTCGGTGCCCATCTGAGCTCCCTCTCCTACGGATCGACCAGGCTATCCTTCTGATGGGGAGATAGCCATATTCACCAGCGCTCTTCAGTGCGGCCTTCAACTTCCCATCCATCCATTTTTGAGTCAAGTTACCGCACAGCTGAGAGTGGCTCTGGACCAGCTAGCCCTAAACACCCGGCGGATCCTAGTCTCTACTTTCATCATCTGGCATCGGGGGAAGAATCAAAGACTGACGCCGGATGAGTTCTTATATTTGTATATGACAAAGTATGACAGGTCCAACCCGGCCTGGTATTACTTCTCGGCCAGACCCCCATGTACCCCGGGTCTGATAACCCAACTTCCCATCTCTAACAAAGATTGGAAAGGAAAGTGGTTCTGGGCGTCGGGGGAATGAGAAGCACCTGCCCCTAAGCTGGGCAGCCTGTGGTTCCGGGTCCCCACCAAATTCACCAATCTAGGTTGAGCGCTTTTCATTTTGTGTCACTTTCTTCATGTCTGACTCGTCTTTCCGTGTTCTAACTTGTATTCTGCCTCTGCTTGTAGTCCAACCAAAAGGGTCCCCCGACCTCTCTCCTCTCCAGCAGACTCAGGTAGCAAGAGCCAGAGTGCTTGGCACGGACCAGCGCATTTGGTTCGAACTCATCAGCGGGGAGAACCTCATGTCGTCCAGTTTTTACAGACTTCCTCGTCATCTTTTTGCTTTGGGTAAGCGGGGTAAGGGTCATGACTGTCTGATTATCCTTCTGCAGGTTTTTCTTAAGACTGATTTCTTTTCAGGCAGGAATGGAGGCAGGTGGCTCAAAGAGGAGGAGGTTAGTCATAGCGCTCCCTCCAATGAGCGTGGTCCTTGCCGTCGAGCCAAGAACGAAGATGATGACAAAGAAGAGGAAGACTTCTGCTGCCGAGCCTACCCCGGCCGAAGCTGAGCCTGCCCCATCTCCGACCCCAGTCGTCGAAGCGCAAGCCCTCGAAGCCCCCGTCAGAGCCGAGCCCATCATCATCTCGACTCCAACTCCTGAGGGGCAACCCTTCGAGGCTCCACCCCCAATTCCTACGTGCCCCCTTGGGATAGGGGAGAAGTCGTCGGGGAGACCCTTGACGCCGATTACCCTCATCATGGTGGAGCCTCCGAGGCCCGTGTTCGCTTCGCTGCCCGCCTCACTGCTACCGAGGTTGACTTCCTGGCCGGTAGAACCGATGCCTTAGTCGGGTATACTGCCACACCTGAGGCGGCGACCAAGCACGTACCAGACTTGTCCATCATCGGCACCCTTTCTCGCAAGTATACATCGTTTGTGAACGATTACGTCGCGGTCTGCTACCAGTCGCTGCTGATGCTCGTGGCGGTCAAGGAAAGGTAAAAGGAGATGGAGAGGCTTGAAGCGGAGAAGGCCGAGCTCGAGAAGATTTTGGAAGCTTCAGCTAATGAGCGGGAGGAACTGAAGAAGGTCGCGGACGAGGGTCGGCCGAGGGAGCTAACGCTCTAAGGTGAGGTCAACCAACTCCAAGCTCGCTTGGATGTATCCGATCCCGAAATCATGAGTTTGCAGGGTGTCGTTGAGCGCCTGGAGGCCTCAGTCGAACGCCTAGAGGCCTTTGTCAAGCGTGCAGAGGCGGACAACGTAGAATTCGTGCAGGACCTCGAGAGGACCAAGCGCGAAGTTACCGAGGGGTTGACTCAGCAGAGGAATGTTCTTGAGGCCTAGGCTATTGCGGGGTTGGAAAAGCAGCAAGGGGAGCTCAAGGCTTTGCCGGCCTCGCAAGCTGTTGTGGCCATGGCAGAGTACAAGGAGTCTGAGTTGGATAAGCTGTATTTATATGGCTACAACACTAGGTTCGACGCTTGCCTTGCTGAGGTCCGAGAGCTCCACCCCGACATCAACCTTGATGTTATTGGTGTGGATGAGGCCGAGGAGGCTGCCCCAACTCTAACTAATGTGCAGGAACCCGAGAATGCCCCAGCTGTTGCCTAGAAGGCCCTCGAATCTCAGCCCCCTAGCTTGGTGGCTGGTCCCTCTTCTCGGAGGGAATGAGATACTTTTCTTATCTTTTTTTTTTTATATGGGATATTTGTGGATGATAATTTTTTGGATGGATGATGATTTTTTAACCATTTGACCCTCGGTCGAGGGCATAATTTTATGTGTTGATTGCTTAATGATGATTTGTAGATGCTAAGCCCTTAGATGAACCGACCTCCTAAGTGGTCAGGTCTTCTTTTCCGCGAACGAGAGACGGCCCTTAGTCATTTTGTGAACTTTTGTTATATGATGAGCCGACCCCTTCCTTAAGGGATCGGTTCACCTAAGGGTTTCATCTCTGCACATGAGAGATAACCCTTAACGATTCCGTAGATTTTTGTGGATTAATGAGCTGACCCCTTCTTTAAGGGATTAGTTCGTAGAGTTCACCTCTACTCATGAGAGATGACTATTTGTAGTAGGTAAGTTGAACAGACAGGCCATGTATGCTTTTATTAAGAGCCTTAAAAGGCTAGTAGATCCGAGCTATACATTTATTAAGGGTCTTTAATGGCTAATAGGTTTTCTTCATGGATAATAGATCTTCAAGTGCTCGGCATTCCAAGGGTGAGGGATCAGACGCCCTTTGAGATCTTTCAGGTGATAGGAGTTCAACCTTGTTGATCTGACCACGCAATAGGGTCATTCCCAGTTTGGTCAGAGCTCATCCTTCTAAGTCTTCGTGCTTAGGTAGACTTCTTGAAGCACCAAGTCCCACACTTTGAAGCTTCTATGCTTCACTCTCAAATTGTAGTATCGAGCAGCTCTCTGCTGATAGGTGGCGACCTTCACTTGTGCACCCTCTCTAAGTTCTTCGAGCAGGTCAAGACTTAACAACATTTGGCCTTCATTTTCTTCTGGCCGGAATAGCTCGGTTTGGCATGAGAGCATTCCAATCTCAACTGGAATCATTGCCTCGGCGCTGAAGGCCAGTGAGAAGGGCGTTTCCCTCGTAATTGTCCAAGCTGTAGTTCGATATGCCCATAAGATGTGCAGTAATTCTTCTGCACATGTCCCCTTGAACCTCTCAAGCTTAGTCCTGAGGTGGCCCTTGATGATTTTGTTGACTGCTTCCACTTGATTGTTGGCTTGAGGGTGACGAGGTGAGGCAAACGCATTGCGAATGCCGAGCTGCTTACACAGACCTCAAAATCTAGCATTGTCGAACTATTTGTCACGATCAATGACAATGGTGTGAGTTATGCCAAATTTGTAGATGATGGATTTCCAAATGAAGTTGGTCATCTTCTGCTCAGTGATCTGGGCTAAGGAGTTGACATTGGCCCACTTTGTGAAGTAGTCGACAACAATAATGATGAACTTGGTCTATCCCTTACTTCTGGGCAAGGGCCGATGATGTCGACCCCCCACTAAGCGAATGGCTAATGATTGCTCATCGGGGTCAGCTGCTTGGGTGGTTGCATGGCACCGCCGCGAACCGCTGGCACTTGTTGCATTTTCCCGCGAATTGCTTGGCTTCCCCATGTATGGTGGGCCAGTAGTACCCTTGCCAGTAGAATTACACACGAGCTAGGCTGAGTCGAACCGAGTTTGACCCAAGCTTGGTTTGGCTTGTTTATGTGACACCCTTGTGCGAGGTTGGAGACATCTGAGGCTATGAGTGCCCCTTGTTGTATAGGGTTCCGTCCAGGACTATGTATCTTGCAGCTCTGATTTTCTGGCATTGGGCCTCTAGCCTGTCTTAGGGGACTTCGCCAGATGTGAGATACTTGTAGATCAGGTCCATCCAACTCGTAGTTGTTTCTACTGGATTGACCATTTCCTGATTGGCTCGGTCAATACTTGGGCTATCCAGAAATTCCACAGGAACCATCCTGGGGATCTTCCCCTCCGTGGTCGAGGATGAAATTGCAGTAAGGACCGCTATAGTAGAAGTAGGAATAGGTCAAAGTGTCCTAGAGGGGGTGAATAAGACTTTATAAAATTTTATGCCTTATTTTAAATCCTATTACCTTAATCTTAATTTAATATGCAACTATCAAGATATCCCCAATTTAACTCTAATGGCTTCCAAGCCAAGTAGAGGATCCAATCACAAGACTACTTAATATTAAGCATGATTCAACATATAGTCTAAGATGGATGAGAAGTGTGAATGTGTGTGAGATGTGATTCAAATCAAAGCATTCATATTATCAAGATTGCATGTAAAAGATTAACATAATAAAAGATCAAGCAAGTATTAATCCCAAACATAGTCATTTACAGTGGTTCGACTATGTACCTACTCTACTCCCGGTAGATGCACTCATCCCATGAGTGTACCGGATTTCACTAACGGAGGTTTCGAATCAGGTTCACCTCAAACCGTTGCAACCTACATAAGGTTGACTCTAGGACCTACACAAGGTACCTAAAATGTGCCTACACAAGAGGAAAAGTCAACACGAAGCACCTAAGTTTTATGCTCTATACAAGAGCAAAGGATCCACACAAGGAACCTAGGTTTTAGGCCACATAGGTCAAGGATCCATACAAGGAACCTGGTTTAGACCACACAGGTCAAGGATCAACACTAAAACCCTAGTTTAGGCCACACAGGCCAAGGACCTACACAAAAGACCTAAAGTTTATACCCTACACAAGAGCAAGGGTCAACATACAGCACCTGAATGTACTCTCCCATTGGAGGCCTCCTATGAGGACTTGAAAGGGTGAGAAGCACATGTGACCCAATCCTACACAAAGGAATGATCAACAGGGTTTATGGACTCTAATGACTTGCAAATAAGTAGATGAGCCCCGTTAAACATGTTGATGAAGATCTCCTCCTCGATGATGAAGATTCTTCAGTTCCCTTGATCCACAACACTTGATGATGTTCTAATAAAGGCGATGGGTTGGGTCAAGGTTATGTTGAAATCCTACTCTAATAAATGTTTTCCTATTTTAGAAATGGAGTGATTCCAAGCTTTAAAGCATTCAAGGTATCCCAGCTGTTGAGGCATAAAAAATATGAAGTTCATTCGCCAATCCACTCTATTAAATATCAATGATGAGGGTGGATTGAGGAATGAACTCCCATGAGAAAAAGAGCCTGGGGTAGGTGATATGCAATTACTCTCTCAAGGCTCTCACTTTTTTCTCAATGTAGCAAACAAGAACAAGCTCTCCTTATAAAGGCAAAAAGCTCCAACGGATATAAAATCGTCAGATTTTGACTGAGTTCGATATCATCAAACCTAATTCGATGTTATCGAATGTATACTTTCGATGTCATCGAATATTAGTTCGATGATATGTACTCAACTGAAACACATTCCTATAACTTTTTTAGAGAGGGTCGATGTCATCGAACCCGATTCAATGTCCTCAAGATTTGAACTTCAATGTTATTGAATCACAGTTCAATTCCTCGACTTTATAAACACAAGAGCTTGTTGGACATTTTAAAACCTACTACGATGATATCGTTACTGTTTTGTTGTCATCGAAATTCAAATTCCAATATCATCGAAACCAATTTCGATTCCTCGATCTTTTAGGAATATATTCCCTGAAAGCTTGCTGGACATAATTTGTCCAGATTCGATATCATCAAGACTTTCTCGATATCATCGAAATTTGAATATCGATGTTATTGATGTTGTCTCGATTTCTTGATCATTTCCATTTTTCCTGTTAAGCTTGCTGGATATATTCTGTCCAGATTCGATATCATCGATTATCTCTCGACGGCATCGAAGTTTAAATTTTGATGATATCGAGGATGATTTGATTCCTCGAGTAATGTCAAAATATTTTCCAAGGAAGTTCAATGGACAGTACTCTAAGTCCTTCGATTTCATCGATATTTAAAATTCGATGTTTTCGAAGGTACTTTCGATTTATCGAACATTTTGTCCAAAATACTTTGTGGTTATTGGACATAAAAAGGACTCAATTCGATATTATCGAGTATAGTTCAATTCATCAAGACTGAGTGTTCGATTGTATTGACTAAGAATCAATGATATCGAACTTAATTGAAAACTTCGAAAATTTTCCATTTTGAAAACAGGTTTTCAGTCTTTTAACTCCTCTGTTGTTCTAGGATTTTTAAGGGATTAATCACCTTGGTGTTTTGGGACATGGGATGTGAGGCATAGTTTACCTTTGACGAGCTTGAAACACATATCCGGTTGAGGCAATAGCTTGATCAATCTTCATATGGGGCTTACCTGACTCACCGACTCGATCTTCATGCTAATTGACAAACCGGGGCACTTTCAATCTCTCCATTTGTCAATTACGTGAAAAAATAAAAAACACCTAGAACAATACCTAGAACACGATCCTAAATTGTGTGTATACGAACTTTACACAATTTTACAATTGATCTATTCAGAGTTTAGTTCATATATAATCACAGAGTCTTCATGTAGCTGCTCCCCCTATCTCCTTGCAGCTGCTCCCCCTATCACCTGAATCACCATGCATATAATCCATATAAATAATTGTTCTCATGGTGGGATTTGTTCTCCCCATTTTTGTCAGTAATTGGCAAAGGATAGTATATACCTATAGCAGATCGATTGACTAATGTTGCAATTAGAGAAACTGGGAGAAACATGGCAATAGGAGAGTTATGATGTCCTATTTAAAATCATGGAAGCAGATTTTCAAGATAGATGCTAGACAGATATGCATTATAAAGCATGTAAGCACCATACCACACATAATAAACTATTTTTATGGGCATATAACAATAGCAAGTAACCATTCACCATTTCTCGCATAGCATGCATCACATACCTAATTCATATAAAGCTCCAAAAGATCATCATTAAATAATAGGAGCAATCAAAAGAAATTGCCCAAGCTAGGCAGTGATCAAGTTGTTGTATCATCAAAATGAACTATCATCTAGCCCATCCATGGGCATACTCCAAACCATCACCCAAAAAGAACCATCCAACCAATTTGCCCATCCATGGGCACATAACAAGCCAAAAAAAATGTTAGTCTATCCAAGTTAGCTAACCATCACATACACTCATAAGTATGTAGGACATTCAAAAAGATACTCATGTCCTAAGTTTGAATGATTAATCAGTGTATGTGATGATGAAGTGTAACAGATTGCGGACGGACTCCGGACTGTTGAGCGGTGTGCAATTAGAACATCATGGTGTCGGGCACTAACTGTCTTTTGTGCCATGGGTCGGAGGATGAGGATTGTCCAGTTGGTAGGAGGTGGTCAGTTATAAGTGATGAAGCGAAGCCTCATCGAACCAAACTTTTGGTTGCATTGTATCAGATGCAGGTGGCAATCCCACAAAGTGTGCTAGCTTGCATATGAGGGATGGGAAAGGAGTGTATCAAGGTGTTCCCCTTTGACTATTCGAGTCAATTGCCCTAGAATTAGGGTTGACAAGCACACGGGAACTTCTTGGTAGATGTCGTGCAAGACATTCAGCATAAGAGGAGAGAGATCATATCCCGTTGTGTCATAGGGACACACATTTGTATTGAAAATATCATTGATAATCTTGAATGTGGTTTTGAAGATACTTAACATGAATTACATTTCGCTCAGTTCTAGCAATAGTGGAACCTTTACACAGTGTACATGTTATTTCCCCCCACATTCCTAGAGCATTCAAGTTGCGCTGAGTGACCAGTACTCATGTAACTTCCACATCTAACATGCGTCCGAGTAGTACCAGAGTGATGAGTCTAGTCTGATTCATAAACTCAAGGCTAATACTCAATGGATTTTCACAAACGGAGTAGCAACATTGGAGAAAATGGTGAATTAGATCATACTGGTAGGGTCCACCAAGATTTAATATGTTCTGCCATCCGATGACTTCCAGCATGAGGTCTACATCGTATGGTTCAATGCAGCTGTTAAGGACAACACGGTCAGCTACAGTGGCCTGCTCCCACTCTGGTCGTTTAGGAGGAGAGCCACATGCTACCAGTTTGTCTTTTCTAGATTTTTTACCTTTTAAGGATTCAATAAGAAGTTTCTTACCTTTTCCTTTCACCATCCTTCCTCCTAAAGAAAGATCTTCTTAAGATAAACGGAATGAGGATGACAAAAATTCAGAGAAATTTTTTATTTAAATTTTCTGCACGTCCGTCAAATTTTATAGAGAGTTCGTCGATGACATCGAATCTGATTCAATGCCATTGATTATGGACTCATAATGACTTTGAACTTTGGTCTAACGAATGTTGGGAAGAACCAAGGGTCTTTCCAATGATTCATATTCCCGATGACTTTGATGATATCGAAGCTTTATTTGATGTCATCGAGCATGTCAAATGTTGAAAATTTTGGATTTTCCATCTTGTGTGACGTATAGGTGGGTATTGGTTGGTGCACGGAAGTATGCCTATGTTATATGTGCACCTTCAACCAAAACACCATTACTTTCATGTTCTTTTAGTCCCCAGATGTAACAATCTAGCTCATTTTAACAATGCATTCTATCAAATTGCACATAATCCAATGGATTTTTTGAGATCACCAAATCTATTCGCATTAAGAGGTTTTGTAAGGATATTGGCAAGTTGTCTTTCTCTATACACATAATCCAGTACAATAATTGTCTTCAATAAGCTCTTGAATAAAATGGTGTCAGATGTCAACATGCTTAGTCCTTGAATGTTGAACTAGATTTTTTGAAATATTGATGGCACTGGCATTATCACAGAAGAGAGTCATCGTGGATTTCTCAATCCCGTAATCCAGCAACATTTGTTTCATCCAAAGGAGTTGTGCACAACAACTACCTGCTGCAATGTATTCGGCCTCGGTAGTGGACAAGGATATCGAGTTTTGTTTCTTGCTCTGCTAAGATACCAAACAATTTCCAATATAGAAACAGCCGCCATGGTTGATTTGAAATCATCTAAATTTCCAGCCCAATCAGCATTAGAGTATCTAGCAATGATAGTAGATGTTCTAGACTCGTTTTTGCCGAATGGTTGTTTGTTGAGGGTCAAATATTGCATATCAAACCCCAGTTATTGCCTGGATTCACAAACATAGTACTGTTTAACGGCCGATTTAATCATGTTTGTGATGCAGGGCGTATTTACGAGCCTGGACTGGGAAAGGGTACTAAAAGCATGGATTTAACGGTCTGAAGTCACCAAGGCAAGCGACGGACCCCAGGAGACCAAGATCGACAGATTTGCACGCCAGGGATCCAAGAAAATCGAGAAACTGAAGCTCAAGTGGCCCGAAAGACATCCAGAATGCAAGATCACAGGGTTCCCACCATCCGTTCAGCTCGAAAATTCATACATCGCCCGAGGACCATAAATTAACCGTACACGTCGAATTTCATCCGTTCAATCCCTGTGCAAGTGTCCCAACGGACAGATCAGCCCATAAACCCTTGATTTGGGGCCCACCTGAGCTCTGGATACGCTTCAATTTCGGACTTAACATCTTAAATTAGATGGGGAAAAGGATGGACGGTACGGATTTCTTGAGAATATCATAGTGGACCGCACCTGCACTTGAGTGTGCACAGTGCTTAGGTGCGCTGGACGCTCACCGGACGGTCAGCCCGGTCAAAGACGGGCTGACCCGTCTTCTTCTTGCAAAGTAACAGCGGACGGACGCTGTCCGTCCATTTTTCAGTAATACGGCCCACTCATCATCCAAATGGATGATCCAGACCGTCCATTGAATCTCTTGGGTAGACGTAACCCTCACCTAGGTGTCCTTTTCGACCCATGAACGTACGGACAGGCAGATTACCGTTCAAACACAAGATGGACGGCGGAGTAGATAATCTCATGGGCCACACCGAATTCGATCCAAAAACAGTGATTCCCACCTGGTTTTTCGAGAATATTACAATTAACAGAGTGGATTTCTCTGTAGAGTCCGATAAAGGGGCCCACCATCGTCACAGCGTCAATTGCAATGCTCTGTTTCGCAGTGCGAAAGTACTGGAGATTCCAAGTCGTCCTGGCCCACTAGTGATGATGGGAGGTCCAATCTGAACCGTCCATCATATAGAGGCGCCCTTTCTGGTCAGAACCATTCTGACCATTTTCAGCTGTACATATATGTCCGCTACAGTGATCTTAAGGGGACCATTCAAATGCCATTACAACAGTAATTCTTTCTTGGGCCACATCAACGGACAATTAAAATAGACCATCTCCAGACGAAATTTCGAGGAGAAGATGATGAACGGTATGGATCTATCAAATGACAGCTAAAGTGGGCCCCACCAAATATCTAGCGTAAGTTCTATTACGCACTTTCTGTTACAGTGCGTCCGAAGTTTGCTGCGAAAAAGCTTTCGTTGCGCATGTGTAGCTGCTGCGACAGCTTCTCCACCGGCCCTAGTAGCTATAAAAAACGTCCTAGGAGCAGCAGGAGAGGGGATTCGGTGGCTGGACGTGAGCAGGAAGAGAGAAGTGATATCTGGTTTTTTTTCTTGTTCTTTTCTTTTTCTTTTTCTTTTTATTTGCTTTGTTTAAAGGGTCCAGCCCATTCATGTGTGGCTAAACCTCTTAGCTAGGGCTAAGAGGTGAAGCTTGTAGTCTGATGGGAGAGACTTTGCTTGTGCCTATTGTTTAGACTGACTGATGTTGATTTTTGTTCAAATTAAAAGGAATACTTTCAGTTATTTTTAATGGTTTGTTGTGACTGAAATTACAATAGATCTGCGATGGTTTTGAGTATTTCTTCCTCCTTTTGATGTTTATGACGTCAGGAAGCCCTGTTGTTCACCATCGTCTCATGGGCATGGTCGGATGGCGGTATCCTTCCTAACTTTCATGCATTGTTGATTGGTTGGTAATTAGTTTAATTCTGTTGTTTGCTTTGTCTCCTGGGCATGGTTTGATGATGGAATCCATTCTAATTCATATACCTTTCATCTCGTGAAGACTAAATCAAGTAAGTTCAGTTTGATTTCCATGATTCTTGATGCAGGCATAAGATCTCCCTGATCTCTACAAGTGGATCCTCTGAATCCCTAGTTTCCTTCTTCTGAATTCCTTAAGTTTTAGATTAGTATTTCACCATTATTCATTAATTTATATTTGATTTCGATTTCATCTTAGGCTATTTCTATTTCTACCTAGTTTCAGATAACGTACAGGTATCAGTCCCTTGGGATTCGACCTCGGTCTTACCGAGATTATTACCACATCACAACTCTATACTTGGGGAGTGAACAAGTTTTCACGGATTGTTGACATTTTATTGTCAGTTCATGAAGAATTTTAGCACCATCCAGTCACCAATCATGGATTGCATGAAAAAGGGGCTGTTTCAGTGGGTGGCTGTGAGATACAATAAACTTCTTATCATGCTTCGGTACAGATGTTGATCCACACCCTTGCCGTTTATATCTTTGAAAAGTTTGAGTGTGGTACTCAAGGGGGTATATAGGTACGGCCCGATTTAAGTCCAAATCTCTTTACTAAATCTTTTGCATACTTCGATTGACATATAAACATTCCATTGTGCATTTGCTTTACCTGTAGTCCGAAAAAGCAATTTAACTCCCCAACCGTACTCATTTCAAATTCAAATTTCATGAGTTTGGTAAATCTATGAGCAGTATCTTCACATGTAGAGCCAAAGATTATATCATCCACATAGATCTGAGCAATAAGCAATGAATTCTCTATCTTTTGTGTGAATAGTGTTTTATCAACACTACCCCTAAAGAATTTATGGTTTAAAAGAAATTTTGTTAAACGTTCATACCAAGCACGAGGTGCTTGTTTGAGGCCATAAAGAGCTTTTGCTCAACCGATGGACATGCTGAGGATACTTGGGGTTTGAAAATCCCTTAGGTTGTTCTACATATACTTCTTCCTCAAGTACTTCGTTGAGAAATGCACTTTTGACTTCCATTTGAAACAATTTAAACTTCAAAGCACACGTAATGGACAAGAGGATCCTGATAGATTCTAGGCGAGCTATAGGGGCAAATGTTTCATCAAAGTCAATGCCCTCTATCTGTGAATATCCTTGTGCTACTAGTCTTGCCTTATTTCTAATCACATTGCCAGACTCATCGGATTTGTTTTTGAAGATCCATTTGGTTCCAATGATATTTGTATCAAGTGGTCTAGGAACCAGTTGCCACACCTCATTTCTCCTAAACTGTTGAAGCTCTTCTTCTATAGCATTGATCCAATATTCATCTTGAAGAGCTTCCACAATATTTTTGGGCTCAATCTTTGAGGTGAAGCAGAAATGGCTATAAATGCTTTCTATCTGACATCGAGTCCTTACACCATCATTAGGATCTCCAATGATTTGATTGAGGGGATGATCCTTGATAAATGGCATGTTACTTGACAATTAAGGTTCAAGAGGAGAGTTGGATTTGTTATCAGATTATGCATGGATCCACATCAATTGTGGGACCATTTTTATCATGAGGTTGGTCATCAACAACCACATTGACTATTTCTTGAATCGTAAGGGTCCTCAAATTATAAACTCTATAAGCACGACTATTCATAAAATATCTTTGAAAAACACCATTGTCACTTTTAAGTCAAATTTACCTAGTTGTTCCCCGTCTCTAAGAATGTAGCATTTACTACCAAAGGCATGAAAATATTTAACACTAGGCTATTTTTCACACCACAGTTCATATAGAGTTTTGTTCAATCCTGGTCTAAGATATACTCTATTGATTATATAACAAGAGGTGTTGACGGCTTTGGCCCAAAAAGTTTTTGTCATTTTTTTACTATATTAAGCATAACAGAGCCCATTTCTTGCAACACCTTGTTTTTTTCTTTCAACCACTCCATTTTGTTGTGGTGTTTTTGGAGCTGAGAATTTATGTCAGATTCCATTTTCATCAAAAAAAAATTGGAATCGATCATTCTCGAATTCTCCTCCATGATCACTCTGAATATGTTTTATGTAGTATCCCTTTTTAGTTTGGAGTCGTTTTGCTAATTTCTTGAATTCTTCAAATGCATCAGATTTTTCTCAAAGAAACACAACCCAAGTGAATTTGAAATAATCATCTACCACTACCAAGAAATCTCTTTTTGCCATGGCTCTCAACTTTGGTGGGACCCACTAGATCCATATGTAGTTAGTTAAGTGGTTTGGAAGTTGCTACGATGGTTGTCTTGTCATGTCCCACTTTTATCTGTTTTCCTTTGAGACAATCACCACACACAATCTTTTCTTCCTTCCCAATCTTAGGGAGTCCTCTTACCAAAATTTTTGAACTTAGTTTGGCCAAGTTCCGGCAGTGTACGTGCCCGAGTCTTTGGTGCCACAACTTAGATTCATTGTCTAGGACCATGTGGCATCCTGTGGATGAGACATTTTCTCCACTGCTTTCAATCATGTAGCAGTTATCACTTGTGTAGAGATCCTTCATAATCAATTTACCTATAAGGTCTAAGATCTCGCACATGTATTTGGAGAATGTGACTGAGTTTTTTTTTTTTTTTTTTTTTTTTTGTTGCAAATCTGAGAAATACTTAGTAGATTGTGTTTTAGTCCCTCTACATAAAGAACCTCTTCAATCTTGGGCAAGCTAGGCCCAACTATTGTCCCATGTCCTACTATCTTGGTAGAGCTTCCATCTCCAAATGTAACCTACCCACCATCAAATTCTGAGTAGTCAAAAAAATGGGTCCGGTCACCTGTCATGTCCGGAGCAACTGCTATCAAGATTCCATTTGGAACTATTGCCTGCTTTAAGCGTGGTATGAATCATAAGGCAGTTGTTCTTATTTTTTACCACCCATTTGGTGACCATCCTCTTTGGAGATGATGCTTTCCTTTTATTTTCTCCTTTAGGGTGGTTGTTCATAGGTGCTTTGGATTTTTCAGACAACTGATTCAAATTCCCTTGTTTCACCAGTTGTTTGGTTTTCTGATTTAGTTGAGCTACTTGATTTAACAATTCCTCCATCCTCTTAGTCATTTTAGGAAGAGTGAGATGTTTTCTCCTCTCATTTGGCATTTTCTTTGGAAGACTTTGATTTTCGCACTATCTTTCTAGTTGGTTTGAATTTGCCTATAGGGCTCCATTCGGAAGTGGAGTGGGGCTGTCCAAATGCAAGACATTCAAATTTGTAATGTCCCAAGTCTCCACATGCATGATAGATAGGAGTAGTGTGTGAGATGTGATTCAAATCAAAACATACATATTATCAAGCTTGCATGTAAAAGATTAACATAATGAAAGATCAAGCAAGAATTAATTCCAAATACAGTCATTTCTAGTGGTTCGGCTATGTGCCTACTCCACTCCCGGCAGACGCACTCAACCCTTGAGTGTACTGGATTTCACTAACGGATGTTTTAAATCAGGTTCACCTCTAAGCTTTACAACTACACAAGGTCGACTCTAGTACCTATACAAGGAACCTAGACATGCCTACACAAGAGTAAAGGTCAACATTGAACACCTAGGTTTTATGCCCTACACAAGAGCAAAGGATCCACACAAGGAACCTCAGTTTAGACCACATAGGTCAAGGATCCACACAAGAACCCAAGTTTAGGCCACACAGGCCAAGGATCTACACAAGGACCCTATTTTAGGCCACACAAGTGAAGGACCTATATAAAGGACCTACATTTATGCCCTACACAAGAGCAAGGGTCAACACATAACACCCAAACGTACTCTCCCGTCGGAGGCATCCTATGAGGGCTTGAAAGGGATGAGATGTACCTGTGACACAATCCTAACAAGGAATGATCAACAGGGTCTTTAGACTCTAATGACTTACAAATAAGTAGATGAGCCCCATTCTGCACGATGTTGAAGATATACTCCCTTAATGACGGAGATTCTTCAACTCTCTTGATCCAGAACACTTGATGATGTTTCAATAAAGGTGATGGGTTGGGTCAAGGTTATGTTGGAATCCTACTCTAATAAATATTTTTCTATTTTAGAAAATAAGTGATTCCAATCATTCAAGCATTCAAGGTATCCCAGCTCAATCATTTTCCATTAAGATAGTAGATGGATGATCCTTAAATGAGGAAGTTCATTCTCCAATCCACTCTATTGAATATCAATGATGAGGATGGATTGAGGAATGAACTCTCATGAGAAAAAGAGCTTGGGGAAGGTGATATGCAATTACTCTCTTAAGGCTCTCACTATTTTTCTCAATGCAGCAACCAAGAACAAGCTCTCCTTATAAAGGCAAAAAGCTCTAACAGATATAAAATTGTCAGATTTTGACTGAGTTCAATATCATCGAACCTGATTCGATGTCATCGAACGTATACTTTCGATGCCATTGAATATCAGTTCGATGATACGTACTCAACTGAAAAACATTCCTAGAACTTTTTGAGAGAGGATCGATGTCATTGAACTTGATTTGAACTTCGATGTCATCGAGATTTAAACTTCGATGTTATCGAATCACAGTTCAATTCCTTGACTTTATAAACACAAGCACTTGCTGGACATTTAAAAACTTGACTACGATGATATCGATACTGTTTCGATGTCATCGAAATTCAAATTCTGATATCATCGAAACCAATTTCGATTCCTCGATCTTTTTGGAATCTATTCCTTGAAAGCTCGCTAGACACAATCTGTCCAGATTCGATATCATCGAGACTCTCAATTTCATCGAAATTTGAATATCGATGTTATCGATGTTGTCTTGATTCCTTGATCATTTCTATTTGATTTTCCTATCAAGCTTGTTGGACACAATCTGTCCAGATTCGATATCATCGATCATCTCTCGTTGTCATCAAAGTTTAAATTCTGATGATATCGAGGATGATTCGATTCCTCGAGTAATGTTAGAATATTTTCCAAGGAAGTTCAATGGACAGTACTCTAAGTCCTTCGATATCATTAACTATCCTTCGATATCATCAAATTTTGAAATTCGATGTTATCGAAGGTACTTTCGATTTATCAAACATTTTGTCCAAAATTCTTTGTGGTTGCTAGACATAAAAAGGACTCAATTCGATGTTATTGAGTCCAGTTCGATTCATCGAGACTAAGTGTTCGATTGTATCAACTAAGAATCGATGATATCAAACTTAGCTGAAAACTTTAAAAATTTTCCATTTTAAAATCTGGTTTTCAGACTTTTAACTCCTATGTCGTTATCAGCATATGTAGGGCGATGGTGAACAATGGTCGCCAGGTGATGTTTTATTTAAACCAACATGATTTAAATGATTTTTAAACTCGCAAGTATACGAATCAGATGTAGATACGGTACGTATTACGAGATCGTTCCCACGAGGACTGGTCGTCACAATTCAAATCTATGATTCTCCTTAACTAATCCAACAAATAATGGAATGAATTACTAAGCACAATTTTATGAAAAACAATTAATTAAGAACAGGGAAGAAAATTCAATCAGAGAGAGAGCACTAGGACTTTCGAATCCACCCCTAATTATCCTAACCCTTGTTTTGTCTGTTGATTCACCTTGATCTAGATTGATACCACTTAAATAGAGAAAGCACAATCTGTGTCCTTAATCGGGCATACAGACTGTCTAATTCCTTTAAGCAATGCCATGAATGACATATCCCATATCCTTGGTCGGGTACATGGAATGTACATTCATTAAAGCACCCTGTTTCTTCCTCTATAGGAAACTTGTTCTTGATCAGACACAAGTACCTATAATAAGCATCCAAACAACATCCATATATATACTTTAATCAAGTTCATAGATGGAGAAGTATAGAATTTAAACCCATAAAGCCCACTTAAAGAAAGAAACAAATTAATTGAAATTCAAAGTAAATCAACCAATACAAGAGCTAATCAAATTAGGGGCTTCATCTCAGCCCTAGCTGAGAGATTAGTGACCCATAAAATTCATGAAAAATATTAAATAAAATTCATAAAAATTAAACACCAAACCAATCGATCTCTCTCTTCTTTCTTCTCTTTCTTCTCTTTCTTCTCTTCCTTGCTCCAGATCTGGAATCCCCTGGTTCTGAATGACTTTCCCACGTCCAAAACTCCCCTTCTATAGCTGCTGGATGGCTGGGGTCGGTGGCAGAGTCGTAGAAGGACTCGAAGTGCAATTTTTCGCAGCCGTGATCGGTGGGCCCCACAGAGGCATTTTCTGGAAAATCTACCCCGTCCATTGGATTCAGGACGAAATTTCAGTTAAGAATAGGTAGTTTTGAAGGTCCATTAGTGCGGCCCAGAGAAGAAAATACAAAAAGATCAGTTTTGAACGTCCCGGGGCAGTCTACTTTTGGCCTCTGCACCGCACACGTGTGTACGCATGGGCGAGGAATATCAACATGGTTTTGAAGCTCTCGACGCCCTCTACACGATGGACGGATCAGATCTTCCATCTGATCGAAGATGGTGGGCCACAACCGCCCGGAAGTCAGCTCTTCGCGGACGTGCGTAAGCCTTCGCACGTCCGGCGCTGTGATGCTCGGTGGGCCCCACATAAGCATTTTCGGGGAAATCCACCCCGTCCATTGGATAGAGGACGAGATTTCGTTCAAAGATGGATGGTTTTGAACGTCCATTGACACGGCCCAGAGAAGAAAATACAAAAAGATCAGTTTTGAACGTCGCCGGGTAGCCCTTTTGTGACCTCTGTAGCTCACACGTGTGCACGCATGGGCACAAGATGAAAACATGGTTTTGTAGTTGTCAAAGCCCTCTACACGATGGACGGCTTGGATCAACCGTACATGCGGTCCGTAAAAAACGGTCTTTCCGCCCGTTGCGGCGCTGGAAACGGACTTTCCGTTTTTGAAAAGATGAAGTCGGGTCAACGCTGCTGACCGACTTATGCTCGTTCGGTGCACAGGCAGTGCACATGTGCACCGTGCACATGTCACCCAAGGTGGGGTCCACTGTGATTCTTTCGAGAAATCCAATCCATCCATCCTGTTTCTCACCTTATTTAAACCGTCACTACTAAGGTTGAGGCAGTTCCAAATATCAGGTGGGCCCCAATTTAGAGATTAATAGGCTGATCTGTCCGTTGGACCACTTCCCGAGATCTTCTATGGGTGAAATTTAATATGTACGGCTAATTTACGGCCCTCATCCCATGTATGAAGTTTCGAACTGATTGGATAGCGGGAACCATGTGATCTTGCATTCTGGACCCTTTTCAGGGCCCTTTGGCTTGCTTTCCTCAGATCTCAGGCGTGTAAAATCTTCATTATTGGTTCTCTGGAGTCCATCCCGTGCTCTGGAGACTTTGGATCATGAAATCCATGCCTTTAACATCAATTTTCAATTAACGCTCCTGACTTCATCCTGTAACAAAAATACAATTAAAATACTCCATTAAGCATTATCATATACGTAAAATCTGGTAATGATTAGGGTCTAATATGCAATATTTGACCCTGATCACAACCCCCAACCAGCATTTTGCTAGTCCCGAGCAAAGTATGCGAAAAATAATTTTAGAAATAAAAGATGATTCCTGTAACTCAAGTAACTTGTGAACAGACAGCTGAGATGTGAAAATTCTAAGATTCATGAATGGTAAGTAGAATTTTCTCCTGAAATCAAGCTCACAGTAAACTTCATAATCAAGTTCAACATATTAATCCATTAATTAGAACATTTCTGAACATCGAGCTCCATGAATGTAAAGTGTAATCTCGACTTACAAACATTAAGAGATCCAATTGTCAACCTCATGATATCATTGGTAATTCGTGACAACCAAGCTTGAAACCAACACTTATCTCACAGATTTATTTTTAATTTTACCAACCTTTGATTTTCTTTATGAGCAATAACGTAAATGAGGGGAATCAAATTCTTACCTATAGGGAGCAAACCTATGGCGAAAACTCGTCGCCTCATTTTTTATAAGTCAACTATGGAGAATCAAATCTATACCTATAGGGAGCAAACCTATGGTGAAGATTATGTGACTTAGCCTTTTAATTCTTCTTTTTACCAAGTTAATCATTCAGTTATCGAACCAAAACTTAATGTGCAAGCGAGATGTGATATGTAAAATCATGACTTAATCAATGTTCACAACGTCTAATCATGGATTAACAATTCAAAATTGACTGTGAAATCAAGCAGATGGCCGAATCCAAGAGTCATTAGTTACCAACATCAGGTATCTTATAATGTTAAAATCACAACTATCCTTCAAAGTCACTTTGAATTCAATAGAAATTCAGAAAAAATTTTAAAATTTTCACAAATTTTCCTCAGGACTAAGAAAATACTGATTAGGTACCCTAATCTCCCACCCCCAACCGAAAATCTACATTGTCCTCAATGTATTAGAAATAAACAAGTAATGCACATGGGACAACGAATAATAAAAGAGAAATGAGGGAAAGATAGTACCTGGACGGAGAATCAAGAGGCTTCCCAAAATTATCAATGTAAGAGCAAGTTAGGGCAAGAGAGAAATTAATAGAAGCGAAAATAACAAAAAGAAAAAGAAAAGAAGATCCTACCTATACCACTTTCGCAGGTGCTCTCGATTGCATTTAGCGCATGCAACAAGCCTTTAAACCCCTAGGTTACCCCTAGTGGACGAGTTGTAGTCTCGTGAGGGTTTGCAGTAATGTTACCCACAAACATTGAAGTAACTAAGAAAAATGAAAATGAATGAAATAAAAAACAATACAATAAAGCAAAAGGTGGTTGCCTCCCATGAGCGCTAAGTTTAACGTCTTCGGATAAGAACGGACCATGAATGAAATAATCTTTATAACCGGGTCCGCCAAAGAAATTACCTCAACACTTTCATTAACCGATCCTAGGATAAGTGATGTGAGTTCCCATGAACTGCTATCTCGAAATAAGGCAATCGACATTCGCCAAATAATTTAAGGACTTCGCCGAACGACTTCTTCTATGTTAGGATCACGCTTCCTTTGCATGTTATGCGACATTTCCACAACAGCATGATCCATACATATCGTGGGGCATACTCCCTGTATTTCCACTATCTTCCGTTCAATTCCTGCCTTATATGCTCTAAGAACATTAAGCAGCCTGCGCCTTTGTCTTCTCAGAGTTACAAACTGTGCTGTCAGGAAGAGTCTCAGAGGGATGAAGAGGTTCTACTTTCGCTCTCCATTTTTCAGTCTCCAATATAGGAGTAGAGTCGAGCAATGCATTGACTTCATGAATGGGACTATCAATGTCAAAATCCATGCCCGATTGTGCTAAGCAGGTTTCAAGAGGATCTTCAAAAGATGTACAAAAGGAGTCCTGCACAAGGCTCTCGATCATGTCCACTTCAAATATGTCATCCAAATCGGAGGGTTGTTGTTCTGCATTAAAAACATTGAGTTTAATATTCATGTTACCAAAGGACAATTTCATAACTCCATTCCTGCAATTGATAATAGCATTAGATGTGGCCAAAAATGGACGACCCAAAATGACTGGGATCGGACTATGAAGATTGGACAGGCTGAGTATCTATAACTATGAAATCCACCGGAAAATAAAATTTATCAACCTGGATTAACACATCTTCAATAACACCCCGGGCACCTTGATAGATCTATCGGCTAGTTGTAATGTTACCTTAGTCGGTTTCAACTCACCAAGTCCTAGCTGCTCATAGACCGAATATGGTAACAAATTGACACTCGCCCCTAAATCAAGTAATGCCTTCCCGATCTTATGATCTCCTATGCCGCAAGAAATGGTGGGAGCTCCTGGATCCCTAAATTTAGGAGGGGTGTTATGTTGAATCATGGAGCTGAGCTGCTCTGCAAGGAAGACTTTCTTATGAACATTCTTCTTACGCTTTGAGTGCATAAATCTTTAAGAAACTTAGCGTAAGCAAGGACTTGCTTGATAGCGTCAAGCAACGGGATGTTGACTTGCACTTTTTGAAACACATCCAAGATTTCATTAAAGTTATTTCTTTTCTTTGTTGGTGCCAGACGTTGAGGAAAGGGTGCTTTGGGCACATAAGGTGGCACATTAGTGGCTCTTGGAGAGTCAGAGAGCTTTTGGACTTTGGATGCATTGGTATGGCTCTCTGCTTCATCTTGATCTTCTGTTTTAGAATTTGATTCATCCCCAGGCATCTCTATTCTGTTATCAATCTGTGCCTGACCTAAGGGTAGTGATCGATTTGGCCTGCTCATGATATTGCCCTTGGTTGGAATTAGAGCCAATCTCATACTGTCCCTTTGGATTAGCCTCGGGTTGGCTAGGGAACTTGCCCTTCTCTCTCTCACTCAATGTGGCAGCTAGTTGACCCATTTGTACTTCCAGCTTGGCAATGGATTGTGCATTTGCATGTAAGCTTTTCTAGTTGGCCTTTAAGGTTGGTTGGGTGTCTTTTTGGAATTGGAGAGAACTCTGCATGAAAAGATGGAGTGTATCCTCAAGAGATGGTTTCCTTGATTGTGTAGGCAGTTGTTGATATTGTGGAAACTGTTGAGGTTTTTGACTGCCAACTTGGAGGTGCGGTTGCATGGGAGGATTTTCAGATGGTCCTCCTTGTTGTGGTCCTTTTTCCCAAGAGAAATTTGGATGTCTAGCCCACCCTGGGTTGTATGTGTTCGAGTAAGGATCATTCCCAGATTTTTGAAAAGTGTTCATAGCATGAACTTGTTCAGAGAGAAGTTCTGGGAATGCTGCAAGATGGACAAGACTGCATAGGATGGGCAGGACTAGAACATGTGACATATGCCTCGACTTGAGCTGTTTGTGGTGGTCCATTATTTAATACCAGAGCATCAACTTTCTTTGTCAGGTTATCAAGCTTGGCGCTCAGCTCTGGCATGACTCCTATCTCATATATACCACCTCTCTTTTGTGGTTGGGGACTTCTGTCACCTCTATTTGAATAATCCCATTGCTGGGAATTTTCGCACAAGGTTTCAAAGAAGTTCCACGCTTCGACATCACTTTTGGTCATGAATGACCCTCCACTAGTGGCATCAACCATGCGACGGTTCTGTGGTGTCAGACCGTCATAGAAGTATTGAACTTGTTGCCACTTCTCAAAACCATGGTGAGGACATTTAAGAAGCAAGTCCTTCCATCTTTCCCAACATTCATGAAAGTGCTCGCCCTCTTTTTGTGTGAAGTTAGTAATTTCTCTACGGAGGGCATTGGTTTTGTGAATGGGGAAGAACTTGTTTAAGAACTTCTTAGACAGTTGGTCCCATGTAGTGATAGATCCAACTTCTAGAGAATTCAACCATGCTTTCGCCTTATCCTTCAAAGAAAAAGGAAACAGGCGTAGGCGGATCGAATCGTCTGAACTTAAAGGTGGAGCAAATGTTTAAGAATTCTTTCACATGATGATATGGGTCCTCCTTGTCCAATCCATAAAAGGATGGCAACAATTGTATGACTCCAGGTTTAAGTTCAAAGTGTGCTGCCGTAGTGGTTGGCAACACTATGCATGAAGGCGCATTAAATTGGACAGGAGCTGAATAATCTTTGAGAGCTTTAACTTAACTCATTCGCCATTTCAACAGATTATTTCTCAATCTTTCACGAATTGTTCTTTCAATCTCAGGATCAAACGGTGCTAGTTCTATATTCAGAGATCTACGTCCCAGCATAAACTATGTTATTAATATAAGAAAGAAAACTAAACTAAGATGCAACCTATGATGAATAAAACTAAAGGAAAAAGTTATGAATTCCTAAAAACAAGAGAAAGCTATGCAAACGAGAATTGGAAAGAAGAACCCGAGAAAAGGAGATGATGAATGTCTGAAGATTTGAGAGCTCCTCCTTTTGAAGACAATGTTATTTAGCAGCTTCCTTCCTTAATTCCTGTAAACAAAAAGAAAACAAAAACAAATTAAATTTACTAAGTAATGCTAGAAAAAAAATCCTAAGCAACGGTTAATTTCTTAAAAAAAAAGATCAATTTTGAACGTCGCCGGGTAGCCCTTTTGTGACCTCTGTAGCTCACACGTGTGCACGCATAGGCACAAGATGAAAACATGATTTTGTAGTTGTCAAAGCCCTCTACACGATGGACGGCTTGGATCAACCGTACGTGCTACCGGTGGGGCCCACAGCGGTCCGTAAAAAACGGTCTTTTCGCCCGTTGCGGCGCTGGAAACGGACTTTCCGTTTTTGAAAAGATGAAGTCGGGTCAGCGCTGCTGACCGACTTATGCTCGTTCGGTGCACAGGCAGTGCACATGTGCACCGTGCACATGTCACCCAAGGTGGGGTCCACTGTGATGCTTTCGAGAAATCCAATCCATCCATCCTGTTTCTCACCTTATTTAAACCGTCAATACTAAGATTGAGGCAGTTCCAAATATCAGGTGGGCCCCAATTTAGAGATTAATAGGCTGATCTGTCCGTTGGACCACTTCCCGAGATCTTCTATGGCTGAAATTTAATATGTACGGTTAATTTACGGCCCTCATCCCATGTATGAAGTTTCGAACTGATTGGATAGCGGGAACCATGTGATCTTGCATTCTGGACCCTTTTCGGGCCCCTTTGGCTTGCTTTCCTCAGATCTCAGGCGTGTAAAATCTTCATTATTGGTTCTCTGGAGTCCATCCCGTGCTCTGGAGACTTTGGATCATGAAATCCATGCCTTTAACATCAATTTTCAATTAACGCTCCTGACTTCATCCTACAATAAAAATACAATTAAAATACTTCATTAAGCATTATCATATACGTAAAATCGGCTAATAACTGGGTCCGATATGCAATATTTGACCCATTGTGAGGCATAATTTACCTTTGACGAGCTTGGAACACACATCCGGTTGAAGCAATGTTTGAGATTGTTATATTTTGTTATTATGTTGGCTCACATGATGCATGATTTTTAGAACTGATAAGAAGCACATCTCCCACATAGTTACTTTATGCATCCATCATAGACTAGATTTATACACTGTTTTGATATTGAATAGTCTTGTGATTGGATCCTATGTTGGGCTTGGAAGCCATTATGGTTAAATTCAAAGATATCTTGAGCATTGGTATATTATTACGTCAAGATATAGATAATAGGATTTTATACTATCATAAAATTTTGATAAAGTCCTATTCACCTCCCTCTAAGACACTTTGACCTATTCCCACTTTAACTAAAGCGGTCCTTACCGCAATTTCAGACGATCCGTCTACAAAAAGAGTCCATCTGTTCTCTTTATCTGGCTCTGTATCCTTGAGAAGCGGGAGAGGTGACGGGGTCATGGAGACAGCCTCCGTACCGGCATCCACAACCTCGATGCTCGGACAGGTGAACTCTGCTATGAAGTTGGCCACTGGCTGGCCCTTGATTGTAGTCCTCAGACGATACTGGATATCAAACTCTCCGAGTTCTATAGCCCACTTGGTCAGTTGACCTGACACCTCAGGCTTCTTAAGGACTTATTTGAGGGGAGAGTCATTCAGGACAACAATAGAATGTGCGTGGAAGTATGGACGCAGCCTCCGCGTTGAGAGAACTAGAGGTAGAGTGTTAACTTCTCCATACTCGGATATCTGATCTCAGTAGGTACCATAGCCTTGCTCACGTAGTAGACGGGACGCTGTCTGCCCCCTACCTCTCCGATAAGTGCGGAGCTAACGGCCGAGGCTGAGACCGCCAGATACAGGAATAGGAGCTCGCCCTCTTCAGGCTTAGATAGCAGGGGTGGCGAGCCCAAGTATTGCTTCAATTATTGGAAGGCCTACTTACAGTCCGAGGTCCATTCGACTTTCTTGTGTCCCTTCAGCTATTGGAAGAAGGGAAGGCATTTATTAGTGGCTCGAGATATGAATCAACCGAGTGCCGCTACCCATCCGGTGAGGCATTGAATTTCCTTCGTCATCCGAGGTGAGCTCATGTCGAGCAATTCCTTAATCTTGTCAGGGTTCACTTCGATGCCTCTCTGGCTGACCTGAAACCTGAGGAATTTGCCCGAGCCTATATCGAAGGCACATTTAGTAGGATTTAGCTTCATGCGATATTCCCAGAGGATCAAGAAGGTCTCTCCGAGGTCCGCAATGTGGTCGGATGCTTTGACCCTTTTCACGAGCATATCATCAACATAGACCTCCATGGTCCGACCAATCTGCTTGGCGAGCATCTGGTTCACCAATCTCTGATATGTCGCCTCAGAATTCTTCAGGCCAAAAGGTACGACCCAATAATAGTAGAGACCTTTGTCTCTGACGAAGGTTATCTTCTGCCTATCTGTGGGGTGCATCGCATCTGATTGTACCTAGAATAGGCGTCCAGGAAGGACAACCGTTCATGTCCAGCCATGTTGTCCACCAGCTGGTCAATCTGAGGTAAGTGGAAGCTGTCCTTAAAGCAAACCTTGTTTAGGTCTGAGTAGTCTACGCAAACCCGCCACTTCTCATTTACTTTCTTCACGAGGACCACGTTTACGATCTAGTCCGGGTAGTGTACTTCTTCGATAAATCTGACACTGAGGAGCTTCGACACCTTATCTGCTATAGTCGAGTACCTCTCGGGGTCGAACGGTCTCCTCTTCTGCTTTATCGGCCTGTAATCTGGGTCCACGTTCATCCTGTGGACTATAACATCGGGAGAGATGCTTGACATATCTTCGTGCGACTATGCGAAGACGTCCTTATACTATTGCAAGAAAACCAGCATTTGAGACTGCTACTCAGGATTTAACGATGATTTGAGCTGAATAGTTCTGCTTGGGTCGGTTTCTTCGAGTGGGACGGTCACTAAGTCCTCTGTAGAGGAGTCTTCTGCAAGAGCTCTGGGGTCCAGGGCATTCACGGTGAGGGCCTGCTTCACCGAACCCTTCCTGACTACCACAGAATAATACCTCCGGCCTTCGCGCTGGTCTCCTCGAAGGTACCCAACCCCTCCCTCTGCAGGGAACTTCATCATGAGGTGATAAGCGGACACGACTGCCCACATTGCGTTAAGGGAAGTCGGCCTAGTATGACATTATGCATAGACGGCACGTTCACGATGAGGAAATCCACCAGAAGTGTAACCTGATGTTGTCCTTCCCCTGTTGTCACAGGGAGGGAGATGGCTCCCTCGAAGATCACTTTGTCTCTGGCAAAGTCGTGTGGGGGGGTCTTCACGAGTCAAAGGCGTGACCTATCGATCCCCATTCTTTCAAATGCCTCGGAGTAGATGATGTCGACTGAGCTACCAGTGTCGACTAATATGCAGTAGACCTTGTGGTTAGCTATAGTCATCGCCACCACCAGGACATCGTCGTGCGGATGCTTAATTCCACGCGCATCATCCTCTGTAAAGGTCAGGCTGCAGGGGCTTACTCGGAGTTCTTTCCTCGGCCTTTCAGCCAAGTTGATGTAATGCTTTGCGAGCCCTATTCGAGTCGACCCCTCCAAACAAACTACCATAGGTCATGCGGATCGCTACAAGCTCTTTTGTGGTCTTTCTTGGTTAGTCTTTCCCCTAGTTTCCTCCGGGTTGACTTATCTTCCTTGGTATCGTCGTAGATGGCCTTTGCGAATGAGAGTCTCGATTTCATCTTTGAGATCAATGAAGTCACTGGTATTGTGAGCGTGGTCCCGATGGAAGTGGCAGTACTTGCGCTTATCTTGTTGATCCGTGTTGGCCTTTATGCAAACTAGCCACTGCAGGAGTTTTTAATCCCTGATATCTAGCAAGATCTGCTTTGGAGATGTGTTGAGCGGGGTGTAGGAGTGGAACTTGCTCTCAAGCCTCCTGCTTGATCGACGATCGCGAGAGGCTCGATGGTCTGGCTTCTTACTAGATGACTGAGCCTCTTCGTTCCTTGGTCTCTTCTCCTTGGATGACTACTCGGCAACTTGAACATTCTTATGGGAGTTGGAGAACTCCTCGGCATTGGTGTATTTCTCAGCTCGGTTGATGAGTTCGATCAAAGTAGTCGGCAGATTCTTCCCAATTGAGAAGACGAACTTACCCTCCCTGAGTCCACTAAACATTACAAAAAGTGTCATCTTGTCGTCGTAGTCGTCCACTAACAGTGCCTCTTCATTGAAGCGGGCGATGACGTCCTTCAATGACTCCTTGTTCCCTTGCTTGAGGGTGAACAGATGAGTAGTCGACTTCCGACTCTTCTTACCAGAGATGAACTGGGTAAGGAATAATCTGCTAAGCTCCGCAAAGGAGCCGATCGACTTTAGCTTAAGCTACTGATACCAACTCTGAGCAGACCTGGAGAGAGTTATCAAGAAAGCCCTGCACATCATTGCGCTCTGATGCTAATTGGATCTGCATCTAAGAGTGATAGGATTCTATGTACTTCGTAGGGTCACCGAAACCAAAGTACTGAGTGATAGGGGGCATCCGAAACCTTGAAGGCATTACTACGTTCATGATATCGCCAATAAACGGGGGCTCCATTTCCTCCATCATTGCCTCCACAGTATTAGAGATTTGTCTATGCTGGTCACAACGCATACTTCTTATTTGGCTTTGTAGTTCCTTGAGTTGAGCTTCCCATGGATCCCTATTCTCAGCGACAGTTTCACGAGGTGCCTCGACTTCAGGTTCACGGGGCTACCTTCTCCTCTCCAGCTGATGGCGGAGGTCAGTTGGGCCTAGAGCAAAAGTTGCGGACACATAAGATGGTTTCGCGTCTCGAACAGGTTCGTGGACTCAGGCAGACCGATTCTGGGACGCAATGTTCTGCATAGGATTGGGAGCTCGAGCAGACTATGCCTGGGACCCCTTGACCCGAGAACTGACTTGCTGCAATCGTTCCTCGGGTGCCGGGGTGGCTTTCACCATGTTAAGAGGTGGCTGCTGGTTTTGTTGCGCTTTCATTCGGCTGATTTCTTCCCTCAGCATCTGGACTTCGTTTTGTAACGCCTTGTACTTTCCTCCTCTGTTATCCGCTAGGTTCGAGCTCCACTGTCGTAACCATATTCTTTCCTCTCACCATTTCTGATAAAACCTTCTAGCTTTTTGTTTGAATTTCCACATATGGTGCTCAAAAATGTTGAGGTCAAATTTGGACCACCCTCCACTCAATGCTACGAACTTGAAACGGACCCTAGTCCAATGCAGAAAGGCGAGCAAAGGAGACCATGACTTAAACAGGGGACCCTCTGATGCCTAAGTCAAGCTAAGGAATTTGGGTCTAAGTTGCGTGGTGTAGAGAGAGGGTGTAAGATATTGCGTACCTGTTGCAATGGGAGTCCTTTGGTATTTATACCTGTGGGTCGGGTGAATCGTGTTCGTCAATCTCAGCATGATTTACTCAATCAAGCGAATATTGCAATCGTAGAAATATCCTGCACAATCTTTGGATTGCATATCACATCGTGTCTTAATGGGGCGTATCACTGGGCGTGCTCTTCGGCCTACGTCAATACTTGAGCTGATTTCCCAGCTTGGTACTCGGAGCCCACAATCGGAACGCTTTCATCTGGACTCGGACTCATCCTATCCGAGTCTACAACTAGGCTTTCGTAGTCGGAGTTCGTAGTTGAGGTATCGGGATTGGAGTTTGTCGGATATGCTTATCCCTAGCCTCAGTCCTTGGCCTGTGGGTAGGAGATAAGTCATGCTCGGATGATTCACAGACGTAGGTCTTCGGATGAGGATTCCAGCTCGGAGTTGTGACTCATTAGGGGAGAGCTTGGTTTAGCCGAACCGCCATAACTTAAGGGTCGGGACAGACCCGAAGTGATATTTTCCTTATGAGGCCTTCCTTCCGAGCTCCGAGCCCTCAATACTCTGCTTGACTTGTCCAGGTCGGATTTCCCCGTAACAGAAGCCCCCTACTGTCTTGGTCCAAGCTCGGACTTAGAGAGTAAATACCTTGGGAAATGACACGCCGCTTCTACTCATGATGATGCTCGGGGTAACCATCCACATGCAGGGGACTCCAATATTGGAAACAGGCAGATGGGTCTGAGTGAAAGATACCTCGGTTTAACACGGAGGTCTTGGTATCGATTCCATTGTGGGGGTGGCTAACAGTGAAGTGTGAACTGACAGTGGGTGTATTAACAAGCTAACAAAAAAAGAAAAGGTTCAATGGCAAATAAGCTTATTCTAAGAAGGTTTCAACGGTGGGCATCATTATCCCTACAGTTTCCAGTGATTTGGTTCAGTTGAGCTTTAATTATCCCTCATACCCTAAAATGAGCAGCTTTCCTACCTCATTTTCAGACGAGTGCACTTCTGATGTAAAGGGAGAGAATTCTGTCCCTCTGATGTACTGTGCATCAATGTCATTCTGGACACGTGTCACACATCGATGAGATCAAAACCGTTAATTTTCTATTCCCAATATGAGTGAACCATGCTTCAAAAATTGAACTATTTCAGACAGTTCTAGCCCTTAGCGGCATAGAAATGAAGATTAAAAGACAAACCAGCAACGGCTACTGTTAAGTGAGAAAAAGTCCATTTATTCGATGGTTAAGATGTAATAATCAAGAGAACATCTATCAATCATCAATAACGGATGATTCCCATGATGTATGGTTCAGATCGTCAGAAAATATGCCACGTGTGAGGCACACGATCTGGAGGCACGAAAATGCCATCCTCCAGAGGCAGGTAATCCATTCTCGTGCTGCCTGAAACGCTGCCCCCTTAACTAGCGGATTACACTCGGTCTTTCAGCTAGAGATGGGCATCGAGCTGAGTCGAGTCGAGGTGGGCCAAGCTTGGCTTGGCTTGTCCATGATGTACTCGAGTTCGAGCTTGGCCTCGAGCTCAACATTGAAGCTTGGCTTGTTTGCCAAAGTTGTCGAGTCGAGTTCGAGTCGAGCTAGTGGTTCGAGTCGAGTCGAGTTTACCTCGAGTCGAGCTCGAGCTTGTTGGGTGAGAGAGTAATGGATTCTGTTCTTGATCCTCCTCCATTGATGAAAAATTCAAAAATCTTAAGAGAATCAAAGCAAAACCCGATGAAAAAACCAAACAAAGCTTCGAATCGGATGAGGAAACCTGTAAGAATCGATCTGTTCTTGATCTTCTTCCACCAGCAGAAATCCAAGTACTAGAAAAGAAATAGAGCAGAACACAGATCAGAAATCCAAGTAAAGAGCTCTAGCCAATCAGATCATTGGATTTCCTTGAAGCTCTAACAAATCTAAGAAGAACCCATCTCGAATTTCTTGGGTTTCTCGCCTAAGAAGTAGATCTCAAGAGATTGAAATCATACTATTGTGGAGCTGAAATGAAAACTGGTGGTGGTGGTCGGGGCGGGCGTGCGGCTGGCAGTGGGCAGAGAAAGAGAAGAAAGGGAAAGGGAAGGGGGTGCGTGCGGTCAGGTAGAGACTCTAGGGTTTGTTTTTTATTTTTTTATTTTTAAACTTAAAACTTATATATATATATATATATATATATATATATATATATATATATATATATATATATATATATATATAATATAATATAATATAATATAATATTTAATATATTTATTAATTGAGCAGTCGAGTTGAAATGCCCCTGGTCGATCTTGGCTTGAACTCAACTCGAGCTTCAAATAATTAGCTTGGCTCGCTTGAATCGGCCATTCAAGCCGAGTCAATCCGAGCCGATTGAGTCGAGTCAAGCGAGCTTTTCAAGCTAGCTTGACTCGTGAATGACCCTAAGCACCGTACGATCAGTAACCTGGTAGATGTGGGCCACGTGATGCGTGTATATCTTAGTAATACACGCGTGTGGATGTAATTATTGGGTTGGCCAATCTTATTTGTGGTCGTAAGTTGTACCTTAATAGTCCGATTTTCCTTTTACCACCGTGGACCATTTTTGTACAATGGATTGATAATCTCTTTATAAAGCCGACTAAGCAACTTTTTACTCCTTAGCGTTAACAAAGTTAATGCAAGGAGTAAGGGGCTTACTGTTAGGGAAAAATAGAACAAGCCTAAAGACTCGACTATGGAATGGATCGACTCTACTGACACCACCCGGGATTCCGAGACAATAAGCCTGACCGAGGCAAGCATATTAAAAGCCTAAAGGAGAGACTTAGCTCAGATTAGAAGGAACGAATCTTGACTGAGGCTTACAAAGTCCAGAGCCATAAGACAGAATTTACGAGATACACGAAGTTGACTCAATAAACGAGACAACAACATTCAAAGAGGCCGATTAAGGCCCAAAGCTCAGAAGCCACACAACCGACCATAAAACCGACCCATTTTGAGGACGGTTACAGAGTCGGTAATCGGATCAAGAAAGCACACTGATTATGGATTAGTTTCATTTCATCCGACAGAGGGCAAGTAGCACTACCTTTTATAGCCAGCCGAGACTCGCTCATCACTAGATTCGAACAGGCCTGATCCGAGCAAGGAAGAGAGTATAAAATAAAACACCTTCCCCAAAATTCAGTAAAAAAATTCCTGATCCCGAAGATCTCTGGATCAACTGGAGTCCTAAATTGGATTGGCATCGAATCTCCAAAATATCAGGAAAGAATCCTGGCACAATGGGATCCTCCCCTCATATAAATATAAGAGACTTCAAGGGTGAAAGGTATGCAAAAAAACACACACTCTCAAACCCTTCAATACGATCCTAGTCCTGACTTTGGCATCGGAGGGTCCCCCGGCTCTAGTCAGGGTCTCCATTGTCTTCTTCCTGTGCAGGAAACGGATCCAAGGAGGGCGCACCAGATTTTTGCATCAACAAATTTAAGTATCATTCAATTGCCTTCTGTTACCTTTCTTAAAGGGCTAGTCGGTTAACAGCTTGAGTTAGCCCACTCATTTCTATGTGAAATCCACCCTGACCAGCATAAGAGTCACCTCTTTTAAGTGTAGATCTCAACAATCAGCCTCATCCATGGTTCAAGTGGACCACATGTCAACTAGAGTGGCAGGAGAACTGTCGGGCTCCCCCACCCTCCAGGCGACCTCTGGTTCGACCAGGTGCACTCAGCGGAATCGTGGAGGAAATGGACGACTAGAAAGAAAAGTTTAGGAGCTTCGAGCCAACATGAATTACATGAGGTAGATATTGGAGCAGATATAGCCCCAGCAGACACAAGTGCCCAACCAAAGGGACGGTTAACCTAATGGTGATCAACAGTTTGTCGACTCTCAACCTTCCGCACCGTGAGTTGCTCCTCAACCGAGTCAACATCCGAACCTAGTCGAGCCTGCCCCATCTGATGTTTCAGCAGCAGTTTCGTTGCCTGCCTCTGATCCACGACACGAAATAGATCGAAGGAGGTGCACCCGGCCTCCAGCAGAGGGAATGGTTGACAACGAAGAACCCTAGAAGATCGAGATCCAAAATCTACAGAAGCAGATTGCGAATTTAAAACAAAATCGTCCGACCACTCAAGCAAGATAAGAGGAGACAGAATCCCCGTTCGTGGACGACATAATGCAAGCTCGCCTACCAGATCAGTTCCCCTTGCCTCAGATTATGCCCTACACTATCCAACGGAACAAATAAAGTCATTTTAGACTTATATGGAACTGTATGATGCCTCGGATGCAGTAATGTGCCGAGCATTCTCACTTACCTTATCCAACGTCGCTCGACTTTGGTTCAAGCAACTGAAGCCGAGGTCCATTAGCTCGTTCGCAGAGCTCAGTGATGCTTTCATCGCAAACTTCCTTGGTCGTAAGAAAAGGCTCACGGCTTCAGTGCATCTAAATAACATAGTTCAAAAGGAAGGAGAGCTCCTCAAGGACTATATCAAACGTTTTAACCTCGAAGCTCTTCAAGTTCGAAAACATTCGGACGAAATAGCTCTCAACTCCATTATGCAAGGAGTAAGAGACAAACCTTTTCTCTTGTCTCTGGATAAGAATCCACAATCTACTTCGGCCGAGTTTATGACTCGGGCAGAGAAGTACACCAATGTTGAGGAAACTCGGATCCTGCAAGAAGCAGCTCAGAACAAGAATGCTTCAGCGAAGCAGTCAGCGAAAAAAGAGACTAAGTCAGTCAATATCAGTAAAAAATGGAAAGATGATCGGTCTCGAGACAAATGCAAGTCGAGCAAACAACCTGACAGCAAGTTCACGAACTACACCCCGCTCAATAAGCCGCAAGAGCAAGTCCTGATGGAAATCAAAGGTGAGAACTTCGTCAGCTGGCTGAACAAACTCCGAGGTAATCCTGATCGACGAAACAGAAATAAATATTGTTATTTTCATCAGGATCACGGACACAACACAAGCGACTGCTATAACTTGAAGCAGAAATTGAAAGGCTCATCAGAGAAGGTCACCTGGGCGAGCATGTGGACCAAGGAGCCAGGACCATGACTGCGGAAGAATGCCCAAGTGACAACCGACCCATAGAAGAAATCCGAACCATTCTCAGTGGTCATCTGGGCGGGGGCAACTCAAACAATGCTTGGAAAACCCATGTAAGGAATATGAGTTGGCCCGAGTTCGAGATCATGATTCTGGCTCAGCCTATGAAGGAGAGAAAGTTAGAAAAATATAATCTCACATTCACTGAAGAAGATGCTCGGGGGATCCACTATCGGCATGACGACGCTTTGGTCATCACCGTCACCATAACGAACCTCAGAGTCTTCAGGGTTCTCATCGACACAGGGTCGTCTACAGATGTGTTATTCACCCAGGCCTTCAATAGAATGGGAATCGAGCAGTCTTCTTTGTGCCCCGTGAAGACTCCTTTGATTGGCTTTTCTGGCAGGCAGGTCCTCCCCGAGGGAGCTATATAGCTTCCCTTCACCGCCGGAGACACACCGAGTCAAGCAACGGTAATGGTCGACTTTTTGATAGTCGACCAACCTTCGGTCTACAGCGCCATCCTCAGTTAACCCTCTCTATGTCTTCTCCAAGCTGTAGTGTTGACGTACCATTTCTAAATAAATTTCCCGACCGAGTCGGGAGTAGGAGTCGTTAAAGGTGACCAACAGGATACAAGGCGCTGCTATGCGACAGCTATGAAAGGACCAGCCGAGGTAACCACGATCGAGTCATTGGACCTTCAGGCCGAGACCCACGAGCGAGGCCAACTGGTAGAAGATCTCATCCCGGTATGTCCCTAGAGAAACCCAATATCCACCCCTAGAGAAAGTGGCCCTAATGTTAATTGTGTCTTCACAATGACTTTGAACGTACTTCCAAGAGCGCACCATCATCGTATTAACAGACCTCCCGTTGCACCAGGTTCTTTAGAAACTGGAGTCTTCCAGCCGTCTAACGAAGTGGGCAATCGAGCTCAGTGAATTCGACATCCAGTACAAGCCGAGGATAGCCATTAAAGGACAGGCTGTGGCCGACTTCATAGATGAACTCACTCCGTAAACCAATCTGCCTACCGAGCTTGTACATGAATCCGTCGATCCTCTGACTGTTATTATTCCCGCATCATTGCCCGACTCAGCCCCCTGGAACCTTTATATCGACGGCTCATCCAACTGTAAGGCAAGCAGGGTAGGAGTCGTCTTGGAAACTCCCGATCAAACCCACATGCAATATGTCTTAAGACTTAAGATTTCAAGCCTCAAACAATATCACAAAATATAAAGCTCTGTTGCTCGGTCTTCGACTAGCAGCCAGTCTGGGTGTTACATTGACGATATGCTCGTCAAAAGTATACACGCGGCCAATCATATTACCGACCTAGAAGAAATGTTCCTTTCCTCCATAAATATCAGATGAAACTTAACCCAAGCAAATGTGCTTTTAGAGTAAGCTCGGGTAAATTTCTCGGGTTTTTAGTCAGCCAACGAAGGATCGAGGCAAATCTAGAGACGATCAGGGTGTTGCTTGACATGAAATCCCCGAAAATGATTAAAGATATACAAAGATTGACTGGACGAGTAACCGCACTCAATCGCTTCCTTTCTCGAGCTACCGATAAATACCTTCCGTTCTTCAAACAACTGAAGGGACGACAAATGGTAAATTGGACGGAAGAGTGTGAAGCAGCGTTCCAGCAATTGAAGTCATATCTCGGATCTTCTCTTCTCCTATCAAAGCCTGAGCTAGGGGAAGCCTTATTGTTATATCTAGCGGTCTTCGACGCAGCCGTAAGCTCAGCCTTGATACGTGAGCATGAAGAGAAGAAATTACCAGTGTATTACGTCAGCAAAGCACTGCAACCAACAGAAACCCGATATCCACCTCTGGAGAGTGTTAGTTGTATCCTCACGACGATTTCGGCCATACTTTCAAGCACACACCATCATCATCTTAATTGACCTCCCACATCGTCAGATTCTTTAGAAACCAGAGGCTTCCGGCCACCTAACAAAGTGGGCAATTAAGCTCAGTGAATTCGACATCCAATACAAGCCGAGGGTAGCAATTAAAAGACAAGTCATGGTTGACTTCATAGTTGAAGTTACCCCACAAACCGATTCACCTACCAAGCTTGCAGATGAGCCAGCCAATCAGTCGACGACTGCCACTCCCGAGTCATCTCCCGACCCACCCTACTGGCAGCTTTTCGTCGATAGCTCATCCAACTCTAAGGCAAGCGGGGCAGGAGTCATCCTGAAAACCCCGATCAAACCTACATGCAATGTGCTTTAAGACTTGAATTTCAAGCCTCGAACAATATAGCAGAATACGAAGCCCTATTGCTCAACCTTCGAATAGCAGCCAATTTGGGTGTTACTCACCTTAACGTATTTAGTAACTCACAGTTGGTCGTCAATCAGGTTACTAGCGTGTACCAAACACGTAAAGAGCAGCTGAAAGCTTAAATGAAGAAAGCCAAAGAACTGATCGACAGTTTTCAACAATGTACTGTCATTCAAATCCCTCGAACAAAAAATGCTAAAGCCGACCTATTGGCGAAACTTGCCTTTGCCGACAAGGACGATATACTCAGGTCCATTCCAATCGAGTACGTCGCTAAGCCGAGCATTGACGACCCGCCTAGCTTGACCGTACACTCGATCAATTTGGAACTTGTTTGGCTTGACCTGATCGTCCAGTATATCAACAATGAGAAGTTGCCTGAAGATCGCGCCGAGGCTCGGCGGTTGAAAATCTGAGCCTCCTGGTACATCATACACAATGGGGTACTACATAAGAAAGGATTTTTCATGTAGTGTGGGAAATTCATAAAGGGATTTGTGGAAATCACTCGTGAGGACGATCGCTCGCGCATAAGGTTCTGTGGCAAGGGTATTACTGGCCGACCATTCAACACGACGCTCGCAAACTCGTCCAGAGTTGTGACAAATGCCAACAATTCGCGGTCATCCCGAGACAGCCACCCAAGGAACTGACCCCTATGGCCAATCCTTAGCCATTCGAGCAGTGGGGAATTAACATCATCGGACCGTTCCCTTTGGGGAAAGGCCAGACCAAGCTTGCCGTTGTTACGGTGGATTACTTCACTAAGTGGACCGAAGCCGAACCATTAGCTAGGATAACCGAATAAAAGATCACAGATTTTATCTGAAAAAATATCATCTGCCGATTCGGGATACCTCGGACCATTATTATCGACAACAGGAAGCAATTCGACAACAGGCAATACCGAGAGATGTGCGACAATCTCGGAATAAGAAATGTCTACTCGTCCCCCCATCATCCTCAGACGAATGGACAGGTCGAGGCAATCAACAACATCATCAAACAACACCTCCGAACCAAACTCGACCGAACCAAGGGAGCGTGGGCCGAAGAACTTCCTAAAATTCTATAGGCATACTGAACCACTGCTTGCACCGCCACGGGAGAAACTCCCTTCTCCCTTGCATATGGATCGAAAGCCATCACTCCAGTTGAGATCAGACTACCTTTAGCTCGAGTCAGTTTGTTTAATGAAGAAGACAATGAGGAATTGTTGGCTCTCGGACTCGACCTCTTGGAAGAACGAAGAGAAAGAGCTTGGCTACGAATGATGGCTCGGCAGCGACAAGTAGCCCGGTTCTACAATGCCCGAGTCAAGGTTAGGCGCTTCCGAGTGAGAGACATAGTCATCCAAAAAATGTTCCTAAACACTAAGGTGGTTGGTACAGGCATACTGGGACCCAATTGGGAAGGACCCTATATTATCTCGAGCACCATCAAACCCGAAACATATCGGTTAGAAGATCTAACTGGGTAATTACTTTCTCATCCTTGGAATGCCAAGCATTTAAAAATATACTATCCCCAGGTCGGTCGTTGAGCGACTGGTTAAATTCTATTATCAGACGAGCAAAAAATGAAAAGCATGTAAAATTTTCAAATGAATGTGAAAATCAAATATATTGATTCATCAGTATGAGTTTTAAATTAGATTACATTAGTTCCCAGTTTCGAATTACATTGACAAAGTGACAAGGAAAGACGCAAAAAAAAAGTTGGCCGAGATAAGTGATGTTCCCCCCCCCCCCTCCGGTTGCAAATGCTCTCGAGTACGGCTTGAATCCTGGTGTGCTTGAAGTGGTTAAAGCTTTGCAATCCAAAATTAGCTTCAATATTCACTAGGAGCTAACTCAGGAGGTGACTCGGATTCAACTGCTGCCTCTACTCAGATCAACCACTGGCGCCGCCTCAGGAGCAGCCTCGGAAGTAATCTCAAGATCAGGCACCGCCATACCAAATGACCCAGCTGCCCCGGCATCCAGATCGTTAGACCCAGAGTCGCTCTCGTCGAATCCCGAGAGATCAAGTTCATGGAAGGACAACTTCATCAGGTCCATGCACTTGGCATAGCCATCCTGATACAAGCGGTCCCGCTCATCCAAATACTCATGGGATTTTAGATAGGCCTATACGGCCTGGACCTTAGCATGGGCAATGGCACCCTTAATCTCGGTCCTAAGCCGAGCCAACTTCTCTTCAGAGGAGACATAAGCCTGGTGATTCCGCCGGCTCTCCTCCTGGGCCTCTTTCAATTGCAAGGTCAAACGAGCACTCTCGACGGTGGCCCCCTCGAGAGCCTGCCTGGAAGCTCCTAAGTCGCTAGTCATTATGTTGAGTCGAGTCACAACAGCAGCTAGTTGTGCTTCCGCCTCCTCGGCCCGTTTCTGAGCATCGGCCAGATACGAGCAAGCCCTGAGCGCACAAGGGGTAAACTGCAAAAGGAAAATAAAAGGTTAGCCAAGCCTAAGGAAACCGACAAAGCAAGTGCAAAGTTCAGCTCTTACCTCGAGAAGCATCTTCGTCATATGGGAGAGAGTCCGCCTCGGGAAGAGCTTCGAAGAGGGCAGCGAAGTCCTTTTCACTCCCATGGGAGATCGCCCAAGGGAGCATGTCCTGAACGGCCCGTTGGAAGATCGACGACTCCTATTGAGTCGTCTCCCCTCCTGATGGCTCCTCCCTTCTCTGCTCCTCCCTTTGTTCCTGAGCCGGCTGGACAGCCCCTCGGGACTTAGAAGCTACCACCTCCGCCGCTCCTGCTCCTTCCCCCAAGTCAGGAACAATCACAATCGGGACGGCCGGGTTAGTCTGCCCCTTAGTATTTGAAACCATCTTCGGCCTCTTCGAAAGCCGAGGCTTTGACCTTGGAGGGGCCTTCATTTTGGAAGGCGGACGGAGGAAGGGACGAGCCTCAGCCATTTCTACATCAACCACAAGATGAGTCAAACAAGAATCAAAGGGAATAAAGAAGGGTAGCTAGAAAGTACCTGTTAAGGCCGAGTCCAAACTCGATTCAAAAAGATGCTCCGGCTGGAGAAGCCTCTTCCAAGACCTTTGCTCCAGACTCAGCACCTTCAGATCTTTGATCCGAGCTAAAGTGCCGACTCCGAGACTGGGCTTATGCTTGGGAATATCTGCGAAATATACACGGTCAGACTCAAAGACTTAAAATTATGGGAAGATGGAGAAAAGAGCGCACGCTGAGTCACCTGTTTGGGAGAATACCCGAGGAACGTGAAGTCGATGGGCCCAGGCTCGGTAGTCTCCCAGCGACCACACGTCCAAAACCATCTATCTCTCCAATGCTTATTGGAAGTAGGAGGGTCAGTTATCAAAGGTCCGCCCTTATTTCGCCAAGCACACAAAAAATACCAGTCGGGCTACTACAGGTTCGGCCGTACTTAGTACAGATAGAAAAACTCATCGACAGTCAGTGAGGGCCGCTCCATCTCAATCCACAACACTGCGCATCCAAACAAGTTCCTCCACCTGTTCGGAACTATCTTCCCAAGTGCTATTCGTAGTCGGGAAAGCAAATCCTAAACTATCCCTTGAAGAGGCAGACGCAAGCCACACTGCAAAGCGACCTGAAAAATCGCGATCATCCTGGTAGGAGGACGGTCAGGTAGTTCATTTGGGAGAGTGAGGCGAAGAATGACCGAGTCCGGAACATGGTACCCGACCTTGATCTTGTCTAGTTCTGCCTTGGTTAGAACAGAGGGAACGGGACCCTTCTGTTCGTCCTCGACCTCCTCTCCCTCGGCTGCTGACTCAGCAGCACTTGGCACTTTCTGGGCAATGACCGACTCACTAACTCCTTTGGCCGTCTTACCCTCTTCCCCCTCTGCTTCCTCCTCAAGAGGATTGGGCCTACCAGGGGTAGTCACCAATGACGCCCCTCTGCGAGATGAACCCGTTAGGACTAGGTACTCTGCTGAAAATCCCGCCATCTTTTCGGAGTGTCAGAAAGCAGCATTGGCAGTTACAGCCATCTCCGCCAACAATGAAGGTGATTCCGAAACGTCCTAAAAACATCTCGCTTCACCTTTGTCACCAGAAGCTCCCTCTCGGGGGCTCAAGAATACTTGCATTGTCACTACAATTGAAAGCAAAAGGGAGGGAGAGAGTTACAAACTCACCGAAGGTAGCAGGAGTGGCTGAAGAAAAGATGGAACGTGGGAGCAGGAGTCGGAAACGAAAGGGCAAAAATGGCGAAAATGGTGGAAAACAGTGGAAAACGCGTGCGCGGAAATGGGAGCCCGGCATCTCGCTCCCCCTTTTATAGCCTTGCCACATAGCAAGTGCATTTAAGGAGGAGTCGAGTCGACGCCTGCTTCGACTCCCCTGCTCGACATGTGGCACGCTTCGGGCGATGCAAGCACATTTTTCACCACGTGTCTGGCTCTCATAAGGCGAAAAGATGTTTTGGCGGCTTCCCGCTCGAGCGGCCTTGGTTGATGAATCGACGCATGTTCTGAACGATATAAAATGCCTCGACATCTACACTGGCCGCTTAAGGAGGAGTCGAGTTGACACCTGCTTCCGATCCCCTGCCCGACATGTGGCGCGATTTGGGCGACGTGAGCACCTTTTTCGCCATGTGTCCGGCTCTCATAAGGTGAAAAGACATCCTGGCAGCTTCCCACTCATGCGGTCTTGATCAACGAACTGACGCGTATTCTGGACGATATAGAACACCTGCAAGTAATAAATGTTCCATCATAAAGTCGGTCCCAGCTCAAGCCGACTCAACAACTCTCTACTCCTTAGCATCAACAAAGTTGATGTAAGGAGTAGGGGGGCTTACTTTTGAGAAAAAGTAGTACAAGTCTAGAGACTCGGATATGGAATAGACCAACTCTACTGACACCGCCCGAGATCTCGAGGCAACAAGCCTGACCGAGGCACGTATACCCAAAGCCTAAAGGAGAGACTTAACTCAGATTAAAAGGAACCAATCCTATCCAAGACTTACAAAGTCCTGAGCCATAAGACAGAATCTATGAGATGCACTAAGTTAGCTTGATAAATGACGCAGTAACATTCAAAGAGGCCGATTGAGGCCTAAAGTTCAGAAGCCACACCACCGACCATAAAACCGACCCATTTTGAGGACGGTTATAGGGTCGGTAATCGGATCAAGAAAGCACACTGATTATGGATCAGTTTCATCTCATCTGACAGAGGGCAAGTAGCACTACCTTTTATAGCCAACCGAGACTCGCTCATCAGTAGAGTTGGCTAGGCCCGATCCGAGCAAGGAAGAGAGTGTAAAATAGAACACCTTCCCGGAAATCCAGTAAAAAGATCCCCGATCCAGAAGATCTCGGGATCGACTGGAGTCCAAAATTGGATTGGCACAAAATCTCCAAAATATCGGGAAAGAATCCTCGTATGGCGGGATCCTCCCTCTCCTATAAATAGGAGAGACTCCAAGGGTGAAAGGTACGCAAAAACTCTCTCTCCCTCTTCTTCTTGTTATCATTCATCTGAATCTAATTAGTACATGCAGAGTGGATTCACAAGGATTGAAAGTCATCATTCGGTCTTAAATCAGTTGAAGCCTTGAAAGTTAATTTAGTTGTTTTAAGGATTATTATTATTTTTAGTTGTGGTCTTTACATGAGACTCACAAGAATCATGTGTCATACATGCGTGGGGCATCCAATAAGCATTTAAATAGAGCGGGCACCGCACATGACGACTTGACTTGGCAAACTCGACTCGTCCAATTCGTTCAGACCCGACTCGATTCAAACCGAGTGGGTGAGTCAATTTGAACCGAGTCGACTTCGTCAATCGAACTCGGAATCGTCGAGTTCGGGTCACTTAGTAACTTGACTCAACTTGACCCGAAATCCAACTCGGTGTTGATCAACTTGATCCAAAAATAAATCAATACATATATTAAAAATAAAAGATAAAAAATCAAATCTAACATTTTAGATTTGAAATGCCCTGTAGTTGATGGAGGTTGCAATTTTGACAAGTGTACCTAGGTTTTGAGTTGTGATTTCAGCCGTGGATATCCATTGCACTCAATCCGGCTCGGTGCCAACTTGACCCAACTCAATGCCAACTCGACGATTGATACTCATGACCGGACTCGGTGCAGGTTGGTGAGCCAAACTAGGACTCGAGATCAAGTCGAGGCATGCGGAACTCGGTACTAAGTCGGTCGAGTTCGGGTCAGTCTATTTCAAAACCGGATTGAGTCGGGTCGGCCCTAACTCGGTCGACTCGGATTCCCGACTCTAGCTTTAGATGATCGGTTTTGCGGGGATTATTAGATACTCAAATTGCCTACGACGCTTCATATACGAGGCACACGTCGGGTGTATTGACCCAAATTAATAGGGAATTTGTTGCCAATAAAGGTTCATTTGGCCAACACGTAGATCATTCATGAAGAGAAGTTGATCGACCACGGCCATTGATTTTGGATAAGTGTTGATCATCTATAGATGTTTACGATTGATCACAACCATTGATTTGTGGTGGCAACGTGTCCATCATAACCCCAGGATATTGATGCCCCAATACAACAGATTCCCTTTTTTAATCTTTATTCTTCCTTGTCTTTTACACTTACCCTCCAATTCCATCGTCCATGGAGGGGAAGGAATCGTCTGCAACAAATGTTTTAGCCGATCAGTACAACTCCCATGCTCGTGGGACACGCCATCTTAGATGTGTGATAGCCAAGCCGTCCATTACGTAGCAAACCTTATGTTCACCGCAAATGCGGAAGATTAGCCCAATAAAAACTAACATGGCCCTTTGTTGATGCAAATGTCAGTTCGTCCTCCTTTGACCCTTGTATGCCTGCACAAAAAGAGGACAAAGGAGACCCAGCTCGAGCAGGGGACCCTCCGATGCCAAAGTCGGGCTGGACTCGGGGTCTCAAAGTATTGAAAGGTTTTTTTAGAGGGAATTTGTTTCGTACCTCTCAAGGTGACAGGGGTCCTCCTTTTATAGCTGCTGGGGTCCTCCTGATATTGAGCGCGGGATCTTCTCCTGGTATCACGGAGATAGGATCGTGCCCATCTTGAGCCGTCATCCGATCCCGTGAGCTTCGGGGTCGGAGATCTTATCCCAAGATATCCGGGATGAGATCTGACCTAGCGACGGTCGGTCTTGTAAGGTGGTCCGCCCGACACATGCCCGGAACGCTGATAAGTCGTCCGAACCGACTCAACCGTTGTCTCGGTTTAGCGAACCATGCCTCGGATTCGACACATCCTTCGGTGACCCGAGGTATTAAGTCCGAGTCTCGAGGCATTAAGTCCGAGTCTTCGGACTTGTATTTTTGTCCCCAACAGTAAGCCCCCCTACTCCGTGTGCTTCATATGACACTAAGGAGTAACGAGTTTGGAGTCGGTTCGTAACTCAGTCCGAGATGAGTCGTGGTCATTAAATGCATTCCGTAAGGCCTTTAATGGGAGACGGTTCAGCTCCTGACATCGCATGCGCCGTCAGCCGTCAAATCGCACATCCCGTCAACGAAGATTGGACACGTAGCAAAGGTATTATTGTCGCCAGCCGACGTGCGCCACGTGTCGAATGAGGGAATCGATGCAGGCGTCGAATCATTTCCCCATTAATTGTCTCTGCCGTATGGCGACCTTATATAACGTCAGGGGCCCCGCACTTTAAACTTTTACTGCTCTTGCCATTCCCGCTCCGCATTTTCTTTGGGGTTTGCATAACCTTTCATCTCCTTCTTTTCGTTTCTCCTAACCGTCGGTGCCTCTTTCCGCCATTTCCGTTTTCCTTTCTCCCTCCGGTGAGTTTCTCCTTCCTCTTTATTAGATATTAATGGCGGATAGGAGTTCTCAAAGTCCCCAGGGGGGGGCTTCCGGAGACGAAGGCGAAGCGCAACGTTTTTGGAACGTTGCGGAATCGCCTTCCTTACTGACGGAGATAGCAGTGGACGCCAACGCTGCTTGTCTACCGGAGAGAGTCACCGAAGCTCCGGCGGAGCGCCCTGCTTCCGTCGTTCCTTCTCGGGGCGGGTCATCTCTATTAACCCGCCCGGGAAGGCCTAACTTGCAAAGGGACATGGAGGAAGATGAGGAGGAAGAAGATGAAATTTTAATCGCCGAAGGAACCCCTGATCTTGCTCCCGTTGGTGAATCGGCGCAGGCCGAGTCTAAAGAAGGATCGGGGGAGGATTTAAGCGGTCCGGTTCCCTCGGTCTTGACTGAGACGGACTGGACAGAATCCGAGTCGGGTACCATATTCCCGAGTAGGTCATCACCTATCTCCCCCCCGAATGACCTGCCGGATCACCCTCCTGCTGGGGCAGTCGCAATTTACCAAGTATCGATGCAGTGCGGCTTGCGTCTGCCCCTTCAGACCATCGTTCGGGGAGTTTTATCTCGCATACAGATTGCCCGGGGGCAGATAGTCCCGAATGGGTGGAGGAACTTACTCGGATGTGCGGTGTTGTGGGCTGAGATGGAACAGCCACCACTTACAGTCGACGAATTTCTCCACCTGTATCAAGTACGGGTAAATCCGAACTATCCCGGCTTCTACGTCTTCGCTGCTTGGCGAGGCGGAGGCGGTTCCCTGATAACCGACCCTCCCACTTCCAACAAACACTGGAGAGAGCGTTGGTTTTGGGCATGTGGTCGCTGGGAGACGGATGAATCCGGGTCCTACGAGGCTCGTGTCCCTCGGGCGTTCCAAAGAGCAGGTGACTTGGGTCTTCTCTCCCTCTCGCCCCCTTATTTTTATTTTTATTTTTGTAATATTCTGAGTCTGACGAGCTTATGTTTGGCAGTCCAAAGAAGCGGCCGAAGCTCGGCACCACTGCCTCGGCTCGGATCAAAGAGTTGAGGTCGTTGGATTCGAAGAATAGGTCTTGGAAGGTGCTTCTACAGCAGGAGCGCCTTCATCTTGCAGTCTGGACTCGGAGGTTACAGGTAATTGAGAATGAATCTTTTGGATTTCCGAATTTCCCTCGACTTACTTCGCCATAACTTATTCTCTAGTTTTTTTTTTTACAGATCTGCCGAAGCTCGTCCCAACCTCGGGATCACCTCGAACCGGAGATGGCTGGAGCTCGTCCGCCCTTAGGCCGATCCACGAAGTTGAAGGCTCCTCCGCGTCAGTTCTTCTTTCGGAGCCTCGGCGCCGAAGAGGCAAAGGGTGCGGAAGGAGAAAGAGCCAGCTCTGCCCCTTCCGTCGTCGTAATCCCGACCCGGACGAAAGGGCGGAAGAGACGGCGGTCGCTGCCCTCAGGCGGATCCTGACTCGGCACGCGTTGAGACGGATGTTCCGAGTCGGGAGGAGGAGACCGGGGCCGCGTCCTCCAGGGGGGAGGGAGAGACGAGGACCGCGTCCTCCCGAGGGGAGGGGACGAACCAGGAGGGGCCGTCATTCCTGCAGCAAGTGGTGTCGGGGATGGTTCCATGGGCCCTGGCCCACGGGTGTGAAAGAGAGTTCGTGAAACTCTACAACGCCCCGTCGTCGCAGACCGTCAGCCACGCTGCCCGGATGCTTTTTGAACTCGCTCCTTGTTTAATCAAGGCCAGCAAGGAGCTATCCTCAACTCATCGACTGCAGGCTCTTCTGTCTGAGGTCGAAGGTCGACGCGAGGAGGCCGAGGTCCGGGTCGGCGTCCTGACGGGCGAGGCGTCCCTTGCCCGGAAGGCTGCCGAAGACGCGAGGGCAGAGGCGGCTTCCTCCAGAAGAGCCCTGGACGAAGCGAAGGCAGAGGTCGCTCAGGCAGTGGCTCGACTCTCCAAAGCTGAAGAGGAGAATCAGCGAGTTCTAGCAGTCCATGCTTCGTGCGCGGATGATTTAGCTCGGGCTAAGCTTGAGGCGGCGGAGCACATTCAGCAGGCCGTCGAGAAGACTCGGGAGGCCGAGAGGGCTAGGGACCAAGCCGTCCAAGCATTCCTCGAGTCGGCGGAGTTCGAGGATGAAAGGGACCGCTTGTTCCAAAGCGGATATCTGGAATGCGTCAAGGACATAAAGAAATCCTTCCCTGACCTTGACCTTTCAGAAATCGAGGGTGGAGCAGCCTCGGGATCCGAGAACCCGGACGCCACTGCTGAAGATACTGCTGGGGACGAGGCCGGTGCATGAGGACCGTTCCTGGGGCCCTTGGACATATATATATATATTTTTTTGCTTTGATGTATTCGCTTGCTTTGTACTTACATATGTTTTGATGAATGAAAGAGATCTTCGCTCGCTTTGTACTTACATATGTTTTGATGAATGGAAGAGAAATGCCTATCTTTACTTATTCGACTTGGCTTTATCCTTTCTTAGTTCAGAGTCTTTAATCGTTGAAGACAGAACTAGGGATAGTAGACTTTGAGGTGTTCAGCGTTCCAAGGGTGGGGCAACGGTTGTCCGTTTAGGTCTTCTAGCTGATACGTTCCCGGTCTAATGGTGCCCGAGACGATGTAGGGTCCTTCCCAGTTGGGTCCCAGTGTACCCGAACCAAATTCCTTGGTGTTAGAAAACACTTTTCGAAGAACCATATCCCCCATTCGAAATCTTCTAATCCTAACTCGGGTGTTGTAGAACCGAGCCACTTGTCGCTGCCGCGCCTCCGTGCGCAGCCGTGCCACTTCTCTTTGTTCGTCCAGAAGGTCAAGTCCGAGTGCAAGGAGTTCTTCGTTTGCTTCTGCATTGAACGTGGTGATCCGAGCCGAAGGTAATCCGATTTCAACGGGAGTGACGGCTTCCGAGCCATAGGCTAGTGAAAATGGGGTCTCCCCTGTGGCTGTTCGAGCGGTGGTACGGTAGGCCCAAAGAATTTTCGGGAGCTCTTCGGCCCACGCTCCTTTAGCTCGGCCAAGCTTGGTCCGAAGATGTTGCTTGATAATCTTATTAACCGCCTCAACTTGTCCGTTGGTTTGAGGATGATGAGGCGAAGAATAAACGTTTCTGATTCCGAGGTTGTCGCACATCCCGCGAAAGCTTCTGTTATCAAATTGCCTTCCATTGTCTGTAACAATGGTACGGGGTACCCCGAATCGGCAGATAATGTTTTTCCATACAAATTCGGTGATCTTCTGCTCGGTTATTTTAGCTAATGGTTCTGCCTCGGCCCACTTCGTGAAATAGTCAACCGCCACCACAGCAAACTTGGTCTGACCTTTTCCCATAGGGAGCGGTCCTATGATGTCGATGCCCCACTGTGCGAAAGGCCAGGGACCGGTCATCGGCGTTAGTGCTTCGGGCGCTTGCCTCGGAATTGCCGCGAACCGTTGGCATCTGTCGCATTTTTGAACGAGCTCGCGGCCGTCGTGTTGGATAGTGGGCCAGTAGTATCCCTGTCGTAGGACCTTGTAGGCGAGGGATCGCCCTCCAGAGTGGTTTCCGCAGATTCCTTCATGAATTTCCCGTAACACATAGTTTGCCTCGCTGGGTTTGAGGCACCGCAGCAACGGGGCGTAGTAACCTTTCTTGTAGAGGGTTCCGTTGAATATGGTATAACGGGAGGCTCGAATCTTAATTCGTCGAGCCTCGGCACGATCCTCGGGCAACTTTCCTTCGTTAAGGTATTGGCGGATTGGATCAATCCAGGAAGGTTCCGAGTCGATTGTACTGACAGCCTCGCTAATTGGTTCGTCTATGCTTGGCTTGTCAACGTATTCGACAGGGACGGACCTGGGTATCTCATCTTCATCGGCTGAGGCGAGCTTTGCTAACAAATCGGCTTTGCTGTTTTCCGCACGAGGGATCCGAGTGACACGACAGAATTGAAATCCGTTGATAAGTTCCTTTGCTTTCTGCATGTATGCCCTTAGCTGGTCTTTTCGTGTCTGGTATACACCGGTAACTTGGTTAACAACCAACTGAGAGTCGCTGAAAACACTTAGGTGCGTGACCTCCATGCTAGCGGCGAGTCGGAGGCCGAGTAACAACGCTTCATATTCCGCCGTATTGTTCGACGCTTGGAACCCAAGTCGTAAGGCGTACTGTATATAGGTATGATCGGGGGTTTCAAGCACAACCCCAGCCCCACTGGCCTTCGAGTTGGAAGAACCGTCGACATACAGATTCCACGGAATAGGGCAAGGGGGAGCGGTCGAGGTCGGAACTGCACCGTCCTTCGGTGTATCATTTACTGAAAGTTCGGTTGAAGACGTTCCCTCGGCGATAAAATCAGCTACGGCTTGCCCTTTGATTGCTGCCTTTGGTCGGTATTGAATATCAAACTCACTCAGCTCGATAGCCCATTTGGTGAGTCGGCCGGAAGCTTCTGGTTTCTGCAGTACCTGGCGAAGCGGAAGGTCGGTCATTACTATGATGGTGTGGGCATGGAAATACGGCCTAAGTCGCCGAGAGGAAGTTATTAAAGCCAAGGCCACTTTTTCCAAGCTTGGGTATCTCGTTTCTGCTGGCAATAACGCTTTGCTGACGTAGTAAACCGGCAGTTGCTTCCCTTCGGATTCTCGTATCAAAGCCGAGCTCACCGCTGCCTCGGATACCGCTAGGTAGAGGAGCAACGACTCCCCCGGTTCGGGTTTTGATAAGAGAGGTGCAGAACCGAGATATGATTTTAATTGCTGGAATGCTGCTTCACACTCTTCTGTCCAACCCATCGCTTGTCTTCCTTTCAATTGTTTGAAGAAAGGGAGACACTTATCCGTTGCTCTGGACAGGAACCGATTAAGTGCTGCGACTCGTCCAGCCAACCTTTGGACGTCCTTAATGGTTTTGGGGGATTCCATATCAATCAGAGCCTTTATCTTCTCAGGGTTTGCCTCTATTCCTCGTTGACTGACCAAGAAACCGAGGAATTTACCGGAGCCTACTCCAAAAGCACATTTACTTGGATTTAGCTTCATCCAGAACTTCCGTAGGATTAGAAACATTTCTTCCAAATTATTCACATGATCAGCCGCGTGTATGCTTTTAACGAGCATGTCGTCGATGTATACTTCCATGGTTCGGCCTATAAGCCGAGCAAAGATTTTGTTAACTAACCTTTGATAAGTTGCGCCGGCATTCTTCAGACCAAATGGCATCACTCGGTAACAATAAAGGCCTTTGTCGGTGACAAAGGTCGTTTTTGATTTATCTGTTTGATGCATTACAATTTGATTATATCCTGAATATGCATCCATGAAACTAAGGAGCTCATGTCCGGCTGTACTGTCTACTAGCTGATCTATCCTCGGAAGCGGAAAGCTATCCTTGGGGCAGGCTTTATTTAAGTCGGTATAGTCAATACAGACTCGCCACTTCCCGTTGGATTTCTTTACAAGCACGACATTCGCGACCCACTCTGGATAGTGTATTTCTTCTATGAAATTAGCCTGGAGGAGTTTGTTGACTTCTTCTTCGATGATAGCGTATCGTTCAGGGCCGAGCGGTCGCCGCTTCTGTCGGATCGGTCGATACGACGGATCGATGTTGAGTCGGTGGGTCACCACAGAGGGGTCGATCCCGGGCATATCTTCATGACCCCAAGCAAAGACGTCGGCGTACCTACGGAGCAGGGCTATCAGCTTTTCTTTCAAAGGGGACTGCAGAGACGAGCCAATTCGTACCGTCTTGGATCCATCTGTCTCGACCAAGGGGACAGAGACAAGATCCTCGACCGGCTGTCCTCGTTCATAATTCTCGCCCCGAGGATCCAACGATTCGATCGTTAATATGTTGGTCGGACTTTTGTCGGCGGCTCCTTTTACGGCTATCATGTAACATCGCCTCGCATCCTGCTGGTCTCCTTTGACAATCCCGACTCCCGACTCGGTCGGGAATTTCATTGAAAGATGGTATGTGGATACCACGGCCTGGAGGAGACTCAATGAAGGACGGCCGAGTATTGCGTTGTATACTGAGGGTTGATCGACGACAGGAAGTCAACCATCATCGTCGTCTGATGTGGGGCGCTGCCAGCAGTGAGTGGTAACGAGACAATCCCTTCAGGCAGTACCTGTCCTCCGGAAAAACCGATCAACGGGGTCCGAACTGGGCGCAGTGTGGATCGTTCGATCCCCATTTTGTCGAAAGCTTGGGTAAATAACACGTCTGCAGATGACCCCGTATCGACGAGTATCCGAAACACTTTTCGGTTAGCGATCGCCAAGGAGACGATCAGCGCATCATCGTGGGGGTGATGGATACCTCGGGCGTCTCCCTCAGTGAACGATATGCAATATCTTTCTCTTTTCCTTTCTTTTGATGGCCGATCTATAATCATGAGCTCGGACTGAGGCTGACTAAGTTTTCGTGCGTGGTTCCTTCGCGCGTTGTTTGAGTCGCCCCCACATTGTGGACCGCCGATGATCGTCCGGATTTCTTCCATAGGCTGACTCTCGGTCGGGCGCGCCTCAGATGCCCCAGCTTTGACCATATGTTCTCTGAGTCGGCCGTCTTTTATGAGTCGTTCGATCTCTTCTTTTAAGTGACGGCAATCACTTGTGTTATGCCCGTGATCGCGGTGATAATGGCAGTACTTATCCTTGTCCCGCCGATTAGGATTACTCCTGAGCTTATTGGGCCAGCTAACAAAGCCTTCGTTTTTTATTTCCATCAGCACCTCTTCCCGAGTCTTATTCAGGGGAGTATATGTGGAAAATTTTCGATCCGGCCGTTTTCCTGACCTTCGCTCGTCACGCGCTTGATCCTCTTTGCGTTTCCTTCCTCCGGCCGAGTCGGCTTCTTTTTTGGCCGACTCTTTGGCCGAGGTTTTAGTTTCACGCAGGATTCGCGCTTCCTCGGCGTTGGCATATTTATCGGATCGTGCCATAAACTCTGCCAGAGTATCGGGCGGAGTCTTGTCTAGAGATGCCAGGAATGGCTTATCCCTAACTCCTTGCATGAGTGCATTGAGGGCCGTTTCTTCCGAATGTTTTCGAACTTGAAGGGATTCGAAATTAAAACGCTTGATGTAATCTTTTAGTAGCTCTCCCTGCTTCTGAACTACGTTATTCAGATGTGCAGGGGGCTTTAATTTCTTCTTTCCGCCGATGAAGTTGGTGAGGAAGGCGTCGCTCAGCTCAACGAATGAACTGATGGACTTTGGTTTCAACTGTTTGAACCACAGTCGAGCTACATCGGTCAATGTAAGAGAAAAGGCCCGACACATTACTGCATCCGAGGCATCGTGGAGTTCCATATAGGTTCTGAAGCACTCAATATGCTCGGTCGGGTCGGTTTTGCCGGTGAAAGGAGTGATTTGAGGTAATCGAAACCTCTCGGGCAACCGGGCCTTCAGTACCGAGTCTACAAAGGGGGACGCTTTCGCTTCGGACCCGGTTGAATATACATTCCGGCCGTGCTTTATGTCCGCCATCTCTTTTGCCATCTCTTCCCGCACTTCTTTTTTGAAATTTTGAATGTCGGCTTTCCATGGTTCGCTGCTTTCTGCCGTGCCTTCCATGGAAGGGCGATTGCGCCTTCTTCGCTCTATTTCGTGCCGAAGATCAGTCGGGAGCAGGGAAGCGTTGGCTGACTGCGCCGGAGATGGTTCGGATCCGACTTGGGGTTGGCTTGGGCGGACAGACTGCGGCGCGGGAGGTTGAGGATCAACCGCCGCCGTCGGCGGCTCCCCTTGAGGATGCGGGAGTGGCTGCATTTGCTGCTGATACATTCGTTCCAGCATCTGCTTCATCATATTCATATCGGAGCGGATTTCTTGAACCTCCTTGTCCAACCGCCCATCGTCGCGACCCCGCTGATTGTTGCTTGTTCCAGTCGCCCCTCGTCGGCGGTTGTTAGGTAGGTTATGGGCTGCGGGGAGCGATTGGGCCCGGTGGCCCTGTAATCGCGTTCTCATTCAAATCTTCTTCTGGGACCGTCCTTCTAGTCATCACCATTGGACTCAGTATAGAGATACGAGATGGCTTTTTGCACGTTCCCACAGACGGCGCCAAACTGTTGATGCAAATGTCTGGTTCGTCCTCCTTTGACCCTGGTATGCCTGCACAGAAAGAGGACAAAGGAGACCCTGGCTCGAGCAGGGGACCCTCCGATGCCAAAGTCAGGCCTGGACTCGGGGTCTCAAAGTATTGAAAGGTTTTTAGAGGGAATTTGTTTTGTCCCTCTCAAGGTGACAAGGGTCCTCCTTTTATAGCTGCTGGGGTCCTCCTGATATTGAGCGCGGGATCTTCTCCTGGTATCACGGAGATAGGATCGTGCCCATCTTGAGCCGTCATCCGATCCCGTGAGCTTCGGGGTCGGAGATCTTATCCCAAGATATCCGGGATGAGATCTGACCTAGCGACGGTCGGTCTTGTAAGGTGGTCCGCCCGACACATGCCCGGAACGCTGATAAGTCGTCCGAACCGACTCAACCGTTGTCTCGGTTTAGCGAACCATGCCTCGGATTTGACACATCCTTCGGTGACCCGAGGTATTAAGTCCGAGTCCCGAGGCATTAAGTCCGAGTCTTCGGACTTGTATTTTTGTCCCCAATGACCACCTATATGGGACATTAGAAAATTGTGCTCTATAAGTTCACGCGGTATGGCATGCCTTAGTTTTCTATCGGGCTGATTTTTGTATTTCTCTTGACTGATTATTCCCACCTAATGAACTGGTTTGATGGAATATACAAACCATGATGGCCCCACATAAAAGTATGGTTAATATCTTGTTTTGATGTAGTGTGGTCTAGTTGAGATTTGAATCTCCATTTTTGGGCACATGCAATGGGTTTTGAGAAGGGGATTTGTTCTGGATTGACTTGTCCGACTTGTTTAGATTTGACTCGACCTAAACAGAATGGGTGAGTTGGTCCGAGCCGATTAGGCTTCGCCCAATCGAACTCAAACCGAGTCAAGTTCGAGTTACCTAGTAACTTGACTCGACTTGACCCGAAACTCGGTGACTCGGACTCAACTCGATTTGGGTGTGTGTGTATATATATATATATATATATATATATATATATATATATATATATATAGAGAGAGAGAGAGAGAGAGAGAGAGAGAGAGAGAGAGAGATGCTCACATGTGCACCTATGCATGTGAGCACCTTTGCACACGTGTCATGGGCGTCTAATCCAAACGGTCAATGTAATGTAGAATCCCATGAAACCCCAAGGGACAAAATTTCACCATGATTTAAAATTCTTGTAGGCTATAGCAAGGAGAAATGCAAATCTAAGGGAGGAAACTGTTTTCATTTTTCATGGCTCACCAAAGTTTTGGATCAAAGTAAAAGTTGGGCCCTAAGAGTTTCATGGAGTGTTACATCACGTGGATCGTTTAGATTTTTAACTTACATCACCTACAATGAGTTCTCTAAAAGTTTGCCTTTCCTTTCGTGCGAATTGGTGTGTAGTGTGTGTGTGTGTATGTGTGTGTGTGTATATATATATATATATATATATCCTCCTCTTCCAAGCCCGGCAACCACCTACCACCATCACCACCCTCCTCCTCTCTCTCTCCTCTCCACTCCCTCCCTCCTCTTCCAAGTCCGATAGCCACCCACCACTATCACCACCCTCCTCTCTCTCTCTCTCTCTCTCTCTCTCTCTCTCTCTCTCTCTCATCTCTTAATCCGACTCGGTGCCAACTCGATTCGACTTGGTATTTTGACCGGTTCGGACTTGGTCCGGATCAGCCAGGCCATATCGGACTTGGATCGAGTTAGGCATGCTAGACTCGAATCGAGTCGAGTTGAGTTCGAGTCGGGCTAGTGGTTCGAGTCGTCGAGTCGGGTCAGCCCTAACTCCATCCGACTCGACTCGATGCCTGGCTCTAGTGGCATAGGTTTCGAGTCGATCCGAGTCAAGTCAATGTAACCTAACTTAAGGACGACCGCAAACACTACCTGAAGGTCGTGGGCCGCTAGGATTCGACTAGTAGGACCGAGTGACCTAAAGAAACGGCGTGCACACTTGGATTATGGTCTTACAGAAATCCTTTCATGAGTCATAGAATTTTGGATCAATATGATATCTGCCTTTCCTCTTCACCTACAAACATGACCTCATGATAAGCTTGGATGAAAATAAATATTAAGGTAGGCCCTACGAATGTTTTAATTGTGAGAATCAATGTCCCTACTATTATTTGTGGTGTGGTCCACTTGAGGTTTGGATATGATTCATTTTTTGAGATCATGCCATAAAATGATGTCGTCAAATGGATGGAGAGTGTGGATATAATAAATACATCATTGTGGGGTGCATAACGTTGATCCCCTTTAAACGGAAGGGGATTGGCTGTTGTGCCTCACACCATCAACATAGCTGGTGCATTGACGCCAGCAAGTGATGTGGGTCTGATCACGAGGCATGTGTTATATCCAAACCATCCTTCCATTTGGCAAGCTCTTCTTAAGGCTTGAGACAAAAAATAGGACAGATCTAGCTAAAAAGTAGTCGGGGATTGAATGTATACCATTGAAACCTTTTTTGGAGTCACAGAAGTTTTGGATTAGCATGATATTTGTTTTTCCTCTTCATTCAGGTCTTTGTGACCTTATGAACAGATTGGATGGAAAATAAACGTTATGGTGGGCCCTAAGAATTGTTTAACGGTGAAAATCATTATCTCAGCTGTTATTTGTGGTGTGGTACAGATGATCTTTGGATATAATTCATTTTTTAAGACAATGCTCTAAAATGATATCTAAAAATAGATTAACGGTATGGATATAATAAACACATCACTGTAGGGCCACGTAACTTTGATCTCATTTGAACCGTTCGTACAACTCGGAGATCGAGGAGCGTCAGTGCTCGTCTTCGCAGGACACGTACTTACAGCAGCTATATAGCTGGTGTGTGGTACACCAGCCAATCACCCCTTCGTAAATGTCTTCTATCCATTGGAAAATATCTTATCAGATACAGTCGGCATTCGTTGTAAAAGCAGTGGGCTCTCTGCCTTCGTTTTTTTCTTTTTCTTTTTTTCTTCCTGAAAAGGAAGATTTTCCCTGCTTCGTAACTCCCGACAAACAATATTTGGGCCGAACTCGGATGCACTCATAAATTGTGCAGTTGACACGCATCACAAAGTCTGATGCACTAATAAATTGTGCAAGTGGCACGGATCACCTCAATTTAAATCGTTCAACCTGTGGGGTCCACTTTAGATAGGTGATGATCCAAAACCCATATTGATTGGGCCAATCTAACTATATTTCTCATTTCAACCGTCCATAAAATGTCCAAGACTAGTGAAATGGTCTGATTCTTTATATGAGTTCTAAATATTATCTCAGAATTAGATGCAATGCTCAGATCTCTCACACGTGCTCATACTTGCATGTATGCCCACTTGTCGGTAGGCCGGATCTGAACCTGAGGGAATAGGAAGCTGAAGACACGGAAAATCTAAAACGTATTTTTGTTGAGTGTGACTTCTCATGCTGGTGCGTGCGGCCACTGCAGCTGCTGGCATGCATGTGCCTCGTTTTGACCTGTCCAAATGGTGGGCCTCACATCGAATGGACATGACATAAGTAAAATCGTGTTGGCTGGATGATCTTGGGGTCGTTAGCATCATGAAATTGGGGGTGATTTGAAAGGATTTCAAAATCTGCTGATATGTTTGGCACCATAAATTAATTGAAAGTTTGGGTTACTTCTAAAATACTTCTAAAAAGTGCATGTATAATATGTTTGCTGATAAACTACTAATTTATTAGGCTCGTAACTCATTGATGATATCTTGAAACAATTAGATTATCAATTGCATTACTATAATTATTTTAATAAGTTAATTTGTGCTGTCCAAATATTGTCAATGTAAATCAACAGCTAAAAATCATTGGTTAGTCACTCGGAAGTGATTTTATGCTTGGTGGCCATCCAAGATTTAGAATTTCATCTTTTTGGGACAAAGTATATATTTCAACGGGTCTATTATAATTATTGCGTCAAACATTACATACATATATTAATTAGAGATATTAAAATATTTCTAAAATTGATTTAATAGTTAACTTCAAACCCCGGTAAATATATTATGCATAACAACTATTAAGTTACATAAAATTTTGAATCAAGGGTGCCAAACACGACCGGAGATTTTTAAATCCAGGGGTTCCATATCCGCACTCCCAACAAGCCCCGTCGAGGGGCAAGTATCTGTTCCTTTAATTTGGACAGTTGGTTATTTCCATTCACGGTCCATTTGTTCCAACCAGCTGACAGGCTCGTCTCCCCACGGTGTAATTTTGGATTATGGCCTTAAAACAATTAGGACCCAAATAATAACATTTTTAGATTGGGAAGAGGACTGGCTGGTGTACCACACACTGACACCAGCTATATAGCTGGTGTTGGTTTGTGTCGTGCGGTTACGCTCCTCGGTCTTCGAGTTGTACGAATGGTTCAAAGGAGATCAAAGTTACGTGACCCCACAATCATATATTTATTAAATCCACACCCTTCATCCATTTTCTAGATTATTATAGAGTACTATGCAAAAAATGAATCATATCCGAAGATCAACTGGACCACACCACAAATAGCAGCGGAGATAATGATGCTCACCATTAAAAATTTCGTAGGGCCCACAATAACGTTTAGTTTACATCCAATCTGTTAATAAGGTTACGGAAACCTAGATGAAGAGAAATTTCATACTGATCCAAAACTTTTGTGAACCCCAAAAGGTTTTCAATGGTAGACGTTCAATCCCCACTGCTTTTTTCAGTGTGGTCCAGTGGTCTAGTCTTAGTATAATCAATCTCATTACACCCTAAGTACGGACTCTCTTTCTTAGATAGAGATTTCCCTCTTGACTAGAGAGATTTTGATCCATATGTGTCTTGCAAACAGATGTGTCATACACCAAAACAGTGAAAAAAGGATGGTCCAAAACCGTCTCAAATGACCAAAAAGGACGGTCATGGACCGTCGCAAGGGCCGTCAAATTTTGACGTGTCGTATTACTTAAAGGACGGTCGAAAACCGTCATTTTTATTGACAAAAAAAGGACGGTCATGGACCGTCCTAAAAAAGGACGGTCGTAAACCATCCTTAAAAAGGACGGTCTCGGAGAGTCTCTTATGAGCCTTTAAAGGATAGCCATCGACCGTCCTTTAAAAGGACGGTCATGACCGTCCTTAAAAAAGACTATCATAAGCCGTCTCTGATGAGCCTTCAAAGGACGGCCATAGACCGTCCTTTAAAAGGACGGTCATGGACCGTCCTTAAAAAGGACTGTCATGGTCCGTCTCTTATGGGCCTTCAAAGGACGGCCACAGACCGTCCTTAAAAAGGACTGTCATGGACCATCCCTTATAAGAGGGTCAATATACACCTGTTACATCATCATATTCTTCCTGATATACACCTGTTATATAATATATTTCATCATATTCACATTCACATCCATCTAAACCTAAACTACGTAAATCCAACATAAACTACATTCATCCAAACATAAACTACATCCATCTAAACCCAAACTACGTAAATCCAACATAAACTACATTCATCCAAACATAAACTACATCCATCCAAACACAAGCAATCTTATCCACATTACATTCATCCACACATAAATACATATAAGTTTAACATCATAAATAAAAAAAGAAAAAAAATCAGCAACAATTTTTTTTTTGTCTTTCACCTGAAAAAAAAATATATTAAACCAACAAAACATTATAATTCAGAATCACGAAGAATTGCATAAACTTCTTCCAAAAACGTAAGCACTTTTTAAAAATAAAACTGATCATTAAAATAGGTTTAGGTTTAGGTTTTAGGTTTTAGGTTTAGGTTTAGGTTTAGGATTAGGTTATAGGTTATAGGTTATAAGTTTAGGTTATAGGTTATAGGTTATAGGTTAAGGTTTAGGTTATAGGTTTTGGTTTAGGTTTAGGTTAAGGTTTAGGCTTAGGTTATAGGTTTAGGTTAAGGTTTAGGTTTTAGTTATAGGTTATAGTATATAGGTTATAGCTTTAGGGAATTGAGAATAGGTTAAGGTTAAGGTTTAGGTTTAGGAAATCGGGTCCGAGTTCGGGATCGGGTTTAGGTTTGGGTTATCAAGTTTAGGTTTAAGTTTAGGTTAGGGAGTTGAGATTAGGATTAGGTATAGGTTTAGGTTCAAGGATTTGAAAATACATTTCGATTTTAGGTTTAGGTTTAAGTTTTAGGCTTATGTTTAGGTTATAGGTTTAGGTTATAAGTGCAGGTAATAGGTTTAGGTTTATGTTAGGTTATAGGTTAAGGTTTAGGTTTAGGAAATCGGGTTCGGGTTCGGGATCGGGTTTAGGTTTGGATTAGGGAGTTGAGATTAGGATTAGGTGTAGGTTTAGGTTTAGGGATTTGAGAATACATTTAGGTTTAGGTTAAGGTTTAGGTTTAGGTTTAGGTTTAGCTTATAAGCAATAGGTTTTAGGTTTAGGTTTAAGTTATAGGTTACAGGTTTAGGTATAGCTTTAGGCTTAGGTTTAGGTTACAAGATAAAGGTTTAGGGAATTGAGAATAGGTTAAGGTTTAGGTTTAGGAAATCGGGTTCGGGTTCGAGATCGGGTTTAGGTTTGGGTTTTCAAGTTTAGGTTTAGGTTTAGGTTAGGGAGTTGAGATTAGGATTAGGTGTAGGTTTAGGTTTAGGGATTCGAGAATACATTTAGGTTTTAGGTTTAGGTTAAGGTTTATGTTTAGGTTTAGGTTTAGGTTATAAGCTATAGGTTTAGAAAATTGAGAATACGTTAAGGTTTAGGTTTAGGTTTAGGAAATCGGGTTCGGGATCGGGTTTAGGTTTGAGTTTTCAAGTTTAGGTTTAGGTTTAGGTTAGGGAGTTGAGATTAGGATTAGGTGTAGGTTTAGGTTTAGGGATTTGAGAATACATTTAGGTTTTAGGTTTATGTTTAGGTTATAGGTTATAGGTTTAGGTTAAGGTATAGGTTTAGGTTATAAGCAATAGGTTTAGGGAATTGAGAATAGGTTAAGGTTTAGGTTTAGGAAATCGGGTTCGGGTTCGGGATTGGGTTTAGGTTTTGGTTTTCAAGTTTAGGTTTAGATTTAGGTTAGGGAGTTGAGATTAGGATTAGGTGTAGGTTTAGGTTTAGGTTTAGGGATTTGAGAATACATTTAGATTTTAGGTTTAGGTTTAGGTTATAGGTTATAGCTTATAGGTTATAGGTTTAGGTTTCGGTTTAGGTTATAAGCAATAGGTTTAGGGAATTGAGAATAGGTTAAGGTTTAGGTTTAGGAAATCGGGTTCGGGTTCGGGATCGGGTTTAGGTTTGAGTTTTCAAGTTTAGGTTTAGGTTTAGGTTAGGGAGTTGAGATTAGGATTAGGTGTAGGTTTAGGTTTAGGGATTTGAGAATACATTTAGGTTTTAGGTTTAGGTTTAGGTTATAGGTTATAGGTTATAAGTTTAGGTTTAGGTTAAGGTATAGGTTTAGGTTTCGGTTTAGGTTATAAGCAATAAGTTTAGGGAATTGAGAATAGGTTAAGGTTTAGGTTTAGGAAATCGGGTTCGGGTTTGGGATCGAGTTTAGGTTTGGATTTTGAAATTCAAGTTTAGGTTTAGGTTAGGGAGTTGAGATTAGGATTAGGTGTAGGTTTAGGTTTAGGGATTTGAGAATACATTAATGTTTAGGTTTAGGAAATTGGGTTTGGGTTCGGGATCGGGTTTAGGTTTGAGTTTTCAAGTTTAGGTTTAGGTTTAGGTTAGGGAGTTGAGATTAGGATTAGGTGTAGGTTTGGGTTTAGGGATTTGAGAATACATTTAGGTTTTAGGTTTATGTTTAGGTTATAGGTTATAGGTTTAGGTTTAGGTTTAGGTATAGGTTTAGGTTTCGGTTTAGGTTATAAGCAATAGGTTTAGGGAATTGAGAATAGGTTAAGGTTTAGGTTTAGGAAATCGGGTTCGGGTTCGGGATCGGGTTTAGGTTTGGGTTATCAAGTTTAGGTTTAGGTTTAGGTTAGAGAGTTTAGATTAGGATTAGGTGTAGGTTTAGGTTTAGGGATTTGAGAATACATTTAGGTTTTAGGTTTATGTTTAGGTTATAGGTTATAGGTTTAGGTTTAGGTTTCGGTTTAGGTTATAAGCAATAGGTTTAGGGAATTGAGAATAGGTTAAGGTTTAGGTTTAGGAAATCGGGTTCGGGTTTGGGATCGGGTTTAGGTTTGGATTTTCAAGTTTAGGTTTAGGTTTAGGTTAGGGAGTTGAGATTAGGATTAGGTATAGGTTTAGGTTTAGGGATTTGAGAATACATTTAGGTTTTAGGTTTAGGTTTAGGTTATAAGTTATATGTTTAGGTTAAGGCTATAAGTTATAGGTTTAGGTTAAGGTTTATGTTTAGGTTTAAGGATTTGAGAATACATTTAGGTTTTAGGTTTTGGTTTAGGTTATAGGTTACAGGTTTAAGTTTAGGTTTAGGTTTATGCTATAGGTTATAGGTTTAGGTTAAGGTTTAGGTTAAGGTTTAGGTTTACGTTTAAGTTTAGGTTATAAGCTATAGGTTTAGGGAATTGAGAATAGGTTAAGGTTTAGGTTTAGGAAATCGGGTTCGGGTTCGGGATCGGGTTAAGGTTTTGGTTTTCAAGTTTATATTTAGGTTTAGGTTAGGGAGTTGAGATTAGGATTAGGTGTAGGTTTAGGTTTAGGATTTGAGAATACATTTAGGTTTTAGGTTTATATTTAGGTTATAGGTTACAGGTTTAGGTTAAGGCTATAGGTTATAGGTTTAGGTTAAGGTTTAGGTTAATGTTTAGATTTAGGTTTAAGGACTTGAGAATACATTTAGGTTTTGGGTTTAAGTTTAGGTTATAGGTTACAGGTTTAGGTTTATGTTTATGCTATAGGTTATAGGTTTAGGTTAAGGTTTAGGTTAAGGTTTAGGTTTAAGTTTAGGTTATAAGCTATAGGTTTAGGGAATTGAGAATCGGTTAAGGTTTAGGTTTAGGAAATTGTTCACTCCCCAAGTATAGGGTTGTGATGTAGTAATAAACTCGGTAAGACCGAGGTCGAATCCACAGGTACTGTACGTTATCTGAAACCAAGTAGAACTAGAACTAGACTAAGATGTGACCTAAACCAAATAGAATTTAAGGAATAATGTGTGGAATAATTATCTAATAACTTAAGGAATTTAAAGGAAGGAAACTAGGGATTCAGAGGATCCACTTGTAGGGATCAGGGAGATCTTATGCCTGCATTAAGAATCATGGAAATCAAACTGAACTTACTTATGATATAGTTTTCAAGAGGTGAATGGTATATGAATTAGAATGGATTCCATCACCAAACCATGCCCGGGAGACAAAGTAAACAACAAAATTAAACTAATTACCAACCAATCAATCAATGTATGAAGGCTATGAAAGGTACCGTCATCCGACCTTACCTAGGAGACAATGATGAACAACAGGGCTTCCTGACTTCATAAACATAAAAAGGGGAAAGAAATATTCAGAGCCATTGCAAACCCATTGTAATTTCAGTCACAACAGACCATTAAAGACTAAGAAAAGTATTCCTTATAATAATCACTAAATCAAATTCAGTTTATGAAATTTAAAGGCACAAAGTAGAATCTCCCATCTCGCTACAGGCGTCACCTCTTAGCCCTAGCTAAGAGGTTTAGCCTAGCATGATCATGCTAGCACCACAGAAAAACAATCAAAGGAATAAAAGGAAAAGAAAACAAGAAACAAAAAAAACCCGGATCGTCCAGCCGAATCCCTCCTGCTTCTTCTTTTCTTCCGTTCCTTCAAAGCTAAGCTTTCTTCATTTTGTTCACGTTCCAGCCGTGCCTCAACTGAGCTCCCTCTCACCAAGCTCAGCTACCCAAGCTTTCTTCCCCAAAGAATCCCTTCACTGTTTTCCTCTTTCCTCCAAGCCAAGACCGCCCCCTGTCTTCACGTCCCTTCCAGCCTTCCCACCAATCAAGCTCAAATCCCCCTCTTTCACATGCGCCAGCCTCCTTTAATGCTCCTCCCGGAACTGCTTTTGAGTCCTGCTAGAACTAAGCTGCGGAAGCTGGAGACTCCAAGCAGCCCTCTGCTGCGAGATACCTCACGCAGTCAAGAGTTCGCCGGTTCTACTCTTCTTTTTCTTTGCTTTCTTTCCAAAAGGACAGCGTCCTCTGGGAGATTCTTGGCCCACCTACATGATGAACGGTTCAGATCAGCCGTCCGACGGCCTCCAAGGATGTACAACATGTTGCAGAAGTCGGACAGCATCCAGCTGCGAAACAGGACGTGCTCCAATCACGCGGTGCTGACGGTGGGGCCCACTACATCGTTTTATGAGAAAATCCACTCCGATAATCTGGTCAATCACGAGATTTAAGGTTGGGAAAAGTTGATTTCGGATCAGATTCGGCGTGACCTATAGGAGAAAATAGCTGCGGAACTTTGTAAAGCAGTCTGTTTGTGACCGTTGAGATCAGCACGTGTGCTTGCATGAGTGCACACAGTCAGCATGGAGTCAACCATATCGAGCCCCTCTGCATGATGGACCGCACGGATCGTTTGCATGGGCCATGATGAAGGCCCACTAATGACCAAACGGCGCCCCTGTTTCACGCCAGCAGAAGCGGAGTTTGCTGTTTCATCTTTTATTCGGTTTGAGAGTCGGTGGGGTCCACACACTTGGTGTCTCAGAAATCCATTACGTCCATTATCTTCTCCTCATAAAACCGTTGTGATATGGTCGGTTTTGGATTGGTTTGAGCGTGGCCCATTGCATTTTTAAACCGGCCGTTCATCTTATGTTTGAACGGTAATCTGCCTGTCCGTACGTTCATGGGTCGAAAAGGACACCTAGGTGACGATTACGTCTACCCAAGAGATTTAATAGACGGTCTGGATCATCCATTTGGATGATGACTGGGCCGTATTACTGAAAAACGGACGAACAGTGTCCGTGCGCTGTTATTGTAAGAAGGAGACGTCCCTGCCATGCCATGCACTCTTAGTGCAAAAAGTGTACTATGTACACTGGATAATGATTATGAGAAATCCACACCATCCATCTTGTTCTCCATTTCATTTGAGCCGTGGAGGCCGAAGTTAAAGCGTATCTGGACAGCGGGTGGGCCCCAGGATTTTATGAACTGATCTGTTAGTTCAGCCACTTTCACAAGGATCCAATGGCTGAAATTTGACGTGTACGGTTAGTTTTTGGTCCTTGAGCCATGTATAAAGTTTCGAGCCAAACAGATGATGGAAACCCAGTGATCTTGCATTCTGGCTGACTTTCGAGCTTCAGTTTCTCGAATTTCTCGGATCTCTGTCGTGTAAATCCGTTGATCTTGCTCCCCTGGGGTCCATCCCTTGCCTTGGTGATTCTAGAGCGTCAAATCCATGCATTTAGCACCCTTTTTTCAGTTCATGCTCGTAAATACACCTTGCATCACAAACACGATTAAACCGGTGCATTAAATAGTATCATGTCCATAAATTCAGGTAAGAATTGGGGTCTAGTATGCAGTTTTGGAAATCGGGTTCGGGTTCGTGATCGGGTTTAGGTTTGAGTTTTCAAGTTTAGGTTTAGGTTTAGGTTAGGGAGTTGAGATTAGGATTAGGTGTAGGTTTAGGTTTAGGGATTTGAGAATACATTTAGGTTTTAGGTTTAATTTTAGGTTTTAGGTTATAGGTTTAGGTTAAGGTATAAGTTTAGGTTTCGGTTTAGGTTATAAGCAATTGGTTTAAGGAATTGAGAATAGGTTAAGGTTTAGGTTTAGGAAATCGGGTTCGGGTTCGGGATCGGGTTTAGGTTTTGGTTTTCAAGTTTAGGTTTAGGTTTAGGTTAGGGAGTTGAGATTAGGATTAGGTGTAGGTTTAGGTTTAGGGATTTGAGAATACATTTAGGTTTTAGGTTTATGTTTAGGTTATAGGTTATAGGTTTAGGTTAAGGCTATAGGTTATAGGTTTAGGTTAAGGTTTAGGTTTAGGTTTAAGGATTTGAGAATACATTTAGGTTTTAGGTTTAGGTTTAGGTTATAGGTTACAGGTTTAGGTTTAGGTTTAGGTTTAGGTTTATGCTATAGGTTATAGGTTTAGGTTAAGGTTTAGGTTTAGGTTTAAGTTTAGGTTATAAGCTATAGGTTTAGGGAATTGAGAATAGGTTAAGGTTTAGGTTTAGGAAATCGGGTTCGGGATCAGGTTTAGGTTTAAGTTTTCAAGTTTAGGTTTAGGTTTAGGTTAGGGAGTTGAGATTAGGATTAGGTATAGGTTTAGGTTTAGGGATTTGAGAATACATTTAGGTTATAGGTTTATGTTTAGGTTATAGGTTACATGTTTAGGTTAAGGCTATAGGTTATAGTTTTAGGTTAAGGTTTAGGTTAAAGTTTAGATTTAGGTTTATGGATTTGAGAATGCATTTAGGTTTTAGGTTTAGGTTTAGGTTATAGGTTACAAGTTTAGGTTTAGGTTTAGGTTACAGGTTTAGGTTAAGGTTTAGGTTAAGGTTTAGGTTTATGTTTAAGTTTAGGTTAGAAGCTATAGCTTTAGGGAATTGAGAATAGGTTAAGGTTTAGGTTTAGGAAATCGGGTTCGGGTTCAAGATCGGGTTTAGGTTTGGGGTTTCAAGTTTAGGTTTAAGTTTAGGTTAGTGAGTTGAGATTAGGATTAGGTGTAGGTTTAGGTTTAGGGATTTGAGAATACATTAGGTTTTAGGTTTAGGTTATAGGTTTAGGTTTAGGTTTAGGTTTAGGTTTAATTTAGGTTATAGGTTATAGGTTTAGGTTAAGGTTTAGGGAAAGGTAATAGGTTTTGATTTAGGTTATAGGTTATAGGCTTAGGTTTTAGGTTTAGGTTTAGGTTTTGATTTATGTTATAGGTTATAGGTTTAGGTTTAGGTTTAGGTTTAGGTTATAGGTTTTGGGATTTGAGAATGGGTTCGGGTTTAGGTTATAGGTTTTGGTTATAGGTTATAGGTTTAGGTTAAGGTTTATGTTTAGGTTATAGGTTTTGGGATTTGAGAATGGGTTCGGGTTTAGGTTATAGGTTTTGGTTTTGGTTTTGGTTATAGGTTTTGGGATTTGAGAATGGGTTTGGGTTTAGGTTATAAGTTTTGGTTTTGGTTTAGGTTTAGGTTATAGGTTTTTGGATTTGAGAATGGGTTATGGTTTAGGTTTAGGAAATCGGGTTCAGGTTCGGGATTGGGTTTAAGTTTGAGTTTTCAAGTTTATGTTTAGGTTTAGGTTAGGGAGTTGAGATTAGGATTAGGTGTAGGTTTAGGTTTAGGGAATTGAGTTTAGGTTATAGGTTTAGGGAAAGGTTAGGTTTAGGTTATAGGTTTTGGGATTTGGGAATAGTTTTAGGTTATAAGTATAGGTTTAGGTTAGGTTATAGGTTAAGGTTTAGGGATTTGAGTTTAGGCTATAGGTTTAGGTTTAGGTCTAGGTTTAGGTTTAGGGAATTGAGTTTAGGTTATAGGTTTAGGGAAAGGTTAGGTTTAGGTTATAGGTTTTAGGATTTGAGAATAGTTTTAGGTTATAAGTATAGGTTTAGGTTAGGTTATAAGTTAAGGTTTAGGGATTTGAGTTTAGGTAATAGGATTAGGTTTAGGTTTAGGTTTAGGGATTTGAGTTTAGGTTATAGGTTTAGGTTTAGGTTTTAGGTTTAGGTTTAGGTTTAGGTTTGGGTTTTGGGATTTGGTTTTGATTATATGTTTTGATTTAGGTTATAGATTATAGGTTTAGGTTTTAGGTTTTGGTTTTAGGTTTAGGTTTGGTTTAGGTTATAGGTTTTGATTTAGGTTATAGGTTAACGGTTTAGGTTATAGGTTTTGGTTTAGGTTATAGGTTATAGGTTTAGGTTAGGTTTTGGTTAACGGTTTAGGTTATAGGTTTTGGTTTAGGTTATAGGTTATAGGTTTAGGTTTAGGTTTAGGTTTAGATTATGGGTTATAGGATTTGAGAATGCGTTCGGGTTTAGGATATAGGTTTTGGTTTTGGTTATATGTTTTGATTTAGGTTTAGGTTATAGGTTTAGGTTTTAGGTTAAGGTTATAGGTTTAGGTTAAGGTTTAGGTTTAGGTTAAGGTTATAGGTATAGGTTATAAAATATAGGTTTAGGGAATTGAGAATAGGTTAAGGTTAAGGTTTAGGTTCGGGTTCGGGATTGGGTTTATGTTTGGGTTTTCAAGTTTAGGTATAGGTTTAGGTTAGGGAGTTAAGATTAGGATTAAGTGTAGGTTTAGGTTTAGGGATTTGAGAATACATTTAGGTTTTAGGTTTTACGTTAAAGTTTAGGTTTAAGTTAAGGTTGAGGTTTAGGTTATAGGTTAGGGTTTTAGGTCATAGGTTTTGGTTTAGGTTAAGGGTATGGTCCTGCAAAGCAAATATAGATATAAACACGGTCATCCGACACAAATGCCAAGCCCTTCCAATGCTGTCCATAAAAAATGGACAGATCATGGTCATAATAGTGGTTCCCTCTTTCCAGGGAACCCCGCTCTTCCGAATAGCTCCGACGCACATCCGGGTCCGCTCCATTAATTTCGATCAAATACATAAACACGGCATGTCCAAATGGCCAGGCCCCTCAAACTGTCCATAGGAAATGACAGCTTCATCATGGTCATAACGATTCCCACCTTCCGGGGACCCCGCTCAACATCCGGATAGCTCGACGCAGATTGGGTCTGCACCATCAATTTCGAGTTAATACATAAACATGGCATGTCCAAATGGTCAGCCACTCCAATGTTGTCCATAGGAAATGGACGACTTCATCATGATAATAACGGTTCCCACCTTTCAGGGACCCCCGCTCAACATCCGGATAGCTCCGACGCACATCCGGGTCTGCTCCATCAATTTCGATCTAATACATTTAAAAACAACATAATTATATCTAAAAGCATCTGGATACCTGGGGAAGGCCTCCCATATTCGTATTGTTGGTTACTCATCCCTTTGTCTACAAGCCACAATCGACCAACAATTTCTATCGCTACCTGTACTCTGAAACCAACACAAATATAACTGGGAAACAATATAAGGAATAAGAAAAAATGAATTTACCTTTAAAAAAAAGGATAAAATAAATTTATAAAGCTTTAAGCAAATGGGAATTAACCGTCATAACTATCTGCACTTTTTAGGTCATATTTGGAAATGTGGAGTCGAAGGAAAAGAAAGGAAGAAAATATATCTAACAATGGTTTAGGTTTAGGTTATAGGTTTAGGTTTAGGTTTAGGTTAATGTTGTAGGTTATAGGTTTATGTTATAAGTTTACCTTCGTGATTTTTGTGACTACAGCATGTCCCTAGTGATGAATGTTAATACATTAGTTAGAGTTATCAGTTTTACTTTGGATCAATATTAGTTCAATCACTGAATATCATGTGGGGACACAACAAATATTATTGATCATTGATGTTTTACATAATAACATAGAATACATGTCTTGGTATGCATGTATCTAAAAACAACAACACATGCACAAATATCCTTGGTAACTTGTGAATTTGAATGCTATATCACCCTTACGGCACTAGGTCATCAGGTGCTTATCCTGGAATTGGAAAAATGCGTATGCAAAAGCATTCTTATATGTGAATTAAAATACTCATTACTCACTTTTTGAATAATGTAATTTCTACTTCAAAAGCATTAGCTGAATGCATTCTAGATCTTCCTTCAAAACTAATATGTAAAGGATTTTTTTATATTTATAATGATGAGTTGATTTTGGTAATCAGTTTTTGATCTATCTAATTCTACTCTAAATAAAGCAGACCTTATGAGAAGCATTTACCTTGATTTTTTATTTCCATTTTTCATTTTTGGTGCAGTTCTATGTTTCCACACCAGGATTCTGCTTTTGTAATTACAAGTGGTGGTTTGTGCTTCTTGCCTTGTTTGGCTTGTGTATGTTTTTTGGCACCACCTCAGTGCCTTTCAATGAAAGTTTCTTGCTATCTTTCAAAAGAAGTGGTGGCTTGCGCTGTGAGTGATGTCAATGTGTGCCTCTACCATGGCTGGTCCCAAAGCCAGGGTAAAAGAGTAATAGTCATGTCAATTACAATTGCATGTCTTATCATGAATGAAACATCCTAACTAAATCCAAGATGAACAAAACATTGGAAAGCCATTTCCCAAAAAAAAAAAAAAGAAAGAGAGTGGAAAGAAAGTCAAAGAAATAAATAATGGAAACTATATATAGAGTGGAAAATTGAACTTACCTGACACGCATGCCTTCTTCAATATCTGTTGGTGAAGCTTTATCGCCCAAACCAACAACAAACTGCAGGTACAGAAAGAATTAGGTTCATCAAAATGTGCCAAGATTCTTAAGTTATACCAACCTGAAATAACAAAACATCACATAGAAAATATACCTTGGCAATTTGCTTAGCATTTATTACATACTTTGCTTCCTCAGAATTCTGGTTTATTATTTTTGTGCATCTTGCAACCTGCTCAAAACATAAATATACACATATGTAAGGTCAAACAACATACCATGTAGTCATAATCACATCTAAGCTCTTTCCTTCCTCGTGAAAAATCATGTTTATCAGCACTCAATTCCACTCCCATGCTATTCTTAGCTTCATGTGCCTCCACAGCATAATGAGCATTCCCATATCGTTGCACATAATGCTATTCTTAGCTTCATGTCCGGATTGATAAGATTGTCCAAAAACAGTTAAAGGTTGTTCATAATATCAAAAATATATAAATGAATAGAAAACACAAACATTAGCTTGATCCAAAACTTCTATGGCCTCTAAGAAATTTTAAATGGTAGAGATTCAATCGCACTATTTCCTGTGGTGTGGTCCACTTGAGCTTTGGATATGCTTCCTTTTTCTTCTTTAGACCTCAAATTATATGTTAGCAAGGATGAATGGAGTGAATAAAATAAATAAATAACGGTAAACCCCACAGAGCTTACTCTGGTAAAGGTAACGAGTAACTCACTTAAATGTAGTGGAGAAAGGTTTCCTTAAAACATTCATAATCAGTGTGGGAATTCCCACTGATTTTAGTAGAAACCAATGTGGGAATTAAATTCATTGATTTCCATTATGCATAAACCCAAAAAAATAGACTTGGGTTAACTTGATCCTGTCAAAACATGAAAACCAAATATTTAAACAGAAAATGCACATAAATTGGTAAAAAGGGAAAATTTTAATCACTATAAAAACTTGGAAGTCGATATTGCTTACATGCAAACTAAACTGTGAAAAACAAAAACACCAAAAATACAGAAAAATAGTAACCAAGTTCCTTTCTTGCATTAAAAGGAAAAGGAGAGGCTGCCATGCATGCTGCCCTGTTGAAAACCCAAGTTCCTTTCTTGCATTAAATTGGAAAGACTTGGGGCACAAGCTACCACCAGCAAGACGTTTCCAAAGGCTCCTAATCTTTGCTTATTAGATAGGTGCTAACAAACAACAAAAAAATGCATTTCCATTTAGGTCTTGTTCAGTTAGTGCAAATCAAGGAAGCAAAGCAAAACAAACATGCAACATAGGCAAGAGGTAAACTACATCAGCCAAACCCATTGCACTTGTTTGTTTTGCAAAATTTAAGTCTTAGAAAATGCTTTCCCTTTGTATTTGAAACTGTTTGGATTGCAATCTCACAAAATAAAACATTTTTCCTCCAAAATTGTCATTGAAAAATCACATCAAAAACAAACTCGTTTCCTTCATTTGAGCTTTTGAAAAAGAAATAAAATATATAGGCGGTACTCCCTTATCGAGGAAAATGCAAAGGCAAATAGTTTGCCACAACATCATCCACTTCATAAGCAAGTGTAAACATATTGTCAGCATAAATTAAATGCCTCTCCTATTTTAGGGGTCATTTGGATGGTGGTTAATGATTTACTAATAAATCATTTACAATGTTTGAATAGCCTGAAATTGGTATTAAAAATAATAACAATAAATAAATAAATAATTGAAATCTACCTCATAGGTTTTCATTCAAAAAAATAAAGCCACTGCCCTCTCCTCATTTACTAGTAAATGAAAACTCACCTTTTTGGTGGTAAATGGGAAGGGGGCTTTGTTAATAAATCATTTACAAGTAGAGAATGATTGCAAAGATCAAAGCAAAACCAACTAATGAAAGAGATAATATGACATTCAACAAAAAATGCACAACATAGTCAAATTTTCAATACACAAATCATTGCACAATCAATGGATTCTAAACAATGCCAGCCATCCAAACGATTGGACTTCTTATCCAAACAGATGCACACATTCTTCACACCACAGCCCATCGACGGTGAGGCCTGCCAAACAAAGTCTAGATCACCAAATATGCCCTCTAAATGTAGCAATACTTGTCAAACCAAAACGCAGATGCATGCATGCAAATGCAGTTTACCATATTATCAAGACTTCTCTAAATTCCTCATCCATAAATTAATAATTAAAAAGAACTTTAAAATTAAAAACATTTTAGAAAAGAGAGATGAAATAGCAGGATACCTCAGATGCGTAAACAAAGAAGCAGCTGCTATCCTTGATTTCAAAAACTGCCAACCTGACCACACCCTTAACGAAACCCTAGCCACACATCATGATGGGCCCCACAATCTCCAAGCACTTGGGCCCACCAATGCATGCACCTGATCTACCACACTCAAACTCCCCTGCCCAGGCACCGCCCCCCGCCTTCTCTTCCGTGACGAAGAACCGCTGCGGCATTCCCCAGGAAGGCCCTTTGTCTCTCCAGCAACCGCCTCTTCCGGATCAATCTCCATCGTTCGATTATTGCAGGCCGCAATTGGTAAGAGGAGGACGCCGGATTCGGTACGGAAGCCAATGACATCGGAGCTGGAGGAGAGGGAGAGGCGTAGACAGAGAGAGGGAGAGGCACAGAGACAGAAGGAGAGATGGAGGGAGAGGGAGTGGTTAGGGCCGGCGCCCTAACCCCTCTTTGTATCAGACGCGGATGAGTAGTGAGACTCGCTACTGAAGTGACATCACCAAGTTATGTGGGCCCCACTATCATGTATGTTTTGTATCCACACCGTTCATACATTTTTAGAGATCATTTTAGTGTATTAACCAAAGAATGATGCAGATCCAAGGCTGGAGTGGACCTCACCACAGAAAACAGTGGGGAGAGTGATGCCTACCTTTGAAACCTTCCAAAGGTCCATCATGATGTTTTTTTTTAGATCCAACCTGTTCATGTGTTAGCAAAGACATGGAAGAAGGGAAAAAACAAATATCAGCTTGATCTGAAACTTTTATGGACCTTAGAACTTTTTAATGGTGGGCATCACTCTCCCACCTATGGTGGGTCCACTGAGTTGATAATACTTTTATGTCAAAAAGTTTTTAGTGGTCGACATTCATTAACATTTTTCGGTAATGGTGGCCCACTCGAGATTGGGATATAACTCAAATTTTTTTTTTCTATTTCCAAAAATGATCTATAAAAATGTATGCATGGATGAAACACAACATCATGGTGGGGCCCCCACAAACACCACAATTTTAGGGGTTCCCTCCATTAAAACATTTAATTATTTTTGGGCCTAGATATGTGGTTTACAAATCAGCCATCATTATGTGGTGCCACGAATGGGGTATACCAAGTTTACGCATAAATTTTGGTCCCTTTTTTTAATGTTTTAGGCATGTCTTCACTGATTTTAGATGATATGGCCCACTATTTTTGAGATATCCATAATTTAAAAGGGGACCCATCAAAACAGTGTTGATTTACAACACACATCATGGGGGGCCCAACGACTCGACCTCATGGGAAGTTATGAGTCAGTTAAAATTTTATAATAATATATATAATATTTAAAAATTATTTAAAAACTTATGATGTATTTGTTATATCCACACCGTGCATCCATTTTGAGATATCATTTTAAGTCACGAGCCAAAGAATGAGACAGATAAAAATCTGTAGTGGACCCCACCATAGAAAACAATGGGAGGGTGATTCCCACCGTTGAAACTATCCTAAGGCCCATCGTAATGTTTATTTGAAATCCAACTGGTTCAAAAGTTTTAAAAAAATGGTCGTGGGGCCATAAATCATGGTGGGGCCCACACAACACCAACCACCAGCCATTGGATGGTGTAGGGGGAGTAGCTAATCTGTTCCCCTTACTTGTGGTGTGGTCCATTGAATCTTTAAAAATGGTTCATTTTTTAGATAATTCTATAAAATGATCTCGAAAAATGGATGAATGGTGTGTGTTGATCCCAAATTTTCAGTAAATCCAAACTCAAGTGGACCATGCCACACAAAATAGTGTGGAATAATGATTTCCACCATTGATACCTTCCTTGGGTCCATAGTAATGTTTGTCATCCAACATGTTCATAATATAAAAAAGATATGAATGAAGGGAAAACACAAATATCAACTTGATCCAAAACTTCTATCAAATGCACGGTGTTGATGTTCGACACACATCATGATGAGCCCTACAAAACTTACTAACATTAATTCTTAGAGTCTCAGGATGTCAATAAGTTAGGTCACAGTTTTGACTAAAATATTTGACCTATTTTACATGTCTGGTCCATTCACTCTATTTTACTGATCATTATAGTTACTCGCCCCGATCATGCTACATATGAGAAAGATATTGGGCAAACAAGATTGATCAATAATTTGAGTGAATTTTGATTTAAACATCTGAAGTTATTTACTCTTCAATCTGGACTGATCAGATTGTCCAAAAATGGTTAAAGGTTGTTCATAATATCAAAAATATATGAATGAATAGAAAACACAAACATCAGCTTGATCCAAAACTTCTATGGCCTCCAAGAAATTTTAAACGATAGAGGTTCAACCACACTATTTCCTATGGTGTGGTCCACCTGATCTTTGGATATGCTTCCTTTTTGTTCTTTAGACGTCAAATTTTTTGTTAACATGGATGAATGGAGTGGATAAAATAAATAAATAACAGTGGACCCCAAAGAGTTTAATTACTCTTGTAAGGGTAACGAGTAACTCACCTAAATGTAGTAGAGAAGGGTTTCCTTAAAACATTCATAATCATATATTGAGCCTGCCTAAATGTGATTCACATGTCCTGTGTCTCACTTAGATGAGGGGTCAGACCAAGTTTCAACCGCATCCAAGCCTGTATTAACTTATAAACATGTTGGATCTCAAATAAACATCATGGTGGGCCTTAAGAAGGTTTCAATAGTGGGTGTCACTATCCCACTCTTTTCTATGGTGTGGGTTCACTTGAACTTTGGATCTGCCCCGTCAGTCAGATGCACCATTCCATGGTAGGCCACGAGCTTAAAAATAAAGTCAATCCATGACTTGGGTGGGCCACACCACATACTATAGTTGAGAGGGTTACCGCCCATTAAAACATTCATAATCATTTATTGGGCCCACTGTTGAGGGTCAAATATTGCATATCGGACCAGGTTGTTACCTAGATTTACGAACATGAAACTGTTTAAACGCCCTATTTTAATCATGTTTGTGTCACAAGGTAGAGCCTGGACTGGGAAAAGGTACTAAAAGCATGGATTTAACAGAAATCACCAAGGCAAGCGACGGACCCAGGAGACCAAGATCGACGGATGTGCACGTCAGGGATTCAAGAAAATCAGCTCAAGTGGCCCGAAAGACATCTAGAATGCAAGATCACGGGGTTCCCACCATCCGTTCCTCTCGAAACTTTACATCGACCGATGACCATAAATTAACCGTACACGTCAAATTTCATCCGTTCAATCCCTGTGCAAGTGTCCCAACAGACAGATCAGCCCATAAACCCTTGATTTGGGGCCCACCTGCTATCTGGATATGCTTAAAAGTTGGTATTTACGCGTTAAATGAGTTGACAAAATGGATGGATGGATTGGATTTTGCATATACATCAAGGTGGGGTCCATTGTATGCGAGTGGCGTACAGAGGAATCATGCACTCGTCGTGCATCGAACGAACAGAGTCGGTCAGTAGGCGCTGACCCGACGTTCGTGTTTAACAAGGAAACAGAGACGCTGATTCGCAACAGGTTTTGCAAGTGGGCCAATATCAGTGTGCTTTTTCATGATCCGCACCGTTCAATGTGATCAGGAGGTCAAACCGACCGCACACTGATCTACGGTCCGATTTTTACGGAAGCAGTGCATATACAGGGAGTCCAAATGCCAGTCGGACGGCTAAAGAACAAAGTCAGTGGGCCGCAGTATCGGAAGTACAAATCATCTCCCTCTACACCGAAATTCGACTGCAAACCCAATGGACGGAGTGGATTTCCCAAAACAGAAGCTATGTGGGCCCCACCATCAGACAGCGTAAGTGCGTAACGCACTCTGTTTCGCAACCGGACGTTGTCCGGTTTTCACGGCGAGCTGTGCGCTCGTGGGGGCGATCGGACGGCTGATCTGAGCCGTTCATCATGTAGGTCTGCCACAAATCTCCCAGAGGACGTTGTCCTTTTGGAAGGGAAGCAAGTAGAAAATTTGGAGTCTGCTGATTTCTCACGCAAGACAGCCGCAACACCTGGGAGGCACTTTCGCAAATCGTCCAATCAAACAGGACCGTCCAATCAACAGTTTAAGAATAATTTGTCTGGTGGGCCACCAGACATCAGATGGCCAACAATCTGAAAGGTCTTGATGGTGGAAAATCCCATGATATCCGACTAAAATCGGATCAATCGCAACCCAAGGTTTCGCAGAACTGCTGCTGCGGAAGTCTCTTTGCGTAAACAAATCTTACGCAGGGGAGTGCGTAATCTCGAACCAACACTCAGCCGACTGAGGCTGGCTATAAGAGACAACGGAAGGGAAGGTGATTTGGGGGGGTGTTTTTTTGGCAGGGACGTGAGAAGCAAGACAGGAGAGTGCAGCCGTGAACAGAGGCAGAGCTCGGCTGGATAGAAGAAAAGAAAAGAAAAAAACATGGAAGGAGTAGGGCGGGGCGCGAGCAGAGGCTGACCTGGTTCTTCTTCTTCTTCTTCTTCTTCTTTTTAATTGGAGCTTAGCCCATTCATGGGTGGCTAAACCTCTTAGCTAGGGCTAAGAGGTGAAGCTTGTAGCGAGATGGGAGATTCTACTTTGAGCCTTTAAAATTCATAAACTGAATTTGATTTAGTTGATTATTAAAGGAATATTTTTCTTAGTCTTTAATGGTCTGTTGTGACTGAAATTACAATGGGTTTGCAATGGCTTTGAATATTTCTTTCCCATTTTTATGTTTATGAAGTTAGGAAGCCCTGTTGTTCATCATTGTTCCATGGGCATGGTAGGATGACAGTACCCTTCCTGATCTTCATACATTGTTGGTTGGTTGGTAATTAGTTTAATTCTGTTGTTTACTTTGTCTCCTGGGCATGGTTTGGTGATGGAATCCATTCTAATTCATATACCTTTCATCTCTTGAAAACTATATCAAAGGAAGTCTAGTTGATTTCCATGATTTTTGAAGCAGGCATAAGATCTCTCTGATCTCTACAAGTGGATCCTCTGAATCCCTAGTTTCCTTCCTCTGAATTCCTTAAAGTTTTAGATAATTATTCCACAATTATTCTTTAAATTCTATTTGGTTTAGATCACATCTTAGTCTAGTTCTAGTTCTACTTGGTTTCAGATAACGTACAGGTATCAGTCCTACTATAATTGAGAGGGTTACCATCCCATTAAAACATTCATAATCATTTATTGGGCCCACCTAGATGTGGTTCATAGATCCAGCCCATTCATTATATACGTGTGTCCCACTTGGATGAGGAGGCGGCCCAAGTTTCACACACATCCAAAACTCATGTGGGCCCCACCAATTAAATGCTTTTATATGTTTTAAGGAAGTCTTCACATAGTTTTAGATGCTATGGCTCACCTGAGTTTTGTATACGACTGATTTTTGGACGTAAATGGGACACATCAAATGCATGGTGTTGATGTTCTACATACATCATGGTGGGGCGCACACAAATTAACCTCATGGGAAGTTCCCAAGAGGTGACCTTATAGTACCATTTCACTATTTAAATAACTCCTTCATGGGTGTTACTCTAACCGTGTATGGCCCACCTTGATATATTTTATGTATATCGACATCGTCCATATATTTTTTCATCATATATTTAGGATGTGATTTTGAATCATAAGAACTCAATAATCTCAGGTGGGTCATGAAATCGCTCTTATGATGATTTTTTTCACCTTTGGATTTTGTTGTTTTGATGAGGCTGTATGTTGAATTCTAGGGGTTGTAGGGTTTGATTTTATTTTCTTGTTAAAGATTTTTCGATTCTACTAGTGGTGTTTGGAAACTAACCTCTAATATTAATTTGATTCCATTTGGGAAAAATTCTGTCTGTGTCATTGTCTTGTATTTCTGCAAGTTCTAGGGTTTCTAGTGAGACTTATGTGTTGTGTTTTACTGTTTTGGAGTCCTTGGAGCTAATATGTGGGGGCCGACTGTGGATGGGTGAAGAGCTGGGAATGCCTTTCAAGGAACAATCTCTGCCACCTGATTGGTGGACTTGGTACGATTGGATGGATGTCGGTCGTCTTTTTTTTTTTTTTTTTGAGATTCCATTTGGCTTAAACTATGTTTCAGTTCCTTTTTAATTAACAAGTAGCTTAAACTATATCTAAGCTGTGCAAGTTTACATCTCATTGCTTTGGAGATGAGTTAATAGCCGAAAAATGATAACATGAGAATGGCCTATACTAATGTATGCATTTGGTACCAATTCTTAATGTTGGCAACACCTGGCATACCTGTACCTCTCCAAAGGTCACACTGATTGGATGATCTTAACTGTCTGAAATTGCCGTTGGATTAATTTGGACCATTTTCTTTTTGACTATCCTGAGGAACATTGACTTGTACTATTCTTTTTAAACATCTATATGCTTCAATCTCCTTTGGTCTGCACTTGTGTTGAAGGGCACATCTATTATGTTGGGTAGAACACTTATTTTAATATCACAATGATTGGATAATCTCAACCATCTGATATTACCGTTGAATTTAGACCATTTTCTTTTTTACCAAGGTATTGAGGAACTTTGATTTGCACTCCTCTTTCTTAAACGTGTATATTTTTTTTAAACCTCGAGTTAACACTCTTCTTCTTCTTTTTCTTTTTCTTTTTTCTTTTCGCGTTTACATGTTTTTAATCCCACCTTGTGTATTGTAGGCCACATCCATTTAATTTGGTATAGATCCCTTTTTTAAAAAAATTTTCTTTTCAAAATACAAAATCTAGTTTTCTTTTTTAATATATATATATATATATATATATATATATATATATATATATATATATATATATATATATATATATATATAATTTACAATTTTGTTTAATTTTTTAAATTTTCTTTTTCAAAATATCATTTTTTAAATATCACTTTTGTTATATAACTTTTTAATTTTTCTTGTCAAAATACAAAATCTAGTTTTCTTTTTTAAAATATATATATTTTTTTTACAATTTGTCAATTTTTTCACAATTTTGTTTAATTTTTTAAATTTTCTTTTCAAAATATCATTTTTGTTATATAACTTTTTAATTTTTCATTTCAAAATACAAAATCTAGTTTTCTTTTTAAAATATATATTTTTTTACAATTTGTCAATTTTTTCACAATTTTGTTTAATTTTTAAAAATTTCTTTTTCAAAATATCTTTTTTTAAATATCACTTTTGTTATACAACTTTTTAATTTTTCTTTTCAAAATACAAAATCTAGTTTTCATTTTTAAAAAATATATTTTTTTTGCAATTTGACAATTTTTTTACAATTTTGTTTAATTTTTTAAATTTTCTTTTTCAAAATATCATTTTTAAATATCACTTTTGTTATACAACTTTTTAATTTTTCTTTTCAAAATACAAACTCTAGTTTTCTTTTTTAAAATATCTATTTTTTGCAATTTGACAATTTTTTTACAATTTTGTTTAATTTTTTAAATTTTCTTTTTCAAAATATCATTTTCTTATCGATTTTTTTTTTCAAAATTACCAACATTATTAAAAATTCTTAATTTTTATTTCAAAATCTAGATTTTTATAAAATTACATTTTTTTTCAAAATCTAAATTTTTTTCTTAAACATTGTTAGTTATTTTTCTAAGTTTTTTAACCTTTTTTTTTTTTCGAAATTCATAATTTCTAACTTGAGCATTAGAGACGGTTTAGGACCGTCTCTAATGCAGACGGTCATCGACAGTCTCAAATAACCCCTATAAGAGGGCTAAATTGACAGTCTTAAATAGGGACTGTTAAGGACCGTCCCTAATACAGGTTATTTTTGACCGACTTACAAAGCTAGTAAAAGATGGCCGATGACCGTCTATAATTGAGACGGTCAATGACCGTCTCCAATAGAGACAGTCCTTAACAGTCTCAAACAGAGACGGCTAAGAACCGTCCCTAATACAGACTATCTTTTATAGTCCCAGATTTCAGGAAAAGACGGCTAACGACCGTCTCTAATTGAGACGGTCCTTGACAGTCTTAAATCACCAGTAAGAGACGGCCAATGACCATCTCTAATAGGGATGGTCGTTGACCGTCTCAAATTCCGCCATATAAGACAGTTAGAGACCGTCTCTTATTCCCGAATTTTATCTGCAGTTAACGACGGTTTTTGACCGTCTTAAATGATTTGTCAACATTCAAATTTTTAAGACAATAATAAGGACGGTCAAGGGCCGTCTAAAAATTTAGAGATGGTTTACGGCTGTCTCTAAAGCGTCTTTAAACCAAGCAATTTTAGAGATGGTCCAAAATCGTCTCTAAATCCGTCATTTTTTCCCATTTTTCACGTAGTGTGTGGCTGTGCCATAATTGGCATAAGGGTTGGGTCTGGAATGTGCTTGACCTGATCCAAACCTGACCCATGTGATAAATGGTCGGCCCCGACCCATTAAATGCATTCTTGTATGGCCCACCCGATGAATGGCCAGGATCTCGAGCAACCCCTTGCATCCGACAGAATCTTCTACAAGACGTGTTTTTACACAACGGGTAAAACACCACAAGCTCCAGGGGGCCGGCTTGTCCCTATAAGATCTACTCCGTCCATTAGGTGGGTCCCTTGTATTATAACCCAAAGTTAGTCTGGTCAACTCAGGTGTGCCACACCACGGGAAAAAATCAGGATACGAACGTCCATGTGTGGGGTCCATTATGGTGTTTTTATTCCATCCAACTCATTTACTAGGCGCGCCTCATCGGCTTTAATCGACTCTTCAAAAGTCAACTTGATCCAAACTCGGATAGGAGAACGCTTTTAAAGAGCCGAACCAATACCGATACTAGCCCCTCTTGATTTTTGGTGTATCCAGGTATATGGTTAAAAACTTAAAATTGAAACGATCAACCGACGGACGAGTGACTTCCACTAGCACAACAAGGTGGGCCCAAAGAGCTCGGTTTTTTTTTTTTTTTTTTTTACGCGCGCACACACCCTACACACTCACGCTAGTGGAATTTCACCATATATGCCCTTGACCGGGTGGTGAAACTCCTGGGAATCTACCGCTAGTGGAATTTCACCACGTGTTATACTGCTGCGCTGGCCCGAGTGTTGTAGCAAATTCAGGCGTTTCCATCCCTCTCATGCGAGCTAGTAACATGAGTGTTTGTCATCGGCATGAGATGAGTAGGTGCATCCTATCGTCTTACCGGTTTACAGGGACCTTTTACTCCAAGCAATTATTGCGGCGGCGGGTATGCGGACGCGGATTAGCTACTAACAGTTTGAGTAACCAGATTTGCCACTTTGCCATTGAAGTGATGTTACCAAGTTCGTGGCCCTACCATGATGTATGTTTTGTATCCACACCGTTCATTCATTTCGAGAGATCATTTCGGGCATGAGCCAAAGAATGAGGCGAAGCCAAAGCTGTAGTGGATCCCACCACATAAAAGCAGTGGGGAGAGTGATGCCCACCGCTGAAACCTTCCTAAGGTCCACCATCATGTTTATTTGAGATCCAACCTCTTCATAAGTTAAGAAAGACATGAAAGAAGGGAAAAAACAAATATCACTTGATCGAAAACTTTTGTGACCCTAGGAAGTTTTTAATGGTGGGCATCGGTTCCCCCACTATTTTATGTGGTAGGGTCCACTAGAGCTCTGGATCTTCTTTGGGTCATGCATTAAAATGATCTTTAAAAAGGATTAATAACTTTTTCTTTTTCTTTTTTTTTTTTGTTTTTTAACCTGTAAATACAATTACCATCTTAACATTTGTCATGCTTCCATATCTACCACATCACAAAATATCTGATTTTTATATATTTAATAATCAATCTACTTATGGATCTGGTCATGAGAATGAGAGAGGATACAAAACATACATCATGATGGGGCCCACAAAACTTGGTGACGTCACTTGATAGAGTCTCACTACCCAACTGTCGGAGCTAATCGCATCCGGGTATGTCTGCTAGGCATGTGGACAGAGGAAGGGTTAGTGGGGGTGGGGCTGAGATGGGGAGGGAGAGCATGCGGGCCATACCGAGAAAGTGAGGATGCAGACTAATTGGGGGACTAATTGGAACCGGTACTTGCATTTTGGGGCATGAAGAAAGAGAGGCATAAAATGATTTTCTTCCCGTGTTGTGCCCCTCTTGAGTGTCTAATTTGTGTGGTTTTGGGAGACATTAACATGAGTTGGCATCTCATATGTATAAGTAGATGTCCCACATTTATTATAGTAAACCCTATAAAACATGTCACATATGCTTCCTAATAATCTGTATCAATTTCATCCAAAGAGAGGTGATGAGTGAGGACAATTGGCAAAAAGAAATAGACATGGCAAAAATGAACTCTAAAAGCTAAAGCATGTGTTTCTAATACTATTGCATGGTAAAATAATCTAAACACTAAAAAGAACAGGGCCATTTAATAGAAAGCCTTATTTGTGAATTGCAAAACCAAATAAACGACGGATACTGTCTGTCGGTTTTTCCTGGTCGCAAAAATTTGGATGGTATCTGTCGCACATTTCCGACGGATTTAGTCCGTCACAAATTGCGACATGTCATATCTGTCGCGAAAATTAAAAAACCGTTGCTAAAGGAGACCTGCACATTGTTCGTGATTCTAAAAATTTTCGACGGATACGGTCTGTCGCTGATCTTAGGAGAAGCAATGGACCTCAAATCCATTATGATTTTCGACTTGTTTAGAAATTAGTGACAGATTTGGTCCGTCGCTAAAATTTCAGCAAATAAAAAATAATAGTAATTATAAAAAAAAATAATCTGTTACACCTGATATTCATCCAAAAAAATTCTAACTTTTTTAATAAGAAAAATTATATAAATTTGTCATGTATCCAGTTTGCCGTCTTTCTTTTACCTTTGCTTTCCAGTTTATCATTCCATTTTAGAGTCTCTCTTGAAATACCCTTTCACACTAGAATAAAAGCATTCGTCCTTAGACTTTGATTTTGGTATAGACCTTTTCTTTTTATCAGACCAAGATCGCTCTACGGATCACCCACACGCGATTAGCTCAAAACCACGTAACTAAATCGAAGTTTGTCAGTCAAACCGATGCCACTGTCGATCAAAGTGAAAGACCCCTATCGATCGAACTGACTCAGGCCAACAAAACATGCTTTACTCCTGAGAAAATCCACACTTTGTTAGTCGGACAGACGGAGCCCTGTTGAGCAAAATACAAGGTATCCACACAACAATCTCCACCTTGACTTGTATTCTATCAAGTCACCCTGGACTCCTCACAGAGACTTCTCGAATCCATGAGGTAAAAAAGCAAGAAAATAGAAATAATATTCTATATAATTCATAAATTGATTAATGAATGAATAAATGAGTTTACACCCCTTTAAATTGGGATACTAAGCCATGGAAGAAGTTTCGGAATTAAAGTACAACTAAAACTCTTAGAAATCGGGACTTACTGTAAATAGTAAACTTATTATCCATAGACGGTCGTGATTTCCAATAATAATAATTGTTTTATTTAGCTTTGTTATGCTGTTCTCTTAATTGTTCTAAACACTTTTCAGGGCACAATCCCGAAAGCTCAACGGATGAAGAGTTATAACCTAACTAAAACTTACTATAAATAGTAAAAATGAAAATAAAATAGCAATTCAACAGTTCATCTGAACAGTATTTTGCAAATTCGGCATGCGCAACCCATCATGGCATGGTTGGGTGGCTAAAGTTGCTCGTCCTATCCAAAAATTATATATGGCACATTCGATCGCTCATTTCAGTTTGCAAGGTACACCCATTTTAAGGCCATTCAATTCACTTCCACCTCCAATCAGGCTTTTTCTGATCCATCTTGGCCATGAAACTTCCACCACCTGCTCTACATCAGATCTGCACCGGAGTCCATTTGAGTTGCAAACGGGCCTTATTTTTGTCAAACCAATGAGTATTTCTTTTGAATGTTTGCCCGGTCTAACCAGTGAAAATTGGCCATTTTGTGGATTACGTGGGCAATGATCGTTGTAGTACGTAACATGCTATCCATTCACGGTACAATCCAGAGAGGAAGAAGAAAATAATAATAATAATTTTTAAATTTCATGTTTTGTTTTCATGTAGATTGGACGTATCTAAGCAGCCGGACTTGGTGGTAGCTTAGGGATGTCCTCTCTCTCTCTCTCATCAAGGGTCGTTCACGTATCAAATAAGGCTCGTTTTTGGTGATGGACTCTGTAGATGGATAGTTCAGATCCATCACCCCACCTGTTGGATTCCATGTTTTTGGTGATGGACGCTCCCATGGGATCCAGTATGCACTGCTTCAATCTTTCACCTAAAATACATCAAATGAGGTTTCCCAACGTGTGATTCACAACTCCATTTACCCATCGATCTGTGGGTGGTAGGCACTGCCTGAAGTCGTGTATCAAATCGAGTCTACAAAGTTTGCCAAAAGTCGCTAATGAACTTCATGTCACAATCAAAAGTAATAGTTTTAGGAACCCCATGTAGCCGCATGATCTCTCTGAAGAATAGATTCGCCACATATGTTGCATCGAGGGTCTTCATGATTGATGTAGTGTACCATCTTTAAGAAACGATCTACCACCACGAACATTGAATCATGTCGCGTTGTATTCATAAGAGACCAAGCATGAAGTCCATAGATAAGTAGCACAAAATGTAGCCAGAAAATACCTCAAGTGTAAGACCCGTATCCTAGCTCATACCGTTCCTTAGGCCTTCGCGGTCATCCCAATCAAATTTTGACGACCCGTGATCTATTATCGACGTTTGCGTGTGATCCTGAGTCGTGTCCCATATATCAGAGTTGGCTCGACCAGAGACTTGTACCCTTGCGACCGGTCGTTGCAGCGGTTCCGACGCCGCGTGTTACACGTCGAGGCAATACTTGGGCCAGGAGATGAGGGCCTGCATTCAGTTTGAGAAAAAATGCCGTGCATTGCAAAACCTTAGAGAACATCACATCAATCAATCAAGTACACATCAGTCCCATCACTCACACCCATCCCCAAGTACAACCACCCTCTCCAAAGTCAACTATCTCTTTTACAACCAAGTACACCCATCCATCACTCACCATCCCTCTCTCCCATCACTTCTCTCCCATCACCTCTCTCTCTCTTTCATTTTCCAAGCAAGCTCCATAAGAGAGCTTTGTGTGGCCCACTTCCTATCTCCCATCCCCACCCTCCAAAACCAATCTCGACCGTTGAATCTCATCCATTAGAGCTTTAAAATGCGTTGATGGAAGGAGAAGTCCATGATTAAAGGTGGGTGTTCATAGCGCTAGATTTGATTTTGATTTTTAGCCGTCACAAGGTCCGTCGGTGGATTAAAACCATTAGCCTTTCCGACGGTAAGAGCGACAGCTAAAACCGTCGGCGTTATCAGCAGCTAAAACCCGTCGGCATTTCGGTCGCTAAAACCGTCAGCGTTTTTGGCGGCTAAAAACTGTCAGAGTTTTCGGCGGCTAAAAACCATCAGCGATTCTTATTAATTAAAATAATAATAATAATTAATTGAATTTGGATGATATATTTGATTTTGATTTCTTCCTTTTCTATTGTTTAGACTTTTTACCTTTTCAAATAAGTTGGTTCGTTCAGGGCTTTGGAGAAATTGGTATATCTAGTTCACACATCCATAACTAGATATACCCATTTCTCCAAAGCTCTGAACGAACCAACCTATTTGAGAAGGTAAGTCTACATAATAGAAAAGGAAGAAAATAAAATCAAATATATCATCCAAATTCCAAATATTTGGATTGGATATGTGCTTTTTAAAAAAAAAAAAAAAAAGAAACAAGAGAGAAGTTTAACAAAATTGCATTATTTTAATCCCTTCGGACTTTCCACCAAGTATCAGTGCTGCAACCAAACATGGCTAGAACTCCTAATGCAGCCCAAATGGAATAAGCTGATGAACAGAATCAATCTCCCAACTTAGTTTGATCAAGCTCAAAACTCTAACATCATGAAATCTAATGATTTTTCATGCAACCAAACGCGCCCTAAACAATGATCTCTAATATGTAATTGATATTGAACTTATTTTTCAAGTTGCACCCAAACAAGCCATTAGATGATGATGAATAACTACAGAAAATTTCATTTTAAAACCAAGGGGATGCCATAGATGCTTGTTTTAAGACCATTCAAGATGATGAGCAGGGTGGAGTTCTTGCACAATTTCATACAGCTATGGTCAAGGTTTTGAAAGCTGGAACATGCAGCATATCTTCTGGGAAGGCATCAATGAGGCTGACACTCTTGCTAGTCGGAAATCTTAATCTAGAAAAACTAGGGTTCATACTTATCTAAGTCTCTTTAGTAGCTACAAAAAACACATAATTATTTAGTCATAGTTGAATTCTACATAGCCAAGCAAGAGTAAACCAGTGATTTAAAGACCATCTGTAGCAAATCAAGGAAAGAGGCGGATTTATCAGGAAAGAGGCGGATTTATCATGGAAGTACAAACAAACAATAACATTGTCATGGTCATTGATAAAGAAATACCCACTGCTCCGAGATTCCCAAATACATCCAATAACAGATTGCAAAAATCAAAGAGCAATGAAGTACATGAATAAAAATCAATGGTCAATGTTCAAATCAGATGATGATTCCGGTCACCATACTTTCTTCTTTGCCACATGTACTATGAAGAGGCATAGAACTTCTATGCAGATACCTGCATATTAGCATTCCTTAAAATCATGGGGCCATGCCAAAAGATGCATCAAGAGCTTCTAGGCTAATCAGAAAATTCCAATTCGTCAAGCATAGGATTAATAAAATTAAGGTTGGTGTCTTAGTGATCCAACGATTTAAATGGATTCTAAATTGCTTCCAGCTCAGTTTTATTCTTTAAAGTTGTTAGATTCTGAAAAAGAAAAAAAATATATATATATAAAAAATAGAAAAATTAAAAATAAATAAAAAAGAGGTAACGGGTCCATCCATTGCTCTAAATCAAGAATCCTCTGTACTATAGACTTCACACCTGTTTATAATCCATATACAAAAACATATGATTGATTTTTCTACGCAATGGAAGTCCTTGAATAGGTCAGACAGAAGTAGCATCAAAACCTTATATTCCACTAGAAAATTTATCCACACCTATTTAACCAGGTAAACAGCTAAATCATTGGTGACCATCTTGACTTGGTTTATTGCTTTAACCACTAATTCTAAACATAAGAGTATAAGAGGCAAGAGAAGCTAGAGGATTTGGAGAGCCATGCACATGCATGTGGTACCATAGTTACCACAGTTAGGTGATCCAAGTTGTTGGCGTAATGGGATCCTAACCCTTTTGAGGCCTACAAATGGACAGTTAAGGAGAAAATATAGCAGTAGTCCACATTCAATGGAAGCTAGTCCCATAATGGAAGGGTTAGGATCTTCAAATTTGGGTGATTTTAAGGGCATTCCCATCCAAAAGTAGGGCCCATCATATCACCAAACTATGGTTCCGCATCATGGTGTGCCGTAATGGCCTTTATGGGGCTGTAATGGCCACTACATAACGGCAATGGTGGCAACTGTTACACGTTATGGGGTCGTAACAGCCATTACGGAAAAAATTACCAGTAACGGCCCCGTAATGGGCATTACATAACAGGCCTGTAACGGTCCATTACGGGGCCAATTCAAGTTTTTATTTTATTATTATTTTTTTTTTTTTTAAAGTCATAATGGCCATTACGGCCCATATCATAACTGTAACAATGGTGGCCGTAGACCCGTATCATAACTGTAACAGTGGTGGTTGTTACGGCCACCGTTGCCGTTACAAAGTACCTTGCTCCACATGTACAAAATCCTCTGCTTCAACAAACTGCACATTTGCCAATGAGTAGAATCTTATAGTTCCTCAACAAGCAAGCAAACAAAGCAGTATCTTACAGTGATATACAAAACAGTGCCAAACCAGTGTATGAAGCACGTACAAGGTAGAGATCAACATAGTCAAGCTGCAATTCTTGCAAGGTTGTTTCCAATGCAACAGGCACATCTTCCGGTGCTAGATCATTACACCTGCAAATGCAAATTTTCATTTCTTAAAATAGGAGAATATAGTAACTACTTAAGAAAATTTAGATCGTTACACTGACTCCATTCTCATACATTGTAGAGAACATGAACAAGATCGCAACAATCATAAAGGATGCCTAACCAAAATGGACCATTGCCTAAAAGGATTACCTACCAAAAAACCCAACTCTTCAACTAGAGGATCTTTTACGAAACAGCGGAAGATCAATAATTTACCTTTTTTACAGCTATCCACTTTTTTTTCCCCAAAAAATCCTCAAATATGAATGATTAGATTGTTTGATCAATATAATGCTTGGTATAAGGTCCATCCAAGGTTGGTACTTGGCGATTGGTTCAGATGTCATGCATGTATTCCTTTTTACAGGAATCAAGTCACTGATAATGTAAGCAAAAACCAATGACAGACACTGCAATCTAGTGAATACTTCATATGCATAAGCTCTATAAAAGATAGTGGCATTCTCCCTGTATGGTCACCATTACAGTCTCCCATTCAAAGCAAAAGGTAAAACCCACCATAGTTTTGAGGTGATAAACAAATCATGACGCTTCACCACCCCATCTTCAAAGAGTTGCTTCAAAGCCAAACCAACCTACAGTTACCACAACCACACTGTAATTTCACACAAGGGAGCTAGATATTGTCTATTGAATGAAAGAAAAAGCAGAGTGTTTTGTAAGCAACTGCAAGACAAGATGGTTATAAGCATCATAGTGTTATGAGTTGCATATTGGTTCCTGGAAAATCCAACCAATTGATGTAGATGACCCATTCAGTTCAGCGCACACTTCACCTTTGCCATGTAAAAACCACATTGTTCAGATGATCCTATCCAAGTAAACTGCAGGATGGACCGAGTTTGTACTGAACTCACTGACAGCTAGATGGGCCGGGACTGAGCTGAACTCAGTTGGCAGCAGGTGCTCGGCCGAGTCAGGACCGGACTCAACAAATGGGTCGCTGGGCCGATCGGAATGTGACCAACGCTGGAAAAAAATAAACCAGCGATGAGGTTCCCTAGCTAACTCGGTTTAGTCCGATCCGGCCCTTGTATGGCTGAAAATTTAAGGGCTAAGGCCCTACTGCAAAAGCCTTCCATTTTACCATGAAAATGGCTTCAATCAGGTCACCCCAGCTGAATCGACTCAAGCTTGAACTAACTAGAAAATCCCTCATTGCAGAACAAGGGTTAACTGAAGTATGACTTGGAATTATCAATTAAAACAGTACTAGGCTTGCACGTAGGTAAAGCCTAACCAATTTAAAGGATGAAACGTTCTTCATGTGTATAGTTGTTAACCCCAGCATAGCTATAGGATTTCCATCCCAACTCTCCACCAAATCAAGTACTACAGAATGTTGCAATTGGGCCAAAGCTTTTTCAAAAAAAAAAAAAAAATCTTATAGGTATGCAAATGAATCAGCATATGAAACTCCTTCCCAAGGTAGATGATAGCCTTAAGATGCCTAACTTGGGGAATTGTGTTAATTAGGACAAGGAGTAGCCTAAACGAGGTAACCTGCCACTAAATTTCGACCAGGCTACAGAGCTAGGTGATGACTTTTTCCCATTAAGCTTCCCAGGATAAATCATCTATCCCAGTTGGCCACCTTCTCCTTCATTCACACCCCTCGAGAAGGCTACTGGCCAGCCGACGGCATGGCCTGGGAAGGGAACAGGAATCAGCTGAATTTGCTTCACCTTTATTCGTCTTTGCTTCCTATGTAGGTGTGTAGCCTGATTTTCTTGGATAAGGTCAAGCTTGGTCAATCAGATCAGCCTCAGCTAGCTAGCGGTTTTTCTCCATCTTCAGTGTAGTGGTGCCATAGATAGGGATCTCTATTCACTACATTTAATAGTGGGCAATCTCTCTCTTATGTATTTGAACCTACACTTAGGATGTAACAAGATGGGACGTGTTAAGAGATGGACCCTCAACTTGGAGGTTATCTAGGGCATGGAATGCTAATGTGGGTTTGTCATCCATAGGTCATACTACTTATGTGGGTTGGGAATGACTTCTTTAACTGCTCTGATTTAACATTGCCCTACTTAACCCCTTTGTTCTCTTGATTTAATGTTCCGTACAACCCTTTTACCGCTTTGATTTAGGATTTGTCCCATGTTTTAATATTTGTCCTGCGTGGCTTCGATGGTTCATTCCCATATAACCATGTGATGGTAATTCTCACGTATTGAATTTGATTGGCCACTAGTCGATGGGCATCCATTAAATATCCTAAGGCGAAAAACCTCATGAGCCAGGGATGGTGGTCATGGAACACTATGCCCAAGCTGTCGGCCTACGATGGGTGACGAGCCCCCTGTAGTGACCTTTGAGTTTACTTAAATTAGCTGATTGTAATTAGAATAATAATGGTTTGGCTAATCATACATTCATAGCATACGCACGATTACGGGTGGCTAATTCTGGATATTGTAGCACGTGCCCTTAGGCTTAACGAGGTATCGTTTCGCTAGCTCCCAAACCATCGACTATCGACCCACGTACGTGATGTATGATGGCTTGGTCATTATGCTGTATGTGATGTACGCACGTGATGTGCTACGCTGGTGACCGGCCTTATACATGGGTGACGAGCCCAAGTCCGACTGGATGAGCATCCCCAGTTGATGTGCACTCATACATCCATGCATTAAATAAGACTGTATTTTGTATTGTTTTATATGCCTTGTTATGTTTTAAACTATACTTATCTAAGGCGGCGGTGTCTAATCTTGAGGGAAATTCACACTGAGCTGGCCACTCATTCATCCAATGTTCAACTGTGTAGAGAATGTAGGTTTAGATGGGGGCGAGTACGGCACGGACCCCAATGTTGTGGCGGTAGGATTGGAGGAGGGTTACTATGAGAAGAGCCGTATCAGGAGGCGGCATAATATTATGGACTAAATTAGTAGATGCAATATTTCCTTTTTTTTTTGTCTTGGTACACTTGAACTTATAAATTTTGTATTTAAGGTCCCCATCTGTGTGGACTAGGATCTTAATATTTGATTATATGATATTATCTACGCTTGTTTATGCTATCGCACTCTGATTTTGACATACTTCCATTTACCTAATTTATTAAAACTTGGGTTTTTGGGAAATGAGCTTCAAAATGTGTATGTTGTGAGGTGGAGTAGGAGATTAGTCCCAAATCGGAATCATTAGACCATCTGTTCATCAAGGGGATGTTGGCGGTCAAGGTTTGGAAATTTTTCAGGGATATGTTTGGTCTTCATCTTTCACCCCAAAATTCGGTCTAGGAAAGCCTGCTTGCCTGGTGGCATCCATACCTTCCTGGAGGCAGTACTTCCAAGCTTCGTCGCTTGACTCCATGTCTCCTAGTTTGGGAAATCCGGAGAGCCAGAAATTTAGCAAAATTTGAAGGTAGCCAACCCAGCATCGTGGCAGTGGTGGAGCATATGAAGTGGCTCTTGGCTAAGATTGGCATTGGGTTACCAACTCTAAATCCTCAACAGTTGGTTCAGTCCATGATTTTCCAGAATTTGGGGATATCTGTGCCCATTTTCCATTCGAAGAACTTCGAAATCATGAAGTGGACCAGGACGGATAGGGGCTGGGTCAAGATGAACATGGATGGATCGGCTATTGGAAATCCAAGGATTTCTAGGGGCGGGGGGATATGTAGAGATATGACGGGAAACCTCCTCTTTGTATTTTCCACAGGCTATAGGGATGGAACCAATAACAAGGCTGAACTCCGAGCATATGATGGGATGCTTCACTGCCTGGCCTAGGGGCTCTCTAAAGTGGTGATAGAATCTGATTCTAAGTTTGATTGAATTTTTTAATGATCTGTCTCACTCAGCATGGAAATGGTGATACTGGGTGACTAGAATTTATGGGCTAAAAAAGAGGGAAACTTTCACTATCTCCCTCATTTCGAGAGAAGGGAACGGGCTGGCTGACAGGCTGGCTAGAGATTGTAGTGACAGACAAGGTAAGCGGCTCTTCGAGAGGGTGGACAAATTGGCAATCCGTATTAAGGGCATGTATCTATTAGATAAGGTGGGGTTGGGGTCAATTAGAGAGTTCACAGGGGGGGAAGAAGGTCAGCAGGGAAAAAAATATATATTACTGTGAAATGTGGGCCATTCTTGTAGGTTAACTCTTGGGATTTCAGAAAATGAGAACAAAAATCAGGTTATGAAATCTAAGGCGTTACAATTTGCTCCTTTGTTTTTCCTGCTCTGTCTGACTTTGGGGTGGTGGTGCAGAGGCGGGGTTGCTTTCTGGAGCCGCTGATCTGTAGAGGCTGAGGTCTTTAGTTTGCAGTTGGTGTGTCATCTCCGCAGGTGCTCTTACTGCTGCTTTAGCAGCCTCTGCCAGTTTTGATTTTGGTTGAAGTGCCATCAGTTATCTGCATCTTTTCCTTCCTGCAGCGCTGAAGAATTTTCTGTACATCTTTCTTTGTTGGGTTCTATGATAGGTGGGGCATAATCCTTTTTGTGATATCTGCCCGAAGTATATGTAAATTCCTCTTTTGATTTAAAAAAAAGAGTATGAATTTTGCTTTAAAAAGAAAAAGAAAAAAAGACATCAACTACAACAGTTTCATGATCGACGATGTTCTTGACCGAAAAACTGTGATACTTCACCTCCATTTTTTAAAGTGTTTTGTCTTATAGTGACACACACCAGTCCAACATCTCAGAAGCAACCAAGTGAACAGTTAAAATTAAAAATTCAAGTAGTCCAAATTCGAAGAGGAAGATCAGATGGGTGAGGCTTTTCAATCAGGATTGGATCTCAGGCTGTGCTGCACGCATCCACAGTGGGCCCATGATTTTGTTGTCACATTACAGTTACAGTGGATGAGATATCACAAATTAGAATAGCATGAAAGTGATGCAACAATCCTGCCCATTGAATTGGATCACAACAATCCAAGTCAACATTGAAGAGATGGCCAAAGTTGGAGGGATGCCATTTTCCATTCATGGCTGTAAGTGGGAACCAAACTCCTAATTGCAATTCCATGTGTTTGCACATGGGACCTGAGTACCTTCATACTACGCTTGTTCATGTGGTGTAGACGTGCATGCCACGAATGTGCCGATGTAGACTTCATTACAATTGTTGCAGCTCCACCCGATACTGTATTCCCAATCAACTTGTAAAGGTTACTGCTCCACTACATTTTCATCAATATGAATGCCCATTTTGAAACTTTTAAGACACGATCAAACACAATGAATTACACCCAAGTGTATCGAGAGCTCCCAGGGATACTAGATTCTTCCTCTACTCAGGAATGTGTCTAATATCCATCAAGATGTGTTCTGTTCTATCAAACATCTTGATGCGCACCGTTCTGATTCCAACAACTTATTTTCGAATTTATTACAAATTATTTCTATTTTATCCCTCGTAGATTTGAGGAAACTCTGTGAGAAATCCAAAAAGCTCTATAGATTCGGAGTAGTTATGCTTGAGGAAGACGGCGATCAACCTCATCACGTCCTTCTCTGGGTCGAGTAGCATGCAGATTAACACATTCACAAGTCTCATTACTCGCAGTAGATACAATTGCATTTCTTTTCTTCTTCTTCTTCTTCTTCTCTCTCTCTCTCTCTCTCTCTCTCTCTCTCTCTCAACACAAAATATTCATTTCATGTATAGACTATACAATGCGATCTACATTCGGGCTGCCCCAGGAAAAATTAGCCCTGGGGAAGCCTATTATAAGAGACGAAAATCAGGAAGAAGCAGGGCCCGGCCCGCTGGGTACTCCTCTAGAGGACTGCCTAATGATTCCCAGCCCAACTCTGTTAAGGAAAAGAAGACCCCTGATGTAAGGAGGAAGAATCAAAGGATGATGGACGAGCAAGCTTCCTTGGAGATCACTCCCTTGGCGGGCCATCCCATCTGCCCGAGCATTCTTGAAGTTAGATTTCTCGTATCGTTAACTGAGATTCACTTTCAATCTCAAATTATAAGTAAACCCAAACCAGTTTGAGAAGTTTGCAAGCCCCACACACTCCTTCCATCTGCACCCATACGTTTGGCACATGAACCAACTTGATGAGTTTTGGCATAGTGAGCGGTGAATAAAGTGCCCCACATGTCGGCCTATCAAACTTGGGTGAATGAAACACAAAATGGAACCCGCAGGATGCCATCTTCACCGAATACAAACTTCAGGGGGCGGGGGAGAAGGCCTCCAGACCAGTCCGACCGTGCTTGCTGGGCCAGAACGAGTCCAGCCCATGTTAGTTGGGTTTGCAATGATAAACAATCCCTTGATGACAGAGCCGTCCATCCAACTTTAGAATGGCTTTGAGATGATCATCGTGGCCCGTGGACTGGACTCAAGCCATAGTTTGAGATGATCATCTGGCTAATGGGCTGACGATTTGGATATATAGAGGACCCAAGCTGGCCCAAGCACAATTCTTTTCCTCATGTGCTGGGGCAATGGTGGACCCCGGTCCAAGCTCTTGGTATGTTGACATCACCAAGTTCTGTGGGTCCATCCTGAGGTATGTGTTATATCCAAACTGTCCGTCCATTTGGCGAGCTCATCTCAAGGCTTGAGCCGGAAAAATAAGACAGATCCACAGATCAATTGAACCACACTCCAAAATGCAGTGGTGGATTGAATGGCTACCAAACCCTTCCAGGGGTCAATAAGATATTTGTTTTTCCTCTTAGTCAGGTATGTGTGACCTTATGGACAAATTAGATGGAAAATAAACATCACGGTTGGCACTACAAATGTTCGCTACAAATGTTTTAACTGTACTGTTATTTCTTATGTGGTTGACTTAGTTTTGGACATGACTCAGCTCTAAAATGAACTCGTTAATTTCCTGCAAAAGCTTTTGGCTGGAGGTTTTTGCGCTTGGATGTTAGGTGGGGCCACTATGATGTTTGTGAGAAATTCACACCGTCCGTCCACTTTGACAGCTCATTTTAGTACATGATACCAAAAATCAGGTGGCCATGTGAGAGAAAAAAATTAGGGAAAGAATTTACTGCCATTGAGACCTTCCTGGGATCTACCTTGATCTTGATACCACATCCAAACTGTTTATAAGGTCATTCTCACTGGACGAAGTGAAAATACCAAAAATAGAGGTGTACACGAACCGAGCTAGGTCGGTTAGCTCACTCGATTCGACTCGGATCGAAGCTGAGTTCGAGCCAAGTCAAGCTGATTTTTTTAAGCTCAAAAATGAGTTCAAACCGAGTTTGAGTTGGCCCCAGCTTGACTCGACTCAGATTGAATCCAGCTCGAATCGAACTCGGATCGAACCAGTTTGATGACTCGGTTACTTTGTTATTGATGTTGCTCACCAAGTGTTTAATGAAATGACTTAATGAAGTGTGGCTGGTGACAAGAAAGGTATATACATGAAACAAATATCCTTTTTTTCTTAATTTTTATGTTTCTTAGAAGGTGTTTGATAAAATACATGTTTCCTCTCGTGTGGCCACTAAAGTTTTGGATCCACATTATTTTTTGTTTCATATCCTGAAATGAGCTCTCAAAACTTACTGTGAATTTCTCACAGATATACCACGGTGGCCCCACCTAGCTAGGGCTGAAAGTCGGGCGGGTTGGGTTGGGTTAGGTCGGGTCAGGTTGGTGCTCAACCCTAGCCCAACCCAAGGTTCTTGTACCTCAACCCTAACCCAACCCAACCTCAGGCTTGGAATTCTCAACCCGAGCCCAACCCCAGCGGGCTCGGTCGGGTTGGTCAGGTTGATCGGGTAGATACATGATAATATTTTCATTATTACGTTAGTCTATTATATTTCAATACGTGTCTTATTTTTTGTATTTATAGTTTTATTAATTATATGTGTAGTTATTTGTAGTACAAGACTTCATTTTTTCTAAACAAACAAGTTAAGACAACTATTTCTTTAAAAGTTACACTGTGTAGGACGCAATCTATTTGGGAGATAAAAATCCGGCATATCTTATTAGCTTAAGTCATCGGAAATGATGTGGACCAATGAGACCCAACAACACTCAAATTTCCTATGCCTTCTTCAACACAAACGATCCACACTCAATTATAATTTATTAGCAACTTATATTGATTGGGTTCAGGTTGGGTCTGGCAACTCAAGACCTCAACCAAGTTTTATCGGGTTGGTGTTTGTATAGCCTAAGCCTGAGATGGGAGTCGATACATCCTGCCCGACCCCAATCCAATGTTGGGTCGGGTCAGTCCGGTTGAACCCCCCAACTTTCAGCCCTACACCTAGCATCCTATAGCAGTAACAGCAGGAAATCCGTCTTCGCACGACACGTACCCAGACCAGCTAGGCCAGTGGTGTGTGGTACACTAGCCAATCCGCCCCTGATGTGATTCTGCAGGGACTGAACGTCCTCATCAAAGTGGCACACGTGTGCGTGATCAGGGCCATCGGTCGCCTGGGCCCTTCAACAACATTCCCTGGCCAATAAATCAAATGGTCTCACGTATCAAGTGGGGCGAGGCTACATCCGTGATATATCAGCAACCGAGAGTCCTAACTAAATATGTGCACGTGGCATGCATGTTGGGTAGATCTCGTGTGAGTTTTTCATACCTGGTTAAATGATGGTGTCTCATCCACTCAACACGCCTCATCAATGCTGACCATGCGAATCATAGCCCAGATATCATATTTGGACCGCAAATGTTACTATTCGTTGTATGTATCTGCAGAGATGAATCGGATCATTCATTTTTCTCAAGTAAACAGCTCAGGCACATCATCATGCATCGCCCGTGAGGCGCACATGTAGAGGTTGGTGGATTATCCCAACCGTCCATCTAGGTGCAATTGGGAACCGGCTATAATACATGTTACAAAACTCACAGTCAATAGATATCCGTGGACAAACAAGAGGATAAGTAGGGACCGCTGAAAAAAATCCTTTATGGTTCACATCCAACTTTGCATTATATTCATCTATTCAGCCTCTATAACAGATCATGACCCATAAATATCGGAGTCCCTATTGCCCAACCGTCAACGCATGCAGGTGATTCCAAACCTTGCATCTGATCCGTCCTGCCATGTTAGCCCTACATTCCAAAATCTAGCCTCCTCCATGACTCACGTGGGTCACGCCGGAGGAAAAGGACTCGTAAATGCATTATGATATACGTGATATTTTATATGCTAGAAATGATCATACTATTAACTGTACGTCCCACTGCTTGCTGGGTGGGGCCAACATGACTCACGTGGATCACGCCGCACATTCTATTCATTTTATACATCATTTTAATACTTTATCCCGTACATGATACAGATCACAATCTCAGGTGGACCACACCGTGGAAAACAGTAGTGATTGAATGTCTACCATTAAAAACTTCCTAAGGTCCACTGTAATGTTTATTTGACATCCAACCTCTATTAGGTCATACCGACCTAAATGAAGGTTAAAAAAAAAAAAAAAACAAATATCAGCTTGATTCAAAACTTTTGTAGCTCTAGGAAGTTTTTAATGGTGAGATTTCAATCAACACTGTGCAGCCCACTTGAGATTTTGATCTACCTCAGTTTCAGGTTCATACCATGAAATTATCTGGAAAAATGGATGGACGACATGGATGAGACACATACATCATGTTAGGCCCCGAAAGCACCGACCACTAGCCGTTTGCTAGTGGCAGGGTGAGTAGCCCATCCGTTTCCGTGGTTTCCCACCAGAATTTGTTGGAACTTGGAAGCGTACTGCGTGGTGAGTAACTCACGTAGCTTAGCTTACTGGGTAAATTCCGTTAGGTTATGTATTTTATCCACTCCGTCCATCCATTTTACCAGATAATTTTAGGCTTAAATATAAAAATGAGGCATATTCACCATTCAAATGGACCACACCATACGAAACAGTTGAATTGAATGTCTACCGTTGAAGAATGCTTGGGGGCCATCAAGCTTATATTTGTGTTTTACCTTCATCTGCATCATCTTTTGAGCGGGTTGGATGACAAATAAACATCACTGTGGGGTTAGAAAGGTTTCAACGGTGGAAATCATTATCCCCGCTGTTTCCAGTGGTATGATCCACTTGATTTTTAGATATGCTTCAATTTTTGGCCCAACCATTTAAATTAGATTAAAAAACGGATGGACGGCATGTATGGACCACATACATTCAAGGTGGGCCCGAGCACAATCTTATTTCGAATTTTACATTCTTGCGGGATGTCCGGCGAACATGAGGTGGTATTTGCGGGTGGGACCCACACAGTTTGAATGCATGGTGGCTTCTTGTTTGAACGTGGGTGTCCACGTGCATATAGGACAGATTAAACTAACAAGCTTCCATCTGTTTAGACGTGGATTTTGTCCAATGCATTTACCACATGCATTAAACTATCATGGGTTATACACACACACACGGAGAGTTATATGATACTTGGAATGCGCATGATGCTTGATATGCATGCATAAAGAATTTTATGACCAACCAGACTGTACATTTGGCTCTCTCAGAGTCACAGTTTCAAAATCAGAGAAATCAGATTGGTTAGACAATCCTAATCACCGACTCTTAGACAACTGCTTCACAAGATAGGATGGTTGGATATTTTTTCATTTTTAACTGTTAAATAGATGTCCACCAATCTAAATAGTAACATAAGCTTAATTTTTAGTTCACAGTACATGTACACTGGTTATTGGTTAACGTCATTTGGACTTGGCTGCTTGTATGTACAATTTCTAGTAATGTCATAGTATCATCGGTCGTACCATACCAGAGTATCAAAGTTTTTCTTTCATATGAAACTGGTTGCACTACTTCGTGGTCACGGTAGGTCACTTAAAGCATTAATAGAAAAAAATTCAGGCGAGACCCACAGAGCGAGCGACAGGACTTTTACTGACAGTTGTGCTGGCCGCCGCTAAATCATCAGTTTTGTTGCAAAAATAATCAAAAGCTACGGATAAAATCCGTAGCTAAATATGACTATCCCCACAGCACGACCGTAACCATTAGCACCGTAGCCGCGGTAGATGCATAGCCTGCTGAGTGGGGTTCAGAAAATCAATTTCACATTGGCTAATATGGCAGTGTTGAATCCATATCAGCTTACCCCAGTAAGATACAGGGAAACTCTTAGTTATTCTAGGTATATGATAGGCAATAAATAAAATTCATGGAAGCCCTCCTAGGCATATACTGTAAAGAAATTGCTTCCTATTTCAGTTTTTAACTAACATATTATAGGCAGACAATGCCTATAGTGAAATAAATCAAACCTTAATTGAACAGTTTCTGTGAATTAAAGTACAGAACATATAACAAATATTAGCACATGGTTACATATCAAAATATCTGAAACAAATCTTTATACACTCTGAATCACCTACAAATAAGTTTTGTAAATTTTAAAGCCAGCAATTCAACAATGTAATGGAAGTTCCTAACTGAAATATAAATTGATCTATCAAAAAAGAAAAGCGAGAAACTGAATGAAGTTCAGGAGACAACCCTTGTACAAAAAGAAAAATGCAATATTACCTTCTACTGACCAATGATACACTGATGTTTGTGTGACCAGCCCCAACATCTTTGGCATAATCCACTTCCAAAACACAACCTGTGAATATAACAATATAGCATGGAAATTAATTGAGAAACGAAACAACCTATGAAACAAATAGAAAAGTGAGCTAATAAAGTTTAAAGTGGATGAGATTATCACCTGCTCAGGCATCTGATGTGATTTCATTTTTGCCTTCATCTTAATGTTGAATATTTGTAGGTGGTCCTGAATAGTTCCCTAAAGTTGAGCTTCAAACAGAATGTCACAGTTCACTTGTCATATATGAGATGCAACAAAGAAGATGCTCACCACCACAAGCACGAAGAAACAGATGCATTCAATAGCCAATGCCAAATAGTTGGGACAATCCTGAATAATGATATGACACATGCATTCCACGAAAATCCATGACAACCATTTATCGAATGGAGATTGAACAAATTAGCTCCAAAATAAGGAATAGGCATGAATATACAAAATAAATGGTAGCAGGAAAAAAAAAAGAGGGAACATTCATTTATAAGTTGAATTATTTCTCGAGTAGTGTACTAATAGTCAAAAGGACCACCAGGGTACAAGAAAAAACTAGAGTGGAGAGGTTGCTTGTGGGTTAAACGTAAGCCTATGTTGGCTTTCGTCGGTGAAAACAGAGCCATTGGTTGGCAATTCCGGGTGAAATCAGAGTTGGCCCTTGAGCAGCAGCCACATTTTCACTTTCCTAATATAACCCTAACCTTAATTTAAAAGAGATTCCCCCACATCCTTTGAATATAAGAACCTCAAAACCTAATTGTGGGGGCTAAAATATCTAACCACAACTAGAGTCTTTTATAGATCTAGATGCTGGTGGTTTTTCTTTGCTTCTCTACCTAGGTGTTTCCTTGTTCTGTGTGCATCGGGCACTCCATGTGGAGAAAAAAAATTGTCAAAAGAACATACACTGCTCTTTCCATCCATGGCACACTCAACAAGTGAAACATTCGACATGCATTTCATGAGCCTGGGATAAGTTGACTCAGCGCATATCTCAACTCATTGTGTACTAAAGATTTTAACACATATATTAGGGCCTTTATGCATCTCCCTTCCACATCAACTTGTACAAGGACCATAATCCACAAAATAAGTGAACAGTGAATTAACTAAACAAATTTATGAATCTGTTACCATTATAAAATCACAACTGCATGATGTCAAGAAGCATGAATTTCACCTATCCAGCAAGTTTAAAATTGTGTCCGCATGTATTCCATTCCAATATATAAATTTGGTAAATGGCACCTGGAACAAGAAAATGTCAAGATTCAATCAGTAAAGAGACCACACTCTCAAGAGAAATTTCAGTTGCTGATAATTCCCATAGCAACAAATTAAACAACAGTACGATCATTTGAATATAGTGCCACTACCTAATCAATGATAAGGTTGTGGAAAAAGTTTCACGCTGGCTGCCAACCTGATGCAACCCTTCTCCTTTATCGGGGCCTAGGACTGGCAATGTGAGCACAAAACTCCCACAGCTGCTATGTAATAATCAATTACATAGGCTGAGTAAAACCAACAAGCCAATGACAAAAGTATTCACTAGAAATCAGGGCTAAAAAAATAAAAAGATAGAAATTGGGTCTAACCAGGTATGCATTTTGGTTTCATGGCAGGCACTGTAACAAGGAGCCAATGAAGCTAGTTGTAACAGAGATGGCTTCAAAAAGAATGTTTGGTAATAGCCTTGTAGAGCTATCAACAACTTCACAGATTTATTCCAGCTGGCATTTCAGGTTTATTTAAAGCCTTGCAGAGCTTTGTAGCCTTGTATCACGAAGCAAATACATAAAAGCAAAATCAGACAAACAGAAAAAGGGGCATGCCTTACCACCAAAAAAGAAAACACAAAACTACAAAAATAACCCAAAAACAGCATCAGCAGATAGCTTCCCTCTGGACAGAACATAGCGTCAGGAGCCTAAAGCATCCTGGCTTGAAATAAGTTGACCGATTAGAAAACTTCTGTGAACATTTTATAAATTGACATTTTTTTTTTCCAGTTAAATCAGGCCTAAGAAATCTACATGGTGGCATCTTTTCTTATGGGTGGGCTTGGATATTGCACTTGCTCCTTGGCGTGTACATTAGCTCACTTGTACACACAAAACAGGCGTAATCAATGCTCAAGAGTTATAGTACACCTCATGCGTAGAATCACCAACATAAGAAATTAATCTAATATGATTTAATCATGTCACCACCCAGATTATCATAACTGTATTTCAAACGCAAAAGCATTTCATCATCCATACCTGATATCTCTGATGGTGGCTTGCTCTTGCTAAGAACTGATATTGCATGCTTCCATTCCTGTGGTGTCTTCTTGCATGCCATGGCCCGCCCGATGGTTATTAGCGCAAGGGGCAGACCTTTGCACTCTTTGGTAATCCTCATAGCAAGGGCCGGTATGTCCTGATGAGAAATCATGGTCTCTTCACCAACATTCTGTCAAAGATGACCTTGCTCTTGTTATGGCTGTTTGGATGAGGAATAATGATCATCTCTAGATCCAACGATTTCCATGTATCATCAAACAACAGCATGAATTTCTTCCTGCTCAAGACCTTGTAAATGTCTCGAGCCCGTGTCTCATTGTTACTTTCATTCTCTTCCCAAGACAAGCCCAACCGCTTCCCAATATCCTTCTGAATCTTTTCCACATTTAACTCTTTAGACACCACCACCCAAATGATGAAAGCAAATTCATGAGATCCACACTGTCCATCAGGTATAAAATCTAATGAAAAGTTTGGTCCACATAGTTGTAGGCAGTGTTTGAGTTCTCGGAGTAGCTGCGTGTTCGCTGGCAGGAGATAAAAATATTTGAGTGTGAATGAGTATTGTTCATGGAATGAAAGAATCTTAGCATCTACGTGTATCATGATATACTACTCGAAAGAACTAATAGATAGCCATCAAAAGGTGGGCTAGTCCTATACTTGAAGATTTATTTACTTAAACCAAGTAGTAACCACCTGTGTGAATGTTGGTTGGGATCACTTGAGAGATCATTGGATATGCCTAGATTTTGCTGGAACAAATTATCGTTGCTGCTTTGGTTTTGAAACGAGGCACCATGTTGCTGACTAGACAAGGCAGCAAGTTCAGTTGATATCCTGCATTTATTAGATGGACATGTTTAAATCACTGCATTTAGATTGAAGAGGAAACCAGTGACAAAATCATATATCAGACAATGTCAAGGAAAGGAAAACCACCATCAAACACTTGCAATGCTCCTGTAAAGTGCATCTCCATGTATATAAAGATTACATATCTAATGCCTGTAAGGATATTTTGTAGCCGGAAAGTTTTCCCTTTCATAAGCATCCTCTTTAAAGGTCACCTTGAATGACATATGCTTATAAAATAAAATGACTATACTACAACAAAACTAAAAGGAAGGCAACACGTAGATAAATCATTTAAGAGATTCTGGCATAATGGGTCAACGATTCAAAGGCAGAGGTCCCCTCCTTTATCCATGTGGTTCCAGAACCAGTGTACCTAGATGTTTTAATTTCCCATAAAATCTGCATAACACTCTTTGAAGCTTCAGAATATGCATAAATGAAATGCTTATAGTGATTCTATCATCAAGATAAATGTCGACATCTGATAGCTAAGTGAACAAGAGTGCAAGTCTAACAAAAGCACTGACAGATGAAATTTAACAAATTATACATGAAGAAGAAGAAAAGCATCATCAAAAAGATATATGAGAAGACAACATGTATAGCAACTCTTTGTCACCAAATTTGTTTCAATGTGTTTATGGTGAGTATCAAGTTGTGTTTCCTATAGTTAACACAAACATCCCAAATTTGGAAAATCCTAGTCACCGACTCTTCAGTCTTTCCTTTTATAGTTAACATCCCATGAATATAGCTAAAATTAAAGTAAATTGTACAAGGACAGCTGAAACTCCTTTTATAATTGTAAATGCTACAAGTGCAATTCCTCTCTAGATGAAGAGTGACCAGACTAGGAGCAAAATAAACATGGAGAAACAGTTTGTTTTAAGCCTCTACTCTAAACTATTGGTTTCACTTTAATTAAGCATAATACATCCAAACAGAAATACACTAATCTCAAATCAAATAGGTATTAGTATGTGAAAACATTAATAAATAATGGTTGCAAAGAAAGACACCAAAATCCCTGTCAAATCAATGGCACTTACAATCATACACACACACACATCTATAACATCAGGTTACAATAAAAATGTGGATAATAAGATAAACAAGATAACTAATTCAATCAATTCAGGTGGGTTTTTTTTTCCCTGCAAATGGAAGTCTGCAAATCATATGACTACATATCACAATGTTTATTGAATGGCCAATTATTCAGGAAATTCCTATCTCTGTGAGTATATGTTAATAACATGCCACATGACAAGAGCAATGTCCATTGGAAAAAATAAATTAAATGCATATGACTATACCAAATGGATCATAGAGAAATTAAAAACTAATGCATATGACTATACTGAAGCATACCAAACACTACAAAAAAACAGGGCTCGTTTCAGACTTAACAAGCTTTTGCATTGAACAAGTTGAGAAAGGAACCAGTTTCGACACTTGCATCATAGTTAGTTGTCCAGCAATACTTCTCCAAACATGTGATGCCATGCATGAGATCTGGACCATTCTTCTAGCCGTACCTCAGAAAACCACAACGTTAGGTGATCCTAGCCACTAGAAGACTTTCAATAATTACAAACAGATGGTTAAAAAGTCTCAACCAATGGCCAACATTTAACAATAAATCAGCTGTAATGCCCAAATCACTACGTCATTTTTTTTCTGAGGTGCACATAACAGAACCCGTCATTTTTTTTTCCTTCTTCTATGATGGTATTTTCTCAATCCATTCCCAAATCAAACTAGATCTGCATAAGAAGAAAAAAAGAAATAGAAAAAAGATTTTTTAAAAAAAGGGGAATTTCTCTAGAAAATATTACCAAGGTCACATGGCAACTGCCAGAAAGGTAATCTCCTTTCAGCTTCAATAATGAAATGTTAAAATATGTGTATTTTGCTTATTGGTTGCTTTCAGTTTCTCGTCTTCATCACTCAACCATCTCAAGATCCTGTAAGGAAATGAATCAACTGATGCATGATTGAACCCACTTACCAGCATAAAACAAATTGTAAGACTCTGTGCCATGCTTCAATAAATGAAAATCAAATTGTAGAAAAACTTACTGTTTGTCTTTTTTTTTTTATCATTCACTTTTAAACACTAGTTGTATCTGTGGTCATATGGTTAGCATTGTTTGATCTGATCAATTTAGTGCCTCACTACCACAACTTATGAATTATTCATAGTCTGCAAATGCATGGAATTCAAATTTATTTGCATGTAGAGTCAAAACATAAAGAAATTTCCTCAGATACCATGAGTAAAAATTACATGGCTATATAATTTCGACAGACAAAAGCAACAGTTCCTGATCTTTATACTTACTCTTTGCTTTCCCAGAATAGGGGTAGTTTGCTGTAAAGCATTCTGCAACGCTATAAAAAAAGGCATGAAATTTTAGATTCATGTATTTATATCATTTCTTAGCAAAGTAATTGGCATTCCTAAAAATACAAAATGCAAATTAGAAGGATGTGTAAGCTCACTGATCTTTTTCTGTATATGGAAAGCTAGCCACCAAATTATTGTCGATGAAAAGAGAGGAACGTCCATTAAAGAATAAGATAATGAAAAAGAAAGTATATACCAAAACCTATCTCTACTAGATACACTGGCTAGTCCATCATCAAAGGGCCACCAGGGAATATTGTAGTTAACACCAAAACCTCCAAATCGGCAGTCAAAACCCTAAAAATCAAGAAAACATGAATAAATAACCATCAAATCCTCCAAATCAGCCATCAAAACCCTATAAATAAACAAAATATGAACAAATAAACATCAAATCTACCAAATCAGCTATCAAAACCACCTGAAATTCCAATTTCAAAAATCCTCAAGATCCCCAAAATTCTAAAATCCCCAAATCCCTAATTTGTAATATCAGAATATCCCCAATTAGGGAATCGACACTACAAATCCCTAATTAGGGATTCGAAACTCAAAAATTCCCAATACACAAATCATTGCACAATGTTACTTGAAGGATTAAAAAATGCCAAAAAATGCCCAAATTGATATGAATAGATAAGGAGAGAGAGAGAGAGAGAGAGATACCTGATGTTGCAGCAGAATGCTCCTTGATGTGTGGTAGATCAAGCAGAGAGAGAGATACATGATGTTGCAGCAGAGGGCCGAGGAGAGAGAGAGAGAGAGAGAGAGAGAGAGAGAGAGAGATCGGGATAGAGAGAGTGAGAGGGAGAGGGAGAGGGAGAGGGAGAGGGCCGGAGATGGAGAAGGAGAAGCAGAGAGAGGGAGCGCGCGCGAGAGAATCGACCGATATCGATCGAGAGAGAGCTCTAAAACCCTAGAAAAAGCAGAGAGAAAGAGAGAGAGAGAGAGAGAGAGAGAGAGAGAGAGAGAGAGAGAGAGAGAGAGAGAGAGAGTTGCGTGATGGAGGGGCTCCGCCACTATGGGTCCCTCAATACATGATACAAAGCATACATCAAGATGGGTCCCAAATTCATCGACACCGGCCCTTGTTGGAACCCAAGCGTCTGTCCAATGGAAATGAGTTCGCCGGCGTGGTTAAAATTCATCCGCGAGCTTTACCTCATATCCTCGGGGTTTTACTCCTGACTATGATGGCCATTGTTCAGTGATCCATACCATCAATCTTCTGGTCCCCTCCGTGGATCCTCCCGCCAACACTCTCTTTATTAAAACAATCCTATCCTTTCACTTTTGTCCTCAATATAGGACCATGATGGGTGGCTAAGATTTTTCCAATCTGCCAAAGCTGTATCGTCGTCTAGCCACAGTCAAATGCAACAGACCAATGATCTGGATTATGGAAGAGTGGCCCCACTTATCAGAACCAAAAACACGCGTACGATAAATGAACCTTCGGGTCGACGATGCGATAATTCCTTATCTTGAATTCTAGCAAATTATCTTCATTACCATCCAAAACGAACTCCCAGCTACTCAACTATATATATCATTAGCTACTACAAGAACCCATATAACCAATTTCAAAACACTTCTTTTTTCTTCACCTTATTCATGGAAAACAAGGCAGGAGTTCTTTCTAACATGGCCGTCTTCTTCCTTTTTACTGCATTCTTTTTCTTTAATCCTTCTTTGTTGATGGGCGATAATCCTTTTACGTTGATAAATAAAGAAGGTGGTGAGAGCGGCTTACAAACTTACATAGTTCTTGTTAAGCAACCGAAGGCATCAGTTTCCACCAGCTCCCAAGATCAGGAGTCCTGGTATAGATCGTTCTTGCCTGTCAGCATCGCCAGCAATGATGGAGAACGGATGGTCTACTCGTATCACAATGTCCTCAGCGGGTTCGCCGCAAGGTTGAGCGAGGAGGAAGTTGAGTCAATGAAAGCAAAGGAGGGGTTTATCTCTGCGCGGGTGGATCGGTTGTTGCCTCTCCTCACCACCCACACCCCCAGCTTTCTGGGGTTGCACCAGGAAATGGGCTTCTGGAAAGACTCGAATTTTGGGGAAGGTGTGATCATTGGAGTGTTGGATACTGGCATAATGGCCAACCATACGTCCTTTTCTGATGAAGGAATGCTTCCTCCGCCTTTGAACTGGAAAGGGATATGTGAATTCAAAGGGTCTGGCTGTAACAGCAAGCTGATCGGTGCAAGGTCATTCACCAGTGGATCTGAGGCCATCAAAGGAAATGCTGCAGAAGCTCCAATTGACAATGAGGGACACGGGACGCACACGGCGAGCACTGCTGCAGGAAAATTCGTCGAGAATGCTAATGTGCTTGGAAATGCCAACGGCACTGCGGTTGGGATGGCGCCCTTAGCTTACTTGGCTATTTATAAGGTCTGCACTGAAGTAGGCTGTGCTGATAGTGACATATTGAAAGGGCTGGATACTGCCGTGGAAGACGGCGTCGATGTGCTCTCACTCTCAATCGGTGGGTTTTCCACTCCTTTCTACGACGACATCATTGCAATAGGCTCATTCGGGGCTGTCAAGAAAGGAATTCTGGTAAGCTGCGCTGCTGGGAATTCCGGGCCATTCAATGGGTCACTCTCGAACGACGCCCCATGGATTCTAACGGTCGGAGCAAGCACCATGGATAGAAGGATAATTGCGACAGCCAAGCTAGGGAATGGGGAAGAATACGTCGGGGAGTCTCTCTTCCAACCCAAGGATTTCCCATCCACCTTATTGCCACTTGAATACCCTGGCGAGAATGGAGACTTTGATATGGCTACATGCACCGAGGGATCCTTGAATAACACCGATCTGAAAGGAAAGGTGGTGTTGTGCTTACGTGGTGGAGTGACTGGACGTGTCGACAAAGGTGTTGTTGTCAAGAGTGCAGGTGCAGCGGCTATGATTCTCTTGAACAGAGAAATAGATGGATTCAGTACCTTGGCCGATGCTCACGTTCTTCCAGCAACGCAGGTGAGTTTCAAAGATGCGTTGAAGATCATGGCCTATCTGAACTCGACAAATGCTCCTACAGCAACTATCATTTTTGATGGAACAATCCTCGGAACATCACCTTCTCCAGCAGTCGCTTCGTTTTCGTCAAGAGGTCCCAGTTCGGTGAGCCCTGGAATTCTTAAGCCAGATATCATCGGTCCTGGGGTGAGCGTCCTGGCTGCATGGCCCTTCCCAGTCGAACCAACATCATATTATTCGAGGCCAACATTCAATATGGTCTCTGGAACATCAATGTCAACTCCACATCTGAGCGGGATTGCTGCTCTGCTCAGGAGTTCGCACCCAGACTGGTCGCCTGCTGCGATCATGACAACAGCTGATGTGGTGGATACCGAAGGTAAACCGATCGTCGATGAGACACTCAATCCGGCTGACCTCTTCGCAATGGGGGCGGGTCATGTGAACCCTTCCAAAGCAAACGACCCGGGTCTTGTTTACGATCTTGGAACTGATGATTATATTCCTTACCTCTGCGGTTTGGGGTACACAAACGCACAAGTGGAAGCCATCACTCATGTTGCTGTTAGATGCTCGAGAGTATTTCCGAAGGAGAGCTAAACTACCCTTCGTTTTCAGTTGCTCTTGGACCCACTCAGACAGTTAATCGGACAGTGACGAGTGTTGGGCAGGCGAATTCCTCTTACTCGTAGATCGTATACCCTCAAGGAGTGGACGTGATTGTCAAACCAGAAACGCTCTACTTTCTCAGGTCAACGAGAAGTTGACTTTCTCCGTGACTTTTAGCCGCAGAAGCTCGGGTGGGCCATCAAGCTTTGGTGAAGGGTCGTTGAATTGGGTCTCTTCTAAATACTCAGTTCGGAGCCCTATCTCGATCACTTTCAAGTGAGAAATCAATTCAACGGTCACTAGCTATCTGCACGCGTACATGCCATCTCCTTTTCTTGCTTTCTTTTAAATCTTTCAAATGATCTAGTGCTCGCGGAGCACTGTAAGATATGGCGCTCCAAGTTGCACTAGGACACTTGGACAGACAAATCGATCAATCCAGACGGTCTACCAGTTTTGGCATACATTTCATGGACTAGAAAGTGAAAATCAAATGGTAGGATGCTCTAGTTCTTTCATAAGTTAGGCTTCCCTCTTATAGCCTTCCATTTTACAAGCCAAGGATGGGAGATATATATATATTATAGAAAGGTGATTATTCGGAAGAAAAGGCATCCATAATGAGTCCAACAGATAGATGGCACGAGTTTTTATTAAGGCTATTTTTTCATAAACTATCTTGACCATCCTTTTGCGCTAGCTCTTCATTTTGTTTGATTTTACATGGTGTACGATGGAATGTGTGCTTCATATCATAGATATTGATGTAAGGACCCTGTTCTGGTGTCGGATTAGAGGTGGGCATCGAGCCGAGTCGAGTCGAGGTGGGCCAAGCTTGGCTTGGCTTGTCCATGATGTACTCAAGTTTGAGCTCGAGCTTGGCCTCGAGCTCAACATTGAAGCTTGGCTTGTTTGCCAAAGCTGTCGAGTCGAGCTAGTGGTTCGAGTCGAGTCGAGTTTACCTCGAGTCGAGCTCGAGCTTGTTGGGTGAGAGAGTAATGGATTCTATTCTTGATCCTCCTCCATTGATGAAAAATTCAAAAATCTTAAGAGAATCAAAGCAAAACCCGATGAAAAAAACCAAACAAAGCTTCGAATCGGATGAGGAAACCTGTAAGAACCGATCTGTTCTTAATCTTCTTCCACCAGCAGAAATCCAAGTACTAGAAAAGAAACAGAGCAGAACACAGATTAGAAATCCAAGTAAAGAGCTCTAGCCAATCAGATCATTGGATTTCCTTGAAGCTCTAACAAATCTGAGAAGAACCCATCTCGAATTTCTTGGGTTTCTCGCCTAAGAAGTAGATCTCAAGAGATTGAAATCATACTATTGTGGAGCTAAAATGAAAACTAGTGGTGGTGGTCGGTATCACGCCCCAAACTCGGAAACCGGGAAAGGGAAGGGGGTGCGTGCGTTTGTGTATATACTCTAGTGTTTGTTTTTTATTTTTTATTTTATTTTTTAGTTTAAACTTAAAACTTATATATATATATATATATATATATATATATATATAATATAATATTTAATATATTTATTAATCGAGCCGAGTCGAGCTCGAGTTCAAGCTTCCACTACAAAAAAAAAGGGGCAAAGGATACAGACCACGTTAGATTTTGCTACGAATATAAACCGTAGCTACAGTTACTATGGTTTAATCTGTAACTAAAAAGTTGACACACCATAAATAATTAATGGTGTTATAAGGGGCTCTATGGGGCCTTAAATATATATATATATATATATATATATATATATATATATATATATATATATATATATATATATATATATATATATATTCTATCTAAGCCATCTATATATTTGTAAATATTACTTTAGAGGATGAAAAAAAAATCAACTAGATCGAAGGCTCAAGTGGACCACACGGTAGGAAACATTAATATTAAATTACAGTTGCTTCATATGGTGTGGTCCACTTAGGCCTGTAATCTACCTTAAGTTTGGGATCATGAACTAAAATAATTTAATAAAATTAATGGTCAGAATGGATAAATCAAATATATCATGGTGGGCCCCATGAAGCCCCTGTCAGGACCGTCCACGGTCCGTCTCACGAAACGTTGCCCAATTTTGGGCGCGCGCTCGAAACAGAGTCGTGCCCAAAACGGGTTATTTCTCTCTCTCTCTCTCTCTCTCTCTCTCTCTCTCTCTCTCTCTCTCTCTCTCTCTGTTTTCCAATCCTCTCTCTCCCTCCTTATCTCTGCTCTATCTCTCTCATTCTCCTCCCTCTCTCTCCAATTCATCTCTCTCCCATCTCTTCTATCTCTCTTCTATCTCTGATCCTTCTCCTCAATCTCTCTCATTCTCCTCCATCTCTCCCTCCCTCTCCCTTTAACAGCACATGCATCTCCCTCTCCCTCAAACAGCCCACGCATCTCCCTCTCCCTAGGGTTTTAGTGAACCACTTACCTAGGGTTTTCTCATTCTAGCTCGTGGCTCAAAGGAGGGGCAACCACTCAAGTTTATTCCTCAGCTAGGAGGTAGCAACAATGGTAATGTTAAGGCCATTGATTCGAAAGCGAAAGGTTGATATATTTGGGGGTTTTCGAATTTGGAGGTTTTTTAGATTTAGGGGTTTTCAAATTTGGGAGTTTTCAAATTTGGAGGTTTTTGGATTTAGAGGTTTCCAAATTTGGGGGTTTTCAGATTGATATTCGAAGCGGAGATGGGCTACAATGACTGGGTTACCGTTTTGAGTTTGTTCTTTTCAATGGTGAATATTTGATTTGTTATTATTTTTGCCTTTACTTTGAATTTCCTCATTTTATGCTGTTTTCTTTGCCGATTTGTGTTTTTAAGCCGTAGATCCGGATCTAGATATGTCAAGACTTACATATCTGGCTCAAAAGCTTCTTAGAAGCGTTGGATCTAGCTATATCAATTTCATTCCGTTGGGATTTTTTTTAATGTTTTTCGGCTCTATGATTGCCTTTGTTTCTCTGATTTTTAGGTTTTTGTGCTTCACAGATCAGATCTGATTTATGTTGCATGTATTAGCTCTAGTTCATTCATTTAACTTAACAGATCTTTTGAATTGATGGTTTTGTGTTTGTTATTAGGCACTATCGAGATTTAGCTTGCAGATCTACACTTACAACAGAGTGTTGGCAACACACCTGCAATACACATTTCATACATGTACGACAATCTAGATTATCCACAAATCATGGACCCCATTGTGGTTGGACATTATACATTTGATGAACAGATTAAGGCTATACTCCATTCATGGTGGGGTCCTTCTACTATGGATTGATGTACATGATTCTGTGTATACTTTTTGTGGCAAACTCATTTCGTAGTCCACTCCTGTCTGAATATGATTTGTAGAGGTGGTGTTTTGTTCTTTATTCTCTATTGTATACTTCTGAATCTTTCTCATCCTTTCTTTCCTTCTGGATTATGTGGATTTTTTCCTCAACAAATAGATTCATTGCTTCGTTGCATTCTTGTTACTGCATTGTAGCCTGTCGGTGTGTTTTATATGCTTTCTTCTTTATTCTATTGGAATATGAAGCCCTTTTTGTGCAAGTATCATGGACAATTTGAATGATTTGAATGAAATCACACATTCATTCATGTAATAATAGTTGGAAAAATTCAGCATTATTTCTAAAAACCGAATTTATTTCTAGATTTTTCAGAAAAAGTATTGATTAGTGTCCAACACAAGCATCTAATAACCTGTTAGAGAATGCAGAGTTGACAGGCTTCGGTCACAAATTGCTTGTTATCTCGCTGGATCATGCAATACACTTGTCGCATTCATCGATTACATAATGCTTCCCTCTTATTTCTCATATTAAGGTTAGGATGAGGCAGATTCCACATCCTCCTATTTATTCTTCTCTTTCCTTCTTATCTTGAGTTTTCTTAGTCTTATGAAAAATGTTAGAATTGTTGGTTATTTATTATTTAATAGTTAGCCAAATATTAATAATTCAGTACCATATTCATGTACCCATCCCTGATTAGTTGGGATAGTCAGTACCATATTTGTGCACCAAATATGTTTGATTTGCTGAGATATTTCTCATGAACCCAAATATTCTTGGTTGTTGTGTAACACTGTAACTCGTTTTTATACTTTGATTTGCTGAGATTCCATCTCTGTTGAGCTCCGTCAATGTGCATGAGAAGGGTAATTTGATTCTGCATACGACATACGAGGAGGAAGCCCAAAATGCGGTGGTGGAGCGCGGCCTCGCGCCTTCGTTTGCAGTGAAACAGAGATTGGAAGTTGTAGTAAGATTCTGATTTTGGATGTATGTATTTATCTAGTTTGATTTTGGAAAGGAGAATTATATAATACTCAGGCTCGTACGATGCTTGATACACAGGCAATCAGAATCTAATAGATTGTGCATCCCATTGTCTCCAAGTCACAATCTCAATATCAAATTGGTTGAATAATCCTAACCTTTGATTCATGGACACCTTTTTGTGGAAATAGGATAGTTGGTTTAGTTTTTTTATTTATTTTTAAACCTTGTAATCAATGTCCTCCAATTCAAAAGTTAGATGATCTGACGAGCTTAATTTTTTATTCACGATACATCTATACTGGGTTCTATAATTTGGACAGTTTAATTTGAGCAGTTGTATGCCTTGTGTGCAATTTCTTAAGTAATTTGTAAGCGCATGAGTATCATCCATTACACTCTGCTAGAGTATGAAAGATTTGCTCTTTGGGAAGATGATATCATAACTCTGTTATGTTCTGTTCTTTTCTGGTTTTTTAATCTTATAGGATTCTGTTTTTTTCCCTATCCTTTTTTCTGTTTTGGATTTGGATATTAATTAAACTTTAAAAATGGTTCTTATTTAAGAGATACTATTTTGGGCTTCTGTTTCAATTTTCACAAGAGGTTCGTGGTGTCATTATACTTTTTCTTTCATTAGATGTTGGATTTTGATTATTTTTTCTTCTTTTGTAAATGGCATGTTTTGATGAATGCATTGAATAGGGTTAATTTTATTTTGTGTTTGAAGTTTGTGAATTCCTGTGTGGGGCTTAAGTGGTCCCACCTATGATTGAGTTGGACCATTTGGAATTTTATAGAAGCGGAGTTAATTGGTACTCTTACAGTGTGTCATGGTTGATTTGCAGGTACTCAAAATTTTTATCATGTGGCAAAGGCATACATTAACTCAAATTTTTAATACTCTTGATCTCTGAGCATGGAAATTCATTGAACTCATACTACTGGCTAGTTCCATTTCACTGTCCTTTTGGATCACTCAATATTCTTGTTAGGTTATCTAATAAGGTGGGTGTAGAGGTGCATGTTAGTTTACCAAGCTCATCACCTTTCACCCTATTATGTAGTGGCTTTCCTTTGATTTGGGATTTAATTGTGCAGATATGAGATATGGTTGCAATAGCAAAGATAATGAATGCAACATTGACAAGTCCTTTTGGACAGATCCGAGGTATAAACTCTTGCCTACAACAACCATGAGAATCTTTCACTAGTTTTGGTAGACTAGAAAACTGAAAAAACGGGGCTTAATGTAGTTTCAATAAAATCTTGTAGTGATTTTAAGGACCCTTTTGATTGGAAGCGCTTCATAGAAGTCTTGAAAGATGATGTTGAGATAGTGGAGTTCCTCTCACATTTAAGTGTAAAAATGTTACATATTGCAGATGGCTATGATATTCTAGTTTGGGGATATTTGGATTATAGTCCATCTACAGTAGGAGACCCATCAAATGGATAATTTGGATGGGAACTGAGACCTGATTAAACTAGGTGATTTGTGAGACTTTTTTCTATTTGGTGTATATGGATTGTTTGATCTGATAACAAAGAGTGGCCCATATCTTGAAGGCAAAATTTTCCACTAAAAACATCTCATTACTGTATTTTGAGGTTATTTTTTCATTGTATCCATATTCTCCTGACATTCTTCACTATTGTATTTAGAGAAGATAAATTTCTTATACGTTTCTCTCTAACTCTGAGATTGATGGTTATAGAGTAGTGTAGAATGTGGTTGTCCCATTTGACAGCTGTAGATGCGGCCGTTACGAACTTTATGTAGGCCTTTGTACTGCTACATATATCTTCATTATTTAAGTAAGCTCTAATCCAGTCATGTGTATAACTGCATGATGATGGAGCCACAAATCACTTCTAATATCCAGCCATCACTTCTGTTGATTTTTTCATTACAACTTTCATTGATATCTACGAGCATGGTTTGGACTGCAGTTTGTCTGTCAAAGCTTGAGTTCTGAGGTTGCGGTGGAATGAAATGTCAGGTAATTCTATTTATCTTCTAGAATGTATGTGTACTTTGAATTGAGGATTGATAGGGATGTAGAGGATAGGCTCTTATACCCTTGTAACCATGGAAATCTAATTTAACAGGTTTCTTTTGGGAAAAATTTCCATTCATTTTTTGGGAAATGGTGGAAAAGGAAATCGATTTCCACACATAAGATCCGTCGTAAAAAATTAAAAATCCGTCGCTGAAATTCCAAAAAAAACCCAAATTATTCGTCATTTAAAATATTAGCGATGGATAAAGTCCGTCATTGATTTTCAACTTTTTGAGAAATTAGCGACGGATTTGGTCCGTCGCTAAAATACTGTAAATAGAAAAAAATGTCGACAGTTTTTTTTTTTTGAATCTTACACCTGATAGTCATTCAAAAAATAATTCACACGATTGTTTAATAAGAAGCACATTCACAAGATTCAAAAGATTGGGCTGAATATGAAGCTGGACTAAATATTAATGTGTTTGGATGCTCAGTAGACCTTAATAAGAAACTGAACTAAATCTATAGTAAATAGTCAAAATTAGATTGGCAAATGATGAAATAGGCAATGAAAATTGACTATTACAGCCCATAAAATAGTTCAACAACCACCTATTATGCTGGCCATTACCGTTATTGAATACCTTGGGAGCGACAAACCACCTTATCTTTCCTAACATGAATCACTTTCAGATTGCCATGGCCTCGGTGGAACCTTGGAGCATTCCCAAAAGGAAAATGTAGAGATTAATGCCTAACCAAGAGATTTACCTTATCCATGGTGAATAGAGTTATCTTCGAAAGGTGGTCGAAGCAATGATGCCTTCTTCAGTTTCTTTCTTCTAGACGCACCAATGTATAGACAAAACTAGAAATAGTATAATGGCAACCGCTGCAACAGAGATTCCAGCAACAGCTCCCATTGAAATTCCTGCTTAAAAGGACATTGTATATGCAATGAGTTTCAAAAGGCATCATATAACTCGAGGGGCTGGATTTCACATGCTCTTAACTGGTTAGAAGTTATCAGCTGGGTGGAGTATAACTTGTTGTCCAACCGGTTGGACTTGAGGGTTGTGTGTGTGTGTTCACACACAGTTCTATGGTGTGCCCCACCTGATAGTTGGATGGGCAAAATGCCATACAAACACCATGGTGGGTCCCACATGCCAACTAGTTGTGTGGATTTTGCTAAATGTCCCCAATGTGACACGTGGGGTGCCCAATCATCAATCCGGACCGTTCATTCAATAGTAACATAGGGAGATTTTAGGCCAGGTCATCTAAAAGGTGGGGCCCACTTGAGACACTGCTTGATTTTTGCATGCGCTTGCAAGGTTGGCATGTGTGGTCACATGTAGAGGTGTGGGTGGAGGACTGCATGTGAGCTTAAGAAGCTTCATATAAAAAATTCAATTCTGAATTTGAACACTAAGTTTGAACAACAAGACAAAAATATCAAATGATAATTCAATCAGTGGATTAAATGAAGATGAGTTCTATGGTCCTATCCAATACAGGGATGTCGATTCTAATCCAATAGAGATTTTTCCGTACCTGATGACAGAAATAGAGAAAAATGTGTGGAAAGCAAAGGAGAAACTAAATGGCTTGCTGTCGAGGTTCCTAATCCGCGATATCATGGTGAGATCTCCATTCAACGCAAGAGCCACTCTAAGACGGAACTCAAAACTGAAATGCCATGGCAAAATTTTTCATTAGCAAGACATCGCATACAAAATAAATAAATAACAGAGAAAATTTAACACGAAAAAGAGAATAGAAAAGAAGATACAAAGTTTCATCATTTTTCATCTGAACTATTTAAGGGCCAGTTGGAAGGGCGGCAATTCCCAAGATTTTTTATTTTTTTAATAGAAAAAAGATTTTAATCGAACAAGGTTAATGCAAAATAGCCCCATTAAAGGGGAAACACCTTAAAAGGGTCAACTGTATCAATTCATTTCATTTCGTCTCCCCATAGAAAACAAAATACATCAGGCTAAACTTATCTGATTTGATTAGTGCCACCCGCATGCAAACATGCCCTACAAAAGAGTTCCAAATTCCAATGACCCGATCAAGTTTCAATTATTGCAAGTCCAATACTACCCAAATGTTCTAAAGACAATAACAACAACAGCCCAACTGTCTATAGGTACTGGGTCCATACCAGTGGGGCCAACACTTCAGATCCTCTTCAGATGGTTTCAGTAGCAAGTCTAGAGAAGATTTGCCAATGTACTCAGCAGGATGAAGAGGTGGAGGATCATCATCAATGGTCCAAATCTTGTTCCTTGCAAACCCATGTTGCTCCAGTGATCCACTGTTTCCAAACTTCAAGAGCATTAAAACATGATGTTAGTCGGGAACTTGGAATTAGATACCACAGGAAAAGATATGAGCATGCATGAACCTGCGGGAAACAAATGGGGATTCCTCCTCGCATTGCTTTTGGTGGCTTAAATATAGCCTGCAGTAGATAAAAGACAATATTTCAGCAAAAGCTAGGATGATTTCTCTAGTACATGAAGTTTGTCACATAGCTCTGCAACTCATGAATTTCATGTTCTGAAACATTATCACCATTAACTTAAATGAGTTCAAAGTTATTTTCAAGCAGCACCCAAACAGGCCTAAATTTCAATAACATGAACAGAAGATTGCTTCCTAAAAATAGCAACGCCCCTGTTAATATATCAAGTGCTAGCCTAATCACCTGACCATAATGCCGAAATCCTGAAATGCTGCCAAAATCCAGTTGGAGAATTATGCAATCCATGAGCCTACCTTCCATTGACTCAGCTTTTGTGTGAAAAAACTTCCAACTTCTGAGACAGAAAATTTGGAACCCGTGACAATCAGCGAGTTGCATAGAATGCATTGGAACATCACTCGTTCTTCACTGACAATCTCTCTAACAAAACAGAAAGAAAACAGACAAAAATCTGTTAGGCAAAAAATGAAGCAGCCCCTTCTGGCTCTTGTTCTCATCCTGCAGATATTAAGAAAGATTAAGAATGGGAGTTTTTAGTCCAACATTCCACATAAACGCAAACTTGCAACAACCCATTTCATGAGGACTTTTTAAGAGCACTTCTGTGAGTTGCTATCTCTAAAAAATAACACATACCAGCTCTTTTGAGTTCTTTTGGTGCTTTAGACGGCAAACTAGGTGCCCTTTGAACATCACCAAAATGCCCCTGAAACACCCATTCCATAATTTGTAATTGCTAGCTAACCTCCAGGCCCAGGAAAGAAAAAACAACTTTTAGATATATTTAATGAAAGACGTCAGAAGTTCGTCGATCCTTAATCTGAAAATAGTATTGGGCAGTAGAATGAGCAGAAAAATCAGCATGAAAAGAAAGGATGGAATGATTGATTTAAAATAAACTTTAGTAGATATTTCTGGACTGATTTAAAATAATCTTCCCAACTGACCGACAAGAAAAGACTAAATTCCACAATTCTGTCCCCAATAATCAATACATACAACTCCATAGCCAATACATACCAATACATTACCAAGTTTGTCTCAACTTGCAAGAAAAAAGAATAGACAGATATGAAAACTAAGAATGTCAAGCTATGCTAACTTCTATATATACCAACTGTATGGACTATTTATGCAGTCATGCAATAATATAGAAACCATAAGATTTTGTATAGAAGAACACAAATGGCAATATCCAATTGATATGTGTCGACAAAAGTGAACCCAATTGGATCTTGCACCAACCTCCTTGCTATGTTAGTACACGTGCACTCGAGCATGACGCGATTCCCTAATATTAGTTACTGATTCACACAGCATCATATTCATGCACATTGCTTGTTAAATGCTTTGATGTCACCATCAACTTGTATAAAATTACATATATGGAACAAAGTTATAGGCCCAGTTTGGAAAGAGTGAAGATGTGCATATGCCATTATTATTTAAAGGCTCTGACTTGCCTTTTCAGATGTGCTTTTGCTTGCTAAGTACAGACACCAACATTAAGCAGAGTGGGGAAATTCCATCAAACTAGCTCAAAATGACAAGTGAACTCAATTCGGGAAGCGGATGAATTAAACAAAATGCCTATTTTTGTTGATGGCCATTGGTTCAATGCAAATATAGCAGCTTTTGAATGCATCATTGATCAAGAAAGGAAGAATATCTATTGGGAGTGAAGTATTTCATATAATAGCAAGTAAGAGATGAAGATACCTCAATAATCCTTTTTGTAATTAATTCTTCAAGGGATGCTGTAACCTCTTCTGTGATCACAGGAGGTGGTCTTACATTGTGCTCAAAATCCAGATCAACCTCGAGTGCACTGTTCTTCGGCCTTTTACTGGCGGTTACCTATCACCAGGAACCCAGCAGAATAATGATTTAACAAATCAATGACCAATCATGTGAATTTGATTCAAAGGATTGTGAACCAAATGCAAATACAAATACAACAGGGTAGAATCAGTAGATAGGCTAGCTGATGGATACAAGAATATTGACAATCAATCATTACCTCTCCCTGCATAGTCCAGGCCTTAGTTTCCAAGTTCTCTTTCTCCATCTGCTCAATTTTAGACCGGATCTTTTGAAGCTCTTTCTCATGGGTTGAAAGAGTTCCTTTATCATCTTCTTGTTTCTCGGCTATGCTCAGTTCTTCAGATCCATCGAAGGACTTCAGCTTTGTTGAACTTTTTTGCTTTTTAACCCCCAAAGAAGTCTTCATATCTGGAAAAAGGAGATGCCACAGCCAAAGCTAATCACAACAGAAAGAGAAAAATAAAATTGAGAAGATATGACGTTTAACAGGTTTCATATCTTAGAAGATAACCTTTCACATTTAAAGACGTCACAAGCTTCAAACTAGTTGCTTCATTATATTACTTACAACTAATTGAGAAGAGATCCCAATTTTTACAACATCCTCCTTGCTTGCTCCTAATATTCACAGTTCACCTAATCACACTAAACGTTATCATATCAAAAAACTTACATGATTTTAAATTATATTCACTCATTCACAATGATCTTCAATCATTTAACCATCAGCAAATCTAGTACTTTTTGAAAGGAATTCCAAAGGCCCACCATAAAGAGATGTGATCTACATTCATGAATTCATAAACTGAAATTGAAAGGAACTGAGATATGCAAAAACATTTGCAAAAAACTATGATGCAACATCTTATGAGATATGATTAAAAGTACTTTTTCTCATAATTAATAGAATCTTATTAAAAAGAAAATGTAAGTTACAAACTAACAAATAGCCACCAATTAAAAAAGCATCCTGGTTTCAGTACACAATGATAACCATAAGATATATGGAGTTTGTTGGTGATATTTCTGAATATGTATGTATGAACTAACATGTTCTTTTTTTCTTTTCTTCTTCTTCTTCTTCTTCTTTTTTTTTTTTTTTTTGAGAAACAAAATTTTATTCACAAAGTGCCAAACCAGCAGCAAAGAATACAATGTTGCCAAAAAACTGTTGAATCCCACTCCATCCACAACAATCAACAAATCATGGAATTCCATGAGATGAAATCCTTGTGGGGCATACTTTCAAACACATGAAAGGCTTCCTCCATGTGTTTGGTGACATATACTCTTGGGCAACATATTGCTAGGGAATTTTGGCAAATGCAAATTTGTTTGGATACTTTCCATGCAAAGCAGGCCATTAGTTACCGATGCATGTGTTCATGTTTGAAGTATTGAATGTGGGCTTTTGCCATTTTACAGATAATGGACATTCTCAAATTAATTAGTGAAGAACTAAATGGAGAAGCTGGTCTTATTTCACGGAAATGAAGGTACTAGTGGCCTTTTGTTGCTAGCGTTTGGCAGACATCAACATCACCAGCCTCACTTGGTAGCTTTTCTACTATCAAATCGTTTAGATATAAAGCCCTAAGCAATTTAAAGCCTCTGTAAAGAAACTTCTATTACTCATTCCAGCCTTCCTTTATCTTGGGGGATGAACATAACTGAACAAAAGTGCCAAATGGAGCAATTTAAGTGCGTTTTGAACAACATGGCCTACTTAATGGAAATCTTTGTTCTTGCAAGTTATGCTATATTGACACATGTGGCTGCAAGTTGTTGTGCAAGGCTCCACCCACATGTGAGCATAGCAAACCTAACCCAGAACTTATGCCTAGGTCCAAGAATCAGGTTGGTCGCAAACTAGGTGAACCAAACATATATCAAAGATATGGGACAGCTAGCATTTAATCTATATCTATACCCTATCAAAGGTAGACTTTTGGTGCTTTAGACGGCAAACTAGGTTTCCAATCATGGGGGTTCCGAATCCGGGGGGTTTCCAATCATGGCACTGGAAGAGAGAGATTGAGAGAGAACCACCACTATCAATCGATTGAAAGAGAGATTGAGAGAGAGAACGAGAGCATTACCTGATGTTCGTGAAGAGATCGACAGGAAGAGAGAGGTGGGAGAGATCTCTAGGGCCGGCGCTGGGAGAGGGACAGACGGAGAGTGGATGAGAGGGAGAGAGAAAAGGGGTCTCGTTTTAGGGGAGACCGATTGGCTACATGGGGCTGGTGGTCGGTGCTCTGTGGGCCCCACCATGATGTACGTGTTTCATCCATTCCGTTCATCCATTTTTTCAGATCATTTTATGGCTTTATACAAAAAAATTTTAGGGATATAAATCTTAGGTGGACCACACGACAAAAAAAAAAAAAAGAATGGATATTCACCATTAAAATCCTCCTAAGGCCCACTGTACTGTTTATTTGAAATCCAATATGTTGATTTGGTCATAAAGACCCAGATGAATGGAAAAAATAAATATCGGCTTGATCCAAAACTTTTATCGCCCCAAAACGTTTTTAATGGTCAAAATTCATTCAAAACTGTTTCCTGTAATGTGGTCCACCTGAGATTGAGATATAATTCATTTTTTTTCTCACATCATAAAATGATATATAAAAATATATGGACGGCATGGATGACACACATACATCATGGTGGGCCCCACAGAGCACCGAGTCAGGGGGAGTAGCCAATCCGTTCCCCGTTTTAGGGGGACGCGGATTAGATACTGACAGGTTGAGTAGCGAGAGTCGCTACTGAAGTGACGTCACCAGTTCTGTGGACCCCACTATGATGTATATGTTGTATCCACAACGTCCATTCATTTGGAGATATTATTTTAAGGCATGACCCAGATAACGAGGCAGATCCAAAGCTTTAGTGGACCCCACCAAAGAAAACAGAGGGAAGATTGATGCCCACCGTTGAAACCTTCCTAAGGCCCACCATTATGTTTTTTCGAAATCCAACCTGTTCAAAAGTTAAAAAAGACATTAAATATGGGAAAACACAAATATCAGCTTGATCTAAAACTTTTGTGGCCTTTAGAAGTTTGTAACGGTGGTGTCACTCTCCCCACTATTTTCTCTGGTGGGGCCCACTGGATCTTTAGATGTGACTCGTTCTTTGAGTCTTACCCTAAAATGATCTCTCCAGATGGATGGACGGCATGGATACAAAACATACATCATGGTGGGGCCCACAGAACTTGGTAACGTCACTTCAGTAGCAGTGTGGCTACTCGACCTGTCAGTAGTCAATCCGCACCCGTTTTAGGGACGTGGATTTCTTGCGAAAGCCTTTCACAGGAAGTTACTGGGCAAGGATGTTGGGTGGGCCCACCACCATGTTTGTGGTAAATCTATACTGTTAATCCGTTTATAGAGCTCATTTTAGAAAAAGATACCAAAAATGAAGTGTATCCAAAACTCAAGTGGGTCACACGAGATGAAAGAGTGGGGATTCAGTAAGAACCGTTGAAACATTCTTACAGTCATAAAAAGCTTTGTTTTAGGTTTTTTTTTTTTTTATTTCTTTTGTATTTTCACTTATTACTAGTGTTAATGACCTTATTAACTGTTTGGATGGCATATAAACATCAAGGTGGAGTCCAGAAGCTTTCAACCGTAGGTACTTGTTTCCCCACTGTTTCCTCTCGTGTCACTTGATTTTTGGATCCAACTCATTTTTAGTCTCTCATCCTAAAATGATCTCTAAAAATGGATTAACGGAGTAGATTTTCCAAACACATGGTGTTGGGTCCCACCCAGCATCCTTGCGCAGGAATTTTTCAATGGTAGGGGTTCAATCACACTATTTCCTGTGGTGTGGTCCACTTAAGCTTTGGATATGCTTCCTTTTTATTCTTTAGACCTCAAATTATTTGTTAACATGGATAAACGGAATGGATAAAATAAATAAATAAATAACGGTGGACCCCACAAAATTTACTTTGGTAAAGGTAATGACTAACTCACCTAAATGTAGAGGGGTTTCCATAAAACATTCATAATCATATATTGGGTTTGTATTAATGTAATTTACATATCCAACCCACTCATTATGCGTGTCCCACTTTGATGAGGGGTCAAACCAAGTTTTAGCCGCATCCAAAACTCATGTGGGCCCCACTAAGTGCTTTTATATTTTTTTATGATGTCTTGACATGGTTTTAGATGGTATGGTCCACCTAAGTTTCATTTACAGATGATTTTTTGAGATATCTCTTAACCTAAAGGGGACACATTAAATGCACGGTGTTGATGTTCGACACAAATCATAATGGGGCCCATAAAACTTATTAACATCAATTCGTAGGTTTTCGCGAGGTCAATAAGTTGGGTCACAATTTTGACAATAATATTTAGCCCATTTTATATGTATAGTCCATTCACTCTATTTTACTGATCAATACCCTCAATTTGACTAGTTACTCGCCCCAATCAAGCTAGCTACATGTGAGAAAGGTGTTGGGAATACAAGATTGATCAACAATTTGAGTGAAATTTGATTTAAACATATGAAGTTATTTACTCTTCAATCTGGACTAATTCGATTGTCCAAAAACGGTTAAATGTTCAATTAGTGAATGTGCCTAATAATTAATTAAAAATTATTTTTTTCACAGATAAATATCAATTTTCATTTAAAAATTACATTTTTTTTCAAAATGTATATTTTTTTACTCTTAATTTTTCTTTGAAAACTTTTAACAAAATATCATTTTTATTATAAAATATTTCAAAAAATAAATTAAAATACAAATTCTGAATTTTTATTTTCAAAATATCTTAAATTTTCACAATTTTTAATTTTTTTCCCAAAAATTCCAAAATGCCGATTTTTTTCTTCAAAAGCATCATGTTGTTTTCAACTTTTCAATTTTGTTTTTTAAAATTATATATATTTTTTCAAAATCTTAGTGTTTTTATAAATAACTTTTTCTTTTAATTTCGAATTTTGAACATTTTCAATTATTTTTCAAAATCACAGAAATTTTCAACTTATTTATTTTTCGTTTCAAAATGTTTGTTTTTTGATAAAGTATCAATTTTTTAATATTGTTTTATTTTAAAAAATTTCAATTCTTTTTCACTTCTCCATTTTTTTTAAAGCATTTTATTCGAACTTGTCAATTTTTATTGAACTTCACAATTTTTTTATTTTTTTATTTTTCAAATTTCAAACTCTCATTTTCTTTTTTAAAATATTTTCATTTTTCAACATTGTGAAAATTTACACATTTTTTAAAATATTTTTAATTTTCTTTTTTAGGATATTAGTTTTTCTCAAAATCAAATGCTTTTTTTTTTTTTCAAATTTATCAACTTTATTAAATATTCTTTTTTGTTCCCACAAAATAGATTTTTATTAAATCACGATTTTTATTTTTTCAAAATCTAATTTTTTTCTCAAACATTGTTAAACTTTTTAAACTTCTCAATATTCTTTTTCGTGTGATATTACAAATCATTTAAATAATAGTTTTAATTAAAAATAAAAATAAAAATTCAACTCATTTGATAAAAAAATAAAATAAATTTTCTTTTTGCATTCAATCAATTGTTAAAAGATAATGTTAGATACAAATATGTATAATTAAACAACTAAAATTGTATTAAAAAACAATTATTAGACTACAAAAAAACTTAATTTTCCACCATATTCTTAAAAAAAGAAAAAAAAATAATGTTAAGGCAAAAGTCCTTTTATGACGGAAAGCAAATGATAAGCGCGCCATTTGGTATTTTGGGAGAGAATTTGCAACTAATCATATTCCGTTGCAAAATCAAAATTTACGACGGATTTCATCCGTCGCCTAGCTACGACGGACAAAAATTCGTCGTAAATAAGTCGTAAATTAGATATTAGCGACAGATTTTGGTCCGTCGCTAAATTTTGCGACGTTCGGACTACGGATATTCGAGAAAGATGAGTTTAGCGACGGACTTTTTCAGTTAGCGACGGATTAAATCCATCGTTAAACCAAGAGATTTTTGCGACGGACAAAGTCCGTCGCAAAATGGCATGTTTGCTTTGAATTGAGGATTGATAGGGATGTAGAGGATAGGCTCTTATACTCTTGTAACCATGGAAATCTAATTTAACAGGTTTCTTTTGGGAAAAAGTTCCATTCATTTTTTGGGAAATGGTGGAAAAGGAAATTGATTTCCACACATATTTTTGCTTTTGCAATCACAAGAAAACATCACATCTATGGAAATTGATTTCATTTCCACTATTTTCTAGAGTTCTCCACCAATCCAAACTGTTGGAAGGAATAGAAAAAGCAGCATGGTAAAAGGTAAAACCACTCCCCTCAGTGAAATCTTCCTTGATGTCTTTCTTGTCAACATTTATATACCCATTGTGGCACTAGTCAAGGGGTCCTTAGCTAGCACATGCACTGTTTCTCTTTCCTCATGCAAACTGTTTATGTTGCCCTGCAGGGTGGTGATGTCAAAATGGCAGATGCCACAACGTCAAAGACTGAAAAGAAGGTGGTAATTTTCTTGACTATGTGGCTATGATACTTTTTTCAGCTCTATATTACAAAACTTGACGGCCATGTACTAAATTGATAGAGCCTAAAACACTTGCAATGCCTAGTGCCCAGACTTCTAGATCAAAAACCCTATTTGTTGGCAACCTATCCTATTATGTCGAAACAGCTGATGTGTAATTATCATTTAATACCAGAGAACTACTCTTGTGACGAGATTTTAATTTCTCAATGTGTATGGGAAATAAGATGGCTACATCTGATAAAATGAGATAATTTGCTTCCTTTGTTCACCCGTAGAGAGGAATTCTTCAAAGGTGCTGGTGAAGTTGTTGATGTCCGATTTGCATCAAATGAAGAGGGTGACTTCAAGGGATTTGACCATGTTGAGGTTTGCCACTGAGGCAACAGCTCACAAGGTAAGTTTTTTTTTTTTTTTTTTTTTTTTTTCTGAGTTACCTGTGTTATGTCAACACGATATTGTTGGTAGCATCGGTTGGATTTACTGTTGCAGAGTTGTCTTGTTATTTAATCATATCTAAGTTTCTGGTGTCCAGCTGACAACTAAATTGTTATTCAAATTGCTTTGGATTTCATGGTCATCCACAACCGCCTTGCTGCTTTTGCTACATCACTCATGTTAAGGACCATGTGTGCAGAAATTGATATGGTTTTCTTGGTGCATGCATATGCAGATGCCTGATTTTTTGTTGTTCCTTCACATGGGTAAGGTTCCTTGTTTGTTTGATTTTTATTTTTATTTTTTTTGTTCCTTCACATGGGTAAGGTTCCTTATTTGTTTGTTGTTTTTTTTTTTTGTCTTCATAGGGCTAAGGTTCCCTATTGTTTGATTAAAGTACCCATTAACAAGAGACAGAGCAAAGTACATATCAGTGCGCCTCGTGGTTTGGGTTCCAGGATCAATCTTATAAACACCAATGATACCATACATATGATCTCTAGGATTGGGATCAATCTTATAATCCTTCAACCTGAGGATTAGGTCTTCAGTTTATATCAGTGCGCCTCATGGTTTGGGTTCCAGGCATTGATTTGATAGGCCCTGCTGTGTATGGTCCATGCCTCCAAAATCTCCCCGTTGAGACAATCCCATTTGTTTAAACATTGTCTTACAAATAGGTGGTTAAGAAAAATGCAATCACAGTCAAGGTTAACAAGTAAAATGTCAAAGATTGGATGACTGGGCTATTCAGGTGGCGGTCCATCGACAACAGTGATCATCAAATCAATGGTCTAGATCACCGAAGCATGGAGCCTGCTTGTACAAAACCGAAGAAGGTCCTGCACACATCTCACTTAACCATTGCCAAGATTCCATTGACCTGATGTTCCAAAAGTTTAAAAGCAGAGTTATTTTCTTTTTTGTTTTTAGGTTCAATCACTTTCTTGGGTTGTAATAGGGAAGATAGCATGAGGAGTTGTGTTCATTTGACACATGGACAGTCGCACACAAAATTATTGCTAATGGCAAGTTCTTCTTCTTTGTACATGGATGGTCGCACACAAAATGTCTACCTTATTAAGTACCTGACCTGAACCAACTTGCTGTTTTATACCTCTTTGGTATATTTGTTTATTCCTGGTGAGATTTTTGTCTGTTGATACTAGCACTCTTTCTAGCATTCAATCACTGTATGTTTGTGTGCATGCATACAGGTTGATATATTCTGCTAGCATCCAGAAACTGACTATTAGATTGAAGAACATTTTCCCCCATTGAAGATCTGTACCATTTTTGACAGATATCACAATGATATTGATGTTCCTATCTTATTGCAAAGTATCAATGAAGGTTTCTTACAACCGATGATCTATGTGTGTCAGTTTGTGCAGGGGCCATACTATTGTGGTGCCAGAGCTGACAAGGCATTTGGACGATCCTGCATTTGGGCGATCTCTGCTCCTATTATACTTACAACCGGTGATCTGTTGTATTCTGAAATTTGTTTATTTAGAAATGTGAATGTAGGATGCATTGTATGATTTGATTGCTATTTGTAGTATGAATGCATTGTTTTCTTTCCTGACTGTATTAATCAATCACAGCAGGTTCTTGCAATGGTAACAGGTGCTATTGTTGTAATTTTTTTTAAAAAATTAGCTACGGATAGTATTCGTAGCTATTGTTCTAGAAAACCGTAGCTATTACTACCTCCAGCAATGTCTTACAGATTTCGTTCTACTTTAAGCTACAGATAATATCCGTAGTGGTATGTACATTTCGCTACAGAAAGTATAGCTACGTATTATATCCGTATTGACATCTATTGCTACGGATTTAATTCGTAGCCATAGCTTTTTTACCTTTAGCTACACCCCCAATTGCTACGGCCGTGCTATGGAATAGATCTGTAGCAAAAGGTCTTTAGCTACAATTTTTGGCCGTAGCCTTTACCCATTTTCCTGGTCGAGCTTCGAGTCGCGTCGAGTTGAAATGCCCCCGGTCGAACTTGGCTTGAAGTCAACTCGAGCTTCAAATAATTAGCTTGGCTTGGCTTGAATCGGCCATTCAAGCCAAGTCAATCCGAGCTGACTCGAGCCGAGTCGAGCGAGTTTTTCGAGCTAGCTCGACTCGTGAACAGCCCTAAATGGGTGTCCAATGGTTACTATTGACTAATTCCGCTAGACACCATGGATTCGAGTCCTTACCTCAGTGGGTCATCATGATGTGGGCCATCCATCATGCGTGGCCCACTCTGTCCATTATGTGGGACATCATGATGTGGGTCATTCATAATGTGAGCTCTCCCTTAATACGGATAGTTCATCATGTGGGTCCACTTTTGATGTTAACCGTCCATCATGTGGGCCCAACTTTGATGTCCACCATCAATTTTGTGGGTCCCACCTTTGATGTGGACCATTCATCAGGTGGGGTCCACTTTATGTGAATGGTACATCATGTTGGGCCATAGTTTGTGTGGTCATCCATCAGGCAAAGCCCACCTTTGATGTGAACCGTGCATTATGTGGGCCCACATGGTTCACATCAAGATGGGCTCACATAATGTACAATCACATAAAATCCACATTATCATTTATTAGGTACACTACCCTTGATTCGATTGATTTAACCCTCGAGTGGACCACCCACAAAATATTATAAAACCTCTAGTTAGGCTATCAGACATTTGTAGGATCGATCTTGGAAAAGTTGCCTTACGAAAGGTCCATCTTAGTGCCATTAAGTACCCCGTCACTCAATGCAAGGGCTCTTCTAAGAAATACAACAGCCACAGCAACAAAAACAACAACAACAGTTTGGAAAGTGATTGAACCTTTATTTAATGCCCCCATACGTTTTATGCTATTTTATCATTTGGGTCTTTCAAAAAAACGGTGCTATGGTAGTGAGATTTTTGGTTAATTCTTTCATCTTAATGAAGCACATCAAATGAATGGATTGGATGGCATATAAACACCACCATTAGCCTTACACAAAACAAACTATGGACGTTTTATACCAACTATTTCCTATGGTGTGGCCTACTGGTGCCATAGATTATCCTGATTTTTTGGTCACGTTGTTAAAGTGAGACTGTGCACCTTATCATGGGGTGGATTTCATGAAATTTCCAAGCACATGGCTCTGGGTTCGTGAAACTAAGCTAGGCGGGTAGTGAGTGCCAGTTATCATATAACGGTTCCTATATGATCCTTCTAAGCTGGGCACACATTTCTAATAGAGTGTGGATCGTCTACGCTGAAGGTATAAGAAAACTCTGTGCCGTCACTTTTCATTAGTTGAAGTCAACTATGATCACACCCGCTCACAATACATACCAATTTTGTCTCTTGCAAAGACATTAAGCACTACATAATAAAACTTTTAATACGTGAAATTTCTTTGTACTACAACAAAAGTGGATTATAGTTGCAGTTACTAGCAGGTTTTGGATCAAGCTAATATATATATATATATATATATATATATATATATATATAGAGAGAGAGAGAGAGAGAGAGAGAGAGAGAGAGAGAGAGTCATGCTCCCTGCGCACATGTGCACCTTTGCACACGTGTCATGGGTGTCTAATCTGAACGGTCCATGTGATGCGGAATCCCATAAAACCTCATGTGACAAATTTTCACCCCGATCTAATATTCTGGTGGGCCATAGCAAAGAGAAATGCAAATCAAGGGAGGAAACTGTTTTCATTTTTCATGGCCCATCAAAGTTTTAGATCAAAGCAAAACTTAGACCTGGGGGTTTCAGGAGGTGCTGCTTCACATGAACGGTTCGAATTTTGGATCCACATCACAAAAGTGGATTATAGTTGCAGTTACTAGCAGTGGATACTATCATCCGCGCGCGCGCGCGCGCACACACACATATATATATATATATATATCAAGGCGAATTCTGCCAATCTGCCACTATAGCGGCTACTCCTGACAATGTAGCAGAAAAAATTCTATTCCACTGCTAAATAAAAGCATCATTAACAACGAATTAAAGTATATGTCATTGCATACCTTGTTCCCGCTACCGACAATGTTCTGGCCAATTATATAACGCCGAATTAATGGTGAATATGGTATCCACTGTTGTATAAAGAATCCGATGACAACCTTAAACCGGTTGAATATAGTGGCGGATATGTAATCCATCGTTGTGTAGCTTGCTCCGAGTACCATTATCCCAACCACTTATATATATAACTACTATTGTTAAAATTGTACAAGGCGTTGGGCTCGTGGTCTATATGTATTAAAGCTTGATGGAGCTAAGGAATGAAGGCTATGTCCTAAAGTTAAGGGGGGTGATTAGGACCAAATAAAATTTTAGTCAATTAAAACACAATTGATTAACTTAAACTAATATGCAACTTAAACTAAAGCAATTGACTCTAAAGCTTCCAAGTCAATAGAGGATCCAATCGCACAGACTACAAAAGATGCGGAATTGTTAGAAATTTGATTACTCGGGGCTATGGATATTTGGTTGTGACACTTACTTTTATGTACCTTAATCAAATGGTTAAGAAGTATACTTTTGTCGGGTATGGTGATGAGTGAAAAGATACAAATTATATAATCAAGTTTCATGAAAAATTATATTCAGATGAGACATTAAGTTCAATGAAGGTTAATTCCTTATTTCGAAAGGATGAACACAATAAAACTGAAAATTCAGTGATTGATGTTCAAATAGAAAAGTGTGAAACATTTGAAAAACCTAAGTCACAAATAGAGATATAGGAAGAGGTGGTTGCACAACCTGTTAGAAGAAATCCACCAATAGATTACAGGTTGTCATTAAGATATATGGATGACTTAAATATTATATTTGCTCTCATTATAGATGGAGGGGATCTATCTATTTTTCAAGAAACACTAAAAGACAGAAATGCAGAGAAGTAGATGACAACGATGCATGATGGGATAGATTCTTCGTATAAAGTTAAAACATGAGAGCTAGTAGAGCTGCCCATTAGGTGTAAAGTAATTGATTGTAAGTGGATTTAATGTAAAAAACTGGATAAAAATAAGGTGAGATTAGTAGTGAAGGGTTAGACTCAAGAGGGTACTTGCTTCAGTGAGATATTTGCGCTAGCGATAAAGTAGGTATTTATCATATTTGTATTGGCTTTGGTTGCATGCCCAATACAATCTGGAATTGAAATAGTTAGATATGAAGACTATGTTTCTACATGAGGTACTAAAAGAGCATATCTACATGAAACACTTAAAGGGTTCGAGGTGCAAGAAAAGAGAATATGATTTGCAGGTTAAAAAGGTCATTGTAAGGCATGAAATAGTCACCTAAGCAGTGGTATAAGAAATTTGATTCTTTCATGATGAGTTAGTGGTTTATCAGAAGCAAATTCAATCATTGTATCTATTTCAAAGCATTGACTGACAGAAAATTCATTATTCTGGTATTGTATATTGATTATATATATTTATTGCCAGTCATAACATATATGAAATTAACATATTGAGGCTCAATTATTCAGGATATTTGAGATAAAAAAATATTTAGGAGTTAGAAAGAAGATTCTTAATATTGATATACACAAAGATAGGGAAAGATGCAGGCTATGATTGTTAAGGAGGAGTATCTTGAGAAGATCTTGGTCAAGTTTAGATTGGAATGACAAAGCCGGTTAGCACACCCTACGTTGCTCACTTTGAGCTTTCTTCAGAGTAATGTCCTGCGTCAAATGAAGAAAATTGGTATGTCTCATGTGCGCTACTCGAGCGTGGTTAGTAGTCTAATGAATGTCATGGTCTGTACTAAACCAGAAATTTCATATGCAGTGGGTGTTGTGAGTAGATACATATCAAATCTTAGCAAGCAACTTTAGAAGTAGTGAAATGGTTAGTTTGTTACATACGAGGTATGACGAATTATGTCTTGATTTTCAAAAATTCCGAGGAAAAACTTAGAGGCTATATAGTTGCAGATTATGTTGGAAATGTGGATAACAGAAGGTCGACTTTGGTTATCCATTTGTGTTAGCGGGTGGAGTTATCAGTTGGATGTCGATTCTTTAGTTTGTGGTTGTACTTTTCACAACTAAAGCTGAATACATGACAGTGATGAAAGTATTCAAGGAAGTTGTTTGGCTGAAAGGAATGATGAATGAGTTACGGATTCAATAGGAAGTCGTGCATATACATTGTGACAATGAGAGCGCAATTAATTTGGTAAAGAACTTGGTGTACCACTCCCAGACTAAACACATTGATTGCATCATCATTTTATCCGACAAACGCTAAAGGAAGGCAGTGTTACCCTTAAGAAGATTCGCATAAGCAAGAATCTGACAGATATGCTTATAAAGTTGTTCTTGTTGAGAAATTCAACTTTTGCTCGACTAGTTTAGACTTGGCAAAAAAGAAATGAAGACAAAATGTGCATGAGAAGCAATGATGATGATGTCACTATTGAAGATATTAGAAATGGTGATAGTAATTTGAAGTAGTGGAGATGGACGATAAAAGCCACAATGGAGATTGTTGATTGAGTGCCTTTAATCTTATGTAGAGAATGTAATTTTCAATTTGACCAAAGCCTTTGTCGGTTCGATTAAAAATTCTGCTTTTGACCATTTGCTTGTTGTGATGTCTCGTACATTTTCGATTCAACACTTAGTCTAATCGAGGAACGTTAATTTTATTCGGTTCGATTGAAGGTTATATCCGATCTAACCGGTCAAAATACGTTAGTTTGGGTTTTGTTTCCTAATCTTGTATAGTAGTATATAAGTACATTCGTAATTGGGATTATGACATGTAGAAACGAGACTCAAGGGTTTTGAAAGAAGTTAGGGTTTTCTATTGTAACTCATTCCATCTTTTGTAAGTTTTTTATTATAGTGGATTGATTGTTGCTTTGTGTTATGGTTTAATTTTTCCCGTAAGGGTTTTCAACATTAAATTCGTATGTTCTCTATATTTATTTGGATTTTTTTTTTTCTCAATTACTTGTTTGATTCATATTTAAGGTTGCTTCCACGCCCAACATGTAGTATTAAAGCTTGTTGTGTCCCAACGGAAAATAGCTTGTGGAGTCTAATATGTTTTAAGAGAGGCATGGGCAGTGATCCTTCTGCTATGTCCTAGCGAGCTAGGGTTGACTCCGTAGAGTTCTAGGGGGCCGTGATGTCCCTTTTGTTAGTGAGTTTTTCCTCTTCCTTTGTATAGCTTTAGGTTGGGATCAGAACTCTTGGCACTATGAAGAGAACTCAAATGAGTTGAGTGTGAAGACACTGGAGTCGTGGCTTGAAATGAAATCAGGAGCTGAGCTGATGATGAAAACATGTGGATACTGCCCTGAGGTCCAGGTGGGGCCGAAGGGCCACAGGGCCAGGTTATGCCAAGCACACAAACACCAGCTGAGGGATGGGCAGCACGCATGGCAGGAGGCAACGATCGACGACCTGATGCCTCCAGTGTATGTGTGGCACGTGCGGGACCCTCAGGGCAGCGGCCCACTCGTGGACCGGTTGAAGAGGTACTACGTGAAGCTGCCTGCGGCAGTGGAGCTGTTCTCGCAGGGCGGTGCACATGTGGGAGATGAGTATCAGAGTATGATGAGGTTGGATGTGGTTTCTCCTGACCGCGATGAAGTCGATCTTGTAGCTTGAAAATTGTACTTGTGTAGCAATTAGGAGAGGAAATTGTTCCGAAAATCAGCAAACGTTTACCATGAATGCGTTGAATTCTGCTTCAAAAGAATCATCGAAGCAAAGGAGCGGATTGAGAGAGAACAGGTGGAGAGAGGCGAATTGGAAACTAAAAAGGGGAGTGGTGGTGGGCCATCCTTCGTAGATGGCTATGATCAAAATGAAGAACAAAAACTAGGTGTAGCAGAAAACACTGATGGTGAAGAACATGTTGATGGTGATAATGGACAGCCTGTTGAGGAAAATATCGAAGTAGACTACTCGAATCTTACTGGGAGACAGAAGAAACTGTTTGAATTGAGGCTGAAGATGGTGAGTCTCTTCCAAGGCCAACCAAATTGCAATGCTGGCAGAGAAAAAACGAATAGAAGCTCCTCCTGAGTCAAGAGGCATTTCCAAACAGAAATGGATTGAAGAGAGGAAAAAGAAAATTGGAAAACTGCTTGATGCGAATGGGTTGGATATGAGTAAGGCATACATGCTTGATACACAGGAGACAGCAGAGTCAAAATATAAGAAATGGGATAAGGATAATCCCATCTGTCCCAAACAGTATTCAATCAGAAGACGCTGTACAATGCTTACAAAAAACGCACTAAGAACATAGAGTGCGACATGGAAGAATACAACAAGTTGAAAGAAGCTGATCCAGAGTTTTACCGTGAAGCTTCCAGTCTTCTTTGGTGAAGCAGGCACCGAAAACTTCGGAGGAGAAAATAGACAAAATGGTGAAGGAACTCAAGGACCGGGATGAGAAACGCAGGTCATTCAGCAGGAGACGAAGATTCCATGAGGAGAAGGACATTGACTCAATCAATGACAGGAATGAACATTTCAACAAGAAGATTGAAAGAGCCTTTGGCAAATACACACTCGAGATCAAGAACAATCTTGAGCGCGGAACTGCTTTGCCAGATTAGAGATGGGGGTGTATATGCTTATGTCTTGTGATTCCTTTCCAGCATGCACCCATGGGATTTGTATTTGAATATCTACCTTTTGTTGTCATTGAGAATGATCGCTTATGTAAGCTTTTATATTTCATTACTATTTACAGTTGATTTCTGTTGAATGATCAATCTGTGGCAAACTGATTTCGAGTCGGGATCCTCTGTTATCAGGTCAACAGAGAATTCCTGTTACCCTAATGGTTTGGGGTCGAAGCTATTTTTTATATTTTTTAGTGAGCAGTGACGTGGACCAATGAGAATTAGGGTATCAGGATTTCTCTGTTGACCTGATAACAAAGGATCCCGACTCTCTTATTTCCGGTGGCATAGTTTTCATTTGGGTAGATATGATAGGTGAGACAACTGAGTTTTTTTCTAGTCCACATCTCAATGTTGTAAAGTATTTTGCTAATCCAACAAAGTTATAAGTGGTGTGCTCCCACTTTCCCTTAAAATAATAATAATAATAATAATAATAATAATATGATAGGTATAGCTAGCATGGTCTTTTTGTGATGCCCACCCGAGCATTCGTAGATTAAAAATTCAGCAAACAAAGTTACAGTGGTCCACTCCCACATTTATTAAAAAAGAATCTTTCTACTGTATAAATATATATATTGTAGTGCCTTTCTCATTCATGAGTATATAAATTTATAGGAGCGCACACTTGTTGTGTACTAAGTTTGCAAATTTCGAATCCATGGTTGGGTTATGGAATCCATTTACCTTTTTTTTTTTCTTTTGTTTCTTTTTGTATTTTTTTAATTTAAAAAGAAGCTATGGAATCCATTTACCTGATGGCCTCGTCATGGATGGTTCCGCACACTCTAATATATGGATCAATTCTAACCATTTAATTTATTAATGCCATGCAAATACATGATTAAGAAGAAATGCACAATCGGGTTGAGTAAAGAATGACCGAAGGATCTTTAAATTTGAGAGATTTTAGGAGCATGGTCCATAAATTCAAATCAATAGCTTGGATAAACTAATAGTGGACTCCACACGTGAAAATCAGATGCACAATAGGGAAGTTCCCCAAGTGAAACAAAAAGAAAAGAATGGGCGCAATGGGCGGGGTAGCCCTCCCTGCCTGACGAACTTCACCCTACTTTGGGCCAGGCTCGGACCTACTAACTTTGCCCATGGATGAGGCTTGGACCTCACATGCATGGCCTAAACGATTTTTATGATGCTTGGACTTCACTCATTTTAGCCGACTCAGCCTGAATTTACGTGTGCATATGTGTTTATCCTACAAATTTGTCATTATACTCCTCAGTTAAACAACCCATCATCGATCTTAATTGCAGATCATTGGTTTCATTCCTCTAAAATACGTATTTCTTTGTGCATGTTTGGCCCACTTGATCAATGGATCGATCAGGAAAATTCAAGTGGGAAATAAGAATTTTATTGATTCCTTGCACGGGCTCATTTCCAATCCAACAGGGAACTCATCCCCGGAGGTGCAATAAATTAAAAATTGTTTGCATAAACTTGTGCGGCAGGCTTTTTCTGGTGTGCATTGTAGGGCTGAAAGTCAGGTGGGTTCAACCCAGCCGACCTGACATTGGGTTGGGCTTGGCCAAGATGTATCGCATTCGGTCTTGGGCTTGGGCTATACAAACAACAACCCGATAAAACTTGGGTCGGTCTCGGGTTGCCCAACCTAACACGAACCCAATCGATATATAAGTTACTTATAAATTATAATTGAATGTCGATCGTCTATGTCGAAGGCACATGAAATTCTAGTGCTGTCAGGTCTCATTAGTCCACGTCATTTCCAATGTGACTCAAGCTAACAAGATACACCAGATTTCTCTCTCCCAAATAGATTGCATGCTACATCACATGACTTTTAAAGGAATAGTTGTGCTATATTTTAGCTTATTTATTTAGAAAAACTGAAGTTCTTTACATAAATATTTACATGTATAATTAATAAAACTACAGGTAGAAAAAATAAGATGGTATTGAAATATAATAGACTAATATAATAATAAAAATATTAGCATGTATCCACCTGACCAACTGACCGAGCCTGCCTGGGTTGGGCTTGGGTTGAGAATTCTCAACAGGAGGTTGGGTTGGATTAGGGTTGACGCACAGGATCCTTGGGTTGGGAATCCTTTGTATGGATTTTTCATCACATGAAGATTATGGAGATGGGACTCCTTACCGATGTCTCGGAAGAGACCCACTTCAGGAACCCTTGACTAAACGGGGATTGCCCACCCCAGCTGGTACGACTGAAAGTCACCGAAAAGGTCTCCTCCTGGTTGACTTCAGAAAAGCAAAGTGCATCCGGCTCAACGACAACGTTGACCCCTTGCGGCATGACAATCTTAACTGAGTACGTGGATTTCGCCTTCCCAACGTTAGTAACCGTTCGATGAAATGTCTGGGTGGGGCCTAACCTCACCAAAAACGAAGGGTAGTTCAGCTCCCCTTCAACGATGCTTGTGATATTCGAGCAACTAATCGAACGACAAGCGATTGCTCCGACCTGTGTATCCGTGTACCCCAAACCACAGAGGTAAGAGATGTAATTGTAGGGCTGAAGGTCATAGATCAGACCCGGATTGCTGGCTTTTGAAGGGTTCATGTGGCCTGCACCGGTCGCAAAGAGGTCCGCGGGTCTAAGATTCTCGTCGACGATCAATCTCCCGTCATTGGTAACTAAGTCAGCCGTTGTCATGATGGCTGACTTGATTGCGGCCGGCGACCAGTTGGGGTGCGCGCTCTTGATCAGCGCTGCAGCCCCACTGAGGTGTGGGGCTGACATCGAAGTGCCAGATCTTACATTGAAAGAAGGTGTGTATTCTGCACTAGCAGATGGTCCGATTTGGAAGGGCCATGCAGCGAGAACATTAACCCCAGGACCAATGATATCCGGCTTTAAAATGCCTGGGCTCATGATACTTGGTCCTCTTGATGAGAAAGAAGCGACTGCCGGAGCTGGTGATGTTCCAAGAACCGTTCCCTTGAAAACTACTGCTGCAGTTGGAGCGTATGTTGAATTCACGTAAGCTTTGATATTCAGTCCGCTGGTGAAGCTCACATGCGATGCTGGAAGTACGTGAGGATCAGCTTCGGTATTAAAACCATCTTGCTGCCTGTTCAGGAGAATCATGCCGGCTCCGCCAGCATTTTTGATGACCACACCCTTATCAGTCCGTGCACTTCCACCACGATTACACAACACGATCTTTCCTTTGACGTCAGTGCCATTCAAGGAGCCATCTTCACATGTCATTGTATCTGGATTTCCGTTGGCACCAGGATATACGAGTGGCAACTGAGTGGATCGGAAGTCTTTGGGTTGGAAGAGAGATTGGCCGTTGTATTCTTTTCCATTTCCGAGCTTTACTGTTGCAATGATGCTTCTATCCATGGTACTTGCACCGACTGTCAAGATCCATGGAGCGTCGTTCGCAAGTGTGCTGTTAAATGGCCCTGAATTTGCTGCTGCGCAGCTAACAAAAATTCCCTTTTCTGTCGCCCCAAATGAGGCTATGGCGACAGCGTCATCTGAGAAAGACGTGGAATTTTCAACAACGAGGGAGATTGAAATCACGTCGACTCCATCCTCTACAGCGCTATCTATACCAGCTAAAATGTCGCTGTCGGTGCAATCCACTCCAAAGCATACCCTGTAAATAGCCAGGTGAGCTAACGGTGCTATTCCAGCTGCAGTTCCATTAGCATTCCCGAGCGCATTTGCATTCTGAACAAATGTTCCTGCTGCAGTGCTAGCTGTGTGAGTCCCATGCCCATCATCATCAAGAGGCGAGACTGCTGCTCCTGCCATTACTGCACCTTTCCTGGCTACAATACCCTTGTTGAAAGATCTTGCACCGATGATCTTATTGTTACAGTCGGTCTTGTTAAATTCGCAACTGCCTTTCCATGTGGAAGGTGGCGGAGGCATGCCCCCATCCCCAAAAGAAGGGTGACTTGGAAGTACCCCACTGTCCACCACCCCGATTATCACGCCTTCGCCAAAATTGGAGTCTTTCCAGAAACCCATGTTCTGGTGCAACCCTAAGAAGGCAGGGGTACGAGTTGTCATGAGATGGGATAGCCGATCAGGGCGAGCGGACACAAACCCATCCATCGATTCCATGGCCTTTACTTCCTCCTCGGTCAACCTCGCAGTGAATCCACTGATCACGTTGCGATATGAGTAGACCATTCGCTGCGAGTCATAACCAGAGCTCGCTGTAGCAACAGGTAAGAAGGATCTATGCCAATCCTCCCTATCTTCGGAGCTGGAAAAAACCATATTCTCAGGCTGTTGCACATGGACTATGTAAGTTTGTAGGTGGCTCGCGGAGCCTTCCTTGTTTAACGGCGAGAATCGGCTCTGCCGCGCCGCAATGGCTGAGGGATTAAAGAAGAACATGAAGGTGAAAAAGGAGAAGATGGCCATGTTTGATATCAATCCTAGCCTTTGGTTCTCCATGATTTAGGAGAAGTGATGGGAGGTGGAGATGTTTGTATGCTTGAGCCACATGGTCGTAGTTGTATATATATATATATATATATAGAGAGAGAGAGAGAGAGAGAGAGAGAGAGAGAGAGAGAGAGAGCATGAATGTTCGGAGAAAGGAGACCTCGATAAGTTATATTTTAATGTAGAGGTGACTAGGAAAATACTTTGATACTCTGGCAGCGTGATGGATGATTAAACGCACCCGCTTAGAAATCACAGAGAAACTGCATACGTGGCATACAAGTAATTCAAAATAAACATTTTAATTTATTTCATTCTCGAAATATTGGATTACTCGGCATTTATTGGACGGTTAGATATGAGAAATATCCAATAGTCTTATTTCAAAAAACAATCATCCCGAATCAGGGGTTAGGATCACTCAGCCAATCTGTATTTTGGAATGTAACTTATAAATAGGTGATTCCACATTTTAGACGGTTTAACTTGAGTTAATATGTTCCACGTGTATCACTTCTCAGTGCCTGCGTATCAAGCGTTATACGCAGCTAGAGTATCAGATAACTCCCAGTGGCGGGTACGGTTTTATTGCTTGGACAAAACCAATGGGATTAAATCGAAGATGGCATGCATTAGAATGTTGTTTCTCCCCGAAGCCGGATATTATGCCGTCTGATTCTGGTATGAAGCGTTTGTTTTGATAAGGAGAAAAGGACGCGGGGATTCGTCCGACGAGAGATTTAAAGAGTTAATTAATGGTGGGACTTGTGCACACGTGTGTGAGATCTGAACCAACAAGGTGAAGCTTAAGTGGGGATCCATTGGGTGGGTCACACTGGCATCAAGAAAATAGATTGGAACAAAAAAAAAAGTGAACAATCTTCAACGTTCACATGTGACTGCCCGGCGTGTAATTGGATCAATTTTGGGACATCGTATGCTCATATATTTCTGCTCTAAAAATCGGATATAAAGTATGTACCCTCGAACTCGACTTATACACCAAGTATATATAATTTCACTTATCACATAATTGACAGGAGGCATAAAGTAATGTACTCTAAATTCTTACCATAATTTAACATTCAAAAATCCATGCAAACTGTAGAAACTTGCTCATTTCCATTATTGCAATCATTACATTCTCAAATCACATCACTAATTCTGAAACTCAACTATGTCCATTCATTTGAAACTTTATTCAACTAATGTATCAAGTACTATTCGATTAAAGTATAATTATAAATAATCTGGATTTAATCTAAGCACCAATAACTATAATGAATAGAAACTAAATCTTAAGGGGCTAGATAATTAAATAGATCGTTCATCGAGCGTAACAAGTTCATCCTCTGCCAAATACAACCATTAGTCTTGAGTTTCACCTACTAATTTAGCCTCATTCTCTGACACTTGATGCAGTTTGCTAATCTCATTTGTTTCTGTACGATTGTTTAATCCACAACGTTGGCGAGCCATGCTAATGAGTGAACTCAACATGGTTCATATAGCACAATATATGATAGCACAAATAAAATAAATTGATATGTATGCAGCATAACCATGGATGCAGAGATGTCATGAGATGCATGTCTAGTGAGATGATCGTCTACTTGTTTAGGTTGGATATCCATCTGCCTGAATATGTAATCGTTAGACATCCACCGTAGGTAGGCATTGGCAATCTGTACCCGTCAAACATCCACTTATGTAGGCATGGCAATTAGACATCTACTCCGTTAGTAGCTTTTCACTAATTAACGTGGCTATCTAGCAATGAATCTACTAATAGAACTATCCAAGAAGATCCCCGAGAGCCCAGACACGAGGTGTGCCTGTGGTCATATACAGTATGCCTCTAAGAATTAGCATAGGAATGCAATGGATGCATGTAGTGCATATTCTATATCTATAATTTGTCATATATATTATTGAGAGAAAATCATGATTTCATGTCATTAATGTTTTGCATGTCACATAAATAATTCACATTAATAATTAATCAGTCAAAGCAATCATATCATTTATATTAAACTTACAGGCATGAGATATGTTGGGATTCCCTCATCTATTCGTGGTAAAGTTAAATCATACGAAAAGTTGAATGCTTTGGAATCTAAACTTTGAATCCCTATTAAGATAATTTAACATATTATAATTCAATCAATCTATTACATCAAGTAGGGTCCACCTCTGATCAAATCAAATTGTCCTAACATTACTATTTTAAATATATTTGAAAATCAACGGTGACTGCCGATTAATGCAATCGATTGATTGAGCCAGCTTGTTGACCTTTGAACGATCTCTAGATTGATCGACTAGGGATCGATGAAATTCAAAATTAGGGTCTCAACTCTTTAGACAAAAATCAGTCACCTTCGATTGATCAAACGTTTGATCAATTGAAATCGATCAGGCTTGTATCAATTTAGTTGGTCAAATGTTTTGGTCATTCTCGATCAGTACCATCGATCAATCAATATCTCTCAAGGAAACCCTCAATTGATCAATCTAGGACTTCGATCAATTGAATCGGCCAAGATTTTTAAACTTTGGTTGCTGGACAAGAATTGACTCGTTCGATTGACTGAAGTCGAATAACTTCTGTTACACAGTCCGATTTTTCAAAAATTCTAAGATTTCTTCCATTCTTCCTTTTTTTTTATGGAAAGATTTCATTTAATCAAAAGGAAATGGAAGTACAAACTACATCTTCAAAACGACCTCGCAACAAAAAGGGGACGGGCCGCCTATCGTATACATTCACTTTACATCAAAGAAAGAAAAAAGGAGACTTTTTTTTTTCAAAAAGGTATATTTCATTCCAGAAAACTATATGCTATACACGGATTTGCACAAAAGAAAACAACCACTACCAGAAAACGACCAGCCCTCGAAACAAAATAGACAAGGGGGTCATAGGAGATTGGTCCCAGCCTATCACTAAACAGCATGAAGCATCTAAAAGGGCAAAAAAAGGCAACTGGGCTAGGCGATCGATCTGAGCACACCAAGATCGACCTTATCCAAAAGATCATACTGCAGATAGCAGGAGGAAGGGACCTAGGATGAAGATGGATCGTGGACTGTTGAAGGCGGCTCCCTTCCCGTGCCAAACCATCTGTCGGACCGTTACCTTCTCTGAGAATGTGAACAAAATTAAATTCGCCCAACTGGTGTAACTGGTTGATTCTATTCAGCCATGGTCTCCACCTCCAATGGGCGATGCCGTGATTAGTGAGGCATTGAATCATGACTTTAGAATCGGACTCCACAATAACCTTGTTCAAACCCTTTTCCCAAGCATAGCATCATCCCGTCGTGAATAGCGCGAAGCTCCGCCATATTATTAGATCCAACCCCATAGCCTGAAGAGAAACCGAAAAGGAAATTACCGTTTTCATTTCTGCAGATGCCTCCCCGACCTGAAGGCCCCGGATTTCCCACCGCCGATCCATCAACATTTAATTTGACCGATCCCAGGGTTGGCTGTTTCCATTTCACCAGGGAGGGGGCCTTACGACTGTGAACAACTACCAAACTCTTTGGTCTCACCCTGCGCTTCCAGCCTACAGCTTTCATTAAATCTGCACCGAGCAACATGTTCATTAAAGGAGACTTATAGACACGGTAGAAGGAGTGTTATGCAACAGTTCGAATCGAACTAAGTCCGACCTTGTCGAGAAAAATCAAGCCCTTTGTATGCCTGGGAAGGGAATGAATATGATCATGATAGTTTCACTCCTGCGTCTTGCTCCCCACTCTCACCAAGCTATTTGCCGGACCATTGCCTTCTCGAAGAATGTGCTTGAAAGAAAAAATACCCGATTGCCTCAAGTTGTTGATCCTGTCTACCCATGATTTCCAATTCCAAGGGCATCTTGATTTCCCCGCAAGAATATTAGTTGCCAACTTTGAATCTGATTCGATAATAATCCTGTTTATCCCTTTTTTAAGACAAAATTCTAATCCGTCATGAATTGCACGTAATTCCGCTTGGTTATTCGTTCCATAACCATAACCTACCGAGAAAGCGAAAATGAAGAAGTCATCTTCCTTTCTGCAAATACCTCCGCCTCCTGAGATACCTGGGTTACCCCTAGCGAACCCATCGACATTTAATTTTACTCATCCCGGAGTGAGTTGTTTCCATTTAATTACTATGGAAGCTGACCTGTTTTTCCTGGGAGCCGGGGAGGTAGGGGTGTCCCTGTGCAAATTTGAAGAAGAATCCAGCACCTTGAAGTTTTGGATTGATAGGGCGGCCCACCATTTGATCCAACCAATGGACTTAAGGGCGTTCATCTCCTTGTCTCCAAAAGTTGCTTCATTTCTAGCTCTCCACAATTCCCAGAGAATCAAAAGAGGGAGGGAAGATCTGATTTGTTTCAAGGCGGAACCTGGTGCACCCGCGTTTCTCCATTGGTTGATTTTACTAATCACAGAAATTTGAGGGGCTGAGGAAACTCCACATAGCCCCTCAAAGTAATTCCAGATTTGGACCGCCTGATGACTAGAAAGGAATAAATGGTTGATTGTTTCTGTGTTGGGTTGGGCAGAACTTCCATGAAGACAACATCGACATTTTGAGGCGAGAGCAATGCCTTTTGATTGAACTCTGCTGTCTACTGGGATGACATTTTGCAGTAGACGCCAAATGAATATTAATACTTTTGGAGGAATTTTGTCATGCCAGATCCAGTCTCCCCACAAGACTTGAGCAGAAGATCCCCTGATAAGCTTCCATGCTGACTTGAGGGTGAAATCCCCAGATGGGTCATATGGCCAAACACAAACTGCTGCATCGTCCGTGATGGCAAATCCCCTAGAGAAGATCTCATCAATGATTTGCTGTGGCAGAAATTCAAAAATCCTTGATGAAGGCAACGGGCCTAATTTTCCAAGCATATTTTTCAGCTGCAACTACTTTAATTCGTGGGGAATTGGGTCCGGAACTAGTTGCTGCAGTGGACCCAATCCACTCCAATTATCAGTCCAAATGTTTGCTTCTCCTTATCCCACCGTCCAATGAGTATTTTCTTGAATTGTAGGAAGGAAATACCTGATTTTTTTCCACAACGTGGATGAGTTTTGTTGCATGGAGGCTGATAACACTTTGCAAGTCCCTGGAATGTTTGGTCTGCATCAATTGAACCCACGGCCTTCTGTTTTTCCCAAATTTCACATTCCAAGCGAGCTTCACGCGAAGGGCATTTAACACCTCCCTAAGATTTCGGATCCCCAAACCTCCATCCTCTTTTGGTTTGGTTACTTTCTGCCAAGCGATCCAGTGGAGTTTCTTTTTTCCTTCGTCCCATCCCCAGAAAAAATCAGCAAACTTTCTACCAAGTGATCCAGTGGAGTTTCTTTTTTCCTTCCATTCTTCCTTAGCTTAGATGAATTTCATTGATCTTGAAATTGGGTCCCACTCATCCAATGGTTTTTTTCATTGTCAAATTCGAAATAATCAAACGATCGCTCGGATTCAAAATATCCAAGATCTACAATCATTGGTTAAAACCGTTTTACAGCAAAATCTATCATCACCTACATTATACATAGATCGTTGTAGGAAATCTTGTAGTAGGATCACTTTAGGATACGAGGTCCTGATATGGTTTAGCTTTAAGATCCTTTAATTCAAATTTTCTTACACTGATACCGCTGGATTTCTCGAAGCCGATCTCCCAAAATTCATAATCTCGCACAAAAGTTGTTCTTTTTCCTTCAGAACTTCTTTAGAGATTAGAACGGTGAACGTAGGATTAATCCACCACATTCATTTGTTTGATCTAGAGTTTTTAGTTACATAATTTGGAAAATGCAAGTGAAATTGGTAAAAACTTACCGACAAAGGCTTCTCTTTTACAAACCTTTTCTCTCTTACTCTTAGCTTTAGAGTTTCCCATGGGGATTTCATGCAACTTATCCCTCCACCAAAAATACCTCTACCAACTAAGTTAAATATTTTATTTTGTTAATGACCAAAAAAATTAAATTATTAATTTGGATTAAATCAGTTTTCTTGTGGCTTAAAAATCACGGCGGTTACAATATAAATTCCCATCTGGTATACAGTCCTGATCTTGCACATGTGAGCTATGTTAGTGCGTGTGCCACGTTTCACCTCTTCCATCACATGTGACCGCCAGACATGCGTAATTGCATCGATATAAGGAACAGGAAATGATCACATACGTGGCCAAAAAATTATCCCATGCGATCGATCGTACCATAGTTACCAGAAGTTCGAGGATTACGGGACCTACCATGATTTGTAACTACCGTCCATTGCAAGTGCGGGGGATGTTAGGCTAGATACCAACGTCCAGCTTCATACCTAATTCGGGTGGGCTTCATACCCATTCATCAGGTGATCCCCACCAAAATTAAGACACACCCAAACTGAAGCCATTACAAAACTTAAGTGGGCCAGCAAAATGTGAATATATCAGTTATAGGTGTTATATATTGTACATTGCTCTGTGGTCTGTCCCATATGAGCTTTTATAGGGATGAATCTGTGGATGAACGGTGAACATGAGGAGGCACACCAGATTCACGGTTTAGATTCCAAATACACATCATGGCTAGGCCCCACATAACTCGAGCGTGTGGTAATGCGTTTGTACGTATTTCATGATTCTCCTAACTTTTCTCGTTGACTCTTTCAAGTGAGATTGTGTTGAAGTATCCGTCTGTCTTGCTTCGTTGTTTTGGAAGATTTCGATACCAGGAATTTCTTTGAGACGGCAAAGCATCAAAGAAGAATAATAGTGAGCTCCTCATGACTTAGAGATCCAGTCCATTTCTATCATGGCCCCCCTACTAGATGGGCCACGCCCCAAAACTCTCCCAAACTTGAAGATCGTACCCACATCTTTGACATTCTCCAGTGGTTTCTCTTTAACTGTCTACTTTTCAGGCCAAAGGAAGGTCTAGGATTTTTTCCATCAACGTGGTAGTGGTACCTGTAACGCTGATTCCTTAAGTACGCCAAAGTGAATATCATCAGATGAATTATTTTTTATTTTTTATTTTATGGATCTTGTTCCGTATAACCATTTCTTTTCTATGCTGCTGCTTTGATGGTTATCAGTGTTTCTTCTGAAACAATCAAAGATGGGGTATAAACAGCGGAATACGGACAGACAATGCACACGAACCGCTGAATGCTGAACTCTCTGGTACGTGCACAGATCCTTGTGCTTCCTCCACCTTTAATCAACTTCTCCTAGATATTCCTCATTCGCTTGTGATGAAAGAGGCGACCTGGACGAGTGCGGATCCTCTGTTTCGTGGAAACAGTAAGCGGCTGAATCCAGCTTTCTTATTGGTCCACGTCACTGTAAGTACCACGTCACCAGTTTTATTAAATATATTTTAAAAAATTACATTTCACGGAAAGTCTAACGGAAACAGTATACGGTTTCCATTTGAAAATCGGATTGCGTAGTGTGTACAGTACGCTCTTATTGTGCTGAGTAAATTCAGTTGGGCCCACCTTGTATGTATGTGGTCTATCCACGCCGTCCATCCGTTTTTCATCTAATTTAAGGGTTTGAGCCCAAAATTGAAGTATATCCAAATACCAGGTGGATCATACCACAGTAAACAGTGGGGATAATGATTTCCACCGTTGAAACCTTGCTAGGCCCCACAGTGATATGTATTTGTAATCCAACCTGTTCATAAGATCATACAGACATGGATTAAGGGAAAACACAAATATAATATTATTGATCCCAAACTTTTGTTGCCCCCTGGAAAGTTTCAACGGTAAACGTTCAATTCAACTGTTTCCTATGGTGTGGTCCATTTGAACATTGTATATGCTTCATTTTTTATCTTAAGCCCTAAAATTATCTGATAAAATTGATGGACAGAGCGGATAAAATACATAAATCATGGTAGACCCCACAAAATTACTCGGTACGCCAAGCGTAGTGAGTTACTGGGCAACGCTTCCTTCCCATCGGGGATTCAGCGCATTGGTCGAGCAGCGACACTCACTGCTAAAGTGACGTCACCCAGTCACCTGGCTACGTGGTTCCCACAATGATGTATGTTTTGTATCCACACCATCCATCCTTTTGGGAGATCATTTCATAGCATGAGCCAAAGAATGAATCAAATCCAAAACTGAGTAGCTCCCACCACAGAAAATAGTGGAGAGAGCCATGCCCACCCTTAAAAACTTTAAAGGGTCACAAAAGTTTTCAACCAAGCTGATATTCTCGTTTTCCCTTATTTGATGTTTGTTAAGTTTATTTAATGTTTGTGTTAACTTAACGTCCACCATGATTTTTATTTAAGTTTCCATTCGGGGATTCAACAGCCAGGTTATTTTATTTATTTATTTATTATTATTTTTTTAACACAAAAGCACACAAACCCCCACGCACTCACGCCCCACGCAGTGGGCTTGAACCCTTGACTGGGTGTTGAAACTCCTGAGAGTCTACCATCGGAGCAAGAGTAAGGATCCACGCCAAGGTTGATTAGCGAGACTCACTACTAAAGTGACATCACATAGTCATGTCGGTCCCACCATGATGTAATTTGTATCCACACCGTCCATTCATTTGTAGAGATCATTTTAGGGCATGAGCCAAAGAATGAATCGGATCTAAAACTCGAGTGGACCCCACCACAGAAAATAGTGAAGAGAGTATGCTCACCATTAAAAGACCACAAAAGTTTTCGATCAAGCTGATATTTGTGTTTCCACTTCTTTAATGTCCGTGTTAACTTATGAATAGGTTGGATCTCAAATAAAAATCACGGTGGACCTTAGGAAGGCTTCAACGGTGGACGTCACTCTCCTCACTGTTTTCTATGGTGGGGTCAACTCCAGCTTTAGACCTGCCTCATTATTTAGATCATGCCCTAAAATGATCTCTCCAAATGGATGGACAATATGAATACAACACATACATCATGGTGGGCCCCACAGAACTTGGTGGCGTCACTTCAGTAGCAAGTCTAGCTACTCAACCTGTCGGTAGCTAATCCGCTTCCAATTTCTTTCTTCTAAAATTTAATTAGGTCATATTATCTCACGGTAATTTTATAAGATAAAAACAAAATATTTATAAAATTTGCTTAATTAGCAAGGAATATTAGAGTGATGTCCGTAGGATCCTCACCATGGGTCCACCTTAATCTATGCGTTGTATATCTACTCCATCCATCCATTTTCTCATATTATTTTAAGACTCGACCCGAATCGGTATTTGTGATCAGGTCAGACTCAGTCCGGATTAGTCCAAGCCAGACCTGGAACTCGGATCGGGTTAGGCATGCTGGATTCAGTACTGAGTCAGGTCGAGTTCGGGTCAAGCCTATTTCAAAACCGAATCAAGTCGTGTAAGCCCTAAATAGGTTTGAATCGACTCAATGCCCACCACTCTAACCATGATAGTTGTTTTTTTATCCGCACTATTTATACATTTTGCCCACTCACATCAGGGCACGAGTCTAAAAATAGATAAATTGATATCTCAAGCGAACCACACCATAGGAAAGTTGTGATTGAACACATACCATTATAAACTTTGTAGAGCCCAATGTAATGTTTATTTTCCATCCAACCAATTGATAATGTGTCACAAAGACATGGATGAAGAGAAATTACAAATATATATCAGCTTGATTCAAAACTTTTGTAGCCCCCAATAAGTTTGTAATCTTCTAATCATCCATGTTTCCTGTGGTGTGGTCTACTTGAGATTTGGATCTTCCTCAATTTTGTGCTCATAAACTATAATGATCTGTAAAAATGGATGGATGGCGTGGATAAAATATATACATCATGGTGGAGCCAATAGAGCTTTTCTAAGATCCTTACTCTTACTCCGGCAGTACTCTCTGGAGTTTCAACACCCAACAAAGGGTTCGAGTGTTCATAGGTGGTGAAATCCCACTACGGCGTGAGTGTGTGGGGTGTGTGCGCATTGTAAATAATAATAATAATAATAAATAGAGCTTTTCCAATAACACATAGTATTACAGTTGGTGATATATGCTACCAGTGTTCCCTTTGTCAAAGCCACTTGTATGAGAAAATAGTCAGTGGCTCAGGTGGGCCATACTATGATATTTTATGGAAAATCAACTTGGACCACAAGGTGCCTCACCCCATTTTAGGCCACAGGTTGAAAAAATTAGTTCTATTTATAATTCAAGTTAACTTCATGATTGTAGACAGTGTATAAACAATCCTCGCCTTTCAAAATTTTTCCATTAGTCTAGCCCAAGTGATTCATATATCGGTATGATTTTTGACAAAATGCTTTAAAAAAAATAAAATCTAGTTGTTGAAGTGAATTTTGATGTAAGCATAGTATTTGACCCTTTAAAATAAAGGGTGGACATCTCTCTACCAACTATTTACTTTAGTGCGTATCTCTGGGCTTAATATGAGACTTAATAGCCAATGGTTATAGTGAATATTACATAAACATCATAGTGCGCCCCAAAAAAATCAAGAGTCATTCCCCATACATATATATATATATATATATATATATATATATATATATATATATATATATATATATATATGTATATATATATATATATATATATATGTATATATATATATATATATATGATAGTTATCTCTCTAGGCTCCGTAGGAGTTTGGATGAGGCTGGAGGTTATCTGGTAATCATTTAGGTCTTAATCCAAACAAATTAGGTTAACACAAGATTCATGTGAGCCACACCAAAGAAAATATTTGAAAGAGAGACATCCATCCTTGAAATTTATAGGACCCACCATGATGATTATATAAAATGGACACATTAGTTTACTAATGGAACCCTTGTCTAATGGAACCCCATCATTTTGTCTAATGGAACCCTATCACTTTGTCAAATGAACCCGTCACCTTATATATTAAAACCCTGTCATTTTATTTGACAAGCCACTATTTTATCTAGTGAAATCTTGTCACTTTACACAGTAACATCGTCACTTTATCTAGTGGAATCAAGTCACTTTATTTGAAAACTCATCATTTTATCAAGCAAAACCTTATCAATTTGTCTAGCAACCCCATCACTTTATCTAATGGAACATCGTCACTTTGTCTAATGGAACCCTGTTATTTTGTTCAATAAGCACGTCACCTTGTCGAGTAGAACCTTGTTACTTTGTCCAACACCCCTTTCACTTTATCTAGTGAAATTCCTTCACTTTGTCCAGCAACCTCGTCACTATCTGTCTAGTAGAACCCTATCACTTGATAGAGTAGAACTTTGACTTTATCCCACTACATAGTCTCTTTGTCTAGTAGAAACTCATCACTTTGTCCAAAAACCCAATTACTTTGTCTAGTGAACCTCGTCACTTCGCCCAGCAGCCTCGTCACTTTGTCTAGTGGAACCCAGTCATTGTCTTCCAGTTTCGTTTAGTGGAACCGGGTCACTTTGTCCAGCAACTCATCACTTTTTTCGACAATTTATAACTTTGTCTAATGGAATGCCCTATTTGCTTTGTCTCGTTTAACCTTATTACTTTATTTAGTGGAATCATGTTGCTTTGTCAGGCAACCTCGTCACTTTGTTTAGTATAACTCTGTCACTTCATCTAATAACCCCGTTACTTTGTCCAATGAACCCCATCATTTTGTTTAATGACTAAGAAAAAATTATCGACAATGGATGGTCTTTATTGTCGGTGGCCCCACATGATTTAAGGCCCGCATTGAATTGTGCCCTATATAATATAGGGTCCATATCAAAGCTTGCCCTCACATAAATAGAGGTTGGGGCTCTAAATCATGGACATTGTATTAATTGCTAACTAGTATAATATGCTGACTAAACTCTGTGGGGAAGTAGATTACATCTTTCCCTCATATATACCATATTCCATCTAGGCAGGAGCTATGTTGGGTCCAGTGTAATGTACAGGTTTTATCCATGCCGCCCACCAATTTTTTTTCAAATCATTTTAAGGTTTTAGCCCAAAAATAGATAGATCTGAAGCTCAAATGGGCCACACTAGAAGTAGTGGCAATAATGACACCCATCTTAGGGTTTCAATTCATTATCACCACTACTTCTTCTAGTGTGGCCCACGAAGTTTGGAAGAAGAAGAAAGACAAAGAGATAGAGAGAGAGAGAGAGAGAGGATGAAAGGGATTTCCAGTCTATCAAGTCGACTTAATCATCCATTTTGGCGCTGAATTTCCAGTGTTGTTATTGGATTGTTTAGGCTAAAATGTTTTAATCTGGAAGAGGAAGGAAGAAAAATGAAGAAAGAGAGATGTTGATCTTAAAGTGAGAACATCAAACTCTAACAACATTGAGAGATAATTCAACTCTAAGGTGAGGATCGGCCTTCAAGCTTTCCTACATCTTGATAGCTATCTTTGTTTATTCATCTTCGTTCATTACGTCATTAATTACTTAATATGGTTAATTTTGATTCTTTATAAATTAATGATTAATGGATTGGATTTAAATTCAAGTATTTGAACATGCGATAAAATTAATACTGCTATTCTGGTTTTAAATGAACACTTTAGATATGCATGTGCTATCGATATTATACTTAATCTAATTTGTCAAAGTAACGGGGTTCTATTAGATAAAGTGAATATTCCATTAGATAAAGTGAAGGGGTTACCAGAAAGATTGATAGAGTTTTGCTTGATAAAATGATGTGTTTTCGAATAAAATGACTTGGTTCTACTAGACAAAGTGACGATGTTATTCCGCAATATGACAAGATTTTACTAAATAAAGTGGTGGCTTGTTAAATAAAATGACGGGGTTTCGATAGACAACGTGACGGGTTCATTTGACAAAATGATAGGGTTCCATTAGACAAAATAATGGAGTTTCATTAAATAAACTAATGTGTCCATTTTATATAATCATCATGGTGGGTCCTATATGTTTCAAGTATGGATGTCTCTCTTTTAAACATTTTCTTTCGTGTGGCTCACATGAATCTCGTGTTAACCTATTTTTTTTGGATTCAGGCCTAAATGATTACGCGTCTAATTGTCAAAGTGGATTTTGCATACACATCGTGGTGGGCCCCCACCAAAAATTCAATCCCCCATACTTCTCTAATTGTAAAGAGAGCACATGTGTGTGTGTGTGTGTGTGTGTGGGTGTGTGTGGGAAAAAGTTCTATGCGGTTGAGCTCATGAGAATTTCCCATGAGGTCAAATTTTGTGGGCCCCACCATGATGCGTGTTGAACATCTACCCCATTAGTTAGATGCACCATTCCATATTAGGCCTCGGGATTAAATTCAAGTCAATCCATGACTTGTGTGGGCCACACCACATACAAAAGTTGAGAGGAGTTACCCTTCCATTAAAACATTCATAATCATTTGTTGGGCCCACTAAGATGTGGTTCACAAATCCAGCCCATCCATTCTGTGTGTCCCACTTGGATGAGGGGTCAGACCAAGTTTTAGACGCATCCAAATTTCAGGTGGGCCCCGCCAAGTGCTTTTATATATTTTAGGCATGTCTTCACATGATTTTAGATGGTATGGCACACCTAAGTTTCGTAAACGACTAGTTTTTGGGATATCTCATAATATAAAGAGGACCCATCAAATGCACCGTATTGATGTTCGACACGCGTCATGGTGGGGCCCACACAACTCGACCTCATGACAAGTTCCCATATGCTCGACCGCATAAAACTTTTTCCACACACACACACACACACACACATATTTGTATGAGGTGTGACTCTTGACTTTTTCGGGGCCTACTGCGATGTTTATGTAATATTCATTATAATCATTGGCTATTAAGTCCCATATCGAACCTATAGATACACACTAAAGGAAATAGTTGAGAGAGAGAGATGTCCACCCTTTATTTTAAAGGGTCAAACATTATACTCTATTTTATTTAGATTTTAGATTTAGATTTTGTTCTAGTTCTACTTTTAGTTATTTTCAGAATACGTACAAGTTTAGTCCCTATGAATTCGACCTCAGTCTCACCGAGTAATTACTACATCGCGACCCTACATTTAGGATTGTGAACGTCGAGTCAAGTTACTAGGTGACTTGAACTCAACTCGTTTTGAGTTCATATTGGACAAAGTAAGCTCAATTAGGATCGACTCATCCACTCCGTTTGTATCGAGTCGGACGAGTAAGTTTATCGAGTTGTCACTTGCCCAACCCTAATCATGGTGAACCCCACAAAGGTTTTCTTTTAAAAAATAAAAAATAAAATTTAGTAGCATGCAATAGCAACATTGGTGTTGTGTACTATGTGATGTGATCCGAATGTAAAAGAAAGAAGCCAACAACTCTGAATTCCCCAATGTGAGTGGGACCCATCTAATTATATACATTGAATATCTATGCCATCTATCCATTTTGCGAGCTCATTTTACAGAGTATGCCAAAAAGTGAAGCCTATCCAAATCTCAAGTTGACCATACTACAAGAAACCATAATAATTGATTATTAAAACCTTTTTGTAGGCCACAAATGGTTTTGGATCAAGCTGATATTTGTATTTTTCCTTTGTCTTGGCAGTGTGACCTTATTAACAATAGATTGGATGACAAATAAACATTGAAGTGGATAATGAAGTTTTCAATGGTCAGAATTCACTGACCACTATTTCTTGTGGTGTGGTCCACATAAGAGTTGTATCTGCTTCATTTTTTGTATAATTCTCAAAAATAATATGAGAAAAAGGATGGATGAGGCAGATATACAATGTATAGATCAAGGTGGGCCCACAATGAGAATCCTACGGACATCACTCATCCTGGGTGGCAGCTAATATTCCTTGCTAATCTAGTAGATTTTGTAAATATTTTTTATCTTATAAAATTGATGTGAGACGCCGTGTATAGAAGAAAGAAATTGGAAGCAGATTAACTACTAACAGGAGGTTGAGTAGCTAGACTCGCTACTGAAGTGACATCACCAAGTTATGTGGGGCCCACCATGATGTATGTGTTGTATCCACACTGTCCATCCATTTGGAGAGATCATTTTAGGTCATGATCAAAAGAATGAGGTAGATCCAAAGCTGGAGTGGACCCCACCACAGAAAATAGTGAGGAGAGTCATGACGTCCACCATTGAAGACTTCCTAAGGTCCACCGTGATTTTTATTTGAGATACAACTTGTTCATAAGTTAACAAGGGAAAACAAAAATATAAGCTTGATCAAAAACGTTTGTAACCCTTGGAAGTTTTTAATGGTGGGCATGACCCTCTCCACTGTTTTTTGAGGTGGGGTCCACTCGAGTTTTGGATATGATTCATTCTTTCGCTGATGCGCTAAAATGATCTCTCCAAATGGATGGACGGGGTGGATACAAAACATATATCATATATCATGGTGAGACCCACGTAACTAGGTGACGTCACTTTAATAGCAAGTCTCTCGCTGCTCAACCCGTCGTGCTGAGTCCCCAAATGGAAGGAAGCTGATTGCATGGTGAGTTACTTACCGTAAGGAGTATATTCTGTGGGGTCCACCATGATTAATATATTTTATCCACTCTGTTCATCAATTTTACCTGATAATTTTAGGGCTTGAGGCCAAAAATGAAACATATACAATGTTCAAAAGGACCACACCATAGCAAACAGTTGAATTGAACGTATACGGTTGAAAATTTCTTGGGGCCTACAAAAGTTTTGGATCAGTCTTATATTTGTCTTTTCCCTCCGTCCATGTTTTTACGAACTTATGAATGGGGTGGATGACAAATAAACATCACTGTGGGGCCTAGCAAGGTTTCAACAGTGGAAATCATTATATATCCCCACTGTTTGCTGTGTTACAATCCACTTGATATTTGGATATACTTCAATTTTGGGTTCAACCCCTTAAATTAGATGGAAAAATGGATGGACGGTGTGGATAGACCACATACATACAAGGTGGGCCCAACTGAGTTTACTCAGTACGATATGAGCGTACTGTACAAAGTACGCAATCTGATTTTCAAATGGAAACCGTCTAACGTTTCCGTTAGACTTTCCGTGATATATAATTTTAATATGTGTAATAAAACTGGTGACGTGGCGCTTACCGTGACGTGGACCAATAATAAAGCTGGATTCAGCCGCTCTGTTTCCACGAAACAGAGGATCCGCTCTCATTCGCAACGAGTTACTGTTGCCCTTAATAGGGATAATTCGGTTAATTCGGTTGAGGTGGGATCACATACATATCCCTGTGCCTGGGGATGTGTGGGGTCCACATAGATGTCCATGACAAATCCACTCCGTCCATCTGTTTTGAAAGACCACAATAGGGTATAATTTTATAAATTCAGAAAATTTCAAAACTCAGGTGGGCCACTCCATCAAAACAGTGGGAACAGAAATGCCCACCGTTGAAACCTTCCTGGGATTGAGCATGATGTTTATATACCATCCAAACTGTTCATAGAATTACTACCACTCAGATAAACTGTAGGAACAAAATCATCCTGATAAACTGTAGGAACAAATATCATCCTGATAGAAAACTTCGGCCACCGCTAGGCGTTCAATACCCACTGTATCATGTGGTATGCCCCACGTGACTTTTGGATCTTTCAGATTTTTAGCATCCTGTCCTATCATGGTCTTTCAGATACATTGGTTGGAGGAATCCGCTCCCTCCATCCGTTTTGGTGAGCTCATTTTATGAGAGAAGACCAAAATTGAGAAGGATCCAGGACTCAAATGTGCCGTACTAAAGGAAAAGTTAAGGGAAATTCATACCGTTGAAATTTCCCTGGGTTCGACGGTGATGTTTACATGCCATCCATACGGTTAATAACGTCATTCCTACTGGGATGAACTAAAAACACAAATATTAGCATGATTCAAAACATCTATTGGCCCACGAATATTTCAACTGTGGACGTTCAATTACCCCGTTTTCGGCCCACTTGAATATTGGATACGGCTCATTTTTCGCCTCGCAAACTAAAACGCACTAAAAAAACGGATGGACGGGGAGGATTTCTCACAAACCTCACAGTGGGCCCCACCTGGGTTTTGAAAGGCTTTCGCAAGAAGTTCCTGCACTGGGAACTCAGGTGGGGCCCACTGTGATGTTTTTCAGGAATCCGCTCCCTCCATCCGTTTTGTGAGCTCATTTTATGAGAGAAGACCAAAATTGAGAAGGATCCAAGACTCAAGTGGGCCGTACTAAAGGAAAAGGTGTTTAGGGAAATTCATACCGTTGAAACTTCCCTGGGTTCGACGGTGATGTTTACATGCCATCCATACCGTTAATAACGTCATTCCTACTGGGATGAACTGAAAACACAATATTAGCATGATTCAAAACTTCTATTGGGCCACGAATATTTCAACTGTGGACGTTCAATTACCCCGTTTTCGGCCCACTTGAGTATTGGATACGGCTCATTTTTAGCCTCAATAACTAAAACGCACTAAAAAAACGGATGGACGGGGAGGATTTCTCACAAACCTCACAGTGGGCCCCACCTCGGTTCGCAGCGCAGGAACTTCCTGCGAAAGGCTTTCGCAGGAAGTTCCTGCACTGGGAACTCAGGTGGGGCCCACTGTGATGTTTTTCAGGAATCCACTCCCTCCATCCGTTTTGTGAGCTCATTTTATGAGAGAAGACCAAAATTGAAAAGGATCCAAGACTCAAGTGGGTTGTATTAAAGGAACAGGTGTTTAGGGAAATTCAGACTGTTGAAACTTCCCTGGGTTCGACGGTGATGTTTACATCCCATCCATACCGTTAATAACGTCATTCCTACTGAGATGAACTGAAAACACAAATATTAGCATGATTCAAAACTTCTATTGGCCCACGAATATTTCAACTATGGACGTTCAATTGCCCCGTTTTCAGCCCACTTGAGTATTGGATACGGCTCATTTTTCGCCTCGCATACTAAAACGCACTCAAAAAATGGATGGATGGGGAGGATTTCTCACAAACCTCACAGTGGGCCCCACCTGGGTTTCCAGCGTAGGAACTTCCTGCGAAAGGCTTTCGCAGGAAATCCGCGTCCCTTAGCGTTTGATCTATAGCATAGCATGGATAAATGGATAGCCAGATAATTTAAGATAAACATATTCACATCAAATCTCAATCATTCATCCAGTGTAGTAGACTCTTGCTTGCTTTGATCATTCACTTCGGTTAGAAAACAAATGATTTTTTTTTTTTTCACACACCCACATCCCACACTCACTCACACCACAGGGGCATTCGATGCTTGGTCTCAAAGTTGAAACTCTCGTTAGCCTACCACTGAGTCATGAATGGAAACCCAGGAAACAAACGATTATACTGATCGGGATTGACAGATGGTTCGTTTACTTGAGCGATCTTGTGAATCAAGATCCCAAGTACCAACTGCCAAAAAAGTCTCATTGGCAGAGCAATTCTAAATCTTGCTTTGGTGGCCCAAAAAAAAAGAAGAACAAGACGGTTAGGAACATGTGAGAAACAGTTGCATGGATGGGATCTTCCCGCCTTGGAGACTATTAGGGCTTGGCCTTAAGTATGTCCCATGATTGCAATTGACTTGATCAGTAAATTAAATATAAATAGCCCAATATAATTCCATTTGAATGCGTTTCATATGAAAAGAAATGAATTCGTACTGACATTGTGGTATAGTTAAAATCCTAAAAAGAAAAGTAAGTTTAAAATATTCTGAGAATAGCCTACTAATAGGTTTTTAAAATTTTTTTTTATACCAAATTATCAGCAGTTGTATGGATTTTGAGTAAAGAAGAACTTACTTAGTATCTAATTCCGAAAAAGTAATGTGAATGAGATTTGTTATTAAGCCTACTGAAACTTAGATTAATTCCGTTCATTTTCTTTTTAGCTCTCTATTTATATGGAAAGATACATATTTTTTACTGACATGATTTTTGTGTGGCCCACAAAACCTAATAACTTATAATGATAGCCATTATAAGTTATTAGGTATCTACTCCATTAATCAACTTTGGAATTTCATGAAGGGCTATGGTGGAAAGTATTATCAACATCTACTAGTCACATTATCACATCATAAGAAAATAATTCGTATCGAACACCCAAAGAAGTTTTCTTGTGGTGTAGTCCATTTAAGAAGTTTTCAATGGTAGGACTTCAATCACCATTGTTTTTTGAAGTGTAGTCCATTTAAGCCTTTGGTTTGCATCCTTTTGAGGCTCATGCTCTGAATTATTATGTTAAGATATATATATATATATATATATATATATATATATATATATATATATATATATATATATATATATATATATATATATAGACGGCATGGATAATTTATATACATCATGATGGCCCACAATAATCAATAACAGTGGACGGTGGCCGTTCACTCCTAATTATTAATTTCCTTATGGTAGGGTCAACCTTATACATGGATGTAACTCATTATTTGGTCATAGAAAGCAGTGAGATTAAGAACCTACCATTGAAAACTTCTTAGGGGCAACAAAATTTTTGGATGTTAACTTATTCTTAATTTGGCCCATGTCATTAAATTAAATTCTAAATCCAATGGACAGAATATATTTTTGACACATATCCCATGGTGGGCCCCACAACCCTTAACACAACAACCTAGACCCTTAACACATGACATATCTTGACCCTTAATACATACTTGATAGTGGACCCCACAGACGATGTCCTTGTAGTGTTGAGAATCAGGGTCAAGGTTGTGATACATTAAGGGTTGAGGTTGTCATGGTCAAGGTTGTCATGTGTTAAAGGTTAATGTTATTATGTGTTAATGGTCGAGATTGTCATGTGTTAAGGGCTGAGGTTGTCAAGGTTGAGATTGTCATGTGTTAAGGGTTAAAGTCGTCATTTATTAAGACTTGAGGTTGTGAGGGTCAAGGTTATCATGTATTAAGGATCAATGTTTTCATATATTAAGGGTCGAGGTTGTCATGTGTTAAGGGTCTAAGTTACTATGTGACAACATCGATCGATCGTTAACACATGACAACCTTGACTCATAACACATGACAACATAGACCTTTGACACATGACAACTTTGACTCGTAACACATGACAACATATAGATGTTTGACACATGACAATAATGATCCAAGCCCTTGATGCATGATAACATATACCTTTAACACATGACAACCTATACCCTTAGCACATGATAACCGGGATCGAAACCTAACACATGATAACTTAGACCCTTAACACATGACAATCAAGACTCTTAATACATGGCAACCTAGATTCCAATCCTTGACACATAACAACCTAGACCCTTGACACACAATGTCAAAATAACAGAAAAATGCTTGGTTTTACTACAGACCTCGTTTGTCGTATAAAAAAAAATCCTAGTTTTAACAATGGATCATGTCTGTCAAAATTTCTTATGATGGTTGATGTTCATCGTAAAAGTAAGAAAGTATCGCTAATTCATGCTCCCGCCTAGGAAAAATTTGGGTGAGATTTTTACAACGATCTAGGATTTGTCGCAAACTGGTATTTTGTGACAGATACTATCCGTCATAAATTTTGCGACGGATTAGTTTTCCTCAACGGATCAACTCTGTCAAGATTCTGCCCAACTTTCCTACATTTTAGCATTTAGCAATGGACTTTTTCTAATTGTGTGACGAATAGCAGTCTGTCATAAATCTTGCCAAATTTTCATGTTTTGCCCAAACCTCAATATTATATGTTCCCTGTAGAATTTAGTGAAAAAATGTACTTTAATCAAAGTGATTTTTAATAGAATTAATTATCTTTTTCGAAACTTCAATATAACTTTTTTAATCAATTGATTGATTGCATCGATTTTTGTTTTTTTGTTTTTTTGTTTTTTGTATCAATTAAGTAGAATTTGTTTATTTTTGTATGGAAACTAGTTTTTAAATACCTCGCAATATCACATGAAAAATCCCCTAATTTGTAGTTTTAGAAACAATTTTTGTTTTTTTAATATAGATTTTAAAAAAAGGAAGTAAATTTGAAAAGATATTGAGATTAAAAATAAATCAAAATTTTGACAAAAAATGTCATTGCAAAAAAGAAAATTGAGAAGTTAAAAAAATTATAATTCTAAAACAAAGTGTTGAGAAGTTTAAGAAAAATAGACAATGTTTGAGAGAAATTGGGATTTTGAAAAGAATTTTGATTTAATAAAAATCGGGATTTTGAAATTAAAAAAAAAAAAAATTTGACATATTCAAAAACAAATTTGACACGTTTGAATAAAGCTATTAATTTTGAAAAGAAAAATACATTTTGCTAAAAATTGACATTTTTGAAAAGTTAACAAATTGTGATTTTGAAAAAACAAAGTTCAAAAGTTTGAAAAAAAATTAACAATGTTAGAGAAAAATTGAGATTTTGAAAAGAACTATTTAAAATTAATTGATTGTTGAAAAAAATTGACATTATAAAAAAAATTGACACTTGGAAAAAAAATTTAAAAAGCCGAAAAAACTTTGATTTTGGAAAAAACAAAAAATTGGCATCTTGAAAAAAATTTAGTTTGAATAAATTAACAACTTTGAAAAAGAAAAAAGATTTTGGAAAAGAAATTGAGATTTTGTATTTTGAAAAAAAATAAAATGAAAAGTTTGATAACAAAAATGAGATTTTGAAAAAAAAAAAAAGAAAAAAGAAAAAAGAATTTGAATAAAGAATTGAGTAGCTTTAAAAAATAAAATATTTTGAAAAAGAAAATGGAAAAGTTTGAAAGAATAAAAATTTTGAAGAAAAAAATGAGATTTAAAAATCGAGATTTTGATTAAAAAAACTGACATTTTGAAAAGGAAATTGAGAGGTTAAAAATTTGTGATTTTGAAAATAAAAACTAAAAATGCTCAAGAAAAATAGTTTTTGAAAAAAAAAAAAGAAAAAAAAGAAGCAAGATTTTGACAACAAATTGTCATTTCGAAAAAGAAAATTGAAAAGTTGAAGAAAATGGTGCTTTTGAAAAAAAAAAAAAAAATGGCATCTTGAAAATTTTAAGAAGTTTGAAAAAAAGTAGATTTCGGAAAAAATTCAGATTTTGAAAAAAAATAAAATCACATTTTGTATTTTGAAAAACAATTGAAAAGTTTGATAACAAAAATATGATTTTGTTAAAAAATTTGAAAAAGAAAAATTAAGATTTAAAATTTGACATTTTGACAGAAAATTGATATTTTGAAAAAGAAAATCATGTAGTTTAAGAAAATTGATAATGATTAAAAAAATGAGATTTAAAAAACACTGAGATTTTGATAAAAAAAATAAAATTTTGAAAAAAAAATTAATAAGTTTTAAAGAAATATGATTTTGAAAAGAAAATTCATAAGTTTGAAAAAAAATGACAATGTCCGAGAAATTTTGAGATTTTGAAAAAAATTGAGATTAAAAAAAAAAAAGTGATTTTGAAAAACGAAGTTAAAAAGTTTGAAAAGAATAACAATGTTTGAGAAAGGTTGAGAGTTTGTGAAGAATTGAGATTAAAAAAAAACCGAGATGTTGAAAAACTTATTTATAGCCCATGTATAATGAAGTGAAATTATAAGAATAACTTATAATAATGAGATTGATCAAGTTCTATGATTAGGCCATCATAAAGTTGATATGAATGGTTAGATATGTTTGGAATGTGCTAATTAGGATAGAGAACAAAATTCAGCTCAATCTAACATAAAATGAATGAAATATGTCCAAAACACTTTTCAAATGGGTATAATTAGTTTGTATAGATATAAATGGATTTTAGAAAATTTTGATCAGTCCATACTGAAGTATAAATGGCTTCAAATGTTTAAATTAAATTTCACTCAAATTTGACCGTTAGATCGCAAGATATAGCCCATCATATTGTTTATTAATCTTGTTTGCCCAATATCTTTCTCATCCAAAACCGATCAGGGCAAGTGACCAGTCAGATTGAAGTTCTTGGCAAGTAGAATGGAGTAACTAGACCACATTTCCAAATTGGACCAAATTTTTAGGTCAAAATTGCATTGCAACTTATTGACTTCATGAAAACATGAGAAATTTGTAGTTATTAGACCCCTAACTCTAATCCAACCAGTGAAAATCAGTGAGACTCGATCTCAAATAGCCCAATAAAGTGAGAAATGGCTTAAATTAGATAATCCAAATCTTTCTCTAGGGATTTGTTACTGACATCGTCAATATTGAGTTTCGCTACTCAAGTGATGTCACCGGTTCTATGAGCCCCACCATGATGTATATGTTGTGCCCACACCGTCCATCCATTCGGAGAGATCATTTTAGGGCATGAGCCAAAGAGTGAGGAAAATACAAAGTTCAAGTGGACCCCACTAGAAAAACAAGTGGGGATTGAAGGGATATTGTAAGTGCTAATATTTTAAGTACATAAGTAGGTTGTCAAATTTTGAAGACAAAATGTATAGTGTATGAAACTTCAACACACTTCAACATTTCAACACTAGAGCATGACTCAACATCTCAAGATTAGAAGGGTCGGAAGGATTTCAAGAGAATAATCATATATGCTAACCTACAGATAAAGAAGACCTTAGGAAAGACCTTAAGTTAAAATACATCTTAGTGGTTTTTTAAGATTTAACTTATCGTATTTTTACATAAAAATTGAAGGGTGTTAGGCCAGCCTAACCCTGCCTTCGACCAACCGATCCATCTCAAGTAAGTCTGAGATCAACCTAGGTTAAGTTTCTAGTAATAAATGATTTTGATTCCTATGGAACTTGGGCCAGCCAAACCCTGTCTTCGACTAGAAGAACCAACTCAGGTTAGCCCGAGAGTGACCTAGGTCAAGTTTATAACAATGCAAAATTTTGAATACCCGAAAACTTAAGCCAGCCAAACCATGTATCTGGCCAGCCGAATGTATCTCAAGCTAACTGAAGTTTGGCTCGGGCCTTTGTCACACCCCAAACCCAGAAATCGGATTCACAGAAATCTCGATTGCCGAATCCGGTGCCGACAGCCTCCGTAGTGTCTCATTCTCAGCTCTCAGCGCCCATATGCCAGGTTCTGATGCTAGGATCCTACAAGCAGAATTTTTCAACGTACATTTATCTCGTAGGCATAACCATAAGTTTACCCAAATCACAAAGGCAACATCATCATCACATATCCACTAATATAAACATTTGAATACAATGTTGAAAGGAAAATACATATGTTAAAATCAAAACTCCAGAAGTCAGCTACATACTCCAAGCTCCACGCTGCTGCAACCTATCATCACCTGCACGCATTTATCATATCGTGCATAAGCTTATAGAAAACTTAAAGGGTCGTGAAAGTGTGTGTGCAAGATAAGTGCCAAGCACACAAATACAATGTCACAATCATACAATGTCAGAAATACAGGTAAGATTATGAATCATACGATATCAAAGTAAGCAGAAATACTGACAAGTCCATGAGTTAAACAGTATCAGAGTACGCAATACAGATCAGCTATGCAAATGAGGAGTCATAAAGAATCAAATATCAGATGTCGTATTAAGACCATATAAATGCAGAAACACGGTAACCCAAAATACCATATGACGTGGATGTAATGCAATATGCGGTGCGAATGGAATGACCATGCTGGAGTGTGAAGTCGGGATGATAGTTAGGTAGTATCGCAGGTTATGGGGTCCATCACAAGAGACTTCTATCCAAATCAGTCCCATACCTAAATTTGGATAGTTAGACTCAATGTGGTAAACTCCTGATCTCAGGTTAGTCGGGTGTCCAATCAAAATCCTGGCCATTGTCAAGGCACACGTTACAAATAGTTACGCACCACCAGCCTGAGTGGATAGTGAATGAATGAGTATGCAACTCATGCCCAATAAGTCCACATATCAGAATTGTTCATCTCTGGGATCATCACCGGGGTCTAGTACACTCTACACCAGCTTGCCGCCCCATCAAGCGCACAACTGGGTAAGTGAAAAAGACCTCATTATCTGCCTGGCCAGTAGTTGGCCAATATCTACTTGGCACGTCGATAGCGGACTCATTCATGAGCTGGTCAAACTCAGCCTAGTTATGCCTACTCCCTCAGGTGGGTAAGGCCACACCCCCTCCCAACTGATCACAACACAGTGGGAGATGTGACTTACTGGTATACGACCCTCATGCGCTCATATATATCCACTCAGTCTCGACGTTGGGGCGTCCTCTGGTACCAAGAGGGTTTAGGGATTTTCACCCAGGGCCATCTATGGCAGCCCGATACTAATAACATATTTTCGGTGTCCCATCTGGCCATCCACGATATGCCTGTGGAGGCTACGGCCTTGATATCGCTAAGGCATACAGTAATCACAATACATGATGCCAGATGCATGAGTCATACAATTCAGTCATGCATCAATCCTGCGCATATAGTGCGCTCATGTGACACAATCTCCGCCTATCAGGGAGTCTCATAACAACCTGCCCAATGATATATGTAATGGTCAACCACATCTCATAACAAGCATGCAGATGATGCATATGGGCATGTGACATGATACTATGCTATCACATACTCATAATCGGTATCAATAACCGACATCGACAATCGACCTCGACAATGTGGACATTTAACCAACATTGCCTCCAAGGAATGGCCCACATAGAGCCTAACATATAGTGGACCCATGACCTCACACAAGGGCCTAATATATAACACCGTGGGCCTCACTCGAGAGTTTAATATACATCACGATGGGCCTCTCACATGGGCCTAATATACAACACAACGTGCTCCATCGCCTGGCCCTCAAATGCACCACAATGGGCCTCATCATATAGGCCTCACATACATTAGATAGGCCTCAAATGCATCAAGCCGAGGCCGAATGCTCATCAGAATGAGCCTCAATACGGGCCGCATATACATCACAATGTGCCTCGGCAATCGGCCTCGATATCCAGCCTTGACAATCGGCCTCGACAATCGGAGTCGGCCTCGATAGTCAAATTCGACCTCAATAATCGAAATTAGCCTTGATAGTAATCGGAATCGGCCTTGACAATCAGAATTGAAAATTGGTCATGATAATCGGCCTCGATCGTTAATCGGCAATCGGCCACGTTAATCAGAATCGGTAATCGATCTTGATGCAAGGCGGGGTCTATAGATGGACGACTGATGATGGACCAAGCAATATCAATGGGGCCTAATCGTTTGGGATAACCCACTAGAGAATGATGAGAATGGGCCTAACCAGGCCTAAGGGAAGGTCACAATGTGGGCGTCCAACCATCATTGCCTATCAATGTGGACCTTTAACCAACATTGCTCCCAAGGAATGACGCTCATAGGGTCAATCATATAATGGGTCCACGGTCTCATACAAGGGTCTAATACACATCATCATGGGTCTCGCTTATGGGGCATATACACATCACATTGAGCCTCACTCATGGGCCAATGTATATATAACATCGGGCCGTATCAACGAGTCGAATCAAACGGGCTGAATCAAATGGACCGGTACAAATGGGCCAAATCAGTTGGGCCTAGTCAATGGGCCGAATTAAATGGGCTAAGTCAATTGGGTCGATTAAATAGGCCGATACAAATGGGCCGAGTGAATGGGTTGAATCAAATGGGCCAAGTCGATGGGCCTCATATACACTACAAAGGGCCTCAAGTACATTACATGGGCCTCATCATACGGGCCTCAAATACACAACAGGTGGGCTTTATGACACTTTAATGATGATCAGCACTGCCCAAACATTGCCCATGTAAATCAGCATTGTTCAAGCATTTTTAGCACTGTCAGCACCTGTCCAACTGCTGGATAGTGTGTACAATACACGTACATCATGGCCAGGCCCACACAGATGGGCGGTGTGGATCAAAACATACATTACGGTGGTCCCATGTTGGCAAAATAGATGGACGACGTGGACATAAATCATTACATCAAGGTGGGCCTCATGGAAGGGCATAGGTACATCAAGGTGGGCCTCATATACATTAAGTGGGCCGCAACCACGGGCTGCACCAATGGGCCCCATACATTCCAAAAATGAATCATATCAAAAGATCAACTGAACCACACCCTAAATAGCGATGAAGATGATGATTGGAAAATCATCTGGACCATACCACAAATAGCAGTGAAGATAATGATTCTCACTGTTAAGCAAAGCAAAGGGCCCACCATAACGTTTATTCCCCATCTAATCTGATCATAATGTCACAAAGACCTGGATTAAGAGGGAAACAAATTTCATATAGATCCAAAACTTTTGTGACCCAAAACGGTTTCAATGGTAGTCGTTCAATCCCCATAGATTTTTGTAGTGTGGTCCACATGATAGACGGCGTGGATATACAACATATTCATTAAAGGTGGACCGACGGTGTGGATGATGATCATCAAGGTGGGCTCGGAAGATGAACGGCATGGAGTATACATCATGCGGGACCCACAAATGGATGGCATGGATATACAATGCATATGACACGGCGGGCCGCATACACGGGCCGAATATACATCACCAAGGGTCACAACCCATGAGCCTAATACATCAAATGGGCCTTAATGGATGGGCCACAACGTCAAGGTGTGGCCTATGCCAAAATGGATGAATGGTGTGGATACAACACATCTTCAAGGTAGGGCCCACCATAACGTTATTTTCTATCTAACGTGTTCGTGCGGTCACAAAGACCTGAATCCAGAGGAAAACAAATACCATATTGATCCAAAACTTCTGCACTCTCAAAAGAATTTCAACAGTGAACGTTCAATCTCTACTGTTCTTGGCAGTGTGGTCCACTTGATAACTAGATCCGTCTTATTTTTAGTTTCAAACCTCAAGGCGATCTCACTAGATGGTTGGACGGTTTGAGTATAACACATACCTCATGACTGGCCCACAAAACTTGCTGACGTTAACTATAGTAGCTATGTTGCTCCGTGGTCCACATAGATGGACGTCATGAATAAAGCGCATATATCATGTGGTCCCCACCGTCCCGATGGACGGTGGGATGAAATCCATAAATCACGGTAGTTCCCCCACCGTCCAGATGGACGGCGCGGATATAATACATACCTTATAGATGGGCCCCACCATCCATTTAAAACCCATACATCCTGCTGGGATACCACGTACACGTGGTAGGTCCCACGTGAAATTTAGATCTATCCCATTTTCACTGCAATGCCATGAGAAATAAAGTAAAAAATAAATAAAATAAAAATAAAAAGAAAAGAAAACATCACTGTGATGTTTGGACGGTGTGAATACAACATCTGCATCATGGTGGAGTCCATACAGATGGACGGTTTGGATCATCAGACCCCCACCTGCTAACATTAGTACAACAGCTATATAGCTGCTGTAAACGTACTCTAGCCAATCCGTTTCCACATCAGGTGGGTCCCACTACAATATAATATTATATTACATGATATATACATACACATATATCTATATGTATATATCATGTAATATAATATAATATTGTAGTGGGACCCACCTGATTTGGTTTTGAGCTTTGATTCTGCTCCATTCCCACCACCATCCAGATACACGGTGGGATGGAATACATACCATGGTGGGTCTCACCATCCAGTCTGTTGGACGGTACAGATAAAATGCATAAATCGTGGTGGTCCCACGTCCGGTGGGCCACTCCTTTGGATGAAGCTGCTGTTGTGTTTTTCCTGCATCAGATGGTCAGCAGGTGGATGGCCCTACTGCTACTACGGTGCAGTCCACCAGATGGCTAGATCTGGACGACGTGGATATACTACACACGTACATACATATAGGGTGGGGTCCACGTGAGTGTAGCCCACCAGATCGTCCGAATCAAGTGATATTCATTTTTTTTCCTTTCATCAACGCCTGCTGCTGGACAGCAGTAGGTGCAGCAGATCACGGCCCATCCAGCCTACTGGATCATGTCCCTGATGATCTAGGGAGGGACGGTGTGGGTGTAGATCACGTACAGCAAGGTGGGGTCCATGGGAGTGGCCCACCTGTTGCTGAATCAAGCTGATATTCGTATTTTCCAATCACCCAGACCTGCATTAGGGCCTGCCACTGGACAGCAGCTAGTCCAGCAAAATGTGGCCAGCCAGTCCCACTGCTTGGGCGATCAGGGAATGGATGGTGAGGATAAATTCCATACATCACAGTGGAGTCCACGTGGGTAGGCCACAGTTCCCGGGACCCAGCAAATCTTGGGTTTCCCATACAAAATAGGCCTGTGCGGCTGTTGGACGTCCAACACTTGGACAGCAAGGACGTCCTTGCTGCTGGACAGTCCAGATCCCTCTCACCTATATTAGGCAGGCCACGAAATATGGGAGAGAGAGAGGAGCTCTGCCACTATGAACTCCTCTCTAACCCTTAAAACGCATACATCAAATGGGTCCCACTTGTCCCAAAGATCAAGATCTACTCTAGAAACACACACCTTTGATCATGGACTCTTCTTTCCACCGATGCGATCTAGAGGTCTAAGGGGTGTGATTCAACGGTCGAGATCGGCTTTGAAGGGTTGGATTGAGTGGTAGGGAGTGGGCCACACAATGCTTCTCTCATGGAGGTTGGGACGTTGGAGTTGCTGTTATGGAGCTTGGAAAAAAAGAATGAGAGAGAGATGAGAGAGAGACAGAGGAGTGATGTGAGTGATAGAGTGATGGGGAGAGGGATGGTGAGTGATGGGTGGATGTACTTAATTGTAAGAGAGAGTTGACTTAAGGGGAGGGGTGGTTGTACTTGACATTGAGTGATGGAGTGATGTGATATATCATAGAGATTCCTTCGGTGTTTGCAACGTGCGGCATTTTCCTCGAACTGAACGCGTGCCGACATCTCCTGGCCCGGGTATCGCCTCGGCGCGCGAGATGTGGCATCGGAACCGCAGCGATGGCGCGGTCGCTAAGATACAAATTTTGGGTCAAGCCGACTTTGGTAGGCAGGACTTAGGTTAGGATAGCGCGCAAACGTCAGATATAGGTCGAGAGTTGCCAGAATTCGATCGAGAGGACTGCGAAAGCTTACAGAATAGTACAGGATAAGATACGGGTCTTATAGCCAACCTATGTTTGTTTCAAAATAAGATCCCACGAAATCAACTAGCCGTTGAAACAAAATCATGAAAATCCGGCCAGCCGAAGGGATTCATAGGTTGACCGAAGATCTATATCTTTTGCTAAAATAGAGATCATTTCTTACTGTTTCAAAACACGGAAAAAAAACAGAGAGAAAAAGTTTTAGAAACAAAAAAGAGAAATCATATTCATTTTCAAGGTTTTTGCATTATCATTCTTATATTATTTTTGTAACTTATTCAATTCTCTTATCAAGTAATGTTAAATTCAATTAGAAAGTGTACTATACCCGACTTGAGAATAAAGAATTGAATCTGTAGCTTTTAGGGTATTATTCTTTGAAAAATCATATATCCATAAATCCTTTTTGGTAGTGCTTACATTAGTTCATATTCATTTAAGAAAAGAAATGTTCACTGCATCTACTGAAGCTTCATCCATATCTTTATTTCGACTCACTTCTTCAAAAAGATAAGCTTTTAATTTTGGTAATTAAATTACTTTCAGTTTAGGTTTATTAAGATTGCCCAAAAATCTCATCAGGTTAAATGAGTGATAAGCTTGTGAAAATGACTTGAGGTTAATTGTGATAGCCTGTGAAAATCACAAAAATTGTAAGAGATTGTTGAGGTTAGCCTATGAAAATCACAAAAATTATAAGAGATTGTTGAGGTCAGCCTGTGAAAACCTTAAAAATAGTGGAAAGTCAGAATCATAGGGAAAAGTAATTTTCGGAGCGGAGTAGGTGTGAGTTAAACACCGAACCATTATAACTTTGTATATATTGTGGTGATTGATAATCTTATTCTTATATTTATCATCTTCAAATACTGAAATTAAGGAAGTCGTGAAATAATGTTGTCTTACCTAAGATTTTAGGTGGTTATTATCCTACGACTCAATTGAAATCAATATTCCAATATTAATTGTTGTTATGAAATTATTTTCTGCGATAGATTATTAAAATTTGGTTACATCAATAGTGCAACTTACGCCTACCATTAAAAATTTCTTATGGGTTGCAAAAGTTTTTTTTTTTTTTATCAAGCTGATATTTGTGTTTTCCCTTTATCCATGTCTTAGTTAACTTATGAACATATTAGATCTTAAATAAACATCATGACCGGCCCTAGGAAGGTTTTAACAATGGGTGTCACTGTCCCCACTGCTTTCTATGATGGGGTCCACTTGAGCTTTGGATCTCTCATTCTTTGGCTCATGCCTTAAAATGATCTCTCCAAATGTGTGGATGGTGTGAATACAACAAATACATCATCGTTGAGCCCATGGAACTTAATGACATCAATTCGGTAGCAAAACTTGGAAATGAATTGACTAATGGCCATGCCTCTAGCTAATAACCAGTGGTCGGTGCTTTGTGAACCCCACCATGAGTTATGTATTTCATCCATGCCGTCCATTCATTTTTCCATATCATTTTATAGTATTATAATAATAATTAAAAAAGAAAAAGAAAAAAAAGAGAGGTAGAGAGAGGTAAATCCAAAACTCAAGTGGACCATAGTGTTGATTGAACGATCACCATTAAAATCTTCTTGGGGGCCACAAAAGTTTTGGATAAGCTGATACTTGTTCTTTCCATTCATCCAGGTCTATATGGACCGTACCATAAAATGGGCCAGAAAAATGAATGGACAGAGTGGATATAATAACATATCATCAAGGTGGGCCCTACGACAAGGGTACCACCAAGGTGGACGCAGGTTAGCTACTGACATAGTCAGTACCAAATTGGCTATTAAAGTGATGTCACCACGTTCTATGGGCCCCACCATCATGTATGTGTTGTATCCACAACATTCATTCAATTGGAAACATCATTTAGGGCATGACACAAAAAATGGGCAGATTCAAAGCTCAAGTGGACCTCATCATAGAAAATAGTGGGGATTAAATACCTACCATTAAAAACTTCTTGGGAGCCACAGAAGTTTTCGATCAAGTTGATATTTGTGTTTTCCCTTCCATGTCTATGTTAACTTCATGGTTTGATCTCAAATAAACATTATGGTGGGCCAAGGAAGGTTTCAACAGTGGGCATCACTGTCCTCACTATTTTCTGTGGTGGGTTACACTTGAGCTTTGGATCTGCCTCAGTCTTTGGCACATGTCCTAAAATAATCTCTCTAAATGGATGGACAGCGTGGATACAACACACACATCATGGTGGGATCCATAAAACTTAGTGATGTCACTAGCGCATCCGCGTCCCACCAAGGTGCATGTTACTTGTGTAACACCTAATCAATGCTCTCTCTCTCTCTCTCTCTCTCTCTCTCTCTCTCTCTCTCTCTCCACTCTTGAACCCTGCCCTCTCCCCCTTGATCTCTTTCCAGGTTTTTTTATTTTTATTTTTATTTTTTTTAAATTCTTTTTTTTGATGCAGCACATCTAGGAGCATTGTTCAACAATATTAAGTCTCTCTCTCTCTCTCTCTCTCTCTCTCTCTCTCTCATCAATTTGGATATTTTTTAATCCTTAAGTAACATCGTGCAATGATTTGTGTATTGAAAATTTTTCGAATTTTGAATCCCTAATTAGGAATTTATAGTGTCGATTCCCTAATTATGGATTATAAATTAAAAACTGAAAATCTCTAATTAGGGATTCGAAATTCAAAACCCTTAATTAGGGTTTTTCTTATTTGAAGTTGTCTTCATATGCCATATGCTTAAGAGTCATTCGGCAACATGGATTTTCTTTTTCTTTTTTTGGAATTTTCAAATCTAGGCCTTCGTATACGGGGCAGTCTACGGGGCAGTCATGTTGTGCCCTTCCATGTTAGTCCATTGGTCCAAAAGTCATGCACGTTGCAGTCCCAGATCCACAGACGAAAGAGTCATGCACGTTGTTGGAGATAAATGCAATGGCCTGGCAAATTTTTCGCGACTACATGTACAAGCATGAGGCAATCAGAACTTAATTAGAAGATTCGTGGATAACAACTCTTGAAATTTAGTGAAGCCAATCTAACATTGGAAGGTAATCTGAAAAATCAAACTGGATAGGTTCAAAATTAACCAGTTAGAGGCAATTTAGAGCATTTTACAGCATAATAAACTAAAGAGTTTCTCAAGCATATATGCACAAACACACAAGACGGATGAAATGATCCTTGACCCGAGGATACGCAGAGTCTACTTGGGTTTCAGCTTCTACAGGTTGGGCCCAAAGCTCGGTAATCAAGACCATTGGTCTAATCTAACCCACCGTGGATGTTCTATAACTAAAATATCTCCCAGATAGGAAGACCCCATCCAGCAAACACGGGCTATACTATTCTTAACTGTCTATTTAAAGAGTACCAATTGAAGTACGAGGATTGTGTCCTATTCAGGAAATTTTAGGGAATACTCGATACAGAGTGGGGCACAACAGACAATAACCTCTATCATTGAAATTTTTCGTACAAACTGACGACAAGAATATACCGTGTATGTTTATGGGTTTAGTATTCTATAATTCCTCAACATATAATGTTCTCTCTCTCTCTCTCTCTCTCTCTCTCTCTCTCTCTCTCTCTGTGTTTTTTTTTTTTTTTTCTCAAATTAAACACTACCTTGACTGCAAGAGGATAGAATTGTTAAAGATTTACAGCTATGTTGTTTGAACTTTAAAGGGACTGGGTTTGACAACGTTACATTAACACCTCAGTGGCTGTCAGGGGCTTTCTCCCCGGGCAGCGTCCCTAGCTCGGTCACAGGAGGTTGAGAGTGGTTAGGCTGGCGGTCCCCAGTCAGTGACTTCATTTCAGGGTGATGCAGCTGGAGCTCTGTTTCCAGCAGGATGGCTCCCCTCTATTTTCTGCTCATTGCTCTGCTCCTCTTGATCTTTCTTTCCTAGTTGTTTAGTTTACACGATGGGTGTGGCACGCTTCTTTTTGTGTGGGGCCCACCCGAAATTCCAGTTTGTTCATCTCCTGTTCATTTCATCGATGGAATGGGGGCTTTTCCCTCTTTTCTTTTTCTTTTTTTTTTCTTTTTTTTTTTCTTTAAAAAAAAAAAATAATAACAGTGGCTGATACGATACCAAAATGGCGGAGACTTTTTTTTTTTTAACTACCCATGCGCTTCGATGGATCTCTGATCATAGAGCCCACCTTGATGTATGTGCCTTAAATCCATGCTGTCCATCCCCTTTTAGTAGCTCATTTTAGGGCATGATAACAAAAATGTAGCAGATCTAAATCACCTTGATGTATGTGCCTTAAATCCATGCTGTCCATCCCCTTTTAGCAGCTCATTTTAGGGCATGATAACAAAAATGTAGCAGATCTAAGTCACAGGTTGACCACACCACATGAAACAATCGTGATTAAAAGTTTTTTGTGAGCCACAAAAGTTTTGAATCAATCTGATATTTAAGTGGTCATTTTATTGATGTAGAATGTGTCATAGATACATTTCTAGCATAGTTGGGCCAAAAGAATGTGGACCTTAAGCTGACCATAACTTTTGATACGGGTATTGGTAAAGAGCACCTAACCTATCAATCTTTATTGAAACGGGCCATTTGAGGTCAACCGACCCATAAATCGGGTCACATCTATGTGTCTCGTCAGAAAACGTGCGCTTTCAGCTAGAAACGAATTTTTAAGGAAAGTTACTATTTTTAGTAATTTCAAAATTTATAATATTTTCTTTTTTCTTTTTAAAATTTTTAGATTTTCTTATTTTTAGAAGCAACTTGCAATCATGCTAATACTCTTTTAGTAAAAGTTTATTTAGATTTTTTATTTTTAGAAATTAATCTTTAGAAGAGTTTTATTAGAATTATGATTTATTAGAATTAAAATTTGTTATTTTTGATAATTACGAATTTTTATTTTTTCTATATTAATGGTCTAGCAGGGACATGCATGTGAGACAATTGTCAATCAATTTATTTCGAATTTCTAAAAAAATATGTTTATTTTCTTATTTTCCTCATGAATTTGAGGTATCTAGGTGAATTTCTAAAAAAATATTTTTATTTTCTTATTTATCTCCTGAATTTGAGGTATCTAGGTGAAGGTCCGTGGATTTAGACTAGTTATCCCCTTAAGGAAGATCCCTATGAGGAAGACAGTGATTGACCTCATCACGCCCATCCCTGCATCATTTATCCAGGTCTTTTGTTACTTTATAAACAGGTTGGATGACAAATAAACATTCCGGTGGCATGCATGAAGCTTTTAATGGTGGATATTCAATCACCACCATTTCTGGTGGTGTGGTCCACGTACAATTTTGATCTGTTTCAAAGCATCATGCCCTCAAATGAACTGTACAAACAGATGGACAGCGTGGATGTAATCCACATTCATCATGATGGCCCCACACTTAGGTATCCACCAACGTCAAAACAATCCTTAGTCACACCTAATGGATGGAGTGGATGTCCCACATAAAATACGGTGTTGCGGAGGATTACAATCCCAGGGAGTGGATCCATGCTGTTCATTTAGTCGGTCTCGCCCCGTTGGACATCTGGCAGCTAGTTAAAAATTACACTACAGTCACAATTACAAACTCATCCACATATACATCTGCTTTCAAATATAAATCGATTCAATGAAACTGATGGCTGGGATGGATCAATCACCCCAATATACCATGTATTGGGCCGGATGGACCCGAGTCGGCCTGATATTCTGTGTAGAATCTGTATGCCTGCAATGACAATGGCGATGTTGTCTACTAAAATGTCAACCAAAGATGACGGAAGTTGCCAAGTGATGTTGTTGTCTTTGGGCCTGCGATGCAACGGACATCCCAACTTGAAGTCTTCATATATAAATATACTTTTCAAAAGTCATTTAACCCATACCATTGCAACTAGCAACTCAAGAGAGACCTCTAAAATGGCGAAGAATTGGCCATCTTCACTGGCCTACTTTCTTATTCTTGCACCCTTTCTACTCTGCTGCCATTCCCAAGAATATGATGCTGATCGAAAGGTTGTTAATGCACTCCATTTCCTTACATTTTTCTTCTTAACAACTGTAAAATTCTCTAATTAGCACGGAATGTTTGTAGATACATGTCGTGTATATGGGCGAGCTTCCTGAAAATGGTGTATCTGCTGCGTCGCTGCACCAGACCATGCTAGAAGATGTTCTTGGAAGGTTACTAATACTACCGCCGATATGAGAAGTGAACGTGCTAATATGGCACATGCATGTATGTGAGATCCGGGCAGTTCATGAGGTGGACCACACTTTGGATGTTGTAGGCTACACTTGCACAAAAGAAGTTGACATTTAAAAAATAATAATAATACTAATAAAAGTATATATAAAATAAAAAAAAAATAAAATAAAAATCACCAGTACTGATGGAGGTAACTTGATGTTATAAACACTACTTTCTACTGAAGAAAGAATGTTTACACAAGTTTTGCAGTTTTTCTACAATCACCATACTTTAGGTAGAATCCAATGGGTTTGATATCCCAACAAGTACATCTTCGCCACGTGGGGGCCACCTATGAAGGGCCTGGATCTCATGCATGCAGCACAAGCAAGGATAGTAGGATTCAGTACAGAATCTCGCTCTCTAGAGTAGCCTTACCAGGGCTCTCACTATGACAACTGCTGCTGCTGCTGCTAGCATAATCATTAGAACTTTTTACTGTTTCTATTTCTAAGAAGTTCCATGTTCCTTCCCATATATGGCAGTAGCGCTGCTGCCAAAGAGTCGCTTGTTTATAGCTATGGAAGGAGTTTCAATGGATTTGCCGCTAAGCTGTCACCAGAAGAAGTCGAGAGTTTCTCAGGTAAGTGAAAAGAAGAGAGCTGTATTTTGGGGGAGAGAATGTTGAGGCACATGTTTAATTCGGTTAATCTGTGTTATCAGAGATGGACCAGGTGGTTTCCGTGTTTCCAAACACCGCATTTAAGCTTCATACAACAAGATCGTGGGATTTCATGGGCTTCACTCAAAATCAAACCTTACGTTCATCTAATGAAAGCGACGTCATCATCGGAGTAATAGATACAGGTAAATATATCTGTTCTGCTCAAACCGCTTTGCCTTCGGTCGACTACAAAACTCACCCAAGTGTTCATGAATTGTAATCTGCACCTTCGATGTTCTTCAAATATGTTTCTCTACTTAGTTTCTGATTTGCATAAAATGGTGAAATTTTCAAATGTTTCACGTTTGTTTGTGATTTCCACAGGTGTTTGGCCAGAGTCAGAGAGCTTCAGCGATGAAGGATTTCCTCCTCCTCCAGTGAAATGGAAAGGCAGATGCCAAAATGAAAATAACTTCACTTGTAACAAGTACTCTTCTATCACTTTGAGTCTATCTCTTGCTTTGAAGTTTCAATTGAACTGGTTTTTGGATTATCCGAGCAGCTGATGATTTCATTGGAATCATATGATTTACAGCAAGCTTATAGGTGCCCGATACTATAATGCCGGAGACTTCTATCTTTCCAAAGATTTTCATTCTCCAAGGGATGCACAGGGACATGGCACCCACACCGCTTCAACCGCTGCAGGCAGAGAAGTGGCAGGGGCGAGCTTCTATGGGCTAGCGGAAGGCATCGCAAGAGGAGCAGTTCCTAATGCAAGAATTGCCATTTACAAAGTATGTTGGACCTCAACATGCTATGTTTCGGACCTGATGGCCGCTTTCGATGATGCTATTGCGGATGGCGTCGATGTTTTGACGATCTCCATTGGCCCTGGCGAGCCAATCCCATATTTCTTGGACCCCATTGGGATTGGAGCTTTCCATGCAATGAAGAAAGGGATTCTCACTGCTAACTCTGCAGGAAATAGCGGTCCTTATAGTCGGAGTGTCGTCAATGTTGCTCCTTGGACTTTGACAGTGGCCGCCAGCAGCATCGACAGGAAATTCGTGACCCAAATAGCGCTTGGAAATGGAGATATAATTATAGTAAGTTTCTCATGAGAAATTCTTTTAGTGCTTAATTAGATTTTGGATGCGTTTGGATGTTCTATTGAATTGCATTGCAATTGCTAGTTCAATTTTGAGTGGGAATGACATAATAGTAACAAATTTGTTCCACTTAATCCAACTGGTTATTGCAATTCAGTTCAATAGTGCATCCAAGCACTCCATTCTTGGGACCTTCCTAATACATTTCCTTTCTTCCTTTCTTCTCAACTTAAGGGAAATTCAATCAATGCATTTACGCTCAACGAAACAGATTTTCCCTTGATATATGCCGGAGATGCTCCAAACGTATCATCACGAATTCGAGGAGATTATGCAGGAGCATGCTACTCTGACTATTTGGATTCCAACAAGGCACAAGGAAAGATTGTACTTTGCGATTACCTATGGGATGGTTCAGGGCCCTACGTGGCCAACAGTGTCGGCGCCATAATGCCCAGTGACGGCTACGCCGATTACTCATTCTCTTACATACTCCCAGCCACCCGCATTGATAGAGAGAGCAGTGCCAAGATAATGGATTACATTCGATCTTCCAAGTCCGTCACAGTGCTGTGTACCCAAACAGTTCCTTCTAATTTGATTGTTTTATGCCAATGTGATACCAATGCCTTTCCTTATGTTAATAACTTAAAGGCTGTATTTAGATGCACAAGCAAATTGAATTGCGAAAATCTAGTTCAGATGAGAAAATGACCAAATTGCAATTGGCTGAAGAGCACATAACATTCATGCTAAGGAAGGTGGTTGCAATTTGGTTTCTCTCTTCCTTGTACTAATTATCGCAAGTCAATTTGATGGTAAATCCAAATATACCGTGAAAGAGTAACCCAGGAATGATATATAGTGAATATTTTACAGTAATCCGACGGCAACCATTCTCACTGCGGAGGCTATGAATGATACTTCAGCGCCCCGAGTCGTCTCCTTCTCTTCAAGAGGACCTAACCTAATCACTCCCGACATCCTCAAGGTAGTCCTATTCTTATCGATATCTAAATCCTTACAACATGTTCTTTTTACCTTGTTTTCTATGAGTCATGAAAAGAAAACCTCTTAATCATCTGTTTTGTAAATCCGCAGCCGGATCTTACAGCCCCTGGTGTCAATATCCTTGCTGCTTGGTCTGTTGCTGCGCCACCTTCCTTCTCACTTCTAGATAAGAGGCAAGTTGCTTACAACATAATCTCGGGAACATCTATGTCTTGCCCTCATGCTGGGGGTGCAGCGGCCTACCTCAAATCCATCCATCCAAATTGGTCACCAGCTGCAATCAAATCTGCTCTCATGACCACTGGTAAGCTATAGATGGAGAATTAGTTAAAGGCAATGTATTAATTTCCATCCACCATTTACGACTGGGGTCCCCAACCAGGGGATCCAAATAATTCATATGATGACCCATGATGAATGGAAGTCACCCAAAATATCTCTGCCATTGGAAGATCATCTCCATCTGATTAGGCTGCTGTTAAATGAGGATCACTACTTGCAGTCAGTTCTCATCTGATGGCTGTGACCATCTGATAAGCTAGATTTAAATGATCTGTATTATGTTCCATCAACCATTTATATATGTGTGCGGCCCACATCCTGTCGATCCAAGTCATTCATATGGTGAACCCATGATGGATATATAGGAGATCACCCAAAAATCTCCGCCACTGGAAGATCCTCCCATCCGACTAGGCCACTGGTTTTTATTTATTTTAAGACTAGGCCACTGTTGAATAGAGGAACACCAGCTGGATTCAGTCCTCATCTGATGCTACGATCATCTAATAAGGAAGATTTTGGGCCCTACGAAAATCTCTGCCAATGGCTTAGATTGTTGAAAAAGGTGGGCCCCACCTGTAGTATAGCTGGATAGAAGAAAGGGCACCATTCCTTACGATGGATTACCATATAAGAGAAATCCTATTTTCTTGCAATGCAGCTCATGTCATGGATCCCAGAAACAACGAAGATGCAGAATTTGCCTACGGCTCCGGCCACATCAATCCAGCGAAGGCCGTAGATCCTGGCCTAGTGTATGATGCAACAGAGCAAGACTACATCAACTTCCTATGCAAACAAGGTTACAACAGTAGCGTATTGAGACTCGTTACACAAGATAGAAGCAATTGCACCACCAATACAACTGGGAAAGCTTGGGATCTCAACTACCCCTCCTTTGCACTCTCCATCCAAGATGGCCAACCCATCATTGGCTATTTCCCTAGGACAGTAACCAATGTGGGCTCTTCAAACTCAACCTACCATGCCATTGTCCAAGCACCTTCCTCCCTCAATATCACCGTCAAACCCTGGACCCTTTCGTTTTCAGCCGTTGGTGAGAAGAAATCCTTCAAAGTAGAGGTTCATGGTGGGGTCATTTCTCAACAAGCGATAATTTCAGCTTCGATCGAGTGGAGGGATGGGGTCCACGTTGTGAGAAGCCCACTTGCAGTGTACACCGTACTTTCAACGGGAAGCCCACTTGGAGTAACGAGAAACCGTCCGATCAAAGGGCTACTTGATCTGGATGGACCCCCAGTGAATGGAATCCTTTGAAGGTATTAGTTCTTCCTAATCATGCATGGTTTAACTGTCATTGTTGGCGCAATCTCTGTCGTCCTTGTTTTATGCAATGGTGAATAAAAGAAGACAATCAAGAGAAGAAAATTGCCATACAAAGAATGGAAGTACTATATTTTCCTCTTCTTCTTCTTCTTCTTCTTCTTCTTTTTGGTACTTTTAAATGGAACGATACTATTAGCTACCATAGTGTCTGTGTTTATCTATAATTCATAGATAGTGATGACTTATGGACTATACAACTGAAAGAGATTCACATCAATCTAGGCCGTCAAATTGTGGGCCCAATTGTGGATTGAGCACAAGCTGACAATGACACATGTCAGATGATGTAATCATTCAATTGGTGGATGTTGTATGGATGGCAGAAACAAAAATGGACATCAATCTGAATTCAGTGACTGAGATCAGTGGGAGTATTGCCCCGCGCGCATTTCAAGGTACCCAACATCGACATTTTGGCTCCATAATCTGGACAATCCTAAGCGTCGGATGAGAGGAATTCTACTGCTTCCAATAGATGCTGAAAACAAAATTTGTCCACGCTCAATTGACAAACTTCTCCTATGAGAGTACCAGTTAAATGTTTAAAAACCTGAAATGGTACTGTGAGGTCGACCTCATGGGAACTTCCCATGAGGTCGTGTTGTGTGGCCCCGTTATGTGTGTCGTTCATCAACACTGTGCATTTAATGGTCCCCTTTATGTCATGAGATATCCAAGAAATCAGCCATATATGGAACTCAGGTGGGACTTATCATCTAAAACCATGTGAAGATATTTGTCATACAGTGGAGCCCACATCACTCAACCTCATGAGAACTTCCGATGATGTCAACCTTCTATATATATATATATATATATATATATATATATATATATATATATATATATATATATATATATTCAACTCAAACTACAACATGTCACGTATTATTTATTGGGTTTTGCTAATATCCCCACTTTCATTCCAAGCTTAAAAATGGCTCTCAAAGTTTTTGAGTTACACATGGGCTGTCCAATCATCAATTTGGACTATCCTTTCTTTTATATAGCTAGACAAGCCTTGGTGCAAAAATTATGCCAATTGGCTGATCCTAAGCATTTAATTAATAGCATGGAAAATGGCCTATAAAGATTGAGCAAATAAGCAGAGTAGGTCCAATCATCATCATGAGCCATCAATCCAATAGATCCCACTTTTATTGCTTACACTTTCGTAGCTAAAAGTTTCGTCGCTAAAAACCCTCTTTCTTGTAGTGATATAATTTTTTTTTAAAAGAAATAGTTGCAACAAATTGATCTCATTTATAGGGTTAGGATTATCCAATGGACAGAATATTCTTGCTCCATGTGTTGCTCTTAATATTACTATTGAATGAACCATCAGATTGTTGAGTGGGCATCCCACATATGACCTGAAAAACTTTGGATATGCTGCTAACGTTCCCGTGAAAGTGGGAATGGATGGATCAAATTGACGATTGAGTGGCCCAAATGTTATTCAAAAGGCTTTGGGATGTTACCAACGTCCCTAGAAGGTTGGGCGCTAGCAGATCCCTTCTTTATATATGTTTTGTATTTTTAAATATAAAATATAAGAGGCCTATACCTTATTTTGTGGTTGGAGAGCCCATTGCTGGTCAATCAAAGCCAACAAGTCGATGCCTTTTTTTCTTTTGTTTGTGTGTTTTTAAGCTATTCTAATAAGATAGTTTGACTGGGTTTACTTTTAAACCATGAACCTCTTTGGTGGGGTTTGCTAGATAAACCGTATGGATCTAGTACAGGCATGCCTCATGTAATGTGTATAACATTAGATTCTCTAACAAAGAAAAAAAATTATATCAGCATTGTCACACCTAGCTTGTCGTGCCCCAGAATTTGGGTACCCAATTAAGTTTACTCATGACTCTTTTTTTTTGTTTTTTATAAACACTTGATTTCATTGATGTGTAAAAGGATTACAAAAGGCCTGAATTCGGGGATCACCAGTAGAAAAGATTCGGGGAAGCCTATCATATCAACAAAGAAAAGACCAACAAAACCCAGCCACTATTAACCTCTCTAATCGCCCCTAGCCCCAATTTATCAAGAAAAAGAAGTCTTTGGATATGTGGAGGAAGCTCCGAGAGTGAAACAGAAAGGGACGAGAGTTGGGAATCGCTCCCTAAATGGGTCAAGGCATCGGCAAGAGCATTCCCTTCCCTGTGTATATGCGCAAATTCGATACTGCCTCTCTTCTTCAAGAGATTAATCCGCCTAAGCTAGTAGCTCCATTTCCAGCCAAGTCGGCTCAGCCCGTTTAGAGCTTTCACTACTTGTAGAGAGTCAGATTCAATAATAAATTGTTTGAACCCAATAGACAAGCACCTGGCTAGACCATCATAGACCGCACGGAGCTCCGCATATGTATTAGAACCTAGGTCGTATCTTGCCGAGAAGGCAAATAAAAATTGGCCCATGTCTCCTCTACAAACACCGCCACCACCTGCAGTGCTTGGGTTGTTCTTTGAGGAACCATCAACGTTCATTTTTACTCAGTTACAGTAAGGCTTGATCCATTTAACCACTTCAGCAAACTTGGACTTTTTCGCCCCTCCCAAACCTGGCGAGAAGGAGGATGAGGATATCGCCGAGGGCGAGCACCGATAGAAAGTGAAAATAGCCCCTGGTCGTTGTCTGTTGCCGCATTCAAGTAGTTCCCCCACCAGCTGATGCGCCCCATCAATGCCAGTAAGGAGGTGGACTTGCCTTCGAAGCAAGCCACATTCCTAGCTTTCCATAACTCCCACATAAGGCACCCAGGGAGGAGATAAGAGACCACCGAGGGAGCCTTCCTGATTGAAATGGCACCCCACCATTGAGAGTGGGAAAGAGAGTTGTGATAGGTTTCAAACTCTCTCTCCACAAATTCTATAAAAAGAGAGCTGGGTCCCGATCCTACACCACACAGAAATTCGAGTCCCATCTATTGTATTGTAGAAAGGGTGTGAAGGAGAGGAAGATCCTAAGCTCTTCAGGAATTATCGGTATTCTGGTATTCTTATCCAGCTTTGATGGCGGCGTCACAACTAGGTAAGCTATCCGACCCCTGATCGCCATGTCCCATGCACAGACAGATCCGTGGGCCTATTCCGCATATAGATTAAGTCCCACAGTTGGTATCAGAGCCATCTGTGCATAGGTATGGATGATCAAATCCAGCTATATTTGATTAGATCAGGAATTTTTTGAATTCCTGAAACAGATCAACATTAGGGATTTTGAATCCCATATCAGATCAACATCAGGGATTTTCGAAATCCTGAAACAGGATTTCGAATCCCAAATTCAGAATTGGGGATTTCAGTTAAATAAAACCTTAAATCCAGAAAATTAGGGATTTTCAAATCGGAATCCCCGATCCGTTAATTAGGGATTTCGTATCCTAAATCCAGATTGGGGATTTCAGTTCTAATAGCTCTAAAATCTGAGATTTTAGATTCGAACCCCTAAATACAGACATCCGATTAGGGATTTTGAATTCAAAATCCCCAAACCATGTAATTAAGGATCTAAATCCAAATCTAGAATCTACGAAGTTGGGGATTTCAATCCCATCAGGGTCTTCAAAATCCACATCCACCTCATCAAGAACCCTTGCCTACCATTAGACAAGGCCGGCAGCCATTATTGACCTCCGATTTAGAAGTCGAAGGTGATAGCTCGTAGCCACCTTTCTTCTTTGCCTTGGAAACCATTGCCAGCGTGTCATGCTCGCATCTCCATCGCCGCTGGCCGCAACTGCAGTTTCCGATGACGTTAGAAGCATCACAACCAGATCCCGTCGGGACTGCCGACAATCTAGGCAGGAGAGATGGCGGCGGACTTACCTCCGCTCGTCATGGAGACCAGCTAGAGAGCTTGGTTTCTCTCTCTCTTTCTCTCTCACTCCTACAGAGAGATTTTTGAGCCTTGGGCATGCAGCCCTGTGGAAGAAAATCTTACGGGTAAGCAGAACCGATTGATATCCATTCGGGTCAGCCTACTGGACCCGATTTCGTTAAATCAGATTTCTTTCTTCTACCGGGCCTGACACTCGTTCCAGGGCCCATTTCGGTCTATGGATCCACTTAATATTTGTGTTGGGCCTGACACCTGTTATAGGACCATTACATATACTCTAGGACAATGGATCAAGTTTTACTTTTTCTCACCAGTGGGCCCACCAGGAGACTTTAGGATGGATGTTGATTGGGCCCATTTATATGGACTATGTGTTTCACATTAAATTCACATCTCATCCAGGCCCACATCTGATCCATGTGTGCACTTCATAATGAGAAGTTGATCTGGCTTGTTCTCTAGATAGATAAATACCGATCATAGCCTTTATAAATATTCGATATATGGGCTGATCCATTCATAATTATACATGCCCATGAATGGATCTACACATCTAGTTGTTAAAGGCTAATGTTTCCTATCTATCATGAAAACGATATGGGCTAGATCTGTTTTACTCATTCATGATGACCTGATCATATGGAGTTTTGACACGGCCCAACTGTAGGCCCACTACCCATCCTTAATGGTTTTAATAGACCATTGGATTTGGATTATATAATGTGAAAATTATCCACATGTTTCACTTTAAGGTTCCTATATTTTCCAATGATCAATATTGATTATCTTGTGGGCCGTGTCAAACTAATTTAAGTATAATTCATTGAGGCAGGATTATTATCACAATCCGGAGTCTATATTGTAGTTTTGGATTCGATTGTGTTAGCCACCACAGTGACCTCAATCGATGAAAATTCTACAAGTACAGACTTGTAACATTGGGATGAAAAGGATTGCATACAGTTGCGTTCACATTTTCCTACGTACGGTAACGAAAACACAGATGATCATCGTACGGCTGTCACGTGAACGGGTGGAGTAAATGGTGTAGGTAATGTAAATTTGAAAGACTCATCTCACCCACAGGTGTTGAGTGTTTCAGATTTATATGACTAACATCACTTAGCTTCATGTTTAGGATAATCACTAACATGTTGTTATTTCCACCCACAGGAGGAATGATAATGATGTAACAGATTCTCACCAGGATGAGATGGTTGGGCCCATCGTCATCCTGGATGATTCAGTTGATGCCTCCCTTAGCAACTGAATTGATTAACTTTGCCTGATAATTGTTTATATTCACTAAATTGCTTTGTGAAATTATGAACTAATGTGAGTATAAATGCATCTCTTTTATTTCAGTCTCAATTCCAACTAACCAGAATCAAGTCCCTACCCTTAATGGATCTAATTACACTCAATGGAAGAACGCCATTGAAGTTGTACTGGACTGTCTTCAATTAGATCTTACCCTGATAACACCAGAACCGCCAAAGCCATCTGATAATGCCACTGAAGCTGAATATAATCGATGGGTTGCATGGTTTAGATCAAATGATACATGCCTGAAAGTCATTAAGTATTCAATTTCTGAATCGATGAAGGGTGACATGCCTAAAACAGATAAGGCCAAAGTTTTCCTGACTGAAATGGGAAAACGATTCAAGAAATCTGATAAATCTGAAGTAGGCATTGTTCTGAATAAATTGACTCGCTCATCCTACGATGGAAAATGCAACATCCGTGAATACATTGTAGAGCAGATCGAAGTTGTTTCTAAGATCCGTGCTCTAGGGCTTGTACTCACTGATGATCAACTGGTTCATTTGATCATGAACAACCTACCTCCCCAATTCGGCACGTTCCTGGTAAACTATAACACTCTGAAGGACATGTGGACATTGGATGAACTCATCACTCAGTGCGTCCAAGAAGAAGACAGGATCAGGCAGATGGTAAAAGTTCAAAATGTTAATATGGTGACTTCAGGACAAGGGCATGGGCAAGGGAATAAAGGTAAAAAGAAAAGGAAACAAGGTTCTAATAAAGGATTCCTTGGTCCTCCATCTGAAAACCATGAGAATCAATCTGGAAATGGATCTAAACGCAAACAGGTTAGAGGCAAACCGTGCTTCTTTTGCAAAAAGACGGGTCATCTAAAGAAAGACTGCGAAGGTTTTAAGGATTGGCTCATAAAGAAAGGTAATCATTCTGTTCTTGTCTGTTTTGAATCTAATTTGACCGATGTGTCAACAGATTCCTGGTGGATAGATTCAAGAACTATTATTCACATATACACTTCTATGGAGGAATTACTACAGACCAGGCCACTAACTGATGCAGAGTGCTCAGTATACGTAGGCAATAGTGTCAAAGTTGACGTGGAGGCAATAAGAGTCTATAGGCTTAAGTTGAAGTCTGGTCATTTTTTGAATTTAGTAAATACATTCTGTGTGCCGTCTATAAGGCGCAATTTAGTTTCAATTTCCTGTTTGGATAAGTTAGGATATTCGTTCCACTTTGGAAATAAAAGTTTTAATATTTACTTTAATTCGATTAAAGTTGAAACCGGCTCTTTAGTAAACAACTTATACTAGTTAGACTTGATTGCTTCTCACGTCTATAATATTAATACCTTGTATGGAAATGTAGTGGGATCCAAGTGAAGATTAGACTATGAGAATTCCTCCATGTTGTGGCACAGGCGGCTATGTCATATATCTCGTGAGAGATTAGATAGGCTTGTGCAAGAATGAATTTTGCATTCTCTAGACTTCTCTGATTATAAAGTATGCATTGATTGCATAAAAGGGAAACAGACTAGAATGAGAAAGAAAAGTGCAACCAGGAGTGTAGATCTATTAGAGGTTATACATACAGATATCTGTGGACCATTCCCTACAGCCTCATGGAGTGGCCACAAATATTTCATTACCTTTATAGATGACTACTCTCGCTTTGGGTACCTATACCTTATCAGTAAGAAATCAGATGCCCTGGATGCTTTTAAAATCTATAAGGCCGAGGTTGAAAATCAACTTGATAAGAGAATTAAAGTTGTTAGATCTGACTGTGGTGGTGAATACTATGGCATATATGACAAATCAGGATGCAATTTAGGGCCATTCGCTAAATACCTATAGGATTGTGACATTATTGCTCAATACACTATGCCTGGTACCCCAGAGCAGAGGAGTTGCTGAGAGACGTAATTGCACCCTTATGAATATGGTGCGAAGTATGGTCAACAATTCGACATTGCCAGAATCTCCGTGGGGTGATGCGATCAAAACTGCAGTTCATATACTAAACAGGGTTCCCAACAAAAAGCAGGAAGCAAAACTCCTTTTGAGTTGTGGAATGGGAGAAAATTAAGTCTCCAATATCTACATGTTTGTGGTTGTTCTTGAGGCAAAATTTATAACCCGCATAAAAAGAAGCTTAATCCTAGAACTATAAGTTGTTTCTTTATTGAAAATCTAGAAAGATCAAAAGGCTATCAATTCTACCTGTCCTTCCCACTCCATTAAGATTGTTGAGACCGAGAATGACAGATTCATTGAGGACACTGAAAATAGTGAGAGCATGAACATTAAAATTTTTCTATTTGAGGAACAAAGGGCTGTAACTCCAGTTATAGCGACTTCAAATCACGTGGATATTAATAATACAGATGATCCTGCAGTCACTGCAGAACACCACGTAGAACCTTATATGCAAACCACTGATGAGGAAAATCAAGATCAAACCTAATAAGCTGAACCATTGAGAAGATCTGAAAGAGAGAAAAGGCCTGTAAATTGAGATGATTACATCGTATACTTAAAGGAGCACGACTTTGACATAAGGGTGGAAAAGGATCCTGAATCCTTTACACAAGTCAAACAAAGTGCTAATCATTCTCGTTGGTTTGATGCAATGAAAAATTAGTTGAAATCCATGAGGGACAATAAAGTATGGGATCTTGTAGTGTTACCTACTGGAATAAGGCCGATTGGTTGTAAATAGATATTTAAAACCAAGAGGGACTCCAAGGGTAATGTCGAAAGATATAAAGCCAGACTTGTTGCCAAAGGTTTTAACCCGATAATGCCTAATATTATAATTTAATCGTGTTTTTGTTGCAGGATGTAATAAGGAGCTTTGATTGAAAAAGAGTATTAAAAGCATGGATTTAATGCTCCAAAGTCACCAGAGCAAGGAATGGACTCCAAGGGACTGTGGGGAGAAGAGCTTGGCTGGACGTCAGGGAGAGAATGGGAAAGGAAGGACGGATGGCTGGAAATTGGAAGGTGAAGACGGAGCACGAAGGCAGGGAGACGGCTGGATGTGAACAAGATTGAGTTGAGTTATTTGTTTTGTTTGTCTTTTCTTTTTTTTCCCATTCTTTTTGTTTATTTTTTTATTTAGCCAATCATGGTCGGCTAAACCTCTTAGTTAGGGCTAAGAGGTGAAGCTTGTAGTCTGATTGGAAAATTTATGCGTGTGCCTTTTGTTTAGACTGAACTGATGTTTATTTTATTTTAATTAAGTGAATACTTTTGGTTTTTAATGGTCTGTTGTGACCGAAATTATAATGGGTCTGCAATGGCTTTGAGTATTTCTTTTTCCTTATTTTTGATTATAACGTCAGGAAGCCCTGTTGTTCGCCATCATCTCCTGAGCATGGTTGGATGGCGATATCCTTCCTAACCTGTATAATCATCTGATTGGTTGGTAATTAGTTTAATTCTGTTGTTGACTTTGTCTCCTGGGCATGGTTTGGTGATGGAATCCATTCTAATTCATATACCTTTCACCCCTTGAAAACTATATCAAAGGAAGTCTAGTCAATTTCCATGATTTCTGAAGCAGGCATAAGATCTCCCTGATCTCTACAAGTGGATCCTCTGAATCCCTAGTTTTCTTCCTTGGATTGTTTAAAGTTTTAGATAATTATTCCACAATTATTTCTGAAATTCTACTTGGTTTAGATCACATCTTAGTCTATTTCTATTTCTACTTGGTTTCAGATAACGTACAGGTATCAGTCCCTGTGGATTCGACCTCGGTCTTACCGAGTTTATTACTACATCACAACCCTATACTTGGGGAGTGAACAAGTTTTTGGCGCCGTTGCCGGGGACTGACGGTTACGTTTTTCTGAAATTAATTAGTTTTAGAATTAGGTTAGGATTAGGATTTTACTAACTTTAGGTTAAAGGTTTTTATTTTATTTTATTTTTAGAAGCTAACCTGTTTTCCTATTTTGTAGGATCCTGAAATAACTTCTAAACTGGTAATCCCTTTCTAATTCCTCTACTTTTTCTATTTTTAGAATTAGGGTTTGAGTTTTGGAAATTTTCTATTTTCTAGTATTTTTCTATTTTTAGGAACTAGTTTATTTTTAGAAACTTTCATCTCTTGTTTTTAGAAACTAGGTTAGTTATTTCCTTTTTTAGAAATTCTTTCTAATTTTAGAAACTAACTCAGCTTTCATTTATTTTATATTTAGGCTTAGATTTTCTATTTTAGAAACTTTCTAATTCTAGGTCTTCTTTTTAGAAACTAACTTAGCTTCTAGGTTTAGGGAACTTTCCTTTTTAGAAACTAACTTTCTATTGTTTTCTTTTACAGGATCTTAACATAGGAACTTCTCATTTGGTACCTTCTTTCTAACTTCTCCTCCTCTTACTTTCCATACTTCTGTAGGATCTTTTCTTCTATTTTTCTTAGGATTAGACTCAGAGTTAGGGTTCTACCATGGAAGCGTGGGTACGTGCATATGCCGAGATGGATAAGAGATATTGGGGAATGCCTGAGGGTTGTGGAATTCAACGTATACCTCAAGATTTTTCTCCATCGAGAACAGACATTGAGAACCGACTAGAACGTTATGTTCCATCGGTTAATAGGTCTGTATACGATCACAATTATGGGAATGAGGATTATTATCAACCATCATGTTCTCCCATGTATGATCAATATGACTATAACCAGTGGAACCATCAAAACTGGGAAGATGAACCAACAACATATTGTAATGATTATTCTCTTGGATACCCTACCTTTGAGAACCAACCAAAAACGATCCAAGAGGATTCATTTCAACATAACATGGAGTGTCTTGCTGAAATTAGAAAAGCAATGGAAGCACTCAATTCGCGCCTCGATAGGATAGAGGAAGCTCACTCATCCCAACTACAATCCAATCCAGAAATACAATGTGAGGAAAATGATCCTCACTCGCTTTTGAAGAAATCTGAAATTTGGAATGAGGAGTTGAATTCCATTAATGAGCATGTGGTTCAATTCCCCAATGAGTCGATCTCAATGACTGTTCAAAAGAATGGTGGAGATACATGGGTGTCTTTCGAATATAATGATGATGACACACCTTCCTTACATGACACACAGGATTTCAATGATGAGGTAAAGGTTAGTTTATTCAAACCTCAACCAAACTTAGGAATAGAATGTGAGGAAGGCGATCCCATCCCAAATGTGCACTGCACTGAACTAGAATATGATGAATATTGGGACGGCGATCCTAAATGTGCAGCCACAGTTCCCCTGGAATCTATCTCAAGGTTGTTCCAGGTCAATGATCAAGATGTACACAAAGTGGTCGGTCATAATGAGTCACTCCCCTCACCTGACTCACTCGATTTAAAGGTGGAGGATGAGCTCCTTACAACCGACCCTTCTAACTCTTGTGAACCATGTTTGGACCACGCCATGTAGCTAAAGTACTATTCTTTTGACCAGTCGATGAGATTCCCTGAAATCTGTGACTCCTAAAAAAGGATAAAAGAAAATAATGAAATCCAAAAGGAGGTTGAGAAAGGGTTACCACGTAGGCATCCCTATGTCCAAAACTCTCCCACTTGAATTAGTGGTTCTTGTAAGTCTCATTTTAACTATCCATGAATGAGCCTCATATTCCAAATATTAAGAATTTCTTGTCCACAATCGGACACAACATGCTAATGATATCAAATACAAAAACCACAGACAAAACTCACATATAAAAATTGAGAACTAGGGATGGATGGGACTATCAATGGGCCCAAATTGACCAAGGAAAATCAAAATTTTGAATAGCCCTTGCCTATCAGACCCAACCCAAGCAGTTCAAAATTCAAGCCAGAGAAAGCCCAGGCCTAACCAATATGATATTTAAATAATTGAATCCGCAAAAAAAAAAAAAAAAAAAGGTTCCTGAAACATGTAATATAATTTAAATTGCTTATATGGAGTAATACACTTCTCTCATGAATTTGGGGAAAAAAGGAAAATTGATAGATGTTATTTACATTTCTGCCTCACGGTGCCAATGTAACCAATCCTTTCCAAAATAAAATTCAAAAATGAATATGATAGAAAAAATTGAAAATATGATAAAGAAAGATTTTCCATCTGCAGAGTTGTTAAATCTTTTATGTACAACATTTGATTGATCAATATTTCCAAGTCAACTATATAGCGAAATTTATACATTTATAATCTACTGGAGTAATCAGTTAATGAGTTGAGCACTTTACCAGGTGTGCGTGGACATTCCCTCTACTAGAAAATGCACACTCCCTCAGCTAGAAAATATGAAGAGAAACATTAGAAAATCAAACAATTGCAATCATGAAGATGACCAACCTGATGGTTCTTCCAAAACATACGCAGGAATTGCAATGCCCAATGAAACTAAGAAGTGAGGTTCTTCTTCAAAATTTCAAAGTGTTTTTGGATATGATTAACTGTAGCATGCTCCAAATAATATGCGCTCATTTCCTTCCTGCAATGTAAATAATGAACATTATCATTCTACTAAGAAGTGGAGCAGTATGCTCTAGGAATGACATTTACAGACTGAAAAAAGGTAAGAGACATCATGGGTTTTGACAGATCATGTCATCATACATAGCCCAAACTTCTCAATTAGATAAGCATCTAGGTACGAGACTGGCATTTTGTCAAACATGTCACGGGTAACTGCTCTAAGAGTTGTACTAATCTGGAAATTGTCATGGGTTACTGCTTTAAGAGTCACCAGATTGTGTCACGTGAACTTGTGATATATCTAAAAATTGCCTATTGCCTGTAATCAATGGATGGTAAATCACTTATGATTTTGTTTCACCGATTGCTCTAATAGATCAACATCTGAATCTTAAACTTGAAAACCTTTATGACCTTATTTTGCAATTAATCCAATGCATATATACCAAAAAAAAAAAAAGTCAATCCCATTTTGTAAAATCAACCTAAACCTCTGGGTTAGTAGAAAGGTTATCTTGCCTACAACAAAACTAGAGAAGAAGTTCCCATGCAAAAGACCCTAATTATTACACAAGGCACAGTGCTCATGAAAATATTCTCTATTTCTAGTCTTCTTACAATTAAATCTTCTGGCTGAAAAAATAAAAATAAAAACACATAAACCAGATCTACAATCAACAATTAAAACCCTAACATTTCGACCAGATCAGAGCTACGAAGGTTTAAAAAAAGCATGATTAAGTCATAAACATCCCAAGATCCGAGCCAAGGTCAGGGAAAAAACACCCCTACTATAGTTGATGCATCTCCGATTTGAGGCAGTTTCATAAGACCTATGATGATCTTCTCGTTCCTCTCCTCTTCCTTCATACTACTCATTTTTAAAAGGAGAATTGAAGAATCGAACCGGAAAAAACTAGAGAATCGAGAGGTCGCTAGGGTTTAGGGAGATTCATGATAGGAATGAGATGTAATACATGGAGCGGTGGGTTTTGAGGGCGATGCACGACAGAGGGCAGGGGTGAAAGAGAGAGAGAAGGGGGGGGGGGGGTGGCAAGTGAGAAATGGGGGGAGATTGGGCGCGGCTCTGTTTTGAGCGCGCACCTAATTTTGGGCGGGACCATGGACGGTGCTCTGTGGGCCCTACCATGATGTATGTGTTTCATCCATTCCGTTCATCCATTTTTAAAGATCATTTTAGAGCTTTATGCCAAAAATTAGAGGGATATAAATCTCAAGTGGTCCACACCACATGAGAACAATAGTGATTGGATATCCACCATTAAAATCCTCCTAAGGCCCACTGTACTATTTATTTGACATCCAATCTATTGATTTGGTCATACAGGACCAGATGAAGGGAAAAAACAAAAATCAGCTTGATCCAAAACTTTTATGGCTACCAAAATGTTTTTAATGGTCGACGCTCATTCAACACTGTTTCCTGTAATGTGGTCCACTTGAGATTTGGATATATCTCATTTTTGGTCTCATATTGTAAAATTATCTGTAAAAATATATGAACGGCATGGATGAAACACATACATCATGGTAGGGCCACAGAGCACCGACCACTAGCCATTGGCCGGTGTCGGGGGAGTAGCCAATTTGTTCCCAAGCGTACTAAGTAAATCCTGTGGGGCCCACCATGATTTATTCATTTTATCCATTCCATCTATCCATCTTAACATATAATTTTATTATATAAGCTCAAAATTGAAGCCTATAAAAATTTGAAGTGGACCACATCATAGGAAATAATATAAACTGAACGTCTATCATTGAAAAATTTTGGGAGGCCACTGAAGTTTTAGATCAAGTTGATATTTTAGTTTTCCCTTCATCCATGTATTTGTGATCTATTGAACAAGTTGGATGACAAATAAAAATCACTGTAGGCCATAGGAAGATTTCAACGATGGAAATCATTATTCCCACTGTTTCCAGTGGTATGGTCCACTTGAGCTTTGGATATGCTTTAATTTTGGGCTCAACCACTAAAATGATCTGGATAAATGGAGTGACAATGTGGATAAAACACTTACATCACTGTGGGTTAAAAATGAAGCATATCCAAAGCTCAAATGGACCACACTACCGGAAAGAGTGTGAATTGAACATCTACCATTGAAAATTTCATGGGGGCCACAAAAGTTTTAGATCAATCTGATATTTGTGTTTTCATTTCATCCATATCTTTGTGATATTAGGTTCGTTGCATATGCTAAATGCAATCAAGAGTACCTGCGAAAGTGGTGTAGGTAGGATTTCATTTTTGTTATTTTTATTTTACTTCTGTTGGTTTCTCTCTTGTGCTGACCCGATCTTACGTAGATATCTTTGGAAAGCCTTTTAATTCTTTCGTCCAGGTACTATCTTTCCATCACTCCTCTTATATTTTTGTTGTCCTATGTGCATTGCATGCTTATTTCTTTTACATTGAGGACAATGTAGATTTTAGGTTGGGGGTGGGAGATTAGGTTTCCTAATCAGCATTTTCTTGGTCTTGAGCAGAAATTGTGAAAATTTCAAAAATTTTTCTGACATTTTTGTGAATCCGAAGTGATTTTGATAACCATCTTGGATTTAGAATTACAAGATGAGTGATGTTGGTAATTTATGACTCTTAGATTCAGTTATTTATTATATTAGATTTCACAGTTAAGTTGGAAGTGTTAATCTCTGATTAGAAGTTGTAAACATTGATTGAGTTATGATCTCACATGTCACATCTCACTTTCACATTAAGGTTTCAGTTTGATATTGAAGGATTTACTTGGTACTCACTAAGCTTGAAAGGAACCAACCTGAGAAATTGAAAGGATTGGGCGAATGGTCGACGCCATAGGTTTGCTCCCTATAGGTGTAGATTTGATTCCCTATGAATGATATGTGAAAAATTTGGGTGTACAATCTTCATCATAGGTTTGCTCCCTGTAGGTGAGGATTTGATTCCCCTTCTTGGCGTCACTTTTAATGGAAAAATCAAAAGCTAAAGGAATGAAAAGATGATCTGTGAGGCAAGTTTTGGTTATCATGAATCTTCTTATTGGTTACCAATGATATCCTGAAATAGAGAAGTGAACTTAATGATGATAAGCCGAGATTTCATTATACACTCATGGTACTCATTGTTTAGAATTGTTCTAATTAATGCATAAATACTTTAAACTTGATTATGAAATTTATTGTGCACTTGATTCCAGGGAGGAAGTAATGCCCAACATCATGCATCTTAGAATTTTCGTATCTAGATTGCTTTTCAAAAATCACTTGAATTCATAGAGATTGTCCTATAATTCTCGACTTATTTTTCGCATACTTTGCTCGGGACTAGCAAAATGCTGGTTGGGGGTTGTGTTGAGGGTTGAATATTGCATATCAGACCCACTGCCTGATTTTACATATAGGATAATGCCTAATATTATAATTTAATCGTGTTTTCGTTGCAGGATGTAATAAGGAGCTTTGATTGAAAAAGAGTATTAAAAGCATGGATTTAATGCTCAAGTAACCCGAGCAGGGAACGTGAGCAAAAAGGGGCCGTGGGGAGAAGAGCTTGGCTGGACGTCAGGGAGAAGAATGGGAAGGGAGGATGGACGGCTGGAAATTGGAAGGTGAAGACAGGGAGCACGAAGGCAGGGAGACTGCTGGATGTGAACAAGATTGAGTTGAGTTAGAAAAGGAGTTGAGTTATTTTTTTCTTTTCCTTCTTTTTGTTTATTTTTTGATTTAGCCAATCATGGTCGGCTAAACCTCTTAGCTAGGGCTAAGAGGTGAAGCTTGTAGTCTGATGGGAAAATTTATGCATGTGCCTTTTGTTTAGACTGAACTGATGTTTATTTTATTTTAATTAAGGGAATGCTTTTGGTTTTTAATGGTCTGTTGTGACTGAAATTACAATGGGTCTGCAATGGCTTTGAGTATTTCTTTTTCCTTATTTTGATTATGATATCAGGAAGCCCTGTTGTTCGCCATCGTCTCCTGGGCATGGTTGGATGTCGGTACCCTTCCTAACCTTCATAATCATCTGATTGGTTGGTAATTAGTTTAATTCTGTTGTTGACTTTGTCTCTTGGGCATGGTTTGGTGATGGAATCCATTCTAATTCATATACCTTTCACCCCTTGAAAACTATATCAAAGGAAGTCTAGTCAATTTTCATGATTTCTGAAGCAGGCATAAGATCTCCCTGATCTCTACAAGTGGATCCTCTGAATCCCTAGTTTTCTTCCTTGGATTGTTTAAAGTTTTAGATAATTATTCCATAATTATTTCTTAAATTCTATTTGGTTTAGATCACATCTTAGTCTAGTTCTAGTTCTACTTGGTTTCAGATAACGTACAGGTATCAGTCCCTGTGGATTCGACCTCGGTCTTACCGAGTTTATTACTACATCATAACCCTATACTTGGGGAGTGAACAACATCCTTAAGCCAGACTTGTTGCCAAGGGTTTTAACCAATGTGAGGGCATTGACTTTAAGGAGACTTTCTCACCAGTATCCAAGAAAGACTCATTCAGGATCATAATGGTTCTTGTAGCTCATATGAATTTAGAGTTACATCAGATGGATATAAAGACTACTTTTCTCAATGGGGATCTGAATGAGAATGTGTACATGTTGCAGCCCAAAGGTTTGTAGCTACTGGCTCAGAACATTTGGTTTACAAACTTAAGAAGTCTATCTATGGGTTGAAACAGGCATCGCGACAGTGATACCTTAAGTTTCATAAAGTAATTTCTTCATATGGCTTTGTAGAAAACACTATAGATGAATGCATCTATATTAAAACCAATGGGAGTAAGTTCGTTATGATGATTTTGTATGTTGATGACATTCTATTAGCTAGCAGTGATACCAGGATGTTAAGCGACACCAAGAAAATCTTATCTCAAAGGTTTGAAATGAAAGACCTTGGTGAAGCTTCTTATGTTATCGGCATTGAGATTCGCCGTGATAGAATACTTGGACTGCTTAGCCTGTCACAGAGGGCCTATATTAATAGGGTACTCGAAAGGTATGACATGTAAAATTGTGTTTCAGGAAAGTCGCATATTGTGAAGGGCGACAAATTTGGTTTATTTCAGTGTCCAAAGAATGATTTAGAAAAGAATCAAATGAAAGAATTTCCGTACGCATCAGTAGTAGGGAGCATCATGTATGCTCAAGTCTGAACTCGGACATTGCCTTTGTCATTGAAATGTTGGAAAGATATCTATCTAATCCAAGAATGCAACATTGGATAGTTCAAAGAAAGTATTACGGTATATTCGAGAACGAAAGACTTGAGTCACATACGTAAGATTTGATCGTTGGAGTTGATTGGAGGTGCGTTGATATTAAGAAGTCTACTTTATGATACATCTTCATCATGGTGGGAGGAGTCATGTTGTGGAAAAGCATGACAGTCTACCACACTCATCCATTATGAAAGTTGAATTTATTGCCTGCCATGAGGCATCTAATCAGGCACTATGGTTACAGAGTTTCTTTTCAGGTTTGGGGGTATTGGAGCATATCCCGAAACCATTGAAATATTTTACGATAATTCGGTTGCTATTTCCTTCTCTAGTAACAACAAGCATTCGTCAAGGTCGAGACATATCGACATCAAGTACCTTGTTGTAAAGGAAAGGGTTTAGAATCATCAAGTGTCCGTGGAATTCATCGGCACTAAGCAGATTATTGCAGATCCGCTTACTAAAGGACTCCTTATCACGTCATTTCAGGAGCATGTAACATTCATGGGAGTCATTGATCCCACAGATGTTTTCAGTTAGTGGGAGTTGAGCATATTTTGATTTTCACAGACACTTAGAGATCTCGTTTTATACAGTTTTATTTGGATGATTTTGATATAAAGATTTAATTATGCTTATTTACATATATACGCAAATTTTGAGTAAGTAGAACTACAGTCGTGTCTCGTTGGAGACATGTAAAAACTTCAGGACCTCTTAGGGATAGGCACATATCATCACACTAAAGTATGTCATCCTTATACCATATTTCCTAGTTTGTGATCTATGTCGTTAAGATTGAAAGTATTTGTGATCGCACTTTGACTCATTTCGTCTAAATTAAATGTTATGATAACTATTGCGTTTCGATACAGACTGTCTTGATGGACCAGATTGAATAGCATTACTCATACTGTCCAACCGTTTCATTGGTTAACCATTTGGATATTTTCTTTAAAAGATCAAAACTTATTTTTCAAAATTATTTTATATGACTACCATTGACGTTGCTCAATGAGGCCCAAGTGGGAGAATGTAATTAAGAACTTTGTTTAGTGGGCCTTCTTGATCAACAGGTCTGGATTGTCATTCAGTTGGACGGATGATGAGTAGACTAGTGGGCCCCACTTTAGGTGATGCGCTGCGCAGTCTCTCTAGCTTTGCGTACTAGGGTTGGAATGCTATAACTGTCTTACGCAGACAGCAATTTGAGTTACACTAGGATGCTACAATGTGAAGCGTGGGAGAGAGTTGTGATGAGTTTTAAACTCTCTCTTTACAGATTCTATAAAAGAGAGTTGGGTCCCCGATCCTACACAACGAAATTCGAGTCCTATCTTGTGAATTACGAAAGGGTGTGAAGGAGAGGAAGATACTAAGCTCTACAGGTATTCTGGTCTTCTTATCCGGCTTCCATGGCGGCATCTCAGCGCTAGGTAAGCTATCCGACCCCTGATCGCCATGTTCATGCACAGACAGATCCATGGACCTATTCCGCATATAGATTAAGTCTCATAGTTCCCCCACCAGCTGATGCGCCCCATCAATGCCAGTAAGGAGGTGGACTTGCCTTCGAAGCAAGCCACATTCCTAGCTTTCCATAACTCCCACATAAGGCACCCAGGGAGGAGATAAGAGACCACCGAGGGAGCCTTCCTGATTGAAATGGCACCCCACCATTGAGATAGCCTAGCTTCCACCGAAATGGCTGAGTGGACACTGACGCTGGAGATGCTGCCCAGGCGTAGCCACACTGCACACGCCATCTCTCCTTCGAGAAACAGGTGGTGGAGAGTCTCAATCGACGATCCAGCCGGGGAGTCTAGGTTGCAACTTCACATTTGGATGCGAGATGTATGCCCCTGTGCTGGACAGCCGCGTCCACCGGGAGAGCCGCATTTAGAACCTTCCAAAGGAAAGTGGAAATCCTCGGGGGCATCTTGGCGTGCCACACCCACTTAGCCCAGCCTTTTCTCTCCCTTGAAACTTTGCTCGCAGCCCAAGCCGAGGAAACAGAGAAGATCTTAGATGGAGTGAAAGGCCAGACTGTAGTCGCAAGCCTATTCGCAATGCAAAAACCTTGATGGGAAATATGTTAAAGAGCTTCCTGTGGCAGCAGGAGAAGGGCCGTAGAGGGGGGAAGGGGTCCCAACGTACCCAGGAAATCCTTGACCTGAAGCGAGTGCAGTTGGGCTAGGATAGGCTCCGAAACAAGATTGCTGAGAGGGCCGAGGCCTAACCAGTTCATGTTCCAAAGGTTGCATGTGCCAGCGCCAAGCTTCCACTGCACCACATTGTCTAGAAAGGGGAGCGATGATCGAAGTTTCTTCCACATCGGAGATGGAGCAGCTGAGAGCCGTGTAGAAGTGGTTGCCTCCAAATCCCACTTGTATTTAGAAGCCATATAGCCAGCCCAAAGGTTGGGGCTATCGTTGAATCGAATGGACCATGCCATTCTAATGCGGAAAGCCTTCACCGTTTCCGTTAGCTTTCGAATTCCAAGCTCGCCTTCCTGCTTGGTGGAGGCCACTAAATTCCAATTTCTCCAATGAAGTCTTTTTTTGCCATCTACCTAGCCCCATAGGAAGTCCACAAAATGCTACTCCAGCGCGCACAAGATTTGGGCAGGAATGAGAGTGGCAGCAAATGTGTGGATGGGGACACTACCGAGGACACGATTGATCAGAACCAAGTGTCCAGCCTGTGACAGCACTTTGGCCTTCTACCCACTTATACGGCTTTTAATCTTATCTAGAAGCGGCTGGAAATGAGCGGCTTGAATTCTACCTATCACCATAGGACCGCCGAGGTACTGAAGATGGGAGATTACCTTTGATATGCCCAAGGATTGCTCGATCGCCCTGACTCTAGAAACCGGGAGTTTTGAGGAGGCAAAGAAAGAGCTCTTGCAGAGGTTGATGAGCTGACTTGAGGTCTGTTGATATTCTTCAAGGAATTTTTTCAGGTTGGCAAGGGACTGCTTCCTGTCATTTAAGAAGAGAAGGGTGTCGTCGGTGTATAGAAGGTGTGAGATCTGGATACATCCACGCCCCACCTTGTAAGGCTTACACAGGCCTTAATCGCCCAATCTCTGCAGGCCTCTACTCAGAGCGTTAGCAGCAAAGATGAACAATCTTGGCGAGAGCGGGTCGCCCTGCCGGAGGCCTCTCGAGGACTTGAAAAAACTAGCTGGAGTGTCGTTAACTTACACCGAGAACCAAACGTTATCCCAGCAAACTTCGACTATGTTGATCCACCCAGAGCTGAAATCAAACCGCTCCAGGACCTGACGCAGGAAGGGTCATTCCACCCTATTGTAGGTCTTCTCCATATCTAGCTTTAGAACTAAGTTGCCACCCCGGACCTTTCTGTTTATATCCCTAAAAGGCTCCTGTGCCAAAGCAATGCTCTCTAAGATTGGTCTTCCTTGGATGAAGGCCCCTTGTGCTGGCAAGATGTAGATGGTAGAACCTGGCTAAGTCTGGCAGCAATAACACTCGCTAAGATCTTATATAAACAATTGCAAAGACTTATGGGATGGTGATTAGAGAGCCTAAAAGGGGAACTAGATTTTAGGACTAAGCAAATGAGGGAAGCAGTCGCCGCTCTAGGAAATTTATCACCTTGGAACAGAAATCTTGTAGCTTTGAGGAGGTCGAGGCCAACGACTTCCCAACAAGCTGAGGAAAATCCCCCAGAAAACCCGTCAGGACCCGGAGCCCCATCCTTAGGAATTATTTTCATAGCGCAGAGAACCTTGTCCATGGTGGGAGGGGAGAGTAACGAGCTGTTTTCTTCCTACGTGACGAGGGAAGGAATGTTGCGAAGAATATTATCTAGATTGGCACAGTTTCCATCCGAGAAAAGCTTCTGAAAATGAAGGACAGCAGCCTCTCAGATTTGTGATCAGTGAGGAGCTGGCCATTGTCGTTTACTAAGCTATGGATGGCAACTTTTCTATGTCTAGCCGAGGCAGTGGCATGGAAAAATCTGGTGTTTCTATCACCTTCACTTAGTCAGTTGTTCCTAGACTTTTGCTTCCAAAAATTTTCATGACATAACTCCTTCTTGCATAAGTTTTCCACCGCATCGGAAAGCCTTTTTTGCAGCTCAACATCAAGAACGGGATTATCGGCATCAGACTATTGGATCGCCAGTTCAACAGCAATCAGTGCCTCCTCAGCCAACTTTACCTAGGAAAAAATATTTCCAAAGCATTCTTTGTTCCAAACTTTTAAAGCTTATTTTACCGATTTCAATTTGACTATAACATTCATAATGGGGTGGTTAGAATCGACTGGGCCCATGCCGACTTGATAAGCGGAAGGAAAGAGTCCTCCTGCGTCCACATACGCTGAAATTTAAAAGGTCTTGGACCATTGAACGATTGTTGCGGCAGCAGAGGAGAAGCAGGGCGTGGTCCGAGGAGTTGCGCGGGAGGTGGTGGACCTAGAAAAGGGGAAAAGGTTGGACTAGAATGTATTGATTAACGCCCTATCCAGCCTTGCCCAGACTCGACTGGCTCCAGACTGGTTGTGACTCCACGTGTATCGGCTACCATGGTATCCTGCATCTGAAAGATCTGCTGAATGTATCGCTGCCGAGAATTCGGATGCACTAGACCTATCCATGTTACTGTAGCTTCTTCGCTCAATTCTATTTAGGACAGCATTAAAATCTCTGCAAATCATCCAAGGTCCCTGCATGGAAATGGATATGGTATGAAGATCGTCCCACAGCTCTCTTCTGATTATCTTTGAACAGCTGGCATATACAATGGTACTATGCAACACATGGTGGTTTAGGAAGCCCAGAATGGAAATTGTTATCAGTTGATTTGTCGTTTTAACAACAGAAAAGGATATGTGGTCTCAGAGGAACACCCAAATTTTGCCTCATGCTTTAGCGTTTGTGTAGGAATTGTGGAACCCGAGTGAGAGACCCACCCCCACCCATCTCTCCTCCCTAAGCATCGGTTCGAGAAAGGCCACCATCCACGGATTTTGCTCCCTGATGAGCCTTTTAAAAGTCCTCTTAGTTCTTTGGTTTCCAACCCCACGGACATTCCAAACTAGGGCCTTAACCATCGGTGACACAGCCTGAATTTACAGCCCTTCTCCTGAGTCTTCGCAGCTTGGACTCCCAGTCACCCTTTGAATATAAAGTTCTTGGTCTTCTAATCTTGATGAAATTCAGTTGATCCGGATGTAAATTGGCAGTAAACACCATCATTTGGTCCTCTGCTGGCAATTCTTTTGCATTGTTCTGACTGTCTGGAGATGGCGACTGCCATCTCGCTAACTAATTAGCTGAAGCTAGTGCACATTTATCTACGTGCTGCCCTTCCTCAACTCTGGGAGGAAAGGTATGCTGCTTATCTGGGGCCTTGTCTACATGTCCTGGGATGCCGGTGGAAGTAAAGAAATGGGATAAATCAACCTCCAGTCTGGACTGCATGGGAGAGATCATCTGTTGCCTTTGGTCGAAGTGGTAGAGTTCTTAGGTGCAAGGATATATGGCACCTTGTAAAGTATCCAAGACATGAGAGGTTTGCGAATACAAGTCATCTCGAGGACAGAGAGTCTCTGCAGAAATTTGGGGGCTGGCAATTTGACAGGTAACCATTAGTAATCTCCTTGGTATAGTAAGGTCCCCTGAGGAGGCATTATTGTATCTTCTAAAACTTGATTCCGGTCTTGAAGCGTGTTGCACGCCATTGGTGGATGGGTCAGGATTAGTCATAAGGTTCTCCTCTGTCTCTGCTAAGAAAATAGTTGTCTGGGCGAAGCATTCACGATGTGTTGGCTGCCCTACTTGACATTGGAAAGGGCTCTGACTGATGAGTTTAAGGAATGTAACGTGGTCTGGATTAGGCACCTGGCATTGGGCTGGATGTTTTGCAGAAGGTAAGTCCGGAGGTCTAGGTTGGATTTCTACTGCATCCTGGTTGTCAACTTTCAGTCTGTTGTTGTCTCTGCTCAGCTCGGTACTAATTCAAATAGCTGTCGGGTGGAGTGGTTGGACTGATATTAGCTGTTGGGCGGTTACTGCATCACTCCCTCCCTTCCTGTTTGGCCCAAAAGTCTTTACCACCCATTGCTTAGTACTCTCTTGCAATGGAATCGAGCTGGTCTTGGAGGGCCTCCTACGATGCCATGTCTGCAACGCTGCCTCTTCCAAAATAGCATGAATGGGGTATTTCTTATCCAGCACTTGCAAATGTAGAATCGTCTATAGATCTGTTCCTGGATGGAGCTGAATTTTGGCGCGGGCGAAAACTTGAAATAAACCATAGCTACTGATAGAGTCTATCTGAATAACGTTTCCATAGAAATTTGTCGGATCCAGAATAACAGATTCCATCCAGGCATGAGCGGGAATGCCATACAATCTGATCCAGCGTCCTTCCCCTCCTAGAACTTCCCCTTCGGTCCATTTAATCACTAATATCAGACCCATCTTCTTGTGGAGGTCTGAGTCTTCTAAGAAGTCTCTCAGATCCCTTTTGGATTTCATTGTCAATAGGAATTTTAGCTGGGATATTCGGACAATATCCAGATTAGAATCCGCAAATCTAGAGTTACTAACCACCTCAATGAGTTGTAAAATGGAGATATGCGGTCCCACGGTTGTGCCAACAAGCCCTAATTGAAGGTCCCTTAGCCTCTGTTTAACGGCCTTCGTATCTGCCACTGTGAGCGAATCTCCATGCGGAACAGCAGAGGGAGGAGGTTGTGGGATGGGTTTTCACACTGTTTCAGCATAAGAAGAAGGTGGACGTGGAAAGTTTACCTGCTTGGTCAAGGATTCTGGCCTAGTCGTTGGTGGCTTTATTCCTCTGTATTTCGCCCATTTCACTGAAACAATCCTTCCATCGATTCGCCTGTTGAAAGGGATATTTCCCACGAAAAGGGTAAACCTTAGCTCCCTGGGTAAAACAGAAGAGTTGTTCCCTGCCCGGAATCGGGAAGAGCGTGAGACTCTAGATCTGCTCATATTAGGTGGCGAAGAGTGAGATGGTGCGAACTTACCTCTCTCCGACAATTTTCTCCTACGCAATCTTCCCCTCTCCATCGCCAATCAAGTTTACTCATGACCCAAATTCTAAGAATATGATCTATATTTATTCACTTTTTATCACATCATATACGATTCATTCAACTCAAACAATATCCATACAACTAAGTGAAGAATCACCGTTAAATCATAGTTAAATTTAACCAAATAGACATTCAATTCACATCATTTACTATTTGTTCAAATACATTATAAACTTTAATTTTTATGTCCTAATAAGTGAGATATCTAATAATAAAGGCCCACATGATCATAGTATTTCAACTTTGCATTTGAAACATTACCTAAGATGGAGTTAGCTTAAGAACTTAGTAGGATCAGTTCCTTACTTATCTCAAATTATATAAATAAATGAAATATATGAATTAAATTTTAGGGATTTAAGTAATGTGAATTAAAGTATCAAAATCGTACATATGGTATGAATGCAATCTTTTTCATGAATTATCATACATAACAAATTAAATAAATACCATCTCTTATAATACCATACAAAATGGAAGACCTGTTATTATTATTATTATTATTTTTGGACAACAGATGAGGATTTTTATGCATTATATTTATGCATATTAAGTATATGTATGCATGCATGTATATTATACATATGAGTACGTCAACGTATATGAACCTGAGACACTCAAGGTTGTGACAGAAAGCACTACCATTGAGCTAGGGCTCAATGCCCCTGGCCTGACTTTGGTGCAGTATTCCCGAAGGGTGGGTGCACACCTCCCTCCCTCCATCGGCAATTGTTGGGAGACATGTACACTGGCTGGTGCACAATGTTTGATTGCGATCTTTTTCTATATATGCATGTATGTCTGTCTGTGTGTGTGCGTGTGTATGTATTTTTGTTTGTAGTTTTAAGTGAATGGAGGGTGACACATTGTATTTCTGAATATCCCCATTTTCTCTACTCACTTTGAAAGAATATACCATCCTTTTTATGGAAAATTTCGTAGGTAAATGATATTATTTCGTAGGCAAACAGTTTTACCTACGAAAAATTTCATCGGTAACTTCATTGGTAAAAAGCCGTGGCTAAAGACTTTTACCGACAAAAAATGTCATCGTCGGCAATGGTAAGACTTTTACCAACGAAATTAAAAACTTTGTTAAGACTTTTACCTACGAAGTTTTTCGTAGGTAAAAACTGTGTTAAGACTTTTACCTACGAACGTTTTAGTAGCTAAAAACTTTGTTAAAACTTTTACCTATAAATTTACCTACGAACGTTTTCATAGCTACAAACTTTGTTAAAACTTTTACCTACAACATGTTTCATAGGTACAAACTGTATTAAGACTTTTTACCTATGAACGTTTCCGTAGCTAAAAACTTTGTTAAAACTTTTACCTACGAATGTTTTCGTAGGTACAAACGGTGTTAAGACTTTTACCTACAAACGTTTTCGTGGTTGCAAACTTTGTTAAAACTTTTACCTACGACATATTTCGTAGGTACAAATTGTGTTAAGACTTACTTACGAACGTTTTCATAGCTAATAATTGTGTTAATACTTATACCTACGAAAGTTTGCGCATGTAAAAATAGTGATTTCTGTAGCCAAAAGTACCTAAACTATGGATATTATTGGTAGCTAAAAGTAGTGTTAGATCCGTAGCAATATGCCAAATTTAATAACAACTATGGTTGTCAGATTACCAGTTATGGTCAATATCCGTAGCTATTGCTTACATTAAAAAAAATTTATAATCATTCATTCATTCAATTACCACTTGCATAATCATTCTTTCATTCAATAATGAATCAATTACAATACTTCATTCAGTCAATTACAATTACAATCCTCCATTCAATGAAAGGAAATCATGAAATAGTTTGAAAACAACTTATTAGAACAATTAAGACACACCATTACTAGAACAACTGCTCAACCTAGTGCAGTCCAGTCATGGATCATGGTTCTCGAATTCTACTTCTAGTCTTCAAGAATATCCAATGGAAATAATGTATCGAATCCACTGTGACTTATTTCTTGTATTAAGCCTTGTGCCTTCATCAGATTACTAAGGTTGCTATGAGCATTAACCTACTAATAAGGGTAAGATTTGCAAATAGTAAGTTCAATGCATCTACAATAAAACAAGGAAACTAAATGATAAAACAAAACAAGGATTCACCAAGCGAGGGTTCAATGCAAAAGCCTGGCGACAACACTAGGCTGCCTCATTCGATCTTCCTTTCTTTATATATACATAAGCTAAATTTGACCACGCATCACAGAAATTAGGGTGAAGCTACAAATCTTAAAGAATAAACAATATAAATGTGCATATATATGTATATATATATATATATATATATACAAAAAGCAACGAGAAAATCACGAGAAAAAAATTCGAGATGAAAGTCTCATGCATGGTTAAACATCAGAATTATTATTATTTTTGTAAAAAAATGTCTCCATGTGAACTTTCATTATAGCCATTTCTTTCCCACCAATGTGTCAAATGTGCAGAAGATTTGATCCGTGAAAGAATGGGCCAGACAATAATGATCACCTAGTATGATAATACGGTCGATTTACTCATTGCTACTGGAAACAACTTGGGGTTGACAACACCTGTATGATTGCATACAATTGGTTGCATGTGAGCTTCAGAGGCAACAAAGCTCATTTGCCAATGTGTCAAGTGTAATACATCTAGCTATAAACGGTGGGATCCACCATGAAGATGACCTGATGCAAAAATTAGACTGGTCCACTCAACAAATAGGCACTCATTTGTATGTTGAATCAGACTGTCCATTCTTCTTGTACAAGGCGACCGACCCTCATGAGCAGACTGGCCTGATTTTTGTGACTGGTGACTCATGGTGGAGTCCATCGTATGCAAGGCTTATATGCTTAGACACATGACCCATGTGATCTGAGGGCCGGTCGCCTTGTATGCAAGGCTTATATGCTTAGACATGCAACCCATTTTAGTTGAAGTTTTCTCTTTCAAGTGATGGTTTAGACTGTCAAAAATACCAGCCCGTAACTGAAAACTGAAGTTAAGTCATACCAATTCCATCTAACTCAACCATCAAATTCAAAAAGCATTGTATGTGTCAATGACTCTTAGGGATTTTTTATTCTTAATTTCCTAACTAAAATAACTACTTTTAATACTGATGTGGTGGGGATGAATTGTGCTGTGTATCCTGGAATGAATCATCAGTGCAACATAGTCAGGAAGTTACATAGCTTACATATTGGGTGTGAAATAGGATCCTCCGCTCACTGGTACACGGATCCACTTCCCTGGTCATGAATAAGAATATATCACACATTTGACTTCAAGCAACATAAAACTTTCAGTAAAAGGAATAAATGTAGCAAGTAACAGGCATGCAAGTTCATAGTCTTGGCTTCATCAATGCAACCCATCCATCCACCCATCCCATAAACCCATAAAATCAACCTAAAGATAACTTGGTTAGTTTGCAGATAAATAGAATTTTGCGTTTGAAGAAAGATCATATACAACAAGTTGTTGCAGGTCTACAATGAACAATGAAGGAATCAAACTCTTTGCAGGCTGCAGTGCAGAATCCTGACCAACCAGACGATTCCGATAATCTAATTATAGACCATTTTTCTTATAATTTCTATTTTTGGAGCAATCAACCGAATGGGAGCATAACCTTAACAATGCAATTCTTTAGAACCATACAAATCCAAGAGAGGTCCCAAAACTAGAATGATTGGACCTATTTTTCTTTAGATGGATCCAAAATTCACTAGAAATATTTGCACATCCAAGTGTTGAACAAATCTCAGTGTGGACATCCATATGCCTCACAAAAACATTCTCAAGAGGACAAGTTCAAGAGTGCAAAGATGTGAGTACAAGGGTATGGATAGCTTGTTCTAGGAAGGTTCTCGTGTCTCTAGATTATAATATCCAGGATATATAGAACTCCTAGAGAGACACTCTTGTGCCTCTTTAAGATCCCTTTCGGCCATCCATTGGGCCCCGCCATGGAATGCCATAGCCAAAAAATAATAATTACAGATCAGATATTGCAACTGTCCAGGTTAAGGCCTTGTTCTAACCAGGGACAATCATGAAAAAAAGAAAACAACAAGAAATACATTTAAGAAGAGAGCTAGATATCAAACTCTTCACTGTGTGACAGTCAAGCTCCATCCATATTGCAAATAATCTGGTTTCTCAAGGACCAAGCATATCTAAGTGGATTGTTATTTTGCATATACTTGTACTCTTAGAGAAAAGCTCTTGAAGCCTTACATACCTTTTCAACAATCTGGTTCACATTTTCTTTTTGTTTTATTCCAACTGCAATGGCCAGTAAGTTATTCGAAGCTTTCGCGTTCCCCTGATTCAAAAATATCAGAAGACATCAATATGAAAACCTGTTTTGCCAACACTAGAGTACCTAAGGAGGCTATGTGGTGAGGTGATGAGGAGGAAAGGGGTCCAAAGAAGATAAATCAACATCATTAAAGACATATATGAGGCCAGGGCTATTACAAGAGAGAGAATGCTCATGAGTATGATGAGTTCCTAGTAGGAGGGCTCTTCATCAAGGGTGCATTAAACCATTACCTTTTTGCAATTGTTATAGAAACCACTAGTTTCCAAGATGGGGTCCCTGCATGTATGTTTTTTGTAGATGACATGGTGTTGGTAGACAAGACCAAGGAGGCAAATGCTAAATTGGAGTTTTAGAGGAAGGCTCTAGAACCGGAGTCTTAAACATTAGCCAAACCAAGCTTGAGTATTAGAATTGCAACTTCAGAAGAAACAATTACAGAGACAAGGCTTCATTTGAAAGTGATAGTTGAAATAAGATACTTGTCTAGGTATCTGTGTAACAATTTTGGTACTGGGGTTCACGTATAAACACCAAAACGCAGGAGCATACTCATTGCACATCTACGAACCTTGAATTAATAATCTGGCAATAAGCAAGACCCTTCAAGGATGATTCTGGCATGTCTGGAACGACATTCCTCATTTTTGTATTTTTGGTTGATGACAGTGAAAAGTTCTGTTCTAGGTCCTATTAGAACCAGTTACTAATTATGCGGTACGCACATGTCCTCGTATTCAGCAAGGGGAATTGATGAATGTTATCAGATAGGGACTTGTGGCTTCTGAGGACTGGAGATTAGTGTCTTGAATGACCTAACTTAGTGGCTGGATATCTCCTGGCATCTTGTTCACAAGGAAGTAAGCAAGATTTGATTTTAGATACATTCGCTACAGATGTAGTTGTAGGGTATTAGTCGAGTACCGGACTTCCTCAATAACTCTAGTGTTATATTTGACTATGTATCCATTTACAAGGGATGGTGAAGAATCAGCGATGAATAGCATTTTTATTTATTTAAATAAAAATGAAATTATTTAAGAAAAAAAGCATTGATAAATAATGACACTTCTTTTATAGCACACTTTTCCACAGCAACCTTTGAATCTATTATAGCCATGCAATCGGGACTACTCGAAAACTTTCAAGATAGAAAGCAGGCCAGTGGAGAAGATAACAAATAATCCACCAAATACTCAAGCAACAGAATCATTAGAAAGACAAAAAAGTAACAATCTATAACCATCCTCAAGCCCATATCAACTTCACAGCCATAATTAGGCCAAGAATATTAAAGAAATATTATTCGAAAAGCACTATAAGTAATATGTGCGACACTAAATAGTCAATGAAAAGCTTGACAGGGTGATCAGAATAGCCCAAATTTCCAAGTACAGCAGATAAAAAAATTGGGTAAAAAGAATGTTCCATATGATTTAGATACAAAAGGTAATAACTTACAGCTGGATGCAATGCCACGATAGAAAAAATGAAAACCAGAATCAAAGTCATAACGATAAAGAAGGTGTTAAGACCACAATCATGTCCTGAGGGAGAAAACTAGTGGAAGAGCAGCCCCGAGAAGGAAAATGTTGCCACATAACAAACAAGTGAGACAACAAACAACGCCATGTACCTAGATTCAGCATAAAAAACATTAGAAATTTTTAAGAAAGTCTTACTCATCAGGAAATTTACAAAAAAGAAAGAAAGAAGTATACACATGCTGATCCACAAACTGAAACAAGAGAACCATATCAAGGATGTGAAAAATAAAGTCCGAAGGCCATGCAGCTAGAGCATCAAGAGAGGAAAATAGAAATTTAGTTTTGGTTCCATCGCCAATTGAAATTTGCATTTGTTTCACACACCTTTTTCTTTGGGAAACCCCATAATGGTTGCATCTCTAAGTTGGAGGTCTCACGGATTATACCTTTTGGTAATAATCAGTCCCATGAGGCCGACATTGGCCCTGAAACAACCGAAGAATATGAACTATAGTAAACAATACTAACATTTCATTCATGAGAAAATGCAACGAAATTGAGCCCCTACGAAAGTGTTGTACTTTGCATCTATTAACAGATTGAGTAATTGGCAATGGATCAACCTCGATCATCTCCCATTTTAATATTCTCTGCACAATGTATCCCAAAACGCTTTGAATGTGAGATGTGTTTCCAAGATATTGAAATACTAGGAATATTAATGACTTAAATAAAGGGCAACATCATGTGGCCCAAGACAAACAACCTAATCCACCATCTATACATATCATAGTGAGATGACATAATTTTAGAAACCAGAATCTCACCAAAGAATGATCCAGCATCAAATCGGAATCGACCGACCAAAATTTAATGAGCAAAGCTTCTAACATACCAACCTCTCTAAGAATTGAAAAATGCACTTCATGTGTAGCTAGTGCTAGCATGATCAAGTCAGCATCCTGAAATGACAAATGCAGAAAGTCATGTCAAGAAGCCAAGAAAATCAACATAAAGCTTGCAGACAGCTAGATATTTGAGACAAAAGGTGGAGACATTTACCAACCCATACAAGCAATGCTGTGTATTCAGGTCAAACCCTGGTAGATTTCTTTGCAAGCGAATGTACAACATTATCTTGTGATCCCCCTCACCCGGCACATTGGCATCAGAAAGAATAACCTTTGAAATTCTCATGCAGTCAGAGTTGCATAAAGATTCCAGAGCCAAAGAAGAAATAGGAGAGAATAAATCAATGGTAACAGATAGATTTTCATGTGTACCTTGATGCCACGCCATCTTGTATCCATGTTCAATCTCAGGTGTATGTAATAATGAAGAGTTGATGATGGCATGCATACAAGTGGCAATAGAATCAATTCGGTTCAGTAGCTCAGAGATGTCTAATTATAGCTGGGCCAGCAGAGCAGAGCTGCAGGTTGTAGATATGGAGCTCTGTTGCAGTTTGTAGTTGCCTGACAGGTTGATCGAATTTGGTTGCGTGGGACATCTTGTTGCATACGATCTCGACCATTAATTGTAATCACATTTTTCTGAAGAACGTATTCTAGATGAATGGACTAGTTGGTTCATGTGGTTTGCAAAATCATATGCTGCAATGAGTTGTGGGAAGACTAGTCTTGCGGCTCATTATCAGAACCATGGATACACCAACAATGACAAATCATGGCACCTCAACAATCTGTGTGCATTTTCACATTCTTTTTTTGCCTAAGGTTTTTTCTTTTTTAGTGAATGTGTCTGGGAAGTCGAGGACGTCGGTGACTGTTGGTTTGGAATGAAAAGAATTGATGTGCTTGAATTGCTTAGGCAATGAGGGCGTGTTTGGATACTGTTGGATCATATTGTGGTGATGTGCTTGTATTGCTTAGGCAGTGAGGGTGTGTTGGGATAGACTGTTGGATCATGTTGTGCTAATTAGTTCCATATAGAAGACATGACAAAAAAAAAAAAAAGAAGTGGCAATAGAATCAAGCTAAGAAAACTAAATGTACAAATAGATGAACAGATCCAGAAACATACATGCTTCAACAACAAAATATAGATATAAATAAAAATAAAAACTTGAATCAACATGACCAAAAACCTGAATCAAGACAAATCTGGGGAAAGTAGGATTCGAATTACTACAATCACAAGCAGCCATAGCACTACCCATTTGCAAAGTCAAACAGAAGTAATCAGACACTGCCGGTAAAGTTAAATATCTCATTGCTATATGAGGGGATATATCTGGAGACCAAGTCAAGTAAAAGACACTGAGCCCATTCAATGAAGTCCCTAATCCTGTGAAAGCACCAGGTAATTTAGATGGTGTTAGTATATTTTGGTGAACTATTTCATACATGAAGAATACTTTATTATATAACTCAATCTGAATGACAGAAGATTGAAATCCAAAATGACATATACTTTTGCAGCACGAAATTAGCAGGAATGGCAGCTTGACAAAACCAAGCTCGTAAATTACGATCGCCATCCAAAAATAAAACTGGGGCCTACGATCGCCAACATTCTTGCATAAAACACATGCATGGGGCATCTTTGAGTGAATCAAACATCCCAACAATATGGGGATTTTTTGTGTGATTTCAATTTTTGGTCATTCTACTAAGGGTAGAAATCCCAAAATCATAAATTATTCTTCTAATGGGCTGAGCCAAACACAGTTCAATTGAATTGTGCATTCAAATGATCTCCATATTGAAGCCACCTTACACTCAGTTGGAGTCAAAAGAAACATAACTGCATTTTGAGGGCTCCGTCCTCATTATAATAGTAGGACACATTTTCATCATTTAAAATTGAGTGAAATGCTGCACTTGTGGCTATACTAATTTGTGATTTTGGAATTTCTACTCTTAGTAGATTTCCAAAAATCACAAAATGGGGATGTTTTGTGTTGTATTAGGAAAAAACAAAAGAGTTCTTTCAAATCCACATGTATATCATTTAACTGTTTTTGGATTTTCTACTAATAGTGTAAGAGTAGAAATCCAAAATCACATATTAATGTGCAATTCAAAAAGAATGTATAGTGTTGTTGTCGACTTCGAGTTCTGCGGCATTATGTTTTTAAGGATGTTGTATATCTAAAGGCACTCAAAGATGGATTTGCTGTATTAACAAGGTGCAGTTAAGTTTACTTATTTTCGACTTTTTGTTTATAAATTGAGGTATATATAATGCTTGGCCTAAGGCGTTCTATGGCATGTTTGGGTTTTCAACTTGTATAAGTGGGGCCCATGTTCAGCGAGATCCCAGTGATTTTGGCAAAAGTTCAACAACTAGCTACTATCTGACATTAACACCCCTTAACCTAGGCTGAAGATAGGATGGAGCAAGGTTAACTTGTAGCGCAAGTTTAACTATGATATGAGTGTGTGGGCGGGTGGGAGTGTGATGTTTTTGAGTCACACAAGCTAGCCAATCAAAGATCGGGCCCATCCACAGGTGCTGATCAAGGAAAATGTAGATTATCCAACCATCTATATTGAAGAGTGGAACCATTTTGAGGGTCTATTTAACCCAATGAAAAATTAATGGTCCTGATGTGCATTCTAGATCATACCAACAGTTATTTAATTAGTTGTTAGGGTTAGCCTATGACCAGCTCAATAAGTTTCCCATTAAATGCCCTCCATTCATCAGTTTTTCAAGAGAAATATAGGACAGATCTTTAAAAATCAAGCACATCTAAAACTGAGGTGGGCCACACGAAACTAGAGAGTTGGAACAGAAACGTCCATTGTTGAAACCCTCCTAGAGCCGATCATGGTGTTTATATGAAATCCAAACCGTTCATAGGGTTATCACCACTCCAATAAACTGTATGAATAAATATCATCCAGATACATAACTTTTGTGGCCTCACAAAGTTTCCAATGGTGGACGTTCCAACCCTGCTATTTTGTGTGGTAGGGCCAACTGAGAAGTGTTTCAGACATCTAACCCATCTGCTATATGTGTCCCACTTAGATGAAGGGTTAGGGTTTTTACCTTTCGAGCTTTGAGGAAGAGAACGAGAGGAGATTGAGTTGGAGCCCCGATCACGAGTCCACGCTGAAAAGAGAGAGAGAGAGAGAGAGAGAGAGAGAGAGAGAGGATGCGTGAGAGAGAGAGGGCCGATAGAGACAGAGAGATAGAGGATGCGCGAGAAAGGACCGAGAAAGACAAAGGGAGAGATACAGGATGCGAGGAGTCGCTGACGGAGACTTTGGCAGGAAGTTTTTCACAAGATTGTGTGTGGGTCCTACTGAGTTGTTTGTGTGAAATCTAACCCCTCTATTCGGTTTTTAAGCTCATTTTATGACATGGGACAAAAATCAAGGAGGATCAAAGACTCAAATGGGCCACACGAGAGGAAACAGTGGAGATTTAGTGACCACCGTTGAAATATTTATATGTCCATAAAAGTTTTTGACGATATAATTTTTCTGGTTTTTTCACTTTATCTATGTGAAAATGACCTTATAAACGGTTTAGATGGCATATAAATAGCAAGGTAGAGCCTAGGAAGGTTTCAATGGTAGGCATTCCTTTCCCCATTGCTTCATCTCCTATGACCCACTTGAGTTTTGGATCCTACTCATTTTTGATAGAATATCTTAAAATGAGGTCGAAAAACGGATGGACGGCTTTGATTTCTCACAAACATCGCAATGGGCTCCACCTAGAATCCTTGCGCCGGAGCTTCCTACGAAAGGCTTTAGCAGGAAATCGGCTTCCGAGACAGATTGGTTACTCCCCTTACACCAGCCTCATGGCTGGTGGGTGCTCTGTGGGCCCCACCATGATGTATGTGTTTCATTCATTCCATTCATCCATTTTTACAGAGAATTTTAGGGCTTTATACAAAAAATGATAAGGATACAAATCTTAGGTGGACCACACCATAAGAAAAAAAAAATAATGATTGGATATCCTCCATTAAAATCCTCCTAAGGCCCACTGTACTGTTTATTTGACATCCAATATGTTGATTAGGTCGTACAGACCCAGATGAAGGGAAATAATAAATATCGGCTTGATCCAAAACTTTTATGGCCCCTGAAACATGTTTAATGTTCAACGTTCTTTCAACATTGTTTCCAGTAACGTGGTCCACTTGAAATTAAGATATACCTCATTTTTTCTTTCATACCATAAAATGATCTATAAAAATAGATGGACGAAATGGACGAAATACACAAATCATGGTGGGGCCCACAGAGCACCGACCACTAGCCAATTGCTAGTGGCAGGGGGGTAGCCAATCCGTTTCCCTGGTGTGTAAAGATGAGCGCTGACGCTCCTTGAACTCCGAGTTGTACGAATGGTTCAAAAGAGATCAAAGTTACATTGGCCTCATTTTGAGATATCAATTTAATTCATAGCCAAAGAATGAGGTAGATGAAAATCTGTAGTGGACCCCACCATAGAAAACATAGGGGATAGTGATTTCCACCTTTGAAACTATCTTAAGGCCCATCGTAATGTTTATTTGAAATCTAACTTGCTCAAAAGTTAAAAAATACATGAAATATGAGAAAACACATATATCATCTTCGTATAAAACTTTTGTTGCCTTTAGAAGTTTTTAATGGTGGGCGTCACTTTCCCACGGTTTTCTATGCTAAGGTCCACTAGAGCTTTGGATTTAACTCGTTCTTTGGATATTTCCCTAAAATGATTTCTCCAAATGGATGGAAGGTGTGGATATAAAACATACATCATGGTGGGGCCCAAAATTGAGAGATATAAATATCAGGTGGACCACACCACATGAAAACAATAGTGATTGGATATCCATCATTAAAATCCTCGTAAGGTCCAATGTACCGTTTATTTGGCATCCAATCTGTTTATTAGGTCATACAGGCCTAGATGAAGAGAGAGAACAAAAATCATCTCGATCCATAACTTTTATGGCCCCCGAAATGTTTTTAATAATTAATGCTCATTCAACACTGTTTCCTATAATGTGGTCCATTTCAGATTGGGATACACCTCATTTTTGGTCTCATGTCATAAGATGATCTTTAAAAATAGATGGACGGCATGAATTAAACACATACATCATGGTGGGGCCCACATAGCACCAACCATTAGCCATTGGCTAGTGTTAGGAGAAGTAGCCAATCTGTTCCCCTTATTTGTGGTGCGGTCCATTTAATCTTTGGATATGATTCATTTTTTCGATAAATCTCTAAAATGATCTCAAAAAATGAATGAACGGTGTGGGTTGATCCCAAATTTTTGATAAATCCAAAACTCAAGTGGACCATGCCACACGAAACAATGTGAAATAATGATTTCCACCGTTGATACCTTACTTGGGCCCATAATAATGTTTATTTGTCATCCAACCTATTCATAATATCAAAAATATATGAATGAAGAGAAAACACAAACATCAGTTTGATCCAAAACTTCTATGGCCTCCAAGAATTTTTCAATGGTAGAGGTTCAATCACACTATTTCTTGTGGTGTGGTCCACTTGAGCTTTGGACATGATTCCTTTTTGTTCTTTAGACCCCAAATCATCTGTTAACATGGATGAACGGAGTGGAATAAATAAATAATTAATGGTAGACCCCACAAAGTTAACTCAGGGTAATTAGTAAATCACCTAAGTGGAGTGGAGAGGGGTTTCCTTTCATAATCATATATTGGGTTTGCCTAAATATGAGTCAGATATCCAACCCACTCATTATGTATGTCCCGCTTGGATGAGGGGTCAGACCAAGTTTCAGCCGCATCCAAAACTCACGTGGGCCCCACCAAGTTCTTTTATATTTTTTAGTATGTCTTCACATGGTTTTAGATGGCATAGCCCACCTGAGTTTTGCATACGGATGATTTTTTACATATCTCATAACCTGAAGGGGACACATTAAATTCACGGTGTTGATGTTCGACACACATTATGATGGAGCCCACAAAACTTACATCAACACTTAGGTTCTCACGAGGTCAATAAAGATGGGTCACAATTTTGACCAAAATATTTGCCCCATTTTACCTGTTTGGTCCATTCACTCTATTTTTCTGATCAATACTCAATTTCACTAGTTATTCGTCCCGATCAGTTACATATGAAAAAGATATCGGGCATATAAGATTGATCAACAATTTTAGTGAAATTTGATTTAAACATTTGAAGTTATTTACTATTCAATCTGGACTAATTAGATTGTCTGAAAACGGTTAATGGTACAATTAGTGGATGTGCCTAATAATTTAGTATTTTTTTTTCAAACATAAATTTCAATTTCCATTTAAAAATAACATTCTTTTATAAAATGTATATTTTTCAAAACATTTTAACAAAATAACAATTTTATTATAAATTATTTCTAAAAAAAAAATTCAATACAAATTTTGAATTTTTATTTTCAAAATTTCAAAATATTTTCTCATATTTTAATTTTTTTTCTCAATAATTTCAAAATGCCGATTTTCTTTTCTTCAGAAGCATCATTTTATTTTCAAAAATTTTCTCAAACATTGTTAAAAATTTAAACTTCTCAATATTCTTTTTTATGTGATATTACAAATCATTTAAATATTACTTTTTAATTATAAAAAAAATAAAATTTTCCACTCATATGATATAAAAACTATATATATATATATATATATATATATATATATATATATATATATATATATAGAAAAATAAAGGATTATTACCGATGCCTTTTGTTCATCGGTAAAAACCAATAGCGATGGTTATCAACTGTCAGGAAAATTTTAATATTTATTTTTAGCTATGAAAATGATCATTGAAAAAAACACTTCGGTAAAAGTGTGTTTTCGGTCGTGTCGGGAATTTTTGGTCCATGGCAGGAACATTTCCCGACGATTTTAGTTCGTCAACAAAAGTATCATGCTTTCGGTCGTGGTGGGAATTTTTGGTCCTCGATGGGAACCTTTACCCGACGGTTTTAGTTCGTCGATAAAAAGCAATATTAATGGAACACTTACTGATGAAGATAGTTTTCATCGGTAATAACATTGTACCAGATTTTTGCCGACGGTTCATGTCCATTGGAAAAAAACATTTTTACCGACGAACGTGGTGTTCGTCGATAACATTGTACCGGGTTTTTGCCGACGGTTGACGTCCATCAAGAAAAACACCTTTACCGACGCAAATATATTTCATCGGTAATAACATTGTACTGGATTTGTGCAGACGATTCATGTCCGTCGGAAAAAACATTTTTACCGACGAAACTAGTTTTCGTCGATAATAATATTGTACGTGATTTATGCCGACGATTTATGTCCGACGGGAAAAACACTTACTGACGAAGATGCGATCTTTTTCTATATATGCATGTATGTCCTTTTTTTTTTTAAACAAATGACGAATATATTGATCTGGACAAAAAATACATTCGGGTCTCCCAAGGAAAAAAAGGACCAACAGAAGACCTATCGTAACAAACAAAATTCAGGGACTAGAGTGAATCATGAAGATGCGACGAAAAAGCCGCAATCCAGGAGGGGTTACTTGCGCCTGACAGCACCTAAGCTGACCTTATCCAAGAAAAGAAGCCCTCTGACCTGGCTGGGAATAACGTTGTTGCTTGGATAGCAAAGACGGGATTGGGACGAGCTCCCCAGCCGAGCAAGCACGTCCGCTGGGGCATTACCTTCCCTGAAAATATGTGAGAACTCCACTTGACCGAGGCGGCGAAGCCTCTCCGTTCTAAATAGCCAGCCTTTCCATTTCCAACCTAGGCCCGCATTTCCTTTGAAAGCCCGAACCATTAAGTCTGAGTCTGATTCTACCACCATGTTGCAGATACCTTTGCTAATACATAGAGATAATTCGTCGTGAGTCGCTCTCAATTCTGCTCCAATGTTTGACATCACCCCATAACCAAACGAGAAACCGAAGATTACGTCTCCCTTCTCATTTTTACATATACCTCCACCCCCCGCCAAACCCGAATTTCCTCTTGAGAACCCATCCACATTGACTTTAAACCAACCCGAAGGTGGTTTCCGCCTAGTCACTACCGAGTGTTTAATTGGCAACCCACCAAACAAGGATCTAGGAGGGAACAAAATTGATCGACTCGTGGAAAGCCACCATGACACCTGAGCAATCACAGTAGCAACCGTAGGAGCTTTCTCATCGAAGACAGCTCCATTCCTGGCTTTCCACAATTCCCACCAGATGAACGCAGGTGCCAGGTTTTGGGAGATCGGAGGCGAGGTGTGGCCCGAATAGGACCTCCTCCATTGAATTATTCTAGCTTCCACTGAAGGGGCCTGCAGGACTGAGATACCAAATGACGATCCAAAGAAATTCCAAACTACCGTGGCCAAGTCTCCGTTCAAGAAAAGATGAGAAAGGGACTCCACCGAAGGGCCTCGCACCGAGCCAATGCTGCAACAAATACAGCTTGAGGGAAGCGAAATTCCCCCGGATTGCACCGCTATCTCCACTGGAATGGCTTTGTGGAGCAGCTTTCAAAAAAACAAAGAAATCTTCGATGGCAAATTTTCGTTCCAAACCTACCTTGCCCATACATTCCTAGGAGCCATCGGTCTGCTTGCCACCCAGGCCGATTTAACAGTGAAAATGCCAGAAGGAGAGAGCGGCCATAAGGGAGTGTCAGGACCTTTAGAAAGGCAAAACCCACCCTAAAAAATATGATCAACAGCTTCTTGGGGAAGCAGGGAGAGAACTCGAGAGGGAGGGAGAGGACCATCAGGACCTAGGAATTGGTTGACTTTTAGAGGAAGAATGTCAACCGGGATGTCTCCTAACGCCAGGTTCTGGAGCGGACCAAGACCCGTCCAGTTCGACGTCCAGAAATTACTGTTCCTTGCACCAATCTCCCACTAAACATTAGCTTCAATGAACGATAGTAACCTAGAAATCGTCTTCCAGAACAGCGATCCGAGTCTAGTGTAACCTCCTGGGATATCAGAGAGCTGTTGGTGGGCATATTTCGCTGCCATGTAGGAAGCCCAAAGGGTAGAATCATTGTGGAACTTGAAGGACCAAGCAAACTTTAAATGTAGCGCGGGTTTGGTTTCAGACAGTTTTCGAATGCCAAGCCCACCTTCATCTATTGGCTGCACAATAGTCTTCCAATTTCTCCAATGTAATTTTCTCTTCCCATCAGTCCATCCCTAGAAAAAGGTGGCAAACCTTCTCTCCAGCTCAGTCAGGACCACTTTCGGGAGGGCGGAAGCTGCCATAAAATGGATGGGAATACTCCCCAGCACATGTTTAACGAGGACTGCTCTCCCTGCTTACGACAGAAATCTTGTTTTCCAACCGCTGATCCGTCCCTCCACTTTGTCAACCAAGGATTTGAAGGCACTTGCCTTCAGTCTATTTACTGCCAGGGGAACCCCTAGGTAGAGGAAAGGGCCATTTAACCTTGCAATACTAAGAAGGTTTGAAATGGCCCTAACTCTGGACGTCGTGATCTTATCAGAGCAAAAGAATAAGCTTTTCCCATGGTTGATGCATTGGCCAGACGTTCTCTGATACTCGTCCAACAAAGCCTTAGTCTTATGTAGGGAGGCTAAACCACTGTTAAGGAAGAGCAGGGTATCGTCCGCGCAGAGGAGGTGGGAAATCGTCGGGTAGCCCCTTCTTTGAGCGAATGGAGAACATTACCCTGTCGACATGAGAAGATTAAGGCCATGGCTAAGCACATCTGCGTAGAGAATGAAGAGGCTTGAAAACAGCAGGTCCCCCTGCCGCCGCCCTCGCGAGGACTTGAAAAAACCCTCAGTTGGCTCGTCCATTTTTGGCTGAAACCAAATCGCCCAAGAACTTGTTTAAGGAAGACCCAATCCATCCTATTGTATGCCTTTTCCATATCTAATTTCAGAACAATGTTACCTCCTTTGCTCTTTTTATTTAAGTCTCTAAACAGCTCCTGAGAGAGTGCGATGTTTTCGGAGATCAAACGTCCCCTGATGAAAGCACCTTACTCAGCTGAAACCAGGGAAGGCAGCAACTGGTTCAACCTAAGCGCGATTATCTTCGATAGAATTTTGTATAGGCAATTACATAAACTGATTGGTCTATAGTCGGACCATCTTCTTAGGGTGGGTCCCTTGGAGATGAGGCAAATAAGGGTAGAGTTGACCGCCCGAGGCAACTTTTCCCCTGGAAGAAATAGATCACATCGCCTTGTGGATATCCTGACTGATAATGTCCCGGCAGGAGAAGAAAAACACACCAGAAAAACAGTCAGGGCCCAGGGCTCCCTCTCTCGAGATGGACTGAGCTGCTCGTTTGACTTTAAGTAAGGAAGGGGGCAAAATAAGCCAGTCGTTCATCTCCTACGTCAGCAAATGGGGGACCGAATCTAGCAGGGTAGACTCCTCACTGATGGGGTTCCCAGAAAATCTCTCTTCATAATGGTGCACTGCCTCCCACTTGATCTCTTCCTGGTCTATTAACTCTTCTCCAGAATCTAGCATGATTTTGCTGATTTTAGCTCTGCGTTGTCACTCTGTTGTGACCGCATGGAAAAACTTAGAGTTCCGGTCTCCCTCCTTTAACTAACTATTCCTCGCTTTCTATTTCAAAAATAGTTCCTGCTTGATCTCTAGTTGAGCTAGACGATTTGTGGCTACTTGGAATCTGGTCTGAATATTGTTACTTTGGCTCGGATTGGTAAAGGGCTGTTACAACCGAAGGTTGGACGCTTTAAGCTCTGCTTCAGCTGCTTTCATCTGATCAAAAATATTGCCAAATTGTTCCTTGTTCCAGACTTTTAGCTCAGCCTTGACACTCTTAAGCGTAACAAGAACATTGAAAACCAGGTGATAAGATTTAACTTTATCCTAAGCTGCTTTAACTACCTGTAGAAACGCATCATCCCTTGTCCACATCATTTAAAATCTGAACGGCCTTGGGCTGTTAGTGGGTTGGGGAGGGAAGTCCAGTAGAAGGGGATTGTGGTCGAAGTTAACCCATGGAAGGTGCTCGATTTGGAAACACAGAAAAGAGGAAGTCCATGGAGCATTGATGAGCATTCTATCAAGCCTCGCCTAGATTCTAGCCGAACCCGCCTAGTTGTTGCACCACGTGAAACGTGGTCCTACAAACCCTGCGTTAACCAGCCCAGCATTCTCGATCACCTCAGCGAATTCCCTAGCGCTTTGCATGTCAAACTCACCACAGCTCCGTCTTTCTGCAGCATTAATGATCGCATTGAAATCTCCACCCACTCCCCACGGGCTATGGAGAGATGACGACAGATCAGCTAAGTCGTCCTAGAGAGATCTCCTGAGAATTCTAGAACAGCTGGCATAAACAGAAGTGAGATAAACAGACAGTTGAATATGCTGCACCTGAATCTTTATAGTTAAGGATTGGTTAGAAGCTTTAAAAGTTGAGCAAGTTAAGAAATCTTTATAGAAAAACTAGATTTTTCCACCCTCATTATCATTAAAGAACGAGAGGTGGAAACCAAGATTTAAGCCAACTCTAATTCTGTAAGCATCCCTGAGCATCGGTTCAAAAATCACCACAATCAAGGGGTTATTACGTCTGATCATTCTCTTCAAGGTTCTGATTGTTCTTTTGTTACCAATTCCCCGGGCATTCTAAATTAGGATCTTATCCATCCATTACACAACCAGTATTCATAGCCCTGCGCCTTGATCTTCTAAGCCTGGATTCCCATTCACCCCTGTAGTAGAGGATTCACCCTCTTCTCTTAGACGCTTTGGCAACTTTGACTCTAGGCTGCTCCTGAGGATTCAGATTTGGCTTGTCAGAGTTGGTGGTTTCCTTCTCTTGAATCTTATCAGGGGGGCAGCTTGGGCTACATCACAGTCTTCCCACCTATCTAAAACCTCTACGGTGATCTCTGGCTCATGGTGGAGAATCCTATTTGCATTCATATTTCAGGGCGATGCGAAATAAGGAGACAAATTGATTTCCTGGCCTGGGTTTGGCAGCCTGGCCACATCTTTCAGGGAGAGCGGCTCATTAACAAAGAAAGTGCAGAGTTCAGTCTTCTCTAAGAAATCTGACTTGTGATAATCTCTGAGCACTCTGTCTGAGATAATCAATATGAAATCGCCTTCAGGTTCCTCGTCACTAGCTTCTCCTTTCGACTGGGAGCCGAGACTGAATGGTGAGTTCCCTTGAGATCTTGAACGGCGAATTAAACTCTGCTCCAGCTCCTTCAAGAATGTGGTTGTGGCTGTAGTTTTATCTTCCTGTCTATCTTCTGGAGTGATTTGATCAGTGACTTTTTCGTTAGGAAACAGAGCTGAAGTAATCTTGGCCATACATATCCGGTCTGCTCGTGGATTGATCATGGAAGCTGGAGATTTATCCTATATTTGAAGCATCGATGGGCTGGGGCAATTAGGAGATTCTTTGCCAATACAGGGATCCATGCCAGTCGTAGAAGGATGAGAGAGGTTTATGTCTTGATTGCAGCGAAGAGCCAAAGTAGCACCTCTGAGAGCGGTTGGAGTTTGATCTCCCACTCGGATTTCAGTAGATCCCATATCAGCCTCATGAGTCTCAAATTCCTTGTTTCTTACCTCGATGATGCTTACTTTTTCATGCAGTTCATTGCCGACATTTGCTTGGTTTGTAACGTCGTCTTTTTCACAAACACTTACCGGGCGTTCCGGAGGGGCCGACAGAGAGGAGCTGAACTTTCTCTGGACCCAATCCTTTGTGCTCTCTTTAACAGCCTGGACTTCAATTGGGATGTGGGAGCTATTGTGAATGGTGTTGGTAATATAGAACGATTCCACCTCTGCCAAAATAGGGAAACATTGACCAAGAACTTGGAGCTTGAGAGCTCTTTGCAGATTCGTGCCAGGGTTAATAGCAACTCTGACTCGAGCAAAGATTGGAAAATGTCGTATGCGCTGATGGGATCAATCTGCGTTACCCTTCCCAGTTGATTTCCTAGGTCCAATAAAACTGACTCCATCCAGGCATGAGCCAGTATTCTGAACAGTCTCACCCAAATACCTTCTCCTCCAAAAACCTACCCTGGGGTCCATTTAACTACTGATTTTATATCGATGGATTTATGTAACTCAGAATCGAGAAGGAAACCGTCAAATGCCTGCTTAGATCTCCATATGAGAAGAAATTTGATGGGGGAAATTCTCGTGACTTCACAAATAGAAGGGCCAAAACATGATGTATTGATTGCACTCCGAATCCTCAGGATGGAAATGTTGGGCTTGGAAACGGTGATGACCACCCCTAAAGTCAATGCTTGACGTTGTTTCTACTGCTCTTCGATCTGCCACAGTAGCATTGTCTTCCTCTGAATGTGTTGTCCTCGAATGGTTATCTGCTGCCCTATTCAGAGCTCCCAAATAAGAGATGGTAGAAGCCTGATGGTGTTTTTGCTTTACCTGTTAAGTACTGAATTGGCTATGGTTGGCTCTGTCGGAAGGCCCCCTGTCTCTAGCCCATCTCACATCTACTATTCTGCCATCGATTGTTTTGCCATTGAGCACATCCATGGTATTTTTAGCATCTTGCTCGTACCTGAATCTGACAAAGCCATAGCCCCTTGGTTTCGAAGATTCCGGAATGGTTGGGATATACACGTCTATTACTTTCCCGTGTTTGCTGAACATCTGGAATAGATCCTCACTAGAAGTGTCGAAGGTGATATTCTGGATAAATAGGCTGAAATGTCTGGAGTTGGGCGAGTTTCTCATCAATCTCGAGCTGTAAGAAGGAAGGCCATTAGGAGATAACTTTCGATTGGGAAACAAGAGCCCTAAATCAGCAGTAGGTTTGCCTCTTCTATGTAGAAACTGCCATTCGAGGGAGGTTCGAAAATTCCGGACCCGAGGAGATCGGTCATCCGCAATTAGGGCATCGAAAATGGCGATGGCGATGACTAGGGCAAGATGGCGGACGTGTATGTCTTCACAGCAAATCCACCTGCATATTCTAACAACTTTCTTATACTTTCGGATATGCATATGCATGTATGTTTGTCTGTGTGTGCATGTGTATGTATTTCTATTTGTAGTTTTAGGTGAATGGAGGGTGACACCTGTTATGGTCACTCATACGTTTGCAGGTCAAACTAATACTCCAATTGTATTTCTAGTGTATATTCGATATATGATTGCACTCAGACGCTATACAATAATGAGACTCAAAAGGATCCAATAAATTCTAAAGTCTTTTATTCAAGGGACGCGATCGCTATACTTACTAGCTTTAGAGACTTCCACCTAAGGGACACGATCGTCTTACCTTCTTGAGTATTTTAGGAGCATCCATAGAACAACGCACCATATTCAAGTCTCAATTCATAGTGAAAATAAATATGCATATGCCATGAATAACAATAACACAAACTTTAGTTCTCTTATAAAATACATTGCTTTCATTAACTTTAATTTTCGATTACACCTTTACTATTCTTAAGATATTGTTTTCAATTTCCTTTAAGTATAAATCATTAACATAACTTAATTTCTCTAAAAAGCTAAATAGAAAAATTCACTTAATAATTTTAGAATAATTAAATTTCTTAAAACCAATATTTTTATTTAATCTAAAAAATCAATTTTTTTTTGAGATTTAATAAATTTATTTTGATAAAATATAAGAATAATTTAATTTAAATTTTAACTCCAATTAAATAAGATTTTCATTTAAATCATATATGTCAATACTTTTTTAAAATATTAAAAATAATAAATCATATTAGCATTAACAAAATTGATTTTAATTCATTAAATTCTAAAATTAAAATTTTTAATTAAATTATAAATTTCAAATTAATTTTGAATATTATGACATTAAATCTAAATTTAACAATTTGATATAAACTACGCATTTTTATAATTAAGGAATTAAATCAAATTTAAATTTAAATTTTAGCTAAATTGATTTAAATCAATTAAAAGAAAAAATTAAATCAAATTATAATACAAAAATTAATTTAAAGCAATTAATTCCAAAACTTAAAAATTGGATTAGTTTAACAGTTTATATTTAATAATATAATTTTAAATTATTAAAATTATAAATTTTCATAATTAAAATCAGATTTTCATTTTACAATTATTATAACATTTAAATTAGATTACAATCTTAACAAATCTTGCTTTCAATAATTCAGTAACTAAATCAGGTTATATTCAGTACAGAATTTTAATATTAAATCAGGTTTATAATCTAAAAGAATAAATTTAATTCAGTAAATATTTCAAAAAGTTCAACAATTAAACTAAATAATTCTAAAACTCTCAAACTAGAAGGGATGCCCCACATCAATAACTCCTTAAATAATTTAATCTAATTGGATTTCAAAATTACGATTTCAAAAGGGCCTACTATGTAATTTATCCATACTGTCCATCCTTTTTTCCATATCATTTCAGTGGAGCGTTCAAAATTGAAGCATATCCAAAACTCAAATGGACCACCCCATAGGAAATAGTGGGAATAATGAATTCTACAGTTAAAACCTTACTAGGGCCAAAATTGATGTTTATTTGTCATCCAATCGGTTCATAATATCACACATACATAGATGAAGGGAAAACACAGGTAACATCTTGATATGAAACTTCTGTGCCCCAATAATTTTTCAGCGTTAGAATTTTAATTCACCCTGTTCTCCGTGGTTAGGTCCACTTGAGCTTTGAAAAATAAAAAATAAAAATGGCTCAAGCTCTAAAAATATCTTCTTTTTTTTTGCTTTTTTTTTTTTTTTTTTACACGCACACACACTCATGCTAGTGGAATTTCACCACCTATGGGTACTCGAACCCTAGATTGAGAGCTGAAACTCCCGAGAGTCTACCATTTAAAATGGTTGAACGGAGTGCATAAAATACATCATCACGGTGGACCACACAGAGTTTACTCAGTACGCCTGCGCGGCACAGGCAGAGACCGTACCCAATCTGCGTTCCAAGTGGGTGGGCAGGGAGAAGCAGATTGCGTCTGACCAGATCTGTGTGGGGCGCACCATGATGTAGCTGTTTATCCATGTCATCCATCTCTTTTCTAAGATCATGTTAAGGCAATGACCCAAAAACATGCAGATCCAATGCTCAGTGGACAACACAAAATAATAAGCTTAGGTTGCATTAAATACAGATAAGTTATCTCTGGCGTGGTCCACTAGAGTGTTAGACATGCCTCATTTTTTGGTCATATCTTAATATGATCTTAGAAAAGAGATCGACGGTGTGGTTAAACAGATACATCACGGTGGCCGACACTGCAGGGTGCCAATTAGGTGTTACCCGGGAACAGCTTAGTAGGTATTGCCCGGGGATCTAGCTAGCGGGTGTTATATATATCAATGCCATAGGGCCCACGTTGATGGTGTGTTATATATCAATGCCGTCCATCCGTTTTCTCAGCCTATTTTACGATGGGTTACCAAAAATTATGCAGATACAAATCTCAGGTGGACCACACCAAAAGAAACAGTGGTGATTGAGTGCACCCCTGTTAAAAAAATACAAAGGGCCATTTTAAGGCTTTTGTAATGTTTATTTGCAATCCAACCTTTTGATAATGTCAATAAGATCTGGATGAATGGAAAATAGAATTTTCAGATTGATCCAAAACTTTTATGGGCCATAAAAAGCCTTCAAGGGTTATTCATCACTTTTTCTATTGGTATGGTCCACCTGAGATTTGGATTTTCTTATGATTTGGTATCTCAACCTAAAATAAGATGCAAACACAGATGAACGGCGTGGATATAAAAAATATACATCAAGGTAGGCCCCACACGGTTAGGGTAACACCCACTATACAGTTACCGACACTCCCCACTGCAAAACTCGCAAGAAAAATTCGTATTTTACAAGGTAGTGGGGCTGGAATCATCTATAAAAGCCTGTTTTACGCAGCACCTGCAGAACAAAACCCATGCAGGATCACCATGTTGTTGTTTGTTTGACATCCACTCCCTTCATCGGCGGTAACAAAATAAAGTTGCACCTAAAACCTTCATGTTCACATTGTGTGGCCCGCCTGAGTTTTGGATCAAGCAGATTTTATTTTATTTTTAAAGTCTTCCCTTCATCCTGCACAGTCATACCTGATGGACGGGTTTGATGAAATATACACACCATGGTGTCCCACACAGTAACCTAAGGTCGGGTTCGCATACCCATTGTTGCCTGTTGTGTGGTCCACTCGAGTGGTCATGGATGAATTTTGGTCCGAGGGCCTAAAATCAATAGGCATATCTAATGGACAGAGTGGATTTCCCACATAATGGGCATACATAGCTTCATTGTTATACTAAAACAGGTGTTGCGGAGGATTAATTAAGGTCCTAGAGAGTGGATCCATGCGGTCCATCTAGTCGGTCTCACCTGGGGGAACATCCAACAGTTAGTTAAAAATTATACAATACGTTGTACCCTAGCAATTCTGGAAAAGGCAGTAAGAAGGTTACATGTGGTATTGTATGAGAGCTAAGAAGGGAATAAAAAGATCTTCAGAAATTTGGAGCATTTTTTATTTTTTATTTTTTATTTTTACAGAATTACAGTAGGCGTAAGTCTAATTCTACACATCAATGGATGATCAACAAAATATTATGTTTAATATACAAGAAATATGGTTAAGCTATTAGATATATAAAAGGTGACCAAGGGCATCCAAAACATAACTAGGCAAGAGAGAAGCAAGTGGCGAAGAGGTGTTTACTCAAAGAATAATCTAAGGAAGAAAAGAGTTTAGAAAGACTTTTCAACTACAGTAACCATTACAATAATGGAAGAAAGATCTAGAAGAATATTATTGTAACTGTGGCAATAACAGAAGAAGGATCTAGAACAAGCTACAACAGACATCTATTAATAACAGAGGAATTCGATAGTAAAAAACCTACCTTGGGTCCTTACTCTTACCTGGGTGGTAGATTCTCAGGAGTTTCAACACCGGGTCAAGGGTTTGAGTACCAATAGGTGGTGAAATTCCACTACGGCGTGTGTGTGAAAAAAAAAAAAAAAAAGACAGTAAAAAACCTACCTATCTACTTACTTACCTGCAACCAATTAAAACACAATAAACAAACAAGCTTATCTTATCAATTTATCTTTTATTTTAGTTTATTCTAGGAGTAGCGGTATACTATTAGTAATTCTTAATTATAATCTTTAATTGTAATCCAAGTCTATGCTCATACACTGAATTTGTTCTCTATCCAATATTAAATAGTTCTTTCAAGAAATATATTCTTGCAATTGCTCCTAGTGACTGAATGTGAGTTTTTTTTTTTTTTTTTTCCATTAGTATTATAAAAATTCTTTCAAGTGGAAGGTAAAAAGTAATACATCTTCGGAAGAAGAAGCCGATTGTCCGATTATCACTTAATTGTTATCAAAATTTGCAAGTAGCTGAGTAAGCAACCAATCTTCTCCAAATCCGGTCATATATATTCACATTGGACGTATCTACTTATTTTGACGCTTAGGGTCAAAGTTGATCGGTCTGGATCGAGTTGCTATATCGATTTTGGCATGCCCATATAATTAAAAACAAATCGAGAAGTTGACGCAGGGATGAACATGATGAGGTCGATCACCGTCTTCCTCAAGGATAACTACTCCGAACCCACAGAGCTTAGCTAGACTCCTCACAGAGACTTCTCGAATTCATGAGGAAAAAACAAGAAAAATAGAAATAAATTCTATAAAATTCATAATTTGATTGATGAATGAAATAAAGGAGTTCACAACCTTTTAAATAGGGATACTAAGTAATGGAAGAAATTTTGGAATTAAACTACAACTAAAACTCTTAGAATTCACAACTTACTATTTATAGACGGTCGTGATGTCTACTAGTATGCGAAGTTTTCGGCCAAAAATAGTAACTGTTCTTTTTGGATTCACCATGTTGTTCTCCTAATTATTCTAAACACTTTTCATGTTGGGCGCAACTCCTAAAGCCCCACGGATGAAGAGTTATAATCAAACTAAAACTTATTATTTATAGTAAAAATATAATTAAAATAGGGAAACGACTGTCGATCCGATGGTATTTCGCAAACCTGACTTGCACAATCCGGCAGGTTAGGTAGTGTTGATGTAGCTCGTCCTACCCCAAAATCATATATTTTACGTACGGTAACTCATTCCGGATTGCGAGATACGTCCGATTTAAGGTCTGACGGTCTGGATCACTTTTGTCATCGACCAGGCCTTTTTTGATCTATCTTGGCCATGAAACTGTCCGCGACCTGCTCTACATTAGCAGCCAACACCATAGTGACAAACAAACTCATCCACATGAAGATGGACTTTCAGACGTAAACCAATTTAACAGATGAAACGGATCGCTGGGATCGTGCATTTGGAGTGAAAAGGGCCCACTAACTGTTAGCTAGACGGTATGGTTAAAACACACCACAATGCCATCCATTAGGCCAGATAGACCCGAGTCGGCCTGATATTCTACGTGTGGAATCTGTGCCTGCTATGACAATGGCGACGATGTCTACTAAAATGTGAATCAAAGATGGACGGAATTTGCCAAGTCATGCTGTTTGTCTTTGGGCCTGCAATGCAACGGACTCTCCAACTTGAAGTCTTCGTATATAAATATACTTTGTCAAAAGCCATTTAGCCCATACCATTGCAACTCAAGAGAGAGAGAGAGGAAAGGTCTAAAATGGCGAAGAACAGGATCTCACTCGCCTGCCTTCTCTTTCCCGCCCTCTTTCTACTCTGTTGCCATTCCCAAGAAGATGACGCTGATCGAAAGGTTGTTAATGCACTCCGTTTTCTTACTTTCTTCATCTTAACTTTTGTAAAATTCTCTAATTAACGATTAACGTAATGTTTGTAGATACATGTCGTCTATATGGGCGAGCTTCCTAAAAATGGTGTATCCGCCGCATCGCTGCACCACACCATGCTAGAAGATGTCCTGGGAAGGTTACTGATACTACCTACGGCCCATATGAGAAGTGAGAGTGCTAATGTGGCACATGTATGAGAGATCTGGGCAGGTCATAGGGTGGACCCCACTTTGCATTTGTAGGCCACACGTGCACACACAAAAAATTTTAAAAAAATAAAAATAAATTGACAGTTGAAAAAAAGGGAATGGTAAGGGACGCCTATCTTGATTTTGATAGGGTCACCGTCGTGTTTATGTAAGATCCACTCCTACCATTAGATGTTTATTTATATATTAGACTCAAATACAAAAAATCAAGCTGACCTGTGATTCTGTTGGACCACACCATAGTAAATAGTTGGGAGGGAGAAGTTACCGTGCTAACTATATGAAATCCACTCCAACCATTATATTCCAAGAAAAAATTTAATCCTTTTTTCCCATAATTCATTCTCATCCATGATTCAACTTGTTCACACTAATGGAAACACTTTAGAGAGTAAGTGTTGCCCTGTTCACTGTTTCCAATCATGTGATCCAATTGAATCACGGATGGTGCTTATTTGTTGGCCATTAGCCTAACATGGAGTGACATAACTGATGGTTGGAGTGGATTTTACATTAACATCATGGTGGGGCCCACCCCTGCCACCAACCCATTTTTCTCTTAATTATATCCATTAATAAGTAAGCTTTTAGAAAACCTTTTTGAAAAAGGTTCCGAAACATAAATTTAATATTAATTAGCTTTTTTCCTTTTTTTTTTTTCTTTTTTTTTTAGGTAAAATTCCCTAACAATGAAAAATAAAAAAAGGTTTCACCAGTAACGTTGGAGGTGTCTTGGTGTTACTTACACCTTTGATGGATGCTTGAGGTGGGACACGGACAACCTTCCACTGAAGAAACAATATTTACATTAGTATTGAAGTTTCTCCATAATCATCACACTTTAAGAGAGACACTGCAGCCTTTGCTCGTTTTATGTACTTGCGTAAAACAGGCAACATCCTCCCATGCTTATACGAGAAGACACTGCCTAAAAAATCTCTAGAGACTCTCAAGGACTCACCACCATTGGAGATAATACAATGGGTTTGATATCCCAGCAATTACACCTTCCCCACGTGGTGGAACATAAACGTGGGGCCCACCTGATGAAAGGCCCAGATCTACACATTGAGCGCATGCAAGGAGAGCAGGATTTAGTACAGAATCTCACTCCCCTGATTAGCCTTACGAGGGTTCCTACTATTACCACTTCTGCTGCTAGCATAAGCATGAGAGCTTTTTACTGTTTCTATTTCTAAGAAGTTCTACGTTCCTTCCAATGGCAGTAGCGCCGCTGCCAAAGAGTCGCTTGTTTATAGCTATGGAAGGAGTTTCAATGGATTTGCTGCTAGACTGTCACCCGAAGAAGTTAAGAGGTTCTCAGGTGAGAGGATTGCGATGATGATCCAAACTAATTAACTGAAAAGAAGATTATAAATGAGGCGTGTATTTTGTGGAAGAGAATTTTTGGCTCGTGTTTAATTTGGTTAATCTGTATTAACAGAGATAGATCAGGTGGTTTCAGTGCTTCCAGACACCTTATTTAAGCTTCACACAACAAGATCATGGGATTTCATGGGCTTCACTCAAAATCAAGCCTATCATTCGCCTAATGAAAGCAATGTCATTATCGGAGTGATAGATACAGGTAAATGTCTGTTCTGCTCAAAACCTCTTTGCCTTCTGTCAACTGCAAAACTCACCCAAGTGTTCATGAATTGTAATTTGTTTCCAAGATGCCTGTTCTTCAATCAGGTTTCTCTAGTTAGTTTCTGATTTGAAAAAAATGGTGAAATTTTCATATGTTTTATGTTTGATTGTGATTTCCACAGGTGTTTGGCCAGAGTCGAAGAGCTTCAGCGACGAAGGACTTAGTCCTCCTCCAGCAAAATGGAAAGGCATATGCCAAAATGAAAATAACTTCACCTGTAACAAGTACTCATCGTCATCAATCATTATCTTCTGAGTCTGTCTCTTACTTTGAAGTTTAGGTCGAACAGGTTTTGGGACTATTCGAGCATCTGATGATTTAATTGGAATCATGTGATTTACAGCAAGCTCATAGGTGCCCGATATTATAATGCCTATGACGCCTATCTTCCTGAAGACTTCAAATCTCCAAGGGATGCAGAGGGGCATGGTACCCACACTGCTTCGACCACTGCAGGCAGAGAAGTGACAGGGGCGAGCTTCTATGGACTAGCCGAAGGCGTTGCAAGAGGAGCAGTTCCTAATGCCAGAATTGCCATTTACAAAGTATGTTGGCTCTCAGTATGTGCAGCGTCGGACATATTGGCCGCTTTCGATGATGCTATTGCAGATGGTGTCGATGTTTTGTCACTCTCCATCGGCCCCATATTTGCACTCGACTACTTCTATGATCCTCTTTCTATCGGAGCTTTCCATGCATTGAAGAAAGGGATTCTCACCGTCAACTCTGCAGGAAATTCCGGTTTTGCAGGGTCTGTCGTCAACGTTGCTCCTTGGTCTTTGAATGTGGCCGCCAGCACCATCGACAGGAAATTCGTATCCCAAATAGTACTTGGAAATGGAGATATAATTAAAGTAAGTTTGTCAAAAATTCTTTTAGTTCCAAATTAGATTTTGGATGTGTTTGGATGCTCTATTGAAATTGCATTGCAATTGCTAGTTCAATTGAGTGGGAATGAAAGTAAAGTAACAATTTTGTTCCACTTAATCCAACTAGTTATCGCAATTCAGTTCCATATATAATGCCTCCAAACACTCCGTTGTGGGAACTGCCCTAATATGTTACCTTTCTTTGCAACTTAAGGGAAATTCAATCAATGCATTTACCCTCAACGGCAAGGAGTTCCCCTTGATCTATGCCGGAGATGCTCCAAACATATCGGCAGGATTTCAGAGCATTTCTGCAAAATACTGCTTGTATGACTGGTTGGATGCTAACAAGGTACAAGGAAAGATTGTACTTTGTGATTTCCATTATGACGGTTCAGGACCTTTCTTGGCCAATGGTGTAGGCGCTATAATGGCTGGTGACGGCTACACTGATCTCTCATTGTCTTACATATTCCCAGCCACCCGCATTGATAGAGAAGACAGTGACAAGATAATGGATTACATTCAATCTTCCAGGTGAGTAACAGTGCTGTGTACACAAACAGTTTCTTCTAAATGTGGTTGTTTTTATGCTAATGTGAACCAATGCTTTAATTTCCTGAATAAGTGAAGGTTGTGTATGGATGCACAAGCGAATTGAATTGCAAAAGTCTAGTTTAGACAAGAGAAAATGACCAAATTGCAATTGGCTGAAGAGCACTCAAGATTCATGCAGAGGAAGGTGGTTGCAATTTGGTTTTCTCACTTCTTTATTCCGATTATAGCAATCCAGTTTGATGGTGAATCTAAATGTGCCGTGAAAGAGCAAACCAAAAATGATGGTGAATATTTTTCAGTACTCCAACTGCAACCATTCTCGCTGGGGAGACTTGGAAGGATGTTGTGGCGCCTCGAGTTGCCACCTTCTCTTCCAGAGGGCCTAACGTAATAACTCCCGACATCCTCAAGGTAGTCCTGTTCTTATCATTGTCTAATTCCTCATAACATGTTCTGTTTACCGTGTTTACTCTTGAGTCATGTGAAGAAAACCTCTCAAACGTGTTTGTTTTGTAAATCCGTAGCCAGATCTTACCGCCCCTGGCGTCAATATCCTTGCTGCTTGGTCTGGAACTGCTGCACCTTCCTTCTCACGTCTAGATAAGAGGCAAGTTGCTTACAACATAATCTCAGGTACATCCATGGCTTGCCCTCATGCTAGCGGCGCAGCAGCCTATGTCAAATCCATCCATCCAACTTGGTCGCCAGCCGCGATCAAATCTGCCCTCATGACTACTGGTAAGCTGTAGATGGAGAATTAGTTAAAGGCAATGTACATGTTCCATCGACTATTTACATGTGGGACCCACATCCCAGCAATCCAAATAATTCATATCATGACCCATGATGAATGGGAGATACTCCAAAAATCCCTACCATTGGAAGATCATCCCCATCCAATTAGGATGCTATTAAATGAGGATCACTAGTTGCAGTAACTCATCATCTCATGGCGACCCTTCTGATATAAGCGAGATTCAAAGGAAATGTACCATGTGGGGCCTACATCAGGGAGATCCAAGTCATTCATATGATGAATAGGAGATAAACTAAAAATCTCTACAACTGGAAGGTCTTCCCATCAGACTAGACCACTATTGAATCAGGATCACCAGTTTCAGTCTTTCCTAGTCATCTCATGCAATGATCATCTGATAATGGAGATCTCAGGGTAGAATGTCCCCATCATGGCACACTGCTTCTCCTACCAATAGCTTAGATTGTCGAAGATGGTGGGTCCCACCTGTGAGTATGGCTGGATCAAAGAAAGGTTGCCATGGAGTGCCATATAATAGAAATCAATGTTTTCTTGCAATGCAGCTAATATCACGGATCCCAGAAAGAACGAAGATGCAGAATTCGCCTATGGTGCAGGCCACATCAACCCACTGGCGGCCGTTGATCCTGGCCTTGTGTATGATGCAGCAGAGCAAGACTACATCAACTTCCTATGTAGTCAAGGCTACGACAGAAGCACATTGGAACTGGTCACAGGAGAGGCAAGCAATTGCACCACCAATACAACTGGGGGAGCTTGGGATCTTAACTACCCCTCCTTTTCACTCTCCATCCGAGATGGGCAACCCATCAATGGCTCCTTCTCTAGGACAGTAACCAATGTGGGCCCTTCAAACTCAACCTACAATGCCATTGTCCAAGCACCCTTGTCCCTCGAGATCACCATCGAACCCTCCATCCTTTCGTTCTCAGCCATCGGTGAGAAGAAATCTTTCACCGTGAAGGTTCAAGGCGATGTCATTTCTCAACAATTGATAATTTCAGCTTCAATCGTGTGGAGTGATGGGGTCCACCGCGTGAGAAGCCCAATTGCAGTGTACACCTACGTTCCGCCAGGCAAATTTAGTTGGGAATTTACGAGAAAACTTCCAGTCAATGGGCTACTTGATCTGGATGGATCCTCAGTGAATGGAATCCCCGGAGGGTATTAGTTCTTCTTAATCATGCTTACCAGAGTCTTTGACGGTTTTAACTGTCATTGTATATGCAATGGTGAATAAAAGAATGCGACCAAGAGAAGAAAATTCCAATCTCCATAACAAGAATGGAAGTATTATTTCCTTTTTAAACTTTTTAATGGAAGGATTCTATTAGCTACCAAACTGTCTGTGTTCATCTCCAATTCATAGATGTTGATGACTCATCCACTATACGGCTGGAAGAGGTTCACATCAATCTAGGCCATCAATTTATGGGCCCAATTGTGGATTGAGCACAATCTCACAATGACACGTGTCAGCTGATTTAATCATTCAATGTGTGGATGTCGAATGGACGGCCGAAACATAAATGGACAGCAGTCTGGATTCAGTGACTGACATCAGTGGTGAATATTGCCTGGTGAGCGTGATTTCAAGGTACCCAATATCAACATTTGCCTCCATAATCTGGACATTCCTAAGCGTTGGATGGGAGGAATTCTTCAAATGGATGGTAAAAGTAAAAATGGCCCATGGTCCACACTCATTTGACAAAATTTCCCTGATGAGACTAGTTGACAAATGCTTAAAAACTCGAAGGAAAAATAAAATATAATAAAAGATTCGGCAATATTTCACAGGGACTCGATAAAAAACTTGAAAAAAAAAAAACTGGAATGACTAAATTAAATCACCATAATAAGTCCACTATTGGGTCTTTCTACCGTTCCCATCTTCATGCAGACATCAGCAACGGCTCTCGAGTTTTTGAGTCATGCATGGCTGCTCAATCATCAATTTGAACCATTCATTTTTTTTATATAGCCAATGACAACCTATCATTCCCTATAATTCGGATACAGAGTGTGCACCCTCAGCCTGAGTTAAGATCCATGATTCGTACACCAAGTGTATGTAATTCCACTCATCATGTAATTATTAGGAGACATAATTTAACATATTCTAAGTTTTCACGAAGTTATTATTCATACATCCACTCAATTACATGTCTTTTCCAATACCTATTCCATTATATACACAACCACTGAATAAAAGTCCAAAATTAAACCATGTCCACCCGTTGGGACTTCATTCAACCATAGTATCAAATATTGTTCATCAAAATCACAATTATAAACACTTTCGAATCCAACCTAAACATTGATGTAGGACATGAAATTTAGATATGATGTGCAAGATTTCGGGCTTAAGATCGCGTTAGTTCATAAACAATTACACAAATTCCATATCCCACATGAAAGTCCAAACATTCAATTAAGGGAAATCTATGCGAGTCCAAGCCTACATATGATAGGGCTGGATCAATAAAAATTATGAACCAAACGATACTCAAAGATAAGAAATAATCATTCACACATGCATAATAATCAGTCCCTAATCCAAGGAATTCAGAAATTCCAATTCGGGGAACCCTAGAGTGAGAAAAGGAGCATAAAATTGGATATTTGAGTAATTTAGGGTTAGGTTTAGAAATTTTCGGTGAAAGCGGAGTGAAAGAAAGGCGAGAGACGAACCAAAGAGTACCGCACACGTGGACAATAACAATGGCCCAGACACACATGCGTGTGATCAAGGCCGCACGTGTGTGGGGTTCACTATTCAGAAAAAGACCACCTTAGCCCTGGTCGGCCAGGGATGGACTCTAAAACTCTAAAATCTCAGCTCAATCCGATGTACGGTTTGTGTGTTGTACTCCTCCGAAGTTTCAGCCCTTCTATAGGGCCAGATTGTGAAATTCTGAAGTGGGGAGGAGAATTGTTGTAATAGATGATTGATTTAAAGTGTAAATAATGGTGTAAAGTGAGAAGAAGAGATGGTAGAAGATGGGTAGTAGAGATGGCGATGAATGGGGGCGAATTGGGATAGATGTGGCTTCGCACCACAATAGTTAACCCTTCGATAAAGGGACGGCTTCGCACCCAATTAGGCTTCACAACTTAGAGAGTAAGAAAACGCAGAATTTTTATTAATCTTCAATGAATAAAAAAAGATACAAAGGGTGCCTATTTATAAGAAAACTCTAAACCCCAAAACTCACGCCATGTGCGTAACCTATTACTTGGTGATAAAGGAAACCAAAATAAAAAACTAATCAAATAAATCTAAAGCGTTCTTGATGTTGTAAATAACATTAATAAGCAAAATCTAAAATATAAAATCAATCTGACTAGTGGGTCATGATCATGAGATCCCATGATAGGCTTTTCTTGACTAATGGGCCCAATCTTTTGAATCAAACCTCCGTCTTCTAGCTAGGAGGCCCTCCCTGGACGTTTTCATCGATCTAAATCGATGGTAGGGCCATCCTTCTGGTGTATGAGCATAGGGGGGATGGTGTGCATACCATGTGGACGGCGTGCGCAGGATGTCCCCATTAATTCTCCCCGGCTACAAAGATTTCACCGCGGGTGAAATAAAATTTTTGAACTGCTCCGAGATGTAAGGATCAAGTCTCTGAAGCTCTTCCTCAGTAATTCACGTATTAGTTGAAGCTACACGTAACTTACACTTGACCAGGTACTTCTGAAACTCGTCGTCCAATGTTGAAACTATCTAATGGTCTAGGATATCCTCAATTTCCTCTCTGATTGTGTGAAGGTTAGGTATGAGAGGCAGAGGCTAAGAAGAAATGTTAGAAAGAGTAGGCATGGGAAGTAGAGGCTGAAAAAATTGGTCAGGACAAGTAGGTATGAGAGGCAGAGACTAAGAGAATGGGTCGGGACCGGTAGGTATGAGATGTAGAGGCTGAAAAAATGAGTCGGAAAGGGTAGGTATGGGAGGTAAAGGCTGGGAAGAAAGGTAAAAAAGAATGGGTATGGGAGGTAGAGGTTGGGAAAATGGGTCGGGAATGGGCCATGGTTCAAGGGATAAATATGAAAAATCAGGATGGGTAGGCGAAGGACCGGGCAAAGTATGAGTGGTCTTCTGAAAAGTAACTAGATCCTCCACATCAAATGTGAAACTAATTCCCATGGAAGGTGAAAGATCTACCTCATACCGTTTCATTTTATAATTTTGAAGGGTCCAGCGCTACGCGCGTGTAACTTACAAACGACCCTCGGAGGGTACCACTCGAGCCAGATGCGGACCATCATAGAATCCCCAATATTGAATTCTTTAAAACGTTTATACTGATTTACAGAAAAGTTGTAATATTCATTACTAGTAGTAATCTTCTGCCTGATTTCTTGATGCCATAAATGAATGTGATGCGCAAAAGACTCTGCAGGCTCTGATGCCCTATGGGACAGTGACATGGGGACAAGATCAATAGGTTTCTCAGGTTTATAAACAATAACGACTTCATAAGGACTGGGACCTGTGGACCTATCTATAGAACTATTAAACGCAAACTCAGCTGCAGGTATTACGGTGTCCTATGTTCTGGTATACTCTATATCCCTCATAGGGGGAGACTCATCCGGTAGATCATCTGAAAAGACATCACGTAACTTATCCATGACCGGAATGGCCTCAGTGGGTAACTCTACACTAGCCTCTGGTGCACTCTCTCTAGCCACAAGGTTGCACATGTTGTACCCCTCAAAATAGTGGTCTTAATGTCTCTCATGGGGTGGGTGCACAGGTACACACCCATAATTGATTTCTTGACTAACTTTATTCATTGTTCTATCCTTCAGGCCACCTGCCTGAGATTGGACATCTACTGTAAGACCCGTATCCTAGTCCGTACCGTTCCGTTGGCTTCCACGGTCCTTCCGTTCGAATTCCAGCAACCTTCGCACCGTATCTGACGTTTGCGCCCGATCCTAAGCCGAGTCCCACTTACCGAAGTCGGATCGAACCGAAACTTGTATCTTAGCGATCGCGCCGTCGCCGCGGTTCCAACACCGCGACTCACGCACCGAACCGATGCCTAGGCCAAGAGATGTGGGCCAGCGTTCTTTCCGAAGAAAATACCGCACGTTGTGAATATCGAGGGAATCTCTACGATATATCTCATCAATCAATCAATCAATCAATGTCAAGTACAACCATACCTCAAGTACAACACCCATCCATCCTTTTCCATAAGTCAACTCTCTCTCTCCCCTCACCATTCCTCTTTAACCAAGATTTCAACCCAACCCATACCTCTCCTTACAACCACCACTCCACCCATCCCTTCATCCATTAATTCTCCATTTTCCCTTATTTCTTAAAAACTCTCTCTCCCAAGCAACAAAATTTCACACATCCAAGCATTTCCAAGTTTTTTCAAAACTCACAAGTGTGGCCCACCCTCTCATCTCTCATCCACACCATCAAAATCTCATTAACCACCATCAAAAGTGAAGGCAAGGAGTATAGAAGGCTAAGGGAGCAAGGAGGAGGCCTAGAGGTGGGTGATCTACCGTTGTTTTCAATTTTAAGGGCCACTTGTTGTGGGACCCACTTGATGTATGTGTTATATCAATAGAGGGCCCATAGTGGCGAGGTCCCTCCTCTCTATCACCGTATATATATATATATATATATATATATATATATATATATATATATATATATATATCTATCTTTCCTCTCCCTAGAATGAAGTGGGCCCCACCAAATCATGTTAAATCCACTCCATTCATCAATGGTGAGGCCCACCACATTTTAGGCAAATCCACCATCTGGTGGGAAGTCCCACATGCTATACATAATATATTATAATTATTTTATATTAATACTATATATATATATATATATATATATATATATATATATATATATATATATATATATATACATACATGCGTGGAGGTGAGCCACTTTTATGTGGAACCCACCTTGACTAAAATGTGGGTCACGTGCATGTGGGGCCCACCATGATGTTGTGTATATCCATGCCGTCCAGCGTCCCTGGATGCTGGACGTGAGGCAGCATGGTTGGCTAACAGGGAGTGTATGTACTGACATGGGTGTGTATTAATAAAGCTAACAAAAAGAAATTTTACTTTTGGAATAAGCTACCCATGTAGGCTCCACCTTGATGTATGGGGATGATCCAAGCCGTCCATCCTCTTCCTCAGATCATTTTAGGCGTTGAGCCAAACTTTGAGGCTAATCTGATCATCGGGCGGACCATAGTATAGCGAATTGTATTTCTACCATTGAAATACCGCCGGATGTTTAGGTATGCTAAAACCTGTCCATATTGGACTCGTTGGATTGTATCGAGCCATAGGGACCAATGGCTGGGTTGGATTCGTCCGAGGTGGGCCTTACCTACTAAAAACCACCAGATTTTAGTTTTCAAAAAAATAAATAAATAAAACAGCAGCAGCACTGCTGTCAGAAGATGCAGGCACTGCCTACGGCTGCTTGGCGAGCAGACGGACAAGCTGGGGCTCATGGCCCCAACTGTGGGCCCCACCATGATGCGTTTCGACCATCAACACCATGCATTTGATGGGTCCCCTCGGACCAGGAGGCCGCCCCAAAAATCATCTGTATAGGGAACTCAGGTGGGCCACACCACTTAAAATCATGTGAAGACATGCCTAAACATATAAAAACACTTGGTGGGGCCTACCCGAAATTTGGATGCGGCTGAAACTTGCTCTGAACCCTCAGCCAAGTGGGACGCACCTAATGAGTGGGCCCCACCATAATGCATGTGTTTCATCCAACCCGTCCAATCATTTGGAAATTATTTTAAGACCATGCGATGAGGCCCACTTTGAATTGTATAAGGGCCATGTGACTAGGCCCATCTTGATGCATTTGTGGCCCGTCGTTGAGGCCCCCCTTGATATGTATATACGAGACCCATGTATGAGGCCCATTTGATGTACTGGACGCCCATGGGTCAAGGCCCTATAGGATGTACATAAGGCCCATTGTAGTAGATTCCACCATGGCATATGTGTTGATTTTATAGCGGGCTACACCTTGGGAGCAATGATGGTTTGATGTCCACATTGTAAGGATGATGTTGGTTAAATGTCCGCATTGTCACTCTCTCTCTCTAGGGCCCATTAATAGGCCCATACCTGTAATGTGTAGGCCGTCTAGGCCCATATTTGTTTTAATCAGAACTCATCACCACATAACATACTTAGTATAGATTCATGATCATACGCATCATATGTATGCCTGATGTGAGGATTAACTGATCATTGCACATGCCTTAGGGCAGATGGTTTATGGACTCCCTGATAGGTGGAGTTGCCCTACATGAGCACACGGTACGCGCAGGATGTTGCATGTCCGATGGTATGATTCATGCACTTGGATTCATGTGATTGTACTCATTGTATGCCCTAGTGACATCAGGGTCATAGCCTCCACAGACACATCGTGGGTGGTTGGATTAGATACCGGAAATGTTTGGTTCTAGCATACAGGTGCCATAAATGTCCCTGGGTGAAAATCTCTAAACCCGATGGTACCAGAGGATGACTCTAACGTCGAGACCGAGTGGATATATGAGCGCACGAAGGCCGAATACCAGGAGGCCGCGTCTCCCACTATATCGTGGTCGGTTAGAAAGGGGTGTGGCCTTACTCGCCTGAGGGTAGGGGGTAATAATAGGCTGAGTTTTACCAGCTCGTGAATGGGTCCGCTATCGACGTGCCGAATAGGTATTGGCAGACTATTAGTTAGGCGGATAGTGAGGTTTCTTACGCTCACTTGGACTGTACGGCTAGGAGAGCGGCAGTGCCACTTGGAGTGTACTAAACCCCGGTGATTATCCAGAATGAGAACTGTACTGATATATGATGAGGATTGGCATGCTTGGGTTGCATCTCGCATCGCATGGTCGTGTTATGGCCGATAGCATTCATATCTTGCACCGCATAGCCTTGGTACGACTGATTGCATTCATGTACTCATCACCATGATTTCACATTACTCTGACCTTGCATTCTGAGCACGCTTATACTGCGCACACACTTACACCACCCTCTAAGCTTTCTATAAGCTTATACACGATCGATGCGTGCAGGTGATGCCAGGATGCAGCCATAGCCTTGGAGCCTGCAGTCGAGCTTTTGAAGTTCCTGTTATTATCATCATCTTATATTTTCCTTTTATACACATTGTACTTAAAAGTTTTTTATCATAGTGGATTTTGTGATGGTGTTCTTGTGGTTATTGTTCGTGGGTTATGCTCATTACGAATTAAATTGATATTAGAAATCCTCCTTGTAGGATCCTAGGATCGGAACCTAGTAAATGGGTGCTGGAAGCCGAGAATAGGATTCTACGGAGGCTGTCGGCGCCAGATTCGGCGATCGAAAATTTTGTGAGCCCGATTTTTGAGTTCGGGGCGTGAGATCTACCCCAATGGTGGGGTTTGTCCTGGTGATGGTCTTTAGTCGATTAATGCGTACATCAAGCTGTTCAAAGCATTGTCCATTTCCAAGCGCTTAATCAAAGACTCCAACTTCTGAAACAACTTATTTAGTAACTCTTACAATTGTTCCATGTTTAGTGTAGGGTGCCAATCAAAATTCAGCAATATAGTTGTCAAAATATAAGATTATTATATATTTTTATTTTTAAGAAACGACCTAGTTTCTAAAAATGAAAAAGGAAAGTTTTTATAACAAGTTAGGAAAGTTACAAAAAGAAAAAGAAAAAAAAAAACAAATTAGGAAAGTTTCTATAAAATAAAATAAAAAACAACCTATTTTCCAAAAATAAGAAAGGAAATTTTCTAAGAAAAACAAATTAGGAAAGTTTCTAAAAAAAACAAATTAGGAAAGTTTCTAAAGAAAAAAACAAATTAGAAAAGTTTCTAAAAAGAAAAAAAACAACCTGGTTTCTAAAGAAAAAGAAAAAGGAAAGTTTCTAAAAATAAAGGAAAGTGAACTAGTTTCTAAAAAAGAAAAAAGGAAAGGAAATTAGTTTCTAAAAACATATTAATAAAGTTTCTAAAAAATAAAAAAGGAAAGTTTCTAAACGTAGAAGTAGAAAGCTAAGTTAATTTCTAAAATAATTCAAATAAGGGGATAACGGAAAATTTCAACAGCTTATGTCGAGGTTTATGGACTTCCAAACAGACATATATGATGAGAATTGATGTGTAATGGACATAAACAAACAAACCCTAAACATGTAATAAATTCCTCCACAAGAACCCTAGGCTTTGATACCAAATTTGATGTAGGACCACTACTAAAAAATAGGGCAACGCCGACGGCTAAAAACCGTTAGCAATGACCTTCCCTGACTGCTTTTACCCGTCGCAAGGTCCGTTGGTAAAGGTTGCATCGGCGTTGCCCGCTGATGGATTAAAACCGTTGGCATTTTCGACAGCCAAAACCATCAGCCTTTCCGACGGTAAGGGCGATGGATAAAACCGTCGACGTTTTCAACGTTTAAAACCGTCGGCGTTTTCGATGGCTAAAACTGTCAGTGTTTTCGGCGGTTAAAAACCGTCAGCGATTCTCATTAATTAAAAAAATAATTTAAAAAAATTAAGAATTTGGATGATATATTTGATTTTGATTTCTCCCTTTTCTATTGTGTAGACTTTTCCTTCTCAACTAAGTTGGTTCATTAAGGCTTTGGAGAAATTGGTATATCTAGTTGTGGATGTGTATTAATCAACGCACACATCCAAAACTAGATATACCCATTTCTCCAAAGCTCTGAACGAACCAACTTATTTGAAAAGGTAAGTCTACACAATAGAAAAGGAAGAAATCAAAATCAAATATATCATCCAAATTCCAAATATTTGGATTGGATATATGCTTTAAAAAAAGAAATAAGAGAGAAGTTTAACAAAATTGCAATATTTTAATCCCTTTGGACTTTCCACCAATTATCAGTGCTGCAACCAAACATGGCCAAAACTCCTAATGCAGCCGAAATGGGATAAGCTGATGAACAGAATCAATCTCCCAACTTAGTCTGATCAAGCTCAAAACTCTAATCTCCATCTAACAACTTCTAATCAAGCTCAATACTCTAATATCCATCTAACAATGAGACTTTTCAGCTTCAGTTTCTTTCATGCAATTACGCAATGTGCAGCACTGAGAAGTAGATTGGTGTAATTAGAGAAGTTCACCAAATGGACATATAAGAAATGAATGGATAAAAAGTGGCGCAATATGCAATACAAAGCTTACCTAACGTAATGAGCTTCAAAAGCTAACAAATTATTCATTTAAAAGAAAATTTCTCAAATAATTCTCAACAATTTTAGTAGAACTATCCATGAGGCATTGCCAGACTTAATGAGACCTACTTGGGATACTTTATTGGCGTCACAACTGCTTCCTTGAGAAGGCGCTTTGCATTCTCTAACCCCTTGATGCTTTCCCACTTCACATCTAGATTCCCACGAATGATATTCCTGCAAGTAACAAAGACCGAATATAAATTAACACTCGTACCAACTCAGTAGTAAAGATATGCCAACTGATGGATTCTAATCCATGGATAACAGGGCATTTTGTAAAACCCAGAATTAGGGACTGCTTAGCTATGGTTTCCATCCAAGTGGCACTGAATTTACCTACTTAAAACTCTCTGCTAAGGTGCGCATTTCTGCAGATTTAAAAGCAGGAAGCAGAGACCTTTGCCTGCAAAAGTAAATATCGATCATAAAGTCAAAAGCTTTCTAGCATACAAACAAATGCTGCCTGCAGCTTTTGGGTTCCAAGAATCAGGACATGATATGGTATCTTTCACAAATTGAAAAAACTTCAATCCAAATATGAGCAGTCATGCCAGGTATTACCAAACATTTTTCCTTTTTATTGACACATTTGGGTCTTTGTTCTCTTACTAACAATTTCAAGACAATTGCGTCAAAGCATCAAAATGGCGTGATCCACCTGATGGGTGCTTTCAATCTCATCCGTTAGTGCCACATTGGCCTGTGGTGGCACATTAACACGCCCAAAGTTTCTCTTCTGGCCATTTCTTTTGCAAATTGTGGGCCATCTATTGATTTGACTAGCCTGAATTGTCAAAGCATCAAAATGATGTGATTCCACCTGATGGGAACTTTCAATCTCATCCTCTAGTGTGACATTGGCACATGTGGTGGCACATAGATGAGATGGCTTATCCATGGCTGTGCAGGCTCGGAAGTGGGTTATGGGCTTACATATATACATAATGGTTAAGAGTCATTCATATGGAATACATGAGCTACGAGAGTACGGATATGTGCATCTACACATCTGTGTCATCATCAAGGTTGATATGTACCTTTCAAAAAAAAAAAAAGTAGATATGTGATGTGCATTTGTGTATATGGATATACAGGTGTATGCATGCATGTATTCATGCCTGTATGTACACTTTTACATGTCGTGATGCAAATTACATGTGTGTACATGCATGTATTCATGCCTGTATGTACACATGTACATGTCACGATGCAAATTACAAAAGGTAGAGATTTGCTACCAAATCAGAGCTGGCGCTCGGACAAGGTCCCGTCCAAGTAGCCTTGAGAATGACTCACACACCCATGGGATATGCCCATCCGCCAACACCCTGCAACCATGAAATGGTAGTTGTTTCAGAAAAAGAATATATATATATATATATATGATCACAACAATCAAAATGATGGATAACTTCTCTTCTGGACTTCTATGCCTATCCATATTCAGCTACGGAGACAACTGAATGAATGAATGCAATTTTCAAAGGATTGTTAATTAATGACGTAAGATCATCTAAATAAAATTTCTCTGTTCACCAGTTTTGCGCTGAATAATCATTGTTTAAATCACATACAAACATTCATGAACATACATTCATGATGCCGTGATGCATCCCAGGAGTGGACCTCTGAATCGATCCAATCAGTGGACTAGCCTCTCAATATCCCACAGCCATATTGTCTCTAGCTGCTTCGTTTTGGGTGTGTTTGGTTGCACCAAATTAGACTGATTAATCAGGAAATTTGGGGCAGACAAACACACCCTTAGAAAACATGTAACTGGTAAAATTCAAAAATCAGAAATTCAGCAAAGTGGGGAGTTTCTTTTAATCATAAAATTTCTTTCAGATGAAAGAATTTAAAGAGTAGAAATTTGGTTTGGGGAAAACTTGACATGGGCATGTGCATATACAGCATGAGTTTACATATTTCTACATATCGCCCCACACAAAGAGAAACAGTTCAAAAGAAGTTTGATTATTAAGGGAAACAGTTCAATGCTTGCTTCAAAATAATGAATCAACAATATGCCAGTATCGTGAGGATCTCATCACCCATCCAATCTTGACCGGACCGTGAGCCTCACATCTCATCATTTGGTTATTTCGGGTCCCACAATCAAATATTATTCCCCTTTCCTTCAATTCAGTTTTATTTACTGATGAAATGGCTGCAGAATACAATTCTTACCACCTGCTATACACGGGGGTTATCTTGATTCTTGAGCAAATTAGAGACAAGTGAAACAAAGGGTACTTATAAGTAAAGCCTTGAAGGACTTGGTATTCAGAGCTGGTAAACTGAGTTAACTTGAACTCCGATTTGGTGGATGAGTCAATAAAAAGAATACACAGTTATGAGGATAAATTACATAACTGCCCTAAGTGCCTAGCAAAATTCTCAAATGTTGCCACTGAAGATTTCAAGAAAGCAATAGAAGTAACGACTTCAATTTTTACAAGGTCATAGATTGGACTTGGAATTTAGACCCAGGCCAAACAAATCCATTTGTAAGTTTCTGACCATTGAGTTCTACATATTCATTATTTTCTAATGCAGTGCGTCAATTGATTTCTCATCATGCAATAAGAATTGAAAACAACATTAACTATTAACTGTGTGATGGAATTGATGACGAAGCACCATCATCTGAAAAAGGAGGGCAGAGAGAAAAATGTTGTAATAAGCTTAGAGCTTACCTAGAGTAACATGGAGGCCTTTGCACCTCATGACATTATTAGGAAGTATGGAGCTATTAAAGAGGTTGATGATTTTTCTACAAAGGCATGACTTGAAAAGACGCGGACACTATTTATCAGGAAGGGATCAAGGTTCTCTTCTCGTAGTGTGATTACAGGGGACGCATATAAAGGGATTCATGAAATCGGTTTACCATTAGAAATTGCTCAAAAGATCACATTTGAAGAAAAAGTCACAGCATACAACATGGGTCATTTACAAAAACTAGTAGATGACAAATTATGTGTAACATACAAAGATGGTTCAGCCACTTATGCAATTAGGGAAGGTTCAAAGGGACATACATATTTGAAAGTTGGTCAAATCATAAACAAGTGTATTATGGACGGAGACATTGTTTTCATTAATAGGCCACCTAGTACTCATAAACATTTATTGCAAGCATTTTCTGTCTATGTGCATGACAACCATACTATTAAGATCAATCCTCTTATTTGCGCTCCCCTAGGTGGAGATCTATCAATGGGCTTGGGGCGGAATTTACCCACATGTTGTCCTATCAACACAACAAACAACTTCGCAAAGTGAAGATAAAGCAAGTACAAATGAAACTAAAATTTAACAGATTGGATCTTTTACATGGATTAAGTACAAATGAAATAAGGCCCTAAGAATTTATATAGTGCATGGCTCATGAAAGCTGCAGGTCTCATTGTTTTTTTCCTTGTTCTTTCTTTTTTTTGTTGGTTTGAAAGATAGCTATTGTTCCCATAACATACGGGAGTAATTTAAAAAACTTGGATAATTGAAAATGGCATGATCTTGATTAGGGAAATAAAACAGGAACAATGTTATGCAACTAATCTATTAAAACCAGCCTATATATATGAATCAATACTTGAAGATAATTGTCCCATTTTTCTCTTGATTATTCTCTGCTTGAAAATGGCTAAATTGATAAATGTTAGAAACAACTGATGATAAATATTAAAGCAGGTTCCAGAATTTTCATGCTAAATTAATACTATTGATTGACAAGGCTGAGAATCTAAGATGGGCATACACTGCTGAAGAATGCACATAAGGACATGAGTATGTTTATGCATGGCCACATTGATAGAAACCCATGCTATTAAAAAATAGCCACATTGATACATACATATGGAAGTAGGTAGATTTGCAGATAAACCATGAAGTATATGCTGCAGGTTCGGTTCTACCAACAGTTGTATGGAGGACGAGAAACTGATTTTTCTTTCAATTAATTTATCTCTTAGTTTCCAGTATATTTTGATTGATTATGACACGTTGATACAAGGCAACTAGATTCTCACTTGTATTTATCTTTTTTTCATTTGACTAAGCAATGGCTACAGTCATATATGGCTTAGTAAAACTAACCTTCACGAGAAATTCTGCTTGATCCTGTGGACCTAATCTGACCTTTGGTGAACTTGATTGAATTGGGGAGCCTACAGAACCATCATTTCCTGTGGGCTGACCATCTTTCCCATTCAAGCTACCCCTAGGTAAAAGCCTAAATCTTCGAGGATCCAAATCTCCATAACTAGGTGAGCTCCCAAGACTTCCCTGCGCCTGAGCCTGTGCCAGGAGCTGCTGCTGCTACTGTGGTGTCAAAATCTGAAACTGGTTTGATGACTGTAGAAAATATTGGATACGGTGATTTCTGCAAATCCAAAACCGTGTGCATATCTTATGAGTAAGTTGTTAGATTAGATTTTTTTTCCTAAGGTCAGATTGCTAGCTGTGTAGATTTCTTTCTAGATTTTTCTAGATTATTTTTTCTTTCTTTAGCTACCCCTAGGATGAATCTAGACAGGGATAGTTTAGTAATTTCACAGAATAAGAAAGCTTATAAATAGGCAGCAGTGTAATACGATTTTTAATTCAATCCCAATCTAAAGCAGCAGTTTTCTTTTCTTCTTTAAAATTTCTATTTTTCTCTTCGGTGGCTGCAGCCACACAACAGCAACCCAACAAGTGGTATCAGAGCCCTTGATCCTTGGGCCTCATCAGCCGTGAGAAGGAGCTGCTAATCCTTGGGCCTCATCAGCCGTGAGAGCCTCATCAGACGTGAGGAGCTGCTGATCCGTGAGAAGGAGGTCCTGCACCTCTACCTGTTTTGGGTGTCTGCAAATACCCAACAACAAAAACCAGCAGAAATTTTCCAGCAAAAAGTTTTCCAGCAAGTTTTTGGCCACAACAGAAATTTTTTTTCAAAAACAATCTGTTTTTCAAAAATCAGATTGCAAAAAAAATCTGTTTTCAAAAAAACTATTTTCAAAAAAATCAGATTGCAGTAGAGGAAAAAAAATCTATTTTTTTTAAAAATCAGATTGAAAAAAAAATCCGTTTTTTCAAAAAATCAGATTACAGCAAAAATATCTGTTTTAAAAAAAAATCAGATTGAAAAAAATCTGTCTTTTTCAAAAAAATCTGATTGCAGCACAAAAAAAAAAAAAAAAATAATAATAATAATAATAATAATAATAATCAGATTTTAGCCAAAAAAATCTATTTTTCTATCTCCCTTCATTTTTCAAAAAAGAAACAGCCATACCTTTAAAAAAAAATATGGCTAGCACAATCCAGCCGCAGGTTCCTAAGTTGTCAAAGAACAACTATGAAAAATGGTGCATTCAAATGAAGGCATTGTTCGGGTCGCAAGAACTATAGGAGATCGTCACCGATGGGTATGAAGACCCACTATGGAAGAAGAAGCCGCCTTCACCAATGAAGAAAAGATCACTCTAAAAAATCAAAGGAAGAGAGACAATAAGGCTTTGTTTCTCCTCTATCAAGGGTTGGATGAATCCACCTTCGAAAAGATTGCCGAAGCAATATCAAGCAAGCAAGCATGGGATACCCTTAGCACCATCTTCAAGGATGTAGATCGAGTGAAGCGGGTTCGCCTTCAAATATTAAAAGCCGAGTTTGAAGCGACTCACATGAAGGAAGGTGAGAATATTACTGATTATTTTTCACGTTTGCTTGTAATTGTCAATAATTTGAAAAGAAATGGTGAAAAGATTGAAGATGTCCGAGTTATTGAAAAGATACATCGATCCCTCACAACCAAGTTTGAGCATGTGGTTGTGGCGATCGAAGAATCAAAAGATATTGAGAAACTCTCCATTGAGGAGTTGATGGGATCGTTGCAAGTTCATGAGCAACGAATGCAGAAGAATGCCAGTTCCATGCCGATGGAACAAGCTTTAGAGTCAAGATTGACTCTGAATAATAACAATGGTGGACGTGGAAGTTCACAACGTGATAGACGTTTTGCTAACAATCGCGCAAGAAGCAGAGGGCGCAGATACCAACAAAGCCATGGCCAAAACCAGCAGAAAAACACCAATTTTCGTGGAAGAGGAAATGGTAGAGGTAGATCTATGTGTGAACGAGGAAGTACAAAGAACATCCAATGCTATAACTACAACAAGCTTGGCCACTATGCATCTGATTGCTGGAGCAAGCCGGTGACTCAAGACGAGCTATCCAACTATGCTGAAGCATCAGGCCATGAACAAGAAAGCTCCACACTTCTCCTAGCACAAGAGAAAGGTAGTGATCAGCAGGATGTATGGTATCTCGACACAGGTGCAAGTAATCATATGTGCGGCGACAAGAAACTCTTTGTGGAACTTACAGAAGGAGTTCATGGCGATGTAACGTTTGGAGACTCATCAAAAATGCCTGTAAAAGGTAAAGGTAAAATCCAAATCTTTCAAAAGAATGGTGTTCTAAACTATATCTCCAATGTGTACTACGTGCCTAACATGAAAAGTAACATACTGAGTCTCGGACAACTCCTCGAAAAAGAGTATGTCATACACATAGAGAATTCTTCTCTTTCCATTAGAGATATGCATGGATGTATGATTGTAAAAGTCCAGATGGCGAAGAACCGTATGTTTCCTCTCCATATAAACACAATGCTTGAGAAGTATTTTTATGGAAAAGCAAAGAATGATTCCTGGATGTGGCATCTTCGCTTTGGCCATCTAAATTTCAGTGGCCTGAAACTTCTGTCCTCATCAAGTATGGTGCATGGCTTACCTCCTATTGATGCTCCAGAACATGTGTGTGAGGTGTGCACACTTGGGAAACAACAAAGGAACTCCTTTCCGAGTGGAGTATCCCATAGAGCAAGAGAACTATTGCAGTTGGTTCACACTGACATCTGTGGACCATTAGATCCAATCTCTCTTGGAAGTAATAAATACTTTATTACCTTCATTGACGATTTCAGTAGAAAATTATGGGTGTATATAATCAAAGAGAAGTCTGCTGCTTTTACTATTTTTAAAAATTTTAAGGCCCTTGTTGAAAAAGAAAGTAGTCTTAAAAGCAAAACTCTTCGATCTAACAGAGGTGGGGAATACAACTCAAATGTTTTTCGAGAATATTGCAGGGAACATGGCATTAAGCAACAACATACTGCAGCGTACACGCCACAACAAAATGGAATTGCGGAACGGAAGAACCACACTATCCTCAATATGACGAGGACCATGCTGAAGGAGAAAAGTCTGCCAAAGAATTTCTGGGCAGAGGCAGTTGCATGTACTTCCTATCTGCTCAATAGGTGTCCAACTAAGAGTGTCAGATTCCAAACACCGCAAGAAGCATAGAGTGGATACAAGCGGAGCGTGGCACACCTTAAGATCTATGGGTGTGTTGCCTACGCTCAAGTTCCAGAAGCAAAAAGGAAAAAGCTTGATGATCGTGGCGAGAAGTGCATCTTCATCTGCTACAGCGAAAAGTCAAAGGCATACAAGCTCTACAACCCACTAACCAATAAGCTGGTGGTGAGTAGAGATGTGGTATTTTGTGAGGAAGAAACATGAAAATGGAACGAGGGAAACTCAGCCAAAGAAAAGCAAGTCGAGGTCAAAGAATATGAAGAAGAAAGACATGAGAAGCAAGAGCAGACACCCACATTACCCCCTTCGGATCACAGAAGTCCAAGAGTACGCTCCATCTCTCCTGGAAGTACTTCATCAAATCAGAATTCATCCAGCACATCTTCAACCAATTCTCCTTCACCCTTAGCTCCCATTAAAGTGAAAAACATCAACAACATCTATGCAGAAACTGAGGAAGTGAATTTACTCTACCTGTATGCGGACCATGAGCCTCTCATATTCAAGGAGGCTGTAAATGAAGAATGTTGGAAAAAGGCTATGGAAGAAGACATTCATGCCATCGAGAAGAATCGAACATGAGAGTTGACCTCACTCCCCAAAAGCCAGAAGACCATTGGTCTCAAATGGGTGTACAAAATCAAGCGGAATGCCAATAGTAAGATCGAACGATATAAGGCAAGGCTCGTAGCAAAAGGCTACAAACAGAAATATGGGGTAGACTATGAAGAAATTTTCGCCCCAGTTGCTCGCCTTGACACTGTAAGAATGATTATCTCCCTTGCAGCTCATCACAGTTGGATGATCTACCACTGGATGTAAAATCTGCATTCCTAAATGGGGTACTCAAAGAAGAAGTATACGTTGACCAGCCTGAAGGCTTTGTCATGCAAGGGGAGGAACACAAGGTGTATCGGCTGAAGAAAGCCCTGTATGGGTTGAAGCAAGCTCCCCGTGCTTGGAATGCACGGATTGACGGTTATCTTCAAGAGAATGGCTTCGTCAAATGTCCGTATGAGCATGCAGTCTACACAAAGAAGAATGCCCGTGGTGATATCCTTATCGCTTGTTTATATGTGGATGATCTGCTGTTCACTGGGAACGGCCAGGCGATGTTTGGAGAATTCAAGCAGGCTATGTTCAAAGAGTTCGAGATGACTGATGGTGGATTGATGTCTTTCTTCTTAGGCATTGAAGTGAAGCAACAAGTCGGCGGCATTTACATATCCCAGAAGAAGTACACAAAGGAACTTCTTAAGAAGTTTCAGATGATCGACTGTAAAGCCGTAAATACACCTGTAACAACAGGCCTGAAGCTCGCAAGAGATGGGGAAGGAAGAAACGTTGACTCAACCCTATTTAAGAGCCTAATCAGAAGCTTAGGGTACCTCACAATCATTAGGCCAGATATAGTCTACAGTGTTAGGCTTCTAAGCCGGTATATGGAAGCCCCAAAAGAGTCACACTGGCTAACTGCAAAACGAGTACTGAGGTATATCAAAAGGACTATTGAATTCGGTCTCTTTTATCCATACGATGATGAAGCGATGTTGTATGGATACTCTGATAGTGATTGGGGTGGTGACCAAGATGAAAGAAAAAGTACCACAGGCTATGCTTTCTATCTTGGGTCGACAGCATTTACATGGAATTCAAAGAAGCAGAGTGTGGTCGCCCTGTCCACATGTGAAGCTGAGTACGTAGCAGCTTCATCCACTGTATGTGAGGCGATCTGGCTAAGGAATCTGTTAAAGGAGCTGAAGCATTTACAGGAGGAATCCACTGTTATATATGTGGACAACAAGTCGGCAATCGAACTTGCCAAAAATCCAGTTCAGCATCGAAGGAGCAAACACATCGACACAAGATATCACTTTCTTAGAGATCAAGTAAAGCAGAAATTGGTAAAGCTGGAATACTGTCACACCACTGAGCAAGTGGCAGATATCTTCACCAAAGCATTGCCAACTGACACATTCAAGAGACTTAGATCAATGCTTGGAATGAAGCCGGTTTTGGTTTGAAGGGGAGTGTTGGATACGGTGATTTCTGCAAATCCAAAACCGTGTGCATATCTTATGAACAAGTTGTTAGATTAGATTTTTTTTTTTCTAAGATCAGATTGCTAGCTGTGTAGATTTCTTTCTAGATTTTTCTGAATTATTTTTTCTTTCTTTAGCTACCCCTAGGATGAATCTAGACAGGGATAGTTTAGTAATTTCATAGAATAAGAAAGCCTATAAATAGGCAGCAGTGTAATACGATTTTTAATTCAATCCCAATCTAAAGCAGCAGTTCTCTTTTCTTCTTTAAAATTTCTACTTTTCTCCTCGGTGGTTGCAGCCACACAACAGCAACCCAACAGAAAAGGCTTCTGTACCCGTGGGCCTAAATTTTGCCATAGTTGGTCAATGCCCTGGGAAAATAGAAATAATTCAATGTCAGGAAAGATGTGCATATCCAAACTATATACCAACACCAAAAACCCATACTGCGGATGAATTTAGTACATGACTTACAGTTAAAAGGCCAACCCTTTAATGGAAGACCACTGACACCTTGGTTCAACCCTGAATAGAAAGGCACAACAAATATATAAGGGAACTCTGCAAGAAAATTCCCAAATAACAAATCCTAATAATATAACCAATTTTCAGGTACTTATCAACATATTTCATTAACACAATGGACAACAACATGCTCCTATGGACAACTAATTTTCAGCTACTTCTCACCATGCTTCATTAAAACAATGCATAAGAAAACACATGTATGCACACAAAATTTCAAGCTTGGACAAAAAAGGGCAGAAGATGAGGACACGAGGAATGTATTCGCAATATTAAAAGTTTTCTGAGACACCAGCTAGCATGTGCACCTGCATGTGGATCGGCAGGGGCGCAGGGCCCCAGACGCATGTGCAATTAGCAAACCTCCCAAAGCCCAATTGTCAGAGTCCAAAACAACCCTTACTCAATTTACTGCCATAACATGACTTTCTAAACATAAAACATCCCAGAACATGCATAAATTCATGTAAAATTTTCCTGAAATCAGAAAATTAACACAATCTAAAATTGGAAAGAAATCAACTTAGATTGGCTGTTAAAAAAAAAAAAACTTCTCAATAAGGTAACTTGCAAACCCAGCAAAACTTAGAAGTTATCTTTGACTTGAATTTACAAAGAAACTAATTTAAACAGATCTTGGAACTCTAGATTAGAAAATTTCAAGAACTCCAAGCCAAAGCCTAAACTGGAAACCTTCCTAATCATATCACTACCCGATTTGGCTCTTGGTGGGACCCCAAATGATGAACTCGTCAAACAAAAATCTATTTTTTACCACGACCATGTAATCTTTCGACCTTTGGAAGGATAACCCAATAGGCTACCCAATGGTTCCAATCAATGTTTTAAATATCGAAGATATCGGCAGATATATCCCACGATATCTTGTATCCCACATGCGCGATACGAAAAGCACAGGTAGTGCCGATATATCCCACATGTTTGATTCGGTTGCCCAAATTCATTAATCCCAATGACCATTTTCAATGAAGTCTTCTCATGTAATTCTAAACCTCGTGTAGGACCTCTCTTCTTTGACGATGAAGATGAAGACCTGCCTGCATAAAAAGAAAAATACCTATACACATGTTTCATCATCGCCAATATAAAAGATATTTTAAATCTTGACAATTAAGGAAGGCTATCTTATTAGCTCTAGTATCTTTATGGGCTGCATCTTCAGGAGCTACATCCCTTAGTGGCTCTGCACCGAATGACTCTACTTCTGAATGAAAGATCATTTTAAAAGAAATTTTAAATCTAAACAACTAACGAGAGCTATGTTATTACCCCTAGCATAAAAAGAAAATAGCTACACACATGTTTCATTATCGCCAATATAAAATAAATTTTAAATCTAAACAATTAAGGAAGACTATCTTATTACCTCTAGCATCTTTAAAGGCTGCATCTTCAGGGGCTGCATCCCCTAGCGGCTCTGCGCGGAATAACACTGCCTCTAAGTGAAAGATCATTTTTTAAAAAAAATTAAATCTAAACAGCTAACGAGAGCTATGTTATTACCCCTGACATCTTTATGGGATGCATCCCCGAGTGGCTCTACCTCTAGATCCACATTCAAGATCTAATTTGTAATGTAATTACTATAAAAATTTCTATCCGAATAGCAAATTAGTACTAAGTATAATAAAGAGACGAGTAAATTAATTTATAAATTTTTTTCCATCACATTAATATGATAATGGAAAAATCAAAAAGGGCATAAATCGATTCGTTACATGCATAATATAACCAACAAATCAGGTCCTCACTTCGTGGCCAGACAGTCATGGGAATGGCTATCTATTCATTGCTTGAATCATAAGTCTGTGGAAGGGATATCATGGACCAGTCACCTATTCATCGCTCAACTAGACTTCATGGCAAAGCAACCATGGTTAAATGGCGACCCATTTCATAACTTGGTTGAACTTTGTGGTGATATGGTCGAGCGAAATCTCTACGCATGATAAGATGACCCCACTGGCCATTTATTTGAAACCTACAGATTTTCTTAGGTCCGACACATGATCACGAATATAGGTGCTTAACTAACTCATTCTAAGCTACTCAATCCAAGTTATGCTTAATAATGATAATGATTGGGCCATAATAGCCCTTTGATTGGTGCATCCCGACGAATGCAGATGTTCCTCCTAAAATAAATACATAACTGTCGTGGAGGCCCACCGATGCGTTACAGGATATAGACCCCACGGATGGTGGCCCAGGAGATCAATGGCCACGCGCAATTGCCTAGACATTTAAGATGTAGAACTGCCCATCAGAAATGATCCAAACGACGACTTGCACTATACTCTTATTCGGTTTCGAGGCATGCAAGTGGTAGAAGAAATTATATACCATAAAATGGAATATGTAAAGACTTTTATCAGTAATCCACATCCATGAAAAGAGCTTCTCATCTACCAGATTACTCTTCGCACATCCTGTCTTTGTTTGGTCCCTACGAATCTGCATCTCGAATATATCCAGTTTTTTATTTATTAAAATAAAAAAATAAAAATAAAAATAAAAAACCATAGGTGGGTGTAATTTGCAAACCGAGAGTCATGTGGGTGGAACTTTCATAAGATCTATTTGGTTCATCAGATACGGTGCCTTATTTTCACTAGCAAAACCAAAAATATCAATGATCAAATACTCAGGTGGGCCACACCATAGGAAACAGTTGGGATGGGATGCCCATTAATTGTTAACTTTGTCTAGGGCCTACGGCGAATTTTATAAGACATCCAAACGTTTCATTTGAAATGCCTCATCAGGATGAAAGAATTATCCAAAATTCATAGTATTCCAAAACTCGGGTGGGCCATACCATGTGAATTTAGATTTTTAAGGTAAGTTTCAGGTGCAGCCCACCTGTATTGAATCAGCTTGATTTTTCGAGTCAATGCCAAATAAGGGGTGATGTACCTGATGGACGGGTTGGATTTCATTGATCAAGGTAAGTATTTTACCCATATCAGAGAAAGTAAACTGGTAGGCACCTAGCTCGAGGTACGCATGCGTTTTCCCCTCACTTTCTTTCTCAGGCGAGAGATTTGACGACAGAAATGGTGGGAAAGCTGCTGAAGTATAAAACAAAACAAAAGGCCTCTCTCATAAAATTCCCTACAAACGCACTCAAACCAAGCCTTCTTTCCAAAGTTTCTTATGGATTCTCATGCTCGTCTATCTCATGATTTTGATGTCGACAAGTGTTTGTGCGATTCGTGCGAGGAGAGATCGATGAGTTCAATCGCTGCACACGTGCAGAGGAATTTCTTGAGGTGGGCCCCACCGTTTACATCGCCTAGTCTACTAATCAAGTGGGCAATGCGTGTGGCCAAGTTGGTGTGTGGACCAACTTCATGAGAGAGAGTCTCCTTTAACATGGCCCACGAGAGTGAGTGAGAGAGAGAGAGAGAGAGAGAGAGAATAGTAATAAATTTAAAAGCTATAAATAATAATAATAAATTAAAAAATTAAAAAAATAAAAATAAAAATAAAAACTTTTTAAAATAAGCAGCTTAAAAAAAAACTATATATGTGTGTGTGTGAAAGAGATACAACCATATTAGGGCGGGTCCCAACAAAAAGTTAGTGGACCCTGTCTTTCGTGTACAAGAAAACAAAAAATCCTACACAATGCAAAGGTTGCCTGCGCCTGTTCTGTCTAGAAAGATTAGGCCAAGAATCTTGGCACGGAGATCTTTCACGCCATGGAAGAGGGAATCCCCGTGCCTCGCATCCAAGTAGCTTTTATCACATAAGTTACTTTTACATTAAAATAAGTAGCTTTTAGCAGATAAGTTTTTACAATAATGTTTAGCAAACTAACCTAGGAGGCATGTGGATCATAAGTTACTTTTTTTCTTTTTTTTTTTGAAATTCAAAATTCATTGATATGGGAATTTTCTTACAATCTGGGCAGGAAGGCTCATCAGAAAATAAGAGCCCGAGGCCCCGAATGTACAAAACATTCACATTCAGGAAGGCCCAACCCAAGAGGGCCCACCTATCATATCGAAGAAGGATCATAAGTTACTTATGATAAAGCTACTTATTCTACAAGTAATTTTTCCTAGTTTTTACTTATTAAGAAGATAAGTATGTTTGGCAAACAACATGGTTATCAACTTCTCATCTCTTTCATCTCCAGTGATGCCTCTCCTTGACAATTTATGAAAAGTAGAAAGCTAAAAAATTAACTAATGTGATTATATACTTTTAAGTAAAAAAGTTACTTATAACTAACCATAAACCAAACTTATCTGAAATAAGTCACTTATCTACTGGTATAACTAGAAAAAGTAACTTATTTAATGATTTAACATGAGTAAAAAGTAACTTATACAGTGGTATCCAAATAGGCCTTGAGAATATCCGTTGGTAATTTAGTCAATAGGCAATTCACTTCCATTTTTAAAAAAAAAAAAAAATGAATAAAAAAAATAAGCTAAGGATATCCCTTGGTGATTCGATGAGGAAATAATTTGCTTACATAAAAAATAAAAAAATAATAATAATAATAAATAATTAAGAGAGAGAGAGAGAGAGAGAAAGAGAGAGAGAGAGAGAGAATTTCGTAAGGATGTGAATTGCCTAGTGATCCAAGGATGACATGATGTGGTAGGATTTAATTGAGCCACTACTGCTAGGCCTTGTCTTCGACACTAGCACATTGCATGATCAAATCTAGCCACATGAGTCACCAGGGCAATCCATGCTCATTACATAGCTTTCGGGTTTAGTGTGAGTTTATATGTGTTATGTGTGCAGTTTCTAGGTGCATGCATATCGAGCATCGTGCACTGTCCAAGCATCATATCCCTTCTTGAGATATTAACAATTTGATGTGAGGAAGGGGGTGAAACAGTAAGGGAAAGATTGGTCTTCCATAAGTGATTAAATCCATAAATCCATAGGGAAAGTTTTTAAGCCCCACAAGAAAATAAGAAAGAAAATTCAAATATTTTATTAAATAATGTTTGCATGATTTCTCGATTACACTACTAATAAAGAAATCCCAAATCATAATTCAAATTTCTTCGGAAAAAAAAAAAATTCTTAATTACCCGAAATAACAAAACTCTTTTAAAGCTTAATTTGCTAAAAAAATAGAAAATCTAAATAAATCTTATTAGAACATTTCTAGCAATATTACAAGTAATATTTTAAAAAGATAAAAATCTAAAAACTCTAAACATAAGGAAATATGATAAAAATAGAAATTATTAAAAATAATACTTTTCTTCTAAAATCATAATTTTAAACCGGAAGCATACGTGATCCTGCAGAGCAGAGTTCATGACCTGCCAGGCAAGTCCCTTCACCCCAAAACCATAGTTCCATAGAGATCGATAGGTTGTGTTTCGTGATGATGTTTAAATCAAAAGTTCCAATTCTTATATGGTCAAATTTTGAATGACAATTTTTCCATATTTAGAATGAAATTTTTTTAACTGAACATGCTTGAACCCAATTACGTTGTGCCCTATGTAAGATTCGCTCTGGTTGTAAGTGATTACTTTCATTTTTATTTGATTTCTTTTACACCAGCCCAACTAAGATTAGCATTTATGGCACATCCTGCATGACAAGTTAAGGAATGCGATCAAATGCAAGCAACATGAAATGCCTCTTATACTGCAAGTGATTGGCAATTACGGTAGAGCCTACCTTTGGGTAGACCCCACTTGAATGAACCAATTATAAGGCATCTAATCTACATGACTTGGCATCTGATCGTGTCATTCACCCCGTTTACATATGGGAAATTTTCTATAGAACCCTTTAATTGTTAAGACGAGCCCATGGAAATCATAACCAATCTGCATGAACACGGCCCAAATTCTATTCTGATGGAACGAACCATCTTCCATTGTCAGTTGAATTTATAACCATACATAGGGACGGCTATGATTGTCTCTTAAATGTGATTTTCAAGATGTACTCTATGACAGTGGGACCGCAATTTGGACGACCAGATTGTCGCATTGCGTGTACCGTCGGTGAGTGAAAACGCGCAATTAGTGGCCTTATTATCACAGAAACTAGTTGCAGAGGTTGGGTTGGGTTGGATTTCTGGTTGAGTTCGGATTGGAATTCAGGTTGAGTTGTGGGTGAGATTGGATTTGGCTCCGTTTGACCCTCAATGAGACTCAACCTGCCTAAGTTGCAACCCCAGCAGGATCTGATAAAAGAATACAAGTAAAAAGGTCACAATGACCGAATCCATCCCAATAGAGGATTAATAACTTAAGAGGGTGTTGAGTGTGCATGACATCTAATCCGTCCAACAGGTTGGCCCCATCAAGAATACCACCAAGCATAAAAGTCAAATTAATCCACCCATCATGCGGCCCCCATGTGTACTCAATAGTTCAAAAATCAAGCTAATTTGTGGGGTCCACAATGATTTTATAGGTCATCTAAACCATTAATAAGGTCACTCCCAGTTGGATGAACTGAAAAAACAAGAATATTAGCTTGATTTAAAACTTTTATGGCCCCACGAATGTTTCAATTGTGACATTCAATTCCCATTTTTTCCTGTGGTGTGGCCCACTTGAGTTTTGGATCTGCCTCTTTTTTGGATTCATGTTCTAATATGAGTTGGAAAAACAGATGTGCGGGGTGGATTTCTCATAGACATCATGGTAGGCCTCATCTAGATACTGACCCCAGGAAGGGTCACTGACAATGGCGTCCCTAATCCACCCATCAGATGCATTGCACGTGCCTTACTAGACCTGCAAAAGCCTACTTCAAGTCGAAGGAAGGTGATGATGTATGAGACAGCTATAATGGGATGAAGGAAGCCTGCGACTTGCGTAGCCAAACAGCTGAAGAGACTCCCATCTCACAACCCTATGTTCTATCATCATTGCATTGCTCATGACACCACCATGAGAACATAAACCATTCAACTACAAGTTACTACCGTTGAAAAAAGAGGACTTGAATACGGAAGCGGATTGGCTAGTGTACCTCACACCAGCTATATAGCTGCTGTAGGTACATGTCGTGCGAAGACGAGCACTGACGCAGTGACGCTCCTCGAGCTCGGACGCGGATTGCGTCCTACCCCCGCCCGGACGGATACCGTCCGGGCAGGGCTCTGCGTGGCCCACCTTGATATAAGTGTTTTATCCAGGCCGTTCATTTCTTTTTTCAGATCATTTTAAGGTTTTATCCTAAAAATGAGGCAGGTCCACAGCTTCAGTGGACCATACCAAAGGAAGCTGCAGTGATAATGACACCCACCGTTGAAACCTTTCTAAGGGCCACTGTACCATCCAATCTATTCATAAGTTCATGTAGACGTGTATGAAGTGAAAAAACAAATATCAGCTTGATCCAAAAGCTTCTCCAGCTCCCAATTAGTTTTTAATGGTGGAAATTCAATCTCCACTTTGTGGTTCACTTAAGCCTTGAAACTAGCTCATTTTTTAGATGATATATTAAAATAAAATGAGGAAAGCAATGAACAGCGCGGATAAAATACTTACATCATGGTGGGCCCGACAAGGCCCTACCCGGACAGTAATATGTCCGGACGGGGTAGGACGCAATCCGCGTGGCTCGAGCTCGGAGTTGTACGAACGGTTCAAAAGAGATCGAAGTTACATGGGACCCACAATGATGTATTTATTATATCTACACCGTTCATCTATTTTAGAGATCATTTTAGACCATTATCCAAAAAATGAATAATAACCAAAGGTCTATGGACCACACCACACATAGCAGCGGAGATAATGATTTTCGCCGTTAAAAAGTTTGTAGGGCCTACCATAACGTTTATTTTTCATCCAATCTGTTCATAAGTTCGCAAATACCTGAATTAAGATGAAAAACAAATTTCATATTGATCCAAAACTTCTGTGACCCTAAAAAGGTTTCAATAGTAGACGTTGAATCCCCACTATTTCTTGCAGTGTGGTCCACTTGATTATTAGATCTATCTTATTTTTCGTCTCAAGCCTTAAGACAAGCTTATCAAATGGATGGACAATTTATGTATAACACATTCATCATGATCAAACCCACGGACCTTGCTTACGTCAATGCAGCAGATATATAGCGGCGTGAAATACAATGGATTGGCTGGTCTATCGCACACCGCTATATAGCTACTATAGCTACGTGTAAAAGGAGATCTGATGCTCCTCGAGCTCTAAGTTGTACGGATGGATTGGCTTTGGTCGGTCAGTGGGAAGTGGATAGGCTGGACGAGCACTAACGGTTTATTCCATCCACACCAAATGGACAGGCGATTTGAATGTAACACATATATAGTTAACAGAACTTGCTGGCGTAAATACAGCAGCCACATAGCTGGTGTGAGGTACACCAGCCAATCCGCTTCCCCCAAGGATGTGCATAGTACATGCCAGTTTCAATTTGTGAAATCGAGGTCCATGGCCCAATGATCCAAACCATTGGTACATCGGCCTCATCATGGATGGACAACACCTAAAAATCTCCTCATTAGTGCAATCCAAACCTTTGAATTTGTATCAGCCGTTGAAGAATAAGGGATCGAAAATTCGAAACATGGAAGCGGAGAACTTAGGTGGAATCTTCTCCAAAATGGAGAAGTTCATAAGCCGGTAGTTATTCCATCTACCAACTTAGAGTGAGTGTTGTTTTTCGTGAAAATATTAAAAGGCCAGTGATAAATTACTTTCGGAGATCAGCGGTCTAGATTGGTGGACCATGTGGGACCACTTGAACAAACTGAAACATATGTACATTGCATATTCTTGGATCAAGCATCATATAATTCTTCCACAAAGTTCCAGCAAAATCCAAGTACGTATTGGATTTCGTTTTACATAGCCCATAGTTCACCATCCTTTATACCCCGTCTTCCATTGGCCGTGTGCCCTTTAAAAATGGGGAAAGAAAGGGAGAGCCGATTAGGTGAGACCCCGGCTTCACCCAAGACAGTCCGGCCCTTACCTTGGGGACCACCTTAATGTATGTATTATGTATTCACAATGCCTATCCGTTTTTACATATCATTTTAGGACATTATCCCAAAAATAAAGTAGATGTAATTATCGGGTGGACCATATCATAAGAAACAGTGCTGATTGACCATCCTATCATTAAAAACTTCTTAGGGTGCACCTTAATGTTTCCTTAGTATTTATTTATCATCCAATATGTACATTACGTCACATAAGCCTGGTTGAAGGGGAAAAAATTAAATATCAGTTTGATCCAAAACTTTTGTGGACCAATAATGGTACATTGGCATTATTTCTTATGGTATGATCCACCTTATAATTGGGTCTGATTCATTTTTTAGATGATGCCCAAAAATGATCTGTAAAAAGGGATGGACGGCGTGGATGCATAATACATACATCAAGGTTGGCCCTACGGTAAGGGATGCACTGTCTTGTGTGAGGCCGGGGTCTCACCTAATTCGCTCTTTTAGGAGAGGAGGGAACTTTTTTCATCGTGGTACACACGAGCTCATGTAAACTTCCCTACTCCAGCCATTCCCTTCTATTTAAAGCTTCTCCCTCCCTTTGTGTTTTCTCATCCTATTCACATCCCTCTCACAGTACATACGGTACGCACTCTTCCATACGCATGATAAGCATGTGAAGTTGGTATTTGTAGCCCTTGCTTTTGATACCTGTACTTTGTTTTTGGGGCTTTTTATTATTATTATTATTATTATTATTATTATAAAGCTGGAGCTGCTAAGCCCACACGTTCAAGCTCGTTAAGAACGATATTCAATCAATCCAACAGTGGGGTCCTTCATTGTCTATGGCCTGGGCCAAGAATCAGGTCGGTCCATTTGTCAGGTGGGGCACAGTTTATGAAACAAATCAATAGCTGTAACAAAACTTCGCCAAAGTTTTCTACTCCTTCAAAACTGTCATCATCGCCCACCTGATGAGCGAACCAGCCTGATTTAGGGAAAGAGCACCTACACCGTAGGATCCACCTCACAGACGGCTTGATATTGCACCCATCTACCGTGCTAGCACATCTGGTGGCATGTAGACGGTAGGTGTGTCTTCTGCACCCGTGTGGGGCTAGCAAAGCTGGTTATGGCTAACATGAAAATATAGCATGAGGGGTACCGTTTTTCAAGTTGGGTAATACATATGACTATCATGTCATTTCATCTCAAGCCATATTTGATGATGGAAGGCAACCGGGTCCTCATAAAGGAATCTGCTTATCCCTTTCCACGGTTCAGATCTAAGTGGGCTGAGATTTTTTCGGCTTATCTTATTAGTGACCCACAAGATCCGAACCGATCTTCAGGTGGGCCCCATCTTTTATTTTTCCTCACAACAGTCCTGTGGTTAGGATCAGCCGGTAGTGATTTGGGGTCATGGCCAATTCAAATTACAGACGGACGCGGATTGCATCCTACCCTAATCCGGGCGGGCAGGGCTCTGTGGGGCTCACCTCGATGTAAGTATTTTATCTATGCCGTTCATCGCTTCTATCGGACCGTTTTAAGTTATCATACCAAAAATGAGGTATCCGCAGCTCCAATGGACCACGAAGTGTGGATTGAACGTCCACCATTAAAAAGTTCATGGGAGCTGGAGAAGTTTCAGATCAAGCTTGTATTTGTGTTTTCATTCTTCCACCTCTACATGAACTTATTAATAGGTTGGATGATAAAAAAAAACATTACAGTGGCCCTTAGAAAGGCTTCGACGGTGGGTGTCATTATCACTGCAGCTTCCTTTGGTGTGGTCCACTAGAGCTGTGGACCTACCTCATTTTTAGGATGATAATTTAAAACAGTCTGATAGAAGCGATGAACGGCGTGGATAAAATACTTACATCACGGTGGGCCCCACAGAGCCCTGCCCCCAATCCGCGTCCGTTAGAGACTACCTAATGAACGGTTTGGATGTTGTACATGTTCTCCAAGCGAGAAACGCTAATGTCGTGCGTTCCTCTGCATCTATTTTACAATAAGCTCATTTTATAACTTTGTGGGTGGGACCCACCATGTTGTAGGGCCCACATCCACTCCATTCATTCGGAGCGTCCTTCAGGTTAACCGTGCCACGAGAAAATCAGGCCGATCCAGAACATATGCGGATCACACACCACAGGTAACAGTTGGTATGAGGATGCCCAACATTAAAACCATTCAGATCGTGTGGGATCCAACTGTGTTGTGCATATGCCATCCAATCGATTCATAAGATGCGGCCAACCAGTATGAATGGTCACCCCAATAATCAGGCTATTCCAACATGGTGGGCCACATCACACGATTTAAGAGGCTTAGGCACGATGATTTAGCTGTTTCCCACCTGAGTTTCCATCAGCCTGATTTTGGGCTTCAAGAAGAAAATGAGGGAAGCGTGATGGATGGAGTGGATGTCATTTACACAAAATAGTGGGGTTCACACAAAATTGTAGGATAAGCTTTTGCTGCAGTGGTTGCTAACTGTTGGGGACCTAGAAGCATAGAAAAAACCTTTGAGAAGAAAAAAGCAAAAAAAAAAAAAAAAAAAACCACGGCAGCAATAGATATCACAAAAAAGCTCTTAGATACATCCCTATAGATAACATTAACGAGATTCACTATCGAAATTTGAAACAAATCCTGCACATAAGCAGTGGGACTTTTAGTGACTCTTTAAATGGAACTTCGATGGCATCAATAGATGGCATCAAACCCACTTTGAGAGGATCGATCTAACGACCAAGACATTTCAGTGACTAAACATGATTTTTTTGAATTTTACCAATGTCATCTTTCATGCCTTAGATGTCATAGAGCAGACTTCCATATCGTCGAACACCAATGGCATCAAACCTGTCATCCACAAACCTATTTGATTTAAAGATTTAAGACATGATCAATCAACACTAACTATATATGTTTGTGTGTATATTATATCAAAAAATATTCCAATACTCCTGTAGAAACCATGCTGCTTCAAGTCTCCTTCTTCGCCTTGCTGGCACTTATGGCGGTGACCCCACACGCCATGGCAGAAAGGCAAACATACATCGTGCACATGGACCACACCAAGATCACAGCCCTTGATCGTTCTCTCCGCGGAACGAAGAGATGGTACGAATCAGTGATCGACTCCATCATAGAATTATCAGCTCAAGACCAAGAAGAAGAAAAACAAGAAACAGAACCCCCACAGCTCCTATACGTCTACGAAACCACCATCTCTGGCTTCGCCGCCACACTCTCACCCAAACAAGCCAAATCACTGCCCAGCATCGATGGATTCCTCTACGCACATGGCGACGATTTGTTAACCCTCCACACCACGCACTCGCCGCAATTCCTCGGCCTACATGCCGGCAAAGGCCTCTGGAACGCACCCAACTTAGCATCAGATGTCATAGTCGGCATCATCGACACCGGAATCTGGCCAGAGCATGTTAGTTTCAGTGATGCTGACATGTCCCCAGTACCCACAAGTTGGAAAGGCGCGTGCGAACATGGGACCAAATTCACCTTGGCGAATTGTAACAAGAAGCTCATCGGTGCCAGGGCTTTCTGGAAAGGGTATGAGGCTGCTGCCGGCAGTATGAATGAGACGCTTGAGTACCGCTCACCGAGGGATTCCGAAGGCCATGGAACACATACTGCATCGACCGCAGCAGGTAATGCCGTCGCAGGTGCAAGCTTGTTCGGACTTGCCAACGGCACTGCCAGCGGTATGCGGTTTACTGCGAGAATTGCAGCTTATAAGGTTTGTTGGTTGGGAGGTTGCACTAGCTCTGATATACTAGCTGCCATGGACCTAGCAGTCGCGGATGGAGTCGACGTGTTGTCTCTCTCCCTCGGTGGGAAGAACCGGCCTTACCATCTTGACAACATAGCTATCGCTGCATTCGGTGCAGTGCAAAAGGGGGTGTTTGTATCATGCTCCGCTGGAAACTCTGGCCCATCAGAACTGACGGTGAGTAACACTGCACCATGGATCATGACTGTTGCTGCTAGTTATTTGGACCGTAGCTTCCCGACTACAGTCAAGCTCGGCGATGGAAAGGTTTTCAAAGGTGCGTCGCTCTACTCAGGAAAGCCGATTAAATCCCTACCGCTCGTCTATGGGGACAGTGCAGGCGGCCAAGGAGCCGAGTACTGCACTGACAGATCCCTCTCGCCGAATGCCGTCAAAGGGAAGATCGTTGTCTGCGAGCGAGGATTGAATAGCCGAGCCGGGAAGGGCGAGCAGGTCAAAAACTCCGGAGGCGCTGGAATGCTACTTTTGAATAATGATGATGACGGCGAAGAGCTTCTCGCCGATGCCCATGTCCTCCCCGCTACTTCATTAGGCGCGGTGGCGGGAAAGGCCGTCAAGGACTACGTCGGCACGTCCAAGAAACCAACGGCCAGGATTGTCTTTGAAGGGACAAGATACGACAATCCTGCGCCATTGATGGCCGCATTCTCATCCAGGGGGCCTAGTTCAGTGGGCCCGGACATTATCAAACCGGACGTAACTGCACCTGGCATGAACATATTAGCTGCATGGCCCCCTACAGTGGGCCCCACAGGTCTCAAAAGCGACAACAGAACGGTTACTTTTAACATAATCTCGGGCACGTCCATGTCCTGTCCCCATGTTAGCGGATTAGCGGCTCTCCTTAAATCCGTACATAGAGATTGGTCGCCTGCTGCAATCAAGTCAGCGCTCATGACAACGGCTTACACGCACAACAACGAGAACGCGGCCATGGGCGACGCGGGCTCGGGAAAGTTGGAGTCGGCCACTCCCTTCGCATTCGGGTCCGGACACGTGGACCCGGAGAGGGCCTCAAACCCGGGTTTAATTTACGATATTGCCACTAAAGACTACATAGAGTATCTTTGTAGCTTGAACTACACTTCTTCTCAGATGGCGATTTTGACAAGGGGGAGTTACAGTTGCCCGACGGATCGGATCCTTCACGCTGGCAATTTGAACTACCCATCTTTCGCTTTGAAATTCGACACCGGGTCCATGAATGGGACGGCGACGTACGCAAGAACGGTGACGAACGTGGGCCCCTCGAGAAGTCGATACACGGTGCAATTACAATCACCAGATGGAGTTACTGTGATAGTGAAGCCCAGTACCTTAAATTTTAAGAAGATTGGGGAGAAGATGAGTTATAAGGTGACTTTCGTAGCCACGGGTCCAAAACCGGGTTCGGGTAGTACTGCGTTTGGGGCGCTTGTTTGGGTGTGCGGTAGTGAATATTCTGTTAGGAGTCCCATTGCAGTGACATGGCAGTAGAGAAAGAAAAATAGAAGAAAATTATCCACACGTGTATATGAACCCTCAATCCGAAACGTCCAAATCGTAAGTCGCAATTGAGATGAGGCATAGACCCGATACCAAATTAATAGGACCATCTTAAGATCCGATTTCTAGACACTTGTTTGTTGAATTATAATCATCCTTAACGGGGCCACAATGTTGACGGTTTGAGGTACACCATGCTGCCACGTGTACAGTGGCTGCGTGCGTGCGTATGGATACTCATCATATACATGCTACTGGTGTATAATCATAAATCTAATAGAAAATTGAGGTAATGTATTATGAAAGAAAAGGCATACGCATGTGACATGTGTATCCATTGTATCTTTCAGCTTCTAATTTATTAGGTAGAAGGTAGCATCATATGTACTAAAAATGAAAAGTTGTAAGAATGAAAGTGTTTTTTTAATATACGGTTGTAGTTGGTGGTTGACAAAGAAGGCCATTAATCATGCTAGTGGGCTTACCGTGATGTTTGTGAGAAATCCATCCTATCCATCCTTTTTTTTTTTCAGATCATTTTAAGACATGAGCCTGATTAAAACGGGCAGACCCAAAACTCAGTGTGAACTTGGCATATGCGAACGACTAAGGGGCCATCTAGTAATCAAAGCTGACCTAATATCTCATTGCTGGCCTACAAATTAACATATTGTACATTGAGGGCCCAAAAGTCTTTTGATTGGACAGGTAGAACTTGTTTTTATGGGTGTGACTTTACTGTTACAAGAAGACCAAGCAACAAAGAACTCTGTTGGCCATCTTTCCGTCTTTGTAGCATCCATTCTGTTAATCCACTGGGCCAGTTGGTGGGGCCAAATATAAGTCAGATTTAAAACTCAATTGGACCACACCAGTTGAAACGGTGGCAGATGGATAAGGGTAGCAATGGGGTGGCCGGATAGAAGGGTATTGGTACCTATTTCTGCCAATGGATACTGCACTCACATACACTGATGTCGGCTTGAAATGCCTACCCGTATTTATACCCTTTAGGGTGCTGGTGTACTCATTTATGATTTGAAATTGAAAACACATCTATTTAATTATCTCAAAAATTAAACTTTACAGTAAAAATTGAAGTTAGGATTATTTTTTTTCCTTCTTCAAAAGACAAAATGTAGCATGACAGCATGCTATTTAGGATTTAAAAATTGAAGACCAACCCTTTTTCATGTTTTCTTTAATCCAACATATTATTAAAAACTACAAATTATCGCGTAAAACTGCATACTTGGAGTACATGTAATTAAAATATAAACTATCAAAATTGTAGGCCCCTGATTAGATGTAAAATGAAGTAAAAGAATCTTGTTTGATTATCTCTTCTACAAGAAATGTGGGTTGCTAGAAATTCATTCCAATTGCTCATATTCAACTTTCATGTGTAATCCAAATGATGAGGACCATCTAGTAATTTTTTCGGATAAAATTTAATTAGTGGCCCTATGTGATGTACAGGTTGGATCTATGACACATATTCACATTGTACCACACACGTCTGTGTGTGTCCAATAGTCCTATTTCAACAACAAACAAGTGTCTATAACTTTTGAGTTCAGGTTTATTTAACTAATGCAATTTTGGGAACTATTACCCAATGAGAATGATTTCCATAATTTATTCAATTTTAATTTGAAATATTCTTTGTCACATCTACAATTTTTGAATGCCTATATATCAAGTGTCATTAATAGCCATCAACTCTCCATTTTATTACAACTCTTAATTTGGTATTTAAAGTGTATATATGTCCCACACATAATTAATATTTACACCCACAAGCCGTTTTACACCTCCAATGGGTCTCATGTAAATAGTTTATGGGTTTCTTTTAGATGGTTCGCGCTATTTTAATACATGGAATATGTGTATATAATTTAATATTGTTTATTTATATATAATCGGTTTGAGTATGTTGGTGTATACCCACGTCTAGCCCATTTTATTAATTAGTCTAAAAAAGATACCTACACCCACACTCAGCCCATGTTGGGTTGGGTGGTGCCCATTGGGTGCACCAGGCCAGTTGACACCCCTAGAAGAGGGCACCTGCCATTAAAACCTTCTTGGCGCCCCACTGTTTTTTTTATCAGCTCAGTATTTGTATTTCCCCTCTATCTTGATGACACTCACTTTAGAAATGAGTAAGAAGGCATATAAGCATGATGGTGGACCCAGGAAGGTTTCCGTGATATCTCCATTAACTCGTGTGGCGCGGTGCAGTTGAGTGTTGAATTTTTCTCAATTTTTTTGTCAAATCCTAAAATTAACAGGTGAAATTGGACCGTAGAGTTGGTTCGAGCGCTGCAACTGTGGCCTGTGTTTTATGGTGGCTTAACCTTCCATTTCCAGACGTGCGCAAGCCACAGCCCAAGGCCCGCTTTGAGTTGGTAAGGTGGAAGCCGCCGAGGTTGGGATGGGCAAAACTTAATGTTGACAGCTCGGCCTGTGGGAACCCGGGGATGTCAGGTGGAGGGTTATGTAGAAACTCGGATGGGAATATTCTTTTTGCATTTGCGGTGGGTTTTAGAGAAGGGTCCAGCAATAGAGCAGAATTGCGGGCTGTTTGGTTCAGCCTATCCCTTTGCCTGGACCAGGGCATTTCAAGGGTTGAGGTGGAATATGATTTGAAGGTTGTCACTGACCTCATTGGAGGTCTTTCCCAGCAGAATTGGTCTTGGAGACACTAGCTAAGAAGAATTGATGACAGTAGGACTTAAGGCTCCTTCCCCTAACGTCATATTTTGAGAGAAGAAAATGCCCCTGTGTACTCCTTGGCCCGTCTTGGCAGTGCCTCCCAAGGGTACTCTTTCTTTTCATATCTTTTTTTTTTTTTTTTTTTTTGGCCATGCAACAGCCCTGGATCTATTCAATTCCAAAATGGAGGATTTACAATTCGGGGAGGCCTAGAAAAAAGGACTGGGCCCGCCTATCATGAAGAACGGAATAGAAAGAAAACAAGCAAACTAACAGACTTGGCAGACCCAACATGCAAGCTACTAACGGCTGTGATGACACCCCCTAGTCGCGCCTAACCCCACCTTATCGAGGAAAATCAACCCTCTAATTATGGGTGGGATATCATCTTGGGAAGAGAAAAAATCATGGATTTGTAACTCACTGCCACGCAGCGCCAGTGTATCGGCCAAAAAATTAGCTTCACGGAAAATATGTACAGCAGTAGTGTTACCCTAGTCCATGAGGAATTTTATCCTGCAAAGCCAGAAACTCCATTTCCAGCCCGGTAAAACATTCACCACCAATTTCGAATCAGATTCTAGGATGACTTTAACAACACCCAGCCGGCGGCACAAAGCTAGGCCATCATGGACTGCCCGAAGCTCAACACCGGTGTTAGTACCCTGACCATATGCCACTGAAAAGGCGAACACCACGTCGCCCTTCTCATCTCTACAAATCCAGCCCCCACCTGATGGTCCCGGATTGCCGAGAGACCACCCATCCACATTTAACTTGAACCAAGAGTTGGGCGGCCTATTCCAACGAACCCAAGATGGTACAGGAGATGAAGCTATCGATCTCGGTGACCCTGCCGCAGATACCCTGGCAATCCGCTGATCAAAATTGGCAGCCACCAATCGGACAAGAAGATAGAACCACCTAGAGACGTTGAAAATCAGCGCCACACTGGAGCAGCAACGATCATCATGGACCGCGTTGTTTCTGGCCTTCCAAAGCTCCTAGCAAATGATCAAAGGGGAGAGCCTCATCTCAATCGATTGACAACCACAAGTAGTAAGGGCACTACACCATTGGCGTAGCCGAGATTCTACAGATTGGGCGGCATCACGTTAATCCCCAACATCCTCCCTATCTGGGGCTAAGTGTCTGACGCCCACCTACTGTCCAAAAATAAATGAAAACTAGATTCCATATTTCGCGGCCCGTCTCCGCAGCACATACAGGCCAACGCCATCTGGATACCCTTTGATTGAATCGCCCCGTCAATCGGGATCGCATTTTGCAGGAGTCTCCACATGAAGAGTGAAATTTTAGATGGCAATTTTTCATTCCAGATCCATTTTGTCCACTGTTGGGGTTGGTTATGGGCTCTGTAGACCTCCCAGGCCGAGCTAACCGAGAATCTACCTGAAGCAGTTTCGGGCCATATAAAGGAGTCTGGGCCCTCTGATGTGCAAAATCCTGACTGAAAAATATAGTCTACCACCTGTTGTGGCAGGAAACCAAATACAGAGGATGGCGGGTGAGGACCGAAAGGCCCCAAAAACTCCATAACAGTCATACCTTCCAGTTGGACAGAAATCTGCTATAGAATGAGGTCCGTGAGGGGTCCTAAACCTATCTAGTTATCAAACCATAAGCTGCAATTTCCTACCTCAATCATTGTCTGCACCTGCGGTAATATAATTGGCATTTGGGCCACAATCCTCCTCCACAACGGAGATGCATAAGCTACAGGCTGGTTTGCGCCGGTCTCCCTACCATTACACCTATATTTCGCTGACATAAAGGATGCCTATAAGCTGCCCTTTTTGGCAAAAAGCGCCGACCATGCCATCTTCAGTCGGAAAGATCGCATTACGTCCTTCAATCAATGTATGTCCAGCACACCTTCCTCTCTAGGCACCGCAATCGATTTCTAGTTCTTCCAATAGAATTTTCTCTTACCCTCAGTCCACCCCCAGAAGAAGTTAGCAAAAATGCCTTCTAACGCGGAAAGAACTTTGACAGGGATGTGGGTAGCTGCAAGGGAATGCACTAAAATGCTTCCCAGAACGTGCTTAATCAATACCATTCTCCCTGCCTGAGAAAGCACCTGAGCCTGCCAACCTGCAATACGGCCTGCAATCTTATTCACTAATAGTTGAAAATTGCTTGACACCGCTCTCCCTGTCGTCATCAGAACCCCTAGATACGAAAAGGAAGAGGAGGCCTTAGAAATGCCAATAAGTTTCTCAATCGCCCTCACTCTGGAAGGCTGAATCTTTGGGAAGCAAATAAACGAGCTTTTAGGGAGGTTTATGCTTTGACCAAAAGAATCCTGATAAGCTTCAAGGAATGCCTTAAGTGAACGCAGTGAAGACAGCCCGCCGTTGACGAATAACAAAGTGTCATCGGCGTAGAGAAGGTGAGAAATCCTTGGACAGCCTCTGCATGTTTTGAACTACTCATTACCTGCTTGAGAAATCCTTGGACTCTTTCTTTTCATCTCTAAATGATCTTCCTGTGCATATTAGAGGGCTAGTAGTGTTGGACAAATCAGGGCTAGGATCAGTTAGGATGATAGTTTAACTTGCATTTGGGGGGCCTTTTGTAGATGCTTATCATACGATAGATAGGCGCCCCTCTCTTTTTCTAGGTGGGGTGACTGAATGTCTTTCCTGGCTGTGTACAGTTTTTGCGAGTATGATATATAATACCACAGTTCTCTTTTAAAAAAATAAATAAATAAAAATAAAAGATGGACAGAGTAGATGTCACTATGACATCTTAATGGGATATATATGGTTTTCGTTACACAAGCTCCCTGATATGGGAGATGGCACAGCAAAGCAGAGGAAGACATATGGTAGAACCATCTCTCTACAATACACATGGTAGGATAATGTGCTATGCAGCGAGCACTAGTATACACGGTTCATGTCCGGTAAAAAGAAAGAAAAATACTTATTAAGTGATTTTTTGATGTAGGACAAGGTCAAGAAAAATCACATGGACAACTATGATCCAAGGGAATCGAGTTAAAAAATTCAATGTAAGGATATAGTGCAAACTAAGCTTCCGACAATCATAGATTTGTGACCGATTATGTCCTTAAAAAACTATCAACGAGCTCTACATGCCGACCAATGTCAAAGGCCATTGATCTTGAAAAGTTTTCCAAACTAATGTCGTTCTTTAGTTAATTTGAATAAGATAAAATTTATTATCTTTAGAAAGTATCATTTTTTACTATTTTTAGAATATTTTAAGATTGTAAGAGTAATGAAATAGCTTAAAATTCTTATTTAAGACGTGAGAGAGTTTGGGCAACATGACGGGGTTCAAGCAGGCCAATCTCCCCTGTACCTATTTGGGCATTCCTCTGAAGAAAGGTAAAATCCGAGCGCCTCTCATGCTTCCATTAGTTCAGAAAATTCTAGCTAAGATTGAGGGATGGAAAGCAAGACTCCTAAACCCTGCCGCCAGAATGGTCCTTATCAAACATGTGTTGAGTAGTATCACAATCCATGTTATGTCAACGGTCAACATCCCCAAAGAAGCGTGCAAGTTACTTGAATCAGGACTGGCAAACTTTTTTGGGGGAACGCGGAGGTCAAGATGAAGAAGCATTGAATTAGGTGGTCGAAGTTGTGTTTCCCTTTGCAGGAGTGAGGATTGGGTTTTAGAAGTATGGAGGACATCATGCAAGCATTTAGGACTAAAATGAGCAGGAAATTTTTAGAGGGGCGATCTCTATGGGCAAGATTCATGTCAACTAAGTATATCAGGAAGCTTATCAGGCCTACGAGCTCGAATTCGGTGGTCAACTCGACAGTTTGGAAGGATATGTAGAAGACTCTCCCTTTTGCGATGCTTCACTCTAAATGGCTTACTGGTGAGGGTTGTGTTAATTTCTGGACCCAAAACTAGAGCAGGGAAGGCCTCCTAGCAGGGTTGGTGGAAGGGCCCATCCTAAACCACCTAAGGGAGGCATTGGTGAAGGATTTTTTGCCCAGGCAGCTACACTCTCTTTGCAGGAAATCATCAACATCCTCCCCCCTAGACATCTATCTGTGGTTAAGGAACATCCCGGCCCCATTGTCCCGTATGGAGGATAATCTGGCCTGGGACCTTTCTATGTCCGGTAAATTCACAGTGAAGTCTGCTTAGCAGGGGATTCATCAGCATAGGGGTGGGCTAAATGGGCCTGGGACAAGGTTGTCCCACCCAAAATTGGTATCGTGCTGTGGAAAATCATGCACAACACTCTTTCGGTGGACGCGACTGTCCAGAAATCAGGGGTGTGTATTGCATCATGGTGTGAGTGTCGTGGCGGTAACCTTGGGTCTTTAACGGGTAGCAAGTTAGGCTCGCTCACTGCAGACTCTATTCTGGGCAATCCGAACATGCGGCAATCCACAACCAGCGGCCAGGCTGTGCTGGATCACGATCCCTCATCCCAGGATTTGCGTCAGAGTCCCAATGTCCCTGATAACACCTCTGCTGAACCAGAGATCCACTCTTCCCTGTCGCAGCAGACTAATGCTAACCCCCCCCCCCCCCCCCCACTCTGACCCCCATGATCACGGTAACTCGCCTGCTCAGGCCGCTAGATCCCTTGTTTTCTGCGTTAAGAATCTTGACCATTTGTTTTCTTCAGGGACAGTTGCAAGTGAAGTTTTGGCCCACTTTCAACTGCTGTTTGATGTCCCAATAATCCATTCTCATTCTATTCAGCAAAGAATCCTCTTCTAGTCGTCTTGGGCATCCGTGTCAACTCACCTCAAGCAGTTACTCGGCCTAACCCCTGCTCTCATCGTTTGGAAGCTATGGTTCAGTCATAACTCCACCCAGTTTGATGGGATTAAGATGTTGGGCCATTTGGTAGTGGGCTGGGTTTTTAGATGGTTACAGGAAATTGGAAATTCTATACCTACCGACCCATCCTCCTCCCTCAACGACACCATGGCAATTCAAGCTCTGCATATTTGGCCTGAAAGGGTGCTTCCCTCCGCCAAGCCTCTGGTGGTCAGGTGATTAAGGCCCCCTTTGGAGTGGATAAAGCTAAATGTAGACGGGTCATCTCGTGGCAACCCGGGTGAGAGCAGAGGAGGGGGAGTTTGCAGGGACTCCAGGGGCCATTTGATCTTTGCTTTTCATAGGAATTATGGCATCGCTAGGAACACCTCGGTGGAGGCTCAAGCCATGCTTGACAAAATCACTCTTTGTAGTCGTCTGGGCCTCTCAAATATTGTAGTTGAATCTGATTCCAAGATCATTGTAGATGTTGCAACCGATTCTTCTGAGCATTGCCCTTGGAGTATTTGGTATAGGATGGGCTCCATCCACCAGCTTAGCCATGTCCTTAATATCTCTTTCAGCCATATCTTTCGTGGAGGAAACGTGGTGGTGGATGCTTTAGCAAGCGAAGCTAGCGAAGGTCACGGAAATTCTTTCTTTACTTCTCCTTTGGAGCTCCCTAAGCGCATTCGGGGATCCCTGGTCCTCGATAAGGCTGGCCTGGGGATTCTGAGAGCCTGAGGAGTCTGACGATTTTGGGGTTGGATGGGGTTTTGGTTTTGCTTCTGCTAGACTCATATGTTTGATCGCCCTCCCTACCTGCCCTTTCGGCGGTCTTTCTTTTTCGGTTTGTTATTCCTTGTCCAGTTTTTAGGCACGCATATGATAGGCGAGGCCTGCCCCTTTTTGTCAGGGCCCGCCCGAATTGGTTGTACAGATTTCCTCTGTGAATGAAAGATGGTGGCATCGTTCCACCTTTCGAAAATAAATAAGATGTGAGAGAGTTTTGAATAGCTATATATTATTTTGTAAAAGATTACTACTTCATAAATGGAATTTTACACACAAAAAAACTACATACGTAATATATAATTTATATTCTAATACATCTTTCATAAACATTTTTAATAAACTACCCTTTTAATTTAAGTAATTATCATTAGAATATCTTTCGTTAAATTTCTCAGCAAAAGTTGGGAATAGTGGCTCGGGTGAGCCCTACGATGATGTTTATATGAAATACATCTAACAACTAGTTCATCACCCTATATTAGGCCTAGGGCCTAAAAATTAGCCCCATTTGAGATTTAGGTAGACCACAAAATTACCCTCATCCTCCAAATTGTCTCCCTTCGTGTGGCCCACCTAAATCTCAAATGGGCTTAATATTTGGGCCTCGAGTCTAAATTTTAGTGTGGCATCTAATGGTTAGAGTAGATTTCATATAATCATTTGGTGGGCCTTGTAAAAATCAAGAGTTGATGTTTTTCTCCTACCTATTTCCTTTGATATGGCCCACTTGAATCACAAGTCAGCCTATTTTTTTACCTGCAGCCAAAGTGGGATTACATATCTAATGGTTTGTCCAGTAAAATTCCTTTTAAATCTCTTTTTACTACAAGTTATAAGAAGGATGCCACCCTTGTTTTGGGGGGGAGGGTGGGGGTGGGGGCATGCATCAAGCTGACTTGTGATTCAAGTGGGCCACACCAAAGGAAATAATTGGGAGAGAGACGTCCAATCTTTATTTGACGGGGTTACTATGATGATTATATGAAATCCACTCCAACCATTAGATGTGATACTAAAATTTATACCTTCGGCCTAAAAATGAGACTCATCTGTCATTTGGGTGGGACAAAAGGAGAAACATTTTAGAGGGTGAGGGTTGCCCTATACACTCTTTACAATTATATGGTCCACCCAAATCACATATGGTGTTATTTTTGGGACCTAGCCTAACATCGAGTGCACATAACCAGAGTAGATTTCACATAAACATCACGGTAAGGTGCACCCAAGCCACCAACCCATTTGCTTACATGGTTGACCCTAACTTCCGTTAAAAAATTAACTCCAATGATAACTACTTAATATAGCAGCATGTTGAAACCCTTTCTAAAAATGGTATAAGAATATATATTCTATATCAAATAGGTAGAGTTTTGTAAAATTTACTTTTACAAAAGTTATGAATTTAGGGTTTACAATTTATATAAGTTATATTAAAAGGCTTTATAAACAAACTTTAAGCAGACTTTTCATCAATAATATTAATATTTTTTTTCATTTTTAGAGATTTTCTTTTTTTTCTTGTGGGTTCAAGGACCATGCTTGAGAATAAGATGATAATCTCCTCTTTTTCCATAGGCCTGCTATGTTAGTTTCCATTTGATCCTAGCCTTCAATACAACGGTGGAAAACAAAAGAAAATATCTAATGGTCAAATGTGAAAAGGAGTGATGAATAGATTCATCCAATGGATTTAATTTAAAAAATGCTAGGTGTAATGTCTATAATTTAAAAAAAAAAAAAAATGAATTTTGAATTGGGAGAGAATTTTCTCTCGAATCCCTAACTCCCTCCCCCGTATCTCTCAACTTCCTTGAGAGAGAGAGGGAGAGAGAGAGAGAGAGAGAGAGAGAGAGAGAGAGAGAGAGAGATGGGATAGCTCGTTGAGGTTAGTACTTTGAATCTCTTTCTAATTTATTTATATTACTTGCCTGAGCAGTGCAATGGATGGTTTGGATTGTCCTCAAGTCCATCATACATACCTAGATAAGAATGATCTATTTCCTGCGCAATATAGCCTACGTGAAGGAACTTCCTTTCCTCATACAGTTATGAATGGTTTAAATTATAGTTCTAAGGTAGACTAAGTTTGATATTTAGGTAAAACTTATCTGAATAAAATAATGTATAGGTCGGATTGGCCATATGGCTATTAGATTGTTAGATCTAGAGTGGATTATAAAGAGAACTTAGATTTCTATGCAAATGTTGGTATTACTTGGCACAGAAAGTCGAGATGTGACATCGGAGTATATGTGGTTAGATCCACGCAGCTCATCCAATTTATAGAGATGATCCAATCATTCGGTGGGCCACCTCAATCAAAGTAGTAAGATACATCTAATACTAATCTTAAATCATGTTGAAACCTTTAAATTTGTGAGATCAGTCGGATCAAATTGGTCCAATCAATCATTGGGATCAAAATCCCCAATTATTTAATCAATTAATCAAAATTGATAGATTGTCCAATCCAAACAATACATTGCCATTCAATTTTGAAATTTATATGTAAATAAACATATGAATAGTTTGGATTAACAAATCAATGGGCCTTCTTTGATGTTTAACCAAGGAGGGACCAATGATGGGTGTGAATCTGTTCAAATTGGTTAAATGGACCCGAAACTTTTAATTCTCAAATTTCTAATTTTAATCGGGTTTATTTGTGTACTATCGGTTGATCAAAGATGTTGAATTTTGTCCAGCGACCCATTTGTCTTAATCAGAATTTTCTCGATTTGAAGTTCGATCAATTGAAGCATTCTTAATCGATGTAGATCGATTGACAGCATTGATTGACAACTGTGTGGACAAAATTATCTAAAATCAGAATTTTGATAAGTGAATTTAATGAACGTATTATATATAAAAACTCTTATTATTTGATTATTTAGAGTTTGTTGAACAATGGTTAGCCACCTAACGTGTTTCATCAAAGGTGGGCCCCATTGTGTAATAACAAGATCAATAATAATATTATGGATATAAACTGTTAGGATTTCTGAATACAAAACAATCTGACCATCTTGTGGAATTATCATTGTTAGACTCGGGTGTGTAACCTACCATGTCTCATGTTTATGAAAATTAAAATGAAATTGGTTGTATAGTTAATTAATTGATGTGTTGATTAATTTATATGTGTGGATTCATTGATATGTTGACTGCTTGAAGTATTATTATAACTGATGATGATATATATGAAATAGTGTCACATGTTAAATTATGTTCTCACATTTAATTTTCTAGAAATATGATTGATTTTGCATGCTTAAAATATGAATTAAACAAGTGCATATGAACAACTATGAAATAATGAATTCATACATCATCCATCACATCCGCATAAAGTATGGTCGATCCTGGGGGCCCTTCTTAGAAGAAATGTCGATCTTGGTAAAGCGTTACCATATGCGGGATATGTCTATGCCTACAAAAGGTAGAAGCCTACCCAATGGATCATACATTTTTACATTTTATATTTTGTACTATTTTAATTGTTATGTATATGAAGCATACTAAGTTATTTCACTAGGCTTAGTCAGCTTATATTTTTATTTATGGAAAAAACCATACAGATGAGGCATTAGCAGATAATGTGGCACAGGAATTGGGAGGGGTCATTGAACCTAAACATGATCATACTTGTCCAAAGATGAATTGGTGGCATTGGAACATTCCTGAATATATATCTAATTTCACTTGTTAGTATAATTCAGTTTACGTACAATGCATATTAGTATTGATTAAGATGTGGAGCCACATCTGGGACCGTCCTCGACTGGTCGTGAGCCATGCTCGACCAGTCGTAGGGTCCGGCTCGACCGGTCATGGACTGGCTCAACTTAAAGTCTAGCGAGCACTGTTTTTTTATCCCGAGGTGTTCGATCGGTCGTGGCCCATTCACGACCGGTCGTGGGGTCCTCTCGACCGGTCGTGCAGGCTGCACGACCAGTCGAGGTTACGCAGATTCGTTCCGCGATTTTGCGCAGATTTCGTGTCACAAGTCCTTTCGCAACTGGGATGCGGAAAGGGGAGTTTCCTAAACTATAAACAGGGATCCCTAGGGTTTTCATATTGAGAGAAAAAAAAAGGAAAAATTATTCTAAGGTGTGGGCAAAGGATTTTCTATGTGCTTCCAAGGGAGAGGTTAGTATATTACTTTGTAATCTTCATTCTTCATAGTAGAAGTTTGCATCCGTGGTTTTTTACCCTAGTTTGGGGTTTTTTCACGTATATCTTGTCTTGTGGTTTTTTTTGAATGCTTTGATCTATTTCTAGTTTATATTTCTTCCTGTTTATCGTTTGTGGGTGAGGCTTGAGATTGGATCTAGGCTCACTGCGTTGTTGGCATGCTGCGCAACAAAGGATCCACTTGTAGAGATAAGGGAGATCTACGCTTGATTCAAGAACACAATTGGATTTAGAGTCCCATCTTCATCCAGTTGGAAGGTATAACGGAAGATTATCTGTATCAGAAGGACCTCTATATTCCTCTAGGAGGAAAAGAGAAGAAACCAGAAAAGATGACAGATGATGAATGATTTTTACTGGATAGGAAAGCTTTAGGAACAATCCGACTCTTTTTGTCTAAGAGCGTCGCCTTCAATATATCCAAGGTAAAAACGACAAAAGAATTAATGGAAACCCTAGCCACTATGTATGAAAAACCCTCAACATCCAACAAGGTTCATCTTATGAAATAGTTATTCAACATGAAGATGTCAAATGGTGGGAGCGTAGCTGAACATGTAAACGAGTTCAATACAGTCACGAGCCAGTTGGAATCCGTTGGCATTATTTTTGAGGATGAGGTAAGGGCATTATTGATCTTATCCAGTTTACCAGATAGATGGGATGGTTTGGTGATTGCAGTGAGCAATTCTTCAGGGTCGACAAAGTTAAAGTTTGATGATGTAGTCAGTCTAATTCTCAGTGAAGAATCTAGAAGAAAGGCATCAGGAGTTTCAGGGGATTCAGGGAATGCTCTAAATGTTGAAAGAAGAGGAAGATCACTGAACAAAGGAGGCAATAAACACGGGGTTCTAAGTCGAGGAAGAAGTCCAAGGGACCGAAAGACAAATACGGGTGTTGGCATTGCGTTAAGAAGGGGCACATAAAACGTGATTGCATGACACTCAAGAAACAAAAAGGAAGCTCTCAAGGCAGGAAGGATTTAGTAAATCTATCTGAGGAGAGTGACACAGAGGCGTTGTCTTGTCTCTTGATGCGAGGAATGAGTCTTGGGTTATAGACTCAAGTGCTTCATTTCAAGCCACTTCATGTAAGGAAGTTTTGCGTGATTATGTGTCAGGTGACTTTGGGAGAGTCTCCCTCGGTGATGATGAGCCGTGCAGTAATGTTGGAAAGGGAAACGTTTATGTCAATCAGAAAGATGGAACGGTTTTGAAATTGAAGGATGTCAGACATGTACCGAGTTTGAAACGTAACTTGATCTCAATGGGGCAGTTGACCGATACCGGTTATGTGACGACATTCACTTCTGATTCCTTGAAGATCACAAAAAGTGCCTTGGTGATATCTCGAGGATAAAAGGAAGGTACTTTATACGTGACTTCAGGATCATATAGTTCACTCTCAGTCGCATCAACTGGAGTGAATGGGCAGTTATGGCATCAAAAGTTGGGACATATGAGTGAGAAAGGGATGAAAGTGCTATTGTCAAAAGGGAAGCTACCAGGGCTGAAGTCGTTTGACTTGGAATTCTGCGAGGACTGCGTATATGGTAAGCAGAAGAGGGTAAGTTTCAAGAAGACAGGACACACTCCAAAGACGCATCTATTGAAGCTTGTACACACTGATGTGTGGGGACTGGCACAAGTATTATCTCTTGGTGGCTCACGTTATTTTGTTTCCTTTATTGATGATGCTAGTAGAAAATTGTGGGTCTATTTCTTAAAGCAAAAATCTGATGTATTTGATGTATTTAAGAAGTGGAAAGTTATGGTAGAAAATAAGACAGGTAGAACAGTAAAATTTCTCAGATCTGATAATGGGGGAGAGTATTGTGATAAGAGATTTGAGGACTATTGTGCAGCAAATAGAATCAAACATTAGAAAATAATTCCAAGGACACCACAGTAGAATGGTGTGGCTGAGCGCATTAACAGGACCATCCTTGAGGTGCCACGAGAATGAGGCTACATGTAGGGTTGCCCAAGACCTTTTGGGCAGATGCTATGAATACCGCCGCATATCTCATCAATAGAAGTCCCTCAGCACCATTGGATGGTGGGCTACCAGAAGAAACGTGGACTGGGAAAGAAGTGAACCTTGCACATCTCAAAGTATTCAGTTGCACTTCATATGTTCACATTGATGCAGAGCACAGAAACAAGCTGGATGCGAAATTCAGGAGGTACACGTTTATAGGCTACGGGCAGCATAATTTTGGCTACAGGTTTTGGGATGCAGAAAACAAGAAAATTATCAGAAGCAAGGATGTACTCTTCAATGAAAAAGTGATGCATAAGGACAGTGTGCAAAAAAATAAGGCCGAGGAGAAAGAATTCGTAGAGATTGAAGAGTTACAGGACACGGGTGTTACAGCACCACAGGATGATCATGCACAGGAGTATTATAAGGAAGAGCCGCATACACCGATTGTGAGGAGGTCTACTCGGGAGAGTCTAATACTCACCCTCCTTACATTATCTACTGCTGACAGATAATGGTGAACCAGAATATTTTGAAGAGGCATTAAAGACAGATACACGGGTTAAGTGGGAGTAGGCCATGGATGAGGAGATGGATTCTCCGAGTCCAATCGTACATGGGAGCTAGTCACGCTACCTATGGGTAAGAAAGCTCTTTATAACAAGTGGGTTTATAGATTGAAGGAGGAGCATGATGGCTCGAAACAGTACAAGGCTAGACTGGTTGTGAAAGGGTTTCAACAAAAGGCACGTATTGATTTCACTGAAATATTCTCACTTGTGGTGAAAATGTCCACGATTCGTATGTTCTTGAGTATAGTGGCTACAAAGGACTTACATCTAGAGCAGCTAGATGTTAAGACAGCCTTTCTTTATGCGGACCTTGAAGAATAAATATATATGCATCAGCCGACAAGATACATGGCACCAGGAAAGGAGAACAAAGTGTGCAGACTGAAGAAGAGTCTATATTGCCTGAAGCAGGCCCCGAGGCAGTGGTACAAGAAATTCGACAGTTTCATATCGGGAAACGGCTATAGGAGATGTCATGCAGACCATTGTTGTTATTTGAAGAAGTTTAATACGTGATACATCATCCTTCTTTTGTATATTGATGATATGCTTGTACAGGGTCGATCCCACAGGAGATGAATTGCGAGAAGGAAAAATCAAATGCAAAACAAACTAAGTAATAAAAACTAAACGATGATTTGATTTTGGATTTTTGAATGGATGTAATTCAATTGAATAAAAAAAACACCCAAGCTTCAAAGTTCCACACATAGATTAATGTTCCAAAATCATGATGACTTGGATAACACAACTAGGATCTGAGCACTATGGTCAGCCTAATCGAAAAATAAAACACTTTAAATATTTTAATAAATGATATAAAAGATTAGAAAATAATAGATTTGCACCATTGACATATATTCTCAAGCGCCAGTGATTTTAAGTATTCAATATCTATAGGATAATGAATATCAAAGAAATATAACAGGTTGAGAACATCTCCTATCTAGGAAATCTGATTAATCTAGGGTAAGCCTATCCATCAATGTAAATCTCATATGATGGAAACATATGGATCTTACAAGAGGATAAAAACAAAACCTAAATAATAGATAATATGCATACACCATTATTCTCATCATTAAAACAATCAATCATCATAATTTAAAGAAATATTAAACCCATGTGCTTCCCTTCTAGCTTGGGCTAGAGGGAACTTAGAAAAACATAATTAAATTGCAGAAATAAAAAGCAACAAGAAAGAAAGAACAAAAATTACAAATAAAAAAGATCTAAAAGGAAAGAAACAACTTATAAAGCTTTAATAAAACTAAAAACTCTTTAAAAAAACCCTAAATATTGCTCTTGAATGCTTCTAATGATGCTTTAGAATGCCCTAGGAGGCCCTATTTATAAGTAGGGAACTCCAAACTTCGTACAAAGTTGAAAACCCTAGAAAACGCCTCAAATATACGTATTTTCCCAAAATAGACTTCTCGCTGCATAGTTCGTTTAAAACAGACTTCCTGCTGTGCAGTTTTCCAAAATAAACTTCACAGCTTCAAGCTACACTTGTTTAGGACGATTTCAGGATTCTTCACTTCAAATCTTCGATTCTCTTCATTCCTCGCTTGGTTTTCTTGGATCTTTGGCATGTGAATTCTTCAATCTTGATCTCCTAAGATCCATCCCTTGCCTTGGTGAATTTGAGCATCAAATTCTTACTTTTTAACACCTTTTTCAATCCAAGCTTTTAAATTCACCTTGCAACACATACATGAGTAAAATAGAATATTAAGATGATTTATGTTCATAAAACCAAGATATAAATGGCGAAAATTATGCAATATTTGAGTCTTAACACACCCCCCAACCAGCATTTTGCTAGTCCCGAGCAAAATAAGCGAAGAAAAATAAAAATAAGAAAAAAAAAATTCTAGAAACAAAATTAAAATGAAAACAAAATTCTAACTACACCACTTTCGCAAGTAATCTCAATTGCATTTAGCATATGCAACAAGCCTTTAAACCCCTAGGTTTCCCCTAGTGGACGAGTTATAGTCTCGTGAGGGTTTCCAGAAATGTTACCCACAAACATTGAAAATAAGAAAAATATTTCAACACTATAAAATTTATACAATTATGCCTCCATTAATCATATGAATTCCAAAACAAAACAATACTTACCCTAGATATGAAGTTAGCTAGAATCTTAATTTTTTAATCCATTACATCCTTGAGTTCAGAGACCTAATCAAAATTTAGAATAGTTATAACCCAATATCCTTAGGTGCTTCGTGACACTAGTCTAACTTTGAGAAATATGCATGTTCCCTATCCTAACTCCTTTCAATCATCCCAAGAATATGAAATCTCTAGTTATCTCATTTTTTATGACATTTCTTCTTTTATCATCATATCCTCATTATTATAGACCACCCTTAGATGAAGATTCCCATCGGGTTTGCTTCATAACCTAAGGTATCGTACTTGTAATGGTAACAACAATGAATACTTAGGTATTCTAAATCCGGATCACTGACACGATTGTTATGGTCATTGCATTCATGCTCTATAATAAAAATTTCTTTTTTCCATCACTCTTTTTTTCCTTTAATATTCTCTCTTTTAAACATATATCAATGGTACTAGTTCATTCAACCTTGTTTGAATCAAAAGTTGTTATTCTAGTTCACATATCATATTCCTCACTTAGTTAGCTAGGGTGTATTGTGAATTCAGTACATCAAATTACAACTCACTTTAAACTAGTGATTAGATAATTGAACTCAAGTTTATAATTTTCAGTTGTCAGATTTCTGACTACTATCAACCTAGACTAAGTATTAAATTTGCCTTTGGAATTCGCAAAATATCATGTTCACATTCTTATATATAAAAATATTATTTTGAAAGTGTTGAAATTTTTTATATATATTTTTTCATAAACCTAAAAAAATAAAACTTAAACCTAACTGGAACCTAAAAATAATAAAAATAATAATAAAATAAACTGAAACCCCAAAAAAAAAACTTTCACATGGATGACTATCCACACCCCAACCTAAAATCTACATTATCCCCAATGTAATGATAATGTAATACAGAGAACAATAAAAATAAAAGAAATGGTAGATAGTACCTACCATGAAAAACTCACCTGTTATGTGGCACTAAAAAAATTGAATATGATACAAATCCTACACAAATGCTCCGTCAGACCAGGAGCATCATTCTGAATATTCTGGCTCATGAAGAGGGACGGACTCCTCTCCCAAATGAAAGTTTTCCACATAAGGCTTCAATCTCTGACCATTAACCTTGTACACATTGCCATTACGTGGATTCTCAATTTCAATAGCCCCATGAGTATAAACATTCTTCACAATGAAGGGGCCTGTCCATCTTGATCTTAACTTTCCCGGAAAGAACTGGAGACGGGAATTGTACAATAGGACCTTTTGCTGAGGTTCAAAATTCTTCCTCAGGATATTTTTGTCATGAAAAGCTTTGGTCCTCTCTTTGTAGATTTTAGAATTTTCATAGGAGTCTCTCCTCAACTCCTCTAATTCATTTAACTCTAATTTCCTTTGTCCACTTGCTTGATCCATATCAAAGTTTAATTTTTTTATTGCCTTCTATGCTCTATGTTCCAATTTTACAGGCAAGTGGCAAGCCTTCCTATACACCAATTTGTATGAGGACATTCTAATCGAGGTCTTATAAGTAGTCCTATAAGCCCATAAAGCATCAGATAGTCCGAGGGACCAATCCTTCTTATCTGGCCTTATAGTTTTCTCTAAAATATGTTTGATTTTTCGATTAGAAATCTCTGTTTGCCCACTTGTTTGTGAGTGGTAATGGGTGCTCACTTTATGCTTGATGCCATATTTCTTCATCAAAGCCTCAAATGTCCTATTACAAAAGTGAGACCTGTCATCACTAATGATGGCTTTTGGAGTTCTAAATCTAGAAAAAATATTTTCCTTGAGGAATCGTATGACCACTTTGTTGTCATTGGTCCTACTTGGAACTGCCTCAATCCACTTTGAAACATAGTCCACACCAACCAATATATAAAGAAATCCAAAAGAAGATGGAAATGGACCCATAAAATCAATACCCCAACAATAAAAAATCTCCAATGGTAAAATTGGGGATAAAGGCATCATGTTGCGCCGGGACACTCTTCCCAACCTTTGACATCTATCACAAGCAACACAGAAAGCATGGGTGTCTTTAAACATGGTGGGCCAGTAAAAACCACATTGCAGGATTTTTGCAGTAGTTTTCTTAGCAGAAAAATGGCCACCACATGCTTCCATGTGACAAAAAGAAATAACACTTCGAACTTCATCCTCTGGGACACAATGTCTAAAAATTTGATCAGTCCCATATTTATATAAATACGGGTCATCCCAGAAGAAGTTCCTAACCTCGGTTTCAAAACGCTTCCTATCTTGTAACTTCCAATGATATGGCATTTTTCCCGTTACAAGATAGTTCACTATATCCGCATACCAAGGTAATTTAGATATCGCAAATAATTGTTCATCAGGGAAAGTGTCCTGGATATGCATCTCCTCAGTGGAATCATCTAACACCAATCTAGAAAGGTGATCGGCCACTACGTTTTCTACTCCTTTCTTATCTTTTATCTCTAATTCAAATTCTTGGAGTAGGAGGATCCATCTCAAAAGTCTCGGCTTTGCATCTTTCTTAGATAACAAATATTTCAAAGCCGAGTGGTCCGTGAAAATGACCACTTTGGATCCCAGTAAGTAGGACCTAAACTTATCCAAAGCAAAAACTACTGCAAGTAACTCTTTTTCAGTTGTTGAGTAGTTCACTTGGGCCGAGTTTAGAGTTCTACTCGCATAGTGAATAACGTAGGGCCGTTTATCTTTCCTTTGGCCCAAAACAGCCCCTATGGCATAATCACTTGCATCGCACATTAGTTCAAAAGGAAGTGTCCAATCTGGTGGACGCATGATAGGTGCAGTGGTAAGGGATGATTTAATTTTATTAAAAGCACTTGCACACTCATCTGTCCACTTAAATGGAACATCCTTTTGAAGAAGATTAGTCAAGGGTTTAGTAATAACACTAAAGTCCTTGATGAATCTTTTATAAAAACCAGCATGCCCTATAAGTGATCTAATATCTCTAACAGTTCGGGGGATAGGTAGATTAGCTATAATGTCAAGTTTTGAGCGATCTACCTCGATTCCATTTTTGGAGATAACATGGCCCAAAACAATTCTCTTTTGAACCATGAAATGACATTTCTCCCAATTTAAGACAAGGTGTTTCTCTTCACACCTAGACAAGATAAGAGATAAATTGTTGAGGCATTCCTCAAAACTACTCCCAAATACAGAGAAGTCGTCCATGAAAACCTCAAGAAACTTTTCAGCCATATTTGAAAAAATACTTAACATACACCGTTGGAAAGTTGCTGGGGCGTTACACAATCCAAATGGCATCCGTTTGAAAGCAAACGTGCCAAATGGACAAGTGAACGTGGTTTTCTCTTGGTCTTCAAGGGCTATCTCTATTTGGTTATATCCAGAATATCCATCAAGAAAACTATAAAAGGAGTGACCTGCTACCCTCTCTAAAACTTGATCAATGAATGGTAGAGGGAAATGGTCATTCTTTGTGACCTGGTTCAATTTTCTATAGTCAATGCAAACACGCCAACCAGTGGTGACACGTGTTGGTATGAGTTCATTATTAGAATTCTGCATAATAGTTATTCCAGATTTCTTTGGGACTACTTGAGTTGGACTCACCCAAACACTATCGGATATTGGGTAGATGATTCCCACATCCAATAATTTGATCACCTCATTTTTTACAACTTCCATCATGTTTGGATTGAGACGCCTTTGAGGTTGTCTAATTGGTTTGGCGTCATCATCGAGGTGGATCCGATGGGTGCATATAGAAGGGCTTATACCCTTGATGTCAGAAATGGTCCAGCCCAAGGCTCCTTTGTGGTCCCTTAGAACTTTCAACAATTTAATCTCTTGATCCTTCTCTAAAAATGAAGAGATCACCACAGGATAAGTTTTATTTTCACCTAAGTATACATACTTAAGCTCATTTGGCAGTGGTTTTAAATCAAGCTTTGGAACATTGGTTGGTGATGGTAGAGGTTGCAAGTCCTCGATAGATAGGATTTGAGTGCGCGGTCTCCATTGGCACATACCAATGTCCTGAGTGGTAGTGCTCTCATTATCATCAGAAATTTCAGCAAGCACTTTTTCTAAATCAGAATTTTTCAAGTCTCCAATGACTTGAATCAATTCATCAGTCAGACTAGGTTCTAATTCCTCTTCTTCTATCAAGCAGTCCATGAAATTCAACTCATGGATCTCATTATTGTCAATGGGCTGCTTACATATAATGAAAATATTTAGCTCTAGAGTTATGTTACCAAAAGACAAGTTCATCATTCCATTCCTGCAATTTATGATTGTATTTGAAGTTGCTAGGAATGGGCGGCCTAAAATGATGGGAACTTGCGCGCTCGCATTTACACATGGCTCGGTGTCTAGTACAATAAAATCCACAGGGAAGTAGAATTTCTCCACTTAGACTACCATGTCCTTTAAAATTTTCCTTAGTACCTTAATGGAGCAGTCAGCGAGTTGGAGTGTAATAGTAGTTAGTTTAAGCTCGCCTAACCCCATTTGTTAGTAAACTGAATAAGGTACTAAGTTGACATTTGCACCCAAATCTAGCAAAGCATGCTCAATTTGGAAATTTCCAATAATACAAGGAATAGTGGGACTTCCCGGGTCTTTGTATTTGGGTACAACCCTTTGTTGAATTATAGCACTCACTTTCTCAGTAAGGAAGGCCTTTTTGTGCACATTTAATTTCCTTTTTACAGTGCACAAATCCTTGAGATATTTAGCATATGATGGAATTTGTCTAATGGCATCAAGTAGAGGAATATTGACAGTAACCTTTTGAAGCACATCCAACACCTCTTGATATTTCATGGGGACAGTTGGATTCCGAAGTCTAGATGGGAACGGAACTGGAGGCTCATATGACTTAGTCTCTTTATCCTTTTGCTGTTGTGGCTCTTGAACCATAGCCGGTTCATCATTTTCTTGAGACAGTGGCTCATCCTCCGGTATTTCTACCGGTTGCATTATCTTGTTATCGACCTCTTTTCCACTTCTCAAGGTAATGATGGCCTTAGCTTGTTCATGATGTAGCTCACTTGGATTTGAGTCTCCAATGAAATGTGTATTTCGAGGGTTTGGCACAGGTTGAGAAGGAAGGGTGCCTTTTTCCCTAGCATTTAGTTGAGTCTCAATCCTAGCCACAGCTGTCTTTAATTCCTGATTTGATTGGATTAGAGACTGATTCATTTGAGCTTGAGAGTTAATGAATGTGGTCAATGCATCCTCCACAGATGATCGCTTTGGCGGGGGCACATATGGTGCATTGTTAGGTGCCCCAAAGAAGTTATTTTGTGGAGGCATTTGAGGTGCATTGGGCACATTAATTTGTGGTCCATTCCTCCAACTAAGATTAGGATGGTTACGCCAATTTGGATTGTACGTGTTTCCCAATGGTTGCATAACTGACCTTTGGTAATTATTTATAGCATTTGCTTGATCATGCTCATGCGTGATATTTTGTACAACTGAGATTATTGGACAATCCTTTGTGTCATGGTCTGTACTACCACAAATGCTACAAAAATTACCTAAGGAAGTGTTTGCTTTAACCATATCAATCTTCCTAATTTCCAAAGCTTCGACCTTTCTAGCCAATGCAACGAATTTTGCATTAAGGTCGTCTTCCTCTCTTAGGACATACATTCCCGCTTTCTCTCTAGGAATGGGTCTAGTTTGGTCTGATTTAGCAGAAACATCCCATGTCTGAGTATTCTCTGCTAACATATCTAGAAAATCCCAAGCCTCATTATGATCTTTGTCAAGAAAGGTTCCACCATACATCATCTCTATGAACTGACGGGTATCCATGGTGAGCCCCTTTTGGAAAGCATCAATCACGTGCCATAGTTCATAACCATGATGTGGACAAGTAATAAGAATGTCTTTGAAGCGCTCCCAAGCTTGAAAAAATAGTTCATTCCCCTTTTGGGAGAATGACATGATTTCTTATTTTAGTGCATTTGTTTTGTGCTTGGGAAAGAACTTTTCAAAAACTCTTTACTTAAGGCTTGTCATGAAGTGATGGTATAAGGTCTTAGAGAGTTGGCTATGCTTTGGCCCGATCCTTTAGAAAAAATGAGAATAACCTAAGCTTAAGTACATTCCTATTGCCATTATTTACTTGTAATGTTGCAATTACTTCCTCAAACTCCTTTAGGTGCAAGTAGGGGATTTTAGAATCTAAGCCATGAAATTTAGGAATCAATTGAATCACACCTGGTTTAAAATCAATGTTCCCTGTGTGAGCAAAGAACACTATGTAAGTTGGTAAAGTTAATCTCTCAGGGTGTAGATGTTCACGTAAAGTCCGTGGTTGGTTTAACACATTCCTATGAACTTCATTTTCATCCTCAAGAGAAGGATTATTTTGATTTATAGTTGGATTTGGCAGATTTGGATTTGGATTATCAATTGGGTCTGCCATGGAATCCAAGTGATATTGAGTGTCTCTTCTAAGTGAATGATCAAGGCTTGGAACTAGTCCGCCTTCGGAGGAGAGTCGATTGTTTGATCCCTACTCCAACGGGGTATAAACCATCCACACCACACAACAAATACCACTAATTCAAATCGCAAGTATGATACTTAAAATAAAAATAAAAACTTAAATCAACAACCCATGTGGCAGAGCCGACCGAGGGTTCAAACCACAAAGCAAAATAAATCAACAACCCAGGCAGAAGGGCCAAAGGGTTCAGCCCACAAAGCAAAATAAATCAACAACCCAAAGCAGAGCCAACCATGAGGGTTCATCCACAAAGCAAAATAAATCAACAACCCAGGCAGAGCCGACCATGAGGGTTCAATCCACAAAGCAAAATAAAAAATAAATAAATAAATAAAAGTAAAACTAATGCAGTAAATTAAACTATGCTAATATGGAAAATAGATTCAACGGATGATCTTTGTGATCAAAAAGCAATGTAGACAACCATAGCACTTGGGTGATAAAATCCCAAGCGGGCAACCTTATGTCATAGTTAGTGCTTGAAAGTCCCAACGAATTTATTTTCAAAGAAAAAGAAAATAAGAAAAAAATTTAAAAAAATTAAAAAAATTAAAAAAAAATCTATGGAAAATCTGGAGGGTTTAGAAGAAAACTTACCTTGGCTATCTTGCACGATCCGATCTATCTCAGCCTCTCCCAAAGAACGGCGCCAAAACTTGACTTGCCTCCAAGTGCGAGAGGTTCATAAGTAATATCCCGTGAATACAGGTCGATCCCACAGGGAGATGAATGCGAGAAGGAAAAATCAAATGCAAAACAAACTAAGTAATAAAAACTAAACGATGATTTGATTTTTGGATTTTTGAATGGATGTAATTCAATTGAATAAAAAACACCCAAGCTTCAAAGTTCCACACATAGATTAATGTTCCAAAATCATGATGACTTGGATAACACAACTAGGATCTGAGCACTATGGTCAGCCTAATCGGAAAATAAAACACTTTAAATATTTTAATAAATGATATAAAAGATTAGAAAATAATAGATTTGCACCATTGACATATATTCTCAAGCGCTGATTTTAAGTATTCAATATCTATAGGATAATGAATATCAAAGAAATATAACAGGTTGAGAACATCTCCTATCTAGGAAATCTGATTAATCTAGGGTAAGCCTATCCATCAATGTAAATCTCATATGATGGAAACATATGGATCTTACAAGAGGATAAAAACAAAACCTAAATAATAGATAATATGCATACACCATTATTCTCATCATTAAAACAATCAATCATCATAATTTAAAGAAATATTAAACCCATGTGCTTCCCTTCTAGCTTGGGCTAGAGGGAACTTAGAAAAACATAATTAAATTGCAGAAATAAAAAGCAACAAGAAAGAAAGAAGAAAAATTACAAATAAAAAAGATCTAAAAGGAAAGAAACAACTTATAAAGCTTTAATAAAACTAAAAAGTCTTTAAAAAAACCCTAAATATTGCTCTTGAATGCTTCTAATGATGCTTTAGAATGCCCTAGGAGGCCCTATTTATAAGTAGGGAACTCCAAACTTCGTACAAAGTTGAAAACCCTAGAAAACGCCTCAAATATACGTATTTTCCCAAAATAGACTTCTCGCTGCATAGTTCGTTTAAAACAGACTTCCTGCTGCGCAGTTTTCCAAAATAAACTTCACAGCTTCAAAATACACTTTTTAGGACGATTTCAGGATTCTTCACTTCAAATCTTCGATTCTCTTCATTCCTCGCTTGGTTTTCTTGGATCTTTGGTATGTGAATTCTTCAATCTTGATCTCCTAAGATCCATCCATTGCCTTGGTGAATTTGAACATCAAATTCTTACTTTTTAACACCTTTTTCAATCCAAGCTTTTAAATTCACATTGCAACACATACATGAGTAAAATAGAATATTAAGATGATTTATGTTCATAAAACCAAGATATAAATGGCGAAAATTATGCAATATTTGAGTCTTAACAGTGGCTAACAGTGAACTGTGGACTGACGGTGGGCCCGTGGGACCCATCCACACCGTTCATCCATTTAGAGTGGGCCACACTACCATGCACGTGTGGTGTCGCAAAACAAATCCTAGGCATAAGGATAAAGCATGACAGGAAAAATAAAAACTAGTTTTGTCACAGGCAGAGTACATAGCCAAGGTACTTGATCGATTTAATATGGGAGCTGCTAAGCCGGTTAACACTCCATTAGCCAACCACTTCAAGCTATCTAAGGAGTAAGGTGCAAAGACGCAAGAGGAACGAGACTACATGGCTAAAGTCCCATTCGCGTCAACTATTGAGAGTCTCATGTATGTTATGGTGAGTACGAGACCAGACATTGCTCAAGCAGTAGGAGTTGTTAGCAGGTTCATGAATAACCCCGGGAAGGAATATTGGGAAGCTGTGAAGTGGATTCTTAGATACCTGGTAGGTACTAAGGATGTAGGGTTGTGCTATGGTGGATCAGAAATCAAGCTACGGGGCTATATGGATTCAGATTTGGCAGGAGACATCGACAGCAGAAGAAGCACTACAGGTTATGTCTTTACTCTAGGTAGTGCTGCAGTCAGTTGGGTCTCTTAATTACAAAAGATAGTATCTATCAGTATAACAGAAGCAGAATATGTTGCGGCTACAGAAGCATGCAAGGAGATGGTGTGGATGCAAGGTTTCATGGAAGAGTTGGGTAAGAAGCAAGCAGATTGCAAGATGTACAGTGACAGTCAGAGTACAATACACTTGACTAAGAATTCAGCCTTTCATTCAAAGACCAAGCATATTGTCATCAGATATCACTTCGTTCGTTCGTTACTAGAAGATAAATCGATTGCTCTAGAGAAGATTCCTACAAGTGATAATCCTACGGATATGTTGACCAAGACGGTCACATGGAAGAAGCTGAAGCTTTGTTCATCTTTGATTGGTCTTCAGGCTTAAAGATGGGGAGGTGATGCACTCCGGATGAAGAAGACGAAGGTTTAAGGCGATGTGTCTCCAAGTAGGAGATTGTTAAGATGTGGAGCCACATCTGGGACCGTTCTCGACCGGTCGTAGAGTCCGGCTCGACCGGTCATGGACCGGCTCGACTCAAAGTCCAACGAGCACTGTTTTTTTGATCCCGAAGTGTTCAACCGGTTGTGGCCCATTCACAACCGGTCGTGGGGTCCTCTCGACCTGTCGTGCAGGCTGCACAACCAGTCGAGGTTACGCAGATTCGTTCTGCGATTTTGCACCGATTTCGTGTTGCAAGTCCTTTCGCAACTGGGATGCAGAAAGGGGAGTTTCCTAAACTATAAACAGGGGTTCCTAGGCTTTTTCATATTGAGAGAAAAAGAAAGGAAAAATTATTCTATGGTGTGGGCAAAGGGTTTTCTATGTGCTTCTAAGAGAGAGGTTAGTATATTGCTTTGTAATCTTCGTTCTTCATAGTGGAAGTTTGCATCCGTGGTTTTTTATCCTAGTTTGGGATTTTTTCACGTATATCTTGTCTTGTGGTTTGTTTTGAATGCTTTGATCTATTTCTAGTTTATATTTCTTCTTGTTTATCGTTTGTGGGTGAGGCCTAAGATTGGATCTAGGCTCACTGCGTTGTTGGTGTGCTGCACAACACGTGTATGGTTTCAATGTGCACTCATATGGATGTAAATTGCATGTGCACTTCTTGTGGTCAGAAGTTATGTGGGGCTGACAAAAATTCCAATGATAAATTCACTCAGTTCATCAGTTTCTCAACCTCATTGTCGGGCAGGAATCAAAACATCAGGCAGATCCAAAACCCAGGGTCCACACTACAAAAATAGTGAGAATTAGAGGTGGGCATCAAGTCGAGTCGAGCCGAGTTAAGTCCAATTCGACTCGATCTGGTATTATGAAAACCCTAACCCGAACTCAATCTGTCTCAGGACTGAGTCCAATAGGCTTAACTCGATTCGAACCGGATCTTAGTTGGGCTGATCCGAACTGAGTCTGACTCAGTCAAAGATACCGAGTCGGATCAAGTTGGCTACAGTTCGGATCGGGTCACCAAATATTGATGTGATGTTGATGGGAAACTTGTTTAAAAATTAGCTTGTTTGATGTTGACGTGATGTTGATGGGAAGCTTCTTCTGCATTTGAAAGGGGTAATGAAAGCTTTTTCTTGTTAAAATTTATGGGGCCAACTATTATGTATGTGTTTAATCCATGCCATCCATCCATTTTTCCCACTCGTTTAATGGCATGAGCCCTAAAATGAGGTAGATCCAAAACTCAAGTGGACCACTCCATATGAGACCGGAGAAATTGAACGTTTATCATTCATTTCTTCTTTGGGGCCACAGAAGTTTTCGATCAAGTTGATATTTGTGTTTTCTCTTCATCCATGTTTGTGTGAGTGATGCCATGAATGGTTTGAGTGACATGTACACATCCCTGTGGGCCCTTGGCTCATTTTTACTTTCAATGGTAGGCATTCACAATTCTCTTTGTTTCCTATGGTGTGGTCCACTTGAACGTTGTATCTGCCTCATTTTTTTTGTTCATGCCCTAAAATGGGCACGTAGAACAGATGGATGGCGTGAATCAGACACATGCATAACGATGGGACCCACAAATTATACTGCTATAATTTCAATCCCTTTACCTACTATATTCATCACAATTTTCGAGGTCAAATTACACAATAAATCACTTTTTTTTTCAAACATATGTTTATTTTCTTATTTACAGCTGGAAATAAAAGTAAATAAATAATCATTATTTCTCATAAGAAATATAAGCCAACCACCCATATCCAGTGACCTTTGATTTGGCTTACACTAATGCGAAGGAAAGAGTTTAAAATTTTGTCAGGCTCACCATGATATATGTGTATGATCCAAACCGTCCATTCATTTTAGAAGCTCATTTTAGGCCATGAACCAAAAATAGAGTCAAATCCAAAGTGCAAATGGACCACAACACAAGAAACAGGGGATTAAACACCCACCATTGAAAAATTCTTGTGGGCCATAGGAGTTTTGCATCAAGCTGATTTTTTTCCCTTCATTTGTGTTTGTATAATCATATGAACATGTTGGATCACAAATACACATCAGTGTGAGACCCACGGATGGCTTCACATTTCAACAATTAATGGACGTCAATATCCCCTTTTTGTCTACGGTGTGGTCCCTTGAGCTTATAATCTGCCTAATTTTTTGGCATAAGCCCTAAAATGATCTTATAAAATAAATAGACGGCGTGGATTAATCACATACATCATGGTGGGACCCACAAATTTCCCTCACTCGTTTTCACCCATTTTTTCAAAAAGCAAAGTTCAAATATCGAGGTGTAATTACCATTGTAAATAAGAAAACAAGCAGCCTGACTTGAAAACAAACATGCCCAATAGTCCGCTGGACCAAAGAAAAGTGTAGAACGTGGGCCCCGGAGTCGGGTTTCGGATCGGTTTAGATCCAACCGGATCAAGTTTCAATTTGAGTCGGATCGGGTTACTATGCAACCCGAACTCGACTTGGTCGGGATCCGGATCCGGTTAGGTCTACTCGATCTGAACCCGACTCTGGCATTCGGTTTGAGTCGAGTTGGATCTGATCGAGTCGGATGACGGATCTGAGTCGGGTCCAGCCCAGCTCTAGTGAGAATGGAAACATCCATGGTTGAAACCTTCCTGAATCCGACCATGATGTTTATATACCATCCAAAAGGGTCATGAGGTTATTACCACTGGATAAACAGTAGGCAAAAATATCATGCTTGTTAAAAACTTCTATGGCCCCCACAAAGTTTCAAATGGTAGGTGTTCAATCTCTGTTTCGTGTATAGTGTGGTCCACCTGAGATCTGGATGTACTTAATTTTTAGACTTCTGTCCTATGTGCTTGAGAAACTGATGTACGGAGTGGATTCCAACCACTGGAACTTCGTGTTGGCCACGGGCAATTCGCGTGCCACTCGTATGGATGGTCGCACTCCCGACCTGGTCTCTCTCAGTAACTTGGGTCAACCGCGAGGGTATTTTCTTAAGTGCCAGGCATGGGTTTGTCCATATATGACCGGTTCTCCACGAGTCTGAGAAACTGCAGAGTAGCTGCGTGTGGCATCTAACCCGTCAAGAACGTGAACGTGGATTGCTTACTACCCCGGCCCGTCTCCGCTGGAAACAGGGAGGAGCTCTGAACGACCACCGTGATATATGGGTTATATCCCAGCTGGAAATGGCGGGGGCAGAACGCAATCCGCGTTCCAAGAAGGTAGCCCAACCATGAACATGGGACCCACAAGCCATCCAGTCATCAATTTGTAGTTTTTTTTTTTTTTTTTTTTTTTTTTGGGGGGGGGGGTGGCACCTGAGATCGATCTGATTTTTTTAGGCATCCTACCATCATTGTGGGAGATTGTTCTAGGTGGATCTGATGCCATACAAATACAGCAGTGAAACCCACAAACAACTAGTTGCAAGAAATTCCAACGTTGAAAGTTAAGGGCCCGTTTGGATGGCAGAATAAATAAAGGCCAACTCACTTCAGTCTATTTTTAGTCAATTTTAGCTTACTAGCAGTTCGATTTTGGAATTATTATTATTTTTTTAGTAGGGGGTTGAGATGTTTTAACCCACTTGATCACTGATTTGGATCTCTAGCATGTGTGGTATGTTAGCAGGAACGCAATGCCACCGAATTTAATTTGATCTGATTTTATTTTTTTTTTCTCAAAGCTAGAGAAACGGTCAATATGGGTCTTTTAATATGACTTTTTCCATCGTAAATGGATGCCTCCTACTGGACTCAGTTTCACACGGCATACAGATGGGCCGAGAATAGTCCGCAACGCCTGTTTTAGGTAGAACGTTAGACGCTCACGCTCGTGGAGCCCAGCATGTTTGTATATTTAACATCCGCTCCGTCCATCAGGTTCTTTGCTCCATTCGAGGAAGTGGGACGAACAGTTATAGAGAACACTACTCAGATGGGACACGCCATGGGGAATAATGAGGATGGGATTCGAATCATAGGTTCGTGTGTGGGGGGCAACGGCAGTTTGGTCACGTGATGAGTGTGGTCCTGTCAAAATTGAATTTATGGCTCAATTTAAATCGAACAACTATAAATTCAAGTGCCAAGACAGGCATACACATAGTGTATAATCGAAATCTGATGAGAACGACCTCCTATTTAATAACTTGCTCAAGGTTTGTCCTGTAGTGATGGATTACACCTTTGGTTTCCATACTAAAAGACTTTTCAGTAGAGATAAAATATAAATGGGAAAGAGATTCTTACACTAAGTTGTGAAGAACAGTTGTAAAACACTTCTCTGATGCAGAAGTGAATTCAGCGTGCGAGTGTAAAATCAAATTACAGCTAAGATTATCAGCTACTTGATTAACATTACGGATTACACTATAGAATGTAAACAGTAGACGAAAAATAAAAGATTATACTAAAAAATGCAATTTACTTGGTAAGAAAAATAAAGTGATTACACTATAGAATGTAATTAACTAATAATTGAAAGGATACTTAAAAGATAATGTTTGGTTTAATTTGGTTGATATGAGATGAATTCTTCCTGTTGAATTTTTTATTATTTATAACCTTAATCTGGCCATTTTGATTATTCTAACATTTTGATGGTTGCTATAATCATTCAACAGTACTTGATTTTCTCTATTTCTTTTTCCATCATCTGTTGTACATGCGACCATTCCTTTACCATCGACCGCATTCACAACAACATAACATCACTCAATGCATTCCAGCTATGTTATCAAGAAATGAGTGCTTATATGTACAAATCACACCCAACCTATTCTAACTAGCTCTCATTAGGAATGGCGACTAAGGGATGAACATTTGTGTGTATATTTCATCAAACACTTTAATAAGATTGAATTGAGAAAATACAAAAATCGTAATGATCCAAATATTAGGCAGGCACACCGTTTGAATATTTAGAGATTTTAGAAGCAGTTTTACATTGTTCCTAATGGGGTGGCCCATCATAGTTTTCTACCGGATTATATTTTTCATGTACGGTTCAAGTAATGGTTATCACCTGATAGACGGAGTGGATTCACGTATAAAATATAGCGAACCCTGCAGAGAATGGGTGTTTTACGAAGCTGCGTACAACAGGTTTTGTAGACAATCTCGGTCCGTCGAGAGCTGCTCTCATGCATCTCCGCATCATGGAAGTTCCATGCAGCTACCTCTTCCTTGTACACATGCCAAATATATTTGAAGATCTGAACCGTTGAACTAGCAGACCACCGTGTATATGAAGGGTCCTCATTCAACAAGCAAAAGTCACAACAGATGGATGACCCACCACATAGATGCCCCATTTATGGTGCCCCATTTCCAGAGTTCACTTGACGACACCGTGAGTGCACTCAGCATGTGGGAACGAGTAACACCTGCATAAGATTGAATCGTCCATCAGATAATCCATCCTACGTCAATGGTATTAATTTAAAATCTCTTGAATATGATCATCTGGTGTGCCTTATTTGTGATGGGCCCACAAGACGATCGTATGGGCCTGGTTTTTTAGACAGGACATCTATGTTTTTGAAGATCATTTGACCAACGGCTTCGATCTTGCATAGGTTGCCTTGTTTTCCGCATGCTAGTTCAAAAAGGACACTTTCTCTAACTATGTGACAGCAGGCTACTCTTCTTTTCTTAGTAGTTGAAGATTTTCGACCAAAGATCATTAAACAGCAGTTCTTTGGAATTTGTCGAAGTAAAAGATTTATGTTTGACCAAGAGAAAAAACTTTTATACTCTGGCAGCGTCTCCTATGCTGGCATATATGTATTACTCAGAGATACACCTATTTTCTCCGCCCCTACCTGACGTGTTCTAATGGAAAACTGTCGTGCAATGGCACGGTAGGTATGGCACATGCGAAGGCAACCATGAATGTCCTCATCTATGAGGCAATGTACCTGGCACAATATAAAAGTGGGTGGATTAGATACTACCCCCGCCTGTTCGGATCTCGGGATAGGTGGAGGCTACGAGGGCTACTAAGGGCCACCATGATGTATGACTTTTATCCATACCGTCTATCCACTTTTCCATATCAGTTTACAATATTGTCGTAAAACTAAGGAAGATCCAAGCTTAAGTGGACTACACCACAGGAATTAGCAGTGCTAAGGACGCCCACCATTGAAACCTTCCAAGGGTCCACCGTGCGGTTTATTTTCCATCCTACCTATTGATACGGTCATATATACCTGAATGAAGTGAAAAAACAAATATCATATTGATGTACAACGTAAATGGTCCATAAGATTTTTTCAACTGCATGAATTTAATCCAAACGGTATGGTCCATTTGGATTTTGGATCTTCTATATTTTTTATATTATAATCTAAACTGAAATTGAAAAGTTGATGGACAGTGTAGATAAAAGTCATACATCACGGTGGCTCCTCAATGGCCCTCATATTCTCCGCATGTCCCGAGCTCCGAACAAGCAGAGGTAGTACCTAATCTGCGCCCTATATAAAAGACCCATCGAGAGAATAGATTTAATCACAAATCTATTAATGATATTTTCAACAAGGTCATTCCTCACTATTCTTTCAAAGTGGAAAATCTTCTCAGTGACGTTCAAAGAGTCAATAGTGCTCGAGAAGGTTTTGAACATTAGGATATTAGACCTATGTCCAAGCCAATTCAGATGTGGTTTGGACCCAAGTTGGGAGAGACAAACAAATTGGTTTGGCCAGGTTCCCCATTTTGTACATTAATCAAAATTAATAAAATGAAATAATTAGATCTAACCAGGCCTGATAATAGATCGATATCGGGTGTCAAATCCCACCTCACTCAAAATCATCACTTATTTGATGATTAAATGTAGTGGGTGCTTTGATCTGGACCACTCAATATCTTGAAGTTGACAAGATGGGCCATCAATAGAGATATTGACTGCCCATTATCAATCTAGACCTATGTAACGCCCCGCGTTTTCTGGACCTGAGTATACGACCCATTTCCCAAAAAACCCGAGTGTTAAATTATAAAGAGCCGAATTTCATCCATATTTTTTTTTCTTTCATTCAAAGTTAGCAGTTAGTATAGTATGGACAATCAAACGTCAAGAAAAATTTCATTATCATTCAAATATACAGGAAGCTACCTATAATGGCTTATACAAACCAATGCCTCAACATTAACTGTTTCATGAGTTACATACATGAAGAATAATAGTAAACAGGAAAATGTAAGCCGCAAGACCGTGCAACTCCTCTTAGCAAAACAATCGTACATCCCTGGCACTTGTACACTGCTCCAATCAAATACGAACATATATATCATCTAGGCCACATGTTTTACCTGTATGGTTATATATTTGATGGATGAGTGGCCAACTCAATGTGAATTCCCCTTAAGATTACACACCGCCGCATTAGGTAAGCATAGTTATAAAAACAAAGCATGCAAAACAATTCATGATGCAGGTCTTATTAGATGCATGGATGCGTGAATGCAATCATCGCCCCGGGGATGCTCATCCGTGCAGACAGTGGGCTCGTCACCCATGCAATCATCGACCTGCGAACGATCATCCAATCAGACAGAATATGTACATCACATATGATAGTGATAGACATTGGTTTATGTCATATATGCATGATTAGCCAAGCCATTATTAGTCAAGTTACAATCAGCTAATTTAAATAAGCTCAAGGTCACTACGGGGGCTTGTCATCAGTGTAAGCCGACAGATCAGGCATAGGTCGCATACCGCCATCCCTGGCTCATGAGACTACCACCTTAGGATGTTTAATGGAAACTCGTCGACTAGTGGTCAATCATATCACAGTATATGGGACTTACCATCGCATGGTTGCACAATATAAAACATCGAACCCATATAGGGAAAATACCAAAGCAGATTCATGTAGGGCGAATATCAAAACTAAGCCACATAGGGCAATTGTCAAAACTAAGTCGTATAAGACCAATATTAAAACCATACAATAAAAGATCATCCTTAAAAACCACTTAAACACAGTAACCCCTAGATGGTAGGCCCACATCAATATTCAATTCAAGATACCATTCAATAACCACTAAGTCGCAGGTCCATTACAATCACATTCAATCGAGTTACATCCCAAGTATGGGTGTACATTTATAAGTGGGGGTTCCCCACTGATGTACCAGTTTAAATTTCAGAAACAATCCACAAGCAATCCACAAACATATAGGAGTATGCGAGATAAACATTAAGCATGTAATATGGCAATTCAATTCCAACAATTAACACATGTGATTATAAAATGAAGATATCAATTATTAATCAAAATTTAAATAAAAATTATAATTTAAGTTAATGGGAAAATAGAAAGCTCAAGAGGAAGAAATCATCACCTCATATGTCGACTTATCTTTTAATGTTATTAGGAAGTGTGCACGCACTTACACTTGGATCCTACCATAAGTTATGAAATTGTGCCATTAGATCCAACTTAACTCACTGTTGATGTTCAAGGTATTGACCTAGGGTTTAGATTATTTAGGTTTAGGATTTTATCCTAGAGTTTAGGTCTAGGCTAGATGTTTAGGGTTTGAACCCTAGTTGGTGTGCAAATAAATTTTAATGTTACTTTAGTAATTATAAAACATTTGTTAACATTAGTATTAATATTAGCTAATGTAGCAAAATAATTATCGTGATGGTAATAAATAGTGTGATCTATTATCAATGATAATTCCTAGGAGTGGTAGATAAATACTAATATTTAACATCTAATGGTTGAAATTCGTTTATAATAGCTAACACTAGCGTAAATAACCCGGTAATAGCTAAACATGATTAATAATTGTAATAACTATAGTAAAACCAATTATAAAAAATAAATCAAACGAATCACTATGTGAGTCGATTATCCCTTGTCTTTCCTTCACTATCTAAGAACCATGTAACACTTAATCGCTTGCATTGGCAAGTCGACCCGATGTGACTACGTGCAATGGTTCTATCTTAGTAAAGATAAGTAAGCTTTCTTAGCAAATAATCTGCACAAGCTGACTATAGGCAGTACTAAGGTATTGGGAAATTGCTAGGAAAAAGGGATCGACTCACCGAGTCAACTCAGTTGGTTCAAACTCGGTTGAGAGAACTACCAGAAGAGTGGTGCTTGTGTTAGGATTTATTCCGATAAGTCGATAGTCGGGGATGATCTACTAGTTGTGGGCGACCCGGGTTTGCATTGTGATAGCCCATCATTGACTCAATGAGTTGACTCACTGAGTCAGCACATCAGCATCCATTCCTCTTCTTCCACCCTCCATGCTTCTCTTTCTTCTCAACTCATCTAACTCAAAAGGTAAGGTTTGCACAAACCAGACCCCAATTCAACCCTCGATAGATGAAGCTACACCGCTGATGGAAAAGACTCCAATGGCCGAGATTGCAAATCATCCTATACAGGGTCCCACTTGGGATGGGTTCGAGGACCAACTGAGTTGACTCGGCACAAGGCAGCTCGGTGTGGTGCAACAGATGCATCCTCCCATCTCCACTTCTGTGACATCCAAGAAGATCCGAAACCAGCCACTTTCTCGCCCAAACACATAGAATAACTCAACAGCAAGTTGAGTCGAGTCAGTCCGACACGATAGCAACCCGCGTGCATTATCAAACCCCATCCTCCGATTCTCCCTTTCTTCTCCTTCCCCTTTTTTTTTCCTTCTTTTCATCTGCTGAAGGTCCAGCTAAAATAATCGGACGTCCAGTAAGATCCGATCCTAACTGCGTCGACCCGGTGTGGCAAAATGCCGAGGAAGAAGGCAACGACGTCCATGGAAAATTGGAAACAAAGCTTCATTCCTACGATCTAGAGGTGTTGGGTGATCCGAATGGGTTCATAGGGACTTGTGGGATGTAGGTTTTGAAGGTTTAGGGAGGTCTGGGTGATGGGTTTGTTGGGAGGAGGAGATGTCCGATTTCCTCTCTCATTTTCTTTCTTTTATACAAACCTAGCCTTGGAGGGCTAAGATTGCATCTCGCGAATGGTTGAGATGGAGAGATTTCACCTCACTCGGATTGCCAATCTTGCATACAGACGGAGAAACGGAAGCTTTCCGTTTTAAGCAAAACAGCTGCACGTATGCACCTATCGTGCTGAGAATCGTGTGCACTCACACACGCTCCAGGGTGTGGATCTGAGTGGAGTTTGTTCAGACGCAGGCCCTCTATCAGATAGACGGTTTGGATCTATCATTTGGGACCATATTGTGGGCCACATGACGATCGAACGTGAGGAGAGAAACACAAACGTGTTTTTCTCTTTCGAACGGCTGTGGGCGGCAGACGTTTTCCCATTTTTTAGAAAACTTTCGGGTCAGCAAGGTTTGACCGATTTTCTTGGAATGGTGCACCGCGAGTGCATCCCTACCGTGCACTCACGCTTTGAGGTGGGGTCCACCATGATGGTTGTGATAAATCCACTCCGTTCATCCCACTTAGTGGGCCTAATCAGGCCCTCTGACCAGAAATCAGGCAGATCCAGATCTTAAGTGGGCCATGCTAACTAAATCAAGGCCTTTGGGTGCCGATTTCATCGAGCTGACAGTCGAATCACCTTGAAATTTGAACATCAATGGTTGGGAAGGTCCAAGGGACCATTTTAGCTAGAAATCAACGGATAGGTTATGCATATATGGCCCGTTGTGCTTTTATAACTATAATATCATGTTACACCACTTTTAATAATATTATTTATTATTATCATTATTATTTTTATTATTACTATTATTACCATTATTATAATTATTTTCACTATTATTATTATTATCATTATTATTATTATTACTATTATTATTATCATTATTATTCTTATTATGATTATCATTATTATTATTTCCCCCACATATGCATGCATTTTTAGTCATGTTGTGGGTCCCACTTTGTAGGACATTAGGGTTATCATCTCATGATTTTATATCGTTAAATATTCAGTTATTACTATCATTATCATTATCTTCTTTTTAAGGCCAAATTTTATTTTATTTTATTTTATTTCCTGTCAGTGGCCCCTGTTAAGTCTATAAGTTCTTACTAGGCCTCGGTTCCAAATTTAAGGTGGATTGCCTGTATTAGTGGACCATATGGAATGCATTCTTCTTATAGTTTTAATTATAAGTTTTTGAAAAACAAAGATTAAATTGATTATAACTCGTTCCATGGGCGGATGGCTTCATTTGTGGTTAAATGTTACTTCTATTCATTGACTCGATTTTTAATGGTAACGCTCGAGTACTGGAAAGTACGGGGCGTTGCAATCTAGCCCATACAGTTCATGGATCTTAGTTTCATTGTCTTTATCAAAAGGAACTTTGGTGGTTCCAAGCCTGATCTTTAATGGGCCACAAACATCTCCGTGATAGATCAGCTACGAGAAAAAGATCTGAGAAGCCAACGAGTCTGGATCTAACTGAAGTTCTTTCTTTCCAATCTAAGTCACCTATTCAAGTCTAAAAAATTTGCCTGAGGAAACGGCCAAACAATTTATAGCCCAATTTAAGATGGTCAACCAAGGGGAAGTTGTTGTACAGCCCATTATGGGTCTACCTTGACCAGGACTATGTCAAATGCATGTGAGTATCATGGACAATATCAAACCCGGTCCACAGAAGAGTTTTTAATGCCAGAACCAAGATGGACAGCCGACAGAGAGGCAATTCAAAGCTAAAAAGAGATGTTTTCGAAGGAAGAGAGCCACCCAAAAGGGGAACTATGGGACGAATCAACCTGCTCCCTAGCAGATTATCGTTCTCTCCTCATAGCCAGTGACAATGTAAACCAAGCACCATCCCCAGAACGACCGATTATAGAGGACCCATTCCTGTCAGCATATTCAACCATCGACTTTTCTTCTTGTCTAGATTTTATGCTTGGCTAAGATGGCTGCCAGTCGAAGGTGCACTTCGAGTAGTAAGCCCACGTGAAGGATGGAGAGCAACATCAGTGGACCCGTCAAAAGATGAATGAGTTGGGGTAGCAGACAAACACCCATAAGAAACACCCCATGAAGCAGACCTTATCCTAGTAGGAGGGGTGGCAAAACCTGCAACTTTGTCCGACCAGGGTAGCTACCTCCAACAACTAGACAATTTGGGAATTGGTCGGAAAAAGAGTCTCCTATCCGTAACTTGAAGAAGTGAATATTAAGAGTCCCACTATGACTTCCACTAAGAATCATACTCTGGTATTGTATAGGAGCGAAGAAGGATCGAGTCTAAAAAGATGAATCTTTTGACAAAATCTTCAAATCTCTTCATGGTTGGACGATGCTTATCCTGATGCTAGAGGAGTTCTCATGACAATGGGTGCACAGTCAACGAGGCATAACCAGAAGGAAGAGGAATGCCCTGAACTAAACCAAATTGGAGCACACACAAAGTGACATGATAAAATTCATCACCAGTCTTGGGGTTGAGATTGTGGATTATAAATGCTCCATTGACAGAGAGGTCCCTTGAAATAAGAAAGTTGACCCATAATTGGCACAACAGTTCTAGAGTGATGAAATCAAAAGGATCATGTTGGATGCACCTAAGCCAGCTTGGACAATGAATCGTCCCAGTAAAAGGGAAAAAGTACTCATCTGAAAGTTTCTTTAAATCAACAAGAAAGAAGTGCAAGTGTTCTTAGAATAAGCACTCTTTGATTCGGTAATAAGTCAATCCGCAAAAACCGCAAGTAGGTGACCTATAAGGGATTTCCCGAGGAATGACAACACTAAGTGAAGGAAAGTATTCACAGTCAAAGCTGGAGAAGCCATAAGGGCCCCCCAGAATAGTGAAGATTCTTAGTCGCAAGACTATAAAGGGTCCAATAAAATTAAGAAAGGAAAAAAGGAGCAAGGGCCAAATAACGATTGGTGGCTAATCATTCAACCGATTCGTTGTATTCCTTGGTCTTTGACCGGCTAGGACATAAAAAATAAAACAACAAAGCCACATCAGTAGAAAAGCACAATGCTCCTGATGTGACACATGACCCTATTTAATCTCCTCCTATATATAGGTAGAATATGCCACATTGGCTCGCTGATTATAAAAGGAAAAGGAAGACTATGAGCTTGATGGCTCAATGTATTCATCTAAGGTAGGAAGGCCCATCAATGCATATACATCAAGAATTGTGGGACTCATAAAGCCCGAAGGAAAATACAAGCAGTTGGTTGAAGAACTCTAGAAGTAGATAGTCACTACCAACAGGGCAAGTTGCATGGCCGTCTCGATCCAAGAAAGCTTGGTACAATTAAGGATCTCGATAGTTCTCCAACTGTCCCTGAATGAAGACTCGACACAGTTCATCCAGGCAATCCAATCTGGAGAAGGGCATGGCCATATTTGATAACGACAAGTACTTGTGTTATAATGAGACCGGTTTAAAGAAAGTTCCTGCAGGAGAAGTGTCTCTCGGAGATACAGAGGGAAAAAGCGAGAAGTGAAATTGCGGTGAAAACCACTTTAGTCGAAGTAGGAATATGTCAATATGTCCTAGATGGGGTGAATATGACTTTTTAAGGTTTTATGATTTATTTAAAATCCTATTACACTAATCCTAACAACAGAGACATGTTAAGATAACTCAAAAGTAACTCTACTGGCTTCCAAGCCCGGTGGAGGATCCAATCACAAACTATTTAAGAAGTAAACAATATTTAACTAGTTTATGATGGATATGACTGTGTAAGTGTGTGAGGTGTGATCACAAATATTATGATATGAAAATATTATAGCAAATCACAAAAATAAAAGAATAGCAATCTCAAACACAGTCATTTTTATAGTGGTTCGACTACTTATCTACTGCACTCCCGGTAACCGCACTCAACTCTTGATTGTACCGGATTTCACTAAGGAGGTTTCACAGCGGTTCACCTCAAACCTAAGGTTTTAAATCAGGTTCACCTTCAACCTTTACAACCTACACTGAAGCTGACTGTTTATGCTCTCACGAGCAAGGGTCAATACGACGCACCCACTTTTAGGCACACTGGCCAAGGATCTTCCACAAGACCCTGAGGTTTCCCTCGGTTCACCTCTAACCTAAGGTTTTAGACAGGTTAACTTTCAACCAAATGTTTATGCTCTCCACAGAACAAGGGTCCACACAACGCACCCACTACGTACACTCCCACCGGAGGCCTCCTAGAGGACTTGCAAGGGTGAGAAATACCTTAGACTTAATCTTACAAAGGAATGATCACAAGTGTCCTCTGGACTCTACTTACTTACAAATAAGTAGATGAGTATCATTGAGCGCATTGACGAAGATCTCCTCCTTGTTGATGAAGAATCTTCGACTTCTTTGATCCGCAACACAAATGATGTACCAATATGAGGCTTCGAGTTGGGTCAAGATTAAGACAGAATCCTACTCTATAAAATGTTTTCCTATAAGGAAGATAAAGTGATTCTGGTTATGCATTCAAGGCATCCTAGCTTAATGATTTGTCATTAAGGTAGTAGCTGAAGGATCCTTGAATGCGGAAGTTCATTCTCCAATCCACTCTATTGAATATCAATGATGAGGGTGGATTGGAGGATGAACTTCCTTGAGAGAAAAGGCTTTGGTTATATGATATAAGGTAAAACACTCAAAAGCATTCTCTTCTTTCTCTCTCCCAGCATCAAAAGACCCCAGCATCAAAAGACAAGCTCCCTTTATATAGGCAAAAAGGTTTCAACAGATATAAAACGGTCACATTTATGACAGATTTCGATATCATCGAGCAGGGTTGATATCATCAAGCGTATACTCTCGATAGCATTGACTAGCCGCTCGATGACACAAACTCAAATGCCATACGCTTTTGAAACCAATTGCCAGCTAGTCGAGGGAATCGAGACTCGTATCGATGTCCATCGTACATACCTAGATAAGAATGATCTATTTCCTGTGCAATATAGCCTACGTGAAGGAACTTCCTTTCCTCATACAGTTATGAATGGTTTAAATTATAGTTCTAAGGTAGACTAAGTTTGATAATTTAGGTAAAACTTATCTGAATAAATTAATGTATGGGCCGGATCGGCCATATGGCTATTGGATTATTAGATCTAGAGTGGATTATAAAGAGAACTTAGATTTCTACGCAAATGTTGGTATTACTTGGCATAGAAAGTCGAGATGTGACATCGAAGTATATGTGGTTAGATCCATGCTGCTCATCCAATTTATAGAGATGATCCAATCATTTAGTGGGTCACCTCAATCAAAATAGTAAGATAGATCTAATACTAATCTTAAATCATGTTGAAACCTTTAAATTTGTGAGATTAGTCGGATCAAATTGGTCCAATCAATCATTGGGATCAAAATCTCCAATTATTTAATCAATTAATCAAAATTGATAGATTGTCCAATCCAATCAATACTTTGCCATTCAATTATAAAATTTAAATGTAAATAAACATATGAATAGTTTGGATTAACAAATCCGTGGGCCTTCTTTGATGTTTGACCAAAGAGGGACCAATGATGGGTGTGAATTTGTTCAAATTGGTTAAATGGACCCGAAACTTTTAATTCTCAAATTTTTAATTTTAATCGGGTTTATTTGTGTACTATCGATTGATCACAGGTGTTTAATTTTGTCCAGGGACCCATTTGTCTTAATTAAAATTTTCTCGATTTGAAGTTCGATCAATTGAAGCATTCTTAATCGATGTAGATCTATTGACAGCATTGACTAACAACTGTATGGACAAAATGTTCTAAAATTAGAATTTTGATAAGTGAATTTAATGAACGTATTATATATAAAAACTCTTATTATTTGATCATTTAGAGTTTGTTGAACAATGGTTAGCCACCTAACGTGTTTCATCAAAGGTGGGCCCCATTGTGTAATAACAGGATCAATAATAATATTATGGATATAAATTGTTAGGATTTCTTAATACAAAACAATCTGACCATCTTGTGGAATTTTCACTGTTACACTCGGGTGAGTAACCTACCATGTCTCATGTCCATGAAAATTAAAATGAAATTGGTTGTATAGTTAATTAATTAATGTGTTGATTAATTTATATATGTGGATTGATTGATATGTTGACTGCTTGAAGCATTATTATAACTGATGATGATATATATAAAATAGTGTCACATGTTAAATTATGTGATTTTTTAGAAATATGATTGATTTTGCATGCTTAAAATATGAATTAAACAATTGTGTATGAACAACTATGAAATAATGAATTCATACATCATCCATCACATCCGCATAAAGTATGGTCGATCCTGGGGGCGCTCCTTAGAAGAAATATCGATCTTGGTAAAGCATTACCATATGCGGGATATGCCCATGCCTACAAAAGGTGGAAGCTTGCCCAATGGGTCATACATTTTTACATTTTTTATTTTGTACTATTTTAATTGTTATGTATATGAAACATACTGAGTTATTTTACTAAGCTTAGTCAGCTTATATTTTTATTTATGGAAAAACCATACAGATGGGGCATTAGCAGATAATGTGGCACAGGAATTGGGAGGGGTCACTGAACCTAAACATGATCCACATGAAACGCGATCATACTTGTCCAAAGATGAATTAGTGGCATTGGAACATTCCTGAATATCTAATTTCACTTGTTAGTATAATTCAGTTTAAATACAATGCAGTATTGCTTATGATTTTAAGAACTTGATTTGGTTCCAACGGATTTGACATTTTAAAGCGTGAAATAATCAGATTTATTTTTGATAGAATGTTATAACTAATGAATGATGTTTAGAATTAATGATATTCAAATGGTTGTAAAAATTTATATATGCATGGTTGAATGTTGCTAAGAATTATGTACATGTGAATTAAAATTGATGCATTTGGGTGGAACTTAGAATAAACACAAATCTCCACTTTTGATTAAGCCAATCAATTAACTAGTTAAATAAACTTTGCGTACGAGTTGCGAACTGGAATTCATGTCTGAAGGTGCACAATGTACCCTAAATTTGGGGCATGACACTAGGTCTCAATAGATTAATGGAGCCTGTTGATGCATTATCATGCCACTTGTATTATACAGAGATGGATCCACTATAGTCCGAATATTCTAACTCTAAAATCTCTTATTTTACATCGTAGACTTATAGTACTCAAAATAGCCACCATAAATACATTGGTTCAATAATTCATGAGAGTAGGGAGATTGAAAAGGTTGATACTTATAGAATTCAAGCTAGATGAAAGAAATAGAGGTGTGCCTTTAGATCTTTATCTAAGTGTGATGTACCACTCAAATTAAAAGAAAATTTTTATGGGATAATTATAAGACCACTCATGCTTTACAGATTAGAATGTTGGGTAGTTAAAAAAACAACACATTCATTGGATAAATGTAGTTAAATGAAGGCATTGAGATGGATAAGCGGTGAGGTGCCAATATGTAATGAGATGGGAGAAAACAGACATAGATGGTGGTCATAATTTCTAGCTGAACAAAAGGTACATACATGCCATGAGTATGGTTTCAACGTGCACTCATATGGATGTAAATTGCATGTGCACTTCTTGTGGTTGGAAGTTATGTGGGGCTGACAAAAATTCCAATGATAAATTCACTCAATTCATCAGTTTCTCAACCTCATTGTAGGGTAGGAATCAAAAAATTAGGCGGATCCAAAATTCAGGGTCCACACGACAAAAACAGTGAGAATTAGAGGTGGGCATCGAGTCGAGTCGGACCGAGTTAGGCCCAACTCGACTCGATCTGGTATTGTGAAAACCCTGACCCGAACTCAATCTGTCTCGGGACTGAGTCCAATAGGCCTAACTCGATTCGAAACGGATCTTAGTTAGGCTGATCCGAACTAAGTCTGACTCGGTCAAAGATACCGAGTCGGATCAAGTTGGCTATAGTTCGGATCGTAGTCACCAGATATTGATGTGATGTTGAGGGAAACTTGTTTGAAAATTAGCTTGTTTGATGTTGACGTGATGTTGACGGGAAGCTTCTTCTGCATTTGAAAGGGGTAATGAACGCTTTTTCTTGTTAAAATCTATGGGGCCAACTATTATGTATGTGTTTGATCCATGCCATCCATCCATTTTTCCCACTCATTTTATGGCATGAGCCCTAAAATGAGGTAGATCCAAAACTCAAGTGGACCACTCCATATGAGACCGAGAAATTGAACGTTTATCGTTCATTTCTTCTTTGGGGCCACAGAAGTTTTGGATCAAGTTGATATTTGTGTTTTCTCCTCATCCATGTTTGTGTGAGTGATGCCATGAATGGGTTGGATGACATGTACACATCCCTGTGGGCCCTTGGCTCATTTTTACTTTCAATGGTAGGCATTCACAATTCTCTTTGTTTCCTATGGTGTGGTCCACTTGAACGTTGTATCTACCTCATTTTTTTGTCCATGCCCTAAAATGGGCACTTAGAACAGATAGATGACATGAATCAGACACATGCATAACAATGGGAGCCACAAATTATACTGCCATAATTTCAATCCCTTTACCCACTATATTCATCACAATTTTTGAGGTCAAATTACATAGTAGATCACTTTTTTTCAAACATCTATTTATTTTCTTATTTATAGCTGGAAATAAAAGTAAATAAATAATCATTATTTCTCATAGGAAATATACGCCAGCCACCCATATCCAGTGACCTTTGATTTGACTTACACTAATGCGAAGGAAAGAGTTTAAAATTTTGTCGAGCCCACCATGATATATGTGTATGATCCAAACCGTCCATTCATTTTAGCAGCTCATTTTAGGCCATGAACCGAAAATAGAGTCAAATCCAAAGTGCAAATGGACCACAACACAAGAAACAGTGGATTAAACACCCACCGTTGAAAAATTCTTGTGGGCCATCAGAGTTTTGCATCAAGCTGATTTTTTTTTCCCTTCATCTATGTTTGTATAATCATATGAACATGTTGGATCACAATTACACATCAGTGTGAGACCCACGGATGGCTTCACATTTCAACAATTAATGGACGTCAATATCCCCTTGTTTTCTGCGATGTGGTCCACTTGAGCTTATAATCTGCCTAATTTTTTGGCACAAGCCCTACAATGATCTTATAAAATAAATAGACGGCGTGGATTAATCACATACGTCATGGTGTGATCCACAAATTTTCCTCACTCGTTTTCACCCATTTTTTCAAAAAGCAAAGTCCGAAAATCCAGGTGTAATTACCATTGTTAATAAGAAAACAAGCAGCCCGACTTGAAAACGAACATGCCCAATAGTCTGCTGGACCAAAGAAATGTATAGAACGTGGGCCCCACCACGGAGTCGGGTTTTGGATCTGTTTGGATCCAACTGGATCGAGTTTCAGTTCGAGTCAGATCGGATTACTATGTAACCCGAACTTGACTTGGTCGGGATTCGGATCCGGTTAGGTCTACTCGATCCTAACCCGACTCTAGCATTCGGTTCGGGTCGAGTTGGATTCAACCGAGTCGGACGAGTCAGATCCGCCGGATCGAGTCAGTTCCTACCCAGCTCTAGTGAGAATGGAAACATCCATGGTTGAAAACCTTCCTGAATCCGACCATGATGTTTCTATACCATCCAAAAGGGTCATGAGGTTATTACCGCTGGGATAAACAGTAGGCAAAAATATCATGCTTATTAAAAACTTCTATGGCCCCCACAAAGTTTCAAATGGTGGGTGTTCAATCTCATGTTTCGTGTAGTGTGGTCCACTTGAGATTTGGATCTACTTAATTTTTAGACTTCTGTCCTATGTGCTTGAGAAACTGATGTACAGAGTGGATTCCGACCACTGAAACTTCGTGTTGGCCACGGGCAATTCGCGTGCCACTCGTATGGATGGTCGCACTCCCGACCTGGTCTCTCTCAGTAACTTGGGTCAACCGCGAGGGTATTTTCTAAGTGCCAGGCATGGGTCTGTCCATATATACTGTAACCTGGGAGACCGGTTCTCCACGAGTCTGAGAAACTGCAGAGTTGCTGCGTGTGGCATCTAACCCGACGTCAAGAACGCGAACGCGGATTGCGTACTACAAGCCATCCAGTCATCAATTTGGAGTTTTTTTCTTTTGGTTATCCATTATTTTCTATGGTGTGACCCACCTGATATCGATCTGATTTTTTTAGGCATCCTGCCATCAATGTGGGAGACCCGTTCTAGGTGGATCCGATGCCATACAAATACAGCAGTGAAACCCACAAACAGCTAGTTGCAAGAAATTCCGACGTTGAAAGTTAAGGGCCCGTTTGGATGGCCGAATAAATAAAGGCCAACTCACTTCAGTCTATTTTTAGTCATTTTTAGCTTACTAGCAGTTCGATTTTGGAATTATTATTATTTTTTTAGTAGGGGGTTGAGATGTTTTAACCCACTTGATCACTGGTTTAGATCTCTAGCCTGTGTGGTATGTTAGCAGGAACGCAATGCCTCCGAATTTAATTTGATCTGATTTTATTTTTTTTTTTCTCAAAGCTAGAGAAACGGTCAATATGGGATCTTTTCATATGACTTTTTCCATCGTAAACGGTTGCCTTCTACTGGACTCAGTTTCACACGGCATTCAGATGGGCCGAGAATAGTCTGCAACGCCTGTTTTAGGTAGAACGTTAGACGCTCACGCTCGTGGAGCCCAGCATGTTTGTATATGTAACATCCACTCCGTCCATCAGGTTCTATGCTCTATTCGAGGAAGTGGGACGAACAGTTATAGAGAATACTACTCAGATGGGACACGCCATGGGGAATAATGAGGATGGGATTCGAATCATAGGTTTGTGTGTGGGGGCAACGGCAGTTTGGTCACATGATGAGTGTGGTATCACGTGTGGTCCTGTCAGAATTGAATTTATGGCCCAATTTAAATCGAAACAACTATAAATTCAGTGCCAAGACAGGCATACACATGGTGTACAACCAAAATGACAATATCGACCTCTTAAGGTTCGTCCTCTAGTGATGGATTACACCTTTGATTTCCATACTAAAAGACTTCTCAATAGAGATAAAATATAAATGGGAAAGAGATTTTTACACTAAGTTGTGAAGAACGGCTGTAAAACACTAATTTTCTGATGCAGAAGTGAATTTAGCGTGCCAGCGTAAAATCAAATTACAGCTAAGATTATCAATTATTTGATTAACACTACGGATTACACTACAAAATGTAAATAGTAGACAAAAATAAAAGATTATACAAAAAAATGTAATTTACTTGGTAAGAAAAATAAAGTGATTACACTATAGAATGTAATTAACTGATAATTGAAAGGATACTTGAAAGATAATGTTTGGTTTAATTTGATTGATATGAGATGAATTCTTCCTGTTGAATTTTTAGTTATTTATAACCTTAATTTGGCTATTTTGATCATTTTCACATTTTGACAGTTGTTATAATCGTTCGACAGTACTTGCTTTCCTCTGTTTCTCTTTATGTCATCTGTCGTGCGACCATTCCTTCACCAACGACCGCATTCACAGCAACATAACATCACTCAATGCATTCCAGCTATATTATCAAGAAATGAGTGCATATATGTACAAATCACACCCAACCTATTCTAATTATTTCTCATTGGGAATGGCGATTAAGGGATGAACATTTGTGTGTATATTTCATCAAACACCTTTAATAAGATTGAATTGAGAAAATACAAAAATCGTAATGATCCAAATGTTATGCAGGCACACCGTTTGAATATTTAGAGATTTTAGAAGCAGTTTTACATTGTTCCTAATGGTGTGGCTCACCATAGCTTTCTACCGGGATTATATTTTTCATGTATGGTTCAAGTAATGGTTATCACCTGATAGACGGAGTGGATTTACGTATAAGACATAGTAAACCCTGCAGAAAATGGGTGTTTTACGAAGCTGCGTACAACAGGTTTTGTAGACAATCTCGGTCCGTCGAGAGCTGCTCTCATGCATCTCCGCATCATGGAAGTTCCATGCAGCTACCTCTTCCATGTACACATGCCAAATATATTTGAAGATCTGAACCGTTGACCTAGCAGACCACCGTGTATATCAGGGGTGCTCATTCAACAAGCAAAAGTCACAACAGATGGATGACCCACCACATATATGGTCCCGATCACAATAGATGCCCCATTTATGGTGCCCCATTTCCGGAGTTCACTTAACGACACCGTGAGTGCACTCAGCATGTGGGAACGAGTGACACGTGCGTAAGATTGAATCGTCCATCAGATAATCCACCCTACGTCAATGGTATTAATTTAAAATCACTTGAATATGATCATCAGGTGTGCCTTATTTGTAATGTGGCCCACAAGAGGATTGTATGGACCTGGTTTTTTAGACAGGACATCTATGTTTTTGAGGATCACTCGACCAACGGCTTCGATCTTGCATAGGTTGCCTTGTTTTCTGCATGCTAGTTCAAAAAGGGCACTTTCTCTAACTATGTGGCAGCTGGCTACTCTTCTTTTCCTGGTCGTTGAAGATTTTCGACCACAGATCATTAAACAGCAGGCCTTTCGTATTAGACGAAGTAAAAGGTGAATGTTTGACCAAGAGAAAAAACTTTTCTACTCTGGCAGCGTCTCCCATGCTGGCATATATGTATTACTCAGAGATACACCTATTTTCTCTCCGCCCCTACCTGACGTGTTCTAATGGAAAACTGTCGTGCAATGGCACGGTAGGTATGGCACATGCGAAGGCAACCATGACTGTCCTCATCTATGAGGCAATGTACCTGGCACAATATAAAAGTGGGTGGATTTGACACTACCCCTGCCTGTTCGGATCTCGGGATAGGTGGAGGCTACGAGGGCTACTGAGGGCCACCATGATGTATGACTTTTATCCTAACCGTCCATCCACTTTCCATATCAGTTCAGAGTACTGTAGTAAAACTAAGGAAGATCCAAGCTTAAGTGGACTACACCACAGGAATTAGCAGTGCAAGGACGCCCACCATTGAAACCTTCCAAGGATCCACCGTGCGGTTTATTTTCCATCCTACCTATTGATACGGTCATATATACCTGAATGAAGTGAAAAAACAAATATCATCTTGATGTAAAACGTATATGGCCAATAAGATTTTTTCAACGGCATGAATTTAATCCACACTGTATGGTCCATTTGGACTTTGGATCTTCTCTATTTTTTATATCATATTCTAAACTGAAATAAAAAAGTAGATGGACGGTGTGGATAAAAGTCATACATCACGGTGGCTCCTCAATGGCCCTCATATCCTCGCATGTCCCGAGCTTCGAACAAGCCGAGGTAGTACCTAATCTATGCCCTATATAAAAGACCCGTTGAGAGAATGGATTTAATCACAAATCTAGTAATGATATTTTCAACAAGGCCATTTCTCACTATTCTTTCAAAATGAAAAATCTTCTTAGTGACGTTCAAAGAGTCAATAGTGCTCGAGAAGGTTTTGAACATTAGGATAATAGACCTATGTCTAAGCCAATTCAGATGTGGCTTGGACCCAAGTTGGGAAGACAAACAAATTGGTTTGGCTAGGTTTCCCATTTTGTACATTAATCAAAATTAATAAAATGTGATAATTAGATCTAACCAGGCCTGATAATAGATCGATATCGGGTGTCAAATCCCACCTCACGCAAAATCATCACGTATTTGATGGTTAAATGTAGTGGGTGCTTTGATCTGGACCACTCAGTATCTCGAAGTTGACAAGATGGGCCATTAATAGAGATGTTGACTGCCTATGATCAATTTAGATCTATGTAACGCCCCGCGTTTTCAGAACCCGAGTATACGACCCATTTTTCAAAAAATCCGAGTGTTAACTTATAGAGAGTCGAATTCCATCCTTATTTTTTTTCTTTCATTCAGAGTTAGCAATTAGCATAGTATGGACAATCAAACGTCAAGAAAAATTTCATTATCATCCAAATATACAGGAAGCTGCTCATAATGACTTATACAAACCAATGCCTCAACATTAACAGTTTCATGAGTTACATACATGAAGAATAACAGTAAACAAGTAAATGTAAGGCGTAAGACTGTGCAGCTTCTCTTAGCAAAACAGTCGTACATCCCTAGCACTTGTACAATGCTCCAATCAAATCCGAACATATATATCATCTAGGCCACCTGTTTTACTTGTACGGTTATATATTTACTGGATGAGTAGCCAACTCAGTGTGAATTCCCATCAAAATTACACACAGCCGCATTAGGTAAGCATAGTTATAAAAACAAAATATGCAAAACAATTCATGATGTAGGTCTTATTGGATGCATGGATGCGTGAATGCAATCATCACCCCGAGGATGCTCATTCGTGCGGACAATGGGCTTATCACCCATGCAATCATCGACCTACGAATGATCATCCAGTCGGACGAAATACGTACATCATGTACGATAGCGATAGACGCTAGTCTATGTCATGTATGCATAATTAGCCAAATCATTATTAGTCCAGTTACAATCAGCCAATTTAAATAAGCTCAAGGTCACTACGGGAGCTTGTCATCAGTGTAGGCTGACAGATCGAGCATAGGTCTCATACCACCATCCTTAGCTCATGAAACTATCACCTTAGGATGTTTAATGGAAACGCGTCGACTAGTGGGCAATTATATCACATTATATGCCCATATCACAGTATGTGGAGCTTACCATCGCATGGTTACACAATATAAAACATCGAACTCAGGGCAAATACCAAAGTAAAGTCATATAGGGCGAATATTAAAACTAAGTCACATAGGGAAATTGTCAAAACTAAGCCGTATAAGACCAATATTAAAACAATATGATAAAAGATTATCCTTAAAAACCACTTAGACACAGCAACCCTTGGATAGTAGGCCCACATCAATATTCAATTCTAGACACCATTCAATAACCACTAAGTCGTAGGTCCATTACAATCATATTCAATCGAGTTACATCCCAAGTATGGGTGTACATTTATAAGTGGGGGTTCTCCACTGATGTACCAGTTTAAATTCCAGAAACAATCGACAAGTAATCCACAAACATATGGGAGTATGCAGGATAAACATTAAGCATGTAATATGGCAATTCAATTCTAACAATTAACACATGTAATTATAAAATGAAGATATCAATTACTAATCAAAATTTAAATAAAAACTATAACTTAAGCTAATAGAAAAATGGAAAGCTCAAGGGGAAGAAATCATCACCTCACATGTCGACTTGTCTTCTAATATTATTAGGAAGTATGCATGCCCTTACACTTGGATCCTACTATAAGTTATGAAATTGTGACATTAAATCCAACTTAACTCACTGTTTATGTTCAAGGTATTGACCTAGGGTTTAGATTACTTAGGGTTTAGGATTTTATCCTAAAGTTTAAGTCTAAGCTAGAAGTTTAGGGTTTGAATCCTAGTTGGTGTGCAAATAAATTTTAATGTTACTTTAGTAATTATAAAATATTTGTTAACGTTAGGATTAATATTAGCTAATGTAGCAAAATAATTATCGTGATGGTAATGAATAGTGTGATCTATTATCAATAAAAATACCTAGGAGTGATAGATAAATACTAATATCTAACATCTAATGGTTGAAATTCGTTTATAATAGCTAACACTAGTGTAAATAACCTGCTAATAGCTAAACATGATTAATAATTGTAATAACTATAATAGAACCAATTATAAAAAATAAATCAAACGAATCACTATATGAGTCGATTGTCCCTTATCTTTCCTTCACTATCTAAAAACTATGTAACACTTATTCGCTTGCATTGGCAAGTCGACCCGATGTGACTACGTGTAATGGTTCCATCTTAGTAAAGATAAGTAAGCTTTCTTAGCGAATAATCAGCACAAGCTGACTATAGGTAGTACTAAGGTATCAGGAAATAGCTAGGAAAAAGGGATCGACTCACCGAGTCGACTCAGTTGGTTCAAACTCAGTTGAGAGAACTTCCAGAAGAGTGGTGCTTGTGTTAGGATTTAGTCCAATAAGTCGATAGTCGGGGATGATCTACTAGTTGTGGGCGACCCGGGTTTGCATTGTGACAGCCCATCATTGACTCAATGAGTTGACTCACTAAGTCAGCACATCAGCATCCATTCCTCTTCTTCTACCCTCCATGCTTCTCTTTCTTCTCAACTCATCTAACTCAAACGGTAAGGTTTGCACAAACCAGACCCCAATTCAACCCTCGATAGATGAAGCTACACTGCTGATGGAAAAGACTCCAATGGTGGAGATTGCAAATCATCCTATACAGGGTCCCACTTGGTTGAGATCGAGGACCAACTGAGTTGACTTGGCACAAGGCAGCTCGGTGCGGTGCAGCAGATGCATCCTCCCATCTCCTCTTCTGTGACATCCAAGAAGATTCGAAACCAGCCCCTATCTCGCCCAAACAGGTAGAATAACTCAACAGCAAGTTGAGTCGAGTCAATCCGACATGATAGCAACCCGCGTGCATTTTCAAACCCCATCCTCCGATTCTCCCTTTCTTCTCCTTCCCCTTTTTTTTCTTCTTTTCATCTGCTGAAGGTCCAGCTAAAATAATCGGACGTCCAGCAAGATCCGATCCTAACTGCGTCGACCCAGTGTGGCAAAATGCCAAGGAAGAAGGCAACGGCGTCCATGGAAAATCAGAAACAAAGCTTCGTTCCTACAATCCAGAGGCATTGGGTGATCCAAATGGGTTCAGAGTGACTTGTGGGATGTAGGTTTTGAAGGTTTAGGTAGGTCTGGGTGATGGGTTCGTTGGGAGGAGGAGACGTCTGATTTCCTCTCTCGTTTTCTTTCTTTTATACAAACCTAGCCTTGGAGGGCTAGGATTGCATCTCACGGACGGTTGAGATGGAGATATTTCACCTCACTTGGATTTCCAAGCTGGCATACGGACAGAGAAACGGAAGCTTTCCGTTTTAAGCAAAACGGCTGCTCGTACGCACCTATCGTGCTGAGAATTGTGTGCACTCACACGCGTTCCAGGGTGTGGATCTGAGTAGAGTTTGTTTAGAAGCGGTCCCTCTATCAGATAGATGGTTTGGATCTATCATTTGGGACGATATGGTGGGCCACATGACGATCGAACGTGAGGAGAGAAACACAAACATGTTTTTCTCTTTCGATCGGCTGTGGGCGGGAGACGTTTTCTCCCTTTTTTGGAAAACTTTCGGGTCAGCAAGCTTTGACCGGTTTTCTTGGAATGGTGCACCGCGAGTGCACATCCCTTCCGTGACTCACGATTTGATGTGGGGTCCACCATGATGTTTGTGATAAATCCACTCCGTTCATCCCACTTGGTGGGCCTAATCAAGCCCTCTGACTAGAAATCGGGTATATCCAGATTTTAAGTGGCCCATGCTAACTAAATCAAGGCCTTTGGGTGCCGATTTCATCGAGCTGACGGTCGAATCACCTTGAAATTTGAACTTCAACGGTTAGAAAGGTCCAAGGGACCATTTTAGATAGAAATCAATGGTTAGGTTATGAATATATGGCCCGTTGTGCTTTTATAACTCTAAATATCATCTTACACCACTTTTAATAATATTATTTATTATTATCATTATTATTATTATTATTATTACCATTATTGTTATTATTATTTTCACTATCATCATCATCATCATCATTATTATTATTATTATTATTATTATTACTATTATTATTATCATTATTATTCTTATTATGATTATCATTATTATTATTTCCCCCACATATGCATGCATTTTTAGTCATGTTGTGGGTCCCACTTTGTAGGACATTAGAGTTATCATCTCATGATTTTATATCATTAAATATTCAGTTATTACTATCATTATCATTATCTTCTTTTTAAGGTCAAATTTTATTTTATTTTATTTTATTTCCTGTCAGTGGCACCCATTAAGTTTGTAAGTTCTTACTAAGCCTCGGTTCCAAATTTAAGGTGGATTACCTGTATTAGTGAACCATATGGAATACATTCCTATTATAGTTTTAAGTTATAAGTTTTTGAAAAACAAAGATTAAATTGATTATAACTCGTTCCATGGGCGGATGGCTTCATCTGTGGTTAAATGTTACTTCTGTTTACTGACTCGGTTTTTAATGGCAACGCTCGATTACTGGAAAGTACGGGACGTTACAATCTAGCCCTTATGGTTCATGGATCTTAGTTTCGTTGTCTTTATCAAAAGGAACTTTGGTGGTTCCAAGCCTGATCTTTAATGGGCCACAAACATCTCTGTGATAGATCAGCCACGAGAAAAAGATCTGAGAAGCCAATGAGTCTGGATCTAACTGAAGTCCTTTCTTTCCAATCCAATCACCTATTCAAGTCTAAAAAATTTGCCTGAGGAAACGGCCAAACAATTTATAGCCCAATTTAAGATGGTCGACCAAGGGGAAGTTGTTGTACAGCACAGTATGGGTCTACCCTAACCAGGAGTATGTCAAATGCATGTGAGTATCATGGACAATATTAAACCCGGTCCACCAAAGAGTTTTTAATGCCAGAACCAAGATGGACAGCCGACAGAGGGGCAATTCAAAGCTAAAAAGAGATGCTTTCAAAGGAAGAGAGCCACCCAAAAGGGGAACTATGGGACGAATCTCCCCAACAGATTATCGTTCTCTCCTCATAGCCAGTGACAATGTAAACCAAGTACCATCCCCTGAATGACCGATTATAGAGGACCCATTCCTGTCAGCATATTCAACCATCGACTTTTCTTCCTGTCTATATTTTATGCTTGTCCAAGATGGCCGCCAGTCGAAGGCGCACTTCGAGTAGTGAGTCCACGTGAAGGATGGAGAGCAGCATCGGTGGACCCATCAGAAGATGAATGCATTGGGGTAGCAGACAAACACCCATGAGAAACACCCCATGAAGCAGACCTTATCCTAGTAGGAGGGGAGGCAAAACCTGCAGTTTTGTCCAGCCAGAGTAGCTACCTCCAACAATTGGACAATTTGGGAATTGGTCAGAAAAAGACACTCCTATCCGTAACTTGAAGAAGTGAATATTAAGAGTCCCAGTATGACTTCCACTAAGAATCATACTCTGGTATTGTATAGGAGCGAAGAAGGATCGAGTCTGAAAAGACGAATCTTTTGACAAAATCTTCAAATCTCTTCATGGTTGGACGATGCTTATCCCGATGCTGGAGAAGTTCTCATGACAATGGGTGCACATTTAGCGAGGCATAACCAAGTGGAAGAGGAATGCCCTCAACTAAACCAATATGGGGCACACACAAAGTGACATGATAAAATTCATCACCAGTCTTGGGGTTGAGATTGTGGATTATAAATGCTCCACTGACAAGGAGGTCTCACGAAATAAGAAAGTTGGCCCATAATTGGCACAACAGTTCTAGAGTGATGAAATCAAAAGGATCATGCTAGATGCACCTAAGCCAGCTTGGACCATGAGTCATCCCAGTAAAAGGGAAAAAGTAATCATCTGAAAGTTTCTTTAAATCAACAAGAAAGATGTGCAAGTGTTCTTAGAATGAGCACTCTTTAATTCGGTAATAAGTCAATCCACAAAAACCGTAAGTAGGTGACCTATAAGGGATTTCCCTAGGAATGACAACACTAAGTGAAGGAAAGTATTCACATAGTCAAAGCTGGAGAAGCCATAAGGGCCCCCCAGAATAGTGAAGATTCTTAGTTGCAAGACTATAATGGGTCCGATATAATTGAGAAAGGAAAAAAGGAGCAAGGGCCAAATAACGATTGGTGGCTAATGATTCAACCGATTCATTGTATTCCTTATTCTTTGACTGGCTAGGACATAAAAAAATAAAACAACAAAGCCACATCCATAAAAAAGCGCAATGCTCCTGATGTGACACATGACTCTATTTAATCTCCTCCTATATATAAGTAGAATACGCCACTAGCTTGCCAATTATAAAAGGAAAAGCAAGACTACAAGTTTGATGGCTCAATGTATTCATCTAAGGTAGGAAGGCCTGTCAATGCATATACATCAAGAATTGTGGGACTCATAAAGCCCCAAGGAAAATAAAAGCAATTGGTTGAAGAACTCTAGAAGTAGATAGTCACTACCAACAGGGCAAGTTGCATGGCCGTCTCGATCCAAGAAAGCGTGGTACAACTAAGGATCTCGATAGTTCTCCAGTTGTCCCTGAATGAAAACTCAACACAGTTTATCTAGGCAATCCAGTCTGGAGAAGGGCATGGCCATATTTGATAACGACAAGTACTTGGGTTACAACGAGACCGGTTTGAAGAAAGTTCTTGCACGAGAAGTGTCTCTCGAAGATACAGAGGGAAAAAGGGAAAAGGAGGAGAAATCTTCCTCCTGAGAAGAAGTGAAGACTAGGCCGAGATGGTATTAGTCTGCTTCATCGAACTCATAGCAAGTCAAAGTGCCCGAAAGAATGAAATCAACCAAGTGTTTGACAATAGGCCTGATTAAATTAAGAGTAGGAACATCCATGATGTTTGATTTAGGCTGGGAATCCTTAGAAGAAAAAGCCATGATGTAAGAAGATTATATATATATATATATATATATATATATATATATAAAGGTAAGATAAAGATGCATGACGAGCAAGAGAGAAAAATGATTGCGATGGAAACATAACCATATAAAAATAAAGTGAAACATCGCAATTTGCGTCCACAATAAAAGGTTGGCAATCATGTTAAGCAAATTTTGATGTTCGCATTAACTCACACAATGATCGAACACAAACCCCATGCATCCATGTGTCGCACGTCTAAACAGTTGGTGAAACTCTATTGTCAAATGTCTCATCTCATCCCTTGATACGAAGGGACATGGGAGGCATTATTTACACTCATTTTTGGCACCCTGACGTGGTATAATAGAAAACTATCACATGATGGCACTATGTGTTTGACACGCATGAATTATGCGTCTTGTTATCAATGCGATGGCACAAACCCTTATGCGCCACGATCAATGTGCCCATTTATAGGGCAACATACCTGGCACATTTATAAAAGACCCGCAAAGAGAACAAAACTCATCACAAATCTAGCAATGATATTCTCAGTGAGGCTGTCTCTCACAGTCCTCTCAAAATGGCAAATCATCCCAAAGACGTTCAAAGAGTTAGTAAGGCTCAAGAAGGTTTTGAACATCAGGAGATCAGACCTATGTCCAAGCCAATCTACCTATGGTATGAACCCAAGTTGAGAGAGACAGACACATCGGTTCAGTCAAGTTCCCTATTTCATACATTAATCAGAACTAACAGAATGGGAGAACTACATCCAACCTCGCTCAATAATAGATCAATATCATGTGAAAAATTCCATCTCACTCAAAACTATCACCTATTGGATGGTTAAATGCAGGGGGTGGTTTGATCTGAATCACCCAACATCTCGAAGTTGAGAAGATGGACCATCGACAAAGATGTTAAATGACCATGATCCCTAGAGGTTCACGAACCTTTATCTTGTTGTCTTCATCAAAGGAACTTTGGTGTTTCCAAGCCTGATCTTTAGTGGGCTGCGAATATCTCCACGGTAGATCAACTACGAAAAGAAGATTCTAGAAGCCAGTGAGTCCAGGAGTTCTTTCTTTTCAATCCAAGTCACCAATTTTGAAGCAATCAAGTGGATTCACAAATCCAGAACTGCGATGTGAGTATAAAGGATTTAGAAACAATAATAAAAACCAACGAGGGGTTTAACTATCTCGACAAGATATAAAAGGATTTAGAAACAATAATAAAAGCAATCAAGGGGATTCACAAAGAAGAGCTCGAAACCACACGCCAAACACATTTCTACATTGCAGGATCATGTTCAATTGAGTTTCAATTCATTTAATCATACCAACCTGGTCACATCCTACTGATCACCTGCCTCGATCGTCTGTTCTAATAGATGAATTAGGTATTTATCTTAGTTTAGTTTTGCTTTCATTTATTTATTTGGCTGATTATTACTTTGTCAATTGTAACAGGCCATTCATTTTAAATATCAATAAAGTCGGCATTGTTTAGCCTGATTCAATTTATTTGTGCATTCTTGTTCATTTGAGATGTATACAAATCTAAAGATTCGTTTTTAAAAAAAGTACTTAAGGCTATAGACTCATGTCACAAGGAAAAAAGAACTCATTCAAAAGGGCTCACCCCTATCCTTTCACAAATCGCCTGAACAGATCGCAAACCAATGGTTGAGAAGATAACTAGATCCTACTCTAGTCTCCAATTTGTCCATCTCAGTGTGAGGGATATTGATGATTCTATCAAAACCTTTAATTCAAGCAGACTCTAGCATGCCCCCGCATTTTACTCTCACACAAACAACCAATCCAAGCTCTCACTTACACGTATGACATCATTTGATTGAACTTGCAACAACACAAGTAATTAACTCATATTAAACTATCCAAAGTCACGGGTCATGAGACCAATTGTTTCAAAGCAACCAAAAAAGAGGTTCTTTAATGTATATTTTGAGTGCATACATATCATCCACCATGTTTATATGAATATATATAATGATCTCATGGTTGGTTTACTATGATCGAGTGGTCTGATGGTTAAAAGAACGAACAAGATGTTAAATCAAGAGTGAATGGAGGATGCAATCAAATGGAATCTCAAACGATTAAGTATTTATGAACTCATGAAGTTTAAGGCACATAAGTCAAAAATACATTAAGATCACTAAAACATAAATATATTTGAGATATGGTGAATATGATTATACCGGAATTTCAATGGTGAGAATGACTTAAGCAAGGTTTAGGGATAATGTAATCGGTTTACATTGTTGGGTGGTTGGATGTATGAACAGATGTGATATTTTGATGATTAGATTATATAGACACCCCACCCTAAATAAGATTAAAACTATTCTTCGACTTCAGTTAAACTTCAATCAAAAGTATCCATACGGCTCGGCACTCCCCGTACAACCATACAAGTTGGATAGGGTACAACTCAGGGTAAGTTTTAGAAACAATCGACGGACCTGATTAACATATTCGAACTTGAGCAATCAAATCCAAGCTGAGCATCCAGACTCTTTAGAGACCCTGTTTCCACCTTAAAGTTGTTTCTATCCAACTCGTAAAGTACTGGAAATCTATACAGGTCACATATTAAGGGTCCCCAGCACCCTCGGAAGCAATCAACATACCAAATTGACAAAATAAAACCATAAGCTTATGGCGAGCCGATGGTGACATAATTATTCCAATTTTCATTTTTCACTCCTACAGATATTAAGGAGCCTATTTTGTAAAACAAAATAGTGTCACATGAACCGTCAGCCTGCCATAAGATGATGACCACCTGTCATACATTTTTATCAACCCAAAAGCTATATTTGGACCTTGTAGACACCACAAGCACAAAATAGTGACACGTGTCCACCGTTGGCTCACCACTACTTGGTGGTCTCCATCTATAAATTCAATGCAACAATTGTCATTTTGGGGAGGCAAAGGTGTACAAAGGACCAAAGTAAGGTGAGCTAAAGTCAGCACGTCGTCATCCAGTTGAAGCCACATACACATAAAGATCAACTCTATTCCCCTGTCAACTCTGAAAAGGGTTTGAATGCGTCATTACTCTGCCCAACTAAAAGCATGAATATTCAAAGTTGAAGAAACTACTAAAGTCAAAGATTAAGGTTGGAATCGGGGATATCTGACCATCCCTTTTGTAGACAAAGCTTGACGAGAGCCCATTTTGTTTCTCAAATCTAAAATCAACTAGCATTCTAATCCACAGATACCAAACTCGTTGGCAGTATACATACTCACCTTTTTATTTTAATTCTCCACTCCTCTCTCTTATCTACTTTTCTTTTTTTACTTTGTCTACCTACCCAGGGTCTGAAACCTTACGAAGTAAGGCTAGGTATTATTTAGTTTATTTTTTACCTGCCTAGAGCCTTAAACTTTGCGAAGCACGGCTAGATGCAGTGATATTGAAATTTCTTTGAATCTCCTTAAAAATCATAAAATCTCATAAGGTAGAGACAACACATCATACGGATGGAAAATGGCACATAACCCCTTAATTTTTAATAATCGAGGCCCTTACTCATAATCTATGGTTATAAATCAACCACAAGAGTCACTTTAGTTGGGGAATCTTATAATTCCCTGACCTTTAAGTGATTCTACTATTTCTAACTAGCCATAGATTCTAAGCTTCATTTGGCTAGTGACGACTCTAAGTCAAACACACTTTTACCTTTGAGTCAACCATACATTCAAATCAAACCAAACCTATAGTAAATGGAGAGAAAGAAAGCTGAGGAAGTGAGGAATTCATCTACGCTCGCGTGGGGGTGGCATTCACAGATTACCATGACAGAGTGGCCCACTTCATAATTTAACTGGATAGATTTCAATATCTAAAGTTATTAAGTCATTTCCACTGTTAAATTGATAAAAGGCTAAGTCTACAAGACAGAATTTGTAATAGAGTTGCTTAGGTCATCCGAAAAAATAACCCCCAAAAGTTTAAAATTTTAGAGTATATCCTATTTGTTAGTCAATTCATAAATATATAGGTCAGACATCAAAATTCAATTTACAACTTGTAGAAAACCAATAAACCTAAAAATAATTCCCCACAGTGTTACATTCCTACCTTATTAAAAAGAATTTCATCCTTGAAATTCAAGCATACCTACTATATGAGTGGGTGAGGATACTCCTCTCTATTCGACAATGTGTCTAAGTGTTCACTATGTTCCACATGATGTATGGTTGTGTGTGTACGTTCAAATGCATATACATGTATATTGGTTGATTCCCACTCAGGATAACTAGGATTATCTTCTTGTGGGGCTAAATTTTGGCCATTGACGTACCCTAATTTACATTTTCCAATGTGAATGAACTTGGTTGAATGGGGCTAAGAAAGAAAATTATTTATATTGAATTTAGATGGAGTTATTTGGATACTAGGATTTTCTCTGCGAAGAAAGACTGCTCCTGTGGATTTTTGTTCATAGTAACCACTAGGCATCGTCATGTGGATGCTGTATTCTGCATGTGTCGTCCTCTTTGAAGGTCAGGCTGCACGGGCTAACCCGCAGTTCCTTGCTAGGCCGCTCGGTCAGATGGATGTGGTGTTCTGGACTCTTTCGAGAGTGGGTTTTCTGAGCCCTGTTTGAATCTCCCCCACTGGAGGAGCCCCTAAAGATGGTGCGAATCTCGACTAGCTCTTCCGTGGTGTTATTTAGCTGTTCTCGTTCTCACCCTTCTTTCCGAGCGGTTCTTTCTCCTTTAGTATAACGGTGCAGATAACCCTTACGAATAAGGGTTTTGATCTCGTCCTTGAGGTCCACGCAGTCGGCCGTGTTGTGACCGTGATCCCGATGAAAGCGGCAATATTTACGTTTGTCGCGATGTTTCGGGTCGACCTTCATACACACAGGCCAATTCAAAAGCTTTTCTCCTCTGATGTCCAGTAGAATCAGCTCGGTAGATGTGTTGAGGGGGGTGTAGGAACGAAATTTTTCCTCCGGCCTTCTCCTCGGGCGCCGATCGCGAGGGGTGCGGTCATCGGGTCCCTTACCGGACGGCTGAGACTCCTTATTCTTAAGCCTCTTCCCTTTACCGGTCGGGTCAGTTACTTGGACATTCGTATGGGCGTTGGTGAACTCCTCGGCATTAGTGTATTTCTGAGCTCTGACAATGAGGTCAGCTAACATCTTTGGCGGATTCTTCCCAATAGAGAAAGTGAATCTTCCCTCTTTTAAGCCGCCGAACACTGCAGAAAGTGTCATCTTATCATCATAGTCTTCCACCTGTAACGCTTCCTCATTGAAGCATGCGATGTAATCTTTCAGTGATTCCTTGGGCTCTTACTTGATGGTGAACAGGTGAGTATTTGGCTTCTGACTCTTCTTACCACTAATGAACTGGGTAAGGAATAATTAACTAAGTTCTACGAATGATCCGATAGAGTTTGGCTTGAGTTAACGGTACCAACTTCGAACGGATCCTATGAGTGTAATCGAGAACCCCCTACACATCATCGCATCCGTTGCTGTCTGGATTTGCATCCACGAACGATAAGCTTCCACGTGCTCATACGAGTGAGCTCCTGTTGCTGGATGACAGGAGGTATTCAGAACCTCTGTGGCATCACCTCATTCATGATTGTTGAGGTGAAGGGAGGCTCGGTCTCTTCCATCATTGCCTAGACGATGGTGGGAACTGACGACGGCTGCTGCTTCTTTTCCACCGTCAGAAATTTATCGTTGAGCTCCGCGAACCATTTTTCCCAAGGGTCTTTATTCTCAGTTACAATCTCTTGAGTGTTTTCTATTTCTAGAGTCCTCCTTCCCTTCCTCCATTCTAGCTGATGACAGAGATCCGTAGGTGCTAGGGCTGAGGTGACCGAAGCGTTGGTTGAAGCTCAAGTAGCTGTGTTCCGAGCCGAGACTCGGATTTGTGTTGAGGGAGGATTCTGACCCGAAACCAGCACCTGAGGGTGTTGAGGCGCCTCGGGCCTCATACTCCTCGGCGCGGAGTGAGCTTCCACGACCAGATCGACCGGTTCAGGAACAGGATTTTCTTGAGTCGGGTATGGTTGTGGCTCCTGTTGCTGCTTCATCCTATTCACCTCGTCGCGTAGGGCCTGTATCTCATTCTACATGGCTTGGTACTTACTCGCCCGATTGCGAGAACGCTGGGAAGGCCCCGGGGTGATTCAGTATGAAGTAGTGAGGAAGAGCAAGTCTGCTCATTTGGCTCTGGTTCCACAGCTACTATTTTCTTCTTTCCTCTCGTCATTATGCTTAAGAGTAAGAACCTGACCTTTTGTATCAGATTCCCACAGACGATGCTAAAAAATATTGATGACAAAATCTGAACCACCCTCCACTCGACGCAACGGACCTCCAAGGAACCTCGGTCTTACACAAAGGGTTAGCAAAGGAAACCTTGCATAAGCTGGGGGACCCTCCAATGCTTAAGTCAGGCCAAGGGAATCTGGGTCTAAGTTAATTGTAAAGAGAGGGTGTGAGATCTTACATACCTGTAGCAATGGAGTCTTATTGTATTTATACCTGATCATCGGACTATCTGGGTCCATTATTCTCGGCATGATTTACTCAATCAGCAGAATACTAAGATCGCGGAGATATTATCCCCAATCTTGGGATCATGTAGCATATTGCGGCCGAAGTAACTGGTCACGTTCATTTATGGTAGTTTCCTAGTTCTGTGTGAGGAGCCCATACCTTGCTTCAGGCTCAGCTTGGGTCGAGCAATGTAAGTGTTATGGTCTCATGCTCCTTTGGTTGTCAAATTTTATTATGCCAAAACTCTATTTGTGTCTTGTGTTTGTATGTTGTTATATATGTTCCAGACACTACTTCACAAGTGCTTCAAGTTAAGTACAATGATCGACTTCAAGCCAAGTCAAACCATGTACTGTAAACATCAATGTTCAGAGCTACATCAATAAAGAGTACAAGACTCAAGTACATTTCAGGACTTAAGAGCAACTCAAGTTGAAGTTTGATGTCAAGCTTTCGAAGATCTCAAGATCAAGCTAACCAGTCCAAGAAATTCCATGACCAGTCATAAGTTGTTGAAGATTTCTGAAATTTTTTTGTTAGCCCACGACTAGTCCAGTAGGTCCTTCGACCGATCGTAGGTGTGTTCACGACTCGAACTTCGACCAATCGTGGGTTCTCGACTTAAACTACAGCGACCAACTCATGTGGTCTACGACTAGTCCTGGGTCATCTACAACCGGTCGTAGGTGGTCCACAACCAGTCTTAGACACCCCATGATCAGTCGTAGAACGGTTTTCAAAGATCACGCTTAAAAATTCAAAATGCTGTTAAAGTTACGACCAGTCAAAGTTTCCCTAAGACCAGTCGTAGACGTGATTTCTGCTTCTATAAATTGAGTACGAATCTCAGAATTTTATAACTCAATTCAAAGAAATTCAAGGCTCCACTCTGAGATAAGTTAGTGTTCATTTTAAGCTACTTTGTGCATAATTAATATTTCCTTTTGTTAGCTTATTTTTATTTGATTTTAATCTACATTCTAATCTGATTTGAAAAGGAAAAATTCTGTAATTCCTTCTTGGAATCAAAATCAAATAGAGCTAGCCCATTTGATTTAATTTAAAATCAATTAAAACTTAGAACTATTTTAAGTGAGTATTGGACATTGAACGTTGATTCGAACTTCTATTCCGATTGGTTCTTCCGGGACGTTAGGAAAGGAGAAATCCATGTATTTTACGTTTATTTAAAAATTTTATTCTTTTGGTTTTTGTTTGAGATTCGCCAGAAAAATCTCATTGTGTGGTTATCTGAGGAGAGCCAGAAAACTCAGAAATTGTGGGTTTTTGGATTGTGTAAGCCCAAATTAAAAAGATACAATTATGAAGGTTTTAGGTGAACCTGTGAAACCTATTTTGTTAGTAAACGCTAATATCCATTGTGTGAGGATATTAGGAGTGGAGTAGCATTTTGTGTGGCTGTTGTAAAACAGTTGGTGTACACAGAAGCGAACCACTATAATTCTCTGTCTTGTGGTTTGAATGCTTGCTTAAGTTTTATATCTTTTATCATTCAAGTTTGTGGGATGTATGTGTGGATGTGAATGTTATAAAATTTACATTTCAAGCAAGTGTGTGAAATGTTGTAATAATTTAGATTTAAATTACTGTAATTTATTTCAATTCCTTACTATTTATTTATTTCTCTTCAGATTGAGTTTTTGATACAAATGACGTTCTAGAAATAAGGTTGTCCTGCCATAAACCCTTGGTTTTTATGGTATAAGGTTGTCCTTAGAACTGAATTCGTATTAACCTCTCAATACTTATTTATTGTGGTTGATTTTATTTTAGCATTGTGAATTGATTTATTTTATTTGTCTATCTCTTTATTTTCTTCCGCTGTTATAATTATAATTTGGCATAGTCCTATTCAACCCCCCCCCCCCCCCCCCTCTAGGATGTATAGCTAGGTCGTTTCAAGTGGTATCAGAGCCTGATAGCTTACTCTTATTGCTTTTTATTTGGATTTATTTCCTGAGCTAACGATTTAAGCTATATAAAAGATGTCAAATTTTGATAGCCTATCAGTCACTAGGCCTCCGCCCTTTGATGGCTCCAACTATGCCTATTAGAAAGTCAGGATGAAGATCTTCCTCAAATCAATGGATAAGAGTGTGTAGCAAGCCACAGTGACTGAATGGAATTCTCCTACCACTAAAGTGACTGGAATCGATGGTTCAAAATCAATGAGAGTAACTCCTTATTTTTCTTCGACCACCCTTTAGAAAAATGAGAGTAGTGCCAATGCAAAAGCACTAAATGCAATCACTTGCACACGATCACCGGATGAGTTCAAAAGAATCATATCCTGTGATACTGCAAAGCAAGCCTGGGATATATTAGAAATGACACACGAGGGTACTATAATTGTCAAAAAATCTAAAGTCCAACTCCTCACAACCAAGTTTGAAGAAATTCATATGGAGGAAAATGAAATGTTTATGGACTTATATATAAGATTAAATGACACTGTAAACTCAATGTGGGGTCTTAGCGATAAAATCCCAGAAAGTAAAGTGAGTGCAAAGATACTACGCTCTCTTCCTGAACGGTTCAACTCTAAAGTAACCGCGATCCAGGAACTTCGTGATACGGACAATATGAGGGTAGAAGAACTAGTTGGTTCTTTACAAACCTATGAGTTAAACTTTAAAGTTCCTAAAAGTAAATTCATCGCTCTTAAATCTTCTAAGGGTATTTCTCAAGAAAGCTCGAATTTAGAAAATTCTAAAGACGATATGGCTCTTTTTGCGAAAAAGTTTTACAAGATTTTCAAAAGCAAGAAAATGATAGATTTTCAAAAATCAAATGATAAGAAAAGATCTAAACCTAAATCTAAAAATTGGAAGTCTTTAAAAGATAGTCAATGTTACAACTGCCAAGAGTACGGACACTTAGTAAACAAATGTCCTAAAAAGGACATAACAAAAAAGAAGGGTATGTTGGGTACTTGGGATGAATCGTCTGATCCTGAAGCTTCTTCTAAATCAGAAGATTCTGAAACTGAGTCAGGCAATGAAGTTAAAGCCCTTATGACTCTAGCCAAGTTCACTTTTTTAGATATGATCATTCAACTAGTGAGGAAAATCTGAACAATGAATGTGAAAATGAAGAGGATCTTCAAGATGCTTATAATGCCCTATACAAGGAAAGTTGTAAAATTGCTGTCAAACTTAAACTTCAAAAAGAAAAGTTTTTTAAACTCAAAGAATGTTTTGAATCACTTGTTTTAGAAAAATCCCAAATTACAGATTGTTTTGAAAAATTAAAATGCGATTTAGAATTCAAAACCTCCCTGATTGAAAATCTGAAATCTGAAAATGAGAAACTTAAAAATGAAGTATCTTCTCTTCTGAGTTTAAAGGACACATGGAGATATGCCCAAGGTGATCCAAAGTTAGAAAAACTATTATCCGGATCAAGAAAATGTAGCAATCAATCCGGGTTGGGCTATGATAAGAATATACCTTCTCAATAAAAGAATACTCCTAAGTTTGTGAAATGAGAGACCTCAAACTCAAAAGAGAAAAGTACCTATCAAGATTTTTCTAAAAATACAAAAAATTTTCAAAAACTTAAAAGCAGCTATGTCAACTTTAAAAATCAGAACCGAAACCCACTAGCTAAAAAGATAGTTGATTTACTCAAGGAGCTCTTAAAATCTAACTTAGTAGATCATTCTTACAACAACAGACAGAAGAAGACCAACTATACTCCTAAACCCAAAACAGTCCTGAAATGGGTTCATAAATTTGTCACTTGGTTACCCACACTACTTTCAAAACAACAAGTCATTCAAAGTGGTACCTCGGTAGTGGATGCTCCGGGCATATGACAAGCGACAAGGCTTTATTCACCGATCTAAAAGATATGACTGATGGGTCAGTCACATTTGGTGATGATAGCAATTGCAAGATTATTGGCAAAGGACCGGTCCAACTCTATAACCTCCCTTTATTTAAAGACGTTTTATATGTTGAGGGGCTAAAACACAACCTGTTAAGTATATCTCAAATATGCGATAACAACCATAGTGTGAAATTTTCCAATCAAGGTTGTGAAATAATAAACAAAAAGGGTTCTGTTATATTAACTGGTTACAGAACTTCTAAAAACTACTATATTGTAAGCGATGGTAGCTCATCTAATCAATCGTGCTACATGGTCCATACCGAGGAGATAGATTTATGGCATAAATGCCTTGGACATGTAAACTACTGGAATTTATACAGATTGAGCAAAAGAGAACTAATTAGAGGTCTGCCAAAGTTGCAAAAAGTAGGCAAAATATGTGGTGAATGCCAGTATGGTAAACAAACTAGGAACTCTCACAAAAAGGTGAACTCCAATGACACATCAAGACCACTCGAGCTGCTCCACATGGATCTTGTAGGACCAACCAGAACAGAGAGTCGATGTGGCAAAAAATACATCTTGGTTATCGTAGATGATTATACCAGATTCACTTGGGTAAAGTTTTTAAAGGACAAATCAGAAACCCTTGATGAAGTGAAAAAGATCATCAAACAAATTCAAATTGAAAAAGGTTCTCATGTCAGTAAGATCTGTAGTGATCATGGATCTAAATTCGAGAATAGTAGTTTTGAGAAATTCTGTAGCGATCAGGGAATATCACATGAATTTTCTACGCCCAAAACACCACAACAAAATGGAATTGTGGAAAGAAAAAATAGAGTGCTTCAAGAAATAGAAAACGTAATGTTAAATAGTATGGAGCTCCCTAGAAATCTTTGGGCTAAAGCAGTAAATACCGCCTATTATATTATTAACCGGGTTTATACTTGTAAATCTAATAATAAAATGGCTTACGAACTTTGGTTTGATAAGAAGCCTACTGTCAAATACTTTCGAGTTTTTGGCAGCAAGTGCTATATTTTACGTGACCGTGAAAATTTAGAAAAGTTTGACACTAAGAGTGATGAAGGGATCTTTTTAGGATACTCTTTAAACAGTCGTGCATATCGTGTACCAGACAACAGGAACGGTGTGATTTAAGAGTCGATTAATGTGGTCATTGATGATCAATTGAATACACCTGCCCATAGTCCAGATAATGATGAAGTTCTTTTAATTAATAAACCAGATAATTCATCAAATCAAGTTAATTCTGAATTAAGGACTGTTAAAGATCATCCAACTACTCAGATTCTTGAAAACCCTCTCACTGGTGTGCGCACTCGTAGACAATTAGAAGACATGTAATTATGTATGCTTTACATCCCAAATTGAATCGACTAACGTAAAAGAAGTTCTTTCTGATGAAAACTGGATAGTTGTCATGCAGGAAGAACTTAATCAATTTGTTTGTAATGATGTCTGGTATCTCGTTCCTAGACCTAAAGATAAACACATTATCAGAACAAAGTGGATTTTCAAAAATAAGTCTGATGAACTTAAAAATATAATTCGAAACAAGGCAAGACTGGTTGTACAAGGGTACACTCAAATTGAAGGCATCGATTAGGATGAAACCTTTGCCCCAGTTGCTCGCCTTGAATCAATTAGACTTTTTATATCCATTGCATGCTATAGAAAATTTAAGATTTATCGAATGGATGTAAAGAGTGCCTTTTTGAATGGCGATTTACATGAAGAGGTATATGTTAAACAACCTATAGGGTTTGAAGACCTTAAGTTAACTGATCAGTATACCGTCTTAAAAAGGCTCTCTATGGTCTAAAACAAGCTCCTAGAGCATGGTATGAGAAATTGACTAAGTTTTTACTCGGTCATAATTTTCAAATGTGTAGTATCGATAAGACTCTTTTTGTTAAGAAACACAACAATGATATTTTAATGGTTCAGATCTATGTTGATGATATTATTTATGGATCAACTTGTACTAACATGACTATTGAGTTTGTAGATTTAATGAAATCTAAGTTTGAGATGAGCATGGTTGGGAAATTAAATTATTTCCTAGGGTTACAAGTAAAACAACAACCTGATAGAATTTTTATTTCTCAAACCATTTATGCTTTGAACTTGATTAAAAGGTTCAGATTTGAGAGTAGTAAGAATTTTGATACTCGCATGAGTACAACTTTAAGACTCTCAAAAGACTCTGCAGGTAAAGATGTAGATCCTAAATTGTATCGTAGCATGATTGGCAGTTTACTTTATTTAGCTACTAGTAGACCTAATATTGCTTTTAGTGTTGGTATTTACGCTAGATATTAGTCTATTCCTAAAGAATCTCATTTAACAGCTGTTAAGCGAATTATGCGATACGTTACAAGTTCTGCTAATTTGGGTCTTTGGTATCCATATGATACTAGTGTTCAGTTGGCTGGGTACTCAGATGCTAATTGGGCTGGTAATATAGATGACAGAAAATTAACCAGTAGTGGTTGTTTTTATATTAGAAATTGTTTGGTTTCTTGGTTTAGCAAGAACCAAAGTTCTATATTACTTTCTACTGCTGAGGCTGAATACATCGCAGCAGGAAATGCATGTACTCAGCTTGTTTGGATGAAACGTATATTAAGCGATTATGGAATTGCACAGGACTCAATGGCTTTATATTGCGATAATTCCAGTGCAATAAATATTTCTAAAAATCCAATCCAGCATTCATGTACCAAGCACATTGACATTAGGTATCATTACATTCGTGAATTAGTGGAAGAAAAAATAATATCTATGGAATACATTCCAACCGAGACTCAACTTGCTGACATTTTCACTAAACCGCTCGACAAAAGCAGGTTCAATAAATTAAAGTTTGACCTCGGTATGTGCAATTTATATTGAATATTCTTGCATAATTGTAATATATTGTATATATGTTTATGTATTTTTATGGTTAAATTTTTAAATTTGCTGAAAAATGCAATTTTTGGCCGATACTCGACCAGTCGTGGTCATACGCGCGCTGACCTCTTTAATTTGGGAAAATCTCTCTTCTTCCTCATTTTCACTTTTCTCTCCAACAAGTCGAGCTACGACTAGTCGAACCCTAGTGTTCGATTCAACCAGGTGACAGCATTTTGCTTGTCTTTCTTGTAGATTCATGGTTTATTTTCTTCAATTTCTTCATTGGAGTAGTTGATTTCAAGTTTGCCTTGAACTTTTTGGGGTTTTCTTCTCCATTTGCTTATCTAAAAAAACTCATCTCTACTTCTTTGAGATTTCTTATTTTTATTCAAGAATATCGACTCTAGAGGGAAAAAGAAAAATACTAGAGGTCCCTCGTCATCCAGATCAACTCTTATTACAATACGCCATCTTCGGTCTCCCGAAGATGATCCATCTTATGTGCATGATTTGCATTTGCGTAATGTAATTGTGAAAAAAGCCACTGATTTAGATCACATCGTTCATTTCGGTTTCCTTCCTCTTCTCCAATCTGTAGGTTGGGATAACATCCTATGTTGGGGCGGGGCGGTATACCAATCCATTGCGCAGAGCATGTTTGCATGCATATCTGAATTTTCTACTGAACAATTAACTTTCTCTATTGCTACTAGAGAAGGGCCTTTTCCTATTGATCGTCATTTAATTTCAGGCCTTATGGATATACCTATTAATGATGATGGTATTCCACCTAGCACTCTAGCTGAGAAAGTTTCTGAATCTGAAAAATGCATTTATACTAAAGCACTTTGTAACATGGATGCTCAATGGACTTAGAACGGAAATGCCCTCGCAACCAAAAATTTTGTTACCCAGATACAGAGTTTTGCGTCGTATCTTTACTTCTAATCTATATCCTCATTCTGGTAACAAAACAGAACTGACTGTATTCATGGTTCGTATCTTGTATTCTATCATCATTGGTGCAAATGTTTGTCTGCCCTCTTTGATATGTCATTCCATCATTCAGTTTCATATCCATCCAGGTCATAGTGATCTTCCCTTTGCTTACTTAATGACTGTGTTAGCTACTCACATGCTAGTCGCTATACCTGTTGGAGAGGCTCCTATCCAACACCTCATTTTCAACAACTCTAACTTAAACAAAATGAAGTTGCGATTGGCTGAGGGCCAAGTAGATGTTGGAGAAGGTGGAGCAACGGGTGTGAATGAAGAAGAGGGTGATAATCTTCCTCCAGACGAAGTCAAATATGGATGATATATTTGATGAAATAGAATCTGATTTTGAAAATGATCCTGACTTTGTGACGTCTGGCTTTGATGAGAAATTGCGTTCTCTTGAGGAACAGGTGGTTGAAATACGTGTAACCCAAACTTCTCAATTTGCTTATATGCGCAAGTATATGCGGCGCATTACTAAGGGTTTGCACAAAATTGATCCATCTATTTCTGCTCCTTCTTCAGGATCTGACTGAATGTTTTTATTTGCTGGTTTGTAATAACTCATATAATATTTTGCTTTATCTCAGTTTGTATGACTGTTTTTATTTGTCTTTGGACCTGACTGATTTTTGATATTTGGATGTATGGACTTTATTTCATCTCTTGCTTACTTTGCTCTCTTAATTATCATTATTATCCTTGTGTTCTTCCTTTGTCATTTTGTGACAAAAAGGGAGAGAAGACTTTTTGAAGCTAATTCGTTATGGATTGATTAAGTAGCATTTTTTTCATTTTGAATATCTATGTGTGCTACTCAGGGGGAATACTAAGTATAGAGGAGTATAGAGGAGACTTGCCTCTAAATGAATGTGTGTGGTAGTTTATGATAACTGGTGCATGATTCTTTGTTGAACATGTTGTGCTTCTCTTATTCTCTTTGAGAGTGTTTTGTCACAAATTTGACAAAGGGGGAGATTGTAAGTGTTATGGTCTCATGTTCCTTTGGTTGTCAAATTTTTTGTGTCAAAACTCTATTTATGTCTTGTGTTTATATGTTGTTATATATGTTCCGGACACTACTTCACAAGTGCTTCAAGTTAAGTACAATGATCGACTTCAAGCCAAGTCAAGCCATGTACTGTAAACATCAATGTTCAGAGCTACATCAATAAAGAGTACAAGACTCAAGTACATTTCAAGACTCAAGAGTAACTCAAGTTGAACTTTGATGTCAAGCTTTCGAAGATCTCAAGATCAAGCTACATCAAGTAAAGATCTCAAGCTTTGTAAAGTTCAAAGGTCAACAATCATTTGATAGAATGGAGTTTCAATGTCCATACTTCATGTCCCAGGTATGATTGACCTTAGATTGACCTTACGGTAGGTCATTTCAGATACATAATTAAAATTGTATGTATATGAATTTGGTCTGTTCTAAGACCAGTCCTGGACCTTATTCAACTAGTCCTAGCACTGGTTTAACCAGTTCAAGAAATTTCACGACCAGTCCTAAGTTGTTGAAGATTTTTGAAATTTTTTGGTTAGCCCACGACCAGTCCTGGAGGTCCTTCGACCGGTTGTAGGTGTGTTCACGACTCGAACTTCGACCAATCGTGGGTCCTTGACTCAAACCACAACGACCTACTCATGCGGTCTACGACCAGTCCTGGGTCATCTACGACCGGTCGTAGGTGGTCCACGACCAGTCGTATACACCCCACGATCAGTCGTAGAACGGTTTTCAAAGATCGCACTTAAAAATTCAAAATGCCGTTGAAGCTACGACCAATCGAAGTTTCCTTAAGACCAGTCGTAGACGTGATTTCTACTTCTATAAATTGAGCACGAATCTCAGAATTTCATAACACAATTCAAAAAAATTCAAGGCTCTATTCTGAGATAAATTAGTGTTCATTTTAAGCTACTTTGTGCATAATTAATATTTCCTTTTATTAGCTTATTTTTATTTGATTTGATCTACATTCCAATCTGATTTGAAAAGGAAAAATTCTGTAATTCCTTCTTCTTGGAATCAAAATCAAATAGAGCTAGCCCATTTGATTTAATTTAAAATCAATTAGAACTTAGAACCATTTTAAGTGAGTATTGGACATTGAACGTTGATTCGAACTTCTACTCCGATTGGTTCTTCTAGGCTATTATGAAAGGAGAAATCCAGGTATTTTATGTTTATGTAAAATTTCTATTCTTTTAGTTTTTGTTTGAGATTCACCAGAAAAATTTCATTGTGTGGTTATCTGAAGAGAGCCAGAAAACTCAGAAAGTGTGGGTTTTTGGATTGTGTAAGCCCAAGTTAAAAAGACACAAGTATGAAGGTTTTAGGTGAACTTGTGAAACCTATTTTATTAGTGAACACTAATATCCCCTCTGTGAGGATATTAGGAGTGGAGTAACATGCATTCTGTGTGGCTGTTGTGAAACAGTTGGTGTACACACAGGTGAACCACTATAATTCTTTGTCATGTGGTTTGAATGCTTGCTTAAGTTTTATATCTTTTATCATTCAAGTTTTTGAGATGTATGTGTGGATGTGAATGTTGTAAAATTTACATTTCAAGCAAGTGTGTGGAATGTTGTAATAATTTAGATTTACATTCCTGCAATTTATTTCAATTCCTTACTATTTATTTATTTCTCTTCAGATTGAGTTTTTGATACAAAGGATGTTCTAGAAATAAGGTTGTCCTGCCATAAACCCTTGGTTTTTATGGTGTAAGGTTGTCGTTAGAACTGAATTCGTATCAACCTCTCAATACTTATTTATTGTTGTTAATTTTATTTCAGCATTGTGAATTGATTTATTTTGTTTAGCTATCTCTTTATTTTATTCCGTTGTTATAATTATAATTTAGCATAGTCCTATTCACCCCCCCTCTAGGACGTATAGCTAGGCCGTTTCAAGCAGTCGGGGGTGTCCGGTTATGGGCATCTACCTCGGACATGCGCGGGCCTTCGTCATAGAGTTCGCTCGACGCGGGTTGTGTCATGAGCCAAGCTTCGGCACAGAGGGGACGTGTCAGGACAGAGCCTTGTTTTGAGCATTTTGAAAGCTCTCCCTCTGAGTTCTGAGGCGAGGGTGGATCCTTGCTCAGTCGTGATGAGTCTCCCTGCTACCCAGGCGAATGGTAATATTTGTTTCTGGTCGGACAGTAGGACGACATGGAATATTTGTTCTGAGCATTACGCCAACTACTCTGGGCCCAATCCGAGCCGACTACTAGCCTCGGAGTAAGAGCACCAATATGACTTAACTGGGATTCTTCTTCAGTCGTACTTATCATTTCAGATTCCTGTATGTCTGACTTGATCAGGAAAACGTCAGTCCTCGGAATCATAAGGGGCCCGGATCTTCCCATAACAGTATGCATAATATAATGGGGATTTAATTAACCTCCAAATTAAAGCATAAAATTTTCAATGGCATAAATTCTAATCCCAAACCAAGCATTTACATGTTAGGATGAAACGCAGATTCGAGTTCAATACAAGCATTGATGTGATAAGTCATGGTACAAATTTGGATTCAATATAAACATGATAAGTTATGCTACAAATCTAAATTCAATACAAGTATAAACTTGTTAAAATATGACAAGATTCAAATGGTGCAATTCTAAATCCAATATAAGCATTGACAGGATTCACGGATAGGGAAGGAAGCTTACTGTGGAAGTGATGCGAAAGGTTTTGTTTGACTTCGAGATCAGCCCGAAATGGGCGAAACAATAGCTGGACTCGATGGTAAACTGGATCGACTCAGTGCGTCGACTCAATGCTTCCCATTGAAACTCTCTCTCTCTCTCTCTCTCTCTCTCTCTCTCTCTCTCTCTCTCTCTCTCTCTCTTTCATATATGCTGTATTTGAATTGAAGGGAGCATTTAGGCTTGTTGATGGTTTGGTATTTTGGACAGTATCGTTCTTCTTACTGGAAGTTTAGTTTATCATCCATGGAACTGTGTGGAATAGGAGTTTATGAAGCCTCTACCCATCATGGGGTCCACCCACTGATTTGGTGGGCCTATCATGATATATGTTTTATATCCAGTCTCCATCCATCGGAGAGATCATTTTAAGGTGAAATTCAAAGAATGTTTGATCAAAGCTCAGTGGAGGGCTCAGAACTTGGGGGAGGGTCCCCGTTAAGAACTTAAAGCCACAAAAAGTTTTCGATCAAGCCTATATTTATATTTTCCCTTCTTTAATGTCTTTGTTAACTTCTGAACAGGTTGGATTTTGAAAAAACATCATGGTGGGCCTTAGAAAGTTTTCAACGGTAGGCATCAATCTTCACGTTTTTTGTGGTGGGGTCCACTAAAGCTTTGGATCCGTCTCATTCTCTAGATAAGGGCTTAAAATAATATCTCCAAATAGGTGGACGTTGTGGATACAACACATACATCATAATGGGTCCACAGAACTTGGTGACGTCCCCTCCGTAGAGTGAGGTCCAGTGTTAGGACGCGGATTGCGTGGTAGTAACTCATGATACGCTTAGTCGTACTGGCTAAACTCTGTGAGGTCGACCATGATTTATTTATTTTATCCACTCCGTCCATTCATTTTAACAGATAATTTTAGTACTTGAACAAAAAAAATGGGGTATATCAATAGACCACACCATTGAAGACGGTAATCAAGATTCTAATTTGAGACTAATTGGGTCCGCCATCCTATGGGTTGTTCACAACCCCAAGTGTTTAATTTTGAAATGTAGTAACTTGATCGAAAACTTTCGTGGCCTAGAAGTTTAAGGGTCGGATCATTCCCCATAAGTTTATGATAATATCCATGGGGTTTGGATTAACTCATCCAAATTTAAGCACTAAAATTTTCAATGGCGGGATAAAAACATAATTCCAAAGTGGGCCAACATTTAAGTTGCTTAGGATGAAAGCAGTATTTCGGGTTCAATACTAAGCATGTGATGGTGAGTAGCTCTATGGGCCCACCATGATTATGTGTTTCATCATAAATCATTAATTTCTAAGATCAAATTAATATAAGATAAACTTGTTAAATATGACAAGATTCAAGTGGCACGGTAAATCCAGTGTGAATGCACTTGACGTATTACGGATAGGGCCAAGGAAGCTCTTGTGGATAGTGATGCTTTAGGTTTTGTCCCTTGATCTTCGTGATCGAGCCGAATGCGAAACAATAGTGATATGGTCAAATGGATCGACTGTGCGTCGACTGCGAGGTCTTTCACGATTGAATACTCTCTCTACTCATTTTCTCTCTGTGGTGTCTCCACTCAGATTTCTATTCCTCTTCTTGTCATCATATATCTATAATATTATATATATGATATACAAATAGATTAACCATCGGTAGGGACAAAGGACGGATCACTCCGACTTTGATCATACAAAACTATGCCAGAAGATGGGATACTAGTTGCTGTCCAACTCATCGATGAAGGGCTTGCCTTGTTAACATCGAATGTACCGCTTCCTTTTTCTTGGCATCATCTTTACTATTGACCAAAGCATAGGTCCAGGCTCTGATCGAACGGACTTGCTAAGGTTTACTTAAATAGTTGTTCTTTCTCTTTCAAAATGAATTATATAATCACAGTGGCTCTTTATCTTCAAGTCAAGTGAGAGATTCGCCCAAAGGTGCTTTAACGAAAGCCGGTCCCCGGTGGCTAAGAACCTTATATATATATATATATAATAAAGAAGAGGAAATGGAAGTCATGGCTTCGTGGTTTTGTGGCGGGGTGTGATAACGACGCATGGTGCTCAATTTTTTTTATTAATTTTTATTTTTTAAATGAATCTTGCAAGATGCAAGATGGACGACCTTGATAGAAGTAGGTGCCAAATCGTTCCACAATCTAGCGAATAAAAAGGAAATAAATGGAAGAGGGAGTCAGGGCGTCTTATATTTACATCAATGTGCGGCAACGCATGTTGTGGTTTTTCTTAATATGATGGTTTAGACCAATGGGTCCCACCATTTGAATGGTACAAATCAAGGTACCATGCCCACTATGTCCATTAGTTTTGTTTAATCATGTTAGGACATGGGCTAAAAAATAACGCTGATCCAAAGTTCAAGTGTACTACACCATAAGTAATGGCAGGATTTTGTACCCATGGGGGAAACAGAAAAAAGGGCCATTATGGTTTATATACTCTCTTTTTTTCTGTATTTTGTTTCGGTTTCGGGACATCTGGCTCAAACTGTTAATTACCTAGATGGGCCGATCAGGTCATGTAGGGTCAGCCCAAGTTCAACCTATTTAACTAAATATGTCACATTTATAGCATAAGTCTAACCCTCTATCCATCCACTATCCTTTTAATTGTCTCAACCTACCTCAAAAAGCGGATTGGGCTACTTTACCCGCAGATACATATGATGACCCAATACCACCCGTGCACGTCACGGGTTACCTTGTAAAATCGAATTAATTAGATCATTCTATCAATGCAGTTAATTGCCTAGAAAATGACTGTATGGATCACTTATATGTGTTAAGTCCTTCTTCATGCCTGAGTGATGGTAGACTCACAAGAGTTTCAAATTTGGTAGGTCCCACGCAATAATCAGTATTCCCATGATGCAGATTTGGTGGTGTTGGCTGCAGCGATGCTTTGGGCACCGTGAGGCCTACTGAGATTTATGTATTCTGTATCCACGCCGTTTTTCCACCCATTTCAGGACATGAACACAAAAATGAAGAAGATCCAGATCATAGGTGAACTATAGCCAGGAAACAGTAGTAATTGAATGCTCACCGTTAAAACCTTCATGAGGCCCACAGTAATGTTTATTTTCCATCCAACCTATTGATATGGTCAGAAGGACATGGATGAGATGGAAACCAAGGATATCATCTTGATCCAAAACTTTTGTGGGCCTTTGGAAGTTTTTAATCGTGGGTGTTCAATCAGGGAAGGTTCACTTGAGCTTCAGATCTGTTTCGTTTTTCAATTCATGCCTCGGAAGGAACTCGAAAAACGGATATAAAATATACATGTCAAGGTAGCCGAGGGTGGTGTGGGCAAAACGGATCAGGTGCTATTCTTGTGCATTTCAACGACCGCCCGAGAGAAGTGAAGGGGAGGTGTTTCCTGGATAGGATGGGCCTGGGTGCATTGAGAAGATGATTTTCTATTGTGTGCTTTGTAGTTAGTTTTGTTGCTTTCTGCCTCACGATCGGCTCCGGATAGGTTGAGTGCCTATCGAGCCCGAATGGAAAGCGGTGGGCTGTTTTGTTCAATGAAAATAGTTCTTGTTTTAAAAAAAAAAAAAGGGTGGTGTGGGCAAAAGCACCTGATCCGCGTACGTATTCCCGGACCCTCGCACGAATAAAGAGGAATGCTAATCGGAACGGAATCGGATTGCGTACTGAGTTACTCAGTACGGTCTTATCGTACTGAGTAAACATTGTTGGGCCCACTGTGAATGCATTTGGTTTATCCATGCCGTCCATCCTTTTTTTAGATAATTTTAGTGGTTGAGCTTAAATTTGGAGAATATAAAAAGCTCAGGTGGACCATACCACAGGAAACAGTGGAAGCATTGATTTCCACCGTTGAAACATTCCTAAGGCCCAAAGTGGTATTTATTTGTCCCCCAACCTGTTAATAAGATCATAAAGACATGGATGAAGGGAAAAACCAAATATAAGCTTGATTTAAAATTTCTGTGATCCCCAAAAACTTTTCAATGGTATATGTTCAATTCACACTGTTTCCTGTGGTGTGTTCCTACTAGGATTTGAATATACTTAATTTTTCGGATACCCTAAAATTATCTGTTAAAATGAATGGACGGACCGGATGAAATTTACGAATGACGTAGGCCCCCATAGGGTTTATTCAGTATGCTACGCCTACTGAGTTACTCAGTACGCAAGCCACTTCCAATCGGAACGACCCATCTTCAAGCGACAAATGGCAACGCACCATACATGATGACTTCATACATGTGTGAGGGATCTGGGACGTCCATATGATGGTACCCACGATGCGTGTGTGATATCCTAAAATTCAGGCGGGCTCGCTTATTGGATGAGTAGCACAAGAACACTAACGAATGTCAGTTGTTATCACTTTGGTGAATCAAGTGCTAAATGGACGGCCAGGATTTTTTGGGCTTAATACGCTGGCGCAATACGACATGCGTTTTTCTTTGGCGCTTGAAGAGGAAGCGCATCGAATCACCGTTTCTGGAGTGTTAATGCTTTGTGATCAGATCCTTAAAAATGGAATTTCAAGTGTACTCACCTCGCGTGAGAAGGACAGAGCATCGCAGCACACGTGTGCGAGATCTTATCCGTTCATCAGGTACAACACACTGAGCAAATCTAAACGCAATATTCAGTCTAAAGAAAAAAAAAAAAGGATGCTGTGGTGGAGAATGTCCATCCATAGTTAGGCAGAGATCTACTGCATACATGGCATTAACTACACCCATCCAAACCATTTAAGTAGTCGGTCCAAACGGTAGATGGATTATACGGTTGACAAATGACATTAAAAGATTGTCAGAACCATCGGATTGGTTGAAAACAAAGGGACCTTGAAATGAAAATCGATGGTTGGAATTCAACAAACAGGCATCTGTTAATCAGAGGTTGAGATTGTCTAATCAACCATCCGCAGAAGGGCCCACTATTTGATGTACAGTTGCATTTTTCAACCGTAAGGTTATGTATTTCAAATAACAAGGAGTTTTATTATACGCTGCTAACGTCTTCCAAGAGAATGCACGCTTTCTCCGTTCTGTTCTGATAAGGAGATCCTAGGTTGAGGTAATCCAGACCACTCATTGCTTCAAAAGTAGAATGATTATTTGTCAAAAATATCCTGACAAGAAAATCTTGGCCTTTCAATTTGTGGCCTACAAATAGACGGTCCACATTCAAATATATATAAAATTAAAAAACCAAAAAAAAAACAAAAAAACAAAAAAACAAAACAGAAGAGTAGTTGATACTGTGGCAGCTTATGAAGCTTGATAAGCGTGCACCCAGATATTGTATGCGTGGTATGCATTAACTCAAATTAGACCGATTAAACTGTGTAACGTATTATCTCTAAGCTACAGCCCAAAATCAGACTGGTAGAGCAATCCTAACCACTGATTTGCTGATATTTGTTTGTTGAAAAAGGATGGTTGGATTTATTTTATTTTAATTGTTGAATAAATGTCCACCAAACTGATAGATGATTTTTTATTTTTTTTTTAAAGCATAGACTTTTGGATCCAGATGTATTTAAGGTGACACCTGTGATTAGGACCGTTTGATTTGAATTATTTTATGCGATATATGCAATTGTGTGTTTTTAAGTGCTTGCTTACCATCTACGCAACAGTTGTAGAAAATATCAACCTTTGGCGAGACAAACGTTTTCCCCCTTAAAGGCCGTTTCCTTTGTAGAAAATTGTCAAACCAGCTGCTTGCGCGGCCCGCAGTGGTTTGCATACGGCATCCAATCTGTTCACAAGGGCGGACCCGTCATGAAAACGGAGACTGATAGTCAGGCCGCTCCGATGATTATTAGGTGGGCCACACCATTGAAAACTCCCTTGTTGGCCACCCAATGATTGGATCGGTCTGAACTTCGGGGAAGTGGATTGGCTGGTGTACCTAACACCGCCGACCTGGCTACTGTGGGTACGTGCTTTGCAAAGACAAGCGCTGACGGTCTTTGCTCTCCCAGTTGTACGAACGGTTCAAAAGAAATCAAAGTTACATAGCCCAACGATGATGTATTTATTATATCTACACCGTTCATCAATTTGGCCATAACATTTTAGAGTATGATCCCAAAAATGAGTCGTATAAAAAGCTCTCAAATTATCCACTCCACGGATAACAGTAGGATAATGATTCTCACTGTTAAACGAAGGGTCCATCATAATCATTATCTTTTTATAAGGTCACAGGGACGTGGACGAAGAGAACAAACATCTTATTAATCCAAAACTTCAGTGACCCGAAAAATCATTTCAATGGACTTTCTTGTTACATTACATTCCATGATAACTTAAGTAGACAACAGAAACTTCGGAAACACATTGGTTGGTGTACCACACACCAGCTATATGGCTGATGTATTGACGCCAGCAAGTTCTTTGGATCACAACATGAGGTATGTGTTATATCCAAACCGTTTATTCATTTTGCCAGATAGTCTTAAGGCTTGCTCAAAAATTAAGGCAGAACTAAAGATCAAAACCAGTGGGGTATGGAATGTCTACCTTTGAAACCTTTTTGGAGTCACAAAAGTTTCAATCATTATAAAATTTGCTTTTCCTCTTTATCCATGTATTTGTGACCCTATGAAGAGATTAGATGGAAAATAAATGTTATGGTAGGGCCTACAAAATTTTTAATGGTGAAAATCATTATCCGGCTGCTATTTTTGATGTGGTCCATTTGAGATTTGGATATGATTCATTTTTTTCCTAACGCTTGCAATGATCTTGCAAAATGGACGAAGGGTGTTAATATAATAAATACATCATTGTGGGGCCTATGTAACTTTGATCCCCTTTGAACCATTCTTACAACTTCGAGCTCCAAGAGCGTCGCCCATCTTCACACGACACGTATCTACACCAGCTATAGAGCTGGTCTATGGTACACCATTCAATCCACTTACAAAAACTTCTGCTTTTTGCGGATATAGCACATGCTTTGTGATGTAATCCAAAGGACCTTATGACATCAGCCCACCAATCATGTCAGTAGTGGTTGGAGCGGTGCATCCAACTGAGTCGAATTGGATTGGGTCCAACACGATTTGGTCCAAAATCTACATGGACTGACCCGAACTCGATTCGATCCAAGACCGAGTCTATGACATCTGACTCGAACCGATCCGATGCATGGTTGGCCTGACCCAAACCAAGTCCGACTAGGTAAGGAAAACCGAGTCAGATCGAGTTGGGTACAATTCGAATCAAATTTTTTAACGGTGAAAATCATTATCCTCACTGCTATTTTCGGTGTGGTTCATTTGAGCTTAAGATATGGTTCTTTTTTTCTTTTTCTTTTTTTCAAATACTCCAAAATGATTATGAAAAATGGATAAACGGTATAGATATAATAAATACATCTTGTGGGGCCCATGTAATTTTGATCTCATTTGAGTCGTTTGTACAACTCGGAGCTCGAGGCGCTCTCCACTCATCTTTGCATGACACATGTCTACATAGCTGTGTTGACGTGTTGTGCACGAAAGTGCAGTTGTGTAGTTAATGTACTATGCACGAAAGACAAAAGCACAGCCGTGCAGTTAACATGCATTGCTGTATTGACATCAGCAAGTTCTGTGGATCTGATCATGGGGTGTGTGTTATATCCAAACCGTCCATCCATTTGGCGAGCTCGTCTTAAGGCTTGAGACGAAAAATAAGATAGATCTAACTATCAAGTGGACCACACTGAAAAAAGCAGTGGGGGATTGAACGTCTACCATTGAAACCCTTTTTGGGGTCACAGAAGTTTTGGATCAATTTGAAATTTGTTTTTCCTCTTAATTCAGGTCTTTGTGACCTTATGAATAGATTGGATGGAAAATAAACGTTATGGTGGGCCCTTCGAATTGTTTAATGGTGAAAATCATTATCTTCGTTACTATTTGTGGTGTGGTCCAGATGATCTTTGGAAATGATTTATTTTTTAGATAATGCTCTATAATAATCTCTAAAAATATATGAACGATGTAGATATAATAAATACATCACTATGGGGCCCATATAACTTTGATCTCCTTTGAACCCATACAACTCGAAGCTTGAGAAGCGTCAATACTCGTCTTCCATCTTCGCATGACACGGACCTACAACAGCTATATAGTTGGGGCCCTTTCATCGTACTGAGTAAACTCTATTGGGGCCCACCGTGAATGCATGTGGTTTATCCACGCCGTCTATTCGTTTTTCCAGATCATTTTAGTGGTTAAACCCAAAATTGATGTATATCCAAAGCTCAAGTGGACCATACCACAGGAAAAAGTAGAAGTATTGATAAGAATCACTCCGGATCGGGTTGGATCGGATCGGTCCGAATCCATTCGGATCGATTTTTTGGATCGAATCGGTCTGAATTGACCACAACCCAATCTCGATCCGAAAAACAATTGGATCTGAATGACACTACTCAATCCTCATCGATCTAGGCCGTCGGTTCGGTTCGAAACGGGTTGAATAGACTCTGATCGGGTCAGATCCACCGGATCAGATCAAACATACCCAACTCTAGTAGTAGTGGTATACCAACCAATAAGCTCCTGCTTCTAGGGAAGCGGATTGGCTGGTTTACCACACAGTAGCTATACAGCTACTATAGGTACGTGTTGATAAGACGAACACTGACGCTTCTGGAGCTCCGAGTTTATATGATAAGTTTAAAGGAGATCAAAGTTACATAGGCCACACAATGATGTATTTATTATATCTACGTCGTTCATCTATTTTTAGAGATCATTTTAGACATTATCCAAAAAATGAATCATATCCAAAGATCATCTGGCCCACGCCACAAATAGCAACGAAGATAATGATTTTCACTGTTAAACAATTCGTAGGGCCCACCATACTGTTTATTTTCCATCTGATCTGTTCATAAGGTTATAAAGACTTGAACGAAGAGGAAAAACAAATTTTGTATTGATCTAAAACTTTGATGACCCCAAAAAGGGTTTCAATGGTAGACATTATATTGCCTAGGTCTGTGTGACATTATGAATGAAGAATAAATGTCATGGTGGACCTACGAATATTTTAATGGTGAGAATCATTGTCCCACTTCTATTTATGGTGTGGTTTGGTTAAACTTTAGGTATGACTCATTTTTGTGGTAATACTCTAAAATTATCTTGCCAAATTGATGAACGGCGTAGATATAATAAATACATCATTGTGGGCCACGTAACTTTGACCTCATTTGAACCGTTTCTAACACTATGAGGTAATGAGCATCAACACTCATCTTACCCACACCAAGCAGGTCGATGATGTGTGGTGCACCAACAAATGCGCTGCCGCTCGAGTTGCACTACCGGTTCAAAAGAGATCAAAGTTATTTAGGCCCATAGAGATGTATTTATTATATTCACTAATCATCCATTTTTCTAGATCATTTCAGTGCATGAGATTAAAAATGAGTCATATCAAAAGCTTAAACAGACCACACCACAAATAGAAGTAGGACGATGATTCTTAATGTCAAAACATTCAAAGGGCCCACATAACATTTATTTTCCATCCAATTTGTACATATGTTCACACATGAAGTGAAAAATCAAATATCATATTGATACAGAACTTCTGTAACCCCACAAGTATTTCAACGGTAGACGTTCAATCTTTCACTATCTTTAGGTCCACTTGATTTTTGGATTGTCTTATATTTCCATTCATTTCTTACGATTATGTCACCAAATGTACAGACTTTCGTATGTAACACATCACACATGATAGACCCATATAACTTGGTGACGTCAACCTGCCAGCCAGGTCTGCGGTGTGTGGTACACCAGCCAGTCCGCTTCCCGAGTCGACGAAATTCTCGTGCGGAGGAACAAGCCGTTCTCCGTGAACAGGAACAAACCGGAAGTGGATTATAGGCGCTCACCGTGGTGTTAGAATTCCGTGGGGTCCATCTAGATGTAAATATTTTATGCACGCCGTCCATCCGTTTTTCTACGTCATTTTAAGGCACGAGCCCAAAATTAAAGCATATAAAAATCTCAAGTGGGCCACACCACGGAAAAAAATCAGGATACGAACGTCCACCGCTGAAACCTTCTTAGGGGTCAAACTGATGTTTATTTTTCAACCAACCCATTAAAAAGGTCACACTGACCGGGATGAAGGGAAAGCATATATATCAGCTTGATCCAAAACTTCTATGGCCTACAAGAAGTTTTCGAAAGTAAACATTCAATTACCACTATTTCCTATGTTGTGGTTCACTTGCGCTTTGAATATACTTAAATTTTGGTTTCATGCCATGAAACGACATGAAAAAACGGATGGACGGCGTGGATAAAACAAATTCATCACCGTGGGCCCACAGATTCTTCAAACCACGGTAATGGGCGGTGAGCGCTCCAGTACACAATCCACGTCCGAACAAATTTTACACAATCCACGTCCGAACAAATTTAGGGATTTCGTGCGAAATCGATCTTCTTCTTTGGTGATTGCGTGTAGATACCAATCTCATGCGTTTGTTTTTACGTTTTTTCACTTTTTATTTTTCACCTGAAATCGCGAAAGATTCAAAGAATTCAACTCGACAATGAAAAGCCACGGGACAGAAAGAAGCGCCATCTTTTTCAATCAATAGCCCCTATTCACGCCCTATTTTTTAACGGTAAGCCCCTCTTCTTTAACTTAGACGAAATAAAGTCATCCCTCTTACCTAAAAATATTCAACTCCTCTTTCTTGAAAGCATCGTTCCCTCTATCACACGCGAAACCCCACATTTCATACAAAAACCCCCAAAATTCAATTCCACCTCATTCGAAACGCCCAAACACAATCCTTTTGATTTCCATTTCAAACAGCCACAGCAATTCTCTGCTTTCATCTTCTTGTAAAAGGCCAGAGAAAAGAATCTATTGCCCAATTTCCGATGGAAAATTACGATCCCTACCGCTATCCGTACCCTCCTCCGGAAAATTCCAATTCCGGCCCTCCGCCACCCTACAATCCTTATCAATACGATCCACACCATTCATTTCCATCGCAGCCGTACCCTCCTCCTTACCAGAGTTATTCTGGACCGTTGGATCATCGTCCTTCTCACCACTCCGGGCCGCTCTTCCAATCTCCACCTCTTTATCCCTATCCATCCCTGAATTCTCCATCATTTTCGTATCCGAATTCCAATTACGCCCCTCCTCCGCAGCCGAGCCTGCAGTATCATGGCAGCTTCCAGTACAGTTCTTCGTTTCAATATTCTCAGCAGGGGTCGTTCCCGTCGGATGTTTATCCGCCCGCGAAGCCGCTTTCCCGGATGAATAGCTCTCCTGATTACCGCAGTCAGGAAAGCTCTGTCTCGTCCAATCACGGTGAGTCTGGCTCGTCTTCTCTCTATCCATTGGAAAATCTCATGGCCACAGTTCGCTTAAATGATCAAGGCTCTTCTGGCCAAGATTCCCCATTGGTCTCGAATTCGGCGCATGGGTTTCAGAGTCAGAATTTGATGTACTGTCGGTCGGAGTTGGTTTACGGGTACCCCGATCATTCATTCTCCGGGCATTCTGGCAGTTCCTCTCCACAGAGTCCTGTTCCGCCATTGCCATTTGTCGGGTCCCAGCAAGGTCAGAATCTACAAATGGTGCCATTCCAGCCATCAAAAGCATCTCTGAAGGTGCTTCTGCTGCATGGCAACCTAGATATTTATATCGTTGAGGCGAAGAACCTTCCGAACATGGATATGTTCTCTAAGACGTTAAAGGACATGTTTGGGAATTTGCCCAGCAATGTGGGCAGCAAGATGGAAGGTCATATTCCCCGTCCGCATTCAATGACGAGCGACCCATATGTCTCAATTGTGGTGTCAAAGGCTGTATTAGGCCGGACATATGTGATCAGTAATAGCGAGAACCCCATTTGGTGGCAGCACTTTTACTTTCCAGTCGCACATTATGCTGCGGAAGTCTGCTTCGTCGTCAAGGACAGCGATATTGTGGGGTCCCAGTTTATAGGGACCGTGGCAATCCCGGTCGAGCAGATATACTCTGGAGCAAAAGTCGAAGGATATTTCCCAATCCTTAATTCGAATGGGAAACCTTGTAAACCGGGAGCTGTTTTGCGGCTTTCTCTCCAGTACATTCCAATTGCAAAACAGACCATGTACGACTATGGAGTCGGGGCTGGCCCTGATTACCACGGGGTGCTGGGCACGTACTTCCCCCTCAGGAGGGGCGGGAAAGTTACGCTTTATCAGGATGCCCATGTTCCCGAAGGTTGCCTTCCCGATCTGAGGCTGGATAATGGAATGCGGTTTGAGCATGGGAAGTGTTGGCAGGACATCTTTGACACGATAAGGCAGGCCCGGCGGTTGATTTACATCGTGGGGTGGTCGGTGTTCCACAAAGTCAGGCTGGTTCGAGACGCAGGTTATGGCTCGGATTGCACTCTGGGGGATCTTCTCCGGACCAAGTCGCAAGATGGTGTGAGAGTTTTGCTTCTTATCTGGGATGATCCTACTTCAAGAAAAATTTGGCTTCTTCAAACGGTAAGGCACGAACCCAGTTGGAAATTGTCAGTGATGAAAAGTTTAGGGTGCATTTGGATGTATCGAAAATCGTAAGTTTGAGTGGATGTGTTGGAAGAAAAGATTGATTACATGTCCTGCTGTGGATCATGCATTACAGAAAACAGAACTGCATCAGGTCACATACCGTTCAAATCAATATCCATTGTGGTCGGTTCACAACTAAAGCATTCTAGATGTTGATTGGGGTCTGTCTCTCACCTGACTATTCACAGCATCCAAATGCAGCCCTAATATTCGGAGAATGTTTACTTCACTAAATCTCCCAAAACACCAGTCTTTCAAAGGAAATGCTTTTTGTTTATTTGCAAGTACTGAATTCTATACTTTCAGTGTCCAAGTTGAAAATTTGGCTTTTATTGTATAAGTTTTTATCTTTGTATAATTCTGTATTCTTTGGTTTTTTCGGAGAACTTAATCCCTTGCAGGCACTTGATCGGGCGACACTGAGAGTTATGCAAAAGTAAGTCCTATTGGCTTCATCTTTTCTGTCATGAAGCTGATTTGTATCATTTGGTGCCTGGACAGTTCTAGAATCTAGATACTGGTAGTCATTTCCTAAGAGATAAGAAAAGACACCGCGCTATTTTTACTTCAAAAAAGGAAAAAAGAAACTGTAGTAATAAGGTGGAATTATAGAGAATGAAGAAAACATTTGATTACCGCATAAACGAATATCAGTGGAAGAAGTGCACCTGGATCTGTTGAAGAGATTCTATTAGAAATTTGACTTGGTCTCACCACAGGAAGGTTCTTACCTTTCGTTATTGAGCGGTTGAAAGCTCTTTTGAGATCACTATGAATCTGATAAGATCATCGAGTTCTTTTCGAATTTTCATGCAAAGGGGCTCATGCTGCAGTTAGTATCCTGCTCATAAGTTAGTTGCTGTATTCATGGAATTACCCCATCTCACCATGAATCAGTATGCCGTTTTCTGAACTGCATGGACTGAAATCAAGAATTCAGTACCCCTAAATTCACCAAATTCCGTTTATTGGTGTGAAGTTCCATACCCTTGAATTCTCATGGAGCCTGCATGACTTTGATTCATGAAATGGGTTAAAGCTTAAGCTACAGAAGACTTTGACCCAAGACATAATGAGATTTAAAATGGTATGGGAACTAAATGAATTTACTTAATTAAATTCATGAAATGAACGAACTTTTTCTGCAAATTTAGTGAGATAATGCCATAATTGAACAGTTTCAAACTGAGTTGGGTTCCTTAGGAACCCTGCAAATTACAAATTGTGGATCAATCATGAAACAAACTGTATCAACAGCAACTGTTAATCAATGCTGTGACTACAAAGGTGATCATTGAGGATGATTTTGAAATTGCTTGCTAGCAGTTACAGAAGAGCGTTTAATTTTTAGCATTTGGCCGTTAGTTTAAAAGCATCAGAACATGTTTGGTACATAAGTGCAAAGGAATGCAGTGTGCTTGTATTGCGTATGTTCTTCTTCTTCTTCTTCTTCTTTATTTTGTTTTTTGTGCACCCATGCCTTTGTGTGTATTGTGCTGCTTTTATTCATCTTCTAAGCCTTTAGTTGAAGATTGGTGAGCATTCCTTTTTAACATACATGTAGCATAGTTGTTTCCCATTTGGTTTCTTTACTCTTGAAATTTTCATGTCTGACAAGTGTCTTCTCAAACCAGTTTACTACTTAAAGTTGCTTTCAGAGAGCTGTGATTTGTTCACTTTACTAGCTCGCTTATTCATTTTAAAACATGCAGGGTGGAGTCATGCAAACCCATGATGAGGAGACTCGTCGGTTTTTCAAGCATTCCTCAGTGCAAGTATTACTCTGTCCCCGGTCTGCTGGAAAACGACATAGCTGGGCAAAACAACAGGTTTTGTTTAAACAAATGTATCCAACATAATGGAGGTTGCTTCTTCTTTCGTTCATTCCCTCTTTTTCACTCATATACAGTAACATGCGTTTTGCTTGTTCCTTATACTTTTGGTTATTCAGGAAGTTGGAGCAATCTATACGCACCATCAGAAAACTGTCATTGTGGATACTGATGCTGGTAATGGTAAGAGAAAAATCACAGCTTTTGTTGGAGGACTTGATTTATGTGATGGGCGATATGATACTCCAAAGCATTCTATACTCAGGACATTGCAAACAGTGCATAAAGATGACTATCACAACCCTACTTTCGCGGTATTTCTCAAACCTTGTTTCTATGTTGATGTTTTCTAGCTACATTTGTAAAACTTTTGTGCTCAGTTCAGACATGATCTCCATGAAATCCCATAAAGCTGTGGCAAAAATATTCTGCTAATTATCAGAGTTCAGACATTATTTGTAAATTCCAGTTTCAGCCTAATAATATAGAAGTTCGAGAGGGGAGTCTGGACGTTCACCTATTTCAGAAAATCCTGAGCATGACAGATTATGCATCTTCTTTGGAAAGTCATTTTTGTGCCCCATGTAGCAAGAGGTGGCATTTCAAGCAGGCAACGCCCTTGATGTGGACGGAAAGTATTGGCTCTGCTCTGTGTTTGCTGGACATTCAAAAGTGCCCTAAACCATTGTAGCTTTTAGTATAATGTTGAAGAACATGGTGTGCAACAGATTCTTTTTCTGACTCGTGAGCAGGTTTTATTCAAACATCTTCATTTTCTTGAATTTATTTTTTTGTGAATGCTCACTTTTAGTTTGGTTAGTTCAGAACAACTTAGCAGTTGATGAAAAAACTCTAACAAACAATTAGCTATTAGATAGGTTATAGGTTTGCCTCGAACTTAGGTGGCAATAATGAGGTTCAACCAGTTTACTGAATTTATCCGAATGTCACCTGGGTGAAGTTGTTGGTGGCAAGTGTGGCCCATGTCGGTACAAAGATAGATGGCAGATTTGCACTTAACACATCTTAGGGTATGGGGACATGGCTTCATAAGTATTATTTTAGTACACTTATTGTTAAAATATTTTAAGAGCATTTTTTTTTAATTTTCTTTTTTAATTTAAGTGAAGGATATCAAATGGTCCCGGTTCTTACTCTACTATCCATTACTTCTTTGAAATTTTTGGTATATTCTCTAGACAATTGGATTTATTTTGGAATCCTAAATAATCCTCCCTCGTTGCTATGTTTGTTTTTGTTGATGATTTTACCCTTCAAAATAACAAATCCATGTCTCTTTGTCGACATTTGATTACTCCTTGACACATGACATTCATGGTGTGCTTAGGGATTTCAATTTGTGCATGTGACACAAGTGAACTAGATGATTGGTATGATGCAACCATTGTTTGGAGTATCCCCGATATTATTGAAATATTTCTGGTATTATCCGTATCTCCAGCTCCGCAATACCGATAACACTGGTAGTATTAGAAAATTCAGGTATTAGTGATGTATCGCCAATATTTTCGACCATGTAAATTCCAGGCGTCACTTATATCGAACATGTATCGATATTGCTAATGTATCGCTAATATTTTTTTAGTGTAAATTCCTGGTGTCGCTTATATTGCCATTGTATCGGTGATATTACGATAATATCACCAATGTATCGATAGTGCCAAAATTTTCATTTCAATTTTTTTATGGGCCCATGGTTGTATGCGGTGTTCAAAATGTTGATGATAATATCACGATATTATCGTTACCGCAACATGGGTGATATCGAGACCACAATCTTTCGTTTCCTTTTCAGTTGTTGAGGATTTCTCGGCTAAATATCGTTTGTTGTCGATATTCTGAAATATCATGGGTGTTTGGATGAAATGTTGGATGGTTGGATGGATAGATGTGATTGATGGAATGGTTGGATTGATTTCTTATGACAACACATGCTTTTAGACCCTCATTAAATGGAAACTTATTATGTATGTATTCTATTTGCAATTTTTTTTTAAAAAAATTCCTAAATATGCAAATGTGTATTTTTATCATCTCCCGAAGTTTCATTGAAAAATTCCACCATTTTCCCCATGTTTCCCTACATTTCCGGTTATCGGCAATATCGATATTGTTCCTGTATCACCGGCCAGCTAAACTTGTAGCGATACTGATACTTCGAACACTGGATGCAACTCACCATACATGGACCATGCCCAAAAAATATTATCAAGAAGACAATCCTAACCTTTTGAGCATGTGGCTTGAAAATAGATGGTTAAGAAGAGAACTACAACAATAGTCCACATTCAACTGAAAATAAGCTGAACAATGGGGCCAGGATCCTCCTTCCAATCTAAGAATTTTTGGGTGTAATTATTTCATAATGGATCCCATTAGACCAATGGTCTGGACATTTAGCCATTACTCCTTTTGTACAAAATGAAATGAATAATTTTGCAAATCCTTGGGGGCAAGGATCGTATGGTTTCTCATCTTTGTTTTCCACAGGTATCAGAAGGTGTTGGGCCCTAGTATCTGTGCTTTTATTTGTTAGTACAAGTGGCTGGCATACTTTTTAGCTCATAGAATCAGCTCTTTAGCTCTCTCAAACTCTAAGGGCCTGTTTCGTAACCATCAAAGTTGTGTTTTGGTAGGCTAATCTGGCAGATCTATCCTAGAGAGGTCTTTTTGGACACATCTAGCATGGGTAGGCTATTTTATTGCACTGGCTGATGTTTGTCAAACACCCTAGAATAGAGATGAGTAGACAAGGACATGTGGCAACTGTACCCATTGGCACAAAGGTACTTGTGGACATGCAGGGCACATGCAGATTGATAGCATCACATTGGGGAATGTACAGTAGCACAGACGACACATGTGGGGCTCTTAAAGGCATACCATGTCATATATCACACATGGTGTATGTACACGGGAGCATATTTGGTGTTACCCGGTTAACACCTTAGTGGTTGTTACCTTTACTGTTGGGCCCATTATGATGATGTTTTGTATATCCACTTCGTCCATCTGTTTCTCCAGCCCATTTTAGGGCGGGGTCCCAAAAATTATGTAGATCCAAATCTCAAGTGGACCACACCACAGGAAACAGTGGTGATTGAGTGCCTGACCAGTAAAAATTCCAAAGGCCCATCGTAAGGTTTTCGTAATGTTTATTTGCAATTCAACCCATTGATATAATGTCAGCAAGATCCCGGTAAAGGGAAAATACAAAGATAAGCTTGATCCAAAACTTTTGTGGGCGACGAAAAGTTTTTAACGGTCATTCATCACTGTTTATAGTGGTATTGTCCACCTGAGATTTGGATCTTCTCAAGGTTTGGGATTTGAGTCCTAAAATAAGATGGAAAAACAGATGGACGGCGTGGATATACAACAAACACATCAAGGTGGGCCTCACATGGTTAGGGTAACACCCAACAGGTAATCCACTCCCTATGTACACATGTGGCATGTGAGGGGCGCATGAAGGTTGGATGTCGCAAATGTGGGGTGCTTGAGGACGGACAATCTCTTGCATCAAATATGGCACACATATGTACAAATGATAATACTCTGCCACGTACCCTGTGGAGAATAGGCTTAAAATAACTTCTTGTCATATTAGCTTATCCAAGGTAGTGATCAAATTCTTGGATAGTCCTCTAATCAATTTTATTAGAATTGGCGGCGAGCATTGTTTGGAGTAGCCCCGATATTTATCTGTAGCTCCAGCTCAACGATACCGATAACATTGGCAGTACTAGAAATTCCTGGTATCAGCAAAATATTGGTAACTATCGCCAATATTTTTGACTATGTAAATTCTAGGTATTACTTGTATTGCCGATGTATCACTAATATTTTCGATTGTGAGTGGAGAGAGAGAGAGAGAGAGAGAGAGAGAGAGAGAGAGAGAGAGAGAGAGGTCCGCTAGATGGGTCACCTCATGAAACCCCTAGGGCCAAAAAGTTAGCCTAATCCAAAAATCTGGTGGGCCATAGCAAAGTGAGAGGCAAATAAAGGGAGGGAATTCCCTCTCACTTTGTTATGGCCCACTACATTTTTGGATTGGGCTAACTTTTGGGCCCTGGGGATTTCATTAGGTGATCCATCTTGTGGACCGTTTGGATTTTGTGCCCAAATCAATTGTTAAAAGGTTCTCTGGAGTTCCAATGAGAACCAGTTCCTGTGTGAGCATTTCATTATGCATGGATGGATGGATCATGCATGTGTATTTGTATGTATGTATGTGCATGCATGGATGGATGGATCCACCATTTTTCCTAATGTTTCCCTAAGTCAACGATACATGCTTTTAAGCCCCATTAAAGGGAAACTTATTATTTTATTTCTAAATATGCATCCTTTTCACTATTATTTGATTCTTAAATATGCAAGTACGTGTATTTTAGCATCTTCTAAAGTATCATTGAAAAATTCCACCATTTCCCCCATGTTTCGCAAATGTTTTCTTGAGTTGGCGTTACTTGCTTTTAGACTTCCATTAAAGAGAAACTTATTATGTATGTGTCCCTAAATATGCAAATATATGTATTTTAGAATCGCTTGAAATTTCATTGAGAAATCCCACCATTTCCTCGTGTTTCCTTAATGTTTCCCTCTGTCAGCTACACATTACCGGGTATCAGCGATATTGATACGTGTTTCCGTATCCCTAGGAAGTGATACATGTAACGATGCCAATACTACGAACACCGTTGTCAAGTGTGTTTGATTAATCATGATAGGGACTTTAAACAGTCACCTATTTGGGTAAGCATATTTGAATGGAACTTTTTTAATTACTGAACCTGCCCCGAGTTAGATGCTAGAATTGGTTGTGATTGATGAATTCTCCCTCAAGAACCAGCCCAAGTGCTTCCAGTTGTGAAGAAACAGCTTCCTAGTACGTTGGTTCCCTGGGCTACTAGATGTTTTTTTCTTTCTAAGAGGGCCCTAGACTAGTACATGTTGACCATGGATTTCCCATACTATCTATTTGAATGCTGCTTTGAGTTTATTTTATGTTCTTGAAAGGATACATCAACACTGAAGTTATTTAGTTGTAAGTGATGGTGGGCTATAAACCTACAGGCACACATTGTATATGTGATACATGCTTTGACATTTTAAAATTACCGTAGTATGGGTATCTAATGTTGATGGTATAGACATTTTGATACATGCTTACATGAGGAGTATTCCATCATAGCTGAATGGATGGTGAGTTACAGTCCACCTTGCACATATGGGCCAACTTGTCATGTGCATGTCATCCAAGCTGTCCAAAAGGTTGGCTCCACCTTGAAGATCACTTGGTGCAAAATCAGGCTGACCCACTTATCAAGTGGATTGTACGATCACCCTTCATTGTTTGGTGTGTTCCACCTGAAAAGTGGATCAGCCTGTTTTTTGTGCAAAGTTATCTTCAAGGTGGGGCCAACCTTTTAGATGGTTGGATGTCAGACAAATTTGACTCATTTGAACTTCCGCACAAGGTGGATGGGAACTTTCCTATGCGAACATTCCTCTTCATATTCCTTTGATTAGCTTATTATATATTCTGAATATTTATATCGGTGTTTTGTACCATCTCCTTGACTCTAACTCTATCACTCGTTTCTATGATCAGCCCCCCCTGCTGAAACTTCAAGCAGTCCTCTCCTTGACAAATCCATGACCCCTTTGGGAAAAATTTCTTCACAACTTATTTTGTAGATTCCTTTGACCAAGTATTAAACACAATGCACTGCCCTTTGCATCAAAAATTTTCTTTTCCTCCTTTTACGCTCCCTTGAGTGGAGTTGACTCTGGCAAAGTTTTCAACACTGGCTAATCTTATTCCTTTACACAAATTTGCTATTCCTTAAATAGGGTACTGATCTCAGTTGTCCGCGAGAACCATGGCATGATTTGCATTGTAAGATTGAGGGTCCTGCAGCATATGATGTCCTCACTAACTTTGAGGAGCGCTGGTTAAAAGCTTCAAAGCCCCATGGAATTAAAAGATTGAAGAAGTCATTGTATGATGATGCATTGCTCAAGATTGATAGAATTCCTGATATTGTTGGGATGCACGATGCTCCATGCTTAAGTGAGAATGATCCAGAAGGTTGGCACGTGCAGGTAAATAAGATGTCTATCAACTCCTGAAATTGGGTTTCACATGTTTTTTTTTTTCCCCAGAACAAATCTATATAACTATCCCCCCTAACTGCAGGTTTTCCGTTCCATTGATTCAAATTCAGTGAAAGGATTCCCAAAGGATCCAAAAGATGCAACAAGCAAGGTAAATATGTTATCAAATATTTTGCCTTTTTATGTTATTTTGCTGCATTTTTAGTGTTTTAAGGATAAAGTAACAGTGATGTTTTATGTAACAGAACCTGGTTTGTGGGAAAAATGTACTGATCGATATGAGCATACATACTGCATATGTAAAGGCTATCCGAGCTGCCCAACATTTCATATACATGGAGAACCAGTACTTTCTCGGGTCATCATATAATTGGTCCAAATACAATGATCTAGGTGCACACTATAACCTTTTAGGAGTTAGTCTTGGTGCCTGCTATACTTCTGTGTAGGGAAATAAAGACGTGTTTGGTTACTGGATTGTTCTTAAAAGAAATGGCAATATAATAATCATTGAGGTATTCCAAAACGGCTACATAATGGCCATCATTAAGGAAAAAAATGGCCCCATGATGGCCCGTTGCGGGTATGAAACGTGTTTTTTTTCCCCACAAAAAAGAGCACCATAAAAGCCATTACGGCCCATACTGGAATGGTAATGGCGATGGTGATTATTGTCACTGTTACCGTTATGGACTACCTTGATGATCATGCATATGATTGTTTTCATTTTTGTGATGTGCTATTGTTATAATGGGACATGCTGGCTTCCATATTCATTTTGCATTTTACTTCCACGTTTAAATTAATAGAAAAGTCCGCATGTGCGCATGGGGTGAGGATAGGACTTCAGATCTCACATCCACTGGAAAAAGGAAGCCCACGTTTGAAATGGCAGTTTCCTATTTGTGTTGTTTCTCTTGTCATTGCACAAATATGGAATGCCGGTAATACTTCCGACAATCATTCATTGCATATACTAAAATATGTATTCATCTGGTCATTGTCATCGTTGTCTTGTACCAGCCATATTGAAAATATCACCAATATTTTTTAGAATATCTTGGATTTTTCCTAATACAAAAAAAGGGGAAAAATTCGCTATATTTTCGAAATAGCAACAACATTATTGTATTCTCTTGATAATAGCGTGAGATTATTGCAGTATTTTGTTTTGGAATGTTTTTTCCTCCCTCCCTCCCTGTCCTAACCATCCAATGGATGCACATATCAGATGACGGCAAAAATTATATGGTATAGTTTCATGCCAATTTTCACCTTCTTTTTTCCCTGCAACATTTTCATGAATTAAAAATTAAAAATCTCCGGGGAAATTCCGGCACCAAGAAATAGCTGTGAATGAGATTTGTCACTACTGTCTCAGCTATTTTCAGCTTACTGGAATCCTCACTATTGATTGTCAATAGTTAAATGACTGGCTGCTGAATCAACCCCACTCTACCTAGGCCAGGGACTGCTGGCGCATTGCTAAGAGTAAGAGGCAGTCATTATCAGAATTTAGTATGTGGGGGCATATACCTGTCTGTTGCATATTTCTCTTTAATATTTGTGTGAGGCTATTTTTTCTAGGGTTCTCTTTTTCTGCTATCTTGGTAATTAGCTGCTTATGATGGTACCTAATTCTGCTCGTTGGCAACTCTAAAATTCTAAGATCTTTTTAACCAGACAAGAATTCGCTGCTGTTAATTTACTTCAAAATTTTCTTGAGTTTCACATTTCCAACTTCAGAATTTCAAGGAGTTTTGGTTATTGTGCAGGTGCTAACAATTTAATACCAATGGAAATTGCTCTTAAGATTGCAAACAAGATCAAAGCAAATGAGAGATTTTCTGCCTATATAGTTATCCCAATGTGGCCTGAAGGTGATCCGACAAGTGTTCCTACACAGAGGATTCTTTTCTGGCAGGTGATCTCCACTGACCATCTTTGATGTTAGTTTTTATTAGGAATCTTAGACATCTTGAGAGGCTTTAGACATTGAATGGGAAATTTATTTTATGTTTTTTAAAATTTTTTTTTTTTTTTTTAATTTTTAATTTTTTTTTTTCCTTCTTCCTTTTGTATTCTGTATGATGTAATGTTTGTTTATATGGAGTCCTCTTGATTGCTGCAGAATAAAACAATGCAAATGATGTATGAGATAATTTATAAGGCCTTGGAAGAGGTTGGGCTCGAGAAAACATATGTGCCGCAAGATTATTTGAATTTTTTCTGCCTTGGCAATCGTGAGGCTGCAGATGGAACTGATGCTTCATGTGGAAGTCCTGCGTCAAACACTCCCCAAGTAATTATTTTTTTCCTGAAGCATTTTTGTAGTTCTATATTTCATGACCTTTTCTTTTCTCTTTTGTTTTGTGGGTAAACTGGAATGAAGCCCATGACTTCAGTCTTATAGTCTTTCTCTTAACCACATGGACATTGGGTATGGTTTGAAACTTGGAGCTGAGACTGTATTCTACCGTGCCACTCAATTTTTCTAGAAACCAAGCACTGAATGATGCAGTAAACTCACTTTGTGCTCACGTGGTTTGATTCTGGCTTAATTATTGACTTGGTCAGGAACCAACTCAATCCTGAGTCAATTATGGATGCCTTTTTGAAAATCTTTCTGTAGCACCGATGCCTGTACAAGGCATACCATCTACATGCCACCATATGTCCCAGCATGACAAGCAGGTGCAAGATTCAAGCCATTCAAATATAAGCCTGCTCAACTCAGCAGGTTGGCCACTATATTTGAAACAGGTGGGCCGGTTCAAAAACTTCCAAGTTTTCTCGGCCATATATTTGTTCGCTAAACTGTGGTCGACCTGGCTAATGAACTGACCTGATTCTTTGGGCAGGCATCTACACTGGGACCCCTCTGATGGATGGATTGTATCTTATACTTTTGTGTCATGCTGGCAAACATATGGTGTCTAGATGAGCGGCCTTATACATGCATCTGGGCTTAGCAAAGCTCATATTTATGTTAATACATAAACTTGACTATTAACAAGTCCAAATCGCTAGTTTTTCCACACGTTTGCGCATGCACTCACAAAAGATCATCGGGGGTGTTGGTTGGAGTCTAATCGAGTTCTTGGTTGATTTCAATTATTTTGAACTTTGGATGTTGCTCAATGGGAATTCCTTCTGCCATCTGGCTGGATATTTTTTTTTATTACATCTTTACTTCCGTTTGGGTCTGAATGAATTCCCTAATTATTCTGATTTCTGATACTGGCTCTTGCTGGTTCTAGGCATGGATCTCTTCATTCTTATGCTTGTCCAGAAATTGACCCATGGTTTACAATTTGGCAATCCTGTTTATATACATAATTTGTGTGAGCGATTTCCAAACCAAACATAAAACAAAAGAGTTTAAATTTCTATTGGAATTCTACTTTACATACTTACGAAGTAATAGGTATATATATATATATATATATATATATTTATTTATTTATTTATAAAGAAAATCCATTCTATACAATATATGAGAAAGTCACAAGTCCAACTAGTTGGACCATCAGTTCCTGTCCACTCAGTTGATATCTTCCAACAAGTCATGTGCGGGCAACGCCCTACCTGTCAAATATGTTGGCAACTCATTAGGTGGACCACCCTTGTATTTTGTTATTTATCGGCGGCTACACATTTTGCCTGTGGTGTTGCCCACCTGATGGGTGGATCATGCTAATTTTTGTAAAAGATATATGAGGTCTCAAGTCCAACCGGTTGGACCACAAGTTACCATCCACCCAGTGGATATCTTCCAACCTGTGATGTGGGTGAGACATCCAAGCCATCCAATAGGTTTGTTGCACCATGAAGATCATCATGTGCAAAAATCAGCAGGATCCACTTGTGAGGTGGGCCACACCATGGATAACAATGTATAGTCACTGATAAATAACAAATTACAAGTGTGGCGACCTCGTGTGTTTTGTTAGTTATCAGCGAGTAGACATTGCTTTCTATGGTGTGGCTCATCTAATGAGTGGATTGAGCTGATTTGTTACAAGGTGATCCTCGTGGACAGTTTGTTGTGTGTGTGTGCCTGGGTGCAGGTGTGGTGTGGAGTGTGTTGATTAATCCTCCAGCCCAAACATAGAATCTATTTTGGATTATGGAAGATTGACTCATGTTTCTTCAGTCATCTTAACTCAATCCATTGGGTTGTGTGTGTGGATTGATCAATCATCCAACCCAAACATAGGATCTATTTTGGATTATGGAAGATTGACTTGCATGTTTCTTTCGGTCATCATCACTTGATCCATTCTTTAGTGTGTATGTGTGTGGAATCATTGATCCTCCGGTCCAAACATATAGGATCTATTTTCTATTGTGTAAGATTGACTTGCATGTTTCTTTCAGTAATCATAAATCAATCCATTGTGTTGTGGATCCCAGGGACTTGCTCGAAGGAATCGGCGGTTCATGATCTATGTTCATTCTAAAGGCATGATAGTAGATGATGAGTATGTGATCATTGGATCTGCAAACATCAACCAGCGCTCCTTGGAGGGTACCAGAGACACTGAGATTGCCATGGGCGCCTACCAGCCCCACCACACATGGGCAAGGAAACTATCGAGTCCACATGGGCAGGTAATGAGTTTGGCTCTTCCACTCCTAATCCTGTTAAAAAATCGTTAAAATTCATATATTTTAACTAATCTTATTGGAAAAATCTAATGAACAAGTACTTTTCACAATGTAGATCTACGGCTACAGAATGTCCTTGTGGGCAGAGCACCTTGGATTGCTTGAAGATTGTTTCTTCCATCCTGAGAGCCTTGAATGTGTTAGACGGGTTAATGAACTGGCAAAGTTGAATTGGCGGCAGTTTGCTGCTGAGGAGATAACTGAAATGAAGGGGCACCTCATGAAATACCCTGTCGAGGTCGATGAAAAAGGCAAGGTGAAGTCTCTTCCAGGATGTGAAACTTTTCTAGATGTCGGAGGAATCATCGTGGGAACATTTTTTGCCATTCAAGAAAATCTTACCATATGATCTCATTCATCAGAGCTAGGAATCCCGCATGTCCAACGAGCAGGTTCAATCACATATTACAGTAATATTGGTGCAAAACCAACACCGGATTCTTGATTATTGTACGATGCTGATATTTATGCCTTTTTGGCCTCTTCTTTCACCTGTAATTTTTCTGAAGGTTCAGTTTACATCATTTGTACATTATCCATTAGCATTTTAATCATGATGAAGAATATCAAATCTCTACTGTAAATCCTTCGAACAGCTATTATCTTAGATAGTTTATAATTTGCAAAGATGGAATATTCTCTCTTTGTCGATTGAAAAGTTACTGCCCTGTTCATATCGTTTTCTGAAATTCTCATCTAATCTTGTTGATAGAAATATGCAATTTTGTTTAGGGTGTGTTTGGATGCATCACCAAATCATTATTGGTTTGTCTGATTTTAGGCTGTTGAATTGCAGTAACTAGTTCAGGCTGCATATCATGAAATTTCATGATATTTGTTGCAACCAAACATAGCCTCAATAATGGAAATGGTCAAATTGCAATTACCTTCAGTATTCATGTGGAGGGATTAGGCTCCGAAGTGCAATTATGTTATGTTCTAGTTGGACTTGAATAGAGCGTGGCTGTAATTGTACTGTTAACTGTAGGCAGTTATCAATGGTGGTGGTGTGATTTTATCTTTTAAAATTATTTATTTGAAAGCGCTGTGAATTTTGTTACTGTTTGATGAATTATTATTCCAATATCTGTCTGATGAACTTAACCATTGCAATTCAATTCCTTGGTGCATCCAAATGCGGGCCCACTTTCAACTATTTTTTTTGGCTGTTTTTCATTTTTTGGGTATCATTTTCTAGGATCTTTTTCTCGTTCTATTCTGGTGGTTGGAGAAACATGGCCAAGGGTTGAATAAATGGGGTTCTGCGGCCATTTGAAATGGTGACAACCATCATGTATTGCATGTACTACATGTACAAGCATCCAGATCGTCAGATTCAAGCCCATTTTGTATGAAGCAGAGCCAAAAGATCAAACTGGTTGGACCACCTTAACCATCTGATTTTAATTTTGGATGTCTTAAGTCTTTCCATTTTGGATGAGACACGACTTAGCTGACTGTGGGGCCCACCTCAATGCGTGCATTGTATACCTGTCATGAACCCAAAATGAAGCAGATGCAAATGACCGCCGTTTACTGTGGTGTGGTCCACCTGAGATTTTCATCTGCTTTTTTCAGCTCATGCCATAAAATGAGTTGGCAAAACAGATGGACAGTGTAGAAATATAAGGCAAAACAAATTCCCATTGAAAGAAAATGTGTTCTTAGATGCTATGCTTCAACAATGAAAACCATTTATACCATGGGACTCAGACATGGAATTGATGAGACGGCTGGAATTTTATTTTTTTATATATTTTTTTAAAGAATTATTTTAAGCCTTTGATATCTAGCTCTTTCGGGCTGGGCCCCTGCCAGCAGGGGAAGGCACTTTTTAGCTAGATTGCCAGCCTATTGCCGGAAACGGATCGGCTACTCAGCCTGCCAGTAGCCAATGGCTAGTGGTCGGTGTTCTGTGGGCCCCACCATGATGTGTGTGTTTCATCCATGCCGTCCACCCATTCTTCCAGATTATTTTATTGTATGAGCCGAAACATGAGGTTGATCCAAATCTCAAGTGGACCGCACAGTGTTGATTGAACGGCCACCATTAAAAACTTCTTGGGGGCACAAAAGTTTTGGATCAAGCTTATATATATATATATATCATCCAAGTGTGTATGACCTAATCAACTGGTTAGATGTCAAATAACCATTCCATTGGGCCGTAGGAGGTTTTTAATGGTGGACATTCAATCACGACTGTTTTCCCATGGTGTGGTCCACCTCAGATGTAGATCTATCTCATTTTTGGCATCAAGCCCTAAAATTATCTTTCAAAATCGATGGACGGCGTGGACAAAACACATATATATCATGGTGGGGTCCACATAACACGGACCACTAGCCACCTGGCTGGTGGCAGCGTCACTACTCACTAGCCAAACCGCGTCCCTATTAAAAAATTAAAACCCCTACAATTGGCATATCGTTTAGAACCGTCCATTCTTTTTGCGCGATGGTGGCCTGTCTGACCAGTAAACTCAGCTCGTGGAGTTGGCTTGCTGCGTGTTAACATTCCGTTTTCGTTTTCCCACAGGACTATTTTTGAACTATGGTTCTGCTTTTGCCAATACCTCATGTATTTATGACATCCAAACCGTCCAAACGATCGGGTCCACCATGAATAACACCTAACGCAAAAAATCAGGCCGGTCCACTCATTAGGTAGCCCACACCATAGAATTTTTTATAGATCGGTTGTTGTCAATTGTTTTCTACGGTGTGGCCCACCTGATTAATGGGTCGTGTTATGTTTGCATCGGGTATTCTTGTTCGTAGGACAAGCATTTGAACGGGTTGGATTTTATCCGCACTTGGCATATTGTAACTTACACAGGTGTTGCACAGCAACTTATCGTCCAAGTTATTGCGTGTGAGGGTGAGACCAGAGCTCCTCTTCCAAAAGAAAAAGCCGCGTTCGGACCGGAGAGCTCTCGACTCTGCTAGAGAAGAGAGAGAGAGAGAGGGATGGCTCCAAAAAGAGGAAGAGAAGGGAAGAAATCGACGTGGCCCACCATCAAATCCAAACCAGATCTCAAAACAACGCATCTAAAAGAAACACACCTCTTTACGGTATGATTCTGCTACCATTCCCATACATCTTCTATACTGTTTGGATTCTCTCTGATATTTCCTATGTAAAACACGATTTCTCTTTTTCACTAATACAGTTTCCATTTTTTTTTCTCCTTCTCTTTGTTCAAATCTGTCCAAATTTCTTCAACGATGATATACATCAATATGAAATCCTGCATAATCTTTTGAAGATCTTTGAAATTTGTATCTTTGATTTCAAAATGGCCGGAAATCTGTGTCTGTTGAGGACTCCCCCAAAAAAAGAAAAATCGAGACAACCATGCGGTATATGTGGACGAGATTTGGGACGTTGATCAGGCAGGCCCTGTCTTGGATTGCTTATAGCTCGGAGTTCACACGGATTGGAAAATCCTAACTGTACGATTAGCAGCCCAGAAATGGGAACTAAAGTATGAATTGGGTCAGATTCAATTGGCAAAAGTCTGCTGATTGGAGGGTTGGAATTGTCTGGGTAGTGTGATTTTTTAAGCTATGGATTGTCCGCTGATGAACGGTCTGGATCTCATGTGATGGTTTTGGATGTCTGGCATAGAACTTTGGTGTCAATCACAAGTACTGTTAAAATGGGATGCATTTCATGCCAATTCCTCATCCTTGTAGTTCTCAGGAGGAGTTTAATCTCTCCAATTGAGCTTTGTGTCAAGAGTCTTTATAATTCAATTAATACTCCTATTAATGTCGACTGATACTCAGATTTCTAGTCACTATTCATTTGTGCTGATCAGATACACTTGTGATATGAATATGCAAACTATGCTACACAATCCAAGAGATTCGAATGTTTTCGTCTGAAAGAAATTGAGTTTGGTAAGGACTGGGGTAGGATCATATTATGTGTTTGTGGACTGATTTTCTTTTCCTTCATATGTTGCCTTAGTGAAGATGATCATCATAGACTTGTCACAGATATTTGGGATTGGCTTTATGAATCTTGTTTTTCCAGTCAATCCCATAAAGGCCCTATTCTTGGTAAGGGCTTGTTTTTTAAGCCGGAAAAGAAGAGAAAGAAATTGATTTCATTTGACAATATATTTTCTCTTGTTTGATTTACAAAGAAAACCATGGATTCTAGGAAGTAATCATTAACCTTTTCCACCATTGCTATTCTCCAAACAAGATACGAGGTGATTGTTGTTTAATGAACCCGGGATTTCCACTTATGAAACAAACATGACCTTAAACATGAATCCATTTCTCAATAGTACCAATGGAAATAATCATTAAGATTTTCATGTTTTTGGTTTCTTTTCCTCCTAATCGCACAGGCCCAAGTGAACAAGCATTCATATCCCTTCTCACCACCTTGATCCACTTCCTTTTACGTCTTCCTCTATCTTCTTTTCAGGCACTTTGGCGTGCGTTTCTATTGATGTTCCTGACAACTCTGCCCCATGAATGTGGCCTTGGCTAGGTTTTACATGACAGTTTCGGTCAATGAATCGGCCAATATGGGGGCCATATTGGCCAATACAGCCTTGCAACGGCCTTTTTTTTTTTTTAAATCTAAAAAATTATTGGTAAAATTCTAAGAAAGTGAGGATCCCAAATGTCTTTTTTAATTGTTTTGGATATGTATTTGAGGGTGTAATAGGCGATTCTTTTGTAAGAATGTTGTCTGTCAAGTAGTGTCAGCTTAATGTGCTAAAAGTTGACCAAATTGTTCCTAATTGAACACAAATCAAGCATGATTTTGTGGATAAGGGGACAGCATATAAATATAATAAAAAAGCGATGGAAAAATGAAAAAAAAGTGATGGTTTACTCCATCTCCAACATTTCTCAAAATGGTCTGCTCTGCTTTGGTTCATCAAATCCCACTCAAATTTTGTGTTTTGATCCTCAACATAGGCCTAGACCTAGTTTAAAATTAGTTTCTAAGCTTGTTTCATGGTTGAAATGAATAAAGCAGAGGAAAAACAAGAGAAAAATTAAAATAGAAACTTTCATAATGGGCCCTTTATGGTTGCACTGGCCTCCATAACAGTGCTGATTTGGCCCCTTTTTCATAACGGACTGATTCACCCCTATATCGCATGATGGGGTTGATTGTTTCTTTTACGTAACAACTGATATGGCCGTAACGTACTGTAATGTAACCGTTCTTAGCAATCATTGATTGCTAGTGTGCTTTTCTTTCTTCTTTTGTCACTAGAACATTGTCAGGCATCCATTGTTCTCACCATTCACCTTGTTTAAGAATTTCAGGTGCAAAATTTCTTCACCACTGCTGAATCCAAGGCCTTTGTTGAAGCTGCAGAATCCCTTGGTTTTGCTCACCAAGGGAGTCTTGGTCCGGCGAAAGGAGAAGCTTATAGAGACAATGACCGGATATCTGTGAGTGACCCCATTCTTGCAGAAACCATATGGGAATCTGGCCTCAAAAGAATATTTTCTGATATTAAAATAAGGGGAAAGGTTGCGGTTGGGTTGAATCCGAATATTAGATTCTACAGGTACCAAACATATATCTTTCTAGCTCATCATCATCATCTAAGCCTTATCCAACTAATTAGGGTTGGCATTTCATTTTAGTTCTGTAACATAATATTATTAATCTCTCCTTTTCTGTTTTCATTCTGAATCTTACTCGGAATACTAGAAATGGGTTTTCATTCGAAATCTTGCTCTAACTGGTTATGCCTATAATGGGTCTTTTCAATTTTCAAAACATTCCTTGGCCTTCCCTTGTTATTATTTATTTATTATTTATTTTTGAAAGAGAAGTCATTTGCTTGTTATAACCCCTTTGATTTTTCAGATACAAGGTGGGGCAGCGGTTTGGGCGGCATATTGATGAAAGTGTTGATCTAGGAGAGGGGCGAAGGACCCACTATACATTACTAATATATCTAAGTGGATCCAAAGCAAACGACGATTCCAGCGGCAACCGAGATTCTTCTACGCAATCTCTAGTTGGAGGGGAGACTGTCTTTTATGACGATAGAAGGGCTGTTGTGGCAGAGGTACATTATGTTCTTATGTTGAAAAATCTTGAGAGCTCGTTATTGCTCTCTTGCTTGTGTAACTGCTTTCTTGGAGCTTTGCTAAGTGCACGTGTGCAAATGTACTCGCAATACATGTGCCACCGTGGCACATAGGTGTGAGATCCAATCCATCCATTAGGTTGGTCTGACTTTCTATATGTTTTCCTAAAAATAAATCTGGTCCACTCAGCATGTGGGTCCCAGTATTGGAAACAGGTCGGAGGGTTAGAAAACTCAACCAAAATTTCAGAGCCTTATGATTGTTTTGCAAACTGTGGCCCACCTGACCAGTGTGGATCAACCATATTCTTGGGCTAGGGCATCAATATATTGGTGCCTTTTTGAAGGATGGATTGGATCTTGGATCTATCATGCCATGTGTGTGGTAATGTAGGGGCATTTTCACGAGGCTCAAGTGGGGTGGCCTTTGTGAAGCGGGGGCACACTCGGGGTGGGCGGCCTGTGTGAGGCAGGTGGCTCATGTGAGGTGGGACTCATATGAAGTGGGGCCACGAGAGGGGTTCGGTCGAGGGCTTGACCTGGGCTATGAGATAAAGGGATTGATTCACCACACTCTATCAGTTTGAGCTTTTAGAGCAAGTGGTTAGTGTCCTACATCATGTGGTTTGTACATAACCTTTATTGCACACTCAGGTTCCTAATTTTATCTTTTGTCCAACTATTTTGGTCCTTTGTCGATCAAATAGTGATCGTCAGGGTCGAGTTTTGTTTAGCATTTTGGTACAAATCCGTGTTCTTATGCTTTCAATTGCCATAGGTTGCTCCAGTTGAAGGAATGGCTCTCCTTCACATTCATGGGGATAAGTGTATGCTGCATGAGGCCCGGGCTGTTACAAAAAACGTGAAGTATATCTTGCGCTCTGATGTAGCCTTTGCTTGATGGCACAAGGGTTTATCACATGAGCGAGATGTAAGAGTTTTGCTCCTAGTATAGTAATTTTCATTCTGGTATTCATGTTGCCTGATGTTCTTTCTGCGCTTGTCTTTTTCTAAGCCATCGTACCCATGGTTCTGAATCAGCATCAGTGAGCATGTCTGCCAGTTGTATCTGCATCGGTCAAATTATTTGAAGCCAAAGTGATTAAAAAGAAAATTGAAATTGTCAAATTATTTAACAATCAATCTTTTTTCTTTTTTCTTTTTTTGGGACATGTATTTAATAGAATATCAGACCATTTTCTTAACAAGAAATGTTGTCTACCTGCTGGACTTGTTGAAAACTCAACTAAGTAGGCCCTAATTGAACACAAATCAAGCATGATTTGGTGGATTGTGGCCTGTTTCATTGGCATACAACAAAAGGAAGATGAAAAAGAAAAAAAATGAAAAATAAAAACTATGTTAGTTTCCCCTTGTTCCTGAACTGGTCCATTCAGCTTCAAGTCATCTAATCTCAATCAAATCTTCTTCTCCTAAAATAAGCCCATATAATCTAAGATGAGTTTCTAATCTTCCTCTATGGTTGGAATGAGAAAAGGAGGACAAATGAGAGAATTTGGAAAAAGAAATAAACAAAGGGGCCTATTTATGTGCATTGTGGCCCACATCGGCCAGATCAATCACTTACCAGTGCCAATATGGGCCATTTTTTGGGGACCTGCTAATATGACCCTGTTGTATTGATCATGGCTGATACTGATATATACTGATTTATCAGCCAATACCATGCGGTAATGTTGTCAAAATCCTACAACTTACGATTTACGATTTAAGACGAATTTTAAGCAAAATGATTTGAATCCACAACATTTGAATCCTTTTTTATATGAATCCCACCTTTGATGTATGACTTATCTTGAACGTTTTTATGGATGGTTACGCATGTTGACCTGTATGTATTGTGGGATGATGGTTAGAAATTCAAATATCTTTTTTTTGTTGGTCTACATAATCAAATGCCGCTTTTCCAATGTGATTCTACATTCAAAAAAGGCAACAAGAACATAAATTATAAAAGGATCCTTATATGATTTTTAAGTAAAATTTTCTTGAAATACCAAAAAGGGATTTTTTTTTTTTTTTTTTTTAAAGGAAAGATAAGAATCCTTTAACACAGTCTTAACATGCTATTACTTGGTGCATATATCAAGCCACGGGATGATTTTTGAGTTTTTAATTTTATTTACTGATTTATTTATACTTTTCATATTTTTTTGAAAATCATAAAAAGTCTTACGATTTGCAATTTGATACGTTCCAACCCCTACTGCTATTTGTGATACGATAACAATTTTGACAACATTGCCATGCGGATATTTTGAACCCTGATCCTGTAGATTTTCTTTTCTCATCAATAAAAAATGCTTATTAGTTTGAGGAGACTGATGATTGTGAAAAGAAATTGTTAAGTTGGTCGAAACAAACAGAAAGGTTGACTGAAATTAGCTGTTTCGTTGGATGTTAGAAGGTTGAGCTATATTTTATACAAGAAATTTTGTTGATGCATTCATGAGAAAATGTAAGATTAATGTGAAGGTGAGTCATTAGGAATCCCTTTTGTTCCTGCAAGTGTATCCATTGGGGTTGGCCAACACCATGTTATCATTGGCCTCAGTTGCCATCTTCAATGCTGGGTAAGTAATCCTTACTTCTGATTTCTCATGGCCCAAAAAGGTTCTGACTAGGTGATACCAACTGTTGGATTGATGGATCTTTTGTCTGTTGAAATGTGGATAGCTGTCTACACGGCTTTAATTGGGCATTTGCATGTAAGAAATGGTGAGTGGGCCCTGCCTGATGAACGACCGTGCTGGATCTCTTTTTCAATTTGCCTTTTGTATGAATGTCATAGGCATTTCTCTTTTTTATGCTCAAGATTGCATGGGTTGGTTGTTCAACTACAGCACATGCTTTTTTACTTTTGCCTATTTTGATAACATAAATAAATTGTGTTGAGAAATGATTACAAGCAGTGGTTATGCAAACACCATGAGGATCTCTTACTGTGAAATCAGACCATGGTTCTAAAACTCGGTGACTTGACTGGAAACATGGCTGAGTCGACTTGGCCAGATATCGAGCTGACTCACTGTGAAACATTGAATCTGAATTGGTTCAACTTAGCTAGACTCATCGAGTCAGCTCGCCCACTCGGTCTACTCGACACGACTCAGCACAACTCGAAGCTAGTCGCTTGAGTGAGAATATTAGTAGAAGAAAATGCATCTTAATAAGAGCATTTACCAAGCCTCTATGCACTAATTTTGTATTTAAACTGTATATATTTCATATGATTTAAATGTCTACCAGGGGTGCACATGGAACCGGTAAACCGGACCGGAACCGACCAAACCGCACGGTTTGGTCTGATTCTGAAGTGCACCGGTTCCGAAAATCAAAGAACTGAATGGTTCGGTTCGATTCTCGGTTTGGGGTCATGTAGAACCGAACTGTGAACCGAACCATAGAACCATACTTGGAACCAGACCGTAGAACTGAACTCGGAACTGAACCTGGAACCGGATTGAGTTTACAATATATTTTAGTTGTTTATTTTATTAGTTTACAATATATTTTTGTTGTCTATTTGACTCATGATTTATGGTTTACAATGCGTCCTTTAATTGTTTATGTAAATGTCTTTTTGCACACCTTGCACAATAAGTAAACCATTCATCAAATAGATCACAACATGAATGGACATGGGCTGGATTATAATTAAAAAAAAAATGCAATTGGGCTGGATGATAAAAAGCTCAGAACTGTAGAACTGAATTGGAACCGAATCGGTTTTTACGGTCTGGTTCTGGTTCGGTTCTAGGGTGCAAACGGTCCGGTTTCGGTTCCGATTTTCTTGGAACCATTAGGAACGGTTCGGTTCTGGTTTCACCCTAGAACCGGACCGAACCGACCCGTGTACACCCCTAGTGTCTACTTTTAGTAATTAAATTTCTAATTTAATTATCAAATATCGAGTCGAGTCCAATCTGAGTGTTTTGAGTCAACCCATTAAAATTGGACTCGGGTCTTAAAAATCTGACCTATTGTTTTTTAATAGGTAGATCCCGGGTATAGGACTAATTTTTAGTGGGGTTTCACACAAATAATATTTAAATTATGTATATTATATTAAGGGCATGTTTGGATTGCCCGCCCCCCAACGGTAAAGAAAAAGCAAAATGGTAAGCATTAAAAATCTAACATCCATTTGAATATTCTGAGCAAAAACCTCGAATCAGGGCCCTCTTTTTACTGAGCTGTCTTGTATGTAAACTAAGATGGGGAGATGAATCATATACGAGCTCCAAAATACGTTCTGAGTAGGTGGAACCGTCCATCAAGTGGACTCACCTTCATTGATAAATCATTGATAAAGTGGGGCCCCCCAAAAGAGTCACATGCTTTGATACAGTCCGTTCTTGCAAATATCCAAACATAGGAAAATCCCAACCACAGATCATTCTGCTCTATTCAAACGGGATCATTGTTTGACCATTTACCGTATAACGCAGTAAACCCCAGGTGTCGGGTGTAATCATTACACCTTTGCAATGGTTTACCATCGCATAGGGCAATCCAAACACGCTCTAGAGGTAAAAATCAGATCGTGCTGGACTCATTTCAGTCCCATTATAACTGGTCAACCAACCATTCAAGTGCACTCTCTAATGGGAAAGACCTTGTGCTAATGGAATTGAGACATTGTTCTATGTCCAAAAAAATAAAAATAAAAAACTAAATAAATCCTAATAAAATCCTTCTGAATCATCAGAGTCTACCATTCTTATGTCTCTACACTTCTTACATAGGGAATAGCCCATGGGAAACTTGCCCCTTAAACAATAGAGGTTAACACATTATAGCTAGTGTAAGTGATTGACCATGCATGTATGGGCCCTACTGCATGCTTATCACATGGATGCAAACCTGTGTGGGCCCTACTGCATGCGTATCATGTGGATGATCAAAACCTTCCAAGTAAGACAATAAACTATTTGCATTCCACTCATAATAATAAAATCCTTGAACAAAATATAATAGTCAAAGTCATAAGAAAATGTTCAATTACGAAACAAACATTTCAACCTCAGTGGACCTTCCTTTGTATGGACACTTGAACCCATGACCTCAATATTAAAACACGTTCTGTCTACCACTGAGCTGTTGAACCCCGACCTCAATATGCTTACATATTGACTATTTCTCTTTAATTCGGCGTTGACTTGTATAGGGTCCATATTGGAGGATGGCCAAATTAAACCCATTTTAAAAGCTGTTCCACATCGGTGTTGATTTTGAGAGATCTCAATTCCAACTTATTTACTAATCCGGGTTGAAATTTTAGACCCAGACCTACTACTTCATGCGTCCAAATTCAGGACCAGGCCCGCTTATTGTTGCGTTGGGTCCACTCAAGCATTATCACTGAAATGAGACCTAATGCCTTGTGTCATGCCAGACGTTTGCTAGGTAGACCTGTGGGTTGTAGCACTTTGACCTTGTGTGCCGGGACACTCTTCTGAACGGCAGTAGGTCACCCACCGTCCAAAGGTGCGGAGGAGAATCCCGATGTGTGTTTTAATATGGAGTTTTCGAAATCCCACTTCGAAATGGACATGGATCAGGTGGTGTTGCCAACACCACCCCCACCGGTGGTGTGTCGATGTGTTGGACACTGCGTGGCCCAACGTGATATATGGGTCTTTTATCCATGCCGTCCATCCATTTTACCCTGTCATTTTAGGGCATGAACCCAAAAAATGAAGCAGATCTGAAGCTCAAGTCGATCACACCACAGGAAAGAGTGGTGATTGATCGCCCACCATTAAAAACTTTTTGGGGTGAGAAAAGTTTTGAATCAGGATGATATTTGTGTTTTCACTTGATCCAGGTCCGAGTGACCTTATGACTATGTTGGATGATAAATAAACATTACGGTGGACCCTAGAAAGGTTTCAACGGTGGGTGTCACTATCCCATTCTTTCATGCGGTGTGGTCTACTTGATCTTCCGATCTAATTCTATTTTTAGTTCATGCCCTAAAATGAGGTCCAAAACTGATCACATTAGGCCCCACAGTGCCCACTACATTATCACACACACAGCTGGCGGTGGTGTTGGCAACACCTCCTAATCCGTGTCCCTTTCAAATGGAAACGGCTTTAGTGGATCCTTGATTGTGGGGCCTACCATGATGTATATGTATTATATCCATGATGCCCATCTGTATTGCCCTCAGCAGATAAAAATCTCAGGTGGACCACACCTCAAGAAACAGTGGTGATTGAACACCCACCATTAAAAACTACTTGGGGCCACCGGAATGTTTATTTGCCATCTAACCTATTGATAAGGTCACAGAGACCTGAATGAAAGGACCACACAGATATTAGCTCGCCCGTGCGGGGTGTTTTTAATGGTCAATCATCACTCATTACAGTGGTGTGGTCTACTGAGATTTGGATATGCTACATTTTTAAGCTTATAACACTTAAAATGATATGGACGGCATGAATACAAGACACATACATTGAGGTGGGCCCCACAGTCAGGATCCAACCAAGCTTCAAAATGCACGTTGGATTCCCGTGTCAAATGAAGCCACATACGAGTTTGAGGAAATAAAGGGGGAGTATAATATTTGTCTTTTGGCTGTTTAGTGTTTGTTAGCTTCTGACTGCTTTTTCCCAATGCTAACGTCGCTTTACTTGACGATGACTCGATCGACTGGAATTATAGACTCTGTTGCACCGTAAATTGTGCCCTGATGCATATGTGGGGCCTATGTCTGTTGATCCAGACCGTTGATTTGATCATACCGACATAAGTGGCAATGAACCAAAATATTCCAGATTAGGTCTGTGATTAATCAAGCCCTTTTGGCACTTTGTTTGGACTATTGCTGCATTTCTCTCTTTACTATCCGAATGTACGACTCTGATCGAAGGTTAGGAACCCTTATCTTGGTGGCTTTTTGTTAACTAACACATTTCCCATCTGGGGCGTTTGGATTAATGGTCAGGATCACTGAATCATGGGCGCTGTTTCTCTTGATTGGGGCATCTGGGCACTCTCTAATCCCGTTCTGATGATTCATCCTCAACCTGAGAAAGCCTGCGGGAGAGCGGACTAGGTGAGACCCCGGACTCTCCCAAGACGGTGCAGTACTCACCGTGGGGCCTACCTTGACGTATATATTCTGTATCCACACCGTTCATCCATTTTTTCAGATCATGTTAGCAATTTTTTCAAAAAAATGAAGAGATTAAATTATAAGGTAGAACACATCATAGGAAATGATAGTGATTGAACACTCTACCATTAAAAAACTTCTTAGGGTGGACCTTAATGTTTCTGTAGTATTTATTTTCCATACAATCTATTGATGAGGTCAAATAAATCTGAATGAAGGGGTGACACCTTGATGCCCAATCACCACTCTTTCCTACAATATGGTCCACCTGATAATTGGATCTATTTTATTTTTTGCATAATGCCCTAAAATGATTGGGAAAAAAGAATGGACAGCGTGAATTTAGAATACATACAAGGTAGGTCCTACAGTAAGGGCCCCACTCCCTTGGGTGAGTCCCATGTTTCACCTAATCCGATCTCGAGAGTGATGCAGTGGAACCCACAGCGGATTAGGTGCGGCCCCCTTTACCGAAAATGAAGAAAATCCAAATCTCAAGTGGACCATGTTATAAGAAACAATGGTGATTGAGCGCCCTACTATTAAAATCTTCCACGAGCCACCATTATATTTATTTATCCTTCTAATACGTTGATAAGGTCATATAAACCCGGACGAAGGAAAAACAAATATCAGCTTGATCTAAAACTTTTGTGGTCCATTAATAGTTTATTTCCTATCATATAGTCCACTTTAGAGTTACTTCATTTCTCAGATCATGTTCTAAAATGATATGGCAATACGGATGAACAAGGTAGATATAAAATACATACATCAACATTTTTGAGCTCATGCTCTTAAATGATCCGGAGAAATGGATTAACAAAGTAGATATATAATACATACATCAAGGTGGACCCCACATTAAGGGTTGCACCGTCTTTAGGGAGGCTGGGGCCGCACCTAATCCGCTACCGTGAGACCCTACCCAAATGGCACACGTATGAGATCCGAGTTTTGCATGCGATGGACGGACGTGAGAGACGGGCTAGCCTCGATCCATTACCACCCCTGCTAATTTTTAACCACCGAATTAGTAGCGTGCAGTGAATCCAATACTGTCTGGTGTCTGACACAGGTTCCAACCTAGTACACCTGTGCGAGATCCTAGCCATTCATCAGGTAAGACACCGTGAGCGTGACCAGACCCAAGATCAGGCCGGTCGACTGACAAGGTAAATATTGGCTGTTTGTCTTTCTTTACTTTTTTTTTTTTTACTTTTTTTCTCTAAAATGCAAATTCTCTCTCCTGAATCTCTCCGCCCGATGATATAGTCTGATATTTTTTATTATAGCAAAGCATGTTCACAGCTGCACATACTTTGTGAATGGCTCGGATCTTACACACGTGTTCTACATTAGCACATGTGCCATTAGTCATCTACATTGCTGACCATCTCTTGGCTTATGTGCCAATGCTTCAGTGCATCATGCACAAAGCACATCAAATGTGCCTTAGGGGACAACTTTCCATTGACCATTGTCCATTTTCAATGACTCAATATGTTTTACATGTGACAGCATGCCAAATGTGAAATGTGCCTATGTATACACGTGTCATTATCTACTTTCAAGTGCCCACATGCATCAAACGTCTAATCCGTTACTTGTGTCACATTTGTCATTATATAACTTTAAGCACCCCTCATGTGCCGTGTGTAACACCATCAACCTTATAAGCACTCTGCAAGTGCCAATGGCTATCTTTGAGCATCCCATATGCCTCACATGTTAATTTGGCATATGCTAGTGATTACTAGGATTTATTTATTTTCATTTAACTAAACAATAGATTAAGAAACATGCTCCAAAAATTTTAAGAGATGGAAATTTTTTTTAAAAAAAAAACTTGAAAATGATGATAAAATCATAATAATTATAATTTTCCAATGAATTTTTGATTGCATAACTCGACATGTAATTCATTGGTCAGAGCAGACATAATAGGAGACAGTAAAAAAAAATAATAATAAATTATGGTCATTATGAAGTTACAATACATTGTAATAGAAAATTTCTATCCAAACATAGGGTTAATATATTTTTCTTATTTATTTGATATCTCTTAATAATGAAAAAGCATTTTCAGTGGACTTTTATCGTGAATATCTAAACATTAAAAAAATGGTTAAATTACTTGTCGACTAGGAGATAGGTATCATAGTTTGTAATCAATACACTTATCATTATATATAATTATGACTAACCAAATCAACAGTAAAAACAAACATTTAAAAAAAGAAAAAACAAAGTTTTCTTTCCCACAATTTTCTGAAAATAAGGTTTTTCAAGAAATATTGTTTTCTTTTTCACGCTTTCGAAGAATTCATTCAAACAAGCTGAAAGACCAACTAAATTCTGGTCATTGATACAGTTAAGGCGGAATCCATAATTTGGATATTTTATTTTAATCTAATTATATGCTACCTATGCAATTTCAAAGTGCATATCATCTGTCACACTGCCAGAATAATGAAGATCTTTTCTTTTCTTTTTCAAATTTATTAGGATCTAAGCCTTTTCACATCCCAAACGCCCAGCTGCTTCTCTGATTGCCTAGGAATGATGAAGTACAGGCATTTATACTGCAAATATGTTTCTTGGGCCTCTCAGCTGTACACGTGGTATTACATGAACTTTCAACCGTTCAAATGGTAAGGTCCAACATAAATTGATCGGAGGAATTTTTCATATAGCCGCCTACCTACTATTTAAGAACTTCCAAAAACTTGCCTTAGTTTTCATGGTTAGTCATTAAATTACCCATATGAAAGTCTTTTTTGTATTTTTGTATTAACCAATCTGCATACACTTTTCACTGTGATGTTAATAAGAAATTCACAGTCCATCCACTTTGCCACCTCATTTTAAGACAAACACCACGCTAAAATGGGCAATTTGCGACGTATTTTTGCGACCGACTTTGTCGGTCGCTAAAACCTCTTAGTTTAACGACGAATTTCATCCGTCGCTAATCGAAAAAGTCCGTCGCTAAGCCCGTGTTTGTGGAAAATCCCGTCTGAACGTCGCTGAATTTAGCGACGGACCCAAATCCGTCCCTACAATCTGATTTACGACGTATTTACGACAAATTTTGGTCCGTCGTTAGTAGGCGACGGACGAAATCCGTCGCACATTTTTATTTTGTCACCCCTAAAATTCAAAACATCAAATGGCGCGCTTTTAGTTGCTTTTGCGACGGATCATGTCCGTCGTAAAAGGACTTGCCTTGACATCAATTTACTTCATTTTTATAGGAATATGGTGGAAAATTAAGTTTTTTTGTAGTCTAATAATTGTTTTTTAATAGAATTTCAGTGGTCTAATTGTACATATTTGTATCTAAGATTATTTTTTTACAATCGATTGAATGCAAAAAGAAAATTTATTTTGTTTTTATATCAAATGAGTGAAATTTTTATTTTTATTTTTAATTTAAAATTAATATTTAAATGATTTGTAATATCACATGAAAAAGAATATTAAAAAGTTTTAAAAAAATTAACAATGTTTGAGAAAAAAATTAGATTTTGAAAAAATAAAAATAGTGATTTAATAAAAATCTATTTTGTGGGAAAAAAGAATTTTGAATAAAGTTGATAAATTTGAAAAAAAAAAAAAAAGCATTTGATTTTGAGAAAAAAATAATATCCTGAAAAAGAAAATAATTTTTTTTTTAAATGTGAAAATTTTCAATGTGGGCCCCACCATAATATTTTATAAAAACAATGAGATTTTGAAAAAAAATTATATCATTTTAAAAAGGAAAATTGAAAAGTTGAAAACAAAATGATGCTTTTAAAGAAAAAAATAACCATTTTGGAATTTTTGGGAAAAAAATTAAAATTTGGGAAATTTTTTGAGATTTTGAAAATAAAAATTTAGAATTTATATTTTAATTTTTTTGAAATATTTTATAATAAAAATGATACTTTGTTAAAAGTTTTCAAAGAAAAATTAAGAGTAAAAAAATATACATTTTGAAAAAAAAAATATTATTTTTAAATAGAAATTGAAATTTATCTATGAAATAAAAAATATTTGTTAATAAATTATTAGGTACATCCACTAATTGAACCTTTAAACGTTAAAATCAAATTTCACTCAAATTGTTGATCAATCTTGTATGCCCAATATCTTCCTCATATGTAGCTTGATCGAGGTGAGTAACTAGTCAAATTGTGGGTATTGATCAGCAAAGTTGTGTGAATGGACTAGACATGTAAAATGGGCCAAATATTCTGGTCAAAATTATGACCCAACTTAGTAACGTGGTGAGAACCTAAAAGGTGGGCCCCATCATGATGTGTGTTGAACATCAACACCATGCATTTGATGTGTCCCCTTTAGTTTATGAGATATCTCAAAAATCATCCGTATACGAAACTCAGGTGGGCCATACCAACTAAAATCATGTGAAGACATCCTAAAAAATTATAAAAACACTTGGTGGGGCCCACATGAGTTTTGGATACGGCTGAAACTTGGTCTGACCTCTCATCCAAGTAGGACACACATAATGAGTGGGTTGGATATGTGAATCACATTTAGGCAGACCCAATATATGATTATGAATGTTTCAAGGAAACCCCTCTCTACTATATTTAGGTGAGTTACTCATTACCCTTACCAGAGTAAACTCTGTGGGGTCCACCATTATTTATTTATTTTATCCACTTCGTTCATCCATGTTAACAGATAATTTGAGGTGTAAAGAACAAAAAGGAAGCATATCCAAAGCTCAAGTGGACCAAACCACGGGAAATAGTGTGATTGAACCTCTACCATTGAAAAATTCTTGGAGGCCATAGAAGTTTTGGATCAAGCTGATGTTTGTGTTTTATCTTCATTCATATATTTTTGATATTATGAACAGGTTGGATGGCAAATAAATATTACTGTGGGCCCAAGGAAGGTATGAACGTGGAAATCATTATTCCACACTATTCCATGTGGCATGGTCCACTTGAGTTTTGGATTTACTGAAAATTTGGAATCAATCCATATCGTTCATCCATTTTTCGAGATCATTTTAGAGAATTATCCAAAAAATGAATCATATCCAAAGATTAAATGGACCACGCTACAAATAAGGGAAACAGATTGGCTACTCCCCTTAGCACCCGCCAATGGCTGGTGGTCGGTGCTCTGTGGGCCCCACCATGATGTATGTGTTTCATCCATGCCGTTCATCTATTTTTAAAGATCATCTTACGGCATGAGACCAAAAATGAGGTATATCCCAATCTGAAATGGACCATATTATAGGAAACAGTGTTTAATGAGCGTCAACCATTAAAAACGTTTCGGGGGCCATAAAAGTTTTGGATCCAGATGATTTTTGTTTTTCCCCTTCATCTAGGCCTATATGACCTAATAAACAGATTGGATGTCAAATAAACAGTACAGTGGGCCTTTGGAGGATTTTAATGATGGATATCCAATCACTATTGTTTTCATGTGGTGTGGTCCACCTGAGATTTATATACCTCTCATTTTTGGAATAAATTCCTAAAATGATATTTAAAAATGGATGAATGTAATGGATGAAATACATACATTATGGTGGGGCCCACAGAGCACCAATCACCAGCCAAGGGGCTGGTGCTGGGGAGACTAGGGACGCAAATTTCCTGCGAAAGCCTTTCGCATCAAGTTCCTGCACAAGGATGCTGGGTGGGGCCCACCGTGATGTTTTTGATCAATCCACCCCGTCCATACGTTTTTATAGCTCATTGTAGGACGTCTGATCAAAAATGAGTTAGATCCACAACTCAATTGAGTCACACAAGAGGGAAAATTGGGGAAAGAAATTTGTACCGTTGAAACCTTCCTGGGCTCCATTCTGATGTCTATGGGCCATCTAAACCGTTTATAAGGTCACTCTCAATAGGATAAAGTGAAAGAACCGAAAAAATATCTTGATACAGAACTTTCATGTCCATAAGAATGTTTCAGCAGTGCTCACCGAATCCCCATTGTTTCCTCTCTTGTGGCTCACTTGAACTTTGGATCCACCTAATTTTTGGTCATGTGTCCTAAAATGATCTACTAAAATGGATGAACGGAGTGTATTTCTCCAAAATATCTCGTGGGGCCCCACCCAGCTTTCTTGCGCAGGAAATTCCTGTGAAAGCCTTTCGCAGGAAATCCGCGTTCGGAGAGTAGCAACTGAAGTGAGTCAGCAAACTCCGTAGGCCCCACCATGATGTACGTTTTGTATCCACACCTTCCATCCATTTGGAGAGATAATTTTAAGGCAATATCCAAAGAACGAGTTAAATCCAAAGATTGTGTGGTCCACCCAAGATTTAAATTCAAAGCCCCAGTGGACCGACCCACGTACGTCCAACCAATATTGTTTTCTGATTGTGTGGTACAACCAAGATTTATTTCAATCTATTTTTTATGCATCTTATACAAAATGATGTCGTAAAATGGATGGACGGAGTGGATGAAACAAATCTATCATGGTGGGCCCATAGAGCGATGCCAGGTCCAAACGTCAACTTACCGTTTTGAATCCAAGTTTGCATTGTGAGTCTTGTATTTTATGTAAAATAGTGGTGACTCGTCCATAACAATAATGGCTGAGATACAGAGTTATCCAGACCATCCAAATAATCATTCTAGGTGCAAATAGTAAATATTTATAATTTTATTACGTAAAAAAATCTTAACCATGCAGAAAATGGTCCCATGCATGTACGACCATTAATAGAGCTTGTGTTATGAATTATGGTAAACTCACAATATATGGATTTGAAAATTTTATCTTATTTTCAACCGAAAACCATCCCATGCCCGCTCCTCTTTTCCCTCTTTTCATCTTTTCCCTCTCCTTCATCTTCCATCTCATCTTCCATCGAGAAATCCTCCCAGGGCCGTTGGAGCGTCATCTTCCATCGAGCATCATCTTCAAATAGGTGAGTTTTTCTTTCTCCACACCACTTTCTGTTATGTTTAGATCTTTACTTTCTGTTGAATTAATGCCTGTCCACCATTGAAACAATCGGGGCCTGTGGATGTCTCTCTCTGATGTCTTGTGGCTTTGGAAATGTGGTTTTGGATGGGTATATGATGAGTGATTGCTAGCTACAATGCACATGCAGACGGTAGATGAGTGACCCCCACCATTTAAGATGGACACAGCCCTACAAGGACGGACTTCGTCCAGATAGGAGCTCTCGTTCTCTCTCTCAATCGATTGATAGCGGTGGTTCTCTCAATCTCTCTCTCAATCGATTGATAGTGGTGGTTCTCTCTCAATCTCTCTCTCATTCTCACTCCCAGTGCCATGATTGGAAACCCCCTGGATTCGGAACCCCCATGATTGGAAACCCCCTGTTTTTTTGGGTGTTGGGTTTGTGTAATTGTTATGGGAATTGATATTTTCAGCCTCTTGGTTTTGATAGATACACCCCCTTTTTGAACTCATTGTCATTGTAATGTTGCAATGCACTTTGTTTTGTCAGATGTGGGTTTATGTGTACTTGGTTTTGGAAAAAAAAATTCATGTTTGGGTACCTCTGGATCATGTGTTTGGGTGATGGGTTTTGTTGGTTTTGTTAGAGATCTTTGTATTTATGGAATTCTGAGCTTTTTCATTTTCTGACATTTCACTTTCACATGTGTGCTTGTAAAATGCATTTTCTGTGGAATGTTGTGCTTTTGGTTCTGTGGTTATTTTTTCCCCTCTTGAATTTTATGGTTTTTGTCAGATGGGGTTTTTGGGTCTCTGAGTTTTTATAGGTATTTGTGAGGAAAATGATATTTGCATCCTTTCTTTATAGTCTGGAACTTTCTGTCAGGAAATGGCAGAAAAATGGGCCTAGCTATCAAAAGAAGGGATTGCAATTAAGGTATTGTATTATGGTTTTGTGGCTTCTTTTAGATGGAGTTTTTTTTTTTTTCTTCACATGTAGATTGCTCCTGTCCAAAGTAGCTTGGAGAAGAAAAAGAATGACCTCGGCCTGTTTGGACATGACAATCCAAAATGTGGACATGAAAAACCCCTCTGGGAATACTTAGATAACGGAGAACTACAGATCCACAATAGATATATGTTGTTTGCTTCCAAGGTGTAGTTTTCCATGGAAATGTTAAGAGGTCAGCAGTTAAACACTATAAGCTGTATCTCATAACCTTGGAAATCGGCATCTAACATTTTTTTTTTTTTTTGGGGGGGTGGGAAATAGATATCCACATTTTATAAGTAAAACTTTAGAATTAGAAATCGAATTTTGTAGTTACTTCATTACAGAAACAGTGGTAAACTCCATGTTCAAGGAAATTGAATTCATTTCTTCTAAATCCAAAACCTCCTTACGAGAAAGAAAAGGACAGACAGTAGAATCTCTCTTTTTTCAAATAATAAAATTTCAGAATAACAGCCCAAGGTATTAGATAATGCCTCGTTGAATAGAGTGCCATGACGTTTCAGTTTGTACAAGTGGGTCATAGGGTTCAGGGATGTAGACTGTTGATATGATTGGACAACACTCTAGATGGCCTTGTGCCAAAATCTCATGTATCCAAAACTCTAAATAATTGTGTCTTCAGGCTTATTTATTTATTTATTTTAAATGTGGTTGTATATTCCTTAAAGTTGCTGCAATTTTCCAGTTGTATTAAAGCTATGATAGGTGGATCCTTGAAGAAACAGGAGTGCAAGATACTTGAACAAGGAAAATGATAAGGGATCCACCTTTCCTTTTCCCAACATTTGAAATCCATACTTGCTTGTATTTTTGCACCTTTTAATACAAGTTGGTTTTACAAACTCAAGTACTTCCATTTACACTAGTCCTTTTGGTGATGCTGTTAAGAAAGATAAACTATTGCAAATGGTGAGATTTGGTGTTGAGATGGTTTTCAGTTTAAGGATAGCACTATGAGAAAGTACATGTTGATTTCCCTAATTTTGATATTTGAAGATGGGCACTATGAGTTGTTGCTGATGTATTTAATTCTTTCACAAGTTTTGTTTACTGTTTTGTGTGTCTATCATCTGTTTGCTTTATTTTCTTTTACAGGGTTTAGAAATCATATCATGACCTTATAATGGTTGAATGTAAACAATGTGAAACATATTTCTTCATCCAAAACTTACCTCTAGTCAAATGCTTCACTTACCCACATTAGGCAGCAAACTGAAGTTCTCAGCTACTGTTGCATTCTGTCATTTACCTAGCTGCACTCTATTTCATTTTCCATCTCTTTTGAAGTGGTTTTGGTACTGATAACATCATAAAAGTAATTCAAGTGGGAGATGACACTACAAGAAAAGAGGGCAAAGCTGGCAGTTTTCAAGGATTTGCAAGGACCTCAGTAGCATTGGAGATACTGGTATCATCATCATCATTGCATGAGTTATTATTGAGATACTTCTGTACACAATATTGTGTACAGAATTCACCCACCATCCATTGGTTGAAATCTGAATAGAATGTGTAGGGACTCTTGTTGGTTGTTTCATACTAATGTCCAACATTCATATCAATAGTTATAGTACAATATCTATCTTTTGGTTTGGGGTGATTGTAGTTGTAATTTCAGTGACAAAGGAAGGAGTGAAGTTCTCTACCAGGGGTGATATTGGAACTGCAAATATTGTTTGCCAGCAAAATACCTCTATGGACAGGGTGCGTTAGATATTGACTGTTTTTCCCCCTTTGTGAACAACTTGAGGCATTTCTCTCCATTTAAGTGGTTGGGGTTTTGTTTTTGCAGTGACCAAACTAGTCTGCACATCTGGATTGGGCATATTGCCAGTTGGACTGTTGCTTCAATTCTACTGTTTATTGGTAAAATTCAAAATGGGTTGTGGTGTTCGAGTACCATTTTATTTTTTATTTTATAGAGCAAACACTACGAACTGTGCTACAGGCAGGTAGTTGCAGTCAGTTCCTATCATTTTATTTGTTTAAACATGTCATGGTTGGACTGGAACAGACCATTGTTTGGATTTGGACCAAACTGCTGACAGAAAGGTCTGGTCTAGCAGCCCCTCAACATCTACAGTCCCCTTTTTCTGAAGGATAGGAAACCAAAATAGGACAGGATTTTAAAGCACAGGCTGAAACAGGTGAAATCAAGGACATTACTTGAATGCTACTGAAGGTACATGCGAAGAAATGATCAAAAGGGCCGTATTTGCCAGGGAATTGGGAGTTCCAACATGGCAGGAATCTGAAATTTTGCCTTGGCTTCCCTTTCACAGATTCATTTTGCCGAACATATCAATGTATTCGAGAGTTCGTCAAGCTTTCAGATACAAAATAGGTGAACAATCGATGTCTATAGTCATGGTTCGTGGGAAACTTGAACCCTTTATTTTCTTTTCTTTAATAACTTTAATGTTCTTTCCATATTGTTTGTAAATTGCAATGATATTGTAAATGTTGTTCATTGGTGGATCAGAGCATTGAGAATGCTTGGAAGGGGAGGAAAAAATCATATTTGAATTTGAATTTCCAGTAGCATCAGCAAGATAAAGAAAGAAATATGTACGCCTAGATTTTAGTATATTGCGTTATCATTTTTTTCTCTCTTATTTTTTTTTTGGCATATATTGTAGATATCCATAATCACAAGTGGCTGGGACCTGGAATAATAACTTCTATAGTTGGTGCAGCAGTATTTGTAGTAAGCTGCGTAGTGGCCCTTGTTTCAATCCACATACATCTCACATAAATGTAAGCTTAAGAGATTGGAGATTATCCACCGCACTTCACATCGTCTTCCGATCAGTACACCAATTAGAGGTAGCATTTTCCCCTCATAACTCGTATCTTCTGAATAAGAAAGTAATTTCTCTTTGAATAGGCTTTACTCTATAGATTCTGCTTTCCTTAATCCATGAAAGGAATCATGATGTGAAGGGCGTTGCACTCATTGTAGAAGATCAAACGTACATCTAATTTATCATGTTTCAGTACATGGCTGTCAGGAAAAATGTCTAAAAGTTTTGAAACAATTCTTGGAGCATCAGTATATAGAAGAGGAATGGTTCAATCAACAAGTATTGAACAATTCTTATTCCCCTTCGATGCAAAATAAATGAATGGTGTGGTCTTAGTTTATTCCAACACGTAGGTAATGTTTGCATGTTTGTCGTCTACAGTTATCTTGGGGCATGGAAATGATAGCTTGTTTTGTGTTTATTTGGATGTCATGGATAGAGGTATTGATGCCTACAATTTTTTGCTTGGAAAAGTGATCCCTCTTCAATTTGGTTATGTTGGTGTTGTGAATCGTAGTCAGGAGGTAATCCCTTTACGAAACACTAGATGTTGAAATTAGCAGGTGTGTAGACTTGAAGATGATGTTAGAATCGACAAAAACAACACCGTGTTAGTCAGTTGTAATGGTAATGTGTCAATGTTAACATCTTATTCTTCTTTCTCCAGCATATATGTATTTTTCATTTCACCGTAGATAACTAAGAAGTCGAGAGCTGCATACAATTGATTTCAACATCTAAAGATCTTTTCAAACTGTATTGTGCTTTCCCAGTGAATGCTATGAAGTTAAGCTCTTACTTGAACCTCTAATGGGTAGGATGAATTCTAATATTTTATGTTATTAATTGGTTTCAGTTGATTAAACTATTCACTTTCCATGGATTTGAGCTAGTTATTTGAAATATATGAGGGTTGACTAAACTAGTCTTTTCTTGGATTGAATTTGGTTGTTTGTAATATATGTAGGAAGGGCTCAAAAGAAGGTTGAACAAGCAGATATTAAGTAGCCAATACAAGGCAAGGCATAGCCAACAGTTGAAGTTCCGGATAATTTCTTTTGTATGCTTTCTAGTTTAGGAGAAGTGTTTAGTTAGGAAGGTTAAAAGTGAATTTTTGTTGGAGTGGGTCACTTGGGTCATTTCCTCTTTTTATTGAATTGAATTGTTACCAAATTTGTGAATAGGATTCTTATCAAACAATAGCGTGAATTATTTTTGAATGACTATCAGGTGCAAGACTAAAAATAAAAATAATAATAATCATTATTTCTGAACTACGACGGATTTGGGGTCCGTCGCTAATCCGTCGCCAATGTTTTTAGTGACGACTATTTTTTGAATATTGCCGACGGATTTTTTATTTTTTACGACAAATATTATCCGTCGCTATTTGGCGACGGACCTTATCCGTCGCAAATTAAACTACGGATTTATCCATTGAAACAAAAAAACGACCCAATAAACAGCGACGGACCCAGTGACGGACGAATTCCGTCGTTTATTTGGTTTTACGACGGATTTGGTTCGTCGCAAATCAGCGATTTTGGCGTTGTGAAACATGAGACAAATCCAAAAATTAAGTAGGCCACACGACAAGGAGTGGGAAGGGAAATGCACAGCCTAGAAAGTTTTCTAGGGTCCATTGCGATATTAAGATTGCAACCAAGTTGTTTAAGGTCAGTCTCATTAAATTAAGAAAAAAAATATTAGCTTTGATCCAACACTTCTTTAACCCCACAAATGTTTTAATGGTGGCCATTCCTTGTCTCGTGGGTTCACTTGAGCTTTCCATATGTGGACTATAGGAGTTTCAACATAGGGTCATAGGTTAGGTCCTTACTCATGCCTCAATGGTAGACTCACAAGAGTTTCAATATGAAGTATCATGAATTGGAGTGTCATTGTGTTGAAAATCCATTGTGGTGTGTGTGGGGGGTGTGAGTGTGTGTTAAATAAACCAAAATACAAGGTCATGGGTTTAGGTACCCATTGTGGTGACATTGTTGGGGAACCAAGGAAACACCTAGAAACGAATCAAGCAAAGTACATGTAATCACACAACCAAGTCCAAACAAGAATAATTTGAATTTTATGTAGAAAAACTCTTCCAGGAAAAAACCTCAGCACAAAGCAACAAATAATGCACTATGAAAATAAAAATAAAAATTACAAGAGATAAAGTGTTACTGATTCGAACAAGCTTCAAATCCACTTCACACGCTCTAGTTATGCCCTTGAAACCCTTAGGAGTGAATTAGAAAGCTCTCTTTATTATCCTAATCCTGATTACACTATATATATATAGTAATCACAACCGGAATAGGAAATAAATCTTGCACTTATGCAATTCTGTGCACATCTTCGATGTCGATCATCAATGTCATTAAACTTACTTCGATGACATTGAGTAGCAATACAAAAACGTTTTAGCAACCAATATGAGATTTTTCAGATTTTCTCAATGGAAGCGAACATCTTTCGATGGTATCAAATGATTTGTCGATGACATCGACAAACCTTGTTATTGATTAATTTAAGACATAAAAAACAATCTCCACCATGTCTTCAATTTTCATTTATCATAGCTCATTATCCTCATCTCTAATTTCATCTTTCATCATATCTCTACCATCACTTCTCATATACACAGTCTTCCATTTACGCTTTCTTTAAGCCAAGAGAAGTTACATGGAACTTTAACTTTTATGTGGGAACCACCTTAATAAACATGTCAGATGGATTCATGCTTGTGTGAATCTTCTCTAGAGTCACGCCATATTCCTTAAGTACCTATCGGATAAAATGATGACACACATCAATATATTTAGTGCGTGAGTGATAAATAAAATTATTAACCAAATTAATCACGCTCTCCCTGTCACAATTGAATAACACGACCTCCTAATGAAGCCCCAATTAATTTATCATTCTTCTCAACTAAACAACTTTCTTAAATGTTTCTGTCACCGTTATGTACTCAGCTTCAGTTTTGAAAAGAGCTCCATAGACTGGAGCTTCGACATCCAACTGATCGCTCTACCCGCTAGTATAAATGAGTAACCAAAATTCGACTTTCTATCAACCACACTACACCCATAATCAGAATTCACATAGCTTACAAGTTATCCCCTAATTTCTCAAATGATAAGACATAGTCATATGTACCTCGAATATATCAAAGTAGTCATTTCACTGCTTCCGAATGTTGCTTATTAGGGTTAGATATGTATTTACTAACAACACTCACCGCATATAAAATATTTGGTCTTATATAGACTATGACATACATCAAGTTGCAAAATATGCTCGAACAAGGCATACAAGACAACATATTTTTCTTCATCTATTTTTAGGACACTGCTTAGAACAAATTTAAAATGAGCAGCGTGAAGAATACTGACCGGCTTTGCCTTGTCCATCCCATACTTTATCAATACCTTTTTAAGGTATTCAGCCTGAGATAACTATAGTTTGCTCCTCTCTTTGTCTTTGTGTATGTCAATGCCGAGAACTTTTCTTGCACCCCCATATCTTTCATCTCAAATGTCCCTAATAACTAAGTCTTCAATATATTGATATCAAACATGCGATACACATATTATCAATATACAGTATCAAGATAATGAAATTCACTTCATCCAATCCTTACTGAAGTAAGATACCATTTATTTTAACTTTCCATAGTTCAAAATAGTTTTTAGCAAATTATTTTTCTATATCGAACTTCGGGTCAGATGCCATTGATACATTGCTTTCAAATTCGATCTGCTTCCCAATGTTAGCTCTAATACCACTTGTTGAGGAACTGTGGAAATACTTAGAGACGAATTAAGCAAAGTACTCGCAATTGCACAACCAAATCTAAACACAAACAATCTGAATTTTACGTGCAAAATCCTTGTGGGAAAAAAACCACTGCACAAAGTGACAAGTAATGCACTATGAAAGCAGAAATTAAAAGAGATAGAGTGTTACTGATTCGAACAAGCCTCGAATCCACTTCACAAACTCTAGTTATATCTTTGAAATCCTTTAGAACAAATTAGAAAATCTTCTCAATTACCATGATCCCGGTTACACCTGATTATGATACTATATATAGTATCACAATTAGAATATAAAATAAATAATGCAGACACAATTCTACGCACATCTTTGATGAGACCTTCGATGCTGACCATTGATGTTATCAAATTTACTTTGATGACATCAAGTAGCAATACTAAAACGTTCTAGCAACCAATATGAGATTTTCTATTTTTTTTTTTTTTTTAATGGAATCGAGCATCTATTGATGGACAGATTTAAGACATCAACAATAGAAATCCCACTTTAGTGTGAGTGAGTGACAAAAAAAAAAAAAAAACTCATGCTCCAAAATATGTTCTTTCACAAAAGCTCATGAATTTTTTGATGGTTCGCATTCAATCTCCACTTTCCTGTTGCGAGGCTCACTTGAGTCTAGATCTAGAGCTTTGGATTTTATTTGTTTTCCCAGGGTAGGCATTCAAGGTCGTGTGGCTCACTTGAGGTTTGAGCTTTGGATATTCCTCTTTTTTCCATTTCATGTCCTAAATTGAGGCGGCAAATGGATGTACAGGGTGGATTCCTCACAAATGGGTCCCATCCGGATTAGAAAATCTAAATATCCCAATCACAGCAATCAGCAATGAGTGTCGCCACCTAGAGAAAACGATAGCATTTTGATATGAAAAGCCAAATTACCACACCTGTCAAAGCACCTACTCACCATAAAATATCTCTTCTAATCACAACAATCAGAAAATTCAAATAATTGAGTTTAGGCCCTTGTTTGGTACAACAGGCTGGACTGGACCAGTGCACCCCTCTAATACATGGTCCCTCCTCCTAGCTCTCTGTCCACACACGTGCACGCATATGGAACATTCATCCTTTGGTGTATAGGCCATGATACAAAGTCATGCTGATTGCACGGTTATTATGGATGGTCTAAAAAGAAAAAGAGAAAGATTGGATAGCATCACATATGCAATCATCAAAAGCCAATCGATCATCATCCGCCAAGGGCAACTGCTGACCGTTCGATGCCTGTGGTGGGGCCTAGTAAGAAGATGGTTGATCTACCGTTTATTTCTCCAAGAGGCTGGCAGAGTATGATCATCTATGCTCACGCACAATTATTAAACGTCGCACGGGTGTACCTTAATCCAAACAGTCAGATATTGGGTCCCAATGGTACGGGGCAAAAACCCAGTACAGATGGACGGAAGATCTCAATCCATTATGAATTTGATCCATTGTCTATAACAACGGTCGATATTCTAGTCACCAATTGGAAACTGAATGTTGTATTTGGATTACACCTATTTACAGTGGGCCCAAAGATTTGAACGGCTCAGATTGGGGTATATGTCTCACTCATGCACGGATGTGTGCGTAGTATGGATGTTCGTACTGTGCGTGAGTATCAATGTTTCCCTATTTTAATTACACAAAAACAAACTACCGTCACTCGTGTACAAGACGGAAACGGATTGCTACTCTCCCTACCACCAGTCCCGTGGCTAGTGGTCGGTGCTTTGTGAACACCACCATGATGTATGTTTTTCATCCATTCCGGTCCTCCATTTTTAAATATCATTTTAGAGCTTTATCCCAAAAATGAGAGGGATATAAATCTCAGGTGCACCACACCACCGGAAAACAATAGTGATTGGATATCCACCATTAAAATCCCCCTAAGGCCCACTTTACTGTTTATTTGACATCTAATCTGTTGATTAGGTCATACAGACCCAGATGAAGTAAAATAAAACAAATATAAGATTGATCCAAAACTTTTATGGCTCCAAAAAGTTTTTAATGGTCAACTTTCATTCAACATTGTTTTCGGTAATGTGTTCCAGAATCGTTTCCTGTAATGTGGTTCCCCTGAGATTGAGATATACCTCATTTTTAGTCTCATACCATAAAATGTTCTAGAAAAATAGATGCATAACATGGATGAAATACATACATCATGATAGGGCCCACACAGCACCGACCACCAGCCATTGGCTGGTGGCTGGGGACTAGCCAATCCATTTCCGTACAAGACCATGCAATCAATGATTGAACGGAGATGGAACGCAATAACGTTGCGTGCCTCGTGTTAAACGCGTGAGCGGGTGCGATCCTTACCGTGGGGCCTACCTTGATGTGTTTATTACGTATACATTCCGTTCATCCGTTTTTCTAGATCATTTTAATAATGGTGATTGACCATTAATGGGCCACCAAAATTTAGATCAAGATGATTTTATTTTATTTTTTCATTCAGAATTAACCTTATCAACAGTTTAGATGATAAATAAGCCATTAAGATGTGCCCTAAGAAGTTTTTAATGGTAGAACGTTCAGTAACCACGGTTTCCTAGATTATGGTCCACCTGAAATTGAATCCTGTTTCATTGTTGAGATCATGCCTTAAAATGATTTGGAAAAATGGATAAATAAAATTCAGGCTGCTTCGGTTTCCTAGATTATCATCCACCTGGTAATTGAATCTTGTTTCATTTTTGAGATCATGCCTAAAATAATTTGAAAAAATGGATAAATAAAATTCAGGCAGCTTCGGTTACCCCCCCCCCCCAAAATATATATATATATATATATATATATATATATATATATATATATATATATATATATATATATATATATATCTATGGCATCTACAGACAAGTGGGGCTTACCTTAGTTTTAATAATGTATTTTTTTTTTGATATATAATTCTTTCACCCTGAAATGTGACATCAGATGAATGGATCAGGTAGCATGTAAACACAACGTTGGGCGCTTGCACAAACCTAATGATCGGCGTTCCATTCCTACTTATTTCTCTGGTGGGGCCTATCTGAGTTTTCTTATTATTATTATTATTATCATGAGTTTTGTTGTCAGCAGTTAAAATGAGGGCAGTACCCGATGGACAGCGTGGATCTCATGAAAGCTCCATTCACGTGGATCACGTGACTATCGGTTTGTGAAACTAACCAAGGGAGTGGATGTCGCAAAGGAGAGGGGATTAGGTGATTCGGGGTTAACAGCTTAGTGGGTGAGTTCCTGACCGTTGGGCCCACCTTGATGTATGTGTTATATCCACTCTGTCTATCAGTTTTTTTGGCTCATTTTAGAGCATGGTCCCAAAAATGAAATAGATCCAAATATCAAGTGAACCACACACAAAGAAACAGTGGTCATCGACCATTGAAAACTTTTCATGTGTGATAAATTTTTTGGATAAAACAGATATTCGTGTTTTCCCTTCATCCAAGGTCTGTCTGAACTTGTCAACAGGTTGGAAGCAAATAAACACTACTATAGGCCTTAGGAATTTTTTAATGGTTGGCATTGCATGACCACTTATTTCGTTGTCCACTTGAGATTTGGATCGGCTTCAATTTTTTAGACCATGCCATAAATGAGCTGGAAAAAATGATGGATGTATGGATATTCAACACATGCATTAAGGATGGACCAGTGGTCAGGAACTCACCCAACGAGCTGAGAGTCACCTAATCTGCGCTAATCACAAGTAAAATCTGGTGGACTGCACCAAACCTCTTTTTTTTTTTTTTTTTAACCCACGCACATACACCCCCACACACCCACGCTATAGTGGAATTTCACCACCACCTATGGATACTTGAACCCTTGACCGGGTGTTGAAAGTCCTGAGAGTCTACCACTGGAGCAAGATTATGGATCCGGCTGCGCTAAACTTACCTGATAAGGCCTGGCATGCATGTGCGACTGCCGTGGGAAGTGTGCACCCCACTTCTTCGTATTCTGATGCTCTTTGAGCGTTGGCAATGTGGTATGCCTGTGTCTCCATTATTAAATGTGTTAAGATTGGAGTTGTCCTACCTAAATGGAACTTGAAATCTTCGGCTGGTTAGAAATTATAGAATCGCATGTTGAAGAGTTATAAAGCTTTTCTATCTACGTGACTCTTATAAATAATTTACATTGTAGATTTTAAATAAGGGCTTCAGTTACAGGAAAAGAAAGAATTAAGCATAATTTTTTATCATTAAAATATCAATTTTTTTTAAGATTAAGTGAAACTTCGTTATCACTGCGTCAAGCCATATTTCATGGGTTTTTAGTACTTTTGAGTTGGAGAGAGAGAGAGAGAGAAATGGAATGGGGAAAATGTAAAGAGAGTGCATGCATGTGTGAATTTTGCAGATGCCTTGGGATGTGTGAAGTTGAGCTTATATTAAATATTAGTACGAAGTATGACGAAAAAAGGAAAAACCCGATAGGCTATTTTTAACAAAAGGATGGTTGAATGTCTCTGCTTCTTGACTTCGGTAGCACAGTTTGCTTTGATGGAACCCACGTTTCAGCAGGACTGGTGGATAGATTCATAGGACTTTTGGACAAGAGTGGAAAATAAGTGTAGCAGCCTTTCAGCAATTGCATATTGACTCATGACAACCTCGAACTTCTCTGAATTAGCACAATTACTCTCTTGAGCAGTCACAACCTCTGCTATGGCTCCTTGATGGTCTATTGCGATGGGGTCGGTGGCTAGGCACCGGCTAAAGATCCATATCTTTGTTTTTTTGCAGTTTTGGCAAGTTCTTCTAGAGAGGCTATTATTACGTCATTTGGGTGCTAATTTTGATAATTGGTACCTTAGGTACCTACAGTAGTATTTTGTCAATTTTTTGCATTGTAACTGCTATTTCTGGAGTTTTTGGGATTTTCGATAGTTCATCAGCCATCAGACTTGGATGTCTGATGATCGGGCCTAGGTATTTTCTCTAAGAGGTGTCCATGACCCTTTCAACATGACTTTTCTAAGTTTTTATTACCATTTGAGTTTAAAAAATGTGACTTCATTATCATTGTACATCTTTCAAGTGCCCTCAGCATCTTGAGAGATTGGCTACTATCTGATACGAATAGGCTACAAGCCTGCAATCTGATCCATCAATCATCTTTGGGTCATGTCGCAACCCCTTTCTAGTTGAACAAATTGGGTTTTTTGGGCCTTTCGTGCCAACTAGAGTTGGTTATATCCATGAAATGTATTTATGAGTTTTCGGAGAACTCTAATGATTTTAACAAATGACCACTGTTTTAGTTAAGATCTGTCAGTCAAAGGCAGCATCAGCAGGTGCATATCCGGATATGGAGTAGGTAGGCAAATTTATTTATTTATTTTTAAGTTTAAAATAGAAGGTTTTCTATACTTAGCATAAAAGACAGGTTGCCATATGATTTTGATTTATTTTATTTTATTTTAAATCACATCCCCATATTAGATTTCTTATGCAATTCTGACGTCTGATGATCTGAAATTACCCAAACCATTTACTAAATTTGTTTTAACTGTTCATCACCAACCGTCAGCCAAAATACTTTCCCCATGTGATTTTTGGGTTCTATTAATCTCTACACTGTCTCCTACTTATGGGCAGTTGTGGCTTGAGGTACATGCCACTTAAATATTGTGGAATTTGATTGGCAACAGGCCTGTGTCAGACATTGGCCTACATATATAAAACAAATTTAAAAGTTATTTAGTAAATAGGTAATTAACTGAACCTATCTCTAAGAATATCTAATGAGCCAATCAAATCCTCGCATTGTGTGCCTCGTCCTTGCTTAGCAGTACCCAATCCGTGTCCCCTCCCCACCACTGGGGAGCGGATTCGGTGTGGCGGAGCCTCACCCAATAATGTAGGGTCTTAACTATAGGACCTTTATGCATGAATATTTGTATATTTAAGTTGTCCATCTATTTTGCCAGCTCATTTTAGAGTATGATCCCAAAAATGAAATATATCCAAATGTCAAGTGGACCACACTATAAGAAACAGTGGTGATTGAGCACTTACTATTAAAAATTTGCTAAGCCTATGGTAATGTTTATTTGCTATCTAGTCCGTTGATGAGGTCACGAACTTAGATGAAGGGGACAAATAAATAAATAAATAAAATATCAGCTTAATTGAAAACTTTTGTGGCCTATGAGAAGTTTTCAACAGTCAATCACCACGGTTTCTGGTGGGTTGGTCCACTGCAGATTTAGATCTGCTTCATTTTTGGGTTGTGCCCTAGAAGAGGTACAAAATGGATGTACCTCATGGATAACAATACATACATCAAGGTGGCCCCATAGTAAAGGCTACACCGTGTTGAGTGAGGCTGGGCCACACCTAATCTGCTCCCCCACCACAGTAGTTGGGGATGGCTTTGATGGATCCTCTCGGAGGTGGGTGGATCCTTTATTGTGGGGGCCCATTGGGATGTATGTGCCTCACATCCATGTTGTCCATCCATTTTAACAGCTAATTTTAAGGCATATTCTCAAAAACGAAGCATATCCAAATGTCAGGTAGACCACCACAAGAAATTGTGGTGATTGGCCATTAAAAACTTTCTGTTGGCTACAAAAATTTTGGGTCAAGTTGATATTTGTGTGGTCCCTTCATTTAAGTCTTTTGACTTCATCAGCAAGTTGGATGGAAAATAAAATTCCAATAGCCCCTAAGAAGTTTTTAATGGTGGGTATTAATCACAATTATTTCTTGTGATGTGGTGCATTAAGATTTGGATACACTTCATTTTTTAGGTGACACCCTTGAATAAGGTTGCCAATACAGATGGACGCCGTGGATGTAACACACATAAATCATGGTATCCCCACATTCAGGATCCACCCATGCATGCCTCCAATTTAGATCGTGACCCCAACACCACCCAAGTAGCTGGTGTCAAAGCTCAGTGAGCCCCATCACGAAGTCTGCGTGTTGTCTATACTGAAGATCTATTTTATCAGCTTATATGAGGGTGTGTTTTGTCTACCTTGTCCATTCATTTTTCCAGCTCATTTTAGAATATGTCTGACCTTACCAAGGACTCGAATGGCAAATGAACATTACAATTAGTGCCAGGAAGTTTTTAAAGCTGGACATTCAATTAACATTATTTTCCTGTGGTGTGATCCACCTGAGATTTGGATCCACCTCAATAATGGGATTTAGCCTAAAATGAGTCGGGAAAAAAAATAAATGGACGGCATGGATAAAATACATACATCATAGTGCGGCCCACGAAGCTTTGAAACTAGCTAGCATGCTGGCGTTGGGGTCGCAACCAAACCGCGTCCACCGATGCCGCGCCGAACTAGTTGTGTACGGGTAAGAGCTAATTCACCGACGCTGGGGGCGTGGCGTCATGGTGCGACCAGATCATGTACCGTATAAGCTACACGTGTGTACACTAATTTCAAATTGCTGTGGTTCGAATAATAATCATATAATAAACGGACTTTTTTCAAATTAATATTAACCATTTGTATGCCACTGATTAAAGTGTCAAGACTGTTTTGGTGCACTTTTAGACTATGGCCCACTCACTATTTGAACTATTAAATGAATTGTCTCGATGTGGTCCACATATGCTACACGTGCAGGAAAGACGTGGAGGCACGGTACCCAAACCCCAGTGGGACAGAGAGTTTGCATCCGTTGCTGCGGTGTGCAGGTTCTTGGTGGTAGCGGATTGGCTGGTGCACCTCACTCCAGCTATATAGCTGCCGTAGGTACGTGTCGTGCGAAGATGAGCACTTTGCTCCTCGAGCTCCTGAGTTGGAGGAGCGGTTCAAAGGAGATCAAATTTACGTGGCCCTTAAAATGGTGTATTTATAATATCTACACTGTTCGTATATATTTTAGAGATCATTTTAGACCATTATGCAAAATACGTATCATATATAAAGATCATTTGGACCACATCATAAATAGCAGCGGAGATAATGATTTCTACTGTTAAACAATTTGTAGGGCCCACCATAACGTTATTTTCCATCTAATATGTTCATAAGGTCACAAAGACCTGAACGAAAGTAAAAACAAATTTTATATCGATCTAAAACTTCTATGACTCCAAAAAGGGTTTCAATGGTAGACGTTTAATCCCCCGCTATTTTTTGCAGTGTGGTCCACTTGATAGTTAGATCTGTCTTATTTTTAGCCTCAAGACTTAAGACAAACTCATCAAATGTATGGACGGTTTGGATATAACACATACCTAATAATGCCGACAGAACTTGCTGACATCAATATAGTAGCTATATATAGCTGGTGTGAGGTACACCAGCCAATCCGCTTCCCTTCGTGGTGGGGTGGGCGGGATCCCTGACCATGGGGCCCACCTTGTTCCTTGTATCCAAGCTGTCCATCCGTTTTAAAAGCTTAATTTAGGGCAAGATTACGAAAAACGAAACAGATCTAAATCCCAGGCATGATCCAAAATATGAAGCAGATCCAAATCTCATGTGGACGTTACCACAGGAAACAGTCTTGATTGAATCCCCATCTTTAAAAACTTCATAGGGGCACGAGAATGTTTATTTGCAACCTGTTGACAGGGTCACAACAATCTGGATGAAGAGATTACACAAATATCAGATGGATCTAAAAATTGTGGGCCATGAGAAGTTTTTAATGGTCTATTACTGCTGTTTCCTGTATTATAGTCGACCTGAGATTTTTATCTATCTCATTTTTGGGTTCATGCCTAAAATGATTTTTCAAAACCGATGTACGGTGTGGATGTAAGGAAAATATATCACGGTAGGTCCCACAGTTAGTGATCCACGGACATGGGTTAATCCCAAACCACGCCCGTTAATGCGAGGATTTGCTTCTATACCGAGGACGTACCACGTGCGCACATCCTTCAAAACCTTTTTGTATTGAGGCAGCAGATCTCATTTCTGGTGCGTCGAGCTGGACTGGAGTGAGTCTCGCGGCCATCGCCACCATAATGGCTGATGCGTCCAACGGCCCTAAAGTCCATCTAATGCACCGCATCAAGCAATCGCAACGGTCACAAGATTCATTCCAATAAGCAGCTCCGATATTTTCATTTTGGCCTTGAAATGGACCATTTTCAATGATCCACAAAATCAACAGGTCAGACCAACTGATCATTGTGATTTTCTGGACCATGGCTAACCATGACCAGCCGACCAGATAGAAAGTCTGTGTCAGCTGCCCCATGCACTGCATGTATCTGGTTGGCAGACCGTCCCACGAGATGGATAATCGGAATCGTCAGATCCCATGGAGAGGGAGGAGTAGCGTAGAGGTGGACCTAACTTAGTTCCGGCTTCGCAGGACCGGAGACCTAACATGGATCTCTTCAAGTACTCGTAAAGGTGCAACGTGACACCGTACCTTACACTACGAGAGCAATAAGGGAGCGGATTGGGTGCGGCACCGGCCTCAACCAAGACGGTGCGTTCTTTCCGTGGGGCCCACCTTGATGATGTATATATTATACATCCATTCCGTCCATCCGTTTTTCTAGGTTATTATTGAGAAAGAACCGAAAATTGAAGCTGATTGAAGTCTCAGGTGGTTCACACGACAGGAAACATTAGTGATTGAACACCCCACCGTTAGTAAACTTCCTAGGGCCCACCGTAATGTTTATTTTCCATCCAATCCGTTGACAAGGTCAAACAAAGTCCAATGAAGGGAAAAAATAATCAGCTACGTGCAAAAAATTTATAGCCCATTAATCGCCAATAACCAAAATTTCCTATGGTATAGTCCACCCGAGAATTAGATCAGCTTCATGTTCTGCCCCATGCACTTGAATGATTTGGAAGAACGGATCGACTGCGTTGATGGAGAATGCATAGATTAAGGTGGGTCCCGTGGAAAGGGCCGCACCTAATCGGCATCCGAGAAAAAAAAAAAAAAATAACAAATGCAAAACAAACGCACATGCTACACTGTACACGTTCCCTGAACATCAATCCTGACGGTTGAAATTGTGGGTATCACTAACTGCATGGCATAACTCGAAAATCACATTGGTTGGATGTCCAGTCAATCTATTAGCAGGCATTTATTGGCAGCGGATTGGCTGGTGTACCACACACCAGCTATATAGCTGATGTATCGACGTCAGCAAGTTCTGCAGGTCTCATCGTGAGGTATGTGTTATATCTAAACCTTCCATTCATTTGGCAAGTTCGTCTTAAGGATTGAGACCAAAAATAATGTAGATCAAACTATTAATTGGACCACGCTGCAAAAAACATCAATTGGACCACGCTGCAAAAAACAGTAGGGGATTGAACCTATACCATTGAAACCTTTTTAGGAGTCACGGAAGTTTTGAATCAATAAGAAATTTGTTTTTCCTCTTCATCTCCATCTCTGTGACTTTATGAACAGATTATATGAAAAATAAATGTCATAGTGGGCCTATAAAATATTTTACGTGAAAATCATTATCGCCCTTGCTATTTGTGGTGTAGTCCAGCTATTTGTGGTGCAGTCCAGGTGATCTTTGGATATGATTCCGTTTCTGGATAATGCTCTACAATAATCCCAAAAAACGGGTGTTTATATAATAAATACGTCACTGTTAGGCCACGTAACTTTGATCTCCTTTAAACCCTTCATATAACCTGGACCTCGAGGAGCACGAGGGCTTGGCACACGTACCTGCATCAGTTAAGAAGTGGATTGGCTGGTGTACCACACATCAGCTATATAGCTGATGTAAACACGTGTCATGTGAAGACGAAATCCAACGCTCCTTGGCTCCAAGTTGTACAAACTGTTCAAATGAGATCAAAGTTATAGAGTAATGATGTGTTTATTTTATCCATATCATGCATTTACTTTTTGAGATTATTTTAGAGCACTAGAAAAAAATAATCATACCCAAAACTTAACTTGGCCACACTAAAAATAGTAATGAGGATAATAATTTTTACCATAATAATTGTTTTTCATTCAATCTATTAATAATGTGAAAAATACATGGATGAAGAGAAAAAACAAATTTCATATTGATTCGAAGTTTCTGTGACCTCCAAGAGGGTTTCAATGGTAGCCGCTCAATCTTACACTGTTTTTTGCAGTGTGGTGCTTTTGATCTTTAGATCTGTATCATTTTTTGGCACAAACCTTAAGATAAGCTTGCAAAATGGATGGACGGTTTGGATATAACACATACCTTATAATGGGACTCACAGAATTTGCTGACGTCAATACACTAGCTATATAGCTGGTGTGTCGTACACAAGCCAATCCGCTTATGCATTTATTACATAATTTCGATCGTTAATCTGGCAGAAATTGTAATTGTTAGGTTGTACTCCATCAAAACAGAGGCACATGATTTGAACGGTTTGGATTGACTTACATGCCTTCCGCTTATAGGCGTGGTGTGTGGTGCACAACATATAACAAACTGTCGCAGAGCATAACAAAAAAAGTGAAAAAACTAGACAGCGGTGAGAGTTCACCACTTCTTTTTTAAGTCATGGCATCTCAACCATCGTACATGCGTCATTCATTTAAGAAAATCTAGACCATTTAAAACCATGGTGCCATTACGATGGAGCGAATCCATGCACTCAGAACCTTCAAATGAACTTAACCATCAGATTTTTTTCTAAATTTTGGCTATCGATCATCTGTTTCCAACCATCCATTTATCATCACAAACGGTTAGAATCATTCGGACCTACCAAAGATCCACGTGACCTACGATTTGGACGATCTCGTAGATGTATGCCCACAATTGATGAGACACCACAACTTAAAAAAGCGGTCAGACTAGCAGTCGATTGAATGGTAATTGTCCGAAACTAACCCAGTGAATGAGAGATACTCTGGCAGACCACGATTGATGATACACAGGCACTGAGAAATTACTAGAAATTTCGCAACTAGAATATAATTGATAAAACATAAACCGTCCAAATTACGGATCCCAGTTAAGATGTATCTAAACTTAAAAGATCCGGCACATGTACTGTGTCAAACTGAACATTATCCAATGGTCATGTTTCATCAAAAAAATGTTCAGGAATCTGAAGTTACAATTATTCAAAACCAACCGAATCATGAGACGGTAACTTATGGATAGTGGGTCCACAATTTGGTCGGTTTAATTTTAAATAATTTGTGCCAAGTGTATAATTTTCAGCGCCTGTGTATCAAGCATCATACGCTGCCAGAGTATCATACAAGCCCCTCCAAAAAAAAAAATCGAGTCCACCGGACAAAACCACCGTCTCTGTCCAAAATTCGTGAGCCCGCATTTCCCTATCTCCCAACTCTCCTCCTCACCTTCTTCTTATACTCTCTCTCTCTCTCTCTCTCTCTCTCTCTCTCTCTGTAATGGGGCACGCATCGAACGGCTCGTCTTTGCCCTCTCCCCCTCTGAAATTTCTCATCTACGGTCGTACGGGCTGGATAGGGGGCCTCCTCGGCAAGCTCTGCGAAGCGCAGAGCATCGACTACACGTACGGATCCGGCCGTCTGGAGAACCGCTCCCAGCTGGAAGCCGACATCGCCGCCGTCCAGCCGAGCCACGTTTTCAATGCCGCCGGTGTCACCGGCCGGCCGAACGTGGACTGGTGCGAGTCGCACAAGGTGGAGACGATCCGTACAAACGTCGTCGGCACCCTCACCCTGGCCGACCTCTGCAGAGAGAAAGGCCTTATCTTGATTAACTACGCTACCGGCTGCATCTTTGAGTACGACGACAAGCATCCGCTTGGGTCGGGGATCGGATTCAAGGAGGAAGATTCCCCCAATTTCATCGGTTCCTTCTACTCTAAGACCAAGGCCATGGTAATTTCCAGATCCAACGGTTATGATTTGTTCTGCAATTCTTTTCAGCATCTGACACGTGAGATAGTGTGAATTGCGATTTTTACTCTTTTTTTTTTTTGGATCTGATTTGGTTGTAGATTGTCTTCCCCTGTTTAAGAAACGCGTAGATCTAGATCTTGGAGATGGTATTTTACGCTCCATTTGTTTTTTGCCTTTTGAATTTCACTAGAATGTCTTGCGTAATTTGAATTCTGAGAGGAAATCTACTTAAATGAGATGTATTCATGCATAGATCTGATGTGTGAATACTTGAAGCATAAATGCTGCTGTTGTGTTTAACTTGGTGGTGAATGTGGAGAGTAGACTTTTACTATACTTACATACATACATACATGCATGCATACATCCACCATTTCATCTTGCTAGTAATGTATATCATTTTGTCTGCTTCTTGTCAGCTGTGAATAAGTTTTGTTGGTAGTGATTAGTGACCTGTTTTTCTAAATTTCATCTTAAATGTAAATGATCAATGGCTAGTTGTTCATAGGCAGGATAAGCGACTTTTGAAACTGTTAGCTTGTAAGCTAGAAGTGAATTCATTCTTTTATACTGGCAACTCTGTTCTTTTTGTAGTTGCAAGGAGTTATGGGGACACATGGAGAAGTTGTGCAAGATCTGGTCTATCTTCCATAGTGCCCCACAATTTTAGGGGCCGTTTCCCAAAATTAGGTTGGTCAGATGATCCTAATCACTTGATTGGGAAATAACCTAGAAATTGCAGTGATCATTTCCATCCCCGAACGTAACTGTTAAGATAGTTTGATTGGCCTAATTTTCGGATTGTGGCCCGTATAGGTTATGCGATGGGTGGATGAGCTATCCATGTATTCCAATGGGGACTCTTGTGCAACTAGCAACCCTCCCTAACCGTGGCATGCGCATCAAATAAAGGAAAAGATTTAGTGGGTCAACTTGGAGGAGTAATTAGTGCTAGGGTAGATTAGGATAATCTTTGATTTGTGTATTTTGTAGATTTGTGTAGTCCTAAATTGATGTAGAGCAGGTCATGGACACTTTCATGTCCAAGATGGACCAAAGAAGCCCAATCGGAGGCGGAAGTGATCAGGACTGTTAGAACCCTAAAACAGGCCTATCTTGCAAACCGGAATGAGTTATCCGACGTCCCATATATGATTTTGGGGTAGGAGAAGCTACTTTAGCCAACCAACCCGCTACGCCGGGTTGCCCACGCCGAATTTGCGAGATTCCATCAGATCGACAATCGAAAATCCTTTTTAATTCCATTTTTACTATTTATAGTAACTTTTAGTTCTGTCATAACTCTTGATCCTTTGAGCTTTAGGAGTTGTGTCCAACATGAAAAGGGCTTAGAAATTTTAGGAGAGTAATGTGGTTAGGCCAAATAGGACACTTACTATTTTTGCCCGAAAACCATGAAGTTTACTATTTATAATAAGAATCATGACTGTCCATAAATAGTAAGTTTACTATTTATAATATTTCACGAATTTTAGGGAGTTTTAGTTGGATTTTGATTTTGAAACTTCTTCCTAGGTTTGGTATCACTATTTAAAGGGTTGTAAATTCGTTTTTATCATCAATCAAGCTAATTTTGAATTTATTAGATTTTATTTCTATTTCTCCTCGTGGATTCGAGGAATCTCTGTGAGAATTCCAGAGAAGCCCAGTGGACTCAGAGTAGTTAACCCTAAGGAAGATGCCAAGACGGTGATCAACCTCATCATGTCCTTCCTTGCGTCATAATTCTATCCATTAGTACTGATTGAGATCCATTGAACTCATGGTTGTACAGTTGCCCGCTCACCAACCAAAATGAAGGTTTACATGTAGATTAAACCATCTACTCAGCTTAAAGATCTCCATGGTTGTGAGTGTGGAGTATGCAGACTAGTTACCTGTGTCAGGATGAACTTGGGAATCCATTCTTATGATCCTAGAATAATAAGGCACTAACCCTTTTTACTTTGAAAAGTTAATAACTTAATAGTGAATTTGAGGCTTCATTTTTGTGTAGTCTACGATCTAAATCTGATCCATTAACTAATAGAAATGTTGCCTTTTGTTTTCCTGTGCCGGCTGATGCACTAGTTTATTCATCACCAATTGTACAAGATGCATGTGAGTTTCTTCTACCTGTTTTACAGAGAACTAACCTATGCACTTGAGACTTGTGACATTTCGTGAAGCTTTCCATGGACTTGAACTTGGCTCAAGATTTACCAATATGATGGACTCTATTCACTTTCATCAGTGGGCTAAGTGACTTGATATTGTAAAGAAGTGAAACACTCGGGGAGTGTCTAAAGCCTGAGTGTCTAAAGCATAGTTAGCGAGTCTAGAACAGGATGTGGGGAACTGTACATGAAACATGAATAGGTAATGGAAAGTGAGAAACATAGTTACTTGTGAGGGGAAAAGGATCTCTGGGTATCTAGTGTAAGTTTCTAAAACAGTCCCAAATTGAAGAGAAGTTGAAGGAAGTAGAGCAGTAACCCAAAGTAAGATTCGGCCTTTTGTAAAATTTGCCAAATATTCCAGGAAAACAAGTTCAAAGTTTAAGCTATAGTTATTTATTTATTTAATTTACACACACACACACGCACACACACATGGGTATGACTCTATTTTGGAAACAAATTGACTGCAACTTGCTTAATTCCCTGGGGAAGCTGACCTGGGCTACTCAAACAAGGAAATGAAATTACAACTTCATACGATTTCTTTGAAGTGATCTAAATTGGACCATCAAATCACGTGGATTGATATTTGACTAGCAATAGCAATCAAATTGTTCACACCCCAAGTATAGGGTTGTGATGTAGTAATAATCTCGGTAAGACCGAGGTCAAATCCATAGGGACTGAACCTTGTACGTAATCTGAAAATAACCAGAACTAGAACTAGAATAAGATGAAATCTAAATCAAGTGAATATGAGGATATAATGGTGAAATAGGAAACTAAAAGTTAGAGAAATCAAAGGTAGGAAACCAGGGTGCCAAGGATCCACTTGTAGAGATCAGCGAGATCTACGCTTGAGTCATGAACTCAACTGGCCTTCGAGTCCCATCTTCATTCAGTTGGAAAATATAATCATGAAAATCGAATCTGAACTTCTATTGATCTAGTTTTCTAGAGATAAGACGAATGTAAATTAGAATGGATTCCATCACCAAACCATGCCCATGAGACAAGGTGAACAACAGAATTAAACCAATCTACAGCCGATCTGAGAGATGTATGAATGTTAGGAAGGATTCCATCATCCAACCATGCCCAGGAGATGATGGTGAGCAATAGGGTTCCCAAATTCACAAACCCTATACTGCTAAGAACATGCTCAAAGCTATCGTAGATCCATTGTAATTTAAGTCACAACAAACCATTAAAAATTGAAAGCATTCCTATTAATCAAACTAGAATCAAAAGAGAGTTCAATTAAAACATGAATCCAAGCCATAAGCACAACCCATCACGCTACAAGCTTCACCTCTTAGCCCTAGCTAAGAGGTTTATCCAATCATGGTCAAGATTAAGCTAGATATCTTAAAGACATAAGATAAAATAGAATTAAGAAAGAAAAGGGAAGAAAAACTCCAGAGCCGCTCCACGTTCTGGATGCCTCCACAGCCGACCTTGGCTTCTCTGCATCCCAACCTTTGCTCACGTTCCACTTCACACGTCTAGATGATCCCCCGCTGCGTGGAATCCAACCTCCTTTTATAGGCAGCAAAAGGATGATAGGTCGGTCACCGACCTTCTTTACGCATGTTAATTCCAGAAAAACCAACTGGACAACTCTGTTTTGCGCAAAAGAAGAACAACCTGCATTTGAATTGATTTTTGGAAGAAAAGAACCATCAATGCCGTCTATTCTGATTCCATAGTTGGGGTCAGGACCCCCTATTCTAACGTTTGAATGGTCCGGATCATGCATCCGACCCTGACTATGCTCCTCGAATGGCCCGGAATGTCCGGATTTCTCGGACGCATGACTTGCAAAAAAAACGACGCTGTGATGATCGGTGGGCCCCACAGTGATGTTTTTGATGAAATCCACCCTGTCCATTGAATTCCTAGCGAAAAACCATTTGGTAAGGGGTGGTTTTGGTAGGGTCTGGCGTGGCCCACTGAATCAACTCAACTCGTCGTTCATCTTGCGTTTGACGGTGATCTGCGTGTCCGTACGTGCATGGGACCAAAAGGAAAGCTAGGCGAGGGTTGTGCCCCCCCTCTGGACGCAATGGACGGTCCTGATCGTCTAAATGGATGATGGGTGGGCCCCACTGCCCAAAAACGGTCGGACGCTGTCTGTCCGCTGGTGTAAAAGGAAGAAGCTTGGAGAAGAGTCGGGTCAACTCTCTGTTGACCGGACTCTTGGTTCGGTGTATAGCGAGAGTGCACCGCCTGTGCACTCTCACACCGTATGTGGGGTCCACTGTGATGTATATGAGAAATCCGCTCCATCCATTCGTTTAACACCCAGTTTAAGGGGTTGAGACCAAAATTGAAGCATATCCAGAGATCAGGTGGGCCCCAAATCAGAGATTTATGGGTTGATCTGTCCGTTGGGCCAGTTTTACAAGGATCCAATGGTTGAAATTCAACATGTACGGTTAATTTAGGGTCCTCAAGCCAGATATAAAGTTTCGAGCCGAACGGATGGTGGGAATCCTGTGATCTTGAATTCTAGACGGTTTTCAGGCCCGTTTAATGAGTGACGTGATTTTCTCGGATCTCCAGCGTGCAAATTCTTTGTTCTTGGTCCCCTGGGGTTCGCCCCTTGCCTGGGTGATTTATGAGCGTTAAATCCATGCTTTTAGTACCCATTTCCAGTCCAAGCTCCTAAAATCACCTTGTATTATAAACACGATTAAATTAGGGCGTTAAACGGTATCATGCTCGTAAAATCCGGTAATAACTGGGGTCTAATATACAATATTTGACCCTCAACACAAATCATTCATTATTTTTGTGCTTCTGAGGAGTAAGTTACGGTGGGTTCATTGGGTCCTAATAGGGGGCATTTCAAGCTGTAATGATTTCTGATATTGAAGGAATTGGAGATAGGATGGAAGATAATGGGAATAAGGGGAGGCCGATCATTAGATGGAACCATGGTTGAAAGTATTGCCTGAAACTGGTGTGTTTGCCCAATGCATACTGGTATCGTCCATGAGCGATATGGCTGTTTCGGTCTGTATCAGCCCACCCAATGCATACTGGTATCCTCCATGAGTGACATGGCTGTTTCGATCTGTATCAGCCCAAAACAGCCTAATACAGGGCAATATGGGGCTGTATCAGTGGTGAATGTTACATTATCTGCTACACCCATTTTAGACCTTGGTTGGAACACATGGATTGTATCTCATGTGGCAACTTTATCTCCAGTTTTGGTTAGAGTGTCCACAAATCACAGGGGGGAGATCAAAATGTTTTTCAGGACTGGCAGGTATAATTGATTCAACTAAGGTGTGAGTTGGAGCTCCAAGGAGGTGCATTCACAAAATGCAACTGAGTGTACATCTTCACAAGCCGTCGAGCTATGGAGACTTTTACTCTTAGTTGACTGGATTGGGAATTGCCTTCTAAATGAATACTTCTGTTTTACCAATGCCTTAAAGAGAGACGAATGAGATTTTTCCGATCCCTAGTTGAGGGAGTGTGGAAGTTGCCATTATGTATAGGGCTACCTTTCCTATCCATTGTCTCTACTTCATTCCTTATTTCTTTTTTTTCTTTTTTTTTAATGGTCAACAAGATTTTCTGTTAATTATTGAAAAAAGAAACAAATTAAGTGGCCACATGGTACACATGGTGTCAAGGCCTGAACTGAAACTAGAAAGAGTAAACAGGAAAATAGCTCCTTTTCTTCGTTGGAAAATAGCCATTGGATATAACACTTGGTGGCTATCTCAATCTCATCCCCAATGGAGTAAGCTTTTGACCATCTCCCATCATGTTGCTGAATGTTGCCTTCCTTTATTGTCACCTTAGTGCAGAAGTTTTACAGTTCTGCAACGACACCATGGCATGCATTTGTAAACTGAAAATGTATTCTTATTTTCTAGTTTGACATAGCATTGTTGATTTTGGTGTTTTTTTGCCATCCCTGTTTTCAAGCATCATTGGTTCTCTGAAATCGGAACCTTAGTGGACTTCTCCTGATGGTCATTTCTTATCAACAGGTGGAAGATCTGCTCAAGAACTATGAGAATGTCTGCACCCTCCGTGTCAGGATGCCCATCTCATCAGATCTATCGAACCCACGTAACTTCATCACAAAAATCACTCGATACGAGAAAGTGGTCAACATCCCCAACTCGATGACAATCTTGGACGAGCTCCTCCCAATCTCCATCGAGATGGCGAAGCGGAATCTCACCGGGATTTGGAACTTCACCAATCCCGGCGTGGTCAGCCATAACGAGATCCTGGAGATGTACCGTGACTACATTGACCCCAGCTTCTGTTGGAAGAACTTCACGCTGGAGGAGCAGGCGAAGGTAATCGTCGCCCCAAGGAGCAACAACGAACTAGATGCTACCAAATTAAACAAGCAGTTCCCCGAGCTTCTGCCCATCAAGGAGTCCCTCATAAAGTATGTATTCAAGCCTAATCAGAAGACCTCTACAGCATGAGTTACTTATTGGTTTTATGTTCTATTTCTCGAGTGAGCTCCTGGTGATGGGAGTACAGAACCATATATCTTCTTGCATCCGTCATTCAAGGTGGCGCATGTTTGGCATTTTATCTGCTTTGTTTATCAATAAGTTAGTTTTTTGGTGGGTTTTGTTCTTCTTCCTTCTTTTTTTAAAAAGAATTTAAATTCCTGCTATAGAACTTGTTCTATCATCTTGAAGGACTGATTTGCTCATATATATATTATTTAAGATGGATTCTTGTTCGTTGCTGATATATGTGTATTGGGTATCTCTGAAAAGGCTCAGTGGCAGCACTCTGGCCATGTAGCATTGTACTTTCCACTTTAGTTTTCTAGTGAAAAAATGTATGGAATTTGCGTATGGGACTGACCACCTTTGGCTAGCTTTAGTCTTTTAAAACATGCACAAGCTATTTGGTCTTGCCACCAGCCCAACCACTAATAACTGTGACCACCTTTTCCAATATCCCTTTTCTATAATACTCAAAATATATAAGGGCATGTTTGCTTAAAAGTCAAAAAATGGATTTAACTCATTTTACTGCCAAAACATACAATATTATAACTGTCAACGCCTGTTGGCAAGGTAGACTGTCAAGGATGAACAGTTCTGGTGTGACCCAGCTGCATTCTGGATGGGCCTGATAATGGGGGGATCATTTCTTCACCACAGGACACGATCCATGGACAGTTTGGATTCTGTACATGGATCACTAGTTGATGGATGAGTGGAATTGTAGAGAAAAATAGGGGGTAGGCAAACCGGCCCTAAGGATTTAGTAAATCAATTACACGTAAGCATAGGGCGTTTGGTTTGTGTGTAGAGGTTATGAGCTTGACTTTTGTATTTTTTCTATTTCACAAGGAACCAGGGACCTAGTTAACATTCATGGATGGATTCTGGTCCAACCATGAATTTTGGGCTAGGTTTTTTAAAATTGCAAAAGTTGAATAGGGAAACAAACCCACAACCCCTACCAAAGATAACGACCACTTAACTATTAGTATTTTTAAATTTATATATCCGAGAGTAAGGCAGCAGACACCACTTTTTGAATGGGAAAAAGATCGAATGTTTAGTGAACCAGGAATGACAGCTTACACTGCAGATGCATGATTTGGGGTTTTAGCTCCACTTGAGGTGATTATATGGGTAATCGTTCTAGAGATGGGCCCTCCATGGATGCTGTGCAAAATCTCTCCCCACAAATCATCCTAACCTTTTGAATAGTGAACTCGAATGTAATGCTTTGGCTACTCTATGCTTTCAACTGTCTATTGATCAAATCATATCTGTGGGGAGTGATTTCGCACAGAATAATCTCTCATTTAAACAAACCATGAAACACCATAAGCAGAAGGAACTTCATTCCACATTGAATTAGAAATAAAAAATGATACATTTCATTGCCAAATGCAATCTGGCAATTGTATTATTTCACTATCATTGCAGGAAAAGAAACAGTACAAACATGGTGAATCATCTGAAATGATACCCCATTACTACCTTCTATGCATCCATTCACTAAATGTGCCCAAAGATACCATTCCTATGACGCATGGGGGGGCTTTCAAAAGAGCCAGGAGCTTTACCAATAGGAATTGGATCATTAGGAAGTACAGTGTAAACCACCAGCGGGCTTCTTACGACGTGAACGCCGTCCTTCCATGCAATGTAACCAGAAATTATGGGCTGCTGCGCAATGACACCTCCGCTTACCTTAACCGTAAACGATTTTGTCTCACCCTTGGATGAGAAAGAAAGGACGGATGGTTCGACAAACACTTGGAGGAGGGATGGTGCATAGACAGTTGCGTAATAGGTTGAGTTTGGAGACCCAACGTTGGTTACTCTCCTCTGGAAGGTGCCCTTGATGGATTGGCCATCTGGTATGGACAGTGCAAAGGATGGGTAGTTGAGGTCCCAAGCATTGCCTGTGCGGTTGCCGGAGCATGTGCTTGAATCGCCAGTCACAAGCCTCAATGTAGAGCTGTTGTAGCCCAAATTGCATAGGAATTCGACATAGTCTTTCTCGGATGCATCATATACTAGTCCGGGATCTATGGCTCCCAAGGGGTTGATGTGGCCAGATCCGTAAGCGAATTCCGCATCTTTGTTCTTCCTAGCATCCATGACGTAAGCTGTGGATGATGAAATGGCAGTGGGTGGAAGTGGTTCATTAGTAAAACAAAATGAACTTGTACAATGAACTCTGCTATGACTACTAGGGAAGTAGGATGTTGAATCTTAGTGGCATGTATATTTGTGTGAGAACCAGGCTGTTCATCAGGTGGGCCCCACTGTGCGTATGGTCTGGTCCGAAAATCAGGCAAGTTCAATTGTCAGGTGGGGTGCATGGTTTCCTCTAATCATTCATTTCTTTCACACAGGCGTGCACCTGATGATCATGCCAGCTCGATTTTCCGAGCACAGTTCAACCCCCTTGATGGATGGCCCGAAACACATGGGAAAGAGGGAGTCATTTAGAAGATCACCTGTAGTCATGAGTGCGGATTTTATCGCGGTGGGGGACCAGTCAGGATAAGCAGCTTTGACAAAGGCGGCAGCACCGCTGGCATGTGGGCAAGACATTGAGGTGCCCGAGATTATGTTGTACTTGACTCTGGTGGTATCTTCATGGTAGATGGAAGGAGGCGCCACCGGTGACCAAGCGGCAAGGATGTCTACGCCGGGGGCTGTCACATCTGGCTGTCCATTAATCCAAAGTTTACCATATTAGAAGCTTCTCCAAACAACACCAAAGTTTACCATATTAGAAGCTTCTCCAAACAACACCAATCAAGGGAAGCATGCAATAATCCACATTACCTTGAGAATGTCTGGCGTCAATGGGTTGGGTCCTCTGGAAGAGAAGGAGATGACGCGGGGAGCAGATGCATCTTTCCATGTATCACTGGCAAGGATTGTTCCGATGGGGTTGCTGAAACCATGCAGTTTCGTGTTTAGAAGATCCAAAGGGTAATGGTTTGTTTGGATGCAAAATCAAAATGAATCATGATTCATTCCAAAGTGGCACGACACCATTTTAACTCATAATGAATAGGGTCGCAATTAAATTAGATTCAATATCCAAACGCAGCCTAATAAAAAATGAAAAGAAAAATCTGCTTCTAATATCCCCCCTAAAACAGATATGATTTGGGTGCTTACTCAGTAGTTTGAATGTAGTCCAATACTTTTTCCCCATCTTCTATATTGAGAAGTGTACTCGGCAATGGATAGGAGATGGCAAAATCAGAGTGTGCACTGTCAGCCATGATGTTACCTAATCCATGGGCCTCAATGACCCCGTGACCATCCTCGAAGTCGTAACAGAAGACAATCTTCCCTTGCACTTTGTATGAATTAAGAGATCCAGTACGACAGGATCTTGAAAAATCAGCAGAAACACCGGCCGATACATTTGGAGCGGATCCTCCATAGATCAACGGGAATGACGTACCATTGAGGTCAAATGGATTGATGGCATTTCCCTGCCAGCAAAGAGGGAAATGATATCAGGCAAAATAAGAGTGAAAACTTCATCCCCACCATATGCATGGCAATGCATATATATCATGATCAGAACATCTAATAGGATGGACCATAGGCCAAAATTCCCATTATTAGACAATTTCAGCCACACGATTGTGCTGATTTTTGCAGATTGAATGTGAGGCAATGCGCATTTCTAACTGACATTTGCAGAAATTATCAATATGCATTCCATGGAGTAATCCAGTTGACTTACAGTGAAGGTCTGTCCATTGCCAAGCACCACTTGGGACACAAACTTCCGGTCGATCGTGCTTGTGGCCACCGTCAAAGTCCAAGGTACAATGTTGGAGACGGATCTTGGTCTCGGGCCAGAGTTTCCGGCAGAATTCGATGTCAAGATCCCATGCTGCATCGCATGGAATGCTCCAATTGCAATGGGATCATCGAAGTACTGTGCTGGGAAATCGGATCCAACGGAAAGTGATATGATGTCGACCCCATCTGCCACCGCATCGTCAAAAGCAGCCAATATATCAGCCATGGCACATCCGGACGACCAGCAAACTTTGTAGACAGCAATTCTTGCTTGTGGGACTCCACCTCTTGCAATGCCTTGGGCTAACCCAAGGTAGCTTGCTCCAGCCACATCTCGGCCCGCTGCTGTGGAAGAAGTATGGGTCCCATGTCCTTCCGAGTCCCTCGGAGATTTGAACTCCTTAACACCGTACAAGTCCTCACTGTTGTAGTATCGGGCTCCGATGAGCTTGCTGTAAATCCAAAATTTTTATTAAAAGATCAAACAATCAACATGAGGAAGAAAACTTGAAGAGAATATAAATTCTATCCACATTCACTTGGCCAATGAATTTTATATGTACAGACCAACTTTGGTGATCCAAATCACCATGTGGAGAGAGAGGGAGGGAGGGTAAAATCACTTGTTGCAAGAGAAATTGCTTGCAGTCTGGCAAATCCCTTTCCATTTTGCCGGAGGAGCACTGAACCCGTCATCATTGAAGCTTTCGGACTCAGGCCAGATTCCTATGGACACCAAAAACATGCGTAAGATACTTCACTCTGTGCATATGTTAGTTTCTGATCATACTGAAGGGTGCGTTTGGTTGCACTAAACATCATGAACTATCATGATATTTTCTGATTAATCAGTCTAATTTGGTGCAACCAAACATACCCATCTAATCTTGATTTTTAATCATAAGATTTAGATTTAAATCAGTTTCTTGAAGGATTAAAACATATATAGTAATTCAAGTACTGCATATACCTGTATCTAACACTCCCACGATAATGTCTCGTTCAGGTGGAAGGTAAAAACGATTCTGTGGTAAGCCCATGAACTCCCATGACCTCGTGGTGTGGAGCTGCAACTTGGTGTTAGGGAGCACTGAAACTACTCTGTCCTTCTCTGTAATCACAACGAATAGTTAAAATTACCATTCTTTCTCATCCCCAATTGCATCCTCTTCATTGAATTCGTTCATTGCTATCATCTCACCTGAAAACATGGCTACTTCTTCCTCTGATAATTTGGCAGCAAATCCGTTGAAACTCTTCCCATAGCTATACACTAATGACTCTTTGGCCTTGGAGCTACTGCACATATACAATTTCAAGCATCTCAAAAGTGGAAAAAGAGCAACTCCCATTACTTTTGGTCTGTACTGAGAAACAAGACCAGTTGCCATCATTGGCAAGAATCCTGACATTCATTTTGAAATGTGGTATTTCAAAATGCAAGTTGGTATAATCCCATTTCACAACTCGTTTTAGGATTCCTGCCAGCAGGATGTTGGGAGGTACTCAGTTACACAAGTTGTGACGAGCACTACACATTGTGTGTATACGTCTTCTTTCTGAAGGTCGCGCTGTTAATGATCGGTGGAGATCAACACTGAAAGAAGCTGGTGCGAAGATGAATGGTCCAAAGAGGCTTTATGTGACATTGGTCGTTGGACCGCCGCGGCATATGGTTTATGCCCTCACACTAGAGTTTTACTTAAACACTCCTTAATTTTGTGTTTTTATTAATCTCCTTATATCAAGATATTGCTATATTTATATCCCTCCTAGGATACTTTGGGGTTGAGGTCCGTTGTCACGGAGAAAACAACCTCATTCCGTTACTTCTCCCACACTTGTACACACGTGTGATAACATATCCCACTTGGCCACTATATATATATATATATATATATGGGTTAGCTTGTTAGTACACACCCATGTCAGTACACACACTCCATGTTAGCCACCCCTGCTAGGGATCGATACCAAGACCTCAAGTGTTGAAACAAGGTATCTCCATTCAGTCTGCCCGTTGAGCTATGGATCAGGGTGTGATCAATCTATTGGTTAATTTACTCGGGCAGTCATAACTTTTTCTCATTTTAATTATTCACAAAGTTTTCTTTTTATACACAGTATTCCATTTCTTTTATCCTATGGTACGAGGATCCTTTTTCCATCATTCGTAGATGTCAGAAGATACCTCATTTATTCTATAATACGAGGAAATCTTTTCATCATTCGTAGTTTATATGCTCTGCTTTATTTTAATCAGCCCACCATCATTCAATTTTCGCATACATACGATCCATACATGAGCTATTAGCTTCATATGGTATTTTACATCATTACATTATACATGATATAACCCATTTTCTAATTCATCTATACTCACAGTACTTTCATGCATCAACATCCTGACCATCTAATATGTTTTGAGTAATGATTCATTAATCTTTATTTATTTATTTATTTATTTTTATTTATTATTTTTATTTTTTAAGGGTGTGAGGTTAGTTTGCCCATCACCCATGGTTATATATCAATGATCCATTAATTCATTTTATCTAATGGTGTGAGGTTAATTTTGTGCATCACATATGATTATAAATTAATGATCAGCTAATTCATTTTATACTCCGGCATGAGGTTAGTTTGCCCATCACCTATTGTTATAGTATGATCGATCAAGGGTTATTTGGCCACTCAATACGCCAAGTCTTTGTCCATCACTCAAGATATATTTTATTTTATTAAACATACTCTCACTATTCTGAACATCTATGTATGGTCAAAATCACTAGGTACACTTATCATCTACTGTAGTTTTAAATGAAAGGAGAATGGCAATAATGGTCATGTCACTCATAGCATCAATATAACATCAATGAAAAATGGTAGTCATGGAGTATAATCTGATTTATATTAAAGATATTGCAGTACCACAAATTTTGCAATATATAATGAAATATCATGTCTAAAATAATGAGTAATATCATGAAATATTATGCACATCAATATAAAATGAGTCCAAAATACATGATAACTATCAAATTATCTACTACTTGAACATTGGGAACATTCAATGATCCATATTAGATATTTTAAAACCATTTTACATGAGAAAGGATATGTGTGTGTGTGGTTATCCATTTTAAACCACATGCGATTCTTTTAGTGTTACATGTATTTGCAAACAAGGATGTACTCCATGATTGATTACTAGCATGTTTGATGTTGAGCGGGTTGCGGACACTTTTATGGCAAAGATGGACCAGAGAAAGCCTGATTAGAAGCGGAAATAATCCAGATAGTCAGGACCTTAAATCAGTTGTATCTCGCAAATTGGGATGAGTTTTTCGACATATCATATATGATTTTAGGGTAGGGAATCCTACTTAAGTCAGTTATGCCGGGTTGTACATGCCAGATTTACGAGATTCCACCAGATTGACGGTCAAAAGTCCCATTTAATTTCATTTTTACTATAAATAGTAAGTTTTAGTATGATTAAAACTCTTGATCATTTGAGTTGTAAAAGTCGTGCCAAAAATGAAAGGGCTTAGAGAGCTTAGGAAAACAACATGGTTTGGCTAAATTGGATACTTGTTACTTTTAGCCAAAAACTACTAAGTCTAGAGGAAATAGAGGATGTCTACAAATAATAATTTTACTATTTATAGTAAGTCACGTTTTTAGGGTATTTGAGTTGGAGTGTAAGTCTACAACTCATTACTGGGGTTGAGCTCATTATTTAAAGAGTTGTAATTACGTTTTCTATAATTAATAAAATTATTACGAATATATTATGAATTATTCATGTTTTATTTTCTTATGAATTCAAGGAAGCTCTGTGAGTAGTCCGGAGAGCTGTGTGGAATAGAAGTAGTTATCGACTAAGGAAGACAATAATGCACCTCGTCACGTCCTTCCCTGCGACAATGTTCCCACTTGCATTTCAAAGATGTGTACATCACCTTGAAAGTTTATTTTTGTATAACCCATGATCATAGGTTTGATGATATAGAGAAGGTAAGGTTAGAGGACATAAATGTTTTATCTCTATACAAGGTGCATCGTTCTGAATGGTTCGATTGTCAAACAATAGGACCCCATTGTAGCTGACCGGCCAAGGATCCAATGCATATATACTGTCCAAGAGGAACAACACGTGTCCAGACAGTTAACTGGTGGCCCCCACAATCGATGACCGTCAACAAAGAACAATCGCCCACCAATCAGATGATCGTCACCATCCACTTGGTGTCCCAACAAATTTTGGATGGTCTATATCACCGTCCAACATTGTCATGCGTATGGTTAAACAGTCATGCTGCTTTTAAACGTTGCTTAAACTGTCACAGGAGTCTTCCTATTCCACTTGTGGGCCCATTATAGATGACCCACTGTTAAAAAAAGATGGATAAGATGATCCTTGCCATCAATTTCTGAATTCCACACCTTGGGAGATATGTTAATGACTGGAACAACCCAAATGTTATGGAACCATGTTGCTAAACTAGACATGGTGGATATGTTTTTCAATTAGGACTGACCATTGATCTGGTGGACCCATTATAGATGAAAATTGATTCCAGATACACATACATTTGATAATCCCACCCATGACTAGTTTCTACTGCTCACACCAATTTTATAATGACCGTCCATTTGAAAGCTGCTAGTGATGCGGATGAGATTGTCTCTTTGGAGTGACTTTCAACTGTGGGTACATGCAGATGGCCCACCAGATGCACTGTCCTGATTCACTACCCACCTGCCCTGTTTTTATTTTTTTATTTTTATTTAATAGAGAGGGATACTAATTCGTGTGCACCCGTCGGATACTATATATAATAATAATAATAATAATAATAATAATAATAATAATTATAGAAATAAAAATAAAAAAAATAAAAAAATTGAAATAAAAAATCAAGGGCCTTAATCCCGGACGCGGTTTGGCTGGTGTTGCTGCCATCAGCCCTATGGCTAGTGATCGGTGCAATGTGGGCCCTACTATGATGTATGTTTTTTATCCATGCCGTCCATCCATTTTTACAGATAATTTTAGGTCTTGATCCCAAAAATGAGGGCGGTATAAATCTCAGATGGATCACAGCACAGGAAAATACTAGTAATTGAATGTCCACCACTAAAATCCTCCTAAGGCAATTATTTGACATCCAATCTGTTAACTAGGTCATACAGACCTAGATGAAGGGAAAAAACCAAAGATCAGCTTCATCCAAAACTTTTATGCGCCCCCCCCATAAATAAGTTCTTAATGGTGGACTTTCAATCAACACTGTTTCCTGTGATGTGGTCCACCTAAGATTGGTATATACCTCAATTTTGAGCCAATATTATAAAATGATCTAGAAAAATAGATGGACGGAATGGATGAAAAACATACATCATGGTGGAGCCCACAGAGCACCGAGCATAGCCATTGGCCAGTGGCAGGGTCACTGGCCAATCCGCTCTCCTTAAACCTTCTTTTCACATTACGGAGACGCTACGATAAAATAGAAAATCTGACGTGGGATTGCAGGAACAAAGTGTACGGAACAAATCTACTCACAGCTCTGATACCATTGAAGGTCGCGCTGTTACTGATGGGTGGAGATCGACACTGAAAGAAGCTGGTGTGAAGATGAACGGTCGAAACAGATCACCTCACACCGGCTTCATTCCCTCATTCCGTTACTTCTCCCGCACGTCCAGCTGCTTTTGGTGAATAAACAAACATGCGTGTTCTAACACCGTCTCATGTTATCCTCATCACCGTCGTTGCTATTGGCAGTGCTGATAGAAATTGTAGCGACAGTCGTAGTTTTATGACTCACCTTCCAAGAACATCTTCGAGCATGGTGTAGTGCGACGCCACAGACACGCCTTCCTTGGGAAGATTTCCCAAGTATACAACGTGAACCTGTACAAAACACTTATTTTTTTAGTTATTGTTGATCTTTTCAATGAAAATTATGAAATGTTTTAAGAGAAATGAGGTGAATTTACCTTTCTTTCCTGGCAATCGCAAGTGAGCGCAAATACGGCGAACAAAATCCAGTAGAAAAGGGATCCGAATTTTACCATTTTTCTCTCTTCGCTCTCTATTGCTAGCTAATATTGAAGTGGAAGAAGGAGTTGCACCTTAACGCAGATACTGCTGCAGCCATTTTATAGCCGCCCACGAAGCCGTTTGTATGGTGGCTTACACACTACCGACCTCGGTGGTGGGTTGATGTCACCTCTGCCCCACCATGGGATTTGTCACCCAATTTAAGCGTACTGAGGAAACTCTGTGGGGCCACCATCGATATATGCCTCTGATCTATTCCGTACATCCATTTTTTAAGGTCATTATAGGGCATGATACCAAAATTGAATCATATCCAAGTCTCAAATGGACCACACCACAGGAAACAGTGGGAATGATGATGTCCACCGTTGAAACATTTCTAGGGCCCACAGTGATTTTTATTTGTCATCCAACCTGTTAAAAAGGTCAGAAAGAAATGGATGAAGGGAAAAAAGAAAACAAATATCAGATTGATCGAAAACTTCTGTGGCCCCAAATAATCTTTTAATGATTCATGTTCAATTTACACAGTTTCCTGTATTGTGGTTTACCCGAGCTTTGGATATGATTCAATTTCGGTTAGTGGAATAAAATGCATGATAACAAGGATGGACGGCGTGGATAAAACCATAAATCACGGTGGGCTCCACAAAGTTCACTTAAGCGCACAGATTTACTCCGTACGACCATCCTCTTCCATTTGTCACAATACTGGCTATTTTCTGCTAGAGGAAGTTTATGGGCTCGGATGATAAGTGGGCCACCATGATGTTTTCTGTAAATCTACCCCGTCCTAGGCGGTTGTTTTCGGACGCCCAAGTATTTATTAATGGGGAATAGATGCATTATCACCCTACTGATAGTGATAATGCAATGAGGTTCACGAAGTTGAAAGGCTAGTAGCTGTGGACTAATCATCTAGTAGGCCTTAAAGTAGATTATCCTAGATGGGAAATAAGAAGGGACCACAAGTTGGAAGGTCTGGATCAACCTATCATAGAGCAACGTAAGTTGGACATTATGAGGTCTGGATCAACCTATCATAGAGCAACGTAAGTTGGACATTATGACATGTGGGGCCCACCGTGATGTAAGTGGTTTATCCATGCAGATTATCCCTTTTCTCAGATCATTTTAAGGTTTGATCCTAAAAATGAAGAAGGTCCACAGCTCCAGTGGACCACACCAAAGGAAGTTATATTGATATGACACCTACTGTTGAAACCTTTCTAAGGGCCACCGTGATGATTTTTTATAATCCAACCTATTAATAAGGTCATTTATACGTGGATGAATGAAAACACAAATATCTGCTTGATCCAAAACTTCTCCAGCTCCCAAGAAGTTTTTAATGGTGGAAATTCAATCCCCACTTGTAGTCCACTTAAGATCTGTAATTGCCTCGTTTTTTGTTTAATATCTTAAAATGATCTGTGAAAAATGATAAACGGCGTGGATAAAATACGTACATCACAGTGGGTCCCACAGTGCCCTTCCCAGGTGGATTACCGTCCGGGCGGGGGTAGGACGCAACCCCCGTCCTGGTCGCCATGAGCGTAGTTCGGATAATTGAATAACCTTTCCTTTTATGGCACCCAGTGATGCGGCTAGGACCATCTCATTTTTGTTAATTTTTTTTCTTTATGCTCCCGTCAACAATGAGGCCCACCATTTGGACGTATGCCACGTGTACATCCGATGTGTGCAGCGTATCTTTCATCACACGCTGGCGTATCAAACGACTTTCTAATAAAACCATTTTGAATTTTGATAGAATAATTAAGCGTCTCCATGCACCTGGGTGGTGTGTTGGCATCACCAAGTTCTGTGGGCCCACCATTATTATGTTTATATCCAGGCCATCTTTCCATTTGACGAGATAGTTTTAAGGATTGTGGAAAAAAAATAAAACAGATCCAAAGTTCAAGTGGACCACATTGCAGAATGCAGCGGGGATTAAACTTCTCTCATTGAAATCTTCTTGGGGTCACAGGAGTTTTGGATCAATCTGATATTGGTTTTTTTTTCATTCATCCAGGTTTATATGACATTATGGGCCCTAGGAATGTTTCACGGTTGAGAATCCTTGTCCCTGCAGTTTTTTGTGGTGTGGTCCACTTTAGCTTTGGTTACAACTAATTTTTGGTCTCATAATCTAAAACGATCTCTCTAAATGAATAGACGGTGTGGATATATACATCTTGGTGAGGCCCACTGAACTTGGTGATGTCAACACACCACCGACGTCGGTGACGATGTGGGGGCACACCTAGCATTCCACTTCCGGATGCGCGAGACCTAGTTTCCGGTAATATAGCACGTATCTTCATGTTTATTGCTGTCGTCGTCATTTATTGTAGCCATCATCTCCCATTCGATGATGATGGCCTAATCTAATTATACTTGCACGACTGAGAAGGAAGCCGGAGTGGCACACGCGCCAACAAGGAACACGTGTATAAGACCAGGTCTCTTTGCTATACCTAATACTGTGAAATATACTGATCCAAAACTCATGCCAGTCCACCGACTCGGACAGCCAGTCTAGCGTATGAGAGATGGATTCTGAGAAAATAAGAGACCAACAGTCCATATTTTATGTACATGTGTGGCCCACTTGATGAATGGACTGAGATGATCGTTTAGTCTAAAGAATATTTAGAGTGTGCCCTAGAAGATGAATGAGCTAGATATCATGCGTGCTTAAAAGCCATCATGTATCGTACAAGAGTGATCAGCTTAGCTGCATGGGAACCATGTACAACGTGCGCAGTCAGTGTCATTGATTCGTATAGCTGATTGGTCCAACGCACTTTTCATACACCACGTCAACTGGGCGCGGATTAGATACTGACAAGGTCAGTAGCCAAATCGCAACTGAAGTGGCGTCACCAAGCTTTGTGGACCCCACCATCATGCATGTGTTGTATCCATACCGTCCATCCATTTGGAGAGATCATTTTATGGAATTAGAGAAAGAATGAGATAGATCTAAAGTTCAAGTGGACCCCACCATAGAAAACAATGGGGACAGTGACATCCACCGTTCAAAACTTCTTAGGGGCTACAGAGTTTTCCGATCAAGCTGATATTTTTGTTTTCACTTCATCTATCTCTATGTTAACTTATGGATAGGTTGGATCTCAATAATACATCATGGTGGGCCCTGTAAATGTTTCAACGGTGGTTGTGGCTGCTCCCACGGTTTTCTGTGGTGGGTCCACTTGAATTTAGATCTATCTTATTCTTTTTATCATGCCATAAGATGATCTCTACGAATGGTTGGTCGGTATGGATACAACACATGCATCATGGTGGGGTCCACAGAGCTTGGTAACGCCACTTCAGCAGTGATCTGGCTACTGACCTTGTCAGTATATAATCCCCGTCCACGTCAACTTGATTCCACTATCCCAACCTATTAATCCACAGCACACAAAAATTGATGGCCAGGATAATTTAGGATATACATATCCACGTCAAATCTCGATCATCCATCCTGTGGCAGACCCTTGATTCCTTTGAAGAATCACTTCCGTCAAACAATGGTAACCGTTAGATTAATGGCTCAGACAACAGATGGTTATCCCGAACGGGATTGACCAACAGATGGTTCATCCGATCGTACCGTGGTGATCTTATAGAATCAAGTTCGCAGATACCATCGGCCCAAAAGTCTTATTGATGAAACAATCCTAAACCTTCCTTTGGCGGCAAAAAACGTAAAAAAATAAAAAAATAAAAATCAACAGTTGCATGGACAGGACCTTCCTGCTTTGGAGACTACTGGGGCGTGGCCCATCTGAGTATGGGTTAGGGACTCGTGAAGAACGCAAGTGAATCAAGTAAAGTATCCCAATCTTACGATCAAGTACAATCACACCTATTCCGAAATTAAAGTGAAAAAAATACTTTTGAGAAAAAACCACGGCACAAGGTGACAGATATCATTATGAAAGCAGGAATTACAGGAGATAAAGAATTAAAAAGCCCTTGAAAATCCTAGAAACGAATTAAAAAGCCCTCGGATACACTTTGATCCCGATTACACTCTTATTTATAGCTTCTAAGAGGATCACAATCAAAATCGGAAACAAATCCCGTAGATATACCACTCTGCGTTATTTTGCGCATATGTTTGATGACACCTTTGACGTAGTCTATGATTATGTATGGCATCGATAGACCGTCGATGGCATCGATATACCGTCGATGGCATCGAACTAAACACCTAAATGTTTTAGTGACTAAACATGAAAATCCTAAATTTTACTGATGGCATCGAGCAAGCCTTTGATATCATCGAATAGCCTTCAATGACATTGAGCAGCCTTCGATGGCATCGAATAGGGCACCAAAGGTGTCCAACAACCAATTTGATAAATTCCAAAATTTTCCGATTGCATCGAGCCGACTTCGATGGTATCGAAGTCTACTCGATGACATCAATCTTGTCATCAACAAACTGTTGAATTTACAGATTTAAGACATCAATCAACAATTTCTACAATGTCTTCAATCGACATTCTTCATAGCTTCTTTTTCTCCATCTCTAATCCTACCTTGCATCATAGCTCCACCATTGCTTCTCGTGCACACTTCTGTCTTCCTTTACGCATTCGCCAAGTTTAGATAAATTGCACATAACTTAAACTTATCTATGGGAACCACCTTAGTGAGCATGTTTCACGCTCGTGTGAATCTTCTACAGAGTCACGCCTCCATCCTCAAGCACCTGTTATATAAAATGGTGACGAACATATTAATGTATTGAGTACGTGAGTGATAAACATATTTTTTAGCCAAATTGATCACACTTTCGCTGTCACAATTAACTGGCACGATCTCCTGCTGAAGCCCCAAATGATTTATCATTCCTCTCAACCAAACACATTTCTTAAATGCTTCCATTATGATCACTACCATATACTCAGCTTCAGTTGTGGAAAGAGCTACCACAGACTGAAGCTTAAACATTCAACTGATTACTTCACCCGTTAGAACAAACGAGTAACTTGAAGTCAGCTTTGTAGAATCCACGTAACTAACTAAATTGGCTCATGTCTTCTCAAAAGATAAGACGTAGTCCTGTGTACCTCGAATATATCGAAGTAGCTATTTCACTGCTTTCCAGTGTTGCTTTCCGTGGTTAGACATGTATCTGCTAACAACTCCCATTGCATGTGAAATATTCGGTCTCGTATAGACCATGATATACATTAAACTGCCAACCGCATTCAAATAAGGCACAACCACAGTGCACTGAGCTTAAAACTCGTTTAAGTCGGGTTTGACCCGCTGATCTGAGCCGTTAAGGAAACTTCCTCTTCCTCTTTCTCATTTTCCCGCCATCGTTGTTTGAACAAACAATATCTGTTTGTGATGTTGTTCGCCCACTGTGATCAATCCATCTAGAAGATCTAAACCATCCATCATATGCGCAGTGAAGATCTGACCAAAACATGAGAGAATCCACTCATTATTGCACCTGTTATGCACAATCTCATGTGCAAGTAGACCCATGCATGGAGGAGATTTTTTGAAAATGGAAGATGGTTCCTTGCCTTGTTGGTGATTTGCATATGAGTGAGTTCTCACAATCCTAGCCACCCATCTTGGACAAATCTCAGCCCCACGTTTTAGGGTTTTAAAGTAAGAAAAGAAAGTAGTGCAAGAAGCACCTTTCTTTTTTGGTATCGTGGTGGAATCTCCACTACTCCTTGGCTTCTAAAAGCTTTCTAGAGCATCTCAATCGTTGAAGCTAGGGAGTTCGGATGCATCTCTTAAGGAAAAAGGGAAGTTCTCATGGTGTGCGACAAATCATCCGCAACCCAAAAATCTCATGATCCCTTGTTATTCTACTGATATCTATTTAAACAATGGGACCTATCCACACCATCTATACGTTGTTGATCGTAAGATCATTCATTGATTGATGATCTGCCACTAACGAATGGATCATCTTCCCCGTTTAAACGAAAACTCATCTTCTTAAAATGGGCCTCATTTCCAAATTAGAGTCATACATCTTATGGTCCATATTGTCAGAAATCCACTTATAATGTTAGATGACAACCATGCGGTCAAGTTTAGCCATGTCCATTGCTATTTTGATAGTAAAAATATAGAGTTACATTCAATTAGGTATTACTAACCCATCGATTAGTTAAGTTAGAAACATCTAGAAACATATTAGTGGTGGTATATAAAGTATAGTCTTTTAGGGCAACCCACTCCTAGGAAAGAAATAAAAATAGAGAGAGGGAGAATGATCGATTGTCGTTTCTCCACCACACTTGAGTCAGGTCGACTTGGTTGAATCGTGTGCGAGTCTGAGTCTAATTTAAGATTAGACTCTGTCTAATCGAGCTATGAGAGAGGGAAGATGGAACAATGAAGAAAGATTATATCTGGTGTTGGGTCAGCCAGTTCACCGCATTGTAGAGTCAAGTTTTGAGCTGATCTAGATCCAGATTTGTTCTAAAAGAAGGAGAGAAGGAAGAAGAAGGATTTAGAGAGAGAAGAGAGAAGAAACGAAATAGAGAAGGAAGAGGAGAGAGGTAGATCGGGGAGATGTCGAGTTCGCGACTCATGGTGGCAACTCGCTACCGAGTCAGGGTAGGTTGGGGTGAGCCTGGTTCGGTCCACGTCATCCTAAAGAAAGAGAGAAAGGAGAAAGAAGAGGAAGAGAATAAAAGTAGAGAAAGGAGAGAAGCAAGAGAGAGACCACTCACAACGACTATTTAACCGATTCGTATTGCACGATGTTGCATGACTTGGTTCGGGTCAGATTGAAATTGCAGTTTAGACCACTGATACTGAAGAATGAGTATGAGATAATGTCCTAGAGGGGGTGAATAGGACTTTTCAAATATTTTACCTATTTAAAAACTCCTAACTGCCTTCTTAAACAATCATTTAGTTTAAATCAAGTAAGGCAATATAACTCTAAAAGCTTTCAAGCTAATAGAGGATCCAAGTACAAAGGCTACTCAAAATATACAAATAGAGCAACTAGTCTATTGTAATGTGAGCTTGTGTGTGGAATCTGCTTCCTATCAATCTCAAGCATTCATCTAATCATGCATAAACAATCAAGCATTCAAACTTAAATAATCATGATTAAATAGATGCGCAAATAAAAAATCCAAATACAAACATGTGTAGTAGTTCGGCTACTTACCTACACTCTCGACAACCGCACTCTCTCTTAGACTGTGTCGGATTTCACTATGAATGGTTTTCAATCAGGTTTACCATTAACCTTTATAGCCCCACACAAAGGACTCAACAATTTATGCTCTTCACACGAGCAAAGGTCATACACTAAGAACCTACGTTTAGGCCCACCAGCTAAGGTCCCATACTAGGCACCTCCATTTAGGCCCACCGGCCAAGGTCCCACACAAGGTACCCACGTTTAGGCCCACCGGCAAAGGTTCCACACAAGGCACCTATGTTTAGACCCACCGGCCAAGGTCCCACACAAGGCACCTACACGAGTTTATTGATAGCAAACTCTTAGCCTCAATCGTACATGAGGATATAGACTAAACTTTGGACTCTTAAAAATGACACTTGTCGGAATGAGTCTTCTCTTGTAGCTTGTCTTGGGTTGCTTGATCTTCGCTCTTCCATACTTGAATCAGCTCCTCGATGCTCCTCCAATCGCTATGTTGTAGTTTACCTATTGTTTCAGCTTCACGATCAAGAACCTTGCATATGATGTTCCTATAAAGGTAACTAAGGTAATGGGAGTTGGTTGAATCTCTAATGAAGGTTATGAATTGATTTCCTAAGAGATTCAACTGATGAATGCTCTAGAGTATCATGGAGACTAAAGTTTTACTTATAAGTTCGGTCTATATAATCTAGAAGAGGCTTGAGATCATTTTCTTCATTAATAGGAGCTTTGAATGCTCATGAGTGAAGAATCACAATGAAAAAAAGATGAATCTCATGTGGATAGAGTCTAGGATGAGTGATTTGAGCTTGAGAAAACCTAGGGACTCTGAAATGCCTAAATCCATACTTTTTACAAAGTTCTGGGTCCTATATTTATAGAAGAAAGGGCCCAATGAATCTATAACGGCTAGTTATCAGTGCTACCGAGTGAACCTTCGGTAGCACCTAAATATAGTCAGTGGTACCGAATTATCGCTCAGTGATACTGAATTAGATCCTAAAGTTGCTAGATGATTTTTGTTACTTTCGGTGGTACCGAAAGTTGTTCATTTGTAGGTGTCGATAGTACTGAATTTACAGTCAGTGGTACTGAATATTCTTCGAAAGCTGTTGGATTGTTTTAGGCACTTTTGATAATACCAAAGGCATCTTCGGTGCTGCCGAAGGTGCCATTTGGTGGCACCTTTTCCTAACAAATGTGGACAAATTTTCTTATTTTAACTCTTTGTCCATTAAATAATTCAACAACTTGGAACTTCCTAAAGTCAAGACTAAAAAGATAGAAAGTATGAACTTGGAATTGACTTAAATAGATGACCTAAGTGAGTTTTCCTGTTTAGGTTAAAGTCATTTATAGGCAAGATCCTGATCGTAGAAGCTTCTTTGGAATCTGACTTGTAGTTCGGGCTTCTGCTCCAGTTGCGTCGTCGATCTTTATTTGCAAAGGACTCATCCGACTACTTGACACAACTAGTCACGTGATTGACAAATATGTGTGCACATAAGTGCACTAGCACTGATTTGGTCCAGGTTCTATTGGACTTCAAGAAAAGAGAGAGAGAAAGAGAGAGAGAGAGAGAGAGAGAGAGAGAGAGAGAGAGAGAGAAGGAGAAGAAGGCAACAGGAAAGGGGAAGTGAGGTGATGCAGCTGTGTTGCTACCTAGTTGACTCGGCAGCTTGTCAGGTGTTTGACTAAAATGGGGCCAAGTTTTATGACATCAAAGTGACTCCTGACTCATTGCTATGAATCTAGGAAGAAAAGGGAAGAAGGAAAGTACGAGAATGAGAGAAGGTAAGAGGGAAAGAATGAGAGAAAAGAAGTGAGAGAGGTGGAGCTGCTGAGTCTTGATCAAGTTGACTCAACTACTTGCCAAGTCTGGATCGAGTTCAGTTTGAGTTGGGTTGTTGGTTGAGATGAGAGAGAAAAGATAAAATGAAAGGAAAAAGAAGAAGAAGAAAGGGAGAGAGAAAGTGGGAGTAGTTTGTCGAGTCAAACTTGAGTCGACTCACTGACTCGAACGGAGTCACTGACTCACTTGAACTCAATCAAGTTGAGTCTAGATTCAGGTCGTTTTAACAAATAAAGGTAAGTAGAAGAGAAGAAAGAGGCTTACTGGGTTACTGCCGAGCCAACTCGGTGAGTTCCACCAAGTTAAACACAGTTGGGGTCTTTGGGGGCTGAGTCAAGCTCAACTACGTGAGTAAACTTCATTGCTATTAAATGTCAAATCGTGTCTAATTAATGTATTGTTTCTTAAATCTTTATTTATTCATAAGGATTTAAATCTCACTTGTAGATTATCTTTACTTTAATTTATTTAAGTACAAGTCGGGTTGGTGTGGATATTGAGTTGGATTTATGCATATTAGAGTTATTCGAGTTGATTTCGTGTTGAATCGATCGATGTGAGGATTTCCCTTTTAAGCTTTACACTTAAGTTCATTAATCTTGATATAGATGATGTTTTAATCTCTTATATTTAGAATCTCTTGAGTTGATTAATCTACTTATCTTGCTACACAAATATGCTAATTCGTTGTATAATTAACTCTTAAATTAAATAATTGATGTGTCTTTAATTCTAGTATGCATGAATGATTTGATTGCCACATGTTATCTTAAGTTGAAAATTGGTCAATTGATTAGTGTTAGTGCACAAAAAATGTACGAAGTTCTCATTGTGCGCTATTGAGAACACAAGTAATGAAGAAGAGATTTTTGAGAGAAGAAGATATCAAAGACAAAGAAGAAAAGGCCAGAAGTAGAAAGAAGAAGGGAATCAGGTTGCATTGGAAGCGAGTTGCATGGATCACAAGTTGCACGGGGAGCAGATTGCAGAAAATTCAAGTTACGCTGGAGAATTGAGTTGCGCGAAATTAAGGAGTAGCGTGGATCTGTGAAACTCATCACAGTTGCGCGAGTCCGCCTAATTCTTCATTGGGATTGAGATACGTAATGATGCGAAGTGGGGTCCACGGCACGGGATTCGAGGGCTTACACATGCGGAACCTATAAATACCCCCTACTCCCCTCATTTACAGGATCGGATGTTCGGAAGACAAGTACCTCTGATAGGTATTGGAGATGGAGAGAAAGAGAGGGAGTGCAGAGTGCAGAAGGCCGGGCCGTGCCACTCCTTGTGAGTTACGTGGGCCCGCGCAACTCCTCGACCTGCACAACTCATGGAGGAGTTGTGCGGGTACTCTTTGAGGCAACACTATGTTGCATATTTTCAAGTCCTTAGGCCATTACAGGTGTTTCAAAGTGATCCAGACACTCCTTTACCATGTCAATGAGGGACGAAGTGCATAGAAAGCCTGCATAACTCATCTCTCCTAGAGATATGACTGATATGAGTTAGAATGCTGCCGAAATTTATATTTGAACCTATTCAATACTTGCACTTTTGTATTTTCTAGAAATTCTATCTCAGAATCAGAGTATCAAAAAAGATGTAAATGAACTCAGAATGAATAAATTCGATGATTATTCTCTCAGTTCTTTATTTTTGTCATTATTGAGTGAGATAATTCTCTAAATCAAATGTTTTTCATTTCTGGTCGAAACAATTAGATGTTTGATACTTGTGATCACTTGACATTTTTAGAGGTGCTCAAAGTAGTGGACAATTTTGTTTAATGAATCAAATGGAATTTTTTGTGGACTTACCATATTACAGATCATTTGTGTTTATGTGGGTTTTGGGGATAATCCATTTTATCACATCCTTTGATTGAATTGCCTTGTGGCTTTGATGAAATAATTGCCATTTTGCGGCTTTGATGGGATATTTGTTATTTTATGGCTTTGATGGTTTAATTTGTATAAACTTGCTGATTTTTGGATCATTATGTGAAGTTTCATATGATTTTTAGGTGAAGCTAAAGTTCACTTATTGATTTTCTGTTCACCTCACGAAGTTCCATATGATTTCTGAATGACGACAGAGTTCACGTGTTGATCTTTTATTCATCTCGCGGAGTACACTTGTATTGTGCATGATTTCTGGGTGAAGCTGAAGTTCACTTTGCCATCCCCCGAAATTCGGATATAGAGTGTGCACCCTCATACCCGAGTTACGACAATGACTTGTACACCATATGTACTAAAACCATTAATTTGTTCGTACTATTTTTCAGAGGCTTAGTTAAAATGCATACTAAGTTTCCAAACTCAACCTTAAGCAAAACATGTCACATTCATTTATTTCAATCACATACACATATATCCACCATCATGATCATTTATGGGCATTCAATCCAGATATTGATAACATTCACAAAAGTCAATCACAGTGCCACAGCCCACCCATTTGGGGCTCTATTAAATCATTTATTAAAAGAGCTTTAACTATTCATAAGTTTCAGTTACTCAACTTAAAATTTATTCAAAGATATAATTAAAGAAATAACATGAGTTCAACTAGATATATTAGTAATTTAACATATTCAACTCATATTCATCAAGATAGGGCCATAGCCCTTATGAATCGTCCACTGGTTCACCTTCCTGCCCTGAAATTTGAGCAGTCGTTTCATCATCCACTAAATCTGTACAGTGTTTCCATCAATAAAACATCACCTAGCTAGGCCCAGTGAGTAAACCCATCATGGCTCATGCACATCATGATTAAAATAGAAATGCATGAATGTTATGAGATGCATGGATGCGTGAATGCATCAAGTGGGTTGATTTAGTCCACTTACTTGAGTTGGATCCCATCAACCCACATCTCTCCCTTTTTGGGGTAGGCTTCCACCATCATAGTAAGCTTTTACATAATGTGAGCATCTAGGGATGGTCCCCTAGGTCACCCGTATTGTAAGTACTTACAGGTCATTTCACATAATTATATGGATACATAATGAGCATGACTGGTGCATGGTATTAACAATTGGCATATATATATATATATATATATATATATATATATATATATATAGGGAAATTGTATTATGAGGTTGACCTCATGGGAACTTCCCATGAGGTCGAGTTGTGTGGGCCCCATCAGTTATATGCACCATTCCATGATGGGCCACGAGCTTAAAAATCAAGCCGATGTATGACTTGGGTGAGCCAACCACACACAATAGTTGAGAGGGGTTATGTCACGCCCTAAACTCGGAAACCGGGCTCACAAAATTCCCGATCGCCGAATCTGGCGTCGACAGCCTCCGTAGAACCCCATTCTCGGCTCCCAGCGCCCATTCGCCAGGTTCCGATCCTGGGATGCTACAAGGAGGATTTTTAACTTCAGTTTGATTCGTAATAAGCATAACCAAAGGCATAACCCACAAACAACGACCAAAAACTCCATCACATTTCCACTATAATCAAAAACTTTACAGGTACAATGAGCATAAGGGAAATACAATGAAGATAGACCAAAACTCCAAAAGAAGATCACCCACGCTCAAGCCTCAGCACTGCTGCGATCCAACGTCACCGCACGCAACGGTCGTGCATAAGCTTATAAAGCTTAGAGGGTGGTGAAAGTGTATGCTCAAGGTGATAATGTAGTTATGCAGTCGAGTAATGCGGAACATGCCGATGAATGCTAAGAATCCCATTAGCCGGACCAAGGCCATGCGGTGCAAAGAATGATGTCGGCCATACCAAGGCCATGCAAAATGCAAGACAAGCATACAAATCCTCATCTACGTCCACAGGTCAATACGGCTCAAATCTGGAATATCACCGGGGTCTAGTACACTCCAAGCCAGATTGCCGCCCCATCGCGCGCAATAAGGTGAGTGGAAAAGACCTCACTATCCGCCTGCCAATATCGGGCTCGGCTCGTCAATAGCGGACCCATTCCTCGAGCTGGTCAGACTCAGCCTAGCATTGCCCCCTACTCTCGGGCGGGTAAGGCCGCACCCCCTTCCAACCGACCACGACACAGTGGAAAGCGCAACCGTCTGGTAATCGGCACCCAGCGCTCATGCACCTACTCGGTCTAGACGTTGGAGCAACCTCCTGGTACCATAAGGGTTTAGGGACTTTCACCCAGGGATATCTATCGCACCCCATGTAGAACAGTATTTTCGGTATCCAATCCTGCCAACCACGATACGTCTGTGGAGGCTACGACCCTGATGTCGCTAGGGCGTATAGTAACCATATCACACAATGCGAATGCATGAATCACACTATCCAGTCATACAGCAATCCTGCGCGTATCATGCGCTCATATAGGGCAACACCCCCTGTACGGGAGCCCCTAAACAATCTGCCCAAAGGCATATGCTATGATCAGTCATTTCTCATATCAAGCATGCGTATGATGCATATGATCATGAATCATGAAATTAAACATGCTATATAGGATGGATGATGTACATAACGAAGGTGGGCCTAGACGGCCTACACATAACACGCACGAGCCTAACAATGGGCCTTAGGGAATGTCATAATGCGGACATTTAACCACACTATACTTGCAATGTGGACGTCAAACCACCATTGCTCCCAAGGCATAGCCCTGACGTAAACATCATTACATAAATCATGCTGGGATCGTACATTGCAATGGACCTTAGGCACGTCCCATTGGGCCTTAAATACGTCAAATGGGCCATATCATATGGGCCTTGTATTCATCAAGTGGGCCACATCATTGGACCGCACCAATGGGCCTTATGTGCATTGCAATGGACTATAAATTGTGGGCTTTAGAACGTATCAAATGGGCCTAATCTTATGGGCCTTATGTGTATCAAATGGGCCACACCAATGGGCCCCAAATGCACATCAAATGGGCCTCAACCCATAGGCCCCAATATGTCTTAATGGGCCTTAAACCATGGGCCCTTAATACCTCAAATGGGCCTTGACCCATGGGCCCATAATACATCAAAGTGGGCCTCAGTCATGGGCCATAAGTAATTGAAATGGGCCTCACCTATATGTCAAAGTGGGCCTCAATCATGGGCCTCAACATAAATAAGTACAATATTTATATACATATATATATATAATATAGTATATAATATACATATAATATTACATGAACTATAATATTATATATACCTATATATATATATATACATATATCTATATATATATATATACACATACACACACGCACGCAGCACAGTGGGCCCACACAATTATCACAGTGGGCCCACACAATTATCACAGTGGGCTCCACGTCCACTGTCACATTGGGCTCCACCGTCCAGTGGGCTCCACATCCACTGTCCAGCGGACGGTGAAGCACATACATCATTGTGGTCTCTATGTGGGGTCCACCATAATGTTTATATTTCATCCAAACCACTGATAAGGTCAAGCAGACTTAGATGAAGGGGGACAAAATTTTTCACCCTGATCCAAAACTTCTGTGGACCCCAAAAAGGGTTTTCAAAGGTAAATGTTCAATTCCACTGTTTCACGCGGTGTGGGCCACCTGAGTCTTGGAGCAGGCTGATTTTTGAGATGGGCCCACTTCAGAGAGTGGGCCACCTGCTGAACGGATTAGATGACATGTAAACATCAACGTGGGGCCCACGGCTGCAGCCGTGACTGGCTGTACGACGGCCAAGCCGTCCGCCCGCTGAAATGCGCAGGCAGCGCTGCTGCGCTACTGACGGGGTTTCTTAAGGATTTTGCAGGTGGGGTCCACATCTTGTAAATCCACTCCGTCCAATGGCTCTCCATGGCTCAGCGCGAGCAAAACGAGTCCAATATTGGATGTATTTTGGCGAATAAGAAATCAGGGAAGGTTTCAACGGTGAAAACCACCGTTTGGTATGGTACGGTCCGCCCGAAGGTCTGATTAACCCCATCTTTTGGCTCAACGCCTAAAACAGATTTGGGAAAGGAATGGACGGCATGGATTTAATACATACATCAAGGTGGAGCCTACACAAGTGGGCCATCCCCAAACCAAGCAAATATTTAAATTTTTTAACAATAGCCATGAAACGTCCAGCGTCCCTGGACGCTGGACTCTGCAAATATACTAGAGGTGGGCCTTGCTTATGTGGGCCACCTCATGGAGGATGGTGTGTATACTACACACAAGGTGGGCCCCACTCGTAGGTGAGTTGGATGGAATACATACCCTATGGTGGGGTCCATTCAAGTGGGCCACATAACCTCATTAACATAAAAATAAAAATAAAAATAAAACAATTAAAATAAAAAGGGAGAGAGATAGAGAGTGAGACCGTGTGATGGAGGGACCCCGGCACTATGGGCCCTCCCTTGCACTAAATCATACATCAAGTGGGTCCCATTTTATGTGGCCCATTAAAATTAAATCCAACGGTGGAGATCCCTCCTCCACCAAATTAAACGGTCTAGATGACCCTAAATATTCAAGAAGATAAACATCATGATGGGGTCCATGGAGGATGGCCCCGTCATGGAATGATCATGATGATCCAAGTGGGCCATCGGCCACACCTTAGGGTCCAAAGCGAGATCCAAACCATTGATCGGTTGGCCTCACTTGGCCCATCTTAAAAACATCAAAAACTATCCTATCCAAACACCCACCACTTGATCTTCTTGCTCCCTTGGCTTCCTTAGCTCCTTGTGCTACTCTTTGATGGAGGAAGATGGGAAATGGATGGTTGAGATGAGAGATGAAGGGGTGGGAAAGGTGGACCTCACATATGAAGTTTTCTCACCATGGGGGACTCATGGTGCTCTCTCTTGGATTTGGATTTTTTTTTTGAAAAAAAGAATAAGAGAGATAGTTGTAAAGGGAGGGAGAGAGAGAGAAAGAGATGGGTGATGGAGTGATGGGGGATGGTTTGGGTTGAAAATTGTGAAAAGGTGTATGGTTGTTGTTGAAATTTGGAAAAGAGGAGTGGTGAGGTGGAAAGAATGGTGGACTTTTGAAAAAGGTGGGGATGGGTTGATGTACTTGAGGTATGGGATGCTTTAATGGTTGATTGATGGGACTAATAGTAGAGATTCCCTCGAAATCCGTAACGCGCGGTGTTTCTTCGGAATAAACGCTGATCGGCATCTTCTTGCCTGGGTATCGGTTCAGTGCGCAAGTCACGGCGTTGGAACCGCGGCGACGACGCGGTCGCTATGATATAACTTTCAGACCAAGCCGACGTCGGTGCGCGGGACCTGGCTTAGGATCGTGCGCAAATACCGAATACGGTGCGAAGGTTGCCGGAATTTGACCGGAAGGACCGCGGAAACTAACGGAACAGTACGGATTAGGACACGGGTCTTACAGGTTACCCTCCCATAAAAATATTCATGATCATATATTGGGCCCATTGAGATGTGGTTCACAAATCCAGGCCATCCATTGTTTGTGTCCCACTTAGATGAGCGGTCAGACCAAGTTTCAGCCGCATCCAAAACTCAGGTGGGCCCCACCAAATACTTTTATATGTTTTAGGCATGTATGCACATGGTTTTAGATGGTATGACCCACTTGAGTTCTGTATATAGCTTATTTTTGGCATATCTCATAACCTAAAGGGACCCATCAAATGGACGGTGTTGATATTTGAAACACATCACGTTAGGGCCCACACAACTTGACCTCATAGTACCATTTCCCATACACACACATACATACACACATAACAATATATGCATTTCAATTCTCAACAAATTCCACAAACATTCGATACAAAATGTTGATGCAGAAATCTGGTTAGCCTTCCTGAGACCTTTAAGCACCCGCAAAAGGAATGGACAAAGGAGACCCTGACTAATGAAGGGGACCTTTGGATGCCTAAGTCAGGTAGGGAATCTGGGTCTGGTCGTAAACATGGTTTAGGCTAGCGATTATGCATACCTTCTACCATTGGAGAAGCTCCTATTTATAAGTGAGGAGAGGCGGTGGCGTAGAGGAGATCTCCTTATTTGGTAGGGACGTGTTGCAATAGGATTCAGATCTCGTATGTGTCACGAGGATCTTCCGAGATTCTCGACTAGGATCTCGAGTAAATCCATGTTGCGGTCGCTTTCCTAAATCCTCGGCTGAGATCTTGGGTAGACACCGTCAGGATTAGGTCGAACAGAAGAAGGGTTGTGCCGACCTGGAGTTATGACGACTTTGAATTATGCCAACCTGGGGTTATGCCGACCTGACTCCTTTGGTGAGTAGTCGAGCTTCTTTTGGCATCGGGCAGATTAGTGGGTCTTCTGACCTGTTGATGAGAGACTGAGCTTGACCTTATTTCCTACTCAGTTTGGGGCCAGAGGTCGAATGTTTAGTTGTATCTATCGTTGTCTGACTCAGCGAAGTGCACAAAGTTCCAACCTGACATTATCTTATTGGTCGATCCATTTTTCCCATAAGAGTAAGCCCCCCTACTTTTGAGTTTGCATAGATGGCTTGAGAAGTAGATCGGTCTTGGCTAGGTTGGACTGTCTTGTGCTTGGGTGTCGAATTTACGTGTCATTAATGTCGAGTTAGGCGGCGTGCACAGGAATCAGATCGTATCTGCAATCATGATACGCTGCGCTTGAGGTGGTGTGTCGCGGCTCGAGGTCACATGCACTGTCAGGGCGCCTTTTCGACGCTTGGCATATGGGGTGCCGACACATGGCTTGTTCTCAGTCGCAGAGCTATGCAGCGAGTGGTAGTGCTCCACATGTCTGGACGGGAGTCTTGTAACGCTCTGAAAATCGGGGGGTCGTGCATACGCTCGACTCCCGAGTTCCTGGGGTCACTTATAACCAGTTTTCATTAATATGCGATTAATCCAGGTTTAAAGGCGTAGCATGGAATTACTTAAAACATGAAGCACGATCACAACTAGTCTGCTGAAATGAAAATAGATCATTATATACATGTCCAAAAGGATATAAAAAGGGTCGCATCAGGCGTTGCCCAAACAAATCACAAAAGGAATATCATGTCCAAAAGAATAGGGCTGAGTCCACAACTCAGTGATCCAAATCCTGTCTACTAGGCCGACGGGGAACCATCCATTAGCTGAAAGTAAGAGAACTCGTCCTCCTCCTCGAGGCTCGCTCCGTCAGGCTCCACAAAATCTGTATCACCTGCATCTATGAACGAGTCTGGTTGGTGTTTTAAAACACTGTCCTAGAGTGGGAGTGAGTGATCAACTCAGTGGGTGCTATTAACCTCAAGTTATCACAGACATCAATTATAATATGATCTTAATGAAAAACAGACAATCACATACGTCTAAGTAATCTTATTAATGCACATGTATGCAGCATGACATGATGCATGTCCTCACCACAACGCTCCCTCGTGCGACAACATCTAACGATCGCCAATGCCAACACTCCCTCAGTGCGACCTCGACTGCCGAGTCGCCACCCTAACTAGTGTGATGCAATGATCGTGTTAGCCGTGTGATTAGTTAGGTCCATTCAACTAGCAGATTTGGGAATCTGGTACATCCCACGTATCAATGCCCTAAACAGGTTGCGAGGCCAAGACCCCCCAATGCGTGAGGCCGAGACCCCGCGGTCCGTGATCCCGTCGGGTTCCTCATCCCCGACTTCAAGCACATGAGGAGTGCCATGAGAAAGGGATCGCTCGCGATCACTACGGGGAGGCGCGGTACCCCAGCATAGGCCGACAGCTCGGACACAGTGTCCCATTCCACCATGCCCGGCTCACGAGGCTGTAGACCAAATTTCAAGTGGGTTATTGATGAGCTACAACGGTTATAGGGTGTTCCAGGTTCCATATAAGTGTGAACAAGCAGGGTTAACAATCAAGGTTGGTTAGACGGTAGGCTAGACCTCACGAGTCAGGCGAGCGTGAGGCGTGTGACATCGGGCATGAGGGTCCCATGTAATCGAACTACAGCCACCCGATCACACCCGCCCAAACCCACAAGTCCAACTATAGCGTAGTCCTATCGATGGGACTACTGTCTTTCCTCAAGTTCCTGACCAACCCAAGGGTAGGAATAGGGACTCATAGCATGCCAACTACCAAAGTAACATCAAGCATATTCAACACCATGTTCTCATGTTGCTCAACATACAATTCAAATTTCTCTAACAAGTAAACTATTAACATCATGAATAAAGTGTATGTGTGTGGTGTGGTTTGGTGAGGAAGTTAACACTTCCTCCAACTTAAGAAATCACATGCACATGGGTAATGAATCATACATCCTATGAAGCAACAATACATAGGAAAATCAAACATGGCATGAACATATAATAATCCATACACAAAATCATGTGAGAGACAAGAACAATCATCATAAGAGTCAAACCTACAATTCCATACTATTGCAACAAACATACAATTCCTAGGGTTCCTCTAGTTATCCTAATATGGCATCCAAGCAATCAAAATCATTAATCTCATAGTAGAATTGGTGCTAGGCTACCTAAGATCAATACTCCGCACCTTTGGATCGTTGGAGGCTTGGAAAACGACCTAGGAATGAGGGCTTTTGGGGATTTGGGTAAAACCACCATTTCCTAAATCAAAATCAAGAAAGATAACATTAATACCTAGAAATCTATACTATGTTGCTCTATTGAAGGAAAAATATACCATTCTTACCTCCACTTCTCGGCATGGGTGGGTTTGGTGGAGGTTTTCTTGAGGAAGAGGTAGGGAGTTGTAAGATTGAATTCCCTTGGGCCCCACTTTAGTTATGACCCACTTTCTCTCCCTTCTTCACTCTCCCTTCCTCTCTTCATCCTTTCTTCCTCTCCCTTTTATCTCTTCTCTCTTTCCTCTCTAGGGCAAATTCGTATGGAGAGAGGGGTGCCCCAAAGAAGCCCCTTTTTATAATGCCAGATTTGATACAAATGGCCTCAAGTGTTGGGTTTTTACTATACTAACCCTATAAAAGGGTTTTTCTAGCCACTAAGGCCCTTTATAGAGTGTAGGAGTCGATACCCACCGTTGGATAGTTGGCCCTAGTAATGATCTTCGTATGGATACGATTGGCCTGCCATTTGGATGCGCCGATCAACAGATACGATTAGAAGTTTGTTCAACGGTCACCGATAGTCGATCGGGGCAGCGGCTATACAGATATGAGCAGGAAAATATTCTTGCTCCACGGGTAAAGTTTGGTCGTAAACTGACGGTCCGAAATCCTTAATTTTGCATAAGAGTGGACGACCCAATTCACTTAAGTTTCAATTCATTCTTTTAGGGTATTTGCACTTCTCATGCACTCGCCCTTTAGCTCGAGTTGAGCAGTTCTGGACAGCACCCCGGTTCGACTCTCGCGATGGGCGTCAAGCCCAGTAAGATGGACATTATTCTATAGTTTTGGAACTAGTAGCCCACCAACGAGCGGTCTAGAGTTTGTTTGGAGAATCGGGGCAGTTCTGGTGGCCCTTTAGCCATGAAACTTACAAGATAGGTGCTTCATGGCCCGATGAAGGGCCATGCAAAATTTGAGAACGATTGGATATGGGGTTTAGTCGCACGGGTCTGATTCGTGATCAACGGTCACCGTGCCATGATCGGGACCCAGATTTTGTGGGTGGGCATAGACAAATACATTAGACCTTTACCGTAAATTTGAAAGAAATTTGATGGCTGAAATGCCTAAAATCCTAGTCTTATTTACCAGTGTCAGATTCCAATTCTGGCATTGGTGGGTTGCATTTGGCAAGTGCCTTTGGGACGGCATGAATAGTTTATTTCTGGATGTTCACTGAGTCCATGGTCCACGATGGACCACAAGCCCAGTGAGATCTATGTTTTCATAAATTTTTAGATTTTTCTGACCTTCCTCGGCTGCTGCACGACTTATACAAGCTGTCGCTGAGTACAAGCCGATCATCTGACTTGATGGCTTGCACACGGTCTGATCGTGACCAGACTGGACCACTCGTGTATAAGCTAACGTTGAGTGCTAACGGTCAGTAAGTGATAATATAAGTTAATTAAAAAAATTTCAAGGATTTTTAAAAATTCAAAACAGTGAAAATTCAGGATGTTACAATTTACCCCCTTTAAAAATAATTTTGTCCTCGAAATTGCTTAAAGGTAGTAGTAAAGGTTTCATTATTTCATTTGCCTAGGTTTGTTGATTTCAAGTTTATATATGTGGTAGGGTGTATACTATCTATACTAGGCTGGCTCATTTTAGTCTACCCCCCTTAAAACTTTTTCACCCTAATGGTTTACTAAAATTTATCTATAAAGATTTAGATTTATGGCGACGGTTTTCCTCTATCTAGAGTAAAAATATTTATTTTCAATGGTAGACCAATACGGAGAGACGGTTGTAGTGGGCTTTAACCCGATACGTCGATCATCTACCTGACCAGGGTAGAAGACTCATCGTATCCCTTCTTCGTCCTGGTGGATCCTGGTCTTCTGCTCGGTCAAAGCAGTGAGTCCATTGGTAGTTGCCTAGGATTGAGAATTGAGTCAAGCCACGAATGCTTCGCAGGTGTATACTTCCGTAATTCCATAGTCCGATCAATATAATGTTTAGGGAACGACCATTATTGGAAAGTTTAAATCTCCTATTTATAAGGTTGTCCTTTCGGTCTTGGTCCGAGAGAGTTCTTATTTTAATTCTTGTCTAACTTAGTGTTTTAAATCTCCCACGGTGCTTATGGTCAAATGATTATCCTAAAAAGGTTTCCAATAGTGTAAAATCTTACATGTATATCACCATTTCGATCTCATGTCTAGTGAGTTAGGAGCAGACTGCACTTCAGTTTCCTAAACTTCGAGAGGGAAGAAGGAATCGAAAGTTCTAAGGTATTTTAGTGGTTTGAAGTGCTAATAACACTAAGAAGGATGCAGAAAAGGAGAGACGAAGAATGTCGTCTTCTCAATGTGGTACAAACCTTAATTCTTTAACAGAATAGGAAAAACTTGACATATTTTACCATAGTTCACCTTTAATACGAACTTTCGAAGCCTTAAACTGTAAAACACAATCCTATTCAAAGGTCCTAATTCGATTGCGTTGAAAACTACTTAAAATAGAAAAACATATATAAAAATTAGTCTAATCATAGGATGATTCCTAGCATTATTAGAGATAAACATTCTTATCTTTCACTGCATATTTGGTTTCTACTGCAGACCTGTTTAAATTCAATCCATTATAACCTATTTTACATTTGCAACAAAACCCACTAATAGATTCAGATTGTCGTTTAGTTTTTGCTTCTAGAACTGTTTCCAACACCCATAGCCTGTCCTGGAACTTGCTCATCAGCTCCTATTTTAGCAGGGTCTTCACTAGTCAACCATCTGTCTTCATGACTGATCTGTTTCCTAGCCACTTCCACACCCAACATTGGTACCAAAATCTAGCATTGAATGTCCATGGCTATAAAGTATCTTTAATTGTGGACAACACAATATCCAGATGGGGATGTGTATATGGATTCACAGTTTATTTATTTTCATTTAGAGCAACCTCACCTATCTGTGATGAGGCACGTTAGATGAATGGATTGGGTGGCATATAAAAACCATGGTAGGCCCCGTATATAACTAACAGTGGATGTTCCTTCTCAACTATTCCATGAGATGGCCCATTTGAGTTTCAGATGATCATATTCTAGTTCAATGGTTGCCTTTGGAAGAAAGAAAAGAAGAAGAAAGGATTGAAGTAATGGGTTTTTTTTTTTTTTTTTATTTTTATGATGGGTTTGGAGAAGAAGAAAAGAAGAAGAAGAAGGAGGAGATGGGTTTGAGGATGGGAGAGTGAGAGTGATGGAGTGGGAGTAGAGAGAAATGGGTTTAGGAGACAGGTTTGGGAAAGGATTTGAGAATGGGATTGAGAAATGTGGATTAGATATGAATTTGAAATGGGGTTTGAGGTTTGGGTTTTAAGATGGGTGTTGGGAATGTATTTTGAATTGGGTATGACAATGGGTTTGGAGAAGATGAAGAGGAATGAGTAGAGGCTGGATGCTCTTGAATGGGTCTCTTGAAAATGGGTTTGAGGTCGGTTTTCATGAATGAGTTTAGAAAAGAAAGTTGAAGTTGAGATGGAAATAAATGTTGGGAGAGGAAAGATGAAGAGAATGAAGGAGTGTTGAAGGTGAGGAGGTTTGGAGAGAGGGTGTAGAAAATGAGGGTGGTTTGGACAGAGCTAATGGAGTCAATGAAGACTCAACTCCTGCTACAGCTCCAACGAGACAACAAAGGCAACTTATCGGATGGAATACCTAGCCCAAGCTGTTGAAGGGTCAGATCACACTATCCAGGTCGATGTGTTGGATCCTAGAGGCAACTTAAATCCCATTGATTAGGTGGACTACATGGCATCCTTAGTAGCTTTCTCTATCTGGAAAGCTTGGAAGAATGGAAAGAAATTAAGGTCTGTGGCCGCAAAACTCAAAGGGTGTGTTCGTTCGGTGGCAACAACACCAATTGACCTATGAAAGGAAGGGAATAGAAAAGATTAATAATTGGGCTTAAATTAAGTTGAAAATGGACAGTAAATTGTTGCCTCTTAATTATTGTCAAACCCTATATAAAACTTTTCAATTGCAACAATCTAATGATCAATGTATGCTAAAGTATATAAAATCAATTTTTTACAAATCGTTGGGTTTTGTGAATGAGCTTATGAGAGTGAATGAGTGGATAGTTTTGAATGGGTTTTGTTGAAGGGGTTTTGGGAAATAAGAATGTAATGGGTTTTGGGAGTTTGTTTTAGGAATGGGTTTTGAAAGTGAGATTGGAATGGGGGTTGGAAAATGAAGTTGAGGATGGTCTTGGATTGGGGAAGAATGGGTTGAATGTGGATGGTTGAGGTTGGGTTTTGTGAATGAGGGATTTAGGTGGAAATGGATATTGGGTGTTAGAGGGGATTTTTGGAAATGAGAGAGTGGAGATGGGTTCGGGAGATGGAAGTGAAAATGGGAAAAGGATGTGTTTTTTTTTTAGGAAGATGGACTTTAAAGATGTGGTTTGGGGGAAATGGGTTGAGTGTGGGCCTGAAGAAATGAACTTGAAGATGGGTTGAAGGTATAGGATTTGAGAAGGGTTTTGAGATGGGTTTTGGGAAATGAAATTTTGAAATGGGGAAGAAGAGAGTGAAAGGAGTGGGGTTTTGGTGAATGAGTATTGAAAGAAATATGGGTGGTGAGAGAGGATAAAAAATATACAAGAGATGAAGGTGGGTTTGATGTTGAATGGGTGGAATAAGAAGGAATGAGTTTTGTGAAACAGAAGAAAATGGTTTGGAGGAATGGGTTTTGGGAATGGAGTTTGGAGATGAGGGAGGGGAGAGGGTTTTTTTTTCCAAGTGTTTGGGAGTAATGGAGAGGAAGGAAATGGAAGAAAATGAAGTGGTTTGAGTCCTATTTGCAAGGAGAGGGGACCCCACTCGTGTGTACATTGAAAGGGAGGAGGGGACCTATCTTGTAATGTTTCTTATAAATTGGTGACTGAATTATTTTTAAATTTTTTATAATGTTTTATAATTAAGTTTAAAGTTATACCACAAAATTTCATCTCATTTGAAGTTGTGGATAAATTATTAAAATTCTAGGAGCGACAACCATCTGAAATTAATAATTTTTGGACAGTTGGTAAAACATTCTAAGTTTAACTATATTATAATTTTTATTTTATTTTTTTATTATTTTTATACAAAACTAGACTCATCAAACTTAAATCTGACTTTTGAATCACTTAAATCGGAGCTGTAACGAAGGAGATATGAATTTTTGAAGTCGATCAAATTTTGCAGAAAATTCTGGCGTGGGCACGCCGGTTGGGCGTGGCCACGCCGGGCCCCTGGAGATTTGGGCGTGGAGACGCCCGGTGGGCATGGCCACGCCGGGCCCCTGGAGTTTTGGGTGTAGGGACATCCGGTGGGCGTGGGCACGCCAGCTCACGGTGTATTTTGGGCGTGGGCACGCCGAGGTCCTACTGGGACTCCTAGTTTTTCGATTTCTCGGGCGCCGGTAAGGCCCCCGGGAAAGTACTATATATGATTTTGGGGTTGAATGACCTGATCTACGCAATGGGCCTATCATTTTTGAGATATTCTTCCAGGTTAAGGGCCAAAAACTTATTTTTCTTCCGTTCCACTATGTTCGGTAAAATCTCGTTCACCCCTAAGTCCCTATCCTCAAACGGGCCGGAACTATCAAATTCAGCCTGAAAGTAACTCATTCGTACGTATATGTTACCTCCGACCGTCCAATCATTCAATCTCTAGCTCATTTCTATTGATGGGTTGAGATTTGGTATGACTCCTGGACTCATTCTCTAGCGTCGTTACCTCCTCTTGCTACCAAATCCCAATTCCTAGGAAGTCTCACCGTTCATCCGAGATTTTCGGTTCGGGGTCTGGGATGGATCCTAACATCCTTAATCTTTGTTGTGTTTTCTAATACATATCCTCTCAAGTCAGCGGACGCATAGTGAGTTCATGACCTATGGCCCAATTAATTCCAAACCATGCTTTGATACCATCTTGTAATGCCCTGAAAATCAGGGGGTCGTGCATACGCTCGACTCCCTAGTTACCGGGGTCACTTATAACCAGTTTTCATTAATATGCGATTAATCCAAGTTTAAAGGCGCAGCATGGAATTACTTGAAACATGAAGCACGATCACAACTAGTCTGCTGAAATGAAAATAGATCATTATATACATGTCCAAAAGGATATAAAAAGGGTCGCATCGGGCGTTGCCCAAACAAATCACAAAAGGAATATCATGTCCAAAAGAATAGGGCTGAGTCCACAACTCAGCGATCCAAATCCTGTCTACTAGGCCGACGGGGAACCATCCATCAGCTGAAAGTAAGAGAACTCGTCCTCCTCCTTGAGGCTCGCTCCGTCAGGCTCCACAAAATCTGTGTCACTTGCATCTATGAACGGGTCTGGTTGGTGTTTTAAAACACTGTCCCAGAGTGGGAGTGAGTGATCAACTCAGTGGGTGCTATTAACCTCAAGTTATTACAGGCATCAATTATAATATGATCTTAATGAAAACAGACAATTACATACGTCTAAGTAATCTTATTAATGCGCATGTATGCAACATGACATGATGCATGCCCTCACCACAACGCTCCCTCGTGCGACACCATCTGACGATCGCCAATGCCAACACTCCCTCAGTGCGACCTCGACTGCCGAGTTGCCACCCTAACTAGTGCGATGCAATGATCGTGTTAGCCGTGTGATTAGTTAGGTCCATTCATCCAGCAGATTTGAGAATCTGGTACACCCCACGTATCAATGCCCTAAACAGGTTGCGAGGCCAAGACCCCCCAATGCGTGAGGCCGAGACCCCGCGGTCCGTGATCCCGTTGGGTTCCTCATCCCCGACTTCAAGCACTTGAGGAGTACTATGAGAAAGGGATCGCTCGCGGTCACTACGGGGAGGCGCGGTACCCCAGCATAGGCCGACAGCTCGGACACAGTGTCCCATTCCACCATGCCCGGCTCATGAGGCTGTGGACTAAATTTCAAGTGGGTTATTGATGAGCTACAACGGTTGTAGGGTGTTCCAGGTTCCATATAAGTGTGAACAAGCAGGGTTAACAATCAAGGTTGATCAGACGGTAGGCTAGACCTCACGAGTCAGGCGAGCGTGAGGAGTGTGACATCGGGCACGAGGGTCCCATGTAGTCGAACTACAGCCACCCGATCACACCCGCCCAAACCCACAAGTCCAACCATAGCGTAGTCCTACTGATGGGACTACTGTCTTTCCTCAAGTTCCTGACCAACCCAAGGGTAGGAATATGGACTCATAGCATGCCAACTACCAAAGTAACATCAAGCATATTCAACACCATGTTCTCATATTGCTCAACATACAATTCAAATTTCTCTAACAAGTAAACTATTAACATCATGAATAAAGTGTATGTGTGTGGTGTGGTTTGGTGAGGAAGTTAACACTTCCTCCAACTTAAGAAATCACATGCACATGGGTAATGAATCATACATCCTATGAAGCAACAACACATAGGAAAATCAAACATGACATGAACATATAATAATCCATACACAAAATCATGTGAGAGACAAGAACAATCATCATAAGAGTCAAACCTATAATTCCATACTATTGCAACAAACATACAATTCCTAGGGTTCCTCTAGTTATCCTAATATGGCATCCAAGCAATCAAAATTATTAATCTCATACTAGAATTGGTGCTAGGCCACCTAAGATCAATAGTCCGTACCTTTGGATCATTGGAGGCTTGGAAAACGACCTAGGAATGAGGGCTTTTGGGAATTTGGGTAAAACCACCATTTCCTAAATCAAAATCAAGAAAGATAACATTAATGCCTAGAAATCTACACCATGTTGCTCTATTGAAGGAAAAATATACCATTCTTACCTCCACTTCTAGGCATGGGTGAGTTTGGTGGAGGTTTTCTTAAGGAAGAGGTAGGGAATTGCAAGATTGAACTCCCTTGGGCCCCACTTTAGCTATGACCCACTTTCTCTCCCTTCTTCACTCTCCCTTCCTCTCTTCATCCTTTCTTCCTCTCCCTTTTCTCTCTTCTCTCTTTCCTCTCTAGGGCAAATTCGTATGGAGAGAGGGGTGCCCCAAAGAAGCCCCTTTTTATAATGCCAGATTTGATACAAATGGCCTCAAGTGTTGGGTTTTTACTATACTAACCCTATGGGAGGGTTTTTCTAGCCACTAAGGCCCTTTATAGGGTGTAGGAGTCGATACCCACCGTTGGATAGTTGGCCCTAGTAATGATCTTCATATGGATACGATTGGCCCGCCATTTGGATGCGCCGATCAATAGATATGATTAGAAGTTTGTTCAACGGTCACCGATAGTTAATCGGGGCCGCGGCTATACGGATATGAGCAAGGAAATATTCTTACTCCACGGGTAAAGTTTGGTCGTAAACCGATGGTCCAAAATCCTCAATTTTGCATAAGAGTGGACGACCCAGTTCATTTAAGTTTCAATTCATTCTTTTAGGGTATTTGCACTTCTCATGCTCTCGCCCTTTAGCTCGAGTTGAGTAGTTCTGGAGAGCACCCCAGTTCGACTCCCACGATGGGTGTCAAGCCTAGTAAGATGGACATTATTCTATAGTTTTGGAACCAGTAGCCCACCAACGAGTGGTCTAGAGTTTGTTTGGAGAATCGGGGCAGTTCTAGTGGTCCTTTAGCCATGAAACTTACAGGATAGGTGCTTCATGTCCCAATGAAAGGCCATGCAAAATTTGAGAACGATTGGATATGGTGTTTAGTCGCACGGGTCTGATTCGTGATCAACGGTCACCGTGCCATGATTGGGACCCAGATTTTGTGGGCGGGCATAGACAAATACATTAGACCTTTACCATAAATTTGAAAGAAATTCGATGGCTGAAATGCCTGAAATCCTAGTCTTATTTACCAGTGCTAGATTCCAATTCTGGTATTGGTGGGTTGCATTTAGCAAGTGCCGTTGGGACAGCCTGAATAGTTTATTTCTGGGTGTCCACTGAGTCCATGGTCCGCGATGGACCACAAGCCCAGTGAGATTTATGTTTTCGTAAATTTTTAGATTTTTCTGACCTTTCTCGACTGCTTCATGACCTATACAAGCTGTCGCTGAGTACAAGCCGATCATCTGACTTGATGGCCTGCACACGGTCTGATCATGACCAGACTGGATCACTCGTGTATAAGCTAACGTTGAGTGCTAACGGTCAGTAAGTGATAATATAAGTTAATTAAAAAAATTTCAAAGATTTTTGAAAATTCAAAACAGTGAAAATTCAGGATGTTACAAGTGTCGAGGAGCTGTCTTCGGCTATGCATTAAATGAAAGCATTGAAACCTGTACGAGTGGAACTGCTATAAAAGGGGGTGCCCTAGCATCGCCTAGGTTACCTCCGAAGGATCTATTCAGTTCCCAGTCATGGTAGGAGGAGGACAGAACCAAACAATGATAATGATCGACTTTTTAGTGGTCAACTGCCCATCTGTAACAATGTCATCTTCGGACAACCCTTCCTCAATACTCTATGAGCAGTGGTATCAACGTACCATCTTGCAATGAAATTCTCGACTGAGCATGGAGTGGAGAAAGTCAAAGGAGATTAGTAAGAAGCTCATTAATGCTACTACATGGCATTGAGAACGTAACACCAGACGATGACCGTCACCTCATTAGATCCTCAGGAGGACATAGTTAATAGGGGGCGTTCGGTGGAAGATCTCATAAAGATCCCACTCGATGACTCCGACCCGACCAGGACGGTGCAGATCGATTCGTCAATGAATCCAGCTCTGTGAAATGAAATAATGGATCTCCTCCGACAACACGCCAACGTATTCGCCTGGTCCCATCGGGATATGCCCGACATCAGTCCAAAGGTAATAGTTCACAAGTTAAATGTCGACCCCGACCATCGGTTGAGATAGAATGGTACGCAATAATCGGCGAAGAGGTCAGTAAACTCTTAGAAATTTACTACCTTAATGGGAGTGCCAATGTTGTCCTAGTGAAAAAGTCTATGGAGAAGTGGCGGGTCTGTGTTGATACACTGACTTGAACAAAGCTTGCTCTAAGGACAATTTCCCTCTTCCATCAGTCAACCAGCTGGTCGACAGTATTGCAAGGCACGAACTCCTAAGCTTCATGGATGCTTACTCAGGATACAACCAAATCGTCATGCATCTTTACGACAAGCAGAAGACGACCTTTGTCACCGACAAAAAGCTCTACTGCTACAAGGTCATGCCCTTTAGGCTGAAGAATGTTAGGGCCACATACCAGCTACTTGTCAACAGGATGTTCGCTCAGCAAATCGAACGCTCCATGGAGGACTCCCTACTAAAAAAACAGGGCAACGTCGATGGCTAAAAACCATCAGCAATGACCTTCCCCCAACAGCTTTTAGCCATCACACAATTCGTCGGGAAAGGGGGCGTCGGCGTTTTTGATGGCTAAAACTGTCGACGTTTTTGATGGCTAAGGGTGATGGCCAAAACCATCGGCATTTTCAACGGTCCGTCGACCATTCACCAACGGTTTTAACAGTTGGCATTTCTCAATAAATTTAAAAATATATATAACCAAAGCACACATCCAAAACTAGATATACCTATTTCTCCAAAGCCCTAAAACCAACCTATTTGAGAAGATAAGTCTACACAAAAGAAAAGGAAAAAATCAAAATCAGATATATTACCAAAATCCCAAACATATAAAATTTGTATTTCCATAAATTAAAAAAATTTATATAAAAAAAATAATAATAATAATTTGATTGTGTATTACCCAATCTCAGGTTGCCACCTGGCCATGATAGAATGTACTTCATCTATTTATTTCCTAAGAGATTAGTTTGGCTAATAGAAAACATTGTCTGAGAACTATTTCCACTTAAAGAAGGAAAACAAGAAGATTGAATTGACATAAATTCCTAATTTTCTCTTGTTCAGCTAACAATATCAGCAAAAAGTACTGCACTAAATGATTGTTGCATAGTTGGTTGTGTTTGGTCTATATAAGGATGGTCATTGGCCCGATGAGCATTGAATGCCTTGAATCCTAGCAAATCTTCTTAACCAGCAGCCCACGAAATGAGAGAACACCATAAATGAAAGGACTAAGAAAGGGAAATGAAAATGAACAAGCATACAACTGTCAAGGGATTCAATATATTTCTGAATGCATGTATATCATGCTCATACTCATCCAAACAATCCCGAATACTTGTTCACCAAATTGCAAAGGAGTGCAGGGAGCCATGTGAAAATTCCTCAATGGCATAGTCACAAAACACCATTAGTTTCAAGGTAAAGATGGATGCGTTACAAGGAAAACACATTTTGTCAAGAGAATACCAAAGTTTCTCTCTCCATTTTACAGGCATCACCTATCCATTCATAGTAGACTACTGATTTCTCAAATACCCAATCACTTAGATTAAAAGAATATCAGATACTTAATAAATTGACTATTCTGCTTGTTCAAAACAAACACCTCCGGAATTTCTACAGCACAAATTCTTTACGACTGCCGATGTCTAAAACTTGACATCATCTGTTAGGGTGCAAGAACGTTGCTGCAGCTTAAGGGTACATTTGAAGAAAAAGATATGCCACATGGGAAGTCACATTCTATTTTTCTGTCAGAAACCCTTGTAGAATGCAAAAGGCCAGCTTAGGATGATGAACACAGGCCCATGCAACATGGCACTGATGACAAAAAGAGACTAGGAAGGTTTCAATGCCAGAAAGTAGTGGAGGCCGGATGGTGGACGAATATTGACCTGTCTTGAAGCATAACAGGTCGCCAAGCAATTCAGCAAATAGTAGTGAAGCCACAACATGCACTCTAAGACAGGACTATAAGATACACGTCTTTCAAAATTTTAGACTGTTCTTCAAAGTTTTGGACCATGGTCATGACTCATGACTCCTACTCGCTAGCTCATGACCTAGGTTCGAGATTTGCTGGTCTGGTGACGTAGCAAGCACAATCATTGAAAAAAAAAATGAAAGGATGTGGATGTATATCATATAAAAAAAAGAGCCCAGAGTCCAATGTTAGTTCGCACCATTTGAAAAATTGGGGCGGCTCATCCTCCTTAGATCTTGCACTAATGTATTATTCTAGACCATCCAAATTGTAGATCCCATTGTGGATGAGGCATATCTCTAAATCACACTGATGAAGCAATCCTAACTACCTAATTTTTGGATACAGAAAATGATTAAAAATTAAGAAAGCAATTGGTCTAAATGCAAAGGGAAAATTCAGATGGATCATATTATCTTCTAATTGTAATTTTTTTTTGTTTTGTTTTGTTGTCTATGCTCTATCCATGGTACTCATGATCATATTAAGAAATACCTACAAGTAATTTGATTACCTAGTCACAGTAGTTTGGAGCAGAAAATACAGCATATCTTTTGATTATAGAAGCTGGTTAGTTTAAAAAAGAAAAAAAGCAGCATGTTCCTCTTTGAGGTGAACTCTCATCAGCTGAAACATCAACAAGCATTATCCTCTAAAATCTCTAAAAACTGCTCAACCTAAAACAAAGGGTAAAAAGCAAGGAAAAAAAGGCAAAAAAAAAAAAAAAAAAAAAAAAGAAGAAGAAAAGAAACCAGATTCTGATCTGAACTTGATTCAAAGCTCTTTTAGACGCCATACATATCAGTTTGAAAATCATTTGTAAAGAACTCAGATTCAAAGGAAACAAAAATGCACAGTACGGTACAATAGATGAACAGTTTCGATCTCATACATACGTGCTATGTTAAGGGTCTTACGTACCTAAGATAACTAAGATATTAGTATCTAGCACTAGATACTTTCTTATAAATAAGCAAGAGGCATCATAGCAACTTCACGCCTAAAATGAGCCCCAAACAAGATTTAAGTCAGCATCTTTAAAGAAGAAATGAGGACCGTGGTCACAGAGGACCAGGCAGGAAAGAGCAGACAACTACTCCAAATTAAACAGGGTAGGTAGCTTCATTCACGAACAATATGATGATGCAATCAGGCCACCTGTGACTGGCATATACAAGCAGAAGTTCAAACTACAGAGTAACTCCTTAACACTTCTTCTGAACACGTGGAGCACTACCACTTGCTGCATGGCTCCGCGACTGAGAACAGGCCACACGTCAGCACCCCATACGTAGAGATCCGAAAAGGCACCCTGACAGCGCACGTGACCTCGAGCCATGACACGACACCACATTCGCAACGTATCATGATTGCAAATATGCTCCAATTTCTATGCACACCACCTAACTCAACATTAATGACAAGCAGATTCGACACCCCAGGCACAAGATAGTACAACCTGACCAAGACCGATCTACTTCTCGAGCCCCCCTACTTAAACTCGAAAGTAGGGGGAGCTTACTGTTATGGGAAAAATGGATCGACTAATAAAATAAGGTCAGGTCAGAACTTTATGCACTTCACTAGGTCAGACAACGACTATAACATCCCAAGAATTCCGGATGTTAATAATGTAAATATTGGATGCTTCAAAATCGTACCTTATTTTTTTGCTTTTCATTTAGATCACATCTAATTACATTCACGAGAATAAAATCAACTGTATTTATTATTCCATTAGTGAAAAAAACATACAAATAATTCTTTAATGCTTTCTCAATGAGAACTTATTATATTATCAAAGTTTGCAGTAGAAACTAAATAAAATAATTTGTGGTGCTATCCTTCTTCTTTATTCGAAAGAATCTTCCATACAATGATAACCGGCCGTATCATCAACATGTAATTCACCTGCAATATCTATATGATTGGAGAGGGTCCATGCCCTACTCATAGTGATGGTTATCCTTTAAGATTAACTCTAATTTAAGAGATTCATAAGAATAATGTGAGGGTACATCTCGTACTCCACCACTACGAGTGGTATCAGTATGCGCAACTAATATACACATATATACGTGCACACACACACACACTCACAAACACGAATGCATGCCTAGCAAAGTGTGTGCGTTCTATCATACGTAGTGATCATCACAATGTGGAATATAATTCATAGAAAATCCGGCTCGCCCTGCATTCTTACACTATGGAGATTCACCGGCACATCCAACATTAACTTAAATTTATGTGAACATCTCAAGGCGACACGACAACGCGATTTGAAGATTTACATGACATGATTTGTTCATGGAGCAACTATTTGTGACATCCAATCCTGAGAAGTGATGTAACACGCATAACAGTTTATCTATTTTGATTGTACACCACTACCCAACCCATGAGATTACGTGCCGACCAAGAGGGCCGCTACCTGAAATGCATTATGCACATGATAATATATATGAACCACTATATATGAGGCTTAAAATACATCACTTACATCAATGGAGAAATAACTCAAAACATGAGGGTTTTCGAATTCCAATTCACATGCCCGAGCTATAAAGCGAGGTAACACAAGGTTGACCTAATAAAGGAGAAGAGTAGCAATAAGCTAACTCAATAAAAGAGAAGAATAACAAATAAGCTAACTTAACAAGAATAAGGAGAGAGGATCAAATGTTAGTGCACTCACTTTGCACACTTGTTTGTCAATCACGTGAATAATTGTATCAACTAAGTTCGGTGAGCTGTTGGAAAATGAAGACTGAAGATGCAATTGGAGTAGAAGGGTTAAGATACATTCAAAGGGTAAAACGATGTTCATATCCTCAAAACAAAACAAACCTATACCCTTTAGATGATCCTGACTCAAATAGGAAACCTTATTTAGATCATCCCTTAGTCAAAAAGCTCATATTCCCATCTTCTTTAACTGGGCTATATAGGTTCAAAGTTGCTGAAAGAATTGTAGGACAAGAACTTAAATAGGAAAAAACTGTCCTAACTTCGGTTAGAAAAGGTGCCACCGAATGGCATCTTTGGTCCCACCGAAAGTGACTAAAACAGTCCAACAAACATTGAAGGTAATTCGGTCGCACCGATACTATATTCGGTGCCACTGAAAGTGATAAAAAAATGTCCAGCAACTTCAGGACTTAATTTGGCACCACCGAGAGTTAATTCAGTCCCACCGACGATAGTTCGGCGCGATCGAAGGATCCCTCGGTAGGACCAAAATATAGCTGTTATAGATCTATTAGGACTTTTTGTCACGCCCCAGACCGGGAAATCGGATTCACAGGAATCCCGATTACTGAATCTGGTGCTGGTAGCCTCCGTAGTGCCCCATTCTCGGCTCCCAGCACCCATATGCCAGGTTTCGATCCTGGGATTCTACAAGGAGGATTTTTTTTTCAACGTACATTTATCTCATAAAAAGCATAACCACAAGTTTTCAACAATCATAGAGTGTAGGGTATCTATCAGCAGATATGTGATGTTATCTTTTGGTATTCCTAAGTTATGCCCTGATACCAACTTCTGTCAGCACTAGATTCGGTAATCGGAATTCTTGTGAATCTGATTTCCCGGTCTGAGGCGTAACACTTTTTCTCTGTAAAAGGAGCATCCAAAACTTCATAAAAATTATGGATTAAGGCATCCTGGAGTCCCTAGTATATCCCAAGCTTACCCTAGCCATTTTACACTCTACCCATATAAGATTCATGTTCTTTTCATTGTGATTCATCATCTCAATGAGCATTCAAAGCTCTTATTAATGAAGAACATGATCTCAAGCCTTCACTAGAGTATGGAGACTAAACCTATTGGTATATTCTTAGTCTCAATCATACTCTAGTGCATCTATCGGTTGAATCCCTTAGGAAATTCACTTGCCGTCAAGTTATAGGAGATTCAACCCACTCCTATTACCATGTTTACCCGAAAAGGAACATCATATACAAGGAAATCGATTGTGAAGCTGAAACACCAGGTCAACCACAACATTGTGATCGGAGGAGCACTAGGGAGCTGATTGAAGCTCAATAAAGCAGAGATCAAGCAACCTACAAACTATATCAAGAAGGGCTCATGCACGTATAAAGTAAGTATAAGAGTCTAAAGAGTTTGAAACATATTTCTTGTGTAGGATGTGGTTTCAGACTTTGTTTGCAAACTCGCTAAGACCTTCATAGGCCTTTGGCGGGAGAATACGTCAAGTCCTTATGTAGGATTGGTTAGCCTTGTGTAGGCTTCGCCTTATGTAGGCAAAAGTTACCTTGTGTAGGCAAAAGTTGCCTTGTGTAGGTTCCTTGTTAGGCCCTTGTGTATGACCTTTGCCTATGTGACTTAAACTTATGTTCTTGTGTAGGACCCTTGCTCTTCTGTAGGGCATAAATTGTAGAGTCCTTGTGTAGGCTCCTTGTTATGTTCTTGTATAGGACTTGTTAAGTCCTTATGTAGGACTTGTTATGTCCTTGTGTAGTCTTCGCCTTGTGTAGGAAAAGGTTGCCTTGTGTAGGCTCCTTGTTATGTCCTTGTATAGGACTTGTTATGTCCTTGTGTAGGACTTGTTGCCTTGTGTAGGCTCCTTAGTAAACCTTGTGTAGTTTGTGAAGATTGATGGTTAACCTGATTTAAAACCATTTAATAGTGAAATTCGGTATACTCTAGGAGAGATTGCCTCCGCCGGGAGTGGAGTAGGTACGTAGCTAAACCACTATACATGTCTGTGTTTGGATTTGTCATTTGCGCATTTGTTTAATTATGCTTATGTGTTTGAATGCTTAACTATGTATACATGATTAGATGAATACCTATGATTGATAGGTAGCATATTCCATACACACATGTTCACTATGCTATAGGCTAGTTACTTAATGTGCATATTTTAAGTAGCTTATGTGATTGGATCCTTTATTGGCTTGGAAGCCTTTAGAGTTATATTGTCTTGCTTAGTTTAGTTACTAAGTGTTTAAGATTAGGCAATTAGAATTTTTAAATTAACATAATATTCGAAAAGTCTTATTCATCCCCCTTTAGGATACTTGAACTGATTCCATACTTTTACTGTAGCTGTCTAAACCGCAATTTCATCAAAAAGGCCAACTCAATATAGAGTGGAAGCACGCGTTGCTATTAAACTTGACAAAGGGCAAGGCTTCTATTCATCACCCCACATAAATTCATAAAAATCGCGCATAATTAAAATCATACCTTAACCATAATTCTCGAAAGGATAAATAATTTATAATGATCCATCAATTAATTGCATGAAAAATCACAATAATATGAAAGTATGCAAAAATAAGATAAATCATATTGACTGAAATTAGTGTAAGCTTCAAGGAATCCCTCACCTTAGCCTTAGATCTAAACCCTAGGTAAATCTTGATGTAGGAGAGCTTCTACATGAATTACGATATCGTTTGAGTAAGAGGAAGACACCATACATGTGGAAAAGGGAGAGGATAGTGGACGTCTAAGCTTCTCTTTCTCTTTCTCTTTTTCTTTCTCTCTATCTATTTCTCTCTTCTCCTTGGACATTAGGAGGTGGTGTATGAGTGGAGAAGGGGACGTACACCCCTTTTACAAAAGGAGTGGGCATGTAAGAGGGGTGTGTTTCACATCCTACTTGGATTGAGTTTCTCCAATTTAACCTTTTCTAGCAATCTTTCTTTAAATCTAATTTATCCAGTATGTCGGGGTCATCAAATAGAGATGAGATATATGATTTTCTTGGTGATCCGAAATTTAGATTGGCCTATCTTTAAAATTCTCATAACGGGTGTCAAAACAAACTTAATCTCAATTAACGGTTCACACTTAATGATCAGGGCCCAATTTTGGTAGAAATGTGTAGTCATGATAGGAAAATGATTGAATAAAAGTTGGTAGTTGATAAATGATGAAAAATGCCTAAATCTGAAATTTCACCTTTTGTACCAAAATGAATGAATTAGAGTTAAGGCGGTCATCATTCAATAGTGTAGGATCATAAATCGGGATTTAAATTTTATATGATATCATAGTCATATGAGGCCAAAGTATAGTCTAAATTTGAGTTATGATTGAAGGTGTAAAATGGGTCAATCATAAGCTCTAGATTTAGAAAGAGTCGGTAAGCGTGACATGAATAATTTTGCGGCTAAGGAAAACCTACCAAGGTGGGGTTCTCATATTTCACACTTGGTCTATATGATGAAAAATTCAAGTTATTCATATGAAGGGAAATATCTTACTATGACTACCTACGAGCTTTCTTTACTTGATGGACACCAAAATCAACGGTTAATGGACTAATTTGTCAATTGGGTTACTTTTACAATGATTTAAGAGCTGAAATTCGAGGTGTATGGTTAATTTATGATAAATAGGTACGGTATAAAATTTTACATGAAACGGATCATGGGAACCATGTGATTTAGAATTCAAGTGTATAGGTTAATGACATTAAGTGTTTATAATTTTGCCATATTTTATTTCTCTAACTTCTACCATCTGTAACGTCGGATTACATCATCCAAATACATAGAAATTTGATAGACATTCTTTACTTTTCATTCTTTTTCCATCACCTCATTTTGGGCCTTGATCGCTTATAGATGACCAAGATGCCTTTTTAATGGGCTATATCGCCCTTAGGTCTAAATCAACGCTTTCATATATCTAATAAAGAAGTCAGTTGGTGGTTGTGGCATATACCTTACGATCTTTAAACTGAGCAGTTCATTTTGATATTTAGGCAGCTCATTGGGCGGATCCAAATATGATGGATGGTCAGATGATATGTTAAAAATAGAAAAATTGATGGTTAGTACTCTAATCATGCATGTAGGTGATTGTATGGTCAGTTTTGTAAACGGGTGAACACAAGTGAGTTTTTGGAGCGATCAAGAGGTAAAATATGTATACCGTTATATTCAAGTGACTTGTTCACATATGTAAGTTTCTCAGATTGTAGTTCTGATGATAAGTTAAACATATTCATAGGTAGTGAACAAGATGAATGGATTAAAATCTCAATTTGATATGTGTACAAGTGGATGCAGATATCATGGTCTAAACTCAAAGTGGACGGTCAAATATTTTTACCTATTGGTGGATAGTTGACTGAACTATTAGTTATGGTGGACAAGCGGGAATATTCAGACATATGATGTCTTGTCTTAAAATCAACGGTTGGATGGCTTGATCTATGGATGAAGATCATTCTCAACGGTCAGATTCATGTTAAAGAATAAATGTAAGGTTAGGATAGGTAAATTGTTATCGTACGCATGTGCATACAAAATTAAATTTTATGGTGACACTCGAGAACTTTTAATACTCGGGTATTAAAAAGTTCAGGGTATTACAACGACAGATACGACTAAAGATTCGACCTCTGGCCCCAGACTGAGTAGGAAATAAGGTCGAGCTCGGTCTCTCATCAGCAGGTCAGAAGACCCACTGATCGCCCGATTCCACAAGAAGCTCAACTATTACTCCCCAAAGGAGTCAGGTCAGCTTAACCCTAGGTCAGCATAATCCTAAGTTGGCATAACCCCAGGCTGGCACAACCCTTCTTTTCCTGGTTCCGACCTTATCCCGACGATGTCTACCCAAGTTCCCAACCGAGGATCTAGGAAAGCGGCTGCAACATAGATCTGCCCGAGATCCTAGCCGAGCATCTAAGAAGATCATCGCGACACATACGGGATATGAATCCTACTACAACACATCCCTACCCAACAAGGAGATCTCCTCTAAGCCACCGCCTCTCCTCATTTATAAATAGGAGCCCTTCCAATGGTGGAAGGTATGCACAATCTCTAGCATAAAACTCCGTTTATGACCAGACTCAAATTCCTTACCTGACTTAGGCATTGAACACTACAAGAAAAAGGATTTTTATCGACGAAACTTTTACCAACGATTTTTTTTTCGTAGGTAAAAAGGAATTTTACCATCGAAAATTATTTTCGTTGGTAAAAGTTTACTTTTACCGATGAAATTTTAATTTCGTAGGTAAAAGTCTACTTCTACCGACGAAATTACAATTTTCGTCGGTAAAAGTAGACTTTTACCTACGAAATTAAAATTTCGCAAGTAAAAGAAAACTTTTACCAATGTAAATTTTCATTGGTAATGGTTATTTTTATTTTTTAAAAAAAATAAATTCAAAAAGTTTACTTCTACCAACAAAATTTGATTTTCGTAGGTAAAAGGTGTTTTTCCCGACGGACATGAACCGTCGGCAAAAATCTGGTAAGAAGTAATTACCAACTAAATCTATCTTCATCGGTAAAAGTGTTTTACCCAATGGACATGACACATTGGCACAAATCTGATATAATGTTAGTACTGATGAAATATAGTTTTGTTGGTAAATGTGTTTTTACCGACGGACATCAACTGTCGGCAAAAATCCGATACATTGTTATGACCAACGAAAACCACTTGTCGTCGATAACAGTGTTTTACCTGATAGACTTGATGCGTTGAAAAAAATCTGATAGGCTGTTAATACTGACCAACATCATTATCGTAGGTAAAATTGTTTTTCTCGTTGGACATCAACTGTTGGCATAAAGGTTCCTGCCATGACTGAAAGCATGACAGTTTTGCCAATGAACTAAAACCGTCAGGTAAAGGTTCCTGCCAAAGCATGTCAGTTTTGCCGACGAACTAAAACCGTCAGAAAAAGGTTCCCGCCAGAGCACGTCAGTTCTAACGACGAACTATAACCGTCGGGAAAAGGTTCCCGCCAAGCCCCAAACATTGCCGCCATGACCGAAAGCATCTCAGTTTTACCGACGAACTAGAACCGTCGGGAAAAGGTTCCTGCCAAAGCATGTCAGTTTTGCCAACGAACTAAAACTGTCGGGAAAAGGTTCCCGCCAAGAATCAAAGATTACCACCTTGACCGATCGTATGACAGTTTTTCCGACGCACTAAAATCGTCGGTAAAAGGTTCCCACCATGGAAGCAAAATGTGTTTTCACCGACGATGAATTTCGTAGGTAAAAATAAATAATTAAAATTTTTTCCGACGGCAAATAACCGTCGCTAATTGTTTTTACCACCAACCAGATGGCTTCGGTAATAATCCTCTTTTTTTTTTTTTTTGTGCAGATATATGGTTTTTATATCATATGAGTGGAAAGTTTTTTGTTTTTTATAATTAAAAAGTAATATTTAAGTGATTTGTAATATCACATGAAAAAGAATATTGAGAAGTTTAAAATTTTAACGATATTTAAGAAAATTTTTGAAAATAAAATGATACTTTTGAAGAAAAGAAAATCAACATTTTGAAATTATTGAGAAAAAAATTTAAAATATGAGGAAATATTTTAAATTTTTGAAAATAAAAATTCAGAATTTGTATTTAATTTTTTTTTTAGAAATAATTTATAATAAAAATGTTATTTTGTTAAATGTTTTCAAAAATATACATTTTAAAAAAGAATGTTATTTTTAAATGGAAATTGAAATTTATGTTTGAAAAAAATTACTAAATTATTAGGCACATTCACTAATTGTAGCTTTAACCGTTTTTGGACAATGTAATCAGTCTAGATTGAAGAGTAAATAACTTCAAATGTTTAAATCAAATTTTACTAAAATTGTTGATCGATCTTATATGCCCAATATCTTTTTTATATGTAAACTAATCGGGACGAATAACTAGTGAAATTGAGTATTGATCAGAAATATAGAGTGAATGGACCAGATAGGTAAAATGGGGCAAATATTTTGTTCAAAATTGTGACCCGAGGTTATTGACCTCGTGAGAACCTAAGTGTTGATGTAAGTTTTGTGGGCCCCATCATAATGTGTGTCGAACATCAACACCGTGAATTTAATGTGTCCCCTTCAGGTTATGAGATATGTAAAAAATCATCCATATACGAAACTCAGGTGGGCTATGCCATCTAAAACCATGTGAAGACATTCTAAAAAATATAAAAGAACTTGGTGGGGCCCATGTGAGTTTTGGATGCGGCTGAACCTTGGTCTGACCCCTCATCCAAGTGGGACACATATAATGAGTGGGTTGGATATCTGAATCACATTTAGGCAAACCCAATATATGATTATGAAAGGAAACCCTTCTCCACTCCATTTAGGTGATTTACTAATTACCCTAAGTTAACTTTGTGTGGGTCTACCATTAATTATTTATTTTATCTACTCCGTTCATCCAAGTTAACAAATGATTTGAGGTCTAAAGAATAAAAAGGAATCATGTCCAAAGCTTAAGTGGACCACACTACAAGAAATAGTGTGATTGAACCTCTACCATTGAAAAATTCTTAGAGGCCAAAGAAGTTTTGGATCAAGCCGATGTTTGTGTTTTCTTTCATTCATATCTTTTTGATATTGGATGACAAATAAACATTACTGTGGGCCCAAGGAAGGTATCAACGATGGAAATCATTATTTAACATTGTTTCGTGTGGCATGGTTCACTTGAGTTTTGGATTTACTGAAAATTTGGGATCAACCGACACTGTTCATCCATTTTTTGAGATCATTTTAGAGAATTATCCAAAAAATGAATCATATCCAAAGATTAAATGGACCGCACCATAAATAAGGGGAACAGATTGGCTACTTCTCCTGACACTAGCCAATGGCTAGTGGTTGGGCCCACCATGATGTATGTGTTTAATCCATCCCGTCCATCTATTTTTAAAGATCATCTTACGGCATGAGACCAAAAATGAGGTATAACCCAATCTGAAATGGACCACATTACAGGAAATAGTGTTGAATGAGCATCAACTATTAAAAACATCTCAGGGGCCATAAAAGTTATGAATCGAGATGATTTTTGTTTTCCCCCTTCATCTAGGCCTGTATGACCTAATAAACAGATTGGATGCCCAATAAACAGTACAGTAGACCTTATGAGGATTTTAATGATGGATATCTAATCATTATTGTTTTCATGTGGTGTGGTTCACTTGATATTTTTATACCTGTCATTTTTGGGCCCACCATGATGTATGTTTTATATCCACACCTTCCATCCATTTGGAGAGATCATTTTAGGGCAATATCCAAAGAACGAGTTAAATCCAAAGCTCTAGTGGACCCCAGCACAGAAAATAGTGGGACAGTGACGCCCACCATTAAAAACTTCTAAAGGCAACAAAAGTTTTATATGAAGATGATATTTGTGTTTTCCCATATTTCATGTATTTTTTAACTTTTGAACAAGTTAGATTTCAAATAAATATTATGATGGGCCTTAAGATAGTTTCAATGGTGGAAATCACTATCCTTGATGTTTTTTGTGGTGGGGTCCACTACAGATTTTTATCTACTTCATTCTTTGGCTCATGACTTAAAATGATATCTCAAAATGGATGGACGGTGTGAATATAACAAATATATCATAGTGGGGCCCACAAAACTTGGTGACGTCACTGACCGTAGGGCGTAAAGACGCCCTATGTCAGCAACGGAAACAGATTGGCTGCTCCTCTTGCCACTAGCAATTGGCTGGTGGTTGGTGCTCCGTGGGCCTCACCCAGATTTATGTATTTCATCCATTCCGTCCATCTATTTTTATAAATCATTTTATAGTATGAAAGAAAAAATGAGGTATATCTCAATCTAAGTGGACCACGTTGCAGGAAATAGTGTTGAATGAACGTTTAACATTAAAAATGTTTTGGGGGCCATAAAAGTTTTGGATCAAGCTGATATTTATTGTTTCCCTTCATCTACGTCTGTAAGACCTAATCAATATATTGGATATCAAATAAACAGTGCAGTGGGCGTTAGGAATATTTTAATGGTGGATATCCAATCATTATTTTTTTCCTGTGGTGTGGTCCACTTAAGATTTGTATCCCTATCATTTATTTTATAAGGCCCTAAAATTCTCTGTAAAAATGGATGAACGGAATGGATGAAACGCATACATCATGGTGGGGCCCACAGAGCACCAACCACCAGCCACGAGGCTGGTGTCGGGGGAGTAACCAATCCGTCTTGGACGCGGATTTCCTGCGAAAGCCTTTCGCAGGAAGTTTCGGCGCAAGCGTTCTAGGTGTGGCCGTTGTGATGTTTGTGAAAAATCAAAGCCGTCCATCCATTTTTTGACCTCATTTTAAGGTATTCTACCAAAAATGAGTAGGATCTGAAACTCAAGTGGGCCATAGGAGATGAAACAGTGGGGAAAGGAATGCCTACCGTTGAAACCTTCTTAGGCTCTACCTTGCTGTTTATATGCCATCTAAACCGTTTATAAGGTCATTCTCACTTAGATAAAGTGAAAAAATCAAAAAAATTATATCGTCAGAAACTTTTATGGACATATAAATATTTCAACGGTGGTCACTAAATATCCACTGTTTCCTCTCGTGTGGCCCATTTGAGTTTTTGATCCTCCTCGATTTTGGTCACATGTCATAAAATAAGCTTAAAAAATAGATAGAGGGGTTAGATTTCACACAAACAAATAAGTAGGACCCACACAGATTGTGCAGAACTTCCTGCGAAATCCGTCCGTCTCCGTCAGCGACTCCTCGCATCCTCTCTTCTATATCTCTCGGTCCTATCTCTCTCACACATCCTCTATCTCTCTCTGTCTCTCCTGGCCCTCTCTCTCTCACGCATCCTCTCCCTCCTTTGTCTCTCTGTATCTCTCTTCCTCTCTCTCGGAACTCTCTCGGGCGGACTGTTGCCGAACGCCCTACCCACGCCGTGAGGGGTAGGGATTTGGGGACCGTAAGGTATCTCTCTCTCTCTCTCTCTCTCTCTCAATCTTTCTCAATCTCAATACCGATTTAGGGATTTAGGGATTTGGGGATTTGGGGATTTAGGGATTTAGGGGTTTGGGGATTTGGGGATTCCCGTTCCGAAAATTTGCCCATTTTATGATTCTCATATTTAAGATGGGCTGGAAGATTTTCGGAACTACATTCTCTTCCAACCATTATATTGTTGAAAAGGATAAAAAAGCCTCTGCTCTCCTAATAACTCTTTCCAAACAAAAGAACTGGATTTCTAAGAACTTTTTCAGTACCAAAACATGTAGACAGAATCCCTTTCATTTGGAAATTCTGGACACATATTCATGACTCCTAAGATTCGAGAAATCCATACCTCTTATATTTTAATCGGCGTAGGCATGTCTGATCAAAATGCATAATTCTCTACATGGAAAGTTGGTTGTTTGTTGAAAACTTGGAATGTTTATGTTCATGTGTATGTTTTTAGAGGAATATTAATATGCAGGACACTGCCTATTAATTTTATATTCGGCTCCCTCCTCATAGCAATCAGATCTCTTGTTATTGTAGGCCACCACATGGACAGGCCATATCTCACAAAGCAGGGGGATTGAACTTTGGTTCATTGTATCAGTTGCCTGCAAAAAGAACAGTTAGAGCAACAGTCCAGATTCACCAAGGAAAAAAGAAAAGAAAAGAAAGAGTTGTCCTATCACTGTTTTAACCATAGCTTATCCACTTGGTGGGTCACCAAGATCAATACCCCGAATCAGCATAAACATTTGCCACAGGTGTTGCAAGGAGAGCTGCATTGAACTTTTATTCAGCAATCTGCTTATTAGCATTCCTGTAGTTTTAACAGCTAGATGTGTTCTGGAAGACATAGTATACAATGCTCGGTGCGACAGTGAGTACAATATGCTCAAGTTTTCAGTTTGTACAAGTGGGTCCCAATGGTTCCATGATCCAAACCACTAATATGATTGGACCCGCTTTGGATGATGCAACACAAATAACCCATATGAGTTGGTCCTGTCTGGTTTGTCATCCAGCAAATAGACATTTAAGAAAGAAAAAGAAGCAACATCATATTCAACCAAAGAAAGCCAGATGTTTGGTAGCTAGAAGCATTCAATCTGAGGAATTGTTTGTCTAAACCAAGGCCCATTCTACCATCGACTGAGATCTCGCTGAACATGGGCCCCACTTGTACAAGTTGAAAACCCAAACATGCCATAGAAAGCCTCAGGCCAAGCATTATATATACCTCAGTTTATAAACAAAAAGCCAAAAATAAGCAAACTTAACTACACCTTGTTAATACAGCAAATCCATCTTTGAGTGCCTTTAGATATACAACATCCTTAAAAACATAATGCAGCAGAACTCGAAGTCGACAACAACACTACATTCTTTTTTACTTGCGCATTAATACGTGATTTTGGATTTCTACTCTTACACTATTAGTAGAAAATCCAAAAACAGTTAAATGATATTCATGTGGATTTGAAAGGAAAAATATGTTGTCACATATGCAATTGCACATGATCACATATGCAATTCAATAAAGTTGCTTGTCACAAATAAAAAAATTCTTATTTATTGCAATGTGATTGAACCACATTATCACAGACTACATTTAATGTAGCAATGTTGCCAATGTCGACGATGAAGAATTCAAAGAGCTTCATAGATTTGGAGTAGTTATCCTAAGGAAGACAGTGATCAACCTCATCATGTCTTTCCCTGAGTTAAATTGCAAGAAATAGATTCGGAGTAGATATTTTCTTTTAAGAATCGAATGGCCGTTTTATTTATAGTTTCACTATAGTTGATGGAACCATTGAAATCCTTCCATACTTTTAGAAGCTCTTGAAAATCTTAGATATTCATAATCTTGTTATTCCTTTTCTTTTGTAATTCAATATAGCAGTGTTGTTCGCCTTTTTGTACTTCCCAAGGTTCTGTCTCAGCTTTTCAAAGACTGTTGCTAGTTAATAAATAATTTATTTACTACACATGCATGCGATTCTTTTTTTATCTGATGCTCAATAATTTATCTGAAAACCAACAGTAATTTAATAAAAAGACAGGACTTTTGGAAAGGGGGAAAAAAAAGAAAAAAAAAAATCTTGGTTGTCTTCGAGTCAACCAGCACGCATTCATCTACCAAGCTTCATTCATTCTAGACTAAATTCAAATGAAGGAGAAACAATGGTATTAAATAAACTATGTAGTTAATGCAGAGATCAGTCTTGTATTTGCTTTTTTAAATAGAAATATGATTGCTAGGAGTAGGAAAGAGAATTTGGTTTTAAAGATGTATTTGGGAGGCAGACGGTCATGTGAACAGACTTGCGGCGGGTGACTGGATTAGAGCTAGTCATCTCCGATGCAATGCCTCTGTTGTATCTGAGCCCTTGTCAGCCCTCTCTGTATTTATGTTTCTCTTTCTTTAAAATAAAATCATCACTGATGTTTGGGAGAATGCCCTTTCATCTGCTATTGGAATGCAGGTTGTATAGGCACCTCCTCATTGTAACTTTCTCTGTTTGAGGTCCCACCTCCTCATTGTAAGTGCTAGCAAATTTCTAGATGTAGCAAGTCTTATAGTTCCCCTGAAAACCAAACTTTTGCAGGTTCATCTTTTAGATGTTTTTAAAGAAGTGCCATCTTTGCCTTGAATTTGTTCACTGTTTGTCAACTTTGGGCTGCACTGAGTTTGTTTTCTTCCAAGTTCTTCCAGGCAGTCTCATCTGTCATTATGCATTTTCTAGTGAAACTTTTATGTAATTGTGTTAAAATGCAAACCTTTCTACAATTACGGCCATGCTTTGACAATCTCACCTAAATCTTTCTTTTCTCTATTGAATTTCTTACTTGTTTGTAGGTCCTTATGGTTCATGAAGACATCTCCGATGTATAGCTTGAATTGATTCCCATGTTTTAGGAAATACTTACTCAATGGATTATTCTCCACTTGGTGGGAACAACACCATCTGAGTCACCACTTTTGGAGGATTTTAGCTCTCGCCTTTCGTCATTGCACATTGGTAACTACATGTTATGCTTCTTGTACAGCTGGATCATTTTTCTCTTAGTTCTCAGTTTCCTCATTGCTCCATAACTTAAATCACCTAATAGACAATTTGGAATTACTAGAGCCTGTTGGCTGAGACAATTTATATGCAAGTACCTATTAGCCTTGTTATTTTTTTAGGTTCTTTTTTCAGGTTTGCTTGTTGCATTAATAAAAATTTGATTTGTGGTGTAAATGGACTTTCTTGGATGCTGGGTTCTGCTTTATCAGTTATTTGCTTGAGGAGGAAGATCTCTTTTTCCTTATGAGGTACCATAAGAAACTTCTTTTGCCTTTATACAAAGCACAAAATTTATCCTTCTTGTTGCTGAAGTGGGGGTCAAATTGGGTTGGGTCTGGAACCTTTATTGCAGTACATATGGACAAAACTAGACAAAACTTGGGTTCAACTTCCAAATTTGAAGTGTTGTGGTATATTTCTGCACATGGTATTGTTGAAAAGTTAAGAGAACTTTTAATCATCAGATGTGGCATATTTCTGCATATGGTATTGTCAGATTTCTTAACTCGGCTCCTTGTTGAATCTCGCAAATTTCTGTTACTAAGAATACTATACTCAAAAAGTTGCGCTGGTGTTTTTTTTTATTTTTTATTTTTTATTTTTTTTTATTTTTTACTGGTTGTATTTATTAAATCGGTATGAGATGAGTTCCACTAGTAGGAGCCTCACCTACTTTGAATTGGGTGTGTATGGATGCTATCGAATTTGGTTGCAATTAAATGTATACTAAAGTGGAAATAAGCAAAAGTACCTGGCAATCATATTCGAGGACTTGGCTTCCAGTTGCAACTATGCCACTTTCAAGTCAGATTGGAAAGGAATATGGTTCCAGTTTGAGGTTTACTTCTTCATTACAATCATTAGGGAACACCATTAGCTTAATTGTACATACAAACATGGGTTTTTTTTTTCCTTCTTAAATCTTATTTTCATAAATGTTGTACTTCAATTTTTAAAGACAGTTGGAAACATATTCTCATGTGTCTCTAGTGTTTGTGGTTGATAGAAATTAAATGTAAAAGCTGATTTTTATTTTTCATTATTTGTTTTCCTTTAAGATTTACGTGTCCTTGGAGGGTGTGGAGCAAGAGAAGGTGGAAACTGTTTTCAAGCCTGTTTGTTGATATTAAATTCCATGACGTTCAAGGGAAGAATTACCGTTGTGCCATACTGAAGTTGAACAAGGAGATTGTGCCTGAGCAATGTAAGGTGGTTGTTAAGCCCAACTGAGTCATTGTCACACTGTCTAAAACTTCAAAATGGAATTAGCTTGATTTGCACTTCAAAGAAGATAAGGTAAATGCCAATTTTTCATTTCCTGTGTCTTTGGATGATGAAAGAACATATGCATGGCATGGTAAAAAAAGGCATTGTTATTATTATATGGCAATCCACATTACTGCTATCTAAGGAGTCGGCCTGTCTTTGGATGATGAAAACCAAAATTGATATTGTTTTGTGAATTATAGTTGAATGTATATGTCCACATAGGTACTTGGATACCTTAGAGATTATCATCTTTGAACAGCTCTATACATTCCAACTTGTGTGGTTTTGTCTCGGAAATGGTTATAAGGTTTGTTTTATTATTTTGCAGTTGAAGCCAAATATGGATAAATAAAAGGATCCAATGGTTGGAATTATGGATTTGATGAAGGTAAGTCTTGTATCCATTCTTTTCTTGGGAAATGTCCTATGCCTCAGCCTGAACTAGCAGTTTTTGTTTGAGCCAACATTCTGTGCATATGAGTCCTAGCTTTTGTTGTGCCCCATTGTTGATTGGGTAAATGCTGTGGAAACCACCTCAGGGAGAAGATCCTCGCCATCTATAATTGCTTTCCTACAACTGGATGATTAAAAACCGAAAAGCAGTTATGCTAGCATGAAATGAATTGTCAGGATCATTGAAAAGCAGGCCTCAAGTGTCCAGCGTGCTGACACAACTGAAAATTGCCCTTTTTTTCTATAGGCCGAGCATCATACATTACCTCCTTTTGTCAACCACCATGGATATCAAGGGGTTGCACATTCTGGATTAAGCTGAGAAAATGACCTGTTGCAGAACATGTATGAGGACGGAGTTGATGACATGAAGTGGACGATTGCAAAAGCATGGACAGATGCAAGATCTGGGAAAACAGCTAACCCATTGCAGGGATACCGGTGAAATTCCCTCAGCCTGATGATCAAATGGTAGAAATAGGAGGTTTACCAGTAATGCATCTAGGAGTTTGATTATACTGAATGAGTGGTACACTTGAGAAAGTTACTCTAAGGGTGTCCTCAGATGTTGCTGCTGAAATTTAGCGACCAGACGAATTGCTTTCATTTAAGAAAAAACACCCATTTGAGCGACTAACTCAGATGTTGCTGCTGAAATTTAGCTAGCAGATGAATTGCTTTCATTTGAGAAAAAACTCCCATTTGAGCGACTAACTCATGAGTGGGCTTCATTTAATAAAATAAAATAAAATAAAAAGCTATTCACAAGGTAGTGCATCTGCTGTAGTCCAAAATCCATGTTGGTTAATTCTCTTCAACTATCAATTATTTATTTATTTATTGTACACATTTGGCCTTGCTGATGATAGTACTGGCTTGATTTATAGGTAATGACACGGTGGTCCCCACCTGATGAGTGGCATGGATCTTGTTTGGATGTGTTACGTTTCCATCTCTAATTAGGGTAGCCTCTGCATTGCTTGTCAACCAAATAATCCCGATGCCCCTACTTAGGTGAGCCTTTAATATTGTGGACCCATTAGTGTCGAACTGTCAACTTTCCTCACTGGGAGCAACTGGTTGTAGAATCACTCGAACTTGTATCTATTAAAATCATAAAACGAAATTCGATATGTTTAAGAGCCTGTTTGCACGCAACTGGTATTGAACTACAGATCAGTTGAATAGGATTAGAATTAGCTCCATCCATTCGTTTCAAGTGGGGAGATGAAAGAAAATTGGTAGGAGAATTGCTGGATTCTGCCAGCTTCCAGCTTCCATCCCTAAAAGTATTTAAGATGTGTGCACTGTCTCATATTTGAATCCCCTTTCCTGTGACAAATCTGAAAAACTTGGATTTTTTTTATTTTTAATCGTCATTCCTAACACACCTTCGGAATTTTAAATTTGGAGAAAATGAGGAGGTATGGCCAGAATTACCCCCTCAGTTCATGGAGATTGCCAGAGTGGATTAAAGGTAAAAGATGTCTTTTCTTTTGGTGTTAAACCAAAAAATGGTAACACCTATTTGAGATTGGACTATTGGCACCAACGAAAGTCTGCTAAACAATGCAAGAAAAACAAGGAAAGAAACTAACTGTTAATAAAAACCCACCTAACTTCCACTAACGAGCTCAACAATGTATATCCATCCCAAGAAAATACAAGCAGGACTACAACTCCAACTCATCTCTGAAAGGTTGAAAACCAATTACCACCGTTAAGGGCCTGCAGTTCTATAGATAGCAACTCATTTATTCCTGCAACAACCTGCTACAGCCTACAGCCAGGCAAAGGTGAAATTCCCTCAGTCTTCTTTTTCTTTTCTTCTTTTTTATTTTTTTGATGTATTCTATTTGTATCACTTGTATTCTTACATAATCGTTTGCGATGTGTATTTTCAGGTAGTAGAGTAAGATATGTGGGTCCACTAAATTCGCTTAACAATTGGATGAATGTAGTAAGTAGTAACTATGAGTTGGTTCGATCATGTTGCTCCATGGATGATGCTCTTTGATGTAACATTTAGGTCTCAGGTGTGATCCTAATTTACCTACCCACAGAAAAACAGGGGGAAGAAACTACTGTTTGGTGGAATATACAATATATTGGAGTTTTCTCCTATGCTCTATTGGCATGGAGGGAGGGGCTGGAGTTGGCTAGACTTCGTGATATTAAGAAATAATTTGAGTATTAAAAAATTATGAGTCTTAATGCTTTCTAAATGTCCAACTAAGTCTTAAAAATTGATATAACAGAAAATATTAATCCAAACATGAAAACATGACACAACAGTTTCATGTTTTTATGTTTTATTTGGAGAATTCATCACTGTTACTATGTGCAACATTTTACTCGAGTTACAGTTCATTTGCAGCAACATGGAGCACCTATGAAGTCTCCTGGTTTTCGGCTTCAACTTTGAGATGGTATGTTGTAAGGTCATAAGATCCAGCTGCCTATTGTGTTTTCTAAGATGTTTATGTTTTGCTTATAATTTCAATTGATGCTTCTATTGATGGTTGGAACATCGTGATGCTTTTATGTGATTAGATTCCCATAGTTCACTAATTTTTCATGTTCAACTTGAATATAAAAAAAATTGTTGCTTATTTTATATTTGCACTCAACGACACATACATAAGAGCTGTTGTTGAACATGGATGCTTTACTCTAGGAAAGCATTGCTAGGTTGTCCCAACGACATATCCAGAATCCTCTGTTTCTCTCTGTTTTCTTCAGTTTTGCTCTTGAAAAAGAAAAAGCAAAAAAAAAAGAAAAGATGGTGGTGTTGTCCCAACCAGCATTAGATCAGATTAGTTTTGTAGAAAACTAGAATGCCTCAGGTCAAGGATGGATGTAGTTTATGTTTATTTGGAAAAATGGGAATATGAATATAATGAAATATATTGTAACAGGTGTATAACAGGAAATTTTGCCTGAATTTGGGGGGAAAAAAAGAGACCTTTACCACGCAAATTTTCGTAGGTAAAAGTTTCATCAACATTTCTACCTACGAAATTTTTCGTAGGTAAAAGGTTCATTCACATTTTTTTACACACGAATCATTTCGTAGGTAAAAAGTCTTAACATAGTTTGTAGTTATTAGGAACCTTAGCACGGTGATTTAGCTACGAAAATTTTTGTAGGTAAAAGTCTTAACACAGTTTTTCCCTACGAAAAAGTTCATAGGTAAAGGTCTTACCATTGTCTTCCCACGGTGATTTACCAGCGAAATTACCAACGAAATATTTCATAGGTAAAAATCTTTTTCTACTAAATAATATCATTTACCTACGAAAATTTTTTTCGTAGGTAAAAGTCTCATCAATGTTTTTAATTTTGTAGGTAAAAGTTTTACCATTGCCAACGATGACATTTTTCGTCGGTGAAAACCTCTAGCCACGGTCTTTTGCTAACGAAATTACCGACGAAATTTTTATTAGGTAAAGCACTTTGCCTACGAAATAATATCATTTACCTACGAAATTTTTCATAGGTAAAAGTGAAATTTCTTGTAGTGGGAGGGTCCCCTGTATTAGCCAGGGTCTCCTTTCTCCGTTCCTTGTACATGTGCTTAAAGGTCCAAGGAAGGTTAACCTAATTTCTGCATCAACACAAAAAGTCACAATTATCAAAATAATGAGATGACTATTTTAATAACAATGGATAGAAAACATATCGAGTTCACTCACCTAATGATTTGGCTAGGATGAATTATTTTTCGAATAATTGAAATATGATAGTTTAGAATTTCCTAAAACACAACATATACATAAAATCATTATCCTGATTTATATGAATTCATATGATAAGGCCCACCTTTAATTGATCGAGGATATGATCAGGGTCCATAATATTCTCAAATCCGGATCTCTTTAGATCTAGCCCTTGATACAGGGTTTGTAATGACAACCATTTCAAGCAAGACCCACCTGATTAATCAAAGCGGTCTCTATCATTTTCATTTACATTTCAAATAACCCAACAATTATAGTTAATCATAAATCAAATGACTCAATTCATCAGTCCTTAAATTCAGAGTATAAGTAATATGTTTTTACCTTTGTCGGTCGGACTGAATCGAATTGACTGAATGCATGCTCTGTCAAATTTAGTTAAGATCTCTCTATCAATTTGGATTGATAATCCTATATGTCAAATTGACTAACTCTTAAATTCTACTCTATTCTTTAGAAAAGAATAAAAGTTTTGAGAGTTTTCTTATTTAAAATCTAAAGTATACTTTAAATATATCAGTCAGATCCTAATCGATTAATGGCCAGTTAAGGAACAGTTTATGTAGGGCCAAATAATCAGTTTGATTTGAAACCTTAATAGCCCACACGGTATTTTTAATACTTCTCTTTTTAACAAATACCATCTAATCAACATGGTCCACCTGATGATTAGATTGACCTAATATTTGTGGCTCCAACGTAATTTCACCTCAATAATTAGATGGACGGTGTGGATCGGATTGCACATGTCAGTGTGGGCCATGCCCAATTCCCATGCTAGAAGCAAAATATAAACATCTACGTAGAGGTTAGAGGTTTCATAATCAAACATCTTACTCGGAGATGATTTACTGATCATACGAGACAGATCTAAGCCATCCATTGACATCATAAAATTTCAAATTGATAGCGGGTCAATAGATCTCTTAGATCCAGACCATTTATATTTCCAAAATAAAAAAAATTAATTCAAAGTATCATAAGTACAATTCTAACTTTTCATCCTTGTAGCCCATCAAACGGTCAGATCTACCCATATTCTTTGGACAATAATTTATATCTATTCCAAAATGAGTATACATAGTGGGGATCTGATCTGATATGTCAGATCACCATTTTAGATATAAGGTATAAATTATTATTATGGTTAAATATGATAAAAATGGCCCATCCACTAATCAAATTGACCATATCTAAAATTATAAAGCACTTACCCAAAATTGGGAGTCATGGTGGCAATAGTCGATCCCTCGACCTCTCTCTTTATCAAGAGTATCTCTACCAACTCAGCCATTGACTTGTTTTTATTTCTTAATTAAAAATAAAATATTTAGATAGGGTCGTTACATACTTATTAATTTTTTAGTCACCGTGCGAAGTTCTATATAATTTTCGGGTGAAGTTAAAGTTCATTTATTAATTTTTAGTCACCTTGCAAAGTTTCATATGATTTCCAGATAAAGCTGAAGTTCACTTGTTGATTTTCTAGTTATCTTGCAAAATTCATGTAAAATGTGAATTTTGAGTGAAGAAGAAGTTTATATATTGATTATCTGATTATCTTGATATGTTTACTTGTATTATGGTCTCTAACACATTCTATTAATGGTGAAAATATGTTGATTGTTTATGTTCTTTGTGTATATAATCATGAATTAGAATTTCATTATTGAATATATCTATTTCTTTGTCTAGCGAGCTATACTTAATTATGAATGTTAGGTGTGTAATCTTAAGGGTATTCCTCATTACAATAGTCATTGACACTATCAAAACATATCAATTGATGCAGGCGTAGAGCGAGTTGACATCGTTCACCTGTTTAATGGAAATGATTGAGTAATAGATTTTCATTTCGAATTAGCGTACTTTTGGTATTTGGGTTGTATAAATCCTGTATGGGAACTACATTTGAATTTTTGTAATGAATGTAATACTTTTACTCAATGTTTAGTTTACTCCGTTAGTAATTGCTGCTAACTCTGAATATTGACAAGATTGTTTAAATTTAGATTTTAAATTTTATGATTAACACTTGGTATTTTGGAAAACAATTTATACACTTGAGTTACGAAGGTGTTATAGATATCCCTCGTGGCATGACTCTGTGAGGCCTCAATAATGTATGTGTTTTCCATGTTGTCCATCTAATTTTATCCTCATGACGAAAAAATGAGGTAGATGGAGAGCTCATGTGAACCATACCATGTGTAACAGTGGGAATTATAATGCCCACATTGAAACCTTCCTATGGGCCACCATAGTATTTATTTGCCATCCACCGGTTCCTATCACACCAATATGAATGAAGGGAAAACGCAAGTATCGATTTGCTACAAAACTTCTATGGCCTTCAAAATGGTTTTAATGCTGGCTTTCAATACCCCTATTTTCTATGCCGTGCTTTACTTGAGTTTTGGTTATACTTCATTTTGGGCTCATATCTAAAATAAGCTAACAAAACAACACAGTGTGGACAAAACAAATACATCATGGTGGGATCTACTGAGTTGTTTCTGCTCAATTCTAGGCTCATGAGGCAGATATAAAGGTCAAGTGGACCACACTACAGGAAACAATGAGAATTAAATAAAGTTGACCACAGTACTGCAGGAAACAATGGAAGTTAATTGTCGGTGAAGGCCAATTTACTTGTAGTGTATTTGTGTTTCTACATCCAAGTAGTCTTGTGGCGTGGCCCACTTGAGCTTTGGATCTGTCACATTTTTGCGCATCGAAAAACAGATGGACGGTATGGACAAAACACATACATCACCATGGCCCTATAGATTTGGATCACCAGGGATAGATCATCGCTCAGGCAATCCACTACAATTCTGGAGGTCAAGGATCATTTTGGTCTCATAAGGGTCGTGGAATACATGTTAAACACTGGTCCATTCGTTATATAAGGAACCCTGTGAATTGACATGAAATTTCATAATATTTGGTACAACCAAACGCAGCCTAAGATAGATTATCCTCTTTTGTAACAGCAAGGTCTGTTTAAGATGGACTGCTACGAAATGGTTTTGTATAAGGGTGGTATTAGGCCGAGCAACCCCAAGGCCAAAGAGGCTGACGTGGATTTGGACTGGGCTTATATATACATATTAGCCTGGCCTATGGGACAGATCTGAGTCTGATATGCATGGCCTAATCATTTTTTTTTTTAGGGCAGGATCGTGCACAAGTCCTTTTTTTTAATTCAACCCGGTCAGCCCAGCGTAGCTTCACTTCACTTTTTGATGTAGAGTGGGTTGTGAATAATTTCATGGCCAAGATGGAACAGAAGAGGCCCGATCGCAAGCAAAAGAGACCCGGACCGTTAGGACCTTAAATTGCACGTATCTCGCAAATCGAAATGAGTTATTCAACGTACAATATATGATTTAGGGGTAGGACGAGCTACTTTAGCCACCCAACCCAGCATATGCGTAAGCCAAATTTGCAAGATTCTGCATGCCCGTTTTATTAATGTTTTTATTATTTATAGCAAGTTTTAGTTATAACTCTTCATCCATTAGGCTTTAGCAGTTGCATCCAACATGAAAAATGCTTAAAATAATTAGGGAAACATCATGATTCATCCAAATGGGATAGTTACTATTTTGGGCCGAAAACCATGCACACTAGTAGAGATCACGACTGTCTGTAAATAGTAACTTTACTATTTATAGTAAATTGTGAATTATAGGAGTTTTAGTTGTAGTTTGGCTCCGAAACTTCTCCCATGACTTAGTATCCCTATTTAAAGGGTTGTAAACTCGTTTATTTCAATCATCAATCCAATTACGAATTTTCTAGAATTTATTTCTATTTTATATTTGTTTATTTTCTCGTGGATTTGAGAAATCTCTATGAGGAGTCCACAGAAACTCTGTTGATTCGGAGTAGTTATGCTAGAGGAAGATGGTGCTCCACCTCTACATGTCCTTCCCTGCGTCACTTCTTGTGTTCATGTCTCATATTTTCTTATACCACCCCTTCATTTACAATGTAGACCATTGATTTCATTCCTCAAGCCATCTATTTCTTCACGCATATGTGGCCCACTTGGTCGGACACAAAGATTAGCAAATTCAAGTTGGACATTGAGGTTTTTGTCAATATTTTAGCCTGACATGGGACTTGGCCCAAAAAAATTTAGCGTGTTCATATCATCTCAGATAACGTGTCCAGTTATAGGGTTTGGGTTCGGGGCGTGAAGCAACTGGACTCGGTACTGAAGGCACTGGAGAATTGTAAAATATATTAAAATATCTGAACCCAGTTTTATTAATCAAAGAACATCATCCATCCACCGGAAAACATATCTCACGGAACATCATGATCGTTCATCTTCTTCATTATAATCAAAAATGGCAACAGCATCTGGTCCCACCAGCCGGATAGTCCTGGCAAAATCCCGAGCTAGCAAAAATATGGTATTGGCAGTGTTTTGTGCAGTCGTCGTCCGTCTTGCATGGCACCTCCAGCCATGAGCATAAGTCCTGGGCCATGGTCCCTGCAACACACCAAGGTGCATGTTAGTCGAGACACACGACTAGGTGGTGACTATAAACAAGAGGAATTGCATAGAAATGCATAGCTTGTATAGATGGGGACCATGTATCCTTGACCCAGAACGTTGATAGGGAACATCGAGGGATAGACCACTATTCAAATCTCAATTAACCATTGCAAATATGAAGGTTTAAAACTACCACTATTCAAATCTCAATTAACCATATTGCAAATATGAAGGTTTGAAACTACCTACCTATTGCCAGGGTGCAGAAAACGAGCAAGAGAAGAACAAAAGCAGTCGTGCGAAGTTTAGTTGCTGCCATTTCTTGAAATTGAGTGTGGGTCAAATGGAGAAATGGACGGTTTAAATAGAGCCTGAAGGTTACCATGTCAGCGTTTCTACTACCGTTAGATATGCCAGATCTAGCCGTTACCAAGGAATTAATTTAGTGGAAACGGATTGGCTACTCACCCTGCCAGCAGCCAATGGCTGATAGTCGGTGCTCTGTGGGCCCCACCATGATGTATATATTTCATCCATGCCGTCCATCTATCTTTTCATATCATTTTATGGGATGAGACCAAAAATTAATTATATCCTAATCTCAAGTGGACCACATTATATGAAACAGTGTTGAATGAGTGACAGCCATTAAAAACCTTCTGGGGGCATAAAAGTTTTATATCAGGCTGATCCTTGTTGTTTTCCTTCGTCTGGCCTTGTATGACCTAATCAACAGGTTGGGTGTCAAATAAACAGGACAGTGGGCCTTAGGAGGATTTTATATCAAGCTGATCTTTGTTGTTTTCCTGCGTTGGGCCTGTATGCCCTGATTGGATGTCAAATAAACAGTACGGTGGGCCTTAGGAGGATTTTAATGATGGATATCCCATCACTACTGTTTTCCTGTGGTGTGGTCCACCTTAGATTTATATACCTCTCATTTTTTGTATCAAGCCTTAAAATGATATGGAAAAATGAATAAAGGGAATAGATGAAACACATACATCATGGTGGGCCGACAGAGCACCGACCACCAGCCCGGCAGGGGAGGGACGCGGATTGTGTACTGAGTAACTCAGCACGCTAAGCATACTGAGTAAACTGAGTAAATTCGGTGGGGTCCACCATAATTTACATATTTTATCTACTCCGTCCATCCATTTTAAAAGATAATTTGAGGCCCTAGACCAAAAACAAAGTATATCCAAATCTCAAGTGGACCTCACCACGGAAACAGTGTGAATTGAAATTCTACCGTTGAAAATTTCTTAGGGGCCACAGAAGTTTTGGGTCAATCTGTTAGTTGTGTTTTTCTTTCATCCATGTCTGTGTGATCTTATGAACAGGTTAGATGACAAATAAACATCACTGTGGGGCCTACCAAGGTTTCAACGGTGGAAGTCATTATTCCCCGTCTTTCCTGTGGTGTGTTCCACTTGAGCTTTGTGTATGCTTCAATTTTCGGCTCAACCACTAAAATTAGCCGTAAAAACAAATGTACGACGTGGATAATCCACACACATTCATAGTAGGCCAAACTTAGTTTACTCAGTACGATAAAAGCATACTGAGTAACTCAGTACGTAATCCGATTTCGCAGGGGAGTAGCAAATCCGTTTCCGAATTTAGTACGGCATTGAATTTAGTTCCTGAAAAGTTGAGTCTCGCGCACGTTTTTACGACGCGGATTTCATGCGAAAGCGCTGGGATGCTTAGTGGGGCCACTGTGATGTTTGTGATCAATCCACGTCATTGAAAAAGAGTTTCCTATCGTTGAAATTTTCATGAGATCTAATTGTTTATATGCCATCCAAACCGTTTATAAAGTCCTTGCCACTGGAATAAAGTGAAAACACCAAAAACTAAGCCGGATATGAAACTTTGTAGCCATGCAAATGTTTCAAGCTGTGGTCACTAAATCCCAACCGTTTCCTCCCGTGCAGCCTATTTAAGGTTTGGATCTACCTTATTTTGGACATACATGTCCTAGAATAAGCTGTTAAAACGGTTGGATAGTGTGATTTCTCACAAACATTACCGTAGTCCCCACCTAGCATTTTAGTAAAGGAACTTCCTTAGCAAGGCTGTCTTAGGAAATAATCGTTTTTTCACTTCAGTCTAGTGCATGAGCCCAAAAATGATCAACACATCCAAAGTTGAAGTAGACCACACACCACTAAAAAATAATGGGGACTGAGGACATATTATGATGTTTTATCTGCCATCCAACTTGCTCGCAAGGGAAAACATAAATATAAGTTTAACCCAAAACTTGTCTAGTCCCTAAGAAGTTTTCAATGAAAGGCATTCAATCCTTATTTTTTGTGGTGTGTTACATGTGCTATTTGGTAAAACTTAATTTAAGTGGATTGACTGGTGTACCGCACACTACCGATGTGGCTGGTGTGTTGACGTCACCAAGTTTTATGGGTCCCATCATGAGGTATGTGCTATATCCAAACTGTCCGTCCACTTGGTGAGATCGTGGTAAGGCTTGAGCTGAAAACTAAGACAGATCCAAAAATCAAGTGGACCACACAGTAAAAAGGAGTGGAGGATTGAAGGCCTGCAATTGAAACCCTTTTGGGGTCATAGAAATTTCGGATCATTGTTCTCTTCATCCAGGTCTTTGTGAGCGTGGAGCGTGTCAGGGACCCTTTTGGAGTTATTCTTATATAGTCTTTGTATTTCTCCCCTTTGAGCCTTGTACTTGTGAAAAGTTTAAATTCTTAGTGAATTTTGTAATGTTGTTCCTGTTGTTATTTATCTGTGGTTATGATGTTATGATCTTAGGCATGCTCAATTGAATCAGACTTATGTTTTAGAAATCCTCCTTATAAGATCCCAGGATCGGAACCTAGTGAATGAGCGCTAGGAGCCGAGAATGGGTATTATGGAGGCTGTCGCCGCTGGATTCGGCGATCAAGAATTCTGTGACCCCGGTTTCCGAGTTTGGGGGGCGACAAGAGTAACAGATTGGATGATGTGGACCACTTGAGCCTTAGAAATTACTCAATTTTGAAATCAAGATAAAAAAATGATCTCGAAAGATGAATGAAGGGTGTAAATATGATAAATACATCATTTTGAGGCCCATGTAACTTTGATCTTCTTTAAACCGTTCATACAACTCGGAGTGTGATGTTTTATTTAAACCAACCTGATTTAAATGATTTTAAACTCGCAAGTATACGAATCAGATGTAAATATGGTACGTATTACGAGATCGTTCCCACGAGGACTTGTTGTCACAATTCAAAATTAAAGACTCTTCTTAACTAATCCAACAAATATTTGAGATAGTAATTGAATAAACTAAATAAAAACCAACGAAAAAATAACCACGAATAATAAGAAAAATTAAATCAAAGAGAAGACTAGGACTTTCGAATCCACCTCTAATTATCATAAACCTTGTTTTACCTGTTGATTCTCCCTAATTCAGATTGATATCAAAAATAAATAAAGCGCACTTTATGTCCTTGGTCGGGCACACAGAATGTATAATTCCTTAAAGCGTATGGATTACATCTTTATATCCATGGTCAGGCATGAAGAGATGTAGATTCCTGTTTCTTCCTCTATAGGAACCTGTTCATGGTTAGACACAAGCGCCTAGAATAATATTCCAACAATATCCATAACTAGATTTTGGTTAAACTCATAGCATGGAGAAGTACGAAAATTCCAGTCAAGTACACCAGAGAAAGAAACAAATCAATTAAATCAACATGAAATCAACACATAACAAGGGTTATTCAAATTAGGGGCTTCATCTCAGCCCTAGCTAGAAGATTAGCAATCTATGAATTCAAATAAAAAGAAAGAAAAATAAAATTGATATAAGGAAAACATCCCTCTCTCTTTTCTTCTCTTTTCTTCTCTTTCTCTTCTCTGGATCTGTTCCCTAGCTCTCCTCTCCTCTGTCTACGTTTTGCATCCTTTCTTATAACTGCTGGAGTAGCTGGAATGGACAAAATCGGGTTTGGAAAGCTGTCGTATGCGCAGCGAAAGCCCTTTTCGCAGCAAACTTCTGTACCTGCATAAGTCCCTCATTCTTTGCATTTTTTTCGTAAAATCAACGTCTCCTGGGACGTTTTTGGCTGGTCTATATGATGGACGGATCAGATCTTCCATTTGATCAAAGATGGTGGGCCACAACCGCCTGGAAGTCGGCTTTTTGCGGACGTGCTTAAGCCTTCGCACGTCCGGCGCTGTGATGCTCGGTGGGCCCCACATAAGCATTTTCGGGGAAATCCACCCTGTCCATTGGATGCACGACGAAATTTCGGTTAGATATGGATGGTTTTGAACATCATTGACGCGACCCATAGAAGAAATTACAATAAAATCAATTTTGAACGTCACAGGACAGTCCACTTGTGGCCTCTGTATCTCACACGTGTGAACGTATGGGCACAAACTGTAAACATGGTTTTGTAGCTCTTGAACCCGTCTACACGATGAACGGCTTGGATCAGACGAACGTGCTACCAGTGGGGCCCACAGCGGTCCGTAAAAACGTACTTTCCGTCCGTTACACGCGCCAGAAACGGCAACTGCCGTTTTTGAAAAAGGAAGTCGGGTCAGCAGCGCTGATCGACTTAGGTCCGTTCGGTGCCCGGGCAGTGCACATGTGCATTATGCACACATGTTATACATATGGGGTCCACTCTGATTCTTTAGAGAAATCCAATCCATCCATCCTGTTTCTCACCTTATTTAAACCGTCTGGGTCAATTTTGAAGTATATCTAGATTGTAGGTGGGCCTAAAATTGAAGATTAATGGGCTGATCTGTCCGTTGGCCCACTTCTCGAGATATCCAATGGTTGAAATTTAATATGTACGGTTTATTTATGGCCTCCAGGCCATATATGGAGTTTCGAGCCAATTGGATGGCGGGAACTATGTGATCTTGCACTCTGCACTAATTTCGGGCCTCTTTAATGTGAATGGCTTGATTTCCTCGGATCCCTGGTATGTAAATTCTTTAGTCTTAGTTCTCTGGAGTGCCTCCCTTGCTCTGGTGACTTCTGAGTGTCAAATTCATGCTTGTAGTACTCTTTTTCCATCAACGCTCCTGATTTCATCCTGCAACAAAAATATAATTAAAATACTCCGTTGAGCATTATCATATACGTAAAATCAGGTAATAATTGGGGTCTGATATGTAATATTCGACCCTCATCACAACGCCCAACCAACATTTTGCTAGTCCCGAGCAAAACATGCGAAAAATAATTTCAGAAATACTTGACAATTCCTGTGAACCCGAGTGACTTGTGAACAGATCGTTGAGGCGCGAGAATTCTAAGATTCATGAATGGTGCACAAAATTTTTCTTTCTAGAATCAAGCTCATGGTAAACTTCATAATCAATTTCAAAATATTAATCCATTAATTAGAATATTCTAAACATTGAGTTCCATGAGTGTATAGTGTAATCTCGGCTTATTATCATTAAGAGATCCAATTGTCAATTTCATGATATCATTAGTAATTAACAACGGAATGCATGCCAACTGAACCCAACACTTGCCTGATAGGTTAACTTTTCATTCTACTAGCCTTTGCTTTTCTTTATGAATAGTAACGCCAAAGAGGGGAATCAAGTCCTCACCTATAGGGAGCAAACCTATGGCGAAAACTTGTTGCCTAACTTTTTCAAATGACAACCATTGGGAATCGAATCTACACCTATAGGGAGCAAACCTATGGTGAAGATTATATGACTTACGCTTTTTCTCAATTCTTAGTTATAGACCGAAGCTAAAAATTTCAGGCTAGTTCCTTTCATGCTTAGTGATTACCAAGTTAATCATTCAATGTTGAAACGGAACCTTAATGTGCAACCGAGATGTGATATGTGAGATCATGACTCAATCAATGTTTAAAAGTTCTAATCATGGGTTAACAATTTAAACTTAACTATGAAATCTAACGGATGGTTGAATCCAAGAGTTATAAATTACCGACATTCTATACCTCGCAATGTTAAAATCACCCTTATCCTTCACAATCACTTCAGATGTATAAGAAATTTCAGAAAATTTTAAAAATTTTCACAATTTGTGCTCAAGACTAAGAAAATACTGATGAGGTAATCTGATCGCAGGTAATCTAATCGCCCACCCCCAACCTAAAATCTACAATGTCCTCAATATAAAAGAAATAAGCATGAAATGCATATGGGACAACGAAAATAAAAGAGGAGTGATGGACAAATAGTACATGTATGAAAGAATCTAGAGGCTTTCCAAAAAAAATCCATGTAAGAGTGAGCCAGCATAAGAGAGAAATTAACAAAAGCAAAATGATAAAAACGCAAAAAGAAAATCCTATCTATACCACTTTCGCAGGTGCTCTTGATTGCATTTAGTGTATGCAACAAGCCTTTAAACCCCTAGATTACCCCTAGTGGACGAGTTGTAGTCTCGTGAGGGTTTGCAGTAATGTTACCCACAAACATTGAACTCATGAATGAGAAAAGTGAAATGGAATGAAAAACTGGGTTGCCTCCCAGAAGCGCTAAGTTTAACATCTTTAGCCAGACAAGAGTGGACCATGAACTAATCAATCTTGATAACCTGGGTCCGCCAAATAAATTTCCTCCACATCTTTGTTCACCAAATCATCTAAATATGGTTTCAGCCGTTGACCATTTACTTTGAAGATATTCCCGTCTGTTAGATTTTGAATCTCAACTGCTCCATGAGGAAATACTTTTACGACTCGATAAGGACCATACCACCGCGAACGTAGTTTTCTAGGAAAGAGGCGTAGCCTGGAATTGTACAATAATACTTTCTGGTTCGGTTCAAATGTCTTGCGAAGAATCGACTTGTCATGGAAGATTTTTGTCTTCTCTTTATAAATTTTTGCATTCTCATATGCCTCATTTCGAATTTCCTCTAACTCATTGAGTTGAAGTTTACGGTGTGATCCGGCCTTGTGCAAATCAAAATTAAAAGTTTTGATGGCCCAATAAGCATGATGTTCTAATTCCACAGGTAAGTGACAGGCTTTTCCAAATACAAGCCTGTACGGAGACATTCCAATCGGAGTTTTGAAAGCCGTATGATATGCCCAAAGAGCATCATTCAACCGTTGCGACCAATCCTTACGATCGGAGCGAACCGTTTTCTCTAAAATTTGTTTAATCTCCCGATTTGACACCTCAACTTGACCACTTGTTTGTGGATGATATGGCGTTGCAACTTTATGAGTGATGAAATATTTCTTCATTAAAGATTCAAACGGTTTATTGCAAAAATGAGTACCCCCATCACTTATAATAGCTCGAGGAGTGCCAAATTGAGAAAAGATATTCTCTTTTAAGAAACGGACCACAACTTTGTGATAGTTCGTTTTACATGGCACTGCTTCAATCCACCTAGAGACATAGTCGACGGCCACAAGGATATACACATAACCGAATGACGGGGGAAATGGGCCCATGAAGTCAATACCCCAAACATCAAATATTTCAACACTGAGAATATTAGTAAGTGGCATCATGTTCCTGTGAGAAATATTACCCGTATGTTGGCATCTATCACATGTTGAGCAGAAGGCATGGGTGTCGCGAAACAGTGTAGGCCAATAAAATCCACTTTGTAAGACTTTCGCAGCTGTTTTCTTTGAACCAAAATGACCACCACAGGCATGATCATGACAAAACGAGATTATACTATGAAACTCACTCTCAGGCACACATCTCCTAATAATCTGATCAGGACAAATTTTGAATAAGTATGGGTCATCCCAAAAGAAATGTTTAACCTCAGCAAGAAATTTGGATTTATCTTGTTTAGTCCAATGAGAAGGAAGTTGACCTGTAACAAGATAGTTTACAATGTCCGCGTACCAAGGTAATTGAGAAATAGTTAGAAGTTGTTCATCAGGGAAAGACTCATTCACTGGCAAAGGATCCACTATGGACTCTAAGACAAGTCTAGACAAATGGTCGGCTACCACATTTTCGGAACCCTTTTTATCCCGAATTTCAATATCGAATTCTTGTAGCAAGAGAATCCACCGAATCAATCGAGGTTTAGCGTCTTTTTTAGAGAGAAGATATTTCAATGCTGCATGATCTGAGAACACTATAACCTTTGACCCTATGAGATACGACCTGAATTTGTCTAGAGCAAATACCACTGCCAACAATTCTTTTTTAGTGGTAGAGTAGTTGAGCTGTGCATCATTTAGAGTCCTACTAGCATAATAAATGACGTGAGGCATTTTGTTCAATCTCTGTCCTAGGACGGCTCCAACAGCATAATCCGAAGCATCACACATAAGCTCAAAAGGTAAACTCCAACTAGGTGGTTGGATGATTGGAGCAGAAGTCAGTAAATGCTTCAACTTATCAAAAGCTTGCCGACACTCATCATTAAGGACAAAAACAACATCTTTAGCTAGTAAATTGCATAAAGGTCGAGAAATTTTGCTAAAATCCTTAATAAATCTCCTGTAGAATCCCGTATGCCCTAAGAATGATCTAATCTCCTTAACCGTTCTGGGTGGAGGAAGACTAGAAATTAAATCAATCTTGGCTTTATCAACTTCAATGCCTTTACTTGAAATAACATGCCCGAGTACAATCCCTTTTTGAACCATAAAATGACACTTTTCCCAATTCAATACCAGGTTCATTTTTTCACATCTTTCCAAGACAAGAGATAGATGGTATAAACATTCATCAAATGAAGAGCCGAAAATTGAAAAATCATCCATGAAAATCTTAAGAAAACGCTCAACTATGTCTGAAAAAATACTCATCATACATCGTTGGAAGGTCGCAGGCGCATTACACAATCCAAATGGCATACGCCGATAGGCATATGTGCCAAAAGGACATGTAAATGTGGTTTTCTCTTGTCCTCGGGAGCAATGGGAATCTGATTATACTCGGAATAACCATCCAGGAAACAATAATAGCTATGCCCTGCCAATCTCTTAAGCATCTGGTCTATGAAAGGAAGAGGAAAGTGATCCTTCCTTGTGACCAGGTTCAGTTTACGGTAATCAATACAAACTCGCCAACCCGTAGTCATGCGCATTGATACTAACTCATTATCCTCATTCTTTTTCACCGTAATCCCAAACTTTTTAGGAACAACTTGAACTGGATTGACCCATGTGCTATTTGAAATGGGGTAAATGATACCAACATCTAACAATTTTAGCACCTCAGCCCGAACGACCTCTTTCATGTTAGGGTTAAGCCTCCTTTGCATTTCACGCGATGTTTTCGCGTTCTCTTCAAGATGAATACGATGCATACACACCGAGGGGCTTATTCCCTTTATGTCCGCTATTGTCCACCCAATAGCTGCCTTATGTTCTCCAAGAACATTAAGCAACTTACCCTCCTGTTCTTTATCAAGGTCAGCAGCTATGATGACAGGCAGGGTTTTAGAAGGTCCTAAAAATGCATACTTGAGAGTTTCAGGTAATTGTTTAAGGTTGACTTCGGGTGGTTTCTCGATAGACAGGACCAGTTTAGACTCAGAAGGTGGAAGAGGTTCCACTCTACCTTTCCATTTTGTTGTATTCATTTCTGGATTAGAGTCAAGCAATGCATTGACTTCCTGGATGGAACTTTCTATGTCAAAATCTCTGCCAAAATGTGCTAAACAAGTCTCAAGAGCGTCTTCGGAAGTTTCAAGGAAAGAGTCATGCACTAGACTCTCAAACATGTTCACTTCAAATATATCATCCGAGTCTGACATTTGTTGTCCAGCATTGAAAACGTTGAGCTTGATCTTCATGTTACCAAAGGACAACTTCATAACTCCATTCCTGCAATTTATGATTGCATTGGATGTGGCCAAGAATGGACGTCCTAAGATAACCGGGATTTGACTTGTAGGATTCTGGACAGGCTGAGTATCTAGAACAATGAAATCCACTGGAAAATAAAACTTGTCAACCTGGATTAGCACATCCTCAATAACACCATGGGGCACCTTGACAGATCTATCAGCTAGTTGGAGTGTTATTTTAGTTGGTTTCAGCTCACCAAGTCCTAGCTGCTCATAGACCGAATATGGTAACAAATTAACACTGGCCCCTAAATCAAGCAACGCTTTCTGAACCTTATGCTCTCCTATGACACAAGAAATGGTAGGAGCTCCTGGATCCCTAAATTTAGGAGGGGTGTTGTGTTGAATCATGGAGTTGAGTTGCTCCGCAAGGAAGACCTTCTTATGAACATTCATCTTACGCTTTTGAGTGCATAAATCTTTAAGAAACTTAGCGTAAGCAGGAACTTGCTTGATAGCATCAAGCAACGGGATGTTGATTTGCACTTGCTTAAACATGTCCAATATCTCATTAAAGTTGTTTCCTTTCTTAACCGGTGCCAGACGTTGAGGAAAAGGTGCTTTAGGCACACAAGACGACACATGAGTGGTTCCTGGAGAGTCAGAGTGTTGTTGGACTTTGGATGCACTAGTATGTCTTTCCATTTCATTTTGATCTTCCGTATTGGACTTTGATTCTTCCCTAGGCATCTCTACTTTGTTCTCGATCTGTTTACCGGACCTAAGGGTAATGATTGATTTGGCTTGCTCATGATATTGTTCTTTGTTTGAATTAGAGCCAATCTCATACTGTCCTTTTGGATTTACCATAGGTTGACTAGGGAACTTGCCCTTCTCTCTCTCACTTAATGTGACAGCAAGTTGACCCAGCTGTACTTCTAGCTTAGCAATGGATTGTGCATTTGCATGTAAACTCTGCTAGTTAGCTAGTAAAGTATGTTGGGTGTCTTTTTGAAATTGAAGTGAACTCTGCATAAAAAGATTGAGTGTATCCTCAAGAGATGGTTTCCTAGATTGTGGAGGCACTTGTTGATACTGTGAGAACTGCTGAGGTTGTTGACTGCCAACTTGGGAGTAAGGTTGCATAGGAGGGTTTCCAGGTGGTCCTCCTTGTTGTGGTCCTTTTGCCCAAGAAAAATTTGGATGCCTAGCCCACCCTGGATTGTAGGTGTTTGAGTAAGGATCATTCTCAGTTCTCCTAAAGGTGTTCATAGCATGTACTTGTTCAGAGAGAAATTCTGGAAATGCTGAACTAGATGGACAAGATTGCGTAGGATGGGCGAGACTAGAACATATGGCACATGACTCGACTTGAGTTGTTTGTGGAGGTCCTTTCTTTAACATTAAAGCATCCACTTTCTTTGTCAGGCTATCAATTTTGGCATAAAGATCTGGCGTGACTCCTACCTCATATATACCCCCTTTCTTCAGTGGTTGAGGACTTCTTTCACCTCTATTTGAATTGTCCCATTGCTGGGAGTTTTCACACAAGGTTTCAAAGAAATTCCAAGCTTCGACATTACTTTTGGTCATGAATGACCCTCCACTGGTGGCATCAACCATGCGACGGTTTTGGGGTGTCAGACCATCATAGAAGTATTGAACCTGTTGCCACTTTTCAAAACCATGGTGTGAACATTTAAGAAGTAAATCCTTCTATCTTTCCCAACATTCATGAAAGTGCTCACCCTCTTTTTGTGTGAAATTTGTAATTTCTCTACGGAGAGCATTAGTTTTGTGAACCGGGAAGAACTTGTTTAAGAACTTCTTAGACAGTTGGTCCCATGTAGTGATAGACCCAACATCTAGAGAATTCAACCATGCTTTCGCCTTATCCTTCAAAGAGAAAGGAAAAAGGCGCAAACGGATCGAATCGTCTGAAAAGTTTTGGAACTTAAAGGTGGAGCAAATGTCTAAGAATTCTTTCACATGATGATATGGATCCTCCTTATCTGAACCATAAAAGGAGGGCAACAATTGTATGACCCCAGGTTTAAGTTCAAAGTGTGCTGCCGTGGTGGCAGGTAACACTATACATGAAGGCGCATTGAATTGGACAGGAGCTGAATAATCTCTAAGAGCTTTAGTTCCATTCTCTTCCGCCATTTCAAATAGGATGTTTCTAAATCTTCTCCGAAAGGTTCTTTCTATTTCAGGATCAAAAGGTGCTAGTTCTATGTTCAGAGACCTACGTCCTAGCATAAACTATGTTATTAATATAAGAAAGAAAACTAAACTAAGATGCAACCTAAGATGAATAAAACTAAAGGAAAAAGTTATGAATTCATAAAAACAAGAGAAAGCTATGTAAATGAGAATTGGAAGGAAGAACCGGGGAAAAGGAGATGATGAATGTCTGAAGATTTGAGAGCTCCTCCTTTTGAAGACAATGTTATTTAGCAGCTTCCTTCCTCAATTCCTGTAAACAAAAAGAAAACAAAAATAAATTAAATTTCCTAAAATAATGCTAGAAAAAATCCTAAGCAACGGTTAATTTCTAAAAAAAGAAAGTTTCTAATCTTAGAAATAAAATCTAAGTTAGTTTCTAAAAAGGGCAAAAAAAAGAAAATTTCTAAAACTAGAAAATAGAAAGTTACTTGAAAGAAGAATCAAAATCTAAAATTAAAAAATAGGAAATTTCTAAAAAAAAGAAAGCCTAGAAATAGAAAATTTCTAAAGAATAAAACCCCAATTCTAAAAATAGAAAAAAAAAATAAAATTGGAAAGAGATTACCAAATTAGTAGTTTACGTCAGGTCCCTACAAAACAGGAAATAGGTTAGTTTCTAAAAATAAAAATTTAACCTAAAGTTAGTAAAAAAACCTAAGACTATGAATTATGATAAGAGAGAATCCTAAATTCAATTGGACCGAAACAGTCCCCGGCAACGGCGCTAAAAACTTGATGTTTTATTTAAACCAACCTGATTTAAATGATTTTAAACTCGCAAGTATATGAATCAGATGTAAATATGGTACGTATTACGAGATCGTTCCCACGAGGACTGGTTGTCACAATTCAAAATTAAAGACTCTTCTTAACTAATCCAACAAATATTTGAGATAGTAATTGAATAAACTAAATAAAAACCAATGGAAAAATAACCATGAATAATAAGGAAAATTCAATCAAAGAGAAGACTAGGACTTTCGAATCCACCTCTAATTATCATAAACCTTGTTTTACCTGTTGATTCTCCCTAATTCAGATTGATATCAAAAATAAATAAAGCGCACTCTATGTCCTTGGTCGGGCACACAGAATGTATAATTCCTTAAAGCATATGGATTACATCTTTCCATCCATAGTCAGGCATGGAGAGATGTAGATTCCTGTTTCTTCCTCTATAGGAACCTATTCATAGTCAGACACAAGCGCCTAGAATAATATTCCAACAATATCCATAACTAGATTTTGGTTAAACTCATAGCATGGAGAAGTACGAAAATTCCAGTCAAGTACACCAGAGAAAGAAACAAATCAATTAAATCAACATGAAATTAATACATAATAAGGGTTATTCAAATTAGGGGCTTCATCTCAGCCCTAGCTAGAAGATTAGCAATCCATGAATTCAAATAAAAAGAAAGAAAAATAAAATTGATACAAGGAAAACATCCCTCTCTCTTTTCTTCTCTTTCTCTTCTCTGGATCTGTTCCCTAGCTCTCCTCTCCTCTGTCTACGTTTTACATCCTTTCTTATAGCTGTTGGAGTGGCTGGAATGGAGAAAATCGGGTTTGGAAAGCTGTCGTATGCGCAGCGAAAGCCCTTTTCGCAGCAAACTTCTGTACCTGCATAAGTCCCTCATTCTTTGCATTTTTTTTCGTAAAATCAACGTCTCCTGGAACGTTTTTGGCTGGTCTATATGATGGACGGATCAGATCTTCCATCTGATCAAAGATGGTGGGCCACAACTGCCCAGAAGTTGGCTTTTCGCGGACGTGCATAAGCCTTCGCACGTCCGGCGTTGTGATGCTCGGTGGGCCCCACATAAGCGTTTTCGGGAAAATCTACCCCGTCCATTGGATGCACGATAAAATTTCGGTCAGATATGGATGGTTTTGAACATCCATTGACGCGACCCATAGAAGAAATTACAATAAAATCAATTTTGAACGTCACAGGACAGTCCACTTGTGGCCTCTGTATCTCACACGTGTGAACGTATGGGCACAAACTGTAAACATGGTTTTGTAGCTCTTGAACCCGTCTACACGATGAACGGCTTGGATCAGACGAACGTGCTACCCGTGGGGCCCACAGCGGTCCGTAAAAATGGACTTTTCGTCCATTACACGCGCCAGAAATGGCAACTGCCGTTTTTGAAAAAGGAAGTCGGGTCAGCAGCGCTGACCGACTTAGGTCCGTTCGGTGCCTGGGCAGTGCCCATGTACACTATGTAAACACGTTATACATATGGGGTCCACTGTGATTCTTTAGAGAAATCCAATCCATCCATCCTGTTTCTCACTTTATTTAAACCATCTGGGTCAATTTTGAAGTATATCCAGATTGTAGGTGGGCCTAAAATTGAAGATTAATGGGCTGATCTGTCCGTTGGCCCACTTCTCGAGATATCCAATGGTTGAAATTTAATATGTACGGTTTATTTATGGCCTCCAGGCCATATATGGAGTTTCGTGCCAATTGGATGGCGGGAACCATGTGATCTTGCACTCTGCACCAATTTCGGGCCTCTTTATTGTGAATGGCTTGATTTCCTCAGATCCCTGGCATGTAAATTCTTCAGTCTTAGTTCTCTGGAGTGCGTCCCTTGCTCTGGTGACTTCGGAGTGTCAAATTCATGCTTGTAGTACTCTTTTTCCATCAATGCTCTTGATTTCATCCTGCAACAAAAATATAATTAAAAAACTCCATTGAGCATTATCATATACGTAAAATCAGGTAATAATTGGGGTCTAATATGTAATATTCGACCCTCATTAGAGCGTCAGCACTCGTCTTCGCGCGACACGTACCCACACCAGCTTGGATGCTGGTGTGTGGTACACAATCCAATCTACTTCGGCTAACAAAATTGAGTAGTAAAGGGAAAGGAATTTCGCAATTTTTCTCTCTACAATTCTTGCTGGCTACTACTGAAGTGGAAGGAGTTGCACCTCAACGCAGATTTTGCAGCCATTTCATACCTTTTTATTTTTTTGCCAAGTAGATTGCGTGGTGATATGCACACTACCGACCTCGGTGGGGGTTGATGTCACCTGGCCCCACCATGGGATTTGTCACTGAAGTTAAGACTTCTGAGTAAACTCTGTGGGGCCACCATGGATATATGTGTCTTATCCATTCTGTACATCCATTTTTTCAAGTCATTTTAGGTGATGATACCAAACTTGAATCATATCCAAGGCTCAATTGGACCACACCATTGGAAACAGTGGGAATGATGATGTCCACCATTGAAACATTTATAGGGCTCACAGTAATATTTATTTGTCATCTAACAACCTATTCATAAGGTAGAAATAAATAGATGAAGTTAACAAACACTGATCGAAAACTTCTGTGGCACCAAATAATCTTTTAATGGTATGCATTCAATTTACACTGTTTCCTGTGGTGTGGTTCAATGTTGCTTTGGATACGATTCAATTTTCGATTCGTAGACTAAAATTTGCTAATAACAAGGATGGACGACATTGATGAAACACCAATCAAGGTGGGCTCTACAGAGTTGACTTAAGCGCACAGAGTTACTTAGTACAACCATCCGCTTCCATTTGTCACAAAATCGACGATTTCCTGCGACAGGCTATCGCAGGAAGTTTATGCGCTCCGAAGATAAGTTGGCCACCGTGATGTTTTCGGAAAATCTACGCCGTCCATCCATTTTTGCATCTCATTTTTGGTGAGGAAACAAAAAACATGAAATGGGCTGTACAAGAGGAAAATGTGAAAAAAGAAAGGCTTACCAATGGAATATTCCTAGGGTCCACCTTGATGTTTATCTGCCATCCAAACCATTTATAAATTCATTCCCACTTCAATGAACTGAAAGCATAAAAATATTAGATTGATACTAAAGTCTTGTAGCCCTAGAAATGTTTCAACGATGTTCATTCAATCCCCACCCTTTTGTGTGGCTCACATGACTTTTAAATCCTTATTTTTGTCCTCTGTCCCAGAAAGACTTGTTCAAACGGGTGGACGGGTTAGATTTCTTATAAACATCATGGTGGGCCCCACGTGGCTTTCGAGTGTAATAACTTTCTGACATGCGCTGTCGTAACGAATCCGCGTCTGGTGGAGTACATATGAACGTCTCTGTATGGTACATATGAGGATAGGTGGCGCCCATGGGTACTTTTGACTAACACATACGCATCACATGTGCCTGAAAGTGCCTTGGTTTGTCAAATTATGTGAGTGTTGAGTCAGTCTTTAAGTGAGCCTCAAATATGAATATTACAAAATCAAGACCTCAACTACGAAGAAGCTCCAGTGCTCTAATCAGGTAAATGAAGTCTCTCTTCTCCAACCAAACCCTTATGGTATATAACCCCATTTAACTTAGCCTTACCTCCAACACTTTGTCAAAATCATCTTTGGTAAAGCTTAAGTATTGAAACACTTAGAATGTGAGATGAGTAAAACATGAACCATACAGGAAAAATCGATTGCATCGATTTGCAATCGAAGACATTTTCGATTCTTTCGAACATGGTTCGATTGCATCGAGTAATTGGCCCATTCTGTCCAACAACAAAATGACCACCTGCTGAGAAATATCGATTATATCGAATATTGTTCTATAATATTGAAATTCAAAATGTGATAGCATCAAACCTTCTTCGATAACATCGACTAAGGACACTCCCCCTACATACAAAACATTCTCTAAGTGTTCATCGATAGAATCCAGCCACCTTAGATCATATCGAGAGTAAGTTCTTGATAGTATCGAAGGCTGGTCGATTACTTCGAAAATCAGGAACATTTTGTCTAACAAACCATTCAGGAATATACATCTTTTTGATTACATCGAATACCATTTAATGGCATCGAACTTCAAAATTTGATAGCATCGAATGATGAACGATAGCATCAAATATTATGACAAAATCTTCCAGCAACTAAAGGTAATTTTTTTTGAAGAAAAACCGATGGGATCAAACTCCCTCTCGATTACATCGAAGTGTACTCGAAAAAATCAAGCAGAATCTGTTCTACACAAAAATGAATATATATGTGTAGGAAATCAATACAATCGAATTAGGCTCGATACCATTGAAATTCAAATTTTGATGGTATCAAAGACTACTCGATAGTATCGACAATGACAGATTTTTTTCCTTTTTTAACCATTGGGATTCTTCTTCTATAAATATCATAGGTTGCTTCTTAGTGAAATGAGCTAGAATTTAAGAGAGTTTGAGGGAGTTGCTTCACGGAGATTATACCCTCTTCCTCATCCTCTCTTTCCCATTAGATTTCATCATTCAATCTTGCATAAGCATTAAACTCATTATCTTCACTGCTTAGATTGAATTATGAACTCTAGCATTCAATGAGTATCCAACTGACCTCATCATAGGTAAATCCTAGTGTTAAAACTCTTGAATGCATAGCTCATAGGAATCTTCTCTATGCATATAAATCATATCATTTGAATAGAGAAGAACAACAAAACCCTAAACCTCACAACTGTTCACACCCCAAGTGCAGGGTTGTGATGTAGTAATAAACTCGGTAAGTCCGAGGTCGAATCCACAGGGACTGATACCTATATGTTATCTGAAACCAAGTAGAACTAGAACTAGACTAAGATGTGATCTAAGCCAAATAGAATTTAGGAAATAATTGTGGAATAACTATTTAAAACTTTAAGGAATTCAGAGAAAGGGAACTAGGGATTCAGAGGATCCACTTGTAGAGATCAGGGAGATTTTATGCCAGTATCACAAATTATGGAAATTCACTGAACTGCCATTGATATAGGTTTCAAGAGATGAAAGGTAGATGAATTAGAATGGATTCCATCATCTAACCATGCCCAGGAGACAAAGTAAACAACAGGATTAAACTAATTACCAACCAATCAACAATGTGTGAAAATCAGGAAGGGTACGGTCATCCTACCATGCCCAGGAGACGATGGTGAACAACAGGACCTCCTGACGTCATAAACATTAAAAGAGAAAGAGAAATATTCAAAGCCATTGCAAATCCATTGTAATTTCAGTCACAACAGACCATTAAATACTGAGAAAATATTCCTTGAATTATCAACTTAAAAATCACATAAAGTTCAGAAATTTTAAATTCATAGAATAAACTCTCCCATCTCGCTACAGGCTTCACCTCTTAGCCCTAGCTAAGAGGTTTAGCCTAGCAGGATCATGCTAGGACCCCTTAGACAAAGTAAATAAACAGGAAGGAAAAAAAAAAACCAGGCTTAACTCGCGTGCCAGCCCAAACCCAAGCCAGCCGTAGTCCTTTTCAAACCCAAGCCAGCCGTAGTCCTTTTCTGTTCTTTTTTTTTCTTCCTTTCCTTCCTTCCTTCAAAACCAAACTCTGTTGATCTCACCGTCCTTCACACGATGCCTCAGCTCCCTGACCAAGAGAAACAGCAGCCGCACTCTTGTGCACAGCAACACCAAAACCAATCCACGTTCCCAAGCTTCTCTCCCTTTGAATGCTGCCTCTCTCTCACACTCTCCCCGTCCTCCCTGGTTCAAGCCGTAGCTGCCCCTTTTATAAGGCCTTGGAGTCGACTGGAGAGAGTCCTGCTGGAGGTGTGCGTAGCCTCTGTTTTTCGGATTTCCCGGACTGCGTAAACAGCTAACGCAACGTATTTGCGTTGTTCGGATGGTGGGGCCCACATCGCTTATACTTTGATAAATCCACTCCGTCTATTGAACGCTTGCTGAAAAAAACACTGAAAATAGATGGTTTTGGCTGTCTTTTGATGCGGCTCGTCTGATCTACCACGCCGCCGTTCGTCCAATGTTTAAACAATCCAAACTAATCTTAAACTGTCTTTTGAAAATTTTCCACCTAGGTGATGGTTACAGGCCTCTTTGGAGTCCATTAGACGGTCCAGATTGGACCGATCATCTCAGAGGGTGGCCCACAACAATTCACCGCAGGCTCTGTTGCGAAACAGAGCCCGCGCGTTTGAGCGCTGTGATGGTCGGCGGACCATCTCTTGATACAAGGTGTAGAATCCACTCCGACCATTCGATCCACCTCGAAAAACCACTAAGATTTGGCTAGCTTCATGTTGGATTCGGTGTGGCCCATGCGATCTTTGCTCCCACCGTCCATTCCTGCGTTTTTATGCAATCTGCGTGTGTTTGTGTGCATGGGACTAAAAGGACGCCTAGGCACGAGTCTTAGCCATCCTACGGATCAAATGGACGGTTAGGATCTTTCTTTTGAATGATGGACGGGGCCCACTGATAAAAAAAAACGATCGGACAGCGTTGGGTGCTGCCTTTGCGAGGAAGACGGCTCGGGTCAGCCCGGCTTTGACCGGGCTGACCGTCCGGTGCGGCGCGGGCGCTGTACATCATATACACGCGCTGTACATGCAGAGTAAATCTGTGATGTTCGTGAGAAATCCACTCCGTCCATCCGTCTTGTCTCCACAGATAATAGGTTGAGACCAAATTTCAAGTATATCTGGATAGCAGGCGGGCCCAAAATCAATGGTTTTATGGGCTGATCTGTTAGTTGGGGCACTTCCATAGTGATCCGAGGGCTGAAATTTGACGTGTACGGTTACTTTATATTCTTCAGGCCGTATATGAAATTTCGGGACAAACGGATGGTGAGAAACCTATGATCTTGCATTCTGGCTGACTTTCGGGCCACTTGAGCTTCAATTTCTCAATTCTCTTGGATCTCTGGCGTTGATCTTGGTCCCCTGGAGTCCGTCCCATGCTTTAGTGTCATCAGATCGGTAAATCCATGCTTTTTAGCGTCCTTCCCCAGTCCAAGCTCATGAAGATGCCCTGCATCACAAATACAATCAAATTAGGCTATTAAACGGTGTCATGCTTGTAAATCCATGCAATAAATGGGTCTGATATGTAATATTTGACCCTCAACACAACCCCCAACCAGCATTTTGCTAGTCCCGAGCAAAGTATGCGAAAAATAAGTTGAGAATTACAGGAGAATTTCTATGAACTCGAGTGATTTTGGAAAACAATCTAGATATTCAGAATTCAACAATTCATGAATGTTGGGCCTTACTCTCTCCTAGACTCAAATCAAGCTCACGGTAAACTTCATAATCAAGTTCAAAATATTTGTCCATTAATTAGAATAATTCTAAATATTGAATTCCATGGATGTATAGTCCAATCTCGACTTGTCAACGTTAAGATTCACCTTGATATTTAAGAATATCATTGGTAACAAAGAAGAGAAATCACGATAACCCAACTTGGCTTACACCTTATCTTTTTATTCTTTTAATTTTTTTTTTTTTTTTTTTTTTTTTAATTTTCTCATTAGAATTAATGCTAAGAAGAGGGATCAGATCCTCACCTACAGGGAGCAAACCTAAGGTAAAGACTGTACACCCAACTTTTTCACATATCATTCATGGGGAATCGAATCCTCACATATAGGGAGCAAACCTATGGTAGAGACTGTTCACCCAATCCATTCGATTTCTCAAGTGGGTTTCTTTCATGTTTAGTGATTACCAAGTTAATCCTTTAATATCGAACTGAAACCTTAATATGCAAGCGAGATGTGTCCTGGGAATTCATGACTCAATTAATGTTTACAATTCTAATAATGGATTTAACAATTCAAACTTAGTTGTGAAATTTAATAGATGATTGAATCCAAGAGTCATGAAGTACCAACATCACGCATCTTGAAATTCTAAATGCCCTAGATGGCCTGTCAAAATCACTTCGAATTCATCAGAAAGCCTGAAAAATTAAAAATTTTCACAACTTTTGCTCAAGACCAAGAAAACACTGATTAGGAAACCTAATCTCCCACCCCCAACCAAAAATCTACATTGTCCTCAATGTAAAAAGAAATGCACTGCACATGAGACAACGGAAATATAGGAGGAGTGATGGAAAGATAGTACCTGGACGAAAAGAATCAAGAGGCTTTCCAAAGATATCTACGTAAGGGCGTGTCAGCACAAAAGAAAAACCAACAGAAGTAAAATAAAATAAAAAAATAAAATCCTACCTATACCACTTTCGTAGGTGCTCTCGATTGCATTTAGCGTATGCAACAAGCCTTTAAACCCCTAGGTTGCCCGTAGTGGACGAGTTGTAGTCTCGTGAGGGTTTGCAGTAATGTTACCCACAAACATTGAACTAACTAATGATAAAAACAAAATGAAATGAAGAGCTGGGTTGCCTCCCAGGAGCGCTAAGTTTACCGTCTTCAGCCAGACAAAAGCAACTACCATAATCCTATAAAAGCGATAAACCTACCTATACCCCCATCAGACTAGGAGATCAGTCCTGGTAAACAGGATCAGTCAGAGGCATGGACATGTCCTCTGAATCAAATTTCTCGACAAATGGCTTTAAACGATGTCCATTTACTTTAAACTCCTTGCCATTGTCGGGATCTTTTATCTCGACGGCCCCATGAGGATAAGTAGTAACAACAATGTAAGGGCCGGTCCAACGAGATCGAAGCTTACCCGGAAAGAGATGTAATCGAGAATTATACAGAAGGACTTTCTGGCCTGGCGTGAATGATTTTCGTAGAATATGTTGATCATGAAACGCCTTCATCCTGTCCTTGTAAATTCTCGAATTCTCGTATGCGTCGTTCCGGATTTCTTCAAGTTCATTCAACTGCAGTTTGCGTAGCGAGCCAGCGTTGTCTAGATTGAAATTAAGATTTTTGATCGCCCAGTATGCTTTATGTTCCAGCTCCACAGGCAAGTGACAAGCTTTCCCATAGACAAGTCTAAAGGGAGACATTCCAATAGGAGTTTTAAAGGCAGTACGGTATGCCCATAAGGCATCGATCAATCGGATTGACCAATCCTTACGATCTGGGTTGACCGTTTTCTCCAAAATGTGTTTAATCTCCCTATTGGAAATCTCAGCTTGTCCACTTGTCTGTGGATGGTATGGGGTGCTTACCTTATGAGAGATACCGTATTTCTTCATTAAGCTCTCGAAGGGTCTATTACAAAAGTGTGAGCCCCCATCACTAATAATGGCTCGAGGCGTTCCGAATCGAGAAAGGATGTTCTCTTTCAGGAATTTAATGACCGTGCGATGGTCATTCTTTCGACATGGAATCGCTTCAACCCATTTAGTGACATAATCCACGGCGAGCAAAATATACAGATTTCCAAACGATTGGGGGAATGGTCCCATGAAATCGATGCCCCAGCAATCAAATGCTTCAATGATAAGGATGGGATTCAAAGGCATCATATTTCGACGGGATAATGCTCCCAATTTTTGACATCGCTCACAGGCATTGCAAAACTCATGAGTATCCCTAAACATAGTGGGCCAGTAAAAGCCACACTGCAGAATCTTGGCCGTGGTCTTTTTAGCAGAAAAGTGACCACCACAGGCCTCTGAGTGACAGAAGGAGATGACGCTGATGCTCATCGTCTAGTACACATCTCCTTAGAATTTGGTGGGCAATATTTAAATAAGTAAGGATCATCCCAGAAAAGTTGCGCACCTCGGTGAAAAATTTCTTCTTATCTTCGCAGTCCACTGTGCCGGTATAGCACCCGTAGCAAGATAATTAGCAATATCGACAAACCAAGGTGAATGGGAGACTCAGAAATTGTTCATCGGGAACATGTCATTGATATGAGTCGTCTCAAGGGACTCAGAGGTATTAAGGCGAGAAAGGTGATCAGCCACTACGTTCTCTACTCCCTTTTTATCTTTAATTTCCAAATCAAATTCTTGGAGTAGAAGGATCCATCGTATCAAGGGGGGCTTAGAATCATTCTTAGAAAGAAGATACTTCAGTGCCGCATGATCTGTATATATAATGATCTTGGATCCGATCAGGTAGGACCTAAATTTGTCCAAGGCGAACACTACGGCTAAGAGTTCCTTTTCTGTAGTCGAGTAGTTCACTTGGGCAGGATTTAGAGTCCTACTTGCGTAGTGAATGACGTAGGGCTTCTTGTCTTTTCTCTGGCCTAGGACCGCCCCAAGAGCATAATCAGAAGCGTCGCACATAAGCTCAAAAGGAAGATTCCAGTCGGGTGGCTGCATGATAGGTGCAGTGGTTAACGTGCCTTTAAGCTTGGTGAAAGCTTCCTGGCATTGCTCAGTCCACTCGTACGGAACATCCTTTTGAAGAAGATTACATAATGGACGAGAGAGGAGACTAAAGTCCTTTATGAATCGCCTGTAAAACCCTGCGTGTCCTAAGAAGGATCGCACGTCTCTGATGTTCTTGGGTGGAAGTAGGTTAGAGATAAGATCAATTTTTGCCTTATCTACCTCGATTCCTTTGGACGAGATGATATGTCCAAGGACAATTCCCTTCTGAACCATGAAATGGCACTTCTCCCAATTAAGTACCAGGTTCTTTTCTTCACATCTTTTCAGCACACATTTAAGACTTTCCAAGCACTTGCTGAAAGATGGACCGTAAACAGAGAAATCATCCATGAAGACCTCTAGATATTGCCCCACCATGTCAGAAAAAATACTAAGCATACATCGCTGAAAGGTGGCAGGGGCATTACATAGTCCGAATGGCATCCTTCGATAGGCAAAGGTGCCGTAGGGACATGTAAATGTGGTCTTTTCCTGGTCTTCAGGGGCTATCTCTATCTGGTTGTAGCCCGAATACCCGTCAAGGAAACTATAATAGGAATGACCAGCTAACCTTTCCAGGATCTGATCAATGAATGGTAAGGGAAAGTGGTCTTTCCTCGTAACGGTATTCAACTTCCTGTAGTCAATGCACATTCTCCAACCAGTAGTGACTCTAGTTGGCACGAGTTCATTATTAGCATTGGCTACGATGGTGATTCCGGACTTCTTAGGGACCACTTGAGTTGGACTCACCCATTGACTATCAGATATAGGGTATATAATACCCACATCCAATAGTTTAAGAACCTCGGCTTTAACCACTTCCTTCATATTTGGATTTAGTCTACGTTGTGGTTGCCGAGCGGTTTTTGCATTATCCTCAAGATATATGCGGTGAGTACAAATCGAGGGGTCGATTCCCTTGAGGTCCGCTATCGTCCATCCTAGGGCTCCTTTATGCTCAATGAGAGTAGATATAAGCATACTCTCCTGTTCTTTCTCCAGGTGGGCAGAGATCACCACCGGGTATGTCTCATCCTGACCTAAATAGGCATATTTCAAATCAGAGGGCAAAGGTTTTAAGTCAAGCTTCGGCGGCTTGAGGTTAGACGGTGGAGGCACTACATCGGTTTATGGCAATTCTTCAAATTGTGGCCTCCACCGGTTAACTTCAAGTACCGGTGCAGTATCAAGCAAGGCGCACGTCTCCCTAATCATGTCATCATCAAAATCATGGGAGTGGGCCAGGCACGTCTCTAGATGGTCGGAGGATAAGGTCAGAGGTGTCATATCTTCCACGAAAGAGTCAATCATGTTAATATCGTGGAAATCGTCATCATCCTCTGAATTGCTGCCGTTATTGAAAAAAATGTTTGACTCCAATGTCAAATTTCCAAAAGACATAGTCATGATACCATTCCTGCAATTGATAATTGCATTTGACGTGGCAAGGAATGGGCGACCAAGAATGACAGGAATCTGAGTGCTCATGTTATTGATGGGTTCAGTGTCCAGGATGATAAAGTCTACAGGGTAGTAAAATCTATCAACTTGGACCAACACATCCTCAATTATCCCTCTTGGTACACGAACAGAGCGATCAGCAAGTTGTAGTGTGGTTGGGGTGGGTTTTAATTCACCCAAACCTAACTGTTTGTATACCGAGTAGGGAATCAAATTGACGCTCGCTCCTAAGTCAAGAAGTGCGTGATCAATTCGATGGTTCCCGATTACACATGATATGGTTGGGCTACCGGGATCCTTGAATTTCTGCGGCACGTCTTGCTTCAGGATGGCACTCACTTTCTCAGTCAAGAAGATTTTCTTTTGAATAATTTTTCGTCGCTTGGTCGTGCACAAGTCTTTTAGGAATTTGGCATATGAAGGTATCTGTTTAACGACATCAAGTAGAGGAATGTTAACTTTCACCTGTTTCAACACCTCTAAGATATCCTGAGAGTTAGAGAGAGGTTTTGGTGAAACCAACCGTTGGGGGAATGGAGCAACTGGCTTCTCTAGAAGTTCCGGTTCCACTTTTTGTGGGACATCACTGGATCCATCCTTGTTGTCCTCTTTTGGTTCTTGAGGCTTTTCGGGCCTAACCGGAAGAGTTTTATCGATGATCTTCCCACTCCTAAGAGTGGTGATGGATTTAGCATGTCCCATCTGATTTGAAGAGCTGGGATCATTATTCTCGTATTGCGGTTTAGGATTGGGGAGAGGTTGTGCAGGAAGCATCCCCTTTTCTATAACCGTCATACGAGAATCTATCTTTTGCATAAAATCTGTGATTCCCCGCATTGCCTGAGCCAGCTCTTGTATGGGATTTTGAACCGGTTCTTCTTGAGGTTTCACTTGATTTGGATTTTGATTGAAGAAACCTGGAGGAGTTGCCGTTTGTCCATTCCTCCAACTAAAGTTTGGATGATTTTTCCAGCCAGGATTGTATGTGTTGGAGTTAGGTCCAGTAAAAGGTCTTTGATAGTTATTTACGGCATTGGCTTGTTCATTCAACACTCCTCGAAAGGCAGGTATTGTAGGACAGTTTTCAGTTGTGTGAATGTTGCAATCACAGATGCCGCAAACGATTTCATTGACCTTATCCTTCTTTCCTTCCATGGCCTCAACTTTTTTTATGAGCGTAGTCACTTTACACTTGAGATCATCCTCTTCTTTCAAGAGATATAATCCACCTTTCTCCTTTAATTGAGTCGGCCTAGACGTGGTGTTCGACTTTGGGTAATAGTCCCAAGATTGTGTTTTTTCAGCCAAACTGTCGAGGTAGTCCCATACCTCGTCGATGTCTTTATTAATGAACTCTCCATTACACATTGTCTCGACCATTTGGCGCATGGAAGATGTCAGTCCATCATAGAAAAAATTTGTAATGCGCCACGTTTCAAATCCGTGTTGTGGGCATGAACTGACCAAATCTTTGAACCTTTCCCAACATTGAAAGAATGTTTCATCTTCCTTTTGGGCAAAGTTCATGATCGCTTTTCTGAGGGTAATCGTTTTATGGTGTGGGAAGAATTTTTTTATGAATTCCCTCTGCATATCGTTCCATGTGCCAATGGATCTAGGACGCAGTGAATGTAACCACGTCTTAGCTTTCTCTTTTAAGGAAAAAGGAAAGAGTTTCAGCCTAATTTAAGGATACATTAGGAAAACATAATGTAGCTATTATTTCATCGAACTCTTTCAAATGTAAATATGGACTTTCAGATTCAAGTCCATGGAATTTGGGAAGGAGTTGGATAACTCCTGGCTTGATGTCCATTTGTCCTGTGTTTTCAGGAAAAAGCATGCATGAGGGCGTACTCACTCCCGCCGGTTGTAGAAAATCTCGTAGAGTACGAGGCGGGGGTGCCTGTTGCACCTCATTCTCATCATGGTTATCCTCCACCCTGGGTGGAAGTAGAGGAGGTTGGTCTTCAGCCATAACTTCACTTAACTCAGGGGATCTCGAGCGGTGTCTCCTCCTGCGAAGGATAGTCAACCCCTCAACCACTCCTCCTTCATCAAGAGACGTCGAGTGTTGTCACGGGCCCACTTGGGCATGAAACACTCGCAGCCCTCAATTCAAAGCCTAATCCTAAAGATGGATAAAAGAAAATCTAAAACGGAAGAGAGGGAAAATTGGAAAGGAATTACCAAATTGAAGCTCCTAAGTTAAGGACCTGCAAAATAAAACAAAAATAAGTTAGATTCTATAAAGGAGAGAAACGATACTTTAAAAGAAAAATAACAGTAAATTAATTTCTAAAAGAAATTATTCTTTAAAGAAAAACGGAAATTTCTAAAGTAAACTAAGAAAGCCTAAACTAAAAAGTAAATTACTACAAGAAAATTGAAAAATAGAGAGTATGGAAGGAGTGTACCAAAATAGAGATTTCTATCTTAAAGGCCTACAAAATAGGAAGGTTAGTTTCTAGACAAAAATCCTAAAAATAAATTAAAAAACAGAGTTAGATTCAAAAAGTGTTAGAATTAGAAAGTTAATAGAACCAAAATAGAAAGTCAATTTCTAAATAACCTAAATTCTAAAAATAAACTATTTCCTACAGAACAGAGGATACTAGAATTAGAAAGTTTCTAAAATCTAAACCCTAATTCTATAAAAAGAAAAAGTAGAGAATTTAGGAAAGAATTACCAATTTAGAGATTTTATGTCAGGATCCTACAAAACAGGAAACAAGTTAGTTCTAAAAGTCAAATAGAAATAAAAATCTAAAACTAAAGTTAATAAAATCCTAATCTTATCCTAATTCTAAAACTAATTAATTTCAGAAAATCGTAACTATCAGTCCCCGGCAACGGCGCCAAAAACTTGTTCACACCCCAAGTGCAGGGTTGTGATGTAGTAATAAACTCGGTAAGTCCGAGGTCGAATCCACAGGGACTGATACCTATATGTTATCTGAAACCAAGTAGAACTAGAACTAGACTAAGATGTGATCTAAGCCAAATAGAATTTAGGAAATAATTGTGGAATAACTATTTAAAACTTTAAGGAATTCAGAGAAAGGGAACTAGGGATTCAGAGGATCCACTTGTAGAGATCAGGGAGATTTTATGCCAGTATCACAAATTATGGAAATTCACTGAACTGCCATTGATATAGGTTTCAAGAGATGAAAGGTAGATGAATTAGAATGGATTCCATCATCTAACCATGCCCAGGAGACAAAGTAAACAACAGGATTAAACTAATTACCAACCAATCAACAATGTGTGAAAATCAGGAAGGGTACGGTCATCCTACCATGCCCAGGAGACGATGGTGAACAACAGGACCTCCTGACGTCATAAACATTAAAAGAGAAAGAGAAATATTCAAAGCCATTGCAAATCCATTGTAATTTCAGTCACAACAGACCATTAAATACTGAGAAAATATTCCTTGAATTATCAACTTAAAAATCACATAAAGTTCAGAAATTTTAAATTCATAGAATAAACTCTCCCATCTCGCTACAGGCTTCACCTCTTAGCCCTAGCTAAGAGGTTTAGCCTAGCAGGATCATGCTAGGACCCCTTAGACAAAGTAAATAAACAGAAAAAAAAATAGAAGAGAACAAGAAGGAAACTCGCGTGCCAGCCCAAACCCAAGCCAGCCGTAGTCCTTTTCAAACCCAAGCCAGCCGTAGTCCTTTTCTGTTCTTTTTTTTTCTTCCTTTCCTTCCTTCCTTCAAAACCAAACTCTGTTGATCTCACCGTCCTTCACACGATGCCTCAGCTCCCTGACCAAGAGAAACAGCAGCCGCACTCTTGTGCACAGCAACACCAAAACCAATCCACGTTCCCAAGCTTCTCTCCCTTTGAATGCTGCCTCTCTCTCACACTCTCCCCGTCCTCCCTGGTTCAAGCCGTAGCTGCCCCTTTTATAAGGCCTTGGAGTCGACTGGAGAGAGTCCTGCTGGAGGTGTGCGTAGCCTCTGTTTTTCGGATTTCCCGGACTGCGTAAACAGCTAACGCAACGTATTTGCGTTGTTCGGATGGTGGGGCCCACATCGCTTATACTTTGATAAATCCACTCCGTCTATTGAACGCTTGCTGAAAAAAACACTGAAAATAGATGGTTTTGGCTGTCTTTTGATGCGGCTCGTCTGATCTACCACGCCGCCGTTCGTCCAATGTTTAAACAATCCAAACTAATCTTAAACTGTCTTTTGAAATTTTTCCACCTAGGTGATGGTTACAGGCCTCTTTGGAGTCCATTAGACGGTCCAGATTGGACCGATCATCTCAGAGGGTGGCCCACAACAATTCACCGCAGGCTCTGTTGCGAAACAGAGCCCGCGCGTTTGAGCGCTGTGATGGTCGGCGGACCATCTCTTGATACAAGGTGTAGAATCCACTCCGACCATTCGATCCACCTCGAAAAACCACTAAGATTTGGCTAGCTTCATGTTGGATTCGGTGTGGCCCATGCGATCTTTGCTCCCACCGTCCATTCCTGCGTTTTTATGCAATCTGCGTGTGTTTGTGTGCATGGGACTAAAAGGACGCCTAGGCACGAGTCTTAGCCATCCTACGGATCAAATGGACGGTTAGGATCTTTCTTTTGAATGATGGACGGGGCCCACTGATAAAAAAAAATGATCGGACAGCGTTGGGTGCTGCCTTTGCGAGGAAGACGGCTCGGGTCAGCCCGGCTTTGACCGGGCTGACCGTCCGGTGCGGCGCGGGCGCTGTACATCATATACACGCGCTGTACATGCAGAGTAAATCTGTGATGTTCGTGAGAAATCCACTCCGTCCATCCGTCTTGTCTCCACAGATAATAGGTTGAGACCAAATTTCAAGTATATCTGGATAGCAGGCGGGCCCAAAATCAATGGTTTTATGGGCTGATCTGTTAGTTGGGGCACTTCCATAGTGATCCGAGGGCTGAAATTTGACGTGTACGGTTACTTTATATTCTTCAGGCCGTATATGAAATTTCGGGACAAACGGATGGTGAGAAACCTATGATCTTGCATTCTGGCTGACTTTCGGGCCACTTGAGCTTCAATTTCTCAATTCTCTTGGATCTCTGGCGTTGATCTTGGTCCCCTGGAGTCCGTCCCATGCTTTAGTGTCATCAGATCGGTAAATCCATGCTTTTTAGCGTCCTTCCCCAGTCCAAGCTCATGAAGATGCCCTGCATCACAAATACAATCAAATTAGGCTATTAAACGGTGTCATGCTTGTAAATCCATGCAATAAATGGGTCTGATATGTAATATTTGACCCTCAACAACAACCTTAGAGCATTGATCGAAGCATCACAAATGGTTGCAGTTCAAGGGAGCTGAAGATTCTTCATCAATATTGAAAACCTTTAGATTGTGTAAGAAAGGGGCTCACTCACTTATTTGTAAATATAAAAAGTCCATTGAGTTTGAAGTCTTTTCCTTGTGTAGGATTGAGATTCAAAGTTTAAGTGACAAACTCGCCAAAACCTCTTTGTAGGCCTCCGACGGGAGAATATGTCTGTCCTTGTGTAGGACTTGTCACCTTGTGTAAGCCCCTAAGGAAACCTTGTGTAGGTACCTTAGTTTACCTTTTGTATGTTGTAAAGGTTGAAAAGGAGAGCTTAAGAAGTTGTTGAAACATTGATTCTAAATAATTCTTATGACAACTTTCACCTAAATTTTAGGCAGGATAACCTTATTTCACGAATCTCTTTAAAATCAAAACATCAAACTTTGCAAAAGTAAATAAAAATAAGATATTACAACATTCACCACTTTCGCTGAAAATTAAATACAATTATTCACCTCATAAAAAGTAAAAGCATTCACCACATAAAATAGAGAATTATAGTGGTTTGGTATTTCAAAAAATTGTTCTAAAATAGTCACACCTACTCCACTCCCAAAATTACTCCACGTAATTATGGCTTTCACTATGAAAAAGGTTTTCCCAAGGTCGCCTTAAAACTTGATATAATTCATGTGATTTCCATGGGCTATCATAATCAAACCCCTCACTGAGATTTTCAGGCTATCTCAGACAAAACCTACACTGAGATTTTCAGACTATCTCAGACAAAACCTATATTGAAAATTTCAGGCTATCTCAGAAAAACCAAATAAAGAATAGAAGGTGTACTTATCTTTACCTTGGAAGGCGTATCGGAAGCTGTAGCCGAAGAACAGCTTTCTTGAATGTAGATTGTTCCTTGTTCAGTCAGATTATCTTTACCTTGGAAGACGTATCGGAAGCTGTAGCCGAAGAACAGCTTTCTTGAATGTAGATTGTTCCTTGTTCAGTCAGATAGAAAGGGTACAGGGTTCTATTGATTTTAATTAAGTTCGAACCAATGGCTACTTGTAACGCCCTGAATTTTGAGGGTCGCGCAAAGCTCTACTCCCAAGATCCAGCACATCACTTATGCAACATGGATAATGATGTTTAGATGTCAACCATATCAATACGTTAAACATGAGTGAGATTATACTAAAACAACATATCATACTCCAGAGATAATGTAATTAAGCGAACGGAAGTCTGACGTATATGCATTAAAATAAGTAAGAAGTTCAAAACCTCCAGAGTATGATGATGTAACAAGGTTTAATATATATAAGATTTGTCTCAAAATATACAAAACATGAAAACGTAAGATGTCCAACTAGACAAGTATCCCGGTATCTCGGCAAAGCAGCTCGAGGTCTACATAGACTCGCCTGAAAGCTGACGGTAAGAGAACTCCTCCTCCTTGTCCATGAAGTCTTGCTCCGCCGCATAGACCTCACCATCATCTGCATCTAAACCAGTGTCTGGTTGGTGTTTTAAAACACCGTCCCAGAGTGGGAGTGAGTGATAAACTCAGTGGTATTATAAGGTAAAGGTTAACATATTATCAAGTCAATCAAGCAGTAATGATAAAGCAGCATAACAATCACTTCCTAATTACTCTTATAAATGCAGGAATGGAGTGCAAGTAATGATGCATGCCCTCACATTAAAGCTCCCTCAACAAGCGACACCGACACCAATATCGCATATGACAACACTGCCTCCTTTGCAACTTCCACGCCTTTAAAGCACATCCTAACTAATGCGGTGCAATGCATGATCATATTATCCCAGTGGTTAATTAAGTTTATTCGTACAGCAGATTTGAGAAGCTAGGATACCTCCTTTTATATCATTGACCCGAACAGAATGATCCATATAGGTTCTCACTCCTAATCAAGCACATATGATAGGCGAGTTGTGGGGTCATCACTCCCAATAGAAAGCAGTCGATAGGCAAGTTTATAAGTTTATACTCGCGGTCACTACGGGGTAGCTAATCACCTCGGTGTAGGCGGATAGCTCGAACATGGTGTCCCATACCACCATGCTCGGCTTACGAGTTTGAGTTTACTCACTGGTCACTACGGGGTGGCTGATCACCTCGGCATAGGCCGACAGCTCGAACACGGTATCCCATACCACCATGCTTAGCTCATGAGTCTTAGCGGATCGTGGTACCATGGTTAAAGCGGGTCTTTAAATCGGAGGGGGTACCTTAGATTCAAGCGGTGGTATCCATACATGGTAAACACACAATGGGTCAATCGGTTTATTAGACAAGTTCGATTGGTATGAGCACACGCAGACTTAATCGACATGGAGTGCATAAGCACCCCTCGTGGCCTAACCACTGTCGATAATCGTCGTACGACTCGGATTCGTCGAATTTATCTAGTGTGACGGGACTAATTCGGCCACCTGAACAGAGACGCTTACCGATTCCCTTGGCCACGTTGTAGCTCCAATCTTACTCAGATGCAGGGAGTAAACACACGTGGTAAACATCTCAACATTTAATAAATAATCCAAGTAAATTCCTCATTTGAGCATTTCATCAAACACGTTGTTCCTATTATCATACACTTGTATGTTGTCCATGATTTACGTAGAGGCAAGTATGAATACATGAAAGAAACTATGCACATGAGTAAGGTAAATGAAGATCCTATCCTAATACTCCTAATAAACACAAATCATTAGTAATTTCTCATTCAGACAATTTATCAAGCACTTAAACTACACTTTACCAAATATATAAACTAGGTTAGTTATAATATATATTTTAGCAAATCCTTATGTAGAGAGGTTGACATGCATATGGCAACGATGAATCCTAGACTAGTAGTCATGGCGAGCATAAATCATGTTTACGTGTTCATACAAACATTTCAACAAATACATGGAATGCATATTTTGTTCAACATAGCTCATACATGTAAAATCTATCGAAATCGGCACGTGTAAGACAATATGGTAGTAATCAAGTCAGATATAAACCATTAACTGACATTGAAAGTATTGACAACCATAACTTAAACTTTTATAGTCCGCACCTTTCATCGGAATACTCGATTCAGACTTGGTTCTTGAAAACAGAACATCGGGCACCTAAATAACGTAAACGGTCCGCTAGTTTGACGATTAATCAACCTGGATCTATACAAAGATTAGGATTAGGATTTCTTACCCAATATCATAGCTGAAACAGATTGGGTAGCGTAATGGAAAGGTGATTCAGTGCGTGGAGTAGTGAGAGAGAAACACTGCAGCAATCACCAAAGATCATTCTTCTCTCCTTCTTCTTTTCTCTCCTTTTATCTCTTCTCTCTCCTAGGGTTTAGAAAAATTCGTATGGAATAGAAGTGGGGTGAAATAAGTGCTATATATAAGTCCAGAAGTGATGCAATAGGCCCCAGGGCTATGGTATACTTAGTTTATATCAAAAGGGTCCCTATTTCTAACTAACAGGGCTCATAGGGAGGTATATTATTCACTTACGTCATAAGAGAAGTTCCCTAACAATGGATCTATGTCAGGATGTGATTTCGGTGTGATTAGATAGGCCGATCGACCGTGGAGGACCCGTGTCAGATCAACGGTCATACTTACTTGATCGGGGCCACAAGCATATGGATACGGGTAGCGAAATTTTCTCTTTCCATGGGTGAAGTTTGGTCAGAAACTGACGGTCTGAAATCCTCAATTTTACGCGTAATCGAATGGCCTAATTTACTTAAGTTTCATTCCGTTTTCTAAAGATATTCACGTTTTTCACACACTTTACTCAGGGCTCAAGTTATGTGTTTCTGGACACAATCTGGGCTCGATTCCTGCGATGGTTGTCAAGCCCAGTAAGATGGATATAACCCTATAGTTTCGCGATCATCGGACTTTCGACGCGCCGTCCAGGTCCGATACGGGGTTTCAATGTACTCCCGAGAGCGACAGACTCTTGGGATTTCTCCTAGGTTTTTAAGTAGTGTTGAGTTAGCGGTATTAATAGTTTTAGGTCTTACCATTTGTGAAAATGGTGGTTCGAGCTAAATCCACCGATTAATTAGTTTAACGTTTAATTAATTTTCGTCTAAATTACGACATGGTACAGTCCTTAGGTCTTTCTGCCTGAGGTGATACTCGGTTCTTTGTACGAAATTTCCCGAGACGTTACACTACTTGCGTTAATCCTCTTAAATCTTAAAAGAAGAGTATAATTTACTCTCTTTAGAATCAGAATAGAAAGATATTGAGATTAAGGGAATTAAACAAAGGCTATAAATAAAATTCATAAATACGGTTCAAATAGCTTGCTAATAACTTGAGCTTCTCTCTCTCTCTCTCTCTCTTGTACAAAGATTTTGATAATTAACTTAGACATTTTGGATTAAGAGTGGAAGTCAATTTATAGGCAAAGAAGTTGAATCTTTGACTAGCACGAGCAGACCGAATTCAATTCAACAGATTTCAGATCGTACGGGATAAGATCTATCCAAACTTCAACTAGCTTGAGGACCAGTTCAACTAGTCAAAGAGCTATGTTCGACTAGTTGAATTTGGTCTTCGACTGGTCAAGTTTTAAAAATTTGAATTGTCGTAGTTGCTAGACTTGGAGTCGAATTTTCTCGAGCTGGTCGAAGGACAAGCTTCGACTAGTCAAATAAAAACTTTGACTAGTCAAATTTGCAAACAAAATTAGTTTTTTGCTTTGACTTGAACTTGGACTGGCCGAGAAAACTTATACTAGTCGAACCAAACCTTAGGCTGGTCGACTTTCAAGTAAAAACAAGCATAAAAACCTAATTTTGAATGATTTTAAAAGCACCTAATCCTAAGGTCTTTATAGGGTTTTATACTACCTGAGATATATGAAATATCTGAGCTTCTTTGTCTTGAACTCGATTACGGACTTCATCTTGACTTTTGAGCTTGATCTATTCTTGAACATCAGTTGAGCTTTAGCTTGATCTTCTCTTAAGAATGTATCAGTCTTGAGCTTAATCTTCTCTTGATCTTGAGCTTGATCTTTTCTCGATTATGGACTGGTCTTGAAGATATCTTGTCAAGTTGTTTTGACTTTACGAAATTTGACAACTAAAGAGTGCTTTAATCATTTTAGCACTTGCAATCTCTCCATTTGTCAATTTCGTGAGAAAACAATTATCATTATAGATATGAAAATATTTGAAGTCTTATAATTCGAAGAAATCTTGTAGTAGGAGCTTCTTGAAAGCTATGAAGCTCAATTGGTACTACTCCCTCTTAAATAGAACTTCCCTTGTACTGTCAAACATAACATTCCATACACACATATATACAACATTTCCATAACTTTTTCTATAGCATACATGCATTCTCCATTTTCACTAGTATAATTATAACCAACTCTCCCCTTTTTTGTCACAATTTGACAAGGGAAGAATGATATAAACAACGAGTAAGCATTGATGGACTTTGAATATTAAGAAGAAGCATATGAGATTGTAACACTCCAAAAATCAGCACCCGAGTATAGACACCCTGATTTCGAGTTTCCAGGTGTTAACCAAATAAAATGCACGTGTAACCTCGTTCATATTCACACTCATTTTTTTTTCACACGAGCAATCAGAGTAGCATAATTCAAATTAGCGGACCCAAAGCGAGATAGAGATAACAAAGATAAATAAATATGGAGCTAATACTAATAATACAATTAAAATATGATGTCCGCCCAAATGAGGATTATACAAGACACAATATACATACCAAAAATGATTAAAGTGCAAGTTTCAGTTTGATCCAATCCTCTAAAACACAACGTCAGTGGTGCAAGCCATTCTAATCCTATCCGTTTGATATGTCGATAGTACCTGCATCGATAATATCGACTGATTGGTGTTTTAAAACACCATCCCAGAGTGAGAGTGAGTGATCAACTCAGTGGTTCCATTAACATTAAGTTACACAAGCTATCAAATCCACATGCACAATTAATGAAAAATAATTTAAGCATATAGTTTCTAGACACTCTTATTAATGCACATGCATGGTATTATGATATGATATATACCCTTACCATCTAACACTCCCTCGAGCGACATCATCTAACATTCGTAATGCCCGACACTCCTTCATTAGGCGACTTCGACTGCTAAGTCGCAAACCTAACTAATGCAATGCGTGAATATTCATGTTAGTCGAGTATTTAATTAAGTCCGTTCATCCAGCAAGATTGGGGAAGTTGAAACACCTCTACTTAATCAATGGCTTATCCAGATCACTTGACCCATGACAGTCGTAGCGGCTCTGAGCCTGCGATCCATGATCCAAAATTAGGTATCATCCATTTGTCTCACAAATTAATAATTTCAAAGGTAAGGCATGATACCCAAAAGTATGATGATCAACTCGGTGTGGGTCGTCACCTAAACACAGATTATGATCACTCATTTTTGGGGTACGGGCTTGCCACATAACCAAATCACCACAAGGAAAGGCTCATCACCCAATTCCATTCATGTCAGGGTCGTTCGAATGGTACTCTAGCACAGAACTATCGGCCGAGTAATTTAACAGGGGTTGTTCGAATAAGGACCTATCGCCTCCTATGCTCGCTGGTCACTACGGGGAGGCTCGTCACCTAGCATAAGTTGACAGCACGGACACAGTATCCCATACCACCATGCCCGGCTCCCGAGTCTTAGTTGTTCACTGGTCACTACGGGGAGGCTCATCACCCCAACATAAACCAACAGCTTGGATATGGTGTCCCATACCACCATGCTCGGCTCATGAGTCTTAGTGGGATTATATCACTAACGGTTATCAGTATGCCTCTCAAAGGTATGGGGTGCTTCAGATTCAGGCAAGCGTGACCATACATGGTTGGCCAACTAGTGGACTAATTCGGCTAACTTAAGTGAACTACGGCTCAACCAGCACTGGGTGTAAGCATCCTGTGTAGTCCAACTACTGTTGGTTGTCCGTCTTTGGCTTAAATCGGTCGGATTGGCCCAGGGCAGCCGATCCAGTAGGGCTGCCCTTATGAATTTTTTCAGTTTGCTGGCCAACCCAATTACCAATAGACTCATATTTTACAGCATGACACAATCATTTATATTCAAGAATAGGCAACCAACTAAACAGTATTTCAGGATATTCTAGCTAATATGGGCAAACAAATTAGCATGTAAGTGCATTATTCAAACATCTCACAATTTACCACAATCAGCTAATTAGGCGCATGTATCAAGGAAAAATATGGAACATATGGGCATGAAATTTCAATGTATCCAGTCTATTCTAGTATGCAATCAATAATCAGCAACCATAAACAAAAATTTCACTTCATAGAGGATAATAAGCCTAAGGATTAGTCACTAGTTAGCATGCAATTCACAATTTTCACTACACAATCATTATTTGTGACATAGGTTCGATAATTGACAACCTAAAGATAATGGTTCGCACTTAGGAGTAGTCTGTCGATTTTTAGTGTCGCCCCTAGGGTTAAGGTCCGTTGATTAGCATGTCAGTGCCCTCTCTCTTATTACCGGGCTATTTCCTTTCTGGAGTCCACTTCCATAAGAGAAAAATATCCATTTGATGGTTATATGTAGAGGAATCAAAAATCAAAATTCAGTTATCATTAATCGTGCATGCACAAGTATTTGTGAAGGTCTAAACATGGGTGCTTTGGAGAGATGTGCAGAAATGACCTTTAGCCATTTTTGGGTGTGTCCCATGATCAGGTGGGGCCACCTTTTGGCATTCCATTAGGTTCCTTTAGTAGCTTTATGTGTGGCCTTCAAAATACAAATAATGTAGTTCACTAGATTTGCACATATGAGTTTTGGCATAAGGCCAAACATAAGCATTAAAATTTTTCTGTGTAAGATTTTCTGCACAACTACGCCTGGTCCTTGTTGAGACTCAAATATTGCATAAATTTTCCCATTTACATCTTGGTTTTATGAACATGAATCAACTTAATGTTCTATTTTACTCATGTATGTGTTGCAAGGTGAATTTAAGAGCTTGGATTGAAAAAGGGTGCTAAAAAGCATGGATTTGATGCTCAAGAATCACCAAGGTAAGGGATGGATCTTAGGAGACCAAGTTTGAAGAATTCACATATTAAAGATCCAAGAAAACCAAGTGAAGAATGAAGAATGAAGAAAATTGAAAATTTGAAGTGAAGAATCCAAAAATCGTTCTAAAAAAGTGTATTTTGAAGCTCTGAGGTCTAATTTGAAAAAATGCGCAGCAGAAAATCTATTTTAAACAAACTGTGTAACGAGAAGTCTATTTTGAAAAATTAAGTATATTTGAGGCGGTTTCTAGGGTTTGTCAACTTTGTACGAAAATTGGAGTTCCCTACTTATAAATAGGGCTTCCTAGGGCATTCCTAAGTATCATTCAAGGCATCCCAAAGTAAAATTTAGGATTTTTAAAGAGTTTTTAATTTTATAAAAGTTTTATAAGTTATTTTTTATTTTTTAGATCTTTTCTATTTGCATTTATTTCTTTCTTCTTATTTTTTTTCCTTTCTTATTTTAATTATATTTTTTAAGTTCCTTCTAGCCCAAGCTAGAAGGGAAGCACATGGGTTTAATAATTTTTAAGATTATGACGATTGATTGTTTTAATGATGAGAAGAATGGTGTATGCATGCTATCTATTATTTACATTTTATTTTTTATCCTCTTGTGAGATCCATCTGTTTCCATCATATGAGATCCACATTGATGGATAGGCTTACCCTAGATCAATCAGATTTCCTAGATAGGAGAGGTTCTCAACCTGTTATATTTCTTTGATTTTCATTATCTTATTGATATTGAATTCTTAAAATCACTGATGCTTGAGAATATATATTAATGGTGCAAATCCATGATTTTTAAATATTTTTTATCACTTATTAAAATATTTAAACTGTTTTATTTTTCGATTAGGTTGACCATAGTGCTCAGATCCTAGTTGTGTTATCCAAGTCATCATGATTTTAGAACATTAACCTATATGTGAAACTTTGAAGATTGTGTGTTATTTTATTCAGTTGAATTACATCCATTTGAAAATCCAAAAATTAACTCATCAGTTTAGTTTTTATTACTTAGTTTGTTTTGCATTTAATTTTTTTCTTTTCACAATTTATCTCCCTGTGGGATCGACCCTATATTCACGAGATACTACTTACGAACCTCTGCACTTGGAGGCAAGCAATCAAGTTTTTGGCGCCGTTGCCAGGGAGAGACTAAGATAGATCAGATCTGTGCAAGATAGCTAAGATAAGTTTTCTTCTAAGGTAAGTTCTCTTCTAAATCCTCCAAATTTTCCATAGATTTTTTTTCTTTTTCTTTGAAAGTAAATTCAGTTGAGTTTTTCAAGCACTAACTATGAAATAAAGTTGTCTTGCTTGGGATTTTATCACCCAAGTGATATGGTTGTCCTACAGTTGCTGTTTGATCACAAAGATCATCCGCTGAATCTATTTTCTAGATTAGCATAGTTTAATATTTACATTAGTTTTACTTTCATTGATTGATTGATTTATTTATTATTATTATTATTTTCGTGGACTGAACCCTTATGGTCGGCCATGTTGCCTGGGTTGTTGATTTATTTTTGCTTTATGGACCGAACCCTCATGGTCGGCCCCGCCGCCTGGGTTGTTGGTTTATTTTTGTTTTGTGGACTGAACCCTCATGGTCGGCCTTGCCGCCTGGGTTGTTGATTTATTTTTACTTTGTGGACTGAACCCTCATGGTCGGCCCTGCCGCCTGGATTGTTGGTTTATTTTTACTTTGTGGACTGAACCCTCATGATTGGCCCTGCCGCCTGGGTTGTTGATTTATTTTTACTTTGTGGACTGAACCCTCATGGTCGGCCCTGCCGCCTGGGTTGTTAGTTTATTTTGCTTTGTGGATTGAACCCTCATGGTCGGCCCTGTCGCTTGGGTTGTTGGTTAAGTTTTTATTTTTATTTTAAGTATCATACTTGTTATTTGAATTAGTGGTATTTGTTGTGTGGTGTGGATGGTTTATGTCCCGTTGGAGTAAAGATCAAAACAATCCACTCTTCTCCGAAGGCGGATTAGTTCCAGGCCTTGATCATTCACTTAGAAGAGGCACTCAACATCACTTGGATTCCATGGCAGACCTAGTTGATAGTCCAAATCCAAATCTACCAGATCCAACTATAAATCAAAACAGAGAAAATCAACCTAATCCTCCTCTTGAGGATGAAAATGAAGTTCATAAGAATGTGTTAAACCAACCATGGACTTTATGTGAACATTTATACTTTGAGAGATCAACTTTACCATCTTGCATAGTATTCCCTGCTCACATAGGGAACATTGATTTTAAACTAGGTGTGATTCAATTAATTCCTAAATTTCATGGCTTGGATTCTGAAAGCCCCTACTTGCACCTCAAGGACTTTGAGGAAGTAATTGCAACGTTACAAGTAAATAGTGACAATAGGGATGTACTTAAGCTTAGGTTATTCTCATTTTCTCTAAAGGATCGGGCCAAAGCATGGCTCAATTCTCTAAGATCTAATACCATCATTTCATGGCAAGCCTTAAGTAGAGAGTTTTTGAAAAAGTTTTTTCCCGAACACAAAACAAATGCACTAAAATAAGAAGTCATGTCATTCTCCCAAAAGGGGAATGAACTATTTTTTCAAGCTTGGGAACGCTTCAAAGATATTCTAATTACTTGTCCATAACATGGTTATGAACCATGGCACATGATTGATGCTTTCCGAAAGGGGCTCACCATGGATACCCATCAGTTCATAGAGATGATGTATGGTGGAACCTTTCTTGACAAAGATTATAATGAGGCTTGGAATTTTCTAGATATGTTAGCAAAGAATACGCAGACATGGGATGTCTCTGCTAAATCAGACCAAACTAGACCCATTCCTAGAGAGAAAGTGGGGATGTATGTCTTAAGATAGGAAGATGACCTTAATGTAAAATTCACTGCATTGGCTAGAAAGGTTGAAGCCTTGAAAATTAGGAAGGTTGATATAGTTAAAGCAAACACTTTCTTAGGTAATTTTTATAGCATTTGTGGTGGTACAGACCATGACACAAAGGATTGTCTAATAATCTCAGTTGTACAAAATATCACGCATGAGCATGATCAAGCAATTGCTATAAATAACTACCAAAGGTCAGTTATACAACCAAGGGGAAATACGTATAATCCAAATTGGTGTAACCATCCTAATCTTAGTTAGAGGAATGGACCACAAATTAATCCGCCCAATGCACCTCAAATGCCTCCACAAAACAACTTCTTTGGGGCACCTAACAATGCACCATATGTGCCCCCACCAAAGCGTTCATCTGTGGAGGATGCATTGACCTCCAAAAGGTTACTGTCAATATTCCTCTGCTTGATGCAATTAGACAAATTCCATCATATGCTAAATATCTCAAGGACTTATGCACTATAAAGAGGAAATTAAATGTGCACAAAAAGGCCTTCCTTACTGAGAAAGTGAGCGCTATCATTCAACAAACGGCTATACACAAATATAAAGACCCGTGAAGTCTCACTATTCCTTGTATTATTGGAAATTTTCAAATTGAGCATGCTTTGCTAGATTTGGGTGCAAGTGTCAACTTAGTACCTTATTCAGTTTACAAACAAATGGGGTTAGGCGAGCTTAAACTAGTCACAATTACACTCTAACTCGTTGACCGCTCCATTAAGGTACCAAGGGAAATTTTAGAGGATGTGCTAGTCCAACTGTCCTTGTGTCAAGTGTTGTAATATACGTGGGAAGATGACATTAGAAACCATTTCCGACCACTTGGTTTTTAATGACATAGATCAAACGTACATGACGTGGTTTCTCCATGGGGAGCAACGTCTTGAAACAGGTGCGAGTACATCTGTCGATAATTGTAATGAAGATGTGTTGCCCAGAATAGTCGATTTGGTGAATGATGCTTTCAGTCATTTTTAACCCATTGAGTTAGATGCATGTATGGATGAGGTTAATAATGAAGATGATATTGAACATCATGATGACTTAGGCGATGAGGCTCGGTATAGGAAGTTAATGGAGGATGCAAAACAACCCCTATATCCATCATGTAAACCGGAGCATACAAAGTTGTTTGTGACAGTGGAGTTGCTGAGTATGAAGGCTAGCTTTCATTGGTAAAACAATAGCTAGCTTTACAGAGTTGTTAAACTTGCTCAAGAAAATTTTGCCAAACGAGAACTCTTTGCTAGATAGTACTTATAATGCAAAGAGGCTGATCAGTTCATTGGGTATGAACTATGAGACAATACACGCATGCCCTAATGATTGTATTTTGTACTGGAAGGACCATGTTGATAAGCAGTGTTGTCCAAAACGTGGAGCAAACAGATGGAAATTTAATAGTGTTGTAAGGTCAACCGCCCCACGTGTACCTTGTAAGGTACTAAGGTACTTCTCATTAACGCTGAGGTTAAAAAGACTCTACACTATACCAGAGATTGCAGAGAATATGATATGGCATTCAAAGTCGGCTCAAGATGATATTTGCATGCGTCATCCAGTGGATTCATCTATGTGGAAGATTGTAGATGAAAGTATGCTGATTTTGCTGCGGAGCCCCGTAACATTCATTTGGGACTTGCAACGGATAAATTCAATCCTTTTGGGAATTGAGCAATTCATATAGTTGCTGGCCTGTTATGATTGGTACGTATAATCTCCCGCCTCATTTATGCATGGGGAAGGAGTTTACCATGTTAGCACTTTTGATCCTTGGAAAAAAAGGTCCAGGACATGACATTGAAATTTACTTGCAACCGTTGATTGCAGAGTTGCTTGAATTGCGGGAAGGATTTGTGACATATGAGTCACACAGTAAGAATATGTTCACAATGAGGGCAATTTTACTATGAGCAATACACGATTTTCCAGCATATGGACATCTTTTTGGTTATAGGACAGGAGGAAAGTACACATGCCCTATTTGTAGTGAGGAGATGGAATCGGTTTGGCTTGAACATGGAAAGAAGTTTGCATATATGGGACATAGAAGATTCCTGCCATCAGGTCATGACTTTAAGACTAACAAAACCAGATTCAATGAGAAAGAGGAAAAAAGGAAAGCTCTGAAGCATATGAAAGGTTCAGATGTACTACGTAAAATGAATAATATTGAAATCATTTTTGAAAAGCAAGTGAGAAAGATTAAGAAAAAGCCTAAGAATGACTTGAACAACATTACTGCTTGGACGAAGAGATCAATCCTTTTTGCTTGCCATACTGGGAGCATTTGCCCATTCGTCACAATCTGGATGTGATGCATGTTGAGAAAAATGTCACCGAAAACCTTATTGCAACAATCATGGATATAAAAGATAAGACTAAGGATGGTTTACAAGCCCGTCAGGATCTTCAGGCTATGAAGATAAGAAAGTCTATATGGCCTGAAGAAAGAAACGAAAGGTTATTCTTACCCAAAGCTCATTTCACATTATCCACATCTGAAAGAAACATGTTTTGTCTGACACTGAGCAATTTGAAAGTCCCAAGAGGATATTGTGCAAACTGGACACATCGTGTCAATTTAGAGGATTTTCAACTAAAGGCCCTCAAGTCACATGATTATCACATTGTGATGCAGTAATTGCTATCAGTTTTGTTAATGCACTCATTTTTAGGAAAGAAGAAGACATTGTGCACCGCCATTTGTGAAATGTCAAGATTCTTCAACATCATATGTTCAAAAGTTATTAATCGTGGAGAGCTTCAAAATATAAAAAATAAAATAGTGGAAAATTAAAATTATGTGTATTCGAAAAATATTTTCCCCCAACTTTTTTTGTTCCTATGACACACCTAGTGGTGCACTTAGCAGAGGAAGTACAACTTTGTGGACTTGTCAGATATTGATGAATGTATCCTTTTGAGAGGTAACATAAATTATCAGAATTTATTAACTTTCTTTTTTCGATTATATATATATATATATATATATATATATATATATATAGATATATCTGATTTTAATGTGTATAGGATGATGAGAACATACAAAAAGTATGTGACGAATCAAACTTATCCAGAGGGTTGTATTGCTGAACGCTATATACTGGAAGAGTCCATGATGTACTGCATGGACTACATGCCTGATAAGATGTTAGGATGCCATAAGAGAGTGAAAAAGATATTCTATGATGAGGGTGATGATAATGCTGATACTTTCCAAATTGATAAAAAAGGGAAAAGTTATCTTCTTACTAATGTGCAATATCAACAAGCATGCAGATGGGTATTACAACATCACGCTGAAAATACTCAATGGCTGGGGTATGTTGACAAAAGTCTATGTTTCTATCCTTAATGTTTTTAAATTGTACCATGCAAAGTAAAATTTTAATTTATATATATTATGTTATATATGTGAATTGTAGGAAGTACAATGAATACATTCATGGCCAAACACATAAGGGACAAAACAGGAGGGGCAATCCGTCGGTACAAAAAGAAGTAGACTACAATGCTTGGTTAAGGGAACAATTGGAGAATGAAGAAATGTCAGAATTTCAGAGAATTGCTACTTGTCCTAGCTATGATGCCACATCATACAGTACATACTCAGTAAATGGATATGGTTTTTCCACATCAGACTCTGAAAAAAACTTGACAACACAAAATAACAGGGTCTCTATGAAAGCCTTAACTATGTTTAGGGCGAGTGCCAGGAATAAGAACTTGGTAGAACAGGAAGCCACCTACTATGGTATCATTAGACAAATTCTTGAATTTAACTACTTCACCTTCAAGATAACATTGTTCTGCTGTGATTGGGTGCATATCGAAGATACTTCAAATGGATGTCATGTAGATCCTGAAACAAATTTGATATTTGTTAACCTAGGAAGGTTTAGAAGGAATATCAAGGAAGAGGATGAGCAAAAAAAAAGAAAAATGAAGAGGATGAGCCATTTATCCATGCATCTCAGGCAGCTCAGGTCTTCTATTGCAAGGATCCGACAAGAGATGACTGACATGTTGTATTAGATATTCCAAAGCGATTGACAAAAGATGCATATGCATTTGAGGATCCGCTAGTGTTTGAGGCCAGGTTAACTGCAGGTTCCTCGAGCCCTTCCTTAATAGATGATTTGTATGACCCAACTAGTGAAGATATACAAGAAGAGTCATATGTAGAAATTGAATCAAGTAACCCACATATTCAGAAGCGGAAAAGAAACTGATCAAGTTTCATATCAGGTTGAAGTAAATTTAATTATATTTACTATATTAGATTATTTTCCTTTTCATTTTTTTCAAATTCAGCAAAAACATATGCATGTGTCTAGCGTCATCTCTTTATTATGTATACCAACATATTAAATGACTAATAATCTTAAATTTTTTTGGAGGAATTATGTCGTATGTAGGGCCTTCTAGTTCTGCCCTAGGAAGCACCACAAAGATAAAAGTTTCAATCAGTCCAGTTGGAGAAATTACTGGATATAACAAAAATCAATTCACCTCATTTCTAGGAAATGTGGTCAGGACTCATTGTCTAATTGCATACAAAAACTGGCAGCTTATGCCAGATACCATTAAGGATAATGTTTGGTCAACTGTTTTGGTAAGCATTTAAATACATGAGTTTTACTTTCTAATATTTATAATATAATTGTTGTTGACTAATTGCCCTATGTAATGAAATATGTAGGCCAAATATGATGTTGACGACAATGACAGCTATAAAACATTTATAATTAAGCCTGCTAATGATTTGTGGACGGCCTAGCAGAATCAATTACGAGGAATTGTCCTGGATATGTATGATAATGATGGAGATAGGAAAAAAAATTTCCCTACTCGTGTAAAGCTAGAAGATTGGGTCAAATTCGTTGATTATGAATCTACAGAAGAGGCAAAGTCTCATCGTGGAAAGGGAAAGGAATCCAGAAGAGAGATGTTCCCTCACATGACTGGTCGATGGGGATCTGCTAGGACGGCAGAGTTGATTGTAAGTTTTTAACATAACTATTTCTTTTAATCCAATTTAAGAATACAGAATAATTAACATGATTTCTCATTGTAAATTACAGCAACAAAAAAATCCAGATACTTAAATCATGAGAATTGAATTGTTTCTGGCAACTCATACTAGATCCGATGGGTCTCTCCCTTCACATGAGTTGAGCATCACAATGGAAAAAATAAAAGAAATAGTTTCCAATGACCCGGCTTGTATACATAATGATTTAAATCACGACTCGGTTGCACAAGTTTTTCATTCATTCTCTTCACTTTGACATACTTAGCTTTTTGAACATTTTTTGTTACTAATATACATGCATTACTAATAATGGCTGATTATCATTTAGGTTTGTGGTCTTGATAAAAGAGGACGTGTAAGAGGGTTGGGTCATATTTCAAAAACTACCATTATTGCTTCAACTCCTTGCATTAATGAAATTAGAGAAGGAAACGGTGAAATTGTTGAGGTTAAATCATCGATCATTGTATTAAAAGAGCAACTGGAAAACAAGATCAACGAGAAATTTGACCTGTGCAAGAACATGATATTGAACATTGGAGAACGTTTGGTTGAAGTTCAGAATCAAATAAATACTCTAGTTCAACCAATGCTCTCCTGGCACTGCTGGTTCTCAGGTATTTTAACAATTAAAGAATAATGTATAGTTACTATTTTATCCATGAAAATAATAAAAATTATTTCTTGTAGGCGTTTTTTCGATCTGGCGAGACCTTAAGTCATCGTGATGAGTCAGCTCCACCTCCACCTCCACTTCTACGGGTGGAACAAATCTGTCATTTGACAGATATTTGTAGTCAAGTTGTTGCACGTGGGCGTCTGATTAAAGATAATGCAGGCATCCCTACAGATTGCATCAAAGTCATATTGGATGTTGAAGTTCCCAGTGTGTATGTATTTGGTGACATTGAGAAGACGTTAGCCGATTGCGACGTGGGTGATGTTCTCGTTTGGCCTAGAGTGCTGACGAAAGCATATATATTAAAGGAGTTTACTTAAAACTTTTCCTAAGTTAAGAACATATTTTTGTAATTTGGTCAGGATGTGTGGATTGTGTTTGAGGTTATTTTGGATATTATTTGACTAAATCTTTATCTTGAATTATTTAGTAGTTTTTCTTGACTAATATGGTGATTTGTTTCAGCTTTTCATCTTCTTATGCGTGACAGAAGGTACACGTATTTCTATTATGATTTGTTTTGATTTTTTCTTTGCATATGTGTAAAATGATTTGATTTAAATATTAAGAACTACATAGTGGCTTGATCCCAATCTTCCAACATTAGATACGTAGGCAGCCATTCATACTAGACCGTATCGGTGCAGCCACAATTTTTTTTTTTACCTTCTCACAGTGTGGATGCATTTTCGTCAGGACTACTTGGCAATAAGAGTGAGGTGGATGTAAGTTCTCAAAACCTTTAATTAATCTTGAATCATTTATATCCTTATCGCTGCATTTATATGCTATCGTCAGGGTCAACTTGTAACTCCTTAGAACCCGCTCTGCGGTAAGACATTACGGTGCATGACGGTTCCCAGTAGGTTAAGTTACAAATTATTATTAAGAGTTGGTTGGATATATTTTATTTTTTGTAAATGTTATTAATAGTTGGATGGATGATGAATGTATTTGTGAATGTAAATAAAAATAAAAAACTTATGATTATATATATATATATATATATATATATATATATGTTATCAATGGAGGATGCCTTGTTTAGGGGACATGAAATTTTGTAGCTTATGGTATGGTGCCCCAATATTGGTTGCATGTTACTAGTATGTAGTAGATAATACTAGGTTCAATAGTAAACATTTTGTTTTGAGTGGAAGACCGAGTAAAATAGATTGGAAGAGGCACTTTTTATGCCTTTCAGCTTCAAACTGGATACCTTTTGGATAAACCAAACATCTAATCACCACTAGTTTTCCAACTTCAGATTCATACTTTGGAATTCAGATTTAACAAATAGGCCTTAACATTACTCAAATGCTGCTCATCATCCTATCATTGAAAATTTCTTATGAGCCATAGATTGGATGATTTAGCATCATCAGACTAATGTGCTTTAGTAGAATCATGCACAATCCTCAGTGGGACCAACAAATTGTCCAGTTTAATTTGAACTATTATCTAACATGTGTACAATTTCCAAATGTCTGTGTATCAAACATTAAACTCAGCAGTCATACAATTCCCCTAATTGCAAACGGAGCTTCGCTACATCCACCCATGGGTGCAAGGCAGTTCATGCACATTCCACCACAAGTGCTAGCATGGCACATTGCTACAGGTACCACCTATCCATCAAATGGTTCCTTCCATGCGAATGCCCTCGTGCAAGAATCAGGTTGGTCCACATATTGAGTAGCCACAGTTTGTGAAATAAAAGTACAGAAAAAAAAACTTGGTAGGAGTTTTCTAAATTGTCCACATGTTTTTAACATCATGGGCCACAAAAACATCTTCGGAGGTGCCACTTTGTGAATAGCTTGAACATTATACCTCTCTGCCATGCCATGTTGGCACATGTGCTGGTGTTCTAGTTCATAGGTCTGCCTTGTACACGCATGAGTTTGGCAAACTTATCACCCAAATAGGGCTGTGTTAGTCTCACCATTTAAAAAATTGTTATAACTCATCCTCCCCACGTGGCATTGATTCACAGCTATCCAGGGCATCTAAATTGTGGGTTCCATTATAGGAACATACCTTCAAAAGCACACTAACCAACACCCCTAAACATCCAACAAATGGGCTATGAAATGCATGGTAAAAAGTAAAATAGTGAAATAATTAAGATGGTTACTACTAACAGAATACAGTTTAGGCAAACATTTGCCCAAATAGGGTCATGTTAGTTTTGCTGGATGAGAATTCCAGCAATTAGGGGAATTCCAGCCATGTATGAAGTTCTGATGTGATTGTGGTGATAATAAACCAAAGAGATAATTTGTTGCACACATACCAACCTGGCATGTTTTGGTAGGAAATGAATAGATAGTTTAATATTTTTTTTTTCTTTTAATGCGATTTATGTGATGTATGGTTGCAAGTGTTCGGTTTATGTGATTGAATTTGCTATTTTTTTCCTTATTTTTTCGTTCCAAAGTTATCTGGGGTTTTTTAGTCCAATACCATCCCTTGCACTTGCATTAAGCACTTCTGTGGACATTTTCAAGTTTTGTATCTTTTATAGTATACATGGTTGACTCCAATGGTGATGGTTATAGCAAAACTGAAGATGTTAATGCAATTGACGATCATGGTTTTTTTCCCTCTGCCACAACTTGACAATCATTGAAATCAACTGATTCAGGTGAGATTTTACAAGGACATTGGTAATGAACTACACATGCATTAAATTCTTTTCTTTAGTTTAGTCTCCAAATTCTAGCATTTTACTACTGACAGTATTTTTTTTTAGTTGCAATGCATGTTTGGGGATCTATTTATCTTTTCTTCTATTCCATTGCACCTAGAGCTCTTCCTTAGCTCTAGAACTGTTTGCCTCTCTATTTATTCATTGGTTGCTGGGATCTTTGGCGTGAATCTCTCATACACATGGAATCTAAACCATGAATATCTATTTAAATGGGTACATTTTCTCCTTCTTTTTTTTCTTTCAAATAGACAATTGTGCTTGACTAAAGACATGATGTCTTCGTATATAAATCAAGTTTCTTCATGTGGTCCCAAACAATCAACATGCATGCATGTGGGACCAGCTTGATGAGCATACCAGCCTGAATTATGGGCCAGGGCATCTATACATATAGGGTTCATCCGATGCATGGATTGTGCTGGTTTTTGCACAGGGTGCTCCTCATGGTAGGCCCACCTTTTGGACAAGTTGGATGTTGCATGCACGACAGGTTAGAAGTTGTCCACTGGCTGGACAATAACCTACGGTCCAACTTAGCTGAACTTCATGCATTATCCTTGCTCATAAAAGAGTTCGGATTGTTGGGAAATAGAAATTTCCCAGTTCCTACACTTTCATTTGGTCATGTCGTTAAACACTAGTGCATTAAATGCAGATTGCATTGTGATGTTGTGTATTGATTCCAACTTCTAAAGATCTTTTCAAACTGTATTATGCTCTCCCAGTGAATGCTATGAAGTTAAGAAATGCTTTTACCTGAACCTCTAACGGCTAGGATGAATTCTAATATTTTATTTTGTTAATTGGTTTCAATTGATTAAACTACTCACTTTTCATGGATTTGAGCTAGTTATTTGTAATATATGAAGGGTTGACAAAACTAGTCTTTTCTTGGATTGAATCTGGTTGTTTGTAATATATGTAGGAAGGGCTCAAAAGAAGGCTAAACAAGAGCAGATACTTAGTGGCCAATTCAAGGCAAGGCATAGCCAATAGTTGAAGTTCCGGGTAATTTCTTTTGTATGGGTCCTAGTTTAGGAGGGGGAAGTGTTTAGTTAGGAGGGTTAAAGTCAATTTTTGTTGGAGTGGGCCACTTGGGTCATTTCCTCTTTTATTGAATTGAGTTGTTACCAATTTTGTGAATAGGATTCTTATCAAACAATAGTGTGAATTATTTTTTGAATGACTACCAGGTGCAAGATTAAAATAATAATAATAATAATTTATCAATATTTTTTTATTTATAGATATTTTAGCAACGGACCAAATCCGTCGCTAATTTCTGAACATTGAAAATCAGTGATGGATTTGAGGTCCGGCGTTTACTCAAATTAGCGACGAACCTTATTTGTCACTAATGTTTTTAGTGACGACTAATTTTTTGAATTTTACTGATGGATTTTTTATTTTTTACAACGGATCTTATCCGTCGCTGATTAAACGAAGGATTTTATTTGTCGAAAAAAATGACCCAATAAATAGCGACAGACCAAGCAACGGACGAAATCGGTCGTTTATTTGGTTTTACGACGGATTTGGTCCATTGTAAATCAGCGATTTTGGCGTAGTGCCCATGGGTTGTTTGTGGGGACTTCAATGCAGTCCTTTCTCTATCAGAAAGGTTCGAGGCTTCCTCTTTTGAGGTTCTTAGCTCTGCGAAGTTTGCCAAAGGATTGATTAATGGGGGCATTCAAGATGCTCATTTCTCAGGTAATAGATTTACATGGTGCAACAGCCAAAGGGGTCAGCTGCGGGTGTGGGCCAGACTAGAGAGAATTTATTGCAATGATCGCTGCTTCCAAACTTTTTCTAATTTCCAAGTCAAACATCTTTCGAGGAGAATTTCGAACCATGCCCCTTTACTTCTTACATTTCCTACGCCCCATGTGTCGGCCCTCAAACCTTTCCATTTCCAACGTATGTGGACTACTCACGAGGGATACAAGGACATAGTCAATGCAGCTTGGGCCACCTATTCCCTTGGTAATCCAATTCAAGCGCTGATTGGTCAACTGAAAAGAGTGAAAGGAGCTCTTAAGACATGGAATAGAGAGGTCTTTGGGGATCTCTATCGGAACCTTAAATTAGTCAAAGATGATCTGTGCATTGTAGAAGAAGCTACGCAAGGGGCTACTAATTCTGACCATCTTCAACCTCTTCTTACAGCTAAGGACAGGTTGGCACTGCTCGAACTCTGTGGAGAGATCTTCTGGAAACAGAAGTATAGAGCCCATTGGTTGAAGGAGGGGGACCGGAACACCAATTACTTCCATACTAGGGTTACAACCAAGAACAAGAGGGCCAAGATTCAGTAAATTGATCAAGGAGATGGAGTAATATTTTACGGACATTGAAGAGATCAAGAACGCAGTCATATCCTTCTTTCAAAATTTAATGCAAGGGTACCAAGACTCTCGAATGGGGGATCTCCTCCTTTCCATCCCTCACTCAGTTAGGGAGAACCAAAATTGGGATCTTCTGATGGAGCCTTCGATGGAGGAGGTCCGTGAGGTAGTCATGAATCAACCCCCGGATGGTGCGCCGGGTCTAGATGGCTTTTCTGGAGCCTTCTCCCAAGCTAGCCAGGATACAGTTTGTCATGGCATCATGGAGGCGAAAAAACTTTTCTTTAAGGGGGGTAACCTTCCTAGGGGTCTCACCTCAACCCTTCTATGCCTAATTCCCATGATAAGCTCTCTTAAAAAAATTTCTGACTTCAGGCCGGTCAGTTTATGTATTTGTATTTACAAAATCCTCTCCAAACTTATAGCGGTGAGATTAGGGAAGATTCTCCCTAGTATCATCTCACTTGAACAAGGTGCTTTTGTGCAGGAGAGATCCATAGCAAAAAATTATGCCCTGGTCCAAGAGATCTTTTGGGATATTAATAGAAAGATAAGAGGAGGCAACATTCTATCGAAACTTGATATGGAAAAAGCTTATGATAGACTCAACTGGGCTTTCTTGAAGAAGGTTCTGTCTAAGTTTGGATTTGAGAAAAAATGGATCGACTTGGTGGAAAGATGTTGGGCTAACTCTTGGTTTTTTATCATCATCAATGGTGAATCGGCTGGGTTCTTTAAATTAACTAGAGGACTCCGCCAGCATGATTTATCTTACTTGGGCTCTTCATCCTCACAGCGGAAGTTCTTAGTAGGGGTCTCAACAACATCATGGAGAGAGGCGATACTCACCCACTACCAAAAAATCGAGCAAAGGCTATGGACTTTGAAAGTTTTTGGCTACGAATTTAATCTGTAGCAATTATGCTACAGATCTAATCCGTGCCTAAAACCTAATTGATCTGTACCTATAGCCTGCCTCCTCATCATAGTTGTATTAGATATTGATGGTGCTAAAGGGGCTCCATGGGGCCTGTTGAAATATATGTGTTTGATCTAAGCCGTCTATAAATTCTTATATAAAATTTTAGTGGATTAGGCCAAAAATTATCTAGATTAAAGGTCTAAGTGGAGCACACAATAAGAAATCATAAAAATTAAAAATATGTTGTGTGCTCTTCTTACAGCTTCAATCTAACTCATTTTTTGCATTAACCCTTAAAATAATATTTTAAAATTAATGGACGGAGTGGATAAATAACATACATCATGGTGAGCCCCATGGTTGTAAAACCCACGGCTTATGTCCGTCACGCGCCCCTCGCCCAAAATGAAATCCAATTCCATCCGCCCTTTTCTCCCGCGCGCAGACCTCCTAAAACCCCATTTCCATTGCCCTCTCTCCATCTCCCAGGCTCCCTCAGCCTCTCTCTCTCTCTCTCACACACTTAGCCTCTCCCTTTCCCTTGTCCTCTCTCTCCAGCCACAATCTATTATTGCCGAACGCCCTACTCATGCACGCCCTCTCTCTCTCTCTCTCTCTCTGAAGCTTGGTTGAAGGCTAGCTCATTCACAACCGTGAGGTATTTCTCTCTCTCTCTCTCTCTCTCTCTCTCTCTCTCTCTTTCTCTCTCCCTCCCTCTCTCTTAATCTCTCTCAATCTCAATGTCGATTAAGGGATTTGGGGATTTAGTAATTTGTGGATTCCTGATTCTATGTGAACCCTCATTTAGGGATTTGGGGATTCTAGGGCTTACGGATTTGAATGTGGACCCCGAATTGGGGTTTTTCTGATTTTACAAATTAGGGATTTTTAAAATTTTACACATGTGGGGCATTTGGTGAAATGGAAACCACATTTCCAGGAAATTTATAAAAATAAATGAAGTCCTTAATTTATATTTCAACAAATCCAAACAGGCCCTAAGTTTCAGTGGCATACACTGATGACCCATCACTCCAAAGACACATTTCCACTTTGTTCTGATTAAGTTGGAAACATCCTAATTTAATGTTGATGATTACATTGAATTGTGATATGTCAATGTGGGTGATAATGGATAGATCTTTGATAAATGTATGATCTTTATGTTGTGTTATTAGTATATGACTGTCTATAGATGTTCATATTTTCTACATCTCATCTTATAAGATTTGCAGGTGAAGAAGACATTCCCATCAAGCTCTTCATGCATTTGAATCTCCTTGTAAGCATTCTTCTTTCATTTTTTTTCCAAGGCTTTTAAGTATGAGCTTAAAGACGAGCATCAAGTGAGATTTTCATGGAGAACATTACATTGAACATCCATCCTAGGTATCTTTCTTCTTTCATTAGAACCAACGATTTATTTCATATATTATAATTAAATATTTGAATATCATTTTATACAAATTTTACAATTTATTTTTGTACTGCATCTCCATTTCAGGCAAGAACACCAAAAATCTTGGCATTTAGGGTTAATGAAGGTCCTGTTCCAGCTTGACAAAAAAGTTACTAGATAGAGATATCTATCGAAGGTGCCCAACCTGACCCAATCAAGTTTAGGTGGTTATAGAAGCCAATCCTTTTTAGTTTAATATCTTAACATTGTAACGATTGTTCCCACTTGGCTGGGCGGCAATGAACCGTGGTTGGTCCTACCTTGGCCGTGGTTCCCTAAACCATGGGCTTGTCCGTAATGGAACTAAAATTCCTATGGTACTAGCCCTAACCTTATACACAATAAGTATAAGAAAAAGTATCAAAGATCAAAGTTTTGAAATAGTTTAAATTGAAAAAATAAAATTAAAATCAATGTATCTCCTCCATCCACATACATCTTACACCTACACATCATATGTTTGATTAAATTCCTTAAAGAATGTTTAGCACATCAAATTTTTTTTTTGATTTGCATTATGTACTTTTTATATACCTAACGCATTTACAAGTTATAACTGACGCTGCTGTTAAACATCAATCTGTTGTTCACATGTTGCATGACTATTCACTTGGTCCTTATTACATGGATATATTGTGCACTACGCCAAAACTGCAAAAAAAGGACGGTCCAAAACCGTCTCAAATGACCAAAAAGGACAGTCGTGGACCGTCACATGGGCCGTCAAATTTTGACGTGTCGTATTCTTAAAGGACGGTCGAAAACCATCATTCTTATTGACGAAAAAAGGATAGTCGTGGACCGTCTCTTATGGCCCTTCAAAGGATGGCTATGGACCGTCATTTAAGAGGACGGTCATGGACCGTCCTTAAAAAGGACTGTCATAGACCGTCTCTTATGAGCCTTCAAAGGACGGCCATGGACCGTCCTTTGAAAGGACGGTCATGGACCGTCCTTAAAAAGGACTGTCATGGACCGTCTCTTATGGCCCTTCAAAGGACGGCTATGGACCATCCTTAAAAGAACGGTCATGGACCGTCCTTAAAAAGGACTGTCATAGATCGTCTCATATGAGCCTTCAAAGGACGGCCATAGACCGTCCTTAAAAAGGACTGTCATGGACCGTCCCTTTTGAGCCTTCAACCTGTTACAATATATTCTTCCTGATATACACCTGTGATATAATATATTTCATCATATTCACATTCATATCTATCTAAACCCAAACAACGTAAATCCAACATAAACTACATTCATCCAAACATAAACTACATCCATCCAAACACAAACAATCTTATCCACATTACATTCATCCACACATAAATACATATAAGTTTAACATCATAAATAAAAAAGAAAAAAAATTAGCAACAATTTTTTTTTTTGTCTTTCATCTGAAAAAAAAATATTAAACCAACAAAACATTATAATTCAGAATCATGAAGAATTGCATAAACTTCTTCCAAAAAAGTTAACACTTTAAAAATAAAACTAATGCAAGCAAATAATACAAAAAAGTGTTTCAATTCAAGTTATAGGTTTAGGGATTTGAGATTACATTTAGGTTTTAGGTTTATGTTTAGGTTATAGGTTATAGGTTTAGGTTTAGGTTTAGGTTAAGGTATAGGTTTAGGTTTCGGTTTAAGTTATAAGCAATAGGTTTAGGGAATTGAGAATAGGTTAAGGCTTAGGTTTAGGAAATCGAGTTCAGGTTCGAGATCGGGTTTAGGTTTAGGTTTAGGTTAGGGAGTTGAGATTAGGATTAGGTGTAGGTTTAGGTTTAGGGATTTGAGAATACATTTAGGTTTTAGGTTAAGGTTTAGGTTATAGGTTACAGGTTTAGGTTTAGGTTTAGGTTTAGGTTTAGGTTAAGGTTTAGGTTTAGGTTATAAGCTATAGGTTTAGGGAATTGAAAATAGGTTAAGGTTTAGGTTTAGGAAATCGGGTTTGGGTTCGGGATCGGGTTTAGGTTTTGGTTTTCAAGTTTAGGTTTAGGTTTAGGTTAGGGAGTTGAGATTATGATTATGTGTAGGTTTAGGTTTAGGGATTTGAGAATACATTTAAGTTTTAGGCTTAGGTTTAGGTTATAGGTTATAGGTTTAGGTTTAGGTTAAGGTTTAGATTTAGGTTTCGGTTTAGGTTATAAGCAATGGGTTTAGGGAATTGAGAATAGGTTTAGGTTTAGGTTTAGGAAATCGGACTCGGGTTCGGGATCGGGTTTAGGTTTGGGTTTTCAAGTTTAGGTTTAGATTTAGGTTAGGGAGTTGAGATAAGGATTAGGTGTAGGTTTAAGTTTAGGGATTTGTCAATACATTAAGGTTTAGGTTTAGAAAATCGAGTTCGGGTTCAGGATCGGGTTTAGGTTTGAGTTTTCAAGTTTAGGTTTAGGTTTAGGTTAGGGAGTTGAGATTAGGATTAGGTGTAGGTTTAGGTTTAGGGATTTGAGAAAACATTTAGGTTTTAGGTTATAGGTTTAGGTTTAGGTTTATGTTAAGGTATAGGTTTAGGTTTCGGTTTAGGTTATAAGCAATAGGTTTAGGGAATTGAGAATAGGTTAAGGTTTAGGTTTAGGAAATCGGGTTCAGGTTCGGGATCGGGTTTAGGTTTTGGTTTTCAAGTTTAGGTTTAGGTTTAGGTTAGGGAGTTGAGAATAGGATTAGGTGTAGGTATAGGTTTAGGGATTTGAGAATACATTTAGGTTTTAGGTTTAGGTTTAGGTTATAAGTTACAGGTTTAGGTTTAGGTTTAGGTTTAGGTTAAGGTTTAGGTTTAGGCTTAGGTTTAGGTTCTAAGCTATAGGTTTAGGGAATTGAGAATAGGTTAAGGTTTAGGTTTATGAAATCGGGTTCGGGTTCGAGATCGGGTTTAGGTTTTGGTTTTGAAGTTTAGGTTTAGGTTTAGGTTAGGGAGTTGAGATTAGGATTAGGTGTAGGTTAGGTTTAGGGATTTGAGAATACATTAGGTTTTAGGTTTAGGTTTAGGTTATATGTTATAAGTTTAGGTTTAGGTTTAGCTTATAAGCTATAGGTTTAGGGAATTGAGAATAGGTTAAGGTTTAGGTTTAGGAAATCGGGTTCGGATTCGGGATCGGGTTTAGGTTTTGGTTTTGAAGTTTAGATTTAGGTTTAGGTTAGGGAGTTGAGATTAGGATTTGGTGTAGGTTTAGGTTTAGGGATTTGAGAATACATTTAGGTTTTAGGTTTAGGTTTATGTTATAGGTTACAGGTTTAGGTTTAGGTTTAGGTTAAGGTTTAGGTTTAGGCTTAGGTTTAGGTTATAAAATATAGGTTTAGGGAATTGAGAATAGGTTAAGGTTTAGGTTTAGGAAATCGGGTTCGGGTTCAGGATCGGGTTTAGGTTTGGGTTTTCAAGTTTAAGTTTAGGTTTAGGTTAGGGAGTTGAGATTAGGATTAGGTGTAGGTTTAGGTTTAAGGATTTGAGAATACATTAGGTTTTAGGTTTAGGTTTAGGTAATATGTTATAGATTTAAGTTTAGGTTTAGGTTTAGGTTTAAGTTATAAGCTATAGGTTTAGGGAATTGAGAATAGGTTAAGGTTTAGGTTTAGGAAATCGGGTTCGGGTTCGAGATCGGGTTTAGGTTTGGGTTTTCAAGTTTAGGTTAGGGAGTTGAGATTAGGATTAGGTGTAGGTTTAGGTTTAGGGATTCGAGAATACATTTAGGTTTTAGGTTTAGGTTTAGGTTATAGGTTTAGGTTTAGGTTTAGGTTTAGGTTTAGGTTAAGGAATAGGTATAGGTTTCGGTTTAGGTTATAAGCTATAGGTTTAGAGAATTGAGAATAGGTTAAGGTTTAGGTTTAGGAAATCGGATTCGGGTTTAAGTTTTGGTTTTCAAGTTTTGGTTTAGGTTTAGGTTAGGGAGTTGAGATTAGGATTAGGTGTAGGTTTAGGTTTAAGGATTTGAGAATACATTTAGGTTTTAGGTTTAGGTTTAGGTTATAGGCTATAGGTTTAGGTTTAGGTTTAGGTTTAGGCTTAGGTTTAGGTTATAAGATATCGGTTTAAGGAATTGAGAATAGGTTAAGGTTTAGGTTTAGGAAATTGGGTTTGGTTCGGGATCGGGTTTAGGTTTGGGTTTTCAAGTTTAAGTTTAGGTTTAGGTTAGGGAGTTGAGATTAGGATTATGTGTAGGTTTATGTTTAAGGATTTGAGAATACATTTAGGTTTTAGGTTTAGGTTTAAGTTATAGGTTACAGGTTTAGGTTTAGGTTAGGTTAATGTTATAAGTTATAGGTTTAGGTTTAGGTTTAGGTTATAAGATATAGGTTTAGGGAATTGAGAATGGGTGTAGGTTTAGGTTTAGGAAATCGGGTTCGGGTTCGGGATCAGGTTTAGGTTTGGGTTTTCAAGTTTAGGTTCAAGTTTTGGTTAGGGAGTTGAGATTAAGATTAGGTGTAGGTTTCGGTTTAAGGATTCGAGAATACATTTAGGTTTTAGGTTTAGGTTTAGGTTATAGGTTATAGGTTTAGGTTAAGGTATAGGTATAAGTTTCGGTTTAGGTTATAAGCTATAGGTTTAGGGAATTGAGAATAGGTTAAGGTTTAGGTTTAGGAAATTGGATTCGGGTTCGGGATCGGGTTTAGGTTTTGGTTTTCAAGTTTAGGTTTAGGTTTAGGTTAGGGAGTTGAGATTAGGATTAGGTATAGGTTTAGGTTTAGGGATTTGAGAATACATTAAGGTTTTGGTTTAGGAAATCGGGTTCAGGTTCGGGGTCGGGTTTAGGTTTGGGTTTTCAAGTTTAGGTTTTGGTTTAGGAAATCGGGTTCAGGTTCGGGATCGGGTTTAGGTTTGGGTTTTCAAGTTTAGGTTTAGGTTTAGGTTAGGGAGTTGATATTAGGATTGGGTGTAGGTTTAGGTTTAGGGATTTAAGAATACATTTAGGTTTTAGGTTTGGGTTTAGGTTATAGGTTATTGGTTTAGGTTTAGGTTTAGGTTATGGTTTAGGTTTAGGTTTAGATTATAAGATATAGGTTTAAGGAATTGAGAATAGGTATAGGTTTAGGTTTAGGAAATCGGGTTCGGGTTCAAGATCGGGTTTAGGTTTGGGTTTTCAAGTTTAGGTTCAGGTTTAGGTTGGGGAGTTGAGATTAGGATTAGGTGTAGGTTTAGGTTTAGGGATTTGAGAATACATTTAAGTTTTAGGTTTAGGTTTAGGTTATAGGTTATAGGTTTAGGTTAAGGTATAGGTATAGGTTTCAGTTTAGGTTATAAGCTATAGGTTTAGGGAATTGAGAATAGGTTAAGGTTTAGGTTTAGGAAATCGGGTTCGGGTTTGAGATCGGGTTTAGGTTTTGGTTTTCAAGTTTAGGTTTAGGTTTAGGTTAGGGAGTTGAGATTAGGATTAGGTGTAGGTTTAAGTTTAGGGATTTGAGAATACATTTAGGTTTTAGGTTTAGGTTTAGGTTATAGGCTACAGGTTTAGGTTTAGGTTTAGGCTTAGTATTAGGTTATAAGATATCGGTTTAGGGAATTGAGAATAGGTTAAGGTTTAGGTTTAGGATATCGGGTTCGGTTTGAAATCGGGTTTAGGTTGGGTTTTCAAGTTTAAGTTTAGGTTTAGGTTAGGGATTTGAGATTAGGATTAGGTGTAGGTTTAGGTTTAAGGATTTGAGAATACATTTAGGTTTTAGGTTTAGGTTTAGGTTAGGGAGTTAAGATTAGGATTAGGTGTAGGTTTAGGTTTAAGGATTTGAGAATACATTTAGGTTTTATGTTTAGGTTTAGGTTATAGGTTACAGGTTTAGGTTTAGGTTAGGTTAAGGTTATAGGTTATAGGTTTAGGTTTAGGTTAAGGTTTAAGTTTAGGTTATAAGATATAGGTTTAGGGAATTGAGTAAAGGTTAATGTTTAGGTTTAGGAAATCAGGTTCGGGTTCAGGATCGAGTTTAGGTTTGGGTTTTCATGTTTAAGTTTAGGTTTAGGTTAGGGAGTTGAGATTAGGATTAGGTGTAGGTTTAGTTTTAAGGATTTGAGAATTCATTTAGGTTATAGGTTTAGGTTTAGGTTATAGGTTACAGGTTTGGGTTTAGGTTTATAGGTTATGGTTATAGGTTATAGGTTTAGGTTAAGGTTTATATTTAGGTTTAGGTTTCGGTTATAAGATATAGGTTTAAGGAATTGAGAATAGGTTAATGTTTAGGTTTAGGAAATCGGGTTCGAGTTCGGGATCGAATTTAGGTTTAGGTTTTCAAGTTTAAGTTTAGGTTTAGGTTAAGGAGTTGAGATTAGGATTAGGTGTAGTTTTAGGTTTAGGGATTTGAGAATACATTAAGCTTTAGGTTTAGGAAATCGGGTTCGGGTTCGGGATCAGGATCGGGTTTAGGTTTGGGTTTTCAAGTTTAGGTTTAGGTTTATGTTAGGGAGTTGAGATTAGGATTAGGTGTAGGTTTAGGTTTAGGGATTTGAGAATATATTTAGGTTTTAGGTTTGGGTTTAAGTTATAGGTTATTGGTTTAGGTTTAGGTTTCGGTTAAGGTTTAGGTTTAGGTTATAAGATATAAGTTTAGGTAATTGAGAATAGGTATAGGTTTAGGTTTAGGAAATCGGGTTTGGGTTCGTGATCGGGTTTAGGTTTGAGTTTTCAAGTTTAGGTTTAGGTTTAGGTTAGGGAGTTGAGACTAGGATTAGGTGTAGGTTTAGGTTTAGGGATTCGAGAATACATTTAGGTTTTAGGTTTAGGTTTAGGTTTAGGTATAGGTATAGGTTTCGGTTTAGGTTATAGGCTATAGGTTTAGGGAATTGAGAATACGTTAAGGTTTAGGTTTAGGACATCGGGTTCGGATTTGGGATCGGGTTTAGGTTTTGGTTTTCAAGTTTAGGTTTAGGTTTAGGTTAGGGAGTTGAGATTAGGATTAGGTGTAGGTTTAGGTTTAGGGATTTGACAATACATTTAGGTTTTAGGTTTAGGTTTAGGTAATAGGTTATAGGTTTAGGTTTAGGTTTAGGAAATCGGGTTCGGGTTCGGGATTGGGTTTAGGTTTGGGTTTTCAAGTTTAGGTTTAGGTTTAGGTTAGGGAGTTTAGATTAGGATTAGGTGTAGGTTTAGGTTTAGGGATTTGAGAATACATTAAAGTTTAGGTTTAGGTTTTGGGATTTGAGAATAGGTTTAGGTTATAGGTTTAGGTTTAGGTTTACGTGTAGGTTAAGGTTATATGTTAACGTTAAGGTTAGAGGTTTAGGTTTAGGTTAAAGTTATAGGTTTAGGTTTAGGTTAGGTTATAGGTTTTTGGTTAAGGTTTAGGTTATAGTTATAGGTTTTGGGATTTGAGAATAGGTTTAGGTTATAAGTATAGGTTTAGGTTAGGTTATAGGTTAAGGTTTAGCGAATTGAGTTTAGGTTATAGGTTCAGGTTATTGGTTATAGGTTATAGGTTTAGGTTATAGGTTTTGGGATTTGAGAATAGGTTTAAGTTATAAATATAGGTTTAGGTTAGGTTATAGGTTAAGGTTTAGGGAATTGAGTTTCGGTTATAGGTTCAGGTTATAGGTTTAGGGTATGGTTTAGGTTATAGGTTTTGAAATTTGAGAATAGGTTTAGGGAATAAGTATAGGTTTAGGTTAGGTTGTAGGTTAAACTTTAGGGAATTGAGTTTAGGTTATAGGTTTAGGTTATAGTTTATAGGTTTAGGTTGTAGTTATAGGTTTTGGGATTTGAGAATAGGTTTAGGTTATAGGTTAAGGGTGTGGTCCCTACAAATACAGATATAAACACGGCCTGCTCTAATTGGCCAGGCTCTTCCAATGCTGTCCATAGGAAATGGGTAGCTTCATCATAGTCATAACAGCGGTTCCCATCTTTCAGGAATCTCTGCTTAACATCTGGATAGCTCCGACGCATATCCGGGTCTGCTCCATCAATTTTGAGTAAATACATAAACATGGCATGTCCAAATGGCTAGGCCACTCCAATGTTGTCCATAGGAAATGGACAGCTTCATCATGGTCATAACAGCGGTTCCCACCTTCCAGGGACCCCCGCTCAACATCCGGATAGCTCCGACGCACATCCGAGTCTGCTCATTTAAATAAAATGGATTATCAAGATCATTTAAATAAAATCAGGTCCAATCAACAATCTGACCTGGAGGATTCTATTAGTATTGTTGATGGCACCTTGAACCTTGTTTAAATCCAGGTTGCAATCTGTGGCCACTGATGCTATTTGTCTTTCTGTGAAGTTGGCGACGATTTCTGCATCAAACCCGGCTAAAGCAGCTCTAATGATAAAGAACATTTCTTTCCATGAATTCATTATCTCTCTTTTAATTTTTTAACTTTCCATTACAATAATCACTACCTGAAATCATGGCATTTTCTCAAGATAGAAGTCCAATCCATCCCAACTTGTGCACCTGTTAGGACAAGTAATTCAAACAACATCCTGCAACACATTTAAATGCCTAATCAATCTCACTCCAGTCTTATATATTGAATGCCTAATGTATAGTCTCTTGAATTGGTGCAAACCATACCTGAATTGTTGTACACATCATTTGATTTCTAACCCCCCCAGGGAGTAGATTGGTCAGATTGAATGGGCTGCTTCATTGCTTACTTTTTTTCATCAACATCTGCACCTAGACATTCATTGCTCACTTCTTTTTTACTAGAAATAGTGCTTACCAAATGGACGAAATCATAGACATCTGTTACGACATCTAGATTTGATGCCACCTAGCAAAAAGAAGAAAGAAGGTGATTCATATTTATGCTTATGAAACAAAGTCTAATAGTTTACATAGCTAGGTTATTAAACTAATAAATTCTAAGAAAAATAGCAAGTGCCAAGACTTATGGCATAAAAAATAATCGTTGCATGGATTAACAATCAAACAACAATGGTAAAGGGAAGAAAACTGACTTCTTTCTTTCTCCACATAATATAGTTGGGGTGTCGTATTAGTTCACGTAAGACCTGCGGACACCACATGCTTATAAATTAGTTCATGTAAGACCTGAGGACACCACATGCATATAAATACAATCATTAAAATCTGAAAAACATTAAAATCAATCAACATGCATCAGTTAACTAGAAAAAGCCCCTAATTACTTTAGTTCCAATCAAAACACCTGAAAACAAGTACCCGGCATCCTGAGCTCCCATTGATTTTCATCAAATAAACATAAACTTCAAAAACTAATAAACAGAAAAGTATCTACATGACCACTCCATTTTTCAGATAATCCAAGTATGAAGAACATCTGGGTCAATACATATGCATCAAATTGCTTGAGAACGTCCCAAGTTCCCTTTATTTTGGTCCCCCCCCAAAAAAAAAACCCTAGAAACAAGTACCCATCATCCTAAATTCCCATCAATTAATATAACATGATCACATAAACTTCAAAAACTACCAAATGCAAAAGTACCCACATGAGCTTCGCTTACATGTAACATAAATGATGTGTACAACACTCCATTAATTATGCTGAGTCCAAATAACACTAAAATCAATCAACTAGCATCAAATAACATGAAAGTGCCCCAAATTCCATAGGTTTCAGTCCAAGAACACCCAAAAGCAACTACTAATTATCAAAAACTCCCATTGATTCACATCAAGTAATCCCATAAATTTTAAGAATTGATAAATGCAAAAGCACCCACATGAGAATCCATCATCTAAACCATAAAAAATTATAATAAATCTGCATAACACTTCATTTTTCAACCAATATGCATCAAACTGCTTAAGAACATCCTAAATTTCATTGGTTTTTCATCCCAAAACAATTGAAAACAGCCCACACATCATCTTAAAGTCACATTGATTTTCACCAAATCAAAGAAAGTTCAAAAGAACAGATACCCATATGAGATTTCCTTCTTGACAATAGAAAACTTATTACAGTAGAATCCAAATGGATTCACATCAAATGATTACACGGACTTGAAGAACTAATAAATGCAAAAGCACTCAAATGAGATTCTGTTACATATAATAGAAAAAACACACATAATACTTCTTTTTTAAACTAATCCAAATTTGACGAACATCAAAATCGAAAAATGTGCATAAAATTGCTTCAAAACATCCCAAATTTCACTAATTTTCCAAAAAGAAAAAAAAAAAAAAACAACTACACATCTACTAAAATCAAATTGATTTTCACCAAAAAAAAAAATCAAAGAAACTTCAAAAACAGAGATACCCATGTGAGATTCCCTTCTGTAAATAGAAAATTAATTGCAACAGAATCCAAACAGATTCACATGGGTGTAAAAAAATTTATATATAAAAAAAATCCAGCCAAACCGTACTAATGGGACTGTTAAAAACACAAGCCTGTTACCTGATATAAAACAATAATAACCGGGAACGGAACATACCTTACAAATATTTCCTATGTTTGCTCCACCTTTACCCATCACTTTACCCACTGCATGGGCCACGATGACAATCTCCAGGGTTGAAGGAAGTCTGTACAAATGAAAATATAGAAAGAGCAGGCTCAGATAAAAATTAAAATACTCAAATAACTAGCCTAAAGCAGAGGCAAAACTCTAAGATACGAAATACAAACCCTCCATATGGCTTTGAAGAATATGAAGGAATAGATCCATAGTCGTTCTCCCCAACCTTCATTTAAAGAAAAAACAAAAGGAGATGAGTTACCTAAGCAGGGAAAGATGTTGCATTTTTGAATGCATGAACCTTCATTTAAAGCTAAAAAAAAGAAGAAGGATATAAGTAACTGAGGAGGGAAGATGCTGCATTTTGAACACATGAAATGATTTAGCCCAAACCCAACTTTGATTCAAAGACATACAACTAATGCAGCAGTTTTTAATGTTGGATAGTAAGACTCAAGGCAAGATTTAGCCTTTCAGTTCTAAAGTTTGACCAGATTGAGTTGATAAAAACTTGCCTATAATCAAAGGAAGACATGACCCCAAGCTCATGTTCCAACTACTGCATGGCAGGAAGGTTCTGCTTAATCCTTGCATTAAGTCTACAAATTTGCAGGAATTTCAGTTTACTACAACTGAATATCAGAAAAATGAAATGAAGAATGCAGAGAAAGTTTCTTCTTCTTCTTCTTCTTCTCTTCTTTTGCATTGAAGGAATTTCAGCTTAAGCCATGCTTGAATCCAAGGTTACTTCAAACATGAGGAATTTGAATTCACAAAAATATTGTTTAGTTTTCTAAGTTGTGAATCAAATATTAGTACAAGACTTCTTTAATACAATGGAATATCAGAGAAGTGAAAAGAAGAATGAAGAAAATGTGAGAATACATTTAGGTTTTAGGTTTATGTTTAGGTTATAGGTTATAGGTTTAGGTTTAGGTTTAGGTTAAGATATAGGTTTAGGTTTTGGTTTAGGTTATAAGCTATAGGTTTAGGGAATTGAGAATAGGTTAAGGTTTAGGTTTAGGAAATCGGGTTCGTGTTCGGGATCAGGTTTAGGTTTGGGTTTTCAAGTTTAGGTTTAGGTTTAACTTAAGGAGTTAAGATTAGGATTAGGTGTAGGTTTAGGTTTAGGGATTTGAGAATACATTTAGGTTATAGGTTTAGGTTTAGGTTTTAGGTTATAGGTTAAGGTTTAGGTTTTAGGTTTAGGTTAAGGTTTTAGGTTATAGGTTAAGGTTTAGGTTTTAGGTTTAGGTTAAGGTTAGGTTATAGGTTATAAGTTTAGGTTATAGGTCATAGGTTAAGGTTTTAGGTCATAGGTTTTGGTTTAGGTTAAGGTTATAGGTTTAGGTTAGGTCTAGGTTTAGGTTATAAGCTATAGGTTTAGGGAATTGAGAATAGGTTAAGGTTTAGGTTTAGGAAATCGGGTTCGAGTTCGGGATCGGGTTTAGGTTTGGGTTTTCAAGTTTAGGTTTAGGTTTAGGTTTGAGTTTTCAAGTTTAGGTTTAGGTTTAGGTTAGGGAGTTGAGATTAGGTTTAGGTTATAGGTTCAATTTATAGGTTATAGGTTTAGGTTAAGGTTTAGGTTTAGGTTATAGGTTTTGAGATTTGAGAATAGGTTTAAGTTATAAGTATAGGTTTAGGTTAGGGTGTAAGTTAAGGTTTAGGGAATTGAGTTCGGGTTCAGGATTGGGTTTAGGTTTAGGTTAATGTTGTAGGTTACAGGTTATAAGTATAGGTTAAGTTTCGGTTAAGGTTGTAAGTATAGGTTATAGGTTTAGGTTAAGGTTACAAGGCACCCCATGACATTACTAGGAAGTATGGGGCTGTTAAAGAGGTTAATGATTCTTCTACAAAGGCATGGCTTGAAAAGATGCGGACACTGTTTATCAGGAAGGGATCAGGGTTCTCTTCTCGTAGCGTGATTATTGGGGATGCATATAAATGGATTCATGAAATCGGTTTACCATTAGAAATTGCTCAAAAGATCGCATTTGAGGAGAAGGTCACCACATACAACATGGATCATTTACATAAGCTAGTGGATGACAAATTATGTGTAACATATAGAGATAGTTCAGCCACTTATGCAATTAGAGAAGGTTCAAAAGGACATACATATTTGAAAGTTGGTTAAATCATAAACAGGCGTATTATGGATGGAGATATTGTTTTCATTGATAGCTTAGTACTCATAAACATTCATTGCAAGCATTTTCTGTCTATGTGCATGATGACCATACTGTTAAGATCAATCCTCTTATTTGCGCTCCCCTAGGTGTAGATTTTGATGGGGATTGCGTTCATATGCTACTTCATAGATCATATTCCGAGATAAAAGGTGTCAATTATATATATATATATATATTATAGTTCAAAAGCAGACAATAAAGAGCACAAATTCTTATTATAAAGGTGATATTTAGAGTTAATCTTACCGTCATTGTCATGTTGAAACCGTTCCTTGAATGTGAGGACGTCCCTTATTGATCTAAAATAGTCAAAGAGAATTACAATTAAAAGAAAGAGAAAAACGAAAAGAAAAGAAGGCAAGCAGGTAATTAGACACTCAAATGCTACCAAAAAGAAAAATATAAACTTATCTTGTTAACTCCCCCTGAAGTGACACCTGTTGAGGGTCAAATATTGCATATTAGACCTCATTTATTACATAGATTTACGAACATGGTACGGTTTAGCGGCTTAATTTAATCGTGTTTGTGATGCAAGGTGTATTTACGAGCTTGGACTGAAAAAGGGTGCTAAATACATGGATTTGACGCTCCAGAATCACCAAGGCAAGGGATGGACTCCATGGGACCAAGGTCGACGGATTTACGTGCCAGAGATCCGAGAAAATCGAGAAACTAAAGCTCAAATGGCCTGAAAGACGTCTAGAATGCGAGATCACAGGGTTCCCACCATCCTTTTAGCTCAAAACTCCATAGGTGTCCTGAGGACCATAAATTAACCGTACACGTCAAATTTTAGCCATTGAATCCTCGTGGAAGTGGCTAAACTGACAGATCAGTCCATAAAACCCTGATTTGGGGCCCACCCGCTGTCCGGATACTCTTCAACTTTGGTCCCCACGGTTCAAATGAAATGGGGAACAAGATGGATGGTGTGGATTTCTCATATACATCAAGTAGTGACCCAGTTTACATGGTGCATGTGCATAGCACACATGCACTGGACGTGCACCGGTCGAGCAGCCTGGTCAAAACCAGGTTGGCCCGACCCGTCTCCTGCACCAAGATAGTGAACGGATGTTGTCCGTCAGTTCTTTGCTAGTGGGCCCCATCCATCATATATGTTGACAATCAGAGCCGTCCATATGCTCCAGAGAGCCAAAATCGTCGCCTAGCTTTCTTTTTGGTACCATGTACGTACAGACAAGTAGATCACCTTTCAAACCCAGGACAGACGGTAGAACAGAAAATGATGTGGGCCACACCGAATCTAATTAAAAGCTAGCCATTTCCATTTGGTTTTTCGAGTATAGTTCAATGATCGGTGTGGATTTCTCAACCGACGTCAATCATGGGTCCACCGACTACCACGGCGTGAATTCGCGGGCTCTGTTTCGCAACAGAGGCTGCGGGTGATCGCTATGGGCCCCACTTATCATCCATATAGTCAATCAAAACTGTTCATTCAAATTATAGGAGGATTTAGACCAAGATCTAGTTGATCTTGGTTTGAAACATGGCGGATAGAAGGTGAAAAACGGATGGACGGTAGAACTATGTTACATGATAAGCCAGGTGGGACGCATCAAAAGATGTCCAAACACCGTCCATCCTACCGAAATTTCTCCATGAAGCTGATGGACGAAGTGGATGTCTCACGCAACTTTGACCACGGACCCCACCGAGCACCACAGCGTAAACAGCGTGCGCAAGTTCAGTTTCAACGTCCGAAATCAATGCTGTTTGGTCGATTGTATGATCATGGTCATTGATCATATGGCAGATCTGGACCGTCCATCGTAAAGATCAGTCAAAAACGTCCCAGGAGACGTTGATTTCACGGACGAAGTGCAAGGAAAACAGGAGTTATGAGTCCCCGAGTTTAGCTGCGTAAAGGAGTTACGCGGCTATTGCTGCGAAAGCCGTTTCACCACCGACTCCAACACGTTCCTCTTGTGTGTAAAAACTCTCAGCCGACTGTATCAGCCTATAAGAAAGAGAAAGAAGGAATGTGAGGGGGAAAAAAGCTTTGGACGGGTAGGTTGGAGGCAGCGGGAATTTGCAGGGATCTACGGCTGGACGTGAGCAGGAAGAGAGAGAGAGTTATTTAGTTTTCCTTTTCTTTTCTTCTTTTTTTTTTGTTTATTTTGGATTTAGCCTAATCATGCCTGTGATCAGCTAAACCTCTTAGCTAGGGCTAAGAGGTGAAGCTTGTAATGAGATGGGAGACTTTATTTTTTTATTTAACTATTAAATTGTGAATTGAGCTTGATTGTGGTTTGATTATTAAGGGAATATTTTTAGTTTTTAATGGTCTGTTGTGACTGAAATTACAATGGGTCTGCGATAGCTTTGAGCATGTTCCTTTCCTTTTATGTTTATGACGTCAGGAAGCCATGTTATTCATCATCGTCTCCTGAGCATGGTAGGATGACGGTACCCTTCCTAACCTTCATAACATAATGATTGGTTGGTAATTAGTTTAATTCTATTATTTGCTTTGTCTCCTGGGCATGGTTTGGTGATGAAATCCATTCTAATTCAAATACCTTTCATCTCTTTAAAATTATATCAAAGGAAGTTCAGTTTAATTTCCATGATTCTTGAAGCAGGCCTAAGATCTCCCTGATCTCTACAAGTGGATCCTCTGAATCCTTAGTTTCTTATCTCTGATTTCTCTTAAGTTTTACATTAATCTCTCACTATTATTCATCAATTTATATTTGATTTAGATTTCATCGTAGGCTAGTTTTATTTCTACCTAGTTTCAGATTACGTATAGGTTTCAGTCCCTTGGGATTCGACCTCGGTCTCACCGAGTTTATTACTACATCACAACCCTATACTTGGGGTGTGAACAACACCTACACCAACCTGCAACAACGGAAAACAGATCAGTCCCAAATGTATACTTAGCAATCAAGGAAGAAATGGGTTATACTGAAATTGCTATTAAATAGAAGAAATATATTATAACATAAACAATCAGAAACCAAAAATCACTAAAGTGAAATGGAACTCCCAATACACAAAGATGATACGCTACGCTTGAGGTGGTGTGTCGTGGGGTGTCAAATTTACTTGCGGTGTCGAATTTTCTTGTCATTAATGTCGAGTTAGGCGGCGTGCACAGGAATCAGATCGTATCTACAATCATGATATGCTACGCTTGAGGTGGTGTGTCGCGGCTCGAGGTCACATGCACTGTTAGGGCGCCTTTTCGACGCTTGACATATGGGGTGCCGACATGTGGCTTGTTCTCGGTCGCGGAGCCATGCAACGAGTGGTAGTGCTCCACATGTCCAGACGGGAGTGTCGAGGAGCTGTCTTCGGTTGTGCATTAAATGCAAGCATTGAAACCCGTACGAGTGGAACTGCTATAAAAGGGGGTGCCCTAGCATCACCTAGGTCACCTCCGGAGGATCTATTCAGTTCCCAGTCACGGCAGGAGAAGGACAGAACCAAACAATGATAATGAACGACTTTTTAGTAGTCAACTGCCCATCTGTCAACAATGTCATCTTCGGACAACCCTTCCTCAATACTCTATGAGCAGTGGTATCAACGTACCATCTTGCAATGAAATTCTCGACTGAGCATGGAGTCAAGAAAGTCAAAGGAGATTAGTAAGAAGCTCGGCAATGCTACTCCATGGCATTGAGAACGCAATACCAGATGATGGCCGTCACCTCATTAGATCCTCAGGAGGACTCAGTTAATAGGGGGTGCTCGGTGGAAGATCTCATAAAGATCCCACTCGATGAATCCAATCCGACCAAGACGGTGCAGATCGGTTCATCAATGAATCCAGCTCTGTGAAATGAAATAATGGATCTCCTCCGACAACACGCCAACGTATTCGCCTGGTCCCATCGGGATATGCCTGACATCAGTCCAAAGGTAATAGTTCACAAGCTAAATGTCGACCCCGACCATCGGTTGATAAGGCAAAAGCAATGAGCATTTGAGCTAAAATGGTATGCAATAATCGGCGAAGAGGTTAGTAAACTCCTAGAAATTTACTACCTTGATTGGATTGCCAATGTTGTCCTGGTGAAAAAGTCTATGGAGAAGTGGCGGGTCTGTGTTGATACACCGACTTGAACAAAGCCTGCCCTAAGGACAATTTCCCTCTTCCATGGATCAACCAGCTGGTCGATAGTATTGCAAAGCACGAACTCCTAAGCTTCATGGATGCTTACTCAGGATACAACCAAATTGTCATGCATCTTTACGACAAGCAGAAGACGACCTTTGTCACCGACAAAAAGCTCTATTGCTACAAGGTCATGCCCTTTAGGCTGAAGAATGTTAGGGCCACATACCAGCTACTTGTCAACAGGATGTTCGCTCAGCAAATCGAACGCTCCATGGAAAACTCCCTACTAAAAAAACACGGAAACGCCGACGGCTAAAACCCGTCCGCAATGACCTTCCCCGACAGCTTTTTGCCATCAGACTAATTCGTTGGGAAAGGGGGCGTCGGCGTTTTTTATGGCTAAAACCGTCGACGTTTTTGATGGCTAAGGGCGACGGCCAAAACCGTCGGCGTTTTCAATGGTCCGTCGACCATTCACCAACGGTTTTAACAGTTGGCATTTCTCAATAAATTTAAAAATATATATAACCGAAGCACACATCCAAAACTAGATATACCTATTTCTCCAAAGCCCTAAAACCAACCTATTTGAGAAGATAAGTCTACACAAAAGAAAAGGAAAAAAATCAAAATCAGATATATTACCAAAATCCCAAACATATAAAATTTGTATTTCCATAAATTAAAAAATATATATATATATATATATATATATATATATATATATAAAATAATAATAAAAATTTGATTGTGTATTACCCAATCTCAGGTTGCCACCTGGCCATGATAGAATGTACTTCATCTATTTATTTCCTAAGAGATTAGTCTGGCCAATAGAAAACATTGTCTGAGAACTATTTCCACTTAAAGAAGGAAAACAAGGAGATTGAATTGACATAAAATCCTAATTTTCTCTTGTTCAGCTAACAATATCAGCAAAAAGTACTGCACTAAATGATTGTTGCATAGTTGGTTGTGTTTGGTCTATATAAGGATGGTCATTGGCCCGATGAGCATTGAATGCCTTGAATCCTAGCAAATCTTCTTAACCAGCAGCCCACAAAATGAGAGAACACCGTAAATGAAAGGACTAAGAAAGGGAAATGAAAATGAAGAAGCATACAACTGTCAAGGGATTCAATATATTTCTGAATGCATGTATATCATGCTCATACTCATCCAAACAATCCCAAATACTTGTTCACCAAATTGCAAAGGAGTGCAAGGAGCCATGTGAAAATTCCTCAATGGCATAGTCACAAAACACCATTAGTTTCAAGGTAAAGATGGATGCGTTACAAGGAAAACACATTTTGTCAAGAGAATACCAAAGTTTCTTTCTCCATTTTACAGACATCACCTATCCATTCATAGTAGACTACTGATTTCTCAAATACCCAATCACTTGGATTAAAAGAATATCAGAAGATAATAAATTGACTATTCTGCTTGTTCAAAACAAACACCTCCGGAATTTCTACAGTGCAAATTCTTTACGACTGCCGATGTCTAAAACTTAACATCATCTGTTAGGGTGCAAGAACGTTGCTGCAGCTTAAGGGTACATATGAAGAAAAAGATATGCCACATGGGAAGTCACATTCTATTTTTCTGTCAGAAACCCTTGTAGAATGCAATAAGGCCAGCTTAGGATGATGAACACAGGCCCATGCAACATGGCACTGATGACGAGAAGAGACTCGGAAGGTCTCGATGCCAGAAAGTAGTGGAGGCCCGATGGTGGACGAATATTGACCTGTCTTGAAGCATAACAGGTCGCCAAGCAATTCAGCAAATAGTAGTGAAGCCACAACATGCACTCTAAGACAGGACTATTAAGATACATGTCTTTCAAAATTTTAGACTATGTTCTTCAAAGTTTTGGACCATGGTCATGACTCATGACACCTACCCACTAGCTCATGACCTAGGTTCGAGATTTGCTGGTCTGGTGACGTAGCAAGCACAATCATTGAAAAAAATGAAAGGATGTGGATGTATATCATATAAAAAAAGAGCCCAGAGTCCAATGTTAGTGCGCACCATTTGAAAAATTGGGGTGGCTCATCCTCCTTAGATCTTGCACTAATGTATTATTCTAGACCATCCAAATTGTAGGTCCCATTGTGGATGAGGCATATCTCTAAATCACACTGATCAAGCAATCCTAACTACCTAATTTATGGCTACAGAAAATGATTAAAAATTAAGAAAGCAATTGGTCTAAATGCAAAGGGAAAATTCAGATGGATCATATTATCTTCTAATTGTAATTTTTTTTTTTTGTTTTGTTGTCTATGCTCTATCCATGGTACTCATGATCATATTAAGAAATACCTACAAGTAATTTGATTACCTAGTCACAGTAGTTTGGAGCAGAAAATACAGCATATCTTTTGATTATAGAAGCTGGTTAGTTTAAAAAAGCAAAAAAGAAAAAGAAAAAAAGCAGCATGTTCCTCTTTGAGGTGAACTCTCATCAGCTGAAGCATGAACAAGCATTATCCTCTAAAATCTCTAAAAACTGCTCAACCTAAATCAAAGGGGAAAAAGCAAGGAAAAAAAGGCAAAAAAAAAAAAAAAAAGAAGAAGAAGAAGAAAAGAAACCAGATTCTGATCTGAACTTGATTCAAAGCTCTATTAGACGCCATACATATCAGTTTGAAAATCATTTGTAAAGAACTCAGATTCAAAGGAAACAAAAATGCACAGTAGGGTACAATAGATGAACAGTTTCGATCTCATACATAAGTGCCATGTTAAGGGTCTTACGTAACTAAGATAACTAAGATATTAGCATCTAGCACTAGATACTTTCTTATAAATAAGCAAGAGGCATCATAGCAACTTCACACCTAAAATGAGCCCCAAACAAGATTTAAGTCAGCATCTTTAAAGAAGAAATGAGGACCGTGGTCACAGAGGACCCACTCTAGGCAGGAAAGAGCAGACAACTACTGATGCATTCCAAATTAAACAGGGTAGGTAGCTTCATTCACGAACAATATGATGATGCAATCAGGCCACCTGTGACTGGCATATACAAGCAGAAGTTCAAACTACAGAGTAACATCCCCTAATCCCTATGTTACAAAAAAAACCAAGTTTCTGTTAGTTATCATATCAAACATTTGGTATGCGTGTCTCCTTTGGCATTTTGTCAAACATTCGGTACACATCGCAATTCAAAAGCTTCAAATCCCATTCTTTTTTTTTAAAAAAGGATCCATTCAGTTGATGTAGTGGCATAACAATCCAGCTAGTCCATAAGGTAGGCCACCTGTGTGTGAAGACAAGGGATGGTAACCAGTGAGTTGTTCAGAGTGTCTACTGTTTCCATACAATGCATCGATCCTACTCTGAAAATCAAACTGACAATATTCCAAACAATTGAAAATCAAATCTTTCATAAATTTTCAAACAAATGAAAATTCAACAAAAAAAAAAAAAAAAAAAAAGAAAAAAAAAGAAAAAGAAAAAAGAAAAACACAAATTATTCGATCAAACTGAACAAATTCCACGATTCTGCCCAGAAATAAAACCACTAAGATATCCAAGTAAAAATCCCAATCTTCAATAAGCTCTCCATGAATCAGGGTTCAAGCACCAAACCCTGAAAATGTTATCATATTCTACTAAAAAAGAACCCTAGCTGACGACAATGAAAATGAAATTCAAACTCGATGGAAAGAACCTCAGAGCATGTGTGATCTGCAAAGGCATGGAGAGAGAGCAACTCACCTTAGTTGAGGGGAGATGGCAGCTTGAGACAGAATGGCCTACAGTGAGCTGAAAAAATAGATGAACAACCCTAAAAAATTAGAATCTAAGAAAAACAACATCCTCAAAAATTAGAATCTAATACATGATAGCTGACAAATACCTTCCTGAAGGTCATCTCTAATATCTCCATTTTCCTCTCAATAGAGAATGAGAAGTCCAAATTTTAAATACAACCAGATACCCCAAAACTTGAAACTTGTTATTCATGCATAAAAGATTCAGATGAAGAAAATCCAACGAAGAGATGGGAATTAAAGAACACCCAAATTGAACAACTTACTTATAACTGAAAAAAGAAAAGAAAAAAAAAAAGGGAAGGATATTAATGATTTTGACTTCAAAAGTAGGAAAAAACCAGAAGAATTGCCTTTTTCTTTTTCCTATCATTCTTTCCCCCTCACAAGAAAATGAGAAGCACAAAATAAGAAAGTTCCAATACCATTAGTCAGATCAAACTTTCCAAATCCTTTTTAGTGCCTACAAATTTCAAACCCTGCAACCACAAGGCATTAAGAGGGAAAAAAACATTAAAAAACACATCATGCTTACTCAAATTCAATTTTAAGTTAATATCCAAATGTTCACAATTACGTTAAAGTTTAAAGAAATGAAGCAATTTCCACCCCCCATCGTCTCCAAAAAAATCATTTATTATAGAAACAAGGAAAATTTTCTTCCAAACACACCCTACAATTTGGTCACTTGTTCATGATCGAACTAAATTTTTACAATTCAATTTGTTAGTGCATCCAAATAGAGCATTGATCAAACAACAGGAAAAAAATAAATATAAATAGATGTGCCTCTGATCATATTTTTTTCGTAGTTATGACTCAAAAGTATATTTAAAGCCATCATAGGCACTTCAAATAATTCAAGCACGAGCTTGGAAATATCATCCAAAGAAAAAACAAAACAAGAAATTATGATTAAAAAACAAGACAGATAATTTTCCAAATTATTAAGTCTTGTGTCCTTGCCTCTTGGATCTCAACCAGGAATGAAGTTCATGTTTCATCTCATGGCTGCTACGGAGTTCTACGCTCAAAAACAAGCACACCTGTGTAAAGAAGCACACAAGTACAAAAGTACAATTTCGTGTTTCATCTCATGGCTGCTACGGAGTTCTACACTCCAAAACATGCGCACATATGTGTAAAGAAGCACACAAGTACAAAAGTCTTAAGGAAATGCTAGGATCTCTAACCTTGGGAGATATTATGAAATGGTCCATCCACAGTGGAGCCCAACGATGTTCCAGATAAAAGAAATATCAGCATGATCCTCTAGGCAGACTGAATTCCTAAACTAAAAAAAGAGACGCATCCGCACCCTCAAACACATGGGAGAATGCAGCTATAGCTTAATGACTGAACAAGATATTGTTAGAGCAATGGATGAGTAACGAATTGCACAAGTAATTAAATGATCACATTGTCAATAAAAGAGCATAATTTAAAACTGCTTTTCCTCAAGCTAATACCTACATGTCAACATAAGTTGAAAACGTGAAGGAATCATTTGAAGAACACTAAGGAAATCCATCTCTTCAAGCTGACAAGAATCAGATTGTGAGAACCAGAATATCTCATTTATGCCAAAACCCTACTAGTATTTCAAAATCTAACAATAGGGAAAGAGCATATTCAGTATCTGAAGCAACCCCTACTTCCTCTGTGCTTTTCTTTCTCAACTTCAAACTTAGGGTCATCTCCCTGTATGATTCAGCAATCTTCTCACCACTTGCTATCAAAATATTGTCGAGCATGATCCCATTTTGCCTGGTACAAATCTCAATGCCAATGGCTGTAACAAGCTCAAAGTCAGGTTTCTCAAGTTTTTTCTTTCAAAACAAAGGTGGGAGCCCACTGATTAGGCAACACCCACCATGAGCCGGCCATGTCTTGGCAACCTGCCATCAACCAACCCTCCACCAAAATGCCTGAACCGATCCCACTATTTGTAGAGCATAGATCCTGATGTGTTGAGACCGCTGCATTAGAGAAGACACCCAGGGGAAGTCAGGTTTTTCAAGTTCAGAGTAATCAGGATTTGGAATCTGATGTGTCTTCCAAATGCCCTTGTAGTTTGGATTATCAATCAATGGGGCAAACCATTTTCCCTTGTAAGTCGTGTTTCCTATCATTCCCATCTAAGATTACAACACCAAACATCATCCAAACTAACCACTGATAAGCAAAGCGAGTCTAGTGAAAATCAACGAGAAAATACAATAGAAGGAATTCCTATATCCTCAGATCTGAAACTCTTTTAACTTTCCAAAATCCACCAAAACACCTAATATCCCAACCTATTCTCCAAACAAGTAAAACTATACACCATTTTCTAAAATTCAACCTCCAATGGCTCACTACCTCCAAAAACCTAGTTTCCCACATATTTGCAAGGAAAAAAAAAAAAACCGATTTGCACATAAAAGAAGGCTGCAAAAGCAACGGGAGTACTGACCTGCTGCTGACATTGTGAGGATCTCTAGCAATTCGAGGGTTGTCATGGGCCTGTTACTTGTGGGCTTGGCTTGGGACGTGAGGCCTTATGCTTTGCTTATTTGACTTAGTCTATTCTGTTAGTAGTGGGGTTCTCCAAGTCTTTGGGTAGTTAATTTTAGTCTGGTCATGCGGATAGTGGGTGGTTATCCGTGGGGTTGCTAGGTGCTGTATTAATGCAACAGGACAGACCCATTGCCTTTATGAGTCGGGCCATTCATGGAAAAGCCTTGCACCTCTCTACATATGAAAAGGAGTTGCTGGCTTTAGTTCTAGCAGTGAAGAAATGACGGTCTTATGTGTTGGGGCAGACTTTTCGAATACAAACAGACCATCAAAGCCTCAAGTACTTACTTGAGCAAAAGGTGGGTACTCCAATGCAACAGAAATGGCTTACTAAGTTGTTGGGATTTGATTTTGTGGTTGAATACCGAAAGGGGAAAGACAATTTGGTGGCAAATGCTCTATCCAGGAAATTTGAAGATGCACCTAGCCAGCTGGCTGCTTTGTCCTTTCCTTCTCCTAGTTGGCTTTCAGATTTGCGTGTATCCTATTCCTTGGATCCAAAATTAAAGAAACTCATCTATGATTTTTCAAACCATCTCCTTGATTTCTCTAAATATCATTTAAAGGATGGCTTGTTGTTTTACAAGGGCAGACTGTATATTAGTGACTCTACTGCTATCAGGGAGCAGTTGCTTCATTTGGTTCATGGGAGCCCTCAAGCAGGTCACTCAGGGCTTCATAAAACTCTTCATCATTGTCATGGGCCTGTTACTTGTGGGCTTGGCCTGGGACGTGAGGCCTTATGCTTTGCTTATTTGACTTAGTCTATTCTGTTAGTAGTGGGGTTCTCCGAGTCTTTGGGTAGTTAATTATAGTCTGATCATGAGGATAGTGGGTGGTTATCCGTGGGGTTGCTAGGTGGTTATGCAGTAGTTGTTATTGTGGGTTGTTACGTGTTGCTTAATTTCAGTAAGTAGTGGGCTGCTGGTTATAAATGGGCGTGTGGGAAGAGAGCTCACCTTTGAACCCCGCTGGAAGGCGGCAACATTTTCCTCCTGCATTTTTGCCATACCAAAAGCCATTGTGAGGTTGGAGGGATTTAGCATACGAACCATGAACCGAATATCCTCCCGTAAGCGGCTCAAAAAATAACTGAGCTTATATGGTTCTGCCAACCCTTTAAGCCGATTAGATAAGACCTCAAATTGTGACTTGTAAGCCTCCACGATTGTTGTTTGTCGGAGCCGTATAAGGGCCTTCATTGGATCATCCAAAAGGGAAGGACCAAATCTGGTGAGTAAGGATTGAGAGAAGCCATCCCAACTAGTGATCCCACCTGAAGCCTCCAAATCCTGAAACCAAGTGAGGGCTTTACCCTCCATATGAAAGGAAGCCAAAAGGCCTGATGATGAGGGTTAGTTTGATGATAATTAAAAAATTGATTAGCGCGATAAATCCAACCATTAGGGTTGTCGCCATCGAATTTAGGAAAGTTGAGACGAATAGCCCTTGTTTGAATTCCATCATGCTCTTCAAATAAATGATTTTCCTGCTGAGAGGATGACCCAATGTGAGAGTCTTCCTTATGCTTTCCTTGCTGAATGACCAAGGTCTCCACATTACTCACCACCAGTTGTAATTGTGCTGACAAGTTTTCCACGGCCTGTTGCAAGGCTTCTTGATTTTGGTGTTGAATTTCTTGTGTGTGCCGAACTGCAGCCAATGATTCAGCAAGGTGGGATAAGCGAGTATTGTGCCCGTCAGCCATGGACCGAACATCTCTGATACCACTTGTAAGGAGCTAGATATCAGAAGTAAGTAGATAGCCACTTCGAGGGGGCTGAGTCCTCCTATTACGAATAATGAATAAACTTCCAGATAGATTTTCATTAACAACAGCAACTTAAGTAACATGACAAGTAACCAACAGCCCACTACTTACTAAAATTAAGCAACACGTAACAACCCACAATAACAACTACTGCATAACCACCTAGCAACCCCACGGATAACCACCCACTATCCGCATGACCAGACTATAATTAACTACCCAAAGACTCGGAGAACCCCACTACTAACAGAATAGACTAAGTCAAATAAGCAAAGCATAAGGCCTCACATCCCAGGCCAAGCCCACAAGTAACAGGCCCATGACAAGGGTTCTCTATAAGACGATTCATCATAGGCGGAGGCATGGGGACGACTGGAGAGAGAGAGAGAGAGAGAGAGAGAGAGAATTGGGCGCGGGCTGTGTTTTTCGAGGGTTTTTACAAAAAGGTTTCGAGAGAGGAGAGAGGTGTTTGGCTAGGAAGCGGATTGGTGGGTGCACCTAGAGTTGGGCACCGAGTCGAGTCGGGCCATATTGGGTCTAACTTGACTCGATCCGAATTTTCAAGCAACTGACCTGAACTCGATCCAATCCGGGACTGAGTCCGACTCAGTCAGAGAAACCGAGTTGGATCGGGTTGGGTATGTTTCGGATCAGGTTGAGTATGTGAGTCAAACTATGAGGTATGTGTTATATTCAAACCGTCCATCCATTTGGAGAGCTCTTCTTAAGGCTTTATTTGAAAAATTAGACGGATCCAAAGATAAATTGGACCACAATGCAAAAAAAGTGGGGGATTGAACATTTACCATTGAAACCCTTTTGGAGATCACGAAAGTTTCGGATCAATATGAAATTTGCTTTTCCTCTTCATATATGTATTTTTAACCTTATTAACAGATTAGATGGAAAGTAAACGTTATGGTGGGCCCTATAATTTTTTAACGGTGAAAATCATTATCCTCACTGCTATTTTTGGTGTGGTCCATTTGAGCTTGGTCCATTTGAGCTTTTAATATGATTCATTTTTTTTTTCTAATGCTCTAAAATGATCTTGAAAAATGGATAAATGGTATGGATATAATAAATACATCATTGTGGGGCCACGTAACTTTGATTGCATTTGAGTCGTTCATGGAGCTCGAGGTGTGTCCGTGCTCGTCTTCGCATGACATGTATCTACACCAGCCCAGCTGTATAGCTGGTGTCGTGTATCACATGAAGTCAGATTGCATACCGAGTAGTCAGAAGTCAGAATGGAGGGGGCGCGGTTTTCCTACGAAAGACTTTCGTAGTAAGTTCCTGTGCAAGGATACAGGGTGGGGCCCACCGAGATGTTTGTGTGTAATCCACCCCGTCCATCCATTTTGATAGATGCTTTTAGGACGTGTGACTAAGAACAAGGTGTATCCAACACTTAAGTGGGACACACTAGAGGAAAAAGTGGGCATTCAGTGAGTAACGTTGAAGCATTATTATGGTCATAAAAGTTCTATATCACACTATATATTTGGTGTCTTCACTTCATCCCATTTGGAATGACCTTATAAATGGTTTGGATAGCATATAAACATTAAGGTGGAACCCAAGAAGATCTCAACGGTGGGAATTTCTTTCCCCATTTTTCTCTCTCGTGTGACCCACTTTAGTTTTGTATCCACTTCATTTTTGGTCTCACATCCGGAAATGAGCTCGCAAAATGGATGGACGAAATGAATTTCTCACATACATTGCAGTGGGCCCCACTCAGCATCCTTGCGTAGAAACTTTATGCGAAAGGGTGTAGCATGGAACCCACGTCCTGCTCCAGTGCCGGTTGAGATGATTGAGGAGACGGATCAGCTACTCCCTCTGCCACCCGCCAATGGCTGGTGATCGGCTATTTTTTTAGATCAGTTTATTCTTTTTTTTTATAAAAAAAAAAAGAGGTATATCCCAATCTTAAGTGGACAACATTATAGGAAACAGTGTTGAATGAACGTTGTGCAGATCAGGTCGAATCGGATCCATTCGGATCGAATTTCGGATCGAATCGGTCCGGATTGACCACTGATCCGAACTCAATTCGATGTGCGATCAGATCTGAGTTATCCTACTCAATCCGCACCAATCCAGGCCTTCGGTTTGGTTTGGATCCGTCGAATTGGGTCGGATTCTGCCCAACTCTAAGTGTACCACACACCATCAATGTGGATGGTGTGTTTACGTCACCAAGTTCTGTGGGTCCTATCATGAGCTATGAGTTACATCTAAATTGTCCATCCACTTGGTGAGATCGTCATAAGGCTTGATCCAAAACATAAAATAGATCCAAAAATCAAGTGGACCACATTGTAAAAAGCAGTGGGGGATTGAACACCTACCGTTGAAACCCTTTGGGGGGTCACATAAATTTTGGATCAATATGATATTTGTTTTTTCTCTTCGTTCAGGTTTGTGTGACCTTACGAACATATTAAATGGAAAGCAAACGTTACGGTGGGCCTTACGAATGTTTTAACGGTGAGAATCATTGTCCCACTGTTATTTGTGGTGTGGTCCACTTGAGCCTTGGAAATTACTCATTTTTGGAAGAAATATCTAAAATGATCTCCCCAAATGGATAAACGGTGTAGATATGATAAATACATCATTGTGGGACATGTAACTTTGATCTCCTTTGAACCGTTTGTACAACTGGAACCTTGAGAAGAGTCGGTCTTCGCACGACACGTCCCCACACCAGCTAGATTGGTGGTGTGTGGTACACTAGCAATCCGCTTCCATTCGGTTATTGGCGTTACCACTAGCCAGGTGTTCTATGGGTCCAACATGATGCATGTATTTTATCCACGCCATCCATCCATTTCTTAATATCATTTTAGGGCTTGATCCTAAAACTGAGGCAGATCTAAATCTCATATGAACCACACTACAGGAAAATAATGGTAATTTAATGTCCACCATTAAAATTTTCATATTTTTACCGACGGATTATTGTGACCTACCTCAGTTTTGGGATCATACCATAAATTTATCTGAAAAAATGAATGAACGGTGTGGATGAGATACATATATCATGTTGAGGTCGTAGAGCACCGACCACTAGCCATTGCTTTGTGGCAATGGGGAGTAGCCCACCCGTTTCCTGATCACTAATGTTCCTCGAGTTCCCACGATGATGTATTTAAAGGAAATCAAAGTTACATGTTCAAAGGAAATCAGAGTTACATGTTCCCACGATGATGTATTTATCATATCTACACCGTTCATCCATTCGGTGAGATCATTTTAGATCTTGATCCGAAAAATGATTAATTTTAGATTCAAGTGGACCACACCCCAAAAAGTAGTGGAGACAATGATTCTCACTATTAAAACATTCATAGGGCCACTGTTACTTTTACTTTCCATCCATTCTGTTCATGATTAAGGTCACACAGACCTAGATGAAGAGAAAAAACAAATATCATATTGATCCAAAATTTCCGTGACCCCAAAAGGGTTTTAATGGCAGTCGTTCAATCCCTCACTGCCTTTTACATTGTGGTCGACTTGATGATTGGATTCGTCTTATTTTTTGGATCAAATCTTATGACTAAATCACCAATTGGACGGACGGTTTGGATATAACGCATGCCTCATGATGTGACCCACAGAACTTAGTGACGTCAACACACCAGCATAGGCTGCTGGTGTGTGATACACCAACCAATCTGCTTCTTTACTGCGTGCGGGGCGGAGCCAGAGACGGACGGTCCAGTCAGGGAACGGATTGGCTGCTCCCCCTGCCATCAGCCCCGTGGCTGGTGGTCGGTGCTCTGTGGGCCCCACCATGATGTGTGTGTTTCATCCATTCCGTTCATCCATTTTTGCATATCATTTTAGGGCTTGATCCCAAAAATGAGAGGGATATAAAGCTCATGAGGACCACACCACATGAAAACAATCAAAATCCTCCTAAGGCCCACTGTACTGTTTATTTGACATCCGATATGTTGATTAGGTCATATAGGCCCATTTGAAGTGGAAAAATAAAAATCAGCTTGATCCAAAACTTTTATGGCCCCCAAAATGTTTTCAACGGTCAACTCATTCAACACTGTTTCCTATAATATTGTCCACTTGAGAGTGGGATATACCTCATTTTTGGTCTCATACCATAAAATGATCCGTAAAAATAGATGGACCGTATGGATGAAACACATACATCATGGTAGGGCGCACAGAGCACCAACCACCAGCCATTGGCCCGTGTCAGGGGAGTAGCCAATCTATTTCCGTCCAGTCAGGCCTCATGGAGCCCACCATGATTTATATTGTTTATCCACTCCGTCCATCCATTTCTATAGTTTATTTTAGGGTACTATCCCAAAAAGGAGGTAAGTCAAAGCCTCGATTGGGACACCACGTATCAATGGTAGACGCTCGATGTCAATTATTTCAGTGTGGTCCATCTAGGCCTTCGTTCTACTTCCTTTTTTGGCTCATACCCTAAAATGCGCTTTCAAAATGGATAAACGGCTTAGATAAAATAGAAATTATGTAGTGGGCGTTACATTCCAATTTTTATGCTATTGGGGCTTATTATTATTTGCCGACGGATTTTAGCCGTCAGAAAAAACGCTATACAGCCGTCGGTGTTGGTCTTTTTTTGGTAGTGACTACATCGACGATATGCTCGTCAAAAGAATCAAAGCTACAAGCCACATCACTGACCTCAAGGAGATGTTTGTGATTTTGTGGAAATATCGGATGAAGTTGAATCCAAGCAAATGCCCCTTCGGCGTCAGCTCGGTAAAGTTCCTTGGCTTTTTTGTCAGCCAGAGGGGAATATAAGCAAACCCCGATAAAATTCAGGCTCTGCTGGATATGAGCTCGCCCAAGACAACGAAAGAAATTCAATGCCTCATAGAGAGAATTACAGCCCCAAGCCACTGATAAATGTCTCCCATTTTTTAAGCAACTGAAAGGGAAACAAAAGATAGAATGTACAGGGGAGTGCGAGCTTGCCTTCCAGTAGCTCAAGCAGTACTTGAGATCTCCACCATTACTTTCAAAACCTGAGCAAGGGAAGCCACTGCTATTATACTTGGCAGTTTCGACAGTAACAGTCAGCTCGGTCCTCATCCGAGAGCAAGAAGGAAAACAACTACCGGTGTATTACGTCAGGAAAGCTCTGGTCCCTACCAAGACCAGGTATCCAGACATCTAAAAGCTCCCCTTGGCCTTGGTCATCTCATCCTGTCGCCTGCGACCTTACTTCCAAGCCCACACCATCGTAGTCTCAACCAACCAACCTCTCCGTCAGGTACTCCAAAAGCCTAAGGTATTGGGAAGATTTACGAAATGGGTAATCAAGCTCAGCGAGTTCAACATTAAATATCAATATTGGAGCACCATCAAAGGCCAAGCAGTGGCTGATTTCATTGTCGAACTCGTGCACGAGAGTGACCTGGAGGCTAGTCCGAGCATCCAAACCAATCAGCCTAAAGATCAGACACCCGAGCTAAATCTACCAACATGGATAGTCCTTGAGGCTCCTGAACAGGGCCAAGATAGTCCTTGAGGCTCTATTGAGGGTCAAATATTGCATATTAGACCCTAGTTATTACCGGATTTTACGAACATGATACCATTTAACGCCTTATTTTAATCGTGTTTGTGATGCAAGGTGAATGTACGAGCATGGACAGAAAAGGATGCTAAAAGCATGGACTTGACGCTCTAAAGTCACTAAGGTAAGGAATGAACTCCAGAGGACCGAGATCGAAGAATTTATACACTCGGGATTCGAGAAAATCCAGTATGTCACGTTAAAGAAGCCTGAAATTAGTCCAGAATGCAAGATCATAGGGTTCTCACCATCCATTCGGCTCGAAACTTTATATATGGCTAGAAGATCATAAATTAACCGTACAAGTCAAATTTTAGCCATTGGATCCCTGTGAAAGTGGTCCAACAGACAGATCAGCCCATAAATCATTAATCTAGGGCCTACCTGATCTCTGAATATGCTTCAATTTTGGTATCAACCCTTTAAGTGAGATGGGAAGGCAGATGGACGGTGTGGATTCATCAGAAATATCATTTTGGATCTCACACGAGTGCTGCACGTGCACTGCAGCAAGTGCACTCGTTGTACACCAAGCCATTCAAAACGGTCAGCAACTGCTGACCCGTCTAGATTGGAAAATCCAGATTGTCGCCTCTGTTTCGCAGACAAAGCTTGCGAACGAAGCTCGGTGGGCCACTATCATCATACCATTCAATGATCCAATCCGTTCATTGAAACTAGGGGGTCAAACCTATCATACCATGATCGGTGGACTGAGTATCTTGAATGTTGCATGTGCATGAAGTTGCAAACGCAAGTCGGATGGCAAAAGCACGAATTCCCTGGGCTGCATCAACGGACAACCAAAACCATCCATTTCCAGCTTAAATTTCGAGATGGAAACAATTATCGGACTGGATTTCCAAGCAGCATCGATTAGGGACCCCACAACTAATGCAAATCGGATTAGTTGCATGTGTTGCGCAGAAGGCCGCGCGTCTGCCGAAACTCGGACATTTCGGGGCCGTTCTACGACCATGGCTAGGATCGGACCAATGATCCTGGTCGTCCAAACCCTTCATATGGGCAACCGATCACCCCCAAGGAGACTGAACGGAGCAGATCACGCGATCAGCTCCCCGTTTCTGCTTCTACTAGTTGTTGCGCAAGAAGGTTTCCAGATTTGTCACTACGCACGCCTTCTCCACTGCCTCTGTAACCACAACCGACTCCAGCTGTCTATGCACCGCCTCTCTGTGCGAAAGCTCTCACCAACTGACCTTTTGCTGCTATATAGAGAAGAGAGAAGAGAGAGTTGAGGCATTCAATCCACGGTTGAGAGAGAGAAAGAGAGAGAGAGAAGTTTTGAATTTTAGTTATTTTTTCTTTACTGTTTTTATGATTTTTAAGAGATCTAGTCCTATTATGTTGGGCTAAACCTCTTAGTTAGGGCTAAGAGGGGAAGCTTGTAGAGTGATGGGACTGATTCTACGGCTTGGATTCATGTTTTTGAATTGATATTGATTCTGGTTTGATTATAAGAATACTTCTAGTTTTTAATGGTTTGTTGTGACTGGAATTACAGTAAGTCTACGATAGCTTTAAGTATTTCCTTTCCATTATTTGATTGTGAAGTTAGGAAGCTCTATTGTTCATCAATGCCCCTTGGACATGGTTGGATGATGGAATCCTTCCTAACATTCATACGTCTATCTAATTGGTTGTTGATTGGTTTAATTCTATTGTTTGCTTTGTCTCATGGGCATAGTTTTGTGATGTAATTATCTCTAATTCTTATACCTTTCATCTCTTTGAAAACTAGATCGAAGGAAGTTTAGATTGTGCTTTAGTGATATATCTTCCAACTGGATGAAGATGGGGCTCAAAGTCCAGTTGAGTTTGTGAATCAAGCGTAGATCTCCCCGATCTCTACAAGTGGATCCTCTAAATCCCTAGTTTTCCACCTTTGATTTCTACAAATTTTAAATTAATATTTTCACCATTATTCCCTCATATTCATTCAATTTAGATTTCATCTTATTCTAGTTCTAGTTTTGGTTATTTTCAGATTACGTACAGGTTTCAGTTCCTGTGGATTCGACCTCGGTCTTACCGAGTTTATTACTACATCACAACCCTATACTTGGGGTGTGAACAGGCTCCTGAACGGACCTGCACACAATATTATTTGAGATTTAGATTCCAAACATCAAACAACACAGCAGAATACGAAGCACTATTAGCCAGGCTCAGGCTGGCAGTGGCAATGGGAGCCCAGAACCTAAAAGTCTACTATAACTCACAGCTCGTTGTCAACCAGATAGCCAGTGAATACCAAGGAAGAGAGAATGAAAGCCTACTTGCAAAAGGCCCGAGATCTGATCAGCAAGTTCTCGAGGTGTAATATCAACTTGATCCCCATATCGGGGAACTCAAAGGTGGATATGTTAGAAAAGTTGGCCATGGCGGCTGAAGACGACATCCCGAAGTCGATCCTAATCGAGTTCCTGACCAAATCGAGTATCAGAGAATCCGACCTGAACACAGTCCTCCCAATAGATTCGAAATCAACCTAGATGGACCCGTTAACCAGCTACTTACAGGAAGGAAGACTACTCGAAGATTGACTCAAGGCACATAGACTCCATTCCAGGTCGGCTCGGTACACCATGATTGGGGACACCCTATATAAAAAAGGATTCTCCCTCCCACACCTCAGGTGCCTTCGACCTGAAGAGGCTAAATACGTTCTCAAAGAGATATATGAGGGGATTTTTGGCAACCACTTCTGCAGCCATGCACTGGGCCACCAAGTCATCTGGCAAGGGTACTTCTGGCTAACCGTCCAGAAGGACGCCAAGGAGTACACCCAGAGGTGCAATAAATGTTAAAGGTTCGCAGCAATACCTTGCCAGCCACCTGAACAGCTGAGTCCCATGAATGGACGATGGCCCTTCGCCCAATGGGTAATCGACATCATCGGGTCCTTGCCAACTGGGAAGGGTTAGGCCAAATCCGCGATCATTGCAGTCACTTCATCAATTGGGCCGAGGCCGAGCTGCTAGCCAAGATCACCTAGCAAAAGATTACCGACTTCATATGGAAAAACATCATCTGTCGATATGGGATCTCACACACAATCGTCTCGGACAATGGGAAGTGGTTTGACAACAATCGATTCCGAAGCACGTGTGAAAACCTCAGAATCTGAAACATCTACTCATCACCTTGGCATCCCCTGGCTAACGGTTAGGTCGAGGTGGTCAATAATATCATCAAGAACCATTTATGAACCAAACTCAAGAAAGCTTAAGGGGCCTGAGCCGAAGAGCTCCCCCTTGTCTTCTTGGCATACCAAACTACTATCCGAACAACCACAATAGAAACCCCTTTCTCCTCAGCCTTTGGATCCGAAGGCATTGCCCCGGTCGAGATCGGGCTCCCCACTGCTCGGACTCATTTCTACGATGAAGCTCAGAATGTCGAGTAGATGGCCCTGGAACTTGACATACTCGAAGAAAGGAGTGGGCAAGCCCAGCTCAAGGTTACAGCTCGACAACAGTAGGTCGTCCAATTCTACGATTCTATAGTGAAGATGAAAAGGTTTTGAGTTGGAGACTGGTTCTCCGACGGACCTTCCAAAACACCAAAGAGCCTGGTATGGGAACCTTAGGGCTAAACTAGGAATGACTGTACAAAGTGTCGGACACGACCCGACTAGGAACCTATCGACTGAAAGATGTGGAAGGTCGACTTCTTCCACGCGCATGAAATGCCGAACATCTGAAAATCTACTACCCATGAAAGCCAAGAAGGCCTAAGGCCAAAATCCATAGTTCTGTTACCTAGAATCTATAATAAGCAACTGACCAAGTCGGAACCCACATGTTTTCTTTAGAATCTACAATAAAAATCCTGAGGTCAGGAAATTTTGCTTTCTACTTGTCATCTACAATAGCTTGATTTACATGGCCTACTAAGGACTTCCCTTAGTACAAGGGAGAAACAGTCTTCACCAATCACCCAACCCTTAAAGAAGAGGTCGGACCACTAACCACACGATCTACAAGGAGGGTTCTTACTTAAGCCCTGACATGACCTAAAGGGTCAACCTGCCAATTAATGATAAACTGATTTGACTAGTCCACTTAGAAGATTTGCACAAATAATCATTGCAACAAAAAATCTTTTTCATTTACGTGATAAAAAGAGTACATAATGGGGGAAAAAAGAAATACAACAGTAAGAGGGGTACAAGAGAAGGGAAAGGTGTTCAGGGTTCCATTCGAGGAGGCTACTCGGAAGGTGAAACTTCAACTTTCAGCGGGGTGAAGTCTTTAGAGGGGTCGACCTCTAAAGCAGACAGGTCGATCTTAGGGTGCACCTACATCTTCCAAGCACTAGTCGTATCCAAGGCTGACAAGCGCATCCATATCTTCTTCGAATTCCTTGGAGGCCTTGAACTCTTCTACGGCCGCTGCCGGAGCCACAGGGATAGCTGCCTGGGCTTCCTTCATTTTTGCTCTATATTCGCGCCTCAATTCGCCTTCCATCGGGCGCCCTTCTCCAGAGCTTCTTTAAGAAGCGACTTTAACGCTTCCAGCTCGGTCTTCGCCCTCTCCACCTGAGCCTTCAAAGAAACATTCTCCAAGTGAAGCTACTTAGACTCAACGCTCTTCTGCATCAGAGCCGCATCTACCTCTTTGCATCACCTAGGGCACTGCCTTTTATAGCAGGTTTACTTGTACGGGTTTCAATGCTTGCATTTAATGCGTAGCCGAAGATGGCTCCTTAACACTTCTTCTGAACACGTGGAGCACTACCACTTGCTGCATAGCTCTGCGACTGAGAACAGGCCACACGTCAGCACCCCATACGTCGAGATCTGAAAAGGCGCCCTGACAGCGCACGTGACCTCGAGCCATGACACGACACCACATTCGCAACGTATCATGATTGCAAATATGCTCCGATTTCTATGCACACCACCTAACTCAACATTAATGACAAGAAGATTCGACACCCCAGGCACAAGATAGTACAACCTGACCAAGACCGATCTACTTCTCAAGCCCCCCTATGTAAACTTGAAAGTAGGGGGAGCTTACTGTTATGGGAAAAATGGATCGACCAATAAAATAAGGTCAGGTCAGAACTTTATGCACTTCGCTAGGTCAGACAACGACTATAACATCCCAAGAATTCCAGATGTTAATAATGTAAATATTGAATGCTTCAAAATCGTACCTTATTTTTTTATTTTTCATTTAGATCACATCTAATTACATTCACAAGAATAAAATCAACTGTATTTATTATTCCATTAGAGTAAAAAATATACAAATAATTCTTTAATGCTTTCTCAATGAGAACTTATTACATTATCAAAGTTTGCAGTGGAAACTAAATAAAATAATTCGTGGTGCTATCCTTCTTCTTTATTCGAAAGAATCTTCCATACAATGATAACCGGCCGTATCATCAACATGTAATTCACCTGCAATATCTATATGATTGGAGAGGGTCCATGCCCTACTCATAGTGATGGTTATCCTTTAAGATTAACTCTAATTCTAGAGATTCATAAGAATAATGTGAGGGTACGTCTCGTACTCCACCACTACGAGTAGTATCAGTATGCGCAACCAATATACACATATATGCGCGCGCGCACACACACACTCACAAACACGAATGCATGCCTAGCAAAGTGTGTGCATTCCATCATACGTAGTGATCATCACAATGTGAAATATAATTCATAGAAAATTCAGCTCGCCCTGCATTCTTACACTACGGAGATTCACCGGCATCTCCAACATTAACTTAAATTTATGCAAACATCTCAAAGCGACACGACAACACGATTTGAAGATTTACGTGACATGATTTGTTCATGGAGTAACTATTTGTGACATCCAATCCTGAGAAGTGATGTAACACGCATAATAGTTTACCTATATTGATTGTACACCACTACCCAACCCATGAGATTACGTGCCGACCAAGAGGGCCGCTACCTGAAATGCATTACACCCATGATAATATATATGAACCACTATATATGAGGCTTAAAATACATCACTTACATCAATGGAGAAATAAGTCAAAACATGAGGATTTTTGAATTCCAAGACACATGCCCGATCTATAAAGGGAGGTAATACAAGGCTGACCTAATAAAGGAGAAGAGTAGCAATAAGCTAACTCAATAAAAGAGAAGAATAGCAAATAGGCTAACTTAACAAGAATAATGGGAGATGATCAAATGTTAGTGCACTCACCTTGCACACTTGTTTGTCAATCACGTGAATAATTGTATCAACTAAGTTCGGTGAGCCGTTGGAAAATGAAGACTGAAGATTCAATTGGAGCAGAAGAGTCAAGATACATTCAAAGGGTAAAACGATGTTCATATCCTCAAAACAAAACAAACCTATACCCTTTAGATGATCCTGACTCAAATAAGAAACCTTATTTAGATCATCCCTTAGCCAAAAAGCTCATATTCCCCATCTTCTTTAATTGGGCTATATAGGTTCAAAGTTGCTGAAAGAATTGTAGGACAAGAACTTAAATAGGAAAAAACTGTCTTAACTTCGGTTAGAAAATGTGCCACCGAATGGCATCTTTGGTCCCACCGAAAGTGACTAAAACAGTCCAACAAACATTGAAGGCAATTCGGTCACACCGATACTATATTCGGTGCCACCGAAAGTGATAAAAAAATGTCCAGTAACTTTAAGACTTAATTTGGCACCACCGAGAGTTAATTCAGTCCTACCGACGATAGTTCGGCGTGACTAAAGGATCCCTCGGTAGGACCAAAATATAGCCGTTATAGATCTATTAGGATTTTTTGTCACACCCAAACCGGAAAATCGGATTCACAGGAATCTCGATTACCGAATCTGGTGCTGGCAGCCTCCGTAGTGCCCCATTCTCGGCTCCCAGCGCCCATATGACAGGTTCCGATCCTGGGATCCTACAAGGAAATTTTTTTTTCAACGTACATTTATCTCGTAAAAAACATAACCACAAGTTTTTAACAATCATAGAGTGTAAGGTATCTATCAGTAGATATGTGATGTTATCTTCTGGTATTCCTAAGTTATGCCCTGATACCAACTTCTGTCAACACCAGATTCGATAATCGGGATTCCTGTGAATCCGATTTCTAGGTCTGTGGCGTGACACTTTTTCTCTATAAAAGGAGCATCCAAAACTTCATAAAAATTATGGATTAAGGCATCCTGGAGTCCCTAGTGCATCACAAGCTTACCCTAGCCATTTTAGACTCTACCCATACGAGATTCATGTTCTTTTCATTGTGATTCATCATCTTAATGAGTATTCAAAGCTCTTATTAATGAAGAACATGATCTCAAGCCTTCACTAGAGTATTGAGACCAAACCTATTGGTATATTCTTAGTCTTCGTCATACTCTAGTGCATCCATCAGTTGAATCCCCTAGGAAATTCACTTGCCGTCAAGTTATAGGAGATTCAACCTACTCCTATTACCATGTTTACCCGAAAAGGAACATCATATACAAGGAAATCGATTGTGAAGCTGAAACATCAGGTCAACCACAGCATCGTGATCGGAGGAGCACTAGGGAGCTGATTAAAGCTCAATAAAGCAGAGATCAAGCAACCTACAAACTATATCAAGAAGGGCTCATCCACTTATAAGGTAAGTATAAGAGTCCAAAGAGTTTGAAACCTATTTCTTGTGTAAGATGTGGTTTCAGACTTTGTTTGCAAACTCGCTAAGACCTTCATAGGCCTTCGGTGGGAGAATACGTCAAGTCCTTATGTAGGACTGGTTAGCCTTGTGTAGGCTTCACCTTGTGTAGGCAAAAGTTACCTTGTATAGGCAAAAGTTGCCTTGTGTAGGTTCCTTGTTAGGCCCTTGTGTATGACCTTTGCCTATGTGGCTTAAACCTATGTTATTGTGTAGGACCCTTGCTCTTTTGTAGGGCATAAATTGTAGAGTCCTTGTGTAAGCTCCTTGTTATGTTCTTGTGTAGGACTTGTTATGTCCTTGTGTAGTCTTCACCTTGTGTAGGCAAAGGTTGCCTTGTGTAGGCTCCTTGTTATGTCCTTGTATAGGACTTGTTATGTCCTTGTGTAGGACCTGTTGCCTACAAAGGTTGCCTTGTGTAGGCTCCTTAGTTAACCTTGTGTAGGTTGTGAAGATTGATGGTTAACCTGATTTTAAACCATTTAATAGTGAAATTCGGTATACTCTACGAGAGATTGCTTCCGCCGGGAGTGGAGTAGGTACGTAGTTGAACCACTATACATGCCTGTGTTTGGATTTGTCATTTGCGCATTTGTTTAATTATGCTTATGTATTTGAATGCTTAACTATGTATACATGATTAGATGAATGCCTAGGATTGATAGATAGCATATTCCATACACACATGTTCACTATGCTATATGCTAGTTACTTAATGTGCATATTTTAAGTAGCTTATGTGATTGGACCCTTTATTGGCTTGGAAGCCTTTAGAGTTATATTGCCTTGCTTAGTTTAGTTACTAAGTAGTTTAAGATTAGGCAATTAGGATTTTTAAATTGACATAATATTCAAAAAGTCCTATTCATCCCCCTCTAAGATACTTGAACTAATTCCATACTTCTATTGTAGCGGTCTAAACCGCAATTTCATCAAAAAGGCCAACTCAATATAAAGTGGAAGCACGCGTCGCTATTAAACTTGACAAAGGGCAAGGCTTGTATTCATCACCCCACATAAATTCATAAAAATTACGCATAATTAAAATCATACCTTAACCATAATTCCCGAAAGGATAAATAATTCATAACGATCCATCAATTAATTGCATGAAAAATCACAATAATATGAAAGTATGCAAAAACAAGATAAATCATATTGACTCAAATTAGTGTAAGCTTAAAGGAATCCCTCACCTTAGCCTTAGATCTAAACCCTAGGTAGATCTTGATGTAGAAGAGCTTCTACATGAATTATGACATCGCTTGAGTGAGAGGGAGACACCATACATGTGGAGAAGGAAGAGGATAGTGGACGTCTAAGCTTCTCTTTCTCTTTTTCTTTTTCTTTTTCTTTTTCTTTCTCTCTTTCTATTTCTCTCTTCTCCTTGGACATTAGGAGGTGGTGTGTGAGTGGAGAAGGGGACGTACACCCCTTTTACAAAAGGAGTGGGCGTGTAAGAGGGGTGTGTTTCACATCCCACTTGGATTGAGTTTCTCCAATTTGACCTTTTCTGGCGATCTTTCTTTAAATCTAATTCGTTCAGTGTGTCGGGGTCATCAAATAGAGACGGGATATATGATTTTCTTGGTGATGCGAAATTTAGATTGGCATATCTTTAAAATTCTCTTAACGGGTGCTAAAACAAACTTAATCTCAATTAACGGATCACACTTAATGATCAGGGCCCAATTTTGGTAGAAATGTGTAGTCATGATAGGAAAACGGTTGAACAAAAGTTGGTAGTTGATAATTGGTGAAAAATGCCTAAATCTGAAATTTCACCTTTTGTACTAAAAGGAATGAATTAGAGTTAAGGCGGTCATCATTCAATAGTGTAGGATCATAGATTGGGATTTAAATTTTATATGATATCATAGTCATATGAGGCCAAAGTGTAGTCCAAATTTGAGTTATGATTGACGGTGTAAAATGGGTCAATCGTAAGCTCCAGATTTAGAAAGAGTCGGTAAGCGTGACACGAATAATTTTGCGACTAAAGAAAACCTACCAAGGTGGGGTTCTCATATTTCATACTTGGTCTATATGATGAAAAATTTAAGTTATTCTTACGAAGGGAAATATCCTACTATGACTACCTACGAGCTTTCTTTACTCGATGGACACCAAAATCAACAGTTAATGGACTAATTTGTTAATTGGGTCACTTTTACAATGATTTAAGGGCTGAAATTCGAGGTGTATGGTTAATTTATAATAAATAGGTATGGTATAAAATTTTACATGAAACGTATCATAGGAACCATGTGATTTAGAATTCAAGGGTATAGGTTAATGACATTAAGTGTTTATAATTTTGCCATATTTTATTTCTCCAACTTCTACCATCTGTAACGTCGGACTATACCATCCAAATACATTGAAATTTGACAGACATTTTTTACTTTTCATTCTTTTTCCATTACCTCATTTTGGGCCTTGATCACTTACAGATGACCAAGATGCCTTTTTAATGAGCTATATCGCCCTTAGGTCTAAATCAATGCTTTCATATATCTAATAAAGAAGTCAGCCGGTAGTTGTGGCATATACCTTACGATCTTCAAACTGAGTAGTTCATTCTGATATTTAGGCGGCTCATTGGGCGGATCCAAATATGATGGATGCTCAGATGACATGTTAAAATAGAAAAACTTGATGGTTAGTACTCTAATCATGCATGTAGGTGATTGTATGGTCAGTTTTGTAAACTGGTGAACACAAGTGAGTTTTTGGAGTGATCAAGAAGTAGAACATATATACCGTTAGATTTAAGTGACTTGTTCACATGTGTAAGTTTCTCAGATTGTAGTTTTGATGATAAGTTAAACATATTCATAGGTAGTGAACAAGATGAACATATTAAAATCTCAATTTGATATGTGTAAGAGTGGATGCAGATATCAAGTAATTAAGTTTACTATAATTGAGTGGTCTAAACTCAAAGTGGACGGTCAAATATTTTTACCTATTGGTGGATAGTTGACTGAACAATTAGTTATGGTGGACAAGTGGGAATAGTCAGACATATGATGTCTTGTCTTAAAATTAACGGTTGGATGGCTTGATCTATGGATGAAGATCATTCTCAACGGTCAAATTCATGTTAAAGAATAAATGTAAGGTTATGATAGGTAAATTGCTATCGTACACATGTGCATACAAAATTAAACTTTATGGTGACACTCGAGAACTTTCAATACTCGGGTATTGAAAAGTTCAGGGTATTACAACGACAGATACGACTAAAGATTTGACCTCTGGCCCCAGACCGAGTAGGAAATAAGGTCGAGCTCGGTCTCTCGTCAGCAGGTCAGAAGACCCACTGATTTGCCTAATTTCAAAAGAAGCTCAACTATTACTCGCCAAAGGAGTCAGGTCAGCGTAACCCCAGGTCAGCATAATCCTAAGTCGGCATAACCCCAGGCCGGCACAACCTTTCTTTTCCTGGTTCCGACCTGATCCTGACGGTGTCTACCCAAGTTCCCAGCCAAGGATCTAGGAAAGCGGCTGCAACATGGATCTGCCCGAGATCCTAGCCGAGAATCTAGGAAGATTATCGTGACACATACGGGATACGAATCCTACCACAACACGTCCCTACCCAACAAGGAGATCTCCTCTAAGCCACCGCCTCTCCTCATTTATAAATAGGAGCCCTTCCAATGGTGGAAGGTATGCACAATCTCTAGCCTAAAACTCCGTTTACAACTAGACTCAAATTCCTTACCTGACTTAGGCATTGGAGGGTCCCCTGTATTAGCCAGGGTCTCCTTTCTCCGTTCCTTGTACATGTGCTTAAAGGTCCAAGGAAGGTTAACCTGATTTTTGCATCAACACAAAAAGTCACAATTATCAAAACAATGAGATGACTATTTTAATAACAATGGATAAAAAACATATCGAGTTCACTCACCTAATGATTTGGCGAGGAGGAATTATTTTTCGAATAATTGAAATATGATAGTTTAGAATTTCCTAAAACACAACATATACATAGAATTATTATCCTGATTTATAGAATTCATATGATAAGGCCCACCTTTGATTGATCGAGGACATGACCAGGGTCCATAATATTCTCAAATCTGGATCTCTTTAGATTCAACCCTTGATACAGGGTCTGTAATGACAACCATTTCATGCGAGACCTACCTGATTAATCAAAGTGGTCTCTATCATTTTCATTTACATTTCAAATAACCCAACAATTATAGTTAATCATAAATGAAATGACTCAATTCATCAGAGTCCTTAAATTCAGAGTATAAGTAATATGTTTTTACCTTTGTCGGTCGGACTGAATCGAATTGACTGATGCATGCTCTGTCAAATTTAGTTAAGATCTCTCTATCAATTTGGATTGATAATCCTACGTGTCAAATTGACTAACTCTTAAATTCTACTTTATTCTTTAGAAAAGAATAAAAGTTTTGAGAGTTTTCTTATTTAAAATCTAAAGTATACTTTAAATATATTGGTCAAATCCTAACCGATTAATGACCAGTTAAGGAACAGTTTATGTAGGGCCAAATAATCAGTTTAATTTGAAACCTTAATAGCCCACACGGTATTTTTAATACTTCTCTTTTTAACAAATACCATCTAATCAACATGGTCCACCTGATGATTAGATTGACCTAATATTTGTGGCTCCAACGTAATTCCACCTCAATAATTAGATGGATGGTGTGGATCGGATTGCACATGCATGTCAACGTGGGCCATGCCCAATTCCCATGCTAGAAGCAAAATATAAACATCTACGTAGAGGTTAAAGGTTTTATAATCAAACATCTTACTCGGAGATGATTTACTGATCATACGAGACAGATCTAAGCCATCCATTGACATCATAAAATTTTAAATTGATAAAGGGTTAATAGATCTCTTAGATCCAGACCATTTATATTTCCAAAATAAAAAAAAATTAATTTAAAGTATCATAAATACAATCTTAAATCCAGACCATTAATAGAATATATTATGGTCTCTAACACATTCTATTAATGGTGAAAATATGTTGATTATTTATGTTCTTTGTGTATATGATCATGAATTAGAATTTCATTATTGAATATATCTTTTTCTTTGTCTAGCGAGCTATACTTAATTATGAATGTTAGGTGTGTAATCTTAAGGGTATTCCTCATTACAATATTCATTGACACTATCAAAACATATCAATTGATGCAGGCGTAGAGCGAGTCGACACCGTTCACCTATTTGATGGAAATGATTGAGTAATTAAGGAGCTAGATGATGTCCTAGTGGAGCATACTGAGCTTCGTCATTACTTAATAGATTTTCATTTCGAATTAGCGTACTTTTGGTATTTGGGTTGTATAAATCCTGTATGGGAACTACATTTGAATTTTTGTAATGAACGTAATACTTTTACTCAATGTTCAGTCTACTCCGCTAGTAATTGCTGCTAACTATGTATATTAATTGTTTAAATTTGAACTTTAAATTTTATGGTTAACACTCGGTATTTCGGAAAACAATTTGTACACTTGAGTTACGAAGGTGTTACAGATATCCCTCATGGCATGACTCTGTGAGGCCTCAATAATGTATGTGTTTTTTCCATGTTGTCCATCTAATTTTATCCTCATGACAAAAAAATGAGGTAGATGGAAAGCTCATGTGAACCATACCATGTGTAACAGTGGGAATTATAATGCCCACATTGAAACCTTCCTAGGGGCCACCATAGTGTTTATTTGCCATCCACCGAGTTCCTATCACACCAATATGAATGAAGGGAAAACGCAAGTATCGATTTGCTACAAAACTTCTATGGCCTTCAAAATGATTTTAATGCTGGGCTTTCAATACCCCTATTTTCTATGCCGTGCTTTACTTGAATTTTGGTTATACTTCATTTTGGGCTCATATCTAAAATGAGCTAACAAAACAACACAGTGTGGATAAAACAAATACATCATGGTGGGATCTACTGAGTTGTTTCTGCTCAATTTTAGGCTCATGAGGCAGATATAAAGGTCAAGTGGACCACACTACAGGAAACAATGGGAATTAAATAAAGTTGACCACAGTACTACAGGAAACAATGGAAGTTAATTGTTGGTGAAGGCCAATTTTCTTGTAGTGTATTTGTGTTTCTACATCCAAGTAGTCTGTGACTTTATCCCCGCTGTTTCTTGTGACGTGGCCCACTTGAGCTTTGGATTTGTCACATTTTTGGGGATCAAAAAACAGATGGACGGTATGGACAAAACACATACATCACCATGGCCCTATAGATTTGGATCACCAGGGATAGATCATCGATCAGGCAATCCACTACAATTCTGGAGGTCAAGGATCATTTTGGTCTCATAAGGGTCATGGAATACATGTTAAACACTGGTCCATTCGTTATATAAGGAACCCTGTGAATTGACATGAAATTTCATAATATTTGGTGCAACCAAACGCAGCCTAAGTTAAAGATAGATTATCCTCTTTTGCAACAGCAGGGTCTACTGTTTAAGATGGACTGCTGCGAAATGGTTTTGTATAAGGGTGGTATTAGGCCGAGCAACCCCAAGGCCAAAGAGGCTGACGTGGATTTGGACTGGGCTTATATATACATATTAGCCTGGCCTATGGGACAGATCTGAGTCTGATATGCATGGCCTAATCATTTTTTTTTTTGGGCAGGATCGTGCACAAGTCCTTTTTTTTTTAATTTAACCCGGTCAGCCTAGCGTAGCTTCACTTCACTTTTTGATGTAGAGTGGGTTGTGAATAATTTCATGGCCAAGATGGACAAGAAGAGGCCCGATCGCAAGCAAAAGTGATCCGGACCGTTAGGACCTTAAATTGCACATATCTCGCAAATCGAAATGAGTTATTCAACGTACAATATATGATTTTGGGGTAGGACGAACTACTTTAGCCACCCAACCTAGCATATGCGCAAGCCGAATTTGCAAGATTCTGCATGCCCGTTTTATTAATGTTTTTATTATTTATAGTAAGTTTTAGTTATAACTCTTCATCCATTGGGCTTTAGCAGTTGCATCCAACATGAAAAATGCTTAAAATAATTAGGGGAACATCATGATTCATCCAAATAGGATAGTTACTATTTTGGGCCGAAAACCATGCACACTAGTAGAGATCACGACTGTGTCTGTAAGTAGTAACTTTACTATTTATAGTAAATTGTGAATTATAGGAGTTTTAGTTGTAGTTTGGTTCCGAAACTTCTCCCATGACTTAGCATCCCTATTTGAAGGGTTGTAAACTTGTTTATTTCAATCATCAATCCAATTACGAATTTTCTAGCATTTATTTCTATTTTATATTTGTTTATTTTCTCGTGGATTTGAGAAATCTCTATGAGGAGTCCACTGAAGCTCTGTTGATTCGGAGTAGTTATACTAGAGGAAGATGGCGGTCCACCTCTACATGTCCTTCCCTGTGTCACTTCTTGTGTTCATGTCTCATATTTTCTTATACCACCCCTTCATTTACAATGTAGACCATTGATTTCATTCCTCGAGCCATCCCATCTATTTCTTCACGCATATGTGGCCCACTTGGTCGAACACAAAGATTAGCAAATTCAAGTGGGACATTGAGGTTTTTGTCAATATTTTAGCCTGACATGGGACTTGGCCCAAAAAAATTTAGCGTGTTCATATCATCTCAGATAACGGGTCCAGTTATAGGGTTTGGGTTCGGGGCGTGAAGCAACTGGACTCGGTACTGAAGGCACTGGAGAATTGTAAAATATATTAAAATATCTGAACCCAGTTTTATTAATCAAAGAACATCATCCATCCACCGGAAAACATATCTCACGGAACATCATGATCGTTCATCTTCTTCATTATAATCAAAAATGGCAACAGCATCTGGTCCCACCAGCCGGATAGTCCTGGCAAAATCCCGAGCTAGCAAATATATGGTATTGGCAGTGTTTTGTGCAGTCGTCGTCCGTCTTGCATGGCACCTCCAGCCATGAGCATAAGTCCTCGGCCATGGTCCCTGCAACACACCAAGGTGCATGTTAGTCGAGACACACGACTAGGTGGTGACCATAAACAAGAGGAATTGCATGGAAATGCATAGCTTGTATAGATGGAGACCATGTATCCTTGACCCAGAACGTTGATAGGGAACATCGAGGGATAGACCACTATTCAAATCTCAATTAACCGTTGCAAATATGAAGGTTTAAAACTACCACTATTCAAATCTCAATTAACCATTGCAAATATGAAGGTTTGAAACTACCTACCTATTGCCAGGGTGCAGAAAACGAGCAAGAGAAGAACAAAAGCAGTCGTGCGAAGTTTAGTTGCTGCCATTTCTTGAAATTGAGTGTGGGTCAAATGGAGAAATGGACGGTTTAAATAGAGCCTGAAGGTTACTATGTCAGCGTTTCTACTACCGTTAGATATGCCAGATCTAGCCGTTACCAAGGAATTAATTTGGTGGAAACGGATTGGCTACTCACCCTGCCAGCAGCCAATGGCTGATAGTCGGTGCTCTGTGGGCCCCACCATGATGTATATGTTTCATCCATACCGTCCATCTATCTTTTCATATGATTTTATGGGATGAGACCAAAAATTAATTATATCCTAATCTCGAGTGGACCACATTATATGAAACAGTGTTGAATGAGTGACAGCCATTAAAAACCTTCTGGGGGCCATAAAAGTTTTATATCAGGCTGATCTTTGTTGTTTTCCTTCGTCTGGCCTTGTATGACCTAATCAACAGGTTGGGTGTCAAATAAACAGGACAGTGGGCCTTAGGAGGATTTTATATCAAGCTGATCTTTGTTGTTTTCCTGCGTTGGGCCTGTATGCCCTGATTGGATGTCAAATAAACAGTACGGCGGGCCTTAGGAAGATTTTAATGATGGATATCCCATCACTACTGTTTTCCTGTGGTGTGGTCCACCTTAGATTTATATACCTCTCATTGTTTGCATCAAGCCTTAAAATGATATGGAAAAATGGATAAACGGAATAGATGAAACACATACATCATGGTGGGCCGACAGAGCACCGACCACCAGCCCGGCAGGGGAGGGACGCGGATTGTGTACTGAGTAACTCAGCACGCTAAGCATACTGAGTAAACTGAGTAAATTCGGTGGGGTCCACCATAATTTACATATTTTATCCACTCCGTCCATCCATTTTAAAAGATAACTTGAGGCCATAGACCAAAAACAAAGTGTATCCAAATCTCAAGTGGACCTCACCACGGAAACAGTGTGAATTGAAATTCTACCGTTGAAAATTTCTTAGGGGACACAGAAGTTTTGGGTCAATCTGTTATTTCTGTTTTTCTTTCATCCATGTCTGTGTGATCTTATGAACAGGTTAGATGACAAATAAACATCACTGTGGGGCCTACCAAGGTTTCAACGGTGGATGTCATTATTCCCAGTGTTTCCTGTGGTGTGTTCCACTTGAGCTTTGTGCATGCTTCAATTTTCGGCTCAACCACTAATATTAGCCGTAAAAACAAATGTACGACGTGGATAATCCACACACATTCATGGTAGGCCAAACTGAGTTTACTCAGTACGATAAAAGCATACTGAGTAACTCAGTACGTAATCCGATTTCGCAGGGAGTAGCAAATCCGTTTTCGAATTTAGTACGGCATTGAATTTAGTACCTGAAAAGTCGAGTCTCGCACACGTTTTTACGACGCGGATTTCATGCGAAAGCGCTGGGATGCTAAGTGGGGCCACTGTGATGTTTGTGATCATTCCACATCATTGAAAAAGAGTTTCCTATCGTTGAAATTTTCATGAGATCTAAATGTTTATATGCCATCCAGTCCGTTTATAAAGTCCTTGCCACTGGAATAAAGTGAAAAACACCGATATGAAACTTTGTAGCCATGCAAATGTTTCAAGCTGTGGTCACTAAATCCCAACCGCTTCCTCCCGTGCAGCCTATTTAAGGTTTAGATCTACCTTATTTTGGACATACATGTCCTAGAGTAAGCTCTTAAAACGGTTGGATAGTGTTGATTTCTCACAAACATTACTGTAGTCCCCACCTAGCATTTCAGTAAAGGAACTTCCTTAGCAAGGCTTTCTTAGGAAATAATCGTTTTTTCACTTCAGTTTAGAGCATGAGCCCAAAAATGATCAACACATCCAAAGTTGAAGTAGACCACACACCACGAAAAAATAATGGGGACTGAACATGCACGGTTGAAAACTTTCTTAGACATATTGTGATGTTTTATATGCCATCCAACTTGCTCGCAAGGGAAAACATAAATATAAGTTTAACCCAAAACTTGTCTAGTCCCTAAGAAGTTTTCAATGAAAGGCATTCAATCCTTATTTTTTGTGGTGTGTTACACATGCTATTTGGTAAAACTTAATTTAAGCGGATTGTCTGGTGTACCGCACACTACCGATGTGGCTGGTGTGTTGACGTCACCAAGTTTTATGGGTCCCATCATGAGGTATGTGCTATATCCAAACTGTCCGTCCACTTGGTGAGATCGTGGTAAGGCTTGAGCTGAAAACTAATACAGATCCAAAAATCAAGTGGACCACACAGTAAAAAGGAGTGGAGGATTGAACGCCTGCAATTGAAACCCTTTTGGGGTCACAGAAATTTCGGATCATTGTTCTCTTCATCCAGGACTTTGTGAGCGTGGAGCGTGTCAGGGACCCTTTTGGAGTTATTCTTATATGGTCTTTGTATTTCTCCCCTTTGAGCCTTGTACTTGTGAAAAGTTTAAATTCTTAGTGGATTTTGTAATATTGTTCCTATTGTTATTTATCTGTGGTTATGATGTTATAATCTTGGGCATGCTCAATTGAATCAGACTTATATTTTAGAAATCCTCCTTATAGGATCCCAGAATCAGAACCCAGTGAATAAGCGCTAGAAGCCGAGAATGGATACTATGGAGGCTGTCACAGCTGGATTCGGCGATCAAGAATTTTGTGACCCCGGTTTCCGAGTTTGGGGGGCGACAAGAGTAACAGATTGGATGATGTGGACCACTTGAGCCTTAGAAATTACTCAATTTTGAAATCAAGATAAAAAAAAATGATCTCGAAAGATGAATGAACGGTGTAAATATGATAAATACATCATTTTGATGCCCATGTAACTTTGATCTTCTTTGAACAGTTCATACAACTCGGAGCGTCAGCACTCGTCTTCGCGCGACACGCACCCACACCAGCTTGGATGCTGGTGTGTGGTACACCATCCAATCTACTTCGGCTAACAAAATTGAGTAGTAAAGGGAAAGGAACTTCACGATTTTTCTCTCTACAATTCTTGCTAGCTACTACTGAAGTGGAAGGAGTTGCACCTCAATGCAGATTCTGCAACCATTTCATACCTTTTAAATTTTTTGCCAAGCAGATTGCGTGGTGGCATACACACTACCGACCTCGGTGGGGGTTGATGTCACCTAGCCCCACCATGGGACTTGTCACCGAAGTTAAGAGAGTCTGGATCCTCTTTTACCAGGTAAACAGAGAATTCCTATTACCCTGATCCTCATTGGTCCACGTCACCACTCACTTAAAAAATAAAAAATATAAAAGAAAGCTCCGGACGCCAAACCATTATAAAAAAAAACAAAGGAAAAAAAAAACCAGAAAGAGAAAACGGGAAGGGAGGGAAAAGAAAAGGAGGGTGTGTTTCGTGACCTCCGACTCGCCCTTCTCGTCAACGAGTTTGCCGACTCGGACGTCGACTCGCTCCTCCTCGACTCCACCCACCTCAACGCTGCTTTCAATCTCTCCACATCTCCCTCACCCACGGTCAGTAAATTCCCAAAATACCCTTCTCCTTCTTCCAAATTCCTCACCACCTCCCTTTCTCACTACCAAATTGCCCTTATGTTTCCTTCTATTTTCCATTAGGCTGCGGTTGTTGCGATGTAAGCGGGCCTTTTAGAGAATCTCTACAGCGGATTGTCGATAGCAAGCACAATTTCGACTGCCTCCTTGTAGAGGTATTGTTCCTTTGTTGGTTCCGTTGCCTACCTCACTTGCATACATTCAAAGTCCAATTTTTTGAATTTTTAGTCCGATGCTTTTTGGATTTCCAAAATTTTCATACAAAAAGTTAAAGGAGGGTGTGTTTCGTAGACATCCGGGCTTGAGAAGCCAGAGAAGTTTGTAGCGGAGTTAGAGGAAGTCGGCATAAATCTGGATTGGATTATTGTTGTGGTGGATGCTGAATCACTTCCCAAGATCTTAAGCACGGATGTTGTGAAGCAGCAGTTGCAGCATGTGGATCTTGTGCTGCTGAACAAGTACATTTTTTACTTGATAGGAATGATCGCACGCATTATCCAGCCCTGTGTTCCCTGCCAACATGTCATGTGTGTAGGATATCTGGGCCATGCGAAAGAAAGAATGTGGATGGTTCATTTAAAAAGGAAGCAACAATTTGAATGGTCTGGATTGCTGTACCTGTACCACCATGTGACGGACAAGGAACCAGATTGTTTTTTCCAACCAACTTAATTGCCCTGATTGTTTTGTTAAATTACCAAAAAAGCCAAGCACTTATCATGGTATGGATAATAAGTATAGGGAATGATCACATACTCAGACATATTTCAATTCAATTTGTGGGGCCTACTTTAATGTGTGAAGAATCCAAACCATGCATCAGGTGATCCACGTCCTGCTCATTATATAACTTAAAAATTAGGCTGGTCTAAAAAAACTCGAGTCCGGATCCTCTATTATTTGGTAAACAGGGATTCCCTGATTGCCTAATCCTCTTGCTTTTGGATGGCCTTTTTTGCTCGTAAATAATTTAACAGACTGTAAATGATTTGCAGTATTTATAGGAAAAAAGTTTGGATTTCATTTACAGGCTCGAATGGTTCTCCATTCACAGGACTTAAAATGCTTTATAGGCTATCCAAACGCACACAATCATTTACCTGTAAATCATTTATTGTTTAAAGCCAAACAGAATAGGCACCTGTAAATCATTTGCAACTTAAACCATGCCGCAAGGGAAGAATGTCTCCTCTTAAAATGTTCACAAGACCACTTTGATTGATCATTATAGGTCATTCATTAGGCCATTCAAAACTCTAGTGGCCCACAGATTATATAGGATTTGGGGATAATTTTCGTCGATTGCTCTTAATGGTGACCCCGTAGATTTATTTAAAGATTTTTTTAGATTTATTTGAAGTGTTTTATGTTAGATGACGGGTTATATATATTATACAACTCTTTTTTTTTTAAAATCAGTCCTCATGTTAAATTTCTCTTGACATTATAGGTCAATTGAAAATAGAGCTCTTATGGCTTTTTTGCACGCCATGCCTGGTGGATTCTATGCCTCATTCATGATGTGATATAGACATCGACTCAGCAGTGAAAGTTGGTATGGATGATCCAGACATGGATGAGAAGGTACCGAATTCAGAAATTGGTATAGAGTTTAAAACAGAGAAAGATGCATATGATTTCTACAATAGTTTCGGAAGGAAAGTCGGTTTCAGTATTCGAAAGCATAGTGTAAAAAAGACAAAAAGACAGGTGTATTGAAAATGAGAGATTTTATTTGTTCCAAAGAAGGTAAACGTTTATTTGATAAACGTGATGCTAATGTGAAGCATCATCGGGATGAAACAAGAACAGGTTGTGAGGCACATATGAAAATTAGATTGGAAGTTGACGAAAAATATCGTGTTACTGATATTAAGATTGATCATAATCATATTCTTGTATCTCCTGAAGAAGCTCATTTGTTGAGATCACAACGAAAATTTACTCAAGAAGTAGTTGCCGATAATTGTGATAATGCAGGTATAAAGCCAAAAATGACATATGATTTCATGACTAAACAAGCCGGTGGTCGACAGAATGTTGGATATAATTTGGTAAATTACAAGAATTATTTACGGACGAAAATGGTGAAAGCAATAAAGAAATTTGATAACGAAAGTCTTTTGATATTTTTTAAAAGAAAGCAAGCTGAAGATCCAATGTTCTTTTATTGTATTCAATTTAATGTTCAAGATTGTATCACCAACATTTTTTGGGTAGATGGAAGAATGATTTTAGATTATGAACGTTTTGGAGATTTGATTTGCTTTGACACAACGTATAAAACAAATGAGTATGGATGGCCATTTGCACCATTTATTGGTGTTAATCATCATAGACAAACAGTTATATTTGGGGCTGCACTCCTCTACGATGAAACAATCGATTCTTTCAGATGGTTGTTTAGAACATTCTGTGATGCAATGTGTAGAAAAGAACCCCAAACTATTCTCACAGATCAGGATAAGGCTATGTCAAATGCCATCAAGATAGAGTTACCTGGAACAGTTCACCGTATTTGTGTATGGCATATGTTTCAGAATGCTTGCAAACATCTAAGTCATCTATTTTGTTCTTCCAAGTCGTTTGGCAATGATTTTAGTAGATGTGTATATGATTTTGATGAGGAGCATGAATTTCTTGAAGCGTGGAAAAGAATGATCATGAAATATAATCTCACAGATAATATATGGTTACAACAGTTATTCAATGAAAAGGAGAAGTGGGCATTAGTATATGGAAAGAATAGTTTTTGTGCAGATATGAAGAGCACGCAGCGTTATGAAAGTTTAAATAAGGATTCGAAGAAATACTTGCATCCTGGTCAAAATATAATCAGATTTTTTGAACATTTCGAACGCTTGGTGGATGATAGACGAAATGCAGAATTAGAAGCCAATTTCAAAATGACTCAAAGTTCACCAATTGTAACTTTTCCTGTTAGCATCCTAAAGCACGCAGCTAGTGTATATACACCAACTATTTTCAAATTATTTCAAGCAGAATTTGGTGATAGCCTTGATCAAATAGTGGAACAAGTAGATAAGTCTGGTACAGTAAGAAAATATCAAGTTTTGAATAGAAGAAATCAAAGTCTTCACATTATTACTGTTGACTCAATGGACGAGTTCATCACTTGTAGCTGTAGAAAGTTTGAATTCATGGGTACTTTGTGTTCTCCTGCATTAAAAGCTACGAATCATACCCTCACAAATATCTAGGCTAAGTACATCTTGAAAAGGTGGACTCGAGAAGTTGCTTCAATTTCATTATCCTCATTAAGTAGTGGAAGTGACTCCATTGACAAAAGCAAGAAATCACAATCCCGGTGTTACAATAGTTTACTTTGTAATTTTATGAAATTAGCAACAATGGGTTGTGAAAGTGAAGAAGCATTTGAATGTGCTTCCAAGCATTTAGAATGGATGTTGCAAGATTTAAAAAAGATTTTGAAAGCAAAATAAAATGAAAAAGAACCCTCATCATATGTTGAAAGCCTGAGTAATGAAAAAGGCGTTCAAGCTTATCGGGTAAAATTCGAAGATGGTGATGTGCAGCAAAGAAGTGAAATCATTAAAATTAAAAAAGAAGCTCATGAGAAAGCAATGGAAAGTTATTATATCAAAAGAAAAAGCACTGAAATCATTGAAGTAAGAAAAAAAACTCATGAAATTAAAAGAAAAGAGAATTGTCATGGTAGACATAGAATTAAGAATAACTTGGAGAGAGAAAAATCGAAGAGATGTCGATAGAAAGAGCAGAGAGATACACCAAATCCAGTCCATCCCAATTAACAGCCCACATTAGTATGCTCTAATGTTCAATCTCCATTTGCTCAGGTAGCATTTTGATTACCCTTAGAGTAATGAAAATTTATTTTATAGTGAAATTGAAATTTTTCAATGAACTTAATATTTACTTGTACATTATGTTAGGGATACAATAATGTCGGGCCTCTCCCCATGACCACGTACTATATACCGGAAGCACAGATTCAACCGCAACTCTCTCCTTCTTGGTGTCAACCACAGCTATTTCCTTCCATGGATCAACCACATCCATATATCCAGGATGAAGTTGATTCAAATTTTCATATGTTTGATAATTTCAACTTTACACAATTACTCCAGATAATGAATAACATTTAAGGAAAGCTGATATAGTTTAGTTTTGTAAAATGAAAATGTATGCATATGTAAACTTAGGTATTTTAGTAATTAAAAAAGTAGTTGTTATTCAATTTGAACTTTGATTTGAATTATATCTTAATGAAATTAACTCGAAATTTATGGAATGTTGACTGTGTAGTATCCTGTTACATCTGGTGCATTCTAACAGTTCATGGTAAGAGGCAGTAATTCAAAATTTGGAACAGAGGAATAACGACCTTTATCGAAATAGAATATGGTAAGGTTCATCGTATCTAATATTTTCTTAAATCATTTTCAGATTTTTCCTAAAATATCTTAGCCCCTAAGTATAATCACATACTCCATCCTCATCACACCCTTATGTGTAATCACATCACACTTCCTTATAATGCACAACAGATCGTCTAGTGTATGCCAATCACACTCCACCATCCATATCACATCCTTAAGTTGAACCTCAACACACACTTCATCACCAATATGATACTGTCAAGTGTAATGGGACCACTCTAACTGAAAATCCCTTCGCATCCTAAAGTGGAACCAAGTTATACTCCCAATCAACCACATCACACTCTCAATGGTAATCCCATCACATATTCTAACTCAGATATATGCTACAACCACATTACATTCTTAAGTGTAACCAACTCACACACACCTTCATTTTCATTACACTCCTAAATGTAAATGCATCACATTTACATAAATGCATATCATATGATCAAGTGCAACCTAATCACACTATCATTAAAACCCTATCATCTTTGTCTTCAAATCTCTTTGCATTCTCATGTACAATGTAAATATATACATCTCCAAGTGTATAACCCAAATATACAAAATGTGGATTAAATGTGTAATTATATGTTGCTTTCATTCTTTTTTTTCAGGCATTGCTTTGAATTAGGAATGATGTGTTGTTATTAATGGGATCTTCATGAGGGTGAACTTCATTTTGAATTATATGTTACGGGAGGGCAATTCAGTTATGGATGGGCTTATGCAGATAAGAAGTTCAAGCAACAATAACTCCTTCGTTATATATTGCAGGAGGGTAATTCAATAGTGCTAAGGATAATTGTTCAAGTCGAAGGATGCCCAGATTTTGGCATGTTTTAAGAATTCAGAATGGCTATATTTTTTTTATTCTTTTTTGGTTTATAACAAATGTACATTTTGTATAATATACATGCCTTATATGATAGGTGGGGTCTTTTTTTTTTTGTGGGGCCTATCCTAGTTCATGTACATTTTGTGCAGCTATAGGTCCATTATACGATACACGAGGAAGGTGAACTCTATTTCTTTTTTTTTCTTTTTTTTTGTGGGGCCCACTTAAATTAATGTACATTTTGTGTTGTTTAAATGCATTATACGATATGTGAGGCATGTTTCTTTTTTGTGGGTCTTTAAGATTTCATGTACAATAATTTTGAAAAATGATGAAATTACATATTGAAATTCTACTTATGGATGTAATGAAATGCTGTTTACATATTGAACTTTTACTTTTGATATGTGATAACGATCAAGGAAGTTGAAGTCATGTAAGTGACAAGTTTAAAGATTGTTGAAGGCTCTTGAGGCTCTTCAATTGAGTCGGTGCTTACTTTTGATGATTTACAAACGCAACATACTTGTATAACGAATATCACATCTCCAAGCTTAGGTGTTGAATTGCAATTTTTGTCATCTTAATTATTGGGTTTGATTTTGATGCTTCTTACCTTAATTAGTATTCGACAGGTCGGGGCTGGTGCTGTTTTGGGATGTACAGTATCCTATATAACTCTATTCAACATCCAAACATGACATTTTATTTACCAACTGACATGACCTCTTATTTAACTAAATTTTGTGACTTGAATTTATCTAGGTAACTATTACTTTTGCTTTATCACCTACGATTATTATTATTATTATTATTATTATTTTTACTTTTTTGCTATTTTTTTTATGTAATTTCTTTTGAAGGTTTTAAATGAATGAAGATTGAAAACTGGAAATAGAAAAATAAATTATAATCTTCGCCAATATAAACAACCATATCACATTTCTAAGTGAAATCACTTCACACTCACACAATCATATCATATCCTCAAGTGTAACCTCATCACATAGTCTATCAATTGTATCACATTCTTAAGTGGATCCACCACACCAACTTTTAAACAACCATATCATATCCTCAAGTGTAACCTTATCACACAGTCCATCAACTGTATCATATTCTCAAGTGAAATCACATCACATTATCGTCTCAACCATGTCATGCGCTCAAGTGCAACCTAATCACATAGTCCATCAACCATATAATATCCTCAAGTATAACCACATCATATTATCATACAACCATATCATATCCTCAGGTGCAAACTCATCATACTGTCCATCAATCGTATCATATTCTCAAGTGGATACATACCTCATCATACTATCACACTACCATACTACATCCTTAAGTACAACTCCATCACGTTGTCCATCAACTGTATCATATTCTCAAGTGGACACATCACACTCATACAATCACATATCATATCCTCAAGTGTAACCTCATCACATAGTCCTTTAATTTCTTTCATTCTCAAGTGTAACTTCATTACACAGTCGCACTACAATATCATATCCTTAAGCGTAACCTCATCACATAGTCCATCAATTATATCATGTTTTCAAGTGTAAGATGATTACACTGTCACACAACTATGGATTATCCAATGTCATGACATAGTCCATCAACCATATCATATTCCCAAGTGAAGATCATTTATCACACTCTCATACAATCATATCATATTTTCAAGTGCAAATAGTCCATCAACCGTATCGTATTCTTCAATCTGGAACCACTTTACATTGTCACATAATCATATCATATGCATATGTGCAACCTAATCACATGGTATATCAACTATATCATATTCTCAAATGTAACCACATCATACTATCACACAACCATATCATATCCTCCAATGCAACCTCATTACATAGTACGATAACTATATCACATTCTCAAGTGGAACCATATCACACCATCACACAACCATATCCTATCCTCAAGCAAAACCTTATCATATAGTCTATCAATCATATCATATTCTCAAGTAGGACCACTTTACACTATCACACAACTATATCATATCCTTAAGGGTAACCTCATCATTTAGTCCGTCAACTGCATCACATTCTCAAGCGTAGCCCCATCATACTGGGACAATATTATATCAATGCCTTAAGTATAATCTCATCAAATAGTCCATCAACTGTATCACTTCCACAGATGCATGTACCTATTCTGATATAGATTGTACTCTCTTACATGGTGTCTGTCACTTCTTTTATTCATATTTGAAAATTTTCCAACGCTATAAAAAAATACAAAAAATAATTTATCTTACCTGCATTGGGATGCCTTCTAATAATCTAGTAAATGCTTGTGTAACCGCCAGTAAAGGCATGTGGAAATGCCAGTAAAAAGTCTGTATATGTGCAGGCCAATGTTTATTATATTTGATTGTAACATGCATTTTTTTTTGTTTACAAATTTAAAATTTAAAAGATAATATTATATAAATGAGTCCAGATCCTCTGTTATTTGGTAAACAGGGATTCCCTAATTGCCCAGTCCTGATTGGTCCATGTCACCACTTACTAAAAAATAAAAAAAACTAAAAGCAAAGTACGGATTCCAAAAAAAAAAAAAAACCAGAAAAAGAAAACGAGAGGGAGGGAAAAGAAAAAGAAGAAAAGGGGGAGAGTCATTATTTATTTTGGCTAGCTTGTAAAGTGTTTACAACGGGTAAAGAATTTCATACAGTTGGGAATAACTTGGATGATCTGATTCATGAAAGTTGTTGTGCACGTTTCGTTTATTGTTGAATTCGAAATTTTTAGATGAGTTGATCTATCAGGGCATGCACTAGCAATGGTAAGCCATTATTTATTATTATTTTTTTAAAAAAATAGAAGCTACACTACCAAAAAAAGGGGCAAAGGATTCAGACCACGTTACTTTTTTGCTACGGATATAAACCGTAGCTATAATTACTACGATTTTAATCCGTAGCTGAAAAGGTGCCACACCATTAACAATCAACAGTAGTGTAAGGGGCTCTATACAGCCTAAAAAATTATATGATTTCTATCTAATCCGTCCATCTATTTTGAAATATTATTATAAAGCATGAAACCAGAAATTAGCTAGATCGAAGGCTAAAGTGGACCACATAGTAGGAAACATGGAGATTAAATCGCATGTGCTTCCTATGGTGTGGTCCACTTAGGCAGTTAATCTACATTATGTTCAGGATGATGAGCTAAAATAATTTATTAAAATTAATGGACGGAATGGATAATGCAAATACATCATGGTGGGCCCCACGGAGCCCCTGAGAGGACCGTCCACGGCCCTACGCCCAAAATTGGGCGCGCGCTCAAAACGGGGCCGCCCCCAAGTGTCACCCCATTTCTCTCTCTCTCTCACTCCATACCCTAACCTGTCCTCTCATCTTCATCCCTCTCTCTCTCCGTTCCCAATCCCCTCTCACTCTCCGTTCCCTTCGTCAGCACTCTCCCTCTCCCTCTCCCTCTCCCTCTCCTTCTCTCGAGCTCCCGCGCCCTCACACCTCCTTCAACAGCACCGACTCTTCAACAGCGCTGCCTCCGCCGGCTCTCCGTCTTCCTCTCTCGAGCTACTAGGTAATTCTTTTTATTGATAACTTTAGAGGATACCGAGTTGTTTTTCTAGTTTTGAGATTATTAATTACAATATATTGAACTGATTCTGTTTGTGAATTCTGTTGTTCCTCCTACTCTGTGGTGGATTGCATGCATCATTTGTGTTTTTATTGAGTAGAAATTTCTTTAAAGATTCAAATTTATGTCATTGTTGAGGTAGTTTTGTCCAAGAAGAGTTTGTGATAAATAGTTCCTGTTATGCTGAAATTTGATTTGTTATCATGTAGTTTTAAGATTGTTGGATACATTGTTTTCAATGGGTCTTTTTTTATTTCTTGATCTTCTTCTTCTTCTTCTTCTTCTTCTTCTTTTTTTTTTTTCTGTAATTTGTAGTTGTTATAGAGATTGAAGGATTTAGTTCAGTTGTTATTGATGTAGATGTGCTTTTTATGGTGGCGATGGTTATGAAGATTTATTGTGATTATAGATGCTCAGTCATGTGTTTTTGTTTGTATAACACATCTTACTTGTTTCATGTTTTGAGTTTAGTCTTCAATGGCTAATGATGTTTTATGGCATTTGAAAGGATATTTGATACGTTCTTGTGTCTTCATTTTTATTATTTAGTATATGTACAACACCATTTTACAAAACTAAGTTGATGTTATTGTAGTATTGGTTTGCTTTTGCAGTCCTGATCCATGTTTGGCTGTTCCATGTGTCATTCAAGAGCTTTGGGGATATTGCTAACATCCCCATGAAGGTTGGGACATTAGCATTCCCCATATATGTTTAAATATATTCTATTGTTGGTATTTACTAAAGAAAAGAATCTTGGATTTGGAAATAGGAGCCTCTCGTTTTGCTTTTAATCACTAGTGTTACAATTGGTTCATTGAAGTGAATGGGAAAACACATGAGGTGCGATAAGATTGCCAATGCACACTGTATGGCCAGTGGTCTCCATGAATGAAAAGAACCATATCACCTAATGGAGGATGATTTAAGAGGAATTATCAGATTTTTTTTTTTTTGGTAAGATGATGTTTTCTTCGATAAGAAAAAAAAAATTCAAAAACAAAATCCAATTCCTGATTTTTGACCTGTACAACTCATGCATAGTTTTTTGGGAGAATTGTGGCATCCCTATGGTTCATGTTTTGCAAAATCCCAAAAGTGAAATTTCTCATATCCGTGAAGATTTAAACTCTTGGTGATGATTTTTGTCATACTTGTTTGCTGCCCAGCCATGGAACAATTTTCAGGGATTTTGGTTTGACATGATCTCACGTCTGTTGGTCATGGTTGATGTCATGAAGTGATTATACAATTTATTCTGATGATAAAATTTTCATTTTTGGTATTTGTGTGGCTCTCAAATGCTGTGCATGAACTTGTGGTTGTGATCAGTTACTTAATCATTTCACCATAAACATCTCTTAAGAACTCATCATTGCATTGTGATTGTTCTTTTTTTTTTTAGGGCTGCAGAGAAGATGAAACCCAAGGTTGGAATCTTAGGTCCCTGAGAAAGATGTTTCCAAAGACAAGCATTGAATTATCTTAGGCAGGTAGTTTATAGTATTAACTTGCTGCTTTGCTTGTAAATCTTGAAACATCACCTTGGTCTAGAGCCGAGGAATTGTAGGATCTTCAATGCAAGGCAATAGAACTAATTTTTCTTTTGAAATCTCTTTAGGAATTAGGAAGCTGCTTATGCAAACCAGTCTAAACTTGCTCTATGCTGTTACCATTTTTGAAGATCTTGAATAAAACTAATGTCGTTGAGAGGTGAGATGTGCATTCTGTGGAAGATATAGGGAAACTACTTCTCATGATCTAGGTTTGCTGTTGATATGATTATTTTGTGCATTCCCGTCATGCTTGAATAGTCTAGATCGATGAACCATCTCCATTTCAACAAAATGGGTTTGTTGGGACACCATTCATGTCCTAAATCATGAGGACCCTGTTATCTCTCAATTAATGTCTCATTTGGCCATCTTTTTTACCTTGTCATATCATTTTGTCAAATTGTATTTTATGTTTTTAAGATTTTATAAATTCTTTAATTGTTTCTATCTTGTTTTTTAAAAAATATAACAAGGTTTGACTCTTTGTTCAGGTTCCCAATATATGACTGTTGTAGAATATGCACCATCTCAACGTGTTCCAAAACTGTGGGCTAAAAAAGATGGCCGTGAAGGGACCATATTCAAAGGTGATAATATTTTATCAAGAAAAGAATAATACAGAAATAAAGAATGAAGCTGGCGATGAGACATCACCACTTGGGATAAGGACTCCTCTTCTCAAGAAGGTTCAAAAACCCCAAAAGGTAGATTGACAAACAATTTACAAGATTTTGCTAAATCGATGAGAATTCTTGTTTCAAATTCCTTTTTTGAGCCTTGATGATTGGTGAAACATGATTTGTAAAGCTGAGTAGAGGTAGTAACATGATTTGTTAGCTATGTTGGTAGTAACAAGGTGACAGCCTACTGTTGAGTCTGTCATTTGTCATTTCATTGCTGTAAGTATCCTTTTTTTCATCCTCTTTATATTTATTTGCATAAAGTTTCATTGAGAAATGCTGTAATGAACCTATGATATGCATTTCTAAAATGCATGGTGATTGATTGGGTCTTTTCATCTAGTGGCCTGCCACTTGGATGGGCAATATCCCACATATTGTAACAGTCAGACAATTCTGTTCAACTCATCATTTCAAGTTTGCCTTCTGAATAAAGACAATATGATCATTCTCAAAGGTATTGTTTTTAACAAGCAAGCATTGATTTTATCAGTTGATATGCCAATGAGATTGAACTTTGATTAATTTGATTTGTAGATGCTTTTTTTAGTGTTTTTTTTTTCTTTTTTCATTATATGAATTGGTTTTGCAGAGGTTTTAGCTATGGTGCTGATGTTCATGGTAGTGTTTGATGATTGATGTGGGTGAATTGTAGCATGAAACGAAGCACCCGAGTCTATGACCCAAGACTCATTCCTCGCATCAAAAGACAAGATCAACGCCTCTGTGTCACTCTCCTTAGATAGATTTATTAAATCCTTCCCGCCTTGAGAGCTTCCTTCTTGTTTCTTAAGTGCCCTGCAATCACGTTTCATGTGCCCCTTCTTTCCCCAATACCAATACCCATCTTTGTCTTTCTGTTCCTTGAATTTCTTTCTCGACTTAGAACATCCGTATTTATTGCCTCCTTTGTTTAGCAATCTTTCTCTTCCTTCAACGTTTAGAGCATTCCCCGAATCCCCTGAAACTCCTGATGCCTTTATTTTAGATTCTTCACTGAGAATTAGACCGGCCACATCATCAAATTTCAGCTTTGTCGATTCTGAAGAATTGCTCACAGCAATCACCAAACCATCCCAACTGTCTAGCAAACTGGACAAGATTAATAACGCCCTGACCTCGTCTTAAAAAATAATGCCAACGGATTCCAATTGGCTCGTGACTATATTGAACTCGTTTAGATGTTTAGCCACGCTCCCACTACTAACATTTTCATGTTGAATAGCTGTTTTATAAGATGAATCTTGTTGGACACTAAAGGTTTCTCATACATTGTAGCTAGGGCTTTCATTAATTCTTTTGTGGTTTTCACCTTCGATATATTGAAGGCGACGCTCTTAGACAAAGAGAGTCAGATCGTTCCTAAAGCCTTTCGATCCAATAAAGATCATTCAACATCTGTCATTTTCTCTGGTTTCTTCTTTTTTCCTCTTAGAGGAATATAGAGGTCCTTTTGATACAGATAATCCTCCATCTGCATTTTCCAGAAGGCAAAGTTTGAGCCATCAAACTTCTCAATTCTAGTCTTCCCTTCTTTCGTCATCGTTCCCACTTGAACTAAACCAATAGTTTTGATACCAGTTATTATGCAACGGTCTCACCCATGAATGATAAACAAAAAAGAAATAAATCTACAAGAAGAATCAAAACATTCTAAACAAACCACAAGACAAGATATACGTGGAAAAAACCTCAACAAGGGTAACAAACCACGGGTGTAAACTTCCACTATGAAGAAAAACAAAGATTACAAGCAATATACTAACCTCTTGATGCTCCCATGCACAAAGATACCCCTTGGCCTGGCTTAGAAAACCCTTTCTCATATCCCAAAATAACCTTAGGACCCCTGTTTACAGTTATGGCATCTTCCCTTTCGCACCCTTGCAAAACCGCATCAAATTTCAGCAGTTCGTGTGAAATCCGCGTAAGATTTTGCGTAGCCTCAACTAGTCAAGCAGGCTCCTCGACTGGTCGAGCGGACCCTCAATTAGTTGAGCAAGGGCCTCGACCGGTCGAGCACCACGGACCAAAAATCAATATTCATCGCTGGACTTTGAGTTGAGTAGACACTCAACTAGTGTAGTGATGCTGCCAGATGTGGCTCCACTTTTCAACAAATTCACCACCTGAAGAGAGACCTTGATGGAGACAATGTGCTAGGCTGTCATGGACTGCCCGGAGTTCCGCCCCCGTGTTGGAAGAGAACCCAAATCCTACAAAGAAGCCAAAAAGGAAGTCCCCCTTTTCCCTTCTGTATACACCCCCACCTCCTGCCACGCCTTGGTTTCCCCTGGGAGGCCCATTGACGTTTAGCTTGACCCAGCCTATAGGAGGCTTCCTCCATTTCACCACCTGGAGGGGCCAAACCTTTTGAATAATGAACTTGAATGTAATGCTTTGGCCACTCTATGCTTTTAACTATCTATTGATGGAATCATTTGCAGAGAGAGACTTTGAATAAAATCCATCTATCAGTTAAACAAACCATGAAACACCCCAAACAGAAGGAAACTTCATTCTACATTGAATTAGAAAAAAAGTATAGATTTCGTTGCCAAATGCCATCTGACAATTGTATTATTCCACTCTCATTGCAGCAAAAGAAACAGAACAAACATGGTGAATCATCTGAACCATATCACTTCTACACATTTGTTCACTAAATGCGCCCAAAGATACCATTCCTATGACGCATGGATGGGCCTTCATGAGCGTTATTGATAGAAACCGGACCATCAGGAAGTACGGTGTAAACCACTACCGGGCTTCTCACGACATGAACACCATCCTTCCATGCAATGTAACCAGAAATTATGGGCTGCTGAGCAATGACGCCTCCGCTCACCTTAACTGTAAATGATTTTGTCTCACCCATCGATGTGAAAGAAAGGACGGATGGTTCGACAGACACTTGGAAGGATGGTGCATAGACAGTTGCGTAATAGGTAGAGTTTGGAGACCCGACATTGGTTACTGTCCTGTGAAAGGTACCCCGAATGGATTGGCCATCTGGTATAGACAGTGCAAAGGATGGGTAGTTGAGGTCCCAAGCATTGCCAGTACTGTTGCCAGAGCATGTGCTTGAATCGCCAGTCACAATCCTCAATGTGGTGGTGTTGTAGCCCGAATTGCAGAGGAATTCAACGTAGTCTTGCTCGGTTGCATTATATACTAACCCGGGATTTATGGCTGCCATGGGATTGATGTGGCCAGATCCATAAGCAAATTCCGCATCTTCGTTCTTCCTAGCGTCCATGACGTAAGCTGTCGAGGATGAAATGACAGCGGGTGGAATTGGTTAATTAGTAAAACTAAAAGACCCTGTACAATGAGCTCTGCTATGACTAGCTAGTGCGGGAGTAGGATGTTGAATCCTAGTTGTATGTATTTTTGTGTCTGAACCAGGCTCTTCATCAGGTGGGCCCCACTGTGCATTTGGTCTGGTCCAAAAATCAGGCAAGTTGAGTTTTTGTTTTCTTTTTTTTTTCGAGTGGGGCCCATGGTTTCTTCTAACCATTCATTTCTTTCAAACAAGCGTGCACCTGATGAACATGCCAACTAGATTTTCCAGTCACAGCTCAACACACGTAATATATGGCTCGAAACACATGGGGAAGAGGAAGTCATTTAGATCACCTGTAGTCATGAGTGCGGATTTGATCGCTGCGGGGGACCAGTTCGGATAAGCAGCTTTGACAAAGGCGGCAGCACCGCTGGCATGTGGGCAAGACATTGAGGTGCCCGAGATTATGTTGTACTTGACGCTGGTGGTATCTGCATAGTAAATGGAAGGAGGGGCGACCGGTGACCAAGCGGCAAGGATGTCTACGCCGGGGGCCGTCAAATCCGGCTGTCCATTCATCCAAAGTTCAGTACATTAATTAGAGGTTTCTCCAAACAGCACCAATCAAGGGAAGCATCCAATAATCCACCTTACCTTGAGAATGTCTGGAGTTATTGGGTTGGGTCCTCTGGAAGAGAAGGAGATGACACGGGGAGCAGAAACATCTTTCCATGTCTCGCCAGCGAGGATTGTTCCGATGGGGTTGCTGAAACCATGCAGTTTCATGTTTAGAAGATGCTTAGGCTAATGGTATGTTTGGATGCAAAATCGAATTGAATCACAGTTCATTCCTAGGTGGCATGACACCATTTTAACCCATAGTGAGAACAATCACAATTCAATTCGAATCGATATCCAAACGCAACTAAAAAACATTAATTTTATTTTTTTTAAATGCATCTGACGTCCTTGTGGAACAGAGATGATTAGGGTATTGCTTACTCAGTAGATTGAATGTAGTCCAATACTTTCGCACCATCTTCAATACTGAGAAGAGTACTGGGCAATGGATAAGAGAAGGCGAAATCAGAGTATCGGTAGTCAGCCATGATGTTGCCCAATCCTTCGGCCTCTATCACCCCAGAACCGTCATAGATGTAGTCACAGAGGACGATCTTCCCTCGCACTTTATATGAATTGAGAGATCCGGTATCACAGGATCTTGAAATATCAGCGTTTGCACCAGCTGATACGTTTGGAGCGGATCCTCCATATATCATCGGGTATGATGTACCATTGAGTTCAAATGGATTGATGGCGTTTCCCTGCCGGCAAATGAAGGAATGATATCAGGCAAAATCAGATTGAAAACTTCATCCCCACAGTACACAATGCAAACGTGTATCGTGATAAAAACATCTAATATGATGGGTCACCATGTTGATGGGCCGTAGGCCAAAATTCCCCATGATTAGACAATTTCAACCATCCGATTGTGGTGATTTTTGCAGATTGAATTTGAGGCAATGCGCATTTCTAATTCAATCATCTTTTTTTTTTTCCCGGCCATTGATGGATCAAACGTCCATATGGGATTGTTTTTTAGATGTGGTCCCTACATGCCAAATCAAAGATCCTGATCACTGGACATATATAGAGATTATCAATATGGTTTCATGGAGTAATCCACATGACTTACAGTGAAGGTCTGTCCATTGCCAAGCGCCACTTGGGACACAAACTTCCGGTCGATTGTGCTTGCGGCCACCGTCAAAGTCCAAGGTGCGTAGTTGGAGACGGATACTGGGTATGGGCCAGAGTTTCCAGCTGAATTCGAGGTCAAGATCCCATACTTCATTGCATGGAATGATCCAATTGCAATGGGGTCATGGAAGTACGGTGATGGATAACCAGATCCAAGGGAAACCGATATGATGTCGACACCATCTGCTACTGCATCGTCAAAAGCAGCCAAGATATCAGCCAGGCCACATCCAGACGACCAGCATACTTTGTACACGGCAATTCTAGCTTGCGGGACTGCGCCTCTTGCAATGCCTTTGGCTAACCCATGGTAGCTTGCAGGTACAGCTCGGCCTGCTGCTGTGGAAGAAGTATGGGTCCCATGTCCTTCTGAGTCTCTCGGAGATTTGAAGTCTGTATCATCATAGTAGTTATCGCTGTTGTAGTATCGAGCTCCAATGAGCTTGCTGTAAATCCAAAAATTCCATTAAAAGATCTAAAAATTAACACGAAGAAACATCTACTTGAAGAGAATATAAATTCTATTAAACGTTCACTTGGCCAATGAATTTTATTTGTGGGGCTCATTTTAGATGATCCAAATCACCACGGTGTCCCATGGTGAGTGGGAGCACTGTAAAATCTTCCCCATTGGTGGATCCTAACCATCCGGTATGACCCTCTTTAAATGCAGGTCATTGCTTTACTTATTCATTTTCATCATCTTCATTGATTGGCTAGGATCATCTAAAAGGGGAGATATTAAGGCATGCGACGCCCTTACCTGCCTTCAGCAAATTTAGAATTAAAGGGGGGAGTAAAATTACTTGTTGCAGGTGAAGTTATCTACAGTCTGGCAAATCCCTTTCCATTTTGCCGGAGGAGCGCCGAACCCAACGTCGCTGAAGCTCTCGGACTCAGGCCAGACACCTATGGACACCAAAAACACAACTAAGATACTGCAATTTGTGCATTCTGATCATACTTATGCATGCATTTAGTTGCACCAAATATCAGGAAATTTCATGGTATTTTATGATTAATCAATCTAATTTTGGTGCAAATCATGAAATTTGGTGCGTAGTCTTAAAGGGTGTGTTTGGTTGCACCAAATTTCGTGATATATGCAACCAAACGCACCCACAAAAACTATGCTAATCTTGATTTTTAATCATAAGATTCAAATCAATTTCTTGAAGGATTAAGGTATACTACTTCAAGTAACGCATATACCTGTATCTAACACTCCCACAATAACATCTCCTTCATGAGGAAGGTTCAAATAATTCTGCGGCAAGCCCGTGAAATCCCATGATCTTGTAGTGTGGAGCTGCAGCTTGGTGTTAGGGAGTATCGAAACGACTCCTTCCATCTCTGTAATCACAATCAATTGTTAAAATTCCCATTCTTTCTCATCGCCTATTGCATCCTCTCCGTTGATTTCATTCATTGCATTGATACTTCCCAAAAGTATAGCGATCGTCTCACCTGAAAACATGGCTGCTTCTTCCTCTGATAATTTAGCAGCGAATCCATTGAAACTCTTCCCATAGCTATAGACTAATGACTCTTTGGCCTTGGAGCTACTGCATACATGCAATTTCAAAAGAGAACTCCCATTAATTTGGGTCTATGTTGTGAAACAAGACAGTTGTTGTTATCAGTTGTCTCTCCTGATCATATGCATTTGTTTACTAGGGCTCAATTTCAGTGCACACATTATATACCACATATCTCACCATCCAATGATGGCAAGCAGGAATCCTGACATGCATTTTGAAAGGGGGGTTTTTTCAAAATGCATGTTAGGATAATCCCATTTCACAACTTGTTCTTGGATTCCCGCCAGCTGCTACTGGATGGTGGGAGGTACTCGGTTACAGTACAAGCGGTGATGATTAATACACATTTTGTGTATAAAATTTCCTTCTCATGTTGTCATCATCGTCGTCATCCAGTTATTGGCAGTGGAAATAGAAATGGTAGAGGCGTTCGTCCTATATGAGTAACCTTCCAAGAACATCTTCCAGCATGGTGTGGTGCGACGCCACAGACACTCCTTCCTTGGGAAGATTTCCCATGTATACAACGTAAACCTGTACAAAATACCCATTTTAGTTCTTAATGATTCTTTATGTGAAAATTATGAAATAAGTATAGAGAAATGAATGTGGTTTTACCTTTCTTTCCTGACAATGGCAAGTGAACGCAATTGCAGCTAACAAGAGGGGGTAGATAAGGGAACGGAAGTTCGCCATTTTTCCCTCTTGCTAACTACTACTGAGTGGAAGAATGAGTTGCATCTTACGGCAGATGTTGCAGCTATTTATAATCAATTTTCTGGGATGGATGCTTGACAACATCCAATTGCAGGCCATAATACGTCAATTGCTGGCTTTGGTTAGTAATCATCGCCCCATTTCAAATAAGAAATGAAAAAAAAAAAAAACCGCCCTCAAGCATCAAGCTGTCTGTTTTCTTGTTCTTGGTTGACTTGTATGGATGATGAATTTTCTTAATTAAACTGCATTTTCATGGGTGAAAGCATGCCAATGCGGCACACGTCTGCATTATCTAAGTCGTTTATCACATGGATCCTGCCGTGTGGATGGGCTGGTCTGATCTTTAGATGGACAACACATGTTTGGAAAGAACGGACGGTTATAAAAGATCCATATTCAGCGGTCATGTTCGTTCCCACCCGATGACCAGACTGATCTTATTTTCAGGCCAGCACATAAACAAGTGGGGTCCCACGTGATGCATGGCTTGGATGTTAGACAAGTTTACCACATTAGCACGTGCGGCCACGTGTAGATGGGTGTGTAGGAGGAGCAAGCCTCTGGTACAGTACTTTGCATGGATTCAATCTACATATGTTACGAAAAAACAAACAATGGCAGTTTTGGTAAATACAAGTTCTGCGGACGCGATTTTTCTACAACTACGCTACCCGTTCAGAAAAGAGATCTACCACTATGATTTGTGTGACATCCAGTCCATCCATCATTTGGGTCAGCCATGTTAGCAGGTGAAAACAAAAATCAGGTGGATATAAAACTCAAGTGGACCACACCACAAAGGAAAGTAGGGATGGGATGCCTACCATTGATGCCTTATTGGGCCCACCAAAGTTATGGATCATGTTGATATTTGGGTCCATTTATCATGGTTGGAAGCCCCTTATGAACTGTTTGGATGGCATATAAACATCATGATGGTCCTAGGAAGTATTTAACGATAGGCGTTACGTCTCCAATTTTTCCCAGTGGTATGACCCACTTGAGTTTTGGAGCGGCATGATTTTGGGCTCACATCCTAACATTAGCTCATGCAAATCATGTACTGAGCAGATGTCGCACACACATCACAACCGGTCCCATGGAAGTTTTCGGTTGCAAGGGCTCCTCACAACAAGTGAAGTTAGAAATTCGGTCCGGCATTCAGCTCTACTTCGAGTGATCCGTCATAGGTACGGAGCAGAAAAAGACGAGAGAAAGCTGAGTTACTTCGGTGTTAATAAGGTCAAAATGGATTTTTGTCTGTTTCCTTTGTCAACCTCGGGGAAGTCAATGCCTTGACAATGCTCAGCTACGGACGCCAATTCAATCAGGGCTACGGTTAGAGCTGAGCATTTCAGATCCGATCCGGTGGATCCGACCCGATCAGACCTGATTCAAACCGAACCGACGGTCTGGATCGGTGCGGATTGGCTAGCCCCATCTAGATCTGAAATCTTTTCGGGTCGAGTTCGGATTGGGCTTGATCCAACCCGATCTGATTCGGACCGATTTGATCCAGACCGTCTGTATTTGAAATGGGTTTTGAAATGGGTTCCAGCTATTTACCTTTGTAGTAGTAAACAAGAAGCTTTTGCTTTCAATCGTGCGATTGACTTGGGTGTGAAATGGAAGAACTGATCACGGAGAAGCAGACGGGAAACTGTCTCTGTGAATTTGTGTGGGTTAGAAAACGGGATTGAGGCAGGAGATAGTTTTCCCGAAGGAAACCATCACTGGACGACTGGAGGTCGTGAGATGTCGACGAGAGGTTAATTTTCTCTTGAGATATTAGATCTGCCAATCTCGTACTAGGAGTTTAAGAGATGCTAAAAGGAGGTGCTGTCACCGACCACGTGGTTGAAAGAGCAGCCCACGAAGATTCCATCCATCAATTCCGTTAACTACACTGCAAGCAAAGGCAGTGAGATTCTGTCACAGTTGACGGCTCTGTTAAGAGGGAAGAACGACTCGACGATAGGACTTCATACAACTTGTATGATACTCCCACTCCGTATGACACTTGATACACAGGCACTCCAATATTGCATATGTGATATATATTAACTCACATCTGGACCAATCCGAACCATGCCCAATCCGATCCGACTCGGTTTTCCTAACCGAGTCGGACTTGAATCGGATTAGGCAATCCACATTTCGAATCAGTTCGAGTCAGGTGACTCGGACTTGGTCCCGGATTGGATCGAGTTCGGATCGGACCATTGAGATTTTGGATCAGATCGAGTTGGACCCAATCCGATCCAATCCGGACTGATGCCCAGCTCTAGCTACAGTAATCTAATGTATCCCTAAACAATGTGGAGCCCACTGTGATATTTCATGAGTCTGATCCAAAACTGAAGTAGGCAACACCACAGGAAACAATAATTGCAGATGAAAATGCCCACCGTCTAGATCTTTTCTGAGGTCCACCGTGATGTTTATGTTAGATAAATCAGTGCAGTTAGTCTGTGTTGAAGGCACGTTGATTTCTGTGCCATCCCTCTCATGGGTACAAGTTATTGCCGATCACACTAGCTCACAAAAAAACTCAGATTTTCTATCAGTAATAGATAGCGCACTACACAACATAACTTTTAGCTTCTAAAACTTCCCCATTAGATCCACAACGTCCATCAAATTTTTTAGATCATTTTAGAGGATGGGTACAAAAACGAAGCACATGCAAAGCTCAATTGGACCACACCATAGAAAGCAGAAGGGATTGAACAAACTACCATTTTGCGGTAAGCTAACGGTATTCAGTCCCTTCTTCAAAATATCCCAAATTTTGCTGTAAGCTAATGTAGTGGCGGATGCCTTGGCAAAGATGTGGACCGACGGGTGGCCCAATTCCAGATACTTGAGTAGAGCTAATCTTCCCACCCCTATTAGAGGTCTCCTCACTCTAGATAATGTGGGTTTGGGGGTGATTAGAAAAGGTTAGTTTTTGTATAGGTTATATGATAAGTGAGGCTGGGCTATACGATAAGTGAGGTCGTCGTTCTTTGTTGTTGTGATGTTGAGGGTCAAATATTGCATATCAGACCCCATTTATTACCTGGATTTATGAGCATGACTCTGTTTAACAGCTTGGTTTAACTGTGTATGTGATGCAAGGTGTAATTACGAACTGAGACTAAGAAAGGGTGTTTAAAGCTGGGATTTAACGCTCTGATGACACCAAGGCAAGGGACGGACCCCAGGGGACCAAGATCATCGAATTTACACACCGGAGATCCGCGAAAATCGAGAAACTGAAGTTCAAGTGGCCCAAAATTGGTTCATAATGAAAGATCACAGGGTTCCCACTATCCGTTCAGGTCGAAACTTCATACATGCCCTGAGGGCCATAAATTAACCGTACAATTCGAATTTCATCCGTTCGATCCTTGTAGAAGTGACCCAACGGACAGATCAGCCCATAAACCATTACTTTTGGGCCCACCTGCTATTTGGATATTCTTAAAAATTGGTCTCAACGGGTTAAATGAGCTGACAATATGAATGGATGGAGCGGATTTCTTACATACATCAAGTGGGACCCACATGTATACTGAGTGTACATAAGGTGCACGTGCACCAGCCGTGCACCCTTACAGCCAAAAACGCAACAGCGTTTTCGCTGTCGTCCGCCGGTCCTTCTCAGTGGGGCCCACTCGACACCTGGAGTGATGATCTGAACCGTCCATTGTATCAAGAGGGTGGGCGTGAACATCGCCTAGGTGGCGTAATCTCGGAAGATAATGGAGAGTGGATTTCAGCTGTTAAAACGGATGATTAACGGTGGAACGAAAGAATCAGTGGGCCACACGGAATTCAATATGAAACCAGTCAATTCTTACTTGTTTTTCGCTAGAATTTCAGTAGACGGAGTGGATTTCATTGAAAACATCACTGCGGACACCACCGACCATCACAGCGCACAGGTACGCGATCTCTGTTTCGCAACAGAGGTTGCGGTCCTCTCTTGTGGGCCACCATCAGGGCCCATTGGCTTAATCAGGGCCGTCCATTAGGAGCCTAAGGGCCCTATAGTTCAAGCCTAGGTGTCCTTTTCTCTCCATGCGTGCGAGTATGCGTTAATCGTGATCAACAGAAGGATGGACGACGGAATGAATTCTTCCCTGAGATGCATCGACAGACAGCCAAAACCGGTCGTCTACCCGAAAATTCCAAGGAGAAGTTGATGAATGGAGTGGATCTCCTGTCTGAGCTCTAGAATGGGCCCCGGAGAATTTCATCATAAGCAACTATCTCCTGCTGCAACAGGGAGTGCGTAAGAGCTTCTTACGCACTTCCAGCCACCATCTCCTTTGAAGCTATAAAAAGAGAGAGAACTGACGGCTAGGAGGCATCGGGGATTGAGGGAGCTTGGGCTTGGGCAGACGGCTGGAGATCTGACAGGAGAGAGAGAAAGACAGGGAGAGAAGAAAGAAGGTTTTTTGTTTATTTTTCTTTTTGTTATGCTTTTCTTCTCAAATTTTTGATGAGATCTAGCCCATCCATGCGTGGCTAAACCTCTTAGCTAGGGATAAGAGGTGAAGCTTGTAGCGTGATGGGATGCCTCTTTGCTTGTGCCTTTGTTTAGACTGAACTGATGTTGATTTGGGTTTAATTAAGGGAATGTTTTTAGTCTTTAATGGTCTGTTGTGACTGAAATTACAATGGGTCTGCAATGGCTTTAAGTATTTCTTTTTCCTTTTGATATTTATGACGTCAGGAAGCCCTGTTGTTTACCATCGTCTCCTGAACATGGTTGGATGACGGTAACCCTTCCTGACTTTCATGGCATGTTGATTGATTGGTAATTAGATTAATTCTTTTGTTTGCTTTGTCTCCTGGGCATGGTTTGGTGATGGAATCCATTCTAATTCATACACCTTTCATCTCTTAAAACCTATATCAATGGCAGTTCAGTAAATTTTCATAATTTGTGATACTGGCATAAGATTCCCTGATCTCTACAAGTGGATCCTCTGAATCCCTAGTTCCTTTTCTTTGAATTTTCACAAGTTTTAGATCAATTATTCCATAATTATTCCTCAATTGTCATTCAATTTAGATTACATCTTAGTCTAATTCCAGTTCCATTTAGTTTCAGATTACGTACAGGTTTCAGTCCCTGTGGATTCGACCTCGGTCTTACCGAGTTTATTACTACATCACAACCCTGCACTTGGGGAGTGAACAAGTTTTTGGCGCCGTTGCCGGGGACTGACGGCTACGTTTTTCTGAAATTAATTGGTTTTAGGATTAGTTTAAGATTAGGATTTTACTAACCTTAGTTTTATTTATTTATTTTTAATTGAGTTCAAAACTAACTTGTTTCCTGTTTGATAGGATCTTGACATAAGTTTCTCAATTGGTAATTCATTCCTAATCTCTCTACTTTTTCCTATTTTTAGAATTAGGGTTTTAAATTTTAGAAATTTTTTTTTTTTTTTTTTATTCTAGTATCTTCCCTTCTGTAGGAAATAGTTTATTTTTAGAAATTAGGTTATTTCTTTCCCTTTTTAGAAATTAACTTTCAATAGTTTATTTTAGTAACTTTCTATTTTTAACTCTTTTAAAATCTAAATTGTTTCCTAAATTATTTTTAGAATTTTTGTTTAGAAACTAACCTTCCTATTTTGTAGGCCTTTAAGATAGAAATCTCTAATTCGGTAAGCTCCTTCCCTATTTTCTATTTTTCAATTCTCTTTTAGTAATTTACTTTCTAGTTTAGGACTTTTCTAATTTATTTTAGAAATTTTCACTTCCTTTTAAGAATACATTCTTTTAGGAATTAATTTACTATTATTTTTCTTTTAAAGGATCATTCTTCTCTTTTTAGAATCTAACTTATTTTTGTTTTATTTTGCAGGTTTTTAACTTAGGGCTTCAATTTGGTAATTTCTTTCCAACTCTCCCTCTCTTTCTTTTTAGATTTTCTTTTCCTTTCTTAGGATTAGACTTTGAATTTAATTGAGGGCTGCGAGTGTTTCATGCCCAAGTGGGCCCGTGACGACACTCGACGTCTCTTGACTGAAGGAGGATTGGTTGAGGGGTTGACTATCCATCGCAGGACTAGACACCGCTCGAAATCCCCTGAGTTAACTGAAGTTATGGCTGAAGACCAACCTCCTCTACTCCCACCCAGGGTGGAGGATACCCAAGATGAGAATGAGGTGCAACAGGCACCCCCGCCTCGTACTCTATGAGATTATCTACAACCGGCGGGAGTGAGTATGCCCTCATGCATGATTTTTCCTGAAAACACAGGACAAATGGACATCAAGCCAAGAGTTATCCAACTCCTTCCCAAATTCCATGGACTTGAATCAGAGAGTCCATATTTACATTTGAAAGAGTTCGATGAGATTATAGCTACATTATGTTTTCCTAATGTATCTGAGGATACAATTAGGCTGAAACTCTTTCCCTTTTCCTTAAAAGAAAAGCTAAGACGTGGTTACATTCACTGCGTCCTAAATCCATTGGCACATGGAACGACATGCAGAGGGAATTCATAAAAAAATTCTTCCCACATCATAAAACGATTACCCTCAGAAAAGCAATCATGAACTTTGCCCAAAAAGAAGATGAAACATTCTTCCAATGTTGGGAAAGGTTCAAAGATTTGGTCAGTTCATGCCCACAACACGGATTTGAAACGTGGCGCATTACAAATTTTTTCTACGATGGACTGACATCTTCCATGCGCCAAATGGTCGAGACAATGTGTAATGGAGAGTTCATTAATAAAGATGTCGACGAGGTATGGGACTACCTCGATAGTCTCGCTGAAAAAACACAATCATGGGACTATTACCCAATGGCGAACACCACGTCTAGGCCGACTCAATTAAAGGAGAAAGGTGGATTATATCTCTTGAAAGAAGAGGATGATCTCAAGTGTAAAGTGACTACGCTCATAAGGAAGGTTGAGGCCATGGAAGGAAAGAAGGATAAGGTCAATGAAATTGTTTGCGGCATCTGTGATTGCAACATTCACACAACTGAAAACTGTCCTACAATACCTGCCTTTCGAGGAGTGTTGAATGAATAAGCCAATGCCGTAAATAATTATCAAAGACCTTTTACTGGACCTAACTCCAACACATACAATCCTGGCTGGAAAAATCATCCAAACTTTAGTTGGAGGAATGGACAAACGGCGACTCCTCCAGGTTTCTTCAATCAAAATCCAAATCAAGTGAAACCTCAAGAGGAACCGGTTCAAAATCCCATACAAGAGCTGGCTCAGGCAATGCGGGGAATTACAGATTTTATGCAAAAGATAGACTCTCGTATGACGGTTATAGAAAAGGGGATGCTTCCTGCACAACCTCTCCCCAATCCTAAACCGCAGTACGAGAGTAATGATCCCAGCTCTTCAAATCAGATGGGGCATGCTAAATCCATCACCACTCTTAGGAGTGGGAAGATCATTGATAAAACTCTTCCTGTTAGGCCCGAAAAGCCTCAAGAACCAGAAGATGACAACAATGATGGATCCAGTGATGCCCCACAAAAATTAGAACCGGAACTTCTAGAGAAGCCAGTTGCTCCTTCCCCCAACGGTTGGTTTCACCAAAACCTCTCTCTAACTCCCAGGATATCCTAGAGGTGTTGAAACAAGTGAAAGTCAACATTCCTCTACTTGATGTTATTAAACAGATACCTTCATATGCCAAATTCCTGAAAGACTTATGCACGACCAAAAGACGGCAGAATATTCAAAAGAAAATCTTCTTAACTGAGAAAGTGAGCGCCATCCTAAAGTAAGATGTGCCGCAGAAATTCAAAGACCCCGGTAGCCCAACCATATCATGTATAATCAGGGACTATCGAATTGATCACGCACTTCTCGACTTAGGAGCGAGCGTCAATCTGATTCCCTACTCGGTATACAAACAGTTAGGTTTGGGTGAATTAAAACCCACCCTAACCACACTACAACTTGCTGATCGCTCTGTTCGTGTACCAAGAGGGATAATTGAGGATGTGTTAGTCCAGGTCGATAGATTTTACTACCCTGTAGATTTTATCATCCTGGACACCGAACCCATCAATAACATGAGCACTCAGATTCCCGTCATTCTTGGTCGCCCATTCCTTGCCACGTCAAATGCAATTATCAATTGCAGGAATGGTATCATGACTATGTCTTTTGGAAATTTGACATTGGAGTCAGACATTTTTTTCAATAACGGCAGCAACTCAGAGGATGATGATGATTTTCACGACATTAACATGATTGACTCTTTCGTGGAAGATACAACACCGCTGACCTTATCCTCCGACCATCTAGAGACGTGCCTGGCCCACTCACATGATTTTGATGATGACATGATTAGGGAGACGTGTGCCTTGCTTGATACTGCACCGGTACTTGAAGTTAACCGGTGGAGGGCACAATTTGAAGAATTGCCACAAACCGATGTAGTGCCTCTACCGTCTAACCTCAAGCCGCCGAAGCTTGACCTAAAACCTTTGCCCTCTGATTTGAAATATGCCTATTTAGGTCAAGATGAGACATACCAGGTGGTGATCTCTGCCCACCTGGAGAAAGAACAGGAGAGTATGCTTATATCTACTCTCATTGAGCATAAAGGAGCCCTGGGATGGACGATAGCGGACCTCAAGGGAATCGATCCCTCTATTTGTACTCACCGCATATATCTTGAGGATAATGCAAAAACTGCTCGGCAACCACAACGTAGACTAAATCCAAATATGAAGGAAGTGGTTAAGGCCGAGGTTCTTAAACTATTGGATGTGGGTATTATATACCCTATATCTGATAGTCAATGGGTGAGTCCAACTCAAGTGGTCCCTAAGAAGTCCGGAATCACCATCGTAGCCAATGCTAATAATGAACTCGTGCCAACTAGAGTCACTACTGGTTGGAGAATGTGCATTGACTACAGGAAGTTGAATACCGTCACGAGGAAAGACCACTTTCCCTTACCATTCATTGATCAGATCCTGGAAAGGTTAGCTGGTCATTCCTATTATAGTTTCCTTGACGGGTATTCGGGTTACAACCAGATAGAGATAGCCCCTGAAGACTAGGAAAAGACCACATTTACATGTCCCTACGGCACCTTTGCTTATCGAAGGATGCCATTCGGACTATGTAATGCCCCTGCCACTTTTCAGCGATGTATGCTTAGTATTTTTTCTGACATGGTGGGGCAATATCTAGAGGTCTTCATGGATGATTTCTCTGTTTACGGTCCATCTTTCAGCAAGTGCTTGGAAAGTCTTAAATGTGTGCTGAAAAGATGTGAAGAAAAGAACCTGGTACTTAATTGGGAGAAGTGCCATTTCATGGTTCAGAAGGGAATTGTCCTTGGGCATATCATCTCGTCCAAAGGAATCGAGGTAGATAAGGCAAAAATCGATCTTATCTCTAACCTACCTCCACCCAAGAACATCAGAGACGTGCGATCCTTCTTAGGACACGCAGGATTTTACAGGCGATTCATAAAGGACTTTAGTCTTCTCTCTCGTCCTTTATGTAATCTTCTTCAAAAGGATGCTCCGTACGAGTGGACTGAGCAGTGCCAGGAAGCTTTCACCAAGCTTAAGGGCACGTTAACCACTGCACCTATCATGCAGCCACCTGACTGGAGCCTTCCTTTTGAGCTTATGTGCGACGCTTCTGATTATGCTCTTGGGGCGGTCCTAGGCCAGAGAAAAGATAAGAAGCCCTACGTCATTCATTACGCGAGTAGGACTCTAAATCCTGCCCAGGTGAACTACTCGACTACGGAAAAGGAACTCTTAGCTGTAGTGTTCGCCTTGGACAAATTTAGGTCCTACTTGATCGGATCCAAGATCATTATCTACACAGATCATGCGGCACTTAAGTATCTTCTTTCGAAGAATGATTCTAAGCCCTGTTTGATACGATGGATCCTTCTACTCCAAGAATTTGATTTGGTAATTAAAGATAAAAAGGGAGTAGAGAACGTAGTGGCCGATCACCTTTCTCGCCTTAATACCTCTGATTCCCTTGAGGCGACCCATATCAATGATATGTTCCCTGATGAACAACTGTTCAGAGTCTCCCATTCACCTTGGTTTGCTGACATTGCTAACTATCTTGCTACAGGTGTCATACCGACACAGTGGACTGCACAAGATAAGAAGAAATTCTTCACCGAGGTGCGCAACTTTTTCTGGGATGATCCTTACTTATTTAAATATTGCCCAGACCAAATTCTAAGGAGATGTGTACCAGACGATGAACATCAGAGCGTCATCTCCTTCTGTCACTCAGAGGCCTGTGGTGGTCACTTTTCTGCTAAAAAGACCACGGACAAGATTCTGCAGTGTGGCTTTTACTGGCCCACTATGTTTAGGGACACTCATGAGTTTTGCAAAGCTTGTGAGCGTTGCCAGAAATTGGGAGCATTGTCCCGTCGAAATATGATGCCTTTGAATCCCATCCTTATCATTGAAGCATTTGATTGCTGGGGCATCGATTTCATGGGACCATTCCCCCAATCATTTGGAAATCTGTATATTTTGCTCGTCGTGGACTATGTCACTAAATGGGTTGAAGCGATTCCATGTCGAACTAATGACCATCGCATGGTCATTAAATTCCTAAAAGAAAACATCCTTTCTCGATTCGGAACGCCTCGAGCCATCATTAGTGATAGGAGCTCACACTTTTGTAATAGATCATTCGAGAGCTTAATGAAAAAATACGGTATCTCTCATAAGGTGAGCACCCCATACCATCCACAGACAAGTGGACAAGCTGAGATTTCCAATAGGGAGATTAAACACATTTTGGAGAAAATGGTTAACCCTGATCGTAAGGATTGGTCAATCCGATTGACCGATGCCTTATGGGCATACCGTACTGCCTTTAAAACCCCTATTGGAATGTCTCCCTTTAGACTTGTCTATGGGAAAGCTTGTCACTTGCCTGTGGAGCTGGAACATAAAGCGTACTGGGCGATCAAAAATCTTAATTTCAATCTGGACAACGCTGGCTCGCTATGCAAACTTCAATTGAATGAACTGGAGGAAATCCGGAACGATGCATACGAGAATTCGAGAATTTACAAGGACAGGATGAAGGCGTTTCATGATCAACATATTCTACGAAAATCATTCACGCCAGGCCAGAAAGTCCTTTTGTATAATTCTCGATTACATCTCTTTCCGGGTAAGCTTCGATCTCGTTAGACCGACCCTTACATTGTTGTTACTGCTTATCCTCATGGGGCCGTCGAGATAAGAGATCCCGACAATGGCAAGGAGTTTAAAGTAAATGGACATCGTTTAAAGCCATTTGTCGAGAAATTTGATTCAGAGGACATGTCCATGCCTCTGACTGATCCTGTTTACCAGGACTGATCTCCTAGTCTGATGGAGGTATAGGTAGGTTTATCGCTTTCATAGGATTAGGGTAGTTGCTTTGGTCTGGCTGAAGACGTTAAACTTAGTGCTCCTGGGAGGCAACCCAGCTTTTCAACTTATTTCATTTTCCTAGCTAGTTCAATGTTTGTGGGTAACATTACTGCAAACCCTCACGAGACTACAACTCGTCCACTAGGGGTAACCTAGGGGTTTAAAGGCTTGTTGCATGCGCTAAATGCAATCGAGAGCACCTGCGAAAGTGGTATAGGTAGGATTTTATTTTTGTTAGTTTTGTGTTACTTTCTCTCTCGTGCTGACTGGATTCCATGCTGCGATCTCTTGGAAAGTCTCTCACGATTCATCATCCAGGTACTATCTTCCCTTCACTTTTTCTTTACTTTTGTTGTCCTATGCGCATTCCATACTCATATCTTTTACATTGAGGACAATGTAGCTTTTAGGTTGGGGGTGGAAGATTAGGTTACCTAATCAGTATTCTCTTGAGCAAAAATTGTGAAAATTTTTAATTTTTTCTGGACTTTCTGGTGAATTCAAAGTGATTTGACGACCATCTTTGATTTAGAATTACAGGATATGGAATGTTGGTGATTTACTGCTCTTGGATTCAGTTGTTCGTTAGATTTCACAGTTAAGTTTAATTATTAATCCATGATTAGAAGTTGTAAACATTGATTGAGTCATGATTTCACATGTCACATCTCGCTTACATATTAAGATTTCAGTTTGAAACTGAAGGGTTAATTTGGTGATCAGTAAGCATAGAAGGAACCAACTTGAACAATTGCCCGTCATGATCAATTAAAAGGAAAAGATACCGTTGAAAAAGGTTAGGCAAAGAATCTTCACCATAGGTTTGCTCCCTATAGGTGAGGACTTAATCCCCTTCTTGGTTTTTAGTCTTTAAAAAAAAAAAAAAAAAAAAAAAAAAAAAAACTAGAAAATGAAAGAATGATCTGTAAGGCAAAGCTCTGGTTTAGGTGATGGTAGTTATGAATTTTTTGATTGATTACCAATGATATCATGAAATTGACAATTTGATCTCTTAATGAAGATAGGTCGGGATTACACTTTACATCTGTGGAACTCAATGTTTAGGATTGTTCTAATTGATGGATTAATACTTTGAACTTGTTGTGAAGTTTTCCATGCGCTTGAGTTCAGGAGAAAGTAATGCCCAACATTCATGAATCTTAAACTTCTAGTATCTGGATTGTTCCCCAAAATCATTCGAGTTTTTAAAATTATGATATAATTCTCAATTTATTCTTCGCATACTTTGCTCGGGACTAGCAAAATGCTGGTTGGGGGTTGTGTTGAGGGTCAAATATTGCATATCAGACCCCATTTATTACCTGGATTTATGAGCATGACTCTGTTTAACGGCTTGGTTTAACTGTGTATGTGATGCAAGGTGTAATTACGAACTGAGACTAAGAAAGGGTGTTTAAAGCTGGGATTTAACGCTCTGATGACACCAAGGCAAGGGACGGACCCCAGGGGACCAAGATCATCGAATTTACACACCGAAAATCCCCGAAAATCGAGAAACTGAAGTTCAAGTGGCCCAAAATTGGTTCATAATGAAAGATCACAGGGTTCCCACTATCCGTTCAGGTCGAAACTTCATACATGCCCTGAGGGCCATAAATTAACCGTACAATTCGAATTTCATCCGTTCGATCCCTGTGGAAGTGACCCAACGGACAGATCAGCCCATAAACCATTACTTTTGGGCCCACCTGCTATTTGGATATTCTTAAAAATTGGTCTCAACGGGTTAAATGAGCTGACAATATGAATGGATGGAGCGGATTTCTTACATACATCAAGTGGGACCCACATGTATACTGAGTGTACATAAGGTGCACGTGCACCAGCCGTGCACCCTTACAGCCAAAGTCGGTCAGCTCACGCTGACCGACTGCTTCTTCTCCAAATCCAAAAACGCAACAGCGTTTTCGCTGTCGTCCGCCGGTCCTTCTCAGTGGGGCCCACTCGACACCTGGAGTGATGATCTGAACCGTCCATTGTATCAAGAGGGTGGGCGTGAACATCGCCTAGGTGGCGTAATCTCGGAAGATAATGGAGAGTGGATTTCAGCTGTTAAAACAAATGATTAACGGTGGAACGAAAGAATCAGTGGGCCACACGGAATTCAATATGAAACCAGTCAATTCTTACTTGTTTTTCGCCAGAATTTCAGTAGACGGAGTGGATTTCATTGAAAACATCACTGCGGACACCACCGACCATCACAGCGCACGGGTACGCGATCTCTGTTTCGCAACAGAGGTTGCGGTCCTCTCTTGTGGGCCACCATCAGGGCCCATTGGCTTAATCAGGGCCGTCCATTAGGAGCCTAAGGGCCCTATAGTTCAAGCCTAGGTGTCCTTTTCTCTCCATGCGTGCAAGTATGCGTTAATCGTGATCAACAGAAGGATGGACGACGGAATGAATTCTTCCCTGAGCTGCATCGACAGACAGCCAAAACCGGTCGTCTACCCGAAAATTCCAAGGAGAAGTTGATGAATGGAGTGGATCTCCTGTCTGAGCTCTAGAATGGGCCCCGGAGAATTTCATCATAAGCAACTATCTCCTGCTGCAACAGGGAGTGCGTAAGAGCTTCTTACGCACTTCCAGCCACCGTCTCCTTTGAAGCTATAAAAAGAGAGAGAACTGACGGCTAGGAGGCATCGGGGATTGAGGGAGCTTGGGCTTGGGCAGACGGCTGGAGATCTGACAGGAGAGAGAGAAAGACAGGGAGAGAAGAAAGAAGGTTTTTTGTTTGTTTTTCTTTTTGTTATGCTTTTCTTCTCAAATTTCTGATGAGATCTAGCCCATCCATGCGTGGCTAAACCTCTTAGCTAGGGATAAGAGGTGAAGCTTGTAGCGTGATGGGATGCCTCTTTGCTTGTGCCTTTGTTTAGACTGAACTGATGTTGATTTGGGTTTAATTAAGGGAATGTTTTTAGTCTTTAATGGTCTGTTGTGAAATTACAATGGGTCTGCAATGGCTTTAAGTATTTCTTTTTCCTTTTGATATTTATGACGTCAGGAAGCCCTGTTGTTTATCATTGCTCCCCGGGCATGGTTGGATGACGGTAACCCTTCCTGACTTTCATGGCATGTTGATTGATTGGTAATTAGATTAATTCTTTTGTTTGCTTTGTCTCCTGGGCATGGTTTGGTGATGGAATCCATTCTAATTCATACACCTTTCATCTCTTAAAACCTATATCAATGGCAGTTCAGTAAATTTCCATAATTTGTGATACTGGCATAAGATTCCCTGATCTCTACAAGTGGATCCTCTGAATCCCTAGTTCCTTTTCTTTGAATTTTCATAAGTTTTAGATCAATTATTCCATAATTATTCCTCAATTGTCATTCAATTTAGATTACATCTTAGTCTAATTCCAGTTCTATTTAGTTTCAGATTACGTACAGGTTTCAGTCCCTGTGGATTCGACCTCGGTCTTACCGAGTTTATTACTACATCACAACCCTGCACTTGGGGAGTGAACATGTGACGCCCACCTGAAATGTATTTTGTTCATATAAAATAATAAAGTTTTCTCATTTTAAAAAAAAAGGTCCATGTGACCTTAGGGCTTGCTTGGTTTTATAAAGTAAACGTAATTGCATTGTAAATAGGTAATAATTATTTCCATGTGTAATTACCACATCATTTTCGAGAATTGATTTGACTCTTACTTTTCTCAGCGCTAAAATCGAGGATGTTGCCAAATATTTGTGGGGCCCACCATGATGTATGTGGATTATCCACACCGTCCATCCATTGTGCCAACTAAATTTAGAGTATGAGCCAAAAAATGAGTCAGATTTAAAGTTCAAGTGGACCACAACACATAAAAAAGGTAATCAAACACCCACCGTTAAAAACTTCTCGGGGCCACTGTTTACTTTGGTGTGGGCCACTTCAATGTTGGATTTGCCTCAATTTTCGGCTTATGCCTCAAAATGTCATGGTGAAGCAGATGGATAACAAGGATATGTCATATACATCATGATGGGGCCCACAAATCTAAGTTAAGCCTTTTAGACCATTTTCCCAAGCAGAAGTACCTGCATATTTCCAAACAGGGTGAAATTGTAATAAGTATGTATTTACAGGGCATTTACAATGAATTTAAAAAATCAAACAGGCCCTTATAAAAAGGTTAGATGGTGAATAAACCTCACGGTGGACCCCAGGAAGGTTTAAACGGTATTCGTTCAATCCCGATAGTTTCTCTCATGTGGTCCACTTGAGCTTTAAATGTGTCTCATTTGTGGGCTCGTGCTCTAGAATGATCTGAAAAATTTAATGGATAGTGTTGATGTAACATCCCGATTTCATGTACCTAATTATACGCGCACCTAGACATAAATATCTATATCATGAGGAATATAGGGAAAACTTAAACATAATGAATCAATATAAATGGTAGAATTAATTAAATTTCGGATACAAAATTTTGTTTAAGGCGGATAGATTATAATTGTCATGCTCCAAACTCGAAAACCGGGCTCACAGAATTCTCGGTCGCCGAATTCGGCGCCGACAACCTCCTTAGTACCCCATTTTCGGCTACCGATACCCATATATGCCAGGTCCGATCCTAGGATCCTACAAGGAAGATTTTCAACATAAACTTTTTTGTAAGAAAAAGCATAACCATAGCTTAACCCAGATATAATTAACAACATCACCACATATCCACTATAATCAAAGCGTTTGAATACAATTCTTAAATGAAAATATAAGATAGGTATCAAAACTTCAGAAGCTCTGCCGCACACTCCTGCCTCAGCTCGACTGCGTCCTAGCATCACTTGCACGCATCTACCATGCATAAGCTTATAGAAAGCTTAGAGGGTGGTGTATGTGTGTGGGTCACGCAGGTGCCAAGTATACAATACAAGTCCATAAATCATACAATGTCGGAAATACTAGCAAGTTCATGAATCATATGATACTGTAGTAAGCAAAAATACTGACAAGCCCATGAGTCATACAATATCAGAGTAAGCAGAAATACTGACAAGTCCATGAGTTATACAATATCTGATGAGTAAGCAGAAATACTGACAAGTCCATGAGTCATACAATATCAGAGTATGCAATGCAGATCGGCTATACAATGCGGGGTCGTGGTAAACCAAATGCTATGCGCTGGGGATGTAATGTAATATGCGTTGCGAAGGAAATGACCAAGCTAGAGTGTGAAGTCGGAATGATAGTATGTAGTATCGCAGGTTGTGACGTCCATCATAAGGGACTTTTATCCAAACCAGTCCCATACCTATATTTGGATAACCGGACTCAATGTGGTAAACTCTTGATCTCAGGCTGGTCATGGCCCCAACCGAAATCTTGGCCACTGCGAAGGTGTACATAATGATTTAGTTGCACACCATCAGCCCGAGTGGATAGTGAATGAATGAATCAATCAAATGCTAAGTACGCAACTCCTGCTCAGGAAGTCCACATATCAGTATCATACATCTCTAGGATCATCACCGGGGTCTAGTACACTCCAAGTTGGCTGCCGCCCCTCCCGGTCGTGCAGCCTAGCTAGTGGAAAAGACTTCACTACATGCCTACCAATATCGGCCCGGCTCATCGATAACGGATCCACTTCTGAGCTGGTCAAACTCAGCCTAGCTTTGCCTCCTACCCTCGGGTGGGTAAGGCCATACCCCCTTCCAACTGACCACGATACAGTGGGAAGCGCGGTCTCTTGGTATTCGGCACTCGGCGCTCATGTCTTCCACTCGGTCTAGACGTTGGAGCATCCTCTGGCCACGGGGGTTTAAGGACTTTGACCCATGGATATCTAAAGTGCCCATATGCTCAAACTAAACATTTCCGATGATCTGGTCCCTTTATTAGGTATGTTATATCATAAAAATACGCTGATCCAAAGCTCATGCTGATTCACTTATTAGGCTACACCAAAATGTGAGAAAGAAAAAGACCAACTGTTATATTCTAGGTACATGTGTAGTTCTCCTGGTGAATGGATCATGGAAAATACACGCCGAAAATAGTAGACGATATTAGAAAAATAGAAATAAAATAAAATTTTAAGTAAAGAAAAGATGACTTATTTATTTGAGTTGAGATGTGATGGAGTACTTGGCTTGAAACTAAATTTGTCCTCCTTGAACCAGTCCCAAGTGCTACAAGAATCTTGGACAGTTGGCCTCCATGACACAACAACTATAACCTAGTCTAAAGGATGCACACATTGTACAGGGGTTTGAACCACCGTGAAGAACTTAGACCTTAAGTGAGTTAACTCAATGGTGAACTCAATTGCTTAAAAATCCAGAGACTTGTTTTAAAATGGAGAGAAATTGATTTTGTTGACTAGGTCTAATTATAGATCATGATTAGGTGTTTAAAACATTATTTTGAATTAGATCCGTTAGGTTTGAACTGAACTGGTGTGACCATTCGAACAAACGTGTCTTTGGTTTCAAATTCGCACAAAACCAAAAGGCATGAGTATACTCGCGCGACAAAATCGATAGAGCGAGTGTACTCTTGGTCCACACATAGACCCAATCCTGGACCCAGAATGGTGCACACACATATGTGTCACATGGCCACAGCCCGGCTCGGCCCGACACAGCTTGGCTCGGCTTTGCTTGATGCATGCACGCATTGTAAGGAGATGGTCCAACCCAAGTGTTCATTCCTCCTTGGCAGCTCAAGCCTTAAACAATCCACATCTCATATATATATATATATATATATATATATATATATATATATATATATATATATATATATATATATATATATATATATATATATGAGGTTCTCTTTGGTCATTTTCGATGTGGGATAAGAGAGTCACACTAAAAGAGAAAAACCTTTTTCAAAATGATAAATAAGGGGGAAATTTGGATTTGAAACACCATTTATTTTTAAAATACAACAATTGCCCTACATGTTTTAAATTCAAAATACTTCAGTTTGAAATAGAAGAGTTGTGTAATAGTGTTAATGTTTGTTGTACTTTAATTGACAGTTAGAGTAAACAAGACGGGTTTGTAGGAATCATGTGATTATCGGTCTTTAACTTGACCCATGAAGCATTAACTACTATACATGCCATTCAAATAAATTTTTTTTCCTTACAGTTGATTCTTCAGTATGGTGCCTTTTGGCCATGTCCATTTATTTGAATTTTCATGAGTGCTCTAGAGAAATAGCCTATATATTCTTAGACGAAGCGATCCCACTTCCACACTCATATATGTAAATTCCATCAAATGTACACAACAACTAGATACACTACTATATATGGTTATAAATTTATTAAGAATTTAAAAACTCATCCTCTCTCATGTTCTTGCTTACACTGCCCACACCATAGGAAGGGGGAAGTTCTATGTAGTGCTTCTTAGTCTTCCAGTGTCTTGTTGTTTACCTATTGAACCTATCACATGTGATCTCCACTTGTATAAGTTGGGTTGCCGACACTGGTAGCTCATTCGGTTAGGTTCTTTACCATTCCTTTCGATATTTTAATGACTAATCATTTAGATAGTCCTTTGTTAAGATTATCTGCCCGATTATTTATGATCGTATGAAATCAATATGACTCTATCATTCAACATGTGTCTCACAATATTCAGTCGGAGTCAAATGTGTTTACTTTTATCATTATATATTTTACTCTTAGCCTTAGTAATAACTCCTTGATAATCACAGTGAATAGATATAATAGACACAAATACCCTTCCCTTATTGATTTGATATTTCAGGTCGGGTTCTGTCTCTCCGATGCGCTAGACTGCAGGTTCTGGCCGCTAACCTCATCTGATTCGTTCTCTGTTAGCTCTGCTTGGGATCTGTGTAGGAGGAGAAATCCTCGTAAAGCTTGGACCATCTGCGTTTGGCACGCCAGCCTACCTCCCCGAATATCTCTCTTCGTCTGGCATCTGATAAATAGAGCTATCCCAATTGACATGGAGATTCAAAAACGGGGCATCTTGGTGGCTTTGAGCTGTGAGTGTTGTTCCTATATTCAGGACTCAAGCCATTCGGTGGAATCACTGAACCACCTCTTTATCGCTAGCCCTCTCGTCAGGTGCATTTGAAATTTCTTTGGGGGCATGTTTGGTTTGATTTTTAGTTCTATTTCGTCCATCAATAGTATGTTATTAGCCTAGTGGGATGGCCCAAACTGACCCTCCCCTCTGCTTTGAATAACGCCATGTATTATTTTTTGAAAAATTTGGAAAGGTTGTAATGCTGCCAAATTTGAGAACAACAGCCTCTCTCCTTCCGCCCTCTACCAAAATATATCTACGTGGCTCATTTCTCTAACCTCCCACTATCCGACTCGTATACACCCCCCGCCTGGCCGGTTCTTCATAGAAGAGTTGGGTCTTCAGCCGTTGGTTCTTCGGTGCAGGCCTTCTCAGGTAGTTAGGTGGCAGAGGCCGAGTCCTGGTTGGATCAAGCTGAATGTCGACAGCTCTGCCTTTGGGAATCTGGGTCAGTCGGGTGGCGGCGGTATTTGTAGAGTGATATGGGTAAGTTTGTCTTTGCATTCTCCTTGTCTTTCGGTATCACCTCCAATATCAACGCTAAGCTCAGGGCTATTCATGACGGCCTGGAACTATGCATTTAGAATGGCTTCCATCAAATTATGGTGGAATCGGATTCAAGAAAGGTCATTGATTTTTTGAACGGGTCCTCTACCCCCAGTTGGAAGTGGAAATACTGGATTGCCAGGATTTCTAGATTCAAAGCTTTGGCCTAAGTTATTTTCTCGCATATCTACAGGGAAGGTAATGAGCCGACTGTTGAGGGTCAAATATTGCATATCAGACCCAGTTGATTGCATAGATTTACACGCATGATACCGCTTAATGGCCTGATTAATCATGTTTGTAATGCAGAGTGTATGTACTAGCCTGGACCGAAAAGGGTACTAAAAGCATGGATTTAATGGTCTGAAAGCACCAGAGCATGGGACGGACCCTAGGAGACCAAGATCGACAGATTTGCACGCCAGGGATCCAAGAAAATTGAGAAATTGAAGCTTAAGTGGCCCAAAAGACGTCTAAAATGCAAGATTACAGGGTTCTCGCCATCCGATCAGCTCAAAACTTTATACATGGCCTGAGGGTCATAAATTAACCGTACACGTAAATTTTCATCCATTGTATCGCTGTGGAAGGGGCCCAACGGACAGATCAGCCCACAATTTACTGATCTGGGACCCACCTGATCTCTGGATACTCCTCATCTTCGGTCTCAACGCCTTAAATCATGAGAAGAACAAGATGGATGGTGTGGATTTCTCATAATCATCATACAGTGTACATAGTACACTTTTTGCACTAAGACTGCATGGCAACATGTCTTCTTCTCCAACTCAAACACGGACAGTGTACTCACGCCGTTCGCCGGTTCCATGCAGTGGGGCCCAGTTTGCATCCAAATCATAAATCTGGACCGTCCATTGAATCCAGAGGGAGGGCATGACCCTCACCTAGGTGGAATTTTTCGGAAAAGTAATGTGGATCGGATTTTAACAGTCTAAAAGCAGGATGGACGGTAGGGAGAAAAATCTATGGACCGCACCAACGGACGACAAAAACCATACCTTCCTGACCGAAATTCCGAGGGGAATCTGGTGGACGGAGTGGATTTCCCAAAAGTTATCTTGAGTGGGCCCCACCAGTACATCAGCGTAAGCCGATTTACGCAGGCCCTGTTGTGCGCGCGACCAAAGTTCCGGGCCATTTTTGCAACCGTGGCGAAGATCGGTCTGACCATATGAACGGCTCGAATCACTCCTGTGGTGTGGCCGATCAGAGATATGAAGACTGAACGAAGCAGATCGTCCGTTCATATCATTACACGGCGTCAGAACAGGGACGTGCGTTCCTGGCTGCGTAAACTGATTCACGCAAGGAGCTATGCACATCTACAGCAGGACTCTCTCCACGCCTCCAAGTCCTGATAAAAGGGGAAAAGAAAGGGAGCTTGGGCATGGGAAGAAGTTGGAAAAGCTTTGGAGCAGGAGGATCTCGGTTTGGAGCTTCAAGGTGGAACGTAAGAGAGAGAGAAAGATAGTAGGTTTTTTTCTTTTCTTTTTCTTTTTGTTTTGTTTTTGGTTTAAGAGATCCATCTCATTCATGTTGGGCTGAACCTCTTAGCTGGGGCTAAGAGGTGAAGCTTGTATTGAGATGGGAGATTTTATTTAATCATTTAATTGTGAATTAAACTTGATTGTGGTTTGATTATTCAAGGAATATTTTTCTTAGTCTTTAATGGTTTGTTGTGACTGAAATTACAATGGGTATGCAATGGCTTTGAATATTTCTTTCCCTTTTTTTTTAATGTTTATGAAGTCAAGGAGCCCTGTTGTCCACCATCGTCTCCTGGGCATGGTAGGATGACAGTACCTTCCTGATCTGCATACATTGTTGATTGGTTGGTAATTAGTTTAATCCTGTTGTTTGCTTTGTCTCTTGGACATGGTTAGATGATGGAATCTATTCTAATTCATATACCTTTCATCTCTTGAAAACCAGATCAAGTAAGTTCAGTTTGAATTCCATAATCCTTGATGCAAGCATAAGATCTCCCTGTTCTTTACAAGTGGATCCTCTGAAACCCTAGTTTCCTTCCTCAGAATTCCTTAAAATTTTAGATAATTGTTCCACAATTATTTCTTAAATTCTACTTGGTTTAGATCACATCTTAGTCTAGTTCTATTTCTACCTAGTTTCAGGAAACGTACAAGTTTCAGTCCCTGTGGATTCGACCTCGGTCTTACCGAGTTTATTACTACATCACAACCCTATACTTGGGGAGTGAACAAGTTTTTGGCGCCGTTGCCGGGGACTGACGGTTACGATTCTTTGAAATTAATTGGTTTTAGGATTAGTTTAAGATTAGGATTTTACTAACCTTAGTTTTTTTATTTATTTTTATCTGAGTTTAAAACTAACTTGTTTCCTGTTTTATAGGATCTTGACATAAGTTTCTCAATTGGTAATTCCTTCGTAATCTCTCTATTTTTCCTACTTTTAGAATTAGGGTTTAAATTTTAGAAATTTTCTAATTCTAGTATCCTCCCTTCCGTAGGAAATAGTTTATTTTTAGAAATTAGGTTATTTCTTTCCCTTTTTAAAAATTAACTTTCTATTCTTATTTTAACACTTTTAAAGTCTAATTTGTTTCCTAATTTATTTTTAGAATTTTTGCTTAGAAACTAACCTTCCTATTTTGTAGGCCTTTAAGATAGAAATCTCTAATTCGGTAAGCTCCTTCCCTACTTTCTATTTTTCAATTCTCTCTTAGTAATTTACTTTCTAGTTTAGGACTTTCCTAGTTTATTTTAGAAGTTTCCACTTTCTTTTAGAAATTAGTTTACTACTACCTTTATTTTAAAGGATTGTTCCTCTTCTTTTAGAATCTAACTTATTTTATTTTTATTTTGCAGGTCCTTAACTTAGGACTCCAATTTGGTAATTTCTTTCCAACTCTCTCTTTCTTTCTAGATTTTCTTTTCTTTTTTTAGGATTAGGTTTTTAATTGAGGGCTGCGAGTGTTTTCATGCCCAAGTGGGCCCGTGACAACACTCAACGTCTCTTGATTGAAGGAGGATTGGTTGAGGGGTTGACTATCCATCGCAGGACTAGACACCACTCGAAATCCCCTGAGTTAAGTGAAGTTATGGCTGAAGACCAACCTCCTCTACTTCCACCCAGGGTGGAGGATACCCAAGATGAAAATGAGGTGCAACAGGCACCCCCGCCTCGTACTTTACGAGATTATCTACAACCGGCGGGAGTGAGTATGCCCTCATGCATGATTTTTCCTGAAAACACAGGACAAATGGACATCAAGCCAGGAGTTATCCAACTCCTTCCCAAATTCCATGGACTTGAATCAGAAAGTCCATATTTACATTTGAAAGAGTTCGATGAGATTATAGCTACATTATGTTTTCCTAATGTATCTGAGGATACAATTAGGCTGAAACTCTTTCCTTTTTCCTTAAAAGAGAAAGCTAAGACGTGGTTACATTCACTGCGTCCTAGATCCATTGGCACATGGAACGATATGCAGAGGGAATTCATAAAAAAATTCTTCCCACATCATAAAACGATTACCCTCAGAAAAGCGATCATGAACTTTGCCCAAAAGGAAGATGAAACATTCTTCCAATGTTGGGAAAGGTTCAAAGATTTGGTCAGTTCATGCCCACAACACGGATTTGAAACGTGGCATATTACAAATTTTTTCTATGATGGACTGACATCTTCCATGCGCCAAATGGTCGAGACAATGTGTAATGGAGAGTTCATTAATAAAGATGTCGACGAGGTATGGGATTACCTCGACAGTTTGGCTGAAAAAACACAATCTTGGGACTATTACCCAAAGTCGAACACCACGTCTAGGCCGACTCAATTAAAGGAGAAAGGTGGATTATATCTCTTGAAAGAAGAGGATGATCTCAAGTGTAAAGTGACTACGCTCATAAGGAAAGTTGAGGCCATGGAAGGAAAGAAGGATAAGGTCAATGAAATTGTTTGCGGCATATGTGATTGCAACATTCACACAATTGAAAACTGTCCTACAATACCTGCCTTTCGAGGAGTGTTGAATGAACAAGCCAATGCCGTAAATAATTATCAAAGACCTTTTACTGGACCTAACTCCAATACTTACAACCCTGGCTGGAAAAATCATCCAAACTTTAGTTGGAGGAATGGACAGACGGCTACTCCTCCAGGTTTCTTCAATCAAAATCCAAATCAAGTGAAACCTCAAGAGGCACCAGTTCAAAATCCCATACAAGAGCTGGCTCAGGCAATGCGGGGAATTACAGATTTTATGCAAAAGATAGATTCTCGTATGACGGTTATAGAAAAGGGGATGCTTCCTGCACAACCTCTCCCCAATCCTAAACCGCAGTACGAGAATAATGATCCTAGCTCTTCAAATCAGATGGGGCATGCTAAATCCATCACCACTCTTAGGAGTGGGAAGATCATTGATAAAACTCTTCCGGTTAGGCCCGAAAAGCCTCAAGAACCAGAAGAGGACAACAATGATGGATCCAGTGATGCCCCACAAAAAGTAGAACCGGAACTTCTAGAGAAGCCAATTGCTCCATTCCCTTAATGGTTGGTTTCACCAAAACCTCTCTCTAACTCTCAGGATATCCTAGAGGTGTTGAAATAGGTGAAAGTCAACATTCCTCTACTTGATGTCGTTAAACAGATACCTTCATATGCCAAATTCCTGAAAGACTTATGCACGACCAAAAGACGAAAAATTATTCAAAAGAAAATCTTCTTGACTGAGAAAGTGAGTGCCATCCTGAAGCAAGACGTGCCACAGAAATTCAAGGATCCCGGTAGCCCAACCATATCATGTGTAATCGGGAACCATCGAATTGATCACGCACTTCTTGACTTAGGAGCGAGCATCAATTTGATTCCCTACTCGGTATACAAACAGTTAGGTTTGGGTGAATTAAAACCCACCCTAACCACACTACAACTTGCTGATCGCTCTGTTCGTGTACCAAGAGGGATAATTGAGGATGTGTTAGTCCAGGTCGATAGATTTTACTATCCTATAGATTTTATCATCCTGGACACCGAACCCATCAATAACATGAGCACTCAGATTCCCGTCATTCTTGGTCACCCATTCCTTGCCACGTCAAATGCAATTATCAATTGCAGGAATGGTATCATGACTATGTCTTTTGAAAATTTGATATTGGAGTTAAACATTTTTTTCAATAACGGCAGCAACTCAGAGGATGATGATGATTTCCACGACATTAACATGATTGCCTCTTTCGTGGAAGATACGATACCGCTGACTTTATCCTCTGACAATCTGGAGACGTGCCTGGCCCACTCCCATGATTTTGATGATGACATGATTAGGGAGACGTGTGCCTTGCTTGATACTGCACTGGTACTTGAAGTTAACCGGTGGAGGCCACAATTTGAAGAATTGCCACAAACCGATGTAGTGCCTCTACCGTCTAACCTCAAGCCGCCGAAGCTTGACCTAAAACCTTTGCCCTCTGATTTGAAATATGCCTATTTAGGTCAAGATAAGACATACCCGGTGGTGATCTCTACCCACCTAGAGAAAGAACAGGAGAGTATGCTTATATCTACTCTCATTGAGCATAAAGGAGCCCTGGGATGGACGATAGCGGACCTCAAGGGAATCGATCCCTCGATTTGTACTCACCGCATATATCTTGAGGATAATGCAAAAATCGCTCGGCAACCACAACGTAGACTAAATCCAAATATGAAGGAAGTGGTTAAGGTCGAGGTTCTTAAACTATTGGATGTGGGTATTATATACCCTATATCTGATAGTCAATGGGTGAGTCCAACTCAAGTGGTCCCTAAGAAGTCCGGAATCACCATCGTAGCCAATGCTAATAATGAACTCGTGCCAACTAGAGTCACTACTGGTTGGAGAATGTGCATTGACTACAGGAAGTTGAATACCGTCACGAGGAAAGACCACTTTCCTTTACCATTCATTGATCAGATCCTGGAAAGGTTAGCTGGTCATTCCTATTACAGTTTCCTTGATGGGTATTCGGGCTACAACCAGATAGAGATAGCCCCTGAAGACCAGGAAAAGACTACATTTACATGTCCCTACGGCACCTTTGCCTATCGAAGGATGCCATTCGGACTATGTAATGCCCCTGCCACCTTTCAGCGATGTATGCTTAGTATCTTTTCTGATATGGTAGGGCAATATTTAGAGGTCTTCATGGACGATTTCTCTGTTTACGGTCCATCTTTCAGCAAGTACTTGGAAAGTCTTAAATGTGTGCTGAAAAGATGTAAAGAAAAGAACTTGGTACTTAATTGGGAGAAGTGCCATTTCATGGTTCAAAAGGGAATTGTCCTTGGGCATATCATCTCGTCTAAAGGAATCGAGGTAGATAAGGCAAAAATCGATCTTATCTCTAACCTACCTCCACCCAAGAACATCAGAGACGTGCGATCCTTCTTAGGACACGCAGGATTTTACAGGCGATTCATAAAGGACTTTAGTCTTCTCTCTCGTCCTTTATGTAATCTTCTTCAAAAGGATGCTCCGTACGAGTGGACTGAGCAATGCCAGGAAGCTTTCACCAAGCTTAAGGGCACGTTAACCACTGCACCTATCATGCAGCCACCCGACTGGAGCTTTCCTTTTGAGCTTATGTGCGACGCTTCTGATTATGCTCTTGGGGCGGTCCTAGGCCAGAGAAAAGATAAGAAGCCCTACGTCATTCATTACGCAAGTAGGACTCTAAATCCTGCCCAAGTGAACTACTCGACTACGGAAAAAGAACTCTTAGCCGTAGTGTTCGCCTTGGACAAATTTATGTCCTACCTGATCGGATCCAAGATCATTATCTATACAGATCATGCGGCACTGAAGTATCTTCTTTCTAAGAATGATTCTAAGCCCCGCTTGATACGATGGATCCTTCTACTCCAAGAATTTGATTTGGAAATTAAAGATAAAAAGGGAGTAGAGAACGTAGTGGCCGATCACCTTTCTCGCCTTAATACCTCTGATTCCCTTGAGGCGACCCATATCAATGATATGTTCCCTGATGAACAACTGTTCAGAGTCTCCCATGCACCTTGGTTCGCTGATATTGCTAATTATCTTGCTACAGGTGCCATACCGACACAGTGGACTGCGCAAGATAAGAAAAATTTTTTCACCGAGGTGCGCAACTTTTTCTAGGATGATCCTTATTTATTTAAATATTGCCCAGACCAAATTCTAAGGAGATGTGTATCAGACAATGAGCATCAGAGCGTCATCTCCTTCTGTCACTCAGAGGCCTGTGGTGGTCACTTTTCTGCTAAAAAGACCACGGCCAAGATTCTGCAGTGTGGCTTTTACTGGCCCACTATGTTTAGGGACACTCATGAGTTTTGCAAAGCTTGTGAGCGTTGTCAGAAATTGGGAGCATTGTCCCGTCGAAATATAATGGCTTTGAATCCCATTCTTATCATTGAAGCATTTGATTGCTGGGGCATCGATTTCATGGGACCATTCCCCCAATCGTTTGAAAATCTGTATATTTTGCTCACCGTGGATTATGTCACTAAATGGGTCGAAGCGATTCCATGTCGAACTAATGACCATCGCACGGTCATTAAATTCCTAAAAGAAAACATCCTTTCTCGATTCGGAACGCCTCGAGCCATCATTAGTGATGGGGGCTCACACTTTTGTAATAAACCATTTGAGAGCTTAATGAAGAAATACGGTATCTCTCATAAGGTGAGCACCCCATACCATCCACAGACAAGTGGACAAGCTGAGATTTCCAATAGGAAAATCAAACACATTTTGGAGAAAACGGTTAACCCAGATCGTAAGGATTGGTCAATCCGATTGACCGATGCCTTATGGGCATACCGTACTGCCTTTAAAACCCCTATTGGAATGTCTCCCTTTAGACTTGTCTATGGGAAGGCTTGTCACTTGCCTGTGGAGTTGGAACATAAAGCATACTAGACGATCAAAAATCTTAATTTCAATCTGGACAACGCTGGCTCGCTACGCAAACTTCAATTGAATGAACTTGAGGAAATCCGGAATGATGCATACGATAATTCGAGAATTTACAAGGACAAGATGAAAGCATTTCATGACCAACACATTTTGCGAAAATCATTAATGCCTGGTCAGAAGGTCCTTTTGTACAATTCTCGATTACATCTCTTTCCGGGTAAGCTTCGATCTCGTTGGACCGGCCCTTACATTGTTGTTACTGTTTTTCCTCATGGGGCCGTTGAGATAAGAGATCCCGACAATGGCAAGGAGTTTAAAGTCAATGGCCATCGATTGAAACCATTTGTCGAGAAATTTGATTCAGAGGACATGTCCATGCCTCTGACTGATCCTGTTTACCAGGATTGATCTCCTAGTCCGATGCAGGTTATCAAGATTGATTAATTCATGGTCCATTCTTGTCTAGTTGAAGACGTTAAACTTAGCGCTCCTAGGACGCAACCCAAATTTTCATTCCATTTCACTTTTCTCATTCATTAGTTCAATGTTTGTGGGTAGCATTGCCGCAAACCCTCACGAGACTACAACTCGTCCACTAGGGGTAACCTAGGGGTTTAAAGGCTTGTTGCATACGCTAAATGCAATCGAGAGCACCTACGAAAGTGGTGTAGGTAGGATTTCATTTTTCTTCTGTTCGTTTCTCTCTTGTGCTGACCCGCTCTTACGTAGATATCTTTGGAAAGCCTCTTGATTATTTCATCCAGGTATTATCTTTCCATCACTTCTCATTTACTTATTTTGTCTCATGTGCATCACATGCTTATTTCTTTTACATTGAGGACAATGTAGATTTTAGGTTGGGGGTGGGAGATTAGGTTTCCTAATCAGTATTTTCTTAGTCTTGAGCAGAAATTGTGAAAATTTTTAAATTTTTCTAGAATTTCATATGAATTCGAAGCGATTTTGACGGCCATCTTGGATTTAGAACTACAAGATGCGTGATGTTGGTACTTTATGACTCTTGGATTCAGTTATCTATCAAATTTCACAGCTAAGTTTGAATCGTTAATCCATTACTAGAAACTATAAACATTGATTGAGACATGAATTCGCAGGACACATCTCGCGTGCATATTAAGGTTTCAGTTTGATATTGAAAGATTAACTTGGTAATCACTAAACATGAAAGGAACCAACTTGGAAAATTGAATGGATTGGGCGAACAGTCTTTACCATAGGTTTGTTCCCTATAGGTGAGGATTCGATTCCCCATGAATGATATGTGAAAAAGTTGGGTGTACAGTCTTTACCTTAGGTTTGCTCCCTATAGGTGAGGATCTGATCCCTCTTCTTGGCGTTACTTCTAAGGAAAAAATCAAAAAATCAAAAGAATAAAAAGATAATATGTAAGCCAGGTTGAGTTATCGTGAATTCTCTTAGTTGTTACCAATGATATCCTTAAATATCGAGGTGAATCTTAATGTTGACAAGTCGAGATTAGACTATACATTCATAGATCTCAATGGTTAGAATTTTTCTAATTAATGGAATAATACTTTGAACTTGATTATGAAGTTTACCGTGCGCTGGAGTCTAGGAGAAAGTAATATCCAACAGTCATGAATCTAAAAATTCTCATATCTGGATTACTCTGCAAAAATCACTCGAGTTTATAAATTGTTCTGTAATTCTTAACTTATTTTTCGCATACTTTGCTCGGGACTAGCAAAATCCTAGTTGTGGGTTATGTTGAGGGTCAAATATTGCATATCAGACCCAGTTGATTGCATAGATTTACACGCATGATACCGCTTAATGGCCTGATTAATCATGTTTGTAATGCAGAGTGTATGTACGAGCCTGGACCGAAAAGGGTACTAAAAGCATGGATTTAATGGTCTGAAAGCACCAGAGCATGGGACGGACCCTAGGAGACCAAGATCGACAGATTTGCACGCCAGGGATCCAAGAAAATTGAGAAATTGAAGCTTAAGTGGCCCAAAAGACGTCCAAAATGCAAGATTACAGGGTTCTCGCCATCCGATCAGCTCAAAACTTTATACATGGCCTGAGGGTCATAAATTAACCGTACACGTAAATTTTCATCCATTGTATCGCTGTGGAAGGGGCCCAACGGACAGATCAGCCCACAATTTACTGATCTGGGACCCACCTGATCTCTGGATACTCCTCATCTTCGGTCTCAACGCCTTAAATCATGAGAAGAACAAGATGGATGGTGTGGATTTCTCATAATCATCATACAGTGTACATAGTACACCTTTTGCACTAAGACTGCATGGCAACACGTCTTCTTCTCCAACTCAAACACGGACAGCGTACTCACGCCGTCCGCCGGTTCCATGCAGTGGGGCCCAGTTTGCATCCAAATCATAAATCTGGACCGTTCATTGAATCCAGAGGGAGGGCGTGACCCTCACCTAGGTGGAATTTTCCGGAAAAGTAATGTGAATCGGATTTTAACAGTCTAAAAGCAGGACGGACGGTAGGGAGAAAAATCTATGGACCGCACCAACGGACGGCAAAAACCATACCTTCCTGACCGAAATTCCGAGGGGAATCTGGTGGACGGAGTGGATTTCCCAAAAGTTATCTTGAGTGGGCCCCACCAGTACATCAGCGTAAGCCGATTTACGCAGGCCCTGTTGTGCGCGCGACCAAAGTTCCGGGCCGTTTTTGCAACCGTGGCGAAGATCGGTCTGACCATATGAACGGCTCGAATCACTCCTGTGGTGTGGCCGATCAGAGATATGAAGACTGAACGAAGCAGATCGTCCGTTCATATCATTACACGGCGTCAGAACAGGGACGTGCGTTCCTGGCTGCGTAAACTGATTCACGCAAGGAGCTATGCACATCTACAGCAGGACTCTCTCCACGCCTCCAAGTCCTGATAAAAGGGGAAAAGAAAGGGAGCTTGGGCATGGGAAGAAGTTGGAAAAGCTTTGGAGCAGGAGGATCTCGGTTTGGAGCTTCAAGGTGGAACGTGAGAGAGAGAGAAAGATAGTAGTTTTTTTTCTTTTCTTTTTCTTTTTGTTTTGTTTTTGGTTTAAGAGATCCATCCCATTCATGTTGGGCTGAACCTCTTAGCTGGGGCTAAGAGGTGAAGCCTGTATTGAGATGGGAGATTTTATTTAATCATTTAATTGTGAATTAAACTTGATTGTGGTTTGATTATTCAAGGAATATTTTTCTTAGTCTTTAATGGTCTGTTGTGACTGAAATTACAATGGGTATGCAATGGCTTTGAATATTTCTTTCCCTTTTTTTTTATGTTTATGAAGTCAAGGAGCCCTGTTGTCCACCATCGTCTCCTGGGCATGGTAGGATGACAGTACCTTCCTGATCTGCATACATTGTTGATTGGTTGGTAATTAGTTTAATTCTATTGTTTACTTTGTCTCCTGGGCATGGTTTGGTGATGGAATCCATTCTAATTCATATACCTTTCACCTCTTGAAAACTATATCAAAGGAAGTCTAGTTAATTTTCATGATTTCTGAAGTAGGCATAAGATCTCCCTGATCTCTGCAAGTGGATCCTCTGAATCCCTAGTTTTCTTCCCCTGAATTGTTTAAAGTTTTAGATAATTATTCCTTAAATTCTATTTGATTTAGATTGCATCTTAGGCTAGTTCTATTTCTACCTAGTTTCAGGAAACGTACAAGTTTCAGTCCCTGTGGATTCGACCTCGGTCTTACCGAGTTTATTACTACATCACAACCCTATACTTGGGGAGTGAACAAGTTTTTACAAAAACTTGTTCACTCCCCAAGTATAGGGTTGTGATGTAGTAATAAACTCGGTAAGACCGAGGTCGAATCCACAGGGACTGAAACTTGTACGTTTCCTGAAACTAGGTAGAAATAGAACTAGACTAAGATGTGATCTAAACCAAGTAAAATTTAAGAAATAATTGTGGAATAATTATCTAAAATTTTAAGGAATTCTAAGGAAGGAAAATAGGGTTTCAGAGGATCCACTTGTAGAGATCAGGGAGATCTTATGCCTGGGTGTAACCATGAATTCAAACTGAACTTACTTGATCTGGTTTTCAAGAGATGAAAGGTATATGAATTAGAATGGATTCCATCATCTAACCATGCCCAAGAGACAAAGCAAACAACAGGATTAAACTAATTACCAACCAATCAACAATGTATGCAGATCAGGAAGGTACTGTCATCCTACCATGCCCAGGAGACGATGGTGGACAACAGGGCTCCTTGACTTCATAAACATAAAAAAAAAGGGAAAGAAATATTCAAAGCCATTGCATACCCATTGTAATTTCAGTCACAACAGACCATTAAAGACTAAGAAAAATATTCCTTGAATAATCAAACCACAATCAAGTTTAATTCACAATTAAATGATTAAATAAAATCTCCCATCTCAATACAGGCTTCACCTCTTAGCCCCAGCTAAGAGGTTCAGCCCAACATGAATGGGATGGATCTCTTAAACCAAAAACAAAACAAAAAGAAAAAGAAAAGAAAAAAAACTACTATCTTTCTCTCTCTCTCACGTTCCACCTTGAAGCTCCAAACCGAGATCCTCCTGCTCCAAAGCTTTTCCAACTTCTTCCCATGCCCAAGCTCCCTTTCTTTTCCCCTTTTATCAGGACTTGGAGGCGTGGAGAGAGTCCTGCTGTAGATGTGCATAGCTCCTTGCGTGAATCAGTTTACGCAGCCAGGAACGCACGTCCCTGTTCTGACGCCGTGTAATGATATGAACGGACGATCTGCTTCGTTCAGTCTTCATATCTCTGATCGGCCACACCACAGGAGTGATTCGAGCCGTTCATATGGTCAGACCGATCTTCGCCACGGTTGCAAAAACGGCCCGGAACTTTGGTCGCGCGCACAACAGGGCCTGCGTAAATCGGCTTACGCTGATGTACTGGTGGGGCCCACTCAAGATAACTTTTGGGAAATCAACTCCGTCCACCAGATTCCCCTCGGAATTTCGGTCAGGAAGGTATGGTTTTTGCCGTCCGTTGGTGCGGTCCATAGATTTTTCTCCCTACCGTCCGTCCTGCTTTTAGACTGTTAAAATCCGATTCACATTACTTTTCCGGAAAATTCCACCTAGGTGAGGGTCACGCCCTCCCTCTGGATTCAATGAACGGTCCAGATTTATGATTTGGATGCAAACTGGGCCCCACTGCATGGAACCGGCGGACGGCGTGAGTACGCTGTCCGTGTTTAAGTTGGAGAAGAAGACGTGTTGCCATGCAGTCTTAGTGCAAAAGGTGTACTATGTACACTGTATGATGATTATGAGAAATCCACACCATCCATCTTGTTCTTCTCATGATTTAAGGCGTTGAGACCGAAGATGAGGAGTATCCAGAGATCAGGTGGGTCCCAGATCAGTAAATTGTGGGCTGATCTGTCCGTTGGGCCCCTTCCACAGCGATACAATGGATGAAAATTTACGTGTACGGTTAATTTATGACCCTCAGGCCATGTATAAAGTTTTGAGCTGATCGGATGGCGAGAACCCTGTAATCTTGCATTTTGGACGTCTTTTGGGCCACTTAAGCTTCAATTTCTCAATTTTCTTGGATCCCTGGCGTGCAAATCTGTCGATCTTGGTCTCCTAGGGTCCGTCCCATGCTCTGGTGCTTTCAGACCATTAAATCCATGCTTTTAGTACCATTTTCGGTCCAGGCTCGTACATACACTCTGCATTACAAACATGATTAATCAGGCCATTAAGCGGTATCATGCGTGTAAATCTATGCAATCAACTGGGTCTGATATGCAATATTTGACCCTCAACACCGACGGATGACATGACTCGCTTGGCTAGCTGCTCTCAGACCAACTCACTGATCACGAACGTTTCGCTTCTCCTTCTCAAGGTCAGGGGTAGTCTTTTCCTCGACAAGGTTGGACTCGGGGTGGTCCGCTTAGGCTCTTCATGATTAGGCCAGCGGTGCTCATCTTGATTTCGCTGTTTATTTGGTTTATTTCTCTAATGTATCTAGTCATGTCCATGTCTGATGATAGGTGGGGCCCGCCCTTTTTGTTGGGCCCACCCAAAGGTCTGTAATATTTTGTGAGTAATGAAATCATGGCATCAGTCCATTTCTCAAAAAAAAAACCCTTCCCGTATGTGTGGCTATTTTGGAGCCCATGTCCACAGAAGACAAAAGAATGTATGTGGGGCTCAAGTTGGGTTTCCATTCTTGTATCTCCAATGTGGAGGAAGGTGGGAAAGTTTGGTTTTTTCACAACAACAATCTTAACGTCTCGGTTGTGCAGCGCTCAAATCAGGTGATTACCCTCCAAATCTAGGTTTTAAAGTCTAGCTTAATTTTCCATCTATCTATTGTGTATGCAAAGTGTTCCAGAGTGGAGAGGAGAGCTCTTTAGGAGGATCTAATCTCCATGGCAAGGAATATATCGGGCCCATGGGCAGTGGGTGGTGATTTTAACACTGTCCTCTCCATAGTAGAAATCAAGATACTAGTACCTACACTGAATTTGCTGATGCAATGGAACTCATTGGTTTGATGGATGCGAGTCTTAGCGGCAACAGGTTTACATGGAGCAATAATCAAGTGGGTAGCACCCGGGTTTGGGCTCGCTTAGACAGAGTTCTTTGTAATGGTAGTTGGATTAATTCCTTTCCCCGTTTCCAAGTCAAGCATCTCCCCCATGTCAACTCCAATCATTGCCCTCTCCTTCTAGGTTTTCCCCCAGTGATGCAGTATTTTCTGAAATCATTTCATTTTCAGCGTATGTGGATCTTGCATAAGGAGTATCCCAATGTGATTAGATAGGCCTGAAAGGACGATCTTTCAGACCAGCCCATGATCAATCTCATGCTCAAAATTCGAAAGGTCAGAAACCATCAGAAAGAGTGGAACAAATCAGTTTTTGGCAATATTTTCCAGCAGCTCAAATTAGCTAAACACTCCATTGCCCAGCTGGAAGATTAGGCACAGGATTCTCAGCATATCAGCTAAGGAGAGCTTCTGGAAGCTAGAAAGCACCTCGAGCGATTGGAACTGGCTGAGGAAATCTTTTGGAAGCAGAAATCCCGCAACAATTGGCTTCAGGAAGGTGATCGAAATACAAAATTTTTTCACATGTTGGCCACAAACAAGATTAGGAGGGCATGTATTGAAGAAATCTTGCTGGAATCTGGCGTTATGTCCTCCGACCCAAAGCTGATTCAAGATGAAGTGGTGCGGTATTTCTCTACTCTGTTTAAGTCGGAACCAATCATGATGCAAGACAGTTTTCTGGAATCGATCATGCAGGTAATCTCTGCTGTAGATAATGATCTTCTCTTGAGTTACCCCTCTTTAATGAGGTTAGGAGAGCAGTTACGGCCCTCCTAAAAGGCAGTGCTCTCGGTCCTGATGGGCTCTCAGGTGTGTTTTTTGCCAACAGTTGGGATATTGTTGGGTCGGTTATCCATAAAGCGGTGGTTCAGTTTTTCCTTGGTGGTAAAATGCCTCGTGCTTTCTTGGCTTCCCTCATCTGCTTGATCCCCAAGAAAACAACCCCTAAAGTCTTTTCCGACTTCCGTCCTATCAGTCTATGTAACTGCGTGTATAAAATTTTTGTTAAAGTTATTGCAGATAGATTGGCATTGATCCTCCCTAATATTATCTCCCTTGAATAAGGAGCTTTCGTTCGGGGCCAATCCATGGCAGAAAGTGTTGCTCTAGGCTAGGAGATTGTAAGAGAGATCGATCGGAAGGTTAGAGGCGGAAATAGAATCCTCAAATTAGACATGAAAAGGCATATGACCACCTAGAATGGGATTTTCTTATGCGGGTTCTTGAGCGTTTCGAATTCTCTCAATCATGGATTCAAATGGTGGAAAAATGCTGGAATAACAATTAGTTTTCAGTACTCATCAATGGTTCGAGTTTTGGTTTCTGCGAGTCCTTTAGAGGGCTGTGCCAAGGGGACCCTTTGTCTCCAAGCTTGTTCATCTTAGCGGTAAAGGTCCTAAGTAGAGGTTTTGCCGGCCTTATCCACAGCCAAAAATGTATTCCGTTTAAGCTCAAACTCGGTTGCAAACAAATCACTCATCTTTTATATGCTGATGACACAATCCTTTTCTTCAATGGTGGTAGCTCATCTATCAAAGCGGTGTCAAAATTTCTCTCCTTTTACCAAGCTGCATCAGGTCAACGTATCAATTACCAAAAAAGCTGCGTACATCACTCCTCTAAGATGCCGGTGAATAGAATTAGAAACATCCAGCGCCGTCTTGGGATCCCCTGCTCTTCGGCGTCTTTCTTTTAACTTGGGATTCCTCTTGTTAAAGGCAGGGCCAGAATGTCCTTTTTTTCGTCCCTTGTTGGAAAAAATTGAAAACAAGATTCAAGGGTAGAAGGCCAGAATTCTTTTGCAAGCAGGCCGGTGCACTCTCATCAATCATGTTCTCTGCGGTATTCCCATCCACGCAATGTCGGCCGCCTCGATCCCTTCTCAGATTCTTCAGAGAATGGAGTCATGCTTCTCCAATTTTCTTTGGGGCTGGCATGAAGGTAATAAAAAATGCCATTGGATTAAGTGGGATAAAATATCTATGCCAAGAGAAGAAGGTGGACTAGGCATTGGAAAACTTAGAGATGTTATGACAGTGCTCAAATTGAAAATGACATGTTCAGTTAAGGTTGACAAGAGCAGAAGTTTGTGGGTTGAATTCGTTGCTTCTAGATATGGATCAATTCATGATGGTACGTTTGTCGCTTCCAGTTCTTCCCTCTCCCCCATGTGGAAACACATCCTGTCTCTCTCCCCTGTCCTGGATAGCCATATGCAATGGAAGGTGGGAAGAGGCTCCCTTAACATATGGCTAGAAAACTGGACAGGGCTTGGCCGGCTAGTAGACTGGGTAGTTCAGCCAATTCCAGATGATTTGCTCCACTTGTTCGTCAGCGACCTGATCTCCCCCGAAGGTATCAATCCTTGGTCATCGGTTATAGAGTTGCTCCCGGTGGGGGTGAAGGAATATATCATTCAGGCAGGGCTATGTATGTTAGATCAGCCAGACCACCGTATCTGGCCGTACGATCAATCAGGCTATTACTCAGTTAAATTCAGGTGGGCTGTGAGCAAATCTACAGGGCAAGAAATTGCTTGGGCCAAGAGTATCTGGCATCTTAAGATCCCTATTAAGATTTCCTTATTTCTTTGGAGGCTTTTCCAAGGGGTCATCCCTACGGACGACAGGATCTAGTCGCATGGGATACCCCTTGCTTCCAGATGCTAATGTTGTGACAACGATAAAAAATTTTCCCCTCAACCTGAAATGTTGGAACACCTTCTCATTAGAGGGGCTATTGCGCCAATGTCTGGAAAGAGTTCAGCAATATTTTTGATATTCAGCCCATCTCTCCATCTTTAATTGGAAATTGTTTCTTCCTCTGATGGAATTCCAATCATCCTGGTGGAGGGCCATCTCTTCTTCACCGCATTACTCCGTATCTGATAGTGTGGGAAATCTGGAAAGCGAGGAACTCAGCCAAATATGATGGGATCAGCCCAAACAACAGGAAGGTAATTAGTCGCGTTAAGTGGTTACTTGGAAATTTATTTCATGGTTCCCATACTTTAAATACGATCTTCCTCCGCCTTAGTTTGCCACCTACTCCCCCTCCGCCCCAATCATGTCAGTTTGTTAAATGGTTCAGACCTCCAGTGGGATGGATGAAAATTAATATAGATAGGGCTACAGCTGGGAACCCTGGCCCGTCTGGGGGTGGTGGCATTTGCAGAAATGCTATCGGCGAGCTGATTTTCGCTTTTTACTCGGGATATGGCCATGGCTCGAATAACAGGGCAGAAATTCGGGCCCTTCATGATGCTATGCATTTTAGTATATCACAGGGTTTTCATGAGGTGCTCATTGAGGCGGACTCTTTGTCACGTCCCGAACTCGAAAATTGTGCTCACAAAATTCTCGATCGCCGAATCCGGCGCCGACAGCCTCCGTAGTACCCCATTCTCGGCTCCTGGCACCCATACACTAGGTTCCGATCCTGGGATGCTACACGGAGGATTTATAATCATCAGTCTGATTCATAATGAGCATAACCAAAAACATAACCCACGAACAATAACCATAAGAACACCATCACAAAATCCACTATGATAAAAAACTTTTGAGTACAATGCTGAAAGGGAAATACATAAATCGAAAATCAAGCATCAGAAGACCGCTGCACGCTCCAAGCTTAACACTGCTGCAACCTAACATCACTTGCACGCATCTATCGTGCATAAGCTTATAGAAAGCTTAGAGGGTGATGTAAGTGTGTGCACAAGGTAAGTGCCAAGTATTCAATATCAGAGTAATCAGATTAAGCGAAAATACTGACAAGTCCATGGATCATACAATATTAAGGTACACAATACAAATCAACTATGCAAATGAGGAGTCAAAGCGAGCCAAATATTAGATGCCGAGGATACAATGCCATAAATCACATAATATCGAAAGTACTGGTAATCCATTAATTGTATAATGTCGAAATAAGCAGAAATACTGACAAGAGCATGAATTATCATAGTAAACAGAATATTGACAAGATCATAAATCATACGATAACAGAGTAAGCGAAAATACGGACAAATCCCTGAGTCAATCAATGTCAGAATATGCAATGTAGAACAACTATGCAAATGAGGAATCATAGATAGCCAAATATCAGATGCAATACAACATACATTCTTGATGAGTAACACAAATAGCGTCAGCCGTACCTAGGTCATATAAATGCAGAGACACAATAACCCAAAATGCCGTATGCCACGGATGTTATGCAATATGCAGTGCGAATGAAATGACCATACTGGAGTGTGAAGTCGGGATGATAGTACGTAGTATCGCAGACTATGATGTCCTTCACAAGAGACTTCTATCCAAACCAGTCTCATACCTAAATTTGGATAGTTAGACTCAATGTGGTAAACTCCTGATCTCAGGTTAGTCACGCGCCCCAACTGAAATCGTGGCCATTGCGAAGGCACACGTAACAAATAGTTACGCACCACCAACCCAAGTGGATAGTGAATGAATGAATGCATGAATGAGTATGCAACTCCTGCTCACTAAATTCACATATCAGTACAGTTCATCTCTGGGATCATCACCGGGGTTTAGTACACTCTAAATGGCACTGTCACTCTCCCAGCCGCGCAGTCCAAGTGAGCGTAAGAAACCTCACTATCTGCTTGGCCAATAGTCTGCCAATACCTATCCAGCACATCGATAGCGGACTCATTCACGAGCTGGTCAAACTCAGCCTAGTATTACCCCCTACCCTCGGGCGGGTAAGGTCACACCCCCTCCCAACCGACCACGACACAGTGGGAGACGCGGCCTCCTGGTATTCGGTACTCGGGCGCTCATGTGTCCACTCGGTCTCGACGTTGGGGCATCTCCTGGCCACGAAGGTTTAGGAATTTTCACCAAGGGACATCTATGGCGCCCTTATGTTAGAACCAAACATTTTCAGTGTCCCATTTGGCCATCCACGATATGCCTGTGGAGGCTACGGCCCTGGTGTCACTAGGGCGTATAGTAATCATAATGCGAGATGCATGAGTCATACGATCCAGTCATGCATTAATCCTACGCATACCGTGTGCTCATGTCAGATAACCTCCGCCTATCAGAGAGTTACATAATAACATGCTCAATGACATATGCAATGATTAACCACATCTCATAACAAACATGCAGATGATGTGTATGGGCATGTATCATGATGCTAAGCTGTCACATACTCATAATTGGTATCAACAGCCAGCATCGACAATCGACCTCGATAATGTGAACATTTAACCAACATTGCCCCCAAGGAATGGCCCACATAGAACTAAACATATAATGGGCCTACGGCCTCATATAAAGGCCTGATATACAACACAGTGGGTCTTACTCAAGGGCCACATATACACAACAGGCGGGCCCTGCTCATGGGCCTCAAATACATGACATGTGGGCCCTATACATGGGTCTCGAATACATCAAATGGGCCATGCATCATGGGCCATGAATACATCACAATGGGCCTTTCTCATGGGCCTAACATACATCATAATGTGCTCCATAGCCTGGTCCTCAAATGCATCCCAATGGGCCCCATCGCATAGGCCTCATATACATCATATTAGGCCTTAAACATGGCCTGAATGCACATCACAACGGTCCTCAAATACGAGCCACATATACATCGCATTGGGTCTCAACATCGGCCTCGATATTCAGCCTCAATAATCGGTACCGATAATCAACATCTATAATCAGCACTGACAATCAGCATTGATAATCGGCACCGACAACCAGCATATATAAACAAGGCGGGATCTATAGATAGATAACCAATCAACAATAATGTAAAGATCGGTTCTCGGCCGTGGTTATATCATCTGATAGCACGGAGCCATCTGTCTATAGCAAATGGGGCCCACTTATTTGGGTTAACCCACTAAGAGAATGGGCCTAAGAAGGCCTAAGGAAAGGTTACAATGAGGGCATCTAACCGTCATTGCCCATCAATGTGGATATTCAACCAACATTGCTCCTAAGCAGAGGCTTATGTAGAGTCAAACATAAGGTGGGCCCAAATATCCAACAGGTGGGCCTTACACATGCAACACGTGGGCCTACAAATCACGGTGGGTCGATACATTGGGCCGCTCCATTAGCCTAATATGCACTTCACGGTGGGTCGCATCATTGGGCGCAACAATGGGCGTCAATCCAACAAGTGGGCCGCATCAATGAGCCACACCAATGGGCCTTATACACATCAAGTCGGGCCTCAATAACTGGGCTGGAAACATGTTATAATGGGACATGACATACGGGCCAAAAATACGTCGCAATGGGCCTTGACCCATGAGCTGAAAATACATCTCTGTGGGCCTTACCAAATGGGCCATAAACACTTCCTAATGGGCCTCAACCATGAGTCTCTAACATATCATAACGGGCCTTGCATCAATAGGCCACACTAATGGGGCTCATGCACATCAAGTGGGTTGCATCAATGGGCCGCACTAATGGGCCTCCTACACATCAAGTGAGTCGCATCAACGGGCCGCACTAATGGGCCTCACACACATCAAGTGGGTTACATCAATGGGCCGCACAAATACACAACAGGTAGGCCCTGCACATGCAACAGATGGGCCCCACCAGATGGTTAGTGTAGATATAGAAGGCATACATCTAGTGGGTCACACATCCCACGGACGTTGTGAATAAAATGAACATCAAGGCTGGCCCTATATGACTTGGACGGTTAGGATGGAACATATGAGGTGGGCTCTGCTCACGGGTCCCAAATACATTACAATGGGCCTCAACTCACGGGCCCCAATACATCACAATGGGTCTCAACCCATGGGCCCTAATACATCACAATGGGCCTCAACCCATGGGCCCTAAATATAATACAACGGGCTTTACCAAATGGGCCGGAAATACATCTCAATGAGCCTCAACCCATGAGCCCTAGTACATCATAATGGGCCTCATCACACGGGCCTCAAATACATAACAGGTGGGCCCTGCACCTGTGTAACACCCCAAACTTTTCAATACCCGAGTATTGAAAGTCCTCAGGGGTTACTATGAAGTTTAACTTGATACGTACATGTGTACGACACCAACCTAGCTATCTTGACCTTGCATCCATTCCTCGACATGAATGTATCTATTGAGAATGATCTCCATTTATAGATCAAGCCATTTGACCATTGAATTTCAAAACAAGGTCATTCGTCACGTGATTTGACGTAAGAACTTTCCCTTGAACGGAATAATGAAGAAACTCCCTATCCATAATAATTTAGATATATGTTCTTTTGTAAGAATTGCTTAAAAACATACCTATAACCATGTGGGGCCATTAGATTTCCCAAAACTCACAGATCAACAATAATTAAGAAAACGCCATTGACCTATACCTCTGATCACTCCGAAAACCCACTTTGTGATCACCCATTCACAAAACTGACCATACATCCACCCATATGCACGGTTAGAGTGCTAACTATAAAACTTCCTTATTTTTAATAAGTCACCTAACCATTGATCAGGTTTGGATCCACCAAATGGGCCATCTGAATATCAGGATGAATCGGTCATTATGAAGATCTTCAGGTTTAAGTCCAAACTACCTGGTAACTTGTTAATCAGAGGAGTATAAATATTATTTTAGAATTTTGAAGTATATTAGCCATTAAAAGAACATCTTATTCATCTTGGAGAGATTGGGACCCAAACTGGATCACAGGAAAGAGCACGAAAAATAATGCATGTTCGCCAAATTTTAAGACATTCGGATGGCACATTTCAACATAATGGGTGTCGGATGCCGGTTGAGAAATGGATGGCGAGTTCGTAAATAGTGAATGCCACTACATGCCACCATTGATGCTTGATCGGATAGTATGGCCCACCTGATCAACAGATCTGCCCCATTTTTAGACCTTAATCCTAGCAGGGCATGTTAAACACGATGAACAGAGCGGATCGTATAACTACAAGTAGTAAAGTGGACTTCACACAGAATAACTCAATTCATTCAAATTTTAGTTAGGTTTAATGGTGAATACCATTTGATACATTAGCAGATCGTGTGGCCCACCTGAAGTTCGGATCAACTTCAAATTTCGGACCATGGGTTAGCACAACGTGCCAAAGACGGTGAATGGAGTGGATCTTCCGGAAGATCATCACACGTGAACCCTCATCTATTTTAAACAACCAGATAGAAATCTGCATGTTGTAAGATCGAACGTAAATTGGAATTCATGGAATTAGCACCACACATTGACTAGTGGTGTGGCTCATCCAAATCTAGGATTAACCCCATATTGTGGCCGCTAGCCTAACATCACCTTACAAAATTGATGGAAGGAATGGATTTTCTAAAAACCATACTAGTGGGCCCCCCGAAAACAAACGAAGAGAATCTATCCCTAACCGTCTGTTCTATCATGAAAGGCGAACAGACCGCTGAAGTTATAGGGAGAGCCATGTCGATTGGATTTCCAACGTGCAGACGCCAGCTCTCTCTCTCAAGCCAAGAATAGCTAAACTAGGAGAACTTACAAGCCGCATTTATCCATTTTGAAAAAAACAGAGGCAGCCACCGACGACCATTGCCTAGGGATTTGCAGAGTCTATCCCAGCCGTTGGACCCTTCCTCTCCTTGCCTATAAATGGGGAGCTCAGCCCCTCAAAATTCATACAGAAAGAGAGTTGAGAGAGCAAAGAGTCAGAGAGAGAAGAAAGAGAGAGAGAGAGTAAAACAGAGGGCTGTTTTGGTGAGCCTGGAGCACACTGCCCCAACTCAGTCCGTGAAAATCGGACCGAGCCGAGTCAGTGTGGAGCCATAGCCACACCACTTATGAGGTAAAAGAGAAGGGAAAGTGAGAGAGAAGGGAGGAAGAAGCTGAGGGTGTTAGGTGTGTGTGTGACCACCTAAGTTCGGGTCGGACCCAACTGTGGAAGGTAAGACCTCTCCCTCCATTATTTTTCTTCTTTAGGAGACTCTAAAATAAACTCATGCTAAAGCTCCATCACACCTCACCACACGTGTATAAAAGCACCCGTCAGAAGAAACTATGCACATAGTGAAGGGCGAACCCTATTTTGAAGCTGGAAGAAACCTACGTTCAGGCATTATTTCAAGGCCGAACTGGCCTGAGTAGGGCCCAGTTTTGGGGCCAAGCAATGACATGAAAATGGCCTCAGATAGTGGCTGAACCCAATGAAGTGGCAGCTCTTAAACCAGCTCCGTCGAGCTGCAGCAACGGGCTGATATCAACCCGAAAATAAGGGTGTAAACAACCTTATCTCGGGCCATTTTGGACAGGGAAGGTGGCAGCCACCATGCTGCTGGATGAGCACTGATAAGGATCGAGAACACGACCAAAGAAGAGCCGTGGTTGTGCTGCCAAACAGGGCCGAAAATGGCCTCCAAAACAGCCGCGGCAGAAGATGTTTCTCGACAGCCAAACTCGTTGCTGGTGGGCTGACTGTGGGCCTCACCAAAATACAGGTGGGCTGACAATGGGCCTCACCAAGATGCTTGTACCGTGACCGTCCATCCTACCAGCCCTGGTCCACCATGACTTACATATTTTATCCTGGCCGTCCATCAATAGACGTCCAGTGCCGGACGGTTGGTACTTATATGTATCTACATATATGCATATATAAAAATAATATAATAAAAACATATAAGGTGGTATATTATACACATAGTACTGTATATGTGGGTGGTGGGCCCCACCTGGGACCCACCTAAGAAGTGATTGCTGGTGCACGTGTACACCAGCTATATAACTGCTGTATTGACGTAACCAAGTTACGTGGGTTTGACTGTGGCATGTGTTATTCAACACTGCCCATCGATTTTGCTTGAAGTGGGACCCCACCTAGATGTATGTTATGTCTCCACCGTCCATCCCATTTCCCACCTCATTTTAGGCGTTGACCCGAACAATGAAGCCAGTCCAACTCTCTGGTAGGCCACACCAGCAGAAAAACTAATTTAATAGTGGTAAATCATTAGGGGCCACTGTGATATTTTGGTGCGTCAAGATATATCAATATTGGACTCATTGGACCTGTCTTGAGCCTGGAAACCAACCAACGGAGTAGATCCTCCTGAGGTGGGCCCCACCTATCAAAAATAATAATAAATATATAAGGAACATGCACGTAAACGTCCAGAAGACACTGCCACCTTGTGTTTGATTTTGGCTAGAGCCATGGCCCCACCACAGGCTCTACCATGATGTGTGTTGAACATCAACACCGTCCATTTGATGGGTCCCCTTTATATATGGGGTGGCCCCAAAAATCAGCAATACACAGAGCTTAGGTGGTCCACACCATCTACAATCTTGTGAAGACACGTTAAACCATATAAAAGCATTTGCTAGGGTCTAACTGAGATTTGGATGCACCTGAAACTTGGTTTGACCCCTTAAACTAGTGGGACACACTTAATGGATGGGTTGGATTTGTGAACCACAACTTGGTGAGCCAAACAAATTATTATAAATAATGTAATGGCTGATTATAGTATATATTATCATGATTGAATCCACTATTGATACTTGATAGCTATTGTTATTATCATTAGTATTACGATAATAATTACAGTTATTAAACACAACTAACCATTAGCAGATTATTCATGCTAATAGTAGTGCTTACAAACAAATTCATGCTAATACTAGTGCTTACAAACAAAACTATCATTATTACATATTAGTAATTTAATTATCATTCTTTGGTACAATCATTAATAGTAGATCATACCATTACTAGCATTATAATGATTATTATTAATAAATTGGCTAACGTTAATTATAACACTAATGTTAACAATTACTCTTCAATTATTAAAATTATCATACGCCAACTACAATCCAAATCCTAAAAACCTATCGTAGACCTAAATTCTAGGACGAAAACCTAGTTCTACATTAAAACCCTAAAACTAAGGTAATTCAAACCCTAGGTTAAGACCTTGACCTAGAATAACGTGTAAAGCTTGAATCTAACGGTATAACTTTACAATTCATGATAGGGTTTGACTCTAAGGAAAACATGCATTCTCTAGCAACACGGGTAGGTGGTTCAAAAACATAAGGTGATGATTCTTCCCATTGAGCTTTCCATCTTCTCATTAGCTTAAGTTATAGTTTTTATTTAAATTCATAATTGATATCTCCCTTTATAATCACATGTGTTAGCTGGCAAAAATTGAATTGTTGTATTACATGCTTTATGATTATCCTGTATAATTGCTCATACTTGTGGATTCCTTTTTGTGGATTGCTTATAGAACTTAAATTGGTACATTAGTGAGAAATTTCCACATATGAATGTACCCCCATACTTGGGATGTAACTTGACTAGTTGTGATCGTAATAGACCTTCGACTTCATGGTTATTGAGTGGTAGTCTAGATGGATCATTGATGTGGGCCTACCATCCAAGGTTGTTGTGTCCAATGGTTTTTAAGGATGGTATTTTATCACATGATTTTGATATTCACCCTATATGGCTCGTTTTGATAGTCGCCCTGCGTGATTTTATTTTGATATTTTCGCTATATGGGCTCAATGTTTTATACTGTGTAACCATGCGATGGTAAGCCTCATATGTTGTAATATGATTGACCACTAGTCGACGGTGTTCCATTAAACATCCTAAGGTGGTAGTCTCATGGGCCGGGGATGGTGGTAATGAGACACTAGACCCGAGCCGTCGGCCTACGCTGGGCTATACGCTCCCCGTAGTGACCTTGAGCTTATTTAAATTGGCTGATTGTAACTGGACTAATAATGGTTTGGCTAATCATGCATTCATAGCATATTGGCGATGACGGGTGGCTATTCTGGATCTTGTAGCACGTGTCCTAGAGTTGTTGGGGTATCGTTTCGCTAGCTCCCAGACTACCGACTATCGACCCCTGTTCCGACTGGATGATTTTTCCATGTCGATGATTTGCATGGGCGACGAGCCCAAGTCTGACTGGATGTGCATCCCTAGGTCGATGTGCATTCAAACATCCATGCATTTAAAATGACTGCATCATGTTTGATTTTGATTACCTTTTTGTTTTATAACTATGCTAACCTAATGCGATGGTGTGTAATCTTGAGGGGAATTCACACTGCGCTGGCCACTCATCCATCAAATATACTGTAAGACCCGTATCCTAGCTCGTACCGTTCCGTATGCCGTTGTAGTCCTCCTAGTCGAATTCCGCCGACTGGCTATTTGTAAACGGCGTCTGCGCGTGATCCTGAGCAGGATCTTGTCGGTCTGAGTCGGCTCGACCCGAGACTTATATCATTGCAACCGCACCGTTGCCGCGGTTCTGATACCGCGTATTACGCGTTGAGCCGGTACCCAGGCCAGGAGATGTGGGACCACGTTCAGTTCGAGGAAAAATGCCTCGCGTTGCAATCCCTAGAAAATCCATCACATCAATCACTTTAATTGTCAAAGTACACCCATTAATCTATCCCATCCCTAAGTACAAAAGCAACCCGTAAAAGTCAACTCTATCCCTTACCCAAGTACACCCTTACATCCCTCTCTCTCATCACTCCTCTCCCATCACCCCTCTCTCCCTCTCATTTTCTCTCTCCATATTCAAACAATACCCCATGGAGCACCCAACGTCCATGGCTTCATGAGAGGAGCTAGTATGGCCCACCTTTCTAACTCTCATCTCCACCCTCCAAAATCATTCTCGACCATTGAATTGCACCCTTTGGATCTCTAGGATGCGTTGATGGAAGAAGAAAGTCCAAGAAGAAGGCCGATTGGTGGGTGCTTCTCTCTCCCTCTCCTTCTCATTTTTTTGTGTGTGATGTGTGGCCCAGTTATCGAGGCCCGACTTGATGTATATAAGGCCCATTAGTGCAGCTTATTGATGTGGCCCACTTGTTGAATTGACGCCCATTGATGCGGCCCAATGATGCGACCCATCGTGATGTGCATATCAGGCTAATGGCGCGGCCTAATGTATCGACCCACCGTGATGTGTAGGCCCACGTGCAACATGTGTAAGGCTCACCTGTGATGACCATTTGAGGCCACCTATTGGATATTTGGGTGCACCTTATGTTGACTCTACATGGACCACTACTTAGGAGCAATGTTGGTTGAATATCCACATTGATGAGCAATGACAGTTAGATGTCCTCATTGTAACCCTCCCTTAGGCCTTGTTAGGCTCATTCTCTTCGTGGGTTAACCCAAATAACTGGGCCCTATTGGCCATAGACAGATGGCTCTGTGCTATCGGATTGATATAACCACGGCCGAGAGCCGATCTTTACATTACTGTTGATTAGTTGTCTATCTATGGACCCCGCCTTATTTATACATGTTGATTATCGGTACCGATTATCGAGGCCGATCCCGAGTGTCGATTCCGAGTATTGAGGCCGAATATCGAGGCCGATTGTTGAGGCCCAATGCGATGTATATGCGTCCCGTATTTGAGGACCGTTGTGATGTGCATTCAGGCCGTATTTAAGGCCTAATTTGATGTATATAGGCCTATGCGATGAGGCCCATTGGGATGCATTTGAGGACCAGGCTATGGAGCCCATTATGATGTATGTTAGGCCCATGAGAAAGGCCCATTATGATGTATTCATGGCCCATTCGATGTATTCAAGACCCAACAGTAGGGCCCACATGTCATGTATTTGAGGCCCATGAGCAGGGCTCGCCTGTTGTGTATATGTGTCCCTTGAGTAAGGCCCACTGTGTTGTATATCGGGCCTTTGTGTGAGACCGTGGACCCATTATATGTTTGGCTCTATGTGGGCATTCCTTGGGGACAATGTTGGTTAAATGTCCACATTGTCGAGGTCAATTGTCGATGCCGGTTGTTGATACTGGTTATGAGTATGTGACAACATAGCATCATGATACATGCCCATACGCATCATCTTCATGTTTATTATGAGATGTGGTTGATCATTGCATATGTCATTGAGCATGTTGTTATGAGACTCCCTAATAGGTGGAGGTAATCTCACATGAGCACGCGGTATGCGCAGGATTGATGCATGACTGGATTGTATGATTCATGCATCTCGCATTATGATTATTGTATGCCCTAGCGACATTAGGGCCTTAGCCTCCACAGGCATATCGTGGATGGCCAGATAGGATACCGAAAATATTTGGTTCTAGCATACGGGCGCCATAGATGTCCCTGGGTGAAAATTCCTAAACCTCCATGGCCAGAAGACGCCCCAATATTGAGACCGAGTGGATACATGAGCGCCCGAGTGCCGAATACTAGGAGGCCGCATCTCCCACTGTGTCATGGTCGGTTGTTAGGGGGTGTGGCCTTACCCGGCCGAGGGTAGGGTGCTAGTGTGGCCCACCTTCCTAACTCTCATCTCCACCCTTCGAAATCAATCTCGACCGTTGAATTGCACCCTTTGGATCTCTAGGATGCGTTGATGGAAGAAGAAAGTCCAAGAAGAAGGCCGATTGGTGAGTGCTTCTCTCTCCCTCTCCTTCTCATTTTTTTTGTCTAATGTGTGGCCCACTTGGATGAACCCCACCTTGATGTATGTTTTATCCAAACTGTCCAAGTCATGTGGACCCTACCTTATGGCGATGGAAACACACAAGTATCAGATTGATTTAAATCAAGTGGGCCACATTCATGTGTGGACCCACCTTGATGAAATGTAGGCCAGGTCCACGTGGGACCCACCACTGTGTTTATCCATGCTGTGCAGCGTCCAGGGATGCTGGACATGACGGTGGCGAACGTGAAGTGTGTGTACTAGCATGGGCGTGTACTAACAGCTATATATATATATGCATTGCTTTTTAAAGTTTAGGGTGGGTCACTCATACAGGCCCCACCTTGATATATAGAACTAATTTACACCATCCATCCCATTCCTTAGACTTTTTTAGGCATTGAGCCGAAATTTGAGACCGATCTGACAATCAAGCGGGCCATACCATAGGAAATAGTGGTATTGCCGTTAAAACCCACCGTGATTCTTCTATTCATCGAAAACATGTCGTATATTGGTCTCAATAGGTCGATTTGGGGTTGTAGAACCAGTGGTTGGGTTGGATTTTTCGTACGCAGGCCCCACCTAAGAAAAACTGTAGAAAAATAGATTTTTTATAAAAAAAAATACATGAAGCAGCCGCTGCTGTTGCTGCTGAGGACGCAACAGCGTCCTGCGCTGGCGGGCGGCGGATGGACGGGCTGGGCCTCACGGCCCCAGCTGTGGGCCCCACCATGATGCGTTTCGAACATCAACACCATGCATTTGATGGCCTGTTAGCACCCCAAAAATAAGCCTTATCCAAAGCTGAGGTGGCCCACATCATAGGAAACAGTGGGACTGAACATCTACCGTTGAAACCCTTGTCTTTGGGCCACAGAAGTTGTGGATCGACATGAAATTTATTTTTCTTCTTTATTCAAGTGTTTGTGATTGTATGAACGGATTAGATGGAAAATTCACATTATGGTGGGCCCTACATGGGACCCACCTACGGTGCATGGGGTGGTTGGTGCGCGCTGACAGCAGTTTCACTGCTGCTGTCAGGATGTCTACATGTTGCGTGGAACCCACACGTGATGTATGTATTGTATCCACACCGTCCACATGTGGGACCACCATGAGGTGGGTTTTGATCCACACCGTTCACCGTGTGGACCCACCTATATGTACGTGCACATCCAGATCGTCCGTACGCTGGACTTAGCATGTTATAATAATAATAATAATAATAATAATAATAATAATACATATTATATTATATGGTGGGCCCCACGTGGGACCACTTGATGAAGTAGATTGGCTGGTGTACCTCTCACAAGCAATATAACTGCTGTGTTGGCATCCCAAGCTCGTGGCACCCACCTTCATGTATTTGTTCTATGTCCACACCGTCCTGCGTTCCTGGACGGTGGGGATCCACCCTGATATGTATATCCACCCCGTCCATAGCTTGGACGTGGGGCCACCTAGATGTGTGTGTGGGGTCCACATAACCATGGGAACCTACCTTGATATATTTGTTCTATATTCATCCCGTCCATCTGTCCTAGGACGTGGACCCCTCTTGATGTATGTGGTTTATATCCACACCATCCATCCTAGGTGGACCACACTGCACAGTGGGGATTGAACGCCTACCATTGAAATCCCCTTTTGGGAGTATAGAAGTTTTGGATAAATATGATTTGTGACCTTGTGAATAGATTTGGATGGAAAATAAACGTTATGTGGGGTCCACCTTGATGTATATGTTGTATATCCATGTTGTTCATCTGGTGGGCTCATTTGGATGGTGCAGGCCCACTTGCTTATTGTGAAGGGCCCACCTACTACGAGGCCCTTGTATAAGGCCCAATGCGATAAACCATGAGGCCCACCTCGATGTATTTGTGGGCCATCCATGGGGTCCATTGTCGTGGCTGACTTGATATGTATGTGGTCCATTAGTGTGGCCCATCGATGAAGCCCACTTTGATGTATTTTGTGGCCCATTTGTCGGGCCCACTCTGATGTATTTTGTAGTCCATTCGAGGTGCCCATCTTGATGCATGCACTCCTTATTCACAACGTCCACCAGCTACTGGACGATGCGGTCCTCCTTACTATACGTTATTATATGTGATGAATAAGCATACTGTCCATATGCAGTGTGGGCCAGCATGGTGTATTTATTTATCCTCACCGCCCAATCTCTGGCCGTGGGATGTGGAACCTGTGTGGCATATGTAGTTCGTTCCATGCAGTCCATCTGTGTGAGGCCCACCTTGATGCATCCGTTGTACACATGGATCCCACATGATATATATGTTTTTATATCTATACTGTCCAACTATTTGGATGGGATGCACCATGATGTATTTTTATCCACGCCATCCAGGGCAGGCACCCCATTACAATATATATCAGGGACCATGGGTTGAGGCCCATTGAGATGTATTCAAAGCCCATTTGGTAAGGCCCATTGTAATGTATTTGGAACCCGTGAGCAAAGCCCACCTCATATGTTCCACCCTAACCGTCTAGGTCATATAGGGCCAGCCTCGATGTATGTTTTATTCACACCGTCCGTGAGATGTGTGACCCACTAGATGTATGCATTCTATATCCACACTAACCATCTGGTGGGGCCCATCTGCTGCATGTGCAGGGCCTACCTATTGTGCATTTGTGCGGTCCATTGATGCAAGGCCCGTTATGATATGTTAGAGGCCCATGGTTGAGGCCCATTAGGATGTGTTTATGGCCCATTTGGTAAGGCCCACAGATGTATTTTCGGCTCATGGGTCGAGGCCCATTGCAACGTATTTTTGGCCCGAATGTCATGTCCCATTATGACATGTTTTCAGCCCAGTTAACGAGGCCCGACTTGATATGTATAAGGCCCATTAGTGCGCTCATTAATGCGGCCCACTTGTTGGATTGACGCCCATTGATGCGGCCCAATGATGCGACCCACCGTGATGTGCATATTAGGCTAATGGTGCGGCCCAATGTATCGACCCACCGTGATGTGTAGGCCCACGCGTCGCATGTGTAAGGCCCACCTGTGATGACTATTTGAGGCCACCTATTGGATATTTGGGCCCACCTTATGTTTGACTCTACATGGGCCACTACTTGGGAGCAATGTTGGTTGAATATCCACATTGATGAGCAATGACGGTTAGATGTCCTCATTGTAACCCTCCCTTAGGCCTTGTTAGGCTCATTCTCTTCGTGGGTTAACCCAAATAACTGGGCCCTATTGGCCATAGACAGATGGCTCTGTGCTATCGGATTAATATAACCACGGCCGAGAGCCGATCTTTACATTACTGTTGATTAGTTGTCCATTTATGGACCCCGCCTTGTTTATACATATTGATTATCGGTACTGATTATCGAGGCCGATCTCGAGTGTCGATTCCGAGTATTGAGGCCAAATATCGAGGCCGATTGTTGAGGCCCAATATGATGTATATGCGGCTCGTATTTGAGGACCGTTGTGATGTGCATTCAGGCCATGTTTAAGGCCTAATATGATGTATATGAGGCCTATGCGATGAGGCCCATTGGGATGCATTTGAGGACCAGGCTATGGAGCCCATTATGATGTATGTTAGGCCCATGAGAAAGGCCCATTATGAGGTATTCATGGCCCATGATGCATGGCCCATTCGATGTATTCAAGACCCATGAGTAGGGCCCACATGTCATTTATTTGAGGCCCATGAGCAGGGCCCGCCTATTGTGTATATGTGTCCCTTGAGTAAGGCCCACTGCGTTGTATATTGGGCCTTTGTGTGAGACCGTGGACCCATTATATGTTTGGCCCTATGTGGGCCATTCCTTGGGGACAATGTTGGTTCAATGTCCACATTATTGAGGTCGATTGTCGATGCCGGTTATTGATACCAGTTATGAGTATGTGACAGCATAACATCATGATACATGCCCATACGCATCATCTGCATGTTTGTTATGAGATGTGGTTGATCATTGCGTATGTCATTGAGCATGTTGTTATGAGACTCCCTGATAGGTGGAGGTTATCTCACATGAGCACGCGGTATGCGCAGGATTGATGCATGACTGGGTTGTATGACTCATGCATCTCGCATTATGATTACTGTATGCCCTAGCAACATCAGGGCCTTAGCCTCCACAGGCATATCGTGGATGGCCAGATAGGACATTGAAAATATTTGGTTCTAGCATACGGGCGCCATAGATGTCACTGGGTGAAAATCCCTAAACTTCCATGGCTAGAAGACGCCCCAACGTCGAGACTGAGTGGATACATGAGCGCCTGAGTGCCGAATACCAGGAGGCCACGTCTCCCACTGTGTCGTGGTCGGTTGGGAGGGGGTGTGGCCTTACCCGCCCGAGGGTAAGGAGCTAGTGTGGCCTACCTTTCTAACTCTCATCTCCACCCTCCGAAATCAATCTCGACCGTTGAATTGCACCCTTTGGATCTCTAGGATGCATTGATGGAAGAAGAAAGTCCAAGAAGAAGGCTGATTGGTGGGTGCTTCCCTCTCCCTCTCCTTCTTATTTTTTTTTGTGTGATGTGTGGCCCACTTGGATGAACCCTACCTTGATGTATGTTTTATCTAAACTGTCCAAGTCATGTGGACCTTACCTTATGGCGGTGGAAACACTCAAGTATCAGATTGATTTAAATCAGGTGGGCCACATTCATGTGTGGACCCACCTTGATGAAATGTGAACCACGTCCGCGTGGGACCCACCACTGTGTTTATCCATGCTGTCCAGCATCCAGGGATGCTGGACGTGAGGGTGGCGAACGTGAAGTGTGTGTACTAGTATGGGCGTGTACTAATAGCTATATATATATATGCATTGCTTTTTAAAGTTTAGGGTGGGTCACTCATACAGGCCCCACCTTGATGTATAGAACTAATCTACACCATTCATCCCATTCCTTAGCCTTTTTTAGTCATTGAGCCGAAATTTGAGACCGATCTGACAATCAAGCGGGCCATACCATAGGAAATAGTGGTATTGCCGTTAAAACCCACCGTGATTCTTCTATTCATCGAAAACATGTCGTATATTGGTCTCAATAGGTCGATTTGGGGTTGTAGAACCCAGTGGTCGGGTTGGGATTTTTGTACGCGGGCCCCACCTAAGAAAAACTGTAGAAAAATAGATTTTTTTTTAAAAAATACATGAAGCAGCCGCTGCTGCTGCTGCTGAGGACGCAGCAGCTCCTGCGCTAGTGGGCGACGGACGGATGGGCTGGGCCTCACGGCCCTAGCTGTGGGCCCCACCATGATGCGCTTCGAACATCAACACCATGCATTTGATGGCCTGTTAGCACCCCAAAAATAAGCCCTATCCAAAGCTGAGGTGGCCCACATCATAGGAAACAGCGGGACTGAACATCTACCGTTGAAACCCTTGTCTTTGGGCCACAGAAGTTGTGGATCGACATGAAATTTGTTTTTCTTCTTTATTCATGTGTTTGTGATTGTATGAACGGATTAGATGGAAAATTCACATTATGGTGGGCCCCACATGGGACCCACCTACGGTGCATGGGGTGGTTAGTGCGCGCTGACAGCAGCTTCACTGCTGCTGTCAGGATGTCTACATGTTTCGTGGAACCTACACGTGATGTATGTTTTGTATCCACACCGTCCACGTGTGGGACCACGATGACGTGGGTTTTGATCCACACCGTTCACCGTGTGGACCCACGTATATGTACGTGCACATCCAGATCGTCCATACGCTGGACTTAGCATGTTATAATAATAATAATAATAATAATAATAATACATATTATATTATATGGTGGGCCCCACGTGGGACCACTTGATGAAGTAGATTGGCCGGTGTACCTCTCACAAGTAATATAACTGTTGTGTTGGCATCCCAAGCTTGTGGGACCCACCTTCATGTATTTGTTTTATGTCCATACCGTCGTGCGTTCCTGGACGGTGGGGATCCGTCCTGATATGTATATCCACCCCGTCCATAGCTTGAACGTGCGGCCACCTAGATGTATGTGTGGGGTCCACATAACCATGGGAACCTACCTTGATACATTTGTTCTATATCCATCCCGTCCATCTGTCCTGGGACGTGGACCCCTCTTGATGTATGTGGTTTATATCCACACCATCCATCCTAGGTGGACCACACTGCACAGTGGGGATTGAAAGCCTACCATTGAAATCCCCTTTTGGGAGTATAGAAGTTTTGGATAAATATGATTTGTGACCTTGTGAACAGATTTGGATGGAAAATAAACGTTATGTGGGGTGGTACCTTGATGTATATGTTGTACATCCATGTTGTTCATCTGGTGGGCTCATTTGGATGGTGCAAGCCCACCTGCTGGTTGTGAAGGGCCCACCTACTACGAGGCCCTTGTATAAGGCCCAATGCGATAAACCATGAGGCCCACCTCGATGTATTTGTGGGCCATCCATGGGGCCCATTGTCGTGGCTGACTTGATATGTATGTGGTCCATTAGTGTGGCCCATCGATGAAGCCCACTTTGATGTATTTTGTGGCCCATTTGTCGGGCCCACTCTGATGTATTTTGTAGTCCATTCGAGGTGCCCATCTTGATGCATGCACTCCTTATTCACATCGTCCAGCAGCTACTGGACGGTGGGGCCCTCCTTACTATACGTTATTATATGTGTTGAATAAGCATACCGTCCATATGCAGTGTGGGCCAGCATGATGTATTTATTTATCCTCACCGCCCAATCTCTAGCCGTGGGATGTGGAACCTGTGTGGCATATGTATTTCATTCCATGCAGTCCATCTGTGTGAGGCCCACCTTGATGCATCCGTTGTACACATGGATCCCACATGATATATATGTTTTTATATCCATACTGTCTAACTATTTGGATGGGATGCACCATGATGTATTTTTATCCACACCATCCAGGGCAGGCACCCCATTATGATATATATCAGGGCCCATGGGTTGAGGCCCATTGAGATGTATTCAAAGCCCATTTGGTAAGACTCATTGTAATGTATTTGGAACCTGTGAACAAAGCCCACCTCATATGTTCCACCCTAACCATCCAGGTCATATAGGGCCAGCCTCGATGTATGTTTTATTCACACCGTCCATGGGATGTGTGACCCACTAGATGTATGCATTCTATATCCACACTAACCATCTAGTGGGGCCCATCTACTGCATGTGCAGGGCCTACCTATTGTGCATTTGTGCGGCCCATTGATGCAAGGCCCGTTATGATATGTTTAAGGCCCATGTTTGAGGCCCATTAGGATGTGTTTATGGTCCATTTGGTAAGGCCCACAGAGATGTGTTTTCGGCTCATGGGTCGAGGCCCATTGTGACATATTTTTGACCCGTATGTCATGTCCCATTATGACATGTTTTCAGCCCAGTTATCGAGGCCCGACTTGATGTGTATAAGGCCCATTAGTACGGCTCATTGATGCGGCCCACTTGTTGGATTGATGCCCATTGATATGGCCCAATGATGCGACCCACCGTGATGTGCATATTAGGCTAATGGTGCGGCCCAATGTATCGACCCATCATGATGTGTAGGCCCACATGCCACATGTGTAAGGCCTACCTGTGATGACTATTTGAGACCACCTGTTGGATATTTGGGCCCACCTTATGTTTGACTCTACATGGGCCACTACTTGGGAGCAATATTGGTTGAATATCCACATTGATGAGCAATGACGGTTAGATGTCCTCATTGTAACCCCCCCTTAGGCCTTGTTAGGTTCATTCTCTTCGTGGGTTAACCCAAATAAGTGGGCCCTATTGGCCATAGATAGATGGCTCCGTGCTATTGGATTGATATAACCACGGCCGAGAGCCGATCTTTACATTACTGTTGATTAGTTGTCCATCTATGGACCCCGCCTTGTTTATACATGTTGATTATCGGTACCGATTATCGTGGCCGATCTCGAGTATCGATTCCGAGTATTGAGGCTGAATATCGAGGCCGATTGTTGAGGCCCAATAGGATGTATATGCAGTCCGTATTTGAGGACCGTTGTGATGTGCATTCAGGCCGTGTTTAAGGCTTAATATGATGTATATGAGGCCTATGCGATGAGGCCCATTGGGATACATTTGAGGACAGGCTATGGAGCCCATTATGATGTATGTTAGGCCCATGAGAAAGGCCCATTGTGATGTATTCGTGGCCTATGATGCATGGCCCATTCGATGTATTCAAGACCCATCAGTAGGGCCCACATGTCATGTATTTGAGGCCCATGAGCAGGGCCCGCCTGTTGTGTATATGTGTCCATTGAGTAAGGCCCACTGTGTTGTATATCGGGCCTTTGTGTGAGACCGTGGACCCATTATATGTTTGGCTCTATGTGGGCCATTCCTTAGGGGCAATGTTGGTTAAATGTCCACATTGTCGAGGTCGATTGTCGATGCCGGTTGTTGATACCGATTATGAGTATGTGACACATAGCATCATGATACATGCCCATACGCATCATCTGCATGTTTGTTATGAGATGTGGTTGATCATTGCATATGTCATTGAGCATGTTGTTATGAGACTCTCTGATAGGTGGAGGTTATCTCACATGAGCACGCGGTATGCGCAGGATTGATACATGACTGGATTGTATGACTCATGCATCTCACATTATGATTACCGTATGCCCTAGTGACATCTGGGTCGTAGCCTCCACAGGCATATCGTGGATGGTCAGATAGGACACCGAAAATGTTTAGTTTTAGCATACGGGCGCCATAGATGTCCCTGGGTGAAAATCCCTAAACTTTCGTGGCCAGGAGATGCCCCAACGTCGAGACCGAGTGGATACATGATGCCCGAGTGCCGAATACTAGGAGGCCACGTCTCCCATTGTGTCGTGGTCGGTTGGGAGGGGGTGTGGCCTTACCCGCCCGAGGGTAGGGGGCAATACTAGGCTGAGTTTGACCAGCTCATGAATGGGTCCGCTATCGACGTGTCGGATAGGTATTGGCAGACTATTGGCTAGGCGGATAGTGAGGTTTCTTGAGCTCACTTGGCATGTGCGGCTAGGAGAGTGGCAGTGCCATTTGGAGTGTATTAAACCCCGGTGATGATCCTAGAGATGAACTGTACTGATATGTGGATTTAGTAAGTAGGAGTTGCATACCTATTCATGCATTCATTCATTCACTATCCACTCGGGTTGGTGGTGCGCAACTATTTGTTACGTGTGCCTTCACAATGGCAAGGATTTTGGTTGGAGCGCGCGACTAACCTGAGATCAGGAGTTTACCACATGGAGTCTGACTATCCAAATTTAGGTATGGGATTGGTTTGGATAGAAGTTCCTTGTGATGGACCCCATAGCCTGCGATACTACGTACTATCATCCCGACCTCACACTCCGATATGGTCATTCCATTCACACCGCTTATGGCATTTTGGGTTACTGTATTTCTGCATTTATATGGTCTAGATACGGATGACGTTATTCATGAACTCATCAGGAATTGTATATTGCATCACATCCTCGGCATCTGATATTTGGCTTTTTATGACCCCTTATTATATAACTGTTCTATATTGCTTACTCTGTTATCTTATGATTTATGATCTTGTCAGTATTTCTGCTTACTTTGATAATTCATGATCTTGTCAATCTTTCTGCTTATTCCGATAATGTACCATTTATGGATTACCCATATTTCCGGCATTATATGATGATGGCATTGTATTGAATACTTGGCACTTACCCTGTGCACACACCTACACCACCCTCTAAGCTTTTTATAAGCTTATGCATGATAGATGCATGCAGATGATGATAGGTTGTAGTAGTGTTGAGCTTAGAGCGTGCAACGGTCTTCTAGAGCTTGACTTTCAATTGATGTATTTTCCTTTCAGCATTGTACTCAAATGATTATATTAGTGGATATGTGATGATGACGTTGCCTTTATGATTTGGGTATACGTGTGGTTATGCTTATTACGAGTTAAATGTATATATATATATATATAATTCCTCCTTGTAGGATCCCAGGATCGGAATCTGGCGTATGAACGCTAGGAGCCGAGAATGGGGTACTACGGAGGCTGTCGGCACCAGATTCGGCAATCAGGATTCCTGTGAATCCGATTTTCGGGTTTGGGGCGTGACATATACAACCGTACAGGTAAAACAGGTGACCCAGATAATGTATATGTTCAGACTTGATGAGGAGCTGTGCACGGGTGCCATGGATGTACGGCCGTATTGTTAAGAGGAGCTGCGTGGTCATGCGACTTACATTTATATGCTTTCTGTTATTTCTTATGTATGCAAATCTTGTAATCGTTAATGTTGAAACATTGGTTTGTATAAGTCATTATGCGCTGCTTGTATATTTGAATGATAATGAAATTTCCCTTACGTTGATTTGTCCACTCTACGCTCATCAGCTTACTTTGATGAAAGATAAAAGAAAAATATATACTTGACTTTGACTATCCTTTAAGGTTAACACTCGGGTTTTTGGGAAACGGGTTGTGTACTCGGGTCCTGAAAATACGAGGCGTTACAGTTGGTATCAGAGCATAGTTTGGACAAACTTGGCCTTGGGAAATGACTTTATACAAACTTTAAATGTCTCAAGTTAGGATGTTTGAAATTAGAAATTTGAACTTAGGTGAACTTTCCTTAAATTTAGAAGAATGATTGTGAATATAGAAACCCAAACTTAGGTCCCCCTTAGAAATTATTAGAATAACCATTTGAACTCATTTGAATTTCCCCTGTAGTTAGGAGACATGGATAATATAGAAATTCCAGATCTTAGGCCCCTAACACATTGTTGGATAATCTTAGGACTTGGGAATGGAACTTAGATTCCCTTGGAAATCTCATGTTTGGTCTATTGAACTAGGAGTCAAACTTAGGTACTGTGGAAGAACAAATACCGACCATGACATATTGGAGATCCAACGAGAACATTCCTTGGACTTAACCCTTGGTGAACAAATTTTATAAATCTCGAAATTTGAACTTCTTTAAAGGTTTTATAGTTAGAAATCATGTTGTTACCATCTCCAGGGAATGAAACAACCTTAGGCATTGTAAGGAAATCCCATTACTCACCACATCGTACATTAGGTCAGTCATGAATGTTCCCCAAACTTGAAGAATCATAGTAGGGGTTATAGTTTAAATTCCCTAATGCATCTCGTTAATTAGAGACAAGAGTTTTCATGAATCTCAACACTTAAGATTAATTAGTGACAAAGTCATAGAATTCTGAGTAAATTTTCAACTTGAGACTAAGCATATTAGAACTAGATTTAAAATCCTAGATAAATTACCAAAATTTCAAACTCAGGTTCCATATAGAAATCCTGGTCTTGAAATTTTCAAGTAGTGCATTAGGTGATAAAAGCGCGCAATGGAAGCGTAATGGGCTGCGTAAACTTGAGGATATAAGATTACATGATATTTTCCAGGAGTCCAGAATAATCAGGATCATGGATTGATGGAACCATATGTAAACGAAGTTTACATGGTTTGACTCGAATTCTATGTCCTAACAAATCTCAATGACTCTAATGCTCTGATCAAGTAAAGGATCGAGATTTAACAGGATTATAAATGGATACCAAAATCCTCTGTCCTGCGCAGACAAATGATCGATGTATTGGGCTCAAACCTACTACGACCATCTATTCGTGTTAGCTTGAACATTGGAAATTTGAAATTTTTAAGGGGGGTAGCTTGCAATGACTCTAATTCTAGTGGCGAGTTATAAGCACTTATACAAATAACCTTAATGCAGAAAACCAGCGGATGCATACAGACACCGTAAGATAGATCATGCTGAATCTCGAGGACGAGATTCTCTTTAAGGGGGGTAGATTATAACACCCCGAACTTTTCAATACCCGAGTATTGAAAGTCCTCGGGTGTTACCATGAAGTTTAACTTGATACGTACATGTGTACGACACCAACCTAGCTATCCTGACCTTGCATCCATTCCCTGACACGAATTTATCCATTGGGAATGATCTCCATTTATAGGTCAAGCCATTTGACCATTGAATTTCAAAACAAGGTCATTTGTCACGTGATTTGACGTAAGAACTTTCTCTTGAACGAAATAATGAAGAAACTCCCTATCCATAATGATTTAGATATATGTTCTTTTGTAAGAATTGCTTAGAAACATACCTATAACCATGTGGGGCCATTAGATTTTTCAAAACTTACAGATCAACAATAATTACGAAAACGCCATTGACTTATACCCCTAATCACTCCAAAAACGCACTTTGTGATCACCCATTCACAAAACTGACCATACATCCACCCATATGCATGGTTAGAGTGCTAACTATAAAACTTCCTTATTTTTAATAAGTCACCTAACCATCCATCAGGTTTGGATCCGCTAAATGGGCCATCGGAATATCAGGATGAATCGGTCATAATATCTTCAGGTTTAAGTCCAAACTACCTGGTAACTTGTCAATCAGAGGAGTACAAATATTATTTTGGAATTTTAAAGTATATTAGCCATTAAAAGAACATCTTATTCATCCTGGAGAGATCGGGACCCAAACTGGATCACAGGAAAGAGCACGAAAAATAATTCATGTTCGCCAAATTTTAAGACATTCGGATGGCACATTTCAACATAACGGGCATTGGATGCCGGTTGAGAAATGGATGGTGAGTTCGTAAATAGTAAATGCCACCACATGCCACCATTGATGCTTGATCGGATAGTATGGCCCACCCGATCAACAGATCTGCCCCATTTTTGGACCTTAATCCTAGCAGGGCATGTTAAACACGATGAACAGAGCGGATCGTACAACTACAAGTAGTAAAGTGGACTTCACTCAAAATAACTCAATTCATTCAAATTTTAGTTACATGCATGTGGTTTAACGGTGAATACCATTCGATACATTAGCAGATCGTGCGGCCCACCTGAAGTTCGGATCAACTTCAAATTTCGGACCATGGGTTAGCACAACGTGTCAAAGACGGTGAATGGAGTGGATCTTCCGGAAGATCATCACAGGTGGACCCTTATCTATTTTAAACAACCAGATAGAAATCTGCATGTTGTAACAGCGGACGCTAATTGGAATTCTTGGAATTAGCACCACACATTGACTAGTGGTGTGGCTCATCCAAATCTAGGATCCACCCCATATTGTGGCCACTAGCCTAACATCACCTTACAAAACTGATGGAAGGAATGGATTTTCTGAAAACCATACTAGTGGGCCCCGCGAAAACAAACGAAGGGAATCTATCTCTGACCGTTCGTTTTATCATGAAAGGCTAACAGACCGCTGAAGTTATGAGGAGAGCCGTATCTGTTGGATTTCCAACGTGCAGATGCCAGCTCTCTCTCTCAAGCCAAGAATAGCCAAACTAGGAGAACTTACAAGCCGCATTTATCCGTTTTGAGAAAAACAGAGGCAGCCACCGACGACCATTACCTAGGGATTTGCAGAGTCTATCCCAGCCGCTGGACCCTTCCTCTCCTTGCCTATAAATGGGGAGCTCAGCCCCTCAGAATTCATACAGAAAGAGAGTTGAGAGAGGAAAGAGTCGAAGAGAGAAGAAAGAGAGAGAGAGTAAAACAGAGGGCTGTTTTGGTGAGCCTGGAGCACACTGCCCCAACTCAGTTCGTGAAAACCAGACCGAGCCGAGTCAGTGTGGAGCCATAGCCACACCACTTATGAGGTAAAAGAGAAGGGAAAGTGAGAGAGAAGGGAGGAAGAAGCTGAGGGTGTTGGGTGTGTGCGTGACCACCCAAGTTCGGGTCGGACCCAACTATGGAAGGACCTCTCCCTCCATTATTTTTCTTCTTTAGGAGACTCTAAAATAAACTCATGTTAAAGCTCCATCACACCTCACCACATATGTATAAAAGCACCTGTTAGCAGAAACTATGCACATAGTGAAGGGCGGACCCTGTTTTGAAGCCGGAAGAAACCTACGTTCAGGCATTATTTCAAGGCCGAACCGGCCTGAGTAGGGCCCAGTTTTGGGGCCAAGCAATGACATGAAAATGGCCTCAGATAGTGGCTGAAACCCAATGAAGTGACAGCTCTCAAACCAGCTCCGTCGAGCTATAGCAACGGGCTGATATCAACCCGAAAATAAGGGTGGAAACGACCCTATCTCGGGTTGTTTCGGACAGGGAAGGTGGCAGCCACCATGCTGTTGGATGAGCACTGATAAGGATCGAGAACATGACCAAAGAAGAACTGTGGTTGTGCTGTCAAACAGGGCCGAAAATGGCCTCCAAAACAGCCGCAGCAGAAGCTGTTTCTCGACAGCCAAACTCGTTGCTGGTGGGCTGACTGTGGGCCTCACCAAAATACAGGTGGGCTGACCGTGGGCCTCACCAAGATGCTTGTACCCTGACCGTCCATCCTACCAGCCTTGGTCCACCATGACTTACATATTTTATCCTGGTCGTCCATTAATAGACGTCCAGTGCTGGACGGTTGGTACTTATATGTATCTACATATATGCATATATAAAAATAATATAATAAAAACATATAAGGTGATATATGTTGAGGGCCGAATATTGCATATCAGACCCTAGTCGTTGCCAAGATTTACAAACATAGAACTGTTTGACGGCCTGATTTAATCGTGTTTGTGATGCAGGGCGTATTCACGAGCCTGGACTGGGAAAGGGTACTAAAAGCATGGATTTAACGGTCTGAAGTCACCAAGGCAAGCGACGGACCCTAGGAGACCAAGATCGACAGATTTGCACGCCAGGGATCCAAGAAAATCGAGAAATTGAAGCTCAAGTGGCCTGAAAAGTGTCCAGAATGCAAAATCATAGAGTTCCCACCATCTGATCAGTTCGAAACTCCATACGTGGCTTGAGGACCAAAAACTAACCGTACATGTCAAATTTCAGCCATTGGATCCCCCTGGAAGTGGCCCAACGGACAAATCAGCCCATAAATCAATGAACGAGGGCCCGCCTGGTGTCTGAAAGTGCTTCAATCTTGGGTTCAACGATTAAAATGAGATGGCAAAATGGATGGATGGATTGGATTTTGCATAAGACATCAGGGTGGGGCCCATTTTACACGGCTCGTGCACACAGCATGTGTACGCCCGCTGTGCACTGGACCGAAGTCGCCCGGTCAGCGACGGAGACTCGTCTCCCTCTCCTTCTCGAGCACGGACGAACAGCGGACGGACAGCATTCGTCCGTTTTTCAGCAGTGGGGCCCATTCAGCATCCAAATCATCCATCTGAACCGTCCACCAAGTCCAGAGGGAAGGCGTGACCCACACCTAGGTGGAGGAATGTCAAAAGACACCGGAGATCGGTTTTCCAGCCGTTAAAATGGAAGATATACAGTGCAACGAAACTATCCGTGGGCCACACCTAATTTGATCCGAAACCAGCCATTCCCACTTATTTTTCCATTGTGCATTCAGTAAACAGAGTGGATTTTTCAACTGTCACTTAACAGGGGCCCACTGACTTTCACAGCGCAAGGCATCGCATGCTCTGCTTCACAAACCGAGCTGCGGTCAATCCAGGTGGGCCACCATCGTTGATCGGATGGCCAATCCAGACCATCTATCTTGTTCACACGCAAGAATCATCCGTAAGGATGCTCCCTTTTTACAAAAAAAGGAAGCATCAGTGTGAGAAGGCGGGCCTGATGCAGCTCGGTTACAACGTTTTTTCTGCTGCGGAAGGAGTTTCTGACGCGGCTGTGCGCATGCTCCACTGCCTCTTCACGCCGAGGGACCTCCCATCCACCGTCCTACATGTCTATAAAAAGGAAGGGAGCTTAGCTTTTTGAAAAGGGCCAGCAGGGAGAAAGAAAAACGAGAAGACAGGAGAAAAACGAAAAGGAAGGGTGGCTGGAGGCTGAAACGTGAGAGAGTACAGGGTGCTCGGTTGGAGGACTGGAAGACAGGGGCAAACGCTGGACGTGTGCTCGGTTTTGTTTGGCTGTGAAGCTGGGACGTGGGAGAAAGAGAGAGGAGCCTGGTTTTTCTCTTCTTTTCCTTTATATTTCCTTTAATTTTTTAATATTCAGCCCATCCATGTGTGGCTAATCCTCTTAGCTAGGGCTAAGAGGTGAAGCCTGTAGCAAGATGGGAGACACTATCTCATGCGTTTAATTTGAATTTCTGGACTGAACTTGGTTTTAAGTTGATTATTAAAAGAATATTTTCTCAGTCTTTAATGGTCTGTTGTGACTGAAATTACAATGGGTTTGCAATAGCTTTGAATATCTCTTTTTCTCTTTTGATGTTTATGACGTCAGGAAGCCCTGTTGTTCATAATTATTCCATGGGCATGGTAGGATGATAGTACCCTTCCCGATCTTCATACATTGTTGGTTGGTTGGTAATTAGTTTAATTCTGTTGTTTACTTTGTCTCCTTGGCATGGTTTGGTGATGGAATCCATTCTAATTCATATACCTTTCATCTCTTGAAAACCAGACCAAGTAAGTTCAGTTTGAATCCCATAATCCTTGATGCAGGCATAAGATCTCCCTGATCTCTACAAGTGGATCCTCTGAAACCCTAGTTTCCTTCCTCTGAATTCCTTAAAGTTTTAGATAATTATTCCACAATTATTTCTTAAATTCTATTTGGTTTAGATCACATCTTAGTCTGGTTCTAGTTCTACTTGGTTTCAGATAACGTACAGGTATCAGTCCCTGTGGATTCGACCTCGGTCTTACCGAGTTTATTACTACATCACAACCCTATACTTGGGGTGTGAACAAGTTTTTGGCGCCGTTGCCGGGTACTGACGGTTACGATTCTCTGAAATTAATTGGTTTTAGGATTAGTTTAAGATTAGGATTTTACTAACCTTAGTTTTTTTTTTTTTTTTATTTGAGTTCAAAACTAACTTGTTTCCTGTTTTATAGGATCTTGACATAAGTTTCTCAATTGGTAATTCCTTCCTAATCTCTCTACTTTTTCCTATTTTTAGAATTAGGGTTTAAATTTTAGAAAATTTTTAATTCTAGTACCCTCCCTTCTATAGGAAATAGTTTATTTTTAGAAATTAGGTTATTTCTTTCCCTTTTTAGAGATTAACCTTCTATTCTTGTTCTCTAGTAACTTTCTAATTTTAACTCTTTTAAAATCTAATTTGTTTCCTAATTTATTTTTAGAATTTTTGTTTAGAAACTAACCTTCCTATTTTGTAGGCCTTTAAGATAGAAATTTCTAATTCGGTAAGCTCCTTCCTTACTTTCTATTTTTCAATTCTCTTTTAGTAATTTACTTTCTAGTTTAGGACTTTCCTAATTTACTTTAGAAGTTTTCACTTTCTTTTAGAAATTAGTTTACTACTACCTTTATTTTAAAGGATTGTTCCTCTTCTTTTAGAATCTAACTTATTTTGTTTTTATTTTGCAGGTCCTTAACTTAGGACTCCAATTTGGTAATTTCTTTCCAAACTCTCTCTTTCTTTCTAGATTTTCTTTTCCTTTCTTAGGATTAGGTTTTTAATTGAGGGCTGCGAGTGTTTTCATGCCCAAGTGGGCCCGTGACAACACTCGACGTCTCTTGACTAAAGGAGGATTGGTTGAGGGGTTGACTATCCATCGCAGGACTAGACACCGCTCAAAATCCCCTGAGTTAACTGAAGTTATGGCTGAAGACCAACCTCCTCTACTTCCACCCAGGGTGGAGGATACCCAAGATGAGAACGAGGTGCAACAGGCACCCCCGCCTCGTACTTTACGAGATTATCTACAACCGGCAGGAGTGAGTATGCCCTCATGCATGATTTTTCCTGAAAACACAGGACAAATGGACATCAAGCCAGGAGTTATCCAACTCCTTCCCAAATTCCATGGACTTGAATCAGAGAGTCCATATTTACATTTGAAAGAGTTCGATGAGATTATGGCTACATTATGTTTTCCTAATGTATCTGAGGATACAGTCAGGCTGAAACTCTTTCCTTTTTCCTTAAAAGAGAAAGCTAAGACGTTGTTACATTCACTGCGTCCTAGATCCATTGGCACATGGAACGACATGCAGAGGGAATTCATAAAAAAATTCTTCCCACATCATAAAACGATTACCCTCAGAAAAGCAATAATGAACTTTGCCCAAAAGGAAGATGAAACATTCTTCCAATGTTGGGAAAGGTTCAAAGATTTGGTCAGTTCATGCCCACAACACGGATTTGAAACGTGGCGCATTACAAATTTTTTCTATGATGGACTGACATCTTCCATGCGCCAAATGGTCGAGACAATGTGTAATGGAGAGTTCATTAATAAAGATGTCGACGAGGTATGGGATTACCTCGATAGTCTCGCTGAAAAAACACAATCATGGGACTATTACCCAATGGCGAACACCACGTCTAGGCCGACTCAATTAAAGAAGAAAGGTGGATTATATCTCTTGAAAGAAGAGGATGATCTCAAGTGTAAAGTGACTACGCTCATAAGGAAAGTTGAGGCCATGGAAGGAAAGAAGGATAAGGTCAATGAAATTGTTTGCGGCATCTATGATTGCAACATTCACACAACTGAAAACTGTCCTACAATACCTGCCTTTCAAGGAGTGTTAAATGAACAAGCCAATGCCGTAAGTAACTATCAAAGACCTTTTACTGGACCTAACTCCAATACATACAATCCTGGCTGGAAAAATCATCCAAACTTTAGTTGGAGGAATGGACAGACGGCTACTCCTCCAGGTTTCTTCAATCAAAATCCAAATCAAGTGAAACCTCAAGAGGAACCGGTTCAAAATCCCATACAAGAGCTGGCTCAGGCAATGCGGGGAATTACAGATTTTATGCAAAAGATAGATTCTCGTATGGCGGTTATAGAAAAGGGGATGCTTCCTGCACAACCTCTCCCCAATCCTAAACCGCAGTACGAGAATAATGATCCCAGCTCTTCAAATCAGATGGGGCATGCTAAATCCATCACCACTCTTAGGAGTGGGAAGATCATTGATAAAACTCTTAGGTTAGGCACGAAAAGCCTCAAGAACCGAAGAGGACAACAATGATGGATCCGTGATGCCCCACAAAAAGTAGAACCGGAACTTCTAGAGAAGCCGGTTGCTCCATTCCCCAACGGTTGGTTGCACCAAAACCTGTCTCTAACTCTCAGGATATTCTAGAGGTGTTGAAACAAGTAAAAGTCAACATTCCTCTACTTGATGCCATAAAACAAATACCTTTATATGCCAAATTCCTGAAAGACCTATGCACGACCAAACGATGGCAGAGTATTCAAAAGAATATCTTCTTGACTGAGAAAGTGAGTGCCATCCTGAACCAAGACGTGCCACATAAATTCAAAGATCCCGTTAGCCCAACCATATCATGTGTAATCGAGGACTATCGAATTGATCACACACTTCTTGACTTAGGAGCGAGTGTCAATCTAATTCCCTACTCGGTATACAAACAGTTAGGTTTGAGTGAATTATAACCCACCCTAACCACACTACAACCTGCTGATCGCTTTGTTCGTGTATCAAGAGGGATAATTGAGGATGTGTTGGTTCAAGTCGATAGATTTTACTACCTTGAAGATTTTATCATCCTGGATACCGAACCCATCAATAACATGAGCACTCAGATTCTCGTCGTTCTTAGTCGCCCATTCCTTGCCACTTCAAACGCAATTATCAATTGTATGAATGGTGTCATGACTATGTCTTTTGGAAATTTGACATTGGAGTCAAACATTTTTTTAATAACGGCTCAGAGGATGATGACGATTTCCACGACATTAATATGATTGACTCTTTCGTGGAAGATACGACACCTCTAACCTTATCCTCTGACCATCTGGAGACGTGCCTGGCCCACTCCCATGATTTTGATGATGACATGATTAGGGAGACGTGTGCCTTGCTTGATACTGCACCGGTACTTGAAGTTAACCGGTGGAGGCCACAATTTGAAGAATTACCACAAACCGATGTAGTGCCTCTACCGTCTAACCTCAAGCCGCCGAAGCTTGACCTAAAACCTTTGCCCTTTGATTTGAAATATGCCTATTTAGGTCAAGATGAGACATACCCGGTGGTGATCTCTGCCCACCTGGAGAAAGAACAGGAGAGTATGCTCATATCTACTCTCATTGAGCATAAAGGAGCCCTGGGATGGACGATAGCGGACCTCAAGGGAATCGATCCCTCGATTTGTACTCACCGCATATATCTTGAGGATAATGCAAAAACCGCTCGGCAACCACAACGTAGATTAAATCCAAACATGAAGGAAGTGGTTAAAGCCGAGGTTCTTAAACTATTGGATGTGGGTATTATATACCCTATATCTGATAGTCAATGGGTGAGTCCAACTCAAGTGGTCCCTAAGAAGTTCGGAATCACCATCGTAGCCAATGCTAATAATGAACTCGTGCCAACTAGAGTCACCACTGGTTGGAGAATGTGCATTGACTACAGGAAGTTGAATACCGTCACGAGGAAAGACCACTTTCCTTTACCATTCATTGATTAGATCCTGGAAAGGTTAGCTGGTCATTCCTATTACAGTTTCCTTGACGGGTATTCGGGCTACAACCAGATAGAGATAGCCCCTGAAGACCAGGAAAAGACTACATTTACATGTCCCTACGGCACCTTTGCCTACCGAAGGATGCCATTCGGACTATGTAATGCCCCTGCCACCTTTCAGCGATGTATGCTTAGTATCTTTTCTGATATGGTAGGGCAATATCTAGAGGTCTTCATGGACGATTTCTCTGTTTACGGTCCATTTTTTCAGCAAGTGCTTGGAAAGTGTTAAATGTGTGCTGAAAAGATGTGAAGAAAAGAACTTGGTACTTAATTGGGAGAAGTGCCATTTCATGGTTCAGAAGGGAATTGTCCTTGGGCATATCATCTCGTCCAAAGGAATCGAGGTAGATAAGGCAAAAATCGATCTTATCTCTAACCTACCTCCACCCAAGAACATCAGAGACGTGCGATCCTTCTTAGGACATGCAGGATTTTACAGGCAATTCATAAAGGACTTTAGTCTCCTCTCTCGTCCTTTATGTAATCTTCTTCAAAAGGATGCTCCGTACGAGTGGACTGAGCAATGCCAGGAAGCTTTCACCAAGCTTAAGGGCACATTAACCACTGCACCTATCATGCAGTCACCCGACTGGAACCTTCCTTTTGAGCTTATGTGCGACACTTCTGATTATGCTCTTGGGGCGGTCCTAGGCCAGAGAAAAGATAAGAGGCCCTACGTCATTCATTACGCAAGTAGAACTTTAAATTCTGCCCAGGTGAACTACTCAACTACGGAAAAGGAACTCTTAGCTGTAGTGTTCGCCTTGGACAAATTTAGGTCCTACTTGATCGGATCCAAGATCATTATTTACACAGATCATGCGGCACTTAAGTATCTTCTTTCTAAGAATGATTCTAAGCTCCGTTTAATACGATGGATCCTTCTACTCCAAGAATTTGATTTGGAAATTAAAGATAAAAAGGGAGTAGAGAACGTAGTGGCCGATCACCTTTCTCGCCTCAATACCTCTGAGTCCCTTGAGGCGACCCATATCAAGGATAAGTTCCCTGATGAACAACTGTTTAGAGTCTCCCATTCACCTTGGTTTGCTGATATTGCTAATTATCTTGCTACAGGTGCCATACCGACACAGTGGACTGCGCAAGATAAGAAGAAATTCTTCACCGAGGTGTGCAACTTTTTCTGGGATGATCCTTACTTATTTAAATATTGCCCAGACCAAATTCTAAGGAGATGTGTACCAGACGATGAGCATCAGAGCGTCATCTCCTTCTGTCACTCACAGGCCTGTGGTGGTCACTTTTCTGCTAAAAAGACCACGGCCAAGATTCTGCAGTGTGGCTTTTACTGGCCCACTATGTTTAGGGACACTCATGAGTTTTGTAAAGCTTGTGAGTGTTGTCAGAAATTGGGAGCATTGTCCCGTCGAAATATGATGCCTTTGAATCGCATCCTTATCATTGAAGCATTTGATTGCTGGGGCATCGATTTTATGGGACCATTCCCCCAATTGTTTGGAAATCTGTATATTTTGCTCGCCGTGGATTATGTCACTAAATGGGTCGAAGCGATTCTGTGTCGAAAGAATGACCGTCGCACGGTCATTAAATTCCTAAAAGAAAACATCCTTTCTCGATTCGGAACGCCTCGAGCCATCATTAGTGATGGGGGCTCACACTTTTATAATAGACCGTTCGAGAGCTTAATGAAGAAATACGGTATCTCTCATAAGGTGAGCACCCCGTACCACCCACAGACAAGTGGGCAAGCCGAGATTTCTAATAGGGAAATCAAACACATTTTGGAGAAAATGGTTAACCCTGACCGTAAGGATTGGTCAATTCGATTGACCGATGCCTTATAGGCATACCGTACTGCATTTAAAACCCCTATTGGAATGTCTCCCTTTAGACTTGTCTATGGGAAAGCTTGTCACTTGCCTGTGGAGCTGGAACATAAAGCATACTGGGCGATCAAAAATCTTAATTTTAATCTGGACAACGCTGGCTCGCTACGCAAACTTCAATTGAATGAACTTGAGGAAATCCGGAATGATGCATACGATAATTCGAGAATCTACAAGGACAAGATGAAAGCATTTCATGACCAACACATTTTGCGAAAATCATTCACGCCTGGTCAGAAGGTCCTTCTGTACAATTCTCGATTACATCTCTTTCCGGGTAAGCTTCGATCTCGTTGGACCGGCCCTTACATTGTTGTCACTGTTTTTCCGCATGGGGCCGTTGAGATAAGAGATCCCGACAATGGCAAGGAGTTTAAAGTCAATGGACATCGATTGAAACCATTTGTCGAGAAATTTGATTCAGAGGACATGTCCATGCCTCTGACTGATCCTGTTTACCAGGATTGATCTCCTAGTCTGATGGAGGTATAGGTAGGTTTCCTGTTTTCTTAGGACTAGGGTAGTTGCTTTATTTGTCTGGCTGAAGACGGTAAACTTAGTTCTCCTGGGAGGCAACCCAGCTCTTTATTTCATTTTGTTAGTTAGTTCAATGTTTGTGGGTAACATTACTGCAAACCCTCACGAGACTACAACTCGTCCACTAGGGGCAACCTAGGGGTTTAAAGGCTTGTTGCATGTGCTAAATGCAATCGAGAGCACCTACGAAAGTGGTATAGGTAGGATTTTATTTTTGTTATTTTATTTTACTTCTGTTGGTTTCTCTCTCGTGCTGACTGACGCCCATGCTGCGATATCTTTGGAAAGCCTCTTGATTCCTTCGTCCAAGTACTATCTTTTCATCACTCCTCTTACTTTTCGTTGTCCAAAGGCATTACACGCTCATATCTTTTACATTGAGGACAATGTAGATTTTAGGTTGGGGGTGGGAGATTAGGTGACCTAATCAGCATTTTCTTAGTCTTGAACAAAAATTGTGAAAATTTTTAATTTTTCTGGACTTTCTTGTGAATTCGAAGGGATTTTGACAGCCATCCAGGGCACTTGGAATTTCAAGATATATGATGTTGGAAATTTAAGACGCTTGGATTCAGTATCTATTGGATTGCATAATTAAGTTTGAATTGTTAATCCAGAATTAGAAGTTGTACACTTTGATTAAGTTATGATCTCACATGTCACATCTCGCTTTCACATTAAGGCCTCAGTTTTATATTAAAAGATTTACTTGGTACTCACTAAGCATGAAGGAACCGGCCTAAGAAAATTGAAAGGATTGGGTGAATAATCTTCACCATGGGTTTGCTCCCTATAGGTGAAGATTTGATTTCCCAAAGTAGTCGACGGAAAGGGGTGGGCAATGGTCTTCACCATGGGTTTGCTCCCTATAGGTGAAGATTTGATTCCTTCCCTTGGCGGTATTTTAATGAAAAAAATATATCGAAGGTCGATCAATGAAAAGATGATCTGTGAGGAAAACTTGAGTTATTATGAATTATCTTAGTGTTTACCGATAATATCAGGAAATTAAGAAGTGAACCTTAATGATAAGCCAAGATTACACGATACACCCATGGAACTCAATATTCAGAATCATGCTAATTAATGGATTAATATTTGAGCTCGACTATAAAGTTATCGTGCGCTAGAGTCCAGGAGATAGTAATGCCCAACATTCATGAATCACAGAATTCTAGGATCTGGATTGTTTTTCAAAAATCATTCGATTTTATAGAAATTGTCCTATAATTCTCAATTTATTTTTCGCATATCTTGCTCGGGACTAGCAAGATGCTGGTTGGAGGTTGTGTTGAGGGTCGAATATTGCATATCAGACCCTAGTTGTTGCCAAGATTTACAAACATAGAACTGTTCGACGGCCTGATTTAATCGTGTTTGTGATGCAGGGCGTATTCACAAGCCTGGACTGGGAAAGGGTACTAAAAGCATGGATTTAACGGTCTGAAGTCACCAAGGCAAGCGACGGACCCTAGGAGACCAAGATCGACAGATTTGCACGCCAGGGATCCAAGAAAATCGAGAAATTGAAGCTTAAGTGGCCTGAAAAGTGTCCAGAATGCAAAATCATAGAGTTCCCACCATCTGATCATTCGAAACTCCATACGTGGCTTGAGGACCAAAAACTAACCGTACATGTCAAATTTCAGCCATTGGATCCCCCTGGAAGTGGCCCAACGGACAGATCAGCCCATAAATCAGTGAACTAGGGCCCGCCTGGTGTCTAAAAGTGCTTCAATCTTGGGTTCAACGATTAAAATGAGATGGCAAAACGGATGGATGGATTGTATTTTGCATAAGACATCAGGGTGGGGCCCATTTTACACAGCTCGTGCACACAGCAGGTGTACGCCCGCTGTGCACTGGACCGAAGTCGCCCGGTCAGCGACGGAGACTTGTCTCCCTCTCCTTCTCGAGCACGGATGAACAGCGGACGGACAGCGTTCGTCCGTTTTTCAGCAGTGGGGCCCATTCAGCATCCAAATCATCCATCTAAACCGTCCACCAAGTCCAGAGGGAAGGCGTGACCCACACCTAGGTGGAGGAATGTCAAAAGACACCGGAGATCAGTTTTCCAGCCGTTAAAATGGAAGATAGATGGTGCAACGAAACTATCCGTGGGCCACACCTATTTTGATCCGAAACCAGCCATTCCCACCTATTTTTCCGTTGTGCATTCAGTAAACGGAGTGGATTTTTCAATTGTCACTTAACAGGGGCCCACTGACTTTCACAGCGCAAGGCATCGCATGCTCTGCTTCGCAAACCGAGCTGCGGTCAATCCAGGTGGGCCACCATCGTTGATCGGATGGCCAATCCAGACCATCTATCTTATTCACACGCAAGAATCGTCCGTAAGGACGCTCCCTTTTTACAAAAAAAGGAAGCATCAGTGTGAGAAGGCGGGGCCTGATGCAGCTCGGTTACAACGTTTTTTTTGCTGCGGAAGGAGTTTCTGACGCGGCTGTGCGCATGCTCCACCGCCTCTTCACGCCGAGGGACCTCCCATCCACCATCCTACATGTCTATAAAAAGGAAGGGAGCTTAGCTTTTTGAAAAGGGCCAGCAGGGAGAAAGAAAAATGAGAAGACAGGAGAAAAACAAAAAGGAAGGGTGGCTGGAGGCTGAAACGTGAGAGAGTACAGGGTGCTCGGTTGGAGGATTGGAAGACAAGGGCAAACGCTGGACGTGTGCTCGGTTTTGTTTGGCTGTGAAGCTGGGACGTGGGAGAAAGAGAGAGGAGCCTGGTTTTTCTCTTCTTTTCCTTTATATTTCCTTTATTTTTTAATGTTCAGCCCATTCATGTGTGGCTAATCCTCTTAGCTAGAGCTAAGAGGTGAAGCTGTAGCGAGATGGGAGACTACTCTATGCTTTTAATGTGAATGCATGAACTGAATTTGTTGATTATTAAAAGAATATTTTCTCAGTCTTTAATGGTCTGTTGTGACTGAAATTACAATGGGTTTGCAATAGCTTTGAATATCTCTTTTTCTCTTTTGATGTTTATGACGTCAGGAAGCCCTGTTGTTCATCATTATTCCATGGACATGGTAGGATGATAGTACCCTTCCCGATCTTCATACATTGTTGGTTGGTTGGTAATTAGTTTAATTCTGTTGTTTACTTTGTCTCATTGGCATGGTTTGGTGATGGAATCCATTCTAATTCATATACCTTTCATCTCTTGAAAACCAGACCAAGTAAGTTCAGTTTGAATCCCATAATCCTTGATGCAGGCATAAGATCTCCCTGATCTCTACAAGTGGATCCTCTGAAACCCTAGTTTTCTTCCTCTGAATTCCTTAAAGTTTTAGATAATTATTCCACAATTATTTCTTAAATTCTATTTGGTTTAGATCACATCTTAGTCTGGTTCTAGTTCTACTTGGTTTCAGATAACGTACAGGTATCAGTCCCTGTGGATTCGACCTCGGTCTTACCGAGTTTATTACTACATCACAACCCTATACTTGGGGTGTGAACAATATATACACATAGTACTACGTATGTGGGTGGTGGGCCTCACCCGGGACCCACCTAAGAAGTGATTGCTGGTGCACGTGTACACCAGCTATATAACTACTGTATTGACGTTACCAAGTTACGTGGGTCTGACTGTGGCATGTGTTATTCAACACTGCCCATCGGTTTTGCTTGAAGTGGGACCCCACCTAGATGTATGTTATGTCTCCACCGTCCATCCCATTTCCCACCTCATTTTAGGCGTTGACCCGAACAATGAAGCCAGCCCAACTCTCTGGTAGGCCACACCAGCAGAAAGACTAATTTAATAGTGGTAAATCATTAAGGCCCACCGTGATATTTCGGTGGGTCAAGACATATCGATATTGGACTCATTGGACCTGTACTGAGCTTGGAAACCAACCAACGGAGTAGATCCTCCTGAGGTGGGCCCTACCTATCAAAATAATAATAATAATAATAATAATAAATATATAAGGAACATGCACGTAAACGTCCAGAAGATGCTGCCTCCTTGTGCTTGATTTTGGCTAGAGCCATGGCCCCACCACAGGCTCTACCATGATGTGTGTTGAACATCAACACCGTCCATATGATGGGTCCCCTTTATATATGGGGTGGCCCCAAAAATCAGCCATCCACAGAGCTTAGGTGGCTCACACCATCTACAATCTTGTGAAGACACGTTAAACCATATAAAAGCACTTGCTGGGGTCCAACTGAGATTTGGATGCACCTGAAACTTGGTTTGACCCCTTAAACTAGCGGGACACACTTAATGGATGGGTTGGATTTGTGAACCACAACTTGGTGAGCCAAACAGATGATTATAAATACTGTAATGGCCGATTATAGTATATATTATCACGATTGAATCCACTATTGATGCTTGATAGCTATTGTTATTATCATTAGTATTATGATAATAATTACGGTTATTAAACACAACTAACCATTAGCAGATTATTCATGCTAATAGTAGTGCGTACAAACAAATTCATGCTAATACTAGTGCTTACGAACAAAACTATCATTATTACATATTAGTAATTTAATTATCATTCTTTGGTACAATCATTAATAGTAGATCATACCATTACTAGCATTATAATGATTATTATTAATAAATTGGCTAACATTAATTATAACACTAATGTTAACAATTACTCTTCAATTATTAAAATTATCATACGCTAACTACAATCCAAATCCTAAAAACCTATCGTAGACCTAAATTCTAGGATGAAAACCTAGTTCTACATTAAATCCCTAAAATTAAGGTAATTCAAACCCTAGGTTAAGACCTTGACCTAGAATAGCGTGTAAAGCTTAAATCTAACGGTATAACTTTACAATTCATGATAGGGTTTGGCTTTAAGGAAAACATGCATTCTCTAGCAACACGGGTAGGTGGTTCAAAAGTATAAGGTGATGATTTTTTCCCTTAAGCTTTCCATCTTCTCATTAGCTTAAGTTATAGTTTTTATTTAAATTCATAATTGATATCTCCCTTTATAATCACATGTGTTAGTTGGCAAAAAATGAATTGTTGTATTACATGCTTTATGATTATCCTGTATAATTGCTCATGCTTGTGGATTCCTTTTTGTGGATTGCTTATGGAACTTAAACTGGTACATTAGTAGGAAATTCCCACATATGAATGTACACCCATACTTGGGATGTAACTTGACTAGTTATGATCGTGATGGACCTTCGACTTCGTAGTTATTGAGTGGTGGTCTAGATGGATCATTGATGTATGCCTACCATCCAAGGTTGTTGTGTCCAATGGTTTTTAAGGATGGTCTTTTATCGCATGATTTTGATATTCGCCCTATATGGCTCGTTTTGATACTCGCCTTGCGTGGTTTTGTTTTGATATTTTCGCTATATGGGATCAATGTTTTATACTGTGTAACCATGCGATGGTAAGCCCCATATGTTGTAATATGATTGACCACTAGTCGACGGTGTTCTATTAAACATCCTAAGGTGGTAGTCTCATGGGCCGGGGATGGTGGTAATGGGACACTCTGCCCCAGCCGTCGGCCTACGCTGGGCTATACGTTCCCCGTAGTGACCTTGAGCTTATTTAAATTGGCTGATTGTCACTGGACTAATAATGGTTTAGCTAATCATGCATTCATAGCATATTGGCGATGACGGGTGGCTATTCTGGATGCTGTAGCACGTGCCAAAGAGTTGTTGGGGTATCGTTTCGCTAGCTCCCAGACTACCAACTATCGACCCCTGTTCCAACTGGATAATTTTCCTAGGTTGATGATTTGCATGGGCGACGAGCCCAAGTCCGACTGGATGTGCATCCCCTGGTCGATGTGCATTCACGCATCCATGCATTTAAAAAGACTGCATCATGTATTGTTTTGATTGCCTTATTGTTTTATAACTATGCTTACCTAATGCGGCGGTGTGTAATCTTGAGAGGAATTCACACTGAGCTGGTCACTCATCCATTAAATATACAACCGTACAAGTAGAATAGGTGACCCAGATAATGTATGTGTTCAGACTTGATGAGGAGCTGTGCACGGGTGTCATGGATGTACGGCCGTATTGTTAAGAGGAGCTGCGTGGTCATGCGACTTACATTTATATGCTTTCTGTTATTTCTTATGTATGCAAATCTTGTAATCGTTAATGTTGAGACATTGGTTTGTATAAGTCATTATGCGCTGCTGGTATATTTGAATGATAATAAAATTTCCCTTACATTGATTTGTCCACTCTATGCTCATCTGCTTGCTCTGATGAAAGATAAAAGAAAAATATTTACTTGACTTTAACTATCCTTTAAGGTTAACACTCGGGTTTTTGGGAAACGGGTCGTGTACTCGGGTCCTGAAAACACGAGGCGTTACAACCTGGGCCTCAAAACACGTAACAAGTGGGCCCCACTCATGGGTCAAAGATACACCATGATGAGTCTCATTTATGTCAAAGTGGGCCTCTCGATTGGGCCACAAAATACATCAAGTGGGCCTCACAGATGGACTACAAAAAAATACATCAAGGTGAACAATCTGCCCACATGTTCAAATAGTGGACGGTGTCGATGTACATCAATGTGAGGCCTGCTGCCAACAAAGAAGCAGCTAGATGGCCGCTGCACTGGCAGCTAATTACACTTAGGAAGGCAAAGGTGAGTACCACGTAGGGCCCACCACCATGTATATATTATATAGTATGTAATATATAATATAATATATTATTTAGTAGTGGGACCCACAACACTTGCTGTCGTCATATGGCAGTGGGTCCCACCACCAAATAGATGGACGACATGGGGGGGATACATACATTATTGGGGTCCCACCGTCCAGTGATGTGGATAGTGAGGACAGAACACATGCACCATGGTGGGTTCCACCGTCCCACACTGTGGACGGTGGGATAAAACACATACATGACAGTGGGCTCCACCGTCCGCCTGGACGGTGCGAATGAAATACATACATCACTATGGATCCCATGTGGGGCCCACCATAATGTTTCTATGCCATCCAACCCGTTCACAAGGTCATGCATACCTGGATGAAGAGTAAACACAAATTTCATATTGATTCCGAAACTTCTGTGGTGACCCAAAGTGGTTCCAAGGGCAACGTTCAATCAACACCGTTTCCTATGATGCGGGCCACCTGAGCATCAGATCAGCCTGAGCTTTGGAGGGGGTCCATTGCAAGAAGGGGCCCATCACATGAACGGTGTGGATGAAGAATACACATCATGGTGGGGCCCACGGTAGGGACCGTGGGTCCCTGGTCATCCGCCCACCAACGCAGGACGCCTGCGCATCCTCTCTATCTCTCTGTCAGCAGCAGCAACAAAGCTGCTGTGTTTATTTTTTATTTTTTGAAAATGTAGAATTCCCTGGGTTTTTCCTACGCGGGGCCGCTTCAAGTGAATCCAACTCAGCCATTGCGTCCCATGGCTCAAGACAAGCGAAACAAGTCCAATATTGAGTATTTTTCAATGCATAGAAACATCGGAGTGAATTTTAACGGTGAAGGCCATTATTTTCTATGTTTTGGCCCGCCAGAAAATCAGATTGGATTCATTTTTCGGCTCAACGCCTAAAATGAGCTGTAGGATGGAATAGATAGCGTGGATTAGATTGATGCATCAAGGCAGGGCCTGTAAGAAGTACTGACAAGTCCATGGATCATACAATATCAGAGTACACAATACAAATCAACTAGGCAAATGAGGAGTCAAAGCGAGCCAAATATTAGATGCCGAGGATACAATGCCATAAATCACACAATATCGAAAGTACTGGTAATCCATTAACTGTATAATGTCAAAATAAGCAGAAATACTAACAAGAGCAAGAATTATCATAGTAAACAGAATATCGACAAGATCATAAATCATACGATAACAGAGTAAGCGAAAATACGGATAAATTCCTGAGTCAATCAATGTCAGAATATGCAATGTAGAACAACTATGCAAATGAGGAATCATAAATAGTCAAATATCAGATGCAATACAACATACATTCCTGATGAGTAACACAAATAGCGCCAGCCGTACGTAGGCCATATAAATGCAGAGACACAATAACCCAAAATGCCGTATACCACGGATGTTATGCAATATGCGGTGCGAATGGAATGACCATACTGGAGTATGAAGTCGGGATGATAGTACGTAGTATCGCAGGCTATGGGGTCCATCACAAGGGACTTCTATCCAAACCAGTCTCATACCTAAATTTAGATAGTTAGACTCAATGTGGTAAACTCCTAATCTCAGGTTAGTCGCACACCCCAACCGAAATCCTAGCCATTGCGAAGGCACACGTAACAAATAGTTGCACACCACCAACTCGAGTGGATAGTGAATGAATGAATGCATGAATGAGTATGCAACTCCTACTCACTGAATCTACATATCAGTACAGTTCATCTCTGGGATCATCACCGGGGTTTAGTACACTCCAAATAGCATTGTCGCTCTCCCAGCCGCACAGTCCAAGTGAGCATAAGAAACCTCACTATCCGCCTGGCCAATAGTCTGCCAATACCTATTTGGCACGTCGATAGCGGACCCATTCACGAGCTGGTCAAACTCAACTTAGTATTGCCCCCTACCCTCGGGCGGGTAAGGCCACACCCCATCCCAACCGACCACCACACAGTGAGAGACGCGACCTCCTGGTATTCGGCACTCCGGCGCTCATGTATCCACTCGGTCTCGACGTTGGGGCGTCTCCTGGCCACGGAGGTTTAGGAATTTTCACACAGGGACATCTATAGCGCCCGTATGTTAGAACCAAACATTTTCGGTGTCCTATCTGGCCATCCACAATATGCCTATGGAGGCTACGACCCTGATGTCGGTAGGGCATACAGTAATCATAATGCGAGATGCATGAGTCATACAATCCAGTCATGCATTAATCCTACGCATACCGCGTGCTCATATGAGATAACCTCCACCTATTAGGGAGTCTCATAATAACATGCTCAATGACATGTGCAATGATCAACCACATCTCATAACAAATATGCAGATGATGCGTATCGGCATGTATCATGATGCTAAGCTGTCACATACTCATAATCGGTATCAACAACCGGCATTGACAATCGACCTCGACAATGTGGACATTTAACCAACATTGTCCCCAAGGAATGGCCCACATAGAGCTAAACATATAATGGGCCCACGGCCTCATACAAATGCTTGATATACAATACAGTGGGTCTTACTCAAGGGCCACATATACACAACAGGCAGGCCCTGCTCATGGGCCTCAAATACACGACATGTGGGCCCTACACATGGGTCTCGAATACATCAAATGGGCCATGAATATATCACAATGGGCCTTTCTCATGGGCCTAACATACATCATAATGGGCTCTATAGCATACGCTTCATATACATCATATTAGGCCTTAAACACGGCCCGAATGCACATCACAATGGTCCTCAAATATGAGCCGCATATACATTGCATTGGGTCTCAACAATCAGCCTCGATATTCGGCCTCAATAATCGGTGCCAACATCTATAATCAGTACTGACAATCAGCATCGATAATCGGCACCGACAACCAGCATATATAAACAAGGCGGGATCCATAGATAGACAACCAATCAACAATAATGTAAAGATCGGCTCTCGACTATGGTTATATCAATCTGATAACACGGAGCCATCTGTCTATGGCGAATGGGGCCCACTTATTTAGGTTAACCCACGAAGAGAATGGGCCTAACAAGCCCCAAGGGAAGGTTACAATGAGGGCATCTAACCGTCATTGCCCATCAATGTAGATATTCAACCAACATTGCTCCCAAGCAGAGGCTTATGTAGAGTCAAACATAAGGTGGGCCCAAATATCCAATAGGTGGGCCTTACACATGCAGCACGTGGGCCTACACATCACGGTGGGTTGATACATTGGGCTGCTCCATTAGCTTAATATGCACTTCACGGTGGGTCGCATTATTAGGCCGCATCAATGGGCGTCAATCCAACAAGTGGGCCGCATCAATGAGCCGCACTAATGGGCCTTATACACATCAAGTCGGGCCTCGATAACTGGGTCGAAAACATGTCATAATGGGACACGACATACGGGCCAAAAATACATCGCAATGAGCCTTGAGCCATCGGCCGAAAATACATCTCTGTAGGCCTTACCAAATGGGCCATAAACACATCCTAATGGGCCTCAACCATGGGTCTCTAACATATCATAATGGGCCTTGCATCAATAGGCCGCACTAATGGGGCTCATGCACATCAAGTGGGTTGCATCAATGGGTCGCACTAATGAGCCTCCTGCACATCAAGTGAGTCGCATCAATGGGTCGCACTAATGGGCCTCACACACATCAAGTGGGTTACATCAATGGGCCGCACAAATGCACAACAGGTAGGCCCTGCACATGTAACAGATGGGCCCCACTAGATGGTTAGTGTAGATATAAAAGGCATACATCTAGTGGGTCACACATCCCACGGACGTTGTGAATAAAACGTACATTGAGGTTGGCCCTATATGACCTAGACGGTTAGGATGGAACATATGAGGTGGGCTCTGCTCATGGGTTCTAAATTCATTACAATGGGCCTCAACTCACGGGCCCCAATACATCACAATGGGTCTAAACCCATGGGCCCTAATACATCACAATGGGCCTCAACTCATGGGCCCTAAATACACTACAATGGGCTTTACCAAAAGGGATGGAAATACATCTCAATGAGCCTCAACCCATGGGCCCTAGTACATCACAATGGGCCTCATCACACGGGCCTCAAATACATAATAGGTGGGCCCTGCACCTGGGCCTCAAAACACGCAACAGGTGGGCCCCGCTCATGGGTCAAAGATACACCATGATGAGTCTCATTTATGTCAAAGTGGGCCTCTCGATTAGGCCACAAAATACATCAAGTGGGCCTCATGGATGGACTACAAAAAAATACGTCAAGGTGAACAATCTGCCCACATGTTCAAATAGTGGACGATGTTGATGTACATCAATGTGGGGCCTGCTGCCAACAAAGAAGCAGCTAGATGGCTGCTGCACAGGCAGCTGGCTGCACTTAGGAAGGCAAAGGTGGGTACCACGTAGGGCCCACCACCATGCATATATTATATAGTATGTAATACATAATATATAATACATAATATAATATATTATTTAGTAGTGGGACCCACGACACTTGCTGTCGTCATATGGCAGTGGGTCCCACCACCAAACAGATTGACGACATGGGGGGGATACATACATTATTTGGGTCCCACCGTCCAGTGATGTAGACGGTGAGGACAGAACACATGCACCATGGTGGGTTCCACTGTCCCACGCTGTGGACGGTGGGATAAAACACATACATGACAGTGGGCTCCACCGTCCACCTAGATGGTGCGAATGAAATACATACACCACTGTGGATCACATGTGGGGCCCACCATAATGTTTCTATGCCATCCAACCTGTTCACAAGGTCATGCATACCTGGATGAAGAGTAAACACAAATTTCATATTGATTTCGAAACTTCTGTGGTGACCCAAAGGGGTTCCAAGGGCAGACGTTCAATCAACACTGTTTCCTATGATGCGGGCCACCTAAGAGTCAGATTGGCCTGAGCTTTGGAGGGGGTCCACTGCAAGAAGGGGCCCATCACATGAACGACATGGATGAAGAATACACATCATGGTGGGGCCCACGGTAGGGACCGTGGGTCCTTGGTCGTCCGCCCACCAGTGCAGGATGCCTGCGCGTCCTCTCCCTCTGTCAGCAGCAGCAGCAAAGCTGCTGTGTTTATTATTATTATTATTTTTTTTAATCTAGAATTCTTGGGGTTTTTCCTATGTGGGCCCGCTTCAAGTGAATCCAACTCAGCCATTGCGTCCCATGGCTCAAGATAAGCTAAACAAGTCCAATATTGAGTATTTTTCAGCGCATAGAAACATTAGAGTGAATTTTAACGGTGAAGGCCACTGTTTTCTATGTTTTGGCCCGCCAGAAAATCAAATTGGATTCATTTTTTGGCTCAACGCCTAAAATGAGGTGTAGGATGGAATAGATGGCGTGGATTAGATTGATGCATCAAGGCGGGGCCTGTAGGAATGACCCTCCCAAAAGCCTTAAGAACCCTTTCCGTCCTTTTTTTTACTGCTGTGAACCATGTCCAGCGTCCCTGGACGCTGGACGATCAATGTTGATATACAATCCTTCAAGGTGGGTCCCACATGGACGTGGCCCACCTGATCAATTAATATTTGCATTTTCCCATCTCTCTAAGGTAGGGCCCACGTGGTTTGGACGGTTGGATAAGACATACATCAAGGTGGGGTCCATCCAAGTGGGCCACACATCACATAAAAAAATGAGAAAGAGAGAGATAAGCACCCACCTCTAAATCGACTCCTTCCACAATTCCTCAGGTCCTTAAGCCTTTTAGGATCTTTTTCAACGGTGGAGATGAGCTTCTACTGGCAGGATTGAAGGGGATCTAAGGTGAATATGGCTAGAAATGGGAGGGCTGCCATGGACGTTTTCACCTTCTCTCTTGCTAGGGGAGAAAATGGAGAAGAAGAAGAAAGAGAGAGAGAGAGAGAGAGAGAGAGAGAGAGAGAGAGAGTAATTAATTCATGTAAAGCCATAAATGTTAGGGTTGACTCATGGGGAAAATAAATGCCATAATTGCTTGTATGCATTTATTACTTGGCATGGGGTGATGACATCACCCCATAATAACCTAGGAAATGGTGCCATTGTGATATGTGGGCCCCGCAAATGTGTGGTCCATAGCTATTACAATGCGCAAGCTACATCTCATGATCTAAGCGTCGCATTGACGCACGGGACGCAGTGTTAGAATCGCTGTGTTAGCACGGTCGCAATGGTATAGGTCTCGGGTTGAGCCGACTCAGGTCGATAGGACGTGACTCAAGATTGTGCGCAAACACCGATAATAGACCGCAGGTCACCGAAATTTGATCGGGAGGACCGCAGAAGCCTATGGAATGGTACGGGCTAGGATACAGGTCTTACACTCTTCATTTGTGGTGGAAGCAATAAAGGGGTCCTCGCATTTTCATTGGAAGTGGGATTACTAGTTGTCGAGAATCAAAAGTCTTCAGATGAAAGGAAACTTTTCCATATCCCTCATTCCTCGTGAAATTAATGGGCCAGCGGATGGGCTTGCAAGAGCGGGAACGGCCAATCAAGGTATTTTCTGGACGAACATGATGGCCGCCCTCCCTAACTTGATAAGGGGTCTTTGCTTTTTTGACAAAGTGGGAATAGGAGCGTTAAGGGAGTCTTGAATTTCCTGGTTTCATCTTTTCTGTCTACCTATCTGCTCTTTGTATAGTGATATGATAGGCGGTCGGGCCCCTTTTTTGTTTGCCTGTGTTCGCCCGAAAGCTGTTTTTGTAAGTTTGTTGATGGAATGAATAAATTCACAACTTTTCTTTTTAAAAAAAGATATAATAGACACAGGTTTTGGACATAAAGATATATCTATTAACAAATTTCTAAGTAATTCACTTCTGATCCTGCATTTTCTAAGGTGACAAACTCGGATTCCATAGTAGATCGAGAAATACAAGTTTGTTTAGAAGACTTCTAAGATACTACACATCCGCCAAAGGTGAAAGCATATCCACTTGTGGATTTTAATTTCTTTCATCTGAATCAGTGATCCAATTGGCATCACCGTATACTTCTAACACAAGAAGATAACATGTATAATGAATAACATATGTAACAGTACCTTTCAAGTATTTCGATATTCTATTCAATGCATTCCAACAATCATATAAAGAATTGTGTATATCTACTTAACTTACCTACTGCAAATGCAATATCTAACTATTTTAGTTTTAGATTGTATTGGGCAATCAAAGCTAATTCGAATCTGATAGATACTTTGCTTTACCACTGATGTAAATATCTCACCGATCGATACTCTCTGTTTAAGCAAAATCATTTGCTACCAATCTATCCGTGTACCTATCCAGTTTCTTCTGGTAAATCCACTTACAATCAATCACTTTCAGCCCAACAGGCAGCTCTACTAGCTCTCATATTTGAATTTTGTATAGAGCAAGAGTCCATCTCATCATGTATCACTAACATCCACTTCTCTGCATCTCTTTCTTCTAGTGCTTCCTGAAAAGTAGATGGATTTCACTCATTTGTAATAAGAGCAAATACAATATTTGAGTCATGATTATATCTCAGCGGTAACCTATGATTCCTAGTGGATTTCTCTTAATAGGTGGCTGCTCCATTTTTACTTGTACCTTTAATTGCAGCTCAGGTTCTTCAAGTGTTTCACCTTTATCTATTTCGACCTCAATAACTAGTTTTTTCATTTTATTGTGTCCATCCTTCTAAAATAAGAAACCTTTACCAAACTTGACGTGCAGGCTAAATATGATTTTATGTGAAACCTGGTCATACAATTTGTAACATTCACCCATTACCATAGCCGATAAAAGTACACTTCTTAGCCCTATGTTCTAACATACATCTCTAACTGATGGTACATGAGGGTAAGCATTATAATCAAATATCTGCGTCCCCAAGTAATCAACTACTTGACCACTTCATACTTCTTATGAAGTTTTGCAATTAATAGCTGTAGATGGAGATTGATTTACTAAATAACAATCTGTAGAGATGGCTTCAACCCATAGCTCCTTGCCCAAGCAAGAATTACTTAACATACTATGGGCTTTTATAAAAGAGTTCGATTCATACTTTTATCCACACCATTCTGCTATGGTGTATGCCTCACTATTTTGTACCTTACTACCCTTTCACTCTTACAGTATTAGTTAAATTCCTTTAAAGTAAATTCACCACTGTTATCTGTCATCAGAATTTTCACTTTTCGCCTTGTTTGATTTTCAATCATTACTTTTAAAGTCTTGAGAGTGGAGAAAACACCAGATTTATGCTTCAGAAAATAAACACAAACCTTCTTAGAGAAGTTGTCAATGAATGTACCAAAGTATGATGACCCTCTTGCAAAAATAATAGGTGATAACCTCAACACATCAGAATGCACATAGTCCAATTGACCTTTACTAACATGTATCCCAATTTTAAAGCACAACCGTGATGGTTTTCTATATATGCATTGCTCACATATATTTAAATAAAAAATTTCAAGACTAGGAACTAAACGATGGTTGGGAAATACCTTCATGCCTTGCTCGCTCATGCGGCCTAGGTTCATATACCACAAATGTGTTGACGTGGACTCCACTATAAACATTGAAGCTCCATTCAATATAGTATTTCTGATCAACTTATAAAGTTTTTCGCTCCTCTATACTTTTGTAACTATGAGTGCCCCTTTTAAAATCTTCAGGACACCATAACTGATGAACTTGTACCCAAGTGTATCTATAGCTCCCAAGGAGATTAAAATCTTCCTCCAATTCAAAATGTGCCTCATATTAGTCAAAGTATGCTCTACCCTATCAAACATCCTGAGGCGAATCGAACCAATTCCGACTATCTTACAAGTATGATCATTGCCCATAAGAACTAAGCCACCACCATATTCGCAATATGTGGTGAACGAATTCCGATGAGGACACATATGACACGATGCCCTCGTATTCAAAATCCACTCTTGATAGAAGTAACCAGTCTTGGACGATGACAACAAATCACAACCATTCAATCCTTCACCAGATTCTACTGAATTAGCTTCCTTCGAAGAATCATTTATTATTTTCTCATTCCAGATTTTGGGATATTGATAGTCCTTCATGTCCTATCCTCTGACGATTCGAGTACTTCAACTTGTCTTTACCTTTCGACTTAGATGTATATCGCGACTTCCTCTTCTTTCACTTAGGCACTCTTCTCTGAGCAAATAATGCATCCATAAAAGTAGTATCTTCGACTCCGCTCTTCTTTCTCACATTATGTCAAATTTGTGAATTTGTGATAGATTTTGTCCGTCGCGCCAAACTTTTTAATGGAAACTGGCGGTAAGTGGTGGAATTTAGCGACGGACAAAGTCCATCACTAAAATGAGATTTGTGACGGATTTGGTTCATTGCAAATTAAGATTTTGTGATGGATTGTGGTCCGTTGCAAAGTACTACCCAAAAACCAACTTAAAAACAATTAGCGAAAAAAAAAAACTTAAAAACAATTAGCGATGGATTTTACTTACTTTTGCGACAATTTATGGTTCATTGTAAAATCACTTTTGCCCCAGCCTATATATATATATATATATAATTTGTAGAATTTAGTGGTTTGATTGTATTTATTTGTCTAAGATTATTTTTGTATCAATTGATTGAATGCATTGATTTTTATTTTTATATCAATTGAGTGGAAATTATTAATAAATTTTTTTCTTTAAAACTGATATTTAAATGCTTTGCAATATCACATGAAAAATCCTAATATACATCTTTAGTATTTTATTTGAAATCAATATTTTAGAAAATGAAGTTCGAAAAAAATTGATATTAAAAAAAAAAAGAGATTTGGTTAAATAATTGACTTTTTGAAAAAGAAAATTGAGAAGTTTAAAAAAATATGATTTTGAATAAAATAGTTGAGAAGTTTAAAAAAACAATTAACAATGTTTGAGAAAAATTGAGATTTTGAAAAAAAAAAAAAAAAAAAAAACTGTATTTAATAAAAATCTAGATTTTGAAAAAAATTAAGAAGTTTGAATAAAATTGATAATTTTGAAAAAAAATAGATTTCGAAAAAAAAATGATATTTTGAAAAAAAAAATTGAAAGATTAAAAAATTTTGTGAAAATTTTGACAACTTTTTTTAAAAAATATATTTGTTGAAAAAGAAATTGACATTTTATATTTTGAAAAGAACACTGAAAAGTTCGAAAAAAAAAAAGAAATTGGAGAAGTTCAAAAGAATAGAAAATTTGAAGAAAAAATGAGATTAAAAAATTAAGATTTTAACAAAAAAATTGACATTTGAAAAGAAAAATTGAGAAGTTGAAAAAATTGTGATTTTGAGAAAAAAATAATGATTTAAAAAAAAAAAAACCAAGATTTTGACCAAAAAAAAAAAAATTTCATTTTGAAAAAGAAAATTGAAAAGTCGAAAACAAAATGGTGCTCTTGGAAAAAAATAAAATTTGGTGTCTTGAAATTATTGAGAAGTTTGAAAAAAAAAAGATTTTGGGAAAATTTTAAGATTTTGAAAAAAAAATTGAATTTGAATTTTGAAATTTATTTTTTTAATAATATTGATAACAAAAATGATATTTAGTTAAAAATTTTGAAAAAAAAAGTAAGATTAAAAAATGGACATTTTGACAGAAAATTAACATTTTGAAAAAGAAAATTTGTTTATTTTTTTTATAATGATTAAAAAAATGAGATTTAAAAAACATTGAGAACTTGACAAAAATTTAACATTTTGAGAAAGAAATTCGATAAGTTAAAAAAATGATTTTGAAAAAAAATTCGAAGGTTTGGAAAAAATGACAATGTTTGTGAAAATTTGAGATTTTGAAAAATTTTGAGAAAAAAAAGAAGAAGAAGAGATTATGAAAAAGAAAGTTATATAGTTTGAAGAAAAAGCATTGTTTGACGTAAATTGAGGTTTTGAAAAGAATTGAGATTTTTTAAACGGCTGAGATGTTGAAAAACTGATATTATAGCCCAAGTATAATATAATGTAATTACAAGAATAACTTATAATGATGGTATTGATCAAATTCTATGATCAGGCCATCCTAAAGTCGATTTGAATGGTCGAATATGTTTGGAATGTGCTAAGTAGAATAAAGAACAAAATTAGCCTAATCTAATATGAAACAAATCAGATCCATTCAAAACACTTTTTAAATGGGTTTGATTAGTTTGTCTAGATGCTAACAGATTTTAGGAACTGATGAACGGAATTGATATACATAAAATACAACAATTTGGCTCACGGTTATTTATCACTATTTTTATTAGTATAGCCCACTTGTGATTTGGAGCTTCACAATTTTTGGGATCACTTCCTAAAATAAGATGGTAAAACATATGCACGACGATGTGGATTTACAAAAAATACATGAAGGTGGCCCTACACGGTTACGTAACACCCACTAAGAGAGACCGGATTAGGTGCGGCCCTGACCTCACCCAATACAGTGCTGCCTTAACTGTGGGGCCCAACTTGATGATGTGTAGTATATCCATGCTGCCCATCTGTTTCTCTAGCCCATTTTTGGGCAGGGTATAAAAAATTATGCATATTTAAATCTTAAGTGGACCACACCACTGAATAGAGTGGTAATAGAGATTCTCACCATTAAAAATTATAAATGGCCTGTCGTAAGGTTTTAATAGTGTTTATTCGCAATCCAACTTGTTGATAGTGTCAAGAAAACCTTGATAAAGGGAAAATACAAAGATCAAATTGATCCAAAACTTTTGTGGCCTGCAAATTTTTTAATAGTTATTCATCACTGTTTTGATTGGTATGGCCCACTTGAGATTTGGATCTTCTTATGATTTGGAATCACATCCTAAAATGTGATGAAAAACATACGGACGGTGTGGATATACAAAAAATACATCAAGGTAGGCCCTATACGGTTAGGATAACACCCATGAAGGAGTTACTTAAGTAATAGCTAATCTGGATCCTTACTCTTGCTTGGGTGGTAGACTCCCAGGAGTTTCAGCACCCGGTCAAGGGTTCGAGTATCCATAGATGGTGAAATTCCACTAGCACGAGTGTGTGGGCTGTGTGTGCTTGTGTGAAAAAAAGAAAAAAGAAAAAAGAAAAGAAGTAATAGCTGATCTGCTCCCATCCCCGACCCATACATGGATTAGCTACTGACCCCAACAATAGCGAGTCTCATTGCTGATGTGATGTCACCACGTTCTTTTTAAGGCATGAGCCAAAGAATGAGGCAGATCCAAAATTCAAGTGGACCCCACCATAAAAAAGAGTGGGATAGTGACACCCACAGTTGAGACCTTTTTTGGACCCCCCATGATGTTTATTTGAGATCCAACCTGTTTATATGTTAATACAGACATGTTTAAGGGAAAACATAAATATTAGCTTGATGGAAAACTTCTATGGCCTAAAGAAATTTTTAATGGTAGGAGTTCAATCCTCACTATTTTCTGTGGTGGGCTGGGTCCACTCGAACTTTGGATCTGACTTATACTTTAGATCATGCTATAAAATTATCTCTCCAAATGGATGGATGGGATGGATACAATACATAGATCATGGTGTGGCCCAGAGAATGTTGTGACATCACATCACTAGCAGCTTAATTTCGAATTGCGTATTACTCAGCACATTCTTACTATACTGAGTAAACTCTGTTGGGCCCACCATGAATGCATGTGCTTTATCCATTCCGTCCATGTATTTTTTTTAAGATCATTTTTGGGGTTGAGCCCAAAATTGAAGCATATCCAAAGCTCAAGTGGACCATACCAAAGGAAATAATGGAAGTATTGATTTCCACAGTTGAAACCTTTCCAAAGCCTGATCTAGTGATGTTTATTTGTCATCCAACCTGTTCATAAGATCACACTGTTCATAAGATCACACAGACATGGATGAAGTGAAAACACAAATATCATCTTGATTTAAAACTTCTGTAGCCTCCAAGAACTTTTCAATGGTAGACGTTCAATTAACACTATTTCTGGTGGTGTGGTCCACTTGAGCTTGGTATGTTTCATTTTTGGGTTAAAGATCTAAAATTATCTGATAAAATGGATGGACGAAGTGGATAAACCACATGCATTCACGGTGGGCCCCACAGAATTTACTTAGCATACGGTACCCCTCTCTCTCTCTCCCTAATCCTCTCCTTTCTCTGTCTCTCTCTCGCCCTTATCCCCTCCCTCTCCTCTCTCTTCCTCTTGATTTCTCTTCCTTCTCTCTCTCTCTCTCTCTCTCTCTCTCTCTCTCTCTCTCTCTCTCCCCCCCACCCATGATTCCACTCTCTCTCTCTCTCATCGCACACCCCTAACCTCTGTGTGTGTGTGTGTGATCCATCTCTGTGTATGTGTTTGATTCATCTCCAAATGAAGCCGAAACCCTAACCATTGATCTAGACTGTTAACGAACACCCTACCCACACACACCCTCTCTCTCTCTCTCTCTGAAGCTCGGTTGAAGACTCATTCACGAACGTGTGGTATCTCTCTCTCTCTCAATCTCAATGTTGATTTAGGGATTTAATAATTTGTGGATTCCCGATTCGACGTGGGGCCCTCATTTAGGGATTTGGGGATTTTAGGACTTTCGGATTTGAATGTGGACCCCGAATTGGTATTTTTCTGATTTTATAAATTAGGAATTTGGGGATTTTAGGATTTTAGGGATCTGTGGTTTTTTGGAATTGGGGCTTTCACCTTGTCTTTTATTTATTTATTTCTCTTTACTTTATTAACAGTTAAAAGTCCAATCCCTTGATCTAGCCTATTCATTAGGTCTATGACATATTTCATGGGGTTGCCATATAAACTATTGGTCATCGGCCTGTGGGGCCCACTAGTAAGCAATCACTAGGGGGTGGGTCCCACGAGTTTAGGCCTCTTCTAGCTTCTTCCGTTAGAAGATGATTTTCAAATATAAATTTGAATGAGGATGAGGAGATAGGGATAAGACCGAATAACTTCTGGTCTCATCCAAACTCCCATCCTTTCCTCTAAAAAGGATGAAGCTCTCTCATGAAAAAATCATCAAGAAATATCAAGTAAAAAGAGGAATAGTGGTTGGTATATAGAAATTTGTCCGTTTAGCTTGTCCTTGGGACAATCTAAGCCATAGATCGTAATCCAGGGCCATCTATACCGTTGAATCAGATGGGTGATTAGACCCATCTGCTCAAGTAGTGAATATGTGGGCTATTGGATCTGGACCGTTCATCTTCAGCTTTGTGGAGGTTCCATATCGTGTAGACCTTCAGATCTTGATGGCTCACACTTCCGCACATTCTATTATAAACATCATACCAATCTGACAACTATCAACCATTTGATCAATGGCCTTTAATACAGACAGTCAAGATCATTTACGCACATATAGGCCTAATAAAAAATTTTTGATCCATCTATTTATTGGGGCTAATAATGGATATTGACCATGATTCTAAAGAACTATTTTTGTTATGAAGTTGTAACCAACCCATCCATGGCTTGGGAAAAGGGATGGCTATGAAAGATAAGGCTGAACTAATCTAATCAGTGTAATGTTTGCATGCTAGTGCATGAAATGTATTCTGAACTTAATGGGCTATTTAGATTATATGGGTTGATTGAACTGTCCAAGTAAATTGATGCAACTAGGAGCACTATAACTTATAGTGCTTTGATCGGAGATAGGCTCCAAGGAAATAGGGAATTTTTTGTGGAGGTTCTCATTGAAAGACCATCTTCATGGTAAGATGGCAACGTGTCCACACTTCAATTTAGGATATTTATATATATTAGTTCAGTTTGTTATTCATGCCAACTAAGCATCCAAACACACCCAAAATGATATTTAATCATGTTTACGTTTATGTCTAATTCCTTCCTCTTTGTTGAACCTATAAATCTTTAACGAACTGTAAGATCTCAAAACCTTGAATTAATCTTGATTAATTTATATTTTGTCATAGAGGTCCAACTTGTAACTCCTCAGAACCTACTTGATGTTTTATTTAAACCAACCTGATTTAAATGATTTTAAACTCGCAAGTATATGAATCAGGTGTAGATATGGTACGTATTACGAGATCGTTCCCACGAGGACTGGTTGTCACAATTCAAATTTTTACGATTCTTCTTAACTAATCCAACAAATAGTTTAGCGAACTAATACAAAAATCTATGGAAAATAACTGAGAACAAGGAGGAAAATTCAATCAAGGAGAATACCAGGACTTTAGTTGTAATTCCTATTTCTTTCTCTATAGGAAACCTGTTCATGGTCAGACACAAGCACCTAGAATAAGATTCCAAACAACATCCACATCTAGACTTTGGTTAAGCTCTTAGAATGGAGAAGTACAAAAATTTCAGTTAAGCACACTAAACAAAGAAACAAATCAATTAAATCAAGATGAAATCAACACATAACAAAAGTTATTCAAATTAGGGGCTTCATCTCAGCCCTAGTTAAAAGATTAGCAACTCATGGAATCAATTAGGAAGACGGAAAAATAAGATTTATAAAAGGAAAACTTCATTCTCTCCCTTCTTTCTTCTCTTTCTCCAAGCTCTCCTCCAAGCTCCCAGGATCTGCTCTCTCCTGCTCTCTCCACGTCCTCCTCCTTTTATAGTTGCCAGGGGCGGAGGAGCTTTCGCATAATAAAAATCGGATTCGTGTATAACTCTTGCGCAGCAAAAATCGGAGCCTCCCACGTCCCATTTTCCTTGCATTATGTCCGTAAAATCAACATCTCCTCGGACGTTTTTGACTGAGCTACATGATGGACGGATCGGATCTTCCATTTGATCAAAGATGGTGGGTCTCAACCGCCTGGAAATCCGCTATTCACAGACGTGCGTAAGCTTATGCACGTGTCTGCGCTGACGTGATCGGTGGGCCCCACAGTAGTGTTTTCGTAGAAATCCACCCCGTCCATTAGATTCAGGACGAAATTTTGGTCAGATATGGATGGTTTTGAACGTCCATTAACTCGGCCCAGAGAAGAAATCATGCTAAAATCAATTTGAACGTTGCAAGGCAGTCCCCTTGTGGCCTCTGTATCGCGCACGTGTATATGAATGGGTACAAACAGTCAGCGTGGATTTGATTTCTTTGAGTCCCTCTACACGATGGACGGATTGGATCATCCGTACGGGCAATGTATGGGTCCCACCGTGTTTCGCAAAAATCTACAACGTCGGTTACGCGGTAGCTGGAAACGGCAGTTGCCGTTTTTTATGTCGGTCGCGGGCGGGCGCGAGTCAGCGTTCGCTGATTGCGTCGGTGGGTCTCGTGCTCGGCGCGAGCGAACATGTACTTTATGCACACACCGCAGTGTGGGGCCCACTATAATGCTTATGAGAAATCTGCACCGTCCATATGCTTTCCCATCCGAAATTAACGATTGGTACCAAAATTGAAGCATATCCTATTATCAGGTGGGCCCCAAACTGGAAATTAATGGGTTGATCTGACCGTTGGGCCACTTATTGAGATATGAAATGGTTGAAATTTTATGTGTATGGTTTATTTATGCCCCCCATCCCATGTATGAAGTTTCGAGTCAATCGGATGGCGGAAACCATGTGATCTTGCATTCTGGACCATTTTCGAGCCTTTTTAACATGAACGGCTTGATTTCCTCGGATCCCTGGCGTGTAAATTCTTCAATCTTGGTCCTCTGGAGTTTGTCCCTTGCTCTGGTGACTTCGGAGCATCAAATCTATGCTTGCAGTACTCTTTTCAATCCAACGCTCCTGATTACACCCTGCAACAAAAAACACGATTAAAATACGACGTTAGGCATTATCATATACGTAAAATAAGGCAATAATTGGGGTCAGATATGCAATATTTGACCCTCATCACAACCTCCAACCAGCATTTTGCTAGTCCTGAGCAAAACATGCGAAAAATAATTTCAGAAATACACGACAATTCCTGTAAACCTGATTGACTTGTGAACAAATAGTCGAGATGTGAGAATTCTAAGATTCATAAATGGTGAGTGAAATTTTCTCCTGGAATCAAGCTCACGGTAAACTTCATAATCAAGTTCAAAATATTAATCCATTAATTAGAAAATTCTAAACATTGAGTTCCATGAGTGTATAGTGTAATCTCGGCTTACAATTATTAAGAGATCCAATTGTCAATTTTACAATATCATTGGTGATTAACAACAGAATTCATGACAACCAAAACTGAAACCAACACTTGCCTTATAGATTAACTTTTCATTCTACCAGCCTTTGATTTTTTTCTGAACAGTAACGCCAAGGAGGGGAATCAAATTCTCACCTATAGGGAGCAAACCTATGGTGAAAACTTGTCGCCTAACTTTTTTCACATGTCAACCATGGGGAATCGAATCTACACCTATAGGGAGCAAACCTATGGTGAAGATTATGTGACTTACCCTTTCAATTCTTCTTACTGCCATTTTTTTTCAAGCCGGTTCCTTTCATACTTAGTGATTACCAAGTTAATCATTTAATATCGAACCGAAACTTTCATGTGTAAGCGGGATGTGATATGTGAAATCATGACTCAATCAATGTCTACAACTTCTAATCATCGATTAATAACTCAAACTTAACGGTGAAATCTAACAGACAACTGAATCCAAGAGTTATAAATTACCAACATTACGTCTCTTTTAATTCTAAATCCAAGATGATTGTCAAAATCACTTCAAATTCACAAGAAATTCCAGAAAAATTTAAAAATTTTCACAATTTTTTTTTGAAGACCAAGAAAATACTGATTAGGTAACCTAATCTCCCACCTGCAACCTAAAATCTACATTGTCCTCCATGTAAAAGAAATAAGCATGCAATGCACATGGGACAACGAAATAAAAGAGGAGTGATGGAAGATAGTACCTGAATGGAGAATCAAGAGGCTTTCCAAAGATATCATCGTAAAAACGGGTTAGCACAAGAGAGAAATCAACAAAAGCAAAATAACAAAAATAAAATCACAAAAAGAAGATCCTACTTACACCACTTTCGCAGGTGCTCTCGATTGCATTTAGCGTATGCAACAAGCCTTTAAACCCCTAGGTTGTCCCTAGTGGACGAGTTGTAGTCTTGTGAGGGTTTGCAGCAATGTTACCCACAAACATTGAACTAATTAACTAGGAAAATGTAATGGAATGAAAAGCTGGGTTGCCTCCTAGGAGCGCTAAGTTTAATGTCTTCAGCCAGACAAGCAATGAAGGCACTCATGGACCATGAATTAATTAATCTTGATAACCTGGGTCCTCTAAATGAATTTTCTTAACTTCTTGATTAACCAAATCCTCTAAATATGGTTTCAGCCGTTGACCATTTACTTTGAAAATATTCCCATCTTTTGGATTTTGAATCTCAACCGCTCCATGAGGAAATACTTTTATTACCTGATAAGGACCATACCATCGCAAGCGTAGTTTTTCAGGAAAGAGGCGTAGCCTGGAATTATACAACAATACTTTCTGGTCCGGTTCAAATGTCCTACGGAGAATTAATTTGTCATGAAAAAATTTTGTCCGTTCTTTATAAATTTTGGCATTCTCATATGCCTCATTTCAAATTTCTTCCAACTCATTGAGTTGAAGTTTACGGTGCAATCCAGCCTTGTTTAAATCAAAATTAAAGGTTTTGATGGCCCAACAAGTATGATGTTCTAATTCCACAGGCAAGTGACATGCTTTCCCAAAGACAAGCCTATAAGGGGACATTCCAATCGGGGTTTTGAAAGCCGTACGATACGCCCAAAGAGCATCATTCAAACATTGCAACCAATCCTTACGATCAGGGCGTACCATTTTTTTAAAAATTTGTTTAATCTCCCAATTCAAAACCTCTACTTGACCACTTGTTTGTGGATGGTATGGCGTTGCAACTTTATAGGTGATGGAATATTTCTTCATTAAAGATTCAAACGGTTTATTGCAAAAATGAGTTCCCCCATCACTTATAATTGCTCGAGGAGTACCAAAATGAGAAAAGATATTTTCTTTCAAGAAGCGGACCACAACTTTGTGATTATTCGTTTTACATGGCATTGCTTCAATTCACTTAGAGACATAATCGACGGCCACAAGGATATACATATAGCTGAATGACAGGGGAAATGGACCCATGAAGTCAATACCCCAAACATGAAATATCTCTACAATGAGAATATTGGTAAGTGGCATCATGTTCTTGCGGGAAATATTACCCGTACGTTGGCATCTATCACATGTAGAACAAAAGGCGTGGGTGTCTCGAAAAAGTGTAGGCTAATAAAATCCACTTTGTAAAATTTTTGCAGTTGTTTTCTTTGAACCAAAATGACCACCACATGCATGGTCATGACAAAAGGAGATTATACTGTGAAACTCACTCTCAGGCACACATCTCCTAATAACCTGGTCAGGACAAAGTTTGAATAAGTATGGGTCATCCTAAAAGAAATGTTTAGCTTTAGCAAGAAATTTGGATTTATCCTGCTTAGTCCAATGAGAAGGAAGTTGACTTGTAACAAGATAATTTACAATATCCGCATACCAAGGTAATTGAGAAATAGCTAAAAGTTGTTCATCAGGGAAAGACTCGTTCATTGGCAAAGGATCTACTATGAATTCCAAGACAAGTCTAGACAAATGGTCAGCTACCACATTTTCGGAACCCTTTTTATCCCGAATTTTAATGTCGAATTCTTGTAGCAAGAGGATCCAACGAATTAATTGAGGTTTAGCATATTTTTTAGAAAGAAGATATTTCAATGCTACATGATCTGAGAACACTATAACCTTTGATCCTATGAGATACGACCTGAATTTGTCTAGAGCAAATACCACTACCAACAATTCTTTTTCAGTGGTAGAGTAGTTAAGTTGAGCATCATTTAAGGTCCTACTAGCATAATAAATGACATGAGGCATTTTGTTCAATCTTTGTCCTAGGATGGCTCCAACAACATAATCCGAAGCATCACACATAAGCTCAAAGGGTAGACTCCAATTAGGTGGTTGGATGATTGGAGCAGAAGTTAATAAATCCTTTAACTTATTAAATGCTTTCCGACAATCATCATTAAGGACAAATGTAACATCTTTAGCTAATAAATTGCATAAGGGTCGAGAAATTTTGCTAAAATCCTTAATGAATCTCCTGTAGAATCCCGCATGCCCTAAGAACGATCTAATCTCCTTCACCGTTCTAGGTGGAGGAAGACTAGAAATTAAATCAATCTTAGCTTTATCAACTTCAATGCCTTTACTTGAAATAACATGACCGAGTACAATCCCTTTTTAAACCATAAAATGACACTTTTCCCCATTCAATACCAGGTTCATTTTTTTACATCTTTCCAAGACAAGAGATAGATGGTATAAACATTTATCAAAGGAAGAGCCAAAAATGGAAAAATCATCAATGAAAATCTCAAGGAAACGCTCAACCATGTTTGAAAAAATACTCATCATGCATCGTTGAAAAGCAGCAGGCACATTACACAACCCAAATGGCATACATCGATGGGCATATGTACCAAAAGGACATGTAAATGTGGTTTTCTCTTGATCCTCGGGAGCAATGGGAATCTGATTATACCCGGAATAACCATCCAGGAAATAATAATAGCTGTGCCCTGCCAATCTCTCAAGCATTTGATCTATAAAAGGAAGAGGAAAGTGATCCTTCCTTATGACCAGGTTCAGTTTACGGTAATCAATACAAACTCGCCAACCCGTAGTCATGCGAGTTGACACTAATTCATTTTTGTCATTTTTGTTCACCGTAATCCCAGACTTTTTGGGAACAACTTGCACTGGGCTGACCCAAGTGCTATCCGAAATGGGGTAAATGATACCAACATCTAACAATTTAAGCACCTCTGCTCGAACGACCTCTTTCATGTTAGGGTTAAGCCTCCTTTGCATTTCACGTGACGTTTTGCATTTTCTTCAAGATGAATACGATGCATACATACAGTGGGGCTTATTCCCTTTATGTCCGCTATTGTCCACTCAATAGCTGCCTTATGTTCTCTAAGAATATTAAGCAACTTACCCTCCTGTTCCTTATCAAGGTTAGAAGCTATGATGACAGGCAAGGTTTCAGAAGGGCCTAAAAATGCATACTTGAGAGTTTCGGGTAATTGTTTAAGGTCAAGTTCGGGTGGTTTCTCAATAGACGGGACCAGTTTAGACTCAGATGGTGGAAGAAGTTCCACTCTAGCTTTCCATTTTGTAGTATCCATTTCAAGATTAGAGTTAAGTAATGCATTAACTTCTTGGATGGAACTTTTCATGTCAAAATCTATGCCAAAATGTGCTAAACAAGTCTCAAGAGCGTCTTCAGAAGATTTAAGGAAAGAGTCAAGCACTAGACTCTCAATCATGTTCACTTCAAATACATCATCCGAGTCTGACGGTTGTTGTCCAGCATTGAAAACATTGAGTTTAATCTTCATGTTACTAAAAGACAACTTCATAACTCCATTCCTGCAATTTATGATAGCATTGGATGTGGCTAAGAATGGACGTCCCAGGATAACCGGGATTTGACTAGTAGGATTCTGGACAGGCTGAGTATCTAGAACGATGAAATCCACTGGAAAATAAAACTTATCAACCTGGATTAGCACATCCTCAATAACACCACGGGGCACCTTGACAGATCTATCAGCTAGTTGGAGTGTTATTTTGGTTGATTTCAGCTCACCAAGTCCTAGCTTCTCATACACAGAATATGGTAACAAATTGACGCTCGCCCCTAAATCAAGTAATGCCTTCTCAATCTTATGTTCTCCTATGACGTAAGAAATGGTAGGAGCTCCTGGATCCTGAAATTTAGGAGGGGTGTTGTTTTGAATCATGGAGCTGAGTTGCTCTATAAGGAAGACCTTCTTATGAACATTCATCTTACGCCTTTGAGTGCATAAATCTTTAAGAAACTTAGCGTAAGCAGGGACTTGTTTGAAAGCATCAAGCAACGAAATGTTAATTTGCACTAGCTTAAACATGTCCAATATCTTATTAAAGTTGTTTCCTTTCTTAACTAGTGCTAAACGTTGAGGAAAAGGTGCTTTAGGCACATAAGATGGCACATGAGTGGTTTCTGGAGAGTCAGAGTGCTTTTGGGCTTTCGATGCATTAGTATGTCTCTCTGCTTCATTTTGATCTTCTGATTTGGAATTTGATTCTTCCCTAGGCATCTCTACTTCATTCTCGATTTGTTTACCGAACCTAAGGGTAATGATTGATTTGGCTTGCTCATGATATTGTTCTTGGTTTGAATTAGAGCCAATCTCATACTGTCCTTTTGGATTTACCACAGGTTGACTAGGAAACTTGCCTTTCTCTCTTTCACTCAATGTGGCAGCAAGTTGACCCAACTGTACTTCTAGCTTGGCAATAGATTGCGCATTTGCATGTAAGCTTTGCTGGTTAGCTTGTAAAGTTTGTTGGGTGTCTTATCGAAATTGAAGAGAACTTTGCATAAACAGATTGAGTGTATCTTCAAGAGATGGTTTCCTTGATTGTGCAGGAAGTTGTTGATATTGCGGAAACTGTTGAAGCTGTTGACTACCAACTTATGGGTAAGGTTGAATAGGAGGATTTCCAGATGGTCCTCCTTGTTGTGGTCCTTTTGCCCAAGAAAAATTTGGATGTCTAGCCCACCCTGGGTTATAGGTGTCTGAGTAAGGATCATTCCCAGGTCTCTGAAAGGTGTTCATAGCATGCACGTGTTCAGAGAGAAATTTTGGAAATGCTGCACCAGATTGACAAGACTTCATAGGATGGGCGGGACTAAAACATATGGTACATGACTCGATTTGAGTTGTATTTGGAGGTCCATTATTCAACATCAAAGCATCAACTTTCTCTGTCAGGCTATCAATCTTGGCATAAAGATCTAGCGTGATTCCTATCTCATATATACCACCTTTCTTCTGTGGTTGGGGATTTCTTTCACCTCTATTTGAGTAGTCCCATTGCTGAAAATTTTCACACAAGGTTTCAAAGAAATTCCACGCTTCGACATCACTTTTAGTCATGAATGACCCTCCACTGGTGGCATCAACCATGTGACGGTTTTGGGGTGTCAAACCGTCATAGAAGTATTGAACCTGTTGCCACTTCTCAAAACCATGGTGTGGACATTTAAGAAGTAAGTCCTTCCATCTTTCCCAACATTCATGAAAGTGTTCACCCTCTTTTTGTGTGAAATTGGAAATTTCTCTACGGAGAGCATTAATTTTGTGAACAGGGAAGAACTTGTTTAAGAACTTCTTAGACAGTTGGTCCCATGTAGTGATAAACCCAACTCGTAGAGAATTCAACCATGCTTTCGCTTTATCCTTCAAAGAAAAAGGAAAAAGGCGTAAACGGATCGAATCATCTGAAAAATTTTGGAACTTAAAGGTAGAGCAAATGTCTAGGAATTCTTTCACATGATGATATGGATCTTCCTTATCTAAACCATAGAAGGAGGGCAACAATTGTATGACTCCAGGTTTAAGTTCAAAGTGTGCTGCCGTGGTGGCTGGCAACACTATGCATGAAGGCGCATTAAATTGGACAGGAGCTGAATAATCTCTAAGAGCTTTAATTCCATTCTCGTCCGCCATTTCAAATAGGATGTTTCTAAATCTTCTACGAAAGGTTCTTTCTATTTCAGGATCAAAAGGTGTTAGTTCTATGTTCAGAGATCTACGTCCTAGCATAAACTATGTTATTGCAATGTAAGAAAGAAAACTAAACTAAGATACAACCTAAGAGAAATAAAACTAAAAATAAAAATTATGAATTCTTAAAAACAAGAGAAAGCTATGTAAACGAGAATTGGAAGGAAGAACCTGGAAAAGGAGATGATGGATGTCTGAAGATTTGGGAGCTCCTCCTTTTGAAGACAGTCTTATTTAGCAGCTTCCTTCCTTAATTCCAAATTAGAAGTTCATGTCAGGACCTTACAAAACAGGAAATAAGTTAGTTTTTAAAAAAAAACTTTAACCTAAAGTTAATAAAATCCTAAGACTATGAATTATGATAAGAGAGAATCCTAAATCCAATTGGATCGAAACAGTCCCCGGCAACGGCGCCAAAAACTTGATGTTTTATTTAAACCAACCTGATTTAAATGATTTTAAACTCGCCAGTATACGAATCAGGTGTAGATATGGTACGTATTACGAGATCATTCCCACGAGGACTGGTTGTCACAATTCGAATTTTTACGATTCTTCTTAACTAATCCAACAAATAGTTTAGTGAACTAATAACAAAAATCTATGGAAAATAACTGAGAACAAGGAGGAAAATTCAATCAAGGAGAATACCAAGACTTTCGAATCCACCCCTAATTATCCTAACACTTGTTTTACCTGTTGTTTCACCCTAATTCAGATTGAGGTAAATTTAATAAACAAAGCACACTCTATGTCCTTGGTCGGGCACACAGAATATATAATCCCTTAAAGCATAAGGATTACATCTTTCCATCTATGGTCAGGCATGAAGAGATGTAATTCCTATTTCTTTCTCTATAGGAAACCTGTTCATGGTCAGACACAAGCACCTAGAATAAGATTCCAAACAACATCCACATCTAGACTTTGGTTAAGCTCTTAGAATGGAGAAGTATAAAAATTTTAGTTAAGCACACTAGACAAAGAAATAAATCAATTAAATCAAGATGAAATCAACACATAACAAGAGTTATTCAAATTAGGAGCTTCATCTCAGCCCTAGCTAAAAGATTAGCAACTCATGAAATCAATTAGGAAGATGGAAAAATAAGATTTATAAAAGAAAAACTTCATTCTCTCCCTTCTTTCTTCTCTTTCTCCAAGCCCTACTCCAAGCTCCCAGGATCTGCTCTCTCCTGCTCTCTCCATGTCCTCCTCCTTTTATAACTGCCGGGGGCGGAGGAGCTTTCGCACAATAAAAATCAGATTCGTGTATAACTCTTGCACAGCAAAAATCGGAGCCTCCCACGTCCCATTTTCCTTACATTATGTCCGTAAATTCAACATCTCCTGGGACGTTTTTGACTGAGCTACATGATGGACGGATCAGATCTTCCATCTGATCAAAGATGGTGGGTCTCAACTGCCTGGAAATCCGCTATTCACGGACGTGCGTAAGCTTACGCACGTGTCTGCGCTGACGTGATCGGTGGGCCCCACAGTAGTGTTTTCATAGAAATCTACCCCATCCATTAGATTCAGGACGAAATTTCGATCTGATATGGATGGTTTTGAACGTCTATTAACTCGGCCCAGAGAAGAAATCATGCTAAAATCAATTTGAACGTTGCAGGGTAGTCCACTTGTGGCCTCTGTATCGCGCACGTGTATATGAATGGGTACAAACAGTCAGCATGGATTTGATTTCTTCGAGTCCCTCTACACGATGGACGGATTCGATCATCCGTACGGGCAATGTATGGGTCCCACTGTGTTCCATAAAAATCTACAGTGTCGGTTACGCGGTAGCTGGAAACGATAGTTGTCGTTTTTTATGTCGGTCACGGGCGTCCGCCGGTGGGTCTCGTGTTCTGTTCGAGCGCACATGTACTCTATGCACACACCGCAATGTGGGGCCCACTATAATGCTTATGAGAAATCTGCACCATCCATATGCTTTCCCATCCGAAATTAACGATTGGTACCAAAATTGAAGCATATCCTATTATCAGGTGGGCCCCAAACTGGAAATTAATGGGCTGATCTGACCGTTGGGCCACTTATCGAGATATTAAATGGTTGAAATTTTATGTGTACGGTTTATTTATGTCCCCCATCCCATGTATAAAGTTTCGAGTCAATCGGATGGCGGAAACCATGTGATCTTGCATTCTGGATCATTTTCGGGCCTTTTTAACGTGAATGACTTGATTTCCTCGGATCCTTGGCGTGTAAATTCTTCAATCTTGGTCCTCTGGAGTCTGTCCCTTGCTCTGGTGACTTTGGAGCATCAAATCTATGCTTGTAGTACTCTTTTTCAATCCAACGCTCCTGATTACACCCAGAAACAAAAAACACGATTAAAATACGACGTTAGGCATTATCATGTACGTAAAATAAGGCAATAATCGGGGTCTGATATGCAATATTTGACCCTCATCACTACTCTACCGTAAGACATTATGGTGCATGATGGTTCCCAACTATTTAAGTTGCAAATTATTATAAAGAGTTAGTTGGATATCGTTTGGGGACATGATATTCTTGTAGCTTATGGTATGGTGCCCCAATATTGGTTATATATTACTAGTATGTAATAGATAATATTAGGTCCAATATTGTTTGTATGTGGCTAAATATGTAGTATATATTACTAGGTTAATTACTTTGATTCTACATGGTCAGATTTTGAATTGTGTTTCTTTAGTTTACACATTTTGATGTGTTTGTGTATGTATGGTTGTTTACCCTCTCACTGCCGAAACTTTGGGGACTAGGGTTTTGAGAGAGCAGGAGAGGGAAGAGCTGCTAAGATGGTGGAGAAGACGGCCAAAGGGAGAAAGGAGGAGGTAGTGACAAGAGAATACACTATCAATCTCCACAGGCGTCTCCATGGATGCACCTTCAAGAAGATGGCTCCCAAAGCCATAAAAGAGATACCAAAATTTGCACAGAAGGCAATGGGGACAACCGATGTTAATTAGGGTTGACGTGAAGCTAAACAAGCACATATGGAGCAGGGGTATCCAGGGTATGCCTAGACATGTCTGCGTGCACGTTGCTCGCAAGAGAAATGAAGAGGAAGATGCTAAGGAGGAGCTTTATTCGTTAGTCACTATAGCAGAGGTCCCACTTGAAGGGCTTAAGGGATTGGGAACCAAGGTCATCGAAGAAGGAGATTAGACTCAAAAAACTTTAGTTTTAAGAGGTACTTTTTTGAGATTTATGTTTTGATTTTTTTTATTAGTGCATTTTGGATGTATTCCAGATTTTGAGATTGCCCTTTAAAAGTTATGTTTGGCCAAAAAAATAAAAATAAAAATTGTATGGTTGTTTATCTCAAATAAGTTACTTAATACTTAGAATGGTACTTGTGGCACATATGTGCTATTGTTATCTTTTTTAATTGTTTGAAAAATAATTTCCAACAAACCATGGATGGGTTCTTGGTGTTAAATTATTGACTAGTCTAAAATTGGTCTTTTGACACTCCCAATATATAAAGATATGATTATCATCTGAGATATTCGTCGAGGATCTCAGGAAGTTAACTACGACATGTTCGGAGGAAGATCTCTTCCGTAATACGCAATCACCATCTAAGTGGCATTGACATATATATCTCTGATACCAAAGGTTATAAATAAAGGCCTCCTCTATTGAAAAAGGTATGAAAAATATTCCGATTCTACTACACCTCCTGCAAGTCCATATCATGATTTAGGCATTGGAGGATTGCCAGCTTTAACCGGCGCCCCCATTAATGTCTTCTCTTTTTTTTCTAATAAATTGTAGGTACTCCGGCTAACAGGAGGTGAGCAGGATTGACTAGATTTTTACATCAACAGAAATAATGGTGAATGACCATTATGAATTTTTTGTGGGCCACAAAAGTTTTGGATGGAAAATAAACATAATGGTGGGCTCCATGAAAGTTTTAATGGTTGGCATTCAATCACCACTGTTTCATGTGGCATGATCCAATTGAGATTTAGATCTGCTTAATTTTTGGGACCACATCCTAAAATGGACTGTAAAAACTGATGGACGATGTGGATATATGACAGATCATCAAGGTGCGCCCATGGTAAGGATAACACCTACTAAGATGTTACTAGGAAAACACCAAATCCACTCCCATGAGGAGCTCCTTGGCTGTCACTTCTCAATGATATAAGTTGTTGCTCATAAAACACGTTGATTTTCTCTTACAAAGATAGATTGTGTGTTATGCTGCCCAACTTTTAATGTATGTAACCTCTCAGGCCCCATCATGACTCATGTCAGATCCACACTGTCCATCAATTTTTTTAGATATTCTAGAGCTTGAGTATGAACACAAGGTTGGCCATATTCTTGCAGCATTGTTGAAAAGGCTGGCCATATTCTCATGAGGGACTCATTTGTTCTCCTTGTGTGCTACATAGCACTCACACTCACCCTCGGAACAAAGTTCTTTTTAGTTGAATTCAGATTTTTCTTGCTAGTGTCACAGCTGTTCGACAATCAGACTAGTTATGTTCTTTGGAGTTTCTTTATCGAGCTTGGGTCGGTTGGCTTCCTCACCCATGGCTTATTGCTCTTCTACTCAATATATAAAATGACCGAAACTCATTGTTTTCTAAGAGCGTGTCATGAATTATGCAGTAGGTAATTTTTATCTTTTGTATTATTATTATTATTATTATTAGACATTGAATTTTCTATTAGGGGTTGTTTGGATGCCTGTAAAGTCCTTAAGTTGTAAAGGGATTTCAAGTAATCTGATTACAGGGGCTGTTTGGATGCATGTATTTTCCCATAAAGGGTTTATAGGCTGTAAACAGATTACAATGTTTAGGTATAATATGAAACCTGATAAAAAGTCATGTTTTAGAATACAGTTAAAGTCTTTACAGCTAAAAAGACATTATACATGTTAGAACATAATGGTTAATATACAACATGCCCCCGTAATCAATTCTTTCAAAATAAGGATTTTAATGCCTATTTTAGCGGGCTTCATGTATTATGATGTCTTTCAAGAAGACCCATAAACCAATTCTTTCAAATATATTGATGGCTATTTTCTACCATTGATGGCATTTGGATAGCTACCAAATTTAGCTAAATCAACATCATCACAAATTAATGGAAAACAAGAGAAATCAATTGTCTTAGTTGGAGATCCTTTTATGGTTAAAATTGAATAGAATAACATTAAAACAAATCAAACGGGTTTGTTAGGTTTTTATTGTTCTTTTCCACCTTCATCATTTGAGATTTTCAATCAAGCCAACATGAGAACATGTTGGAAAAAGATGATCCTTCAAGCAATTATCTTATTAAAATGTATACATTTTGTGTTAGTACATTATTATGAGATGTAAGCCATTAATCTTTTCATCAATTAAACCTTATCATTAATTCATGGATTGGTTGCTATATTTGGACTTGTCAATGAGTTTCGCATACCCAAAAGAGAAAATCGAAATTCAATAGAATTCATACCTTCATGGATGTTTGCCAACAGGATGTTTGCTTTGGTCCTATCATTTGGACTTCTAATGACAACATTAAGAAGCCAAAAAGTACAATCATGGCGATATGGAGTTGGTAAGTATAGCTACTATAAATTCAAGAAAATTCTTTGAACTTGAGGGAGTTCCTTGATAATATACAAGAGATATGTTCGTAATTAATGCATGTTTGACATGCTTAGATGGTAAGATGACAATGATGCCACACTTCAATTTTGGCTATTTACTATATATTTAGTTCAGTTTGCTATTCAGGCCAACTGAGCATCACCTAAAATGATATTTAGTCCAGTTTCATATTCAGGCCAATCTTTTAAAATTTGTGAATGGCATTCTTATCAAACAATCATGTGATTTTTTTTGCATCACTCTCAGGTGTAACATATTCAAAAAAATAAAATAAAATAAAAATATAACGTTGTGTTTTATATTTGCAGAAATTGTAGCAACGAACCAAATCTGTCGCTAATTTCTGAACAAGAAAAATCGACGGATTTTTTTATTGTTTTACTACAGATAGGATCTGTCGTTTATTTGTGACGAACTAAAACTGTTGTAGATTAGCGACGGATCCCATCCATTAGTTTTTTGCAATGCAACAAACACCGACAGACCATGCAATAGAGTAAGTTCGTCATTAATTGTGTTTTGCGAAGGATTTAGTCTATCATAAATTCACGATTTTGGTGTACGATATATCTTGGGTTTAACATAAAAGACTAGGGCATTTAAGCTTTTATACCTTGAAGCTGATTAATCAAAAGATTCTAGTAGATAGTTTACCATATATTGAAATTAAAAATGACATTTGCTCAGGTTATGCATTGGGAAAATATCATCGTGGAGAACAATGGCGCCCTATGAGTTGATCCACATTGATATTTGTGGAAAAATGCAAAACCCATCTCTTAGTGTAAGCCTGTATTTGATCATCTTTGTTAATGATTATATAAGAATGATATGGGTGTACTTAATGAACCATCCACCCAAACAATGAGATTTTTAGTGGCAATTTGGAGTGCCGCCACACCCATCTGGACCACACTTTCCTGCTTGAACCTCACTTGCACAAGTTCCAGGCCAATTTGACGTTGAATTCGCCCAAGGTGGAAGCTGTCCATACGCACCTATCGCTCTCTTCTGATGTACAGAATCCCTCTTCCTTGATGTAATCCCACACTTGCTACAACAAATTGGTGGAGATAGGGATCTATGGCCTGAGTTTATCCAATCCAAATACATCTTTTCCACTCATATATTGGTGTGTTATCGAAATATCCCCTATCTTCTGTGCTTTTAGGGGTTCCGAACTCAACCAATCAGTTGTCCAAAAGTTAATCTCTCCAAGGCCAATTAACCACCTAGAGTGGTTGTTCAATAGGGGGAACAAAATTCTAATTTTTTTTTCTAGAAGGGGAAGGGGGAGGATGCTGTCAAAATTGCATTGTTACTGGCATTGATAAACTCAACCACATACTTTGTCCTAATGAAAGATCCCCACATACTTGAAGGGCTACTAAAATGCGGGGACCAACGAGCTTTATCTTGAGACTCATCATGATATCTTTGAGCTTTCTACTTCCTAACCCTCACTACCAAAAAAAAGGGGCAAAGGACATAGACCACGTTAGTTTTTTGCTACGGATATAAACCGTAGCTATAATTACTATGGTTTTAATCCGTAGCTAAAAAGTTGACACACCATTAACAATTAATGGTGTCGTAAGGGGCTCTATGAGGCCTAAAAAATATATATATGTTCTATCTAAGCCGTCCATCTATTTGAAAATATTACTTTACATCATGATTTCAAAAATCACATTTATTTCCTATGGTGTGGTCCACTTGGGCCTTCAATTTATCTTAAGTTTGGGATCATAAACTTAAATAATTTAATAAAATTAATGGTCGGAATTGATAAACCAAATACATCATGGTGGGCCCCACGGAGCCCCTGTCAGGACCGTCCACGGTCCATTTAATGAAACGACGACCAAATTTGGGCGTGCACTCAAAACAGAGCCGTGCCCAAAATGGTGTTATTTCTCTCTCTCTCTCTCTCTCTCTCTCTCTCTCTCTCTCTCTCTCCGTTCCCTAATCCCCTCTCTCTTTCTCTTCGTTTCCCAATCCTCTCTCTCCCTCCCGATCTCTGCTCCATCTCCATTCTCCTCCCTCTCTCTCCAATGCATCTCTGTCGTCTCTTCTATCTCTCTCCATTGCAGCAGCAGTGAAGCTCCTGCCCACACGCCGTGAAGCTCCTCTCCATAGGTTTGATATCTTCTTCTCTTTTTCTGTCTTTCAGATTTGATACATGCTAACTGTTTGATAAAATGGCCTGCTATCTGTTTGTTGAAATGGCTGGATGAAATGGCATGCTATCTGTTTGATGAAATGGCTAGATTTCATGCATGCTATCTGTTTGATAAAATTCCTCTATTTAATATATTAGTCTTTTAGAAGATCATTTCTTAAACTACACTTTTTCAGTAGAGAATGGATCACCTTCAAGATAAATCATTGCCCTTCTGGCACCATACCATCTTTCCTGTCAACATGAAAATGGTAGGCCCCATCATGAAGTTCACCTGGCATAAAAATCAGGACAGGCTGCTCATCAAATGCACCAAACTGTGGGAATCAATGGACAGACAACGATCTGATTTGACATATTGGTGTGGCCCACCTAGAGCGCAGATCAACAAGAAGGGTGGGGCATACCATGTTCACGGTTTGGATGTTCGATGTGAGTGGCAGGTTAGAGAGATCATATCAGTTCTCTTTTTCAAACTCATGTCAGTACCCAGATTAAGAAAAATTCCAACTTCCAATCACTGTTTACATGATACAACAACATGGGTGTGGAAACCATGCAAAGCTCCTCCCCTTCCTGAGTCTATTCTTCATAAGGCTGCAACAAAGTCGAGTGAGTTTGAAGCAATATATGGTAAGCACAGGCATGGATCCCAAGGTCAGACTTTTAGGTGCGTCAATGGTGATGAAGTCACAACCATCCGAGATGTCCTTCATGCTGCCAAAGCATCAGTCGCCTATGAGAACATGGACATGGGGTTGTTGAGCAACCTTCAACAGAGAGTAAGATTTTTGCTGCAGGGGAACTGAACTCATTTGGATTTTTGGAAGGTTTTGACATTTTATCTCATGCAACACAATTCACCTTGTTGGTTTTTTGTCCAAGGGGCTATGTCCAAACATCCATGAGTTTTTACCCATCTAAATGGTAAACTATGGTAATTTTCCCATCAAAGCATAGTTTCCATATGTGAATCTTGCCAATGGAGTAAAGTCCTGAAGTCAAACACTGTGGATCAGTTTGATATTGACATGTGGTGTAGAAAGATGTATTGATGGAGGTTGCAAGATATGAGCAGCATGGTTGTTTCATTAGGTCAATTGCTATTTGCCTGAGCAAAATTCTCTGGTTTTGCTTGAGCTGCTTTTATTTACTGATGACAACGAAAAGGAAAAAAAGGATCATGCATATGTATTTATACCATATATATATTTTTATCTTTTGCTATGTAAATGCGGAGTTTGGGTTGTAATTTTTTTGCAAATGCAGTGTTGCCCTATTTTCTTCTTCTTTGTATTTTGTTATGCATTCATTGTGAGAATCAATCAGCTTCGTTGTGATGTGCATCGCATTAAACAGGATTCTACTGCTGAAGTGTTAAAAAAAAAAGAAAGAAGGCCTGGTATGTATTCCAAGCTCACATCGAAAATCACTGGACTGTTTGGAGCCATTATAGGCCTTCCTGGTGCTGAATTGAGGCCTTTCGGAAATGCCAACTATCCAAAAAAAAAAGAGTTATGACTCACAACATAACATTGATATGATGGAATTGGGTGTGTTTGGAATCTGGATAAACTTAATTGTGAATGTTCCCCGTTCAACAATATGGAACAGATTGTAATGGAATGTTCTTTTTTTTTTTTTTTTCTTTCTTTCATTCTTTTGTTTTTCTTTTTTAAAAGAGGAAGCAGCCTCAAATTGCGGTTGTCATCCTTTCAAGTCTTAGTAGAAAGTAATATAATTGCAATTTCGAGCCTATTTCATTCATATGAATAGTAAGGGCCTAGTTGCAATATTATTTGTTTCTGTATTTTTATATGATCATCGATGACTTATGCATCCAAATGCAGCAATAGTCAATTGTAAAGGTAAAAGATTTTTGGCCACATAAAAAAAAATCTTAAAATAATGCATATAATTGATAAAATCTGATGACTTACAGTTTGACAGTGATCCTTAATAAAGAGGAATGACACAATCAAATTCGTATAGCTAGACTCATCAATTGGGATTAAGCTTATGTGATGATGATCGTCATCATCATGAAAATGCATATAATCATGGTATTAAAAAAAGGTTATGAAATGGCTATTATGTAATAGTAAAAATGGGACCCATTATGCGATAAGATGCCTAATGCCATTCTGAAAGAAAAAAAAAAGGCTGTAATGAGCTGATACATTTTCTTCCTTTCTACCAGGCACCAATGAATTACACAATTTTTTGTTGTTTGTATTGAGAAGGTAAATAGCCATGCCAGGCAAGTGAAAAATCTTTATTGCAGGCCACCGGTGAGGACTTTTCTGTGGAGCCAACAGAGAGCAGGAGGGCATTCCGCGCACTCCTTGATGTTGGTCTGATTAAAACAACGATCGGCAATCGCGTCTTTGGTGCTCTTAAGGTATTTCTCTCTCTCCATTCTTTTGTAGAATTGTTTTCCAGTTGTGAGTACAATTCTTATAATCTTATCTACTTATCCCTTATTGGTCATACGATCGATCTATTACAATTATGTGCCTTACATGGCGGTTTAACATTGATCTATGAACTTGTGAATTGAGCTTCATTTTTAATAGGAACATCACCAACTAATTCCATTTAACTGATTTCCATGATTTAGCTCCGTTACATCTGCCACTGTGATCATTGGTTTGCTTTGGAATCTTTCTGGTCTCAAACATCTCATTGAGTTTCATTGCCCAAGATTCTACAGTTTATTTGATTTATTGAAAATATTTTAGAGCATTCCTTGTATCTAATGCCTTGTCATCCCCTTAAAGCTATTTATTTCTGGCATTTTTGGGTACATGTGAGCAAGGATAGGCTGATTCTGTTTCATTTTCTTATGCTATTAGTTAATATTAAAATTATGGCTTAAGCCTGATCAATCATCCTATGGTCCCAAAAAATGGCTTAGCAACCTTTCTTTTGCTCTCTTCATTCTGAAATATTAGACATACATCTCGTTATTTTCCTGACAAAAGCAGATTCTTTGGATTCTTGGTGGAAGCGTTAAAATTTTTCTGTTTAACTTGTATTTGGCTGAAGTAGTTCCTCTTTTATTTTAATTTTTAATTTTTTACCATTTGAAGCTGGGGTGTGTTCCTTTCATTTTAGTCAAATCATTTCTGGTTGTGTAGTTATTTTTATGCATTCTGATAAACAGATGTGGTTTTGGGTCTTTCTTAAGGTGCCTTAGATGGTGGACTTGACATTCCTCATAGTGACAAGAGGTTTGCTGGTTTCAAAAAGGAGGACAAACAACTTGATCCTGAGGTTCACCGAAAGTATATCTTCAGTGGTCATGTTGCTTCTTACATGAGGGTTAGATTCAAAACTTGAACCTCTCCTCTAGGAAAACTCTGCTAGTGATTAAAATCACTGTACTGGATCCGAGATAAGATTTGAACACATCCCACCAAGCCTCTAATAGACCTGCAATTTCTTTACTGTTATATCGCCACTAATACGAATGGGAATTTTGCAGACGTTGATGGAGGATGAGCCAGAGAAATACCAGTCACATTTCAGTGAGTACATCAAGAAAGGAATTTAACCTGATGGCATTGAACAACTATATAAGAAGGTCCACGCTGCCATCAGAATGTCCATAGATTGAATGGTTTTGTTAAGGAACTGAGGCTAAAAGTTCATCTTTCGCCTCAGTTGTATAGGAACCAAGGCAAAAAGTCTACCTTTTAGCCTCAGTTGCATAGGAACTGAGGCGAAAAGTCACCTTTTAGCCTCAGTTGCATAGGAACCAAGGTGAAAAGTCTACCTTTTAGCCTCATTTGTATATGAACCGAGGCGGAAAGTCTAATTTGTAGCCTCATTTGCATAGGAACTGAGGCGAAAAGCTTACCTTTTAGCCTCAGTTGCATAGGAACCGAGGCGAAAAGTCACTTTTTAGCCTCAGTTGCATAGGAACCAAGGCAAAAAGTCTACCTTTTAGCCTCAATTGCATAGGAACCGAGGCGAAAGGTCTACCTTTTAGCCTCAGTTGCATAGGAACCAAGGCGAAAGGTCTACCTTTTAGCCTCATTTGTATAGGAACTGAGGTGAAAGGCCTACTTTTTAGCCTCAATCGTATAGGAACCGAGGTGAAATATCTACTTTTTAGCCTCACTTGCATAGGAACCGAGGCCAAAAGTCTACTTTCTAGCCTCCATTGTATAAGAACCGAGGCCAAAAGTTTATATTAGGAATATTGAAAAAAATTGAAAATATTGAAAGAATTAATAATTTTTTAAAATTTTGACAATTGTAAAAAAATTGAGATTTTTTTTTTAAAAAAATGGAGATAATTGGGAAAAAATTGAGAATTTTGAAAAAAAAAAATATTGAGAGTTTTGAAAAAGATTTGAATTTTGAATTCTTTAAAAACTAAGAATTTTTACAATTTTTGAGAACTTTTAAAAAATTAAGAATTTTTTTTTTTGAAAAATTAAGAATAAAAAATGATAATTATGAAAAAGTATGAATTTTTAAAAAATTTGAGAATTTTAAAAAAATTAAGAATTTTAAAAAATTTTGAAATTTTTGCAAAAAAAAAAAAAAGAATTTTGAATTTAAAAATCTTGAAAAAAATTAAAATTTTTTAAAAAATTGAGAATTTTAAAAAATTTAAGAATTTTGAAAAATTTTGAAATTTTTGAAAAAAAAAGGATTTTGAATTTAAAAATCTTGAAAAAAAATTAAAAAATTGAGAAATTTCAAATAATTGAAAATTCTGAAAAAAATTAGGAAATTTCAAATGAAATCGGATGATCGGAGGAAAGATTTCACGCAAAAGCCAAATGTTTACTTTTTAGCCTCGGTTGTACAGGAACCGAGGCTAAAAGTCTAATGGAAAAGCGTGCGAGAGAGATCTTCATTCTCTTCCTAAGGTTTTCCCCTGATATTTTCTCACACGCATGGATGCTCCATTCCTTTGCATGTATGCATGTATGACATACATACATTCGGCGCCATCCTCAACTCCTTCCATCCTTCTACCCTTCTCCTATAATACCCTCCGTCCCTGCCTCCGTCGTTCGTCCGGAAGCAAGAAAAAAAATGCAGAGAGAGAGAGAGGTAGGGAAACGACAGAGAAGGAGAGAAGGAAATCGACGAAATCCTCTCGCATCTAGGGTTGCAGAAACTCTAACCGATTTTTCTATCCCTTTTCTCTCTCTCCAACGCCCTACATTCTGAAAATCCCTGGAATTTCCATCCTAGGTTTCTTCCACGCGCTCCTTGATCTGCATTACAGGGATTTTCTGGAGAGAAAACCTGGGGTTTCTAGGGTTTATAGCTGAGAAAGAATAGAAGCCTCTGAAATCCCGATTTTTTCCTGAAATTTCTAGAAATCTGTTCCGTTTTCCTGTTTGTAAAGGTGGATCTGACCATCGGAGATTTTCAAGGTGCTTTGTGTTTGTCACTTCAGAGTTTTTTGGAGACGAATCGAGAGGTTTTCGGGTTGCTGGCTTAAGTGATACTGAATCCTTGGAATTTGAGTTTTCCCATCTCCTTTTTGGAGACATCTACCTTTTTTTGCTCGGATCGGAGCTCAATCAGCGTGGAAGCTCGGATCTCTGGAGTTTCCAAACCTTTAGCTTGCTCATTTTCACTGAATTTTTGTAAGAAATCTGAACTCTTGTGTTTCTTTCTCTTTTCCTCCAAAGGAATATGATCTATCTTTCCTTTCCAATCTCTGTTCAGCTCTTCCTTTAAAGCTTTTCATGAGTTTCTTTGATATGTTAAAACTCTCAGAAGCTAAAGTCATCTTTGAACTATTTCTGTTGTTCTATTTCTTTATCTTGCATTTTATAGGTTTTTCCTTCATTAGATTGATGTTCAACTGTGTATCTAATTCTATTTAAATTAAATGTTGCAATGCTGGATATAATACATTTTCCTTTTTATTGTATGCTGGATATAAAACTTCTGTAGCTCCTAAGAAGTTTTAAATGGTAGGTGATCATTCTGCACTACTTACTGGATATAATACATATGGTTCACTTGAGTTTTGATTCTATCTCATTTTTTTAGCTCGTGTCCTAAAATTATTTGGCAAAGAAAATGGACGGGGTGAATTTCTCATCAACATTACAGTGGCCCTACCTAGCTCCCATGGCAAGAAGTTCATGGGAAAGATTTCCGAAGAAAAGTCTGGTGGGTTTGTCACTTGTGAGAGCCATTCCAAAGAAAAGCGTGTTGACAATATAGTAGGTATTGCATATGCAATGGATATGTTGGATTATGTTGAAAAGGTCAGTTCTGTTATGGTTTTGATTTTTTTATTTCACTTGTGCTCATGAGACTTACTTGCAATATGTTTAGGAGTGTAAATGTTTACCACTCTTTCTATGGCATGGGACAATTTGATCAATCTGCTTTCGAAGGTTGATAAACTAGAAAGTTCTACTATGGGAGCAATTGCGCATAAGCCTACCTACTTTGTACCTGGTAATTTTTATTTGCATTTAATTATGTAGTTGAGAAACTCGCTACATGCTATCTGTAACGTTGTTTTTGCAATTTTATTTTATATCACAGATTCGGAATGGAGCATCCATAACATCTAATGCTAGGTGATAATTGTTTATCCTTAGAAGCGCTGAATGAACTAACAGACGGTTACCCTGCCTCGTATTATGCTGAAAGACTGCTATACTGCACTTTTGCGTTATAAATTTCCATAAAACTCTTCTTTTTTCTTTTTTTTTTTTTCAAAATGAATGATGAAATTTGGATGATATCACAGATTCAATGTCCGTGTGGAATCTGCTGAGAGAGTTCCGCATAGGAAGGTTCATATGGCTATTGTTCTAAATGAATATGGTGGAACTGTGGGAGTATGTTTACATCCTTCACATTTTCTTTAACAATGCTCATGAAGTTCAAAAGCTGTTCATGTTACTATTTATGTGATTTTAGGTGTTAACAATTTTAATACTGTTGCCTCATTGATATTTTTTAACATCGAAAAGTAGTGAACAATTTTAATACTGCTTTTTGTAATAAAACTGGTACCTACTCTAGTTGACTGCCAGAACTTTTACATGGCGAGAAACAACCACAACATCTTGCTTTCCTAGCTTGGTTTTTAGGAGGACGGACAAAGACTTGACATGTTGGCATGTTGGAGATGTATCAACATCTTAGGAAAGATAACTGTTACCTGTCTCCAGTATCCATGAATGTGTGCACGTGCATGCATATCTGTAGAGTATTTAGCCTCATTGCACCCTCTCCTGCTTCCCATTCTTTTGCACTTACTAACATTTTAAATAGAATGTGTGCGCGTGCATGCATACTCTATTTGAGGTTCTCTCTGTACATGCTAGCATAGGATACTTGGTTATGGGGTCAAAGGGCATTAGGAGTAGAATGTTACTGGTAGTTTGCGACTCTTTCAGGAATTGCCTGCCAATTTTCTTTCATGGAACAGTTTTTCATTGGTCTGCAGATGACCGTGTTACTAAATTAGGAAAAAAATGATGCCAACATAATCTCACTGATCTATGTATGTTTGCTGTGATTGTTGTAGGATATGGTGAAGCTTGTGATTCAGAGATATACTAGAGAAGCTGGTGTGCAAAATCTAGAGAGAAACTTAGCTGCCCTGGCTCGTGCAGCTGCTGTCAAAGCTGCTGAGCAAGAATGTGCAGTTCCAGTCAGCAAAGATGTATACCCGATGGCAGAATGACTTCTTGATACAAGACTTGCAGATGGTGCTGAAGTTGAAATGGAAGTCATTCCAATGGGTGTTAACGGACATGAAATATCAAATGCTCTTACGAGTACCCCAGCATTGGTTGTAGATGAGGCTATGCTGGAAAAGATACTGGGGGTAATATATCTTTTTTCTTGTTAGTCAAGAACCTCTTTTGTGAAATTTTATCTTTATGCTAATGTGTCAAGTTTATGTTTTTTCATTCATATGGTGAACAAATCTGATGGTATATATTCTGTATTGACACTGGTATGCAGCCTCCTAGGTTTGATGATGGAGAAACTGCAAAACGTATGGCAACTCCTGGAGTATCAGTTGGGCTTGTCTGGACCTCCTTTGGTGGAGACGTCCAGTTCGTTGAGGCCACATCAATGGTGGGAAAGGGTGATTTGCATCTCACTGGCCAACTTGGTGATGTTATCAAAGAATCTACTCAAATAGCTCTAACATGGGTAATTTTTGTTCATTTCTTCTTATCCGACATGGATTGTTCGGTTCTTATGAGTCACAAATGCCAGCATGGTTTTAAATGGCAACCCCATTCCTCATGCATGCATCCCTTGTTTCCATGATAGGCAACCTTTAGCTTGTGGTCTCAATTTCATGTTCAGTTTTGACCTCGTCCTATTGACTATTTTAGAAATCCTCATTGCTGATGTATCTTATTTGTTTTAGGACAGACTTCATCAGAAATGAAATTCCTCAACTAACATTCATTCACCAAAAAAGAAAAAAGAAAAAGAAAAAGAAAAAAACTAGTCTAGAGAGTTCAAAATTCAAGTAAGAATTGAATCAGGCATGTAATGAATCATTTTTTGGAGATTCTTTAGGTATGGAAAATATCAAAGATTCTTTAGCTATGGAAAATTTCAAAGATTCTTTAGCTAAGGCCTGTAGTTGTGTCATGCAGGCTTCTTTTTCAAATGATTGATATATACATTTGGGATTTATCTTTCAATAAAAATATACGTTTGGGATTTTATGTAATTTATTTATTTAAATGTTCATTAATTTGGTAGGTAAGGGCAAGAGCAGCAGATCTTAAGTTTTCAGCTGCTGGGGATATCAATTTGCTTGAGAATCAGCAAATTCATATACATTTTCCAGAGGAGCTGTACCTAAGGATGGACCCTCAGCAGGAGTCACTTTGGTAACATCTTTAGTTTCTCTGTTTAGTCAAAGAAGAGTTTGAGTAGATACAGCAATGACTGGAGATTACTACCGAGCATACATAATCTAGTTTCTCTGTTGCTCCAGTACATACTACTAATTATACATGATATAGATTACTACCGAGCATACATAATCTAGTTTTCTACTAAGTATACATATAGGTTATATATCCAAATTGATATTGTAATTTACATATGAAATGATGGGTGCTATTATTATAATCTTGCATGTTCGATTAACTGAATATTTATTAAAAGAAAGCTAAGAGGGGAAACGAAATGGATGATGGGATCATGGGAAGTTATCTGGCTAATACAAAGAAGAGGAATCCTCCAACTGCCCTAAAAGGCTTCTATCTGGCTCCTACTAAATGCAGCATCCGGCCTAGCCTGTTCCATAACCAACCATTTAGCCTTATGAAATGCTTGATATGGACATAAGGATTTGTCATTGAAAATCCTGCCATTATGATCCAACCATATCAACCAAGTGATGCACAAAAGCACCAAGCACCATATCTTCCTTTTCTTCCTACCCTTCCTAGTGAAGTGCCACATTGCCAACAACTCTGCAAATTTCCTAGGCATGGCCCAGCAAACCTCCAGTAGCTCAAAGAACCTGTTCACACTTTCCTAGAATATGTGAAGTATAAGAAGAGATGAACCACATGTTCCTCATTTTTTGGCAAAGGATGCATCTATTAGGTATTATCATGTCTCTTCCTCAAGTTTTCAAGCATTAGTATCTTGTTTTTGCCAGAAAACCAACCAAAAGCCACCAACTCAGGGTGGATCTGGGAACTTCCAAATGTACTGGATTAGATCCTTGTGAGATTGCAACTGGGGATCATGAAGCATCAGGTAGAAGAATCTCACTGTATAAGCTCCAGTCTTACTAGATTTCCATACCCATCTATCCCTATATGAGGTGAGATGTTTGTGATCGTGCAACATTTCCATCAGCCTAACATGTTCCGTGAATCTCCTGATTGAGGAGATCCCTCTGAATGTAGTATCTCCATGGTTGATTTTACATAAAATAGAGAATAGATCATACATTTTAATTTTAATGTAAATTACTATTTAATCCACTATAAGATTGTAAACCATAATTTTGTGTTGTAAAAAAATGATTCACATCATAAATGACCCATAATCCGGATTGTGAGATTTGGAACAGAAATTGTTTTTAGGGTGGCGATTTCTCCAGTCAAAGAAGGCGCACCATTGCCAAGATTCCATTGACCTAATGTTCTAACAGGTTAAAAGCAGAGTTATTTCTGTTTTTGTTTTTGGGTTCAGTCACTTTCTCGGGTTGTAATAGGGAAGATAGCATGGGGAGTTGTGTTCATTTGACACATGGATAGTCGCACACAAAATTATTGCTAATGGCGAGTTCTTCTTTGCAGATGCTTTCAGAAAACCGAACAAGCTGTAGTTGTTCATCAGCCAAGCAAAAATCATACCCAAATCTTGCGTTGTGACTTTGTATTATTTGTGGAACCTAATGTTGTGTAATAGTTTGATTGAGTTTGTTTTGAAAACTTTAAATAGTAAACAAGTGAGATTGATTGTTTGATTGAGTTGTTAACTATTTTGTTGGTATTATGGCTTTCATGATTGAATGTTTCATGAGTGGATTGAATGAATGGATTAGTAGTTTAAATAAATATTTTAAAAAATTAAATATTTTTAGCCTCAATTTGTAACCGAGGCTTGGATTTAGCCTTGGTTGTTGAGAACCAAGGCTAAAATTCCCGTGGCTAAAGGCTTTAGCCTCGGTTGTTGAGAACCGAAGTTAAAAATAGATTTAGCTTCAATTGGAGGCAACCGAGGCTAAAATTTGGATTTAGTCTCAGTTGGAAACAATGGAGGCTAAAATTTTTCTTTAACCTCATTTCGAGAAAACTGAAGCTCAAAAGGTCTTTTAGCCTCACTTGAAGAAGCGAGACTATAAAAGTCATTTTAGCCTCGGTTGCTAAAACTTAGGCTAAAGCCTTTAGCCATGGGGGTTTCAACCTCGGTTTGGATAGCTCCTTTTGACTTTGACAAGTGTTTCCAGGTCAACCAATGTAGCTTCTTTCGGCCTGCCTCCCATCCCCATAGAAAATCTCTAAACAACTTCTCCAGTGAAGTGAAGACCATAGCCGGAATGTTTGCTGCAGTAAGAGTGTGGATTGGAATATTGGAAAGAACATGATTGGCGAGCGTCAACCTACTCGCTTGAGATAGAAATTTGGCGGACCAACCTTGAAGTTTCTGTTGGATTTTTCCTAATAGTGGTTGGAAAAATACAGCTTTGGATCGCCCTTTGAATACTGGCACACCTAAGTAAAGGAGTGAGGCTGAAGATCTAGGAATGCCGGTCAGCTTCTCGATTCTTCTGATTTTATTCTCTGATAGCTTGGAGGACACAAACAGTTTGCTCTTAAGCTTGCAAATTTTTTGGACCGACACCCTTTCGAATTGGAGCAAAAAATTACTGACCGCCCTCAAGGAGTGCTGGCTGCTCCCATTAACAAATATAACTATATCATCTGCATAGAGTAGGTGGGAAATTAGAGGGCGACTTCATCGCATTTGGAAGGGCTTGCAGAATCCTCTTTCAACCAACCTACAGAAACTCTGGCTAAAGGCTTCAACAACTAATATGAATAAGCTTGAGTCTCCTTGATGCAGGCCACGAGAAGATTTGAAGAAGCAGTAACTGTCCCCATTTATAAGCATTGAAAACTAGCAGTTATTCCAGGATTTTTCGACTAGATGGATCCACTCCCAATTGAACCCGAAATTTTGCAGCACTTCCACTAGGAAACTCCAATCAACGCTGTCGTAGGTCTTCTACATGTCCAACTTTAGTAACATGTTCCCTCCCCTCACTTTTCTATCAATATCCTAAAATACCTCTTGGGTTAGAGCTATGCTCTTCATCATGGAGCGGCCTATGTCAAAATCCCCTTGCTCTACTGAGATAAGCTTGGGCAGCAACACATTTAACCTGTTCGCAATGACTTTGGAAAATATTTTATATACGCAGTTACAAAGACCGATGGGGCGAAAATCTGAGAACTTATTTGAATGGGCAGATTTTGGAGTGAGACGGGCGGGATCCATAGATGATATGAAAGCACATACACTCTCTCTCTTAAAAGAAGGCACTCCCAAAAGAAAGGTTTTATCATCTTTGAGAGATGATGGGAGTAATTCAGGAAGTGTATTAAGGGGGAGTGTTGAATTAATGCACTTTCAGTTCAGTAGATATATGTATGTGTTCCAATAAATGTACATGCACTTCATGAGACATAAGTATTTGTTCTAATACATGCACATTATAGAATACATATATTTGCTCCAATACATGCACGAGAAGAATGCTAACGGTTTTGAACATGCACCTATTCATGCATAAAAATTTGTGAAAATGTGCATGTCTCTTAGTTGAAAAGGCACATGCTCTTAGTTTTTTAATGCACCTATTTAAGTAGCTTTTCTTTGTTGAATGTACCTAAAGGCCTATAAATATGCCTATGCAATTCATTTTCCAGTATAAAGAAGCAATACAATAATTCTCCTATTCTCCTCAAAGTTCTCTTTTTCTAAACCGAAGGCTATATTAGCCCACAGACATTTTTTTTTCTTCATTTTATGAATGTGAATTAAGGAGTTATATATATGATAGGTGAGGCCTGTTATTTTTGTGAAGCACACCCGAAGGAATCTATCTATACATCCTTTTGAATGGGAAAAGATCGAATGTTTGGTGAACCAGGAACGACAGCTTACAGTGCAGATGCATGATTTGGGGTTTTAGCCCCACTTGATGTGTATTATATAGGTATTCACACTACAAGAAAAGGGGGCTTTAGCCTCGGTTCAAAACTGTGGCTAAAAAGGTTAAAAACTGAGGCTAAAGCCTTTAGCCTCAGTTTTGCCTCAGTTATCCAAACCGAGGTTGAAACCCCTGTGGCTAAAGGCTTTAGCCTTAGTTTTGGCAACCGAGGCTAAAATGACTTTTATAGCCTCGATTCTTCAAGTGAGGCTAAAAGAATCTTTTTAGCTTCAGTTTTCTCGAAATGAGGCTAAATCAAAATTTTAGCCTCCATTGTTTCCAACTGAGACTAAATCCAAATTTAGCCTCAGTTGTCTCCAACCGAAGCTAAAACTATTTTTAACCTTGGTTCTCAACAACTGATGTCACGCCCCAAACTCGGAAACCGGGCTCACAAAATTTTCGATCGCCGAATCCGGCGCCGACAGCCTCCGTAGAACCCCATTCTCGGCTCCCAGCGCCCATTCGCCAGGTTCCGATCCTGGGATGCTACAAGGAGGATTTTCAACATCAGTTTGATTCGTACTAAGCATAACTAAAGGCATAACCCACAAACAACAACCAAAAACTCCATCACATTTTCACTATGATCAAAAACTTTACAAGTACAATGAGCACAAAGGGAAATACAATGGTGATAGACCAAAAGCTCCAAAATGATCTGCCACGCGTCCAAGCCTCAGCGCTGCTGCGATCCAACGTCACCTGCACGCAACGGTCGTGCATAAGCTTATAGAAAGCTTAGAGGGTGGTGAAAGTGTATGCTCAAGGTGCTAATGCAGCCATGCGGTATCAGAGTAATGCAGAACATGCTGATGAAGGCCAAGAATACCATAGCCGTACCAAGGCCATGCGGTGCAAAGCATGAATGATGTCGGCCCTACCAAGGCCATGCAATGCGAAATGCAACTCAAGCATACAAATCCTCATCTAAGTCCACATGTCAATACGACTCAAATCTGGAATATCACCGGGGTCTAGTACACTCCAAGCCAGATTGCCGCCCCATCGCGCGCAATAAGGTGAGTGAAAAAGACCTCACTATCCGCCTGCCAAAATTGGGCTTGGCTCGTCAATAGCGGACCCATTCCTCGAGCTGGTCAGACTCAGCCTAGCATTGCCCCCTACTCTCGGGCGGGTAAGGCCGCACCCCCTTCCAATTGACCACGACATAGTGAAAAGCGCAACCGTCTGGTAATCGGCACTCGGCGCTCATGCACCCACTCGGTCTAGACGTTGGAGCAACCTCTTGGTACCATAAGGGTTTAGGGACTTTCACCTAGGGATATCTATCGCACCCCATGTAGAACAGTATTTTCGGTATCCAATCCTGCCAACCACGATACGTCTGTGGAGGCTACGACCCTGATGTCGTTAGGGCGTACAGTAACCATATCACACGATGTGAATGCATGAATCACACTATCCAGTCATACAGCAATCCTGCGCGTATCGTGCGCTCATGTAGGGCAACACTCCCTGTACGGGAGCCCCTAAACAATCTGCCAGAAGGCATATGCTATGATCAGTCATTTCTCATATCAAGCATACGTATGATGCATATGATCATGAATTATGGAACTAAATATGTTATATGGGATGGATGATGTTCATAACGAAGATGGGCCTAGACGGCCTACACATAACACGTACGGGCCTATAATGAGCCCTAGGGTAAGCCATAATGCGGACATTTAACCAACACTATACTTACAATGTGGACGTCAAACCATCATTGCTCCCAAGGCATAGCCCGACGTGAACATCATTACATAAATCATGTTGGGATTGCACATTACAATGGACCTTAGGTATATCCCATCGGGCCTTCAATACATCAAATGAGCCGTATCATATGGGCCTCATATTCATCAAATGGGCCACATCAATGGGCCGCACCAATGGGCCTTATGTGCATTGCAATGGGCCATAACCCGTGGGCCTTAGAGTGCATCAAATGGGACTACTCACATGGGCCTTATGTGTATCAAATGAGCCTCGCCAATTGGGCCCCATATGTACATCAAATGGGCCTCAACCCATAGGTCCTAATACATCTTAATGGGCCTTAACCCATGGGCCCCTAACAATCAAATGGGCCTCGACCCATGGGCCCATAACACATCAAATGGGCCTCGACCCATGGGCCTTACATATAAATCAAAGTGGGCCTCAATCATGGGCCACAAGTACTGAGATGGGCCTCCCACCACCATTATATTATATATATAATCCAATATACAATATATATATATACACATATAAATACACACACGTGCGCACCCACACACACGTGCACAGATCACACCCACCGTCCCTGGACGGTGGGGATACAACACATTCACAGTGGGCTCCACCGCAGCCCACCATCCGTCTGACGGTGGCCATAAAACACATAAATCACTCTGAGCTCCATGTGGGGCCCACCATAACATTTATACCCCATCCAACCCATTGATAAGGTCAAGTAGACCTAGATGAAGGGTGAAAACAAATTTCACCCTGATCCAAAACTTCTGTGGACCCAAAAAGGGTTTCAAAGGTAGAGGTTCAATCCCACTGTTTCATACGGTGTGGGCCACCTGAGCTTTAGATCATTCTGATTTTTGGGGTGGGCCCACTTCAGAGAGTGGCCCACCCGATGAACGGGTTAGATGATGGAAAAACATCAAGGTGGGGCCCACGGCTACAGCCGTGCTTGGCTAGGCGCTGCCTGCTGCTCTCTGACATAGCAGCAGTAGCTGCTGTGTTAATTTTTATTTTTATTTTGATTTTCAGACTTCCTGTGGTTTTCACCGGTGGGGTCCACATTTGGACAATCCGCTCCGTCCAATGGCGTTCCATGGCTCAACACGAGCAAAACAAGTCCAATATTGGACATATTTTGGCATATTATAATTGCAGGGAGGGCTTCAATGGTGAAAACCACCATTTGATATGGTGTGGCCCGCCAGAACCTCGGATTGATTCTGTATTTCGGTTCAATGCCTGAAATGGGGTTGAGAAGGGAATGGACGGCGTGGATTGAATACATGCATCAAGATGGAGCCTACACAAGTGGACCACCCTCATTGGCTTGGAACCAAGCTATTTGTGTTTTCCAAAAAAACTTCCAGCGTCTCTGGATGCTGGACTGTCTGCCGAGCAAGGTGGGCCTCCTCATGTGGGCCACCACTGATGGATGGTGTGGTACAATACATGCAAAGTGGGCCCCACTTGTAGGTGATTTGGATGGAATACATACCTTGTGGTGGGGTCCATTCAAGTGGGCCACACAACCTCCTTATCATCAAACATAAAAAAAAGAAATAGAGAGGGAGAGAGAGATAGAGGGTGAGATCCGCGTGATGGAGGGACCCCGGCACTATGGGCCCTCCCTTGCACTAAATCATACATCAAGTGGGTCCCATTACATGTGGGTCCATGAAATCGAAATCCAACGGTGGAGATCCCTTCTCCACTAAAATAGACGGTCTAGATGACCCTAAGCATGCAAGAAAATAAACATCATGATGGGGTCCATGGAGAATGGCCCCATCATGGAATGATCATGATGATCCGAGTGGGCCATCGGCCACATCTTAGGGTCCAAAGTGAGATCCAAACCATTGATCGGTTGGCCTCACTTGGCCCATCTTAAAAACATTAAAACTACCCTATCAAAGCACCCACCACTTGATCTTCTTGCTCCCTTGGCTTACTTAGCTCCTTGTGCTTCTCTTTGACGGAGGAAGATGAGAAATGGATGGTTGAGATGAGAGATCTAAGGATGGAAAGGTGGGCCACACATGTAGCTTGGGAGATATGGGGAGAGGCTCATACGTATGAGATTTTCTTGCTTGGGAGAGTTTGAAAATGAGAGAGACTTGTAAGGGAGACAGAGAGAGAGGGAGTGATGGGTGATGGAGTGATGGATGAGAGTGTAAGAGGCTTTTTTGACTTTTTGGGCAAAAGTTGTAAGAAAAGCATAGGTTTGTAAGATCTTTTTGACTTTTGGGGCTTGCTTGGGAATGGGTGAAAGGTGATGTGTACTTGACATGATGGGATGGATGGGATTGATTGATTGATTGATTGATGTGACACCTTGTAGAGATTTTCTTGAAATTCGCACGCGCGGCGTTTTCCTCGCACCAAACGCTGGCTCACATCTCCCAACCAGGGTATCGCCTCGGCGCGCAAGTCGCGGCATCGGAACCGTGGCGACGACGCGGTCGCTAAGGTATAAGTCCTGGGTTGAGTCGACTCGGGTCAACGGCATGAGAATTAGGGTTGCGCGCAAATACCGGATAAGGGACGAAGGTTGCTGGAATTTGACCGGGAAGACCGCGGAAGCCTATGGAACGGTACGGTCTAGGATACGGGGCTTACAACCGAGGCTAAAGCCTTTAGCCATAGGAGTTGTAGTCTCAGTTTATATAACCGAGGCAAAATCGAGACTAAAGATGGATTTAGCCTCTTTTGGCATCAGCCGAGGCAAAATTCGATTTTTGAGCTCATTTCTCTATCAACCAAAGCTAACAATATCATAATCAACAAATGATTGAACCTGTGCATATTTCACCCATTTAACATTCATGGAGACAACAATCAACACAATATCAACAAAATAATTAATGGTCTATTTAAAGTTTTCAAAACAAAACAAATGCACATGAGCTGCCACATAGTCTTCCACATGAACTGTTTCAGTAGGGTCCCCTTCCAACTCCTCTCTCTGCAACCGTTGCCTTTCAGCCTCTCCTTTGACAAGCTCCCCCTAAAAGAAATGGAAAGAAAAAGCTACTTAAGAAAACTATTAAGTGAATTAAAGCTAATGCAGGAAACATTCTGAATATATCCCAGTAACCATTGATGAGCTGACCTTGTTTTCCAATACATTTACGGTATATTCTAGCTCTTCCACAGACTTCTCTAACAGCTTCACCTCCTCCTCTTCAACATAGTTCTTCCCTGCCTCAGTCATCTGAGATCGAAAGGGAAAATATTGAGAATCAAACATGACACAAGTAGGGGAAAAAATCAGAAATAAGGTAATGATAAAAAGAATCAGCAAGTACCTGTTGAGCTTCCGTAGCAATTGCTTCATTTTCTTTAGCAACAGCTTGTACCATTTCTAGCTGCTCTTTCAAGACAAGTACTTCAGAATCAAGGCAATCCCTTCCCTTTGTAACTTCATTCAGATCACTCTTCAAACCTTCAAGGTTATGATTCATTTGCCCAAGTAAATCACTCATTTCAATAAGTTCTCAAATAGGATTCCTTCCAAATGTCAAATCAATTAAGCACTTTATCAGATTCCAAAAGGAATTCTGATGTAATTGAGCTCATAGCAAGAGTCTCCTGCCAATTGCAAAGCAGAGACGATGGCAGCGATTCTCTGACCCTTTTTGCTACGTAGTGTCCCCAAGGGCCATGGCCATCAAACACACCACAGAACATCATGTCTTCTTGGCATCCGAATTCCTACAACCCATATAGAACCCACATTTTAAAAACAAATACAGCAGAATTGAGCTCTCAGAAATTGAAAATTTGATTCGTACTCATCAAACAATTGAAAATCGCTCTCATTTCTTCCTATACAGATCTCCATGGTGAAACTAAAACTTAAAACATTTAAACCTATGTGGAATTAAAATAGCTTTGAAAGTAAGCAGACAATGAAATAAACTTAAAATATTTAAACAATGCATGGAATTAAACATTTAAACCTGTGTAGAATTAAAATAGCTTTGAAAGTAAGGAGACAATTGAAAAACTTAAAATATTTAAACAATCCATGGAATTAACTAACTCTCATCAGAAAAAACATCTTGGCAAGGAACTACATGATACATGACCTGAGGATGGGCCCTAACATTTGGTGATCCACACTGTTGATCTAAGGATTCCAATGCTGGATGGGCCACACCCAAAAATCACCCCAATGGGACAATCCTAACGATTAGTTTGCTTCTGTGGGTGGGTGGGTGTGTGTGTGTGTGTGTGTGTGTGTGTGTGTGAGAGAGAGAGAGAGAGAGAGAGAGAGAGAGAGAGAGACCTGTAGTGAAAGAATGACATTCATTGCGTCGTACAATCTGTTTGCATCGATTGGTTCACCAACAGTTTTTGATGGAATCTGCGACAACAAGAGTGAAGCCTGCACAAGCAGAAAAGTTACACATGCACCTAATCAATTAGATACACAAGAGTGTGTTTAATTACCTTTAAACCTTCTGCAGTGCAATCTGATATGGGCCATCCATGATCTCTAGTTGAGAAAGGCCATGCACCTTTAGAAATATGACAATACTAGAAACTAAGATCACCAGGGCAGTCTTCCAAAACCTTCAAAAACAAAGTGGAACAGGTCATAGGAAAAAGTAGGGGAGGACCATGGTCAAGATATCCGAAAACAACTTGATTTTAAAAAATTTACTGAGAGAGAGAGAGAGAGAGTAGAAAACTACTGCTCCCAAAGTAATATAATGAAACCTGCGAATTCTTTATGAACTCATGCGCTTTCCTAAGAGTTGGACCAAATTCCTCAAGAAGGCTAGTTGAGATTATTGCCTGAACAGTGAAAGCAGTGTCCCATAATTGACTGCCATTATAACCCTGCAATTAACCACAATCAATAAGTGAGTTTTGAATCGAATGTCCTCCGGAAAAAAAAAAAGTTATGCCGATGACCACTTATGCATTGAACTATAAATGGTTTTAGATTTTGAACACCTGTGAGAAACCCAGATTCAATTGACACTGGACAAAAACAAAGACAAAATGCCACTACATAAAAGTAAAGGTGGTTTATTTTATTTCCAGACCTGCATTTTCATGCCATCTTCTGCAAGCCACAAATAGTAAAAAAACCTTGGCAGGTGCAACTTGAATGCCTCAGAATTTGGATCTTCGACCCAGCAACAAAGCATATTTAAGACCTACTTATCATGAGATAGACAAAACCAATAGATAGAAAAATAGATGATGAGTTCCACTAATGCCTGTTCTTATTCATCAAAGGAATAAATTTTGGAACGTTACAAGAAGATCCAACCAATATGTTTGCAATGGCAAGATTCCTACAATATGCTTGAATTAATTACTTTCTAGTAGGGGAATTTTTTTTGCTGATGTTACAAATATAAAAATTCCAGAAGCTGTATGAAATTATCAAGTCTACTGTTGAATTGGTGAAAGTTCACCAAGTTGATTTAATAAATAATAATAATAAAGCCACCATACCCACCAAAATGAAGAAATAAACAAAATCTCTTCAAGGAGGTTAAAAGGAGCCTTATCCAACTCCAGGCTGGTTAAAGAAGTGAAACAGCCAACAAATATTATTTTTTCTTGTAACTGATAATTTATTTAAAAAGGCGGCAAAGCCACAAAAGAACAGCAAGAAAACAAAATCACAAAGAAGATCAATCAAAGCCTGAGAGATTGCAATCTCTAAAGCTTTGAGGACACAGTCGCCCACCCAATAACAAGAGATCTCGCATTTCAGAAAACTTGCTTCGCATTACTGGAAGCATCTTTCAAACATCTATTGTTTCTTTCAAATGCACCGCACACCCGTGAAACAGCCTACACATATTATGGCTAAGATAAGCCAAAAGAATACTCAAAGTTAGATCATAGTCTCTTACCATAAAAATGGCTGCATGTGCAGCAGCACCAACTATGAGAAACCCACTGATCCACATGTGATGTGTGAACAACGAAAGTTGTGTACCATAGTCAATAGCTAGGTATGGATAGGGGGGCATGGAATACATATGGTGAGCTACAACAATGGTTGAAGAGCCTAACATAGCTAGGTTAAGAGATAATTGAGCGTGACATTACGTTGTTAAGATCTCATAAAGGCCTTTATGACCCTGGCCTGTAAATGGACCTTTATGAGTGTTGTGGGTCAAATATTGCATATCAGACCCAGTTATTGCATGAATTTACAAGCATGATACCGTTTAATGGCCTGATTTAATTGTGTTTGTGATGCAGAGTGTATTTACGAGCATGGACTGAAAAAGGATGCTTAAAGCATGGATTTAACGCTCTGATGACACCAAAGCATGGGATGGACTCCAAGGGACCAAGATCAACGGAATTACATGCCAGGGATCTGCGAAAATCGAGAAATTGAAGCTCAAGTGGCTTGAAAAGTGTCCAGAATGCAAGATCATAGGGTTCCCACCATCCGATCAGTTCGAAACTTTATATATGGCCTGAAGACCTTAAATAAGCTGTACAAATCAAAAATCAGCTATTGGACCGCTGTGAAAATGGCTCAACGGTTAGATCAGCCCCTTAAAACCTTAAGTGGGTCCCACCTGATATCTGGATATTCTCCATTTTTGGTCTCAACTGTTTAAATGAGCTGAGAAAACGGATAGACGGAGCGGATCTCTCAAAAACATCATAATGGACCCCACTGGAGTATGCATGTGCATAGTGCATAAGTGCACTGGCCGTGCACAGGAATGAGAAGTCGGTCAATCCGACTTTTGACCAGCTTCTTCTTCCAATTTCAACCAAAACGCAACAGCGTTTTACGCCGTGCATCACGGTTTCGAGTTGTGGGCCCCACACATCATCCAAATGGATGATCAGTGCTGTCTATTGCGTCCATAGGGGGGAGAAAACCCTCTCCTAGGTGTTCGTTTGTCCTCATGCAAGCTACGGGAAGATTCTAACTATAAATCACAGGTTGGACAGCAGCGAGCAAAGTTCAGTGGACCACACCAACTACACTCCAAAACCGTCTATCCCAGACAGTTTTTCGTCATGAAAACAATGGACGGAGTGGATTCTACATCGGAATTCTAGCGTGGGCCCACAGTCACCACCGACTCAAACAGTGTCCGCGGCTCTGTTCCTGTCTGCGAAACAAAGGCTGCGGATGATCTTAGTGGGCCATCATCACGGACCAAATCATCAATCCGAGCCATCCATAATACAGAGGGATACGATCTGGTCAAGCCCATGTTGATTTTTGTGAACTCATGCACACACACGGGCTAGTTTCAGCAGTCATAAACGGATAGCCCTGCGACGATTGCAGCGTGATTATTACGTTTGGCCACGTCAAAAGCATTCCAAAACCAGTCACCTCCGGTCAAAATTTCGAGGAGCAGCGAGTGAATGGAGTGGATCTCCTGTACGAACTTAAGAATGGGCCCCACCGGAAAATTTGCGTAAGAAGTTTCTGTTGCTGCGCACGCTGCCGTGCGTGAAAGAACTGCTGCGCACGCTGCCGTGCGTAAATGGGTCTTTCGCACTCTCCGTCTGCAGGAAGGATAAAAAGAGGAGAGGAAGAAACGTGAAGACGTGGTTTTTTTTCTGTTGAACGTGGAACACACAGGCAGGGAACGTGAGCGAGTAGCGGCTGGAATGTGAAGCTGGTTTTCTCTCTTTCCTTCTTGTTCTTTTCTTTCCCTTTTTTTATTTTTATTTTGTTGTTTTATTTAGCCCATTCATGTGTGGCTAAACCTCTTAGCTAAGGCTAAGAGGTGAAGCTTGTATTAAGATGGGAGACTTTATTTGTTGATCTAATTATTTAATTATGAATTAAACTTGATTGTGGTTTAATTATTAAAGGAATATTTTCTCAGTCTTTAATGGTCTGTTGTGACTGAAATTACAATGGGTTTGCAATAGCTTTGAATATTTCTTTTTCTCTTTTGATATTTATGACGTCAGGAGGCCCTGTTGTTCACCATCGTCTCCTGGGCATGGTTGGATGATAGTACCCTTCCTAACTTTCATGCACTGTTGATTGGTTGGTAATTAGTTTAATCCTGTTGTTTGCTTTGTCGCCTGGGCATGGTTAGATGATGAAATCCATTCTAATTCATATACCTTTCATCTCTTGAAAACCAGATCAAGTAAGTTCAACTTAATCCCATAATCCTTGATGCAGGCATAAGATCTCCCTGATCTCTACAAGTGGATCCTCTGAATCCCTAGTTTCCCTTCCTTAAATTGTTTAAAGTTTTTAGATAATTATTCCACAATTATTTCTGAAATTCTATTTGATTTAGATTGCATCTTAGGCTAGTTTTATTTCTATCTAGTTTCAGGAAACGTACAAGTTTCAGTCCCTGTGGATTCAACCTCGGTCTTACTGAGTTTATTACTACATCACAACCCTATACTTGGGGAGTGAACAAGTTTTTGCTGCCGTTGCCGGGGATTGACGGTTACAATTTTTTGAAATTAATTAGTTTTAGGATTAGTTTAAGATTAGGATTTTACTAACCATAGTTTTTTATTTGAGTTCAAAACTAACTTGTTTCCTGTCTTGTAGGATCCTGACATAAACTTCTGAATTGGTAATTCCTTTCTAATCTATCTATTTTTCCTATTTTTAGAATTAGGGTTTAAAATTTTAAAAATTTTCCTTCTATTTTTATTTTTAGTAACATTCTAATTTTAACTCTTTTAGAATCTAATTTGTTTCCTAACTTATTTTTAAAATTTTTGTTAGAAACTAACCTTCCTATTTTGTAGGCCTTTAAGATAGAAATTTCTCATTCGGTAAGCTCCTTCCCTACTTTCTATTTTTCAGTTCTCTTTTAGTAATTTACTTTCTAGTTTAGGACTTTCCTAATTTATTTTAGAAGTTTCCACTTTCTTTTAGAAATTAGTTTACTGCTACCTTTATTTTAAAGGATTGTTCCTCTTCTTTTAGAATCTAACTTATTTTGTTTTTATTTTGCAGGTCCTTAACTTAGGGGCTTCAATTTGGTAATTTCTTTCCAACTCTCCCTCTCTTTCTTTTTAGATTTTCTTTTGCTTTTTAGGATTAGACTTTGAATTTGATTGAGGGCTGCAAGTGTTTCATGCCCAAGTGGGCCCGTGACAACACTCGACGTCTCTTGACTGAAGGAGGATTGGTTGAGGGGTTGACTATCCATCGCAGGACTAGACACCGCTCGAAATCCCCTGAGTTAACTGAAGTTATGGCTGAAGACCAACCTCCTCTACTTCCACCAAGGGTGGAGGATACCCAAGATGAGAATGAGGTGCAACAGGCACCCCCGCCTCGTACTCTACGAGATTATCTACAATCGGCAGGAGTGAGTACGTCCTCATGCATGATTTTCCCTGAAAACACAGGACAAATGGACATCAAGCCAGGAGTTATCCAACTCCTTCCCAAATTCCATGGACTTGAATCAGAAAGTCCATATTTGCATTTGAAAGAGTTCGATGAGATTATGGCTACATTATGTTTTCCTAATGTATCTGAGGATACAATTAGGCTGAAACTCTTTCCTTTTTCCTTAAAAGAGAAAGCTAAGACGTGGTTACATTCACTGCGTCCTAGATCCATTGGCACATGGAACGACATGCAGAGGGAATTCATAAAAAAATTCTTCCCACATCATAAAACGATTACCCTCAGAAAAACAATCATGAACTTTGCCCAAAAGGAAGAAGAAACATTCTTCCAATGTTGGGAAAGGTTCAAAGATTTGGTCAGTTCATGCCCACAACACGGATTTGAAACGTGGCGCATTACAAATTTTTTCTACGATGGACTGACATCTTCCATGCGCCAAATGGTCGAGACAATGTGTAATAGAGAGTTCATTAATAAAGACGTCGACGAGGTATGGGACTACCTCGATAGTCTTGCTGAAAAAACACAATCATGAGACTATTATCCAAAGTCGAACACCACGTCTAGGCCGACTCAATTAAAGGAGAAAGGTGGATTATATCTCTTGAAAGAAGAGGATGATCTCAAGTGTAAAGTGACTACGCTCATAAGGAAAGTTGAGGCCATGGAAGGAAAGAAGGATAAGGTCAATGAAATTGTTTGCGGCATCTGTGATTGCAACATTCACACAACTGAAAACCGTCCTACAATACCTGCCTTTCGAGGAGTGTTGAATGAACAAGCCAATGCCGTAAATAATTATCAAAAACCTTTTACTGGACCTAACTCCAATACATACAACCCTAGCTGGAAAAATCATCCAAACTTTAGTTGGAGGAATGGACAGACGGCTACTCCTCCAGGTTTCTTCAATCAAAATTCAAATCAAGTGAAACCTCAAGAGGAACCGGTTCAAAATCCCATACAAGAGCTGGCTCAGGCAATGCGGGGAATTACAGATTTTATGCAAAAGATAGATTCTCGTATGATGGTTATAGAAAAGGGGATACTTCCTGCACAACCTTGCCCCAATCCTAAACCGCAGTACGAGAGTAATGATCCTAGCTCTTCAAATCAGATGGGGCATGCTAAATCCATCACCACTCTTAGGAGTGGGAAGATCATTGATAAAACTCTTCCGGTTAGGCCCGAAAAGCCTCAAGAACCAGAAGAGGACAACAATGATGGATCCAGTGATGCTCCACAAAAAGTAGAACCAGAACTTCTAGAGAAGCTAGTTGCTCCATTCCCCCAACGGTTGGTTTCACCAAAACCTCTCTCTAACTCTCAGGATATCCTAGAGGTGTTGAAACAAGTGAAAGTCAACATTCCTCTACTTGATGTCGTGAAACAGATACCTTCATATGCTAAATTCCTGAAAGACTTATGCACGACCAAAAGACGGAAAATTATTCAAAAGAAAATCTTCTTGACTGAGAAAGTGAGTGCCATCCTGAAGCAAGACGTGCCGCAGAAATTCAAGGATCCCGGTAGCCCAACCATATCATGTGTAATCAGGAACCATCGAATTGATCACGCACTTCTTGACTTAGGAGCGAGCGTCAATTTGATTCCCTACTCGGTATACAAACAGTTAGGTTTGGGTGAATTAAAACCCACCCTAACCACACTACAACTTACTGATTGCTTTGTTCGTGTACCAAGAGGGATAATTGAGGATGTGTTAGTCTAGGTCGATAGATTTTACTACCCTGTAGATTTTATCATCCTGGACACCGAACCTATCAATAACATGAGCACTTAGATTCCCGTCATTCTTGGTCGCCCATTCCTTGCCACGTCAAATGCAATTATCAATTGCAGGAATGGTGTCATGACTATGTCTTTTGGAAATTTGACGTTGGAGTCAAATATTTTTTTCAATAACGGCAGCAAGTCAGAGGATGATGACGATTTCTACGACATTAACATGATTGACTCTTTCGTGGAAGATACGACACCGCTGACCTTATCCTCCGACCATCTGGAGACGTGCCTGGCCCACTCCCATGATTTTGATGATGACATGATTAGGGAGACGTGCGCCTTGCTTGATACTGCACCGGTACTTGAAGTTAACCGGTGGAGGCCACAATTTGAAGAATTACCACAAACCGATGTAGTGCCTCTACCGTCTAACCTCAAGCCACCGAAGCTTGACCTAAAACCTTTGCCCTCTGATTTGAAATATGCCTATTTAGGTCAAGATGAGACATACCCGTGTGGTGATCTCTGCCCACCTGGAAAAAGAACAGGAGAGTATGCTCATATCTACTCTCATTGAGCATAAAGGAGCCCTGGGATGGACGATAGCGGACCTCAAGGGAATCGATCCCTCGATTTGTACTCACCGCATATATCTTGAGGATAATGCAAAAACCGCTCGGCAACCACAACGTATACTAAATCCAAATATGAAGGAAGTGGTTAAAGCCGAGGTTCTTAAACTATTGGACGTGGGTATTATATACCCTATATCCGATAGTCAATGGGTGAGTCCAACTCAAGTGGTCCCTAAGAAGTCCGGAATCACCATCGTAGCCAATGCTAATAATGAACTCGTGCCAACTAGAGTCACTACTGGTTGGAGAATGTGCATTGACTACAGGAAATTGAATACCGTTACGAGGAAAGACCACTTTCCTTTACCATTCATTGATCAGATCCTTGAAAGGTTAGCTGGTCATTCCTATTACAGTTTCCTTGACGGGTATTCAGGCTACAACCAGATAGAGATAGCCCCTGAAGACCAGGAAAAGACCACATTTACATGTTCCTACGACAACTTTGCCTATCGAAGGATGCCATTCAGACTATGTAATGCCCCTGCCACCTTTCAGCGATGTATGCTTAGTATCTTTTCTGATATGGTAGGGCAATATCTAGAGGTCTTCATAGACGATTTCTCTGTTTACAGTCCATCTTTCAGTAAGTGCTTGGAAAGTCTTAAATGTGTGCTGAAAAGATGTGAAGAGAAGAACTTGGTACTTAATTGGGAGAAGTATCATTTCATGGTTCAGAAGGGAATTGTCCTTGGGCATATCATCTCGTCCAAGGGAATCGAGGTAGATAAGGCAAAAATCGATCTTATCTCTAACCTACCTCCACCCAAGAACATCAGAGACGTGTGATCCTTCTTAGGACACGCAGGATTTTACAGGCGATTCATAAAGGACTTTAGTCTCCTCTCTCGTCCTTTATGTAATCTTCTTCAAAAGGATGCTCCGTACGAGTGGACTGAGCAATGCCAGGAAGCTTTCACCAAGCTTAAGGGCACGTTAACCACTGCACCTATTATGCAGCCACCCGACTGGAACCTTCCTTTTGAGCTTATGTGCGACGCTTCTGATTATGCTCTTGGGGCGGTCCTAGGCCAGAGAAAAGATAAGAGGCCCTACGTCATTCATTACGCAAGTAGAACTTTAAATTCTGCCCAGGTGAACTACTCGACTACGGAAAAGGAACTCTTAGCTGTAGTGTTCGCCTTGGACAAATTTAGGTCATACTTGATCGGATCCAAGATCATTATCTACACAGATCATGCAGCACTTAAGTATCTTCTTTCGAAGAATGATTCTAAGCCCCGTTTGATACGATGGATCCTTCTACTCCAAGAATTTGATTTGGAAATTAAAGATAAAAAGAGAGTAGAGAACGTAGTGGCCGATCACCTTTCTCGCCTTAATACCTCTGAGTCCCTTGAGACGACTCATATCAATGACATGTTCCCTGATGAACAACTGTTCAGAGTCTCCCATCCACCTTGGTTTGCTGATATTGCTAATTATCTTGCTACAGGTGCCATATCGACACAGTGGACTACGCAAGATAAGAAGAAATTTTTCACCGAGGTGCGTAACTTTTTCTAGGATGATCCTTATTTATTTAAATATTGCCCAGACCAAATTCTAAGGAGATGTGTACCAGACGATGAGCATCAGAGCGTCATCTCCTTCTGTCACTCAGAGGCCTGTGGTGGTCACTTTTCTGCTAAAAAGACCACGGCCAAGATTCTGCAGTGTGGCTTTTACTGGCCCACTATGTTTAGGGACACTCATGAGTTTTGCAAAGCTTGTGAGTGTTGCCAGAAATTGGGAGCATTGTCCCGTTGAAATATGATGCCTTTGAATCCCATCCTTATCATTGAAGCATTTGATTGCTGGGGCATCGATTTCATGGGACCATTCCCCCAATCATTTGGAAATCTGTATATTTTGCTCGCCGTGGACTATGTCACTAAATGGGTTGAAGCGATTCCGTGTCGAACTAATGACCATCGCACGGTCATTAAATTCCTAAAAGAAAACATCCTTTCTCGATTCGGAATGCCTCGAGCCATCATTAGTGATGGGGGCTCACACTTTTGTAATAGACCATTCGAGAGCTTAATGAAGAAATACGGTATCTCTCATAAGGTGTGCACCCCGTACCACCCACAGACAAGTGGGCAAGCCGAGATTTCTAATAGGGAAATTAAACACATTTTGGAGAAAACGGTTATGGGCATACCGTACTGCCTTTAAAACCCCTATTGGAATGTCTTCCTTTAGACTTGTCTATGGGAAGGCTTGTCACTTGCCTGTGGAGCTGGAACATAAAGCGTACTGGGCGATCAAAAATCTTAATTTCAATCTGGACAACGCTGGCTCGCTACGCAAACTTCAATTGAATGAACTGGAGGAAATCCGGAATGATGCGTACGATAATTCGAGAATTTACAAGGACAAGATGAGAGCATTTCATGACCAACACATTTTGTGAAAATCATTCACGCCTGGTCAGAAGGTCCTTTTGTACAATTCTCGATTACATCTCTTTTCGGGTAAGCTTCGATCCCGTTGGACTGGCCCTTACATTGTTGTTACTATTTTCCTCATGGGGCCGTTGAAATTAGAGATCCCGCCAATGGCAAGGAGTTTAAAGTCAATGGACATCGATTGAAACCATTTGTCGAGAAATTTGATTCAGAGGACATGTCCATGACCTTGACTGCTCCTATTTACCAGGATTGATCTCCTAGTCTGATGGAGGTATAGGTAGGTTTATAGCTTTCATAGGACTAGGGTAGTTGCCTTATTTGTCTGGCTGAAGACGGTAAACTTAGCGCTCCTGGGAGGCAACCCAGCTCTTCATTTCATTTCATTTTTATCATTAGTTAGTTCAATGTTTGTGGGTAACATTACTGCAAACCCTCACGAGACTACAACTCGTCCACTAGGGGTAACTTAGGGGTTTAAAGGCTTGTTGCATATGCTAAATGCAATCGAGAGTACCTGCGAAAGTGGTGTCGGTAGGATTTCATTTTTGTTATTTTTTTATTTTATTTGGTTTCTCTCTTGTGCTGACCCGCTCTTACGTAGATATCTTTGGACAGCCTCTTGATTTTTTTCGTCCAGGTACTATCTTTTCATCACTCCTCCTATATTTCCGTTGTCTCATGTGCATTGCATGTTTATTTCTTTTACATTGAGGACAATGTAGATTTTTAGTTGGGGGTGGGAGATTAGGTTTCCTAATCAGTGTTTTCGTAGTCTTGAGCGAAAATTGTGAAAATTTTAAATTTTTCTGGAAGTTCATATGAATTCAAAGTGATTTTGATGGCCATCTGGGACATTGGGAATTGCAAAATACATGATGTTGGTAATTTATGACTCTTGGATTCGGTTATCTATTAAATTTCACAGCTAAGTTTGAATTGTTAATCCATTATTAGAATTTGTAAATATTGATTGAGTCATGAATTCGCAAGACACATCTCGCTTGCATGTTAAGGTTTCAGTTTGATATTGAAGGATTAACGTGGTACTCACTAAGCATGAAAAGAACCAGCCTGAGAAAATTGAAAGGATTGGGCGAACAGTCTTTACCATAGGTTTGCTCCCTATAGGTGAGGATTCGATTCCCCATGGATGATATTTGAGAAAGAGTTGGGTGTACAGTCTTTACCATAGGTTTGCTCCCTATAGTTGAGGATTTGATCCCTCTTCTTGGTGTTACTTCTAATATAAAAAAAAAGAAAAAAAAGTCAAAAATTAAAAGAATAAAACTATAAGGTGTGAGGCAAGTTCTGGTTATCGTAAGTTCTCTTATTGGTTACCAAAGATATCCTTAAATAGAGAGGTGAATCTTAATGTTGATAAGACGAGATTGGACTATACATCCATGGAATTCAATGTTTAGAATTGTTCTAATTGATGGACTAATATTTTGAACTTGATTATGAAATTTATTGTGTGCTTGAACCTAGGAGAGAATAATGCCTAACATTCATGAATCGTAAGAATTTTCACATCTCAATTATTTGTTCACAAGTCACTTGGGTTTATAGGAATTGCCCTTTATTTCTGAAATTAATTTTCGCATACCTTGCTCGGGACTAGCAAGATGCTGGTTGGGGGTTGTGTTGTGGGTCAAATATTGCATATCAGACCCAGTTATTGCATGAATTTACAAGCATGATACCGTTTAATGGCCTGATTTAATTGTGTTTGTGATGCAGAGTGTATTTACGAGCATGGACTGAAAAAGGATGCTTAAAGCATGGATTTAACGCTCTGATGACACCAAAGCATGGGATGGACTCCAAGGGACCAAGATCAATGGAATTACACGCCAGGGATCTGCGAAAATCGAGAAATTGAAGCTCAAGTGGCTTGAAAAGTGTCCAGAATGCAAGATCATAGGGTTCCCACCATCCGATCAGTTCGAAACTTTATATATGGCCTGAAGACCTTAAATAAGCCGTACAAATCAAAAATCAGCTATTGGACCGCTGTGAAAATGGCCCAACGGTTAGATCAGCCCCTTAAAACCTTAAGTGGGTCCCACCTGATATCTGGATATTCTCCATTTTTGGTCTCAACTGTTTAAATGAGCTGACAAAATGGATAGACGGAGCGGATCTCTCAAAAACATCATAATGGACCCCACTAGAGTATGCGTGTACATAGTGCATAAGTGCACTGGCCGTGCACAGGAACGAGAAGTCGGTCAATCCGACTTTTGACCGGCTTCTTCTTCCAATTTCAACCAAAACGCAACAGCGTTTTACGCCGTGCATCACGGTTTCGAGTTGTGGGCCCCACACATCATCCAAATGGATGATCAGTGCCGTCTATTGCGTCCATAGGGGGGCGAAAATCCTCTCCTAGGTGTCCGTTTGTCCTCATGCAAGCTACGGGAAGATTCTAACTATAAATCGCAGGTTGGACGGCAGCGAGCAAAGTTCAGTGGACCACACCAACTACACTCCAAAACCATCCATCCCAGACGGTTTTTCATCATGAAAACAATGGACGGAGTGGATTCTACATCGGAATTCTAGCGTGGGCCCACAAGTCACCACCGACTCAAACGGCGTCAGCGGTTCTGTTCCTGTCTGCAAAACAGAGGCTGCGGATGATCTTAGTGGGCCATCATCACGGACCAAATCATCAATCCGAGCCATCCATAATGCAGAGGGGTACGATCTGGTCAAGCCCATGTTGATTTTTGTGAACTCATGCATACACACGAGCTAGTTTCAGCAGTCATAAACAGATAGCCCTGCGACGATTGCAGCGTGATTATTACGTTTGGCCGCGTCAAAAACATTCCAAAAACAGTCACCTCCAGTCAAAATTTCGAGGAGCAGCGAGTGAACGGAGTGGATCTCCTATACGAACTTAAGAACAGGCCCCACCGGAAAATTTGCGTAAGAAGTTTCTGTTGCTGCGCACGCTGCCGTGAGTGAAAGAACTGCTGCGCACGCTGCCGTGCGTAAACGGGTCTTTCGCACTCTCCGTCTGCAGGAAGGATAAAAAGAGGAGAGGAAGAAATGTGAAGACGTGGTTTTTTTTTCTGCTGAACGTGGAACACACAGGCAGGGAACGTGAGCGAGTAGCGGCTGGAATGTGAAGCTGGTTTTCTCTCTTTCCTTCTTGTTCTTTTCTTTCCTTTTTTTTATTTTTATTTTGTTGTTTTATTTAGCCCATTCATGTGTGGCTAAACCTTTTAGCTAGGGCTAAGAGGTGAAGCTTGTATTGAGATGAGAGACTTTATTTGTTGATTTAATTATTTAATTGTGAATTAAACTTAATTGTGGTTTAATTATTAAAGGAATATTTTCTCAGTCTTTAATGGTCTGTTGTGACTGAAATTACAATGGGTTTGCAATAGCTTTGAATATTTCTTTTTCTCTTTTGATATTTATGACGTCAGGAGGCCCTGTTGTTCACCATCGTCTCCTGGGCATGGTTGGATGATACTACCCTTCCTAACTTTCATGCACTGTTGATTGGTTGGTAATTAGTTTAATCCTGTTGTTTGCTTTGTCGCCTGGGCATGGTTAGATGATGGAATCCATTCTAATTCATATACCTTTCATCTCTTGAAAACCAGATCAAGTAAGTTCAACTTAATCCCATAATCCTTGATGCAGGCATAAGATCTCCCTGATCTCTACAAGTGGATCCTCTGAATCCCTAGTTTCCCTTTCTTGAATTGTTTAAAGTTTTTAGATAATTATTCCACAATTATTTCTGAAATTCTATTTGATTTAGATTGTATCTTAGGCTAGTTTTATTTCTATCTAGTTGCAGGAAACGTACAAGTTTCAGTCCCTGTGGATTCGACCTCGGTCTTACCGAATTTATTACTACATCACAACCCTATACTTGGGGAGTGAACAATGAGCCTCTAAAATATCTTTTAGACCATGACCAATGCCCCAGTTGGTCCTATACATGTGACCAGCTATCAGAAAAAGAATTGCAATAGCTAAATGATGGTGTGCAATATCAGTCAGCCATAGACCCCCTGTTACTGGATTTCTCTCAGAGGTAACTAATTATATATATACATCTTTGAAGGTCCTAATTCCTTACCATGCTTTGCACCTCTCTTATGTGTATGTTTGTTATTTTTGCAACTAAAAGCACTATCACTCACATAGTGATCAAAGAACACTGGCATATTTCTCATGCAGACATGGGCACACACATTTAATAGGAAAAAGGCACTATGGGGTGGGCACATGTACACACACAAAACATATCTATATATATATATATATATATATATATATATATATATATATATATATATAAAGTTGAGCTTTGTGGGCCCCACGGTGATGTGTGTCGGACATTCAAACAATGCATTTAGTGGGTCCTCTTTAGGTTATGGGTTGTCCTATAAATCAGTCATATCTGGAAGTGGGCCACAGCATTTGAAACCATGTGAAATTATGCCCAGAACATCTAAAAGCACTTGATGAGGCCAACATGAGTTTTGGAATAGCCTAAAATTTGGTGTAACACCTCAACCAAGTGGAACATACACAATGGATGGGATGGATGTCTAAACGACATCTCTATGGGCCCTATTAACAGTAATAATAATAATAAAAGGTTTCAATGGGCGCACATCTGTTCTAAGCTATTGTCTATTGTGTGGCCCACCTAAGTCATGAATTAGTCTAATTTTTAGGCCCATGATCCACCATGGAAGGGTGTATCTGATTGATGTGTGGATATCTAACACATCACAGTGGGGCCATAGAGTTGAGTATTACATACAACCAAATCTATGTTGGACCCACCATCAAGTGTGTCAAACATCTGCCCCTCCAAAAATGAGATGTCCCTAAATTTGGGTGGACCGCCCCTCATACACCAACAAAGGGCGTGTCCACTTACACTGTCTCCTATGCTACGGCACATCTAAGTTACAGATTTTTTTTTATGACTGGGCATAAACCCAGGAGATGCAAGTGATGACAATTTGCATGTCTGCATCACTCAGTGGGCCACACAAAGGCCGATTCTGCCACAACTTACTGTAGGGTTTACTCTGTTGGTTCAAAACTCACACACATATATGGAAAGTTTTATTATAAGGTTTGCATACTCAGTACCATGATTTTCAGGTGAGGACTGTTTCCGGAGAGCAAGTGAAATTTTCAAAAGGCACTTGCCAGAGTGCCTCGATATAGGGCCTTTCCTTTGCCTTTTAATACAGTGCAGGTGCTTGAAATGAAAAAGAAAGAAAAATAAAAATAAAATCAAAGCTCCAAACAATGAGATCTGAAAGGAAAATAGATCTATAATTTCCATTGCATCATCAGAAAAGCTACTGATATGCTAGATCGCCTTCCATACTAACCAAACAGTACATCTCCTCTACTCCATTTCAGTAAAAAGACAATAGAACAAAATTGATAACCATAATCCAAACATGAAATATACGAACAGATCTACCATAAAATCAAACCACTACAAGCACCAAAACCTAACCCTACATCGTTTCGATCTATCAGATTCAGCAAAATCTCCCAAAAATAGCAGAGAAAACCTAATTTAGAGATAGGGAAGCTCAAATCTCATTAAGAAAAGATAACAAAAAGCTGAGATTCATCTAGCGTGGGAAGTAAATTGTGGCCTACCTGGCCTGCACGGAATCGGCTCCCTCCCTTCTTTGGATCTCACAGAGAGAGAGAGAGAGAGAGAGAGAGAGAGAGAGAGAGAGAGAGAGGGGAGGGAGAAGGATCGAGAGAGAGAGGAGGGAGATAGATCGAGAGAGACAGAGAGAGAGAGATTGAGAGGGACGCGGACGGTGCTAGCGCGCTTCTATTTATGGGCCATGTCATATGCACGGTCCGTCGCTTCTGATATCTCAGGCACATGCTTCTTTAATCCAGACTGTTGGCATGTTGAGTTCCACCGCTGATAGGGTGGTCTAATGAACAGCCCAGATCTTTCATGGAGCCACTTGTGTCTCGACAATGATTCATATGGACGGGGGATCTAATGAACGGCCCAGAACTTTCATACGTGCGTGGTAACACCTCTGTCTCGACGATGATTCATATGGACACGTGAACAATCCAAAAAGATTGATATGGGCTGCCCATTAGGTTATCCCACATTTGATGGGCTGTCCATAAAAGAAAAACAACGATCAGATGATCCGACCTATGAAGTGGACGGTGCAGATTGATTCTAAAAAACAGGTCTAATCAACAAAGCCAATGATCTAATTGATGGGTCCTGCCATGGATTGCTTATGATTCTAAAGAATCGCTTTGATCGCATTCCCAAACTTCCCATCCATTGGATGAAAGGCTATTAAAAATGACCATCGTTCGGATGTATAAGCTTATCTGATTAGCATGAATTTTGTCTTATGGACCATAAATCGTTGCCTGGAACAATTGGATGGTTCAGATCGATTGGTTGGATGCCCCACTTGTGCCTGTTCAATTGCAAGAACCATGTGTAGAAGCCAACCATCCACTAGGTGGGCCGCACCTGGCCAAAATATGCCTGTCCACTCATCAAGTAGACCCCACAAACATTTTTGTACATTTTTCTCCAATGACGAGTGGACCCACATGATTGCACCGGGCATCCACACATGTTAAGAGCATGAGTCCAGAAAGAAATCATATCCAAATCTAAGGTGGGCCCAAGTGGACCATACCACTGGAACCGGTGTGGATTAAATCATGAATATGAGTTGAAGAAAATAGACTTTTGGCCTCAGTTCGTATGCAAGTGAGGATAAAAGGTAGACTTTTCGCCTTAGTTCCTATGCAATTGAGGCTAAGACGTAGACTTTTGGCTTTTTTGCTTTGCTTCCTATGCAACTGGAGCTAAAAGGTAGACTTTTGGCCTCGGTTCTTATGCAACTGAGGTAAAAAATGAATTTTTAACCTCAGTTCCTTAGCAACCGAGGTTAAAAGACACATTTAGCCTCTATTTTTTCAACTGAGCATAAAATATTGTGGCTAAAGACTTATTTTTTTTATAGTGTGTACGAGTGTTCTATCAGGGAGTCCAACTTACTGCAATTGTAGAAGTAGGCTTGAAAGCTATCCTCATGGTTTTCATTTCACCATTTGATATTCCACCCTACAAGAATTAGGAAAAAAATTAAAAAAAATCATGGAAACCAAGGAAACACTTTACAATTTGAATCTTAATGGACTGTTAAGAAAGGAAAGTAAAAAAGAAAGGAAAAGGGAACATGGAGACCCAGGAAACACTTTTCTTCTCTTGTAATGTTTATCTACCCATCAATGTTTCTTCTCTTGTAAGTTAATCTAGTCTTCCTATGCAACTGAGGCTAAAAGGTAGACTTTTCGTCTTGGTTCCTATGCAACTGAGGCTAAAAGGTAGACTTTTCGCCTCGGTTCCTATGTAACTGAGGCTAAAAGGTATACTTTCTGCCTCGGTTTCTATGCAACTGAGGCTAAAAAATAAACTTTTCGCCTCGGTTCCTATGCAACTGAGGCTAAAAGGTAGACTTTTCGCCTCGGTTCCTATGCAACTGAGGCTAAAAGGTAGACTTTTCGCCTCGGTTCCTATGCAACTAAGGCTAAAAGGTAGACTTTTTGCCTCGGTTCCTATGCAACTGAGGCTAAAAAATAGACTTTTTGCCTCAGTTCCTATGCAACTGAGGTTAAAAAAATAGACTTTTCGCCTCGATTCCTATGTAACTAAGGCTAAAAAATAGACTTTTTGCCTCGGTTCCTATACAACTGAGGCTAAAAGGAAGACTTTTCGCCTCGGTTCCTATGCAACTGAGGCTAAAAGGTAGACTTTTTGCCTCGGTTCCTATACAACTGACGCTAAAAGATAGACTTTTTGCCTCGGTTCCTATGCCACTGAGGCTAAAAAGTAGACTTTTCACCTCGGTTCCTATGCAACTGAGGTTAAAAGAAATAGACTTTTCGCCTCGGTTCCTATGTAACTAAGGCTAAAAGATAGACTTTTCGCCTCGGTTCCTATACAACTAAGGCTAAAAGGAAGACTTTTCTCCTCAGTTCCTATACAACTGAGGCTAAAAGGTAGACTTTTCGCCTCGGTTCCTATACAACTGAGGCTAAAAGATAGACTTTTTGCCTCGGTTCCTATGCCACTGAGGCTAAAAAGTAGACTTTTTGCCTTGGTTCTTATGCCACTGAGGCTAAAATGTAGACTTTTCGCCTGGTTCACAAGTAACTGAGGCTAAAAGGTAGACTTTTTGCCTCAGTTCCTATGCAACCGAGGCTAAAAGGTAGACTTTTCGCCTCAATTCCTATGCAACTGAGGCTAAAAGGTAGAGTTTTTGCCTCGGTTCCTATACAATTGAGGTGAAAGATGAACTTTTAGCCTCAGTTCCTTAGCAACCGAGGCTAAAAGACACATTTAGCCTCCATTTTTTTCAACTGAGGCTAAAAAATTGTGGCTAAAGGCCTATTTTCTTGTAGTGTTAGTAACCGTTGTAGAGATGGGGCCGCCATGGAAAGACCATCAGAGAAATCTTTATCCCCACAAATCATCTTAACCTTTTTAATAATGAAGTCGAATGTAATGCTTTGGTCACTTTTTGTTTTTAACTATCTATTGATCGGATCGTTTGTGGGGAGAGATTTTGCACGGAATCTATCTATCATTAAAACATGAAACACCCCAAGCAGAAGGAAACTTCATTCCACATTGAATTAGAAAAAAGGATACATTTCATTGCCAATTTGCATCTGGCAATTGTATTATTCCACTCTCATCGCAGCAAAAGAAACAGAACAAACAAGGTGAATCATCTGAACCATATCACTTCTACACATTTGTTCACTAAATGCGCCCAAAGATACCATTTCTATGACGCATGGATGGGCCTTCATGACCGTTATTGATAGAAACCGGACCATCAGGAAGTACGGAGTAAACCACCAGTGGGCTTCTTACGACATGAACGCCGTCCTTCCATGCAATGTAACCAGAAATTATGGGCTGCTGAGCAATGATGCCTCCGCTCACCTTAACTGTAAATGATTTCGTCTCACCCATCGATGTGAAAGAAAGGATGGACGGTTCAACAGACACTTGGAAGGATGGTGCATAGACAGTTGCATAATAGGTAGAGTTTGGAGACCCGACATTGGTTACTGTCCTGTGAAAGGTACCCCGAATGGATTGGCCATCTGGTATAGACAGTGCAAAGGATGGGTAGTTGAGGTCCCAAGCATTGCCAGTACTGTTGCCAGAGCATGTGCTTGAATCGCCGGTCACAATCCTCAATGTGGTGGTGTTGTAGCCCGAATTGCAGAGGAATTCAACGTAGTCCTGCTCGGTTGCATTATATACTAGCCCGGGATTTATGGCTGCCATGGGATTGATGTGGCCGGATCCGTAAGCAAATTCCGCATCTTCATTCTTCCTAGCGTCCATGACGTAAGCTGTCGAGGATGAAATGGCAGCGGGTGGAATTGGTTTATTAGTAAAACTAAAAGACCCTGTACAATGTATTTTTTGTGTCCGAACCAGGCTGTTCATCAGGTGGGCCCCGCTGCATTTGGTCTGGTCCAAAAATCAGGCAAGTCGTGTTTTTTTCTTTTTTCAAGTGGGGCCCATGGTTTCTTCTAACCATTCATTTCTTTCAAACAAGCGTGTGCACCTGATGAACATGCCAACTAGATTTTCCGGTCACAGCTCAACACACCTAATATATGGCTCGAAACACATGGGGAAGAGGAAGTCATTTAGATCACCTGTAGTCATGAGTGCGGATTTGATCGCGGCGGGGGACCAGTTCGGATAAGCAGCTTTGACAAAGGCGGCAGCACCGCTGGCATGTGGGCAAGACATTGAGGTGCCCGAGATTATGTTGTACTTGACGCTGGTGGTATCTGCATAGTAAATGGAAGGAGGGGCGACCGGTGACCAAGCGGCAAGGATGTCTACGCCGGGGGCCGTCAAATCCGGCTGTCCATACATCCAAAGTTCAGTACATTAGAGGTTTCTCCAAACAGCACAAGGGAAGCATCCAATAATCCACATTACCTTGAGAATGTCTGGAGTGATTGGGTTGGGTCCTCTGGAAGAGAAGGAGACGATGCGGGGAGCGGAAACATCTTTCCATGTCTCGCCAGCGAGGATTGTTCCGATGGGGTTGCTGAAACCATGCAGTTTCATGTTTAAAAGATCCTTAGGCTAATGGTGTGTTTGGATGCAAAATCGAATTGAATCACGATTCATTCCTAGGTGGCATGACACCATTTTAATCCATAGTGAGCACAATCACAATTCAATTCGAATCAATATCCAAACGCATCTAAAAGACGTTTTTTTTTTTTTTTCAAAAAATGCTTCTGACGTCCCTGTGGAACAGAGATGATTGGGGTATTGCTTACTCAGTAGATTGAATGTAGTCCAATACTTTCTCACCATCTTCGACACTGAGAAGAGTACTTGGCAATGGGTAAGAGAAGGCGAAATCAGAGTATGCACTGTCAGCCATGATGTTGCCCAATCCTCCGGCCTCCATCACCCCAGAACCATCATAGATGTAGTCACAGAGGACGACCTTCCCCCGCACTTTATATGAATTGAGAGATCCGGAATCGCAGGATCTTGAAATATCAGCATTTGCACCGGCCGATACATTTGGAGCGGATCCTCCATATATCATCGGGTATGATGTACCATTGAGTTCAAATGGATTGATGGCGTTTCCCTGCCGGCGAAAGAAGGAATGATATCAGGAAAAATCAGACTGAAAACTTCATCCCCACGGTACACAATGCAAACATGTACCGTGATCAAAACATCTAATATGATGGGTCACCATGTTGATGGGCCGTAGGCCAAAATTCCCCATGATTAGACAATTTCAACCATCCGATTGTGGTGATTTTTGCTGATTGAATTTGAGGCAATGCTCATTTCTAATTCAATCATCTTTTTTTTTCCCGGGCCATTGATGGATCAAATGTCCATATGGGATTGTTTTTTAGATGTGGTCCCTACATGCCAAATCAAAGATCCTGATCACTGGACATATATAGAGATTATCAATATGGTTTCATGGAGTAATCCACATGACTTACAGTGAAGGTCTGTCCATTGCCAAGCGCCACTTGGGACACAAACTTCCGGTCGATTGTGCTTGCGGCCACCGTCAAAGTCCAAGGTGCGTAGTTGGAGACGGATACTGGGTATGGACCAGAGTTTCCAGCTGAGTTCGAGGTCAAGATCCCATACTTCATTGCATGGAATGATCCAATTGCAATGGGGTCATGGAAGTACGGTGATGGATAACCAGATCCAAGGGAAACTGATATGATGTCGACACCATCTGCTACTGCATCGTCAAAAGCAGCCAAGATATCAGCCAGGCCACATCCAGACGACCAGCATACTTTGTACACAGCAATTCTAGCTTGCGGGACTGCGCCTCTTGCAATGCCTTTGGCTAACCCATGGTAGCTTGCAGGTACAGCTCGGCCTGCTGCTGTGGAAGAAGTATGGGTCCCATGTCCTTCTGAGTCTCTCGGAGATTTGAAGTCTGTATCATCGTAGTAGTTATCGCTGTTGTAGTATCGAGCTCCAATGAGCTTGCTGTAAATCCAAAAATTCCATTAAAAGATCTAAAAATTAACACGAAGAAACATCTACTTGAAGAGAACATAAATTCTATTAAACATTCACTTGGCCAATGAATTTTATTTGTGGGGCTCATCTTAGATGATCCAAATCACCATGGTGTCCCATTGTGAGTGGGAGCACTGTAAAATCTTCCCCATTGGTGGATCCTAACCATCCGGTATGACCCTCTTTAAATGCAGGTCATTGCTTTACTTATTCATTTTCATCATCTTCATTGAATGGTTAGGATCATCTAAAAGGGGAGATATTAAGGCATGCGACGCCCTTACCTGCCTTCAGCAAATTTTGAATTAAAGGGGGGAGTAAAATTACTTGTTGCAGGTGAAGTTATCTACAGTCTGGCAAATCCCTTTCCATTTTGCCGGAGGAGCGCCGAACCCAACGTCGCTGAAGCTCTCTGACTCAGGCCAGACACCTATGGACGCCAAAAACACAACTAAGATAATGTAATTTGTGCATTCTGATCATACTTATGCATGCATTTAGTTGCACCAAATATCAGGAAATTTCATGGTATTTTATGATTAATCAATCTAATTTTGGTGCAAATCATGAACTTTGGTGCGTAGTCTTAAAGGGTGTGTTTGGTTGCACAAAATTTCTTGATATTTGCAACCAAACGCACCCACAAAAACTATGCTAATCTTGATTTTTAATCATAAGATTCAAATCAATTTCTTGAAGGATTAAGGTATACTACTTCAATTAACGCATATACCTGTATCTAACACTCCCACAATAACATCTCCTTCATGAGGAAGGTTCAAATAATTCTGCGGCAAGCCCGTGAAATCCCATGATCTTGTAGTGTGGAGCTGCAGCTTGGTGTTAGGGAGTACCGAAACGACTCCTTCCATCTCTGTAATCACAATCAATTGTTAAAATTCCCATTCTTTCTCATTGCCTATTGCATCCTCTCCGTTGATTTCATTCATTGCATTGGTACTTCCCAAAAGTATAGCGATCGTCTCACCTGAAAACATGGCTGCTTCTTCCTCTGATAATTTAGCAGCGAATCCATTGAAACTCTTCCCATAGCTATAGACTAATGACTCTTTGGCCTTGGAGCTACTGCATACATGCAATTTCAAAAGAGAACTCCCATTAATTTGCGTCTATGTTGTGAAACAAGACGGTTGTTGTTATCAGTTGTCTCTCCTGACCATATGCATTTGTTTACTAGGGCTCAATTTCAGTGCACACATTATATACCACATATCTCACCATCCAATGATGGCAGGCAGGAATCCTGACATGCATTTTGAAAGGGGGGTTTTTCAAAATGCATGTTAGGATAATCCCATTTCACAACTTGTTCTTGGATTCCCGCCAGCTGCTACTGGATGGTGGGAGGTACTCGGTTACAGTACAAGCGGTGATGATTAATACACATTTTGTGTATAAAATTTCCTTCTCATGTTGTCATCATTGTCGTCATCCAGTTATTGGCAGTGGAAATAGAAATGGTAGAGGCGTTCGTCCTATATGAGTAACCTTCCAAGAACATCTTCCAGCATGGTGTGGTGCGACGCCACAGACACTCCTTCCTTGGGAAGATTTCCCATGTATACAACATAAACCTGTACAAAATACCCATTTTAGTTCTTAATGATTCTTTATGTGAAAATTATGAAATAAGTATAGAGAAATGAATGTGGTTTTACCTTTCTTTCCTGACAATGGCAAGTGAACGCAATTACAGCTAACAAGAGGGGGTAGAAATGGGAACGGAAGTTCGCCATTTTTCCCTCTTGCTAGCTACTACTGAGTGGAAGAATACGGCAGATGTTGCAGCTATTTATAATCAATTTTCTGGGATGGATGCTTGACAACATCCAATTGCAGGCCATAATACGTCAATTGCTGGCTTTGGTTAGTAATCATCGCCCCATTTCGAATAAGAAATGAGAAAAAAAAAAAAACCCCGCCCTCAAGCATCAAGGTGTCTCTTTTCTTGACTTGTATGGATGATGAATTTTCTTAATTAAACTGCATTTTCATGGGTGAAAGCATGCCAATGCGGCACACGTCTGCAATATCTAAGTCGTTTATCACATGGATCCTGCCGTGTGGATGGGCTGGTCTGATCTTTAGATGGACAACACATGTTTGGAAAGAACGGACGGTTATAAAAGATCCAAATTCAGCGGTCATGTTCGTCCCCACCCGATGACCAGACTGATCTTATTTTCAGGCCAGGACATAAACAAGTGGGGTCCCACGTGATGCATGGCTTGGATGTTAGACAAGTTTGCCACATTAGCACGTGCGGCCACGTGTAGATGGGTGTGTAGGAGGAGCAAGCCTCTGGTACAGTACTTTGCATGGATTCAATCTACATATGTTACGAAAAAACAAACAATGGCAGTTTTGGTAAATACAAGTTCTGCTGACGCGATTTTTCTACAACTACGCTACCCGTTCACAAAAGAGATCTACCACTATGATTTGTGTGACATCTAGTCCATCCATCATTTGGGTCAGCCATGTTAGCAGGTGAAAACAAAAATCAGGTGGATATAAAACTCAAGTGGACCACACCACAAAGGAAAGTAGGGATGGGATGCCTACCATTGATGCCTTATTGGGCCCACCAAAGTTATGGATCGTGTTGATATTTGGGTCCATTTATCATGGTTGGAAGCCCCTTATGAACGGTTTGGATGGCATATAAACATCATGATGGTCCTAGGAAGTATTTAACGGTAGGCGTTACGTCTCCAATTTTTCCCAGTGGTATGACCCACTAGAGTTTTGGAGCGGCATGATTTTGGGCTCACATCCTAACATTAGCTCATGCAAATCATGTACTGAGCGGATGTCGCACACACATCACAACCGGTCCCATGGAAGTTTTCGGTTGCAAGGGCTCCTCACAACAAGTGATGTTAGAAATTCGTTCCGGCATTCAGCTCTGCTTCGAGTGATCCGTCATAGGTACGGAGGAGAAAAAGACGAGAGAAAGCTGAGTTAATTCGGTGTTAATAAGGTCAAAATGGATTTTTGTCTGTTTCCTTTGTCAACCTGGGGGAAGTCAATGCCTTGACAATGCTCAGCTATGGACACCAATTCAATCGGGACTACGGTTAGAGCCGGGCATTTCAGATCCGATCCGGTGGATCCGACTCGATCAGACCCGATCCAACCCGATTCAAACCGAACCGGCGGTCTGGATCGGTGCGGATTGGGTAGCCCCATCTTGATCCGAAATCTTTTCGGGTCGAGTTCGAATTGAGCTTGATCTGACCTGATCCGATTATATCCGATTCGGACCGTCTGTATTTGAAATGGGTTTTGAAATGGGTTCCAGCTATTTACCTCTGTAGTAGTAGACAAGAAGCTTTTGCTTTCAATCATGCGAATGACTTGGGTGTGAAATGGAAGAACCGATCGCGAAGAAGCAGACAGGAAACTGTCTCTGTGAATTCGCATGGGTTAGAAAACAGGAGTGAGACAGGAGATAGTTTTCCTAAAGGAAACCATCATTGGACGACTGGAGGTCGTGAGATGTCGACGAGAGGTTAATTTTCTCTCGAGATATTAGATCTGCAAATCTCTTACTAGGAGCTTAAGAGATGCTAAAAGGAGGTGCTGTCACCGACCACGTGGTTGAAAGACCAGCCCACGAAGATTCCATCCGTCAATTCCGTTAACTGTACTGCAAGCAAAGGCAGTGAGATTCCGTCATAGTTGACGGCTCCGTTAAGAGGGAAGAACGACTCGATGATAGGACTTCCTACAACTTGTTTGATACTCACGCTAAGTATGACACTTGATACACAGGCACTCCAATATTGCATATGTGATATATATTAACTCATATCTGGACCGATCCGAACCATGCCCATTCCGATCCGACTCGGTTTTCCTAACCGAATCGGACTTGAATCGGATCAGGCAATCCACATTTCGGATCAGTCCGAGTCAGGTGACCCGGACTCGGTCCCGGATTGGATCGAGTTCGAATTAGACCATTGAGATTTTGGATCAGATCGAGTTGGACCCAATCCGATCCAATCCGGACCGATGCCCAGCTCTAGCTACGGTAATCTAATGTAACCCTAAACAATGTGGAGCCCACTGTGATATTCCGTGAATCTGATCCAAAACTGAAGTAGGCAGCACCACAGGAAACATTAATTGCAGATGAAAATGCCCACCGTCTAGATCTTTATGAGGTCCACCGTGATGTTTATGTTAGATAAATCAGTGCAGTTAGTCTGTGTTGAAGGCACGTTGATTTCTGTGCCATCCCTCTCATGGGTACAAGTTATTGCCAATCACACTAGCTCACAAAAAAACTCAGATTTTCTATCAGTAATAGATAGCACACTACACAACATAACTTTTAGCTTCTAAAACTTTCTCATTAGATCCACAACGTCCATCAAATTTTTTAGATCATTTTAGAGGATGGGTACAAAAACGAAGCACATGCAAAGCTCCATTGGACCACACCATAGAAAGCAGAAGGGATTGAACAAACTACCATTTTGCGGTAAGCTAATGGTATTCAGTCCCTTCTTCAAAATATCTCACATTTTGCTGTAAGCTAATGCGGTGGCGGATGCCTTGGCAAAGATGTGGACTGGCGGGTGGCCCAATTCCAGATACTTGAGTCGAGCTAATCTTCCCACCCCTATTAGAGGTCTCCTCACTCTAGATAATGTGGGTTTGGGGGTGATTAGAAAAGGTTAGTTTTTGTATGGGTTATACGATAAGTGAGGCTGGGCTATACGATAAGTGAGGTCGTCGTTCTTTGTTGTTGTGACGCCCACCTGAAATATATTTTGTTCATATAAAATAATAAAGTTTTCTCAATTAAAGGATGTTGCCAAATATTTGTGGCGCCCACCATGATGTATGTGGATTATCCACACCGTCCATCTGTTGTGCCAACTGAATTTAGAGTATGAGCCAAAAAATGAGTCAGATTTAAAGTTCAAGTGGACCACAGCACAGAAAAAAGGTAATCAAACACCCACCGTTAAAAACTTCTAGGGGCCACTGTTTACTTTGGTGTGGGCCACTTCAATGTTGGATCTGCCTCATTTTTCGGTTCATGCCTCAAAATGTTATGGTAAAGCAGATGGATAACAAGGATATGTCATATACATCATGGTGGGGCCCATAAATCTAAGTTAATCATTTTGGACCATTTTCCCAAGCAGAAGTACCTCCCTATTTCCTAACAAGGTGAAATTGTAATAAGTAGGTATTTACAAGGCATTTACAATGAATTTGAAAAATCAAACAGGCCCTTATAAAAAGGTTAGATGCTGAATAAACCTCACGGTGACCCCAGGAAGGTTTTAACGGTATTCGTTCAATCCCGATAGTTTCTGTCATGTGGTCCACTTGAGCTTTGGATGTATCTCATTTGTGGGCTTGTGCTGTAGAATGATCTGGAAAATTTAATGGATAGTGTTGATGTAACATCCCGATTTCATGTACCTAATTATACACCTAGACATAAATATCTATATCATGAGGAATATTGGGAAAACTTAAACATAATGAATCAATATAAATGGTAGAATTAATTAAATTTCGAATACAAAATTTTGTTTAAGGGGGGTAGATTATAATTGTCATGCCCCAAACTTGAAAACTGGGCTCATAGAATTCTCGGTCGCCGAATTCGACGCCGACAACCTCCTTAGTATCTCATTTTTGGTTACCGACATCCATATGCCAGGTTCCGATCCTAGGATCCTACAAAGAGAATTTTCAACATAAACTTTTCTGTAAGAAAAAGCATAACCATAGCATAACCTAGACATAATTAACAACATCACCATATATCCACTATAATCAAAGCGTTTGAATACAATTTTTAAAGGAAATTACAAGATAGGTATCAAAACTTCAGAAGCTCTGCCGCACGCTCTTGTCTCAGCTCGACTGCGTCCTAGCATCACCTGCACGCATCTACCATGCATAAGCTTATAGAAAGCTTAGAGGGTGGTGTATGTGTGTGCGGCACGCAAGTGCCAAGTATACAATACAAGTCCATAAATAATACAATGTCAGAAATACTAGCAAGTTCATGAATCATATGATACCATAGTAAGCAGAAATATTGACAAGTTCATGAGTCATACAATATCAGAGTAAGTAGAAATACTGACAGGTCCATGAGTTATACAATATCTGAGTAAGCAGAAATACTGACAAGTCCATGAGTCATACAATATCAAAGTATGCAAAGCAGATTAGCTATGCAATGCGGGGTCGTGGTAAACCAAATGCTATGCACTAGGGATGTAATGCAATATGCGTTGTGAAGGAAATGACCAAGCTAGAGTGTGAAGTCAGAATGATAGTATGTAGTATCGCAGGTTGTGAGGTCCATCACAAGGAACTTTTATCCAAACCAGTCACATACCTAAATTTGGATAGCCGGACTCAATGTGGTAAACTCCTGATCTTAGGTTGGTCGCGCGCCCTAACCGAAATCCTGGCCACTGCGAAGGTGTACATAATGATTTGGTTGTGCACCATCAGCCCGAGTGGATAGTGAATGAATGAATCAATCAAATGCTGAGTACGTAACTCTTTCTCAGTAAGTCTACATATCAGTATCGTACATCTCTGGGATCATCACCGGGGTCTAGTACACTCCAAGCTGGCTGCCGTCCCTCCGGCCGTGCAGCCTAGCCAATGGAAAAGACCTCACTACCCGCCTACCAATATCGGCCCGGCTCGTCGATAGCGGACCCACTTATGAGCTGGTCAAACTCAGCCTAGCTTTGCCCCCTACCTTTGGGCGGGTAAGGCCACACCCCCTTCCAATTGACCACGACACAATGGAAGCGCAGCCTCTTGGTATTCAGCACTTGGCGCTCATGTCTTCTACTCGGTCTAGATGTTGGAGCATCCTCTGGCCATGGGGGTTTAGGGACTTTCACCCACGGACATCCAAAGTGCCCATATGCTTAAACTAAACATTTTCGGTGATCTGGTCCTTTTATTAGGTATGGTATATTATAAAAATACACTGATCCAAAACTCATGCTGATTCACCTATCAGGCCACACCAAAATGTGAGAAAGAAAAAGACCAACTGTTATATTCTAGGTACATGTGTAGTTCTCCTAGTGAATGGATCATGGGAAATACACGCTGAAAATAGTAGACGATAATAGAAAAATAGAAAAAAAATAAAATTTTAAGTAAAGAAAAGATGACTTATTTATTTGAGTTGAGATGTGATAGAGTACTTGGCTTGAAACTAAATTTGTCCTCCTTGAACCGGTCCCAAGTGCAATAAGAATCTTGGACAATTGGCCTCCATGACACAACGACTATAACCTAATCCAAACGGTGCACTCATTGTACACGGGTTCGAACCACCGTGAAGAACTTAGACCCTAAGTGAGTTAACTCAATGGTGAACTCAATTGCTTAAAAATCCATAGACTTGTTTTAAAATGGAGAGAAATCGATTTTGTTGACTAGGTCTAATTATAGATCATGATTAGGTGTTTAAAACACTATTTTGAATTAGATCTGTTAGGTTTGAACCCAACTGGTGCAACCATCCGAACAAACGTGTCTCTGGTTTCAAATTCGCACAAAACCAAAAGGCATGAGTATACTCGCGCGAAAAAATCGTTAGAGCGAGTGTACTCTTAGTCCACACATAGACCCGATCCTAGACCTAGAATGGTGCATGCACATATGTGTCACATGGCCACAGCCCGGCCCGGCTCGGCACAGCTCGACTCAGCTTTGCTTGATGCATGCACGCATTGTAAGGAGATGGTCCAACCCAAGTGTTCATTCCTCCTTGGCGGCTCAAGCCTTAAACAATATATATATATATATATATATATATATATATATATATATATATATATATATATATATATATATATATATATATATATATATATATATATGTTCTCTTTTGTCATTTTCAATGTGGGATAAGAGAGTCACACTAAAAGAGAAAAACCTTTTCAAAATGATAAATAAGGGGGAAATTTGGATTTGAAACACCATTTATTTTTAAAATACAACAATCGCCCTACATGTTTTAAATTCAAAATACTTCAGTTTAAAATAGAAGAGTTGTGTAATAGTGTTAATGTCTATTGTACTTTAATCGACATTTAGAGTAAACGAGACGGGTTTATAGGAATCATGTGATTATCGGTCTTTAACTTGACCCGTGAAGCATTAACTACTATACATGCCATTCAGATAATTTTTTTTCCTTACAGTTGATTCTTCGGTATGGTGCCTTTTGGCCATGTTCATTTACCTGAATTTTCATGAGTGCTCTAGAGAAATAGCCTATATATTCTTAGAGGAAGCGATCCCACTTCCACACTCATATATGTAAATTCCATCAAATGTACACAACAACCGGATACACTACTATATATGGTTATAAATTTATTAAGAATTCAAAAACTCATCCTCTCTCACGTTCTTGCTTACACTGCCCACACCATAGGAAGGTGAAAGTTCTATGTAGTGCTTCTAAGTCTTCCAGTGTCTTGTTGTTTATGTATTGAACCTATCACATGTGATCTCCACTTATATAGGTTGGGTTGCCGACACTGGTAGCTCATTCGGTTAGGCTCTTTCCCATTCCTTTCGATATTTTCATGACTAATCATTTAGATAGTCCTTTGTTTAGATTATCTGCCTGATTATTTATGATCTTATGAAATCACTATGACTCCATCATTCAACATGTGTCTCACAATATTCAGTCGGAGTCAAATGTGTTTACTTTTATCATTATGTATTTTGCTCTTAGCCTTAGTTATAATTGCTTGATAATCACAGTGAATAGATTTAATAGACACAAATACCCTTCCCTTATTGATTTCATATTTCAGGCTAGGTTCTGTCTCTCCTATGCGCCAGACTGCAGGTTCTGGCCGCTAACCCCATCTGATTCGTTCTCTGTTAGCTCTGCTTGGGATTTGTGTAGGAGGAGAAATCCTCGTAAAGCTTGGACCATCTGCGTTTGGCACGCCAGCCTACCTCCTCGAATATCTCTCTTCGTCTGGCATCTGATAAATAAAGTTGTTCCAGTTGACATGGAGATTCAAAAATGGGGCATCTCGGTGGCTTCGAGCTGTGAGTGTTGTTCCTATCTTCAGGACTCAAGTCATTCAGTGGAATCGCTGAACCACCTCTTTATCGCTAGCCCTCTTGCCAAGTGCATTTGGAATTTCTTTGGGGGCATGTTTGGTTTGATTTTTAGTTCTATTTCATCCATCAATAGTATGTTATTAGCCTGGTGGGACGGCCCAAACCGACCCTCCCCTCTGCTTTGAATAACTCCATGTATTATTTTTTGGGAAATTTGGAAAGGCCGGAATGCTGCTAGATTTGAGAACATCAGCCTCTCTCCTTCCACCCTCCATTAAAATATATCTATGTGGCTCATTTCTCTAACCTCTCACTATCCGACTCGTATGCACCCCCCGCCTGGCCGGTTCTTCATGGAAGAGTTGGGTCTTCAGCCGTTGGTTCTTTGGTGCAGGCCTTCTCAGGTGGTTAGGTGGCAGAGGCCGAGTCCTGGTTAGATCAAGCTGAATGTCGACGGCTATGCCCAAGGGAATTCGGGTCTGTCGAGTGGCGGCGGTATTTGTAGAGTGATATGGGTAAGTTTGTCTTTGCGTTCTCCTCATCTTTCGGTATCGCCTGCAATATCAACCTGAGCTTAGGGTTATTCATGACTGCCTGGAACTATGTGTTCAACATGGCTTCCATCAAATTATGGTGGAATCGGATTCTAGTCAAGTCGTTGATTTTTTGAATGGGTCCTCTACCCCCAGTTGGAAGTGGAAATACTGGATTGCCAGGATTTCTAGATTCAAAGCTTTTGCCCGGGTTATTTTCTCACATATCTACAAGGAAGGTAATGAGCCGGCGGATGGCATGGCTCGCTTGGTTAGCTGCTCTCAGACCAACTCGCTGATCACGAACGTTTCGCTCCTCCTTATCAAGGTCAGGGGTAGTCTTTTCCTCAACAAGGTGGGACTCGGGGCGGTCTGCTTAGGCTCTTCATGATCGGGCCAGCAGTGCTCATCTTGATTTCGCTTTTTGTTTTGTTTATTTCTCCGATGTATCTAGTCCTGTCCATGTCTCATGATAGGTGGGGCCCACCCTTTTTGTTGGGCCCACCCGAAGGTCTGTAATATTTTGTGAGTAATGAAATCATGGCATCAGTCCATTTCTCAAAAAAAAAAAAAAAACCCTTCCCTTATGTGTGGCTATTTTGGAGCCCATGTCCAGAGAAGACAAAAGAATGTATGTGGGGCTCAAGCTGGGTTTCCATTCTTGTATCTCCAATGTGGAGGAAGGTGGGAAAGTTTGGTTTTTTCACAATAACAATCTCAACGTCTCAGTTGTGCAATGCTCAAATCAGGTGATTACTCTCCAAATCCAGGTTCTAAACTCTAGCTTAATTTTCCATCTATCTATTGTGTATGCAAAGTGTTCCAGAGTGCAGAGGAGAGCTCTTTAGGAGGATCTAATCTACATGGCAAGGAATATATCGGGCCCATGGGCAGTGGGCGGTGATTTTAAAACTGTCCTCTCCACAGCAGAAATCAGGATACTGGCAGCTACACTGAATTTGCTGATGCAATGGAACTCGTTGGTTTGATGGATGCGGGTCTCAGCGGCAACAGGTTTACATGGAGCAATAATCAAGTGGGTAGCCCCCGGGTTTGGGCTCGCTTAGACAGAGTTCTTTGTAATGGTAGTTGGATTAATTCCTTTCCCCATTTCCAAGTCAAGCATCTCCCTCATGTCAACTCCGATCATTGCCCTCTCCTTCTAGCTTTTCCCCCAATGATGCAGTATTTCCTGAAATCGTTTCGTTTTCAGCGTATGTGGATCTTGCATCAGGAGTATCCCAATGTGATTAGACAGGCCTGGAAGGACGATCTTTCAGACCAACCCATGATCAATCTCATGCTCAAAATTCAGAAGGTCAAAAACCATCTGAAAGAGTGGAACAAATCTGTTTTTAGCAATATTTTCCAGCAACTCAAATCAGCTAAACACTCCATTGCCCAGTTGGAAGATTAGGCGTAGGATTCTCAGCATATCAACCAAGGAGAGCTTCTGGAAGCTAGAATGCACCTCGAGCGATTGGAACTGGCTGAGGAAATCTTTTGGAAGCAAAAATCCCGCAACAATTGGCTTTAGGAAGGTGATCATAATAAAAAAAATTTCACATGTCAGCCACAGACAAGATTAGGAGGGCATGTATTGAAGAAATCCAGCTGGAATCTGGCGTTATGTCCTCCGACCCAAAGCTAATTCAAGATGAAGCGGTGCGGTATTTCTCTACTCTGTTTAAGTCAGAACCAATCATGATGCAAGACAGTCTTCTAGAATCGATCCCGCAAGTAATCTCTGCTGCAGATATTGATCTTCTCTTGAGTTACCCCTCTTTGGATGAGGTTAGGAGAGCAATTATGGCCCTCCTAAGAGACAGTGCTCCCGGTCCCGATGGGCTCTCAGGTGTGTTTTTTCCCAACAGTTGGGATATTGTTGGGCCTGATATCCATAAAGCGGTGGTTCAGTTTTTCCTTGGTGGTAAAATGCCTCGTGCTTTCTCGACTTCCCGCATCTGCTTGATCCCCAAGAAAACAGCCCCTAAAGTCTTTTCCAACTTCCGTCCTATCAGTCTATGCAACTACCGTGTATAAATTTTTTGTTAAAGTTATTGCGGATAGATTAGTGTTGATCCTCCCTAATATTATCTCCCCTGAACAAGGAGCTTTCGTTCGAGGCCGATCCATAACAAAAAGTGTTGCTCTAGGCTAGGAGATTGTAAGAGAGATCGATCGGAAGGTTAGAGACGGAAATATAATCCTCAAATTAGACATGAAAAGGCTAATGACCACCTAGAATGGGATTTTCTTATGTGGGTTCTTGAGCATTTCGGATTCTCTCAATCATGGATTCAAATGGTGGAAAAATGCTGGAATAACAATTAGTTTTCGGTACTCATCAATGGTTCAAGTTTTGGTTTCTGCGAGTCCTTTAGAGGGCTGCACCAAGGGGACCCTTTGTCTCCAAGCTTGTTCATCTTAGCGGTAAAGGTCCTAAGTAGAGGTTTTGCCGGCCTTATCCACAGCCAAAAAAGTATTCCGTTCAAGCTCAAACTCGGTTGTAAACAAATCACTCATCTTTTATATGCTGATGACACGATCCTTTTCTTCAATGGTGGTAGCTCATCTATCAAAGCGGTGTCAGAATTTCTCTCCTTTTACCAAGCTACATAAGGTCAACGTATCAATTACCATAAAAGATGCGTGCATCACTCCTCCAAGATGCCGGTGAATAGAATTAGAAACATCCAGCGCCGTCTTGGGATCCCCTGCTCTTTGGCGTCTTTCTTTTAACTTGGGATTCCTCTTGTTAAAGGCAGGGCCAGAATGTCCTTTTTTTGTCCCTTGTTGGAAAAAATTGAAAACAAAATTCAAGGGTGGAAGGCCAGAATTCTTTCGCAAGCAAGCAGGTGCACTCTCATCAATCATGTTCTCTGTGGTATTCCCATCCATGCAATGTCGGCCGCCTTGATCCCTTCTCAGATTCTTCAGAGAATGGAGTCATGCTTCTCCAATTTTCTTTGGGGCTGGCACGAAGGTAATAAAAAATGGCATTAGATTAAGTGAGATAAAATATTTATGCTAAGAGAAGAAGGTGGATTAGGCATTAGAAAACTTAGAGATGTTATGACAGCGCTCAGATTGAAAATGGCATGTTCAATTAAGATTGACACGAGCAGAAGTTTGTGGGCTGAATTCATTGCTTCTATATATGGATCAATTCATGATGGTATGTCTGTCCCTTCTTGTTCTTCCCTCTCCCCCATGTGGAAACACATCCAGTCTCTCTCCCCTGTCCCGGATAGCCATTTGCAGTGGAAGGTGGGAAGAGGCTCCCTCAACATATGTAACACCCCGTATCTTTGATACTCGGGTGTTACCCCTGATGAACCCGGTTATAGGGATTAAAGACGATTAAACTTAAACTCTACACATGTAGGTTGGAACTCCCGTTTGACGTCCACCATGATCCAAATGATCCAAATTGACCACAACACCAACTCGGAAGGTAAGAAAATCCTTAGATTAAAGCAAGGTTATGGACAAAATTTCTAAGACACAATGACACCATACACCTTAACACGATAAATTATGGCCACTGGGCACTCGGAACCCCTCAAATATCTATTTCACCGTTAAAACAAAACCTCATACCCATCTGACCATTGGATCACAATCTATGGGAAAAATGAGGCCTTGAATGGTATAATATGGCCCACCTGGGCCTAAACTATTTCCCAAACTGGACCAGGGGCCCTATATAGGGACCCCCTAAACAAATGATCAGTGTAGATTTATCACAAACATCACAATAAACCCCACACAAGGTGCATGTGCACCTTGGGCTATTGTGCAAGATGTGCACCAAACCAAGCAGCTCGGTCCAATGGCCTTTGACCAAGCCAAAAAAGAGAAGTCCCTCCCGCCATTAGAATTTTGAATATGGAAGATTTTGAGCCCAAAAGTGGGCCACCATAGCCACTTTCTGGAAGATCCAAACCATCCATTTTAATCACGTGGCTCCACTGAACAAAATGATATAAGATCTTAGACCCATGCATTGAAACTTTGAAGATCAGTCCCAACCGTCCAAGCCCTTCAAATGTGGCTGACATTCAATGCGAGACTTGAGATGCACACTAGCATGTCGTTATCCATGTGATTTCAGCCACCTGGTCACTTGCACACGAGTGCGGATCCTCTGCCTCCCGGATGCAGGAACTCCCTGCCTCCAGCGTTTTCATTGGTCAACGTCACTATAAGTGCCATGTCATTAGATTTTTTAAATATATTAAAAAAATACATTTAATAAGAAGTATAACGAACGTTAAACAAAAGCGGTTTGCGTGCTGAGTAACTCAGCAGGGTAAGCGTACTGAGAATAAAGTTTGTGGAGCCCACTGTCGTCATTCGTGCATTACATCAACTCCATCCATCTCTTTTATCATCTAATTTTAGAGTTTTACAACAAAAATTAATCATATCCAAAGATCAAGTGGACCACACCACCTGAAACAGTGTGAATTGAATTCTACCGTTAAAAAGGTGTTGGGGGCCCACAGAAGTTTTATATCAAGATGATATTTGCTTTTTCCATTCATCCATGTCTTTATGATCTTATGAACAATTTGGATGAAAAATAAACATCATTGGGGGCTTAGAAACATTTCAATGGTGAAAATCAATACTTTCACTGTTTCCTTTGGTATAGTCTACTTGAGCTTTTAATATACTTCAGTTTTGGGCTCAATCCCTAAAATGATTTGAAAAAATGGATGGACGGCGTGGATAAACCATAAGAATTCACAGTGGGCCCAACAGAGTTTACTCAGTACGATAAGACTCGTACCCAATCCAATTTCACAATTTCCGGCCAAAGCCTTTTGCAATAAGATCCTCCGCAAGGATTCCGGATGGGCCCACTGTGATGTTTATGATAAATCCAACCCGTTCATCCATTTTTAGATATCATTTTAGGACATAATACCAAAACTAAGGTGTATACAAAACTCAAATGGGCCACACGAGAGGAAACAATGGGGATTTAGTGTCCACCGTTGAAATATTTATATGGCCACAAAAGTTTTGCATCGGTCTAATATTTTGGTGTTTTCACTTCATCTTAGTAAAAATGACCTTATAAACAGTCTGGATGGCATATAAACATCAAGACGCCTAGAAAGGCTTCAACTGTAGGAATTTCTTTCTCCACAGTTTCATCTTGTATGGCCCAATTGGGTTTTTTATTATCCTAATTTTTGGTTACATGTCTTAAAATGAGATCTAAAAATGGATGAATTGATTAGAATTCTTATAAACATCATGGTGGACCCCACCATACATCCCAGTGCTGGAACTTCATGCAAAAGGCTTTCCCCGGTGAATCCGCGTCCACGGTTTCCATTGGAAACGGACTGGCTACTCCCCTGCCACTCGGTACTATGTGGGCCCACCATGATGTATGTGTTTCATCCATGCTGTCCATTTATTTTTCTAGATCATTTTATGATATGAGACCAAAAATGAGGTATAACCCAATCTCAACTGGACCACATTACATGAAATAGTGTTGAATGAACGTTGACCATTAAAAACTTTTTGGGGGCTATAAAAGTTTTGGATCAAGCTTTTCCCTTCATCTGGGTCTTTATGACCAAACCAACAGATTGGATGTCAAATAAATAGTACGGTGGGCCTTAGGAGGACTTTAATGATGGATATCCAATCACCAATGTTTTCTTGTGGTGTGGTCCATATGAGATTTATATCCCTCTCATTTTTGGGGTCAACCCTTAAAATTATATGTAAAAATAGATTAACAGAATAGATGAAACACATACATCATGGTGGGGCCCACAGAGTACCGACCACCACCACTACCGGGCTGGTGGTGGGAGGAGTAGCCAATCCGCTTTCATTTTCATTTGGGATTCAGTGCCACATTGGGTAGTAAGACTCGCTACTGAAGTGATGTCACCTATTTATATGGGTCCCACTATGATGTATGTTTTATATCCAGACCGTCCATCCATTTGGAGAAATCATTTTAGGGCATGAGCCAAAGAATGAATCAGATCCATAACTCGAGTGGAACCCACCATAGAAAATAGTGGAGAGAGTCACACCCACCATTTATTACGACTCAATCCAATCCAAACCTCATCACTTTATCGACTGAACCCCGTCACTTTGTACTGTGTTGAGGGTTAAATATTAGATATCAGACCCAGTTGTTGCCTAGATTTATGAACATGGTACCGTTTAATAGCTCATTTTAATCATGTTTCTGTTGCAAGATGGAATTGCGAGCTGGGACTGGATCAGGATACTAAAAGCATGGAATTAACGTTCAAAATGCACCAAGGCAAGGGACGGACTCCAAGGGACTGAGATCGACGAATTTACATGCCAGAGACTTGAGAAAATCGAGAAACTGAAGCTCAAGTGGCCTGAAATTGGTCCAGAATGCTAAATCACAGGGTTCTCACCATCCGTTGGGCTTGAAACTTCATAAATGGCCTAAGAACCACAAATTAACCGTACACGTCAAATTTCAGCCATTGGATCCTAGTAGAAGTGGCCCAACGGATAGATTAGCCTAAAAACTGTCAATTTTGGGCCCATATGACATCTGGATATGCTTCAATTCTTGAATCAGCACCTTAAATGATATGACAGAATGGATGGACGGAGTAGATTTCTCACAAACATATCTGTGGGACCCATACAGGTAGTGTATGTACAAGTTATGCAGGTGCACCGGGCGTACACCAAATATCCAAAAGTCGGTCAGCAAGCGCTAACCGACTCTTCTTCTCAAATCAGGAATTCGCTCACAGCGGCGAACGTGGGTCCGCCGGTTCCTCTCAGTGGGGCCCACTCCTCTTCCAAAGCATCAATCAAGACCGTCCATTGTGTGCATAGGTGGGGTATTTACCTCACCAAGGTGGCCTCTTGAGACCATGTAAGATGTTGCAGAATCTTAATCATTAAATGCATGATGAATGGCGGAGTAGAAGATAATGTGGGCCACATAGAATTTGGTCCAAAAATAGTGATTCCCACTTGGTTTTTCGAGCAGAATGCAGTGGACGGCGTGGATTTCTCAAAACAAAAGTGATGTGGGCCCCACCATCAGTACAGCATAAGTACATTACGCACCCTGTTTTCGTGTCAGGGAAATTCGGAACTTCCGGCTGATTATGGGCCACTGCCTGTGATCGGATTGGTGATCCGAACCATCCAAGTGAAGCCCAGGCCAGGGTTGACCCTAGCCATGAAGACAGATCCAAAAGCAGGGACGATCAGCGTCCTACCCAATCCCAAACGTAACTGGTTATACGGAAGGCTGCGCAAAGGAGAGTCCTGTTCTTCTTGAAGTTCGGACTGCGGAAACAGGCAGAGGGCTGCGAATCTCTTCAGGGATCTGGCTCTTCTTGTTGTTGCCTATAAGTAAGGAGGGAAAGGATTCAAGGAAGGGGGCTTGGCTTGGTTGGAACGAGGAAAGGAGAAACTGGAACGTGAGAGAGAGAAGGAGGCAGCGGGATCCAAATTGAGGTGGCTGCACGTGAGCTTGGGGGAGGGCTTGGACGATTGAAGGCAAGGAACTCCTTTGGTTTTCCTTATTTTCTTTTTCTCCTTCTTCTTATTCGCTGGCTATTATTTTTTTGGTTTCCTTCTTGTCTCTCATGATTCCTAAGGTTATTAGCCTAATCAGATTTATGTGTGGCTAAACCTCTTAGCTAGGGCTACGAGGTGAAGCTTGTAGTGAGATGGGAGACTCTATTTTTATGCCTTTGATTTAAATTGTTGAACTACTTTGAGTACGGTTCAGTCAGGGGAATGCTTTTAGTTTTTAATGGTTTGTTGTGACTGAAATTACAATAGATCTGCGATGGCTTTGAGTTTTTCTTTCTCCTTTTCATGTTTATGAAGTCAGGAAGCCCTGTTGTTCATCATTATTCCATGGGCATGGTCGGATGATAGTACCCTCCCTAATCTTCATACATTGATTGATCGGTTGGTAATTAGTTTAATTCTGTTAATTGCTTTGTCTCCTGGGCATGGTTTGGTGATGAAATCCATTCTAATTCATATACCTTTCATCTCGTGAAAACTAATTCAAGTGAGTTCAGTTTAATTTTCATGATTTTCGATGCAGGCATAAGATCTCCCTGATCTCTACAAGTGGATCCTCTGAATCCCTAGTTTCCTTCCTATGAATTCATTAAGTGTTAGAGTAGTATTTCACTATTTTTCCTCAAATTACAACTCAAATCAGATTTCATCTCATTCTAGTTATAGTTCTAGTTATTTTCAGACAACGTACAGATATCAATCCCTTGGGATTCGACCTCGGTCTTACCAAGTTTATTACTACATCACAACCCTATACTTGGGGAGTGAACAAGTTTTTGGCGCCGTTGCCGAGGATTAACGGCTACGTTTTTCTTAAATTAATTAGTTTTAGAATTGGTTAAGATTAGGATTTTACTAACTTTAGGTTAAAAGTTTTTATTTTATTTTTAGAAACTAACCTGTTTTCTTGTTTTGTAGGATCCTGAAATAACTTCTAAATTGGTAATCCCTTTCTAATTCCTCTACTTTTTCTATTTTTAGAATTATTATTTGAGTTTTAGAAATTTTCTTATTCTAAGCTTTCTTTTAATTTTAGAAATTCTCTATTTTCTAGTATTTTTCTATTTTTAGGAACTAGTTTATTTTTAGAAACTTTCCTCTTTTGTTTCTAGAAACTAGGTTAGTTATTTCCCTCTTTAGAGATTCTTTCTAATTTTAGAAACTAACTCATCTTTCTTTCATTTTTAGAAACTCTCTAATTCTGGCACTTTCTTTTTTAGAAACTAACTTTCTTATTGTGTAGGCTTTTAAGGTAGAAATTTCTAATTCAGTAAGCTTTCTCTCTACTTTCTATTTTTCAGTTTTCTTTTAGTAATTTACTTTCTAGTTTAGGCTTTTCATCTTTTAGAAACTGACTTGTTTGTTTTCTTTTGCAGGTCTTTCACTTAGGGACTTCAAGTTGGTAATTTCTTTCCAACTCTCTCTCTCTCTTTCTAGATTTTCTTTTCGTTCGAATTTGATTGAGGGCTACGAGTGTTTCATGCCCAAGTGGGCCCTTGACAACACTCGACGTCTCTTGACTGAAGGAGGATTGGTTGAGGGGTTGACTATCCATCGCAGGACTAGACACCACTCGAAATCCCCTGAGTTAATTGAAGTTATGGTTGAAGACCAACCTCCTCTACTTCCACCCAGGGTGGAGGATACCTAAGATGAGAACGAGGTACATCAGGCACCCCCGCCTTGTACTTTACGAGATTATCTACAACCGGCGGGAGTGAGTACGCCCTCATGCATAATTTTCCCTGAAAACACAGGACAAATGGACATCAAGCCAAGAGTTATCCAACTCCTTCCCAAATTCCATGGACTTGAATCAGAAAGTCCATATTTACATTTGAAAGAGTTCGATGAGCTTATAGCTACATTATGTTTTCCCAATGTATCTGAGGATACAATCAGGCTGAAACTTTTTCCTTTTTCCTTAAAAGAGAAAGCTAAGACGTGGTTACATTCACTGTGTCCTAGATCCATTGGCACATGGAACGACATGCAGAGGGAATTCATAAAAAAATTCTTCCCACATCATAAAACGATTACTCTCAGAAAAGCAATCATAAACTTTGCCCAAAAGGAAGATGAAACATTCTTCCAATGTTGGGAAATGTTCAAAGATTTGGTCAGTTCATGCCCACAACACGGATTTGAAACGTGGCGCATTACAAATTTTTTCTATGATGGACTGACATCTTCCATGCGCCAAATGGTCGAGACAATGTGTAATGGAGAGTTCATTAATAAAGATGCTGACGAGGTATGGGATTGCCTCGATAGTCTTGCTGAAAAAACACAATCATGGGACTATTACCCAAAGTCGAACACCATGTCTAGGCTGACTCAATTAAAGGAGAAAGGTGGATTATATCTCTTGAAAGAAGAGGATGACCTCAAGTGTAAAGTGACTACGCTCATAAGGAAAGTTAAGGCCATGGAAGGAAAGAAGGATAAGGTTAATGAAATTGTTTGCGGCATCTGTGATTGCAACATTCATACAACTGAAAATTGTCCTATAATACCCGCCTTTCGAGGAGTGTTGAATGAACAAGCTAATGCCGTAAACAACTATCAAAGACCTTTTACTAGACCTAACTCCAATACGTATAATCTTGGATGGAAAAATCATCCAAACTTTAGTTGGAGGAATGGACAAACAGCTACTCCTCAAAGTTTCTTCAATCAAAATCCAAATCAAGTGAAACCTTAAGAGGAACCGGTTCAAAATTCCATACAAGAGCTGGCTCAGGCAATGCGGGGAATTACAGATTTTATGCAAAAGATAGATTCTCGTATGACGGTTATAGAAAAGGGGATGCTTCCTGCACAACCTCTCCCCAATCCTAAATCGCAGTACGAGATTAATGATCTCAGCTCTTCAAATCAGATGGGGCACGCTAAATCCATCACCACTCTTAGGAGTGGAAAGATCATTGATAAAACTCTTCCGATTAGACTCGAAAAGCCTCAAGAACCAGAAGAAGACAACAATGATGGATTTAGTGATGCCCCACAAAAATTAGAAGCGGAACTTCTAGAGAAGCCAGTTGCTCCGTTCCCCCAACTGTTGGTTTCCCCAAAACCTCTCTCTAACTCTCAGGATATGCTAGAGGTGTTGAAACAAGTGAAAGTCAACATTCCTCTACTTGATGTCGTTAAACATATACCTTCATATGCCAAATTCCTGAAAGACTTATGCACGACCAAACGACGGCAGAGTATTCAAAAGAAGATCTTCTTGACCGAGAAAGTGAGTGCCATCCTAAAGCAAGACGTGCCACAGAAATTCAAGGATCCCGGTAGCCCAACCATATCATGTGTAATCGGGGACCATCGAATTGATCATGCACTTCTTGACTTAGGAGCGAGCATCAATCTGATTCCCTACGCGGTATACAAACAGTTAGGTTTGGGTGAATTAAAACTCACCCTAACCACACTACAACTTGCTGATCGCTCTGTTCATGTACCAAGAGAGATAATTAAGGATGTGTTGGTCCAAGTTGATAGAATTTACTACCCTGTAGATTTTATCATCCTGGACACCGAACCCATCAATAACATAAGCACTCAGATCCCCGTCATTCTTGGCCGCCCATTCCTTGCCACTTCAAATGCAATTATTGTAAGTGCTATAGTTTCTATCCCTATGTGTTGTCAAATTTGTAGTGCCAAAATCACTATTATACTCTGTTATATATAACTTGCATAAGTGAAGCTCTCTCAAGGATCAACATACATAAACAAGCAAAGCTCTCAAGTACAAGACTCAAGATCTTGATTGAAAAAGCTGATCTCAAGACTCAAGTTGAAAGTCAAGCTGAACTCAAGACTCAAGCTGAAACTCAAGTCACTTTCAAGATTGAGCTACTTCAAGGTTTAATCTACATCAAGACTTCAAGGCTCATTCTTCATGGTCTCTTGTTTCAATGTCCATACTTCATGATTGAGGTTTGTTTGACCATAGGATGACCTTAGAAGTAGGTCATTTCGGATACATAAGTCGAATGTTATTTTACATGTGATTGGTCTGTTCTTCGACCAGTCTTAGGTCTGCTTCGACTAGTCCTAGACTTGCTTCGACCAGTCTAAGAAAATCCTCGACCAGTCGTAAGTTTGTTACATATTCCGGATAAAATCTGTTAGCCTTCGACTAGTCCAGGAATCTGTTCGACCAGTCGTAGGAACAGTGTCGACTGATCTTCGACCAGTCGTAGAATCTACGACTCGAAGTCTAGCGAACTTTTGCAGGACCTACGACCAGTCGAAGGAAACCTACGACCAGTCGTAGGTGACCTACGACCAGTCATAAGAGGGCTACGACCAGTCGTAGAACGGTCTGCGCTTATCCCGCCTAATCTTTCAAATATCTGTTATGGCTTCGACTAGTCGAAGAGCACTCTAGACCAGCCGAAGACCTGATCTTCTCACCTATAAATAATGCACGAATCTCAGAAGAAATCATCGATTTAATTATAGTATTCAAGCCAATCTTCGTCGAACTTCTGAGAGATAATTTTGTGCTCCATCTAAGCTAAGTGTGCTTATTTAATATCTTCTTTCCTTAGCTTTATTTTAATTGATTTTGTTTCTGCTATTCCAATCTGATTTGAAAAGAGGAATTGTTATTCCCTTTCTTTGGAATCAAAATCAATTAAGGCAAGCCCTATTTGGTTTAATTTAAAATCTATTAGAACTAGAACCATTGTAATCGAGTACTGGACATTGAACTTGGACATTCAATCATCTACTTTGATTTGGTTCTACCGGGCTGCTACAACGAAGAAGATATTCAGGTATTTTACATATTGTAAATTCCTTTCTATTATTTTGGTTTCTTTCAAGATTTGCCAGAAAAATCTTGTTATATTGGTTATCTGAGGAGAGCCAGGAAAACTCAGAAGTGGGGGTTTTTTTAATTGTGTAAGCCCACATACAAAGACACAATTGTAAGGGTTTTGGGTGAACCTGGGAAAACCTATCTTTAGTGAACGCTAATATCCCTTGTGTGAGGATATTAGGAGTGGAGTAGCTTTTTGTGTGGCTGTTGGATAACAGTTGGTGAACACACAGGCGAACCACTATAAATCCTTTGTGTTGTGGTTGTTTATTTTATTCTTTTAATTTTTTTTTATTCTTTTTGTGGGATGTATGTATGGTGGTGAATGTTGTAATTATTTCAAGCTTTGTGAGAATGTTGTAACAGCTTAGAATTTACTTTCTGCTATTCCTTTATAAGCTTGTTTTTCAATTTCATTTGAAAGTTGTTCCAGCAAGGTTGCCCTGCCATTTTTATGGTGTATGGCTGTCCCTAGAACAATACATCTTTAATTACAAGTTATTTCAATTCAGTTCATATTTGTTTTTGTATTCCTCTTCGATTTGAGACTTGATACAAAGACCTTTCTAGAAATAAGGTTGTCCTACCATAAACTCTATTTTTGGTGTAAGGTTGTCCTTAGAATAACGTTTGTATCAACCTCTCAAGATCTGAATTTTGAGGTTATTTTTCTTTCCTGCATTATTATTTAATTTGGCTATCATTTTCTTTATTATTCCGCTGTTATAAGTTTTTATTTGGCATTGTCCTATTCACCCCCTCTAGGACATATAGCTTGGCCTTTTCAAGTGGTATCAAAGCCTAATAGCTCCTTTTTAATTCTTGGATTTAATTCTGAGCTAACGATTTAAGCTATTCGGATGTCAAATTTTGATAGCCTTTCGATCACTAGGCCTCCACCCTTTGATGGCTCCAACTATGCTTATTGGAAAGCCGAATGAGGATCTTCCTCAAATCAATGGATGAAAATGTGTGGCAAGCCACGGTGGTGAATGGAATCCTCCTATCATGGAAGTTAGTGAGGTTGATGGTTCAAAATCTATGAAAACCACACCATATTACCAATGGACCACCCTTCAGAAAAGTGAGAGTAGTGCAAATGCTAAAGCACTAAATGCAATTACTTGCGCACTATCACCGGATGAGTTCAAAAGAATCATCTCTTGTGATACTGCAAAGCAAGCTTGGGATGTATTAGAAATGACACATGAGGGTACTACAATTGTCAAAAAATCTAAAGTCCAACTCCTCATAACCAGATTTGAAGAAATTCATATGGAGGAAAATGAAATGTTTATGGACTTCTACACTAGATTGAATGACATTATAAACTCAATGTGGGGTCTTGGCGATAAAATCCCAGAAAGTAAAGTGTGTGCAAAAATACTACGCTCACTTCCTGAACGGTTCAATTCTAAAGTAACCGCAATCCAGGAACTTCGTGATACGGATAATATGAGGGTAGAAGAACTAGTTGGTTCACTACAAACCTACGAGTTAAACTTTAAAGCTCCTAAAGGAAAATCTATAACACTAAAATCTTCTAAATGTAATTCAGAAGAAAAATTCAGAAATGATATGGCTCTTTTAGCTAAAAAATTTTATAAGATTTTCAAAAGCAAGAAAAGGGTTGATTTTCAAAAATCAAATGACAAAAAGAAGTTTAGACCCAAATCTTGAAAAACCTTGAAAGATAGTCAATGTTACAACTGTCTAGAATATGGGCACTTAGCAAATAGATGTCCTAAAAGGGACAAACCCAAGAAGAAGGGTATGTTGGCTACATGGGATGAATCATCTGATTCTGAAGGTTCTCCTGAATCAGAAGATTCTGAAACCGAGTCGGGCAATGAGGTCAAAGCTCTTATGACTCTAGCCAAATTCACATTTTCAGATAATGACTCTACAAGTGAAGAAAATCTGAATAGTGAATGTGAAAATGAAGATGATCTTCAAGATGCTTACAATGCCCTATATAAGGAAAGTTGTAAAATTGCTGTCAAACTTAAACTTCAAAAAGAAAAGTTTTCTAAACTCAAAAATTGTTTTGATTCACTTGTCTTAGAAAAATCACAAATTTCAGATAGTTTTGAAAAATCAAAATGTGATTTGGAATTCAAAAACTCACTAATTGTTGATTTAAAATCTGAAATTGAGAATCTTAAAACTGAAGTATCTTCTCTTCTGAGTTTAAAGGACACATGGAAATATGCCCAAGGTGATCCAAAGTTAGAAAAACTGTTATCCGGATCAAGAAAATGTGGCGATCGATCCGAGTTGGGCTATGATAAAAATTTATCTCCTAAACAAAAGTATACTCCTCCTATGTTTGTTAAAGGAGAGTCCTCAAACTCAAAAGGGAAAAGTACTTATCAAGATTTTTCTAAAAATTCAAAAACTTTTCAAAAACTTAGAAACAGCCATGTCAACTTTAATCAGAATCGAAATCCACTAGCTAAAAAGATAGTTGATTTACTCAAGGAGCTATTAAAATCTAACTCTATAGGTCATTCCTACAAGTATACACAAAAGAAGACCAACTATGTTCCTAAACCCAAAACAGTTATGAAATGGGTTCCTAAAGTCACCTGCTTGGTTGCTCACACTGCTTTCAAAGCAACAAGTCATTCAAAGTGGTACCTAGACAGTGGATGCTCCAGGCATATGACAGGTGACAAAGCCTTATTCACCGATCTGAAAGATATGACTGATGGTTCAATCACATTTGGTGATGGTAGCAATTGCAAGATTATAGGCCAAGGTACGGTTCAACTTTTTAATCTTCCGGTGTTTAAAAATGTTTTATACGTTGAAGGCCTAAAGCACAACTTGCTTAGTATATCACAAATATGTGATAATAACCATAATGTTCGGTTTTCTAATCAAAGTTATGAAATACTAAATAATTAGTGTTCTGTAATATTAACTGACGTAGAACGTCTGAAAATTGCTATATTATTAGCGAATCCAGCTCATCTAATCAAACATGTTACATGGTCCATACAGACGAGACCGATTTATGGCACAAACGTCTTGGACATGTACATTATCGAAATTTATATCGATTGAGCAAACGAGAACTTGTAAGAGGTTTACCCAAACTTCAAAATTAGATAAAATATGTGGTGAGTGCCGGATAGGCAAACAAACAAAGAACTCACACAAAAAGGTGAATTCAAATACCACATCAAGACCACTCGAACTTCTCCACATGGACTGGATAGGACCTACCAGAACGGAAAGTCGTGGTGGTAAAAAGTATATCTTGGTAATAGTCGATGACTTTACCAGATTCACTTGGGTAGTCTTCTTAAGGGATAAATCTGAAACCCTTGAAGAAGTAAGAAAAGTTCTCAAAAGGATTCAAACTGAAAAATCCCCTCAAATCAGTAAAATTCGTAGTGATCATGGATCTGAATTTGAGAATAGCAATTTTGAGAAGTTCTGTGCCGACCAAGGAATATTACATGAATTCTCTGCTCCCAAAACTCCACAACAAAATGGAATTGTAGAAAGGAAGAATAGGGTGCTTCAAGAAATGGCTAATGTCATGTTGAATAGCATGAAGCTCTCTAAAAATCTTTGGGTTAAAGCAGTCAACACAGCTTGCTATATTATTAACCGAGTCTACACTAGCAAAGATAATAATAAGACGGCTTACGAATTGTGGTTCAATAAAAAGCCTCTTGTTAAATACTTTCGAGTTTTTGGCAGCAAGTGCTATATTTTACGTGATCGTGAAAATTTGGGAAAGTTCGATACGAAGAGTGATGAAGGTATTTTTTTAGGATACTCTTTAAACAGTCGAGCTTATAGGGTCCTGAACAAAAGGATGGTGTGATTCAAGAATCCATTAATGTTGTCATTGATGATCATTTAAACACACCAACTTCTAATTCAGATAATGATGAAGTACTAATCATTGATAAACCGGATACTTCATCAAATCAAACTGATTCTGAGTTAAGGACCGTTAAAGATCATCCAACCACACAAATTCTTGGAAACCCTCTCACCGGTGTTCGCACCCGTAGACAACTTGAGGATATATGTAATTATGTATGTTTTACATCCCAAATTGAACCATCTAACGTAAAAGAAGCGCTCACTGATGAGAAACCGGATTGTTGCGATGCAAGATGAACTCAACCAATTCATAAGAAATGATGTTTGGTATCTCGTACCAAGACCTAAAGATAAACACATCATTGGAACAAAATGGATTTTCAAAAATAAGTCGACGAACGTGGAAATATAATTAGAAACAAGGCTAGACTGGTGGTACAAGGTTATACTCAAATTGAAGGGATTGATTTCGATGAAACCTTTGCACCGATAGCACGTCTTGAATCTATCAGACTATTTATATCCATTGCATGTTTTAAAAAGATAAAGATCTATCAGATGGATGTAAAAGTGCTTTTCTAAATGGCGATTTACATGAAGAAGTCTATGTTGAACAGCTAATGGGTTTTGAAGATTCCAAAAATACTGATTATGTGTATCGGCTTAAAAGGCACTTTATGGATTAAAACAAGCACCTAGGGCATGGTATGAGAAACTAACGAAATTTCTTTTAACTCATAATTTTCAAATGGGATCTGTTGATAAAACTTTGTTTGTTAAAAAACAAAATGATCATATCTTAATAATACAGATTTATGTTGATGATATCATTTATGGATCAACTTGTACTGACTACTGAGTTTGCAGATTTGATGAAATCACAATTTGAAATGAGCATGGTTGGGGAATTGACTTATTTCCTTGGATTGCAAGTAAAGCAACAATCAAGGAATATTCATTTCTCAATCTAAGTATGCCTTGAATCTAATTAAGAGATTTGGATTTGAGAATGGAAAGAATTTCGATACACCTAAGAGTACTAACAAGAAACTATCAAAAGAATATAAAGGTAAAAATGTAGACTCAAAACTTTATCTGAGTATGATTGGTAGTTTGTTATATCTAACTGCTAGTAGACCGGATATTTCTCTAAGTGTTGGTATTTGCGCAAGATATCAAACTGATCCAAAAGAATCTCACTTGATTGCTGTCAAGTTAGATATGTCGCAAGTACTGTAAATCTCGGTCTCTGGTATCTTCATGAAACCAATGTTCAATTAGCTGGGTACTCGGATGCTGACTGGGGTGGTAATCTAGATGATAGAAAATCAACCAGTGGTGGTTGTTTTTTCATTGAAAATTGTCTAGTTTCCTGGTTTAGTAAGAAACAAAATTCTATTTCACTTTCAACAGCTGAGTATATTACAGCTGGTAATGCATGTACACAGCTTGTTTGGATGCAACGAATGCTAAGTGATTATGGAATTAAACAGGATTCTATGTTATTACATTGTGATAATTCCAGTGCGATAAATATTTCAAAAAATCCTATTCAGCATTCTCGTACTAAGCATATTGACATTAGATTTCATTATATAAGGGAATTAGTAGAAGAAAAAGTTATATCTCTAGAATATATTCCTACTGAAGATCAACGTGCTGATATTTTCACAAAACCTCTTGATAAAAGCAGGTTCAAAAAGATGAAATTTGATCTTGGCATGTGCATTTTAAATTGATAATTTATGCCTTCTTGTATATTATTGTATATATTTGCTAGATTAAATTTCAATTTTTGTGTATATTGCAAGATATTGAATTTTTGGGGTTTGTACGACCAGTCGTGAGTATACACGACCGGTCGTAGATACCCACGACCAGTCGTGGAGCACGGATTTCACTTCATATTGGGGATTTTTCACTTTCTTCCTCATTTCTTCTTTCTTCTCCTTGGAGCCGAACTTCGACTCGTCGAACCCATCCTTCAAGTTCTTCAAGGTTAGTGTTCCAAATCCGTTTTTCTTGCATATTTGTGTCAAGATTGCTTCCTTTTCTCTCTTGAAGCTTTCTATCTTGAAAATCATTGAGATTTGGGGTTGAGATTTTGAAAAATCTATTTTGAGCAAACCCTCTTCTCAATCCTTTGCAACTTCTTTATTCCTTTAAATCCTTGTTGCAAATGGCTTCTAGAGGTAAGAAAACTACTTCACGTGGTCCTTCTTCTTCCTCCAGATCTACCCCTATATCTAAACGTCATCTTCTTGTTCCCAATGATGATCCATCATTTGTTAAGGACATTAGATCTCGTAAGGTTATCGTTGAACATCCTGTTGATGTCAATCATATTGCTCCATTTGACATCCTTCCTATGCTTGAAGCTATAGGTTGGACTAACTTATTGCATTGGGGTGGGCCTGCATACCGGTCCATTGCCCAATCCATGTTTTCATGTATTAGTGCATTTTCACAGGATAATTTAACTTTTCAAATTTCTACTAGAGAAGGGCCATTTGACGTTGATCGTCATTTAATTTCAGCCCTTATGGAAATTCCTGTGAATGATGAGGGTATTCCAATTCATAATTTAACTGATAAACCCTCAATGGCTGAAAAACGTATGCTAACTAAAGACTTGTGCAATATGGATGTTCAATGGACTCAAAAGGGAATGCGCTCCGCAAGGTATTTGTTACCCAAATACAGAATTCTTCACAGAATCTTTGTGTCTAATCTGTATCCTCGATCGGGTAATAAATCTGATTTAACTTCATTTATGGTTCGTGTTATCCATGCTATCTCAAATGGTACTCAGATTTGTTTACCTTCCTTAATCTGTCATTTCATTATTCAGTTTCGACTCCATCCTGGTCATAGTGACATTTCATTTGCATACTTTATGACTGTATTGGCTACTCATATGTTAGTCGATATGCCTGTTGATGAAGCACCTATCCATCATCTGATCTTCAATAATACAAATATTAATAAGATGAAGTTGGATCTGCTTCCTGAACAAGGTGGTGGTGGTGGTCCTGAAGAAGCTGGTGTTGATATTAATATGGATGATATTTTTGAGGAACTGGATTCTGACTCAGCTAATGATCCAGATTTTGTACCATCTGATGTTGATGCACGTTTGAGTGCATTAGAAGGTAGAGTTGAGAATATTAATGTTAAGTTGGAGAACATGTCTGTTGCTCATGATTTGCAATTCAAATACATGCGCAAATACCTAAGGCGCTTGAACAAAGGCATGCACCAACTTGATCCTTCTATTCCTGCTCCATCTTCAAGTTCTAATTCTGACTAGTTTCTATGAGACTTTTGGTGTGTAATAACTTTATTACTTTGCTCTTGTTTGATTGAGTTTGGTTTGGATTCTATGCTGGATATTTGTTCTTAATGTAATATTTATGCTGGATATCTGTGATGCTATCTTGAGTATCTCTATGTCTCTTTTGCTGTACTCTATTTCCTCCTCATGTTTACTCTCATTTCTTTATTTAGTTCTCCTTTGTCATATTGTGACAAAAAGGGGGAGAATGGTTTGTTGTTAATGTGATTGTGAGAGGAGTAGCATTGGTTATGTTACTCAGGAGGAGTGGGGTGTCAAGAAGAATATATGTTAATGTGATTGTGAGAGGAGTAGCATTGGTTGAATGTTAAATGTTGATTATTGATTTGCATGTATTAACCAGTTGATTTACTTTTGTTTGGTTATGTGTTTTGTCACTAATTTGACAAAGGGGGAGATTGTAAGTGCTATAGTTTCTATCCCTATGTGTTGTCAAATTTGTAGTGCCAAAATCACTATTATACTCTGTTATATATAACTTGCATAAGTGAAGCTCTCTCAAGGATCAACATACATAAACAAGCAAAGCTCTCAAGTACAAGACTCAAGATCTTGATTGAAAAAGCTGATCTCAAGACTCAAGTTGAAAGTCAAGCTGAACTCAAGACTCAAGCTGAAACTCAAGCTGATCTCAAGACTCAAGTTGAAAGTCAAGCTGAACTCAAGACTCAAGCTGAAACTCAAGTCACTTTCAAGATTGAGCTACTTCAAGGTTTAATCTACATCAAGACTTCAAGGCTCATTCTTCATGGTCTCTTGTTTCAATGTCCATACTTCATGATTGAGGTTTGTTTGACCATAGGATGACCTTAGAAGTAGGTCATTTCGGATACATAAGTCGAATGTTATTTTACATGTGATTGGTCTGTTCTTCGACCAGTCTTAGGTCTGCTTCGACTAGTCCTAGACTTGCTTCGACCAGTCTAAGAAAATCCTCGACCAGTCGTAAGTTTGTTACAAATTCCGGATAAAATCTGTTAGCCTTCCTGATCTTCGACCAGTCGTAGGAACAGTGTCGACTGATCTTCGACCAGTCGTAGAATCTACGACTCGAAGTCCAGCGAACTTTTGCAGGACCTACGACCAGTCGAAGGAAACCTACGACCAGTCGTAGGAGGGCTACGACCAGTCGTAGAACGGTCTGCGCTTATCCCGCCTAATCTTTCAAATATCTGTTATGGCTTCGACTAGTCGAAGAGCACTCTAGACCAGTCGAAGACCTGATCTTCTCACCTATAAATAGAGCACGAATCTCAGAAGAAATCATCGATTTAATTATAGTATTCAAGCCAATCTTCGTCGAACTTCTGAGAGATAATTTTGTGCTCCATCTAAGCTAAGTGTGCATATTTAATATCTTCTTTTCTTAGCTTTATTTTAATTGATTTTGTTTCTGCTATTCCAATCTGATTTGAAAAGAGGAATTGTTATTCCCTTTCTTTGGAATCAAAATCAATTAAGGCAAGCCCTATTTGGTTTAATTTAAAATCTATTAGAACTAGAACCATTGTAATCGAGTACTGGACATTGAACTTGGACATTCAATCATCTACTTTGATTTGGTTCTACCGGGCTGCTACAACGAAGAAGATATTCAGGTATTTTACATATTGTAAATTCCTTTCTATTATTTTGGTTTCTTTCAAGATTTGTCAGAAAAATCTTGTTATATTGGTTATCTGAGGAAAGCCAGGAAAACTCAGAAGTGGGGGTTTTTTTAATTGTGTAAGCCCACATACAAAGACACAATTGTAAGGGTTTTGGGTGAACTGGGAAAACCTATCTTTAGTGAACGCTAATATCCCCTGTGTGAGGATATTAGGAGTGGAGTAGCTTTTGTGTGGCTGTTGTATAACAGTTGGTGAACACACACAAGCGAACCACTATAAATCCTTTGTGTTGTGGTTGTTTATTTTATTCTTTTAATTTTTTTATTCTTTTTGTGGGATGTATGTATGGTGGTGAATGTTGTAATTATTTCAAGCTTTGTGAGAATGTTGTAATAGCTTAGAATTTACTTTCTGCTATTCCTTTATAAGCTTGTTTTTCAATTTCATTTGAAAGTTGTTCCAGCAAGGTTGCCCTGCCATTTTTATGGTGTATGGCTGTCCCTAGAACAATACATCTTTAATTACAAGTTATTTCAATTCAGTTCATATTTGTTTTTGTATTCCTCTTCGATTTGAGACTTGATACAAAGACCTTTCTAGAAATAAGGTTGTCCTACCATAAACTCTGTTTTTGGTGTAAGGTTGTCCTTAGAATAACGTTTGTATCAACCTCTCAAGATCTGAATTTTGAGGTTGTTTTTCTTTCCTGCATTATTATTTAATTTGGCTATCATTTTCTTTATTATTCCGCTGTTATAAGTTTTTATTTGGCATTGTCCTATTCACCCCCCCTCTAGGACATATAGCTTGGCCTTTTCAATTATCAATTGCAGGAATGGTGTCATGACTATGTATTTTGGGAATATGACATTGGAGTTAAACATCTTTTTCAATAACGGCAGAAACTTAGAGGAGGATGACGATTTCCACGACATTAACATGATTGACTCTTCAGTGGAAGATACGACACCTCTAACCTTATCCTCTGACTCTCTAGAGACGTGCCTGGCCCACTCCCGTGATTTTGATGATGACATGATTAAGGAGACGTGTGCCTTGCTTAATACTACACCGATACTTGAAGTTAACCGGTGGAGGCCACAATTCGAAGAATTGCCACAAACCGATGTAGTGCCTCTACCATCTAACCTCAAGCCACCGAAGCTTGACTTAAAACCTTTACCCTCTGATTTGAAATATGCCTATTTAGGTCAAGATGAGACATACCAGGTGGTGATCTCTGCCCACCTAGAGAAAGAACATGATATTATGCTCATATCTACTCTCATTGAGCATAAAGGAGCCCTGGGATGGACGATAGCAGACCTCAAGGGAATTGATCCCTCGATTTGTACTCACTGCATATATCTTGAGGATAATGCAAAAACCACTCGGCAACCACAACGTAGACTAAATCCAAACATGAAGGAAGTGGTTAAGGCCGAGGTTCTTAAACTATTTGACGTGGGTATCATATACCCTATATCTGATAGTCAATGGGTGAGTCCAACTCAAGTGGCCCTTAAGAAGTCCGGAATCACCATCGTAGCCAATGCTAATAATGAACTCGTGCCAACTAGAGTCACTACTGGTTGGAGAATGTGCATTGACTACAGGAAGTTGAATACCGTCACGAGGAAAGACCACTTTTCTTTACCATTCATTGATCAGATCCTGGAAAGGTTAGCTGGTCATTCCTATTACAGTTTCCTTGACGGGTATTGATCAGATTGAAATCGCCCCTGAGGATCCGGAAAAGACCATATTTACATGTCCCTACGGTACCTTTGCCTACCGAAGGATGCCATTCGGACTATGTAATGCCCCTGCCACCTTTCAGCGATGTATGCTTAGTATCTTTTCTGATATGGTGGGGCAATATCTAGAGGTCTTCATGGATGATTTCTCTGTTTACGGTCCATCTTTCATCAAGTGCTTGGAAAGTCTTAAATGTGTGCTGAAAAGATGTGAAGAAAAGAACTTGGTACTTAATTGGGAGAAGTGTCATTTCATGGTTCAGAAGGGAATTGTCCTTGGGCATATCATCTCGTCCAAAGGAATCGAGGTAGATAAGGCAAAAATCGATCTTATCTCTAACCTACCTCCACCCAAGAACATCAGAGACGTGCGATCCTTCTTAGGACATGCAGGATTTTACAGGCGATTCATAAAGGACTTTAGTCTCCTATCTCGTCCTTTATGTAATCTTCTTCAAAAGGATGCTCCGTACGAGTGGACTGAGCAATACCAGGAAGCTTTCACCAAGCTTAAGGGCACGTTAACCACTGCACCTATCATGCAGCCACCCGACTGGAGCCTTCCTTTTGAGCTTATGTGCGACGCTTCTGATTATGCTCTTGGAGCGGTTCTAGGCCAGAGAAAAGATAAGAGACCCTACGTCATCCATTACGCGAGTAGGACTTTAAATCCGGCCCAAGTAAACTACTCAACTACGGAAAAAGAACTCTTAGCCGTAGTGTTCGCCTTGGACAAATTTAGGTCCCACCTGATTGGATCCAAGATCACTATGTATACAGATCATGCGGCACTAAAGTATCTTCTTTCTAAGAATGATTCTAAGCCCCCCCTGATACGATGGATTCTTCTACTCCAAGAATTTGATTTGAAAATTAAAGATAAAAAGGGAGTAGAAAATGTTGTGGCCGATCACCTTTCTCGCCTTAATACCTCTGATCCCCTTGAGACGACCCATATCAACGACATGTTCCCTGATGAACATTTGTAGTCTCCCATTCACCTTGGTTGGATATTGCTAATTATCTTGCTACGGGTGCTATACCCACAATGGACTGCGTAAGATAAGAAGAAATTCTTCACGGAGGTGCGATTTTTCTAGGATGATCCTTATTTATTTAAATATTACCCAGACCAAATCCTAAGGAGATGTGTACCAGACGATGAGCATCAAAGCGTCATCTCCGTCTGTCACTCACAGGCCTGTGGTGGTCACTTTTCTTCTAAAAAGACCACGACCAAGATTCTACAGTGTGGCTTTTACTGGCTCACTATGTTTAGGGACACTCATGAGTTTTGCAAAGCTTGTGAGCGTTGTCAGAAATTGGGAGCATTGTCCCGTCGAAATATGATGCCTTTGAATCTCATCCTTATCATTGAAGCATTTGATTGCTGGGGCATCGATTTCATGGGACCATTCCCCCAATCGTTTGGAAATCTGTATATTTTGCTCGCAGTGAATTATGTCACTAAATGGGTTGAAGCGATTCCATGTCGAACTAATGACCATCGCACGGTCATTAAATTTCTAAAAGAAAACATCCTTTCTCAATTCGGAACGCCTCGAGCCATCATCAGTGATGGGGGCTCACACTTTTGTAATAAACCATTTGAGAGCTTAATGAAGAAATACGGTATCTCTCATAAGGTGAGCACCCCGTACCATCCACAGACAAGTGGGCAAGGTGAGATTTCTAATAGGGAAATTAAACACATTTTGGAGAAAACGGTTAACCCTGATCGTAAGGATTGGTCAATTCGATTGACCGATGCCTTATGGGCATACCGTACTGCCTTTAAAACCTCTATTGGAATGTCTCCCTTTAGACTTGTCTATGGGAAAGCTTGTCACTTGCCTGTGGAGCTGGAACATAAAGTATACTGGGCGATCAAAAATCTTAATTTCAATCTAGACAACGCTGGCTCACTACGCAAACTTCAATTGAATGAACTTGAGGAAATCCGAAATGATGCGTACGATAATTCGAGAATTTACAAGGACAAGATGAAAGCATTTCATGACCAACACATTTTACGAAAATTATTCACGCCTGGTCAGAAGGTCCTTTTGTACAATTCTTGATTACATCTCTTTCTGGGTAAGCTTCGATCTCATTGGACCGGCCCTTACATTGTTGTTACTGTTTTTCCTCATGGGGCCGTTGAAATAAGAGATCCCGACAATGACAAGGAGTTTAAAGTCAATGGCCATCGATTGAAACCATTTGTCGAGAAATTTGATTCAGAGGACATGTCCATGCCCCTGACTACTCCTGTTTACCAGGATTGATCTCCTAGTCTGATGGAGGTATAGGTAGGTTTATCGCCTTCATAGGACTAGGGTAGTTTCTTTATTTGTCTGGCTGAAGACGGTAAACTTAGCGCTCCTGGGAGGCAATCCAGCGCTTCATTTCATTCATTTTTATCATTGGTTAGTTCAAAGTTTGTGGGTAACATTACTGCAAACCCTCACGAGACTACAACTCGTCCACTAGGGGAAACCTAGGGTTTTAAAGGCTTGTTGTATACGCTAAATGCAATCGAGTGCACCTGCAAAAGTGGTATAGCCTCTTGATTCATTCGTCCAGGTACTATCTTTCCATCACTCCTCTTATATTTTCATTGTCCCATGTGCATTACGTGCCTATTTCTTTTACAGTGAAGATAATGTAGATCTTAGGTTGAGGGTGGGAGATTAACTTTCCTAAGTAGTGTTTTCTTGGTCTTGAGCAAAAATGGTGAAAATTTTTAATCTCGAAGTGATTTTGACAGCCATCTAGGGCACTTGGAACTTCAAGATACGTGATGCTAGTAATTTAAGACGCTTGGATTCAGTATCTGTTAGATTTCAGAGTTAAGTTTGAATTGTTAATCCATAATTAAAAGTTGTAAACATTGATTGAGTTATGATCTCATATGTCATATCTTGCTTTCACGTTAAGGTTTCAGTCTGATTTTGAAGGATTAACGTGGTACTCACGAAGCATGAAAAGAATCAGCCTAAGAAAATTGAAAGGATTGGGCAAATAATCTTCACCATAGGTTTGCTCCCTATAGATGAAGGTTCAAGTTCCCAAAGTAACCAGTCGGAAAGGGGTAGGCAGTGGTCTTCACCATAGGTTTGCTCCCTATAAATGAGGACTCGATTCCCCTTCTTGGCATTACTTTTAATGAAAAAAAAATCAAAAAAATTAAAAGAATAAAAAGATAATGTGTAAGGCAAAGTTGGGTTACCGTGAATTCTCTTATTGGTTACCGATAATATCTTTAAATAGAGAGGTGAATCTTAATGTTGATAAGTCGAGATTAGACTATACATCCATGGAATTCAATGTTTAGAATTTTTCTAATTCCTGGAATAATACTTTGAACTTGATTATGAAGTTTGCCGTGCGCCTGAGTCTAGGAGAAAGTAATACCCAACATTCATGAATCTGAGAATTCTCATATCTGGATTATTCTGCAAAAATCACTCGAGTTTATAAATTGTTCTGTAATTCTCAACTTACTTTTCGCATATTTGCTCGGGACTAGTAAAATGCTGGTTGGGGGTTGTGTTAAGGGTCAAATATTGCATATCAGACCCGGTTGTTGCCTAGATTTATGAACATGGTACCGTTTAATAACTCATTTTAATCATGTTTCTGTTGCAAGATGGAATTGCGAGCTGGGACTGGATCGGGATGCTAAAAGTATTGATTTAACGTCAGAATGCACCAAGGCAAGGGACGGACTCCAAGGGACTAAGATCGACGAATTTACACGCCAGAGACTTGAGAAAGTCGAGAAACTGAAGCTCAAGTGGCCCGAAATTGATCTAGAATGCTAGATCACAGGGTTCTCACCATCCGTTGGGCTTGAAACTTCATAAATGGCCTAAGAACCACAAATTAACCGTACACGTCAAATTTCAGCCATTGGATCCTAGTAGAAGTGGCCCAACGGATAGATCAGCCCATAAACCGTCAATTTTGGGCCCATATGACATCTGGATATGCTTCAATTCTTGAATCAACACCTTAAATGATATGGCAGAATGGATGGACGGAGTAGATTTCTCACAAACATCTCTGTGGGACCCATACAGGTAGTGCATGTACAAGTTATGCAGGTGCACCGGGCGTACACCAAATATCCAAAAGTCGGTCAGCAAGCGCTGACCGACTCTTCTTCTCAAATCAGGAATTCGCTCATAGCGGTGAACGTGGGTTCACCGGTTCCTCTCAGTGGGGCCCACTCCTCTTCCAAAGCATTAATTGGGAACGTCCATTGTGTGTATAGGTGGGGTATTTACCTCACCAAGGTGGCCTCTTGAGACCATGTAAGATGTTGCAGAATCCTAACCGTTAAATGCATGATGAACGGCGGAGTAGAAGATATTGTGGGCCACATAGAATTTGGTCCAAAAATAGTGATTCCCACCTGGTTTTTCGAGCAGAATGCAGTGGACGGCGTGGATTTCTCAAAACAAAAGCGATGTGGGCCCCACCATCAGTACAGCGTAAGTACGTTACGCACCCTATTTTCGCGTCCGGGAAATCCGGAACTTCCGGCCGATTGTGGGCCACTACCTGTGATCGGATTGGTGATCCGAGCCATCCAAGTGAAGCCCAGGCTAGGGTTGACCCTAGCCATGAAGACAGATCCAAAAGCAAGGACGATCAGCGTCTTAGCCAATCCCAAACGTAACTGGTTATATGGAAGGCTGCGCAAAGGAGAGTCCGGTTCCTCTTGAAGTTCGGACTGCGGAAACAGGCAGAGGGCTGCGAATCTCTCCAGGGATCTGGCTCTTCTTGTTGCTGCCTATAAGTAAGGAGAGAAAGGATTCAAGGAGGGTAGCTTGGCTTGGTTGGAACGAGGAAAGGAGAAGTTGGAACGTGAGAGAGAGAAGGAGGTAGCGGGATCCAAATTGAGGTGGCTGCACGTGAGCTTAGGGGAGGGCTTGGATGATTGAAGGCAGGGAACTCCTTTGGTTTTCCTTATTTTCTTTTTCTCCTTGTTCTTATTCGCTGGCTATTGTTTTTTTGGTTTCCTTCTTGTCTCTCATGATTCCTAAGGTTATTAGCCTAATCAGATTTATGTGTGGCTAAACCTCTTAGCTAGGGCTAAGAGGTGAAGCTTGTAGTGAGATGGGAGACTCTATTTTTATGCCTTTGATTTAATTTGTTGAACTACTTTGAGCAGGGTTCAGTCAGGCGAATGCTTTTAGTTTTTAATGGTTTGTTGTGACTGAAATTACAATAGATCTGCGATGGCTTTGAGTTTTCCTTTCTCCTTTCCATGTTTATGAAGTCAGGAAGCCCTGTTGTTCATCATTGTTCCATGGGCATGGTCGGATGACAGTACCCTCCCTAATCTTCATACATTGATTGATCGGTTGGTAATTAGTTTAATTCTGTTGATTGCTTTGTCTCCTGGGCATGGTTTGGTGATGGAATCCATTCTAATTCATATACCTTTCATCTCGTGAAAACTAATTCAAGTAAGTTCAGTTTAATTTACATGATTTTTGATGCAGGCATAAGATCTCCCTGATCTCTACAAGTGGATCCTCTGAATCCCTAGTTTCCTTCCTCTGAATTCATTAAGTGTTAGAGTAGTATTTCACTATTTTTCCTCAAATTACAACTCAAATCAGATTTCATCTCATTCTAGTTATAGTTCTAGTTATTTTCAGACAACGTACAGATATCAGTCCCTTGGGATTCGACCTCGGTCTTACCGAGTTTATTACTACATCACAACCCTTTACTTGGGGAGTGAACAAGTTTTTGGCGCCGTTGCCGGGGATTGACGGCTACATTTTTCTGAAATTAATTAGTTTTAGAATTATGTTAAGATTAGGATTTTACTAACTTTAGGTTAAAAGTTTTTATTTTATTTTTAGAAACTAACCTGTTTTCCTATTTTGTAGGATCCTGAAATAACTTCTAAATTGGTAATCCCTTTCTAATTCCTCTACTTTTTCTATTTTTAGAATTATTATTTGAGTTTTAGAAATTTTCTTATTCTAAGCTTTCTTTTAATTTTAGAAATTCTCTATTTTCTAGTATTTTTCTATTTTTAGGAACTAATTTATTTTTAGAAACTTTCCTCTTTTGTTTCTAGAAACTAGGTTAGTTATTTCCCTCTTTAGAGATTCTTTCTAATTTTAGAAACTAACTCATCTTTCCTTCATTTTTAGAAACTCCCTAATTCTGGCACTTTCCTTTTTAGAAACTAACTTTCTTATTGTGTAGGCTTTTAAGGTAGAAATTTCTAATTCAGTAAGCTTTCTCTCTACTTTCTATTTTTCAGTTCTCTTTTAGTAATTTACTTTCTAGTTTAGGCTTTTCTTCTTTTAGAAACTGACTTGTTTGTTTTCTTTTGCAGGTCTTTAACTTAGGGACTTCAAGTTGGTAATTTCTTTCCAACTCTCTCTCTCTTTCTAGATTTTCTTTTCGTTCGAATTTGATTGAGGGCTGCGAGTGTTTCATGCCCAAGTGGGCCCATGACAACACTCGACGTCTCTTGACTGAAGGAGGATTGGTTGAGGGGTTGACTATCCATCGCAGGACTAGACACCACTCGAAATCCCCTGAGTTAATTGAAGTTATGGCTGAAGACCAACCTCCTCTACTTCCACCCAGGGTGGAGGATACCCAAGATGAGAACGAGGTGCATCAGGCACCCGCGCCTCGTACTTTACGATATTATCTACAACCGGCGAGAGTGAGTACGCCCTCATGCATGATTTTCCCTAAAAACATAGGACAAATGGACATCAAGCCAGGAGTTATCCAACTCCTTCCCAAATTCCATGGACTTGAATCAGAAAGTTCATATTTACATTTGAAAGAGTTCGATGAGATTATAGCTGCATTATGTTTTCCTAATGTATCTGAGGATACAATTAGGCTGAAACTTTTTCCTTTTTCCTTAAAAGAGAAAGTTAAGACGTGGTTACATTCACTCCGTCTTAGATCCATTGGCACATGGAACGACATGCAGAGGGAATTTATAAAAAAATTCTTCCCACATCATAAAACGATTACCCTCAGAAAAGCAATCATGAACTTTGCCCAAAAGGAAGATGAAACATTCTTCCAATGTTGGGAAATGTTCAAAGATTTGGTCAGTTCATGCCTACAACACGGATTTGAAACGTGGCGCATTACAAATTTTTTCTATGATGGACTGACATCTTCCATGCGCCAAATGGTCGAGACAATGTGTAATGGAGAGTTCATTAATAAAGATGTTGACGAGGTATGGGATTGCCTCGATAGTCTTGCTGAGAAAACATAATCATGGGACTATTACCTAAAGTCGAACACCACGTCTAGGCTAACTCAATTAAAGGAGAAAGGTGGATTGTATCTCTTGAAAGAAGAGGATGACCTCAAGTGTAAAGTGACTACGCTCATAAGGAAAGTTGAGGCCATGGAAGGAAAGAAGGATAAGGTTAATGAAATTGTTTGCGGCATCTGTGATTGCAACATTCATACAACTGAAAATTGTCCTACAATACCTGCCTTTCGAGGAGTGTTAAATGAACAAGCTAATGCCGTAAACAACTATTAAAGACCTTTTACTGGACCTAACTCCAATACGTACAATCCTGGATGGAAAAATCATCCAAACTTTAGTTGGAGGAATGGACAAACAGCTACTCCTCAAGGTTTCTTCAATCAAAATTCAAATCAAGTGAAACCTCAATAGGAACCGGTTCAAAATTTCATACAAGAGCTGGCTTAGGCATTGCGGGTAATTACAGATTTTATGTAAAAGATAGATTCTCGTATGACGGTTATAGAAAAGGGGATGCTTCCTACATAACCTCTCCCCAATCCTAAACCGCAGTACGAGATTAATGATCCCAGCTCTTCAAATCAGATGGGGCACGCTAAATCCATCACCACTCTTAGGAGTGGAAAGATCATTGATAAAACTCTTCCAGTTAGACGCGAAAAGCCTCAAGAACCAGAAGAGGACAACAATGATGGATCTAGTGATGCCCCACAAAAATTAGAACCGGAACTTCTAGAGAAGCCAGTTGATCCATTCCCCTAATGATTGGTTTCACCAAAACCTCTCTCTAACTCTCAGGATATCCTAGAAGTGTTGAAACAAGTGAAAGTCAACATTTCTCTACTTGATGTCGTTAAACAGATACCTTCATATGCCAAATTCCTGAAAGACTTATGCACGACCAAACGATGGCAGAGTATTCAAAAGAAGATCTTCTTGACCGAGAAAGTGAGTGTCATCCTAAAGCAAGACGTGCCACAGAAATTCAAGGATCCCGGTAGCCCAACCATATCATGTGTAATCGGAGACCATCGAATTGATCATGCACTTCTTGACTTAGGAGCGAGCGTCAATCTGATTCCTTACGCGGTATACAAACAATTAGGTTTGGGTGAATTAAAACCCACCCTAACCACACAACAACTTGCTGATCGCTCTGTTCATGTACCGAGGGATAATTGAGGATGTTTTGGTCCAAGTTGATAGATTTTACTACCCTGTAGATTTTATCATCCTGGACACCGAACCCATCAATAACATAAGCACTCAGATCCCTGTCATTCTTGGCCGCCCATTCCTTGCCACTTCAAATGCAATTATCAATTACAGGAATGGTGTCATGACTATGTCTTTTGGGAATATGGCATTGGAGTCAAACATCTTTTTCAATAACGGCAGAAACTTAGAGGCGGATGACGATTTTCAAGACATTAACATGATTGACTCTTTAGTGGAAGATACGACACCTCTAACCTTATCCTCTAACTCTCTAGAGACGTGCCTGGCCCACTCCCATGATTTTGATGATGACATGATTAAGGAGACGTGTGCCTTGCTTGATACTGCACCGGTACTTGAAGTTAACCGGTGGAGGCCACAATTCGAAGAATTGCCACAAACCGATGAGTGCCTCTACCGTCTAACCTCAAGCCGCCGAAGCTTGACCTAAAACCTTCGCCCTCTGATTTGAAATATGCCTATTTAGGTCAAGATGAGACATACCCAGTGGTGATCTCTACCCATCTAGAGAAAGAATATGAGAGTATGCTCATATCTACTCTCATTGAGCATAAACGAGCCCTGGGATGGACGATAGCGGACCTCAAGGGAATCGATCCCTCGATTTGTACTTACCGCATATATCTTGAAGATAATGCAAAAAACACTTAGCAACCACAACGTAGACTAAATCCAAACATGAAGGAAGTGGTTAAGGCTGAGGTTCTTAAACTATTGGACGTGGGTATCATATACCCTATATCTGATAGTCAATGGGTGAGTCCAACTCAAGTGGTCCCTAAGAAGTCCGGAATCACCATCGTAGCCAATGCTAATAATGAACTCGTGCCAACTAGAGTCACTACTGGTTGGAGAATGTGCATTGACTACAAGAAGTTGAATACCGTCACGAGGAAAGACCACTTTTCTTTACCATTCATTGATCAGATCCTGGAAAGGTTAGCTGGTCATTCCTATTACAGTTTCCTTGAAGGGTATTCAGGCTACAACCAGATAGAGATAGCCCCTGAAGACCAGGAAAAGACCACATTTACATGTCCCTACGGCACCCTTGCCTACCGAAGGATGTCATTCGGACTATGTAATGCCCCTGCCACCTTTCAGCGATGTATGCTTAGTATCTTTTCTGATATGGTGGGGCAATATCTAGAGGTCTTCATGGACGATTTCTCTGTTTACGGTCCATCTTTCAGCAAGTGCTTGGAAAGTCTTAAATGTGTGCTGAAAAGATGTGAAGAAAAGAACTTGGTACTTAATTGGGAGAAGTGTCATTTCATGGTTCAGAAGGGAATTGTCCTTGGGCATATCATCTCGTCCAAAGGAATCGAGGTAGATAAGGCAAAACTCGATCTTCTCTTTAACCTACCTCTACCCAAGAACATCAGAGACGTGCGATCCTTCTTAGGACACGCAGGATTTTACAGGCGATTCATAAAGGACTTTAGTCTCCTCTCTCATCCTTTATGTAATCTTCTTCAAAAGGATGCTCCGTACGAGTGGACTGAGCAATGCCAGGAAGCTTTCACCAAGCTTAAGGGCACGTTAACCACTGCACCTATCATGCAGCCACCCGACTGGAGCCTTCCTTTTGAGCTTATGTGCGACGCTTCTGATTATGCTCTTGGAGCGGTTCTAGGCCAGAGAAAAGATAAGAGACCCTACGTCATCCATTACGCGAGTAGGACTTTAAATCGGGCCCAAGTAAACTACTCAACTACGGAAAAAGAACTCTTAGCCGTAGTGTTCGCCTTGGACAAATTTAGGTCCTACCTATTGGATCCAAGATCATTATCAATACAGATCATGCGGCACTGAAGTATCTTCTTTCTAAGAATGATTCTAAGCCCCGCCTGATACGATGGATTCTTCTACCCCAAGAATTTAATTTGGAAATTAAAGATAAAAAGGGAGTAGAAAACGTTGTGGCCGATCGCCTTTCTCGCCTTAATACCTCTGATCCCCTTGAGACGACCCATATCAACAACATGTTCCCTGATGAATAGCTGTTCAGAGTCTCCCATTCACCTTGGTTCGCTGATATTGCTAATTATCTTGCTACAGGTGCCATGCCGACACAATGGACTGCGTAAGATACGAAGAAATTCTTCACCGAGGTACGTAACTTTTTCTGGGATGATCCTTATTTATTTCAATATTGCTCAGACCAAATCCTAAGGAGATGTGTACCAGACGATGAGCATCAAAGCGTCATCTCCTTCTGTCACTCACAGGCCTGTGGTGGTCACTTTTCTGCTAAAAAGACCACGACCAAGATTCTGTAGTGTGGCTTTTACTGGCCCACTATGTTTAGGGACAATTATGAATTTTGCAAAGCTTGTGAGCGTTGTCAGAAATTGGGAGCATTGTCCCGTCGAAATATGATGCCTTTGAATCTCATCCTTATCATTGAAGCATTTGATTGCTGGGGCATCGATTTCATGGGACCATTCCCCCAATCATTTGGAAATCTGTATATTTTGCTCGCCGTGGATTATGTCACTAAATGGGTCGAAGTAATTTCGTGTCGAACTAATGACTATCGCATTGTCATTAAATTCCTAAAAGAAAACATCATTTCTCGATTCGGAACGCCTCGAGCCATCATCAGTGATGAGGGCTCACACTTTTGTAATAAACCATTTGAGAGCTTAATGAAGAAATACGGTATCTCTTATAAGGTGAGCACCCCGTACCACCCACAGACAAGTGGGCAAGGTGAGATTTCTAATAGGGAAATTAAACATATTTTGGAGAAAACGGTTAACCCTGATCGTAAGGATTAGTCAATTCGATTGACCGATGCCTTATGGACATACCGTACTGCCTTTAAAACCCCTATTAGAATGTCTCCCTTTAGACTTGTCTATGGGAAAGCTTGTCACTTGCTTATGGAGCTAAAACATAAAGCATACTGGGCGATCAAAAATCTTAATTTCAATCTGGACAACGCTGGCTCACTACGCAAACTTCAATTGAATGAACTTGAGGAAATCCGGAATGATGCGTACGATAATTCGAGAATTTACAAGGACAAGATGAAAGCATTTCATGACCAACACATTTTACGAAAATCATTCACGCCTGGTCAGAAGGTCCTTTTGTACAATTCTCGATTACATCTCTTTTCGGGTAAGCTTCGATCTCCTTGGACCGGCCCTTACATTATTGTTACTGTTTTTCCTCATGGGGTTGTTGAAATAAGAGATCCGGACAATGGCAAGGAGTTTAAAGTCAATGGACATCGATTGAAACCATTTGCCGAGAAATTTGATTCAGAGGACATGTTCATGCCCCTGACTGCTCATGTTTACCAAGATTGATCTCCTAGTCTGATGGAGGTATAGGTAGGTTTATCGCTTTCATAGGACTAGGGTAGTTGCTTTATTTGTTTGGCTAAAGACGGTAAACTTAGCACTCTTGGGAGGCAACCCAGCGCTTCATTTCATTTCATTTTTATCATTGGTTAGTTCAATGTTTGTGGGTAACATTACTGCAAACCCTCACGAGACTACAACTCGTCCACTAGGGGCAACCTAGGGGTTTAAAGGCTTGTTGCATACGCTAAATGCAATCGAGAGCACCTGCAAAAGTGGTATAGCCTCTTGATTCTTTCGTCTAGGTACTATCGTTCCATCACTCCTCTTATATTTTCGTTGTCCCATGTGCATTACATGCCCATTTCTTTTACATTGAGGACAATGTAGATCTTAGGTTGGGGGTGGGAGATTAACTTTCCTAAGCAGTGTTTTCTTGGTCTTGAGCAAAAATGGTGAAAATTTTTAATCTCGGAGTGATTTTGACAGCTATCTAGGGCACTTGGAACTTCAAGATACGTGATGCTGGTAATTTAAGACGCTTAGATTCAGTATCTGTTAGATTTCAGAGTTAAGTTTGAATTGTTAATCCAGAATTAGAAGTTGTAAACATTAATTGAGTTATGATCTCATATGTCATATCTTGTTTTCACGTTAAGGTTTCAGTCTGATCTTGAAGGATTAACGTGGTACTCACGAAGCATGAAAAGAATCAGCCTGAGAAAATTGAAAGGATTGGGCGAATAATCTTCACCATAGGTTTGCTCCCTATAGGTGAAGGTTCAAGTTCCCAAAGTAACCAGTCGGAAAGGGGTAGGCAATGGTCTTCACCATAGGTTTGCTCCCTATAAATGAGGACTCGATTCCCCTTCTTGGCGTTACTTTTAATGAAAAAAATATCAAAAAAATTAAAAGAATAAAAAGATAATGTGTAAGGCAAAGTTGGGTTACAGTGAATTCTCTTATTGGTTACCGATAATATCTTTAAATAGAGAGGTGAATCTTAATGTTGATAAGTCGAGATTAGACTACACATCCATGGAATTCAATGTTTAGAATTTTTCTAATTCTTGGAATAATACTTTGAACTTGATTATGAAGTTTGCCGTGCGCCTGAGTCTAGGAGAAAGTAATACCCAACATTCATGAATCTGAGAATTCTCATATCTGGATTATTCTGCAAAAATCACTCGAGTTTATAAATTGTTCTGTAATTCTCAACTTACTTTTCGCATATTTTGCTCGGGACTAGCAAAATGCTGGTTGGGGGTTGTGTTGAGGGTCAAATATTGCATATCAGACCCAGTTGTTGCCTAGATTTATGAACATGGTACCGTTTAATAGCTCATTTTAATCATGTTTCTATTGTTAGATGGAATTGCGAGCTGGGACTTGATCGGGATGCTAAAAGCATGGAATTAACGTTCAGAATGCACCAAGGCAAGGGACGGACTCCAAGGGACTGAGATCGACGAATTTACACGCCAGAGACCTGAGAAAATCGAGAAACTGAAGCTCAAGTGGCCCGAAATTGGTCCAGAATGCTAGATCACAGGGTTCTCACCATCCGTTGGGTTTGAAACTTCATAAATGGCCTAAGAACCACAAATTAACCGTACACGTCAAATTTCAGCCATTGGATCTTAGTAGAAGTGGCCCAACGGATAGATCAGCCCATAAACCATCAATTTTGGGCCCATATGACATCTGGATATGCTTCAATTCTTGAATCAACACCTTAAATGATATGGCAGAATGGATGGACGGAGTAGATTTCTCACAAACATCTCTGTGGGACCCATACAGGTAGTGCATGTACAAGTTATGCAGGTGCACCGGGCGTACACCAAATATCCAAAAGTCGGTCAGCAAGCGCTGACCGACTCTTCTTCTCAAATCCAGAATTCACTCATAGCGGCGAACGTGGGTCCGCCGATTCCTCTCAGTGGGGCCCACTCCTCTTCCAAAGCATCAATCGGGACCGTCCATTGTGTGCATAGGTGGGGTATTTACCTCACCAAGGTGGCCTCTTGAGACCATGTAAGATGTTGCAGAATCCTAACCGTTAAATGCATGATGAACAACGGAGTAGAAGATATTGTGGGCCACATAGAATTTGGTCCAAAAATAGTGATTCCCACCTGGTTTTTCGAGCAGAATGCAGTGGACGGCGTGGATTTCTCAAAATAAAAGCGATGTGGGCCCCACCATCAGTACAGCGTAAGTACGTTACGCACCCTGTTTTCGCGTCCGGGAAATCCGGAACTTCCGGCCGATTGTGGGCCACTGCCTGTGATCGGATTGGTGATCCGAACCATCCAAGTGAAGCCCAGGCCAGGGTTGACCCTAGCCATGAAGACAGATCCAAAAGCAGGGACGATCAGCGTCCTAGCCAATCCCAAACGTAACTGGTTATACGGAAGGCTGTGCAAAGGAGAGTCCTGTTCTTCTTGAAGTTCAGACTGCGGAAACAGGCAAGGGCTACGAATCTCTCCAGGGATCTGGCTCTTCTTGTTACTGCCTATAAGTAAGGAGGGAAAGGATTCAAGTAAGGGGGCTTGGCTTGGTTGGAACGAGGAAAGGAGAAGCTGGAACGTGAGAGAGAGAAGGAGGCAGCAGGATCCAAATTGAGGTGGCTGCACGTGAGCTTGGGGGAGGGCTTGGTCGATTGAAGGCAGGGAACTCCTTTGGTTTTCCTTATTTTCTTTTTCTCCTTGTTCTTATTCGCTGGCTATTGTTTTTTTGGTTTCCTTCTTGTCTCTCATGATTCCTAAGGTTATTAGCCTAATCAGATTTATGTGTGGCTAAACCTCTTAGCTAGGGCTAAGAGGTGAAGCTTGTAGTGAGATGGGAGACTTTATTTTTATGCCTTTGATTTAATTTGTTGAACTACTTTGAGTATGGTTCAGTCAGGGGAATGCTTTTAGTTTTTAATGGTTTGTTGTGACTAAAATTACAATAGATCTGCGATGGCTTTGAGTTTTTCTTTCTCCTTTTCATGTTTATGAAGTCAGGAAGCCCTGTTGTTCATCATTGTTCCATGGGCATGGTCGGATGACAGTACCCTCCCTAATCTTCATACATTGATTGATCGGTTGGTAATTAGTTTAATTCTGTTGATTGCTTTGTCTCCTGGGCATGGTTTGGTGATGGAATCCATTCTAATTCATATACCTTTTATCTCGTGAAAACTAATTCAAGTAAGTTCAGTTTAATTTCCATGATTTTTGATGCAGGCATAAGATCTCCCTGATCTCTACAAGTGGATCCTCTGAATCCCTAGTTTCCTTCCTCTGAATTCATTAAGTGTTAGAGTAGTATTTCACTATTTTTCCTCAAATTACAACTCAAATCAGATTTCATCTCATTCTAGTTATAGTTCTAGTTATTTTCAGAGAACGTACAGATATCAGTCCCTTGGGATTCGACTTCGGTCTTACCGAGTTTATTACTACATCACAACCCTATACTTGGGGAGTGAACATACTGCAACCCCGTCACTTTATCTACTAATCCCTATTACTTAGTGTTGCAATCCCGTCACTTTGTCTAGTGAACCCCATCACTTTGTGCTGCAACCCCGTCGCTTTGTCTACTGAACCCCGTCACTTTGTACTGCAACTCCATTACTTTGTCTACTGAACTCCATCACTTTGTACTGCAACATCATCACTTTGTCTACTATACCCCGTCACTTTGTACGCAACATCGTCACTTTGTCTACTGTACTCTGTCACTTTGTGCTACAACCTCATCACTTTGTCTACTGCTCCCCATCACTTTGTACTGCAACCTCGTCACTTTGTCTAGTGAACCCCGTTACTTTGTACTGCAACCCCGCCACTTTGTCTACTGAACCCCGTCACCTTGTACTACAACCCCGTCACTTTGTCTATTGCACCTAGGGGTGTGCACGAGTCGATCTGAGTCGAACTGGGCTCAACTCGGCCCAGCCCGGTCACCAGTCACACCCAGCCCGGTCACCGGGCCAACATGTCTAGCCCGAACCCGGCCCGGTCAGCAATCGGGCGAGTTCGGGCTAGTTTCGAACCTTCGAGTTCGGGCCAGTTTCGGGATGAGTCGGGCCAAGTCGGGAAAACCTATAAAACCGAAAATAGCTGAAAACCTACAACAATAACATAAGAGTAAGAAAAAAAATTAAATCCCTCTTTAAAACGTCCACAATTTAAAGTTGAAAATGGGATCGTACGTCCAAGATTGGATCCAACGCCATCACCAATTAGTTTGAAAATAAAAAAAAACAGCTTGAGATGTCATCCATGGCTAGATCTGATTCAGAAGTCGCAAAAAGAAATAACCAAAACCCCTTAAAATAGTAGGTCCGCTCGAACCACAAAAATAACTGAAAATCAGATCGTAAAGTTAGCATCAGTAGATCGCATATCTCTACACAGATCTAACCTCAACAAAAACTGCTCGAAAGTCGATCGTAGATACAAGATTCAATACAATAACATGAAAAAAACCACAAACTTTGCTGCAAGTCCAATCATAGATTCAAGATCAAATACAATAAAATAAAACCTTGTCGTAGATTAAAGATCCACAACAATAACATAAGAAAAATAATAAAATTCACAATAAATAAATAAACAACTCAAAAGACTACATATAAAAGCTGAAATCTCGATCGTAGGTTCAAGATCATATTCAATAACGCCACGACATAACAAGAAAATCAGAAACAGATAACGGAAATCTCATCCACAGTAAGATCTACATCGTAAATAAAAGATAAAAATACCTAAAATCCCCTTAAAATAGTAGATCTATTGATGTAACAACATCTATCTAGATCTAGGTCGTGAAAAGAAAATGAAGAAAAATAAAATTTCCGAATTTGAAATCACAGAAAGGAAAGAAAGAAAACGGACATACCTTGAGAGAGAAGGGTTTCAGAAGCTTTTTCTTTTTCTTTTTCCTTAAAACAAGGTATATATACCCTAAAGGGCGAGTCGAGTCGGGTTTCGGGCCGAGTCGGGCCGAAGTGGGACCTATCTGAGCTCGACCCGAACTCAGTTTCGGGCCGAAGAAAATGGCCCGTCCCGACCCGAACTCAGTTCCGGGTCGGGCCGAGTCGAGTGAGTTAACCGGGCTAGCCCGGTTCGTGTACACCCCTAATTGTACCCCGTCACTTTGTACTGCAACCCCGTCACTTTGTCTACTGTACCCCGTCACTTTGTACTGCAACCCCGTCACTTTGTCTATTGTACCCCGTCACTTTGTACCGCAACCCTGTCACTTTGTCTACTGAACCCCGTCACTTTGTACTGCAACCCCGTCACTTTGTACTACAACCCCGTCACTTTGTCTACTGAATCCCGTCACTTTGTACTGCAACATCATCACTTTGTCTACTGTACCCCGTCACTTTGTACTGCAACCCTGTCACTTTGTCTACTGAACCCCGTCACTTTGTACTGCAACCCCGTCACTTTGTCTACTGCAGTACAAAGTGACGGGGTTCAGTAGACAAAGTGACGGGGTTGTAGTACAAAGTGACGGGGTTCACTAGACAAAGTGACGGGGTTGCAGTACAAAGTAATGGGGTTCAGTAGACAAAGTGATAGAGTTGCAGTACAAAGTGACAGGGTACAGTAGACAAAGTGACGGGGTTGCAGTACAAAGTAACGGGGTTCAGTAGACAAAGTGACGGGGTTGCAGTACAAAGTGACGGGGTTCACTAGACAAAGTGACGAGGTTGCAGCATAAAGTGACGGGGTATAGTAGACAAAGTGACGAGGTTGTAGCACAAAGTGATGGGGTATGGTAGATAAAGTGACGATGTTACATACAAAGTAACAGAGTTCAGTAGACAAAGTAACGGGGTTGCAGTACAAAGTGACGGGGTTCAGTAGACAAAGTGACGGGGTTCACTAGACAAAGTGACGAGGTTGTAACACTAAGTGATAGGGTTCAGTAGATAAAGTGATGGGGTCGCAGTACAAAGTGATGGGGTTCAGTAGACAAAGTGACGAGGTTTGGATTGGATTCAGTCGTAATAAATGGTAGGCGTGACTCTCTCTACTATTTTCTGTGGTGGGGTCCACTCGAGTTTTGGATCTGATTCATTCTTTGGCTCATGCCCTAAAATGATCTCTCCAAATGGATGGACGGTATGGATACAAAACATACATCATAGTGGGACCCATATAAATAGGTGACATCACTTCAGTAGCGAGTCTCACTAGTCAATGTTTCACTGAATCCCAAATGGAAATGAAAGCGGATTGGCTACTCCCCCCACCACCAGCCCGGTGGTGGTGGTGGTGGTCGATACTCTATGGGCCCCACCATGATGTATATGTTTCATCTATTCCGTTAATCTATTTTTACATATAATTTTAGGGGTTGATCCCAAAAATGAGAGGAATATAAATCTCATATGGACCACACCACAGGAAAACAATGGTGATTGGATATCCATCATTAAAGTCCTCTTAGGGCCCACCGTACTGTTTATTTGACATCCAATCTGTTGGTTTGGTCATAAAGACCCAAATGAAGGGAAAAGCTTGATCCAAAACTTTTATGGCCCCCCAAAAAGTTGTTAATGGTCAACATTCATTCAACACTATTTCATGTAATGTGTTCCACTTGAGATTGGGTTATACCTCATTTTTGGTCTTAGACCATAAAATGATCTAGAAAAATAAATGGACGGCATGGATGAAACACATACATCATGGTGGGCTCACATAGTACCAAGTGGCAGGGGAGTAGCTAGTCCGTTTCTAATGGAAACCATGGATGCGAATTCATCGGAGAAAGCCTCTTGCATGAAGTTCCAGCACCGGGATGTATAATGGGGTCCACCATGATGTTTGTAAGAATTTCAATCCATTCATCCATTTTTAGAGCTCATTTTAAGACATGTAACCAAAAAATAGGATGATCAAAAACTCAACTACGCCAAACAAGATGAAACATTGGAGAAAGAAATTCCTACAATTGAAACCTTCTTAGGCGTCTTGATGTTTATATGCCATCCAGACTATTTATAAGGTCATTTTTACTAAGATGAAGTGAAAATACCAAAATATTAGACCGATGCAAAACTTTTGTGGCCATATAAATATTTCAACAGTGGACACTAAATCCCCATTGTTTCCTCTTGTGTGGCCCATTTGAGTTTTGTATACACCTTAGTTTTTGTATTATGTCCTAAAATGATACCTAAAAATGGATGAACGGGTTGGATTTACCATGAACATCGCAGTGGGCCCATCCGGAATCCTTGTGCAGGATCTTACTACAAAAGGCTTTGGCTTGGAAATCCGCATCCCCCGTTCAAATTGGATTGCGTACGAGTCTTATCGCACTGAGTAAACTCTGTTGGACCCACTGTGAATTCTTGTGGTTTATCCATGCCCTCTATCCATTTTTTCAAATCATTCTAGGGGTTGAGCCCAAAACTGAAGTATATCAAAAGCTCAAGTAGACCATACCAAAGGAAACAGTGGAAGTATTGATTTTCACCATTGAAATGTTTCTAAGCCCCCAATGATAATTATTTTTCATCTAAACTATTTGTAAGATCACAAAGACATGGATGAATGGAAAAAAACAAATATCATCATGATATAAAACGTCTGTGGGCCCCCAACAACTTTTCAATGGTAGAATTCAATTCACACTGTTTTAGGTGGTGTGGTCCACTTGATCTTTGGATATGATTAATTTTTGTTGTAAAACCCTAAAATTAGATGATAAAAGAGATGGATAGAGTTGATGCAATGCACGAATGACGACGGTTTACTCTCGGTACGCTTACCGTGTTGAGTTACTCAGCACGCAAACCGCTTCAATTTAACGTCCATTATACTTCTTATTAAATGTATTTTTTTAATATATTTAAAAAATCTGATGACATGGCACTTATAGTGACGTTGACCAATAAAAACGCAGGAGGCAGGGAGTTCCTGCCTCCAGGAGGCAGAGGATCCACACTCCTTGCACGCGAGCTGCCAAGGTCCCCTTATGGCCTGAAATGGCTAAACAAGGCCAACTGAGGTTTCCTTTTCTAGGTTGGGGAGGGCGGCGACGCAGCCGCTGTCTCCTGGCTGCATTGAAGACCCACCGCCAAGCCTCCTCTCTCTCTGCCTATATAAGGAGAGGCCCAGCCCTCTCAAACCTCACATAGAAAGAAAAGTAAGGGAGGAAATAGGGAGAGAAAAGTGAAGAAGAAAAACAGAGGGAAGAAAGGGCATTTTCGGTGAGCCTGGCACTCACTGCCCCAACTCAGTCCATGAAGAACGGACCGAGCTGAGTCAGTGAGTGTACACAGCAACACCATTTGAGAAAGGAAGAAAAGAAGGGTAAGAAGTAGGTGAGACTGGTGAGTGTGTGCGTGACAAACTAAGACCGGGTCGGACCCAACTGCACCAGGTAAAACTTCTTTCTCTAGGAGCTCTAAAAATGAACTTGAACTAAGCTCCCCCATGCCCCTCCTGCACCTCAAACAAACCACCAAACAGAGCCCTATTCGTAGCTGAAGAACACCTATAGCAGGAACCATACATAGAGCCGAAACAGGCTCTATTTTAAAGCTCAAAATGGCCTGCGTGTAGGCACTGTGTTAGGACCGAACGTGGCCGGGGTTTCAGGCCCTGCTTAAGGTCAAATAACGTCATGCAGATGGTCCCAGCTAGGGGCTGAAACTCCATCCAGAACCAGCTCACAAACGACTCTGTTTGAGCTGCAATGAGTCTCAGGGAGCGGACTGATATCAGTTCAGAAACTCGGCTAAAAACGCCCCTGCTTCAGGCCGCTCTTTAACGGAGAAAGTGGCAGCCACCATACCTCCGTTTGGGCGCTGGTATGAGTTGAAAAATGGCCCAGAAAAGTGACACGGTTGAGCTAGAAATCAGAGCCGGGAATGGTCTCCAAAACGGCTGAAGCAGGGACCGTTTTCACGTTAGGAAGGGTGTTGTACACCAAATACAACTGGGCCTTGCCAAATGCAGGTGGCCCTCACCCAAAACAGATGAGCTAATGCAGGCGGGCCACACACAGTGTCAGCAGGTGGACCCCACCCCACCACAGTTGGTAGGCCCCATAAGTGGACCCCACCTTGGTGAGGCGTTCCATCTGGGCTGTTCATCAGTGGACGTAAGTCCCCGGATGTTTTGTTTTTGTCAGAAAAAAAATAAAATAAAATAATAAGTAAAATAAAATATACAATATGTATCCGTGTATACATGCACCACGCCAGGGTGCTGTCATCCAATATCCAAACCGTCCATAAATGGACGATCCTGATCGTCCAGTGCTAAACGTTGCCACATCGAAGAAGAGAAATACACACACACACACACACACACACACGCACACACGCATCTGGACGTGCATGCAAATTGTAAGATATCAAGTACCCCAGATGCATGAGATAGGGAATACGTGGATTATGTCCAAGACCGTCCATCCGTTCCAACTTCAGCTGGTGGGCCGCACCGTCGAGCCATGGCGGGCTGCACCAAAAATCAAATCGTCCACCCATCTCGTCAGACCCTGCACACTTTAAGAAAAGAAAAAGAAAAAGAAAAGGAGGAGTATATATGTGTATACATAACACATGCACTTAAAAATTTATGATAATAAGTGATATCATACCACTATAAATGGTGGGTCCCACAGTGTGGACCCACCTGTGGTGTGGATGGCTGGAGTACTCTCCAGCAAGTATAGTATATATAGTAATATATATTAAATGGGCCCCACATCCACGTGGGACCCACCTGTTGCATGAACGGCTGGAATACCCTCCAGTACAAGTTAATATAACAAAATGCCATATGGGCCCCACATGCACGTGGGATCCGTCAGGTATAAATGTGCTTACATAAACACATAATATATGTGTGTGCCACATCACGTGGGAAAGCATCAATGGCGGGCGTGCTCCATCCCAGCCGTCTGTCCATTTGATGAGCTCGTCCATACAGCGGTGGGCCACGAAGGGACCTCACCCTGATACATATGATTCATCCAAGCCATCCATCAACACAGTAGGTCCCACCATTGTAGAGTGCTTCATCTACACCGGTTGTACTGTATATCCCAGCCTAATGTAAGTATTCACGCCACTCATATGACGGTTACACCTACCATTAACCCATGTGCCCTTCATCCACACCGTCCAATAGGTGCTGAACAATGTCTAGAACAGTGTCTAACTGCATTTGAGCAGCACTGAACTACCTGCACTGCCATTGGGCAGTGCCAATTCACATAAACAACATTTAAACAACACTGGTTTACATGTGACAACGCTAATCATCATTAATAAGCCCTGTGCCCCAAAAGGGTGATAGAGCACAGTGCCACACATGGAAACCTCTCTTTATGTAAACCAACCCTCACCTGAACCCAACCATGGGACCCACCAAGTACATATGGGGTCCATTTGGGAGGACCAATCCAACCCCTGGTAAGGATGAGCTGGAATCCTGTTAGATCACCTTGTTGAAATACATGGCATGCCTAACACAAGCCTAGAAGGCCTTGTGATGTACCCCTTTGAACTTTGTTAGATGTACAAAGCCATACCTGACAAAGATAAATTACAATCTTAGGAGATTCCTTGAGCAACTGCAAGCCACAAGAAGACCCGGACCGAGTACGTGGACACTACCATACAGGTGATGATTCTTCCCCTTGAGCTTTCCATTTTCCCGTTAGCTTAAGTCATAGTTTTTATTTTAACTTGTAATTGATATCTCCATTTCTTAGTCACATGTGTTAATTATTGGAATTAAATTTCTATATTACATGCTTAATGTTTATCCTGCATATTTATTCATACTTGTGGATTGCTTATGGAACTTGAATTGGTACACCAGTGGGAAACCCCCACCTATATGTGTACACCCATACTTGGGATGTAACCCGACTGGTTGTGATAGTAATGGACCTTCGGCTTAGTGGTTATTGAATGGTGGTTTAAATTAACCAGTGATGTGAGCCTACCATCTAGGGTTGTTGTGTCTAACGGTTTTCAAGGATGGTCTTTTATCGCATGATTTTGATACTCGCCCTATGTGGCTTATTTTGATATTTGCCTTATGTGTCTTGCTTTGATATCGCCGTATGTGTCCTTGTCTTGGTATTTTCTCTATATGGGCTCGATGTTTTTATATGGTGCAACCATGCAATAGCAAGCCCCATATGTTGTAATATGATTGACCACTAGTCGATGATTTTTCATTAAACATCCTAAGGTGGTAGCCTCATGAGCCGGGGATGGTGGTAATGGGACACTATGCTTGAGCTGTCAGCCTACGCTGGGCTATACGCTCCCCGTAGTGACCTTGAGCTTACTTAAATTGGCTGATTGTAACTGGACTAATAACGGTTTGGCTAATCATGCATCCATAGCATGTTGGTGATGACGGGTGGCTAATCTGGATGCTGTAGCACGTGCCCTTAGGATCTTCGGGGTATCGTTTCGCTAGCTCCCAAACCACTAACTATCGACCCCTGTCCGACTGGATGATTTTTTCAGGTCGATGATTTGCATGGGTGACGAGCCCAAGTCCGGCTGGATGTGCATCCCCAGGCCGATGTGCATTCATGCATCCATGCATTTAAAAAGATTGCATCATATATTATTTTGATTGCTTTGTTGTTTTATAACTATGCTTACCTAATGTGGCGGTGTGTAATCTTGAGGGAAATTCACACTGAGCTGGCCACTCATCCATCAAATATACAACCGTACAGGTAGAATAGGTGGCCTAGATGATGTATATGATCAGACTTGATGAGGAGTTGTGCAGATGCCATGAACGCACGACCGTATTACTAAGAGGAGCTGCGTGGTCATGTGGCTTACATTTATATGCTTTCTGTTATTTCTTATGTATGCAAATCTTGTAATCGTTAATGTTGAGACATTGGGTTGTATAAGTCATTATGTGTTGCTTGTATAATTGAATGATAATGAAATTTCCCTTATGTTGATTTATCCACTCTACGCTCATCTGCTTACTCTGATAAAGAAAAAAATACGTGAATTTGACCATCCTTTAAGGTTAACACTCGTGTTTTTGGGAAACGAGTCATATACTCGAGTCCTGAAAACACGGGGCGTTACAACATATGACTGGAAAACTGGACAGGGCTTGGCCGGCTAGCAACTGGGTAGTTCAGCCAATTCTAGACGATTTGCTCCACTTGTCCATCAACGACCTGATCTCCCCCGAAGGTACCAATCCTTGGTCGTCGATTATAGAGTTGCTCCCGGTGGGGGTGAAGGAATATATCATTCAAGTAGGGCTATGTACGTCAGATCATCCAGACTAGTACCGTATCTGGCCGTATGATCAATCAAGTTGTTACTCAGTTAAATCCAGGTGGGCTGTGAGCAAATCTACAGGGCAGGAAATTGCTTGGGCTAAGAGTATCTGGCATCCTTAGATCCCTATCAAGATTTCCTTATTTCTTTGGAGGCTTTTCCAAGGGGTCATCCCTATGGACGACAGGATCCAGTTGCATGGGATACCCCTTGCTTCAAGATGCCAATGTTGTGACAGCGATCAAAAATTTTCCCTCAACTTGAAATGTTGGAACACCATCTCATTAGAGGGGCTATTGTGACCAAAGTCTGGAAAGAGTTCAGCGATATTTTTGATATTCAGCCCATCTCTCTATCTTCAATTGGAAATCGTTTCTTCCTCTGGTGGAATTCCAATCATCCTGGTGGAGGGCCATCTCTTCTTCGCCGCATTACTCCGTGTCTGATAATATAGGAAATCTGGAAAGCGAGGAACTCAATCAAATATGATGGGATCAGCCCAAACAACAACAAGGTAATTAGTCGCGTTAAGTGATTACTTGGAAATTTATTTCATGGTTTCCATACTTCAAATCCGATCTTCCTCCGCCTTGGTTTGCCACCTAGTCCCCCTCCGCCCAAATCATGTCAGTTTGTTAAATGGTCCAGACCTCCAGTGGGATGGGTGAAAATTAATATAGACAGGGCTGCAGTTGGGAACCCTGGCCTGTCTGGGGGTGGTGGCATTTGCAGAAATGCTAACGGTGAGCTAATTTTCACTTTTTACTTGGGATATGGCCATGACTCGAATAACAGGGCCGAACTTTGGGCCCTTCATGATGTTATGCATTTCAGTATATAACAGGGTTTTCATGAGGTGCTCATTGAGTCAGACTCTTCATTTGTGGTGGAAGCAATAAAGGGGTCCTCGCATTTTCATTGGAAGTGGGATTATTGGTTATTGAGAATCAAAAGTCTTTAGATGAAAGGGAACTTTTCCATATCCCTCATTCCTCGTGAAATTAATGGGCCAGCGGATGGGCTCGTAAGAGCGGGAATGGCCAATCAAGGTATTTTCTGGACGGACATGATGGCCGCCCTCCCTAATAAAGGGTCTTTGCTTTCTTGACAAAGCGGGAATAGGAGCGTTAAGGGAGTCTTGATTTTCCTGGTTTTGTCTTTTCTGTCTAGCTATCTGCTCTCTGTATAGTGATATGATAGGCGGCCGGGCCCCTTTTTGTTTGCCCGTGTCCGCCCGAAAGTTGTTTTTGTAAGTTTGTTGATGGAATGAATAGATTCACAACTTTTTTTTAAAAAAAAGAGATATAATAGACACAGGTTTTGGACATAAAGATATATCTGTTAACAAATTTCTAAGAAATTCACTTCTGATCCTGCATTTTCTAAGGTGACAAACTCGAATTTCATAGTAGATCGAGCAATACAAGTTTGTTTAGAAGACTTCTAAGATACTACACATCTGCCAAATGTGAAAACATATCCACTTGTGGATTTTAATTTCTTTCATCTGAATCAGTGATCCAATTGGCATCACTGTATACTTCTAACATAGGAAGATAACTGTTCACTCCTTAAGTATAGGTTTGTGATGTAGTAATAAACTCGGTGAGGCCAAGGTCGAATCCCAAGGAACTGATACCTATATGTTATCTGAAACTAAGTAGAACTAGAACTAGGCTAAGACGAAATCTAAATCAAATAAATTTAAGAAATAATGGTGAGATAATTATCTAAAACTTAAAGAATCCAGGAAAAGGAAACTAGGGATTCAGAGGATCCACTTGTAGAGATCAGAGAGATCTTATGCCTGCGTCAAGAACTCAACTGGACTTAGAGTCCCATCTTCATCCAGTTGAAGAATGTAACCATGGAAATCAAGACTGAACTTCCTTTGATATAGTTTTCAAGAGATGAAAGGTGTATGAATTAGAATGGATTCCATCACCAAACCATGCCCAGGAGACAAAGTAAACAACAGAATTAAACTAATTACCAACCAATCAATAATGTATGAAGGTTAGGAAGGGTAGCGTCATCCGACCATGCCCAGGAGACGATGGTGAATAATAGGGCTTCCTGACGTCATAAACATAATAAGGAAAGGAACATACTCAAAGCTATCGCAGACGCATTGTAATTTTAGTCACAACAGACCATTAAAAACTAAAAACATTCCCTTAATTAAACCAAAATCAACATCAGTTCAATCTAAACAAAAGGCACAAGCTTCACCTCTTAGCCCTAGCTAAGAGGTTTAGCCCAACATGATTGGACTAGATCTCACAAAATTAATAAAAAAGAAAAACAACAAATAAAAACTCTAAAAAAATACTCTCCCTGTTTGTCTCTCTCTTACTGACATCCCCCAAAACTTGGATGTCCTCTCTCTCATCTCTTCTTCTAGTTTATAGCCAGCAAGGGAGATGTCGGTGCTGCTGAAGTTGGTTTTGTAGCCTTTACGCATCACCATGCGCATGCGGAAAAACAACGCAAATCAACTTGCGTTTGGCTTGAATTTTTGGACTGTTGACGTCCCATCTTTGGTTCTGACTACATTGTCATGGCATTGGCCACCTGTTGCAACGTGTGGACGGTCTGGATCAGATATCCGACCGTGATCTCGTTCACAAAATGATCGTCAAAACTGGACAGCGTCCGGACGTGCGTAGTGCGTAAGAAGTGCGAAATTTTGGATTTTCGGCGTCAGTGGGGCCCATGATTGATGTCATCATCGAGATCCTATCCGTCCATTGAATTCCTCTCGTAATTTCAGTCGGGAAGGTGTATTTTTGGCCTTCTTTTGATGTGGACCACAGGATCTTTTATTCCGCCGTCCATCCTGCATTTAATGGTTAGGATCTTATAATCACTTGAATGGTGTCAAAAGGTTACCTAGTTGAGGTTAATAAACCCCCTCTGTACACAATGGACGGTCCAGATTGATTATTTGGATGAGGAGTGGGCCCCACTTAGAGAAATCGGCGGACGCTGGTGCGTTCGCAGTTGTTGGTGTAGAAGGAGTCGGGTCAACCGACTTTGACCCGTTCTTGGTTACTGATGCACGGCTGGTGCACTTGCACCCTGTTTACACTCGATGTGCATATGGGGTCCACTGTGATGTATGTGAGCAATCTGCTCCGTCCATCCTCTTTGTCGTCTAATATGAGGGTTGAGACCAAAATTTAAGCATATCTAGATCTTAGGTGGGCCCTGAATCGGAGATTCCTGGCCTAATCTGTCCATTGGGCCACTTCCACAATAATCCAATGGCTGATTTTTAATGTGTACTGGTCCTCAGGCCATTTATGAAGTTTCTAGCCGAAGCCATTTGAGCTTCGGTTTCTCGATTTTCTTGGATCTCTGTGTAAGTTCGTCGATCTTGGTCCCCTGGAGTCCATCGCTTACCTTGGTGATATCAGAGCATTAAATCTCAGCTTTTAACACCCTTTTCAGTCCAAGCTCGTAAATGTACCTTACATCACAAACATGATTAAATTGGACCGTTAAACAGTACCATGTTCGTAAATCCAAGCAATAACTGAGGTATGATATGCAATATTTGACCCTCAACAATAACATGTATACTGAATAACATATGTAATAGTACCTTTCAAGTATTTCAATATTCTATTCAATGCATTCTAACGATCATATATAGAATTATGTATATCTACTTAACTTACCTACTGCAAATGTAATATTTAACTGTTTTAGTTTTAGATTGTATTGGGCAATCAAAGCTAATACGAATCTGATAAATACTTTGCTTCACCACTGATGTAAATATCTCACCGATCGATACTCTCTTTTTAAGCAAAATCATTTGTAACCAATCTATCCGTGTACCTATCCAGTTTCTTTTGGTAAATCCACTTACAATCAATCACTTTCTGCCCAACAGGCAGCTCTACTAGCTCTCATGTTTGAATTTTGTATAGAGCGAGAGTCAATCTCATCATGCATCACTAACATCCACTTCTCTGCATCTCTTTCTTCTAGTGCTTCCTGAAATTTCTCTTAACAGGTGGCTGCTCCATCTTTACCTGTACCTTTAATTGTGGCTCAGATTCTTCAAGTGTTTCACCTTTATCTGTTTCGACATCAATAACTAGCTTTTTCATTTTATTGTGCCTATCCTTCCAAAATAAGAAACCTTTATCAAACTTGACGTGCAGGCTAAATATGATTTTATGTGAAACCTGGTCATACAATTTGTAACATTCACCCATTACCATAGCCGATAAAAGTACACTTCTTAGCCCTATGTTCTAACATACGTCTCTAACTGATGGTACATGAGGGTAAGCATTACAATCAAATATCTGCGTCCCCAAGTAATCAACTACTTGACCACTTCATACTTCTTATGAAATTTTACAATTAATAGCTATAGATAGAGATTGATTTACTAAATAACAATCCGTAAAGATGGCTTCAACCCATAGCTCCTTGGCCAAGCCAGAATTACTTAACATACTATGGGCTCTTTATAAAAGAGTTTGATTCATACTTTTAGCACCACCATTCTGCTATGGTGTATGTCTCACTATTTTGTACCTTACTACCCCTTCACTCTTACAGTATTGGTTAAATTCCTTTAAAGTAAATTCACCACTGTTATCTGTCATCAGAATTTTCACTTTTCGCCTTGTTTGATTTTCAATCATTACCTTCAAAGTCTTAAAAGTGGAGAAAACACCGGATTTATGCTTCAGAAAATAACACAAACCTTCTTAGAGAAATTGTCAATGAATGTACCAAAGTACGATGACCCTCTTGCAAAAACAATAGGTGATAACCTCAACACATCAGAATGCACAAAGTCTAATTGACCTTTACTAACATGTATCCCAATTTTAAAGCACAACCGTGATTGTTTTCCATATATGCAATGCTCACATATATTTAAATAAAAAATTTCAAGACTAGGAACTAAACAATGGTTGAGAAATACCTTCATGCCTCGCTCGCTCATGTGGCCTAGGCGCATGTGCCACAAATGTATTGACGTGGACTCCACTATAGACGTTGAAGATCCATTTGATATAGTATTTCCGATCAACTTATAAAGATTTTCGCTCTTCTATACTTTTGTAACTATGAGTGCCCCTTTTAAAATCTTCAGGACACCATAATCGACGAACTTACACCCAAGTGTATCTATAGCTCCCAAAGAGATTAAAATCTTCCTCCAATCCAAAATGTGCCTTATATCAGTCAAAGTACGCTCTAACCCATCAAACATCCCGATGCGAATCGAACCAATTCCGACTATCTTACAAGCATGATCATTACCCATAAGAACTAAGTCACCATCATATTCGCAATATGTGGTGAACGAACTCCGATGAGGACACATATGGCACGATGCCCTCGTATTCAAAATCCACTCTTGATAGAAGTAATCGGTCTTGGACAGTGACAACAAATCACAGCCATTCAATCCTTCACCAGATTCTACTGAATTAGCTTCCTTCGATGAATCATTTATTATTTTCTCATTCCAGATTTTGGGATATTGATAGTCCTTCATCTCCTATCCTCTGACAATTCTAGTACTTCAACTTGTCTTTACTTTTCGACTTAGATGTATATTGCGACTTCTTCTTCTTTCACTTATGCACTCTTCTCTGAGCAAATAATGCATCCATAAAAGTAGTATCTTCGACTCCGCTCTCCTTTCTCACATTATGTCAAATTTGTGAATTTGTGATAGATTTTGTCCGTTGCGCCAAACTTTTTAATGGAAACTGGCGGTAAGTGGTGGAATTTAGCGACGGATTAAGTCCATCACTAAAATAAGATTTGCGACGGATTTGGTCCATTGCAAATTAAGATTTTGTGATGGATTTTGGTCCATTGCAAAGTACTACCCAAAAACCAACTTAAAAACAATTAGCGACGGATTTTACTTACTTTTGTGATGATTTATGGTTCGTTGTAAATTCGCTTTTGCCCCAGCCTATACACACACACACACACACACACACACACACACACACACACACACACACACACACACACATATATATAATTTGTAGAATTTAGTTGTTTGATTGTATTTATTTGTCTAAGATTATTTTTGAATCAATTGATTGAATGCATTGATTTTTATTTATATATCAATTGAGTGGAAATTATTAATAATTTTTTTCTTTAAAACTGATATTTAAATGCTTTGCAATATCACATGAAAAATCCCAATATACATCTTTAGTATTTTATTTGAAATCAATATTTTAGAAAATGAAGTTTTAAAAAAATTGATATTAAAAAAAATGAGATTTGGCTAAACAATTGACTTTTTGAAAAAGAAAATTGAGAAGTTTAAAAAAAATATGATTTTGAAAAAAATAGTTGAGAAGTTTAAAAAAGCAATTAACAATGTTTGAAAAAAATTGAGATTTTGAAAAAAAAAAAAACAATGTATTTAATAAAAATCTAGATTTTGAAAAAAAATTAAGAAGTTTGAATAAAATTGATAATTGTGAAAAAAATAGATTTCGAAAAAAAAATGATATTTTGAAAAAGAAAATTGAAAAGATTAAAAAAATTGAGAAAAATTTGACAACTTTTTTTTAAAAAATATATTTGTTGAAAAATAAATTGATATTTTATATTTTGAAAAGAACATTGAAAAGTTCGAAAAAAAAAAAATTTAAAATTGAAATTGGAGAAGTTCAAAAGAATAGAAAATTTGAAGAAAAAATGAGATTTACAAATTAAGATTTTAACAAAAAAATTGACATTTGAAAAGAAAAATTGAGAAGTTGAAAAAATTGTGATTTTGAGAAAAAAATAATGATTTAAAAAAAAAAAAAACCAAGATTTTGACCAAAAAAAAAATTTCATTTTGAAAAAGAAAATTGAAAAGTCGAAAACAAAATGGTGATTTTGGAAAAAATAAAAATAAAAATTGGCGTCTTGAAATTATTGAGAAGTTTGAAAAAAAAAAAAAGATTTTGGGAAATTTTTAAGATTTTGAAAAAAAAATATAATTTGTATTTTGAAAATTTTTTTATTATAATATTTGATAACAAAAATGATATTTTGTTAAAAATTTTGAAAAAAAAAAGTAAGATTAAAAAATGGACATTTTGACAAAAAATTAACATTTTGAAAAAGAAATTTTGGTTATTTTTTTTTAAATGATTAAAAAAATGAGATTTAAAAAACACTGAGAACTTGATGAAAATTTAACATTTTGAAAAACAAATTCAATAAGTTAAAAAAATGATTTTGAAAAAAAATTCGAAGGTTTGGAAAAAATGACAATGTTTGGGAAAATTTGAGATTTTAAAAAATTTTGAGAAAAAAAAAGAAGAGATTATGAAAAAGAAAGTTATATAGTTTGAAAAAAAAACAATGTTTGAGGTAAATTGAGGTTTTGAAAAGAATTGAGATTTTTTTAAACGGCAGAGATGTTGAAAAACTGATATTATAGCCCAAGTATAATGTAATGTAATTACAAGAATAACTTATAATGATGGTATTGATCAAATTCTATGATCAGGCCATCCTAAAGTCGATTTGAATGGTCAAATATGTTTGGAATGTGCTAAGTAGAATAAAGAACAAAATTAGCCTAATCTAACATGAAACAACTCAGATCCATTCAAAACACTTTTTAAATGGGTATGATTAGTTTGTCTAGATGTTAACAGATTTTAGGAACAGATGAACGGAATTGATATACATAAAATACAACAATTTGGCTCACGGTTATTTATCACTATTTTTATTAGTATGGCCCACTTGTGATTTGGAGCTTCACAATTTTTCAGATCACTTCCTAAAATAAGATCGTAAAACATATGGACGACGATGTGGATTTACAAAAAAATACAACAAGGTGGGCCCTACACAGTTTCGTAACACCCATTAAGAGAGACCGGATTAGGTGCGGCCCAGACCTCACCCAATACAGTGCAGACCTAACTGTGGGGCCCACCTTGATGATGTGTAGTATATCCATGCTGCCCATCTGTTTCTCTAGCCCATTTTTGGGCAGTGTATCAAAAATTATGCATATTTAAATCTTAAGTGGACCACACCACTGGAAAGAGTGGTAATATAGCTTCTCACCATTAAAAATTATAAAGGGCCCGTTGTAAGGTTTTAATAGTGTTTATTCACAATCCAACTTGTTAATAGTGTCAAGAAAATCTTGATGAAGGTAAAATACAAAGATCAAATTGATCCAAAACTTTTGTGGCCTGCAAATTTTTTAATAGTTATTCATCACTGTTTTGATTGGTATGGCCCACTTGAGATTTGGATCTTCTTATGATCTGAAATCACATCCTAAAATGTGATGAAAAATATATGGACGGTGTGGATATACAAAAAATACATCAAGGTAGGCCCTATACGGTTAGGATAACACCCATGAAGGAGTTACTTAAGTAATAGCTAACATGGATCCTTACTCTTGCTCGGGTGGTAGACTCCCAGGGGTTTCAACACCCAGTCAAGGGTTCGAGTATCCATAGGTGGTGAAATTCCACTAGCGTAAGAGAAATGAAGTAATAGCTAATCCGACCCATACACGGATTAGCTACCGACCCCAACAATGTTTATACGTTAATACAGACATGTTTAAGGGAAAACATAAATATTAGCTTGATGGAAAACTTCTATGGCCCAAAAATTTTTAATGGTAGGCGTTCAATCCTCACTATTTTCTGTGGTGGGGTCCACTCAAACTTTGGATCTGACTTATACTTTAGATCATGCTATAAAATTATCTCTTCAAATGGATGGATGGCATGGATACAATACATACATCATGGTGTGGCCCAGAGAATGTGGTGACATCACATCACTAGCAGCTTAATTTCAAATTGCATATTACTCGGCACATTCTTACTATACTGAGTAAACTCTGTTGGGCCCACCATGAATGCATGTGCTTTATCCATTCCTGCCATATATTTTTTTTAAGATCATTTTTGTGGTTGAGCCCAAAATTGAAGCATATCCAAAGCTCAAGTGGACCACACCAAAGGAAATAATGGAAGTATTGATTTCCACAGTCGAAACCTTTCCAAAGCCTGATCTAGTGATGTTTATTTGTCATCCAACCTGTTCATAAGATCACACAGACATGGATGAAGTGAAAACACAAATATCATCTTGATCTAAAACTTCTGTAGCCTCCAAGAACTTTTCAATGTTAGACGTTCAATTTACACTATTTCTGGTGGTGTGGTCCACTTGAGCTCGGTATGTTTCATTTTTGGGTTAAAGATCTAAAATTATCTGATAAAATGGATGGACGAAGTGGATAAACCACATGCATTCACGGTGCCCCCCCCCCAATCCTCTCCTCTCTTTGTCTCTCTCTTGCCCTCATCCCCTCCCTCTCCTTTCTCTTCCTCTTGATTTCTCTTCCTTCTCTCTCTCTCTCTCTCTCTCTCTCTCTCTCTCTCTCTCCACCCACGATTCCACTCTCTCTCTCTCATAGCACACCCCTAACCTCTGTGTGTGTATGTGTGTGTGTGTGTTTGATCCATCTCTGTGTGTGTGTTTGATTCGTCTCCAAATGAAGCTGAAACCCTAACCATTGATCTAGACTGTTAATGAATGCCCTACCCACACACACCCTCTCTCTCTCTCTCTCTGAAGCTCGGTTGAAGACTCATTCACGAACATGCGGTATCTCTCTCTCTCTCTCTCTCAATCTCTCAATCTCAATGTTGATTTAGGAATTTGTGGATTTAGTAATTTGTGGATTCCCGATTCGATGTGGGACCCTCATTTAGGGATTTGGGGATTTTAAGACTTACGGATTTGAATGTGGACCCCGAATTGGAATTTTTCTGATTTTATAAATTAGGGATTTGGGGATTTTAGATCTGTAGTTTTTTGGAATTAGGGCTTTCACCTTGTCTTTTATTTGTTTATTTCTCTTTACTTTCTTAACAGTCAAAAGTCCAATCCATTGATCTAGCCTATTCATTAGGTCTATGACACATTTCATGGGGTTGCCATGTAAACTGTTGGTCATAGGCCTGTGGGCCCACTAGTAAGCAATCACTAGTAGGTGGGTCCCACGAGTTTAGGCCTCTTCTGGCTTCTTCCGTTTGAAGATGATTTTCAAATATAAATTTGAATGAGGATGAAGAGATAGATATAAGACCGAATAACTTCTGGTCTCATCGAAACTCCCATCCTTTCCTCTAAAAAGGATGAGGCTCTCTCATAAAAAAAAAATCATCAAGAAATATCAAGTAAAAAGAGGAATAGTGGTTAGTATATAGAAATTTGTCCGTTTAGCTTGTCCTTGGGACGATCTAAGCCATAGATCGTAATCCAGGGCCATCTATACCGTTGAATCAGATGGGTGATTAGACCCATCTGCTCAAGTAGTGAATAGGCGGGCTACTGGATCTGGACCGTTCATCTTCAGCTTTATGAAGGTTCCATATCGTGTAGACCTTCAAATCTTGAGGGCTCACACTTCCACACATTCTATTATAAACATCATACCAATCTGACAAATATCAACCATTTGATTAATGGCCTTTAATACAGACAGTCAAGATCATTTACGCACAAATATGCCTAATAAAATTTTTTTGATCCATCTATTTACTGGGGCTAATAATGGATTGAGCATGATTCTAAAGAACTATTTTTGTTATGAAGTTGTAACCAACCCATCCATGGCTTGGAAAAAAGGATGGCTATAAAAGATAAGGTTGAACTAATCTAATTAGTGTAATGTTTGCATAGTAGTGCATGAAATGTATTCTGAACTTAATAGGCAGTTTAGATTATATTGGTTGATTAAATTGTCCAAGTAAATTGATGGAACTAGGAGCGCTATAACTTATAGTGCTTTGATCAGAGATAGGCTCCAAGGAAATAAGGAATTTTTTGTGGAGGTTCTCATTGAAAGACCATCTTCATGGTAAGATGGCAATGTGTCCACACTTCAATTTAGGATATTTATATATATTAGTTTAGTTTTCTATTCATGCCAACTGAGCATCCAAACACACCCAAAATGATATTTAATCATGTTTATGTTTATGTCTAATTCCTTCCTCTTTGTTGAACCTATAAATCTTTAACGAATTGTAAGTTCTCAAAACCTTGAATTAATATTGATTAATTTATATTTTGTCGTGGAAGTCCAACTTGTAACTCCTCAGAACTTACTCTACTGTAAGACATTACGGTGCATGATGGTTCCCAACTGTTTAAGTTGCAAATTATTATAAAGAGTTAGTTGGATATCTTTTGGGGACATGATATTCTTGTAGCTTATGGTATGGTGCCCCAATATTGGTTATATAGTACTAGTATGTAATAGATAATATTAGGTCCAATATTGCTTGTATGAGGCTAAATATGTAGTATATATTACTAGGTTAATTATTTGTTTCTACATGGTCAGATTTTGAATTGTGTTTCTTTAGTTTACACATTTTGATGTGTTTATGTATGTATGTGTTTGTGTATGTACGGTTGTTTATCCTCTCGCTGTTGAAACTTCGGAGACTAGGGTTTTGAGAGAGCGGGAGAGGGAAGAGCTGATAAGATGGTGGAGAAGATGGCCAAAGGGAGAAAGGAGGAGGTAGTGACAAGAGAATACACTATCAATCTCCACAGGCGTCTCCATGGATGCACCCACTGTTGTCATGTGCGGTCGCATATGCAAATATGCGATCGTATATGCACATATATTTGGCCCGATCGCATATGCGATCCTTGCACATATGCGATCGCATAAGCCACATGTGCCAACATATGCGATCGCATATGCGATGTATGCGATCGCATACTGCATATGCGATCACATACTAGCCAACGGTCAGATTTCTAATAATTTTTTAACCATTTTTTAAAAAAAATTTAAAATCCGGATTTTTACTCTATATATATATAAGCATTCCTACTTACAAAAAAAGCTCAAACTCTCTCTCTATTCTCTATTTCTCTTACTACATCCTCTCTTACTAAGCACTTAACATTTTACAATCTACATTCTACATTCCATCCACTCCTCTCCATCCATATCCATTTTCATATTTCTTTTCTTTTCTTTCAACTTTCAAGAATCAAGAGGGTACAACAAGAATCAAGAATTAAGATTCAAGAATCCAAGATACATGATACATGATACATGATACATGATATATCATTCATACCATCCATATTCAAGATTCAAGATTCAAGATCAAGAGTCAAGACAAGAGTCAAGAGACTCCTCACTCATCTAGCCCTCTCCAATCTTCATCCACTAAGTTTTCTAAGTTCTAATTTTGAAGTTCTAAGTTTCTAATTCTAAGTTTCTAACAACTTCTTTCTATCTTTATATATATATATATATTGTTTGTTAATTGATTTGTTAGTTGTTGCAACTTACAACAAGTTACAACAAGATTTCAAGATTACAAGTACAAGACTACAAGTTATAACAAGATTTGAAGTTAGGAACCTCTTTTAGATTTGTTAGTTGTTATATTTGTAATTTTTCTTTTATTTGTGTAAATCTCTCTCTCTCTCTCTCTCTCTCTCTCTCTCTCTCTCTCTCTCCTCTTTCTACAAGTGTAAGTGTGTAACTCAACTCTCTCTCTTTTTCTCATTTTCTTTTCCCTCTTATTCTCCCTTTCTACAAATGTATGTGTGTAAGTGTAACTCAACTCTCTCTCTCCCTCTTCTTCTCCCTTTCTAGTTTCTACAAGTGTAAGTGTGTAAGTGTGTGTGTAACAGTGTAAGTGTGAGTGTGTATGTGTAACTCTCTCTCTCTCTCTCTCTCTCTCTCTCTCTCTCTCTCTCTCTCTCTCCCTCCCTCCCTCCCTCCCTCCCAAGTCCCATCTCTTTAGGCTCTTTAGTCTTTACTCCTACTTACACTCTTAGTCTATTAGATCTACTTCTTTCTTACTTCTTAGTTCTTCTTCTTATACTTCTTAGTCTCTTACTTTACTTTTCTTTTTATTTGTAGTTTACTTTCTAGTTTCTAGTTAGTAGCTAGCTAGTTACTTTTTAGTGCTAATAATACACACACACTACCACTATCCACCATCATAATGTCTTCTTTCCAATCTTCCTCTTTGAAGCCCAAGTCGAATGACCCGGATTGGAAGTATGGGCACTACCATAGTGCTACTGAAAAGACTCACATAATATGTGAGTTATGTGGGTTTGTGAGTTTCGATGGCATTGCAAGGCACAGGCGACATCTTGCACATTTATCGGGGTCAAATGTAAAAGCACGCGAGAAAATTACTCCAAAAATCTGAAGAGAGATCATGGAGTATATGGAAAAATAATCAAGAAAGAAATGCGATAGTGCCCTACGTCAGGAGGAATATTTGGAACAAGATGCATATGAAGATATAAATGTAGTTAATGTAGATGAAGCTAGTCCCACTCTCCCTACTTCAACAGGCCGGTTTAGACCACAAGTACAACCACCGAAAAGAGCCCAAGGGCATGGGCCCATAGATAGATGGTGTAGACCACACCCCGAGGATGTGGTCGACCAAAGGGGTAAAGGGAAAGGGCCAGCTCAAATAACTTTAGAGAATCGGTATAAACAAAAAGATAGGAAAACCACAATTTAATATATTACTAAGTGGTTTTACCAAACCGGCGTTGCTTTCAACGCCGTTAAATCGAAAAGCTTCAAGGTAATGATTGAGGCTATAGGTCAGTTTGGACCTGGGCTTAAACCTCCTTCATATCATGAAATGAGAGAGATGTACCTAAAAACTGAAGTTGAATATACACAATCCTTCATAGCTAAATATAGGGAATCATAGAAAATATATGGTTGTTCACTAATGGCCGATGGATGGACCGATAGATCCGGTCGGTCTCTCATTAACTTTTTGGTAAATTATCCAGCTAGGACAATGTTTTTGAAGTCAGTGGATGTGTCGGGCCATTCACACACAGGAGTATTTGTTTAACTTACTAGATAGTGTAGTTGAAGAAATAGGTGAGGACTACATTGTACAAGTAATTACAGTTAATGCAGCCTCATATGAAATGGTTGGTCGTCTTCTTATGGAGAAGAGGTGACGTTTATTTTGGACTCCCTATGCGGCCCATTGTATTGATCTTATGTTAGAAGATATAGGTATATTATTTATAAACGTGATTGCGATGACTAAAAGAATTACGGTCTTTATGTACAAACATGCCATTTTTCTCAGTTGAATGAGAAAACACATTGGGGGTAACTTACTACGTCCAGCAGTCACCCGTTTTGCTACAGCCTTTTTAACACTACAAAGGCTACATGCAAAGAAATTAGAACTTAGAAGCTTTGTCGTGTCAGCCGATTTTACAAGTGGGCCTTGGTCAAAGAAGACTGACAGAAAACGGGTTTAACAAACAATTCTTTCTCAAAGTTTTTGGACTCAGGTGGTAAAGGCGCTAAAATCATCCGAGCCCTTAGTCTCTGTGTTGCGATTGGTGGACGGGGATGAGAAGCTCGCAATGGCTACATATATGACGCGATGGAAAGGGCGAAAAATAAGATCATGGACCATTTTAACTATAGAGACTGTGATTATAGGCCAATTTTAGATATTATAAATAGAAGATGGGGCAGCCAAATGTCATCCCCATTGTATTCAGCTGCTTACATCCATAACATAGATTGTTTATTTGCTTCTGCTGATCCAGTAGAAGCACTAACTATGCATATGGTTGGATTTATTGATGTCTTGGAAAGAATGATTCCAGATAGAGGAGAACGGGACAAGATCTCAACTTTGCTGGACTTCTACACAAAAAGTGAAGGGATATTCTTAAGGGATATTGTAATAAGACATCGGATAATGAAATTACCCAGTAAGTACTTCTATGAATGAATGTTACTATGTTAGTGTAGGTATGTCAACTGTGTACTGAACTCTTACAAAAAGTTTTTCTACAAAGTGTCTCTAAGAGATCTAACAATTCTAACCTATACTTAAACTGTTTTTCTCAGCTGACTGGTGGGCTGCCTATGGAGTGGACCTGAACAGGAAGGATCTAGTTTTAAAGAAGCTGGCTACAAAGATTCTTTGACTCACGTATTCTGCCAGTGGTTGCGAGGGCAATTGGAGCACGTTCGAGTCGGTAAGTAAAAGTTTAGACTGTTTAGTAATTGTTTTATTTTTTTGTAAACTTTAATTTTTTAGTGGCCTAAGCTAAATTAATTACCTAAATAGCTAATGCCAAATGCGCTTTCTTTCTTACAGATTCATACCAAGAAAAGGAATCGCCTTGAGCAAAAAAAGCTTAACGACTTGGTTTTCATTCAATACAATCAAAAATTACGAGAACGATTCCAAAGTAGGAAAGAAAAGCCCGACTTCTTTGACCCTATCTGCTTAGATGAGTTGGATGTAGATAAAGAGTGGCTCATAGAGACGGAGGACCCGGTATTTGTTGGAGAGGATCTGACATGGGCACAAGTTGAAGATACCACATATGGATCGACATCTGGTGAAGGTAGTAGTACCACTCGAAGGTGAAGGACGGGGGGAAGCCGGGGGGCGAGTAGTAGCCGTCAACCCGTTGATGAGATTGAAGAAGGAGAATGTGATAATGATGATTAAATTGAAGATCATCCACCATTGGATGTTGATGAAGTATTAATACGTACATATGACGAAGAAATGGAAGAAGAAAAAGTGTATGTGGAAGAAGTAGATGACTCAAATGATGATGATGATGGTGGTGGTGGTGGTGGTAGTGGACTTGGTGGTGATGTGCCACAATGGATGCTAGATCAATGTATATCATGATTATTGATTAATGATTAGATAAATAATAAATACATAACTTCTTAATTTTGTTTAATGGTTGTCTTGTCTCATAAGTCTAAGTGTGTTAATGTTGTCGATTGTTTGTTGATAACTTGATATTGAATTATTGATAACTTAATATATTATGTATTGTATTTGTATCACTATCATGTACATGTAGCGTTGAATGTTGAATATGGATATTTGATATTTGTTATTGTTATTTATTAAATGTAAGTATGTAACTACTAGTACTAATTAAAATGTTAATTGTTAATGTTAAGATCATTTAAGAAGTTAACTATATTGTAATTTGTAAATTACTAAATTGTAAATGTATGATGCATGTATCATGTATGGAGTATGGTTTTATTTTTATTTTTACTTAAATTAAATGTATTTCATGTCCCAATGACATATAATAATTTATTTTGATTTTTCTGATTTTTTTGAATTTTTTCTGATTTTTCTGATTTTTTTTTTTTTTGAAAAAATGCGGAAAAATAAAATAAAATATGCAACCGCATATGCGATTGTGCGATTGCATATGCGCACATGCATATGCAATTGCACAGGGTCGCATATGCTATTTGACAACATTGGATGCACCTTCAAGAAGATGGCTCCCAAAGCCATAAAAGAGATACAGAAATTTGCACAGAAGACGATGGGGACAACCGATGTTAGGGTCGACGTGAAGCTAAACAAGCACATATGGAGCAGGCATATCCGGGGTGTGCCTAGACGTGTCCGCGTGCACGTCGCTCGCAAGAGGAATGAAGAGGAAGATGCTAAGGAGGAACTTTATTCATTGGTCACTATAGCAGAGGTCCCACCTAAAGGGCTCAAGGGATTGGGAACGAAGGTCATCGAAGAAGGAGATTAGGCTCAATAAACTTTAGTTTTAAGAGGTACTTTTTTTAGATTTATGTTTTGATTTTTTTTTATCAGTGCATTTTGGATGTATTCCGGATTTTGAGATTGCCCTTTAAAAGTTATGTTCGGCCAAAAAATTTTTTTTAAAAAAATGTATGGTTGTTTATCTCAAATAAGTTACTTAATATTTAGAATGGTACTTGTGGCACATATGTGCTATTGTTATCTTTTTTAATTGTTTGAAAAATAATTTCCAGCAAACCATGGATGGGTTCTTGGTGTCAAATTATTGACTAGTCTAAAATTGGTCATTTGACACTCCCAATATATAAAGATAAGATTATCATCTGAGATATTCGTCGAGGATCTCAGGAAGTTAACTACGACATGTTCGGAGGAAGATCTCTTCTGTAATACGCAATCACCATCTAAGTGGCATTAACATATATGTCTCTGATACCAAAGGTTATAAATAAAGGCCTCCTCTATAGAAAAAGGTATGAAAAATATTCCGATTCTACTACGCCTCCTGCAAGTCCATATCATGACTTAGGCATTGGAGGATTCCCAGCTTTAACCGGCGCCCCCATTAATGTCTTCTCTTTTTTTCTAATAAATCGTAGGTACTCCAGCTAACAGGAGGTGAGCAGGATTGACTAGATTTTTGCATCAACAAAAATAATGGTGAATGACCATTATGAACTTTTTGTGGGCCACAAAAGTTTTGCATGGAAAATAAACATAATGGTGGGCTCCATGAAAGTTTTAATGGTTGGCATTCAATCACCACTATTTCATGTGGTATGATCCAATTGAGATTTATATCTGCTTAATTTTTGGGACCATGTCCTAAAATGGACTGTAAAAACTGATGGACGACGTGGATATATGACAGATCATCAAGGTGGGCCCATGGTAAGGATAACACCTACTAAGATGTTACTAGGAAAACACCAAATCCACTCCCATGAGGAGCTCCTTGGCTGTCGCTTCTCAATGACATATGTTGTTGCTCATAAAACACGTTGATTTTCTCTTACAAAGATAGATTGTGTGTTATGCTGCCCAACTTTTAATGTATGTAACCTCTCAGGCCCCATCATGACTCATGTCAGATCCACACCGTCCATCAATTTTTTAGATATTCTAGAGCTTGACTACGAACACAAGGCTGGCCATGTTCTTGCTGCATTGTTGAAAAGGCTGGCCATATTCTCAAGAGGGGATCATTTGTTCTCCTTGTGTACGTGCTACATAGCACTCACACTCACCCTCGGAACAAAGTTCTTTTTAGTTGAATTCAGATTTTTCTTGCTGGTGTCACAGCCGTTCGACAATCATACTAATTATGTTCTTTGGAGTTTCTTTATTGGGCTTGGGTCGGTTGGCTTCCTCACCCATGGCTTATCGCTCTTCTACTCAATATACAAAATGACCACAACTCATTGTTTTCTACGAGCATGTCATGAATTATGCAGTAGGTAATTTTTATCTTTTGTATTATTATTATTATTATTAGACATTGAATTTTCTATTAGGGGTTGTTTGGATGCCTGTAATTAAAGTCCTTAAGTTGTAAAGGGATTACAAGTAATCTGATTACAGGGGCTATTTGGATGCATGTATTTTCCTATAAAGGGTTTATAGGCTGTAAACATATTACAATGTTTAGGTATAATATGAAACCTGATAAAAAGTCATGTTTTAGAATACAGGTAAAGTCTTTACAGGTAAAAAGGAATTATACATGTTAGAACATAATGGTTAATATACAACATGCCCCAATAATCAATTCTTTCAAAGTAAGGATTATAATGCCTATTTTGGCGGGCTTCATGTATTATGATGTCTTTCAATAAGACCCATAAACCAATTTTTTCAAATATATTGATGACTATTTTCTACCATTGATGGCATTTGGATAGCTACCAAATTCAGCTAAATCAACATCATCACAAATTAATGGAAAACAAGAGAAATCAATTGTCTTAGTTGGAGATCCTTTTATGGTTAAAATTGATCAAATCAAATCAAACGGGTTTGTTAGGTTTTTATTGTTCTTTTCCACCTTCATCATTTGAGATTTTCAATCAAGCCAACATGAGAACATGTCGGAAAAATATGATCCTTCAAGCAATTATCTTATTAAAATGTATACATTTTGTGTCAATACAATATTATGAGACGTAAGCCATTAATCTTTTCATCAATTAAACCTTATCATTAATTCATGGATTGGTTGCTATATTTGGACTTGTCAATGAGTTTCACATACCCAAAAGAGAAAATCGAAATTCAATAGAATTCATACCTTCATGGAGGTTTGCCAACAGGATGTTTGCTTTGGTCCTATCATTTGGACTTCTAATGACAGCATTAAGAAGCCGAAAAGTACAATCATGGCAATATGGAGTTGGTAAGTATAGCTACTAAATTCAAGAATATTCTTTGAACTTGAGGGAGTTCCTTGATAATATACAAGAGATGTTTGTAATTAATGCATGTTTGACATGCTTGGATGGTAAGATGACAATGATGTCACACTTCAATTTTGGCTATTTACTATATATTTAGTTCAGTTTGCCATTCAGGCCAACTGAGCATCACCTAAAATGATATTTAGTCCAATTTCATATTTAGGCCAATCTTTTAAAATTTGTGAATGGGATTCTTATTAAACAATCGTGTGATTTTTTTTGCATCACTCTCAGGTGTAACATATTCAAAATAAAATAAAATATAACATTGTGTTTTATATTTGCAGAAATTGTTGCAACGAACCAAATCCATCGCTAATTTCTGAACAAGAAAAATCGACGGATTTTTTATTTTTTGCGACAGATAGGATCTGTCGTTTATTTGTGACAAACTAAAACAGTCATAGATTAGCGACGGATCCCATCCATTAGTTTTTGGTGATGCAACAAACACCGACAAACCATGCAACAGAGCAAGTCCGTCATTAATTGTGTTTTGCGATGGATTTGGTCTATCATAAATTCACGATTTTGGTGTACTGATATATCTTGGGTTTAACATAAAAGAGTAGGGCATTTAAGCTTTTATACCTTGAAGCTGATTAATCAGAAGATTCTAGTAGATAGTTTACCATATATTGAAATTAAAAATGACATTTGCTTGGGTTATGCATTGGGAAAATATCATCGTGGAGAACAATGGCGCCCTTTGAGTTGATCCATAGTAATATTTGTGGAAAAATGCAAAACCCATCTCTTAGTGTAAGCTTGTATTTGATCATCTTTGTTAATGATTATATAAGAATGATATGGGTGTACTTAATGAACCATCCACCCAAACAGTGAGATTTTTAGTGGCAATTTGGAGTGCCGCCACACCCATTTGGACCACACTTTCCTGTTTGAACCTCACATGCCCAAGTTCGAGGCCGATTTGACGTCAAATTCGCCCAAGGTGGAAGTTGTCCGTACACACCTATAGCTCTCTTCCGATGTACAGAATCCCTCTTCCTTGATGTAATCTCACACTTGCTACGGCAAATTGGTGGAGATAGGGATCTATGGCCTGAGTTCGTCTAGTCCCAATACATCTTTTCCAGTCATATCTTGGTGTGTCATCGAAATATCCCCTATCTTCTGTGCTTCCAGGGGTCCCAAACTCAACCAATCGGTTGTCCAGAAGTTAACCTCTCCAAGGCCAATTAACCACCTAGAATGGTTATTAATAGGGGGAACAAAATTCTAATTTTTTTTTCCAGAAGGGGAAGGGGGAGGATGCCTTCAAAATTGCGTTGTTACTAGCATTGATAAACTCAACCACATACTTTGTCCTAATGAAAGATCCCCACATACTTGAAGGGCTACTAAATCACGTGGACCAACGAGCTTTATCTTGAGACTCATCATGATATCTTTGAGCTTTCTACTTCCTAACCCTCTTTCTAACTTTGACAAGTGTTTCTAGGTCAACCAATGTAGCTTCTTCGGCCTGCCTCCCATCCCCATAGAAAATCTCTAAACAACTTCTCCAGTGAAGTGAAGACCATAGCCGGAATGTCCGCTGCAGTAAGAGTGTGGATTGGAATATTGGAAAGAACATGATTGACGAGTGTCAACCTACTCACTTGAGATAGAAATTTGGCGAACTAACCCTAAAGTTTCTGTTGGATTTTTCCTAACAGTGGTTGGAAAAATATAGCTTTGGATCGCCCTTTGAATACTGGCACACCCAAGTAAAGGAGCGAGGCTGAAGATCTAGGAATGCCGGTCAGCTTCTCGATTCTTCTGATTTTATTCCCTGACAGCTTGGAGGACACAAACAGTTTGCTCTTAAGCTTATAAAATTTTTGGACCGACACCCTTTCGAATTGGAGCAAAAAATTACTGACCGCCCTCAAGGAGTGCTGGCTGCTCCCATTAACAAATATAACTATATCATCTGCATAGAGTAGGTGGGAAATTAGAGGGCAACCTCATCGCATTTGGAAGGGCTTGCAGAATCCTCTTTCAACCAACCTACAGAAACTCTGGCTAAAGGCTTCAACAACTAATTTGAATAAGCTTGGTGAAGTTGAGTCTCCTTGACGTAGGCCACGAGAAGATTTGAAGAAGCAGTAACTGTCCCATTTATAAGCACTGAAAACTAGCAGTTATTCCAGGATTTTTCAACTAGCTGGATCCACTCCCAACTTTTTTTTTTTTTTAACATAGAACCGTTTACTATTACCAATTGCAGTTCTTGAGAGATCAAAAACCATAACCAGAGATCAAAAACCATAACAGGACAAGAAAAAAAACATAACCAGAGAAGAAGATAACCAAGTCCTATGCAGCATCCCTGTGCACATCATGTCCGCCGTGGTTGTTCCTTCCAAAACTCTGCAGCAAATTGAGAAGGCCATTGCAAACTTCTTGTGGGGCTGGCGAGAAGGTAGAAACAAGCTCCATTGGAAGAGCTGGGATTCAGTCTCTACCCCTAAGGCTGAAGACGGCCTAGGCATCAAAAAGTTGAAGGATGTCATGCGGGCGCTACACCTCAAGATGGCGTGGAGGGTAAGGAATATCAGCGAAGAAAATCTGTGGGTGAATTTTATGCAGTCTAAATACCGAATGCCTGGCCCGAACCCCTCTGGTTTCAGATCTAGCGGTGGATGCTCGCCGTTCTGGAATAATCTGGTGAATTTATTTCCTATTCTGGAAAACCATGGCCAGCGGGAGATTGGTCGTGGCAACTGTAATATGTGGCGGTGTGACTGGGTAGGCCTGGGGCCTTTGCAAGACATCCCTTCTTTTATCATCCCTACTGATCAATGGGACCTCCTGGTGGCTGATTTTCTCGTTGCTAATGGCTTAAAGCAAAACACGCCTCTTGAGCTCCCTGCCTCGATTCGGGCTCACATCGTTAATGGAGGCTTTTGCACTTCCAACAGAGACGATTCTTTCATTTGGCCTCATGGCCCTAGTGGGATCTTTTCCGTTAAATCAGGATAGGAGGTGGTGAGGACGCATAGACAAAGGCTGCCCTGGGCTAAGTGGGTGTGGCACCCATTACTTCCTCCTAAAATCTCCATCTTCCTTTGGAAAGTTTTGATGAATGCGCTCCCCGTTGATGAAAATGTTCAAAAAAAAGGAGTCTCCCTAGTATCGAAGTGTGAGTGCTGCAATTTGGGACAAGATGAATCTATGTCCCATCTTTTCCTGCATGGGTCCCTAGCGCAGGAGATTTGGAATCTTGCTGCCAACATGCTGGAGGTGTTGTCTGTGTCTCAGTCCACCATTCTGGATCGTCTCTTGTGGTGGTGGTCTCTCCCTTGCCCTCGCCGTTGTGCTTCTTCCGCCTTTCGATTAGTGTCGGCCTTCCTCTTATGGGAGATTTGGAAGGCCAAGAACGAGTCAAGATTCGATGGCCGCAAAGTCTCTGTTCTAAGAGTTTTCCATAGAGCTTCTTGGTGGCCGCAGATTTCAGCCACAAGGCACTGGACTCCTCAGGCTTCATCATACAACACAGTAGTCCTAGCCTCCATGCCTTCCTTTCCTTCAGCCCGATTCAAGGTCGTGAGGTGGAAAAAACCACTATTCGGTTGGTGCAAGCTCAATGTCGACGGATCTACCATCGGGAACCCGGGTCCTGCTGGGGGTGGAGGCATTTGCAGAGATCATAACGGATCCATGATCTTTGCTTTTCAGAACGGATATAACATAACATCTAACAACAGAGCTGAAATCAGGGCTCTCCATGATGGAGTGGAGATGTGCACCCTCCACAGGCTGCCGAAAGTTGTCATCGAATTTAACTCAAGATGGGTCATCGATTGCATTCTTGGGAAATCTTCTGTCCAGTGGAAATGGAACTATTGGATTCATAGAATAAAAAATCTCCTATCCAGAGGGTCCTTCTCCTTGGCCCTCATCCCTAGGGAGGCCAATGGCCCAGCAGACTGTTTAGCCAAGCAAAGCGGCACTTCACAAGAATCCAGGCACTTCTCGGTTCCCTCTGATCTCCCTTCTCTTGCCAGAGGTTCTTTCTTTTTGGACAAAACCGGGCTGGGATCTATTAGAAAGGAAAGATTGGTCATGTACAGGATATGATAGGCGGGCCAACGGTATTTTTTTTTTGTCTCTGGTCTTAGCCCGAAACCCCCTTCTTGTAACTTTGCCTAATCAATGAAATTCTAGTTTTTTTTTTTTTTTTTTTAAAAAAAATTTATTTTTTATAAGTCATTCCTCTCCACACACCATTTAACACAAGGTAAAGATAACCCATCCATAACTAGTACTAGTAGTGCTGCTACTTAGTTACTCCATTTTCCATCTGGAGCAAATTAAGACGCCACTCTATTAACGATTAGTTTCTCCAGTTGATCTGAAGCACGCCCACCACCACCACGATAACGAGATCCTCCATCTGACCCACCATATCCACGATCCCGTCCACCTCAACCACCACTGCAACTCTAACCTCCTCCCCCTCCCCCTCCCCCTCCATAGCCATCACTGTTACGACGACCACTGCTACGGAATCCTCCGCCACCGCCACCGCCTCCTCCGCCGCCGCTTCCCCTGGACTGGGCCTCGTTGACAGTGATGCTCCTGCCATCAAGGTTCTGTCCGTTCATCCCTTCAATGGCATCCCTCATGGGCTGTTCGTTGATGAAGGTGACAAATCCAAAGCCCCTCGATCTCCCCATCTCATGGTCGCTAATAATCTTGGATTCGATAACTTCTCCGAATGAGCTAAAAGCCCTTTTGAGAGATCGAGGAACTTTAGCAGCACTTCCACTAGGAAACTCCAATCAACACTGTCATAGGTTTTCTACATGTCCAACTTTAGTAAAATGTTCCCTCTCGTCACTTTTCTATCAATATCCTGAAATACCTCTTGGGCTAGAGCTATGCTTTTCATCGTGGAGCGGCCTATGACAAAATCCCCTTGCTCTACTGAGATAAGCTTGGGCTGCAACACATTTAACCTATTCGCAATGACTTTGGAAAATATTTTATATAAAAGTTACAAAGACCGATGGGGCGAAAATCTGAGAACTTATTTGAATGGGCAGATTTTGGGGTGAGACGGGCAGGATCCATAGATGATATGAAAGCACATACACTCTCTCTCTCTCTCTTAAAAGTAGGCACTCCCAAAAGAAAGGTTTTATCATCTTTGAGAGATGATGGGAGTAATTCAGGAAGTGTATTAAGGGGGAGTGTTGAATTAATGCACTTTCAGTTCAGTAGATATATGTGTTCCAATAAATGTACATGTACTTCATGAGATATAAGTATTTGTTCTAATACATGCACATTATAGAATACGTATATTTGCTCCAATACATGCACGAGAAGAATGCTAACGGTTTTGAACATGCATCTATTCATGCATAAAAATTTGTGAAAATGTGCATGTCTCTTAGTTGAAAAGGCACATGCTCTTAGTTTTTTAATGCACCTATTTAAGTAGCTTTTCTTTGTTGAATGTACCTAAAAGCCTATAAATATGCCTATGCAATTCATTTTCCAGTATAAAGAAGCAATACAATAATTCTCTTATTCTCCTCAAAGTTATCTTTTTCTAAACCGAAGGCTATATTAGCCCACAGACATTTTTTGTTTTCTTCATTTTGTGAATGTGAAATAAGGAGTTATATATATGATAGGTGAGGCCTGTTATTTTTGTGAAGCACACCCGAAGGAATCTATCTATACATCCTTTTGAATGGGAAAAGATCAAATGTTTGGTGAACCAGGAACGACAGCTTACAGTGCAGATGCATGATTTGGGGTTTTAGCCCCACTTGATGTGTATTATATAGGTATTCAGTAACCGTTCTAGAGATGGGGCCGCCATGGATAGACTATCAGAGAAATCTTTATCCCCACAAATCATCTTAACCTTTTTAATAATGAAGTCGAATGTAATGCTTTGGTCACTTTATGTTTTTAACTATCTATTGATCGAATCGTTTGTGGGGAGAGATTTTGCACGGAATCTATCTATCATTAAACCATGAAACACCCCAAGCAGAAGGAAACTTCATTCCACATTGAATTAGAAAAAAGGATACATTTCATTGCCAATTTTGGCAATTGTATTATTCCACACTCATTGCAGCAAAAGAAACAGAACAAAGATGGTGAATCATCTGAACCATATCACTTCTACACATTTGTTCACTAAATGCGCCCAAAGATACCATTTCTATGACGCATGGATGGGCCTTCATGAGCGTTATTGATAGAAACCGGACCATCAGGAAGTACAGTGTAAACCACCAGTGGGCTTCTCACGACATGAACGCCGTCCTTCCATGCAATGTAACCAGAAATTATGGGCTGCTGAGCAATGACGCCTCCGCTCACCTTAACTGAAAATGATTTCGTGTCACCCACCGATGTGAAAGAAAGGATGGACGGTTCGACAGACACTTGGAAGGATGGTGCATAGACAGTTGCATAATAGGTAGAGTTTGGAGACCCAACATTGGTTACTGTCCTGTGAAAGGTACCCCGAATGGATTGGCCATCTGGTATAGACAGTGCAAAGGATGGGTAGTTGAGGTCCCAAGCATTGCCAGTACTGTTGCCAGAGCATGTGCTTGAATCGCCGGTCACAATCCTCAATGTGGTGGTGTTGTAGCCCGAATTGCAGAGGAATTCAACGTAGTCTTGCTCGGTTGCATTATATACTAGCCCGGGATTTATGGCTGCCATGGGATTGATGTGGCCGGATCCGTAAGCAAATTCCGCATCTTCATTCTTCCTAGCGTCCATGACGTAAGCTGTCGAGGATGAAATGGCAGCGGGTGGAATTGGTTTATTAGTAAAACTAAAAGACCCTGTACAATGTATTTTTTGTGTCTGAACCAGGCTGTTCATCAGGTGGGCCCCACTGCATTTGGTCTGGTCCAAAAATCAGGCAAGTCGAGTTTTTTTTTTTTTCAAGTAGGGCCCATGGTTTCTTCCAACCATTCATTTCTTTCAAACAAGCGTGTGCACCTGATGAACATGCCAACTAGATTTCCGGTCACAGCTCAACACACCTAATATATGGCTCAAAACACATGGGGAAGAGGAAGTCATTTAGATCACCTGTAGTCATGAGTGCGGATTTGATCGCGGCGGGGGACCAGTTCGGATAAGCAGCTTTGACAAAGGCGGCAGCACCGCTGGCATGTGGGCAAGACATTGAGGTGCCCGAGATTATGTTGTACTTGACGCTGGTGGTATCTGCATAGTAAATGGAAGGAGGGGCGACCGGTGACCAAGCGGCAAGGATGTCTACGCCGGGGGCTGTCAAATCCGGCTGTCCATTCATCCAAAGTTCAGTACATTAGAGGTTTCTCCGAACAGCACAAGGGAAGCATCCAATAATCCACATTACCTTGAGAATGTCTGGAGTGATTGGGTTGGGTCCTCTGGAAGAGAAGGAGACGACGCGGGGAGCGGAAACATCTTTCCATGTCTCGCCAGCAAGGATTGTTCCGATGGGGTTGCTGAAACCATGCAGTTTCATGTTTAAAAGATCCTTAGGCTAATGGTGTGTTTGGATGCAAAATCGAATTGAATCACGATTCATTCCTAGGTGGCATGACACCATTTTAACCCATAGTGAGCACAATCACAATTCAATTCGAATCAATATCCAAACGCATCTAAAAGACGTTTTTTTTTTTTTTCAAAAAATGCTTCTGACGTCCCTGTGGAACAGAGATGATTGGGGTATTGCTTACTCAGTAGATTGAATGTAGTCCAATACTTTCTCACCATCTTCGACACTGAGAAGAGTACTTGGCAATGGGTAAGAGAAGGCGAAATCAGAGTATGCACTGTCAGCCATGATGTTGCCCAATCCTCCGGCCTCCATCACCCCAGAACCATCATAGATGTAGTCACAGAGGACGACCTTCCCTCGCACTTCATATGAATTGAGAGATCCGGAATCGCAGGATCTTGAAATATCAGCATTTGCACCGGCCGATGCATTTGGAGCGGATCCTCCATATATCATCGGGTATGATGTACCATTGAGTTCAAATGGATTGATGGCGTTTCCCTGCCGGCGAAAAAAGGAATGATATCAGGAAAAATCAGATTGAAAACTTCATCCCCACGGTACACAATGCAAACATGTACCGTGATCAAAACATCTAATATGATGGGTCACCATGTTGATGGGCCGTAGGCCAAAATTCCCCATGATTAGACAATTTCAACCATCCGATTGTGGTGATTTTTGCAGATTGAATTCGAGGCAATGCTCATTTCTAATTCAATCATCTTTTTCTTTTTTTTTTCCCGGCCATTGATGGATCAAATGTCCATATGGGATTGTTTTTTAGATGTGGTCCCTACATGCCAAATCAAAGATCCTGATCACTGGACATAGATAGAGATTATCAATATGGTTTCATGGAGTAATCCACATGACTTACAGTGAAGGTCTGTCCATTCCCAAGCACCACTTGGGACACAAACTTCCGGTCGATTGTGCTTGCAGCCACCGTCAAAGTCCAAGGTGCGTAGTTGGACACGGATACTGGGTATGGGCCAGAGTTTCCAGCTGAATTCGAGGTCAAGATCCCATACTTCATTGCATGGAATGATCCAATTGCAATGGGGTCATGGAAGTACGGTGATGGATAACCAGATCCAAGGGAAACCGATATGATGTCGACACCATCTGCTACTGCATCGTCAAAAGCAGCCAAGATATCAGCCAGGCCACATCCAGACGACCAGCATACTTTGTACACGGCAATTCTAGCTTGCGGGACTGCGCCTCTTGCAATGCCTTTGGCTAACCCATGGTAGCTTGCAGGTACAGCTCGGCCTGCTGCTGTGGAAGAAGTATGGGTCCCATGTCCTTCTGAGTCTCTCGGAGATTTGAAGTCTGTATCATCATAGTAGTTATCGCTGTTGTAGTATCGAGCTCCAATGAGCTTGCTGTAAATCCAAAAATTCCATTAAAAGATCTAAAAATTAACACGAAGAAACATCTACTTGAAGAGAATATAAATTCTATTAAACATTCACTTGGCCAATGAATTTTATTTGTGGGGCTCACCTTAGATGATCCAAAACACCACGGTGTCCCATGGTGAGTGGGAGCACTGTAAAATCTTCCCCATTGGTGGATCCTAACCATCCGGTATGACCCTCTTTAAATGCAGGTCATTGCTTTATTTATTCATTTTCATCATCTTCATTGAATGGCTAGGATCATCTAAAAGGGGAGATATTAAGGCATGCGATGCCGCTTACCTGCCTTCAGCAAATTTAGAATTAAAGGGGGGAGTAAAATTACTTGTTGCAGGTGAAGTTATCTACAGTCTGGCAAATCCCTTTCCATTTTGCCGGAGGAGCGCCGAACCCAACATCGCTGAAGCTCTCGGACTCAGGCCAGACACCTATGGACGCCAAAAACACAACTAAGATACTGGAATTTGTGCATTCTGATCATACTTATGCATGCATCTAGTTGCACCAAATATCAGGAAATTTCATGGTATTTTATGATTAATCAATCTAATTTTGGTGCAAATTTTCAAGATATATCGTGAAATTTGGTGCATAGTCTTAAAGGGTGTGTTTGGTTGCACCAAATTTCATGATATATGCATCCAAACGCACCCACAAAAACTATGCTAATCTTGATTTTTAATCATAAGATTCAAATCAATTTCTTGAAGGATTAAGGTATACTACTTCAAGTAACGCATATACCTGTATCTAACACTCCCACAATAACATCTCCTTCATGAGGAAGGTTCAAATAATTCTGCGGCAAGCCCGTGAAATCCCATGATCTTGTAGTGTGGAGCTGCAGCTTGGTGTTAGGGAGTACCGAAACGACTCCTTCCATCTCTGTAATCACAATCTATAGTTAAAATTCCCATTCTTTCTCATTGCCTATTGCATCCTCTCCATTGATTTCATTCATTGCATTGGTACTTTCCAAAAGTATAGCGATCTTCTTACCTGAAAACATGGCTGCTTCTTCCTCTGATAATTTAGCGGCGAATCCATTGAAACTCTTCCCATAGCTATAGACTAATGACTCTTTGGCCTTGGAGCTACTGCATACATGCAATTTCAAAAGAGAACTCCCATTAATTTGGGTCTATGTTGAGAAACAAGACGGTTGTTGTTATCAGTTCTCTCCTAAACATATGCATTTGTTTACTAGGGCTCAATTTCAGTGCACGCATTATATACCACATATCTCACCATCCAATGATGGCAGGCAGGAATCCTGACATGCATTTCGAAACGGGGGTTTTTCAAAATGCATGTTGGTATAATCCCATTTCACAACTTGTTCTTGGATTCCTGCCAGCTGCTACTGGATGGTGGGAGGTACTCGGTTACAGTACAAGCGGTGATGATTAACACATTTTGTGTATACAATTTCCTTCTCATGTTATCATCATCGTCGTCATCCAGTTATTGGCAGTGGTAATAGAAATGGTAGAGGCGTTCGTCGTATATGAGTAACCTTCCAAGAACATCTTCCAGCATGGTGTGGTGCGACGCCACAGACACTCCTTCCTTGGGAAGATTTCCCATGTATACAACATAAACCTATACAAAATACCCATTTTAGTTCTTAATGATTCTTTATGTGAAAATTATGAAATAAGTATAGAGAAATGAATGTGGTTTTACCTTTCTTTCCTGGCAATGGCAAGTAAGCACAATTACAGCGAACAAGAGGGGGTAGAAAAGGGAACGGAAGTTGGCCATTTTTCCCTCTTGCTAGCTACTACTGAGTGGAAGAATGAGTTGCATCTTACGGCAGATGTTGCTGCTATTTATAATCATTTTTCTGGTGACAACATCCAATTGCAGGCCATAATACGTCAATTGCTGGCTCTGGTTAGTAATCATCGTCCCATTTCAATTAAGAAAGAAAGAAAGAAAGAAAGAAAAAAACCTGCCCTCAAGCATCAAGCTGTCTCTTTTTCTTTTGTTCTTGGTTGACTTGTATGGATGATGAATTTTCATAATTAAACTGCATTTTCATGGGTGAAAGCATGCCAATGCGGCCCACGTCTGCAATATCTAAGTCGTTTATCACATGGATCCTGCCGTGTGGGTGGGCTGGTCTGATCTTTAGATGGAACAACACATGTTTGGAAAGAACGGACGGTTATAAAAGATCCATATTCAGTGGTCATGTTCGTCCCCACCTGATGACCAGACTGATCTTATTTTCTGGCCAGGACATAAACAAGTGGGGTCCCACATTATGCATGGCTTGGATGTTAGACACGTTTGCCACATTAGCACGTGCAGCCACGTGTAGAAGGGTGTGTAGGGGGAGCAAGCCACTGGTCCAGTACTTTGCATGGATTCAATCTACATATGTTACGAAAAAACAAATAATGGCAGTTTTGGTTAATGCAGGTTATGCGGACGCGATTTTTCTACGACTACGCCGCCCCTTCACAAAAGAGGTCTACCACTATGATTTGTGTGACATCCAGTCCATCGATCATTTGGGTCAGCCATGTTAGCAGGCGAAAACAAAAATCAGGTGGATATAAAACTCAAGTGGACCACACCACAAAAGAATGTAGGGATGGGATGCCTACCATTTGAAGCCTTATCGGCCCCAGCAAAGTTATGAATCGTGTTGATATTTGGGTCAATTTATCATGATTGGAAGCCCCTTATGCAGGGTTTGGATGGCATATAAACATCATGGTGGTCCTAGGAAGTATTTAACGGTAGGCGTTACGTCTCCAATTTTTCCCAGTGGTATGACCCACTTGAGTTTTGGAGCGGCATGATTTTGGCTCACATCCTAACATTAGCTCATGCAAATCATGTGTGGAGCAGATGTCACACACACATCACGACCGGTCCCATGGAAATTTTCGGTTGCACGGGCTCCTGAGAACAATTGATGTTGGAAATTCGGTCCGGCCTTCAGCTCTGCTTCGAGTGATCCATCATGGGTACAGAGCAGAAACAGAAACAGAAACAGAAGAGAGAAAGTAGAGTTACTTCGGTGTTAACAAGGTCAAAATGAATTTTTGTCTGTTTCCTTTGTCAACTTCTGAAAAGTCGATGCCCAGACAATGGTCGCCACAGACGCCAACTCAACCAAGGCTACATAATCTAATGTAACCCTAAGCAATGTGGAGCCCACCCTAAAATTTCATGTGTCTGATCCAAAACTGAAGTAGGCAGCACCATACGAAACATTAATTGCAGATGAAAATGCCCACCGTCTAAATCTTTCTTGGGTCCACCGTGATGTTTATGATAGATTAACCAGTGCAGGTGGTCTGTGTCGAAGGCACAGTGATTTCTGTGCCATCCCTCTCATGGGTACAAGTCATTGCCGATCACACCGGCTCACAAAAAAACTCAGATTCTCTATCGGTAGTAGACAGCGCACTCCACAACATAACTTTTAGCATCTAAAACTTTCCCATTAGATCCACACTGTTCGTCAACTTTTGCTAGATCATTCTAGAGGAAGGGTATAAAGCACATCCAATGCTCAATTGGACCACACTATAGAAAGCAGTAGGGATTGAACAAACTACCATTTAAACCTTCCAAGGGTCAAGCGTGAAGTTTATTTGCTATACAACCTGTTCATAAGGTTACACGGACCTAGATGAAAATAAAAAAAGAAAAGAAAAAACAAATATTAGCTTGATCGGAACCTTCTGTGCCCCCAAAAGGTTTTTAACTATAGGCATCAAATTCTCATTCCTTCCCGGCTCACTTGAGGATTAGATTCATCTTGATTTTTTGTCATACCCTAAAGCATATGAAAAATTAGATGGCTGGTGGGGATTTGACACATACATTATGATTGGGCCCATGGAAGTTCCACATGTCAACACTTCCAGTTTTCTTCATATGCAAAATGTGTTGCACCACGCATCAATTGAATTTCATGAGGTGTGAAGTCAGAAGGAGGACTAGGAATCCGGAAATTATCAGAAGTAATGCATGCGTTTCAGATAAAGATGGCCTGGACTTTGAAATTTCAAAGGGACTCCAGTTTTTGGGTAGCATTCATGGTGGCAAAGTATGGTATGATGCATGATTTTTCGACCTCAAGAATCAATGATGGAATCGGCTCTCCAATCTGGAAGAAAATGAGGAGCCTACTACCATTTCTAAATGATAAGGTTCAATGGAACATAGGAGAGGGGGACTGTAGGTGTTGGCAAGAAAATTGGACCGGTCTTGGTCCTCTGCAAAATTATGTGACGGGTGACATTCTAGAAGAGATCAAAGAGCTAAAGGTGAAGCAGATTTTAGGTCCGGCAGGACCTCTCCCTCCAACAGTGGTATTCTCGATGCTTCCTCAACAAGTTGTAGATGTAATTTTTCAAGGGGGATTCTGTCTATCAGAGGGTCCAGATTCTCCTGTGAGGTTGTTCACTCCATTAGGAAATTTCACAGCAAAATTGACATGGGAAGTTAGCAAGCCGTTTTCTCCAAGGAAAGAATGGGTGAGGTGGGTTTGGCACGGTCAGTTACCTCCAAAAATTTCGTTGTTTGTTTGAAAACTCTTCAACAACTCTCTCCCGGTAGATAATGTAATTCAATCAAGAGGCATTTACTTAGCATCAAGGTGTGTTTGCTGTAGAGAAGGTTCAAAACAGGGCCTAGCTATAAAATCCTTGGCACACATTTCTGGACAGTGAGGTAGCTGCAGCGGTGTGGAAATTTTTTAGGAGGGCTTTTCGTATCAGCGTTATGTAGGCTCCCTCAGTGGAAGCCAGATTTTCGCAATGGAGAATGGCATACACAACCAGCAACTCTCGCCATATCAACATGATTTTAGCACCAGCTTTTATCTGGTGGGAACTGTGGAAAGCAAGAAATAAGGCGGTGTTCGATAGTAAAGCTCCTGCGGCAGGGTTAGTGATCGCTCGTGTTGCCTGGTGGTTATCCAGACAGGGTAACAAAGTTGAAGGGAGAAGGACAGGTACGCTTTCAAACGTTTACCCGCAACCACCTATAGGTTCAGGCGGAGTCAGGAATGGGAGCCGATATATAGTTAAATGGTATAGACCCCCTGTGGGATGGGTCAAAGTTGACGTTGATGGATCGTCTAGAGGAAACCCGGGTCTAGCACGGGGTGGCGGAGTCTGTAGGAATGACAAAGGTGAACTCATTTTTGCTTTCTCTGTAGGATATGGGGTGATGTCTAACATTAGGGCTGAGGTTAGAGCAGCCCACGACGGGCTAGCTATGTGTATAGAAAAAGGTTTTTGTGAAGTGGTGGTAGAATCGGATTCGGAGTTGGTGGTCAAGGTGGTTAAAGAGAACTTAAGCCTGAGTTGGAAATGGAGAGGCTGGATGGCCAGAATAAACCAGCTCTGCCAAAAAGGGTAAATAGTTTTTTAGCACATTTTCAGGGAAGGGAACGCTCCGGCTGATGCGCTAGCCCGCGAAGGGAGTTCTTCCCAATCTCAATTTTGTAGCAGTTCTTGGGCTGAGCTTCCCCAACAAGTGCGTGGGTTCCTTGTCTTAGACAAGGTGGGGCTAGGTTCTATCAGGGCGAGGAAGTAGCTTTCCAACTCTCCTTTCAGTGGGTGGGAGGTTTTTCCTCAGTTTTTTCTTGTTCTGTTTTTCAGGGTTTTGTGGATTGTGGGATTGGTTTGGCCTGGTTTTTTGTTACATTAGGTCTTCGCCAGGTCCTTTTTCTCCTGGGAAGACCTGAAATGTAATTTACTGTTCAGAATGATATATATGAATCAGGATTTCTCCAAAAAAAAAAAAAAAGTGTGAAATTTACATGGCTCCATGATGATGTATTTCTTAGATCCACTTCATCCATTTTTTCAAATCATTCTAGGTATGAGCCCAAAAACAAGGCAGATTCAAAGCTCATGTAGACCACAACACTAGAAATAGTAGGAATTGACACCTACCCTACTGTTGAATACTTCCTGAGGCCATAAAAGGCTCTGATCAAGATGATATTTATTTATTTTCCTTCATATAGGTTCATGTAGATGGTCTTAAACTTTATACGAGCATGAGTCTCACAAACATAGTAGTAAAAACATACTCTAGAGTCATAGAGGAGGCAGCAACCAACTCCCAAACTACAGCCCTGTGGACGATTTGGTATTGCCTTCAAGCTATTCAGTCCCTTCTTCATAATATCCCACATTTTGTGGTAAGCTAATGCGGTGGCAGATGCCTTTACAAAGATGTTGAGTGGTGGGTGTCCCAAATGTAGATACTCGAGTAGAGCTAATCTTCCCACCCCTATTAAAGGTCTCCTCACTCTAGATAATGTGGGTTTGGGGGTGATTAGAAAAGGTTAGTTCTTCTATGGGTTATACGATAAGTGAGGCCATCGTTCTTTTTTCTTGTGACACCCACCCAAAATGTATTTTGTTCATATAAAATAATAAAGTTTTCTCATTTAAAAAAAAGATCCATGTGACCTTATGAAAAGGTTAGATGGTGAATAAACCTCACGGTGGACCCCAGGAAGGTTTCAACGGCAGTCGTTCAATCCCGTTAGTTTCTCATGTGTGGTCCACTTGAGCTTTGGATGTGTCTCATTTGTGGGCTCGTGCTCTAGAATGATTTGAAAATTTTAATGGATAATGTTGATGTAACATCTCGATTTCATGTAGCTAATTATATGCACACCTAAACATAAATATCTACATCATGAGGAATACAGGGAAAACTTAAACATAATGAATTAATATAAATAGTAGAATTAATTAAATTTTAGAGACGAAATTTTGTTTAAGGAGGGTAGATTATAACACCCTGAACTTTTCAATACTCGAGTATTGAAAGTTCTAGAGTGTTACCCTGAATTTACTTTAGTATATATACATGTTTGTGTCAGTAATTTAGCCTATCCTAACCTTACGTTTTTTTTTTTAAAAAAAAATTTATTTAAAAAGGCCTTTGTTCATTGATCAAAGATAATTACATTGTGAGATATTCGGGCGGGTTCGAGAACAAAAAGAGACAAGGACCTGCCTATCATAAAAGGAAAAAACTAGGGAAGCTATCTCACTATACAGGACAACCGGGCTGCAAGGCAGACGAACAAAAGGGCACTGTTGCGGCCACACAAAAGCGGACAAAACCAAAAGGAAACCAAATGGAAGGGGACTATCTACTAGAGCCGAGACCTGGGGAAGGAGGGCCTCTAAAGGTTCCAAGCCTCACCTTGTCGAGGAAGATCGCGCCTCTAATCTTTGGCGGGAGGGCCGCAGCGTGCTACGTAAAGAAGGAACTCTGGGTCTTTTTTCTCCAACCTAAATCTGATAGTTGGGAATAATTTTCCTCTATATATCAAGTCATCCGACCGTTGATTTTAAGATAGAATCATCATATATCTAAGTATTCTCACTTGTCCATTATAACTAACTGTTCCTTCAGCTATTTAACGCTGGGTAAAGATATCCAACCGTCCACTTTGAGTTTGGACCACCCAATCATAGTACACTACTACCTGATCCCTACATCCACTCGTACACATATCGAATCAAGATTATGGTCTGTTCATCTTGTTTGCCACTTATGAATATACTTAACCGACTATCAGAACTACAATTCGAGGAACTTACACATGTGAACAAGCCACTTAAATCTAATGGTATACATGTTCTACCTCTTTATCACTCTAAAAACCCACTTTGTGTTCATCTGTTTATAAAATTGATCGTACCTCCACCTGTATACATGATCAGAGTACTAACCATCAAGTTTTACTATTTTTAACATGTCATCTGACCATCTATTACGTTAGTTGATATACGTAACTTCCCTTAATTAATTTGGTGGGTAACTCCTTATTCATAATGATTTAAATATAAGTTCTTTTGTAAGAATTGCTTAAAAACGTACATATGACCATGTAGAACCATTATATTTTCCAAAACTCTCATGTTAACAATAATTACAAAAATGTTGTTAACCTACACCCTTGAGTTCTACATCACAGGGTTTTCATGATTCGTTTGATGTGAAATTTTGTCCCATGTCTATCTATCATAAATTAACGATACAAGTCAAATTTCAGCCCTTAGATCATTATAAAAGTGGGCCAATTAACAAATCAGCCCCTTAATAATTGATTTTAGTGTCCATCGAGTGATGAAAGCTCGTACGTAATCGTAGTAGGATATTTTTCTTTATATGAACAACTTGGATTGCCCATCATATTGACCAATTGTGAAATGTGAGAAACCCACTGATTGCCTGCCTCCAAGTGCAGAGGTTTGTAAGTAATATCCCTTGAATATAGGGTCGATCCCACATGGAGATGAATTGCGAGAAGGATAAAATCAAATGCAAAACAAACTAAGTAATAAAAACTAAACTGATGATTTGATTTTGAAAGTTTTGAATGGATGTAATTTAACTAAATTAAAACCTTTTTCATAGGGATAGTCCAATTGATTGACTAAGTCCAGAATTCATTCATTAGAGGTATTCTTCTCTCTGGTGGGGGAGGTGTTGAGGGTCAAATATTGCATATCAGACCCAGTTGCAGCATAGTTTTACACGCATGATACCGTTTAATGGCCTAATTAAATTGTGTTTGTGATGCAGAGTGTATTTACGAGCATGGACTGAAAAAGGATGCTTAAAGCACGGACTTAACGCTCTGATGACACCCAAGGCAAGGGACGGACTCCAGGAGACGAAGATCAATGAAATTATGCATCAAGGATCCGAGGAATGCAGGCCATTCATGTTAAAGAGGCCCGAAATTGGTGAAAAATGCAAGATCACATAGTTCTTGCCATCTGATTGGCTCAAAATTTCATACATGGCCTGAGGGCCATAAATTAACCGTACACTTCAAAATTCAGCCTTTGGACTCCTAGGGAAGTGGCCCAACGGATAAATCAGGCCATAAATCTCTGATTCGGGGCCCATTTGATCACTGGATATGCTTCCAACTTGGGCTCGACTCGTGAAATTATCTGGAAGAAGGGACGGATGGAGTGGATTGCTCGAAACATCACGGTGGGACCCATTTACATAGGATGAGTGGACATAGCATACGTGCAACAGAGGTGCACCGAACGCTAAGTCGGGTCAAACCGACTTTGACCCGCAGCATTCGACTCTCCTTCACAGAGAAGGAAGTCTCTGTTTTTTCCGCAGCAGGGCACCCGTTGCTGATGAAGTGGCCCACCATCATCATCGTTTTTGGTGATCCAAGCCGTTCATCGTGTGAAGACCACGATTTTATCCCAATACTCACTGTTTTTATTTATCTATGCATGCCGCCAAGCTCACATCTACAAGAATTCATCCTTGCGTCGACCGACGGTGTGGCCCATCCGAACCACGGTTTCTCTCTAAACTCGGGATCAAGATCAAGGTCAGATGCAGAGGCTTTTATATTGGATTGTACTCTCCATATGATCAGTCTAAGTGGACCCCACCATGCATCAGCGCACCTCTGTTGCGGACGTCCGTAAAAACCGAACGTCGCCCGGCCTTCTCAGGCTGTTGTGTGAGCTTGATCAGCATCGGATTGGTAATCCGGACCATCCATGAGATTTATTTGGTCCCCATCATCACAGCCTAGGTGGAGAAATTTTGCAGTCCAAGTTGAGATCAATTTCGAGCGTTTAAACGTCGGACGAACGACGGCGAGAAAAGTCAGGTGGACCATATCAAAATCACTCCAAAACCTGTCATTCCCACCCGAAATCTTGCCAAAAAGCTAATGGACGGAATGGATTTGCTCTCCGACGCCGAACAGGAACCCACAAATCATCTCAGCGCAAGCCGTTTGCGCAGGCAGTGCGTCCGTGATCACCGGACGCGGTTCGATGAAGTGGCCCACCGGAATGACCCATTCGACCGATCTGGACCGTCCGTATGAAAGCCAAGGAAGAGTCAAGCAATGCCACAATGCCAAAATCCAAGGATATGAGCGGTATGTCCCGCACTTTCTATCGAAATACAAGTGAGTTGGCGGGTATTTCTGCTGCGAGAGGTGTTTCGCACGCGGCCTGCGTAAAAAAAAAAAAAAACTTGCGCACTCTCCAGCCGACTTCTCCAGGGCACTCTCCAGCCACCGTCGGGAAGACTAATAAAAAGGGAGGAATTCTTTGCTGGGGCAGGGAACTAAGCGAGAGGATTGAAGAGAGAGTGAAGTTTTTTTTTTTTGTCTTCTTTTGTTTCCTTTTATTTCTTTCCTTCTTGTTCTTTACTTTCTCTTTTTATTTTTTATTTGCCTTAAGTTTAGCCCATATCATGTGTGGCTAAACCTCTTAGCTAGGGCTAAGAGGTGAAGCCTGTAGCAAGATGGGAGAGTCTACTTTGTGCCTTTAATGCATAAACTGAATTTGATATATTTGATTATTCAAGGAATATTTTTCCTAGTCTTTTATGGTCTGTTGTGACTGAAATTACAATGGATTTGCAATGGCTTTGAATATTTCTTTTTCTTTTTTTTTATGTTTATGAAGTTAGGAAGCCCTGTTGTTCATCATGGCTCCATGGGCATGGTAGGATGACAGTACCCTTCCTGATCCTCATACATTGTTGATTGGTTGGTAATTAGTTTAATCCTGTTGTTGGCTTTGTCTCCTGGGCATGGTTAGATGATGGAATCCATTCTAATTCATATACCTTTCATCTCTTGAAAACCAGATCAAATAAGTTTGAATTCTATAATCCTTGATGCAGGCATAAGATCTCCCTGATCTCTACAGTTGGATCCTCTGAATCCCTAGTTTCCTTCCTCTGAATTTCTTAAAGATTTAGATAATTATTTCACCATTATTCCTTAAATTTCTATTTGGTCTAGATCAAATCTTAGTCTAGTTCTATTTCTACTTGATTTTAGATAACGTATAGGTATCAGTCCCTGTGGATTCGACCTCGGTCTTACCGAGTTTATTACTACATCACAACCCTGCACTTGGGGTGTGAACAAGTTTTTGGCGCCGTTGCCGGGGACTGACGGTTACGTTTTTCTGAAATTAATTAGTTTTAGAATTAAGTTAGGATTAGGATTTTACTTACTTTAGGATAGAAGTTTTTATTTTATTTTATTCTATTTTTAGAACTTAACTTGTTTCCTGTTTTATAGGATCTGGACATAAGTTTCTAAATTGGTAATTCCTTCCTAATCTCTCTACTTTTTCATATTTTTAGAATTTAGGGTTTAGAAACTAACCTCCCTATTTTGTAGGCCTTTAAGATAGAAATTTCTAATTCGGTAAGCTCCTTCCCTACTTTCTATTTTTTTCAGTTCTCTTTTAATAATTTACTTTCTAGTTTAGATCTTCCGTAATTTACTTTAGAAATTTCTACTTTCTTTTAAGAATACCTTCTTTTAGAAATTAATTTACTGTTATTTTTCTTTTAAAGGATCATTCTTCTCTTTTTAGAATCTAACTTATTTTTGTTTTATTTTGCAGGTTTTTAACTTAGGACTCCAATTTGGTAATTTCTTTCCAACTCTCTCCTTCTTTATAGATTTCTTTCCCTTTCTTAGGATTAGGTTTTTAATTGAGGGCTGCGAGTGTTTTCATGCCCAAGTGGGCCCGTGACGACACTCGACGTCTCTTGACTGAAGGAGGATTGGTTGAGGGGTTGACTATCCATCGCAGGACTAGACACCGCTCGAAATCCCCTGAGTTAACTGAAGTTATGGCTGAACACCAACCTCCTCTACTTCCACCCAGGGTGGAGGATACCCAAGATGAGAATGAGGTGCAACAGGCACCCCCGCCTCGTACTTTACGAGATTTTCTACAACCGGCGGGAGTGAGTACGCCCTCATGCATGATTTTTCCTGAAAACACAGGACAAATGGACATCAAGCCAGGAGTTATCCAACTCCTTCCCAAATTCCATGGACTTGAATCTGAAAGTCCATATTTACATTTGAAAGAGTTCGATGAAATAATAGCTACATTATGTTTTCCTAATGTATCTGAAGATACAATTAGGCTGAAACTCTTTCCTTTTTCCTTAAAGGAGAAAGCTAAGACGTGGTTACATTCACTGCGTCCTAGATCCATTGGCACATGGAACGACATGCAGAGGGAATTCATAAAAAAATTCTTCCCACATCATAAAACGATTACCCTCAGAAAAGCAATCATGAACTTTGCCCAAAAGGAAGATGAAACATTCTTCCAATGTTGGGAAAGGTTCAAAGATTTGGTCAGTTCATGCCCACAACACGGATTTGAAACGTGGCGCATTACAAATTTTTTCTACGATGGACTGACATCTTCCATGCGCCAAATGGTCGAGACAATGTGTAATGGAGAATTCATTAATAAAGATGTCAACGAGGTATGGGACTACCTCGACAGTTTGGCTGAAAAAACACAATCTTGGGACTATTACCCAAAGTCGAACACCACGTCTAGGCCAACTCAATCAAAGGAGAAAGGTGGATTATATCTCTTGAAAGAAGAGGATGATCTCAAGTGTAAAGTGACTACGCTCATAAGGAAAGTTGAGGCCATGGAAGGAAAGAAGGATAAGGTCAATGAAATTGTTTGCGGCATCTGTGATTGCAACATTCACACAACTGAAAACTGTCCTACAATACCTGCCTTTCGAGGAGTGTTGAATGAACAAGCCAATGCCGTAAATAACTATCAAAGACCTTTTACTGGACCTAACTCCAACACATACAATCCTGGCTGGAAAAATCATCCAAACATTAGTTGGAGGAATGGACAAACGGCGACTCCTCCAGGTTTCTTCAATCAAAATCCAAATCAAGTGAAACCTCAAGAGGAACCGGTTCAAAATCCCATACAAGAGCTGGCTCAGGCAATGCGGGGAATCACAGATTTTATGCAAAAGATAGATTCTCGTATGACGGTTATAGAAAAGGGGATGCTTCCTGCACAACCTCTCCCCAATCCTAAACCGCAGTACGAGAATAATGATCCCAGCTCTTCAAATCAGATGGGACATGCTAAATCCATCACCACTCTTAGGAGTGGGAAGATCATTGACAAAACTCTTCCGGTTAGGCCCGACAAGCCTCAAGAACCAAAAGAGGACAACAATGATGGATCCAATGATGTCCCACAAAAAGTGGAACCGAAACTTCTAGAGAAGCCAGTTGCTCCATTCCCCCAACGGTTGGTTTCACCAAAACCTCTCTCTAACTCTCAGGATATCCTAGAGGTGTTGAAACAGGTGAAAGTCAACATTCCTCTACTTGATGTCGTTAAACAGATACCTTCATATGCCAAATTCCTAAAAGACTTATACACGACCAAGCGACGGAAAATTATTCAAAAGAAAATCTTCTTGACAGAGAAAGTGAGTGCCATCCTGAAGCAAGACGTGCCGCAGAAATTCAAGGATCCCGGTAGCCCAACCATATCATGTGTAATCGGGAACCATCGAATTGATCACGCACTTCTTGACTTAGGAGCGAGCGTCAATCTAATTCCCTACTCGGTATACAGACAATTAGGTTTTGGGGAATTAAAACTCACCCTAACCACACTACAACTTGTCGATCGCTCTGTTCGTGTACCAAGAGGGATAATTGAGGATGTGTTGGTCCAAGTTGATAGATTTTACTACCCTGTAGACTTTATCATCCTGGACACTGAACCCATCAATAACATGAGCACTCAGATTCCCGTCATTCTTGGTCGCCCATTCCTTGCCACGTCAAATGCAATTATCAATTGTAGGAATGGTATTATGACTATGTCTTTTGGAAATTTGACATTGGAGTCAAACATTTTTTTCAATAACGGCAGCAACTCAGAGGATGATGACGATTTCCACGACATTAACATGATTGACTCTTTCGTGGAAGATACGACACCTCTGACCTTATCCTCCGACCATCTAGAGACGTGCCTGGCCCACTCCCATGATTTTGATGATGACATGATTAGGGAGACGTGCGCCTTGCTTGATACTGCACCGGTACTTGAAGTTAACCGATGGAGGCCACAATTTGAAGAATTACCACAAACTGATGTAGTGCCTCTACCGTCTAACCTCAAGCCGCCGAAGCTTGACCTAAAACCGTTGCCCTCTGATTTGAAATATACGTATTTGGGTCAAGATGAGACATACCCGGTGGTGATCTCTGCCCACCTGGAGAAAGAACAGGAGAGTATGCTTATATCTACTCTCATTGAGCATAAAGGAGCCCTGGGATGGACGATAGCGGACCTCAAAGGAATCGATCCCTCGATTTGTACTCATCACATATACCTTGAGGATAATGCAAAAACCGCTCGGCAACCACAACGTAGACTAAATCCAAACATGAAGGAAGTGGTTAAAGCCGAGGTTCTTAAACTACTGGACGTGGGTATTATATACCCTATATCTGATAGTCAATGGGTGAGTCCAACTCAAGTGGTCCCTAAGAAGTCCGGAATCACCATCGTAGCCAATGCTAATAATGAACTCGTGCCAACTAGAGTCACTACTGGTTGGAGAATGTGCATTGACTACAGGAAGTTGAATACCGTCACGAGGAAAGACCACTTTCCCTTACCATTCATTGATCAGATCCTGGAAAGGTTAGCTGGTCATTCCTATTATAGTTTTCTTGACGGGTATTCGGGCTACAACCAAATAGAGATAGCCCCTGAAGACCAGGAAAAGACCACATTTACATGTCCCTACGGCACCTTTGCCTATCGAAGGATGCCATTCGGACTATGTAATGCCCCTGCCACTTTTCAGCGATGTATGCTTAGTATTTTTTCTGATATGGTGGGGCAATATTTAGAGGTCTTCATGGACGACTTCTCTGTTTATGGTCCATCTTTCAGCAAGTGCTTGGAAAGTCTTAAATGTGTGCTGAAAAGATGTGAAGAGAAGAACTTGGTACTCAATTGGGAGAAGTGCCATTTCATGGTTCAGAAGGGAATTGTCCTTGGGCATATCATCTCGTCCAAAGGAATCGAGGTAGATAAGGTAAAAATAGATCTTATCTCTAACCTACCTCCACCCAAGAACATCAGAGACGTGCGATCCTTTTTAGGACACGCAGGATTTTACAGGCGATTCATAAAGGACTTTAGTCTTCTCTCTCGTCCTTTATGTAATCTTCTTCAAAAGGATGCTCGAGTGGACTGAGCAGTGCCAGGAAGCTTTCACCAAGCTTAAGGGCACGTTAACCACTGCACCAATCATGCAGCCACCCGACTGGAGCCTCCCTTTTGAGCTTATGTGCGACGCTTCTGATTATGCTCTTGGGGCGGTCCTAGGCCAGAGAAAAGATAAGAAGCCCTACGTCATTCATTACGCGAGTAGGACCCTAAATCCTGCCCAGGTGAACTACTCGACTACGGAAAAGGAACTCTTAGCTGTAGTGTTCGCCTTGGACAAATTTAGGTCCTACTTGATCGGATCCAAGATCATTATCTATACAGATCATGCGGCACTTAAGTATCTTCTTTCTAAGAATGATTCTAAGCCCCGCTTGATACGATGGATCCTTCTACTCCAAGAATTCGATTTGAAAATTAAAGATAAAAAGGGAGTAGAGAACGTAGTGGCCGATCACCTTTCTCGCCTTAATACCTCTGATTCCCTTGAGGCGACCCATATCAATGATATGTTCCCTGATGAACAATTGTTCAGAGTCTCCCATTCACCTTAGTTTACTGATATTGCTAATTATCTTGCTACAGGTTCCATACCGACACTTTGGACTGCACAAGATAAGAAGAAATTCTTTACTGAGGTATGCAACTTTTTTTGGGACGATCCATATTTGTTTAAATATAACCCAGACCAAATCCTAAGGAGATGTGTGTCAGACGATGAGGATCAGAGTGTCATCTCCTTCTGTCACTCACAGGCATGTGGTGGTCACTTTTCTACTAAAAAGACCACGGCCAAGATTCTGCAGTGTGGCTTTTATTGGCCCCCTATATTCGGGGACACTCATGAGTTTTGCAGGCTTGTGAGCATTGTCAGAAATTGGGAACATTGTTCCATCGAAATATGATGCCTTTGAATTCCATCCTTATCATAAAAGCATTTGATTGCTGGGGCATTGATTTCATAGGACCATTCCCCCAATCCTTTGGAAATCTGTCAATTTTGATCGCTGTGAAATATGTCACTAAATGGGTCGAAGCGATTCCGTGTCGAAAGAATGACCATCGCACGGTCATTAAATTCCTGAAAGAGAACATCCTTTCTCGATTCGGAACGCCTCGAGCCATCATTAGTGATGGGGGCTCACACTTTTGTAATAGACCATTCGAGAGCTTAATGAAGAAATACGGTATCTCTCATAAGGTGAGCACCCCATACCATCCACAGACAAGTGGACAAGCTGAGATTTCCAATAGGGAGATTAAACACATTTTGGAAAAAACGGTTAACCCTGATCGTAAGGATTGGTCAATCCGACTGACCGATGCCTTATGGGCATACCGTACTGCATTTAAAACTCCTATTGGAATGTCTCCCTTTAGACTTGTCTATGGGAAAGCTTGTCACTTGCCTGTGGAGTTGGAACATAAAGCGTACTGGGCGATCAAAAATCTTAATTTCAATCTGGACAACGCTGGCTCGCTACGCAAACTTCAATTGAATGAACTTGAAGAAATCCGGAATGATGCGTACGATAATTCGAGAATTTACAAGGACAAGATGAAAGCATTTCATGACCAAAACATTTTACGAAAATCATTCACGCCTGGTCAGAAGGTCCTTCTGTACAATTCTCGATTACATCTCTTCCCGGGTAAGCTTCGATCTCGTTGGACCGGCCCTTACATTGTTGTTACTGTTTTTCCTCATGGGGCCGTCGAGATAAGAGATCCCGACAATGGCAAGGAGTTTAAAGTAAATGGACATCGTTTAAAGCCATTTGTCGAGAAATTTGATTCCGAGGACATGTCCATGCCTCTGACTGATCCTGTTTACCAGGACTGAGCTCCTAGTCTGATGGAGGTATAGGTAGGTTTATCGCTTTCATAGGATTATGGTAGTTGCTTTGGTCTGGCTGAAGACGTAAACTTAGCGCTCCTGGGAGGCAACCCAGCTCTTCATTTCATTTCATTTTTATCATTAGTTAGTTCAATGTTTGTGGGTAACATTACTGCAAACCCTCACGAGACTACAACTCGTCCACTAGGGGTAACCTAGGGGTTTAAAGGCTTGTGGCATACGCTAAATGCAATCGAGAGCACCTACGAAAGTGGTATAGGTAGGATTTTATTTTGTGTTATTTTTTGTTACCTTTTCTCTCGTGCTGATTGGTGCCCAGGCTGTGATCTCTTGAAAAGTGTCTCTCTATGCATCATCCAGGTACTATCTTCCCATTACTTCTCATTTACTCTTTTTGTCCCATGTGCATTGCATGCTTATTTCTTTTACATTGAGGACAATGTAGATTTTAGGTTGGGGGTGGGAGATTAGGCTTCCTAATCAGTATGTTCCTAGTCTTGAGCAGAGATTGTGAAAATTTAAAAAAAAAAAATAATAATAATAATAATAAATTGTTTTTTAGAATTTCATATGAATTCGAAGCGATTTTGACGGCCATCTTGGATTTAGAACTACAAGATGCGTGATGTTGGTACTTTATGACTCTTGGATTCAGTCATCTATCAAATTTCAGAGCTAAGTTTGAATTGTTAATCCATTACTAGAATTTGTAGACATTGATTGAGTCATAAATTCGCAGGACACATCTCGCTTGCATATTAAGGTTTCAGTTCGATATTAACGGATTAACTTAGTAATCACTAAACATGAAAGGAACCAACTTGAAAAATTGAAAGGATTGGGCGAATGGTTTACACTATAGGTTTGCTCCTTATAGGTGTAGATTTAATTCCCCATGAATGATAAGTGAAAAAGTTGGATTTACAGTCTTTACCTTAGGTTTGCTCCCTATAGGTAAGGATTTGATTTCCCTTCTTAACATTACTTTCAATGGAAAAGTCAAAAATTAAAAGAATAAAAAGATAATGGGTGAGGCAAGTTCTGGTTATCGTGAATTCTCTTATTGGTTACCAATGATATCCTTAAATATCGAGGTGAATCTTAGTATTAACAAGTCAAGATTAGACTATACATGCATAGATCTCAACGGTTAGAATTTTTCTAATTAATGGAATAATACTTTGATTTTATCCTTAATTATGAAGTTTACCGTGCGCTGGAGTCTAGGAGAAAGTAATATCCAACAGTCATGAATCTAAAAATTCTCATATCTGGATTACTTCGCAAAAATCAATCGAGTTTATAAATTGTTCTGTGATTCTCAACTTATTTTTCGCATACTTTGCTCGGGACTAGCAAAATGCTGGTTGGGGGTTGTGTTGAGGGTCAAATATTGCATATCAGACCCAGTTGCAGCATAGTTTTACACGCATGATACCGTTTAATGGCCTAATTTAATTGTGTTTGTGATGCAGAGTGTATTTACGAGCATGGACTGAAAAAGGATGCTTAAAGCATGGACTTAACGCTCTGATGACACCCAAGGCAAGGGACGGACTCCAGGAGATGAAGATCAATGAAATTATGCATCAAGGATCCGAGGAATGCAGGCCATTCACGTTAAAGAGGCCCGAAATTGGTGAAAAATGCAAGATCACATAGTTCTTGCCATCTGATTGGCTCAAAATTTCATACATGGCCTGAGGGCCATAAATTAACCGTACACTTCAAAATTCAGCCTTTGGACTCCTAGGGAAGTGGCCCAACGGATAAATCAGGCCATAAATCTCTGATTCGGGGCCCATTTGATCACTGGATATGCTTCCAACTTGGGCTCGACTCGTGAAATTATCTGGAAGAAGGGACGGATGGAGTGGATTGCTCGAAACATCACGGTGGGACCCATTTACATAGGATGAGTGGACATAGCATACGTGCAACAGAGGTGCACCGAACGCTAAGTCAGGTCAAACCGACTTTGACCCGCAGCATTCGACTCTCCTTCACAGAGAAGGAAGTCTCTGTTTTTTCCGCAGCAGGGCACCCGTTGCTGATGAAGTGGCCCACCATCATCATCGTTTTTGGTGATCCAAGCCGTTCATCGTGTGAAGACCACGATTTTATCCCAATACTCACTGTTTTTATTTATCTATGCATGCCGCCAAGCTCACATCTACAAGAATTCATCCTTGCGTCGACCGACGGTGTGGCCCATCCGAACCACGGTTTCTCTCTAAACTCGGGATCAAGATCAAGGTCAGATGCAGAGGCTTTTATATTGGATTGTACTCTCCATATGATCAGTCTAAGTGGACCCCACCATGCATCAGCGCACCTCTGTTGCGGACGTCCGTAAAAACCGAACGTCGCCCGGCCTTCTCAGGCTGTTGTGTGAGCTTGATCAGCATCGGATTGGTAATCCGGACCATCCATGAGATTTATTTGGTCCCCATCATCACAGCCTAGGTGGAGAAATTTTGCAGTCCAAGTTGAGATCAATTTCGAGCGTTTAAACGTCGGACGAACGGCGGCGAGAAAAGTCAGGTGGACCATATCAAAATCACTCCAAAACCTGTCATTCCCACCCGAAATCTTGCCAAAAAGCTAATGGACGGAATGGATTTGCTCTCCGACGCCGAACAGGAACCCACAAATCATCTCAGCGCAAGCCGTTTGCGCAGGCAGTGCGTCCGTGATCACCGGACGCGGTTCGATGAAGTGGCCCACCGGAATGACCCATTCGACCGATCTGGACCGTCCGTATGAAAGCCAAGGAAGAGTCAAGCAATGCCACGATGCCAAAATCCAAGGATATGAGCGGTATGTCCCGCACTTTCTATCGAAATACAAGTGAGTTGGCGGGTATTTCTGCTGCGAGAGGTGTTTTGCACGCGGCCTGCGTAAAAAAAAAAAAAAACTTGCGCACTCTCCAGCCGACTTCTCCAGGGCCCTTCACATGTATAAAATACAGGAGAAAAGAGAGAGGGAGGATATTCAATTGGCAGGGGGAATTCTTTGATGGGGCAGGGAACTAAGCGAGAGGATTGAAGAGAGAGTGAAGTTTTTTTTTTTTGTCTTCTTTTGTTTCCTTTTATTTCTTTCCTTCTTGTTCTTTACTTTCTCTTTTTATTTTTTATTTGCCTTAAGTTTAGCCCATATCATGTGTGGCTAAACCTCTTAGCTAGGGCTAAGAGGTGAAGCCTGTAGCAAGATCGGAGAGTCTACTTTGTGCCTTTAATGCATAAACTGAATTTGATATATTTGATTATTCAAGGAATATTTTTCCTAGTCTTTTATGGTCTGTTGTGACTGAAATTACAATGGATTTGCAATGGCTTTGAATATTTCTTTTTCTTTTTTTTTTATGTTTATGAAGTTAGGAAGCCCTGTTGTTCATCATGGCTCCATGGGCATGGTAGGATGACAGTACCCTTCCTGATCCTCATACATTGTTGATTGGTTGGTAATTAGTTTAATCCTGTTGTTGGCTTTGTCTCCTGGGCATGGTTAGATGATGGAATCCATTATAATTCATATACCTTTCATCTCTTGAAAACCAGATCAAATAAGTTTGAATTCCATAATCCTTGATGCAGGCATAAGATCTCCCTGATCTCTACAGTTGGATCCTCTGAATCCCTAGTTTCCTTCCTCTGAATTTCTTAAAGATTTAGATAATTATTTCACCATTATTCCTTAAATTTCTATTTGGTCTAGATCAAATCTTAGTCTAGTTCTATTTCTACTTGATTTTAGATAACGTATAGGTATCAGTCCCTGTGGATTCGACCTCGGTCTTACCGAGTTTATTACTACATCACAACCCTGCACTTGGGGTGTGAACAGGAGGTGTTGTCATGGAGCGCTGGGAGGAAGCTTGGATGAGAAGAAGTCGTCCGACGCCTATTGCATTCTCCATTTTTGTAGGTAATCTCACATTTGACATAACCGTTGAAGACCTCCTCCGCATTTTTGGGAGGTTTGGTAAGATCGCTGAAGTGTTTCTGCCCAAAGACCAAACCCAGATTAAGCATAGGGGTTTTGCTTTCATAAGATTTTGGTATGAGCAAGAAGCATACGATGTCATCCAAACCCTAAATGTTAGAAGGATTGATGGGCGTATTATCACGATAGATTGAGCCAGACAGCAAAAGGGGGAACCTAGGGCAGAGGGGTCGAAGCACCGGGTGGAGATCCCTCCCCCAGCGGCTCCGAATCCACCCCAAACCCAAGTTCCTCCGAGTTAGGGTGCGCGCCCATTCTCTGGATTTTTGTCACCTAACTTGAGTTGTTGCCCGTTCATCATGAAGGCAAGCAAAGGGGAAGTGGAGACGATGACCAAATCGCTGGCCACAACCCTGCTCGTCCAAGTGGGCAGAGATGATATCTCCATTCTTCACCTGGTTGAATGCACTCGCAAGTCCCCCCTGGCGGCGTCCTTGGTGGATTTCACGAGGATCATCCTGGTTAATTTCCTGGTCAGATTTCAGTCAAAGGAGGAGATGGAAGATTTTGCAGGGGATGCAGCCCTCCTTAATGAAATGGGTATTATCAGTATAGAACCTTGGAGTGCTGATGCTTGCTCCCTGGCCAAAGGAATCTGGATTAGGCTGATTGGTATCCCACCCCGTGCCTAGTTCCCGTCGACCATTTCCAAAATCGCTAGCTCCTATGGTAAGGTCGTTGAGATTGATAGTATGGCGGCCTTGGGCGTTTTTCAGGCGTTTGTAAGGATCTGTATCCCCCTGCTCCCAGGGGCAGATCTCCATTCAATGTGTTATCTGAAAGTTAATGGCTCCTCCTTTCCTATAGTGAGTGCCATGGAATGCCAGGCCCTTGGTGGGATATGCCCCCAACCCCCAAATCCGGCTCCTAGGACTTCTAGCTTAACGAAATCTTAGGTGGTGCTGTCATTTTTCAGAGATAGTGGGATTGGTAGGTAAGGCCTCCCATCTGTTTGTGGAAATGCTTCTGAGAATCTTCCTTTGGCCCTGATTGATCAGAGGGGGACTTTGCTTGGCCCTGCCCTGCCCACCACTCGTATGGTCTCATCCCGACCTATCACCCTTCCTTCAACCTTGCCTAACACCTCAACCGTGTTAGCCGAGCCTTCAATACCCTGCCGGATTACTCAGGCTCCTTTGCCCCAATCTCTCACCTATTCCCCTCACCAAGTTGAGTTGCCTATCCTAACCCAGGCCTATCAATCGAATCAGCCTTGCCTATGCACTCACTCCAATTCTGAAGCCTCTCAACTCATCCCTACCTACCTGCCTTTACCCCCCCCCCCCCCCCCCCTCTAAGATCCGCCCACCCCTTCGACCTAATCCTAGAGGTTGCCCCAACCCTACATATCCCTTCACCTTATGACTAGTACTGCTTCCCCTTCCTCGCCAGTGCAGCTGCTAAAGAGGGCAAGTCCAGACTTCTCGACGGATCATATTCAAGGTCTCCATGATACAGGGCAGATCAGTTCCCCTCCTGGAATGGGCTCTGCTGGGTTGGGGGTAGTCGACCTGGTTGTGCGCCATCTCCCAGACTCGTGCGAGCTGCATCAGTGGGAGGAAGGTGAGCATGCTCTCCAAACGATTGTGCTGATTGGTGATAGTGATGCCCAACAGTTTCCCATTCGCATCAGAGATCCGATTTCCTCATCAGGCCGTCAGGAAGGAAGCAGCTTGCATATGAACCCCTCTCCAATTAGCCACGCTCAACTACAAATCCCAGTAGGGGGAATCAAATCCAGCAGACTTAGGGGTAGAGCCAGGTCATTCGGCAGTTCGCCCCTGCATCTAGGCAGCCCTTCAATTCAATTCTAGAAATTTCAGCAGCCCAGGTACTAGGTTGCTTCTGATCTCATCAGGTATATATATATAGCTACCCTATTCTATGTCAGGATATGAATTCAGTGAGGCCAGCAGGGGCAGGTCATTTGGAAGTGGACCTATCTCCCTACTTTGCGGAAGAAAGAGCTTGTTCAGAGTTGGAGAGAGGAGATAGCCTACTGGAGGATGGCCCATTGGACCGTCAAAATCAGAGAGAGGCCTCTTCTCCGTTGTTGAAGAGTCTAAATCAAACCAGCCACATTCTATTAAAGGGGGCTGAGAATCAGGCTATTACAAGCCTCCCCCTCGACCGAAATACCGTTGCTATTAGGAGAAAACCAACCAGAAAGAAGAAAAATCAGAGCTGGAACTCGACCACGATAACTGGAGAGGGAGATTGGTACAGCAGATTAAGAAGATTGAAAGGCAGGTCCATCAACTCTAGGTGTGTGACTGATGGATAAAGTCATAATCTGGAATGCCCAAGGAGTTGGGAACTCCCCAACAATCAAAAGCCTAAAGAAGTTAATCGGTAGGTTCAAACCAGTGCTGGTAGCAGTCCTGGAACCTATATTGTGCGAGCAGAGATGAGTCGCCATCGGTTTGAAGCTGGGCTTCCACAAATCCATCTCCAACGGGGATAAAGGGGGTAAAATCTGGGTATTTTTCCAGGATCACCTGCATATTTCTGTAACTTATGCATCCAATCAATTGCTTTCTATGCCTATTTCTATGCAGATCCTAAGTGCCCTCATTTATCTCTCTATCATATATGCGTGTTACTCTAAGATACTTAGAAGACCACTCTAGGAGGACTTAGCGAATATCAATAGAAATATGAATGGCTCGTGGGCAATGGGAGGAGACTTTAACGTTGTGGCGGATGCATCGGAAAGAAGAGATAGCAGAAACCCGAATTTGGCCAGTATGACAGAATTTGCAGATGTTATTCAAAACGCCGACCTAGTTAACGTAGGTTTCTCTGGAAATAACTTCACTTGGAGCAATAACAGGACTGCAAATGCTAGGGTCTAGGCTAGGTTTGACTGGGTCCTCATGAACGACAGGTGGGCTACTCTGTTTTCATCCTTCAAAGTTCAACATTTGCCCAGGATAAATTTAGACCATGCACCACTCCTCTTATCCTTTCCCTCCCATCATCAGCCCAGCATCAGGCCCTTCAGGTTCTTGCGCATGTAGACACTACATGAAGATTTCCAGCATGTGATTCAGAAGGCCTGGGAAGGAGAGTGTGATCCTCAGCCAATGATTAACCTGCAGCTTAAATTGAAGAAAATCAAACTCCTTAAAGTCTGGAACAGAGAGGTGTTTGGGGACATATTCTCGTAGGTAAATGAAGAGGAAGAGGAGCTAGTTCAGTCAGAATCTCATCTGCAGTTATCCACCGAGGAGTCGATCTTGCAAGAGAGCTTAGCTATTAGGCAAGAATTGGCGAATCTCCACTTGAGGGAGGAGGCCTTTTGGAAGCAGAAAGTGCGCAACTCCTGGTTGGAGGAAGGGGACCGTAATACTAAGTTTTTCCATGCGGTGACTACTGAGAAATGCAGGCGGGTTGCGATCTCCACTATCAGAGATGGGGACGGCAACGTTATTATGGACCGAGGTCTAATCAAAGCAGCGGCGGTGGAGTTTTTTGAAGATTTATTCAAGGAAACTCCCCTCTCTTCGGTGGAGAACTTCATTTCTGGGATCCCTTATGTCCTATCAGTGCAGGACAATGATCATCTTCTCCCCCCCATCATTGGAGAAATTGTGGGCAGCCGTCAACGACATTCCAAAAGACGGGGCTCTCGGCCCGGATGGGTTTTCCTCGGTATTCTACATCTCATGTTGGCCGATCGTGAGTCATGATATCCATAGAGCGGCTTGCGCTTTTGTTGAAGGGAGCCCGCTGCCGAGGGATTTTTCTTCGTCTCTTATTTGTTTGATCCCGAAAAATTTGGTGGCCACTTCATCTAAAGATTACCATCCATTAAGTCTTTACAATGTGGTCTACAAGATTCTCGCCAAAGCTTTAGCTTCAAGGCTGGACAAAGTCCTTCCCAATCTAATTTTAGAGGAGCAAGGGGCATTTGTGAAAGGTAGATTGATCATGAAAAATATTGCGATGGCCCATGAAGTGATGAGGAACATTGATAGGAAAGTTCGCGGGGGGAATGTCATCCTCAAGCTAGACCTGGAAAAGGCTTATGACAGGGTTAGTTGGAAGCACTACAAGAAACAGGGCTTTTATCGACGAAATTTTTTCCGATGACAATTTTTTCGTCAGTAAGTGTTTTACCGACGAAAAAAAAAATTTCGTCAGTAAAACACTACTTTCATCGACAATTTTTTTTCGTCAATAAATGTTCTCCCGACGGTTGAAAACCATCGATAATAATGTTTTCACCGACGAAAAATTTCGTCGGGAATAATGTTATAATTTTTAAGATAGAAAAATTTCGTGCCATCTTAAAAACTTTCGCACTAAGAGTTTTACCTACGAACCAAAACCGTCGGGAATAATGTTTTTCCCAACGAAAAAAACTTTTTTTGGTCTGTAAACGTTTTCTCGACGGCTGAAAACTGTCGGTAATAATGTTTTTACCGACGAAAAATTTCGTCAAGAATAATGTTATAATTTATAAGATATAAAATTTTGCGCCATCTTAAAAAGTTTCGCGGTAAGAGTTTTACTGACGAACAACCAAAATCATCGGGAATAATGTTTTTTACCACGAAAAAACTTTCATTGGTAACACTATTACCAATGAAATTTTTTTTCGCTGGTAAATGTTTTCCCGACAGCTGAAAACTGTCGGTAATAATGTTTTTACCATTGAAAATTTTCATCGGGAATAATGTTATAATTTTTAAGATAGAAAAATTTCTTGCCATCTTAAAAACTTTCGCGGTAAGACTTTTACTGACGAACCAAAATCGTCGGGAATAATGTTTTTTTACCTATAAAAAAACTTTCATCAGTAAAACACTTGTAGTGACGAATTGTTTTTTCATCGGTAAATGTTTTCCCGACGGCTGAAAACCGTCGGTACTAATGTTTTTACACATGAAACATTTTGTCAGGAATAATGTTATAATTTTTAAGATAGAAAAATTTTGCACCATCTTGAAAACTTTCGTGGTAAGTTTTACCGATGAACGAAAACCGTTGGGAATAATGTTTTTACCGACGAAAAAATTTTCGTCGGTAAAACACTACTTTTACCGATGAAAAAAAACTTTCGTCGGTAAAACACTACTTTTATTGACATTTTTTTTTCATCGGTAAATGTTTACCTGACAGCTGAAAATCGTCGGTAATAATGTTTTTACCAACGAAAAATTTCGTCAGGAATAATGTTGTAATTTTTAAGAGAAATTTTCGCGCAACCTTAAAAACTTTCGCGGTAAGAGTTTTACCAACAAACAAAAACTATCGGGAATAATGTTTTATCAACGAAATTCAATTTTTGTTGATAAAAACACTTTTACTGATGAATATTTTCATCGCGAAAAATAAATATTCCCGACAGACTTTTTTCCAACTGATGAAAACCGTCGGTGAAGATAGTATGTTTGTATGTATGTATGTATGTGTGTGTGTGTGTGTGTGTGTGTGTGTGTGTGTGTGTGTGTGTGTGTGTGTGTGTGTGTGTGTATATATATATAGTTTTTATATCATATGAGTGGAATTTTTTTATATATAATTAAAAAGTAATATTTAAATGATTTGCAATATTACATGAAAAAGAATATTGAGAAGTTTAAAATTTTTAACAATGTTCAAGAAAAATTTTGAGAACAAAATGATGCTTTTGAAGGCAAAAAAATCGGCATTTTGAAATCTTTGAGGAAAAAAAAAATAAAATATGTGAAATTTTTTGAGATTTTGAAAATAAAAATTCAGAATTTGTATTTTAATTTTTTTCTGAAATATTGCAAATCAAATATTTTATAATAAAAATGATATTTTGTTAAAAGAGTAAAAAAATATACATTTTGAAAAAAAAAATGTTATTTTTAAATGGAAATTGAAATTTATCTGTGAAAAATAAAATTACTAAATTATTAAGCACATCCACTAATTCAACCTTTAATCATTTTTGGACAATCTAATCAGTTTAGATTGAAGAGTAAATAACTTCAGATGTTTAAATCAAATTTCACTGAAATTGTTGATCAATCTTGTATGCCCAATATCTTTCTCATATGTAGCTTGATTGAGGCAAGTAACTAGTCAAATTGAGGGTATTGATCAGTAAAATAGAGTGAATAGACCAGACATGTAAAATGGGTCAAATATTCTGGCAAAAATTGTGACCCAACTTACTGACCTTGTAAGAACCTAAGAATTGATGTTAGTAAGTTTTGTGGGCCCCATCATCATGTGTGTCGAACATCAACACCGTGGATTCGATGTGTCCCCTTTAGGTTATGAGATATCTCAAAAATCATCTATATACGAAACTCAAGTGGGCCATACCATCTAAAACTATGTGAAGACATCCTATAAAATATAAAAACACTTGGTGGGGCCCACATGAGTTTTGGATGCGGCTGAAAATTGGTCTGACCCCTCATCCAAGTGGGACACACATAATGAGTGGGTTGGATATGTGAATCACATTTAGGCAGGCCCAATATATGATTATGAATGTTTTACGGAAACCCCTCTCCATTATATTATGTGGTGTGGCCCACCCAAGTCATGGATTGACTTTATTTTTAAGCTCTTGGCCCACCTAAATCATGGATTGACTTTCTCCATACGGTTCAACACTTTTCTCGGATCATTTTAAGATATTAACCAAAAAATGGGGCGAGTCCAAAGCTTAAGTGGACTACAAAGTGGGGACTGAATGTCCACCATTAAAAATAACATTCATAAAAGTTTTAGATCTAGTTGATATTTGTGTTTTCTCTTCATTTATATTTTTTTGATATTATGAGCATGTTGGAAGTCAAATAAACATTACTGTGGGCCCAAGGAAGGTATCAACGGTGGAAATCATTATTCCACACTGTTTCACATGGCATGGTACACTTGAGTTTTGGATTTATCAAAAATTTGGGATCAACCCACACTGTTCATCCATTTTTTGAGATAATTTTAGAGAATTATCCAAAAAATGAATCATATTCAAAGATTAAATGGACCATACCACAAATAAGGGGAACGGATTGGCTACTCCCCCTAACACCAACCAATGGCTGGTGCTTAGTGCTCTGTGGGCCCTACCATGATGTATGTGTTTAATCCATGTCGTCTATCTATTTTTAAAGATCATCTTACGACATAAGACCAAAAATGAGGCACATCCCAATATGAAATGGACCACATTACAGGAAATAGTGTCGAATGAGCGTCAACCATTTAAAAACATTTTGGGGGCCATAAGATCGAGATGATTTTTGTTTTTCCCCTTCATCTAGGCTTCTATGATCTAATAAACAGATTGGATGTCAAATAAACAGTACAGTGGGCTGAGGATTTTAATGATGGATATCCAATCACTATTGTTTTCATGTGGTGTGGTCCACCTGATATTTATATACCTCTCATTCTACCATGATGTATGTTTTATATCCACACCTTCCATCCATATGGAGAGATCATTTTAGGTTAATCTCCAAAGAATGAGTTAAATCCAAAGCTCCAGTGGACCCCAGCACAGAAAACAGTGGGACAGTGACGCCCACCATTAAAAACTTCTAAAGGCCACAAAAGTTTTATATCAAGATGATATTTGTGTTTTCCCTTATTTCATGTATTTTTTAACTTATCAACAGGTTGGGTTTTAAATAAACATTATGATGGGCCTTAAGATAGTTTCAACGGTGGGAATCACTCTCCCCGCTGTTTTCTATGGTGGGGTCCACTACAGATTTATATTTGCCTCATTCTTTAGCTCATGACTTAAAATGATATCTCAAAATGGATGGATGGTGTGGATATAACAAATACATCATAGTGGGGCCCACATAAATTGTGAGGTGTACGTGAGTGAAGGTAGGGCGTCCAGAAATGGATTGGCTACCCCCCGACACCAGCCAATGGCTGGTGGTCGGTGCTCCGTGGGCTCCACCATGATGTATTCATTTCATCCATGTCGTCCATCTATTTTTACAGATCATTTTACGGTATGAGACCAAAAATGAGATATATGCAAATCTTAAGTGGACCACATTCCAGGAGATATATGCAAATCTTAAGTGGACCACATTCCAGGAAACAGTGTTGAATGAGCGTCAACCATTAAAAAACATTTTGGGGCCATAAAAGTTTTGGATCAAGTTGATTTTTGTTTTTTCCCTTCATTTGGCCCTGTATGACCTAATCAACATATTGGATGTCAAATAAACAATACAGTGGGCCTTAGGAGGAATTTAATGATGGATATCCAATCACTATTGTTTTCATGTGGTGTGGTGCACCTGAGATTTATATACCTCTCATTTTTGGGGTCAAGTCATAAAATGATCTTTATATACCTCTCAATTTAGGTGCAGCCCTAACTGTTGGGCCTACCTTGAAGTAAGTATTATATATCCACACCATTCATCTGTTTTGTCAGCTCATGAAGCACATCCAAATTTCTGTTGGACCACACAACTACCTGGGTATCCATTCTTCCATCACACTCAGCCAGACAATTTTTCTTCTTAAAAACAGTAGTCAAGCTGATGTTTGTGTTTTTCCCCTTCATCTGGTTGGTGGTTGGATTGACAACTCCCCCTGACACCAGCCAATGGCTGGTGGTCGATGCTCCGTGGGCCCCACCATGATGCATTTATTTCATCCATGCCGTCCATCTATTTTTACAGATCATGTTACAGTATGAGACCAAAAATGAGATATATCCAAATCTTAAGTGGACCACATTCTAGTGTTGAATGAGCGTCAACCATTGAAAAATATTTTGGGTCCATAAAAGTTTTGGATCAAGATGATTTTTGTTTTTTCCCTTCATCTGGCCCTGTATGACCTAATCAACATATTGGATGTCAAATAAACAGTACAGTGGGCCTTAAGGAGGATTTTAATGATGGATATCCCATCACTATTGTTTTCATGTGGTGTGGTGCACTTGATGTTTATATACCTCTCATTCCACCATGATGTATGTTTTATATCCACACCTTCCATCCATTTGGAGAGATCATTTTAGGGCAATATCCAAAGAACGAGTTAAATCCAAAGCTCCAGTGGACCCCAGCACAGAAAACAGTGGGACAGTGACGCCCACCATTAAAAACTTCTAAAGGCCACAAAAGTTTTTGATCAAGCTGATATTTGTGTATTGCCTTATTTAATGTTTTTTCTAAAAAAAACTTTTGAACCTGTTGGATTTCAAATAAACATTATGATGGGCCTTAGGATAGTTTCAACGGTGCTTATCACTCTCCCCGTTGTTTTCTATGGTGGGGTCCACTGCGTATTTTAATATGTCTCATTCTTTGGCTCATGACTTAAAATGATGTCTCAAAATGGATGGACGGTGTGGATATAACAAATACATCATAGTGGGGCCCACAGAACTTGGTGACGTCAGTGTATTAGGACGTCTAGAGAGACACCCTAATCCACGCCATTCTCTCTCTCTCGCACCCTCTGCTCCCTTTGTCTTTCTCGCACCCTCTCATCTCTCTGTCTCTCTCACCCTCTCGTCTCTCCGTCTCTCTCTTCCTCTCTCTCTCTTAGATCTCTCCAACCTACTGTTGCCGCATGCCCTACCCACGCACGCCCTCTCTTTGTCTCTGAAGCTCGGTGAGGTATCTCTCTCTCTCTCTCTCTCTCTCTCTCTCTCTCTTCCTCTCTCTCATGTACCATTGCCAGATGCCCTACCCACGCACACCCTCTCTCTCTCTCTCTTGCTTCTCTCTCTCAATCTCTCTTAATCTCAATACCATTGATTTGGTAATTAGAGATTTAGGGATTTGTGGATTTAGGGATTTAGGGTTGGATGGCAAATAAACCTTCCATTGGACCCTATGAAGTTTTTAATGGTGTCCATGGACCCTACGACTATCAATGGAATGGGCCACGGTGGGGCCAATACATGTATATGCTATGGGGCCCACTATCCCACGTGACAGTGGCCCACCATAGAGTTTATTGGCCAAATAAACTAGTTGATTTGGTCACATAGACCTGGATTAAGGGAGAACAATAAGATCAGTTGGATAAAGAAAATTGTGTGAGCCCCACATAAAAAATGGTGAGCAATTCATCACTGGGGACTGCGGAATCCAATGTGATGTATATGTTCTATTTATGCTATCCACCACTGAGATCCATCCAGTGGGTGGACCACACCACAGGAAACAGTGGTGATTGAATGGGCCCATAGAACTTGGTCAGGTGTAAATATAGCACACATTCATGAGCATTTGATGTTATGCTAAATTTCACATTATATCAGCCCTTGATCATGTTTGAGTTTCAATGTTGAACAGGGCTTATTTCGCTGTCAGTTTACTTAATGTGATTCTTGAACTTTTGGATAATAAGCGGGGAGACAATCTAAGGATTCTTGGATGCCAAACGTTAACGAGATTCATTTATAGTCAAGTGAGTTTAGGATTCGTTTCATTTTAAGACATTTTGCCATATTTTAAGCAAATGTGAATTGAGCACTAATAGAATTGATCTTGAGTTTTTGAGTTTCGTGATGTAGAATGATTATTTTGCATTCTTACTATGGGTTGCAAGTAAAATATTTCTCACTATTGCTTGGATATTAGTATACTACCATCTTTTTTTTAAAAAATTATTTATTTAATATATGTAACGATTGTTTTTGTTTTCATTGTTACTGTTAATAGAATCATTCTTTGCTTGTATGCTTACAACATTTTTTACAAGGGGATTGGCAAACTATAGTGATCTAAAACAAGTTAAATGAACACTACAAGAAAATAGGCCTTTTGCCACAATTTTTTAGCCTCAATTGTTAAGGAACTGAGGCTAAAGTTCATTTTTCGCCTCAATTGCTAATGAACTGAGGCTAAATGTCTACTTTTTAGCCTTAGTTGCATGGGAACCGAGGTGAAAAGTCTACTTTTTAGCCTCAGTTGCATAGGAATCGAGGTGAAAAGTCTACTTTTTAGCCTCAGTTGCATAGGAACCGAGGCCAAAAGTCTACTTTTAGCCTCAGTTGCATAGGAACCAAGGTGAAAGTTTACTTTTAACCTTAGTTACATAGGAACCGAGGCCAAAAGTCTACTTTTTAGCCTCGATTGCATAAGAACCAAGGCCAAAAGTCTACTTTTTAGCCTCGATTGCATAAGAACAAAGGCGAAAAGTCTACTTTTTAGCCTCTCAATTGCATAGGAACCGAGGCGAAAAGTCTACTTTTAGCCTCGGTTGCATAGGAACCGAGGAAAAAAGTCTACTTTTTAGCCTTAGTTGCATAGGAACCGAGGCCAAAAGTCTACTATTTTTCCTTAGTTGCATAGGAACCGAGGCCAAAAGTCTACTATTTTGCCTCAGTTGCATAGGAACCGAGGCTAAAAGTCTACTTTTTAGCCTCAGTTGCATAGGAACCGAGGCCAAAAGTCAACTTTTAGCCTCAGTTGTATAAGAACCAAGGCTAAAAGTCTACTATTTTGCTTCTTACTATAAGTCAACTTTTTAGCCTCAATTACATAGAACCAAGGCTAAAAGTCTACCATCTAAACCATAGTTATCAATCATACCATCTTAGTACATATATCATACGTGTATGATATTTGGATCGTTCATCGGTCTAGACCTAGCGTGGATGGGGCCCACAGTAAGGAACATACCGTCTTGGGTGTGGTCGGGGCCACACAGAGTTTGCTCATGTTCAGCAAATGTTTAATGGATCTTGGCACATGTCGCGCGTGCACACTTATAAAAATTGGACCGTTGGATTTTTTATTTTGAACCGTCCAATAAATATCCACCAATTTAAATATCAGATAATAAAATAAGCATAATTTCTTGTTCATGATACATGTAATCTAGTTAGCATAAGTTCGATTGTTTAATTTGACTAAATTTATGCCAAATTTGTAATTTCTAAGTGGCCTGCATATCATCCAACACAGTCAAGTAGAGTATGAAAGTTCCCCCTTTCAAAAATAAATTAGGGTTTGGCAAGTCGCATTTGCTTTCACTTCCTCCCGCTTCTTTCATCCATTCGAAAAAATAATACATATAGAAATATCTCCGGAGAGAGAGGCGCTGCTATTTCAAATCGCCATTTTCACACACACACACACACACACACACACACACACACACACACACACACACAGAGCGGTGCAGATCTAGGGTTTCGTTTTTTTCGTTCTCAGAGATTTCATCAATATCAAGAGGTATTTCTCCTCTTACAATGGATATGAGTCTTTTCTCATCTCTATGCTGCTCTTACCACGTTTTAGGGTGTGTTTTTTTTTTTCCTTCTTTTATGTCGTATGCCGAGGAAGATTAGGGTTTCTGCCCTTGGGAGATGTTTCAATTTCATTTTGGTCGGTAACATCTCTCTCTATCCATACATCCGAGTGGATATGGCCATGGAAATGTCAGATTTCTTCTCAAATCTTGCATTTTCCTAAAATTAAGACATGTTTAAAGCCAGAGACAGACGAATACCATGCTTTTCGACGATTTTCTGTATGAGTACACTACGGAATTGTTAATTTCAGGCTTTCTGAAGGTTATTTTAGTAGATTCGGTGATTTTCAAGTTTTTTTTTTCTCAATTTGTAACAGATTCCGGGGTTGTTTCTGTTGTAATTGGGTTATTCACTACCAAAAAAAGGGGCAAAGGATACATACCACGTTAGTTATTTGCTACGAATATAAACCTTAGCTATATTTGCTACGGTTTTAATCCGTAGCGAAAAAGTTGACACACCATTAATAATTAATGGTGTTGTAAGGGGCTCTATGTGGCCTAAAAAAAAACTATATGTTCTATCTTAGCCATCCATATATTTGGAAATATTACTTTAGAGGATAAAAAAAAACAAATCAGCTAGATCGAAGGCTCAAGTGGACCACACGGTAGGAAACATGAATATTAAATTACAGTTGCTTCTTATGGTGTGGTCCACTTGTACCTTCAATATACTTTAAAATTGGTATCATAGATTGAAATAATTTAATAAAATTATTTATCGGATTGGATTAGCCAAATACATCTTGGTGGGCCCCACAGAGCCCTTCTCCCGACCATAAACGTCCGTAAATCTTATAAACACCCCAAATTTGGGCGTGCGCTCAGAACAGAGCCACGCCCAAACATGCTATTTCTCTCTCTCTCTCTCTCTCTCTCTCTCTCTCTCTCTCTCTCCGATCCCTAGTCAGAGCATTCCCTAATCCTCTCTCCCTTCCGATCTCTCCCTCCCGATCTCTTGCTCCCTCGCGCTCTCTCTCTCTCTCTCTCTCTCTCTCTCTCTCTCTCTCTCTCTCTCTCTCGCTGCCACTACAAAGGATTTCTTCCCCAAATCCAACAACCCATCTTTCCGGCGAGCATGAATCTTTCCAGCGAGCATCCCCTAAGTCAATCCCTCACCATTGTTGGTATATCTCTCTCAAACATTGAATGTTCAAGCCCTAATTTAAAGATTTCCATATTTTTTTGTTTTTTGTTTTTTGTTTTGTTTTGTTTTGTTTTGGTTTTTTTTTTGTTTTTCTTTTAATTTATATTTCCTCATATGTAGATCTGGATATGATTTTTTTTTTCATATATTTTGGATTATTTTTTTCTGTTTGGGATGGGTTTATAGGTGGATGGGTTATGCCTTAAAAATATCCTTCATAAGACAAGCTTAGCCCTTAGATTAGTGTCATTAAGATAGATGGCTACAGAGGGAGATACCAGAATGACTCACATTCAACTGAAAGAAAGGGTCGCAAGATTGGTCCTTTGGATATTCCACTGAGGGATATTAGTAGAAGATGCCGTGATAAGGTACCGAAGCAGTGGTTATTTTGAGATTAAAACACTATTCTGCGAATGCAATCCCTATTTCACACCACATCTTTCAGGAGCGATTAGTGTTTCATTTTGTTTGTATGTAAAATTGGAAATTCTCCCTAGCAATATCTGATTGTGACATTCCATTCAATCAATATTTGATGGTGACATTCATCAATTTCAGGTTTATGAATTCATAGGATTACCCCAACTTTATTATGCTGGCAGTCATGGAATGGGCATAATGGGCTAGGTCACACGCTCTGTGTCTATTAGTAACCGTCTAAATTCAATTAGATCTACTGACAACATGGTGAGCATTCTCTATTTCCAATTGCAGTGTTTCTGCATTCAGTCTTTGTGGTTGGATTTTGTAGAAAGACATACATATGTTGATCAGATTATGTGTCTGTTGTTACAACCATTGGGTGCATTTTCTCCAAGCAAGGAAGCTTGAGAACTAGCTTCCACTGGTAGGCCAATGGAAAATTGAATCATTTCTAGCAATGTGTCAATAATACGATTTCCTATCATGTACCCACTAACAAAGAAAGCCATTATGGCTGTCCTGTTCTTTGCTTCTTATCCTTCAATCATGTTACTTATTGTTATGTTGAAATGGAAATTTGCATATTTTAAGGGACTTCTAATGGAGGTTTGGGTGCAAATTTCTCTATTGATTTATAGGGTAAGGAGGTTAATCTATTCCAACCTACTAGCGAATTTATACCCATGATCAATGAGGTAAGGCTCAGTCACAAATACACACGAAAATGGGTCTTTCTCCTGTTAAATATGCTGATCATGCTTTTGAATGGCAGGGTTTTTGTTCCCTCATTGAAGAGACGAAAGGAATAGAAGGCACAAAGGTTGAGAACAATAAGTTTTGCGTCTCTATACATTAACGACTTGTAGGTGAGAATGTAAGGGCTAATTCAACAAACACCTGAATTAACATTTTGTATTATTTCCAAATTGTGAACTTTTAGTTTATTTTTGAAGTCGTCAGTGTGAAATCTTGTATTGTCTCTAATTCTCAGAACTGGACTACTGTTGCACGATGTGTCCACGACATCCTAAAAGACTATCCACGCCTATGACTAACACATGGGCAGGAGGTAATATCTAAAGCAGTGATTGGTGATCTTTTCATTCTCCCTTTGGGAACTTTCACCTGTTTTCTTTCATGATGATTGTAATTGGGCCTAGTCCCATCTTTTTCTTGTTGATTGTAATTGGGCCTTCACCTGTTCTTGATTGGTAATAAAATCTACTCACCTTCCTTTTTTTGTGGTTCTTTGGAATTGATAATCCATTTTTATTTTTGACAAGCAGTGAAAATTTCTATTCAAGGAGAAAATCAAAATACAAGGATAATACAGATCCAAACACAAGGTAGATATATTAACACCTGACTTAGCAAGCACATATGACAAAACTTATTCTATTTATTTTCTTGCAGAGTATGTGTAAAATTGCAGAGGAATCCAGTCCTTTATCTACTGAGAAGATAACACTAGCCATTGGTGCACTGTGTATGGTAAGAAACTCCATATTCTGTTGTTTTGTCATGTTCTACCCTAAAATAATGCATTTTGTGAGAGAGAGAGAGAGAGAGAGAGAGAGAGAGAGAGAGAGAGAGAGAGAGAGAGAGAGTTTGTCATGTTCTACCTTAAAATAATGCATTTTGAGAGAGAGAGGGGGAGAGAGAGAGAGAGAGAGAGAGAGAGAGAGAGAGAGAGACTATTACAATTTAAAATTTTGTCCAAACTATCACGTGTATCTTGATAAGTGTCACTTCTTCTTCTTATTTATTTATTTTAATTCTTTGATCCCAAGAATATGATTCTTTTTTAATTTATTCTTAGTATAATTCTAAATTGGTGAAAGTAAAACTCACATCGACATGGGTGATACTTAGTGGGTATCATCTGATACTGAGTTTAAACCAACCATTAAATTCTCCGGCACATATATTTTTAACTGTCGAATACAAGATACAACTCTGTACAATGATTGCTAATATAAGAAATAGAAGAGACCAGTTTCCATGGGCTTGGTGGATCAGGAGAAACCCACTTAATGACATTATTGAGTCCTCTTCAATCATCCAAAGGAGATACCACACACAAACCCTTCTAAAGAGCCAATGTTTCCATCTGGTTGGTAATAATGCTTAGATCTCTACCTGAAAAATCAGGTAGTCTCATCCTCAAATGGACCAAAATGTACAAGTCAGCTGATGGTTATAACAATCTTTCTAGTTGTCATTTGTTTTATTCCCTTTTTGGTTAGAATCGAGAGGTAATTTCATCATGGCTTTGATATGCTCTTTTTATAGGATAATGATGAAAATACAACAAAAGCTAAGGGAAAATGTGATATTTCAGGTGGCTTTGACATGCTTTATATATATGTGTGTGTGTGTGTGTGTGTGTGTGTGTGTGTGTGTGTGTGGGGGGGGGGAAAAGGTACTATGCGCTCCAGCTCACGATAAGCTCTCATGAGGTCGAGTTGTGCAGGCCCCACTGTGATGTGTGTCGACCATTAACACCGTGCATTTGATGGGTCCCCTTTAAATTATGGGATATCCCAAAAATCAGGCGTATACGGAACTCAGGTGGGCCATACCATCTAAAATCATGTGAAGACACCGTTAAAACATATAAGCACTTGGTGGGGCCCACCTGAAATTTGCATGCATCTGAAACTTGGTCTGAACCCTCATCCAAGTGGGACACACATAATGGATGGGTTGGATTTGCAAACCACATCTTGGTGGGCCCAAAAAATGATTATGAATGTTTTAATGGTGCACGACCCCTCTCCACTTTTGTATGTGGTGTGGCCCACAAAAGTCACGGATTGACTTGATTTTTGAGACCTAGCCCCACGATGGAATGGTGCATCTGACTGATGGGGTAGATGTTCGAAACGCATCATGGTGGGGCCCACACAACTCGACCTCATGGGACGGACTCGTGAGGTCGAACGCATAGTACCTTTTCCCTATATATATATATATATATATATATATATAATGATGATGAAAATGCAAAGAAAGCTAATGGAAAATGTGATATTTCAGGTGTGTTGTGTCACAACCATTTTAGTTTTGTGTTGTTTAGTATAGAATTTCATACACTTGGGAATAACTTGGATGTATCTCTTTTTGCAGACGAGACAAACTGTCCACTGACAAAAATAAGGATGAGATGAAGATCCGTATAAGCTTAACTTATCTCAACTTCATAACTCAATTCTTCAATAGTCTGTCAATCAAAATCGTGCATTGGATCTATTGCAGTTCAATTGGACTGTTGTAAATCTTCAATCAGACCAATCTGGGCCCTTGATATGGTCTATATATTCAATCTGAACAGTTGGTGAGCCTAATCTTCAATCTGTATGATTAATGCAGTACATATCTTCATTTATTAGTTCACCTCTTGCAATTGACAAGAAATTTGTTCTTTTAATTGGTTGGAAGTGTCTGATTTTTAATTGGTTGGTTATTTGTTCCATACAAACTAGTAAATATGCAGAATTCCACTTGTCATTTTGTTTTCCTTTCAAGTATCCAATGCTAGATGCTAATATCTTAGTTATATTAGTTACGTAAGGCACATATGCATGAGATCCCTTAAATCTGTCCTACTCGTGCAGATAAAACCTTTGGTGAAGCCAACCAAAGACATAATGAAAGTTCGTCGCATTAAATATGCTTGGCATGAGTTTTTTCTTGAGGGTACTCATCTTCCTCTTGGTCCATGATATCCTGGCTTTTTGTCATTTCATTCTTATAATGTTTTTGTTCTGTCAATGCAGCTAGGTACAACATTGGTGCAATTATCTTGCTCTGGGCACGTGTAATCTTGGTATGTCTCATTGTCCTTCAATAATTTAATATATCGAGATTTCTTTCCTATCATCATTTACATTTTTCTTCTTAATCGATACTTGGAAGTTAATATAATCATTTACTCTATTTTACGATCTTTAAAATCTTTATATGTAAATCTGTGCCCATATGCATTGTCAGAGAAACTAAAAAACTTACTCATTCTCAGATTGCATTGTGGAATATGCATCCATTATTCAAAGAAAAGGCGACATTCCAAGCACTCACACTCTCTCCTTGCTAGCTAAATTAGTGAGTCTTCTTTCCTTCATACTATATGATTCATTGATGAAGTGGCCTAACCATTTGGACAGGCCCATATTTATATATTATCTCAAAATTGATGAAGTAGATCCGAATGTGCATCGAAGCTATCCGGATGTTGAGCGGGGGTCCATGGAAGGTGGGAACCGCTGTTATGACCATGATGAAGCTATCAATTTTCTATGGACGGCATTGGAGGGGCCTGTCCATTTGGACAGGCCATGTTTATGTATTTGCTCGAAATTAATGGAGTAGATCCGGATGTGCGTCGGAGCTATCCGGATGAGTGGGGGTCCCTGGAAGATGGGAACCATTGTTATGACCATGATGAAGCTGTACATTTCCTATGGACAGCATTGGAGGGGCCTGGCCATTTGGACAGGCCGTGTTTATGTATTTGTTTGAAATTAATGGAGCAGACCCGGATGTGCGTCGGAGCTATCCGGATGAGCAGGGGTCCCTGGAAGGTGGGAACCGCTGTTATGACCATGATGAAGCTGTCCATTTCCTATGGACAATATTGAAGGGGCCTGGCCATTTGGATAGGCCGTGTTTATATCTGTATTTACAGGGACCATACCCTTAACCTAAACCACACGCTAAACCTACAACCTAAACCTATTCTCAATTCCCTAAAGCTATAACCTATAACTTATAACCTAAACCTAACCCTAAACCAAAACTTATAACCTAAACCTTAACCTAAACATAAAACTAAACCTAAGCCTATAACCTATACTTATAACCTTAACCTAAACTATAACTTTAACCTATAACCTATACTTATAACCTTAACCTAAATCTATTCTCAAATCCCAAAACCTATACTTATAACATAAACCTAGACCTAAACCTATAACCTATAACCTAAAACCTAAACCCAAACTTAAACCCGATCCCGAACCCGAACCCTATTTCATAAACCTAAACCTTAACCTATAACCTATATTTATAACCTTAACCTAAACAAATCTCAAAACCTATACCTATAACTTAAACCTAGACCTTAACCTAAACATAAACCTATACTCATAACCTATAACCTAAACCATAACCTAAACCTATTCTCAAATCCTAAAACCTATACCTATAACCTAAACCTAGACCTTAACCTAAACATAAACCTATACTTATAACCTATAACCTAAACCTAAATCTTAACCTAAACCTATAACCTAGAACCTAAACTTATAATTAACCTTAACCTAAACCTATTCTCAAATCCCAAAACCTATACTTATAGCCGAAACCTAAACCTTAACCTTAACCTATAACCTATACTTACAACCTTAACCTAAACTTACAACCTTAACCTAAACCTATTGTCAAATCCCAAAACTTATACTTATAACCTAAACCTAGACATTAACCTTAACCTATAATCTATACTTATAACCTTAACCTAAATCTAGACCTTAACCTAAACCTAAAACCTAAACCTAAACCTAAACTTATAACCTAAATCTATTCTCAAATCCCAAAACCTATAACCTAAACCTAAACCTTATCCTATAACCCAACCTAAACCTATACTTATAACCTAAAACTATTCTCAAATCCCAAAATCTATAACCTAAACCTTAACCTATAACCTATAACCTATAACCTATAACCTAAACTTATAACCTATAACCTAACCTTAACCTAAACCTAAAACCTAAACCAAAACCTATAACCTTAACCTATGACCTAAAACCTAAACCTAAACCTAAAACTGAAATGTAGTCTCAAATCCCTAAACCTAAACCTACACATAATCCTAATCTCAACTACTTAACCTAAACCTAAACTTGAAAACCCAAGCCTAAACCCGATGCGGAACCTGAACCCGATTTCCTAAACCTAAACGTTAACCTATTCTCAATTCCCTAAAGCTATAACCTAAACCTAAAACCTAAACCTAAACCTAAACCTATAACCTTAACATAAACCTAAAACTTAAACCTAAACCTAAAACCTAAATGTATTCTCAAATCACTAAACCTAAACCTAAACCTACACCTAATCCTAATCTCAACTATTTAACCTAAACCTAAACTTGAAAACCCAAACCTAAACCCGATCCCGAACCCAAACCCAATTTTCTAAACCTAAACCTTAACCTATTCTCAATTCCCTAAAGCTATAACCTATAACCTAAACTTAAAACCTAAACCTAAACCTAAACCAAAACTTATAACCTTAACCTAAACCAAAACCTATAACCTAAACCTTAACCTATAACCTATAACCTAAACTTAACCTAAACCTAAAACCTAAACCTAAACCTAAACCTATAACCTAAAACCTAAAACCTAAAACCTAAATGTATTCTTAAATCCCTAAACCTAAACCTACACCTAATCCTAATCTCAACTACTTAACCTAAACCTAAACTTGAAAACCCAAACCTAAACCCGATCCCGAACCCGATTTCCTAAACCTAAACCTTAACCTATTCTCAATTCCCTAAACCTATAACCTAAACCTATAACCTTAACCTAAACCTAAAACCTAAACCTAAACCTAAACCTATTCTCAATTCCCTAAACCTATAACCTTAACCTAAGCCTAAACCTAAACCTAAACCTAAAACCTAAATGTATTCTCAAATCCCTAAACCTAAGCCTACACCTAATCCGAATCTCAACTACTTAACCTAAACCTTAACTTGAAAACCCAAACCTAAACCCGAACCTGATTTCCTAAACCTAAACCTTAACTTGAAAACCCAAACCTAAACCCGAACCTGATTTCCTAAACCTAAACCTTAACTTATTCTCAATTCCCTAAAGCTATAACCTATAGCCTAGACCTAAACCTAACCTAAGCCTATAACCTAAACCTAACCTAAACCTAAATCTAAACCAAAACCTATAACCTTAACCTATAACCTAAACCTTGACCTATAACCTATAACCTAAACTTATAACCTATAACCTAACCTTAACCTAAACCTAATACCTAAACATAAACCTATAACCTAAACTTATAACCTATAACCTAACCTTAACCTAAACCTAAAACCTAAACCTAAACCTATAACCTAAACCTATAAACTAAAACCTAAACCTAAACCTAAATGTATTCTCAAATCCCTAAACTTAAACCTACACCTAATCTTACTCGGAACTCCCTAACCTAAACCTAAACCTAAACTTGAAAACCCAAGCCTAAACCCGATCCCGAACCCGAACCCAATTTTCTAAACCTAAACCTTAACCTATTCTCAATTCCTTAAAGCTATAACGTATAACCTATAACATATAACCTAAACCTTAACCTAAACCTATAACTTAAACCTAAACCTTAACCTAAACCTTTAACCTTAACCTAAACCAAAACCTATAAACTAAACCTTAACCTATAACCTATAACCTATAACCTAAACTTATAACCGATAACCTAACCTATGGATTTTACCATAGTTTAGAAGATTTGCATGTACATTTTTTATTTCTTCATATATAAGTGTGTTTTTTTTTATCTTTCTTCCTTTTGAGATGTGCACAAAGGCATGCTTGTTTGATTATGTCTACAAATGCTGTTTTATACAGGCTGACAAGCTAAAGAAGTCAGTGGAGGATGAAATTCATTTTCTCAAGGGAAGTGCTTTAGAACTTGAAAGTGATCTTATGTCGAAGTCCACAGAAGTTACGTCTGCAGTTTCTAGGAAAGAAGAAGCTCTATCTTCTGCATTTGTTGAAATTGACCATCCGAAGGAAGAAAATTCTGTAAAAATGTGAGCATTATTGAATGCATATGGAGGGTGTTTACTGTAAGACCCGTGTCCTAGTCCGTACCGTTCCGTTGGCTTCCGCGGTCCTTCCGGTCAAATTCTGGCAACCTTCACACCGTATCCGATGTTTACGCGAATTCCTAAGCCAGGTTCCGCACACCAATGTCGGCTCGATCCAAAACTTGTATCTTGGCGACCGCGCTGTCGTCGCGGCTCCAACGCCGCGACTTGCGCACCGAACCGATACATAGGCTAGGAGATGTGGACCTGCGTTCATTCCAAAGAAACGCCGCACGTTGTGTATCTCGAGGGAATCTCTACGATATGTCCAATCAATCAATCAATCAATCAATGTCAAGTACAAGTCAAGTCACACCTTACCCAAGTACAATAACCCATCCCTCTATCTCACCGTATATTTCTCTCTCTCTCTCTCTCTTTCTTGTGATGGTGTGGATCCCACCAATATGTGTTATATCTACCCGTCCATCTACATCAGATGGCGTGGCCCATCCTATTGTAGGTGATGATCCGCACCATCCACTGTTTGGATGGACCCAATACATCCCCTTTTCTATATATTATATTTCATATAATATATATATGATATATATAATATATATGTATTGTATATATATAATATAAAATATATATTATATGTATATATATGTATACATATAGGTGGGCCACGTCCAAGTGGGACCCACCACAATGCTTGTATTCTATGTGGACCGTCCAGCGTCCCTGGACGCTGGACGTGGAGTGGTAAAAAGAGAGTAGTGGTAGTTCACAAGCCATCTTTAAAAAAAAGGTTATAATAATAAAATAATATATATTTTTGGGCATTCATGTAGGCCCCACCTGGATGTATGTATAAGATCCAAGCCATCCATCCTCTTCCTCAGATCATTTTAGGCGTTGAACCAAGAAATGAGGTTGATCTGGTTTCCTGGCGGGCCATGGTTTAAGAAACAGTGTTCCTACCTTTGATTTACTCCCTGATGCTCCTGTATATAAAAAACAGCCCAATATTAGACTCTATGGGATTGTATCGAGCTACAGAGATCAATAGCTGGGATGGATTTGTCTGAGGTGGGCCTCACCTATCAACAACCACAGATTTAAGGTTTTTTTTAAAAAAAGGGGAAGAAGCATGCAGCACTGCCGCTGTCAGTATGTAGCAGGGGCTGCCTACGGCTGACGAGCGGGCGAACGGGCTGGGGCTCACGGCCCCAGCTGTTGCATGACTGATATTGTGACTCATGCACTTGCATTTGTGTGATTGTAGTTACTGTATGCCCTAGCGACATCAGGGTCATAGCCTCCACAGACACGTCGTGGATGGCAGGATTGGATACCTAAAATATTTGATTCTAGCATACGGGCGCCATAGATGTCCCTGGGTGAAAATTCCTAAACCCGATGGTACCAAAGGATGACTCTAACGTCAAGACCGAGTGGATACACGAGCGCGCGAGGGCTGTATACCAGTAGGCCGCGTCTCTCACTGTGTCGTGGTCTGTTCGAAAGGGGTGTGACCTTACCCGCCTGAGTGAGGGGGGCAATTTCTAAGTTGAGTTTGACCAGCTTGAGGAATCGGCCCGCTATCGATGAGCCGGGCCCGATATTGGCAGGCGGATAGTGAAGTCTCTTCCACCCTCCCAGTTGTGCGTCTGGATAGGGGCGGCAAGCTGGCGTAGAGTGTACTTGATCCTGGTGATTATACATACTGAGAACCGCACTAATTTGATGCTCTAGTGAGGAGGTGTATTGATATGTGGATGAGGATTGACATGCTTGACTTGTATTCTACATAGCATGGCCTTGGTACGGCTGATTGCATTCATGTACTCATCACCATGATTCTGCATTACTCTGACTTTGCATTTTGAGCACGCTTATATTGCGCACACACTTACACTACCCTACAAGCTTTCTATAAGCTTATACACAATTAATGCGTGTAGGTGACGCCAGGTCGCAGCCGTAGCATAGCAGCAACAGGAGTGTGCGGTTGAGCCTTTGGAGTTTTGTTATTCGCATTATCTTGTATTTCCTTTCAGTCGCATTGTACTTAAAGTTTTTATCATAGTGGATTTTGTGATGATGTTCTTGTGTTTATTGTTCGTAGGTTATGCTTTTGGTTATGCTCATTATGAATCAAACTGATGATTATAAATCCTCCTAGTAGTATCCCAGGATCGGAACCTGGTAAATGGGTGCCAGGAGCCGAGAATGGGGTTCTATGAAGGCTGTCGGCACCGGATTCGGCGATCGGGAATTTTGTGAGCCTGATTTCTGAGTTCGGGGCGTGACAGAGCTTGGTATCAGAGCATAACTTGGGGGTAACCGAGAACAACATCACATGTTTGCTATGAGTGTAGGGCAATTAGGTTCCGAATGCAATTCTCAAGGGTGATTGGTGTCATTGTTCTTTCCTATAGGACATGCCGCTTAGAAGAGTGACCCGAGCGCACCCCGCTCCACCACCCGAGGCTTCAGCTTTACCACCTGCGCCTCCTGTTCCACCACCAGAGATCCCTGCTCCCCTGCCTGAGGATGTCGTTCCTCCACCCGAGGCCGGTGCAGACCCGACCGTGCCTGTGAGTGCCTCGCAGCTACAGTAGATGTTGCAGGCTGTGACGGCTGCACTTCAGGGGCAGGGCAGGCGCCCAGTTGTTTCTCCAGCCCAGGCCGAGCAGGAGCGTGTGAGCGCCCTTCTTCGTGAGTTCAGACAGCTTGATCCTCCGCATTTTCAGGGCGAGCCAAATCCGACAGTAGCTGAGAGATGTCACTCCGATGTGGAGAAGATCTTTGATACCATATCATGTACGACCGAGCAGCGAGTCCGGTTGGCAGTGTTCCTTTTTCAAGGTGAGGCCGAGCACTGGTGGACCTCCATTATCCGCATTGCAGGACCTGACTACGTCTGGACATGGGACGATTTTATAGACTGATTCGAGGAGCAGTACTTCCCTGACCATATTCGTCATCAGAGGGCACTAGAGTTCGAGACTCTGGTGCAGGGAGACATAACCGTGGCACAGTACGCTGCCCATTTCGTGGTGCTATCGAGGTTTGCGCCATATATGGTTGATGATAAGGGGTGGAAGGCCCGCCGTTTTGAGAACGGCTTATGTTACGGCCTTCGAGGCCGTGTGATTGGGCACGAGCTCCCGACTTTCCAGGCAGTAGTGCGGAGGGCTCAGATTTATGAGACAGAGTGGGCTGGCACGCAGGCCGACAGAGATCAGAGGAGGGGTCAGAAGAGGCAGGCCCCCTCCAGTAGCTCCCAGCAGCAGCGACGACCACAGAGGTATAAGAGCCACCCACCTGCCAGAGCACCAGTAGCATTATCGGCACCCCCAGCGACACCACCGTAGAGACAGCTTTCTGACACTTGCTATGGATGCGATGGGATAGGACACCTTAGGTGGGAGTGTCTCCGACCTCGGCAGCAGCAGCCGAGAGCACCACAGCAGCCTCCACAGCAGCAGCTGAGAGTACCGCAGCAGCCTCCGTAGCAGCAGCGACAGCAGATCCCACCACCGAGGCCCCCTTAGCAGTAGCACCAGCCTCCGATACCCCAGTAGTAGAGGTAGCAGTTTCGAGCGCCTCAGCGACATCACCAGCAGCAGTATCCTCTGAGGGGACAAGCGCCTCCCCAGCCAGCTCAAGCTAGATTCTATGCGGCTCAGCAGGACCCGCAGTCATCCGGAGGAGTCGTTGAGGGTATACTTCCCATCTCTTCATGCATCGCCCGAGTATTATTTGATTCTAGTGCTTCTCACTCATTCATGTCCGAGGATTTCTGCCGATCAACTGGATTATCGACAGATTCTACTAGCGCAGGATTGACCGTATCGACGCCCTTGGGGAGGACCACAGTATTGGGCCGTTTCTGTTCATCTTGCCCGGTTCTTGTCGGTGATATCTTTTTGCTTGCTGACTTATTTGTGCTGCCGATGACAGATTTCGACGTTATCTTGGGCATAGATTGGCTTGCCGAGTACCATGCTATCTTGGACTGTTCTGCGAGGACAGTCACATTCTGCATACCAGGCTTGCTGCAGTTTCAGTTTGTTGCAGAGCCCTGAGGAGAGCCGTTATCTTGCTTGATGTCCTACGCCGTTGAGGAGCTTGTTGCCATTTGTAATGATCGGTTGCCGGTGGTCTGTAACTTTTTTGACATGTTCCAGGAGATTTCGGGGTTGCCACCGCGCCGTCATATTGAGTTCCAGATCGATCTTGTGCCTGGTACCGCGCTTATCTCGAAGGCCTCGTACCGTATGGCACCGATGGAGTTGCGTGAGCTGTAGCGTCAGTTGGACAAGTTGCGTGAGTTGGGATTCATTCGTCCGAGCAGTTCGCCTTGGGGAGCATCGGTACTCTTCGTCAGGAAGAAGGATGGCTCGTTGAGGCTCTGCGTGGATTATCGCGAGCTCAACCGGGTCACAATTAGGAACAAGTACCCGCTCCCGAGGATAGATGATTTATTTGATCAGCTGGAGGGTCCACAGTTCTTTTCGAAGATTGACCTGCGTTCTGGTTATCATCAGATTCGCGTCCGAGATGAGGACATCCCGAAGACGGCTTTCAGGACACGTTATGGTCATTTTGAGTTTCAGGTCTTGTCCTTCGAACTGACCAATGCACCCGCGGTCTTCATGCAGTTGATGAACGAGGTCTTTCGTCCATATCTCGATCAGTTTGTTGTGGTCTTTATCGACGACATTCTGATATATTCGAGGACCCGTGAGGACCATATGAAGCATCTGGAGATCGCTTTGCAGACCCTCCGTGCCCACCAGCTGTATGCAAAGCTAGAGAAGTGCGAGTTCTAGCAGGAGGAGGTGAGATTCCTCGGTCACGTGGTGACGAGGGAGGGTGTCGCAGTAGACCCCTCGAAGGTTGAAGCAGTGCGTCAGTGGGGCTAGCCCACGACTCGTCTGGGATCCGCAGTTTCCTTGGTTTAGCGGGATATTATCGACGTTTCATTGAGGGCTTCTCCCGTATTGTAGCCCCATTGACCAGGTTGACTCGGAAGAACGCAGAGTTTATTTGGAGTGACGCCTGTGAGTGAGCATTTGTGGATTAAAGGACCGTCTGACGTCCGCTCCTGTCCTCACTCTTCCCTCTGGGAGTGATAGATTCGTGGTATTTATTGATGCTTCGCGTATTGGATTGGGTGTTGTCCTGATGCAGCACGGTAGACCTATAGCATTTGTGTCTCGTCAGCTCAAAGTTCATGAGCTGAACTAACCCACGCACGATTTAGAGATGGCAGCAGTTGTCTTCGCACTGAAGGTGTGGAGACACTATCTCTATGGGGTTAGGTTCAAGCTCTTCTCCGACCACACGAGCTTGAAGTATCTATTCTCTCAGTCCGAGTTGAACATGAGACAGAGACGCTGGATGGAGCTTCTAAAGGACTATGATTTTGACCTCCAGTACCACTCAGGCAAGGCAAATGTGGTGGCGGATGCCCTCAGCCGTCAGCCACCAGGCCTGGTGGCACACATGATGATTCAGGAGTGGAGGATGCTCGAGGATATAGCAGAGTACGACTTTGATTTTGGTCTGCAGTCTTCTATCGTTCAGTTATCGAGCCTGTCGATTCAACCCTCTCTTGTCGCAAGGGTGATCGAGGCTCAGCAGACAGATGAGTCGTTAAAAGATTACCGAGCAGAGGCGGCATCTGAGAGTCAGACAGATTGGCAGATTGGTTCTGATGGTGGACTTCACTTCAGAGGCCAATTATGTGTCCCAGATATTTCTGAGTTGCGCAGAGATCTTATGACCGAGGCACATTGATCGCGGTTTTCTATCCACCCTAGCTCGACGAAGATGTACGATGATATGAGGAGACAGTATTATTAGGCAGGGATGAAGTGCCAGATTGCCAGTTTTGTGGCCGAGTGTGACACATGCCAGTGTGTCAAGGCCAATCATTAGAAACCCCCCAGTCTATTGCAGCCGTTGAGTGTCCCGACGTGGAAGTGGGAGCATGTATCTACAGATTTCATTATGAGTTTGCCGAGGACTCAGCGCAGTCATGACACCATCTGGGTTGTTGTGGATCGCCTGATGAAGTCAGCACATTTTCTTGCGATTTGTGCCACTTGGCCTTTGAACCGGCTTGCGAGGTTATTCATTGAGGAGATTGTGAGACTGCACGGCGTACCAGTCTCGATCGTTTCTGACTGAGATCCGAGGTTCACGTCTCAGTTTTGAAGGAGCTTTTAGAGAGCTATGGGCACTGAATTGCAGCTCAGTACCGCGTATCATCCGCAAACTGATGGCCAGACCGAGAGGGTCAACCAGATCCTTGAGGATATGCTTTGGGCCTGCGTGATTGACTTCGGTGGTAGCTGGGATGAGCATCTGCGATTGACTAAATTCTCATACAACAACAGCTATTAGGCGACCATTGGCATGGTTCCTTTTGAGGCATTGTATGGCAGACCGTGCAGATCTCTGAGTTGTTGGACCGAGGTTGGAGAGCGGCATCTCCTAGGTCCCGAGCTTGTGCAGGAGACATTTGAGGTTATCGATATCATCAGGCAGAGGATGCGCATAGCTCAGAACCGGCAGAAGAGTTTTGCGGATCGCCGGCGTCGTCCCTTAGAGTTTGATGTAGGGGACCACGTGTATCTCAAGGTCTCGCCCATGAAGGGCATAGTTCAATTTGGAGCGAAGGGCAAGCTTGCCCCGAGATTCATAGGACTTTTCAAGATCACTGAGCGCATTGGCGCTGTGGCCTATCGGCTGACCTTACCATCTTAGTTGTCTGGCGTCCACAACATTTTTCACATCTCTATGTTGAGGAAGTGTGGGTTAGACATAGTTCCTGTTATCGATTGGCAGCCGTTGGAGGTTCGTGAGGACGCTTCTTATATTGAGCAGCCAGTACGTATCCTTGATCGGAAAGAGCAGGTCCTTCGAACCAAGGTCATCCCCTTAGTAAAGGTTCAGTGGGGTCACCATTCTGTTGATGAGGCATCTTCGGAACGCGAGGTGGAGATTCGAGAGCACTATCCTCATCTTTTTTATGATTGATTGTATGTTGTATCTTGTATGTTGTCTCCGATATTTATATGACGATGCCTTGTTTCCTCTTTATTATGAGTTATGATTCCTTGCAATAATTGTGTAAATTTTGAGGATAAAATTTTTATTTGGAGGGCAGAGCTGTAAGACCCGTGTCCTAGTCCGTACCGTTCTGTTGGCTTCCGCGATCCTTCCGGTCAAATTTCGGTAACCTTCGCACTGTATCCGACGTTTGCGCGCGATCCTAAGCCAGGTTCCGCACACCGACGTCGGCTCGATCCAAAACTTATATCTTGGCGACCGCGCCGTCGCCGCGGTTCCAACGCCGCGACTTGCGCACCGAACCGATACCCAAGCTAAAAGATGTGGACCTGCGTTCATTCCGAAGAAACCTCGCGCGTTGCGAATCTCGAGGGATTCTCTACGATATGTCTAATCAATCAATCAATCAATCAATGTCAAGTACAAGTCAAGTCACACCTTACCCAAGTACAACAACCCATCCCTCTCTCACCATATCTCTCTCTTTCTCTCTCTCTCTCTCTCTCTCTCTCTCTCTTTCTTGTGATGGTGTGGATCCCACCAATGTGTTATATCTACCCATCCATCTACATCAGACGGCGTGCCCCGTCCTATTGTAGGTGATGATCCACACCATTCACTGTTTGGATGGACCCAATACATCCCCTTTTCTATATATTATATTTCATAATATATATATATGATATATATAATATATATGTATTGTATATATATAATATAAAATATATATTATATGTATATATATATGTATACATATAGGTGGGCCACGTCCAAGTGGGACCCACCACAATGCTTGTATTGGATGTGGACCGTCCAGCATCCCTGGACGCTGGACGTGGAGTGGTAAAAAGAGAGAAGTGCTAGTTCACAAGCCAGCTTTCAAAAAAAAGATATATTAATAAAATAATATATATTTTTTGGACACTCATGTAGGCCCCACCTGGATGTATGTATAAGATCCAAGCCATCCATCATCTTCCTCAGATCATTTTAGGCGTTGAACCAAGAAATGAGGTTGATCTGGTTTCCTGGCGGGCCATGGTTTAGGAAACAGTGTTCCTACCTTTGATTTACTCCCCGATGCTCCTGTATATCAAAAACAGCCCAATATTAGACTTTATGGGATTGTATCGAGCTACAGAGATCAATAGCTGGGATGGATTTGTTTGAGGTGGGCCTCACCTATCAACAACCACAGATTTAAGGTTTTTTTTTTTAAAAAAAGGGAAGAAGCATGCAGCACTGCCGCTGTCAGTATGCAGCAGGGGCTGCCTGCGGCTGACGAGCGGGCGGACGGGCTGGGACTCACGGCCCCAGCTGTGGGCCCCACGTGATGTGTTTCAAAAATCAACACCGTGCGTTTGGTGGGCCATCATCTTGGCTACGGTCCACCCAAAAATCACCCGTAAACGGAACTCAGGCAGGCCATACCATCTAAAATCATGTGAAGACATGCCTAAAACATATAAAATCATTTGGTGGGACCTGAGTTTTGGATGTGATTGAAACTTGGTTTGGACCTCTAATTTTGTGGGACACATATAATGGACGGAGTAGATCTGGTTAATGTAGGTCCCACCTAGGATAAAAGAATAAAAAAATAAAAAATAATAAATATATATGTATATACCTTAACGTCCAGAGGAGTCTGGACGTCCAACGTTAAATAGGGAGGGCCCCCTTGGCCCCAATTGTGGACCCTACCATGATGTATGTTCTACATCCATGCCGTTCATTTAATAGGTCCCCTTTTATGATGCGTTGGTTCAAAAAATCAGTCATAAACAGTTCTCGGATGGCCCACACCATCACCTTTCATGCGGTGGTATGCCAAGCCACATGGAATCAATTGCTGGGGTCCACATGCAGCTTGGATCCACCTGAAACTCGGTTTGGACCCTTAAATTGGTGAGACACACAATGAATGGGTTGGATTTGTAAACTACATCACGGTGGACCCCAGGACCACGTAACCGTACCAAAAGTTTGGTTGACAAATAAACATTATAGTGGCTCTGTCCACGTGACCTTTCAACAGGGTGGATGGAAAATGAACGTTTCAGTGGGCCCTTGCTCACGTGACCCTATCAATAAGTTGGGTGGCAGATAAACATTACGGTGGGCCCTAGGTTGGATAGAAATAAACATTTTAGTGGGCCCTAAGTCCATGTGACCTCATCAGTAGGTTGGGTGGAAAATAAACATTATGGTGGGCCCCACTTATGTATGTATTGTAAACCACACCCTCCATTAGCGTGGGCTCCATCATGATGCATGTGTTTCATCCAACTGTCCAACCATTTTGGAGATAATTTAAGGCCCATTGTTGTGGCCCATCTTGATGTATTGGTGGTCCCTGTTGAGACCCACCTTGATATGTATATACGAGACCCATGTATGAGGCCCATTTGATGTACTGGAGGCCCATGGGTCAAGGCCTAATAGGACGTACATAAGGCCCATTGTAGTGTAATTCTACTAAGGTATATGTGTTTATTTTGTAGTGGGCTACACCTTGGGAGCAATGATGGTTTGACGTCCACATTGAATGGATAATGTTGGTTAAATGTCCGCATTATAACTCTCCCTAAGGCCCACGAATAGGCCCATATTTGCGGTAAGTAGGCCGTCTACGCCCATCTCCGTCATACACAGAGCCCATCTCTTTATACATGTTTAGTTTAGATCCATGATTCATGATCATTCGCATCATATGTATGCCTGATGTGAGGAGTGACCGATCATAGCTTATGCCTTCAGACGGACTGTTTATGGGCTCCCTGATAGGTGGAGTTGCACCATATAAGTGCATGGTACACGCAGGACTGTTGCATGACTGATAGTGTGACTCATGCACTTGCATTTGTGTGATTGTAGTTACTGTATGCCCTAGTGACATCAGGGTTATAGCCTCCACAGACACATCGTGGATGGCAGGATTGGATACCTGAAATATTTGGTTCTAGCATATGGGCACCATAGATGTCCCTGGGTGAAAATTTCTAAACCCGATGGTACCAGAGGATGACTCCAACGTCGAGACCGAGTGGATACACGAACGCGCGAGGGCCGTATACCAGTAGGCTACATCTCCTACTATATCGTGGTCGGTTGGAAAGGGGTTTGACCTTACCCGCCTGAGTGAGGGGGCAATTTCTAGGTTGAGTTTGACCAGCTTGAGGAATCGGTCCGCTATCGACGAGCAGGGCCCGATATTGGCAGGCGGATAGTGAGGTCTCTTCCACCCTCCCAGTTGTGTGTTCGGATAGGGGCGGCAAGCTAACGTAGAGTGTACTTGACCCCAGTGATTATACATACTGAGAACCGCACTGATTTGATGCTCTAGTGAGGAGCTGCATTGATATGTGGATAAGGATTGACATGCTTGACTTGCATTCTGCATCGCATGGCCTTGGTACGGCTGATTGCATTCATGTACTCATCACCATGATTCCTCATTACTCTGACCTTGCATTTTGAGCACGCTTATATTGCGCACACACTTACACTACCCTCTAAGCTTTCTATAAGCTTATGCACGATTGATGCGTGCAGGTGATGCCAGGTCACAACCGTAGCATAGCAGCAGCAGGAGTATGCGGTCGAGCCTTTGGAGTTTTGCTATTCGCATTATCTTGTATTTCTTTTCAGTCGCATTGTACTTAAAGTTTTTTATCATAGTGGATTTTGTGATGGTGTTCTTGTGTTTATTGTTCATAGGTTATGCTTTTGGTTATGCTCATTATGAATCAAACTGATGATTATAAATCCTCCTTGTAGTATCCCAGGATCAGAACCTGGTAAATGGGTGCCGAGAGCCGAGAATGGGGTTCTACGGAGGCTGTCGGTACCGGATTCGGCGATCGGAAATTTTGTGAGCCCAGTTTTCGAGTTCGGGGCGTGACATTTACTGTGTTGGAGTGTATTTGTTTCTTACACATAAGGGCACGCCTTAGTTTAATTCTTATGATAGGTTGAGCAAAGGGAAGTATTGTTTATTTAGAAATGTGAATGTAAGATGCATTGTATGATTTGATTGTTATTTGTAATAAATGCATCGTTTTTTCTCTGATTGCATTTTATGTACTATTTCTATCAACATTAAGCTTAGATGAGTTATCAATCACAGCAGGTTCTTGCAATGGAAACAGGTCGTATTATTACAATTTTTTAAAAAATAGCTACGAATATAATCCCTAGCTTTAGCTACAGCTTTTGTCCATAGCTATTGGTCTTTATTGCTACGGATATTGTTTGTAGCTAATGGTATCTAGTGCTACGGATATAATCCGTAGCTATTGGTTCTATTGCTACAAATATAATTCGTAGCGATTGGTTCTATTGCTAAGGATATACTCTGTAGCTATTGGTATATATTGCTACGGATATAATCCGTAGTTATACCTTTAGCTACACCACCAATAGCGACGGACGTGCTATGGATCATATCCGTAGCAAAAGGGCTTTTGCTACGGTTTTTGGCCGTAGCCTTTGCCCGTTTTTCTTGTAGTGATTCTTAGGGCAGATTCATAAATTAGGGTTTTCTATGGTGTTTTTATTTTGAATGATATGGTGGTTTCTAGGTGTAACACCCTAACCTTTCTGGTAAGATATTGTCCGCTTTGGCTGGTACAATGCCTACCTTCATGGCTTTGTTCTCGCAGGTGGAAGCGATTAGCGAACCACCCGCAAAACGTATCTTATCAGTGAACACCGCAGCCCCACAGATAGCCCAGATCGCTCTGATACCATTTATAACACCCGGGCCCCTCCGGTAAGATATTTTCCGCTTTGGCTAGTACAATGTCCACCTTCACGGTTTTATTATCGCAGGTGGAAGCGGTTAGTAAACCACCTGCAAAACGCGTCTTACCCTTAAGGTTGAAGCCCTACATATAGACCAAGATCTTGAGCTCTCTCTTTCCAATGTGGGACTGGACACTCACCTCCTTGACAGCTGGCTTGTCACCAACCCGACTGGGCAAGGACTCACCCCACCTCCGGAGACAGAGTGCCCTCGCTCTGATACCATTTGTAACACTCCAGCCCCTCAGGTAAGATATTGTCCGCTTTGGCTGGCACAATGTCTACCTTCATGGCTTTGGTCTCGCAGGTGGAAGCGGTTAGCGAACCACCCGCAAAATACATCTTATCAGTGAACACCGCAACCCCACAGATAGCTCAGATTGCTCTGATACCATTTGTAACACCCCGGCCCCTCCAGTAAGATATTGTCCACTTTGGCTGGCACAATGTTCATCTTCACGGTTTTGTTCTCGCAGGTGGAAGCGGTTAGCGAACCACCAGCAAAACGCGTCTTACCCTTAAGGTCGAAGTCCCACATATAGTCCCTGCCCAGCCGGGTTGGTGACGAGCTAGCTGTCAAGGAGGTGGGTGTCCAGTCCCACATCAGAAAGGAAGAGCCTAAGATATTAGTCTATATGTGGGGCTTCAACCTTAAGCATAAAACGCGTTTTGTGGGTGGTTCGCTAACCACTTCCACCTGCGAGAACAAAGCCATGAAGGTGGACATTGTGCTAGCTAAAGCGGACAATATCTTACCGGAGGGGCCGGGGTGTTATAAATGGTATTAGAGCGAGGGCGCTCTGTCTCCCGAGGTGGGGTGAGTCCCTACCCAGCCGAGTTAGTGACGTGCTAGCTGTCAAGGAGGTGGGTGTCCAGTCCCACATCGAAAAGGGAGAGCCTAAGATCTTGGTCTATATGTGGGGCTTCGACCTTAAGGGTAAGACGCGTTTTGCGGGTGGTTCGCTAACCGCTTCCACCTGCGAGAACAAAGCCGTGAAGGTGGACATTGTGCCAGCCAAAGCGGACAATATCTTACCGGAGGGGCCGGGGTGTTACACTAGGGTTTGTTGTGAGCTTCTGTGGGTTTTGAAGGGTTTCAAGTATTCTTGTTATTTGCATAATTGAGGGCAGATTGGCATAATTAGGATTTTCTAAGATTTCCTTTTTTTTTTCAAAAAATTGTGGTTTCTAGGTTTTGTGTGGTGGATGAGAAGGGCATGTTGGAATTTTGAATGATTTATGGGGTTATTTCCATCAATATAGTCTCCATCGAGTGGTTTATATGAAAACTTTGTGGAATTAGGTTTATCTAATGGTTCCTTTGGCGGAATTTGGTGCTTTGGGTTGATATGCTATAGTGAAAAGGGGTTTCTGTTTGGGTTTTGGTCTTTCCTATTTCTCGACGTGATTAGGAAATTGAATTAAGCAGTTTTGGAAGCAGCAGATTTCTGGAACTAAGCCTTTTTAAGTTTTATATGGTTCACAGATGGCTTTTCTTGTAAAAAGTAGGTTTCAAGATTTATATTACTTGAATGATAGTTGAAGGACGTATGTTGGAAAGGTTTTAATGGTGGCAGGAAGTGAAGTGGTGTTGAGAAAGGCAGGCAGTTGCAGTCTGAAAGAAGAGATGGCCGGGGTGATGCTCCGTAGTATCTAAAATCAGGGGCATCCATACGTCGAGCTAAGGGAAAATGGGAAACGATTCATCTTCTTTTGTACATTGTGTCTCTCCCCCTGTTATGATGAAACCACGTTGCTCAATCATCTCAAAGGAAACCTTCATGCTCAAAGGTATGCCGATGCGAAACTTACCCTCTTTGGATCCACACCCTGGCATTTTAATGATGGCATCTTTTTCTTCCATCAATCATCTAAAAAAGACCAATGACAGTTAATAGTATTGAATTCTAACCATGATAGGATTTCAGTTGCTAACAGTGACAACTCTGGAACTATTATGAGTAACAGACATGACAATACTTTGGAAGCTGATAGCAGCAATGGAATTGGGCTTAATGGGAATAATGGAAGCATCAATTTGAAGGCCAAAGACATTATTCTTGGACTTTCTTATAATGCCTGTGATAAAATTGTGAATAAAGCTCATATGATAAAATTCTTGGACTCTACATTTCTATCAAGCAGTGGAACAGAATAAAGCTTAACTTAAAGCTCATATGACACGTTAGACTCATTAGTCTCATATGAAACATTAGATTCACTAGTTTGCAATCTACTCAAAAGTAACAGGTAGATGACTTGGATATTGTTTAGTGGAATTCATTCTTTTATTTGTTATCCAAACCCTTTTTTCTTTTTTCTTTTTTCAGGCCATTTGCTCATTCAATCTCGTGAGTGTTTTTTTTCTTCTTTGAATTGTATATTAATTTTCATTTTTGAATTTTTGTGTAACTTTCAGGGATGGATTTGGACTATGAATTTAGCCCTCTCAACCGAAGAAAAGTGAGGTCACCATGAGGTCATTGGAATTTGGAATGTATTTCAAGCAAGGGATAGCTGATGTAAAAATAAATAAATTAATTAATTAATTAAAAAAAAAGAGCTTTGACTGAGTAGACCTGGTCACATCAAGTTGTGTGAGTTTCAAATTGAGCCACTTAGCTTTAAAATTATGGCAAATGAAAATTCTGTCTTTTATAAATGTTACCAACCATAGTGTAGCACCTCTTCTTATGTATGTTGAACATCTAAACCATTCATTAAGTAAGCCTCACTGCACATACCATAATTCTAAAACTTGGTGACTTGACTCAAAACTCACCCAAGTCAACTTGTCTAGAGAAGATTTCAAGCCAAGACTCTTGGAAACTTGCTGACAAGCGTAACTCACCCAAGTCAACTCAGGAATTTTACTTTGTTTTAAAGATCATGGAATTTTTAACTATGATGGATGATTCCTTTGGATGCTCCATGTCGGGGGAGTTCCTGGTGTCCGCTATGAGAGACGAGGTTCTTCAAGAAGCCAAGGCTCTCTTGGAATATAATCCTCGCCTTGCAAAGGTACTCGACTCTCGGCATTCTTAATTCTCCTCTCCATTATTTTGCAGTGCAGGGCCACTACGAGGTGATTCATTTAGCTTTTGTTTCCCATTTGATCCCGATTGGTTATTAAATTCATGGGCCTTTGTAGATTTTCTAAACTGATTCTGTTGGCCTTTTCCTTTAGATTGTTTCTCGATTGGTTGAGGCTGGCGTTGATGCTAATCTTAGGAATTATCATTGGAAGGTAATATCAATCTTTTCTATTTATGCAAATTAGACGATTTTCTTCTGTTTTTTCAATTTGTTCTTTTTTAGCATTTACTACTTAGAAGTAACCCTTCAAGAACAACCAAAAAGAAAAACATAGAAGTTGGAAGTAAAAATATTTTGGTATCAATTTATACTTCATTTTGAATTGCCCATCACCTACATTTTCCATTCATCGGTCTGTAATAAGAGGATTGCTACTCTGACAAAAAATTCATGTCAAGTCTATGCTAATTGTCAGAAAATAAAACCTAAAGCTAATTCTGTGCAAGTCTACTAAAGCAAGATTTGATTGGCAAAACATAATTCATACTAAATTAGTGGAAACGTTATAATTTAGGGACCAACAAGACAGATTCTAACAAGAAAACAAAGGATCCATCTTTCTTTTTTATGTGGGCTGAAGGTTTTTAGAGATATCAACTCACCTGAGAAGGAGTGGCATGGACTGCAAATCCATTAACGATGTGATTTTGAAAGAAAGATAAATTAGTAGATCCAATTCCACTTTTATGCAGGTGAGCTTAATTCTGATGTATTCATGGCTTTTCAAATGACATTCTCCATTTATTTATTTTCTACTTTGAAATGGTGTTTGTATTTTGATTATTATTGTTATTATTTTCTTAAAGCAATTTCTTCATGGGTGTTGAGTTTTTGTGAAGTGTAGAATGCTTTTATTGTGAAATTAGATATGCATAAACTGGATCTCAAAGAGAAGAAGCTGTATTGGATTTTCTTTAATTTTGCAGTTGAGGTAAGCCTTGCTGTTTCTTGGATTTTTAAACAAGGAGATTTCTAACCTGGTACAGGACATGAATTTAGTTCCTGTGTGTAGCTCAAGAATGCGATACCTTGCACAATGATCCGGTGATCCTTGTAGTTCACTGTGTTATAAGCTGCAATGGTCATAATACTAAAGTCATGGTTTTTTCCTCACTGCATTATGTTATAATATATGTACTTTTTCATTCTTTGAGAGAATTTTGAGTGGAAATGGAATCGGTGTGGGCCCCTTGGAACTCCATTACTTCTGCAGTAGTCTTACTTAAGTGATAGTGGCCATGCATCCATGTGTTCTTTTAGCTGTGGTTTGAGCATGGTAGGCCAGCAGTTGTATCTTGGAACATAAGGCTCCAATTTATCCAGGTCCAGATAATGGTGACATGTTGGTGAGGTAAAATAGATCATTTTAAATTCTATAACACATGGCTATATGGTGACTGCGAGTTGATAAGGCTTGGACTCTAATTTCTCCTTTCTTTTCCATAGTAATGATTTTTTTTTGGAGTTACTTGTTTCTGCAATGGTATGCTGATTTCTCTTTAGTCGACATCCTGATGGTTTAAGTGTTTGGAACTGCGGCTAGTGTTTTCTCTCGGGTTCTCGTCATGTTTAGGAATTGGGCTCCTTGAGCTAGTCGTGTTGGGGGTCTTACTATCCAGGGGACGGTTTTTGTACAGCTACTATTTCTTTTAGTTCCTTTTCGTTCTCTCTTTTGTTGTATTTTCTTTTCTTTTGGTAGTCTGTTCTCTCTCTCTCTCTCTCTCTCTCTCTCTCTCTCTCTCTTGTTTTGTTCAAGCTAGTGCTAAACATGTTTATGTGGTGGAGGCATCTGAAATGGAGAATATGCACGCACGCTTATTGTTGGGAATCCATCATTGAGAGAACGGATTACAGTGTGATTTTATTTTGCAGTTTAAACTTAATACCTGACTTTTTTGAGTTCTTTGCTGAACTCAGCTTGTTGCTACATTGTTCTCATTTTTGTGAGCTTTTTGTTCTTTATATTATAGGTGATCAAAGGTAAAGTTGAGGATGTTGAATTGCCTGAGAAAGAAGGCATTCTGATTTCTGGGGCTATATGATTCAGAAGGGTGTTGCAGGGAGCACAGATTCATTGCCAAAATATCATATCTGAGGCAACATGATTGTGTTGAGATTTCCATCTTATTTCCATGGTTTCTCTATTTGTGTTGAGATTTCAAGTCTCTTGGACTGAGAGAAAAAACCCATCTCTGTTTCTCTTCTTTCCTTTTCTTTTCTTTATGTTTTTTCGTGTTTTATGGATTGGGATTCCAAGTCTATTTGACTGAGAATTGAAGACTCTTTTTGGGTTTTCTTGGGTTTTATTTGAGAGGAAAAACCCATTAAAATATTATAGCTAATGTTGTGGATCTGACTAACTATGCACAAGTTTATGAATGGGTTAAAATAAATGATTTACCTTAGTTGTTGAGAATTGAGGTTAAAAGTGAATTTAGCCTCAGTTGATGCCAACAAAGGCTAAATCCATCTTTAGTCTCAGTTTTGCCTCAATTATCTAAACGGAGACTACAACTTTCGTGGCTAAAGGCTTTAGCCTCGGTTGTTGAGAACCGGGGTTAAAAATGGATTTAGCTTTAATTGGAGGCAATTGAGGCTAAAATTTGGATTTAACTTCAGTTGGAAACAATGGAGGCTAAAATTTTGATTTAGCCTCATTTCGAGAAAACTGAAGCTAAAAAGGTTCTTTTAGCCTCACTTGAAGAATTGAGGCTATAAAAGTCACTTTAGCCTCGGTTGCTAAAACTGAGGATAAAGGCCTTTAGCCACGGGGGTTTCAACCACGATTTGAACAACCGAGGCAAAACTGAGGCTAAAGGCTTCAACCTCAGTTTTTAACCTTTTTAGCCACAGTTTTGAACTGAGGCTAAAGCCCCCTTTTCTTGTAGTGGAAGTATCAAGTAAACTCAAATTAGAGAACCAAGTGAATATGAACTATTGAATTCGGTGAACCAAAATCATGAGTAAACTAACTTTGCTCTAGCTAACTGGAATCATTTTTCCTACCATTAACTGCAGTCCAAGAATTGTCATCACTGGTCAGTGAATTGTGATATGAGGAGACACTACGCCAAAATCGTGAATTTGTGACGTATTTTTGTGATGGACAAAGTCCGTCGCACAAATCACTTGGTTTAACGACGGATTTAATCCATCGCTAACGGAAAAAGGTCCGTTGCTAAGCCCATCCATGAAAATCCGTAGTCCGAACGTCGCGAAATTTCGTGACGGACCAAAATCTGTCGCTAAAATATGATTTACGACGTATTGACGACGGATTTTTGTCTGTCGTAATTTTGCGACGGATTAAATCCATCACAAATTTTGATTTTGTGACGGAATATGATCAGTTGCAAATTCCTACCCAAACTACCAAATGGTGACGCTTTTCAGTTGCTTTTGCGACGGCTCATGGTCCTTCGTAAAAGGACTTTTGCCTTAACATTAATTCTTTTCATTTTTTTTTAGAATATGGTGGAAAATTAAGTTTTTTTGTAGTCTAATAATTATTTTTTAATAGAATTTCAGTGGTTTAATTGTACATATTTGTATCTAAGATTATTTTTTAACAATTGATTGAATGCAAAAAGAAAATTTATTTTGTTTTTAAATCAAATTAGTGGAATTTTTATTTTTATTTTTTAATTTAAAACTAATATTTAAATGATTTGTAATATCACATGAAAAAGAATATCAAGAAGTTTAAAAAATTTAACAATGTTTGAGAAAAAAAATTAGATTTAAAAAAAAATAAAAATCGTGATTTAATAAAAATCTATTTGTTGGGGATAAAAAAGAATATTGAATAAAGTTGATAAAATTGAAAAAAAAAAAAAAAAAAACATTTGATTTTGAGAAAAAAATAATATCCTGAAAATGAAAATTAAAAATATTTTAAAAAATATGAAAATTTTCACAATGTTGAAAAATGAAAATATTTTAAAAAAGAAAATGAGAGTTGGAAATTTAAAAACTAAAATAAAATTGAGAAGTTCAATAAAAATTGACGAGTTCGAATAAAATGCTTTTAAAACAAAAATGGAGAATTGAAAAAGAATTAAAAATTTTAAAATAAAATGATATTAAAAATTTGATACCTTATCAAAAAACAAACATTTTGAAATGAAAAATAAATAAGTTGTAAGATTTTGTGATTTGAAAAATAATTGAAAATGTTTAAAATTCGAAATTAAAAGAAAACGTTATTTATAAAAACACTAAGATTTTGAAAAAATATATAATTTAAAAAAAAAAATTTGGAAAGTTGAAAACAACATGATGCTTTTGAAGAAAAAAAAAAATCGGCATTTTGAATTTTTGGGAAAAAACAAATTTTAGATATTTTGAAAATAAAAATTCAGAATTTGTATTTTAAATTTTTTTTGAAATATTTTATAATAAAAATGATATTTTGTTAAAAGTTTTCAAAGAAAAATTAAGAGTAAAAAAATATACATTTTGAAAAAAAATGTTATTTTTATATGGAAATTGAAATTTATTTGTGAAAAAAAAAATTATTAATAAATTATTAGGCACATCCACTAATTGAACATTTAACCATTTTTGGACAATCTAATTAGTCCAGATTGAAGAGTAAATAACTTCAGATGTTTAAATCAAATTTCACTAAAATTGTTGATCAATCTTGTATGCCCAATATCTTTCTCATATGTAGCTAGCCTGATTGCGGCGAGTAACTAGCCAAATTGAGGGTATTGATCAGTAAAATAGAGTGAACGGACTAGACATATAAAATGAGCCAAATATTCTGGTCAAAATTATGAGTAAACTTATTGACCTCGCGAGAACCTAAGAATTGATGTAAGTTTCGTGGGCCCTATCATGATGTGTGTCGAACATCAACACCGTGCATTTGATGTGTCCCCTTTAGGTTATGAGATATCTCAAAAATCATCCATATACGAAACTCAGGTGGGCCATACCATCTAAAACCATGTGAAGACATCCTAAAAAATATAAAAGCACTTGGTGGGGCCCACATTAGTTTTGGATGTGGCTGAAACTTGGTCTGACCCCTCATCCAAGTGGGACACACATAATGAGTGGGTTGGATATGTGAATCACATTTAGGCAGGCCCAATATATGATTATGAATGTTTTAAGGAAACCCCTCTCCATTACATTTAGGTGAGTTACTCATTATCCTTACCAAAGTAAACTTTGTGGGGTCCACCGTTATTTATTTATTTTATCCACTCCGTTCATCCATGTTAACAGATAATTTGAGGTCTAAAAAACAAAAAGGAAGCATATCCAAAGCTCAAGTGGACCACACCACAGGAAATAATGTGATTGAACCTCTACCATTGAAAAAATCTTGGAGACGATAGAAGTTATGGATCAAGCTGATGTTTGTGTTTTCTCTTCATTCATATCTTTTTGATATTATGAACAGGTTGGATGACAAATAACATTACTATGGGCCTAAGGAAGGTATCAATGGTGGAAATCATTATTCTACATTTTTTCGTGTGGTATGGCCCACTTGAGTTTTGGATTTATCGAAAATTTGGGATCAACCTACACTGTTCATCCATTTTTTGGAGTTTCGAGATCATTTTAGAGAATTATCCAAAAAATGAATCATATCCAAAGATTAAATGGACTACACCACAAATAAGGGGAACAGATTGGCTACTCCCCCTGACACCAGCCAATGGCTAGTGGTTGGTGCTCTGTGGGGCCCACCATGATGTATGTGTTTCATCCATGCTGTCCATCTATTTTTAAAGATCATCTTACATCATGAGATCAAAAATGAGGTACATCCCAATCTGAGATGGAACACATTACAGGAAACAGTGTTGAATGAGTGTCAGCCATAAAACTTTTGGATCGAAATGATTTTTGTGTTTCCCCTTCATCTAGGCCTGCATGACCTAATAAACAGATTGGATGTCAAATAAACAGTATAGTGGGCCTTATGAGGATTTTAATGATGGATATCCAATTACTATTGTTTTCATGTGGTGTGGTCCACCTGAGATATATATACCTCTCATTTTTGGAATAAATCCCTACATTGATCTTTAAAAATGGATGAATGTAATGGATGAAATACATACATCATGGTGGGGCACACAGAGCACCGACCACCAGCCACGGGCTGGTGTCATAGGGAGCAGCGGGACTAGCTACTGAAGTGACGTCAGCAAGTTCCGTGGGACCCACTACGATGTATGTTTTGTATTCACACCTTCCATCCATTTAGAGAGATCATTTTAGGGCAATATCCAAAGAATGAGTTAAATCCAAAGCTCTAGTGAACCCAGCACAGAAAACAACAGTGACGTCCACCATTAAAAACTTCCGAAGGAAACAAAAGTTTTAGGTGAAGCTGATATTTGTGTTTTCCCTTATTTCATGTCTTTTTTAACATTTGAACAGGTTGGATTTCAAATAAACATTATGATGGGCCTTAGGATAGTTTCAACGGTGGGAATCACTCTCCCCGTTGTTTTCTGTGGTGGGGTCCACTACAGATTTTTATCTGCCTCATTCTTTGGTTCATGACTTAAAATGATATCTCAAAATGGATGGATGGTGTGGATATAACACATACATCATAGTGGGGCCCACAGAACTTGGTGACGTCAGAGGGAATAGGGCGTCCAGAGAGATGCCTCAATTCTTTCAGCGTCTGTTCTCTCTCTCTCTCTCGCGCCCTCTCCCTCCTCTCTCCCTCTGTCTCTCTGCACCCTCTCTCTCTCTCTCTCTCTCTGTCTCTCTCGCACCCTCTCCCTCCTCTCTCTCTCTCTCTCTCTCTCTCTCTCTCTCTCTTCCTCTCTCTCTGATCTCTCCACCCTACCATTGTCGAACGCCCTACCCACGCACACCCTCTCTCTCTCTCTCTCTCTCTCTCTCTCTCTTTGAAGCTCGGTTGAAGGCTAGCTCATTCACGACCGTGAGGTATCTCTCTCTCTCTCTCTCTCTCTCTCTCTCTCTCTCTCTCTCTCTCTCTCTCTCTCTCAATCTCAATACTGATTTAGGGATTTGGGGATTTAGCAATTTGTGGATTCCTGAGTCGATGTGGACCCTCATTTAGGGATTTGGGGATTTTAGGGCGCATTACTTCACATTGTTGAGAATCAGTGAAATTGCATTTAGATACAGCAGGTTGATCATGGGGGTCGCTATCTTAGAAGACAAAAAGCAATATATTTATTGGTGTGGCATGTTACAGAGTTCCCAGAAATGGCCTTGCAGAAATCCTTTAACCTGGCGGTAGTTTTGATGGCCCACTCTGCAACCTTGTAATCGTTGAGAACTCTTTGTTATAGATCTGGAAACGCATGCATCATGATTGTAATTACTGTATTTGTCTTCATGAACTTATAGGGCCCAGAGATTCGGACTGGTTTTCTCAAGGACAGCTAGCCCATCCAACTCAACAAGGGTCAAGAGATAACCATCTCCAATGTAAAGACATTATGGGAGGATGATGTTCATCCACATTACGTCATGAGACATTATGCCAAGTTCACGGCTTCACTTATTCAACTCAATGTAGAATATAAAGATGGTCAGGTAAGCCAGATTCTATTATTCAAATTAGACCAAGTCCCTGTTACCTCTTGAGATTGGCTTAGTTATTACAATTTACATACCTTGGGATGGTAATTTTAATTTTCAATCAACTGTTGGATTTATTTTTCTCAATTATAGCTGGTATTCCATCCCTTGATATCTTTAAGTCAACCGTATTGCAGCATCTGAAATCAGTTAGTTTTTCTTGACTGATATTTGTAGCTTAAATTGAATCTAGATCGACTTCGAATGGCTATTGATGATTTGCTTATTAAGCTTGCCAAAACATTCACCAAGCCAAAGCTGCAAACAGTGTTCCTCATAAACAATTACGATATGACTATTGCTGTGTTAAAGGTGAGAATCAGATGTTTTGTGAGTGTTCATTGTTTTCTCTCATGAATTCATTTAAATTTTGGTCATGTATGTTGCTAGCATCTGTGCACTTCTATAATTGTTTTAGTGAAATTTTATTTCCTGGGAAGTGGGTACAGAAGCTGGGAAGGCGCAGATGTATTTTGAAGATCCAACACCACTATTTTTGTGGTATGTATTTTTGTATATTGCCATTTGAGGATTGCCAGCTTTTGGCAAATGCCGGATCACTTTCAAGTACGATAATGTTTCTTCTGTGCGAAGATGGAGTAAGGCTTCAAGAAACTTCCTTTCAAAATCTCTATGCTTACTATCAACTACCTGCTATGCCGACCTCAAAAAAAAAAAAAAACCTTTCACAGGTCTTGCAATGTAAATCAAATTTTAATTAATTAATTTATGCATGATATGCTAAAAGAAAGAACATTTCTACATGTCAAAATGGGTCTCACTACAGAAAACATTTATTTCATGATTTCGCAAAAAAAAAAAAAAAAAAAAAAAAAACAAGTAGAAAAATAAATCATAAGTTGAAAAGTTCCACAATTAGTTATTAACTGATTGCAAATCTATTTCATAATGAGGAGCCATAGTTTAATCAGATGTTGACAGGATCTGATGCATAGGCATGAGACATTCCAATAGGTTTTGCATGTTCCTTGGGTCTTGATAATCATAAAGGAGAAGGAAATAAGATACAGATCATACAATCATTAAATCTAGTTCCAGTTTAGAAGGCACTTTTCCTGGTTCTTCCACATGGGAATAATGCTAATGCAATCAAGTTGGCATCAAATCCAGCTTTCGGGAACCACACATTGTATATTGATTACTGTTTTATTCAAGAGAAGTATCAGGCAGGGATCATTGCACTTCCTTGGTTCTCTATTATGATGCACATTGTAGATGTGTTTTAGGCATTGACTGGTACTGTGCAATATTTTTAGTCGAAAAACTGATACCTATTGATCCATCCATGTCAGTTTGAGCTGTTTTAGATGATGATATGTTATGCATTATATTGGTTCTACGTCATGGTCATATGATGTAATGGTGCTGTATTTAGGGGTATGTATATCCTTTCCCGATATCTTTTAATTGGATACAACCCAAATGGTGCCAAGGAATAATGCAGAGTTTTTATTCTGACCAGTATTACCTAAAACACCAAACACCCCACGTTTTCCGTTCCAGATTGAGCAATCCAGATTATGGACTGAACTTGGTTTTGAGTTGATTATTAAAAGAATATTTTCTCTGTCTGTAATGGTCTGTTGTGACTGAAATTACAATGGGTTTGCAATGGCTTTGAATATCTCTTTTTCTCTTTTGATGTTTATGACATCGGAAGCCCCGTTGTTCACCATCGTCTCCTGGGCTTTTGGACCCATGCAAGCACACGTGCATGATACAGAGGCCATAAGTGGACTGCCCTGCAACGTTCAAATTGATGTTTGGGTGATTTCTTCTCTGATTCCGCGTCAATGGATGTTCAAAACTACCCATTCTTGACCGAAATTTCGTCCTGAACCCAATGGACGGGGTGGATTTCTCCGAAAATACCTCTGTGGGGCCCACCGAACACGTCAGCGCCGCTGCGTACGCCTTACGCGCGTTCGGGGAATTCGGGATTTGCGGGAGGTAGTGTGTCACAATCATTAACACTTTGAGTGATCCAGACCGTCCAATGTGTCCACAGGGAGTCCAATACCCTAGCCAAGATGTCACAATTGTCAGGCAGGTTGATATCACGCCGCAAAGACACTCCAAACGCAAGTCATTTTGCGTTTTCACTGCGCAGACGAACTCAGTTGCTGCGAAAGCTCTTCTATTCCGACTCCAACACAGTCTCTGATGCAAAAAACTTCCGCATGGAGGTTGGAAATTGGGTGCCGACGAGGGTGCTATAAAAAAAGAGAGAGAGAAAGTGTACAAGGGGAGGAGAAACGGGGAGAGGAAGGGCAGCCGTGGAGGCACCTTGGCTGCTGCTGAGCGCTGGAGCAGGAGGGCTTGGTTTTGGCTGCTGTCAAGGGGTGGTTTGGGTTGGACGTCTGGGTTGGCTTTGAAGGAACGGAAGAAAAAAAGAAGAAAAGAAGAAAAAGCTGAGGAATGGAAAGCGAGAACGTGAAGCCTTCACGGGAGAGAGAGTTTGTTTGTTCTCTTTAGTTTTTTTTTGTTTTCTTCTTCTTCTTTTCTTTTCTTTTTGAGATTTAGCCTAATCATAATTATGTTAGGCTAAACCTCTTAGCTAGGGCTAAGAGGTGAAGCCTGTAGCGAGATGGGAGACACTGTTTCCTGCTTTTCATTTAAATTTTTGAACTGAACTTGGTTTTGAGTTGATTATTAAAAGAATATTTTCTCTGTCTGTAATGGTCTGTTGTGACTGAAATTACAATGGGTTTGCAATGGCTTTGAATATCTCTTTTTCTCTTTTGATGTTTATGACATCAGGAAGCCCTGTTGTTCACCATCGTCTCCTGGGCATGGTTGGATGATCGTACCCTTCCCAACTTTCATGTACTTTTGATTGGTTGGTAATTAGTTTAATCCTGTTATTTGCTTTGTCTCCTGGGCATGGTTAGATGATGGAATCCATTCTAATTCATATACCTTTCATCTCTTGAAAACCAGATCAAGTAAGTTCAGTTTGATTTCCATGATTCCTGAAATAGGCATAATTTCTCCCTGATCTCTACAAGTGGATCCTCTGAATCCCTAGTTTCTTCCTCTGAATTCCTTAAAGTTTTAGATAATTATTCCACAATTATTTCTTAAATTCTATTTGGTTTAGATTACATCTTAGTCTAGTTCTAGTTCTACTTGGTTTCAGATAACGTACAGGTATCAGTCCCTGTAGATTCGACCTCGGTCTTACCGAGTTTATTACTACATCACAACCCTATACTTGGGGAGTGAACACCATCCAACTCAACAAGGGTCAAGAGATAACCATCTCCAATGTAAAGACATTATGGGAGGATGATGTTCATCCACATTACATCATGAGACGTTATGCCAAGTTCACGGCCTCACTTATTCAACTCAATGTAGAATATAAAGATGGTCAGGTAAGCCAAATTCTATTATTCAAATTAGACCAAGTCCCTGTTACCTCTTAAGATTGGCTTAGTTATTACAATTTACATACCTTGGGATGGTAATTTTAATTTTCAATCAACTGTTGGATTTATTTTTCTCAATTATAGCTGGTATTCCATCCCTTGATATCTTTAAGTCAACCGTATTGCAGCATCTGAAATCAGTTAGTTTTTCTTGACTGATATTTGTAGCTTAAATTGAATCTGGATCGACTTCGAATGGCTATTGATGATTTGCTTATTACGCTTGCCAAAACATTCACCAAGCCAAAGCTGCAAACAGTGTTCCTCATAAACAATTACGATATGACTATTGCTGTGTTAAAGGTGAGAATCAGATGTTTTATGAGTGTTCATTGTTTTCTCTCATGAATTCATTTAAATTTTGGTCATGTACGTTGCTAGCATCTGTGCACTTCTATAATTGTTTTAGTGAAATTTTATTTCCTGGGAAGTGGGTACAGAAGCTAGGAAGGCGCAGATGTATTTTGAAGATCCAACACCACTATTTTTGTGATATGTATTTTTGTATATTGTCATTTGAGGATTGCCAGCTTTTGGCAAATGCCGGATCACTTTCAAGTACGATAATGTTTCTTCTGTGCGAAGATGGAGTAAGGCTTTAAGAAACTTCCTTTCAAAATCTCGATGCTTACCATCAACAAAAACCTTTCACAGGTCTTGCAATGTAAATCAAATTTTAATTAATTAATTTATGCATGATATGCTAAAAGAAAGAACATTTCTACATGTCAAAATGGATCTCACTACAGAAAACATTTATTTCATGATTTCGCAAAAAAAAAAAAAACAAGTAGAAAAATAAATCATAAGTTGAAAAGTTCCACAATTAGTTATTAACTGATTGCAAATCTATTTCATAATGAGGAGCCACAGCTTAATTAGATGTTGACAGGATCTGATGCATAGGCATGAGACATTCCAATAGGTTTTGCAGACATTCCAATAGGTTTTGCATGTTCCTTGGGTCTTGATAATCATAGAGGAGAAGGAAATAAAATACAGATCATACAATCATTAAATCTAGTTCCAGTTTAGAAGGCACTTTTCCTGGTTCTTCCACATGGGAATAATGCTAATGCAATCAAGTTCGCATCGCTTTCGGTAACCACACATTGTATATTGATTACTGTTTTATTCAAGAGAAGTATCAGGCAGGGATCATTGCACTTCCTTGGTTCTCTATTATGATGCACATTGTAGATGTGTTTTAGGCATTGACTGGTACTGTGCAATATTTTTAGTCGAAAAACTGGAACCCATTGATCCATCCATGTCAGTTTGAGCTGTTTTAGATGATGATATGTTATGCATTATATTGGTTCTACGTCATGGTCATATGATGTAATGGTGCTATATTTAGGGGTATGTATATCCTTTCCCGATATCTTTTAATTGGATACAACCCAAATGGTGCCAAGGAATAATGCAGAGTTTTTATTCTGACCAGTATTACCTAAAACACCAAACACCCCACGTTTTCCGTTCCAGATTGAGCAATCCAGATTATGGGTCATTTGTGATCTGGGCAATATTTTTAGCGACCCAAAATTATGGTTCTATATTTTTAATATTGCTTAAGTAAATGAAAATTTATATTTACAATGAAGATACTTCTACTTTTATTATTTGTTATAAATTTATAATATAACACTAAGCATGCAGGGTTTATAATAATAGCATCCATCATTTCATATATGAATTAAAATATGATTTCATATACAAAACCATATTACATACACATTGTATGTATTGGAGTGACGGATATGAACCTACCCCTAGCGTACCACGTAATGGAGGAAGTGGCAATGTAGCATATTACATGCTGGTTCTCATACTATGTACCAAAATGACCCACGATCCAAGTAACCTTGATTTGAACACTGTTTAAATTTTTACAACATAGGTAATCATTTTGTAAATTAATTTCTTACTCCCAAAATTAGTTATGTCAATATTGAAGGGGTTGTTCCCAAAAGGAACAAGACATCAACCAACAGATTATGAGGTTGTCTTTAAGCCCACCAGTTGCTCTGTTATAGGATCTTGCTAAATCCTCTTTTTAAATTTAGATAAAGTCAGTAAATGTTTTAGCTATTAAACTATCAAAAATACATTGAGGGCATCGATTCTCAAATTAGCAATATTCTGACTTTCATTTTGTAGGATGCCAGAGGCAAGGAGATTGAGGATGTATTGATTCTCTCGGAGATCATTTGTACCATATGGACTATATGGACTTGGTTCAGGTTGGGCATTGCATCTCTTGCATCATTGTGCATCAAGGTTAAATTCATTTTCACAAACTTGTATGTTTTAATCTTTGGAATTACTTCATTTCCAGGGCCATCGTAAAAGTGGCACAGATATTACTATTGCTTGTCTCCCTATGGATGACAGGTATTAATCAGAACCAATTCTTGTGGTTGCAGAATCTGAATGAGATTTACTCCAATAAATATCTATCAATTACCTTTTTCTTCAAAAATTTAATTCATGGTTTTATACTAATTTGGAGCATCTTTCTTCCTTGACATCCGTGCCTCAGACTTTGGTTTAATGAAGAGCCCAAAGGAGAGGAATTGAAAGCAATGGTAATTATCCCGATACCTTTATGTTTGCATCTACTGATAGGATTAGACTGAAATCAGACCTCATGAGTATGAAGTGATTCTACAATTTTGCATGATTGCGTGATCTTCATTTCAAATTCCTTAGGCGGTGGACACTACAGTTTTGGGCCTGTCACGAGAGGAAGCTGAAAAGAAACCATACATTGCTTCCATGGGAGTGTATGTCTTCAAGAAGGAGATACTCTTGAATCTTTTAAGGTATGGTATTCAAGTTGCATGTAGATTCTATGATTTTTAAAAGAAGATGAAATTGAAGTTTGATAAGAAATGTTCCCTACATATCTGATCCAGTGAACTGTCGCATGTTTTGTTCGAAATGAGTGACAACGCACATGAATTGGCATGCAGAAAATATAATTGAAGTTCCTTGTGTGATTCATTACTATTATTACTCTTTTCCAAGTCATGATTCTTCTAGGACAGTTCCACTCTCTCTGTCTTCGTGGTTTTGATGTCTCCGTGAACAATTTTCAATCTTGATTCTTCATGGAGATATGCCAAACCTCTAGTTATCTCGACACATATCTTGTGCCTCATCAACCAACCCAATTTCAGCTGACATTCTTCTGGGCCTATAAATATCCAAAAATTAAAATTATACATGCATTTTATTCACACATCATGACACCAATTATAAGTGTTGGTGAAGCAAATCATACCAAATAGTGCACAAGTTATTTGATACTCCAGCAGCACATGATGCCTAATAGGCAGGCACATCGATATGAACAAGTTAACTTCACACATCCAGTGCAAGCAAGTCTTGCTGTCTGTGTTCTCTTTAAAGCTGTCCAAGTATCTGGTTGAAAATTATTGATAAAGAATAGAAAACCAGACTGCAGAAAGGAAATATTCACCAATTCAGAACACAAATATTACTTGACTGATTCATGTGCTGTTTGGATGGATAATTCACGCCTACAGTCCAGATTGAGTAATTACTCCATTCTTGCTATTTCGATATTTGAAGTCTCATGATTTGTTACCATTTCATGTCCCTATTGCAGGTTGCTCCACAGGCAAGCTCACAGGTTTAGAATATTTACATTTGTGTTTGAGTATTTACATTTGTACCTTCCAGGTCTTTGTTATTTAAGTTTTACATAGGTTTTTAAGTTGTACATTTCTGCTTGTTCTTTTCATTTAGACACTAGTGATTTGCTTTGCTTGTGAAACTCGTCGAGTTTCATTGTAGGTTGAACTGATTGCAAATGAAAACAATGCGGTTCTAAGTAAACAATAGATACGAACATTTTCTTTTCTTTTCTTTTCTTTTCTTTTTAGCTTTTTGAAACTCACATGTGCACAGGCAATGCTACACCTTACGTGTGAGTACGTGCAAAGGGCAAAAATGCCCTTGGCTTGAAGGGCTGCACGAGGAAAAAACAATTCAATGTCACTCCTCACTCTGCAGCCTCCAAGCAAAGCCCCCCAAATAGCGACATCAGGTTCAAAAGGCATCTCTCTAGCTAGCAAATGTGCTTCCTCGAGCCTACCATTTCGGCCAAGCAAATCAATCAAACACCCATAATGCTCGATCTTTGGATCCATCCCAAAATCTCTCTTCATACTAAATTTTGGTGCATATTTTGATCCATTCTCTCTCTGAATTTGTTGTTAGCTGTTAACTGTGGTAGCTGTTTCCTTGTTAAATTTTGCTGTTAGCTGTGGTAGCTGTTTCCTTGCTAAATTTTGATGTTGGTTGTGGTAGCTGTTTCCTTGACCCATAACAGGAAATAAAGTAGTCGGTGTGATGAAAGCAGGGCAGACCTTTACAATCGAACCCATGATCAATGCAGGTATCCTTTTGAGATTTTAGCAAATGTCTAGCATTTCAGTACCTTTGTTAAATTCATTCTGATAAAAGCTTCCTTTGTAAGAATAGGATCATCTGATTGGAGTGTTTTTTCACCTTGACAATGGAATGTAAGTTGACCAATTGGATGGTCTAGATTGATCAACTAACCACGTCCGAATTCAACTCATTGTGCTTGAAGCTCTAGCACTATCTTATTTATTTATTGCTTAATTGCAGTTGATTTACTTTGTTTTGCTTTATGGTTTCTACAGGATGATCCTGTTTGTGTTACTGCTCAAGGTGATGGCAGGATTCTTATTACAGATCTATGGGTTGATGGTAAGTTTTTACATTTAGTATATCGAATTTGTTGCAATTATTTGGTTCTCATTCTACGAAAGGAAAAAGTTGCACGGTAGTTTCAAATGAAGATATTGGGCTAACAGGTATCATATAATGCTTTGGCACAGAGTTTTTATTTTCAGTATGATTTACTTTTTAGTTTGATGAATAGGATTCTTATTAAACAATCATGTGAACAGGATTTATTTTGTGAATAGAATTCTTATTAAACAATCGTATGAATTATTTTTTGAATGACTATCAGGTGTAAGATTTTAAAAAAATAAAAATAAAATCTGACGATATATTTTTTAAAATTTACAGTTATTTTAGCGACGGACCAAATCCGTCGCTAATTTCTGAACAAGAAAATCACCGACGGATTGGGGTCCGTCGCTCTCCTGATATTACCGACAGACCTTATCCATCGTTAATATTTTTCATGACGATGGTTTTTTCGAACTTTACTGACGGGTTTTTTATTTTTTATCCGTCGCAATTATGCGACGAACCTTATCCGTTGCAGATTAAACGACAGATTTTATCCGTGTAAAAAAAAACGACCCAGTAAACAGCGACGGATGAAATCCGTCGTTTGTTTGGTTTTACGACGGATTTTGGCGTAGTGAGATACACGACCCTTCTTTTGGCAATGTTTTTGACAATTTAGTGAACTACTTTACATGCACTTGATAGATCGTATCAAGATTCAAGAAATGGTCTTTATACAATGGTATCTGAGTTTGAAAACTCAATGGATGAAGTTGTAAACTAAAATTCTTTTGAATATGGAATGGTTCTAACCTCTAATCATTTCAGTTTTGTTTTTTGTTTATAGGGAATATTTAGGATCATTTATTATTTCCCTGATGCAGTTTCTAATTACGACCTTATGCTTGAACAAGCAGATGGCACATATACTTACAATATTGAGAGTTTGGTCCCTAAAGTATGTGCACTGGCTCGTGAATTTGGAGAAGAACGTGACAAGCGCTACTTGCCAGCATCAAGTTTACAATACCTTTTAGCAATGGTACTCATTCCCATTTCTCCTTTCTTTCTTAGAGCTGCAAGAATCCTTGATATCATTTAGTTAAAAAATATAATTGAACAACTTACTGATGTTTACTATTTTGATTTTTGTTCCTTCAGAATCTAAATGGAGCAGTAGAATTGTTCATACTCATATATTTATTCCTTTATAGGTGTGTTTCATGGCAGAGTTTTCACATATTTTTACTGATTTTGATGAGCTGAGTATTTCTGAATTTTTATTTTATAGATGTTGAATTCCTGTAGAATGGGGATTGTTTCTTGTGTGGATGGCCTGATGAATAGTCTAGAAGATTGGATCTCATTTATTGGTCAATAGTTATATAGATGGAATATTCCATTGTAGGGACTGCTTGATGAATTGTCTCGAAGATTGGTTCTCATCCACAAAAAAATAGATGCCTAGCTTGATTATGCCAGAGGAATGTGAGCAAGGAAAAGATGATTAAAATTTTATATTTATAAGCATATATAGAATTCGTAAAGAGGAATATGTTCATCAGTTCATGTATGAACTGTGATTCGGTCATTTACTGCTTATAAATGAGCACTGAAAATTAATGATGAAAAGCATATGCTCCTAGAAAAACTCGTTATCATCATCTAAGCCTCATCCCAATTAATTCATTAGTTTGATGGTCATGGTTGATAGTAAGATTATATTTTTCTATTTTCTTTCCAAGCATGGTTTGCAATTTCTTTGAAATATCTTTGGTGGTTATTAAATTGTTTCTGGGAAAGGTTATAATTGCTCAAATTGTATTGAATCCAATTGTGAATTACTTGAATGGAAATCTGACTTTGTGAAAAATTGTAAAATTATAAGCTATGTAAAAAAAAAAAAACTTTGTTCAATGGTTGGAATTGGATAATCAAATAATGTTTTCATGTTTTATTTGTGAATCAGATCATCCTCATCTATCCTATCCCTTTTTATCTTTTAATCAGGTATGGAATAGTCAATTGCTCTTATTATTTTCCTATTTTTTGCAAATTTCTAGTTCTCTCTCTTGTTTGACTTCTTAACATGTTTCTTCTCTTAAACTTGCATATGGAAACTTTGGCAGTGACCATTATAGATGGGTACTAACATTGCTTAGTTGAAATGATGTGGCTGAAAAAGCAAACAGTATCATAATGCATGATTAGTTGTGTTTTCCCTTCATTCATGTCTGTGTGAGCTTATGAATGGATCTAAGCTGGTAGTTGTGTTTTCCATTCATTCATGTCTGTGTGAGCTTATGAACAAGTTAGATAACAAATAAACATCATTGTGACCCTTAAGTAGGATTCAATAGCGGAAATCATTATACACACTATTTTGTGTGCCACAAAAGTTTTGGATCAATTTGATATTTGGTTTTTTTCTATCATCTAGGTTTTATGGCCTTATTAAAAACTTCATTTCTATTAGTGAAGCCTAAAATAGTTAGTCCTCTCCCAAAAAACTAAAAACATAAAACCCATTGGTGAAAAGCTTTTTACCTCTTAACATGCTCATCTACAGCCTATCACAGAAAACCTTTAGGAAATCCTTAAAAAACATACTTTCTCTAACTTTCAAGGTATTTGTAGCCCTACTAACATGATGAACTTTTTCATCTCTTGGCAATGGGCATCCTTGTCTTCATTTTACATTTATCATTCACATATGAATTAAATCTCTTGTTTTAAGTAGATGACAATAACATTATACATGAGGACTTTCTCATCTTCCAGTACTATGAACAAGGCCTGTGTAAATCCTGAAAAAGCAAAAGTTGTCCTGCGCCCATCAAAGTATTGGGATAAAAAATATCAATTAAAGTCTTTTATTTGACTTTAAGATATTACATTCTAGAGCTTTTCTTTCACATAAAAGTTTGTTAGCTTTTCTTTCACATAAAAGTTTGTTAGAAATGTTTGCTTACTTAGCATTGTATTTCTATTCTCAGTATGAAGATAAAATGTGTATATTGTTCCATTGCCTTTTGTTGCCTAACATGGTCCTTGTAAACCTTATGACAGACCCGGATGTGCGTCGGAGCTATCCGGATGTTGAGCGGGGGTCCCTGGAAGGTGGGAACTGCTGTTATGACTATGATGAAGCTATCCATTTCTTATGGACAACATTGGAGTGACCTGGCCATTTGGACAGGCCCGTGTTTATATATTAGCTTAGAATTGATGGAGCAGACCCGAATGTGTGTCGAAGCTATCCAGATGTTGAGAGGGGGTCCCTGGAAGGTGGGAACCACTTTTATGATCATGATGAAGCTGTCAATTTCCTATGGACATCATTGGAGTGGCCTGACCATTTGGACATGCCCGTGTTTATGTATTAGCTCGAAATTGATGGAGCAGACTCTAGTATAACGACCCTAAAACTAAAGATCATGGTGGGGACAGTGCCCCCGACCGTTGATTCCTTCCTATGACCCACCATGGTGGTTATTTGAGATCCAACCTGTTGGTAAGTTCACACAAACCTAGACTTAAAGAAGGAATAACACAAATATCAGCTTGATCGAAAACTTTTGTGGCCCCAATTCGTTTCGAGGTCCACTTGAGCTTTGGATCTACCCCAAAACCTAAACCTAAACCTAAACGTATTCTTAAATACCAAAACCTATAACCTAAACCCAAACCTTAACCTAAACCTAAAACTATAACCTTAACCTAAACCAAAACCTATAACCTAAACCTTAACCTATAACCTATAACCTATAACCTATAACCTAAACATATAACCTATAACCTAACCTTAACCTTAACCTTAACCTAAAACCTAAACCTAAACCTATAACTTAAAACCTAAACATAAACCTAAAACCTAAATGTATTCTCAAATCTCTAAACCTAAACCTACACCTAATCCTAATCTCAACGACCTAACCTAAACCTAAACCTAAACTTGAAAACCCAAACCTAAACATGATCCCGAACCCGAACCCGATTTCCTAAACCTAAACCTTAACCTATTCTCAATTCCCTAAAGCTATAACCTATAACCTATAACCTAAACCTAAACCTAAACCTAAACCTATAACCTTAACCTAAACCTAAAACCTAAATGTATTCTCAAATCCCTAAACATAAACCTACACCTAATCCTAATCTTAACTCCCTAACTTAAACCTAAACCTAAACTTGAAAACCCAAACCTAAACCCGATCTCGAACCTGATTTCCTAAACCTAAACCTCAACCTATTCTCAATTCCCTAAAGCTATAACCTATAACCTATAACCTATAACCTAAACCTAAACCTATACCTAAACCTATACCTACAATATTAACATAAACCTATAACCTAAACTAATAACCTACAACATTAACCTAAACCTATTCTCAAATCCAAAACCTATAACCTAAACCTTAACCTAAACCTAATCCTATAACCTAAACCTAAACCTTAACCTATAACCTATAACCTAAATTCAATTCCCTAAACCTAAACCTATAACCTTAACCTAAACCTAAACCTATAACCTAAACCTAAACCTTAACCTATAACCTATAACCTAAACTCAATTCCCTAAACCTTAACCTATAACCTAACCTAAACCTAAACCTATAACCTACACTTGTAACCTAAACTTAAAACCTAAACCTAAACCTACACGTAATCCTAATCTCAACTCCCTAACCTAAACTTAAACCTAAACTTGAAAACCCAAACCTAAACCCGATCCCGAACCCGAACCCGATTTCCTAAACCTAAACCTTAACCTATTCTCAATTCCTTAAACCTATAACTTAAACCTTAAACTAAACCTAAACCTAAACCTATAACATTAACCTAAACCTTAACCTAAACCTAAAACCTAAACCTAAACCTAAACCTATAACCTAAACCTATACCTATAACCTAAACCTAAACATATAACTAAACATATAGCCTATAACCTAAACCTAAAACCTAAATGTATTCTCAAATCCCTAAACCTAAACCTACACCTAATCCTAATCTCAACTCCCAAACCTAAACCTAAACCTAAACTTGAAAACCCAAACCTAAACCCGAACCCGATTTCCTAAACCTAAACCTTAACCTATTCTCAATTCCCTAAAGCTATAACCTATAACCTTAACCTAAACCTAAACCTATAACCTACAACATTAACATAAACCTATAACCTACAACATTAACCTAAACCTATACCTATAACCTAAACCTATAACCTATAACCTAAACTTATAACATATAACCTAACCTAAACCTAAACCTATAACCTAAAATTATAACCTAAACCTAAACCTATAACCTAAACCTATAAGCTTAACCTAAACCTAAAATCTAAACCTAAACCTAAAACCTAAATGTATTATCAAATCCCTAAACCTAAACCTATACCTAATCCTAATCTCAACTCCCAAACCTAGACCTAAACCTAAACTTGAAAACCCGAACCTAAACCCGATCCCGAACCCGAACCCAATTGAATGGGCCCACACACAATCTTAAAGAATCATCCTTATATAAGTAGATTATTCATGGCCTATTTCTTGTATGATTTCAATTAAATGCCTTGTTAGGACATTAGTTGTTGTCCCTTATTATGATGATTTTTATCCTCTTTTCTAGGCATGGAAGGTGGTTAGAGGGGGATTCAAATTGCGTATGTTCCCCACCAAGGTGGAATCTAGGTGGGGCTCACTCTGATATTCTTGAAAAATTCATTGTCTTTCAATTTTATAAGCTTATGTTAGGACATGTGCCCAAAAATGAAGTAAATCCATACTCAAGTGAATCACATGGCAAATAAGAATAGAGATTGAATGCCTACATTCAAACCTTCTTTGGGATATAAGAGTTTAGGATTAGCAAACTTTTTTGTTTTTTCATTTTATTTTAGTGGTAATGACTTTATAAACAATTTGGATGACATATGAGCATCACGAATCTAGATCCTCTGCTTACCATTGATACAAATCGAAATTTCTCATTTTCTTGCATTGTGACTGCAAGTCCTAGTCATCATTAACGTTGCCAACATTGCTGCATCAAACATCGTATATAATAATGTAGCCCAATCACATGGCAACAAACAAGAAAATCTTGCTCTGTTGGCAAGCATACTCGAACTCAAGCATCGCAATGCATCTATTTCCATCTCCACTATCTCTTATAGCATAGATTATTTGAGATTTGGATTTATCTCATTTTTAGAGTCATGTCCTAACACAATATGATAATATTAATAGACAAGGTAGATTTGTCACCAATATTATTCCATGACCCATATAACTTCTCCTTATAGGAAGTTGGGTAAGGCACATGCAGCTTGAATCCATCAAAGCAGATAAGGATCACCTCTCATATGTTCTCTCTCTCTCTTTTCATTTGTTTTTTTCTCCATAGAATTGTTTATTTTGTGGTGCTGCTCAAATATACGTACAACATTTTATCATGTTAATATAATTATAAGTGGCCTAATCTCTAATAATAATTTCTACCTGATGAGAAATCACCAAGTACCATTAGGCTCAACCTAAAAGATAAATCAGCAATTTTTTTCTTTTTTTTTTCTTTTAATACACACTCACACACCAGAGTTGCTTGCGGCCACAATGGGCACTTGAACTCGTGACCTTGTATTAAAACTATTTTGAATCTACCATTAAGGCATGAGTAAGGACCTAGGTGTGTGTGCACACTAACCTTGGCGATGTGTTGACCACATTGAATTTTGTGAGCCCCACCAAGAAATAGTTTATGAACAATTTTTTGTATTTTATTTATGATCTTAAACTTATATGTATTTATGCGTGGATGAATGTGATGTGGATAAGATTGTTTGTGTTTGAATGGATGTAGTTTATGTTTGGATGGATGTACGTAGTTTGTGTTTAGATAGATGTGAATGTGAATATGATGAAATATATCATAACAGGTGTATATCATGAAGAATATGATGAAATATATTGTAACAGGTGTATATCAAGAATTTTTGAGAAAAAAAAGTGACTTTTACCTAAGAAATATTTCGAAGGTAAAAGTTTCATCCACGTTTTTTACCTACGAAAACTTTCATAGGTAAAAGATTCAACCACATTTTTACTTACGAAAAATTTCGTAGGCGAAAGTTTTTACCAACGAACGATTTCATTAGTAAAAGTCGTACCAATGCCGATGAAAATAAACTGCACAGTTTTTACATTTCGTAAATATTTTTTACCTACGAAAAATTTCGTAGGTAAAAGTTTTGTGAACATTTTTACCTACGAAAAATTTCGTAGGTAAAAGTTTCGTAAACATTTTCACCTACGAAATAATTCGTCGGTAAAAGTTTTGTCAAAATTTTTTACCTACGAAAAATTTCGTCGGTACAAGTCTTACCATTGCTGATGATATGATTTTTCATCGGTAAAAGCCTTTACCCTTGGTCTTTTACCGACAAATTTACTGATAAAAAATTTCTAAATTCGTCGGTAAAACTCATTACCTACGAAAAATGATCATTTACTGATGAAAAAATTCATCGGTAAAAGCCTTATTTCTTGTAGTGAAGGTCCTCAAATAGATTATGTAGCAGTTCAGATTTAGTGAGAAGTGGGTTGCTCTTATGGAAAATTGCTGGGGTTTTAATTGGTTTTCGATCCTTATCAATGGCGAAGCGGTAGGCTTCTTCAAATCATCGCGGGGGCTGAGACAAGGAGATTTGCTCTCTCCATCCCTCTTCAGCCTAGCAGCGAAAGCATTTTCCAGGAGCTTTAAACAGCTGGTCATTAGGGGATGGTGTCAGCCCTTTAAGCTCTAACGTGGTAGTCCGACCATCTCGCACCTTTTATTCGCGGATGATACCCTAATTTTTGTAAATGGCAGCCGGGAGTCCCTCAGGACAGTCATGAATTTCCTCTTAGCCTTCCAGGAAGCCATAGGTTAGTTAATTAATCTCAATAAGTGCAGCTTCTTCTGTCCCTCGGGCTGGACAACAGCCAGAGACGTAGGGGCGAGCGCATTCTGGACTTTTCTAGGGCCTCGGCTGAGGCCCAATATCTTAGAGTGTCGTTCAGACTAGGGAGATTATGGGCAGGTGCGTTTCTCAGTCCGCTAGCCAAGGTTAGCCATAAAATCAGTGGGTGGAATTCGTGGCACCCGTCCCAGGAGGGCAGGCTGACGATGATTCGTAATATCTTGGGGAGTATGCCCTTGCATATTATAATAGCCATGAAAATCCCGAAGCAGACCCTGAACATGCTTGAACGGAGTTTCACCCAGTTCCTTTGGGGGTGGTCGGAAGGTAGAAAGAACCATCACTGGTAGCTTGGAAGAAAGTAGCTTGCTCGATTGACGAAGGGGGTTTGGGTATCCGCAGGCTGAAGGATGTGCTCTTGGCGATGTGGTTAAAGCTGGCCTGGAACCTTAAATTCAATGATAAGCGAGGCCCATGGGTGAATCTAATACGAGCCCTGTATGGGGAGGAATTGTAGCCTGATGAAGCTAAAAGTGTCTCTCGCAACTGGCCTCCACTCTGGAAGGAGATCAGAGTCTGCCTCCATATTCTGGACAGATATGTGCAGTGGCACGTTGGTTTTGGTTCCCTGAACCTGTGGAGCCAAAACTGGACGGGCTTAGGCCCTCTAAGGCAGTTTCTTCCTTCCATGCTGCCCCCCGCCATACTCTAGTTGTCACGCCCCAAACTCAGAGAATGGGCTCACAGAATTCCTGATCGCCGAATCCTGTGCTGACAGCCTCCGTAGTGCCCCATTCTCGGATCCCGGCACTTACATGCCAGATTTTGATCTTGGGATCCTACAAGGAGGATTTTTAGTATGAATTTTTTTTTATAATGGAGCATAACTACAAGCATAACCAAGTCACCAAACAACATCACCACATATCCACTATATCAAAAACTTTAAGTACAATGCGGAAAGGGAAATACAAGATGATCAAAAGGCTCCAAAATAAACTGATGCGCACTCCTACCTCAGCGCTGCTGCGATCCAACGACACCTGCACGCAACGGTCGTGCATAAGCTTACAAAAGCTTAGAGGGTGATGTGTGTGCGTAAGGCAAGTGCCAAGTATACAATATCAGAGTAATGTGAAAATATGTGGGTAAGTCCATGAATGTTACCAACTATACCAAAGTTATGTGATGCAAGGCATGAATGTTATCGGCCATACCAAGGCCATGCGATGCCAGGCCTATGTAGCCAAATGTCATATGCGAAATGCAAAGCAAGCATGCCAGTCCTCATCAAGTACACATATCAGTATAGTTCCTCTCTGGGATATCACCAGGGTCTAGTACACTCCACACTGACTGCAGCCTCCCTAGCCACACAGCCCAGCGAGTGGAAGAGACCTCATTATCTGCCTGAGCAGTGGTCTGCCAATACCTACCCGATTCATCGATAGCGGACTCATTTGTGAACTGGTAAAATTCAACCTAACTTATAGCCCCCTCACTTGGGTGGATAAGGCCACACCCCCTTCCAACTGACCACGACACAGTAGGAGACACGGCCTACTGGTATTTGGCACTCAAGCACTCGTGTATCCACTCGGTCTAGACATTGGAGCACTCCTGGTACTAAAAAGGTTCTGAGACTCTCACCCAAGGACATCCTAAGTGCCCACAATGCTAAAACCAAGTATTTTCGGTATCCGATACGGTCATCCACGATGTGCCTGTGGAGCCACGGCCCTGATGTCACTAGGGTGTACAATGATCATGCAACACAAATGCGAAATGCATGAATCATACCGTCAAATCATGCAGCAATCCAACACGTACCGCGCGATCATGTGGGGCATTCCGTCTCATAAGGAGTCCCGTAAATGTGTCAGCCCAACGGCTTATGCTATGATTAAACATTCCTCATATCAAGCATACATATGATGCGTATGTGTATGAATCATGGAGCTATACTAAGTATGTTATAAAGTGATGAACTGTCCTGACAATGAAAATGGGCCTAGATGGCCTACACACACAAGTACGAGCCTATCAACGGGCCCTAGGAAGAGTTATAATGCGGACGTTTAATGTAAGACCCATATCTTAGTTCATACTGTTCCGTCAACTTCTGTGGTTCTCTCAGTCGAATTTCGGCAACCTTCGACATTTATCAGACGTTTGCGCGATCCTAAACCGAGTCTTACAAACCTAAGTTGACTCAATCCAAGACTTCTACCATTGCGACGGCACCGTCGCCGTTGTTCCAACGCCGCGTCTTGCACACCGATCCGATACCCTGGTCAGGAGATGTGGGCCCATGTTCAGTTCAAGTAAAATACCGTGCGTTGCAAAACCCAAGAGAATCTCTATGACTTGTCACCTCAATCCATCAATCAATCCCATCAAGGGTCTAATACATGTCAAGTACACATCACCTCACACCCATCCCCAAGCAACCTCATAAGTCAATAAAGCCTTACACACCCTATACATTTCTTACATAAATTACCTCAAAAGTCAAAAAGCTCTTACACACCCATCACTCACCACATCTATCACCCATCTCTCTCTCTCTCTCTCTCTCTCTCTCTCTCTCTCTCTACAACCCTCTCTCTCTCATTCTCAAACCATTTTTCCAAGCAACCCCAAAAGATCACACGTCCAAGCATTTTCTAACCTCTAAGAGAACTTTGTGTGTGGCCCACTTTCCCACTCTCTCATCTCCCATCTCAACCATCAAAATTCCATCTCCTCCGTTAGGATCGAAGCTAAGGAGCAAAGGAAGCCAAGAGAGTAAGAAAAAGATGGTGGGTGATCTTGGATCTCCATTTCTTTTTCTTTTTTTTTGTGATGTAAGGGCTCACTTATGGTGGGACCCACCTTGATGTAGGCTTTGTATCAAAGAGGGGCCCATAATGGCAGGGCCCCTCCGTCATCACCGATCTCTCTTTCTCTCTCTCTCTCTCTCTCTCTCTCTCTCTCTCTTTCCATGTCGTCCCATCTGTAGGGCCCACCTTGTTAACCGTCTTTGGGTGGGCTTGAATGTAGGAGAAACACAAATATTAGATTAATCCAAATCTGGTGGGCCACGTCCATGTGGGACCCACCATGATGCCTGTGTTGTATACACACTGTCCAGCGTCCAGGGACGCTGGACGTGCACTACCAGTGAAGTGTGAACTGGACGGTGTGGGTGGCTAGCAGTGAGGTGTGTTCTGGCAGTAGGTGGCTATCAGTGAAGTGTTAACTGATGGTGGGTGTGTACCGACGGTGGGTTTGTGCTGACAGTGGAGTGTGTGACGGTGGGGTCCATGAGACCCATCCACGCTGTCCACCCTTTTAGATGGGCCACACCATAGAGTATGTGTTTTATCCAACCATCCACCACCCCTGGACGGTGGGACCCACGTCCGTGTGGGGCCCTGTTTATCCATGCCCAGATCCATTGCTCCAGTGGTAGGCTGGTTGAAAGATACCTCATTTCAACGCTAAGGTCTTGGCATTGAGTGCCTCGTACGGTGGCTAACAGAGAGGTTTGGACTGACGGTGGGGTCCATAGGACCCATTCACATCATCCATCCACTTTGGTGGGCCACACCACCGTGCATGTGTTTTATCCAAACCGTCCACCGTCTTAGGACAGTGAGACACCCCACGTGTGAGGCCCTACTTGATGTATGTGACTGTCCAGGCCGTCCAGGGCCTGGACGTCAGCATGCACATATATGTTATATATTATATATTATATATTATATATATTATATATTTTTTTTATATTATATATATAAGATGGTGGGCTCTACGTGGGACCCACCCACGTGTGATGTATGTATGTCCAGGCCGTCCAGGGCCTAGACGTGGTTGGGGTATTAAATATAATATTTTATTATATTAGTATATATAATATAAGATATTATATATTATATTATAATTGTATCTTGTGGTGGGCCCTACGTGGGTCCCACCTCTCCCTTTAAATGCATAAATCTGCAGTTGCAGCAGTTGTAGTGTATATATATTATATTTTATATATATACAGGAGAGTGGACCCCACACCGTCTATTTATGGGACCCACCATGATACATGTGTTGTATCCAAACCGTCCAACCATTGGTAAGATCATTTTTTTTGGCATAGGGTAAATGAGTGAGATCCAAAGTTCAAGTGGACCCCACCATTTGCAATAATAATGGGATACAGTAACATCCCCTGTTTAAAACTTCTTACGAACCACAGTGGTTCCCACCCAAGCTGATATTTGGTTTTCACTTCATCTATCCCTATGCTAACTTATGAATAGGTCGAATCTCAAAATACATAAGGATGGGCCCGATTTGACATACATTTGGCCCATTTAATTCGGCCCACTTAGTCGACCTATTTGAATTGGCCTAGTCGACTTGGCCCATTTGACTCGGTCCATTTAAAGCGGCCCATTTGATTTGGCCCATTTGAGCGGCCCACTCAATCGACCCGATGCAATATATGTGAGGCCCATGAGCGAGGCCCAATGTGATGTATGTGTGGCCGTTACATTGTGTATGAATTCCTTATGTAGGCCACTCCTTGGGAGCAATGTTGGTTAGATGTCCACATTGATGGGCAATAATGGTTGGATGTCCACATTGTGACCTTCCCTTAGGCCTTGTTAGGCTCATTCTCATCATTCCCTTAGTGGGTTAACCCAAATAAGTGGGCTCCATTCACCATAGATGGATGGCTTCATGTTATCTAATTTGATATAACTACGGCTGAGTGCCAATCTTTATACTATGGTTGATCGGTTGATCATCTATGGATCCCGCTTTGTTTATCTACTGATTATCGGTGCCAATTATCAAGGCCAACGCCGATTATCGACCCTGATTATCGGTGCCGATTATCGATGCTGATTATCGGTGTCGATTGTCGTGACCGATTTGTCGATTTCGATTGTCATGGCTGATTGCCGATTCCGATTGACTTGACCGATTGTCGATTAGTGATCGAGGCCGTTTATCATGACCGATTGCCGATTCCGATTGATGTGATCGATTTGCCGATTTCGATTATCGATCGATTCCGATTGTCGTGGCCAATTTGCCAATTTCAATTGTCGTGGCCGATTGCCGATTCCGATTGACTTGATCGATTGGCGATTAACGATCGAGGCTGTTTATCATGACCAATTACCGATTCTGATTGAGGTGAACGATTTGCCGATTCCGATTGTCATGACCGATTTGCCGATTTTGATTGTCGTGGTTGATTGCCGATTCCGATTGACTTGATCGATTGTTGATTAGCGATCGAGGCCGTTTATCATGACCGATTGCTGATTCCGATTGACGTGACCGATTTGTCGATTCTGATTATCGATCGATTCCAATTGTCGTGGCTGATTTTTCAATTTTGATTGTCGTGGCCGATTGTCGATTAACGATCGAGGCCGTTTATCATGACCAATTGTCGATTAGAGATCGAGGCCGTTTATCATGACCGATTGCCGATTAGCGATTAAGGCCGATTACCGTAACCGATTTCGATTTTCGATTGATGTGACCGATTTGCCGATTCCGATTGTCGAGACTAAGTATCGAGGCCGATTCCGAGTGTCGATTCCAATTGTTGAGGCCTATTCCGATTGTCGAGGCCCATTGTGATGTATTTGAGGCCCATGGGACGTGACCTATTGTGATATATATTTTGGCCCATATGGTGAGGCCGACTTGATGTATATTAGGCCCGTGGGAGTGGCCCATTGTGATGTATATTAGAGCCGTGAGATGCGACCCACTTGATGTATATGTGGCCCATGAGTGAGGCCCATCGTGATGTGTATTAAGCTTTTGAGTGAGGCTCATAGTGCTGTATATTTGGCTCTGGTGTGAGGCTATGAGTCCACTGTATGTTAGGCTCTATATGGGTCATTCCTTAGGGGCAATGTTGGTTAAATGTCCACATGGTCGAGGTTGATTGTTGATGCTGGTTATTGATACCGATTATGAGTATGTGACTGCATAGCATCATGATACACGCCCATACGCATCATCTGTATGTTTGTTATGAGATGTGGTTGACCATTGCATGTCATTGGGCAGATTGTTATGAGACTCCCTGATAGGCGGAGGTTATCTCACATAAGCGTACGGTATGCGCAGGATTGGTGCATGATTGAATTGTATGACTCATGCATCTTGCATTGTGTGTTGTGATTACTGTACGCCCTAGCAATATCAGGGCTGTAGCCACCACAGGCATATCGTGGATGGCTAGATGGGACACCGAAAATGTTTGGTTCAAGCATCGGGCTACCATAAATGGCCCTGAGTGAAAATCCCTAAAACCCTCTTGGTACCAGAGGACGCCCCAACATCAAGACCGAGTGGATGTACATGAGCGCCCGAGTACCGAATACCAGGAGGTCGCCTCTCCCACCGTGTCGTGGTCGGTTGGGATGGGGTTTGGCCTTACCCGCCTATGGGAGTAGGCATAGCTAGTGTAAGCCCCGTATCCTAGACCGTACCGTTCCATAGACTTCCACGGTCTTCCCGGTCGAATTTCCGCAACCTTCGACCCTTAACCGGTATTTGCCCGTGACCTTGATTCTCATGCCGTTAACTCGAGTTAACTCAACCCAAGACTTGTACCATAGCGACCGCGCCGTCGCCGTGATTCCGACGCCGCGACTCGCGCGCCGAGGCGATACCCTAGTCGGGAGATGTGGGCTAGCGTTCGGTGCGAGAAAAATGCCACGCGTTGCAAAACCCGAGAGAATCTCTACGAGATGTCACCTTAATCAATCAATCAATCCATCCCATCATGTCAAGTACACATCACCTTTTACCCTTTCCCAAGCAAGCCCCAAAGCCAAAAAGTTCTTACACAAGCCATACTTCTCTTACACCATTAGCCACAAAAGTCAAAAAGCTCTTACACACCCATCACCACTACATCCATCACTTCATCACCCATCACTCACTCTCTCTCCCTTTACAAGTCTCTCTCATTTTCAAACTTTCCCAAGCAAGAGAAAGTCCATACATATGAGCCTCTCCAAGTTTTCCTAAGCAACAAAGGTGGCCCACTTTCCCACCCTCCCATCTCCCATCTCAACCATCCAAACCTAATCTCCTCCATTGGAATCGAAGCTAAGGAGCTAAGGAAGCCAAGGGAGCAAGAAGATCAAGCGGTGAGTGTTTTGATAGGGTAGTTTTAATGTCTTTAAGATGGGCCAAGTGAGGCCAACCGATCAATGGTTTGGATCTCACTTTGGACCCTAGGATGTGGCCGATGGCCCACTTGGATCATCATGATCATTCCATGATGGGGCCATTCTCCATGGACCCCATCATGATGTTTATTTTCCTTGCATACTTAGGGTCATCTAGACCATCTAATTTAGTAGAGAAGGGATCTCCACCATTGGATTTTGATTTAATGGGCCCATATGTAATGAGACCCACTTGATGTATGATTTAGTGCAAGGGAGGGCCCATAGTGCTGGGGTCCCTCCATCATGCGTGTCCCACTCTCTATCTCTCTCTCCCTCTTTATTTCTTTTTTTTATGTGTGATGATAATGAGGTTGTGTGGCCCACTTGAATGGACCCCACCATGAAGTAAGTAATTTATCCAAATCGTCTATGAGTGGGGCCTACCTTATATGTACTGTACCCACACCATCCTCCATGAGGTGGCCCACCTAAGCAGGGCCCACCTCTAATGTATTGCTAAGTCCAGAGTCCAGGGACGCTGCACGTTTGATTGGAAAACACAAATATCAGCTTGTTTCCAAGCTTAAGGGTGGCCCACTTATTTTGGCCCCACCTTGATGTATGTCTTCAATCCACGCCGTCCATTCCTTTTCCAACCTCATTTTAGGCGTTGAACCGAAAAATGGTGTCAACCAGAGGTCCTGGCGGGCCATACCATATCAAATGGTGGTTTTCACCATTGAAACCTTCCCTGATTGTTTATACGCTGAAATATGCCCAATATTGGGCTTGTTTTGCTTGTCTTGAGCCATGAAGGGCCATTGGAAGGAGTGGATTCTCAAAATGTGGACCCCACCTGTGACAAACCATAGGAATCAAAAAAATAAAAATATATATATAACATCAGCAGCAGCGCTACTGTGTCAGAGCAGGCAGCGCTTGCTGCTGCCTGCGTAGCCATGGGCCTCAACTTGATGTTTATTTATCATCCAATCCATTCATATGGTGGGCCCTCAGGGCAGTGGACCACCCTCCAAATTTCAGGTTTATCCAAGACTCAGGTGGCCCACATTATAGGAAACAGTGTGAATTGAACTCTACCATTGAAACCCCTTTTGGGTCCATAGAAGTTTAGGATCAATATGAAATTTGTTTTTCCACTTCAATCCAAGTCTGCGTGACCTTCTCAACAGGTTGGATGGAAAGCAAACATTATAGTGGGCCCCACGTGAAGCCCACAGCGATATATGTGTTTCATTTCCACCGTTCGCTTGGATGGTGGAGCCCACTGTGATATTTGTATTTTTATCCCCACCATCCAGGGAACGGTGGGTGTGTTCATGTGCGTGCGTGTGTGGGTGTGTACGTGTGTGTATATATATATATATAATATTATATTATATATAATATTATATGTACTATATATATATTATATATTATATTATATATAATATACTGGTGGTGGGAGGCCCATCTTAGTTTACTTGTGGCCCATGGTTGAGGCCCACTTTGATATATATGTAAGGCCCATGGATCGAGGCCCATTTGATGTATTAGGGGCCCATGGGTTAAGGCCCATTAAAAATGTATTGTGGCCTATGGGTTGAGGCCCATTTGATGTACATATGGGGGCCACTTGGCGAGGTCCATTTGATACACATAAGGCCCATGTGATTAGGCCCATTGTGATGTATTTTAAGGCCCATGGGCTATGGCCCATTGCAATGTACATAAGGCCCGTTGGTGAGATTCATTAATGCGGCCCATTTGATGAATGTAAGGCCCATGTGATACGACCCATTTGATGTATTGAAGGCCCAATGGGATATACCTAAGGTCCATTGCAATGTGCAATCCCAACATAGTTTATGTAATGAAGTTTATGACAGTCGTGCCTTGGGAGCAATGTTGGTTTGACGTCCACATTGCACGTTTAAATGTTGGTTAAATGTCCACATTACGATTCTCCCTAGGGCCCATTGATAGGCCTGTACTCGTTGTGTGTAGGCCGTCTAGGGCATCTGCGTTGTAAGGATAATGCATTACTTTATAACATGTGTAGTATAGCTCCATAACTCATGATCATACGCATCATATGTATGCTTGATATGAGAAGTGACTGATCATGGCATATGCCTTCGGGCAGATTGTTTAGGGGCTCCCAGATAGGGGGTGTTGCCCTACATGAGTGCATGATACGCGCAGGATTACTGCATGACTAGATAGTGTGATTCATGCATTCGCATTGTGTGATATGGTAATGTACGTACTAGCGACATCAGGGCCGTAGCCTCCACAGGCGTATCGTGGTTGGTAGGATTAGATACCAGAAATCTTGTTCTACATGGGGTGCTATAGATATCCCTAGGTGAAAGTCCCTAAACCCTTATGGTACCAAGAGTTTGCTCCAACGTCTAGACCGAATGGGTGCATGAGTGCCGAGTACCGATTACCAGACGGTTGCACTTTCCACTGTGTCATGGTTGGTTGAAAGAGGGTGCGGCCTTACCCGCCAGAGAGTAGGGGGCAATGCTAGGCTGAGTCTGACCAGCTCGAGGAAGGGGTCCGCTATTGACGAGCCGAGCCCGATATTGGCAGGCGGATAGTGAGGTCTTTTTCACTCACTTTATTGCGCGCGATGGGGTGGCAATCTGACTTGGAGTGTACTAGACCCCAGTGATATTCCAGATTTGAGCCGTATTGACATGTGGACTTGGAGTGTACTAGACCCCAGTGGTATATGGACTTATTGAGTAGAAGTTGCATACTCATTCATTCATTTATTTATTATTCACTCGGGCTGGTGGTGCGCAACTATTTGTTACGTGTACCTTCATAATGGCCATGATTTCAGTTGGGGCGCGCGACTAACCTGAGATCAGGAGTTTACCATATTAAGTCTGACTATCCAAATTTAGGATGAGACTGGTTTGGATAGAAGTCCCTTGTGGTGGACCTCATAGCCTGCGATACTACGTATTATCATCCCGACTTCACACCCCAGCATGGTCATTCCATTTGCATCGCATCTCGCATTACATCCGCAACATATGGTATTCTGGGTTTCTATGTTTATGCATTTATATGTACATCATAATGGGCCGCAATACATGGACCTCATATACATTAAATGGGCCGCAATATATGGGCCATTTGTAACGTCCCGAAAATCGGGTGTCGAGTAAAAGTCCAACTCCCGAGTTCCAACGCATCACTTATGCAACATATTTGATGATGATTAAATGTTGTCTGTATTAGTGCATTAATCATGAGTGAGATTATACCAAAACAGTAATTCATACTCCAGATCAATTCATATAATGCAAGTGAAAGACTGAAAAATGTATATAGACATGTATGAACCAAAAAGATCACGATCGGTCTCCAGAGTATGAATACATCTCTGAGTCATCATATACATGTAATAGTTCAAAATAGTTCAACTGTAAAAATAAACCCTATAGCCCCGTCGATCCAGGTGGCCTAAGCGAAACCACCAGAGAATTGCATATATGAGAACTCATCCTGATCATCATAATAATCGGGCTCTACCCCTGTGTCGCATCCTCATCTGCAACTAAGACAGAGTCTGGTGGGTGTTCAGAACACCGTCCCAGAACGTGGGAGTGAGTGATCAACTCAGTGGAATAATAAAGCAAAGGTTAACATGTTCTCAATTCAATCAAGCAGTAATGATAAAGCGATACAATCAAACATCCCTAAGTACTCTGATTAATGTGAGGATGAAATGCAAGTATGATGTATGCCCTCGCCTACACTCCCTCACACGACACCATCTTAAGGTCGCGGCATGCTTTCTTCCCTCTGTGCTCTTCAACCCGGGGCACATGCAGTACGATGTAATGAGCGTGATTACCGAGTTATTATTAGTCCCTTTCATACAACAGGATTGGGAAGCTAAGGTACCTCCCTTATATCAATTCCCAAACAATGATCCATTCTAGGGTCGTCAATCCTAGTAAATCTCATACGATGTTACGGTTCTAGGTCGCTACAAAGGGCTCGTCACCTTATCAGTGCAGGCCTAATGTACTCTTATTGCTACGTAAGGGCTCGTTGCCTCTACGCAATCTTAGTGTATGCTCGAGGTCACTACAAAGGGCTCGTCACCTTATCAGTGTAGGCCAACAGCTCGTATACAGTGTCCCATACCACTGTATTTGGCTCACGAGTCTGGGTTGCTCACTGGTCACTACGGGGAGGCTCGTCACCCCAGTGTAGGCCGACAGCTCGACCACGGTGTCCCATACCACCATTCCCGGCTCATGAGTCTTAACGGATCGAGGTACCAAGGTTTAAAAGGGTTTTCACTGATGAGTTTGGTACTTTAGATTCAAGCAGTAGGGTCCATACATGGTGAACATATATCGGGCCAATCGGGTTACTTGACGAGCTCGACTGGTATGAGCGCACGTTGAGTTAATCGACATGAAGTGTGTAAGCACTCCGTGTGGCCTAACCACTGCCGACATCCCAAGTACGGCTCGGATTCATCGATCACGTCCTATGTGGCGAGACAACCTCAGCCACCTATTCAGTGCCTGTTACTGATTGCCTGGACTATTTTGTAGTCCCAAACACATTCGATTTTAATATATAATCATACAAGCAAATTAGAACAGTAATGAATCAACAATTCCATTCATACAAGCATGTGAGCATTTGATGAATTTCAACTTAAACATGAATTCACACATAAGCAGTGTCTAAGTAAAACAGTCAAAGAATGTGAGTTACATGGAGAAAATCATACACATCGTTATGGTAGTTGAGAATCTCTTCCAACGCTCATATAAAGTACAATATATTACACACTTGTTCATTCAGACATTTCTATAAACACTTAGACTACAATTCCAACAACATGATGTATGTTGGTGATAGCACATATTAGGACAAATCCTTTCGCCAAGGAGTTGTTACAGATACAACTAGCATAAACACACGACAATTAATCATGGCAAACACATGTTCAAATTTCATACGTATATGATACTTTCTATATATACATGGAATACACTAAACTCAATATAGTTCATATATATCAGAAACACGATACAAACGTCGCATTTGGCATGTGAAATTGCACCCACATTAGTAATAAACCATTAACCGACATTGAAAGCCTTGAAAACCATAACCTATACGTTTATAGTCCGCACCTTTCGCCGGTAGAACTCAGTTTTAAAGCTAAGTCTTTGTCTACGGCAGATTGACAACCTATAGCATAAATTAGGTTAGCTATTTCATAACTTGCACTATCTGAAACCCTAAAACAGATTAGGATTAGATTTTCTTACCCAAGTACGTTGTTGAAAATGCCGGATTTGTGATACAGAGGGGGTGGCTAAATGCGTGGAGTAACGGGATCGAATCCCAGGAAGATCTTCCAACTCACTCTCTCACTTCCTCTCTTTTCCTTTCTCTTTTCTCTTCTCTCTCCTAGGGTTTATCAAATTCTTATGGGGTGAGAGAGAGAGGGTTTAAGGTCCTTATATAGGCCCAGGTTTGATGGGAATGGCCTCAGGGCCAAGGTATACTTAGGTTATATCCAAATATGGGTCGTTCCGGTCCAACGGAGCACTTCTGGTAGCCCCTTTTCCACGTGCGGTCGGACTTAGGCTTCCTGACCATGGATTTAGGTCAGGTTGAGTTTTCATTCTGATCAGATTTACAGATCAGCCGTGGCGGACCAGTTTCAGTTCAACGGTCACGGTCACTCGATCAGGGCCACAAGTACATCGACATGTGTGTGACATTTCTCTTGATCCAAGAATATATTTGGGTTAGATTTTGACGGTCTGAATCCTTATATTTGACCCCCAAGTGACACGACTCAGATTACTTAAATTCAAATTTTTATTTCTAAATATTTTCACGTTTCTCATACTCTTCGCTCTGAGCTCAAGTTATGCAGTTCTAGAAACAATCAAGACTTGATTTCTAAGGGGGTTGTCAAGTCCAGTAATGCAGTCATATCCGTATAGTTTTAGGGTAATCAGACTTTTAACGTGCGGTCCAGGTCCGATACGGAGTTTCGGTGTGCTCCCGAGAGCAACCGGGTTTAAGGATGGATTCTAAATTTCAGGGTAATGTAGCGTCAATGATTCTGCACGTTTTGGGTCTTACAGATCATATTTAAAGTAATTAGTTCTAATTTCACAAGCACTCTAGTTTAGCACTTGCTAACATTAACCTAATTTCTAAAAGGTTTTGGTCCAGGGTAATTTCCGCCTGAGGTGGTACTTGGGTCCTTGTAAGGATTTTTTCGAGATGTTACATGTTATTGCCTTATTATGTTTAGTATTGCATAGCTTTGGTATGACTAATAGTATTCATGGACTTACCAGTATATTTTCGCTTACTCTGATATTGTGTGATTCATGATTTTGTCAGTATTTTCGCTTTCTGTGATTACTTTGATATTGCTTACTTGGCAGTTGCCTTACATACACTTTCACCACCCTCTAAGCTTTCTATAAGCTTATGCATGATAGATGCGTGCAGGTAGCGTTAGGTTGCAGCAGCGTTGAGCTTAGAGCGTGGAGCTATCTTATGGAGCTTTGATTTTTGACATATGTATTTCCCTTTCAATACTGTATTCAACTGTTTATATTAGTGGATATGTGATGATGATGTTGCCTTTGTGACTTGGGTAAACTTGTGGTTATGCTTACTATGAGTTAAATGTACATTGGAAAATCCTCCTTATAGGATCCCAGGATCGGAATCTAGCGTATGGACGCTGGGAGCCGAGAATGGGGTACTACGGAGGCTGTCGGCACCGGATTCGGCGATCGAAAATTTTGTGAGCCCTGTTTCCGAGTTTGGGGCATGACATTTAACCAACATTATTCTTACAATGTGGACGTCAAACCATCATTGTTCCCAAGGCACGGCCCGCCATAAACATCATTATATATACCATAGTGAAATTACACATTGCAATGGTCCTATATACATCTCATTGGGCCTCGACCCATGTGCCTCAGATACATCAAATGGGCCGCATCAATGGGCCTTATATACATTGCAATGGGCCATATCCCATGGGCCTTTGAATACATGACAATGGGTCGCATCAATGGCAAATGGGCCACATCACATGGGCCATATGTATATCAAATGGGTCATACCTAAGGTAAGTGGCGATAATGATTTCCACCATTAAAATTCCCATGGTCCACGATAACATTTATTTCCCATCCAATCTGATCATAAGGTCATAATGACCTGAAAGGGGTTTTAATAGTGGACGGTTAAACCCACTGATTTCTATAGTGTGGTCCAACTAATCCTAGATCTGCCTTATTTTTAGTCTCAAGCCCTAAAATAAGCTTTCAAAATGGTTGGACGTATGGATACAACACATGCATCATGGTGGGTCCCATAAGGATGGACGGTGTGGATAAAACACATAAACCATGGTGGATTCCACCGTCCCATGCTGTGGACGGTGTGAATAAAACGCATACATCATTGTGGGTTCCACCGTCCACTTGGACGGTGTGAATAAAACACATACATCATTGTGGGTTCCACTGTCCACCTGGACGATGTGAATAAAACACATACATCATTGTGGGTCCCACGTGGGGCCCACCATAACGTTTGTTTTCCATACAATCTATTGATGAGGTTGCACAGACCCGGATGAATAGGAAAAAACAAATTTCATAATGATCCAGAGCCTCTGTGACAACCCAAAAGGGTTTCAAGGGCAGACGTTCAATCCCACTATTTTCTATGACGTGAGCCACCTGAGTCCCACCTACAGCTGATTTTTGGGGTGGCCCACTGATCAGAGGGTACCCAATAAATGCACGGTGTTGATCATCAACACCCATCATGGTGGGGCCCACGGCTGGGACCGTGGGTCCCTACCTATCCGTTCGTCAAATGCAGTAGGACGCCGCTGCAACATCAGCAGCGCCTGCTGCCTTATACATATGTTTTTTTTTTAAAAAAAAAGGGGGTTTTTCTGAGGTTTTTCCATTGTACGGCCCACATCCGAAGAATCCACCCCACCCATTCGATCCTACGGCTTAAAACAGTCTAAATGAGCCCAATATTTGGTATATTTTGGTGTATGGAAACATCAGGTGGTTTTCAACGATAAAGACACTGTTTCCTTTACTATGGCCCGCTAGATAATTGGATTGGCTTCATTTTTCAGCTCAACGCCTAAAATGAGCTGAGGAATAGGATGGATGGCGTGGATTACAACCATACGTCAAGGTGGGGCCTGCATGAGCAACCCACCCCAAAGCTTGAACCAAGCTGATATTTTTATTTTAATTCACGTCCAACGCCCCTGGACGCTGGACGGTTTGGGCATAACACATGCTTGAGGTGGGCCCTGCTTAGGTGGGCCACCAAATGGTGGATGGTGTGGATACAACACATATATAAAGTGGGCCCCACCTACAAATGGCTTGGATAAAATACATGCTTCATGGTGGGGTCCATCCGGGTGGGCCACATGGCCACATCATCACATTCAATAGGAAAAATGAAAGAGAGAGGGAGAGAGAGAGAGAGAAGAGGAACACGTGTGATGGAGGGCTCCGCCACTACGACCCCTCCCTTGCATTCAATCATACATCAAGTGGGTCCAATACATGTGGGCCCATTAAATCAAAATTCAATGGTGGAGATTCCTTCTCCACTAAAATGGACTGTCTAGATGACCTCTATCAATGCAAAGAAACTAAACATCATGATGGGGTCCATGGAGAATGGCCCCCTCATGAAATGACCATGAGAATCAAGGTGGGCCATCGGCCACACCTAGGGTCCAAAATGAGATCCATACCATCAATCAGTAGGCCTCACTTGGCCCTTTATTAAAACATGAAAATCTAGCCTATAAAGCACCTACCATTCGATCTTCTTGGTCCGATGGAATGCCGATCTCCTTGTGCTTCTCTTTGATGGAAGATGATGAGAGATGAATGGCTAGGATGAAGGATTTTGGGGTGGGAAGTGGGCCACACAACACTCACTTTTCTCTCACTTGGGATGCTTAGACGTCTATTTTTTCTCTCTTGGAATGGCTTGGAAAATGTGTTGAGAAAGAGAGAGAGAGAATGGTGGTTGTAAGGGAGGTAATGGGTGATGGAGTGATGGTGTACTTGACATGTATGGGTGTGTAAGAGAGAGAGTGAGAGAGAGTTGACTTGGTGGTTGCTTGACTTGAGGAGAAAGAAAGTATGGGTGTGTACTTTGATTGATTGATTGATTGATGGGACATGTTGTAGAGATTCTCTTGGGATTGCAAACGCACGGTGTTTTCCTCGAACTAAACGCAGGCCCACATCTCTTGGCCAGAGTATCGGATCGGTATGTAAGACGCAGCATTGGAACCGCGGCGATGGTGCGGACACAATGGTACAAGTCTCGGATTAAGCCAACTTAAATTTACAGGATACGACTTAGGGTCGGGCACAAACGTCGATTATAAGTCGTCTGTTGCCGGAATTCGACGGGAAGGATCGTAAGAGTCAACGGAATAGTACCGACTAGGATACAAGTCTTACAGCTCTCCCCACCTAAAAAAATTTCAACCTCGAAATTTATACTACTATCGCAGCTAATCATAACTCATAAGGGAATAGAAAACATAACATCATATATAATAGAAACACAATATAACATACAATCAAGCATCGAAAAGATGGGGATAACGCTCTCGAATTTCCCCCTCGCTCTCCCAAGTCGCCTCATCCACACTATGATGGCCCCACTGCACCTCTATCAAGGGATTGACCTTGGTTCACAAGACCTGTTCCTTCCGATCGAGGATACGAACTGACTTCTCAATGTAAGAAGCGTCCTCACGAACCTCCAATGGCTGCCAATCAATAACATGAACGATGTCTGACCCACACTTTCTCAACATAGAGACGTGAAAAACGTTGTCGACGCCAGACAACTGAGATGGCAAGGCAAGCCGATAGGCTATGGCGCCAACGTGCCCGGTGATCTTGAAAGGTCGTATAAATCTTGGGGCAAGCTTGCCCTTCACCCCAAATCGAACCACACCCTTCATGGGTGAGACCTTGAGATATACATGATCCCCAACGGCAAACTCCAAGGGACGACGCCGACGGTCAGCAAAACTCTTTTGCCGGCTCTGAGGTGTGCGCATCCTCTGCTTGATGATATCGATAACCTCTGACATCTGCTGCACAAGCTTGGGACCTACGAGACGCCGCTCTCCAACATTGGTTCAACAACTCAGAGATCTGCACGGTTTGCCATATAATGCCTCAAAAGGAGTCATGCCAATGGTTGCCTAATAGCTGTTGTTGTAGCGAACTCAGCCAATCGCAGGTGCTCGTCCTAACTACTCGAGAAATCAATCGAGCAAGCCCGAAGCATATCCTCAAGGATTTGTTTGACCCTCTCGGTCTAGCCATCAGTCTGCAGATGGTACGCGGTGCAGACCTATAAATCAGTACCCATCACTCTCTAAAAGCTCCTCTAAAACTGAGACGCGAACCTCGGGTCTTGGTCAGAAACGATCGAGACAAGAACACCGTGCAGTCTCACGATCTCATCAACAAACATCTTAGAGAGCCGGTCTGCATGCCAGGTCTCACGAATGGTAAAAAAATATGCTGACTTTGTCAGATGGTCCACGACAATCCAGATGGCTATGTCCTCGGTAAATCCATGATAAAATTGGTAGATATGTGCTCCCACTTCCACATCAGGACGCTCAACGGCTGCAATAGACCAGGGGGTCTCTGATGATTGACCTTGATACGCTGTCACGTGTCACACTCTGCTACAAAACTGTCTATCTGACGCTTCATCCCCACCTAAAAATACTGACGCCTCATATCTCGATACATCTTCATCGAGCCAGGGTGGATAAAGAACCGTGATCGATGTGCCTCAGTCATAAGATCTCTACGTAACTCAAGAATATTTGGGACACATAATCGGCTTCTGAAACGAAGTCCACCATCAGAACCAATCTGCCAATCTACCTGACTCTCAGATGCTGCCTATGCTCGGTAATCCTGTATCGACTCGTCTGTTTGCTAAGCCTCGATCACCCTTGCGACAAGAGAGGGTTGAATCAACAGGCTCGATAGCTGAACTATAGATGACTGCAAACCAAACTTGAAGTTATACTCTGCTATATCCTCGAGCATCCTCTACTCCTGAATCATCATGTGTGCTACCAGGCTCATGGCTGACGGCTAAGGGTATCAGCCACCACGTTCGCCTTGCCCGGGTGATACTGGAGATCAAAATCATAGTCCTTTAAGAGCTCCATCCAACGCCTCTGCCACATGTTCAGCTCGGACTGAGAGAATAAATACTTCAAGCTCTTGTGGTCGGAGAAGAGCTTAAACCTCACCCCATAAAGATAGTGCCTCCACACCTTCAGTGCGAAGACAACTACTGCCAGCTCTAAATCATGCGTGGGGTAGTTCAACTCATGGACCTTGAGCTGGTGAGACGCATAAGCCACCGGCTTCCCGTGCTGCATCAGGACAACACCCAAGCCGACTCATGGGGCATCGGTAAATACAACAAATTCATCACTCCCAGAGGGAAGAGTGAGGACAGGAGCAGATGTGAGGCGGTCCTTCAGCTCCACAAATACTTGCTCACAAGCGTCACTTCACATAAACTCGGTACCCTTCCAGGTTAACCTGGTCAACGGGGCTACAATGCGAGAGAATACCTTAATAAAACGTCGGTAGTAGCCCGCCAAACTAAGAAAACTACGGATCTCAGATGCGTATGTGGGCTGGCCTCACTAACGCACGACATCAATCTTTGAGGGGTCTACAGTGACACCCTGCCTCATCACCATATGACCGAGGAACTTTACCTCCTCCTGCCAGAACTTGCACTTCTCCAGCTTCGCGTAAAGCTGGTGCGCACAAAGGGTCTGCAAGGTAATCTCCAGATGCCGCTCATGCTCCTCACGGGTCCTCGAATATATCAGAATGTCATCGATGAACACCACAACAAACTGGTCGAGATACGGACGGAAGACCTCGTTCATCAACTGCATGAATACTGCGGGTGCATTGGTCAGTCCGAAGGACATGACTTGGAACTTAAAATGACCATAGTGCGTCATAAAGGCTAACTTCGGGATATCCTCATCTCGAACCTGAACCTGATGATAACCAGACCACAAGTTTATCTTCGAAAAGAATTGTGCCTCCTGCAGCTGATCAAACAAATCATCGATCCTTAGGAGCGGGTACTTGTTCTTGATCGTGACCTTGTTGAGCTCGCGGTAATCCATGCAAAGCATCAACGAGCCATCCTTCTTCTTCACGAAGAGTACCGGTGCTCCCCATGGCGAATTGCTCGGACGGATAAAGCGTACTCACGCAACTCGTCCAACTGCTTCTGCAGTTCCCGTAACTCCAACGGTGCCATACGATACATGACCTTCGAAATAGGCACAGTACCGGGATGAGATCAATCTGGAACTCAGTGTGCCGACGAGGTGGAACCCCAGAATCTCCTAGAACACATTGAAAAAATCACAAACGACTGGCAACTGGTTGATACTCAAGGCAGCTGACTCCTCAATGACACACGATAACAGGTAAGAAAGCTGCTCTCCTCTAGGCTCGGCAAGAAACTGGAACATTGGCACGCCAGGTACACAGAACGTGACTGTCCTCGCGGAGCAGTCCAATATAACATGGTACTTAGAGAGCCAATCCATGCCCAGGATAACATCAAACTCGGACATCGGCAATATAAACAAATCAGCAGGTAAAAAGATACTCCCAATCAAAACGGGGCAAGATGTGCAAAATCGGCCCAACACTGCAGTCTTCCTTAAGGGCGTTGATACTGACAAACCCTCACGAGCAAACTCCATCGACAAACCGGTCGATCAGCAGAAATCATCGGCCACAAAGGAGTGCGATGCACCAGAATCAAACAATGCACATGCAATGCATGTAGAAGCAGGGAGAGTACCCTTGACGACCCCTCTTGATGACTGAGGGTCCTGCTAGGCGACAAAAAATCTGCTATAGGCCTGCTGGGGAGGTACATAAAATTTGCTATAGGCCTGCTGGGGAGGTCTCTACTGATGTTGTTGCCGATGTGACAGCCTGATCTGCTGCCTCTGCTGCTGTGGGGGAGGCCCTGAAGGCTGGTGCTGCGGTCGTTGCTGTTGCTAAGGTGGCTGTCGCGGAGGTAGATGTGTGCCCTTGGCTGCTGCTGCTTCTGATGGGGACACTCGTGCACATGATGTCCTGTCCTACTGCATCCAAAGCAGGTATCTGTAAATGGTCTCGAAGGTGGTGTTGGGGTGCCACTGGTGCTCAGAATGTTGGGCGGGTTGTGCACCACTACTGTGAATGACGCTGCTGGTGGGAACTACTAGAGGGCGCCTTCCTCTTCTGATCTCCCCTCTGGTCACGGGCTCTCTGCAAACCGGCCCAATCTGACTCGTAAATCTGGGCCCTCTTTACAATCTGCTCAAATGTCAGAAGCATGTGTCTGATCACATGGATCTTGAGGGCAGGACGCAAGCCATTCTCAAAACGGCGGGCCTTTCGCCCCTCATCATCAACAAGATACGTCGCGAATCTCGATAGCACGACAAAACATGCCTCATACTGGGACACAGTCATGTCTCCCTATACCAGGTCTCAAACTCTAATGCGCGCTGCTACCGCACATAATTGGGAAAGAACTTCGGATCAAACCGGTTTACAAAGTCCTCCCAGGTCTACACAAAATCGGTCGCTACCAATCGGACGACAAATGCCCACCAATGCCGTGCCTCACCCTGGAGAAGAAATACGACTAATGGGACTCGCTGCTGGGTCGTACATCTCATGGTGTCGAATATCTTCTCCACCTCAGAGCACCATATCTCTACTGTAGTAGGGTTTGGCTCGCCTCGGAAACACGGGGGATCGTGCTGTCGAAAGTCCTTGAGAAGGGCGCTTGCACGCTCCTGCTTAGCCTCAGCTAGTGTCATAGTGGGACGCTTGCTCTGCCCCTGAAGAATAGCGGTCATCCCCTGCAGCATCTGCTGAAGTTGGACGACACTCACAGGTACGGTAGGATCCGCACCGGTCTCAGGTAAAGGAGTGGCATCCTCAAGCTGGAAAGTAGGAATATCCAGTAGTGGAGCGGGAGTCGCAGGTGGTAGAGTGGGAGTCACATATGGTGGAACGGGAGTCGTAGGTGATGGAGCGGGAGTCGTAGGTGGTAGAGTGGGAGTCACATGTGGTGGAACGGGAGTCGTAGGTGATGGAGCGGGAGTCGCAGGTGGTAGAGTGGGAGTCACAGGTGGTGGAACGGGAGTCGTAGGTGATGGAGCGGGATTCGCTCGGGTCGTTCTTCTAGGCATCACGTCTTATAAGAAGGAACAAGGGCTTATCAGCCTTAAGAATTCTCAAAGGCATAAACGTTAAGGGTCTATATCGAAAAATTATTAAGTCATTCAGACTCGGAACCTATTCATTCTAACTTCATAGTAGATATGTGATATGATCCTCAGGTATTCCTAAGTTATACTCTGATACCAACTTTTGTCACGTCCCAAACTCGGAGAACGGGCTCACAGAATTCCCAATCACCGAATCCAGCGCCGACAGCCTCCGTAGTGCCTCATTATTAGATCCTGACACTCACATGTTAGATTCCGATCCTGAGATCTTACAAGGAGGATTTTCAGTATGAATTTTTTTTGTAATGGAGCATAACCACAAGCATAACCAAGTCACAAAACAACATTACCACATATCCACTATATCAAAAACTTTAAGTACAATGAGAAAAGGAAAATACAAGATGATCAAAAGGCTCCAAAATAAACTAATGCGCGCTCCTTCCTCAGCACTGTTGCGATCCAATGACACCCGCATGCAACAGTCGTGTATAAGCTTACAAAAGCTTAGAGGGTGGTGTAAGTGTGTGTGCAAGGCAACTGTCAAGTATACAATATTAGAGTAATGCGAAAATATGTGGATAAGTCCATGAATGCTACCAACTGTACCAAAGCTATGTGATGCAAGGCATGAATGCTATCGGCCATACCAAGGCCATGCGATGCCAGGCCTATATAGCCAAATGTCATATGCGAAATGCAAAGCAAGCATGCCAGTCCTCATCAAGTACACATATTGGTATAGTTCCTCTCTGGGATATCACCGGGGTTTAGTACACTCTACACTGACTGCTGCCTCCCTAGTTGCACAGCCCAGCGAGTAGAAGAGACCTTACTATCCGCCTGACCAGTAGTCTACCAATACCTACCTAGCTCATCGATAGCGGACTCATTTGTGAGCTAGTCAAACTTAGCCTAGCTTATAGTCCCCTCAGTCGGGTGGATAACGCCACACCCCCTTCCAACCGACCACGACACAGTGGGAGACACGGTCTACTGGTATTTGGCACTCGGGGGCTTGTGTATCCACTCGGTCTAGATGTTGGAGCATCTCCTAGTACTAAAAAGGTTCTGAGACTCTCACCCACGGACATCCTAAGTGTCCACAGTGCTAGAACCAAGTATTTTCGGTATCCTATATGGTCATCCACGATGTGTTCGTGGAGCCACGACCCTGATGTCATTAGGGTGTACAATGATCATGACACACAAATGTGAAATGCATGAATCACACCGTCAAATCATGCACCAATCCAGCGCGTACCACGCGATCATGTGGGGCACTCCGTCTCATAAGGAGTCCCGTAAATGTCTTAACCCAACGGCTTATGCTATGATCAAACATTCCTCATATCAAGCATACATATGATGCGTATGTGTATGAATCATGGAGCTATACTAAGCATGTTATAAAGTGATGAACTGTCCTTACTATGAAGATGGGCCTAGATGGCCTACACACAACAAGTACGGGCCTATCAATGGACCTAGGGAGAGTTATAATGCGGACGTTTAACCAACATTATTCTTACAATGTGGATGTCAAACTATAATTGTTCCCAAGGCACGGCCCGTCATAAACATCATTATATATACCACGATGAAATTACACATTGCAATGGACCTATATACATCTCATTGGGCCTCGACCCATGGGCCTCATATACATTAAATGGGCCATATCCCATGGGCCTTTGAATACATCATAATGGGCCACATCAATGGAAAATGGGCCACATCACATGGGACATATGTATATCAAATGGGCCATACCCAAGATAAGTGGTGATAATGATTTCCACCATTAAGATTTCCAAGGCCCATGATAACATTTATTTCCCATCTAATCTGATCATAAGGTCACAATGACCTGAAAGGGGTTTTATTGGTGGACTGTCAAACCCACTGATTTCTATAGTGTGGTCCACCAAATCCTAGATCTGCCTTATTTTTAGTCTCAAGCCCTAAAATAAGCTTTCAAAATGGTTGGACGTATGGATACAACACATGCATCATGGTGGGTCCCATAAGGATGGACGGTGTGGATAAAACACATAAACCATGGTGGGTTCCACCGTCCTAAGCCGTGGACGGTGTGAATAAAACACATACATCATTGTGGGTTCCACCGTCTACCTGGATGTTGTGAATAAAACACATACATCATTGTACAATGATTCTAATCCTACCACCAGAGACCTTAGATGAACAGAAGAACGCACTCTTACGCATGTTAACACATTGACCTGAAGCTGCTTGGTACTTAAGCAGGAATTAACGGACTGCAAGAAGCGAACGACGGGACTCGTTCATCAGCAGAACAGTATCATCTGCATAGAGGAGATGGGAGAGTTGGTAGCAGCCCTGCTTCAACTTGAAAGGCTTGCACAACCCGTCAACAATTAGCCTAGAAAAGCCTCTACTGAGAGCCTTTGCTGTAATGATGAATAAAATTGGGGATAGAGGGTCACCTTGCTGAAGCCCACGTGTGGATTTGAAGAAGCCACAACTCTCCCCATTCACTAAGACCGAGAACCAGTTATTTTTCCAACAAAATTCAATCATCTTAACCCAGGGGGTGCAAAATCAAACTGAAGTAGGACCTGTTTCAAGAACGACCAGTCCACCTTGTCGTAGGCATTCTCCATATTAAGTTTTAAAAGAAGATTCCCACCATGCACCTTCCTGTTTATCTCTCTGAAAGCTTCATGGGCAATGATGACATTTTCTGCAATTGATCTCCCCTTAATAAACGCACCTTGTTCTTGGGAAATCAGCTTACGTAACACTGAGCTTAATCTGGCCACCACGATTTTGGCAAAGATCTTATAGATGCAATTGCATAAACTTATGGGGCGATAATCCGAGAATGATTTCGGCCTACTTGTCTTAGGGATCAAGGCTATAAGAGTGAACGTGAAGGCCCGCGGAAGATCTCCCCCTTGAAAAAAATCCACCGCTACTTTGTGGATATCAACCCCCACAATGTTCCAACAGTTAGAGAAGAAAGCTCTAGAGAATCCATCGGGCCTAGGAGCTCCATCAAGGGGAATGGCAGCTGCAGCACATCGGACTTCGTCCAAGGATGGGATTTGCATGAGGGAGTTATCCTCCACCAAGACAAGCGGAGGAATGGGGAAGACTATTGGATCGCAGGTCAATCCGTCGACAGTTGTAGGGGGCACAGATAGCAATGTCTGAAGGAAACCGACTGCTTCCCACTTAATTGTCTCCTGATCGGTAGATGTTTCACTAGAGGTAAGCTTGATTTCGGAGATATCGGACCTTCTAATCTTATCGGAGACTGAAAGATGGAAAATTTTAGTGTTCTTATCACCTTCCTTTAGCCACCTGTTGCGAGATTTTTGCTTCCAGAAAATCTCGCCTACAAGCTCCATACGGGCCAACCGAGATCTAGCAGCCAAAATGTCATCTATGATGGATTGTTGTTATGCCTTGATAGAGGGCTGTGTAGTGTTGAGGTAGAGACTGACTCGAAGTTAGTGGCTGATTTGTTTGAGGGGATAGCTAATCCGCATTGGAGATGGCAGGCGTGCCTAAGGAGGATTCAATTGCTTAAGCGGGTTCTTCCCTTCCAGATCCGCCACATTCACCATGAAGGTAATGGTCCGACAGATGTGTTGGTCAAAGAAGGTAACAGAAACCAAAGAGAGGTAGTATATAATCAGCTGAGGGGGATGTCGGCCCTTGCCCGCGGTCTCATCTTCCTTGACAAGCTTGGTTTGGGCTAGTTAGAAATCCCCGTGGGAAAGTGTAGAGTCTGCGGGTTTCCCGTTCTTTTCTTTCTTTTCATCTTCCTTTACGATAGGCACCCTTATTTCCTTTTTTGTCTTAAGGGTAGCCTGAAGCCCTGGGTCTTGTATAGTCCTTTAGTAATATAAAAAAAACATTTCTTGGAAAAAAACTGAATTAAAACAACACCCAAGCTTCAAAGTTCCACACATAGGTTAATGTTCCAAAATCATGATGACTTGGATAACACAATTAGGATTCGAGTACTATAGTTGGCCTAATCGGAAAATAAAACAATGTAAACATTTTAAATAAATGATATAAAAGATTAGAAAATCATAGATTTGCACCATTGATATATATTCTCAAGTGCTAGTGATTTTAAGAATTCAATATTCATGAGATAATGAATATCAAAGAAATGCAGTAGGTTAAAAACCTCTCCTATCTAGGAAATATAATTGATCCAGGGTAAGCTTATCTATCAATGAGGATCTCATGTGATGGAAACATATGGATCTCACATAAGGATAAAAAACTAAACCTAGACAACTAATAACATGCATTCACTATTCTTCTCATCATTAAAACAATCAATCATCATAATTATGAAAACATTAGACCAATGTACTTCCTTTCTAGCTTGGGTTAGAGGGAACTTAGAAAAACATAACTAGAATAGAGAAAGAAAGCAATAAGAAAGAATAAATATTTAGAAGCTTGTAAAGAAAAATAAATTAAAACTATAAAACTCTCTAAAAACCCTATATCTTGCTTTGGGATGCCTTGAATGATCCTTCGTAATGCCCTAGGAAGCCCTATTTATAAGTGGGGAACTCCAACTTTCGCGCTAAGTTGGAAAACTCTAGAAACTGCCTCAAATTTACACAGTTTACTAAAATAGACTTCACTCTTCACAGTTTTTCAAAATAGACTTCATAGTTTAGAATATGCTTTTTCAAGACGATTTCAGGATTCTTCACTTCAAATCTTTGATTCTCTTCATTCCTCACCTGATTTTCTTGGATATTTGGGATTAAACTCTTCAATCTTGGTCTCCTAAAATCCATCCCTTGCCTCGGTCATTCTTGAGCATCTTGCCTCGGTGATTCTTGAGCATCAAATCCATGCTTTTAGCACTCTTTTCAATCCAAGCTCTTAAATTCCCCTTGTAATACAAACGTGAGTAAAATAAAACATTAAGTTGATTTATGTTCATAAAACCAAGATATAAATGGGAGAAATTATGCATTATTTGAGTCTCAACACACCCCCCAACCAACATTTTGCTAGCCCCGAGCAAAATAAGCGAAGAAAAATAAAAATAAGAATAAAAACTAATTCTAAAAATAAAATTAAAATGAAAATAAAAATTCTAACTACACCCTTTCACAGGTAATCTCGATTGCATTTAGCATATACAACAAGCCTTTAAACCTCTAGATTTCCCCTAGTGGATGAGTTATAGTCTTGTGAGGGTTTCCAAAAATGTTACCCCAAACATTGAAAACATAAAAAATAGTTCAACACTTAGAAATTTATTCAATTATGCCTCCATTCATCATATGAATTCCAAAACAAAACAATACTTACCATAAATCTGAAGTTAGTTAGAATCTCAATTTCCTAATCCATTACATTCTTAAGTTCAGATACTTAATCAAAATTTAGAATAGTTATGATCCAATATATTTAGGTTCTCGGTGACACTAGTCTGACTTTGAGAAATATGTATGTTCCCTATCTTAACTCCTTTTAATCATCCCAAGAATATGAAATCTCTAGTTATCTCATTTTCTTCATGTCATTTCTTCTTTTATCATCATATTCTCATTATTATAAACCACCCTTAGATGAAGATTCCCACTAGGTTTGCTTCATAACCTAAGGTATCGTACTTGTAATGGTAACAGTAATGGATACTTAGGTATCCTTACTCCAGATTACTAACATGATTGTTATCGTCATTGCATTCATGCTCTATAATAAAATTTTCTTTTTCCTTCAATATTCTCTCTTTTAAGCATATATCAATGGTACTAGTTCATTCAACCTTATTTGAATCAAAATTTGTTATTCTAGTTCACATATCATATTCCTCACTTAGTTAGCTAGGGTGTATTGTGAATTCAGTACATCAAATTACAACTCACTTTAAACTAGTGATTAGATAATCGAACTCAAGTCTATAATTTTCAGTTATCAGAATTCTAACTATTATCGACCTATACTAATTATTAACTTTGCCTTTGGAATTCGCATAATACCATGTTCACATTCTTGTATATAAACATATTATTTTGAAAATGTTGAAAAAATTTTCCCAGAAACCTAAAAAAATAAAATTAAACCTAAAAAATAAACCGAAACCTAAACAAAAAAAAAACTTACAAAAAAAAACTCACATGGATCACTATCCACACCCCCAACCTAAAATCTACATTGTCCCCAATGTTTGATAATGTAATGCAGAGAACAATAAAAATAAAAGAAAGGGTGGATAGAACCTACCATGAAGAACTTACCTGGTAGGTGACACTAAAAAAATTGAATATGATACAAATCCTATATAAATGCTCCGTCAGATTAGGAGCATCAATCTAAATATTCTGGCTCATGAAGAGGGACGGACTCTTCTCTCAAATGAAAGTTTTCCACATAAGGCTTCAATCTTTGACCATTAACCTTGTACACATTGTCATTACATGGATTCTTAATTTTAACAGCCCCATGAATATAAACATTCTTCACAATGAAGGGGCATGTCCATCTTGATCTTAATTTTTTCAAAAAGAACTGGAGACAGGAATTGTACAATAAGATTTTTTGCTGAGGTTCAAAATTTTTTCTCAAAATATTTTTGTCATGAAAAGCTTTGGTCATTTCTTTTTACATTTTAAAATTTTCATAAGAGTCACTCATCAGCTCCTCTAATTCATTTAACTCTAATTTCCTTTATCCACTTGCTTGGTTCATATCAAAGTTTAATTTTTTTATTGCCCAGTAGGATCTATGTTCCAATTCCACAGGCAAGTGGCAAGCCTTCCCATATACCAATCTGTATGGGGATATTCTAATCGGGGTCTTATAAGCAGTCCTATAAGCCCATAAAGCATCGGATAGTCTGAGGAACCAATCCTTCCAGTCTGACCTTATAGTTTTCTCTAAAATGTGTATGATTTCCCAATTAGAAATCTTAACTTGCCCACTCGTTTGTGGGTGGTATGGGGTGCTCACTTTATACTTGATGCCATATTTTTTTATCATAACCTCAAATGTCTTATTGCAAAAGTGAGACCCATCATCACTAATGATGACCTTTGTAGTTCCAAATCTAGAAAAAATATTTTCCATGAGGAATCGTATGACCACTTGTTATCATTAGTCCTACTTGGAACTACCTCAATCCATTTTGAAACATAATCCACACCAACCAATATATAAAGAAATCCAAAAGAAGAAAGAAATGGGCCCATAAAATCAATACCCAATAATTAAAAAAAAATCTCCAATGGTAAAATTGGGGATAAATGCATCAGGTTTCGCCGGGACACTCTTCCCAACTTTGACATCTATCATAAGCAACACAAAAAGGATGAGTGTCTTTAAATATGGTGGGCTAGTAAAAACCACACTGTAAGATTTTCGCAGTGGTTCTCTTAGCAAAAAAAATGGCCACCACATGTTTCCATGTGACAAAAGAAAATAATACTCTGAACTTCATCCTCTGGGACACAACATTTAAAAATATAATCAGTCCCATATTTATATGAATACGGGTCATCTCAGAAGAAGTTCCTAACCTCGGTTTCAAAATGCTTCCTATCTTGTGACTCCAATGATATGACATTTTGCTCGTTACATGTTAGTTCACTATATCCGCATACTAAGGTAATTTGGAGATGGCAAATAATTGTTCACCAGGAAAAGTGTCCTGGATATACATCTTCTCAGTGGAGTCATCTAACACCAATCTGAAAATGTGATCAGTTACTACGTTTTCTACTCCTTTCTTATCTTTTATCTCTAAGTCAAATTCTTGGAGTGGGAGGATCTATGTTAAAAGTCTCGGCTTTGCATCCTTCTTAGATAGCAAATATTTCAGAGCAGAGTGTTCCGTGAAAATGATTACTTTGGATCCTAGCAAGTTTGACCTAAACTTATCTAAAGTAAAAACTACTGCAAGTAATTCCTTTCCAGTTGTTGAGTAGTTCACTTGGGCCAAGTTTAGAGTTCTACTTGCATAGTAAATAACATAGGGCCATTTATCTTTTATTTGGCCCAAAATAGCCCATATGGCATAATCACTTGCATCGTACATTAGTTCAAAAGAAAGTGTCCAATCTGGTGGACGCATGATAGGTGCAGTAATAAGGGATGATTTAATTTTATTAAAGGCACTTGCACACTCATCTATTCACTTAAATGGGACATCCTTTTAGAGAAGATTAATCAAGGGTCTAGTAATGATATTAAAGTCCTTGATAAATCTTCTATAGAAACCAGCATGCCCGAGAAGTGATCTAATATCTCTAATAGTTTTGGGGATAGGTAGATTAGCAATAATGTCATTTGAGTGATCTACCTCGATTCCATTTTTGGAGATAACATGGCCCAAAACAATTCTCTTTTAAACCATGAAATGACATTTTTTTCAATTTAAGATAAGGTGATTCTTTTCACACCTAGATAAGACCAGAGATAAATTGTTGATGCATTCCTCAAAACTACTGCCAAATATAGAGAAGTCGTCCACGAAAACCTCAAGAAACTTCCTAACCATATTTGAAAAAATACTTAACATACACTATTGGAAAGTTGTTGGGGCATTACACAATCCAAATGGCATCCGTTTGAAAGCAACGTGTCAAATGGGCAAGTGAACATGATTTTCTCTTAGCCCTCTAGGGCTATATCTATTTAGTTATATCCAGAATATCCATAAAGAAAACTATAGAAGTAGTGACCTACTACCCTCTCTAAAACTTGATCAATAAATGGTAGAGGGAAATGGTCATTCTTTGTGACCTTGTTAAATTTTCTATAGTCATTGCAAGCACGCCAACCTGTGGTGACACGTGTTGGTATGAGTTCATTATTAGAATTCTTCACAATAGTTATTCCAAATTTCTTTAGGACTACTTGAGTTGGACTCACTGAAACACTATCAGATATTGGGTATATGATTCTCACATCTAATAATTTGTCACCTCATTTTTTACAACTTCCATCATGTTTGGATTAAGATGCCTTTGAGGTTATCTAATTGGTTTGACGTCCTCATCGAGGTGGATCCAATGGGTGCATATGGAAGTGCTTATACCCTTCATGTCAAAAATAGTTTAGCCCAAGGCTCCATTGTGGTCCCTTAAAACATTAAAAATTTAATCTCTTGATCCTTGTCTAAAAATGAAGAGATCACCACAGGATAAGTTTTATTTTCACTAAACTATACATAATTAAGCTCACTTGGTAGTGGTTTTAGATCAAGATTTTGAACATTGGTTGGTGATGGTAGAGGTTGCGAGTCCTCGATAAATAAGATTTGAGTGCGCAGTCTCCATTAGTACATATCAATGTCTTGGTTGGTAGTTCTCTCATTATCATCACAAATTTCAGCAAACACTTTTTCTAAATCAGAATTTTTCAAGTCCCCAAAGACTTGAATCAATTCCTTAGTCAGACTAGGTTCTAATTCCTCTTCTTCTATTAAGCAGTCCATGAAATTTAGCTCATGCATCTTATTATTGTCAATGGGCTGCTTACATAGATTGAAAATATTTAGCTCTAGAGTCATGTTACTAAAAGACAAGTTCATCATTCCATTCCTACAATTTATGATTGCATTTGAAGTTGCTAGGAATGGGCGGCCTAATATGATGGAAACTTGAGTGCTAACATTTACACATGGTTCCCATAGCAATTGGAAGATGCACCAGGGAAGCCTTTAAGACCCTCCTGGACAAGATCACGGCCAGGGTAGATGGTTAGAATGTCAGAATATTGTCCCAGGTTGGTCGTGCCACTCTCATTAAACACGTTTTGGCCAACATTTTGGTCCATACAATGGCGGCCACTCCTATCCCACTCAGGTGCTTATCGGATATGGAGAAGAGTTTCGCCAATTTCTTCTAGGGCTAGAAAAATAAAAAGAAAAAGTTACATTGGTCCAGTTGGAAAAAGATTGCGGCCCCGATTTTAGAAGGTGGTCTGGGCATAAGGAGGCTATAAGACATGATGTAGGCCTTTGGAATGAAGATGGCCTGGGCGATCTCTCAAGGCAATAACAAGAGTATCTGGGCAACATATATGAGAGCAAAGTACGGCTATCCCACCGTAGCTGGCTTCGACGTCAACCACTCCAGGCCAAACAGATCAGCATCATCCCCTCTTTGGAGCAGTCTCCTTCCTCTATTTCCTTTCCTCGCCGCAAGCGCTCGTTGCTTTATTGGGAGGGGAGACTACAATCTCTGGGACTCGAATTAGACTGGGATCAGCCCCTTGCAGGATGTCGTCATCAAGCAGGTCCCACCAGCCTTGAGAACCATGCAGGTCAAGGATTTTATTAGTAGACAAGGCCTGTCCCCACCCTCAGCTATTTTGGAGTACCTATCACAGGAGGTTTTCAGTTGCCTTTGCACGTCGGATTATGAAGACGCCCATGTCTGGCCTTTCACCCCGTCAGGTGAGTTTTTATTTCAGTCTGCATGGTCAAATTTTAGACAGGTTAGAGAGAGTAGGGCCTGGTCGAAGTGGGTTTGGCACTCTCAAGTCCCGCTAAAAATTTCAGTCTTCATTTGGAGGCTTCTTGAGGGGACGATTCTAGCGGATGACCGCATCCAATCCAAGGGCGTCTCAATGGTGTCTCGCTACGAGTGCTGCCTTCATGCCAGTCATCAAGAATCCATGGGTCACCTGTTCGTCTCAGGCTAGCTGGCATCAGTAGTGTGGCGGCATTTTAGCGGTATCTTCAGTATTTCCCTCGCCGACCATGTCTCTCCGCAGGCCAGGCTTGCACAATGGTGGGGGGCTTCATCGTCGGGTGCCCACCTTATCCATATCCGCGGCCTAACCCCCATTTTCTTGCTTTGGGAGGTCTGGAAGGCGCATAACTCTTCTAGGTTCGATAGCAAAAATCTGACCATTGGGGCTGTGATTACTAGAACCAATTGGTGGTTACGCAGGACGTTCATAGGGGGCGCTCAAGCCCACACCAACCCTTCATCTTGGCTGACCCGCCTCCAGTTGAGAAATCTTCACATTCCTGTAACCACACCAACGGCCAACAGAGCTGAAGTGGTAGTGTGGAGGAGGTCGGATCGTGGGTGGATAAAGCTAAATGTTGATGGGTCTTCCTTGCATAACCCAAGTCCATCAGGCGGGGAGGGCTTTGTAGGAACAAGGAGGGTAAAATGGTCTTTGCTTTCTCACATGGTTATGACATAGGTTCCAATAACAAGGCGGAACTCCAGGCGGTGTACGAGGGCCCATCTTTCTGGCTTGGGAGCAATTAGGTTGGTCGATCATGTATAGTCTTTCTTTTGCGATAGGTAAACCCAAAGGTTGTATTTTAGTGCCTTTGGGTCTTCCCAAAGTACAGTCCTTGTAATTCACTCTTATGATATGAAGATTCCTTTTTGAAAAAAAACGGTTACACATGGTTCAGTATCAAGTACAATAAAATCCACGGGGAAGTAGAATTTCTTCACTTGGACTAACATGTCCTCTAAAATTTTCCTTGGTACCTTAATGGAGCGGTCAGTGAGTTGGAGTGTAATTGTGGTTGGTTTAAGCTCGCTTAACCCCATTTGTTGGTAAACTGAATAAGGTACTAAGTTGACACTTGCACCCAAATCTAGTAAAGCATGCTCAATTTAGAAATTTCCAATAATACAAGGAATAGTGGGACTTCATGAGTGTTTGTACTTGGGTATGACCCTTTGTTGAATGATAGCGCTCACTTTCTCAGTAAGGAAGTCCTTTTTGTACACATTTAATTTCCTCTTTATAGTGCACAAGTCCTTGAGATATTTAGCATATGATGAAATTTTTCTAATGACATCAAGTAGATGAATATTAATATTAACATTTTGGAGCACATCCAACACCTCTTGATATTTCATGAGGACAGTTGGGTTCCGAAGTCTAGATGGGAACAGAACCGGAGGTTCATATGACTTAGTCTCTTTATGCTTTTATTTTTGCAGCTCTTGAATCATAATTGGGTCATCATTATCTTAAGATGGTGGCTCATCCTTCGGTAGTTTTACCGGTTGCATTATCTTGTTATCGACCTCTTTTCCACTTTTCAAGGTAATGATGACTTGCGCTTGTTCACAATGTAGTTCTCTTGGATTTGAGTCTCTAATGAAAATGTGTATTTCTAGGGTTTAGCATAGGTTAAGAGGGAAGGGTGCTTTTTTCTCTAATATTTATTGAGTCTCAATCTTAACCACGACCATCTTTAATTCTTGATTTGATTGGATTAGAGACTGATTCATTTGAGCTTGAGAGTTCATGAATGTGGTCAATGGATCCTTTACAGATGATTGCTTTGATGGGAGCACATATAGTTGTTGAGGGTTGAATATTTCATATTAGACCCCAATTATTATCTGCTTTTACGAACATAATACTGTTTAATGCCATATTTTAATCGTGTTTATGTTGCAAGGTAAATTTAGGAGCCTGGACTGAAAAAGGGTACTAAAAGCAGAAATTAATGCTCCAAAGTCACCAAGGCAAAGGACGGACTCCAGGTGACCGAGATTGAGGAACTTACACGGTAGAGATTTGAGAAAATCAGGCCACTCACGTTAAACGGGCACGAAATCATCCAGAATGCAAGATCACAGGGTTCCCACCATTCGTTTAGTTCAAAACTTCATATATGGCCTGAGGACCATAAATTAACCGTACACGTCAAATTTTAGCCATTGGATTCTTGTAGAAGTGGCCCAATGGACAGATTAGCCCCTAAAATCTTGATTTGGAGCCCGCCTGGTATCTGGAAATACTTCAATTTCGGTCTCAACACCTTAAATTATGTGAAGAAACGAATGGACAAAGCGGATTTTGGATGCACATCACAGTGGACCCCATATGTTCATCGTGTGTACACAGTGAGCACGTGCATTGGCTGTGCACCAAATCTCACAAAGTCGGTCAGCGCACGCTGACCGATTAAAAACCACAAAATTTCAAAAAACGGATAGTGTCTTTACACTGTTCGTCCATTTTTCAATTGTGGGCCCCACCCATCTCACACTCTAAGATCTGGACCGTCCATTCACTCCATAGGGGGGCAAGACCCTCTTCTAGCTTTCTTTTTTGGCCCATAAACGTGTACGCACATGGATCGTCAGAAAACATAGGATGAACGGTGACTTGAATTGGTACAGTTGGCCACGCCAGAACCTACCAAAACCACCCCTTCACGACTTGTTTTTCGCCAGGAATCCAATGGATGGGCTGGATTCTTCCAAAAACACCACTGTGGGGCCTATCGAGTATCACAGCGTACTCTATTTACGCAGCCCCTGCATCCGAGAAATTAGAATTTTTCGGCCTTTTTGGCCCACTATCTTTGATCATCTTGATGATCCAAATCGTCCATTGTGTATGTCGTCCAAAAAATCCCTAAAGGACATTATTTCTTTGGAAAAAATGAAAGGAAAGTGGACGTTTTCGGTGCTATTTTCATGGCTGTGTAAATAAGGTCTGCGCAAACTACTTGCTACAGAATTTTCTACCGCCTGTTGCGGGTAAGGAAGACTTCTGCATGAAGTTTCTCCATTCCAACCGACTCCCTTGGTGGTTCTATATAAAGGAGAGGAGAGGAGAAGGAAGGGCATCCATCCTGGGATGTTTTGCAAGAAAGAGAGATTAGAAGTTTTGTTTTTTTTTATATTTAGTTTTTGTCTTTGTTTAAGGGAATTAGCCCAATCATGGTTGGGTAAACCTCTTAGCTAAGGTTAAGAGGTGAAGCTTGTGGCGAGATGGGTGATTTTTACAGTCTTGATTCATGTTGTGAACTGATTTTTATTATCGTTGATTAATAGGAATACTTCTAGTTTTTAATGGTTTGTTATGACTTAAATTACAATAAGTCTATGATAGCTTTGAGTATTCCTTTCCATTATTTGATTGTGAAGATAGGAAGCCCTGGTGTTCACCACTGCCCCTTGGACATGGTTGGATGATGGAATCCTTCCTAACATTCATACATCTCCCAGATTGGTTGTAGATTGGCTAAATTCTGTTGTTTGCTTTGTCTCATGGGCATGGTTTTGTGATGGAATCAAGACTAATTTACATCTTTCTCATCTTTTGAAAACTGGATCAAAGGAAGTTTAGATTGAGTTTTAGTGATATATCTTCCAACTGGATGAAGATGGGACTCGAAGTCCTGTTGAGTTCATGAATCAAGCGTAGATCTCTCTGATCTCTACAAGTGGATCCTCTAAATCCCTAGTTTCCTACCTTTGAATTTTTTAAAGTTTTAGTTTACTATTTCACCATTATTCCTTCAATTATTCGTGATTTAGATTTCATCTTCTTCTAGTTCTAGCTCCGTTTGCTTTCAGATTATGTACAAGGTTCAGTCCCTATGGATTCGACCTCGGTCTTACCGAGATTATTGCTACTTCACAACCCTATACTTGGGGTGTGAACAATGATGCATTGTTAGATGCCCCAAAGAAGTTGTTTTGTGGAGGCATTTGAGGTGCATTGGGCGCATTAATTTGTAGTCCATTCCTCCAACTATGATTAGGATGGTTACGCCAATTTGGATTATACGTGTTTCCCATTAGTTGCATAACTGACCTTTGGTAGTTATTTATAGCATTTGCTTAATCATGCTCATGTGTGATATTTTGTATAACTGGGATTATTGGACAATCATTTGTGTCATGGTCTGCACCACTACAAATGCTACAAAAATGACACAAGGAAGTGTTTTCTTTAACCATATCAACTTTCCTAATTTCCAAGGTTTCGACCTTTCTAGCCAATGTAGCGAATTTTGCATTAAGGTCGTCTTCCTCTCTTAGGACATACATCCCCGCTTTCTCTCTAGGAATGAGTCTAGTTTGGTCTGGTTTAGCAGAGACATCCCATGTTTGCGTATTCTCTGCTAACATATCTAGAAATTTTCAAACCTCATTATGATCTTTGTCAAGAAAGGTTCCACCACACATCATCTCTATGAACTGATGGACATCCATGATGAGCCCCTTTTGGAACGCATTAATCACGTGTCATGGTTCATAACCATGATGTGGACAAGTAAAAGGTCTTTGAAGCACTCCCAATCTTGGAAAAATAGTTCATTCCTCTTTTGGGAGAATGACATGATTTCCTGTTTATGTGCATTTGTTTTGGGCTCGGGAAAGAATTTTTTCAAAAACTCTCTACTTAAGGCTTGCCATGTAATGATGATATTAGGTCTTAGAGAGTTGAGCCATGCTTTGGCCCGATCCTTTAGAGAAAATGAGAATAACCTAAGCTTAAGTGCATCCCTATTGCCATTGTTTACTTGTAATGTTGCAATTACTTCCTCGAAGTCCTTGAGGTGTAAGTAGGGGCTTTCAAAATCCAAGTGATGAAATTTAGGAATCAATTGAATCACACCTGGTATAAAATCATTGTTCCCTGTGTGAGCAGGGAACACTATGCAAGATAATAAAGTTGATCTCTCAGGGTGTATGCGTTCACATAAAGTCCACGGTTAGTTTAACACATTCTTATGAACTTCATTTTCATCCTCAAGAGGATGATTACGTTGATTTTCTCTGTTTTAATATATAGTTGGATTCGGCAGATTTGGATTTGGATTATCAATTGGGACTGCCATGGAATCTAAGTGATATTGAGTGCCTCTTTTAAGTGAATGATCAAGGCTTAGAACTAGTCCGCCTTCGGAGGAGAGTTGATTGTTTTGATCCCTAATCCAACGGGACATAAACCTTCTACACCATATAACACATACCGCTAATTCAAATAGCAAGTATAATACTTAAAATAAAAACAAAAACTTAACCAACAACCCAGGTGGCAGGGCCGACCATAAGGGTTCAATCCACAAAACAAAATAAATTAATAACGCAGGCGATAGGGCCAACCATGAGGGTCCAATCCACAAAGGAAAAATAAATCAACAACTCAAACGGCAGGGCCGACCATTAGGGTTCAAACCATAAAGCAAAAATAAAAAATAAATCAACAAAAGTAAAACTAATGCAGGAATTAAACTATGCTAATTTGAAAAATAGATTCAGCGGATGATCTTTGTGATCAAATAGCAACTGTAGGACAACCATAGCACTTGGGTGATAAAATCCCAATCAGGGCAACCTTATGTCACAGTTAGTGCTTAAAAGACCCAATTGAATTTACTTTCAAAGAAAAATAGAAAATCTATAGAAATTTTGTAGGGTTTAGAAGAGAACTTACCTTAGAAAAGAACTTACTTAGCTATCTTGCATAGATATAATCTATCCTAGTCTCCCCGGCAATGGCGCCAAAAAACTTAATTGCTTGCCTCCAAGTGCAGAGATTCAAAAGTAATATCCTGTGAATATAAGGTCGATCCCATAGGGAGATGAATTGCGAGAAGGAGAAAATCAAATGCAAAACAAACTAAGTAATAAAATCTAAACTGATGATTTGATTTTGGGAGTATTGAATGGATGTAATTCAACTGAATTAAAACAACACCCAAGCTTTAAAGTTCCACACATAGGTTAATGTTCCAAAATCATGATGACTTGGATAACACAATTAGGATTCGAGCACTATGGTCGGCCTAATCAGAAAATAAAACAATGTAAACATTTTAAATAAATGATATAAAAGATTAGAAAATCATGGATTTGCACCATTGATATCTATTCTCAAGCGCCAACGATTTTAAGAATTCAATATCAATGAGATAATGAATATCAAAGAAATGTAGCAGGTTGAGAACATCTCCCATCTAGGAAATCTAATTGATCCAACTAGGATCTGAGCACTATAATCAGCCTAATTAGAAAATAAACAATGTAAACATTTTAAATAAATGATATAAAAGATTAGAAAATCATGGATTTGCACCATTGATATATATTCTCAAGCGCTAGTGATTTTAAGAATTCAATATCCATGCGATAATGAATATCAAAGAAATGTAGTAAGTTGAGAACATCTCCTATCTAGGAAATCTAATTGATCCAGGGTAAGCTTATCCATCAATGTGGATCTCATATGATGGAAACATATGGATCTCATACAATGGAAACATATGGATCTCACGTGAGGATAAAAAACTAAACCTAGATAACTGATAACATGCATTTACCATTCTTCTCATCATTAAAACAATCAATCATCATAATTATAAAAACATTAAACCAATGTGCTTCTCTTCTAACTTGGGCTAGAGGGAACTTAGAAAAACCTAACTATAATAGAGAAAGAAAGCAACAAGAAAGAAAAAATATCTAAAAGTTTATAAAGAAAAATAAATTAAAACTATAAAACTCTCTAAAAGCCCTAGATTTTGCTTTGGGATACCTTGAATAATCCTTAAGAATGCCCTGCAAAACCCTATTTATAAGTGGGGAACTCCAACTTTCACACCAAGTTGGAAAACTCTAAAAACCGCTTCAAATTTACGCAATTTGCTAAAATTGACTTCACTCTGTTTAGTTTTCCAAAATAGACTTCAGAGTTTTAGAAAATGCTTTTTCAGGAGAATTTCAGGATTCTTTACTTCAAATCTTTATTCTCTTCATTCCTCACTTAGTTTTCTTGGATCTTTGGCATGTGAATTCTTCACTCTTGGTCTCCTAAGATCCATCCCTTGCCATGGTGATTCTTGAGCATCAAATCCATGCTTATAGCACCCTTTTCAATCAAAACTCTTAAATTCACCTTGCAATACAAAAATGAGTAAAATAAAATATTAAGTTGATTCATGTTCATAAAACCAAGATATAAATGAGGGAAATTATGCATTATTTGAGTCTCAACACCCACTTTGGTAGGCTTTTCTTTAGGCGCGAAGTTACCATTTTAGGCCTACCCAGTATTGATAATTTTGGATATTCTAATTTAACCACTTCCTACCGTCCATTGTATGTAACTCAAACTTGGACCACATTTGGCCTCATATAACTACGAAATCATACAAAATTTAGACCCTGATTTATAATCCTACACCATTCAATGTTGACGCCAGTTCCTTCCTTTTAGCACATGTGAAATTCCATATTTAGGTCATTTCCCACCATTAATCAACCACCAAATTTAGTCCAACCGTTTGTCTATCTTGTCTATGTAATTCATTCAAAACCGGGCCCTCATCATTAAGCGTGGACTGTTAATTAAGGTCAAGTCCATTTTAACACCTAGTATGAGAAATTTCAAGATAAGCTTACCTAAGCATCAGATCAACTCCACATTTAGTCCCATGACCCAACACAACCTACTCAAACTGATGAATGGAGTAGATTCATTATAAATATCATGATGGACCCCACGTTTTAGCTACAGACAGCTTGTGTCCACATCCAAGCTACCTCATGTACAGAGACGTGTTAAAGGAAATTTCCTTCTCCAAATCTCTAATCTCAGAAGATTTTGTATCATAAATATCAGTGTGACCCGCTTGATCATTGGATCTACATCACTTTCGAGCTCATGACCATTATGACCAAGCTAAAACTGTTAAACAGAATGGATTTCCAAAAATCCATAACAGGGAACCCCACCTGATTGTGAAAATTGGACCGAAAATGAAGAAGCTCCACCCGCTGTGACAGCGGACGATAAAAACATGATTGAGAGAGTGAACTCACCATCTGAAACTCCTAGTTATGGAATCTCCCTTTGATTTGAACCATGCAAACCTCAAGAGAGGGAATTTTGACCCTTTCCAACAAGAAAAGGGATGAGGGATACATGAAAGAAACAACGTTCCACCATTTTTCTCGGAAACCAGACGCACCGTGGGGAAGTTCTTTTGCGAAAACCACCAATCAAAGGTTGTTAGACCTTTGAACTATAGTATCTACGAGCTCCATCTGATCGATCTAAGCCCTCCACCAAAGAATGATTGAAGAGAAACCGTGTCAGTGTAAATCTGCCATTGACACAGTCCATCTTCCTTGCCAAGAAAGGACAGTCGTGGAGAACTGTCCAACCACTATTTCCAAATCCTAACTAATCATATTGTGACCCGTATGACCACACTATGGAACATGATCAATGAAATAGGAAACCATGATTAGACATAAATGACCAAATGTCCCATCCTAATCAGACATGATATGTGTGTAGGAGATTTCCACACACTGTATAACTTAAGCCAATTCCTCTTCACGTAAAAAAAAAAGCAAAAATGAAAAATTCTTTGAAATCTTATATAAAAGTCGTCCCATCGTTAGTCGTCCAACAATAAAGAGAGAGAGAGTGTGTGTGTGTAATGTCTCAAAAAAAAATCCGTACAAGGACCCGAGTACCACCTCAGGTAGAAATCACCCAGGACCAAAACCTTTAGAAATTAGGTTAATATTAGTAAGTGCTAAACTAGAGTACTTATGAAATTAACACTAATCACTTTAAATATGATTTACAAGATCCAAATCATGTAGTATCATTGACGCTACATTACCCTAAAATCTAGAATCCATCCCTAAATTCGATTGCTCTCGGGAGCACACCGAAACTCCGTATCGGACCTGGACCGCACGTCGAAAGTTCGATGACTGCAAAACTATATAGTTATAACCGCATTACTGGACTTGACAACCCCCTCAAAAATTAATAATTGTGTCTAGAAATGCACAACTTGAGCCCAGAGTAAAGTGTGTGAGAAACGTGAATGTCTTTAGAAATAAAATCTAAATTTAAGTAATCTGAGTCGTGTCACTTGCGGGCCAAATATAAGGATTCAGACCATCAGAATCTGACCCAAATACATCCTTGGATTAGGGAAAATGTCCCATACATGGCAATGTTCTTGTGGCCCTAATCGAGTGACCGTGACCGTTGAACTGAAACTGGTTCGCCACGGTCGATCTACAAACCCGATCGGAGCAAAAACTCAGCCTGACCTAGATCCAATGTCAGGGAGCTTTAGTCCAACCGCACACAGAAAAGGGACTACTAGAAGTGCTCCGTTGGGCTGAAACAGTCGCCCTTTGGATATAACCTAAGTATACCTTGGCTCTGGGGCCATTTCCATCAGACCTGGGCCTATATAAGGGCCTTAAACCCTTTCTTTAATAATCCATATGAATTTTTAAACCCTAAGAAAGAGAGAAAAGGAAAAGGAAAGGAAAGAGAGAGAAAGTGAGACTGAGAGTTAGAGATTCATCCTGGGAGTTGACCTCGTTGCTCCATGCACTTAGCCACCCTATCTGTATAGCTATACGGGCGATTCCAATCCCGTTCTTAAGTAAGAAAACCTAACCCTAACCTATAATAGGGTTTCAAATATTGTAAGTAATGGAATAGCTAACCTATTTCATACTGTAGGTTGTCAATCCGCCGTTGACAAAGGCTAAGTGTCTAAAACGAATCCATTACGCGTTTACCGATGTAAGGTGCGGACTATAAACGTATAGGTTATGGTTTTCAAGGCTTTCAATGTTGATTAATGGTTTATTACTGATGTGGGTGCTATTTCACATGCCAAATGCGATGTTTGTTTCGCGTTTCAGATATATATGAACTATATGGAGTTTAGTGTATTCCATGTATTTGTAGAAAGGATCGTATATGTATGGAATTTGAAAGTGTGTTTGCCATGATTAGTTGTCGTGTGTTTATACTAGTTGTATGTGTAACAACTCCTTGGCGAAAGGATTTGCCCCAGTATATGTTATGCCCAACATATATTGTGTATGTTAAAAAGGTGTAGTCTAAGTGTTCGTAAAAATGTCTGAATGAGCAAGTACTTGGCATTAGGTACTTTATATGAGTGTTGAGATAAGATTCTAAACTACCATGACTATGTGTATGATTTTCTCCATGCAACTTATATTATATTGTCTGTTTTACTTATGAAATGCGCATGTGTGAAATCCTGTGTATGTTGTACTTCATAACATGCTCAAATGGTTAAAGAATTGGAATTATGTATTTATTACTGCTTTGACTATTTCATACGAATACTTGTTAGAATTGGATATGTTTGGGACTATGATACAGTCTAGGCAATCGGTAACATGCCCTGATTTGGTGGCTGAGGTTGTTTTCGCCCCACAGGACGTGTTCGATGAGTCCAAGCCGTACTTAAGTTGTCGACGGTGGTTAGGCCACACAGAGTGCTCGTGTACTTCATGTCGATCAATTCGATGTGCGCTCGTACCGGTCGAGCTCGTCAAGTAACCCGATTAACCCGATGTACGTTCGCCATGTATGGACGCTACTGCTTGAATTTAAGGTACCAAACTTACCAGTGAAAATCCCTTTAACCTTGGTACCTCAATCCGCTAAGACTCATGAGCTGGGCATGGTAGTATGGGACACCGTGGTCGAGTTGTCGGCCTACGCTAGGGTGACGAGCCTCCCTATAGTGTCCAGTGAGCAACACAGCCTCGTGAGCTGAATACGGTGGTATGGGATACTGTATTCGAGCTGTCGGCCTACACTGATAAGGTAACGAGCCCTTTGTATTGACCTCGAGCGTACTCTAAGACTGCGTGGAGGCGACGAGCCTTTCCATAGCAATAACAGTACAAACTAGGCCTACATTGATAAGGTGACGAGCCCTTTATAGCGACCTAGAACCATAACATCGTATGAGATTTACTAGGACTGACGACCCTAGAATGGATCATCATTTAGGAATTGATATAAGGGAGGTACCTTAACTTCCCAATCCTGCTGTATGAAAAGGACTGATAAGAACTTGGTAATCACGCTCATGCACCACACTGCATGTGCAGTTTGGCGTTGAGTAGAGAGCATGAGGAAGTGACTGACATGCGCGACTGTTAGATGAAGATCGCAGAGGGAGTGCAGGTGAGGGCATGCATCATTTATACATATCATTCTTACATTAACAAGAGTACTTAGGACCTAATTGTTGTATTGCGTTATCATTACTGCTTGACTGAATTGATAACATGTTAACCTTTGTTTTATTATTTCATTGAGTTGATCACTCACTCCCACGTTACGGGACGGTATTGTACACACCAACCAGATCCTGTTATAGGTTCAGATGATGGCGTAGCCTGCGAGGCGGAGCCAGACTTTGAGGATGATGAGGAGGCATTCTCATATATGCAGTATTCAGGCGAATTTACGTAGACATTCTGAATTGATGGGACTTCAGGGTTCATGCTTGTAGAGGACTACCACTCTTTTAACATTTTATATTTTAAATCAATACGTGTAACTATTTAACCTGGCAATGTGTTCATACTTTGGGAACCTACAATGGTATATATATTGTATCTACTTATCACAGTCTTCCGCTTGTGTAAATTCAAATGTCCCTGGAGTATGATTCACTAGTTTAGCTTAATCTCATTCATGTTTTATGCACTAACATCGACAACATCAAATCATCATTATATATGTTGCATAAGTGATGCGTTGGAACTCGAGAGTTGGGTACCTGCTCGACCTCCGATTTTCAGGGCGTTACAAGTTGGTATCGGATCATGATTTGGATTAAACCGGACCTGGGTTATGATCACAGGACGTGCGCTGACGCATTTAGGCCTAGGTTAGTGTGAGAAAAGTGTAGGAACAAGCTTACGTTTCCCAGTTTCACCAATTGGCGAAATTTACCGAAAACGAGTGCTGAGATCGGGTCTGTACATATCTGTGATCGCTTGAGACGACCTCGGATCACCCTTAAACCATCAATCGACATGTTTAGACCATGATTTACCCCATCCCAGCCTTCAACAATCAATAAATGTGAATATACATCAGAAAATACACTTAATGACCCGAAACGACTCAAAGGGGAGTCAGGGGTTAAATGGGACACCTCCAGGGGGACCCAGGATGGGACCCACACATTTTTAGGGTCCAGGGGGCAGGAGGACCTCACCCCACTGGCGAGCCATCGCCAGTTTGTCCAGAGGTCGGCGAGCGCCTCGCCCCCTGGCGGGCCTGGCCGGGCAGGCCAGTTCGGGCCGACGCTTCTAAGGGGTTGTATGGCCCACTGATATATGTTGGGTCAATTTTAACCTCCCCCAATACTCCCCCTCTTCACAACATACCCCTTCAAGCTCTCCCTTTTCTTCAAAAACTCTTATTCCTCTCTCAAACCTCTCCTCCACCCACCCATTTCCTCATTTTTCTTCAATACACACACCCCTCCACCGTTTCCCATCAAAACCCTCTCCTATCTCGCTCTTTTCTTTCGATTTGAATGCATAAATCTCTCATTTGTGTCTCATATACCTCCAAGTCCAACAACCCATCCCATTCCCACATATCATTCCACTCCAATGGCTCCATTCGAGCTTGTGACGGCCATTTTCTTGATTTTCACCATCCTCTCTATCATGGGAAAGAAAAGGCCTCTGGTGGATGAAGCCGGGCCTAGTCGCCCTCCTCGTGCTAGGAGATCGAGAGGTGCCACCACAAGTGCAAGCGTCGATTGTGAGATAAGGACGAAGCGGGATCTCGATCCCAAGGCCCCCCTCGAAAGGGCCCTACTAGGGGATCTATCTCATGGGAGATTTCATGGTCGCATGGTCCTTTTTGAAGCTCATGTGGATGAGAGGCTCTTTGAGCAATATCTAGTGATGGACCGCCTGGTCGAGGCCGGGTGGGGTCCTGTATTCGAGGGTGAGTACCGCGCAAATGAGGGCACAGTCCGACCATTCTAGGAACCCTGTGATCTTGCATTCTGAACCAATTTCGGGCTACTTGAGCTTCAGTTTCTCAATTTTCTCGAATCTCTGACATGTAAATCTATTGATCTTAGTCCCTTGGGGTCCGTCCCTTGCCTTGGTGATTCTGAAGTGCTAAATCCATTCTTTTAATACCATTTTCTAGTCCAAGCTCCTAAATACACCTTGCATCAAAAACACGATTAAGGCAGGGCGTTAAACGGTATCATGCTCGTAAATCTAGACAATAACTGGGGTCTAGTATGCAATATTTGACCCTCAACACAACCCCCAACCAGCATTTTGCTAGTCCCGAGCAAAGTATGCTAAAGATAAGTTGAGAACTACAGGATAATTTCTATGTACTCGAGTGATTTTTGAAAAACAAACCAGATACTAGAATTTTAAGATTCATGAATGTTGGGCATTACTCTCTCCTAGATCAAGCACACGGTAAACTTCATAATCAAGTTCAAAGTATTAATCCATTAATGAGAAAAAATTCTAAATATTGAGTTCCATGTGTGTATAGTGTAATCTCGCTTATCATCATTAAAATTCACTTCTCTATTTCAGGATATCATTGGTAACCAACGAGAGAATTCATGATAACCAAAACTTAAACCAAAACTTGCCTCACAGATCATCTTTTCATTCTTCCAGCTTTTAATTTTTTTTATTAAAAGTAACGTCAAGAGGGAGAATCAAATCCTCGCCTATAGGGAGCAAACCTATGGTGAAGATCGTACACCTAACCCTTTTCACATATCATTCATGGGGAATCAAATCTACACTTATAGGGAGCAAACCTATTATGAAGATTATTCGCCCAACCCTTTCCAAAAGTATCTATTTTTTTATTTTTTTAATTTTTTATTAATTGACCATGACGGGCAAATTCCCTAGGTTGGTTCCTTCCAAGCTTAATGATCACCAAGTTAACCCTTCAATATCAAACTGAAACCTTAATGTGAAAGTGGGATGCGACATGTGAAATCATGATTCAATCAATGTTTATAACTTCTAATTCTGGATTAACACTTCAACTTAATCGTGAAATCTAACAGACAACTGAATCTAAGAATCATAAATTACCAACATCACGTCTCTTTTAATTCTAAATCTAAGATAATTATTAAAATCACTTCGAATTCACAAGAAATTCCAGAAAAATTTAAAAATTTTCACAATTTTTGCTCAAGACCATAAAAATACTAATTAGGTAGCCTAATCTCCCACTCCCAACCTAAAATCTACATTGTCCTCAATGTAAAAGAAATAAGCATGCAATGCACATGAGACAACGAAAATATAAGAGTGATGGAAAGATAGTACCTGGACGAAAGAATCAAGAAGCTTTCCAAAGATATCTATGTAAGAGCGGGTCAGCACAAGAGAGAAACCAACAGAAGTAAAATAAAAATAACAAAAATAAAATCCTACCTACACCACTTTCGCAGGTTCTCTCAATTGCATTTAGCATATGCAACAAGCCTTTAAACCCCTAGGTTGCCCCTGGTGGACGAGTTGTAGTCTTGTGAGGGTTTGCAGCAATGTTACCGACAAACATTGAACTAACTAACTAGAAAAATGAAACGGAATGAAAAGCTGGGTTGGCTCCTAGGAGCGCTAAGTTTACCGTTTATCCTAAAACAGCATAAAGGAAACTATCCTAGTCCTATGAAAACAAGAAACCTACCTATACCTCCATCAGACTAGGAGATCAATCCTAGTAAACAGAATCAGTCAAAGGTATGGACATGTCCTCTGAATCAAATTTGTCAACAAATGGCTTTAAGCGATGTCCATTTACTTTAAACTCCTTGCCATTGTCAGGATCTCTTATCTCAATGGCCTCATGAGGATACGCAGTGACTATAATGTAAGGGCCAGTCCAACGAGATCGAAGCTTACCTGGAAAGAGATGTAATCGAGAATTATACAAAAGGACTTTCTGACCAGGTGTGAATGATTTTCGTAGAATACGTTGGTCATGAAATGCCTTCATTCTATCTTTGTAAATTCTCGAGTTCTCGTACGCATCGTTCCGGATTTCTTCAAGTTCATTTAATTGAAGTTTACGTAGCGAGCCAGCATTGTACAGATTGAAATTCAAATTTTTGATCGCCCAGTACGCTTTATGTTCCAACTCCACAGGCAAGTGACAAGCTTCCCCATAGACAAGTCTAAAGGGAGACGTTTCAATAGGGGTTTTAAAAGTAGTACGGTATGCCCATAAGGCATCGGTCAATCGGATTGACCAATCCTTACGATCAGGGTTAACCGTTTTCTCTAGAATATGTTTGATCTCCCTATTGAAAATCTCAGCTTGTCCATTTGTCTGTGGATGGTATGGGGTGCTCACCTTATGAGAGATACCATATTTCTTCATTAAGCTCTTGAATGGTTTATTACAAAAGTGTGAGCCCCCATCACTAATGATGGCATGAGGCGTATCGAACAGTAAAAGGATGTTCTCTTTTAAGAATTTAATGACCGAGCGATGGTCATTATTTCGGCACGGAATTGCTTCGACCTATTTAGTGACATAATCTAAAGCGAGCAAAATATACAAATTACCAAAAGATTGGGGGAATGGTCCCATGAAATCAATGCCCCAACAATCAAATGCCTCGATGTTAAGAATGGGATTCAATGGCATCATATTGTGACGGGACAACGCTCCCAATTTCTGACAACGCTTACAAGCTTTGTAAAACTCATGAGTGTCCCTGAACATAGCGGGCCAGTAAAAGCCACACTGCAGAACTTGGCTATGGTCTTTTTGGCAGAAAAGTGACCACCACAAGCCTGTGAGTGACAAAAAGAGATGACACTCTGATGCTCATCGTCTGGCACACATCTTCTCATGATTTGGTCTGGGCAATATTTAAATAAATATGGATCGTCCTAGAAAAAGTTACGCACCTTAGTGAAGAATTTCTTCTTATCTTGTGCAGTCCAATCGTCGGTATGGAACCTGTTGGAAGATAATTGGTAATATCAGCGACCCAAGGCGAATGGGAGACTCTGAACAGTTGTTCATCAGGGAACATGTCATTGATATGGGTCGCCTCAAGGGAATCAGAGGTATTAAGGCAAGACAGATGATTGGCCACTACGTTCTCTACTCCCTTTTTATCTTTAATTTCCAAATCAAATTCTTGGAGTAGAAGGATCCATCGTATCAAACGGGGCTTAGAATCATTCTTGGAAAGAAGATACTTAAGTGCCGCATGATCTGTGTAGATAATGATCTTGGATCCGATCAGGTAGGACCTAAATTTATCCAAAGCGAACACTACGGCTAGGAGTTTCTTTTCCGTAGTTGAGTAGTTCACTTGGGCAGGATTTAAAGTCCTACTTGCGTAATGAATGATGTAGGGCCTCTTATCTTTTCTCTGACCTAGAACCGCTCCAAGAGTGTAATCATAAGCATCGCACATAAGTTCAAAAGGGATGCTCCAGTCGGGTGGTTGTATGATGGGTGCACTAGTCAACATGCCCTTAAGCTTAGTGAAAGCTTCTTGATATGGCTCAATCCACTCGTATGGTGCATCCTTTTGAAGTAGATTACATAAAGGACGAGAGAGGAGACTAAAGTTCTTTATGAATTGTCTGTAAAACCCTACGTGTCCTAAGAAGGATCGCACATCTCTGATGTTCTTGGGTGGAGGTAGGTTAGAGATAAGATCGATTTTTTTCTTATCTACCTCGATTCCCTTAGATGAGATGATATGCCCAAGGACAATTCCCTTCTGAACCATGAAATGGCACTTCTCCCAATTAAGTACCAAGTTATTTTCTTCACATCTTTTCAACACACATTTAAGACTCTCTAAGCACTCGCTGAAAGATGAACCGAAAATAGAGAAATCGTCCATGAAGACCTCTAGATATTTTTCCACCATGTCAGAAAAGATACTCATCATACATCGCTGAAAGGTGGCAGGGGCATTACATAATCCGAATGGCATCCTTTTGTAGGCAAAGGTGCCGTAGGGACATGTAAATGTAGTCTTTTCCTGGTCCTCAAGGGCGATTTCAATCTGATTGTAGTCCGAATACCCGTCAAGGAAACAGTAATAAGAATGACCAGCTACCCTTTCCTAGATTTGATTAATGAAGAGTAAAGGAAAGTGGTCCTTCCTCGTGACGGTATTCAGCTTCCTGTAGTCAATGCACATTCTCCAACCAGTAGTAACTCTAGTTGGCACGAGTTCATTATTGGCATTGGCTACGATGGTGATCCCGGACTTCTTAGGAACCACTTGAGTTGGACTCACCCATTGACTATCGGATATGGGGTATATGATACCCACATCCAATAGTTTAAGAACCTCGGCCTTAACCACTTCCCTCATGTTTGGATTTAGTCTATGTTGTGACTACCGAGTGGTCTTCGCATTATCCTCAAGATAAATGCGGTGAGTACAAATCGAGGGGTTGATTCCCTTGAGGTCCGCTATCGTCCATCCAAGGGCTCCCTTATGCTTAAGGAGAGTAGATATAAGCATACTCTCCTGTTCTTTCTCCAGATGGGCAGAGATTACCACCGGGTATGTCTCATCTTGACCTAAATAGACATATTTCAAATCAGAGGGTAAAGGTTTTAGGTCAAGCTTCGGTGGCTTGAGGTTAGACGGTAGAGGCATTACATCGGTTTGTGGAAATTCTTCAAATTGTGGCCTCCACCGGTTAACTTTAAGTACCGGTGCAGTATCAAGCAAGGCACACGTCTCCCTAATCATGTCATCATCAAAATCATGGGAGTGGGCCAGGCACATCTCTAGAGGTCAGTGGATAAGGTCAGAGGTGTCGTATCTTCCACTAAAGAGTCAATCATGTTAATGTCGTGGAAATCGTCATCATCCTCTAAGTTTCTGCCGTTATTGAAAAAGATGTTTGACTCCAATGTCATATTCCCAAAGGACATAGTCAGGATACCATTCCTGCAATTGATAATTGCATTTAAAGTGGCAAGGAATGGGCGATCAAGAATGACGGGAATCTGAGTGCTCATGTTATTGATGGGTTCGGTGTCCAGGATGATAAAATCTACAGGGTAGTAAAATCTATCAACTTGGACCAACACATCCTCAATTATCCCTCTTGGTACACTAACAGAGCGATTAGCAAGTTGTAGTGTGGTTAGGGTGGGTTTTAATTCACCTAAACCTAACTGTTTGTATACTGAGTAGGGAATCAGATTGACGCTCGCTCCTAAATCAAGAAGTGCATGATCAATTTGATGGTCCCCGATCACACATGATATGGTTGGGCTACCGGGATCTTTGAATTTCTGTGGCACGTTTTTCTTTAGGATGGCACTCACTTTTTCGGTCAAGAAGATCTTCTTTTGAATACTCTACCGTCGTTTGGTCGTGCATAAGTCTTTCAAGAATTTGACATATGAAGGTATCTGTTTTACGACATCAAGTAGAGGAATGTTGACTTTCACTTGTTTCAACACCTCTAGGATATCCTGAGAGTTAGAGAGAGGTTTTGGTGCGACTAACCATTGGGAAAATGGAGCAACTGGCTTTTTTAGAAGTTCCGGTTTTAATTTTTGTGGGGTCTCACTAGATCCATTATTGTTGTCCTCTTCTAGTTCTTGAGGCTTTTCGGGCCTAACCGAGAGGGTTTTATCAATGATCTTCCCACTCCTAAGAGTGGAGATGGATTTAGCGTGCCCCATTTGATTTGAAGAGCTGGGATCACTTATCTCGTAATGCGGTTTAGATTGGGGAGCGGTTGTGTAGGAAGCATCCCCTTTTCTATAATCGTTATACGTGAATCCATCCTTTGCATAAAGTCTTGCATTGCCTAGGTCAGCTCTTGCATGGAATTTTGAACCGGTTCTTCTTGAGGTTTCCCCTGATTTGAATTTTGATTGAAGAAACCTTGAGGAGTAGCAGTTTATCCATTTCTCCAACTAAAGTTTGGATGATTTTTCCAACCAGGATTGTACGTATTAGAGGTTGGTCCATTGAAAGGTCGTTGATAATTATTTACAGCATTGGATTGTTCATTCAACACTTCTCGAAAGGCGGGTATCGTAGGACAATTTTCAGTTGTATGAATGTTGCAATCACAGATGCCGCAAACACTTTCATTAAACTTATCCTTCTTTCCTTCCATGGCCTCAACTTTCCTTATGAGCGTAGTCACTTTACACTTGAGATCATCCTCCTCTTTCAAGAGATACAATCCACCTTTCTCCTTTAATTGAGTTGGCCTAGACGTGGTGTTCGATTTTGGGTAATAATCCCATGATTGTGTTTTTTCAGCTAGACTATCGAGGTAATCCCATACCTCGTCGACATTTTTATTAATGAATTCTCCATTACACATTGTCTCGACCATTTGGCGCATGGAAGATGTCAGTCCATTGTAGAAAAAATTTGTAATGCGCCATGTTTCAAAGCTGTGTTGTGGGCATGAACTGACCAAATCCTTGAACCTTTCCCAACATTGGTAAAATGTTTCATCCTCCTTTTGGGTGAAGTTCATGATTGCTTTTCTAAGGGTAATCATTTTATGATGTGGAAAAAATTTCTTTATAAATTCCCTTTGCATATCATTCCATGTGCTAATGGATCTAGGACGCAGTGAATGTAACCACGTCTTAGCCTTCTCCTTTAAGGAAAAAGGAAAGAGTCTCAGCCTGACTGTGTCCTCAGACACATTTTGAAAATATAAAGTGGCTATGATCTCATCAAACTCTTTCAAATGTAAATATGGTTCTTCAGATTCAAGCCCATGGAACTTAGGAAGGAGTTGGATAACCCCTGGCTTGATGTCCATGTCCTGTATTTTCAGGAAAAATCATGCATGAGGGCGTACTCACCCCACTAGTTGTAAATAATCTCGTAAAGTACGAGGCGGGGGTGCTTGATGCACCTCATTCTCATCCTAAATGTCTTCCACCCTGGGTTGAGGTAGAAGAGGTTGGTTCTCAGCCATCACTTCAATTAACTCAGGGGATTTCGAGCGGTGTTTAGTCCTGCGATGGATAGTTAACCCCTCAACCAATCCTCCTTCAGTTAAGAGACGTCGGGTGTTGTCACGGGCCCACTTGGGCATGAAACACTCGCAGCCCTCAATCAAATTCGAAACCTAATCCTAAGAAAGGAAAAGAAAATCTAAAAAGAAAGAGAGGGTTGGAAAGAAGTTATCAAATTGGAGTCCCTAAGTTAAAAACCTGCAAAAGAAAACAAAACAAGTTAGTTTCTAAAGAGAAGCTCTAAAGTTAGAAAAATCCTTAAAAAGAAAGATAGAGGTAAACTAGTTTCTAAAAGAAGAGATTCCTAAAGGAAAGTGGAAATTTCTAAAATAAATTAGGAAAGTCCTAAACTAGAAAGTAGGTTACTAAAAGAGATCTAAAAAATTGAAGGTAGAGAAAGAACTTACTGAATTAGAAATTTTTATCTTAAAGGCCTACAAAATAGGAAAGTTAGTTTCTAAACAAAAATTCTACAATTAGAAAGTTACTAAAAATATATAATAAAAAAAAAAGTTAGTTTCTAAAAAGGAAAGTTTCAAAATTAGATTCAGAATATGATGAATTAGTTTCTAAAATTAGAAAGAATTTCTAAAAGGGAAATAACTAACTTAGTTTCTAAAAACAAAAGAGGAAAGTTTCTAAAAAAAAAAAAAAATTCCTAAAAATAGGAAAATACTAGAATTAGAAAATTTGTAAAACTCAAACCCTAATTCTAAAAATAGGAAAATTAGAGAAATTAGAAAGGGATTATCAATTTGGAAGTTTATGTCAGGATCCTACAAAACAGGAAACAAGTTAGTTCTAGAATAGAAATAAAAATCTAAAACTAAAGTCAGTAAAATCCTAATCTTAATCTAATTCTAAAACCAATTAATTTCAGAGAATCATAGCCGTTAGTCCCCGACAACGGTGCCAAAAACTTGTTCACACCCCAAGTATAGGGTTGTGATGTAGTAATAAATTCGGTGAGACCGAGGTCGAATCCCAAGGGACTGAAACCTGTACGTAATCTGAAACTAGGTAGAAATAGAACTAGCCTATGATGAAATCTAAATCAAATATAAATTGATGAATAATGGTGAGAGATTAATGTAAAACTTAAGAGAAATCAGAGATAATAAACTAGGGATTCAGAGAATCCACTTGTAGAGATCAGGGAGATCTTAGGCCCGCTTCAAGAATCATGGAAATTAAACTGAACTTCATCTGATATAATTTTAAGGAGATGAAAGGTATATGAATTAGAATGAATTCCATCACCAAACCATGCCCAGGAGACAAAGCAAATAATAGAATTAAACTAATTACCAACCAATCATCATGCTATGAAGGTTAGGAAGGGTACCGTCATCCTACCATGCCCAGTTGATGATGGTGAATAACATGGCTTCCTGATGCCATAAACATAAAAGAAAAAAGAAATACTCAAAGCCATTGCAAACCCATTGTAATTTCAATCACAACAGGCCATTAAAAACTAAAAATATTCCTATAATAAAATTAAATCAAAAATCCCTTCAATCTAAATAAAAGGCACACGCATAAATTCTCTCATCACTCTACAAGCTTCACCTCTTAGCCCTAGCTAAGAGGTTTAGCCTAGAATAGACATAATGAGGCTTAGACCTCTAAACAAGTTCATAGGCAAAATAAGAAAGAAATAAAAGAAGAAGTAAAATTGAAACCGTCTTCACCGTCCTCTCTTTGATGCACCTCCGACCCACCGATCCATCTCCACGTATCTCTCTTTCTTCTTTATAACAGTCCGGAGGTGGTGGAGTGGAGAAGTTGGTGGATAATGCAATTCGCATCATGCGCAGCAAACCTGCGTTCGACTCGCGTTCGGCACCAATAGCCGACCTGTTTTTAGGATCTGGTCCGTTCAGTCTCCTTGAGCATGGTCAGTCCCACCTTGGGAATATTTTGGACAATCCAGATGGACGGACCGATCCCTTCCAAGATCCTGTAACAGCCTGGATCGTCAGGGTTTCTCCGGACGTGCGTAACGCGTAAGGAATCCGAAACGAATCCTTCTGGTGTCAATGGGGCCCATGAACAACGTCGGTGGGGAGATCTAGTCCGTTCATTAGCTTCCTCTCGAAAAATCGGTCAGACATGACCTATTTTAGATCAGCTTCTTGGTGGCCTATGGATGATTTCATTCCACCGTCCATCTTCCTTTTGGATGTTTGCGATCCTATCCTCCTTGTTTCCTCAAAAATCGTCACCTATGACTTGGTGAGCAGGACTTTACGAATCTGGTGAATGGTTTGGATTGTCCATATGGACAATGGACGGGGCCCACAACATCAACCGACGTTTGGTGCGGATCCTCGCTGTAACGGCAGTTGCCGTTTTACGTAAGGAGTCGGTTAATACCGACTTTGACCGAGTTTCTCCATCCGGTGCACATTGAGTGCACGTATACTCTCTATACACACGATGCTCATGGGCCACCATCATAATGGTCGTGAGAAATCCGTTCCGTCCATGTCTTTTCTCATATCATCTAATGGATAAATCCCGAGTTTGAAGCATATCTGAATATCAGGTGGGCCTCAGATCAGTAATTCATAGGCTGATCTGACCGTTGAACCACTTTCACAGGTATCCAACTACTGAAATTTGATGTGTACGGCTTATTTAAGTTCTTCAGGCCATATGTGAAGTTTCGAGCCAACCGGATGGTGGGAACCCTGTGATCTTGCATTCTGGACCAATTTCGGCCACTTGAGCTTCAATTTCTCGATTTTCTCGGATCTCTGACGTATAAATCCATTGATCTTGGTCCCTTGGGGTCCATCCCTTACCTTGGTGATTCTGAAGTGCTAAATCCATTCTTTTAATACAATTTTCCAGTCCAAGCTCCTAAATACACCTTGCATCAAAAACACGATTAAGGCAGGGCATTAAACGATATCATGCTCGTAAATCCAGGCAATAACTGGGGTCTAGTATGCAATATTTGACCCTCAACACTTGCTTGTGCTAAAATGAGCTTGTTGTGTATTACACACATGGTATGATGGATGGGTGCCTCGTGCCTGTCTTGTTTCTTCGTCAGGCCACTACAATGCCAGTGAGTTACTTCGTCTTTGTTTTCCCCTCTCGTAATCTGTAGGAGATAGTATGTTCTATTTCAAGTTCTAATTCCAACCCAAACAGTTATAGACTTTCCATTAGCGAGGTGACTTAAGTCGACTCAATAAAGAGTTTCGCTAAAATCCGAGTTTTGTTGGGCTGAGAAGTAATGGCTGACGAGGCAAGTCTCCAATGCATGTGACATCTTATGATAAGTTTTCCTTAATTAGTGGTTTAAATAAATTAACCTAGACAAATACGATAGATGAGACCCTAGTTTAATTTCTAACTAAAAAGTTGTGTAATATATAGCTAAAGCTAAATCTACAATATGTATACAAGTATTTAGTAAACACGTGAAGGTGATTCAACTTTAAAGGTGAGGGTTTTTCCTTTAAAATTTGTGATTTGGTTGATTTGATTTTCTCTTTATTATATGCTTCAAGTTTTAATGTCATTAATCTTCACCATGCAGATCAATGCTACGTACTTTTAATTATTGCATTAATATCACATAACACAAGTATTATGTTGGAAATTCCACTTTTAGTGATCAATATATTATCGTGAACATAATGCGTTCCAGGTAGTGGCCCTCTTGGTCAGTACATAATCCCGTGGGTTGGGTAGTGGTGCACAATCAATATAAATAAACCGCCATGCGTGTTACATCACCTTCGAGGTTGAATGTCACAAATAGTCACTCCATGAACAAATTATGTTACGTAAATCTTCCAATTGCATTGTTACATCACCTTGAAATATTCACATAAATCCACGTTAATGTTGGACATGCTGACAAATCTCCGTAGTATGGGATGCAGGGCGAGCCGGGTATTTTTGAATTCTTTTCCACATTATGATGATCGCCTAGTGTGATGGACTACACATACTTTGCTAGGCATGCATTTCATGTAGAATATTTGTGCATACTGATTCTACTTGTATTTGTGAAGTATGAGATGTATCAGGACCCTTTTATTAATTTTATAAATCACTTGAATCATTGTAAACTTTAAAGGACAACCACCACTATGAGTAGGGCGTTGACCCTCTCTAACTATACAAATGTTGTAAGTGAATTACATGTTGATGATACGGACAATGACAATTCTGTGGAATATATGTTTGAATAAAGAAGAAGGCTATCACTACGATTTATTTTATTTTATTTTTCACTACTTACTTTAAGATAATGTAATAAGCTCTCATTGAGAGGGCATTAGAAAATTAGTTAAAATCTTCTTACTCTAATGGAATAATAAATATAGTTGTTTTTACTCTCGTGAATGGTTACCCTCGTGATTGGATGTCATCTATATAAAAAAACATAAGGTGCAATTTGAAAGTATCAAAATTATTACATTATAAACACCTAGAATTCTCGGGCATGAGTATGTACTCGGGCCGCAAAAATTTAGGGCACTATAGTGGATCTAATACATAAATCATGACGGGGCCAAAGAAATTTCACATATTAAAAGTTGTGTTATGTAGTAGTTGTGGAAAAACTCCTGCACCTAATTAATGTAAACGAGACGAAAATGTGAGAAAATGGCCAAACAAAAGAAAGAGATAAGAGACACAATGATTTATGTGGTTTGACAATATACCTACTTCAGGAGGCAGTAAACAATTTTTTATTCACTATAAATGAGAAAAATATAAATATAAGACTTACCAACTTTCTCCTAACCATGCAAGGAATCCCACTGAGGAATACCCTAAAAGATGAGTACAATAAGAATAACAAAATACCTATCTCTAACTATGGTCCTCACTAAATATAGATCACCATAAAAAAAGAGCAAGTGGCAAAACCTAGAAAAACTAGGCCTTCACTAGATCGTATGTCCTTACACACGTACAAGAGATAGGGGCAAGAAAGCCACAAATGGACTGAAGTTCGTTATAGGAATCCCTCTCCCAGACGATTCACAATCTTTACAGTGAACTTATCTTTTAATACCTCCATAGCTGACCTCTATATAATCTTCGGAAGATTTGGAAGAATCGTAGACACTTCAAGCCATGGAACCACAAACTGTGAAGACCTAAAGGATTCACATTCATTTGCTACAAATTTGAGAAGAATGCCGAGGCAACACTAGATTCACTAAATGGGCGAATGGTAGAACTCTCACAGTGGAAAACACTACAAACAGAACTCTATTGGAATCTCCATCCTTTCCCAAGGAAAAGACTGTGAAGGCATCTAACCTAACATCAGCATCTCCCATCCAATCTCCCACATCCCCTGATCCAGGACCAAGGAAGATTATCGTACATAAAATTTATCACACTCAGGGGCCCCAATTGCACATCAAATGCTTGCAATAATGCCTCAGACATTCGGAAAGGATTCACTAAGACTGAAGGCCCTTCAGGTGTTCAACGGTTTGCTCCAATGACTGGCAATATTCCCTGGCAAGGTTAGAGTTTATCAGACGACCCATCAAGTGTTTGACGGGTTGCTCCAACGACTTTGACAACATCTGAGACAAAGGGCCCCACTTCCGAAGAATTTATTGCTAGAATTCCTCTACAAAACTATCAGTCTTATCCTCAGATAATCAAAGTAGGAGGGAAGGACATTTCTGAGAAATGCAACAGCTAAAGCTCGCCTTGGTGGGTCAAGCAGTCTCCCTAGACATTTTGCACATCCTCTTAGTTCAAGGTTTGCACAAATCCAGGTATGCCTCTTCGGCTATCGATATCTCACATCTAAACCGAGATCACTTCCTCCTTGTCTTGAAAACAAGTATGGAACTTATCTCTTCTATTCAGATTCCTCTCTTCATGGCAGGATGGGGCTTGCTAAACTGGAGGCTTGGTCCCTTAATTTTGGTATGGGTAAGGAGGGCATCTGGATTCGTCTTTACGGCATTCCGGCACACGCCTGGCTCGAATCAGTCTTCCTAGCTCTGGGCAAATATCTTGGCAGGGTCATCGAAATAGATAGATGTTCTCTCCTTGGGCTGGTTCAAGTAGCATCTAGAATCAAGATCACCGTTTCTCCGGGGATGGACCCCCATCATTCTAGACTCTCGGAGGTGGCAAGGCAATCATTTCTAATATGGCCAATCCCAGAATTGTTCGATTTTAGGAATATGGTAGAAGAGTTGAAGATATATTCAAAGATCCAATCAACAGTTTTCCACAAGGTAATGGGTAGAACAGGCCTTCTACCAAAAAACAATTTGCGAAGAGACCGAGAGACCTGCCTCCCCCACAACTAGCATTTCTCCCCAGAATTCCTCAGGAGATTTTAGGGGCGAAATTCAGGTTGGCAAGACCCAAGTCATCGAAGAAGGTACTAGAGGCTTTCCTGCTACTGGTCATGTTTCATAATCTTCTCCAGGTCACGTTGGTCACTCCTCAGCTTCCCCTGATCCTCCTAAGGTTGAAGATCAGGTCCCTCTTCCTTAGAACACATCAGCAGCTCTTGCTAGTAGAGCCCCCTCTCAATCCACCTTGTTCTGGGTTATAACTTCAGCAAGCTACCTTCCCTCCCCTCCGAGGCCATCCAAAAAGGCACTCTCGGAAGGCCACAGTCCGCTGAAGTTCGGAGAAATTTCCGAAGACGATGAGGAAGATTCCCAGTCGACAACCTGGAATTCTTACTCTCCTCTAACTGCTAATAGGAAAGACTCCATCGTAGGAGGGAATTTTGAAGTGGATCTACTGCCATTTTTCATCCCGGCTACTATCTCCCTAGTGGAGGTGGATTTGAATTCGAGTGAGCCTCCTCTGACAACCCCAAAATCATTTTGGGTCCCTGATCACGAGATCAACTTCCAACCCTCCCCATTCCTTAAGGAACCCATGTTTCCCTTAGGACTCGGCCCATCTGGAACCCAAACCACTCTTCAGCAACAGGACCATGTTTTAAAAGACCCATCCACCTACTGATGAACCTATCCAATTTCCAGAGAAGATTCAATTAAGCCATATGGGCAAGACAGAAGGCCAAACCATCCAATTTTCAAGCTATGAAGGCCTCCAAATACAAGACAAAAAAGTCTAATGCAGATTGGTATGGGAGGCTTAGAAGCCTGAAGCATTGAGGTGTGAGAATAACAAGTCTACCCATGGATAGCATCCTCGTTTAGAATGCTCGTGGGGTAGGTAATGCTCCCACTATTCGCACTTTAAAAAGTATTTCCAGACAATACCATCCGACTATTATAGCTATCCTTGAACCAATGCTTTAGGAAGAGAAGCGGATCAAAATTGGTTTAAAGTTGGGATTTCATTCTTCTTACTCAAATGCAGCCTAAGGGGGAAAGTCTGGGTTTTCTTTGCCCCATTCCTTACAGCAGAAATCGTAGCCTCATCCAGTCAGAAGCTTTCGCTGTCGGTTGGTTTCCAAGGTAGTGTTGGCAAGTGCATTTATCTTTTATGTATGCCAAGTGTTTTAAAATCTTGAGAAGAGATCTTTGGGAGGATTTAGCAACCTATAGGGAGCAGGTATATCAGTCCCATGGGTTGTTTGTGGGGACTTTAACACGGTCCTTTCTCCATCAAAAAGGTTCGAGGCTTCCTCTTTTGACGCTCTTAACTCTGCGGAGTTTGCAGAAGGATTGATTAATGAGAGTATTCAAGATGCTCATTTCTCAGGCAACAGATTTACATAGTGCAGCAGTTAAAGGGGTCAGCCATGGGTGTGGGCTAGACTAGACAGAATTTATTGCAACGATCGCTAGTTCCAAACTTTTTCTGATTTCCAAGTCAGACATCTTCCTAGGAGAAATTTGGACCACGCCCCTTTACTTCTTACATTTCCTACGCCCCGTCCCTCAGCCCCCAAACCTTTTCATTTCCAATGTATGTGGACTACTCATGAGGGATACAAGGACATAGTCAACGCAACTTGGGCCACCTATTCCCCAGGTAATCCAATTCAAGCGCTGATTGGTAAACTGAAAAGAGTGAAAAGAGCTCTCAAGATATGGAATAGAGAGGTCTTTGTGGATCTCTTTCGGAACCTTAAATTAGTCGAAGATGATCTGTGCATTGCAGAAGAAGCTGCACAAGGGGCTACCGATTCTGACCATCTTCAACCTCTTCTTACAGCTAAGGATAGGTTGGCACAACTCGAACTCTGTGAAGAGATCTTCTGGAAACAGAAGTCTAGAGCCCATTGGTTAAAGGAGGGGGACCAGAACACCAAGCACTTCCATGCCAGCATTACAGCTAAGAACAGGAGGGCCAAGATTCAGGAAATTGATCAGGGAGATGGAGTAATTTTGATGAACATTGAAGAGATAAAGAATGCAGCCATATCCTTCTTCCAAAATTTGATGCAGGGGTACCAAGACTCTCAAATGGGGGATCTCCTCCTTTCCATCCCTCACTCAGTTAGGCAGAACCAAAATTGGGATCTTCTGATGGAGCCTTCGATGGAGGAGGTCCAAGAGGTAGTCATGAATCAACCCTTGGATGGTGTGTCGGGTCCAGATGGCTTTTCTGGAGCCTTCTTCCAAGCTAGCTGGGATACAGTTTGTCATAACATCCTAAAGGTGGTGGAACTTTTCTTTAAGGGGGACAACCTTCCTAGGGGTCTCACCTCAACCCTTTTATGCCTAATTCCCACGATAAGCTCTCCTAAAAACTTTTCTAACTTCAGGCCGGTCAGTTTATGTAATTGTCTTTACAAAATCCTTTCCAAACTTATAGTGGTGAGATTGGGGAGGATTCTCCCTAGTATCATCTCACCTGAACAAGGTGATTTTGTGCAGGGGAGTTCCATAGCAGAAAATTGTACCCTGGTCCAGGAGATCTTTCGAGATATAAATAGAAAGATAAGAGGAGGCAACATTCTGTTGAAACTTGATATGGAAAAAGCTTATGATAGACTCAACTGGGTTTTCTTAAAGGAGGTTTTGTCCAAGTTCGGATTTGAGAAAAATTGGATCGACTTGGTGGAAAGATGTTGGGCTAACTCTTGGTTTTCTATCATCATCAACGGTGAATTGGTCGAGTTCTTTAACTTGACTAGAGGACTCCGCTAGGGTGATCTTATCTCACCTAGGCTCCTAATCCTCACAACAGAAGTTCTCAGTAAGGGGTCTCAACAACATCATGGAGAGAGGCTATGCTCACACTTTCAAGACTTCTTGACATTGTCCTCTAGTGTCGCATCTCCTTTTTGTCGATGATACTATTATCTTCGTAAATGGTAGCCACAATTCTCTTTCTATCATCGCATCCTTCCTCGAGAACTATGAATTTGCCTCTGATCATAAAATCAATTGCAATAAGAGCTTCTTCATTTCTCCTTCTTCCCAAATCTGAAGCCCAAAACAGATCAGCCGCAAACACCTCAGGATTCAGGAAACCAACTGCCCCTTTGACATACCTCAGAGTGCCTATCTTCCAAAGCAAGCCTAAGAAAATTTATTTCCTCAAGTTAATTGAAAGAATTCAGAAAAGATTAGAGCGCTATACGAGCAGAATTCTATCTCATGCAGGCAAGCTCACGTTGGTGAACCACGGTCTCTCCAACATGCCAGTACACATGATGGCTGCGTTAGACATCTCAGCTTCTATTCTAAAAGTCCTTCAAGGATCCTTCTCTAATTTTTGGATGGAGGCATTCAGAATGAAGTTCACCTGGGCTGTCTTTAGCAGAGAATCAGATATATGCTGGAGCAAATTCGTTAAATCCAAATACTCAGCAGATGTTGACGCTGTTGCTGGGCTAACCATTTATGGTACGATTTCTCCATTCTGGATACACGTTTGCAAACTGATTCCAAGGATCACTGAGCACTCACGCTGGATCGTGGGCCGGGGCAATCTGCATTTTTGGGACAGGAACTGGTCAAGTCTGGGCTCTTTATGCAAATTCTTATCCAGCCTCCTCATGAGGACCTTCAGAATTTGAAGGTGAAGGACGTTATTGGTACATTGGGTTGGAAAAGCTGCTCACAGGTGGCTAATTTCCTAACTCAACAGGTTATTGATCACATAAATGCAGAAGGTATCACTCCGTCAACAAATGAAGACATATGTATTTGACAGGACTCCTCCAATGGGTAGTTTGTGGTGGGCCAGGTGTGACAGACTATCAGACCAAGGGCTGACAAGAAACATTGGGCCAGCTGGGTATGACATGCCAAACTTCCCCCTAAAATTGCTCTGCTGACCTAGAAGATCCTTCACAAGGCTCTTCCAGTCGATGATCACATCCAAAGAAAGGGGGTTCATCTTTGCTCAAGATGTAACTACTGCTCTACTCCCCAGAACTCGGATATCGAGTCTATTGACCACCCCTCTACAAAGCAAGCTCTCAGGTTTGGAAGCACTTCTAGGGGGGGTTGTGATGTAATAATAAACTCGGTAAGACTGAGATCGAATCCACAAGAACTGAAACCTATACGTAATATGAAAATAACCAGAACTAGAACTAGAAGAAGATGAAATCTATATCAAGTGAGTATGAGGGAATAATGGTGAAATATTAATCTAAAACTTGTAAATTTAAAGGTGAAAAACTAGGGTGCCAAGGATCCACTTGTAGCAATTGGGAAGGTACCTTGCATTGATTCAAGGACACAACTGGAATCAGAGTCCTATCCTATCCAATTGGTAGGAAGAGATTTGTCAGATCTCTGAACTTCTCATGAATCTAATCATTAACAGATACGATTGGTGCAAATATGGAAGTGATTCCGTCACCTAACCATGCCCAGGAGACTATGGCAAACAACAGCAATTTACCAACCTCATAGCCAATCATAAGAGAATTGTGAAAGTTAGGAAGGGTTCCATCACCCAACCATGCCCATGAGACGATGGTGAACAACAGGGTTCCCAAGTTCACAATCTCAATATATGAAAAAAGAATATCTCACGCTATCGCAGATCTATTGTAATTTGAGTCACAACAAACCATTAAAACTAAAAACATTCCTTATAATTAAACGAGAATCAAAATAGTTCCTTAAACATGAATCAAAGCATGGAAAAACACCCATCACGCTACAAGCTTCACCTCTTAGCCTTAGCTCAGAGGTTTAGCTCATCACAGACATGATGACGTTAAAATCTCTTAAGGAAAGAAGTAAACAAAACCAGGAAAAGAAGGAAGAACTTCTTGATGATGGCCCACGTCCTCGCCTCCACGGCAGCCCAGATGGTGCTCCACGTCCTAGATGGATCCTTTGATCTCCCTATTTCTTCTCCTATTATAGAGGCGGTAAGGGCGATGGCTAGTCGGTTGGAGCTTTTACGCAGCCCTTGCGTGCATCGAGACAAGGGAAATCACTTACGTTTGGAGAGCTTTTTTGGACCGTGGGCATTTCAAATGCAAGATTTAAGCAGTTCAGGATTCTTGGCCCTGGTTGGCTCGACCTTGGTAATGTTTTGGATGGTTTAGATCATCAAACCGATCATGAACTTGATCACCGAACGGTGGTGAAGATCCCGCTTTCCCGGACGCGCGTAAACCTTACGCAGGTTGCGCTGATGTGTTCGATGGGCCCCATAATGATCTCTTCAGAGAAATCCACCCCGTTCATTGGATTCCTGGCGAAAAAAAAGTCGGGAGTGAGTGGTTTTGGTCAGGTTCTGGTGCGGTCCACTGTATTAAAGAAACTCACTGTTCATCCTGCATTTTCTGACGATCTACGCATGTACACATGACTAGGACCAAAATAATCCATAAGTACGGTTTCTCCCTCATCCTGAGTCGAGTGGACGGTTCAGATCTTCCAAAAGTTTGACAGTGGTGGCCAGTTATACGTCGCCCGGCAAACGCTGTCCGCCCGCTGGCGGATTTCCATTTTTTAAACAAAACAATCGGGTCAGCGCACGCTAACCCGTCTTATGACTTCCGGTGCACGGCAAGTGTGCACGTAGCGCACACCACTTAAGGTGGGGTCCACTTTGATGTATATGAGAAATCCGCTCCGTCCATACCTTTTCTCATTAAATTTAAGGGGTTGAGACCAAATTTGAAGTATTTCCAGAGATCAGGTGGGCCCCAAATTTTTGATATGTGGGCTGATTTGTCCATTAGGCCACTTCAAGAGGGATTCAAGGGTTTAATTTCGACATGTACGGTTAATTTAGGGTCCTCAGGCTAGATACAAAGTTTCGAGCCGAACGGATGGTGAGAACCCCATGATCTTACATTATAGATGATTTTCGAGCTTGTTTTAGGTGCGTGACCTAATTTTCTCGGATCTCTGGCGTGTAAATTCTTCGATCTCGGTCTCCTGGTGTCCTTTCCTTACCTTAGTGAATTCTGAGCATTAAATCCATGCTTTTAGCACCTTGTTTCAGTCCAAGCTTGTAAATACACCTTGCAGCAAAACACGGTTAAATTGGGCCGTTAAATAGTACCATGTTCATAAATCTAGGCAATAACTAGGGTCTAATATGCAATATTTGACCCTCAACACAACCCCCAACCAGCATCTTGCTAGTTCCGAGTAAAGTATGCAAAAAATAAGTTGAGACTTACAGGATGATTTCCATAAACTCAAGTGATTTATGAAAAACAATCCAGATCCTAGAATTCTAAGATTCATGAATGTTGGGTATTACTATCTCCTGGACTCGAGCGCACGGTAAATTCCATATCAAGTTCAAAGTATTAATCCATCAATTAGAAAAAAATTTAAACATTGAGTTCCATGGGTGTATAGTGTAGTCTCAACATATCATCATTAAGATATTCAATCATCAAGTTCCATGATAACATTGCTGATCAAAAAAGCATTCAGGACAATCAAAACCTAAACCGGAACTTGCCTTACAGTTCTTCTTTCTTCTTTTTTTCATTCTTCCAGCTTTTGATTTTTTCCATCGAGGGGGAGGGAAATCGAATCCGCACCTATAGGGAGCAAACCTATGGTGAAGATTGTACACCCAACCCTTTCCTGATGACAACTGTTTTTTTAGGTGGGTATTCTTTTTCTTTCTTTCTTTCTCTTTTTTTTCAAAAACTTCTTCTTTTTTTTCTATATTCTTCTTATTGAACATGATGGATAAATTCCCCAGGTTGGTTCATTTCATGCTTAATGATCACCAAGTTACAATTCAATATCGAACTGAAACCTTAATGTGCAAGCGAGATGTGTCTTGTGAAATCATGACTCAATCAATGTTTAAAGCTTCTAATCATGGATTAACAGTTCAAACTTAACTATGAAATCTAACAAATAACTGAATCTAAGAGTCATAAATTACCAACATCACGTATCTTGAAATTCTAAATCGAAGATAGCCGTCAAAATCACTTTGAATTCACAAGAATTCCTAGAAAAATTTAAAAATTTTCACAATGTTTTTTTTTTTTGCTCAAGACTAAGAAAATACTGATTAGGTAACCTAATCTCCCACCCCCAACTTAAATTCTACATTGTCCTTAATGTAAAAGATATATACAATGCACATGGGATAACAAAAGTAAATGAAACATAATGGGAAGATAGTACCTGAATGAAGGAATCGAGAGAGATTTTTCAGGAGATCGCAGTGTGAGAGCAGGTCAGCATGAGAGTGAAAACACGAAAGTCAACTATCTTAAAACAACGTAAAGCAAACTAAGTTAACGGCATAAAACCGTCTATCCTAAAACAGCACAAACTATCCTAATCCTATGAAATCAGGAAAAAACTACTTGATCATGCCGCAAGGTTCCTCTTCCGGCCAATATCTTGATAAGTTTCTCAATAAGTTCTTCAACAGGATCATCCAAAAGCCTTTTTATCAATAGGCTTGGACGCCCTAGAGCATGACTTTCCAGAGAAACTTATTTACCTCATAAGAAATTTTTCGTTGAATCACTTGAGGTATCCAAAGTATATATGATTCACCTGTAACAAAAGAAGTTACAACGTTAGTATCCCATGGTGAATCAGAGACTACAAGTAGATAAAGTTCAGAAAACTTCTCAGGAAGTGATGTAGTCTCAACACATTCCGAAGTGTTAGACTTTGGTTCTATTGTCAGCTCCTCCTCCTTTAATGGTAGACAGTGAGGATCTGGGGAGGGAGGGTTCTCTCAGTTAGTGATGACTACCGAGATGTTGTCTTGCAAGGCATTCACTATGTCTCTTATCATGGGATCATTTGAATCTACAAAGTGTGCCAAGCAATATTCAAAGCGTTAGGAAATTCATCCGAAAGTGATTCATTCTTCACATTGAAATTTGTGATGCGCTGCCCAAGGAATCCATCGTCCTTAAAAGTAAACATAGGTACGCTCTCTTGCACCAGCCTTGCATAGACAAATTGAGGGTCAGTAGATGAAGCATTGATGTGCGGACTTTATTCATTGATACTACTCAGAAGAGGCATTAAATAGTCGAAACTCAATAGTTAAACAGTGGCCTCAACTGAGTGGTTTCAAATTCCAGAGTCGTATTAAGCAACTCGTTTATCTCCCGAATCATATCATTATTCAATTCAGAGGAGTGGTTCAAACATGTCTCACAAGAGATAGAAGAGTCGGTTATAACGAGCTCATCCACTTTTAAATCAGACATGTCAGGTGAGTGGAGTAGCTCATTATAGCTACTCCCTTTGTGTACTTCTTGATCATTGACCTGGACCAAACTTGAGATTAATTCCAGGGGAACTGGGGCTGCACATTCATGATCGTCATCCCAATACTCATCATATTCTAGTTCAGTGCGGTGCACATTTGGGATGGGATCACTTTCCTCACATTATATTCCCAGATTGGGTTGAGGTTCACATAAACCAACCTCTTCCTCATCATTGAAGTCTAATGTGACCTGTGAGTGAAGTGTGTCATCATCATTATATTTGAAAGACACCTATGTTTCTTCACTATTCTTTTAAACAATCATTGAGATCGACTCATTGGGAAATTGAACCGTTTGCTCATTAATGGAATCCAACTCTTCATTCCAAATTCCAGAGTTCTCTACAATCGCATCATGTGAACTCCCCTGTTGAATATCTTTTATAAGTTCTTGTAGTCTTTGGAGTGTATTTTTTTGGCTAAGCTCTAGAGTTTGAAAGGAATTTTGAATTGAATTCTCTTGGATTGTTTCTGGTTGAATTTTAAAGGTAAAGGACCTAAAAGAATTATCACTTGAAGTAAGTGCTTCCAAAGTCTTTATAGTTTTCGCAAAACAGGTCATGTTACGCTGAAATGAATCCTCTTGGATCGTTTCTGGTTGGATCTCAATGGTAGGGTATCTAAGAGAATAATCATTATAACATATTATTGGTTCATCTTCCCAGTTTTGATGTTTTCACTGGTTATAGTTATACGGATCATACGTGAGAGAATATGATAGTTGATAATAATCCTCCTTCCCATAGTTATGATCGCGTGCAGACTTATTAATCGATGGAGTATAACATTCTAGTCGATTCTCAATGTCGGTTCTCGATGGAGAAAAATCTTGAGGTATAAGTTGAATTCCACAACCCTCAAGCATTCCCCAATATTGCTTATCCATCTCAGCATATACTTGTACCCAAGCTTCCATGGTGAACCCTAATTTTAATTCTAATCCTAGAAGAAAATAAAAGCAAAGTCCTATAGCAATACAGAAAGTAAGAGGAGAAGTTAGAAAGATGTTACCAGACTAGAGATTCCAATATTAAGATCCTGTAAAAGAAAACAAAAAAAAAATAGTTTTTAAAACTAAAAATCCTAAAGTTAGAAAGTAATGTTAGTTTCTAAAATTAAAAGAACTCCTAGAATAAATTCTTTAAAAAAAATAGAAAATAAAACCTAATCTAAAAATAGAAAAAGTAGAAAAATTAGACAGAAGTTACCAAATTAGAGGGTCAATGTCGGGCTCCTACAAGAAACAGGTTAGTTTCTAAAATCAGATTTTAAAAAATAAAATAATAATAATAATAATAATAAAAAACACTAAAACTAAAGTTAGAAAAATCATAATCTTAAACTAATCCTAAGACCAGTTAATTTCAAAAATACGTAACTGTCAGTCCCCGGCAACGGCGATAAAAAATTGTTCACACCCCAAGTATAGGGTTGTGATGTAGTAATAAACTCGGTAAGATCGAGATTGAATCCACAAGAATTGAAACATGTACGTAATCTGAAAATAACCAGAAATAGAACCAGAAGAAGATGAAATCTAAATCAAGTGAGTATGAGGGAATAATAGTGAAATATTAATCTAAAACTTGTAAATTTAAAGGTGAAAAACTAGGGTGCCAAGGATCCACTTGTAGCAATTGGGAAGGTACCTTGCATTGATTCAAGGACACAACTGGAATCAGAGTCTTATCCTATCCAATTGGTAAGAAGAGATTTGTCAGATCTCTGAACTTTTCATGAATCTAATCATCAATAGATACGATTGGTGCAGATATGGAAGTGATTCCGTCACCTAACCATGCCCAGGAGATTATGGCAAACAACAGCAATTTACCAACCTCACAGCCAATCATGAGAGAATTGTGAAAGTTAAGAAGGGTTCCATCACCCAACCATGCCCATGAGACGATGGTGAACAACAGGGTTCCCAAGTTCACAATCTCAATACATGAAAAGAGAATATCTCAAGCTATTGCAGATCTATTGTAATTTGAGTCACAACAAACCATTAAAACTAAAAACATTCCTTATAATTAAACTAGAATCAAAATAGTTCCTTAAACATGAATCAAAGCATGGAAAAACACCCATCACGCTACAAGCTTAACCTCTTAGCCCTAGCTAAGAGGTTTAGCTCATCACAGACATGATGACGCTAAAATCTCTTAAGGAAAGAAGTAAACAAAACCAGGAAAAGAAGGAAGAACTTCTTGATGATGGCCCACGTCCTCGCCTCCACGGCGGCCCAGATGGTTCTCCACATCCCAGATGGATCCTTTGATCTCCCTATTTCTTCCCCTTTTATAGAGGCAGCAGGGGTGGTGACTGGTCGGTTGGAGCTTTTACGCAACCCTTGCATGCATAGAGACAAGGGAAGAAAAACGCAAATCACTTACGTTTGGAGAGCTTTTTCAGACCGTGGGCGTTTCAAATGCAAGATCTAAGCCATTCAGGCTTCTTGGCCCTGGTTGGCTCGACCTTGGTAATGTTTTGGACGATTTAGATCCTCAAACCGATCATGAACTTGATCACCGAACGGCTGTGAAGATCCGCCTTTCCTGGACGTGCTTAAACCTTACGCAGGTTGCGCTGATGTGCTCGGTGGGCCCCATAATGATGTCTTCAGAGAAATCCACACCGTTCATTGGATTCCTGACGAAAAACCATTCGGAAAGGAGTGGTTTTGGTCAGGTTCTGGTGCGGTCCACTGTATTAAACCAACTTAGCATTCATCTTGCGTTTTTTTACGATCTACGCGTGTGAACGTGCATAGGAACAAAATAAGTCCATGTTACGGTTTCCCCCTCATCCTGAGTCGAGTGGATGGTTGAGATCTTCCAAAAGGTTGACAGTGGTGGCCCACTACATGTTGCCCGGCGAACGCTGTCCGCCCGCTGGCGAATTTTCATATTTTAAACAAAACAATCGAATCAGCGCACGCTGACCCATCTTATGACTTCCAGTGAACAGCGAGTGTGCGTGTGCACGTAGCACACCCCACTTAAGGTGGGGTTCACTTTGATGTAGATGAGAAATCCTCTCCGTCCATCCATTTCCTCATTAAATTTAAGGGGTTGAGACCAAATTTGAAGTATATCCAGAGATCAGGTGGGCCCCAAATTGCTGATATGTGGGATGATCTGTCCATTGGGCCACTTCCAGAGGGATCTAAGGGCTTAATTTTTGATGTGTACGATTAATTTATGGTCCTCAGGCCAGATATAAAGTTTTAAGCCGACCAAATGGTGAGAACCCCATGATCTTGCATTCTGGATGATTTTCGAGCCCATTTTACGTGCATGGCCTAATTTTCTCGGATATCTGGTGTGTAAATTCTTCGATCTCGGTCCCCTGAGGTCCTTCCCTTGCCTTGGTGAATTCTGAGTGTTAAATCCATGCTTTTAGCACCCTATTTCAGTCCAAGCTCGTAAATACACCTTGCAGCACAAACATGGTTAAATTGGGCCATTAAACAGTACCATGTTCGTAAATCCAGGCAATAACTGGGGTCTAATATGCAATATTTGACCCTTAACACAGAGCCCAAATCATTTTGGGGTGTGACGTGTGGCTAGGACTGGGTCCCTAATTGATGAGATTATGGATAGTTAGATTTATGTTATGGATATCAGGATTATAATGGACAGTTTATTTCCTTAGTAGCACATAAATCTTTTTATTTAATTTAAATGTTAAGCATGCTTAGTTTAATTCTCCATTGCCTACTAATACCTGACATTCATATGCATTTATAGCTCATTGGGCACACGTGGCACTCGAAAATTTGGGAGTCGAGTTCCTATACGGCCTTTGAATTTCAGGGCACTACAGAGATGGACTTCCAGCTCCGCCAGTGTAGTTTGTGCTTCCCACCTGACCAGTACAATGATTTACCTCATATATCTAAAATTTCAAGCTTACAATAAATGAATTGAACTATTTATACCAACACATTGGCACTTATTTTAAACCGTAAAGCGATTTGTTCAATCGGCAAAGAAAATTCTTCTTGTTTTCTTCAATAAAGTATTTGGGTTGAGTCATATAAATTTATTCATCATGATTCTCATGTGGAAAGAAGTTTTTACATATAACTGCTCAAACTCTGAGTTGAACACCGCTGTCATACTCAATACAGTATGAATAATACTTAAACTTTATATCTTTCAATATTTCCATTAGTATCCCTTTTCAACTTATAACCCCATGTGCAATTAGTAGCCTTATGCCCTTTCAGTAATTTAACTAATTCTCAAGTTTTATTCTTATGTAAAGCTTCCATCTCCTCTTCCATGTATACTCTTAATTAGCTAGCATCCATATATTCAAATGCCTCTTGTTATGAAAAAGTCTCGTGTTTTTTTGTAATGCAAATATAAGTCATAACATAATCCTTCAGCCAAACAAAAAGTTTTGTAGCTCTCTTCGGCCGACCTTGATCACGTTGAGTTTCAACACCTGGTATTTCCTCTATATGTTCTTCATCATTGGCTTCATCTTTAAACAATATCATTAACTTACTAATTATCTAAATTAGTAGGCCAATTTTTAATATCATTTAAAGATTCCAAATTAGTTATCACTTGTGAAATTGGGCTCGACAATTCTTTGTCTTTCTAAAATGAATCTTCATTAAAAACCACATATTGAATAATCACTAACTTTTGGCAGTAGGGTCGTATAATCCGCACTTCTTTGTTCCATTTGCATAGTTAAGAAAAATACATTTTCTAGACTTCACATCTATCTTAGTCTTATGCTATTTAAGAATCCATATATAAGTGTCACAACTAAAACTACAAATGAATGAGTAATTAACAAGATTTTCAGACCATATATTTTTAACGATCTTGTATTCAAGTGCAGTCATAGGAGAACGATTTATCAAGTAACAAGATATATTAATTGCTTTTACCCAAAAACACTACTTGAATCTAACTGAACTCAGTATGCTCCTAGCACGATTCACAAGGTATTGTTCATACGTTCTACAACTCCATTCTATTGTGGAGTACTGGGGACCGTGTGGTGCCTCTCAATACCATGTTCACTGAAAAAATTCTTGAATTCTCTTCAGGTATACGTTCCTCCATTATTAGTTCTCAATTACTTAATTTTCTTTCCCTTTTAATTTTCAACTAATGTTTTAAACTTGATAAAATAAGTAGAACCATTACGTTTCCTTTTTAACATGTAAACACATACTTTTCTTTAGAAATTCTTAATAAAAGAAACAAAATACTTTGAACCTCTTAAGGATTCGACTAGAGTATACCAAATATCATAATGAATTAGATTTACAACATTTTTACTTTTGATTATGGATGAGGAAAAACAAATTCTATGGAGCTTTCCAAACAGGCAATCCTCACAAAAATCTAAATTAATATATTTTTAAATCAGGAAGTAAATTTAAATCAAGAAATACCCATAGTTCTTACTTACTTATATGGACCAACCACCTATGCTAGATTGTAACAGAGTCTGTCACAACATTAGTAATAATAACATCGCCAATCATGGTATTTTAAATCAAACAATATAAACCGCCCATTAACTCTCATTTCGCCACCACCATCACTCCCTTTACAATTTTAAATTGCCTATTTTCAGTAGAAAAGTTATAACCATCTTCATCAAAAAATTTCAATGATAAAAGACTCTTTCGCAGGTTCGGTATGTTCTGTATAGCAGAAACTGTATGTGTAATACCATCAAATATAGCAATTCTGACATCTCTAATCCCCACATACCATCTTGCACTAGTGTCTGGCACTCATTCTACCTTGTTTAAAGAAAGACTTCTGACATTACAACTACGACAATATCAAACTTGTTACTTGCTTTTGCAAGATTGGATTGAAGCTTATGTTTATTTTTCTTAAGCTTGCAATTTTTAATATGATGTGCAGGTTTTCCATAATTATAGTAATTTTTGTTTTTCTTAAATTGTTTGTTTGTATTCTTCTTTTTTAACCTACATTTGTTAACATAATATCCGGGCTTTCCACAGTTGTTATATTGTCCTTTTGCTTCTTATTATTTTCATGACTAAATTTTACAAGATTCACCTTTGATCCTATTATTTTAGCATTTACTTTTAGTCTCTATTTTATTTAGCCTCTTCTATCTAAATACATTTGATTGTATTTTCTAACAATATGTTGTTTTTTTTCTTTAATATTTCATTTTATTCTTATATTCTTTTCAGGCAGGCAATAGTTTTTTTTAAATCAATGTTCCTGACAAAAACACTTTTTTTTAAAAAAATTTATTTTAAAGAAACGGTGGAACGGGGCCACTAAAGTTTTATTGATATCATAGGCGAAAAGCTGTACAATCCTTCAGGCTGTCTCCAACAAAAAGCAAGGGAGCCCGTCTATCATATACTGGCCTACACACTAGACAAGAACTGACTGAAACAAAGTGAGCCAAGGAAAGGCCAGGCGGAGGAGACGCACGGGCCGATCTGACTGACAACAATAAAAGAACCAACCAAAACCAGAAAAATCAAACTCTTAGATTCCCCAGGCCTGCCTTATCAAGGACCAGGGAACCCCTAATTCGCCTAGGCAGTTCCAATCTAGATCGGAAGAAAATGTTAGGACAACCTTCACTTGCCGCTCTTGACAAAAACACTTCCTCTAACTTAATTCCTTCTGATGATAATCTATATATTTAACTTTGAAAGTCATGAATGTACTTTGTGACGCATTTATTATCTGTCATTACATAATGAAAAAAATTGGTGACTGCATGTTTCTTACCTCTGCATCTTTCAAGACAAACTTTTGTTCTAAAGTAATCCAGATGTCTTTTGTAGACTCATAAAAAACATACACAATGTATAACTCATTGGACAGAATTTAGAACATAATTTTTTATAATTATTTGCATCTGTGACTTCATTTTAATTTGTTGGATTTATAATAAAATATTAGTATGTACAAAACTTTAAGGGTTGTTAGCGCAAAGATTAATTATCTTCTATTTCCAGCCTAGTCAGGAGGTGTGGCCTAGCTCTTTTACTAGTCTAGCCTTAGGCTATTTTTTTAAAGGGTAGGTTGGTTTATACGATTGGTGTGGCCTGTTCTTTTTTGTGGTGCCCACCTAAAATTTTATAAAGCCTTCTTCTAATTATCAAAGTTCAAGTGGTGTGCTCCCACCTTTCTCCAAAAAAAAAAAAAAGTGTTGCACAACGAATAATTTGATTTTGGATAACTCAATGGAAACATTCACTGTTATGATAGCCATAATTTCAAGATTGTTGGATTATTTGGTTGAAATCAAATAAACTATTTAAAATAGAAAATATATTTTTTTTAAGAGTAAGGTAGAACACTTATAGAGTTTAGTCAAGGCATGACATGAGTCACTTGGCTTGAAATCAAATTTCCTCTCCTTGGACAACGTCCCAAGTGCAACAGGTTTCTAGAGCAATCGACTTCCAAAATACAACAACTATGACCCATCCTAATGGTGCACTCATTGTACGCAAGCTCAAACCACTTTTGTTTTAACCCGAGAGTACTGAGTTGACTTAGTGACAAACTCAATAAACAAAACTTCCTTAAAGAGAGCAGCAACAGAGAGATTTTGAAGAAGAGTGAAAATGAACTTTTTTTGTATGTAAAACGAAGGAGGGAAGCCTTTATATAGACTTCAAAATGGTGCCTTAAGCACCATTTGAAATAGTTTGGTCCATTGGGTTTAAACCTAATAGATGAGATCAACTGATCAGATGTCTCTCTGTTTAAAAAGTAAAAGGACGTAAGTACGAGTATACTCTTGTATAAAATATAGTCCCGCAAGTACACACACACACCTATGCGAGTACATCGGCCCACACCCGCGGCCATGACCACGGCCTATCCCATGCCGTCGCCGCTGGCAAGGCTTGGCGTGCGTGTGCATGTGGTCTACAACGTGGATTAGAGCTGATGGCATAGCCCCTCACATGACCAAATTCAGATGCCCTGGGCAAATTAATAATAATAATAATATATAAACATGAAAAGTTGCTTGGACAAGTCCAAAGCAGTACTAAACCTATAACACAAAAGGCAACTCAATTTTCAAAACTTTGGAGGAAAAACAGAGATACAATAATAAGATATAATGTTTGGTGAACTGGGAACCGCGACTAACACTACAGATGCATGATTTGGGGATTTAACCCCACTGGAGATGCATTATATGGGTAATCAGTAACTATTCTAGAGGGTGATGGATTGGCTACTCCCCCTGACACCAGCCCCGTGGCTGGTGGTCGGTGCTCTGTGGTTCCCACCATGATGTATGTGTTTCATCCATTCCGTTCATCCATTTTTACAGATCATTTTAGGGATTGATACAAAAAATGATAGGGATATAAATCTTAGGTAGACCACACCACAGGAAAACAATAATGATTGGATATCCACCATTAAAATCCTCCTAGGGCCCACTGTACTGTTTATTTGACATCCAATCTGTTTATTAGGTCATAAAGACCTAGATGAAGGGAAAAAATAAATATCAACTTGATCCAAAACTTTTATGGCCCCCAAAACGTTTTTAATGGTCAACGTTCATTTAGCACTGTTTCCTGTAATGTGGTCCACTTGAGATTGAGGTATATCTAATTTTTTCTTCATACCATAAAATTATCTATAAAAATAGATGGACGGCATGGATGAAGCACATACATCATGGCAGGGCCCACAGAGCACTGACCACCAGCCGATGACTGGTGGCAGGGGGAGTATCTAGAGCTGGGCACATCTGACCCGATCCGGTGGATCCGACCCGATCAGACCTGATCCGATCTGTTCCGAACCAAACCGACGGCCTGGATCGGTGCGAATCGAGTAGGGGCCCTTCAAATTCAACCATTTTCGGATCGAGATCGAGTCGTGGTTAATCCGGACCAATCCGATCCAAAAACCCGATTTGAATGGAACCGGACCGATTCAATCCGGCTCGATCCAGAGTGGTTCATATCGATACTTCTACTTTTTCCTATGTTGTGGTCCACTTGAGCTTTGGATATGCATCAATTTTAGGTTCAACCACTAAAATGATATGGAAAAACGAATGGATGGCGTGGATAAACCACGTGTATTCAAGGTGAGCCCCAACAGAGTTTACTCAGTATAATAAGAGGATTTGGCGACGAACCACACAAAGCTATATAGCAGTAGCAAGCTGTAGGTACGTGTCGTGCGAAGACAAGCACTGACGCTCCTCGAGGTCCGAGTTGTACGAATGGTGAGATCAAAGTTATATGGCCCCATGGTGATGTATTTATCATATCTACACCATTCATATATTTTTAGAGATCATAATAGAGCATTATCCAAAAAATGAATCATATTCAAAGATCATCTAGACCACACCGCAAATAGCAACAGAGAATGATTTTCACTGTTAAACAATTCGTAGGGCCCACCATCACGTTTATTTTCCATCCAATCTATTCATATGGTCACAGAGACCTGAATTAAGAGGAAAAACAAATTTCAAATTGATCCAAAAAGGGTTTCAATGGTAGATGTTCAATCACCACTGCTTTTTTAAGTGTGGTCCACTTGATAGTTAGATCTATCTTATTTTTCGTCTCAAGCCTTAAAACGAGCTCACCAAATAGATGGACGGTTTGGATATAACACATACCCCAAGATCAGACCCACAGAACTTGCTAACGTTACACCATGCACGGCACTTTCATGGACAGCACGTAACAGCTGCTAGCATGTTGTGCATGTCAACACAGATGTACTCCACGAGCTCCGTGTTGAGGGTCAAATATTGCATATAAGACCCAGTTGTTACCTGGATTTACAAATATAGTGTTGTTTAACGGCCTGATTTAATTGTGTTTGTGATGCAGAGTGTATTTACGAGCATGGACTGAAAAAGGGTGGTAAATGCAAGGATTTGACGCTCCAGGAGCACCAAGGCAAGGAACGGACTTTAGAAGACCAAGAGCGACAGAATTATACACCAGGGGTCTGCGGAAATCGAGGAATTGAAGCTCGAGTGGCCTGAAACGTGTCCAGAATGCAAGATCATAGGGTTCCCACCATCTGATCAGTTCGAAACTTCATACGTGGCCTGAGGACCATAAAGTAACCGTACACGTCGAATTTCAACCATTGGATCCCTCTGGAAGTGGCCCGACGCTTAGATCAGCACATAAACCATTGATTTTGGGCCCACCTGAGATCTGGATATGCTTAAAATTTGGTCTCAACCCATTATTCGAGGAGACAAGTCGGATGAACGGAGCGGATTTTCGGGATCCATTATCACGGACTCCTGACAAGGTGAACGTGCAAGTTAGTGCACTCGCACATGAGCCGCACCGGACCAGCCGGTTTGGTCAAACCCGCCAAAGACTGTCTCTCTCTCTCTTCTGCGCAAAAACGGACAGCGTCTTACGCTGTCCGTCCGTTTTTCGCTAATGGACCCCACTCGTTATATGGATCGATGATCCGAACCGTTCACCGGACTCAGGACACAGCCAAGACCAACTCCTAGCTGTCCGTTTGGTCCCATGCATAGACATATGCATAGATCTTTGTTTAAACGCAGGATGGACGGCTGGGTTACACACTCATGAGATACCGCACTTTGGATCGAAAACCGAGCAATCCCCGACGGTTTTTCGTCCTGGAAACAATGGACGGAGTGGATTCGACATTGGAAGTCTAGAATGGCCACAGTCACCACCGACTAAACAACGTCCGCGGCTCTGTTTCTGTCTGCGTAACAGAGGCTGCGGATGATCTTAGTGGGCCATCATCACGGACCAAATCATCAATCCGGGCCATCCATCATGTAGAGGGACTCAATATTGTCAGAACCATGCTGACCGTTTTCAGCCATTCGCGCATACGTGGCCGCTACAACGATCACAAAAGGACCGTTCGAATATCATTACAACAGGAATTCTTCCATGGGCAGCATCAACGAAGGATCAAAACAGACCATGTTCGGTCGAAATTCTGAGGAGAAGCTGTTGGACGGCATGGATCTTTCAAATGATAGATAAAGTGGGCCCCACCAATCATTCTTACGCAGGAAACCTTTTTGTTGCGTGATTTAGAGTCCGGGCCTGTTACAAACAGCCTGCGAAAGGCAGGGCGGGCTCTACATACAAGGAGTCCCAGCTTCCGCAGCTGAGTCCTGCCAGGACTCCACAGAAGGGAGGTGAGAAGAAAGATAAAAGGAAGGAAGAAAGGAGAGAGAGGGGATCGGGCAGGAGTGGACGAGCAAGCTGTTTTTCTTTGCTTTAACAAAAGAAGAGAAACGGGGAAAGCAAGGGAGTGCTGCTGCTGTGCACGGTCTGAGAGCTAGGGAGAGAGAAAGAGGAGCAGAAGTTTGGTGGCTTGGGTTTGGGCTGGAACGTGAGCAGAAGCTGGACAAGCCTCGGTTCTGGTTTTTTTTCTTTTGCTTTCCTTTATATTTCTATTATTTAGCCCATATCATGTGTGGCTAAACCTCTTAGCTAGGGCTAAGAGGTGAAGCCTGTAGCGAGATGGGAGACTCCATTGTATGCTGGTAATTTAATTTAAATTTCTAAACTAACTTTGATTTTGGTTTGATTATTAAAGGAATATTTCTTTAGTCTTTAAAAAAAAAAAAAAAAAAAAAAAAAAAAGAGAAAAGGAATACTCCGCCAAAAACTTGTTCACTCCCCAAGTATAGGGTTGTGATGTAGTAATAAACTCGGTAAGACCGAGGTCGAATCCACAGGGACTGATACCTGTACATTATCTAAAATCAAGTAGAAATAGAACTAGACTAAGAAGTGATATAATTTAGGAAATAATTGTGGAATAATTATCTAAGACTTTAAGGAATTCAGAGAAAGGGAACTAGGGATTCAGAGGATCCACTTGTAGATATCAGGGAGATCGTATGCTCGCATCAAGGGTTATGGAATTCAAACTGAACTTACTCGATTTGGTTTTCAAGAGATGAAAGGTATATGAATTAGAATGGATTTCATCATCTAACCATGCCCAGGAGACAAAGCAAACAACAGGATTAAACTAATTACCAACCGATCAGCATTATATGAAGAGCAGGAAGGGTACTGTCATCCTACCATGCCCATGGGACAATATGAACAACAGGAGTTCCTGACATAAAAAAAAAAAAAGAGAAAAGGAATACTCGAAGCCATTGCAAACCCATTGTAATTTTAGTCACAACAGACCATAAAAGACTAAAGAAATATTCCTTTAATAATCAAACCAAAATCAAAGTTAGTTTAGAAATTTAAATTAAATTACCAGCATACAATGGAGTCTCCCATCTCGCTACAGGCTTCACCTCTTAGCCCTAGCTAAGAGGTTTAGCCACACATGATATGGGCTAAATAATAGAAATATAAAGGAAAGCAAAAGAAAAAAAACCAGAACCGAGGCTTGTCCAGCTTCTGCTCACGTTCCAGCCCAAACCCAAGCCACCAAACTTCTGCTCCTCTTTCTCTCTCCCTAGCTCTCAGACCGTGCACAGCAGCAGCACTCCCTTGCTTTCCCCGTTTCTCTTCTTTTGTTAAAGCAAAGAAAAACAGCTTGCTCGTCCACTCCTGCCCGATCCCCTCTCTCTCCTTTCTTCCTTCCTTTTATCTTTCTTCTCACCTCCCTTCTGTGGAGTCCTGGCAGGACTCAGCTGCGGAAGCTGGGACTCCTTGTATGTAGAGCCCGCCCTGCCTTTCGCAGGCTGTTTGTAACAGGCCCGGACTCTAAATCACGCAACAAAAAGGTTTCCTGCGTAAGAATGATTGGTGGGGCCCACTTTATCTATCATTTGAAAGATCCATGCCGTCCAACAACTTCTCCTCAGAATTTCGACCGAACATGGTCTGTTTTGATCCTTCGTTGATGCTGCCCATGGAAGAATTCCTGTTGTAATGATATTCGAACGGTCCTTTTGTGATCATTGTAGCGGCCACGTATGCGCGAATGGCTAAAAACGGTCATCATGGTTCTGACAATATTGAGTCCCTCTACATGATGGATGGCCCGGATTGATGATTTGGTCCGTGATGATGGCCCACTAAGATCATCCGCAGCCTCTGTTACGCAGACAGAAACAGAGCCGCGGACGTTGTTTAGTCGGTGGTGACTGTGGCCATTCTAGACTTCCAATGTCGAATCCACTCCGTCCATTGTTTCCATGACGAAAAACCGTCTGGGATTGCTCGGTTTTCGATCCAAAGTGCGGTATCTCATGAGAGTGTAACCCAGCCGTCCATCCTGCGTTTAAACAGAGATCTATGCATATGTCTATGCATGGGACCAAACGGACAGCTATGAGTTGGTCTTGGCTGTGTCCTGAGTCCGGTGAACGGTTCGGATCATCGATCCATATAACGAGTGGGGTCCATTAGCGAAAAACGGACGGACAGCGTAAGACGCTGTCCGTTTTTGCGCAGAAGAGAGAGAGAGACGGTCTTTGGCGGGTTTGACCAAACCAGCTGGTACGGTGCGGCTCATGTGCGGGTGCACTAACTTGCACGTTCACCTTGTCAGGAGTCCGTGATAATGGATCCCGAAAATCCGCTCCGTTCATCCGACTTGTCTCCTCGAATAATGGGTTGAGACCAAATTTTAAGCATATCCAGATCTCAGGTGGGCCCAAAATCAATGGTTTATGTGCTGATCTAAGTGTCGGGCCACTTCCAGAGGGATCCAATGGTTGAAATTCGACGTGTACGGTTACTTTATGGTCCTCAGGCCACGTATGAAGTTTCGAACTGATCAGATGGTGGGAACCCTATGATCTTGCATTCTGGACACGTTTCAGGCCACTCGAGCTTCAATTCCTCGATTTCCGCAGACCCCTGGTGTATAATTCTGTCGCTCTTGGTCTTCTAAAGTCCGTTCCTTGCCTTGGTGCTCCTGGAGCGTCAAATCCTTGCATTTACCACCCTTTTTCAGTCCATGCTCGTAAATACACTCTGCATCACAAACACAATTAAATCAGGCCGTTAAACAACACTATATTTGTAAATCCAGGTAACAACTGGGTCTTATATGCAATATTTGACCCTCAACACTCCGATTTGTACAAATAGATCAAATGAGATCCACATTACATGGGCCCCACGATAATGTATTTATTATATCCATACTGTTTATCCATTTTTCGTGATCATTTTAATGCATTTGGAAAAAAAATTGAATTATATCTAAAGCTCAAATGGACCACATCGAAAATAACAGCAAGGATAATGATTTTCACCGTTAAAAAAATCAGTCCTTACCCAATCTGATCTGACTCTGTTTCCTTAACTGAGTTAGACTCGGTTCGGGTCGGGCCAATATGTAACGGATCGGTTCGAGTCAGATGTCCCGAACCCGGTCCCGGATCAGATCGAGTTCGGGCCAGCCCAGGTAGCTTTTGGACCAAACTGAGTTAGACCCAATCCGATCTGACTCGGTCCAATGCCCAGCTCTAGGAGTATCCAATCTGTTTTCGTTCTAGAGACGACACTACCAGAAAATCGGGCAAAGGCTACGGATAAAAACCGTAGCTGTAGAGATATGGCTATGGTTTTAGTCCATGGCACAACTATAGTCGTACATGCCGTAACAATAGGTCTATAACCTATGGCTACGGATTTAATCCGTAGCCATAGATTCAAATAGCTAGAGATATAATCCTTAGCAACTATTTCTGTAGCGAAAAGTATATACAGCTACAGATAATATTTATAGCTAAAAGTAATACTGGATCCGTAGTAATATGCCAAATTTAATAAAAGCTACGGTGTCAGATTACTAGCTACGGTTAATATCCATAGCTATTTCCTAGATTTTAAATATATATATATATATAAAAAAATTATAATCATTCATTCATTCATTCAATTACCTAGGTCACTACCAAATGCAAGAATCAATACCGATCTGCAGGTTATTTACTAATACCAGCAGTGTAGATGACTGGCCACATCATGAATGGACATGTGTAATGGTTAAACCAAGTGTACTTTCATACTTGATCCTAGCAAACTGATGAAGCTTCTTGAGCAGCCTTCACATACTCCTCCATGGCTGTGAGAAATGATGCTAGAGGCTGCATTATTAACAAGTAAATGGCCCAATGCTTTGAGTTGATTAGAGATAAGCCGATGACAAGTGTCGTCATAGTCTTGGTAAGAAGTGTTTCGGAATAAAAAGAAAGAAATAGCGCTAGACATCACTATCAAATTGAAACCTGCTCAATCTTGATGAACTTTTCTCCACACCCAAGATCAAGGCTTTTACATATTTCATAAAACTCAGACAACCTTTCAACCTGCAACACAGAAGTAGCTTAAGACATGCCGATTAGAGGCCCTAGTCCTGCACTTTAGGTTCATCGCCTTTCCAGTCCTATTAGAGGCAGGGCTGGGCTAGGGCGAGGGTTGAGCTAGTGCCAAACCTGGCCCAGCCCAAGACAGGCCCATTGCTGCCCCTAGCATAAAGGAATGTCATAATACCTATACACAATGCATCCTACACTGCCTTCTTTTCAACTTTGCCACCATCTTGCCCAGCTTCCCGCCAATTCTAGGAACTTATGGGCGCACCAAAGCTCTGCTCCAACTGCATCCTGCCAGGAATTTTGATTAAATATTGAACTTTTCAACTTGCCTGAAGAAACAACAAATGCAGTACATGCAACAGTACAAATGAACAAAAGTTTCATCTTCTAGAGAGACTTCCACAAAGACCTACAATGTCATCCGCATAACAACCCTTACAATGGGTAGATCCCAATGCCCAAAAAATTACCCTCCTGCTAACCCTTTGGCAGCATGCCGTTGAAGATCCTAGAGTAACATTACTTGCACAGGGACCAAAACATGGAGAACAGAAATAGCTGCTATAATATTTTCAGCCTTTTGTTCCAAATACGCTCTTTCCAAGCTTGAAGTAGCAAACTTGAATCAGGCATAACCTCATGAAACTTAAGCAAGGGCTAAGGTTTTCCACCCCACTGCAGAAGCAAAGTCGCAGTCAAGATTATTCGAAAACTCCATGTCTTTAAGACATGATTCAAGTGTTTGCGATCATATTTTTTATTCAAATAATCAGCAACAATGTATGCAACCATGAGGTGAGCATAGAGTGAACTATTCTTTCGCCTTTCACAAAAGAACACCATGAGTGCGCCACATGCTATTTTTGGAAACTTTTCTTGCTTTGAGAGAAGTCCCTAACAAATCAAAACAGCATCATGTTTTATTCAAAATTTTCTAGGAACTCTAGTAGATGCCTTACAATTTCATGATCCTGACAGCCCAATTTATCAAATATTTGGTAAAACTAGGCCATTGGCTACAATCCTTGTACAATTAACAGAATGAGCATGTTAAAGTTAGATAATGAGAAATAACAAGAGAAAATGGTTGCTTTTTTTCCTTTTATGGTTCTACAAATTTCCTCCAATGAGATAACTGGTCAATGCAGCAGTAAACAGTGGCATGGGTAGCACATTGGACTTTAGTCCCCGCTCGGTCTGGTAGTTCAATCAACCAGAAACATCTCCACAAACATCAACAGGAAATCAGAACTGGTACCTAATTCCTAACTCAAGAACGAGGCATTACTTGTTAGAAAATATTAGTTGGACTTTACAGATTGAAGAAAGAAAAAATCAAGTTGATAGAGAGAAACAGACAACCTCAACTTTGATTGAAAATATGCAATCCTCTACCTTCATAGCTCTGCGATCTTTGACAAATGAAGGATGAACTTTTTCTTTCAGTTGCCTGCACACAAAAGCTGCATTCAGAAAAAGTACCTACATTCCTAAATATTATGGATAGACCAATCTAAATGGCACCTTCCAAGACAAATACACATGGTCTTAAAACCAATCTTGACCCGAGAAGACGTTGCAGGGAAAGCAACTCGCATCAACAGCTCAAGTGCAAAAGGTGGGACCAACCTTGACCGTAACAGATTGTTGTGAAAATGATCAAGAAGCCATCATAGAAATACTTTTGCATCTTCGATGTCAATATCTGGCAATGCATGCAATCGCTTCACTTTCTTTCCATCGGAACTTACAACCTGCATGTGAAGGGACAATGGAAATAAGATGTGTGTTCGTGTATTTTGTGTGTGTGTGTGTGTGTGTGTGTGTGTGTGTGTGTGTGTGTGTGTGTGTGTGTGTGTGAGAGAGAGAGAGAGAGAGAGAGAGAGAGAGCTACTGGATAATGGATTTGAAAAAGCTTAGAAGCTGCATGCTAAACTTACAAGCTGAGACGAGGTCCTAAGTGCAGCCTCAACCAATGAAATGTCTTGGACAAGCTTTTTCATTTTCCTAAAAGAAGCAATAACTACCATAGGTACTGCAACGAGAAAAATGAAACCAATTTTAGCATGGCATGAAAATCACTTGTAAACAACTATTCAAGAAATTAAATTAAGCTCTAAAAATTACTTTGTAAAATTTCCATGGACTTAGCATTATTTGACATCCTTCCAAGAACTTGATACATATAATCCCATATCAAGTGTAGATTCTATAGAAATGCCAATAGAAATCAGCAATGAGAGATGCCCTGTGTGAAATAAATGCTAGCACGTGCCTTTTAAGATCAGTAAGTGTTATGAAAATCAATACGACTTGTTGCTTGCTTCCAGATTCTAATTCCCTGGTTCAAGTTGAGCCCCAATCCTTTCTACAATAACACATTGAAATAAAAATTTCATACTTCGTTGTGGCTGCAGTAGTCTTTGGATAGACTTACTTTTGTTATCTTTTGGATTTTTTTTCTAAGTTTCTAAGAGCAAAAAATGTAAAATTCTCTAGTGAGAGTGCAACTTAGTTTCAAGATGGATTTGCTAATATTCAGATGATCCAATCGTATGCCAAGTCAAGAAGATTTCAAAAAAAATAACATTGAAATTGCATTGTTAAGAATAACTATTTGGCCGAATCTAGTAAAGGCAACTTGTCATAAGTACCTGCTATTTTTCATCAGCTTCTTCATCTTCTTTCTTCCCTAGCTTAATTTTAGATCCTTCATTAAAAACTACTCAAGAAATGGGGATCCAAATCAATTACATTTTTAAAAAAAAAAAAGAAAAAAAGAAAAAAGAAAAAGGGGAAAGGGACTAGCTCAGATGAGTAAGGGGAACATCAAATCCTGCAACACAATCAAGATGTTGAGCCACCTACAGCAATGAGCTGGGTAACAGTCAACAGATGCCTTACTTCTTGGTGTATCCATGATGGAACCGAGGTTGGGACTGTACCCAAGTAAGATTCTTACTTCATGGTGTATCCATGATGAAACCCATCAAATCAATGGTCTAGGTTGCTGTAAATCCTAAAATTATTCAGTTCGCTTTAAATAAAAATTAAAAAATAAATAAATAAATAAATAAAGCATGCAAGAATGTCTTTGCTATGTTGCACATATGCTACAAGTATACATGCAGAGTACCTTGCAGAGTGGGCCACCAAAACTCCCATTCATCCCTTCCTAAAGCCTACAAAACAAGACAAATAAATAAATAAATAAAAATAATCCAACCATCTAACTCCCATTCATCCCTTCCTAAAGCCTAGAAAACAAAATAGCAAAAAGAAATTAATTGGTATCAAAGTTAGAGATTGGAATTCAACTCAATATTGCATCCAAATACATATTAAAGCTATAAGTTTAGTACAAATGAGTCAGATGAACATACGCATTAAGAAGTTTATAGCTTTTTTGGGATGGCAGTCATGTATCAGACAAGCTGTTGTTTCCAAAAAACCTGAAAATGCGATGCTAGTGGAAGATTTGGTTTGTTAACCCAAAAGAAAGAATGCAATAGTTATTTACTACTAGAGCTCATAGTACAAGGTGAATTGAGATGCTAAAATATGGACTGCCCACTATCTCCGTAAACCGCTCCCCTATAGAAAATCCCCAAAGTTTCAATGCTAAAATCTCCCAACAGAATATGAAAGACAGAACAAATCCATGGACGGTCATACAAGTTTCAAATATATCTATTAAACAGAGAAAATTCAATTAAAACAGAACTAAACAAGATTTATCAATCTCAAGATAAAAATTTTAAGAAAAGAACGGAAAATTTCAAAAAATTTCAGGCTGGACTATTTTGGCTGGCCTTTGACAGAGCTTGGCCTAGCCATCACCCAGCCCATTGGCATCCATAGCATGCACCCTCTCGTCTTCTCATTGGCCCAAAAATTGAGGCCTTAGAGCAGTTGAGTTTTGGGATGGCCTGATTTTTGGGATGTCAATTCCTGCCTATGACTCATCTTCTGAATAATTCAGATGGTATGCATAAAACAAGACAATCTTGCACATAATCTAGAAGGTTTTTAGTTGTAGGCGTCCCTCCCCATCCCAACTGTTACCTGTGGTGTGGCCCACCCGAATTTTGGATTGGCCTGATTTTCATGCACCAAGGAAAACATGAGAAAGCGCACATGATGGACAGGTTTCATGTCATCCATACCTAAAAAGAGATGTAGGATCTGACCTTATCAGGACAGCAAGGCACGTTTTGGGTGGGCCTCATGCTCCTAGCCTTTCCGTATCACACATGAATCGATGGCTCAATCTTTGACAGATGCTGACTCAGACGAATTGGACTGATTCACCTCTTATGCAGGTGAGTCCCAATTCAACTCAAAACCCTGACATACAAGAGTGGAATTGCCCCATATCCAAAACCAACCAATAAAACAAAGCCTTATGGGTATTTAAGTGTTCTAGGCCTGTAAAGTCCAGCGTACTTTAAACTCAACTTCACTTGATATATATTCAGCAATAAGATTAAAATTCAAATACTAACAAAAACAATTTATATAATAAAATAGCAAAATTATTTTAAAAAATCCAACTGAGCCCAAAAAACCACAAACCAGAAAATTCGAAATGAAACACTTGAAAGCCTAAAAAGGTTCTATCATAAACAAAAATCTCCAGAAATCGACAATATGACAAGAATCACCCAAAAAATAAAAATAAAAAAACCTCGAAACCAACATGGATCCTTGAATTGAAGAAATTTAACCATCAAGAAAGAAATCAACTCTCATCAATGGATGAGGACATTAGAGACAGGATCAAAAACTAAAGTTTCAAGCGTCATTCCAAGTAAACAAACTCTAAAACCCGAAATCATAAAACTTTAAAGAACAAAACCGAAAGAAATTCAAACATCAGAAGATCTGTAACTCAACAGATGGCAAAAGAATGCATAGGGATTGAAGGATTGAAGGCAACATGATCAGGATTGCGCATCCAAACGCAACAGATTTCAAAAATAGAGAGAGAGAGAGAGACTAACCCTTCTTCTTCTTCTTCTCCTTCTCCTTCTTCTTCTCCTTGCAGCGAAAGGGGGTTTTGAAAACACTAGCGAGAGAGAGAGAGAGAGAGAGAGAGAGAGAGAGGTTGGGAAACAGAGAGAGGGGAATGCGGCCAAGAGACAGGGAGAGGGTGAGGGAGAGCGGGAGATCGAGAGAGGTCGAGGGAAAGAGAGAGGCTGAGTGCGAGAGAGAGATGGCGAGAAGGGTTTTGGGAGGTTTGTTGTGTGCGCGGGAGAGAAGGGCGGACGGATTATTTGATTTTGAGAGTTGCGCTTTTGTTTTGGGAGGGGCGCATGACGGACGGCCTTTAGGACATTGGGTTTTAGGACCGTGGGGCCCACTGTGATATATTTTATATATCTACTCTATCCATTAATTTTAAAATATTGTTTTAAGTGTTGATAAAAAAATGAGTCAGATTGAAGCTGTAAGAAGACCACACAACATATTAACAATAGAAATTTAATTTTTATTATTTCTTATGGTGTGGTCCACTTAGACCTTTAATTTATATAAATTTTGGGATCATCTACTGAAATTACATATCAGAATTGATGGGCGGCTTAGATCAAACACATACATTTCAATGGGCCCCATGGAGCCTCTTAAGCACCATCAATATCTAATAAGGTTATGGTGAGGAGTTAGGTTTTAGCTACAGATCAATTAAGCTTCAGCTACGGATAAAATCTGTAGTAAAATTAATACAGATTTAATCCATAGCGAAAAACTTTTAAAGTCTATAGCCTTTGCTCCATTTTTTGGTAGTGCGGGGCTGGCGTGAATAGGCCATTAGCGGAATCTTTATCCCAACAAATCGACCAAAACTTTTGAATAATGAACTCGAATGTAATGCTTTGGCACTCTATGCTTTTAACTATCTATTGATGGAATCATTTGCAGGGAGAGACTTTGAATAAAATCCATCTATCAGTTAAACAAACCGTGAAACACCCCAAACGGAAGGAAACTTCATTCTACATTGAATTAGAAAAAACAGCATACATTTCGTTCCCAAATGCCATCTGGCAATTGTATTATTCCACTCTCATTGCAGCAAAAGAAACAGAACAAGCATGGTGAATCATCTGAACCATATCACTTCTACACATTTGTTCACTAAATGCGCCCAAAGATACCATTTCTATGACGCATGGATGGGCCTTCATGAGCGTTATTGATAGAAACCGGACCATCAGGAAGTACGGTGTAAACCACCAGTGGGCTTCTCACGACATGAACGCCATCCTTCCATGCAATGTAACCAGAAATTATGGAGTGCTGAGAAATGACGCCTCCGCTCACCTTAACTGTAAACGAATTCGTCTCACCCCTAGATGAGAAAGAAAGGACGGACGGTTCGACAGACACTTGGAGGGATGGTGCATAGATAGTTGCGGAATAGGTAGAGTTTGGAGACCCAACATTGGTTACTTTCCTCTTAAAGGTGCCCTGAATGGATTGGCCATCTGGTATAGACAGTGCAAAGGATGGGTAGTTGAGATCCCACGCATTCCCAGTACTGCTGCCAGAGCATGTGCTTGAATCGCCGGTCACGAGCCTCAATGTGGTGGTGTTGTAGCCCGAATTGCAGAGGAATTCCACGTAGTCTTGCTCAGTTGCATCATATACCAGCCCGGGATTTATGGCTGCCATGGGATTGATGTGGCCGGATCCGTAAGCAAATTCCGCATCTTCGTTCTTCCTGGCGTCCATGACGTGAGCTGTCGAGGATGAAATGGCAGTGGGTTGGAAGTGGTTTATTACTAAAACTAAAAGAACTCTGCTATGACTAATGGGGGAGATGGATGTTGAATCCTAGTGGCATGTATTTTTGTGTCTGAACCAGGCTGTTCATCAGGTGGGCCCCACTGTGCATTTGGTCTGGTCCAAAAATCAGGCAAGTTCAGTTTTTTTCAAGTGGGGCCCATGGTTTCTTCTAACCATTCATTTCTTTCACACAAGCATGCACCTCATGAACATGCCAAGTAGATTTTCCGATCACAGCTCAACCCACTTGATGGATGGCCCGAAACAAATGGGGAAGAGGGAGTCAATTAGATCACCTGTTGTCATGAGTGCAGATTTGATCGCTGCGGGGGACCAGTTAGGATAAGCAGATTTGACAAAGGCGGCAGCACCGCTGGCATGTGGGCAAGACATTGAGGTGCCAGAGATTATGTTGTACTTGACGCTGGTGGTATCTGCATAGTAAATGGAAGGAGGGGCGACAGGTGACCAAGCGGCAAGGATGTCTACGCCGGGGGCCGTCAAATCCGGCTGTCCATTCATCCAAAGTTCAGTACATTAATCAGAGGTTTCTCCAAACTGCACCAATCAAGGGAAGCATCCAATAATCCACATTACCTTGAGAATGTCTGGAGTTATTGGGTTGGGTCCTCTGGAAGAGAAGGAGATGACGCGGGGAGCAGAAACATCTTTCCATGTCTCGCCAGCGAGGATTGTTCCGATGGGGTTGCTGAAACCATGCAGTTTCATGTTTAGAAGATGCTTATGCTAATGGTATGTTTGGATGCAAAATCGAATTGAATCACGGTTCATTCCTATGTGGCATGACACCATTTTAACCCATAGTGAGCACAATCACAATTCAATTCGAATCGATATCCAAACGCAACTAAAAAAACATTAATTTTATTTTATTTTTTAAATGCGTCTGACGGCCCTGTGGAACAGAGATGATTAGGGTATTGCTTACTCAGTAGATTGAATGTAGTCCAATACTTTTGCACCATCTTCAATACTGAGAAGAGTACTCGGCAACGGATAAGAGAAGGCGAAATCAGAGTATCGGTAGTCAGCCATGATGTTGCCCAATCCTTCGGCCTCCATCACCCCAGAACCGTCATAGATGTAGTCACAGAGGACGATCTTCCCTCGCACTTTATATGAATTGAGAGATCCGGTATCACAGGATCTTGAAATATCAGCGTTTGCACCAGCTGATACGTTTGGAGCAGATCCTCCATATATCATCGGGTATGATGTACCATTGAGTTCAAATGGATTGATGGCGTTTCCCTGCCGGCAAATGAAGGAATGATATCAGGCAAAATCAGATTGAAAACTTCATCCCCACAGTACACAATGCAAACGTGTATCGTGATAAAAACATCTAATATGATGGGTCACCATGTTGATGGGCCGTAGGCCAAAATTCCCCATGATTAGACAATTTCAACCACCCGATTGTGGTGATTTTTGCAGATTGAATTTGAGGCAATGCGCATTTCTAATTCAATCATCTTTTTTCCCGTCCATTGATGGATCAAAAGTCCATATGGGATGTTTTTTTAGATGTGGTCCCTACATGCCAAATCAAAGATCCTGATCACTGGACATGGATAGAGATTATCCATATGGTTTTATGGAGTAATCCACGTGACTTACAGTGAAGGTCTGTCCATTGCCAAGCGCCACTTGGGACACAAACTTCCGGTCGATCGTGCTTGCGGCCACCGTCAAAGTCCAAGGTGCGTAGTTGGAGACGGATCCTGGGTATGGGCCCGAGTTTCCAGCAGAATTCGAGGTCAAGATCCCATACTTCATTGCATGGAATGATCCAATTGCAATGGGGTCATGGAAGTACGGTGATGGGAAACGGGATCCAAGGGAAACCGATATGATGTCGACGCCATCTGCTACTGCATCATCAAAACCAGCCAAGATATCAGCCAGGCCACATCCAAACGACCAGCATACTTTGTACACGGCAATTCTAGCTTGCGGGACTGCGCCTCTTGCAATGCCTGCGGCTAACCCATGGTAGCTTGTAGGTACGGCTCGGCCCGCTGCCGTGGAAGAAGTATGGGTCCCATGTCCTTCTGAGTCTCTCGGAGATTTGAAGTCTGTATCATCATAGTAGCCATCGCTGTTGTAGTATCGAGCTCCAATGAGCTTGCTGTAAATCCAAAAATTCCATTAAAAGATCTAAAAATGAACATGAAGAAACATCTACTTGAAGAGAATATAAATTCTATCAAACCTTCACTTGGCCTATGAATTTTTATTTGTGGGGTGATCCAAATCACCACGGAGTCCCCGTGGTGAGTGGGAGCACCGTAAAATCTTCCCTATTGGTTGATCCTAACCATCCGGTGTAACCCTCTTTAAATGCAGGCCATTGCTTTACTTATTCATTTTCATCATCTTCATTGGATGGCTAGGATCATCTAAAAGGGGAGATGTTAAGGCATGTGACGCCATTACCTGCCTTCAGCAAATTTAGGAGAGGGGGGGAGTAAAATTACTTGTTGCAGGTGAAGTTATCTACTGTCTGGCAAATCCCTTTCCATTTTGCCGGAGGAGCCCCAAACCCAGTGTCGCTGAAGCTCTCGGACTCGGGCCAGACTCCTATGGACACCAAAATCACAACTAAGATACTTGAATTTGTGCATATGTTAGTTTCTATACCTATGCATGCATTTAGTTGCACCAAATATCATGAAACTTCATGGTATTTTATGATTAATCAGTCTAGTTTGGTGCAAATTTTCAAGACATGATGAAATTTGGTGCGTACTCTTAAAAGGTGTGTTTGGTTGCACCAAATTTCACCATATATGCAACCAAACACACCCACAAAAACTATGCTAATCTTGATTTTTAATCATAAGATTTAAATCAGTTTCTTGAAGGGTTAAGGTATACTACTTCAAGTAATGCATATACCTGTATCTAACACTCCCACAATAATCTCTCCTTCAAGAGGAAGGTACGAATGATCCTGTGGCAAGCCTGTGAAGTCCCATGATCTTGTAGTGTGAAGCTGCAGCTTGGTGTTAGGGAGCACTGAAACAACTCCTTCCATCTCTGTAATCACAATCAATAGTTAAAATTCCCATTCTTTCTCATTGTCGATTGCATCCTCTCTGTTGATTTCATTCATTGCATTGGTACTTCCCAAAAAGTATAGCGATCTTCTCACCTGAAAACATGGCTGCTTCTTCCTCTGATAATTTAGCGGCGAATCCATTGAAACTCTTCCCATAGCTATAGACTAATGACTCTTTTGCCTTTGAGCTACTGCATACATACAATTTCAAAAGAGAACTCCCATTAATTTGGGTCTATCTTGATCAGAAACAAGACAGTTGGTTGTCGGTATCAGCTGTCTCTCCTGACTATACGTATTCGTTTACTAGGGCTCAATTTCAGTGCACACATTATATACCACATATCTCACCATACAATGATGGCAGGCTGGAACCCCGACATGCATTTTGAAATGGAGTTTTTCAAAATGCATGTTGGGATAATCCCATTTCAGAACTTGTTCTTGGATTCCCGCCAGCTACCACTGGATGGTGGGAGGTACTCAGTTACAGTACAAGCGGTGATGATTAAAACACATTGTGTGTATAATTTTTCCTTCTCATGTTATCATCATCGTCGTCATTGCAGTTATTGGCAGTGGTAATAGAAATGGTAGAGGTGTTCGTCGTATATGAGTAACCTTCCAAGAACATCTTCCAGCATGGCGTGGTGCGACGCCACAGACACTCCTTCCTTGGGAAGATTTCCCATGTATACAACATAAACCTGTACAAAATATCCATTTTAGTTCTTAATGATCCTTTATGTCAAAATTATGAAATAAGTATAGAGAAATGAACGCGGTTTTACCTTTCTTTCCTGGCAATGGCAAGTGAGCGCAATTACAGCGAACAAGAGGGGGCAGAAAAGGGAACGTAAGTTCGCCATTTTTACCTCTTGCTAGCTACTACTGAGTGGAAGAATGAGTTGCATCTTATGGCAGATGTTGCAGCTATTTATAATCATTTTTCTGGTGACAACATCCGATTGCAGGCCGTAATACATCAATTGCTGGCTCTGGTTAGTAATCATCGCCCCATTTCAAATATTTAGAAAAAGAAAAAAAAAAAAAAAAAAACGCCTTCAAGCAACAAGCTCTCTTTTATTGTTCCTGGTTGACTTGTATGGATGACGAATTTTCTTAATTAAACTGCATTTGCATGGGCGAAAGCATGCCAATGCGGCACACGTTTGCAATATCTAAGTCGTTTATCACATGGACCCTGCCGAGTGGATGGGCTGGTCTGATCTTTAGATGGACAACACATGTTTGGAAAGAACGGACGGTTATAAAAGATCCATATTCAGCGTTCATGTTCGGCCACACCTGATGACCAGACTGATCTTCTTTTCTTTCTTTTTTTTTATGACCAGACAGATCTTATTTTCGGGCCAGGACATAAACAAGTGGGGTCGCACACTATGCATGGCTTGGATGTTAGACACGTTTGTCACATTAGCAAGTGTGGCCACGTGTAGATGGGTGTGTAGGAGGAGCAAGCCTCTGTTATAGTAGTTTGCATGGATTCAATCTACGTATGTTACGAAAAAACAGACAATGGCAGTTTTGGTAAATACATGTTCTACGAATGCGATTTTCCTACAACTACGCTGCCCGTGCGTGACATCCAGTACTCCATCCATCATTTAGGTCAGCCATGTTAACAGGTGAAAACAAAAGTCAGGCGGATACAAAACTCAAGTGGACCACACCACAAAGGAAAGTAGGGATGGGATGCCTACCATTGAAGCCTTATCAGGCCCACCAGAGTTTTGGATCGTGTTGATATTTGGGTCCATTTATCATGGTTGGAAGCACCTTATGAAGGGTTTGGATGGCATATAAACATCATGGTGGTCCCGGGAAGAATTTAACGGTAGGCGTTACGTCTCCAATTTTTCCCTGAGGTATGACCCGCTTGAGTTTTGGAGCGGCCTGATTTTTGGGCTCACAATCCTAACATTAGCTCATCCAAATCATGGACGGAGCAGATGTCACACACACATCACGATGGGTCCCACGAAAATTTTTCGCTTGCATGGGCTCTACCAATAAGTGATGTTGGAAATTCGGTCCGGCCTTCAGCTGCTTCGAGTGATCCGTCATTGGTACGAAGCAGAAGCAGAAACAGACGAGAGAAAGCTGAGTTACTTCGGTTTTAACAAGGTCAAATTGGATTTTTGTCTGTGTACTCTGTGAACCCCTGAAAAGTCAATGCCTTGGCAATGCTTGGCTTAGGACGCGAATTCAACCGGGTCTATGGCAATCTAACTTAACCCTAAGCAATTGCAGATGGAAATGCCAACTGTCTAAATCTTTCTTGGGGTCCACCGTGACTTTTATGTTAAATAAACCAGTGCAGGCCATTTGTGTTGAAGGCACAGTGAATTCTGTACCATCGCCTCTCATGGGTACAGATCATTTCCGATTACATTGGTTCACAGAAATCTCAGATTTTCTCTCATGAATAGATTACGCACTGCACAACATAACTTTTAGTTTCTAAAACTTTTATGAGTCCAATATGATTTATGTCTTAAATCCACACCATCCATCAATTTTTCTAGATCATTCTAGAGGATGGGTGCAAAACAAATCGCATCCAAAGCTCAATTGGACCACATCATGGAAAGCAGTGGAGATTGAACAAATTATCATTGAAACCTTCCTAGGGTCAACCGTAAGGTTTATTTGGCATATAAGCTTGTTCATAAGGTCACATGGACTTGGATGAAGGGGGAAAAAAAAAAAGAACAAAGAGACAATTATCAGCTCAATTAGAACTTTCTATGGCTACAAATAGTTTTTAATGGTAAGCATCCACTTCCCATTATTTCCTATAGTGTGGCCCACTTGAGGATTAGATCCACTTCATTTTTTGTCATGCCCTAAGGGATATGAAAAATTAAATGGTTGGTGTGGATCCGACACATACATCATTGTTGGGAGAAAAATAAATGAGTCAATAGGTCGACTTATGAAATGGATTAACTCTACAAACCAGCACGGGTGTGTACTAACAAGCTAACTTAAAAAAAAAAAATTAAAAAAAAAAAAAAAAAAACCAGCACGGACCTAATAAGATTTGAGCCTTAAGAGGCATATACTGCCGAAGGCAGGTCGACCTTCAAGGTGGTCAATGCAACTATAAGGACACTCAGAGAAGATGCAACTATAAGGACACTCAAATGGCCAATTGTCAACCTAACCTATAGGTCGGCTATAGCTCAGACATAGCTCGGTTATAGCTTGGTATAACCTCTAAAATAAGGTAAATGTCGATCTCACAGAAAGCTCAATATTGCTTGCGCCTACTATATCCGACACCTCTATCACCCAACTGTTGGTCCGAGAGATCAAATCAGATCCCGAGAACCTCAAACGACAATAATCTCGAGAGGATCTGGACAAATCCGGATACTTGTGCAGAATGGTCTCTGGCATATCAGGAGAAGACTCCCTACGGCATGGTCTTCCTTTCCCTATAAATAGAAGTATCCCCAACCAATGTAAGGTACTCATACTCATTCTAATACTCGACTAGTGATTCTTTTCGTTAAGATCCTATCCTACAAAAGACCCAAGGTCCTGACTTAGGCATTGAAGGGCCTGTACAATCCAGGGTCTCCTTTGTCTATTGCTTTCCTCAGTGCGGGTCTTGAAGGGCTAACAAAGGAGGGTATACCGGAAAACTGCATCAATAGTTTGGTGCCGTCTATGGGAACGATGTTTTAGTTGTTCCTACTTAACCAGAAAAACTATAATGGCAAAAGGGAAGAAGAGAACTTGATCCTCCCCGGTTATAGCTCCAGTTGCACCTAACGGCACGCCGCCGCCCCTAGAGCAACCCGAACAACTAGAAAGTCATTAGGGTTTTTCCTCACAACATCAAGCTAATTCCGGTTCGGGGAGGCAAGGTCAATGGTCTTGTGTAAAAGGAGGTCGGTTAAACTCCCTAAAAAAGGAGGTCAGAATGCTAAGAGAGAACATGGGCTACATGAAGCAGATGCTGGAACAATTGCAGCCCCAGCATGTGCAAAGAACCAACAGGGAGGATGAACAAATAGGCTACAACCCTTCGTAACCTTCTTGTACATGTGCGCCCTCTCAGCGGAGTCGACCACCCTCTCAGAGGAGCCAACAACACAGCTCGGCCAAGCTAGCCCCATCTCACGTTTGAGGGACCGCAGCCTTACCCACTTCCGATCTACGCCATGAGCTAGACCAGAAGAAGCGCGACAAAGCCCTATCCGAAGTTACAACAGAGAGCGGGGAACCTTAGGAGGTCGAGCTCAAAAACTTGCGAGATCAGATCGAAGACATACAGCAAGCCTACCGAACTAATGCACCAACCAAAGCCATAATGGAGGAATCCGATCCCCCATTCACTGCAAATATCATGCAGGCGTGACTGCTAGATTGGTTTCGGTTGCCTCAGATCACTCCATTCTTAGGGAATATCGACCCGTCGGAACACATGGAGTCCTTTAGAGTCTATATGGAGCTCCACGATGCATCTGACGGAGTCATGTGTCGAGCCTTTTTCCCTAACTTTGGCGGGGGCTACTCGACTGTGGTTCAAACAGTTGAAACTGAACTCTATTAGTTCGTTCTCTCAACTCAGTCAAGCCTTCATCACAAATTTTATCAATAAAAAGAAGAGGCTCAAAGCACCTGCCCACCTCCTTCACGTCGTTCAGAAGGACGGTGAGCTCTTGAATGATTACATCAAACACTTCGATCTGGAAGCTTTACAGGTTCGGAAGCACTCAGAGGAGCTCACCCTAAACCCTATTATGAGTGGGCTGAGGGATAAGCAATTTCTATGTTCGTTGGACAAAAACCCTCCTACAACGATGACCGAACTACTGAATAGTCGCAAAAATATGCTAACGCGGAAGAATCCTATATCCTACGATAGGCCGCCCAGAACAAGTTTCCTCCAACCAAAGAGCAACAAACAAGGGCAAAACCAAGTTCGGCCAATGCGAACAGGAAAAGAAAGGACAATCAATCGTGGAACAATCGTCACCCGAATAAGCGGCCCGATAGAAAGTTTCAAACTTACACTCCTCTCAACAAAACACCAGAGCAAGTTCTGATGGAGATCTAGGACAAACGTCTCCTCCACTGGTCGAACAAATTGAAGTCCAATCCAAAAAATAGAAGTAAAAAACAAATATTGTCTCTTTCATCGGGATCACGGACACAACACAAGTGATTGTTTCAACTTCAAACAAGAGATCAAGGCACTCATTCGCAATGGCTATCTTGGGGAGTACGTCATTCGTAGAAGAGATCGAGTCGTGGCGAAACATGAACAACCGATCAACAACGTGCCGACCGAGGAGATCCGCGGTCACGGAGGCGGAGGAGACTCGAATAATTCAATGCGAGGAACATTGGTCACCCCGAAGATAAAGTTCTACTTATCAGAAGGCCCCTGAAAGAGCAAAAAAGTGGAGGGTTATAGCCTAACCTTCGCCAAAGAAGATGCTCAAGGAATACACCATCCGCACGACGACGCACTTATGGTCACCCTGACCATAGCTAATCATAAGGTATTCTGAATCCTCGTCAATACTAGATCATCCGCTGATGTCCTCTTCGCTGAGGCTTTCAATAAGATGGGAGTTGGTCGATCTCTACTTCAACCTGTTAAAACTCCATTGCTTGGTTTCTCAGGTGGAAAGGTCATACCTGAGGGAGCAATACATGACACATGGATGGCTTGGATTCTGTATACGGATCACTAGTTGATCTTTAGATTGTCAAGGATGAACGGTAATAGTGTGACCTAGCTGCGCTCTGAATGGGTCTGATAATCGAGGCATCATAACTTCACCACCGGACATGACACATGGATGGTTTGGATTCTGTATACGGATCACTAGTTGATGATGGATGAACAGAATTGCAAATGAAAGATGCATTTCAAAAATAGGTGGCAAACAAACAGGAGAGTTTTACAAAATAGTACTTCATTAATATAGTATTTATATCATGGGACTTTTTTAACTTAAGTTTTCATTAAATTACTTTATTAATCAGGTTATTCTCAAACAAATACCTTCCGTTAGTTTTCTCTATCCTCTTGCAAATTAAAATATGATATTTTCTGAAATGACAAAAGTGGCCCCCCAAGACAGGGGCTTCATGGGGCCCATTATGATGTATGCATTTTATCCATGCCTTCCATCCATTTTCCCCGTATTATAGTAGGCCTTTTTGATTTTTCAAAGCAGGTGTAAATACCTTGTAAATGGGTAGTTATTACCCTTCCACCCTTCGAAAATCCATGGTATTTTTATCTTGGAAATAGGTTGAAAAAGGCTAGTTTAAATTTCTAGACCCCACTTTGATGTATATGATATATCCATTATGTCCATTTATTTTACCACAACATTTTAAGGCATGAGCCAAAAAATAAAGCAAATCCAACATTCAAATGGCTCACACCAAAGTAAACATTGGCATCAAGAAGCTTTTAACGGTTAGTGTTCAATTCCCTTTTTCCTACCGTGTAGTCCACCAGAACTTTAAATCTATCTCATTTTTTTACTAATGCCCTCAATTCAGTTGGTATAATGGATGGACGGTATGAATAATTCACATATATTAGGAACACATATATTTGCTAACAATCTGGATTTTAATGTTGAAAAAAGTAAGAGTCAAGTCAAACTACCCAGGGCATTAGCGTTGGATGAAATTATTACATATTTGGAATGCATTTAGGATTACTTTGGAAAATCAATCCTGCCAATAGAGAATGAGCCAAAAATGAGGCGGATCCAAGCTCAGGTAGGCCACGTTAAAGGAAGCAGCGGTGATTGAGTCTTTCCTCGGGAAACTATGATGTCGACATGTTTAAAAACTGCTTAGACTACCAAGAAGTTTTTAATGGTGGGCGTAATGTGTGGTCTACTTGAACCTTTGATCTGCCTCATTTTTTTGGATAATATCCTGTAATGATTTGTAAAATTGGATGAACAGTGTGGATAAAACCCATAAATCAAAGTGGGCCTCACATAGCCCTGTTTACACAGATTATGGTTGATGCGAACAGGACGCAATCGAATTAAATACACACCTAGATACGAAGGGTTATTATAGAAAAAAAAAAATCTAAAAAAGGAAAACAATAAATCGAGACTTTTCTTGGAACCTAATGGCATAACAGCAGGGAACTAGTTATTAGTGGGTGCTCTGCTGGACCCACAAACAAATGTATGTGTTTTATCCAAGCCGTCCATCCACTTTTGCATATCATTTTAGGCATGAGCCCAAAACTGAGGCAGATCGGGATCTCAGGTGCACCACCTCATCAGAAACGGTGGTGTTGAATGCCCACCATTAAAAACTTCCTAAGGCCCATTTTAATGTCCACTATAATGTTTATTCTCCATCCAATTTGTTCATCAGATCACTCAGACCTAGATGAAGGGAATATATATATATATATATATATATATATATATATATATATATATATATATATATATATATATATATATATATATATATATATAAGCTTGATCTAAAACTTTTATGGCCCACGAGAAGTTATTAATGGTGGGTATTCATCACCATGGTTTCCTAAAGTATTGTACCACCTAAGATTTTGGTTCGCCTCATTTTTAGGCTCATATCCTAAAATGATATGTAAAAATGGATGGACAACGTGGATTAAAGACATACATCAGGTTGGGGCCACAGAGCACCATATGCAATTCATGTGAAAGTCACCACCTTGATGTTTTTGCCGAGGACAGGAAATTTCCGTAGTCGGAAACTATGTGAGGTCCCACCGAGATGCCCATCATAGTTGCACAATAGCACAACAGGATAGGAAACTAAAGATAAGAAAGATCACACCAGACGAACCAGAGGGAATGGAAACTTCCACCGTTGAAACCTTCCTCAAGCCGACCAGTTTATAAGCTTTCCAAACAGTCCATGGGGTTATCACCTGTAGGCACAAATATCATCCGTGGCTCATTTTTTAGCATGAGCCCAAAAATTAAGCAGATCCAAATCTTAGGTGGACCATTCTAAAGGAAATAGTGGTCCCAAAAATGAAGCATATCCAAATCTTAGGTGGACCATTCTAGAGGAAATAAAAAACATCTCGTGGATTACCAAAGTTTTAAATCAACTTATATTTTTTTCCTTCATCTAGATTTGTGTGTACTTATTAATAGATTGGATGTCAAATAAACATTATGGTGGGCATTAGAGTGGGCCCTGTTAGGGGGAAAATTGAACTAACTTGACATATGAGACACGTGGCAGAGAACCCTTAGAGCAGACTCCATGAACTACCGATGTGCTTACTATCTGAGAAAACTGAGCTGAACTAGTCAAGTGAGCTCGATAATAAGACTCATCAACCGACCTGATCACCTTAATCAAGTTGCCTGACTTCGTCCACGGATACGGACCTCGACCTTAGATATCAACCTCAACCACGACCACAGATATCGACCTCAACCACGAATACCAACCTTGACCTCAGGTATCGACCTCAACTGCAGAACGAAAATATCTGAAGAGAATCTCACATCGTATAAAAATAAGACCTATCCAACGATGTTCTACCTAAAAATTACGCCAATCGAGGCAAAATCAGATTTGTTTTCATAAACATATTCTCATTCTTATATCAGCTCCTCTAGCATATCTAAAAGATCCATTGGGATATGTCGACGGCCTAAAAACAACTTATAAATACACCCACTGTCATGAATAAAAGGTACACATAAAGATCTCGAACCACGCTTACTTTGACTTCATCTATATGACTTATACATCAGAGGGTCCTTAGCCACAACCAGCGCCCCAATGTTCTTTCGTTTTCCATTAAAAGTATCGGTACTCATTAGCTCATAAGAGATGTTACGGAATCGACCAAATTCAAGCAATAATAGTTTCCCGTTAGAGTGGGCCCAAAGAAGTTTTTGGTGGGCGTTCAATCAGCACGATTTCCTATGGCATGGCCCAGCTGAGATTTGGATCTACTTAAATTTTTAGTTCAAAATGGATATACAGTACATACTTCAAGGTGCCATCTTGGTGCATTGCGCTGAGCCGTTTTCCATAAAAGTTATGGCAAATGAGGAGTTTACATGGAGCACTTGCTGACGTGTTTGACACCCATGAAGGGCCCACCTATGCCCTAATTAACCTAAGGATTAGAGGTCCAAAAAGGACCAGAAAGTGGGGCCCACAATGCCACGTGGGCAGCAGTGGGGCCCACTTTCAGCCCAATAAGGGCTGCTTTGAGGGAAGCCTTACTAGGGCCCATCTGGGGCATCTTTTGGGCCTAAAGTATGGCCCACTTAGAGCCCAAAATCCCCTGGAAAGTTGGAAATTTCAGCCTTTGAAAACCAGAGTAGTTCACCTCTTGTACAAATTTGTTGATTAATATAGAATTTATTTTCTAGCAATAGATTTATATTTTTAAACCGCTATATATCCCTTATTTTCTAGTCATATAAGGACCCTTCTCAAACCCCAAGATAAGCTGGCAATGGCCCACCTTTGGGAGTCCAAGCTTTCAGGCCACTGTGGGCCACAATCACCCTTAGTTTCAATGATTTGTGTCTGCAATTGGACCTGATTGTGGATGACCAAAAAATGGGCTAATTGGATGGGCCATCTAAGCCCTTAAATCTGGACCTAAACTTACCCTTAAGGCCGTCGAAAAAATTTGAACATCAACGTACGGCTAAGATGGCACTGTCAAAAGGGTTCATTAATGGACCAAATGGACTGTCAGATCAGGACCATCCAATCAACCCTTTTTGGTGCAACTATTGTAAATCTTGTTTAGTCTTTATCATGACCCAAAGTTTTCTTTTTTGATCGAACCGTCCAGTTTCTGTCACCCTTATCCATGCTTTTGAGATAACTTATCCTAGGCCACAGTTGAATGTATGAACAGCCCTATGGAATAATGGACCTAAATGTATATAAGACTCAAAAACTTGGAATAAAATCAAATCGGTAATCCCTTAAAATTTATGTGCTAAAAGGGGACCGCTAGTACGATCGAGTTAGTCAAAAATAGATCGTTGAAGCTTCTAACTGTTCATCTGTTTCACAAAGGGGCGCGCCTGATGACCATACGAGCTTGATTTTTCGATGATAGTTCGACACACCTAATAGATGGCCCCAAACACATTGGGGAAGTTTTTAGATCACCTGTTAGTCATCGGTGCAGTTTTGATCACAGCAGGGACCAGTTAGGATAAGCAGCTTTAATAAAGGCGGTAGCACAACATTGACGTACCTAAGATTATGTTGTACTTGACTCTGGTGGTATCTTCATGTGTAGTAGATGAAAGAAGACGCGGCCATAACATCTAAAATCATGTGAAGACGTCTAAAACATATAAAAGCACTTAGTGGAGCCCAGCTGAAATTTGGATGCGTCTGAAACTTGGTCTAACCCCTCATCCAAGTGGGACACACAAAATGGATGGGCTGGATTTATGAACCACATCTTGGTGGGCCCAAAAAATGGTTATGAATGTTTTAATGGAGGGTAACCCCTCTCAATTTTTGTATGTAGTGTGGCCCACCCAAGTGACGGATTGACTTTATTTTTAAGCCCTAAGCCCACCATGGAATGGTGCATCGGACTAATGGGGTAGATGCTCAACACACATCACAGTGGTGCCCACAGAACTCGTTCCCATGAGCACGACAACATAGAACCTTTTCCCATATATATATATATATATATATATATATATATATATAGAGAGAGAGAGAGAGAGAGAGAGAGAGAGAGAGAGAGAGAGAGAGAGAGAGCCGGTCTCCTACGAACTGTACCGCACGTAATTTATGTGCGAGCCTTCATGTACATTGTAGGATGAGGAGAGCGGCTGAGATTCCACTTTGTTGAGAGAGAGAGTCTTTAAAGAAAAACCTCTCTCCTACCTTCAAGGTGAGTCTCACGTTAAAGTCTTTTGCATAAAGATCCTGCGCAAGATTTTTTTGTGGAGATTACTATGATGTTTGTGATAAATCCAACCCATTCATCCATTTTTTGAGATCATTTTAAGACATGCTACAGAAAATCAGATGGATACAAAAGTCAAGTGTGCCGCACTAGAGGAAACAGTTTTGATTCAGTCACCACCGTTGAAATATTTTTAAGGCCATGAAAGTTTCTTATCATGCTAATTTTTTTTATTGTTTTCACTTCATCCTAGTGGGAATGATCTTGTAAACTGTTTGGATGGCATATAAAAATCAAGGTAGAACCTAGGAAAGTTTCAATGATAGAAAACTATTTCCCCACTTTTCCCTCTTACATGGCCCACTTGACTTTTGAATCCATATCATTTTCGGTAGCATGTCATAAAATGAGCTCGGAAAACAGATGGACAGGATGGATTTATCAAAAACATCACGGTGGACCCCACCTACATCCCAGCACTGGAACATCCTGTGAAGGCTTTAGCAGGAAATCCGCATCCATCCGGGCCCACCATAACATTTATTTTCCATCCAATCTGCAACATTTATTAGACATCCAATCTGTTGATTAGGTCATACAGGCCCAGATGAAGGGAAAATACAAAGATCATCTTGATCCAAAACTTTTATGGCCCCCAAAAAGTTTTTAACGGTCAACACTCATTCAACACTGTTTCATGTAATGTGGTCCAGTTGAGATTGGGATATACCTCAGTTTTTATTTCCTACAATAAAATGATCTGAAAAAATAGATAGACGGCATGGATGAAACACACACATCATGGTGGGGCCCACAAAGAACTGACCATCATGGGGAGTAGCCAATCCGTTTGCCAATGTGGGAAGCGGATTACGCTTAGAATACGGATCCTTTGTTTGCGTATTGTTACAATTTAATTGGACCTGTGATTGTGAAGATGGACCAATCAATATTCAGCAAATGAGGAAAAAAGCATGAAAGTCGGGACGCTATAGTGGACCCACCACATAAAACAGCAGGGAAGTGATTCCCACGGTTGAAACTATCCTAATGCCCACCATAATGTTTATTTGAAATCTAACCTGTTCAAAAGTTAAAAAATACATGAAAGAAGGGAAAACACATATATCAGCTTGATTTAAAACTTCTATGGCCTTTAGAAGTTTTTAACGGTGGATGTCACTGTCCCCACCGTTTTCTGTGCTGGGGTCCACTATAGATTTGGATTTAACTTATTCTCTAGATATTATCCTAAAATGATCTCTCCAAATGGTTGAAAGGTGTGGATACAAAACATACATCATGGTGGGCCCAAGGAAATTAGTGACGTCACTTGGTAGCAAGTCTCGCTTCTCAACCTTTCAGTATCTAATCTGTGCCTCGAGAGTCGTGCTTTCGCAAACAGAGGATCCAGGCTCCTACGCTTAGCGTACTGAGTAAACTCAGTGGGTCCATGATTTATTTATTTTATCCTCTTCATCCATTCATTTTATCAGATAATTTTAGGGATTGACACAAAAAATCAGGCACATTAAATGTTCAAATTGACCACACCACTGGAAACAGTTGAATTGAACATCCACCTTTCAAAAAATTTCTGAGAGTCACATAAGTTTTGAATCAAGCTTATATTTGTGTTTTACCTTCATCCATGTTGCATAATCTTATTAACATGTTGGATGATAAATAAACATGACTATAGAGCCTATAAAGTGTATGATCCAATTGACATGTGTATGTGTTTCAATTATGGGCTCAACACCGTAAACTTCAACGGTGGTCACTAAATTCCCATTGTTTCCTCTCATGTGGCCCATTTAAATTTTGGAACCTCCTCATTCTTGGTCGTATAACCTAAAATGATTTCAAAAAATGGATGGACAGGTTGGATTTATCACAAACATCATAGTAGGCCCACACAAAATCCTTTTGCATGATCTTCATGCAAAAGGCTTTATCTGGTCACAATTCCAAATTTGTCTTCGTGAGTGTAGGAGAGAGTCTTTTCTTCTAAGACTCTCTCTCTCTCAACGAAGTGGAATCTCAGCTGCTCTCCTCATCCTGTGGCGTACATGAAGGCTCGCACATAAATTACGTGCAGTACAGTTCGTAGGAGACCGGCTCTCATATATATGCGTGCCTCACAACAAACAGGAAAACTTCTCTCCCAATTTCGTTGTTGGATTTACCGGTATCTCTATAGCTTTCCCTCATTACTTCTTGTATTATATCCACCCTTGCCATAAGAGAGGAAACAATTGAGATTCAATCACCACCGTTGGAACATTCATTCAGTCACAGAAGGTTATTGTCAGAATAACTTTTTTTTTTTAATTATTACTTGACTCTTTTTTTTCTTTTTGCTTTTTGGGTTAGCTTGTCAGTACACACCTATGTCAGTACACATACTCCATGTTAGCCACCCCCACTAGGGATTGATACCAAGACCTACGTGTTGAAACGAGGTATCTCTACTCAGTCTGCCAGTTGAGCTATGGATCTGGGCGTTATTATTATTTTACTTAATCCTATCATGAATAACCTTACAAACAGTTCATATAAACATCAAGGTGGAGCCCAAGAAGATTTTAATGGTAAGAAAGTATTTTCCCATATTTCCATCTTGTATAACCCACTCAAGTTTTGAATCGGTCTCATTTTTGGTTGTATACCCTAAAATGATATCATGAAACAGATACACAAGGTGGATTTCTCAAAAACATCACGGTAGACCCCAAATAGCATCCCCGTGACCACTTGCTACACGCGTTGTTAGTACGTAATATGGGATCGCGTCCTACCTTGCCCATGAGCTTTGAGTGGCGACCGTGATATATGGGTTATATCCACAGTATTTATACATTTTTCCATATCATTCCAGGATATAATCCAAAATAAACACGTATGAATACTGTGGATATATTAGAGCAACAAAGCAGAAAAAACCGTAAAAATATACATCAAGGCCCCCACTAAAATACCCCTAAAAAATAAAATAAGAGCAGCTCTCCCTTGAGTTTTTTTTTTTTTTTTTGTTAGCTTGTTAGTATACCCCATTGTCAGTTCACACTTCACTTTTAGCCAACCCCACTAGGGATCGATACCAAGGCCTTAGTGTTGAAAGGAGGTATCTTTCACTCAGTCTACCACTTGAGCTATGGATCAGGATGTCTCCCTTAAGCTTACCCAACACAGAAGAAGCGAACCTGCGCAGCAATCATCTTGGGCAGAAACAAGATGCTGATTGCTGACAACTTTCAGCTATACAGACACATCTCTCCTCCCCAGCCATCCATTCCAAAAACTAAACTGAAACAACCAGCCTTCCCAACTAAACTTTCCAGACTGGGTGGACTCCAAAATTCCAGCGGGCATAAGAACATCTTCAAGCTCATTTCTTTTTCTTTTTCTTTTTTAACCTGCACAACGTCCAACAGACCTCTATTTCTGCCAGACAACGGAAAACAGCAACTGCAGCAACCAACAGCTTACTCCGCCAAAACCCTGCACCTCCCAAGCAGCAGAAGACAAACAGCAAGGGAAAAAACAGGGGCACCAAAAGGAGCAAAGCATGGCCTACTGCCCCATCAAACTCAGGCACGTCAATGTTTGAGGTATCCCCTTGTTGAAATACTGTAATTATTTTTTCCTTTTCTAGCGAGATCCCTGTAATTATTCTTTCCTATTCTAGCGAGAATGTGGTTGTATATGAGGTGTGAGCAGATTCCTTATTAAAATAGCTTGATTGTAGGATCTATAGCTTAATTATAGTGTCCGTGGAGTGATTGTAGGATCTAAACCAGTGATCCTCTACTATATATGTACATGTACCGATCAATTGAAAAATATGAGAATGAATTGTAAGATGGTATCAAAGCTACGAAAGGACCTGCTTCTGTCTGATTGCGTTCTCCATTGACACCACACAACAAGTGCCTTCAAAGCCTGTGGCGCTAGAAGGAGGGCACCATGGTTCAGCCAGAATCTGCAAAGTCTAGTAACCAATCTGTACATATTATTATTCAATCTGAAGGTTCATCTTTCAATGCAGGGATTGTACTTAACAAGACAAATTATGATATATGGTCTCAGATTATAGAGATGCATATTGCTAAGAAGGAGAAACTCTCCTTTATTCGGGGAAACTCAAAAATCTCTATAGCGAACGATGAGGGATATGAGAAGTGGTATGCAGATAATCAAAAAGTTAAAAGATGGCTATTGATGTCTATGTCTCCAGAAATTATGAAGTGATATCTTCGCTTACCCACTGCTCGTGATATTTCGAAAGCTCTTTCTAAACCTTTCTATGATGGAACAGATGAGTTACAAGTGTTTGTCTTGAATCAGAAAGCTTTCTCTGCCAAACAGAAGGGTAGAGCACTATCTATGTATTATGGAGAACTAACTGAACTTTTCTGTGAGTTAGATCATCGTGATAAGGTGATCATGGAAAGTGAGAAAGATGTTGAAGCTTATCGAAAAGTAGTTCGGCGACAAAGGGTACACATTTTCCTTGCTGGATTAGATGGTGAATTCGAACAAATCCGTGGTGAAATTTTACGAAAGGAACCTATTCCTGAATTAGAAGAATGTTACGCACTGATCCGCCGTGAATCTATTCAGCGCACAATGATGAATGAAGAACCAGAAAATATTGAAGCTTCAGCCATGGTGGTCCAAAACTGGCAATCTCAAAATCAGCAGGACCGAACAAGGCCCAGCCATCACAAGAATGGTGCTGACAAATCGACCTACAAGTGCACTCATTGTGATCAGACTAGTCATACCAAGAGTCGATGCTTTGAGCTTGTAGGGTATCCAGAATGGTGGGATCACAGCTGTGATCCACGAAAGAAAATTTTCAAGAAGAACTCCACGGCTGCAGTTGCTGAAACCAAGACAGAGGATGAAATTGCTGGAAAAGCCTCAGCTTTGGCAGCAGCAACGAGTAATGGTGGTAAGTTTTTAAATATGTATACACCTATTTCTAATAGTACATGGATAATTGATTCCGGTGCTACCGATCATATGACATTTGATTCTAAACAAGTCTCACAAATTAAACCATCCTCACAAAAGTTCATTTCCATTGCCAATGGTAGTTCCACCCTAGTTAGTGGGGAAGGATCCTTGCCCCTCACTGATACTTTGAATTTAAATGTTGTTTTAGTTGTTCCTTCTTTGAACTATAATCTGTTGTCAGTTTCCCAGATAACCACTTCCTTATCTTGTGTTGTCATTTTTTGACCTGACTTTTGTGTGTTTAAGGACATCTGAACAAGGCAGACGATTGGGTGTGGTATTAAGCAAGGGATGCTGTATTACCTCGACTTGGTGTCAAATAGTTCGACCAAACTGTCTCAAGCTTTCGCGGTGGATGGTTCTCAGGGGGAGAAGGAAAAATTTGACATCTTATTATGGCATCGACGTCTGGGGCATGTCTCTTTTGGTTACCTGTAGAAATTATTTCCTCATTTATTTGCAAGATTTAATGTTTCAGGTTTTCAGTGTGATGTTTGTGAACTTGCAAAGAGTCATCGTACTTATTTTCCATTGAGTTTGAATAGAAGTCCAATTCCTTTTATGGTCATACATTCTAATGTTTGGGGTCCATCCAACATCCCCACCTTGGGTGGATCACATTGGTTTGTTACCTTTATTGACGACTATACTAGGTTAACTTGGGTGTGTTTGATGAAGGCCAAAAGTGAAGTAAACTTGCTCTTTCAAAATTTTCATAAAATGATTGGTACCCAGTACAAAATACAGACTAGGGTCCTCCGCAGCGACAATGGCGGAGAATATATGAGCTCTGAATTTCAACGATATTTGAAAGCCCATGGTATTATTCATCAAACTTCATGTCCTAATACACCCCAACAGAATGGGGTGGCTGAAAGAAGAAATCCTCACTTGTTGGAGGTTGTCCGTGCTTCATTGATCGAAGCCCATATGCCGTTAACCTATTGGGGAGAAGCACTTGCCTCTGTAGCATACTTAATCAACCGGGTACCTTCCAGTACTATTGCTTTCTAAACACCATCCCAAGCTCTTGCTGACACAGTTGACGCCCCAACCACCCCAAACTTGCCTCCACATGTCTTTGGGTGTGTAGCATTCGTGCACCTTCATAAGCATCAACGCAACAAGTTACAACCTTGAGTGTTGCGATGTGTCTTTCTTGGGTATGCTACTCATAAGAAGGGGTATCGTTGCTATCACCCTCCCACTCAACGAATGTTTATTACATCGGATGTAGTTTTTAGTGAAGACTCCATGTATTTTTCTTCTGAGTTTGCACTTCAGGGGGAGTATCAGAAAGAAGTTCAGACTCTAGACTATGATGTTCGTATTTCTAGAGAAGTTCTACCTGGTAACCAAGATGACATACGACCGGTCATTCAAGAAGTGAGTGAATTGGATTCAAATGGTGATACACACTCCGAAATTGAAGTTATGGCACCTTCGTGCGAATCCTCCACACCACTTGCACTTGAATCACCACCACACCCATCACTTACTGAGGATGATCCTTATCTTGTGTCGAACCTAAGAGAAAAAAATTGTCACAACGTCATACTAGAGGTATCCCCAAACCCACATATGAACCAAAACTTTCCAGTAAAGTCAAATATCCTATGAGTCATTATGTGTCTAACCATCGTCTGTCTGAATCAAATCAATCATTTGTAAATCAATTATCTACTGTAGCTATTCCTAATAGTGTGCAGGAAGCCTTAGCCAATCCGAGGTGGAGAGCCACCATGAATGAGGAGGTAGAATCCTTGTTAAAAAATAAAACTTGGGAACTTGTTGATTGTCCAACGGGAAAGAGACCAGTTGGATGTCGATGGATTTTTACTATAAAGTATAAAGCAGATGGTACAATTGAATGCTTTAAGGCGAGACTAGTGGCCGGCCAAAGGATACACCCAAACCTATGGGATTGATTATACAGAGACATTTGCACCTGTAGCTAAAATCAACATAGTTCGTGTGTTGTTGTCTCTAGCTGTAAACTTGGATTGGCCATTACAAAAATTTGATGTAAAGAATGCCTTTCTCCATGGCGAGTTGTCTGAAGAAGTCTACATGGATCTCCCACCAGGATGCATGATACCAAAAATACACAGTCAAAAGGTGTGCAGATTAAAGAAATCATTGTATGGGCTGAAACAATCTCCAAGAGCATGGTTCGAAAGATTCACAAAGTCTATAAGAGCCTTTGGCTACCATCAGAGTAATTCAAACCACACCTTGTTCTTGAAGAAACGGCAAGGTAAGATTACTGCACTCATTGTATATGTGGATGATATGGTGGTCACAGGAAATGACTCTGAAGAAAGGAAGAATGTACAGAGTTACTTGTCCAGAGAATTTGAAATGAAAGATCTTGGTCCATTGAAATTTTTCCTTGGAATCGAAGTGTCTCGATCTGATAAAGGTATCTTTCTATCTCAAAAGAAATATACCTTAGATTTATTACAAGAAACTGGTATGTCAGCGTGTCAACCAGTTGATACACCAATGGAAGAAGGTTTAAAGTTATGTGTTGAGGCTAATCAGGTACCAGTGGATAAAGGAAGATACCAGAGACTTGTAGGAAGATTGATGTATTTATCATACACTAGGCCGGATCTTGCCTATGCATTGAGTATTGTCAGCCAATTTATGCACAATCCTGGAGAGCAGCATATGATTACAGTTATGCGCATTTTGAGGTATCTGAAGGCTACTCCTGGAAAGGGAATTTTATTCAGTAAAAATGTAGATTGTTAGAATATAGATGCATATACTGATGCAGACTGGGCTGAAGCAATAGATAACATGCGATCTACTTCAGGATACTTCACCTTTGTAGGTGGTAACCTTGTTACATGGAGAAGCAAAAAGCAGAATGTTGTTGCACGTTCCAGTGCGGAAGCTGAATTCAGAGGTATGACACTTGGAATTTGTGAAGTGTTATGGCTAAGTCTTCTCTTAAGGGATTTGGGCTATCCGCCTAGGCAGCCAACTCGACTGTATTGTGACAATAAGGCAGCATGTGATATTGCCCATAATCCGGTTCAACATGACCACACAAAGCACGTGGAGGTAGACAGATTCTTCATCAAGGAGAAGTTGGATACAAAAATTGTGGAGCTACCTAAGATTCGATCAGAGGACCAGTTGGCCGATATCCTCACCAAAGTTGTTTCAAATCGAGCGTTCGCAAAGATTTTGGACAAGTTGGGCATGTGTGACATCTATGCACCAACTTGAGGGGGAGTGTTGAAATACTGTAATTATTTTTTCCTATTCTAGCAAGATCCCTATAATTATTCTTTCCTATTCTAGCGAGAATGTGGCTGTACGTACATGAGATGTGAGCAGATTCCTTATTAGAATAGCTTGATTATAGTGTCCGTAGAGTGATTGTAGGATCTACACCAGTGATCCTCTACTACATATGTACATGCACCGATGTATTGAAAAACATGAGAATGAATTGTAAGACCTCTTTCAGGTTTATGCCATTTGATAGCAGCGGTGACCTCTTCCCCAGCCAAAGTTGCATCTTGGAGGCCCAGCGACTGGAGGGAGATCATTCCGAGAGGTAGTGATCATCCCCGCCTTCAGACAATTGCAAGCCAATCTCCTTCAGCCATTGCTTGACGTTGGCAATGATTTTTGCCGCAGACATTCTCAAGCCTTCGAATTTGGCAGTTTTTTTGCTTAGCCAAAGGTCCCAGATGGTAAAGGATGGCCCAAGGCCCCTGAATAGCTTAAATCTGGTAGTCCAAAAATTCACCCTGCCTTGACCTACGAGCCATCTGGATGAATGGATGGTAAGCAGCAACTGCCTTCCAAGATCTTTCCAATGACTAGAACTGTTGGGCTGAATGTGCCCATTCCCACAAAGAAAGGGTTGAAAGTACTCAGCAGAAATTCCTTGCAACAATATCCAGCCCATCTTAATGTGAAAAGCCTGCATCACGTCCTCCACCCGTCAGATACCGAGGCCTCCTTCCTTATAGGGAAGACAGATTTTGAGCCAGCTGATCCAGTGCCTTCTTCTAACTACTTTAGAGTCACCCCAGAAGAAGCATGCAAAGGCCGATTGCATTTGTTTGCAGCTACACGTGGAAGTTCATGATGTATAGCGGTGCCTTAAAACAGTTGTATATCGCAAACTAGAATGAGTTTTTCGACGTATCATATATGATTTTGGGTAGGAGAAGTTACTTTAGCCAACCAACCCCGCCACACCAGGTTTCCCATGCTGGATTTGCTAGATTCTATCATATCGACAGTCAAAAGTCCATTTTATTTTATTTTTTACTATAAATAGTAAGTTTTAGTTCAATCATAACTTTTGATCCTTTGAGTTTTAGCTGTGGTGCCCAACATGAAAGGAGCTTAGAAAAATTAGGAGAATAATGTGGTTAGGCCAAATTGGAGACTTACTATTTTTGGCCGAAAACCATGAAGTCTAGTAGAAATCATGACATCTTTAAAGGGTAAGTTTACTATTTATTATAAGTCACATTTTTAGTGAGTTTGAGTCTAAAACTCTGTCCTAAGTTTGAACTCATTATTTAAAAGATTGAAATTTCATTTTTATCATCAATCAATTTATTCTCAATTTATTAGAAATTATTTCTATTTCTTATCCCTCTTAAAATCGAGGAAGCTCTCTGTCAATTTAGAGTGGTTATCTTTGAGAAATACAGTGATTGACATAATCACGTCCATCCCTGTGTCAGTTCAGTAGATTAAAGGTTTCTCCAAAGCACACCAATCAAGGAAAGAATCCAAGAATGTGATTTTGTTGGGTCCTCTAGAAGAGAAGGAGACAACGTGGGGAGAGGACGCATCTTTCCATGTCTCACTGACAAGGATTGTTCCAAAGGGGTTGCTGGTACCATGCAGTTTCATGTTTAGAAGATTTGAAGGGTAATGGGTGTGTTTGGATGCGGAATCAAATTGAATCACAACATTTGGCACGACTCCATTTTAACTCATAGGGAAAAAAATTGGAATTCATTTTGATTCAATATCCAAACGCGGCCTAATTAGAAATTCAAAAAAAAAAAACTTTTGATGTCACCCTATAACCAAAATGATTTAGGTATTGCTTACTATTAGAGGACAATCTTACTCCTCTGATTATGACCAAGATATCAGTGATTCTCCACAATTGTAGCAGTTTGCTTTCCTTATATATTTGTTTCCATATTTGTAATTTTACAGCTACCATGTATCTTCTGTCTATAAATGAATATCTCCTCACAGCATATTTGCTGGAGGCATTCCCTTTACATGTTATCAGAATCGTATTGCGGAGAGAAAACATCGCCACATCACAGAAACCGTTCTCACTATAATGTTTCATTCGCATGTTCCTCTTCATCTTTGGGTTGGGCCCTTCTCCACTGCATGCTATCTCATTAACCGACTCCCATCACCCTTTCTTGATGGCAAGACTCCTCATGAAATTCTATATGGTAAAATTCCTTCTTATTCTATACTTCGTACATTTGGTTGTCTTTGTTTTCCCTATCTACGTGATTATATGCCCAATAAATTATCACCTCGCTCTATCCCTTGTGTTTTTATTGGCTACAGTCCTCTTCATAAGGGTTTTCATTGCTTGGATAAGAAAACTAACCGGGTCTATGTGTCTCGCCATGTTCAATTTTTTGAGGATTATTTTCCTTATGCTACCTCCACTATTCCTTCTTCGGTTGGCACTGATTATGTCACTTTTACTGATACTTGTGACAGTTTTCTTCCTAGTGATAGTTCTTTCCCCATAGGTGTGACTCCCGCTTCTAGTTCGGCCCCCACACCTTGTGTTCCTTGTGCTGACTCAAGTCCCCTTCTCATGCCTCCCATCACACCCTCTCAACCTTATTCGCCTGAACTAGCCTTAGACGTCCCTCCACCTGCTTTTACTTCCACTGTCCAACCGCCTACCTCTTCTCACCCCATGATCACCCGTGCTCGGGATGGTATTGTTAAGCCTCGCATTATTTATTCGTTATGTACTTTCCCTGCTCCTTCCATGGTTTCAGGTACATCTTGCGGTTAAAGAACCTCGTGGTTTTAAGTTAGCTGTCAAGCATCCAGCATGGCTCTTGGCAATGGATGATGAAATTGCCGTTCTCAGGCACAATAACACATGGCGATTAGTTCCTCCTCCAACTGATCATAATCTTGCAGGTTGTAGATGGATTTTTAAGACCAAGCTTCATGCCGACGGATCAATTAAGCATCGCAAAGCTCGTCTAGTAGCGCAAGGTTTTTCTCAAAAGCATGGCATTGATTTTGAAGAAACTTTTAGTCCCGTTGTTCGACCTGCTTCTATTCGCATTATTTTATCCTTTGCTGCTATGAATAATTGGCTTTTATGTCAACTTGACGTAAAAAAATGCCTTCCTTCACGGGTTTCTCTCTAAGGAAGTCTATATGGAGCAACCCCCAGGCTACATTGATCCGTAATTCCCAACTCATGTCTGTCGCTTACAACATGCTCTTTATGGTCTTAAACAGGCTCCTCGAGCATGGTTTCAACGTTTCAGCCAATTTTTACTTGGTATTGGATTTATTGCTAGTCATGCTGATTCCTCTCTCTTTGTCTATCATAGTCCTCATGGTGTTATTTATCTTCTTCTATATGTCGATGATATGGTAATAACGGGAAGCAATTCTTCTATGCTGCGTTCTCTCATTAATCGGTTGGCAAAAGAATTTTCCAAGAAGGATCTTGGTGATTTACACTATTTTTTGGGGATTGAAGTTATTAGAAATGACAAGGGCCTTTTTCTTAGCCAAGCTAAATATGCGCTTAATCTGTTGACTCAAGCAGATATGGTCGATTGCAAGCCTATCTCAACTCTTTTTTTTGGTGGGATCTCATCTAATCGATTCTGGTACTTCCTATTCAGATGCTACACAATTTCGTTCACTAGCTGGCACATTACAATATTTGACTCTTACATAGCCCGATTTATCTTACAGTGTTAACTCTATATGTCAATATATGCATGCTCCCACCGTTGATCATTTTAAAGCCTTGAAGCGTATTTTACGCTATGTCAAAGGAACCTACCATTATGGCCTACAACTCTCATGGGATTCCTCTCAGACTTTACTTGGCTATTCTGATGCCGATTGGGCCGGCTGTCCCGTCACTCGGCGTTCAACAACCGGATTTGCTATTTATCTTGGCCGCAACTTAATTTCATGGTGCTCTAAAAAGCAAACTACCGTTGCACTCTCTAGTGCTAATGCCGAGTACCGTGCTCTTGCCTCTGTTGCTGCAGAACTTTCATGGACACTTCAACTTCTTAGAGAACTACAGATCACCCTCCCCTCTCCTCTGAGACTCTTATGCGAAAACAATAGTGCCATATTCATTGCTTCCAACCCGGTCACCAAATCTCGCTCCAAACTTATTGATATTGACTATCATTTTGTTTGGGAACTTGTTGCTCGAAGAGTTATTAGTCTCAGCTTTGTCCCCTCACACCTACAATTGGCTGATGTTTTCACAAAAGCAGTTGCCAAATTACATTTTTTATTGGATCGTGGCAAGTTGTGTGTTTTTCCTCTTTCTACCACACCAACTTTGAGGGGGGATATTAGAGGACAATCTTAATCCTTTGATTATGACCAAGATATCAGTGATTCTCCACAATTGTAGCAGTTTGTTTTCCTTGTATATTTGTTTCCATATTTGTAATTGTACAGCTACCATGTATCTTCTGTCTATAAATGAATAGCTCCTCATAGCATATTTGCTGGAGGCATTCCCTTTACACTTACTTAGTAAATTGAATGTAATCCAATGCTTTTACACCATCTTATGTACTGCGAAGAGTGGTAGGCAATGGCCGATAAGAGAAGGCTAAATCAGAGAATCTGTTGTTGGCCATGATGTTACCCAATCCATTGGCCTCTATGACCCCATAACCGTCCCCGATGCGATCATAGAGGACTATTTTCCTCCACACTTTGTATGAATTGAGAGATCCAGTAAAGCAGTTACTTGAAATATGGTTGAATTGGAACCCACCATCAGAGCCAATGCTCCTAATACTGATCAGGTAACAAAAGAAAGCACAAAGGAATGGGTAGAAAGAAGCTTCAGCACCAAACAGACAACCACAATTACTCGCCAGCCACATGTTTGTGAAAAAGCCGGAGTGGCGGCCGACACAGCAACTGACATGTTGGGCGTGCAGAACAACAATTCTCGGATTGGATTTAGAAACAAAAGGCACAGGGGAAAATTCAGCACATCCAAATGAGAAGGAGATGGAAAAGGAAGGGGTACCAATAAAAATGGATGATGCGATTCTTCAAGTAGGCAACTAACATGTTGGGCGTGCAGAACAACAATTCTCAGAGTGGATTTAGAAACAAAAAAGCACAGGGGAAAATTCGGCACATCCAAATGAGAAGGAGATGGAAAAGGAAGGGGTACCAAAAGAAAGGGATGATGCGATTCTTCAAGTAGCAGATTAGTGTCTAGGAAGCAAAACTGTGATCGTAGTGAATGAGACAGTTCAGGAAATGGGTTCAACTCCTGATTCAACTCAAGAAGTGGGATCAGCTCCTTTTGTTGATTATCGAATCAGGCTAGGAAATAAAACTCCACCTGTTGTGAATAGACCTCGTCAGGAAGTGGGATCAGCTCAGTTCGCAGACGCTCAGTAGCATCAGTCTACAGGCGGAAGAACTGAAGGAAATATCCATTCTAAGGCAGATGATAGTGGGTCTATCTGTACTAGCTCGTCAATCATTCAGTGCCAGCCGCTCAGTCCAATCCAACAACCTAATCGCCAGCAGCAAAGGGATATGGTTGATATATCCAGAGAGTTATTCTGTAGGGACATTGCCCCACTCTCAACAGATTTTTAGGGCAATCAGGAAGGTGTGGAAATGGGGTCAAAAAATAGCAGCAAGATGGTGAGAAAGTATGGAAGTCGTAGAGTAAGATCGGCTGAAAATTCTCCATACAGGTTTGGGAAAAAGACCAAACAAAGGGAGGGAAGTGAACAATCATTAGCTAAAGACTCTGGTGCAAATTCAGCAGACGAAATGAAAGAGATGCAGCCCTCTCCAAATCCATATGATTCTCAGGAAGGTTCATAATTGTCTGATGGTTATCACTCTCCAGGGAGAGTGGACTTGCTGCTCAACCATCACTTGGAGATTGATTTATCTCCATTCTTTTCAAACCACAACATGGCAAATGAGATAGCAGAAACAACAGTCAGGAAGGAGCATAGATCTTCCCAAAAGTCTCAATAACAGGAGGGTGAACAGGCAGAGGAAGATGCAGCATCTCAACATAAACAAGTAGGCATGAAACAGAACTCAGAGTAGCCCCATCTCAAACATCTTAACCTGAACAATTTGGCTACCCATAAAGGAAATCTCCAGGGGAAGTTGTTAAACAATCTGAGCAAGGTCCCAAAGAGAAAGCCATGGATTTTTTACAACAGAGGCAATTGGGAGTCTAGACTAAGACAACTCAAATGCAGGGCAATGAACACAGGTTGTATCATGGATGGATAAGATTCTCGTTTGGAATGCCCGGGGAGTCGGTAATCGAAGAACAATTAGAACACTGAAACAAATGATGAGGACTCATAACCCCTGGATAGTGGTGATCCTTGAACCGATGATCAAGGATGCATGTAGAGTAAGAATTGGTCTTTCGTTGGGCTTTCACCTCTCCTTTTCAAATGATGAGGGGGGAAATCTGGTTCTTTTACAAAAACTCTGTTTCTTGTTCAGTTATTAAGGCAACTAACCAGCTCCCGTCTATAAATATGTACATTCAAAACATGCATGTCTCCATCAACCTAACCTGTATTTATGCTAGCTGCTCTAGGCTAACCAGGAGGCTTCTTTGGGGTGATCTGGCGGATATGTATAACCTATTGCAGGGGCCATGGGGTGTTTGTGGTGATTTCAATGCTATCACTGAAGCAGCAGAAAGACATAGCAAAGGAGTTTTTGACAAACAGAGTGCTAGGAACTTTTGTGAGGCGATCGAGAATGCTAGTCTGTTTGATGTAGGTTTCACGGGGCCACAATTCACATGGTGCAACAACCAGTCTGGCACATCAAGGATTTGGGCCAGGCTGGACAGCATGCTCATCAACACAGCCTGGGCCTCCACTTTCCCGAGGTTCCAAGTAGAACATCTTCCACAGACTAACTCGAACCACAGCCCTCTCCTTCTGTCCTTTCCTCCTCCTCCATCGAGTGCGCCAAAGCTATTTAGATTTCAGACGATGTGGGGAGAACTCTTTCTTACAAGTATTTAAAGAGGCATGGGACAGGGTGGATTCTTATCATCCGGTTTTCAACATCCTCGTCAAGATGAAAAGTGTGAAAGCATAGCTGAAAACCTAGAACAAAGAGCATTTTGGTGATATTTTTGTGAAGCTAAAGGCAGCAAAATCTGACGTAGCAGAGATAGAGCTGCAGCTATAGTAGTCAGACGTGAGTCAGGGAGATTTCACATTATTGCAAAACAGATTTCAAGAAGCATCAGAATGGCTAAACCAATGGAAAATAAAACACGAGATTTTTTAGAAACAGAAATCCAGGGTAAGCTAGCTAGAAGAAGGGGACTGTAACACAAAGTTTTTTCATGCAACAGCTACTGAGACATAGAGAAGATCCGGGATCTCAAGTATTCAACTATAGTCAGGTGCGGTTGTGACGGAAAATGAGGAAATAAAGAGGGAAACCATCAGTTATTTTGAGGAACTCTTTAATGGAAGAACCAGCCCGGTTAATTCGGACTTGCTAGATTTGGTGTCGCAGCTAGTGATGCAAGATATAAATGATTTTCTCATCGCACCTCCTTCTATCCAAGAGGTAAAATCAACTATTCAAGTAATCCCGACAGACAGTGCGTCTGGCCCAGACGGTTTCTCAATTGTGTTTTACTCTGTCTGTTGGGACATCATTGGGCTAGACAGCCACAAGGCAATAACATATTTCTTCCAAGGAGAAAAGCTACCTCGGGTAGTTAACTCCACGCTAATTTGTTTGATCCCCAAGGGGGCCACGCCTAGGAAATGGGCTGATTTCCGACCTACAAGTTTATGCAACTGTCTATATAAAATCTTTTCTAAGATCATAGCGGTCAGACTAAGAAGTTTCCTCCCTGCCTTGATATCACCAGAGCAGGGTGCTTTTATTAAAGGTCGGGCTATCTCGGAAAACATTGCATTGTCCCAGGAATTGTTTAGGGAGGTCAATAGGAAGACCAGAGGAGAAAATATGGTGCTAAAGTTGGATATGAAAAAAGCATACGATAAGGTGGACTGGGCCTTTCTAAAGCAAGTATTGATGTGCTTCGGCTTTTATGCCAGATGGGTAAACATCATCGAAAATTGTTGGGCTACCTGCTGGTTCTCTGTGCTGATTAATGGGGAAGTAACAGGATTTTTCAAGTCCTCTTGTGGGCTGAGGCAAGGTGACCCGCTATCGCCGAGTCTCTTCATTTTGGGGGCGGATGTTTTGAGTCGTAGCCTTCATCATATGGTGTCAAATGGTAGTTGTGTTCCGTTCTCTCTCGGGAGGGGCTGCCCGCGAGTTTCTCACCTACTCTATGCGGATGATACCCTCCTTTTTCTTAACGGAGGTTTGGCCTCGATGCGCAGGATCGCAATTTTACTGGAGGAGTACCAAAAAGCCTCCAGGCAATGCATTAACAAAGGTAAAAGCTCTTTCTTTTGCTCCGATAAGATCCTAACCTCCAAGATTCATGTTATCACCAGTTTACTAGGCATCGGCAGATCCACATGCCCGTTTTGCTACCTAGGAGTTCCCCTGGCTGTTGGAAGGTTGAAATCCTTTGCTTTTCAACCATTGGTGGACAAAGTGGGAAGTCGTATAAATGGTTGGAGATCTAGATTTTTGTCACAAGCAGGGAGAACGGTCCTTATTAAGCATGTGTTGGGTAGTATTCCCATTCACTCTTTGGCAGCCTCTTGCATCCCAATGCAGGTCTTATCCGAACTTGAGAGAAGATTTGCCTCTTTCTTTTGGGGGTGGGCCGACGGTAAAAGAAAGCTACATTGGAAGAGCTAGAAGCTTCTCACAATGCCAAAAGAAGAAGATGGCCTTGGCATCAGGAAGCTAGCTGAAGTGATGCAAGCCTTCCAAATTAAAATGGCTTGGGTGCTACAGTTTCACAAGGAATCCAGCCTATGGGCCTCTTTTATGGCAGCAAAATACAACTTAAATCAGGAACTGATGAGGGCTAAAATCAACACTGGAAGAGCTTCCCCTTTTTTGAAGAAGATCATGAACATGTTTTCGTTCCTTGATGATAAGGTCCAATGGAGTGTTGGAGCAAGTGAGTGCAGTTTCTAGAAAGAAAATTGGACAGGCCTTGGCCCTCTTCAGAATTTTCTAACGTCAGATATTGCAACCATTATTCCTTCCTTGAAGGTAAATCAGGTGTTGGGCTCGAGTGGTCCTCTCCCGCCATCGATAGCCCTGTCCTTGCTCCCCAATGAGGTGTCTGATTTTATTTTTCATCATGGTTTCTACGTCTCAGCTGAGGCCGATTCCCCCCTATGGCCCTTCACCTCTTCAGGCTCATTCTCGTTAAGTCTGCCCAGGACGTTAGCAGGCTGATCGGTCCTAGAAAGGGCTAGGCACGGTGGGTATGGCACAGTAAACTTCCGCCAAAAATATCCCTATTTGTTTGGAGGGTTCTTCAAAATGTTGTTCGAGTAGAGAAAGCAGTCCATGCAAGAGAAGTGTCCCTTACTTCAAAGTGCATGTGCTATAGAAATAGTTCCGAGCAAGGCCTAGCTGAAGAATCATGCTCTCATCTTTTTATGGATGGCCAGCTTGCTAAAGCAGTTTGGGGTTATTTTGGAGTGCAGGCTGGGATCTCCACCATGCAGGCATTGACGGTTGAAACAAGGATTATGCAATGGAGGAGAGCATGCATGGTCAGGAGAAATCGAGGGGCTAGTCACCTTTACACTCTGGCATACATTCTTTGGGAGCTATGGAGATCCAGGAATGGGGCGGTTTATGATGACAGGTCTATGAATTCCCAATCGGTCATTGCAAAAGTTTCCTAGTGGCTCTCTAGTGCCAGTGATGACGTTTTCAGAAATAGGTATGTCCAGCGAAACCCATCCTTAGGCGGCTTGTTAAATGATAGATATACCTGTCCAAAGAAAATGTGGCAGTCTGTGGTCTTATGGCAGAAACCCCCTGCAAGTTGGGTGAAAGTACATGTTGAAGGGTCCTCAAGAGGAAACCCAGGTTTGGCGGGGGGCGGTGGAGTTTGTAGAAAAGATAAGGGGGAGTTTATTTGTGGTTTCACTTTTGGTTATGGAACGATGTCAAATATTGGCGCTGACTTCAGGGCGGCTCATGATGGGCTTCTTATGTGCTTGGAGAAAGGTTTTTCTCAAATTATAGTTGAGTCGGACTCAGAATTGGCGATTAAGGTTTCAAAGGAGGGAGCAAACATCAGCTGGAGATTGAAGAGATGGAGATCTCTAACGGACAGGCTCCGGGGTCTCGCAATGGTGAAATTCATGCACATTTTCAGGGAGGGCAATGGAACGGCTGACGCTCTTGCTTGGGCGGCCAGCGTGTCCCAAGCTCGGCTCTATACTTCTTATAGGGCGGATCTACCTCAGCAGGTGAGGCGCGTCCTTTTCCTAAACAAGGTTGGTCTAGGAGCGTTAAGAGAGAGAAAGACTTAAAACTTGTCTTCTCCTTAGGGATTTTCTTTTTTGGTGTTTTCTTTCGGCCTACATGTCCCAGTTTTTTTCTTATGATAGGTCTTCCTTAGGTCCTTTTTTCCTAGGAAGACCCAAAGCATTGTAATTTTGTTCAAAATGAATATATCACTCTCATTTTGGTATTTTTTAAAAAAAACTTAAAATATCATTAGAAGCAACCGCCGATACATTTGGAGCGGATCCTCCATGGATCAATGGGAATGACGTACCATTGAGGCTAAATGGATTGATGGTGTTACCCTACCCACAAAGAGAGGAATAATATTAGCTAACTCATTCCGGTTTGTGAGATATGCCTGTTTTAAGGTTCTAACGGTCTTGATGAATTTTACCTTCTATCGAGCCTTCTCTGGTCCATCTTGGACATGAAAGTGTCCGCTACCCTTAAGAAAGGATCCGAATTTATTCAAAAATATTTTCAATGGGCAAAGATTATTACGCTTCATCTTGTGGCTACGAATGGAACCATCTCAAATGATGATCTCATCTTCTACATCCTCAGAGGTCTTCCTTCAGAATGTGGCCCTCTCTGCACCTCCATCATGGATAAAAAAATCCATGTGTTGTCTTTTCAGATGTGGCCCATACATGTCCTTGTCATGATTAGACATGAATAGAGATTATCAATATGCATTTCATGGAGTAATCCAGTTAACTTACAGTGAAGGTCTGTCCATTGCTAAGCACCACTTGGGACTTAAATATACACATGTTACATTTTCTGGAAAAAAAAAAAGCACTACTTGGGACACAAATTTCCAGTCAATCGTGCTTGCAGCCATTGTAAAAGTCCAAGGTGCATAGTTGAAGATGGAACCTGGGTACGGGCCAGAGTTTCTAGTGGAATTTGATGTCAAGATCTCATACTTCATCATATGGAATGCTCCAATCGCAATGGGGTCATCAAAGTATGGCAATGGGAAACCGGATCCAAGGAAACCGATATGATTTTTATTTATTTATTTTAATGAAAGGTGGAGATATCCACCAACTTTCATTCATGAAAAAGAGGACTATACAACCATTCAGGTGGGCCCCGACAAAAAGAACCAGGCCTTGCCTATCATATGAAGGCCAAAATGGGCCACACCTAACAAACCGCAAAGAAGAAAAGAAACGGGCAATAGGACAAAGACCAACAACAAAACAACCACGAGTTGGGGGGATCTGACTGATCCCAGCCCAACTTTATCCAGAAAAACCAATCCCCTAATATCTCAGGGAAGCGCCGAGGGGTCGGTAAACAGAGAGGAAGATTGAGAGGCGCTCCCAAGCTCCGCTATGCCATCCACCAGAAAGTTTCCTTCCATATGCACATGCTGAAAAATAACTCGACCAAGAATTCCCAGCTTACCAATCCTCGCTTTCCAAATCCTCCAAGACCAAGCCGGATTCGAGTCATTGTTGAGGATGTCCACTACTAATCTGGAATCCGATTCGACAATTATGTTAAGCAGTCCCTTCTCAAAGCACAAAACCAGCCCGTCCCACACAGCTCTGAATTCTACAAGGTTGTTAGAACCAACCCCATAACCCACCGCAAAGGCAAAGATCACATTGCCAGTTTCAGACCTACAAATTCCCCCCACCTGAAGGGCCCAGGTTGCCTCGGGAGGACCCATCTACATTAAGCTTAGCCCACCCTGTTAGAGGTCGGACCCACCTGATAATATGGGCTTGTCTTTTGGGCAGGTGAGAGATGGCAATCCTCAAGTTTTAGAGGGTCAGCTAGTCCATCTGGTTTGATGGACAAGGGAGGAAAATCATTTTACCAGTCTGTTGAAGCCACCAGGAAATATGACCCACAACAGCGTTTTTGGACACGCCACGGCCCTCAAATCTGGCCTTGTTTCTAGCCTTCCAAATCTCCCAAAGAATCATGTAGGGAATAAGATTACAGATAGTAGAGAGGTTCCCACCGGCAGCATTCAACATCCACCACTGATTCATCTTCGCTTCAATTGAGGTGGCTTGCAATGACGACACCCCGAATACTCTACTGAAATGGGCCCACGTGTGGCTCGCGATCGCCCTGTGCATGAACAGGTGGTGAAGAGTCTCCTCGGTAGGCCTACGATGGGGGTCCATGTCACAACAGGAGCACTTAGACACTAGAGGAATTCCCTTATCCTGGATTCTCGCGTCCAGAGAGATGGCCCTAAGGAGAAGCTGCTAAATGAAGATCAAAATTTTTGGCGGCAACTTGTTGTGCCAGATTCTACACATCCAAGGGTGTTACAGACCAATCGTTCTACACATCCAAGGAAACCGATATGATGTCAACACCATCGGCCATCATATTGTCAAAAGCAGCTAAGCTATCAACCAGGGCATATTCAGATATCATGATCACCAACAAACTTTGTAGATAACAATTCTTGCTTGCGAGATCGTGCCTATCGCAATGCCTTTGTCTAACCTAAGGTAGCTTGTTCTAGCCATAGCTTAGCCAGCTGCCATGGAAGAAGTATGGGTCCAGTGTCCTTCTAAGTCTCTCAGAGATTTGAAGTCCGTAACATCGTAGAAGTCCTCACTGTTGTAGTACCGGGTTGTTGGCTTTATAAGCCAAATCTTTTCTTTGCTTCAAGATAGTAGAATTTTCTGGGCTTTATAAAGCCTTAGCACAACTCAGAAATCTGATGCAGAAGGAAGAAAGAGAGAAGAAAAATATAAATTTTATTTTCTTAAACTGTTTTGTTGCTGCAAACTTCTCAGACTTGCTATTTTTCTTGCTTGCTATTCACTGTTGCTTCTTCACTTACTACAACTGGATACAAGGTGCCTATTTATAGGCTTTTAAATGTAAGGTGAAAAGACAAAACTGCCACTACTAGGAGCTTCTAACACTTAATGTTCCTAGAAAATACACAAAGCATTTCATCTTCTAAAACAGCTCCATGGGAAGTGTTGTTGTGCTTTGGAAGATGAACAGTCACAGCAATTGTTGAGCTTTGGTTTGCAATTCCAACACTCCCCTTCAAACCAAAACAGGCTTCATTCTAAGCATCAATCTCAATTTCTTGAATGTATCAGTCGGCAATGCTTTGGTGAAGATGCCATCCACTCGTTCAGTGGTATAACAATACTCTAATTTCATCATTTTCTTCTTCACATGATCTCTCGAAAAATAGTATCGGGTATCAATGTGTTTGCTTCTTCCATGCTGCACCGAATTTTTGGCTAGCTCGATTGCTGACTTGTTATCACATATATGACTATGGATTCTTCATGCTGATGCTTCAACTCCTTTAGCAGGTTTCTCAACCAAATTCCCTCTCAAACAGGGGATGATGCTGCCACGTACTCTGCTTCACATGTGGACAGGGCGACCACACTCTGCTTCTTCGAATTCCATGTGAAAGCAGTCATTTTGAGATAGAATACACAGCCAGTGGTGCTCTTTCTTTCATCTTGGTCACCTCTCCAATCACTGTCTGAGTATCCATACCACATTGCTTCATCATCGTATGGATAGAAAAGACCGAATTCCACTATTCCTTTGACGTACCTGAGGATTCTTTTTTGCGGCTAACCAGTGTGATTCTTTTGGTGCTTCCATGTACCTACTTAGAAGCCCAACACTGCAGACGATATCCAGCCTTATGATTGTAAGGTACCTTAGGCTTCCAATCAGATTCTTGAACATAGTTGAGTCAACGCTTCTACCTTCTCCATCCTTTGTCAGTTTTAAGCCCGTTGCTACAGGCATGTTTACGGCATTGCAATCGGCCATCTTGAACTTTTCAAGCAATTCCTTGGCATACTTCTTCTAAGAGATATAGATGTCACCATGTTGTTGCTTCACTTCAATGCTAGAAAAAAGGACATCGACCTCCGTCGGTCATCTCGAACTCCTTAAACATGGCCTTCTTGAATTCATCAAACATCAGTCGGCTGTTTCCTGGAGACGGTAAATCATCAATATACAGGCATGTTATAAGCATATCGCCATGAGCATTCTTCTTGATGTAAACTGCATGCTCATACAGACATTGGGCGAAGCCGGTCTCTTGAAGATAATTATCGATGCGGGCATTCCAAGCACATGGAGGTTGCTTCAACCCATAAATGGCTTTCTTCAGTCGATACACCTTGTGTTCCTCTCCTTGTATAACAAAGCCTTCAGGTTGGTCAACATAGACCTCTTCTTCTAAAATTCCATTTAGGAATGCAGATTTCATATCCAGTTGGTAGATCATCCAACCATGATGGGCTGCAAGAGAGATAATCATCCTCACAGTGTCAAGGCGAGCAACAGGAGCGAAGACTTCTTCATAGTCCACCCTGTACTTCCATTTATAGCCCTTTGCTACGAGCCTTGCCTTGTAGCAATCGATCTTACCATCAACATTTCGCTTAATCTTGTACACCCATTTGACGCCAATAGTTTTCTGGCCATTAAAAAGCATAGTTAGCTCCCATGTGTTATTTTTCTCAACGGCATGAATTTCTTCTTTCATAGCAATTCTCCAACATTTTTCTTTTATGGCCTCCTGAAATGTTAGAGGCTCATGATCTACATACAGGTAGAAAAGATTGACCTCTTTAGTTTGCTCATAGATGTCTCTTAAGCTTTTCATTTTATAGGTGACATAGGTGAGGACGAGCTGGCCAAATTTTGACTTGATTGAGTACTTCCAGGAGTGATGAAATGTACTCCTGGACTTCTATGTACTGATGATGTGGGCGAAGAAGGTGTTGCGGGCGTTTGCTCTTGACGGTCATGCCTTTCTTCATGTTCTTCTGTTTCAACTTGAATATCTTTGGTCGATTCTTCATCGTTCCATTTCCAAGCTTCTTTCTCACTAAAGACCACATCTCTACTCACTACCACTTTATTGGTTAGTGGACTGTAGAGCTTGTAGGCTTTAGATTCTTCACTATAGCTGATGAAGATACATTTCTCGCCATGATAATCAAGTTTCCTTCTTCTTTATTCTAGAACTTGAGCGTATGCGACACACCCAAAGATCTTAAGGTACGCCACACTCGGCTTGTATTCACTCCATACTTCCTATGGTGTCATGAACTTGACACTCTTGGACGGACACCTATTGAGCAGATAGGCAGTAGATGCAACTGGCTCTGCCTAGAAGCTCTTTGGCAGGCCTTTCTCTTTGAGCATGGTTCTTGTCATGTCGAGGATGGTGCGATTCTTTTGTTCCACAATGCCATTTTGTTGTGACATGTATGCTGCAGTGTGTTGCTGCTTAATGCTTTATTCCTTGCAAAAATCTTGAAATGCATTTGAGGTATACTCTCCACCTCTGTCAGATCTAAGTACTTTAATTTTCTAACCACTTTCAACTTCAACACGAGCTTTGAAAATTTTAAAGATAGTGAAAGTGGAAGATTTTTCTTTGATGCAATACACCCAAAGTCTTCTGTTGAAATCATCAATGAAGGTAATAAAGTATTTATCACCTCCAAGAGAGGGTGTTTCAAGTGGTTCGCAAATATCAGTGTGAACCAACTGAAGTGGTTTCTTTGCTCCTCTGGACACTCCACTTGGGAAGGAGTTCCTTTGTTACTTGCCGAGTGTGCACGCCTTACACACATGTTCTGGAGTTTCACTAGCCGGCAAGCCATGCATCATGCTTCATAAGGATAAGAATTTAAGGCCACTGAAATGGAGATGCCCAAAGCAAAGATGTCATCTCCATGAATCATTCTTCACAAGTCCATAGAGGCACTTCTCAGCCTTTGTGTTAATATGGAGCGGAAACATGCGATTCTTCGTCATTTGGACTTGAGCCACAAGTCTCCTGTGAGCATCTCTTATAGAGAGATAATAGTTCTCCATATGTATAACATACCCCTTCTCAAGGAGTTGGCCGATACTGAGGATGTTATTTTTCATGTTTGGTATGTATTGCACATTAGAGAAGTAATTTGGCTCACCATTCTTCTGATAAATTTTAACTTTTCCTTTACCTATCATGGGTACCTTTGATGAGTCACCAAAACTCACATTGCCACAAACTCCTTCTGTGAGTTTCACGAACAGTTCTTTTTACCACTCATGTAGTTGCTTACACCAGTGTCGAGATACCATACATCTGGCCGTTCACATGCCTTTTCTTGTGCGAGGAGTGTGGAGTCTTTTTGTTCATGGTGTGATGCTTCGGCATAGTTGGATCGTTCATCTTGATCTACTTTGCTTCAACACTCAGAGGCATAATGGCCGAATTTCTTACAATTGTGACATTGAACGTTCTTTGTGTTTCCACGACCACGTATGAACTGGTCTCTACCATTTCCTTTTCCAGGGAAACTGGTAAACTTTTGTTAATTTTGTTGATGGCTTAGATGATATCCACACCCTCTGCCTCTTGCACGATTGCTAGTGTCACAGCTGTCATGATGTGCATGGCCACCTCTTTGTTCATTTAGAGGCAGCTTAGACTCTAAGGCATGTTCAAGCATCGTTCCTGCATTCTTTTGCATTCGTTGCTCATGCACTTGCAACGATCCCATCAACTCTCCAATGGATAGTTTTTTCAAGTCCTTTGATTCTTCGATCGCCACAACCACATGGTCAAACTTGGTTGTGAGAGAGCGCAGTGCTTTTTCCATGACACGTATGTCTTCAACTTTTTCACCATTTCTTTTTAAATTGTTAATAATAACAATTAGAGGTGAGAAGTAATCAAAGATACTTTCACCTTCCTTCATGTGTGCCACTTTGAACTCGGCTCTTAGTGTGTGAAGGCGAACCCGCTTCACTCGATCAATAACCTTGAAGATGGTGCCATGGGTATCCCAAGCTTGCTTGCTTGATGTTGCTTCAACAATCTTTTCAAAGGTTGATTCATCCAACCCTTGATAGAGGAGGAACAAAGCCCTAGGATTTCCATCATGCAGGTGTTGACGATGGAAGTAAGGATTATGCAATGGAGAAGGGCATGCGCGGACAGAAGAGGTCAGTGGGTAAGCTAGCTCTTAGCACTGACATATATTCTTTGGGAGCTATGGAGATCCAGAAATGGGGCGATTTATGACGACAGAACTATGAATTCCCAGTCGGTCATTGCGAGAGTTTCTTAGTGGCTGGCCAGTGCAAGAGATGATGTTATAGTAAGAGGTATGTGTAGCTAAACCCAACCTCTAGCGGGTTATTGAATGGTCGATCTCTTTGTCCAAAGCCAACAACGCAGTCTGTCATCTTATGGCAAAAACCCCCTGCCGGCTGGATGAAAGTTAATGTTGATGGGTCCTCAAGAGGAAACCCAAGGTTGGTAGGGGGCGGCGGAGTTTGTAGAAACGACAAGGGAGAGTTTATATTTGGTTTCTCTTTTGGTTATGGAGTGATGTCAAACATTGGAGCCGAGATCCAGGCGGCTCATGATGAGCTTCTTCAGTGTTTGGAGAAAGGCTTTTCCCAAATTGTGGTGGAGTCGAATTCTGAATTAATGATTAAGGTTTTCAAGGAAGGTGCCAACATCGGCTAGAGATGGAAAGGTTGGAGAGCACTAACAGACAGGCTCCACAGTCTCGCCACAGTGGAGTTCATGCATGTTTTTAGGGAGGGCAACGCAACGGCTGACGCTCATGCTCGTGAGGGCATCGTGTCCCAATCTCATTTTTGTAGTTTCAGTAAGGTTGATCTGCCTCAGGCTATCCTGGAACCGATGGTAAGAGAGCATCACAGAGTGGGGATCGGCCTCAAGCTGGGATTCCACTCGTTAGTCTCAAATGTCATTGAGGGAGGGAAGATTTGGGTGTTCTTCAAGAACCAGATTGAGGTAACTGTTCTATCAGCCTCTAACCAAATGCTCTCCTTGAAAATTTGTTTGCAGGTCAATTCTACCCCCATACTGCTGTCAGTTGTATATGCCAATTGTAGTCGTATAGCTAGGCGCTCCTTATGGACCGACATGGCAGATGTATCCAGAGCCTGGTTAAGCCCATGGGCGGTATGTGGCGATTTTAACGTAGTCCTACAAGCATCCAAGAGGTTGAGCATTAGAAGGTCTGTGGACCCGAGCTCAATGGAATTCGCACCTGACGTGGGGCCACCGTGTTGGGAAAGGCCATCCAAACTGTCCATTCATGTGGGGCTTACTTGACAGGTGAGCCCCTTTCACCCAGGTCGTCCAGCGTCCTTGGACACTGGACGCTGCCACCTGCTTTAACACACACACACATGTACTTATATGTGTATATACCATACATATAGTATATATTCCATATATTATATATTATATAATATCTTATATTAAATGGGCGGGCCACTACAACGTGGATCCCACCCACTGGCAGCTTTTGTGCATGGGAGTGATCCCACACTGTTCATCAATCTGGTAGGAGCCAGCATCTCATGAGGTGTGGAGACCACACGTGGTGTATGGGTCTTACCCACACCGTCCATCCATTTCTTTTATATCTGTGGACGGCCAGCTGCAGGGCATTGCCCCTCTTGGCGTCAACATCCAAGCCGTCTAAATGGTGGGACCCATCTGCCATTTGATGTCAGCAATTTTTGTGGGTCCCACATGAGATCCAGACTGTCCAGACGGTGGGACACATATCCACGGCTCAACTGGTAGACGGAGTGAAAGATACCTCATTTCAACGCTGACATCTTGGCATTTATTTCAAGTGCAGGTGGCTACCAAGGAGTGAAAGGTACCTCATTTCAACGCTATGGTCGGTGGGGTCCTGGGACCCACCCACGCTATCCATTCACGTTGATGGGCCACACCGTGCTGTGTGTGTGGTCTCCACCATCCCTGGACGGTGGGACCCACCACACGTGTGGGGCCTCCCTTAATGCATGTGACCGTCCAGGCCGTCCAGGGCCTGGACGTTGTCTATATTTTAATATAATATTAATATATTATATAGTTTATTATAATATAAAATAATATTACATCTTTAATGTTGTGGTGGGAACTACGTGGGACCCACCTCTCCCTTTTAATGCTGAGAGTTGCACTTCAGCAGCTATGCATTTTATATTTTATATTATATATATATATATAAGGGTGAGCCCTACGTGGGACCACCTCTGCCTTTAAATGCAAGCTGCAGTTGTAGCAGCTATAATATACATGTATTATATACATTATATATTTTATATTTATACAGGAGAGTGGGCTCCACCACCAGTCGCTGCACACGGCAGCAATATCTGTGGGTCCCACCTGTTCCATCCACGCCGTTTATCTATGAGACCCACCATGATACATGTGTTGTATACAAACCGTCCAACCATTTGAAATATCATTTTATGGTGTGAGCAAAAGAATGGGTCAGATCTAAAGTTCAAGTGGACCCCACCATTTAAATAGTGGACCGTGACATCCACCGTTCAAACTTCTAAGGGCCGCAGTAGTTCCAATTAAAGCTGACAATTATTTTCACTTCATTTATCTCTACGTTAACTTATGAATAGGTCGGATCTCAAAATACATAAGGGTGGGCCCGATTTGAAATACATTTGGCCCATTTGACTCGGCCCATTTGACTCGGTCCATTTAAAGCGGCCCATTTGGTTTGGCCCATTTGAGCGGCCCACTCAATCAACCCGATGCAATATATGTGAGGCCCAATGTGATGTATGTGTGACCGTTATATTGTCTATGAATTCCTTATGTAGGCCACTCCTTGGGAGCAATGTTGGTTTGATGTCCACATTGATGGGCAATGATGGTTGGATGTCCACATTGTGACCTTCCCTTAGGACTTGTAAGGCCCTTTCTCATCATTTCCTTAGTGGGTTAACCCAAATGAGTGGGCCCCATTCACCGTAGACGGATGGCTCCACGCTATCTAATTGATATAACCACGGCTGAGTGTTGATCTTTATACTATGGTTGATCAGTTGATCACCCATGGACCCCGCTTTGTTTATCTACTGATTATCAATGCCGATTGTCGATTAGCGATCGAGCCCGATTGTCATGACCGATTTATCGATTTCGATTGTCGTGACTGATTGCCGATTCCGATTGACTTGACCGATTGCCGATTAGCGACCGAGGCCATTTATCATGACCGATTGTCGATTTCAATTGACGTGACCAATTTGTTGATTCTGATTTTAACCAATTCTGATTGTCGTGACCGATTATCGATTAGCGATCGAGGTCGATTATCGTAACCGATTACCGATTTCAATTGACGTAACCGATTTATCGATTCTGATTTTTGATCGATTCCGATTGTCGTGGTCGATTGTCGATTAGCGATTGAGGCCGATTATCGTAACCGATTTCCGATTGACGTGATCGATTTGCCGATTCCGATTATCGATCGATTCCGATTGTCGTGACCGATTTGTCGATTTCGATTGTCGAGGCCGATTCTGAGTGTCGATTCCAATTGTTGAGGCCGATTCCGATTGTTGAGGCCCATTGTGATGTATTCGAGGCCCATGGGACGTGGCCCATTGTGATATATTTCCGGCCCATATGGTGAGGCCCGACTTGATGTATATGTGGCCCATGAGTGAGGCCCATCGTGATGTGTATTAAGCTCTTAAGTGAGGCCCATGGTGCTGTATATTTGGCCCTGGTGTGAGGCCATGAGTCCACTGTATGTTAGGCTCTATGTGGGTCATTCCTTGGGGGCAATGTTGGTTAAATGTCCACATTGTCGAGGTTGATTGTCGATGCCGGTTATTGATACCGATTATGAGTATGTGACCGCATAGCATCATGATACATGCCCATACGCATCATCTGCATGTTTGTTATGAGATGTGGTTGACCATTGCATATGTCATTGGGCAGGTTGTTATGAGACTCCCTTATAGGCGGAGGTTATCTCACATGAGCGCACGGTATGCGCAGGATTGGTGCATGACTGGATTGTATGATTCATGCATCTTGCATTGTGTGTTGTGATTACTATACGCCCTAGCGACATCAGGGCCGTAGCCTCCACAGGCATATCGTGGATGGACAGATGGGACACCGAAAATGTTTGGTTCGAGCATCGGGCTGCCATAGATGGCCCTGGGTGAAAATTCCTAAATCCCTCTTGGTACCAGAGGACGCCCCAATGTCGAGACCGAGTGGATGTACATGAGCGCCCGAGTGCCGAATACCAGGAGGCCGCGTCTCCCACTGTGTCGTGGTCGGTTGGGAGGGGGTGTGGCCTTACTCGCCCGAGGGAGTAGGCATAGCTAGGCTGAGTTTGACCAGCTCGAGGAATGGGTCCGCTATCGACGAGCCGGGTAGGTATTGGCAGACTACTGGCCAGGTAGATAGTGAGGTCTCTTCCACTTACCTAGTTGTGCACTTGATGGGGCGACAAGTGGCGTGGAGTGTACTAGACCCCGGTGATGATCCCAAAGAGGAACCGTACTGATATGTGGACTTATTAAGCAGGAATTGCATATTCATTCATTCATTCACTATCCACTCGGACTGGTGGTGCGTAACTATTTGTTACGTGTACCTTCGCATGGCCAGGATTTCGGTTAGGCGCGCGACTAAGCTGAAATCAGGAGTTCACCATATTGAGTCTGACTATCCAAATTCAGGTATAGGACTAGTTTGGATAGAAGTCCCATGTGATGGACCCATAGCCTGCGATACTACGTACTATCATCCAGACTTCACTCCAACTTAGTCATTTCATTCGCACCGCATATTACATTGCATCCACAGTACTTAGCATTTTGGGTTGCCATGTTTTTACATTGATATGGCCATTAGTATTCATGCCTTGCATCGCATAGCCTTGGTACGGCTGATGGCACTCATAGACTTATCAATATATTTTCACTTATTTCGATATTGTATTATATCCTCGGCATCTAATATTTGGCTCGCTTTGACTCCTCATTTGTGTAACTGATTTGCATTGTGTACTCTGATATTGTATGACTCATGGACTTGTCAGTACTTCCGCTTACTCTGATATTGCTTACTTGGCACTTACCTTGTGCACACACTTTCACCACTCACTAAGCTTTTTATAAGCTTATGCACGATAGATGCGTGCAAGTGGCGTCAGGTTACAACAACATTGAGCTTGGAGCGTGCAGCGAACTTATGGAGCTTTGAATTTTGACATGTGTATCTCCCTTTCAGCACTATATTCAACTGTTTATATTAGTGGATATGTGATGATGATGTTGGCTTTGTGACTTGGGTAAAGTTGTGGTTATACTTATTATGAGTTAAATGTACATTGAAAAATCCTCCTTGTAGGATCCCAGGATCGGAATCTGTCGTATGGACACTAAGAGCCGAGAATGGGGTACTACGGAGGCTGTCGGCACCGGATTCGGCGATCAAGAATTTTGGGAGCCCGGCTTCTGAGTTTGGGGTGTGACATAAGAGGTATGTACAGCTAAACCTAACCTCTAGCGGGTTGTTGAATGGTCGATCTCTTCATCCAAAGCCAACAACGCAGTCTGTCATCTTATGGCAAAAACCCCCTGCCGGCTGGATAAAAGTTAATGTTGATGGGTCCTCGAGAGGAAACCCAAGGTTGGTAGGGGGCGGCGGAGTTTGTAGAAACGACAAGGGAGAGTTTATATTTGGTTTCTCTTTTGGTTACGGAGTGATGTCAAACATTGGAGCCGAGATCCAGGCGGCTCATGATGGGCTTCTTCAGTATTTGGAGAAAGGCTTTTCCCAAATTGTGGTGAAGTCGGATTCTGAATTGATGATTAAGGTTTTCAAGGAAAGTGTCAACATTGGCTAGAGATGGAAAGGTTGGAGAGCACTAACAGACAGGCTCCACGGTCTCGCCACAGTGGAGTTCATGCATGTTTTCAGGGAGGGCAACGCAACGGCTGACGCTCATGCTCGTGAGGGCAGCGTGTCCCAATCTCGTTTTTATAGTTTCAGTAAGGTTGATCTGCCTCAGGCTATCCTGGAACCGATGGTAAGAGAGCATCACAGAGTGGGGATCGGCCTCAAGTTGGGATTCCACTCGTTAGTCTCAAATGTCACTGAGGTAGGGAAGATTTGGGTGTTCTTCAAGAACCAGATTGAGGTAACTATTCTATCAGCCTATAACCAAATGCTCTCCTTGAAAATTTGTTTGCAGGTCAATTCTACCCCCATACTGCTGTCAGTTGTATATGCCAATTGTAGTCATATAGCTAGGCACTCCTTATGGACCGACATGGCAAATGTATCCAGAGCCTGGTTAGGCCCATGGGCGGTATGCGGCGATTTTAACGCAGTTCTACAAGCATCCAAGAGGTTGAGCATTAGAAGGTCTGTGGACCCGAGCTCAATGGAATTCGCAGTGGCAGTTGATGGAGCAGGCCTCCAAGATGCGGCCCACTCGGGCAACAGATTCACTTGGAGTAATAACCAGGCTGGTTCGGCGCGGTCGTGGGCTAGGTTGGACAGAGTCTTATTCAATAGGGAATGGGCCAACAGATTCAGGAGATTCAGAGTCGAGCATCTGCCCAGGGTGAACTCTAACCACTCCCCCTTGCTTTTAATTTTTCCTAGGTCCTCCTCCCCTTCGGTTCCTTCTCCTTTCAAGTTCCAAAGGATGTGGACCCTCCATGCTTCCTTCCTTCCAATTGTCAAAGCAGGTTGGGAGAGCCAGTCCACGCTGCACCCAATGTTAAATCTCCCTTTCAAGCTGAGGAGTGTTAAAAGGGCTCTGAAATACTGGAACAAGGAAGAGTTTGGGAATATCTCCCTTCAAGTGTCTATAGCAGAAACGAGAGTCGATGATTTAGAAAAAAATATGCAAACCCCACAGGCACCCGACCTCTCGATAAACCTTCAGCGAGCACATCAACACTCGACCTCTGATTGTCGTCACCAATTTGCCGATTCTGATTATCAATCGATTCGATTGTCGTGACCGATTTGCTGACTTTGATTATCGATTGATCTAATTGTCGTGACCGATTTTCTGACTCTGATTATCGATCGATCCCGATTGTCATGACCAATTTGCCGATTCTGATTATCGATCGATCCGATTATCGTGACCGATTTGCCGACTCTGATTATCGATCGATTCCGATTGTCGTGACCGATTTACCGATTCTGATTATCGACCGATCCGATTGTCGTGACCAATTTACCGATTCTAATTAGCGATCGAGGGTGATTATCGTGACCGATTTACCAATTCTGATTATCGATCGATCCAGATTGTCGAGGCCAAGTATCAAAGCCGATTCCGATTGTCGAGGTCGATTGTATAGGCCGACTCCGATTGTTGAGGCCGATTCCGAGTGTCGATTCCGATTGTCGAGACCTATATGATGTATATGCGAACCGTAGTTGAGGCCTACTGTGATGTATTCATGGCCCATGGGCAAGGCCCATTGTGGTGTATTCGTGGCCTATGGGCAAGGCCATTGTGATATGTATTAGGCCCATGATGTATGACGCATTTGATGTATTCGTGACCCATGTGTAGGGCCCACATGTCATGTATTTGAAGCCCATGAGCAGGGCCCACCTGTTGTGTATATGTGGCCCTTGAGTAAGGCCCATGGTGTTGTATATTAGGTCCTTGTATGAGGCCATGAGTCTACCATATATTAGGCTTTATGTGGGTCATTCCTTGAAGACAATGCTAGTTAAATGTCCACATTGTCGAGATCGATTGTCGATGCCGGCTATTAATACCAATTATGAGTATGTGACAGCATAACATCATGATACAAGCCCATACGCATCATCTACGTGTTTGTTATGAGATGAGGTTAATCATTATATATGTCGTTGAGCATGTTGTTATGAGACTCCCTGATAGGCGGAGGTTATCTCACATGAGCGCACGGTATCCGCAGGATTGATGCATGACTGGATTGTATGACTCATGCATCTTGCATTATAATTACTGTACGCCCTAGCAACATCAGGGCCGCTGCCTCCACAGGTATATCGTGGATGGCCAAACAGGACACCGAAAATTTGTTCTAGCATCAGGCTGTCATAGATGGCCCTAGGTGAAAATTCTTAAACCCTCTTGGTACCAGGGGATGCCCCAACATCGGGACCAAGTGGATACATGAGCACCCGAGTGCCGAATACCAGGAGGTCACGTCTCCCACTGTGTCGTGGTCGGTTGGGAGGAGGTATGGCCTTACCCGCCCAAGCGTAGGGGGCATAGCTAGGCTGAGTTTGACCAGCTCGTGAATGGGTCCGCTATCGACGTGTCGAATAGGTATTGGCAGACTATTGGCCAGGCGAATAGTGAGGTTTCTTATGCTCACTTGGAGTGTGCTGCTAGGAGAGGAGCAGTGCCATTTGGAGCGTACTAAACTCCAATGATGATCCCAGAGATGAACAGTACTGATATGTGGATTTATTAAGCAGGAGTTGTATACTCATTCATTTATTCATTCACTATCCACTCGAGCTAGTGGTGCGCAACTATTTGTTATGTGTACCTTCTCAATGACCAGTATTTCGGTTGGAGCGTGCGACTAACCTGAGATCAGGAGTTTACCACATCGAGTCTGACTATCCAAATTTAGGTATAGGACTAGTTTGGATAGAAGTCCCTTATGATGAATTCCATAGCCTGCGATACTACATACTATCATCCCGACTTCACACTCCAGCATGGTCATTCCATTCGCACTGCATATTGCATTACATCCGTGGCATATGACATTTTGGGTTACTATGTTTCTACATTTAGATGGTCTAGATACTGCTGACGCTATTCGTGAACTTATCAGGAATTGCATATTGCATCGCATTCTTGAAATCTAATAGTTGACTCTTTATGACACCTCATTTGCATAGCTGTTCTATATTGCGTATTCTGATATTGATTAACTCATGGACTTGTCCATATTTCCGCTTACTCTGTTGTCGTATGATTTATGATCTTGTTAGTATTTCTGCTTACTCTGATAATTCATGATCTTATTAGTATTTCTACTTATTCCGATATTGTACGATTTATGGATTACCAGTAATTCCGGTATTGTATGATGATGGCATTGTATTGAATACTTAGCACTTACCTTGTGCACACACTTACACCACCCTCTAAGCTTTCTATAAGCTTATGCACGATAGATGTGTGTAGGTGATGTTAGGTTGCAGCAGTGTTGAGCTTGGAGCGTGTAGCGGTCTTCTGGAGCTTGATTTTCGATTTATGTATTTCCCTTTTTGTATTGTACTTAATGATTATATTAGTGGATATGTGATGATGATGTTGCCTTTGTGATTCGGGTAATCTTGTGGTTATGCTTATTACGAAATAAATGTACATTGGAAAATCCTCCTTGTAGGATCCTAAGATCGAAATTTGGCGTATATACGCTAGAGCTGAGAATGGGGTACTATGGAGGCTGTCAGTACCGGATTCGGCGATCGAAAATTTTGTGAGCCCGGTTTTCGAGTTTGGAGTGTGACAGAAGTTGGTATTTGAGCATAACTTGGGAATACCTGAAGATAACATCACATATCTGCTAATAGATACCTTACACCGTATGATTCTTGAGAACTTAGAATGATTAGACCCCCGAGTTCGAATAACTTAAAGATTTTCTGATATAGCTCCCTTCTGTTGAGATTGTGAGGCTGCATAGTATTCCAGTTTCGATCATTTTCGACCCAGGATCCGAGGTTCAGTAGGGTCATCATAGTGTTGATGAGGCATTTTGTAAGCAGGGGGCTGAGGTTTGTGGGCGTTATCCCCATCCCTTGGGTGTTTGATTATGATGGTATGGAGTGTTCTAATAGGATTTCCCTCCCTTGGTGAGCTCTGTATTGGTTGTATTGTAATTAAATTTCGAGAACAAAATTTTTATTAGGAGGGGAGAGCTGTAAGACCCGTATCCTATACTATACCGTTCCGTAGGCCTTCGCGGTCCTTCTGGTCGAATTCCAGTGACCCGCGATCTGTTATCAGCATTTGCACGCGATCTTGAGTCGTATCCCGTATTTAAGAGTCGGCTCGACCCGAGACTTGCACCCTAGCGACCGCACCGTCGCTGCAGTTCCAACGTCACGTCTCGCGCGCCGAGGTGATACCCGGGCCAGGAGACGTGGGCCCGCGTCCAGTTCGAGAAAAAAATACCGTACGTTGCAATTTCGCGAGAATCTCTACGAAATGTCACATCAATCCATCAATCAATCAAAGTACTCCCATCACCTCACACCCCATCCCCAAGTACAACCACCCCTCCCCTAAAGTCAACACTCTCTTACAACCAAGTACACCTACCCATCACTCACCATCCCTCTCTCCCATCACTCCTCTCCCATCATCTCTCTCTCTCTCTCATTCTCTCTCTCATTCTCCCAAGCAACCCCAAGAGAAGAATCGTCCATGGCTTCCATGGAGAAGCCATGTGTGGCCCACTTTCCTATCACCCAATCCCAACCTCTAAAATCGATCTCAACCGTTGAATCTTGTTCCCATAAAGCTCTACAATGCGTTGGTGGAAAAATGAAGAAGAAGATCCTATGGTGGGTGATCTTGTATTTGTCTTTTTGTGATTTAAGGGCTTACGTTGGTGGGACCCATCTTGATGTATGCAATGTATAGGGAGGGCCCATAGTGGCAGGGCCCCTCCTCTCTCACGTTCGTCTCTCTCTCTCTATGTGTGGCCCACCTTGAGGAAGTGAGTAGATCCATGCCATCCATGTGGAGAGAACATTTCAGGCTTGGCCCCACGGTCTGGACAGACCTAGCAATGCGGACTGTCCAGCCTGCCAGTAGCCCTGTTTGAAGGGAAAGCATAAATATCAGCTGACCCAAAACTGTGTAGGCCACCCTCGTGGACCCCACTGTGATGTATGGGCTTTATCCCCACTGTGATGTATTGCCCGTTTCAACGGTTCAGATCAACAGCAGGGTGTGGCCTGCATCGTAGTACCAGCAGCAGGGTCGTCCCCTGCTGACCGCTTGGATGAAGGAAAGGCACAAATATCAGCTTGTTTGGAGCAGGTGGGCCACACGTGTGGACCCACCTGACATTTGCATATCATCCAAGCCATCCACCGTCCCTAGACGGTGGAGCCTGCATTGATGTATATGTTGTATCCACCGTCCAGCTGTTGGACGGTGGTACACACCATGATGTATTTATCTTGTATCTAGACCATCTATCTGTTTTGCTAGGTGGGACCCACTGTCGTATGACATCAGCAAGTTCCGTGGGTTGCATCCACACCGCCCATCCGTATGGACCCACCTGACGAATGGTTTGGGTGTCGTATACATGGTAGGTGGGCCGCCTCTGACGTGGAACCCACCTTCATTATATATAAAATATAATATAAAATAAAATCTGTACCGTCCAGACTCATCTGGACGGTGGAATCTGGGCTGCCCATGTATATATATATATATATATATATATATAGGTGGGATGGCCTACCCACGTGTGTGAGACCCACCTGACGAATGGATTGGATGGTTGGACCTGGTCGTGATCCACACCGTCCACGTGTGGCCTCCATCTTAATTGATGTGTAAACTCACATCGTCCGTCAAATAAGGTGTGGTCCACCTTGATTTTTTTTAATTCTATTGCTGCACCGTCCATCATCTGGACAGTGGGCCAGCAAGCCACATCAGCAGCAGCAGTTGCTGCATCGTCAGCAAGTTCCGTGGGTTCCGTATGATTGTATGTGTCAATCCAAACCGCCCATCTGCTTGGACAACAGCTGTGTGGGCCCAATCATGCCGTAGGTGTTAATCCAAACCGTCCAACCACCTTGGATGCATGTATTGTACAGCCACATCATCCATCTGTTTTGTTGGGGTCCACCTTGAAGAGGAGTTGTATATTTGCACCGTCCATTCCTGGATGGTGCTATTTGTGGCCCACCTTTGATGAATGTATTGTACATCCACACCGTCCAGATTGTGTTGGACGGTGCTGAACAATGTTTGGACAGTGCTGATCATCATTAGTGGGCCATGTGCCCCATGAAATGATAGTGTACAGTGATACACATGTTACACCTACAACCATTGAAATGAGTTTTGGTGTGATCCAAGCCCACTTGAGGCCCATTAATGTGGCCCATTGATGCAGCTCATTTGATGTGTATGAGGCCCATGTACAGGGCCCACCTGTGATGTATCTTTGGCCCATGTGTAAGGCCTACCTATTGTGTAATCGAAGCCCATGGGTTGTGGCCCATTGTGATGTATTCGAGGCCCATGGGCAAGGCCATAGTAGTGTGTTTATGGCCCATATGATGAGGCCCATTGAGATGTATTTTCGGCCCATATGACGTGGCCCATTGTGACGTATTTCTGGCCCATTTGGTAAGGTCTAATGAGATGTATTTCTGACCCATATGGCATGGCCATTGTGATGTTTTTGTAGCCCATTTAATGAGGCCCACTTGTTATATATTGAAGGCCCGCTGAGATATGTGATTTTTGCCATACTGTATGTAATGATGTTTATGTGGGCCACTCCTTGGGAGTAATGTTGGTTAAATATCCATATTAGGACTTTCCCTTAGGTCTTGTTAGGCCATCTCATTAATGTCGATTTGCCGGTTCTGATTATCGAGATCGATCCAATTGTCGTGACCGATTTGCCGATTCTGATTATCGATCGATCCGATTAACGTGACCGATTTGCTGACTCTGATTATCGATCAATCTCAATTGTCATGACCGATTTGTCGATTCTGATTATCGATTGATCCAATTGTCGTGACCGATTTGCCGATTATGATTATCGATTGATCCGATTGTCATGACCGATTTGCCGACTTTGATTATCGATCGATCCCGATTGTTGTGATCGTTTGCCGATTCTGATTATCGATCGATTCGATTATCGTGACCGATTTGCCGATTCTGATTATCGATCGATCTGATTGTCGTGACCGATTTACCGATTCTGATTATCGATCGATCCAATTGTCGTGACCGATTTGTCGATTCTGATTATCGATCGATCCAATTGTCGTGACCGATTTGCCGACTCTGATTATCGATCGATCCCGATTCTCGTGACCGATTTGCCAGTTCTGATTATCGATCGATCCGATTGTCGTGACCGATTTACCGATTCTGATTATTGATCAATCTGATTGTCGAGACCAGTTTTCTAACTCTAATTATCGATCGATCCCGATTGTCGTGACCGATTTACTGATTCTAATTATCGACTGATCCGATTGTCGTGACCGATTTGCTGATTCTGATTAGCGATCAAGGCTGATTATCGTGACCGATTTACCGATTCTGATTATCGATCAATCCCGATTATCAAGGCCAAGTATCGAAGCCAATTCCGATTGTCGAGGTTGATTGTATAGGCCGACTCCATTTGTTAAGGCTGATTCCGAGTGTCGATTCCGATTGTCGAGACCTATATGATGTATATGTGAACCGTAGTTGAGGCCTACTGTGATGTATTCATGGCCCATGGGCAAGGCCCATTGTGGTGTATTCGTAGCCTATGGACAAGGCCATTGTGATATGTATTAGGCCCATAATGTATGATGCATTTGATGTATTCGTGACCCATGCGTAAGGCCCACATGTCATGTATTTGAAGCCCGTGAGCAGGGCCCACCTGTTATATATATGTGGCCCTTGAGTAAGGCCCATAGTGTTGTATATTAAGTCCTTGTATGAGGCCATGAGTCTACCATATATTAGGCTTTATGTGGGTCATTCCTTGAGGGCAATGCTGGTTAAATGTCCACATTGTTGAGATCGATTGTCGATGCCGGTTATTAATACCGATTATGAGTATGTGATAGCATAACATCATGATACATACCCATACGCATCATCTGCATGTTTGTTATGAGATGAGGTTGAGCATTGCATATATCATTGAGCATGTTGTTATGAGACTCCCTGATAGGCAAAGGTTATCTCACATGAGCACACGGTATACGTAGGATTGATGCATGACTAGATTGTATGACTCATGCATCTTGCATTATGATTACTGTACGCCCTAGCAACATCAGGGCCATAACCTCCACAGGCATATCGTGGATGGCCAGACGGGACACCGAAAATTTGTTCTAGCATCAGGCTACCATAGATGGCCCTGGGTGAAAATTTCTAAACCCTCTTAGTACCAGAGGATGCCCCAACATCGAGACCGAGTGGATACATGAGCGCCCGAGTGCCGAATACCAGGAGGCCGCATCTCCCACTGTGTCGTGATTGGTTGGGAGGGGGTGTGGCCTTACCCGCCCAAGCGTAGGGAGAATAGCTATCGACGTGCCGGATAGGTATTGGCAGACTATTGGCCAGGCGGATAGTGAGGTTTCTTACACTCACTTGGACTGTGCTGCTGGGAGAGGGGCAGTGCCATTTGGAGTGTACTAAACCCCGGTGATGATCCCAGAGATGAACAGTACTGATATGTGGACTTATTGAGCAGGAGTTGCATACTCATTCATTTATTCATTCACTATCCACTTGGGCTGATGGTGCGCAACCATTTGTTATGTGTATTTTTGCAATGGCCAGGATTTTGGTTGGGGCGCACGACTAACCTGAGATCAGGAGTTTACCACATCGAGTCTGACTATCCAAATTTAGGTATGGGACTGGTTTGGATAGAAGTCCCTTGTGATGGATTCCATAGCCTGCGATACTACGTACTATCATCCCGACTTCACACTCCAGCATGGTCATTCCATTCGCACCGCATATTGCATTACATCCGCGGCATATGACATTTTGGGTTACTATGTTTCTACATTTATATGGTCTAGATACTACTGACGCTATTCATGAACTCATCAGGAATTGCATATTGCATCGCATTCTTGACATCTGATAGTTGACTCTTTATGACACCTCATTTGCATAGCTGTTCTATATTGCGTATTCTGATATTGATTGACTCATGGACTTGTCCATATTTTCAATTACTCTGTTGTCGTATGATTTATGATCTTGTCAGTATTTCTGCTTACTCTAATAATTCATGATCTTATCAGTATTTCTACTTATTCCAATATTATATGATTTATGGATTACCAGTAATTCCGGTATTATATGATAATGGCATTATATTGAATACTTGGCACTTACCTTGTGCACATACTTACACCACCCTCTAAGCTTTCTATAAGCTTATGTACGATAGATGCATGCAGGTGATGTCAGGTTGCAGCAATGTTAAGCTTGGAGTGTGCAGCGGTCTTCTGGAGCTTGATTTTTTATTTATGTATTTTCCTTTTTATATTGTACTCAATGATTATATTAGTGGATATGTGATGATAATGTTGCCTTTGTGATTCGGGTAATCTTGTGGTTATGCTTATTACGAAATAAATATACGTTGGAAAATTCTCCTTATAGGATCCTAGGATTGGAGTCTGGCGTATATACGCTAGGAGCCAAGAATGGGGTACTACAGAGGCTGTCAGCATCGGATTCGGCGATCGAAAATTTTGTGTACCCGGTTTTCGAGTTTGGGGCGTGACAGACACGCGAGGGAGATCAATTGTGGAGAGCATTATAACGGCCCAGGAGATGATGAGGGACATTAGCAGAAAAGTCAGGGGGGGTAATCTCATGCTTAAGATTGATTTGGAGAAGGCGTATGACAGGCTTGACTGGAAATTTCTGAAGCTGGTTTTGAGCCGATTCGGGTTTAGCGAGCAGTGGATCAGTTTAGTGGAACATTGTTGGTCAAATAGCTGGTTTTCAGTCCTAATGAATGGAGAGGTTGCTGGTTACTTCAAGTCTTCTAGGGGCCTCCGCGAGGGCTACCCCCTCTCGCCCGGCCTTTTCATCTTAGCTATGGAAACCTTCAATCGCGGCTTCAAGTGCCCCATGGAGAGGGGGCCAGGCAAGCCTTTTCAGCTCAAACAGGGCTGCCCGACCATCTCGCATTTACTCTTTGCAGACGATACGCTTCTTGTCCTCAATGTAAGTCGCTCTTCGATCCAAGCCACTTAACACTTCCTCTCCTTATTCCAAGCAGCGTCTGAGCTGAAAATTAACCAGCGCAAGAGCACGTTCCATTGCTCGGCTAGAATCCCAGATAATAGGGCCAAGAACATAGAGCATCTCATTAGCTTCCCCAAGGCTAGAGCGGGCTTCAAATATCTAGGTGTTTCGATTATTTCAAGTTGATCTAAGAGATCTGACTTCCAATTCCTACTGGACAAGATCCAATCCAAGATCAATGGATGGGCCGCCAGATTTTTATCGCAAGCGGGGAGAATAACATTAATCAAGCATGTCTTGGGGAGCATCCCGATCCACATCCTTGCTGCGTCGAAGGTCTCGCTAGGTGTCCTAGGCGATTTGGAAAAGAAATTCTCCAATTTCCTTTGGGGATGGGCTGACGGTAAGGCTAAGCTTCACTGGATCAGTTGGAAGAAGGTCTATAGGCCTATCAGTGAAGGTGTGCTTGGAATCAGACCTCTCAGGAGCATAATGAAGACTTTCTGATTGAAATTGGCCTGGTCAGCCAAATTTCTGGAGCCGGCTAGTCAGTGGGCTTCTTTGATGAAGGCTAAGCACCTGTCCGATTTCTCTGCTATAGGCGGCCCTGTGGCAAGGGTGGGCGGCTCCCCCATTTGGAACTTAGTTAGAGCCTTGTTCCCTTTGCTAGAAGGATTGGTCCAATGGATCATTGGCATAGGGGACAGAAGTCTGTGGGCCGATAACTGGTCTGGTTTGGGCCCGCTGCATCTGCTCCTGAAGGATCTGATCCCAGACACAATCCAGAATCTAAAAGTTAATGTCTTTCTTGGCAATGATGGCCCTCTTCCTCCTTCCTCCACTCTCCATTTGCTGCCGCAGTCTGCCCTAGACTCCATTTTCTAGGGCGGTTTCTCGACGTTAGGTAACGAGGACTCCTGCTTCTGGCCATTAGACCCCTCAGGTAACTTCTCGGTGAAGTCAACTTGAAATTTATGCAAGTCCCCTTCCCAACGCAGGAGCTGGGCTAAAGGAGTTTAGCAAGGGAAGCTCCCGCCTAAGATCTCCGTTTTCATCTAGCGGCTTCTGCAAGGGGCGGTGGCAGTGGATGATAAGGTTAGATCAAGGGGAGTTTCTTTGGCTTCCTCCTGCATCTGTTATGGGGAAGAAAGTTCCCTCAGACCCCAGGGCGAATCCCTGGCGCATCTCTTCCTCCATGGCGTGCTGGCCTCTAATGTCTGGCGGCATTTCGATGTTCTGGCTGGTATCCCCTCCCTTCCGTCAAATTCGGTGGAAATGAGGATGAAACAGTGGTGGACGGTAGCTGCTGAATCTGGCAACCACTCCATTAACATGGTGGTTCCCAGCCTTATCCTATGGGAGATTTGGAGGTCCAGGAATTTCATGAGGATGGAGGGCAGGTTTCGCTCGAGTGCAGCTACTATCAGCAGGGTAGATTTCTGGGTGAAAATGACTCTTTCGGATGGGAGGAACTCCCCTAAACTCCCCACATTCCAGGTGGTCAGATGGATCAGGCTGTTAGTGGGGTGGTCCAAACTAAATGTTGACGGGTCTGCGCGCGGCAACCCAGGGCCATCTGGCGAGGGTGGGTTATGCAGGGACACAGATGGCAATTTGTGTTTTGCGTTCACAGCTAGTTTTGGTGTGGGCTCGAGCAACAAAGCAGAGCTAAGGGTGATCTGGCAAGGCCTGTTCTTTTGCCTGGCCCAGGGCCATCTGGCGAGGGTGGGTTATGCAAGGACACAGATGGCAATTTGTGTTTTGCGTTCACAGCTAGTTTTGGTGTGGGCTCGAGCAACAAAGCAGAGCTAAGGGTGATCTGGCAAGGCCTGTTCTTTTGCCTGGCCCAGGGCCTATATAGAGTGGAGGTTGAATCTGACTCCAGGTTTGTGATTAGTCTCCTCAATGGGGACTCAACCCCGAGTTGGGGTTGGAAATATTGGCTTAGAAGGATTAATGCCCTCAGGAGCCAGGGGGCGTTCAGGTTTCAGCATATCCCGAGGGAGGAAAATGGCCCTGCTGACGCGCTGGCCTGCCTGGGCAGCTCCTCCCAGGAATCACTGTTCTTCAGGAATTCGGCAGACCTTCCTCACCTGATTAGAGGCCTGGTCGTGTTAGATAAAACTGGTTTGGGGTTAATTAAAAAATCGTGTAAAGGGCCTCTTATGTAGAGGGCCTCCATAGGATTGGCGCCCATCCATGTCTTTTTGTTGGATGGGTGCCCGAATGTCAGTTCGGTCCATGTATAGCTATCTTTCTTGAATAAATGGATCGTTTGGTTTTAAAAATTAAAATTAAAATTTAAAAAAAAAAAAAAATGCCCCAGCAAGCAAGGGGCCTCCTTTTCCTGGACAAGGTTGGTCTAGGAGCGATCAGGGACAGGAAGATTTAAGGCTTGCCTTCTCCTTTGGAGTTTTTTTTCGGTGTTTTTTTATTTTGGCCCGGATGTCCCAGTTTTTCTTACGATAGGTCTTCCTTAGGTCCTTCTTTCCTAAGCAGACCCGAAAATTGTATTTTTTTTGTCCAGAATGAAATATATCACACTCATTATAAAAATAATAATAATAATAATAATAATAATAATAATAATAATAATAATAATAAATAAAAGCCTTGTTGTCTCTCTTCCTTTGATTTTTAAGAGTGATTTTTTCTTCATTGGTGAAGGTGGCTTCTTCCTCCATAGTGGGTTCTACATACCCATCGGTGATGATCTCTCATAGTTCTTGCGACCCGAACAACGCCTTCATTTGGATGCACCACTTTTTATAGTTGTCCTTTGACAACTTAGGAACCTGTGGCTGGATTGTACTAGCCATCTTTTTCTATTTTTTAAAGAAGAAATGGCTGATTTTTTAAATGAAGGGAGAGAGGGATGGAATAGAAGATCTGATTTTTATTTTTTATTTTTTTTTTTAAAAAAAAAAACAAATTTTTTTAAGTTGGAAAAACTTCTGAAATTTGATTTTTATTTTTTTATTTTATTTTACTGGAAAACTGTTGAAATCTTATTTTTCTTGAACAGATTTTTTCTTGAAATCTTTTTTTTTTTTTTCTAGGCTGAAAAGCTGCTGAAATCTGATTTTTTTTTTTTTTTCTTGAACAGATTTTTCTGAAAAAAATCTGTTTTTGGCTGGGAAAAAAATTGCTGGAAACTTCTTCTAGAAAAAGAACTTGGCTCTGATATCAGTTTGTTGGCTTTATAAGCCAATCGTTTCTTTGCTTCAAGATAACAGAATTTTCTGAGCTTTACAAAGCCTTAGCACAATTCAAAAATTTGATGCAGAGGGAAGAAAGAAGAAAAATAGAAATTTTATTTTCTTAAACTGTTTTGCTGCTACAAACTTCTCACACTTAGTTGTTTTTCTTGCTTGCTATTCACCGTTGCTTCTTCACTTGCTTACTACAACCGGATACAAGGTGCTTATAGGCTTTTGAATGTAAGGTGAAAAGACAAAACTACCCCTACTAGGAGCTTCTAACACTTAATGTTCCTAGAAAATTCACAAAACATTTCATCTTCCAAAACAGCTCCATGGGAAGTGTTGTTGTGCTGTGGAAGATGAACAGTCACAGCAATTGTTGGGCTTTGGTTTGCAATTCCAACACGGGCTTCGATGAGCTTGGCAAATGAATCTTATTTGTAGGGCTCATCTTTGGAGATCCAAATCACCGCTGTGGCCCCATATGGTGAGTGGGAGCGCCATAAAATTTTCCCCATTGTTGGATCCTAACCATCTAGTATGGCCCTCTTTAAATGTAGACCATTGCTTTGCTTGTTCATTTTCTTTGAATGGACAGGATCATCTAAAAGGGGGAGGTATTAAGGCATGGTCCACATAACGTTGGGCCTAGAGAGAGAATAGAACTACTTGTTGCAGGTGAAGTTATCTGCAATATCTGGCAAATCCCTTCACATTTTGGCTGGAGGAATGCCAAACCCGACGACACTGAAGCTCTCGGACTCAGGCCACTCCTATGGACACCAAAAACACGCTTAAGATACTTGAATGTGTGCATATGTTAGTTTATGATCATACCAGCACCATACTCGCTTTCGTTGGATGGTTACAATCTAAATCCATTGGTATATAAGGTTCATGGATCAGTGTATGTTTTTTCATTTGAATGTACAATATTGTCTATTTGTTTTCAAGTGGGAGCCTAACCCAAGTTGATTGACACCATACTAATTTATCCCCATTTGTGATAAGATTTCATAATCTACCTTTCTTTACCCTTATTCACCTCAATTTTCCCTAATTTACCCTAATATTTCATAATTTACCTTAATTTACCCTAATATTCCCTTTTTCCTTAATTTGCCCTAATTTACCATAATATTCCCAAAATTACCTTAATTTGCGCCTATTTGTAGTGCCGTAACTCATCTTAGGTTGGCTTAGTCAATTGAAACCCTCCCAATTGGGATTACATCCCAAGTAGATGAAAATTTTTAAAATACTTTACACATTTTTTAGAATAGACCCCGTGGTGTAAAGTTACTAAATACTCTTTTATATATAAGATATAATAATCCAATAGAATTAAAAACAAGACTAGTCTTGCATAACCAATTAACCACAAGTTCCTTGAAATAGTACACTCCAATATTGTGGTGTGGACATTTGGTAGGTCACTAATCACATGTTTTCTCTTGAAAACGATCAACAAGTGAGTCAGAAGACCCCGTGATTTTGATGTGGTGATTTGGGCACCGTGTCTAAGTACATGTGTTAAAGATCCAAAAGGACACCGGAGGTAGGCTTAATTTATCCTTGCAAGAAAATGAAAGAAATGAGAGACGGGACAGACATACACAAGAGTCATAGCAAAAAGAAATTCATGCCCTTGTTGGATGATCTCTAGGAAATGTTGAATCTGGAGGTGGCCCAAATTCCCCATCCAAACAACCAAAACAAAAGCAAGATAGTCTTTACCACGTCATCCGAGCATGTATGTACTTTCATGATCGTTCAGTCTAAGTTGGTGCAACCAAACACACCCTAAAAAATAAGCTAATCTTAATTTTTAATCATAAGATTTAAATCAGTTTCTCGAAGGATTAAAGCGTACTGGTTCAAGTAATGCATATACTTGTATCTAACACTAACGATAATGTCTCCTTACGATTCTCTGATAAGCCTATGAAATCCCAGGATCTTGTAGTGTGAAGCTGCAACATGGTGTTAGGGAGAACCGAAACAACTCCTTCCATCTCTGTAATAATCATCTCATTTGAAAACATGGCTACTTCTTCCTTAGATAATTTAGCAAATCCATTGAAACTCTTTCCATAACTATAGACTAATGACTCTTTGGCCTTGGAGCTACTGCATACATACAATTTCAGACATCTCAGAGAAAAGAAAAAGAGAAGCTCCCATTAGTTTGGGTATGTGCTGAGAAACAAGACCATTTGCCATCATCGGTCGTCTCTCCTCACAATATATATTTGTTAACTGGGGCTCAATTTCAATGCACACACTGTATACCACATCTCTTACCATCCAATAATGGTAAGCAGGATTTCTGACGTGTATATTGAAATGGGGATTTTCAAAGCGCATGTTGGGATAATCCCAATTCACAACTTGTTCTGAGATTCCCACCAGCTGTCACTAGATTGTGGGAGGTACTTGGTTACATGAGTTGTGATGATCACTATACATTGTATGTATATGATCTTCTTTCTCATCTTATCATCATCGCCGTTGTTGTTATTTTAGTGGTAATAGAAATAGTAGCGGCATTCGTAGTATCATGAGTAACCTTCCAAGAACATATTGAACATGGTGTGATGCAACACAACAGACACACCTTAGGAAGATTTCCCATGCATGTATACAACATGAACCTGTATAAAACACCAATTTGAGTTTTCTATCGGTGACGGAAGATTGTCCTCTTTGACAACAACACCAACATGAAACTGGATCTCTCAATTCAAGCAAAGTGCGAGGGAAGATTGTCCTCTGCGACGACATTTGGGAATATTCCAGGGTCATGGAGGCTGACGGATTGGGTAACATCATGGCTGATAGTGCATACTTTGATTTCGCCTTCTCTTATCCATTACCGAGTACTCTTCTCAGTGTAGAAGATGGTGTAAAAGTATTGAACTACATTCAAGCTACTGAGTAAGGAATACCTAAATCATCTCTGTTCCATGAGGACGTCTAGAAGTAGTTTTTTTTTTTTTTTTTTAATAGACTGCATTTGGATATAGAATCGAATCGAATTGTGATTTTGTTCACTATGGGTTAAAATAGTGTCATGCCACTTCGGAATGAATCATGATTCATTTCGATTTTGCATCCAAACGCACCATTAGCCTTCAGATCTTTTGAACATGAAACTGCATGGTTTAACTAACCCCATCGGAACAATCGTCATCGATAAGACATGGAAAGATGCATCTGCCCCCTGCGTCATCTCCCTCTCCTCCAAAGTACCCAACCCAGTCACTCTAGACATTCTCACGGTAATGTGGATTATTGGATGCTTTCCTCGATTGGTGTGGTTTGGAGAAACCTCTAATACATTGAACTTTGGATGAATTGATTGCCGAATGTGATAGCCTGTTCACTCCCCAAGTATAGGGTTGTGATGTAGTAATAAACTCGGTGAGACCGAGGTCGATTCCCAAGGGACTGAAACTTGTACGTAATCTAAGACTAAGTAGAAGTAGAACTAGACTAAGATGAAATCTATATCGATTGAATTTAAAGAATAATGTCGAAATAGTTATCTAAAATTTAGAATTCAAAGGTAGGAAACTAGGGATTCAGAGGATTCACTTGTAGAGATCAGGGAGATCTTATGCCTGCATCAAAAACTCAACTGAACTTAGAGTCTTATCTTCATCCAGTTGAAGAATGTAACCATGGAAATCAAGACTGAACTTCCTTTGATATAGTTTTCAAGAGATAAAAGGTATATGAATTAGAATGGATTCCATCACCAAACCATGCCCAGGAGACAAAGCAAATAACAGAATTAAACTAATTACCAATCAATCAATAATGTATGAAGGTTAAGAAGGGTACCGTCATCCGACCATGCCTAGGAGACGATGGTGAATAACAGGGCTTCCTGACGTCATAAACATAAAAAGGAAATGAACATGCTCAAAGCTATCGTAGACCCATTATAATTTTAGTCACAACAGACCATTAAAAACTAAAAACATTCCCTTAATTAACTAAAATCAACATCAGTTCAGTCTAAACAAAAGGCACAAGCAAATAGTTCTCCCATCACGCCACAAGCTTCACCTCTTAGCCATAGCTAAGAGGTTTAGCCGACCATGATTAGGCTATCTTCAAAATTAAGCATAAAGAAAAATAAATAAAACTAAGAAAAATCTTCTCAAACTTTATCTCTTCGGACGTCCCAACTTGGATAGAAATTCAATGCTCCGGCTCTCTTTCATCTCTTTTTATAACAACAGGGAGTCGGTGGAGAAACGATGGCTGTGACAGAGTCGAAGATGGAGTATCCTGTTTCTCGCAGCGAGAAACGCACAGCATATACACTGATTCTTAGTGAGTCCCATTCTTGACGCCGAAGAAGAAATCCACTCCGTCCATCAGTTTCTCCTCACAAAACCAGTCAGAGATGGAGGGTTTTGGACTTCTTTTGATGCGGCCCACTTGGCTTATCATGTAACATAGTTCTGTCGTCCATCCGTTTTTCACCTTCTGTCCGCCATGTTTCAAACCAAGATCAACTAGATCTTGGTCTAAATCCTCCTATAATTCGAATGGACGGTTCTAATTGACTATATGGACGATGAGTGGGGCCCACAGCGATCACCCGCAGCCTCTGTTGTGAAGCAGAGCCCGCGAATTCGCGCTGTGGTAGTCGGTGGACCCATGATTGACGTCGGTTGAGAAATCCACACCGATCATTGAACTATACTCGAAAAACCAATTGGAAATGGCTAGCTTTTAATTAGATTCGGTGTGGCCCACGTCGTTTTCTGTTCTGCCGTCCGTCCTGGGTTTGAAAGGTGATCTATCTGTCTGTATGTACATGGTACCAAAAGGAAAGCTAGGAGAGGGTTTTGCCCCTACTATAGAGAGTATTGACAGTCTAGATCATCTGAACGGATGATGGGTGGGGCCCACTAGCCAAAAACGGTCAGCCTGCGTCCGTCCGCTGGACGCTGGTGCAGAAAGAAGACGGGTCAACCGTCTGTTGACCGCATCAGTCATCTGGTGCGGCGCGGGCGCATGTACCCCATGTACACGCGATGTACATGCGGGTCCAGTGTGATATACATGTGGAATCTGTTCTGTCCATTTCCTTCCTCATCCTATTTAACGCGTTGAAACCAAGAGTGAAGCATATTCAAATAGTAGGTGGGCCCAAAATCAATGGTTTATGGTCTGATCTATCCATTGGGTCACTTTCACAGGGATCCAACAGATGAAATTCAACTTGTACGGTTAATGTATGGTCCTCAGGCCATGTATGAAGTTTCAAGCCGAGAAGATGGTGGGAACCCTGTAATCTTACATTCTGGTTGACTTTCAGGCCACTTGACCTTCAGTTTCTCGATTTTCTCGGATATCTGGCGTGCAAATCCGTCGATCATGGTCTCCCAAGGTCCGTCTCATGCTTTGGTGAATTCGGAGTGTCATTCCATGCATTTAGCACCCTTTTTCAGTCCAGGCTTTTATAGTCACCTTGCAACACAAACACAAGTAAATCGGGCTGTTAAACAGCATCCTATTCATAAATCCAGGCAATAACTAGGTCTGATATACAATATTTAACCCTTAACACAGCCCCGGCCACATAGACATCCACGCCGCTTGGTCATTGGTCGCGGCTCCTTCCATCTATTATGAAGATACCACCAGAGTCAAGTACAACATAATCTCGGGCATCTCAATGCCTTGCCCGAATGCGAGTGGTGATGCCGCCTTCATTAAAGCTACTTAGCCTGACTGGTCCCCACCACCATCAAATCCACGCTCATGACTACAGGTGATCTTAATGACTCCCTCATCCCCATGTATTTTGGGCCATCCATTAATTGGGTCAAGCTGTGAAAAATAAAAAATGCTTCTAATGCGCCCATGGAACAAAAATGATTTGGTATTGCTTACTTAGTAGATTGACTGTAGTCAAATGCTTTTACACCATCTTCTGGATTGAGAAGAATAGTCGACAATGGATAAGAGCAGGCGAAATCAGAGAATCTGTTGTGGGCCATGATGTTACCCAATCCGTCGGCCTCCATGACCCCAGAACCATCCCTGATGGTATCAGAGAGGACTATTTTCCCCTGCACTTTATATGGATTAAGAGATCCAGGAAATCCGTATCTTGAAATATCAATGGAAGCACCTGCCAATACATTTGGAGTGGATCCTCCATGGATAAATGGGTCAAATGTACCATTGAGGCCAAATGGATTAATGGCGTTTGCCTGCCGACAAAGAGCAAGGAATGATATTAGGCGAAATCATATTGAAAACTTCATCCCCACCGTACACATAACAAATGGGTATCATGATCAAAACTTCTAATATGATGAGTCACCATGGTGATGAGCCGTAGCCGAAAACTCCATGTGATTAGACACTTTCAACCATCAGATTGTGGTGTTTTTGAAGATTGAATGTGAGCCGATCCTCATTTCTAATTCAATCGTCTCGTTTCCCGGCCATCGACGGATCAGAAGTCCATATGAGTTGTCTTTTCAAATGTGGCCCATACATATGCCAAATCAATGATCATGATCACTGGACATGAATAGAGATTATCAATGTGCATTTTATGGATTAATCCACTTGGCTTATGGTTAAGGTATGTCCATTGCCAAGTGCCACTCAGGACACAAACTTCCGTTTGATCGTGCTCGTAGCCACCATCAAAGTCCAAGGTGCATAGGTGGAGACGGATACTGGGTACGGTCTGGAGTTTCCAGCAGAAATTCGAGGTCAAGATCCCATACTTCATCGTATGGAATGCTCCAATAGCAATGGGGTCATCGAATTATGGTGCTGGGAAATCGGATCCAAGGAAAACTGATATGATGTCGACCCCATCCACCACCGCATCATCGAAAGAAGCCAAGATATCAGCCAGGGCACATCCGAATGACCAGCACACTTTGTACATGGCGATTCTTGCTTGTGGGACTCCGCCTCTTGCAATGTCGTCAGCTAACCCAAGGTAGCTTCCTCCAGAAGAGTCTGCAACACCTGCCCCATGCGGGGGAGTCCCAGCATGAGTGGCGCTCCCAGCATCCGTGTCAACAGGGGAGTCCAAGACAAGGACTGGCAACCTGTTCGGCACAAGCATTCTAAGAATGCAGGATGGAGTCTATTCGTTGGAAACCTTGCATTCACCATTACAGAAGACCACATAAGGAAGCGATTTGGTCAGTGTGGGGAGATCTTGGATGTCTACATCCCTACTTTTGCAGCCTCAGGAAGAAGAAAAGGCCATGGGTTTGTCAGATTTAGGAGGAAGGAGGAAGCAACATCTGCGAAGGACATGCTTCATGACAGATTTCTAGCCAGACGGAGGATGATTGTTACGGATGCTATTCAGAGACCTGTACCCCACATCACTTCCTCTTCCTCCCTAAAACCCAGATCTGAAGAGGCACCCTATATCCACGAAGGGACAACACCCCAAGCTCGTCAGCAGATCTGTAGAGAAGCTATGTGTGTTGTGCCACCAGTTCCCAACACAAGGTCGTATGCTGAAGCTCTTCTTCCCCCCAAACCTCCAACGTGGACTGATTCCATTATTGTTTCTAAACGGATAACGGACCAGGGGAGGGCACACTTATCTTATGCTCTGGTTGGAGAAGTGCCAGGCCCAAATGATGCCACCAAGAACCTATACGACGTCATTCAATCATCTACATTCAGCAACACTTAGGTGGAGATATTCCGAATCTCAGCAACTGGTTACCTTTTTAAATTCCAGTCCAGGGAAAGTGTCATTGCTTTCTCCAGGGATAAGATCCTTCATAGCAAAATTTCTCTGAAAAACACAAGGACTTGGGGACTGGCGATGATGGTGCCGGGAAGGGGAGCTTGGATCCGAATAGAAGGTATACCAATCCATGCCTGGAGTGAACACACCATAGGCCAAATTGCTGAAAAGATGGGGTCAGTTTTAGAGCTCGACAGATGTTCGCTGGAAGGTCCAAACCGCTGGTTCGCCAGGGCTAGGATTATCCCTCATCTAGAAGCACCACCATTCATGAAAACAAAACTATTGGTTGAAGGTAAACCTCATCAGATCTCAGTCATAGTTGAAATGTGCAACTATTCAACAGCAGATAAACACAATACAGCTGAACCCATCCCAGCTACCAAGGAAACCACAAAGCAATGGGTAGCCAGGTCCTTCCCCAACCAGCAGCAAGAAAATCAGACTGAAGGAGAGAATCAAGGTCTTAATGATAACAGGGGGGATATCGGCCAACCGAGACGACCACAACCTATTTGTCTCTCAGCCTCACAGGATCTACAACCCACAGCAGACATGCTAACCTCATCGACCATCATGTTCCCAGAACAATTTGCTCCGTCCATCCCCTGCTCTACTTCCTGTACAGATCACCAAAATGGCCTTTCTAAGACAGCCCCATTTGCTCGCCAGAATGCCACAATGACAATTCAAGTCGCAGATGCTATGCTGACCACCAATAACCCAACGGGCCTGTCAAGACAACCGTCCTCCTTGAACCTCAATCATCAGACTCTTGATTTGCCTCCACTTCAGGAAGATTTCAGAAGGAAAAATCAGTCCAGTAGCAGCAATGTTCTCCAGCCCCAACTCTCTTCTCAGTCAGCTGCTTATCAAGAATCCAGACCTCTCCAAGGAAGTATTCCCTTTCCCTCAGATAGTAACCTCCCTGACAGCATGTGCAGAGCTTCTCAGCTGATTCAGACCCACCTTTCTACCCCATGGACTCCACCCAATAATGCTATCATGGATGCTTGGGACAAGTGGCTCTCTGGAGTGAAAGATCTATGTAGCCCTCCTCCCCTTCCCTTCACATTTTCAAATGGCTGTGATGCAGTCCATCACAATTCAACAACAAGAAGTAATGAGCTACTAGCCCAAGTTGCAATCCCGGATATAAATGATGGTGGAATGAATGAACCAATTAACAAAGGTGTAGATGGGAGTCAAGGTCAGATCATTAATGTGCCAGGGATACATACAAGTGCACAATCTAACACGGAATTGACTCTATAGGTGGACATCCAGGGCAAGACAGGTACTGATGACGCTCCTTCCTCCAATTCAAGCATAGAATCAGATTAAGAGATTACGGATAAGGGAACCAACAAGAATAAAAGGAAAAACCTGTCCAAGCTTAGTATCATTAACAGGAAAAGTCAGAGACTAAAAAGCAAACAACGACGAGCTAAGAATAGGGGTTGGGTTACTGATGAGTAACATCCTATCTTGGAATGTGCGAGGGGTAAGTAATGCTTAAACTACCCGTTTTCTGAAAAGGCTAACCAAGAAACACAATATTGCAATTGTTTTGTTACAGGAACCAATGCTTAGAGACTCCCGTCACTCAAGGGTGGCTTCTAGGTTGGGCTTTTCCAACCACATCGTTGACGAGACCGGGGGAAGTAAGATATGGATTTTGGGTAAGGATAATGTTCAAATGCAGATAATCAAGGCCAATAATCAAAGCATCACTATCACAGCCAACTCGCCAATTTTTCTCCTACCCATCACCATCACAACAGTCTATACTAGCTATAGCAGGGAACAAAGAAAACAGCTCTGGGATGAGCTGAGAGCAATTTTTAGAACGACTACAGGCCCTTGGCTGGTTAGTGGGGACTTCAACACCACTATCAGTCCTAATGATCGTATTGGTGGCACTCCTCAGATGATGGGAGCAATGAGAGACTTCCAAGACGCTATCAATGACATAGGGCTGATCGATGCTAGATACCAGGGCCCTCCTTTTTCTTGGTGCAACAATAGAGCAGGCAGAAGCCGAAGATGGGTGAATTTAGACCGTATGCTCGTCAACACAGATTGGTTAGCGGCTCTCCCTACCTTCCAAGTTCATCATTTACAGTGATCCTTTTCTAACCATTCTCCTCTCTTGCTCTCCTTCCATGAAGAGGCTTTTGTTTTTCCTCATCCCTTTTGATTCCAACGAATGTGGATGGTCCATGAAGATTTCAAGAACTTAGTTGAGAGAAGTTGGCAAGCCGAAATCACAGCAACTGTAACAACCCTAAATTTTAGTACATTATAAAAAAACTAAATTAAATATTTAAAGATTTTATTTTTAAATAAAAAATAAAAATAAGTCAATAGTTGAGTTGGTAGCGAAATTCTTAATTGAGAGATAGGTTTAAAGATCGATTCTTGAAGTAGTAATAATAAATTTTTTATTAAATATCATAAAAAAATTCAAATTCAGGATAAGGGAGGATGTGCTCATCCTATCTTATGAGAATTTTCTTTAAAAAGGGATACGGAAGGTTTCTGCATTTAAAAAAAAAAAAAAAGGAGATAGGAAGCCCTACAGTAAAAGGAAGAGGAAATTCTAAGAAGACTCGATCAGATAAGTTCTAATCATTAGATCTTTTTAACTTTTTATTATATTGTTAATTTCTTCTTGATCTATACAATGGATGGCATGGATCATCCACACCATCATTGTATAGGTGTGTAGAGTCAATTTTAATAAAGTGATGTTTTTATGATTTCAGTCTAATTAGTAATATTGTAGGAATAAATTAAATGAATGAAATCTAATTGTGCTAAGATAGATCTATACGGATCATATGATCCTTAAGGCCAAAATATACAAGGACCATAATTTTTAGATCAATCCAACAATCAGATAGGCCACACTAGTCAGATCTAAAAGTGTTTATAATAAAGGAATCTTAGATTTTTGCACAAGTGTGGTATCACTTGGCGTAGAAGGTCGAGATGGGCCATCGATGTATGTGTGGTTAGATCCACACCATCCATCTAATGTGTAGAGGCAAAATATGATAATACCTCAAGAATCTGAATGATCTAATCATCCGGTGGGCCACTCCGATTAATTATTTGACATTCAATTTCAGGATCTTAAAAAGAAAATCTAAATCTTGATAATTAAATTTACATAAACATATAAATTTTAATTATTTGATTATTTTCGATTTGGCTACTTAGAATGTTAATCAAAGGTAGACCCCACCATGTAATACAAAAAAATGAATAATAATATCGTTGATACAATTGATAGGACCCCGGAATTCAAATTAACATAATTACATTGCAGAGTCAATACTACCAAACTCAGGTGAGTAACCCAACTTATCTCATAATTCATTAAAATTAAAAGAAATCATTGCGATTGTTTGATTGATTTACTAATTTGAATATTTTGATATGATAATTGTACGATAAATTTATATGTGAATATTTTAATTGAGACAACTATGCCAAATATGAAAACTATGCATTTACATATCATCCCTCATTCATTACATTGCATAATGCATAGTTGATCCTAGGGGCCCTCCTTGAAAGAAATGTCGATCCTAGTAGAGCATTACCAAATGCAGGCTATACCCAAGCCTACCCAACGGGTGGATGCAGGTTGACAACCTCCAACCTAAGCATATAGACGACCATCCCATCTGATACATTCATACATCATTTTACATTCATATCATTGTACATGTATTTATGTATTATTTTAATTCCTATAATTATGAACCATGGTGGGTTATATCACTAAGCCTGGCCAGCTTACATTTTTATTGATGGAAAAACCGTATAGAGGAGCTATTAGCAGATGATGTGACGCAAGAACCGGAAGGATCTACTATACCTGAACATGACCCACCTGAAACATGGGCATACTTATCTGAAGATGAAGTGGCGGCATTAGATAATTTTTTATTATATGTTGTATTTTGTTAGCATAGTTTGATAATGCATACTAGTATTTATTTTGAGACTTTAAGCAATTATTTAAATTTATTTCTTTGAAATCATGTTAGCATAGAATAAATATCATTATAATATAATAGTATAATAAGTGAATGATTTTAAGGTTTATTTTATTTTAAGGGTCGTCAAGAATTATGTATGTTTAGTTGATTGGTGCTAAGTATTATGTATGTGTGATTGAGATTATGGTGGACCTTATATTGAATATAATTTCGTCAAGATTTATAAGGTTGATTTAAAAATGAGAAATTTGCAACCCATTTATGGCCCATTTACGAGACCAAGCCCACCTTATTTTACCTTGCAAAAATAAGCCCCAGCTGTACGGATGGCTTGCCAAAGGTCGAAAATGCCCCTGCTTTTTCCTTCAAGCGGAACGGTGGTGCTCGAAGACAAGCGCTGACACTCCTCGAACTCTGAGTTGTACGAACAGTTCAAAAGATATCAAAGTTACATGGGCCCCACAGTTACGTATTTATTATATCCATAACGTTCATCCATATTTCGAGATCATTTGGGAGCATTATCAAAAAAAAAAAAATCATATCCAAAGATCAACTGGACCACACCACAAAGAGCAACGGAAAAATTGATTTTCACCGTTAAAAACTTTGTAGGGCCCACCATAACACTTATTTTCCATCCAATCTATTCATAAGGTCACAAAGACCTGGATGAAGAGGAAAAACAAATTGCATAATAATCAAAAACTTCTGTGACCCCTAAAAGGGTTTCAATGGTAGACGTTCAATCCTCCACAGCCTTTTACAGTGTGGTCCACTTGATAGCTAGATCTGTCTTATGTTTGGTCTCAAGCCTTAATACGAGTTCTTCGAATATATGGACAGTTTGGATATAACACATACCTCATAATAGGACCCACAAAAAGCAGTGGGGATTACAACAGTAAAAAATAAAATAATAATAAATAAATAGGCTAGGAACTTATGGCTACGGTGTTTTCTATAGCTACGGATAATAACCATAGTCATAGCCATAGCCCCCACCGTTTTGATATGTCCTTTTATATGTATCGAAGGTCTTTCGATATGTCTTTCGATATGTATCGAAGGTCTTTCGATTAATCGAAAAAGGTCCAGAACTGTCCAGCGAGTTTGCCTCAAAAATCCTACAATTTTCGATACATATCGAAGAGTATTCGATATGTATCGAAGGTGATATGACCAATAGCTACGGATTATAACCGTAGCCATAACTGTAGTCTGTGCCAGTTTATGAAATTTTTTTTTATTATTTTTTTACATGGATAAATTTATTCTACCTACAATTTTCTCTAATACATATTTATATAAATATGTATATATAAGCATATAAAAAAAATTCTCTCTTTTTTTCATTTATTTCTTTATTCATTTAACAAGAATATCTTCTAAACCAAAATTAGTTACTTGACATACCCTATATGATTTTGGGGTAGGAGAAGCTACTTTAGCCAACCAACCTGGTTATTTTTCAAGATTCCTTCAGATCTATGGTCGAAAATCCAATTCATTCACATCGCGGTCAATTTCATTCATTTCATTTACTTCGCGGTCATTTTCATTCATATCACGGTCATTCCCGCCTATTCCATGTTGATTCGCGTTCATTTCCGCGCATTTCACGGTCATGCCCCTTCACTTCACGGTATTTTTCGCACATTTCACGGTCCAATTGCTTCACTTCACGGTCATTTCTATGCACATCACGGTCATTCCCGCCTATTCCATGTTGATTCACGGTCCTTTCGACACATTTCACGGTCATGCCCCTTCAATTCACAGTCATTTTCACGCATTTCGAGGTATAATTGCTTCACTTCATGGTCATTTCCATACATATCACAGTCATTCCCGCCTATTTCGTGTTGATTCACGGTCATTTCAATGTATTTCATGGTCATGCTCCTTAACTTCGCGGTCATTTCCGCGCATTTCGTGGTACAATCGCCTCACATCACGGTCATTTCCATGCATATCACAGTCACTCCGGCCTATTCCATGTTGATTCAAGGTCATTTTAGCGCATTTCACGGTCATGCCCCTTCACTTCACGGTCATTTTCGCGCATTTCATGGTCCAATCGCTTCACTTCACGGTCATTTCCATGCATATCACGGTCATTCCTGCATATTCCGTGTTGATTCACAATCATTTTGCCGCATTTCACGGACATGCCCCTTCACTTCACGGTCATTTCCGCGCAGTTCATGGTACAATCGCCTCACTTCACAGTCATTTCCATGCATATCACGGTCATCCCGCCTAGTCCATGTTGATTCACGGTCATTTCGGTGCATTTCACGGTCATGCCCCTTCACTTCACTATCATTTTCGCGCATTTCAGTCCAATCGCTTCACGTCACGATCATTTCCATGCATATCACGGTCATTCCTGCCTATTCCGTGTTGATTCACGGTCATTTCGGCGCATTTCAGTCATGCCCCTTCACTTCATGGTCATTTTTGCGGATTTCATGGTCCAATCGCTTCACTTCCCGGTTATTTCCATGCATACCATGGTCATTCCCGCCTATTCTATGTTGATTCACAGTCATTTCGGTGCATTTCACGATCATGCCCCTTCACTTCACGGTCATTTCCACGCATTTCGAGGTACAATTGCCTCACTTCACGGTCATTTCCATGTATATCACGGTCATTCCCGCCTATTCCGTGTTGATTCACGGTCATTTCGGCGCATTTCACGGTCATGCACCTTCACTTCACGGACATTTTCGCGCATTTTATGGTCCAATTGCTTCACTTCACGGTCATTTCCATACATATCACGGTCATTCTCGCCTATTCCGTGTTAAGTCACAGTCATTTCGGTGCATTTCACGGTCATGCCCCTTCACTTCATTGTCATTTCCGCACATTTCACGGTCTAATCGCTTCACTTCACAGTCATTTCCATGCATATCACGGTCATTCCTGCCTATTTCGTGTTAATTCACGATCATTTCGGTGCATTTCATGGTCATGCCCCTGCACTTCACGAACATTTCCACGCATTTCACAGTCCAATCGCCTCACTTCACCGTCATTTCCATGCATAGTGTGGTCATTCTCAACTATTTCATGTTGATTCATAGTCATTTTGGCGCATTTCACGGTCATGCCCCTTCATGTAACAGTCATTTCGGCACATTTCACAGTCTAATCACCTCACTTCACGGTCATTTTCATGCATACCACAGTCATTCCTGCCTATTCCGTGTTGATTCACGGTCATTTCGGGGCATTTCACGGTCATGCCCCTTCTCTTCACGGACATTTAGGCGCATTTCACGGTCCAATCGCCTCACTTCACAGTCATTTCCATGCATACCACGATCATTCTCGCCTATTCCGTGTTGATTCACGATCATTTCGGCGCATTTCACAGTCATGCCCCTTCACTTCACGGACATTTTCGCGCAGTTCACGGTCTAATCGCCTCACTTCACGATCATTTTCATGTATACCACGGTCATTCCCGCCTATTATGTGTTGATTCACGGTCATTTTAGTGCATTTCACAGACATGCCCCTTCACTTCACGGTCATTTTTGCGCATTTCGCAGTCCAATTGCCTCACTTCACGGTTCCATGCATACCACGGTCATTCACACCTATTCCGTGTTGATTCACGGTCATTTCGGCGCATTTCACGGTCTTGCCCCTTCACTTCACGGTCATTTTCGCGCATTTGACGGTCTAATCGTTTCACTTCTCGGTCATTTCCATGCATATCACAGTCATTCTCGCTTATTCCGTGTTAATTTACAGTCATTTCGGCGTATTTCACAGTCATGCCCCTTCACTTCACGGTCATTTCCACGCATTACATGGTACAATCGCCTCACTTCACAATCATTTCCATTCAAATCACAGTCATTCCCGCCTATTCCGTGTTGATTCACGGTCGTTTCGGCGCATTTCACGGTCATTATCGCGCATTTCACGGTCCAATCGCTTCACTTCACGGTCATTTCCATGCATATCACGGTCATTCCTGCCTATTCCGTGTTGATTCACGGTCCTTTAGGAGCATTTCACGGTTATACCCCTTCACTTCACAGACATTTTCGTGCATTTCACGATCCAATCGCCTCACTTCACGGTCATTTCTATGCATACCACGGTCATTCCCGCCTATTCCGTGGTGATTCACGGTCATTTCGGCGCATTTCACGGTCATGCCCCTTCACTTTACGGTCATTTCCACGCATTTCATGATATAATCGCCTCACTTCACGGTCATTTCTATGCATATCACGGTCATTCCTGGCGATTCCGTGTTGATTCACGATCATTTCGACGCATTTCACGGTCATGGCCCTTCACTTCATAGTCATTTCCGCGCATTTCATAGTCCAATCACCTCACTTCACGATCATTTCCATGCATATCACAGTCATTCCCACCTATTCCGTGTTGATTCCCGATCATTTCGGTGAATTTCACAGTCATGCCCTTCACTTCACGATCATTTCCACGCATTTCGCGGTCCAATCGCTTCACTTCACTGTCAGTTCCATGCATATCAAGGTCATTCCCACCTATTCCGTGTTGATAAACGGTCATGCGCCTTCACTTCACGGTCATTTCTGCGCAATTCACGGTCCATTCGCTTCATTTCACGGTCAGTTTCATACATATCACGGGTATTCCAGCTTATTCCATGTTGATACACAGTCATGCCCCTTCACTTCACGGTAATTTTCGCACATTTCACAGTCCATTCGCTTCACTTCACGGTCAGTTTCATACATACCATGGTCATTCCCGCCTATTCTGTGTTGATTCCCGGTCATTTCAGCGCATTTCACGATCATGCCCCTTCACTTCACGGTCATTTCCGGCATTTCGCGGTCCAATTGCCTCACTTCACGGTTCCATGCATACTACGATCATTCCCGCCTATTCTGTATTGATTCACGGTCATTTCGGCGCATTTCACGATCATGCCCCTTCACTTCACGGTCATTTCCGCGCATTTCACGGTTCAATCGCTTCACTTCACGGTCATTTCCATGCATATCACAGTCATTCCCGCCTATTCCATGTTGATTAACAGTCGTGAGGCCTCCATCCTTTTTGTTGGCCCCACCTGAAAGGCTGTACATTTTGTTGATCAATGAATTCTCTCGGCCTTGTGCCTTCATTTTAAAAAAGAAAAAAAAAAAAAAAAAGGTAGCTTGTTCCAGCCACGGCTTGCAACTTGTTGCCGTGGAAGAAGTATGGGTCCCGTGTCCTTCTGACTCTCTTAGAGATTTGAACTCCATAACATCATAGTAGTCCTTACTGTTGTAGTATTGGGCTCCGATGAGTTTGTTATAAATCCAAAAATGCTACTAAAAGATCTAACAATGAACATGACGAAACTCTAAGAGAGAATATAAATCGATTGTTCTATCCAACATTCACTTGGCCAATGAATTTTATTTTTCGGGCCCATCTTTGATCCGAATCACCAGTGTCCACGTGGCGAGTGGTAGCGCGGTAAAATCCTCCCCATTCGTGGATCCTAACCATCCATCGCCCTCTTTAAAGGCAGACCATTGATTTACATGTTCATTTTCATTGAATGGCTAGGATCATCTATAAGGTGAGATATTAAGGCATGGTCCACATAATGGTGGGCCTAGAGAGAGTAAAATCACTTGTCACGGGTGAAGTTATCTGTAGTCTGGCAAATCCCTTTCCATTTTGTTGGAGGAGCATCGAACCCGTCATCGATGAAGCTCAAAAACTGAGGCCAAATTCCTATGGACACCAAAAACATGCTTAAGATACTTGAATTTGTGCATATGTTAGTTTCTAATCATACCTATGGGTGCATTTAGTTGCACCAAATATCATGATATTTCATGGTATTTTATGATTAATCAGTCTAATTTGGTGTAAATTTTCATAATATATCATGAAATTTGGTGCAGTTTTTTAGTGTGTTTGGTTGTATATGAACACACCTTCAAATGTTTATTACCTTTAATTCAATCTTTCATATAAGAGAGTTCAGCATTTGATTTAGGCTCTTCAATTTAATTTCCATTTTTTGAATGTCGGAAATTGGCGACGGTTTTGGTCCATCACTTTTCCTACGATTAGCGACGGCCTATCTGCTGCAAAATTTGAACTGCGTTGTTGGCGACGGACGAAATCCGTCGTAATTTAGCGAAGGTTACCTTCCATCGTTTATGTACACTGCGGCAACAATGTTTTGTCCCAGACGTAGTTGGTCATTTGTTTGATATCTTGGCAATGTCAAAATCAACCTTGTTGGTAATGCAACATCATGTTCCTTTTGAGCAAGCTTTTTATGAACGAAGTGATAAGCGACCTCCAAATACTTGAGAATGAAAAATGAGATTAGAAGCCAGTAAAATAAAAATATTATCACACCAAATAACAGCCAAAGAAAGAGGCACCCATAAATCCCTAAATAGCATCCATGACCAAGAGATTTTAGCTATCATATGAGCAAGTTGATGGTACTCGGATTCATTGTTGGATCAAGAGATAATGGACTACTTTTGACGATTAACAAAGTAGAGTAACCAAAACTATTCATTAAAAAATTTGATGATGGACCATGTCCATCATAAAAGTAAGAAAAAGTTCGTTGCTGCCCGCTCTGGCAGATTGGGCAAGATTTTTATGACGGATAAGAATCTTATATTGTGATAGATATAATCTGTTGAAAAATAAGTTTTTTAGCTCAAAATTCCACATGTGTACTAACATTTAGTGACGGACTTTTCATCATTATGTGACAAATCATGGTTCGTCGTAAATCTTGCCAAGTGCCCAAACCTCAATATTATTATTATTATTATTGTAGAATTTGATGAAAAAATGTACATTATTTTAATTCAAGAAGTGATCTTTAACAAAATTAGTAACTTTTGCCCCAAATCTCAATATGATTTTGTTCTTGTATGAATTGAATGAATGCATCGATTTTTTATTCTTTTATCAATTGAGTGGAATTTATGTTTACTTTTGCATGAAAACCAGATTTTAAATGCTAGGCAATATCACATGCAAAATCCCCGATGTTGTAGTTTTTGGAGAAAAAAATGAGATTTTAAAAAAGAAAGTAAATTTGAAAAAAAAAATATTACAAAAATCAAAATTTTGACAAAACAAATTTGCATTTTGAAAATGAAAATTCAAATTATGATTTTGAAACAAAACGTTGAGAAGTTTAGAACAAATTTATATTGTTTGAGAAAAATTAAGATTTTCAAAAAGATTTTGATTCGATTAAAATCAGGATTTTGAAACAAAAATTGACATTTTGAAAAAAAAAAAAAAAATTTGAAAATTTCAAATAAAGTTGATAGTTTTGAAAAAAAAAAAAAAAATTCTGGAAAAATTGACTTTATTGGCAAGTTTTAAAAAAAAAAAAAACTTGTGATTTTGAAAAACAAATTTCAAAAGTTTGAAAAAAATTTAACAATGTTTGAGAAAAGAATTGATATTTAAAAATAGCCAGGAATTTCTTAGAATATGAAGCACAACCACACATGTCTACTGAAATGAAAGAAATCAAATATATATATATATATATATATATATATATATATATATATATATATATATATATATATATATATATGATTTACAAAAAACAATTTGAAATCTTTAAAAAAAAAATTGAGAAGTTTGAATAAATTAATAAGTTTGAAGAAAAAAAAATAGATATCGGAAAACTCAAGATTTTGATGTAGAGCGGGTCGCGGACAGTTTCATGGCCAAGATGGATCAGAAAAGGCCCGGTCGACGACAGAAGTGATCCGGACCATCGGACCTTAGATCGGGCGTATCTCGCAATCCGGAATGAGTTAGCTGACGTAAAATATATGATTTTGGGGTAGAACGAGCTACTTTAGCCAACCAACCGCACTGCGCCAGGTTGCACAGCCTAGAATTGCGAAAAACCCCTTGATTGACGGTCGTTTCCCTGTTTTAATTTCGTTTTTACTATAAATAGTAAGTTTTAGTTTGATTATAACTCTTCATCCATTGGTCTTTAGGAGTTGCGCCCAACGTGAAAAGAGCTTAGAGTAATTAGGGGAACGGTTTGGTGAAGCCAAATAGGACACTTACTATTTTTGGCCGAAAACCTTGCGCACTAGTAGACATCACGACCGTCTATAAATAGTAAGTTTACTATTTATAGTAAGTCGCGGATTCTAGGAGTTTGAGTTGTAGTTTGATCATGATTTCTTTCCCATTGCTTGATACCCTTATTTAAAGGGTTGTGAACTCATTTTTAATCATTCATCAATCAATTTCGAATTTATTAGAATTTATTTCTATTTTCTGCTTTCTTTCCTCGTGGATTCGAGAAGTCTCTGTGAGGAGTCCAGAGAAGTTCCGTGGATTCGGAATAGTTATCCTCTTGAGGAAGACGGTGCTCGACCTCACGTCCTCCCCTGCGTCAGATTTTTACAAAGAAATTGAGATTTTGTATTTTGAAAAAAAAAAAAATTGAAAAGTTTGATAACAAAAATGAGATTTTGAAAAACAAAAACAAAAAAATAATAATAATTAGAAGTGTGAATAAAATAAAATAAAATAAAAGCATCTTAAAAAAGAAATTGGAGATGTTTGAAAACAAAAACAAATTTTGAACAAAAAATGACATTAAAAAATCAAGATTTTAACAAAAAAAAGAGACATTTAAAAAAGGAAATTTGAGAAGTTTAAAAAAAAAATGTGATTTTGAAAAAAATAAAAAATTTGACAATGTTTCAAAAACCTTGAGACTTAAAAAACACCGAGATTATGACAAATTTTGTCATTTCGAAAAAGAATATTGAGAAGTTGAAAAAAAAAAAAAAAAAAAGTGATATTGAAAAAAGAATTTTGGCTTTGTGAAAATTTTGAAAAGTTTGAAAAAAAAAATGAGATTTTGAAAAAGAAGTTGAGAATTTGTATTTTGAAAAAAAAATTGAAAAGTTTGTTAACAAAAATGAGATTTTGTTTTAAATTTAGATTTTGAAGAAAAAAAAATGAGAAGTTTGAAAAAAAAAAAAACAAAAACTAGAAATTTTAAAGAAAACATGATATTAAAAAAATAAAGATTTTTAAAAAAATTTGACATTTTGAAAAGGAAAATTGAGAAGTTTTAAGAAATATTGTGATTTTCAAAGAAAAAAAATGACAATGTTTGAGAACTTTTGATATTTTTTTTTTTTTTTTAAAAAAAAAAAAAACACTGAGATTTTTGCAAATTTTTAACATTTTAAAAAAGAAAATTGAAAAGTTGTAAAAAAAAAAAAAAATGTGATTTAAAAAAAAAATGGCATCTTGGAAATTTTGAGAATTTTGAATAAATTGATAAGATCGGAAAAAAAAAAAAATAGATCTTGGAAAAAAAAATGAGATTTTCAAGAAGAAATTGAGAATTTGTATTTTGAAAAAAAAAATGAAAGGTTTTATATAAATAAATAAATTTTTTTAAAAAAAATTGAGAAGTTTGAAAAAAAATTGGCCTTTTGAAAAAAGAAGGAGAGATTTGAAATTTTTTGAAATTTTCAAAAAAAAAAATTTGAGATTCTATATTTTGAAAAGAGTTGAGAAGTTTAAAAGCAATTAGAGAAGTACGATATAAAAAATGAGATTTCAAAAAAAAATTAACAAGGTCCCCACTAGGACCTAACTAAAGATGGACAACCCCATAGTGTTTTGTGGGACCCACATTGATATTTGTGTTTTATCGTGCCAATCATCTATTTTGATAGATAATTTGAAGGCATGAGCTCAAAATTAAGGTAAACTTCAGCACTGAGTAGACCACACCATAGGAAGTAATGGGAAGAATGGAACTCTTACCGTTTAAAACCTACTGGAGACCATGAAATTATTGGATCGAGTTATTTTTCCCCTTCATCTAGGTCCGTATGATCTTGTAACAACCCTAAATTTTGGTGCATTACAAAAAAAAAAAAAAACATTAAAATAAATATTTAAAGATTTTATTTTTAAATAAAAAATAAAATAAGTCAATAGTTGAATTGGTAGAGACATTCTTAATTAAGAGAGAGGTTTAGGGATTGATTCTTGGACTAGTAATAATAATTTTTTTATGAAATATCATAAAAAAATTCAAATTCAAGATAAAGGAGGATGTACTCATCCTAAGGGATATGGAAGAGGTTTCTGTAATCTAAAAAAAAAAAAATAACAAGAAGAAGAAGAAGAAGAAGATAGGAAGCCCTAAAGAAAAAGGGAGAGGAGATTCTAAGAGGGCTTAATTAGGTAAGTTTCAACCCTTAGATCTTTTTAGTTTTTTATTATATTGTTAATTTCTTCTCGATCTATACAATAGATGGTGTGGATCATCCACACAATCATTATACAGGTGTGTAGAGAAAATTTTAATAAAGTGATGCTTTTATGATTTCAGATCTGGTCAGTAATATTTTATGAATAAATTTAATAGGTGCAATCTGATCAAATTAGATTAGATCTGTACGGATCATATGATCCCTAAGGCCAAAATATACAAGGGCCCTAATTTTCAAATCAATCTAACTATCAAATGGGCTACACTAATTAGATTTAGAAGTGTTTAGATTTTTGCGTAAGTGTTGGTATCACTTAGCGTAGAAGGTCGAGATGGGCCATTAGTGTATGTGTGGTTAGATGCACACCATTCATCCAATGTTTAGAGGCAAAATATGACAAAACCTCAAGAATCTGAATGATCTAATCATCCGATGGGCCACCTCGATCAAGTAATTTACAATCAATTTTATAATTTTAAAAAAGAGATAAAATATAGAAATCTAAAATAGAAATTTTAATTATTTGATCTTTTAGGATTTGACCACCTAGGATGTTAATCAAAGGTGAGCCCCACCATGTAATAAAAACAAATGAATAATAATATTGTTGATATAATTGATAGGACCTAATTACCTTGCAGAGTCTATACTACCAGACTCAGGTGAGTAACCCAATTTGTCTCATAATTCATTAAAATTAAAATAAATCGTTTGTAATTGTTTAATGGATTGATATAGTGATTTGAGTATTTTGTTATGATAATTATACGCTAAATTCAAATGTGAATATTCTGATCAAGACAACTATGCTAAATATGAAAATATGCATTTACATATCATCCATTATTCATTGCATTTGCATAATGCATAGTCGATCTTAAGGGCCCTCCCTAGAAAAAATGTCGATTCTGGTAGAGGGTTACCAGATGTGGGCTATGCCCAATCCTACCGAGAGGTGGAAGCCTACCCAACGGGTGGATGCGGGTTGACGACCTCCAACCCAAGCAAATGGACCATCATCCCATCTGATGCATTCATATACCATTTTGCATCCATATCACAGTACATATATTTTTGTATTATTTTAATTGCTATAATTATGAACCATGCTGGGTTATTTCACTAAGTCTAGCCAGGTTACATTTTTATTGATGGAAAAACCGTACAAAGGATCCATTAGCAGATGATGCGGCGCGAGAATCGGAAGGATTTACTGCACTTGAACACGACCCATGTGAAACGTGGTCATACTTATCTGAAGATGAAGTGGCGATATTAAACTATTTCTGATTATGTGATTTATTTGATAAAATAGTTTGATTAGAATATAATGCATATTAGTATTGATTTTGAGATTTTAAGAAATTGTTTAGATGTATCTAATTGAAATAATGTTAGTTTGAAATAAATATATTTGTAGTATGATGATATAATAAATGAATGATTTTTAATATTTATATTATTTTAAGGGTCGTTAAGATTTATATATGCCTGGTTGATTGGTGCTAAGTGTTATTTATGTGTGATTGGAGTTGGGGTGGAACCTAGACTGAATGTAATTATCACCTCTGATTAAACCGATTAAGGAATTAAGTTAGTATACTTTGTGTATGAGTTACGAACTGAAACTTGGGTCTGAGGGTGCATACTCTGTACTCAAACTTCAAGGCATGACAGATCTAGTAAACAGATTGGATGTCAAATAAACATTACAAGATGTACTAAATTACTAGGGACATCCATTAACTAAACCACCAATTGTTTATGCACATAAAAGTATGGCCCAAGTATAATTAAGGGGATGTTTGATTTTTAATTTTCCTAATAAATATGTATAAATAAGTAATTATGACTAAATTCACCTGTTTCAAATATGCGAGGAATTACATCTCGAAAATAGTCCACAAAAATCATGTTATTACCGATTTAAACTTGTGGGGGCCATCGTGATGTATGTGATTTATCCACACCATCCAACCTTTTTAACATCACCTTTTAGTGTATGAGTCCAAAAATGAGGCAAATCCCAAGGTCGAGTGGACCACACCTTAAGAAACTGTGGTTGTAAAGACATCAACAGTTGAAAGCTATTTCTCCCTAGGGCCCACATTGATGTTTATTTGTCATCGAACCTATTCATAAGGTCACAGAGTCATGGATAAAAAGAAAAGAAAAATATCAGCTTGATCCAAAACTTCTACGGTCCTCAAAAAGCTTTCAATGGTAGGTGATCAATTCCCATTGTTTCCTATGGCGTGGTCCACTTGATCTTTAAATCTGCCTCATTTTTCGGCTCATGCCCTAAAATGATCTAGCTAAAGGGATGAATGGTGTAGATAAGACACATATATCATAGTGGACCCCAAAAATGTAATGTTTTTCCTCGGGTGGCATGAGAGTGCTATAAATGAAGGTGGCTGTCGACATCACCTTGAAAATGGAGCTGAATTCAAAGGTAAATAATTATTACACATTGACCTTAAGGGCATGTTTGATTTTCTAAATCAATTGTAAATACATGGCAAATAAAAGTAATGATTATTTCTTTTGATAATTACGGCATTGTTACATGTGCTTGATTTGATGGTTACTTTTTTAGCTCAAAAACCAAGGACACTACAAAATATATTTGGGGCCCACCTTGATGTATGTAGCATATCCACACCATCCATCTGTTATGCCAGCTAAATTTATGGCTTGACCAAAAAAATGAGGTTGATACAAAGCTTAAGTGGACCACACCACAGGATTTAGGGAATCAAACATCTACCGTTAAAAACTTATCGGTGCCACTATTTCCTTTAATGTAGGCCACTTGAGTATTGGATCAACCTCATTTTTTGGTTCATGCCTCAAAATGTTACGCTAAAATGGATAGAAGACGCAGATATATCTTATATATCAAGGTGGGGCTCAAAAATTTAAACTAATCTTTTTGACTCAGTTTTCAAAACTGAAATGTTAGTGCATTTTCGAACAAGGTGGACAAGTAATAATTAGTAATTTGCTAGGCATTTACATGCAATTTGGAAAATCAAACAGGCCCTAAATTACCACTAGAGGTGTACACGAGTTGAACCGAGTCGAGCTTGGCACAACTCAACTCGGCTCAGCCACTACTTGACCCAGCTCAAACTTGGCTCGGCTCGGTCCTCAAGCCTGACTGGCCAACTCGACTCGATTTGGTCAACAGCTTGGGCCAGTTCGAGTCAAGATCGAGCCTGTGCAGCATTTTCACAAACACATGAAGTGCACTTTCAATTTCTTACCATATGTAAAAACAACAATAATTGTTCACGGGTATTTCATCAAACACCTTGTAGGCAACATCAAAATCAAGAAAAAATGATATTTGTTTCATATACATACCTTCCTTCCCACCAGTTGACACTTCTTTGAGTCATTTCATCAAACACTTGGTGAGCAACATCAATGTCAAAGTAACTGAGCCACCGAACTGGTTTGATCCGAGTTTGATTCAAGTTGGGGTTCGATCCGAGTCGAGTCGAGCTTGGGCAAGGTTGAACTCGGTTCGAAATTTTTTCAAGCTCAAAAAATCAGCTCAACTCGGCTCGAATTCAATTTCGAACCGAGTTAAATTGGGCTTTTTCAAGTCGAGTCGAGCGAGCTAACTAAGCTAAGTCGGTTTGTATACCGCCCTAATTACCACTACAGTTAGAAAATCAAACAACCCGTAAGTGCAATTGCTAGAATTACTAATAATGATGAGATTGATCAAATTCTATGATCAGGTACCATAAAGTTGATCTGAATGATCAGATATGTTTAGAACGTGCTAAAGAGGATGGAGAATAAAACTCAGCCCAATCTGACTAGAAACGAATCAGATCAGTACAAAACACGAGCATGATTCGTTTAGCTAGATCTTGATCAGATTTTGGAAAATTTTACCAGTCCTGATTGAAGACTAATTGACTTCAGATGTTTAGATTAAATTTCACTCAGATCTTACTGTTAGATCGTTAGATATGGCCCATCATATTGTTGATTAATCTTATCCATCACAATATCTTTCTCATCTAAAACTCGATCAGGGCGAGTGACTAGCTAAATCGAAGCTCTTGATGAGTAGAATAGAGTGACTAGATCGTATTTCCAAATTAGGTCAAATTTGAGGTCAAAATTGCGCTGCAACTTGCTAACCTCACCAAACCTAAGAAATGTGCACTCATTAGACCCCAAACTCTAATCCAGTTGTTGAGATTTGAATCTTCTTAAGGTTTGGTATTTTGGAATTGGGTCCTAAAATGATATTAAAGAACAAATGGACGGGATGGATATACATAAAATAATCAACTTGGGCCCACACAGTTAGGGTAACGGACTAAGATGGGGTACTGACCCTGGTCGGTGTTGTGGGCCCCACAATGATGTGTGTTTCATCCATGCCGTCCATACATTTTTTAATATCAAATCTCAACTGGACCACATCATAGCAAACAGTGTTAATTGAACGCCCACCATTAAAAACTTCTTGGGCAGTGGAAGTTTTGGATCTAAGATGATATTTGTTTTTCCCTTCATCCAGGTCATTTTGACCTAATCAGGAGGTTGGATGTCAAATAATCATTAGAGTGGGACCTAGGATGTTTTTAATGGTGGACATTCAATTACAATTGTTTTTTTGTGGTGTGGTCCAACTGATATTTAAATATGCCTCATTTTATGGGTAAAGCTCTAAAATGATCTGGAAAAATGGATGGACGGTGTGGATAAAAGAAATACATCATGATAAGGGCCACGGAGCATCGACTACTAGCCACCTGGCTAGTGGGAATGACACTAGCCATATCTTTGTTAGTTTTGTTCCAAATGTGTTAGTTTTGGGTCCAATATAAAATGGTGGTGACTCGTTTATCTCACTAGTGACAATGATGTAAAGTTATCCAGACTAGCCAAATAGTGGGTCCTCTTGTAGATGGTTAATATTTGTCTTGTGCCTATATAAGACAATCTTAACTATCTACTAAATGCGCCCTTAAATGTATCGGGTGAAAGTGAAATTCATTATATAATTTGATTATAAACTCACATTATTTGACAGCGAATAAAAAATTCATTTTGAAATAGGGATATCCTATTTCCATGTCTCTCTCGCGCTCTCCCTCTCTGTTTTTTCTTTTTCCTTTTTTTGTTACACACTCCCTCTCTCGCTCTGGCTCTCTCTCTCCCCTCTCCCGTTGTCACTCCTGTTCTCTCTCCCCCTCGGATGGTATTAGTGTTGTTTCTCATATATACGCGTGCACTATCCTTGGGCATTCATACAATCTCTTCTCTTTATAAATTCACATTTTCTTGCTGTTGCTTCACTATTTAGAGTTTTGGGTAGGAAGGATGATGTTCAATCTGACTATTCTTTGACTGAAAGCAGATGGATTCTAGCTAGCTTTGAAATAGAAGATATGTATGTTTGTTGCTTGAAGAGAAAGTATAAATGCTATTATTTGTACCTGAGTTAGCATCTGAACATACTCATCTAATGGGCCCAACCATCGATAAGTTGCACTCCAAAAGCTACAATATTTAAATGAGCCTACCCACCCATGGGAGGACTTTTCAATGAAGGTGTTATGCAATACTCAGACAATGAATATCTACATTGCATCTGCATATTGGTATGCAGGGGTGGGATCCGTGCTTCAGTTCAAATTGTTGATATAATGAGCCCCACCTTGGATGGCACATTTACCCAACTTTCTCATGTTGGGGAGATCATTGCCATTGATTTTTTGTGCCTCTTGGGGTTGAATATGGACCATTCCAGTAATTTCTTTCATAACCATTAATTCACTAACCACTAGTTTGATGGGTTAAGATCTTCCCACTTGGGAGAATTTGGTTAAGGGACATCCATAGATGGGCCCATTGTATCAACTACTTGATGACTGCCCCATGGGCCCCACCTTATAGGGTTGAGCAATCTCAATTTTCAAATTTCTATGTTAAATATCATAAAATACATCAACTTGGGTGATTGAACGTTTCACTGTTAGAAATCCCCATGGGGCTCACTAAAAGTTTCCATAATGTTTCTGTTTCTTCTCTCTTTTCCTTTTTTCCCTCACTTTCTTGTTTTTTTTTGGTGGCCATTTAACCTATTGATAAGATCGCATAAACCTAGACGAAGGGAAAGAACAAATATCATTTTGATCCATAACTTTTCTAGCCCATTATAAGTTATATAATATTAACGGGGAAATGCCACTGTTTCTTGTTGTATGATCCATTTGAGTTTTGGATTGCCTCATTTTTTGGTTCATGCCATAAAACGATATGCTAAAACATACGAACGATGTGGATATAGAATTCATGTACCAAGGTGGGCCTTAAGCAAGAGCCGTACTGTCTTAGGTGAAGCTGAATCCGCATCTAATCCGTTTGTGGGAAGATAAAAGCTTTTGGGCTTTACAGCTGTATTTGACACACGTTAGGCGGTAGGGACTCTGGGACACTATTGGGCACAGGAAGTTCCCATAGTCGGAAGCTGCATAGGGCCACAAAAATGCTCGTAGCAAATCCACTCCGTCCATTTGTTTTTGAGAGATAATAGAATAGGATTTAGGGTTCAAGGTCCAGGGTTCTAAAAATAAGGTTGATTCAAAAATCGTTAGCCACACAAAATGAAATAGCAGGAACGGAAAGGATATCATTGAAACCTCATTGGAGTCGACCGTGATGTTTACATGCCATCAAAACGTTCAGAGGGTTATTACCAATCACATAAACTGTAGTAACAAATATCATCCTGATGCAAAACTTTTGTAGCCCCACAAAGTTTCCAATGATGAGCGTTCGTTCCCTGCAGTTTTGTGTAATATGGCGCATTTGATTACTGGATATACCTGATTTTTCGACCTCTACCCTATTGCGGTCTTGCAAAACAGATGAACAGAGTGGATTTATCACATGCATCTACATGGGACCCACAGCTTCCAACTATAGGATCTTTCCATGCTCCGTTGTATCCGATTTGAGATGGATAGCGCGCGCCGATGAAAATTAAAAAAATCGAAGCACAGGCTAGAGAGGTTGTATCATGCGCGGTGGGTTGCAAAGAGATCGTTGTCTTTTATGTTTTAAATCAATTCAGAAACAGGCCGTTGACATATCATTCCATGTCATCGAGTATTGATCTATACCATCGAACAGCTGTTCAATTCCATTGAGAAATTCAGAATTTATCTAATTGGTTTTTAGACTATTTGGATACCTGTTTGATGCCGTCGAGAATAGTTTCTATGACATCGAAACTTAGATTCGATGCTTTTAAAACTTAAGTTTGATGCCAATGAGGACCCATCAAAGTATAATCAAGAAAATTCAATTTTCTATATTGTCTCTGGACTGTTTTGGTATTGGTTTGATGTCATCGAAGCAGGTTCGATGATACCGACCGTTTGTCGATGTCATCGAAGTCCCATCAAAGGTGTCGTCGAACATATACGCAGAGTTAAGTATTTACGGAATTTATTTTCGTTTTCAATTGTGATTCTTCCTAAGGCCATACATAGGGGTGTAATCGAGATTGGGGTATATCTAAGAGTTTTTCCAATTCGTTTCCCAGGTTTCAATGGTATAACTTAGGGTGATTCAAGACTTGTTCGAACTAAGTAATCTCTCTATGCTTGTAATTTTCTACTTTCATAATGATTATTTATTGCTTTGTGCTGTTGTTTTTTTCACGTTAAAATTGGTGTTTGCGTTGCGCTTGCTTGGCGCGATTGAAGGCGCAATTGAATTACTTCACTTGATTCATCTCCGTGTGCTTCCGTAGTCCCCTAATAGAGATATCATGGGCACCCTTTGAGGAAAAAGAGAAGGAATGGTTATGGTAGACGTACAAACTTTTCTATCTAGTTGGGCTGGCCTTGGGGCTTTTTCGGTGCTAAGCCCAAGCTCAGCCCAATTTACAATCGGGCTCCTGATTTAAGCCCAAACCTAATCCTCACGCTTGTACCTAGCACAAACCCGGCCCAATGCGAGCCAAGCCTGGAGGCCCATCGGGTCAACCCAGCCCATTGACCGCCCTACATGTCACGTATGGACGTATTATACAATGCTTCGCCTAGAGATTATACACATCTTAGATGGCGAATGTAGCAAAATTCCCAGACTGGAAGATGCAAGGTAGATAATTTTTTGACATTTTTATTGGTTGCATGGGAACAGTTGCTGTAGTTATTTATCAACGGTTACTTTTGTTGGTCAGCGTTTGAAAGGCCAAGATTATTTTTCCATCTGGGATTTTTGTTTTTATTTGGTGTTCCAATAATTCGTGGGACCCATGAAATCAACGGCCCTGTAGGAACTGATAAATCAGATGGTACTGTACAATCTTTATGCTAGAGTACGGTTTTATATCTCATACAGTCATTCATGCATGTGTGCCTGACTAGTGAGCTGACCGGCTGAGTTTTCGGCCATGCACATAGGGCCCGCTTGATGAGAAGCTTTTATGCGTCTCACGTGTGACAATATGGCACGTGCAAGAGTTAAGTGCCACAAAAGTCTACTCGCATCCCTCATAAAGATTGATGCATATAGGGCTAGCTGCTGTACAAGGCCCAAACACGGCTTTAGGTGGCAATGAGTTGGGTGGGGTCCACTAGCCCAGCCCGCTTATGAGGCCGTTTTGGGCCCATCTAAATGGATAACAGGTCAGGCTCCGGCTATACAAAATGCAGCCCACCAAAGTAAATGGGTTGGCCACGTGTTGAACCCTACCCAACACAAACCCACCCATATAGGTTATCAATGGGCCGGACCCCACTTGACCTGACTAGAAAACTGAGAGGAATTAATAGAAGATAAATTTATTATCATCAAACTCTGATTGAATAGATGTGATCAATTGTGGAGGCGAGACCAACGATAGACCTGCGCAGAAATAGGAAGATGTAGATAACAGAGGGAACTGATGACGGTTGTAAATCCTCCGATGCTTAAGTCAGGTATGTAGACTCGAATTAAAAGGCTTGAGCTTGGGTTTGTTATCTTACCTCCCTTCAATTGCAACGAGATACATATAGGGTCCACAGCCAGTGTCACATGCATATCCCTATGGAATTCGTTGGACTCACTGGAAAATCTTAATTTCGATAGGAATCTACCTCCGAAAGTATGTCGAGCCCACCTCGGTTAGCATGATTTTCGGGTAAGATCATATCGAACTTTTCTTTTTCTTGGTTCGAGGCCGGATTATCTTCAGGATTTGTATCTCACCTCTGGCTATAGTCGATCTGGTCAACTCGAGAGATAATCCCCCCACCGAGCTTTCCCCTTGAGCAACTTAGCTAGAGGTGACTCAAGGCTCATCTCTTTATTGGGAAAGTTATTTACTATATCTTCCGAACTTTGTGTCCCGTTAGCTCAAGAATTCGTCGTGATACCTTAGTCGGCTCAATTTTGGGATATTTCTTTTGTGGTAGGTTACACTTTCCATGTAGTGGATCTATTCGATTTTGCCTACAACAAATAAGTATAAATATGAATGTATGTATGTATGGGGACTGGTTGAGTTGGATCGGTCAAGTTAGAAACACCTACACTCAAAATGGGTCAAGATAGGATGGGCTTTGGCTTGATGAATTTTAAGAGGGAGAGGTTGGGTCACTAATGGGTTGTGGGTCAGGTTTGGACTAAATTTCTTAGTCCGTTTAGTAAGGGTTGGGCTTGGGCTGACCCCAACCGGACCCAATGCCACCCCTACATGCTATCCTGTATTGAGTCTGACCATAGCTTTCGTAATTAGCCTTCTTCTCTAAATGTTAGTGACTGGGATGTCCATTGCCAGGGTGGCCCATCAGGCTTCTGAGATTGAGCGTAACCTACTAAAAGACAGTTGTAGGCCCCCCATCTTTGAGCCCAATGACTGAGTCTGAGTCAATTTTCGTGGACTGAAAACAAACGGGCCTGGCCCGGTCTGAGAGGTTGGACAAGATTTACTATTGAAATCAGGCCAAAGCCAGGATCCAGGCCCTTTTGTGATGGGCCATTCTCAGGCCTGACTTTTATTAGCCCACCCACGGCTCGAAGACTAACATCAGCCCGACGTCTAAGAGTTTAGTGGTCCGACATGGACCCAACCCATTGATAGCTTGGTTCCTGAGTACAACCATGCTACGCATGCCGGCACGCCTAACCTTGGTGCACGTGTAAGACATCCGAACCTCTCATCAGGCATGCTCCATGAATTTACACTGGCCAAAGTTCAGCCTCCAGTTAGCTAGATCCGATTAAAATATGAAGTTTAAGAATAGACCCATGGATCCAACATTCAATCCCCGAATCCATTAGTTAGGATGGTCCAACCTGAGCGATTTGTGGGACATACCAAAACCCGCAGCGTGGCCCACGTAATGATCCCATACTTTTGTGGCCCCAGATCGACGGTTCAGATTGAAGGTGTAATGTTCACGATTTCCAATTCTTATCATCCCTTTAAGCACGTCGGATCCACAATGGGAGTGTCCACCTGATGTGATAATTGTTCCCTGCCGTCAACAGCAAGGTCCTGCAAATGGACGATCCACATCATCTATCCATGCGGCCATGTGGACGATCCGGATCTTTAGATTTTTTTTTTTTTAAAAAAAAAAACGAAAATAAAATGAGAGATAATCCAAGTGGTTTCCCAGCTACTACACCATCTCAACACACAAATTCGACGGCCCAGATCATCTGTATCTGGACTGTTAGGTGTTCAAAAAAATCACACCAATCCGATAATCCTAGCCTTTGAATGTTTGGTGTTCTGTTATAGTCGTCTGTTTCCTTTTCCTACGAGAGTAGATGGAGTGGTTAGCATTATCAAACCAAAGTCCCTCTTCGAGTCATAATCACTCCATCATAAGCCTATACAGTAGATGTCTTCAGATGAAGAATCGATCTTGACTGTTCATTTTACATGCTATTTATTCAATGGTTAGGATCCTCTAATCGTTCTTAGAGCAGTTACCATGCTAATTTCACTACATACAAACTTTCCCTACCTTTGTCCTATCACCCTTTGTTCTTAAAAACTGAAAATCAAACCGTATATAATGACAGGCCCATCTGTGGTTGGTTCACGTACAGAATCCTAGCCCTTTAATAGGTAGCTAGCAAATAGGATCTTCCATCGCATGTTTGATGCATGGAGCATTCACATTTGGCCCACCATATCAATGGCTTAGATCACTGAATCATGGGCCCTAGTTGTACAAGTACCAACTATAACCTGAACAAGTCAGGTTCCCAGGTCGAGAATATTGCTTCATCCTTCAAAGCTATTGATGAAGCATGAGATCTGGACCATTTGTAACTGAATGGATGAATGATCCAGGCCATTTAGAGGGAGTGTCCACAAATTCAATAGCAATAACAAGTTCTCTGGTCAAATACTGAAAATATCCAAGAAGTATCGAAAATGGGCTATGGACCATTAATAACAGGTCCCAACACATGAACGGTCCAGATTTTCTAAACGTGTAAAAAGATGAAAGATGCTTGATAGCAAAGATAAAAGCATTTAATCAGATACTATATAGCTAAAGTGCACTATACTGTCAACAGATGCTTAACACTTTTTCCCTAATCGGGTCCAACAAAACTCACCTTCCGCTAAGGTGGGTCCCACCCACAACAAGTCGAAGAAAATGGAACCCACTTCCCATCATCCACATAAGCTTTCACTATATTTTATTGTGCTCAACCACATCACCAGCAACAGAACCCTCCGCCTAACCCGACCCCACTAACAACAGTTGAAATCAAACTCCACCCCCACTCCTCGCTCAAATCTTCTGTCTTAATTAATACTCTGGCAACATATGACACTTGATACTCAAGCACTCTGGAATATCACACCTGCTATACACCAATTCAATTAAACCAGATAAATTGGAACCTACTGTCGCCAGTTACAGTTCCAAAATCAGATTGGAGGAGCAATCCTAGTCTCTGGTTTCGTGGACCCTTTTTTTCCAAAGCAATACCATTAGATATTTTCATTTTTTAACCTTCGAGCAAACATCTAACAATCCAATATCCAGATAACAAACGCCTAATTCTTGGTTACTGATATATCTATGCTGGCAACATACTTTGGACAGCTTAATTTGAATCAGTTGCATGACATGTCTGCAAATGCTCAATAAATTCTAAGTGCCTGTGTATCATCAATCACACTATCTAGAGTAACAAAGATACCCAATGTAATTATAATTGGATGCTTATAATTACAATAAGTTGAAATCCAAAAATTGTATTTGGATGACAGAAATTGAAATACATAAAGTAAATCAATTTTAATTCTTCAGCTAAAAATAATGAAATTCTGAGTCTTAGGTGGGCCATAGAAGTGGGCCCACATTTGAAAATCTGACCGTTCATAACATTTGTATCCAATTCTCAACCTAATGAAAGGATACTAATTTTATAAGTTGTATTCCATCTCACTAATTCAAATCACCACTGTTTACCATCAACGGACCTCTTTTGCCCATGTTCATTCATCTAGCAACAATTACAACCGTTTATCACCATAGTGAAAAAAGAGGTCTAATAACACATTTGTCAGATCTAAAGTATGAAAATCAGCAATAATAACAAATAAACGGTTCAGATGAAACAAGGGAACATTCTATTGCCCAATTTACCCCCAAAAGAAGAAAAGGAAAAGAAAACAAGCCATCCCATTCTCATTCCCATTCACATCACATCTCATCCATACATCATCATCCATGCATACCCTTCGCTACCATGTTATAAAAATAAAAATAAAAATAAAAATAAAAATAAAAATAAAAAAGGTATCCATGCCATTTTAACCGCATATTCGCCTGCCTCGTCCATCGAGCCACGTGTCGCGCCCATGACGGTCTGGTCCCCCTTTTCTCCAGCTAGCGCCAGAGGCGTGTTTGGAAAGGGGCCCACCTGACTTTCCTTCTCTCTGAAAGCAAGAACAGGTGGGGACCACCAACGCGGCAGCATCGAGGCGAATAAGGCGGGTTGGGCCCCACAAACTTTGGGGCCCGCGCCCGCCATCACATGTCAGACAGAGACTGGCCCACGAGAAAACCACTCTGCACGGTACACGGAGCGCGCCTTAGCTGTTGACCCACCCACCTTCCCCACCAACAAGTGGGCCCCACCTCACGTACCCTTTGCCTAACCTGACCCCACTAACACGAGTTAAAATCAAACCCCACCGATCAACTCCCACGTGCGCACGTGCCAACACCCTTCCCCCACCCCTCCACCATTACAGAGTTGTGAAAACATAAAAAATCAAACGAGAAAAAAAGAAAAAAAGAAAAAGAAAAAGAAAACCAATCTCCGCCGTTGAATGAAAACCCAACTGCCTGCTAAGATCTGGTGGTTGCGGGAGGGTTGTGGTTCTGTTGCTGATGGTTTTTCGAACCACCCATCAGCTGCAGTTCCTGCTTCCCACCGCCCGCCCGTCCCGTCGTTGAAGCACCCATCACAGCCGTTGAAACAACAGTAGGGGCCTGAATTTCAATTGGGGTGGCGAGATTCAGCCCGGGAACCGCCGAGAACATCGTAGAAATGGGCCGCGGAGAGAGATTGACGAGTGGCGCCCCTCCGGGAGCCGGAAAAGTCCATACCTGCGGCTGGTTCGACGGCCCGGCAATAGCGGAAGGAGGAAGCATCAAGAAGGTCTGCGTGGCCATGTTGGGGTTGGAAGTTATCATTCCGCCTCCGCCGCTCACGGCCCACATCGGCATCAGGTTCTGGGCCGGAGCGGTGGGCCTGATCGGTGCGAGGCCCGTTGAAACCGAGGCCTTTTCCTGCTGATAGCTGCTAGCAGCCGGTCTCCTTCTCTTCCTAGAACCTTCCTCCGCCGTCGACGACGTCTGCGTCGGAATTTTGATAGTCCCGTCGACCGTCGTAGCTATGGCCGGAACGGTCCCGGTACCGGTAGCCGCCACGATGGCGGGCTCCGCGTGCTCCAGCAGCCAGCGTATAGTCTCACCGTCTGATTTGTGGCCCAGCTCTCTAGTCAGCTGAAAAATTCTCGCCGCGCAAACGGCCGGCATACGAATCCTCCGTCCTCGGCCTTCAACCTTCGTATGCCTATCTTTCGAAATCCTCCGTCCGACGATAGGCCCGGCCCTTTTCACCGGCACGTAGTCGAGCCGACGGTCGTCAACGACGGGCTCTGTTTTGAGGTAAACGAGCTGCTGGACGAGTTGGGTCGATGATGGGGTTGGAGGAGAAGGGTGAGGAGGCGGAAGAGAATTTGAAGGAGCAACTGATGGTGGAGGAGAAAGACCTTCTTCATCTTCTTCATCGCTGCTGCTGCTACTGCCTCTCTCGCCCAGATCGTTTTCTCTGTCGTCTTTATCTTCCATCTCTTGCTTCTGTAGCGATTCCATTATTTTTTTTTTTTTTTTTAAAAAGGATGAAACGAACTCTCGAACTAGAAAAAAAGGGTGTAAAATAGCAAAAAGGAGGACTGTAGATGGGGTGGTGTGTGTGTGAAAAAGATATCTGTTTGCTACAGTTTCTTCAAAAAGCTCACACAGCTTCCCTTTTTCTTCATCTCCATTATCAGGCCAAACGATCAAAGCACAGCAAGGAAGAAAAGCTACATGGCCTTTCTATTTATATGGGTCGGACGAATTAAAGTGCAGGAAGAGATCTAGACCGTTCATTCATCAGCTGGTGGACCCCACCTCGTGTGGCCACGAGATGGGAAGGACTTTGTGGTCCTTGCCTGAGGATCGTGCACTGGTATTGTTCGTACAAGTGGCGCACATGGTTTAGTGACCCATACCAGTTCTTTGATGGGACCCATTGCGGATGGCATTATTCTTTGAAATTTCCGGATGGGACAATCATAACCCTCCAATTGGTGGAGCGGAAACGGACGACTAAGAAAAGAAAATGTAAAATGTCTAGGTCTTTTTGGTGAAAGCGTGCCAAAAGATTGGATGGTTCAGATCTTCCGATCAGGTACTTATTTTTAATATGGACCCTTATGGGTCCCACTTTTCAAGGCTAGATTACGTGTCCTCCGGCCGAGGATTATATAATTAGTCAAAGATGGTGATGGCTCCAAGGAGTCCGCCTACTGGGGCTGGGAGAGTTCATGGATTAATCTTCACCATCCATTGGATTTTGAATGCACGTCGGGATTCCCGCACGCTCAATCTGCTGTGGACCCTGATTATAACGACGTGGAGCGTATTTTATACGGAGAAGGTTTTGAATCCAACCGGTTGTACCATAAGGAATAGTACAACTCACGGACAACTTCAAAACTTTCATGTGCGTGCCGTATCCAACCTGTCCAATTGGTTGGCCCCACCATAAGGATTACCTTATGGAAAGGTTAGCCTAATCCACTCATTCAGTGGACCACATCTGTCTTTTCTATTTCTGTGGTTAGACATTATTTTGTCGCGTGGCCCACCTGATGACTTAATGAGGCTAGGTTTTGTACTAGGCGTGGGGCCAACATATTGCAACGGTTGGATGTCATATTCACTTAAGTGGTTGGAATTTATCTGGTAGGTGGACCATGACTTGTCGTCCAACCAGTTGGACTTGGGGCCTTCTATTTTGTTTGATTGACCGTTTTGCCCTCCGCCTCTGTGAACTAATCACATGCAATGGTTGTAGGTTTACTCGAGAAGATCAATCTGCTGGTCCAGGAAAACTGGAAACAAAAATTCCGAGAGGTCTGGTACAACGTGCAGCAATGGTTAGACTTGTACACGCCCGGACTCTAGCTGTTGGATTGGAGTTATATTTTAATAATCGAAACCGTGAAAATGATGGGCCTCACGGTAGATGTGGGAGAAACGAAAGAATTCACTCTATGGGAACATTTCAACCGTTTGATCATTTTTGTTTTTTACTTTGAATATTAACCGTCTCCTTTTGCATTGGTTTTTGGTCCATTGATAAGATTTTTAAATCTTGAGAAGCTATCATATAAATGGTCTGGCCCATTGAAACATGGTCCAGGTTCAATCGATATAGGCAGATATAAAAGAAAGCATAAAGCATGCGGTGTGATGTATAACAGGTTGTAGGTGGTCAGTCTAAGCTTCCAAGTTATTGACCTTCCAACTTCTATCTGTGTAGCAGTTGTTTTATTTTAGATTTCCAACTAACCTATTTATCTCGTGCATAGTGAGTATGTAACTTATCGTGATTTCTCACCAGAACGGGACATCTAGCACATCATTTCACTAGTTCGGACAGATCATCAAGTTAATCCATGCCAGACGATCCATATCCGTATAATTTATTAAAAAAAAAAAAAAAATACTGATCTGGCGATCTCAACCATCGAATTGATGTTTTAAGGTTGAATGAACAATATGGAGCACGGTGCATACTATCTGCATGGGTTTTGGTTTAGATGGCCTCACAGTGCGATGGGGTCATGGCAAGAGTCTGTACGGACTATGGATTACGGGCCATACTTGAGGCTCCGTAGCGCTGAAACTATAATTTTTTAGAGGACAAAAATGCCCTTATGGCATGGCTGCCATTTGTACCGTTGCCTCTCGTCTCCAAAAATAAGAAAGGTTATTTTAGAAAAGAACCTAGCCCTGCAAAAATCTAAAATTTGGTTGACCTCATGATCAATGTAATCCATTAATTTTAAAAGATTAATTTTAGACTACATTCATATATAAAAGATTTTAGAAAATTCATATATAATTTTAGACTACATTCATATATAATTTTAGAAAATCCATCTCATTCATATATAAAAGATTTTAACTTTATGTCGTCAGTCTAAATTTAAGGGCAAAACTTATCGCAGATAGACTACATATAAGAAAATAATTTAAAATTAATGCATAATATTAGTTTAATTATGGGCCACAAATAGCTTCAAATACTTAACTGAAAATTCCTTCCTTCAGTTTACAGATGTTGAATTAAAATAAATGAATCAAATCATCCAACCGGGTTGAATTTTAATTTTGGGTGAAGCCTACCAACCTTTTTAAAATGACATTTCTCTAAGGTCCTGACATATGAGGTGCAACTTTAGCGCAGTACATTTTTATCCCCTAACAAATGTAAGAATGAATTGGGGGCTACAAATCATCAAGTTTAGCCCACGCAAGCTCTCGTATACAAAGACGTCAACCTGGACGTAAAAAAAGAAAGTTTGGGGATTCTCTTCCAATGTCCTGATTCTTTCCCAATGTGAATCCAGTGCACCTAGAGTACCATGGAGTAAATGCAAACAACGGTTTGATATACTACCAATCTGAACCGTCCAATTTGTAGGCCATCTCAAAGTGGGGACCGATGCTCAAATTTTTCATCAATTTGGTGTTTTTAACCGTTCAATCTACAAGCAATTTTCAGGACAGTTCCGTAAACTGCTTTTGACCATCCAATAAGAGGTAATGGTAAGATGGTTGTGAACTCCCCAATCAGGGGGATTTTCAGGATGTTTGACATTGACTAGGTGGCCCACTGATTGGATAGTAGTAATCCATTGACATGTGGAACGCGGATTGGCTACTGACCATGCCACTAGCCAATGGCTAGTGGTCGGTGTTCTGTAGGCCCCACCATTGTGTGTGTTTCATCCCAGCCGTCCATTCATTTTTTTCAGATCATTTTATGGTATGAGCCAAAAAATGAGATAGATACAAATCTCAATTGGACCACATCACAGGAAACAATATTGATCGAACTCCCATCATTAAAAACTTCATTGGGGCACAGAAGTTTTGGATCAAGTTAATATTTGCTTTTTTTGCCTTTTTTAACGGTGGACATTCAATCACTACTGTTTTCCTATGGTGTGGTCCACCTGAGATTTAGATCTGCCTCATTTTTCAAGGATGTGAAGCCTTAAAAAGATATGGAAAATGAATAAGCGGCGTCATAAAACACATGCATCATTGTGGGGCCCACAAAGCACCGACCACTGTCCACCTGCATAGTGGCAGCGTCACCAGCCAAATTTCGTCCTGCCATGTGCACTGAACAGCCGTTTATAGGTGAGGTAGCTATGAGCCTATGACCATTGACCGCCGTCTGCTAAACCTTGTGTGATAATTCCACACGCGCGAAAGGCCCCACGTGCAAATATGAAACACGTGTGTGAAATATGAGTTTCAATAAAGTTGGAAATAATGATTAGATTTCTGCCTGAAACATCAATTTCAATCTTCAGGTGGGCCACAACGAAAAAAGTAAGTTTAAGGGGTTGTTTTTGTTTTTTTTTTTTTAGCCATTCATTTGTTTTGATATGCTGTGGCCCACCTGAGCTAGGAAATAGCCTGATTTTATGTGAGAAGATCTAAACAGTATGGCTTACCTGATGAAAAGCTCAGATCTCACACACCTGTCAAGTAAATGCACACGCGCCTGCGTGTGGATTTGGACGGATCAAAACGCCTGTGGAATTGGCGAAACTCATTGAAACAATGCTCCGTGCAATTGACAAGGGACCAGCACAGGTGGGGCCCATTGTGCTGCAATTCATACAATTGGACTTTTGTGCCCAACCATGGATGATCCGAGAGCGGATCAGGTGCGGCCCCGGCCTCACCCAAGATGGTGTGGGTATTGAATGTCCATGCCGTCCATCTATTTTGTGAGATTATCTTAGGGCAAGAGCTTAAAAATAAAGCAAATTAAAATGGCCTAAAAATGAAGTAGATCAAAATCTCAGGTACATCATTAGGAAATAGTGGTGATTTATCTTTAAAACCTTCTTATTGGCCACAAAAGTATTGAATCGAGCCTATATTTGTTTTGTTTCCATTCTACTTAGCTTTGTGTGACCTTATTTACAAATTGAACGAAAAATAACCATTATGGGTTTTTAAATGTAGCTGATATTTATTTTTGAATGTGTGTGTGTGTGTCTATGTCTATATATATATATATATATATATATATATATATATATATATATATATAGAGAGAGAGAGAGAGAGAGAGAGAGAGAGAGAGGAACGCTCAGCTACGCACCGGTTCGCACGTCATTATGTGCGAACCTTCCTATCAACCGTCGGATAAGGTAGACGGTCTGGATAAAGGCGCTCTTAGCGCGAGCTTAAAAAAGCGAGTTTCCTTATCTCGCACGCCTCTTCACCCACTATCCGAATGATGCGGCGAAAGCCTTTTCACATAAAATTCTTTCGCTGGGATACTTAGGTGGGTCCCACCAAGATGTCAATGACGTCGTCCATGCATTTTTAAAAATAATTTTATGGTATGAACCCAAAACTGAGGTAGATCAAATTCTTAAGTGGGCCACACAGTGTTGATTGAACTCTCACCATTAAAAACTTCCTGGGGTTACCTAATTTTTGGATTAAGCTGATATTTGTTTTTTTTTTTCCATCATTCAGGTCTGCACGACCTAATCTACAGATTGGATGTCAAATAAATATCACAGTGGCCCCTAAAAAATATTTAACGGTGAGAATCATTATCACCGCTGCTTCCTGTGGTGTGGTCCACTTAAGATTTGGATCTGCCTCAGTTTTGGGATAATGCCTTGAAATGATAAGGAAAAATGGATGGACGGGGTAGATTTCTCAAAAACATCATGGGTGGCCCTACCTAGATTTCTAATGATCTTTGCAAATTGGGGGCAGATTTGATTTCCCATGAAAGCCTTTTGGTAGGAAGATCCTGCGCAAGGATGCTGGGTGGGGCCCATCACCATGTTTTTGGGAAATATACTCCATTCATCTGTTTGTCGAGCTCATTTTAGGAAAATCTACAAAAAACAAGGTGGATCCAAAACTAAAGTGGGCCACACGAGAGGGAAAATTGGAGAAAGAAATACCTACCGTTGAAACCTTCCTGGGCTCTGCCTTGATGTTTATATGCCATCAAAACCGTTTATAAGGTCATTAACACAGGGATGAAGTGAAAATATAGAAAAATTATCTTGAAAAAAAGCTTGTACGATCATAAAAATATTTCAATGGTTCTCACTGAAACCCTGCTGTTTCCTCTCGTGTGGCCCAGTCGAGTCTTGGATCCACCTCGTTTTTTGTCGCTTGTCGTAAAATTAGCTTGCAAAACGGATGAACGGAATATATTTTCCAAAAATATGGTGGTGGGCCCCACCCAGCATCCTTGCCCAGGAACTTCCTGCCAAAGGCTTCCGCAGGAAATCCGCATCACCACAGATGTTGACCCGAATTGGATACTGGCGTAGGTTTAGCTAGAGACTGCTGGAGTGACGTTACCAAGTTCTGTGTGCCCCACATAATATATGTGTTGTATCCCCACCGTCCATACATTTGGAGAGATCATTTTAGGATATGGTCCAAAGAATGAGGTAGATCCAAGGCTGCGGTAGACCCCACCATAGAAAACAGTGGTGAGAGTGATGCCCACCGTTGAAACCTTCAAAAGGTCCACATAATTTTTATTTGAGATCCAATTTGTTCATGTGTTAACGCAGGCATGAAAGAAGGGAAAACACAATTGCCGTTCATCTAAACCGTTGTATGAGGCAGCTAACCTTCATTCACAGCAGCTGCTACTTATAAGCAACAGATGGTAGTTTACACATGGCAGTTCTCTAAAGCGCTCAGCACGTGTGAGCCTCAATCAAGTATGCATCCTTCACCTTATGATAAGAGCCATCCATTTCATCTTACTTGATCAGTGCACGGTCCACTGTTTTGCACCATCTCACATCAGATCTAGGCCCATATTATAACCACTTTTCAGGCCCATATGATGGTCCAGATGGATGTCCATCCCATGGCCCATGGTATGGCCCACATGCTGTCCAATTGTGAGGGCCACACGCTGTCCAGATCTGCGTCCACTTAATGTCTCGATCACAGGTTATTTCCACAGCCCAGATAAGGTCCAATTACATGCCAAGTTATAGCATGATCATATTAGCTAATATTTGTGTTTTCCCTTCTTTCATGCCTGCGTTAACACATGAATAGATTAGATCTCAAATAAAAATTACGTGGACCTTTTGAAGGTTTCAACGGTGGGCATCACTCTCACCACTGTTTTCTATGGTGGGGTCTACCGCAGCCTTGGATCTACCTCATTCTTTGGACCATATCATAAAATGATCTCTCCAAATGTATGGACGGTGGGGATACAACACATATATTATATGGGGCACACAGAACTTGGTAACGTCACTCCAGCAGTCTCTAGCTAAACTTACGCCAATATCCAATCCAATCCACGTCAACCTCTGTGGTGAGGTGAATTTCCTACGAAAGCCTTTGGCAGGAAGTTCCTGGGCAAGGATGCTGGGTGGGGCCCACCACCATATTTTTGGAAAATATATTCCGTTCATCCGTTTTGCAAGCTAATTTTACGACAAGCGACAAAAAACGAGGTGGATCCAAGACTTGACTGGGCCACACGAGAGGAAACAGTAGGGTTTCAGTGAGAACCATTGAAATATTTTTATGATCATAAAAACTTTTTTTCAAGATAAATTTTCTATATTTTCACTTCATCCCTGTGTTAATGACCTTATAAACGGTTTTGATGGGATATAAACATCAAGGCAGGGCCCAGGAAGGTTTCAACGGTAGGTATTTCTTTCTCCAATTTTCCCTCTCGTGTGGCCCACTTTAGTTTTGGATCCACCTCGTTTTTGGTAGATTTTCCTAAAATGAGCTCGACAAACGGATGAACGGAGTATATTTCCCAAAAACATGGTGGTGGGCCCCACCCAGCATCATTGCGCAGGAACTTCCTGCGAAAGGCTTTCATAGGAAATCAAATCTGCCCCTAATTACGCACGCAATTTGCAAAGTTCATTAGAAATCTAGGTAGGGCCACCCATGATGTTTTTGAGAAATCTACCCCGTCCATCCATTTTTCCTTATCATTTTAGGGCATTATCCCAAAACTGAGGCAGATCCAAATCTCAAGTGGACCACACCACAGGAAGCAGCGGTGATAATGATTCTCACCGTTAAATATTTTTTAGGGGCCACTGTGATATTTATTTGACATCCAATCTGTAGATTAGGTCATGCAGACCTGAATGATGAAAAAAAAAAACAAATATCAACTTAATCCAAAAATTAGGTAACCCCAGGAAGTTTTTAATGGTGAGAATTCAATCAACACTGTGTGGCCCACTTAAGAATTTGATCTACCTCAGTTTTGGGTTCATACCATAAAATTATTTTTAAAAATGCATGGACGGCGTGGATTTATCATTAACATCTTGGTGGGACCCACCTAAGTATCCCAGCGAAAGAATTTTATGTGAAAAGGCTTTCGCCGCATCATTCGAATAGTGGGTGAAGAGGCGTGCGAGAGAAGGAAACTCGATTTTTTAAGCTCGCGCTAAGAGTGCCTTTATCCAGACCGTCTACCTTATCCGACGGTTGATAGGAAGGTTCGCACATAATGACGTGCATCTCTCTCTCTCTCTCTCTCTCTCTCTCTCTCTTATATATATATATATATATATATATATATATATATATATATATATATATATATATATATATATATATATATATATATATAGACACACACACACACCTCATGGGAACTTGGTGAGGCCCATCTAAAATCATATGCAGACATGCCTAAAACATTTAAGGGAAGAAAAAAAAAAAAAAAAAAAAAACTAGGTGAGGCCCACCTGAGTTTTGAATGTAGCTGAAACTTGGTCTCTTCCCTTATCCAAGTGGGACATATAATGTATGAGCTGAATTTGTGAACTACATCTCAATGTGTCCAATAAATGATTTCGAATGCTTTTAATAGGAGGATAACCCCTCTCAATGTTGCATGTAATGTAGGAATCCAGCCCATTCATTGTGTGTCTCACTTGAATGGAGTGTCGCACCAGGTTTCAGCATGTACTTTCGATACACATCTTGGTGGGGCCCACACTTCTCCACCTCATGGGAGGTCGACCAAGTGGGAGCTCCTATGAGGTGGAGCAGTGTGGGGCCCACTATGATATATGTGTGACATCCACCACATCAGTCAGATGCACTCTTCCGTGGTGAGCCACGGGCTTAAAAATCCACGTCACAGATATCAGTTGAGAGTGAGTACTCACTCATTGAAACTTTTCTGATCATTTACAAGGGCAGGCAGAGAGGGAAGTCCACCCAACCAATACCTTCCAACCTTTCACGTGCCTGTGACATCCAGCCCATCCAAATACCTTTTTTAAGCCTTTATCACTACACACACACACACTTATCAAATGCACCAAGCATATTTTTAGCTATTCAGTAATGGTTAGAAATTGTTTTATACCATGTGGCCTTCCAAAAATGTAGATAGGGGTGATTTTTGCATTAGATGATCGTCACGGTGGGACCAACCTATTAAAAAGGTTGGATGTCACATGCACTTAAAGAGAGAGGGCTAGAGACTACAAAAAACAGCAAAGAAAAGAAATATAACAGCGTCACGCATTCAACTGAAAAAAGCACCCATATCAGTGGTTGCCATCTTCCAAGTTATTAAGAGATCTCAGGGAGATTATCTATTCTAGCTGGAATGCAACCGAGCAATGGTCTGGATTACCAGATAATGGGCCCAGCTTCCTGTAATTGAAGACGCGCGTATACCACATTGCTAACGTATAGTGTACGAGTTGAAGAGGGAAGTGGATGGCCTAGTGACCCTAACACCACTGACCTCGATGGTGGTAGGACCTTAGAAACTGGAACTGTCCAAACATACAGACGATTCACGTCAGAACTATGGTTTATTAGTTCAGGCATGGAACTGTTTGCAAACCGCAGTTCATTTTTTACTTTATTTATCTTTGTTTTTTTTAATAAAAATGGAGAAAATTTTGTCATTATAATAACAATAAAATCTGAACTGTATTCAAGAGTCCAAGCCTCTCGAGTCGCTCCTCTCTCTCTCTCTCTCCCATCTCCTGGTCTTCCGAACTGCCTCTGCTCATGTCAACAACAAGTAACTTCTCTCTCTATCCTTCTTTTATCTCTCCTCTTCCTTCTTTATGATTCAAAAATTAGACTTCCAATAAGCTCATTTCTTCTTGTCAACTCTCTTCGAATCTTCTCTCACGTCTCTTGTTTTTCGAGCTCATTTCTTTTTTATTTATTAAATAATTTAAATGATGAAATTAATATACATTTAAAGATGAGTTGGTACTTGATAGGATGGATTGTTTTTTAACATTATAATACTATGTTTTTAAATGAAGAGGTTGATTGTTGGCATATTATGTCTTCTTTTATTTCTATAAATGTGCACGTTGATGTTCCATGCCCGCTTCAAATTTGGAGCTTCACTGCTTCCGTTTCCACTCCCGCTCCTGTTCCCCGTTCTGATCACGTTGGGCAGGACCCTATGGGGCCCACTGTCGTGATTTTTATCTACCCAAAATTGAATCATATCCGAAGCTTAAGTGGACCACACAACAAAAACAATGAAGATCGAACGCTTATAGTTGAAAGTTTCTTAGGGCCACGGAAGTTTCAATCAAAGATGATATTTGTGTTTTCCCTTCATTCAAGTACGTGTGACTTTAGGAAGAGTTTGGATGACAACTAAACATTATTGCAGGCATGTGAAAGGTTTCAATGTTTGTATGGTGTGGTCTATTTAAGTTATAAATATGCCTCCATTTCCGATTCATATAATAAAATGAGCTGGCAAAAGCACGGTGGACGGCTTACTGTGCAATCTCCGTTGCAGATTGCACGGCAACCTACCACCACGGACATCTATCATGACATACATGACATGATTTGATTGGATCAATGCCACTGTAGAAGATGGTCTCATGCAATTCATGTTTGCATACCACCTGCTTGATGAGGTGATTATACTTGATCCAATCTCAAACAGTGGTACTTGGCCCAATCAACTCTTGTCACATCATGTCACCACTGAGGTATGTAGTGACAAGATCACCATGAATTGAATTCAGATTTTGGTGAGGCCTATAAGAAGTTTCCAACGGTAGACATTCAATCACCACAGGCCCATCATCACAGTCAAACTGAATTTGGTGTCCCTCCCTCAATCTATCTTCCAGAGAATGGCAATTCCTAATTTTATGTACCAAACAGGGATACGGAACCACCAAGGTAAGTGGATCACTTTCCGTGGGACTCACCTTGATATGTGTGTGTTATATCCACGCCATCCATTTTGTGTTTTCCCTTCATCTAAATCCGTATGACCTTACCTTGGATGGCAAACAAACATTCCAGTGGGCTCTAAGAAGTTTTTTAATGGCGGGCATTCAATCACCACTATTTTCAGTGGTGTGGTCCACCCAACACTTAGATATACTTCAGTTTTGGGCCCATGCCGTAAAATGATCTATCAAAACAGATGAACGGTTTTGGATATAAATCACATCCATTCACGGTGTGCCCAAAGTCATGTATCCACCGAATCTGAGGCCCAGGTGGAGGGACCTCCCAAGGACATGAGCCAATCGCATCGGCTTCAAGGCATCGTGAAATCCACTCCGGCCATCGGTTACAACTCCACAACTCAAACAATCAAACAGATCCACCGTTCAGGTAGGCTACACCACAGTGAAATTTTAGGATAACTCAAACCATAGGTTTGTGTGTGGTGCTACCATGATGTATATCTTTCACCAATCCCATTCATATGTGTGAATCACCAAGATTGAAAGAAGATACAAAACTCAGCATGATTAAAATATTAGGTGAGTCAAAACGGCTGAACTTAAAAGAGGTTTATGCCTAATTTTATATTGTTCTCATTGGCACGGCCCACATGAGATTTTATTTTATTTTATTTTTATTTATTATATCGTGCTTATCCTTCATGAATATAATGCCAATCACCTAATGGACGGAGTCGATTTCACGTACACATCATGGTAGGCCCAAAGAGGTTGAGTGGATCGTGCACGATTCTGATATGGGTAAGGACATCACCGTCGGAAGGAGATTGACTGCAGGCTGCAGCATATCCCTGCGGCACGACGTGGCCCTAGCTCTGTGGGGCCCACCGTGATGTATATGTTTTGCCTACACAGTCTGTCCATTTTGCCAGCTCATTTTAGTATATGAGCCCAAAAAAGGTGCAGAACCAAAGCTCAAGTGCACCACACCATAGAAAACGGTGGGGATTGAACTCCACCCGGACCTGGTGCGTGTATTCATCGCCGCTGTTGTTGTGGTGTGGTCAGCTTGAACTTTATATTGCATCATTTTTCGCTCATATCTCACTATTAGCAGGAAAAACAGATAAACGATGTGGATAAACACACATCATGGTGGGTGCTGTTAGATGTCTTTAATCTAGTTGGAACAGGATGTCTCAGTGCCATCAACAAACCACTCGATCCCATTAAAAAGTTATGGATCACATCATCAACATTTGATCCCATCGAAAAAAACCTTATTTATTCTAATTGCTTATTGAACTGTTTTTGAGGTGCTACTCAATGCCATCTAAGGAGGCTTCAATCTCATTGAAGGGCCTTCAATGCCTGTCAATGAAATTGGCCGAAGCATGCGGTTTTGCGAAATTATGAGAATTGTTTTCTATTCCGGGTACAACATGACACACACACGCAGTTGAGCTCATAAGATCTCTCCATGAGGTCGAGTTGTGTGGGCCCCACCATGATGTATGTCAAACATCAACACCATTCATTTGATGGGTCCCATTTAAATTATGGGATATCCCAAAAATCAGCCGTATATGGAACTCTGGTGGGCTATACCATCTAAAATCATGTGAAGACATGCTTAAAACATATCAAAGCACTTGGTGGGGCCCACCTAAAATTTAGATGCATCTAAAACTTGGTCTGACCCCTCATCCAAGTGGGACACACATAATGGATGGGCTAGATTTGTGAACCACATCTCAATGGGCCCAAAAAATGATTATGAATGTTTTAATGGGGGGTAACCTCTCAACTTTTGTACGTGGTGCGGCCCACAAAAGTCACAGATTGACTTGATTTTTAAGCCCTGGGCCCACCATGGAATGGTGCATCTGACTGATGGGGTAGATGTTCGACACGCATCATGGTGGGGCCCACACAACTCGACCTCATGGGGAGTTCCCATGAGCTCAACCATATAGAACCTTTCCCCTATGAGTGTAATTACGAGATTAAGGTAATCCTAAGCTATTTTAAGGAAGGCTAAACATTTTGGCATCTTAGGAAGATAGGGTTGAAAGTCGGGCGGGTTAGGTCGAGTTGGTGCCGTAAGACCTGTATCCTATCACGTACTGTTCCGTAGGCTTCCGCGGTCATCCCGGTCGAATTCCGGCGACCCGCGGTTGGTTATCGGTGTTTGCGCGCGACCCTGAGATGTGTCCTGTATATCTGAGTCGGCTCGACCTAAGACTTATACCAGTGCAACCACGCCGTCGCCGAGGTTCCGATGTCGCGTCTTGCACGCCAATGTGGTACCCTGGCTAGGAGATGTGGGCCCGCATTCAGTTCGAGGAAAATGCCGCACATTACAAATTTTGAGAGAATCCATCACATCAATCACCTCATTTATCAAAAGTACACCCATTACTCTCCCCATTCCCAAGTACAAAAGGTAATCCTAAAAGTCAACTTTCTCATCACCTCACCATCCTTTCTTCCATCACTTCTCTTACACCTCTCTCTCTCTCTAATTTTTCAAGCTCCTCTCACCAAGCAACTCACGTCCATGGCTTCTAAGAGGAGAAGCTAGTGTGGTCCACCTTCCTTACTCTCGTCTCCACCGTCCATGATCCAATCTCGACCGTTGAAGTTTGTCTATTGATCCTCTAGGATACTTTGGCGAAAGAAGGAGGAGAAGATCAAAAGTGGGTGCTTCTTTCTTTCTCTCTCTCTCTCTTTCATTTTTTTTCATGTGATGATTTGGCCGTGTGGCCCACCTAAATGGACCCCACCATGAAGTATACATTTTATCTATGTTGTCCATCAAGTGGGCCCACCTGACATCCCATAACCCACAGCCGGACGTGGGGAAAACGCAAATATTTGATTGATCCAATTAGGTGGGCCACGTCCCAGGTGGGTCACGCCCATGTGGGACCCACCTTGAAAATGTGTGTAACCAAATCATCCAGCGTCCAGGGACGCTGGACACGGCCATGTTGTGGAGCGTGGGTAGATAGTGGGGTGTACTACCGGCAACAACACAAAAGGAAAAAAAAATGGTTTTTGGGTGGGCCACTCACACAGGCCCCACCCTGATGTATCAATCCAATCCACACCGTCTATTCCATTCTCCATATCATTTTAGGCGTTGAGCCGAAAACTGGGGCCAATCCGATTTTCTGGTGGGCCATAGCATAGCAAACAGTGTGTCTACTGTTTAAATCAACCCCGATGTTTCAATACGCCAACATATATTGAATATTGGGCTTGTTTGGCTTATATTAAGCCGTAGGGGTCATTGGGCGAGGTCGATCCTCACGATGCGGGCCCTATCACAGAAAAACCCCAAGAAAATATCTAGCGCTGCTGCTGACTGTCAGAGGACGGCAGCGTCCTGCGCTGACAGTGAACGGGCCAGGGACGTGGGCCCCACCATGATGTGTGTAGTACATCAACACCGTTTATTTAGTGGCCCCCCTTTCCAGCTATGGGCCACCCCAAAATTAGCCGTATACAACACTCAGGTGGCCCACGTCAAAGGAAACAGTGGTGAATTTAACGTATACCATTAAAACCCCTTTTGGGTTATCAAAGAAGTTTTGGATCAGATATGAAATTTGTTTTTCCTCTACATCCGGTCCGTGTGACCCTGCCAACCGGTGGATGGAAAATAAACGTTATGGTGGGCTCCACGTGGGACCCACCTGTGAAGGGAATTGGAGTGGCTGGTGTACTGCACACCAGCCCTATAGTTGCTGCTTTGACGCAGCAAGCTCCATGGGTCCCACGAGTAGTTGACGTCACCAAGTTCTGTGGGGCCCACCTTGATTTTTGCTTCAGGCCGTCCATCTGCTGGTGCGGCGCACACCATGATATATGGGTTTTAACCCACCCAACGTGTGGAATACACGTTGATGTATATATTATATTATATATATTATATATTACATTATATAATGTATACATGATGGTGGGCCCTAAGTAGGACCCACCTCTGCCTTTTTAAGTGCAGCAAGCTGCATGAACAACAACTATATTGCTACTACTCTTGATGGCAGCAAGCCGTGGGCCCCAAATTGATGTATGTATTTCTACGCCTTCCACTGTTTGGACAGTGGGGCCCACCATGATGCACACACTGTATTCATACTATCCAACCACATGTGAGATCATTTTATGGCATGGGAAAATAAGTGAGCCAGATCCAAAGTTCAAGTGGACCCCACCATTTAAACAGTGGACAGTGTCATCCACCATTCAAAATTTCTAAGGACCACAGTAGTTTCCAATTAAGCTGATATTTGTTTTCACTTCATCTATCCCTATGTTAATTTATGAATAGGTTGGATCTCAAAATACATCATGGTAGGCCACACCGTGCAATTCCGTCATGGTATGGTTCAGATGATCTTTCGACTTGATATATTTGAGGGTTATGTGCAGGGCCCATTTGTTATGTAGTTGTGGTCCATTTGATAAGACCCATTCTGATATATTTTCAGCCCATTTGAGGCCCACCTGTAATTTATATTTTAGGCACACCTGTAATGTATATTTGAGGCCCACATGATGGGGCCCACCTGCTTGAATCTGAGGCCCATGGGCAAAGCCCATTATGATACGTATTAGGCCTATAGGCAAAGTCCATTGCGATATGTATTAGGTCCATAGGCAAGGCCCATTGTGCTATGTCTAAGGCTCATGACGCATGACCCATTTGATATATTCGAGACCCAGATACGAGGCCCATTTGATGCATTCGAGGCCTATGTGTAGGGCCCACATGTTATGTATTTGAGGCCCGCGAGTAGGGCCTACCTGTTGTGTATATGAGGACCATTGGTGCGGTCCATATGGTGTGGCCCCATTTAATGTATATTAGGCCATTGGTGTGGCCCATCCATGAGGCCAATCATGATGTATATTTGAGGCCCATGTGTAGGGCCCACCTATTGTGTATTTGAAGCCCATGGGTTATGGCCCATTGTGATATGTTCGAGGCCCGTTGTGATGTATTTAAGGTCCGTGGACAAGGCCTGATGTGATGAACCTATGGCCCATGTGCTGAGGCCATTGGCACGACCCACTTGGTAAGGCCCAATGAGTTGTATTTTTCGGCCCATGTATTGTGGCCCAACTGACATATAGGTGACACCATGTATTGCGACCCATTGTGATGTACATGAGGTCCATCGGTACGATCCATTGATGCAGACCACTTGATGTATTTGAGACCCATGTGTAGGGCCCATCTCCTATTTAGAAAGGTCCATTGTAATGTAATTCCGGCCCATATGCCATGGCCATTGTGATGTGTTACTAACCCATATGACGTAGCCCATTGTGAGGTATTTCTGGCGCATATGATGAGTCTTGATGTGATGTATGTGTAGCCCATGTGATGTGGCCCTTGGGTGAGGCCCATTGCGATGTATATTAGCCCTTTGTATGGGGCCATGGGGCCCGCTATATGTTTGACTCTATGTAGGCCACTGCTTGGAAGCAATGTTGGTTAAAGGTCTACGTTGATAGGCAATGATAGTTGGATGTCCACATTGTCACCTTCCCTTAAGCCTGGTTAGGCCCATTCTCATCATTCTCTAGTAGGTTAACCGAAACGAATGGGCCCCCATTGATATTGCTTGGACCATCATCGGTCGTCCATTCATGGACCCCGCCTTGCGTCGAGGCCGATTACAGATTCTGATTTACCTTGGCCGATTGTCAATTATCGATCGAGGCCGATTACTGATTCTGAGTTGTCGTGGCCGATTGCCAATTAGCGATCAAGGCCGATTATTGTGACCGATTGCCGATCCTGATTAATCTAGCCGATTGCCAATTCCGATTATCGAGGTCGATTATCGATCGAGGCCAATTATCATGGCCGATTACTGATTCCGAATGTCGTGGCCAATAGCCGATTCCGATTGACGAGGCCCAATGTGATGTATATGCGGCCCGTATTTAAGGCCCGTTGTGATGTGTATTTAGCCCGTGTTTAAGGCCTAATATGATGAATCCAAGATCTATGTGATGAGGCCCATTGTGATGCATTTGAGGGCCTGGAGATGGAGCCCGTTGTGTTGTATATTAGGCCCATGTGAGAGGCCCATCGTGATGTATATTAAACTCTTGAGTGAGGCCCATGGTGTTGTATATTTGGCCCTTGTGTGAGGCTATGGGTCCACTATGTAAGACCCGTCTCCTAGTCCGTATCGCTCCGTTAGTTTTCGCGATCATTCCGGTCAAATTTCGACAACCTTTGCATCATATCCGACGTTTGCGTGTGATCCTAAGCCAGGTCCCACACACCGACGTCGGCTCGATCCGAAACTTGTATCATAGCGACCACGTCGTCGCCGTGGTTCCAACGCCACGACTCGCGCACTGAACTGATACCCAGGCTAGAAGATGTCAGTCTGCATTTATTCTGAAGAAACGCCGCGCTTTGCGAATCTCGAGGGAATCTCTACAACAAGTCTCATCAATCAACCATAAATGCAACCCTTACCCAAGTACAACCACCCCACTCCTCCTTTTCCCATAAGTCAAACTTCTCTCTCCCTCACCATCCCTCTTTCACCCATTTTTCAAACCAACCCATACCTCATTAATTACACCCATTACTCCATCCATCACTTTTAATATTCTCTCTCATTTCTCAAATCTCCCAAAATAATAAAAATTTCACACGTCCAACCCCTCTCTCCCAAAAACCACAAGTGTGGCCCACCCTCTCATCTCTCATCCACACCATCAATCTCCCATCAACCTCCATTAAAAGGAAAGCTAAGGAGCATTGGAGTCTAAGGGACCAAGAAGAAGGAAGATAAAGTGGGTGATCTACCGTTGTTTTCAATTTTAAGGGCCACTTGTTGTGGGACCCACTTGATGTATGAGTTGTATCAATGGAGGGCCCATAGTGGCGGGGTCCCTCCTCTCTATCACCGTATATCTCTCTCTCTCTCTCTCTCTCTCTCTCTCTTTCTCCTCCCTAGAATGAAGTGGGCCCCACCAAATCATGTTAAATCCACTCCATTCATCAATGGTGAGGCCCACCACATTTTAGGCAAAATCCATCATCCGGTGGGAATATATATATATATATATATATATATATATATATATATATATATATATATATATATATATGATATATTATACTTATATTATGCTAATACATATAAATATACATATATATATATAGTTGGTGGGCCACATCCATGTGGGACCCACCACAATGCATGTGTTCATCCATGCCATCCAGCGTCACTGGACGCTGGATGGGCAAGGCTAAAGTGGAGTGTGTATGTACTGACATGGGTGTGTACTAATAAAAATAAAAATAAAAAGGGTTGCTTTTGGAATAACCTACCCATGTAGGCTCCATCTTGATGTATGGGGCCAATCCACTCCGTCCATTTCATTCTTCAGCTCATTTTAGGCGTTGAACCAAAAAATGAAGCTGATCCCATTTTCTGGCGGGCCATACCATAGGAACTAGCGGTGTTACCATTAAAATCCACCCTGACCCTTCTATTCGCCAAAAACGGGCCGCATATTGGACTCTTTTGGTCGGTCTTGGACCAAGGAATCCAATGGCTGGAATGGATCTTGCTGATGTGGGCCCCATCTACTAAAAACCACAGAAAAACATAAAAAAAAAACAATAGACAGCAGCTGCTGCTGCTGTCAGAAGCATGCGCAGGCGCTGCCTGCGGTGCTGGCGGATGAGGCAGGCCTCACGGCCCCAGCCGTGGGCCCCACCTTGATGGGTCCCCTCAGACCACGTGTCCACCCCAAAAAATTAGCCTTATACAGAACTCAGGTAGACCACACCATTTAAAATCATGTGAAGACATGCCAAAACATATAAAATCACTTGGTGGAGCCTACCTGAGTTTTGGATGTTGCTGAAATTTGGTCTGGACCGTCAGTCCAATGGGACACCAAATGGGTGGGCTGGATCTATGGATCACATCACTGTGGGCCCCCTAACTGTGACCCTATGAACGGTTTAGGTGGCAAATAAACATTTCAGTGGACGCCCCTGGTCCACGTGACCGGACCAGGTCTGGATGTAAATAAACATTATGATGGGCCCTACCCGCCCTGGTCCATGTGATCGGCCTGGTCCACGTGACCTTATGAACAGTTGGATGGCAAATAAACAGTGCAATGGGCCCCAGTCCAGTGGGCCCTCCTCTGGTCCACGTGACCTTATGAATAGATTGGATGATAAATAAATATTACAGTGGGCCCTACTGTTGAGGGTCAAATATTGCATATTAGACCCCAGTTATTACTTGGATTTATGAACATGATACCGTTTAATGGCCCACTTTAATCATGTTTGTGATGCAGAATGTATTTACGAGCATGGACTGAAAAGGAAGCTTAAAGCATGGATTTAATGCTCTGATGACACTAAAGGCAAGAGATGGACTCCAAGGGACCAAGATCGATGGAATTACACGCCAGGGATCCGCGAAAATTGAGAAACTGAAGCTCAAGCGGCCTGAAAGTCAGCCAGAATGCAAGATCACTGGGTTTCCATCATCTATTCGGCTCGAAACTTTATACATGGCTTGAGGACCAAAAACTAACCGTACACGTCAAATTTCAGCCATTGGATCCCTCTGGAAGTGGCCCAACGGATAGATCAGCCCATAAATCAGTGATTTAGGGCCCGCCTGGGATCTGAAAATGCTTCAATTTTGTTCTCAATGCCTTAAATGGAGTGACACATCAAATGGACGGAGCAGATGTCTCACGAACATCACAGTGGACCCTACATGTACAGTGCGTGTACATAGTGTACACGCACCGGCCGTGCACCAGACAGTCAGCCCGGTCAAAGACGGGCTGACCTGTCTTCTTCTTACGCAGGGACAGCAGACGGACCCTGTCCGTCCATTTTTTACTAGTGGGTCCCACATATATCATATTTTGATGATCTGGACCGTTTAACGTGCCCAGAAGGGGAGCGTGACCATCACCTAGCTTTCCTTTTTGGCCCATTCACATGTACAAATGTGAATCGTCAGAAAACGTAAGATGAACGGTGAATTGAGTTAGTATAGTGGACCATATAAGAACCTACCAAAAACTACTCCTTCCCGACTGATTTTTCGCAAGGAATCCAATGAACGGGGTGGATTTCTCTAAAAACCATACTGTGGGGCCCACCGATTGTCACAGCGTACCCTGTTTACGTAGGAACGTGCGTCCGTGAAAACTGGCCACGGTGGCCGGTTCTGTGATCAAGGGAATTTTCGGATTCATGATCTGGACCATCCATATTCCGCAACAGGTGGCTAGAATTCTGTCTAAGAAGTCAAATTTGAGAGATGTTGAAGAACAGCCTCCCAAAGCCACCTCAAACGCAGCCGTGTTGTAGAGTTTTCTGCACACGTGGCTCTTGCTACGTAAAACTTCAGCCACCGACTCCAGTTACGCACTCCACCAACCCTTGTGGCTATAAAAAGAGAGAGAATGACTTGGGAGGGAGAGGAATCTGATCGGAAGCTGGGGGCTGGACGTGAAGCAAAGGAGCAGAGAGAGAGTTGTTGAATTTTTATTTGTTTAATTCCTTTTTTTTTCCATGACTATTTTTGAGAGATTTAACCCCATCATGTTGGGCTAAACCTCTTCGCTAGGGCTAAGAGGTGAAGCTTGTAGCGTGATGGGAAGACCTTTTGCTTGTGTTTTTATTTAGGTTGAATTGAATTTGATACTAGTTTGATTATGGGAATGCTTTCAGTTTTTAATGGTTTGTTGTGACTGAAATTATAATGGGTCTACGATAGCTTTGAGCATGTTCCTTTTCTTTTATGTTTATGATGTCAGGAAGCCCTGTTGTTCACCATCATCTCTTGGGCATGGTAGGATGTGGGCCCCATCTACTAAATTGGTTGCTAACCTTCATAACATGTTGATTGGTTGGTAATTAGTTTAATTCTGTTGTTTGCTTTGTCTCCTGAGCATGGTTTGGTGATGGAATCCATTCTAATTCATATACCTTTCATCTCTTTAAAACTCTATCAGAGGAAGTTCAGTTTAATTCCCATGATTCTTAAAGCAGGCATAAGATTTCCCTGATCTCTACAAATGGATCCTCTGAATCCCTAGTTTCCTACCTTTGAATTCTTTAAAGTATTAAATAATTATTTCATCATTATTCCTTAAATTACAGTTGATTTAGATTTCATCTTAGTCTAGTTCTAGTTCTACTTAGTTTCAAATTACCTGCAGGTATCAGTCCCTTGGGATTCGACCTCGGACTCACCGAGTTTATTCCTATATCACAACCCTATACTTGGGGAGTGAACACCTACCCTGGTCCACATGACCTTATGAACAGTTGGTTAGAAAATAAACATTATGTTGGGCCCTAGGTTGCTTGAAAAATAAACATTACTGTGGGCCCCGGTCTGAATGACCTTATCAATGGGTTGGATGGAAAATAAACATTATGGTAGGCCCCACATGAGACCCACTTATATATGTATTGTAATCCACACCCTCCATTAGTGTGGGCCCCACCATGATGCGTGTGATTCATCCAAATCATCCAAACATTTTCAAAATTATTTTAAGGCCCATTGTTGAGGCCCACCTTAAATTGTATAAGCCCATTGTGATGTATGCAAGGCCCATGTTGATGCATTTGTGGCCCGTCATTGAGGCCCACCTTGATATGTATATACGAGACCCATGTATGAGGCCCATTTGATGTACTGGAGGCCCATGGGTCAAGGCCCTATAGGACGTACATAAGGCCCATTGTAGTATGATTCCACCATGGTATATGTGTTGATTTTATAGCGGGCTACACCTTAGGAGCAATGATGGTTTGATGTCCACATTGTAAGGATGATGTTGGTTAAATGTCCGCATTATCACTCTCTTCCTAGGGGCCATTGATAGGCCCATACTTGCAGTGTGTAAGCCGTCTAGGCCCATCTTCGTTTTGATCAGAGCCCATCACCACATAACATGTATAGTATAGATCCATGATTCATGATCATACTCATCATATGTATGCCTGATATGAGAAGTGACTGACCATAACATATGCCTTCGGGCAGATTGTTTATGGGCTTCCTGATAGGCGGAGTCGCCCCACATGAGCGCTCGGTACGCGCAGGATTGTTGCATGTCTGATAGTATGATTCATGCACTTACATTTGTGTGATTGTGATTATTGAATGCCCTAGTGACATCAGGGCCATAGCCTCCACAGACACATCGTGTGTGGTTGGATTGGATACCGAAAATATTGTTACTAAGCATCGGGGCCCATAGATGTCCCTGGGTGAAAATTCCTAAACCCGATGGTACTAGAGGATGACTCCAACGTCGAGACCGAATGGATATACGAGCGCATGAGGGCCAAATACCAAGAGGTCATGTCTCCCACTATGTCGTGGTCGGTTGGAAATAGATGTGGCCTTACTCGCCCGAGGGTAGGGGGCAATACTAAGCTGAGTTTGACCAGCTCACAAATGGGTCCGCTATCGACATGCCAGATAGGTATTAGCAGACTATTGGCCAGGAAGATAGTGAGGTTTCTTCGGCTCACTTGGACTATGCGGCTTGGAGAGCGTAAGTGCCTCTTGGAGTGTACTAAACCCCGGTGATTATCCAGAATGAGAACTGTACTGATACATGATGAGGATTGGCATGCTTGAGTTACATTTCACATCGCATGACCGTGTTATGGCCGATAACATTCATATCTTGCACCGCATATCCTTGGTACGACTGATTGCATTCATGTACTCATCATCATGATTCCGCATTACTTTGACCTTGCATTCTAAGCACGCTTATATTACGCACACACTTACACCACCCTCTAAGCTTTCTATAAGCTTATCCACGATTGATGCGTGCAGGTGACGCTAGGACCCAGTCGCAGCGATAGTCTCGTCGTAGTTGGAGCGTGCAGTCGAGCTTCTGGAGTTTTGTTGCTTTCATTATATTGTATTTCCCTTTCATACGCACTGTACTCAAAAGTTTTTGATCATAGTGGATTTTGTGATGGTGTTCTTGTGGTTATTGTTCATGGGTTATGCTTTTGGTTATGCTCATTATGAATCAGACTGATGATTATAAATCCTCCTTATAGTATCCCAGGATCGGAACCTAGTGAATGGGTGCCGGGAGCCGAGAATAGGGTTCTACGGAGGCTATCGGCGCCGGATTCGGTGATCGAGAATTTTGTGAGCCCAGTTTCCAAGTTTGGGGCGTGACAGAAGTTGGCATTAGAGCATAACTTGGGAATAACCGAGACCAACATCACATATTTGCTATGAGTTTTGGGCGATTAGGTTCCGAGTGCGATTCTCAAAGGTGATTGGCGTCATTGTTCTTTCCTATAGGACATGCCTCCCAGGAGAGTGACCCGAGCGTACCCCATTCCACCACCTGAGGCTCCAGCTTTACCACCTGCGCCTCCAGTTTCACCGCCAGAGATCCCTGCTCACCAGCCTGAGAATGTCGTTCCTCCACCCGAGGCCGGTGCGGATCCGACCGTGCCTGTGAGTGCCTCGCAGCTACAGCAGATATTGCAGGCCGTAACGGTTGCACTTCAGGGGCAGGGCAGGTGCCCAGTTGTTTCTCCAGCCCAGGCCGAGCAGGAGCGTGCGATGCCCTTCTTCGTGAGTTCAGACAGCTTGATTCTCCACGTTTCCAGGACGAGCCAGATCCGACAGTAGCTGAGAGATGGCGCTCCGATGTGGAAAAGATCTTCGATATCATGTCATGTACGACCGAACAGCGAGTCCTCTTGGCAGTGTTTCTTTTTCAGGGCGAGGCCGAGCACTGGTGGACCTCCGTTACCTGCGTCGCAGGACCTGACTATGTCTGGACATGGGAGGACTTTATCGACCGATTTGAGGAGCAGTATTTTCCTGACCACATATGACGTCAGAGAGCACTGGAGTTCGAGACTTTAGTGCAAGGGGACATGACCGTGGCGCAGTACGTGGCCCGTTTTGTGGCGCTATCGAGGTTTACGCCATATATGGTTGATGATGAGGGGCGGAAGGCCTGCCGTTTCGAGAACAACTTACGTTACGGTCTTCGAGGCCGTGTGATTGGGCATGAGCTCCCGACTTTCCAGGCAGTAGTGCAGAGGGCCCAGATTTATAAGACTGAGTGGGCCGCCTCGCAGAACGACCGAGATCAGAGGAGGGGTCAAAATCGGAAGAGGCAGCCCCCTCTAGTAGCTCCCATCAGCATCGACGGCCACAGAGGTATAGGAGGCACCCATCTGCTAGAGCACCAGCAGCCCCAGTAGCACCTCCAACGCCACCCCAGCAGCCATTTACAGGGACTTGTTTTGGATGTGGTAGGACAGGGCACCTCCTGTCTGAGTGTCCTCGCCCTCATCTACAGCCCCAAGAGCACCACAGCAGCCTCCAACACAGCAGCGACCTCAGCAGCAGCTTCCAGCACAACAACGACCCCATCAACAACGTCCATAGCCACCTCAGCCTCTGAGACCCCAGCAGCAGTAGAGACAGAAGTACAGGCCGCCGCAGAGGCGGCAGCAGCACCAGGGAACTCAGAGGGGACAGCCACCTCCCCATCCGGCTCAGGCTAGGTTCTAAGCGTCTCAGCAAGATCCACAATCATCCGGAAGAGTTGTCGAGGGTATACTTTTAGTCTCTTCATCCATCGCCTGAGTATTATTTGATTCCGGTGCTTCACACTCATTTATGTCTAAGATTTTTTGTCGATCGACTGGATTGCCTACAGAGTCTGCTCACGAGGGGTTGACCGTATCGACGCCCTTAGGAAAGACCACAGTATTGGGCCATTTTTGTTCATCTTGCCCGGTTCTAGTCGGTGATATCTTTTTGCCCACCGATCTATTTGTACTACCGATGTTTGACTTCGACGTTATCTTGGGCATGGATTGGCTTGCCAAGGACCACGCCGTGATGGACTGTTCCGTGAGGACAGTCACGTTCTGCATACCAGGCTTGCCGCAGTTTCAGTTCATTGCAGAGCCCCGAGGAGAGCTGTTATCTTGCTTGATGTCCTGCGCCGTTGAGGAGCCTGTTGCCATTTGTATTGATCAGTGGCCGGTTGTTTGCGACTTCCTCAATGTGTTCCAGGAGATTTTAGGATTGCCGCCGCGCCGTCATATTGAGTTCTAGATAGATCTTGTGCCCGGTACTATGCCCATCTCGAAGGCCCCGTACCATATGGCACCGACGGAGTTGCGTGAGCTGCAGCGGCAGTTGGACAGTTGCGTGAGTTAGGATTCATTCATCCGAGCAGTTCACCTTGGGGAGCGCCGGTACTCTTCGTCAGGAAGAAGGATGGCTCGTTGAGGCTCTGTGTAGATTGCCGCGAGCTCAACCAGGTCACAATCAAGAATAAGTACCCGCTCCCGAGGATAGATGATTTCTTTGATCAGTTACAGGGTGCACAGTTCTTTTCGAAGATTGACCTACGTTTTGGTTATCATCAGATTCGGGTTCGAGAGGAGGACATCCCGAAGACGGCTTTCAGGACGCGTTATGGTCATTTTGAGTCTCAAGTCATGTCCTTCGGACTGACCAATGCACCCGTGGTCTTCATGCAGTTGATGAACAAGGTCTTCCGTCCATATCTTGATCAGTTTGTTGTGGTCTTCATTGACAACATTCTGATATATTCGAGGACTCGTGAGGACCATATGCAGTATCTGGAGATCGCATTGCAGACCCTCCGTGCCCACCAGCTGTATGCGAAGCTGAAGAAGTGCGAGTTCTGGCAGGAGGAGGTGAGATTTCTCGGTCACGTGGTGACGAGAGAGGGTGTCGCAATGGACCCCTCGAAGGTTGAGGCAGTACGTCAGTAGGATCAGCCCACGACTGCGTCCGAGATCCGCAGTTTCCTTGGTTTAGCGGGATACTATCGACGTTTCATTGAGGGCTTCTCCCATATTGCAGCCCCGTTGACCAGGTTGACTCGGAAGGGCGTAGAGTTTATTTGGAGTGACGCCTGTGAGCGAGCATTTGTGGAGCTGAAGGACCGTCTGACGTCCGCTCCTGTCCTCACTCTTCCCTTTGGGAGTGATGGATTTGTTGTATTTACTGATGCTTCGCGTATTGGATTAGGTATTGTCCTGATGCAGCATGGCAGACCTATGGCCTTTGAGTCTCGTCAGTTCAAGGTTCATGAGCTGAACTACCCCACACATGATTTGGAGCTGGCAGCAGTTGTCTTCACACTGAAGGTATGGAGGCACTATCTCTATGGGGTCAGGTTCGAGTTCTTCTCTGACCACAAGAGCTTAAAGTATCTATTCTCTCAGTCCGAGCTAAACATGAGGCAGAGACGCTGGATGAAGCTCCTGAAGGATTATGATTTCGACCTCCAGTACCACCCAGGCAAGGCGAATGTGGTGACGGATGCTCTCAGCCGTCAGGCACGAGGCCTGGTGGCACATATGATGATTCAGGAGTGGAGGATGTTCAAGGATATAGCAGAGTACGACTTTGATTTTGGTCTGCAGTCTTCTTTCGTTCAGCTTTCGAGCTTGTCGATTCAACCCTCTTCTTGTCGCAAGGGTGATCGAGGCTCAGCAGACAGATGAGTCATTACAGGATTATCGAGCAGAGGTAGCATCTGAAAGTCAGACAGATTGACAGATTGGTGCTAATGGTGGACTTCGCTTCAGAGGCCGATTATGTGTCCTGGATATTCCCGAGTTACGCAGAGATCTTATGACCGAGGCACATCGATCGCAGTTTTTTATCCGCCCTGGCTCGACGAAGATGTATCATGATATGAAGAGACAGTATTTTTAGGGAGGGATGAAGTGCCAGATTGCCAGTTTCGTGGCCGAGTGTGACACATGTCAGCATGTCAAGGTCGATCATCAGAGACACCCTGGTCTATTGCAGCCATTGAGCGTCCCGATGTGGAAGTGGGAGCATGTATTTACAGATTTCATTATAGGTTTACCGAGGACTCAGCGTGGTCATGACGCCATCTGGGTTGTCGTGGATTGCCTGAAGAAGTCGGCGCACTTTCTTGCGATTCGTACGACTTGGCCTTTGAACCGGCTTGCGAGGTTATTCATTGAAGAGATTGTGAGACTGCACGGCATACCAGTCTTGATCGTTTCTAATCGAGATCCGAGGTTCACGTCTTAGTTTTGGAGGAACTTTCAGATAGCTATGGGCACTGAGTTGTAGCTCAGCACCGCGTACCATCCGCAGACCGATGGCCAGACCGAGAGGGTTAACCAGATCCTTGAAAATATGTTTCGGGCCTACGTGATTGATTTCGGAGGTAACCGGGATGAGCATCTGCGATTGACTGAGTTCGCATACAACAACAACTATCAGGCGACCATTAGCAGGACTCCTTTTGAGGCATTGTATGGCAGACCATGCAAATCTCCGAGTTGTTGGACCGAGGTTGGAGAGTGGCGTCTCCTAGGTCCCGAGCTTGTGTAGGAGACATCAGAGGCTATCGATATCATCAGGCAGAGGATGCGCACAGCTCAGAGCCGGCAGAAGAGTTTTGCTGATCACCGGCGTCGTCCCTTGGAGTTTGATGTAGGGGACCATGTGTATCTCAAGGTCTCGCCCATGAAGGGTGTAGTTCGATTTGGAGCGAAGGGCAAGCTTGCCCCAAGATTCATTGGACCTTTCGAGATCACTGAGCGCATTGGCGATGTAGCCTATCGGCTTGCCTTACCATCTCAGTTGTCTGGCGTCCACGATGTTTTCCACGTCGCTATGTTGAGGAAGTGTAGGTCAGACATAGTTCCTATTACCGATTGGCAGCCGTTGGAGATTTACATTGGGCAGCCAGTTCGTATCCTTGATCGGAAGGAGCAGGTCCTCCGAACCAAGGTCATCCCCTTGGTGAAGGTTCATTGGGGTCACCATTCTGTTGACAAGGCATCTTGGGAGCGCGAGGCTGAGATTCGAGAGCGCTATCCCCACTTCTTTAATGATTGATTGTATATTATATTATGTATGTTGTCTCTGATTTTATTGATGATGCCTTGTTTCCTCTTCTATCATGAGTTAAGTTTAGTTGCGATGATTATGTAAATTTCGAGGATAAAACTTTTATTTGGATGGGAGAGTTGTAAGACCCGTGTCCTAGTCTGTATCGCTCCGTTAGCTTCTGCGGTCCTTCCGGTCAAATTCCGGCAACTTTCGCATCATATCCGACGTTTGCTTGCGATCCTAAGCCAGGTCCGGCATACCGACGTTGGCTTGATCCGAAACTTGTATCATAGTGACCGCGTCGTCACCGCAGTTCCAACGCTGTGATTCGCACACCGAACCGATACCCAAGCTAGAAGATGTCGGTCTGCGTTTATTCCGAAGAAACGCCGCGCATTACGAATCTCGAGGGAATCTCTACAACAAGTCTCATCAATCAACCATAAATGCATCCCTTACCCAAGTCCAACCACCCCACTCCTTTTCTCATAAGTCAAACTTCTCTCTCCCTCACCATCCATCTTTCACCCATTTTTCAAACCAACCCATACCTCATTAATTACACCCACCACTCCATCCATCACTTTTAATATTCTCTCTCTCTCATTTCTCAAATCTCCCAAAATAATAAAATTTCACACATCCAACCCCTCTCTCCCAAAAACCACAAGTGTGGCCCACCCTCTCATCTCTCATCCACACCATCAATCTCCCATCAACCTCCATTAAAAGGGAAGCTAAGGAGCATTGGAGTCTAAGGGACCAAGAAGAAGGAAGATAAGGTGGGTGATCTACCGTTGTTTTCAATTTTAAGGGCCACTTGTTGTGGGACCCACTTGATGTATGAGTTGTATCAATGGAGGGCCCATAGTGGCAGGGTCCCTCCTCTCTATCACCGTATATCTCTCTCTCTTTCTTTTTCCTCCCTAGAATGATGTGTGCCCCACCAAATCATGTTAAATCCACTCCATTCATCAATGGTGAGGCCCACCACATTTTAGGCAAAATCCATCATCCGGTGGGAATATATATATATATATGATATATTATACTTATATTATGCTAATACATATAAATATACATATATATATATATATATATATTTGGTGGGCCACATCCATGTGGGACCCACCACAATGCACGTGTTCATCCATGCCGTCCAGCGTCACTAGACGGTGGACAGGCAAGGCTAAAGTGGAGTGTGTATGTACTAACATGGATGTGTACTAATAAAAATAAAAATAAGAAGGGTTGCTTTTGGAATAGCCTACCCATGTAGGCTCCATCTTGATGTATGGAGCCGATCCACACCGTCCATTCCATTCTTCAGCTCATTTTAGGGGTTGAACCGAAAAATGAAGCTGATCCCATTTTCTGGCGGGCCATACCATAGGAACTAGCGGTGTTACCATTAAAATCCACCCTGACCCTTCTATTCGCCAAAAACGGGCCGCATATTGGACTCTTTTGGTCGGTCTTGGACCAAGGAATCCAATGGCTGGAATGGATCTTGCTGATGTGGGCCCCATCTACTAAAAACCACAGAAAAACATAAAAATAAAAAAAAATAGTAGACAGCAGCTGCTGCTACTGTTAGAAGCAAGCGTAGGCGCTGCCTGCGACGCTGGCGGACGGGCGGACGAGGCAGGCCTCACGGCCCCAGCCGTGGGCCCCACCTTGATGCGTTTCGGCCATCAACACCATGCATTTGATGGGTCCCCTCAGACCACGTGTCCACCCCAAAAATCAGCCTTATACGGAACTCAGGTGGGCCACACCATTTAAAATCATGTGAAGACATGACAAAACATATAAAATCACTTGGTGGGGCCTACCTGAGTTTTGGATGTTGCTGAAATTTGGTCTGGACCATCAGTCCAGTGGGACACACATAATGGGTGGGCTGGATTTGTGGATCACATCACTATGGGCCCCCTAACCGTGACCCTATGAACGGTTTAGGTGCCAAATAAACATTCCAGTGGACGCCACTGGTCCACGTGACGGGACCAGGTCTGGATGCAAATAAACATTATGGTGGGCCCTACCCCCCCTGGTCCACGTGACCGGCCTGGTCCACGTGACCTTATGAACAGTTGGATGGCAAATAAACAGTGCAGTGGACCCCAGTCCAGTGGGCCCTCCTCTGGTCCACGTGACCTTATGAATAGATTGGATGATAAATAAATATTACAGTGGGCCCTACCCTGGTCCACATGACCTTATGAACAGTTGGTTAGAAAATAAACATTATGTTGGGCCCTAGGTTGCTTGGAAAATAAACATTACTGTGGGCCCCGGTCTGAATGACCTTATCAATGGGTTGGATGGAAAATAAACATTATGGTAGGCCCCACATGGGACCCACTTATGTATGTATTGTAATCCACACCCTCCATTAGTGTGGGCCCCACCATGATGCGTGTGTTTCATCCAAATCATCCAAACATTTTCAAAATTATTTTAAGGCCCATTGTCGAGGCCCACCTTAAATTGTATAAGCCCATTGTGATGTATGCAAGGCCCATGTTGATGCATTTGTGGCCCGTCATTGAGGCCCACCTTGATATGTATATACGAGACCCATGTATGAGGCCCATTTGATGTACTGGAGGCTCATGGGTCAAGGCCCTATAGGACGTACATAAGGCCCATTGTCGTATGATTCCACCATGGTATATGTGTTGATTTTATAGCGGGCTATACCTTGGGAGCAATGATGGTTTGATGTCCACATTGTAAGGATGATGGTGGTTAAATGTTCGCATTGTCACTCTCTTCCTAGGGGCCATTGATAGGCCCATACTTGCAGTGCGTAGGCCGTCTAGGCCCATCTTCGTTTTGATCAGAGCCCATCACCACATAACATGTATAGTATAGATCCATGATTCATGATCATACGCATCATATGTATGCCTGATATGAGAAGTGACTGACCATAGCATATGCCTTCGGGCAAATCGTTTATGGGCTTCCTGATAGGCGGAGTCGCCCCACATGAGCGCTCGGTACGCGCAGGATTGTTGCATGTCTGATAGTATGATTCATGCACTTGCATTTGTGTGATTGTGATTATTGTATGCCCTAGTGACATCAGGGCCATAGCCTCCACAGACACATCGTGGGTGGCTGGATTAGATATCGAAAATATTGTTACTAAGCATCGGGGCGTCATAGATGTCCCTGGGTGAAAATTTCTAAACCCGATGGTACCAAAGGATGACTCCAACGTCGTGACCGAGTGAATATATGAGCGCATGAGGGCCAAATACCAGGAGGTCGCGTCTCCCACTGTGTCGTGGTCGGTTGGAAAGGGATGTGGCCTTACTCGCCCGAGGGTAGGGGGCAATACTAAGCTGAGTTTGACCAGCTCAGGAATGGGTCCGTTATCGACGCACCGGATAGGTATTAGCAGACTATTGGCCAGGCGGATAGTGAGGTTTCTTACGCTCACTTGGACTGTGCGGCTTGGAAAGCGACAGTGCCTCTTGGAGTGTACTAAACCCTAGTGATTATCCAGAATGAGAACTGTACTGATACATAATGAGGATTGGTATGCTTGAGTTGCATCTCGCATCGCATGACCGTGTTATGGCCGGTAACATTCATATCTTGCACCGCATAGCCTTGGTATGACTGATTGCATTCATGTACTCATCATCATGATTCCTCATTACTTTGACCTTGCATTCTAAGCACGCTTATATTGTGCACACACTTACACCACCCTCTAAGCTTTCTATAAGCTTATGCATGATTGATGCGTGCAGGTGACGCCAGGACCCAGTCGTAGCCATAGTCTCGTCATAGTTGGAGCGTGCAGTCGAGCTTCTGGAGTTTTGTTGCTTTCATTATATTGTATTTCCCTTTCATACGCACTGTACTCAAAAGTTTTTTTATCATAATGGATTTTGTGATGGTGTTCTTGTGGTTATTGTTTGTGAGTTATGCTTTTGGTTATGCTCATTATGAATCAGACTGATGATTATAAATCCTCCTTATAGTATCTCAGGATCGGAACCTGGTGAATGGGTGCCGAGAGCTGAGAATGGGGTTCTACGGAGGCTATTGGCGCTGGATTCGGCGATTGAAAATTTTGTGAGCCCAGTTTCTCAGTTTAGGGCGTGACACACTATATGTTAGGCTCTATGTGGGTTATTCCTTGGGGGCAATGTTGGTTAAATGTCCACATTGTCGAGGTCGATTGTCGATGACGGTTATTGATACTAATTATGAGTACATGACAGCATAGCATCATGACACATGCTCATACACATCATCTGTATGTTTGTTATGAGATGTGGTTGACCATTGCATATGTCATTGGGCAGGTTGTTATAAGACTCCCTGATAGGCGAAGACTGTCTCACATGAGCGCACGGTATGTGCAGGATTAATGTATGTCTGGATTGTATGACTCATGCATCTTGCATTATGATTACTGTATGCCCTAGCGACATCAGGGTCATAGCCTTCATAGGCATATCGTGGATGGCCAGATGGGACACCAAAAATTTGTTCCAGTACCGGGCTGCCATAGACGGCCCTGGGTGAAAATTCATAAACCCTCTTGGTATCAAAGAACGCTCCAACATCGAGACCGAGTGGATATATGAGCGCCCGAGTGCCGAATACCAGGAGGTCGTGTCTCCTACTGTGTCGTGGTCAGTTGGGAAGGGGTGTGGCCTTACCCGCCCGATAGCAAGGGACATTGCTAGGTTGAGTTTGACCATCTCGTGAATGGGTCCGCTATCAACGTACCGGATGGTATTGGTAGACTATTGACTAGGCGGATAGTGAGGTTTCTTACGCTCACTTAGACTGTGCGGCTGGGAGAGCGGCAATGCCATTTGGAGTGTACTAAATCCCGGTGATGATCCCAGAGATGAACTATATTGATACATGGACTTATTGAGCAGGAGTTGCATACTTATTCAATCATTCATTCACTATCCCCTCGGGTTGGTGGTGTGCAACTATTTGTTACGTGTACATTCGCAATAGCTAGGATTTCGGTTGGGGCACGCAACTAACCTTAGATCAGGAGTTTACTACATTGAGACTGACTATCCAAATTAGGTATGGGACTAGTTTGGATAGAAGTCCCTTGTGCTAGGCCCCATAACCTGTGATACTACGTACTATCATTCCGACTTCACACTCTAGCATGGTCACTCCATTCGCACTGCATATTACATTATATCTACAGCATATGGCAATTTGGGTTATTGTGTTTCTCCATTTATATGGTCTAGGTACGGCTGATGCTATTTGTGTTACTTATCAGGAATGTATATTGCATTGCATCCTCTGCATTTGATATTTGGCGGTCTATGACTCCCCATTTGCATAGTTGATTCGTATTGCGTATTCTAATATTGTATGACTTATGAACTTGTCAGTATTTCCCCTTACTCTGTTATCTTATGATTTGCTATCTTGATAGTATTTCTATATACTCTGATAATTCCTGATCTTGTCAGTATTTCTGCTTATTTCGACATTGTACGATTTATAAATTAACAGTATTTTCGGTATTGTATGATTATGGCATTGTATTAAATACTTGGCACTTACCTTGTGCACACACTTACACCACCCTCTAAGCTTTATATAAGCTTATGCACGATAGATGCGTGCAGGTGATGTTAGGTTGCAGCAGCGTTGAGCTTGGAGCGTACAGTGGTCTTCTGGAGCTTTAATTTTTGATATATGTATTTCTCTTTTAGCATTATATTCAAATGATTATATTAGTGGATATATGATGATGATGTTGCCTTTATGATTTGGGTATAGTTGTGGTTATGTTTATTATGAGATAAATGTACAAAAAAAAATTCTCTTTATAGGATCCCAGGATCGGAATCTAGCATATGGACGCTAGGAGCCGAAAATGTGGTACTACGGAGGCTGTTGGCACCGGATTCGGCGATTGGGATTCTTATGAATCCGATCTCCAGATTTGGGGCATGACAGGTGCTCAACCCTAGCCTAACCTAAGGTTCTTATACCTCAACCCTAACTCAACCCAAGCCTAAGACAAGCGGGCTCGGTTGAGTTGGTCGAGTAGATATATGCTAACATTTTCATTATTACATTAGTCTATTATATCTTCAATACACGTCTTATTTTTTGTACCTATAATTTTATTGATTATATATGTAGTTATTTATCGTTAAAAAATAAATAAATAAATCATTTTTTCTAAACAAACAAGCTAATATATAGGACAATTACTCCTTTACAAGTTGTATTGTGTATCAAGCAATCTATTTGGGAGAGAGAAATCCAGCGTATCTTGTTAGCTTCGGTAATCGAAAATGACGTGGACCAATGAAACCCGACGGCATTAGAATTTCATGTGTCTTCAACAAAGACGATCCGCACTCAATTGTAACTAATTTATAAGGAACTTGTATATTGATCAAGTTCGGGTTGGGTTGAGCAACCCGAGCCTAACCCAAGTTTTATCGAGTTGGTGTTTGTATGGCCCAAGCTCGAGACCAAACCTGATACATCCTGCCCAAGCCCAACCCAATGTCAGGTCAGTCACGGGTCAGTCGGTTTGAACCCACCCAACTTTCAGCCCTATGGGAAGGTGAAAAGAGGATTTTTGAGTATTGTAAGTGATTTCATCTCTTATACTTTTGCTTTCATAGCGATTTACTGTCGCTTTGTGCCATGGTTTTTCAACGCAAGGGTTTCTTCACGTAAAATCGTGTGCTTTGTGATTGCTTAGTTTATGTTTGCTTAATCTCGTGTGATCCAAATTCGGGGTTTGCTTTCGCCGATTCTCAACAAATGGTATTAGAGCATACATTTTCGAGTTTGGGTTGACATCATGACGATTAGGGGATCAAACGTAAAGCATGAAACAGAGAAATTCAACGGGAGGAAAAAAAAAAAAACTTCGAACCATGAAATATGAAGATAAGAGGCATTCTAGTTCAGCAATGGTTGCAACATGTACTCCTTCATGTTAAGAAGCGTCCAGCATCTATGTGCGATGAAGACTGGGAAGAGTTGGATGGAAGTGCGAAAACCTCAGTCCAATTATATTTGAGGATGATGTCATTTAGAATGTTTTGGATCAAAAGACCACAATATGACTTTAGAAGAAGTTAAATAGCTTGTACATGGTGAAATTATTGTCGAATCATTTGTACTTGAATAAGAAATTCTATAATCTGAATATGGTGGATGGGTCAGATTTTAATGAAAACATCAGAGCATTCAACCAGATCCTTTGTAAATTTACAAGTATGGAAGTAAAGATGGGCAAGGAAGATCAAACCATAATTCTGTTGAACTCCCTTTCAGAGTTTTACGATAGCTTTGTAGTTACTATATGCCATGGTAGAGAGGTCATTGATGTTGAGACTGTCATCTCAGCCTTTCAGTTGAGGGTGTTGAGAAAGAAGGATAGTATCGCAAGTTCCTCCACGAATGCATTGGTAGCTAGGGGAAGGAATTCAGAGTGTGAGAAAAGTAATTCGTCGCGTTCACACTTCAAGTCTAAGGGCAGTGGAAGATGAAGTATTAGAACTGTGAAAAATAATAGCATATGAAGAAGGATTGCCAGAATTCTAAAGCTTGAAAGGGAGATAAGGCAAATGATGCGCCGAAAGAGGTCAATGCAATGGAGTCGAGTGTGAATGTGGACACCAGTGAAGTTCCACATCCAAATCCAACTGCATCAGCGATGAGTGGACTTTGGATACGAGGGCATCATACCACATGGCCTCACATCAGGATTGGTTCACCATGTACAGTGAGCATGATGGTGGCCAAGTGTTTATAAGCAATGATGTCACCTGTAACGTCATTGGAATTGGATTGGTGCGCATTAGGATGTCTGATAGGATGAAATACATCATGATGGATGTGAGACACGTCCCTAACCTATGGAAAAATTTGTCTCTGTGGGATCTCTTAAGGTAATTGAGTGTAAATTCTCTAGTTTTAATCATGTCCTAAAAGTTTCAAAAGGGGCACTCATAGTGATGAAGGCACAACAGAATGGTAACCTTTATACGTTGATCGGGAATACCTTATTAGGTGGAGCTGCAGCGTCTATAGCGGAGTCTACGTTGACACGTTTGTAGCATGCACTTCTAAGCACATGAGCGAGTGCGGCATGAAGTTACTTTCTAATTATTCCTTGATTCCTGCATTTAAAAGCATTGATTTGAATACATATGAGCGTTATATATTTGGTAAACAATAAATGTTATCTTTTAAGTCGAGAAAGCATGTTAGTAAGAATATTCTAGATTATGTGCATTATGATGTATGAGAGTCTTCACCTGTAGTTTCTGGAGGAAAATCATCATTCTTTGTATCATTCATAGATGACTATTCTAGAAAAGTGTGGGTGTACTTCATAAACTACAAGCCAAACATTTTTGCTATCTTCAAAATGCGGAAAGCGATGTCGAAAAAATAATCAAGGCTGAATTGAAAGTTTTGAGGATAGATAATGGAGGTGAATTCACTTCTAATGAATTTAATTATTTTTATAAAGATGAAGGTATCGTGCGACATAACGCAGTCAAGCATACACTAGAGCATAATGGTATAACAAAACAGATGAATCAAACTCTTTTAGAGAGAGCCCGAAGTATGTTGAGCAATGCTGGGTTTGACAAGGAGTTATGGATTGAGGCCATTAACACGACTTAATACTTAGTGAATCAGTTCCCGTCTACACCAATGAGTTGTAAAATTCCATAAGAAGTTTGGAGTGGTCATGGTATTGATTACTCAGGGTAGCGAGTTTTTTGTTACAATGCTTACTCTCATGTACCATCAGTTGAAAGAGATAAGCTAAAACAAATGGCTAAGAAATGTATCTTTGTTGGCTATAATGATGGTGTGAAGTGATACGGGTTGTATAACTAGGTCACACAAAAGATTATGATCATCCATAACTTCAGGTTTAATGACAATTCTTTATTTCGTAAGGTAGAACATAAGGAATCAGAAAAATCAACAGTGATGGATGTCAAAATTGACAAGGATGAAACACATGTTGAAGTAGAGTAGGAACAAGAGGTACAAGAATAGGTAGAGCATCCACTTATGAGGATAAATACACTTAGATATCGCAGATTACTAGTGAGATACAAGGATGATTCGAACATTACATTCACCCTTATTATAAATGACGGAGATTCGTCTACATTTCAGGAAGCACTGGATAACTCAAATGCTGATGAGTGGATAGCGTTGATGCAAGACAAGATGTACTCTCTATACAAGAATGAGATGTGGGAGCTGGTGAAGCTTCTTATTAGGTGTAAAGAAATCGGGTCCAAGTGAATTTACAAGAAGAAACATGACAGACACAAGGCACGATTGGTAGCGAAGGGGTATGCTCAGAAAGAATGTATCAACTTTAGTGAAATATTCACGTCAATTGTTAAACAAGTATCTATTAGCTTTGTGTTGGTGTCAGTTGCCCAATACAACCTTGAGCTGGAATAGATGGAGGTAAAGACTTAAGAAAATGGGCCAAAGAATAAGATTTGTAGGTTGAGAAGGTTGTTGTACGGCCTTAAACAGTTGCTTAGGCAGTGGTACAAGAAGTTTGGTACTTTCATGGTGAGTCAGCGGTATATCAAAAGTAAATATGATCACTGTGTTTACTTGAAAACACTGAGTGATGGAGGATTCATTTTATAGATATTATATGTTGATGATATGCTTAACGTCAGTCAAAGCATGTTTAAGATTAATATATTGAAACTCAGTTCTCAAGGACATTTAAAATGAAAAATCTAGGGGTTGTAAAGAAGATCCTCGGTATAAATATATATAGAGATAGACGTAGGAGCATATAACGTAGGAGCATATTACAATTATCTTAGGCGAAGTACCTTCAGAATGTATTGGTAAAGTTTGGAATAGACAAGGCCGAGCCAGTTATCACATCTCATGCTACTCACTTCAAGCTTTTTTTAGAGCAATGTCCTATTACAAATGAAGAGAAGTAGGTTATGTCTCGTGTGCCATATTCAAGCGCAGTTGGCAGTTTGGTGTATGTCATGGTCTTTATGAAATTGGGTATTTCACATGTAATCGTTGTGAGTAGATACATGTTAAACCTCGACAAGCAATAATAGAAGGCAGTAAAATAGCTACTTCGTTATCTACGAAATATAGCAAACTATGTCTTGATATTTCAGAAATCAAAGGAAAAGCTTGTAAGCTATGTTTATTCGGATTACACAAGGAATGTAGACAACAGAAGGTTGACTTCCTGTTACTCGTTTGTATTAGCGGGTGGAGCGATCAATTGGATTCTGAAGCTTCATTATGTGGTTACTCTTGCCACAACAGAAGCTGAGTACATGGAAGTAATGGAGGCATTCAAGGAATGCGTTTGGTTATGTGGAATGATAAACGAACTTGGGCTTCAGCAGGAGGTCGTGCCGATTAATTGTAATAACGAAAGCGCGGTTAATTTGATGAAGAATTCGATATACCATTCTAGAACTAAACATATTAATGTTCGTCACCATTTTATCTAATAGGTGCTTGAGGAAGGTGATGTCACTCTAAAGAAGATCTACACAGACATAAATCCGATGAATATACTGTAACACCCTGGAAATCAGGGGTTATGCATACGCTCGACTCCCGAGTTCCCGGGGTCACTTATAACCAATTTTCATTAATATGCGATTAATCCAGTCTAAATGCGCATTCTGGAACTTCCTGGAATACGAAGCACAACCACACAAGTCTACTGAAATAGAAGAAAATCAATTATACTTATATATACATGCCCAAAAGAATACAAACAGGCGCATAAGGTGACACCCAACAAATTCACAAAAAGAATGACATGACCAAAGGAATAAATCTGAGCCGCTACTCGGCAATCCAAAGACCCATCTACTGATTCGACGGGGTCCCGCTCATCAACAGGAAGTAAGGGAACTCGTCCTCCTCCTCGAGGCTCACATCGCCAGGCTCCACGAAATCTGTATCACCTGCATCTATGAACGGGTCTGGTTGGTGTTTTAAAACACCGTCCCAGAGTGGGAGTGAGTGATCAACTCAGTGGGTGCTATTAGTCTTAAGTTGCAAAAGCATCAATTATAATAAGAATTTAATGAAAAGTAATCAATCATAAACATCTATCTAGTCTTGTTAATGCGCATGCATGAAGGATGATATGATGTATGCCTTCGCCACAACACTCCCTCGAGCGACTCTATCTAACGATCGCGTATGACAACACTCCCTCAGTGTGACCTCGACTGCCGAGTAGCCAACCTAGCTAATGCCATGCAATGATGATATTAACCGGGTTCTTAATTAAGTCCATTCATCCAGCAGATTTGGAAATCTGATACACCCCACGTATCAAATGTCCTGAACTAGTTGCGAGGCCAAAACCCCCCAATGTGTGAGGCCGAGACCCCGCGATCCTTGACCCCATCGGGTTTCCCCCATCCCCGACTTCAAGCACATGGGGGGTGCTGAATGTGGGGTCGCTCGCGGTTACTACGGGGAGGCGCGTCACCCCAGAGTAGGCCGACAGCTCGGACATAGTGTCCCATTCCACCATGCCCAGCTCACGAGACTGTGGATCAATATTTCATTTGGTATCGATGGGCTATAACGATGGTGGGGTGTTCCAGTTTCCATACATATGTGAGCAAATAAGGTTAACAAACTAGGTGGGTCAGCTTGTGGACTAAACCGTACGAGCCCAGGCAAGTATGAGGTTGTTAGATTGGGCCTAGGGCCTGCAATCGAGGATGAAGGTCCAACAATTGCTAGTCCATGTGTTCACTCCCCAAGTGTAGGGTTGTGATGTAGTAATAAACTCGGTAAGACCGAGGTCGAATCCACAGGGACTGAAACCTGTACGTTATCTGAAACCAAGTAGACTTAGAACTAGACTAAGATGTGATCTAAACCAAATAGAGTTTAAGGAATAATTGTGGAATAATTATCTAAAACTTTAAGAAATTCAGAGGAAGGAAACTAGGGATTCAGAGGATCCACTTGTAGAGGTCAGGGAGCTTGGAGGAAGACAGGTCTGCTGGAACGTGGAGGCTGAAAACGGGAAGAGAGGGCTGCTGGAACGTGAGCGAGTAGCGGCAGGAATGTGAAGTTGGTTTTCTCTCTTTCCTTCTTGTTCTTTTCTTTCCCTTTTTATTTTTATTTTGTTGTTTTATTTAGCCCATTCATGTGTGGCTAAACCTCTTAGCTAGGGCTAAGAGGTGAAGCTTGTATTGAGATGGGAGACTTTATTTGTTGATTTAATTATTTAATTATGAATTAAACTTGATTGTGGTTTAATTATTAAAGGAATATTTTCTCAGTCATTAATGGTCTGTTGTGACTGAAATTACAATGGGTTTGCAATGACTTTGAATATTTCTTTTTCTCTTTTAATGTTTATGACGTCAGGAGGCCCTGTTGTTCACCATCGTCTCCTGGGCATGGTTGGATGATAGTACCCTTCCTAACTTTCATGCACTGTTGATTGGTTGGTAATTAGTTTAATCCTGTTGTTTGCTTTGTCGCCTGGGAAAAACTTCCATTTCCATCACATTCTTTCCAAATAGATAACATCCCTTGAGAAATCACTGGACGAGATACACGATGGATGGTTTGGATCATACCTCTGATCAACCATAGTGGGCCAGAACCGCACGAAAATCCTGGCTTTTCCGAACGCAAAACAGAGTAGCGTCATTGACGCTGTGACGATGGTGGGGCCCACTTCACTGTTTTTTTGGAAAATCAAAGCCGTCCAGTGGATTCAGGACGAAAAACCGTTCAGGAATGACGAGATTGGATTGATTTCGGTGTGGTCCCACAAGATGGTTCAGTCCACCGTCCATCTTCCGTTCAGACGGCTGGATTGTGACCCTCAATATCTTCTGCGTTTATGCCACCTAGGCAAAGGTAATACCCCCTTCCTGAGCACCTTGGACGGTCCAGATTCATGATATGCATGATGTGTGGGGCCCACAAGCAGAACTGACGGACGAACAGCGTTAATGCTGTTTGCGTTTTTTGGAAAATTTGAATTCCGTCGGTCAGCAGGCGCTGACCGACTTTGAGTACACAGGTGCACGGCTGGTGCACTTACAGACTGTACACATGCAATGCACATGGGGTCCATCATGGTGTATGTACAAAATCTCCTCCGTCCATCTGGTTCTTCACATGATTTAAGGCGTCGAGACCGAAGATGAGGCGTATCCAGAGATCAGGTGGGCCCCAGATCAGTAAATTGTGGGCTGAAATGTCCGTTGGGCCACTTCCACAGCGATCCAATGGATGAAATTTTACGTGTACGGTTCATTTATGGTCCTCAGGCCACGTATGAAGTTTCGAGCCGAGTGGATGGTGGAAACCCTGTGATCTTGCATTCTGACTAACTTTCAGGCCACTTAAGCTTCAGTTTCTCACTTTTCTCGGATCTCTGGCATGTATATCCATCGATCTCGGTCCCCTGGAGTCCATTCCTTGCTCTGGTGCCTTCGGAGCGTTAGATCCATGCTTGTAATACTCTTTTTCAATCAAAGCTCCTTATTACATCCTGCAACAAAAACACGATTAAATTATAATATTAGACATTATCGTGTACGTAAAATCAGGCAGTAATCGGGGTCTGATATGCAATATTCGACCCTCAACATTTAGCCTCAAGGTGGTCTTACCAACGGAACCACCTTTGCTCTCCTCATGTTCCTGACCAACCCAAGGGTAGGAATAGTGACTCATAGCATGCCAACTACCAATGTAACATCAAACATATTCAACACCATGTTCTCATGTTGCTCAACATACAACTCAAATTTCTCTAGAAGCAAACTATTAATATCATGAATAAGGTATATGTGTGTGGTGTGGGTTGGTGAGGAAGTTAAGCACTTCCTATACCTCAAGGAATCAAATACATAAGAGCAAATGATTCATACACAATATGAAGCAACACATATGAGAAAAGAAATCAACCAAACATGAGCATGTAATCATCCATACACTAGATCATGAGAGAGGCAAGATTAACATCAAAGAGAAATAAACATGTAATTCATACAATTCCAACAACATGTCATCCTTAGGTTCCTCTAGATTCTTCCATACAACATACCAAGCAAACAAAATCATTAAACTCCAACTATAATTGGCGTTAGACCACCTAAGGATAATAGTCCGCACCTATGGTTGTTGAAGTCTCGAAAAATGACCTAAAAATGCCGAATCCGGTGCCGATCGGCCGGAATCCTACGAGATTGCACTTGCATGTTAGAATCTCATGCAAAACCTCCCTCAACATGAGGGGTTTCCAAAAAGATGAGAGGTTTACCTACCCAATCGGCGGAGAGGGTTTCTCCCGGTTGTGGATGATGGATTTCCTTGAGGGAGAGGTAGGGTTTTGCAAGATGGGACTCTCTTGGGCCCTGCTTTGATCTATGGCCCACCTTCACTCTCCTTCATTCTCCCTTCCTCTCTTCTTCCTCTCTTCTTTCTTCATTTTCTCTCTTCTCTCTTTCCTTTCTCTAGGGAAAATTCGTATGGGGAGAGGGGTGCCCCAAATGAGGCCCTTTTATAATGCCAGATTTGGTGACAATGGCCCCAAGTGTTGGATTTTTAGTATACTAGACCCATGAGAGGGTCTTTATAGCCTCTAGGGCCCATTATGGGGTGTACAAGTCAATATATACCGTAGGATAGCTAGCCCTAATGATGATCTACGTATGGATATGATCGGCTCGCCATTTGGATACACCGATCGACAGATATGATAAGAAGTTTGTTCAACGATCACTGATAGTTGATCAGGGCCGCGGCTATACGGATATGAGCAGGAAAATATCCTTACTCCATGGGTAAAGTTTGGTCAAAAACCGACGGTCTAAAATCCTCAACTTTGCATAAGAGTGGACGACTCAATTCACTTAAGTTCCAACTCCTTCCTTTTGGGTATTTGTACTTCTCATGCAGTCGTCCTTCGGCTTAAGTTGACCGGTTCTGGACCATACCTAGGTTTGATTCCCGCGATGGTCGTCAAGCCCAATGAGACGGACATTATTCTATAGTTTTGGAACTAGTGGTCCACCAACGAGTGGTTTAGAGCTTGTTTGGATAAATAGGGCAGTTCTGGTGGCCCTCTGACCATGAAACTTATAAGATAGGTGCTTCATAGCCCGATGAAGGGCCATGTAAAATTTGGGGATGATCAGATATGGGGTTTGGTCGCACGGGTCTGATTCGCGATCAACGGTCACCGTGCCACGATCGGGACCCAGATTTTATGGGCGGGCGTAGAAAAATACATTAGACCTTTACCATAAATTTGAAAAAAAATCGACGGTTGAAATGCCTAAAATCTCCGTTTCATTTACCCGTGTCAGATTCCAATTCTGGCATTGGTGGGGCGCATCTGGCAAGTGCCAGATTCCACTTCTGGGTGTTCACTGGGCCCGTGGTCCGCGATGGTCCCCAAGCCCAGTGAGATCTATGCTCCTTTGAATTTTTATAATTTTCTGACCTTCCCATGTCGCGGTATAGCCCGCACGGATTGTCGCTAAGTATAAACGGCCATCTGGCTTGGAGGCCCGCATCAGGTTCTATCAAGGCTCGTCTGGTCTATTCAATTGAGTTAATCTTAGTCTAACTTATTTGTAATACCTCACTATGAGTGACTTAAATGAACAGTCTTGTGGTAAATCCTACATGGATGCCCCAGGACACTGTTCTGGTTGGGTGGGACGTTACACTACACTTTATATTCAAGTGATTGGGCAGATTCATTAGCTTCCTACGGCTGATTAATCGAACTGGTACGGTTCTTTACTAGTTCCACCCGTGTTTGAAATATCATTGAGTGCTAATGGTCATTAAGTGATGTTATAAGTTAATTAAATAAAATAAAAATAAAAATTGATAGATTTTTGGAAATCCAGAATAGTGAAAATTAAGGATGTTACAATCTACCCCCCTTAAAAATAATTTCGTCTCCGAAATTACCTAAGGGTAGTAAGTAAAGGCTTCATTATTTCATTTACCCAGGTTTGTTGATTTCAAGTTTATATGCACGGTTGGGTATATACTATCTATGATAGGCTGGCTCATTTTAGTCTACCCCCCTTAAAACTTTTTCACCCTGGTAGTTTACTAAAATTTATTTATAAAGATTTAGATTCATGGCGATGGTTTTCCTCTATCTAGAGTAAAAATATTTGTTTTCAATGGTAGACCAATACGGAGAGACGGTTGTAGTAAGCTTGAACTCGATACGTTAATCATCTACCTGACCAGGGTAAAAGGCTCATCATATCCCTTCTTCGTCCCGGTAGATCCTGGTCTTCTGCTCGGTTAAAGCAGTGAGTCCATTGGTAGTCGCCCAGGATTGAGAATTAAGTCAAGCCACGAATGCTTCACAGGTGTATACTTCCGTAATTCCGTAGTCCGATCAATCTAAATGTTTAGGAAACGGCCATTATTGGAATGTTTAAATCTTCTATTTATAAGGTTATCCTTTGGGTCTTGGTCCGAGAGAGTTCTCATTTTAATTCTTGTCTAACTTAGTGATTTAAATCTCCTACGGTGCTTATGGCCAAATGATTATCCTAAAAAGGTTTCTAGTAGTATAAAATCTTAGATGTATATCACCAACTCGATCTCATGTCTAGTGGGTTAGGAGTAGACTGTACTTTAGTTTCATAAATTTCAAGAATGAAGGAATAGTCGAAAGTTTTAAAGTATTTTGGTGGTTTGAAGTGCTAATAACGTTAACAAGGATGCAGTAAGGCAATGATACATACAAGCATTCACAAGGCAACAAGAAAATTTCAAGGCAATCCATACATACATATTGGATTCAAAGTGTCAGTAGTATGGCTAGTTACATCCTACAATATGGATTTCAGCATAGATATTCCAAATGCAAGGGAAATATAACCTAGTCAAGCAAAAGTTCTAATTATCCTTCAATACATGAAAATAGTCCTAACTGACTCAAAATAAACTACTAATTATCCATGTGTTAAGCTTCTATTCTTCTGGGTCGGACGAGGGTAGGGGTGCTTTTTCCCCATGAGGGAAAGAATCACAGAATGGAGAAGAAGGCAACATTTGCTAGGAATGCCACTTCCCTTGGAAAGGAAATGGATTGTTGATGAAAATATTTTGGAAAAATGAAATGGGTTTAGTGTTGGATTTGTGAAGGGGGTTTGAGATGGGTTTTTGGAGATGGGTTTGAAGTAAATCTAGAATGAGAGAGTTCTCTCTAGGGTTTAGAAGGGATGGTGACCCTAGAAAGGCCGCGAGAATGAAAAGAGAAAGAACATCATCTCCTCAATGTGGTATGAATCTTGATTACATAAGAAAATAAGAAAACTTATAATATTTTAGTGAAGTCTGCATCAAATATGAACTTAGAAAGAATTAAAAAATCAAACTCAACCCTATTCAAGAGTCAAAGTTCAACAGTACTGGAAACTATTTGAAGTAAAAAAAATATACTAAAAATAATCTATTTTTAATCATACAAGATGATTTCTATCATAGTTAGAAGTAATTTTTTTAAAAGAAACAAAATACTAAAACTCATATATGGAAAAAATACACTTGGTTCATTGGCAACCCACAGGGCATCAATCTTCATCTGTTGATTGACGTTACGGATATACCAGAAATTTCAAGGAGGCTATTCCATGAAATTAGGCATTTTGGCATATTTTGTAGGTTAAGAGGTTCCTACGTGTATAGAAAATTCTAGAGTGGTAAAAGAATGTATTGTAGAGACTAGTAGGATTATCTAGATGGTTTCTAAAGTTTTCTCAGCCGCAGGATGACATCGTAAGCCTTATTTTAACTATCCATGTAAGGTAGCTAAAAGGATCTTAGGTCTACATAAAGAAGACGGGTCCTCATTTGTAACTAACCAAATAAACCTCATTCTTCAGTCCTAGTATAACAAATTCGCTTACCTTGAAGGCTCTCTTTTGTTACTCTTCTCTCCAAAATAGCGTGACTAAACTATAGTGGTAGGCTGACTCATTCGCAACGAGGGTGTGTGCGAATGATTCATAGTCTGCACTCAGGGAAGTACTCGAGATATGACACTAGGATCTAGGAGCTGGTCATGGCGGAGCCTCACATTGACTACCTCCGCATCTTGACATGGTCCCATTTAGTACTAAACCCAACACAACTATTGCATGCACACCTCAAATGGTAAAGCTGAGCAAGCAAATTAGGCGATAGAGTTCAACGAGCTATACCATGTATATACATATATATATATATATATATATATATATATATTTTAAATCTCACTTTCTTTACAGTAGGCTTTCATCAACGAAGTATAATTAACCTCATTCGACAAGACACCCTTCTCACCCATTATCAGCAAAATGTCTATGCAACTTTTGTCTTACCCAACTCACACCATCCATCAATCAATGAATTATAAGTAACCACATTTTGGCTCAAACCCCTTATCTTCTACACCTGCAACAAACTCAGCTAGCCTATGCATCATCCCATTCTTAAAGCAAACATTCACCATCATTGTAAAAGTGAAAAGATCAGGCATGATCCCCACTTAAATTATCTGATCATACACATAAATCGCTACACGGGCTTCACGGCTCCTAACCAAATTATTGAAGAGACTGTTACAGGATCTCAAAATAGGCCTCATCCACACATCCCCACATTATGGAACATGTAGAGTGCATTCTTTGACATGCCATTTTCCACATATACCTCAAAAATATCTTTAGTGGTGGGAGTTTAGTCCTCATTGTGTGGTTCACTTCAGTCGTCTATTTGTTTGGCTCATACCCTAAAATAATTCGGAAAAACTGAATGAACGGCATGGATACCATCCATATATGGCATTGGCCCCACGAAGCCCTTGGATTTGAGAGAGGTGAGTGGAATAGGGAGGAAATGGGTTGGGATTTGGAAGCCTAAGGGCTTGTTTGGTTAGTGGAATTGAATGGTGTTGAATTGTATTAGATGGGATTAACATCATTATTTCACAATGATTGCATGTCTGGAAATACCATGGTATTGCAGCCATCTAATCCCATGTTTGGGATAAAAAAATTTACCACGGAAAATACCGGATTAAGCTAAATCATGTTTGGTGGACCATGAAATTTGTAATCAGCAAACCAAATTCACAACGGATGTCCTTCATTTGTACTCGTTTATAATCAGAATGTCACATGTAAATGGTGCATATGGATGGATGGCATGGTTTAACGCATGCCTCAATGTAGGGCCTACATGTGTAGTATATTTCAAAATCCATGGAATTCATGCATGGGATCAAATGCAATTTCATGGAACTAAATGCCATTTCATCCCACCTAATCTTACCCTTTCCATCCACTTTAATCTTGGATGTAATTACACAGACCAAATGCAATTTCATTCCACCTAATCCTATCAAATACCATGAGCTAAACACCCCTTAAGGGCCTAAACATGTTTCTGTATATTGTCATCTTGATCTTATGGGCGTGGGCTATGAGCAAATCACACTTTGCTTTCGTTGATTTCGTGTAAAGGAAGAATCAAAAGTTTTAAGATATCTCAGAAATTTGGAGGGCTGATGATGCTAAGAATGATGCAAAAAAGGAAGGAAGAAAAAGTTTTAGGAACTCATAATATTTTAGCGAAGTTTGCATCGAATACGAACTTACAAGATCTTAAATAATAAAATTCAATCCTTCTAAGGAGTTGTAATCCAACCATGCTAGAAACTACTTGGAAATAATATATATATTTATATATATATATATATATATATATATATATATATATACACACACACACACACACACACTACTTATAAGTGATCATAAACTAAACAAGACGATTCCTGGCTCAGCCCACCTCCTCGCGAGCCGATCTTTTCTTTCCCATGAGGGAAAGGATCACCAGGAGGAAAAAAAAGGGGGCAATGGTTGCAAGGAAGGTCATCTTTCTTAGCTAGAGGTGGATTGGATATGAGGAAGAGATTTTGAAAAGGGGCTTGAGATTAAGTTTTAGGAAAGGGTTTGGGGAATGACCTTTAGAAATGAGTTTTTGTGAACGGTTAATAGGAGTGGGTTTTAGAAGCGGGTTTGAGAAAGGGGTTTTAAGAATGGTCTTGGAGATAAGTTTTGGAAAATAGGATTTGAGAAGATGTAAATTTGAGAGAGTAGGTAGTGAGATTTGAGAAAAGTTGAAGAAATAGAGAAGGAGAAGGGATTTTTTTTTTATTTTTGTAATGGGTTTTGAGAATGACTGAGTGAATGGAGTGGGATTTGGGAATGAAGTGTGATGTTGGTTTTTGGGGAATGTATTTTGGAAATAGGTTTGGGTTGGATATGAAAAAAAGAAAAAGATGGGAGTTAGTTGGAGAGAGTAGGTTTGATGTTGGCTTTGTGAATGAGATTTTGTAGATGGACTTAAGAACGGGGTTAAGAGAAAAAAAAGGTTAAGAAAGAGTTTGGGAAGGTGGTTTGGAGATGAGGAAGAGGAGATGGGGAGTTTGTAGGAGGAGAAGATGGATTTTGAAGAGATGAGTTTGAGGATAGAAGAGTGAGGATGTTGGAATGGGAGTAGAGGGAAATGGACTCTACATATCCTTAATTTTTGCAACGTTTCTTATACTTTTAGTAACTGAAATATTTTTAAATTTTTTATAATGATTTATCATCAATTTTTAAGTCATATCACCAAATTTCATATAATTTGGAGTCGTAAATAAATTATAAAAATTCTAAAAGTAACCACCATCTAAAACCAATAATTTTTTGGACAGTTGTCAATTCATTCCAAATATAATTATATTATAATTTTTATATAAAATTAGACTTGTTAATATTCAATATGGTTTTTGAATCACCTAAATCGGAGTTATAACGAAGAAGATATGAATTTTTGAAATTGACCAATTTTTACAGAAAATTCCGGCGTGGGCACGCCGGGCCCCTGGAGATTTGGGCGTGGGGACGCCCGGTGGGCATGGCCACGCCGGGCCCCTTGATTTTTGGGCGTGGGGATGCCTGGTGGGCGTGGACACGCCGGCCCACTGCGTATTTTGGGCGTGGGGACGCCCGGTGGGTGTGGGCACGCCAGGGTCCTACTTGGGACTCCTAGTTTTTTTCGATTTCCCGAGCACCGGTAAGGCCCCCCAGGTCATGCCATATATGATTTTTGAGTAGAATGAGTTGATATATGTAATGAACCTATCTATTTCATAAAATTTCTCTCAGTTAGAGGGAAAAAATCTGATTTTCCTACATTCCCACTAATTTCGGTAAATATGTGTTACCCCTAATTTTCTATCCCCGAATGGGTCGGAACTACTAAGTTCAGTCCGGTTTTAGCTCATTTGTCCAGGATGATGGTTCCGACTGTCAAATATTTCGATTTCTGACTCGTTCCTACCAATGTACTAGGAAAGTTCTAGGATAGAATGATGTCGGGGGATTATTTGAGGAGATACATTGGAAAGAGGGATTTTAACTTAGGCTTGTCTGGCTATGGGCATTTAGTTGTACTAAATGGGATTACAATGCTACTCTCAACTCAGATTGGGAATGGCATGTCTGGAATGAGTGTGGGATGGGAGTTAAAATTAATTTCATAGGCTTTGCAAAATGAGCCTTGCGTTGGAAGGTGTAATGTGGGATTTCCAAATCCTAGGATGATGAATTTCTAAGCATAATTGGGAAGGAAGACCCGGGATTTACCATTAATTGAATACATTCCAACGGGCATTATAGAACATGGGATGTACTCATCCTAGGGACAATACCTTACTTACATTTATCGTTACTATAAAATTCATTCTACCCTAATCCCACCTATTTCAGTTGGCCCAACGGGCCCCAGGCACTTGGTGGACTAAACTAGGTAAATTTCCTAGTTAATCAAATCGAATCTTGCCGTCAAGTTCCCAATTTCTTGCCCGGGAATAGGCCATGGCACTGTAAGAATCTCGGATCTCATTCTCTAGCATCACTATTCCCTCTCTCACTACCCATTCCCAAGTCCTTGGAAGTCCTACCCTTCGTCTACAATTGTTGGTTCAGGACCTTGGTTGGTTCCTAGGGTTCTAAGTCCCTGTTGCATTTTTTATTGCGTATCCTCTCAAGTCAAGGGATGCGTTAGTGAGATCATGACCCATGGCCCAATGGAGTCTAAACTATTGCTCTGATACCATCTTGTAACACCCTGAAAATCGGGGGTCATGCATACGCTCGACTCCTGAGTACCCAGGGTTACTTATAACCATTTTTCATTAATATGCGATTAATCTAGTCTAAATGCGCATTCTGGAACTTCCTGGAACATGAAGCACAACCACACAAGTCTACTGAAATAGAAGAAAATCAATTATACTTATATATACATGCCCAAAAGAATACAAACGGACGCACAAGGTGACGCCCAACAAATTCACAAAAAGAATGACATGACCAAAGAAATAAATCTGAGCCGTTACTCGGCAATCCAACAACTCATCTACTGATTCGACGGGGTCCCGCTCATCAACAGGAAATAAGGGAACTCGTCCTCCTCCTCGAGGCTCGCATCACCAGGCTCCACGAAATCTGTATCACCTGCATCTATGAACGGGTCTGGTTGGTGTTTTAAAACACCGTCCCAGATTGGGAGTGAGTGATCAACTCAGTGGGTGCTATTAGTTTTAAGTTGCAAAAGTATCAATTATAATAAGAATTTAATGAAAAACAATCAATTATAAACATCTATCCAGTCTTGTTAATGCGCATGCATGCAGGATGATATGATGTATGCCCTCGCCACAACACTCCCCCGAGCGACTCTATCTAACGATAGCGTATGACAACACTCCCTCAGTGCGACCTCGACTGCCGAGTCGCCAACCTAGCTAATGCCATGCAATGATGATATTAACCGAGTTCTTAATTAAGTCCATTCATCCAGCAGATTTGGAAATCTGATACACCCCACATATCAAATCCCATGAACTAGTTGCAAGGCCAAGACCCCCCAATGTGTGAGGTCGGGACTCCGCAATCTTTGACCCCGTCGGGTTTCCCCCATCCCCGACTTCAAGCAAATGGGGGGTGCTGAATGTGGGGTCGTTTGCGGTCACTACGGGGAGGCGCGTCACCCCAGCGTAGGCCGACAGCTCGGACATAGTGTCCCATTCCACCATGCCCGGCTCACGAGACTGTGGATCAATATTCCATCCGGTATCGATGGGCTACAATGGTGGTGGGGTGTTCCAGTTTCCATATATATGTGAACAAACAAGGTTAACAAACTAGGTGGGTCATCCAGTGGACTAAACCGCACGAGCCCAGGCAAGTATGTGGCGGAACGACATCAGGTACAAGCGACCCATGTAGCCTAACTACTGCCGCCCACACGTACTCATCCAAACCCATGGGCTTAGCCTCAAGTTGGTCCTACCAACGGAACCACCTTCGCTCTCCTCATGTTCCTGACCAACCCAAGGGTAGGAATAGTGACACATAGCATGCCAACTACCAATGTAACATCAAACATATTCAACACAATGTTCTCATGTTGCTCAACATACAACTTAAATTTCTCTAGCAAGCAAACTATTAATATCATGAATAATGTATATGTGTGTGGTGTGAGTTGGTGAGGAAGTTAAGCACTTCCTATACCTCAAGGAATCAAATACATAAGAGCAAATGATTCATACACAATATGAGGCAACACATATGAGAAAAGAAATCAACCAAATATGAGCATGTAATCATCCATACACTAGATCATGAGAGAGGCAAGATTAGCATCAAAGAGAAATAAACATGCAATTCATACAATTCCAACAACGTGTCATCCTTAGGTTCCTCTAGATTCTTCCATACAACATACCAAGCAAACAAAATCATTAAACTCTAACTATAATTGGTGTTAGGCCACCTAAGGATAATAGTCCGCACCTATGGTTGTTGAAGTCTCGAAAAATGACCTAAAAATGCCGAATCTGGTGCCGATCGGCTGGAATCCTAAGACATTGCACTTACATATTAGAATCTCATGCAAAACCTCCCTCAACATGAGGGGTTTTCAAAAAAATGAGAGGTTTACCTACCCAATCGGCGGAGAGGGCTTCTCCCGGTTGTGGATGATGGATTTCCTTGAGGGAGAGGTAGGGTTTTGCAAGATGAGACTCCCTTGGGCCCCACTTTGATCTATGGCCCACCTTCACTCTTCTTCATTCTCCCTTCCTCTCTTCTTCCTCTCTTCTTTCTCCATTTTCTCTCTTCTCTCTTTCCTTTCTCTAAGGCAAATTCGTATGGGGAGAGGGGTGCCCCAAATGAGGCCCTTTTATAATGCCATATTTGGTGACAATGGCCCCAAGTGTTGGGTTTTTACTATACTAGACCCATGAGAGGGTCTTTCTAGCCTCTAGGGCCCATTATGGGGTGTACAAGTCAATATACACCGTAGGATAGCTAGCCCTAATGATGATCTACGTATGGATATGATCGGCCCGCCATTTAGATACGTCGATCGACAGATATGATAAGAAGTCTGTTCAAAGGTCACCGATAGTCGATCAGGGCCGCGGCTACACGGATATGAGCAGGGAAATATCCTTACTCCATGGGTAAAGTTTGGTCACAAACCAACGGTCCGAAATCCTCAACTTTGCATAAGAGTGAACGACTCAATTCACTTAAGTTTCAACTCTTTCCTTTAGGGTATTTGCACTTCTCATGCACTCGTCCTTCGGCTCAAGTTAACCGGTTCTGGACCGTACCCAGGTCCGATTCCCGCGATGGTCGTCAAGCCCAATGAGACGGACATTATTCTATAGTTTTGGAACTAGTGGTCCACTAACGAGCGGTCTGGAGCTTGTTTGGATAAATGAGGTAGTTCTAGTGGCCCTCTGGCCATGAAACTTATAGAATAGGTGCTCCATGGCCCGATGAAGGGCCATGTAAAATTTGGGGATGATCAGATATGGGGTTTGGTCGCACAGGTCTGATTCGCAATCAACGGTCACCGTGCCACGATCAGGACCCAGATTTTATGGGCGGGCGTAGAAAAATACATTAGACCTTTGCCATAAATTTGAAAAAAATTCGATGGCTGAAATGCCTGAAATCTCAGTTTCATTTACCCATGTCAGATTCCAATTCTGGCATTGGTGGGGCGCATCTGGCAAGTGCCAGATTCCACTTCTGGGTGTCCACTGGGCCCGTGGTCCGCGATGGTCCCCAAGCCCAGTGAGATTTATGCTCCCTTGAATTTTTATAATTTTCTGACATTCCCATGTCGCGGTATAGCCCGCACGGGCTGTCGCTAAGTGTAAACGGCCATCTGGCTTGGAGGCCCGCACCAGGTTCTATCAAGGCTCGTCTGGTCTATTCAATTGAGTTAATCTTGGTCTAATTTATTTGTGATATCTCACTATGAGTGACTTAAATGAACAGTCTTGTGGCAAATCCTACGTGGACGCCCCAGGACACTGTTCTGGTTGGATGGGACGTTAAACTACACCTGATATTCAAGTGATTGGGCGGATTCATTGGCTTCCTACGGCTGATTAATCGGACTGGTGCGGTTCTTTACTAGTTCCACCCGTGTTTAAAATATCATTGAGTGCTAATGGTCATTAAGTGATGTTATAAGTTAATTAAATAAAATAAAAAATAAAAATTGATGGATTTTTGGAAATCCAAAACAGTGAAAATCAAGGATGTTACATATACTAACAAAGGTAGTTTTCATAGAGAAGTTTCGATTCTATTTGACTTCTCTGGATCTGGGGAAAGGTTAATAAAAATAGAGTGTGCACGAGATGTGATAATGATGGTGAAGTTATAATGAAGGCAATTAGAGATGGAGCTTGGAGTTGTAGTTCATGATGATTGAAGCCATAGTAGAGATTGTTGACAGACATCTTCAATATAGCTGGAACAGGGTTTGTCGATGCCATCAACAGACCACTCAATCCCATCGAGTAGATGTTGATCCCATTCGATCCCATCGAGAAAATTCCAATTTATTCCAATTGCTCATTGGACTGTTTTTGGGGTGCTACTCGATGTCGTTCGAGAAGGCTTCAATCCCATTGAAGGGCCTTCGATGGTTGTCGATCCCACCAATAAAAGCGCGCTTAAATTGGTATGAGACCTCTTCTTTTGTTAAATTCCATTGTTATTTATAGCTTTAAATTAACTATCAGGACGTTTCTCACATTAATACAGTTGATATAACCATTTTAGCATTACTATTCTTCTAAAAAACCCTTCTTCAAAGCCTACCATTTGTCTTATAACCACTCCAAGGTTCCTTATCGACTCGAGCATATTTAGCTCGACCACTCTAGCTTTTGGATGATGTGGCAGCCCTCGGTAGATGCCAACTATATCACCGCAAAATCCTCTTCAAATATCTACGAGGATTTCAAATATATCATGGAACTTTTGTAAAACTATACATGTCCCTCTTTGATTGGCTATTGTAGGAACCAACATATATGGTAAAACAACTTAATTAACTGTACTAAGATTGGTGGGCATTTATTGGACGGTTTAAAAGGAAACATATCCAAGGGTCCTGTTTCAGCAAGCAAGTGTCCACAAATCAGAGGTTAGAATTGTTCAACCAATCTGATTTTGGGACTGTGACCGGGCAACATTGGTTTACACAATTTGGACTGTTTAATTTGATATAATGGAAGCCACGTGTACGACTTCTGAGTGCCTACAGATCAAGCGTCATACGTTGCCGGAGTATGAAATAACTTATTTGATCCGGATTATTCAGCTTGCACCGCTGGATCTTATGGCTGAGTGATCCTGCCCGTTAGTTTCAAGGGGCCTATAATGGATGCTCCATCATATAAACCTCTTATTCATAGGAGTTTTCTAACCCTTAGATCAGTGGTCATGGGATGGGATTATTCTAGCTTTTTATATGTGGCTTTCAAATAGACGGTATAAAATAAACATAGTTAACGGTCCATCGTTCCATACAAGTAATTGAAGAAAATGGATTTTCAAATAGGTGTGAATTTTAAAACATATGCTATCTGTTATAGATATCACTAGACGGACGGTTGGGACGATGTATCTCGTTACCACGTGTGCTATGGAAAGGTAGTTGGACCATATTCCGGTTCTTCCGGCATACGGCACCATCCCCTCACCACTTACGCAAATTTCTTTTGCCCGTACAGGAAGTTTCTGAATCTACGTGGGGGCCAAGAGATAACCGTGACAAATCCACTCCGTCCATACGTTTCTCAAGATAAAAATGGCAGAGGAATCCAAAAATCTGGAAGATTCAGTGACTACATAAACGTCCACCATTGAAAACTTCCTGGAGCAATCCATGATGTTTTTATGCCATCCAAACCGTTCATAGGGTTACTATCTCTCACCTAAACTGTGGGAACAACTTTAATTCTGATTGAATACTTATATGGTCTCCATGGAGTTCCCAATGGTGGACGTTCAATTCCTTGTTTTTCATGTATTGTGGCTCACATGAGTACTTTGTCTTACTGAATTTTGGATTTTTTTCTTATTTTGATATTTAGAAACCTATAGACGGAGTGGATTTTTAACGGGCATCTGTTTGGGTTCTAGAAACATTCCGTTTCTGATACTTACTGGGGAGCAGATTCGGTGCGTCCCCAGTTTCACCCAAGAGAGTGCGTCCTTACCGTCGGCACACCTTATTTATTTATTTATTCTAAATCCACACCGTCCATCCGATTTTTCAGATCATTTTATGACAATATGAAAAAAATATTACGGATTAAAACCTCAGGTGGACCATACGGTAGGAAACAGTGGCGATTTACCACTAAAAACTTACTGTAAGCTACAAAAGTTTTGTATCAAGCCGACATTTGTTTTTTCCTTCATCAGGTTTACGTGATCTTAGCAGCAAGGTTGGATGGAAAATAAACATTACGGTGGGCCTAGGAAGTTTTTAACGGTATAGCATTCAATCACCCCTGTTTCCTATAGTACGGTCCACTTGAAATTTGGATCTGCTTAGGTTTTTTTTTATCTCGTACCCTAAAATAATATGGAAAAAACGGATGGACGGTGTGATATAGAATACATACATCAAGGTGAGTCCACGGTAAGGCCTCCACAGAAAACAATGGTGTCCAGACTAGCATAGTCACACGTACGGCAGAATATTGGGCCGAATATGTATGAGATCCACCCCGTCCATTAGGTGATCTAACACCCTTTATCCATTAATCCTAAAAATCAGTTAAGAAAAAAATTGAATGGGCCACATTGTAAGGAAAGGTGTAAAATCATGCCCAAAACCCTTTATTTAAGGTTTATGGACAAGATTAGTCCTGTAATGTCCTGATTTTCTGATAATCCATTTATCTTACTCCGGCGCCTCAGATGATTGGATTGGATGGAATATATACTTTATGGTGGACCCCCACACACAATTTAGTAGAAGGAATTCCCTCTCAACCGTTAGCCATTGTTACCCATCGAGCAGATGGACTCGGATTTGGTAGTGCCCCTTCAGTGCTGGTGGTGCTGGAAAAGCAATGTGGGCTCCACCATGATGTATATGTTTAATTTACATTAGCCGTCCATTTTTTCAGCTCAATCTAAGGCATGAATTTAACCCCAAAAAAAAAAAGGCAGATCTAAATATAAGGTGGACCACGCCACTGAAAACGTCCTGCGACCCACTGTAATGTTTAATTGCCATACAACCAGTTGCATGACGAAATGAAAACATAAATATCAGCCCAGTGGGTTTTTATTGGTGTGCATTCAGTCACCGTTGTTTCCTATGGTGTGGTCCACCTTATATTTGGATCTGTCTATTTTTTGAATCAGGCCCTAAAATGAGCTGGAAATGTGGACGATGGCATGGAAAAAGACATACATCATAGTGGGGCCCACAGAGACCGGAAGGATCAGTACCGAATCCTCGGTCCTGTGTAGCCCAAATGAGTTTCGAAAAGGCCTGATTTTAGGCCGCAGTCCAAAAACAGGGTGGCCCACATGACGGACGAGTAGATCTCAGCCACATGATGTCCTCCGTCCACGTTAGAGGCCCTACATTTCTCCGCGTTGTCAGTCGACGCGGATTCAGTCGATCCCTGACAGTGGAGCCCACCTTGATGTATGAGCCTTACACTCATGACGTCCATGGTTTTGAAAGTTTATTTTAGCAATTATCAAGAAATGAAGTATATCAAAGTCTCAGGTGGACCACACCACTGGAAACAGTGGTGATTAGGGGTGTACATCGAGCCGAACTGAGTCAAGCTGGCCTCAGCTCGGCTCGGCTCGGTCACCAGGCACACCCAGCTCGAACACGGCTCGGCTTGGTGACTGAGTCAGCATCTCCAGCTTGAGCTTGGCTAGGTCAACAATCGGACTAGTTCGAGCCGAGTTCGAGCTAGTTTTGAGCTTCGAGTTTTCAATCTGAGTTTGAGCATGAGAAAGAGAGACGGGCGCTAGACGAGTAGAGAGAGAGAGAGATGAGAGAGCTAAGATGGGTGGCCAGAGATGAGAGAGAGAGAGAATACCTTGCTGAGAGAGGCAGCCAGGTAAGATTCTGGGACGAGCAGGGCCAGGGAGAAAGGGAGTAGTTGAGCAGAAAGAGAGGGGCGGCCGGGACTCTGGGATGAGCAAGGAGAGAGGGTCGGGCGTAAGTCTAGGACAAGCAGGGGCTAGAGAGAGAGGGAGCAGGGAGAGGGTCAAAGGGTCGGGCATATTTTTAAAATGGGGGAAAAGGATTAGGATACACACACACACATACCGAGTCAAGTCAAGCTAGGGTCAACTCAACTCTGGCTCGAACTCATTTTCGGTCTATAAAAAATGGCTTAAATTAGATCGAACTCAATTTTGAGTCGAGTTGATTCGAGCTTTTTCGAGTCGAGCCAAGTGAGCTAACCGAGCTAGCTTAGTTCATGTACATCCCTAGTTGTGATTAAATACTCACCATTAAGAACCTCCCAGAGCCTATCGGAATGTTTATTTTATATCCAACCTGTTGATAAGGCCAAAAAGACGTGGAAGAACGAACCACATGAATATAAGCTTGATCCAAAACTTCACTTCTGTGACCCACAAAAAGTTTCTAACGATCATTCACCACTGTTTCTTGTAGTGTGATCCGCCGGAGATTTGGGTCTACTTCATTTTGGGATCATTCCTTATAATGAACTGTCAAAACGGATGGACGATGTGGATGTAACGCACATACATCACGGTGGGCCCCACAGTCAGGTATCCACCGAAGCCGCGCGTCGTCAGTCGTCACGCAAGCGTTTTCTTATAAGGGAGACGGTAGGTAGGGGCCGGAAGAACCGGACATTGCAAAGCCATCCCTGCACGATACCCAATGGAAAGTTCAATCATGTCCATCCATCCACTGGGCCCTATGGAAATGACTACTCTATTAGATCATCTGACCATTGGTTTTAATGGGGATGATAGAAAACAATAACAGTTAATGGTGAAATATTCATTTGACTGAATTGATGGAAAGTTATGAATAGAATCATCTAATAAGATCAAATTTTGAATATAGGCCACTAATTTTAGGGCCCAGTATATGAACGGACCAGATCAATATATAATCCGGTTCCTCTGGCTGAATTGTACTGTCTTCTTATCTAGAATCAAGGCGCTAGGACATATGGTTCGGTGATCCAAACCGATGATAAGATGGACCCCACCATAAATGGCTCATGTACCAAAAATGTTCCAGATGGAGAAACCTGAGCCCTTTAATTGGTGGTCTGCATAAATACAGCTAAGAAACAAAACACACCAACAGTCCACGTTCAACTAAAAAAGGCGAACAATTAATCTGATGGCTAGGATCTGCCATCTGGGATGTCTAGCTACATGTGAAGGTGGGCCCCACCATATCATGGTTTGAATAACTGAACCGTGGGCCCCACATGCACCGACCAAAAAACCAACCTGCAGACTTTATGGGGTGGATCGATCAGTGGTACGGCCTAATACCTCATTCGGCTCACTATGAGCCATTCCCAGATGGGCCCCACAGGATGAAATGTCACATGAGCTCCGCCCACTCCAACCGAAAGGGTTGCAGCTGCTACTGATTGGCCCTATACAATGATGCCAGCTGTACGGGGCCCACATACAAGTAAACAAAACAGCTGACCTTTAATTGAATTTTCATATAGACTTTAATATATTAAAGGCTGGCAGAGGTGAATGACATCCACATCGACCATGAGGTGCGCCGGTGGGCCCCACCAAAGGTGGCCCACGTGTAGATTTTACTACTATCAGATAATCCTAGCCATCCAAGCGTTGGCCTGCAAACGGAAAGTAGAACGAAAGGGATCGTGTAGAGAAATGATTGCTACGGTAGTTCTAGGGAGGAAAGGGATCGTGTAGATGATTGTCACACACGTGCATATGTGGGACACGTGTGAGATATCAAGGGCAATTGTGAGATGGGGCTGACCATGATCACGCCTTGGTCTATAAATCAGTTGGAGCCGCTCATTAGGTGGGCCACACTTGTGTGAGTAAAATAGACGGTTGGAAAGAGCAAACCAATTATGGCTACTATCCAAACGTACAAGTGTGGCCCACCTGATAAATGGTCCAGCCTGGCTTCAAGGAGAAGGTATGTTGACTTTTGAGCCCAGCCTGGATATCAGAGACATATACTGCGTTGGCACGTGTGTTCCAATCGCCTGAGCATTTCTCGTTGAACAGCTGTGATCGTGTGAGTGGCCGGTGGGACACACTTCAAACTGGCAGTGTTGATTGCAGGAGAGGCGATATGCCGATCTTCCACTTAAAATGAAATTGGTTGATGCAGCCTCTCAAGCCACAGAGATGGCCCGGCATTGGATTAGACTAAGCGTTCCACACGAGTCGGACTGAGTCGGGCTTTTGGCTCAGCCAAGCTAGTAGCTAACACTAGCTTGAACTCAGCTCGGCTCAACTTGACTGGTGCTCAAGCTTGATTGACTAGTTCAGCTCAGTTTGATGAGAAGCTCGCATGAATTTAAGCTTATACGATATTTTCTTAAATATAGTGTATTTGTAATTTTTCATGTAACTCAAACAATAGCAACACTTTACAAGTATTTTGTGTAACTATTAGCAATCAGCGTCAAAATTAATAAATGAGGACTGTCTTATAATGTATGAGGACTGTCTTATAACGTAGGGTTTAGTTAATGAGGACTGTCTTATAATGTAGGTTTTTTTTTTTTTTTTTTTTTTGTGTGTTTTTAAAGTAATTTGTTTTCTATTCATTTCTTCGTTACCACCCGCCCATCCCACGAAGAAGGCATGCACCTAAGACAATACTTTGCTCAGTCATTTCATCTAACACACCACGAGTAGCATCAATGTCAAAATAATCAAATCAATGAGTCAGTTCAGTCTCAATCATTTTAAGTTAAAGTATGATCCTAGCCTAGTTGAGCTTGGGTAAGCTTGTACTTGGCTCATAATTTTTTCAAACTCCAAAATCTAGCTCAACCCAATTTGAATACAGTTTCGAGTGAGGCAAGTTGAGCTTTTCCGAGTCGGGTTGAGCAAGCTGCCCAGCTAACTCAACTCGTGTACAGTTCTAGGCCATCACCTAGGCAGTAAGTGGGGCCCACAAATTTCCAATCATGTGCATTTCCCACAACAGACTAAATTGGGGCAACTATGCACAGTACTTGTTGTCCACAAGAAACTAATCCCGACCCCACAAATCATGGGTCACATTTTGGATGAAGCAAAGCATCCAATTAGTTATCTGATATCAGCAATGGGGCAGTGAACAGGCTAGACTGGCTTCTAGGGTTTAAGATTCCAACCGGTGGAGATCATACTCAGGACAGTGACATAGGCGCATGGATTGGACTTGAACATAAGGCACGAATGAAAAATCGGCCAGGCCCATCCAATGGTTTTGCATTTCTTTATTATTTTTTGTTACGGTCCATGACACAGCCTGACTATGGGTCCAGAAAAATTGGGCCGTTGAAAGCATCTGGGACCCCGCCCTCAGGTCCCATTACCATCACTGAACAAGCGTCCACCATTTAAATCATGACAAAAGCTGAACGAACATTGTAGTCTGGCTGGCCACAGTACACAATACAATGCCCCATAAATAGACGTGTATTGTGTGGTCATCACGTACGTCCGGGCATGGTGAGCTTATGCTGTCAGAGACAGGCCTAAGTCTCCAAATATGCTTTTCAAGGGCTTTATATCTAACCGCCAGCATGTGGTCCAATCAAATTCTACGGCATTAAATGCATATTTATACAGTGAGACTGTGCTATCAGAGACAGGCTTAATCTCCAAACATACTTTATGAGCAACACGCGGTCCAATCAAATTCTATAGCATTAAATACATATTTATAGTGATGGGATTTGCGTACCATAAAATAGTAGCCCCTTTGTCCACCCAAGCTAATTAGATTAACTAATAACTAGGTAATAGAACCATGTGACACTTGCTTCGATGTGCTTTTGACATCAATGATAGGATGTCATTAGAAAGAAAATAGGCTGATTTAAAACTAAAGTGTGCCACACCACAAAAAATAGTAAGTATTGAACACCTGGGTCACATAAATCTTAGCTTTGTCTTCCTTTTATTCTAATGGAAATCACATTTTGAATGGGTTGGATGGTATTAACCAGAGAGCGGATTAGGTAAGACCCAGAATCCCTGAGATGGGAGGGACCCATGGCTGTGGAGCCCACGATGTTGTATGTGTGTTAAATCCAAACCATCCGTTTTGAAAGCTCATTTTAAGGCATGATCCCAAAAATGAAGGAGACCCAAATCTTATGTGGATCATACCACAGGAAAGAAGAGTAATTGAATTTATATCTAACATCTTAGACTTTCGCTAATTTGGATTAATTTTTTTAAAAAAAAAAATCATTATAATCAATTTATATTGTCATATATTGACCATTAACAATCGATGTGAGCTTATGTACGAATAATACTAGTAAAGAACCACATGAATCTAATTAATCAACCGTAGGAAACTAACGAATCAACCTAACCACTTAAACTTTGAGTTTATACTCGTGATTTGTTTATTTAAGGTCCAAATCTAGGTAACTTATCACTGACTAATTAAAATACTCGCAACTAAATAAAAGCCTATCAAAAGCCGAGACAACTAGAAGTTAGATCTTAGTTAACAAACCAAACTGACCGAGTTACTCTTTTAGCCCAACAACCAACGGTTTAGGATAATTAGGATCGAACCATCATTTTTGCTAATTGCAAATATACCACACTATGAACTTAGCTAATTCAAACGTTAATCATCAGGCACAAGAAATTTCGCTATCCAATTCATTCAAAAAATGCTCCGATTTTTCAAAAAAGTTTTAAACCGTTCGATAGTGAGCTGTTAAACCTGAAAATATAGAAAGATGTTCGTCTTAGCAGGCTTAATGTCCATCACGGGACATCGAGCTGAGATTATGTCTCTAATAGCTTAACTTGGACTCGCAAGGCTAGTGCATGAGATGTGTGAATATTTTTGAAATTAATCAAGAACTTAAATTAGTTATGTGTATCCAATCTTTGCTCAAGTTGTGGCTTTTCGACTATTAGATCATGACCAAATTTAGGGCACTAACCTAAATTAATACCCTGCATACATCGGTATAGCTGCGGCTCTGATTAATCATTGGTAACCGTCAAACTAACTTTTGATCATATCCGTTGATCAACACATCCAATTGGCGGGCCGATAATATCCATATGTAGATCATTACTAAGGCTAACTATATTACGACATAGATCAACATCTACACCCCATAGTGGGCCCTAAAGGTTAAAAACACTCTCTTATAGGGTTAGTATAATCAAAACTTAGCCCTTATAGCCATTTGCACCACTTCTACACTACATACGGCTATCATTTGGGCACTCCCTCTCCCCATACGAATTTGTGCCATAAGATTTTTGTGTGTGTGTGTGTGTGTGTGTGTGTGAGAGAGAGAGAGTGAGTGAGTGAGTGAGTGAAGGTTGTACACCCTTTGCCCTTCTCTCCTTCAATCAAAGCCCTAGACACTTATGAATTATTCTTCGGATTCCTTACATTGGCAATCGGAGATAAGATTTGGATCTCACTTGCCAATTTAAGTCGTTTTACATTCAATTTCATGAATCTCATAATAATCTTAATGTTTCTATAAGAATTAATGTTTTTTCCTAAAACCTTAACCGTAGTGTGATTAGATCACATAATTCTCTCTTAAGGTACAGACCATTCTTCTAGGTATCATTTTATCAACCCCTAATAGTGCTAAATAATGATTTTTAGTTGATTATAAGATGTCATATACTATTTGTGTTTAAATTGGGCTATTATTCTAATTATAATGTTACTTGTTGATGGTAGTCAACATGATTGATGAAATGCTTTAATGAGATGAAACATTTACTATTAAAACTCTTGTATGTAAATTGATAAGTGATGTTGATATATGTTGGATTGTAATGATATATATTGAATTGCATTGATTTGCATGTGTTCGGTTGATGCACTCTATTATGGTATCACGTTGTTTCGTAATTATGTTTGTGTTTGATAATATGATTTGTAGTCGTGTTGATCAAGACATGCAAAATGTTAAGTGGATGACCTACTTGGATTGACTATCTTAGACTTATACGGTCGACTGAAGTTGAACACAGACGACTGACAATATTTAAAGATACATGGGATGCTTCACACCTAATGCCGGTTTTGCCTGGGGTCCCTCGTTGTTGATTGGATCAATCCAATGCATGGCCCAATCATTCTTATGTTTGGAGGTTGCATAACATTCGAATGAATCTAGGATGCCACTATTACCATTGTATCAAGTCCGTTCATATCCGTTAGTGTGTACGATCTCACGAAGACTCATGAGCCTGACATGATGTTGTGGGACACCGTATCCGAACCGTTAGCCTACACTAAGGTGACGTGCCTGCCACATAGACAAAACATTGGGTGACAAGCCCATCATATTGGTAAAACATTAGATGATGAGTCTCCCCATAGTGACTACCGAGTACTGATGAATGTCGCGATCATACCATATTGTTAATTGTTTGGATGGCGTGCCTTCATCATAATTAGAGTTTAGATGACGACCTTCTCCCTAATTGTGATTATTCTTAAACGATAGGCCCTAATATTAACTCGATTGAGTCATATGAACTATTGATTGATGAAACCAAATTTGCATCAAGGGACACTAGTGAGGGCCACTATGTACCACTATGAGCTACATGAATCTATTTAGCAACAATTGATAGAATGTAAGTATCCTAACTTTACTAACTTGTTGTTTGAACCGGAAATAATAACTAATAGGCTAATCATGTATATTATTATATTGTTGGGTTATGCTGCGAGCCAATCATTGCGCATATGTTGACATCATCACTAGCAATAGCATTAATATGGTTTTATATTGGTATCGTCTATCCTGAGCATTCATCATGTTAAACACTATTGAGTTGTGTTGCGGGCTAACCATTGTACATATCATCATTTTATTTATACATTTAAATAATTAACTTAACAATTGTTTGTTTTGTAATTAATGTCATCATTGCATATGCGTAATTGTGTTAATAACATATGTAACTTAGAAAATAGAACCACTAAGTTAGTTACTCACTCCCCACCTAAGATGGTGTTTTAAAACACCAACTAGACAATACTATTGATGCAGGTAGCACTTAAACCAACACATTAGATGACATATAGTAAACTCCGTTAATGGCTCCTCATATTTCCAGTTAACGGATGGGCAGGCTTGGGCGGAGTGCCTCGCCTCTCTCCTTTTTGTACATTTTGAGGATTTTTATATTTGGGGTCCTCAGTTGGGTGGACTTCATTAGTTATTTTTTAGAATGCTTATTACGGCTTCTATAGTCCCTATTTAGGCGGACAACACTATTGGGATAATACCTGTAATGTTAGTAATATATTTATAGATTTTTATTATTTTTACTTCTCTTTGAATCCGCTATGTTGAATTGTGCAACTCTAATTATTTGCGTTTTGAATGAATGTGAATTAAAACGAGGTTACACGTGCATTTCATATGGTTCATGCCTGAAAACTCAGGATCAAAGTCTTTCTATAATCGGGTATCAATTTTTTGGACATGAAATCTTACCATTTAAAACTTCATAAGGGCCACCGGAATATTTATTTTCCATCTAACCGATTGATAAGGTCACAAGGATATGGATGGAGAGACCACACAAATATCAGCTTGATCCAAAACTTTTATGACCCATGAGAAAATTTCAATGGTCGATTACCATTGTTTCCTATATTATGGTCCACCTAAAATTTAAATCTACTTCATTTTTTGGATCACGCCCTAGAATGACCTTTCAATATGGATGGACGACATGGATATAGTCACATACATCACAGTGGGCCCCATAGTCAAGAGTCCCACCTACCTCGGTGGATCCAGGTTCTCACCTAATCCGCTCTCGACTATCCATGCCTGAGCACAACAAATGAACTGTCCGACGTGCATATACAGTACCCAAGTCCATTCTCTGGGTGCACCCGCTCAAGTGCACTTTGAAAAGTGAGCTTGAATGACACGTGCAAACAAGGCATGAATACGTGATGCCAGTGCTTTTCATTAGCGGTCCCAAAAATATGGATACCCGATCTTGAAATCAGGCCTATACGATGGTTATGTGGGCCATAACTGCACAAAACAATTGAAAAGTTAAAGAATACTTTTCTAATGCTTCAAAATTGTGTGGCCTCCCTTACGATCACATTTGCCTGAGTTTAGATGCACGGAATTGGATAGGAGTAGGTGAACTAAATCCAATCTCATAATTATTTGAGTTCATAGGTTGGATCCGGGTCCGATACAGTTGGAGGAACGGTACTTCAATCTGTGGGGTTGGGTTGGGTCAGCCATGCGTCAGCTGGCCGGGTTCAGGCCAGGGCAAAGCTAATAGGTGGTAGATCTGGGTCAGGCTAGAAACGTGAACCATTTATGAAAATGGGTCGAGCTAAGTTAAATGGGCAGTGGGTCAGGTTCGGACTAGAAATGTGACCCATTTACATGAATGAGTGGGCTCGATCCAACCCTATTATTAATGAATGAGTTGAGTGATTGGACTCAACCCTCCGAGAGAGAGAGAGAGAGAGAGAGAGAGAGGTATAAATGGTTTTATTATTATTATTTATGCATATGTTGAGCTAGGTTGTCCTAAAAATGGGCAGTGGGTCAGGCTCGGACTAGAAATGTGACCCATTTACATGAACCCTATTATTAATGAATGGGTTGAGTGATTGGACTCAACCCTCCGAGAGAGAGAGAGAGAGAGAGAGAGAGAGAGAGAGAGAGGTATAAATGGTTTTATTATTATTATTTATGCATATGTTGAGCTAGGTTGTCCTAAAAATGGGCAGTGGGTCAGGCTCGGACTAGAAATGTGACCCATTTACATGAACCCTATTATTAATGAATGGGTTGAGTGATTGGACTCAACCCTCCGAGAGAGAGAGAGAGAGAGAGAGAGAGAGAGAGAGAGGTATAAATGGTTTTATTATTATTATTTATGCATATGTTGAGCTAGGTCGTCCATGGATGCAGATTAGGTGGGGCCTTGCATCACCCAACACCGCATGCCCTGATGTATGTCCTGTATGTTCACACCGTTGATCTGTTTTCTCACTTCATTTTAGGACATGAGTCCAAAAATGAAGCAAATCCAATTCTCAGGTGGACCACATCATAGAAAACAGTGGTAATTGAATGCTCCCATAAAAAACTTTCTAGGCCCCACCTTAATGTCCACCATAATGTTTATTTTCCATCCAACTTGTCAATAAGGTTACATAAACCTATTTGAAGGGAAAAAATAAATAAATACCAAATTGATCTAAAGCTTTTGTAGCCTACAATAAGTTTTTAATAGTCAATCACCACGGTCTCATCTGGTTTGGTCCACTTAACATAAGGATCAGCCTAATTTTCACTCTCATGCCTTAAAATAACCAATCAAAACGGATGGACAGCATGGATATAAAATGCATCCATCAAGGTGGGCTCAACTTTCAGCAGCAGGCCATACTTAATCATTTCCCCCTCCGTAGCCCCAGCCTTATATTTCATTCTTAAACCTAAGTAGATTGTGGCCTTTGGAATAGTATCTTTGACTCGTTTAGCAAATGTGTTGGGCTTTTTTATTTTTTCTAATAGAATCACACCCCGTGCAAACTCATCCACTCACACTAGAACGTGAGTACTCGAACTCATGATCTCTTCTTGAAAATCTCAAGAGTATTCGAACTCATGACCTCGTATTGAAAATCTGATTAGCATAGGCATTGGTTAGGACCCAATAAATGAGCCGCGCTTGGGCTGACTCCGACTTAACCAGAACCGGACCCAATGCCACTCCTATCTAGTGGATCCGGGTACCCATTGACAACTGGGTCAGGTCGGATGTAACCCAGCACAGTGGGCCATCATCCGTCAGTTTTCCGGCCCCCCCCTTTTTCTGGGAACATGGAACATTGTTGCACGTCTGTTTTGGAGTGCCTAGTGGAAGGAATAAAATAAACGGTCAGGATGGTTCAGAGAGGAGGTTTCCTGGCATTGGTCCACCCACGATGGATAGCATCAAACGAACGGTGTAGAACGGATCTAGCAGGCCCCACTTCTATATAAAGTAAAATCTCGAATATCTTTCTTTGAGGAAAGTCAAAAGCGTACACTGTGGGTGCCCTTTGTATGGGTAGTCCCACACACTTGAAAACCAAGCAAATGAACTTTGCTGCATGAATAGGTAAGATGTGGATGGGACCCTGACCGTGGGGCCCACTTCGATGTATTAGTTGTATATCTACGCTGTCCATCCGTTTTCCTAACCAAGCAAATGAACAGTAGTCATTGAACGATTACCATTAAAAACTACCGAGGACTCACCGTAATGTTTATTTGCCATCCAAACTGTTGATAAGGTAACACATACCTGAATGAAGTGAAAATACAAATATCATCTTGATCCAAAATTTTTATGGCCCACAAATATTTTTAATGATCTTTCACCATTGTTTCTTGTAGTGTGGTCCACCTGATACCTATATCTACTTTCCTTTTAGAAAGCTGCTATAAAATGACCTAGAAAAATGGACGGCATAGATATACCACCCATACATCGAGGTCCCACCCACATTGCTGGATTCGGGATCGCGGCTAAGTCGCGTCCACGTTCAAACGCATGATGCGATCATTCCCTACGTCACAAAGACAAAAATAACGTACACACAGGCACACTGTCACTATCATACACACGCATGCATCGATCTAGGCCCCTTCATATACTGATAGTTACCCTGATCAGATGATCTTAATCGTTGATACATGACATTAAATTTCACCAGTCCATTTAATGACCACTAGTTAAATGGTTAGGATCATCCGATCAACTTTCTCAGCACCATACACTCCATTTGTAGTGGGACACAATTTCTGTGCTCTGCTAAAGTGAATGAATGGGCATGGATTGGGTGGACAGCTTAAGAACTCTATGGGTACACCGTCATTTATGTGATTTATCCATGCCATTTACCTATTTTTAAAATTAATTTAGGTGATGAACCCAAAAGTAAGGGAGGTAAACTGCTCAAGTGGACCACATCTTAGAAAATACTAACAATTAAATGCATATGGTTGAAAACCTTTCAAAATCCTACAAGTTTTGGACGATATTTATTTTTTCCCTTCATTCATGTTTATATGACCTCGCGAACCGGAATATATATATATAATTATGGCCCCTAGGAAGGTGGTCAAGTCGAGTCTTTGATCTGTTGTGCCCTAAAATAATCTATTAAAATTGTTGGGCGGCGGAATAAAATACATATATCACATGTGCTTGTTGAGCCCATTACAAGACCGTCTGTTTTTAGGTCTTGGTGGGGTAGTGGCCCAAATGAACGCTTTATATGCAGCACTTGAAATGTACATGTCATATATATCAACCTACTCTAAACTGCTTAAATGGTGGAATTCAGAAAATCTCTAAGTTATAGTCCGAAAATCAGATTGGTTGGCCAGTTATAGCCTGTAATTCATGGACACTTGTTTGTTAAAATATGATTATTTGAATTTTTCTATTTTTTTTTCATTCTTAATCCTCAATAAAATGCCTATTAAATAAGCTTGAATTTTGGTTCATGATAATTTAAAATGAGACCCATTGTTTGGACAGTTTAATTTGAATTACTTGAATAAAAAAAATATGCAATTTCTAAGTGCATGCGTATCCTCCATCATAGTCTGCTAAAGTATCAGAAAATGGTGGGGAAGAACAGTAGTCAACGTCAGACAGGAGGATTTGATTCACGGCAGAGGTATGCGGGGTATGCAAGTTTACTGCACGTTTGGATCACATGTGAGGCCATGACACATATGTGTGAAATCCAAGCCGTTAATCATTTGTACATGACACCTATATGTCTAAAATGAAGCTGATATGATAATTATGTGGGCCATGTATATGCGTCGAAGGTGCAATGTTCGATAACACTTATAACTGTACCTGCATGAGTATGGATCATCTGATGAGCAAACAGGGTTGAATTTTGGAGCCTTGCCATCTAAATGGTGGGAATTGTCCGATGAATGTCTTTTGGTTGGTGGCGGATTCAGATGGATTTGTAGGATTTTGTCATTTGGTTACAAGGATTTCAATATATTTGAATATTTACGGAATCAAAATTTCTAAAAAAGTGGCTTTTTTACGGACGTGGATTGCGTACAGACACTGCCAGCAGCCAGTCGTTATTGGCGGTGTTCTGTGGGCCCCACCATGATATATTTGTTTTATCCACGCCTTCCATCCATTTTTCCAGCTCATTTGAGGGCATGACTCAAAAAAAAAAAATTAAAAAAAAATGAGTAAGATCCAAATCATAGGGACCACACCATAGGAAAAAGTGGTGATTGAACATCCACCGTTAAAAACTTTTGTGGGCCATTTTTTTTATTTGTGTTTTCCCTTCATCCAGACCCGTGTGACCTAATCAACAGGTTGGAAGAAAAATAAACAGTACAGTGGGCCTAAGAATTTTTTAACGATGGGCATTCAATCATCATTATTTCCCAGTCCACCTAATTTTGGATACTGAACTCATGCCATAAAATAATGATGAAAAATAAAATAAAATTGATCGGGCGAATAAAATATATACATCGTGGTGGGTTCCCATAAGTTAAGTAGTGAGGTTGGCGACATTAATATTCCATGCCTCTTCACTCCTAGCTTTGAGGAGAGGATTGATCTCTTTAGCCAATGCAAAGTTGGCAATGTATCACAAGGTGAGTAGATAAAAAGGCCAATCATCTCCCACCAACGGGTTCCTTGATGGCACGATTCCGGGGCATCCATGCCGTCTATCTACTGCTTTTCCAGTTCATTTTGAGATAAGAGCCCAAAGCTGAGCATATCCAAACCTCAAGTGGACAACACTACATGAAGTAGTGAGGTTTGAAAATGCCTATAACTGAAAACTCCTTATGGTTTAAGAACTCTATAAGGTGGGCCTCATTGATCAATGGCCAAGATTTTCTTAAGGTAGGTTGGATAATGTGATCGGCTAATCCAATGAACCCTATTGAGTTGTGATAATTTCTGGAATGAACTGCGTAAGGGATTTGGAATGGTATTACTGTGATACGCACACGATAGTATGTATTTTACTAGCAGTAGGTGAAGAGTTTTGATGGGTTTCAAACTCTCCACCCTGTTATCTATAAAAGAAGGCTAGGTCTCCGATCCTACACTATAAGAGAGAAGAGATAATCTCAGTCTCATCAATTTCTTCTATTAGGGTGTGAACAAAAGGAAGATCCTGACGTTATATTTCGAGTATTCTATTTCCGGTATTCTGCATCTTTGACTATTGCGTCTCAACTAGGTAAGCCATCTAAACCCTTTGATCTCTATGTCCTATGCACAGATATATCTCTGGGATTTTCGCATTAAACTACTATAATAGTTGGTATCAGAGCCACTATGCATAGGTATGGATGATTGATTCAACTACTTCATATTCAAATTCCATATCGAAAATTAGGGTTTTCAAATTCGAAACCTGTAACACACCGTCCATTTCATACCATTTTCTATGCATATGTACACGATGATCGATGCCCTTCGCTAGACGTGGATTGATCGTTCATAGTACACACTCAACTGACCGGAACCCCAAAACCTCGAAACTTATTTCATATTGACTGCCCCGTCGCTGTGATCGCGTAGGTGCCACCTGTGCGTCCGTACGATACTCCGTTAGTGAGATACACCGTGAAGAATCATTAATATATCATATGCGCAAGGTGTCATGTACTCCATTCCACACATGTGCACAACACATGCCATACACACATGTACATGTCACACATGGGTGAGGGAATCTCTACCCATGTGTGTGATGTCACGCACCCATACCTCTCCCTCTCTCATGTGCACTTCAAGTCAACTCTTTTCCATGCCACACCTTAAGCATGACATCATTACACCATGCCATCCTATGCTCCTTTAACCCACAATTAATTACAAATCATGAATTAATTGTCATAATCCTAATCTAAGCTAACCAAGATCACATTAATTGAATCTAACCACATTTTAACAACTTCTTTACAAATGCCCCTTCATCCCATAGCATTTCACCATTTTTTCTACACATGAGAGAGAGAGGAGTGATCTTGGTGGGCCATCAACTCCATCAATTCCATCCCTTCCATATCCATCTCAACCATCAATCCCATCTCTTCCATCCATCTCAACCATACATCTAATTCATTAAGGTGATTACACCCCCTCCACTCTTATGATTTGTTTTCTTTCTTGATTACTCGGATGATTGATTGTGGTGATGATGTGATGATAATGATAATGATGATGTAGGACTCATTGATGGTAAGGCCAATTGTGATATATGGTTACACACATATAGATGATGGGATGAACAAATATTGGTTTGATCTAAAGCTTGTGTGGGACCCACTAGCCGTGGGCCCACCCTTATGCAAACTAACAATCATACATGAGTATATGGTCACAAGGATGTGGATGAAGAAAAAACATAATTATCAGCTTGGTCAGCAAAACATAGCCCCACTAGTTATCCAACCGTCCAAGCATTGGCCCATTGGGCTAGCCAATCACACACACCCGTGCACACAACACCTAAAACAAAAAATTAAAAAAAATTAGAAAAATACGAAAAAAAAAAACATATATAGAGGACGCTGTAGCAGGTAGCGTCCAACTGCTCAAATAAAGGGAAGGGGCTGTAGGACCACAGCACGCCCCAACCATGACGTATGTATTCAATCCACATCGTCCATTCAATTTTATAGCTCATTTTAGGCATTAAGCCGAAAAATGAAGCCAATCCAAATCTCTGGTAGGCCACACTATCAAAATATTATTTTAATAATGTTAAACTGTTAGGGCCCGTTGTGAGGTTTCTGTGCGTCAAAACATGCTGCATATTGGACTTGTTGGATGTGTCACGAGCCAGAGAATGTAATAGACGGACTTGATTATCTTGATGTGCACCCCACCTAGGAAAAACCATGATAATATATATATATATATAGCAAAGGGCGTCACCCCATTGCTGACATCCAGCGTCCAGAGGACGCTGCTGCCTGGAACAGTAAGGGAAGTGGGCCCCACCACAGGCCCCACCTTGATGCTTGTCGAGCATCTACACTGTGCATTTGATGGGTCCCCTTTAAAAATGGGTCACCCCCAAAAATCAGCCGTACATGGAATTCAGGTGGCCCATACCATAAAATAAATAAATAAATAAAAATTTAAAAAAAGGAAGTTACATCAATATGATCATAAGGTATGTGTTATATCCAAACCGTCTATCCATTTGGTGAGCTTGCCTTAAGGCTTGAGAAGAAAAATAAGATAGATCTAACTATCAAGTGGGCCACACTACAAAAGCAGCAGGGATCGAACATCTACCATTGGAACCCTTTTTGGGTAAGAAGTTTTGGACCAATATGAAATTTTGTTTTTCCCCTTAATTCATGTCTTTGTGACCTTATGAATAGATTGGATGGAAAATAAATGTTATGGTGGGCCCTGTGAATGGTTTAATGGTGAAATCATTATCCTCACTGCTAATTGAGGTGATGTCCAGATAATCTTTGGTTATGATTCATTTTTAGATAATTTTCTAAAATGATATCTAAAAATAGATGAACGGTGTAGGTGTAGTAAATACATCACTTTAAGACCCATGTAACTTTGAACTCCTTGAACTGTTCGTATAACCTAAAGCTCGAACATATAAAATCACATGTTAGGTCCACTAAAATTTGGATTCATCTGAAAACTTGGACTGACCCCCTTAACCAAGTGGGACACACATAATGAATGGGCTGGATTCATGAACCACATCTCTGTGAGCCCAATAAATAATCATGAATGTTTTAATAGAGGGTAATCCTCTTAATTTTTGTGTGTGGTGTGGCCCACATGTGCCACAGATTGACTTGATCTTTAGCCCCAGGCCCACCATGAATTGGTGGCCATTAATTATGCAAATTGGATTGATATATAAATAGTCCGGATCTTTGTTAAAATTTCTATATATTGATGGTGTACAATCATGTGACCATGTAGTGTGTGGACTGGACAACCTACAATTGATGTAAGTATGATGAATGCATAACCCCATGAGCTCCACCGCATAAAACCCATTGTAAATTTCATTGATGTGTGGGCCCAAGAATGTTAAGGCCCATTTTGAGTTAATGCCATATGGGCCCATCAATGGTAGCCTTGTTTGGGCCAACTATTGGGCCTCTTTGACAAGAGTTTGTAATCTCCATGTGTTGAATGTATAACGAACTGGAATTGTAATTTTTGAAGTAATGATGATTAATCCCTTAAATGGGTTGATTGTGGACAACCCTTGATCACTTGGCACTTTGGTTAGAGTGTGGCCCCAAGTAATAGGATCATGTGATTTGTGTTTAAACCCTTAAACATGTTTAATTATAATAAGTATGTAGACTCTAATGGTGTGAGGGTGTGATATACTTGTTTGGCCCATTAATCATGTGGGTATTTGATGTATGTATAGCCACCTAATCATAGGCAATGGTGGAGTTAATGTACTATATGTAGTCACAACTGTATGAATGTGAAATACGTACAAGGCCACCTAACCGTATGAAATCAAGTGGCATTGATAGCCATTCAAAAACGTAGGTTTGTGCTTATCGATATAGATGCCACCACTTGAATCACATATGACCAAGTTGTACACTAAACCGAATGTGATGTAGGGTTATGTTACCCAAGCTAATGCTATTAAGGTTCTGGATTCTATGCGATGTGATCTCTAAACCGTAAATGGTATGATGAAATATAACTCTTGGCCCTTAACCATGCGACACCAAATATGAGTCACTAGCTATGTAATGTGTGAAGTGGTTGTAGTATAAGACTTATCATAATTGGTGTAGTCTTATATTCATGTGTAGGATTATGATTGCTCGATTATGTTTGGATATTTTGAAATGTGGACGCTAGATCATAATAGTAATCGTATACATACTAAACTATGTGAAATTGTGGTACTTACCGCCTGACCATGTGAAAGTTTAGTAAAGCGATTGCCTCATTATATGAGCTATGATTTAATGAAAGTACATAACCATCTAACCTTAAGTCCCTTATTATGACTAGTAGAGTAACATTTGTGTGGCCACTCAACCATACGGACTTCTGATAATGGAGTGGCCATAAGACCATGTGGGCATATGAGAATTGTGTGATTGCTTAGACTCATGGACTATACTGATGGTGTAACCTCTTAGGTATATGAACTTAAGACGTGCGTCAGATTGATTATGGACCGTACCTTGAAGTAAGTATTGCATATTTCACCATTTATCCATTAGGCTAACTAATTCTAGAACATGATTCCAAAATGACTTAGATCCAATTCCTAAATAAGTCAGACGATATGAAATGGTGTTAATTGTACGTATAACTTTTGAACACTGGTGAATCTACTCAATGTACGTATTTTATCCATACTGTTCAACTGTTTTGCTAACCAAATAGTTCGATCATGGAGCCCGCTGTCATGTGCCTTATACATTTGAACTGTTTTTCCTTATACTACCTTAATGTATGTGAGTTACCTATACTATCTACTTATTAGGACCCACCATAATGTTTGTATGAGGACCTATCTGCTTACAGTACCACTTGGAAGTAGGACCCGCTACGTTGTATGAAACAAACCCATGTCATCCAACCATGATTAACTCTTATGTGTATACTATATACCCAAGTCATTTAACTTAGGACTCGCTATATCTTATGAAGTTTACCATGCCTTCCAAACTATTGTAGAACTACTACAATAATTATTTGTAAATTCAATATGTTAATAACCCACGTGAAGGTAAAGTCCACTACATTATATGAGTTTCGCCAGCACCATCCATCCTGTGGCCCATTTACTATATGTTATGTTTAAGCCTTTCATCTCATAACCACTTGGTGCATGTACTTTGCATCATCACCACTCATTAACCATAAGGCCCAGTTAGGGTATAACCATGTGGTCCAAATAGAAGAAAATCATATCGGGCCAAAACCGCTAATGGAATATCTATCTTGCGAAGGATATGGTGTAACTCTTATTACAATTAATGCTCGTGATTATAATAGTTATGGATGATATTAGTGACGTCAGTGATTATGGTTAATAGAAGCATGTGATTTAATACTTAATTAATGTTGTTCCACTCCCTAGCATACTAAATTCATCTACTTAACTATGTTGATATTGATCATACTCATATACCTAGGAATGATGGTATGTGCAAGTGTACTTTAATACATTTGTTCAGGTGTAAAATATGTCATCTTCAGTTTATTCACATGATCATGGATTGATATAGTTGATAGTGGCACATGATGATTATATGTCATTTTTGGGCTTAAAGGTTAAGCAGACCCTAAACTCATGACATCATATGTATACCACTTGCACTTGAACATATGCATTATCATAATTGCTTGAAATCATGCATAATCGTGAAATACATGATGATCAAAATACCACAGTCATGCCATATAACATGAGTTGAATCTTGACTATGAAATGTGCATCTATAATGATGACTTGGGTTATTCCTGAAAGTGAACGGGACACCGAAAGTGTGAAAATAGTAGAGGATGATGTGCTCCTTGGGTTGAAAGTCCCTAGACCCCGATGCTAGTTAGGGTTACCTCACCATCAGGCCGAGTGGATACATGGGTCATGGATTTGACTCCCACTGACGAGGTCGGGTTGAGAAGAGGTGGGTCCAACCTGCTTAAGGGCTGAAGGGCAAACAGGGACTGGTCTGACTCGCCAGTGAGGAGAAGTGCGAATGAAGTCCCCTATTGGCATGCTGGGTGGAAGTCCACCGCAGGGCGGGTATGTGAAGTCGATTACTAGTGTCTGGTGCATAGGTATCGACCATGGTGTTTCTCATGATATACAGTTGGTGGAAGTCCACCACAGAGCAGGTATGCAAGATCGATTACTGGTGTCTGGTGCATGGTATCGACCATAGTGCTTCCCGAGATATATAGTTATGATACGGTATGACAATATGATGATGATGATGTGATTACAGATGCGTGTAATACGGTTATGGCTGTGGTATAGGAGAAATGAAAATATGACTTAGTGTTGCCGATAGTATTGACTCAAAGTATTACTATGATGCATATGCATTGCATTAGCATTGGCATCATACCTTACGTGCTACATGTCTTTCACCATACATGATTTTCTTATGGCATATTTGTCTTGCTTGCATGTAAGACACACTGTATGCATGTGGGTACTCACTAGGCTTTTTGCCTAAGCTTCCTACTTCCTATATTTTTTTCAGGGCAAGAATAGCTTGGAAGACTTAGCTTTCTCGATGTATTGTATCTATTTTTTTATTTGAAAATGTTGACGTCGTATACCTTTTGGAAAGCATTGTACTTGTAACCATCAGGATTTATAATGGAGAGTGTTGCTTGGTATTTTGATCATGGATCTTCATGCTCAAGTATTATTATATGTATATACAAAAAGAAATTCAATAAAAATCTTCCTTGTGGTGCGCCGAACTCGAGACTTGGTGTATGAAAGTTGAGTGCCGGATTCGGGGCATCACGGAAGCTGTCCGTCTCTGAATTTTGGGCGTGACAAAACCCTTATCAGTTATTAGGGGATTTCTATTCGAATCCTAATTCTATAATTAGGGATTTGAATCCCAAATTCAGATATACGGGACTCGACTCCTGTATCAATCCTAATTAGGGATTTCGATTCCCATATGAGTAATTGGGGATTTTCAAATCCCTAGATCCAACTATAGTAATTAGGGATTTTGGATTTCAAATCCCCAAATTTAGTTAAAATTAGGGATTTCGAACCCCAAATTCAGCTATTGGAGATTTTTTAATCCCCTAATCCGACAAATCAGGGAATTTTGGATATTTGAATCCCATATCAGATTGGGGATCTCGAATCCAAAACCCCAAATCTAGAGATTAGGAATTTCGAGTCCCTAATTCAGTATTGGGGATTTCCGGTCAATACCCAAATTGTGAATCAGGAATCGGGGATTTCCATCCTCAAAACCATTGTTAAGGATTCCTATAAATCCCATCATCGTCAGAGATTTAAAACCTCAAATCCAGTAAATATTGGGAATTTTAATCCTGTTAGACCTTTACAATCTGGCCACTTACCTTGATCTGTTGGACCTGCAGCCATTGACAAACCTTGTATATGCAGACGAAGGTGATAGCTCACAACCTCCTTTTCTTCCTCTATCAGGAGTCATTGCCAGCGTCTCGAGCTTTCATATTCGTCAATGGCAGCCGCGACCATAGCTGCAGCTGCTGTTTCCGATGATGTCTACAACGATATTCGATGACTGCAAGATATCCAGCAGATGCGAGGAACTTAATCTCTTCTCGTTGCATTGGGCGAACAGGGAGAGCGACTTGCCTCTCTCTCTCTCTCTCTTACAGTTTGAGATTTTTTGGAGAGAGGGGTGGTGCATAAGAGCCTAGGGCATTCAACCCTATTAAGTCAATAGAAACAGGATTTCTCCCATTTTATATATCAGGCTAGTGGACCCGATTTCAATTTATTTGGGTCTACCTTGTTGACCCGCAAATGGAATCCAGATTTACACCTTTCAGTTGGGGCCAATACTTGTGTTGGGCCCATTCCATGAATTAGGTTCCACTCGAATAATTTCGTTGGGCCTGATGCTTGCATTAGTGTCACACCCCAAACTCAAAAACAGGGCTCACAAAATTTTCAATCGCCGAATCCAGTGCTGACAGCCTCCATAGTATCGCATTCTTGGCTCCCAGCGCGCATGTACCAAATTCTGATCGTGGGATCCTACAAGGAGGATTTTCAATATAAATTTTTTTGTATGGAGCATAACCACAAGTTTACCTAAATCACAAAGGCAACATCATCATCACATATCCACTAATATAAATATTTGAGTACAATGCTGAAAGGGAAATGCATATGTCGAAAATCAAAACTCAAGAAGACCGCTGCACGCTCCAAGCTCAACGCTGCTGCAACCTAACGTCACCTGCACGCATCTATCGTGCATAAGCTTATAGAAAGCTTAGAGGGTGGTGAAAGTGTGTGTAAGGTAAGTGCTAAGTATATAATAAAGCCCATAAATCATACACCATCGGAATAAGTGGAAACACTGACAAGGTCATGAATTATACAATATCAGAGTAATGCGAAAATATGCGGTAAGTCCATGAATGCTATCAGTTGTACCAAAGCTATGTGATGCAAGGCATGGATGCTATCGGCCATACCAAAGCCATGCGATGCAAAACATAAAAGAGAATAATAGATGCTAAGGATGCAATGCAATATGCAAATCCTGACAAGCCATGAATACCATCAACCTCATCTAGGCTATATAAGTGCAAAAACATAGTAACAAAAAATGCTAAGTACTACAGATGCAATGTAATATACGGTGCAAATGAAATGACCATGCTAGAATGTGAAGTCGGGATGATAGTACGTAGTATCGCAAGCTACGGGGTCCACCACAAGGGACTTCTATCCAAACCAGTCCCATACCTAAATTTGGATAGTCCGACTCAATGTGGTAAACTCCTGATCTCAGGTTAGTCACGCGCCCAACCGAAATCCTGGCCATGTGAAGGTACATGTAACAAATAGTTACGCACCACCTGTCCGAGTGGATAGTGAATGAATGAATATGCAATTTCTGCTCAATAAGTCCACATATCTGTACGATCACTCTCTGAAAAAATCATCGGGGTCTATTACACTCCACTCCGACTGCCTCCTCCCTAGTTGCACAGCCCAGTGAGTGGAAGAGACCTCACTATCCGCTTGTCAATATCAGGCCCGGCTCGTCGATAGCGAACCCGTTTACGAGCTGGTCATACTCAGTTTAGCTTATAGCCCCCTCACTCAAGTGGATAAGGCCATACCTCTTTCCAACCGACCACGACACAGTGGGAGACACAACCTTATGGTATAGGCACCGACGCTCATATTCCACTCGGTCTAGATGTTGGAGCATCTCCTGGTACCAAGGAGGTTTTGAGATTTTCACCGAAGGACATCCTACATACCCACAGTGCTAGAATCAAACATTTCTGGTGTCCCATCTAGCCATCCACGATGTGTCTGTGGAGGCCACGGCCCTGATGTCGCTAGGGCGTACAATGATCAAGTCATATATATGTGAGATGCATGAGTCACACTATCCAGTCATGCAGCAATCATGGGCATACGGAGCGATAATGTGGGCACTCCATCTCATAAAGAGTCCCGTAAATAGTCTGCCCAATGGCGTATACTATGATCAAACATTCCTCATATCAAGCATACATATGATGCATATGGGCATGAATCATGGAGTTATACTAAGCATTTTATATGGTGATGAACTATCCTTACAACGAAGATGGGCCTTGATGGCCTACACATAACAAGTATGGGCCTATCAATGGGCCCTAGGGAGAGTTATAATGCGGACATTTAACCAACATTTTCTTACAATGTGGACGTTAAACCAACATTGCTCCTAAGGCATGGCCCACCATAAATGTCATTATATAAACCATGATGGAATCACACAATGCAATAAACCTTGTATACATCTCATTGGGCCTCGACCCATGGGTGTCAAATACATCAAATGGGCCTCATCATATGGTCCTCATATATGTCAAGGTGAGCCTCAACAACGGGCCTCATACACATCACGGTGGGCCTCAATAACGGGCCTCATACACATCAAGGTGGGCCTCAATAACGGACCTTGAATACATCACAATGGGCCTCAACCCATGGGCCCCAAATACATCACAATGGGCCTCAACCCATGGGCCCTAATACATCACAATGGGCCTTAAAAAATGGGTTGAAAATACATTACAATGGGCCTTATCATATGGGCGGAGAATACATCACAATGGGCCTTGCTAAATAGGCCATAAATACACAACAGCTAGCCCTGCACATGGGCCATAAATACATCACATCGAGCCCCAACACATGGGTTGAGTACACATCATATTGGGCTCCATCACATGGGTCATAGATATACAATAGGTGGGCCTTATATAATATAAGTGGGCCCGCTGGATGTCACAAAGAATGAACGGTCCTGGATACACATCACAGTGAGTCTGCTAGGCGGCCCATGGTCCTTAAGAATGGATGAACAGAGTGTATATAACACACACATATATATACATATCATGGTGGATCTCACAAGATAATGGGGCCCACGACCCTACTGGTAAAATGGATGGGCGCTTCGTATACAACACATGCATCATGGTGGTCCCCCGTGACACACTAATGATGATCAGCACCACCCAAACATTGGCCATGTAAGTTAGCATTGTCCAAATATTGCCCATGTAAATCAGCACTGTCCAAACGTCGTCCAGCACCGTCCAACACAATCTGGATAGTGTGGATAAATACATCACGGTGTGGCCCACATGACAGACAACGTGGTTAAAATACAACATGCGGGGCACTACACCACCGTCCAAACTGTCCAACACTGTTCGGATGGTCTGGACGATGTGGATATAAATCACATATATCAAGGTGGGTACCACATCATTGTCCACCCTTTTCAGCAAATCAGCACCGTCCAGGCATGGGTGCAGCAGACATATAGGTGGTGTGAAGTACCAGCCAATCCATCCAGGGATATGTATGCAGCAGATATATATCTTATATACATATATAATATAATATTATAATATAATAGGTGTGAGGTATGCCACTGTCCCACGCAAATGGACATAATGGATATAAGGCATGTGTACCAAGTGGGTCCCACCGTCCCAACTTGGACGGTGTGGATAGAACCCATGCATCATCATGTGGCCAGCGTATACATCAAGGCATGGCCCAAGTGCTTGCTACTATTGCAAGTACAGCAGTAATACTGCTGGCGTGAGGTACACTAGTTAATCCATTCCCACGGTAAGTGGGTCTCACGTGGGGCCCACCATGACCTTTATTTTCCATCCATCTTGTCCACACGGTCACAAGGACCTGCATGAAGAGGAAAAACAAATTTCATATGGATCCAAGACTCGTGGACCCAAAAAGAGTTTCCATGGTATACGTTCCATCCCGCTGTTTCTTGTGATGTGGGCCACCTGAGCTTTGGATATGGCTGATTTTTGGAGGGGGCCCACTGCTGGAAGTGGCCCACCATATGAACGGGTTGGATGACAAATATACATCATGGTGGGGCCCACAGCTGAAGCCGTGGGTCCCTACCTACCGTCCGCTCGCCCGCCCAGCGCAGGCGCTGTCTGCACACCTCTGGCAGCAGCAGCGTCAGCTGCCTTATATATTATTTTTTTTGAAATCGTGTTTTATCATGGTTTTCCATACGTGGGGCCCGCTTAAGCTGAATCCACCCCAGCCACTGGATTCCAAGGCTCGATACTGTCCAAAGGAGTTCAATATCCAGTATGTTTTAGCTCATGGTGGGTCCTAGTCAATTTTTAACAGTAAAAATCAATATTTTCTATGCTATGGCCCACTAGAAAAATCGGATTAACATCATTTTTCGGCTCAACGCCTAAAATGAGGTGGGGAAGAGGATGGATGGGTTGGATTGAATCCATACATCAATGTGGGGCCTACACAAGTGACTCACCCCAATGCCTTGAACTAAGGCAAATATTTGTGTTTTCCATGCACGTCGAATGGCGTCCAGGGACATTGGACGATTGTACTCTTCAAGTGGGCTGCTCGGGTGGGCTACTAAATGATGATTGGTGTGGATATAACACTTATAAAGTGGGCCCCACCTATAGATGACTTGGATAGAATACATGCCTTATGGTGGGGTCCATCCGGGTGGGCCACATGAACATATCATCACATAAAAAGAAAGAGAGAGAGAGAGAGAGAGAGAGAGGGACACGTGTGATGGAGGGACCTCGGCACTATGGGCCCTCCTTAGCAATCAATCATACATTAAGTGGGTCCCAACACATGTGGGCCCATTAAATAAAAATTCAATAGTGGAGATTCCTTCTCCACTAAAATAGATGGTCTAGATGACCCCTATTCAAGCTAGGAAGGTAAACCTCATGATGGGGTCCATGGAGAATGGCCCCATCATGGAATTATAATACAAATCAAGGTGGGTCGTCGGCCACATCTAGGGTCCAAAGTGAGATCCATGCCATTGATCGGTAGGCCTCACTTGACCCATCATAAAAACATGAAAACTAGCCTATAGAAGCACCCACCGTTCGATCTTCTCGGTCCGTTGGAACGCCGGTCTCCTTGTGTTCCTCTTTAATGGTGGAAGATGAGAAATGAATAGTTAGGATGAAGGTTTTTGGGATAGGAAGGTGGGCCACCAAAATCACTTTTCTCTCCATGGGAAGCTTGGACGTGAGCTCATTTTAGTACTTGAAAAATGTGTTGGAGAAATGAGAGAAAGAGAGTTGTTGTAAGAGGAGTGATGGTTGATGAATGTAAGGTGATGGTGTACTTGACTAGCATGGGTGTGTAAGAGAGAAGGTGAGAAAGAGTTAACTTTGGAGTTGCTTGACTTGAGGAGAAAGAAAGCATTGATTGATTGATTAATTGATGGGACAGATTATAGAGATTTTCTTAGAATTGCAAAGGCGCGGCATTTTCTTCGAACTGAACGCCGGCCCACATCTCCCTGCCAGGGTATCGGATCGGTATGCAAGACGCGGTATTGGAATCGCGGCGACAGTATGGTCGCAATGGTACAAGTTTCGGATTAAGCCAACTCAAATCTACGGGATACGACTTAGGGTCGTGCGCAAACATCGATTATAGGTCGCGAATTGTAAGACTTCGACCAGAAGGATCACAGAAGTCGATGGAACAGTACGGGTTAGGATACGGGCCTTACAACTGGGCTCATAACTTTTATCCTAGGACTTTAGGATCCATTCTCTCTTATCACCAGTGGGCCACATCGGTACATCATTCGCATGGACGTTTGTTAGGCCCATCTTTTGGACCATATAATTCTCATTCAGGCCCACATCTGATCCATATGTTTAGTTCACAAAGAGCACTCAGTCTGATTCATTCTCTAGATAGATAATTAAGAACATAACCTTCGTTTAATAAATATTAAGATTATGGATTAATCCGTCCATCTTATGGACACCCATGGATGGATCTACACATCAAATTATAAATGTTAAATACTATCTATCTATCATGTGAATATAAGGAGTTAGACTAGTTATTCTCATTAATTATATATGTACTGATCACATAAGAGTTTTGATTCGGCCCTATTATTAACCCATCACCCATCCTTGGGAGTTGATATGGACCGTTGGAATATAGTGTGAAACTTATCTGTATGTTTCACTTTAAGGTTTATTTATTTTCTAAAAGGTCAGTACCAACGAACTTATGGGCCGCATTAGACTAATCTGGATATAATCAATTGGGGACAGGACTATAATCGCGATCCTAAGTCTATATTCATAGAATTGGATTCGGTTGTGTTAGCCACCATAGTGACCTCAATTGATGAAAATTTTACAAGTACATACTTGTGTCATTGGGATAAGGAGGATTACATACAGTTGCATTCACGTTTCATGCATACGGTAACGAAAACATAGATGATTACCGTTTGGCAATCATATGAACGGGTGAAGCAAATGGTGCTAGTGATGTAAAACTAAAAGACTCATCTCACCCACATGTGTTGAGTATCTCAGATTTACATAATTAACATTACTTAGATTCATGTTCAGGAGGATCACTGACATATTATCATTACCTTCCACAGAGGAATGGTGATGATGTAACAGATCCTCACCAGGATGTGATGATTGGGCCCATCTTCATCTTAGATGATTCGGTTGATGCCTCCCTTAGCAACTGAATTGATTAATTTTGCATAATACTTGTTTATATTCATGAATTGTTTTATGAAATAATGAACTAATGTGAGTATATAAATCTCTCCCATTTCAGTCTCAATTCCAACTAGCACGCACCACGTCACTGCCCTAAATGGATCCAATTATGCTCATTAGAAGGAATCCGTTGAAGTTGTCTTGGGTTGCCTTCAATTAGACCTTGCCCTAATAACACCAGAACCGCCAAAACCATCTAACGATGCCACTGAATTAGAGATTAATTGTTACGAGGCATGGTTTAGATCGGATGATACGTGCCTAAAAGTCATAAAGTATTCAATTTTTGAGTCTATGAAAGGTGTCATCCCTAAAGTAGATAAGATCAAAGCTTTCATGACCGAAACGGGAAAATGATTCAAGAAATCTGATAAAACTGAAGTAGGTGTTCTTTTTAATAAATTAACTCGCTCATCCTACAACGGAAAAGAAAATATCTGGGAATACATTATAGAGCAGATTAAAATTGTATTTAAGATCTGTTCTCTAGGCCTTATACTTACTGATGACCAACTAATTCACTTAATCATAAACAACCTACCTCCTCAATATAGTTCATTCCTGGTGAACTATAACACTCTAAAGGACATGTAGACATTAGATGAACTAATCTCTCAGTGCGTTCAAGAGGGGGATAGGATTAGGCAGTTGGGCAAAGTACAAAATATTAATATGGTGTCCTTAGGACATGGGCATAGACATGGACATAGAGGAAAAAGGAAAAAAAAACCAAGGTTCTAATAATGGATCCTCAGGTCCTCCAACAGGGAACCATGAGAATCAATCTAGTAATGGATTGAACCGCAAATAGGCTAAAAGCAATAAATGCTTCTTTTACGAAAAGGCATGTAACGCCCTGAAATTCGGGGGTCGCGCATGCGCTCAACTCCCGAGTTCCCGAGAGTCACTTATAACCGATTTTTATTAATGTGCATTTAATCTGGTTTAATTGCGTAGCCTGAAATTTCCTGGAATATGATCATAACCACACAAGTCTCCTGAAATGAAAGAAACCTATCATATGTACAGTTCCAAAATATAAATGGGTCGCACAAGGCATTACCCAACCAAAACAACAAAAGAATACTATGCCCCAAAATTAATAAGGCTGAGCCACTACTCAACAATCCTGATCCTGCCCATCAAGTCGATGCAAAGCCGTCCATCAACTGAAAATAAGATAGTTCATCCTCCTCGTCGAAGCTCACCTCGCCAGGCTCCTCCAGACCTGAGTCACCTGCATCTATGAACGAGTCTAGTTGGTATTTTAAAATACCGTCCCAGAGTGGGAGTGAGTGATCAACTCAATGGGTGCAATTAATCTTAAGTTATCACAGACATCAATTTTAATATGATATCAATGAAAAGTAGTCAAACATAAACATCTAACTAATCTTATTAATGCGCATGCATGCAGGATGATATGATGCATGCCCTCACTACAACGCTCCCTCGACCGACTCCATCTAACGATCGCGTATGACAACACTCTCTCAATGCGACCTTGACTGTCGAGTCGCCACCCTAACTAATGCGATGTAATGTGATCGTGTTATCCGAGTTATTAGTTAGGTCCATTCATCTAGCAGATTGGAAAATCTGGTACACCCCACGTATCAATGCCCTAAACTGGGTGCGAGGCCAAGACCCCCCAATGCATGAGGCCGAGACCCTACGGTCCGTGATCCCGTCGGGTTTCTCATCCCCGACTTCAAGCACATGAGGAGTGCCGAGAGAAAGGGATCGCTCGCGGTCACTACGGGGATGCACGGTACCCCAGCATAGGCCGACAGCTCAGAGATAGTGTCTCATTCCACCATGCCTGGCTTACGAGGCTGTGGACTAATTCCAAGTGGGTTATTGATGGGCTACTATGGTTGTAGGGTGTTTCAGTTTCCATACATGTGTGAACAAACAGGGTTAACAATTAAGGTTGGTCAGACAGTAAGCTAGACCGCACGAGTTAGGCAACCGTGAGACGAGTGACATCGGGCACAAGGGACCCATGTTGTCGAACCACAGCCACCCGAACATACCCGCCCAAACCCATGAGTCCAACCATAGCGTAGTCCTACCGATGGGACTACCGTCTCTCCTCAAGTTCCTGACCAACCCAAGAGGGTGAGGGAATCCATAACATATCAACTATCCAAGTTATCAACAAGCATAATAATATCATATTCTCAAGCATCTCAACCATACAAAAATGGATATTCCTGCAAGCAAGCAAACATTATCAAGAATAAAGTGCATGTGATAGTGTGGGTTTGTGAGGAAGTTAAACACTTCCTCCATCTTGAGAAATCATATGTACAAAGGTAATAAATCATACATCCAATGAAGCAACAACACATGGAAAAATCAAACAAGGCATGAACATGTAATCATCCATACACCAAATCATGTGAGAGGCAAGAACAATCATCATAAGAGTCAAACCAATAATTCCATATTATTTCAACAAACCTACAATTCCGAGGGTTTCTCTAGATTCTCTAAATATGACATCCAAGCAATCAAAATCATTAATCTCATACTAAAATTGGTGCTAGGCAACCTAAGAATAATAGTCCGCACCTTCGGATTCGTTGAAGGCTTAGGAACGATTTAGGAGCGTGGATCTTTGGGGTTGAATGGTCGAAATCCCTAAAGCATACGTTTGTATGTTACAACCCCATGTAAATTTCTTCTCCACTCACGGGTTTCAAGAAAAAAGATGAATGATCTTACTTAGACGATCATGGAACGAATGGTGTGGTTGTGGTGGAGAGTTTTTCCTTAAAGTAGAGGTAGGGAGTTGTGGGGTTTGATTCCCTCGGGCCCCACCTCGATCTAGGGTCCACCTTGTTCTTCTTCACCCACTCTTTCTCCTTTCTTTACTCCCTTGCTCTCTCTCCCTCTTTATAGTATCGGGAGTGATGAGATAAGACAAGTTGGTTGTTGGTGGATGGTGGGAGTTTGTGAGGAGGATTCGTTGTTGGAGGAGGGAGGAGGAGATGAGGGAGAGGGCTTGATGATTTGGGGAAGGTAGGAAGTTATGAGGGAGAGCTTGATTGTTAGAAAGAGCAATGGAGGAAAAATGAGGGAGTGAGCTAGGGTTTATTTCCTAGACTTGGCCCCTTTGGCCCTAAGTTTCGTTAAATGCCTACAATAGCCCTCTAGGGCTCCCTGTTTGTCTAGGGGCGGCCCTAACACTCCTTTGACCACCAAATTTGGTGGGTAGGTGTCCTATGGCCCAATGAGGGACTATATAAAATTTGAAAACAAACGGATGAACGGTTATGGGGTTTGAGTCAACGGTTCCGATCTTTAAATAGCCCTATGGGGTCCATTTTGGTGATTGGAGCAGTTCTGGTAGCCCTCTAGCCATGAAACTTATAGAATAGATATTCCATGTCCCGATGAAGGGCCACGCAAAATTTGGAGACGATCGAATCTGGGGTTTGGTCGTACCAGTCTGATTTGTGATCGACACTCACCATTCCCCGATCGGGTCCCAAAGTTTGTGGACGGGTGTAGAAAAATTTATTAGACCTCCACCATAAATGTAGAAGAGATTTGACGGTTGGATAGCCTAGTATCTCAGTTTTATTTGCAAGCACCAGATTCTGATCCTGGCATTGGTGGGGTGTATTTGGTTAGTGTCAGATCCCACTTCTGGGTGTCCGCTAGGTCCGTGGTTTCCGATGGTCCACAAGCCCAGTGAGATTTATGGTTCCCTTCATTTTTAGAATTTTCTGACCTTCCTGCGTCGCGGTGTAGCCCATATGGGCTGTTGCTAAGTGCAAACGAGTCATCTGGCTTGACGGCTCGCACCGGGTCCTGTCATGACCCGTCTGGTTTATTCTAATAGGCTAATCCTAGGTTGATTTGTTTGTGGTACCCCACCACACATGGTTTAAATGAACGGTCCTGAGGAAAGTCCTACGTAGACGCCCCAGGACACTGTACTGGTTGGACGGGATATTACAAGGCAGGTCATCGAAAGAAAGACTATGAAAAATATAAGAAATGACTCATAAAAAAAAGGTAATAACTCTGTTCTTGTCTGTTTTGAATCTAATCCGACCAATGTATCGGTGGATTCCTGGTGGATAGATTCAGGAACTACTATTCACATATATACTTCTATGTAGGAATTACTACAGGTCAGGCCACTAACCGATGCAAAGTACTTAGTATACGTAGGCAATGGTGTTATGGTAGATGTGGAGGCAATTGGGGTCTATAGGCCTAAGTTAGAGTCTGGTTATTTTTTTGATTTAATAGATACATTCTTTATGCCTTCTATAAGGCGTAATTTAGTTTCTTTTCTCATTTGGATAAGTTGAGATATAAATTTCAATTTGAGAGTAAAGGATTCAGTATTTGCTTTAATTCGATTAAAGTTGGCACCTGCTCTATGATGAATAACTTATGTCAAGTAGACTTGATTGCCTCACATGTCAATAATGTTAATGCCTTGGATGAAAATAAAGTAAGATCCAAGCAAAGGCTAGACTATAAGAATTCCTTCATGTAGTGGCACAGGCGACTATGTCATATATCTTGTGAGAAATTAGACAAGCTTGTGCGAGAATGAATTCTCCATTCTCTAGACTTCTCCGACTATAAAGTGTGCACTAATTACATAAAAGGAAAACAGACCAAAACTAGAAAGAAAGGTGCAACAATGAGTGTAGGTCTCTTAAAGGTGATACATACGAACATTTGTGGACCATTCCTAATGGTTTCATAGAGTGTACACAAATATTTTATTATCTTTATAAATGACTACTCTCATTTCGGGTACCTCTACCTTATCAGTGAGAAATCAGATGCCCTAGATGCCTTTAAAATCTATAAGGCCGAAGTCGAAAATTAACTTAATAAAAGGATTAAAGTTGTCAGATCTGACTGTGATGGTGAATGCTATGACAAATATGACGAATCAGGTCGCAATCCAGAGCCATTCGTTAGATACCTATAGGATTATGGCATTGTCGCATAGTACACTATTGCTAGTACTTTAGGGCAGAATGGTGTGGCTGAAAGATGCAATCGCACCCTTATGAATATGGTGCAAAGTATGGTTAATAATTCAACATTGCCAGAATCTCTGTGGGGTGATGCGATCAAAACCGCGGTTCATATTCTTAACATGGTCCCCAACAACGCAGTAAGAAAAACCCTTTTTAAGCTATGGAATGGAAAAAAAAAATTAAGTCTTTGATACCTACACATTTGAGGATGTCCTGTTGAGGCTAAAATTTATAACCCGCATGAAAGGAAGCTCAATCTTATAACCATAAGTTGTTTCTTTATTGAATATCAAGAAATGTTAAAAGGTTTTCGATTTTACTATCCTTCCAACTCAATCAGGATTGTTGAGACTGAGAATGTCAGATTCATTGAGGATACTGAAAATAGTGGGAGCACGAACATTAGAAACTTTGTATTTGAGGAAGAAAGGACTGTGACTCTGATCATAATCACTCAAGATCATGTGAATATAAATGTTGTAGTCGACCCTATAATCACTGTAAAACACCACGATGAGCCTCAATTACAACTCACCCGTGAGGAAAACAAAATTCACACCTAAGAAGCTGAACCATTAAGAAGATCCGAAAGAGAGAAAAGACTTGTAAATTGAGATGATTACATTGTATACTTATAAAAGTACGACTTTGATATAGGAGTATAAAAGGATCTTGAATCCTTTACACAAGTCAAACAAAGTACTGATCCTTCTCGTTGGTTTGATAACATGAAAGATGAGTTAAAATCCATGATGGACAATAAAGTATGGGATCTTGTTGAGTTACCCATTGGAATAAGGCCAATTGGTTGTAAATGAATATTTAAAACTAAGCGGGACTCCAAAGGTAATGTCGAAAGATATAAAGTCAAAGTTGTTGCCAAGAGTTTTAACCAGCGTGAGGACATTGACTTTAAGGAGACCTTCTCACCAATATCTAAGAAAGACTCATTCAGGATTATAATGGCTCTTGTAGCTCATATGGACTTAGAGTTATATCAGATAGATGTAAAGACAATATTTCTCAATAAGGATCTGAATGAGAATGTATACATGTTACAACCCAAAGGTTTTATAGCTAATGGCTCAGAATATTTGGTTTGCGAACTAAAAAAATCCATTCATGGGTTAAAATAGGCATTGTGACAGTGGTACCTAAAGTTTCGTGAAGTAACTACCTCAGATGATTTTGTAGAAAATACTAAAGATAAATGTATCTATATTAAAATCAGTGGGAGTAAGTTCGTTGTGATGATTTTGTATATTGATGACATTCTGTTGGCTAGCAGTGATATTAGGATGTTGAGCGACACCAAGAAATTCTTATCTCAAATATTTGAAATGAAAGATCTTGGTGACGCCTCTTATGTTATCGGTATCGAGATTTACCGTGACAGATCATATAGATTACTCAGCCTGTCACAGAGGGCCTATATTACTGGGGTACTCGAAAGATATGACATACAAAATTGTGCTTCCGATCAGTCGCCCATTGTAAAGGACGACAAATTTGGCCTATTTCAGTGTCCAAAGAATGATTTAGAAAAGAATCGAATGAAGGAATTTTCGTACGCATCAGTAGTATGGAGCATCATGTATGCTCAAGTCTGTACGTGACCGGATATTGCCTTTGTTGTTGGAATGTTGGGGAGATACATATCTAATTAATCTAGGAATGCAACATTGGATAGTTGTAAAGAAAGTATTACAGTATCTACAGAGAACGAAGTACTTCGGACTCACATACAGAAGATCTAATCAATTGGAGTTGATTGGATATTTGCAGATTTTGCAGGCTGGGTTGACATTAAGAAGTCCACCTCACGATATATCTTCATGATGGTTGGAGGAGTTATCTTGGAAAAGCGTGAAACATTCTACCACAACCTCATCCACCATGAAAGCTAAATTTATTGCCTGTCACGAGGCATCTAATCAGGCGTTATGGTTACAGAGTTTCTTCTTAGGTTTGCGGGTACCGGAGAATATCCTGAAACCATTGAGAATATTTTATGATAATTCAGTTGCAATTTCCTTCTCTAGTAACAACAAGCATTCATCAAGGTCGAGGTATATCGACATCAAATATCTTGTTGTAAAGGAAATATTTCAAAATCATCAAGTATCCATAGAGTTCATCGGCATTAAGCAAATGATTGCAAATTCGCTCACTAAAGGGCTCCATATCACGTCATGTCAGGAGCATATGACATCCATGGGAATCATTAATCCCACAAATATTTTCAGTTAGTGACCATACAGTTTTCATGATTTTGATATAAAGTTTTATTTATGCTTCTCACTTAATATGGGCAATCTAATTTGAGTAAGTCAAACTATAGTTATATCACGTTGGAGACATTTGAAAGCTTCGGGACCTCTTAAGGATAGATACACATCATCACACTATGTGTGTAATCCTTATACCACACTTCCTAGTTTCTGATTTATGTTGTTAAGGTTAAATGCATTCATGACCGCGCTTAATCTCACTTCGCCTAGATTAAATGATGTGATGACTACCGCGATTCAATGCTGATAATCTTAATGAACCAGATTGAATAGCATTACTCGCATTATCCTACCATTGCGGTGGTTAACCATTCAGATATTTTCTTAAAATAAAATTAAAATTTTTAAAAATATTTTTTTAAAGACTAATCTTTGACATCATTCAATATGGCCCAAGTGGGAGAATATAAGAACTTTATAAGGTGAGCCTCATTGATCAATGGTCAGGATTGTCTTAAGGTAGGTTGGCTAATGTGATCGGATAATCGAGTGGACTCCGTTACGTTGTGATAATTTTAGGAATGAATTGTGTAAGGGATTTTGAATGCTTTTACTGTGATACGCACACATAGGGGTATACATCGAGTCGAGCTGAGTCGAGCTCGCCTTAGCTCGACCCAGCTCAACCACTAGCTAACCTCAACATGAACTCGGCTTGGCTCAGTCCTCGAGCCTGACTGGCCAGCTTAGCTCTGTTCGGTCAGCAACTCGGACCAGTTCAAGCCGAGTTCGAGCCAAGATCAAGTTGAGTTTACCTATGCAGCATTTCCACAAACAGCTGGACTGCACCTTCAAAATCCCACTGTATGGGAAATAACAGTAATGGTTTTCAAGGTATTTTATCAAACACATTCTAAGCAACATAAAAACCAAGAAAAAATGGTATTTATTTCATGTACATACCTTCCTTGCCACTAGCCACGCTTCATTGAGTCATTTCATCAAACACTTGGTGAGCAACATCAATATTAAAGTAACTAAGTCATCGAATTGGTTCGATCTGAGTTCAATTCGAGCTAGATTCGATTAGAGTCAAGTCGAGCTGGGGCCAACTTTTTTTTTTCTTTACACACGCCCACACTCATGCCGTAGTGGGATTTCACCACCTATGGATACTCGAACCCTTAACCAGGTGTTGAAACTCCTGGGAGTCTACCACCAAAGCAACAGTAAGGATCCAGCTAGGGCCAGCTTGAACTCGGCTCGAACTCATTTTTGAGCTCAAAAAATCAGCTCGACTCGACTTGAACTCAACTTCGAACCAAGTCGAATCGAGCTTTTTCGAGTCTAGTCAAGCGAGCTAACCGAGCTAGCTCAGTTCGTGTACACCCCTACGCACACAGCAGTATGTATTTTACTAGGACACCGATACGTGTGGAGCCATGGATGAAGAGTTTTGATGGGTTTCAAACTCTCCACCCCTGTTATCTATAAAAGAAGGCTAGGTCCCCAATCCTACACTACAAGAGAGAAGAGATAACCTCAGTCCCATCAATTTCTTCTATTAGGGTGTGAAGGAAAGGAAGATCCTGACATTATATTTCTAGTATTCTATTTTCGGTATTCTGCATCTTCGACTATGACATCTCAGTTAAGTAAGCCATCTAAACCCTTTGATCTCTACGTCCTATTCACAAATATATCTCTGGGATTTCCGTATTAAGCTACTGTAACATAGGAGTAATAGAAGTTTCGGATCAAGCTGATATTTGTGTTTTCCCTTCGTCTTGATTTGTGTGACATTTTGAATGAATGCTGATTAGCTATTGAACCCGACAGTGGCGAGTCTCGCTACTAAAGTGACATCACCACGTTCTTTGGGTCCACCATGATGTATGTGTTGTATCCACACTATCCATCCGCTTGGAGGGATTATTTTATGGCATGAGCCAAAGAATGAGTCAGATCCAAAGTTCAAGTGGACCTCATCACAAAAAAATAAATAAATAAAAATAAAAATACAGATATCAGTTTGATCGGACCTGTTTATAAGTTAACACAGACATGGAATAAGGGAAAACCCAAATATCAGCTTGATTGAAAACTTATGTAGCCCAAGGAAGTTTTTAACGGTAAGTATTCAATTCCCACTGTTTTCTATGCTAAGGTTCACTTAAGATTTGCATCTGCCTCATTTTTTGACTCATGTCCTAAAATAATCTCTACAAATGGATGAACGGTGTAGATACAACTCATACATTATGTTGGGTCTCATATAATATGATGACGACAATTCAGTGACGAAGAATAAATATCACTGTAGGCCGTTGGAGGATTTCATCAACGGATGTGTGGTACAATTATTGCGCTTTGGATATGATTCCATTTTGAGTGCATGGCTTATAAAACGGATAAACTGTTAGGATAAAATACAGACATCAGGGTGGGCCCCAACGACCGTATCATTTCTGACTAGCTGACGAAGAGAAATGTCAACATACAACGTGTAGTGGAACCGGATTAGGTGAGGCCGCGAAGCTTGAGTTTCAATGGGGCACCGGATTGGGTGTTACGCGGGTAACACTCTTAGTGGATGTTATCATGATTGTGTGGCCCACTTTGATGGATGTGTTATATATCCACACTGTCCATCTATTTCTTCAGATCATTTTACGACTTGAACCTAAAAATTAAGGAGATCCAAATCTCAGGCGGACCATACCATAGGAAATAGTGGTGATTGAATGCCCGCCATTAAAAACTACCTAGAGCCCAGTTAGGACCTACCATAATATTTATTTTCCATCCAACGACGAGAAAATACACAGATCAGCTTGATTCAAAACATTTATGGCCCACGATACATTTTTAACGGTAAATCACCTTAATTTCCAGTTTTATGGTCTACCTGAGACGTGTATATGCTTGAGTCTTAGTATCAGGTCCTAAAATGAGATGGAAAATGGCTGCACTGCATGGATATATAACAGGTCAATGTATACCTCGTCTGCTTTCAGTCGGAGAATCCTGACATGTCAAGATTTGATTGGACCACGTGCTGTGTTAGATAAAAGCCACCAAAGCATATTTAAAAGGCAGGAGGATTAGGTGTTGCCCACTTGAGTGGGTGCTGCGCTGACAGCATGACCTACTTTGACATATGCATTGTATATCTACACCGTCTATTAAATTTTTTTTCCACATTTCAGTGGATGGTCTTAGAAGTTGTTGGCCGACTAACATCGCATTTGGGTTGGACCAATGAAAGAAGCAAAGGGATCACCCAATCAAGTGTTTCCCTCACCCCACCCAATCCCTCGTGGACTAAATTGCGGGATGGCATAGTAACTCTATTACCCTGTTTGTGGTGACTTTGCTAGTGGAATTTAATTGTGCCATATGGACTTCCTCAAGTGGGAATTTAATTGGACCACAAGCCTAGAGGTGTACAAGAGTCCAATTGAGTCGAGCTTGACACAACTTGACTCATCTCAGCCACTAGTTGACCCCAGTTTGAATTCTGCTCAACTCAGTCTTTGAGCTTAATTGGCCAACTCGGCTTGGTTCGGTTAGCAGATCGGACTAGTTCGAGCCGAGATCGAGCCGAGTTCACATATACTATATCTTCACAAACACATGGATTGTACCTTCAAAATCTCATTGTATCTAAGACAGGAGCAGTGACTTTATAGGTATTTCATCAAATACCTTGTAGGCAACATCAAAATTTAAAATAAATAAATAAATAAAAGAAGATATTTATTTCATATACATACCTTCTTTGCTACCAACCGACTATTCGTTAAGTCAATTCATCAAACACTTGGTGAGCAACATCAATATCAAAGTAAATGAGTCACCAAACTGGTTCGATTCAAGTTTGATTCAAGTTGGGGTTCAATCCGAGTCAAGTCAAGCTTGGCCAAGCTCGAACTCTGTTCGAAATTTTTTCGAGCTCAAAAAATCAGCTCCAACTCAATTTCAATCCGAGCTAACTCTGTTTGTGTACAACCCTACACAGGCCACTTTCAAAGATGAGTGACACCAAGCATGTTTGAAGTTATTTGCTTAAGCTCTTACTCAGTTGTATCTTGGTCACTGCATATGATCCAATCAATTCCACCCATGGACGTCCCTTGTTGCCAAAGCAATAGAATCTAATTAGGCTACATGCTGCCATTAGAAATGAACATGTTTGAAAGTTGTTTGGTAAAGAATACATTTTCAATACTGTAATAATAAGGTTCACCTTAATATATGTGTGGTATGTACACACCATATATCCTTTTTTTCCTGCTCATTTTACAATACATAGATATATAAACGAAGGACATTCAAATTTTCCATGGACCATATAATGGGAAACATCGGTAATTAAATGCCTACCCTTTAAAACTTCCAGTGAGCTATAGAAGTTTTGGGATCTAGTTGATATTTGCTATTCCTTTCTTCCATATGTGTGACATTGTCGACTGGCAAATAAATATTATAGCGGGCCTTGTAAAATTTTGAATGGTAGGCATTTGATCATTACTGTGGTGTGGTTCATTGGAAATTTGGATTTGTCATTTTTGGGCTCATGCCTCAAAATGAAGGCGAATAATTGACATGGATAAATAAATCAGGGTGAAGCACCTATGGTTATGGCATAATCAAATGCAGTCTCTTTAACAGCAGGACATGGTCCAATCAAATTCCATATGATTATCTTCCGTTAGCAAATTAGCCGGCTATACCGGTGAAATTAATGGACAGCCAATGGTCTACCTAACTCGCTCCATTTACTTGAGTGGCCCACTATTTTCACGGCTCGGATGCTCCACGTAATTGAGACATGGGATAAAAAAGCAAAAGCGTTGTATCTGAAGTTAGCATACAGCAGCGCATACACAATTATGCTACCGAGCCCCCAAAAACCCACACATGGTGGAGCCATCTCTCATTTACTCGTGACAGGGTGATGTATCAATCAGGTCCGTTAATCCAACACTCCCTGCTATGGAATGGACGGCTTATGTTCAAATATTACATCTGATAAACAGTTGTATCCATCAGTTTTCTCTCTCACCGAATGCTTGACTGTGAATTATTACTATTATTATTATTATTTTCTACCGTCGCTTTGAAGACCATACCGATCGGACGGATACAATCATCCAACTCCGTGTATTTTGAACCACTTTCCATCTATAGAAGTTGTAAGTAAATGGACGGTCCAAAATGACAATTCGCCCTTCCACATGTACGTTTGAGAAACGACGCTACCATACTCCTGTTCTTCCGGTTACATCGTATCATCTCCCATGCTCAATGCTCGGATGACGATCTGACATGCTGACGATGATACATGGTGTGACATACCACTGGTTGAGCTTGTGGTGGACCCCACATCAGATCACTATAAATCAAATCGGACGCGGTCGCAGGAAGTTCCTGCGCTGGGAACACAGGTGGGGCCCACTGGGAGGTTTGTGAGAAATCCACACCGTCCATCCGTTTTTTGAGTTCATTTTACGACATGAGGCCAAAAATGAACCGTATACAATGCTCAAACAGGCCGAAAACGTGATAATTGAACGTCCACAGTTGAAATATACGTGAGGCCACAGAAGTTTTGAATTAGCTAATACTTGTGTTTTCAGTTCATCCCAGTAGGACTGACGTTATTAACGGTATGGATGGCGTGTAAACATCACTGCCAAACCCAGGTAAGTTTCAACGGTAGGAATTTCCCTAACTACCTTTTGATTTAGTACGGCCAACTTGAGTCTTGGATCCTATTCGATTTTCTCTTAGTCTTCTAAAATTAGCTCACAAAATGGATGGACGGAGTGGATTCATGAGAAACATCACGGTGGGCCCCACCTACGTTCCCAGCGTAGGAACTTACTGCGAAAGGCTTTCGCAGGAAATCCGCGTCCAAATCGTGATGTGACGCTTGTTTTCGGTATGCACCATCTGTTTCGTCGATACCGTGTGCAACACGTCATATATATATATATATATATATATATATATATATATACACACGCACCCGCCACACATCACTCACGCCGTAGTGGGATTTCACTACGTATGGGTTTCGAACCCAGACCTCGTATTGAAACTCCTCAGGGTCTATCATTCGGGCCAATACGTCATGCGATCGATTGTTGAACGGTGTAGCCCACTAAAATGGGGAACGGATGGGCTGCTCCCCCTGACACCAGCCCCGTGGCTGATGTTCGGTGGTTTGTAGGCCCCACTATGATGTATGTGTTTCATCCATTCCGTTCATCCATTTTTAAAGATCATTTTAAGAGCTTCATCCTAAAAATAACAGGGATATAAATCTTAGGTGGACCACACCACAGGAAAACAATAGTGATTGGATATCCATCATTTAAATCCTCCTAAGGCCCATTGTACTGTTTATCTGACATCCAATCTGTTGATTAGGTCATAAAGATCCAGATGAAGGGAAAAAACAAAGATCATCTTGATCCAATACTTTTATGGCCCCTAAAAAGTTTTTATTGGTCGACGTTCACTGTTTCCTCTAATGTGGTCCAATTGAGATTGGGATATACCTCATTTTTTGTGTAATATCATAAAATGATCTATAAAAATAGATGGACGGAATGGATGAAAGACATACATCATGGTGGGCCCCACAGACCACCGAACACCAGCATTGGCTGGTGGCAGGGGAGTAGCCAATCCGTTTCCACTAAAATGAGGCCATCACTCACAGCCAATCCTCGGGCAGTTATCCTAAGTTTGCCCAAGTGGAGCTACTGATACTCAGCAAGCGTATGAGGCTTGATACGCAGGCACTCAGGAATTGTACACCTAGCATACGTTGACTGAAGTTAAAATTGTGTAACCAACTGTTGCTAAAGTCACAACCCCAATATCTGATGGGTTGAAGGATCCTAACCTCTGATTTGTGGACACCTGTATGTAGGAATAGGACCGTTGGATTTTTTTCATTCTAACCGTCCAATAAATGTCCACCAATGTAATAATCAGATAATCTAATAATTCTAATTTTTGGTTTAAAAAAATCTCTAAAGTGGAACCCTAATTTGGACAGTTTAATTAATTTGCATGCCACCTTTTGATGCAAAAATGTAGTCCACCTTTTTTAGACCTCTGAGAACTTGCACATGAAAAAGACATCGGAGATTCTAAATAGAGCAGGACCCTCCTATGCCAAAGTCAAGCTAAGAATCTGGGTCTAATAATATTGAGGGGTTTTGGATGAGAAATTCTATGTACTTTTTACCGTGTCGGAGTCCTTATTTATAACCTTTTAGGAGCGGTGGCATATATGGTAATGTCTCTTTATAGTAAATGCGTAAGTCGAATTCTTTGGTCGAGGCCAAACTCTGAGATTGGTACCCGAGGTCGAGGTCAGATGATTTTTCAGCCATCAAGCAATTCATAGTCTTCGAGTATATACACCTGGTCAGTCCATTTTTATCCATAACACCACCCATGCAATTTCAAGTAATTTCGAAATGATCGAGTATCGTCCATCCTACTCTGCTGGAGTGGGAAAGTTTTTCTCTTCATCCAAAAGACCAAAGGGGATTTGTGCAGGGAGATTGAAGGTGGCCTTTGAGGCACACATGCCAGCATGGAACTTGTGTCTAAGATCCAATCCATTCGTCAAGTAGGCCCATCATGAAAATTCCCTGGTCCAAAAGATGCGCCACACTAGTTATCAAGCGGATGGTATTTAGGGAAAAAATTATCAACGGTCTGCATTAAGCCAACACATGTAGCCTGCCTAATGAGTAGACAAGCCTCTTCTTGAGATAGGACATGTTCACCCTGGCCCTTGCCTAATGAACGATCCGGATGTCATCTAACACGTTGAACGGGTGTCTTGAAACGGCTCTTCAAGACCACACATTGTCAGTGAGGTGGGGGTTGGGACCTTCGTAGGACCTTGGGCCGACACTTAGTTTCTGATGATATTTTAACTCACTAGTGGGACACTAGTAAGGAAATCTATATCGATGATCTAGTGGGACACCAATGAGAGGGTTACTGATGCAAGGAAGAGGTGAAGTGATAAAGAGAAAGATCAACATCTTCCTCGAGTGAATAATACAACCTTGAATCTGCAACAAAATATTTTATGAAAATCTATCTCTCATTCGATATTACAAAACTTTAAATAATAAAATGAAACTCTAATTAAGAATCATAATATAAATAAACAGAAATTTTTTTAAAATAGTAAAAGTTTACTAAAAATAGAAAGTTTTCTGCATGATGATTCCTGATATGATAAGAATCAAATCCTAAGAAGACTCCAAATACTAAAACTCTAAAAATAAAAAGTTATATCTAACCTAAAACTTATTAAAAATGGTTAGTTTTTCCAAAAAATAAAAATAAAACTTGAGTATGAAGGAGCCGGTTGGCCTTAGAATAAAATTTCAGTCAAAATTCATAGGTCGTATGTCCCATAACTCATTCCAAATCAAAAGTTATGATTGATTTACGGTTTGCACTTTGAATGGCATTTTCTTCTCAATTTAAAATGAATGTCTCTATTCCGGACGCGCCTGTGGCACAGTTGTTGGGAGCGATGCACAAAAATCTTAAGATCTTGCCTCCCAAAAATACTAGAATTATGGGATATGATAAAGCAATGAAATAAATCAAAGCACAAACCAAACGACACAAGATATTTTACATGAAAAATCCTCGAAGAGGTAAAAACCACAGGACCTAGTCCAGAGCAATAATTCACTATAAAGTAGAACGTTACAACCGATCACAAGCATACAATGCTTGCATCAAACCTTCTTCACTCACACAGGAGTAGATGAACAATAAGTGAATAAAGAAAACGGAGAGATCTCACCGATCACGAGGACGTAGAAGGGCTGAGACGTCGACTGCGCAGTAGATTACCTCTACGAGCAGAACCCTCCGTTCCACAAGCTTCCTCTCTCTCTCTTTTCTCTCCCTCTCTTCCTCTAGAATTAGTTTAGGAAGCCTTAGCATACCCTAGAATAGCCCTATGGACCCTTATTTATAGTTTAGGAAACTCTCATTTTGTACCTCTGCGAAACCGCCTCAAATTTACACAGTCCGCATAAGATTCGCGCAGAATCTGCGTAACCCTCGACTAGTCGAGCTGGGTCCTCGACTAGCCGAGCGGACTCTCAACTGATCGAGGCTAAAGAATAGAGTTTGCTAGACTTTGAGTCGAGCGAGCCTCGACCGGTCGAGCAGCTCCCTTCGACCGATCAAGCAGCGCGGTAAAACATCCGTTTTGCACTGCCTCTCCTCTGAACTGAGGAGGAAAACCCCATCAAATCTCTCCCTTTCTGACTCAGGAGGAATTCACTTTCTTCAAGCCAGTCAAGTTTTTACAAACCTCAAACTTACCCTTGATCAAAGCCTTGGTCAACATGTCTGACCTATTATCGTCCGTGTGGACCTTTTCAAGCTATAACACCTTCTGTTCCAAAGTATCCCCGATCCAGTGATACCGAATCTCTATGTGTTTTGACTTAGAGTGCTGACTTGGATTCTTGCTCAAGTGTATAGCTGTAACACCCCGCTTCTCAAAACCCGAGTACACTACTCGTTTTTCAAAAACCCGAGTGTTAACCTTTAACTATAACTTAAATTTCACGTATTTTTTTTCCTTATTTTTATCAGAGTTAGTAAACTAGCGGAATATAATTAAATCAAGTATGAGAAGGAGTCCAAGTATATAAAACCAAATATTTCAAGCGGTTCCCCGAAAACTTCTATAAACCAATGTCTTAACCTTTATAAACATAAAGGTATAAATTAAATACAAATAAAATCAGGAATGGAGAGTCGCAAGATCATCTGGCTCCTCTCATTCCACATGAACACCAGCATATGCATCCTCTGCGTCTCCTGCACATTGAATACAGTTCGATAGCGTCAATGGCTACCCAGTGAGGTATAACCATCAAGATTTATCATATCATCAAGATAATTAACCACAGTTATCAGAGAATGTATAACAAATATTACACATTGATTATCATGAAAATCAGGTAGGGTTCATCAAATACGCATTCATTAAATAAATTACAGAAGATAATCTTGTTTAAATGCATGAATGTATGCACATGCTCACAGACGTAAGGATGCACATCCAACCGGTAAGAAGTCGCCCAATGAGAACTAGTCACTCGGAAAAATACTCAGATGTACGCCTAAGGAGAACCAGTCACCCGGAAAAGACCATATAACGAGATTGCCTAAGGAGAACTAGCCACCTGAAAAAATACACAATGGCACGTCTAAAGAGGACTAACCACTTGGAAAAGACCAAATAATATAGATCGCCCAATGAGAATTAGTCACCCGGAAAAGTACACAAAGGTATGCCCAAGGAGGACTAACCATCCGAAAAAGACTAAATAATATAGATCGTCCAAGGAGAATTAGTCACCCGGAAAAGTACATAAAGGTACGCCTAAGGAGAACTAACCACCCGGAAAAGACCATATGCTATGAAAATGCATGATTAGCCCAACCATTATTATTTCAATTTCAAACCATCATTCTAAGGAAGCTCAAGAGTCACTATGGAGGGTTTATCACCCAATATAGGCCGGCAGCTCAGGCATAGTGTCTCATTCCACCATCTCTAGCTCATGAGACTAACAAATATGATGTTTAAAGGTAATCCTATATAACTAGTGGCCAATTATAATTCTATAAGTGAAATTTACTATCGTAGGGTTATACGAAATTAATCAATAAAAGCCCCAAAATGGCAAATAGTCAATCAAAGCCACAGGAGGCAAATAGTCCATTTAAGGAAGGGGTTGTCTTAAAAAGCCATAAAGGCACCAGTGATCCACATGATGGGAGCCCACAACATAATCTCAATTCGTCTATTAAATAATTTGCCACTAGTTTGAAGACCCTCCAAATATACTATCAAGTAATCACCTGTGGCCAAATAAACCACGAATAATATTAATGACACCTACACATTCAGAATATTTATTTTAAGGCAGAATATGGATATTTGAGATTCGTAGCATGTTCCAATAACTTCAATTTAAATCCAATCACCATATATTTATAAATAATTACTCATTTAAAGACTACATTTATAATCATTGCTACTTAACACTATATTAAAGAATTAAATAATATAAATGAATAAAGATAAATAAACAAGGCTAATTATCAAGATGTAGTAAAGCTTGTAAGGTGATCATCACCTTTCAAGAGAAGTTCCCTTGAATCGGATAAACTCTAAATGTGGGAATATATGAAGAAATGAAGTCCTCAAGATGCAACCAACTTGATTGATAGGCACCTGACATTAATTAGGGCGAACAATACGAAGTTGCATAAAGACTAATTAGGAAAATATATCCCTACATCACTAATAAAATGTGCATTTAATGGCCCTTATTAGTCATGAATTTTACTCTAATTAACAGCCTAATTTGAGATTTAGATTTTAACTTACCTCAAATCTGGGTCAACTCGGCTAAACTCGAATCTGACTCGGTAGTACGCTAAGTACTACACTGCTTTCTTCTTCTACTTATTCTTCTTCTTGTTTCTTCTCTTTCTTCTTTCCTTCTATGCTCCGGCGTCAGCCACATTTTTTTTTGAACTCAAGCAGGTCTCGAAACTTGCTCAACTGAGTGAGTTAAAGCAGTCCAATGACTTGACTCGACCATGACTCAAGCCGACTCAATGCCACAGCCCTCGATCAGCTCTCCCTCTCTCTCTCTTTCCCTCACTTCTCTTTTCTCCTTCCTCTTTCTTACCTTTCTTCTTGAAAGGACTCAGACTAAGTTGAAGCTCAGTCCAGTTGCATTTGACTTGACAGCCTTGGCCCGAACTGAGTTGACTCAGTGCGGCATGGCTGAATCGATTTCTTCTTCTCCTTTACCTTCTTCTTTCTTTTCTTTCTTCTACCTCTTGACCAGCCATGTCCAGGGATGGACATTGGACCCACGGACTCCACCCGCGCCAGTCTGACTCAGTTGAGTCGACCTGAACTCGGCAGCACCCTACGCTCGCCCTCACCCTCTCTTCTTTCTTCTGCTTTCGATCTTTCTCTCTCCTTTTTTTCTGAATGCTGATATGATCGAATGGGCCACTCGATAAACATATCAGATCTGAAATTGTTGGCCATATGAAGATCCACCGACATTGTAGCTTGCCGAGGAAGATGATGGAGCTCCAATGGCGTTTTCCAAACGTAGGGCTATCTCATTGATCTGGTTCTTCTGGATGATTCTGGTTGATTATATGAGTCTTGGGAAAGAGGATTTTCGAAGCTTGGAGGAGGTTGGGTCGGTGGATTCGAGCTTGGAAGAAAAACGGCAGATTCCTAGCGTTTCTATAAAAGACGGAAGGAAAAACCCTTGCATTCGATCCCTATCTCATTTATATCGTTGCCCTAACTATTTCAGACTATTGGATGAAAAGAATATGCACGGTCTATATTCAACCTAGGATTTCCTGCTTGTGCGCTCTCTCTCCTCAAACTGATTCGTTTGTTTGGTTGTACAGCTGGCAGTCCGCTCTTTTGAAATGGAGTGTTGGGATCTCCCTTATCAACGACTGAGATGAGAGAAAACTCTCCCACTCGGATTGCCAACGTGGAACTGAAATGGATTTCCGTTTCCAGAAACGACCATACACACACCCTATTTACACCGAAAATCATGTGCATATACATACCTTTCAGCGGAACGGGACGAGTTAGGTTTTAGAAAGAATCAACCTTTCTACAAGATAGACGGTTTAGATCATTGAAATGATCACAGGTGGTGGGCTGCAATTTAAACGAACCGATGACGTCCGTCGATGGCGGAAACTGGAAAGGAAGGAAGAAAGCGCCCTTTTTACAGAATGTTTCGGGTCAGCGCCTATCCTGACCGAGTTCATGATCCGGTACACAGCGAGTGTGCACACGCTCAGTGCGCACACACCACAAATGTGGAGCCTATAGTGATGATCATGACAATCTAGTCTGTCCATTGATTCCACTTGTCGTATTACGACATCTGTACAGAGATGGGGCAAATCCAAAACTCAGGTGGGCCATACCAAGCGATCTTGTATTACGTGTTGATTATTAGTAATCTAACGGTCGGGTTGATTTTAATCTTTGCTTCAATGGTTACAAAAAGTCTCAAGGAGTTGTTCCAATGGTCAAGACGTTTCATGGTCCATGTTGGATGGTTAAATAGCCATTCTTGTGGTAAAACGGGCTCATAATCCACACTAACATTTACTCTTAAGATTTAATTGACAATTTCAACGTCTAGTGGCTGAATTGTTTTTAAAAGGTATATCAATGGTCTATATATATATATATATATATATATATATATATATATATATATATATATATATATATATATATATATATATATATACATCTCAAGTGCATGAACCGTAGTGAGTTTGAATGGTTAAATTCTTTCATAATAGATCATCAACTGTCATTAGGGTTCGTAGTCTAGTTTGGAGTAGATTTGATAACTCTACAACCTGATTAAATGGGCAACTCCGAGTTTAGATGACTAGGTTAGTTTAGAATAGATCTTTTATGGTCTAAGAGTCCTTTAAAGCATCTGGATGAATTTAATTAACGATTGGTTTTAATAGCCAGACCCTTTGTCGAATAATGTGAGGTCTAATTCTAATAACCAATCTCAAACCCCTTGATTAATTGATAATTTGATGACCGGATCTTGAAGTCCTACTATAAAATTGTCCTAGGATCGATTCCCCTTGGTTCTAGTTATCCTAAAGCTTATCTAGGTGGGTATCTAGCTCGATTTATAATTAGACAGTCAGACGGTTAGATATAGGCTAGCAAAATTGAATGTCTAAGTAGGATAGACTTGTATTTATATTATGTTAGGTCCTCATGGTAACGCTCTAGTACTGAAAAGTAAGGGGTCAATCAAGGGTAATTAAGAATGGTGTGAGTTACAGGTTATGCGTGTTCTAACACGTGTTAATGCCGAATTTGACTTAAATGAGAACACCCAAGTACTGAAAAGTATAGGGTGTTACAATAGCACTTTGACTATCGCAATAGACCACGTATTGCTCCTGTTTCAGGCTAAGTTCCTGTAGGAAACTCTTCATCCAAAGCATTTCTTTACATGCCTTTATGACTGCAATGTACTCGGCCTCTGTCATCGACAATGCCACGACCTTCTATAGCTTACTCTGCCAAAAGACCGCTCCCCCTGAAAACGTGACCAAGAACTCCGATGTAAACTTTTTGGAGTCTGTGTCACCTGCCATATCTGCATATATATAGCCTTCTAACATAGGTTTTCCGTCATCATAGCATAGGATCAACTTGGATAAGCCTCTTAGATCCTAAAGTATCCATTTCACCGCTGCCCACTGTTCTGTACTAGGATTGGCAAGATACTGGCTGACAACACAAACCGCATATGTTATATCTGCACGCGTACACACCTAGCATACATCAAACTTCCTACCGCTAACGTGTAGGGTATCTTCCTCATCTCATCTACATCTGCCTTCATCTTTAGACCCTGCTTGTCGCTCAATTTGAAGTGACAATCTAATGGAGTACTGACTAGCTTCGCTGCATTCATATTGAACCGCTCTAGGACTTTCTCAATATACCGCTCTTGTGACAACTAAAGCTTTCTGCTACTTCTGTCATGGGTTATCTCCATTTCTAAGATCTGTTTAGTTGGGACTAAGTCTTTCATTGCAAATGACTTACCCAAATCCTATTTTAGCTTGTCAATCTTCTTGATGTCTCTACCCATGATGAGCATGTCATCAACGTATAACAACAGAACTAAGAAATCACCATCCGAGAACTTGTGCTTGAACACACAATGATCCGACTCCGTTCTGTTGCATCCATACTTTAACATAAATGACTCGAACTTCTTCTACTATTGCCTTGGAGCTTGTTTCAACCCATACAAGCTCTTCCTTAGCCTACACACCATATGCTCTTTGCGATTGACTTCGAAACCCTTTGGTTGGTGCATGTAGATCTCTTCTTCCAGGTCACCATGGAGAAAGGTAATTTTAACGTCTAATTGCTCTATCTCCAAATCCATGCTAGCCACCAACCCAAGCAACACCCGTATGGATATCATCTTCACCACTGGTGAGAATATCTCCTTAAAGTCTATACCTTTCCTCTGACTAAACCCTTTCACCATAAGTTTGACCTTGAACCTCGTTTGTGAATTCTTCTACTCAACTTTCTTTCTGAACACCCACTTGTTGCTCAGAACTTTCTTGCCCTTAGGCAATTTCATTATATCATAAATGTAGTTCTTATGCAAGGATTTCATCTCCTCTTACATAGCTTTTAACCACTCCCCCTTATTTTCGTCGGCTAGGGCCTTAGAATAATCTTCTGGCTCTCTCCCATTAGTGAGCATAAAGTACTCATGCGGTGAGTACTTCTTGGATGGATGTTTGTCCCTACATAACTTCCTCACTTGTGGCTCAATAGGTGGATCAAGTGGGGGTTGCTCCCCCGGTCCATCTTCTGTAGGAACTCCCTCGTCCTCTGTACCTTGTTGTACTCCTCCGTCATCAAGCACCACAAGAGGAATAACCGGATCCATGTCCTCTAGCTCACATGAACTAGACTAAGTCTTCTCTAGCTTACAAATGTTTTCAATACATTAATCTTCAAAAAAGACCACATCTTTGCTCCTGACAAGCTTTTTCTCGGTTGGATCCCACAATCTGTAGCCAAAATTTTCATCACTTTACCCCAAGAACACACATTGTCTGATCTTCGTATCGAGCTTGGACCGCTCGTCCTTTGGTACGTGAACGGATACCCTACATCCAAACACCCTAAGATGACTGTACGATGGATCATGTCCAATCCACACCTTCTCAGATACTTCTTTATTCAACGGGACTGATGGAGACCTGTTTATCAAATACATTGCCGTGTGCATTACTTCTCCAAGAACATCTTGGACAACTTTACATGGGATAATATGCATCTGATTCTCTCTACAATAGTGTGATTCATTTGCTCAGTCACACCATTATATTGGAGGGTCTTGGGAACCGTCCGTTCATGCCATATACCCAAGGACTTACAATACTCATGGAAGTCACCAATGTATTCACCACCATTGTCAGTGCAGATGCACTTTAATGATCTACCTGTCTCTCTCTCTCTCTCTCGACCATAGCATGAAATATTTTAAACACACCAAAGACCTCGTCCTTAGATTTCAAAGCATAAACTCAAACCCTCCTAGATGTATCATATATAAAAGTAACAAAATATAATGCCCCACCCAAGTTTTTTGTCCTCATAGGACCAAAAACATCAAAATAAACCAAATCTAATGCATGCATTTTATTAACATTGGAAACGAATTTAACAAATGAAACTCTATGTTGTTTTCCTGATAAATAGTTAATACAGGTTTTGAGAGGTATGCTTGTCACGTCTGGGAGGAGTCGCTTCTTTGCTAGTAGCTAAAGTCCTTTTTTACTCATGTGGCCTAGACGCCTATACCACATGTTAGTAGCTGAATCTTCCATTGCATTCAACTCACCCTTACATACACTGACACTTACCTTGTAAAAGGTGCAACACTTTTTCCCTCTGGCTGCGATCAACGAACCCTTAATGAGCTTCCAGCACCCACCAATAAATCGACTTTCATAGCCATCATCATCCAAACTTCCCGCTAACATCAAGTTGAGGAGAATGTCTGAAATATGCCTCACATCTCTAAGAACTAATATACAGCCCACATCGATCTTCACACAAATATCACTAACCCCTATGATTTTCGATACGCCAGAATTTCTCATCTTCACGGTCCTAAAGTCACCTGACTTACAGCTTGTGAAGAAATTCATGTGTGGAGTCGCATGAAATGAGGCTCTCGAGTCTATCACCCAGTCAGTATCCTGACTCGTAGCCGTGAGACAAACATCATGATCTGTTGAAAGAATAACTATAACGTCGCCATTTGAAGCGACCACAGTGGAGTCTGATTCATCTTCCTTCTCCTTTCCTTTTCCTTTTTTGTCATTCTTTTTTCTTATGACATTCATGCTTGTAGTGGCCCTTCTTGCCACAATTCCAATATTCAACAACATTCCTGACACTTGACTTGTCTCTTGATTTATCTTGGCCCTTCCCACCCTTTCTGTTCTTTCCTCTCCCCCGATCTTATGTCACAAGGGCCTCTTGTTAAGTAGACCCATGAGACTTCCTCCTTATCTCTTCATTGAAGAGACAACTAGTTACCTGTTCCATGGACACCTTTCCGTCTGGCGCGGAGCTACTCAGAGACACCACCAATGTCTCCCAACTGTCCGATAATGAGCTAAGCAATAGTAAAGTTTGTAGTTTATCGTCTTAAACCATCTTCATAGTGGAGAGCTAATTCAATATATTGCTAACCTCATTCATGTGCTCAACTACAAAACCACCATCTTTGAACTTGAGATTCACAAGTCGTCTTGTCAAAAAAATCTTATTATCGGTTGTCTTCCTCTCATATAACCCTTGCAATTTTAGTCATACGCTAGCGACTGATGTCTCCATAGACACATGGTGGAATACAGAATCGTCTAGTCATTGTCTAATAAACTCCATCACCTTCCAGTCCAACTTCTTCCAATTATCATCTGATATATCCTTTGTCTTTGTTGATATGCCTAGGATTGGAGCATACAAGTCCTTGCAATAAAGTAAGTCTTCCATCTTAGCCTTTCATATGGTCCAGTTAGAATCATTGAGACTGATCATCCTTGATGAGCCACCTTCCATAATTCAAAAAGTTAATCCTAATCTGTTCAACCAACCTGAACGCTTTGATACCACTTTATTAGGAGCGATGCACAAAAACCTTAGGATCTCGCCTCCCAAAAGCACTATAATTATGGGATATAATAAAGCAATGAAATAAATTAAAGTACAAATCACACAACACAAGAGATTTTACGTGGAAAACCCTCGAAGAGGTAAAAACTACGGGACCTACTCCAGAGTAATAATTCTCTATAAAGTAAAACGTTACAACTGATTACAAGCACACACCGCTTGCATCAAACCTTCTTCACTCGAATGGATGAATAATAAGAGAATAAAGAAAATGGAGAAATCTCACCGATCACGAGGACGTAGAAGCGCTGAGACGTCGATTGCGCAGTAGATCACCTCTACGAGCAGAACCCTCCCTTCCACAAGCTTCTTCTCTCTCTCTCTCTCTCTCTCTCTCTCTCTCTTCCTCTAAAATCACTTTAGGAAGCCGTAGCATACCCTAGAATAGCCCTAGGGACCCCTATTTATAGTTTAAGAAACTCCCCTTCTGCACCTCTGCGAAATCGCCTCAAATTTATGCAGTCTGCACAAGATCCGCGCAGAATCTGTGTAACCCTCGACTGGTTAAGGCTAAAAAATAAAACTTGTTGGACTTTGAGTCGAGCGAGCCTCGACTGGTCGAGCAACCCACTCGACTAGTCAAGCAGCGCAGTAAAACATCCGTTTTGCACTACCTCTCCTCTGAACTGAGGAGAAAAACCCCCATCACCAGTTATATTATACCCCATATAAGACAAGGCCTAGATCTAATGGATTATGTCCACTTTCATTCAAGCTTTTTTTGGTCCATCCGGACCAGGAATAAGTCTTTATTCCGCGGCCCACTTTATATCAGTTACAAACAGTAAATTTCATGGATGGACTTGTGCATGCGGCACGAGTGTGCGCCCACTCATTTTGTGCTCGAATCCTTTGTTTAAGGTGAAATGAGGTATAATATTGGTTTAGATATTGAACGCGCAAGACGAGATCCCCCACCAGCTACTAAAACTTCAAAAATCTTTGGGTGGTTAGAAGTCATAGAATTATTCGTGAGTTGGAAGATCACTAGATATCTCATTTCATGTGACTTCTACCATCGATTTATGCTGTATATTCTGGAAAAGGAAGAGACTAGGCACTTTTTTTGTCCACATGATATATGCTTATTACTTTATTGAAAATTTAATGAGACTTCAATGTCATTACATTAAGTCATATTTCACAGAGTATCTCAAGACTTTAGTCAAAAGAAAGGAGTAAAAAGAAGAGAGTAGAAGATGGAGAAGTGTAGAAGAGTGGGCGAATGTGAATGCTGCAGATGTCTTTAAAATGTGAGGAATGGAGTATGAATTAATTTAAAATGTGAGAAAGAAAAGGGAAAACCAAATACTATTTTCTTTTAAAAAATGGTGGTCGAATGTCCCTGGTTCTAGTTGTATTCTTTGACTTTTATTTCAAATATTGATACTTTCTAATTGCGTGGAGTGATAGCACAATCTACCATTTTTAAACTTGACAAAAGTCGGGATGAATTCTACCGCTTGGCAATAATGTGCTAACTTCGGCTCGCTCTAAGCCACACCCTAGCCAGCCTAGAATGAATTGACGAGCCCTCTACCTCTCTTAGCTCTCAGTCCATGTCCCAAATGGCCCACCGCTACGATGGTCTTTAAACAGACCCATAGGTTTTTTTCTATGCCCTAATTTCCCTTTCTCGGCCGGTTATAGGCTTATAGGTTTTTTTAGTGTTCCCTAATTTCCCTTTTGCTTAGGTTATCATTCTCTACACCACAATTGGTGCCTTTCCTCAACTGGCCCTTCAAGGGCACATTTTGGAGTTTTGTTCCTTGTACATAGCAGCAGATGTGTATAGGGTTCTAGGTCTTTCTCGGGGTTGAATGCAAGTACTCTATTGTCTGCGTGGTTCGGTATCAGTCAATCGGATCTGGCGGTCATCTTCGGAAGTTGCTCGGGACTCCATTGGTCTGACTTTCGTAGATTTTGCCACCATTGGAATTTATATAATTTGATTGATTTGTAACTCTTGGATACCTCGGACAATCGACAATTGGTCGATATCTGATTTAAATGAGTCATAAGCTTGCCGATGCAATCTATTAATCGTCTCTGGGTCGTGCCAAGGATCATTTCTAATCGGCTTATAGGGGTTTTTAAGGCCTTTTAGGCCAGTCAGAGGTGATCTTTTTGAGATGATGCACATTTGAGTTTTGAAAGAATTGTGGCAATCTCATTGGAATCGGATTAGTTAGCAGTCTGATCTATCGACCTGGCCTGTCAATTATTTACAAGTCCTACATAAAAAATATCATGCCCAACTCATACCAACTTCAATGGGTATTGATACTTTTTATTGAAACTTGACTAAAGTCATAGGGTAGTTTTTATCTCATTTTCAAGTAAAGTGTCTAGTGGTCCTTGGAATCTAACGGTAGCTAGCTATGGGTTGGATCGGCTCAAGGGTCAAGTGGTCGGACTTGCTTTTGTGCCTGTCCAGGCTCATGTTGAATTGTACTTGACCAACCCACCACAAAGGTATCAATGGGATCAACCAGATGATTCAACCCACAAAATGACCCTAACCCATCCAAAAATCCAAAGCAAAATAATAGAAGATGATATCCATTAATTGCACTGACTAGGCCAACTTAGCTCCTATGTCTCATTCTCAAACTTGAGCTTTTAGCCTCTTCTCTTCTTAGACTTGAGATGGGCCAAGTCCATGGATTTAAGACACACACACACACACACATACACATGCTTGGATTAAGGTTGGGTTAGGCTTGAGCTCAATGGATTTTAATTGAGTTCACTGAAACCATAGGGTAGTAGTTTGTGGGTGTAGTTTGGGTTAGTAAGTTGATTGGGTTGGGTTTTCCCTAATTCAACTTGCATCCTATCCACCCTATGTAAGTTTTATCTCAACGCGGAATTGTCAAAGGATCTTACTATGCATTGGATATGTAGATTTGAAAGGCTAGATGGCTTTCCTCGTTAGGACACCATTGCTGGAGATAGGATGTTAAAGTCTTCCTCTCCTCACACCCTTTAGAGAAGTTGCGATAGGTTGTAACTTCTATGGTGGTGTTGGATTGAGGACCCACCCTAGTTTTATAGTTATAGAGAGCAGAGGAGTTTGAAACCCATCAAAACTCTTCTCTTTATGGCTCCACATGAATTTGACAACCCTAATTCTTCTAAAACACTGTGTGTGTATCACAGTTATAGCACTCCACCCCACAAATTTTTGAATGTATCACAACTTAATGGGGCCCACTGGTATACGCGATCACATTATCCAACCCTTAAGTCAATCTAGACTGTTGATAAATAAGGCCCACCCTATAGAATTCTTACACCCTATGCATGGCACCAATACGTAGCAGATGGAATATGAGTGATGGTGTGTGTAGATGAGAGAGAGAGAGAGAGAGAGAGAGAGAGAGAGATTATGGACCATTGTTAACAAAGCAATGTTCGTGTTGGGAAGTCTAATATTGTATGTATATCTACTGCATTTAACTCTATTAGCATTTGGCCGGTTTATCCCGACACTGAGTCACTATGAGTGACATAAACTTTTGATTTTAAAAAGGAAAATGGGATGGATGTGTATATTTTGGGAAGTTTTTTTTTTTCTTCTTTTTCTTTTTCTTTTAAATTGTGCTTTAAGATTTCTCAAGTCGTGCTTGACTAGTGTCTTTCCTACCATCTTGTTGAGCGATGAACCGACCATTGCTGATTATTCACTCTTTTTTAAAAAAAAATTATCTTTTGACCTATTGTTAGCATTTATTGAGTATCATTAGAATATTTTCTAATTTAGGTTTGTTTCTCTTTTATCAATATTACTTTATCGTTGAACTGAATAAGCTATTACATGCTTATTTAAAAGTTATTGAACTGAATAAGCTATTACATGCTTATTTAAAAGTTATCTTATTTGAAAGATTAAAAAATAGGATGAACTCTCCCTTTCATAAATTATTTTATTTTTTTTATTTTATTTTTTTTTGTAATTGACTATAATAGACTCATCCATACATGACTCGGTATCTGAGTCTATTCGATGCTTGGGGTTACAAGCATTTGGTTTGTTGGAACTGTATTTGACTTTGGCACACCTAACACGTACGCACAATATGTATGACCAAATTTGAGCCAATCACATAGTACTGAAAAAGATGGTTTGACTCAATGAATAAAATTGGCTTACTCTGATCTAGAGCATCATGTTACCTTATTTTGAGGTGAATCTGAGCCGTTAATCAAAAGAATTAATAGACCAACTCGTGGACTTTAGACTATGGTCTGTCCACCTACTTCGTGGCCCACTAAATTTACAGTTGCCACATGGATGGGTGATGATGCCAGAAAGAGTAAGCATAGGGTGTAGGACATTTGACCACTGCATAGGGTGGCCCCACCCTAAAGATGACCACACATAGTACAATCAACTCATCTATGAGGCCACATGTATATTGAATGTGGATCGCTGACCATATTGTAAAAATTCGTAAATTTAATTAGGATAGGAGTGGCCCACCTGATAGTGGGCCACTATGATATTTTATTCGGCAATTTTGAGTGCGTTTGTGGGTGGTTGTATGGACGCATGGTCGCAATGCAAGTTATGCACAACTTCGGCATAGGAAATGCCTTGATGCCCCAGCGGAGGGATTCCTATTAGGTGGGCCACACCTGATATTTGGTCTAGATTTGGCTATTGGATTAGTCAAATTGAGTGATACGGTGGACCCACTATGGTTGTCATCATTACATGTAGATTTTGAGACGGGACACTTGAACCATGATCCCTATACACAATTATTAAATTAATTATGAAAACTTATGGGGTGAAAACCCTAAAGGGAAGAAATGTAATAGGTTAGCTTTTTTCGGCCCTCTTTCCTAAAAGTACGTATCTTCTTCCCTCACCCACATAGTGTAGAAAACTCTACTCCTAGTAGATTTGGTCATTGGATTATTAAGATTGAGTGATACGGTGGACCCACTATGGTTGTCATCATTATATGTAGATTTGAGACCATGATCCCTATGCACAATTATTAAATCAAATATAAAAACCTACACTGTGAAAACTCTAAAGGAAAGAAATGTTATAAGTTAGCTTTTTATAGATCTTGTTCCCTCACACACGGTGCGGAAAACTCTAGTCCTAGTTTTTTTTTTAAGGGTATAAGGTGCAGAGGACTAAATCCTCTCTCGACAACATTACGATATCATCAAGAATGTCTTCCTAATAAAATACACATTTAAAATTATATTGTAAAATTATCATTATTGATGCAGAGACCATTCGTTTATTTCAGTATTCAGATTACAAGATCACAAGTGGGGCTCATTTTTGCATGTGTCTTGAATGAATGGTTACACTTAAACCATGACTAACTCGTGGGTTAGTGAACATCTAATGAAGTGTTAAAATAAAATGACTGAACGGTCCACCTTCAAAGAACAAATGTCCATTGTTCCAGGGATAGAATTTAAGTCTATTTTACTCAATTTGGACGTTGGATTTTTGTTATATGTACTTTATAAATGGAACTTTTAAGCACGTGATTTCTTTTTTGGGGGGATTTTATCGTAAAAGTCCTACAAATATTTTATTCAACCAAATATGCCCTCACTAACCAAATTTATATGGATGATGATGTTACTGGTTACCCTCTTTTTATTTAAAAGGTGATGAAGTGTAGAATTGTGGGGTCCATGTGATGTGTGAACAACATTCAACTCCAACATATGCATCTTACCATGATGATGACTAAAATAAAAAATTCTAGTCAATCAAATCATCAGTAGGCAGGGCTACACATAAATTTGATTCGTTTTGGGACGTGTATATTATCTTTTAAGGTGTGGTCTACCTTGTAATTAGATTTACTAGAATTTTCATTCTATGATCTTTATAATAGGATTCATCTGTTAGACGGATTGGATTCCATACATGTGTATCGTAGGCTCTACAATTCATGTATTTATCACTTGAAAAAAATAAAAATAAAAATAAAAAAGCTAATGAAGGTTATTTTGTAATTTCACCCTCCAAATGGTAATTTTGTAATCTCACCGTTGAAAGGCCCTCTACCATGATTTATATTTATTGCAGGCACTATTTTGTAAAATTTAAATACCTGAGGAATTTTGTGGTAAAAAATCTTTTTTACTTTTTCTACTATTTTAAATTTAATTTCTCCATGCAGTTGCCTTTTAGAAATTTGTACAACGTGTGCAGGTTTTTATTTTCTGATGATACATCGCTTAAGAAGAATATCCGACCCGATGAAAAGGTGGACCATACAATGGATATCATCTGGATATAAAACTGCAGTTAACCATTTATCTTGTAGCCCACAAACAACCATTAGTTCACACCATCGTATGACCATTGATTTCAATGATGTAGCCCTTCTGTTGAATAAACCGTCCAAATTATCATTCCAGGTGAGTCTAATGATGAAATCCATCTTTTCCACGGCTCTGATTTCATACGAAAAATGACATGTTGGCAGGAAAGTAATCATCGTATGTTAAAGTCAACATACAACACTGTTGTATGTGAGCACTTTCCAGGGCCTTTTCCTACTGAAGAAAGCTCTGGTACTCTGGCAGAGTGGGACGGATGATAAGCATGCGCTTAAAAGCTACCTTAAAATTGCATACGCGGAATATAACTAATTCAGATTTAAACTGTCCAAATTATGGATCCAACCTTAGATGTACTATAGGCTAAAAAGTAATAATATTTTATTATTTGACCATTGGATTGGTGACGGCTAAAAATGTATCCAACGGTCCTATTTCAACAGGTTATGTGTCCATGAATCACATATTAGAAGTATTCAACCAATTTGATTTTGGGATTTTGATTTAGAAACAGTGGATTCCACAATTTAGTCGGATTAATTTGAGTTAATGGATGGCACATGTACAATATCTGAGGGCCTGCGTATCTAGCATCATATGCTGCCAGAGTATTAAATAACTCAAGGTGGATCACACGTGCCAATGTGGCTTACACCTATGGGATGTGGAAGTCAATATGGTGGGTCCACGTGAGAAGTGACAAATGTATGATAATATCGATGGTAAGGAAAATTACAGACGTACGTGGGCCCACAAGTTACTGGAACACGGGCAGGGCCGTGTTCTCGGGTTCAAAAGAAATCGGATTGGAACGCTCTTATCGTACTGAGTAAACTCAGTTAGGCCTACCATGAATGTATGCAGTCTATCCACGCCGTCCATCCAATTTTACATATAATTTAAGGGGTTGAGCCTAAAATTGAAGCATATCAAAAGATCAAACGGATCATACCACAAGAAACAGTGGGAGTAATGATTTATACCGTTGAAACCTTGTTAGGCCCCACAGTGATGTTTATTTTCCATCATAGACATGGATGAAGGGAAAATATTAAAATAAGTTGGATCCAAACCTTCTGTGGCCCCAAGAATTTTTCAACCGTAGATGTTCAATTCACACTTTTTCATGTAGTATTGGTCCATTTGAGTGTAGGATATTTTGTTTTTTGTCTCAAGATCTAAAATAATTCAATAAAATGGAGCGACGGAGTGAATAAAATACATAAATCATGGTGATAGAGTAGCCACCGTGATACATGGGTTTCTTCCAAGCCGTGGAGTTTTATGAGTTAGGGCCAAAATTTAGGTATATCTAAGGCTTAAGTGGACAACAACCCAAGATGCAGTGGTGATAATAATTCTGACCATTTGAAACTTTCCTAAGGCCTATCATAATGTTTATTTTCCATCCAACCTGTTCAACAAAAAATACATAGACATGGATGAAAGGAAAACAAAAATATCAGCTGGATCCAAAACTTCCTTAGCCCTCAAGAATTTTCAACAGTAAGAAATTAACCCCTACTGTGTGGTCCTCTTGTGTCTTGGACCTACCTTAGTTTTTGATTTACATACTAGAATGATATTTAAAAAAAAAAAAAAATGGATGATCAGTGGGATAAAACACATACATCATGGTGGCCACTCAAAGCTCTTGTCTGTTGCCAGCAGGAGACAGGTAGGTGTCGGACGCAATCCGCGTTTGTAACTCAATATGCTCTTATTGCACTGAGTAAACTTTGTTGGGCCTACTGTGAATGTATCTAGCCTAGCCACACATCTTATTTAAGGGGTTGAGACCAAAATTTAAGCATACCCAAAGATCAAGTGGACCATACAATAGGAAACAGTTGGAATAATGACTTCCACTGTTGAAAACTTTCTAGGCCCCACAGTGATGTTTATTTCTCATCCAACCTATTCATAAGATCACACGGACATGGATGAAGTGAAAACACAAATACAAGCTTGATCCAAAACTTCTGTAGCCCCCAAGAAATTTTCAACGGCAGATGTCCAATTCACACTGTTTCCTATGGTATGGTCCACTTGAGGTTTAGATGCACTTCATTTTTAACTTCAAGCCCTAAAATTATTTTGTAAAATGGATGGCCAAAGTGGATAAAATACATAAATCACGGTGGACGCCACAAAGTTTACTCAGTACGCAATCCTCTTCCCTCAGATCTCACGACTTAGTGGGCCCGCTTATTCATCGAATCCGTCCTCTCCACACGCGCACACATACATTCTCTGTGGCACTCGTGCGATGTCACTTTTTCCCAATACCCTGCTGTAAGCCAGCTCGGCTTACGGAGCCACTGCAAGTGGGCCCCACATGTCGGCCACAAGCTGTTCGAACCGGTGGTCCCCACCCGACTCGAGCAAAGCGGGTTTATTTTGTGTGGGGCCCCTCCTTCTCATGGGGGGGAGTGGTTCAATAAAATACGCCGTGAGCCGTTCTGGATCGTACCCAAGTGGGCCCCACCATTCTCCACTCTCTTTTTTTTTTTTTAGGTGGCCGGCTGTGTGGGGCCCACTCTCGTGGACCACGTCGACGACCAGCACCACTCAGTAAGTGGTCCCACCAACGGATGAGGTTGCCCGGACTCCCGCGTGGGCTTGTCCCCGGCAAGGAAGAGATTGTACGAGGCTGGCAAACAGCATCTACCAACCAGGATTTGACACGTGGATTCAGAGGTCACGTGGCTTTTTTTTAATGCAATCTTCATCTTTATTCCCCACCGAATTTTGGAGCCTGGTTCCTCCCTCCTAGTCCTTGTACACTTAAGTGGGGCCCACCGTTTTGGGCTTATGGAATCCAATCCGTCCATCTGGGTTCCCTCATCATGAAAGTTGGACGCTTCAAAGATGAGGCCAATCCAATTATCATGTGGACCACTACAGGAATCTGAAATGCTGGCCGTTGTTTTCTATGACGTGGCCCACCTAATTATATAGACTTGATATTCGGGAATCCCATCATCATGGTAGGTCTCACGTAACACATAGGTTGGGTAGCACATACGCAATATGGTGGGGCCCACTATAGAAAGCAATGGATAACCATACAGAGAACCTAGAAAGTCAGGTGGTGGTCCACATGGTGGTTGGATTGGCCTGGTTTGTTTGGGTCTACCTTGCATGATGGGATGAAGCTGATGGACAGGCTAGATGCCATAAGGACACGACCAGGTGGGCCCACCTACGAGAATGATATGTTTCTCATGCCTTAACCTCCTACAAGTGGGGCCCATTGATAGATGATATAGACTGCTTATCTAATGGACGGTGGATGTGGAGTCCTTTGCAATCCCTTGAGATTGAACAAAACTAACCTTTGCATGTGGACACTTGAGGGAAAGAACATAGGCCACTGACTATATTTGAAGTAAAAGCAAAGGGATTGGATGGACAAGATCTTCCAATTTGGGAGATTTTTTTGGGCCATGCTCTTTATCTACTCCGTACCCCATCAGATCAACGTTCCAGATGACCAAGCCGTATGTCTCACTTGTCCCAACTCAAGGATGCTGTATTTAGTCTGGAATTTCCAACTAAGGATCTTATTATTTCAGACTAATGTAATGAGTGGTCCAAATTCATTAGGCAAAATCGGATGGTCATTACCGTATGCTGTCTAAAGATTTTGGGTTGTTGTCCATCCACATTTGGATCAGAGATTTGTATGGTCTGGATCGCAGTACGACTATGCAATGCATGCAATGGATGTGACCACAACCACTTTAAAAAATGCCAGTAGAGATTTTATCAAATTCCTACTCCACAACAAACTCAAGCCCAACCAAAGTTATTGAATGGTAGGCCCTTAGTTCAATTTGAGTTGGGTGTAAACAGTAAATAACACAAAGTCAAACATATTTAAGACCATTTAACATATAGGCCTTGCGTCAATTTCAATCATAAATCCTATTTTCCGAACATTAATATTGGAACTTACATAGCATAGAGGCCATGGCATAGACTACTTCAATGCCAAAATGTATTTTCTTTGTTAGCCATGATTTATATATGCATGTTAGTCGTAACTCATATGGATCATATGGAATATATAGTTGAGTTGAGTTGAGTTGAATTGGGTCGTGTTGCCTTAACATGAATTTGAAAGAGGTGGCAATGTGGCAGCGCTAGGATTGGGCTAAGCCCTGGTCCCAACCTTTACTTGCTCAGCCATCAAAGAAAAAGGGTGATATGATCCAAGGTTCGCTTGATTTATTTATTTATTATTATTTTTTTTTGATATTACCTCCATCTTTATACACGGTTTTGATCTAAAAGTGTTTTTAAACTACACATGAAGACCACTAACAAGCATCGTCCATTTTATTTTTTTTTAACATTGACCCACTTGATGATTGGATTGAGCCATTTATCATTAGCCTTGACTTAGCCATGCCCAGACATAGGGCCTAGATTTCAAGCCTGGCCCAATCCTCCAGCCAAGTTTTGAGTAGAGCTTACTTGACTCAACTCGAAAAAGCTCACATCACCTCAGCTTAAAATTGGATTCAAGTCGAGCTGGTTTTTGGAGCTCGAAAAATTTCGAGATGAGTTTGAGCTTGCCCAAGCTCGCCTCCACTCTGATCGAACCTCAACTCGAATCAACTCAGACAGTTCAATGAGTCGGTTATTTTGATATTAATGCTACTCGCCGAGTGTTTTATGAAATCACTCAACGAAGTGTTGTTTCATGTGCCTACATTCTCCACAAGATTGGCCGGTGGTGAGGAAAGAATGGATACTAAATAAGTTACTACAAAAAAAAAAAAAAAAAACCCTTTATATTATAAGATTTTCCTCATATCTTAATTTTGATGCAGCTCGCCAAATGTTTGATGAAACACCTCTAAAATGTTGTTAATGTTTTGTATTGTGTGAGAAACTAAGGATGCCCTCTATGTATTTGAGAAAATGTTGCACATGCTCAAACTCTGCTTGAACTGGCCCGAGGTGCTGACCAAACCAAGCTGAGCTGACTAGTCAGGCTTGAGTACCAAGTCAAGCCGAGTTCGAGTTGAGGTTAGTTACTTGCTGAGTTGTGCAAGCTCGACTCAGTTCAACTTGTATACAACTCTAGTTTTGAGACTAAAACCCTGGCCCAGCCTAGTCCATTATCAGACCTAAACCTATGCCTCCTAAAGTTTGGGATTGAACCACTCAGGTTCAAGTTAGATTGGGTTGCCTAAGGGCTCAGGCCAAGCCTGTCCCAACTTGAGGTTGGGTAAAGGATTTCAGCCTCAGCCATACCCAACCCAACCCAACCTAACCTAAAATTTGGGCTGTCCTAGTCAGGTTGGGGTTGGGTGGGTTGCCTAAGCTACGGTGAGGCCAGGTTTAGGATTTCACCCTAAACCAAACCCAATTTAAAGTTGAGATTGGCCGGTCTGGTTAGGGTCGAGCCCAACCCAAATTCCACCCCTATTAATGGGCAAAGCTAACATAAATGGGGCATATATCAATTTAAACCGCACACGTCTTTTGTACGTGTCACATAGCACAAACCCCTTTAAACAATGGCAACTTATCGTGAAGTGTCGAGTGTCGAGTTGTGTGGGCCCCACGGTGCTATATGTATGACATCCACACCATGCATCATGTTTGCCACCTCATGTTCTAGCCAATCCAAATTCAGATAGTGTAAAATCATGCCTAACACATGTCCTTTGGCACCATGGATTCGAGGGGATTTCAAATCCCTTGGTTGTTTGGCACCATGAAGTAATTGGGGGTTTCAAATGGGTTTGGAATTTAGGGTGAAAACTTGGATTACATCTAGATTTCTACCGAGAGTTGCATGTGTAACATGTGTGTCACTTGACTATTAATCTATTGGACACATGGCCCACTAATGATACTCAAAATAATTAGATTATAAATTGCATCACTATAATTACTTTAATATGATGATCAGCGTCGTCCAAACATTGTCCATGTAAACCAACAGTTAAAAATCATTAGTTACATAATCTTATGCTTGTGGACCATCCAAGACTTGGAAATTCATCATTTTCGGACAAAGTATATATTTTAGCAGGTTTATTACAACCATTGTGTCAAACATTACATACATTCACTAATTAAAGATACTAAAGTTGATTTAGTGATTAAATTCAAACCCCCATGAATATACTATGGATAGCTACTTTTGGATTAAAGTCGATTCTGAATCAAGGGTGCCAAACACAATAGGAGGATTTCAAATAAGGGATTCCGAATTAGGGGGTTCTAAATCCACGCTCCCAAACAAGCTCGATTCCGTGTCCCTAGGGCTCCTCTAATGAATGGATTAGATGGCATATGCACACGCACGGTTTGGAAGATTTTAACGGGTGCCTCAGTCTCATATATTCCTTGTGTGGTGTGGTCCACCTCAGCTCGGGCTCTAATTGGAGTGGATATATGCATTCTTCAGGATGGGCTTATTTTGATCGAGAGTGCCATTCTACACTGATCAAATCTCATATAGAATATATACCTCTTTTCCAAAACTCGTGAACCCAATGCATGCTCCTAGGCCCCATTGTTTAGATATCATGACAGTAAAATCAGACGGTCCTGGTCATCAGTTAAGCTGCACATTGACAAATGATAAAAGAATCTGACCAACGGAGATCTTTTTTCTACATCATTTCTTTTTCATGGCAGTACACGGTAGGGTGGACTCGACTGCATGCTATAGATGTAGCACATGTGGGCCATATTGCTGGTGGCCATTTAGGGAGTGTTTGGATCTTATGTTGCTTTGAATGAGCTACTTATGCTATAAGTAGTTTACCTTGGTTTCTACTTATTCAGCTCATAAGCATGTTTAGTAACCAGTATACTTATCAAGCAAAAAGTAGAAAAACATGTTCGGTTTCTAACATCATAAGTAATTATTTCTCAAGTTTGTTTGGTCCCCCTCACATCCACCATCCATCATGTGGGGCCAATCTTTGATGTGGACCATTCATTGTATGGGCCCCATCTTTGGTGTAGGCTGTCCATAATACAGGGCCTACCTTAGATGTGGGCCATTCATCATTATGGCCTGACCATTAGTATGCACCATTCATTATGTAGGGCCTGCTTTTGATGTTGGTTATCCATCAAGTGAGGCCCACCATAAATGTTATTAGGATGCGGATTGCGTCCTATCCTCGCTTGTCTCTAACCACGAATGGGCAATTCTGTGGGCAGGCCCATGATGATGTATCTTTTTATCTATGTTGTCCATCTCTTTTCTCATATCATTTTAAAGTATGAGCATAAAAATGAGGAAGATCCAATGCTCAAGTGGACAACACCACAGATGACTCTTGCATTTAATGTGACCCAAGCTTATAATTTGGTGTGGTCCACTTGAGGGTTGGATCTACTTCATTTTTTGTGCACATACTTTAAAATTATCTAAGAGAAGAGATGGACGGTGTGGATAAACAGATACATCACGGTGCGCTCTCCCACAAAACTGCCCGTTCATGGCTAGAGACGGGCCGGGGTAGGACACAATCTATGTCCATGTTATTGTCCATCATGTGGGGTCAACCTTCAATATCCACCGCCCATCATGTGAAGCACACCTTTGATGTCGATTGTTCATCATGTGGGCCCACCTTCGATGTGGTCCATCCATCATGCAAGGCCCTCCTCAGATACGGGCCACGCATCATTGGGGCTGACCTTTGATGTGGGCCATCCATCATGTGGGTCCTACCTTGATGTGGATCATCCACCGTGTGTGGCCCACATTGTTAATTGCTCATCATGTGGAGCCCACTTTTGATGTGGATTGTCGATAATGTGGGCCCCACCTTCAATGTGGGTTGCCCATCATGCAGGGCTCACCTTGGATGTGGGTCATTCCTCATTAGGGGCCAACCTTCAATGTGGGCCATCCATCATGTGGGGCCACTTCAATATGGGTCATCCATCATGTGGGGGCTAGCTTCAATGTCCACTACCCATCATGTGGAGCCCATCTTTGATGTAGACCATGCATCATGTAGGCTCCACCTTTGAAGTGGGTCATCTATCATACCAACCCGCTTTAGATGTAAGCTTCTTACCGTTATGGCCTGACCTTTGATGTGGACCATCCATATGTGGGCCCACATTAATATGGGCCATCCATCATGTGAGGTCCACATGGAAGGCCCACCTTTTGTGTGGGCCATCCACCATGTGAGTTCCACCTTCAATGTGGACAGTCCACCACGTGGGGCCTCCTCTGCTATGGACTGTCAGGGAGTCTCTTTTAACAAGAAAAATTATGCTAAAAAAAACTCAAAATAATTGCTTATTAAGGTAAGTAACTTTTGACATATAAGTTACTTTTATGCTTGCCAAACTAACTTAATGAAAAAAGTAAATTACTTACGGAAGTTAAAAAGTAACTCATTTGGTGGTACCCAAACAAGCCCAAGTTACTTTACATAAGTTACTCACCCTCAAGTAGAGTACCATGTTTGATAAACAATGAACTTATCAGCACAGAAGTGGAAAAGTATGTTTGGTTTCCAACTTCATATAAGTACTTACCTCTTGAGTTTGTTTGATCCACCCTCGATATGCACCATCCAACATGTGGGCCCAACCTTTGATATGGACCGTTCGCTATGTTGGGCCTGCATCAACCCTACCTTCAATGTAAATCATTAGTTTTGTGGGGCCTACCTTCAATGTGGACCATCCACCTTGCGAGGCGTACCTTGGAGGTGAGCTATCCATCATGTGGGGCCCACCTTGTATGTGGACCATCCATCGTGCAGGCCTACCTTTAATGTGGATTGTCCATCATGTAAGGCCCAACCTTGAAGTGGGCCATCCATCAAGCAGGGCCTGCCTTGGATGTGGGTCATTCATCATCAGGGACCGACCTTCAATGTGAATTGTCCTCACGTGGGGCCCACTTTGATATGGGTTATCTATCATGTGGGGCGCACCTTCAATATCCACCGTCCCTCTTGTGGAGCCCACCTTTAATATGGACCATTCATTGTGTGGCTGCCCATCATGCAAGGCCCGCTTTGGATGTTAGCCCATCATCATTAGGCGCTTACCTTTGATGTGGACAATCCATCATGTAGGCTCACCTCGATATAAATCATCATAATGTGGGCCACCTTTGATGTGGATCATCTATCATGTGGGCCCACCTTTGATGTGGACCGCCCATCATGTGGGGTCTCCTTCGATATGGACTATCCAACTTACATCACATAAGATAACTTTTAGAATAGTGTTTACCAAACTAATAAGTTTTACCAAAAAGTAACATAAGTTTAAAAAAAATTACTCATTGGGTGGTTATCGCGTGTAGAATTTGCAAACCGTTACGTATTTTTTTTTCTTTTTTCCAGCGCCTGAGGAAGAGTATTCATGGATTTTCAGTTTGCACTAGTGGCGCCCCGTTCAGTTATCTAGACCGTTGATTTAGCTGGTCCAGCACTGACAGCAAAACACCTAAAATTCTCACAGGTTGGAATATCCTACAATCCGACCCATAAATCTCACAATTTTCCAATTATGTGGAGCATGTAACTGTCAACTTACAGGATGCAAACCGAAGAGTTACAATTAGCTACACAAGGAGAATTTCGTCCATCCATGGTGGGGGCCCCACAAGGTCAGTGATCTGGATAAGCAAACCTCCTGCATGTCCATGAGTTCATTTTGTCCCCCGCAGTGACTCACCACAGCCCACAGGCTGAGTGGTCTGATGATATGAGCCGTCCATGTAATGGCCCCCTACGCTACAAGGGGCGGACGACTGGTAAGAAACTCATGCTGAAAGGATGATTGCGTCCATCAGTATCAAGAGATAAATTTAGAAAAATGAAGAGAAACAAAAAAAAAAACAATGGCTCTCATTCAATTCTCTAACAATCAAAGGTTGGGATTATCACTAAAGCTTGATCATGTGATAATATCTCATGGTGTTAGTAGCAAGAAAATGGAAGTTTCAAAATCATTGGGGCCATCTCTGCAAGTGGGTAGCGAGAGTGGCAACAGAGGCAAAACGAACTCTTCTTGCTTCATCAGGCTCCAAGAGAAGGGGTCCAAATCCAATGCAGTTAGTGAAAAAACTAGCTCATTCATCAGATAGGAACCCCACAATGTGAAAAAACTAGCTCATTCATCAGATAGGAACCCCACCATGTGCATACTCTAGTACAGAAAATGTCGATTCACTCATCAGCCAGTGCAAGCATAGAGCAGGAAAACCTAGAATATTATAGAGCCATCTCTCCACAGTACACGTGGCATGGACGGCTTATGTCTCAACATTTACACATTAAGCAATGATATCCTTTATTTAATCGGTGGGATATTTAACTGACCATAGAAAATGAAGAAATGGTCAGTGGTCAAATATTCACAAGGATAAAGTGATGAGATGTGATGCTGAATGGATAGGATTATCTATAACTTGTTTCACTTAAAAGAAATATACGCTATGGATGCTATGGCGGTTCATTGGTGGAGCCAACTGATACATTAACCTGTCATGTAGACAGTGGATGAAGTCCTTTCAGCTCCACAACACTTTCTTGATAAACATGGCCGATTACGAAAACAGAAAGAAGGAAAGCGTTCCAACAATGTGAGGAAGGCACACAGCCTAGACGCGGGTGGACCTGGAGGGGTTGAATCAGAACTGGATTTGGAACTGGTCCAGCTGGGCTAATTCAGAATTTTGATTTTTCCTTGGCCTAGACTATTGCCTTTGGCACACACCTAATGAGCAGACTGGCCCTCTTTGAGCCACGACTGATGGTGGGTCCATTCAGCCTATCCACCATGAGTGCTCCTGCAAGGCAAAGCATCTCTTCAACCCAACCTGCATGAGCTATTCAATAGAGATCGATCTAAGGGACTTCTAACCACAACCTTGCACCTTGTACCATGGCAACTGGGTCCGTACCTTAGTGGGGCCCTATGATAGATGATGACATATTTTTAGCCATGTTCACCAATCAATGGGTCGTGGGTGGACGTGTGTGATCCTAACAAGCTCATGTTTAGGAAACAAGAAGAATGCCAGACGACCAGGAAATTTTGGAGAAATCAACTAAGAAAATGAAATCCATAACCACATTAAGTTAACACCTGTGGCAAATCCAACCATGCATGGCCAGAAATACACCCCCCAACCCACCCCGCCCCCGCGCCCCCCCCCCCCCCCCCACCAACCGAGCCATTACATCCCAAAAACCAATGCCAGCATCAGTCATTGCCACCACCTCCATGCTTTGTGGGGCCCATCATCAGTGGCCATTGGGCAGCGAACCATTCTGATAGCTGACAGCTCCAACACTTGCAGTGGTGTCCCCAGCCTTCTTGGCATAGTAACGTCGGTACATGGAGTCAACCTCAGTAAGGTAGAATGTGCCTGGGGACAGTATGCTTGTGTCGGTGTTGCTGGTCACAAAATCCTTGCTTCCATACCGATGCTCCATCAGCTTCATGGTTTCGACAAACTTCTCAGGTGGAAACTGCACAAGAAACACCAATGCTTACTGTTTATATCAAGAGAGATGTGTACTGATAACAGGGAACTCACAGACAGTGTTCCAATCCATCTGCACCTAATTTGTACAAATGGGGCTCTATGGTTAGTTTATCTGGACTGTTAAACTGACAGATCCCCACCAGGGAAGGAGCCTTTCTTTGTGCAAGATCCTAGCAATCTGAACTTTGGCCTTTTTACAGGAACATTGCTCCATATTTTCCCACTTAACCACTGATCTAAGGGTAAGGATCTTCCAACTTGGGGATGTTTGGTGTGCCATACAACCCCAATGTGCCCAGCAAATCAACAGTCTGAATCACTGAAGCATGGAATGACACGTCAGGAATTATTCACATCTTGGGATCCTACACCCATAATGTGGCAAAAAAATCAATGGTCTGGATCACTGAACCACGGAATGGGACATGAGGAAGCTATTCACATCCAGATGCATCAGGACCCTATATATTCTTGCTGATTACAAATTTTTTTTCCAGTCAATGAAGAGATAATCAATGGCCAATATTCATTCGAGCGGTCAGCAATACCAAGCAGCCCAAAAAATGCCATCTGATACGAAGCACTGCCCATTGAGTACATCTCTTTGATACAATTTCTTCTACATCTAAATCATTTAAATGTCAGTGCATTGGCATGAAATATATGTACAAATGCACAAATTTGATGTCAACGTACAAGCATATGCATACACAACTAAAAGGCACAATGAACATGCCCCTTGAGAACAGAAAGGCCTCTCAATCAACTGCACATCGCCTGCATTCATGGGAACAATCACAGAGAAACAAGGGACCACTGGTGTCTTCTCAAGGGCCATGTGTAGTAGCTACAATGAATCGGCTTAATGATATGTTTCCCCCCTCCCATGCACGCTTGTCTAGGTGCACATATCACATTAGTTCACATTGCCTTCAATGATATCAAGGCCCTAAGATGAGGTGATTGGTTAAAAAGATTCCCAAAGCTGATCCGGCAGGGACAAATCTATGATCATGGTGATGATGAGAGAAAACATAGCTGCCATTGCTTCAATTATATAAACTGCAAAGAGAATAACTACATGAACAAAAAAAAGAAGGAAAAAGAGGCATACGATATGTCTTGACTCGAGTTTCCCAGAAACATTCATTATGCTGGCAATGTTTGATAAGCTGAAGGGATGTTGACCATCCCGGAGTTTGAATGAGAACATTGTGGAAGATAGACCACTTCCATATGAGAACATTACAACCCGTTGACCACCCTGTAAATAGAAGTAAATAAGATTACAAAAAACACAGGCAATGAGCAAATCAATGGTCAAACCAGAATAGCTTGATGATGATGAAGATCGATGGATAGATGAAGTTTACCAGAGTGCTATGCTTTCTATGAAGAATGGACACAAACGCAGCATAAAGAGATGCAGTGTACATGTTTCCAACTTGTTTTGGTAACAAAGTTGATGGCTGGACCTTCACATCGTACAGACACTTCGCAACTTGCTGGGATGTCTGTAGATATGACACAATTAATCCATCATCAGGGAAACCTTCCTGGATGAAGAAACTACATGCTGGTAAAGATGCCATAAAGTGATATTCTTGGGATACAGGATTCACCTTTTCAAGATCACGGCTTTGGTAGCTTTCATCACCAGACAAGCTTGAAAACGGCTCCAGTTTTTCTCTCGCATCCTCCTCAATAGAGCTTATCAATAAAAGCAATTGAGAAACAAAATAAGTTACAACTCAAAACAGGATGTTTCTGCCTAAACGCAGCTAGAGGCAGAGGCTAGAAAAACATAATGAAACATCGCAATATGGTGCCTTTCATCCTCTATAAAAACAGCACTGACAATAGAATAAAATTCAACATTAGCTTCAAAGAGAAAGCATCTGGAGATGTGAGAATACCCCCAGTTACATGTTTTTGCTAGGAACTATATTATATCCAACCAATGCATTGTCAGAACACAGGTGCCTACTCCATTCCATCATGTATATTAAATTGTACACTTCCTGAATGATTTTTCCCAAACAGAATTGAAGATGTTCATGGGATTAAAAAAGCACTGTTGGACAAAAGTTTTGTGATTCTAACGATACTAGCTGCTCCTCATTGAGGCTCCCACACACAGCATCTGGGTTGATCCCAGTGTTCCAAAAATCAAATCAGATCATAAAATCATGACAGGATTGGAAGGAATAAAATCATAAATTCTATGATTTAATGAAAAGGTAAACTTTAATAAAAATTATAAAACATAAATGATGTAAAATAAGATGTATCTAAGTGAACTATCACCTAACATTCAACATCAATCTTTAGTTAACTGACAACATCTGTTGTATTTCTATTAGTATGCAACCAAATAGAAGTTCAAGACCAGTCAAAGAAGTTATAATCTCAGTGATTTCGCTGCAATTCCGTTTCATCTCTTGAATACCATAAATAAATCATTAACTTTAAAACATTAACAACCACGAACATTATGCCATCCCTTTTTTTCCCTTCTTTTATTAGATCATATGACAACTATACAGTTTTACCAAATAGGATTTGTGATGGGATTCATGGGAATCAACTAGCTCCCCTTGCAAACAAAAGAAAATTATAGTAAACAACTCAGACATTGGAAGGTAAAAACCTGGCATCCCTCAAGAAGTCATTGAAGTAAAGCCGGGCAAAGCTTTTCTGCACAAGCTGAAAGAAAAGTCCAAAAATAATTATATATAAGATTAGTTCTTGAAGCTTTTTCAACTCAAAACTCGGCTTAAAAATTGGCCAAAAGATTCCCTCTTCTTTATTTGTGCCCAGACAAAAACCTTGGCTTCAATTTTCCTTAATGGACCCAAGTTTGATTTGTCATAGTCCTACAGGATGACCTTACCCGCAGGGAAAGAGATGAAGCTCATGTGATAGAGGAACTTGCTTGCTCAGTCTCTTTGGCAATCGAATTCTTATTTTTGTGAAAATTTATTCTATTTAAGTACAAATGAGTTATTCTGGAAGCTTTATAGTTGGCATAAATAAAGCAATCACAGATTCTTTAAAACGAATAGTATCCAAAAAAACTGACGACCTTCAGGGACTTGGTGGTTGCTTTTTGGCATAAACTGATTTACTGCACAGATTGCTCAGTTTTTCCAGCATCCATTGAAACAATAGCTTCAATTGATACTCGAAAAATGTGTGGACAGACGAACTGAAGAAACAGAAAATGCATTACCTTGTTGTACGGAGAATGAAATGCAAAATAATCTGCATCCAAAATTGAAAATGGCTTCCTCTCAAATTTTTCAAACCTAATGACAGAAAGAAAATAAGACACAGTAACAATTTCAGACATGCAAGCCAAAATAGATGCAGAAGAAAGAGGACAGTTCTTCCGAATTCATTTGCAACTTACTTGCTACAAAAACGTCTGTAACAAGAATCAACCGCCATGAGATAGCAAGTCTGTGAAAGCTTCCCATCAACAACCTATGACAATGAATTTTGGATTAGTATAGAAGAGAGACACCTAGTCAAGAAGCATGAGCGTTTTTTGTTAGACAAGAAACAAAAACACAAGAATCTATCATTGTTTTCACTGTAGCTGTTCTAAATCTTTTCACCCACTATTATTTCAGGTTTCTCATTTCATTAAGCAGGGTTTCTTGCACAACCATGCTTAGAATTCAGATTTATACTTGGGGTATTCTGAAAGGAAGCACAAATTTGTTATTAGGGCCCTCACCATGCATGGAAGGTCTTGATGTAGGATGGTATCTTGGGTAGGCCAACTCTTCTCTCTATATCGAAGGACTGGACTCGGATATGATTCATTCTTTTAGTCAGTGGCTTTACAGGGTCGATTCTTCCTTAGGGGCAAAGAGGACCAAGCAGAAAACACTTGGGACCCAGGTGATGCTTATTATCATAATAATAGTCCTAGTAATGAGTAGAAACATTTTTTCTTTACTGGGAAGAAAAGGTCATATAAACAAAAGGCCAAACTAGGCAAAGAATGCAGCTTCCTTCAGAGCACAATAAACAAAAGCTCCCACCCAATCCCTATAGAAATCATTTTTCCTATACCCTGCAAACACTTTTAAAGACACCAAAAAACTGACCTTGCCACTCATTCTATCAATCACCTAGATGGGATTTTCGCTTTTGTTGTTAAATGTTCTATTGTTTCTTTCCTTCCAAACAGATCAAAGCACTGATTAAGAAACATAGTTCCTAGAGCTCGTGCCATTCTGTCCACTTACACAGGTTGACCACACATCCAGAGCTCAGCAATTGTTCCTAGCATCAACCATGCCACCGTGAATTGGTTACCACACCACCACCATATTTTGGAGACACACGGGCAAAGAAGGAATAGGTCATAGGTGATTCACACCTTCTGCACTCTCATCCCATGCAACAGCCATTCACAATGATTTTTTCAAATTTGGAGATGATCTCATCAATATCTTGTCAAAAACCACCCACCAGCCACTAGCTAGGAGGACCTTTAGCACTCCAGAACCAAGTTTCCATAGCTGTTCTTCCAACCCCTCCTATCACACTCACAGAAGTACCTGACAGAATTCCCCCAGTCATCATACTCCCAGTGGCAGTTGATGCAGGGTAAGTTTTGCCACCAGATATTAAAAAAGAAAAAAGAAAAAAAAAAAGAAAAAAAAGAAAAAAGAAAAAAAAAAGCACAAAAATGCCAGACAAGTTTTGTTTCTGACAGATTTGAAATCTGTTTGTTAAATGTAATCTAGTAATCTAGAACAATTCAAACTGTGTTTGTTATTAAAAAAAAAAAAATTGTATCATTCCAAATATTGTCCATCAGATGTCCACTAACTTGCCATTTTAGATGTAATTTCACTTTATTTGTTGGTTTATGATCCGTTCAATGCCGGGCCATGATTTTGACAGTTAAGTTATCACCACCATCTTCATCATAGTCATAGTCATCCTAATCATCATCATCATCATCATCATCATCATCGTAATCATTGTAATCATCACCATCATTGGCATCACAACACCACCGATGTCATTGTCATCTTCATTGTCATCATTTGGTTGCCGTCACCACCAACACGGCTGACACCACCACGGACATCATCGGTTACCTCATTGTCATCACCATCAGCATTCTCCTTACCACCACCATCATTGTCATCATCATCGGCAGCAGTGCCATCATCATTGTTGCCATCATCAGCATCATCCTTAATCATCACCACCACCACCATCAGGAGTGTCACCACCATCATTATCATTGTTGTCGTCATCAACATAATCATTCCAATTTCTAGCTAGACAAAGTGAGTTATTGGATTCAGGTTGTCAGTTGGATGGTAATGCCTAATGTTGATTGTCAATGGTTGATGGATGGTGGTTTTGTGAAGTTAGGGCTGAGGGAAGGGAGGAAGGTGAAGAGATGAAATTTTAACTGGTTATTAAAAAAAAAAACTATTTTTTTATATTAAATATTTAACCAAAAGTTGATTGTCAAAGGTTGATGGATGATCGTGTTGTAGGGTTACGGTTGAGGGAAGCAAGATGAAGAGATGGAAATTTCAACTGGTAAAGAAGAAACTCGCTTGTTCAGATAAAATATTTAACGAAAAAGAGGGCATTTCTAGGAGAAAAACTAGTTTAGGAAAAACTAGTTTAGGTTAAAAGCTCCACTTCCAAAACAAGTTTACAAACACGGTTAATTGAAGGACAACCAAGTGAATTTTTACAGTCCTGGTTATCATTGTTTCCAAACAGTCCCCTAAATTCTCCTATCTTGTCCAATTCTGTTCAAGCAGTACACACCTCATAGCCTAAATAGATCCTCTGCTTTCCCATCCCTAAGATTCCACCTAACAAATGGGTTACCACACTGCTTTTGCACCTGCCAAACTTCACAATTGGTTAACTTCAAAAGGCAGACACGATTGTTTATCATTGCACCATTGATCCTCCCACAAACAAACCAATGCTCCATTTCTGATATCAAGGAGATGCCTTGCTAGAATAATATTCCACAATGAGAATGTATCCTAACCCCTAGAGTGTCAGTACCATGAAGTTCTAGAAGCACCCAAACAATTTACCACAACACTTTCTCAGGACCACCTTCTCTCCAAACCATGCCATGTTCCTCTCCAAACTCTACAACCACATACAAAGCAAGGCATGATTCATAATTTTCAGCAATTTAATTTGCCTCCCTGCTTAACTACTTGTAGACACCCCACCCAGGCTAGAATCTTGAGAAAGCTAAGACAATCTGGGAACCATGATCATATCCTAAATCAAACCCTAATCCCAATTTAAACCCTAATCCAGACCGTAAACCAAAAACCAGCCTAACCCTAACCCTAACCTAAACCCTTGCTTTAACCTTAAACCCAGCCTAAACCCTAAACCCAGCCTAACCTAGCTTAAACCCTAATCCAAACCCTCAATCATCACCCAAGTCAAAAGTCAACTTTCATATGGAATTACCCCCGTAGTTCACTCTATTTACCATCCTATCAAGCCAAAAGTCAACTTTCATATGGAATTACCCCTGTAGTTCACCCTATTTACCATCCTACCAAGCCAAAAGTTAACTTTCATATGGACTTGCCCATGTATTTCACTCTATTTACCATCCTACCAAGTCAAAGTCAACTTTCATATAGATTTACCCCTATAGGTCACCCTATTTACCATTTTTACCAACTTCACCAACCACCAAGAGCCAATAAGAGCATGCCATGTGGCATTCCTCTCCTCTCAACCAATCCCAAGCTACCATGTCAGCTTTTACCCCTCTCAAACCCAACAATAACCACATTGTCATTGGAGAAGGCTATAAATAGCCCTCTCGTCTTCACATTTCACATACACTTCCCATTCTTAAAATCCAAGTGAGAGTGAGAGAGAAAGAGAGAGTGAGGGTGAGAGAGAGCTCTCAAGCCTCCAAGATCAGATTTTTTAGTCATCTCTTAGCCTCCTCTTAACCTTCTCAATCCCAAGTCTAGCCCGGATTGATCATCGTGCAACCCATGTCTTAGCCTATTCAAGTTCAAGCCAAAGATCCACTTACTTTATGCAAGCATTCATCATGACATCTATTCCCTTCTCAACCCCCTTGCTTCTCTAGATCTCTAGTGAACGTATATTCTGTGACTTGTCGTACATCGGATCCTGTCACATCAGAAATTCCTAGCAATCTAGCCACTTTTCTTCATCTTTTGGCATAAGCATCATTACATCCACCCTCAATAGTCCTAATCCAATCATATCATTCATCCCTTGAGATTTCACACCACACTAAGTAGAAATCGTACATTTATACAGGCAGAGAGGGTGCATAACACCTTCTCTCTTTGTAATCGAGGTCCCTTACTCGGAATCCCGGATCGCAGACCAAGAGTCAATCTAAGGTAGGAGAGTCTTTGGATTTCTCCAACCTTACATATTCCGCAGGTTCTAGCCGACTGCAGAATTCTGAGATTTATTGGCTAGTGGCGACTCCAACATCCACAAATCAGCCTAGTCACCCCCACCATCAAAACAAAACATATAAATCAACTTGGGTGCCGATTTCCAGCGTTCACAGAATGGCGACTCCGCTGGGGCTAATCAAGATCTCAACGTTAATCTCTTCCTCGACCTTTCTCCTAGAAGTAGGAACCACTCGTCCTAGACTCCTCTTAAAGGATTGAAGACTGAGTAGAGCTAAGTAAATCCTTTTGAGTACCAGAATGTCCTTCCTGGAAAGTTACCGCATAATAGAAGCTGGGCCCTAATTTTGCTAGGGCATGTGGTATGTTGATCGGGGAAGGAGATTTTTCTTAAAGCATGACAGTTGGAGCAAGGATCGGATAGGCAGATGGCACCCCTGGCGAGACAGGATGTATGGATTGGATTGATTGGGGTGGCTGTGAAGGCACAGAGATTGGACTGGCTGGAGATGCCCCTTACATATTTAAGGGCGTAGAGATTGGAATGGATGAGCATGCCCCTTACAGAATCAAAAGTATTGGTGTCGAACTGGCAATGATTGAATGGATGCATTGGACTGGATGGCAAGGCAATTCTCCCTGAATGTTATTAGTGACAGGGGTGCACAATGAGATGGGGCTTACTTGATACAATGGCAGGGGATTCTGGAGGGTGTAATTGGTGGTGGCAACAGCAGAAGAGGTAACCACAATCATTTGGTTGTCAATCAGATCTTGGACCACATGTTTTAGGGCGAAACAACGGTCCGTTGTGTGGCCTCGGGATTGGTGGTATGCACAATACTCATTCTCATTATAATTTGGTAGCAAAGGGTTTGGTGGGAGCCTAGGCAATAGCGGTGTAAGTATTTGCCTTCGAACTAGCAAGGCTAGTATCTCACTGCAAGTTTGGACTATCGGTGTAAACTGCCTAGGTTCTCGAGCCATCCGCATCTGCTGACCATGATTGGGGTACTAAGGAATCTCCCTTTGCTGTTGTTGTTGCCATTATTCCTCTTGAGGAGCGAATTGAGCACCTTGGGTAGAGGCGACGAGATTGTCTTCTCTTGTTGGATGGAGGTCAGGAACATTTCTGTTACCGCTCTCCTATCCAGTAAACCTTCCTTCCACTATCCGTTGTACTGGAGAGGCCTGATGAGGCCAGCAAGGGGAAATCGTCCGAGCCCTTCTTCCGGCTTCGACTTGTTCGCCAGCACGGATGAGTTGGGTACAGTTGGCATATGAATACGAAACGAGGCATCCAGAGATACTCGGGTTTGCCGAGTGGATGATCATGTAGATTTGCTCCTCGACATCAATAGGTGTTTTCATTCTAGCGGCCATGGCCCGCCACTGTCCAACGTAAGTTGATAATGACTCATCATTCCTCTGCCTTAGGGCAGCAAGATCAGCCCTTTTGGGCGCTACATTAAGATTGTACACAAAACGATCAATGAAAGCTTGGGAAAGTTGTTCCCAAGTTTTAATTCGATGGTAGTCTAATGACGTGTACCAATCTAACGCATCGCCTTTTAAGGATTTTTGAAACAAACGGATCAATGCTTCGTTATTACCTGCCAAAGTTTTAAGCTCTCCACAAAATGCTCTTAAGTAGTCAATGGGACACCTTGTACCATCATATTTGCTGAATTTTGGTACATCGAAGTCTTGAGGTACCATTGCATCAGGGAAGGGACAACGATCCCTGATCTTGGTAGATAGGAGATCCACCCCCTGCTGCTTCCGTAGCTTCCTTTGCATATCTTGCAATTGCTCTCGGAGCTCTTCAATTTCGGAGGGACCAGTCGAGAGGGGTTTTGCCCCTTGGAATTGATTGGATCTCCTATTAGGAGGACGATGTGCGGGAGGGTTGCTCCCATTTGTATGTTGGGCTGATTCAGCAGGAAGAGGGAGAACAGGATTTACTGGAGGAACGAAGGAGAAAGCAAAAGGAGTTTGTGAAATTGAGTTGCTTTGTACACTAGGCTGTGTTGCTTGCATGTTTGGTATGGCGCCTGGTACCAGGCGAAGCAATAGCTCTTGCAATGCCTTGAAATTTTGAGACATCTCATTCAAGGCTGCAGTGACTGGCATATCTGTTGGAACTACCGGAGGTGTCAATGCTGGTACCGGTGCGGATGATGATGCTTCAAGAGCTGGCAGAGCTGCCGGCTCTTCTTCATGGGTAGTCATAGTTGCATGGGATTGAGTAGTCGTGGCTAGGATTGATGCCCAAACAAGTGTAAGCCAAAGATTGCTATTTTTTAGTTTGTTTGTTTGTTTGTCTTATGACTGTTAGGTATTTTTTCTTGTTTTCTATGAATGCAATGATGAATGTCCCTTGAGATTGGAATACCACATACTTTCGAGTCGGGTCTCAGCTAATGTGCTCTAGCATATCCCCAGTGGAGTTGCCATTCTGTGAACGCTGAAAATCAACGCCTACGCTGATTTATATGTTTTGTTTTGATGTTAAGGGTGACTAGGCTGATTTATGGATATTGGAGTAGCTACTACTAGCCGATAAATCTCAGAATCCTGCAGTCGGCTAGAACCTGCAGAATACGTAATGTTGGAGAAATCCGAAGACTCTCCTACCTTAGATTGACTCCTGCTCTGCGATCCGGGATTCCGGGTAAGGGACCTCGATTATAAAGAGGGAAGGTTTTATGCACCCTCTCTGCCCATACAAATGTACGGTCTCTACTTAGTGTGGTAAGAAATCTCAAGGGATTAATGATATGATCGGATTAGGACTAGGCACACATGAATTTCTGATGCGACAAAATCCGAGATTTCGGCAAGCCACAAAGCATACGTCCAATGATATGTCTAGAGGGTGGATGTAATGATGCTTATGCCAAAAGATGAAAAAAAATGGACTAGATTGCTAAGAATTTCTGATGTGACAGGATCCGATGTACGGCAAGTCACAGAGCATACGTTCACTAGAGTTCTAGAGAAGCAGGGGGGTTGAGAAGGGAATAGATGTCATGATGAATGCTTGCATAAAATAAGAGGATCTTTGGCTTGAACTTAAATAGTCTAAGACATGGGTTACACCATGATCAATCCGGGCTAGACTTGAGATTGAGAAGGTTAGGAGAAAGCTAAGAGATGGCTAAAAAATCTGATCTTGGGGGCTTAAGAGCTCTCTCTCATCCTCACTCTTTTCCTTTCTCTCTCTCTCTCTCACTCTCACTTAGATTTTAAGAATGGGAAGTGTGTGTGAAATGTGAAGAGGAGAGGGTTATTTATAGCCTTCTCTAATGGCAATATGGTTATTGTTAGGTTTGAGAGGAGTAAATGCTAACATGGCAGCTTGGGATTGGTTGAGGGGAGAAGAATGCCACATGGCATGCTCTTATTGGCTCTTGGTAGTTGATGAAGTTGGTAAAAATGGTAAATAGGGTGACCTACAGGGGTAAATCGATATGAAAGTTGACTTTGGCTTGGTAGGATGGTAAATAGAGTGAACTACATGGGTAATTCCATATGAAAGTTGACTTTTAGCTTGGTAGGATGCTAAATAGGGTGAACTACAGGGGTAATTCCATATGAAAGTTGACTTTTGGCTTGGTAGGTTGGTAAATAGAGTGATCTATAGGGGTAATTCCATATGAAAGTTAAGTTTTGGCTTGGGTGATGGTTTAGGGTTTGGATTAGGGTTTAAGCTAGGGTTAGGCTGGGTTTAAGGTTAAAGCTAGGGTTTGGGTTAGGGTTAGGTTGGTTTTTGATTTACGATTCGGATTAGGGTTTAATTTAGGATATGATCATGGTTCCCAGATTGTCTTAGCTTTCTCAAGATTCTAGCCTGCGTGGGGTGTCTACGCTACTACACCTCTTTCACTTCGACAAGAGATAGTTCTTTTTTTTGTGTGTTTTTTAATTCCATTCCTTCCCACAAAACTCTGTCAAACAACCATTTACTCTTAAAAGCTTAAGCTATCAGAGTGTAGTGTATCAATGTATATCAAGGGACTTTATCACGTCAACCCCCCCCCCCCCCCCCTCCCCCGACACATGCGGGGTGGGAACTCCGCACGGGAACATACTGACAAGGGTGGAGGGACACTCACACCATAAATAGCTCAGGTTTGATTTCCCGGTCCTTAGGCCGGACCTAATTTTCCTGACCCCCCGTGGGAGAATGATATATTAGCGAGGCATATTTGTTGCTCTCGAGATTCGAACATAGGACCTTCCATTTACTCTAAAAGCTTAAGCTGTCAGAGTGTGGTGTATCAATGTATATTAAGGGACTTTATCACTTCAACAAAGTCCCCAACATTACCAATGCTTACGAGCCACTGAAACAACAACATGAAATAAAGTCGCATAGCAAAAGAAGCCAAGCTTTGATGAGGTTTATATGACCCCAAAAGGAAAATATCTAGCCTTCCAAGTGGAAAGCCTCTTCTATTTCTTTCTATCAACGAATTTGACTTTTGGAAGACTTCCCCAGACGGTTGTGGGGAGCAAGCACACCTACCCCCAGAATTTCCAAGGAGACTCGAACTTTTAAAGCCTTACTTAAATTGAGAAAAATGTAGCATATTTTATTTCAGAAATTCAACTGGTCCCATTGCTTCTGTGACACCATCTAACGAAGATTTTGAGGAGAACAAAAACAGTTGTTGTTAATTTTTGGGTCTCTAATTTTTGTTTCTGGTATTGAGTTTTAGAAATTTTCAAGTAGATAGAGAGTAGCTAAGCATGGTAAGTTAGGAGCAGTTTAGTAATATCAGATTGTGGAGCCATTTGGAGGTAGTTTAGGTCTTTCCATTATCATATTAAAAATTGGGGTTTAGTGTCCTGATATAATTATATATAATATATATATATATATATATATATATATATATATATATATATATATATATATATATATTTATTTTAATATAATTATTTAGTATTTTTTATATATATATATATATATATATATATATATATATATATATATATATATGTATATATATATATATATATATATATATATATAGTTGTTAAATCGAGACTAAACACGCAATTGCAATGTCCGTTTTCCTAATTCCATTGTCACAAGGAAGTAGCTAAGCATAGTAAGTTAGGAGAAGTTTAGTAATATCAAATTGTGAAGCCATTTAGGGGTCATTTAGGTCTTTCCATTATCATATTAAGAATTGGAGTTTAGTGTCCAGATAATATATATATATATATATATATATATATATATATATATATATATATATATATATATATATATATATATAGCCCAATGCTCAGTAACGCACCAGCTCGCACTCTACTCGTCCAGACGTTTTTGAGAACTCATATCACGTGATGTGAGCTAAAATCCGAACTATCCATGTGATGCAGCACTCCATGAAACCCCTAGGGCCCAACTTTTACCCTGATCCAACACTTTGGTGGGCCATGACAAAAGGAAACAGTTTCCTCCCTTGATCTGCATCTCTCTTTGCTATGGCCCACCAGAGTTTTGGATGAAGTTGAAAGTTGCTATGGACCATGACACATGTGCAAAGGTGCGCACATGAGCATCTCTCTCTCTCTCTCTCTCTCTCTCTCTCTCTCTCTCTCTCTCTCTCTCTCTCTATATATATATATATATATATATATGGGAAATGGTACTATGAGGTCGAGCTGTGTGGGCCCTACCATGATGTGTGTTGAACATCTACACCATGCACTTGATGGGTCCCCTTTAGGTTATAGGATATCCCAAAAATCAGCCTTATATGGAACTTAGGTGGGCCATACCATCTAAAATCATGTGAAGATATGCCTATAACATATAAAAGTACTTGGTGGGGCCAACCTGAGTTTTGGATGCGGCTGAAACTTGGTCTAGCCCCTCATCCAAGTGGGACACACACAATGGATGGGCTGGATTTGTGAACCACATATTGGTGGGCCCAATAAATGATTATGAATGTTTTAATGGGAGGGTAACTCCTCTCAATTGTTGTATGTGGTGTGGCCCACCCAAGTCATAGATTGAGTAGCTTTTTAAGCGCATGGCCCACCATGGAATGGTGCATCTGACTGATGGGGTAAGATGTTCGACACACATCATAGTGGCGCCACACAGCTCGACCTCATGGGAAGTTCCCATGAGGTTGACCTCATAGTACCATTTCCCTATTTTTTAAATATATATAAAGGACTTTACGTGGTTCATTTTGGTTTTCCTACAATTTTCTGCTATGTCAGTAATTTAGACATTGTAAAGATGGATTTTATAGCCCTTGATAGAGTGGGATGGAGGAAAAGGATTCATGGAGCCAGCCCCAATTAGTTAGGATAAGGCTTAGATGACGAGAACAAAAGATAGATTTTACAGCTGGGTGATCTCTTGTTCATTACTTGTTCAGTTTCTTGTTGGGATTGAAATTGGATTCTTGTGGTGGCAAGAAGTGCTCATGGTTGAGGCAGTCAGAGCACATATGCCAGGATGCAAGAAGCAATTCAAGAATAGTTGAATCACTTCAAGAATTAAATAGGAAGAAGGATTAACTAATGCGTATAATTACACATCCAGCAGCCCGGTGGGGAGGTGATGAAGGATTTCAAGGCTGGTTTTGGTCATGAGAATGATACAGCTCCCCTGCGAGATGTCGATCAACTTCTAAGTGATAAATAGCCTAATTCTGTTGAGAAAATGGTCGGACTTGTGTGGGAATCCAATCCCATGGAATGACTGATTGGAACTTTGGAGCGAAGCCAAGGCTCCAAAGAAATTCAAGTCGACAATCTGAATTTAATGGAATTGGATATTTCCCTAATTGGATTGAAAATGTAGACAATTTTTTTTCAGTTAGAAGATTTTATTTTATTTTATCTTTTTGAAAGTTAAAAAAATAATAATAATAATAATAAAATTTAAATTTTAAATTTTTAAAATTTTAAAAAATTTAAAAATTAAAATAAAATAAAATTAAAAAAAGAGGTCAAATTTGGAAACATCATAAAACATGAACCCGCATATCAACAGTACAATCAGGCCAATAGAGGAAGGAACAGGAAGCTTAATGTCTGTGTAGGACTGAGGATTTCCTTTTTCAAGACTTCCAGAATAGAAGAGGTCCATGTCCAAGCTTTAAAGCAAGAAAAGTAGCTCATTTAATTGGGCAGAAAAACCATATGAACAGCAAAATCATAATAATTCCATCGAATGTCTTGCGTACTAAGAACTAGATACACACAATGCAAACCTTCTGGATATAGATACACGATAATTTGAAGATTTATCTATCATAAACCAAGGCATCATGAGGTCCATGCATCATGCTTTGCAAAAACACACAACATAAATAAAAGCATAAGAGGAGGCAAACCGGGTATTCGCTGGCAAGATTGGGCTTGTAAAAGTCATAAACATGAGACATGTGAGTCCCTCTATATTTGCTTTCAAATGCTATTGGGGCATTTGGTCCAATCAGCATTGCAATGGCAGCTGCTCCTCCGGTGGGCCGGGCTGGCCCTTCAGCATAGACCTAAAATGAAGAAGCTGTTAGCAAGCAAAAAGAATCACTTGGTCGAGACCTACAACAAATCTATACACACTCATGCAGTCTTGAGAATGATAATCAATTCGCAGGATACGGAAAAGGTATAGGCAAAACGTGAAGCCAACATCCAAATGTCAGACTTTCCCACTCATGTTGCTACTTGCAAGTCGTGAACACTATCACCTCTGTAGTTAGTGTCACAACTAGGGTTGGCAATTGTTGGGCTTGAAAAGGTCTCAGATGCGATTTCTTTTTAACTGCTAGTGTCAAGCCTATAAAGCCGATCCTGTTCAAATTTTGTCTTTCTGCAGCCTGGCCCTGGCCCATGGTTAGCTTTAGTTGCAATTGTGCTGGGCAAGTGTGACCAGGCCCCACCCATGCACTAAGGATCCTAGTAGGCATCCCTCCCAGCCTGTGAGCCATGGAATCAGCCAATCAAGCTCTTGCTGGATGAAGCAGTAATAGGAAAAATACTCGGGCCAGAACTGTTAGATTAAGGATGGCTAGGCCAACCTAAAATGCCTTAGCATAAGTAAAGCCCAGCGCAATTAGTGATCTGGCATGGAAACTCCGCTTAGTGTGACTTAGTATAACTCAGACCCAGCCCAAATAGTTATCTGGCCTGAAAACCCAGCTTAGTGTGACTTATAAGCCTCTAGGCTAAGCCCAAACCTGGCCAAGGTGGACTCAGGCTTGCCCCAGGGCAGTCAAGTCCAGTTGCACCTCTAGCTATAGTTTTGGGTTCTAGGAAGTAGCAACAGTACTACGTAAGTCTTAGATGGTGATGCTGCCTTCACGAGTTCCAGCTAGTTTTTTACATGCATGCAGTCATGAGAAAATACCAACATCCAAGTAGGGAAAATGTGAACCCATCATTCCCTCTTTTCTTTTCTCTTTTTCTTTTTGAACAAAGCTGCCATCCAAGTGTCAAGAAAATTTATGTTATCAAGTACCTCACAGTCCCCTATATATATATATATATATATATATATATATATATATATATATATATATATATATATATAACACGCACACACACCGCCACACACTCACGCCGTAGTGGGATTTCACCACCTATGGGTACTCGAACCCTTGACCAGGTGTTGAAACTCCTAAGAGTCTACCACCGGAGCAAGAGCAAGGACCCACCTCACAGTCCCATTCATTTTATATGCTTTAGTTTTGGCTGGATTAGATTTTCGTTAGTCTGGTTCAATCGCATGTGTCACGCACCTCACTAATTTATTTACTAAATCTAAAGTGAAAACCAGGCCTTCTTTTCGTTCCTCATTTTATCATATATGCAAATGGTACTGTCTAGAATTCTCCTTTTTTCATGGTTTAATCTGTCAAATTTCATATTAAATGATTATCTTTCTTCATTGATACTGAGTAGGAAGTGGGCAATATATAAGCTTATTTTGTTTGTTGCATGAACTTAATGTAAGTAAATTATATGAACCTACTTATGAGTAACTAAAATGTACTTGTAAGTGTTCGAGGCCAAGCCACTTTGAACAATCCTATTACTGAAGGGAGGCATTATTCAAGCAACAATACAAGCAGACATCAAGAAAAGCAAGTTTCAACCCAACAACTAATCAGCATCTTTTCATTAATCAGCACCAATTGAAGTAAACATAAGATGGTCAAAGGCTAATACCGCACTGTCGGTGCAAACAACAAGTCCATAGCGTCCATCCCAAGAGCTACTCTCCACCCAATTTACACAGTTGAATAAAGCTGCAGTTCCACCATAGCATGCATTTGTTGAATCAACTCCTTCGATGTCCGTATTCCCGAATTCCTGTTTTTTATTCACATGAATAAGGGGACAATGCAATCCCATTCTGAGAAACATAAAAAAACAAGAAGATGCTAACACTCCAGGATGAAAATGTGCTCGAGTTTATGGGCCTTTTCAAGAACAGAAGGAACCATGAAATGTTGCACTCTTTTTTCTCTAAAGAACATGCATAGCCAAAGGAATTGGAAAAAAACCTCAAAGATTTGCATCAGCCAAGTCTTTATGGATTTGCTCTTGTCTATCACAGTCTCACTGCCCACTTCCAGGCGACCAATTTGTGTTGGGTCAATCCCATATTTCTCAAGAAGGGAAGTAACAACTGTCAAGCTGAACAAAACCTTTTGTCAAGAATCAAATCTTAACATAATACACAGGCATCCAACTAGTCATGGGTCATGATAGGTTTTAACAAGTTATGTATCATTCAGAAGACCATAAACCACAGTTTACTGGGAATAGCTCTCAGCAAAAACGGTCCACATATGGACTATAGATACTTGGTATTGTTATTGAGTGCATTTTTCCATGGAAATGTTAAAAGGTCAACGATTAAATTGCAAGAGGTGTCTCTTGTCACCTCGGAAGCATTTAACAGCTTTTATGAAAGATTTCTATATCCATGATTTCTGAGTAAAACTTTGGAAATCGAAAACAATTTCTGAACAGACTAGAGAACTCTTCACAAATTGAGGAATGGTAGGTTTCCATGGAAGATATTTTCATTTCCAAGATTTTCGATGTTCCCTAACAAGATCTAACAGACTGGAGAACTCTCTTGTAAAATCATAAAAATGGTTTATTGCTTGCAACCTTTTCTAACTTTGGAGAAAAGTTCATATCCAGGCACTTGATAATGGATCATCCGGATTACAGTATAGAAGGAAATCGAGGATTAGAGAGTGGTCCACAACCTCATGGAAATGACATCTTCCAACTCCGTACAAAAGGCCATGCAATCTTGCCCAAGTCCAATAGTGTATTTCCCTTTACTTGCACCATCATGATCCTCCAGAGCTTCCTATGGTTGCATGTGAAAAAAGACAATAAGAAAGAATTTAATAGTAAATACTTTCACCATCATGATCCTCATGAGCTTCTTATGGTTGCACATGAAAAGGACCAAAACAAAAAAAGAATTCAATGAAAAGTACAGCAATTCAAAATATTCAAAGCACATGCCTACAACAGAGAGAGAGAGAGAGAGAGAGAGAGAGAGAGAGAGAGAGAATAGGAAGAAGGTTGATCTGATCAAATTCTCCTCTACTCTCTCCTCTTTTCCTTTTGAAAATTGAACAATATTAGGGTGATGGTTTGCCACCATTTTCAAAATGGAAACTGTTCCAGTGTCTCCCTCTCTCCTCTAATGGTTTCTCTGTCTGGCAGATTAGTACAAGGTAACAATTCGAGCCAAGGATAGTTGCCAATTCGTGGTACAAAAAGGCAACATCCAGACCATTCATAAGGTGGGTCCGGCCGTGAGCATTCCATGGCCCAAAAGACCAGTCTGGTCCACTCATTATTGGACTCCATGTCTACATCACTACCATCAATCATTCCTGTCTAACCACCCATTTTTACTTCAAACAACTGCAGTCCACTTATGAGTAGACAGGTCTTACCTTCCCAGACACGGATTCCCACATACCATCCCACATGCTGAATAGCCCAGATCTCTCTCTCTCTCTCTCTCTCTCTCTCTCTCTCTCTCTCTCTCTCTCTCTCTCTCTCTCTCTCTCATACACACTTCAATTGACGTGTGGGCCACAAACCCCCTCTTCAATCTAATCCTCATGCAAAATAACCTCAGCATTTCTCTTCAGAAATTTCACTCTTTCTTAAACGGGACAAAAACAACAGAATCGACTAAATTTGGACAATTCACGATACAAATTAGAGAGAGAGGGAGAAATTCAATACAAAGGTGCGTTTGGCAGCAGAAAATATCAAGAAATTTCTCACGATTAATCAGTCTAATTTAGTGAAAAATGTCCTGACATTTCATGAAATCTGGTGAATCAAACAAACCCTGAAGCAAGAAAACAGCGTCAGTGAAGTACATTGGTGGAATTTTAGAAAGAAGAAAAGAATCAAAAAGATGAATGAATGACTCCGAAGGCGACGAAAATAAATGCAGAAATCCAATTCCAATCTATTCCGAAGGGATACCAGATAAGCGAAAAATCCATCCCATGCAAGAAACGATTTTTGAAAGAGAAAGAGAAGAACCCTAGGAAGCAGTTACCTGTTGAACGCATGTAGGAGGGAAGTAGATATCCATGGCGAGAATCCCGACGTCCTTCTGGGAATCCATTTCCCTCCCTGGAATAGAGAGAGAGAGAGAGAGAGAGAGGAGAATCGGTCACAACAGGAATTGTGTGAGAGAGTACAGGTAGAAATGACCATTACTTCGGGAGTAGGCGGGGAGATATATAGCACGGACTTCCGGAATTTAGACATGGCTTTCTCCTTTTTTACAGCCTATGCCATTCAATTCGAACTGCCGGAATCTGTTGGCCATGGATTGCGTGGTGAACCCAACGTCATGCAGCTCCACCGTGTGAAGACTCCGTGGGGCCATCATGATGTATGTATTTTATCCACGCTGTCCGTCCGTTTTTCCAGCTCACTTTACGGCATGATCCCAAAATTGAAATATATCCAAATCTCAAGGGGACCACCGCAGGAAACGGTGGGAAATGAACGTCTACCGTTGTGGTGTGGTCCACTTGAGTTTTGGATATTCTTCAATTTTATAATAATACTGTAAAATGAGCTGGAAAAACGGACGTACAAGGTGGATAAAATACATACATCATAGTGGGCCCCACAGAGTCTTCACACAATTGAGCTGCATGGTGTTGGGTTCATCACGCAATCCGCGTCGGAATCTTCAATTTTGGGGGGATAAGCCGGGTTCGAACCGGATGCCTCATTCTTGAATTGACTGGAAGACCCGCCTGTTGAATTATATGATACGATGGCCCACAGTTTCATTTATCATACACACTTTCAATTTTGGGAAGTGGGGCCTACATTTCGGTAATCCAAACCAATGATATGTTGATTATAAACATGGAATCGACAAAATGAATGGTTAGTATTTTTTTTTTCCAATTATGCTTTCAAGGAATAGACCATCCACGGTTAGAAACAACGTACCAACGGTCAGGATTACGAAAATATGGGTCCTGTTTGTCAGAACTGAAAACATGTGTATGGGGCGCAATGATGAGGGCCTTGTATCGTGCAACACTCAAAGAGCATGTGTTTAAAGATCAGGACCGTTCATCTGACAGGTTAACCATGTATACTCCCACCTGGCCTCAAAACACCTAGTCTGTTAATCACGCGGATCACAGATGCGAGTTCAATGTTGTTTGCTAGTTAATATCTATTAGCTGCCCATTCTTACACGTGTTTCCACCAGAGAGTGCAACAGCCTGATTTTTGGGCAGTGCTTAGCTTGATGAACGGTCTTGATATTGAATGCATGTTCTACGCTGGCACATGAGCTTGCGAGTAGGATTGTAGTCTTTCGTACTTGCACGTGTATCCATAGCAGGCCACCACCGTATAGCGGCGTGCGACGACGTGGTCGTTTGAATTTCTGAGAAGATCCTTCGTCTCGATTATGAATGACGGAAATGATACAGTAGAGCAGGGAGAACCGGAATATGGTAGAATCATCTCTCCATGGTACGCATGGATGGATTAATGATCCATCCGGACCGTCCATCTAGTGGTAGCTGTAAAAAATTGATCCACTACTCAAAATTATACATTAGATCAGCATAGATATCACATTAATTGAATTTAGATGGCTAGGATCATCCGGTCACGTGGGCTGTGGTGAGATGGCTCTAGCATATTCCGGTGCTTCCTTTCCCATGGTATCATATCTCACGATGAAATATGAATGACATGAGATATACTTTGATTCTTGGAACATGAGGAAAAACCTCTAGCCAACCACAAACGCACCATACGTGCCAATGCCATATGTACATGCAGGATCCGGGATGCTTATTGGGTAGTCTCTACTCCACATCCAAAGTCCAATTCCAAAATCCATCTCGTCCGTTTATCAGATGGAGCAGACATGATGTCTAACTTCTCCGACACAAAATGATAACCAACGGTTCAGATTTAGCATTCAAGTCTCATTCACCTAATGATTGGGAAAGTGTAATATTTAGCAGATGAAACACATGATGGAGTGGACCGTGTGATGGACGTTCTGGATTCTGCTCAGATGTGCTTATTTGGCACGTGTAGTGCGTTTGTCTTTCGCGCTTGAAGTGGGACGTCTGTAAATACCATTCCGTTGGAACTTTGAAAAGCAGCCTGCGGACGTGATTTGAACAGGTGGCTACCGTGTAGTTCTGTTTAATTAATCTTCAGGCAAGAGCGACTACACGAGGTAGATGATACAGTACAGCTCTGTAGAACCGATATATGGTAGATCCACTTCCTCATAGGATCTGTCCATCTAGTGGGACCTATCATGGATGGGACATACTTCAAGAAGCACTGCCAGACAATCCTAGACGTCAATTTACTTCACTTTCCTGCAAGAAATTTCAGCCTTAAAACCTTTGCTTCTGACCGTTGGATTGAAGAACTTGACTAGGTAGTTAAGCCCATCTGCAAGTGTATTTTGAATTGTTTAACATCCACGGTTGATAAAGCTAGATGGACGGTCCCGATTAATACCTTACGATATCTCACTTGCTAGGTGGAGAGATGGCTCTACCATATTGCCGTGTAGATGCTCTGCAATATCGAATCCTCTAACGAATCGGACAGGAATCGTCTTCACGTGACAACCTGTTTTACCAAGCGCGTAAAACAACCATTCTCTGTGGGGCGACCGTAATGCGCATATAAAATCCAGTCTGTCCATCTGGTTTTGTCTGCTATTTTAGACCATTGATACAAAAATCATCCAAATCCACAACTTAGGTGGGCCATAACAGGCAAAACAATGAAGATGGGATTACAACCATAGGTTTGTGTGGGGCCCATTATATGTACCTTACATCCAGCCCATTAATCAAGTGTAACTCACTGTACAAATCTAAGGTGGGCCAAACCACGTGAACTTAAGTACCTATTTGGGAGCGTGGATTTGGAACCCTGGATCCGGAGCCCCCGCGATTTGAACCGAGTTAAAATCCTCCTATTGTGTTTGGCACGCGGATTGTGAATCACTTTAATCCAAAAGTGGTTGTGCGTGATATATCTACATAGGGTTCGACTTTTATTACTAAATCAACTTTAATATCCCTAATTAATGTGATATGTAATTTTTGATACAATAGTTGTGATAAGCCTACTGAAATATATGCTTTGCCTGAAAATGATGAAATTTCAAAGCTCAAATGAACCACAAGCATGAGATTATATTTGAGTGACTAACCAATGATTTTTAATCATTGATTAATATAGACAATGTTTGGACTGGACAATATTTAAATGGTGTTGATTTACATAGATAATGTTTGAAAGGTATTGATCATTATTAGTGGGCCATGTACCCAACAGAATGATAGTATAGTGGCACACATGTTACACTTGTAATTATTGAAATAATTTTAGGTGTAATCCATGCTCTTCCTGTGGTTTTTGAAGAGGGGATTTGAAAACCCTAGTTACTTTATGGTGCCAAACAATCTGGGATTTGAAATCCCCTCCAAGCCGAAGTGCCAAACGACCCCTAAAGGTTTTAAAAGTAGCTTTTATGTTGTTTCCTATGGTGTGGTCGATATGTGTTGTTGTTATTATTATTATTGTTGTTGTTGTTGTGGTGGTGGTGGTATGATGTTTTGAATGTACGGTAGATATAAGGGTTATTGGCGGACGGACAGAGAGGATTTTACATATACAACGTGATGGGCTCCAAATAGCTTAGTTGTTTTACAAGATAAGTAAAACAGGTGTAGCATGCACGCGATTCCGTTCCCAACTAATCTGTTAGTTATTAAATGTGAGAGACCATAAGAAATTTATTGTACGTAATTAACCATTGATTTTTTTTTAATCCAATTGGGTGGATATCTATTAAACAGTGTGTATTTTTATGTAAGTGCTCATCCATGTTGTGGGCCACTGAATAAACGGTTCTGATCGTGACCATATAAAGTCACCATCAATACGAAGGAAATAGAACAGATTATTCTTCAATCTACATGGGATTCCATGAACTACGCCGACACGTACGGCCAAACCTCTCTCTCCGTTCAAACCGATCTTACCTACTATCATTAACACCGTTTAAAAGCCTCCTAAGTTAGGGCCACCAACCCATAAAGTGGTGCTAACAACACATAACAACCGTCCAATCCTGATGAGGGAGTTGTTAAGAACTTCAGACGCCGACGTGGCACGTTTGTATGCCAGAGGCCATTGTTTTATTTTTCAACCGTCCATTTTTCTCTCAAGCATGTGTGGTGCACCTGATTAGGGATGTCCGTGGGCCAGACTAGGCTGGCTGGCCCACCAGAGAATAATCAAAATTTTAAATAAGACCAAGCTGACCAGTTCAAGATGAGCCCCAGCACATGGCTACCGTCCAACTTTTCAAATCCGTTGGTACTGTATGATGTTTGCATATGCGCGAACACGCACGCATGACAGAGAATGATGCCCATATTATTTTTTGCTTCTTTTTTTTTCGTTTGTTTTCTTTTTTTGCTTTGATTAAACCGGAGTTCAGTCAAATTTCGAGTCACAGCTAGTTAAAACAGCTCGTAAGAGAATTATAAGATCTCTTACCTCAAGCGACGGTTGAGATTGGTCTATAACCTTAGATTTTGGATAAGGGTATCGATTATGAAAAAAATGAGAGGACGGTGTATACTTTATAGAACTATATGGTTTTTTAAGAGATTCGGAGTAACTTCTAATATAATAAAACTATGGCATACTATGTTAGGCCGTAGAGCTAGGATTGGGAAAAAAAGAACAAATTAGTACTAAAGTAAAAAAATAAAAAAAAAGCATGCAAAGTTAAGTCATACCTTGCAGACTTTTGAGAGCCTAGGTAAGCAAAATATTAAAAAAATGAAAGCAGAATAAGGCATGAGTGGGTGTAAACGTTGTAAGTGTGTAGGGAATATGCAGAATAGAATATGACTTGATTTTGAAAAGTAAGAAAGAAAAGAGAAAACCATGCACTCTTTTCAATCAAAAGGGATGGTCGAACGTCTCAAATTTCGACCCTACTCATTAACTTCAGTACCGGCTTCGGCTTTGACGTTAACACACAGGAGAACCTGACAAAATGAATATTTCAGAGAGAACAAAGAGTTAGGCATGTGCTTCGATAGTAATGAAAGTTAGATATTGTCAGAGCATATTCGAGCAAAGCCAACTTTCTTGGGCCAAACTCTCTAATGACATCTTCTTCTCTCCCTCAAATTGCTTTCTCTTTAGCCTTTTGTTCATGTCTCGTCTCTTAAACTCCTCTATCTCTAGCAACGGGTTGCACCACATACCCTGATAATGTGGATTGGGCCATGTCGAGCCAAGCTATATCAAAGAAACAGTCAGCTCGGGAGCAGCAGATAAAGGCTCGGGAGCAGCAAATAAAGGCTCGGGTAGCCTCTAATTGGTGGTTAGGGTCGTTATGCGCAGAAATAGTGGAGCAGGGTCCGTATCTACACAAATACAATGTCTGCCACATCGTTTTCATGGAAACGGATTTTCCCATTAATAGGTTTATAGCCTTTTATAAAATATAATGGTGCTCCATGGGTGCATCGGAAACAATGTTCCTTCATTGTCATGCCACTTGAATGCCTCGGCAGTTGCCGATCCGCCTCGATGGTTGTCTCCTGGGTCCAATTTTAGTCGTATATGTGTCTTACTCGGGGTCCAATTGAAGTCAACAAGCAGGATCCAATCCCGTTCAAATTGGGGTATCTATATATGCCCCTCTTTGACAGAGGTTTAAGTACAACCGAATGCCAAAGTGAATGGACAATCCACCCTTAGATTAGATGTAGATGTGATCTAGTCTATTCCTTACCAAAGTGTCATTTGTCGAGAGTTTCGTGTGGTTAAAGCTTAACCTGGACATCTCACGAGGGTTGGGGAAAATGTTGCAATTTATTTATATTCATTATGTGGCTTTTTGGGGTATCAAATTGCAACCCTTGCATGCCTGATCAGCATGTGTGCATTGAAAGAGTCTGCAAGTCTAGATTGAGGGTGGTTAGAACCCCTGCACTTTATACGGCCCTATGAGGATAAACACACTTTGATATGAAAATGTAGTTTTCGATGCTACACGATCTCTTAGGATCACTATACCTATGGATCGTTAAAGACTTGGAAAATGACCTAGGAGCATGGATTTTTGGGGTCGATCGGCCGAAATCCCTAAAGCAAGCACTTATATGTTAGAACTCCAAGTCAATCCCTTCTCAATACAAGGGTTTCAAGAAAGGTATGAGGGATTTACTTATATGATCAACGGAAGCAATTCTTGCAATTGCGGATGGGGGTTTCCTTGGAGAAAAGGTAAGAAGTTGCAAGATTTGGGTTTCCATGAGCCTCACCTCGATCTAAGCTCCATCCACCCTCTTCTTCACTCTCTCTTTCTCTCCTTGCTCTCTCTTTACTCCCTTGGTAGTGGGAGTTATGAGATAAGGAGCTAGGGTTTTATTTCCTAGACTTAGGCCCATTGGCCTTAAGTTTCCACGAATTCCCACAATGGCCCTCTAGGACTCCCTATATGGCTTTAGGGTGGCCCTATCACCCCCTTCGCCATCAAATTTGGTGTGTAGGTGACTCATGGCCCGATGAGAGGCAATACAAAATTTGAAGGCAATCGAATATAGAGTTTTATCACACGGCTCCGATCTTTAAATAGCCCAACGAGGTCCATTCTGATTGTTGGAGCGGTTCTGGTGGCCCTCTGGCCATGAAACTTATAGAGTATGTGCTCCATAGCCTGATGAAGGGTCATGCAAAATTTGAGAACGAACAGATGTGGGGTTTGATCATACGGGTCTGATTTGCATCAACGATCACCGTTCCACGATCAAGTCCCAGGTTCTGGGGACGGGCGTAGAAAAATACAATAGACCTTCACCGTAAATGTAGAAGAGATCCAATGGCTGAAAAGCCCGATATCTCAGTTTTATTTACAAGTACCAGATTCAATTTTGGTCAGGGGTGAGTTGCGTTTGGCAAGTACCGCTGGGATGACGTGGATAATTAATTTATGGGTGTCCACTGAGTCTGTGGCCCACGATGGACCACAAGCCCAGTGAGATCTATGGTTCCCTAAATTTTTAGATTTTTCTGACCTTCCTAAGTCGCTGTATAGCCCGCACGAGCTGTTGTTAAGTGTAAACGGATCATCTAGCTTGACGGCCCGCACTTGGTCCAATCATAACCAGACTGGTCTACTCTAATGGGTTAATCCTAGGTTAATTTACTTGTGGTACCCCACCAAGAGTAGTTTAGACGAACGATTTTGCGGCAAATCTTACGTGGACGCTTCAGGACACTGTTCTGGTTGGACAGGACGTTACACATATACATCATGGTGTGGACCCAAGCACATACATCACGGTGATCCCACACAATGTCCTCTAATGGACGGTTTAGATATAACAGCATTAAGGTGGGTCCATACGATCTGGACGGTCCGAATTAAGGTATATACGTCGAGGTGGAGCCACATCCACCTGCTGGACGATGTGGGTGCAGCACCTACATTAGTGGGTTTCGACCAAACTAATATTTGTTGTTTCCCTTTCATCCAGTAGGTCAACAAGTGAGTGGCAAGCAAATGGATGGTGCAGATTAGGTGGGTCCACACGCGTGGACACCACATGCCATTAAGGCGGGCCCTACGGCTGATGACCAACGTGGGTAAAACACATACATCATGCGGCCTCATGGCCTGGATGGTGTGGATTTCACACGTACAACATGGTGGACCCCACTCCACATATCATCATCATCATCAAAAGAAAATTAGAGAGAGAAAGAGAGAGAGAGAGAGAGAGAGAGAGACAGTGTGCGATGGAGGGACCCCGCTACTATGGACCCTCATAGGATTACAATATGTATATAAAGATGGTTCCCAAATAGGATTCATACCATCAATCGGTAGGTCCCATTTGGTTCATCACAAAATTGTAATCCAACCCTACAAAACACCCACCTATTGTAAATCTTCTTGGTCCCTTGGAATCCTTGGATCTTAGCTCTCTCTTTGATGGAGGATAATGAGAATTGAAGGGTTGGATGGTGAGGATCTTGGGGTAGGAAGTGGGCCACACTTGGCTCTTTTCTCCTTAGTCCTTTTCTCTCTCAGTTGCTAGGAAAATGGTAGAGAATGAGTGAAAGATGGGAGATGTAAGGAGAGAGGGATGGGTGTGTAAGAGGGATGTGATGAGAGGTATGGTGGTGTAAGAAAAGATGACATGAAGGTTGACTTTTGGGAAAGGCTTGTATAAGAGAGGGATGGGTGTTGTACTTGATTGATTGATGGGTTTGATTTGATAGATTGTACAGATTCTCTTCTCAAGATTTACAATGCATGACATTTTTTCGAAATAAACGTGGGCCCATAACTCCTGGCCTGAGTATCGTATCGGCGCGTGAGACGCGGCATTGGAACCACGGCGATGGCGCAGTCACTAGGATATAAGTCTCGGGTCGAGCCGACTCAGATATATAGGATGCGACTTAAAGTCACGCGCAAACGCCAATTACAAGTCGTGGGTTGCCGAAATTCGACAAAGAGGATCGCGGAAGTCTACAGAACGATACGGACTAGGATACAGACCTTACAATCCTAGTATCCAGTTAGGTACAAAGGTCTCAAAACTTTATGGAAGGGAGTTCCACCCCATATTACTTCTGGAGTTCATTTCTCATGGTCGTGAGTTGGTCCTCAAAATGCTTTTAGAGTCGATCGATTTTAAATAATTGTTAAAGAAGTGATTGTGCCCCTTGTAGAACTCGACTAGCTTCTTCCTTGTAGCAATCGATCTCTTCAACATTCTTGTGGTCTCTGATAATGGGATTTGGTTGAAAGGTGAAAGGTAGATGTGGGGGTTGATGAGAAATCTTGACCATGGGGCAAGATTGATTATCAAGATATACATTGGTAGAAAGTAGAGACTAAGCTTATCTGAAATGCAAATGATGTGGTTGACCAAAAGGTAAATGTTGTGGTTGTTCCAATTGGAATTGAAGAGCGCTCCTGTTAGGGGGAGGCTACTGGAATTGGCTGGACCAAGATTGGCTTGAGTGCGCCTGTTGAGGCATTGACTGGCTCCCATTAGGGGGGAGGAAAGTAGGTAGGTAACTGGCTTCTGTCAAGATCTATTGTTGGCTCTCGTTAGGGGGAGCATGTGTCAGAATTTGAGATGCTCTAATTAGAGAGTATTGGAAGTGAACCTGATTCTCTTCAGAGGGAATGAGGTGGGGGTCAAAAAGGCCCATGTGAGTGGTGGGTTGTTGTGTACTATGAACGGAATGGGTGGCCCTTTCCTAGAGAAGGTGGGCTGTCAGATCTTTTAACATTCTCATGTCGAAGGCTAGATCGGCTACCAATGGGATGACAGTTGGCTGTTGGGATTGTGTCCTAGGCGAATCCGGAGGGGATGTCGAGGCATCTCCTTGGATCGATATGGTTGCATGTGTAGGAGTTCGGATAATGCTTTGGTATGTGTTCGTCAACTTAACAGGGTGACAAACCCGCAATTGATTTTTGGGCGCGATGGTTGCAAACTGGCCCGTTGTCGTCTAATTTGTTTCACTATATAGTCTCCTTTTTTATTTTATTTTTCCTTTTTTTACTTTTATTTCTCTGATTTTTTATATAAAAAGCAAACTTGCAAAATGGAAATGTCAGGGAAATGCGGGAGGACCAATGCACACTAGAATGTAAGATGCTCGTAGGAAAGTGAAAGGACCAATTTGCACTGGAATGCAGATGAAGGTAGGAAAGTAAAAGAATCAGTTTACACTGGAATCCAGGATGTGGGTAGGAAAGTAAAAGGAATCAATTTACACTGGAAAGCATGATGCAGATAGGAAAGTAAAATGGACCACTATAAACTGGAAAGTTAGCTGGTTAGTCTGTTAGTATGTTAACATCAGACTAGTAAAGACTGCAATAATGGAAGTTAGAGTATCCCCGAAAAATTTATATAGTCTTGTGTTTCAAGTTTGGCCTTGGCTAATGGCACCTCCTTAGTGGAATCATCATTCAGTGAATGCCCTTCTGCGTGCAAACACGTACACATGGAGGAATGATGCCCATACTTTTTTGGCTTTTTCCGTTTGTCCATTTTTTGCATTGATTTGATTGAACATGGGGTTGAATCAGAGGTAAAAATACCTTTGACTTGGAGTCACTATAAGCCAAAAGAATCCCGAAATCTACAGTAGGCTAGAAACCATAGAATCGCTTAATAGTTGGAGAATCATAAGATTCCCTAACTCAAGTAACTCATGCAGTTGTTCTGTGGCCTTAGATTCTAGGTAAGGGCCTCGATTACGAAAAAGAAAGCAGTTAGGAACCATTTTCCGCCCATGCGGAGCACAATCTCTACCTTGCAGAATTGTATGATTTTTTTAGAGGATTCAAAGTAAGTTCCAATATAACAAAATTAAGCTATACTACGCTAGGTTGTAGGTCTAGGGTAAGAAAAAAGAACAAAGCAATAGCAAAGTAAAGAAAATACATAAAGTTAAGCAATACGTTGCAGACTTTTTAAGGTCCGGGTAAGCGAAATATTAAAGAAATGAAAGCAAAATAAAAGCGTGAGTGGGTGTAAATGTTACAAGTGTGAATCTGCAAAGTGGAATACAACTTGATTCTAAGATGTGAGAAGAAAAGAAAAAAATTAGGTACCTTTTTTAGTCAAAAGGGATTATCGAACGTCCTAAATTCTGACCATATTCTTTAACTTTAATGGCAACTTTTAGCTTTAATGTTGACAGACAAGAGGAATATTTCAGAGAGGATAGAGAGTTAAGTACGTGCTTCGACGGTAATTTGAGTTAAATATTGTCAGAATATATTCAGGCAAAGCCAGCTTTTTCGGATCAAACTCTCTAGCGACGTTTGCTTCTCTCCCTCTCACTACTCACTCTAGCCTTATGTCCTCGTCTCATCTCTTGAACTCCTCTGTCTCTAGCAATAAGTTGCTTTATATAGGAAAACAAGTTGCTCCATGTACCCCTACAGCGTGGATCAGGCTGTGTCGAGCCAAGACATATCAAGGGAAAAATCAGCTCAAGAGAAGCATATAGAGGCTCAGGGCAACCTTTGATTGGTGGTCGGGGCAGTTGTGCACAGAAACGGTGGAGCAGGGACTGTATCTACGCAAATATGGTGTTTGCCACACCATTTTCATGGAAACGAATTTCCCCACACCATTAATAGGCTTATAACCTTTTTTAATATATATATATATATATATATATATATATATATATATATATATATATAGATATATATATATATATATATATATATATATATATGATGGTGCTCCATGGGTGCATCAGAAACAATATTCCTTCATTGTCATGTTGCCTGTATGCCTTGACAATGGTCGATCCACCTTGATGGCTGTCTCTAGGGTGCAATTTTAGCCGTCCATGTATCATGCTCGAAGTCTAACTAAAGTCAATGGGTGGGATCTAATCTCATTCAGAGTGGGGCATCTACACATGCAATCCAAAAACTATTTTGAAAGAATCACAATCATTTTATATTATTCATAATTTATATAAAAATAACGCCTTACTTGATATAGAATTTGTGTTCATGCCCTCCTTTCGAACTATCTTCATTTCCATTTTTTAGTTATTGGGCATTAGAGCAGGTTGGTGGCTTGGGTAGGCTCCACCATGAAATTTATGTGAAATTCACCCTAATTACCAGGTGCATCACCTCATGTCAAGCCCAAGTCACAAAAATAAGTCACATCCATGATCCAGGTAGACCATATGCTTAGAAACAATATTATACAAGGCAACACTCATCTCCCAACTATTTTCTTTAGTGTAGCCCGCATGAATTAGAGATAGGCTCAATTTCTAAAATAATGGCTTAAATCTTGGTGTGACATCTAATAGTTGGAGTAGATTTCATATAATCATTACAATGGCCTGGTAAAAATTAAGGGTGAACTGAAATTGTGAGGCGGTGGGTCATAGGTTATGCATGCGGAAGCTTAGTAGAGCTATAAAATGAATGTTATATCCTAGAAGGGGTGATTATGACCAATTAAAATTTATGGCTTTTAACACATGATTACCTACTTAAACTAATATGTCAATTAAACTAAGTAAGCCACTTATATCTGAGGCTTCCAAGCCAATAAAGGGTCCAATCACATATATTACAAAGATGTAACATTCAAGCAACTAGTTTATATATAATAGTGTACATATGTGTGTTAGATGTGCTGACTATTAAATCCTAACATTCATCTAATCATGCATACATATAATTTATCAATTAATCATATAAACATGATTAAATAAGTGCTCAATTGGCAATCCCAAACACAAGAATGTATATTTGTTCGGTTTCCCTACTCCACTATTGGTAGACGCACTCAACTCATGAATGTACCAAATTTCACTCTCGAAGGTTTTAAATCAGGTTCACCATACACAATGACCCTAGTGTACACTCCTACCAAAGGCTCCCGTAAGAGACTTTATTTGATTTTCAATTGACTAACCAACAACTTTGGTCTTAGTCTAAGAACCTACGTTTTCTCCCACTGGATGCTCCTATGGAAACTAACATGTATACACCCGTGTTCAGTAAATTCGGCCCTACACAAGAGCTTAAGTCATATACAAGAACCTATTCGAGTTTTGGTTATAAACTCTTACTCTCAATTATACACAGGGAAATAGAGTATTGACTCATACATGACACTTATCGAATTGATCCCGATTGATGCGCCGATCTTAAATCGCTTCTTCCAAGTTCTCTCATGCTTCAATTCGCTTCTCAATTGTTCTCTCGATCATTGATGTCAATGCGTTACCAATGCTTTAGCTTCAAGATTAAATACCTTACATGCAATGCTCCATTGAGATGACCAAGGTGATATGAGTTGGATAGAATCTCCTATAACTAATAGAAACTTGAATTCTTATGAGATTCTCCTCAATGGACACTCTAGAGGTTGATATATATCAACCGACTCCTTAAAACACAAACAAGCGCAACTGACAAACAAAGTGCACAAATCGGAGCACTAACATGTCTATATTTCTTCCAACTATTTTCTTTGTCGTGGCCCACTAGAATTACAAGTCAACCCACCGAAATCACAAGTCAACCTTAGTTTTGTGCCTTAGGCCTAACATAGTATTACCCATTTAATAATGGGAATAGATTTGACATGCACAACAACATGAGCCACGTACAAAATTAAAGGTGGGCATCTCATGTGTATTAGGGAATTTTACGGCTCCACCCTTGATTTTCGTCGGAAAAAAATGTTTAAAAGGTAGGCATCTCACGTCTATTAGAGGATTTTATAAGGTCCACCCTTGATTTTTGTCAGGACCCACTGTGGTGTGTACGTAAGATCCATTCCAACCATTAAATGTGTGCTGCACTAAAAGAAATAGTTGGTTATACATCCACCCTTGATTTACTATGCATTATGATCGTATAAAATCTATTCCTACCTTTTACATGCCACATCAAAATTTAGTTATGACCCAAAAATCAGGCTAATCAAATGACTTAGGCAGGCTACATTAAGGAAATTATTTTAGAAAGTGAAGGCGGCCAGTATATTGTTTTCCATTTGTGTGGTTCACTTCATTCACCAATGGGTGGCTTTTGGTCCTTACGCCTAATGCCAGGTGACACACCTGTGGTTGGGATCAGATTTCAAATAAACATCATGGTGGGGCCCACCCAATCAAATTTCAAATAAACATCATGGTGGGGCCGCCTTTGCTCGCATGGCCGAAAGTAGATTGGCTGGTGTATCACACACCAGTTATATATGACTGAGGTATATATTGACGACAGCAAGCTCTGTGGGTCCCATCACGAGGTATGTGTTATATCCAAAACATCTATCCATTTTTTGAGCTCGTCTTAAGGGATGATCCAAAAAATAAGATAGATCTAAAGATCAAGTCCACCACAATGTAATCAGCAGTGGGGGATTGAACATCTACCATTGAAAACCTCATCAGTGACAGAAGTTTCAGATTAATATTAAATTTATTTTTCTTCTTCATCCATGTATCTGTGACCTTATTAACAGATTGGATGGAAAATAGATGTTACGATGGGCGTTACAAATTTTTTAACTATGAAAATCATCGTCCGTCATTTGAGTTTTGGATATGATTCATTGTTTGTCTAATGCTCTAAAATGATCTTGAAAAATGGATAAACAGTACGAATATAATAAATACATCATTTTGGGGCCATGTAACCTTGATCTCCTTTGAACTGTTAGCTCAATGAGCGTAGGCGCGCAAATCATACAACTCCGAGCTCAATGAGCGTAGGCACTCATTTTTGCGGATATCTACACCAACCATGTAACTGGTGCGTGGTACACCAGCCAATCTGCTTTTCGCATGGCTGGCCCCAACTCAGGAAACGGATTGGGTGGTGTACCACACACCAGCTATATAGCCGCCATGGGTGACTCGCACAGCACTCCTCGAGCTCCGTGTTGTACAAACGGTTCAAAAGAGATCAAAGTTATATGGCCTTACAGTGATGTTTTTATTATATCTACAATATTTATCCATTTTTAGAGATTATTTTAGAGCATTATACAAAAAATGAATAATATCTAAAGATCATCTGGACTACACTACAAATACTAGTGGAGATAATGATTTTCACCGTTAAAAAATTCTTAGGGCTCACCATAACATCTATTTTTCATCCAATCTATTCATAAGGTCATAAAGACCTGGATGAAGAGGGAAAAAAAATCATATTGATCCAAAACTTCCATAACCCTAAAAAGGATTTCAATGGTAGACTTTCAATCCCCCACTGCATTTTGCAGTGTGGTCCACTTGATAGTTAGATTTGTCTTATTTTTCGTCTCAAGCCTTAAGAAGAGCTCGCTAAATGGATGTACAGTTTGTATATAACATATGCCTCATGATTAGACCCACGGAGCTTGCTGGCTGGTGTGAGGTACACTAGCCAATCCGTTTCCCTGACTTCGGAAACGGATTGGCTACACCCCTGCCACCATCCCTGTTGGTGGTGTTCCGTGATCTGTGGGCTCCCCATGATGTATATATTTCATCCATGTCGTTCATCTATTTTTACATATCATTTCAAGGCATGATACAAAATATTAGAGGGATAAAAATTTCAGGTGGACCACACCACAGGAAAACAATAATGATTGGATATCCTCCATTAAAATCCTCCTAAGGCCCACTATACTGTTTATTCAACATCCAATCTGTTGATTAAGTCATACAGGCCCAAATGAAGGGAAAAAACAAAGATCAGGCTTGATCCAAAACTTTTATGACCCCAAAAAAATTTTAATGGTCAATGTTCATTCAACACTGTTTCCTGTAATGTGGTCCACTTGAGATTGAGATATACCTCATTTTTGGTCTCGTACAATAAAATAATCTTTAAAAATAAATGGACAGCATGGATAAAGCACATACATCACGGTGGAGCTCATAGAGAAGGGACCACCAGCCATTGGCTGGTGGCAGGGGAAGTAGCCGATCCGATTCCCCCAACTCCCATCACCGACTGTACGACAATGACAGTTACTTATATTAATTGGACAATGGCAGCATATTCAAAACCTTTTCGAAAATCTTTGATTATATTATTTAAAAAATCTAACAAATGGGCATTCTCTTTCTTAATAGGAGCCGTTGATGGTTTTGGTAATTTTAGTACTCGTTTGTCTAGCACTAAATAAAGGGACAGAGCTGTCCAAACATTGTAATTCTTGGACCATGGCTTAGCCACTGCTGGAATCACAAAATGGACGGTTTTGATTCGATCCATGCGTGCCACGCATTCAGAATTTGATGGAGGCAGAGGCACGCAAACATGCCTTGTGACTGAGAGACTGGACTGTGCCACCGCGCAGCGCGTGTGGGACGGACGCGGATTTCCTGTGAAACTTTTTCAAGAAAATACCGTGCTGGGACGCTAGGTGGGGCCCACCGTGACGTTTTTGATAAATCCACACCGCTCATCCGTTTTTAAAGATCATTTTAAAACACAAATTAAAATTTCAGGTGGATCCAAAACTTAAGGCTTCCATACGAGAGGGAAAACCGTGGAAAGAGTTTCACACCGTTGAAAACTTCCTGAAATCTACCTTGGTGTTTATATTCCATCCAAACCGTTTATAAGTCCATTCCCACTGGGATGAAGTGAAAACACCGAAAACTTAATCTGATATGAAACTTTGTCGCCGTAAGAATGTTTCAAACGGTGGTCACTGAATTCCTACTGTTTCCTCTCGTGCAGACCACTTAACTTTTGGATCCACCTTATTTTTGGTCACATGACCTAAAATGATCTCCTAAAACGAATGGATGGTGTGGATTTCTCAAATAATAATAATAATAATAATAATTGGGCCCCACCTAGCATCACGGCCTGCCAAGATCGGCAGATATGTGGGGACCACCGTGATTTATCTGTTTATCCACGCCGTCCATCTCTTTTCTCAGCTAAAAAAGGCAGATCCAATGCTCAAGTGGACCACACCACTGATGACTCTTGCATTTAATGTTTTGTAAATTTAATGCCACATAAGCTTAATGATACACTTGAGCATTGGATCTACCTTATTTTCTCCCTCATACCTTGATATGAGAAAAGGAGATAAACAATAAGCGATACACATTCAATTAAGAAAACTTACTACAAATCTATGGTCAGATTTGTCCGATATCATGGTTGTCTCAGGTGGAGCGGATTCAATCAAGTTGGCTTGATACTGAACTCGGTCAGGCTGTGATAGTGGGGCACACATTGATGTTAAAATTTGTGGTTTTTGAAAATATTCAAAATTTTAAAATTTTGAAATTTTGCCGCAAAATGGTTTTCAGGAATTTCAAATTAAAAAGTGCGGTGTGTGCTTTTAGTCCCACATCGAAAATGGTAGAAAAGTTTTTGGGGTTTATATGTGAACGTGTGGGTAGTATTCTTACTTGGATGTTTTGGAGATGGAGATGCTTAAGTTGCGTGTTTCAATATGCACTGGAACACATGCACGCGCGAGCTCGGGCTTAGGCGTGGGCTTGGGCAGTATGGCTACTTTAGCATTAGTTGGCGCATTTTGCACTTCACAAAATAATCGCTCCCTCGCGACCTTATGCGATTATAAATCCGAAATGTTCAGCAGTTTCTGTAAATAGCTAGCTGCCTTGAAAGCTATAATGGTCCAAAAACGGACGGGCCATGATGATCCAACGGTTAGATCTTTTGATCCGACGACGAGAAACGGCTAGAATTAATAGTCAACGGTGAGAAACGTTTTTCAAACGTTCTGAACTATTGATAGCCACCTAGCAACGGTCCACTACATGGTGCCTATATAAACCGGACCATTCTGGTCCAAAAATCAATCATTTCAACACCATCTCTCCCATTAGATACGCCAGATATCCTTTTTAGATTACTGTGAACATTTCCACTGTTTGATTCTTGCCAGAACATATCTACTATGTTAAACTGTTCTAAAGTGGAACTATCGTGATTGCCGCACACCGGATCTATACAAGCTTGTCTTATCATAAATGCAATTCGCCTTAACTCATTAATAATTGATAAGAGGGTGAATAACGCTTTAAGGACAGCATATCTTTTTACATGATTCAGCCTAGTGAAACGAAATTCATATTTTTATTTTTTATTTTTTATTTTTGGTGCATCTAACAAATTATTTCCTAACAATTGATGCATGTGTTTATCTACATTGTCCATCCACTTGCCCCTCATTTTAGGGCATGGGCTAGAATGAAACAAATTCAAATCTCAGGTGGACCACACCACAACAAACAGTGGTGATTGGCTATAAAAGTTTTTAATGGTAGGTGTTCAATCACCAAGGTTTTTTTTTTTTTTTTTTTTTTTGTGATGTGGTACATATTAGATTTGGATTTACTTCATTTCAGGCCCATGCCTTAAAATGAGTGAAACAGGACAGATCGATGGCGTGGATATACAACACATACATCAACGCAGTCGACAGTCGCGGTTGATCGAACTTGGTATAACCCTGACTCAATTTCACTCTGGTCTCATGCCTCCGGCCACAAGATCAACCGTCCCAATCACCCGACATGAATACCACGTGTATGCTGAGGTGAAAACTATTATGTGTATTTTAACAAAATCTATGAGTTTTTTAAGCTAAAGTGTTGGTTTAGTTTTTCATTATTTTATGCTTTTCTTTAGTCACATATAGGATAGAACGAGAGATTTTTTTTTAAAAAGAATTATATATATTCGTCATAGACTCTTGTAAGTATATTAAACTATGCCCAAGCCCATACGTGCACATAAGGGTGCGGCCGGTGGAAAATCTGGGCCCGAAACTTTTAATCGAGCGTGTGCATACATGCATCCTTTGATGGTTGTGTACCCCTTATAAGTGGCTTCCTTAATTAGAGTATTGATGGATTAGGTTTTGCAAAATATTTTTTATCGGCCGTTTTTCTTTAACGGGTCTTTTCAAGACGTGCCTTCGAGGCTTTAAAAGAGAGATTAGAGTTAGGGTTTCTATACTCCTTCACCAATATTTCCATCTCCATTTTTCATATTAAATTAAAAACTAGTTTTCCTTGTGGGCATAGGAAAAATCTGTCTAGCATTGTGTGGTGTCCTATTAGTATTGCTTTTCTACCAACGACTATATGTTTGTGTGAAAAAAAATAATGGAGACTTATATCCCGAGAGATAGCAATTTCGGCGACTTCTTACATTGGTACTCTGCATCGTGGGGCGAATTATCTCAAAAATATCAACAAATATGCTCCCCCATCCAGCATTCATGTGATAAGTTGATCAAGCGTTCATGTGATCGTAAGTACCTAACCCAACGTAATTTGCATAACAAATGTGGGTTTACCGTACCATCAGTATAGTAAAATCCTTTTTTGCAGCGTATAGATAGTTTACCTTTGCAATAGTCTCAACAGAAACTGCACCATCAGTAGCGCTCTCAAGTTTACGGTCCATCTCGTCGTACCAACTCAAGGTCCGTGCCAGACGACCTTCACGTGAGTAATTTTTTATTAGTTTAGTCTCGATGGACGCATTAAAAATAACATCTGATCCTGTCTTCACGCTCAAACTCTTGAGATGGGATACATACCCTGACGGGAAGGGTTGGTGAAGACCAAGCACGTGTAAGTATACACGTGAGGTTCATGTACCGTTCCATTTTTTGACCACAACATCCAACCTGCCGTTAGATTCTCCTATGAAACCGGGGGATTTTACATGATTTAAATATCATCCGATAGAAAAACGTATCGGCACACGTATTGTGTCTCGGTGGCCATGTTTAATACACGTATATGTTTTCAGATTGACTTCCGCACGTGGGGATGCAGCGCTAGGTTCTTGTCCCGTGCGGACGCGGATTTCCTGTGAAAGATTAGGTGGGGCCACCATGATGTTTGTGAGAAATCCACCCGTCCATCCATTTTGTGAGATCATTTTAGGACATGAGAGAAAAAGTGATAAGGATCCTAGATTTAAGTGGGCCGCACTAAAGGAAAAGGTGGGTAGGAAAATTCCTACCGTTGAAACCTCTATGGGATCGTCGGTGATGTTCACATGCCATCCATACCGTTCATAATGTCATTCCTACTGGGATGAACTGAAAACACAAATATTAGCCTGATTCACAACTTCTGTGACCCCATGAATATTTCAACTGTGGAAGTTCAATCCTCACGTTTTCAGTCTACTTGAGTATTGGATCTGGCTCATTTTAACCCCATATACTAATGACTAAAATGAACTTACAAAACGGATGGACGGGATGGATTTCACACAAAAATCACGGTGGCCCCCACCTAAGTTCCCAACGCAGGAACTTCCTGCAAAGCCTTTCACAGGAAATCCGAGTCCTCCAGCTAAGCCTCTCATATTTTGTAAGATCCAAAGCGTGTATCAGTAAAATCCTACTGGTTAAATGATTTCGGTATAAATTGAGGCTGATCCAATCGTCAGATGAGCTACACGTGTATCTTTAATTTGGACGGCTGTTTTCTCTCACCCATTATTTCTTCTCTACATACGGACTGGACTTGGGCTAGACAGGAAGATTTTGTGCTGAGATTGCCGTCGACAGCCCTATCTACGCCAGTCTGGCTCGTCTGACGTTCCTTGTAACTTGCACGCGTGTGCGATGCCACACGTGAAAAGCAACTTCCTGAAACGTCTACTCTCAAAATCACTGACACTTCTTTTCGTGTTCGCTCGCTTACGCGATTCACGCGTCACGTGATTAGCGCCAGACATGCAAGTGTACTCTCCTATGCGGGCGCGGATTAGATACTGACAAGGTCAGTAGCCAAATCGCTACTGAAGTGACGTCACCAAGCTCCGTGGACCCCACAATAATGTGTGTGTTGTATACATACCGTCTATCCATTTGGAGAGATTGTTTTATGGCTTGAGAAAAATAATGAGATGGATCTAAAGTTCAACTGGACCCACGATAGAAGACGGTGGGGATAGTGACATCCACCGTTGAAACATTTACAGGGCCCACCATGTTGTATTTTTTAGATCCAACCTATTAATAAGTTAACATAGAGATATATGAAGTGAAAAAAAATATATATAAGCTTGATCGGAAACTTTTGTGGCTCCTAAGAAGTTTTGAACGGTGGATGTCACTATCCCCACTGTTTTCTATCGTGGGATCCAATTGAACATTATATCCATCTCATTATTTTTCTCATGCCATAAAACGATCTCTCCAAATGGATGGACGGTATGGATACAATACACACATTATGGTGGGGTCCACAGAGCTTGGTGACGTCACTTCAGTAGCGATTTGGCTACTGACCTTGTCAGTATCTAATCCGCGCCCCTCCGATGCTGGCTAATGCAGCGTGTGCGTCAGAGGTCCCAGTTCGCGTATATTCCATGAGCGAAAAGTCATGCAATTACTCACAGGTGGGCCACACATGTACGTTGGATGTTGAGCTGTTGGCTTCGTTTTAACCATCCATTTCCGTTGTACAAGTGCGGACCACATACTCGTTTTAAGGCCTTTACAGCGAATCACACCAAATGAACGTAACTGATTCTCCTTTTACTATTAAGCATGTGCTTTTTCCTTGAACATGTGGGTCCACCTTCTGGTAATCGGATACGTTCAACTTGTGGGCCCCATCATGGGATAGGTGATGCCTCAAAATCTATCTTATCTCTTAATATTTGGTTCCTAAAAATGGACAATTACAGCTAAATGTTCAGATTTAATGAGAGATCAATCAGACGATGGTGGGGATTTTTCAATTATCTCCCATCCACTATGGGCCCACCACATAAAAAGATCGGATTACAAACAACCGTTTTCCACACTTAGATTTGAAACGGTAAATTTCCTTGAGGGAGATGAACATGATTCACTAATCAGATGAAAGGCGAGAAATTGACAACTGTATACATTACCTTTTACCCAGCGTCTTTTCAAAGCGCTCCCAAACATTACTTTACCAAAGTAGACCATTATGTACGGACACAGTATTCGAAGATGAAAATGCCCTTGCATTCAGTACTTACAACGACAAATTATAACCGTAGTTATAAGCATTTAGCCACCGTGAATTCAAGGGTAGTTTCGTCCGCAAATAGTATATCCGTACAGAATGGTATACTTTGGTAAAGTAATGTTTGGGAGCGCTTTGAAAAGACGCTGAATAAAAGGTAATGTATACAGTTGTCAATTTCTCAATGAAAGGCAGAAGTAATATAGTCCCGCAGGGTAGTCCAGATGGGGTGCACATGGATCTTGTAGAACAGGTAAACTGGACGGAACTTTGGTCCGGTTCCGGTTTCGGTTCCAATTCTGACTCTCAGTTTGGGGTTCTATAGAATTGAACCGAATGGTAGAACCAAACTTGGAAACAAACTGAGTTTATAATGTATTTTAGTTGTCCATTTGACTCATAACTTATGATTTACAATAGGCCCTTTAATTGTTTTTATAAACAGTTTTTGTGCACCTTATCACAATATCTAGACCATATATCGAATGGATCATAACATGAATGAACATGCGATGGATTATAAAAAAAACATACAATTAGGTTGGATTATAAAAAGCTCAGAATTGTGGAACCAGACCAAACCACACCGAATTGGGTTTTATGGTCCAGTTTCGATTCAGTCCTAAGGTGCAAACAGTTCGATTCGGTTCCAATGTTCCTTTAATAGTTAAGAATGGTTCAGTTTCAGTTTCACCCCATAATTGGATTGAATTGAACCGTGTGCACCCCTAGTCTAGGATTGGGGACTTGGTCCTGCTCATCAGCAAACGTGTAATTTTGCAGATATGCACGGTAATATTTACACATGAGATCTACAGTTCAGTGATACAAAAACCATTGATCGGAAGGGATCCACCATCCATGAGGATGTCTAAGAAATGGACGGCCAGTGCAAAAAATGATCCAAGTTCTACGTTAGAGAGATCTATCGGAGAGATTTCAGGAGAATCCCACATTGTTGGTGGGTCCCTTGAGATTAACGGTTTCGATCACATATATGGGCCCCATGTGTATGATATGAACTGCAAGTTTGCTGTTGAGCGGGACTCGGTACTCACCAACGGTTGGGAAACTGCGAAGAAAAGTCAAAAACCTATGGAAGTAAACGACTTCAGTACTCCAGCGGAGTTCCCTAATAACGTAAGTAAACAGTTTGAGGAGTAATATAATACTCGGGCTGTAGATGATTCATGATACGCAGGTATTCAGAAATTGTACACATACATTAACCAGTTAAACCAACCAGACTCTGGAACCCATCTCTAAGTCGCATATCCAAGATCAGATTGTTTGCACAATTCTGGCCGTTGATTCGTGGACACTTGTTTACCGAAAATGACCATTGGATAATTTTCATTTTTAACCGTCCACCAATCCTATTTTTAGATGATCAGATAAGTGTGATTTTTTGGTTCAATGATGCATATCTACTGGGACCCAAAATTTGAACGGTTTAATTTAACTTAGTCGTATGCCACTCATGCAATTTCTTTATATAATGTTTAACTTCTGCGTATCATCCATCACACTATGCCAGAGTAACAAAGCTCTTCTCCAACCGTTTTCCTGCCTATGTGACTTACTTCCAGTATCTCCAGGCATGGCAAAACTTTCTATCCGGACCGTACAGGTAATGGATGGCCCATGGTTTAACGGTTGCAATTCAGATTGTCTTAATAATATCATCTTTTAATAATGAGCTATGAATGTCAAAGATCACTGGAGCTACCAACGTATTGATATTTAATACTCTGGCCGAGTACGAAGTTTTATGTGCAGTAACTCGGAAATTGTACACATGGCACATATTAACTCAAACCAAATGGGACGCTTGGAACGGGCAGCAACTTTGAGTAGCCACCTTGATGTATGGGTCTCATCTACACCGTCCATTCATTTTTTTTTACGCCGCAGCGGGCTTTCACCGCCCACCTAGGATACTCGAACCCTTGACCGGGTGTTGAAACTCCCGAGAGTCTACCACCCGAGCAAGAGCAAGGATCCAGGCTAAAATGTAGACTGTTCCTAAATAATAGTCCCAAAATCAGGTTGACTGAGCAATCCATCCGTTGATCAAACCGTCCATACCTGGATTGCAACCATTAACTCCTTTTGGCATATTACCTTCTATCCGAAGGACACTAATCAGAACGTTTAGCTACATTAATTGTGGCTGAATTTTTATCCATGGGCCATCCGGTATAGAGTCCACTATATGTACGGTCTAGATCTGCCTCAATTTTGTAATATCAACCATTAACTTTGTTTTCGTCGGGTCCACTTGAGTTTTGGATAAGTTTCACTTTTGGGCCATTGTCCCAACATGATATGGCAAAGTGCATGAACAAGGTGGATTTCTCACCAGCATTATGGACCCCACCTAGCTTCTTGTAGAAGCAACTTCCTAGCCATTCCGGTCCTACTGTTCAGTTGGAAAACAACGGCGGAAGAAGAGTTCCCATGGTTTGAAGCTACATGGGGCCCACCGAGAGAAATCTAGAGTGTAGTGGCCACAGTTTTGCTGGATCCTATGTACCTTATGGCCGCACCATTCATCTGTTTCGAAAGCTTATTTTTCCAAGGCATGATAAAAAAAAAAGAAAAACATATCCAAATATCAGGTGGACCACATCACAGGAGGGATGAATGTCCGCTGTTTAAAATTTCCTCTTGAAATTGTAAAATTGAAATGGTTACATTTTTAGTTTAGAAACGGTTTTAAGCTGTTCCAAAGTTGGAACGGTTCTACACCATTCTAAATGTAGAAAAAGGGACGGTGTAGTTATCATCCAACCTACTGATTACATCCAAATATTTGGATGAAGAGACCATGTAAATATCAGGTTGATACAGAACTTATGTAGCCCATAAAAAGTTTTTGATAATCAATTACTACTGTTTCAGTAGTGGGGTTCACCTAAGATTTGGATCTAGTTTACTTTTGGACTCGTGCCTTAAAATGATCTATCAAATGAAGGGACAACATGAGTATAAAACACATACATCACCATGGGTCTCACAGTAATAGATCCACTCAACTCATAGATCTAGTAAAACAACATTTGGATGGCATATAAATATCATGGTGGGCCAATAAAGATTTAAAAAGTGAGCCTTATGTTGCCACTGTTTACCATGTGGTTGGCTTGAGTTTTAGATTTGGTTGTTCTTAGATCATGTTCTAACATGAGCAAGAGAAATTGATGGATGGTGTAGATTTCTAATATACATCTGGCGGGTCTCACAACTTCTGGTCACAAGGACTTCTTCAATAATGGCACAGGCAAGTCAGAGGAGGGACGAGGACAAAAGCCTACGTTTCTCAGATGGCCATTAATGTAAAGAGATTTAATTGGATGGAAAGTAGCCGGTAAGGTTCATGAAATAGTTTTGAAAATCTTTCTACAGAGGATGTACTCTGTGATATTCATTTATGACAATAATCTACTGTCCAATCAAATCCAACCACATTAAGTAATCTTCCATCCAATCAAATTCTACCACATGCTTACCTAATCTGCCACGTCACGACCTTTTCATATGTTTTTCTTGCAGGGCTGGCTCTGCTTTTGAAAATACATCATCTAAGCCCCCTTTTCATCAGAAGAAACAGCAAACTGACGTCTGATTTGACCATGGCTCCAATCACACGGGAGTGGAATAGGTGTTACCCGGATAATACTTTAATGATTTATTATATATCCACACCGTCCATCTGTTTCTCTAGCTCATTTTAGACTTTTTCCCAAAATTTAAGGGGATATAAATTTGAGTTGGACCACACCACAGGAAACAGTGGTGATTAAGTGCCTCACAATTAAAAATTATTTTTGTAATGTTTATTTTCCATCCAACCTATTGATAATGTCAAACAGACCTAAATTAAGGGAAAATACAAAGGTCAGCTTGATCCAGAGCTTTGTTGGACCACAAATTTTTTTTAATGGTATTCATCACTATTTCTAGTGGCGTGTTCCACCGTAGATTTGAATATTTTTAAGGTTTGGGGCTGCGCACTAAAATAAGATGGAAAAACAGATGAACGGCATGGATATACAACAAATACATCAATGTGGGCCCCACACGGTAATGGTAACATCTATGGTCTACCCGGTAACAGCTAATCCGCTCCCCAATCACACCCCTCTAGCTAGCTTTCACGACAATCTAAAACAACGGCAATCACTACTTCACAAGTCATAAAGGCACTTCTGTATGTCAATCCACACCGTCCAAACCCCTAATCTTGGATGGAGGATAATCCAAAATTCACAAGGATAATGTGATCGTAATCATCTAAATTTTGCCGCTAGAATTTAGTCCGTTCAATATTTTACCTTTACCCAGGCAAACGATAGCCATCAAATGAATAATTATGGTTGCTTGAGCAATATGATTTTAAAGAAATGCTTCATCCACAACTTGCCCAATGATTGGATGGATTGGATAGAAGATGAGGAGATTCCATCATTTTCAAAATAATAATGAACTATCATAATAATCCATCAGGAAAATTGGGAAGGGCGGGCGTGTTTGGGCAGTGGGATTAGAAGGGATTAGGTGGGATGGGATTCATCTGGTCCTGTGCCAATTCGAATTAGGGGGGAATTAGATAAGATGGAATTCCATTGGGTCCTGTGCCAATTTCACTCAATGTTAGCAAGTTGTGTAGGTCCCACCATGATGTGTGGGCTATATCCACACCATTCACCCATTTTTCGAGATTATTTTAGAGCATGGGCCAAAAAATCAAGTAAATCTAAAGCTCAAGTGGACCCCACCATAGAAAGCAACGGGGATTGAATACATACCGTTGAAAACTTCTTTGGGGCCACATAAGTTTTGGATCTACCTCATTTTTAGGCCCATGCAATAAAATGAGGTTACAAAATAAATAAATGGTTTAGATATAACACGTGTGTTATTCTCAGTAATTTCAAATGATGGTGGGTATATCCATTCAATGTACCACCGTATTACCAACTAAGCATGGAATTAATCTTATCCCATGGCAACCGGGGACAATCCATGCCATTGGTAATAATTACGTTTTTTGAATCCCATCCCACCTAATCCCTTCTAATCCCACCGCCCAAACACGCCCGAGGTTGAGCACCAAGAGGTTTATTGGAATACATCCCACGTATTGCAATAGGTCACTGATATTGACCGTTTATATGATTGGCCCAGTGTCTATGCGACATCCATAACAAATAAAATCTCTTAAATTGGAATATTTTACACTTTGGTATTTTGATTTTTTACTTTAAATTGGACGGCCACAATACCGTTTTTTATGATAAAGGATTGAAGCATTAAATTCGAGAATATCTTTGTGCATCCTTAATCCAAGGAGAGAGCTATCATATAAACAGTTTGGATCCTTGACAATAATCTAAATTGAATATACCGTTTCAAGTATGAGAGGATATTACCACAATAATATAATGGAAAAGTGTTATCATTAAGATTTTAGTATTGCAAAATTAAATAAGATAAACTTTGATCAAATACAAATATTTTAAGAGAGGGAGAAAGGAATTTGAAATTTCAAATCTAAATAGGCACGTTAATGCATAGAGATTTGATGCTCAGACATTGAAGTAATAAAAAAATGTCATTATAATTACAATTTTACTTTTAAAAACCAAATACAACCATCTTCGATTAAGTAGAAATACTTTTAAGATAAACCAAATATAACAATTCTCAATCGAATATATATCTTTTTAGGAGATAAGTAAAAGAATTTATAGTCATTGTACTTTTTCATTACTTAATTGTAGTAAAATTCTCAATGTAGATATACTTTTAAAATAATAATATAAAGTGTTATTATTATAATTTTATTATAGATAAATCAAATACCACATTCTTTAAAAGAAAATACAAATGTTTAATGAAATAAGTAAAAAAAAAAAAATTATACTCATGACGCTTTTTTATTAGATATTATCTTCTATCTAAATAGCTCTTCAAAACTGTGTTTGGAACCTCGATTGGTTTACCAAAAGAAGTTATCTTCAATCTAAGGAGGGCTAAACCATTGTCCTTGACACCTGGTATCAAGAATTGCTTTCATTAAAGAGAGGTGTTTACTTGACGGTCGGACTGTAGAGCTTGTGGGGTCCACTATAATGTGTTTGAGACATTTACTCCATCCATCATTTGCCAAGAGCATGCTAAATCAGGCCGACCCAAAAGTCAAGTGGGCCCCACTGCAGGAAATAGTGGGGATGGAGATGCCCATAATTGAAACTTTACTAGGATTCCACCTTTACATATTTATATACCATCCAACCCGTTCATAAGGTGAGTCCCACTGGGATGAATGGAGAAACCAACTATCAACCTGATCCAAAACTTCAGTGGGCCCCAAGAAGGTTTCAGTGGCAAGCATCCTATCCCCACTTTTGCATATGGTGTGGCCCACTTAGTTTTGGGCTCACATCTTAAGACATTTAGTGGACAGTTAATATTCAAGGGAAAAGAGTTAAATCATGGTTCTAAAATTGGGTGACCAAACTCAAAACTTGATGAGTCAACTCAGCTCAATAAGAAATCAGCCGAGTGAAGACTCAAGCTGACTCATTAGTTCGACATGACTCAACATGACTCAAACTGAATCACTCAGCTGAATAGATTGAAAAGAAAAAAGTAATGGGTGAGATTTTGAACTCCCAACCTTCCCAAGATTACAAAAAGGTAATTCCACCATAAAAAAGAAAATCACACTATTTAAATATCGAGTCAAGTCGAACCGACGCTCCAAGTTGACCCGATCGGGCTGAACATTGAGTTGAGTAGTAGAGTTTTTAAAACGAGTCGAATTACCAAAGGCTGAAATATCCAATACATAAGTTCTTATTGTTGGCGTGAGTTGTCAAATCAATCAATGAGTTGTCAACTAAGAGAAAATCAGAAAGATTATATTCTTGATTGTACAAAATTTATGTATAGCCAAGAATAGGGTTGCTAATCTCCCTATATATTTATACAATGTCTCTGTAAAGAAGGAATGAAAGAAATACGATAATAGAAAATCTGACATGGTATCAGAGTTAGTCGATTTCTGGCTCTTGGTTTATGTCTAACCCTTGTTCATAGCCTCCTTCCGCCATCACCTTCACATATGGGAGACACCAAAACCCCGACGAAGTCCGGTGACTCTTCCATCGACCATAATACGCTCCTCTCTGAAATATTCACCACAAAAATGGCCGAAGCTTTGTCCAAAGCTCAGGCCCCGACCGTGCTTTATGAATCTGCAGCTGTCCTGATCAACATCAAGTTGGATGGTTCCAACTATGCTTTATGGTCCCAAGTTGTCGAGATGTACATCTCCGGCAAAGACAAGTTGGGCTATATCAATGACGAGTTACCTCCGCCATCTCTGACCGATCTGTCTTTCCACAAATGGCGTACTGGCAACGTCATTGTTAAAGGATGACTGATTAACTCTATGGATCCGGCGTTAATCGGCAATTTCATTCGATTTTCCACGGCCAAAATGGTTTGGGATTCAGTTGCTACCACCTATTTTGATGGTGGCGATAACTCTCAAGTTTATGATCTCCGACGGCGCATCTCACGTCTCCGCCAAGCAGGTGGCTCCCTGGAAAAATACTACACCGATTTGTAAGGCCTCTGGTGTAAGATTAATTTTCGATGTCCCAATCCGATGAAGTGCCCTGCTGATATTGAACATTATAAAAATCTTCTCCAAGAAGATTGGGTCTATGTATTCTTGGATGGTCATGATGACAGGTTGGACAATATTCGCAGTGACATGTTGCAGATGCACCCGTTTCCCACCGTGGAGCAGGTGTATGCCCATGTCCGTAGGGAGGGTCTTCGTCAGGTGGTGATGAACACTGGCAACCACGAACCACCTCCAGGGGTGATGCTTGCTTCAAAAGGCCTAAAGGTTAGACTGTTTGGATCGGCTTCTCAGCTTATTGGAAAATCTTCCTCTAAAGTTTGTACTTCATTCGATGGTCTCAAATGCTCTCATTGTGGCAATACGAAGCATACACGTGAAAACTTCTTCCAGTTGCATGGGTACCCTAATTGGTGGCACAAGCTTTAAGCCAGAAAAAATGAGACGGTACGGCTGAAGGCGCGAGAAAGGCTGCTGTGGCAACAGGCGAACTTATCTCTCTCTCATCCCGCCCACTGCATCACTTAAATCAGACTTCTCTCCTGCGGATCCAGGTAACATCTGTCATGCCTTGCTTAGTCGTCGCCATGATGTGGACAGTAGTGATTGACTCCTCAACTTTGGGGCCACGGATCATATGACCTTTGATCCCACAGATTTCTCCTATCACTTACCTCCAAGGCGCACCAGTATTGTGAATGCTAATGGAGTGACCTCACTTGTCACAGGAGCCGAATCTGTAACCCTATCACCCTCTCTTCATTTACCTAAAACTCTTCTTGTTCCCTCTTTATCTCACAAGCTATTATCTGTTAGCCAAGTTACTACAGATCTAAATTGTGTAGTGGTAATATTTTTCGATTTTTGTCTTATTCAGGATATTCTCACCAAGGAGATAATTGGGTGTGGTACTAAGAGGGGAGATACTATATAGAAGATTTCAGTTTGGGTCGTGTGCATCACGTGTCTTCTATACTTGGTTCCAAGGCTCGACAGATTTGGTTGTGGCATCGTCGTTTGAGACATCCCTTATTTGGGTATTTACGACATTTATTTCCTAATTTATTCTCTAATGTGGAGACTTCTGAATTTCAATGTGATATTTGTATTTTAACTAAAAGTCATCGTGATATTTATCCATTAAATATAAATAAAAGTAATACACCTTTTATTTTAATTCATTCTGATGTATGGGGACCCTCTCTTTTATCTACTATATCTGGTATACGGTAGTTTGTGATATTTGTTGATGATTGCACCCGGATGACCTGACTATATTTGAAGAAACATAAGAATGAAATGTTTTGTCTCTTTCAATTATTTCATGTTATGGTTCAGACCCAGTTTTCTTCTCAGATTCGGATTCTTTGCTCTGACAATGGTGGTAAATATGTTAATCACCACTTTTATTCATATTTTCAACAACATGGTCTTATTCACGAGACCTCATGTCCTAAGACCCCTTAGCAAAATAGAGTCGCTGAACGGAAAAATCGACATATTCTTGAGACTGTCCGGACTCTCCTTCTAGTTGCTTATATTCCCACACGACATTGGCCCGATGCTATTACTACTGTCGTATATTTAATCAATCGTCTTTCTTCCAAAACATTAAATTTTAAGACCCCATTACAGTCTCTGTCAGCCTCGGTCTCTCTACCTATGACCCTAATGCTCCCTCCTCGTATATTTGGGTGTATGGTGTATGTGCACCTCTCTAAGAACCAGTGCACCAAACTTGACCCATGTACCCTTCGGTGCCTCTTCTTGGGCTACCGCTGCTATGATCCTGCTGCCAAGCATACTTATGTGACTATGGATGTCACATTTTTGGAATCCGAACCGTTCTATTCTTCTTCAGCATTCACTTCTTCTCTTCAGGGGGAGACACTAGATGAAGAGTTGAATTGACTGAGTTTTAACTAGCTTGAAGATCGAAATGGCACACCAATAATTGGTGAGGAATCAACAAATATATCTTCAGGGCCTGACATATCCTCTGAATCTAGAGGGCCTTCGGTAATTGAGCTCACATCATCAGGAGAAGAACCCGAATCCTCCCATCTCTCAGTGCCTGCAAACCTATCTCCTGAGAATATTCCTAAGGCAAGTAATTTCACTACACCCTCATTTATGAATAACATAGATACGTCTGCTGGGTATACCTTACCTTTCAGGCATAACCGTGGCAAGCCATCAAACAGATACTCTCCAGACATTGAGAAAAAAAGGTTGAGGTATCCAATTGCCAACTATGTTTCCACCAAAAAGCTACCTGAACCTCTCAAGACATTCTCACACGAGCTGTCCATATGTCATATTTCCACTACAGTTCAGGAAGCTTTAGTTGATCCCAAGTGGACACAGGCAATAGAGGAAGAAACGGGAGCACTACTAACGAATCAAATATAGACCTTGGTTTCATTGCCCAAAGGAAAAAAACAGTTGGGTGCAAATGGGTCTTCTATGTTAAACACAAGGCAAATGGATTTATAAAATGATATAAGGCAAGGCTAGTCGCAAAGGGATACATTCAGACATATAGCGTATATTATCAAGAAACTTTTTTGCCGTTAGACAAGTTAAATACAGTCAGGGTCCTGTTATCTCTTGCAGCCAACTTGGACTGGCCATTGTACCAGTTTGATGTAAAGAATGTGGATACTCCTCCAGGCTACACAACATCTTCAAAAGCTGAAGTTGTGTGCAAATTGCAGCGAGCACTATATGGGTTAAAACAATCGCCTTAAGCATGGTTTAAGAGGTTTAATCTGGCAATGAAGAAGTATGGCTTCTACTAAAGTAATTCAAATCTACATTATTTCTGAAGCACCAATGGGGCAACGTAATAACTTTAATTGTGTATGTCGATGATATGATCATCATGGGGGATGATAAGGAGAAAATTAATAAGCTTCAGAAATAATTGGCGCCGAGTTTGAGATGAAAAATCTAGGAGGACTCAAATATTTCCTTGGAATAGAGGTTGCTAAATCAAGGCAAGGTATATTTCTTTTTCAGCGAAAATATATATTAGACTTACTATGTGAGGTTGGAATATTGGATTGTAAGCCAGCAGACATTCCAATCATTCAGAACCACAAGCTCGGAGAATATCCAAGTCAAATGCCAACGAACAAAGGAAGGTGCCAGAGATTAGTTAGTAAACTTATTTACCTCTGCCATACTCGTCTAGATATTACCTACGCAGTGAGTATAGCAAATCAATTCATGCATCAACCTAGTAAGGATCATATGGAGGCGGTGATCCGGATTTTATGATACTTAAAATCCTCTCCGGAAAAAGGGTTGATGTTTTCGAAAAATAACTATCTCAGAATTAATGGTTATACAGATGCAGATTGGGCGAGGAATACCACAGACAAAAGATTTACCTCAGGATACTTCATGTTTGTTAGAGGAAATCTTATTACATAGAAAGGTAAGAAACAAAAAGTGGTGGCATTATCAAGTGTTGAAGCAAAGTTCCATGTAATGGCTAAAGGACTTTGTGAACTCCTGTGGCTTAAAAGGCTTCTAACTGAAATTGGATTTGCTCTTACATCCGAGATGGACCTCTTTTGTGATAACATGACAGCTATCGCCATTGCTCACAATCCGATCCAGCATGATCGTACCAAACACGTGGAGGTTGATAGACACTTTATCAAAGACAATCTTGAAACTGAAATAATTTGGTTTCCATTTGTGAAGTCCGAAAACCAACTGACGAATATTCTTACAAAGGCCATATCAAGCAAGGATTTCTATAGGTCACTAAATAAGTTGTACACTGAAGATTTGGATGCTTCCACCTGAGGGAGAGTGTTGGCGTGAGTTGTCAAATCAATCAATGAGTTGTCAATTAAGAGAATCAAAAAGACTATATTCGTAATTGTACAATATCTATGTATAGCCAAGAATAGGGTTGCTAATCTCCCTATATATTTGTACAATATCTCTGTAAAGAAAAAATGAAAAAAATATGATAATAAAAAATCCGACACTTATTTTGTGACTATACCCTGTCTAAGATGAGGGACACTGATAAACGGCTTGGATGATTGAACGTTAACCCACATTGATAGGCTATATCTCTAATATATTCTAATAAACCTCTTATTTATTGTCTCAAAAATCTAGGCTTTATATGGGAGGATGACATGATAGCCGACCTAAAGTCATGCATAGTATATAAGAGTTCTATAAGGTGGGCTTAATTGATCAACGGTCTAAATCTATCTAAACATTAGATATTGTGATTTGGCATACCGTGGGGCCATTTGAGTTGTGATCAAACTCAAATTCATGTAAGGAATGGTGTGCTTGGATTGTAATATAGTCACCATGTTTTGGTAAACATATAGAGGCTTTGAGGAGGAGTTTCGATGGGTCATAAACTCCTCTCCTACAATTACTTAAACTGAGCCAAGACTCCAAACCTGCACATGTTGGAAGCTTCCTCTCTCATCTATTTATCATTTCTCTAAGAAGTGTATAGGTGCGGAAGACTCCAACACATTTTGTTTATTTTATTTGATCTTCATACTCATGCATATTACAGTTCTTTTCAATTTTATAATTAATATTAAAGCCATTTATGCATTGACTATGGCAGAAATCCAAGTTTCATAGAAAAAGATAATATGATAATTGACCCAAAGATAGACCATGGACTCTGCCCCAAAATGTCCTTGATGGCTCAATCATAACCTTTCAATCTATGGTGTCTAAATAGACGGTTGATGAGAGAAACAAATGAGGGACCACAGGCACCAATATCGGGCCTTCTTATATGAGTTTTGACCATTTATGGGCCATGCTTACACAAGTAGAATACAATAACTAAGTTAGTTATGCTTTTACAATTTAATAATGGAACACTTAAAAGCTTCACGTGAAATGCACATGATCCGTTGAATATTATTTAATCAAGTGTACCAACTAAAAAAATTTGATACTCTGACAGAGTGTGATGAATGCTATGCAGGCACTTAAAAATTAATTGACAATTGAAAATGTGGGATACTAAGTTAAATTAAACTGTCCAAATTATGGGTTCCAAAATTGCATTTATTTGATTAAATGACTATGGGATTGGTGGACATTTATTAGGCTGTTAAAATTAAAAAGAACGGTTAGGATTGTTCGAATAACCTCATTCGAGAACTATCGCAACAATGGGTTTCATAATTCAGTCTGTCTGCTTTGAGTTAATGCAAGCAACTTATACATTTTCTGAGTGCCTGCATATCAAGTGTTATACTCCCCCAGAGTATCAAATAACGGCTTTTAGTTTTAACTTAATATTAAACATTCATAAGAGCTGAACTTCTTCTTTAATAAACACACTTAAAAGAACTCTTTTTTCTTTTTTTTTGGGTGTTGGGATCCATTAAATCTTATTTATTTATTTATTATTATTAGCTTGTTAGTACACACCCATGTCTGTACACACATTCCATGTTTGCCACCCCCACTAGGGATCCATACCAAGACCTCAAGTGTTGAAAAGACATATCTCCACTCAGTCTACCAGTTGAGCTATGGATCTGGGTGTGGATCCATTAAATCTATAGACTGGGCAGATCTGCACTCTTTAAACCATGAATTTGGGCAAACTCAAATCCCCATTGATTTGCTTGCAATAAATGTAGCGAAGAGAGCCGGTCGTCTGCAAAAGTTATATATATATATATAGGAAAAGGTACTATGCGCTCGACCTCAGGAGTGTGTCCCATGAGGTCGAGTTGTGTGGGCCCCACCGTGATGCATTTCGAACATCTATCCCATCAGTCAGATGCACCATTCCATCGTGGGCCTAGGTCTCAAAAATCAAGTCAATCCGTGACTTGTGTGGACCACACCACATACAGAAGTGGAGAGGGGCCGTGCACCATTAAAACATTCATAATCATTTTTTGGGCCCACCGAGATGTGGTTTGCAAATCCAGCCCATCCATTATGTGTATCCCACTTGGATGAGGGTTCAGATCAAGTTTCAGCAGCATTAAAAACTCAGGTGGGCCCCACCAAGTGCTTTTATATGTTTTCGGCATGTCTTTACGTGATTTTAGATGGTATGGCCCACCTTAGTTCCTTATACGGCTGATTTTTGGGATATCCTATAATTTAAAGGGGACCCATCAAATGCACGGTGTTAATAGTCGACACGCATCACGGTGGGGCCCACACATCTCGACCTCACGCGAGCTTATTGTGAGGTCGAGCGCATAGTACCTTTTCCCATATATATATATATATATATATATAGAGAGAGAGAGAGAGAGAGAGAGAGAGAGAGAGAGAGAGAGAGAGAGAGAGAGAGAGAGGAATGCTCACCTGCGCACCTTATTACGTGGGCACCATGCGCAACTTTGCACACATATCATGTGCACAGAATCTGAACGGTTCACGTGATGCGGCACCCCTTGAAACATTATGAGCCCAATTTTCATCCTGATCCAAAACTTTAGCGGGCAATAGCAAAGAGAAATGCAAATCAAGGGAGGAAATTGTTTCCATTTTTTATGGCCCACGAGAGTTTTGTATCTTGCTGAAAGTTGGATTATTCATATTTCAAGGGGTGCCGAATCTAGTGGACCGTTCAGATTTTGTGCACATGACACGTGTGTAAAGGTGAGCACGGGTGCTCACGTAAGAAAGTGCGCAGGTGAGCATTCCTCTCTCTCTCTCTTTATTGGAAGATGTCTACCCTTAGACTTTTTTCAGGTCCACCATGATGATTACTTAAAATCCACTCAAACCATCAGCCGACTCACAAAATTTTATGCGTGGGGCCATTGTGATTAGGCCCATCCATGATTTATGTGGGCCACACCAAGGGAAATGGTTTGGAAGGTGGCCGCCTCCTGCACACTATTTCCACTTGTGTGGTCCATTGAATCATAAATGTGGCTAATTTTTTAGCCTTGGGCCAAACATGGGCCGACCCATCGAATGGCCCAATTCATTCAATTCAAATTGTAATAATTACCACCCAACTCACAAGAGACTATTTAATTGGCTTAATGGACTGAGTTTTCAAAATAAAAATAAAAATCGTTCAACTTTAAAAGTAAATAAGTGAGGATAAGGATGATTATAATCACAGAGGTCTCATTCTAGATATATTTAATTGGAGGGTGTAATTGAGTTTCCTTTTATTTATTTATTTTACACAAGCACTCACACCACAATGGGTACTCAAACCGTTGACCTTGGGTTGAAACTCTTTTAAATCTACCACTAAGGCAAGAGTAAGGACTTTTGTGATTGAATTTTCTAATTACAAATAAACATCGTAATTTGGTATAACTCATTGTCACCGTACCATAAGAGATATTTAAGTTTGTCTTTAATTTTTTATTTTTTATTTTTTTTTCAAGATAATAGCTAAAGAATTTTGATTTAAGATGCCCCTCTGTTTCTCCTCTCAAACATTAGCTTTGGAGAAATTCATCCCATACTTAGAAACTCTAGGTTACCAAATCCCAATAATTAGTATTGCGGCTCTTGTGATTGAGAATTAGTATTTCTGACAAACTTTCCTGTCTCCGTCCAATAAAGAAGACATGGTTTGGTATTCAAGATATTTTCTTTGCTAATTTTTTTTTTTAATTGGAGTGTATTTCACAATGCTCCCACTTTCAAGAATAGACGGGACCAAAATTATCTACAAAACATAGGCTTACATATTTGCATAAAGCATAAAAGCTCTATGGGGCCCACCATGTTTTATACATAAAGTCCACTCCATCCATCAAGTGAAACCATTATTTAAACCATAGATACAAAAGATTAACATGATCGATGGCTCCAATGGGCCACACCAATGGGAACAACATTAAACTGCTCCTAAAACCTCTTAGTTGATATTTGGATCAAGATGTTTTTTGTATTTTCATTTAATCCTTGTCAGTCACACCTAATTAATATGTTTGGTTAAAGATAACACCGTGGTGGCACGACACACAAACCTATGGTTGTCATCCCAACCCATTGTACCCTTTGGTGTGGCCCACCTGGATTGTGGATTTCTTTAATTTTAGGCCCCAAGTTGTAGATTTGAAGACAGGGCCTGATGTACACACTGGATTGCCCCACAAGATTGGGTGTTCTATGCGCTACACTAAGCAGGGGTATACATAGACATGGTTGGCCCTACTGCTTAGAACGGGTATTGTAGAGGATTCCGGTTCCAAACCTCATCGTTGGAAATCCATGGATTTGGAGCTTGATTTATCTGTCAAATCCAAATTCAATGCAAAATCATGATTTTAACAAGTTCATGGATTTACCAAATTCATATTCTCATTTCTTTTATCCCAAACAGGGTCGCAGTATGTACAAACTACACCAGTCTACTACATTACAGCGTGAAATCAGATGTGAATGAAAATAACCCATCTCAAGAGGTCTTTTAAATTCTCCTCAACCGCACAATGCAAGTACAACCCACCTACACTCTGGATGAGGCTGATACTTGGGGCATCACTCTCGCAATCTGCAGCGGCATGTGGATGGTTATGATTCCGCACACGTGTCCCCAGTGGAAACCTATGCAGTGGGGCAGAAGAAACAGAACCTTTCAAAAGTATATGCACAGAAAACAGCCCACATTCAACATGATCTCAGATTTAAAATTAAATGATTTTATGGTGGCAGCCAAACAGGCCCATCTGTAGCTGTAACTCACATTTTCAGATTTCCTGCTTCTCATCCAACTGGTAGTCATCTGCCAAGGCATGCTTTGCAGACAATCTCCAGCGCGCCCGTCTCAACTACAAGGAAATCTGCTATTTTATCCATGCAACTCTCTGCGGATCTGCATTACGCTATTCTCTCCTTGCCCCTAACTTCTCGTCTCTGACTCTAATTGTACACATCAACTAAAACATACAGAACCAAATGGGACCCACGTCCTACCCGCCGTACACTTGATCAATTCAAAGGACCCAAAGTTGGTGAAACGACAGAACCAACGGACCATGTCTTATTAATGGCCAATCGTTCCAGAAGACTCACCGCATCAAGCTGGAGCAAGATCCAGGCAGGAGCATTGTTTAGCTGACCATGCAATGGTAGAGAGATGATATGGGACTTTTCTTTGGCAAGATTACTGTCTGAATGCACCGCAATATTCGAAAGTGATGATTCATCCACCATATACATGGCATGGCATAAATACACATCAAAACAGGCTGTCCCAATTACCAGTCCCAGTGATCATAAAATGGACGGCTAAAATTAAAAAGAGCAGCAGTCCATGTACAACAAAGCAGAATCAGATGGTTAAGATCATCTGATCAATGCAATTATTGGACTCTGTTCCATCGACAACGGGGTACAAATCTCAGAAAGTCAGAATTGCCATACATAGATGGATACCATGGGTACAAATGATGAGTCACCCATCTTGAAATTGGTGGGCATAGACCACTGTTTCCTAGTTCAAGTCAATCTTGGCTTGTAGTTATGTATGAGTCTCCTCAAAGAGACCCCCTTGCAGGCATAGATGCGGAGAGCTTAAGCTGCACAGGATATGTTACGAAGTGCTGTTGCCACTGGAGACACTATCAACGGCTGTGAACTCACATGCCCAAGTTGTTACAGAAGCTGCGCTTCAGGCTGATGCTTCCAGGTCTGGTAGACGGATTTTAGATAGAAGTTTTCAACAACATGATCATGGCTAAGGTGAGCCGTGAGCAGGGATTGCACGCCCTTGATGTAACACTGTGGCTGAGTTTTTACATGAAGAGAGACAAGGGATCCGAGATATATATTTTAGTTGATCAGCTTACGTCCCACTGGAAGAGATGGGCATTTTGACATTCAGTGATAAAATCAAAGTAGACCAACACTTTGATAAGCACATACGAGTATGTCATGGACATAGTTTAAGTTACCTTCGGTCTTTTGTTGACTGCTTTCTTGTAATATTCCTCCATTTATCCTTGAGGTCGACCTGCGTACGAGTTTTGTGGAATACGTGGTGACCGGATTCCAAAATCATCGTCCATGGAATATTTTTATCACCACTTCTTGAATATCTATGCACTGCTTCCTGCATCAGTGAAGAGAAATCAATAAATCTTGAATGCTTAAAATCTGCAGGAAAAAGGTAGGTAAAATAAAAACCAACCCACCACAAGAAAGCAAGGTCACCAGTCCCATACTCTTAATCCTAAAACCTGGAAATCTAATCGACCCAATAAACAGAAAATGAGGCTAGGGTTCCATGTTAGTACATGAATCTGGCCAAACTGAGTCAAGTCAACCGACCAGCATTCTGAATTGAAGAGTTCTTGAAATTAGATGGAAGTCAAGAAAGAGGGTGACGCCTAACAAACTAATGGCATAAACTTTGTAGCATTTCCACAATCACCATAATAGGGTTGGACAACCTTGCTATGGAAACTAATTAACTATGAAATCCTTAACCTAGAACCCAGGAAGTAATAATCAAAACACTTAATTTTGAACCCATAACTTTTTTTTGTTCTTTTTCTGAAAGATGACATTTTTTAGTGATAAACAGGCTGAAAGGCCAGCAAAATACAAAAACTTACAATACATCCCAAACACTACAAGAGAAAGAGCAACCTCTCGTAACAGCAAATACCAATGTCCAATTAATTACATTACTTAAAACCTTGCTAAAGACTCCCAAAATGCTCCCTGACAAATTATTGAAACATCAGTTGTTCCTTTACCGCCAAATGGCCCATTAACTAGGATCAAGAACTTGGCTGAGCTAACACAAATGTAGATCCACTTTCAAGCCGACCCAACGCATAATCCAAAAAATCTCAATCAATGTGATCATACGTCTTCTCCAAATCTAGCTTACAAACTATGCTGCCACAACCTTTCCTTAATCCTCAAGTCCATACTCCTGAGCAATCAAAGCACTATCGGAATATGCTTTCCTTCCACAAAAGCACCTTGATATTTCGAGTTGACCTTCCTGAGAATAGACTTGAGTTGGGAAGATAAGACTTTGGCTAGAATTTTGTAGAAGGCCCCCAGCAAGATTATCGGCTTGAAGTCCTTCAAACTGCACCCACTTTCTACGGAATCAACACTATACAGGATGCACCCAACTCTGCCAAAAGCCTACTGCTCTCGAAGAACTCCCATATGAAAGCCACAACATCAGACTTAACTAGGCTCCAAAAGACTTAAAAAGAAAGTAAATAAATAATAATAATAATAATAATAATAATAATAATAATAATAATAATAAACAGAGAGAGAGATAAGCCAAGGGAAAACCATCTGGTCCCAGCTTTATCCCTCCCCAACTCATCCACAACTAACTTGATTTCTTCCTCTAAAACCGGCTGCTCTAGGAAGGCTGCTTCTTCTGTTGAAATGGACTGAAAAGAAATGTTATCCAACCTTAAAAACAACAGTTGCTGATAAAAACTAATAATAGCCTCTCCCCCCTTCACCTTTCTCCTCTTCCCTTACGCCATCTATCACCACACTAAGAATTTTGTTGAACCTAGCTCTCGCACTAGCTAGGCCTTAGAAAAACTTGGTATTATTATCCCCCTCCTTCAACTTGGTAGCCCTCGATTGTTATCACCACTTAATCTCTTCCTCCCTCAGGCAACTCTTACACTCTAAAATGAGTGCCTACATTCTAGCTTTCTCCCCTTCCATGACCCTCAATGTCTGACAATTGCACTTCATTAAGAATTGCACTTGTCTCCTATTCCTTCCTACCATAGATTTCCCTTTTCCACCTACCATTCTCCCCTTTTAAAAGCCTCATCTTCTGACAAAGAACAAAGCCCAGGTAACCATCAGCCACAAAAGTTGCCCACCAGTCCTTAACCAAATCCACAAAGTCATCCACTTCAAGCCAAGCAAGCTCGAACCTAAAAGGTCTCAGACCCCAATCATCCTCCACAACTTTGAGAAAAATTGGGCAGTGATCAGAAATGGTTCTCACGACAGGGCACTAGGACATGAACGGAAACAACTCAAGCCATTTGGGCAAAATGAAAAAACGATCAATCTTGGACTAGGCAGGCTTAACCTGACCATTCGACCATGTGAATCTGATGTCCCCCATTGTAAGATGTACTTAATTGTTTTTCTTCACCCATGCTGAGAAATCTGCCATTGCCAAATCCCACAAATTGTCCATGTCTATTGAAGGCACCTCATAAGGAACTCTAATTGAATAAGAGAACGCCTTCCACTAGCTCAGAGGCCATCATCACCCATAGGTTCAATCACTGCAGGGAGTCACAAACTGTCACTAGCTATAGCCTTTCCTTGGGAAGGGCTCCTCTCCACAGAGGAGAAGAAAAGGCAAGTGTTTCTAACCGGGCCTAAAATAAGCCTAATTTTGCATGTGGAATCACTTAACAGAGAGCAACATGTACCACAAAAGCTTCGGACATCGCACGAGCCTCTCCCTTCACACAAGTCCCACTAAACTCATCCCTCTCCGGGCTACGTATCACTTGCCCCAAAGAGGATTCTGACGAACCATCTCTCCTCCACGTGTTGATCGAAGATGATACCTGAAGGCCAATTTTGTTAAGACTCGAGAGTCTCATCACATTCAACATAAATGCACCACTGCCCTCCTCCAACTCATGCACGCAGCTAGTGCCATCTAGCCTGTCTGGCGAGCACATTCAAGTAGCAATGACACCTGCTGACAATCGATAGACCTTTGTCTGCCACTCCCACCTATACTCACTATCGTTCTCCTGCATTGTCAAATACATGTCATTTCCCTCCTCGATATTCCCATGGACAACCAGAGCTCTCTCTCTCTCTCTCTCTCTCTCTCTCTCTCTCTCTCTCTCTCTCTCTCCACTCGACTTTCTCTTCATCTTCATAGACAGCTTGATATCTCCTACCACCAGATTCACCCACTCTTGCGCCTAAGAAGAATGACAATTCCTGACACACAATCGTCCCACCAGGAGCTTAGTGAGGTCCTCCATATTGGGGTCGATAGCCAACTCTCCCACTAGCCTGTCTGGCGAGCACATTCGAGTAGCAATGACACCTGCTGACAATCGATAGACCTTTGTCTGCCACTCCCACCTATACTCACTATCGTTCTCCTGCATCCCATGGACAACCAGAGCTCTCTCTCTCTCTCTCTCTCTCTCTCTCTCTCTCTCTCTCTCTCTCTCCAAACAGTTGCGCCTCCGCAACCCCACCTACTCCCTGCCCATGCAACAAAAAGCGACATGTGACCACCGAAACTTCTCCAACTCCACTCGACTTTCTCTTCATCTTCATAGACAGCTTGATATCTCCTACCACCAGATTCACCCACTCTAGCGCCTAAGAAGAATGACAATTCCTGACACACAATCGTCCCACCAGGAGCTTAGTGAGGTCCTCCATATTAGGGTCGATAGCCACCTCTCCCAGAAACACACCCGCTAGAAGATTTTCCACACCACAATTTCAACGGAAGGTCCCACAGCTGAAACCAAACCTCTTTCTACCTGAGCACCTAAACAAGCTCCCAGCCAACAGGACCCTATCAATCTCCACCCCCGACTTCATTGACAAAGGCATCTCCGAACAGTTTAGCATCTTTAGGACCCCTTGCCCCTTCACCACCCAACAATTCAAGGTGAGCCACTCCTTCACTGCAACAATGGAGGCATAGGGCCAAAATGAGATTGCTAACAACCTTTGAAAGAAATCCCAGCACCCTAAAACTTCTTTGGATGAACCTTATTCGTTGGCCCATCAACCTCCTAGCTACTCCATACCCACCTTCCTTTTAATCAACCGGCAGAAGGATGTTCTGCACCTCCTTTCTCACCTCCTTCACACCCTCTCCTTTTCCCTCGCCCCCATCTATGCCCTCTCCCCTCACCATACCCCTTGAAACCACATCACTAAATGACCACAAACCCCTCGAGACCAAGCTATCAAAAGGACCCCCCTTCCCTCCACCGCCCATATCTCCTCCCTCAACTACCCCACTTCCTATTCTCCCCACCTTTGCCCTCATACAAATCGCTCCCTTATTAGCAATCTCTGAGCTGAATCTCCCCATCTTCACCAACAACTTCCTCCCTTGAAAGATCCTCCCATTATATGTAGCAAGCCCACATTTAGCCTCGTCGAAGTTCGACATCCAAACAAAAGTGCAGCCCCTCAAGATAATCACTTATGAGACCTTTCCGCAATTCCCAAATGCCTTCACCAGATGCCACTCCCTCCAATCCCTAGAAGGTTCCCAATAAACAACGTTGGGAGCTCCATTAGCTCCCTTCTTCCACTGCTTGTACCCCTCATTGTTTTGCTTTGTCTCCTACCACAAACCGCCGTCTAATCCCCCTCCTCCCAAGCCTTGATGGTAGATACCTAATCATCCCTCAAATCTATCCCCTTACCCTTCCCTTTGCCCCATCCCTTGATTTTGTAAGTTTCCTGGCCCGGACTTCCTTTGTCAGCCCACAAGCCCCGTCCAAAACAATGTAAATCTTCTCCCTGACCTTTATTTTTCTTTGTAACGATCTTCCTCTTTCCTGTTCTAACGACCTCCTGGCTGATGTCCCCCTCGACAAGAATCCCCTCGTCACTGCATCTCTCAACCAGACCCTTCTCAACCAGAGACCTTTGGAAGCCCAGAACACTAGTTTGTAGATTCTTAAATCTTGAATTACAATAAGCACTACGGTCAGGAACTCATTAGTCAGCTGAGGCACAAGCCTGGGATAAAGTATTGAAATAATTAGAATGGATGCATGAAGAAATTATGGATAGAGTGCAGTTCCAATGTCCAATCAGAGATCACAGGATTCCTGAAAATCTCTTTGAAGCTTGCTGATGCATTTTTTAGAATTAGACCATGAAGCAAATGAGAAACCACAACCAAAAATTGTGAATATACATGCTGGATTTGAGCATAAAAATCAGCAACGATTTCCAAAAGTAACCATGTGCAGGATTTCGAAAGAAGATAAGATACTAAGGGTGTGTGTGATTTTGAGGATTCCATGAGAAACGAAATTAATTTCCCTTGATTTGACAATTTCCCGCTATTTGATTTGCAAGGAAAAGTGGACTCCACAATCTCATCATTAGGCTCTTCCATATTTCGTTTTTTTTCTAACACAAGAAACAAGGTAACAAATATTAAATGAAAATGGGATTTCACATGAGTTTTCCTTGCAAATCAAACACAGCCTAGTTTTGGAATCCACTATTTCCCTCTGATGGTGGAAATGATCATTACTTTTCCCTTTCTTTTCTCAAGAAATCCTCAAAATCAAACATGCCCAAGTTCTTATTTGAGAGATAAGAAAAGGTTTTATTAAACAAAACCAAGGGAGTGGTACAGCCTAGAAAATGATAGGTCACTTCCCCTTAGCTCATTCACCAATTCATTTCCCTCACGACCGACATGGGCAAATAATATGTTCAGCCTAGAAGGCAGGATATGAATTTCATCGAACATGTAGGCCAGCTTCCAAGGATCATATAAATCATTCCCCACCCAAGCTATGACATTCCTGGAATCACCATACACAATAGTGGGAACCGGAAAACCTCAAAGTAAAAAAGATGAAGACCCTCCCACAAGTAAAGGTTTCATCACTCGCCACATTACTACTTCAATAGTACCTATGGACCATCAAAGTTGAGCCTCCAATGGAGGATGCCAATTCCTTCGATCCCATCTACAGTTTGATTCATATAAAAGACACGGGTTTGATTGAAGGACGGCTGCTCCATGGTTAGATTTCTTGCTATAACTTTGTAAGCATTTCTATTAGCCTCGGGCTGATTTTAGGAGTGTGCATATTTATGTAACCTTTGTATCATGTTATTTCATTAAGTGCTGTTTAGATGAGGTATGGAGTAGCAACTACATCAAAGTACACATGCCTTTAAAGCTTCTTCCTCTTCTTTGGTCCAACGAAGTTTAGTTCGCCTCGCGTATGGAAATGCAGGGTTCGTACTGCAAAATAAAAAACAGATTGGAACATCGATTACCATTGATATATATTCATAATAATTAATATCAGATTTTGCCCTGCACATTATTGAACAGTTACATTTTCCATGAAAGCATGCACAGAAAATAAAGCTTGCAGAAAAAAGAGGGGAAAAAAAAGAAAAAAAGAACCATCATCATCATCTAAGCCTTATGCCAGCAAACTGGGGTCAGCTACATGAATCCTTTTCTGCCATTCATACGCCCTAGCATGAGTTTGGAATGCCATATTGTTCAGATTCATGTTGGAAATTTGAATCCGAACAAAGCATGACTTATGCCACAGGAAACAAACTGTTCCCTCCCCCTTTCATTATTAAAACAACTGAAATATTTACAGTCCCATAAGAACTCAACTGAAGTCAGCTTTCAACAATATCAGGCTGGGCTCTGTTTCTTTTATTAGCAAAACAACTGAAATATTTACAGCCCCATAAGAACTCAACTGAACTCAGCTTTCAACAATATCAGGCTGGGCTCTGTCTAGCATGAAAAAGAAGCAGAGTGTGTGTTTAACAACAAAAAGAAGTAAGGTGCCTTCATTAAATACACGCAAGCCAATATCCCATTAACTTCCTCCCTCTGCTTTGTATTTGGCTGTGGTTCCATGCGTCCATTAACATCAACATCAATGCTGGCATGACCAACATAATTCTAAACTGATGAAGAAACAATCCCAAATGGATGGCAGATGCAAAAAAGCAAGCAATGAATGGCTGTCTCATCGTCCTAAAGGCACAGGCAACAACTGCTAATGGCGGTTTTGTCAAATAACCACTCTCTAAAAGCTCGAGCCTTTAGAGCATGGGGTATCAATGTATATCTGGGGACTTTAACACTCCCCCGAATATGTGGGGTGGAACTCCGCACGGGAACATACTGGGCAAAGGGTGGAGGGACACTCACACCATAAACAGGCCTGGCTTGATTTTCCGGTCCACGGGCCGAACTTGATTTTCCTGGCCCCCGTGGGAGAATATATTACAGAGGCATATTTGTTGCTCCCGGGATTCAAACACAAGACCTTTCACTCCCATACCATGTCAAACAACCACTTTCTCTAAAAGCTCGAGCCATTAGAGGATGGTGTGTCAATGTATATCAAGGTTAACAGGTTTTACTCCTGCACGAATTATCATTTAAAAACCCCATTTCGGCCCACTAGCCAAGCAAAATAAGAAATTCTGAGTGGGTGTGCAAATGGGTTGGGTTGAGAGGGATCCCAAACTCAACCTATTCAATAATTGTGTCAGAATTTTGGCCCTAGACCCAATACACTAAAACTCAGGTTAGGTCTGGGTCAAGTCCAAGTAAAAAGATCGACCCATTTATCTCGAGATTGGGTTTGGGTCAGGTCAGGGTCAGGTATGAAATTTACAAGTAAGTTTTCACACAAGTAATATTCCAATATAATTTCCTCCAAATCCCAAAACACTGATTTGAATTTCTAATCTAAGATGGCTTTACTACCCACCATTGGATCCCATCCAAAGGTTCCTAATCTTCCGCTTGCTCTAGGTTAGTATTAATTAATAAACCAAATGTTTCGAATTCCTTAGATTAATAAGTACTTTTCCTGGGGTCAGGATTGGGTTAGGGTCTGCGTTGGGTTATTTAGTAATTCAGGTCAAACTTTTGGACCCAAACCTAGACCATGGATCCAAATTTTGAACTCAGACCCACTCATTGTCGGGTCTGGTCCAATGACCTGTTGGATGGACTTGATACATTTGCACCCCATCTAGCACCTTCGCACCACAAAACCAAGCTGTCGGAGTCTATTTTAGAATGTCCAAATCCGGACCCATTTAAAAACTACTTTGGATCAAGTTAGGGTAATTTTGAGAGGTCCCAAACCCGACCCATTTAGTAATTCAGGTCGAACTTTTGGATCCAAATTTTGGAGTCAGACACACTTATTGTTGGGTCTTTGCTCCAATGACCCAGTGCATTGACCTGATACATTTACACTCCAACCTAGTGCCTTCGCACCACAAAGCCAAGCTGTTGGAGCCACTCTACCTCTTCTCTCCCTACCTTCCATCCACAAGCATAGAAAGATTTGACAGAGAACCTTCCGTTCTTTCCCATTTCAAAACCTTCTAATCTTTCGGTAGATCAAACATCTTCCAGCCAAACTAGAAGCCCATTTAGCTCTTCCCCCTACGCCCTTAAGTTTCTTTCTAAATAGCGACAAGTTGACAATTTGCTCGCCAACCTTTCAAAAACCTCATTAACATTGACATAAATACCCGATGCCATACCATGAAGAGAACCAAACTTGATTTCAATGTTCAAAATAGCGAAAAGCATGCAATGCAGCGTTCACTCCTCTGCAGCATAATGCATAAGCTATATAGCGTGTAGCATAAGCTATTACTGCTGCTGGATTTTTAATTAAGGATGTGTTTGGTTGCAAAGACTAATCATGAAGATAAATAGCTACACAACAGATTAACATTGTGCTTTTTTTTTCCTTTTTTTTCGAATTTTTATTAACATAGTTATTGATAAAATCATTGAAAACACGAACTAAGTTTTAGTGAAACTAGAAAAATGTAACAAATCATTGAGAACATTAATTGATTTTGTGTTCGTTTTTTTTTTTAGCCAATTGTTTTTTTTAAAAAGATAACGAGGAGAATTCATTGAAGAAAGGGAAAAAAGATACAAAAAGGACTGCTGAGATAGCAGAACAACTAGGAAATTAAAAACAAAAGGTCATGACTAGAGAGACCATCAACTAAAATAGACCACTCAACAACCAGATTAGTAACCCTCTCCCAGACAGCATGAAACGAGGAGCTTTTGTCATTGAAACACCTGTTGTTTCTTTCTTCCCAAATTGACCACCAGATTGCAAGAAGCGTCACACGCTAAACCCGAGTTTGGTTTTTACCGAACTTAATCCCGTGCCAAAATGGCAGCAAAGCGGAAGGAGATTGCGGAATATAGGTGCTGATCTTGAATTTTCTGAACGCGTTCGTCCAAAGGTTGGAGATAAACTGGCAATGAATGAGGAGATGTTCAATCGATTCTTCCGCCTTCATGCAACATAGACAGACATTAACAATTTGCATGCCTCTCTTCCTTAAATTATCAACAGTGAGGATCCGTTTCCTTCCAGCTAGCCATGCGAAGCAGATGAATTTAGGAGGGACCGGGTACTTCCAAATGAAATGAGCCGTGAGATCCGACAGGGCAAGAGACGGGCTGAGCAGGGAATAGAGAGATCTGACCGAGAAGGAGCCAGAGTTCTCCCTGAGCCAAATCGGCCTATCTTTAACCGCAAAGTTCAAAATCATTTGAGAGACATGATCGAGAAGCTCCACAAATTCGTCAACTTCCCAATCGTGGAGATTTCTTGTGCATTCGACAGACCAGACAATGCCGGTTGAATGAAATTCATAGCAGCGAGTGACAGGGATGGATTTATCAGGGTTGAGACGATAGATGTTCGGAAAAACGAATTTGAGAGGTGCGTCGCCCACCCAAGTATCGTCCCAGAAACTTATGAGAGCACCATCGCCAAGACGAGACCCAGTATTGGCAATGACTTCCTTCTTAGCTCTTACGATCCCTTTCCAAACAGAGGAGGCTCTATAGGACGTAGAATCCTTGGTCCACCAGTTGCCTTGAGAAGTGCCATATTTTCCTTTGATAATAGAATTCCAGAGGGCATCATTACCGAGGCCAATCTCCAGGTCCATTTGCCAAGAAGCGCACGATTCATGGATTTCAAGTTTCTGATACTTGCACCTCCCTCCTGAAAATGTTTGTAGACGTGATACCAGTCCAAGAGGTGAAATTTCTTCTGAGAATCTTTACCACACCAGAGGAAGTCACGACGAAGTCTGTCAATCTGTTGAAGGACTGAGGAAGAACATCAAAATAAAGACATGAAATGAACTAGTAAATTGGAGAGAGCCGATTTGATAAGCGTTAGGTGACCCCCCATGGAGAGGTATTGACATTTCCATCTAGCTAAGAGTTTCTGGAATCTGTTAACCACTCTGTCCCACGTATTTTTAGGAGGGCCAAAAGATAGAGGAAGGCCCACAAAGGTGGAGGGGAAGCGAGCAGCCCAAGATATTGGCATAAGAGGACAAGTCTTCATCCGAGAGATTAACGCCATAGATTTTAGACTTGGAGAGGTTGACTTTCATACCCGAAACTGCCTCAAAGTAGATAAGAGAAGTGCAAAGATTGTCGATATAGGAGGGGGCCGCTTCCGAAAATATTAATGTATCATCAGCGAACTGGATGTGAGAAATAGAGGTAGGGACACCCGGCATAGAAATGCCTTTGAGAATTCCGACATGTTGACCACGGGTAAGCATCTGCGAGAGGGCTTCACCAACTAAAAGAAATAGAAGAGGGGATAGGGGGTCGCCTTGACGGATGCCTCTCGAGCTTTTGAAGAAGCCATGCGGTGATCCATTAACGAGAACTGAGAAATGGGCTGATCCTATGCATGCCTTGATCCATCGTCGCCATATATTCCCAAAACCCATGCGCCCATGTGATTGATTTTAATTGATTTAGCCAATTGATTTTAATGCTTGAGTGAAAAATAACATGCAGTATAAGCTACATATCATGTAGTTGTAGGCTACATAGCCTGTAACTTACTATAATCAGCATGAAGCATAGACTACATGCGACTTAAGCTAGTTTAGTGAGCTACGCCTACGAAACATGAAGGCTAAGTTACGCTACATGGTGTAAGCTACACACTATGTAGCATAAAACACTGCTTGATATTGAGAGGTACGATCCCGCACCCCTCATCTTCCCAAAATTTGATGATGCCCCCGTCTCCTAGATCATACTGAATGCTTCAATCGAAAGAGGTTTCCAAAGCAAAATCTTTTCCAGACCCTTGAGCATTTTACGCATGGAGGAGATTGTCGTGCTTTGAGCATGTTCAAACCACATGCTTCCTTAGTGAATTCTCTTTCCCAAATTGCCAAAAGTTACCCCCACCCACACCTACGTTTCAACACACACACACAACCCATTTGTAGGAAAGGGTACCTTCCAATGTAATTGTTACGATCCCAGTGGTTTAAAGAGCCTAGCTTGATGTGTTTTATCAGTCTCGGGGCTTTTAACGTATTGGTTAGGTTCTTAACAATTGGTATCAGAGCCAGCACCATATCCTGTATTCAAGTCACAAAAGGGGCAACCTGTGGAAAGGGCAACCTGGAATGAAAGTGAAAGCTGCCACAGCATGGAATGGGCTACCTGAGCAACCGAGTATAGCCGCCAAGTGGAAAGGGCTACCTAAGCAACCGAGTGTAACTACCCAAGTGCAACGGGCTACCTGGATAACTAGAGTGCAACCTCCATGCCCTGCAAAGGGCTATCCGGAAAAGAGGCCAGAGTGATTGATGCCACAGAGTAGGCCACCATGGACGTTGGCTATGGAGCGTGGTGGAAAGTTACAATCCCAGTTGTTTAAAGAGCCTAGCTTGACGATTTCATCAATCTTAGGGTTTTTGACGTATTGGTTAGGTTTTTAACAGTAACAAATAATGCTTGAGGCAATCTTCCATCCCTTGCCATTAGAAATCCCATCTCAATTTTTCCCACTTACCAACAATACTTGTTGGGCACAGAAATAACATGTAGTGGATAGGCATAGGCGCATAGCTGACAAGACTACTTTGATAATAGTAATACCACTTCCTAATGAAAAGTATTTGCCTCTTTAAGCAGATAATCTCTATTGAACCCTTTGAATAGTAGGGTCCCTAATGCAGGGGCATTTTCACACCGGGCTTGAGTGGGGCGGCTTGTGGGATGCAGGGGCACACTCGGGGTGGGCGGCCCGTGTGAGGCAGGTGGCTCGTGTGAGGCGGGTGTCTCGTTTGAGGCGGTACCCATGTGATTTGGGGCCTACAAGGGGTGTTCGGCCGAGGCCCTAACCCATGAGATGTGGGGCTCAAGCTATGAGATAAAGGAATTGATTCGCCATGCTCTAACAGTTCAAGCTTTTAAAGCAAGTGGTTAATTGTCCTGCATCAAATTGGTATCAGAGCGGGAGGTCTTGTGTTCAAGACTCCTCACTGAGGGTGATTAATGCAGGGGCATTTTCACACTGGGCTCAAGTGGGGTTGCCTGTGAGATGTAGGGGCACACTTAGAGTGGGCGGCTCGTGTGAGGCAATACCCATGTGATTTGGGGCCCACGAGGAGGGTTCGGCCGAGGTCCTAACGCATGAGATGTGGGACCTGGGCTATGATATAAAGGAATTGATTCGTCGTGCTTTAACAATTCGAGCTTTTAGAGCAAGTGGTTAATTGTCCTGCATCAGTCCCATAAATGCTCCTTATATCTTTGTAACAAAATATGTGTCTATTTTATAGCCTAAGTAATCATTCGTAAAAAGAAAGAAAGAAAACTCAAATCTTATTCAAATTTCCCCTTTGGAGGGGTTTTACTGAATTGCAGACTTAATGTACATTCTTGCAATTTTTTTGGGCATTTGGAGGGAACGAAACTCGTGCACCTTTCAAGATTCTCAATCCTCTCCAGATCGAGTCCTCTCCCATATGTTGTGAGGTGTTGATGAGTGGGAGGCCAGTATCAGGCCTTCAAATCTGTTGGCCATCTCTCCTTAGTTTGGTCCGGTGAGGCTTGCCCCGAACTTGAGTTGTATAGATCTTACTTTTTCTTATTTTTTTTCTCTTCTTCGTTTCGTTTTATCTCTCTGTTTCTGATTTTGTTTATTGTTTTTTCTTTTTCTGTTTTTCTGTTTTGTGTTTTTCTTTGTTGCTTTTTGGCCTTTTGGCTTTTAATATTTGCATCCTTCCAAAAAAACAATATGTAAATTTCAGGTGGTGACATACCACAAGCCCCTAATTACATCTCCTCTAAGAAAGCCCTCGATTAAAAAGGAAAACCAAGCTTTTGATCTTACTGTATATCATATATGATGTCCAATGTGCATAGTCCATTTAGATTCTAGTCTTATGTAGCTTCAAAAGCTTCAAGGGCTGATGATAATTGAGGTCATCTTCTAGCCATGGTGTGTCCGGGAGAACTCCTTTTGCCATTAGATATTAGGCGTATCCTTAGATCTAGTTGGCTAACGATGCCTTCGATGATGATCAAAATGTGCCTTACACAGCGCATTTGTACTTAATGGATTTTGGATGAATCATGGACCTCTTTTGGCGATGAGCGCCTTGGATGATGGTCAAATTTTTGCATGGTGAGCACATTTATTGAACACATTGAGTTGTGCTTAATCGGGTCTTTATGTTGTTGTCTAATTGGATGCCCTAAGTTGTTCCAGGGTGCGGTTTTAGGTGGTTTTGTATTTTCCTTTTCTTTCTTTCTTTCTTTCTTTTTGTAGCTCTTTTTACTTGGTTTCTGCAACCATGAAATGGTAGTTGTTTCAGGAATATATATATATATATATATATATATATATATATATATATATATATATATATATATATATATATATATATATATATTGTCCTCTGAGGTTTATACCACCTAGCTAAGGAGAAATGCCAATGTCCTACACTTTAACACCTAGGTTTAGGCAGAAAAAACATAGGATGAGAGCTCAACAAGTCGTGTGTGTATTCTTGAATAGCCAAAAGATGCATGGGTGGAAAAAAAAATGAAATTTGGCTTAAGACCATGGTCGTTGGGGTGCACTTTCCCTCCTGACAAAAACACCAGGCCTTCCTGTCAGTCTGGTATGTAGAAATTCATCTGAGTAATGGATTTTGTGCCTGTGTGTAGGTTGGAATACAAAGTTGCACATGCCCAAGGTGTTAACTAGGGCTTGTCATGTGGCTCTAAACACCTATGATCCCTTCTTTTGGGGAGAAATTTTGCGCTCATGGTATATAGGCTTAACGCCATCCTTTCTTGTTTGCGTGTATCTGTAGTGTTAATGCCATTGGGACGACAACACTAGTGTGTTTCCTTCCTATGCAAATGCCTCATAGGTGGATTATTCACGACTCCAGAGCTTTAGGGTTTGTTCGTGGCCCTTGAGCCCTTACGTGATTGCCATGTAACCTTCCTATAAGAGGCTTGGTGTCCCTTGTCACATGCACAAGGAGGGAGGACCCCAAGTTTGAGATTGTTGAAAAGGGGATACTACAAGCTGGACCCTAGCCTGTAGTTAGCTTAAGTGCTATAAAAAAGGGCTATGAGTATTTTTTTTTCCTCATTCTCGACAATCTTCTAACACAACAAGGCAACCCAGGATTAAGTAAAAAGAAAGAATTGACCTTACACCCAAGAACTTCTGCAACATCAATCACATCTCGATTGCCCAAGTTAATATAAAAAAGCTTGATTTCTAGGAGATTAACTTTCGATCATCAAACCAACAGAGAATGCATTTAAGAATTGATGTCTGCTATTTGTCAGCATTACAAAGATCAAGGTGTCATCCACAAACTGTAAATGCATTATTTGAAAATCCTTTTTTTAAGAAAATCCTTTTGTAATCAATTGAATTTAAATATCCAATTGATTCATTTTGTATCTCCCTAACAGCCCCTCCTTTACTCTTTCCAACAATTTACTCAAAGTCTTTGCCACAGCTGCTAACAGAAGAGGAGATAACAAATCCTCATCTTAGGCCCCGGGGTCCTTCGAATAAACCTTTCGGCAATCCATTCCTGAGCATTGAGAATTTTGCAGGCGATAACTATTCCTTCATCCATTCTCTCCACCTCTGATCAAAACCTAACATATTGAGCATTTATTCCATTAACTCTTAGTTGATATGAAATCAGCCTTTTCCAAATCTATTTTGCAAAGAAAACCAAGCAATCCTACTTTATGCCTAGAGTCAATACGCTCATGAGAAACCAAGACATTATCCAAAATCTATCACCCTTAAAATAGCCCCATGGGAAGTAGAGATGGAACCTAACATCCTTTAAAGATGAAAGACAAGCATTTTGGCATGGATTTTGTACGCACTCCCAATTAGACTCATCATTATCATCATCATCATCATCATCATCTAAGCCCTATCCCAACTAACTAGAGTCAACTACATGAATCATTTTCCTCCATTCCACTCTATCAAGGGCCATAACTTCAGTCAAACCATAGGTTATCGTCTTTTCTTACTACATCCACCGACATCATTTTGGGCCTTCTCCTTACCATTTTAGAACATTCAACTTGTACAAACTCACTCCTACTCTAAGGTATTCCATGCTGGTAACGATGGTCGTAACGGCCACCACCATTATGTTTACGATACAAGTTCTAATAGTCAATTACAGCTCTCGTAACGGCCGTTACGATCTCTTCTTCTTTTCTTTTCCTTTAAAAAAAAAAAAAAAAAATCTGAAAAACCAGTATCGGCCCTGTAATGGACCGTTGCTGCCGTTACGAGTCTTCTTCTTCTTCTTTTTCCTAACGGCCATTATGGTCGTTACGACCCTATAACGTGTAACGGTTGTCATACCTTTACATAATGGCTGCTACGGCACACCATGCTCCTAACTTACACAATTCTTGATTTCTGTTGCACATGACCAAACCATTTAATCTTCTTTCCCTCATCTTATTACCTATCAGTGCCACTCCTAAATTCCCTCGAATGCATTGATTTCTAATTCTATCCTTGTCTTGCATCTCATCCATCTCAACTACACTCATCCTATGAACATGTTGTTCCTTAACTGCCCAACATTCTGCCCCATAAAGCATAGTTGGTCTAATAGTTATCCTATAAAAGGGCTCCCAATTAGGCTAATGGGTCCAAAATCTTTCATATTAGAAACATCGTCCTTTAGAATAACAGCAATAGAGGATGCTCCCATATCATTCCTTCAAAATATTATCTTTCTAATAAAACCCCTTAATGAAGTTCATCATCTCCCCTTCAAATGGGTCTCTCTAGGAAATAAGGCTGCTTTGTCACCACTATGATTAATCTCAACACAAGATTGTCCAAGCTCAACACCATTCCTCCATTTTAAACAATTTTTAAGTCAACAATCACTCATAAACGTGAGATTTTTCAACTTCATTTCAATCTACATCAACCTCTAAACGTGATTCACCCTTCTCACATTGGCCATATGATGGAAAATTTTCACATTTTTCTCCCCCTCGTTGAGCTAGAGGGCTCTTGACTTTTGGTGCCAAATAATTTCTTCTTCCTTTTGCTTTTCTTTCAAATTTATTATGAAACTTGATTCTTTGGTTTTTGACATTGTCAAATGTCTCCTCCTTCTACCTTCCCGTCAATCCCCTAAATATCATTGAGTGTGGACATACCTCCTCAATACTTCCAAGTAGTTTTTGTTCCACTAAGTTTAACCTTGAGCAATCTAGGTTTCCGCATCAACCTTCGACACTCCCTTTCTACCTAAAACTCTACGCACCATTTCTCAACCCTTTGCACGAAACCTTCCTCTATCCACATCAACTTGAATCTAAAAGGAATCAGACCCAACAAATCCTAGATGAGATAATAATGGGTCAATGATCAAACACATAATGTGGCTTGCCATGGATACTTAGCTTCCCACTTTCTTGTGATAATTCTTCTCTCACTGAATGGTTTTAAGAGCTTCACATGTGTTCTATATATCTATATAATGGACCAACAAGATCATCGATGGAAATTCGACAAAAGTAAAAATTGAGGGAGTCGCCACTAGCCAAGTAGCCAACAAATCTCAAAATTACAAAAGGCAAGTGTCTGTAGAGCCACGTAACCCCGAAGGTCAAATTAATATCTTTGATTTTGACTGAATGACCCTCGGTTACAGATGAGTTACAGATGAGGAAGGTTTGAGGTACCTTCTCCACCAGCAAGTGTGTGTAGTCTCTACTTTGAAGGATTCAAGCTTTTTGAATTATTGCTTTCTTTCTTTTTTAACAGAAAACTCAAATTTTATTGAAAAGAAAAGCAAAAACTACAAAGGGGATGCAAAGAGAGCGACCCAAGGGCTAGCCAAGAAACTCAAGATTACATTCCCTTAATTTAGATACATAGGAAGCTCATTCAACAGCCAACATCCTAGCCCTATGAGTATGAGAGGTACCCTCCACCGATTTTCTTTCATTTCTAAAGCATCTAGCATTTCTTTCTTGAGAAATAGGGTGCATGTACCTATTTATAGATGACATGGGTGGTTGTTTGAGAAATTTGGGTCAAGGTGGAGGGCTAAGGACATGTTGCATCACCTTATTTATCCATGGATACAAAGGGACACATGTCACCTCCTCATAAGGCTATTGGTTGGATTTGGGACTTCTTTCAAGGGTGAAAGCATGGGAAGTGCCACACAAGATATTCAATAAGTGGCCGTAATGGCTAGCCTTATGGCTGTTATGATATGGGCTATAACAGCCAAAAGGATCCTACAATGGTGAAACAAATTGAAGAAAATGTATTGACTCTGCATCGGACCATTACAGGCCCATATCGGCCATTACAGACCATTTTTTTAGAATAGCCATCACAGCCCTGTATCACATAACGGCTCCCAACGTCACTGTTACATAATGGCCACATAACCGTTTTTTAATACCGTGGTGCCACATGTTAATTTCCTAGAAATAGAGATAAATGGAGAGGCGGTTTACCAATCTAAAATGATAGTTATTATGGGAGGGTGGTTGTTTTTTAAATACTGTCATATGCTAATTTCTTACAAATAGAGATTAATAAAGAGGTGGTTTGGGAATAAAAAATGGTAGTTATTATGGGAGGGAGGTAAAAAAACATGCCAAAAATGAGGTCGTGTGTCGGCGGAAAGCTGATTCCCACACACTGGCCAGGGACCCATCTTGGACAAATGGTTCGACACGTGGGGCCCGACACATGTAGACTATTGCATTCCTACATCATCCCAACACCTTTATTTCGGTAGAATCTGGCAGATTGGGTGGGTCCTGAGCAAGGTGTCCCAAATCGTTTTGTATCGGTCGTTACGCAATACGGGGCTGAAATTAGGGCTGTTCATGAGTCAAGCTAGCTCGAAAAGCTCGCTCGAGTCAGCTCGGATTGACTCGGCTTGAATGGCCGATTCGAGCCGAGCCAAGCTAATTATTTGAAGCTCGAGTTGAGTTCAAGCTAAGTTCGACCAGGGGGCATTTCAACTCGACTCGAAGTTCGAACTCGAGCTCGACTCGGCTCGATTAATAAATATATTAAATATTAAATATTATATATATATTATATTAATATAAGTTTTAAGTTTAAACTTAAAAATAAAAAAATAAAAAACAAACCCTAGAGTCTCTACCCGACCGCACGCACCCCCTTCCCTTTCCCTTTCTTCTCTTTCTCTGCCCACTGCCAGCCGCACGCCCACCCCGACCACCGCCACTAGTTTTCATTTCAGCTCCAACAATAGTATGATTTCTATCTCTTGAGATCTACTTCTTAGGCGAGAAACCCAAGAAATTCGAGATGGGTTCTTCTCAGATTTGTTAGAGCTTCAAGGAAATCCAATGATCTGATTGGCTAGAGCTCTTTACTTGGATTTCTGATCTGTGTTCTGGTCTGTTTCTTTTCTGGTACTTGGATTTCTGCTGGTGGAAGAAGATCAAGAACAAATCGATTCTTACAGGTTTCCTCATCCGATTCGAAGCTTTGTTTGGTTTTTTCATCGGGTTTTGCTTTGATTCTCTTAAGATTTTTGAATTTTTCATCAATGGAGGAGGATCAAGAACAGAATCCATTACTCTCTCACCCAACAAGCTCGAGCTCGACTCGACTCGAACCACTAGCTCGACTTGAACTCGACTCGACAGCTTTGGCAAACAAGCCAAGCTTCAATGTTGAGCTCGAGGCCAAGCTCGAGCTCGAACTCGAGTACATCATGGACAAGCCAAGCCAAGCTTCGCCCACCTCGACTCGACTCGGCTTGATGCCCACCTCTAGCTGAAATGGGGAGGTTCAGAAAAAAAAAATGAACCGTAGCAGGCGTTATGGGGCCTACAAGGCATAATGGCCATTACGGTCTCTACAACAGTCGCTACCCACAATAACCCTGAAAAAACACAGGAAAAAAAAAAAAAAAAAAAAAAAACATATTTTTCTTCTTCTTTTTCTAAAACTGTTGCTATGGCTGCTGAAATATAAAAGGTCTGCATTCAATTCTAGGTTGTCAAATTCATAAATTTAGTAGACGGCCTGATACATCATTCTTACCAAAGACTGGACCGTTACACTACCATAAACATGTTCAAAATTATAAATGAATGCATATTTGGAATATTTACAATTTTCCAGATTTTCTAGATTTTTTTTAGCAAAAATAAAAATTGACCGATACAAGGGCGTATCACCCATTACACCCCCTATATCGGCCGTTACACCGATTCGGTGTATCCTTGGGCACCGTTACGCCCACCATTACCACTACGGTACACTTTGGTCCTAAGGCTTAATTCTTGTGAGAAATGAGAGTATTGGAGTGGGCCCTCGTAATCCTATCTGGTCACAATTTTGTGGACCTTTGTGTATGGCAGTGTGTCTACAATACTGCAGGTTCAGCTTCCTTTGGAGCATAGAGAAGGATCATGGAGATTTAGAGTGAACCAAAAAGGACAAAAAGGTTTCAAAGTGGAACTACAGACTATATGGATTTTTTGAAACTTTGATTGGTTGTCAATAGGCAATCCTCCTAGTCTGGTACTATCACACAATTTTGCGGACCATTGTATCGGGTGGCGTGTCTACAATATCATAGGTTCCTAGAAGTTGGGAACCTATCTTTTGAAAATAGAGAAGGATCATGGAGATTGAGACCCTGCCAAAAAGAACAAAAAGGTTTCAAAGTGGAAATGTAGATTGCATGGATCTTTGAAACTTTTATCAGTTGTCGATAAGCAATCCAAGCCTATCGGGGTTGGGAGTGTAATTGTCGATGAGTAGGGAAACATGTGGAAGATCTCAAGCTAGATGGGGTGGGAAACGCAAATGAGCTAGTTAGGGACAGAATTAGAATTTTTGGAGGTTCTGTTGGCTGGGATTCCAACCTTTATCTGATACTAGGCATTTCAATTCTTCAATGAAATTCATGACCCGTCCTCAAGTTTAAACGGTTTGTTTGAGCATGCGAGCAGAAATGTGAATGACATTGTGAATGCTATAGCTTTTTATTGGAGACTTTTTTATGTAAGGTTTCTCATTCATCAGAGAGGGAAAAACCTTGGAAGCTATGTTCAATATGACAAATAAAGTGAATGCAAGTTCTGTATAACCAATAACTTCAAGCAAGGAAAATAAACATTTGATCCATTAATTTGAATGAAGCTTTTCAGTTTTCAAGGATGTACCTCTAGAGGATGATGAAACAAGAAGAAATAATCACTATTTGTAATTAAGATAAACTATAAATCACATAAGAAATATAGATCACTCTAGACATCTCGAATATCAATAACTTACTAGCGCTTAGCAGGCCTTCGGCGTTTTGGAGGCTTGTCAGAGGAGAGGTCCTCTCCATTCTGGTTTCTTGTAGTTTCCTCAGCATCAATATTTGGCAGACTAGGGTCCGCTTGATCAAAAATATGAAGTCTGGGTGCACCTTTTCTTCTGCCCCTGGTACGCTTCTCACTGATTGGAGAACTCTCTGCTTCTCTACTGGGAGAATTACGAACATTACAGTCAGTGACAGTTTCGGTTTGCTTCTGATGCTTCACCCCACTCACACCTTGATGGCCGACTGCCATCTCTGCATTGCCTTTGGTTATGGAAACACCGTCTACCTCACCAGTTAGAGATGCCTCCACTTCTCTACATGACACATTGGCATCATTACAGTCAACTGCAGCCTTTGTCGTATGATGGCTTTCGGCTACTCTCACACAGTGATGATTGTCAATAATATCTCTGTGTTGCTGATCAGCGTGAATCCTATCAGGACAGTTGGCTCCCATGGTTCTTGATTCCTTTGGTTTTGTTGAAACTTTTTCAGGTGGTTGTTTCTGTCGGTTCCGATGCACTGTATCCCCACCCATGAAGGCAGATAGAGCTTTCCTTGCCAGGGAAGCCTTCTGCTTGGCTTTGCGGTATGCTGCATGCGCTCGTGTATATAAACAGAAAGGGCAGTAAAAGTTGCCATCATCCTCGAAACTAACAGATGAGCCAAGGCAGCTCTCATGAACTGTTACTGGACAGCTGTTACCACTACAAATCAATAGCTCACCTCCTTCCTCACACTTTACACAAAACTTCTGTTCTGTCCAATCTGCCGCCAGAGAATCATGAGTTACTGGGCCCTGAGAGCTCAGAAACATGTGCTTCTTGGCAGCAAATGTCTCATCATTATGACTTGTATCATGACCCCCATCTCTGCTGCTTGGTGTTTCCGGCAGCACACCATTCTCACCACTTTCCGGTAGCACACCATTCTCACCACCATCTTTGGCTTGATCAACACAAATATTTTGGGGGGCAACCTGATGTGTGGTTTCCAAATCACCATTTAGAGGTAATTCAGGAGGATCTTGCAAGACTTCCTTCCCATTTTCAAGAGCTGTTGCAGTAGAATTCTGTTCTAATTGTTGAATTTCATCATTAGTGGTACTGAACTTAAGCCTCTTTGCAGTATCATTTTCGTTACTGTTGTCTGCAGAAATTCTTTTCTTCATGGATGGGGCAGAGAGACGACATTCTTCAATAACTGAATCCTTCAGCTGATGGTAAAAACCAATAGATGGCGAGATGAATGGTAAAGAGAGCTGAGATATTGGTTCTTTCCCTAAAATACGGAAATTAAAGAGTTTGTGATACCTTTTGTATGACATATTTCGGCAGAGCAGCTCTCTTTCGGAGAATAAACTGGCTAAGGCCTTCTTTCAACTCAGCACCACACTTCCCCAGGTCACTTGATGTCACTATCTGATGGAAGATAATATACAATTCAAATAAAATTCCTAAACCATTTCTTTTTAAATATCCACAAGGAGAATGTAATCTACCTCCAAAATCCATATTGAAAAGAAAAGGCACAAAATCCCAATTGAAAGAAGTGGAAGAATTACAAAAACACCAAATCATTGTTCAAACGTCGACTTGGGAATTGGCCAAAGACCCATGCAAGTCAATGTGCCCGAGTCAAAGTGGAAATAAAGGAATCAAACGAAAAGAGAAAAAAATTAGCAAGTCTTGATTTTCACCAAGTCATCTGCAAAAAGATAAGCATGGACTTGGTTAACTCAGAAATGATTTGATGAAACTGTGAACAACATATCACAAAATTCAAAATGTGACCAGCTTTTGAACCAAGCTGTTCCCTGAATTTGGAGGCAAGTCTTGACCAAGCTGAGTCAGATCAACTTGTTGAATTTTTAGAGTACCGCCAAACATGCTAAAGCACTGGAGCATGCCCTTCACTTGAAGATCACATAACATGATTTTTTTTATTATTTTTTTTTTTTTTTCTTTTTTCACTGGGTGTGGCAACTATATAATCATAACTGATTCTAATCATCCGAGAGGAGAAATATGTCATTCCTTATTTTCATATGAAAAATGTGGCTAAATTCAATAACACTTTTTTTTTAATAGTTTCAGTTGCATCTTTCCACATCTTTCCTAAAGTGACATACTATGAAATAGAGAGCACAAAACTTCTACGGAGGCAACTTCTCAACTTCGTTTGAAGTAACCCGTGAAGGGATCAAGGCTTTAGATCAAAATAAAACTGCAAGTGGACCTATAGGGTCCATAGAGGGCCCTTGCAACCATTAGCAAAGATTTTTTATTTTTATTTTTGAAAGATATCATGGCACTCGAACCCATGAAATCAATGTTGAAACGCACTCTATCTACCACTGAGCCATGGGTTGGAACCATTAGCAAAGATCACTGTCATGAAATGCATACATTCTTCCTATTGCCCTTGAAGAAGAGCGATGACCCAACAATCAATTGGATGTGAAGAAAGCACATCAAATGCAGATCATCAACAAAAGTTCCTACATCTCTCCCACCTAGATTTCATTGGTTTTCATGGGCTTGAGTTGTTCCAAAACAAGATGTCCCATCTATGTGAATGAAACATGAAAGAGCCTTGCTCAGGCAACTTGAGAGTGCAGGATTTGGCGGGCGCCCGTGTTAGTGAGGAAAACATGTTCAATATCTAGGCTGTTCAGCAAGCGGGTCCCACCAAATATTCACCTTGGCCCAAAATCAGGTTTGTCTGTTAATCAAGCAGGAGCCACATGTTAATCTTGAAAAACCAATACAACAAGATTCAACACACACATTTCCAGTCACCAAGCCAAGAACTTGCACTCAACGAGCTAAGACCACCAGCGTAGTGGGGTCTATATTGACAAAACTTATTCCAAATAGCTAGGCCAACCTTTGGGCAGGTTGGATGTGGTAGTCGGCAGACATGTTGACACTCATGCACTAGTCGGTCACTTATGCAATCGCTGGAGAGTAACTTATTTCCATATAACCCTTCAAACAAAAAGCACAACACCAAGGAATAAACTCCATACTCTCACACAAGGATGAACCATTGAACATAGAGAAATATCGTATGAGAAACAAAAAAGTATTTTTTTTCTTGCTCTAAAACTCATATCCTCTACATATCCATGTATATATAAAGCTTTTTTTCTTTTTTCTTTTTTCTTTTTAACCAGATCCTACTATAACTAAACAACTCAAATGTGGGACCCAACTCCTAGTTATCTTTTCTAATAATGATATTAGTTTTAACATGCTTACTCTATTCACAAACCACACTCAAACTACTAAAATAGTAAACAAAAATAAAATTTAAATTCTAGCGTGGCCCACCGGCCCACCCCCTCCAATGGACACACAAGAACCGTAGATGACTCTCAACAACACATGCAAAAGAAAATGGCCCCTAAGAAAAACTTCACGAACAGTCCACATTCAGCATCCAAGCCCGACCAACCTGACGAGCAGACTGGCCTGATTCACAGTCTAGGGCACATGCGCGGCGGGACCCGCCTGATAACCAGCCCCAAGCAGGATTCTAGTCCTACTATTCTCATGGATGGAGTTATAATCGCCATCAAAACAATTCCTCACTATCGACACCACATGATAAACGACCTAGGGTTGTTTAGAAAACACGTGCTAAAATCCAAACCGTTCATTGAAAAAAAGGGATTCTTTGGATAATTTACCTCATTGAGGACATCAAGGGCGTCGACATCCGAACCAAAATCCATGGATATGTTGATGTCCGAAGCATCACTGCTCGCATTTGTAGAATTAGAAACCATCCATTCCTCCAAATATCTCAAAGAAACCCTTTCTCTAGCGGTTTTGCAGGCGTTGAGTGATGACGACAAGTCCGGAACGGCATTCATCAAAGCTGGAATGAAGAAGAAGAAGATGGTGAGCGGAAGGTCTTTCCTATGCATGTATATATGTGTGTATGCATGTATGGGTGCATGTATGGTACCATGGAGGAGGCCGGTGTCTGCTTCTTTGATGTTGGATAGGGCTTCAAGAACCCATGCCCATGCGAGGGATGTGGAGAGAGGAGGGGCCATGGAGATGGGGAAAGGGGAAGGGATCTGTTTTGGTTTTTCAAATCCGGCGCTCGATTGCCGTTGATTCTGTGGTCCGCAGCACGGACGGGCAAGCGTGCAATGGAAGCCTTGTCTTTTCTGGTTTTCGCTAACTTGCGCCTTGTAGCGTAACTGCATTTAAACTGCACCCTTGGCGGAGCATGGAGCTTGACACAGGAGGCTGATTTCCTGCCAAGTTCCTGCGCTGAGAAGATAGGTGGGGCTCACCGTGATCTTTATGATAAATTCAACCCGTCCATCCGTTTTTTGAGCTCATTTTAGTTCATTTAATTAAAAATGATTCAGATCCAAAACTCAATTTGGCCACACGAGATGAAACAGTGGGTATTCAATTATCACCGTTGAAGCATTTGTACGGGCACAAAAGTTTTGTGCCAGGCTAATTTTTTTGGTTTCTTCGCTTCATCCCGCTGGGATGAACTTATTAACGGTTTGGATGGCATATAAACATTAAGTTGGATGCAAAGAAGATTTCAACGGTAGACATTTGTTTCTAGCATTTCTTTCCATAATATTCCTGCGAGGGGCTCACTTGAGCTTTAAATTGGCTCATCTTTTTTTCGAAAGCCGCGTCTCTCGCACCGATCCGATACCCCGGCAGAAGATGTGAGCCGGCGTTTATTTCAAGAAAACGCCGCGCTTGCAATCCCAAGAGAATCTCTACAATATGTCAAATCAATCCCATCAATCAATCCCATCCATCACCTCATGTCAAGTACAAGCAACCCATGCTTTCTCTCTCCAAAGTCAACCCTTTCTCACCCTCTCTCTTACACACCCATGCTAGTCAAGTACACATCACCTCACCCATCACTCACACCCATCACTCTCTCTCTTTACATCCCATCTCTCTCTCTCTCTCTCTCATTTCTCAAATCAATTCCAAGCAACCAAAGAGAGAGCTCACGTCCAAGCTTCTCCATGTGAGAGAGTGCATGTGTGTGGCCCACTTTCCCATCCCTAAATCCTCCATCCTAACCATTCATTTCCCATCTTCCACCGTTAAAGTGAAGCTTAAGGAGATCGGCATTCCAACGGACCGAGAAGATCGACCGGTGGGTGCTTATTAGACTAGATTTTTCATGTTTTATGATGGGCCAAGTGAGGCCTACCGATCAATGGTATGGATCTCACTTTGGACCCTAAGATGTGGCCGATGGCCCATCTTGATCTTCATGATCATTCCATGATGGGGCCATTCCCCATGGACCCCATCATGATGTTTATTTTCTAACTTGAAAAGAGGTCATCTGGACCGTCCATTTGAGTGGAGAAGGGATCTCCACCGTTGATCCTTGATTTGGTAGGCCCACATGTATTGGGACCCACTTGATGTATGTTTTAAATTATGCAAGGGAGGGCCCATAGTGCCGGGGTCCCTCCATCACACGTGTTCCGTCTCTCTCTCTCTCTCTCCCTCTCTCCTTTTTTTTTAATTGTATGCGATGATATGGCCGTGTGGCCCATTTGAATGGACCCCACCACGAAGCATGTATTGGATCCAAGTCATTGATAGGTGAGGCCCACTGTATGTATGTGTATGTTCCACACCACCCAGCCATGTGATGGCCCACCTAAGCAGGGCCCACTCTAAATATATTTGCATGCCCAAAAACGTCCAGCGTCTGGACGTGGAGTGGGAAAACAAAAAAAAATATTAGCTTGGTTCTCAAGCCATGGAGAGGGTGGTACATGTAGGCCCCACCTTGATGTATGGGACTAATCCACACCGTCCATTCCATTTTTCAAATCACTTTAGGCATTGAGCCAAAAGATGAAGCCGATCCAAGCATCTGGTGGGCCATACCTTTCAAAACAGTGGTTTTCACCGTTTAAATTCACTTGAATCTTTTTTCATGCCAAAAAATATCCAATATTGGACTCTACGGATTTGTTATGGTCCGTAGAGACCAATGGCTGGGGTAGATCTACCTGATGCGGGCCCCACGTATGAAAAACCCTTGAAAAATGGGTTTGCCTCTGACTTGTCAGAGGGCGCCAGCGGCGTCCGCGCTGGACGGGCGGCCAGGGACCGTGGGTCCCCAAACCTAAGCCCCACAGTGATGTATATTTGCCATCCAATCCGTCCATTAGGTGGGACCTTGCTTGAAGTGGCCCCCCCTCCAAAAATCGACCCAATCTGAAACTCAGTTGGCCCACATCAAAGGAAACAATGGGATTGAACATATACCTTTGAAAACCCATTTTGGGTCCACGAAGTTTTGGATCAATCTGAAAATTGTTTTTACTCTTCGTCAGGTCTATGTGAACACATGGACAGATTGGATGGTGAACAAACATTACGGTGGGCCCCACATGGGACCCACGGTGATGCATATATTTTATTCATACCGTCCACAGGGAGTAGGTCTGTGTGGAGCCACAGTGATGTATGTGTTTTAGTCACACCGTCTGTGCAGACGGTGGACCCCTTCATGTGTTTTATCCATACCGTCCCATCCACAGGTGGGGTCCATCATGATGCATGTGTGGTGTCCACACTGTCCCATCTAGAAAGCTCATTTTTTTAGCATGAGCTAAAGAATGAATCGAATCCATGGTCCATGATGCATGTGTTGCATCCAAGTCATCCAACCAATTGAAAGCTCATTTTATAGCACGAGTTCAAAGAAATGAGACAGATCTAGGAATAGGTGGACCACATTATAGAAAGCTGGGTTTGAAGGCCCACCATTAAGACCCTTGGTCTACTAAGCTTGGGACCATATATGATATTGGTCTTTCCTTTTAATTCAGGTATGTGAGGCCTTATAATCAGATTGGATGAGGAATAAATATTAGGGTGGGCCTTAGAAATTTAGTGGTGGAAATCATTACCACCACTTGTATTTGGGTGTGGCCCATTGGATATGCATATGGCCCATACGATGTGGTCCACCTTGATATTTATAAGGCCCATTTGAGGAGGCCCACCTTGATGTATTTGGGGCCTGTTGTTGAGGCCCATCCTGATATATGCAAGGCCCATTGTGATGTCTTCAAAGGCTCATGGGATATGGCCCATTGCAATGTACCTAAGGCCGTTGGTGGGGGCCCATTAATGCGGCCCATTTGATGAATGTAAGGCCCATGTGATACGGCCCAATTGATGTATCTAAGGCCCATGGGTCGAGGCCTAACGGGATGTCCTTAGGGTCCATTGCAATGTGTGATTCCATATGGTTTGTGTAATGGTATTTTATGGCGGGCCTTGCCTTGGGAGCAATGTTGGTTTGACGTCCACGTTGCAAGGATAATGTTGGTTAAATGTCCGCATTATAACTCTCCCTAGGGCCCATTGATAGGCCCATACTTGTTGATAGTTCATTACTTTATAACATGCTTAGTGCACTTCCATGATTCATGCCCATACGCATCATATGTATGCTTGAGATGAGGAATGTTTGATCATAGCATAAGCCGTTGGGCTGAGACATTTACGGGACTCCTTATGAGACGGAGTGCCCCACATGATCGCGTGGTACGCGCAGGATTGCTGCATGATTGTACGGTGTGACTCATGCATCTCGCATATGTGTGACTTGATCACTGCACGCCCTAGCGACATCAGGGCCGTGGCTCCACAGACATATCGTGGATGGCCGTATCGGATACCGGAAATGCTTGGTTCTAGCACTGTGGGCACTTAGGATGTCCTTGGGTGAAAGTCCCAGAACCCTTTTGGTACCAGGAGATGCTCCAACGTCTAGACCGAGTGGATACATGAACGCCCGAGTGCCGAATACCAGTAGGCCGCGTCTCCCACTGTGTCGTGGTCGGTTGGAAGGGGGTGTGGCCTTATCCGCCCGAGTGAGGGGGCTATAAGCTAGGCTGAGTTTGACCAGCTCGTAAATGAGTCCGCTATCGACGAGCCGGGTAGGTATTGGCAGACTACTGGTCAGGCGGATAGTGTGGTCTCTTTCACTTGCTTAACTGTGCAGCTAGGGAGGAGGCAATCAGTGTGAGGTGTATTAGGCCCCGGTGATATTTAGAGAGGAACTGTATTGATATGTGTACTTGACGAGTACTAGCACGCTTGCTTGCATATCGCATATGACATTTGGCTACATAGGCCTCGCATCGCATAGCCTTGGTATGGCTGATAGCATTCATGCCTCGCATCGCATAGCTTTGATATAGCTGATAGCATTCATGGACTTACCGCATATTTCCGCATTACTCTGATATTATACACTTGACACTTGCCTTACACACACTTTCACCACCCTCTAAGCTTTATAAGCTTATGCACGATAGATGCGTGCGGTGGCGTTAGTTGCAGCAGCGTTGAGCTTGGAGCGTGCAGCCGAGCTTCTGGAGTTTCTTTTACTTTCATTATATTGTATTTTCCTTTCATACGCATTGTACTTAAAGTCTTTGATTTAGTGGATTAGTGGTGATGTTGTTTTGTGACTTGGTTATGCTTGTAGTTATGCTCCATTAAAAAAAAAATGTACATTGGAAAATCCTCCTTGTAGGATCCCATGATCGGAATACGGCGTATGGACGCTGGGAGCCGAGAATGGGGTACTACGGAGGCTGTCGCACCGGATTCGGCGATCGGGAATTTTGTGAGCCCGGTTTCTGAGTTGGGGCGTGACAAACTTATTAACGGTTTGGATGGCATATAAACATTAAGTTGGATGCAAAGAAGATTTCAACGGTAGACATTTGTTTCTAGCATTTCTTTCCATAATATTCCTGTGAGGGGCTCACTTGAGCTTTAAATTGGCTCATCTTTTTTTCGAAAGTGTCTTAAATTGGTCTTGCAAAATAGATAAATAGGTGGATTTTTCCAAATTATTATGGTGGACCCCACTTAGCATCCTAGCTAAGGAGTGGATTAGGTGAGAACCTGGATCCACCGATGTGGGCCCCACAATTAGGGGTCCCATTTTGATGTATTTGACTACATCCACGCCGTCTATCTACATGGAAAAGCTCGTTTTAAAGTGCCATCCAAAAATTAAAGTACATCTAAATCCCATATAAACCATGGTATGGGAAATAATCGCGATTAGGATTGAAAACTTGTTGTGAACCATAAAAGCTTTGGATTAAGATGATATTTGTGTGGTCTCTTCATTTATGTGTCATCTACGTGTTCATGACCTTATCAACAAGTTGGATGGAAAATATACACTCTGGAATTCATAAAGTTTTTAATGGTGAGGATTCAATTACAGACTATTTCCTCTAGTGTGGTCCACCTAAGATTTAAGGTTAGAAAATAATCTATTGGATACACCGAAAATAGAAAAAATAAAATAAAACATGAAATTTGTTTCACTAGGCTGAATCACGTAAAACGATACGCTGTCCTTAAAGCGTGATTTGCGCCCTTAATAATTGTTGATAGGTTACAAGCGAATTGCTTCTAGGATAAGACAAGCATGTCTAGATCCAACATGTAGCAATCACGATGGGTCCACTATGGAACAGTTTAATGCAATAGATCTGTTCTGGCAAAATCAGACAGTGGAAATGTTCACAGTATTATAAAAATGAGATATGGAGTATCTGATGCGAGAGATGGTGTTGAGATAATTGATTTTGGACCGGCATAGTCCAGTTTATATAGGCACTAGGTAGTGGACTGTTGCTAGGTGGCTATCAATGGTCTGTAACGTTTGAAAAATGTTTATGACCGTTGACTATTAATTTCAGCCGTTTCTGGTCGTCGGATCACAAGATCTGACCATTGGATCATCATGGCCCGTGCGAAGTTCAAAGTGCGCCATCTAGCACCACTATAGCGACTACAACCATACTGCCCACGCTCACGCCCACGCCCGTGCCCGTGCCCGTGCCTGAACTCGTGCGTAGCACTGGAACACGCAACCCGAGCATCTCCATTTTCAAAACATCCAAGTAAGAATACTACCCACAAATCCACATATAAACCCCAAAAACTTTTCTACCATTTTCGATGTGGGACTAAAAGCACACACCGCACTTTATAATTTGAAATTTTTGAAAAACTGTTTTGGCGGCAAAATCTCAAAATTTTGAAATTTTGAATATTTTTCAAAAAGCCACAAATTTCAACAATCTCCTATAGTTTTTTTAAACAATAGAAAATTTTCTGCCAGAATAATAGTTATTATACATAAAGAAAGATATCTTGCGATTTGAATAATTTATTAGTATAAGTATGTTAAAGTTATTTCGAAATTTCTGGTTGTCGCAGCATCTGAACTAGTTATTCCTATATGACATAACCGAAAATACTACACACATAATAGTTCCTACGTTATGTGTTCCTCCATATTACTCGCTAAGTACTTTCAATGGCCATGTGCTTATCCTGTTTTATGACCAATCCCAAGATAACTCTAACTCTCATTAAAAGCAGCACCACTTCTACGCTCACATTGGTGAAATCTTTCTGGTGTTTCCGTTACTTAAAACACTTGTCCTATTTGACTGGATTTCATTAAGAGTTTTTAATACTCAACTCTCTTTTATAACAACTAGCACTTTCATCCTAGATGAGGCTATTTAAATTTAGTGCTGAAACTTTCCACTTATCAGTGATTGTTGTTACCCATTGAACCCAACTTTAGAGATTTTCTAAATTTGGGTTGGGTTTCTTTCACTGGTGGAACTTTGATTAAAGAGTTTCAACCTATCCCTTTAGATGTTGTCCTTACTACCTCTCTCGTCCGAGGTTTAGTAAAAGGATCGGCCAAGTTATTAATTGACTTTACAAATGAGATCGCAATGATTCCATCTTGAATCAATTGCCTTACATAATCATGTCTCAAACTTATGCATCTCGACTTTCCATTATAAGTACTGTTGTAGGATCTTGTTAGAATGGCTTCACTATCATAATGAAGTGAAACAGCCGGTATAGGCTTCACATAGAATGAAATTTCTAACAGAAGATCCATTAACCACTCAACCTCTTTACCTGTAGCAGTAAAAGCTATGAACTTAGATTTCATAGTTAAGTGCGTTATGCAAGTTTATTTTTTGGATCCCCGAGATACAGCTGCACCTCTTAAGGTAAATATCTATCCTATAGTAGACTTATTGTCCCCTGCACTCGATATCCAACTTGCATCAGTATATCCTTCCAACACTGCTGAAAATTCTGAGTAAAATAGTCCTAGTTCTTTGGTTTCTTTTAGATAACCTAGAACTCTGCTTATAGCTTTCCAGTGTTCAACACTTGGATTACTTATAAACCTATTTAGTTTACTCACAGCATATGTTATATCCGGTCTTGTGTATTGCATCACATACATAAGACTGCCTATAGCACTGGCATACTCTAGTTGTGCAACCGCTCTTCCATTGTTTTCTTTTAACTTAATACTTGGATCAAATGAGGTTTTTTGCTTCTTTGATTTTTCAAGTGATTAAACTTGTTTAGTATTTTCTCAATATAATTATACTGGCACAATGCAAAACCCCCACTATGTTTTTTTACTTTGATACCTAATATAGTATCCACTTGTCCAAGATTCTTTATTTTGAAAACTGAATAGAAAAACTTCTTTGTGATAGTTACACCTTCCATTTTATTACTGATTATTAACATATCTACATACAAGCATATGATTACAAGATAATCATTACACACTTTTGAGTATATGCATTTATCAGTAATATTATGTGCAAAACTATAAGACAAAGTTTTAAAATCAAATTTATCATGTCACTGTTTTGGTGCTTGTTTAATTCATATAAAGACTTAACAAGTCTACACACTTTTCTTCCATTGCTTGGTAGAATAAACCCTTCTAGTTGCTCCATGTATACCTCCTCATCGAGATCACCATTCAGGAATACTGTCTTCACGTCCATTTGATGGATATGAAGATGGTGTATGGATGCTAGAACGAATAAGATTCTAATCGATGTTATTCTAGCCACTGGTGAATATGTGTCAAAATAATCAATTCCTTCTTTCTGTCGGAAACCTTTAGGGCTTGTTTGGCCAATTGCATTGGAAAGAATTAGGTGGTATGGAATTCAAAAAACATAATTATTACCCATGGCAGGGATTGTTCCCTGTTACCATGGGATAAGCTTAATTCCCTACTTTGTTTGTAATACGGTGGTACATTGAAAGGACATACCCACCATCATTTGAAACTATTGAGAATAACACACGTGTTATATCTAAACCGTTTATTTGTTTTGTAACCTCATTTTATGGCATGGGCTTAAAAATGAGGTATATTCAAAACTTATGTGGCCCTAAAGAAGTTTTCAACGGTAAGTATTCAATCCCCGTTGCTTTCTATGGTAGGGTCCACTTGAGCTTTACATCTACCTAATTTTTTGGCCCGTGCTCTAAAATGATCTCTAAAAATGGGTGGACGGTGTGGATATAGCCCACACATCATGGTGGGACCTACACAACTTGCTAACATTGAGTGAAATTAGCACGGGACCCAATATGATTCCATCTAACCTACTTCCAAGCTTTTCCTCGCTTCCCAAACATGGAGTGGAATTGGCACAGGACAAGATGCAATTCCATCCCACCTAAGCCCATCTAATCCAGCAGGCCAAACAGGCCCTTAACAACTAATCTTGCTTTAAAGGTTTGAATTATATCATCAGTGTGATATTTTTTCTTAAATACCCACTTATAACCTATTGGTTTAAAACATGGAGGTAGATCTACTAGTTCTTATGTTTGGTTAAATATAATTGAATCCATTTAATCATTAATGGCCTCTTTTCAAAAATTAGAGTCTTTTGAAGTCATAGTTTTACTAAATGTTTTAGGTTCATCTTATATAGTTAAAACCATAGGCATTTTCCTAATGACCTTCTCTCTATCACCCTCAACTAGGTGAAAAGAGAGTCGTTGAGAGCCTATTTGATCAGGATTAAGACTCTTCTCTACTCTTACTCTTTGACTCCTACGAGGTTCACTTGGTGTTTCTACTTCTAATTATGTTTCTTTTATAGTTTCATTAGGAGATTGAATCTCAATATTCTTTTTCTCCGTAAATACAGAGTTTTCAAAGAACTCTATATCTTTATACTCTATGATTACATTGGAGTTTAAGTTTAGAAGTCTATAGTCCTTACTATATTGTGCAACTCCTACAAGGACGCACCTGATAACTCTCGGTCCTAACTTAGTTCTTTTAGGTTCTGGAGTTCTGCAGTATGCAAGACACCTCCACACTCTAAGATACCCTATTGTAACGCTCTATAAATCGAGGGTCGAGCATAAGCTTGGCTCCCGAGTTCTAATGCATCACTTATGCAACATAGATAATGATGATTAAATGTTGTCCGTATTAGTACATTAAACATGAATGAGATTATACTAAATTAGCATATCATACTCCAGAGACAATTAGATTACGCAAGCGGAAGACTGTGATAGATATATAAAGCATATAAGTGGTTGTAAGTCCCCGGAGTATGAACATGTCGCCAGGTTAAATAATTACATGTATAGGTCCAAAAATTCACAAAATGATAAAGTATAATGTCATCTAATCCATATCCATATAGCCCCGGTGACGCAACTCCAGGTCTACATAGACCCGCCAGAGAGTTGCAAGTAGGAGAACTTTTTGTCGTCGTCGAAAAAGGCCGGCTCCAACTCGTAAGCCTTGCCATCATCTGAAACTACAACATGGTCTGTTGGTGTTTTAAAACACCATCCCAGAGTGGGAGTGAGTGATCAACTCAGTGGAGCTATAAGGCAATAGTTAACATGTTATCAATTCAGTCAAGCAGTAATGATAAAGCAATACAACAAGCATTCTTAAGTGCTTTGGTTAATGTAAGGATGATATGTATTAATAATGCATGCCCTCGCCTGCACTCCCTCTACGACATCATCTCATGGTCGTGCATGCTAAACTCCCACTGTGCTCAACACTCACGCCAAACGCACATGCAATGTGGTGCATGGTCGTGTTAGTTCTTAATTAAACCTATTCATACAGCAGATTCGGGAAGATAAGGTACCTCTCTTTATATCATTTACCCAAACAATGATCCATCTAGGGTCGTTAATCCTAGTTGATCACATACGATAGACAAGTTCGCGAGTTTACACTATAGGTTGCTACGGGAGGCTTGTCACCTCAGCATAGACTTAATTCACAGTTGAGGTTACTACGAGGGGCTCGTCACTCGATCGTATACCTATTTTATACTCGAGGTCACTGCAGGAAAGACTCATCACCTTAGTGTAGGCTGACAGCTCGAATACAGTGTCTCATACCACCGTATTCGGCTCACGAGTTTGGTTTGCTCGCTGGACACTACGGGGAGGCTCGTCACCCCATCGTAGGCCGACAGCTCGACCACGGTGTCCCATACTACCATGCCTGACTTATAAGTCTTAGCGGATCGTGGTACCAAGGTTAAACGGGTTTTTCAATGGTAAGCGATACCTTAGATTCAAACAGTAGTGTTCATACATGGTGAACATACATTAGGCCAATCGGGTTACTTAACAAGCTCGACTAGTACGAGCGTACGTTGAATTAATTGACATGGAGCGCGTAAGCACTCCGTGTGGCTTAACCACTGTCGATAATCACTGTACGACTCGGATTCATCAAACGTTTCTGTCATGGCGAAACTAGTTCGGCCACTGATCGTAAACCATTATTGATTGCCTAGACTACGTATTAGTCCCAATCGTACTCAAACATAATAGGCATTCATATGTGATAGTCCAAGCAGCATGTGACAACCATTTTAAACATAAATATCATTTGAGCATTTCAACAAACACATAGTGCACATATTATTATACATAGGCATTTTATCCATAAATTACATAGTAGTAAAAGAGGTTACATAAAGGAAACTGTAGCTATAGATAAGGTAATTGAGAATCTTATCTCAACACCCTTATTAAATACATTTCAACAAGCATTTTCTTATTCATGAATTTTATCAAACACTTAGACTACATATCAACATATATGTAATAAATTAGTTATAATGTATATTATAGCAAATCCTTTCACAAGGGAGTTGTCACATGTATAACAATTATGTATTCCCAAACAACAATAATGGTAAGCACAAATCATTATTCCATATTCATACAAACATTTCAACAAACACATGGAATGCATTAATTTCAACATGGTTCATATATATATATATATATATATATATATAATATGCGGAAAACATCGCATCTAACCATATGTGATAGCAATCAAGTCAGTCATAAATTATTACTGATATTTAAACCCTTGAAAACCATAACTTAAACATTTATAGTCCGCACCTTTCGTCGGTATACTCGTATCGAACTCAGTTCGAATCTTATGTTCCCAAATACGGAATAACGGGTACGTATATCATGAAATAGGTTAGCTATTTCACCGATCTACTTATTTGGATACCTAAAACAGATTAGGGTTAGGATTTCTTACCTAAAAATGGTTTCGGATTCGACGGTGTAACGATACAGGTAGGATGATTCGACACGTAGAGCGATGGGAACGAATCCCAGCAATTATCTCTCACACTCTCTCTCTTCTCCTCACTTTCTCGTTCTCTTTTCTCTCTTCTCTCTCTTAGGGTTAGGAATTTCGTATGGAATGAGAGAGGGGTGGGTTAAGGCCCTTACATAGGCCCAGAACTGATGTCAATGACCCCAGGGCCATGGTATACTTAGGTTATAGACAAAAGTTGTCTGTTTCGGGCCAACAGAGCTCATCTGGAGGTCCATTTCCTGCATACGGTCCGGAGAAAGTTCCCTGACAATGGATCTATGTCAGGTTAAAGTTTCAGTCCAATCAGGTTTGTAGATCGACCGTAGGGGACCAGTTTGGTTCAACGACCATCGTCACTCGATCAGAGCCACAAGTACACTGACATGTGTAGGAACTTTTTCCTAATCCAAGGGTATAGTTAGGTCAAAATCTGACGGTTTGAAACCTTAAACTTAACCTCTAAGCGAACGACCCAATTTAGTTAAGTTTGAGTCTATTCCCTGAAGATATTTGCGTTTCTCACACACTTCGCTTCGGGCTTAAGTTGTGCATTTCTGGATACTATTTGGACTTGATTTTTGAGATGGTTGTCAAGCCAAGTAAGGCGGTCATAACCGTATAGTTTCGTGGTAATCGAACTTTCGACGCACGGTCCAAGTCCGATACGGAGTTTCAAGATGCTCCCGAGAGCAACTGAGTTTTGAGATTGATCCTAGGTTTTTAGGAAATGTAGAGTTAGTGATTCTGCTAGTTTTGGGTCTTGCAGTTCGTATAGAAAGTGATTCGAACTAATTCGCCGATCAATTCGATTTAGTACTTAATTAATTTTCATCTAATTTTTAAAGAATTTGATCCTTAATTATTTCTACCTGAGGTGATACTCGGGTCTTTGTATGGATTTTTTCGAGACGTTACAATCTACCCCCCTTAAAGAAAAATTTCGTCCTCGAAATTAGTACATTTTCGTACTCCTCGAGAATCTGAGGGTAGTTCTTACGGACTTCGGCTTCTATTTCCTAAGTAGCCTCTTCCTCGGTGTGATGTGTCCACAGTACCTTCACAAGCGGGATAACCTTGCTACGCAGCACCTGCTCATTCCTGTTTAAGATACGTGTCGGTCGCAGTACATAAGTAGTTTCCTCACTTAACTGTACCTGCTCCTATTTGATAATGTGGGAAGGGTCAGGAACGTATTTCTTCAGCATCGATACATGAAATACGTTGTGCACGCCTGCGAGTGGTGTGGGCAAAGCAAGACAGTACGCTACCGCACCTACTCGATCTAGTATCTGGAATGGGCATATGAATCTCGGCCTGAGCTTTCATTTCTTTCCAAACCGGAGGACTCCCTTCATTGGAGAAACCTTTATGAATGTGGTCCCCAATCTCAAACTCTAGCGGTCACCGTCTTATATCGGCGTAACTCTTTTGTCTGCTCTGTGCTGCTAGGAGTCGACGCCTGATAATGTCGATCTTCTCTGAGGTTTCCTACACTAACTCGGAACCAATCAAACTCTTATCGCCAACCTCTGCCTAGCAAGGGGTCATGCCAATACTCACCTGAAAGCTGTTGTTATAAGCGAACTCAGCATAAGGAAGACAGTCATCCCAACTGTCCTTGAAATCAAGCACACAAGCTCGCAAAATATCTTCCAACACCTGATTCACCCGTTCCGTCTGCCTATCCGTCTGTGGGTGGAACGCAATACTAAACTTCAGTTTCACACCCATTGCTTTCTGGATTCCAGAAGATAAATGTGAACCGCGTGTCACGATCCGACACGATCTCCATAGGAACTTCATGTAGACGTACTATCTCCTTGATGTACAGCTTGACCAACTCGTTTGCAGAGTTTGAGACTTTAATCGGGAGAAAATGAGCCGATTTAATTAACCGGTCCACGATCACCCAAATGGAGTCATGCCCTTTCCTTGTCTTCGGTAACCCTAAAATGAAATCTATATAAATGAAATCCCATTTCCATTCTGCTATGGGCATAGGCTGAAACAGTCCAGGAGGTCGGCGGTGTTCGACCTTGACCTGCTGGCACGTGAGACAACGGGATATATAGTCTACTATGTGAGCCTCCATGTTGTCCCACCAGTACGAGCGCTTCATGTCTTGATGCATCTTCGTACTACCAGGATGCATCGCCATCTTCGAATTGTGAGCAGGTTCGAGAACTTCCCTTCTCAAGTCATGAAGATTTGGGATGCATAGGTGGCCACGATAACGTAAACCCTCATCCGTACCAACTCTCCATTCCGAGTCTTCACTGTCGCTCACCTGTTCTCTCATCTTTGCCAATAGTTCATCGTCTTTCTGAGCCACAATAATCCTGTCATCAATGAGTAACTGCACACGAACGTGTGTGACGCTCTCGAACGACTCCTCTACCGTAGGTTTCTACTCGAAGTCTCGCACAAATTCTACCATGTTCCACTCATCTATTATTAGCGGAACCGCAAATGCTATCGTCTTCTTGTGGCTCAATGTGTCTGCCACAAGGTTAGCCTTGCCAGGATGGTAATAGACTTCGAACTTGAAGTCCTTCAAGGTTTTTATCTATCGTCGTTGCATCATATTCAGGTCCCTCTACGTAACTATGTACCTGATGCTCTTGTGGTCGCAAAAGAGCTCGAACTCCTCTCCATAGAGGTAATATCTCCAGAGCTTCAATGCAAAGATGACGGTCGCTAACTCTAGGTCGTGTGTAAGGTAGTTTTCCTCGTGTTTCCTCAACTGTCGCGATGCATAGGCAATAACCTTGTCCTTCTGCATCAGAATACAACCCAAACCAACACGAGAAGCGTCGGTGTATATGGTATATCTGACACCATGCTCTAGCAATACTAGCACGGGTGCGGACGTCAACTTGTCCTTTAGTTCCTGAAAGATTGCTTCTACCTTCTCATTCTAGGCAAACTTAAGATCCTTCTGAGTGAGCTGAGACAACAGTCTGGCTATCTTGAAAAAGTCCCTAATGAATCGGCGAGAGTAGCCAGCAAGTCCTAAAAAACTCTTCACTTTTATAACCGAACCGGGCTGCTCTCAGTCCTGAACTGCAGTTACCTTAGCAAGGTCCACAACTATCCCTTCCCTGGATACCGCATGTCTCAGGAACTTGACTTATTCCTTCTAAAAGTTGCGCTTCTTGTACTGAGCATACAACTGGTTCTTCCTGAGAGTATCAAAGATTGCTCGCAGGTGTTCCTCGTGATCCTTCCGACTCTTAAAATATATCAGGATGTCATCTATAAATACGATGATGAATCGAAATAGATACGACCGAAACACCTGGTTCATCAAGTCCATGAACACGGTGGGTGTGTTTCCAAACGATATCACAAGGAACTCATAGTCCCAAAGCTAGTTCTGAATGCTGTCTTCTGCACGCCCTCATCCCTGATGTGCAACTGGTGATACCCTGACTGTAAGTCAATTTTTGAAAAATACTGTACCCTTTTCAATTGATCGAATAGGTCATCTATCCTGGGCAAAGGATACTTGTTCTTCACTGTGACTTGGTTCAACCTGCAATAAACAATACACAATCGCAGTGATTCATCTTTCTTCTTCACGAACAACACAAGTGCTCCCCAAGGAGACAGGCTAGGCCATATGAAACCTGAATCCAGCAGATCATCGATCTGTCTCCTCAGTTCCTCCATTTCATAGGGAGGCATGCGATATGTTGGTAGGGAAATGGGTGTCGCACCAGGCACAAGATCAATAGTGAAATCGATCTCATGGTGAGGAGGTAATTCAGGGATCGTCCTGAACACATCTGTGAAATCTCAGACTACAGGTGTGTTCCCCAGTGTCGGACCCTCAAAATTCTCCAGTAAGGAAGCATTACAACTCATACGGCAGGGCAAACTGACCTGAATTGGAAAAGTAAAGGCCGTGCCCTCAAGTGCACGGGCTGTCACCACTCTGGTATCACAATCGATCTCTGCCTTCATCTTAGTGAGCCAATCCATACCGAGGATAACGTCGTAATGGTATAGTGGGGCAATGATCAGGTCAACGAGTATCGTCCTGCTTCCTAAGTCTATCGAGCAATCCTTATAAATCTTGATAACGTTTGAAAAGGTCCCTGTGGCGGTAAGGATTCTCACCCCCTTCGTAGGGGCTATTTTCAACACTAGTCGCTTGACTGTTGCGTATGATATGATTGAAATAGTGGGCCCAGTGTCCACCAATAAGAAGACTAGTATACCTTGGATATGTGTCATGACTTCGAAGGCCAGCGATGCTGTAACTACCTCTTGGATGCCTCAGCTGAGAGTGAGTGCACATGAGCTTGTTAAGAACGGTTCGGCTGCGATGCCATAGGTCGTTGAGGTAGCTTAAATCGAGGTGCAGGTGGCCGGTAAGAAGGCTGTGTAGGCGGTGCTGATCGTAGAGGTGGAGCCGAGATAACTGGTGGCATCTGACGATTAATCTTCTGAGGGGGCATGAAGCCGTTATCCCTCATCCTAGTAAAGAGTAAGTATTAGAATGGCCCGACCTCTTGCAATAGGTACATCATACATCAGGTTGCCTCGGCTGTGTCGATGGAGCCGTAAGCCGATGAGGAGAATCTGTACGAGGCCTCTTGCCGAGGAATGACTTGCTCGGCAAATCTGGTCGAGGCCTAGGAATCATAGGTACACATGTATGGGATAGCCTATCTCCATCCTTCTCAGCTCGCAGAGACATGCTCATTAGCTCAACATAGTTAGATATGCTAGCGCAACACATCTTCGAGCGTATCTTGGGTCGCAGACCCTTAGAGAATCGCCGCATTCGCACCGACTCGTTCGCTAGGATCAAAAGAGCGTACCTGACCAGTTCCGTGAACCTATTCTCATACTCGACCACAGATATCCCTCCCCGATGGAGGCGAAGGAATTCGCTCTCATTCTCGTTACAGTATGTGAGGGGAAAGTACTTTTCATAGAAGCGGGTCTCAAAAGCTTCCCATGTCCATACATACTCAGCAGCTACTGTCCGTAGGATGCTGTCCTACAGAGACTGGCCTCCTTCTCGAACATGTAAGTGACCAACTCAACCTGCTCTGCCTCAGTGTAGTGCAGCGGCTTCAGCATTTTAGAGATGCGGTCAAGCTAATACTCGGCCTCCTCGAGTCTGTGAGTACCCGCAAACGTGGGAGGCTGGAAGTGCTGAAATCGTTCAAATAGGCCACTGGCACTTATATTCCCAGCAAGGTGCATAGGTGATGCAGGCGGAACCACACTCATGTTCTGGGCAAGGGCCCCAGCAATAGTGGTCCAAATCTGTTGCTGCTGTTGTACAAGGAGCATCATCTACCCCAGCTTATCAGGAGGAGAAGCCTGATGCATGTGGGGCGTCGATGTGGACGCACGTTCTGCTCAGAAACTGGTGGTGCAAAAGGTGTCGGCCCATTTTGTGGGGCCAGTGGTCGGCTGAGATACCAGCATAGTTTCGTGATTCGGGCCCAAACTGGGGTCTACATGGCTATTGCTTAGGGGAGGTGCCCCGTCAATTGAGTCGCCAAGTGTAAGACGTGCCATACTCCGTGTGGCCTTAGGTGGCATTCCCTATATACAACATAGGGTGCAACGCGTGTAAGATTTAGCATAACAACACTCAATTTCTCAAGCATTCTACACATTTTTTAACAAAAGGTGCCGCATGCATTTCATTAAACCAAAATTGTCATAATACATGAGACGTAGCTTTTACATAGATCATGACAGAAAATGCATGTGAGCTAATCTAAACAAGCTTTTAAACACTAACACATGTCAACCACTCTACCACATTACTAAGCATATTAAGGCTATAACATAGAAAACGAGAAAACAAGAAAAACCCAAAGACAACTACAACGTGGGACTAGTCGTCTGAATTTGGTGATGGTGGAGGTGCACCCTTATCCTGCATACAGCACAGGATAGCCTTCAAGGTGCGAGACACCTTCTTGAATTTCTGTTTCATGAAGGCCTGACCCTCTTCAAGCTTGGCTAGAGTCTCACTGATCTCCTGTAGCAGAGCGACCTGGCCCTCCTCGATTTAAGCCAAGCGGGCTTTTATAGCAGCCCGATCATGGTGGGGCTCATGTGTAGTAGGTGGAGAGCCCCTACTAGAGTCTTGGGCCCCATCTTCTTCCTCTTCCTCTTCCTCGCTTTCTTCCTCTATCTCATTTTCGCCTTCTTCATCACTCTCTTCTTCCTCTTCCTGCTCTTCCTCTTCCTCGCTTTCTTCCTCTATCTCATCTCCGCCTTCTTCATCACTCTCTTCTTCTTCACTTCCTGTCTCATCCTTACTCTCATTGAGTCAGGCTTGATGTTGTTGTGGCCCAATACTCATGTTGTTGAGAGTAGTGTTGTTGATGAAATGGATCGGCGCGAGCCTTTCTGAGCCAAGTCTGTAGCCGAATTCACGAGCAAGCTTGCATATTAGTCGGCTGAATGGGAGTGAAATGTCTGTCCTGGGAGAGCATGTGGTCTGAACTATCTGTAGTAGTACATACGTAGGCAGGCACAGCTTGTTTCCTTACCCAGCTCGGTATAGGAAGTCTACCATCAGACGTGTACATTCAGAGCGATTGCTCCATCTAGGATACACATTGTGCGTGAAGATGTGGTGGAGTAGGCAGAAGTTGTGAGTCATCTTGGTTGCTAGGAGGCAGTTGCCTCGACTCTAGTGGACCAGTCGGCCACAAAGAAATCGCGTACGTCGATCTCTTTCACGCACACTCCTGAGACTCTTCTCGCTAGCATGAACCTCACCAAGCGGCATCCCCATGATTCGGGCTATCAAGTCCACATTGACAACGACTTCCCGCCTTCCCACGGGGATAGAGAACTGTAAAGGCTCCAGCAGTGGCTCTCGTATGTGGGCGTAAAAGGCCCGGATAGTGCTCTCATTCGCACGGGACTTGCCCTCAAATATGAGACCCCACCCGACGTCCAACAGGAGATCCATCGCCGTAAAAAGCTCAAATAGTTTCTCGTCCACGTGTGCTTCAAAGAGGACCCTACGGCCTTGAAACCTTCCATATGTCATATCCACCAGTAAAGCTCTTTCGAGAGGAAACTGGGGATCGAGATCCCGCTTCGTCCTTAGCTCCCAATCGACGCTTGTGCTAGCCTCGGCGCCTTTCTGCCTCCTTGAACGGGCAGGGTGGCTAGACCCGGCTTCATCCGTGGGAGCCCTCTTCTTTCCCATGAGAGAAAAAAGTATGGAAAGCGAAAATACAGCCGCCACAATCTCAAAAAGGGCCATGAGAGTGAAATAAAGTGAAGGGATGGATGGGTTGTTGGACCTTGAGATTTTGTGAGACACCAAGGAGGGTTTGTGTGCCCAATAGGAGGAAAATAAGGGAGATAGGTGATGGGTTTGAAAGGAATGGTGGGAGGTGTGTATGTAGTGATGAAGAAGAAGATGATATGAGAATGGAGGGGAGATTAGAGAGAGAAAAATGAGATTTTCAGAGGTTTGGAAAGATTGGAGGGGTAGGAATAGAGGAAAAGAAGCAAATGGGGAAGATATAAGGGGCCCCACACATGTGTACAACGGTCAGCCCAACCGGCTCATTGCGGCCTGACAAGCCTGGACGAACTAGACCGCGAGCCAGATTTCCGTTCTCATGACCTTTATTTGATAATAGCTAATTACTCCGAGCCAAAGTGTCAGTCGAACAACCTTTATTTAATGTTGGCCGATTATTCCGGGCCTAAGTGTCGTTCGAACAACATGCATACACATATTATGCAATACATGAACTTAATGAACCAATTTAAGAAATTGTTTGCTTTGATATATCATCATTACCTACGTTTGATTGTGTTGATAATATGTGTAACTTACGAAAATAGTACTACTAAGTTGATCACTCACTCTCACTTGAGAGGGTGTTTTAAAACACCAAACAGACGATGTAATCGATACAGACACCACCGAAGCGGACGCCTTAAAGGAGGCATATTTGGACTCGATAGAAGAGGTTCTGCATTTTCAGTTCTCCGATGGGCAGTCATAGACCAGCATGCTTCATTGTCATGTTGTTGCTGGAGCGTTGGACAGTGACATTAGACTTTACACTTTATATATTTATCGACATGTATATTGGAATCCCTAGCTAAGTGGACTCCATTGGTCTAGCTGGTTGTACGTATATTTGGAGATTGTCATGAGTATATTCATTTTTGAACTTATATGCATTGTTTAGCTTAAATCTTATAATTGCTTTTTATGTCATTATAGTTGTAATGAGAAATCATGTTTCCCCAAAGCAAAAGTGACACCTAGAATATCGGGGATCGAGCTATGCTCGACCCCTTAAATTTGAGGCGTTACGTGGGCCCCATATAATGGATGATTCACATCAAAGGTGTCAATGAATAATGACCCACATCCAATGTGCGCCCGACATGATGGATGGACCCATCAAAGGTGGGGCCCACATGATGGACGGTCCTCATTAAAGGTGGAATCCACGTGATAGGCAATGGATATTAAAGGTGGGACATGGTGGACAATAATATTGATGGTCCACATTCAAGGCAGGTCCTGTTTGATGGACCAACCACTTCAAAGTTGGGCCCTACATGATGGATTGTTCACATTATAGCTGGGCCAGCATGATGGATGAACCACAACTAAGGTAGGCCTGTATGATGGACAACCCACAACTAAGGTAGGCCTGCATGATGGACAACCCACATCGAAGGGAGGCTTTGTAAGGCAGATGGTCAACATTTAAGGTAGGCCCCACATGATAGACCATTCACATTAAAGATAGGCCCAAGGTGAGCTAACATAATGAATGATCCACATCACAGTTTGGGTCTACATGATGGATTATGGGTATTAGGGTGGACTGGCAAACTTAAGGGATTACATGACATGTCATGATGTTGGAAATCAAACGTATTTTTTTACTTTTTGGCTGATAAATATGTTGTTTATCAAACATATTTATCCAATGAATAAGTAAAGACTAAGATAAGCTATTTGAAACATATGTAACTTATGTCAAGTAATTTAGGGACTTTGTTTTTTCGATTTCCACTCTAAATAATTAATAATGACTTTTGAAAGGTATTTGAATAAGAGGAAAATATATATATAATTAAGCCTCGAATTGGATTAGTTATCATTAGAATCCATGGATCCCACTATGATGTGTGCGTGTGATCATGACCCCACCATTGAACCCATCCAATGGCCCACCGTGATGTTTATATGACATCCAACCTATTTATAAGGTCACATAGACATGGACACGGGAATATCACAAATATCAGTCTGGTAAAAGTTCTGCAACTCTTGTGAAGTTTTTAATGGTGGGCGCTCAATCCTCATTATGTAGCTCACCTAAGCATTAAAGTTAGGCTCATGCCATAAAATGATACTACAGAATGAATGGATAGCCTAGATAAAACATATACCCATGGAGCATTTGTTGATTATCGATTGGTGGACATTTATTGTAAGGTTTAAAATAGAAAGTATTTAATAGTCCTATTTCAACAAACAATTGCCCACTAATTAGGAGTTAGAAATGCTAAACCAATGGAATTTTCGGACTATGCTTCGGGGATAGTAAGTTTCTTCACAATCCAGTCCCAATACATTACGTGCAAACGATTTCTAAGCACATGCGTATCAAGCACCCTATGCAAACAGAGTATCAAATAACTCCATTCCCCGTTAATGAATCATCATCATAGGAGATATAGCTCACGTACTATGGCAAACCAAAGCTGATGTGTCATATACATTTTGCGTCTTGACACGGGTAAATGGATTTCCGTCATGGCTTGCGTCATAAGACTTCTATGCAGCTCCCCAAAACACGTGTGGTATACACGTGTGATTATATAAGCCGTTTATCCGGTGGTTCCATATGCTACCCGACGAAAGTGACTGCTCATCCCTGCCCCGTCAGCTTTTTTTTAGTTGAACTTCAACCAATAATTTTGTTCTGTGTCAACGTTATTTTCTCAAATCACTGATCAAAAGGCCAAAGTAGTTAAGCGACCTTAATCTTAGAATATCTTCTATCAACATCGTATCCCACTAGATCAACGGCCCTGATCACATTATCTCTTTTCCACGTGTGTGGTATGAAGGTAATTACATATATTCCGGTGGTTATTCGGGTATAGACATCTGCACACCGCCGAGTGTGGATTAACTGCAGCCCCAGCCTGACCCAAGACCGCGCTGCCCTTATACTGGGGCCCACATTAATGTATGTATTCTAAATCTATACCGTCCATCATTTTTTCAGATTATTTTTACGGCATGAGCTAAAAAATGAAGCAGATCCAAATCTCATGTGGACCATACTGTAGGAAACCTTGATGATTGAATGCTCCACCATAAAAAACTTTCTAGGACCCACCTTAATATTTCTGTAATGTTTATTTTCCATCCAACCTATTGATAAGGTCAAATAAACCTGGATGAAGGAAAAAAAACAAATATAAGATTGATCCAAAACATTCATGGCCCACAATAAGTTTTTAATGGTCAATCACCACTGTTTCCTACTGTATGGCCCACATGAGATTTGGATATGTTTCATTTTGGGGCTTATTCCCTGCAATAATCTGGAAAAAAGAAGGATAACATGGATATGGAATACATACATCAAGGTGGGCCCCAAAGTAAGGGCCGCACCGTCTTGGGTGGGGCCGGTGCCGCACCGAATCTGCTCTCAAAATTACTATTTTGGATCAACATAGTTGGATAAGAGCGTAAAGGCCGGCAAAACACGCCGATTCCAAATCGGGAGTTATTTAATACTCCGGCTGTGTACATTTTTAATACACAGGGATTTCAAACTGGTAGAAGTGTAATACACTAATTCAAACTAGATTGGTGTTACATCCAAAAATCAGATTGATTTCATAATCTAAACTCTAATTCTCGAACACTTGTTCCTTGAAATAATACCATTGAAAATTTTTTCAACCGTCCAATAGATGTCCACAAATCTGATAGTGGTATAATACAAAAGCTTTAATTTTGGTTTATTCGAAACTTAAATACATTAAATTGGGATGTTTAATTTGATTTACTTGTATGCCACAAATACAATTTCTAAGTTATTTATGAGTGCCTGTGTATCATTCAACACACATTGTCAGAGTATCAAAGTTTCTCTTTTGAATTCGGATAAGGATGACGCAAGACTTCATTTCGATTTTATTTTATTTTTCTTTCTTTAAAAATAAATGAAAAGAAAGGAAGGGATTAGATACGGGCCCGTACCATCCAACACGGTGCTATCCTTACCGTGGGGCCTACCTTGATGTATTTATTATATATCCACACCGTCCATCCGTTTTTAAGATCATTTACTTCATTAATCAGAAAAAAGGGAAGGTCCAAATCTCATGTGGACCATACTATAGGTAACAGTGGTGAATGAATGCGCTGCTGTTAAAAACTTCCTAGGGTCCAAATTAATTTTTATTTACCATCTAACCTTTTGATAAGGTCACATAAACTTCGATGAAGGGAAAACACAAATATCAGCTTGATATAATACTTTCGTGGCCCATTAATGATCAATAAACACTATTTCCTATGGTATAGTCCACCTGCGACTTGGATCTTCTTCATTTTTCGTTTCATGATTTAAAATTATCTGTAAAAACGAATGGACGGTGTAGATATAAAATACATACATCAAGATGAGCCCATCGGTAAGGGCTGCACTGTGTTAGATGAAGCAGGGCCGCACCAAATCAGTTCCCTAAACAGAAAAGTAAAGGGTGAGTGGTGATTTGTGCAAAACGACTGTCGCATCCGACTCTCAACCGTCCACCGCGTGCCCACCTGATGAGTGGACTGAGCCCTTTTGTTCCACGTCATCTAAAGGATCAGATCGGAAACGGATTGGCTACTCCCCCTGCCACCAGCCCGGTGGATGGTGGTCGGTGCTCGTGGGACACACCATGATGTATCTGTTTCATCCATGTCGTTGATCCATTTTTACATATCATTTTAAGTGTTCATGCAAAAAATTGAGAAGTTATAAATCTCAGGTGGACCACACCACAGGAAAACACTAGTGATCGGAAATCCACCATTAAAATCCTCATAGGACCCACTATACTGTTTATTTGACATCCAATCTGTTGATTAGGTCATACAGACCCAGATGAAGGGAAGAAAACAAATATCAGCTTGATCCAAAACTTTTATCGCCCCCCAAAGTTTTTTAATGGTCTACGTTCATTCGAAACTGTTTCGTGTAATGTGGTCCACTTGAGATTGTCATACATCTCGTTTTTGGTCTCATATCATAAAATGATCTAAAAAAATATATGAATGGCATGGATGAAACACAAACATCATGGTGGGGCCCACATAGCACCGACCATCAGCCGCTGGCTGGTTAGCCAATCCGATTCCGATCAGATCCACCTCAGACTCGTCCACGTGTGCAAGCTTATAAGGTGTACACGAAGGTGTGTGCACAAGCACGTGAGCCATCCGTACCATCCAAATTGTGGATGAAAAATCATCTCAAAACCATCGGGTCAGATATTCAACGGTCTGGATCGTGTATCACTCTACCATATGGATGAGTCACCACCCTCTTTCAAAACGGTGACGAAACTGCTCATGAATCCAGCCCGGAAGAAAGGAAAGAATCGTCATCGCTAATTACCGACAACATCCGGTAAAACCAGTCCAAATCGGTAACTTAGATTGCCTCCTAACTGGAAATAGCCAGTCATCCACCTCTAAACTTTCCCTTTCCAACTTCCTACTCTCCGCTATAAATAGGCGAAAGGGGGCTTTGGATAGAGACGGAGTGAGAAAGAGAGAAATGGAGAAAACGAGAGGAGGAAAGCAGTTAACGGCGATAGAGATAGAGAAAGCTCCAGCAGATCTTATATCACCAAGCAGGTTGAGTTCCTACGCTAGGAAGCTCGACGTTATATACGAAGAAGACAGCTGTAGCGGCTGTGATAACAGCTCTGCCCAGATATCTTGCGCGGGTTCTAACCCTGCACATCTGCTTTCTGAGTCTTGGAGGAGGCTCGTCACTCCCACTCCACAGCTGCTTAAAGACTGACTGTAGATTTTCTTTTCTTTTTTTTCTTATTGATGGATGGGAAATCTGTAAAAGATTATTAGTTATTAGTAGTGAAAATTGTACATGAGAAAGGGCTATATTAGTTATTAATCTTTCTGTGAAGAGGAGGAAGATGATACGAGAGAGCAGGAAGAATTTGGATTGGATGAATCTAAGGATCTGATTGGTGTTATGATGATGAGGTCCACTAGATGAACGGATACGATCTGTGATGCGTGTTGTGCTGTATATATTTTATTTTCTCCCGGATTGTTATTGATGGAATGGTTAGATCTTGCCATCTGAGTCATTGTTGGGATGGGGCTCTGTGGGGCCCAAAGTGATGTAAGTATTTTATCCATGACCTTGGGTTGAAACTCTTTTAAATCTACTATAAAGGCAAGAGTACGGACTTGTTTCAACGCTGAGGTTTTGGTATCGATTCCCTAGCGGGGTTGGCTAACAGTGATGGCTAACAGTGAAGTGTGAACTGATAGTGGGATAGAAAGAAAAAAGAAAAAAGAGGTTATCTATATTTGGATGAAGAGAAAACAGAAATATTAGCTTCATCCAAAACTTTTGTGGTCTCTAAGAAGTTTTTAACCATGAGTGTTCAAGCACCACTCTTTCCAATGGGGGCCCATATTAGATATGGATTTGCCTCATTTTTGAACTCATGCCATAAATTTGTATGGAAAACGAATGGCCGAGCACATACATCATGGTGGGGCCATAGAGCATAGTACGTAACCACCTCAGTGTCATAACGCAATCTGTCTACTACAAACATAAATTTTCTATTTATTGCAATGTAATAGCAGTTCTGACAATGCGAGTGATGATACCGACGGAACAATCATAATGTAAGAAAACATCAAAATTTTGTTTGTGATATACTAACTTGTAAGGCCTAAAAAATCAATTCCGATTCTGTTAATGATCTCTTTTACAAGTGTATGAATAGATAGTCAAACTTTGTAATTCTTGATTATAGATGACTCATGGCCTTACTGTATATCTTAGTGCTTGGATTCAGAGATAACATGGCAGGCATCATCACACCTTACATATCTCGTACAAGAACAACTGAATTTTGCTTGAATTTTGAGCCAAACATTATCTGCATGCAACCCACTATACATTTGTTACAAATGTGGCATCCAGGAGATTTTTGAGGTGTAACTAACCACGGCGTGCCCATCAGAAACGTAACCTAAGACCTCCGACTATAGAGGCGTTTCAAAGTTACGGTTGGAGTATGAATTTTCCAATATGGGAGCCCACTTAAAGGCACAATCACCCAAACTACGGAAAGTGCTTAAGTTGATAAGTGATCCAGACCATTGGCCTGACAACCGACTATTGATGGGCATTGATCCATAAAAAGGGAGCTGTTTAACATATATCATATGAAGCCAACCTTTGATGTAGACCATTCATTCATTTTGTTGGGTCCACTTAACACTATCTTCAATGTGAATTGTCCATTGTGTGACCTACTTTCAATACAAACCATCCCCCTTGTGAGGCCCACCTTCGATCAGGCTATCCATCATGCATAGCCCACCTTGGATGTAAGTTGTCTATCATATTGGACATTTGATGTGGATCATCCATCATGCAAAGCCCACCTTTAATGTGGACCATCCATCATGCAAGGTCGCCTTGGAGTGGGTCATTCATTAATAGGGGCTGCCCTTTAATGTGGACCATCCATTTTAATGTGGGTCATCGATCATGTGGGGCTCACCATCAATACATGTAGGAGTCACCTTCAATATCCACAACCCATCATGCAGAACCCACCTTTGATGTATACCATCCATCACATGGTGCCCACCTTAATGTTGATTGTCTCTCTAGAAAAAAGCAAGATTCTTTTGCTCAAGGCTCTTAAGTCATTTTAAGGTATTCAATAACTTTTAAATCACATTTATGAAACTAACTTTTGTCACATAAACTACTGAGTTGCTGCTATCAAGTAAATAAGTAGCTTATCCATGCATTCTCAAACACACACCACACCTGAATAGCCCATGCTGGCACAAACTTATGAGAGAATAACACATATCACATACACACATACAAAAGTCGCCTAGGCAGATAATCTGTCTATGGTTTGTCTAACCCATTTTATCACAAGAGCCAAGAAAAATAGGAACAATTTCTTCCCAAAAGTTGGGATAAAGGAAGAGAAAAATGTTGAATAAATATGAAAAAAAAAACGTATCCCTTGCCGTAAGTGCTACATGTGTGATGTGCATATCAATACATCCCATGTGCCAGGGGTGTCACCATCAATCTTCAAACACCCTACATATGCCGCATGTGTCAATGTGCACGTGCCATAAGTGCTAGAGCATCATAAAATTTAAATATATGAAAATTACATTTTCTAGTTTAATACTAAGAGTACAGACCCGGCCAATGGCCGTGAGAGCTATTGCATCAGAGATTAGAAACAAGAAATCCCGTGCTTTACATTAGCCCCCACATGCAATGGCCTTCAGAAGCAGTGGCGACCCATAAGTTTATGAATGCAGTGAAAAGAAATGAAAGAATCGGACCATAGAGGTGATGGGCGGATCAGACCTTTCCCTTCCCTTTCCTCATTTTCTCAAGCTCCTCTTCAGCTTCTTTCAGCTGCGACCGTAGGATAGACACTCTCTGCTCTAGCTCCTCGACAGTGCCTTTGGTGATAGATGGCTTGTATGGTGATACGAAGTGAGTGGAAAATGCTTTCAACGCTTCAGTTCCACACACCTGCAAAAACCCACTTCCCATTAATGCAAAGAGGAAAATATGCAATGTCTAATCCAGCTCTTGCTTTTGCTTGGCCGGACACAACATACATGTGGCCCACATTTTCGTGATCTAGATCAATCATGTAGAAGATAACACCAAAGGATGATCCTAACCATCAGATTCACTCACGTTAACTGTGTATTAATAGTTGCAACTATCCCTTCACATCAGATGAATAGGATCATCTGGTAGGGGATGCACTGATGCATGCACCATCACTGCATCATGTGATGGGGTGTACCACATCAATTGCTAAACTTACTGATTGGAAGGCCCCACCTATATAGTTGTTGCATGAGAAATGACACCCATTGTTCGCTCCTCACATAAAAGGAGTGCTCACAAACAACTTAATGTAGTGGCATTTTCACACCGAACTCGAGTGGGATAGCCTGTGGGATGCAGGGGCACACTCAAGGTGGGCGGCCCATGTGAGGCGGGCCCCATCTGTGTGAGGCGGGTGGCACCTGTGAGGCGAAATCCATGTGATGTGGGGCCCATGAGGGAGGTATGGTTGAGGACCTAACACATGAGATGTGAGGCCTGGGCTATGAGATAAAGGAATTGATTCACTGTGCTCTATCAATTTGAGCTTTTAGAGCAAGTGGTTAGTTGTCTTGCACAAAAGTGGCATCAGACCGTAAGGTCTCGGTCCTCTACAACATGACCCGCACGATGAGAGGACTGGATGTTTGAGCACTCATAATCTAACACCTCTAATACTCTTTTAACTCAGATGTGCAGTCTCCTTATAGGTTCAAGAGATTAAAAGATCAGACAAGGATTTCAGAAAGCTGCAGTAAGCTACCTCTTCTGGAAGCAATGGTAACTTAGTGATGTTGAAGTCATCATACAGAATGTAGAACTGATCAATATATTTCTGCTGCATCCGCATTCGTGCTTTCAGCAACTTCGATTCAACACCTGCACAAATTAAAAGCAAGCCCGCTGTCATGTTTGTCGTGATAGTAAAAAATCTCAAAGTGCATACCATGAAAGATGAGATTCATGCATGGATGGACCCCTTAGTATTGTATTCAAACATGTAATGCACCTTCTTCATCGAAAATCACTTGATTGATGATGATATTGTGAGTGTCGATGTCAAACTTCGCTAGTTCTTGGACCAACCTCTCTGTTTCATAGAGAGAAAGGAACTCTGGGATGCAAACACAGACGAACGTTGTCAAGTCCTGTTCAAGAAAAGCATGTTATTGTTACAGATCCGAGAGGCGACCGAAAAACAGCTCAAGCACCCAAGGGAACTATAAGATTAATGAAGAGAGGTTATTTTGAAGCACGCTTCGTGTAAGTCTTATGAAATGTGATCCCCACCATATACAACCAAGGGTGGCAATGGGCTGGACAGCCTGCCCAACCCAGCTTTGGGCCGGGTTTCAACCTACTAGCTTGGTCCTTGGGCCAGGCTTGGGCCTTGCATGCATGGCCCTATCAATTATCGGATCAGGCTTGGGCTCAAGAAAAGGGGTGGTGTATGAGGTGGCCAGGCCTACATTAATGAACTGTTGCTACATTCGAACCCTCCCACATGACTCTTTGGTAAAAATGCCATGTCTGGTGCACCTACTATCGTATCATTTTTGCTTGACCGGCCCAGCCCAAGTTTATGTGTGCATGTGTTAATCATAACCATCTGAACATTGTTAGTTTTGCATGTTGCTCAACTTTGAATTCACTATTCATTTGCAGCTAGTGATCAGATGGCCACTGTAGACATCCGCTTGTTTTTACAACCCACTCACATGATGACCCTGAAATCAATGGTCCTTATCATGGAGCATGACTGCAACATAAAGACGAAGAAATTTTGGTGCACACCTCATGGAACTCCATGAAGTGGAGTCATCGTAGCACAGCTCTTTATTGAACAACACTGCAAATTAAAGTAGTGAAGCCATGTCAGGCTGAGGCATGAAAGCCACTCCATCGTTACTTCTGATGAAAATTGATATAGGAAATGTGTTGGGTACATTTATAGGTTCACTTAACAGAAAAGAGCGTTAGGAAGGATTGAAATCTTACCGGATCCTTGAATTGCTTATTCACTTGCTCAATCACATCTTTCATGCCCTCGAGCTTTCCCAGGATAGCATCCTCACCAAATTCATCTTCGAGGCCAAAGAGACGGGTCACCTGTGAAGAATGGTTATCAACACCCACTTTCCTTCAAAACCAAGGTATTCCAAAACGGTTACGTAACGACGATTGCAGAAACAGCCCTGTAACGTCCATCACAGGGCTGAAACATGTTTTTTTTTTTTTTTAAAGAAAAAAAAAAACAATGAAACGGTAACAGCGGTGGCCGTTATGGAATGCCTTGCTCAAAACATAAAAACGATTCAAAATCACACTAAACTTAAAGAATCACAAGTAAATTGGGTACTGAAGAATATAAACTAAGCACCTTGTGTGATGTTGAGTCCATATTAACAAATAGCATTCTCAGCAATTACTGCCCTAGAAATTTCTCGGGAGATTTTCAAATTTGAGGTTTCTCTCTGGATATTATCAAGAAAATCTCACCAAAAATAAAAATATTTCAAAAAAATTCTAAATAAATAAATTAAATATTAAATATATTTATATAACAAATTCCTTAAGTGCGATAAAAAGCATGATATTTTAAATTCTGCTGATATTTTGAAAATCTTGCAATAACATCCTGATAATATCATTTAGTGTATTTTTTTCGTGACATTATCGCAAGATTTTCGGTATCTTGGCGATATTGAAATCACACAAACATCTAGCACATGGAGCTAATTAAGATGGATGGTACAACATGTCGAGTGTCATCCAAGAAACATGGTATCTTTTACGGACCTCAATATACAGTTAAAAACTAACACCACGTGATGTTTGAAAATATTTTATCTGACTTTTTAGTTTATCCTTATTTTCCTCATGAATCTGCATGTGGATACCTTGGCTCCATTTGACATATCTAAATTTCAAGCTGGGTTGCTGGATCAGGTTGATTAAAGACGCTACTCTTATTGTTTACTCTTGCGCAAAAATTCAGTGGCAGGCATCTACTTTGTTTGGACTGAAAGGTTTTTCTTCCCTCCACCACTCAAAAACTTCTAGTAAGTTCTTAATATCAGCTCCCTGCTTCTACTTTTTTTTTTATTTATTGATGGCGACAGGGTGTCCCTACCCCTTTAAGGCCAGACTATTCCCTATGGATGCATGCAATCACCCACCTACCACATGCATCAGGTAATCCACGGGGAGGGGACTTGAACTCATGTCTGTGGGTAGCAAACCCACAACCGAAGCCATTCGCCCAAACTGTGACGGGTCCTTGCTTCTTTCATCCTATGTAATAATGACGACAACTTTTTGAAATTGCTCCCTCTCGACGACACACATCCTCGCTTGCATGTCCAATATTCCTGGACATAGCTCATATAAAAAAAAAATGAGAACTTTATATTAATTATTTGGGATGATTTATGATGATTGGTTTTTGGTTTACTAATGTTTTCCATGGGTTACAGTGTACTATTAAAATATACTAGTTTATTATTTTAAATAATACTACGGACACATTGGCAACACCCTATCCGTGTCTAAAGCAGATAAACATGTCCAAGCTAAATGGGTCTCCACATATTTCAGATCTCAGATACAGGAAGCCAACCTTCTGGAGTTGGTGCAGTATCTGGTCCTTAGCTGCACGAGGCATGCAGATAAGTGGCAGTGGAAGTGGAAGAAACCTCTGTTTCAAATGTTAGCCAGCACAAATGATTAGGAAGTCGGATCTGGGGCTTGATACCTGGGTAGAATGTTCCAGCAACTAAGATCCCAAACAGGAAGTCCCTCCCTCCCCCCACCACTCTTCCACAGTCATTTTGGAATTTAAAATGTTATTTTATATGGACGCTTGCAAGGTAGCCAAAAATTGTGAAGTGCCATTTCCAGAGTACCCTTTGTGCAACAGCAACAACATATAAACAAGAATAGGAGAAAGAAAAGATCCACTATCATAAAGGCATGTATCAATAAAAGCACTTTGACATATGCAAAAGCATGTTTACATGCAAAGAGGGATGCCTGACAGTAAGCTTCTAAAAGGATTAAATACCTTCAGCAAGATCATTCAATCCATCAAATAGCTTATTAGGGTTACTACATCCGGAAAACAATTAATGTGCATACCCATATTTAACAAACAATGGACAATTTCAACCGGTTCTGTCTCAACACAGTCTCAGATCTCACCACCACTAATGGAGAAGCTTTATGGCAAGAAAGTCACGAATTCTGGAAAGCAAGACTCTTTACAGCATTCAAGTCAAATACCTGGCTCAATATGCCTCCAAATCTATTCTTTAAGGTCATCATTTTTGCCAGACCCTTCTCTAATGTTGATGGGAATTGCAATAGCCGCAGCGTATGGCCAGTTGGAGCTGTATCAAACACTATAACTGAATAATCCATCGTTTGCACCAACCTACATCACAAGAAGTGCTAGTTTAAGAAAACAGCCCTTTTTTTTACCAATAGAAATAATTACGATTGGCAGCAGAACACCAGAAATATGTGATGATATCATTAAAACAAGTCATATGTGTGGAGTTGGAAGGACAGACCAAAAATATGAATGGGAAAAGCAACCAGACCATAAGGGCATGTAAGTATCTCATGAAACAGATAACTGCAGGTGCACATGTGGAACATACCAAAAAATTATTTGGAGAGCTAAAAAACAATAATCTGGCTATTCAGATTTTCTTTTTAACGCCGCCCCAAACATTTGGTCTTTGTTGCTAAGAGGGGGAAAGCGTACTCATACTCTGCTGTGTAAAACAAAACTCATATCTTGATATCTACAATGGCACAGACATGTGAAACAAAGTGGCAAAAACGATCTATGAGTATGTGGAGAGAAACAGCTGCCATGGTAGTCAAGACCCTTCTATTCCCATCAAAAATAGGAAGGGTTCCGACATTTCTGCCTCTCAACGAGGAACCACCACTGCTAATGTATTTGGATTTTGCCTGACATGACGAAGAGAAAAAACTCACTTAAGCATCTCAGCAAAGCTCATAGCTTCATCAATCCCAGGAATTGCATTCGCGAGCTCAGAAAGAAAGCTGTCCATCCCTTCCCCATTGGGCAATTCATCATTCTCTACATTGGGATCCACCTCCTGCAGAAAATGGGCCAAATTTCTAAGCTGATCTAAGTCGAACAGAAAGAAATATAAATGGGCAATAAAAATCAAGGTCTGATTTTAAGGTAAGTAACTAATCTAACAAGCAAAGACAGTAGGAGAGAGAGACAAAACCCTATCAAGGTACAGAGCCCTACCAATGAGATGTTCAAGACAATAGAATAATTTTATCAGTGTAGTTAAAGAAATGATAGTGTCAAATAAGACAATCTGTTACAACTGCTTTATGTTATTGTCTAGGATACATACTATGCATTTCCAAATAAGAGTCTAACAAATTCTCAAACAACTCAAAAACAATAAATAAGGAGAAAAAAAGAAAACATTTCAGGGAGAGCCAAGGACTTTGAAAATGACCACTTGGCATTCAAATCACAACATTAAAATTCAAAGAAAGATAGATGCCTGTGTAAAAAGCACATCTAAATGTTCATGCAAAATAAAAAACAAACCAAGAAATTATATATATATATATATATTAAAAAGAAGACAAAATAATCCAGGAACTGTTTTTTTTTTTTTTGGAAGATGAGAAATTTATTAAAACACACAAGGGAATACAAACTCGAGGGGAAAAAAAGGATAGAAAAAAGAAAAAGAAAAAGAAGAAAAGAAGAAAAAAGGAAAAACGAGACAAAAGACTGGAAAGCCTAAAGAAACTATACAAATATAAGACATCTATAACAACTAAAAAACCTAACGAAACAAACCTAACAAAACCTAGAAAGAGAAGAACAAAAATACAACATCCAGAGCCACGTCTGTATACACGGGAACTGGTAGAGAATGCCTTCATCAAAATAAAAAATTACCAGAAAACTCAAGAGCATAACTGAAATCTGTATACACATGTTCAACAGACAACAAAAATAGAAAAAAAAATGCAAATTCAGAAAAAGGGTGCATCCCAATTTTATCAAAGATACAAAATACATAGAAAGGCTTTCTTACATGCTTGAATATACTCACCATGCAAAATCAGAAACAAACTGTGAAACTAAAAAACAGAGAAACGAAAAGGGCATCAGTCAAATTCATCAAAATCTCATTTTACCAAAGAAATCAAGAAAAGAACTAAAACCTATCCTTGGACATTTAACAAGCTCAAAATGCTACATAATAACATAAATCCAGAAAACGACCATTGACCAAAATCATCAAAGATGCAAAATTTACATTAAGGTTAAGAAGCACTCTTACGAGTTAATGTAGTGCAACCCGGTTATCGAGTCAATGAGATCCCGACACCCAAATCGCAAATAAATGGACAAGAGTACACCCACAAGAATATTTGGGTAGAGAGAGAAATACTTAATTCATATCAAACTTCATACACTATTTAAGAAAATATCACACTTAGAAAAATTTGGAATGCCCTACACCGCTCCCCTTTTATAGACCCTAAATGAATCTTTTATGAGGATTCCCAACTGAAAGATTATTTTAAATCAAGCTAATCTACCTAAGATGGTACAAGCCTAATAATAGTAAAAGCAAATCTAGAAAATAATCCTCAAAATCTTCAATCACACCTTTAAATCACTCCAAATCATCTATCACATCCTCCCACATCTCCCACAAATAGTTAATTATAGCTCTTTATAATTAGGCTCCTAATCTATAAATAAAGAATCCAAAATCAGCACGGTGGGCCGTGGGCTTGCATCATTCCCCCGAGTTAGAAAAAAAACTCAACTTCGGTGAGTTGGATGCTTCATACATGTAGTAGAGGTTCATATCCAATCTTTTTAATTCATCACCTGTGATCCGTGTACATTCAGAATAGGGCTTGTTCTTCCATTGCACCGAGTATTGCTTGTATTGGTCTCGTTGAGTTTCAGTAGTACTCATGCGCAACACTAGTTCAAATTCTACCTTCTTTTTCTCCAAGAGATGTTTATCCATGTCAATAATGACTTCATCTTGTATGTTAGACACCTCGCCATGGTACTTGAACAAATCCACCATGTTGAAAGTTGACAAGATATCCAAGTCATCTAGTAACTTGAACTCATAGGCATCATTACTAACTTCCTCTTAATTCAGCATTGAGCAATCTTCTCAGACTTGAGCTTGTTCTAAGTTCCCTACGGAACTTTTTATTTATTTATTGAGATAAACTATAACAAAGTTACATTCCTTATATGTCCTCCCACCGATATTCATTTGCAGCTTCGGGGTACTTGGTGTTTCTCTCTTCATTATTCTTTATTTGAGCTTGCAAGACTTAGATGAGCTTGGTGAAAGCATCATCTTCTTCACTCACTTGATCTTATACCAGTAATGTTACAAAGTCAAGTACATGATGTGGACTTCTCCCATTTATGATTTCAAATGGGAATTTTTCCAGTGATACAATTTAAGGAGCTGTCATAGGCAAATTCAGCTTGAGGTAGAGCCGAGTCCCACTAAGATACATTGTCGCCTACAATACTCCTCAAGAGGTTACTCAAGGCTCTTGTTGACTAACTCGATTTAGCCATCTGTTTGAGAATGATATGCGTTAGAGAAATGAAGCTTAGTCCCCAACAACTTCCATAAAATGCGCTAGAAGTGCTCCACAAACTTCAAGTTGCAGTCTGAAGTTATTATTTTTTATATCCCATGAAATCGCCAATTTTTGTAAACAATATGCTGGTGATATGCACAACGTCCATCGTCCTTATGCAAGTGGGCCATTGAAAAACGGTCCACCATCCATAACAAAAATAGGATATGCTCCCCAAGGTGCGACTGGAGTGAGAAGCAAGGTATAAAGGACAACATTCTGCATGTGACCTTTGGAGACTTGGCATCGGTGACATTGCGCTGCAAATCGTTCAATGTCATGGCACATATGAGACCAGTAGTATTTTTCCTCCACCACAGCCAATGTTTTAACTCTCCCAAAGTGTTCACCTAGTTCTCTTTCGTGTAGCTCAGATAGGATCCTCCCTTGCATTGATCCATTAGAATGCATAAAGTAAGAAACCTTGAGCAAATATCTATCATGTGAGATGAATTCACACTTTGGATCTTGGCCATCCACACATCTGTCGAGCACTTTGCTAATGGAGTCACTGTATTGTTCTTTTAATGCTTCAAACCCCACGAACTCCATGACAGGTGTTCCTAATAGAACCACCCTCCTAGGCAAAGCATCTGTTACTTTGTTATAACTTCAACTTAGTGATGCAAAAGGAAAGTATATTCTCGTAGGAAAATCATCGACTTCACATGACGAACATTCAGCTTCTCTTGGGAGTTGAAATGTCTCAATGCCTTATGGTCCAAGTATAGAATGAACTCCCAATGAATCAGGTAATGCCTCCAATGTCGTAGCACATAAACTACAACATAGACTCAAGATCATACTTGAAGTAGTTCTTCCGTACACATTAAGCTTCTCGCTAAAGAAAGCGATTGGCTTTCCTTCTTAACCCTATACTCCAATGCCAACATTTGAAGCATTGCTTTTCACTTTAAAACTTGAAATCCAGAAGTGCAAGAACTGAAGCTTTGTCATCTTTCTTTCTTTCTTCTTCTTCTTCTTCTTCTTCTTCTTCTTTTATTTTATTTTATTTTATTTTATTTTTAATGGCACTGAAGCCTTGGTCCGTCGCTTTAGTCCATATTGAACTTGCCTCCGTGCATATAATCAGTGAAAGGTGTGATAATTGTACTAAAATTCCAGATAAATTTTCGGTATAATGTTGTCAAGCCATACAAAGAATAGACCTTCGAAAGGGTTTATGGGGTGGGCCACTTTGTAATGGCCTTGATTTTCTCCTGGTTAACCTTGATCTCTTTAGCAGACAAAAATATACCTAAAAAACACAACATCATCGATAAGAAATGAGCATTTTTTTCAAGTTAACAAATAGTCACTCCTATAGTACATCAATACTTGTCATAAATGATCAAGGTGAATAGATGAATCGGGATTAAAGACAAGAATATCATCGAAAGAGACAAGAACTTTCCCATAAAGAGGCCAAGTACCTCTGTCCCCATCCTCATGAGAGTGCTCGGTGCATTTGAAAGGCTACATGGCATGATGAGCCCACTCTACAACTCGTCTCGAGTCTTAAATGCGGTCTTCCACTCGTCCTGGGCCAAATACATATTCGATGATATCCATTCCTTAAGTAGATTTTTGAAAAGACCTTTGCTTCTTGCAGCATGTTTAGCATATTGTCCAAGCAAGGATATAGGAAAACGGTATTTGATAGTAATTTAGTTGATTACACGATTGTCCACACATCCTCCACAGGTTAATAATGTAGGCAACACATGGTAATATACTTTCCTAACTTACCCTTTTGTAGCAACTCAGTAGCCTTCTTGTGAAGCTCGGCATGTTCGATTGGACTCATTCGGTAGTACGTAAGATTCGGTAGACTCGAACTTGCCATTGAATCAATGGGATGTTGAATGTTCCTCATAGAAGGAAGTCCAATTGGGAGTTTTATGGGGACTGGGTTTTTATATTCATGAAGGAGCTCTTATATAAGAGACAAAACATCTGACTCTTTTGTGTCTTCTTTAACAACCAAGACATAAATGACGCTAGTCTCCTTGCTTTCCTCTTCGAACTTTTCTACACCGATCAATTTTTTACCATCGTCTTTATCAAATTTGAGCGCTAGAAGATGTTTCATTAGATGTAATGTGATATTAACACCATCCTTAATGAAGGAATATATGTTAATCCAAGTCAAATGAACCATATCCCGGTCCCACAACTACGGTCTTTCTAACAAAATGTGGCATGCATCCATGGGACCATGACACATCACATTTCATCCTTATTCTTAAATCCAATAGAGAAGGGAACTAAGCACCTGGTGTTAACAAAAATTTCTCCCACTTTCTTGAACCAACAAATTTAGCATGAGCGTGTGTGCTTATGTTCTTTGAATTTTAACTTATCCACTATTTTCTGTGAGACAATATTCTCACTGCTCCCCCCATCTACCAAAATCATGCATATCTTCCTACCAGAAGTACAAGTGGTGCGGAAGATATTGTGTCGTAAGACTCGTAACCATCTCACCTCATCAATCACCCAATGCGTCGATAACATCGTCCATTGGATGACTAACGACTCGCCCCTATCACCAATATGTAGTCCATCATTGTATGCATGTTCTTCATATTTTATGTTATCTTCATCTTTCATTTGCATGCAGTGAGGAGTGTCTTCAACAAATTCTTCTTCCTCGGCCAATTTTTTTAATTGTGGACTTATGTTCCGGATGGTGAAAAGAATGATGTTCTAGTTGCCCACACTTAAAGCACTTGCAATGAGTGTTGTTTTACCCCATTTCAGGCATATTACTCCCCTATCCATAATCACCTCTCCCGGGTTAGGGTTTGGCTTCATTATTGAATGTTTGCCCATCGTCCTTCGACCTATGGGAGGTCTTTTGGTTGCTTAAATGGGAAGTTACCCATTGTTGATGACGATCCTCATGAGGCACCAAATCATCTCCAAAGTCCCCAATTAATCATCTCTTCAGATTTTAATGCAAGTGTATGTGTATCAGATATCTTAAATACATCTTTAAAAGCCAATTCATTTTTATTTTTATTTTAATATCCAAGTTAAGAACATTAAGATATTTTGAAATCTTTTGGTCTTCATACTCATGAAATCATGCCCGTAAATTCAATGCATGGAACCCCCTCGGTGTATTCATTTACCAATTTGTTCTGTGACATAGATTATGACATCTTCTATAAAAGTCACGAGCATAAGTTGCAGGTAGGAAATTCCTTTTTAGCTTCTTTTCCATCTTCTCTCTAGAATTTACTTTCTCCTTACCTTGACGGATTTGTTCAACTTGGAAATCGTCCCACCATGCTAACATGTGACCGAAAAACTTCTTAGTTACTAACTTATCTTTCCGATTGTCCATGATTTCCTTGTGCTTGAACACCTTGTCTACCTTATTTAGCCAATTGAAGCTGTCAACATGCAACCGGCCATGGAATTATGGAATTGCCACCTTCATTTCGGGCTCTCTATCACGTTCCAACAATCGAAGAATTCGATCATCGGTGTCTTCACAAACCGGGGCCACCTATTGTTGGTTAGGACCTTGGCGAAGACCTTCCCCCCATGTGTCCTGTTGCTTCAACTTCGGTCTCTAAATTCCCTATACACCGGACTTCTCCTACCTAATTATTGAGATCGCCTATCATATGCGTGAGTTAATCTACTCGCTCTGTAAGTGTGCAGATCAATTGGGTCACTTGTGCAAACTCTTCCTGTATCACCCCTTTCAACGACATCAGGTGATAATGTAGAGTAAAAAAATCTCCAATGATGATATGCTTTGATACCAAAATGGTGAAACCCATTTATCGAGTCAATAAGACCTAGACACGCAAATCGCAAAGTGGACAAACTACACCCACAAGAATATGTGAATAGAGGGGGAGAAAAACATTTGTTTGATATTAAACTTCTTCTTACAATACTTATAAAAACTCACACTTAGAAAATTTTGGAACGTTTACCTCCTACATTCCCCCAATGAATCTTTAATGAGGATCCCCTCAATTAAGAAATTGATTTCAAATTAATCTAATCTACCTAAGATGGTAAAAGCCTAATAATAATGAAAGCAAATTGAGGAATAAAATGAAAAAGTTAATCAAGAAAGCGAACATTGATTGAATGCATCAAAGATGTGAAGTTTAAAGGCACACTAGTTTCTTTCTATTCTTCAGAACAGATATTATTTTCCGGAGTGCTTGCAAAAAACTGATCTCTCTCTCTCTCTCTCTCTCTCTCTCTCTCTCTCTCAAAAGATGATGCTCTCCCAGGTCTCCCTGGCCCTCTTTCTTAGCACTTCTCCTGCTGATTCCCATTCCCTTATTGACAATGCAACAACGGGTGAATATCAGTCTCTGGCTACAACAGCTGCATACTTGACAGAGATACAATACTTGCTATCTGAGCTTGGCAAAAATCTCTCATCACAGCCCACTTTCTTCTGTAACAGCATTAGTGTGCCATATCTAGCCTCTCATCCAACCTTCCATGCTTGCACTAAACACTCTCGAGTCTTGACAACCATTTCATATGAGAATGTCTAGCAACTTGCCTACCAAATTCCTCATTTGTTTCCTCTGATCAAGTTGCCGTTATATTCACCAAGAACCTCTCTTCCAAGAGATTCCAATTTGTTCATGAAAAGCTCCAAAGTCTCATCAGAGCTGTTGAGCTTAAGTGAAGGAAATAAGTAAGATCATACAAATCATCCAACTTTATTCAAATTCAAGCCTCGGAATGAAAGAAACAGGACAAAAAAAAAAAAAAAAAACTCTATTTTAAAATTCTCATAGAATTATGGAGTCCCTTATGATATCAATCCACAAACCAAATCCGAAACAAAATCGTCTACAGAAAACAAGAAATAAAAGAGACCCAAAAAAGAAAATTGAGTATGGAATGGGAATCGTACCATTGCGTAGAGATTGGTGAATCCATTGACCAAGGTAGGGGTTTTGGTGAATCGCTGCTGGAACGCATCGCTGAGATTATGTGCAGGGTCAGTGGATATGATGAGAACAGAGGACCGGACTGTCGATAGAAGGATCGAAAGGATCGAACTGCATGTCGTCTTCCCGACACCGCCTTTCCCACCGACGAAAACCCATTTCAGGGTGTCCTGATCCAAGATGTTCTGCAGCGTCCCTTCCAGTAATTCGCTGTCAGTTGCCATCTAAGAGAGAGAGAGAGAGAGAGAGAGAGAGAGAGAGAGAGTTCTCTCTGTAAAATCAGACCCAATACCCAAAACTAGAAAGTTCTCCTCTCTCTGTAAATTCAGACTCGATACCCAAAACCGGAAAACGGCTCTTTAGATCTGTTATTTCTCGGAGAAAACAAGAGAAATTCTAGATTCTCTCCCCTTTTTTCTCTCAGTCTGTCTAAATTCAAATAGCAGCAGAAGCGGAATTCTACGCCTCATGCGCTACTTAGAGGGAGTTCGGAGTCGGCGGCGGTGACTTCGTGTTGAGGGAAAGAGGGATCAGTGTCTTCGATCCAGAACCACGTACGTCGGCACGTGCCCATAAGATGCTCACCGTTCAATACGAAGGACGCGGATTTCCTTCCTGCGAAAGCCTTTCGCAGGAAGTTCCTGCGCTGGGAACCAGGTGGGGCCCACTGTGATGTTTGTTAGAAATCCTCCCCTTCCATCCGTTTTTTGAGTTCATTTCAGGACATGATGCCAAAAATGAACCGTATCCAAAGCTCAAGTGGGCCGTACTAAAGGAAAACGTGGTTACGTAAATTCCTACCGTTAAAACCTACCTAGGTTCAATAGTGATGTTTACATGCCATCCATACCGTTAATAACTTCATTCCTATTGGGATGAACTGAAATCACAAATATTAGCATGATTCAAAAGTTCTGTTGTCAACGAATATTTCAACTATGGACGTTCAATTATCACATTTTCAGCCCACTTGAGCTCTAGGAAGAATTCATTTTTGGCATGATGCCCTAAAATGTACTCACAGAACAGATGGACGGGTAAGATTTCTCACAAACATCACAATAGGCCCCACCTCGGTTCCTTGCGCAGGAGACTTTCGCAGGACGCGGATTCCGTGCGAAAGCCTTTCGCAGGAAGTTCCTGCGAACCCAGGTGGGCCCGATGTTTGTGAGAAATCCTCCTGACAGTGGGGCTCATAGTGATGTTTCTGTCTTAAATCCACGCCGTCCAACCGTTTTGAAAGCTCATTTTAGTGTGTGATTCCAAAAATGAAGTTGATCCAAATCTTACATGGACTATACCATAGGAAACAATATTAATTGAATCGACAACATTAAAAATATCACGGGCCTACCGGAATGTTTATTTTCCATCCAACCTGTTGATAATGTCAAAATATTTTGGATAAAGAGATCACACAAATATCAGCTTGATCTAAAACTTTTGTGACCCATGATAAGTTTTTAACAGTTGATTACCATTGTTTCCTGTATTATGGTCCACCTCATTGATTGGATGTCTTCAATTTGTGCAAGAACAAAGGTTTCATCCATCAAACAAATTGATTGATTGTTTGAGAAAACCACCGATTGAATGTATTGGTCTTTGAATAGTTTTAGACAAGTATGAACTTGGAGACTCAATCGATCCAGATAATTTGGAAAAATCAAGAGAGTTATCTAGACGATTTTGAGCATGTTCGATTGCTCAAATATGTGGCTGTTGATTGATTGATGGTCGCTCAACTGGTGTTGATCGACCAAGTGCATCAATCGACGATACGCATGATTTTATGTAATTGCACAATTTGTTTCTTAAACAAGATATAATTCTATATAAGGGTTTATTAACACAAGATTAGGGTAATTGGAGACTTGTTCTAGAGAGAAAGTTAGGGTTTTGAGAGGAATTTGTCTAAAGAGACAAGGATTTTTCCATGTAAGTTGCTTCCATATCTTGTAATTTGTTTTTATGGTGGATTTGTTTGTTGCTTTATGTAGTGGTTTTTTTTTTTTCGGCAAAGGTTTTCCACTTAAAAGTGTGTGTTCTCTGTGGTTGCTCGTATTCTTTCGCTTCCTATTGCTTTATTTGATCTTATATGAGGTTGCTTCTACGTTGAACGAGTTGCATAAGGGCTTGCTCAATTTTCCCAACAAGTGGTATCAGAGCATAAGTTGGGTTTTTAGATTAGAACTGAGATTGAAACATGACGATGAAGGGATCAAACGTGAAGTATGATATAGAGAAGTTTATCAAAAAAATAACTTTAAACCATGGAAGGTAAAGATGAGAGGCCTTCTAGTTCAACCAGGGTTGCAACAGGCATTCACCGGTAAAGCGAAGCATCCTGAAACTATTAGTGAAGATGAATGAAAAGAACTTGATCAGATGGTGTTTATTTCGATCCAATTATGTTTGGCGGATGATATCCTTTATAATGTCATTAATTAGACAACCACCGCAAGGCTATCGATGAAGTTGAAAAGTTCGTATATGACGAAATTTCTCCCAAACCATTTATATTTGAAGAGGCAACTATATAATTTGAAGATGGCGAAGGGGTCAAATCTCGATGAGCACAACAACGCCTTAAACAAACTAATTTGCAAACATATGAACATGAAAGTGAAGATCGACTAAGAAGATAAAGCCTCAATCCTATTGTCACCCCTTTCGGATTCCTATGAGAATCTGGTCAATACTTTGTGCCATGGTAGAGATAGTTTGGACTTTGACATCGCTATCTCATTGCTTTAGTCGAAGCAATTAAGAAGGAAGAATGGTGGAAAAGGTTCATCTACGGGAGCACAGGTTGCAAGGGGAAGAACATTTGAGCAAGAGAAAGGAAAATCGTGATTGAGATGAAGGGCAAAGTGAAATTGAAGTGCTGGAAATGTGGTAGACAGGGACATATGAAGGACTGTTAGTCCCCTAAAGCCCATAAAGATGAGAATTCTGGAAATTCTACAAAGGAGGCCAATTCAACAAATTTTGGAGAGGGGACTAGTGAATACGATGTGTTGTTGATGTACAAATCAAGTCACTACTATCAAGAGTGGATTTTAGATACATGAGCGTCCTTCTACTTGACTCCCTATCGGAGTTAGTTTACTACGTACAATGAGTATTATGGAGGCCCGGTTCTTATGGGCAATGACCATGCTTGTAAGATTGTTGGAATTTGATCTATGCCTATCAAGATGTTTGATAGAGTGGAGCTATTCTGGAAGATGTGAGGCACGTTCTTGATTTGAAAAAAAAATCTGATTTCTCTGGGAGCACTCGATGCTTTATGATGCAAGTATGCTAGATATGATGATGTCCTAGAAGTTTCAAATGAGGCACTCACATTATGAAGGCACAGATAAGCGACAATCTCTACAAGTTGATTGGAAATACTGTATCGGGTGGAGCTACGATGTTTGTCGTGGAATCTACGTCGGCACGTGTGTGGCATGCGTACATAGGCCACATGAGCAAACGCGATATGAAAGTATTACTCGATCATGTTTAAATTCTTGCTTTTAATTTTTTTAAATTTGGATGTGCGTGAACATTGCATATATGTGGAGCTACTCTGGAAGATATGAGGCACGTTCTTGATTTGAAAAAAATAAATAAATTTGATTTCTCTGGAAGCACTCAATGTTTTATGATACAAGTATGCTGGATATCTCCGGTCGATCGCAATCCTCGACTGTATCCGACGTTTGCGTGTGATCCTAAGCCGAGACCTGCATACCAAAGTCGGCTCTAACCGAAACCTGTACCTTGGCGACTGCGCCATCGCCGTGGTTCCAACGCCACGACTCGCGCACCGAACCGATACCCAGGCCAGGAGATGTAGGCCAGTGTTTGTTTCGAAGAAACGCGGCGTTGCGAATTTTGAGGGAATGTCTACCACATGTCCCATCAATCAATCAATCAATCAAGTACACTCCATACCTCAAGTACAAGTCAAGTACATGCAACCCATCTCTCTCTTTTCCATAAGTCAACTCTCTCTCCCTACTCATCCCTCTTTTACCCCATTTTCAACCACAACCATACCTCCCATCACCTTTTTCTTACAACCACCACATCACCCATCCTTATCATCCCATCACTTCTCTTTCTCCCTCATTTCTCAAAAATCTCTCCCGAGCAACATCCCACGTCCAACCTCCCTCTCTCCCAAACCACAAGTGTGGCCCACCATCTCATCTCTCATCTACACCATCAAAATCCCATCAACCACCATCAAAAGTGAAGGTAAAGAGCATAAAAGGCTAAGGGAGCAAGGAGGAGGCTTAGAGGTGGGTAATCCATCATTTATTTCAACCTTAAGGGCCCACTTGTTGTGGGACCCACTTGATGTATGTGTTTGTATCAATAGAGGGCCCATAGTGGCGGGGTCCCTCCACTCCACCGATCTTTCTCTATTTCTCTCACTCAGTCTTTGGTCGAATCCCAAGGGACTGATACTTGTACGTTACCTGAAACTAGGTAGAAATAGAACTAGCCTAAGATGAAATCTAAATCGAATGGAATTTAGGGAATAATTGTGAAATAATTATGTAAAACTTAAGAGAAATCATAGATAAGAAACTAGAGATTCGGAGGATCCACTTGTAGAGATCGGGGAGATCTTATGCATTCAAGAATCATGGAAATTAAAGTGAACTTACTCCGATATAATTTTAAAGAGATGAAATGTATATTAATTAGAATGGATTCCATCACCAGACCATGCCCATGAGACAGTAAACAACATAATTATACTAATTACTCACCAATCAACATGCTATGAAGGTTAGGAAGGGTACTGCCATCCGACCATGCCAGGAGACGATGGTGAACAATAGGGCTTCCTGCGTCAAAACATAAAAAAGAATAGGAATATGCTCAAAGCTATCGCACCCATTGTAATTTCGGTCATGCAGACCATTAAAAACTAAAAATATTCCCATTAATAAACTAAAATCCACATCAATTTAGTATAAATAAAAAGCACAAGCGAAAGATTCCCCCATCAGACTACAAGCTTCACCTCTTAGCCCTAGCTAAGAGGTTTAGCCTGATCTAAACATGATTAGGCTAAATCTCTATTAAACAAAAAGAAGAAAGAAAAGGAAAAGAAAAGGAAAAGGAAACAAATCTTCTACTCTCTCTCTTCCACGTCCAAAAAGCTTGGCTGCCCTCCAGATTCAATCCCCTCCTCCACGTTTTGGAACTCTTTTTATAGCTGCTGGAGTGGCTGGAGTGGTGGAAATCGGATTTGGAAAGCTATCGCACGCGCAGCGAAAGCCTTTTCGCAGCCAAGTTCGGGGCTTCAAAAATCGCCACTTTCCTCGCTCAAATTCCAAAGAAACACCGTCCCTTAGGACTTTCTTGGGTCCTCTACATGATGGACGGTTCAGATCGTCGAAAATATCGTGATTTGGGCCATGCAACTCCCTGAAAATTCCAGTTTTCACGGACGCACGCTATTCGCACGTCATCGTGCTGACGTGTTCGGTGGGCCCCGCAGTGATGCTTTTGATGAAATCCACCCCGTTAATCAGATTCCTCTCAAAATTTTGGTCAGAATGGACTGGTTTTTTGTCGAGTTTTGATGCAGTCCACTGCTGTTTTTCTTCCGCCGTTCATCCTGCGTTCTCTGACAATTCACGTGCGTACACGTGCATGGGACCAAAAGGCGAGCTTGGTGAGGGTTGTAGCTACCCCCTTGATGCAATGGACGGTTCAGATCATCGAACCAGATGATGAGTAGAGCCCACTAGCCAAAAACGAACGGATAGCGTCCGTCCGCTGTCCCTGCGTAAGAAGAAGACGGGTCAGCCCGTCTTTAACAGGGCTGACCATCTGGTGCACGGCCGGTGCGTGTACACTATGTACACGCATTGTATATGTAGGATCCACTATGATGTTCGTGAGACATCCGCTCCGTCCATTTGATGTGTCACTCCATTTAAGGCGTTGAGAACAAAATTGAAGCATTTTCAGATACCAGGCGGGCCCCAAATCACTGATTTATGGGCTGATCTGTCCGTTGGACCACTTCTAGAGGGATCCAATGGCTGAAATTTGACGTGTACGGTTAGTTTTTGGTCCTCGAGCCATGTATGAAGTTTCGTGTCAATCGGATGGCGAGAACCCTGTGATCTTGCATTCTGGACCATTTTCGGACCTTTTTAATGTGAATGACTTGATTTCCTCGGATCTCTGACATGTAAATCCGTTGATCTCAGTGCTCTGGAATCTGTTCCTTGCTCTGGTGACTTCGGAGCATTAAATCCATGCTTTTAATACTATTTCTCAATCAAAGCTCCTTATTACATTCTGCAACAAAACACGATTAAATTATAATATTAGGCATTATCGTGTACATAAAATCAGGCAGTAATCGGGGTCTGGTATGCAATATTCGATCCTCAACACGGGGTCCCTCCACTCCACCGATCTCTCTCTCTCACTCTTTCATTGTTGATGGCCCACCCAATGATATATATATTGTATCTATATGTTGTCCATTTATGCAGATATATATATATATATAGACACAATATATTGTATCTATACTATGCTAATATATGAACATATATATATATATAGTTGGTGAGCCATGTCCATGTGGGACCCACCACAATGCATGTGTTTATCCATGCCGTCCAACGTCCCTGAACGCTGGACGGGCGTGGCTAATATGGAGTGTGTATACTGGCATGGATGTGTACTAACGGCTAACAAAAAAAAAACATTTAGCCTTTTTTTTTGGTCAGGCCCCACCTTGATGAATGTTTATAATCCAAGTCATCCATCCTCTTTCTTAGATCATTTTAGGCGTTGAGCCGAAAAGTGAGGCTGGTCTGGTTTCCTGGCAGGCCATGGTGAAGAAAACAGTGTTTGTACCATTGATATACTCCCTGATGTTCCTGTACATCAAAAACCATCCAATATTGGTCTTAATAGGTTTGTATCGAGCCACATGGACCATTGGCTGGGTTGGATTTGTCTGAGGCGGGCCCCACCTACCAAAAACCACAAGAATTGTGATTTCAAAAAAAAAAAAAAACAAAGGCAGCAGCATCTGTTGCTGCCGTTGACAAGGCCGGGCAGACGAATTGGTAGGGACCCACAGTCCCAGCCGTGGGCCCCACCATGATGTGTATGGGATATCCACTCCATTCATTGGGTGGGCCCCTTTCACTGTGAGCCCCACCCCAAAAATCAGCCTCATCCGAGGCTCAGGTGGCCCACACCACTGGAAACAATAGGATTGAACGCCTACCATTGAAGCCCTTTATGGGTCACGGAAGTTTTCTATCAATATGAAATTTGTTTTTCCTCAATCCAAGGTTCACGTGACCTTATGAATTGTTGGATGGCAGGTAAATATTACGGTGGGCCCAAGGTCCACGTGACCTTATGAACAGTTGGATGGCAAATAAACGATACAGTGGGCTCCCAGGTCCACGTGACCATACGAACAGTTTGGATGGTGCATAAACATTATGGTGGGCCCCAGGTTGGAAGGAAAGTAAACGTTTCAGTGGGCCCCCAGGTCCACGTGACCTTATGAACAGATTGGATGCAAATAAACAGTACAATGGGCCCAAGGTCCAAGTGACCTTATGAACATTTTGGATGACGCATAAACATTAAGGTGGGCCCCACTTATGTATGTATTGTGTCCACACCTTTCATCAGTGTGGACCTCCACCATGAAGTATGTGATTTATCTATGCCTTCCATCCCTATGGGACCTACCATGATGCATGAGTTTCATCCAAACTGTCTAACCATTTTGGAGATAATTTTAAGGCCATGTGTTGAGGCCCATCTTGGTGTATTTGTGTGCCGTCCATTGAGGCCCACTTTGATTTGTATAAGGCCATGTGTTGAGGCTCATCTTGGTGTATTTGTGGGCCATCCATTGAGGCCCACTTTGATTTGTATAAGGCCATTTGTTGAGGCCCATCTTAATGTATTTGTGGCCGCCCACTAAGGCCCACTTTGATATATATGAGACCATGGTTTGAGGCCCATTTGATGTATTGGAGGCCCATGGTTCGAGGCCCAACGGGATGTACATAAGGCCCATCATATTGTGTTTCCACCATGGTTTAGGTGACGATCTCAATGGCGGGCTATGCTTTGGGAGTAATGATGGTTTGATGTCCACATTGTAAGGATGATATTGGTTAAATGTCCACATTTTCACTCTCTCCCTAGGGCCCATTAATAGGCCCATACCTGTAGCGTATAGGCCATCTAGGCCTACCTTCGTTTTGATCAGAGCCCATCACCACATAACATGTATAGCATAGATCTATGATTCATGATCATACGCATTATATGTATGCTTGATATGAGAAGTGACTGATCATAGCATATGCCCTCGGGCAGATCGTTTATGGGCTCCCTGATAGGCGGAGTTGCCCTTAATGAGCTCGCAGTACGTGCAAGATTGTTACATGTCTGGTAGAGTGATTCATGCACTTACATTTGTGTGATTATGATTATTGTATGCCCTAGCGACATCAGGGTCATAGTCTCTACAGACGCATCGTGGGTGGCTGGATTGGATACTGAAAGTACTGTTTTTAACATCGGGGCGCCATAGATGTCCCTGGGTGAAAATTCCTAAATCCGATGGTACCAGAGGATGACTCCAACGTCGAGACCGAGTGGATATATGAGCGCACGAGGGCCGTATACTAGCAGGCCGCGTCTCCCACTGTGTCGTGATCGGTTGGAAAGGAGTGTGACCTTACCCACCTGAGTAAGGGGCAATTTCTAGGTTGAGTTTGACTAGCTTGAGGAATCGGTCCACTATCGACGAGCCGGGTCCGATATTGGCAGACGGATAGTGAGGTCTCTTCCACTCACCTAGTTTTGCATTCGGATAGGGGCGGCAAGCTGGCGTTGAGTGTACTAGAACCCGGTGATTATACAGAATGAGAACTGTACTGATATTTGATGAGGATTGGCATGCTTAAGTTGCATCTCACATCGTATGGCCGTGTTATGGCCGATAACATTCATATCTTGCATCGCATAGCCTTGGTACGGCTGATTGCATTCATGTACTCATCACCATGATTCCACATTACTCTGACCTTGCATTCTGAGCACGTTTATATTGCGCACACGCTTACACCACCCTCTAAGCTTTCTATAAGCTTATGCATGATCAATGCGTGCAGGTGACGCCAGGACCAACCATAGCCTCGTCAGGGTTGGAGCGTGCAGTCGAGCTTTTGAGTTTTTGTTATTATCATCATCTTGTATTTCCCTTTATACGCATTGTACTCAAAGTTTTTGATCATAGTAGATATTGTGATGGCGTTCTTGTGGTTATTGTTCGTGGGTTATGCTTATGGTTATGCTCCATTACGAATTGAATTGATATTAGAAATCCTCCTTGTAGGATCCCAGGATCGGAACCTAGTAAATGGGTGCCAGGAGCCGAGAATGGGGTTCTACGGAAGCTGTCGGCGCCGGATTCGTTGTCGTGGAATCGACGTCGGCAAGTGTGTGGCATGCGTACATAGGCCACATGAGCAAACGCGATATGAAAGTATTACTCAATCATGTTTAAATTCTTGCTTTTAAGTTTTTTTAAATTTGGATGTGCGTGAACATTACATATATGTGGAGCTACTCTGGAAGATATGAAGCACATTCTTGATTTGAAAAAAATAAATAAATCTGATTTCTCTGGGAGCACTCGATGTTTTATGATACAAGTATGCTGGATATGATGATGTTCTAAAAGTTTCAAATGGGACACTCACTATTATGAAGGCACAGATAAATGACAATCTCTACAAGTTGATTGGAAATACTGTATTGGGTGGAGCTACGATGTCTGTCGTGGAATCGACGTTGGCACGTGTGTGGCATGCATACATAGGCCACGAGCAAACGCGATATGAAAGTATTACTCGATCATGTTTTAATTCTTGCTTTTAATTTTTTTAAATTTGGATGTGTTTGAACATTACATATATGATAAATAACCAAATTGTTATTTAAAACCAGGAAATACTATAGTAAAGGATTGCTGGACTATGTGCACTCTGATGTATGGGGGTTGTTGCCTGTGGTTTTTAGAGGAGAGTCGTCATTTTTCGTAATATTCATTGACGATTTCTCTAGAAAAGTTTGGGTTTATTTCATGAATAATAAATCCAATATAGATGCCACTTTCAAGTCTTGGAAGGTTATGGTTAAGAAATAGTTATGGCGACAGTTGAAATTGTTGAGAACTGATAATGGCGGAGAATTTACTTCGAAGGAATTCAATCAGTTTTGTAAGGATGAGAGAATTATGAGGCACAACACAGTCAGACAAGACTACTGAATGTTTTTCTTCATTTCCTTACGGTAAAATGCACATTAAGGGCGTGTTTATTTTTTCAAAGAGTTGGTAAATGCATTTCCCTGGACATTTATTACTTGCTCAGGAAAATAAGTCATCATCTGGATTTCACTCGTTTGAAATCTTTTTAAAGAGGTGAGAAATTGGATTTCCCGCGTTTGATGAGGAAGGGAAAATGCATGTGACAGAGTGGGAAGGGATTCACTACTCCGCCCTGACTCCAGCCATTAGCTGCTCGTCGGTACTCTGTGAGGCCACCATGATGTATGTGTGTCATCCATGCCGTCCATCTATTTTTATATATCATATTATGATATGAGAAGAAAAACAGTGGTATATCTCAATTTCAAGTGGACCACATTACAGGAAATAGTGCTGAGTGAATTTTGACCATTTAAATGTAGCTATGCCCGAGAGAGATAGACTTCCATAGAAATGCAGCTATGCCCAAGAGAGATAGACTTTATTCACAAAGACACATCCAACGATTGATTTTGCCCAGAGAATGAGGTATCTGCTTTCTCTGCATGAATGGGTTATGCTACTTTGCTATCAAGGACTACGTGGTTGGGTGTAACTTTCATAGGATCTATAGGGTCCATCGGGTGTGCTGCCTCATGTTAGCCATTGATCTCAAAAACAGTGATGATAACACAAACTGGTGGGCCACATCACAGGAAATAGTTAGAATGGAATGTCCACCATTAATTTATACAAGGCCCATGTAGTGATTATATGCCATTCAATCCATCCATCTGATGCGCGTCATTGAAAAATAGTAATGCAAATTTAAGTGGGCCACACCATATAGTTTAGAGGATTTTTATATAATTTTATAGGGTGGCCCACATGAGTATTAAATCAGCCTGATTGTTGGGATCAAGGCCTACAAAGAGGCGGTGTGGCTGATCAACGGAGCAGATTCAACACATGTGAAGTTGTTGCCACAAAGCATGTGAAGTCGTTGCCACACACTGGTATAATGCATTTTGACCATTTTAAAAAAAAATTGGGGGCGCGTAAAGTTTTGGATCAAGCTGATATTAAAGTTTTAATGGTGAATATCCATTCATGATTTTTATAATGTGGACTCTACATACACATCATGATTGAGATCCACACCGCTAAAATGTGCGATAATTACAATGTAAAAAAATAGAAGGCGATAGGTCAGGCAGTTTGTAATGATCAGAACTCCCAAAAGCACACGAGTGGCTAGCATACCCCACTAGATCCCGATTGTTGAGACATGAAAGAGGGGCCCACGTTCAAGATCATGATATATGATTGATCAAATCATATAATCATTTTTAATGGTGGGTATTCAATCCCTGTTGTGTGGTCCACTTGAGATGTGGATCTGCATCATTTTTTGGGACCATGTCCTAAAATGATCTCAACAACTGATGGACGGCATGGATATACAACACATACATCAAGGTGGGCCCCAGGGTCAGGGAAACAACCACTAACATGGTACCCAGGTAACACCTTAATGTAGTCCATACCTATTTGACCAGTTACCCTAGATTCAATATAAATTGGGCCACGCGCTTGCCACATAACTCACCCAAGTTATAAACGATTAACGTACATCAAGAAAATATTATAATAGCTATAAATAGCAAGTTGTCCATCCAAAAGAAAATTACCAAAAAAAACATAAAGATGCTTTGTTCAACAATCCAAAAGACCCCAATATCCACCACACATACATCACCTATATAAGACCATTAACTGAAAAACCATAACTATGACAACAAAATGTTGATTCAGCTCTTTTAAAAATAATCTCGCATCCCCACTACAACTACAATACGTCCCTGGGTGGGCTGTCCCTGAAGTCGCTGGTTTCGTCAGATATGGAAGATCATGACTCAGGTAGTAAAAACCAGACGCAACGGATACACTAAGGCTTGCCTGATTGGGTACGACGTCACTTATGAACCTGCTCCAGGCAATAAATGCCTCCTCTGCATACTTGAAAGATTTGAACTGAGCATTAGAGTAACCCTGAACTTGAGTCTTACATTCCTCCCATGAGTAATAAATACCTGGTTGTCTTCCTACGAAGACAACATAAATTTTCCCCATCTATCCAAACAAAAGAAGTCATTAATGATCTTTAGATTATCGATAATTATAAGCAATTACCTACTGGGTAATATGTCAGTGGCACAAGTGTCGCCATAAGTTGCGCGAAACTTAAGCCTGCATGCAGTTCAAATTAATAACAATAATCGCTATCAATGCACGTGTTGTGTTCAAGTATTAGCAACGAGTGATGTGTTATCCAAAAGTGCAATAAAAAATAAGTAGAAATATCTAAAATTAAGTTTTACAAGTCTAAAAAATAATATAGTTAAAAATTGTCTTAAAGGCAAAAGCCTACGAATCACTGCTTCCAGCTAGTCAACCTAGGAAAAATGTTCTTTCATACTTGGGGTCCACCCCCATTCAGCAACATTCTTATGAATGAAATTCTCTTCTCTTTGACAAAGTTAAGGAAGGAGGCCCCATATGCTTCTTCTTTCGATAGCAACTTCGTCGCCCATAAGACCTCATCAGCCGTCAGTCCCTTCAACTCTTCCAAAGCCGGTATAATTTGTGCCATCTGACCAAAGTTCGGACCCCTGTTGATTGAAATGGTAATTGACTTCATGGCACCCCCAATATCGACCATTCCAGTGCCAATCATATCAACAGGTCGCTCCACCCTCGGTCTCTTTTTAGAATTAACCGTGGAATTCGTGTTGCGGGAGGCATTCCCATGCTGTGTGGGACTTGGATGAGGAATGTTGTCGCCTCCAGGGCTTTCGTCAGACCAATGGATATGCGGTGCATCATCGCCGCGATCTTCAGACGATATTATGTTAATATAATCATTTAGATCAACAGTGTGGTTGGACTCCCCATCTGTATTTCTCCATCGATCAGTGGTTGCATAGGGAGGGCAGTTGCCAGTGACAGATGCTTTACCAGTAGCCCTACCATTTTCGAAAATGAACTCGAGATCATCATATCTGGGCAGGGGTTTGCTGTGAAACTGGGCAGCATCTGGATGAGACTAGACATAACACAAATAAAGAACCAACCATTAACATTGCATTTTGTATGATGAGATATGATGTAACTGTTAAATAAACTATACCTTAACGCAGTCTATCCACACTTCATCTGATGTGATGACAATTTGTAGGTCTGGATCCCATCCAAAACCAAACGCACTCCGTAGATCTTTGACAGTGAAGAAGTTTTTTTTCATCGTGCAGATACGATTTTTTACGTTCGCATTAGTGATCTTGAGGTGTAACTTCAACATCATATTTTCAACGATTCCTGTAAATGATTCTATCTTAAATCCAGCACCACTTCGTCTTCCAGCAATGACCAGCTCCATTAGTCCGTCAATTAGGATGTCATCCATGTCGTCCGTCCAATGAAGGACACCTCCATAGGACTGGTCCTCAGTTCCACTGTTTAGTGTATGCTTCCTGGGCGATCTCCGTGGGGTACTACTAGGTGATCCCAGGTGATATTTCGTCTGAGTAAATAGTACAGATCGTCTATTCAGTGATATGGAGCCACTTTGGTCTACCTCAATCTATGAGAAGATAAATGATGCGATGATAAGTTAAAAAATTCAAACAGCCGCATGAGTAAATAATATGAAGTCCATCCAGGTATTTTTTTTTCTTTAAAAAAAAAAAGCTTGCATATTAAATAAAACAAAATGTGTCACAAAGAAATTAGTGATCTAATTTAGACAGTCATGAATGCTACTCCATAAACCATCGTTAATGTACGTCTTATTAAAATGCATTTAATAAGTTTGACTCATTAGATGAGCTTGGTTCCACATTCTGGAAGCTATTTCATCGGGTTTTCTGATCCACTTATCTCTTTCATGTGGAGTGACATTCAAAAGCACACGACCTTCATCGAGGACGGATACTTCAGTAAGTGATGGGATCACACCATCAGCACCATAACTTGACAACTCCTCAAACTCAAACATGTCATCCTCTCTAGATATCCTTATGAAGTTGTGTAACACATAACAAGCTAGCATTATCTTTACTTGAGTTTGTATCGAATATTGTGGAGCAATCTTCAAAATTGGGAACCTGGCTTTCAAAACTCCAAAACATCTTTCTATTACATTCCTCAGTTGTGCATGACGATAATTGAATAACTCCCAAGCATTAGATGGTTTCCGACCGGTACGATACTCATTGAGATGATAACGTACACCGCGATATGGGGCCATATGAAACTGGGTGAGTGCGCAGATCCTGTATCAGCTACGTAGTATTTACCTACATTTTTAAAATAATTTCTAATCAATACCAATTCTTATTCATTTGATGTTATAAAGCCATCAGAGTACTTGATGTTCATAGGTTTACCACGGGATGTTATCAAAGGATCACTTGAGTGAGTTAAGGCACTTTGCAAAACGCGTACATCTGATGCAGAACCTTCCCATCCCGCTAACACGTACACGAACTTCATGTCGAACTTGCAAGCAGCCAGGACATTTTGTGATATGTATCCTTTCCTGTTTCGATAGACAACACTATCGGCAGATGCCACGAAAGCTGGGATGTGTGTCCCATCAATTGCTCCGATACAATCCTAAGTTAAACTTGTCAATCATTATGTGATATTAGCATATGTAATTTAATCTTAAGAGATCATAATCAATTGTGATGAGTATATGTATTATCATACTTGAAAGTACTCCGCCCAATGTGGGTTTGATGAAATCTCAGATGCGGTATTGAGTGTAGGTAGTGTAACAAAGTCTGCATATAAAGAGACGACTGCATCTAAGACTTGATTAAAATATCGACTTATGGTTTCGCTTAACCTTATAAAATGATGTGCAATCACTCGGTTTCAGACATTGTGGCTTAATGTATGAAAAAACATGATAAGTTGTTCTTCCATACTTACGTGCCTCGCATCTGCCAACAGTCCCTTATCTCGCAAGATTGAGCAAAGATTGAAGAACGTGATCTTTTTCATCCGTAGTTGCAAAACACAATCAGTCTCCCTTGCCCTAATAATCCCATTGATAATACGAGCACGGTCATAATCTGCAGACCTGGGAGGGTTTCGAAAGAGGTACGTGCGACAATACTCTCCAGCAGCGATTGCAGCAGATCCCACAGCCAATATAACCGCGAAGAATTCTAACTCTTCGTTCGTCCAGTCGCTCCCAGCCACAGTGATTCACCCCTCTCTATATAGGATGCATGTGACTTTGATTAGGACTAGACACGACAATTTTTGTGGATGTTTCAAAGTTTAGTTCCCATGTAACAGTTTATTTGGATCAGTTTATTTGGATAATACTAGCCATGACATTGCGTATTGTCATGTTAATGTTCAACAATGTAATGGACAATCAAAATCAAACAATCAGATTATTTACATCGATTCTATTTTCCACCAAGATGATACTCAAGCAATTAGAAATTACTTGTAAATGAATGCATGTCATACTCCGACTGGATTGTTCAAACATACTAATTTTGGGACTGACTTAACAACAGCTTCCAAAAAATTAGTCAATTTAATTTGAGTCAATTTAATTCGAAGAATTGGAGCATATTCAGAAAAAGAAAAAGAAAAAGCAATCAGAAGCAATCAGAACATGACAAGTTGTGGTAATCCCAAATTTTGTGAACACCCACCTGAAATATTTCCCTACATCCATTCTTGGGAAAGGGTACCTCATTGGCCTGTGCTTCACCAAAGGACAGACTGTCTTCCCTCCTTTGACTTGCAATCTCATATGACAATGAATTTCCTTCTCCAAATTTCCTTAATTTAGTGAAATTTAAATCATCATCATATCTTCATCCAAGCTACTGAAGGAAATATGTAGGATTTTTTTTTTTTTTTTTTTAATTTTAACCTAAACTATCTTCAATCATTGAAAGATATCACTTCTCATTGGCCTAATCCTAGTTTGTTTAGGGCCTGTTTGTTTTTTCAAAACAATGGGAAATACACAGTAAATGGTAATTACTACGATTTCACCATGTTTGAAAATTCATAGGAATTTGTGACTATGAAATGGGCTCAAAAGGGATAATCTTAATTTTTGAAATGCAAGGTAATGCATATGATATATCCATTCTGTTCATCTATTTTATTACAATATTTTAGAGCATGAGACAAAAAATGAATCAGATCTAACACTTATTGTAGTAAAACAGATGGACGGAATGGATATATCATATGCATTATCACGCGGTTCAAAAATTAAAGTTACATGTTTTGAACCAATTTCAAAGGCACGAATTCCTATAAATTTTCAAACACGTGAAATAGGGGGGTTTACCGTTTACTGTGTATTTACCATTTCTTTGAAAAAACAAATAGGCCCTTAGATCTTGCTTTTATCCTCCTTTTAGACCTTACAACCCTAAAATAATTTACCATATCGGGGCTGCTATCCATTTTCTAAATATGGTATAACTTCAATCTTATATATTGAATTTAGATGACAATCCAATTTCATAGCCTTATTTTGATCGAAACAAGAAATAAGCATAATAAAGCATACAGTTTAATCAGCATGTATGATATTCATACAATTGGCAGAACAAACAAACAAACATACAATAAATAACTAAACCCCCCACCGATCTACAGTATCCTATAAGTTCTTGAGTCTGAGGCTTATTCTATGCTCTTGGGATGGCCTTTACCTTGGTTGCAAAGGGGCATTTCTATAAGGATGACAAAATGTTAATTAATCCTACATTTCATTGGTACAAAATTCCACAGACCATGTTCCTTGGATGACCATTTAATTAAGGAATTGCTCCTTGGATGGGCCATCCAATGATCAAAAAATCTATGGTAATTGAAGTTCAAATCTAATCCATCATCAAATCAAAAAAGGATAAGTCCCCATATATTATTCCTCTAGAGTGAACTATAGTAGCTTTTCACTGATTGCAAATGCCAACATCCACTAAATTAGCAAATAACTGGGTCGCGATAGGAACCTGATACAATGCATGGATTTTCTCCAATAGGCCAAAACAAACTGGAATCACCATTGACTGATGATCTGCTCCATTACTGATGATCTGCTTCATTACTGAACTCAGTCTTAGAATTGTAAGGACATTATGCTTGTCCATGGGACTAGAATGTGGATCTTCTACCTAAACCATAACTCCAATTGCTACAAACTCACTCTCCCTCTTCCTACGTATCCTCATTCCTGACTTTATTAAACTGCTACTTCATGGCTCCACCCCCACATCTGCTTTTGTAGTTCTCACTCTTTGTGCAACTAGGGAGGCAAAGCTTCTTCGAGCAACTGTTGTTTGGAAATCGAAAGGGTTGAGGCATATACAATCAGTTAGGAGGCATTTTGTTCAGACTGTTATGGATCTTGGTGTGTTTCAGATTCTCAGTCAACCTGTTCAAAATTTTGGATGGACTACTCAATGCTCAACAAAGATATCTGCCAGCTTTTCATCCCAGGGGTAGCCACGTTATAGGAAAAATTTACAACCTCATCTGAAGCATAAGTTCCAAATTCCCCCGAAAAAATTACGAATGCATAAAATAAATTAAATAAATAAATAAGACTAACAGAAACTGAGAAACAAAACAACCAGACCAAAGCACCAATTTCCATAACAAAGCCCATCAAAAATCTCATTTAAAAATTCACAGCAAAAAAACCAAAATGAATAAAAATGGAGAGAGAGAGAGAGAGAGAAGTAAAGCAGCAGCTAAAAACGAGCATCATTTCTACCGTACTCTCCCACCCACCATAGAGGAGAAAACAAATAAAAAACTGGAAATAGAAAAAAAAAAATCTAAAAAAACTAACCTGATGTTTTTAAAGCTTAGATTTCTTAAAGAGGAAAAGAATTTTCATGAGATTTTCTCCTCAACTCTGCTCTGTTCTGTGGGATTCTGCTATCACTCTCTCTCTCTCTCTCTCTCTCTCTCTCTCTCTCTCTCTCCTAACCACACAGTGTTGCGACCGGCCTTATTCCCGCCCAAGCATGACAACTGAAATATTCAGGATTCAGGTGTCACGAGGAAGACAATAGGTCAGGCAAGATTGCAAAATGAGGTTTGCAAGAGATGAGGTTTGCAGGAAGACATACCTACGAGGGACCGTTGCGAGAGATGTTTCGCTATTTGGGTGGGGTACACCGATATATAGATGGAGATGAATGGGATTACATGCTCTCGCGAACCACCCTCCCTTCCATCCTATCCTCGAGATGTGAAAAAAATCTCGCCCGGATCGCTGAGATTTCCCAGCGAATCCCCGATCTTTGAAACGTGAAATCGCTATTTACATCACACGCTGTCATTCTCTCAGTCAAACGCGTGAAATGGTAATTATTACCCATTTCGCAATGATTTCCCTCTTCCCACCGAAACAAACAGGCCCTAAAGTATGTTGAGTAACGCTAGGTTGGGCAATGACTTATGGGTTGAGACTGTTAACACAACTTGCTATTTGGTGTATCTGTCCTCATCTATGGCAATTGATTGTAAGATTCCTTAAGAAGTGTAGAGTGGTCAGGAAATAGATTACTCTGAGCTGCGAGTATTTAGTTGTGATGCTTACTCTCATTTACCGTCAGTTGAGAGAGATAGGCTATATTAAAGAGCAAAAGAAGTGTACCTTTATGGGCTATGGTGATAATATGAAGGGATACAAGCTGTATAATTAGACTACATGAAAAATCACAATGAGTGATGTCAAGTTTGACGAAGGTTCTTTGTTCTGTAAGGATAAATACAATGAAACAAAAAAATCAACAGTGATTGATATTGAAATTGACAAGGGTGAGACACGGGTAGAAGATGAACCGTAAGTTGTTGAAATTGACAAGGGTGAGACACGCTTTGAAGCGTAAGTGTTAGTTGCCTTAATTAGCTTTAAATTGGTAAATTGTTTAAGTAGGCAATTATGTTTTAATTGTAGAATTTTTAATTCGTCCTAATCAACCTCTTCTAGGATCATGGGTTTGAGAAATACGGCTGCCTTGCACATCTTATGCCTAGGGCTATCAATGGGTGGGGCCTGGGGCTTTTGATGTGCATCTAGGCGGCAATGGGTTGGCCTCAAGTTGGAGCGGTGTTAACCTGAGCCTTACTAAACTGGACAAGAATTCTTACCCACAGTTCATGACCCTGTGGCCGCCTAACTAATTCAAAATTCTTGAAGCCCAAGCATGGCTTGGATGAGTCCATTTAATTGTAATTCAATTAGGCTGATACATGTTAATAGGATTGCACTTGGATCTAAGAATGGAATATGGCGCTAAAAGTATACTCAACCCCACACAATTTGCAGATGCCTACATACATACATATGTTATATGCATTTGTCTATATATAAACTATAAATTTGTTTTAGATTTTTGGTTGGGTCATATTGGGTTAGCTAGTCAAACCCATTGATAAACTATATGGGCATTTCAAATTGAATAGGGGTTAGCCTAGAGCCTAATCCATTTATTTAAATATGCTACATATTTGTTTCCCTTTAAATGAAGGGAAAAACAATTAGCCCTTATGGAGCATCCTTGAACAAGAATTTTGTGTTTGCACCTAGTCTGACACAATCCGTGTTACTTAGGGAGAAGCTGCCAGGTGTTTACACATATGTATGAATGATGGGAGTAAATCATACTCACAACAAGAGAGATTAACAATCCTAATCTCTTAACGACATGTAGCCTGACTAAAAATATCCCACTCAAAGTCATATGTACGTCTATACCAAAAAAAGGAGCATCACTCGTAGGGTACATGACTGACATATGCACAACACATGTGACCCCTAGTGTATGTAGTAAATTTTCAAAGTCCTGTCAATGCCGAATTCTTGACTATCTAATATATGCACGACATGACCATCTCCAAATCAACCCAAAAAGAGAAATTTCTCCCGGATGATCAATATTTTTTCGGAGATAGTAAGAAAGTAAGAGCAAGTAACAGAAAGTCCATTACATGAAGGTACCATACAAGAAGGATTTTAGATCCCTAGGACATGACCGTTACGAAAATTCACGCAGAAACTATGATGCCGCCACTGCTTCCTAAAAGCCTATACAAGGAATACTCGAAAAAGTGTTCCAAGTCTCTATCACGACAATCAATCTTTCTACAACACAACGCTGCCTATCCTTTTAGTTTTTAGCTTCTTAGTTTTAAACATTCCACTTCCATCCAACTATGCTACAACAAGTCTGGAGCAATTAGATTAGATTTACTACTATCCAATACTATTACTGCAGTACACCATAAGAGTAGTTTAAGTATCTACAACCACCGTAATTAGATTCTCGATTATTGAATTCCTACTTGATATATCCCTAGTCACATCATATTGACTCTATACTAGGACTGTCTCTTGCTTGGAACTTTCCATGACAATTTTACCAACACAAGCCATCGTAAATATGTTATCTTTTTCTCTATTTAGTTTATTTATTTCTTCGTTAATTATACTTACTTTTACATTCAAATTAATAAAATTGGCAAGTTAATCTTATTTTTATCTTATCCAACTATTATTGATTCACCGAGAAACCTTGGAGCACTTATGACCTAAGGTGCTAAACTAGTCGGATTAGGACTAGACTTGTGAAGGTAAGCTTAACGATTTAACCACCAATTTTTACAGTGATTGGGAGATTTTAGAAGGACTAACCTTGTCCTTCTAAAATCGCCCAATCACTGTAAAAATTGGTGGTTAAATCGTTAAGCTTACCTTCACAAGTCTAGTACTAATCCGACTAGTTTAGCACCTTGGGTCATAAGTGCTCGATTGATTCATATTGACTATGACTCTGGCATTACCGACACTATTTCCAATTATACACATTTTACCAAATTCATACCCTTTTTTACACATGTGACACATGTTCAAATTAAACAGCAACAAATTCAAACGAATATATTAACAAATTCTCACGTGGTCCAAGGAAAAAAATATTTTTACCATTCATCTTGATCCAATTTTAATATTAGAATAGCTGATGCATTCATGATTCAATGGCTTAGATACTAAGTCAGATTCAGCCATTTCAGGAGTTTGCTGAGTTTCATGTGGATCCATGTCCATGTCTTTTCGTTTTCGTGTATAACATTGTCAATAGGGCCGGTCACATCTTGCTACCTAGCCAAAATTTTCCACGCTTCTACTAAATTCTCGAATCTTCATTCTCCCTTGTTATTTCCGTGAGGGTCCCTAGTAACTATCACCTTGAAAATCCTAATGGAGTAAGGATTGCAAACTCTCCCCACAAAAGCCTATAACTATTCCCTACTCACCCAACATTGACACCACCTTATTAATTTCATCGGGGAAGATTCATACTCCCTAAAATTCTTTGGTTGCCAGTCTTTTTAATTACTTTTTTTTTTTTTGGCTGGTCATTCATCATTCTAAGTATGGGTCTTAATTTTAGGCCTAAAGCTATGGTGGGCCCATTTTATTGGCCTGACAAAGAAAATTGATTATAGCCAAGCCCCATATGGTAACTTTCTATACTAACCATAGCCATTGTGGCCTTTCTGGTTGAAATGGAGCTTGGATGGCCAAACCAACTTGGACCCAACCTACTTTGGGCTGGTTCCGTCTGAACCCACACGCCCTTGGGGTGGGCTTGTGCATGACTTGTAAGCCCAATTACTAATTGGGTGGCAACAGTACGAGTATTCTTAAAAGCCCAACAGGTTGGTCAGTCTAGCCCATGGTTAAAAGATTGCGCAAGTCAGTTCTGGGTTGGGCTTGACTCATCACCAGATCAGGTTTGACCCAGTCAGAGACGACTCAGACAAGTTTCATCAGTAACCATGACCTGGCCTGACTTGTTTAATACAGTTGACTACTTAGCTTGAGCATTTCGCAGCTGGGCTTCAACCCAAGTCCTTAGTTCACCCATGGGGCTTGGAAATGGTTCGACTGGGCCCGGATGCAACCCCGTGGCTGTGGGTCTTATTGCAAGCCCAATAATAAATTGCAGGGGCCCAAATATCAGTGTTCTAAATCTCGAAGCATGTGTGATCCAAGCTGTACATGAGTCGAGTTAGCTCAGTCAGTGCGCTCAAATTGCCTCAGCTCAAAATTGGATTCGAACTAGATGAGTTGGTTTTTGGATCTCGAAAAAATTTCAAGCCAAGTTGGAGTTGGTCTGAGTTCAACTCAACTCGGATTGAACCTCAACTTGAGTTGACTCGGATTAAATCGGCTCAGTGACTCGGTTATTTTGATATTTATGTTGCTCGCCAAGTGTTTAATGAAATGACTTAATGCGGTGTTGTTTCGGGTGCATACATTCTCTATGAGATCAATCAGTAGCGAGGAATGAATGGATACAAAATAAATCACTTAGAAGAAAAGCTTCACATTATAAATCTTTCCGCAAATCATGATTTTGATGTTGCCTGTGACTGTTTGATGAAATACCCGTAAAGTATTGTTACCATTTTACATTCCGTGAAAAATTGAAGATGCACTTTTGAGAAAAAATATTGCACCGGCTTGAACCGGCCTAAACTGCTGATCGAACTGAGCCGAGCTGGGGGTTAGCTACTGGCCGAGTCGAGCTGAGCCCTGCCATGCTAGGTAGACTCGTGTACAGGTCTGCGTGTGATGCATGCTAAATCCAGGCTGTTCATTGTGCGGTCCCATATTAGCTCTAGTTTGAACCGTTCTATAAACATTAGCTCAATATGTGGTCAACAGATGGAAGGTTAAAAAATTAAAAAAACTACAACTATCTATATGCAACTCACTTGGGACCTCCCAACCTGACATGATCCTCGGGAATGGTCCATCCACGTTGGAACATATCAAACCAACGGCGTGGATTATTCTGTTTTGGGCTTCTAATGAGTTGTACGTTTGATTAAAAAAATTATGTAAAATGTAAAATTGCATGCATGTAGAAATCCTGTATCTCAGCTATGCACATGGAACAGTTGTATGGAAATCCAGTCCGTCCAAATCTCTTCTTCAAGCATGGATGGACTATAACCCAAAAATTTGGACACCTCACCAAGTTTCTCTTAACCATCCATTTGATAGCCATTAATTAGATGGTTATGATTGCTTGATCAATGTGATTTTAGAGATGTGCTTCCATCCCCACAATTTGGATGATCTGTATACTTGTGCATCAGTGCCCACCATTTTAAAAATTGCGTTCGACCTTACCCGTATTAATGCGTACACATCGAAGCCGTACAATCCGGTGTATCCCACCATTTAGAAAAGAGAGGCCGAAATTAAGTGGATCGGCAACTCAGGTGGGCCACATCGTCCAAACATTAAAAAGCCCAAAATGTCAAAATTCAAGTGGAGTGGCCTAGGTAAGTTTTAGATGCCCTAATCGCTGCAATCTTGTTGGACGCACCGTGCCGGAAGCCGATTGGCTGGTGCACCACACACCACCGATCTAGCAAGTGTGTTGACGTCACCAAGTTCTGTGGGTCCCATCATGAGGTATGTATTTGATCCAAACCGTCCGTCCATTTGGTGAAATTGTTGTAAATCTTGAGCCTAAAAATAAGACAGATCCAAAGATCAAGTGGACCACAAGGTAAAAGCAGTGGGGGATTGAACGTCTACCATTGAAACCCTTTTGGGTCCACAGTTGTTTTTCTTCTTCATCCAGGTCTGTGTGTCCTTATGAGCATATTCGACGGAAAATAAAGTTATGTTGGGCCCTACAAATGTTTTAACGGTGAGAATCATTGTCCCCACTTCTATTTGTGGTGTGGTTCACTTGAGCTTTGGATATGAATCATTTTTGGGCTCATGCTCTAAAATGATCTGGGAAAATAGATGAACGATGTGGATATAATAAATACGTCAGTGTGAGGCCCATGTTACTTGGATCTCCTTTGGACCATTGGTACAACTCGGTCCAAATCAAACCTCAAGTGGGCCTGAAACATAATTTGAATATTTCATGGAGGGCGTTTTCTCTGTTGTGGCCCACGTGAGGTTTGATGTGGACCGAGTTTTGGGCTCAGGGCCCAACATCAGAGCTGCACTGGAATCTGGATGGACGTGATGTATGTGAAACAGACTTTAAGGTGGGTACCGCAGAAATAGATGGACGACATGGATAAACAGATACATCACGGTTGGCCCGCAGACAGAACTAACCGTTCGTGGCCAGAGATTAGCGGGAGTAGGACGCAATCCGCGTCCGACTTGTGGTTGGTGTTTCCTCCCCATTTTTCCGGCGGCCCTGACTGTGGGGCTGACAATGATGTATGTGCCTTAAATCCACACCGTCCAACCATTTTCAAAGCTCATTTTACCATATGGTCCCAAAAATGAAGCATGACCAAATGTTAAGTGGACCACACCACGTGAAGTAGTCTTGATTGAATCCCCATCATTAAAAACTTCATGGAGTCCACCGGAACGTTTATTTTCCATCCAACCTGTTGATAAGGTCACAAATACCTATACGAAGAGACCACACAAATATCATCTTGATCCAAAGCTTTTGTGACCCACAAGAAGTTTCTAATATTCAATTAGGCACTGTTTCCTGTAATATGGTCCATCTGAGATTTGTATCTACTTCATTTTTTGGATCATGCACTAAAATAAGTTTTCAATACAGATGGACGGCCTGGATGTAGTCATATACATCCAGGTGGGTCCCAGGTGTAGTAGAGGATTCAGTTCCCTATGATCGGCCCACCTATTCCAATCGAGAGTTAGAAACATTACGATTTCAGTGCATCCATCCAACCAATAAATAAAAACATCAACAACATTCAATATATAAGATTAATCCAATCATATCCAACACTCACAAAACAATCATATATATAACTAACTAGATCCAAAACTTCTAATCCAGACCGTTCATTCCAAGCCTTTCGTTCCGGATCTTAATTCCCATGTACCTGCATCACCAACCACGCAAAGTCAAAAAAAAAAAACAAGGTGTGGTCCTGATAATGTGGGGCCCATGAACATAAAATGGTTAAGATCAAGAAATTACCTTCCAAGCATCATGACCGTTGCTTGTGGATTGGTCCCAGGTGAGTAAGTAAAAGTAGAGCCGTCGATCACTCTAAGACCGTCCACACCGAGTACTCGATAATCCGGATCGACGACTTTGCCAACCTGGCACCCTCCATGGTAGTGCCATATGGTCATGACAGTATCCTTACAGTACTGTTCCAGCGACGTCGAATCATTGGCGTATCTCGGCCGTCGATTCACCGGGAAATTAACGGTCATGTTGATGAGGGCCTTCAATGTGATGTATGGGTACCTGAAATTGGTGAACGGTTTGGATTGGATCACACGTTCGATCGTCTTGATGCCTTCCACACACCTTTTTAGATCCAGTGGTTCTTTGAAGTAGTTGAAAGTGACTGAGGGGTTGTCGTTGGCGTTCCGATTTCTAAGCTCGAGATGGCCTGTTGAAAGTGGGCCCATGATCTTCTCGATGATGAATCCGCCTCGGAAAGCGGCATCATCTAGGCCGTTCATTGCTTCCACGGCCCTGGCTATGGCATCTGCTGTCCTTTGTTTGGGTGGGACAGTTGAAAGCTGGCCAGTCTACAATAGAGGATTATATAACTATTAGAATTCATAGTCTTTCAATTTCACATCAGTGGGGTCCACTGTGATGTGTGTACCAGATCCACCCATCCATACGATGCGCCCTTCGATGTTAGGCCATTCGGATTAAAATCAACCCCATCAGAAACAGAGAACGGTTTGGAGGGGATCTCAACCATTAAAACCTTCCACAGCTTTTGTGGGTGTACATGCCATCCAATCCATTCATCAGATTACCCCATAATGATGAAATGAAAACAAAAAATAAGGCCTTTGAAAAACAGAGATGGGCCACATCGACTGGATTTAGATGTTTAGGCATGGTTTTCAATATTCCATCTAGTGTGGCCCACATAACTGTCTGATGAGCCTGATTTTTGGGACCCAGAATGAAAATGAGGCGATGCACCTAATTCATGGAACGGATTTCATGTTGGCCTCTTTTGGAAGTGTCAGCACTGTGACAATTCCCTATTCATAAATGCAGATGCACGTAGGTACATGTGTTTGCAGCGTGGTTGCATGCGTATGGCGTGCCATGATATGAACCGTCCATCCATCGCATGGGCTCACCCATTGTTTGGACACTGAGTTCATTTCGCCCTCTGCGACTCAGGACCAGCATGTGTTGTGTGGGGTCCACATGCTAAATGTTCCATTGATTGGAACCGTTCGTTTCTGGATCCCATGCTATAAGAAACTGACGCCGATACCTACGATTGTGGGCCAGTACATGAATTAATAACTTTGAAAAAAGAAAATTTTCAACGGATCACGTTAATCTCTAAAAATCAACGGTCGGGATCATCACTAAATGTGCTTATGAGACCATAGCTTGTATATGGCAGCACCAAGCACATGAACGGTTCAAATCATTTACCAATCTCAAATTGTGGGCCCCAACTCCTTCTCAATGAATATGGTCCATTGCTAACATATGATCTTCTATTATCCATCCGTCTCACTAATTCAACGGTCGTGAATAACATTGTCAGATCAATGTAGTTTTTGGTCTATGGCCCATTCCATAGACTGCCCCCCCTGAATGAAGGGTCCAAATCATATCCACGCATACACATAAGTTGGGACCCGGGTCATTAGGTAACTGCCACACGTGCGTGTTTACACACACGTGTGCACCAAAGTAGTGGAAGAAGGACCTGAGGTGAAAACATGCCGAAGTTTCTTTGAGGACCGTTGGATGAAGGAGCAGAAGCGAAGTTAGAGCCGCTAGCGGCTTCTATGTAGCTTCCGAATCTGGTAATGCCTACAACTTGTATGAGAGAGATTTCAACGGGAGAAGGAGATGGGACGTAGATGGCATTCATGGGGTTGTCAGACATGCCCTGGCCCACCATGGGCTGGTCTACTAGCACTTGGATGCCAAGGGATCTGAGGTGGGCAGCTGGCCCAATACCGTTAAGCATCAACAGCTGTGGGCTGCCAAGGGCACCAGCTGAGATGATGATCTCGTTCTTGGAGCCAGGCCTTAGGTAGGCCTTGTGCTTGATCCCTGCTGCATCCCTGAAGACTACACCATGAGCCAATGGCTTTGTTTTTCCTGTAAATACGTTGAACAAGGCTCTTGTCAGTATTTCTATACATCCATCACCATCATGCTCTCTCACATTAGCATGCATGCATGTTGCTGATCCATGTCAGATGAAAATTATGGCAGACACATACAGAGACCCACATGAATGGATGGACATATAAGCTGTGCATGAATCGAGTTAGCTTGGTTAACTCGCTCAACTTGACTCGGAAAAGCACGACCCAACTAGGCTCAAAATTAGTTTCGAGCTGAGTTGAGCTGATTTTTTTGAACTCGAAAAAATTTCAAGCTGAGTACAAGGTAGACTGAACTCGACTCGACTCAGATCCAAACTTGACACGGTTCGAATTGATTCAACTCGGATCAGGTTCACTTAGTATAAATATTTTGTATATATTTAAATAAAATATATATTATAATATATATCAAAAACTAAACCTAAACTGGAACACAGCTTGTAAGCTCAAACTCGGCTTGAAAGATCGAGCTCAAGTTCAGCTCGAACTTGGCTTGAGCTGGCCCGAGCTGCTGACTGAGCTGAGCTGAGTTAAAGCTGGGGTAGCCTGCTGGGAGAGCTGAGTTGGGCCAGGCTGGCCTCGGTTAAACTCGTTTACAGCCCTGCATGCATGTAAGAAATGGTACTACTTCCCATGAGGTCGAGCTCTGTGCGCCCCCACCATGATGTGTTATGGATATCCACACCATGCATTTGGTGGATTCACTCTAGTTTATGGAATCTGCAAAAAATCACCCATATTTGGAACTCAAGTAGGCCACACTATGTGAAATCATGCCTGAAACATCTAAAAGAACTAGTGAGGCCCACCTGAGCTTTGGGATAGCCTAAACCTAGGTGTGAGCCCTCATCCAAGTGGGACACACATAATTAATGGGCTAGATGTCTAAACCACATCTCACTGGACCTTATATACAATTAGCAAGGCTTCAATGGGTGGGCATCCGCTCTCCACTACTATCTATGGTGTGGCCCACCTAAGTCATGGATGGATCTATTTTTAGGGTGCATGTGATAAATGGAATGTGTGTGTGTACTAAGTAGCCATTCCTCTCAAAGCCCTTGTAGAAGAAGCTTATTCTACAATTGATGGGCGTGGCCCACTAAGATGTGTGGTGTGGCATCCAACCTGTGCATATAGAAGAGCCAATGCTACAAAAAGTAGGCCCAGGTCCAACCTTTATGTGAGTGACCACGTGAATCTTAAAGGTTTCTGTTGTCCATCACTTTCTTTGGTGGGCCATGCTATCTAACCCACTTTATGTCAGCCATTTCATGGTGATGAGATGTCTGAAAATCAGCCTGTAGAATATTAGGTGAGCCAGATCACAGAAAACAACAGACAACCTTCAAAAAGGTCTTAATTCACGTGATAGCCTGCATGACAATGAAGCTTGGAACATTCAACTTTCCGGATGGGGAGAACGGATTGGCTAGGGGTCGTTGCTATGTGGGCCCCACCATGGTGTATGTGTTTCATCCATGCTGTCCATCCATTTTTCTATATCATTTGATGGTATGAGCCCAAAAATGAGACATATCCCAATTTCAAATGGACCACATTACAGGAAACAGTGTTGATTGAACTTCGACCATTTAAAACTTTTTGGGGCCATAAAAGTTTTGGATCAAGCTGATCTTTGCCTTTTACCTTCATCTAGGTCTGTATGACCTAATCAACAGATTAGATGTCAAATAAAAAGTACAGTGGGCCTTAGTAGGATTTTAATGGTGGATATCCAATCACTATTGTTTTCCTGTGGTGTGGTTCACCTGAGATTTATATCCCTCACATTTTTGGAATCATGCCCTAAAATAATCTGTAAAAATGGATGAACAGCATGGATAAAAGAGATACTTCATAGTGGGGCCCACAGAGCACCGACCACTAGCCACTAGCAGGGAGTAGCCAATCCGTTTCTGTGGTGGGTGATTTTGAAGGATAGATTAACTGTCCTAATTTAAAAAATAAAAATAAAAATAAAAATAAATAAATAATCTAGGACCACTTGCACAGGAACCGACCTCCCTGGGTTTGTGGGTCTGGGCCACTCAATGGTTAGCCCAACTACAAAAGAAAAATCAGCCGAGTCTGATCATCAGGTGGGCCACTCTCGAATAAAAAATAAATGCTAACGATCCACATTTGATGAATTTGCATGTGTGGTCCACCTTACAATCACCACACAAACTAATTCAAGATCTAACCCACCTAATGAACAGCCCAGATCACAAAATCAGCATGCATCATAAATACTCATTACCTTTCGTCCTAAACATGACCCTACGCACAGTCGCACGTAGAAGAACAGTAAGGCCTGTGGGGTTTGCATACTCAAGCAAATCAGCCGCCGTATGCCGATGTCCATCACGATCGAAGATAGTCCCACCAACCTTCGTCCCATACAAATGATCATACGTGAATCCGTTATAAGGCAACACCCCCACTTCAAGCAGCCCATCTCGCACCGCCGTCTGCCACTGTAGCATCGGTGGCTCGAACGCTACCAGCTTCTCGACCCACTGATAGGATTTGATTGCCAACTTCTCATCCCACCCCACCGACCGTACATACTCCATGGCCGCACGTGTGTAGAAACCGGCATTCAAACAGCTCCCGCCGCCTAAAACTCTTGCACGTGCGTTGATGACGCCGTCCTCGGAAATGAACCGTTGGGAGGCTGACGTGGGCGAGAGATCGCCGAGGGTGTCGGCGAAGGAGGCTAGGTTGGTGATGTTGGGATTGCCGTAGGGAGAGCCACCTCTCTCTAAGAGCAATACACTGAAATTCTGTGAGAGTGTAGCTGCAAGAGGGCACCCTGCGGTGCCACCACCTATGATGATGTAATCGTAGTATGAAATGGACGGTGCTGATGTTGCTTCATGGACGAACGTGTAGTTTGGAGCTGCAGGAATAACAGGGACAATGAGATTTTCTCGAAAAATTAGGATCCGATGGACCCGACCCGATTTTATGGACCCGGACCCAGTTTATAAATGAGTCGGCCATTTGGACCTAGTTAAAATGGGTCTAATTGGGTTTTGGCTTATTAAGCCATATGCACGTGTGAAAGCTCATTTATACAGCACACATGTGTAAAGTTGCATATGAGTGTGTACAATCTATACATACCTTTATTTGACCCAGGCCAACCTGAAAACAAGACCTGAACCCGAATGGTCCTGAACCCGACCAAACAAGGTATGGGTAATCATAAGAGCAGACCCAAACGGACGCAGATTGGCTAGTGAGCCTGCCACCAGCCAATGGCTAGTGGTCGTTGCTCTGTGGGCTCCACCATGATGTATGTGTTTCATCCACGCTGTTCATCCATTTTTCCATATCATTTTATGGTATGAGCCCAAAAGTGAGTTGGATCCACATCTCAAGTAGACCACGTCACAGGAAACAGTGTTGATTGAATGCTCACCGTTAAAAGCTTCTTGAGAGCCATAGAAGTTTTAGATCAAGCTCATATTTGTTTTTTCCCTTCATCCAGATCTGTATGACCTACTCAACAGGTTGGATGTCAAATAAGCATTACAATGGGCCTTAGGAGGATTTTAATGGTGGACATTCAATCACTACTGTTTTTCTATGGTATGGTCCACCTGATATTTAGATCTACCTTTTTTTTGGTTTAAACCCTAAAATGATTTAGATCTGCCTTATTTTTGGGTTTAAAGCCTAAAATGATTTGGGAAAATGGGTGGACGGCGTGGATAATATACATACATCATGGTGGGACCTACAGAGCACCGACCACTAGCCACCTGACACGTTGACAGAAACATTGAGAAATGTGACTTCAGGACCATCGGCTAAGATTGGTAACCATTTCTTCAATGTGGCACGCACGGTCAATCGAGACGGTCCAATATGGGGAGTCTGATTGTGGAAGGAGCATATCTGGACGTATGATCGTAATATTCAGTTTGTAACCATCGAATGGGCCGTTGAAATGAAAATGGTCAGCAGTCCAAACTCAGTGGCTAATGGTAGACGGTTAGGATCTTCCAATCAGTTTGATTTCTTATGGGATATGCACTGTAGGATATGTGACCAAAATTTGGATGGTCTTCGTTAGCCTACAAGTACGGTGGTGGATACTTCCACACGCGTGTGGGAGACTTTCACGTTGGCATGTGGGCTCATAACTTAATGCGACACGTGCGAGTTCTGAGCTTTACTTTTCTCGCAGGGAGGCAGGACATTTCACACCTCAGCTGGACCACAGCACATTAAAACAAATAAATGCTTAGCAAAAAAAAATAATATCTTAACCGCTGTGGCTGATTGTTAGGCAGAGCATTAATTCCAAACTCATGGAAAGCTCAGATCTCACACAGGTGTTTCACATTTGCACGTGTGCCCACTTGTGAATGGAAGCTCTCGGGTGATGGTTTTTTTTTTTTGTTGTGAAAAGACAATTTTACCCTACACTAGTGCAAAAATGTCCAGAGCTACTTAAAAACTATAATGGCAAAATAGGAATTTCCTTAAACTCAAAGCGTAACTCTAGAAATCTTCATGCCAAACGCAAGATCCTGTGAATAGAAAGCGGATTGCGTACTGCTTAATTCCGTGGGACCCACCATGGAAATATTCTTCTTATCCACACCGTCCATTCGTTTTTACAGATAATTTTACGTCAAAACAAAAAAAATTAAGCATATCCAAGTCTCAAGTGGACCACACCATAGGAAAAAGTGGAAATAATGATGTCCACCATTGAAACCTTCCTAACCTAAAGTGATGTTTATTTGTCATCCAACCTGTTCATAATATCACAAAGACATGGATGAAAGCAAAAAAAAAAAAAAAAATCTTGATCTAAAACTTCTATGGCCCCCAATAAGTTTTCAACGGTTGCTGTTCAAGTCACACTATTACCTATGGGGTGGTCCACTTGCGATGTAGATATTTTTCAATTTAGAATTCAAGGACTACAATTATCTGGTAAAACGGATGGACGGAGTGGATGAAAGACAAAAATCACAGCGGGCCCCACAGATTTACTGAGTACGCAATCCGCTTCCCTGTGCATGAGCTAAGAACTGAAAACTAAGCTTTTTTTAAATGACAATTTTGCCCCTGAACCAAAGGGTAAATCTGTCATATAACACTTCCTAAGGTAAAGGATTGTGCGGGCTCTGTTTGCAAGTATAAGCCTACGCGCACACATCTCCTACCATCCAACAACCGTAGGCGGGAATTTCAACACACATTTCGGAAATGACTTATGAAAATACGAATTTCGAAGTGCGCATAGATTCCCGCCAACCGTGCATTGAACGGGTGCTTGAATTGGGAAGGGGAATGCGATACCAAAATAGAAAAAAACCAAGGAAATTACTCTTACCTCGTTCAGAGTAACAGAAGCCATGAAAGCAGAGAACACCAGCAAGAGCAGCTACAATCAAATTCGACCATCCAAACGCCATCCTTTCTGACTGAGAAATGAATAGAATATCAAAGGATAGAGATTTCACGATTTGGGTTTTGAAGATGAGTCCGATGACTAATTATATAGCAAAAATCCCAACGATTTGGACAGCAATTCGTTGCTACGATGCAAAGATCCCCTGTTTGGTTTTTCGCCTATAAAAACCGTTTACTAAAGAATATCAAAACACCCCCATAAAAAGATTTTAGCCCTGAAAGATTGTCGACACGAACAATGCATGAATGAGAGAGAGAGAGAGAGGGAGCTCTGTCCGACAAGGTCGATGCAGGCAGACAATATCGCACTGTGGTTTCTTACATTGCAGAATTTATAGGAGGGTTCTGTTTAGCTACTCGCGCGAGTAGGATAAAAATACTAATGGGCTACGCGCGCGTTCATGCTAGACTTTTGAACCTATCAGCTGGAGCGATGTGGGAGGATCCCTGACTGTAGGGTGCACCGTGATGTATGTGAGTTACATCCAAGCCGTCCATCCGTTTTAAAACTCATTTTAGTGCCGGTAATAAAAACGAATCAGGTCAAAGTCTAAGGTGGACTACACCACAGGAAACAGTGGTGATTTAATATTAAGAGCTTCTTGTGGGTCACAAAAGTTTTCAATCAAGGTTATATTTGTGTGATCTCTTCATCAATGTCTTTTTGACCTTATCAATAGGTTGGATGGAAAGTAAACATTCCTGTGGCTACCAAGATGCTTTTAATGATGTGTATTCAATCGCCACTGTTTCCTCTGGCGTGGTACAACGAAGAGTTATATTTACTTTATTTTCCGTATCATAGAAGAAAATGTGCTTTAAAAACGGATGGACAGAGTGGATGTACGTAAAATATATCATGGTGAGCCCCACAGTCAGGAATCAACCAAAGCCGCACCCTTTTTTACGAGGCGGGATACACAGCAAAGCTTTGTTTGGTCTAACATACAATGTGATTTGTGTGGTCTACCGTAATGTTTTACTGACATCCAATCCGTCCATCATGTGGGACCCCTCATTTAATCATTTTTGGATAAAATTCAGGCCGGTCAAAATTTCATTTTGGGCTCTAAAACAGGTGTAGCCCACCGGAAATTTTAAATGGCCTAATTTTTGGATGTCATCACTATCGTAGTGATTTTCATCTCATGAATGGATTTGATGGAATATAGAAAACACTACAGGCCCGTACAAAATCTGAAAGTTGTTAACGGTGGGCATCCCATCCCAGCTGTTCTTTCTGGTGTGGGCCACCTGAGATTAGGATCAGGAACGTTTTTGGCGACAGGTAGAAAGTGAGAGATTACATGATGATGGATGGATTAGACGTCATGAAAACAGCACGATCGGGTCCACACATCCTGACCTCGGTTGAGCTTCTACCAAAAACGGCCTGCAGTGTATCCGACTCCTTTTGCCCGGGCACAGGAAGTTCCTGTAGTTGGAAGCTGTGTGGGGCCCACATATATGCCCGTTACAAATCTTCTCCATCCATCAATTTTAAAAGTCCATAATAAGACAGGATTCTAGAAATCAGGAATATACAAGACTTATCTTGGCCACACCACATCAAAAAGTGTGGAAACGAAAGACCACTGTTGAAACCTTCCTGGAGCCAACCATGATGTTTACAGTTTATATGCTATCCAAACCGTTCATAGTGTTATTAGCACTCAGTTAAACAGTAGGCAGAAGTATCATCTTGATAAAAAACCTTCTGTGGTCCTCACAAAGTTTCCAATGGTGGACGTTCAATCTTTATGTTTCGTTGAGTGTGGCCCACAAGAGTTTTTTATCAGTCTCATTTTCAGAATCCCGTCTTATTGCTGTCTTGTTTAGGTCTTGTAAACTGATGAACGGAGTAGATTTGTCACAGGAATATCTTTGGGCCCCCAACAGCTTCCAACTAGCTTCCTGTGCTGCGTCCTTTTTGACATAACTGTGGGTCTGTGGCCTATGATTAAGGAATGCCCACGCGGCAGTTTTTCACTGGCTGGAGGGAGCGCTGCTGTACACAATATATCGTACGTCCGTGAAATGCATCTTAAAAGGCCAGCATTTATTGGTTGATTACCAAACGAGGAGGGCAGTTGGATATTTAAGTTAGTCAGCAGGGACGGATGCGATTTACGTGCCACTCTTCCGTCCAAAGCTACGTACGGCCACTGTCATGTTTCTGAGACGTCTATCCTATCTATCATTTTTGTCAGATCATATTAAGACGTGAGATAAAAAAAAAATGATTGAGATCTTAAACTCATGTGGGCCACGCAATTAAAAACAGTGGTGATTGAATGTACACCGTTGAAACATTCGTACGGTTATAAAAGTTTTGTACCCGGCTAACATATATTTTTAAAATTTTTATTTTCAGTACATTCCGGTGGTACTGACCTTACGAAGGGTTTGGATGGCACGTAAACATCAAGGTGGACCTGGGAAGGCTTCGACGGTGGACGTTTCCCTCCAATTTTTATTTTTTATTTATTTTTTAAATAAAATAAAATCCGCATGGTACTCTTGACTCTTTGAGTTTCAGATCCACCTACCTTTTGAGCTCACCTTCTTGAGAGCGGATTAGGTGAGACCCCGGTCTCACCCAAAACGGTGCAGCACAGTTACTTTGGGGCCTACCTTGATTGATGTATTATGTATCCACGCCGTCCATCCGTTTTTCAATAACATTTTAGGTGACTACGAAAACAATTAAATAAATAAAATTATCAAGTGGACCATACCATAAGAAACAGTGTTTATTGACCATTAATGGGCTACGAAAGTTTTGGTTTAATCTGATATTTGTTTTTTTTCGTTCATCCATTGTTATGTGACCTTATCAACAGATTGGATGGTAAGAAACGCTAAGAAAACATTAAGGTGTACCCTAAGAAGTTTTTAATGGCAGGATGGTCAATCACCACTGTTTCTTATCGTATGGTCCACCTGATAATTGGAACTACTTCATTTTTGGGATAATGCCTTAAAATGATCTGGAAAAACGGATGGACGGCGTGGATACTTAATTCATACATCAAGGTGGGCCCCACTGTAACCACGCGGGTCTTGGGTGAGGCTGGGATCTCAGTCATCTCACCTAATCGGCTCCCCACCGTCTTACATGAGCTGTAAAAACGGATGCACGAGATAGACCTCTCACGGAGCTTCCAACCGCAGGCTGAAGGCAAGAGTCCAGTCTGCCGCGGCCCACTCAGGCCCACCTGCTAAGTGGTCTGGTGATCAGAACCGTCCAGGTTACAGAATCTATGTTGTAGGCTCAAAGGTTAAGCTGAAAGGATGGGATGATTGGGACCATCAGATCATGATCTGTAGATGATTTAGAAAAATGAAAAGAAAGTTTCCAGTGGCTTGCATTAACTTTAAAACTCAGAGGCTAAGATCACCACTAAAGCATTATTGGATCATAGTTTAGTCATGATAGTAATGAGAATATGGACTGTTTAAAATCATTGGACCATCTCAGATGGCGACAGACGCTCGATCCTCAGTCGCAACGTAGGCAAAACGAACAAGAAGCTAGCATTGCCCTCTGTTTCTCGTGGCCGTGGAAAACGGCAGTCAGATTTACGTGTTGCCCTGACTGTGGGGCCCACATTGAAACTTGTGCTTTCCCTTCATGTTATGAACAGGTTGGATGGCATTTAACGATCAAGGTGTGCCCTAGGAAGGTTTCAACGGTGGTTGTCATTATCACCGCTGTGTCCTGTGGTGTGATTTACTTGATCCTTTGATCTGACTCATTTTAGGACTCATACTCTAAAATGATATGGAAAAATGGATAGACGGTTTGGATCAAATCCATATTTCAAGGTGGCCCCTCAGTGCCCCTGTACATTCCTAGCTAGGGACAGGGCAGGCAGTACCCAATCAGCGTCGCATTTTCTGGCCGGGGGGGACTCGCCCATTGTCAGACGTACGTGTGGCCCACCCAAGTTGCTTATGGGGCTTGATTTTTTGCACCCATGACCTAAGAATTGGTGGTCTGGACGGACTCGGATTGCCTAGTGTAGAGCACATCAATGTGGTGGTGTGTGCTACTAGAAATGTTATATGGTCGTGTTATCCAATATTCAACCTGCTAGATTATTTTTTGATTATGTTGCACCCTAATTTCACACAAGTCAATTAGGAAAAAACAAGTGTCATTGTATAAAAAAGATATAGTGTGCAAAAAATCTTTAGAAATATTTAGAGTGTTTTTTACATAAATACAATTAGCGTTGAACGGTATATGCCATCTCATGACGAGGCATGACCAACAAGCTTATAAGCAAAAAGTTATCGAGCGGAAAAATTGAAAAACTGACATGACAACGATGAACTATTGAGATAAAGAAGAGAAATTATAACATGGATCTATAAATTGCAAAAAATTCAATAGAACGATTCATCTCATGTCAATCTAACAAACTAATCAAATTATCTTTATCTTTACTTAACATAGCATAACTTTTAACTTAAGAGCAGTAATAATCTTGTAGCGGTAATCGTTAGCCTATAACCCTACATTATGCTCATATGTTACTTGGAATATATCTATTTTCAATGCAAGTTTAACTTTGAGAAATACTTACTGCAGTTGCTTATTATGATAGACAGTAAGCATCGTAGTTTTATTTTTGGTTAATTCGACTGTTATATTAAAGTACTGGTTTTTTTTTTTTTTTTTGGTATATCATGCGATGAGCAACCTATCATGGAAAAACTCTCACTTCCTAAATACTGCTTGATCATCTTACAAATCCATCCCAAGTAATTGAATAGGCTATGGATTTTCTCAACACCCGGTTATATGTCAGTGTTGGGGACAAAAGATACAGAGTTCGGAGAATCAAGCAACATAACTGATAATCAAGCAGCACAATTGGTTATGGCCCGCCTGCACACACTACACCGACCAAAACCAAACCGTGTCCCAACAAAGCTTGTGCCAAAAAAATGAGGCAAATCTTAGGTGGACCACATCACAAGAAGCAATAATGATTTAACATCTATTCTTAAAAAGCTAAATAGGGCCCACGCCCACGGTAATGTTTATTTGCCATCTAGACGGTTGAAAAGGCCACACAGACTTGGTCACTTGGATAAAGGGAAAAGATACATTTTGGTTGGATCAATGACTTTTCTCCCTCAAAAAGTTTTAGATGATGGGCGTTAAATCACCGTTGTTTCTTGTGATGTGATCCGCTTGGATTTGGATCCCACGTTGGGTCTCGTGCACCAAGATGAGCTGGCAAAATGGATGGACAGCATGGCAAAGAGCCTTTCCAAGGGCACGAAGTACCCACGTTCGGGCTGTGCCTTGGATCACTTATTACCCTGGGTTTACCCTTACTGTACGGCCCGCCTTGATGATGTGTCACATGTCCATGTCGTCTATCTGTTTCTCCAGCTCATTTTGGTAGGTCCCAAAAATTGAACAGAGTCAAATCTAAGGTGGACCACACAACAGAAAACAGTGGTGTTTGAATGCCTCACCATCAAAAATTCTAAAAGGCTGGTACTAAGGTTTTCTTGATGTTTAGTTGCCATCCAACTCTTGATAATGTTGTTGGAAATTATACGGATTAATATAATTTTTGTATAATATGGAAACCAAAAAATAAAATTAGCTTGAAGAAGGACAGGCTAAAGCACGTCTGAAACGCTGTCTTTAAAGCGTTATTTGCTCCTACTCAATTGAATTGAGTATGCTGATAGGTTACAGGCAAACCGCTTCTAGGATACGACGAGCCTGGTGTGGGTTTGCGTTTAGCAAACATGAAGGTCCACTTATTGGAACTCTTTTACACTCAGTCTGGCAGAAATACAATAAAAGGAAAATCCCAGAAGAAAGAAAGAGAAGAAAAATTATGCGATTTAGACCACTGAATTGGTCAAATCTTCAGCCACTGGTTCAGTCGAACTATTCTAGACCACACCGTTGGTTTGTTCTTCAAGCAAAGGGTTGAACCTTTACTGTCTTAGTGGAATTATTGGAGTATAGGAGAGGAGTGGAGGACTATCTCAGATCGTATGGGTCTGCTGGAGTGGGTTGAGAGATGGTTTGGAAACTTATCCAGACCATCTTTTTATATAGGTTATAGTGGTCGGGGGTTATGGTCCAGGAAATTAAATCTCATGACCGTTTTTTAGTTGTTGAAGAAAACTAGCCATTTTATGGACGTTTTCTGACTGTTGTGCATGGGCCATTAAGCTGTTGCATGCTGACTGTTGTGAGACAGCAGGTAGCCGTTTTCTAACTGTTGGGTTAGCCATGCAGCAGTTACTGCTGGACCCTTCACTAATGGCACAACTGTTACAGATCTGTTGCAACAACTCTTTTTCAGCTCTCTATATATTCAGAGGGACTCTCATTCAGTCAGTCCTCTAGATTTCGTCTTTATCCAGCCATCTGCCTTAGCCACTTAGTCGCATCGCCACTCGCTCCGGTTCACTCAAGGTGGCGAAGGAGTGACCCTCTACGACACGATGGGGACGTGCGAAGTGCAAAGTGCGCCACTAGTGCCTCTACAGCCACACTGCCTCACATGCCCACTCCCTCGCACCTAGCCCGTGCCCGTGCCCGTGACCGACACCGAACCCAAGCCCGAGCCCTATCGCACTAGTGTTCCAGTGCTACGCATTGGAACACGCAAGGTTCATAGTCCTTGGACTAGGTGAGTGAATATTATAATACTCCATTGTTTTCATTTAAACCACAAAAAGTTCTCTTTTTCCAATGTGGGACTATTCCCAAAACCTACAAAAAGATATTTTTTCAAATACTTTTATATATTATATATTATTTTTATTTTATAAAAATATATTTTAAAATCAATATTTTGTAACAATCCCCCACTTGATTTTTAAAAATATATTTTCTCAATTAAACATTTCTGCCAGAATAATCAGTTTATATGCATAAAGAAAGATATCTTTCAATTTTAATCTTTCTTTAGTGTAAGTATCTTAAAACTTTGTCGAAATGACTGGTAGCTGTAACGTTGAACCAGTTATTCCTAGATAACATAGTCAGAGAAACCACACACATATTTGCTATGTGTTTGTTTAGAGTTCCTACAATCTTACTTAGCACAATTAATGATCATGTGCTTATTCTAATTCGTGAACGATCCCAAGAGAAAAACTTCCAACTCTCATGAGAGACAGCACCATCTCTACATTCATATAGGTAAAATCCTTCCAGTGTCTCCGTTAATATAAGACAGTTGTCTTATAGACTGAATTTCATTAAGAGTTCTAAGACTCAACCCTCTTTCGTAACGCTCAGTACTTTATCTATTATGGATGAGGTTTTATAATTTAGTGCTGAAAACTTTCCACATATCAGTGACTTGTTCTTACCCATTAAACTCAAAATTAGAGATTTTCTGACTTTAGGTTGGGTTACCATTACTGGTAGAACTTTGGTTGAAGAGTTTCAACCCCATCCCTATAGATGTAGCCTTTATTATCTCTCTCGGTAGATGTTTAGTAAAAGGGTTTGCAATGTTATTGCTTGATTTCACATAGAAAATAGCAATGATTCCATCTCGAATCAATTGTCTGACATAATCATGTCTAAGACTGATATGTCTAGACTTACAATTATAAGTGCCGCTATAGACTTTAGCTAATGTGGCTTCACTATCACAATGTAGTGATACAGTCGATATAGGCTTTACACAGAATGAGATTTCTAATAGAAGATCCTTTAACCACTCAGTCTCTTTGCTTGTTACAGCCAGAGCTATAAATTCATACTCCATAGTCGAGTGCGCTATGCAAGTCTGTTTCTTGGATCCCCAAGATACAGCTGCACCTCTTAGGGTGAATACCCATCCTGTAGTAGACTGTTATCCCCAGCACTCGATATCGAACTCGCATCGGTATATCCTTCCAATACGGCAGGAAACTCTGAATAAAATACTCCTAAGTTTTTGGTTGCTTTTAAGTAACCAAGGACTCTACCGATTGCATTCCAGTGTTTAATACTGGGGTTACTAGTAAACCTACTAAGTTTACTTACAACATATGCGATATCGGGTCTAGTGCATTGCGTAGCATACATAAGACTCCTTATAACACTCGCATATTCTAATTGTGTAACTGTTCTTCCAGTATTTTCTTTTAGTTTGATACTTGGATCAAATGAGGTTTTTGCTTTTTTTATATTCAGATAATTAAACTTGTTTAGTATCTTCTCAATATAATGAGATTGACACAAAGCATAACTCCCATAATATTTTTTAACTTTGATATTTAGGATGGTATCAACTTGTCTAAGATCCTTCATTTTAAATACGGAAGATAGAAACCTCTTTGTTTCAGTCACACCTTCCATTTTATTACTTATTATTAACATGTCATCAACATATAAACAAATAATAACGATACCACTACCATCTACTTTAGAATATATGCATTTGTCAGCTACATTATACATGAAACCATGAGATAGTATTTTGGAATCAAACTTCTCATGCCATTATTTTGATGCTTGTTTTAATCCATAAAAAAATTTGACTAATCTACATACTTTGTTTTCATTTCCTGGTAGAACGAAACCTTCAGATTTTTCCATGTATACTTCCTTATTGAGGTCACCATTCAGGAATGTAGTCTTTACATTCATTTGGTGGATGTGAAGATGATGTATGGAAGCTAGCGCAAATAATATCCTAATGGATGTTGTCCTAGCTACAGGAGAGTATGTGTCAAAGTAATCAATCCCTTCTTTTTGTCTAAAATCCTTAGCTACTAATCGAGCTTTAAAAGTTTGGATAGTCCCATCAGTGTGATATTTCTTCATAAATACTCACTTGCAACCTATGGGTCTAGAACCTGGAGGTAAGTTTACTAGTTCTCATGTTTGATTTAACATTATGGATTCCATTTTTTTGTTTATAGTTTCTTTCTGGAAAGCTGAGTCTCTAGAGAATACAGCTTTTTCATATGTTTTAGGATCATCTTCTATAGTTATTACTATATGTATTTGTCTTATAACATTTTTTTTATCTCTTTCTACAAGATGGAAAATGATGTGTTATGAGTCTATGTAGTCATCTCCTAGACTCTTCTCTATTCTTGTCCTTTGACTCCTACAAGGTTCAATAGGAGCTTCCACTATCTGTGGAGCTGTGCTATCTAGTTCTGTATGAGGAGTTTGAATTTTATTATCCTTTGACTCCAAGGATAGTGAGTTCTCAAAGAACTCAACGTCTCTTGATTCTATTATTGTATTAGACTCTATGTCTAGAAGTCTATAAGCTTTACTATTTTGTGCATACCCTATGAAGGCGTACTTAATAGTTCTTGGTCTTAACTTAGTTCTTTTTGGATCAGGAGTTCTACAATATGCAAGACACCCCTACACTTTTAGATATCCTAGGTTAAGTTATTTATCTCTCCATGTTTCATATGGAGATATTTTATATTTTTTATATGAAATTTTGTTTAGTATATGGCATGCTGCAAGCAGTGCCTCACTCCATAGACTTAGTAGTAACTTTGCTCTTATCAGCATTGAGTTGACCATCTCTACTAATGTTCTATTCTTCTTTTCTGCTATTCCGTTTTGTTGAGGTGTGTATAGCACAGTACATTGATGTATTAGTCCATGTTCTTCACAGAAGTTATTGAATTCATTTGAGAAATATTGTCCTCCTCTATCACTATGGAGAATTTTTATCTTCTTATTTAGTTGATTATCTACTTCTACTTTATATATTTTCAACATGTTCAATGCTTCATTTTTGGTCTTTAGTGGGTATATATACACATATCTAGAGCAATCATCTATAAAGGTTATGAAGTACCGTTTACTTCAACGAGTAAGAATGCCGTTTAACCCACAGATATCACCGTGCACAAGATCCAATACTTGAGACGATCTTTCAACACTTGGAAATGGTTTCTTCGTCATTTTGGATTGTATGCACACTTCACATTTATCGATTTCATTATCTATGTATGAGATTAAACCATTCTTAGCCATGAACTTTAAGATATTATACCCTATATGGGCTAGTCTATCATGCCACAGTCCAATGGATTCAACCATATATGCAGAAGTGTTACTTTCATTTAGAGAAAACTTAACCATCCCGTTACAAGCATATCCCTTTCCAACAAAATTCTCAATTTTGGACAAAATCAGTTTTCCTAACTCGTACACCACCTTTATGCCTAGTTTTCCTAGAAGATCCCTAAAAACTAAGTTTCGCCTCATGTCTGGGACGTGCAATACATTAGTCAGAATCACTTTCTTCCCAGAGGTGAATATCAGTTCGACAGTTCCTTTGTTGACGACCTTCGATCAGACTTCATTACCCATTTGGACTTCTTGACTATCGGTCAATTCCTCATAGGTTTTGAAGGCTGATTTGTCGTAGCACACATGTATTGTAGTGGTAGTATCATACCACCAACCTGGAACTTTGCCTTAGATGGTATTCACCTTAGTGATCATAGCCACAATATCGCCTTCTTCTACTGTACTTATCTCTTTTTTAAATTTGCGATATCGGCATACTCGAGCATAGTACCTGGTTTTCCCACAGATATGTTATGGGCCTTTGAACTTTTCGTTCTTCCTTTGAGCGTTTTTCTTAAATTTCCATTTATTGGGTTTCAGGGGATCGTCCTTCTCGGGATTTTTGTTACTAGTATTCTCTACTGCATGTACCTTGGACGAGGCATTCCTGTTATCATTCTTTCTGTCGTGGTTACGGGATTCTTCCTCAATTCTAAGGTGTTTCTGGATTTGTTCCAATGTGTTGTTCTCAATTTTATGCAGTAACTTCTTTCTATAGTCTTTCCACATCGGTGAAAATTTAGCAATTATAGCCCCGACTTAGAATGATTCAGGAAGATCAATTTTGATGACTTTGATTTTATTAACTATTGGCTGCAGTTCTTGGATTTGGGACAGTAGTGGTTTATTATCTACCATGTTGAAGTCAAAATACCTGGCGATGAGAAACTTCTTGGTACATTCTTCTTCAGCCTTGTATTTGAACTCTAGAGCGGCCCAGATCTCCTTTGTTGATGACGTCTATTGGTACAAATCGTACAGGCGGTTGGAGAGCGCATTTAGAATGTGTCCTCGACACAAGAGTTCGTCTTCGGCTCGTTTGGTGCGGGCAGCCACCTCTTCAGGTGTGTCTTTGTCTGATGCTTCAAGTAGCGCTTGCAAATTTGGATCTAATATGTAGTAGATCTTTAGCGCCGTCAGAAGAAATTTTAATTTGTCTTGCTATCTCGTAAAATTGGTTCCATCGAACCGATCAAGATGTATTACGTCCTGATTCATCAACTTGATGGATGAAACACTGTCGGCTTCCATCGCAAATAACGCTTTAAGATTATTGTTTAATTATACAGAATAATATAATTTCTATATAATATGGAAACTGAAAAATAAAATTAGCTTGAATAAGGATAGGCTGAAGCACGTCTGAAATGCTGTCCTTAAAGCGTTATTTGCCCCTACTCAATTGAATTGATTATGCTGATAGATTACAGGCAAACCGCTTCTAGGATATGACGAGCCTAGTGTGGGTCTGCATTCAGTAAATACGAAGGCCCACCTATTGGAACTCTGTTACACTCAGTCTGGCAGAAATACGATAAAAGGAAAATCTCAGAAGAAAGCAAGAGAAGAAAAATTATGTGATTTAGACAACTGCACTGGTCAAATCTTTAGCCACTGGTTTAGTTGAACTGTTCTAGACCACACCGTTGGTCTGTTCTTCAAGCAAAGGGTTGAACTCTTGCTGTCTTGGTGGAATTACAGGAGTATGGGAGAGGAGTGGAGGACTGTCTCAGTTCGTATGGGTCTGCTGGAGTGGGTTGAGAGATGGTTTGGAAACCCATCTAGGCCCTCCTTTTATAGGCTATGGTGGCTGGGGGTTATGGTCCAGGGAATTAAATCCCATGACCGTTTTCTAGCTATTGGAGAAAACTAGCCATTTTATGGCTGTTTTCTGACTGTTGTGTATGGGCCATTAAGCTGCTGCATGCTGACTGTTGTGAGACAGCAGCTAGCCATGCAGCAGTTACTGCTGGACCCTTCAGTAATGGCACAACTGTTACAGATTTGCTGTAACAGCTCTTTTTTCAGCTCTCTATATATTCAGAGGGACTCTCATTCAGTTAGTCCTCTAGATTTCGTCTTCATACAGCCATCCGCCTTAGCCACTTAGTCGCACCACGACTCATACACGTCTTGCTCCGGTTCGCTCAAGGTCACGAAGGAGCGACTCTCTGCGACACGATGCGGACGTGCGAAGTGCAAAGCGCGCCACTAGCGCCTCTACAGCCACATTGTCTCACATGCCTATGCCCTCGCACCGAGCCCGTGCCTGTGACCGAGATCGAGACCGAGCTCGAGCTCATGCCCTTGCCCGAGCGCGAGCAGGTGTTCCAGTGCGTCCATAGTCCTTGGACTAGGTGAGTAAATATTATAATACTCCACTGTTTTTCTTTAAACCACAAAATTCTTCTCTTTTTCCAATGTGAGACTATTCCCAAAACCCACAAAAATGTGCTTTTTCAAACACTTTTATATATTATATATTATTTTTATTTTATTAAAATATATTTTAAAATCAATATTTTGTAACAAATGTCAAGAAGACGTGGACGAAGGAAAATAAAAAATAAAAATAAAAAATACAAAGATCAGACTAATCCAGAACTTGTGTGGCCCATAAAAAGTTTTTGATGGTCATTTGTCACAATTTCTAGTGGTGTAGTCCACGTAAAATTTTAATCTTATTAAGATTTAGGATCTCATCCTAGAAATGAGATGAAAAAACAGATGGATGGCGTGGATATACAACAAATACATCATGGTGGGCCCCACACGATTAGGGTGACAACTAATCCACTCCCGCCTTACACTGCCCAATCGAAGTTTGGTCTGAACTAGGTGGATGGGGTATTGCCCCCATTTGTCCCTAGTTGTGATTTATGGATTTTATCCACACCATCCTTTCATTTTTCCATAGCGTTCATCCAAGGTTCGAGTGGGCCACAACACAGGAAGTGGTGGTGATAATGACACACCGCCCGTGTCGGTGAGGGTGAGAGTGATTTGTACGTTTATTGTTGGTAAGGTCATGTGCACCCACACCCTGATCCATAGCTCAAGTGGTGGACTGAGTGAAAGATACCTCGTTTCAACATTGAGGTCATGGTATCGATTCCCCAGTGGGGGTGGCTAACAGTGAAGTGTGAACTGACCCACTGGTGTCAATTTCGGGATACTTGTTTGTTCTAGTGGGTAGAAAAATTAGTTAGATGTCGAAGCTTCAGTCTGTAATGTCTCTTTTCATGATTGAAGCAGAGTATATGGCAGTGACAGAAGTGTTTAAAGAAGGTGTTTGGTTGAAAGGCATGATAAATCAATTGAGGCTTCTGCAGGAAGCCGTGCTAGTTAATTGTGACAGCGCAAGCGCTATAAATTTGCCTAAAAATTTTGTTTATCACTCTTGTACTAAACACACTGACGTTTGTCACCACTTTATCCAACATGTGCTTGAAGGAGGCATAACTCTAGATTCACACCAGCGTGAATCCGACATACATGCTCACCAAGGTTGTTCCTAGAGAGAAGTTCAAGTTTTGTGTAACTTCTCTAGGCTTGGCGATGGTGTAAAAGCAAAACGGAGTGTGCACGAGAAGCATTGATGAATCTATGATGCAAGGCAGAGATAAGAGAAGGGAACAAGGAGCTACACGTTTGAAGATTGAATATATGTTGGAGATTGTTGTATTTGATGTCTTAAATCTAATCAGATTTTGCGCAGATTTTTTTGCAAAATTGTGAAATTGTGGGATTTATTTCTGATTTTGTTTAGGATTCTTCCCAAGGCTATATATATGTAGAGCTATTCACGAGTCGAGCTAGCTTAATTAACTCGCTCGACTCGGCTCAAGTCAGCTCGGATTGACTCCGCTTGATTGGCCAACTCAGGCCGAGAAGCTAATATTTTGTAGCTCAAGCTGAGTTCGACTAGGGGGCATTTTAACTCGAACTCGAGCTCAACTTGGCTCGATTAGTAATAACTATGTTAATATATATATATATATATATATATATATATATATATATATATATATATATATATATATATATATATATATATATATTATAAAACCCTACGATCGGCCCTACCCGACGCCCTTTCTCCCTTCCCCCCTTTCCCTTTCTTCTTTTTCTCTACCCCACCCAATCACTGCCCGTCGCACACCTGCCCGACCAGCAACAGCTATCTGCCGGACCACCACCATCAGCACGCTACCCGGACGGCTAGCACTCCACTGGACCACCACCCACCACTTGATCTCGCCGAGCGAACCAGAGCGGCCGCCCCCAATCCCGATAGGGTGAGTCCCCCCTGCCCAGATCTGTTTATTATTATTATTATTATTATTCGTCTTCTTGTATGTCTGGCCCCATATGATTCCTGGACGAGGTTTCTTTGAAAGGAAGCTATTCACAGGACGTCTCTAATCAGCATCTTGATCGTCCATTGCTGACTTTACCATTCAACGTAGGATCGGACAGATGATCACCGATCAACTGATTGATTGGACAGATGATCCTCTCGCTTTCCTTTCTCCTTTCTGTCAACTAGGGTGGGATCAGAATCCCCATCCCTTACTTTTGGATGGTCCGGATTGAAATCTGGCCCCATGTGTGGGCCGTCTTAAAAATCAGATCCAAGCATTCATTTGAATGGCCTTCGGCCCAAGCATTCCATAAGGGCCTTCAACCTTAAAAATCAGATTTATGTCCACTGAAAGGGACCATTTTAATTTTCCATCAATCCATTTGATAGCAATTAAATGAATGGTCGAGATTCTGTGTGATATTGGAGATGTGCTCCATCTAGAAGGGAATCCTCAATTTGGATGGTCTGAGCCACCGCCACTTCAAAATGGTGTGGAACAAAAATAGGAGTCTAACTAATCTGGTACATGCATGAGATCCTGGTTGGTCATTAGGTGGGCCCCTATGGCACAACAATTAGGATTGTTTGAACAAGCTCGAGTTTGACTCGAAGTAAACTCGACTCGACTCAAACCACTAGCTCGACTCAAACTCGACTCGATAGCTTTGGCAAACAAGCCAAGCTTCAATGTTGAGCATGAGGCCAAGCTCGAGCTCGAGCTCAAACTCGAGTACAGCATGGACAAGTCGAGCCGAGCTTGGCCCACCTCGACTTGACTCGGCTCGATGCCCACCTCTATATATATGTGTGTGTGTGTGTGTGTGTGTGTGTGTGTGTGTGTGTGTGTGTGTAAACAGGATTCTAGGTTGTAGCAAGGGTGAGATTTGAGGTTCTTCGAATCGGGTAAGCCTTCTCTCTTTATAATTTCTGCGTTTATAGTGAATTTCTATCACTTTGTATCGTGGTTTTTTAACAAAAGGGTTTTTCACATTTAATCATTGTGTTCTCATTCATTTTTACTTAGTGCTTTAGGATTACTATTGTAGATTCATAGCTGTGTGATTCCGCTAAACTAAGCCAAGCTATGCCATGCTCGACCCGTTTGGTCTATGAACTATGTGGATGGATTACTACCCTCCCATCCCTAGCTATGAAAGTACATGGGCTTTGAGGGGCCACCGCGATTGATGAGTTTTATGTGCACCATTCATGCAAATTTCCATCTCATTCCAGGTTACAAGCCAAAAATTAAGACAGATCCAAGGCTCAAGTGGACCACGCGGTGATAATGATACACCGGTGTGTAGGTGTGTGTGTGAGAGTGATTTGTGAACTTATTGTCGAGAAGATCACGTGCGCACGCGCGCGCACGTGTCCTTGTGTGTGAAGTTTGCTACAAATGGTACGGACCAAAGCAATCGCCGTCTACTTTTGACAAGTCTCTTTAGAAAATTCTATTGCTTTGAAACTATCGAAGCGTGTGAGAGAGGGAGAAAGAGAAAACACGTGTGGATGTGTGAGTGAGATTGTGAGCGAGGCAGAGGCAAAGGAGGAAGTGAGTGAAAGAGACGCAAGAGACGAAAAATTAGGAATTATGAGATTTTGATTGAAATGAGATTGATAGAATAAAAGCCAACGACTCTGTTAGATGGCTGTTCAACTGACTGGCTTCTTTAATTTATACATTAATGTAAGGGATGGGAAGGAGGAGAGGTTGTCCCCCTCCTACCACTAGTTTAACCAATGGCTGTATATTCTTCATCATATTCAAGTGGGCCCGCTCACTCTACCAAATCAGGTCATCTATTCGGTGGACCATTGTTTCATACGTGTGGATGAATCATCTCTGATCCAGACCGTTCATCAGTCACCACATTAGAAATGTTGTGTTCTTGATGTTACCAAGTTTTGTGGGCCCTAACATGATGTATGTTTTATACCCACACCATCCATTCATTTTTTTGAGATTATTATATATAGATTATGGGCCAAAAACATGAGACATATCCAAAGTTCAAATGGACCCCACCATAGAAAGCCGTAGGGATGATGATTCCACTGTTGAAACCTTCCTATGGCCCACCGAGATGTTTATTTATCATCCCATCTGTTCAGAAGATCACAAATACTTGAATGAAAGAAAAATAAATAAATACCAGATTCATCTAAAACTTACGTGGCATAGATGAAAGAAAAAATAAATAAATATCAGATTGATCCAAAACTCTTGTGCCCTCCAATAAGTTTTCAGTGGTAGAAGTTCAATCCCCACTGCTTTCTTTAGTGTGGTCTGCTTGGCTTAGATCTTTCTTACTTTCAAGCTCATGCCCTAGAATAATCTTTTAAAATGGATGGATGGTGGAAGACCATAGAACTTAGTGGCGATGTCAACACACCATGGAGTTACACAAACAATCTGTATTCCAAATTCAAAGAAATGCATTATTACATTTTTGGACTGAGAGGTGTTACCAACGGGCGAGGTGGGTGGGATCCTTGACCTTGGGCCCACTATGATGTATGTGCCTTATATTCATGCTGCCCATCCTTTTTAAAAACTTATCTTGGGTGGACCATAATGTAGAAAACGATGGCAATCGGTCATTAAAAACTTCTCATGGGCCATAGAGGTTTTGAATCGAGCTGATATTTATATGGTCTCTTCGTCTTGATCTTTGTGACCTTATCAACAAGTTCTATTGCAACTTAACATTCTTGTGGCCCCATAAATTTTTTAGTGGTGGGATTCGTTCATTATTGTTTCCTGTATTATATGGTCCACCTGAGATTTGGACTTGCTTCATTTTTTGGATCATGACTAAAAATAATCTTCCAAAATGGATGGACAATGCAAGTAAAGCACACACGCATCACAGAGGGCCCCCACAATTAGGGATCCACGTAAACGGGGCCCAATTTCAACAGAAATGCAGCCATCTTTCATCCAACGCTGCGTTGGGTAAATGCATGGTCTGCATCTCTTTATAATTACAGAAGTTAAATATTGAATTTTCATATGAAACTAAACATATATAAGATCTGTCAAATGGAGAGGATGTTCTTGTAATTACATAAAAAACCAAACAACTTCAAAAGCCATATTTCTTAGGTATTCAATGTCATGGCAAGGTAATTTACTATTTGGTAAATAAGAGGGATTAGACCGTATAGAACTGCATTTGGTCTCATGCAAAATACATCCGCCGTCTGGAAACTAAAGAATTGGATTTAATGTAGGCACCATTTCATCATGTAGATTTTGAATTCCACTACATCCAAAGGCTCTACATTAATGCATATATTTTATCCACGCTATCCATGTTAGGGGCCTTGCACAAAACCTTAGGATCTAGCCTTCCAAATCAAACCAGAATTATGGGATAATAAAACAATGAAATAAATCAAAGCATAAACCACACAATACAAGAGATTTTTACATGGAAAACCCTCAAAGAGGTAAAAACCACGGGACCTCGTCCAGATCAACAATCCACTATAAAGTAGAGCGTTACAATCTTCTTTACTCACGTAGAAGTGGATAAACAATAAAAAAATAAAAGAAAAACGGAGAGATCTCACCAATCACGAGGATGTAGAAATGCTGAGATGTTGATTGCACAATAGATCATCTCCACGAGCATAACCTCCCTTCCACAAGCTTCCTCTCTCTCTTTCTCTCTCTCTCTCACGCACACACAAACATACACACACACACACACCTTTGATAGCCCTAAACCTTTTAGTAAACCCTTACAAAGCTTTAAAAAATCCTCTTGCATTGCCTAGAAAGGCCTTACGCACCCATATTTATATATTTGGAAACCCCTTTTCGTACTTCTTGTTAAAACTGCCTCTAATTTTCGCAGTCCGCACAAGATCTGGACTTGCGTAAGCTCGACTGGTCGAATAGAGTCCTCGACTGGTCGAGCACTGTTCACTCGATTGGCCGAGCACTATTCGCTCGACTAATCAAGCACTGTTCACTGAGCTTGCTGGACTTTGAGTCGAGTGACCCTCGACTGGTTGAGCACTGTTCACTCGACCGGTCGAGCAGTCCACTCGACTGGTTGATCAACGCGGTGAAACACTCCAATTTTCAACCGCCTGCACTATCTCTCCTCTGAACTGAGGAGGAAAACCCCATCATTCCATTCTATACATTATGCATTTACTTTTGACATTTGAGTTGCACATGTTAGAGAACCGATCCTGCGAAAATAATTTGAATTGAAACAAATGAGAGAATAAAAAATCAAATATTCACATAAAAAAACATACAATTTTTATATAGAAAATCTTTTCGAAAAAAAAAAAAAAAAAACTACAACACAAATCGACAATCAATCTACCGTTCAGGTAATATTATATGGATGAAGAGAACTTACAGTAAATAAATAAAAATAAAAAAAATCTAATTCTATTCCCTTGGAGGCTCTTAAAACATCATAAACAATAAAAAAAAAAAAATCTTAACCCTCTTAATCCTAACATAAATTATCCTAAAAACCATTCTTTTAAAAGAAAAATGTCAAAAATAATATTCCGATGATTCACTAATACTTCGACCTTATTAACACGTGAAACATAAGTTATTTTAGCTCATACAAGTAAATAAACCCACGGTAATTTCGGTGTAACAATTTTAACAGCACATGCACATAAGTGCATAGGTGAGTAACATGAGCTGTGAATCTTATCCATTGATTACAATTCCAAAGTCTACCAAATGCAAGTTTTACTTAATATAGATCTTCTTTTTTTTTTTTTTTGAAAGCAAGAATTTAATTCCAAAAACATGAGATTGGATCGTTAAAATATCATGATATTTTCCTACACAAAATCATTGTGAAATATTAATGTTAATTCCATGCAATTAAATACCATTTAATCGCCGAAACCAAATGGACCACTGTCCCAAGTGACAGATCAGTGAAACTATATAGGCGGTGGAATGAAAATGTAAGCTGGAATAGTGAGTTGGACAGTGGGGCCCACAGAGCCAAGGTGTCCCAATTATAGATCCATGTGCCTGTCTAATTTGGCAGTGCATGAGATAATGGAGTTATTGCACCATTCTCTTTAATAGACTTTCCCTGCTGGAAAATGGACTGCTGTCGACTGCTTCGCACAGGCCAGTCCAGCGTCTGACTTTCGCTGACTGAACTCTTCGTGGGATCAATATACATCAGATCCACACCGTCCATCAGGTGATCCGCTACATTTTCACTATGGATGGAACATCAATCAGATGCAAAACTAAGGTGGGCCACACCATAGGTAACAATGTAAAATCAATCTTAAAAGATCTAACTTCACAGAAGTCTTAGAATGTATTGATTTTTGGGGATTCCGTTCATCCTGATGTGGACATAAAGATGAGTGGATTTGATGGCATATACACCTTATGGTGGACTCCGGGATGATTTTATTGGTGGGACATCACAGTTAAAACTGTTTCATATGGTGTAGCTCACCTGAATGTGGGTCGGTCTGATTTTTGGGCCCCAATATAAATAAAGGGCGGATCAATTGATGGACGGTGTGGATCGCATCTACATAAAGTGGTTCCTTCCACATCAGTGATGAAAATCATGTGGGCCTCACCCGATCCTTTTCGTGGCTGATGGTCAGTGTTCTGTGGGCCCCACCATGATGTATGTGTTTCATCCATTCCGTTCATACATTTTTACAGATAAAAAAAAGGCTTGATCTCAAAAACGAGATGGATATAAATCTCAAGTGGACCACACCACAGGAAAACAATATTGATAGGATATCCACCATTAAAATCCTTTTAAGGCCCACTGTACTGTTTATTTGACATCCAATCTGTTGATTAGATCATACAGACCCAGATGAAGGGAAAAAACAAAGATCAGCTTGATCCAAAACTTTTATGACCCTCAAAAAGTTTTAAATGGTCGACGTCCATTCAACACTGTTTCCTGTAATGTGGTCCACTTGAGATTGGGATATACATCATTTTTGGTCTAATATCCTAAAATGATCTAGAAAAATAGATGGACAGCATGGATGAAACAATACGCCAATCCGCTCTCATAAATCAGATAGGACACACCACATGGAGCAACATCGTGCAATCACTCCTAAGGCACACACATATTCACTTTTTGTGGCCCAACAAAATTTTGTAATAACTTGAATTTCACTGTGCCCCTTCATCCTACTGGGCCTCAACTAATTACCGGTTTAGATGACATAAACACAACATGGTGGACCCCACATTTCATCTATAAGTTTCTATAGTGGGCGTCCTCGTCCCCAGTGTATATTTTTAATGTAGCCCACCTGTGCAATGAATTAGGCTGGAATTTCGGATATACGCATAATGCTTGAGGTGTATCTAATGGACAGGTTAGACTGCTCTCAAATTGTCATACATCACGGTGGGCCCCACAGCTGGAAACGCATGTGATCATTTCCTTGTGAAAAAAAGTCACTGATCCTACTGTAATGGCTAAAAGTCACTGATCCCACTACATAACCAACTGGTGGACGGTCTGGATCTCATATAGGTGGGCCACACATGCAGTTTTTTTTTCTTTCCTAATGAGATTGGCAAATGTGATCTATATGCCAGCCTTGGCTTAGTGTTTTAGTATCTGTGGGGACTGTAACCGTTGGATCTGGGTCCAAATTTCAATGATCCAAACCATTGATCTAATGAGATAATGATGTAGAGTGGGTCGCGGACAGTTTCATGGCCAAGATGGATCAGAAAAGGCCCGGTCGACGACAGAAGTGATCCGGACCGTCGGACCTTAGATCGGGCGTATCTCGCAATCCGGAATGAGTTATTTGATGTAAAATATATGATTTTGGGGTAGAACGAGCTACTTTAGCCAACCAACCCTACTATGCCGGGTTGCGTAGCCCGGAATTGTAAAAAACCCCTGGATCGACGGTCGTTTCCACTGTTTTAATTTTGTTTTTACTATAAATAGTAAGTTTTAGTTTGATTATAACTCTTCATCCGTCAGGCTTTAGGAGTTGTGCCCAACATGAAAAGAGCTTAGAATAATTAGGAGAACGGTTTGGTGAAGCCAAATAGGACACTTACTATTTTTGGCCGAAAACCTTGCGCACTAGTAGACATCACGACCGTCTATAAATAGTAAGTTTACTATTTATAGTAAGTCGTGGATTCTAGGAGTTTGAGTTGTAGTTTGATTCTGATTTCTTTCCCATTGCTTGGTACCCCTATTTAAAGGGTTGTGAACTCATTTTTATTAATCAATTAATCAATTTCGAATTTATTTCTATTTTCTGCTTTCTTTCCTCGTGGATTCGAGAAGTCTCTATGAGGAGTCCAGAAAAGCTCCGTGGATTCGGAGTAGTTATCCTCATCACATTCATCCCTGCGTCAATTGGTATTAGAGTAAGGATTCCCCTCGGGCTGATGGCAAACAATGAAGGTATGAATCAAAATCTTGTGGACGGTGATCCAGGGATTCGTTATCTTTCGGAAAGAATGAAAGCTTTCCAACGGGAGAATCAGTTGACCATGCAAGGGCAGCAGGCAACTCTTGACCGTCTTCCGGTTGCGCTACTTCCGCCCCGAGCCCTAGGCAGTGCTCCACCACCTTTGGTTGCTCCCCCACCCATGGTGGCTCGACCACCCATGGTTGCTGTACGACGCAACCCCGATTTTCGTAGAGCACTACCAGTGGCAAACCATAGGGCTATACTAGATGATTCAAGTTCTAGCGACGAGGACCTTAATGAAAGTTTTACCCGGTGACCAATCCATGGAGGTAATCATCTATATCGTGCTGAAAGAGACTATCGAGGTAAGGCTGAACTTCGTAGTTTTAACGGTTTATTACGTATAAAAGATTTTCTCGATTGGCTAGCCGAAGTAGAGAGATATTTTGATTACATGGACATGCCAGATCATAAAAGGGTAAAATTGATAACGTTTAAATTAAAATCTGGTACTTCTGCATGGTGGGAACAATTACAACTCTTACGAGCCCGCCAGAACAAAGTGCTCATCTCATCATGGCCATGGATGAGACGTCTTCTTCGATCACGATTTCTTCCCGGTGATTATGAGCAGATATTATTCTAGCAATATCAAAATTGCAGACAAGGAAATCGAACCGTCACAGATTACACTGAAGAATTCCAACGGTTGGCTACATGAAACGATCTGTCAGAATCTGAGTCACAGAAGGTGGCACAATTTATAGGTGGGTTGCGACCAACAATTCAGGACCGAGTTCAGATGTACCCAGTCGGGACCGTGGATGAAGCAGTTCAATTGGCGGGTAGGACATAAACACAATTTGCAAGAGCCCATGCTCGTCCATATCCTTCAACTCGACGCCCCATGACGGGTCCCACGAAGGATTCAGTGTTGCCACGAGGAAAAGACCTAGTACCTCGACTTCTTACAACAGCAAACCGTGATACGGGGAGCGACTCATCCAGACCTCAATGTGCAGCACCCACAACAACGAGTCCGAGTAGGATTCCAAATCCTTATGCTCGGCCAAGGTCGAATAATTGCTACTGCTGTGGCCAACCAGGCCACTTATCAAACACTTGTCCTCAACGTCCCTCAGCAAACTTGACTATAAATGAAGGGGACACTGTAGATGTGGCCACAGAAGAAGACCATCACTTTGATGAACATGAACAAACCACTGAAGATATAGCAGTTGGCGATGAAGTGACATGCGAGGATCGTGACGAATTTCTAGTTGTGAGGCGATTACTGTATGCCCCACGAAAGAAATTACATCCACAGCGACACAATATATTTCGTACTCGGTGCACCATCAACGGAAAGGTCTGTGATGTGATCATAGACAGTGGTAGTAGCGAGAACGTTGTCTCGAGAGTAATGGTGGACAAGTTGCGGCTACCAACGATGAAACATCTTTTCCCGTACTCAATTGGTTGGATAAAAAAGGTGAATGAGACCAAGGTAACTGAACAATGCACTATCTCGTTTTCAATTGGTAAAAATTATAAGGATCAAATACTTTGTGACGTGGTCAATATGGAAGCTTGTCATATGTTACTCGGTCGACTCTGACAGTCAGACCGTAATGCGACCCATTGGGGACGAGCTAATGTTTACGTATTCGTCAAGGATAGTCGAAAAATAATCCTTGCCCCTATGGCACCAGAGAACCACCCTGAAGCCTCTAAAGTGGAGGAGAGTTTCCTCTTGACCATTCAGGATTTTATGGAGGAATCCAAGGAAACCGGCGAGGTATACGCCGTAGTGGTGAAGGGCGAGGAAGAGGAACCCTCAAACATTCCTCCAAGTTTAAGACTGTTGCTAAACAAATTTAAAGAAGTCTAACCTGAGGATTTACCTGATAGATTGCCCCCTATGAGGGACATCCAACATCACATAGACCTTATCCCTGGGGCTAGCTTGCCCAACTGCCCTCATTATCGAATGAGTCCGAAGGTGTGTGAGATACTTCATGAGCAAGTGGAGGAATTGATCCGTAAGGGTCTCTTGAGAGAGAGTATGAGCCCATGTGCCGTACCAGCATTATTAATGCCAAAAAAAGATGGAAGCTGGCGCATGTGTGTCGACAGTCGGGCAATCAACAAAATTACCATCAAATATCGGTTCCCAATACCACGGTTGGACGACATGCCTGATATGTTAGAAGGGGCCAAGGTGTTCTCTAAACTAGATCTAAGGAGCGGGTACCATCAGATTTGTATTCGACCCGGTGATGAGTGAAAAACGACATTCAAGACCAAGGAAGGGTTGTATGAGTGGCTGGTCATGCCCTTCAGCCTATCGAATGCACCAAGTACTTTTATGCGTTTGATGAATCAAGTTCTAAAACCGTTCACTGGTCGATTTGTGGTAGTATATTTTAATGACATATTGATATATAGCCAGGATGAGGCGGAGCACAAGAAACATCTTAGGCAAGTGCTGTAGGTTCTACAAATTAACAAGTTGTACCTCAACTTGAAGAAGTGTAGTTTTTTAACTGACACTCTGTTGTTTCTAGGATTTGTTGTAACGTCCACAGGCATTCGTGTGGACGATGAAAAGGTGCGAGCTATTAGGGAATAGCCGATCCCGACAAACATTCATGAGGTGAGGAGTTTTCACGGGTTGGTGACTTTCTATCGTCGATTTGTGTGAGATTTTAGCACTATAGTTGCACCTATGACAGATTGCATGAAAAAAGGACCATTCCAGTGGACCGATAAAGCCGACAAGAGCTTTCATGAGATCAAGCATCGTTTGTCTACAACACCGGTCTTGGTGCTTCCTAATTTCGACAAATTATTTAAGGTTGAGTGTGACGCTTCATACGTCGGAATTAGAGGAGTATTATCACAGGAAGGCAGGCCCGTAGCCTTCTACAGCGAGAAGCTCAACGAAGCCCGAAAGCAGTGGTCGACTTATGAGCTTGAGATGTACACAGTTGTTCAGGCACAGCGACATTGGTGACATTATCTGATTCAAAGAGAGTTTGTTTTGTACACTAACCATCAAACATTAAAATTTATTAATAGTCAGACTAACGTGAATCGTGTGCATGCTAGATGGGTTACGTTTTTACAGGAATTCACGTTCGTTTTGAAGCACAAGTCAGGGTAGCAGAACAAGGTGGCTGATGCACTTAGCCGTCATGCATCATTACTTGTTACGATGAGCAACGAGGTGATCGGCTTCGACTGTTTCAAGGAGCTATATGCCGAGGATGAGGACTTTAAAGATTCTTGGATGAAGTGCCAAGAAGGTCACCCCAGTGACCTTTATATACAGGACGATTTTCTCTTCTAAGAGAATCGATTGTGCATCCCCCAAAGTTCTCTGAGGGAGCAGATTATTCAGGAACTACATGGAGGTGGCCTCGGTGGACAGCTGAGGTGAGACAAGACGCGAGCTCTTGTGGAAGAGCGGTATTATTGGCCGCAATTAGTACGCGATGTGGGAAAAGCCATACAATGTTTTCATGTTTGTCAGACCTCCAAGGGGCAATCTCAGAATACGAGCCTCTATACCCCGTTGCCTATGCCTGACGGTCCTTGGGAGGATTTATCAATGGACTTCGTGCTTGGTCTCCCACGAACACAATGCAATATGGATTCAATGTTCGTGGTGGTAGATCGTTTCTCCAAGATGGCGTACTTTATCCCATGCAAGAAGACCCTCGATGCAACACACGTGGCGAATCTATTTTTTAGGGAGGTCGTACGGCTACACGGGGTCCCCAAGAACATTACTTCTGATCGTGACACGAAGTTCATTAGCCACTTTTGGCAGACTTTATGGAATCGATTCGATATACGACTTCAATTCGGCAGTACTTACCACCACAGACTGATGGGCAGACCGAAGTTGTGAATCGCACGTTGAGAAACCTCCTTCGCTGTATTTCAGGAAAAAAATCGAAGCAGTGAGATTTGGCCTTGTCTCAAGCAGAGTTTGCATTCAATAACATGATGAACCGCTTGACAGGGAGATCACCGTTCCAGATTATCTACAGACGAGTGCCTCGCCACACACTTGACTTGGTCCCTCTACCCAAGCACCCAGGCACAAGCATTATAGCAGAACATATGGTAGACAAGATCATGGGCATCCATGCAGAAGTGCAGACTAATCTACGTGCCTCGAACGAGAAGTACAAAGAACAAGCAGACAAGCATCGGCGACAAAAAATGTTCGAGGTGGGCGACCGCGTTATGGTTCATCTGCGTAAAGAGAGATTTTCAACCGGGACGTACAACAAGTTGAAAAATAAGAAGATTGGGCCTGTCCCAATTATTCAAAAGATCAATGACAACGCTTATGTTGTTCATCTTCCAGATGACATGGTGATTTCACGGACTTTTAACATCGCAGACCTGACCGAGTGTCATGAACCAGAGCAGGATGAGAACTCGAGGACGAGTTCTTTTGAAGTGGAGGGGACTGATGTAGAGTGGGTCACGGACAGTTTCATGGCCAAGATGGATCAGAAAAGGCCCGGTCGACGACAGAAGTGATCCGGACCGTCGGACCTTAGATCGGGCGTATCTCGCAATCCGGAATGAGTTATTTGACGTAAAATATATGATTTTGGGGTAGAACGAGCTACTTTAGCCAACCAACCCTGCTACGCCGGATTGCGCAGCCTGAAATTGCAAAAAATCCCTGGATCGACGGTCGTTTCCCTATTTTAATTTCGTTTTTACTATAAATAGTAAGTTTTAGTTTGATTATAACTCTTCATCCGTCGGGCTGTAGGAGTTGTGCCCAACGTGAAAAGAGCTTAGAATAATTAGGAGAATTGTTTGGTGAAGCCAAATAGGACACTTACTATTTTTGGCCGAAATCCTTGTGCACTAGTAGACATCACGACCGTCTATAAATAGTAAGTTTACTATTTATAGTAAGTCGTGGATTCTAGGAGTTTGAGTTGTAGTTTGATTCTGACTTTTTTCCCATTGCTTGGTACACCTATTTAAAGGGTTGTGAAGTCATTTTTATTCATCAATTAATCAATTTCAAATTTATTTCTATTTTCTGCTTTCTTTCCTCGTGGATTCGAGAAGTATCTGTGAGGAGTCCAGAGAAGCTCCGTGGATTCGGAGTAGTTATCCTCATCACGTTCATCCCTGCGTCAGATAAGAACCAATATTGTTTACCTAAAAACTCTTCAAGATTAATTTAAAGATCTAAACTTAGCCTACAAAACAATGGATAAGTAGATAAGTGGACGACACATATTCAAAGAAAAAGAGTAAATGAACAATGGTTTGAAATATATCATTTCCTTTTATTTTTCTGACATCAGAATTTCATTATATCAACTATTTTGATTATTCAAACATGACCTTGAATCCAACTGGTATAATCCAACCTACATATCTTTTAAGAACATTGGGGTGTGTTTGGCCAGTGGAATTGAATGGTATTGAATTGTATTAGATGGGATTAACATCGTTATTGCACAATGATTGTATGTATGGAAATACCATGGTATTGTAGCCATCCAATCACATATATTTGGGATAAAAAATTTGCTGTGGAAAACACTGGATCAAGTAAAAACATGTTTGGTGGACCATGAAATTGTAATCAACGGACCAAATTCACAACGGATGTCGTTCACTTGTACACATATATAGCCAGAATGTCACGTGTAAATGGCGTATATGGGTGGATGGCATGGATAAACCCATGCATCATGTGGGGCCCACATGTACAATTGATTTCAAAATTCACGAAAATCCTGCATGCGATAAAATGCAAATCCATCTCACTTAATCCCAACCTCTCTCATCCTCTCCAAATGCTGCATGGAATTGCACAGTACCAAATGCAATTCTATCGCACCTAATCCCATCTAACACCCTCTGCCAACCGTTCTCTTGGGTTGGACCTTGTGGTACCAAACCTATACCAATACAAGAGTTTCTTTATTCATTTCCTTTCTTTGTTGTTTTTTTTTTTTTTTGACATCTCCCTCAATGACGAATCTCATTATATCAAATATTTTGATTATTCAAACATGACCATAGATCCAACGGGTATAGTCCAACCTACATCTTGTAAGAACATTAGGTCGGACCTTGTCATAGCAAACCTCCTGGTTCCCAAACCATTATGGTTTGAATTCCAAAGATAAGCACAACCATCTTCAAATGTCACAAGTACATATGTAGAAGGTTCTTGTGGGGTCCAATATGGTTAGGTCATGGCCCAAACTAAGAGTGATAAGACGATCCTATTCAACTATGAAATAAAAAGTTACAAGCAAGACTCGATAGTTAAAGGTTCACGTGTCCACAACTAATAGAATATTCAATTCCTCATAGACAACGGTGTTAATAGACAGTTGGTGAGAATCTACAACAAATGTATAAAAGAGGGGAAGTATCTATAAAAAGTGAAAATGGTGGGGATGTGTTTACTTGGGGAGGAGTGGATTAGATGCGGCCACCACCTCACCCAAGACACTACGCCCTTACTGTGATGCCGACCTTGATGTATGTATTCTATATCTGTGTGGTACGTCCATCCGTTTTCGACGGATCATTTTAGGGCATGAGCCCAAGAATGAAGTAGATTCAATTCTCAGGTGGATCATATCATAGAAACCGTGGTGATTGACCATTACCAGGCTACAAAGGTTTTGGATCAAGCTGATATCAGGTTTGTTTTTTGTTTTTTTTTCCTTTGTCTATGTTTATGTGAACTTATCAAGTTTTTAATAAGAAAGCATTCATCACCATTGTTTCCTATAATGGGGTGTCCACTTGAGATTTAGATATTCTTCATTTTTGAGTTCATGCCCTAAAATGATATGGAAAAATGAATAGACAACATAGATATAGAATAAGACAATCATACACACAATCACATGGGCACTCAAACCCATGACTTCAATGTTAGATCGCACTCTATTTATCATGGGCTAGACAATCATACACACAATCACATGAGCACTCGAACCCATGACTTCAGTATTAGAGTGTTAGATCGCACTCTATTTAACATGGGCTACTCATAATCGCAGTAGTGAAGAGCTTTCCTCAGCATAATGCAATTATGAAAGCTTTGGGAAAAAACTTAAAAGGCCACTACTTGCAATTACAAGGGGGAAAGTGCAGCTTTAGTTTAGCGAATCCAACGTGGAGGTGTGGGGCCTACCAGAATCAGGATTAACTTAAACCCGATTATGCTGGATCCCCAACTCAAATAGACCCTTAAAATTATTTTTTTGGGGGTCTACATATGGAATATTCGTTGGTGTACATTATCTTATGAAAGGTCCGGGATCTTTTAATGTGCTAATCCAACAGTTGTAACAAGGTCTTCATGGTAGCTGTGATGCGGGCCAGCTCATTCAATGTCTCACGTTCTCTGGTCTGCTGTATTAAATGCCCTAGGAGTCGCACAAAGGAAAATCCAATCTTTTTCAATCTCTCTCCCCCACGGCACGGCAAAGGTACAGGGGAGGGTAGGGGAGCCCATTAAGTGCGAGCTAGGCCACACCCAAGAGGGTACGGTTCTTACTGTGGGGCCCATCTTGATCTATGTATTCTAAATCCATGCCATTCATCTGTTTTTCTAGATCATTTTATGGCAGGAACCTAAGAATGATGTAGATCCAAATCTTAGGTGGACCGTTCCATAGGAGACAGTGGTGATTGACCATTAAAAACTTGTTGTAGCTCACAAAAGTTTTGGATCAACGGATTGGATGGCAAATTAACGTTACCAAAACATTACGGTAGAGTCTAGGTAGTCTTTAATGGTGATGCGATTCTGATAATATCATCCGGGGAGTCACATTCCATCACCACTGTTTCCTATATTATGGTCCCCTGACATATGATCTACATCATTTTGGGTTCACACCATGAAACGATCTGGAAAAACAGATGGACGGCGTGGATTTAGAATACATGCATCAACGTGAGCCCTATGGTAAGGGCCACATCGTCTTGGGTGACTTTAGTGCAGACACCCCAAACAAAATAAAAACTTGGTGGGGCTACCTTGATATATGTATTGTATATTTTACACCGTCCATCCGTTTTTCCAAATCATTTTAGAGCTCAATTTCAGGTGGATCACACCATAGGAAATTCTGGTGATTGATCGTTAAAAACTTCATGTGGGCCACAAAAGTTTTGTATCAAGCTGATATTTGATTTTTCCCTTCATTCAGGTGTATCACACCTAGGAAGCTTTCAATGGTAGGCATTTAATAACCACTGTTTCCTATAATGTGGCCACTTGATATTTTTATTTGCTTTATTTTTTGGATCATGCCCTAAAATGAACTTGAAAAATGGATGTGCCGTGGATTTACAAAATATATATCAAGGTGGGGCCATGTTGGGTGAGGCCTGGTCTGCACCAAATCCTCTCCCAAGGTCTAGAGGTGTGAAAAATGCACATTGTTTTGGCACACTTGCTTCTTAAACGTGCTAACATGGCACACGTATGCAATCCGAACTGCTCATGCAAACCCTTTTTGTAAAATGCCTTTGAACCATCAGGTGGGTCACATGTATTCTTTGAATGTGGATGGTTGGCCAATTCCTCCCAACTCTTCATTTATTATGTACAAATGGACTGCTTGATAATCACATGAACTTACTTTTCTTTATTCTAGAGAAGACAGGTAGCTGCGGCCAAGATTTTCGGCGAATTAGTTCATATACAAGGTTCCAACCCATGGCTCAGTGGTAGACAGAGTCCCTTTCATCACTGAAGTCATGAGTTCAAGCGCCCATGTGGAGATTGTGCGTGCGCGCGCCTAAAATGCATAGAAACCTTTGCCTTATACTACGGACATGGGAAGGTTTTTTAGGAGGCTTCATGAAGATGTTCAATGGACCAAATTCAGCAAGCAAATGCCTATTAATCAAGTATGCCCATGCTTGTACATTTGTGCTCTTGTCAATAGAGTTTTTTGTTGATTTGCTTGTTTTTTGTTGTTTTGTTTTTTTATTTTATTTTTATTTTTTTGTTTTGTTTTAATTAGTGGACCAAATTATTGAAAAAACTTAGTTTATTTGAGTTGGATCTCAATCCTTTAAATGCACAATAAGCAGATAATTATTTAATTGGAAATAGATAAAAATCAGCCAAGAAGAAATGAAGGAAAGAGTGTTCTTCGTAAGCGATGCACTGGGTGTAGTGAGAAATAGGCAAGGGTTGATTAGGGTGTCCCCAAAAGCAATGCACCCTAACAACATGCATTGTTATGAAAAGTAGGCAAGGGTTCCCATGTCGTTTTAGATATATGTGGGTAAAAAAGCTAGTTTAGGAAAATAAGATTTGTATGGTCATATAGAACATATGAATATTAAAAGATTAGACTATGGAGTTAATGGATATGATGAAAGAAAGGAGACTTAACATATCTCATATTTAGGAGGCCAAGTGGAAATGGGCAGGAAAAAAAATGATAAATATAAGATTCAATATACAAGAAAAGACAATAATAATAGAAATAAGGTAGGGATATTAGTGGAAAAAGATTTGAAGGATAAATTTACAGCCATTAAAAGTGCAAGTGGTATGATTTTATTAATAAGATGGGAGAGAAGATAATCAATGTTATTAATTAGTGCATATGTGCCGCAAGAAGGGTTAGAAGATAGAATTAAGGATAATTTTGAGAGGACATGGATGAACTAATGGAATAAAATTTGAACGGACATGAGATATTTCTAGAAGGAGATGTAAATTTTGTAGGAGAAGAAAGTTGAAGATATGAGAGAATATAGTTTTGCAAAGAAAATAATGTGTGAGAAGTTATCCTTGGTTTCAAGGTGATATACAATCTATCTTTAACAAACACATACTTTAAAAAGAGAGATGTAGATTTAATAAACTTTTAAAAGTGAATCACATACAAGCCAAGTAAATTTCTTTCTACTTAGGAAGACAAAAGGATTAACAGGTGTACAGCAATACTGTAACACCCCATACTTTCAATACCTGGGTGTTACCATGAGAACCTAATTTAGGATTACAAATCCGATTTAGCGATTCTGTAACGCAACTGTAAATTCATTGGACTTTAAAAGCATCATTCTAAGTATATCTAGATTAGTTTGGGAATGTTAGAGGACAAACACAATCTGACCGACCACCAGATGAGGCCCACCTGAATTAGTTAGATGGGTGGTCTATCTTAAGTGATCCATAATAACTCATTTTAAATGTATATATATTATAATACAAAATAATTTTATAATCATTTATAATAATACATATATTACTTAAATTATACAAATTATGTATACTATTTATTTTACATTATTTAAATTATATATAAATTAAATTGTATGTCAACACATTATCATATAATTGATGTATATCGACTAATATTTACATTTTTTAACTTAAACTACATATTATTGTATTATACCATATATATAAAATATACATCACTTAGAATAATTTATATATATAAGAAAAATACATATATACACATACACATAATATTTCAAATTAAATAAGTTATTAATTTATAAATAATTATTAACATAAAATATAAAATAATACAATGTACTATAAGTTGTATATATGTTTATAATGTATACCATATTATATACTAATGTAGTCATCGTTAAAAAATATATGTTATTTTTATACTAATATTGAAACTAATAGACGGGCCAGATTTCACTTAAAGTCACCATGGGCTGCGCAAACCACTAGTCAGGCATGAACTTGGCATGTATGGCCCACCTAAGTCTTGGATCGGCCTCATTCTTTGGGATGGGCCCTTTTTTGAGCTGAAAAACAGATGAACAGGGCAGATTAAATCAAAAACTGTGTGGACGCCACTTTTGTGCGGAGGGTGTACACCATGTGCGTGTCCCCGTGGAGCACCAGGCCACTGGCACGGTCAGACGATCGCTGACCCGTGCCCGCCCGTAAGAGGAAATAAATTCCCTCTTCTTTTTTTTTTTTTGAAATTTCGTCCGCCAAGGACAGACGGACGGACAGAGTCCGTTTTCGTGCATCATGGCCCATCATCATGGCCCCAACGAATAATCCAAACGGTCCATGTTGTATAGGACCCAAACCCATGCAAACCCTGTCGAGTTTCACGTGATTCCTCGCACACGTGCGAGCACAAACGCCGGTGAAGATGAGCTGTTTGTGTTTCTTCCCTTTCCAAAAACAGAAAGCCCTGTTTTTCTTCCAGCTTGGCGATCCGCGTCCGCCCTTGTCCTGAAATCTTGGCCATTCATTGAGGGAAATCTCATCCATCCAGTAGCTCTCCACGTGGGAGAGGTTTTACACCCCATAGGAAACCAAAACCACGACCGGTTTCGGCTTTTGCTAGCTGTATTTGGAGGCTATGGCCATTCGGTTTCAATCTCGGCCATCCACTCCCCATCCGATGACTTTGAGAGGCCTAGGGCTTCAAGATGTGGTCGGATATAGCAAGAGAGCAGATACTCCAACCCTCGCAGCCACAACTCGAAGAGAAAATCGGCTCTCTCCTTCCAAGTTCGACCCCACCAACCAAACGGTGTCCAAGCTTCATTCCGACCATTCACCTAGCTCTATTTCACCCCTAGAAATCGTCCCATGCGGTCGGATTGAAGAAAGAGGCAGTGCGTGGGAGTCTGCCATGAACGCCGATCGTCTTCCTCAGCCAAACCGTGCTGAGTTCGGTTCAAGTTGGGACGAATCCAACCGTCTAAACGGTTCCGTTGGATTTGCAGCAACTAAAAGACAGTAAGCAGAGAGATGCATGGAGGAAAGAGAGGAAAGAAAGAAGAGAGAAGAGAGGGTGAGAGTTCGGACTCGGGCTGGAGCTGCGCTGCTCGCTGTAGCACGCCACTCGGGCCGATTTCGGAGTGAGATGGGTCCAGTCCAGGCCAGCAATGGGCCCGGGTTCTTACAGCAGTAAGCGAAGGGGAAAGGAAGACGAAAGGGATAGAGAGAAGAGGAGAAGGAAAGGATTGGGTCGGTGCCTGTTGCATCTACGACCCGACTCAGTGAGTCAGCGGGACTCAGACTCTGGTTGAGTCCGGGTTTTAGTACTGGACGGTGCAGAGAAGAAAAAGAGAGAGAAAATGTAAGGAAGAAGAGAAAGGGAAGAAGGGAGAGAGGGAAGAGAGCTCGGGGCTGCTGAGTTGGAATCGAGTCGACTCGGTTAGAGCCGAGTCTGACTGGGCCGAGTCGGACGTGAACCTGGTCCAAGCCTAGCTGGACATTCCAGCAAAATGTGGGTGTGAGGGAGTAAAAGAAAGAATAGAAGAAAGGAAGGAAGGAAGAAAGGTAGGGGGAGAGTTTGGGTTTAGTGGCTACCGAGTTGACTCGACTGAAACAGAGTCCAGTCGAGTTAGTTGTATTGGGCCTGATCAGGCGGGGCTGGACATTTCAGCAAAAATAGAAGGGAAATAGAAGAAGAGAAAGAAAGAAAGGAGAGGAGGAGAGTTTGACAGGCGAAGCTGGGGTCGGGGCTTCTATCGAGTCAAGACCAAGTCGGTTTACTGTCCAACCTAGCCGCCATTACTTGGCGGGTCACAGTTGAATCTGCGTCACGCTGGTCGATCCGGAGCTGAGTCGCCAAGTCAAGCTACCAAGTCAACTGCTGTAAGCCAGCTTTTTCTCCCAAAGTTAATCATTCGCTTTACCATTATGCTTAGTGATACTATAGCTATTTTGATAATTAATTTTGTTTAGCCATTATTAGGCTATGTACGCTAATATTAATTACGACCATTAGGTGTTAGATATTAGCATTTACCTATCACTCATTGACATTATCACCTATAATAGGTCACACCATTCATTTTCGTTATGATGATTATATTTTGCTATATTAGCTAATATAACACTAAAGTTGACAATTATTATTAAATTAACATTTTTACCATTTCCATCATTATTAGGATTGTTAAATATTAGGATGTATCGCTATTAACAAATTATCTATCCTAATAATAGTTAAATACTAATGTATTGTCTTATCATGAATAGTAAACTATAATATTAATTATCATCATAATGATTATTAATTAATATTAACCATAACACGAATGTTAGTGAATATTTTATAATTATTAAATTAACACTAAAATCAATTGCACACCAACTAGGGTTCAGACCCTAAAAACCTAAACCTAGATATAAACCCTAAGGATAAAACTCTAAATCTAAGTAATCTAAACCTTAGGTTGGGACTTTAAACCATAAATAATGTGTTAAGCTTGGTTCTAACCGTGGAATTTTTTAATGAATGGTAGGAGTTGATTCTAATGACACCCGTGTTTCTTAACGACACTAATGGGCGACTCGACACATAAGGTGAGGACTCACCCTTTTAGCTTCCCACTTAAATTCTTTAAACAATAGATGATGCCTTAATCCTTTCCATTCAATATCCCCTAAATTACTGAATTTTGCTACTTAACTTATTATGTGAATATGTGAATATGATAATGTGATGTGTACCTGATTCATGTGATATATAGTGAACATATCTTTTTAATTATAATATGCATAAATAATTTCGTGATAACATGCTATCTTTAGTCGTACATTGTTAATTAATTATATGTTGGTCAGTTGCGATTGAGTGATGTAATGAATGAACTTGTCCCTAACTCACCAGCTTGCGGTTTATATATCACACCTTGCCTTACATGGCTTGGATCGCATACTCGCCCTACGTGGTTTGGATTGTTTATTTGTCCTTCGTGGCTTTGATGGGTCGTTGGCACCCTTTTGTAGCTTAATGGTTATATTCGCATATCTTATTGGTTTCCTATCCATCTTGCGGTGTTTAGTCATACCATGATTTCCGGGTGGAGCGGGTGTTCACTTAGCGATTTTCTAGCCATCTTGCGGTGTTCACGTACAATATAATTTTCGGGTGGTATAGAGTTTGTGTATTGTTTATCTCTTCATCTTGCGGTATTCAGTCGTACCTTGATTTTTGGGTGGAGTAGGTGTTCGCTTAGCGATTTCCTAGCCATCTTGCGGTGTTCACGTACGATATGATTTTCGGGTGAAGTAGATGTTTGTATGTTAGTTTTCTAGCCATCTTGCGGTGTTCAGTTGTACCATGATTTTCGGGTGGAGCTGAAGTTCGCTTATCAATTTTCTAGCCATCTTACGGTATTCATGTACGATATGATTTCCGGGTGGTCTAGAGTTTGTATGTTGATTGTCTCTTCATCCTGTGGAGTTCAGTCGTACTATGATTTTCGGGTGGAGTTGAAGTTTGTTTATCGATTTTCTAGCCATCTTGCGTAGTTTATGTACAATAAGCTTCTCGGGTGAAGTAGACGTTTAAAGGTTGGTTTTCTATTCACCTTACGAATTTCACTTGTACCATGATTTCTGGGTGGAGCTGAAATTTGCTTATCAATTTTCTAGTCATTTTGTGGAGTTCACGTACAATGTGATTTCGGGTGCAATAGAAGGTCGTATGATTGAGTGTTTGATTTTCTGGATGTATTTCTTTATATTGCGATTGTTATTATGTTTTGTTTATGATGGATTCTATTGATGTAACACCTTGGAATTCGGGAGTCGCACATACACTTAACTCCTGAGTTCCTGAGAGTAACTTATAACCGATTGTCATTAATGAGCATTTAATCTGGTTTAATTGCGCAGCTTGAAATTTCCTGAAACATGAACATAACCACACAAGTCTACTAAGATGAAAGAGATCTATCATATATACAGGTCCAAATATAAATGGGTCGCACAAGCGTTGCCCAACCTAAACAACAAAAGAATACTATGTCCAAAAAAATAATACGGCTGAGCCCACTGCCCAGCAATCCCGATCCTGCCCATCAAGCCGAGGGAGAGCCGTCCATCAACTGGAAATAAGATAGGTCGTCTTTCTCGTCGAGGCTCGTCTCGCCAGGCTCCTCCAGCCCTGGGTCAACTGCATCTATGAACGGGTCTGGTTGGTGTTTTAAAATACCGTCCCAGAGTGGGAGTGAGTGATCAACTTAGTGGGTGCTATTAGTCTTAAGTTATCACAGGCATCAATTATAATATGACCTCAATGAAAATCAGTCAAGCATAAACATCTAACTAATCTTATTAATGCGCATGCATGCAGGATGATATGATGCATGCCCTCACCACAACGCTCTTTCGAGCGACACCATCTAACGATTACAAATGACAATACTCCCTCAGTACCACCTCGACTGTCGAGTCGCCACCCTAACTAGTGCGATGCAATTCGATCGTGTTAGCCGAGTTATTAGTTAGGTCTATTCATCCAGCCGATTGGAGAATCTGGTACACCCCACGTATTAACGCTCTAAGCTGGTTGCGAGGCCAAGACTCCCCAATACTTGAGGCCGAGACCCCGCGGTCCGTGATCCCGTCGGGTTTCTCATCCCCGACTTCAAGCACATGAGGAGTGCCGAGAGAAAGGGATCGCTCGCGGTCACTACGGGGAGGCGCGGTACCTCAGCATAGGCCGACAGCTCGGACACAGTGTCTCATTCCACCATGCCCGGCTCATGAGGCTGTGGACCAATTTCAAGTGGGTTATTGATGGGCTGCCATGGTTGTAGAGTATTCCAGGTTCCATACATATGTGAGCAAATAGGGTTAACAATCAATGTTGGTCAGACAGTAGGCTAGACCGCACGAGTCAGGCGAGCGTGAGGCGTGTGACATCGGGCACGAGGGACCCATATAGTCGAACTACAGCCACTCGAATACACCCGCCCAAGCCCACCAATCCGAACATAGCGTAGTCCTACCGATGGGACTATCGCCTCTCCTCAAGTTCCTGACCAACCCAAGAGGGTGAGGGAACCCATAACTTGTCAACTATCCAAATTATCAACAAGCATAATAATATCATATTCACAGACATCTCAACCATACAAAAATGGATATTCCTACAAGCAGGCGAACATTATCAAGAATAAAGTACATGTGATAGTGTGGGTTTGTGAGGAAGTTAACACTTCCTCCATGTTGAGAAATCATATGTACAAGGGCAACAGATCATACATCCTATGAAGCAACAACACATGGGAAAATCAAACAAGGCATGAATATATAATCATCCACACACCATATCATGTGAGAGGCAAGAACAATCATCTTAAGAGTCAAAGCAACAATTCTATATTATTTCAACAAACCTACAATTCCTAGGGTTTCTCTAGATTCTCCAAATATGACATCCAAGCAACCAAAATCATTAATCTCGTATTAAAATTGGTGCTAGGCCACCTAAGAACAATAGTCCGCACCTTCGGATTCGTTGAAGGCTTGGGAACGACCTAGGAGCGTGGATCTTTGGGGTTGAATGGCCGAAATCCCTAAAGCATACGTTTGTATGTTAGAACCCCATGTAAATCTCTTCTCCACTCAAGGATTTTAAGCAAAAAGGGATGAAAGATCTTACCTAGACGATCAACGGACGATCCTTGGGGTTGTAGTGTTGGGTTTTCCCTTTGGAAAAAGGATAGGGAGATGCAAGATCGGCTTCCTTAGTTCCCACCTCGATATAGGGTCCACCTTGAATCACCTCCTCTCACACTATCCTCTCCTCTTGGCTCCTTCACTTTCTTTCTCTCTTGGTGGTTGTGGCAAATGAGGGAGAGTTATGAGAGCTAGGGTTTATTCCCTAGACTTGGGCCCTTTAGCCTTAAGTTTACTCAAATTCTCAAAATAGCCTACTAGGACTTATTTTTAGAGTTGGCATAGCCCTAATACTCCTTTGGCCACCAAATTTTGTGGGTAGGTGCCTTATGGCCCGATTAGGGCCCGTGTAAAATTTGGGAACAAACAGATGGACGGTTGTGGGGTTTGAGTCAATGGTTCTGATCTTTAAACGGCCCTGAGGGGTCCATTCTGGTGATTGGAGTGGTTCTGGTGGCCCTCTGGCTATGAAATTCTTAGGATAGTTGCTTCATGGCCCGATGAAGGGCCATACAAAATTTGGGGATGATCGGATCTGGGGTTTGGTCGTACGGGTCCGATTTGTGATCGACGGTCACCGTTCTATGATCGGGTCCCAGAATTTGTGGACGGGTGTAGAAAAATTCATTAGACCTCCACCGTAAATATGGAAGAGATCCGATGGTTGGATAGCCTGGTATCTCAGTTTCATTTGCAAGCGCCAGATTTCGGTCCTGACATTGGTGGGGTGCATTTAGTCAGTGTTAGATCCCACTTCTGAGTGTCCGCTGGGTCCGTGGTCCGCGATGGTCAACAAGCCCAGTGAGTTCTATGGTTCCCTAAATTTTTAGATTTTTCTAACCCTCCCGCGTCACGGTATAGCCCATACGGGCTGTTGCTAAGCGTAATGGTCATCCATCTTAGCGGCCCGCACTTGGTTTTGTCATAGCCTGTCTGGTTTATTCAAATGGGCTAATCATAGGTTAATTTGCTTATGGTACCCCACTGCGTATGGTTTAAACGATCGGTCCTGCGGAAAATCCTACGTGGACACCCCAGGATACTGTACTGGATGAACGGGTTGTTACAATTGATTTACTAAGTTTTTTAGTATATGTTCATGATTATGAAGTGCCCTGTTTAATATATCCATTTTCATGACTTGCGATCTATATGAGATTATGAATGATGAGTGTGCAATCTTAGAGGGTGCTCCTCACTGCGATAGCCATTGACGCTATCAAACCATAACAGTTGATGCAGGTGTAGAGCGAGCCAATGCTGTTCACAGGGTGCTAGAGCAGATTGGGTAGCTGGGGAGCTAGACAGGGTCCATACGGCTCATATAAAGCTCTGTCATTAAATGATACATTTTTGTTCATGCTTAATGAACTTTGTATTTGGAATTGTATAAGTCCTATATGGGCGTTACATTTGAAATTTTGTAATGATCAGAATGTTTTTATTTAATGCATGGTTTATTCTAGCTTCGTTGCTGTTAACTCTGATTAATGACAACCGGTTCAAATTTGCACTGGATTTTATAGGCTAACACTTGGGTTTTTGGGAAACGGGTTATATACTCGAGTCCTGAAAAGTCGGGGCATTACAGATACTGTAAACGTCTCACCCCGGGCTAACAAGTTAATTAGAGTACCCATTCAAACCCCTGTCCAAACCTAGTCAAGCTCAATCAACTAGGTCAAATCCAATCGAACCCAATCAACCTGGTTAAATATAAAATCAGCCCAAAACTAAGCCAATTCCAGGCCCAATTCTAAACCCATAACATTTATGACAATAATAAAACAAATTTAAGTGAACTAGGGGGTAAATACCACCCCAGGAACACCCCTGTAAAATTTAGCGTCGATCCATGATTTAAACGACGCCCAAGGTGCCGCCTACCATGTGGAATCTCTTCAAATTTTGCAAGGAGGTTAAGCAGGGTGATGATGTCACCCCTGCAAAATTTGGCACGCTTCCCTGTGGTGGGCAACACCCAAGGAGCCACCCACCATGTGGAGCACTCCTGCTTCAGCAGGAGAGGTCCACATTAGGTGGAGAGGCCTTTGTTCAGCCTTAATCATGCGAGATAAAGGAAAAAAATCCGCAGCCCTCCCTTTGGTCCAAATTACCATTTTGCTGCCTAATCCAATCATCAAGATTTCACCATGCGGCAATCTCAAATCTTAGCCTTAACCCCTTTTCAATCCTAGAGTACCCAACAATTACTTTAAAAAATTGTCCCAATAGTTATAAATAGCCCCCTCCTCTCTCATTTCAATTCATCCACAAACTCCATTTCTTTTGGTAATCCTCCACACACCACCTTCCACATCTCCCCTTTCATCCCTCCACTAAGGAGAAGAATAGTAGTAAGAAAGGAGTTCTTGTCTAGGTTCACTTAGTCGAGCTTAGCCCTCAACCACCTAAGTCACCAATGGCCAATTCAACCACTTAAGTTAATCCTTGCGAAAAACCCGTTCATCCTACCATCCAACCTTGATTAGCTTTGTTTATTCTTGCATTAGCATCAGGCAACATCCATTCCCTTTTCAAACCCCCTGGTCATCATCTCTATCAACATTGTATAACATTTCCACCCAATCGACTCAAGTATGTACTCTGTGGTTTGTCGAGTTATCGGATCATACTTATCAAAAGCTCGGATCAATCAGTTATTATTCATATTCATGGTGAGTGAATCAATGTAGATTTATCTAACCTAGACTATTGCTTGGCAATGATAGTGCATTAACACGACATTCCACACACTCACGCATCCTTTAGTATACCAGAGTTAGCTTTAATCTCTAATAGTTTGTTTAAATCCTGTGAAGTAGAGATCGTAGGTCTATAATGGCTGAGAGTGTGCCTAACATCATCCCTTTTTGTAACAGTGGTCCCTTACCTAAGTTTTTAGTCACAAATCAAGGAGTCATTTTATGATAGAGAACCTTCGAGTTCTCCCTCTTAACGTTTTTATAGGATTTAACTGACTATAGAATTAGAATAACTGGCTAGTCACAACTCCATTCAAATATAATACCCTCACATTTCAATCAGATTACACATGCCTCCAAAAAAGGTACATGTGAGCGTGACCCATTCTCGCCCTCGCGGTTTAGTGTCCACAGACACAGAGAGAGTTTGACTATAGAGGTTCATGGTTATGCATATTTACATAAAACACTTGCTTGATTTGGGGGTAAACTAGGGAAAGAGTAAGGGAAAGCAAAATTATAACATAAGTGGATGATAAATTGGCATAAGTATTAAAGGAAGGAATTTTTTTGCATTTGTTTATGTTTCTAGAGGAATTGTGAAGGAAAATGCTTTCCCTTTGCATTTTCATTGTTTAGTTTTTTAATTTTCAAAAAGAAACCAATTTTCCTATAATAGTTTTTTTTTTATTTGACTTTTTGAAAAAAGTTTTACTCCCTTGTTGAGAAAGACAAATGAATTTTCTTATCTTTTTATGTAATATAAAGAACCATAAATGTCTAATCAGGAACCACCCCCCTGTGTTCCTTATTGAGGGTTTCTCGGTCAAAATGTGCTTTATAAAAGAAATGAAATGAAATTAATAGGTGACAAAAAATTAGATGGTGTTATTTAAAAGGCGAGAACAATGTCATTTAGAATTAAATTGATGGAAGAAAAAAAGTAAAACGTTAAATAAGAAGTAAAAGTTATGCGGAATGAGATAGTTGAGTGCATTAGCAACAAAAAATGCCTTGAGATCATTTAGAGAGAAAAGCCTATCATATAAGGAAGCTTAGTAGTGTGGAATGATGATATATAAAAATTATTAACAAGAAACATGCATGTTTCAAAGCTTGGCAATAGAATAGAAATAATGAAAATCTTAAATAATATATAAATGCCAAAAATATTGTTAAGAAAATAGTAAGTGGAGAAAAATTAAGATTTATAAATTATCTTTATAATAGATTGAGGACAAGGTAATGTGAGAAAATTATCTTCAAACTTACAAAATGGAGATAGAGGAAGAGTGGAGACCTATATCGTCTTAGATGCATTACAAGTGATGACCATGACTTTGAGAGCACAGAGATAGAAACAACCATAAACTTAAATAATGTCGGAATCCATAAATACTTTTGAGATTAGGATATCTCAAGTGAAAGAAGCTTTGGTAAAGATGAAATTAGGAAGGCCCCTGGACTAGAGTATAGGAGATACTGGGTTATTTTGGTTGAGCAAATTGTTCAACAACATTATAAGATTGAAGAAAATGCCCAAAAAAAATGGAGATTAAAATACTTCGATATGTATTTAAAAAATAAAGGATATATATATATATATATATATATATATATATATATATATATATATATATATATATATATAATCGCACTAAATATCATGGAATTAAACTTATGAGTCATACTATGAAACTTTGAAAAAGAATAATTTAGCGAAGATTAAGGCTTGAGATGAATGCATCGGAAAGCTAACGATATGGTCCATAAAGTGCTAATTTGGTGGGTGTTAGTAGATAAATGAGTTTCTAGAAGATAAATTGACAAGATTAATAATATATATTAGGGAGCAATAACAATTGTGAGGACCACCGGCAGGGAGATAGGTGAGTTCCCAATCACTATAGGCTTGCACCAAACGTTGGCATTGAGCCCATACCTTTTTAGCATGATTACAGACGAGTTAACGAGGCATTTATAAGAAGAGATCCCATAGTATATGTTCTTTGTAGATGATATAGTTTTGATTGACAAGATGATGGAGGATGTAAGTACAATGCTAGATTTATGGAGAAGTTCTTTAGGAGCCGTTTGACGCCATGGATTGGGGGGGATTTGAGGGGATTTCAAATCCCTTAGTTGTTTGGCACCATAAAGTAACTGGGAGTTTCAAATCCCCTCAGACAGGGGGATTTGAAATCCACAGTGAGAGCTCAGATTACATCTAAAATTCTTCCAAGAGTTGCATGTGTAACATGTGTGTCACCAAACTATTACTCTATTGGGCACATAACCCATTAATGATATCCCAAAACAATTAGATTATCAATTGCATCACTATAATTACTTTAATATAATGGGCAGCACCGTCCAAATATTGTCCATGTAAATCAACGGTTAAAAATCGCGGGTTAGTCACTCGGACATGATCTTGTGCTTGTGGCCCATCCGAGACTCGGAATTTCATTATTTCCAGGCAAAGTATATATTTCAGCGGGCTTATTACAACCATTGTGTCAAACATTACATACGTCACTAATTAGAGATATTAAAGTAGATTTAGTAATTAAATTCAAACCCTTTAAATATACCATGCATAGCTACTTTTGGATAAAAGTTGATGCCCAATCCAGGATGCCAATAGAAGGATTTCAAATCTAGGGGGTTCTGAATCCACGCTCCCAAACAGGCCATTAGAATCTAAAGGATTTAAAATTATTCCAATTAAAAAAGAGCATACAAAGTGCAATTTTAGTAACAATAGAGGTGGAAATAAGGAATTATAAAATATTGCTAACGAAAGAGTTTCCCAAAATTACCCACCTTTGATAGTGTGGGTTGATAATTCATGAGAGTTGAGAGATTAAAAATGTTGTTGCCCATGGAATTCAAATGGAATAGGAGAAATGGAGATGTGTCTTGGGAGTTTTATATAATTGTCATGTACAATTCAAACTGAAGGGAAAATTTTGTAAGATGGTTATAAGACTAACCATGCTTTATGGGATCGTAACGTTGGGCAATTAAGAAATATGGGCAATTACGAAATAACACGTCCATAGGATAAGCATAGCCTAATTGAGAATGTTGACATTGATGAGTGACAAGACGAGGATAGAATTAGAAATTATAGCAATCGAGGGACTTTAAAAGTAGCACCAGTAGGTAACAAGTTGAAAGTATACTTGCATGATTTGGTCATGTGCAAGAAAGCCTTGGACTACGTGGGTCAGGAGTTCTTACAAGTTGAAGGCTCCAAAAGATTAAAAGGAAGACTCAAAAGGACGTGTGTAAAGATAGCAAGAAAAGACTAGATGACCTGCGTAGAAGTTATGGCCCTTGATAGAGTAGAATGGCCAAAAAGTATACATGTAATGGACCCAAATTAGTTAGAATAAGGCTCAAAAGATGATGATTTTCATAAATATGGTTAATGGGAATTCTCATGGTCTTATCTGAATCAAGAGTGAAAATCTCATTTGTGAAACGAAAGCCACAACATATCTTGTGCTAGAGAAATAGACTATAAATAAGAATGGTTGTTATACAAAAGTAGTGACCCATCCAAACATGGTGAAACGTGCCTTTATTGTCCAAACATGAGAAAAGTACTTAATTTTCATTTCACTTCTTACCCACTATCCACACGGCCAATTAGCTTGCTTGTGCTAGATTTATGAGCTTACTGCTAACAGAACTAGAACTAGGATTGTGATACCTGAGAACTGATCAACTACTACCGTACCAACGAACAATTTAGATATTACAGAGAAGCAGGTTGCTCTACAACATCGGTACTCTACAACTGTGCACGACTGGGGAAAACTTATTCACACAACACTTCAGGTGGTCCCCACCATGCCATGTATGCCATTCAACCCGGCCATAAAGTGAGCCCATCATGATTATGGAATGCCACAAAAGGCAGAGCTATCCAATCATCAAGTGGTCCAATCATCAAGTGGGCCACACCATAGAAAACAACCGACAACCACCCAAAACCATACAGATTCACATGATGGTTGGATAGCTTGATTTTTAGCTATACCACTTTCCCAGTGGAGAACCCTAATGGATGGGTTGGATGCCAAGAACAGTGCCCCACATGAAAGTTTTGTAAAAAGCTTATTCGAGATCGTGGCAGAGGAACCAGACTCTTTTCAGGCAGGCTTTCAGTCCACTGCTACAGTATAAAGTATCAAAGGTTAAGTTACCTACAGCAGGTTGCAGATGATAAGTTCTCCGCAACTTGGACATGCAAATGGGCCTGGCATTTCTGTGAACCAAACTTTATCTAGTTAGCCCCATCATGGAAGCACCATAAGCCTCTCTCAGTGGACGAGCAACCATCCAAAATGGCTGCCCTCAAAGCTCATAATTGCAAAGGAAAGTGAAAGCCATTTCACCAATTAAGAAAGCAAGTTAGCCAAAAAAAAAAGAGCAGCATCAGGTTACCCCAAGGATCGCCCGATTTGCTGGCCTGCCACTCCAGCAGATGCATGACAGCATAGGGTGTGAAATCATTCATCTAGTGGACTCAGTTTGGATGGGCCACATAAAAGAGCAGCATCCTTCAGAAGTTCCTAACCATCTGACTGGTTGGCCCAAATATGGACAGCCGAAAACAGAGGCCAATGGTTTATATTGAACAGAAAAATCCATTGAAAATCCAGTGATTGAGCATCGGTCAGGTAATTACTGATGCAAAACGTCCCTTATCACCAGAAACAGCAGCATATAGATCATCTTGCTTTCCTAATTCCCAATCTGCAGAAACGCCTTGGCAGCATACACAATAGTACAATGACACATTTCTTTGCATCTTATTCAGAAAAGGAAAAAAAAAAAAAAAATCAAGGATACATCTACATGCTCTACACTAAACTACATAACCAAAGCTAGAGAAACCAATACAAAATAATTAGGAATGAGTCAATCAATGACCTAGTTTCTTCTATGCTATACAACATAAGATGGTGGAGGGGAAAAAAACTGAAGGAATTGCAGGTGGGGGCATTGCAATACAACAGAGGATTATTAAAAGAGAGAATTATAGGTGAGAAAGGTGGCAGCAATGGAGCCAATGCAGATTAAGAGAGAAGGCAGAAGGGTGACATTCAGGAGCTTGTCCTCACCCAAATAGCCAGCCAATGTTATCGTGCCATCTGCCACCACCCGAGCCAAGGTTCCAGCTTCCGTTGATAGCAGTCCACCATTATAGGTTCCACGGGCAAGCCTGGATGACATAACCCGAGATAAGAGCGATAGGTTGACACCTGCATCCATCAAGGGAATGGCAATCAAGTAAGTAACCAGCAGGTTGAAGACCCCACATGCCTAATTGAAGATGATTGGAACCCAAATTCTTAAATTTCTCAAGTTGACTTGGTGAAACTTTGATGAGTCTGAGTCAACTGGGTTGAATTTCAGCTAAATTCAACTTTTTGAGACTGAGTCACTTTCCCGACTCAGTTTAACTGATTTAAATGGAAAAAAGGTGGTTAATTCTCAAACTTCTTTTAAAGATGACCAACTTTTACATGTATGTAGAGGTATCATACAATGCTCATACACAGAGTCTGTAGTTTTGTACAGAATGCTTGGGTTTTCAGTTTCTGTGAGTGGTGCCCATGGTGATAAAAACCAGTGGAATATACTAACAACATAAATTTTCACTTTTTTTCTAGTCGAATGTTGACTGTTGCTGTAATTCCTTTCTTAACCATCTATTTTCCAGCCGCCAACTGAACAGTTAGGACTTTACAATCTGGGGGATTTTTTGTGCATGAGCAGTCCATGGTGAGGCATGTCATATCAACAGTCTGATCTCTGAACCACGAGTGCCACTTGTACAAACTGAAAACCAAGCGACCTATACAAACTACTAGCCTGAGGACCATATAGTAAACAATTAAGCAAAACATGTCCCAAGTTTTGACATATTCATATTAGTACATGAATTATGTACATATAATATCCTAAAATGCAATTTTATGCCAACCAATATTTTCCAATCAACTAGTTGTACCCATAGCACATACATGGTCCCATATTCAGTTCATGTCTACTGGTGGACATCATGGTTTTGTAATCTAAACACCTTAGCATACTGAAAATGAAAACATAAACTGGGGGCAGTTTTGACATTTCAGGAACAACAGGGTTCTTTGCCCGCTGCAACATGCGAAGGGACTGACATTTTAAGGATGAACAAGATCAATACCTCCTACAAACATATCTCAGTTACTTAGAAATGGCATTAGGAAATCTGATAAACTAATATTTGTTTAAATCTTTTTTCTTTCTTAAATAAAGATGAAGATTACCTTCAAGGACTTGGGCAGATACAAACGTGATGAGTGCTGAGCAGACGTATTGGGGCACAGTGTAGGGGCTTATGACGTGGAAGCTGAAGAGAATGCCTATTAATACCATAATTTCAGACGCCAGTAATATTTGCCTGCAAAATCATCAATGAGGAAAACGCATCACCACACTTTTACATGGAAAAGGCTTATAGGCATGTTTGGATATGTGGAATCCAAGGGAAAAGAAAGGAAAAAATAATAAATATGCAGTGATGATTTCCATAAGAACTACTGAAAAATGGAATCCAATTTTGAGTTCTTGTTTGGACAGCAAGTGGAAATCTCACATTCCTTTCACAATACTTGGCTAGTTTCTTGTGCCAAGAATCCAAAATATGGAATAGTGTAATGATTGTTTGGTGGAATACACCCTTTTCTTTGTTATCAAAACAACACAAAATATTGCATCAAAGGAAAATTCTTTTCCTTTTCCATTGCTTGGCAATGGTTCCAATCATGGCCTACAGGTCAGAAGCCTGGATGCATGAAAGTAAAATGCATCAAAATGTGTGTGTGCGCGCGCACGCGCACTTCACCAAAGAAATTGCCTTGTCTTTCTTATCAGTTACAAGGAGCAAGAACTGAATATAACAAAGTCTTCCATCAATATTTCCATAGAAATGAATTAGAAATTACACACTTGTTGACAAGAGTTTGGTGTGGATCCACTGAATTTTGCAAGCGGAAAGACCTTGATATTGTTTCTATACACAGTGAGTAGAAGTCTACAGATTCAAAACACAGACTACACAATCTTTCGATGAAAAAATGAATCGGACAAGATTTTTTATGGATCACTAAAAAGGCGAGTTGATGTCATGACTCAGATTGGAAATTTCGAACACAGCATATTATCCTTAAGCATGCAATATGGGTGATGGTGGCATATAGATACCATATCATGTGTAGAGTCAATAATACCCATTATCATGTAAATGTACCATATCAACTATAAAAACAATGGCCAGAACTTCGGTTCCTTGAGCCAACACACTAATTAGATATCGGAATACTGCCCATAATTTGCCAACTATAAACAAATGCTCCTTGAAATGTAGAGATAATATCACTCATTGCTACTGACTCTCTTTGCAAGAACCTTAGCCAAAATTTATAACAAGCTTCCCATGCTAATTGGACAATAACCCAGCACCTCCACAGCTTACTGAAGGATTGGAAAAATAAATGAGGCATTGGCTCCTTTGGAGACATGCTTTCTAAACAAAAAATCATTTAACATCAAAGATCAAATCACCTTGGATAAGGTCCCAACACTTGAAGTAAAAGGCCATGGTGAACCCATTTGTTCCTGGAGCTTTATCCCCTTCCATGGCCATGACCACTGATTTGACTTCATTCGCCCTGAATTCTCACTCCAACCAAGCACCTTTTTTCGACAGGAATAGACTCAGAAGTCATACCATCTAAGAAAAGGCCTTAAGTCCTTTTTCGCGTAAAGGGCTCAAAATTAAGACTCCACAGACAGTTATGTAAGGTATTTATTACTTATAACAAAAGGATTTTATTCTAACGCAAGTTATTTATTAAGGTTTGTCTTATGATTTTTTTTTTTTTTAATACCAACCATCACGAAAATTATATTTTGCTTTTTGATTCATGGGTTTGAAGATATCAACAAAACTGACCTTGTCAACCATGCCATATCTTGTAAATCCTACATTGTACCAAGAAACTACATAATATGTGAATGAGGTTTTTGCACAAGATATTCATGAAGAGCTCACCAAGCAATCATGAGATAAAGACAACTAGGAAAGTCTATGATGATGATAATATTGCACGCATAAACATATGAGCACGGTAGTTTCCAACCAAATGCAAAAACAGCAGAAAACATGTAATTGTAATACAGAAGACTGCAATATTCATTGAACCTGCTGTTTGATAATAAATTCACTAGAAATGTTGTTGTTTCTTGAATGTTTTACCTGTCTTCAAACAAGTTGGTAATGTAGCTTCCAACAACAATGTTTACTGGAAGAACTGTTATCCCAAGGCATCCAAGGAAAATTGCCACAGTGGTCGTTGACCAGCTAAAGTAGTATGTGGTAATGACGCTTGACTCAGAAAGTAATATCTCCATAGCATATTTGAGCATGAAATAAATCAGTAACTGGACCTGCAAGATATTGAGAGGGAGAAACAGCCAAAGTGAGAGACCATGTATAACTTAAATAGTACACACGCACCCTATGCAGCCACATGAACACAACCATGTGCAAGCACAAAAGCCCGCACGCTTGCATGCATGCATGCGCATGCACAACAATGCACAAGCACTCACGCGAGTGCGTACAGACACCCACACCCATACACATGTAGAGAGGTTTAGTCATGTGGAGTATCATTTGTTTTATCTTTTCACTGTATAGTGTGTGTAATCATGCAGAGTACCATATGGATGATGTCAGCATTATACAGATAGGGGTCCCATTGAGGCCACTTTCTGGTAGATCATGGTTTTAGAGTAACTATTGTGATTTTTTGAAGAATTTTGGTAAAGTTTTACTTGTGTTTTCTTAGATCTAAGAATTTTTTTTTAGAAAAATCTATTTTGTGGTTTCTCCCTTGCACTGATTTTGTGGGGGATTTTTTGAGGACTCTTGATGTATCGATTTGATGCATATGATATTTCCAAACTCCAGGAAGTTTTATCTTACAGATTTGTTAGGATTTGAGTGTTTGGAGATGTTTCTCATGCTATAATGTTGATGCCCCACTTGTTTGGACGTTATTTTGGGTTACGGACCTCTCGAATGTTGGCCATTTTGATATAGTTGTCCATTTTTTATGAGACATGTATGATGTGTTCCTCAGGAGTCATAAGTGAAATATGATTGGGCCTACCAATAGATGTTTTGAGATTGATGGATAAACTGTTTTATCCTACAACTCGATCTTGGCTGTCCATTTTCATGCCATTGATTGAATGGACATTCAGTGGCATCAGAAATGTTCATTGAATCATCATCATTGTTGCACCATGGCCTCCTCATAGTCGTATGGATGAATGGACAATCCAGATCAAGGTTTGAATTATTGTCTGAAACCAGTACATATCGCCCAATATGGACATGTTTCGTCCATAAACAATATGACTGTTGATGCAGGAGAACTAACCACTTGCTCTAAAAGCTTCAACTGATAGAGCGTGGCAAATCAATCCCTTTATCTCATAGCCCAAGCCCCATATCCCATCGGTTAGGTCCTCGGCCGAACTCGCCTCGTGGGGCCCACATCACATGGGTTCCGCCTCACATGAGCTGCCAGCATCACACGGGCCGCCCACCTTGAGTGTGCCCCTACATCCCACAGGCTACCCCACTTGAGCCCGGTGTGAAAATGCCCCTGCATTAACTGAATCATCCCCAAGTGTTCCACTATGGGGTGATACAACCAGTTTCAGAGGTGACCAATACCGTAAATCAAAACCAATTTTCAATCCTTGGTCCAGATTGATGATTAGCTGTGCCACTTCATGGGGCGCACACACACACACATGTACAAAAACATATATTAAGGAATTGTAACTTTTGCATATCTTTAGCACCCAGTTCTCTTTGCTGATTTGAGGTAGCCAAATGGCTAGTTCGGAAATGATGTATTTGACTCATTAAGGTGTTAGGCATTCAATCATAAATCACAACCTTTAATGTGTAAATCAAATGAAATATTTATGTGCTCCACTTTTTTAAATGCATAACAAAATAAATTAAGAGATTCAAGCTACCGGTATAATAAATTGTTCATATCATTAATATAAATTTTTATCAAAAAAAAAAAAAAAGCCAAAAGAAACAATATAGAGGTGGTAGCAGCCATAGAAATATGTGTTAGGTATCAAGTTATCAACACATGAGCTCAAAGATTTGATAACTGTTGCCCTTCAAATGTCTGCAGCAATTGTGATCCTTCACTTCTGTCAAAGCAGTCAACTTTCTGAAATGGCTATTGCCATGCTAATAGATAGTTCATGGTTATGCTCAGAGATTCAAATGAGAACAGGCAAGTTTACAAGCCAAAAAAAAAAAAACATGAATGGCGATTAAGCTGCATTAGCATACACATGACAGTTTCACCAACTAACAATGATAAATATACACATACTGATTGTTATTTTTCATACATATTATCAAATAGATAATGCTTAGAGGGAAACTCCACACCTTAACAGATGGCGTAAGTAATCTATATGCTGATGCAATTGAATTAGCAGGCTTGTGTGAATGTTCTGAAGATTCTTCACTGCCATCACATTCTTGGCTTTCATCTTCATCGGTTTCCTTTTCTTCTGAACTTAAGAGCAAAGGTTGTGCAAGGCCTTTTTCCAGTTCCTCACTTTGTACTGGTCCTGTCAGAAATAAGAACCAAAGTTCACATATTATTACATATTGTGCCACTAGCCATTAAGAATGTATCTGAATTAGATACCAACTCAAAAGATCACAAACTTGGCAATAAAAATGAGAAGATGCCCTGAACCAGATGGCAATTTCAGAGAATATCTACGTCACCATCTTTGTTGAAGTTGTCATCGTCATCATCATCACCATCATGTAAAACTTATCCCAACTAAGTGGGTTTGGCTACATGAATCCTATTCCCACCATTGTCAAGATTCATGATAAATAGGAACTTTGATGGAAGAAGTGTATTACTAACAAATTATAGACTAGTGAACACAAGAGAATGGTTCTAAACATCTTCCAATGAGATATGTATTGCATGATATGTATATGTTTCTTGACCGTTAAGTAAGGAATTTTTTTCGAGTATAACAAGGAAACTTATGAATCTGGGTCAGCGAATCTACAAGAGTGATAAAAAAAGACGCATCCCTACCATTAGTTTCGCAGATCATATATCAGACCATCAGATTGTAAATCAGGACCTAATCAGGCCTATCCGACGGTCCTGATCACAGCTATAATATATTCCACCATCTAGATTGAAGATCTTGACCTTTTTTTATGACGATAGGATGTCCCCGCCCCCTTTTGAGGCGAGACTTCCCTGCGGATGCATGTAATCACCCGCAAACCACATGCATCGGTTCAAGATCTTGACCATTTGACAGTCCAAATTGACAATCAGGACCACCCGACCATCCATATTGTTGACCTGTTGACCTGGATTACATCAATGGTCCATACCGTTCAGATCAGGCATCAGGACAGATCAAGGGTCTGAAGATCAAAGTTTTGATATCAAGTTTGGACCATATCTGATGGTCCAATTGGACTGTGGGGCACATTGATCCAGTCTGGTGGTCCATCGAATGTCAGATTGATCCCAGGGCCCACAAGACACCTTAATTGTCCATGTGCACAACTGGCCAACATGTATTGATGTCAGCTATCATATGCATGAGAGGGGTTTATACATCACCCATACTGCCAATCAAGCCCATACAACCAGGTTACCCAAATTGCCAACCCCCATAAGTTTTCCACACTGAATCTTGCAATCAGATTATGGTCATTTGCTATCCAGATAGCTATTTTTACTGATCCGATATACTGGTTCTATACTCCTAATGTATATTAAGTTGTAATGTAAATTTACATTATTTTTACCGACCCAAAATAATGGTTCTATACTCCTAATGTAGATTAAGTTGTAATGTAAGGGCTTGTTTGGATTTGTGGAAAGAGTGGGAAAGAAAACATTGTTTCTTGGGAAACCTTGTTTCTAGGAAATTGTGGTAAAAGGAAACTTTGTTTTCCACGTTTGTTTTTAAATAAGATCTTCCTAGAAATTTTGAGGCATGTTTCCCAATTTATTGTTTGGTCAAAAAATAAAATAAAAAATTGATGGTGGTTATTGGCATGCGCCAAATTAACACGTGACATGGAACGCTCAAAGATATATGGCACTTCTAGGTGCTTAAGCTTGATGGTGTCACACATACACATGAGGGGTGCTTGAAGTTGTATGATGACACATGTGACACACTAACACATTTGGGCACTTTAAGGTAGATGATGCCATAGGCACATAGGCACATGTGGCATGTTGTCACATGTAGCAGATATAGAGTGATTGAAAATGGACAATTGCTATGGGATGGTGGCACATGTGGGGCGCAAGTGAAAGATGGATGGTAGCACATGTACGACACAACAAAAGATGGACAATGGAAAGTTGGCACATGCGAGGCGCTTTGTACATGTGAGGCCCAAGTGAAGATGGATAATGGCACATGTGGCACATTGGCACATGTAATAAAATAGAAGATGGACAGCGGAATATTTGCATATGAGATGCATGTGATGCGATTGGAGAAGGGCAGTGGATAATGGCACATGTGAGGCGCAAGTGAAAGGTGGATGGTAGCACATGTACGACACAACAAAAGATGGACAATGGAAAGTTGGCACATGCGAGGCGCTTTGTACATGTGAGGCCCAAGTGAAGATGGATAATGGCACATGTGGCACATTGGCACATGTAATAAAATAGAAGATGGACAGCGGAATATTTGCATATGAGATGCATGTGATGCGATTGGAGAAGGGCAGTGGCATATATGTGTTCAACTCTTGAGAAATTCATTTTCCTTCAACCGTGGGAAAATGCCTTTCTTAGGGAGAGGTGGGAAAACAAATTTGTTGGTTTTCCAACAAAAAGAGGATGTGAGAAATGATGTTTCCCACCGATTCTCAACAAAAAAGTCTTCACAAACAATAGAAAAATGTGTTTCGTGGGAAACTGTGTTTCCTTTCCTCTCCTTTCCATGAATCCAAACCCAAAAGTTACATATGGAACCTGGGGATTTATACTTTGATGTATGCAATAGCAAATGCATGCGCTATTCCCACCATCCAACAATGGTAGGCGGTGATGTGGACATCAATGGTGCACCCTTTAGAGTGTACCAAAGGAGTAGGTGTCACCGACAAAGTACTAAAGCAGATGAGTTAATGTGGAAGGACGGCGGGTCCATCAGACCCGTCTTCTAACGTGCTACGAGTACAGGAGTGGCATGACCGCACCCTAACCACAGGCCCATGGGCGGATATCATACCTTGTCGTGCAGGTGTTTTAGTTTTAAGCGTCTTTTTGTTTTGTTTGTTTTTTTTTTTTTTTTAACTTGTTTTTAGGGGCTTTAGTGCACTTTTTATTTTTCTTTAGCTTATATATACACTGTCAGGAATTCTATTTTATTATTGAATGAATGAGAACTTGTATGCTTTCTTCATCTTTTAACAAAGAGATTAGGGATTCAGGATTGACCCTTGGGTGTTGAGAATTCCACCCCGGTTTCAGATTTTCCTTCTTTCTAGATCTTCAAGGTGTAGGAAAATGTAAGAATCAACCGTCTTCTTTTTTTATGCGCGAAAATCTATACTCTCTTTCATCTTGAACCCATCTCTTCTTCATCTCTTTCGTACCTATCTACATATTCCCTTTTGGTTTGAACGGAAAAGAGGGATGGTTAGTTAGGAGAATCGGATCCAAACTTGATTGTGGATTGACTTATGCTAGATTTAGGATATCCTCATATCCCGAGGTCCCCTCTTTTTTACTGTTTACGTGATTTTATGCTAAGGGGCGTGATCCTGACGGAATGATTTCATCTCTATGTTGAGATTTGCTTAATCCTCTTGATTAAGAACAATAAGTTAATTAATTTTATTATTTGAATATTTTTAACCTTGATTATTTATGCATCTAGGGTTAGGCCATCACATGTCCCTGCATCGGGCGGGAATCTTAAAAGAACATTGCAAAAGGAGCATTAGAATTTGCATTTTGAAATGCTTGCCCAATTCCTGCCTTCCATCTTTTTAATGGAGACCAATAATGTGCACAATATGCCTACTGCTTGCATTTAAGGCTTTCTCTTTCTTCTATCTTTGTATTTTAGCACAATTTAGCTACTATTAAGAATTCAAGTTAGCTCAAGAATTTATGAACTAAGATTCACATATATCGAAAAATATCCATAAGTGTTAAATTTTGCATAAGATGCACAAGAAAGAAGAACATTAAATGAGAGGAAAAGGAGACCCTTATGCATAATGATACCCTCGCCACCCTCAAATATCTAATGAACTAAGATATAGATAATATACATTAATCGAAGTCATTATATAAACTTGTCGATTGTAATCAACCTATGTAATATGACTATTGGATAGGGCTTGATTGCTAACAACCTATGTACTAGCCTATTACATTGCGCCTATGGGGGTTTTGTGCTCTCATCGCCAGTCCCCAGCCCGAATAAAGGAGGGTTGCCTCAGGCTGGCATCCGGCATCAAATTATGCCATAACATTCCAAACTCATGCTTGGGCATTTGAAGTTATGGCCATTGATAGAGTGGAATAGCAGAAAAGGATTCATGCCGCCAACCCCAATTAGTTGGGCTAAGACTAAGATGATGATGAAATTGATGACCTGAAGTCAATATATAAACATATGAAAGGACATTTCAACTTCTCAGGTTTTCTCAGGGTCCCTATGTCCATCAACTCATGTCCACATGATGCAGCAGGAAGTGGTTGGGACTTGGGATTAATCTGGGTCCATATAAGCCTCAGATTTGGATCCGGATTCAAACAGACCATTTCCAGTAGCATCATTTTGACATTAGAACAAGTATTGAACCTTCGGAATTCTTTTTTATTTTTGATTCCTGCACCAGATTTCTGGTTGTTAGCTTTCCTACACAGATATGGTCACTGGAATTCCAGATCTGCTGCAATCTCCCATTTTTTTATTTTTTTATTTTTTTTCCTTTTTTCTTCTTCTCCTTCTTCATCTTCTTTCACTCGTCATTTGAACTCTTATCTTTACCCCTTATCCTAACCCAAAGATTTAACCCTATATCCCAACCGTAGTTACCTGTAACCTTAAATGGCTCTCAAATCCCATTCCACAAACCAAATGAAGTTTCTATACACCAAAAAACTGACAGCCTTCTTAATCCTTACCCTAACTGCAGAACACGAATCCCTGATTAATCAAATCCAGACTCTCGTTTTTTAAACACACACACACCACAATGGGTACCCTCGAACCCATGACCTCTGTGTTGAAACTCCTGTGAATCTACCACTGAGCCATGAGTAGGGACCCCAAATCCAGCCTTATTTACCTAAACCATATGTCTCATTCCATTGCAAACTATAACCTTTCCACACTAATAACAACCTAACGGCGGTGGGGAGGGGTTGATCACGCTGGGATGCTATTGGGTTGAACCACATTCCAATACTTTCTATTTTGATGCGAGTATGGTGTCATAAAGATTTAGGGTTTCGAATCTGCTATGACAAAATTCAGATTCAGACCATTCCAATTCCTGCTTCTGCATGTGGATTTCTGGTGGGATTTAAATCCAGAAGCCTAAGCCCAAATCTAGTCTGTTGTGTACCAAAACCAGATCTGCAACATCCTTTTGAATTAGATGCCATACTTCCTAAAGGATTCTTGTCTCAGATCTGCTGCACAAAAATCCAGATTTCTAGTTGCCATTTTCTGCTGCTGAGAGTAAGATTCAGATTCTGAATTTTGCAACTTTGTGTAAGTTTTGGATCCATGTTTGAAAATTACAGATCTAGAAACAGAACCTGCAATCTGGTTGCACCACCATGTCCAAGTTGCATGGGCATCTTCAAATTTATTACTCTGAAGTCTCAAGGAATAAATTGGTAAAGAAATCACACATGTAAAGATGATAGATTGTGTATCACCCAGTACATACCAAGACATCATGGTTTTGGAGCACAGGATTGGTAATTAGAACATTATACAAAAGGCATGAACTGGGACGGTGATTATTATAAAAAGCTATAATATTAATAATCAGCTTCAGAAGGAAGATCTCTCAAATAAGACCTGGCTTAACCTCGTCCAAGAAATATTTAAATACTTCGAAGGTTATTCATTCAGCAGCTGCCTAATTCTGGCTAAATCTTGAAGAATGTGAAAGAAAATTTGACAAGCAACAATATGCATATGGAATTCACAATGTGTAGAAGATCAGATTGTTTCTTCAAAACATTAAAAAAATAGTGAGAGAAACAAAGTTGAGTTACCAGAATTTGCTTCCTGCGGTTGATGGTTGTCTTCAGTGTCACGAACAGGCTCTTTAAAAGAAATCAACAACCAAATTAAATAGATGAGCCATGCCACAGCCATAACCCAACCTGGTAAGGTGTCTGCATTGATTGTGATTATGAAAATCTTAAAATTAGTTTGAAGAAAACTGGCAAGTGCAGGACCAATTGCCATCCCAAGGGCACCAGCAGTAACAAAAGCTGCAGAAGCTTGCATCCGTATGTTAAGTGGTACACAATCACTGATGTAACGTCGGTTAACAGCTCTTGCAGAGCCCAATCTGCAATCATCATAAATGTCTTCATGTCAAGGATATAAACTAATCAAATAAAGCACTAGCCACTAGCGACTTGCGAATCATCAAACTAGTCTTCATTATAAAGCAGAAATAAGCAAAAATGTTGCTTGGGAAACAGAAACAATGGACCCAAGTGAATGTTGAAGACTCTGAGGAAGTCAAATGCTCAACCTTACATGAACCCTTAAAGTTGACTCTTTCATTACCATGTAAATGTACAAATCTCATACAAGGCAATAATGGGAATAGGTGTTTGTGTTCAGGCAATAGGAATCCACAATACAACTCTTCAGGCATTAAATCAGGTGACTGAGACAAGCAACCAAAGTAAAGAAGAGGAGAGAAAAAAACAGAAGAAAACATTTTCATGCAGCTGAGGCAATAATTATGACAACAACAATAACATGGAAATGAGAAAAGAAACTTTCAGATATGAATATGGACAGAGTCACAAGAAAAGGAAAAAGGTCACTTACCCACAGAACAGGCGACCAATTAGAAGAACGGCTATTGAATCAAGATCATAGGCCAAAGCATACAACACATTGCCCACAAAGAGAACTACACTGCTAAAAATAAGAGGTCTGAAGTATGATTTATTTGACCATGCACTAAAATACACTGAAGAAAACACCTGGGCAACAGCCATTGACCCAATTATAACACCACAAACTGTTGCTGCAGCTCCAAGACTCAGTGCATAGTTGTCTGCCGTGGGGACGATGATGTACGTGTTAACCATATAAAGGAAAGTATTCACCAAGTTCAAGGCAAGAGACATGAAATGGTATTTCTGTTCATCAATAGGATCCTCCGCTGGAGATGGCAACTCTTCTTGCATAATGAGTGCATGTTGTCCTAAGAAGTGTAGGAAGTTTGTTGAGTGTGTCAGCCTGTCTACAGCCGCTTTTATGGAATCAATAACAGGGTCCTGCAGTGCCCATCACACAAGTAACTACAATAAGATGGTGGATACATGTAAAAGAAAAAAATGGGAGATGATATTCAAATAAGCCTGTGGCTAACTGAAACAAAAATACAATAAAACCTGCAGAGTAATAGATGGCTGATCATAAATTGACCAATAGCTTCCCTGGCGGTCTTGGAGATCTGCAAGATTGCGAGACAATGCTCCAACAACAGCCCCTATTCCCTGCATATACTATTATTAGTCAAGACAACGGCTCCACAATAAGTGTACTAACATGAAATAAACAGTCCTTTCTACTCAAGTCTACTTTTGATCGGTAAATCTTTTATGTTGATAATTGTTGAATAAAACCTTCATTGAAGACTAAAGAAAAATAGATAATAGTAGAGACAAATATTTTGCATATTCTTTCAAAGGTCACAGAAGATATGAACTCTGAAATGGAATTATTACCACATGCTTGAACACTTGCTGCAGCTGGGAATATGGATGATTTGCACGAGTGGTTACATAATAATCTGTGAATCTATAGCCAAAGCGTTTATCAAACTTCTTTAATATCTTTCTCAGGCCAATAGCATTGATCTCAACAAAAAAGAGCAACCTTAGAAGGTCCTGTCCCACCGCTCTATATTCTTCACGTAATTCAGATATCTGTGATATAACTGGATGCTGCTGGAGAAGCGCATGCCGTTCTCCTAGCTTTTCTATCCTGCTTGCAAGAAGCCCTTGTTGTTCTAACAGAAACAGGACAGTCTTTTCGATCTGAAACCAGAAAGCACACATACTTGTACATAAAATAAATCACATGATAAGCATAAAGCCTTCTTGTAAGCCTTTAAATCAGCTATTATGACTAAGATTCCAGTAATCCATGATGAATATATACCTAAGAAATTAAGGAGAAATATCAATACTATTCAGCACGAATACTGCAACGAAGTAGCATGAAGCTCTAGTTCCAAAAGAGCAGAGTTCTTTTCAACGAGGAACTCTAAAGAAGAAACACTTATGTGAGCTCACCAAATACATTAGGTTAGATTCTCATTTTGTACCTAGCTAGGTCTCTGTGGACACCATTTGAACACCTTGTCTCAGAAGGAAAAAAAAAAAAAAAGGAAAAAGACAATCAGATGGTAGATGTACTAAGGAAGCCTTTAGTAGGGATGAGTTTCAGCCTATGTTACTCAAGCATGGGTACAGGTATGACATACTGCAAGAATCAGGCAGCAGTGGATCCTCTAAACCCCAAATTATCAGGACATTTATTGGTTATAGCTAACAACCCATACATAAAATCATGTTAAATATTTCTCAACAACATGCACTAGTCATGCTTGAACCCAATTGGCATGGTTAATCTAAATTCGAATAATTAGCAGGTCTAGACTTCGGAACCTGTGTAGAAAGAACTATAGTAGCAGTCTTCGTTCATCCTTAATACCTAATCCAGTTACTCCTGTATTTTGACGAATCCAGGTATCATACTTGCGACTTTTCTTGAGCATAACTAAGAATGACTGATCTACATTCTCCACCTCAAGGGTCAGTTGTAAAATTAATACCTAATCCAATACTTTTCCTTTATTTATTATGGGTTTAATATCATTATGAAGGAATCATTTTATTCTTTTTGTTGTACGCTTCACCCAAAGGTATTTCAGCCTATCAAATTGCAATCAAAGTGGGCCCAAATATATCTAAAAATTAATGAACTTTTCACATTCTCTCATCTCCGAACTCTTTTCAGAGGTCCCCATGACTGACAAAACCATTGTGAAGTGGCAACAGAATAAGCTCTCTCTCAATGTACTAAATGCTCATGATTCTGATGGATCTCTTCAAAATTTTAAGACAGACCAGACTGTCGTTCTTTCTCTGGTTCGTACATCAATTGGCGGGTACAAATGAAGCAGGAATTGAACATTCCCCACACAACACTATTTGAAATTCCTAGATATGCTAGCTTCCAACAGTATTAATCATCATATGTTGTTTCCTGACCTTTCAAACGAAAGCGTATCTGAGACAATAGTTGATTTAGTTTTTTCCTTCCAAAAGAGGCTATGAGATTTTCAGTAAGCAAAACACAGAAACATATGCATCTTCATGACTTTAAAGATGTGTACACGTTGATGGCTGCAAGAGTTATTATATGTCCACACAATTTCACATACCTGGTTATCTAGCATTCTTGAGAACTCTTTGAGAACATGGCGTCGATCTTGAACCCCTTCTTGGATTTGTTGAGCATATTGCTTTACTTTCTTCTTCATTAACTTGTAGTTAATGTAGTACCTGGGAGTCACTAGAATGTCAACAAGGATAATCCCCAAAGCCAGACATTGGGCAAAGTGCAACATTCACATGAGATTGATATAGAATAGCTCAACTTCCAAAAAACATTTCCTTTTAGTAACATATAACATGAGGAACACAACACAATCAAGAAAATCAAACACGTGGATCCCAATCGTGTAGACCACGTAAATCAGAAGACGGGTTATCATCTACACCGTGGACATAAATGAAGAAGTTGAGGGGTTTGATTTCCACCACCAGGTACTTCTAACAACCAATAAAAATAAAAATAAAATCTAAAAATATTTCAATAAAACAATTCAAATTTCCAGTGTAGAACAGGACATATTTAAGGCACAATTGATGTGTCGCATTTCACATCATGTATGCATTGAGAGCTGGTCGGTTGTGAAATCATTCACATTCATGTTCGAAATTTAGTAGGTGTGAGTATAGAGATACTCTATGAATATGTAACTATTTGTTCCACTGCAAAGAAATACAATAACTGAGGAGGGCACTGAAAGAAATATAAAAAGAATGAAAGTAATTTTTAAGTTTTAACATCACTCTTACAAAGCTAGGATATCACTTGATTTGCTATTGGCTCCCAATAAGAGGAAAAAGTCTTAGTAATTCATTTAAGCGCCATATGGAATAAAAGGGTATGTTGCTGTACTGGGATGGTCCATATTAAAAGGACAGCTAGAAATGAATATCTACCACAGATTTATTAATTTCCAAGACGAGGGAATGGAAGAGTGCACACAATAGATGTTTTAAGACCTTTCAGGCCTAGCAACTTTTATTAGAATAAAATCTTTGTAAGAAACATACCCTCGCCATTCTGGAATTTGCCGTTCCTTCAACTTCTTCCCAAATGCAACCATCTTGTGCTAAAATGAATGACACTATATGAAGAAACAATGAAATATTAGTAAGAAAGTGAGATCGAAAATAGAAAGGAGCATTTTATAAAAATGATACATTTATCAAAAGAAGAAGAAGAAAAGAACTGATAGAATGTTCATTAAACATATCATTGTGTCTCTGCCGAAGGGACTTAATAAAAGAAACTAAGACTAGAATCTGCAGTTCCCTTGTCATGTGATTTTGCAAAAACACAAGTCGTGTACATGCAGACAATGGTTTTGCAATTTCTTGCGAGCATCCCCTTGAATAAATCCAGTGCACTTATATTGTTTTTAATGAAGAAAGCGACCGTAAGAAGAGTTATATAGGAAATATGCTAATCCTTGTCAATCAGCCCATTCCAAGGTCACTTACTTGGGAGTATTAACAAAATAGCCAACGAACAAACAAAGATCCTGATTTTGACAATCATGTTGTGGTTGCCATGGATATCCCTTTACCCAAATAATCTGACATGCTAGACAAATGAGAGATGTGGACTGTTCATCAGGCAGTATCCACCACATATGTACCCTGTCCTAAAATGAGGCTGATCTGCTCCACGCGGCGATACATGTATGCCAAATGGACGGTTTAAAACGATCTGGCCAATCGTCCACATTCCGCATGCAGGTGTGACCCACCTGATGAGCAAAGCAACCCCATTTCTAGGCGGTCGGCCAGACTGATAAATAGCCTGATCTCGCACAAGTCAGAAATGTCTGGACATGTATCGACCAGCACTTTAGCATGAACAAAAATGGAAATATGCTGGGTTCCATGTTCATATACATACATTTGCAACGTTTCTCGTACATAGTTTCCATTGTAATGAATCCCAATTCAAAATGAACCTCGAAAGAAATCGTTTGCAGACAGAAGAAAAATATATATAAACTAACAAAGATCGAGCAATACGATCAGACACAGTTTCCAATCCCTCATCAGACAAAGTAAGATCAAATTCATCCTGAAAAGCTACTAAAAACGTAAGATGGCACAGAACAGAACAGAACACCGCATATTCGAATTGAGAGCAAAAAAGCATTACCGAATAGAAATCCAAACCAACTTAGATGACCATCAACAAACAACAAATCGGATCGAAAGGTGTCGATTGATCCCGTTCCAAACAACTGCAATTCAAATCCTCTGTCGCTAAAAGATCGGATCTCCAACGCGGAAAGAGAAGGCCGTAGGATCGGGAATCGATCTTCTGAAGGTGATCTCTAAGGGATATGTGCAAGAAATCACCTATTGAGATTCAGCTGTGAGGATTTTTCTTCTTTAGGTCTGGAGAGAAATCTCAGAGAATCCAAATGCATTCAAAGAAGAGGTGAAGGTGAGTTGCAGCTTGAAGACTCTTCAAGTGAAATTCGGGAAAGTGGAATCGACTGAAATTTTAGAAGGAGCTTTCCATCACAAGCATATGATGATATTGCAGAGAGAGAGAGAGAGAGAGAGAGAGAGAGTTCTGCTCTGATTTGAAGAAGCGGAAACGAGGACGGGGCTCTCGTATGAAGGATTTGTGTTTTTTTCGTTTTTTAATTAAGGGCAGTGGAAATTTTATTGTGTCGCCGGATACTCTGTTTGCCAAAATACCACTTTCCTGCTTTTTGTCCCCGTTTGCTGATTGATTTATCTCAGGCAATTACACAATTTCAATTAGACTGCAACAACCACAATTTTACTGCTTGACGCAAAACATAGGTTCCGTATTCAATTTTATAATGTTCTGCGGGAGCTGGACGCGCGAGTTTTTGTTTCCAGGACAAAAGAGGGCGTGTGGGGCCCGCATGATATCTATGTTACATCCTGCCCATCCATCAGTTCAGCAAGCTAATCAACGGCGTGAATTCAAATATTATGCAGATCTAAAAATCAATGGTTGATAAATAGGAAAGAGAGGGGATGGGACCCCATTAGGGAAAGATAAGAAAATTTCCAAAGTGGATTGCGTGGTGTGCTACACACCACTGATCTCGGTGATGTGTTGACGTCATCAGGTTCTGTGGGCCTAACCATGATGTATGTGTTATATCCAAACCGTCCGTCCATTTTGAGAAATCGTTTTAGGGATTGAATTTAAAACTGAGATAGATTCGAAGTTCAAGTGGACCACACTACAGAAAGTAGTGGGGATGGAATGTCTACCATTATGGGTGGTCACGGAAGTTTTGGATCAATCTGATATTGTTATTTTACCTTCATCCAGGTCTGTGTGACCTTATGAACAGTTTGGATGGCAAATTAATATAATGGTAGGCCCTAAAAAGGTTTCAACGGTGGAATCATTGTCCCACTGCTTTCTTTGGTATGTTCCACTTCAGCTTTTGATCTTCCTTATTTTTCGGTCATGCCCTAAAATGATTTTCAGTCCTGACCTAAAATGATCTCGTAAAATGTACAGATGGTGTAGATATCACACATACATCATGGTATGGCCCACAGGAATTAGTAACGTCAACCGACCACCGAAGTCGGCGGTGCGCGGCACACCAAGCAATCCGCTTGGAAAATTTCGGCTTCCCAAACTACCGTTAAAACCTTCCGGGGCCCACCTCAATAATCGAGTCGGGCCGTGACTGTGGGCCCATCTTGATGTATGGGGCTGTATATCCATGCCGTTCATCCGTGTTTTCAGCACATTTTATTGTACGAGCCCGAAAATGATACAAATCTAAATCTCAGGTGTATTACACCACAGGAAACAGTGGTAATTGAACGTGCACCATTAGAAACTTTCTAGTGCCTACCGTAATATTTATTTACCATCCAACCTTTTGATAAGTTCAGGGAGACTTGGACAGAGGGAAACGCAAATGTCAGCTTTATTCAAAGATTTTACGGCCCACAAGAATTTTTTAATGGTCAGTCACCACTATTTCCTGTGGTGTGGTCCACATGAGATTTTTATAGCTTTTTTTTTGGTCCACTACTCTAAAATGATATTGAAAAACGGATGAACGGCGTAGATTTACAATAAACTCATCAAAGTGCTCCTTACGGTCACGGCCTGACCGAACTTGGTGTTACCCCGACCGGACCGAATCTACTCTCAATTGCATGTGCCGCGCGGCTTACAGGAAATTCCAGTTGGCGGAACCCATGTAGAAATAACCTGATGAACGGTTTGCATTGCATATAAACATCAGGGTAGGCCTGTAATAGTGTCAAAGGTGATCAGGCCATTCCCAACTGTTTCCTACCGGGTGGTCCACTTGACCTTTGGATATCTCTCATTTTTTATATAATATGATAATCTGAGCTGTAGAAAAATATGGACGGAGTGGATTCGATCTTGTGGGACACAGGGAAAATGTGACCTTGTATGAAAATCGGGATCGAAGATCAGGTGGGCTACACTGCCGTAGGAAACTAGGAATAACACTGGCATTCCGTGCGTACTTATGAAGTTCCACACCATTGCTGGCAACCCTTCAACCGTACGGTTGCAGAGTTTTACAAAAATCCATACCGTCGAAATAGCTGGCCGTATTCTGGATAGAGCATGGTCCGAAATTAAACCAAAAGGATTATTTATTTTTGCCCACCAGGAATTTGGACAGCTCTCTGTTTTACTATTTACTGTCCATTTGATATCTGACGGTTAAGATTGCTTGATGAGTTTTGATTTTATACATATGACCGATTTGCAATGTCTCCCACTATTTGGATGGTCTGGATAGCCGTACAGGGGCGACACATGGAAGGACCATGAATCGCCTGGTGGCCCACCTAATGCATCGACCTGCCTTTTTTGTTTTTACACGTGTTAGGTTAACGGTGGGAGATGAATGGCCAGGATTTCGCACGTGCAAGGTGATGCCGCCTTTTTCATTCACTCGTGCGGGTGGGGTGGGCCGAGTCCTCCGTTCGGGAGATTGTAACGGGGAATTTCTCGTGGCTGACCAGGCCGGAATAGTGGTGAGATTCGGTCCGGGATCTCGGAGGTTCCAGTCAGGCCCACCGTGATGTCTATCTTACATCCACACCGTACATGCGTTTATCCGGATCATTTTAGGACATGAGCCCAAACTTGCATCAGATCCAAATCTCAGGTGTACCACACCACAAGAAACAGTGGTGATTGACCGTTAAAAACTTTTTATGGGTCACAGAAGTTTTACATCAAACTGATATTTGTGTTATCCCTTCATCCATGTCTTTGTGACCTTATGAACAAGATGGATGGAAAATAAACATTCCAATGGCCCCCAGGAAATTTTTAATGGTGGTTGTTAAATCACCATTGTTTCCTGTGGTGTGATCCATCTGAGATTTGGATACTGCCTCAATTTTAGCTTCCTGATCTAAAATGATCTGACAAAACGTATGGACGGTGTGGATATAAGAAATATGCATCATGGTGGCCCCACAGGGATTCACTTACCTTGCATTGAAAGAAAACGGATACGCTTGTGATTATCCTCTTATTAGTTTGTTTTTATCGTGTTTCACACGTTCTCTTAAAAGATACGAATTATTCGATGCTGTGGAAGAGTAGGAACATTCATATGAACGCAACTTATCACTGTACACGTGTCCTGAAATCCGAACCATCCTAATCGTGGCCGTCAATGTATTGGACGCGGATTGTGGGCTGCAGGGACATATGTGGGCCCACCATGATGTATGTCTTATACTCACCGTCCGTCCATCTGCTTCGACAGCTCATTGTAAGACATTAGGTCGAACATGAGTCGGAACCAAATCTAAGTGGACCACACCACAACAAATTTGAAACCTTGGTAGGGCCCACCGTGACTTTTATACTACGCCTTTTCAATTCTTTCATCATCAGGTGATTCCGACATGAATGAAGGGAAAACGAAAGATATGAGGTTGATTTAAAACTTCCTGCAGTCCCAATACACTGGCTAGTGGACGATGCTCTGTGGGGCCCACCATAATGTATGTGTTTTATCCACGCCGTCCATGCATTTTTCGGATCATTTATGGCATGAGCCCAGAAACAATGGAGATCCAAATCTCATGTCGGCCACACCACAGGAAACAAGGGTGATTGAATGCACACCTTTAAAACTTCCGGAGGGCTAAACAAGCTCTGGATGAAACATATATTTTTGGTTTCCCTTCATTTATGTGGCCTAATCAACAAGTTGGATGGAAATCAACATTGGGCCATATAAGAAGTTTTTAATAGTGAGCATTCAAGTACTTTTGTTGTGGTGTGGTCCACTTGAGATTTGGATCTGTCTTGTTTTTGGGCTCATGCTCTAAAATGATCTGGAAAAATAAATGAATGGTGTAAATAAAACAGATATAGCATGACGCATGTTTGCAACGTTCGGTTAAATGGTGTGGAATTGTGATGTAGAACGTGTCACACATACGTTCCCAATATAGTTGAGCCAAAAGAAAAGAAGATGAACCGTGAATTGACCGTAACTTTTGATCTGGGTATCATTATGGGGCGTACAACCTATCAATCTTTACTGAAACGGGCCATCCGAGGTGAACCGATCCACAAAGTGGGTCGCATTTGTCCGTTTTGTCAGAAAACGTGCGCCTTCAGCTTAAAAATGAATTTTTAGAAAAATTTTACTATTTTTAATAATTCTAATTTTTTTTATATTTTTAGAGTTTTAGATTTTCTTTTCTTTTAGAAATAACTTTTAATTATACTAGGAGTTAGAATTTTGCTATTTTTGCTAATTACGAATTTTAGTTTATTTTTTTCTATATTAATGGTGTAAGGAGACACATTAGACAATTATCAATAATCAATTAATCAATTTCGAAATTATTAGAATTTATTTCTATTTTATGCTTTCTTTTCTCGTGGATTCGAGAAGTCTATGTGAGGAGTCCAGAGAAGCTCCGTAGATTCGGAGTAGTTATCCTCATCACGTTCATTCTTACATCAAATTGCATCTAGTCTGTCGTAAATTTCATCTTCATTTGGAAATGATTGAATTAATCCAAGTACCGTATGGTCGAATCTCACAGTAGATATTGTGGGACTTTGTTAAATTTTGAAATCCACTAGATTTGTGGGCCACCGCTGTTCATGCACATGGCTTATCCATGTCACCAATCCATATATGTTCCTTTTATAAGTAACAATCAGGTTGCACGTGGATTAAAGAGAGCATCGTCAGTTGTGAACTTTGGTACGTTGATTACAATTCCATGATCCACCAAACACTGGTTCACCTAATATACTGCTTTCCCTAAAAGAAGAATCCAATACCAAACATGAGATTGGACAGTCAAAATATCATAGTACTTCCAGTCATATAATTATTGTTTAATAATGATGTTAATTCCACCTAATGTAATTCAATACCATTTTATCCTACATTCAAAGTAGGTTGTTTTAAAGATTAGATCTTCCCTCATGTTTGGACTTTGAACTAAAATGAGCTGACAAAGTAGATGAGTGGATATAAAACATACATCATAGTGGGCCCCATAGATCTTATAGCCACGTCTCTACGATCTAGGTTAATGAGATTGAAGAGAATGTCATTTTCAGTGCCTGATTTGGCAGGGCAAACACAAGCACCCCATGCCTGCGGATGTGGCAGCATGTGCACCGCATTGAATAGCATTTTCTTAATTGAAAATTGAAGATTTTATTAAGAAGGAAGAAAAGAAAAACAAATGAAAAAGACAAAAACATCGAAAATAAAATAAAAAATAAAAAATACAATGTCAAGTACCCATCTAGATAAATAGCTTGTCCATGGTTTGTCTAATCTAAAAATTAAACTGAACTAAATGAAAATCCTAACCATTCATTCCGCAATGACTAAATAACTATCTGAATGGAAATATGTGGAAGGTTTATATTTAAGAAAATATCAGTTAACTAGAGGATGAGTGTTGAGGAAGAGCGTATTTTGTATTAGGACCCACAATGTAGATGGTTTAGATCCACGTATACGTGTGGAACGTGTATCTCCAGTGTGAAAAGGTATAGAAAATAGCTTTTGAGGTTATTTAATTAATGCAAGATGATGGTGCCTGAAAAGTTCACGTGTTTGGAGCCCATGTTTGGATGGTTCATTAGTTTGTGCATCTAAGAGTCTAACGACTTTTTGGAATTGAAACTAACCATTAGCCTAACCATTTGACCTGAATGCTTCGGCTTAAACCATCAAAGGCTCTCTTTTTTCTGAATGTTTAGAATTTTTAATTAATTTTGAGTATGAGTACTAGCTTGGATGATGAACACATACATCATGTGTATCATTGTCATTGCTTTCTGCAAGACTGTGTTTCTCTATGCTCCACTGTATCTTTCAACTCCACTCTCTCATACAATTATATTTGGATGGACAAGGAAATGCTTTTATGAAATGTTGTAATGAGTTTGGATCATCTGCTTATTACAAATAGAATTTTTTTGCTTAGTGCAATATCATACATTGCATTTAGGGGCTGTTTGATTGTTAATTTCCCTGATAAATACAGGGAAATAAGTAATTATTACTTACCCCACCTGCTTGAAATTCACCGTGAATTATGTTTCGAAAAGCAATCCATACACGTTAAACAATCATTCACTCCAAAAGCTTAAGCTTTTAGAGTGTGGCCCCCATGTGAGGTGGCTTCATTTCCCGGTCCCTGGGCCGGACCTGATTTTCCTGACCCCTCTCGTGGGAGAATAATATATTAGCAAGGTATGTTTGCTGCTCTTGAGATTCGAACATAGGACCTTTCACTTTGATACCATGTTAAACAACCATTCACTCCAAAAGCTAAGCTTTCAGAGTGTGGTGTATCAATGTATATCAAGGGACTTTATCACTTCAACAATACAATATATGTTATTACCAATTTAAATATGTGGGCCCCAACATGATATATGTGAGTTATCCACACCATCCATCCTTTTAAAAAAATACATTTTAAGGCATGAACCCAAAAATTAAGAAAATCAAAAGCTCAAATGGACCACACCTTAAGGAACAATGATCATTAAGACATTAATGGTTAAAAGTTGTTTTCTCCCTAGGGCCCACATTGATGTTTATTTGTCATCCAACCTGTTCATATGGTCACACAGTCATGAATAAAGGGGAAACAAAAATATCAGTTTGATCCAAAACTTTTGGGGTCCTTAAGAAGCTTTCAATGGTAGGAGTTCAATTCCCATTGTTTCCTGTGTTGTGGTCCACTTAATCTTGGGATCTGCTTCCTTTTTCAGGTGCCCTAAAATGAGTTGGCTAAAGGGATGGATGGTGTGGATAAGACACACACATCATGGTGGGCCCCATAATTTAACATTTTTCTCCTCAGGTGACATGAAGAGTGTTATAAATGAAAGGTGGCGGTCAACACCACCTTGAAAATCCAACCAGAAATATACTAGTAAATAATTATTATCCATTTACCTTGAATTACAAAATCAAACAAGCCCTTAATGTAGAAGTACTGACAACGTGTGTGGAAAAATTAGACACTTGGATGGAGAACCAAGATTCCATAAAAATGATAAGAAAAAGAAAAACCATACACATATTATAAAGAAATTTGGAAGGATTATTATTAAAGCACTCATTACTTATATCTTAAATAAGTAATAAATTGACTTAGGAGACATCAAACACCTGTGCTATGACCGGTGTACTTTTTTCTCTTACGGGAGAATAAAGGATACTAGGGACATAATCATAAGGAGTTCGTCCAAGACAAATGTCGTTGGCAAGGAAAAGCACTTATGGCTTGTTTGTTTTTACAAAGTCAGTGTAAATGTAAATAGGTAATTATTATGGTTTACCGCGTTTGAAAATTCATACCTATTTGTGCCACTAAAACTAGTTCAAAAGAGGTAATTTTAATTTTTGAATCGTACGGTAATGTATATGATATATTCATTCCGTCCATCTATTTTACTACAATATTTTGAGCATAAGACAAAAAATGAAGCAGATACAACACTTAGGTGGCCCACAACAAAAGAAACGGTAGCCCCACAAAGTTTTTAATGGTAAGTATTCGATTCCCTTTTTTGTATGGTGTGGTCCACTTGAGTTTTGGATATACCTCATTTTTTTGCTCATGCTATTAATTCCAATGACATAATGGATGAACGGTGTGGATAAGCTAAATGCATCACAGTAGGACCCATATATATATGTTATAATATTTTCAGTTTATGTGTCAAGAAGGTAAGTAGTCAAACCAGGTATGCTGTAAATACAAGGGGAAATAATTATTACTCTTTTACCTAGTATTTACCAATGCACCCCTTAATGATCCATTTGCTCACGTGAACTGCGGTTACAAAAATGTAAGGACAGGCAATGGATTGATAATTATATGAACTAATGAGGCAGTTATTTTAAAGCCTATAAAAAAAAAAAAAAAAAGTATGAGGATGTAAATTTCATATTAATAAAATAGTTTCTTTTTTTTTTTCTGTAAAATTCTAATTAGAGGAATTATAAGGCTCCCATGCATCACTACCCTATTAACTCCCGGACGCCCAAATTTTGTACAAGTTCACACCACATTTTGGACATCCTAACCGTTGATAAGATTGGACAGTAATGGGTGGATAACACCCAAAAATTCGTCTAGATTATTGACCCTATCTATCCATCTATGACAACTATTATCCAACCGTTTGTGTCTTTTTCCCTGCCCGTTTAATTTTATCCTACTAATCAATGGGTTAGGATTTTCTGATCTGCTATGTTTTGTGAATTCATTCAGATCACTGGCTTAGATCACCGATCTGTTAATCCTATGCATACAAACCGTTGCATCAGTACACTATTCTCCATGCAATCATGATAATGTATGAGGACTTAATAATTCCTCTTTTTAAATGACTGAGATGATGGGTGGTGGGAGTGCAGTCCAAGTTGCATGATTGGGTCGGTTCTGTAATTTCCTCTTCCTTTCAAGAAAGATACTATAATGTCATTAAGACCACAAAACAAAACGCAATTAATGAAAAAAGACGTTTAAGACCGCGGATTTCCTGCGAAAGTCTTTCACAGAAATTATTGTGTTGGAATGTGGGTGGGGTCCACTGTGATGTATAAAATCCACTCTGACCATCAGATTCTTCCTTCTATTATAAGAAAAGGTGCAATATATCAGCATTATACACAGCTACGATGGAACACACCACAGGGAACAGTAGGCATAGGATGCCAGTTGTAGGTTTGTGCGTGAGGTCACCGCCAATCTTTCATCACCCGTTAATAAGGTGTAACTCCACCAGGATGAAATGAAAATACAACAATCAGGCACGCCCAAATATTAAGCTGGCTACTACGTGTGCACTAAATGGTTTTAGGACCAATTTTACGCTGTTTCCATTTGCGTGGCCCATTAAAGTATTTTATCAGTCAGATATTTTTCATGTACGGTTAAAATAACGGTTCCCATCCGATGGACGGAGTGGATTCATAAATAAAGTATGATGGACTATACAGAGTTTGGGTGTTTTACGCAGCTTCGTACAAGTGTTGTAGACCACTCCGGTCCAATCGCAGTCGCATTTGGTGGTTTCGTGCTGAACCACGGAACGAGAGACAGGAGATTACGGGCCCATCGAGGCACTCCATTGCAATTTTCGTGCCTCCACGTCATTCTCAGCACGTGTAAAAGATGAGTTGGGTAACCGTCCATTACGTGCTTACGATAGAGATGGACGCTGATTCCCTGAGAAAGCTCGTACATTAGCGAAACGTGTGTTGGTAAATTCTTACAGTTGAAACCTTCCTGGATCCACGTGTTATTTTATACAATCCATGCCATTCATAGAGTAACTCCTACGGGGATGAACCGAAAACATAAAAGTTGTCGTGATTCAAATCTTTTGCGGTCCCACGCGTGTTTCAACGGTGGATATTCAATCCTCCGTCGTGTGGCCCATATGAGATTTGGAATTCCATCAATTCTGGTCCATGTCCTAAAATGATCTTGCAAAATTGATGGACATAGGGGTGCACATGGAACCGGTAAAACTGGTAAACTGGATCGGAATCAGCCAAACCGCTAATTTTGAAGTGCATTCGTTCAATTCCGGTTCTGAAAATTAAAGAACCGATTAGATTGGTTTAGTTCTCTATTCAGGGTTATGTAGAATTGAACAGAACCGTGGAACTGATCTTGAAATCGAACTTCAAACCAAACTTGGATCTGAAACATGGAACCAATCTTGAAATTGAACTTGGAACCAAACCATCATAAGTAATAAATATCTAAAAACTAAAAAAACCCTTAATCTTTATACCATGATTTATGGTTTACAATGTATCTTTTGATTTATTCCATAAATGTATTTTTATATACCTTACACAATATCTAGACCATTCATCAAATGGATCACAACACGAATGGACATGGGTTATATTATATAAAAAATATACAATTGGGTTGGATTATCAAAAGCCCGGTACAGTAGAATCGATCCGAAACAAAATCGGATTTTACGGTTCGGTTCCAGTTCAGTTCTAGGGTGCAAATAGTCCGGTTTTAGTTCGGTTCTAGGGTCCAAACGGTCCAATTCCGGTTCTGATTTTCTTGAAACAGTTAAGAATGGTTCAGTTCTGATTTCACCTCATAGTCGGACCAAACTGATCCATGTGCATCCCTAGATGGACGTGATGAATTTTCCATCAACATCTCCGTGGGCGTGATGAATTTTTCATAAGCATCATGGTGGGCCCCACTTAACTTCCGTTGTAGGAAGTTTCCGGGAAAGCCTTTGGCAAGATATCCATGTCCAATAGCGATAGGCGGTGATATGCAGACGTGGATTTATTGGAAAAAGCCATTTGCAAGAAGTTTATGCGTGTGGGATTCGTTTCCGAGGCCACCGTGATGTTTTACAAAAATCCACGTGTCCATCACTTTTTCCGGGTCATTTTAAATCATGTGAAAAAAATTGAGATAATCGAAAACTCAAGTAGGTCACGAAAGAGGAAACAGTAGGAAAAGAAATGCGTACCATTGAAAACTTTTTAGGCTCTACCTTGTTGTTTATATTCCCTCCAAACCGTTTATAAGGCAACTCTCGTTGGGATGAATTGCAAACACAAAAAACTTGTCCTGATGAAAAACTTTAATGACCATACGAATTATTCAACGGTGGTCCTCACTGTTTATAGCAATCACAAAAAATTTGAATCACCACCGTCTCCTCTCGTCTGGCCCACTTGAGCTTTGTATAGGCTCGTTTCTTTGTGATATATCCTAAAATGATATCTCAAAACGGATGGACGGATGGACGTCTCACAAACATCCCGGTGGCCCCACCTAGAATCCCAGGGCAGGAACTTATGGGCCATCATCCAAAAATAATAGTGTTTGGACGCTTCCAGCCCTTTACTTGGAAAACGGATTGGCTACTCCCCCTGCCACCGGCCATTGGCTGGTGGTCGGTGCTCTGTGGGCCCCACCATGATGTTTGTGTTTCATCCATGTTGTCCATCTATTTTTCTAGATCATCACAGCGTACGAGACCAAAACTGAGGTATCTCACAATCTCAAGTAGACCACATTATAGGAAATAGTGTTGAATGAGCATGGACCATTAAAAACTTTTTAGGGCCCATAAAAGTTTTGGATCAATTTGATCTTTGTTTTTTTCTCTTCATCTAATCACTATTGTTTTCCCGTAGTGTAGTCCATCGGAGATTTATATCCTTCTAATTTTTTGGATCAAGCCCTACAATGATAGGTAAAAATAGATGAACGGCATTGATGAAATACATATATCATGGTGGGTCCACAGAGCACCTACCATCAGCCACCGGGCTAGTGGCAGGAGGAGCAGCCAATCCGTTTCCCTTTAATTGGGGTAAACGAATGAACAGTATTCAGTGATAAAAGAGCATTTATCAGAGGGCTAAGAAGGTCAAATAAAAGAATACTTTAGTTAGTAGTTTACAGAAAGCTTAGTCCACAGGATGTCCGGTTCAGATCGTCATACACATGTGACACGTGTGTGGTACCAATTTGGAGCATGAAAATGCGATTTCCATAGGTGGATGATTGGTCCTCGGGGAATAATAATTGCTCGGGCTTCTTAAATGCCCGGACAGAGAATGTTGTACGGTCTGGGATGATGGATGGTAATAAATGGTCAAAGCCAGAGACGTTAAGATGATATAAGTAGGCTGGTTCACGTATTTTGAAATCTTCGGATTGATGCTCTACCTGTTTGGTTTTCCCCAATAACGGTATTTGGAAGAAAAGTAAGTAATGATGGGTGTTTAACTTTTATTTGTTATTATAGTTGTTTTCGTTCACATGTTTGTTATCTATAACCTTTTAAGTGGACTCCGTACTAATCAGCAATCTCGTGTTTGGTTTATAGGGGTATTACATGCATTAAACCGGCTGTAATGCTACGATGTTTATCATCTTATTTTTGGATTTCACTGCATTGGCTGTTTGATTTTGTTTGTTTTCATTGCGTTCTCATACAGAAAAGTAGGCTGACGGTCTCTGGTTAATCTGTCATGGGCCCCACTTTCGATGCATGTTCCTCCTTGTCTTAGTATATGAGCCCCACTTTTTGCACATGTTTTTATAATGTTGTGCGTTAGTGCATCTATGGCACAGCGTTTTCATTCATCCACGCCATTCATCTTCGGGCCCCAGTTTCTAACGGTTTTATGTCCACGTCGATCATCTGTGGGCACAACTATTTGAAGTTGTCGTATTCACGCAGTTCATTTGTGGTCCCCACTTCCTATAGTTGTTTTATCCACCCTGTTCAACTGTGGGCCCCACTGGTTAAAAATATCACTCAGTTACTGCATTATCACCACTCATACAACGGGACTGACCGATGGTAAACCTTTTTTCTGATTATACAATTACAACAGATAAACATAAATACTTCCGAAGAAAAAATATTCTATTAATTATCTGTAAAGTAATATGAATGTGATACTAAAAATTTATATGAGACGATGTGAATATAACATATATTGAGCAAGTAGATTCTCACATTATTGAAATCAGCATGAGTCTCTTTAACTATCGAATTATTAATTTTTAAAGCTGTTAGAGTACAAAAACATTGTGTTATTCTTCAAATCACTTTGGTAGAGAAAATCACCACCAGCATCACAAGACCTAATGTATGTATATAATATCGCAGGTGTAATAACATCTCAGCCCTTGTGATGATTAGATTTTCAATTCCACTAATAGAAAGCAATTATCAGAAATGAAATTAAGTTGATATAAAAGATAAACAGTCTTTAATAAACAGTAAAATCACACATATCTCAATCACGGACGTATATGCCAGTATTCTTTGGAAGAGAGTCCCTACCTATATACAATGACCAAAGAATTTTTAAAATGGAAGCTGGGAACAAAACTATCTCTATAATAACAAATTATGTTACCTTTTGATCGCACCACCAAGCCTATAAGAAAAGAAATAGCCAGAAAATTGTATACAAGCTCCAAAAGGCATGAGCCATAGACGACTGATTCTCATAAATATGCAATGAAAGGCAAACTAATCAGATGAGCTGAAAACTGATAGTGTGCATGCATGCCAGTTTAGAGCTGAAGATCCTCCCAGATTGAACAGTTGAAAAAGCAGATGGTTACCAAAATAGAAAAATAAAAAGTGATATGTCCAACTTATGTTTTAGAGTTTTCATTTGCTGGGCCCCATTGTATAAATGACCTGGTTAAAAAATTAGACCGATTAGATGATGTGGTTGCACAAAAGTGCAATGAATGTGCATGGTTGGAATTTTTCATTACCTACACATAAATCAATAAACTCCAGTGAGTTAGGTAGCCTGATTTTTATGCCAGCTCATCATAACAAATGAAGGAATGAGTGGAAATCTCTCACGTATTTCCAACATTCCATTGTATAAGAAATGACCAAACTGCTATCCAGGCGCTTGAAAAGTTTTGGGATTTCATGTCAATGGTAGAATGTCACACACCTTCAATCCCTGGATATATCTCCCATCATCAATGTCAAGTGTCAACCATCCACACAATATACAGATCTCCAACCTGGCTCTGTTTTGCAAGCTGAAAGTAGTGTAAAAGTTTATACACCAACCATCAGCAAGCCTCAGTAACAACTGAAACACAACCAAAAGGAACTGATTTTCCTATTATATATTTTTCAAATGAACTCTGTTAAACAGCTACCTTCAGGCCAACCCATATACAGCCTAACTCTTTCAATTTATTAGAATAGTTAACACATGCACGTATGCCAGCCCATCTAGAGGCCAACCCATGTGGCAATGCGGCCCAGATGTATGAGAGGCAACCCATTCTTCAGAACATGCCCCGCTGTTTAGATGTGTCTACCCAAAAAGCTATTCAACCTCGATTATACATAAGGTAAAGTGACGATTTAGATTACTGTGAAGAAGATAATGTAAGAAAGAAGGTAGATAGAGAGTACACATGTGGGAAATTCCAAAAATCCAACAAAACAGAGGGTAACATGTTATGGAGTGGGACCCGTACATTTTCAAATCCAAAAAAATAGTCCATGCACTGCAAAACCGGACGGGATGAAGACAGCAGATCGGACCACCCCATTCTGCCACATCCACCAAATGCGGGATATTCAAATGGCTGTAAAAAGGTATTTTTCTTTGTAAAAACTTCTTTCCAGGGGCCTGCACTGTTATCCTCTTCCATGCACATGTTGCTGAACCCTCATTTGCTGCTTCAGGCTAGCAGATTCCAACATACTCAAAGTAAACCCCTCAACAGTGATAACACAGTTGCTAGTAAACAAAAAGTTTGTCTGAAAAAACTAAAAAAGGAAAAAACCACTGGAAATCCGTAGAAAATAACAGCAATCAGACCATTACCTCTGCACTCTGTTTCAGTCACCCAACGTAGCCATGAAGATAGTTGATAGGGTTCTAGTAAGATCTAACCTCCCCAGACTGAAAACGAGAGAGAGAAGAATGGTTAGTATGGACGACGTCTGGGAAGGATCCATGCAAAGGGAACTCGGAAGGCCCCGATCCTACCTTGCATGTGGGTTGTTGTCTATCAGTCTGCTCTCGCTGCGAATGGAGGGAAGGGAGACGTCTTCTGTGCGGAAATGAAATACCGAAGTGCATATGTGTGTTTTGTATTATGAACGGTTTAAATGGTACGGCGTCCCGCGGACCACCATACCCATTTCAGTCTGACAGACGGTCGTCAGATGATTACATTCAAGTACCTGCATTTCAGCAGGATATGCCGTCTGATTTACTACCGTTTCCCACCAATTGCAGCGTTCTTTAATTTACTTTTGAATACCATTAAAAACCAAACAAATGTGAAAAGTTATAATTGCCCATTGCAGGCCGAATACTGTTATTCAGGAAAACCAAACAGGCCATTAGGGCCTGTTTGGCCAGGCGGATTGGAAGGGACTGGAAGATAGATCTCGGGATTTGCCCGGTGTGCCAAAGATCCTGGGATATAGCAATCCCATGGATCTTAAGACAATCCACTGACATCATCGTCATTATCTTTAAATCCCATCCAATCCCACGTAATCCCTTCAAAATTGCTTGGGACGTGTTTGGTTCGAGGGATTGAAAGGGATTGGAAGGTTTAATCCTAGGATTGGTCGGGGGTGCCAAATAGACCGGATATAACAATCCCATAGATCTTACACCAATCTACTGACGCAGCTATCATTACCTTGAAATTTGTGCAATCCACTTTAATACCATCCAATCCTAACCAATCTGCCCGGCCAAACGAGCAAATCCCATGGTATTAGGAGGGATGTGATGCAGGGATGAACGTGATGAGGATAACTACTCCGAATCCACGGAGCTTCTCTGGACTTCTCACAGAGACTTCTCGAATCCACGAGGAAAAGAAAGTAGAAAATAGAAATAAATTCTAATAAATTTGAAATTGATTAATTGATTCATAAAAACGAGTTCACAACCCTTTAAATAGGGGTACCAAGCAATGAGAAAGAAATTAGAATTAAACTATAACTCAAACTCTTAGAATCCGCGACTTACTATAAATAGTAAACTTACTATTTATAGACGGTCGTGATATCTAGTGTGCAAGGTTTGCGGCCAAAAATAGTAAGTGTCCTATTTGGCTTCACCAAACCGTTCTCCTAATTATTCTAAGCTCTTTTCATGTTGGGCACAACTCCTAAAGCCCAACGGATGAAGAGTTATAATCAAACTAAAACTTACTATTTATAGTAAAAACGAAATTAAAGCAGGGAAACGACCGTCGATCCAGGGGTTTTTCGCAATTCCGGGCTGTGCAACCCTACATAGCTAGGTTGGTTGGCTTCAGTAGCTCGTTCTACCCCAAAATCATATATTTTACGTCAGATAACTCATTCCGTATTGTAAGATACGCCTGATTTAAGGTTCGATGGTTTGGATCACTTCTCTCGTCGACCGGGCCTTTTCTGATCCATCTTGGACATGTAACTGTCCGCGACCTGCTCTACATCAGATGGTCTGGATCACTTCTGTCGTCGACCGGGCCTTTTCTGATCCATCTTGGCCATGTAACTGTCCGCGATCCGCTCTACAACAAGATGGGATGGATTTTAAGGTAATGATGGCGGTGTCAGTGAGTGGATTGGTTTAAGATCCATGAGATTGCTATATCTCGGGACAAGTTCGCTAGGTCTATTTGTCCTGCCCGGCATATCCTGGGATTTTACCTTCCAATCTGTCCAACCAAGGGATGGGATCAATTTTAAGGTTATGATGGTGCTGTCAGTGGATTGTTTTAAGATCCATGGGATTGCTTGTATCTCGGGACAAGTTCACCGGGTCTGTTTGGCTCGTCATGCATATCCCGGGATCTTGCGATCCCATCCCTCTTGATACCGTGGGATCGGTCCGGCCAAATAGGCCCTTATTACCATCAATCACCACCATTGTTAGTATAAAAATCAAGTTAATTTGATTTTAAGAATTAGTGGTCCACTATGATGTTTAAGTGAAATCCACTTGGGTCATAGGTTTGTCAGCCCATTTTTTATTTTTTATTTTCCAAACCTACGGTGTTGATTATATGAAATCTATTCTCTATTAGATTTAAAGCTAAAATTTAGGCTTCATGACTAAAAATCAAGTCCATTGTTAATTCAAATGGGCCACATAAAAGGAAACAATTTAAGGCATTAATGTTATTGTTTACCTTCTTATGACCTATCTGAATCATGAGCTAGATTATTATTTTAGTCCCATAGCTAAAATGGGTGGCGTTGGCATACTTACAAATAGGGTGGATTTTATATAAACGTCATGATAGACACGTGTGAATTTTTTTTTATACATCAACTTATGCACAAAAATGCTTGAATTTAACTTCAGGAGTTAGTGGGCCCACAGTAATGTCAAAATGAAATCCAAAAATGAAATCCACCTCAAACACTAGGTGTATCATTCCATTTTAGCCATAAGGTCAAAAAATCAACTCTATTGCAAGTCAAGCCATATGAAAGGAAATAATTGGAAAAGAGAAACATGGTATATTATTTCCAATTGTATGGCTTGAAATAATTAGAAAAGAGAAACATCATATATTGTTTCCAATTGTATGGTTTGAAATATTTGGAAGAGAGAAACATCATATATTGTTTCCAATTAGACAGTTCACCTGAATTGTTGACTGAGTTGATTTTAAAGCCCTGTAGTTAGAGTAGATTGACACATCTGGTGATTGAGGTGGATTTTAAATAAATATCGCAGTGGGCTGCTTGTGACAATTGTTTAAACATGCATGGGTTGACATTGGTAACTTTAATGACACCAATTTAACTTCAATAAATATGGGACCCTCGCAATGTTTAAGTGAAATCCACCATCCATCACCGTGTGCATCATTTTAATCATCGGGCCAAAAAATCATTTAGTCTATAATTCAAGTGGGCCATACAAAAGGAAATAGCTATGAGAGGGATGCCCCGTATACTATTATCAAACAAAAGGAAATCCACCATCGATGATCACTGTGTGCATCATTTTCAATTGTATTGTCCATCTAAATCATAGATCAAGCAAATTTTTGGGTCCTTCGACTAAAATAGGATGGTGCATCTAGAGATCGAGGTGGATTACACATAAACATCACACTAGATCACATATGTGATTTTGTAGAATCCATTCCATGTATGCAGGCAATGTGCCAAATTAAATTTTTTAACTTACATGGACTCCATTTTCACATTATCAAACACAATGTTAAATTTTAATTCACATGGATTCCACGATAATTGTGATTTAGATTACAAATTATATTGAATCTATGCTCTCAAATGACTCCTCAAGGTATAGCACTCTAGGTTTGTGAGGTCCAATGTATTATGTGTAGGACATCCAATCCTTGCATCCACTTCTCACTTTAATGTCCACCTTAAGACCAAAACTCAGCCCATTCCCACCCGAGTTGTGAATCCGACTGATGTTGCGAATCTATTTTCATCCTTGTAAGGAACATCCCATGATCATATTACATGAAATTCACACAACATGGCGGGCCCTACTTGCAAATCTACCGTTATGGGCCCCTCTCAAATGTTCCCCATGGCGTGGCCCATCTGATTCATTAAATCAGACTGATTTTTTCCCACCAAGCTTACGATCCAGGGCCGCACCTGATAAACGGAGTGGATGTGACACACAACATACGGTGGGCCCAACAGAGCTAAGGTGTTGTGCCCGCTGCATTTTACTATCCAGGGGGTGCACCTGAGAATGCCAAGCGTACTCTCACTCTCATGGCTTCGCATGCACGTCCATCTGGTGTGGCCCACCATAAAACATACCTTTGGCAGACTCGGTAGGATGGGCAGTTGCATGAGTTTGGATTGAGCGAAAATTACACCATGTGTATTATTGCGTATTGCATGAGAAGGCTGCGCCATCATGCACTGTATCTCTCATACATGGCAATCAATAATCATGCTTGGCTGTATTAGGAAATATCATTTTAAAACAATGTTAAAATAAAGTTAACTGCGACAAAGAATCTTTGTTTATATTCATATCTGTGCAGTGGCTTTATTTATTAGAGTATAAAATGTACATCAGAAATTTAGTCGGTTGCATGGGTTAGGATATATAAACTATGATTAGGGTCCATGAACTCACCTCACTCCCTTCTTTTAATATGTGTAGCTTGTAGATAATTTGTTATATTCTTTGTTGGGGAACCATGGAAGCACACGGAGACAAAGCAAACAAGGCACACGCAATCGCACAATCAAGTCTAAACAAGAACAATCTGAATTTTATGAGGAAAAATTATTTCGAAAAAAATAATCATTGCACAAAGCGACAAGTACAATGCACTATAAAAGCAGAAATTACAATAGATAGTCTTACTGATTCAAACAGGCCTCGAATCTTCCTCGCAAGCCCTAGTTATACCCATGAAACTCTCAGGAATGATTTAGAAAGCTCTAGAACCTCTCTCTCTCTCTCTCTCTCTCTCTCTCTCTCTCTCTCCCAAATCTTGATTACACCCCGACATATAAAGTATCCTAATCGGAGTAGGAAACAAATCTCGCACTTACACAACTTTGCCCATCTGTTCGACGGGACCTTCGATGGCATCAATCATCCATTGAAGACCTTCATGGCATCAAACTTACTTCAATGACATCGAATAGCTACACCAAAATGCTCTAGCAACTAATATGTATTTTTCAAATGTACGGACATAATAAGCCAAGGAGCTAGATGATACAGGTGAGCAAGTTGCACGGACCGGATTGCCTGTGAAAGCCTTTCACATGAACTTCATGTGATGGAAGATAAGTGGGCCCTCTGTGATGTTTGTGAGAAATCCATCTGATCCATATCTGTTTTTCTAAATTATGTTAGGATATGTCCCAAAAAATGAGGTAGATCTGAAACTCAAGTGGGCGGTTAGATAGGAAACAATAAAGATTAAGCCGTTGAGACATTTATGGGGCTAATATTTTTGTGATTCCGGTTCATTCCAATAGGAATGAGCTTATTTATGAATGGTATAGATGGCATATAAACATCAAGTAGACTCCGGGGAGGTTTCAATGATAGGCAATTACGCATTTCCCTAACCATTTTTTCTATCATGTGCCCCACTTGAGCTTTGGATGTGCTTCATTTTTTGGCCCAGTTGAATAGCAATGGACTAGGATTTCCTGTGAAAGCTTTTCTTGTGCTGGGAAGCTAAGTAGGGCCTACTGTTATGTTCATGAGAAATCTATCCATTTGTCTATTTTGCGAATTCATTTTAGGACATGCAGTTAAAAGATGAGGCGGATCCAAAACTCAAGTGGGGCACACGAGAAGAAACCGTCGAGAAAGAAATGCATATCGTTGAAACCTTCCTAAGCTCCACTTTGATATTTATATGTCATCCAAACGGTTTATAAGGTCATTCTCACTTGGATGAACTGAAAATACAAAAAGCCTTGCCGTTATATAAATACTTACGTGTTCTTAGGAATGTTTCAATGATGGTCATTCAATCCCTATTGTTTCCTCTCGTGTTGCCCACTTAAGTTTTGGACCTATCTTATTTTTGTAGCATGTCCTAAAATGAACTCGTGAGGCAAATATAGTATATTTCTCACAAATATCACAGTGGGCCCCACCTAACTTAGTACCTGCCAAAGGCTTTACCTGGTTGGTGTTTGCCATGCGGTATATTAAAAGCACTTTTCAGAGGGAGATGCTACGCTATGGTAGAGCTCAATTACCCTAAACATGGTGGACCTATATCTCTCCACAGGACATGTGGCCGGTGATGGATCGGGGTGGAGGACTTACATTTTAAAAATAGAATCCATGAAATAATCCCATTCATTACTGTTTTCATGTTTTAGCCAATTTCATATTGGATCCTTGAGTGTTTTTTTTTCATGATCTTTTTAATGGCCACCGAACAAATGTAATGGATTGTCTGCTAGGTATATTTTTTCAGTTGCAAACCATCCATGCTAGGTCCTGCACATGGCCAGACCTAATTTCTAGATAACCATGCCACATGTACTACAAAGATATGACTATCATATTTCAATTCTTTAGAGGGAACTTGGATCCTAAGTTACTTAGGATAAGCTTCCTATGCCTTTAAGTAGCTTATCTTGATTTCTAAGTGATTGAGTAAATTTAAATAAAAAAGTTACTTGTAATGGATTATAAACCAAACTTATCTCAAATAAGTTACTTATCTACTGTACTAAGTAGAAACAGTAACTTATTTGGTAGTATCCCATTTGGATCGTCAGTTACTTTGGCTCAGCTACTTATATCATAACTAGCTTATCTTGATTTTTACTTAAGCAATACAATTATTTGGTAAGCAAAATACTTATCAATTAAAAAGTAAAAAAGCATATTTTGTTTCCAACATTATAAGTAACTTTCCCACAAGTTTGTTTGGTCCCCCTCACATCCATCATCCGTCATGTGGGGAAAACTTTTTGATGTAGAGCGGGTCGCGGATAGTTTCATGGCCAAGATGGATCAGAAAAGGCCCGGTCGACGATAGAAGTGATTCGGACTGTCGGACCTTAGATCAGGTGTATCTCACAATCCGGAATGAGTTATCAAGCATAAAATATATGATTTTAGGGTAGGATGAGTTACTTTAGCCAACCAATACGGCGTAAGCCGAGTTTCCCACACGCAAAATTTGTGAAATTCCATCATATCAAATGTCGAATTCCATATTTAATTCTGTTTTTACTATAAATATTATGTTTTAGTTTGATTATAACTCTTCATCCATTGGGCTTTACGAGTTGTGTCCAACACGAAAAGTTAGTAGAATAATTAGGAGAATAACTTGGTTAAGCCATATAAGAAACTTATTATAAAAAGTAAATTTATTATTTATAGTAAATTGCGAATTTCTATGAGTTTTAGTTATAGTTTGTTTCTGATTTCTCTCTTATCGCTTGGTATTTCTATTTAAAGGGTTTTGAACTCATTTATTTGATTCATTAATCAATTTGAAATTTATTAGAATTTATTTTTATTTTCTTGTTTTCTTTCCTTGTGAATTTAAGAAGTGTCTGTGAAGAGTCCAAAGAAGCTCCGTGGATTCGGAGTAGTTATCCCTAAGGAAGACGTTGATCGACCTCGTCACCTTCATTTTTGCATCATCTTTGATGTGGACCATTCATTATGGGGGTCTCGCCTTTGATGTATGCTACCCATCATGCAAGGCCCACCTTGGAAGTGGGCCATTCATCATTATGGTCCAATCTTTAATGTGCACCATTCATTCTATAGAGCCACCTTTGATGTTAATCATCCATCTAGTGGGGTGCCCCACCATTAATGTTATTGTCCATTATGTGGGGCCCACCTTAAATATCAATCGCCCATCATGTGGAGCCCTCCTTTGATGTGGACCATCCATCATATGGGCCCCACCTCTAATGTGGGTTGTCCATCATGTAGGGGCCGCCTTGGATATGGGTCACTCATCATTAGGGTCGACATTTGATATAGACTGTCCATTGTGCAAGGCATATCTTGATGTGGATCATTCATCACATGGGGCCCACCATTGTTAATTGCTCATCATGTAGAGCTCATCTTTGATGTGGATTGTCCATCTTGTGGGCCCCACCTTCAATGTGGGTTGCCCATCATGCCGGATCGCCTTGTATGTGGGTCATTCATCATTAGGGACTAACCTTTGATGTGGATCGCCAATCATTTGAGGCCACCTCAATATGGATCATCCATTATGTCAGGCTAACTTCAATGTCCATTGTCCATTATGTGGAGCCCACCTTTGATGCGAATCATTCATCATGTAGGCCTTACCTTTGAAGTGAGTTGTCCATCATACCAGCCCGCTTTGGATGTAGGTGTTTTAATTATCATAGATGCAGGCGTTTTAATTATCATTATGGGCTAACCTTTGACACGGGCAATTCATCTATGGGCTCACATTAATATAAGATCATCCATCATATGGGACTCACCTTTTATGTGGACCGCCCACCATATGAGCCCTACCTTTAATGTGGACATCATGTGGGGCTTCCCTTGTTTATGTACCATAAGACAGAGTCTCCTTTGACATGGCTCGTGAAAGACAGAAGTAAAAAAAGTCGCAAGTTAAAAAACTTTTTTAATAAATTGCTTATTAAAATAAATAACTTTTAACACGTCAGTTACTTTTATAACGATTCTTATCAAACTAATGTAAGTTAAAAAAAAACAAGAAAACAAAAAAAAAACAAAAAACAGGTAACTTAATTATTTTACTTAAGTTAAAAAAGTAACTTATTTGGTACTATCCAAACTGAACCTTGGTATCCACGATATCATTTCTACTTTTAAGAAGAACAAGAATAGGGCATAGCCATCTATCCACCTTGGATGTAGCAATGTGATATGCAAATCCGGTCCGCCCATACACAGGACCACGACACGGAGATTGGATAGGTGTGGGTTAGAAGCTGGGAGGGAAGAGATGGATGATGAATATATACTCGCATTAAAAAATAAATAAAAGAAAATTGCGAAGTTAGTCAATTCTCCTGGCGTGGAATGAAAATTCTAAAAAGTAGGTTATAAGCTGACGCAGGGGAGGACGTGAGGTCGAGCACCGTCTTCCTCAAGAGGATAACTATTCCGAATCCATGGAACTTCTCTGGACTCCTCACAGAGACTTCTCGAATCCACGAGGAAAGAAAGCAGAAAATAGAAATAAATTCTAATAAATTCGAAATTGATTGATGAATAATTGATAATTCCCTAATGTGTCTCCTTATACCATTAATATAGGAAAAAAAATAAACTAAAATTCGTAATTACTAAAAATAGTAAAATTTTAACTCTAATAAAAATCCTAATTCTAATAAAACTCTTCTAAGGCCTAATTTCTAAAAATAAAAATTATAAATAAACTTTCTCTAGAAGAGTCCTAGTATAACTAAAAGTTATTTCTAAATGGAAAGAAAATCTAAAGTTCTAAAAATATTTTAAAAATCGGAATTACTAAAAATAGTAAAATTTTCCTGAAAATTCGTTTTTGAGCTGAAAACGCTCCTTTTTTGACGAAACGGACAGATGCGACCCACTTTGTGGGTTGGTTCACCTCGGATGGCCCATTTCAGTAAAGATTGATAGGTTGTGCGCCCCGTAACGATACCCGGATCAAAAGTTATAGTCAATTCACGGTTCATCTTCTTTTGGCTCAACCATGCTAGGAACGTGTCTGTGACATGTTCTACATCAGACCCCTCCACTTGAAAAAAACTCGTCCTCGAGTTACGCAAGAGACTTGGCACATGAGTCTGAGTTAACTTCTGACGCCGATGTTCATTAGACTTTTTTTGGTACTTGGCATTAAGCTTTTGAGCCGATACGATACATATACTCATGCTTTCCTTGACTTGACTAATTTCGATTAATTCCTTCACATCTGTCTTCAAGATTTCATATTTTTTCTGATAAAGTGGGCAATTAGGCGGACTTGCCCCTGCGATGGGATCAACGTAATTTTGCATATCTCGTATGGGAGGTAATTTATTAGGGAGTTCATCGAGCACAACCCCCTTGAACTCCTGTGATACTGGTTCCAAATCCTTTAGGATATTCATAGGCTCCACATATTTTTTCTCTTCAACTACTGCATATATGTCTCCCGTTTCCTCAGATTGTTTAACAAAGGTCTGTTCAGTCATGAGAGATTGTCCCTCCACTTTAGAAGTCTTAAGTTGGCTCACCATTCCCATAGGGGTCACATGTTTTCCACTGATGAATCTTGTGGTTTGTTGCAACTCCGTTTTGACTTGGTCACCTCTCGCCGACAAATAATAGGATTTCTCTGCATAACCCTTTAATGATTGGTTATCTTGCCAATAATTTTGATTTTGTTGGAATAATACCTGATCGTAATTGGTAGGGAAGAATCGCATGCACAATAACTTCTTCATCCGCGACCGCATGCGAATTGGCGCCTTCATCCATCTCATTCGCTCGAGTTGAAGTTGCTCCCACCAATCTGAAGCTCTGCCCGTCAACTTGTAGGCCACAAGTTTAACTTTCTTTTCTTCTATTATGTTCATGTAGTCGAAGAAACGTTCGACTTTAAGCAACCAATCGAGGAAGTCCTTGAAGTAGAGTTGACCATTAAAACTAGGAAGATCGACTTTCATCTTGAATTCTTGGTCCATCCGATCCATCTGATCAATGGCTCGTCTAGGATGCTGTAAAATCATGTCGCTAGATCCCACTTTATCAGGAGTGATCTTGTGGTTCACTGATAGCGTCACCCTACGATCAATATGATTACGAATTCTAGCAATTGTTGATGGTGGATCACCACCATGAACACGGAGTTGCCTTAGGGCCTCCGCCAAACGATCCGCCATGCGATCGATAGAAGCCTGCAGCCCTTGCATGGCTTGCCGATTCTCTCGCCGTGCTGTTTCGAAAGCTGCCGCCGTTAAAGGTAAATTCCCTGACTTAGCCATAGATGGGGCCCACCAAGATGTTTGTGATAAATCCCTATGTCCATCTATTTTGTGACGCAGGGGAGGACGTGAGGTCGAGCACCGTCTTCCTCAAGAGGATAACTATTCCGAATCCACGGAACTTCTCTGGACTCCTCACAGAGACTTCTCGAATCCACGAGGAAAGAAAGCAGAAAATAGAAATAAATTCTAATAAATTCGAAATTGATTGATGAATAATTGATAATTCCCTAATGTGTCTCCTTACACCATTAATATAGGAAAAAAAATAAACTAAAATTCGTAATTACCAAAAATAGTAAAATTTTAACTCTAATAAAAATCCTAATTCTAATAAAACTCTTCTAAGGCCTAATTTCTAAAAATAAAAATTACAAATAAACTTTCTCTAGAAGAGTCCTAGTATAACTAAAAGTTATTTCTAAAAGGAAAGAAAATCTAAAGCTCTAAAAATATTTTAAAAATCGAAATTACTAAAAATAGTAAAATTTTCCTAAAAATTCGTTTTTGAGCTGAAAGCGCGCCTTTTTTAACGAAACGGACAGATGCGACACCTCGGATGGCCCATTTCAGTAAAGATTGATAGGTTGTGCGCCCCGTAACGATACCCGGATCAAAAGTTATAGTCAATTCACGGTTCATCTTCTTTTGGCTTAACCATGCTAGGAACGTGTCTGTGACATGTTCTACATCATAAGCATACATGATTATGCCAATTACCTTAAATACCCACCTCGATGTTCTAAATCACTTCCAGTCTCTAAGGTGAAATAGTCCAATCTACTCAAGAGTTTTTTCTTTAGGAATGATTGAATTGATTTGTGATTGGCAGTGGGCCCCACATATTCTGGCATGAAATAAGAACCATTAAATGTCCAAGTTGCATGGGTGGACCCCACAAGCTGACGTGATTTACAATCAGGGGCAAAGTACTTTGTCCAAGTTGCATGATTGGATCTGCCCAGTATTGTCTTCATTACAAGAAAGCTACAGGTGATTCGAGACTACCAAACAAAACTTCAATTAATCAAAATAGTTTTTTATTATATATATATATATATATATATATATATTTAATTTTTTGAGAAAGCTAGCCATGATGGTGTGGATCATGAGCCCCAGGTGGGACCATGGTTTTTAGATTCGATCACTTGGATTGACTCGTTCGGTTGGTACAAAATCCGAGTTGACTCGGATGAGTCATATGCCAGTGGTCCGCAAAATCACCCGAAATTGTAGTTGAATTGGTCTTTGGTACAGGAACGGATCCACCAGGCAATGGCTGATGGTCGGTGCTCTGTAGGCACCACCTTGATGTATTTGTTTCACCCATTTTTACATATCATTTTATAGTAGGAGACCAAAAATGAGATATCTTCCAAACTCAAATGGACCACATTACAGGAAACATTGTTGAATGAACGTCGGCCATTATAAACTTTTTGGGGGCCATAAAAGTTTTGGATCAAGCTGATCTTTGTTTTTTCCCTTCGTCTTGGTCTGTATGACCTAATCAACAGATTGAATGTCAAATAAACAGTACAGTGGGCCTTAGGAGTATTTTAATGGTGGATATCCAATCACTATTGTTTTCATGTGGTGTGGTTCACCTGAGACCTATATCCACCACCAATATGGGATAAAGACCTAAAATGATTTTTTTAAATGGATGAATGGACTGCATGAAAAACATACATCATGGTGGGGCCCACAGAGCACCGACCACCAGCTACCCAGCTGGTGGCAGGGCGAGTAGCCAATCCTTTTCCCTTTAGTACAATGAACCACATAAGATACCGATGGTTCTGTCAGCTTCTTAAATGCCTATGGGTCGTTTGACACCATGGATATGGAAGGGTTTAGGGGATTTGAGGGGATTTCAAATTTTCTGGTATGTTTGGTTGCTCTTGGCAAACATGCAGGATTTGAGGGGATTTCAAATCCCCTGGTATGTTTGGTACCATATCATGCCTTTGGCAAACATGTAGGCTGGTCCACCCACATCTTCTAACCATTCAGTTTTGGAAAATTTACAAAAAGACTAACATAATTAAAATGGAATTTACATTTCAGTACTGTTTTTTGAAAAAAGTTTTCAAAAGACTATCTTATTAATTAATATAATCATTACTCCCTCAAAGATAGGCAATAGATAACTAGCCCCACTTGTTTTGTACTATCACGGAGAATGCCGAGAGTTTTTGTATTTATAACTTTAGTTTTCCTCTCTTATTATAAAAACTAAATATTTTACAAATTCTCCTTTATATATGTTAGCATTGTGATTTTTTTTAATAGAAGAATTAGGCCTTAAAACTTAGGGACATGTTTTCCAAAACCAAATGCCAGAGTATTTGTATGCACCTATGTGTGCATAGGTGTGGAGCTCCGTACAAAGCACATGTTAGCGACGTGTACTAATTTGTTTATAATGAAGCTAGGGCTTTTAGAGAAAGTGATGATTTGACATGGTATTTAAACAGAATATCCAAATGTCCATTGTCTTCGATTTTTAAAAGTAACAAATATGCTATTGGAATATATTCTCTCACACCTGCACACATGTTCTCAAGGTTCTTTAACAAGAGGCTCAGTCCATTACAGATACATTTGCTCATATGACTGGGATTGAAATATGTCAGAACTTTAATTTTTCCAATGTTCAACAAACCTTACATTTTTCAAGGAAAAAGTCCAAATCTTTTGATTATTCTAAGGTTAAGTTGACTACATTTTCAAAGGAAAATGTTAAATGTTTTTGTAACTCCAAGGTTAAGTTTGCCGTACATTTTTCAGGTAAAAAGGTCAAAACGATAGTCTTAGAATATTCCAATCTCAGAGTTTGATCTTTTGCCTTCCCATCCAAGGTGGGGCGGCCCTTCGTATAAACGACATGGGTCATAGAAAAACAACCCAAATCGAACGTCTATAGTCCTGGCCCAGTGTATCCAACAAGGACGCCGTTTGGCTGATGACCCCAAAACCGGCCAGCTAGCTAGTGTCAAAGTGTTGTGGGCCCCACCATGATATATGTATTTTATCAACACCGTCTATCCATTTTTTCAGATTATTTTAGGGCATGTGCCTGAAATTGAGCCAAATATAAATATCAGGTGGACCACACCATAGGAAAAGGTGGGGATTGAATGCTTACCGTTGAACACTTTTTAAGAGCCACAAAAGCTTTGGATCAAGCTGATATTTTTGTTTTCCCTTCATTCAACTCTGTGTGACATTATCAACAGGTTGGATGCCAAATAAACATTACAGTGGGCCATAAGAAGTTTTGAATAGTGGTCATTCAATCAACACTGTTCTGTAGTGTGGTCCACCTGAAATTTTGATCTGCCTCGTTTTTGGGCTCAAGCTGTAAAATGATCTGAAAAAATGGATGGACGGCATGGATAAAATACATACAACATGGTGGGCCTCACAGCACCTTGACCAGATAGATGGCTTGTGCTGCAAACCGCGTGCATCCAACAACCATTGGTCCGGGTGTATTCTAAAAATCCAGGAGGCTAGCACGCGATTATTGCACTTGCATTTGAGCTACCTACCAATCCAGATGGACCCGATGGACCCGCCGGATCCATATTCCAGTTGCAAACAAACAAGAGGATGCGGTGCAATCTCTCGATTTCTTTCTGTCTCGGGGACCATGTAATCATATAAGACCCGACAACGACAACACTAGAAAATGTTTGATGCTTGAGCGGACCTTAATGATCCATACGCATGCACATAACATTTGTAGATGGGGGATGCATGTATCTCTTATTACCCATCCATAGCCAAGTCATGTCCCATAAATCATACTTAAAGTATGATTATGACCCTCCAATTGGTGGGCGTCTAATTAGATTGATGAAATGAAAAATAGTCTATGGTTCAGATTCAAAAACGATTGTCCAATGAGAGCTGTGGATTGTCTAATCAATCTGATTTTGGGCCAGACTGATCTACGTTAGTAGCAGCAGCATATGTCCATTTGAATATCGTTGCATGTATTTCATGTGCATGAAGGTTGAGTGCATGTGCATGATTCCCATGATTCGCCTGCCTATGAGATAATCCCCAGGCAAAAGATATCTTTAAAAAATAATAATAATAAATAAATAAAACTTTGAAACTCTGACAGAATGTAATGAATGATATCCGGACTTTGAAAGTGCACATATGTCATACAAGTAATTCCAATTAAATGGTCCACATTATTGGTCCCACCCAAGATGTAGCATTAATAAAATAAAATACATTTATTTGATTATCTGGCCATCAGATAAGTGGGCCATTGATGGGCCGTTTAAATTGAAATGCGAACTGGTTCGTTGCTGTCACTTAGGGGTGTACATCGGGCCGAACCGAGTCGAATTGGGCTCAACCCGGCCCGGCCCGGTCACTAGCCAAACCCAGCCCAAACCCCGCTCGGCCCGGTCACCAAGCCAACATATTCAGCCCTAACTCGGCCCGGTCAACAATTGGGTGAATTCAGGCTACTTTCGAACCTTACAGCAAGTTCATAGGAAGGGCTTTGGCAAGTTCATATGGTTAGGGTATATATATATATATATAAGTGGCCGAGTCGGGCTGAACTGAGACTTGTTCGAACTCGGCCTGAACTCAATTTCGAGTTGAAGAAAATGACCAGTCCCGGACTGAACTCAGTTCCGGGTCAGGCTGACTAGATCTTTTTCAGGCCAAGTCGAGCGAGTTAACCAGGCTAGCCCAGTTCCTGTACACTCTCTACTGTCACTACAAGATTACCCTCACTATCTAGTTGTCCTAAGCCGCTAGTCCAAGAATTCCATGGTTGAAGGGGATTGTGTATTGAGGAACTCAGTAGGCTATATAGTGTAAACTCTATGAGGCTTAGATGTGTGTTTCTCATCCATTCCGTCCATCTGTTTTTACCAGCTTAATTTAGGCAGTATCCTAAATTTGAACGATATCCAAAGCCCAAGTGGACCACACCACAGGAAACAATGTGAATTGAATGCCTACGGTTGAGAACTTCTTGGGGGCCACAGAAGTTTTCTATCAAGCTGATAATTGTGTTTTGCCTTCATTCATGTCTATGTGAGCTTATGAAAAGGTTGGATGATAGACATACATCACTATGGGCCCTGGGATGGTTTCAACAGTGGATGTCATTATCCCCACTCTTTCCTGGGGTGTGGTCCACTTGAGCTTTGGATATGCTTCAATTTTAGCCTCATGCTATAAAATGATCTGAAAAAATGGATGGATGGATTGGATAAGACACATACTTCCACGGCGGGTCCCACAGAGTTTACTCAATGCGTTGCAACATGCTGTCCGGATTCCTTCTATCGTATCCCTTCTTTTGGTGGCCCACCATGCAATACCACTACCTATGTACTCCGTGCGCCCGTTTTCTCTCACCCAGAGAATTAAGTGACATTTCAAAAAACTGAATTTTCAAAAGCTTATTTTGAAATATGTGTAATAAGATTACATAGGGTTTGTACGGTGCAAGGAAATTGGGTTAATGAGAAAAATAGGTATGTCATTGTTATACACTCATCCAAAGTGGGAAATCATCTTATGAATGATTTGGATGCTATAATTATCATAATGGGCCTTAGACAAGTGATTTAATGGTAGATGTCCCAGTTCCCTTTGCTCTCTACAGTGGTCCACTTGAGTTTTTGGTCAGCCTGATTTTGGGCTCACTCCATGGCATGAGCACGTCAATTAATGACCGTCACACTTATATAAAAATAAAAAAAAATGTACTCATAAAGTCTGAATAGAGATCGTGAGAATCCAAAACGTGCTTCTAGTAAAAAGAAATATACCACATTAGGAATGCATAATACCCAAAAACATATAGACAGCCAAAACTGTAGAAGTAGTTATCCTCCCTATAACGTGTGGCCAAAAAAAACCTTTGCACATACGCAAAATGCCTATAGTGTAAGAATTCTATAAAGTGGCCCTAATTGATCAATGGTCTGAATCTTTCTAAGGTTGGATATCATGATTGAGCATATCGGTGGACCCCTACTAAAGTTGTGATTAGGTTAGTAGGGTTTGCACCATGTAACTGTGTTACACGCACATTATTTTAATAGAACTAAGAATGCTTAATTCGTGTGGAGGCGTAAGGGAGAGGAGTTTTGATAGGTTTCAAACTCCTCCCCTTTAACACTACTTAAACAAGGCTAGTCTCAAATTTACACATCTGACGCATCTCAACTAGGTATGAATTTCAATTTAGATTCTCAAAAGCATTATACTTCACACAGAGAGCACATGTAAGGGGTATACACCGAGTCAAGTTGGCCTCAGCTCGACTCGGCTCGGCCACTAGTTGACCCCAGCTCAAACTCGGCTCGACTCAGTCCTTGAGCCTGACTGGCTAGCTCAGCTTGGTTCGGTCAGCAGTTCGGGCCAGATCGAGCCAAGTTCGAACCGAGTTCGCCTATGCAACATTTTCACAAACACATGAACTGCACCTTGAAAATCTCACTGTATGTAAAAAAGCAGCAATGGTTTTACAGATATTTTATCAAACACGTTCTAAGCAACATAAAAATCAAGAAAAAAAGGGTGTTTGTTTCATATACATACCTTCCTTGCCACCAGCCACACTTCGTTGAGTCATTTCATCAAACGCTTGGTGAGCAACATCAATATCAAAGTAACTAAGTCACTGAACTGGTTCGATCTAAGTTCGATTCGAGTTAGGTTTGATCCGAGTCAAGTCGAGCTGGGGCTAGCTTGAACTTGGCTCAAACTCATTTTCGAGCTCAAAAAATCAGCTTGACTCGGCTCGAACTCAACTTCGAACCGAGTCGAATCGAGCTTTTTCGAGTCGAGTTAGGCAAGCTAACCGACCTAACTCGATTCGTGTACACCCCCACATGTAACTCAACTAATGCTAAGGCAATGATATTCAACGACATGTGACCAGAAACAAAAACATGTATATATGACAACATAATAATTGGCTAGCCATTTTCAAAATAAAAATATATCGAGCCATGACTTCTAACCAATCGAACAATCGATTCCAAGAACTGGTGGATCATACATAAGGCCGTCGCCTAACCTAAGTTTATCAAAGTAATAAAGAATAAAGAACTCTACGCCTTAGGCCAATCTAATCAAACAAATCTCTATCCAACTTAATGTTACCCATCAAATCTTTTCATCCAATATAGATATTCATCTTAGCTTAGCCTAGTTTGGTCTCTCCACTTCTATCCAACACTATGCTTTAACAAGTATAGATCAATTAGTTTAGTTTTGTTTATCTTTCCACTTATGTTTATTATATCGTTTCTGCAAATTAAAATTAATTTAATTCATCCATGACCTCATCGTTAGACCCAAAATCCTTAATTTACTGACAACAATCTAAACCATGACCGTCTAGGTTTAGACAACTGTCTCATCACCATTCGAGTCTTGAGGACTGTCAATCATCTATGGCCGTTTGGCCCACTCAAATTGCTGTCAATAATTCATTTATTTTATTTACTTTTCTATCAATTGTATTGTATTCTCATTTAGTTTAATATAATCAACACTTAATCTTATATTTCATATTTTTTAAAGTGCATCCAAAAGAATGGAAGTCATGCAAAAGTCAGGCCATGGAAAGAGGTGTCATGGCCAGCCAAAGCACTACTCAAAAGCGTGAGATTGTGCTCCCCAAGTTACAATCTTTTCCCTTTCTTTGTTGGTCAGCTAGATCAGACCAACCCATATATTCTCTATCTCATAGCAACCCTGCACTGTAACATCTGAGTCGTCCATCAAGTGGGTCTACAACATGTATCATGCCTTAAATTAGTAGATCACACACATATCAAAAGATAGATACTAAAATATGTTGATTTGTAATTGTTATGTATCAATAGCGACACTGCATCATGAAACAACACACTTATCACATGAAACATTGAATACAACAAGGAGCTTTTTGTTAAGCCCACATGCATTGCACATTCCACACAGTTGCTAGCTTAGCACATTGGTATTAGATCTAATCCATTCATAATTAGAGAGATACCACTATTTATTACTGGAAAATACTTGGCTCAGGTTTCTTAATTATCAAACTGTGTTCGACGGACGTCGCAGCCCATCTGCTGAATGGACAATTTTATTTTTATTTTTTCTGGGAGAGAACATCTACAAAACAACCTTGTAGATGGGTTGGACATTGGACCTGTTAACCACGCTGGCATATGTGGTGGCGTGTGCATTATCAGTTCCGTAGTTCATCTTACAATATTTTTTCCCACAACCATATTGTAATTTCCTAATGTTACAAATTTCAATTGTAATTTGAACTTTCACAGGAGAACGTCTTCTTGAAATCAATGGAATTGTTACTTTACAGGATCTACTCACACGTCATTATCTATTGTCATTATCTCTTATTTAGGTTGAATAAGCAATTTTGGGGCGCATCCAAATGCGACCGAAATGACGTAGACACCACAATATATACTTTTATTTGTAGACTACAAATAGAGAAGTTTGTTAGGTACATCTTGACTCATTGCTAATAAGATATGTCAGGACTCCATCCTTTGAATCTGGACATCTTCAAATGAAGGAAGAGCGGATTGCCTGCGAAATCATTTTTGCAAGAACATTCTGTTGCGAAATTCATCCGGATTATGATTGCATTCGGCTCCCTTTTTCTTGATTGCAGATCACTGTCGTGTCTCTCTCTTTGAACTTTGGGGAGTTATATGATACTCTGGCAGCTCATGACACTTGATGTGCAGGCACTTAGAAATTAAACCGAATGAATCGTGGGACCCACTTTTGCTTAGGGTGGATGCTTGTAAAAAAAAAAAAAAAAAAACTACAAATTTGACCGTATAACTTTTACATTGAGCCTATTGGCTTTTATGTGGTAAAGTGTTCACAGATAAATAAATTTTTTATTCTTTTTTACTTTATTATAAAATATTTATTTAAAAAAAATAATTATTTAAATCAAACAGCCTAGGAGCTGTAAATCCCACTAAAATCTTTAAATTAAGTAAAAGAGTTTGATATAAGAAATACCATTATATTGAGGTAGCTTCATCACAAATGAAGTAGATCAGCCTATCTTGGTGGGCCCTACACATTTATGAATGCTTGTTTGTTGAAATAGATACCATTGGATAATTTTTATTTTTTATCCGTCCAATAATTGTCTACCAATTCGACAATAAAATAATCAAAGAAGCGTAAAATTTGGTTAATGATACATTTAAACCAGCAACCACAAGTTGGATATTTAATATGAATTACTTATAAACCGAGTATGCATATCCCAATCATGTATGAAGAGCGAGGTGGTGACTTGTGGGGCCCAACATGATGGATGGGATTTATTCATGATGCCCATCCATTTTTCCATATCATTTTAAGGTATGAGCCCAAAAATGAGGCAGACACAAGGCTCAAGTGTAACACACTATGTGGAGATAAGCGCCCACTATTAAAAGCTTCTTAGTAGCCATAGAACTGTTCCTAATGGTTCCAGGAAAATTGGAACCGGAACTGGACCGTTAACACCATAGAACCAAACTGGAACTAGACCGTTAAAACCAGTTCGGTTCCGGATTAGTTCTACGGTTCTGGGCCTTTTATAATCCAACCCACTTGCATGTTTTTTTCAATTATAATTAAGCCCTTGTCCATTCTTGTTGTGATCGGGAAAGAGAGAGAACTAGGGGGAGAGAGAGAGAGAGAGAGAGAGAGAGAGAGAGAGAGAGAGAGCCAAGCACAAGTAACGAGCGAGAGGAGCATCGGGTGTGACGCAGGGATGAACGTGATGAGGATAACTACTTCGAATCCACGAAGCTTCTCTGGACTCTTCACAGAGACTTCTCGAATCCACGAGGAAAGAAAGCAGAAAATAGAAATAAATTCTCATAAATTTAAAATTGATTAATTGATGAATAAAAATGAGTTCACAACCCTTTAAATAGAGGTACCAAGCAATGGGAAAAAAATCAGAATCAAACTATGACTCAAACTCCTAGAATCCGCGACTTACTATAAATAGTGAACTTACTATTTATAGATGGTCGTGATGTCTACTAGTGCGCAAGGTTTTCGGCCAAAAATAGTAAGTGTCCTATTTGGCTTCACCAAACTGTTCTCCTAATTATTCTAAGCTCTTTTCACGTTGAGCGCAACTCCTAAAGCCTGACGGATGAAGAGTTATAATTAAACTAAAACTTACTATTTATAGTAAAAACGAAATTAAAACAAGGAAACGACCGTCGATCCAGAGGTTTTTCGCAATTTCGGGCTGCGTAACCCAGCATAGCTGGGTTGGTTGGCTAAAGTAGCTCGTTCTACCCCAAAATCATATATTTTACGTTAGATAACTCATTCCGGATTGCGAGATATGCCTGATCTAAGGTCCGACGGTTCGGATCACTTCTGTCGTCGACCGGGCCTTTTCTGATCCATCTTGGCCATGAAACTGTCCGCGACCCGCTCTACATTAGTCCCCTCCACTTTAAAAGAACTCGTCCTCGAGTTCTCATCCTGCTCTGGTTCATGATACTCGGTCAGGTCCGTGACATTAAAAGTCTGTGAGACCGCCATGTCATCTGGAAGATCAACAATATAAGCGTTGTCATTGATCTTTCGAATGATTGGGACGAATCCAATCTTCTTATTTTTCAAGTTGTTGTACGTCCCGGTCGGAAATCTCTCTTTGCGTAGATGGATCATAACGCAGTCGCCCACTTCGAACACTTTTTGTCACTGATGCTTGTCCGTTTGTTCCTTGTACTTCTCGTTCGAGGCATGTAGCTTGTTTTGCACTTCTGCATAGATGCTCATGATCTTGTCTACCACATGTTCTGCTGCAATGCTCGTGCCTGGATGCTTGGGTAGAGGGACCAAGTCAAGTGTGTGGTGAGGCACTCATCCGTAGATAATCTGGATTGGTGATCTCCCTGTCGGTTACACGCACATTATTTTAATAGAACTAAGAATGCTTAATTCGCGTGGAGGCGTAAGGGAGAGGAGTTTTGATAGGTTTCAAACTCCTCCCCTTTAACACTACTTAAACAAGGCTAGTCTCAAATTTACACATCTGACGCATCTCAACTAGGTATGAATTTCAATTTAGATTCTCAAAATTAATTCAGCCAAAAGCGGCTAATGAACTTGGTGTCACGATCGGAAGTAATGGTCTTGGGGACCCCTGTAGCTGTACATCCCTGAAAAATAAATTCGCCACGTGTGTTGCATTAAAGGTCTTTTACATGAGATAAAGTGCGCCATCTTTGAGAAACATTCTACCACTACAACACCGAATTCATGTCGTGTTGTGTTCGTGGAAACAAAGCACGAAGTCCATTGATAAATCCTCCCAAGATGCAGAAAGAACGTGGTTGTAGAGCTTATCAAGAGATTAGCAACATAAGGTCCGACAAACATGACAAGGTTGTATGGATTTTTCCATATCGTGTACTAATCCGCCAATTCGTTACCACTCTTCTACAAGAGCTCACGTCTTGTCTCATCGCCCAAGGTCTCCACCAAGGCCACCTTCATGTAGCTCTGAATAATCGGCTCGGTTTGACGACTTTGGAGGATGCACATCGATTCCCTTTGAAGCAAAATCGATTTTAGCTGAAGGTATCAGCTTGACCTCTCGAACTTCATCCAAGAATCTTCAAGTCCTCATCCTCGATATGACTCCTTGAGACAAGTACCGACTACCTCGTTGCTCATCGTAACTAATAGTGATGCAACGACAGTATAGTCATTAGCTACCTTGTTACCACGCAAAACTTGTGCTTGAACAAACGTGAATTCTGTAAAAACGCAACCCATCTATGCATGCACACGATTCACGTTAGTCCGACTATTAATAAACTTTAATGCTTGATGGTCGTGTACAAAACAAACTCTCTTTGAATCAAATAATGCTTTCAATGATTTGTTAGACAACTATGTACAACTCAAGCTTATTAGTCGACCACTTCTTTCGAGCCACTTGAGCTTCAGGCTGTAGAAGGCTATCGGTTTGCCTTCCTGTGATAATACTCCTCTAATTTCGACGATGAAGCGTCACACTCAACCTCAAACAATTTGTCGAAATTAGGAAGCACTAAAACCGGTGTTATAGACAAACGATGCTTGATCTCATGAAAGCTCTTGTCAGCTTTATCGGTCCACTGGAACGGTCCTTTTTTCATGCAATCTATTATAGGCGCAACTATAGTGCTCACGTCCTTTCCTGCATCATTAACCCATATGAAATTTGAACAATGTAAACGGTGAAAATTTTTATCCTAGCTATTTTCCATCATCCCGAGTGTTTTCCATGGTCCATTCCAGTTGAATATTGATTTGATGTGGTTTACCTGGTGACTGGATGGTACATGGGAAGATTTGATTGAGCAACATGCTGTTCTTGAGATGTTCCATATGCTTTGTCTCACCCTAGCTATATATCAGGATGTCATCAAAATGTACTATCAGAAGTTAGCCAATAAATGCCTTCATCACTTGATTCATTAGACATATAAAAGTGCTCGGAGTGTTCAATAGACTGAAGGGCATGACCATCCACTCATACAACCCTTCCTTGATCTTGAATACCATTTTTCACTCATTACCAAGTCGGATACGAATCTAATAGTACCCACTCCTCAGATCTAGTTTAGAGAATACAATGGCACATTTTAGCATTTCAATCATATATTCCAACTGCGATATTAGGAACCGATATTTAATGTTAATCTTTTTAATTGCTCGAATATCAACACACATGTGCCAGTTCCCATCTTTCTTTGATTTAATAAAGCTGGCATGACACATGGGCTCATGCTTTCTTAAAAGACATTTATGGATCAATTTCTCCGCATTTCCTTAAAGTATCTCACACTCTTTTGAACTCATCCGATAGTCAGGGCGGTTGGGCAAGCTAGCCCCAAGGACTTGCTCTATGTGATGTTGGATATCCCCTATGAGGGACAATCCATTGGATAACTCTTCAAGCTATATTTCTTTAAAATCGTTCAGCAATGGTATTAGATCTAATCCATTCATTAGAGAGATACCACTATTTATTACTGGAAAATACTTGGCTAAGGTTTCTTAATTATCAAACTGTGTTCCACGTCGAGGCCCACTTGCTGAATGGACAATTTTATTTTATTTTTTCTGGGAGAGAACATCTACAAAACAACCTTGTAGATGGGTTGGACATTGGACCTGTTAACCATGCTGGCATAGGTGGTGGCGTGTGCATTATCAGTTCCGTAGTTCATCTTACAATATTTTTTCCCACAACCATATTGTAATTTCCTAATATTACAAATTTCATTTGTACTTTGAACTTTCACATGAGAAGGTCTTCTTGAAATCAATGGAATTGTTACTTTACAGGTTCTACTCACACGTCATTATCTATTGTCATTATCTCTTATTTAGGTTGCATAAGCAATTTTGGGGCGCATCCAAATGCGACCGAAATTAAATGACGTAGACACCCCAATATATACTTTTATTTGTAGACTACAAATAGAGAAGTTTGTTAGGTACATCTTGACTCATTGCTAATAAGATATGTCAGGACTCCATCCTTTGAATCTGTACATCTTCAAATGAAGGAAGAGCGGATTGCCTGCGAAATCATTTTTGCAAGAACATTCTGTTGCGAAATTCATCCGGATTATGATTGCATTCGGCTCCCTTTTTCTTGATTGCAGATCACTGTCGTGTTTCCCTCTCTTTGAACTTTGGGGAGTTATATGATACTCTGGCAGCTCATGACACTTGATGTGCAGGCACTTAGAAATTAAACTGAATGAATCGTGGGACCCACTTTTGCTTAGGGGTGGATGCTTTAAAAAAAAAAAAAAAAAAAAACTACAAATTTGACCGTGTAACTTTTACATTGAGCCTATTGGCTTTTATGTGGTAAAGTGTTCACAGATAAATAAATTTTTTATTCTTTTTTACTTTATTATAAAATATTTATTTAAAAAAAATTAATTATTTAAATCAAACAGCCTAGGAGCTGTAAATCCCACTAAAATCTTTAAATTAAGTAAAAGAGTTTGATATAAGAAATACCATTATATTGAGGTAGCTTCATCACAAATGAAGTAGATCAGCCTCTCTTGGTGGGCCCTACACATGTATGAATGCTTGTTTGTCGAAATAGATACCATTGGATAATTTTCATTTTTTATCCGTCCAATAATTGTCTACCAATTCGACAATAAAATAATCAAAGAAGCGTAAAATTTGGTTAATGATACATTTAAACCAGCAACCACAATTTGGATATTTAATATGAATTACTTATAAACCGAGCATGCATCTCCCAATCATGTATGAAGAGCGAGGTGGTGACTTGTGGGGCCCACCATGATGGTTGGGATTTATTCATGATGCCCATCCATTTTTCCATATCATTTTAAGGTATGAGCCCAAAAATGAGGCAGACACAAGCTTCAAGTATAACACACTACGTGGAGATAAGCGCCCACTATTAAAAGCTTCTTAGTAGCCATAGAACTGTTCCTAATGGTTCCAGGAAAATTGGAATCGGAACCGGACCGTTAACACAATAGAACCAAACCGAAACCAGACCGTTAAAACCAGTTCGGTTCTGGATTAGTTCTACGGTTCTGGGCCTTTTATAATCCAACCCACTTGCATGTTTTTTTCAATTATAATTAAGCCCTTGTCCATTCTTGTTGTGATCGGTAAAGAGAGAGAACTAGGGAGAGAGAGAGAGAGAGAGAGAGAGAGAGAGAGAGAGAGAGAGAGAGAGAGAGAGAGAGAGAGAGCCAAGCACAAGTAACGAGCGAGAAGAGCATTGGGTGTGACGCAGGGATGAACGTGATAAGGATAACTACTCCGAATCCACGGAGCTTCTCTGGACTCCTCACAGAGACTTCTCGAATCCACGAGGAAAGAAAGCAGAAAATAGAAATAAATTCTAATAAATTCAAAAATGATTAATTGATGAATAAAAACGAGTTCACAACCCTTTAAATAGGGGAACCAAGCAATGAGAAAGAAATCAGAATCAAACTACGACTCAAACTCCTAGAATCCGTGACTTACTATAAATAGTAAACTTACTATTTATAAACGGTCGTGATGTCTACTAGTGCGCAAGGTTTTCGGCCAAAAATAGTAAGTGTCCTATTTAGCTTCACCAAATTGTTCTCCTGATTGTTTTAAGCTCTTTTCACATTGGGCGCAACTCCTAAATCTCGACGGATGAAGAGTTATAATCAAACTAAAACTTACTATTCATAGTAAAAACGAAATTAAAACAGGGAAACGACCATCGATCCAGGGGTTTTTCACAATTTTGGGCTGCGCAACCTGGCATAGCTGGTTGGCTAAAGTAGATTGTTCTACCCTAAAATCATATATTTTACGTCAGATAATTCATTTCGGATTGCGAGATACGCCCAATCTAAGGTCCGACGGTCCGGATCACTTCTGTCATCGATCGGGCCTTTTCTGATCCATCTTGGCCATGAAACTATCTGTGAAGATTGTGCTATGTTGCCTAATTCTGTATTAAGGCCTGGTGGGTGTGTGTGTGTGTGTGTGTGTGAGAGAGAGAGAGAGAGAGAGAGAGAGAGAGAGAGAAGAATGGATTGGGGTAGCCACAGCAGGGGCAACGTGAAGATTGAATGGAATGAATACTTAGAATTTTTTTAAAAATATATATATGGTCCGATTTCAGGTTTGACTCCAGGTTTGGTTTCATAGTTCGGTTCGATTCTAAATACCCCTAAACTGACAACCAAGCCCAACTAATCGGTTCTTAAATTTTTGAAACCCAAATCGAAATCGGTGCACTTTAGAACCGGACCAACCTATACGGTTTGGTCGGTTCTGGTCCGGTTCTACCGGTTTCTTGTGCACCCCTAGGAATGACCTTATGAACAGTATGGATGACATACAAACATCACGATGGTGTACCTAGGGAGGTTCTGACAATAAACATTTTCTTACCTACTTCCCATCGTATGGTCCACTTGAGTCTTGGATCTGCCTCATTTTTTAGCTCATGTCATAACATGATTTGGCAAAATGGATGGACGAGGTAGATTTCTCACAAATATCATGGTGGGGCCCATTTAGCTTCCCATCACAAACAGTTGTTGTTAAAGGCTTTAGTAGACAACTCGTGTCCATACCAAGCAAACTGTTGATACAATTTGTCTCACTTTATAAGGCGAACAAAGTAAATAAAAGTCATCAATTATATTATTTCAATCCATTTGCTTTGAATATAGGTAGTCATCATAACCTTTATATATAACCTTTATATAATGAAAGTGTTGAAACATTAACCTAAGAATTTTTTGGATCATCTTCATGCAAGGAAAGCCCAATCAAATAAACAATTTGGGTCATTGAAAAGAAACCAAATCTACTCACAATGTATCTTATTTTGATACATTGGACTATATTATACCAAACCTCTATTGACAATTAAGATGAGAAATAATATAATTGTCCACATTTAAATGGAAAAGATCATGTATCACATGCTTACGTGCATATCCAATTATTTAAATTGTTTGATAGCACACATCCAATGATCTGTAAGATTTAGATATCCTAACCTTTTGCATCAATGAATTATTTTCCTGAATATAGACCGAACATCTCACCACATTTTTTTGTGGGCCGGTTAGAAGCTTCCAGCCTTGGATGTTTCAAGGCTTACCCCATCAGTTATGCGTCTCTTCAAATCAACGGTTTGGATCACCTAACCGTGGCCCTATTAAATGTGTGGAATCATAGGCATCAGCAAACCATATGGTTGTTAATGATCACACCTTATAGACACCTCCCATTCACAGCCTAAAAGCATTAAAAAACTATATATTATATAAAATAAAATAAAATAAAAAATTATCAATTTTTTTAATTGTTTAACTTCATTTAAAAGTAGCGGCTGATCATGGACATATGAGATGACAACAGCACTCAAAACAGACAGGCTTTGAACCAGTGGCTCAGATGTGGACAATGTCTTTGGCCATCATGGATTGTGATTAGTTGCGCATCCATTGCAAATTTTCCAAAGGGACTATCATGATTAGGGCGTAAATGGCTGATCGCACCATCACATATCCACGCACTAATTGGGCCGACGTGCCCTTTTGTGGCCCACCAGATGGTGATATATATAGAATCTGGACCAAGGTGGGAAGAGAGATTAGTGATAGCAAATCTGGTATCTTTGAGCCGGACCCACCAGCTACGTAATCATCTGGGACTGACCCACCGGGTAAATAATCAGCCCAGTAATGTCCAGAAGTAGAGCTGTACACTAACTGAGTTAACTCGGTTAACTTGCTCAATTAGACTTGGAAAAGCTCAACTTGACTTGGCTCAAAACTAGATTCGAGCCGAGTTGAGCTGATTTTTTAATCTCAAAAAAATTTCGAGCCAAGTCCTAGCTAGATTGATCTCGACTCAGCTCGGCTCAAAATTGAGTTTGAGCCAAGCCAGGTTGATTATTTGAGCTTGAAAAAATTTCTAGCTGAGTTTGAAATTAACTGAGTTTGACTCAACTCGGTTCGAAACTTGACTCGAATTTGATTCGGTTCAAATTGATTTTACTCTAATCAGGTTCACTTAATATAATTATTTTGTGTGTGTGTGTGTGTGTGTGTGCATATCAAACTCAGCTTGAAAGTTCGAATTCAAATTAAGCTAGATCTTTCGAGCTCAAGCTCAGCTCAAGTTGGCCTGAGCTGCTGACTGAGTTGTGCCGAGCTAGCCAATCAAGCTTGAGGATGGAGCCGAACCAAATTCGGGCTGGAGTAGCCTTCTAGCTGAGCCAAACCAAATTCTAGCTGAAGTAGCCTGTTGTCCTAGTTGAGCCGAATTGGGCCAAGCTTGACTTGGTTTAGTTGGCGCTATTGCTGAGTCACTGAAGGGAAAGGTTAGGGGGTTTTGTCTGGGAACAGAGCATCCAATCAAAGGACCACAAGATGGCGAAGGGCTTAGTACCAGGTGAGTTGGGGGAGTGTCCAATCCAAGTTCTTTCTCTTTAGGTGTGAAGGACTATGAGTTCAGGCTTGCTTCGGACGAAGAAAGAAGAACCTTCCCATAGCTCCAATGGCCGAAAAACTGTACTTTTCTAACACAGTAAAAAAGATTAGGAACAAGTGCACAGCTCTATCAAAACATTGGGTTGGGCAGAGCATACTTACTAAGAGTTTACCAAGATAGTAAACCTAAAACTCTCGCCTGGACCCAACCCAGAGACCGAATTTGGACACTCAAACTCGTGGAGTCTCGACTAAAGTCAGGACTCAGCCCGATTTAGCCCGACCCAGACGAGTCAGAGATGACTCGTACTCTTGGTGTGGAATTGAATCGAGTCTGACCGAGTCCAAGTTGACTCGGACGAGTTGCACGGGACTCATCCGAGCCTTAAAACTATATTACAATCACATGTTTTCAATCCTGACAAGTGAGGGCCATAGATCAGCAATTCAAGTCAGTGTTTTGAAACGGACAAAATGCTTGATTGTTCTATTGACAAGACATGAAGATGATATATTAAAAAAAGTAATAGAGATGCGGTTTAATTCAGCTGAGCATTATCAAAATATTTCAACGACAAGAAGACCAGGTTAAAAGGTGGGGCCCAGTAGTGTATTGTGCTTGATACATCACAGACAGGGAGTGGATGGTGAGAGATTGGGACCCATACAGAAACTTTTGTGTATGTAGACATGGTTTGTGTGAGCCTGTGCATAGGAGTTTGGAATACATGCATGTGTACCGTATGTGATTTCACAAAACCAAAGAAAATTTTGATTCAAAAACGTTGGAGGCGGGTTGTGTGGGGCCCAATGCATGTCTGTGACAAATACACTCCGTCCATCTGTTTTTCAAGACCACAATAAATCCCCATCCGGGGGTGTGAGACGTTTTGTATCAGGATAATATTTTATCTGATTGGTAGTAACCCTATGAACGGTTTGGATGTCATATAAATATCGTGATCAGCTCCAGGAAGTTTCAACGGTGGACGTTTCCTTTCCCACTGTTTCGTTTGAGGTGGCCCACCTGAGTCTTAGATCTTCCTGATTTTCAGAATCTTGCCTATTGTGGTCTTTAAAAATAGATGGACGGAGTGGATTTTTCATGGACATCTCTGTAGGTCCCACGCAGCTCTGGGTACAGGTATATTCATGTGTCCGGGTTCACAGGCAACCCGCTTCCAAAAGCGTCCTCTCGAGTTTTCAAAAGAAAATTTTCCTACTGTACGACCCATATATGGCCTACCAACCTTTTAACGTCCACTTGCTTTTACCTCACCGGAATAAGCCCCAGATGTACGGTCCCATGTAGGAAATGCCCTTGCTTTTTCAGCTCTTTGATTTTTGAAAGCCGGAGCGCCCTATGGCTATGGATTCTAACCGTAGCCATAACCTTTTTGTTTTTTTTTTTTTCCATTTTGTTAACATCAAGAACTTTATTCCACTTACATTTTTCTCCAATACATATTAATATAAATGCATATATATGAGCATATAAAAAAAATATCTCTTTTTTTTTTTCATTTCTTTCTTTATTCATTTAATAAGAATATCTTCTAAACCAAAATTAGTTACTTGACATACCATATATGATTTTAGGGTAGGAGAAGCTACTTTAGCCAACCAGCCTGGTTATGTTCCAAGATTCTATCAGTTCAATGGTTAAAAATCCATTTTAATCACTTCACGATCAATTTCAATAAGTTTGCAGTGAATTTCATTAACTTGTGGTCAATTTCATTCACTTCGGAGTCAATTTCAATCACTTCACAGTCAATTCCCTTCATTTCACAGTCAATTCCATGCATTTCATGGTCGATTCCGGTGATTCCCCTTCACTTCACAGTCAATTCAATTCATTTCACGGTCAATTCCCTTCACTTCACTGTCAATTTCATGCATTTTTCGATCAATTCCCTTCACTTCACGGTCAATTCCATGCATTTCACGGTCAATTCCGGCAATTCCCCTTCACTTCATGGTCAATTCCATGCATTTCATGGTCAATTCCCTTTACTTCGTGATCAATTCAATGCATTTCACCGTCAATTCCCTTCACTTTACGGTCAATTCCATGCATTTCATAGTCAATTCCGGTGATTCTCCTTCACTTCACGATCAATTCCCTTTACTTCACGGTCATTTCCCTTTACTTCACGGTCATTTCAATTCATTTTACGGTTAATTCCCTTCATTTCACAGTCAACTCCATGCATTTCACGGTCAATTCCAACAATTCCCCTTCACTTCACGTAGCCATAACCATAGCGGTGGGGATTACTACGGTTATGGCATGGTTATAATCCGTAGCCACTGACTCGGTCGACTGGGTCCCAACCCAGTCGACCCCGACTCGCTGGTTTCTTTTTTTTTTCCTGTTGTAATCCCCACTGCTTTTTGTGGGTCCCATTAAGAGGTATATGTTATATCCAAACCGTCCATCTATTTGGCAAACTCATATTAAGGCTTGAGACAAAAAAATAAGATAAATCTAGCTATCAAGTGGACCACACTGTAAAAGATAGTGGAGGATTGAACGTCTACCATTGAAACCCTTTCAGGGGTCACAGAAGTTTTGGATCATTATGAAATTCGTTTTTCCTCTTCATCCAGGTCTTTGTGACCTTATGAATAGATTGGATGGCAAATAAATGTTATGGTGACCGTGAAATGAAGGGGATTGACCGTGAAATGCATGGAAATGACCGTGAAGTGAAGGGGAATTGCTGGGATTGACTATGAAATGCATGGAATTAACCATGAAGTGAAGGGGAATCGTCGGGATTGACTGTGAAATGCATGGAATTGACCATGAAGTGATGGGAATTGACTGTAAAATGAATGGAAATGACCATGAAGTGAAGGGAATTGACCGTGAAGTGAAGGGGAATTGTCGAAATTGATCATGAAATGAATGGAAATGACCGTGAAGTGAAGAGAATTGACTGTGAAGTGGAGGGGAATCGCCAGAATTGACCGTGAAATGAATGGAAATGATGGTGAAGTGAAGGGAATTGACCATGAAATGCATGGAATTGACCGTGAAATGAAGGGAATTGACCACAAAATGCACGGAAATAACTGTGAAGTTAAGGAGAATCGCCGGAATTGACTGTGAAATGAAGGGAATTGACTGTGAAGTGAAGGGAATTAACGGGGAAATACATTGAATTGACTGTGAAGTGAAGGGAATTGACCGTGAAGTGAAGAGGAAACGCCGGACTTGACCATGAAATGCATGGAATTGACCGTGAAGTGTAGTGAATTGACCGTGAAATGCACGGAAATGACCGTGAAGTGAAGGGAATTGACCGTGAAATTAATTGAATTAACCGTGAAGTGAAGGGGAATCACCAGAATTGACCGTGAAATGCATGGAATTGACCGTGAAGTGAAGCAAATTAACCGTGAAATGAACAAAAGTGACCATGAAGTGAAGGGGAATCGCCGGAATTAACCGTGAAATGCATGGAATTGACCATGAAGTGAAGGGAATTGACCACGAATTGCATGAAATTCACTGTGAAGTAAAGGGAATTGACCATGAAATGAGTGAAGGGGAATCACCGGAATTGACTGTGAAATGCATGGAATTGATCGTGAAATGAAGGGAATTGACCGTGAAGTGATTGAAATTAACTGTGAAGTAAATGAAATTGACCGTGAAGTTAATGAAATTGACCATGAAGTGAATGAATGAATGAAATTAACCACGAACTGATTGAAATTGATCGCGAAGTTAATGAAATAGATTTTCGATCATCGACCTGATGGAATCTTAGAAAATAACCAAGTTGGTTGGCTAAAGTAGCTTCTCCTATCCCAAAATCATATGTAGTACATCAAGTAACTAATTTTGGTTTGGAAGATATTCTTGTGAAATGAATAAAGAAAAAAATGAATAAAAAGAGAGAAAAAAAATTTTATATACTTATATATGCATATTTATATAAGTATGTATTAGAGAAAAATGTAGGTAGAATAAAGTTCTTCATGTATTTTTTTTTTTTTTTTTAAAAAAAAAGGTGCTTAGATTGCAGCGTTATGGCTACGGTTACAATCCGTAGCCACTGACCCGATCAACCATGTCCCTACCCGTTCAACCCCAACTCGCTGGCTTCTTTTTTTTTTTTTCCTGTTGTAATCACCACCACTTTTTTGTGGGTCCCATTATGAGATATGTGTTATATCCAAACCGACCATCTATTTGGCAAACTCGATTTAAGGCTTGAGATGAAAAATAAGATAGATCTAGCTATCAAGTGGACCACCCTATTGAAAGCAGTGGAGGATTGAACATCTACCATTGAAACCCTTTTACGGGTTACAGAAGTTTTGGATCATTATGAAATTTGTTTTTCCTCTTCATCCAAGTCTTTGTGACCTTATGAATAGATTGAATGGAAAATATATGTTATGGTGGGCTTTACAAAATTTTTAACAGTGAAAATCAATTTTCCCGCGGCTCTATGGTGGTCCAGTTTATCTTTGGATATGATTTTTTTTTATATATATATAATGCTCCGAAATGATCTCGAAATATGGATGAACGTTGTGGATATAATAAATACATAACTGTGGGGCCCACATGACTTTGATATCTTTTGAACCGTTCGTATAACTCGGAGTTCGAGGAGCGTCAGCGCTCGTCTTCGAGCACCCATCCGCTTCCGGAAGGAAATGCAGGGGCATTTTCGTCCTGAGGAAGGGGGCCTTACAGCTGGGGTTTACTCTGGTTAGATAAAAGCATGTGGGCGTAAAACGGTTGGTGGGCCATATATGGGTCGTACAGTCGATAATTTATCTTTTCAAAAGCTATTTATACCGTTGGAGGAAAAACAATGGGACTCATGTAGTTAAGGGCCCATTTGTTTTGCTGTGGGAGATCCGAGCCATAAAAACGATGGGCCCCACCACGAAGATCATTTCATACAAAGATCGGGATGATACGCTAACAAAGCAGCCCACACCCTAGAAATCAATGGACCACAGATGGTTGTGTGGGAAATCTGAGCCATGAAAACAATGGTACGAACTACCTAATGAGTTTTTAAAACGGTCAACATTCATGTTAGGGCCCACCTATTTCACGGGTCAGATGGCTTACACGTGAGAGATTGGTTGGAAAGATGGGCTTGCGTGCTACGTTAGCATGCAGCGGTCTGCAGGTGACGTGTCTGTTCTAATAAACAGCGGTCCACCACATTCAACTCCATGGCTAGAATAAACGCCGCACTGCAACTTGCAAGCGTAGCATTTTCCAACCATTTGAATTGTAAGTCAGAAACGAGGGCTAAGTAGCAGATGGACATGATTTTCAATGAAAACTGAAAGTCATTAGAATTGATTAACTGTCCACATTCTACGCACGTCTGTGGCCCACCAGATGACAGGATTGACCTGCTTGTTTGTGAGTGGCATCTACTCAGTTCGGTCCAATGAATGGCTTAGATGTTGCACGTGTACACCAAGTAGCCACGCGTGGGTGACTGCTCAAAAACTGCACTTGCTCTATTATACTTCACATTCAAGTACAAAAATTTTCACCACAATTTTGGTGTGAATGATCTCTGTGGGCCTATCTATGATGTGTTAATCACATCTACTCAGACCACTCAGACCATCATGCATGTCGATCATGTTTAGTCGTCATGGGCTTAAATCAGGCCAATCCATAACTTAGGTGGGCCACACTATAGGGAATATTGGAGAAGGGATTCCCACCCACCCTTGATTTTTGTAGAGGGCCCAACCTGGCCATCCAATTCATTAACATATGATGGCACACTGAAAAAGTCTTTTGTAATGGTTGGGGCCATCGCAAATCAACGGTGGGCATCCCCCACTGAAATGTTCCCGTTGTTGTGGCATGGGTAAACAGAAGGCCATGATTATCTGAATGGATTTCATCAACACATTATGGTGGGGCCCACAGAGGTCGTTTGCACCGGATCATTTCCCAAGGGATAATTGTTCCGAATCCACTCATAGAAACTCCTAGAATCCACAAGTAAAAGAATAATAAAATAGAAAATAAATTTTATAAAATTTGAAATTGATTGATAAATAAAATAATTGAGTTCACAACCCTTTAAATAGGGATACCAAGTGATTTCCACTAGTGTGCAAGGTTTTCGGCCAAAAATATTAAGTGTCCTAGTTGACTTCACCGTGTTGTTCTCCTAATTATTCTAATCACTTCTCATGTTGGGCACAACTCCCGGCTGAAGAGTTATAATCAAATTAAAACTTCTATTTATAATAAAAATCGAATTAAAATAGAAAACGACCATATATATATAATGGTATTTCGCAAATCCGGCTTGCACAACCCTGCTTAGCGGGGTTGGGTGGCTAAAGTAGCTCGTTCTACCCCAAAATCAAATATTTTATCGTAAGATAACTTATTCCGGATTGCAAGATATGCCCGATTTAAGGTCTAACGGTCTGGATCACTTTTGTCGTCGACTGGGCATTTTCTAATCCATCTTGACCATGAAACTGTCCACGACCCGCTCTACATCAGGGCCACATGCAAAGGGCCTAGTATCATCCATTCAGCAAGACTTTTGGTGCCCCACTCATAGTAGAATCTACAAGATGGATGGTCCTGATCATCCAAACATCTCTTTTCCATTCTACAGATGGAATGTTGACCCTGAAGAATTTTGGGATGGAACCGATCAGGACAGTTGGGGCGGCTCGGGTTGAAACGCAGCCTAGAGAGGCTCAATCCAAAATGAAATCGTCGACCGGGGGACTGGCACCGCCCTTGACAATTCAAACCCCAGCAAGGCCCAAGGTGCACTGAATCTGACCCACATATCAAAATAATGAAATGAGTTGAGTAGAACTATTCAAGCCCAGCCCATTGAAGAGGTAATCGTCATTGAGCCAGACACTTTAAATGATATGGGGCGGAGCTGTACGCAAGTCGAACCGAGTCGAGCTTGACACAGCTTGGCTGGACTCAGCCAGTAGCTACCCTCAACTCGAACCTGACTTGGCTTGGTCTTAAATCTGACTAGCCAGCTCAGCTTGGTTCCATCAATAGCTCAGGCCAATTCTAGGCAAGTTAAAGCCTCTGCGACATTTTCTCAAACACAAAGTACATTTTTAATTTCTCATGGAATACAAAACAATAATAACACTTTATAAGTATTTCATCAAATACTCGGCGAGCAACATCAAAATCAAGATATGAGGGTAGTCTTATAATATTTATATATATATATATATATATATAAAAAGCGTAGTGATTTGTTTCATATCCATTCCTTCCTCGCCACCAATCAATCCCATGCAGAGTACCCGAAATAATACTACGTTAAGTCATTTCATTAAACACTCGGCGAGCATCAATATCAAAATAACCAAGTCACCGAGTTGATTCGATCCGAGTCAATTCGAGTTGAGTTTTGATCCATATCGAGTCGAGCTTGGGCAAGCTTGAAGTTGACTCAAAATATTTTCAAGCTCCAAAAACCAGCTCGACTTGGTCTGAATCAAATTTCGAGCAGCGCGAGTTGATCTTTTCCGAGTCGAGTCGAGTCGAGCATGCTGACCAAGCTAACTTGACTCTTGTACAGCTCTAGGTGGGGCCCAGTTTCGGCGGGGACAAGGTGAGCCAAGCCCAGTCATTTACCTCTTGTGCCCGGAAATCTGTCCATGGTCTGACCTGCATGCCCAAACCGATCCCACGTTAAGTTGGAGGTTGGAACAGGAGCAGCCTGAGGGCTAAACCATTTTCAGGCCTTGGCTAATGCGAATTCGAAGGGCTAACCTACACCCATAAACCCAACACACCAGATCGGCCCGTCAGGAGCCCAAAGGCACAAGAACATCCAAAATCACCTAATACCTTTCTCTTATGTTGAAAATCCCTTCCACCCAAAGTTCACAAGACTAATTGCATGGGCCACCTACGTTATTATACAGTCGAGCTATGAACTAATTGCATGGGCCGCACGTTATTATACAGTCGAGACATTTCATAGCTGTCAACTCACCTACCTCCTGGTGAGGTTGTAGCTTGGGCCGGGCTCAACCTAAACTTAATCTGAGGTTCAGTTGAGGCCTCAAACAACCCAACCCAATGTAACCCAGCCCAACCGATCCATATGTTCGACCTATAACACATGTTATATATGTGTGTGCGCGTGTGGGAGGTCGAGCTGTGTGGGCCCCACCATGATGCGTGTTGAACATCAACACCATCAGTCAGATGCACCATTCCATGGTGGGCCTAATCCAGTCAATCCGTGACTTGTGTGGGCCACACCACATACAAAAGTTGAGAGGGGTTACCCGCCATTAAAACATTCATAATTATTTGTTGGGCCCACTGAGATGTGGGTTCACAAATCCAGCCCATCTATGATGTGTGTCCCACTCGGATGGGGGGTCAGACCAAGTTTCAGATGCATCCAAATTTCAGGTGGGCCCCACCAAGTGATTTTACATGTTTTAGGGATGTCTTTATATGATTTTAGATGGTATGGCCCACTTGAGTTCCGTATATGGCTGATTTTTGGGATGTCCCATAATTTAAAGGGGACCCATCAAATACACAGTGTTGATGTTCGACACGCATCATGGTGGACCCACACAGCTCGACCTCATGGGAAGTTCATATATATATATATATATATATATATATATATATATATATATATATATATATATATATATATATATATATATATATATATATCTATATATGAACTTACAGTTGTTGCAGACTCTTCAAATTCTGATGCGTGCTGAACATCTACCCCATCAGTCAGATACAATATTCCATGGTGAGCCTCGTGCTTAAAAATTAAGTCAATCCATGACTTGTTTGGGCCACACCACATACAAAAGTTGAAAGGGGTTATCCTCCCATTAAAACATTCATAATCATTTGTTGCGCCCACCGAGGTGTGGTTCACAAATTCAGCCCATCCATTATGTGTGTCCCACTTGTACAAGGGGTCGAACCAAGTTTCAGACGCATCCAAATTTTAGGTGGGCCCCACCAAGTACTTTTATATGTTTTAGGCATGTCTTTACATTATTTTAGATGATATGGCCCACCTGACTGAATTATATGGCTGATTTCCTATCATTTAAAGGGGACCCATCAAATGCACGGTGTTGATGTTCGACACGCATCGTGGTGAGGCCCACACAGCTCGACCTCACAGGAAGTTCCCATGAGCTCTACGGCATAGTACCATTTCCTCTCTCTCTCTCTCTCTCTCTCTCTCTCTCTCTCTCTCTCTCTCTCTCTCTCTCTATATATATATATATATATATATATATATATATATATATATATATATATATATATATATATATATATAGGAAATGGTACTCAACCTCATGGGAACTTCCCATGAGGTCGAGCATGATGTGTGTCGAACATCAACACCATCAATCACATGCACCATTCCATATTGGGCCCACCACATACAGTAGTTGAGAGGGGTTATCCTCCCATTAAAACATTTATAATCATTTATTGGGCCCACTGAGATGCGGTTCACAAATACAGCACATCCCTTGTGTGTGTCCCACTTAGATGAGGGGTCAGACTAAGTTTCAGTTGCATCCAAAACTCAGGTAGGCCCCACCAAGTGCTTTTATATGTGTTAGTCATCGCATGGTTTTAGAAGGTATGGGAGGACCCATCAAATGCACGGTGTTGATGTTCAACACACATCATGGTGGGGCCAACACAGCTCGACCTCATAGGAAGTTCCCATGAGGCCAACCTCATAGTACCATTTCCCTATATATATGGGAAAAGGTACTATATGCTCGACCGTATTATACCTTCCATAAGGTCGAGTGCTGGTGGCACGTTATTCTTCGGATGGTAAAATTTTTATCTCTCGCACATTTTCTGCAAAACTCTAACACTCGTCGTTCAAACCTTACTAAGGCCCACTATGATGTTTATTTGAGATCCAACCTATTCATAAGTTAAGACATACATGAAAGAAGGGAAAACACAAATTTCAGCTTGATCAAAAACTTTTGTGGCCCTTAGAAATTTTTAATGGTGGGCGTCACTCTATCCACTGTTTTCTATGGTGGGTACATTCCAGCTTTGGATTTAGCTCATTCTTTGTCTCATGCCTTAAATTGATATCTCCAACTGAATGGACAACATGGATATAACACATACATTTATGGTGGGTCCCAGATAACTTGGTGACGTAACTTGTCCATAGAATCCGCGTCTAGCGAGTCCATTACGGGTTTTAATAGTATTGTGTCCTACCCCTGCACAGACAGTAATCCATCCAGGCAGGGCTTTGTGGGGCCCACCGTGGTATAAGTGTTTTATCCACGCTGTTAAAAGATTTTCTCATATCGTTTTACGTTATTATCCTAAAAATGAGGCAAGTCCACAGCTCTAGTGGACCACGATAAAGGAGGTTGCACTGATAATGACACTCACCGTTCAAACCTTTCTAAGTGCCATATCAATTTGATCTGAAACTTCTCCAGCTCGAAAGAAGTTTTTAATGGTAGACGTTCAATCCCCACCTTATGGTCCACTCAAGCCTTGGACCTACCTCATTTTTTTTTCATATATTAAAATGATCCGAGAAAATCATTGAACGGCGTGGATAAAACACTTACATCATGTTGGCCCCACAGAGCCATGCAGCGGGGTAGGACGCAATCCACATTTAAGTGGATTTACGCGGCGGATTAGATACTGACACGTTGAGTAGCGAGTCGGCCACTGAAGTTACGTCACCAAGTTATGTGGGCCCCACTATGATGTATGTGTTGTATCCACACCGTCCATCCATTTTGAGATATTATTTTAGGGCCTGAGTCAAAGAATGAGGTAGATACAAATCAGTAGTGGATCCCACTACAGAAAATAGTGGGGAGAGTGATTCCCACCGTTGAAACTATCCCAACGCCCACTATAATGATTATTTGAAATCCAACCTGTTCAAAATTTAAAAAAGACATGAAATAAGAGAAAATACAAATATCAGCTTGATCTAAAACTTTTGTGGCCTTTAGAAGTTTTTAATGGTGGGTGTCACTATCCTCACTATTTTCTGTGTTGGGCCCACTGGATCTTTGGATTTAACTCGGGCGCAGATTGGACACTGACAAGGTCAGTAGCCAAATGGCTACTGAAGTGACGTCACTAAGCTCTGTGGACCCTACCATGATGTGTGTGTTGTATCCATACCGTCCAACCATTTTTAGAGATCGTTTTATGGCATTACAAAGAGAATGAGATAGATCTAAAGTTCAAGTGGACCCCACCATAGAAAATAGTGGGGACAGTGACTCCACTGTTCAAAACTTCTTAGGGCCCACAGTAGTTTCTAATGAAGCTGATATTTTTGTTTTCACTTCATCTATCTCTATGTTAACTTATGAATAGGATGGATCTCATGGTGGGGTCCACAGAGCTTGGTGATGTAACTTCAGTAGCCATTGGCTACTGACCTTGTCAGTATCCAATCCGCACCCATTTAACTCATTCTTTGCATGTTGCCCTAAAATGATATCTCCAAATGCATGGAAGGTGTGGATATAAAACATACATCATGGTGGGGCCCACATAACTTGGTGACATAACTTCAGTAGCCAGTCTAGCTACTCAACCTGTCGGGATTATATGCGCATGAAGTGGATGGAAACAACGTGAATTGAACTTCTATCATTAAGAAATTCTCGGGGTGGCATAGTGTTTGGTAAGGGCCAGCCTTAGTGTTTGTGAGAAATCCACCCCGTCCATCAGTTTTTAGAGATCATTTTAGGACATAGGGCAAAAAATGAGCCGGATCCAAGACTCAAGTGGGCCGCATTAAAGGAAAAGGTGGGTAGGGAAATTCCTACTGTTGAAACCTCTCTAAGTCGAAAGTGATGTTTTAATTGCATCCATACTGTTCATAGCAATATTCCTACTGAGATGAACTTAAAACACATATTTAAAACTTCTATTGCCCCACGAATATTTCAACTGTGGATGTTCAATCCTCATACTTTCGGCCCATTCGAATCTTAGATCTGGCTCATTTTCGGCCTCTTGTCCTAAAATGATATGAAAAAATAGATGGATGGGGTGGATTTCGCAAAAAATAAAATAAAATTCATGGTAGGCCCCACCTAAGTTTCTAGCACAAGGCTTTTTGCAAAAAATAAGCGTGAGAGACATAAAGGTGGAGGCGTATTTTAATAACAGGTTGCTTCTTCAATTTTCCTATACAATCTCCCATCCGACGAATAACGTGATGCCAGCACTCAACCTTATGGAAGGTATAATATGGTCGTATTATATCTTCTATAAGGTTGAGTGCTAGCGGCACCTTATTCGTCGGATGGGAGATTGTATAAGGATACTGAAGAAATAACCTATTATTAAAATACCCCTCCGCCTCAATCTCTCTCACGCTTATTTTCTGCAAAAAGCCTTGTGCTAGAAACTTAGGTGGGGCCTACCATGAATTTTTATTTTTTTTGTGAAATCCACCCCGTCCATCTATTTTTTCATATCATTTTAGGACAAGAGGCCGAAAATGAGCCAGATCTAAGATTCAAATGGGCCGAAAATATGAGGATTGAACGTCCACAGTTGAAATATTCGTGGGGCAATAGAAGTTTTAAATTAGGATAATATTTATGTTTTAAGTTCATCTCAATAGGAATATTGCTATGAACGGTATGGATGCAATTGAAACATCACTTTCGACCCAGAGAGGTTTCAACGGTAAGAATTTTCCTACCCATCTTTTCCTTTAGTGCGGCCCACTTGAGTCTTAGATCTGGCTCATTTTTGGCCTTATGTCCTAAAATGATCTCTAAAAACTGATGGACAGGGTAGATTTCTCACAAATACTATGGTTGGCCCTTACCAAACACTGTACCACCCTTAGAATTTCTTAATGATAGAAGTTCAATTAATGTTGTTTCTATCCACTTCATGCGCGGATTAGACACCGACAGGTTGAATAGCTAGACTGGCTACGGAAGTTGCGTCATAAAGTTCCGTAGGCCCCATCATGATGCATGTTTTAAATTCACGCCTTCCATGCATTTGGAGATATCATTTTAGGGCAATACTCAAAGAATGAGTTAAATCCGAAGATCCAGTGGGCCCAACACAGAAAATAGTGAGGATAGTGACTCCCACCATTAAAAACTTCTAAAGGCCAGAAAAGTTTTAGATCAAGCTGATATTTGTATTTTCTCTTATTTCATGTCTTTTTAACTTTTGAACAGGTTGGATTTCAAATAAACATTATAGTGGGTGTTGGGATAGTTTCAACGGTGGGAATCACTCTCCCTACTGTTTTCTGTAGTGGGTCCACTACAGATTTTTATCTGCCTCATTCTTTAACTCATGCCCTAAAATAATATCTCAAATGGATGTGGATACAACACATACATCATAGTGGGGCCCACAAAACTTGGTGACGTAACTTCAGTAGCCAACTCACTACTCAACCTGTCAGTATGTAATCCGTTACATCCACTTGAATGCGGATTGCGTCCTGCCCCGCCCCACTGGATTAATGGCTCTATGGGACCAACGTGATGTAAGTGTTTTATCCACACCGTTCAATGATTTTCTTAAATCATTTTAATATATGAACCAAAAAATGAGGCAGGTCTAAGGCTTAAGTGGACCATAAGGTGGGGATTGAACGTCTACCATTAAAAACTTCTCGCGAGCTGGAGAAGTTTCGGGTCAAGTTGATATTTGTATTTTCACTTCACTCACATCTAAATGACCTTATAAATATGTTGGATGTTAAAGAAACATAATGCTGGCACTTAGAAAGGTTTCAACTGTGAGTGTCATTGTCAGTACAGCCTCCTTTGTCATGGTCCACTAGAGCCGTGGACTTGCCTCATTTTATGATTATAACTTAAAACGATTTGAGAAAATCTTTTAACAACGTGGATAAAACACTTACATCACAGTGGGCCCCATAAAGCCCTGCCTGGATGGATTACTGTTTGTGCGGGGTAGGGCACAATATGCATACTACTAAAAGTCATAATGGACTCGCTAGACGCGGATTCTATGGACAGGTTACATCACCAAGTTATCTGGGACCCACCATAAATGTATGTGTTATATCGATATTGTCCATTCAGTTGGAGATATCAATTTAAGGCATGAGACAAAGAATGAGCTAAATCCAAAGCTGGAATTTACCCACCATAGAAAACAGTGGATAGAGTGACGCCCACCATTAAAATTTTCTAAGGGCCACAAAAGTTTTCGATCAAGCTGAAATTTGTGTTTTCCCTTCTTTCATGTATGTCTTAACTTATGAATAGGTTGGATCTCAGATAAACATCATAGTAGGCCTTAGTAAGGTTTCAACGGCGGGTGCAAGACTTTTGCAAAAAATACAGGAGAGATAAAAAATTTACCATTCGAAGAATAACGTGCCGCCAGCACTCACCTTATGGTAGGTATAATACAGTCAAGCGTATAGTACCTTTTCCCATATATATATATATATATATATATTAATATTACATGTGTTATTATATAGATTCGATGTAAGTCTGATTCACATTATTTGATAGATAGATATTTCATTTCATGTTGTGGTTTATTATTTGTAGTTGTTGACTTACAAACTGGACTGCCCAACTCAACTCAAGTTGGGTTAAGATTTAGGGTGTTTGGATCGTAAGTTACTTTATCAAGCTGTTTATGTCACATCTAGCTAGAGTTGGGCAATCTTGACCCGATCCGGTGGATCCAACCCAATCCGACCCGACCTGAACCGATCCGATGACCCCTGGATCGGTGTGGATCAAGTAGGACAGTTCAGATATGAAAGTTTTTCAGGTCGGGTTCAGATCCATACCTACTCGGACCAATCCGATCCGACCCGGTCCAGAGCGGATAAACCACGTGCATTTTCATAATGGGCCCCAACAGAGTTTACTCAGTACCAGAAGCAGAAGCGGATTTGCTGGTGTACCACACACCACCTATATAGCTGGCAGCTGCTGTAGGTACGTGTCATGTGCGAAGACGTACTGGCAGAGACGGATTGGCTACTCCCCTTGGTCTGTGCTCTGTGGGCCCCACCATGATGTATGTATTTCATCCGTTCCGTTCATCCATTTTACAGATCATTTTAGGGCTTTATACAAAAAAAAATGATAGGGATACAAATCTCAGGTGGACCACACCACAGGAAAACAATAATGATTGGATATCCACCATTATAATCCTCCTAAGGCCCAATGTACTGTTTATTTGACATCTAATCTGTTGATTAGGTCATAAGGACCCAGATTAAGGGAAACAATAAATATCAGCTTGATCAAAAACTTTTATGGCCTCCAAAACGTTTTTAATGGTTAACCTTCATTAAACATTGTTTCCTATAATGTGGTCTACTTGAGATTTTGATATACCTCATTTTTTTTATAACATAAAATGATTTATAAAATTAGATGGAGGGCATGGATGAAACACATACTTCATGGTGGGGCCCACAGAGCACCGACCACCAGCCATTGGCTGGTGGCAGGGGGAGTAGCCAGTTTCCAGTACTAGCGTCTAGCACTCCTCGAGCTCCGAGCATTCCTTAAGCTCCGGGCGTTCCTCGAGCTCCGAGTTGTACAAACGGTTCAAAGAAGATCAAAGTTATATGGGCCCCACAGTGATGTATTTATTATATCTACAGCGTTCACATATTTTTAGAGAGCATTATCCAAAAAATTGATAATATCCAAAGATCATTTGGACCACACCACAAATAGCAGCAGAGAATGATTTTCATCGTTAAACAATTCGTGTGGCCCACTTGATAGTTAGATCTGTCTTATTTTTCGTCTCAAGCCTTAAGACGAGCTTGCCAAATGAATGGATGGTTTGGATATCACACATACCCCATGATCAGACCCACATAACTCACTAACGTCGATACAGATGTCACGATGTGCAAGCTGTGCTTGCGTGAAAAGCAAGTCACTACCATTTCATGTAGTGCACGTCAACGGTTCGGTAAAAACATGGTTATGGTAGACGGAATGTTCTTTCAGAGCCATGTGGGGCCCACATTGATGTATATTTTTTATCTAAGCCATTCATCCATTTTAACATATCATTTTAGGCCTTGAACACAAAAATATGGTATATTAAAGGCTGAAGTGGACGACACCACATGAAATAGTTGGATTAAATCATACGACCCGAATCGTGCCCAACCCGATCCGACTCGGTTTCCCTGATCGAGTCGGACTCGGTTTGGGTTAGGCCAACCATGCATCAGATCGATCCGAGTCAGGTGACCCAGACTCGGTCATGGATCGGATCGAATTCGGATCAAGTTGGACCCAATCCGATCCGATCCGGACCTATGCCCAGCTCTACATGTAGCTTATCTTGTTTTCTATTTATTCAGTAGATAAGTATGGTAGGTAAATGTGCTTGTTGGAGCATGGATAGATTGCGCTCACATATGCTTTTTAAGGCTTTCGTGTAAATTTTTAGCTCGGAGTATTGTATATTTGACTTATAGTTGCTACTAGCTAATTACTCAGATTTTCATAATCGGCTACACTCTGTAGAAACCTTATGAGAATGAATCAATGGAGATTCTGTGTTTTAAAATGATTCTTGATTTATTACCAAAAATTCTGGATAAGGGACCACAGTGACAAAGAGGGAATATGTTAAGCACCAACTCTGCCCGTACAAGCATACAATCTCTACTTCACAAGATAATATAAAATATAAAAGATTAATTCTCATGCACAGATGATACATGTGTGTGTGTGTGTGTGTGTGTGTGAAATGCAATATGGCAATGCAGTGCCTACCACAAGCGATGAATCGGATCGAACAAGTCTACCCACACTCAGCCACTTGGAGAAGCGATCGAAAGCCTAGTTAATTCAAGTTTTTAATTGGATCTAATATGCCTGCGAGCCGCAAAGCATACACTCAAACTGAGTAGACGAGCCGGTAGGTTGGGAGTGGAGATAATGATACATTATGCTAGTGCAAGTATGTGTGAAATTGATTAGAGTCAGATAAGTGGATAGATGGGTTGTTACAAGGAAAGACTTAAGTGGACTAGATTGGCATTTCGATGACTCAGGTGGCTAAATTTAGGGCTTGACCAGGTGGACATGAGGCTAGATGAGCTTCCACTCTTACACTCCTCCTCTTTCCTTGGTGGATGGATGACTTAAGTGAGGAAATGACTTGGTATGTGGAAGATGAATGGAAGATATGAGATGCCTTGAAATGGAAAGGGAGAGGTATTTATAAGGTCTTGGAGTAGTTTTGGGGTATTCATGAAAAGTCTAAGGGTAAAAAGGGCTTTAAAAGCTAGGATTGGCTGCTAGAATGGGAGCGCCACGTGGCACAATGTGGATGGTTGGATCGAGTGGCAAAGAATGTAATTTGGGGCAAAAGTGAGGGCATAGAGACCATTCCAACTCTGGCGAGTTGCCCAATGCATGCTTGCTTTGTCATCACTAGGGTCGTCAATGGGTCGGGCTGGCCCAACGGGCTTTTGAGCCTGGCCTGCATCGGGTCAGGCAGTTTTAGGTCCGAGCCCCAAGCTCGAGTTGAAAACTGGAGCTTGTATATCAATCGGGTCTGGCTTGGACTAACCTATCCAAAAGCTTGTCAACCCAACCCAGCTCGAACATTTTAAAAATCTAAAATTCAAAAATTAAAATCAATTTTTCCTCCTATCTAATTTTTTTTTACCCTCCTTCCCTCTTTTAACTGAAATGACATTTTGGTAGCAGACGTTAGAAGGCTGGGGCCTCTTGCTTGGGAGAATTAGATCAAGCCTTTTTTTAATTCAAAAGGGCAAGATTATCAGTTGATGAACAAAGGTGGGAGTTCCATTTCTTCTCTTTCTTTCTTAGAGAAGTTTTGAGAGAGAGAGAGAGAGAGAGAGAGAGAGAGAGAGTCTTGCACATGTCCAAGTCCTTTATAAGACCACATTATTGCAAAACTTTGCATTTTCATGAAATGGGAATTTGCATTTTTTTTTTTTGGATCATGACATATAACAAACTCCTCATGGTATAGGAGAGTGTTTCAGTTTCTTTGCTTTTCCTCTCTCTCTCTCTCTCTCTCTCTCTCTCTCTCTCTGGGGATGGCTTGGTTCATGCTCAGTCTCAGGTCGGGCCTTAGAAATGTATTCCGAGCCAGGTTCGAGCTAGTCGGGCCCAGGTTAAGTTTGGCCATACTTTAAAAAGTTCTGGCTAGGCTTGGACCGAGCTTGGCCTGGCCACCCTAGTCATCACCCCACCTAACCCCGCAGTAAAATATTGCAGGGTTCCACATGGCAGACGACTCATCAAGGGTCCCATTTTCTGCAGGGACCCCCTGTGGGGTAGTATTTCCCCCTGGTCCACTCAAATTTGCCTTATTGTCATCCTAAAGGTTATTGGGCATGGGCTTGAATTGGGCTTGGAATGGGTTTGGACTTTGGACTTGGGTTTGATTGGGTTTTAGGCTTCCTACAGTGCTTTGATCAACTTGCTAGCCTTGGGTGAGGTGTCTATAATAAACAACATGTTTATTAGCAAAAAAGTGAAAAAACATGTTTGGTTTCCAACATCATAAATATTTATCCATCAAGTCTGTTTAGTGCCCCTCACATCTACCGTCCATCATGTGGAGCCAACCTTTGATGTGGACCATTCACTGTGTGGGCCCCACCTTTGATGTGTGTCGTCCATCATGCGGGGCACACCTTAGATAAAAGTCATTCATCATTAGGAGTTGACCTTTAATGTGCACCGTCCATTATGTAGAGTCCACCTTTGATGTTGATCATCCATCATGTGGCACCCACTATCAATGCTATTGTTCGTTATGTGGAGCGTACCTTCAATATCCATTGCCCATCATGTGGAGCCCGCCTTTGATGTGGGTTGTCCATCATGTGGGCCCCACCTTCAATATGGGTTGCCCATCATGCAGGGCTAGCCTTGGGCCATTCATCATTAAGGGTTGAACTTTGATGTGAATCGTCCATCATGCAGGGCTACCTTGATGTGGGTCATCCATCATGTTGGGCCCAACTTCAATATCCATTGCCCATCATGTGGAGCTCACCTATGATGTGGACCGTCCATCGTGGGCGGGCCCACGTTATGTGGGCTCCACCTTGTAAGTGGGTCATGTAATACCTACCCATTTTGGATGTGGACTATTTATCAGTATAGGGCGATCTTTGATGTGGACCATAGATTTATGTGGGCCCATATTAATATGGGTGATCCATCATGTGGGGCCCACATTTAATGTGGATTGTCCATCGTGTGGACCCGACCTTTGATGTGGATAATCAATCACACAGGACCTCCTTTGTTATGGAGGGAGAGAGAGTTAAGTAGAAAAGTTAAAAGTTAAAAGCTTAAAAAAATTACGGAGATAGGTGGCTTTAATTACATAATTTACGTTTGCAATCATATTTACCAACTAAAGTAACTTATTTTTTACACACACCTTGAACCCATGATCTTTGTGTTAAAAGTCTTATGAGTTCACCACGAAGCCATGAACAGGGACCCAAGTGAGAAAAAAAAGTAACTTGACTACCCAACATAAGCTAAAAAGTAATTTATTTAGTCATACAAATGGCCCTTAACATCTTGGATTGGGTCTTAGATAGGGCCAGGTCGCGGCTAACTCTTATTAAGGTTGGGTTGATCTTGGGTTGATCCTCAACCCACCTTCCTCTGCCTCATTGACTCATTGTATGAGACAACACCGTAACTGCATGACCCTTGAGGTGCGGATTTGTTCAGTGTCCATTAGCCTTGAGTTTATGCGAGTACACAGCATGGATGGATGATCCAGTCCATTGATATTTGATGTGATGGCCCACCATAGGTGGATGATATCTAAAGAGTCCTAGCTGACCCTTGAAACAGTATACTGCAAATAGACTGATGAGAAGAAGATGAAATAAGCATCCATATTCAACGGGGGTCATATATTAGATCAACGGTCTATTTCTTTTTGGGAGTTCCATGGTAACCCTGGGGCCCATTAGATCAACGACCTCACCACCGGTTAAAGCTCAAAACTGGAAGACGCCATGCATATATTCTTCTCGAGGGTTATATAGGTTCGTGCGTTTAGAGGTAGACGTGGATTGCGTGTCCCCGGTACAAGAAGTTCCTGTAGTCAGAAGCTGTATGGGGCCCATAGATATGCACGTGACAAATCCACTCCGTCCACAAGTTTTGAAAGACCAGAATAGAACAGGAATCTAAAAATCAGACACATGCCAAACTTAGATCGGCCACATCAAATGAAATAGTGGGAATGTAAACGTCCAACCAACATTGAAACCTTCCTGGAGCCGACCATGATGTTTATATTCCATCCAAACCGTTCATAGGGTTATTACCACTAAGATAAACTGTAGTCACAAATGCCATTATGATAAGAACTTGTGGCCCCCACAAAGTTTCCAATGGTGGGCGTTCATCCATACTGTTTCGTGTGGTATGGCCCATATTAGTTTTGGATCTGCCTATTTTATTATGTTCTTGCAAAATTGATGGACGGAGTGGATTTGTCACGGGCATCTGTATAGGCCCCACAAAGGTTCCAACCAAAACAAGGACAGAAGGAATACCCGGCCCATAATTTTTGGGCTTTTAAGGCCCAAGCCATGACCCAGAGAAACATAGAACTAGTTTACATTCCCAAGTTCCAACTCAGCCGAATAAATGGTGGGTCTTGCACCCAATTAATAAACTTGAAAGTAAACCGTTAAAAATGTGCCTACGTGGCGCATGCACGAGATCTAGAACATTCATATAGTGAGGCGCACCATGTTGTATTAATTTGTTCCGGCACAAAAAAAAATTATAAAAAATAAAAATGGCTAGCCCCAATATCAGGTGGGCCCCACACGACGTTTAAGCAAACAGTAAGCAATGGTCCATAGTTAGCACAAACGCGTGGCCCACCTGATGGTTGGAATGGTCAAGTTAAACCGTTACGCCTACTTATTAAATGGTCATATCTCTCAAAATGTGACACATTGACACGTGAGAGTAACCATAACAAGGCTCGTGATGATGATTCAATATCACAACAGTGGCACCATTTTCCTAACCATTCATGGTATCATTCCCACCTTGGGCAAAGCTGGTACAATCTTGTTGGTGAGATAATAGTAACCATTTGAATGTCTGAATGGACAACATAAACACTAGTTGCTAATAGTTGATACTGAATAAGGAGAGGTTCAAAAATTGCACATGGGGGTAGTATGCAACGCTCTGGTTCCCGAAACTTGAGTGTATGACTTGTTTTCCGAAAGCCCGAGTGTTAATATTTAAAGATAACTAAATTTTCAAGTGTGTGTGTGTGTGTGAATTTCTTTTCTTTTCTTTTTCAGAGTTAACATTTTAGTGGAAGAGAAATAAATCAAGTATAAAAGAAATTTGCATACACATCCAGAACATACAAGTGGCTGCCCATAGGGCTTGTACAAACCAATGTCTCAATGCTAATTAACAAGTACAGGAAGAAAATAATTTAACATATGAAATAGATAAAAAATGCATCTAAACCTGAGCTGCAAGATCACGCAACTTCTCTTGAAGCAAATACGGTCATGCATCCTTGATATCTGTATCCTGCCCCTTATCAGTTTGAACATAAGTATCTTTTAAATTACATGCACATCTGCACAATTATACATTCAAATAATGAGTGGCTAGCTCAGTGTGAATTTTCCTTAAGATTACACACCACTGTATCAGTTAAGCATAATTTAAATAAGAAAACGTACAAAACAATCCCCGATGCATTCTTATTTAAACGCATGTACGCGTGAATACACATCAACTGGGTATGCTCATCCGATTGGCTTTTGGGCAAAACCCATGCATGTGATCAGCCACCATCGAAAGTACATATAGTGCTTGCGTAGTGACCTGTTCACCAAAGTGGGTTGATTGTCAGTGATCTGGGAACTAGTGAAACAATACCACAACAAAGGGTACATGCTACAACATACAGAATTGGCCACCCATCATTGTCTGTATATTATGAATGCATGATTAATCCAATCGTTAGTATTCCAATTGCGAACAACCAATTTATGAAAGCTCAAATGTCACTATGGGGGGGCTCGTCACCCAGCATAGGCGACAGCTCAGGCATAGTATCACATACAACCATCATCGGCTCATGGGACTCCAACATTAGGATATTTAATCGTAACCTTCTCAACTAGTAGCCAATCATAGTTCAACAAGTGGAACTTACTACTGCAAAGTTATACAAAAATATTCTATCAAGCCGCTTAGGACAAATATGCAATTGAAGGCACATGGGCCAAATATTAAATCAAAGCCACATAAGGCAAATGTCAAATCGAAGCCACATAAGCGCAGCGATCCATAAGATGGTAAGTCTACGATAAAATTCCAATTGATCCATTAGGCAAAATGTTCACTAGGTTGAGGGTCCATTATAATCACAATCAATAAAGTTACATATCAAATCTAGATATACATATATAAGTGGAGTTTTCCATTGATAGATGTAGCAATTCAAGTTCTATGAATAATTCACAAGTATGAGAATATATTCAAGTACAACATATATATGTTTATACAAGATAAATGTTGAGCATATAATTTTGAGGATTAATTCTAATAATTAATAAAAGTAATCATGAAATAGAAATATCAATTATCAGTCAAAATTAAAATAGAAACTATTACTTAAGCTATCATGGAAGCAGAAAGCTTAAGGGGAAAAAGTCATCACCTTACAAGTTGAATCGCCAACAAATATTGCTAGAAAGCCCATGCACCCTTAAAGTCAAATCCTACCACGAATTGTGAAATCTTACGGTTAGAACAAAGTTCTACACACTTCCCATGGTTGAGATCGTAGCCTGAAGTTTGGATTACATAGGTTTTGGGTTTCAATGTAACACTATGGCAGTTGATCTATAGTCTAGATTAGTTCTACTAGAATTCTAATAAAATGGGGCTATAGAGATTCACCTCCCGAGATGGACTTGATTCGACTCGGCTTGATATGGACCTGATTGGCTCAAACCCAAGAAGGATTGAATTTTCCATAACTAAATCTAAGCTTAGGTTTGAAAACTTGAATTTTGATTTTTGCACAATGAAAAAAATAATATCATAATAGAAGTATTAGTCAATTCATGTTAATAATGATGATTCACCAGTTAATATTTAAATATACCAACATTATCTAATATTCTTCTAATGACTAATAATCTATTAAATAACACAAGTAATCATAATAACGTATTTAATAATAATAATCTGATAAGGACTAATACTAATAATCATATTAACAAGATTAATACTAACTCATAATGATAATATTCTCTAATGATAATAATAATAGCTAACAACAATGAATCTAGTCATAATAATAATACTAATATGAAGATACAATTCTACTAAAATTTTAAACTACAACTTAGAATCAACTAACTTAAATTCTTTGTCGTAATCCGACTTATTCAGATTCGAAGACTCGAACCTATGGTACTAACTTTTGATGTTGTATAAACACAGCCACAAAATGGTTTCCAACCAAGTAAGAACTCAGTAAAGTCCGTGAGTTAACTTGATAAAAAGGATTGGTTCAATTGACTATAAATCAGTCTTGAGTCGAGTCTCATACCTAAACAAGATGATGTCCCTCTGATTCGGCAAAACCCGATGCCTGGATGAAATTGACAACACTGGATTAACCCAAAACACTTGACTCCACCCACAACTCGAGTCAACTTGATAGGTCGTTGAGTCGACTCACTAAGTTGATTTCTTCTTCTTCTTCTTCTTCTTTCTGCTTTTCAATTTCTTCTCTCCTCCTTTGGAAGGACAACACCCAATATGGGTTTAAACCAGTTTGAAATAGAGCAACTCACTAAGTCTCTCCACCCGATTCAGCGACTCGGTTAGTCGAGCTGGTGTGGTAAACCAACCCCTTCTCCCTCTCTCTATTCTTTATCTTTGATTTTTCTTCTTCCTCCTCCTTTACTCTTGAAATCTCTTTTCTAATTTGTGTCCAGGATTCAACTCGTCCCATTGACGAGTAAGGTGTATGCCCAGCAGGTTAGGGGCTGTTTGTTTTTCCAATGCATGTTGTAAATATACATAATTACCCTTGAGAGACTTTTACTGCCGCTTGTTTTTCTAGGTGGATTTCATGCAGGAAAATCTTCCAATGCATAGTGTGACTTTACTGATTACCGAGATTGCAATCCGCGAACTTGATGGCTTCGTGCTGAAGCGGAATGTATACTGAGAATCTCTGTGGGGTCCACCATGATTTATCCAAAAGATCTGTTCTGTCTATCCATTTTACCAGATAATTTTATGGGTTGAGCCAGAAAATTAAGCATATCCAATGTTCAAATTGATCACTTTACGGAAAACTCGTTGATTGCCCTTCTACCGTTGAAAATTTCATATGGGCCAAGCACTTTTTGGTTGTAGCTTATATTTATGTAATCCCTTCATCCATGACTGGATGATTTAATAAATGGGATGGATGAGAAATTAACATCACTGTTGGGCTTAACATCATTTCAATGGTGGAAATCAAGTCTAATGGTCTTTCTCGTGATATGATCCACTTGATCCTACAATAAGCTTCATTTTTGAGTTGAACCTGTTAAATTTTATTTTAAAACAAATGGTCGACGTGGATGGACCACAAACATAGCAGGTGGGCTCAAACTAAGTTTACTCAGTTCAAATGGAATGTTACCCTACCCATGCAAGACGCCAGGGGATTTCGCCAACTGCATCTATCAACACCATCATAACATCTATGACAGTCTATTGATGTTTTGAAAATATTTCGGTGCTCCACATGACTGCCAAAATTCGTGAACCTTTAACATCTAAATTTCTATATTACTTTTGTTCCTTTCGTTACAAAATTCATCTACAACAAGGATTCATGTTTTTCATTTCTGGTTAGTTTCAAGTCTTTTTTCTAGCTATTTGATAACTACCTATTTGATATCTTCCTCTTCTTTTTGAATTGAGAAAGCATGTGATTTACCCTATTTTTCATTTCAACAGGTGGAAGCCATTGAAGCTCGGCTAGATTTCTTCACGTCATTATCAAGTCAGAAAATGCTTTACTCGTTTGTTAATATACCTGGAGATGCCCAGTTTTATAATACAGTAGTACCTAATCCGATCCGATGGCTCCTCGATATACAACAGTCAATTCTAACGGCTTTGTGAGCGCCACGTTGAATGCACCCAATTGGACATAATAGGGTGCAGATTAGGTTCTACCCGCACCTGTTCCGAGCTTGGGATAGGTGGAGGCCTCGAGGTGCCACTGGGGTACCATCGTGATGTATGATTGTAATCTACTCTGTCCATCCTTTTTTTTTTTTTTTTAAATATCATTTTAGATTATTATACCAAAAAAAAAAAAGACATATCTACCTATCAAGTGGACCACACCACTGGAAGCAGCAGTTTGGCCCATCATGTTGTTTATTTGCCATCCAACCTGTTGATATGTTCGTATACATATGGATGAAGTGAATAAATAAATATCATTTTGATCCAAAACTGTTGTGCTCTCTAATAAAAGGAATGGGCGTAGAATTGAAGTAGATCTACATCGTAGGAAACAGTGGTGATTGAACGCATACTGTTAAAACTTTCTACGCCCATCCTTAGGTCATGTGGGCAGTGGGTGGGCCCCACATGTTTTCTCCATTTCCTCTCTTTCTTCGACTGGAATTCAAATTGTGGAAAGGGATTAGATGAGGATGAGGGATAAGATCTTTTCTTTGTCCTTTCCCTCTCTAATCATAGAGGAATGCCTACAACATAGTGAAGAGACAAAGTGGGCCACACTTTTTTCTATTGTCTCTGATTAAATGATCAAAGGTATTGATGTTATCGTGTGGGCCATCCGAACAAGAGAACAGAAGGGTGGATTAGTTCCATCTTTTGAATGGTTCAAATTGTTGTCTATCATTGTTGTATGATTCAAATAGCTATATGCAAATTTTTGAATGGTCTAGATTGCTATCTATTATCATTGTAAGGACCATATGAGAGAGCAACCTCAGGTGCACTTGACATGTACAATGTGTATGGAAGGTGTTTATGTTAATTTAGATAGGAAAGAGGGTATTTTTCTCTGTTAAGAGTATTTTTTTTATAGGAGAGGGTATTTTTGGTCATTTAAACAAAATAAGACCATGGACTATGGGAAAAATAGACGCTAATTGCATACTTAGTGCTCTGTGGGCCCCACTATGATGTATTTGTTTTATCCATGTAGTCCATCCATTTCTTTCAACCCATTTTAGGGATGAGCCTCCCCAAAATAAGGCAGCTACAAATTTCAGATGAACCACACCATACAAAAATAGTGGTGATTGAACGCCCACCATTTAAAACTTTTTGGGGCCCACTATAATTTTTATTTACCATTTAATATGTCGATTAGGTCACACGTAACTAGATGAAGGGAAAGCAAATATATCAACTCGATCCAAAACTTTTGTGGCCTAAATAAGTTTTTAATGATGGGCGTTCAATCACCATTGTTTCTTGTTGTGTGCTCCACTTGAGATTTAGATCTGCCTCATTTTTAATATCATGTCCGAAATGATATGAAAAAATGGATGGATGGTGTGGATAAAACGCATACATCAAGGTGAGGCTCACAGAGGATTGTCCAAGCATAATAGACAGGAATTCAAAGACCTGAATTGACCATAATATGCATAGGCAATATGTATCATACGTATAAAAGTTATGGAAATTAATAGCCATTAGATCCATTCCCTTGATGATTTGACAGAAATAGAAAACGTGCTGACGTGGAAATGGCGATGAAAAATCAGGTCTTAATGCCACTCAGGCGAAGAGAGATAAGACAAATAAGACAATCATATATACCAATTGCAACCCATTTATTTTTATACCATTGCAATTAATAATCCTTAACAAATCGATCAGATCATTTAAATATATGTGGAATTTAAACTTCAATTCATCCATGGAAGGGTCTACTGTATGATCATTCCATATTTTCCATTTCTTCTGCCACGTGTAGTGTTAAAGATGAGTTGCACAGAAACTCATTGGAGAAGACTCTACTGGAGGGTTTTCCGTTGCATTTCCATGTCAGTTGTGCTAGAAAGACGCAACAATATTTAGATTTCACAGATGCCTAATTAACATTTTTTCGTATTATCTTAATCTACGAAATGGAACTATTTCTTTCACATGTAGAAGAAGGAACCTAAATCCTTGATTTTGGGAGATTCTATTGAGTAGAAACTACAACACCCGAACAATGGATCGTAACGAATGGACGGAAGATGAGATGAATATGTTTGCCATTATATTTACAACTGCCTCAGCAGCCATGACAGTTGGAGAATATTGTCGCAACTATCCGTTTCGGAATCCACCAAGGCGTGTCAATATTAAACGAGCTTAGATCATCGACGAGATAATTAGGGCTTCAGACAACGAATGCATCTTCCAGTAGAGAATGGGGAAGATAACTTTTTTCAACCTACGCTCCATTTTACGGGATAAGAACTTATTGATCGATGTGAAGCATGTAAGTATGGAAGAACAACTTGTGATGTTCCTTCATACTTTAGGACATAATATTCATAACAGAGTCATTGGACATCGATTCATAAGGTCCGGTGAAACCATTAGTTGTTGTTTCAATCAGGTTCTAAATGTAATAGTGTCTTTATACACAGTCTATGTACAATTATCTGGTCCAGAAACCCCATCTGAGATTACCAGTAATCCAAATTAGAATAATTACTTTCAGGTAAGTACATTTTCTATTATTTTTATTTTTCCATTGAATATTTGAGTTTTTTTATCTTTATAATTCATTTTTTTCCATAATATGCACTTTTTGTATTAGTGCAAAATATGAGACGCATATACCTGCATTTGTTCCGAGTAATGAGAATGACGTCTATCGTAATAAAAAATGGTTAATTTCTCATAATGTAATGACCGTTTGTGATTTTGATATGAAATTCGTCTACATGCTTGCGGGTTGAGAGGGATCCGCTTTGGACGCACGCGTCCTACAAATTGCTTTGACCAATTCACATAATCGTTTTACAATATGCCAAGGTAATGTCACCTATAGACTAATACCTCATACCTGATAAATTACAGTAATTCATCACTGATTGAAACTCCTTCCCTATACACTGTAGGTAAATATTATGTAGTTAATGTTGGGTATGCTCATTCTCATGGATTTATGGCTCCATATAGAGGTGTACATTACCATCTCAATTAATATCGTACCGGACATAATCCCACAAATGTGAAAGAGCTTTTCAATTTCACCACGCGCAACTCAGAAACATTATTGAGCATTGATTTGGTGTACTAAAGGCTAGATTTTTCATTCTAAAGATGGTTCCACAATACCATGTACTCATACAAGTCAAGATTGTGTTCGCATGTTGTGTCCTTCACAATTTTATTCATTTGTCAGGAGGTGACAAAATTGTGGATGAGGATGTTACGTCAAGAGATGGTGATGTAGGAGTGTCTCCATCAACGTTAGAAAATTCTGCTATCAATGGCGATCGCCATGTACTTAATGCCACTCAGGCGAAGAGAGATGCATGATTGTCATTTCATGACGGCATTGCACAAAGGATGTGGAATGATTCTACTACAGTGAGTTGGAGAGTTTAAGTAATTTATCACTTTTGTAGAATGTAACACATTCACAACCTAAAGATTATTGTTTTTTTTTTTGCCATATACAATGTTGCGAATACGGTATTGGATATCGGTTGATCGATATTACTCATTGTATATTTTTATCATCACATATATGTCAATATCATAATGATCATTTTGTAGACTTTAGAGTATTGATCCATTTTTCTCTTGTGGAATGTGCAAATATTTGATTTTTTATGGATAATTGAAGATTCGTCCTCAACAGCTTCAATGAACGTGAGATCCCAACCGTCAACTCCCACAAAGTGAACTGGAGGATGTTATGTAACGACACCAAAAAGAACTCTAAAGAAGAATACGGGAAAATTAATAAATGAGGCACCTTCCCCAGGTGGTATACTTCATTCAACAGATAACATGGACAACTGTCTTGTCGATAGCTTTAAGGAGCTTGTTGCAAATGGCAAGAAGAGTGGGTATGGTTTTAAGAAAGAGACGTACAAACCCGTTGTTAACAATATTAGAAATAAATTAGAGATAATTCTCACTTCCAAGAACGTCATTAACTGCTTATGCACTGTGAAAAATTTTTACTTTATAATTCGATATTTGCGCAATGCCAGTGGTTTTGGGTGGAATGATGTTTTAAAGGTGGTGGTTGCAACTAACGATGTTTGGGTGGACTACATAAAGGTAAGAAGCAATATTTTATTTTTAGTGTATATGGATTTAAATTATAATTTAGGTCGAGTATATCTCTCCTACCTTGACATTACTTATTCTTGTTTTCTTAATAGTCACATCCGTACGCACAACATGTTCGTGGTAGGAAGTGTTTAAGATATGATGATCTAGAGTACATTTTTGGAGACAATCGTACTACTGGTAAAAGATGCGCAACCGAAAATTATACCTTTAACACAGGTATTGGTAGCTTAATGATCCGATGACACAGATTGTGGACCTTAATTCTATATCAGTTGATCTTAGATCTGCTTATTTTGATAACAGTGGCCCAAATATCCATTAGTCGTGGGACAGTCGTGAAGGCGCCAATATACCATAGTCGATTCTAGAAAGAGGTCGAGGGGTAGCCGTCCGACAAATGTGATTGGTCATGGTTTGACTGACATGGCTGAATTTTGCAAGAATGACTGTTATCATTTCAGAACTGGAACAGTTGGAGGGACTTAACAGACAAGAAGTACTTTACGCAACCAAACTACTTTCTAAGGAGGAAGAATATGGTGCTACTTTCCTTAACTTTCCTAATCATAGGAGGCTGAAATTTCTTCAAATATTAATGAGTCCAATCAGGGACACACTTGGGTCGTCGTAGTAGAATATTAGCAGTTTTTGTTGGACGTAGCTATCACAAACGCTTGATGCATGGTTTCTTTTCCTTTTTTTTTTAGACAATTTTATGTTATGTTATGATGCTTCATCTTTTTGGACACTTTGTTATGGTTGTTGAATATTTAATAGAGAAAGCACTCTAGATTGTTTGTGATAGCTAATGAAAGTTTTATTCTCTAATTACTTCCTAACGTATTATAATTATGTATAACCGTTAATCTAATCTCTTGTTTTTTCCTCTAATGTCTCCATCAATGGTAATATAATTATGTATATTTGTTTTCTAATGAAAGTTATTTTTTCATTGAAGATGGGGAAGGTCTACGTTGTATTCAGGGGAAGACGGCCATGTATTTTACTTTACATGGGATAAATATAATGCCGAGGTAGATGGGTTCCGTAGGGCACTATTCAAATCGTACAAGTCACAAGAAACAGCGATCCGTGCATGGGAGGCTTTCACTGCGATATGACAACACCTAAACATGCCAAATGGTGAACTTCCAAACGTGAGTGGTGATGATAACACTAGGGTCATACATCAAGTGATGCATGGCCAGTAATTCTAATTTAATCATATTAGCCACTAAATAACCTCAAGTTATGGGGTCTCAGGTTCAAACCCCCCACATTTGAAGGTGGAAATCTCCTCTAACGAAGGTGACGGTACTGCATTGCTGTTCCTAGTAGGCATATTACTTGTCATAATGGTGGTTTAGCTCATCTCCATGAACCATTGAAGTTGTTGTGGTGGATGTCCAACAATAGACAACATTGTTTTGATCGTTATTTAGATGCATGTCTTTTTTCATGTTGTTGTAAAGCACTATATGATGCTTTTACGATGTCTTGGTTATTTGCTTTGCAGTGTCTTGTTTGTAAATTGATATATGATGTTTTGAAGGGTGTTGGATAAAACATGCAAGTGATGGTGGGCCTCATTCATGTCTCTAACATAAATATATACCTAAGTTAGGTGTTGGCTAATTGATCCAAGTGTATTAATTTATGTGGGATCTGGACCTATATAGCAACTATATTTAGGATATTTGCATGGGATCTGAACCCTAAATACCATCCAGAAAGCTTCAATAGCGCCACATGTGGATGAAATGTAAATAAATCCAAATGATCCAAATGAAGGGCTTGGTGAGAATGTGAAGATTGTGCTAGATACTAATATAACTACATTTCCTTAGTACTCGCCTGGGTGACATGGAAAACGGGTATCCTCGTACAACTTGCGATATATAGACTATTCATCAGTCGAGGTCCCTAAAGAAACATGTGGTCGCCAGAAATTTCGAAGCTCAACTCATCATCTGAGCAGCATGATCTGATGGTCTCCCTATTTTTTTTCTCCTTAAATCGGTATTTTTTCAAAGAGACATGATGTAAGCATGTGATTTATATCTGGAGACCTGCCTGCAACTTGTAGCAGGGAATACTTGTTCTCCACCTTAGAAGATGGATGGTCTGGATCTTGAACACTTGTGGCTTGCTTAAGCTTGTGGGACGAGGCCTTACACTGGCGTCAGTTTTGAGTACCCAGGTCCATACGAGAGAGGATTAGGTGTGGCTCGGGTCTCACAAAAGATGGTGAGGGCGGATCAATGGTCCACCTTATGGCCTTTATGTCTTATTTGATGTGTGGTCCACATGATCTTAATAATCTATCAGTTTTTTGGATCAACCCCTGCAACGAGCTCGCCAAACGGATGGACGGTTTGGATATAACAAGTACCTGATGATGTGACCCACAGTACTCGTTCACGTCATATCGGATCTATCCATGCTACCCTCCAGAGCAAACCTTTCTCTTTCCAGCATACTCCAATGGGTTAGGTGGAGTGCCCACTATATGGGAAGTAATAATGAGCATTATTTACAGTACTCATGGAATGCAGCCAAACAGGCTCATTAAAGTACAATTTCACCAGACATTGTTGCAGGTGTAAAAGTAATTAATTATGACCGTCATTTACTGGTATTTACCAGTTGGAAACGGAAATCAAACAGCCCCTTAGTGTAACTCGATGACTCGACAGATGTAACCACGGCTGCTCCTTATCTCTTTCTCACTGCCAATCAGCCAGTAATGTCTACACTCGACTCGAACATGGCCCCAGCTCGCCAGACTTGGACCGAGTCTCTGTGCGACACGATGACAGTAGTAGAGGAGAGGACCAGCTCCAATGGCAGATCTTGAACGAAAGCTTCTCTCCTCAAAATGAAGCCACTAGACAACTCATATACTTCCACTGGAGCTAGTAGATATTAGAGAACGAAGCTTCAATGAGATCTAGGTAGTGGGTTCGAAGGGAGAAGCTTGTGGATGTGTTTTTGGAAAAACTGGGAAGAAATGGTAACGACTGCAGTTACTCTCCTAGAAGCTAGGGTTTCTGGATTGCCTGAGATAACACATCCTCTTCTAAATGGTTTGGATTGATTCGGAGGAGTTTTTAGCAGTGGATGGGTGGCTGGGATCATGTCAGCACACTAACAGATCCTCCCATATATGCTGTCTCTCTCTCTCTTTCTTTTTTATATAAAACCCTAGTTTTGGAGGGCTAGGATCCTCTTAGTGGAGGGCTGAGATTTCAAGAAGGGCTTTTAGATGGATTGTCATCTTGGCAACACAGCAGAGTTCCATTTTTCGATAATGCCACATGCACGCGTCTATTACACTGGGAATCGTGTGCATACACACGTATGTCAGCATGCAGAAGGGGCTATGGTTTGGTTGGAACCACTGTCCAAATCAGATGAATGGTTCAGATCATCTAGATCAATTGTATAGGTGGGCCACAGATTGAACAAAATGGACATTGTCTAGTCAGGTTTTGCTGATGAAACAGACGCTTGCACCAAACTTTTTGAGTTCGCACGTGTGCCTTGAGGTGACAACCAACGGGGTTTTGGTCAGAATCCCTGTCCGAACACAATGGACGGTCTGGATTCTTGATCAGATCTCCGATGGTGGGCTAGCATAATCCCAAATAGACTTTATCCATTTAAACATTATTCGGGTAGGAAGGAGGGAGAATTCTCGTCTTTTTCGAGTAGGCTCAGGTCAAACAGGTGTGCCCTCATTATGTGTGCACATCAACACAAGGTGGGGTCCACCATGATGTTTAGATAAATTCACTCCGTCCATCGACTCCTACTACTTCTAATAGGACATATGTCCAGTGTTGGTAAAAATCCATAGCTTAGGCGAGCCATACTACACAATTTTTGGGTTCTATTTATAGATTCCCTCTGACTCGACAATCAGATAGTCTCTAGATCTTATTGTTAGTGATTCTTAGGATTTCCAGCCCTGCCTAGATTAAAATACTTAGTAGTTTCACTAATCTAAGGGCCTAAATGTGATGATCGAGGGATGAATTACAAAATTGAGTATGCTGATTTGATAAATAGTAGCTCTGATACTTTAATGGCCCATCCAATGAACATTTTGACCATTAACCATTAATTCCAAACAATCTAATGGTTGGATTTGACTTATTAAAATTTCAGTTTAGACTCTCATGACTATTGGAAGGCATCTAGATGACAATAACCGACAATTTAACGATCGGATCGTTTCCCGATCTGCTCTTTGATGTTTTTAATCATCCCCAAGCTAATATGGATAGACTTTAATGGTTATTTTTGTAGTTCAATGGCTATGTTATTTAATTAAATATGAAATCATCCCACAGCAAGTCATGGACCCAATGAAAGGTGGATCTCATGATTCGAGCTTCTAAGAACCATCTAAGTGGACTTTAATGCTTGATTTAGTACTTAGATTGTTCGATTAGTGTGATTCAGTAGTGGATCACTATACGGGATGTTGTGGGCCTAATTAGTGGTGGATCAGATGATTTAGATCCCTAATATTAAAATGAACGATTTGATTGGTCTATCAGAGTGATCAAAGTACTAGAGTACGTGTCTCTGAAGTCGTGATGGACCATCTTGAAAATCAATCAAATGGATGACTTAATTTATGGATGAAAAGTGTTCTTGATGGTTAGACTAATGCACAATTGAATTTTATAGGCTGATCTTGAGGTCGATTGTATGAATGGTTGTATTTCATGGTTACGATGAAGATTGTTAGTATCGATTTAGGACTACAATCGAGGGATTGGTTTATCTCTGTACCTAAATCAATTTGAGACATTTAAGTATGATATCATTTGTCTCAACAGGTAGATTTGGATTGCAAGTTGAATAATCATTGATGATGTAATCCTATGGTGACAAGTTCATGGGCAACTAAGGGCAGGTTGATTTCAAATCAGAAGGTTAAGATTAGTGAATCATGGGTGATCAAGTGATGTGTAAGTTATAGGTCATGCTAAAATTGATTTAAATGGTAACACCCAAGTGCTGAAAAGTACGAGGTGTTACATGGTAATGAGTCGATTAAGACCAATCCAACTATAGTAAAATGGGTCAAGTTAGGTCGAGTGATAAATTTTAAGTGGGTCAGGTTAGGCTAATAAGGTAATAGATAGCCGCTCCGGTTTAAGTAAGAACTCTTTGCCCATTTAAGGTCGAGCTTAAGCTAAAAATTCTACTAGATCCAAACATAATATGTGGTCACTCCTAATTTTAGGAGATGATTATTGGAACCAATTTGTGGTCTATTCATGGTGGTGGCATGATTATTAACTCATGGCGTTAAACCATGTGGCTAAATTAAGGACACTAGAGAAGATGAGAAAAGGGAGACGTTGTGCATGCATAAAAAATAATTGTATTGGGATGACAACAACATTAACATTTCCATTATTGTTCATTAAGTAAATTAGGGTAACTAAGGTTCTCCATTCCCTTTCTCTTACCACCTAAATATGCTACACCATACTAACATAGAAGACTTCTATTAGGTGAACAAAACATGATTATCAATTTTGATATGATTGTTGGATTATTCATTTTAAGCAATCTGATGGGCCTCACTATAGTTGTGATCGATATAAATAGGTTTGGGGTGGAACACTCGAATCATGATCCCTATACACAATTATTTAGACAGATATGGAAGACTTCGGATGAGAGAATTATGATGGGTAAGCTTCTTTGGCCTTTTTTGTATGACAACATGTTTTAGTCGTTCACCAATAAAGACAAAAAACTCTAGTCTCATTAAGAGATTGTCAGAAGATTATAAGATGCAGAAGATCAAGCATCTCCTTTCAGTGACATCGCGGCGTTAGGAATGTCCTCCCACCAAAGTAAATGTTCAAGAGTCCAATTATCAATCTTTATTATTAATGAATAGACGATCCATTTATTTCGTTATTCAGATTATAGTTGGTATTAGAGAAGACTATGCATTAATTTTCAGAATTTCAAGGTTTTAGATCTTCCCTAAACTTGAGCTTCATCTGAACCCTAATAGGATGTTGAATTCGGACGAATTTTGCATCAATCACAAATCTAGATGCATTGAGTAGCAAAATTTAGGCATTTAACATGTGCATTACCGGTAACCCTCTTTCATACATTAGAAAAAAAAACCATCTTATTGTTGTTTTTAGTAGTAGGCCGACACCGACTACCCCCCTCTATCACTTTCATTCCTAGCATGATTGCGTTAGCAACAACAACCACTGTCTCTCCCTGGATTGGCTCTAGTGATGGCAGTAATTGTCATCCTCACTGAATATGGTGGCGGTAGCCATTAATGCATGACAACGACCCTCCAACTCAAAGAAAAAACCCTAGCTCACCTTGTATGATAGCTATGGTTTTTGGGTGGAGCATAGGTGTCAATGCAGTTGATAGGTTGGAAAGGGGAGAAAGCAGAGGAGCTCTTAACGACCATTAACGGCTGCCACTTTCTAGTTGAAACCCACTTCTACCTCCTTCCTCCTCTAAATGGGAAGACAGTGATCATTCAAGCAACTCAATTCTAGTGGCCCTTTTTCAAACAGGTTTGAGGCCATTTTTCTAGCATTAAATGGTCTGATTCTTAGGCCCGCACCTTATTGAATTTAGCTCAATTCTAGTAGCTTACTTGATACAATATATGTGCCTAATCTTGGGACCTAATGTTATCTCTTTCTTTGAACTTTTTAGGGCCTACTTTAGCTATTTGGGCCTAATGTCTATGGATGATGATCTATACCATTAAAATCATGTATATTTGGACCATCTTTTTAGTACAAGTAAAACCAAAATAAATATATAGACAGTTGCTGAGTTTAACTTGATTAACGGCCTTCGGTAATTCATTATACTTGGGATAACTAAAATCAAATAATGATCTAGTAAAAAAAATAAAGTCATTACCCATATTTTCTGGTTAATATTCAGTGGTTGACCATTAAGAATTTAATCCAACCATCACCTTAAGAAAAATATTTGAGTCTATGGGAGGTCAACATCAGTTGTATTTTAGGCCAAATTGGACCTTTCAGAATAGTCGATTGAGGGTAGGACCATATAGCAATCTTAAAATCTGGAAGCGAAAATTGGAGATAGTTGTATTAACCAATAAAATGACCTTAATTGGTGAAGATCCATATTTCTAGATTTTTGCTCATGGAATTCAATGATTCTCCATTACGAGATTGCATGAAGTTGTGTTCGTGTCCATTCCATATGGTGGTCAGAACAAAGAGGTATCATCATTTGGCAAAATGCAAGCAGGATAAAGTGATTGATGATAGTAATATAAGTTTGAGAGATCCGTTTCACCCAAAAGTGATGAGAATCTTCGTAACGACCCTGGAACTTTTAGCATAAATTTCAACCTAAAAAGGGAATAAACCACCTCACTTAAGACTAACTATCCAACTTAAATAATAGACATTAAAACTCCTAGCTCGGGTACTTATAAGTGCGGAAGTGGACTAATCCTCAGTCTGGAGAAATTCATAACCCTGTAAAATAAATGGACAGCTCTGGGTTTATCCACCAATAATTAAGACCTACGATAATCTACCGTTAAAAGAATCTTAAACCCTTAAATACTAAACATTTAACCACTTAAACCTACCAACTTTTTAACCTATAACCATTAAAGGATCGTCTAAAACTTATGGATGGTGTGGATCAAACCAGATCATGACATGGACCCCAAATCCGAGCGGCGCATACATGCCAAAAATGTTCTCACACCATGCACAGGATCAAGACATCGGGTCAAAGCAACTTTGACCCGATGAAATTTGCAAATCGCTGGGAATTCAAAACTTCTCCCGCCCTGCGCTCGTTCAAACCGGGTTGTCCGTTCGGTGAAGCAAATGACCACCATTCGAATAAAGAATGGTGATCCAAACTATTCATCACGATATGTGGGCCCCACCGATCCTAACCACACCTGAATTTGGGATTGAAAGTTCCCTACGCAAGCACAAACAACAACCGGTCGGGCGTTGCGAGTTGTGGGTGCTAACGGGGAAAGAAAAGCCACGTCGCTCATGTTGCTGGAGAAACCAACCGTTGGGAATGGTCGATTACCTCCCGCGCAAGCAAAGAATTTCCCTATCAGCCCTACCCTTTCCGGAAATGCTCACCTACACGTCGGATGGCGGAAAGAATATCTCCACTTATAGTAACAAACCATCTCGCCCGTCCATTAATGCTTAGAAGCTTCTTTAGAGCTTATCTGGGACGCTGAGATTAGGGCTACTTGGTGTATCTCGTAAGAGAGCCGAGAAATTGGTGAGACGCAGCCACGTCTAGAAACCGATCCCAGCCTAACAAGTGTAATAATCAACGACCACCCTTCACCATGAAATGGATCCCACATTGTATTTAAGCCATATCACGACTGTCCAAACGACCTTGATCCATAGATAAACCACCCATTATAGATTTGCCATTGTTGGCACCCCATCTTCCCAAATCAGCCGAGAGACCCATCTTTTTCATGTGTGGCCCATTCACTCATCCGAATCGTCCATCGTGCAGACCATCACACCCAAAACCTATCAGAGAAGTATTTTTGGGCACATGCATGCGATCAGCGATTATATGGGACCCTAATAACGCATTTCCCAACCGTTTAAGCTAACAACTCGTTAATCCCTGTGATTAGCAGAAGGACCCACAAGCGGAAACAACTATAAAAAGCCAGGACTTAGGGTGAATTTCAAGATAAGAAAGAAAAGAAATAGGAATGTGAGATAGAGAATGAAAGCGCAGCCGAGCGAGTTGCATGCCACTGCAGCAACTCGACTCAGTTGAGTTGTCTGTTTGCTTGAAGCAGACTGAGAGGGAGGCAGGTGATAGTGAGAGGGAAAGAAGAAAGAAAGAGAGAGAGAGAGAGAGAGAGAGAGGGAAAGGAAGGTATGGTCTATGCTTGTTTGGAGGGATCATCATAAATTATTGAAGTATGTCATTCACGGTACATAAAATATTCAGCTAGAGCCGCTCCTGTATAAGGAGCAAGGTATTGTAATGTAGCAGGTGAATCTGCCGTTTTGGCTAGCACAATAGTGTATTCCATCGCCCCCTATTCCTGGAAATTAGTCACTACCTGGGCCACAGAAGATGCTTTTTGACCTGTTACTGGAACGAGTTTCCAGCAGGACCTGTTTCACGTTACTTAAATCCCCTGTCAACTCAGCACTTGAAACCGAGTCTGGGATTGTGGATTTGAATCCCGATGAACCCGAAGCTAGCTCATCACGTCCAGATACTTCCAACGTCTAAGAACAACCTCTGATCAGGTAAATCCATCTGTTTTTCCCCTGTCATTGACAGATTCCACCCACCGACCGACTGGTTTCATAACCAATCCAACTCGGTCATGAGTTAAGTGACTCAGCCCCATTCTAGCACTATTCCAACGTGCAAAACCCAATCTACCTCCATGGCAGTGGTCGGTTTTCCTCCTGGAGTTGGGACTGGCACTGTGAGTCGTGCTCTGGTTCGCCAGATGTAGAAGGTTGCAATGTCGTCTGCATGGTGGCTCTACCGAGTCAATGACTCAGGGCCGTTTCATGATCTATGGGCTTGATTCAGTTGGGCCCAGTAAGCAACTCACCTAGTTGAACCTGGAGCTAGCTAAGGGCTTTCCAGATCTACCTAGGTTGGAACTGTCCCGACCATTTAACCCCACTCATTCAACTCAATAACCATATTCGAGCTGACTTAGTCAATTTTCGACTGAGTATAACTGATTTCTGTCGGTTGTGCATGATTCTGAGAAGCATTGGGTTCAACGAGCCTTCAATCTAACCCTGTGGCTAACAAGACCCTTGAATCAGACTCGGCAAAGTTGGTAGTTGAAAACCCATTCGAGTCAACTCGGTGCTAACTCACTTGGATGCTATATTACTGTAATTAGGGACTGTTTGCATCAGATATATTTGAAGGACCTTTTCCTTCAATTAATCTCAAACTAGGTGTTCATAGACACACCTCATCCAATCGAGGTGAGGAGCATCCCCCATAGCCTCTTCCATTCACTAATTTCCATGTGGATTACATCTCTAATGTAGAGAATTTTAGAGAATTATTAATTCCTAGTTATCTTGACTTTCATGAAGAAATTGTTTTAATGCCATTATGTGTATGATGTGTTGTCTTGAAAACTCCATGCCACATTTATAATTAATTACCTATGTGTATATCCCTATTAGACATGATGAGAAAAGAAAGCTTTCATACTAGATCATCTGTGAATTGTGTAGTGAGACATTACCTTCATGACTTTCTATATTCCTTAAATCTCTAATTTTGTAGGTGCCATCATGTGGATAGTTCCTACAATACGGAAAATGAGAATTTGTTTACATATGGTGTACAAAGTGACAATTGGAATTCCATCCTTCATAATTATAATTGATTTGCCATAAGACAGAAATTCCTCTCGTCATCCTTACATCATGAGCATGACTCTAATGAAACAACTTGAGTCTTACAAATTCTTATTTCATTATACATTGTGAGTAGTATAAAGTATGTGTATGGGTGGAGTCCTTAAGGGATATAGAAGGACTCTTAAATAATTCAAATGATGTGACCTCACTTAAAAATCTACATGACACTTAGTGAGCTCTCCATTGAATGTAAAGAAGTTATGGAAGTCCACATTGAACTCATAGTTGGATATCTCTTAATTGAAAGTTGAAAGTCATTCCTATTCTATCAAAGTAATGTATATAGTGTCATGGTGCATAACATCCACGCATGACATGTGAGCTTTTCCGGGTGTTCATCGTAAGTCACATCTTGTTGGGTTGTTCAAGGTTGTATTACTTAGGTTCGACCATCAGGTTATGTGCATATGCGCACTTTGGGCCATTCTTTCCTTACATGAGGCTTTTCCGGGATTTTTATACCTCCTCAGGCATACCCTGGGTATTTTTCCAGGAGGTCATCCTTAGGCGCACTCACCTTCATGGCCTTTTCCAGGTAGTTTACCTATCGCGGGCGGTCTTTTATTTTGACAGCTAGATGTGCATAACCAGATCTGTGACTTGAACATACATTCATACATTCATGTAAATGCATATGTAGTTATATTGCCCTATGAATCAAATATGAATTGTTAACCTATTTTGGAATGATGTGTTATGGTTGAATCTATGAGGGAAGTTCCCACTGAGTCTTCACTCACCCCATCGTGCGGTTGCACCAAATAGACACAGGTATGATGGAGGAAGACGGCGCCTATGGAGACACCCCTGGGGTAGCTAATGAGGAATATGGAGAGAAAGGACAGTACGTTGACCCGGTTGAGCCAATAGAGCTCCACTGATGATATAGGAATTATCTACTTTCTTGTTTTAAACATTACTTCTATGCGACTTAGTTGAATTTGTAATTAAAAATCCCCTGCTGTGGGATCTTGCTTTACTTCTTACTATTATTCACGGATATTGAACTCCTTCTGTTAGTTTATACAATGGTTATATTTTGTTGCTATGAATTGTATTGGCAATTAGCTGAATGGCGGTTTTACTTCATGACGTAACCCTTAGGTTCTCGTACTCGAGCGATCGTCCTCGAGTTATGAGAACCAGGGTGTTACAAGTTGGTATCAGAGAGAGAGTTTAGACAAACCTTGCCTTTGGGAAACAAACTGAGATGTTGGAATTATAAATTTGAATCTAGGTAAATTTTCCTTGGACTTAGGGAAGTCTTGAGAATTTAGATACCTAGATTTAGGTTCCCTTTGAAGATATTAGAATAGCTATTTAAACCTATTTAGAGCCCCCTTAGAATTTAGGGAAATTGCGAAATTTGAGACACAAAACCTTAGAACCCGTAGGAAGGTTCAAGTTTAGTGGTTTGAACGAAGAAATTGAATATAGATTCCCATGATGGACTATTACTTGTTTGAATTTAGAAACCGAACACTAGGTCCCCTTAGAAAATTTTTGAAAAGCCATTTGAATTTATTTAGAACTTCCTTAGAATTAAGGAAATTTTAGAACATAGAGACCCAAACTTAGATCCCCAGCACTGAGAACCATAATTACATTAGGTTTCATAAATACATGCTTACGTATGTCAACACTCTTATAATTTCTATTCTCAACGGTAGATATCTTACTCTTTGCAAAATTCTGTACATGATAACATTACTAGTTTGAATGACCATAATCTTTGATTTGTGAAACTGAAATTGTTGAACCTGAATTGTTATTCACCTAATTGTAACTAACGATCCATCTTGATTTGGTCAATACCTTTTATACCATCTAAATACGAACCCTGTAAATGTCTTAGCTTACAAGGAAGTATTTCCTAGCCACTTTAATTTATGCAATTAAAGCTCCCAACACTTTTTGGATGTTGAGTAGAAATTGCTAAGTGGATACCATGTTCACTGAATTTCGTCATTTCAAATACCCAACAAATATTCACCCCGTCTAATGGTCTGAGTATAGAAATTAAATTTAGACCCCGTTCAAACTAGCGGTATAGTTCCCTCTAGAAAATTTAACCTTTGGAACATTCCTTTTAGAAATTATCAACATAAGGGTACATATAACTAAGAATCCATTGGATTGTGAAATCCCTATAGCAGAACTAGCAGTCTTATAGTGAAAGGATGACGAAATACCTCACCCTAACATTACGTTCCTAAATTTTAGGATACGATGCCCCCAAAGAAGAAGTCCCAATCGGCACAGGCGTCTTTAGCAATGCCACAAAACCTTGGTGAGGCTGAAAGGGAGGAGAGTCCTATATATACTCTGGCACTCCCAGCCCAAACCGAGGAGCCTGGCTTAGAATCTCGAGCGAGGGCCATCCAGTCACCTCACCCAGCTCAGGCGGAGAGGACAACATCATTTGAGGCCCAGTCAGGGGTCCCAACACCAGACGTATGGGAGCAAATGGTTGCCTTGTTGAGCCAACAGCAGGCCTTCATGAGGGAACAGCAGGCCACCATGGCGGCCGCGGTCGAGGTATTATATCAAAGGTCGCACGTATTAGCATCGCGGCCTGTTGCAGGGAATGATACCGATGTATTTGAAAGATTTCAGAAACTGCAACCTCCGACTTTTGCTGGGATGGCCAATCCCATAATAGCCGAACATTGGCTGAAATGCATATTGAAACTTATGGAGCCATTGGGGTGTTCAGATACGCAGAAGGTAACCCTCACCACTTTCGCACTAGAAGGGGAAGCCGATGAATGGTGGGATTCTACGCGTAGGCTCGCTACAGTAGGTTATTTATGGACTTGGGAGAGGTTCCAGACCAAGTTCAATAAGAAATATTTCCCAGAGTCATTCCGTGATAAAAAGGTGTCACAGTTTTTCAAACTCGAGCAGGGGAATATGACTGTTGCGCAATATGAGGGCTGCTTTACCAAACTCTCTCGGTATGTGCCGACTATCGTCAGTGAAGAAAGGGTTAGGCTGAGGAAATTTTGAGATGGATTATGGCCGAGAATAAGGTTGAAATTGTGCTGCTTCAACTTTTCCCGATATGCACAAGTAGTGGACAAGGCTAGCAGGGTGGAGAAGGACATAGACCAGATGGTGAAAGCTCGAACTCCGTTCAGAGATTCGAGTAGCCAAGCCAGACCCGCTCCTCCACCTCCTAGCCTTGATGTGGTCAATAAGTGAGCCAGGACTTCTTTGTATCCGGTTATGCCATGCAACTATTGTGGGAAGCCGGGGCATACCGCAAAGTTTTGCTTCAGGAGAGCACGTGATGAGGGCGACAAGCTTAGACCACTAGTGATTCAACCCTGTCCACCGCAGCCTGTGGCTAGGCCACCTATCAGTAGTCGACCTCCATTTCAGAGACCAGCAGCTCCACTATAGTACAAAGCCCCCACAGCTCAGGTATTCGCTATGTCCGTAGAAGAACAAAATGGGGACACTCTACGAGTTATCAAAGGTACGGCTTACATTCAGAATGTTCCAGTATTTGTTATGTTTGATTCAGGTTCTACCATATCTCTTGTTAGTTCATCCGTAGTTAAAGAACTGAACTTAGAATTGAACCACCTTAAACGACCCTTGATCATAACATCTCCAATGGGAGGATTTGTAGAAACTATAAGATTTTGCCCCACATGCCTGGTTATATTGGAAGGCCATGAGACTCGTATGAACTTAGTTGTAATGAAAATGAAATAATTCGATATCATTATTGGTATGGATTGACTTACCCAGGCTCACGCGATATTGGACTGCCATGCCCGGATAGTGACAGTAACATTACCTAGGCAGTCACCCTTCATTATACAAGGAAGGTGTCAATATGAAACCTATGAGGGTCTACGGGCTCTGGAGAAGACAGAATCAGCAGAAATCACCATTGACCAGATACTAGTGGTTAGTGAATTCCCAAAAGTGTTTCAAGACATACCAGGGTTACCACCAAGGAGGGAGGTAGATTTTACCATTGACCTCCTACCCGGTACCACCTCGATATCCATGGCTCAATATAGAATGCCGCCATGTGATATGGAAGAATTGCGGGTACAAATCGATGAATTATTGGGGCAGGGATTCATTCGCCCTAGTGTATCTCCATGAGGCGCACTAGTGCTATTTGTGAAAAAGAAAGACGGATCACAGCGCCTTTATATCGACTATAGGAAATTGAATCAAGCTATAGTAAAGAATAAGTACCCTCTACCATGTATCAACAACTCATTCGATCAGCTCAAGGGTGCCAAATATTTCTTGAAAATAGATCTCATGTTGGGGTATCATCAGTTGAGGGTCAGAGAAGAAGACATCCCCAAGACAGTATTCCACACTAGATATGGACACTACAAATTCTTAGTGATGCCATTCGGGCTCACTAACACACTTGCAGTATTCATGGACTTGATGAATTGGGTCTTTATGCCCTACCTAGATCGATTTGACATTGTCTTCATCGATGACATCCTGGTTTATTCCAAGAGTCGTGAAGAATATGGGGAGCACTTAAGAGCTATTTTGAAGACCATCAAGGAAAGGCAACTGTATGCAAAGTTATCGACATGTGACTTCTAGAGGGAAGAAGTAAAATTTTTGGGTCACATCGTGAAGAAGGAAGGTATCGCGGTTGATCCAACCAAGGTCGAGGCTGTAGTGAAGTGGGAACGACCTGATACGGTCACAGAACTTAGGAGCTTTTTGGGGATAACTGGATATTATCGTCGATTCATAAAGGAATTTTTGCGTATCGCTCGACCCCTAACTCAGTTGACTAAGAAGAATGTGAAAATCAGTTGGAGCACTGAAGCAGAGACTTCCTTCCAGGAACTCAAGAAGAGACTCACCACTGCCCCCGTGCTCACACTTCCTGAAGAGGGGGCCAAGTACGTAGTCTATAGTGATGCATCACAGACAGGGCTACGATGTGTACTCATGCAAAATGAGAAAGTGATTACTTATGCTTCCAGGCAACTGAAGAAACACGAAGAAAATTATCCTACCCACGATCTGGAACTCGCCGCAGTAGTCTTCGCCCTGAAGATTTGGGGACACTACTTGTATGGGGAGGAGTTCAAATTATTTTACGATCACAAGAGTTTGAAGTATGTCTTCACTCAGAAAGATCTGAACATGTGACAACACTAGTGGATGGAAACGCTGAAAGACTTCATATTTGAAGTATCTTATCATCCTGGCAAAGCGAACCTTGTAGCTGATGCCTTGAGTCGGAAGAGGAATCATGAAGTTATGGCTGGTCTCATGATAAGAGAAGGTGAGATGATGGATTTCACCCAAGACTTTGATGCACAGTTTTCTTTCGAAGGACCGAGTATCCTAGTAGCTTCATTGGTTATAGAACCAGCCTTGATCCGTCATATCATCGAATCTCAAGACAAGGATGAAACACTAAAGAAGTTGAGACTGGGGTGTGAAAATGAAGGGATGCTAGATTGGTATGTCAATTCCGACAGCGGCCTGAGATATCGAGGTCGTATTTGTGTTCCGGTAGTAGCAGAATTAAAACAGGCAATACTGAGCGAAGCACATAAGTCTCGTCTGACAGTTTATCCTGGAAGTACAAAAATGTATCGAGATGTCAAGCGTCAATATTGGTGGGAAAATATGAAGCGGGATATTGCAGAATATGTTTCAAAATGTCTAACTTGCCAGCAAGTGAAGGCAGAACACTGTAAGCCGCCAGGTCTTTTGCAACCATTGCCCCTCATTAAATGGAAGTAGGATTGTATTTGCATGGACTTCATCTCGAGACTTCCAAAGGCACGTGGGAACCATGACTCCATTTGGGTAATAGTTGACAGACTTACCAAGTCAGCCCAGTTCCTCCCTATACATGTAAATAATTCAGTTAACGACTTAGCTAAGTTGTATATTCGGGAGATTGTTCGTGTATACGGTATTCCAAGGGAAATTATGTCAGATCGTGACACCAGGTTCACTTCCACGTTTTAGAAAAGGTTACAAGAAGAGTTGGGTACAGAGTTGAAATTTAGCACGACATTTCACCCTCAGACAAATGGTCAGACGGAAAGAGTAAATCAAGTGCTAGAAGACATGTTGAGGGCCTGTATATTGGACTTCAAGGGCAGCTGGGACGAGCATATTCATCTCATAGAATTCGCTTATAACAACAGCTTTCAAACTAGCATTGGTATGGCTACATTCGAAGCCCTATACGGTCGACCTTGTCGAGCACCACACTATCGGGTGGAAGTTGGAGAGAGGACCCTATAATTTTTAACATAAATTTCAACCTAAAAAGGGAATAAACCACCTCACTTAAGACTAACTGTCCAACTTGAATAATAGACACTAAAACTCCTAGCTCGGGTACTTACACGTGCGAAAGCGGACTGATTCTCAGTCTAGAGAAATTCACAACCTTGTAAAATAAATGGATAGCTCTGGGTTTATCCACGAATAATCAGGACCTATGATAATCTACCATTAAAAGAATCTTAAACCCTTAAAAACTAAACATTTAACCACTTAAACCTACCAACTTTTAACCTATAACCATTAAAGGACCATCTAAAACTTATGGACAGTGTGGATCAAACCAGATCATGACGTAGACCCCAAGTCTAGGCTTCGCGTACATGTCAAAAATGTTCTCACGCTGTGCATAGGATTAAGGTATCGGGTCAAAGCAGCTTTGACTCGATGAAATTCGCAAATCGCTGGGAATTCGAAACTTCTCCCGCCCTGTGCTCATTCAAATTGGGCTATCCGTTCGGTGAAGTAAATGACCACCATTCGAATAAAGAATGGTGATCCAAACCATTCATCACGATATGTGGGCCCCACCGATCCTAACCACGCCTGGATTTGGGATTGAAAGTTCCCTACACAAGCACAAACAATGACCGGTCTGGTGTTGTGAGTTGTGGGTGCTAACGGGGAAAGAAAAGCCACGTCACTCATGTTGTTGGAGAAACCAACCATTGGGAATGGTCGATTACCTCCCGCGCACGCAAAGAATTTCCCTATCAGCCCTACCCTTTCCGAAAATGCTCACCTACACGTCGGATGGCGAAAAAAATATCTCCACTTATAGTAACAAACCATGTCGCCCATCCATTAACGCTTAGAAGCTTCTTTAGAGCTTATCTGGGATGCTAAGATTAGGGCTCCTAGTGTATCTCGTAAGAGAGCCGAGAAATCGACAAGACGTAGGCACATCTAAAAACCGATCCCAGCCTAACAAGTGTGATAATCAACGGCCACCCTTCACCATGAAATGGACCCCACATTGTATTTAAGCCATATCAGGACCGTCCAAATGGCCCTGATCCATAAATAAACCACCCATTATAGATTTGCCATTGTTGGCACTCCATCTTCCCAAATCAGCCGAGAGACCCATCTTTTTCATGTGTGGCCCATTCACTCATCCGAGTCGTCCATCATGCAGACCATCACACCCAAAACCTATCAGAGAAGGATTTTTGGGCACGTGCATACAATTAGCGATTATATGGGACCCTGATAACGCATTTCCCAATCGTTTGAGCTAACAACTCGCTAATCCCTGTGATTAGCAGAAGGACCCAGAAGCGGAAACAACTATAAAAAGCCAGGACTTAGGGCGAACTCCAGGATAAGAAAGAGAAGAAATAGGAAAGTGAGATATAGAGAATGGAAGCGCAGCCGAGCGAGTTGCATGCCACTGCAGCAACTCGACTCATTGAGTTATCTGTTTGTTGTGAAGCAGACTGAGAGCGAGGCAGGTGATAGTGAGAGGGAAAGAAGAAAGAAAGAGAGAGAGAGAGAGAGAGAGAGAGAGAGAGAAGGAAAGAAAGGTATGGTCTGCTACTGGAACGAGTTTCCAGCAGGCCCTGTTTCACGCTACTCAAATCCCCTGTCAACTCAGCACTTGAAACTGAGTCTGGGATTGTGGATTTGAATCCTGATGAACCCGGAGCTAGCTCATCACGTCCAGATCCTTCCAACGTCCAAGAACAGCCTCTGATCAGGTAAATCCATCCATTTTTCCCCTGTCATTGACAGATTCCACCCACCGACCGACTGGTTTCACTGCCAACTCAGCCCCATTCTAGCACTATTCTAATGTGCAAAACTTGATCTACCTCCATGGCAGTGGTCGGTTTTCCTCCTGGAGCTGAGACTGGCACTGCGAGCCGTGCTCTGGTTCGCCAGATGCAGAAGGTTGCAATGCCATCTGCATGGTGGCTCTACCGAGTTAGTGACTTAGGGCCGTTTCATAATCTGTGGGCTTGATTCAATTGGGCCCACTAAGCAACTCACCTAGCTGAACCTGGAGCTAGCTAAGGGCGTTTCAGATCTACCCAGTTTGGAACTGTCCCGACCATTTAACCCCACTGAGTCAACTCAATAACCATAGTCGAGCTGACTCGGCCAGTTTCCGGCTGAGTATAACTGACTTCTACCGGTTGTGCATGATTCTGAGAAGCATTGAGTTCAACGAGCCTTCAATCTAACCCTGAGGCTAACAAGACCCTTGAATCGGACTCGGCAAAGTTGGTAGTTGAAAACCCATCCGAGTCAACTCAGTGCTAACTCACTTGGATGCTATATTACTCTAATTAGGGACTGTTTGCATCAGATATATTTGAAGGACCTTTTCCTTCAATCAATCTCAAACTAGGTGTTCATAGACGCACCTCATCCAATCGAGGTGAGGAGCATCCCTCATAGCCTCTTCTATTCACTAATTTCCATGTGGATTACATCTCTAATGTAGATAATTTTAGAGAATTATTAATTCGTAGTTATCTTGACTTTCATGAAGAAATTGTTTTAATGCCATATTTCCTTTTAATTATGTGTATGATGTGCTGGCTTGAAAACTCCATGCCACATTTATAATTAATTACCTATGTGTATATCCCCATTAGACATGATGAGAAAAGAAAGCTTTCATACTAGATTATCTGTGAATTGTGTAGTGAGACATTACCTTCATGACTTTCTATATTCCTTAAATCTCTAATTTTGTAGGTACCATCATGTGGATAGTTCTTACAATATGGAAAATGAGAATTTGTTTACATATGGCATACAAAGTGATGATTGGAATTCCACCTTCATAATTATAATTGTTTACCATAAGACAGAAAAATTCCTCTCGTCATCCTTACATCATGAGCATGACTCTAATGAAACGACTTGAGTCTTACAAATTCTTATTTCATTATACATTATGAGTAGTATAAAGTATGTGTATGGGTAGAGTCCTTAAGGGATATAGAAGGACTCTTAAATAATTCAAATGATGTGACCTCACTTAAAAATCCACATGACACTTAGTGAGCTCTCCTTTGAATGTAAAGAAGTTATGTAAGTCCATATTGAACTCATAGTTGGATATCTCTTAATTGAAAGTTGAAAGTCATTCCTATTCTATCAAAGTAATGTATATAGTATCATGGTGCATAACATCCACGCATGACATGTGAGCTTTTCCTGGTGTTCATCGAAAGTCACATCTTGTTGGGTTGTTCAAGGTTGTATTACTTAAGTTCGACCATCAGGTTATGTGCATATGCGCACTTTGGGCCACTCCTTCCTTACACGAAGCTTTTTTGAGATTTTTATACCTCCTCGGCATACCCCGGGTATTTTTCCAGGAGGTCATCCTTGGATGCACTCACCTTCATGGCCTTTTCTAGGTAGTTTACCTATGACAGGTGGTCTTTTGTTTTGACAGCTGGATGTGCATAACCAGATCTGTGACTTGAACATACATTCATACATTCATGCAAATGCATATGTAGTTATATTGCCCTATGAATCAAATATGAATTGTTAACCTATTTTGGAATGATGTGTTATGGTTGAACCTATGAGGGAAGTTCGCACTGAGTTTTCACTCACCCCATCGTGTGGTTGCACCAAATAGACACAGGTATGATGGAGGAAGACGGTGCCTATGGCGACACCCCTAGGGTAGCTGATGAGGAGTATGGAGAAAAAGGACAGTACGCTAACCCGGTTGAGCTGATAGAGCTCCACTGATGATATAGGAATTATCTACTTTCTTGTTTTAAGCATTACTTCTGTGCGACTTAGTTGAATTTGTAATTAAAAATCCCCTACTGTGGGATCTTGCTTTACTTCTTACTATTATTCACGGATGTTGAACTCCTTCTGTTAGTTTATACAATGGTTATATTTTGTTGCTATGAATTGTATTGGTAATTAGCTGAATGACAATTTTACTTCATGACGTAACCCTCGGGTTCTCATACTTGAGCGATCGTCTTTAGGTTATGAGAACCAGGGTGTTATAATCTTATATTTATTTTATCAACATTAGTCATTTTCATATTCTGCAGAGCCTCTCCTATATCACAATTTCGCCTAATAGAGGAATTGTGATGATATGCCAAGCTCTTATTGGAATTGATAATTATGCCTATCATCATTCTTGACCCTAGATTAAAGGCCTCAATTGATCGAATGACAATATATATGTAATATTTAAGGTTTATGTTCACGTAATGTTTAAATAGAACTTGTTTATTCATTAATGTAAATGTTATGCTTTGTATGTCCAACTATGAATTGTTCTAATGTTCGAATCTGATTCATTGTCATATCTTTGCTTACTAGGTATAACTATCCTAAATAGAAGTCGTTCGTTAAAATAGCCCTACGTTGCATCGACTTAAACCTTGCCCTAGAGGAAGCAAAGCCTCCCAAACCATCTAACTCCAGTCTAGAATCAGATAAAGTACATTACAAGGCTTAGACTAAATTAAATAAGATGTGTCTCAGGATCATGAAGAACTCTATTTCTGAAACCATATAAGGTATCATGTCTAACATTGAGAAAGCTAAAAAGTTCATAACCGAAGTAAGGAATAATTTCAGAAGTCGGATAAAGCTGAGCTGAGTTTGCTTCTACATAAGCTGACTTGAGACACTTATAACGGTAAGAAAAATATCAGGGAGTATATCGGTGAATTTTTTAATGTAGTTAATAAAATAATTGTATATTGGACCTTAAGATTAAAGATAAACTCCTAATTTTCTTGGTTATGAATTCCCTACTTTCATAGTTCGGTCAATTCCAAATCAATTACAATAACTAAAGAAAAAATGAATATTGAACGAACTAATATCTTAATGTGTTTAAGAGAAATAGAGACTCAAAAAGTTAGGTAAGACATACAATGTGCACCTAGTGACATATGGTCAAAGATCAAAAAGGAAATAAGAAAAGGAAGGGCAATTTAGGAATGCATTCTATGAGTCCTTTGAGTGTTAATCAGCCTAAATCTAAAACTAAATCTAAGAAGAAAAAGTCCTAATGATGATTGCTTCTTCTACAAGAAGTTGGGTCATAAGAAGAAGAAAGATTGCTAATAGTTAAAAATGACTAGTTACTAAGATAAGAACCTAGTTATAATATATTTTGAATCTTATGTCAACAAACTCTTGGTGAATAAACTCTAGTATAAATATTCACATATGTAATTTCTTGGAGGATATGCTCCAGAATGGGCCTTCAACTAATGTTGAAAGATCATTTTATATGAGGAATGACATTAGAGGAAGTCATTGAAGTTTGTAGACTTAACTTATCATTAAGATACTTTTTAGATATAGTAGATATTGTTTGTATGCCTTCTACAAGGTACAATTTAATTTATATTTTTCTTTTAAACAAGTGTAGTTATGTGTTTAAATTTGAAAATGGAAAATTAAGTTTTTTTATGATTTGGTTGTATTTTACATGTATATTTTATTCAAGTTGTAAATATTTAAATTTGACATAATATTTTTAGTTATTTTGTTTTGTCATTAGTATAGACAATGATAATGTCTGTGTTAGGTTTTTGTCATGTACTTGAAAAAGGGAGACATTGTTAGTGCACTTATTTATGCACCTATTTGTCGATCATGTGGGTCCATGTGTCAGTTATACGGTTGCGCCCTTAGAAGCTGAAGTCCGAAGACATAGAGGACATGGAGCATCAATGACAAGATCATGTAAATTGAGGTGCCATAGTGACCCTAACCATAGACCCAAAACAACTTACCTCTAGATGATTTATCCATAGGTAAACATTTGATTCATCTAAACTAAGCCTTAGACTCTCGAAGACTAACATGTATACACCCATACCGGATAACATACACAAGGACTTAATTTAGATTATACACAAGAACCAAGGTCTTAAATAAGAACCTAATCGAATTTAACAATTCAATCGCTTACACTCAACCTATACAAGGAATGATTATACGTTGACTCACATAATGACAATTGTCGAATTAAGCCTCGTTGATGCGTCATCTTTGATTGTTTGATCGATGCTCTTCCATACTTCAATCAGCTCCTATTTGCTTCACCAATGATGATGCCGATGCGTCGTCAATGCTTCAGCTCTAGGATCAAATATCTTGCATGCGATGCTCCTTTTGTGGTGACCAAGGTGATGAGAAGTTGAATAGAATCTCCTACAACAAATGGAAAGTTATAATGCCTAGGAAATTACCAAGATGTGTATTCTAGAGGGTTTAGACAATGATTTAACTATTGGTTCAGGTATAATCTCTTCAAGAATGTGGAGAAAAAGTTTATCTACATTATCGAGGATGAAATCCTCTTTCCAAGTGATAAATTACAAGAAAAATAACTTAGATCTCACGGATTAAGAGGCTTGGGATGAGGGATATGATTATGTAATCACCTAAGCTTCTCTTTCACCAAAAACTCATCCAAATGCCCAATAACTGAATATCATTTATAAAGAATTCAAGCTCCAACGATTAAAAAATGACAGATAGCGGATATGTTAATGACATCAAGCATGCCTTTGAGGGCATCGAGAAAATTGAATTTTCAGCTTAATTATTTCTGGATAATTTACACATTGATATCTGATGCTAACAAGTGGTCTTCGATAGGTTTAAGGAGACCCTTCGATGTCATCAGAGGTTCCTTGATTCCATCGAGAAACTTAGATTAAAAAATCATATCTTGTTGGACAGATCTGAGTTACCTACTCGATTTCATCGAGTGGTCTTCGATGCCATTGAAGACCCCTCGATGACTACTCGATGAGATCGAGCATCATTCAAAAGATTGCTGTTTTGGACATATGATTTTAGAGTAGCTTTGTACATCTTATAGCCTTACTTATCATATTCTAATTAAGCTTATAAGGCTAAGGGATGATCAATAAGATTTACTTATAAAGTTAAGGATCATCTAGAGATTTAAAAGGTTGTTTTAGGTCAAGGGTTAGGGTCTCCAAGGCATCTTATTTACCTATTTCGTGCTTCTTGATGCTCATGTCCTTCCGTGTCTTCGATCTTCAGCTTCCATTGGCTCAACTGATTGCATGACACATGGACTTACATGATTGACAAACTGGATGCACAAATCAGTACACTAACAAGAATTTTAAGTGGTTTTATTTAACCCCCTCTATGACTTAGCTATAATTTTAAGCTCCGCCAAGCTTCTTCGTACCATGGTAAATAATCTACACAATTTTAAAATCTAGTGCAATTGATGGGATTTGAATTTTTAGTGTGTTTGGTAATATGAAATTCAAGGGATTTAGACTTGAATGTAATTTAAATCCCATTTTTGAAATGTTTTTTAAAACATTGAGTCGAACCAAAAATCCAAACTGCACTCCCCTCGATTACTCTTAAATACACTTTAACGGTCGAAAATCAACCATTGCAAGCCCTTTTTATAATGGTCATATTCATTCCCCCCATCTCTCTCTCCAACACTCCTTCCTCTCTCTCAACCCATTTATCTATCTGCACTTTCCCTTTTTTTGTGACATAATTCCATCATGATCTCTCTCTCTCTCTCTCTCTCTCTCTCTCTCTCTCTCTCTCTCTCTCATAACCCATATGCCTGCACCTTTCCTATTTCACTTTCTAACAACTCGATTTCACTAACAATCAAGTCTGGAGAGTTGATCCTAACTTGGATAGTAGTAAAAAAAGAAAAAGAAATCTCCTACCACCATTGTTGCCCATCGTGGGGTCAAACTGGTCATTGATTCTTACAACATCAGTGATTTGACAATGCACCCATAATCAATGCATCGCCATTAATTCTAGCGAGAAAGTAACACTATCACCCATAGTAAATGCATTACCATTGTTTCTAGCCTCTGACCAACACAACTCTTTCATCTCTGACCATTGAAAGGTATACAACCATTGAACCCTATAAAAACACCCACGAGAGTGGTTGCGCTCACTTTCTCGGCGCATTCTAGTGTATGTATTTTCCTTGTGGAGTATGGTATTAACATAGATTAATGTATACAAATTAAAGTCACCACTAGTTAAAAGGAAGTTTACAATATACAACTTGCTAGAAGCCATATAATCACCTGAGTGTCGAGAAAATCGTGAAATTCAATAACACTAGTGACTCTTACAATTATTATATGGCCGAAAATTCCAAATAAGTAAAATTGTATGGATTGTCTACCATGGCACGAGGAAGCTTAGTGGAGCTTAGAATTACGGCTAAGCCCAGGGGGGAGGGGGGATGAGTAGGACCACTTAAAAATATTCACCAATTAAAATATAATTAAAACTTAGGCTTGGGTCTGTATCCTAGCCCATACCGTTCCTTAGACTTCCACGGTTCTTCCGGCCGAATTCCAGCGACCCACGATCTGTTATCAACAATTGCGCGCTATCCTGAGTTGTTCCCACATTCTAGAGTCGGATCGACCAAAAACTTGTACCCTAGCGATCGCGCCGTCGTCGCGGTTCGGACGCCACGTATTACGCGCCGAGGCAATACCCAGGCCAGGAGATGTGAGCCCGCATTCAGTTTAAGAAAAACGCCACGTGTTGTGAATTTTGAGGGAATCTCTACAACCCCTCACATCAATCAATCAAAGTACAAGCAAGTACCTAGCCCATCACTTTCCCACCAACAAAGCATGGCACCCCTCTCTCTCCCATCCCTAAAGTTAACCCTTCCTTACAATAACCCATTCCTCCCATCCATCTCTCCTTACATCTTCTCTCTCTCTCTTTCTCTCTCTCTCTCTCTCTCATTTTCTACTCATTCTCCCAAGCAACCCAAGCACGTCCATGGCTTCCATGGAGAAGCTAGGTGTGGCCCACCTCCCTACCACCTAATCCCACCATCCAAAGATCATCTCCACCATTAAAATGCATCCCTCGGAGCTCTAGGATGCGTTGATGGAAGAAGAAGTCCGAGAAGATCAAGGTGGGTGCTTTCTTAGGGTTAGATTTATATGTTTTGCTTGGATTTAGTGATTTGAGGGCCCACTTGTGGTGGGACCCATCTTGATGTATGCATTGTATCATGGAGGAGCTCATAGTGGCGGAGCTCCTCCCATCATCACCATTCTCTCTCTCTCTCTCTCTCTCTCTCTCTCTCTCTCTCTCTCTCTCTCTTTCGTTTTTGATGATGATGATGATTGTATGGCCCACTTGATCCACGCCATCCACAAGATGGACCCCACCTTGAAAACTGATTGGCAAGTGTACAGCAACACCAAGTTCTGGTGGGACGTGCATGAGGGACCCACCTGATATGGAAAATGGGTTGGCTGGATACCTCACACTAGTTATATAGCTGGTGTATTAACACCACTAAGCTAAGTGGGTCCCATTGCTGACTGACATCAGCAAGTTCTGTGGGGCCAACATAATGTATGTGTCTCATGTTCACGCCGTCTAGTGGCTATGGGACCCACCTTGGTGTGTTTGTTATATTTGCACCGTCTATCAGCTAGGACGGTGGCCCCTAATGCATTGGATCTACATCTAAACCGTCCATCTGCAGACGGTGGGGCTTGGATGAAGGAAACACACAGATATTAGCTTTATCCATATCTATGGGCCACACATGTGGCCCACCTTGTTGAGGTGCTTATCCACACCATCTGTAGAAAGTTGGGACAGTGGGTCCCTTGCAGTAAATGCTGCTGGATTGTTAAATCCACACCGTCCATTACTTGGACGGTGGGCCACACAATGTAGGTAGTTTATCTAGAGTCTATCCATCTGGACGCTGGTGTTTCTTTTTAATAATAATAATAATATAAAAATATAAAATATATAAGATAGCATATATATTATATATAAATATATGATATATTATGGTGGGCCCCATGTGGGACCCACCAGATATGTGTGTGTGTGTGTATGTATATTGTGGTGGGGCCACACGCACGTGGGAGCCCACCTTGCTGCATCTTTCCAAGCCATCCATCCATCTGACGTGCTCGTGGGCCCCACTCTGATGTATGTGTTACATCTGAGCCGTCCATCCATCTGACGTGCTCATGGGCCCCACTCTGATGTATGTGTTACATCTGAACCGTTCATCCATCTGTTGGAAATCCACCATGACGTATGTTTTGTATTCCACTCGATGTGTTGTATATCCAAGTTGCTCATCTGGTGGGCCATTTGGAGGTGCAGGCCCACTTGCTATATGTATAGGGCCACCTTGAAGTATACCCATCTGTTTTGTTACACTATGAGCTGCCCCATCAGGCCCACTATATATATGATGAGGCCCATCTAATGAAGCCTGATATGATGTATTTTTGGCCCATGTGTAGGGCCCACCTATCATATACTTGAGGCCCATAGGCAAGGCCCATTGTGATATACTTGAGGCCCATAGGCAAGGCCCATTGTGATATACTTGACGCCCATGGGCAAGACCCATTGTGATGTATTTGTAGCCTATGGGCAAGGCCCATTGTAATATGTATTAGGCTCATGATGCGTGGCCCTTTTGATGTATTCGAGGCCCAGATACGTGGCCCATTTGATGCATATGAGACTCATGTGTAGGGCCCACATGTTATGTATTTAAGGCCCATGAGTAGGGCCCACCTATTGTGTATATGAGGCCCATTGGTGCGGCCCATTAATGCGGCCACTTGATGTATTTGAGGCCCATGTGCAGGGCCCACCTGTTGTGTATTTGAAGCCCATAGGTTGTGACCCATTATGATATGTTTTCGGCCCATTTGGTAAGCCCATAGTCATGTATATGCAGCACAGATATATAGCCCATTGTAATGTATATGAGGCCCATGCTATGTGGCTCACTTGATGTATATATGACACTTGTGTGAGGCCATGAGCCCATTATAATGTTTGGCTCTATGTGGGCCACTTCTTGGGAGCAATGACAGTTTAATGTCCACATTGATATTCAATGATGGTTAAATGTCCACATTAATGTGCAATGACGGTTAAATGTCCACATTGTGACCTTCCCTTAGGCCCTTTGTTAGGTCAATTTTGATTATCGAGGCCGATTTCGATTGTCGAGGCCGATTTTGATTATCAAGGCCGATTTTGATTATCGAGACCGATTCCAATTGTTGAAGCCGATCATCGAGGTCGATTTTGATTATCGAGGTCGATTCTGATTATCGAGGTCGATTCTGATTATCGAGGTCGATTCCGATTGTCAAGGCCTAATGTAATGTATATAAGGCCCATGGAATGTGGACCTTTGTGATGTATATTAGGCCCATGTTAGAGGCCCATTGTTATGTATATGTGGCCCATGTGATGCGGCCCACTTGATGTATATGAGGCCCAATGTGACATATTTATGGTCATCCATTGAGGCCCACCTTGATGTGATGCATAATAGACCCATGTAAGCTTGCAATGTGTTTGGGGCCTATGGGTTGTGGCCCATTGTGATGTATGTTAGGCCCATCATGATGTGTATTAAGCTCTTGAGTGAGGTCCATGGTGTTGTATATTTAGCCATTATGTGAGGCCATGGGTCCACTATATGTTAGGCTCTATGTGGGTCATTCATTGGGGGCAATGTTGGTTAAATGTCCACATTATCGAGGTGTCGATGCCGGTTATTGATACCGATTATGAGTATGTGACAGCATAGTATTATGATACATGCCTATACGCATCATCTGCATGTTTGTTATGAGATGTGGTTGACCATTGCATATGACATTGGGCATATTGTTATGAGACTCCCAGATAGGCAGAGGTTATCTCACATGAGCACATGGTATGCGTAGAATTAATGCATGACTGGATTGTATGACTCATGCACCTTGCATTGTGTGTTGTGATTACTATACGCCCTAGCAACATCAGAGTCGTACCCTCCACAGGCATATCATGGATGGCCAGATGAGACACCGAAAATATGTTATTAGCATCAGGCTGCCATAAATGGCCCTGGGTGAAAATCCTTAAACCCTCTTGGTACCAGAGGACACCCCAACATAGTGACCGAGTAATATACATGAGCGCCCGAGTGCTGAATACAAGGAGGCAGCATCTCCCACTGTGTTGTAGTCGATTGGAAGGGGGTGTGGCCTTACCCGCTCAGGGGAGTGGGCATAGCTAGGCTGAGTTTAACCAGCTCGCGAATGGGTCCACTATCAACGTGCCGGGTAGATATTGGCTGACTACTGGTCAGGCGGATAGTGAGGTCTCTTCCACTTACCCAGTTGTGTGCTTAATGGGGCGGCAAGCTGGTGTAGAGTGTACTAGACCCTGGTGATGATCCCAGAGATGTACAGTACTGATTTGTGGAGTAGGAGTTTCATACTCAGCATTATATTCATTCATTTATTTACTCACTATCCACTCGGGTTGGTGGTGTGCAATTATTGTTATGTGTACTTTCGCAATAGCTAGGATTTCGGTTAGGGCGCGTGACTAACCTGAGATCAAGAGCTTACCACATTAAGTCTATCTATCCAAATTTAGATATGGGATTGGTTTGGATAGAAGTCCTTTGTGATAGGCCTCATAGCCTGCGATACCACGTACTATCATTCCAACTTCACACTGCAGCTTGGTCATTTCATTAGCACCACATATTGCATATTGCATTACATCCTCGGCATATAGCATTTTAGGTTACTATGTTTCTGCACTTATATGGCCTAGATGGACTTAGCAGGAATTATATATTGCATTATACCCTCAGCATCTGATATTTAGCTCTCTTGACTCCTCATTTGCATAGCTGATTTGTATTGCGTACTCTGATATTGTATGACTCATGGACTTGTCAGTATTTCTGCTTACTTTGATATTGTATGGTTTGTGGACTTATCAGTATCTCCGTTTCTCTGATATTACATTCTGAGCACGCATATATTGCTCACACACTTACACCACCCTCTAAGCTTTCTATAAGCTTATGTATGATAGATGTGTACAGGTGGCATTAAGTTGCAGCAGTGTCGAGCTTGGAGCGTGTAGCTGTCTTCTGGAGCTTTGATTTTATTTAACATATGTATTCCCTTTCAGTATCATATTCAAAGTTTATATTAGTAGATATGTGATGATGATGTTGCCTTTGTGATTTGGGTAAACTTGTGGTTATGCTTCTTACGAGATAAATGTACGTTGAAAAATCCTCCTTATAGGATCCTAAGATCGGAATCTGGCGTATGAGCACTGGAAGCCGAGAATGGGGTACTATGGAGGCTGTCAACACCGGATTCGGCGATTGAGATTCCTGTGAGTCCGATCTCCGGGTTTGGGGCATGACAGAAGATGGTATCAGAGCATAACTCGGGAATACCTGAGGATAACATCACATATCTGTTGATAGCTACCTTATACTCTATGATTGTTGAGAACTTAGAATGGTTATATCCCCGAGTTCGAATAACTTAGAGATTTTCTGATATAGCTCCCTACCGTTGAGATTGTGAGGCTGCATTGTATTCTAGTTTCGATCGTCTTTGATCCAGGATCTGAGGTTCAGTGGGATCATCATAGTGCTGACGAGGTGCCCTAAGAGCGGGAGGCTGAGATTCACAAGTGTTATTCTCATCTCTTCGATGTTTGATTATGCCCGATATTGTATTTCTGATGCCATTTTCCTCATTCTTTTGAGTTCTGTATATAGTGCAAATTTCAAGGATGAAATTTTTATTAGGAGGGGAGAGCTGTAAGACTCGTATCCTAGCCCATACCGTTCCGTAGACTTCTGCGGTCCTCTCGACTGAATTCCGGTGACCCGCGATCTGTTATCAGCAATTGTGCGCGATCCTAAGTTGAATCCCATATTCTAGAGTCGGCTCGACTTGAAACTTGTACCCTAGCGATCGTGCTGTTACTGCGATTCCAATGTTGTGTATTACGTGCCAAGGCGATACCTAGGCCAGGAGATGTTGGCTCGCGTTCAGTTTGAGAAAAATGCTACGCGTTACGAATTTTGAGGGAATCTCTACGACCCCTCACATCAATCAATCAAAGTACAAGCAAGTACCTAGCCCATCACTTTCTCACCAACAAAGCATGGCACCCCTCTCTCTCCCATCTCCAAAGTCAACCCTTCCTTATAACAACCCATTCCTCTCATCCCTCTCTCCTTAAATCTTCTCTCTCTCTCTCTCTCTCTCTCTCTCTCTCTCTCTCTCTCACTTTCTACTCATTCTCCCAAGCACCCAACGTCCATGGCTTCCATGGAGAAGCTAGGTGTGGCCCACCTCCGTACCACCTAATCCCACCATACAAAGATTATCTCCACCATTAAAATGCATCCCCCGGAGCTCTAGGATGCGTTGATGGAAGAAGAAGTCCGAGAAGATCAAGGTGGGTGCTCTCTTATGGTTAGATTTATATGTTTTGCTTGGATTTAGTGATTTGAGGGCCCACTTATGGTGGGACCCATCTTGATGTATGCATTGTATCATGGAGGAGCTTGTAGTGGCGGAGCTCCTCCCATCATCACCGTTCTATTTCTCTCTCTCTCTCTCTCTCTCTCTCTCTCTCTCTTTGTTCTTGATGATGATGATGATTGTATGGCCCACTTGATCCACGCCATCCACAAGATGGACCCCACCTTGAAAACTGATTGGTAAGTGTACAGCAACACCAAGTTCTGGTGGGTCGTGCATGAGGGACCCACCTAATATGGAAAACGGGTTGGTTAGATACCTCACACCAGTTATATAGCTATTGTATTGACACCACCAAGCTCAATGGGTCCCATTGCTTACTGACGTCAGCAAGTTTTGTGGGGCCAGCATAATGTATGTGTCTCATGTTCACGCCGTCTAGTGGCTGTGGGACCCACCTTGGTGTGTTTGTTATATCTGCACCATCTATCAGCTAGGATGGTGGCCCCTGATGCATTGGATCTACATCCAAACCATCCATCTGCGGACGGTGGGGCCTGGACGAAGGAAACACACAGATATCAGCTTTATCCAGATCTGTGGGCCATAGGTGTGGCCCACCTTGTTGAGGTGCTTATCCCAACCATCCGTAGAAAGCTGGGACGGTGGGTCCCTTGCAGCAAATGTTGCTCGATTGTTAAATCCACACCGTCCATTGCTTCGACGATGGACCGCACAATGTAGGTAGTTTATCCAGCTTCCATCCATCTGGACGTTGGTGTTTCTTTTTAAATAATAATAATAATATAAAAATATATAATATATAAGATAGCATATATATTATATATAAATATATGATATATTATGGTGGGACCCACCAGATATGTGTGTGTGTGTGTATGTATATTGTGGTGGGGCCACACGCACGTGGGAGCCCACCTTGCTGCATCTATTCCAAGTCATCCATCCATCTGACGTGCTCATGGGCCCCACTCTGATGTATGTGTTACATCTGAGCCGTCCATCCATCTGACGTGCTCATGGGCCTCACTCTAATGTATGTGTTACATCTGAACTGTTTATCCATCTGTTGGAAATCCACCATGACATATGTTTTGTATTCCACTCGATGTGTTGTATATCCAAGTTGCTCATCTGGTGGGCCCATTTGGAGGTGTAGGCCCACTTGCTATATGTGTAAGGCCACCTTAAAGTATACCCATCTGTTTTGTTGCACTATAAGCTGCCCCATCAGGCCCACTATATATATGATGAGGCCCATCTAATGAAGCCCGATTGATGTATTTTTGGCCCATGTGAAGGGCCCACCTATTATGTATTTGAGGCCCATGGGCAAGGCCCATTGTGATATACTTGAGGCCCATAGGCAAGACCCATTGTGATATACTTGACGCCCATGGGCAAGACCCATTGTGATGTATTCGTGGCCTATGGGCAAGGCCCATTGTAATATGTATTAGGCCCATGACGCATGGCCCTTTTGATGTATTCGAGGCCCAGATACGTGGCCCATTTGATGCATATGAGACCCATGTGTAAGGCCCACATGTTATGTATTTGAGGCCCATGAGCAGGGCCCACCTGTTGTGTATATGAGGCTCATTAATGCGGCCCACTTGATGTATTTGGTGCAGGGCCCACCTGTTGTGTATTTGAAGCCCATGGGTTGTGACCCATTGTGATATATTTTCAGCCCATTTGGTAAGGCCCATAGTGATGTATATGCGGCACAGATATGTGGCCCATTGTGATGTATATGAGGCCCATGCTATGTGGCTCACTTGATGTATATATGACTCTTATGTGAGGCCATGAGCCCACTATGATGTTTGGCTCTATGTGGGCCACTCCTTGTGAGCAATGCTGGTTTAATGTCCACATTGATGTGTAATGACAGTTAAATATCCACATTGTGACCTTCTCTTAAGCCCTTTGTTAGGCCGATTCTGAATGTCGAGGCCGATTCCAATTTCGATTGTCGAGACCGATTGTCGAGGCCGATTCCGATTGTCGAAGCCGAGTCCGATTGCCGAGGCCAATTTCACTTGTTAAAGTCGATTCTGATTGTCGAGGCCAATTCTGATTGTCGAGGCCAATTTCGATTGTTGAGGTCGAGTCCGATTGACGAGGCCAATTCCGATTGCCGAGGCCGATTCCGATTCTGATTATTGAGGCCAATTTTGATTATTGAGGTCAATTCTGATTATCGAGACCGATTCCAATTGTTAAGGCCGATCATCGAGGTCGATTCTGATTATCAAGGTTGATTCTGATTGTCGAGGTCGATTCCGATTGTCGAGGCCTAATGTAATGTATATAAAGCCCATAGGATGTGGCCCTTTGTGATGTATATTAAGCCTGTCTTAGAGGCCCATTGTTATGTATATATGGCCCATGTGATGCGGCCCACTTGATGTATATGAGGCCCAATGTGACGTATTTAATGCCATTCATTGAGGACCACCTCGATGTGATGTATAATAGACTCATGTGAGAGGCCCATTGCGATGTGTTTGGGCCCATGGGTTATGGCTCATCGTGATGTCTATTAAGCTCTTAAGTGAGGCCCATGTTGTTGTATATTTAGTCATTGTGTGAGGTCATGGGTCCACTATATGTTAGGCTCTATGTGGGCCATTCCTTGGGGAAAATGTTGGTTAAATGTCCACATTGTCGAGGTCGATTGTCGATGCCTGTTATTGATACCGATTATGAGTATGTGACAGCATAGCATCATGATACATGCCCATACGCATTAACTACATGTTTGTTATGAGATGTGATTGACCATTGCATATGACATTAGGCATATTGTTATGAGACTCCCAGATAGGTGGAGGTTATCTCACATGAGCGCACGGTATACGCAGGATTGATACATGACTGGATTGTATGACTCATACACCTTGCATTGTGTGTTGTGATTACTGTACGCCCTATTGACATCAGGGTCGTAGCCTCTACAGGCATATCGTGGATGGTTAGATGGGACACCGAAAATATGTTATTAGCATCGGGCTGCCATAGATGGCACTGGGTGAAAATTCTTAAACCCTCTTAGTACCAGAGGATGCCCCAATGTCTAGACCGAGTGGATATATATGAGCGCCCGAGTGCCGAATACCAGGTGGTCGTGTCTCCCACTATGTCATGGTCGGTTGGGAGAGGGTGTGTCCTTACTCACCCGAGGGAGTAGGCATAGGTAGGATAAGTTTGACCAGCTCGTGAATGGGTCCGCTATCGACGTGTCAGGTAGATATTGGCGACTACTGGTCAGGCGAATAGTGAGGTCTCTTCCACTTACCTAGTTGTGCGCTTGATAGGGCGGCAAGCTGGTGTAGAGTGTACTAAACCCCGCTGATGATCCCAGAGATGTACAGTACTGATTTATGGAGTAGGAGTTACATACTCAGCATTATATTCATTCATTCATTTACTCATTATCCACTCGGGCTGGTGGTGCACAACTATTGTTATGTGTACTTTCGCAATGGCTAGGATTTCGGTTAGGGCGCGTGACTAACCTGAGATCAAGAGCTTACCACATTGAGTCTATCTATCCGAATTTAAGTGTGGGACTGGTTTGGATAAAAGTCCTTTGTGATAGGCCCCATAACCTGCAATACCACGTACTATCATCCCGACTTTATGCTGCAGCTTGGTCATTTCATTCGCACCACATATTGCATATTACATTACATCCTCGGCATATGGCATTTTGGGTTACTATGTTTCTGCACTTATATGGCCTAGACGGACTTAGTAGGAATTACATATTGCATTGTACTCTCGGCATCTGATATTTGGCTCTTTTGACTCCTCATTTGCATAGCTGATTTGTATTGCATACTCTGATATTGTATGACTCATGGACTTGTCAGTATTTCTACTTACTTTGATATTATATGGTTTGTAGACTTATCAGTATCTCCATTTCTCTGATATTACATTCTGAGCACACATATACTGCTCATACACTTACACCACCCTCTAAGTTTTTTATGAGCTTATGCATGATAGATGCATGCAGGTGGCATTAGGTTGCAGCAGCGTTGAGCTTGGAGCGTGCAACTGTCTTCTGAAGCTTTGATTTTATTTGACATATGTATTCCCTTTCAGCATTGTATTCAAAGTTTGTATTAGTGGATATGTGATGATGATGTTGCCTTTGTGATTTAGGTAAACTCATGATTATGCTTTTTACGAGATAAATGTACATTAAAAAATCCTCCTTATAGGATCCTAGGATCGGAATTTGGCGTATGAGCGCTAGAAGCCGAGAATAGGGTACTACGGAAGCTGTCGGCACCGGATTTAGTGATCGGGATTCCTGTGAGTCCGATCTCCGGGTTTGGGGCGTGACACTTAGGCTTGGGCCCGCTTGAATAGACTACAAGAGATGCAATATTATGAACAACTACTCTATATGGTAAGACGTGAAAATGTCAATTGTGTGTGCTCTAAGTTAAGTTCCTAACATAACAATTTATTTCATACATTCATATACTCAAATCGTACACAAGCATAAATAGAATTGCAACCACATAAACAATTGCAAATACAATGATGTATAGTGGTTCGGCTACTTGCCTACTCCACTCTCGTGGGACACACTCTCATTGAGTGTATTGGATTTCACTATCTTAAGAGTTTTCAATAAGTTTACCCCTAACCTTTACAAACGTACACTCTCGCTGAAGGCCTATATAAGATCTTACAAATGTACTCCTGTCAGAGACATATACAAAGACCTAATAAATGTACACTCTCATTAGAGGCCTACACAAGGACTTAACACATACACACCTGTGTTGGTGGCGATACGGTCCTACACAAGAACGTACGTGAGTTTGGATCACAAACTCTATACTCAATCCTACACAAGGACAGAATATCTGGATTCTAAAAATGACAACTTTACTTGTCAAATTGAGAGTCGTTGATGTGTCTTCACTTCTTGAATCTACTCCTCTTGTGCTCCTCTGATCTTCAAAGTGAGTCTTCTTCCACTTCTTTAAATTGGCCACTGACAACGACTTCCTATTGAGATGCTCAGGTAATGTGAGTTGGGTTGAATCTCCTACAACTAACTGGTTCGTAGTAGGGATTCACCTAGATGGGTGTTATAGAGAATGTTCAGACAATAATTTACTTATAAATCTGTGTCTAATCTCTATAATAGGGGAGAGAACATGAACACTTTCATAATGAAACTTAAAATACTCATTAAAGTGGTTAATCATAAGAATCAAGAAGTGTGTCATGAATCTCTTTCGCTTAGAGTCTATGAAAGAGATAATGAGTGGAGAATCACCTATGCTCTAATTGCACTAAAACTCATTATTTTGTCCAAGAACTAAATGCCCATTTTATAGGAGAAAAGTTTCCAACGACTAATTAACGGCTCTGTCGATACAATTGAACGAGCCTTCAAATAGATCGAACTTGTCTATGATTTCATCAAAAAGATTTAGGAATTTACAATTTGGTTATTGGATTGTTTCTTCGATTCTATCGATAAGATATTCGATCATATCGAGTCTCATTGATGGCCTATCGATAGGATCGAGATCCACTAAAAATTTGTTGTTTTGGTCTATGAGTTTACAACAACTTTGCACCTCTAAAGCTATCTACTTATGATCAAATTAAAATCATAAGGCTATGTAATGATCAAGCAAATGTTTACCCATTTAGGAATTAATCATCTAGAGGCTAGGGTTGTTTTAGATATAAAGAGGTTTAAGTTTAGGGTCATTAAGGTACATCAAATTACATGTTTCTTCACTCCATAATGCTCCGAGTCTTCATGTGTCTTCGGTCTTCAGCTTCTAAGGGCTCAACTGACTTATTGACACACTAACAAGTGTGATTGAAAAATAAGTGCATTTACAATAAGGGGCCAGAAAATGAAGGGATTAAGCATCATTTTTCATCCACATAAATTACAGTTTTTTATTTACAAAAATTTACATTTTTTTATAGGATATAATGTAACGCCCTAGTTTTCAGAACCCGATTACGTGACTCGAATTCCAAGAACCCAGGAGTTAGTTCAAGATAATGGTGATCAACGAGTAAATCAAAGTACAGATAGTGGGAAAAGAACATAATATATATCTGAACCAACATACGAACAATATTATGGCTCACTCAGCTGGGGGCCAATTACATAGCCTCATGTTTCTCAAGTTCCTAAATGTACTGAAAATAAAAATAAAGAGCTAATCTACTGGTTTAGCCCAAAGTAGGTGGCAGCTTCCCACTGCGGCTCCTCGATGCATAACTCCTCCTCGACTGCCACCACCTCCAAGTAAGCCGTGTATTCTTTGGATTCTATACCTGCATCCTTTGTACGGTTAAACATTGATGAATGAGCGGTCATATCAGTGTAATCTTTTCTCAAGATTACACACCGCCGCCCTAAACAAGGAATAGCATAAAAACACACGAGTAATCCAAAACACAGTAGATGCAGTCTTCTTAAGTGCGTGAATGTATGGAATGCAATCATCGCCCAGGGGATGCTCATCTGTGCGGATAGTGGGCTCGTCACCCATGTAATCATCGACCTCAGAAAAACATCCAGTCGAACATCATCGACCTGGGAAAAGCATCAAGTCGAACAAATACGTACATCACGTATGATAGCAACGGATGCTTGTCTGTGCCATGTATGCATGATTTGCCAATCCGTCATTAGTTCAATTACATTCAGCCAATTTAATTAAGCTCACGGTCACTACGGGAAGCTTATAGCCCAGCATAGGCCGACGGCTCGGGCATAGTGTCCCATGACCACCATCCCCGGTACATGAGGCTACCGTCTTAGGGTATGTGTAGTACCCACCAACATGTGGTCAATCAACTCAATATAAGGAGGCCACCACCAATGTCGACTGGGAATGAAATGTTGAAATTATCAAATGTGACGATTAAAATATGATGGCATGAATGGTTCAAGGACGAGTAAACAGCGGTTTTAGAAAGGTTGTGAAGTTTATCCCGAGTCAGTTAGGCGAAACCACACATGGATGGTAAACCTCATGATCAAATACCGACAACCAAAACCTCCATGTCAGGGGCCTACCCACATCATTACTCGTCCGATTACACCCTAAGCACGGACTCTCCTTTGCTTATAACTTCCCATGGAGAGATTCCAACAGTATGTGTGTCATAGCAACATAGATCATAATATGAAAAAGAAATAACAAACAATACATATATTTCTATCAATACCTAGTAACTGAGTTAACATAAGATACATAACATGAATGACTAGATTATTCACCTAGGCAGTTCAGATAAATCAAGAATCTAAACGATAGTAAGCATGAGAATCATTATGTTAAACAGATAGGTCAAGTGAATACAGTCTATTTTCACACACAATTTATCATTAGTCTAGCTAGCCATTTATATTAATAAAGCTATTATTTCTGGTTTAGTTAGAGATGGAAAACTTGAGGGGAAGAAAATCATCACCTGTAGGGTCGTGGTTGCATCCTTGATCCAAATTCTCTTGTGGTCCAAAGTCACTCAAGGAATCTCCTAAAATTACAGCTTATATTTGTTAGGTATTTCTATGGCTTTGTCCAACTAACAAGGAGGTTCAAAGGAATGCAGCAAGAAGGCCTTTTAGGCTCGTGCTAAGCCCACCATGTACTTATTCAAGCAAGGTGGTTTACCTGGGCTCAAGCTCATCCTTACCAGGGGTTGAACTGGTCCTCACACAGGGACCTCATATGTATCAAGTGGGCCTCACGAATGGGCTGCACTATCTACATCATTTAGCTATTTTTTTAAGGGATCACTTTAGAATATTACCACAAAAGGATGAATTTTGTTGAAAAGGTCATCTGGACCATATCACCAATAGCAATGGTGATCATGATTCTTACTGTTGGAACCCCACAGGGCCTACCATGGTGTTTACTTTCCATCCAATCTGCTCATATGGTCACCAGGACTTGTCTTAAGAGGATGAGCAATATCATGTTGTTCCAGAACTTCGGTGCTCCAAAAGGATTTCCAACAGTGGACGTTCAGCTCTCCACTGTTTATGGCAGTGTGGTCCACTTGATAACTGGATCCGTTTTATTTTTCTTCTCTACCTTTAGGATGAGCTCACCAAATGGATGAATGGTTTGGATGAATCACATACATTAAGGTAGGGTCCCCACGGCCCGTCCAAATGGACTGCGTGAAATACAAAACATACATCAAGGTAGGGCCTTACATGGCACCGTCCAGCAATGGACGGTGCAGGTGATCACACAGGTCAGTGGCCGTCCAACAGATGGACGGCCCAGATGTAGAATGTATCCATGAGGTGGGTCCACACTTGTAGGACCCACCACGCTAAATGCACAGTATATATATATATGTATATATATATATATATATGTATATATATATATATATATATATATATATATGTATGTATTCTAATATTCTCTGTTTCAAACGTCCAGGTCTAGACGTCAGTTGATGGACGGCCTGGATGACCCCAACATCAAGGTGGGGGTCTCATACGTGGCCCACTACTGATGCACGGTGTGGCCCACCTGCAGACAGAGTGGATGGACAGCCTTGATTTAAAACACTGCCCTCCATGCTGTAGCTATATAGCTGGTGTATATGTACACCAGTATTCACTTCACAGGTGGGTCCCACGTGGGGCCCACCACATATCTATGTAATGTATATGTATACTATCTTACATATATAATATATTTATTTTTTATTATTATTTTTTCGAAAAAAAGAAAAAAAAAAAAAACGTCCAACACTGGACGTCACTGAGGGACGTCCAACCTAGGATCTTTATCTGGACGCAACGTCCCTGATGGACGGTCCAAACACAAGTGGCCTATCATTAGTGCAGCCCACCTGCACTTGGTGGGGCCCACGGTCAGTGCAGGGCCCACAGTCAGGGCAGCCCACTGGCGTTGGGTGAGGCCCACCTGCATTTTTTTTTTGTATGGCCTGGGGTCAGAGCAGCCCATTAGCTGCAAGGCCTCTGTTGCAGGCTGTTTTGAAAACCATTTCTGGCCCCGATTTCTAGCTTAAACACGGCTCGTTCCATGCCAGATTTTCGGCCCAGACTTCAACCATTAATTGGCTTGGCCTAGGCCCAAAACAACGCTGCAATATGGTCTGGTTTTCAACCCGAAAAATGCCACTGTATTGGCCTGTTTTCTGCCCGAGATATGGCCATTGTTTGGCTGGTTCCAGCTCAAAACAGGGCCGATGTATGGCCTGATGGACGGTTCGTTTTCAGTTCCAACCAGTGCCATTAGATGGCCTGATTTCGACCCGAAATACAGCCACCATCTTGCATGGCTTCAGTCCGAAAACACCGTCATATCTCAGCCTAGAACACAACCATCGATTGGCTTGGCACCGAACTTTGCTCACTAGCCCATTAGAACTTGGCACGGCCTGTCTTCATGGCTTGAAGGAGCCGGCCACGGCTCTTATACTGGCGTCCATGGTAAAGAAGAAGGAAGAAAAATGAGAGCGATGGGCCGTTACCTGCTTTTCTCAAGCTGAAACGGGGGGTCGGTCTCCCTGTTTTTCTTTCTTTCTTTTCACTCTTTTTCCTCTCTCCTCTCTCTCTCTCCTTTGCGCCCATCCCAAGGGCTACAGGGTCCCATATATATATATAGCCATGGAGGGAGGAATTTTGACGGTTGGATGAGGCCCATCGGATGGTCAGCGGCCAACTTCCAAAAAGGGAAAGGTTCCCTCGTTCTTTGCTGGCTACAGGTGGATGTCCGGCCATTTTTGGCAACGGACAAAACATCCATTCGACGGACGGATAGATGGGACTGTCTGATTATTCCGATCGTGGGCCACCTAGGTGGTCGTAGATGGGCCCACCATCTCGGATCCCAGTCGCACGGAGGATTTCGAACGGCCCCGTTTGATCTTCCAAGTCCCTATGTATGGAACCAAACCGCGATATGGTTCTGGTCGGACGAGGCCTACGAACCAGATGGATGGCTCGGATTGATCAGAAAGTGGCCTGGGTGGGCCACTTTGGAACTCAAAGGTGGTCGGTTTAAATCTCCAGATGGCGGGAGATCTTTTCGTTTGTAAAGGGCTCGGTCAAAGCTTGTTTGACCGAGCCAGAGGTTTCAGTGCACTTCGAGCACAAGTGTTTTCAGTGCATGCGCATTGTGTAGGGGCCCATTGAAACGTCATTATCATAATCCACACCGTCCATTCACATTGGGGACCCTATACATGGATGCTGGCTCATTTGGGGCCGATGGTGAGGCCCAGGTGGGCTGTTACACACTTCTTTGAGCTATTATCAACCCATATGACGTGATCTGTCGATCTAGTGGGCCTGATACTTGTTTTCAACGGTAAATATAAGGTACTGGTTATAATGAAGGCTTGATTTGTTACTAAGTAACTCTTAAGTGTTGGCGATACGTGTGTTGTAACAGTATTCATCGACATAAGGGTCTTAGTTTAGAGTGTTCGGATAACCTCACCCTCTTGAATGTTGTAGGGCGCGTTCTGGCTCCTGGAGACCCTGATGGATGGTCTTAATTTCAACCGAAATTCCCATCTTGTATATGTTGATTTTTAAGCTAGTTGGCTAATCCATTTTGATCTTGGTTGATGTAGGTGTAAAAGGTAACACCGGTGTAGCAGAGGTACGGGGTGTTACATATAAAGAGTTCTGGAAGAGGTTACATCTTGGGTCCAAGTGGACTCATGTCAGAGTAAAAATAAGAAAGAGAGAAAGCAAGAAGTATAAATAAGAATCTTGAATGATATGTGGGGATGTTGGTGTGAACTTGTGGAAATGTGAGAGAAAATGAGGGAAACCAAACACTCCTATGTGAAAAGAGATGTCTCGGTGTCCCTAATTCTTACCCTACTCGGCAGGCTGACAAACTTTTCTTGCAACTAGAAGCCTTCCTATGTAATAGGATTTCTCCCGCAGAGCTTTCCTATGTACACTTATTAACCAAAGATAACCCTCTTGAGCTCCTCTCGTACTCCCTCTCTAGCCTCACAAGCATAAGCTAAGCCTTCCCAAGTGTTGTCAAGCAAGAGAATGGAGGAAATGAACCGTTGTTTTCCAAACTATACTGACAAAATTGGATTCTCGCCAGTGCTGATGTGGTGGAATCTTGCGTTTTTTAGGTTCTTTGGGTGATAAGAGCACTCTTGAATAATAAATGAACTTTTTGGATCAGTAAGAATTCAATTTAGTTGCTTAACTCGTTGCTTTTTTTATTATAAATTGTGGGGTACTACATTTTTAAACATTTTTTAACGCCCGTAAATAGAAAGAGGTTCTTCCTCCAGGGAAAGGAAGAGCCTAACCCGTAGTTATTATTGGATGATAGCCCAAAGTCGTAAACAAACCCTACCCTAATGAAGGAATAGACTCATCTATAGATTTCTGGGTATTAAACATTGCTTGGTCTTCCTTCTTTCCTCCTCCATCATACAAGGCATTAATAAAATGGATTCTCAGTTGGTTTCAAAGGTTTGAATGAGCTTAAAAAGGAACTTCTAATTTAAGATCCTCTTTTATCATACACAAAGTACAAAAAATAAATAAATAAATATAAAAATAAAAATCACTCTATGGATTCTCGACAATATTTTTTTGCCTGTTTAAAGGCATTTTTCTACCTCCGTTGTCTACAAATCATCTAGTAGATCCAAGCAGGCTATGATGACTGACATGAATTAAATTTTTGCTGGTGTCCTATGATCAATTTTAATTGTTATAAGACTTTATGGGGTCCTAAGGATTTTCTCTATTTGATCTGTATATGTTTGTGGTACTTTTCCAAGTGGATAGGGAGTCAATTTTGAAGTTACGTTGAAATTTTATAGTCTCCTAACATTTAGGTGGGGGTGTCCACAGTTCCTAAAATGATTTGGCAATTTGATGAATAAAGTGGATTTCAAGTAAAGATCACAGTGGACCCGTGGAGCTTTAAACCATATAGTCGCATGTGTATGAAGGGTACCAAGCATTATTCAATATGATACTAAGGGTGCATATGATGCTTGATACTTGGGCACTAAAATGTTGTACATGCAGTGGGCATTTCTCAATTTAAACCGGCTAAATTGTGAAACCCTTGTTGTCGTTTTACAATTCCAAAATTAGATTATTTGAACAATCTTAACCCCTGATTTGTGAGCGATTGTTTGATGAGATATGACTATCAGATGTTTTTCCATTGCATATTCAATTTTTAATGAGATGTCGCAATGTCTAAGTAATAGAAGTTCTATTAGTCAATCATGTTGACCTTCATATTGAAAAGCTTGGTTTTGCTTTTAATCAGTTGGACCAATTGTAACATTGGCAAGCAAATTATCTCCACTAATTAAGTTCTATTTGGATTCTGGTTTTTTATTTTCTTTATTGTTATTTTGTTTGAATGGTTGCAATTAGTACTATGGATCATTAGGTATTGTTAATTTTCATGTTGTGTAAAAATAAAAATACTTGGACGGCTGTATGTTTTAAGCCATGGGCCCCACACTATGACTCAATATAAGGATTAGATGTAGCATATGTTTGCCATGTGTGAGCACTTATCTTTAGTAGCTACTTCACATCAAATATTTTAAATTTGTGGGCTCACTTTTGCAGCTCGCCTGATGATTAGTTTAGTTTAATAATGAACTTATAGATTCATCTAGATATACTCAATTCAAGAGTTTACTATAAGCTAAACTTTTTATATGATTTAAAGATTTTGAAGAAATTTCCTGCTCAAGTTTTATTTGGTGTGAATACACAACTACTTGCATATAAGTAATTTATCCATATAAAAAAATATTATATAAGTTATACCTTAAGTAGCGTGTCTTGGTTTCTACTTATTCAATGGGTAAATATATTTAGGTAAATGACAAACTTATTGGTCAGATAATAGAAAAGTATATTTGGCTTTTGGCATCACATGAATACTTATCTTTTAATTTTGTTCCGTCCATCCTCAGTATCAATTGTTCGTCATGTAGAGTCAATCTTTGAGGAAGATCATTCATTGTGATGGGCAGACCGTAGTCCTATATTCAATGTGAACTCTTCAACGTGTGGGGCTACCTTCAATGTGGACCATCCACCTTGTGAGGCCCACTTACGATGTGGCCCATGCATCAGGGGGCCCACCCTAAGTGTAGGTCATCCATCATGTTAGACATTGGATGTGGATTGTCCATTATATGAAGCCCACCTTTAATGTGGACCATCTATTATGTTGGGCCCTTCTTGGATGTGGATAATTTATCATTATGGGTAACCTTTGGCATGAACTGTCCTCATGTGAGGCCCATCTTGGCATGGGTCATCCATCATGTGGGGCCATTCTCAATGTTATTATCCATCATGTGGGGGCCACCTTCAACATCCGTTGCCCATCACGTGAAGCCTACCTTTGATGTGGATCGTCCATGCTGTGGGCCCTACTTTCAATGTGGTTCATCTAAAATGCAGAGCCCACCTTCGATGTTAGCCATTCATCATTAGGGGCCAACCTCTAATGTGGACCTTCCATTATGCGGGCCCACCTTGATGTGGGTCATCTATCATGTGGGGCCCACCTTCAATGTAGACTGCCTATCTTATACAGCCCAACTTTAAAGTGGACCATCCTTCATACAGCCCCACCTTCAACGCGAGTAGTCCATCACGCGAAGCTGCCTTTGATGTGGGTAATTTATCATTAGGAGCTAACTTTTAATGTGGACCACCCTTTATGTGGGGCCACCTTGATGTGTGTCATCCATCATGTAGACCACCATCAACATTAATTGTCTATCATGTGAGGCCCACCTTCAATGCACTACTCATCATGTAGAGCCTACCTTCGACCTGGACGGTGCATCATATAGGCCCCACATTCAAATGTGGGGCCATTCATCGTGTAGAGCCCACCTGTAGTATAAACCGTCCATTATGTCGAGAGTAGGTAGAAAAATAAAAAGTTAGAAAGTTAAATTTTTTTTTTTCTCAATTGCTATAATTAATTTTAAGATGTTAAAGTCATTTAAAAAAGGATGATTGATAAACTTACCTCCCTTAGAAAAGTAAATTGTTTATTTGCATAAATGAAAAAGAAAAATAATAATAATAACTTATGGCGCGTGCCTAAACCAAGCCCTAAAAGTGGCTTAACATCAAAAACAGGAAACATTGCGACATTCTGGTAAGGAGGGGAGAAAGTTGCTAAAGATAAAAAGCCAAGGCAATACCCGCGCGCGCAGCTTCGATCAACCGTCTCAACTCACCGCTGCAGCTGTTTCTACGAGATCTCCAACTCCAGGTCTGGTCTTCCCACTCATACATCGTCCTTCTTGAAATTTCCGACTCCTAGGGCACCTTCATCATCACCACCGTTCATCATTCGCCATTGGAAGGAGAATCTCAGCCGATGATGTAATGTCGAGTGCCATCTCCATTTCCATCTCCTTCCTTGCCGCTGCTTCTATTCCTTCTCTCCTTCTGATGCTCCTTTTCTCTCCTATCGATTTCCCAAACCCCGTTTCTGTTTCTCTCTCGATCGACAGATCTTTCCCATCTCAGTTAGGGTTTCTAAGAGACGATCATCGACAGTCGCATTCTCGAATTCTGATTTTTTAGGGTTTTAGCTATGGACATGGATTCGGCGGAACGGAACGGAAACAAAAGGATAATCTTCAATCGTCTGGGCCCCGCACCTGCCAACCATCGGTCCCCCAAGGTCTGTTTCCATTGGCAGGCGGGACGCTGCAACCGACACCCTTGCCACTTTCTCCATGCTGATTTGCCACCGAAGAGGACCCACCAGTACCCTGACGACAGGAATGCCCAAGCGTCCGGCTCTCCAGCTTTCTCTGGCCATAATGGTTCTTCGAATTGGGGCCGTGGCCGAGGGAGGGGGGGAAGGAGTGCAGGCGGCAGAGGTGGGGTTCCTTCCAAGATTGCGGATAAGCTCTGTAGTCATTGGGCTGCGGGGAATTGCAGCTATGGAGAGACCTGCAGGTTTGTACATTCTTGGTTCGTCGGCGAGTCTTTTACGTTCTTGACATTGCTGGAAGGACACCAAAAGGTGGGTTTGCCTGGCTTTCTTGTCTGGGTTTTTTGGGCAGTTTTTTGTTTTTGGGTGGTACATGCTTCATTGAAAGAACTGTTGTAACAGGCTGTTAGCGGGATTGCTTTTCCGTCTGGGTCGGATAAATTGTATTCAGGGAGTAATGATGAGTCGGTGCGAGTTTGGGACTGCCAGACCGGGCAGGTAGCAATGCTCTTTATTTGAATTTTTGGGCTGCATTTGGATGCCCTCATAGATTGAATCACCGTAATTTGTACAACGGATTGGAAGTGACCAATTACGATATTTTCAAGTTGTACTTGAAAGGAGTAAGCTGCTATTGAGGACCACTTCCTCATTATGAATGATAAGGTAACTGCAGTTTGGTCATCTCCTCTCCTTTGTGTAATTGCAATTCAAATCAAGATCACATCACAACATGGCCTTTTGCAGTTGAATATGTTTGTATTTTATTTGGATTTATTTATGTGGGGTGTCTGTGCGTTGTATAGTGTGCTGGAGTTGTTAATTTGGGAGGTGAAGTTGGGTGCATGATCAGTGAAGGTCCATGGGTTTTCGTCGGAATTCCGAATGCTGTAAAGGTAAAAGCTGATTGGTTTGGTAGGAGGTAGAATTTTATTTTATCCTTTTTAAATTAGGTAGTTTCATATTTGTATTGTTTGCTATTCTAGTACATGCTGATTCTTTCTTGCATGATTATGGTAATGGTGGTATTCATGCAGGTGTGGAACACCCAAACATCTGCTGAGCTAAGCCTTAGCGGACCTGTTGGGCAAGTCTATGCATTGGTTCTCAGTAGTGAGATACTTTTCGCTGGTACACAGGTACATGTTTGACTGCATCTTGAGTTTCTGTTGTGCGTTCTAAGGTGCTATAGTTAGTGTTGAAGCTGTTGTTGATTTCGTTACAAAAAAAAAAAAAGGTTTTGTTTTTCTGGCTTTATGTGCACCTCCATGTTTATATATGATCTTCTAACATGGGTTGAACACGAAATCTTCTGGGTCCCTTTGCTTCTGCAGGATGGCAGTATATTAGTATGGAAATTCAGCGCTGAGAGGAACAGTTTTGAGCCTGCTGCTTCTCTTAATGGCCATAGTCTTGCTGTTGTATCATTAGTTGTTGGAGCCATGAAGCTGTATTCTGGTTCCATGGATCATACAATAAAAGTAAGTTTGTCTTGATGTTGGTTATTTTAAAAGATGATGTCTCATTAGTCTTCGCATTTGTTGTTTTAAAAGGAGGGATTTGGTTTTTGGTAAGAATTTAAGCTGATGTTTACACCCACAATGATTCTGTCATTTCTGCTTGCTCCTTGAACGTCACTGCAAGTGTATATCAATTGTTGCAAACTGCAAATTTATTGGTTGACATTAAAGAGAAAGATTGTTGATATTTGAGCTAAGTACTAGAACACTATTGTTGATATTTGAGCCAAGTAATGAATGGTACTAGAACACTTTATCCTCTTACATTGGTACATTTTCTCTTCCTTTCTTGGATAAGTTATAAATAAGATCGGGTTTGGATCTCATCTTCTTTTTACCCGGTTTAAAATTGGGTCTAACTGGGTTCAGGTCAGATCCATCAACTTGGAACTGGTTAAAATTGGGCCGTATCCAATTAGTTTTAATAGTGCTGTTATATATATATATATATAGTAATGATTCTAGCAACAAAGTGAAGTTTCCAAAGCCACATGTGTAAGAGCCCATTTACACACCATACATGTGATAAAGTGGCAAGTGCTTGTATCCATTCATTGGGTGGGCCCGACCATGTAAATGCTCTTATTGTTCTGAACCCGACTTGAACCTAGATCCGAAGACCCGATGGGTACCCAAACCCTATCAGATCCGGGTCCAGGTCTTCGAGAACAAGCCCGGACCTGATTCTGGCAAGACACGAACCTGGTTAGTGCAGGTACGGGTACCACAGGACCCAACCCCGACCGTTGACTGCTGTACTCTCATGGGCATATCTTTGATAGTCTTGGTTGCCCCTAATGTCTGACACAATATTTTCTTTTCAATCGATTGAACCCTAGGATGATCATATTCTGTAGTCTCTTTTCCATTGGAATCAAGTGCTGTTTTCCTATCCCATGTCAATGATATATCGTATATGATGATGAATGCCACAATATTTTTGAAGATTGATTTGAGAGGCAGCTATCACCAAATCAGGATCCCTACCACGCGTGGAAGATGATTTTCAAGATGAAAGAGATGTTATATGAATGGTTAGTGATACTCTTTGGACTAACTAACATGCATGGCACCTTCATGTGTGTTATGAGTTATGACACAGATCCTACAGCCTTTATTGGCAAGTTGTTTTGTTATCACATCTTGTTTCTAGTGCTGTTTGAATGAGGATGTTTGTGTCACCTTCAACAAGTGATGAGCTTTTATGTCAAGAAAAGCTCTACATCAATGTTGACAAAGCACTTTCATGAGTTCCAGCGTGGTTTTCTTGGGATTCATAGCTTCCTCCGAAGGTTTTAACGAAAGGTGCGATCAACCTAGGCTGGCTTACTCCAACTAGCACAAGCAAGGTTCGTAGCTTCCATGAGCTAGCAGCATTTCTAATAGAGGTTCATGAAGAAATTCAATACTATCATGGCTCTGATTACAGAGTGTATGAAGTGAGGTCCTTTTTGGTGGACCAAAACAAAAACTGAGGTCATTCGAGGAAATAAAGTGCAAGATCACAAATGCTGATTCCGTGACTTCCTAACTTTGAGAAAGTGTTTGAATTTGCTTGTGACACTTCTCATGTAGGCATAGGTCGATGTATCTAGGCCACATATCACATGTGTATCAAAGGAGGTTAGAAGATGACACCTCCTGATCCCACGTGTGACATTTCCCAAGTTATGTGGAATCAGATTGGACTTTGGTGCCCAGGAGTGCACTTGGTGGTGCTAGAAGTCCTGCTATTTTAGGGCCTATGTACCAACCATACTGCTGGTATACCCCTACGGTTGTATACATGGACGTATCTGGCTGCTATATAGAGCAGTGTTTTAAATAGCAAATAGCGTGTAGCATAGCGTTCACCGCTCTAAACGTGAGGCGTAAGCTACATGGTGTGCAGCTTACTTCTATATTCTTAATCAAGGTTGCACTTGGTGGCACCAATTTCTTGATTTTTTGCACCAAATTAGATTGATTAATAATGAAATTTCATGATATTGGGCAACTGAACGGAACCTAAAGCAGCATGTAATGTGAGCTATGTAGTGGGTAGTATAGTCTGTAGCATGTAGCATATGCAAATTATCATGTAGTGTAGGCTACACGCGACTTAGGCTAGTTTCATTAGCTACATAGCATTAAAGCTAAGCTACGCTACATAACATAAGCTGTTTAAAACACTAATATAGAGACATATTTGTGTTCTCTGCTTCATTTCGTTAGTTAATTAGTTTATTAGCAGTCTTGAGTAGGACTAGAGAAGTAAATGTGGACTAGGTGGCAGTAAGAAGAAAGACCAGAAACTTCTTTCTAGAAAATTCTAGAGATTGTATGATGTAGGATGGATAGCCTAAACTATAATGATGCGAATGAATTAATAAACGGATTATTAGAGTAAATCAAAATATAACATATTGCCAATCTATCACAAATTTAAAGAAATCAAGTAATTAACTATGCTCAAATTCAAGGTCACATCACGATCCCATAGCTGGATCTTAAGATTATCGATCGAAAACAGCCCAATGGAAGGTAGAACTTTCATCTAGCATAGGATTCGATTTAAATATGAGGATTCACTTGCGCTTTGTTAGGGTCTGGAGACTTAAGGTTTACAGAATTTGGGAGATTAGGGCTTGGAATTCTAGGTTATAGGGTTAGGGTTTTGGGTTTTAGGTTTATGGCATTTTAAAGGGGAAGGATCAAAGACCAAAAAGAAGGAAAGAATAGGGGATGGGGTTGGCCGTACAGTCGTACGAACATGAGGGGTGGTCCATATGGTCATTCGGTTGGGTTAGGGTTTATGTCTAGAGGGTTTTGGGGATGGTGGGGATGAGATTTGGGAGGAAACAAAGGAAGAAAGAAACAAAGAGAGGAAAAAGATAAAAGTGAAAAGAATACCTTGAAGAGGAGAGAGAGAGAGAGAGAGAGAGAGAGAGTCACTCGATGACTTCAGACCAAACTCCAATCACAGGAGACTTTTTTCTTTGCTCAAAGCAACAAAGAAGAAAATTTTATTTTACAATCTCCCCCTAGGGCTTCACAGGCCCAACCCTTTAATAGCCGTTTTGAGGTGTTTTTATAAAAATACCCTTATTTCATATAAAAAGTCTAAAACACCCTTATTTCAATTAAATTATAAAATAAACAAAATACCTAAAATTAACAAACAAAATAATGAAACTAACCCATCCCAATGGCTCCATTATGTCCACGATCAAGATGATCCATGGTCAAGATTCAATGATCGAGATAGTCCACGGTCACGATCCAACGGTTCAACACTTCTAACTAAGCAAACCATATGCATCTTCCTAGTGTAAGGTCTTCAAAAGAGCGTGATCATGCATGTGGAGTCTTCAATGTGGTTAGGAACTCGAATGTAATGATCACCTAGCCACAAAGAAACTGGGGCAGCTTTCCTCCTACTTTGAATAACTTTAAAAGGTGCTTGGATGTCCTCATCAACTCCCCTTAGCTGAGAAGAGTTTGCTTTTGGTGAAATAAAACTGTGATAATGCTCTAGGAGATCAGAGTCTAGTTTTTGAAGCTTAGTCTCTGTAATCCATGTATTGTCTGACTAGCCCATTCGTCCACTTGACGAGATACTTTTGGAATCCTTCGTGTCTGTTAGAAACCAATTGTTCATCCAAGATACCTTTGATCTCTTCTTTTTTCGTAGGCATGGATGGTAAAGAATGCAAAGAATGGGAAGAATGGTCTGGCAAGGGCCATAGGTCATGGGGCAGATCGGGAGCACCACCATTTGGGTCAATGAAGGCTAGCGGGTGAAACTGCTAGACTCTTGAAAGACACAAGATCTTCCACATTGAATGTAAAACTAATGCCCATATCAGGTAGAAGATCTACAACATACGCATTGGAGCCCAATCTTTTTTATATCTTATGAGGTCCCGCACTACGGGCTTGTAATTTCTTCACGGCCCCTTGCGGAAACCAGTTTGGCCTTATTTGAACCATCACATAATCTCCTAACTGAAACTCTTTAAACTTGCGATGAGAGTCAACTAATATTTTATACTTTTCATTACTCACATTAATTTGTTTCTTAATTCTAGTATGCAAATCATGAATGCGCCGTGCAAATGCATTTGCAGACTCTGATGGCCTATGGGAGATTGATATAGGAATGAGATCTATAGGCTTCTTAGGTTTATAACTATGAACTACTTCAAAATGACTCATGCCTATCGACCTATTGATTGAACTATTATAAGCAAACTCTATGACTTGTAAAACTGAATCCTAAGTCCTAACATGATCACCAAGGTGTCCCGTATCGGTATCGGTTGGTGTAACGGTGCCCTCCGAAACCGATACGGATACGGGGGCGTAACGGTGATACGGGGGTGTAACGGCCCGTAACGGTGCATTTTTTTTTTTTTTTTTGCCAAAAAAATATGAAAAAATATGGATTAAATCCGAAATATTCTAAGCATTCCAAATATGCATTCATTTATAAATTGGAATATGTTTATAGTGGTGTAACGGTCCACTCTTTGGTAAGAAGTTGTATCGGACTGTCTGATTAATTTTTTAGGTAATTTGAATTTGACTACAAAATTCATATATTTAATTTTTTAAATATGTAATTTATATACTTAACAACTTGATATCATTTCTCCCAATAGTTCTTTAAAAAAATGAAATTAAATTTAGGTAGATGGCGTTGCCAATTTGGGGCTGACTTGGAGGACCAATCTATTCTCCAAATCAGCCTCAAATTCATGCCATTTATTGTGATTATCCCACTTATAAATTGGTGGACATTTATTGGATAGTGAATCATAAAATAATAATAAAAATCCCTATTTTAAAAAATAAAAGTTCACAAATTAATAATTAAAACTATTCAAATAATTTGATTTTGGCATTGTGAGTTAGCAATTGCAATCCATAATTTAATTGTCAAATTTCAAGTTAATATATGTCTCGTGTACAATTTTTTAAAGCTTGAATTATGAGGGACTCGGATGTAAAGTGCAGCACACGTGTCAAAGTTTTTTGGGCCTAACCCGTGATGAATGTGTTATATCTACACCATCCATCTATTTTGCCAAATAATTTTAGGGCATGAGCCCAAAAATGAGGTACATCCAAAGCTTAGGTAGATTGCACCATAAGAAACAACAATAATTAAATGTTCATCGTTAAAAATTTATTGGGGGCTAGAAAAGTTTTAGATCAAGTTGACATGTGTGTTTTCCCTTCATCCACGTCAATGTGACCCAATTAACAGGTTAGATTGAAAATAAACATTACAGTGGACTTTAAGTAATTTTTAATGGTGAGCATTCTATAACCATTATTTTCTATGGTGTGGTCCACTTGAGATTTGGATATTATTAATTTTTTGAATCCTGATTTAAAATGACGTGGCAAAATGGATGGACGATATGGGTAAAATATATACATTACGGGGGCCCAATAAACATTACCGCGCGCCCTACGAATTAATTGTGAAAATCATTATCTCTGCTGCTATTTTTGGCGTGGTCCACATGATCTCTGGATATAATTTATTTTTTGGCTGGTGCTCTCAAATGATCTCTGAAAATAGATGAACGGTGTAGATGTGATAAATACATCACCGTGGAGCCGATATAACTTTGCTCTCCTTTGAACCGTTCGTACAACTCGGAGCTCGAGGAGTGTCAGCGCTCGTCTTTGCGTGACACGTACCTACCGCTGCTGGAAATTAAAAAAAAAAAAAAGAGGGGGAAACGAAAAGAAAAAACAGAGGGAAAGAAAGAAAAGAAAAAAAGAGGGAAAGGGGGAAAGAAGAAATTAAGAGAGAGAGAGGAAGAAGAAGAAGAACAGGAAGGAGAGAGAGTGAGAGAGAGAGAGGAAGAAGAAGAAGAAGATCAGGAAGCAGCCGGGCGCAGCCGCAGCTGCTCGAGAAGAAGAAGAAGAAGAAGAAGAAGAAGAAGAAGAAAGAGAAGAAGAAGAAGAAGAAAAGAAAGGAAAAAAAGGTAAGGTTTTTTTTTCGGCAACGTGAACGGCCACAGCCGTTTCGACCCCGTATCGCGTAACGGGTCCCACCGTTACCGTTACGTATCGGCCGATACGTAATCGATTTGGGATACCCTGATGATCACCCACAAGACATCGTAATAGGTTTTCTAAGCTTCGATTAACCACTACCATTTGACCGTCAGTTTGAGGATGGTATGGTGATGAAAACTGGAGTCCCGTTCTCATCATATGCTAAAATGTCTTCTAAAAATAACTCATAAATCTTACATCTTTATCAGACACAATGGTCTTTGGCAAACCACGCAAGCAAACCACCTCTCTAAAGAAAAGCTTGGCAATGTTGGAGGCATCAGACGTTTTGGAACATTGGAGAAAATGAGCCATTTTCGAGAAACGGTCCACCACAACAAGGATGGAATCATGCTTTCTAATTGTCTTGGGTAGCCCAAACATGAAATCCATATAATATCTTGCCATAGAGTTTGTGGCACTGGCAAATGCATATATAATTCAGTGTTTTGCCTTTTCTGCTTTGCCAGCTGACAGGTCATACATAACCCAATAATTTTGGCAATGTCTCGTTTGAGACTGGACCAATAAAATCGATCATCGACAGAGGGTAATAATTGTGTCTCTACCAAAATGACTTGCTACTCCTCCGGCATGAAACTCCCAAACTAGAAAATCCCGTAGGGAGGTGCAGGGAATACATAGTTTGTCACCTTTAAATAAAAACTCATCGATTAGGACAAACCCATTTTCACTCGTCGACTGGTTATCCAAAAGTGACATGTACACTTTCCCAAAATCTAGGCATGTAGAATACTCTCATTTCAATTGTTCAAACCTAGTGACTTCCACGCATATGAATTAGAGTAACGCCACTCTACGACTAAGGGCTTCGACAAGTTTGTTTGACTCCGGCTTTGTGTTTTAGAACAAAGGTGTACTCTTGGAGAAATAATAGTAAAACCTACAAATATATGTGAGTTGCGAGGTATGTAATACACCAATACTATAAATAATAGTAAAACCTACAAATATGAGATATTTTGGTATTACCTTTATTAACGTTAATTTATATTGATATTTATATTGTTAGAAAATTAAATATAAAATGTTTGCAGCCAATTCCAGCTTGTCAGGTTCATGAATCCATCAAACAACCCGATATAACATTCTCATCAAAGATTGGACCATTACACTACCATAAATGAATGCATATTTAGAATGTTTATAATTTTTTTGGATTTTTTGAATATTTTTCTAGATTTTTTGGAGAAAAAAAATCGACCGATACAAGGGTGTGTCACACCGATTCAGTGTATCCTTATCAGTGGGCACTGTTACGCCCACCGTTATCGCTACAGAACACCTTGACTCCTACATGTCACATGCAATCTCGAAGAATGTAGAAAAGTCAAGAAGGCGCATGACAGTAGCCTCAATCATTTTGTCGTTAATTTCCTTGAACACCTTGGAAGCAGCATTAGTCCATTTGAACTCTCCATTTTAATGCAGCCTGTGATGGGAGCCATAATGGAAATAAAGCCTCGAATGAACTGCTTATAGAAAGTAACTAACCTATGAAAGCTACACACTTCATGAATTTTCTATAGTTCAGGCCAACATACTATCGCCTTGACTTTCTCGAGATCTGCAAACATGCCCTTAGATGAAACAATAAACCTTAAGAAGATAACTTTGTCAGACATGAAAGAATACTTCTTTAGGTTGACCATAATTTGTCCTAAGGACCCCACAAACTTGCCTGAAATGGTGTTGTTCCTTGGAGGTACTATAAATAAGGATGTCGTCAAAATATACCACCAGGAACTTACCCATAAATGGCCTCGACACCTGGGGCATCACTCTCATGAACATACTCAAGGCATTGATCAAGCCAAAAGGCATGACTAACCACTCGTATAGTCTGTCCTTCGTCTTAATCACATGTGCCAAGTGTCATCTTTCTTAAGCGTGAGAAGGGTTGGCACGGCACATGGACTCAAACTCTCCTGAATGAACCCTTTCTAAGAAGCTCACAACTTGCTTCTTCAACTCAACATGCTCCATGAGGTTCATTCGGTAGTGAGGAAGGTTTGGTAGAGTTGACAGGGGGACAAGATCTATGGCATGCTGAATGTCCCGCATGGGTGGAAGCTTATCCGGTGGATCCTCAGGGAAAACATCATCGAACTTCTCCAACATCAGAATCACTTCAGGTGGCAGCTCTACACTAACCTTAGGTGTGACCTCTTTTGCCACGAGGGCATACACCATCGAATCAACCTTAGTCTCCCTTTCAAAATTTTTAGTGTTTATTATGTGGAGAGACTTAAGCTGGACTTCTCCCTTTTTGACGTCATCCCCCTTCTCCGGAGTGCTTTTGGGCGGAAGAGGATTTAGCTTTATTCTCTTACCTTCATACATAAGTGAACATGTATTTGAATGACCTCTCTTGCTCCAAGGGCATACACCATTAAATCAGCCTTAAGTCTCCCTTTCAAATTCTTTAGTGTTTATTATGTGGAGAGACTTAGGTTGGACTTCCCTGTATCTTTTGGATCACCCTTTTTGACGTTATCCTCCTTCGCTGGGGTGCTTTTAGGCAGAAGAGGATTTAGCTTTATTCTCTTACCTTCATACATAATTAACATGTATTCAAATGGTTGAATAGTGTCACATCACGATCATACAGGCAAGGTCTACCCTAGATGATATGGCTTACATCCATAAGCAAAACATCACGCCACAGTGTATCTTTGTAGGAAGTAAGTTGAATGGGAATAAGACATCGCTGAGAAACTGGTATCGAGGACGCATTAACCCATGTAACTCAGTAGGGCTGAGGGTGAGGAATGAGTTTCAAACCCAAAGGAGATATAGTGCTAGCGGAGACTACGTTGGTGCAACTACCACTATCAATTATCATATTGCAGTTTTTGTCACCACACTTGACGCAAGTGTGGAAAATTGAACTCCTGCACCAATCATCTCTCTTTGGCATGGTCTAAGGTGCATCTGACAACTGCAAGTGGCATGGTCTCAACTCCTCCATCTTCTTCATCATTAGCACAAATTTCAGGCTGATATTCTTCTTCTTCGCAATCACCTAGATCATTTGCATTTTTATCAAACTGGCCAATTACAAAGGTCATATTTCACGATTTCGTAGGGCACTGGTATGCGAAATGACCATATCCTTGGCAATTGTAACAATGTGTTTGCTCACCTCCCCTCAAGCTGGTATTAGCTAGACCTTTATCCTTCACATCCCTATTGTTAGATTGAGTACCAGTAGGGGCTCTGAATTGACTCCCAAAACTAGGCTTAGCTCCATGGGGTGGTCTTGACATTAGATTCACGAGAGTCGAATCGCCTCACGAATTGTTGTTTCATATGCTACTCAAGTTCTTGTACCACTTGATAGGCATGGTTTAGGGTGCTGACATCATGAGGAATGAGCTCACGTTGAAGCTCGGATTGGATGCCCATTCTGAAATAGGAAAGAGTCACTAATGGGTCCTCAATGTTACAATGCATCATATACTCATCAAACTTAGCGATGTAATCAGCCACAGGCATTGATCCCTAACGAAGGGATTGCCACTGATCCAAAAGCTTATGGCGGTAAGAGAGTGGAATGTACTTTTCTTTCAAGATCTCTTTCATCTTAGCCCACAATGAGACCGGGTCATCTCTAGACCTTTCCATCTTCTACTCGATATTCGTCCAAAATAATTTGGCTTGGCCCACCGACTTCATCTTGGCGAACCTCACCCAATGGCGATCGGACATATCGTACCACTCAAAATAATGATCCATGTCCCCAAGCCAATCGAGGAATGCCTTGAGGCTTAAGTGACCATCATAACTCAATGCCTTAACCTTCACACTTTTCATTACTCAGCCACGACCTCCCTTTTGCCATTTTTTGCCTATGACAATTATAACTTTTTGGAGAAACAGTTTGCTATAGGATGGCAGAACTTGTTACCCACATTGGGTACTATGAATTATCGAGCTTTAGGAACCTCTCTTCTTTATTAAATGCTTCTTATAATTGTTATTTTTTTTCTTTACAATCTATTGTTCAGGAATGTTTATTTTTCATGTTTCTGCTTCAGGTTTGGGACCTTGGAACTTTACAGTGCATTCAGACTCTGACAGACCACACATCAGTCATCATGTCTCTTCTTTGTTGGGACCAATTTTTGTTATCATGTTCATTGGACAAAACAATAAAGGTTAGTTTCTTCTGGTGATTTGTAGTGTTTTGCATGTACTATAGCTGCTTAAGTGTTTCATTTGTATTCCTTTTGCTTTTGCAGGTGTGGGTTGCCACGGAGACAGGCAACCTGGAAGTGACTTACACACACAATGAAGAGCATGTATGTCTTTCGTGTCTTTCTTTTTTCTCATTTTTTTAATAGCTTAGCATCCGTGCATATAACATTTCACTTCAAGAATATTAGGAAAAAGGAAATGGCTTATTGCATGCAAAGCAGCAGCATGTTCAGTTACTCTATATTGGGATTGATGACAAGTTTCAGATCAATTTTAATAGGCTTTTGTTGCCTTCTGAGGATGCTGAAGTAGCATGTTGGAATGATTTTCATTTTTGTTGTCATTTCTGATTAAAAAGAAATGCTTGCTATTTAGCTCCCTTCATAGAAGTCCTATGCGGCTCCATCATGACACATGCAAACACATGTGGCTATGAGGACTGGTGATCTGGTGGGCCACCATGTTTGTGGGCTATATGCCTGAAATTGCAGTGGACAATTGTGACCACAGTAGTGTGTTTGGTTGTGGAATGCAGATCACTGCTCTGTTTTGACCTGTGAGCTAACCATTCCTTTTGCAAGCCACCAATCAGATGGCTACCACAGTCCACTCCCCATGCTTCTAGGATATGCCTTCTCCATCCATTGGCCCACCAGATAGTCTTGAATCACCACGCATGTTTGCCACCTGTACCATGAGGTAGCTATGCAGAATGTTTATGGCATGCTGCATAATAGCATTTCCCCTGTATGGTGCATTCTCATATTCTAGAGAATGTCATCGGTCCTGGCAACTGCAGGGGTAGTTGATCAATGAAAAGTAGCCTATCAACACGGCTTAAATATATCATTACCCTTGTACCATTACAGCTGAGCCAGTCCACATTATCCTGATGAAACGAAACCCAAGCCTGTTTGCAAACATTCAATTTAGTACCATGATGAGTAGTCACTGTTTAGTACTTTTGCAATCAGACATTGGAATCTCGCACATGTATTTATTAGCATAAAAAGGAAGCAGTTTCCTATTACTTTTATGATACCTCATACATTCAATTTAGAACGTAGTTTGCATGCTTTTGGCAGGGTGTGCTTTCTCTTTTTGGGATGCATGATGCACAAGCAAGGCCAGTTCTTCTCAGCTCATGCAATGACAACACTGTCCGCTTCTATGACCTACCCTCGTAAGTATATCTTTATTTGCCTTAAAAAGGAAAGAAAGTAATGCAGGGGCATTTTCACACTGGGCTCAAGTATGGCAGCCTGTGGGATGCAAGGGCACACTCAGGGTGGGTGTCTTGTGTGAGGTGAAACCCATGTGATGTGGGGCCCACGAGGAAGGTTCAGCCGAGGTCCTAACCGATGGGATGTGGGGCCTGGGCTATGAGATAAAGGGATTGATTCGCCATGCTCTATCAGTTCGAGCTTTTAGAGCATGTGGTTAATTGTCCTGCATCAAAGTGGTATTAGGGCAGGAGGTCTCGTGTTCGAAACTCCCTACCAGGGGTGATTAATTCATGGGCATTTTCACACCGGGCTCAAGTAGGGTGGCTTGTGGGATGCAGCGGCACACTCAGGGTAGGTGGCCTGTGTGAGGCCGGTGCCTCATGTGAGGCAGAACTCATGTGATGTGGGGCCCACTAGAGGGGTTCGGCCGAGGTCCTAAATCATGCGATGTGGGGCTTGGGCCATGGGATAAAAGGGATTGATTCGCCTTGCTCAATTAGTTTGAGCTTTTAGAGCCAGTGGTTAATTGTCTTGTATTAGAAAGAGAAGTGTATCTATATGTGTCTTGTTTATTCTTGTAGAGGGTAATTAGATGAACCTTGAATGGATTTTGCACAGTTTCCAGTTGTCTTGAGTTTGCGCATGGATCTGATGGGCCGTGCCATTTATTTGGGATTCCTGAAAACACTTACTCCTCCACACAGTGGGGGGCCTATTCAGGCAACAGTCTGATCATGGATCCATGGAACCCACAGTTGAGGACCCTGTGCATATCCACAGACTGTTCCATATAATTCTTCCATTCTGAATGCACCTAACTGAATAGAAAGAAATATCTTCCTCTTCTCTCTCTCTCTCTCTCTCTCTCTCTCTCTCTCTCTGGTTTGTTTGCCTGAAGTCTTTCATTTTCTTTAGGTTTAGTGAAAGGGGAAAGCTGTTCTCAAAAGGGGAGGTGCGGGCAATCCAGATTGGTCCAGGCGGTGTATTCTTTACTGGTGATGGAACTGGCGATTTAAGAGTTTGGAAATGGCTGACTGCAGAGCAGACAAGTGCCTGATGTGATGAGGTTGCTAGAGCAATCAGTGTTTTTTTTCCCCCCTTTTCTTTTCTTTTCCTATTCCATTTTGATATATAAGGTTATAGGAGGTATTGTGAAATGAAATAGAAAAGAATTGGAATGTGTTCATGATCGAAATGTACTCATGCGGTTAGGTTGCCTATTGATTTGAGTCTATTCTCCTGTCACAGCAGGTCAACCATTTGGAATTAAAGCAGAGGGTCATCCTCTTTTTTTTCAAGGGACATCCCTCCCAATGTGTGGACGATCTACACCCTATAGTTTTTTGGCCACTAGATGGATGGTCCTGATTCTCCATTAGGGCAACCAAAGTCCCCACCATAGTCCCGGTACTCAAAACGTTCTGGTGTAGACTATTACTCAAAAACCAAAGTGATTCTACCCGAGCAATTGTACGCGTGGAAGCGGATGGTGATCAAGACTGTCTAGCTAGTGGGCCCACTGATCATATATGACTATGATCATGACTGACAGACACTGGCCGTTTTTCACATCGAATGTGGACTACCAGCTGTCTTTACTTTCAACTGTTCATTTGAATGTGACCGTTCAATGGTCATTACTGTGCGTCTAGGGCTGTAAGAGGGCCCCACCCAGTGATGACCAGTAGTTATCTCTAGAAGCGAGCGAGGCAAAGCCATTCTTAAATGCATAAAAAGAATTATCATAAGACTCAACCCACCCCCGAATGGTTTAAGTCTAAGGTTTTTCCAACTTTTTGGCGCACGGCAATCAACAGTTCTTGTGCAAATTGAAAGCCCGTGAATATGGTTGAAACCATCTTCCTTTCATCATGCAACACCTCTTACAGACGATGACTGCTAAGATATATGCCGAGATAGTCCTAGGATACTAAATGGCTGAATCCTGGCACACATGTGAGATCCAAGCCAATCGTTAGGTGGGACCTACCGTTTACTGGCTTATAAATCAGGCTGGTACATTCATCATGTGGATAGAATGTATGCCTGATACACGACACAGATCCTCATGTATGCCACAGCACACGTTTGGCAATTAACCTCTTACAATCTCTCCTCAAGCAAAACTGTTGGGATTGGTTAAATTAATATAATAGAAATGTTGCATTAGAGCCCATGCACATGCACCTTTTCTTCTCCTTTATTAAAAAATATTTGAATTTCAATTTTCCTATAAAACTCTGCAAAAGTATATTTTTTTAGTCCTATGTTGCTAGGAGAGAAAAGGCTAGACGGGTTTATAAGCTCAAGTTCTTGAAATTTGTGAAGTAGGCTAGCTTGCATTGTGTGCACACTGACTTATGCGCAGCAGGAGCAGTGAGGCAGTAGAGGCGCCAGTAGCACACACCGTTGCAATGTACTAAACGATTAAAAAATAACTGTTCAGAAGTGCCTTGCCCTTCACTCTCTGTAAAACTCAGTAAAATTCAAAAATCAAATGCATCTTGCATTGTTCTTTCCAGAGATAATAATCCTCCATTTTATTTTATTTTTCGTTTTCTCTTTACAAGTTGTAGGTTCAGTTCACAAAACAGTCTACCAGAATTCCAAAATTGCATACCAGAGTTCCTGTCATAGTTTTTTCATGATTGTTTGCACGCATGACCATCAAGGCTTGTTGTATCCTATAGCGATCTCATACCGTCGAGAGGGGATGAATGACGCTTTAAGGAAAGCGTATCCGATACGTGCTTTGAGCCTGATTTGATTTTTTTCCCCGGTTTTGTAGATCTACAGTTTTATAACAAAAACACCTCCCCTTGTCTATATAATGAATACTTTCGAGCACAAAGGACCAAAATTTTCCCAAAACAATCAATGGCTGAAACAAACTCAATTAAAACAAAAATGCTTAGATAGCCAATGAATTCAACTATACATCATAGATAAAGAAAATGGTACAAAAATGAAGGCAGTCCACCTCAACATTTCCAAATGTTCTTTTTTTGGACAAAAAAAAAATGGTGAAAGGTTCATCTGCTTCTGCTGAAGATGCAACCACAAACATAAATAAATGGCTGCACTTTTGAGTATAGCAACAGTAAGATCTGTATGGTTGCTACTCATTTAAATAGCCGCCATAACTACGTTCATCAAAAAATGGTTCTTTCTGTAATCGGTATGACGATGCAACTCCACAGCAATGGTTATGTGGATAGCCATATTCCCAAGCACAAAAAAGGCGATTAGCATCGCCACATATGTTAGTGGCTGTAAGTTCTGTATGTGTGAGAACCCATATACACGTGTATCAGAGCCAACATGCTGTCCACTGCCTTTGTGGTTCAAAAGAAGGGAGAAGGTTAGATGTTGTTGTCATCTTTTAAACACTTTGTTTCGAAACCAGGCTGCGAATTCAGGGGAAATATGTCGCGCTGCACCCTCAACACACTTCCGATAGGAGAAATCTTCAAACGACCCATCCTTCCTCACCAGTATAAAACAGCGGGAGCGGGATTCGGGATACAATGGGTTATGACCAACCTGCCATCATGAGAGAATGCAACAGGTAAGAACATAAACATAACGCTTCCTGAAATCTCCGAAACCACAAGTGCAGACCAACTGAAACATGGTTACTGTGTTTGGATGTGCCCCAAATTCCGAGCGGTTTGAATAGTTCTAGAACAGATGGTTGGCCACCAAGTTGTGTTTGGGAGTGCATGAAAATAAAAAATGACATTAGGTGGGTCATTGTTTTTCCAACTGTTACAACCACATCAACCCAACACTGATTGCCAATATTGATTTGGGGCAGAGCATATAAACTAGCATGCTGTATGTAGTTCTCTATTTCTGTAGCATCCCAAAAATGTATGACAATATGAACAACCATCTGTAAGAAAAGAAGATAACCTATGGCCTTATCTGAAGATATGGCCATTGACAGAGTGGAAAGGTGGAACAGGATTCATGTAGCTGACCCTGATTAATTGGGATAAGGCATCGATGATGATGATGATCTGTTTTGCCAAAGTTTCAAACCACTTGTGACCTGAATTACATCCAATCTCCATCCCTCCATCCTTGGTCCAAACCACCCCCCCCCCCCCCCACACACACACACACACAAATAAAAAATAAATAAATAAATAAATTTGCATTACCTTGATTTCTTGGGCTCCCGCCATCTTCTCATTTCCCTGAGGATGATAGGACAAAGCCTTCATCAAAATGGACCTTTCTTCTTCATTTACATAGGCATTAACTGGGTACCTACAGGTCAAAGCAGCTCTGTTAAGTGTCTTCAGGAGAGGAGGAAAAAAGAGTTTTATAAGTATCTTCAATACAACTAAAAGCTATAATAGCATGAGAAAGAAAATGGAAAGCATCACAACTGAGAAGAAAAGATAAGAAAGTAATACAACTAGATCAAGGAAGAAACTAATTGCAATAAGATTCAATGTACCAAATTGAAGTTTGAATCACAAAGAGAAAAGAATGCAATGATTGTGAGCAAACTCAACCGTCCACTAATCTTATACTAGAGACCACTACTCCCCTCCCCCCTCAACGCTAACCATAAAGAAACAAGAGAATTTTCTCAAAGAGAATACTATTCAATTGTTTTATTTCATAGGCCCAAGTCTTATTTATAACGAGTGCTTCAATCTTCAACATGATCTATGGAATCTAAAAATAGGATTCCTAGATAGCCAAGATCTCCAAAATAGAAAAAATAATGCTTATTTCCTGACATAGAATCTCTAAAATAAGAAAGCACTTAAGTAAGAAAATTTAAGATGATTTATTTTTAACATAAAGATACGAAAGAAAATGAAATTAAAGATAGGCTAAAAAAGGAAAGTGAGCCTTTTCTGGTGCACACATGTGGAGCGTGCATGTGGTCTTCTTGTGCATACGTGTGGGATGTGGGAGGATTGCATCAATTCCCCCCCAGCTTCAAAAAACTTGAGTCCGTCTAGCTAATGGCAATGTACTCCTTATAGAACTCCGGATTGATGCACTTAAAATCATTTGCTGAGATCCATGTATTATCAAATCTCGGTCAGCCCTTCCCACTTGATGAGAAACTTCTGTGGAAACTAGTTGATTATTCAACACATCTTCAATGATTTCTTCTAGCTGGGGTGGCCACCTTGGGTATCTGGATAGCTTGTTCTTTTATGCTCGTCTTCATGATGTCAAAAATAAACTGTAAGGCGTTCCACATTAAAAATGGGACTGATCTTCAGTTCAGGTGGAGGCAGTGTTTTAAATATAGACAATATTGGTCGATATATCCCATGATATATCTTGTATCCCACTTGTGCGATACGAAATGCATAGGTAGAGGTGTACACGAACCGAGCTAGCTCGGTTAGCTCGCTCGATTCGACTCGGTTTGAAGCTGAGTTCGAGCCGAGTCGAGCTGATTTTTTGAGCTCAAAAATGAGTTCGAGCTGGCCCTAGCTCGACTTGACTCGGATTGAACCCAGATCAAATCGAACTTAGATCGAACCAGTTCGGTAACTCGGTTACTTTGATATTGATGTTGCTCACCAAATGTTTGATGAAATGACCCAACGAAGTGTGGTTGATGGCAAGGAAGGTATGTATATGAAACAAATACCCTTTTTTTCTTGATTTTTATGTTGCTTAGAAGGTGTTTGATAAAATACTTGTAAAACCATTGCTACTGTCTTAAATACAGTGAGATTTTGAAGGTGCAGTCCAGGTGTTTGTGAAAATGCTGCACGGGCGAACTCAGCTTGATCTTGGCTCGAACTTGGCTCAAACTGGCCCGAGCTGCTAACCAAACCGAGCCGAGTTGGCCAGTCAAGCTCGAGGACCGAGCCGAGCCGAGTTTGAGCTGAGGTCAGCTAGTGGCCGAGCCGAGTCGAGCTGAGGCCAGCTCGACTCGATGTACACCCCTACGCATAGGTACTACCAATATATCCCACCTATTTGATCTAGTGAACATTTTCGATTTTCGATCTATTTTTTGTTATAAATCACGTTAAATCAGTGTCAAATGGTTACAAATCTATAATTATTCATGTTTTCCATGAAAAATCATGGATTTTGAACTTCGATTTCGAGATTTAGGGAGATAAGGAAAATTTGAAATTTCTCAATTTCTCACAAATCAGTTGCAATCTTTTAATCCAAACACGAAATCAAACATGTATGTAACTTGATCTAGTGATTCTTCTTTTGCTTTTGAATGAATTGCTTGTGTTTCCATACATGTCTTCTTACGTTTATAAGTTATATGAATAGACTTTGAATATACTTGCATCAGTTCAGTTGGACAATGCATATAATAGGACCCCATACAAAGGAAACCCCTATTTTTTTGTAATGTTTTGATTTCTAAGCGTGTATTGATGTCTTTTAAAACCTAAAGTTTCATTGAAAAAATTGACCAATTTCCCAATGTTCCCATGTTTCCCAACAACAGCGATACATTACACGATACAACCAACATGTCCCATGCGATAACCAATATGTATCCATATCCCAAGGGTGCGATACATTATGCGATAACGATATTTAAAACATTGGGTGGAAGCTCGATCAAATATGCATTATCACTTATCTTCTTCAAAATAGGATAAGGACTTGCCTCTTTGAAGTGGAGCTTTGTATGAGATCTTACTGGAAACCTCTCGGGCTTGAATTGCACCATGACACCATCTCATTGAAATTGTGCAAAACATTGTCAAACATTTGCATGCCCCTTGCAATTTTCATTAGTAAAGGTGATCCTTCATCTGACTTCCTCATGTATCTCCTTAATATGCAATATAAAAGCTTCGGCATCCTGGGTCGATCGAGTTGCAATAGGATGTGGACTAAATCAATAAGTTGTCGAGGTCACATACTTGTCACAATTTCAAAAGAAGAGTCTCATAGTGTGGTTCACAGAATTGTTATAATCAAACTCAGCTTGTCGTAACACAATGTCCCATGAACTGATGCGATCATCAACCAGACATCGAAGTACATTCCCAAGACCGCAATTGGTGATTTCAATCTACTCATCTGTTTGTGGTTGATAAGCACTTGAGAACTTTAATTTAGTTCCCATCTTAAACTACAAGGTGCGCCAAAAGTAGCTCATAGACTTAACATTACAATCAGATACAATTGTTTTGGGAACAACATATAGACAAACCACCTTGAAGAAAACATTGGCAATGTGTAGAGCATGTGATGTCTTCTTATAAGGAATAAAATGGGCCATATTTTTAGAACCTGTTGACTACAACATAAGTAGAGTCATAACCACGTCATGCCTTCGGCAATCCCAAGACGAACCCATGTTAATAATGTCTTCCCATGGAGCATCCAACATAAGCAGTAGAGTATAAAAACCGATATTCTGCTTGCTACCTTTGCCTAGATAGCACACTCGACATTGACGAACAATGATTCCAACATTTTTCTTTAAACTCAACCAATAGAAACAATCCTCAATTAAGGTCGTTGTTTTGTTGATACCAAAGTGACTAGCGAGGCCACTTTAATGAAGCTCTCATATAACAATATCTCATAAGGAGCTTTTAGGAAGACAAACCCATATCATAAAATAAGTACTCATCATGCAGGTTGTATCGTGGGTACTCGGTGCTTGAGCTGGTGTAAGTGTTAAAAATACCTTCCAAAAATCATCATCTGCTGCATAGCCTCTTTTAAGTTTCTCACACTCAACAACAAAGACTAATAAGGTAGACAATAAATGTGATTCTCGACTAAGGGTGTCTGCTACCTTAGTTTCAATGTCAACCCGATGTTTTAGGTTGAATGTGAACTCCTGAATATACTCAACTTATTATTGCGCTCAACTTCTTCTAAGAACTCACCTAGTGATCCGAATAGAGCACAAACTCCTATGAATTAGGTAATAACATTAATGTTTCAAAGCTTGTACAATAGCATAAAACTCCACGTCATATGTAGAATACTTCTTTAGTGCCTCATTGAGTTTTTCACAAAAGAAGGCCACCAGATGTCCTTCATAATTGAGGATGCTTACTATGCCTATATGGAATGCATCACAAGCAACTTCGAACACCCTTTCAAAATTGGGAAGCCTAAGAACTAGAGCTTCCATCATTTTTTACTTGATTTCTTAAAATGCCTTTGTTGTTGCTTTGGTCCACTTAAATGGAATTGCCTTCATACATTTCTTAATGGATGCCATGATGGAACTAAAGTTCCGGATAAACCTTCGATAAAGCATTGCTAGCCCGTGAAAATTGCAAACCTCATGAATGGTCGTGGGAGTAGGCCAGTCAACAGTGGCACTTGCCTTTTGAGAATCAGCTCTCATGCCTTCTACTAAAATGATGAACCCTAGAAAGACCATGCTGGAACTCAAAAATATATATTTCTTCCAATTAATGTAGATTTTCCCTGGGTGTAATGCTCTCATCACCTAACAAAGATGGACCAAATGATCTTCTCGTGAAGAATTATAAATGAGGATGTCATCTAAGTACACAACGACATACTTGCTTATAAATGGCCGTAGAATTTGCATCATCACCAACATGAACATGCTAGGTGTGTTTGTCAAACCGAAAGGCATGACTAACCACCCATACAATGCATCCTGTCTTAAAAGCAGTTTTCCATTCATCTCCATGACAAAATTCTTATCTAGTGGTACCCGCTTCACAAATTGATCTTAGAAAACATTATAGCATTCACCATTATGTTGAGCATGTTAGGCATTGAATGGGAAACAATATTTCACTGTTATCTTATTGAGCGTGTGACAGTCAACACACATCTACCAACTATCATCTTTCTTTAGTGTCAACAATGCCAGCACAACACACAGGTTGAGGCTACCACGAATGAAATCATTGGCTGACAATTCCTTCACTTGTCAATGAAGCTTTGCATGCTCTGTTAGATTCATTCGAAATGCCGGAAGATTTTATAATAGCACTCCAGGTACAAAATCAATGGTGTGGTGAATGTTGCGCATGGATGGAAGCTCACTCAATAGTCCATCAGGGACCAAATCTTGAAATTGGGACAAAATGTCCTGAATCTTAGGTAGTTGGACAACAACATCACTAGTTGAATCGATCTTGCATCCTACCAAAGCATACACGATTCTCCATTCCGAACTTTGCTCCACGGATTGAGCCATACTCAACATTGTGGAAGCTGACTTTCCTCTTCAGGTTCGTCACCCTTCATGGGGCTGAGACGTGAGATTAATGAGCTTTCCTTTATACATAAAGTTATATTTCTTGCGGCCCTTATGAATCACATCTTTGTTGTATATCCACAGGTGCCTAAATAACGTAGGACTTTCACTGAAATGATGTTACACCAAAGTGATTCTTCATAACAACCAAGGAGAAGTTCGCTAAGCACTGGTTGGGCATGGGGATGAACACGTTATTCACCAACACAATCTTGTACATCTTGGGATGCTTGTGTGGTTTCAGCTTCAACTTGTCCCCCATACTTTGCGAGGCCACATTCATATTGCTTCCTCTGTCAATAATGACCTTGACAACCATTCCACCACAAAATACTCGTATATGGAAGATATTAGTTCTCAACCAATCTTTTTCGGCCTCCTCTTTTGGTGCCGTCAAAATCCTCCTAACCACCAATGACAACTTATTTTCATTAATGCCATCTAGGCCTTCCTTGGGTTCATAATTGTCACATGGATTGCTTTCATGTTCACCTTCCACTTGGTACACAATGAAGTTCTCTTTATACTATTCACCCTCTTGTCCCTCACAAAACTAGAGAATGCGAGAGACACTTTGTCACGAATATCCACAACCACCGTACTTAAAGCAAGCGTTGGTCAACCTCTCCTGAGTTGCTGCAATAAGACTCTCCTATTGTGTCACTGCTTCAAGAAAGAAGATTAGAAATAGAGTTTTGACAAATTTTCTAATCCCGAAGAAAGTTGTTGTGAAATGCGACTAGTTGCAAACACACTGTGGAGCCACTAATAGTAAGATGATGCACGACCCCCTACTTGGAGGTTGTCAAGTCTTATCACCAACTTCTGCTCATGCACTTTTCAGACCATTTGATACGCTTCGTCTACATTATTGAGTCGAACAATCACTAATTCTCTTTGAATATCGAACTATAGTCCATTGTAATAACGCACCACTTACTGCTTTTCTAGTCACCGTTAAGCAATTGCGAATAACTAAATCATAAATAATGTTGTGTGTATTCCTCCACAATCAAATTATCCTGCAGAAGCAAGATCATAGAAAGAATTCATTTCATAATCCAGCGACATAAACCTCTACTTCAATCTCGCCTTCATTTCCTCCCCAATTACTTAACGAGTGGAAGGCCACATCGTTAAAAGTCTTCTTTGATAGAGTATCACCAATCTTGAGCTATGCCTTTCAAGTTCAGGACAACAAAACGTAACCTGATGGCTTCTTCCATTTCGTACTAGCGAAAATATCGCTCCATTAACTTTAGTCGGTCATTGAATATCTTGGGCACAGTCTAAAATCTCGATCTTAACATGCTTAGCAGGATCCGCAGTGCGAACATTCTGTCCTCCTTCGAGATAGCTTGGATAGTCTCATTGGAGATTGTTCATTCCTGTTGTTCCGAGTTGCGCATAGCGATTTTGTTGGATCCCATAGCCAAGCTCATATTCTTCTTCGTGAAAAACACTATTTCAACTAAGATGCCTTGAGTCAACATTCCCATATTCCAAATCTCCCTCAAGGCCATCCATAGATGTTTGACAGTTGGGAATGATTCCCTTTCTTGCTTCTTCAAGAACAATAATCCATCCACTAGAGTATCTACCTTGGCTGTGAAACGGATCTCCATATAATTCCACCATTTCTTGATCAAATCGACCACTTATTGTAAGGTTGATACAATCCTACCCTATGATTCTGTAGTCATCCCACGATTATAAGTCATCTTCTTCTGGTGCTCATAAGATAGCGGGATTTTTTTAATTATTATTATTAGGGAATGAAAAAAGGTTTTGGGAAGGTTGGGTGTATGATTAGGGTATGGGCCATTTACTAGTGGGATTTGGGATGGAGATAAGGTGATAGTTTAGGTGAGATAGAAATTATATATGGTCTAGCAGTGTTCGAATTATCTCTGATATTATTGAAATATCTCCAATATTATCTTTATCTCTAGCTCAACGATACCGATAACACATGGTAGCGATACCGATAACGCTGGTAGTATAAAAAATTTCAAGTATTAGCAATGTATCGCTAAGTATTGCCAATGTAATATCGCTAATATAATCGTCAATATTTTCAACTATGTAAATTCTAGGTGTCGCTTGTATTGCCAATGCATCAATATCGCTAGTGTATCGCCAATATTTTCGACTATGTAAATTCTAGGTAATGCTCATATTATAAATGTATCAATAGTAAATTTTTATTTCAAAATTTTTTTTTTTCATGGGCACATGGTTGTATGTAGTGTTCAATTTGTCATTGATAATATTGATAATATTTCGATATTATCGATATCGTAACATGCGCGATATTGAGACCACAATCTTCCGTTTCCTTTCCAACTGTTGATGATTTCTTGGTGAAATATCATGTGTTTTGATATTTTGTAATATCGATGGATGTTTGGATGGAAGGTTGGATAGTTAAATAGGCCGGATGGGATAGTTGGACTAATTTCTAACAAAAACATATGCTTTTAAGGCCCCATTAAATGGAAACTTGTTATGTATGCATTCTTGTTACAAATTTTTTATTTCTAAATATGCAAATGTGTACATTTTAACATCTCCTGAAGTTTCGCTAAAAATTCCACCGTTTTCCCCATGTTTCCCCGCATTTCCTATTATCAGTGATATTATCGGCAATATCGATATTGTTTCCATGTCCCTAGCCAGCGAAACTTGTAGCGATACCGATACTTCGAACACTGTGGTCTATGGTGGAAGGGCTAAATTAATAAGCTAGTTTAAGGAATTGTGGGAAGGTTTGGAATGAATACTGGGTAAAAAAAAAAAATGTGGTAAGAAGATGGGGAGAGAAGAAAAAAGGTGAAAGAAAAAAAATAAAATCCTAAGAGTAGAACTTCCTCTAATACCAATTTAATTCAACTAGATCAAAGAAGAAACTAATTGCAATAAGATTCAACATATCAAATTGAAGATTAAATCACAAAAGAGAGAAAAAAAATGAAATGACTATGAGTAGGCTCGTACCCAAATACCGCAATGAAACAAGAGAATTAGCTCAAAGAGAATACCATTCAACAATTTCTTATTCCATAGGCCTAAGCCTTATTTAAAACGTGTGCTTACAACCTTCAATATAATCTATGGAATCTAAAAACAGGATTCCTAGCTTGCCAAGATCTCCAAAATAGAAAAATGCTTATTTACTGACATATAATCTCTATAATAAGAAAGCACTTAAGAAAATTCTAAGATGACTTGTTTGCTAACAAAGAGATATGAAAGAAAAAGAAAATAGGGATGGCTTCTTCCATTTCGTACTAGCGAAAATATCGCTCCATTAACTTTAGTCGGTCATTGAATATCTTGGGCACAGTCTAAAATCTCGATCTTAACATGCTTAGCAGGATCCGCAGTGCGAACATTCTGTCCTCCTTCGAGATAGCTTGGATAGTCTCATTGGAGATTGTTCATTCCTGTTGTTCCGAGTTGCGCATAGCGATTTTGTTGGATCCCATAGCCAAGCTCATATTCTTCTTCGTGAAAAACACTATTTCAACTAAGATGCCTTGAGTCAACATTCCCATATTCCAAATCTCCCTCAAGGCCATCCATAGATGTTTGACAGTTGGGAATGATTCCCTTTCTTGCTTCTTCAAGAACAATAATCCATCCACTAGAGTATCTACCTTGGCTGTGAAACGGATCTCCATATAATTCCACCATTTCTTGATCAAATCGACCACTTATTGTAAGGTTGATACAATCCTACCCTATGATTCTGTAGTCATCCCACGATTATAAGTCATCTTCTTCTGGTGCTCATAAGATAGCGGGATTTTTTTAATTATTATTATTAGGGAATGAAAAAAGGTTTTGGGAAGGTTGGGTGTATGATTAGGGTATGGGCCATTTACTAGTGGGATTTGGGATGGAGATAAGGTGATAGTTTAGGTGAGATAGAAATTATATATGGTCTAGCAGTGTTCGAATTATCTCTGATATTATCGAAATATCTCCGATATTATCTTTATCTCTAGCTCAACGATACCGATAACACTAGTAGCGATACTGATAACGCTGGTAGTATAAAAAATTTCAGGTATTAGCAATGTATCGCTAAATATCGCCAACGTATCAATATCGCTAATGTAATCGCCAATATTTTCAACTATGTAAATTCTAGGTGTTGCTTGTATTACCAATGCATCAATATCGCTAGTGTATCGCCAATATTTTCGACTATGTAAATTCTAGGTAATGCTCATATTATAAATGTATCAATAGTAAATTTTTATTTCAAAATTTTTTTTTTTCATGGGCACATGGTTGTATGTAGTGTTCAATTTGTCATTGATAATATTGATAATATTTCGATATTATCGATATCGTAACATGCGCGATATTGAGACCACAATCTTCCGTTTCCTTTCCAACTGTTGATGATTTCTTGGTGAAATATCATGTGTTGTTGATATTTTGCAATATTGATGGATGTTTGGTTGGAAGGTTGGATGGTTAAATAGGTCGGATGGGATGGTTTGACTGATTTCTTGCAACAACATATGCTTTTAAGGCCCCATTAAATGGAAACTTGTTATGTATGCATTCTTTTTACAATTTTTTTTTTTTTTGAAATTTTTTTAAATATGCAAATATGTACATTTTAACATCTCCTGAAGTTTCACAAAAAATTCCACTGTTTTTCCCATGTTTCCCCACATTTCCAGTTATCAGTGATATTATCGGTGATATCGATATTGTTTCCATATCCCTGGCCAGCGAAACTTGTAGCGATACCAATACTTCGAGCACTGTGGTCTATGGTGGAAGGGCTAAATTAATAAGCTAGTTTAAGGAATTGTGGGAAGGTTTGGAATGAATACTGGGTAAAAAAAAAAATGTGGTAAGAAGATGGGGAGAGAAGAAAAAAGGTGAAAGAAAAAAAATAAAATCCTAAGAGTAGAACTTCCTCTAATACCATTTTAATTCAACTAGATCAAAGAAGAAACTAATTGCAATAAGATTCAACATATCAAATTGAAGATTAAATCACAAAAGAGAGAAAAAAAATGAAATGACTATGAGTAGGCTCGTACCCAAATACCGCTATGAAACATGCAGCCCCCAAATACCGCAATGAAGCAAGAGAATTAGCTCAAAGAGAATACCATTCAACAATTTCTTATTCCATAGGCCTAAGCCTTATTTAAAACGTGTGCTTACAACCTTCAATATAATCTATGGAATCTAAAAACAGGATTCCTAGCTTGCCAAGATCTCCAAAATAGAAAAATGCTTATTTACTGACATATAATCTCTATAATAAGAAAGCACTTAAGAAAATTCTAAGATGACTTGTTTGCTAACAAAGAGATATGAAAGAAAAAGAAAATAGGGATGGGCTAAAATAGGAAAGTGGGCCTTTTCTTGTGAACAAGTGTGGAGCATGGGGCGACTGCATCAGAGAGAGGGGGGGGGGATTGTAGGACCTCCGGATGTCACATTCCACAATCGATTTCTTGTTAGATTCAAAGGATGGCTACTGTTGCAAGGTGTTATAGATTGAAATACATCTACTTACTGCTCCTTGCCTTCTTCATTGATAAAGAGATGTTGGGGGGGGGGGGGGAGGGATGATTTTTGTTTAAGTTGAGATGTTTCATTTTCCAATGGTTTGACAGGTGAGAATTGAAACAGGTTTTGAATAGGTTGGAAGGCAGCTCACCCATATAAATGTTGATGCCATTCTTTGGGGAAACTAAGATCTGAAGTCATCAACCAAAAAGCTTCCTCTTTATAGAGTTTTGAAGGAGGGTTAAAATGACGTTTTTATACTAACAATATCGAATCATTGATGAAAGATAAATGCTTCTAGGGCATTTTTGGAAAAGCAACGACTATGCTAGGTCATGAACCATACTTCTCTGCTTTACATATGTATTAGTATATAATGTAGAGAGATACAACTTACACCCTGCACACATCCTTCCCACAATTATTACATAGCCAAATATGGGGGGTGCATTTATCAATCAAAAGAGGGAGCCGAGAACAATTTGCAGACACACATAGATACATAGATTCATTTTTCAGTATTAGTTTTGAAATTTATATGCCACACATGCTCACAAATTCAATGAAGAATAGGTTCCATTACCATAGCCAAAGTGCTCATATTTCTGTACCTTTGATGGATAAGGAATTGCCTGTCTGATAAAACAGACCGTTAAAGCAAAACACACACCAACTGAAGCGTTTCAGAGTCCAACCCTAAATGAAACTCAATTTCATTGCATCGCTTCATATAACATGCAATTCTATCAACAGGAAAAGGAGGAAGAGATCATTGAGGCTAACTTACTTGTGTAATATTTCCTGTAATAAAATACACATATCCTTAATGCCAGCCTTTGAAAGAAAAAGTCTTGGATCTGAATTTGATTTGCACTCCATACTTGTCCGATACTCAGATCTGCAATTGTCATATATAAAGGTTGATTTCCCTCCCCATCTTTTGCAGATTTTATCACAAGCACCAGGTCCGTTGAGCCCCATTTCATCTTTCTGAGTAGTCGGTTGGCTACACAATGTTTCATAAATAGCCACAGGTTTATCAAGATCCTTCCCCTGATGAAAGTGTGGGGGAAAAACAATTAGAAACTGCTGATAGGATATGCATGCGCGTGCACGCGCGCACACACATATGGGAAAATGTACTATGGGGTTGAGCTCGTGCGCCCCACTGTGATGCGTCAGACATTCACACCATGCATTTGGTGTGTCCCCTCTAGGTTATGGGATGTCCCAAAAATTAGCCATATCCGGAATTGAGCTGAAACCATGTGAAATCATGCCTAAAACATCTATTAGCACTTGATGAGGAGTTTTGGAATGGCCTGAAATTTGGTGTGAACCCTCATCCAAGTGGGACACACACAATGCATAGGCTGGATGCCTTAACCACATCCTAAATGGGCCTATAAACAATCAGGAAGGTTTCAATGGGTGGGCATCCACTCCCAACTGTTGTCTGTGGTGCGGCCCACCTTAGTCATGAATTGGCCTGATTTTTAATCCCACGGCCCACCATTGAAGGGTGCATCCGATTGATGGTGTGGATGTCGGACACACATTACAAAAGGACTGAAAGAGCTCAACCTCATGGGAAGCTCACATGAGGTCGACCTCATAGTACCTTTTGTTATATATATAATTATATAAAAAATAACTTATTGCCTAAAAATGGTGAGTTGAAGACAAAAATCAAGTTCAACTCATCTAGCTTCCAACTTGAGCAGTTCATGAAAAGAAAGACCATCTATAATTTGCAAATAACATTTTTCATTGGACAAAAGCATGGAGAAGACTGACTGAACTCATCCTTGGATGGAATTACTACCATGCTACAAAATAACATCACGAGGTTAGAAAAAGGTGCTTGAAAATTTTTTGGGAGGACAACAACATCTTATCACGTCAAGGCATAGAGATTAGCATTCAAGGTAATGAAATTTGGGAATTATCTTCTACTAAGAACATTGTGCTTTGCCATGTTATGATCTTAGTTGCTAAAGCAACTGCTGATACCCAGCCCAAAGTGGTGATGAGATCATCGCACCATATCAGAGCCTACCTTTTTGACAGTGTATTTCTATTGGAGAATGCAATTCTCAACCCAAAGATACACAAAGTATACTCAGGTTTTTAATTAGTATGGGTGAGGCCCAAATTTCACTGAACAAAACCATTATTCTGTTGGGCCCCACCATTGATGGACCATTCCCCAAAAATATCCTCAACAGAAAATAGATGGTTAAGAGGAGAAATACAGCAACCTCCACATTCAACTGAGAGGAGGCCAAGTTGGTGGCTGCAATCTTCCAATCTGGGAGTTTTTGGAGATAGGCCCCACCAACTAAAAACCTGATTATACACTCCATCTCATCAGGTCAAGGATCTCACAAAGTTCCCCTTCAGCTTTCTATTTCTCACTCGTTGATTTAAAAAAAATACCTTTCCCGAATATAAAATATCAAAAGGTCCGCCAGTCCCAATGGGGGCTTCCTTGCCCCATGCCACAGCATCTAATGTCCCCAAAAGATCATCCATAGCCCCCTCCTTCGCAGCCTTGATGAAACAATTGCTCGGGTTCTACATAATCCCGCCATTCAAACATGAAATAAATTGGTTACTGAATTAAGAAGCCATTGAGGATTGGGAAGCTACTGAACCACAACAACAAGCGCAGAGAAAAACTAACAGAGAAGCATGCTTGCATAAAGGGTGAGGTGATGGATATCTGATCCCTTTGTTCTTTTATTCCTTTAGGACTTAGACCACTGAACTCTCCCGTAACTGAGAGACAATCTGCAAGGATAAGCAAGTGTTCTCGATGCATATCCCTTCCTATATCAGATAATGTGGATCTCAAAGTCTGCATTTCAAACACCACAAAGAATGTTATCAAACAATGCATAAGCTGGATGTTGAATCTCAAATGCAGCCAGAAGTAAGATCAATGGACAGGAATCTCACTTCTAGAAAGTGATGCCATGCAGCATCTACTCCATAGGCACAAGATATATCGTAAACATGGTCTGGGTGACTCCTTTCCCAGTCAATCAAGTCCATTATTGGGATACATGCATCCTGAACAGTATTCCATAACTTCCCTCTTTCACAGTCCTCTGACATAGAAACCTTCAGAAAAAGTTCACCAGAAGAGTCCTTACGGAACTTGGATGTCTTTGGTGGCTCATGCCACAAAATATTCACCTTCTTGAACTCCAAAAACCCTGAATAACATAGTAAATGCAAATTATGCTCATGCTTGAACATCTAGCTAGAAACTAAAACATGTATAGTAAACATAAGTGTGTGTGTGTATGTTTCAAAATCTGAGAATGCCTTGGATGTTTGGGATGATATGGTGTATAGATCCACATTTGAGAATATTTTCAGGATATATTGGATTAGATTAAGTCATCCATCATAGAAGACAATTATATTTATAGAAAAAAGGGACTACCTATGTATTAGGAAAACCCTGTCCATATGATCCAGTGTCAACAGAAGAGTCTACAACTGATAAGGTCCACAAACATTCTATATTCATTACCATGCAAAGTGGCATTTTTCACCACTGCCGGAATAGAAATTTGTAATTCATACTTTCCTAAACTTCCCAGAAACCAATTTGTTTTTAATAGATAATTGAATAAAAGTACTTGAGATATATACTAAAGCTTTTTGAAAGTTGATATAGTTCTCCATTTCATGAAGAGGTTTTTCTGTCCCAACTGGTAGTATGCAAGGTATCACATAATAGTATCAGCCAACTTGCTGGCCAATACAATACACTGTAATGGCCTATTTTTGTTTTTGTGATTTTTTTTTTTTTTTAAGATCTCAAGAATTATTAGTTAAATTCCAAAATATGTGGGGGTTCCAAATATGTATTCTTTTTGGCTGTGGACATCTGTTTGATGGTGTAATGGGCCACTCGCTAAGAACATTATCTGTCAGGTAGTGTCAACTTGACCTGCTGAAAGTCGACCAAATAGGCCCTAATCAAATAGAAATCAAGCATGATTTGGCAGATTAGGGCCCTTTACATATAAATACAGCAACAAAGAGGATGGAAAATGAAAAAAAATGAAGTGACGGTTTACCCCTTCTGATATTTCCCAAAATGGTCCACACCACTTCAGTTCATTGAATCCACTCAAAATTTTTGTGTTTCGATCCTCAAAAGAGGCCTAGATCTAGTTTAACATTAGTTTCTGTGTTTTAAATGAATAAAGAACTGGAAAAACAAGAAAATTTAAAATAAAAACTTAATAATGAGCCCTTTATGACCGTATCAGTCCCAAAATAGTGCTAATACAGAATTTTATAGGCACGTATCGGCCGATTCGGACCATTTTTTCATAACAGACCAATTCACCCCTGTATCACGTAACAGAGGTGACAACTTCCTTTATGTAATTGCCGAAACAGCCGTAACATAGCCGTATTTTAATACCATTGTAGTACATCAACTTGCCACAATAGCAGAAAGTTATCTACTCTCATCTCACAAATACCAAACCAAAGCAACAAAAGTTGAAGAGAAACAAGTTGATATAAAACGGCCAATGGGTAAGTTGATAAAAATGTGAAGCAAGACATATTGATAGAAATTAACATTTAAGGCTCTGAATGCAACTAGGGGTGAAACAGTATGTTGGAAAACGAATCACACCTTTGATAACTGTTCCAAGGAGGATTGGAATCAGCATATCCCGTACGGTATCAAGCAGCACAGGAGAATCCTTAGAATTTTCAGCTGCCACAGTGATGCAAATTTTCTCGCTATGCTCATGGTGAACATCGTCTAATGAACAATCACTGCCATGCAATCATTTAGGTCAAGGTATGGAGAAGAGAGAATTCAAGACTACGCAGTTTCTATGGAGAATCAAGGTTTAATGTGTAGATAATACAGCCAACTAGCACATAAATAATCTTTTTAGATGACCCCGACCAGTTGGGATAAGGCTTTGATGATGATGACGAAAACGACATTGTGAATTTTTCAAGATCAACAAGTCAGGTATTGCAAGTGTTAATTGAAGTACCATGGTAAATTTAATAACTTCAATAATTACAGCTGTGCTTTCTTTCACATGGCCAAAACTCGAGTATTATTGAAATTATAGGAATTGGATTTTTTATAATCTTTTTATCTATACAATTATCGTATGTGATCTGAATCGTCCGATTCTATACACGGGTTTTGGTCAAATGACCATAATGGTTTTCTGAGAACTTAGAAAATTGAAAGGCAGGTGGATTGTATTTCTAGTCACAGCTGGGATCAAGAACCTCATGTCATGCCCTTTATTCTAGGATCAAAGAGAACTTACCAGCTTAAAATCTGCAACCTGGGAAGATAAGTGCTAGTTTTTCCTCTGGAGTTATATTTCTTATTAAGTGCATCTATTATTGACCCAATTGTTAGTCTTCTCTTCCTCATCCTCTCCTAAAAAAAGAATAGAGAGAAACAAATCACATTCTGAAAATGATATGTCAATCAATAATTATAATTCGTGTAAGCTGATTTAATCCTTCTAGGGACATAAGAATCAGCACGCCTCACATATCCGTTTCCATACATGTGATGTGGACAAGACCAAGATAGTTTGTCCCATGGGCTCCATCATCGATTTATCACTGATCAAAAGCTAAATTTACTAGACACTCATCTTGTGCCTCCAGAGGCAATGGATCAGCTACCTCATTTTAACTTCATACATAGAGAGAGGTTTGCCAGTCCCACACGCACCCCTCTCCACACAAACCGTTACACAGCATATGCGCCATCACTGCAAGTGAGAGGAACATCTGAAAGGTGAATAAGGTGGTCCCCACTGTGAAGGTGATCCTAACAAAGGTCAGGCTGTTCCGCTCGTCAGGCAGGCTACACATGTGAGTTTTTTTTATTCAAAACACACTTTCTTTTTTCTTTTTTTTAAAAATCTAGGGTGGTTTTCCAGATGAGTAGACAAGCCTGACCATTGCATATTCCATGTTCATGTAGGGACCATGTGGTATGCCACTCAGATATTCCATATTCTTTCCATGTCTGAACATGTGCTACATGTGGAGAAGGTGCAAACTGTACAGACAGATACATTCCATGAAATGAACATAGTACCTTGCACACATGAAAATGTGAAACCCATGAACTGAACTGTGCCTCAATAATATCTGGCTCGAAACTACATTCACGCAAACAAAGAAGAGACATGAATTACATTTCATAGATATAGTAATAGCCCAAATATTAAATCAGAGAGCAATCGTATGAAAAACAAACTTACACAATCATGACAGTAGTCACAACATCAGAAAGAAAAATTCTTTCAAGATGACTCTTCACTTCTAATGCCCCATACTCAGAACCATAGGTCCATCTCCTTAGTTTCTTGGACAGGAAAAGGGATACAGTTTGGTCCGCATAGGTTTCTTTCTGACCGCACTCCAATACCTTCTGTATGGTTGAATAGAAACCGCAAGAAAAATCTCATTAGGTATCATGGACTAAGATTTAGCCTCATTGTTCCATTAACCAAATGTTACAGATTATTTTACTGATTACACGTAGAGAAGATTACAGAATTAATGGCTGCATAACATTCCAACCAGATAATGTAGGTTATCTTTTTGTTCTTTTTATCCTTTGCAAGGGCAGTAACCTTACCCCTTTGCAGTGACTACCACAATATAATAATATATTTGTACCCAATGCCCAAACAAACCCTCATGTTATAAGTAATGGGGAAAATTTTTGGATAACTAAATAACCATCAAGGTGGTGGATGAGAGATCCCAATCTAAAGACCAGATCTTGGAAAACTCTCCTTTGCAAGCATGATGGTAATTGTAATCTCATTCGCTTCCCTAGAGACAAAATGGAATACAACATTTAAATATGAAACTAGGGCATGTTTGAAAGATCCTCAGGAAATGAGCAAACATACTGAGTTTTCACCACACACACACACACACACAGATATATATATATATATATATATATATATATATATATTCATTTCAAGTTTCAGGAATGTGAATCCAACAAAAGTTACAAAAAAGTAGAAAAACCATAGTATATTTGCTCTAGTAACAAGTTTCAGGAACGTGAATCCAACAAAAGTTACAAAAGCAATTCTTTTTACAACAAACACACGGAAGCACCGTACACTGAAACATGCCAACTTGATCCAACGCGCTACTCACTACCCATAATGATTACATCAAACTCCAAGAAATGCAATAAAAACAAATGAATGAACAGGATAAAGGACCTTTAAGTTTATCAATGGAGAAGCTTCATGCATACTGATTGGTTGATCCAAAGCACTATATGCAGCTTCAGCAATGGAACAAGCTGACCATGCACCTACAGGTTGCCCCCCAAGTCCATCACATTCCAACATCCTCTCCCCAAAGAACTTGTGGGACTTATCATCCCGATCAGACGTGTCCTCGGAAATACCATAAGAGAACTGTATAAGCTGATTCCCATAAGCACTCCTCACTGTCCCATCATAAGTGACATACAGGTCCCGCATGTAAAACATCAGCTTTCGGGTCAAAGTTCCTGGAAGGTCTGCATTCTCACTAAAGCAATTGCCACGGCATGATAATGCATGAACAAAACATTCAAGAGGGTTCAAGCCATCGAGAAAGGAATGCTCAACCACAGCACAAGAAATGTGCCTTTCAGTGGATTCAATTGTATCATGAGCCTTCCTGCGCAACCCAGATAACTTTTGCTGATTGCATGAAGCACACGAAAGCTTGTCTGGGATTCTAAAAGGTAACGAATCTGTTGAATGCTGTAAACCAAGACAAACACTTTGCTGAAGCAGTTTGAGCAGGTTGCCTTTGCTCCCAGCATTAATCATTGCCAACATTGAATTGTCTGTACCAGCATATTGATGAATGACATTTTGAAGATCATAACGGACTTCTTTAAAAGCATCAATAGCAGCTTGGTTTAAAACAGCTAATTTCTGCTTTCGAAGACCCTCGACATGCGGCGGGTCTAAATCCCCTTCACCGTGTTTGAGAAAATGCTCCATACCATCATCCAACATCAACCGTTTGATACGACATATTCGATCTGCTTCTTGCAATCCGCAACTGACTTCATCTATCATTTTCATTCTTGAATATGAATCAGGTGAAAGGTAAATATCAGACAAAGAAACGCTTAAGCCTCTCCCTGATATCCATTCACAAAGTACTTCTTGGGCAGCAAACAGGTAATTGAGAGCTTGGCTTGGGCAATGTCTGATCATATTAGAGAAGACGTTCTTGCGGGTATTCCGTAACCAAGCAGATTCATCAGAAGAGGACATCAAATCGCCATTGCTGATAAGGACTGAATTCGAAGCATAATCGAAGTCCAAACCTTGGGGCAAGAGCAAGCTAAATAATTGCTTCCCAGTCCAGAGAGTAGTCTTGAGTGGCGGCGCTTTAAGAATTGTGGGACACTTTGATTGACGTGGACACAACATTTCCAACTGCTGCATCTGGAATCTGTTCAAGAAAACTTCACTCCCTGTGATCAAATGGGCAGCAGTTAAGCTATCCTGACTTAGAGAAACCAGGTTTCGGCCATCTTGTCCATTAACTAACTGACGGTTTAAAGACACAAGCTCCCTAAGCTCTGCTCTACAGTTGATGGATTGGGGAATATAACCGTGAAGGCAATCGCCATCGAAATCTCCAAGTAAAGGTGCACAACAAAGAGGATTTATGGCAATGACTGAGTTCACAGGGAGAATTTTAACAGAAAATGCAATAAGAGAATGTTGATGCACAGACGGAGGCCTGTTTACCAACACAAGATCTCCATCTTCCAAAGGTCTATATATTATATCGCCTACCTGAAGTTCATTCCGACGATGCACAGAAGCTAAACCAGCTTTGCTCTTTGCGTAGCAATCTCTCATTTGAATCACACGAGAATTACAACACTTGTTCAGCTTTTTCAAGTTTCTTAAGTTAATGTTCTCAGGAATTACTAATTTTTCTGAAATATCATGTGGGATACCAATTTCACCCAATCTGATCTTTGGGTCACCAACCACAGTCATACGAAATACGTGATCTGTCCGCTTTCCGAGGAGGACTTCTCTAATCCATTTCAAACCAGACTTACTAGAAGCAACATCTGTACTGCTTGATGACTTTTTGGTACGTAACTGCAGCAATGAATGAGCAATCTTAATCACAAATTGCAGCAAAAATGATCTCATTTAGAGGAATTATAGGGTCCTGATGTCCCAGCACATACAAGTGAAGCCCATGATTGGTTGATCCAGACTGTCTATCTGATGGACCCATTAAGGATGGAGGATGACACAACAGCCTTCCTGATTGGAAGATCCTAACCACATAATTTTAGCCTTTTCCCATAGACTGCCTAGGTACTTTCTTCTCTACTGCCTACTTGTATCAAAGAGTTGGCATCTTCCATTAATATATTTCTGGGGCATCCCTCATTCAGAATGGGGTCTATCAGAACAGCTGGGATCACTGAACCATGGCCCATGTTGTACAGACTGGTGCGTTGGGACACTTATCACTTGCTGATGCACTAGGACCCATCTTTACTTCATATTAAATTGTTTACAATTTTTGCTTGCCTTGGACACATTTAGGCAGTCCAAAACCCGATTGCCAGCAATGCATTGGACATCTCCATCAGGCTGACTCTGACCATACTCACTAAGCTGTCTTTTGAAATCGATCAGCCTTTTGTAAGCCCTGGTGCGATCATCCTGCCTCCATTTAAAAGGAAAGCACCCATCAGTGATGGAAAGCAACCAAAGACTGGACAGAAAAATACTTCATCTAAAAGAAATGAATAGTCCACATCTACACCTACACAAGAACTGAAGATTCCAGTGAATGAAGAAAATACTCACAAAAATCAATCTGGAGCCATCAGAAAACAAGTGCATTGCTTCTGTCACACGGTTACAATTTGGGGTAACAGGGAAAGAAGTAAGAAATAACAATTCCCGCCTTGGAACAAATTTCTCGATGAACTTTGGGTCAAGATCTTTCAACAGAAAAAATACCTGTGCAAATAAATAACACAAAAACACATTAAAATAGTTCAAGGCAAGCAAACTGCACTAGCTATTTCCAATGGAACTAACAGAACTTGCAACCTTTTCTTTAAACAAAAAAGAAAATAGTTACTCCATGAGATTAAACAACGAAGTTACAGCAAAAGAAACAGATTAAATTGTACAATGTGAGACTAAAAAAGAGAAAAATTATGTGAATGAAAGCAGAAAGGATGTTAAAACCATCAACAGCACTGGTCAATATGGAATCATCAGTCTCCAACACTTCAGAATATCTTGATATTGTTGAATGATAGTCGACCGCAGATAAAAGTGTTCTAAGCCCGGTAGATTTACTTGAGACATACCAATGTGACTAATAAAAATGTCACACTCCAAGTCTCTGTTTTATCTTATTTATATATTTCAGTTTTGCCCTTCTATATTTCTAGGCTGAGTTTGTAACCCACACCCAATAGATGTTCTAGAAATCCTTTTCTTATTTATAACAATCAAATTTTATTGAAAAGGCCGAATGAGAAAAGAAGTACAATGATTCATTAAGGCAAGAGCCCCTTGGTTTTACACCCTGGAAGCTTGCTGGAGGTAAAAGAAAGAAAAATAAGCGTGATTGGAGGACCCTATACAGTGAAAGGCTAACAGCCCATTCCTTGGTTTTAGCTCCCTATGAGCTTGCTGAAAAAGAAAATTCCAATGAGCACAATTGGAGCCTTACAAAGTTGGATATGAAGAATAATTCCAAGGATAGATCACATTTCCCGGATGACCAAACAATAGCAATATGCTATCGCCCTCAACTGTAACAGACCCTCCAACGTAATCAATGAGGATCTCAGTCCCAACCATGACAGCCAACAGCTCCCCCATATTTGAACTTCTGGAACCCACAGGTTCACAAAAAATAAAAATAAAAAAACTTGATAGCTCCTAGGACATATCTTATGACACACTCACCCTGGAATCCCGAAGATTCCCCCAAGAGCTCCCATCAGTGTTTAGCTTTCATTTGGCTGCCTCTAGTAGTCAAAAGGATCGGGAGATTGATGAGGGTGTTCCCAATAGAGTTAGGACTGTGTGGATGCAGTAGATATGTGCCCCTGGAGTATTATGTGATAATTCACATTAAATTTTAAGGGAGAATTTATAAGATGGCTCTTTGACCAGATATGCTACATGGGGAAGAGTTTTGAACAATGAGAAAATAGTATGAGCATACACTGAGTGTTGTGGAGATGAGGGCATTGAGATGGATGTGTAAAAAGACAAGGATGGAATTAGGAATAAGGTCGAGTGAAGCAGCCTAGGAGAATCCCAATAGGAGATAAAAATGGAGAGAATACTGAGAAGGGTCCATCGTGTGCAACAAAAGCAAGAAATGGCTCCAGTAAGAACAGGGACATCGATTACAGTTTAAGGGCCTAAAAAAGAAGATAAGAGGAAGACCTAAAATGACTCGGATTCGGGTGGCAAGAATAAATATGAAGGCTTGTTCACTTGCCAAAGATAGGGCATTAGCATTGACAGGCTTAACAAAAGCTGGGACCAAGGTGTCCCATATCGGTATCGGTTGGCGTAACGGTGACCTCCAAAACCGATACGGATACGGGGTCGTAACGGCGATACGGGGGCGTAACGGCCCGTAACGGCGTAAAAAATTTTTTTGCCAAAAAAATATTAAAAAATATGTATTAAATCCGGAATATTCTAAGCATTCCAAATATGCATTCATTTATAAATTGGAACATGTTTATGGTGGTGTAACGGTCCACTCTTTGGTGAGAAGCTGTATCGGACTGTCTGATTAATTTTTGAACCAAGTAACCTGAATTTGACTACAAAATGTATATATTTAATTTTCTAAATATCTAATTTATATACTTAACAATTTAATATCTTTCTCCTAGTAGTTCTTTAAAAAAATGAAATTAAATTTAGGTAGATGGCGTTGCCAATTTTGGGCTGACTTGGAGGACCAATCTATGCCCCAAATTAGCCTCAAATTCATGCAATTTATTGTCATTATCCCACTTATGTATTAGTGGACATTTATTGGATAGTGAATCATGAAAAAAACCAAAAGGCCCTATTTTAAAAAATAAGAGTACACTAAATAACAATTAAAAACTATTCAAATAATTTGATTTTGGCATTGTGAGTTAGCAATTGCAGTTTATAATTTAATTAGTAAATTTTAAGTTAATATGTCTTTGGTACAATTTTTTATGGCCCCAAATTAGGTGAGACTTGGATTGTGAAGTGTAGCACACATGTCAAAGTTTCTTGGGCCCCACGCATGATGAATGTGTTATATCTAAACCGTCCATTCATTTGACGAGATTGTCTTAAGACTTGACACGAAAAATAATACAGATCTAATTATCAAGTGGACCACACTGCAAAAAGCAATGCGGGATTGAACGTCTACCATTGAAAACTTTTTTGGGATCACATGACTTTTAGATCAATATGAAATTTGTTTTTCCTCTTCATTCAGGTCTTTTTGACCTTATGAACAGATTGGATGGAAAATAAATGTTACGGTGGGCCTACGAATTGTTTAACGGTGAAAATCATCACCTCCGCTGCTATTTTTGGTGTGGTCCGGACGATCTTTGGATACGATTCATTTTTTAGGTAATGCTCTAAAATAATATTTAAAAATAGATGAACGGTGTGGATATAATAAATACATCATTGTGGAGCCTATAAAACTTTGATCTCCTTTGAACCATTCGTACAACTCAGAGCTAGAGGAGTGTCAGCGCTCGTCTCAGCGTGACACGTACCGACAGCAGCTTACGCTGCCCCAAAAAAAAAAAAAAAAAGGGAAGGGGAGAGGGAAACCAAAAAGAAAAAAGAGGGAAAGAAGAGAAGAAAAAAGAGGGAAAGAGGGAAAGAACAGAGAGAGAGAGAGAGAGAGAGAGAGAGAGAGAGAGAGAGAAGAAGAAGGAGGAGGAGGAGGAGGCCGTAGCCGCAGCCGCAGCCGCAGTCGCAGCAGGGCCGTAGCAGGCCGAGAAGAAGAAGAAGAAGAAGAAGAAGAAGAGAGAGAAGAAGAAGAGGAAAAGAAAGGAAAAAGGTTAGGGTTTTTTATTTATTTTCTTCTTCTTCTTTTTTTTTCCAAGGCCCGTAACAACTGTTACGGGTCAGTAACGGCCGTAACAGGTACCACCGTTACCGTTACGTATCGGCCGTTACGGCCGATACGTAACCGTTTTGGGACACCCTGGCTGGGACAAGGCTTTGATGATTATGATGACGGTGGAGACGATGATGTATAGAGGTGATGATGTGCTTCTCCACGTATTCACTAACACCAATCCAAGAAGAGCGCTTCACACTTGTCAAAATAGTTTTACCCTTACTAGTCGTAATTTTCATTAGCATCTCGTCAGTGGCTTGCATCAAGATGTACATACATTATTTTTAGCATTAGGGCCTATTAGGATTCAATGAGATAGAAATTGAGGAAATATCATTTCCATGAAAATGGCATTTCCATTGTTTGTTTTTTGTAAATTTCTTGGAAATGACATTTCCATTTCACTCTCATTAAATAAAAAATATCCCTTCTTTGTTTCTTTGCCCAAACTTAAGAAATGTCTTCCCCTTATTTTATAAAGTGCCCAACATGGTAGTCACATGTCCCACCATCCATCTTCTAAGTGTCCCCGATGTGCCAATGTGCCACACTTACAACATGTGTCACCATCCATCTAAAAGCACCACACATATGCCACATGTGTCACATGTGCCACCATCCATCTTTCAGCACTTCACAAGCGCCATTGTGTCCACATGCCACATATGCAACATGCACCACCATCCATCTTCAAGCATCTACATGTGTTAATGTCCCACATGTGCCAATGTGTCATGTGTGACAATGTAGCATGTATGCCACAATTCATCTTCAGCACACAGACAGGTCACCTTCCATTTGGGTATAATTTTCATGAAAAAAAAACTTTTTTTTTCCCCAAACAATAGATTTTGAAATGAAGACATTTTTTCAAGAAAACTTGTTGAAAAACAATCAAGGGAAACAGTTTTCTTTCTCACTGTTTTCTAGATATGATGTTTCCCAGAAAACACCCTTTTCCTTTTTTGCATCAATGCAGAAAACACCCTTTTCCTTTTCCTTTTTTTTTTCCACGAATTCTAATAGGCCCTTCAGGACAAACTCAGGATTTGTAAAGCAATAGTGAAGAGAAAGCTGTGGCAAATTGTTTTGTATATCGAGCCACTTTGATTATTTTGCATCAATGCAGAATGCACAACTCCTGAAAACTGTTCTTCACTACAAATGGTATTAGCTTATTAGACCAAGTTTCCTATCATTATAAAATGGTAGCTAAGGTGCTATGAAGGGTAAGAAATAATAGAGGAATGGTAAATAAGTGACTCCATGTAAAGGTGGCCGTGGTGTGGTGTCAAAACATGAAACTACCAAAGTGTAGCAAGAGCTCATATGACCTTCCAAAAAAAAGAAAAAGGCATGCAGCAGAACATGCATATAGGCCTGACATATCTAAGAACTAAAATGGCATTAGAGGGTAAGCAAAATAAAAAAGTTGAAGTAGATGGAAAAGCTCCTCTCTCATCCACAAGACAATCATCCTCCTTATGGCGAAGTCATGTAACAAGCAAGAAGAGGGAAAATCATCGCGCATCCCTACATGAGCAGTCAATGAATTACTGTGCTCACGAATGGAATTTTCTAGTAACAATTCTTACCGATATCACCCAGATCAATGCATAGGTTACTTTCACCTTTCAATGAGTCTCTTTTGTTGTGGTCGTCTTCATAGGATGTCATATCATACACCCAAATACCATTCTATTTGTTCAAGTTCACATGCTGTTATTAATAGGCCAGAACCGTGGAGTCCAAAACTCCCACCACCATAGAGGGTTGCCTTAGATATTTTGTTACTGATCAGTACACAACTTTGTGCAGTGTCATCTCCATCAGCTATGTCATTTGAGTGGGATTTGGTTTTCATGGTCCAACTAAATATGGTAAGAAATGCCACACGGATACAATTAACAGAAATGAAGCCTCACATAAATCAAAAAGCTTTCACTCTAGCAAAGGCAAAGAAATATTAACGCATGCAATGAATGAGAAAAGATTTTATTTTTTTTTATTTTTTTTAAAGATGTTACCTGGTATGGAGACAAGATTATTTTGTTCGGTTCCATGAAAAATTTCTGTTGATGTGGATCTTTTGGTATAAAATCCCAATAATCTGCAGGCAATACCTCATTAAGATTTTTACTTTGAAACTTCTTTGGCAACCTATCATTCACTTCTGCTACAATCAGTAAACTTCTCTTCCCAGATGCATCTTTTGAGGCAACCTTAAACTTCCTTCCAGGGTACCATTCACTAGAATTTGCCTGTTTCTCAAACAGAAAAAAAAAAAAAAAAAAAACAGAGAGAGAATTCAATAGAAAGAAACAAAGGGAGTGCACAAGATGAAAAGTAAAGGGAACTTACGGTGCAATATTTGCACCCCATATGCTCATCATTTATTGACGTCCACTTCTTGGATAATGTACCTGAGCCCTAGCACATATATAGAAAGATCAAGAAACGACTACCATCAACAACATGCAGAGATCTAGTTAAATCCACACATTAAATGGAATAGAAGTGTAAACACAAAAGCCACAAGAAGTTCGATCATGCCAAGCAACCAGTTCTAACAATGTATTTCCATGTTTGAGACACCAAATCATTGAAAACGTTTAAAATTCACATGCTTAAAAGTAAAAAATAAAACTACCAGCAACCAATTTTTTCACAAATACCCTATAATGTGAGATTTTCAATTAAGGATAAGACAACACTGATTGTTGTCACTAGAATCGCCATTCACCAATCAAATGCATAGTTTATTCCTTTGTATACAATGGAAGTTGACATAGGATGGATGGGAAAAAGAAAGAGGAAGAAGAAATTTTGCACAAGCCACACAATTCAAAGAGGTTGATTCTTTTTAGAGTTTTCTCCTCAGCAAGAGAATGTTGTCTACCTAAACTCGTTTTATTCTATCATTTCTATATGGATTCTACAAACACATATACAAAAACTCCTTTAACATAGCATGCCTGCATGTGCACATCCTTCATCCAAGATAAAAAGGAGAAGAAAATCCACATGAACCGCTTAAAAAGTCCCCAGGCCTATACGCGAAAACCTTTGACGCTTTAGCCCAGTTGATTGTAAAACAGTTTGCCTTGAGGAAAGACCACATCGGAGGAACATGATTTGTACCAAAGAAATCCCTTTCCACTTCTCCTAAATATATCTTCTTACATTAATTTCTTCTCACCCAATCTCCTTTTCTCCTCTCAAAATCTCAGTCAATGTCTCTTTCATTATTAAAATAAAAAACAAATTAAAAAATAACTTTGCCTTCATTAGTTCTCAAATTGATTCCTCCTTTTCTTTGCGCTCTTCAAAATCGTTCTTTTTAAGAGTTCAAAAAAAAAATAAAATAAATAAATAATAAAATAAAAGCCTCATCCTATCCTCTTGCTCATCACAATTCCTTTTCTTGTGATCATGTGTATTGTTTGCATAAAGCCATCTATGTACTTATGCAAGCTCCTTGTGCTTGGTTTAAACAATTCAACAATGCTTTACTCAAGCTTGGCTTCAAATGCAACCTTGCAAACTCATCCACATTTGTTCTCTCAAATTCCCCTGCTCTTGTCATTCTTCATCTGTAAGTTGATAACTTCATTGTCACCTAACCGTCTATTCTTTCCCTTGTTTCACTACTCATGAGCCATTCAGCCATAGACTTAGGTCCTCATTATTTTCTATGTAGAGAGGCTCCCACAGTTTCCTTGAGGTTAGTTCTATCTCAAACCAAATATGCTCAGTGTCTTCTATCTCAAACTTGCATGATTGATCACATACCTCACGCTGCTCCTTTTGCCATTTTGTCTAAACCTTCTCTTTACGACAGTACCCTCTAATGCAGGGGCATTTTCACACCGGGATAGAATGGGGTGGCCTGTGGGATGCAGGGACACACTCGGGGTGGGCGGCCTATGTGAGGCAGGCCCCACCCGTGTGAGGTGGGTGGCACATGTGAGGCAGAACCCTGTTATGTGGGGCCCATGAGAGGGGTTCGACCAAGGTACTTAGCCATGGGATGTGAGGCCTGGGCTATGAGATAAAGAGATTGATTCGCCATGCTCTATCAGTTCGAGCTTTTAGAGCAAGTGGTTAATTGTCTTGCATCAAAGTGGTATCAAAGCAGGAGGTCTCGTGTTCGAGACTCCTCACCAGGGTGATTAATGCACTAGCATTTTCACATTAGGCTCAAGTGAGGTAGTGACGCAGGACAGCCCTAATTATGATGCATGCTCATGGACACAATTAAACAGCGGAAATAAAAGGAATAAATGATCTAAAATTCTAACAGTAATCATCATAACTGAGAAAATCATAAAGGAAACATGCAATGGAGTGGGCCATCACCACAACCATGGATTATGGAATTCAATTACTACTTAGGTTGGATCCGGCGAGGGATGAGACCTCCCGATCTTGCATGGTCACACCCAATCGATCAACGAAGATCACTAGTCCGAAGAACCAAGAAGTTTCTCGGATTAGGGATTTGAGAATTTGGGGGTTTAGGGTCTCGATCGGTTCTCAAGATTTTGATCGAAGAAGGATTAGCCAAAATTGAAAAATAGAAGGAAGAAAATTATTACCTTGAAGAAGTTGAAGGGGCACAAGAAGAAATTAGAAGAAGAAGATCAAGGGAAGAGAAGAAGCACCATTAGAGAGAAGAGAGGAAGGAGGCAATTAAAGGGTTTGTTTTTCATTAATCAATAGTTGAAATTCGAGTTTAGGGCTTTAGCCCACTTAAATAAGCAAATAAAGACATAAAATTAGTAAAATACCCCTAGGATAAGCAAATAAAGACATAAAATTACTAAAAGACCCCTAACTAAGTCAAAAACGCACAAATAACATAAGTATGGGAAAGTTTGGGCGCTCGGTCTTCTTTCTCCAATCTTCCTTCACATGTGTCTTCCCTAAGTTGGGTCTTCTATATGTCCAATCACATGTGAAAGGTCTTCAGCTCCTCAATAGTCGCATATCCACAAGGACGGCACTTGTGGTTGGCGCTTTCTTCGTTGGTACACCTTGAATGCGCTTGTGTCCGCATCAATTCCCCTCGGGTGAGAAAAACTCGACTCCGACGAGTTGAAACTTTTGTAGCGCTCGAGTAGATCTGGATCAATACCCTGCAATGCGTCGCCCGACAGCCACGTAGATTCAGACGATGGTTTGTTCTTCCACTTGACAAGATCCCTAAGTCAAAAAACATGCAAATAACATAAGTATGGGAAAGTTTGGGCGCTCGGTCTTCTTTCTCCAATCTTCCTTCACATGTGTCTTCCCTAAGTTGGGTCTTCTATATGTCCAATCACATGTGAAAGGTCTTCAGCTCCTCAATAGTCGCATATCCACAAGGACGGCACTTGTGGTTGGCGCTTTCTTCGTTGGTACACCTTGAATGCGCTTGTGTCCGCATCAATTCCCTTCGGGTGAGAAAAACTCGACTCCGACGAGTTGAAACTTTTGTAGCGCTCGAGTAGATCTGGATCAATACCCTGCAATGCGTCGCCCGACAGCCACGTAGATTCAGACGATGGTTTGTTCTTCCACTTGACAAGATACCTTTGGAAACCCCCATCTCTCGTGGATACTATCTCGTCATCCAAGATTTCCTCAATTGCTTCTTTATGGGTAATGGGTGGAGGAGGGGGTGGAAGGGGTTGGGTAGCAAACTCAGAAAAAGGCCATGAAAGGGACGATGTATCAACAATGGGAGTATGGGCATGGGCTAAATCTTCCACATTAAAAGTTGGATTAATGCTCATTTCAGGTGGAAGGTCAACCCGATACGCGTTGGACCCAACCTTTTGTAATATCTTGAATGGTCCAGCACTACGCGCTTGTAATTTCTTTGCAGATCCTTGAGAGAATCACTTTGGCCTTATTCGCACCATTACATAGTCTCCTTCTTGAAATTCTTGCACTCTACGATGAGAATCAGCTGAAACTTTATAATCATCATTGCTCTTATTTAACCGCTGTCTAATATGTGTATGCAAATTATGAATATGGCGTGCGAATGCATCGGCTGACTCAGAAGACCTTTGGGTAACAGACATAGGTAAGTGTTGAGGATCAAATATTGCATATTAGACCCCACTTATTAGCTGGATTTACGAGCATGATACTGTTTAACGCCTTGTTTTAATCATGTCGTGATGCAAGGTGAATCTAGGAGCGTGGACTGGAAAGGACGTTAAAAATATGGATTTAACACTCTGGCATCACCAAGGCATTGGACGGGACTCCAGGGGACCAAGATCAACGGAATTACACGACAGGGATCCGCAAAAATCGAGAAACTGAAGCTCAAGCGGCCTGAAAGTCAGCCAGAATGCAAGATCACTGGGTTTCCATCATCTGTTCGGCTCGAAACTTTATACATGGCTCGAGGACCAAAAACTAACCGTACACGTCAAATTTCAGCCATTGGATCCCTCTAGAAGTGGCTCAACGGATAGATCAGCCCATAAATCAGTGATTTGGGGCCCGCCTGATATCTGGATATACTCCAATTTTGGTCTCACCCCATTAAATTAGATGGGAAACCAGATGGACGATGTGGATTTTCCAAAGAAGCAAGGTGGGTCCCACTTTATGCAAGTGCCTGTGCATAGCGCATGTGCACTCACGGTTCATCAAACCGCATCAAACCGGTCAGCCATAGCTGACCCGTTCAAATTCAAGCTACGGAAATTCCGCAGCCCTGTTGCGAAATAGGGGCTGCGGACGAAGCCTTGTGGGCCACCACCTTCGATCAAGTGGGAAATCTGGACCGTCCATTCGTTCCTCAAGGTGAAAATGACCGTAAACAGGAGGTTCTTCCAGCCCCATCCTTGCTCACACAGGAAAATAGTGTTCAAACGCAGGTCGGATGGCAAGATGGGAAATCAAGTGGACCACGTCAAAAGCAATCCAAAACCAATCAATTCTGAACGATTTCTTGAGACTAAGCTGATGGAGGGCGTGGATTCATCAAACGTCAGCTGCAGTGGGCCCCACCGATCATCTCAGATCGACCCCTGCGCACGCGTAACGCACGGACGCGTGTCTGACGTCGTGGGGCGATGTACGGCCCAGATGACGATCGGAGGTCTGATCCGATCCGTCTAAAAGCTCACACAGCGGGTCTTCACCCTAGCCATGGAGAAATTTTTACTCCAAGGACGATTACTGTCTTGCAATCACATTCCAAACGCAAGTCGGTTTGCATTTCTACGAACGCGGTTTGAATAGCTGGCTGCGTAAAGACGGTTTCAGCAACCTATTCCTTTTGGGACTCCACAGCAGCTCTCGGGGGAGGCCGTTCATCTTTTAAAAGGGGAGGCTTTGCTGCTGCACGGAAGCAACAATTTGGGGGGAGACGAGGAGGAACAGAGGCTTTGCTGCTGTAACGGGAGCGTGAGAGAGTACAGGGGAGGCTTTGCTACTGCACGTGAGACCAGTGGCAGGCTTGGCTTTATCTTTTTCTTTTCTTCTTCTTCTCTTGTGTATTTTGGATTCAGCCTAATCATGTCCTTTCTTGGCTGAACCTCTTAGCTAGGGCTAAGAGGTGAAGCTTGTAGTCTGATGGGGGAAACTTAGCTTATGCCTATTGTTTAGATGGACTGATGTTGATTTTTGTTTAAATTAAAAGGAATACTTTCAGTATTTTTAAGGGTTTGTTGTGACTAAAATTACAATGGATCTGCGATGGTTTTGAGTATTTCTTTCTCCTTTTGATGTTTATGACATCAGGTAGCCCTGTTGTTCACCATAGTCTCCTGGGCATGGTCGGATGACGGTACCCTTCCTGACCTTCATGGCATGTTGATTGGTTGGTAATTAGTTTAATTCTTTTGTTAACTTTGTCTCCTGGGCATGGTGTGGTGATGGAATCCATTCTAATTCATATACCTTTCATCTCTTTAAAATTATATCAGAAGAAGTTCAGTTTAATTTTCATGATTTTTGAAGCAGGCATAAGATCTCCCTGATCTCTACAAGTGGATCCTCTGAATTCCTAGTTTCCTTTCTCTGAATTCCTTAAAGTTTTAGATAATTATTCCACAATTATTCCTTAAATTCTATTTTGTTTAGATCACATCTTAGTCTAGTTCTAGTTCCACTTGGTTTCAGATAACGTACAGGTATCAGTCCCTGTGGATTCGACCTCGGTCTTACCGAGTTTATTACTACATCACAACCCTATACTTGGGGAGTGAACAGTAAGAGATCTATGGGCATTCTAGGTTTATAACCACTTACAATTTCAAAAAGACTCAACCCTGTAGATCTATTAACTGACCCATTATAAGCAAGTTCAGCAGTTGGTAAAATTAGGTCCCAAGTCTTAACATGTTCACCCATTAGACAACGTAGAAGATTTCCAAGGCTACGGTTTACCACTTCAGTTTGACCATCTGTTTGTGGGTGGTAAGCAGTAGAAAATTGCAAACAAGTTCCCATAATGTGCCACAGTGTCTTCCAAAAATAGCTAGTAAATCGAACATCACGATCAGACACTATGGTTTTAGGTAACCCATGGAGACGCACCATACCATCAAAAAAGAGACGAGCAACATGAGACGCATCTGACGTGTTCGAACATGGGAGGAAATGCACCATTTTAGAAAAACGGTCCACAATGACAAAAACGGAATCGTGCTTTTTTATAGTCTTGGGAAGCCCGAGCACAAAGTCCATACTAATGTCCTGCCACGGAGCATGTGGCACTGGCAATAGCGTGTACAGCTCGGTATTTTGCTTTCTTTGCTTTGCCAGCTAACATGTTCGACACTGCCCTAAAACTTTGGCTACGTCTCGCTTGAGGCTTGGCCAATAGAAACGATCTTCCACGAGGGCAATAGTCTTATCACGACCAAAATGGCCAGCTATCCCTCCTGAATGAAGTTCCCAGATGAGGAATTCACGAAGGGACATACGGGGAATACAAAGTCTGTCTCCCTTGAAAAGAAAGCCATCTTTAAGAACATATTCACCCATAATATGCTGGTCACTAGAGAGCGACGCGTAAGTACCCCCAAAATCAGGACATATGGGGTATTCATCTTTCAGTTGCTCAAATCCGACTACCTGTACACTCAAGGAGTTGAGCAATGCCACTCTCCTACTAAGGGCATCCGCTGGTTTGTTTTCAACCCCAGCCTTGTGTTTCAAAACAAACGAATATTCCTGAAGAAACGCTACCCACTTGGCATGCCTTGGGTTGAGTTTCTTCTGAGAATGCAAATATCTCAAAACCTCATGGTCAGAAAACAAAACGAATTCTTGCGGTAGGAGGTAGTGTCGTCAATGTCTCAGGGATTGCACTACCGCATAAAATTCTCTGTCGTAAGTGGAGTATTTTTGTTTTGCCTCATTCAGTTTCTCACTAAAATAGGCCACTAGGTGTCCTTCTTGACTCAACACTCCACTTATACCGACACCAGACGCATCGCACGCTACTACAAAGACTTTAGAAAAGTCAGGTAGACGCATGACAGGAGCTTCCACCATCTTGCCCTTAATTTCTTTAAAAGCCTTGAGGGCGGCTTTAGACCACACGAACTCTCCCTTTTTCATGCACTCGGTAATGGGAGCCATGATCGTGCTAAAACCCCTAATGAACCGACGATAAAAAGTTGCTAGGCCGTGAAAACTTCGCACCTCATGAATGTTCCTTGGTTCTGGCCACTCAACTATGGCCCTGACTTTTTCAGGGTCTGCGCGCATCCCTTTAGATGGCACTATAAATCCTAAGAACACAACTTGGCTAAACATGAATGCACATTTCTTAAGATTAGCGTACAACTTTTCCTTCCTAAGGACACTACAGACCTTCTTTAAATGTTCAAGGTGTGATTCCTTAGTAGTACTATAAATAAGAATATCGTCAAAGTACACCACTAGGAATTTTTTCATGAACGGCCTCAAAGCTTGTGTCATCACCCACATGAAAGTACTGGGTGCGTTAGTCAAGCCGAAGGGCATGACCAACCACTCATACAGCCCATCTTTCGTCTTAAACGCCGTCTTCCACTCATCTCCTGGGTGTATACGGATTTGGTGATATCCACTCTTGAGGTCTATCTTAGAGAATATAGTGGACATGGCCATCATGTCAAGCATATCATCAAGTCTAGGTATAGGGAACCTATACTTGACAGTAATTTTATTTATGGCACGGCTGTCCACACACATGCGCCATGTGCCGTCTCTCTTTGGCGTCAACAATGCAGGCACAGCACACGGGCTCATACTCTCTTGGATGAAACCCTTTTGCAGAAGCTCATCAACTTGCTTCCTCAACTCTGCATGCATTGCAGGGTTCATCCTGTAGTGAAGAAGGTTCGGTACAGTAGACCCTGGGACAAGATCAATGGCATGCTGTATGTCCCTCACAGGTGGCAATTCATTCGGTAAGTCTTCAGGAAATACATCACTGTATTCCTTCAGAACCGAGGTCACCTCACGGGGCAACTCTGATGGAACCTCAGGTGTAATTTCTCTAGCCACAAGAGCATACACCATAGAATCCTCCTTAGCCTCTTTTTCAAACTCTCTTGCACTGATTATATGTAAAGACTTAGGTTTGGATCAGTGTTTCAAATAGCGCCCGTAGCGTAGCGGTAGCGTACGCTACGTAGCGTAGCGTGGCCGTAGCGCTACGTAGCGTCCCAAATAGCGTAAATCCCCTGTAGCGCACGCTACAAGGGTCGTAGCGTACGCTACAGCTACGTAGCGCGTAGCGTCCGTAGCGTAAGCTACCATCTATTTTTTTACTATTTTAGTTTTTTTATTATTTTTTCACGTTTTCTTTGTTTCTAATGTTGAGCAATGTGACACTTGTATTGTACTTGATACTTTTAACCCATGGGATTTTTATTTCTTTTCATAATTGTGACTTGTGGTTTCAATTAGACATTATTAATTAAAGTGGTTTACTTAGGAAGTTGTTGATGTGATAATTATTTGATTTAGCTTATATATGTGGATTGGCTTTTGATAAATGATAACTAATAACTTTTTTAAACATGCTTACAATTGATAAAATGAATCATCTTTTAGGCATTTTTATATTTTTTCCCTTTTTTTTCCACTATTTATTATATTTATCCTATTTTTAAATTAAAAAATAGAAATATCGTGTAGCTTACGCTACACGCTACGTATTTACGCTACACGCTATAGAGGGCTAAGCGCTACGCATCACGCTACCGCTATTTAAAACACTGGTTTGGATTTCCCCACTTCTCTAGGCTCACTTGCCTTCTCATCCTTCTTCTTCCCTAGTGTATTCTCAGGTGGCATGGGATTAAGTTTGATCTTTTTACCATTATACATAAAAGTACACGCATTTGAACGGCCAAAGATCGTGACATCATTATCGAATAGCCACGGTCTACCTAGGATAACATGTCCCACATCCATAGGTAAAACATCACACCACAGGGACTCTTTGTATGACCCAAACTCGATGAGGACTAGACATTGCTGAGTGACAGGTAGGGATGTCTTGTCAACCCAAGAAACTTTATACGGGTCTGGATGAGGTGTGGATTTCAGTTTTAAGCGATCTAAGGTGCTAGTGGAAATCACATTCTGACAACTTCCACTGTCCACTATCACCTTACAATTCTTTTCACCACACTTGGCAATAGTGTAGAAGATAGTGCTTCGACGCCAGTCAGCACTACTTCTAGACTGAGCTAACACACGCCTGACTACTGCAAGTGTTGCTTCTCCATCCACTTCTTCTTCATCAGTAAGTCCTCCTTCAGGGTGATACTCTTCAACTTCATAATCACCCTGGTCATCTCCACCCTCGTGGGACTCACCTATAACTAAGGCTCTCCCACGGCTCTTCGTAGGACACTGATTAGACATGTGGCCAAGGTTGCCACACTCATAGCACCTCACTGGCTCATGTTACTAGGACCGGCACCAAGAACTCCTTTACCCTTGTCCTCCCTAGGCCTAGGCGGAATGGTCGCCTGTGCCCTAGGTTGACTACCAATATTAGGTCTAGTTCCTTGGGAACTAGATTTAGCACTGGAGTCTCGGGACTCAAAACGACGAACGACAGGAGCCTTCAGATATTGCTCTAACTCCTGCACGACTTGATATGCTTCATCTAAGTCCGTTAAGGGCCGAGTAATAAGCTCGCGCTGAAGATCCGCACAAAGGCCCGTCTTGAAACGCGAGAACGTTACTAGAGGGTCTTCTCGGATATCACATCACATCACATACTCTTCAAATTTAACAATGTAGTCAGCGGCAGACATTGACCCTTGGCGTAAGGATTGCCATTGGTCAAGGAGCTTCTGATGGTATGAGAGAGGAAGGTACTTATCCTTCAACTTCTCTTTTATCTCATACCAATGTGTGATAGGGGCTCTACCAACTCTCTCTATCCTACGCTCGGTGTTGGTCCAGAAGAGCTTGGCTTGATCCACAAGCTTCATCTTAGCAAACCGCATTTGACGGTTTTCCGACATGCCATACCACTCAAAGTAGTGGTCCATGTCAGCAACCCAGTCAAGGAACACCTTGGGATCCAAGCGCCCATCAAAACTCGGGGCCTCAACTCTCACACTCTTTATCGCACGCTCATCTGGATCATAGCGGTCTCGATGACCACATGTGGCTCGTGCCTCTCCCACCACACCACGACCGTTACCACGATCTTTATCCTCACTACCACCACGTGTAGCAGCGCGTTCTTCAATGATTCCTTCCACTTGGGAGTGCGCATCTTCCCCTACAGCGAGGTTTTCCTTTTGGGACGCCTCTAGTTGCTCCACCTTAGTCATGATAGTGGTAATTTGGTTCTCAAGGCGGGCAAACTCACGCCTTTGACCCGCTTCTAGGGCGGTTATCTTTTGTATCAATTGAGCAAGTTGCTCAAATAACTGCTCGTTATTCATGGTAGGTTAAAGTCTGAAACCTCTACCTCTTCTCGTGGGCATACAATGAAGACTTGAACCAAACTCTACCTAACTAGACTACTAGGTGTTATGACTTTCAAGATGAATGCGATGAATGCAAAACTACTATGAACTGACACAATTAAGTTGAAATAGGAAACAACTCAAATCTGAAAATTTTCCAGATTAGGAACTTTCTAAAATTGGAAAGTTTCTAAAATTGAAAACTTTCTAAACCTGGAACTTTCCTAAGTTAAACCTAAAAATCAAAACCCTAATTTGATAACTCGATCTAGACAAAAACCATGCAAGCCTAGTCTTTGGTACCAAATTTGACGCAGGACAGCCCTAATTATGATGCATGCTCATGGACACAATTAAACAGCGGAAATAAAAGGAATAAATGATCTAAAATTCTAACAGTAATCATCATAACTGAGAAAATCATGAAGGAAACATGCAATGGAGCAGGCCATCACCACAACCATGGATTATGGAATTCAATTACTACTTAGGTTGGATCCGGTGAGGGATGAGACCTTCCGATCTTGCATGATCACACCCAATCGATCAACGAAGATCACTAGTCCGAAGAACCAAGAAGTTTCTCAGATTAGGGATTTGAGAATTTGGGGGTTTAGGGTCTCGATCGGTTCTCAAGATTTTGATCGAAGAAGGATTAGCCAAAACTGGAAAATAGAATGAAGAAAATTATTACCTTGAAGAAGTTGAAGGGGCACAAGAAGAAATTAGAAGAAGAAGATCAAGGGAAGAGAAGAAGCACCATTAGAGAGAAGAGAGGAAGGAGGCAACCAAATGGTTTGCTTTTCATTAATCAATAGTTGAAATTCGAGTTTAGGGCTTTAGCCCCACTTAAATAAGCAAATAAAGACATAAAATTAGTAAAATACCCCTAGGATAAGCAAATAAAGACATAAAATTACTAAAAGACCCCTAACTAAGTCAAAAACGCGCAAATAACATAAGTATGGGAAAGTTTGGGCGCTCGGTCTTCTTTCTCCAATCTTCCTTCACATGTGCCTTCCCTAAGTGGGGTCTTCTATATGTCCAATCACATGTGAAAGGTCTTCAGCTCCTCAATAGTCGCCTATCCACAAGGACGGCACTTGTGGTTGGCGCTTTCTTCGTTGGTGCACCTTGAATGCGCTTGTGTCCGCATCAGGTAGCCTGTGAGATGCAGGGGCACACTCGGCATGGGCGGCCCCTGTGAGGCGGGTGGCTCGTGTGAAGCGGAACCCATGTGGTGTGGGGCCCACTAGGAGGGTTCGGTCGAGGTCTTAACCCATGGGATGCAGGGCCTGGGCTATGAGATAAAGGGATTGATTCACCATGCTCTATCAGTTTGAGCATTTAGAGCAAGTGGTTAATTGTCTTGCATCACCGTCTTCCCAATCCATCTAAATACCACGGTAAGGTTGGTGCCTTTCAGTACCTCCCTTTCACTTGACTTAAAGTTACCCAATGAACTTAACATGTCAGTTTATGCATCGGCCTACCACAATCATTTCCATGTAAAGCATATTCTTCAGTTTGTGAAAGCCACTCTTTCGCACGGCCTTTACATTCAGTTGAGTTCCTCTCACTCCTTAACTACATACTCTAATCCCAACTGGGTTGGATCACTAGACAACTGATGATGTAATTCTAGCTACTGCCTATTTCTAGGAAGCAATGTTCTCTCTTGGTGTACAAAGAAACAACACACTGATTTCTTGTTTCAATGTTAATGTAAGTATCGCGCCATGGCATTTACAATTGCCAAGTTCAGGATCTTTATATTCCACTGTCCGGTCCTTCTATTCTTTAGTGTGAAAATGTTAGTGTTTCATATATGGTACAAAATTCATGCAAGCACAAAACACCTCAAGCTAACTATCATTTGTTCATGAGAAGGTTGCCTGAGGGCAAATTCTTGTTCCTTCTCAACAGTAGGCCGATTTTTGTACTAGCCTTTTCCTCAAGTTGGAATCATTGGATACTTAGCAAACTGGTTGCCTTCACTCACTTACAATTTGAGGGGAAGTGTTAAGGAATAGTGGTATATGTTGAGAAATTGTGGTGTAACTCGTCTTACTGCATCTTTTGTAATTCATATGTGTTATGAGAATATTCTTGTAACCTATGTAGATCTTTTAGAAAGGATTGAGAAGATCTCCAAGATCTCTCTAGTAAGCTTAAGAAGATTTCTAGAATCTTCCAAGGTACGCTCAAGAAGCCTATAAATAGTGCACCTTTGTATTCGTTCCATTCACTATAGAGAAAGAATTGGTATATTTAAATGTTCCTTTCACTTTCCTTCACATGCTCAATGCTTGTTTTGCAGAAATTTTATTTCAATTAATTATTAATTAACTATACTAACAGTAATAAGAATGTTGTGATCTATCCATCGAATATTAAACCCAATTTTTTTACCATTTAAATGTCTTGGTTAACATGCAAATCTTAATGGGTATGTGATGGTTCACTAATGAGCAAATTATTGTTAGAAGCCTATATAAAGAGGCCTCTGCTTAAGTTACGAATACAGGAAAATGCTCAATTTTGCTACTCTTTTAGCTTTCTCCTTTCTTCTCTTTTGGGCATGCGAAGGAGAGTGTGTGTGTGTGTGTGTGTGTGTGTGTGCACGCGCGCATATCTTTAAAGGATTGTTAGTTGAGCCGGCTGATGGGAAGGATCTGCCCAAATGTAGGCGCATGCAAATCTTAACAAGTATGTGATGGTTCACTAATGAGCAAATTATTGTTAGAAGCCTATATAAAGAGGCCTCCGCTTCAGTTATGAATATAGGAAAATGCTCAATTTTGCTACCCTTCTAACTTCCTCCTTTCTTCTCTTTTGGGCATGTGAAGGAGAGTGCATGTGCATGCACGCATATCTTTAGAGGATTGTTAGTTGAGCCGGCCGATGGGAAGGATCTGCCCAAACGTAGGCACCTTGAATATAAGCACAAGAACATAAACAAAGTGGAAGACAACAATTTCAGAAATTTGATTCAATTCAAAAGGTGCCTTCATACTATTCATGCCAAGCCCTTATATAAGCTTTGAGACATACATATAAGGAAGACTCATAATGTCACTAACAACCAATGACTTATTACAAAAAATGAAAAACTATAAAGAGGTCCCTAAGAGATAAGAATGCATTTAAGAAGATTTTACCGATTGATTACTGCATAATTAGTTGCTTAATCAGGAAGCTTGGACCCCTTTATTGATGGGCCAGTTGCAAGGCTTGGGGTTGGGCCTGGCCTATGGATTTTAGGCCCATCAAACTTGCATCGGTTCTCCCCGGCTTGAAAGAACTCGACTCCAGCAAGTTTAAGAGCTGATTTAGACATTAGAAGTCTGTAGTTATGATCAGTGTTCGAAATATCAGTATCACGTTACGTATCACATTCTTGGGATACTGATATGTATCGATTATCGCATGAGATATATCGGTTATATCGTGTAATGTATTGCTGTTGTTGGAAACATGGGGAAACATTGGGAAATTGGTTGAATTTTTCAATGAAACTTCCGTGATTGTTAAAAAAGACATTAATTCACACTTATAAATCAAAATATTATAAAAATCAAGTACACAATAGTTTTCTTTGTATGGGGTCCTAATCTATGCGGTGTTTAACTGAATTGATGCAAGTATATTCAATGTATATTCATATAATTTATAAATGCAAGAAGACATGTGGAAACACAAGCAATATATTCAAAAGGAAAAGAAGAATCACTAGATTAGGTTACATGTTTGATTGATGCTTAGACACAGATTGCAAACGATTTGTGAGAAATTTTGAGTTTAAAAAAAAAAAATTCCACAACTCGGTCCATCTCCTCAAAATCTCGAAATCGAAACTCCCAATCCATGATTTTCCATGCAAAATGTGAACAATCATGGATTTGTAACAATTTGACACTAATTTAATATGATTTAAAGAAAATAAAATTATCGAAATTCGAAAATGCTCAGTAGATCGAACATGTGGGATATATCGCACTACTTGTGCGTTTCGTATCGCACTGGTGGGATACAAGATATATCGTGGGATATATCGGCCGATATCATCGATATTTAAAACACTAGTTATGATCCATGTAGCATCAAAGAGAGGTCCTTGGATGAGAAACTTCTGGTAACCACCTTGGTGCGTAGAGACGATTTGGTCGTCAAGAACATCAATGGCCACATTTATAGGTGGCAAAATGGTTGGAAGTGTGATAACTTGTTCTTTGATATCATTTTCAATGTGGTGCCCACAATAGATGGAATGATCTTCCACATTGAAAGTGTGACTAATAGGTATTCTAGTGTGAGATCTAAAACATAAGCGTTAGTACTGATCTTCTTTATAATTTGAAGGGTCCCGCATTGCAAAGACAAAACTTCTTCAAGGGTTCAGCGGGTAATTGTTCAGGACGACTATTGGCCATAACCATGTCGTCTTCTGCAAATTTGACAAAACAACGTCTTGCATCTACATATTACTTATAACTTTCATTACTTGCGGCGATATTGCGTCAAACCTCCTCATGCACCTGCTGCTTATGGTGAATGAAATTATTAACTTCTGCATTTGGTCTCAACTCTATGGGTAAAGAAACAAAATCTATGACATGCTAGATATCCTGCATCGAAGGCAACTCCTCAAGCAGATCATCAGGAATCAAACTTAGAAGTCATGAAGCATGGATTTAACTTCATTAGGAATACGTTCATCCTAATCAGTAATAGGCTCCTACACCTGTTTTGTGACTGGAGCGAACATTATGCCTTTCTCCTTGCTCTTTTTCTCGAACTTCCGCATTGGGAGAATACGGGAGTTAAAGAGAGCAACTGATGTCAATGATTGGGGCGTAGATGAAGGAGGTGAAGTAGGCTATAATGGGTGAAGCTAGATCCAATGATCTCGCCATAGGAACGTATGCTTGTTGGCCTCACCGTCGATTTGTACCTTCCAATTAAAAAGCCAAGGTCAACTGAGAAAGATGTGGATGATATTTGTTGGAATTATGTCACACCAAATATCGTCCTCATATATGCTGATTTTAAAGGACACTAAACACCTTCGAGTCATGGGGATGGCAGTGTCGTCGACCAACACAATCTTATATAGTTTTGTATGACTTTCAATTGACAACTTGGGCTTATCAATCACAGCTTGAGATATGATGTTCATTGCACTGCCACCATTGATGATCATGTTACATAAACTACCCTGACATTCTACTCGCGTATGGAAAATAGTGATCCATCACCAGTTTTCCTCTTCCTCTTCAGTGGTGGTAAGGAGGCGGCGTATGATAAAAGTAGGGCTTTCAACCGCAGTTTCAATAGGAGGGTCATCGAGCTATGATGATTGCTCTGCATAGGGTTGTTCCATCTTGATGTGCTCATCATAATACTCAGGGTTGTCCAGGTAGTAGGGGTCCTCATTACTACAATAATGGAGGTTCCTGGCTTGTGGACACTCATTAGAAAAGTACCTTATTTGCCCGCAACAATAACAATCAACACCTCACCATTCTCGCTTGAGAGGACAATTAGGGTTAAGACCTCACCCCCCTATTGTCATGCCCCTACAGCACTGGTTGCCTTTAGTATGAGTTTTGTGGTGAAGGCCACTACAAGGGTTGTGGTGGCCTCACAAGCGGCGTCTACAACTGGGGGGCGCGGCTGAAAATGGTAGGGAGGTGGTTGGTAGCCATGTGGTGGAGTCGGATTAAGATGTGCATCGGGAACTTTTCTTCCAGAAGGTTCCCCGACCGGAGAGCCAAAACATCAGAGTGTTGCTGCAGCTGTTGTTCAACTCATCGAGCCTTCCGATGAACATTATCGACTGACTCGAAATCATACATGATTATCTCGCGCTGGATCTCTTGGCGTAACCATGCTCAATAGTGGTTAGCTGTTACGAAGTCTATCTCTGTAAGCTTACAACTCACAAAAAGTTCATTGAACTTCTCAATGTAGTCATCCACTAATAAAGTTCCCTGTTTGAATGCAATGAGCTCCTAACGAAGAATATCCATGCCCTGCCCGATAGTAGTTAGCCGTTACGCGGTCTATCTCTGCAAGCTTACAACGGACACAAAGCTCATTAAACTTCTCAATGTAGTCATCCACTAATAAAGTTCCCTGTTTGAACGTAAGGAGCTCCTAAAGAACAATATCCATGTAATTTAACGGCAAAAACTTACTCTCCAGCTTTCTCTCATGTCAACCCCACCTAGTGACAACAGGATGACCCATGATGAGATTGTTGTCATCAATTCTTCGTCACAAGATTTTTGTTGGACCCTTTAACTTGACCTTGATAAAGACCACTCGCTAGACATCGTCCATGTTGTACCATACAAAATAACCTTCCAATGTTGTAATCCAATTGACAAAATCCTTTACATCAAGATGACCTGTGAAGTCCAAAACTTCAACTTGCACTTTCTTGGTGATATCATCTTTCTTGGGTGTCTCTATCAAGGCGTCAGATGCTCTCTCTAGAAAGAACCGTTGCATGAAGTCATAAATAGACTCCTGAGGACCCGTACCATTTCATTCACTGAAGGTTCAGGTTAGAACCCTTGTTGTGGATTTGAGTCACCATCAAGATCTCCAATGGGATCAGGTTGCTCTCCATGTAGTTGGTCAATAACAATTTCCAGGCTGGCTACTTTTGCGAATAGCCTAGTGATGCAATTGTCTCGTTGTTGATCAGTAAGCCTCCTTCAATATATGTTACCACTATTGGTGGACATTGTATCAGGGGGTGGTGTCGGAAAGTAATAGACAGGATGGATTGAGATTCTAAGGCTTCAATGAATTGAAATAGGGTTGGATTGGGGCTATTATTGGTATGGGATTTTGGACTTTTTAATAGACTATAATGGAGACTGAATTTGGAGTTGAATTTGGAGTGGAATATGAAATATGGCTTTTTTCCCTTCTAAGGTGCTAGAATGGGACTGATTTTTTATTTTTTTAGTTTTAATGGGCTGGAATGGGGCTGATTTCAGGGTTTTAATGGGCTGGAATGGGGCTGATTTCAGGGTTTTAATGGGCTGGAATGGGGCTGATTTGGGGGTTTTTTAATGGGTTGGAATGTGGCTTATTGTAGGGGGGTTTAATAGGTTGGAATGGAGCTGATTTTTAGGGATCTTAATGGGCTGGAATGGGCTGATTTTGGGGTTTTGACTGGGTAGAAAAACTTAAAGTGTGGGTTAATTTCTGTTTTGATTTAACCCAACATGATTCTTTTCCAAATCATAGAATGAACATACACATTAGACATATACACACACAAGCGCATGCACACAGACACGCAGATATTAAATTGCCGAATTCATCCCACAAATAATATCACAAATAGAGCCATTGCAACAGCCATGAAGGGGGTAGTTCCCCATCCAGGAGCCACTTTACCATGTTCTGAATTCAATGGTTTCAATAAATCCCTTGTCCGTCTTTGGCCCAGATCTAGAACTACCCTCAACATATGTTCTGCACTAAATAAAGTTGCTGCTTTCTAAGTGCCTTTTTCCTAATTTCTCATGCAATTAGAGTACCCGACTTATCAAGCTCTCCCTAAAGGCAATGATTCTGAAGGGCTCTAGACCATAGATAAGCTCAAAACTACAATTCTGCCAAGTATCTAGGTTTTAAACCTAGCTGACATCTTAATTGCTTGTAACATCACATCACGAAAGGAGAAAAAACAGAGAAGTGGTTCCCATGAGTTCTAGATGAATTAACATTGGAAAATGACAAAAACTTAAAATCTTATCAATCAAGCATCAAAAGATTTAGTATGAGCAAAGAGGTACCTGACCTTGATCTTCCTATCTTGCCGAATGGACTTGCATCCAGGGCACATTTTGTTCAAAATCTGTACAATTTCTGAAACGAAATATGGATGGTAAACGTTTGCTGGAAGCTTGAAAATCCCGAAGTGACCTGCAGATAATTCAATGTATTTGAGCTCAATCATCCATAAAAACAAACAGGTGTATCTCGTACAAGCCTTTTTTGTAAAGCATCCTAGGCTCACCCTCACAGTTTTTGATGTCACACGAGTCACATGTTGAACATTGAGAAGACAGGTTTGGCATCCCTAACCTAGGATCAGTCACGTCATTGGTCTCATCTATGACTATGGCAGAGAACTTTTTCTGAAACAGTTATCCAAAAAGCATTACAGTCTAAATGAAGTGGCAATGAAAAAAATTAATAATCACAGCAGTAAAACAAGGGGAAAAGAAACATTTGTAGTGTGCTTGAATCTTGAGCTACGCTAACATTACTGGACCACTCTATTAGATACAATGCATGTCAAAAATCACAAAACCATGAGAAAAGAAATACAGAATTGAAGCAATTGTTGGACCAAACAAAGCATAACCATGTGTGCTCTGGACTCATGGCTCAAAACAACTTGGTCGAAGATGTTACCAGCGGTGTTTCTTGAAATAGATCTAAAGCGAGAGTTCACCAAAAGGGGGTTGATTTCATCTTTTAAAAGTATGTCTAATTGATAGATCATGGTTCTAAAAGAAACAAAGAAAAATTCAGGTGGGAAGTAAATTCACTCAATGGTTTCAAGTTGCCATCTTAGATCAATTGCCATCTGAGGGCCCATTTGGGCGCACCATCAAAATGGGGGTTCTTAAAGAAACCCTCATTTTGATCTGAAACGAGGATTTTGCAACCATTTGGAAACCATCCCTCAAACATCGGTTTGATCCCCCACTCGTCGAAATAGGCTCTAAAAAGCCTACTCGCCAATTGGTTTTGGAGAATCAGCTTTTGCAGCAACCCTCATTCCTAAGAACCGGCATTTTGACGGTGTGTCCAAATGATCCCTTAGGGTGTTTGGAGTTGAGGGTCATATTGGAGATAACATAGTTCAACATGCATATGGAAAACTCTATCACGAAGAGTGGTGGTCATCCAAGGTAAATCCAGGCTCTTTTGGGTCTCAGAGCTGCGTTGAACTTTGAGCTCTTGTGGATATAATTCATTTGAGAGGCCAGCCAATAAATTCAATTGGAACAATTTTGCTTTAACCATTGCTACCATTATTCTCTGTTGATTGCATTAAACACATCTCATTTATACTAATCTCATGTAGAATGGCACAGCCAAGTTATATCGGGTCACGATATCAAAGATTCCAACTACAGAACTAGACTGCAGTTTGAATAAATGAATTGAGAAGCATTTAGGACAACATGTCATAAAAGAACCTAATGAACCACATAGTAGACCTTTTTACATGTATTAAGCATGGAATCAGAATAGCAAAAGCAATGGGATATTGCTCACATGCTGAGGAAAACTACTGCTATACTCATATTGATCTGAGAATAATCCAAAAGATTAAGAGCAGGGGAGAAGTCCACAACCGCCACCTATCTAACCATTCATGCACATACTCCATATTCCATATACTGTCCTAGTGACAGCACTTGATAATAAATATTCCACACCGATGTTGCAAACAACCACTATGAATACAAGATACATGGTAATAACTCTTGCAATAATCTTGTTTTGGTACGTGACAAGCTTAATCCATGACAAGTTAATACATAATGGGAGAACAGAGAAACCCAAAAAAACAACAGGGTACAAATTATGGAACAAATAATTTTCAGAAAGACCTAAAATAATAAATAAATAAAACACTTACCATCTCTCCTTCAGTCAAAATATCAAACTTTATACGAGTCATGAGCCCTGATGGAACAGTCCACGCCTTCGATTCTATAATATTACCATTATCCATGCTGGTAATAGTTATTTTACCATTGTCCATGCTGGTAATAGCCTGCAAATTTCTGCAACTTATACATTAGAACTTCATATATTTGAAACTCCACTTCATATATTTGAAACTCCAAGAAGAAGCAGCAATTCGTTAATCTTGTATTTGCCACTAAGAAAAGGGACGAAAGATTAAGGTACCATCTTAAACAATAGTAACAGTTCTAACCCACTATAAATAAAAAGGTGCATGATAGGAAAAGTAAAAATTAAAATTTAAAATTAAAATTTTTAAAAAAAAAAAAAAAAAGACCAAAAGCACAATAGATCTAATCTGATTTTAGGAGTAGCACCAATAAGTAATAAGATGAGGGGACGTAGACTTGAATAATTTTATCATGTGCAATGGAGACCAAGAATTGTGCTGGTTAGGAGCCGGTTCAAGTTGAAGGTGGTAAAGGGGCAAGGGGAAGGCCCAAGAGGACATAGGTGGAGGTCATAAGAAAAGACTTGATGACCTATGGTCACTGAGGATATGATCCTTGATAGAGTGGATTGGCGGAATAAGATTCATGAAGCCAACCCATGTGTACCGTGACAGCCGATATGAGGTCATAAAAGTCATTATGTAAAGTTAATAGTGATAACCGTTACACGTTATGGGATCGTAGTAACAGTTGTTGCAGAAAAAACAACCAATAATGGCCATTACATCTCCCGTAACGGCCCATTATGCCCCCATAAAGGTTGTAACGGCCCATTACGAGGCCGATACAAGTTTTTCGGTTTTTTAATGTGAGAAAGAGAGAGAGAGAGAGAGAGAGAGAGAGAGAGAGAGAGAGAGACCGTGACGACCGTTACAACCCGTATAACGGTGGTCGCCACTACGGCCACCGTTACCGTTACGGAATACCTTGAGCCAAACCCAATTAGTCGGATAAAGCTTGTGGTGTAGCAGTAGGGGCATTAAGCAACATAGAAGACACTTCGCTTTTGACCGAGCATAGTGTCATTGGAAAAGAATATACCAATTCAAATAACATGAGTCTCAAACCCTCCAAAAAGCTTCTTTGCACAATAAACTTCAAGGGTGAGGTTAAATGAAAATATATACTTTTTAATCGTAGTCTAGCATAATACAAACCTCTTTAACTTTGAGGAAATGCAAAATACCAAGTTTTCAGATGCTACTACAAGAATAACTGCACATTCTAATATCTCTTAAAATAAGAAATCCCCACATTAATTGTCGGCACAATGCCAGCTTGTCTCCAGTCCAATTCCCATGCAATGTATGTTAGTTAATTGAAAAGTATTAAACCATCATGCATCTGCATCTTTTAAATTCTACACAACTCCCCCATTACAGTACAACATCACAAATGTGTGGTCATCAGGACCATTGGTTTGACGGCCCAAAATCGATGGGATTTAACTCTGACAGTTATCTGATCAGTGGCCTGGATGATCTGGGTTGTCCAAACCCTGCAATTTTTGGCCAGTAGGCCATCTATGCTGCAGCCCATCATATAACATCCCAATCACCACACACGTTTGCCACATTACCATGAGGAGGGAATTTCACACACCTTTGACAGAGCAGCATTTCTCTAATTAGGAATCATTAATTTAAGGCCCATTTAGAACTTTGCAGGTCCTTTGGCTACCTGGAAAGATCCTGGAAAGGAACCCATTTCCTTAAGTAACCCTCCTTAAAGGCATTTGGATGTTTGGAAAGGCCAGGAAACAGATTCCTCCTGGATAGCCTTTCCAACTTAACAGTCTTTTATTTTTTCAAGGTAATAACTGGCGTGCCAATCCGAAACATGATAGAGAATTAGAGACAGTCTCTTTCCCAGGGTATCTGTTTCCTCAACAGACACCTGCCGACACGAAAACAGACCATGATATAGAACACCCACCGACATTGGCCATTGTTATAGTCACATCATCACAAAGGTTTACACCGCAGTATACGTTTCCTGAACATTCCAAACAGCCCTCGAGAAATAAAGATTCATATCCTAATCCACACCCAAACACTTCAAAACCGTACTTCGGCAAACCCACATCTAATCACATTGCAATACAGAACTACAATTGTCGAAATCGGTTTCAGGTGTATACAAAGAAAACACGACGCATCCTCAACTTGAAATTGGACCAAATTCAGACAAGAAAGAACTCAGAGAACCAACTGCATTGCAATCTTCCATTCAAAAGAACACCATCCACGAAAATAATCAAACCAAGACATGATTTCTCACATGCATTGCCTATCGCCCACAAGTATAGAGCTTGAAACCCGAAAATCGACATGACAAACATCATCATCTCATTAAAAAAAAAAAAAACAAAAAAAAAAACAACGAATTTCCACAAATATAGCAAAACCCATGACAGAAATTTTGAGAAAAAAGAACTACGAGTCCATGCAAGATCAACAACCTATACAACCCATGAACAAAAAGAAAACAGATCACTACAGAGGCATGCAAACATCATCTAGAAGTTTTTAAAGAAAAAAACAGCATAAAATTCGAAAATAGCTTACAGAAACAGAGAACGAAAACGAGAAGAAAAATAGAAGAAGAACTGATTTTGTTTTTCTTTCTTCTCTTTTCTTTTCTTTTTTCTCTGCAACGAAAACCTGAGAAGTCTTTAAAAGGTAGGAAAGATGGAAGATCGGAGATGACAAGAAGAGAATTTTTTCTACGCTTGCGAAGAGAGTTTGGGAGAGGCTCCGTAAACGAGCATAGGCTTCCAGAGCTGTCTTAGGACCTCGAAGGAGGTCTGTGATTGGCTGATTGCCTGACTGCCCGTAGTCACGGGGGGCGTGCCTACAACTGATCTGGCATCATGTAGGGGGGGAAATATGCATCAGATCCACTCCGTTCATCAGGTTTTCCGTAATATTTTCACCGTGGATCCTAAGAATTAGTATAGTCCAAAACTTATGTGGGCCGCACCTTACGTAACCGTGTAAAATCATCGGTAAGAAATTTAAATTGACTTCGTGGCCGATGTAAGTCTTGGAATATTATGATTCTCGGTGGATCGATTCATCCTTATTTTTAGAATCAGATGAGTAGATTCGATAGTGTATAGATGGCACGGTGGACCCAAAATACAATTTGGACGGTTTTAATGGTGGGAAGTATGCAAGATCAACTGTTCCCTATTGGTTAGACCATCTAAGATTTTAATCGGCCCGATCTTTAGCTTTCAGACCAAAGATAGGGTGTCAAATCTGATGGACGGACTGGATCTCATCTAAATGAAGTCCTCCTGTCAGACAACGAATCGTCTCGCCCCCACGTGAGTACGAGGAGTCGCGCTAGCGTTTTCGTTCGGTGAAGGTTTCTTGCCAGTGGAGAAGGGGTTATTTATCCAGGTGGCCTCGTGAGGTGACTTGGTTGTGCCAGAAGCTTGTAAAGATCGAAATAATAAATTTCATCCTGAATTCGCTTTTTTACTTTTCGCATGATTAAAATACTCAGTCTTTTTCAATTTTAAGTTTGAAATTATCTATGGTGCAGTGGTGCACAACTACATTAATATTTTGCATTAATTTTAAATTATTTTTTTTCTGTACAGTTCATCTGTGATGAATTTTTTTCTCCAAATTTATACTGAAAATATGAAATTAAAACCTCTACATGTGAATGGGATGGATTTGCTTTAGGATAATTCAATGGGTGGTCATTTGCTTCTTTTATTTTTATTTTTTTCATGAGAAGAGAGGATGGTGGTTTTTTGCTCCATTTTTTCTTCAATATTCATTCTTTTTCTTTCATTCAGTATTCCTTATTTACCTTTATAAAAAAATTTAGATTTTTTTTTTTTTGTATAAATGATGAAGGTTTGTAAAAGAAAATAAGGTGTAGAATAATAATATAATGGATAAATTTTTATAATGGAATGATGTTGTAACTGATAAATTTTTCAATAGAAGAATATTATAATGCATGGATTTTGTAATGGAATTATGTTGTAATTAATAAATGTGATAAATATTGTGATGGGTAATTGGATGAATTTTTATGATGGAAGAATGTTAAGAAGGAAGTATGTTGTAATTGATGAATGTTGTATAATACATTGTCCATATTTACCGCGGATCGCCCATATTTCTAATGTGGATCATCGATATTCAGTATAGAATTAGATTGTTGATAATCATTGTGGATTGTTAATATTTAACATATAATTATATCGTTGATATTCAATGTGAATCATCGATATTTAGTGTGAATCGTCGATACTCATTGTGGATCGTTAATGTTTCTATTGTGGATCGTATATATTTACTATGGGGTATCAACCCAATGAAAATTAACACAACTCCCTCGTTACATGATTGATTTGAGTGATATTGTATTTGTTGGAAAGGTAATTCAATGAACTTTTAAATGACTTTGGAATCATTCTCATTTTGACACTATTTTAATTGTCCGAAAGTAGGCCCAAATTTATCATTCACCGTAGGATCGCTGATATTCACTATGAGGTACTAATCCGATGAAAATGATCATACTCTCTTGTCACATGTCTGATCTAGGTGATCTTATTCTAATTAGGAAGGTAATTTGACTATCGTTCAAATAAATTTATAATCATATCATATGGACACCATTTGATTATCTAAAAGTATGCCCAAAGTTCATCATTTATTGTGGGATCGTTAATATTCACCATGGGTGATCAGTCTGACAAAAATGTCCATAATTCTCTCGTTCCATGTCTGATTTAAGTGATGTCGTCCTCATTAGAAATGTAATTTAATGAGATTTCAAATGGCTTTAGAATCATCTCAACGCCATTTAATTAGAAATGTAATTTGATAAACTTTCAAATGGTCATTACTCACTCGTTACATGTCCGATTTAGCCTACAGTAAATGATGGACTTTAAGATTATTTATTGGACAATTAAATGAGATCCAAATAGTATGATTGTAAAGGCATTTGAAATTTCATATAATTACATTTCCAACAAACACAAGATCATACAAATCGGACACGTGACGAGAGAGTTATGAATGTTTTCGTCGAACTGATACCCCATAATAAATATCACTTATCTCACAATGAATAATAAACTTTGATCCTACTTTTTGGCAATAAAATTATTTCAAATGATATGATTCTAAAGCCATTTAAAAGTTCATCAAATTACATTTCCAATGAGCACAATATCACCAAAATCAGATATGTAATGAGAGAGTTATGATCATTTTCATGGACCGATACCCCATACCCCATAATGAATATCAACTATCCCACGGTAAATGACAAAATTTGAGCCCACTTTTTAGGTTATCAAATGTTGTCAAAATGAGATGATTCTAGAGCCATTTGAAATTTCATCAAATTACATTTTCAACGAGCACAATATCACCTAAATTAGACATATAACGAGGGAGTTATAGTCATTTTTGTCGGATGGGTATCCCACAATGAATATTTGCGATTTACAGTGAAAATATCAGCGATTCATAGTGAATATTAATGATGTAATTCTACATTGAATATTAGTGATCCAAAGTAAATATGGGTGATTCATAATAAATATCGATGATCTATCATACAACATTCATCAATTACAATGCATCTCAACATTCTTCCATTATAACAGTTATCTATTACAACATCTATTCATTATAAGGTTCATCACATTCATCCATTATACCATTATTCCATTACAACATTCCTCTATTACAAAATTCATCAATTATTTGTTGTTAAAAAGGATGTCTTAAATCTGAAAAGTTCTGCAAAAAGTTCGACTAGTTGAAGCAAGTTTGATTCGAAGTCCAACAATAATGTTTCTAAAATTTATGAGGTCTTCGACCAGTCGAGGAACAGGCTCGACCAGTCGAAGCCCTGGCTCGACCAGTCGAAGGTTATGCATATGGTGCGCGGATTCTGCGCGGACTGCGTAAATTTGAGGTGGTTTCAAAGAGGTGCATAAGTGGAGTTTCCTAAACTATAAATAGGAGTCCTTAGGGCCATTCTAAGGTATGCTAAGACTTTCTAAAGGGGTTTCAAGGGTTCTTAAAAGGGTTTTAGGGTTTTTAAAGGGTGTAGCAAAGGTGAGATTCGAGGTTGTTCGAATCGGGTAAGTCCTTTCTCTTTGTAATTTCTATTTTCATAGTAGAATTCAGTCACTTTGTGCTATGATTTTTTCCCGAAAGGGTTTTCCATGTTAAATCTTTATATTTTCTTGTATTTGGTTAATGTCATTGGATTGTTATCCTAGATCCATATCTATGTGATTCTACAGCACAAATCTCCAATAAGCGGTATCAAAGTAATCGTTGGGGCATGATCTGAATCTGAGAGATAGGCAATAATGGTAAGCACTAGGTATGATATTGAGAAGTACTCAGAAAAAAATAACATTGAGTTATTGAAGATTAAGATGATCAGTTCCTTAATCAAGCAAGACGAAGATGGTGTTCTTGAGGAGCGAAAGTCTTCTATAACTAATGATAATTGGAATACTCTTGATAAGAAGGCTTTATCCTCGATTCATTTATGTCTCACGAATGGGGTTCTCTACAATGTAATGAGGGAGAAAACTACATGTAAGTTATGAGTGAAGTTAGAGGATCTCTATGAGAAAAAATCCTTTGAAAATTGCCTACACTTAAAGCGTTAGTGGTATAACTTTAAGATGGCAGAGGATGGATATCTGGAGGCTCACATCAGCAACTTTAATAAATTAGTTTGCAAATTGTTATATATGGAGGAAGTGATGAAAGATGAGAAACAAGCATATATGTTGTTGAATTCTCTTCCGGCATCATATGAGTCATTCAAGGACACAATGTGTACCACGAATAAAACCCTTAGTGTCGACACCGTTATCTTAGCCCTTCATGGGAAGGCCATAAGAAAGCTAAACGGAGACATGAAGACATCTTCTGATGCATTGTTTACGAGGGCAGGAATTCTGAACAAGTTACAAGATCTTCAAGTTCTAGATCCAAATCCAATGGCAATGGCAAAGTAAGATAAAGTGCTGGAATTGTGGGATGGAAGGACAGATGAAGAATGACTGTACAAATCCTAAATCTAAGAGAGAAGAATCTGAGGCTTCATACAGGGAGGCCAATGTTGTCACGTCAGATGGATCGAGTGGATGTGATGGTGATGTCTTGTCTGTGTCTACGATCAGATGCCCATACGATGATCATAGGAGCGAGTGGATTCTAGACATAGGGGCATCCTTTCACATGACTCCTCATCGGAGTTGGTTTGCCAGTTACAGAGAGTGTGATAGTTGACGGGTATTTATGGGCAATGACAATGCTTGTAATGTGGTAGTTGTTGGTATGATGTGCATCAAGATGTTCGATGGGATGGAGCATACCTTGACTGATGTCAGACACATTCCTGATTTGAAAAAGAATATGATTTCTCTTGGTGTACTTAAGGCAATGGGCTGCAAGTACGCAGGTATTGATGGTGTCCTTAAGGTATCTAATGGAGCATGGGTAATCATGAAAGCACAACGACTCGATAACATGTACAGGTCGATCGGAAGCATTTCAAAAGGTGGGGCTGGAATGGCTATAGTGGATTACACCTCTGCACGTGTGTGGCATGCTGAGCATGGCAACATGAGCGGGTAAGGCAAGAAGGTTAAGACGCGTAGACAGCGATACAGATCAGGTAGAGCAGCCACTTGTGAGAAGAATCATACAACATAATCGCAGGATAGCGGCGAGGTACATGAATGACTCTAATATCGCATACGCTCTAGTTATAGGCAAGGGTGATCCGTCTACTATTCAGATGACTCTAGGTGAGTCTGGTGTTGAGAAGTGGAAGGTAACTATGGACGATGTGATGGACTCATTGTACTAGACTGACACATGGGAGCTGGTGTAGCTTCCAGTGGGCCGGAAAGCGGTTGAATGCAGGTGAATCTTTAAAAGGATACAACATGGATAGAAAGCGAGGCTGGTAGCGGAGGGATATACTCAGAGAGAATGGATCGACTTCTCAGAAATATTCGCGCCGGTGGTATAACAGATGACTATTAGATCCATATTAGCGCTAGTTGCCCAATACAATCTTGAGTTAAAAGGATAGATGTAGAGTCTAAACTTTTACAAGGAAAATTAGAAGAACAGATTTACATGAAGCAATTAGAGCGGTTCGAAGTTTAAAAGGGTCGAGAAAAAGTTTGCAGGAGGTCGTTGCACGACCTGTCACCTAGGTGGTGGTTTATAATTTGATTCCTTTATGGTGAGTCAGGAATTATATGTTGATGACATATAGATCGCCAATCATGACTTGTCAAAAATTAATGTACTAAAAACTCAGTTAAGTGGGACATTCAGAGTGAAAGATCGGAGGGCTGCAAAGAAGGTTCTCAGTATTGATATTCATATAAACTAAAAGAGGAGCAAGCTCTGGTAATCACAGGTAGAATACCTTTAGTAGGTATGTGATGGACCAGGTAAAGTCAGTGAGTATTCCCCCGCGGCTCACTTCAAGTTTTCGTTAGGACATGTCCCAAAATAGATGAGGAAAAGCAGTATATGTCTCATGAGCCTTATTCAAATGCAGTTGACAGTGTATGTCATGATCTGTGTTAGACCGGTGATTTCACGAGCAATTGGTGTTGTAAGCAAATACTCCAGCTAGCAACATTGGGTGGCGGTGAAATGGTTACTTCGATACATTCGAGGTATGAAGGACTACGTCTTATCTTTTGGAAATACAGGGGCAAAAGTGGTTAGGCATGTGGATTCAGATCCGACAAACATGCTCACCAAGGTCGTTCCTATAGAGAAGTTCAAGTTCTGTGCGATTTCTCTGGGCTTGACGATGGCGTAAAAGAAGGACGAAGTGTGCACAAGAAGTATTGATGAAGCTATGGTGAAAAGCAAAGATAAGAGAAGAGATCAAAAAGCTACATGTTTGAAGATTTAAGATATGGTGAAGATTGTTGTTAAAAAAGATGTTTTAAATCTGAAAAGTTCTAGAAAAAGTTCGACTAGTCAAAGAAAGTTTGACTCGAAGTTCAACAATAATGTTTTTAAAATTTTCGAGGTCTTCAACCAGTCAAGGGACAGGCTTGACCAGTCAAAGCCCTGACTCGACTAGTCGAAGTTTACGTAGATGGTGTACGGATTCTGCGCAGACTGCGTAAATTTAAGGAGATTTCAGAGAGGTGCAAGTGGAGTTTCCTAAACTATAAATATGGATCCTTAGGGCCATTTTAAAATATGCTAAGGCTTTTTAAAGGGGTTTCAAGGGTTCTTAAAAGGGTTTTATGGTTTCTAAAGGGTTATAACAAGGGTGAGATTCGAGGTTGTTCAAAACGGGTAAGTTCTTTCTCTTTGTAATTTCTATTTTTATAGTGGAATTCTGTTACTTTGTGCCGTTGTTTTTTCTTGAAAGGGTTTTCCACGTTAAATCTCTGTGTTCTCTTATGTTTGCTCGGTGTCATTGTATTGCTATCCTAAATCCATATCTGTGTGATTCCGCAGTACAAATTCCCAACATTATAATATTCTTCCATTATTAAAATTTATTAATTATAGCATTCTTCTATACGTTATTTCCTTTCACAAACTTTTATTGTTCATTCCAAATTAAAAAACATTAAAAAAAAAACAACTATAAATGAAATTAATGGACGAAGAAGGAAGAAAGAATAATGAAGAAGAAAGATAGCTAAAAAACACTATCATTCCCTCTCATGAAAAAATGGAAGAAGGAGACGGAAAAATGACCCTCACATGGAAGGGCTCCGAATTTTGATCCATTCATATCTTATGTGGGGTTCACTGGGTTATTTTAAAGTAAATTCATATTATTTAGATGTAGGGATTTTTAATTTTATGTGTCGCCTCAAATTTGAGGACAAGACTTATCATAAATGAATCACACAAAAGAAAATAGTTTATAATTAATGCACAACATCAATGTAGTTGTAAGCTATAAAGAACTTCAAACATAAAACTAAAAAGACTCATTCATCAATTCATAGTTATTCAATTAAGATGAATGGATCAGATCCACAAAATAGTAGGTTGAATTTTCATTTTGGGTGGAGCCCATGTCTCTTTTAAAAGAATATTTCATTTTCTAGTACAAAATTTACTTTACATGGCACGAATGTGGTAATGGACATTTTCGTCATCCAATAAATGAAAAAGTGAATTCATGAATACAATTTCTTATTTCCAGTACGTACGAGCACTTACCGCAACCAATCCACCTTAAGAGTCCATTTATACAAATAACCCGTGGAGAAGTTAAATTGTAGCCTATGTTTGTATTTAATTGTAGGATTGCCCTCGTTTAGATCGATCCAATACGCGATACAAAATCTCGGTTGTTAAAAATGCTACAATAATATCGCGATCAATGAATTAGATGATATTGTCACGAATTAACGCCTCACTTTCAATATCCAGTTTTTATCAATATATTATCTCGAAAATCAGATTTAAAAAAAGAGAAATTGTTCTATAAAAATGTATATTAATATTTTATTTTTTTAAATAAAGTTAAATAATATTTTTTTTCGCAAGGTTTTTCCATTAATATCTCGAAAATTCGTCCAGAATCGTAAATCTCCGAATAAATTTTCATGTGAACGAGATTTGTCATGGTGTGACAAGACGGCTGTAGTTAATAAAGAAGGCATCGTAGATTTCCGGTGTTCAGCTTGAGAGAGATGCTGAGTCACTCGCTTCACACCATGATAAGATAAAACGTCTGATAGATCTGAATCGTTCGTCAAGCGATCCACAAATGTTTAGGTCCACTGATCAAAAATCATGATCATAAAGTTTGGTGGTCTATCGTGGACACGGAATTTGGAAAGTTGGTCAATCTCAACCGTTACTTTATTCCGTACAAATATCGATCACCAGCCAATGATCGTGCCAACCTAGTTTGGAACTTGGCATTTCCTGATTGGTTGGGATGTCTGATGAACAGATTGGATTTTACACATATTCCTGGTGTCCACTTTTGAGGCGAATGTACTCGCATAGCTCTCCAAGATCTTTTTTCTATAAAAAATATGAGTGGCTATCGGCAGCACGTACACACGTACGACATATGTAAAAGATCCCATTGGTCGGGTGAACCAAACAATGAGAACTGGATAGTTGTCCATATTATCGTACACGTGTGGGATATTATTGCTTGACCAGCCTAATTTTCCAGCCATAATGGTGGCCCACCAGATGAAGGACTCGATCCTGCTCGCACGTGAAACTTCTACAAGGAGAGAGCATCATGATGCATGCGAGTTTCCTATAGCACTAATCCTCCACGATGCATTATAACATCCACTCCGTCCATAGTTCCACAGTTAATGTTAAGACACGAGCACAAATTCAAACATATATTAACTCAGGTGGGCCACACTATAAAAAATAAGTTGATTGGCAGCGGTGAACCTTTCTTGAGGCTACCATAATGTTTATATGTCATCTAATTCTACTCGGAAGGTGATTCCCACTGTGATGTGAGCGGATTAAGTGTTACCCTTAGGGCCTGTTTGGCCGGGCGAATCCCGTGGGATTAAGAGGGATGGGATGGATTTTAAGGTAATGATGGTGGTGTCAGTGGATTGGTTTAAGATCCATGGAATTGCTATATCCCGGGACAAGTTCACTGGATCTGTTTGGCACACCCGGCATATCTCGGGATTTTACCTTCCAACCCGTCCAACCAAGGGATGGGATCAATTTTAAGGTAATGATGGTGATCTCAATGGATTGTTTTAAGATCCATGGGATTACTTATATCCCAGGACAAGTTCACCGGGTCTGTTTGGCTCGTCATGCATGTCCTGGGATATTGTGATCCCATCCCTCCTAATACTATGGGATCAGTCGGGCCAAACAGGCCTTGACTATGTGGGGCTCACTTTGATGAATGTATTGTATACCTATGATGCCTATATATTTTTTCAGTTCATTCTACCATTTATGTTATCTTAAATTTAAGCATATCCAAATCTCCGGTAAACCATTATCACTATAATAAATGAAAAATGACCAATTAAAGCTTTTTTATGTCATAAAAGTTTTCGGTTAAGATGATCTTTGAAAATTCCCTTCATCCATGTTTGACTGAATGGATGGAAAATAAACATTATAGATCTACTTAAGGTGAGTCTTTGGAAGGTTTTAATAATAATTGTTCAATTACTAGGTATGGTCCACCAAGATTTGGTATACTTGATTTTTAGCTCATACAATAAAATAATACCAAAAAAATGAATAGACCAACACATCATCAGGTGGACCCTACAGTAAGGGTAACACCTACTACATAACACCTAATCTGCTCGATGGCTAGGATGGAGGGCTGTACATTGAGCCGAGCCGAGTCGAGGTGAGCCAAGCTCGACTTGACTTGTCCATGCTATACTCGAGTTCGAGCTTGAGCTCGAGCTCGCCCTCGAGCCTGACATTGAAGCTTGGCTTATTTGCCAAAGCTTTCGAGTCGAGTTTGAGTCGAGCTAGTAGTTCGAGTCAAGTCGAGTTTATTTCGAGTCGAGTCGAGTTTACCTCAGTAGGGTAAGAGAAAAAAAAAAGAGGGAATGGGGACAGGTAGGGTTTTTTATTAAAAACTTTTAAGTTTTAACATCTTTTTTTTAAAAAAAAAACATATATATATATATATATATTATATTTAATATTAATATAATATATATAAATATATTATTAAAATATATTACTCGAGCCGAGTCGAGCTCGAGCTCGAGCTTCGAGTCGAGTCGAGTTGAAATACACCATGGTCGAACTTGGCTTGAACTCAACTCGAGCTTTAGTAAACAAGCTTGACTCGCCTTGAGTCGGCCTTTCAAGCCGAGTCAATCCGAGCTGAGCCGAGTCGAGTCGAGTGAGCTTTTGAGCTAGCTTGACTCGTGTAAAGCCCTAGACGGAGGGAAAACACTTCTAGAACTCTGTTTGTTGTGTTGTGGTCTATTTAAGTGAGGAAGACAAGGGTGAATCTTTAAATTCCTCAGTTTGTGTTTCACTCTCGTTCTAACTAGCTAGCAAACCTGATAATATAACATGAACATCTCTATGAGTCACTTGTGTGCTAGGGTTTAATGGGTTCCTCGTTGATCAAAAACTTGTCCACAAGTGTTCATTGAGGACGAATTGGATAGGAAAGGCCACGCCACCCTGTGGTGATGAAATGTTTTGTGAGCACTGATTGGCTGACAGTTTGCAGGTTGTACACACTGTCACATGGCCGGCCAATCAAACCTCACCATATCATCTCACCATCTCACCACCAAGAGGGATGCCTATTAGACACTTACCTTGTAGATATTGACCTCACTATTTGTTGGAAAAGTTCTGTGGCCCATCATGATGCATGCATTTTATCCATGCCATCCATCTATTTTTCAATATTATGTTAGAGCATGAGCCCAAAAAAAAGGTATATCTAAATCTAAGGAGGACCACACCACAAGAAACTGTGGTGATTGAATGGCCATTATTTTCAGGGATTACAAAAGTTTTGAATCAAGCTGATATTTGTGTTTTCCCTTCGTTCATAATTGTGTGACCCAATCATATAAAAGTTTTGACTCAAGCTAATATTTGTGTTTTCCCTTCATTCAGAATTCTCTGACCTAATTAACTTGTTAGATAACAAATAAACATTACAGTGAACCTTGATAATTTTTTTAACCGCAGGTGTCCAATTACCACTGTTTTTCGTGTAACACGGTCTACTTGAGATCGGAATCACCTCTTTTGTTTTTATTTTTTGCTAATGCCCTGACATGAGCTGGTAAAATGAATGGATGGGTATATAAAACATATATATTATGGTGTTGCCCACATAATACTGACCGGTTGCTACTGGTAGCCATAGTGCTTGTGCGGGCCTCATTACCCAATCTGCATCCGTACGGGGAATCGTCCCTTAAGAGATATTTGCTTCATAACAGTTTGCTTATGGACCTCAGCTTTACGTCCCTTTTTTCACTTGAGAGCAAGTCCGATGAGGCCTAGTGAGATTTGATTAAGCCACATGGCTATGTCATAGATGAGGGCATGCAAAGGCATGTTTGAAGGTGATTTAGTTTGAGAGCGGATCAAATGTTACTTTGAGTAATCCGTTTGTGGGTATTTCCCTAACTGTGGGGCCCACCTTGTTGTATGTGTTGTAAGTTTTTCCAACTCATTTTAAGGCAACAAATCCAAATCTCAAGTGGATCACATCATAGGAAGCCACAGTCATTGAACTCTCACCATTAAAAGCTTCCTAAGGGCTACCTCAATGCTTATTTGACATCTAACCCGTTGACAATGTTACACAGACTTGAATGAAGGGAAACAAAAATTATCAACTTGATCCGTAACTTCTGTGGCCTCAGGAAGTTTTTAACAGTTGGCATTCAATTCCTATTATGTGGCCTACTTAGGATTGGGATCTACCATCCCTTAAACTGAGTTAGAAAAACTGATGGACGGTATTGACATACAAGACATACATCAAGGTGGCCCTATCGTTAAGGAAACATCTATTAACTTATCACCTCGGTGACAATTACACCCCATTTGGCACCTTGGATTTAGTGATAAATGGTTGTATTTCAAATCCAAATAGCTGCCTTTTGCATTTGAGAGCCTTATTTTTTGAGGTGAATGGAAAATTTTTAAATCTATCTTCTATTTTTCTTTTTTCTTTTTTATGTTTTTAAATCTCATCAAAATGTTGGGATTCCAGTGGAATATGAAGTAAATGCCTTTTTTTGCCTCATCTTTAAAGGTAGGAGAGTCACATGAATAACAAAGGTGTTTCTTAGCTACTAATCCATTGGATACCTGGCACATTGATGGCACCTCAAGACAATCTAATCATATCTAATCATTGCGTGCAACACTAAACTCATATCAATAGAATGATCTGGACAATCCAAACGGTGTACATATAAATGGATGGTTAAAAGGCATGATGAGCAGCCTATTCATTATCCTTGCATTTGTGGCTCACCTAAGGTTAGAAAGTTCCTCCTTTTTTGCTAATGTATATAATCATTGTATCAAATATGACGTAATAATAATAATAATTTGTGTTATGAAAGCTGATTTAGTTAATCAAATTTAAGTCCCATAAATATACTGGAGAATTCTAATACCTTTCAAATACAAGCTCCAAAACAAGAAATTTGGATTTACGAGCATTTCAACTAAGCACAAATGAGGATTGAGAATAACTTGATTCTAATGTAATTGTGATTTGAATTCCAATGCATTGCAAATCCAAGCTCCCAAACAGGCTTTTAAGCTGCTCCTATTTTGGTCAAGTACATTAATCAAACATTGAGTCTCACCGAACACTTGGTTTTCATTTACAACTTTCACAATTGGCTGAAAATCGATAATGATTACTTACATAATTGGTTAAAAATAGATAATGATTACTTATCCTTGTAACTTTGGTGACATCACTAACATTTGACATTGTCGATAGGACGTCATCCTTTTGGCATATAAACATCAACAATTGTAATTTTTTTTTATTAGTTTACTTATGTATTTGATTCTCATACTTTCTTTTAACCAAACACCCTAAAAGACACAATGGTGGTTCCCTTTGAATTACATTAGAAATTATAAAACCAAACAATCCTCAAGTAAAAGAGGACTCCCGTGGCAATTTCCACCACGAATAGTTAGGAGTGTACATCGAGTCAAACCGAGTCGAGCACTTGGCTCGGCCACTAGCTGACCTCAGCTCGAACTCGGCTCGGCTTTGTCCTTGAGCCTAACTGGCTAGCTCGGCTCGGTTCGGTCAGCAGCTTGGGTTGAGTTCAAGCCAAGATTGAGCCGAGTTCGCCTTTGAAGCATTTTCACAAACACCTGAACTGCACCTTCCAAATCTCACTATATTTGAGATAGCAACAATGGTTTTACAGTTATTTTATCAAACACCTTCTAAGCAACATAAAAATCATGAAAAAAGGGTGTTGGTTTCATATACATACCTTCCTTGTCACAAGCCACACTTCTTTGAGTCATTTCATCAAACAATTGGTGTCTAACATCAATATCAAAGTGACCGAGTCACCGAACTGGTTCGATTTAAGCTGGGCCAGCTTGAACTCGCCTCGAACTCATTTTTGAGCTCAAAAAATCAGCTCGACTTGGCTCGAATCGAATCAAGCTTTTTCAAGTCGAGTCGAGCAAGCTAACCGAGCTAGCTCAGTTCGTGTACACCCCTATGAATAGTTGGGCCATGTTTTCATAATCCACACCATTAACCTATTACTTTTAATGGTGGATTGATAAATGTCCATAAAGTGCCAAATTTGGTAGATCCAAGGCAAATGCTATTGGGATTTGTTGAGAGATGCAGCGTGCCAATGGTCTAGATTAGCTAACCATGAAACTTAAAACCCCGTTACAGTAGGTAAAGCGTCAAGGTCAATGGATCCATGACTGTAGGGCCACTGTTTTGTGACGTATGTATTTTATATCCACACTGTTCATCCATTTTACTAACTCATTTTAGTAAATCCAAAAAAGATATAAGTCCAGATCTGAAGTCGACCGCACCTAAGGAAATAATGGAGATTGAACATCCACTATTAAAAACTTCCTAAGGACCACAAAAGATTTAGAACAAGATCATACTTGTATTTTAACTTCTTATAACCTTATTAACATGTTAGATGAAAAATAAGCATCATGGGAGCCAAAAAAATTTTAATGGTGTGAATTTAATTTCTATTGTTTCTCACCATATGGTTAACTTTAAACTTGAACCTGATTCAGTTTACTTTATTTTATCTCATCTCATGCCCTCAGATGTGCAAGCAAACGAATTGACCGCGTGAATATAAAACACATGTATCACGGTGGACCCTGCAGTCACGGATCCACCTGCCTCGTGGCGCAGTTTAGGTACAACTCCCACAGCGACGTATCTAGAGACGGACAGTCCTGGTAGAGCTCTGTGGGGCCCACCGTAACGTATATGTTTGTCCATCCATTAATTTTCTAGTGCATAAGCCTAAAAAGTTGGGAGATCTGAGGCTTGATTGGACCACACTACAGAAGTCCGTGATGACAATGACGCCCACCATTGAAACCTTACCGTGATGTTTATTTGCCGTCCAACCTGTTCATGAGGTCAGATATACAAAATATAAATATAGGCTTGATCCAAAATTTCTGTGGCCTCAATAGGTTTCCAATGGTAGGCATTTCATTCCCACCATTTCTTGTGATGTGGTCCACCTGAGCATTAGATTAGCCTCCTTTTTTTTATTCATACCCTAAAATGATCTTTCAAAATGAATGGACCGCGTAGATACAACACATGCATCAAGAAGGGCCCGTAGAGCCACTGCGATGAGCGTCCGTCTCTAGATGGGTTCTGGTGCTGGTATTACCGGGTTCGACCCACCTCGTTGTTAACGCGATCCACCGAATCCGCGTCCTATCCATGCCTTTTGAGAAATTTACGACTGTACGACCCATTTATGGCCCATCTACATTTGTAAGCCCACTTCATTTTACCTCTCAAGAATAGGCCCCATATGTGCGGACAGCTTCCCAAAGGTCGAAAATGCCCCTCCTATATCAATTTCACTCCATTCTCTCATTTACGCCCAAATACAAGTCCAGACGCACCCATATCATCCCTATTTCTTAAATTCACCCATTTTCTTCACTAAATCTCCTTATACCATCACGTTACATCTTCCGTGTTGCATTCTACTCAAGACTAAGTGCATTCTTTTTCTGAAAGGATGCCAATGCATTGAAAGACGTGAAATCTTGAAGACTTTTTTCTGAAAAACATGTTTCACATCAACACACTCTTATTCTTTTTCTCGAACATAGATTTCACTGAGTGTCAGGGAGTGATTGGAGTTCGCGGTCAATTATCTTGAAATTTAAATTCTTGGTAAATTTTTAAGTGTTTACCTATAAGTTTGTGGTCAATTTCCAGTGGTCAATTTCATACATTACAAAGTCAATTTTACGTGGCTATCTAATAAACTCGAAGAAGTTCGCAGTCAATTTAACGAAGTTTCGCGGTCAATTTCACTTTGTTCCCGGTCAATATACTCAATTGATCGGTCAACTTCATGCACTACTTGGTCAATTTCACGTATTTTACCAGTCAAATTGTAGTGCATTTTTGTAATATGACTGTGAATTTGTAGTGCAATATTTTGTAATACGATTGTGAATGTTATATATTGAATGCATTTGTTGCTTTCTTTGAAATTGTGAATTTCTTACCACTACGATTCAAAATTCCAATAAGACATTCATTCCACGGTCAATTCTATGCATTTCACGGTCAATTCACGGTCAATTCCATGCATTTTATGGTTAATTCTATGCGAAAGCCCTTCACTTCACAGTCAATTCAATTCATTTCATGGTCAATCCCCTTCACTTCATGGTCAATTTTATGCATTTCACGGTCAATTCCTTTCACTTCATGGTCAATTCCATGCATTTTACTGTCAATTCTCTTCATTACACGATCAATTCCATGCATTTCACGGTCAATTCCGGCAATTCCCCTTCATTTCACGGTCAATTCCATGCATTTCACAGTCAATTCCCTTCACTTCACGGTCATTTCAATGCATTTCACGATCAATTCCCTTCACTTCATGGACAATTCCATGCATTTCACGGTCAATTCCCTTCACAAAAAAATGCATGGAATTGAATATGTGGACTCCACTATAATGTATATGATATATCCACATCGTCCATCTATTTTATTATAACATTTTGAGGTATCAGACAAAAAAGGAGGCTAATCCAACACTCAAATGGCTCACACGAAAGGAAACAATGACCTTAATTCTTATACCGTTGAAAGTTATTTCCTTAGCTGGGCCCACATTTAGGTGTTTTCATCATCTAACTCGTTCATAGGGTCACATAGACATGGATAAGGGGAAAACACAAATATTAGCCATATGCAAAACTTTTAAAGGCCCCAAAAAGTTTTTAATGGTAGGTGTTCGATTCCTGCTGTTTTCAATGGTGTGGTCCACTTGAGCTTTGGATCTGCCTCATTTTTTCGCTCATACCCTAAATTCAGCTAACATAACAAATGAACGGTGTGGATACGTCACATACATCACGATGGGCCCCACATTAATTTTATAAAATTCTCGATTTAAGTGTTAAAAAAGTAAGTTGTCACATCTACATTGGGAAAGATGTGGCAATTACCTAGGTGAATAATTGTTACCCATTTATATGGTAATTACAATTGAGCCCAAAATTAGACACACGCTCACTTTGCACTCATTTTCAATCACTTCAGGACCAAGAAGTGAGTGAAATTTAATGCGAAGTGAGTGAACTTGCCCTAGAAGTGAGTGAAATTGACTACGAAGCAAGGGGAAAATCATCGCGAACTGATGACATATTTGAGAACTTTGAAAATGTGACCGCTAAGTCAATCATATTTGAGATAATATAATGGTGGATTTCATACTACTCAGTCAAATCCACCTTATATATGTGAATACTAAACGAGTTATATTATTGTGTTTATTTTCAGAAAATAGCTTCGGTAATGATCATATCCTCATATGGTGGGGAGTTAGCTAGCGAAAATAATCGATACATGTACAAGGGTGGTTACTTCAAACCTTCAGTGGTGAGAGTTGACACTACGTATGAACAGCTTGTATCGAAAATGCATCGAGTTGTGAAGACTAGACCTGAGCATTACAATATAAGGTTGAAAGTACTGTAGCCTTGCACAAATGAATCAACCCCTTCAACTATAATTGAAGACGATGAAGATGTGAGAATGTTCTTGGAAGCACAGCTAAAGCATCTGGATCACTACATCCCTCTATTCATCAAGACAATGCACACGTTAATGAGGCAGTACTCGAAGACCTGGTGGCTTACAGTGCGTTCGAACATGACGCCCCAGCTGTTGTAAGTTTGGGTGAGTAACATGGATAGAAATATGAAGACATGACATCACCTTCATAGGTACCTCTAAGCCCAATACTCGAGCCAGCTTAGACATCGAACCTCATGACAAGTCAAGTGAGGGCGTCGGCTGACGTGAATCTCAGAAGTGAATATACGGCATCACCTTCATTTACAAGAGTAGACTTGCCCTCAACATTTAACACCAGAAACGTAAGTGGAAGCGACATTCCATTGCCCGAACAGGCTCGAACATCGAACTTCACCATCAGGCTTCCCATTGTGCCTTTCGAGGATGTTGGATACACCAATGCAGACCTGTCACTATTCATATCCACTTGATGACCCGATTGATATAGTCGTTGGTCAAACGTTTAAGGATAAGAGCTGGTGTAAGTATCTTTTGAGCTAATATGTAATTTGCAACAACTTTCAATAGAAGGTCCTATATTCCACATCCAAGAAATTCATTGTGGCGTGTATGAAAGATAAGTGTGAATGGAGGGTACATGCATCTACGGTGAATGAAGCGGGGATATTCAAGATTAAGACTTATAGATCCATAAATATATGTGGAATGTCATGGATGAAGAGCGACCATCGGCAAGCAAGCAGTAAGCTGGCCAGTGAACTGGTTGTCAATCGCATTAAGCAGCACTTGGGGTTAAGGCCGAATGACATTATATTCACAATACAAGAGAAGTATAATATTGTTATTGGTTATGAGAAGGCATGGCGTGCTAAAGAGATTGTAATCGATTGCGTAATGGGGTCTTATGAAGACTCTTACAAAGAACTCGCGATGTACTTGCATGAGTTGAGGATGGCGAACCCGGGGACAACGACCGCTTTGCTTGTGAATAAACAGATGATGAGATTTGAGAGATGTTTTGTTGCGCTCAGGCAGTACGTCAGAAGTTTTCAAATATCTCTGCGAAGGGTCTTGGTCATTGACGGGACGCATTTAAAAGGTAAGTACAAGGGTGTTCTGTTCGTTGCTACGGCTTTTGATGGCGACAATCATACTTTTTAGTCGCTTTTGGTATCGGAGAATCAGAGAACAACAACAGTTGGAACTGGTTCCTTACCTACCTTAACGATTCATTAGGGGATTGCCCTGGTCTTGTGATCATATTAGACCGGCATAAAAGGTCGAATGAAAGAAGTTCTCCAGGTCTTCCAAGTAGCAATCCATGGGTACTGCGCGTACCATATATATCGAAACTTGGTGGACACGTTCAAAGACAAGTCGTTAGAAATATACTACTGGCAAGCTGTAAAGACTTGCAGGAGGGTTGAGTTCAAAAAAATTAATGCATGATATCGAACATGCCAACCCCCTGGTACATGCATGGCTGAGGAAAATAGGGTATGAAAAGTGGGCATCTTCGCGCTTCCCTAGGAAAAAGATTCAATTTGGTCACTAAAAACATAACTGAGTATGTTAATGCTCTATTTAAAGAAGCACGAGAATATCCCGTTACTATGCTGATAGAGACGGTCAGAATAAAAATTCATGGAAATGCATGGCATTGACCGTGAAATGCATGGAAATGACTATGAAGTGAAGGGAATTGATCGTGAAATGCATGGAAATGACCATGAAGTTAAGGGAATTGAACAGGAAATGCATGGTATTGACCGTGAAGTGAAGCGGAATTGTTGGAATTGACCTTGAAATGCATGGAAGTGACTGTGAAGTGAAGGGAATTGACCGTGAAATGCATGGAATTGTCCGTAAAGTGAAAGGAATTGACCGTGAAATGCATAAAATTGACTGTGAAGTAAAGGGAAATGACCGTGAAATGCATGGAATTGACCGTGAAATGAAGAGAAATGATCGTGAAATGCATGAAATTGTCCGCGAAGTGAAGGGAATTGATCGTGAAATGCATGGCATTGACTGTGAAGTGAAGCGGAATTGTCGGAATTGACCGTGAAATGCATGGAAATGACTATGAAGTGAAGGGAATTGACCGTGAAATGCATGGAAATGGCCATCAAGCGAAGCGAATTGACCGTGAAATGCATAGAATTGACTATGAAGTGAAGGGGAATGGCCGGAAAATGACCGTGAAATGCATGGAAATGACCGTGAAGTGAAGGGAAATGACCGTGAAATGCATGGAAATGACCGTGAAGTGAAGCTAATTGACTGTGAAATGCATGGAATTGACCGTAAAGTGATGGGGAATGGCCGAAAATGATCGTGAAGTGAAAGCATTTGACCGTGAAATGCATGGAAATGACCGTGAAGTGAAGGGAATTGACCGTGAAATGCATGGAAATGACCGTGAAGTGAAGGGGAATGGTCGGAAATGACCGTTAAATGATTGGAAATGACCATGAAGTGAAGGGAAATGACCGTGAAATGCATGGAAATGACCGTGAAGTGAAGCGAATTGACCGTGAAATGCATGGAAATGACCATGAAGTGAAGGGGAATGGTCAGAAAATGACCGTTAAATGATTGGAAATGGCCGTGAAGTGAAGGGAATTGACCGTGAAATGCATGGAAATGACCGTGAAGTGAAGCGAATTGACCGTGAAATGCATGGAATTGACTGTGAAGTGAAGGGGAATGGCTGGAAATGACCGTGTAGTGAAGGCATTTGACCGTGAAATGCATGGAAATGACCGTGAAGTGAAGGCAAATGACCGTGAAATGCATGGAATTGACTATGAAGTGAAGGGGAATGGCCAGAAATGATCGTGAAGTGAAGGGAATTGACCGTGAAATGCATGGAAATGATTGTGAAGTGAAGCGAATTGACCGTGAAATGCATAGAAATGATTGTTAAGTGAGGCGAATTGACCGTGGAATGCATAGAAATGACCGTGAAGTGAAGGGAAATGGCCGGAAATGACCGTTAAATGATTGGAAATTACCGTGAAGTGAAGGGAATTGACCGTGAAATGCATGGAAATGATCGTGGAGTGAAGTGAATTGACCATGAAATGCATGAAATTGACTGTGAAGTGAAGGGGAATGGCTGAAAATGATCATCAAATGATTGGAAACGACCATAGAGTGAAGGGAATTGACTATGAAATGACGGGGAATGGTCAGAATTAAGTTAGTTTACGGTCAATTTAATTCAGTTCACGGTGATTTTAGCTCAGTTCACGGTTATTTTAGCTCAGTTCTCGTCATTTTTGCTCAGTTCACAGTCATTTTAGCTCAGTTCACGGTCCTCATCAATAACTCAGTGGGTCCTCGGTCTGTTAACTCAGTCGGTGCTCGGTCTCTTTCACGGTTTTCATTTAGTTTCACATCTGATTTCATTCTTTGTTAAAAAAATCCTCAATGTGGGCCATTTGAGTCTTGATTTTGCTAATTTATCAGGACATGTGAAAAGGCCAAGCTATATGTCCTAGAGGGGGGGGTGAATAGGACAATGCCAAATAAAAACTTACAACAGCGGAATAATAAAGAAAATGATAGCCAAATTAAATAATAATGCAGGAAAGAAAAACAACCTCAAAATTCAGATCTTGAGAGGTTGATACAAACGTTATTCTAAGGACAACCTTACACCAAAAACAGAGTTTATGGTAGGACAACCTTATTTCTAGAAAGGTCTTTGTATCAAGTCTCAAATCGAAGAGGAATACAAAAACAAATATGAACTGAATTGAAATAACTTGTAATTAAAGATGTATTGTTCTAGGGACAGCCATACACCATAAAAATGGCAGGGCAACCTTGCTGGAACAACTTTCAAAATGAAATTGAAAAACAAGCTTATAAAGGAATAGCAGAAAGTAAATTCTAAGCTATTACAACATTCTCACAAAGCTTGAAATAATTACAACATTCACCACCATACATACATCCCACAAAAAGAATAAAAATAATTAAAAGAATAAATCAATCAACCACAACTCAAAGGATTTATAGTGGTTCGCCTGTGTGTTCACCAACTGTTATCCAATATCCACACAAAAAGCTACTCCACTCCTAATATCCTCACACAGGGATATTAGCGTTCACTAAAGATAGGTTTTCCCAGGTTCACCCAAAACCCTTACAATTGTGTCTTTGTATGTGGGCTTACACAATTAAAAACCCCACTTACGAGTTTTCCTGGCTTTCCTCGGATAACCAATATAACAAGATTTTTCGGCAAATCTTGAAAGAAACCAAAATATTAGAAAGGAATTTACAATATGTAAAATACGAATATCTTCTTCGTTATAGCGCCGGTAGAACCAAATCAAAGTAGATGATTGAATGTCCAAGTTCAATGTCCAAGACTCGATTACAATGGTTCGAGATCTAATTGATTTTAAAATAAACCAAACAGGGCTTGCCTTAATTGATTATGATTCCAAAGAAAGGGAATAACAATTCCTCTTTTCAAATCGGATTGGAATGGAGAAACAAAATCAATTAAAATAAAGCTAAGGAAAGAAGATATTAAATAAGCACACTTAGCTTAGATGGAGCACAAAATTATCTCTCGAAGTTCGACGAAGATTGGCTTGAATACTATAATTAAATCGATGATTTCTTCGAGATTCGTGCACTATTTATAGGTGAGAAGATCAGGTCTTCGATGGTCTAGAGTGCTCTTCGACTAGTCGAAGCCATATCAGATATTTGAAAAATCCGCGGGATTTGCTTTGACCGTTCTACGATTGGTCGTAGCCTCCTACGACTCGTCGTAGGTCACCTACGACTGGTAGTTTCCTTCGACCGGTCGTAGGTCCTGAATATCTTCTGGACTTCGAGTCGTAGATTCTACGACCGGTCGAAGTGCGTCGACACTGTTCCTACGATCGGTCGAACAGATTCCAGGACTAGTCGAAGGATAACAGATTTTATCCGTAATTTGTAACAAACTTACGATTGATCGAGGATCTTAGACTGGTTGAAGCAAGTCTAGGACTAGTCGAAGCAGACCTAAGACTGGTCGAAGAACAGACCAATCACATGTAAAATAACATTCGACTTATGTATCCGAAATGACCTACTTCTAAGGTCATCCTATGGTCAAACAAACCTCAATCATGAAGTATGGACATTGAAACAAGAGACCATGAAGAATGAGCCTTGAAGTCTTGATGTAGACTAAACCTTGAAGTAGCTCAATCATGAAAGTGGCTTGAGTTTCAGCTTGAGTCTTGAGTTCAACTTGAGTCTTGCCTTGTACTTTCTTTTTCTTTTCAGCTTGAGTCTTGTGAGCAGTTCTTGCATTCAAGAGTCTTGTCTTGTGATCAGTTCTTTCATTCAAGATCCTCGAGTCTTGTACTTGAGAGCTTTGCTTGATGTGAGCTTAGCTTGTTCATGTATGTTGATCCTTGAGAGAGCTTCACTTAAGCGAGTTATATATAACATAACAGTGATTTTGTGCAAGTTATATATAACATAACAATGATTTTGGCACCACAAATTTGACAACAAACAGGATATAAACTATAGCACTTACAATCTCCCCTTTGTCAAATTAGTGACAAAAACACATAACCAAACAAAAGTAAAACAACGGTTAATACATGCAAATCAATAATCAACATTTAACATTCAACCGGTTTCAACATTCAACAAGAAACAAGATCAAACAAGATCAAACATATATTCTTCTTGACACCCCACTCCCCCGAGTAACATAACCAATGCTACTCCTCTCACAATCACATTAACAACAAACCATTCTCCCCCTTTTTGTCACAATATGACAAAGGAGAACTAAATAAAGGAATGAGAGTAAACATGAGGAGGAAATAGAGTATAGCAAAAGAGTCATAGAGATACTCAAGATAGCATCACATATATCCAGCATAAATTTTACATGAAAAACAAATATCCAACAGCATAGAATCCAACTCAAACTCAATCAAACAAGAGCAAAGTAATAAAGTTATTACATACCAAAAGTCTCATAGAAACTAGTCGGAATTAGAACTTGAAGATGGAGTAAGAATAGAAGGATCAAGTTGGTGCATGCCTTTGTTCAAGCGCCTTAGGTATTTGCGCATGTATTTGAATTGCAAATCATGAGCAACAGACATGTTCTCCAACTTAACATTAATATTCTCAACTTTATCTTCTAATGCACTCGACGTGCATCAACATCGAGATGGTACAAAATCGGATCATTAGCAGAGTCGAATCCGGTTCCTCAAAAATATCATCCATATTAATATCAACACCAGCTTCTTCAGACCACCACCACCTCCACCACCTTGTTCGAAGCAGATCCAACTTCATCTTATTAATATTTGTATTGTTGAAGATCGATGATGGATTGGTGCTTCATCAACAGCATATCGACTAACATATGAGTAGCCAATACATCATAAAGTATGCAAATGGAATGTCACTATGACCAGGATGGAGACGAAATTGAAGAATAAAATGACAGATTAAGGAAGGCAAACAAATCGAGTACCATTTGAGATAGCATAGATACCATTTGAAGTGAAACCGGTGCTCCACGATTGGTCGTGGGTATCTACGACCGGTCGTAGTACGACTGGTCGTGTAAATCCGTACAAACCCCAAAAATCCAATATCTTGCAATATACACAAAAATTGAAATTTAATCTAGCAAATATATACAATAATATACAAGAAGGCATAAATTATCAATTTAAAATGCACATGCCAAGATCAAATTTCATCTTTTTGAACCTACTTTTATCAAGAGGTTTTGTGAAAATATCAGACGTTGATCTTCGGTAGGAATATATTCTAGAGATATAACTTTTTCTTCTACTAATTCCCTTATATAATGAAATCTAATGTCAATGTGCTTAGTACGAGAATCCTGAATAGGATTTTTTGAAATATTTATCGCACTGAAATTATCACAATGTAATAACATAGAATCCTGTTTAATATAATCATTTAGCATTCGTTGCATCCAGACAAGCTGTGTACATGCATTACCAGCTGCAATATACTCAGCTTCAGTTGTTGAAAGTGAAATAGAATTTTGTTTCTTACTAAACCAGGAAACTAGACAATTTCCAATAAAAAACAACCACCACCTGGTTGATTTTCTATCATCTAGATTACCCGCCCAGTCCGAGTACCCAACTAATTGAACATTGGTTTCATGAGGATACCGGAGACCGAGATTTACAGTATTTGCGACATATCTAATAATTCGCTGGACAGGAATCAAGTGAGATTCTTTTGGATCGATTAATATCTTGCGCAAATACCAACACTTAGAGAAATATCGGGTCTACTAGCAGTTAGATATAACAAACTACCAATCATACTCCGATAAAGTTTTGAGTCAACATTTTTACCATTAGAGTCTTTTGATAGTTTCGGGTAGTACTCATAGGAGTATCGAAATTCTTGCCATTCTCAAATCCAAATCTCTTGATTAGATTCAAGGCATACTTAGATTGAGAAATGAATATTCCTTGATTGTTGCTTTACTTGCAATCCAAGGAAATAAGTCAATTCCCCAACCATGCTCATTTCAAACTGTGATTTCATCAAATCTGCAAACTCAGTAGTCAAGTTAGTACAAGTTGATCCATAAATGATATCATCAACATAAATCTGTACCATTAAGATATGATCATTTTGTTTCTTAACAAACAGAGTTTTATCAACAGATCCCATTTGAAAATTATGAGTTAAAAGAAATTTTGTTAGTTTCTCATACCATGCCCTAGGTGCTTGTTTTAATCCATAAAGTGCCTTTTGAAGCCGATATACATGATCAATATTTTTGGAATCTTCAAATCCCATTGGCTGTTCAACATAGACTTCTTCATGTAAATCGCCATTTAGAAAAGCACTTTTCACATCCATCTGATAGATCTTTATATTTCTAAAACATGCAATGGATATAAATAGTCTGATAGATTCAAGACGTGCTACTGGTGCAAAGGTTTCATCGAAATCAATCCCTTCAATTTGAGTATAACCTTGTACCACCAGTCTAGCCTTGTTTCTAATTATATTTCCACATTTGGACTTATTTTTGAAAATCCATTTTGTTCCGATGATGTGTTTATTTTTAGGTCTTGGTACGAGATACCAAACATCATTTCTTATGAATTGGTTGAGTTCATCTTGCATCGCAACAATCCAGTTCTCATCAGTAAGTGCTTCTTTTACGTTAGATGGTTCAATTTGGGATGTAAAACATACATAATTACATATATCCTCAAGTTGTCTACGGGTGCGAACACCAGTGAGAGGGTTTCCAAGAATTTGTGTGGTTGGATGATCTTTAACAGTCCTCAACTCAGAATCAGTTTGATTAGATGAAGTATCAGGTTTATCAATGATTAGTACTTCATCATTATCTGAATTAGAAGTTGGTGTGTTTAAATGATCATCAATGACAACATTAATGGATTCTTGAATCACACCAGTCCTTTTGTTCAGGACCCTATAAGCTCGACTGTTTAAAGAGTATCCTAGAAAAATACCTTCATCACTCTTCGTATCGAATTTTCCCAAATTTTCACGATCACGTAAAATATAGCACTTGCTGCCAAAAACTCGAAAGTATTTAACAGTAGGCTTTTTATTGAACCACAATTCGTAAGCCGTCTTATTATTATCTTTTTTTGTGTAGACTCGGTTAATAATATAGCAAGCTGTGTTGACTGCTTCAGCCCAAAGATTTTTAGAGAGCTTCATGCTATTCAACATGACATTAGCCATTTCTTGAAGCACCCTATTCTTCCTTTCTACAATTCCATTTTGTTGTGGAGTTTTGGGAGCAGAGAATTCATGTAATATTCCTTGGTCGGTACAGAACTTCTCAAAATTGCTATTCTCAAATTCAGATCCATGATCACTACGAATTTTACTGATTTGAGAAGATTTTTCAGTTTGAATCCTTTTGAGAACTTTTCTTACTTCTTCAAGGGTTTCAGATTTATCCCTTAAGAAGACTACCCAAGTGAATCTGGTAAAGTCATCAACTATTACTAGGATATACTTTTTCCCACCATGACTTTCTGTTCTGGTAGGTCCTATCGGATCCATGTGGAGAAGTTCGAGTGGTCTTGATGTGGTATTTGAATTCACCTTTTTGTGTGAGTTCTTTGTTTGTTTGCCTATCCGGCACTCACCACATATTTTATCTAATTTCTGAAGTTTGGGTAAACCTCTTACAAGTTCTCGTTTGCTCAATCGATATAAATTTCGATAATGTACATGTCCAAGACGTTTGTGCCATAAATCGCCTCGTCTGTATGGACCATGTAACATGTTTGATTAGATGAGCTGGATTCACTAATAATATAGCAATTTTCGGACGTTCTACGTCCAGTTAATATTACAGAACCCTTATTGTTTAATATCTCACAACTTTGATTAGAAAACCGAACATTATGGTTATTATCACATATTTGTGATATACTAAGCAAGTTGTGCTTTAGGCCTTCAACATATAAAACATTTTTAAACACGGAAGATTAAAAAGTTGAACCGTACCTTGGCCTATTATCTTGCGATTGCTACCATCACCAAATGTGGTGACCCATCAGTCATATCTTTCAGATCGGTGAATAAAGCTTTGTCACTGTCATATGCCTGGAGCATCCACCGCTAGGTACCACTTTGAATGACTTGTTGCTTTGAAAGCGGTGTGAGCAACCAAGCGGTGACTTTAGGAATCCATTTCATAATTGTTTTGGGTTTAGGAACATAGTTGGTCTTCTTTTGTGTATACTTGTAGGAATGACCTATAGAGTTAGATTTTAATAGCTCCTTGAGTAAATCAACTATCTTTTCAGCTAGTGGATTTCGATTCTGATTAAAGTTGACATGGCTATTTCTAGGTTTTTGAAAAGTTTTTGAATTTTTAGAAAAATCTTGATAAGTACTTTTCCCTTTTGAGTTTGAGGACTCTCCTTTAACAAACATAGGAGGAGTATACTTTTGTTTAGGAGGTTGATTTTTATCATAGCCCAACCCGGATCGATCGCCACATTTTCTTGATCCGGATAACAATTTTTCTAACTTTGGATCACCTTGGGCATATTTCCATGTGTCCTTTAAACTCAGAAGAGAGGATACTTCAGTTTTAAGATTCTCAATTTCAGATTTTAAATCAACAATTTGAGAGTTTTTAAATTCCAAATCGCATTTTGATTTTTCAAAATTATCTGAAATTTGTGATTTTTCTAAGACAAGCGATTCAAAACAATTTTTGAGTTTAGAAAACTTTTCTTTTTGAAGTTTAAGTTTGACAGCAATTTTACAACTTTCCTTATATAGGGCATTGTAAGCGTCTTGAAGATCATCTTCATTTTCATATTCACTATTCAGATTTTCTTCACTTGTAGAGTCATTATCTGAAAATGTGAATTTGGCTAGAGTCATAAGAGCTTTGACCTCATTGCCCGACTCGGTTTCAGAATCTTCTGATTCAGAAGAACCTTCAGAATCAGATGATTCATCCCATGTAGCCAACATACCCTTCTTCTTAGGTTTGTCCCTTTTAGGACATCTATTTGCTAAGTGCCCATATTCTAGACAGTTGTAACATTGACTATCTTTCAAAGATTTTCGAGATTTGGGTCTAAACTTCTTTTATCATTTGATTTTTGAAAATCAACTCTTTTCTTGCTTTTGAAAATTTTGTAAAATTTTTTAGCTAAAAGAGCCATATCATCTCCTGAATCAGAATTTTCTTCTGAATTACATTTAGAAGATTTTAGTGCGATAGATTTACCTTTAGGAGCTTTAAAGTTTAACTCGTAGGTTTGTAGAGAACCAACTAGTTCTTCAACCCTCATATTATCCGTATCACGAAGTTCCTGGATTGCGGTTACTTTAGAATTGAACCGTTCAGGAAGTGAGCGTAATATTTTTGCACATACTTTACTTTCTGGGATTTTATCGCCAAGACCCCACATTGAGTTTACAATGTCATTCAATCTAGTGTAAAAGTCCATAAACATCTCATTTTCCTCCATATGAATTTCTTCAAATCTGGTTGTGAGGAGTTGGATTTTAGATTTTTTGACAATTGTAGTACCCTCGTGTGTCATTTCTAATATATCCCAAGCTTGCTTTGCAGTATCACAAGAGATGATTCTTTTGAATTCATCCGGTGATAGTGCGCAAGTAATTGCATTTAGTGCTTTAGCATTTACACTACTCTCACTTTTCTGAAGGGTAGTCCATTGGTAATATGGTGTGGTTTTCATAGACTTTGAACCATCAACCCCAGTAACTTCCATGATAGGAGGATTCCATTCACCACCGTGGCTTGCCACACATTTTCATCCATTGATTTGAGGAAGATCCTCATTCTGGCTTTCCAATAAGCATAGTTGGAGCCATCAAAGGGTGGAGGCCTAGTGACTGAAAGGCTATCAAAATTTGACATCTGAATAGCTTAAATCGTTAGCTCAGGAATTAAATCCAAGAATTAAAAGGAGCTATTAGGCTTTGATACCACTTGAAAAGGCCAAGCTATATGTCCTAGAGGGGGGGTGAATAGGACAATGCCAAATAAAAACTTACAACAGCGGAATAATAAAGAAAATGATAGCCAAATTAAATAATAATGCAGGAAAGAAAAACAACCTCAAAATTCAGATCTTGAGAGGTTGATACAAACGTTATTCTAAGGACAACCTTACACCAAAAACAGAGTTTATGGTAGGACAACCTTATTTCTAGAAAGGTTTTTGTATCAAGTCTCAAATCGAAGAGGAATACAAAAACAAATATGAACTGAATTGAAATAACTTGTAATTAAAGATGTATTGTTCTAGGGACAGCCATACACCATAAAAATGGCAGGGCAACCTTGCTGGAACAACTTTCAAAATGAAATTGAAAAACAAGCTTATAAAGGAATAGCAGAAAGTAAATTCTAAGCTATTACAACATTCTCACAAAGCTTGAAATAATTACAACATTCACCACCATACATACATCCCACAAAAAGAATAAAAATAATTAAAAGAATAAATCAATCAACCACAACTCAAAGGATTTATAGTGGTTCGCCTGTGTGTTCACCAACCGTTATCCAACAGCCACACAAAAAGCTACTCCACTCCTAATATCCTCACACAAGGGATATTAGCGTTCACTAAAGATAGGTTTTCCCAGGTTCACCCAAAACCCTTACAATTGTGTCTTTGTATGTGGGCTTACACAATTAAAAACCCCACTTCGAGTTTTCCTGGCTTTCCTCGGATAACCAATATAACAAGATTTTTCGGCAAATCTTGAAAGAAACCAAAATATTAGAAAGGAATTTACAATATGTAAAATACCGAATATCTTCTTCGTTGTAGGCGGTAGAACCAAATCAAAGTAGATGATTGAATGTCCAAGTTCAATGTCCAAGACTGATTACAATGGTTCTAGATCTAATTGATTTTAAATTAAACCAAACAGGGCTTGCCTTAATTGATTTTGATTCCAAAGAAAGGGAATAACAATTCCTCTTTTCAAATCGGATTGGATAACCGAAACAAAATCAATTAAAATAAAGCTAAGGAAAGAAGATATTAAATAAGCACACTTAGCTTAGATGGAGCACAAAATTATCTCTCGGAAGTTCGACGAAGATTGGCTTGAATACTATAATTAAATCGATGATTTCTTCCGAGATTCGTGCACTATTTATAGGTGAGAAGATCGAGTCTTCGGTCCAGAGTGCTCTTCGACTAGTCGAAGCCATACCAATATTTGAAAAATCCGGCGGGATTTGCTTTGGCTTCTACGATCGGTCGTAGCCCTCCTACGATCGTCGTAGGTCACCTCGACCAGTCGTAGGTTTCCTTCGACGCAGTCGTAGGTCCTGAATATCTTCTCTGACTTTGAGTCGTAGATTCTACGACTCGAAGATGCGTCGACACTGTTCCTACGATCGGTCGAGCAGTTCCAGGACTAGTCGAAGGATAAGATTTTATCCGAATTTGTAACAAACTTACGATGGTCGAGGAATTTCTTAGGCGGTCGAAGCAAGTCTAGGACTAGTCGAAGCAGAGCCTAGACTGGTCGAAGAACAGACCAATCACATGTAAAATAACATTCGACTTATGTATCCGAAATGACCTACTTCTAAGGTCATCCTATGGTCAAACAAACCTCAATCATGAAGTATGGACATTGAAACAAGAGACCATGAAGAATGAGCCTTGAAGTCTTGATGTAGACTAAACCTTGAAGTAGCTCAATCATGAAAGTGGCTTGAGTTTCAGCTTGAGTCTTGAGTTCAGCTTGAGTCTTGCCTTGTACTTTCTTTTTCTTTTCAGCTTGAGTCTTGTGAGCAGTTCTTGCATTCAAGAGTCTTGTCTTGTGATCAGTTCTTTCATTCAAGATCCTGAGTCTTGTACTTGAGAGCTTTGCTTGATGTGAGCTTAGCTTGTTCATGTATGTTGATCCTTGAGAGAGCTTCACTTAAGCAGGTTATATATAACATAACAGTGATTTTGGCGCAGGTTATATATAACATAACAGTGATTTTGGCACCACAAATTTGACAACAAACAGGGATATAAACTATAGCACTTACAACATGCCATACTATTCAGTATTTTTAAAAAATGAAAATGGATTGGGGACCATAGGCATATATAGTATAATATACAGTGGGGTCCACACAAAGAAAGTTCAATATATTTTAAAAAATGAAAATGGATTGTAGATCGTGCGCATATATAGTATAATATACAGTGGGGTCCACAAAACAAAAGCAGGGATTTGAATATACCTACCATTCGAAGCTTCTTAGCTGGACGGACCATTTTTCGTCCTGTCTTAAGCTCAAAAAAGTTGAAAAGGATGTGTGTGGGGTGTATATTCTCGACCAGATAAAGAAGAAAGAAGAAAGCGGTAAAAGAAGGATTTTACTGCTTGGATGGACAGTCACAGAGGGGAAGAAGTAAGCAGAAAATGATAACCTACAACTATGATGAATGATAAGGGAGAGAAAAGAAGAAAAAACCATGTTTTCTGGGTGGAGAAGCGGCTGCCAGCGTGAATAAGGTGTCTGGTATAGGAGGGGCATTTTCGACCTTTGGGAAGCCGTCCCTACGCATGGGGCTTGTTCTTGAGCGGTACAAAAGAAGTGGGCTTACAAATGTAAACGGGCCATAAATGGGTCGTACAGATGTAAATCTCTCGACCCGTTTTACTGAAGGCCGCGGCGGATTAGGCGCAACCCCGGACTCACTCAAGATGCACCAGCCATTACTGCAGGGCTCATCTTGACGCATGTATTCTACATCTACACCGTCCATCTGTTTTTTCAGAGATCTTTAGAGGATGAGAAAAAAATGAAGCAGATCCCAATTTCAGGTGGGTCATACCATGGAAATAGTTGTGAATGACTATTAAAAGTTTATTATGGGCCATAAAAGTTTTGGATCAAGCTGATATTTGGTTTTTTACTTCATCCAGATTTATGTAACCTTAACAACAGGTTGGATGGAAAATAAACACCATATAAACATTAAGATGAGCCTCACGAAGTTTTTAACGGTGGGACGTTCAATTACTGAAATTTCCTATAGTATGATCCATAAGATTTGGATTTTTTTCCACTTTTGGAATCCTGACTTAAAATAATTTCATAAAACGGATGGACAGCGTGGATATAGAATAAATACATTAATGTGGGCCCCATGGTAAGTGCCGCACCGTCTTGAATCAGGCCGAGGCTGCACTAATTCGCTATTAAGAAGAGTTCGATTTACCTCGGTTGCACCTCGGCATCTGCCCGTTGCCACCCACTAGGGCCCACATGCTAAAATAGTCTGCTGATTTAAATCATTTATATTATCTTTACTAATGTATATAAGCTATAATTCCATAATGGTAATTTATTTAATGATATCAGCCTTTGATTTTTAGAGTTAAATCTGAGCCATTGAACATCTTCTTTCAATTTCTAGAATTTCATCATCTCTTTAGAGTTAGTTTTTAAGGTTATCCATAAATTGTAGATGACACAAAATGGACGGTTCCGATTACCAGGATACTAATAATATGTGGCCCCTAATGGATGGCTGCATACAATGCATTATGAACGGCCACGGACGTAAAACAAAATCTGGTCGTGGAATCCAGATCAACCCCACCGGCTGCATTTAGGAGCCCACCCATGGGACTGCAAATCGTCTCCAAGCGAGGATTCGCACGAATCTCCGTGGATGGGATTGCCTGCCACAGTTGGGCTACCACCTTGATGTTTGTGAGAAACCCACACCATTCATCCATCTTTTCAGATCGTGTTACAACATTGAACCAAACATAATGCAGATCCAAAACTCAGGTAGGCCTCGCGACAGGAAACACTCTACCGTTGAAATATTCGTGGGTCGCAGACGTTTCAGCTACTACTTTTGTATTTTCAGTTCATCCTAGCAGGAATGACCTTGTGAAAGGTATGGATGTCATGTATATAAACATTAAGGTGGACCTAAGAAGGTTTCAACGGTAAGCATTTCCCTACTTACTTCTTAATCTTGAATCGGCCTCATTTTTGGGGATGATCGGATAAATAACATATGTATATGTACAGATTCGATTTCTCGCGAACATCGAGGCAGCACTCCCGAGTGTCCTGTCACATGCTGTCGCGCTGTCGCAGGGACGCGGATTTCCTGTGAAAGCCTTTAGCAGGAAGTTCCTGCGCAAGAATACTCGGGCTCACAGCTATGTTCGTGGGAAATTCAACCCGGCTGTCCGTTTTCCGAGCTCAATTTTAGGACACGTGACCAAAAATAAGGTCGACCCATAACTCAAATGGCCATACGAGAGGAAACAGTAGAGATTAAGTGACCACCGTTGAAACATTTATATAGCCACAAAAGTTTGTCATCGATCTAATTTTACGGTGTTTTCACTTTATCTCAGTGAAAATAAGCTAATAAACGGTTTGGATGGCTAATAAACATCAAGGTGGAGCCTAGGAAGGTTTCAACGGTAGGCATTCCTTTCATCATTGTTTCCTCTCATGTGTCACATTTGAGTCTTGGATCCTCCTCAATTTTGGCATTATATCCTAAAATGAACTCGAAAAACGGTTGGACGGGTTGGATTTCTCACAAATATCGCAGTGGCCCTACCCAGAATCCTTTTGCAGGAAATCCGCGTCCTGTGGAGGTAATCGGCGTCCCTTCTCCGCCAGTGAAGTAGCATCGGGCTACACACGTTGGATAATAGATCACCGTCGTAATGTTTTGTAAAACTCGTATCATTAACTCTTTCTTCTTTATTATATATTAATAGCTATTAAATTGCAATAATTCTTTGGAATCACCCCATGATACTAATAGATGGAAGTATGTTAAGGTGGCGTGCTTTTGTGGGCCCTTCATATTGTCTGTGCTATATCCACATCATCCATCGGTCTTGCATGATCATTTCATTAACTGGGATATGAATTGAGGTAGGTTCAAAGAAGACATTAACCACACCATAGCTTGTATGGGGATTAAATGCCTACCGTTGAAAACTTCTTAGAGTCATAGAGGTGTTGGATCAGAGCGCGGATTGGATACTGACAATGTCAGTAGCCAAATCGCTACTGAAGTGACGTCACCAAGCTTTGTGGGCCCCAGCATGATGCATGTGTTGTATCCATACCGTCCAACCATTTTTAGAGATCATTTTATGCCATGACCAAAAGAATGAAATAGATTTCATGTTCAAGTGGACCCACCACAGAAAACCATGGGATCAGTCGCACCCACTGTTGAAACATTTATAGGGCCCAACATGATGTATTTTTTAGATCCACCTATTCATAAGTTAACATAGACATAGATGAAGTGAAAACAAAATTATAAGCTTGTTCAGAAACTTTTTGGCCCCTAAGAAGTTTTGAATGGTGGATGTCACTGTCCCCACTGTTTTCTATGGTGAGGTCCACTTGAACTTTAGATCTATCTCTTTATTTTTATCATGCCATAAAACGTTCTCTCCAAATGGATGGACGGTATGGATATAACACATTCATCATGGTGGCGTCCACAGAGCTTGGTGATGTCACTTCAGTAGCGATTTGGATACTGACCTTGTCAGCATCTAATCCGCGCCCGTTGGATCAAGCTCATTTTTGGAGATACGCTTTAATATGATTTTGCAAATGGATGGATGGTATAGATATAATACATAATAGCGAAATCACATCTAAGTGCTTTGAGCTAGTGAAATTACTGTACATGTGAAAAACATTAAACAAACCATACTCGTCGTTTTGGTTACCTTATACTACCGTAGCAATGGTAATCATTACTTCTTTTTTTTTTTTTTTTTATAAATTTTTTTATACCACAGTTTACAGCGCATTAGTATCGTGATCACTAATCCAAACAGGCCACTGTGGAGGAAGCAGATTACCTAATGTGTCACACACCATCGACCTGGTTGGTGTGTGTACATGGCGCTCAAAGAGGAGCGTGTCAACTACACTGGCCCTGGAACGCGAACGGTTGTAAGGAGTAGGAGATCAAAGTTACACGGCCCCACAAATAGGGATGAAAGTCGGGCGGGTTGGTGCTCAATCCTAGCCCAACCTAATGTTCCTATACTTCAACCCTAACCCAACCCAACCCAATCCAACCCAACCCAACCTCAGGTTGGGAATTCTCAACCCAAGCCCAACTCAAACAGAATGGGTCCGGGGAATACATGCTAATATTTTTGTTATTACATTAGTTTATTATATTTCAAAACCCATCTTATTTTTTATACCAATGATTTTATTAATTATGCAGTTATTTAAGGTAAAGAACTTTAAAAAAAAAAAAAAACAAACAAGCTAAAATATAGGACAATTCCTCCTTTAAAAGTCCTGTTGTGTAGCACGCAATCTATGTGGCAAAGAGAAATTGGGCATATCTTGTTAGCTTTAGTCATCGGAAATGACATGGACTAGTGAGACCCGACGGCACTGGAATTTCCTATGCCTTCAACATAGACGATCCACGCTCAATTATAATTTATAAGTAACATATATTTTGATCGAGTTCGGGTTGGGTCAGGTAACCCGAGACCTCAACCTGAGCTCAACCCAAGTTTTATCAAGTTGGTGTTTGTATAGCCCAAGCTCGAGATCGAACCCGATACATCCTGCCCGAGCCCAACCCAATGTCAGGTTGGTCATGGGTCGATCGGGTTAAACCCACCCAACTTTCATCCCTGCCCACAATGCCGAATAATCGAAATAAAAGTGGAATATATAAAGAACACAGAATTTCAATTGGCTAAGTATTAAAACCTTGATTCCAAATAATTCGTATGATAATCTTTACCAAAATTATTATGCAGGACAACCTTATTTCATGAATGTCTTTAAAATCAATATTTCAAACTAGCAAGAGATAATAAAGTAATTACAACATTCACCACAAAAATGAAATAAATAACATCCATCACAAAAAAGAATAAAACATTCACCACAAAGCACAAGGAGTTATAGTGATTCGGTGCTTAAAACAACCATACCTACTTCACTCCTAAAATTCCTACCCTCGTAATTTTGGCTTTAACTATAACAAGGTTTTCACAGGTTTACCTTAACAGCTTTATATAGTTCCTTGTGATTTTCATGGGCTCACCATAATAAAACCCCTTTTGTGATTTTCACGGGCTATCACAATTAAAAACCCGCTTTGTGATTTTCATAAGCTATTACAAATCAACCCACTGAGATTTTCTCAGGCTATCTCGGAAAAACCTAAATGAAATAAGTAGTAAAGAACTTATCTTCAAATGCTGATTCAAAAACGTAGTAGAATTTGTAGCAGAAGAACTTTTTTTGAATGTAGAGGAGGCAGTATTTACTCAAAAAAAAAGAAAAAAAGAAAGAAAAAAAAAGAGAGTATAAGGTTTTATAGTATTTTACAAATGAAAAATACAATGACTACTTGTTTCAATTCTCTTAGATCTCAAGAGGAGTATAGATTACTATTTAAAATAAGATTAAAATAATATTGAGAAAGGGAATTGAATAAACTAAAAAAAAATATTATAAATACCACACAATTAGCTTGCCAAGGACTTGAGCTTCTCTCTCACTTGTAGAAGGTTTAGAGTGATTTTTCGTTATAGTTTAGAATGAGAGAAGGCTTTTATTTATAGCCAAATATATTGGAAATTCGACTAGCTTAAGAATAACTTTGGCTGGTCAAATTTCAATGGATTCGTTTGAACGATTATTGGATAACGCGGGATAAGATTTATCAAAAATTTGGCTAGCCCAAGATGAAATTTGGCTGGCTGAATTCCTACAAATTTCAAATAAATGCATTGTTGGAATTTGACCCGAACTTCACTCGGGCTAGCCGAATTTCAAGTTTAGGCTAGCCGAGCCAAAAGTTATGCTGGCCGAATTTTTAACAGAATTTGATTTTAAGCCCAAACTTGAAGTTAGGTTAGTCGAGAAAGCTAAGTTGGCCAAACCAGAAGTTCGGCTGGCCAAACTCTAGAACAAATACAATATAAATAACCCAAAATGAATGAATTTTTGAAAGAGCCGTTAGGTCTTTTTTAGGGTTATACCACCTGTGTTTTAGTAAATACATGGGATAACTTGTCTTGAAATCGGGCGACGACTTCTTGAGATGATAAGCCGATCTTGAGCTGATGTAGAGTAGTTGTGATTCCAAACTTGCGATCTGACTTGTAACACTTTTATCTTACGAAATTTGACAATCAATGTGCGCTAAACATATAAACAGTACATGTATTTATATATCCACACCATTCATATCATTTTAGTGCATGATCCAAAAAATGAGTCATATCCAAAGCTTAAGTGGACCACACCACAAATAACAGTGGGGACAATGATTCCCACCGTTAAAACATTCGTAGGGCCAGCATAATGTTTATTTTCCATCCAATCTATTCATAAGGTCACACAGACCTGGATGAAGAGGAAAAGCAAATATCATATTGATCCAACCCCAAGAAGATTTTAATGGTAGACGGTTAATCACCCACTACTTTCTGCAGTGTGGTCCACTTGATGTTTGGATCTGTCTTAATTTTTGGCTCAAGCCTTACAATGAGCTCGCCAAAGTTTTGATATAACATGTACCTCATGGCGGGGCTCACTGAATTTAGTGATGTCATGTCACGCTCCAAAATTCGACACCTGAGTACGAATACTTTCTGAGTTCTCGGGTATGATCTTAAGAGAAATGTACGTGTGTTCTCATTCAGCTTCACATTCATCTATACACAAATAATCAGAGTAATACATTTCAACTTAGCAGATTCAAAGTAAGATAGAGATAACAAAACAAAAAAATATATGGCTAATAATCAAAATATACAATTCCAAAAGTGGTACCTACCCAAATGAGAATTATATAAATAACAATAATTGTAACATAAATAGAAAATACAACTATCAAGCGGAAAGAAGTTAGAGATCTACTAGAACACCTAGAGGGCACCACCAACTGGTCATATTCCTGAGTCATCTACATATGTCAAATAGAATGCTTCAAATGAACACATAGTAAAGAAATATCCACAAGATTATACTTAGGACATTTTAGTGATAAGTCGATTCATAACAAATACGTATTCATACATGTAATATCCTTAAGCATATTACCTCTAATGCACAAATACTAAGTAAGTTACACATGTTATTAACACAACCAGATGCAAGTAATGATGACATAACAAAATAAACAGTTTCCGAATCTAGTTATTAAGTGCATTAATGTTACGATGAGATGTGTGATCATCACAATCCAATATTCTCTCAATAAATGACTTTAATGCCTATTTCGCAACCACTTATCCTATGATATGTATGATTAACTAAGTGATTATTAATCTCAATTCATATAACAAATTGACGAATTTAGTATACCGTCATTATGTCAAGAGTCATTATCCGGATCATATGGCTCATTGTAGTACGTAGCGACTCCTCACCAGTATCCCTTGATCTATTTTTGGGTTCATCACTTATGGACAAGCGCAAATAATGTAAGTATTGTCACTTAAACATAAATGTGGTGAAGTCACGACATCAATTCCATTTACAATACGATAGGCTCATGGACTTCACAAGTGCTCAATGGTTATTACGGGGAGACTCGTTACCCAAATTTATACCAATATGGTGGGCTCGCACCCCAATTTTTTTACCATATGACAGACTTGTCACCTAGCACAGGTCAATAGCTTGGACACAGTACCCATACCACTATTCTCGGCTCATGAGTCTTTGTAAGATCATAATGTACTAATGATTATGACTAGACTTAAGTCAATGATAATAATGATAGCCTAGATTCTATCGAATGTTATATAATCGGCAAGCATAAGAATGATTGAGTCCTACATTAAATTGATGAGATCGATTACAGAGGAGCTCAGGCAAACTAACATTGGGTGCGAGGCATCTCGTGTAGTTCCAAATACTGTTGATTATCCGTGTTTAATTTTGGCGGGTCGTATAAATATAGGATAGCCATCCTAAAGCAGGTTATTCGCCTATTTAAATAATTTGCAAAGCTCGATCCACCACACAACAATTTGAATTTGTCAAATACATAAACATAATTATAAGAAATTTCAATATCACACCATGATATACCAAGTGAGCACATGTATCAATTAGTACAATCCAATAAACATCAATACAATCCAACCTATATCAACACATGACAATTGAACACATGTATAATTCAGTGTAATTCAATCTACATCAACATAATTCAATCCATATCAACATTTTCTGACATTCGACATCAAAGAGTTCTAATATTAGGAGTTTCATATCATTCAAGTTATCGAGCATGTTATTAACCAAATAGCAAATAAACATATTTAATTATCTAAAATTTCATGTAGAAGCTTGAAAGTAGATCTTCACCTTAGAGTCGAAAATCCTCGATTCAGATGCGGCCCTAGTATCAAAAATTTAGGAAAAATGCTCTAAACCCTAATTCATTAACAATTTCATTGTTAGTAACGTGAATTCTAACCTAATTAGACTTTAATCAAGAGTTAAGGGTTTTTACCTAATTTAATTCGAGTAAAGTAGTAACCCCTAACTCGATTCGATGAGTCAGGGCTCGGAATTGGTGTACCACGACATCCACATGGGGTCACGCCCAAATACGGCTTCCGCAATAGCATAAGTCACTTCTAATCGATTGACAGAATCCCAAGTCTTCGAATGAACAAACCCAAGAGTTGAACTTTTAGGGGAAAACACTGATTCCTAAATCAAATAGAAAATCTATGTAAGATATATGTAATTCATCGTTAAGAAGCTTGAACCAGAAGGTGAGATGCAAATCTTATTTTCGAATACAAGTGAAAGTGGATTCAGTTGAAGAAACAGTAGCTCCAAGGGTTTTCGTTGAGAGGAATCCGCGAAAGTAATACTAAGAATCCCTTTCTCTCCCTCTCATTCTCTTTCTTTTCCTCTTTCTCTCTTTCTCTCATTTGCTAAGGAGATTTCGTATGGGGAGAGGGGGAGTGAAATAAATGGGTATTTATAATGTCAGATGTGGTGTAAATGGCCCTATGTATAGGTACTTTATAACCATATGAGAGGTTGTTTCTAGCATTTGGGGCCCACTAAGAGATGTACAAGTCAATCTACGACATATTATAATTTCTCTAATTGACAATCTATGCAAGGCTTCGATTGACTCACATATCGGACATACTGATCAACTGTTATGATCAAAAGTCAGTTCGACAGTTATTAATTATCGATCGGGGTCGCGATTATACAGATGTGTGTAGGATATTACTCTATATTAGCGTCCTAAGTTTTGTTGTGATCTAATAGCACGAAAATCACAACTTCAGAAAAGATTGAAGGTGGACAATTAACTTAAGTTCATGCTGATTTCAGCCTAGCCTCACACAACACACGTGTTGTTTTTTGGCTCCAAATTGAGCAATTTCAGGTGCTACCTTGGCTCAACATCCACGATGGAGTTAAGCCTAACAAGACAAACATCTTTTTATAGTTTCGAGTTCAACGGCCTACTAACAAGCAACCTAGAGTTAGTTTGGTTAATTAGGGCATTTTTGAAATGAACCGGGCAATGAGATTTCTTATGTACAACAACTAGAGTTTGAATTGGCTAAGTTCATGGTACGACTTATTTGTAATTAGTGGAAATGATGATTCGGATCTGATCACCCTAATCAAGAACCTTAATTCAATTATAAAACTATTTGAATTAGTAAAATATATTAAAAATAAAAAATTATAATTTAATCATATACGATAATTCCTAATATGATTATAAGCAATTTCTAAGAAGACACAAAGTACAAAAATTCTAAGATGAAAAATATGTGCGGTTCATCAATAATGTACGGTTGCAGAAATTTTCAATTTTAATATGTCAATTACTTGTAATGTTTTTAGCACTTTTAATTACTAGATTATTTTTATAATATTTTTGGTAATTCATCAAGTCTATTTTAACCCCACCAAATTTCATTCCACCTCAATGTACATGCTGTATATTCAAGCCGCCCATCTATTTTCCAAATCATTCTAAGGCATGGTCCCAAAAATTAAGCAAATCTAAAGTGGACTGTACCATAAGAAACATTGGTAATTGAAAGCTCACCGTTAAAAACTTTTTGAGAACTGACCACATACATTCAATGGTAGAATAAATTGTGGTGCATTCAGTACAATGAAAACGGTAGACCACACGAAGAGGGTGACCTTTCATACCCAATCAAGACCGTCCAAAGTTGTGAGCCCGGCACTTCATGAACGCGGATTTCCTGCAAAAGCCTTTCGCATGAACTTCCTAGGACAGAAAGTTAGGTGGTGCCACACTGATGCTCGGGAGAAGTCCATCCCATTCATCCATTTTTTCAGATCATATTAGGCCATGGGTGGTCAAAAAATGAGACAGATCCTTCTGAAGTCGGCCGCATGATAGCAAATAGTGAGGATTGAACGTTCACCGTTTAAACTTTCATAGGGCCACAGACGTCTTGATCAGGTTAATATTTTTGTGTTCAGTTCATCCCAGTAGAAATGACCTTATGAACCATATCCATGAAATATAAACATCACGGTGGCCCCAAAGAGCATCTCCATACCCGCTTCTCCGGTTGTGCGGTCATCATTTCTGAGCTTGTCCTAATATGATCCGAAAAAAACATATGGACGGAGTGGATTTCACAAGCATCATGGTGGACCCCACCTAGCTTCTTTCATAGGAATTCGGCGTCCTCGTGCACCAGATGCGAGCTACAGTAAAACGGGCGCAGCTTGGCTTCAAGCAAGAAAATCTTTACTTTTCAAGTTTTAACTGCAGGCCTCGCGTCTGCCTTCAAAAGGAGCAGGCCACATCATACGTGCGCTGTAATCAAGGGTCATTTGCCCACAAGAAGTATAATCTAAAATGACCAAAAAGAAAAAAGAAGAAGACATCCTAACGGGCTTAAAACCGGGTCTGGACGGATCAGACCCGCCCGCCCATTTACTAAATGGGTTCAGGTCGGGTCAGGCCTAATGTAAAGGAAACTAGATCCGGATCCATTTACCAACTGGGTCTGTTGTTGGACCCAGACCTGTACCATTAACAAACGGTACACCGTCGGGTCTGCCAACCCATTTGCAGGCAGCCCTAGTCCTGATTAACTAAATATATACCAATAAGAAGATATTGACTTTTCAAGCAACTAGATTTTGTGACTTAGAACTACCAACAATAGATGCCACAATTTGGCAGGTTTACGCTGAATTAGCATAAGCCACGTGTACAACTCTGGAGCGCATGTGTATCAAGCATCAGACTCCCCTGTACATTAACTGCCAAGAGAATCAGTTCTTTTATGCCGTTGATTGACAAAGGAATTTCTCATAATTTACTTTTCTTATATCTAATGTAGACATTTGAACTACCTAACCAGACAATGTACTCTAGAAAGGCCACAAGTCACCCCAGAGGGACCTACGAGCCTGATGGTGCAATGTAGGATTCTTACTCTGTGTGATGACAACACGCTCAAATGAGCCTTCCGACCCGTCCCGATTGGTTGAATGACATACATCCATCGCTACCTGCTTACCCCTCCGTACAGGCGTGAAGATAATGCGGCCCCAACCACTTCCAAGACCAGCATGGGCTGTTTCTTCCTCTTCTTCAATTTCTTCATGCTCGTTCGGAGTGTCCGCTTCTGTAATGTCAGAGGCGTAGGCCATTCGATCCTCTTCGTATGGAATATCCTCGGCTTCAGATATGAACTGATCCTCTATTACATAAGTAAAATCAAATATCGTGATGAGCATCTGCAGGATTCTACCATATTTAAGGGACCCGAACTTAAAAATTTTAAAATCACAATAATAGCATGTCAGCTTAATGGGTTATCCGGAAGCAGTTCATCAGTTGAGTCCAAGTGCATTTAAGCAGATACATCGCATGCATTCACACAAGCAGTTCAGATTTCAATAATAACTCAAGATTAAGCAGCACAGGTGAAAAGAAACAGGAAACTACCAAAATCAATCTCAAGATCTTCAGGATTCCGTTTGGCATGCTGTTCCTTCAGAGTTTCGAATTTCATGCCGTCGAGAGGCCAAGCTTCCCTATTTAAAGCAACAAGACCATCAGCTATGAAATTGAATTTCAAAGAAAATTTTCAAAGGGAAGATGCATTTACCATTATACCCAAATATAATATACAGCTCTAAGGGACTCTCAATAGAGATGCTCAATGCAGTCTCCTAACCAGTTTGTGGCAATGTATCACATAACCATTGTAAAAGTAAGATATTGTATGATAATTCGCATGTATAATCTGGCCAGTGTCGAACGAAGTTACTAGGGAATTCATTTGCCCTCACAACTTGTCATATTCTAATCTTCCTGCATCCAGGTAACTATAATGAAGAATGTTGTTAAATCAGACTTTTCTGGCATCCGTCTTGTGGCATGCCCCATACCCCATCTCACGGTCTAGCAATGGTGCTGTGAACAATGGAGAAAATAGGAGCTAGTTTTTTAGCCCATCGAGAGAGCGCTTATGCATGCAACTGAAAAGCTGAATCATGTAGATAGGCAACGGCAGGCCTGAGGTGTTCCGTATCTGTTACGATACGGCCATAAAAACCAATACGTATATGTAACAGCCATGATTATTACGTGATATGGGGTGAAATGGGATAATTGGTTTTTTTTTTTTTTTGGATCGTGTTGACTGTTATAGAGGCCGTAACAGCCATTACGGTGCATAATGGCCACTTCTTTTTTCTATATAAATCCATTTTTTTTCTCATTTTCCCACTTTTCTCATTCCAAAAATTTTCTTACATCATTCTACAATAAATTTTGATCACTCATACTATAGTTTTTAATATTAAAATAGTCTATTGAAGCGATTTGGGTGAATAGAAGCTCCTGCCTCCGAGGGCCATTTTTTCAAAAAAATAAAAAATAAAGTGGTATACATGGATTTATTTTTTTTTCCCAATTTCTATTTCTAAAGCTTGATTGTGATGTATAAAGATTAGAGACGCATAACTATGTTCATAAATTCACCATACAACCCAATACAACACTCACCAAGGAGTGGACTATTACGCTACCATAAATATGCTTAAAACGAAAAATGAATACATATTTGGAATATTTACATTATTATAGATTTTTTAGAATTTTTCGAGCAAATTTTTTTTTGAATCGTTACGGCAATTGTAACAGTAGTTATGTCCCCTGTATCAATCCTTACGATCAACAACCGTATCGGTAACGATGGTGACTATTACGGCCACCGTTACCAATACGGAATACCTGGACGCGAATTAGATACTGACAAGGTCAGTAGCCAAATTGCTACTGAAGTGACGTCACCAAGCTCTGTGGACCCCACCATGATGCGTGTTATATCTGTCAAACAACCATTTACTCCAAAAGCTTAAGCTGTCAGAGTGTGGTGTATCAATGTATATTAAGGGACTTTATCACTTCAACACCCCCCCGCACGTGCGAGGTGGGAACTCTGCACGGGAACATATTGACGAAGGTGGAGGGACACTCACACCATAAATAGGCCGGGCTTAATTTCCCGGTCCCTGGGCCGGACCTGATTTTCCTGACCCCCCGTGGGAGAATAATATATTAGCGAGGCATATTTGTTGCTCTCAAGATTCGAACATAGGACCTTCCGCTTTGATATCATGTCAAACAACCATTTACTCCAAAAGCTTAAGCTGTCAGAGTGTGGTGTATCAATGTATATCAAGGGACTTTATCACTTCAACAATATCCATACCGTCCAACCATTTGTAGAGATCATTTCATGGCACGAGAAAAAGAATGACATAGATCTAAAGTTCAAGTGGACCCACCGTTGAAACATTTATAAGGCCCACCATGATGTATTTGTTGGATCCAACCTATTCATAAGTTAAAATAGAAATATATGAAATGAAAACAAAAATATAAGCTTGATCGGAAACTTCTGTGGCCCTAAGAAGTTTTGAACGGTGGATGTCACTGTTCCCACTATTTTCTATGGTAGGGTCCACTTGAACTTTAGATCTATCTCATTCTTTTTCTCATGCCATAAAATGATCTCTCGAAGTGGATGGATAGTATGGATACAACACATGCATCATGGTGGGGTCCACAGAGTTTGGTGAAGTCGCTTTAGTAGCGATTTGGCTACTGACCTTGTTAGTATCTAATCTGCGCCCGGAATACCTTGGGCCGTGACTATTTTGTTTTCCCAATCAGACATGTCTGACAATCATTCCTCATAACATGTTGGAGGTTCTAATTCTTCCAATCGAAGACCAATTGCATCCATCTCTTCTTAACGAATATGTGAATGATCAGGTCAAAAAAGAGGAATAGATGAAGTGTAACGCCCATGAAAATTTAATGATAATAATAATAATAAATAAATAAATAAAAGATTTTTTTTAATCTTATCCCTATCTTATCTCTCACTTATATATATCCATAAACCTCCCTGTATCCCTAAAAAAAAAAAAAAGGATACCTTGCGAGAATTGTGAAAGGAAGATAGTATTTTGGATAGCTTAGATCATGTATGTCTATCGTCTTTCTTTTAGTATTTTTATGCATTTAATTTGACTCGATCTATGCAATAAACGGTGTGGATCGGTCACACGTTCATTGTATTTGATTATGGGTAGATATGATGTAAAGGTGATGGAAGTCTAAAATTTTGTGCAAAATTTCTAATTGTGATTGGTGTGCACCTAATCGAATTAGATTAGATCTATACGGATCATATGATCCCTAAGGCCAAAATATACAAGCGCCCTAATTTCCAGATCAATTTGACTATTCGATGGGCCACATTAGTCAGATCTAGAAATGGTTAATAAGGAAAGCTTAGATTTCTGCACAAGTGTTAGTGTCACTTGGCGAAGAAGGTCAAGATGGGCCATCAGTGTATGTGTGGTTGGATCCACACCATTCATCTAATGTGTACAGGCAAAACATGATAAGACCTCAAGAATCTAAATGATCTAATCATCTAATGGGCCACCCCGATCAAGCAAATTTAATTTAATTTTATAATCTTAAAAAGAAAATAAAAGATAAAAATCTAAATTGAAATTTTAATTATTTGATCATTTAGGGTTGGCCACTTAGGATGTTAATCAAAAGTGGGCCCCACTATGTAATAAAACTAGATGAATAATAATATTGTTGATATAATTGATAGGATCTCGGAATTCAAACCAACCTAATTACCTTGTGGAGTTTATACTACAGGACTCAGGTGAGTAACCTAACGTGTCTCATGATTCATTGGAATTAAAATAAATTATTTGTGATGATTAATTGATGTACTGATTTGAGTGTTTTGTTGTAATATTGTATGATGCGGTAAATTACATGCTAATTTGTGCCAAATTGCATGAAATTATAATTGTACGTTGAATTTATTTATCAAAACAACTATCTATGGTAATTATGAAAATGAACAATGCTGTTAAATAACACATGCGATCGTGTGCGATTGCATATGCCTATGCACATATGCGATTGCACAATCGCATATGTGGTTGCACACTTTGTTTTTTAAAAAACAAAACATTTTTCAAAAAATTTAAAAAAAAAAAATCAAAAAAACAGGGATAAATTAATGAAAAAATGAATAAATTATTATATGTCATTGGCCCTTAAAATACATTTAATTTAAGTAAAATAAAACCAATTACATAATGAATTAAATATTAAGTCATCATTCATCAATAATTCTACATTCTACAATATAATTAACTTAACATTTAACAAATATGAAATATCAACGTTCAACACTACATATACATCAACAATCAACATCAACACACTTAGTAAACAAAATGAAGAAGTTATTTATTTATTATTCATCTAATCATATACTATATACATTGATCTAGTTGTCATTGTGGCATATCACCACTAGGTCCACCACCGCTATCATCATCATCATTCGAGTCATCTCCTTCTTCCACATACACTTCTTCTTCCGTTTCTTCATCATCTGTACGTACCAGTATTTTAAATAGCGGTAGTGTGATGCGTAGCGCTCAGCCCTCTATAGCGTGTAGCGTAAGCTACACGATACTTATATTTTTTAATTTAACAATAGGACAAATATAATAAATAGTGAAAAAAAAAAGAGGAAAAAATAAAAATAAAAATGACTAAAAGATGATTCATTTTATCAATTATAAGCATGTTAAAAAAAGTTATTAGTTATCATTTATCAAAAGCCAATCCACATATAAGCCAAATCAAATAATTATCACATCAACAACTTTCTAAGCAAACCACTTTAATTAATAATGTCTAATTGAAACCATAAGTCACAATTATGAAAAGAAATAAAAATCCCATAGGTTAAAAGTATCAAGTACAATACAAGTGTCACATTCCTCAACATTATAAACAAAGAAAACGTCAAAAAAATAATAAAAAGTAAAATAGTAAAAAATTACAATGTAGCTTATGCTACGAATGCTACGCGTTATGTAGATGTAGTGTATGCTACGACCCCTGTAGCGTACGTTACAGGAGATTTATGCTATTTGGGACGCTACGTAGTGCTACGGCCATGCTACGCTACGGGCGCTATTTGAAATACCGATACTTCAACAGCCAATAGTGGATGATCTTTAGCTTGATCATCATTATCGCCATCTCCTCAATCTCTTCAACGGGTTGACGGCTACTACTCAGCCCCCCAGCTCCGTCCATCCTTCGCCTTCGAGTGGTACTACCTTCACTAGGTGTAGATCCATATGCGGCATCTTCAACTTGTACCCATGTCAGGTCCTCTTCAGCAAATACCGGGTCCTTCGTCTCTACGAGCCACTCATTATTTGCGTCCAACTCATTTAAGCAGATAGGGTCAAAGAAACCGGGCTTTTCTTTCCTATTTTGGAATCGTTCTCGCAATTTTTGATTGTATTAAACGAAAACCAAGTCATTGAGCTTTTTTTTGCTCAAGGCGATTTCTTTTCTTGGTATGAATCTGCAAGAAAGAAAGCGCATTTGACATTAGCTATTTATTCAATAAATTTAGCTTAAGCCGCCTTAAACTAAAAACTTGAAGTTTACAATTACTAAACAGTCTAAACTCATCGCCTTGAACGTGCTCTAATTGCGCTCACAACCACTGACAAAACACGTGAGTCCAAGAATCCTCATAGCAAACTTCTTTAGAGCAGATCCTTCCTGTTCGGGTCCACTCCATAAGCAGCCCACAAGTCAGCTGAGAAAAATAGTTTAAGTATGTTAGAGACACTTTGTAGAAAAACTATTTGTAAGACATTAAGACTGACATTCATAATAGTAGTTACTGGGTAATTTCATTGTTCAATGACAGGCTGGGTTAAGGATGTAAGCAGCCGAATATAATGAAGATGATATTTGGCTGCCCCATCTTCTATCTATAATATCTAAAATTGACTTGTAATCACGGTCTCTATAGTTAAAATGGTCCATGATCTTATATTTCGCCCTCTCCATCGCATCATATATGTAGCCCATTGCAGGCTTCTCATCCCTGTCCACCAATTGCGACACAGTGACTAAGGGCTCAGATGCTTTTAACGCCTTTACCACTTGTGTCTAAAAACTTTGAGAAATGATTATTTGTTAAACCTGTTTTCCTTCAGCCTTCTTTGACCAAGGCCCACTTGGCTTCCAAGTTCTGATTTCTTTGCATGTAATATTTGTAGTGTTAAAAAGGCTGTAGCGAAACGGGTGATTGCTGGACGTAGCAAGTTACCCCCAATGTGTTTTCTCATTCGACTGAGAAGAAGGGCGTGTTCGTACATAAAGACCATGATTCTTCTAGCCCCTTGCAATCACATTTATAAATAATCTACCTATATCTTCTAACATAAGATCAACACAATGGGCCGCACAGGGGGTCCAAAATAAACGTCGCCTCTTCTCCATAAGAAAACGACTGGCCATTACATACGAGGCTCTGTTGTTTGTAATTACTTGTATAACATATTCCTCACCTATTTCTTCAACTACATTATCTACTAAGCTAAACAAATATTCTCCTGTGTGTGAATGACCTGATGCATCCACGGACTTCAAGAACTTTGTCCCAGCTGGACAATTTACCAAAAAGTTAATGAGAGACCGATCGGTCCATCCATCAGCCATTAGTGAACACCCATATGTTTTCCACGATTCCTTATATTCAGTTATGAAGGATCGTGTATATTCAACTTCAGTTTTCAAGCATGTCTCCCTCATTTCATGATATGAAAGAGGTTTAAGCTCATGTCCAAATTGACCTATAGCCTCAACCAATGAAACGGTGTTGAAAGCAATGTCGGTTTGGTAAATCCACTTAGTAATATATTGAATAGTGGTTTTCCTATCTTTTTGTTTATACCGATTCTCTAAAGTTGTTTGAGCCGGCCCTTTCCCTCTACCCCTTTGGTCGATCACATACTCGGGGTATCGTCTACACCATCTATCCATGAGTCTCTGCCCTCGGGCTCTTTTCGAGACCGTTGGTTGTACTTGTGGTCTAGACCAGCCTGTCAAAGTAAGGGGAGTGGGACTAACTTCATCTACATTAATTACGTTTATATATTCATATGCATCTTGTTCCAAATATTCCTCCTGACGTAGGGCACTATCGCATCTCTTTCTTGACTGTTTTTTCATATATTTCATGATCTCCCTTCGAATTTCTAGAATAATTTTGTCACATGCTATTGTATTTGACCCCGGTAAATGTGCAAGGTGTTGCTTGCGCCTTGCAATGCCACCGAAACTCACATACCTACATAACTCATATACTATGTGAGTCTTTTCCGTAACACTACAGTAGTGCCCATACTTCCAACCCGGGTCATTCGACTTGGGTTTCAAAGAGGAAGATTAGGAAGAAGACATTATGTTGGTGGTGTGTGTATTGATTGCTAGTAGCCTAGTACTAAAAAGTAACTAGAAAGTAAATTAAAAAGTAAATACTAAAGTAAAGTAAGAGACTAAAAGTAAAGAGACTAAAAAGATGGCACTTGGGAGAGGGAGAGACGGAGAGAGAGTTGAGTTACACTTGTAGAAAGGGAGAAGAAGAGGGAAAAGAAAGGAAGAAGAAGAGGAAAAAGAAAAGCAGAAAGAGAGAGAGAGTTGAGTTACACTTGCAGACTTGTAGAAAAGAGAGGGGAGAGAGAGATTTACACAAACAAAATTACAATTACAAATTTAAAAAGAGGTTCCCAATTCTTCAATCTTCACTTCTTGTCTAAGTTGTCTTATCTTCACCTTTGTCTTGAGTCCTTGACCCTTGACTTGAGTCTTGATCTTGATTCTAGAATTATGTAGAATGTAGACTTGTAAAGTTGTGTTATTGTAAGTTGTAAGTTGTAACACTAAGTCACTAACACAACACTAACTTGTAACTTGTAACAAACAAACTAAAAAAAAATATTAGAACTTAGAAGTTGTTAAAAAACTTAGAACTTGGATATTATGAAACTTTATAAGAGAATGAGATAGAAAGAGAGATAGATAATAGATTAGAAACTAGAAAGATAGAGTGGTGGGTGTGTTGTGTGAATATTTATAACTTGAAAAAATTAGAAGCTAGAAAGAGAGTTCAATTCAATGGATGGAGAGCTTGGTTGTCTTGTAATGTCTCTTGAATCTTGATTCTTGAATCCTTGTGGGTGTATGTACTTATCCCTTGATTGAAACTTCAATCTCAATCTTGATTCTTGAAAGAAATAAGGATGGAAGAGTGAAGGTCGAGGCTTGGAATTGTGTAAGAGAGCAAAATAGAGATAGAGAGAGTTTGAGTTTTGAGTGCATGTAGGAGTGCTTAAAATCCCTTTTTATAGAGAAAAAATCAGATTTTTTTTATAAAAAAAAACAATAATTTCCAACGGTCAGAAAATAGTCAGATTTCTAACCGTTGGCAACTATGCGATCACATACATCGCATATTATGGCACATGTGGCATATGCGATTGCACATGTGCAGTGATCGCATATGCCACAGTCGCATATGCGATTAGTGCACATATGCGAAATTGCGAATGTGCGATCGCACATGACAACATTGAAAATGATACATTCATATATCATCCATCTTTCATTACATTTACATAATACATGGTCGATCCTAGGGGCTTTCCGTAGAAGAAATGTCGATCCTGGTAGAGCGTTACCAGATGTGAGCTATGCCCAAGCTTACCCAACGGGTGGATGCGAGTTGACGATCTCCAACCCAAGCAAATGGACGATCATCCCATCCGATGCATTCATATACCATTTGCATCCATATCATTGTGCATACATTTTTACATTTAGTACTTTGTATTATTTTAATTGTTATGATTATGAACCATGCTCGATTATTTCACTAAGCCTGACCAGCTTACCATTTTATTGATGGAAAAATCATACAGATTAGTCATTAGCAGATGATGTGGCATAGGAACCGAAAGGATCCACCGCACCTGAACACGACCCATGTGAAATGTGGCCATACTTGTCTGAAGACGAAGTGGCGACATTAGACCACTTATGATTATGTGATTTATTTGCTAGAATAATTTTATTAGCGTAAAATGCATATTAGTATTGATTGTGAGATTTTAAGAAATTGTTTAGATTTATCTCATTGAAACAATGTTAGTCTGGAATAAACTTATTTATAGTGTGATGATATAATAAATGAATGATTTTTAAGGTTTATTATTTTAATGGTTGTCAAGATTTATATATGCCTGATTGATTGGTGCTAAGTGTTATGTATGTGTGATTGGAAATGGGGTGGAACTTAGACTGAATCTAATTATCACATTTGATTAAACTGATTAAGGAATTAAGTTAGTACACTTTGTGTACGAGTTATGAACTGAAACTCGAGTCTGAGGGTGCACACTCTGTACCCGGATTTTGGGGTGTGATAGTTTGGTATCAGAGAGTTAAATTAATACCGTGATCTGTAGGTTATAAAACCCATACATGCATAATGTGTAGGTCCCTGGAACTAGAAACCTACACTTACGACTTCCCTGTATGATGCTTTTATATAATAAGAAACTTAAAAAATATAATTTGTAATTCATTTATTATTATCTGGAGTGAAAACTAAACTTATTCATATAATTACATTCCTTGGAGACGTGAATATGGACCTTTGAACAAATTTTAAAGTAATTTAAGTTGTGATGTACTGCTAGACAGTAATGGATAGCAGAAATCACTTACCTTTAAAAAATGTAACTAAAGAAATATAACTCCGATTAAGGTGATTCAAATGCCTAATCGTAGCTATAGAAGTCTAGATTAAATAAAAAAATAATTAGATAATTCGAATCTGACAGATACTGTACTGATTTTGGGAATTAGTGCAAGCTGGTTAGAAATCGTCCAGATCTAAACAGGTTTGATTGCATGAATTTCTGAAAATTCTGTGGGTACCTGATTGAGCTGAAATTTTATGAAAGTATTGTATACTCATTTAGAAACCTCCAGAAAAACTTTGAGTTACATTTGGAAGTTTTAAGCATGTAAACCAATGATTGGAACAGTAGTCACTGATAGTGAGCTGGTTTGTCCATAATGTAGTACTACCAACTTAATGACTTATAGAATTTCTTTGTTATTAGCGATAAGGTACTTCAATAATATTGAATATGAGTTAGAGAACCTATAAAGTCCACTGAATTATTAATAATCCATCTTATAGGAGTCATGGCCCTTAAGAAGACACGTAGCATTCGTGATTTAATACCCTCAGCAAGTGCACCTCTCTCAGATACTCCTTTACCAATCTCTTATTCTCGAAGAATCTGAAACAACTCCTAATGAGCAAGACGAGAATGAAGTCAATGAAGCAGGGCAAGCTCCTCCTCCACCACCTCCTCCTCCAGTTAACTTGGCAGATGCTGGACCTAACACGCAACTCCCATTATCCCCAACCACCATTCGAGTTAACCTCGCAGGACCAAATGTTTAGCTGTGGGACGTTGCCTTTGGGTTGGTGGCGCAGATAGCGGGAATGCTAAAACAACAGCAGAAATAGTTCGCCGTTCGGTGAGACATGTTAGCCACCTTGAACCAGACATCCCAACATCACCGAAACACATCTCCACTAAGATTTGATCAGCCTCGTGAGGTAGATTTACTTAAAAGGTTTACAAAGTTGTGACCGCCGGTATTCAAGGGTGCATCTAACCTATTAATAGCAGAAGATTGGTTGAAGCAGATTGAGAAAGTGCTAGAAGCAATGAACTGCTCTGATGATCAGAAGGTTGGATTGACGTCCTTTATTCTTCAGGGCGAAGCCGATGTATGGTGGAGAGCTGCAAAGAGAATGGTTCCAGCCGATCATGTGTGGACCCGAAATGAATTTCAGGAAAAGTTCCGTGAGAAACATTGTTCTAAAGCGTACCGCATCCAAAAGATAGCAGAATTTTCAAAGCTAGAACAAGGTTTTATGAAGGTAGGCCAATATGAAACAAAATTTGCTGAATTAGCAAGTTATGTGCCAAAGGTAATGGAAGATGAGGATTATAAGATCACAAAATTTCAAGAAGGGTTAAGACATAATATCAGAATGAAATTTTGTTGTGAGGATGTAAAGAAATATTCAGAAGTAGTCGATAAAGCCTTACGAGCATAACAAGATATAGAGCGGTTTCTCAAATCTCATGTACAGTTAAAAGAAACGGGACGGAGAAATAGGCCGACCCCTACCCAACACCAACACTAAAGAAGAAACCCAGAATAGAAATTCAGTCATCAACACCGAGAACCCAAGAACGATATTTTTCAGGAAATTGTGTGTATTGTGGTAAGTATGGTCACATGGCTCAGGTGTGCAGAACTAAGATGAGAGATATGGGTATAATACCTCTTCAGGCTTCAGCAGATACCACCACGACTGCAACTTCTAGCATCATCTCAACAAATGGGTCAGACATCGCAAGCGTCACGTACCCTACTGCCCCGACCGCACCAAAATCAGCAAAATCGACTATCTCCATCAGTTCCTCAAGGCCAAGGGAGTCATCCCAACAGGCAACAGCTATTGCATGCACGTGTTTATTCCATCTCATTTAAGGAGAATCTAGAAGAAAATAATAACGTTGTTGAAGGTATGATCGAAACGCATAGTACTCCGATTTTTGTGTGATTTGATTCTGGGGCTACATTATCTTTTATTGCATCATTGTTAGTGTCTCGGTTAAGATTGAAGTCAGAAATCCTCGATAAGCAAGTTTTGGTAGAATCCCCCACAGGCAAGTCAGTTATTTTGGACAAATCATGTAAATTTATTCCACTTATGATAGGCGATATTCCTATATTAGCTAATTTAGTAGAAATGAGTATGGCGGGGTACGATGTTATTCTCGAAATGGATTGGCTTACTCGAAATCATGCAATGTTGGATTGTTATGCGAAGACAGTTTACCTTCGCGGTGCCAGGAAGAGAACCACATACGATTCAAGGAAAGAAGAATGAGAAGATTGAGCGTATCATGACGTTGATTAGTGGTGAGAAGCAAGAAACAATAATGGATTTGATTCTGGTTGTGCAAGAATATCCTGAAGTTTTTTAAGATATACTAGGATTACTACCTCGGTGAGAAGTGGATTTTGGTATCGATCTCCTGCCAGGATCGGCACTAATATCTGTCTCCATATCGAATGGCACCTGTAGAACTGAAGGAGCTAAAGGAGTAGATGGAAGAATTGAGGTCCCGAGGATTTATTCGACCAAGTACCTCTCCTTGGGGTGCGCTAGTACTTTTTGTAAAGAAGAAGGATAGCACTCAATGTGTGTATTGATTATCGCCAATTAAATCAGATGACGATTAAAAATAAGTACCCATTACCCTGTATAGATGATTTGTTTGATCAGTTGAAAGGAGCTCAATATTTTTCTAAGATCGATTTGAGATCAGGTAACCACCAGCTGCCTATTAAAGGAGAGGATATCTACAAAACTGCTTTTAGAACGCTTTATGGTCATTATGAATTCTTAGTCATGCCGTTCGAGTTGACCAATGCACCTGCAGTGTTTATGGACCTGATGAATAGGGTGTTCCAGCCGTATCTGGATAACTTTATTATCGTGTTCATTGATGACATTCTGATTTGCTCGAAGACCAGTGAAGAGCATGAGCTGCATCTAAGGACGGCGTTGCAGACTCTAAAAGATAACAAATTGAATACTAAGTTTTCTAAGTGTGAGTTCTAGAAGGAGAGTTAAATTTCTTGGGCATATTGTTTCAAAAAAAGGCATTGCGGTTGATTCTATGAAGATTAAAGCTGTGGTGAAGTGGAAACAGCCCACAAGTGTGTCAGAAGCTTTCTCGGGCTCGCTGGATATTATAGAAGGTTTATTAATGATTTTTCGAAGATTGTCGGACCGCTAACAAGTTTAACTCGAAAAGGAGTGCCCTTCAAGTGAGCTGAAAAGTGCGAAGAAGCTTTTTTTGAACTGAAGTAACTCCTAACCTCAACTCCCATCCGAACCCTCCCGAAAGATGGGTTGGTATTCGAAGTTTACACCGATGCATCGACTAAAGGTCTAGGTTGCATATTAATGCAAAGGGGTAGGGTAATCGCATATGCATCAAGGCAGCTTAAGCTCCATGAGCGTAATTATCCAACCCATGATCTAGAGTTGGGTGCTATTGTATTTGCGTTGAAGATTTGGTGACATTACTTATATGGCGAATAGTTCGAGTTTTATACAATTCACAAGAGTTTGAGGTACCTATTCTCTCAGAAGGACATTAACATGAGGCAGAGAAGATGGATGAAATTTCTTAAGGATTATGATTTCTCATTGTCCTATCATCCAGCTAAAGCTAATCTGGTTGCTAATGCTTTGAGTAGAAAAGAATATAAACAAAAGAGTGTAGCCAACTTAATGGTGCATGAATGGGAAATGTTGAATTTCATTAGAGTTTGATATTCGATTAGATTTTCAAGAGAAGAAGATTTGTATATGTAATATTATAGTAAAATGAATCCTTAAGAAGCAAATAATTGAAGCTCAAATGAATGATGAGTAGTTTTTAAAAATGATAGCCAAGTATCAGAATGATAAGACTTCAGATTGGAGTATAGGGGACAATAAAGGAATTCAGTATCAAGGTCGACTCTATGTGCCTAATATTGTAGATCTAAAAGATGAGATTTTAAATGATGCGCACCGAACTAAGTTTACAATTCACCCGGGAAGCACAAAGATGTACCACAATGTAAAATGATCATTTTGGTGGATGAATATGAAGAGAGAAATCGTCGATTATGTGTCGAGATGTTTTCTTTGTCAGCAGGTGAAGGCGGATCATCAGAACCCATCAGGATTATTGCAGCCTCTGAAAGTACCTGAGCAAGGTGTTCAATATCGGTTACGTATCGGCCATATTGGCCGATATATAACGATAACAGCCGACCTTGTTACGCGTTACGGGGTCGTAACGGCCCACTCCCCGATTTTGTGACTGTAATGGTCCCGTAACGGCCGTTACTGCCCAATAACGGTCAGAAAATGACTAGTTTTTTTTCTCTCTTTAAGGTTCGATTTTTCACTTTTTTTGATACTTTTTACTTCTAAATTCTTCATAAATCATTCTATTGCAATTTTTGACCACCCTTAGCTTGAATTTAAGGATCAAAACAAGTTATATTAAGGATTTTCTTGATTCGAAGCTCCGTAGGCCATTTTCCAGAAATTCCTCAAAAATAGGTATTTATACTTTTTATTCAATGTATTGTTGTTTTAATGCTAGAATATGATGTGTTAATCATAATAGAACATATTAATGTCCATTTAATAGATTATAGTTCTGATTTTATATATTTTTATATTTTTTTCTATTTACGCACTATTTTCGGCCCTTTCTTTAAAAATTCGAAAAATCAATTTTTATTCAATATTTTGTTGTTTTAATGGTAGAATATGATGTGTTAACCATAATAAAATATATTAATGTCCATTTAACAGATTATCGTTGTGATTTTATATTTTTTTATATATTTTTTTCTATTTACGCACTACTTTCAGCCATTTTTTTAAAAATTCGAAAAATCAATTTTTATTCAATGTGTTGTTGTTTTAATGGTAGAATATGATGTGTTAATCATAGTAGAACATATTAATGTCCATTTAACAGATTATAGTTGTGATTTTATATATATATATTTTTTTCTATTTACGCACTATTTTCGATTATTTTTTTAAAAAATTGAAAAATCAATTTTTATTCAATGTTTTGATATTTTAATGGTAGAATATGATGTGTTAATCATAGTAGAACATATTAATGTCCATTTAATATATTATTGTTGTGATTTTATATTTTTTTCTATTTGCACACTATTTTCGGCCCTTTTAAAAAAAAATTGAAAAATCAATTTTTATTCAATGTTTTGCTGTTTTGATGGTAGAATATAATGTGTTTATCATAGTAGAACATATTAATGTCCATTTAACAGATTATTGTTGTGATTTTATATTTTTTAAAATACTTTTTTTCTATTTTCGCACTATTTTCTGCCATTTTTAAAAAAATTCAAAAAATCAATTTTTATTCAATGTGTTGTTGTTTTAATGGTAGAATATGATGTGTTAATCATAGTAGATCATATTAATGTCCATTTAACAGATTATTATTCTGATTTTATATTTTTTTCTATTTACGCACTATTTTCGACCATTTTTTTTAAAATTCAAAAAATCAATTTTTATTCAATGTTTTGCTGTTTTAATGGTAGAATGTAATATGTTAATCATAGTAGAACATATCAATGTTCATTTAACAGATTATTGTTGTAATTTTATATAAGTTTATATATTTTTTCTATTTACACACTATTTTCGGCCCTTTTTTTTTAAAATTCGAAAAATTAATTTTTATTCAATGTGTTGTTGTTTTGATGGTAGAATATGATGTGTTAATCATAGTAGAACATATTAATGTCCATTTAACAGATTATTGTTATGATTTTATATTTTTATATATATATTTTTTTCTATGTTCAAATTAGTGACTTTATATTTATATTTTCTTATTTTGGACAGATTTTGGAGCTTCTTAGAGTTTAGAACATAAAATCATATTTATTGATTAGATTGAACTTTCTGTTATTAATCTATTTACATTAGGTTTTCGAGATTTAAATTAATTAATTCGTTAATTCTCCCAGAAAAAGTAAATACCGTATATAAATTTAGAATAGCAAGTAGACTCACAATCTCACATAGACATATAGTTCATAAACTCATATCTAATCTACCTAAGGAAATGTCTAGGTCTGGCCAACAAGTGAGGATATTGGATGACAACATTGTCAGAGGGTTGGTGGTACTAGGCACCAAATGAAGTGCAACTAATGGGATAGACTAGTAACTGGTGGAATTACGCGTCTCAAACAACATTTGACACATCGAAAGGGTCAAATTGCGGGATGTACTCGAGTATCAAAAGAGATAATGATTTTAATGCAAGCCAGTCTGAATGAGTCGAAGGGTAAACATGCTGTTGGACGAAGAAAGATGAGATTTTGCATGCAGCTCGACATGAGGTGTTTGCTCCTTAACATATGAATGTTCGTGATGAAGATATTATTGATTCTGACGAAGATTCAGATCAGGAATTAACTATAACTAGGAGAGAGAGTTTGCGTTTTGCTCGTGAAGAGGAAGAATGTCGTCGCATGTTTAGTGTGAGTGGGTCACTACGTGATACATTGGGGGGGGGGGGGGGGGGGGGGTAGTGCGAGTGCGACTGCTTTTGCAGGTGGGGGTGGGGTAGGTTTGGTGGGTTACGACATAAGTTTGGGAGCCGACGAGAGGCTTCTTCACATGATGCCCATATACATTTGGATGAAGAAGTAAATGAGCGTAAGAGACCCTCTATTGATCCAATCCTGTTTAGGAAAGAATTAACTAAACAAAAGAAGATGAAACAAATGTGGAGTAGAACTTCCATTGAGAAGCTAGGTAGGACAGCAACAAAGTTATTTATATATACCAACGTACCTCTTAACGCGGCCAATTCTCCAAATTGACAGGTGGTAATTAATGCAACAACAGAAGCAGGTGAAGGAATTAAAGCTCCTACAGCTAGGGATATTAGGAGGAAATTGACAGATGTAGAGTATGCGGATGTGAAAGCATATGTGGCTACCTTTAAATCTGTATGACAGGTCAGAGGATGCACGATCATGTGCAAGGTTGGACTGGCCCACCCAGACGCAGCATGATCAACTTCATGGTGTACTGTTGCTTGGGAACTATATACTACAAGTCAATTGATGCCTCAGCCGTAATAAAAAATTCTAATTATATTAATGGACTAATGGATGAAATTTGAGAAGAGAATGTGGTAGAGATTGTGACGGATAATGAAGCATTATATAAGCTTGCAGGACATAATTTAATGAGAAAGAGACCACATATTTTTTGGTCACCATGTGTTGCCCATTGTATTGATCTTATATTGGAAGATATTAAGAAGAAGAAGAATGTTAAGGAAATGGTCAAAAGGGCAAGAGAAGTGATAACGTTTATTTACAGCCATAATCAAGTAGTCGTAATAATGAGGAAGTTCACAAAAGGATGAGAGTTGCCGAGGCCTGCGGTGACTAGATTTGCAACAAACTTTATAGCATTAGAGAGTTTATACCAGCATAGGGGAGAGTTGAGTGAGATATTCGCTTCCCGAGATTGGCTCAACACAAAACATGGGCAAAAGACATTAGGAACACCGGTTGAAATTGCGAACACCATACGAGACAATAAATATTAGAAGAGGGTCAAGTCGATCTTAAAGCTGATGGAGCCACTAATGAGGGTACTCCATCTTGTTGAAACCGACGCACCTACCATGAGCTTCCTATACGATGCCATGGATAAATCAAAGTTGGCAATTCAATGTGATTGTAGAAGCTGGGAGTCTTATTGGAGGATGATCGACAAGAGATGGACAAAACAACTCTATCACGATCTTCATGCAGCAGGTTACTACCTAAATCTCAAGTATAGATATGCCCAATCATTTGTTGCGGATAATAAAGTTTGTGTCGGGCTAGAGAATATGATAAAGAGATTAGAGCTTGACTTAGATATGCAAATAAAGGCGTTGAATGAAATAGATATATTTGGAAATCGCCTGGATAGCTTTAGAGATGCTCTTGCACAACATGCAGTATCTAGGTTGCAACCGGTTGAATGGTGGATGAATTTCGAAGAGAGTATGAAGGCTCTCCAAAAAATTACAATAAAAGTCTTGAGCCAGACAACATATTCTTCTAGCCGCGAAAGGAATTGGAGTTGTTTTGCATTTATTCATTCAAAGAATAGGAAAAAATTGCAAACTAGGACGTTAGATAAACTTGTTTTCATGCATTACAACATGAAGTTAAGAATGCGACGACATCATAGGAGCATTACAGCCGCCAAAGGCACAGACTACTGTCTAATAAACTTGGACAATATTTATGATGAGGACGACTCGCTTCTACCTTGGTTGGAAACATGGGAAAAGCAAATTGAAGAGGATAATGAAGAATTGAAAATTGATGACCCACTAATACGCATACCGCAACAAGAGAGTCGTGCAGCTGTGTTAGACCCAGAAAGAGGGGCGGCTTTTATGCCAAGTACGGCTCAAGATCAACAGAAGAGTATGAGCAGCGGTAGCGTGACCGTGTCGGATGATGGTGATGATGATGCTCTTGCCCCTGGTGCTGACACTTCCGGTGTTGCTCACACACCATACAACAGTCTACAGATCGCGAGGCCGATGAACATCGACGAGGTAGTACACGAGGTCGGATTTATGAGTGTACTGAGTCACGATACAACCAGCAGGAGGAGGGTAGGTCTAATGGTGCACCGGGTCTGGGAGGTCCGAAACATCAGCAAGCCCATGGTCCAGGGCATTATGATGGATATTCTTGTGGCCAATTGGATTATGGTTATACTGAGCCTATTTTATTACATCCATGTTGGAGTAGTCCTCCTGATCCATATCCATATGATTATAGATATGCAAATCCAAATCCAAGTTACACATCACAAACACACTCTCAATCTCAAGATTCTCAACAACCTAAGTACGAGCATTAGTATGGCTATTCGACGGGCACTGGTGGATATCCTTATTCGGAGTCAAGGTCATTGCCTAGTCAGGATCAATCATCCTTTGGTTTCATTGACCTAGTATTTCCTTCTGGCACTGGATATTATGGATATGCAACACCTCCACCTATTGGACAGCCTCAGCCTGATGATGATGATGACAATGATGTGGAGGTCGAGCAACCACAAAAAAGCAAAATTTCATTTTGGTGGTGACTTGTGAATTTTATTATGGTTAATTGTGAGTATATATTTGTATTAAAGTAAGTATTTGCAGCAGTACTATTGCAAGCACACACATTGCCTAACTTGTATTTAAAATAATTCCCCTGACAACCAATCAAGTAATCCTTAATCAAGTTGCAGGAGAGTATATCAGACACTACTAATTTTTTATTTATTTATATTCTTGACTTAAGGATGACTGTCAGGTCATAGGACAGGACAGGAATCATAACCACAGGAACAGGATAAGAGGACAAGTCTCTGACATGTTGAAGAATGAAGACTTTAAAATAGAATGAACATTGTAATTTATGCAAATCTGAACTTACTCTAGTCTAGACTCTAGAGTAGAGACCTCACTCCTCCTCGGGTATGTTAAATTGTTAATAACTTAAATATAGAATAAATTATGAAAAATAATTGCAAACACTTACACACGTAAGATATTACATTCATTCTAATATATTTATCATTGATAGTAGATAGTTAGAAAATTAAATACACGAGTTTTGCAATCAAATCCAGGTTGTTTGGTGCATAAATTCATCAGACTGTCCAATACAACTTCTCATCAAAGAGTGGACTGTTACACCATCATAATCATCTTCCAAATTATAAATGAATGTATATTTGGAATATTTAGAATATTCCAGATTTAATCCATATTTTTTTGGCAAAAACAAAAATAAAAATTACACCGTTACAGGCCGTTACGCCCTTGTATCGGCAGATACGGGGCGTATCCGTATCGATAACGGTGGACACCGTTATGCCCACCAATATCGATACTGAAGACCTTGTACCTGAGTGGAAGTGGTATTGCATCTCTATGAACTTTATAGTTGGTCTTTCTAAGATGCAGAAGAAGCATGATTCGATTTGGGTAATTATCGATCGACTGACTAAGCTAGCGCACTTTATTCCTATCCATATCAATTATTCAATGGAGGAACTCGCCAAACTATACATCAAAGAAATAATGATACTTCGTGGTGTCCCTGGTTCTATTGTATTAGATTGAGGCCCACGTTTTACTTTGCGATTCTGGATAAGTCTACAGGAAGCTATGGGTATGACTATGGACTACAGCACAACATATCATCCATAGTCTAACAGGCAAACAGAACGTGTGAATCAAATATTAGAAGACCTGTTACGCGCATGCGCTCTAGATTTCAAGGGAAGCTGGGATGACAACGTACATTATGTTGAATTCGCCTACAACAATGGTTACCAAGCAAGTATTGGTATGGCTCCGTACGAAGTCTTATATGGACGTCCTTGTCGAGCACCTAACTGTTGGGCCGAAGTAAGAGAGAAATGTTTAATTGGGCCAGATGTTGTCCAAGAAGCTATTGAAAAAATTGAAATCATTTGAAAGCGACTATAAGCCGCTCAAAGTTGTCAAAAGAGCCACGCCGACAATCAAAGATGAGATCTAGAGTTCACAGTAGGAGACCACGTGTTTTTGAAGGTTTCTCCCATGAAGAATTGATGTGGTTTGGTCCCAAGGGAAAACTCGCACCACGTTTTATTGGACCATTTGAAATATTAGAGCGAATTGGGGCAGTGACATATCAGCTTGCATTACCTCCTCATTTGACCAATGTCCATAATGTTTTTCATGTATCGATGCTAAGTATAAGAGGGATGATTCTCATGTGATTGATTGGCAAGTTCTCGATTTGCAGGAAGACACATCTTACATGGAGAAACTGGTTCGAATATTGGATCGTAAGGAGCACGTGTTGCGCACTAAGACATTTCATTTAGTCAAGGTTTTATGGAGTCATCATGAAGTAAACGGAGCATCTTGGGAGCAGGAAAGAGAAATTCGCAAGAAATATCCTCATCTCTTTGAGTAATTTCAAGTAAATTTCGAGGACGGAAATTTTCTTTTAGGGGGGTAGAATGTAACGCCCGTGAAAACTTAATGATAATAATAAAAAATAAATAAAAGATTTTATTTTTAAAAAAAATCTTATCTCTATCTTATCCCTATTTTATCTCTATCCTATCTCTCCCTTATATATATATATATCCATAAACCCCCCTTTTATCCCTCTAAAAAAAGGGCACCCTGCGACGATTGATAAAGGGGGGTAAATTATATGCTAATCTATGCCAAATTGCATGAAATTATAATTATACGTTGAATTTACTTACCAAGACAAGTATCTATGGTAGTTATAAAAATGATACATTCATATATCATTCATCTTCCATTACATTTACATAATGCATGGTCGATCCTAGGGGCCCTCCCTGGAAGAAATGTCGATCCTGGTAGAGCATTACCAGATGCGGGTTGACGATCTCCAACCCAAGCAGATGGAAGATCATCTGATGCATTCATACACCATTTGTATCCATATCATTGCGCATACATTTTTACATTTAGTACTTTGTATTATTTTAATTGCTATGATTACGAACCATGCTGAGTTATTTCACTAAGCTTGGCCAGCTTACCATTTTATCGATGGAAAAACTATACAGATGAGCCATTAGCAGATGATGTGGTGCAGGAACCGGAAGGATCCACCGCACCTGAACACGACCCATGTGAAACGTGATCATACTTGTCTGAAGATGAAGTGGCGGCATTAGACCATTTCTAATTATGTGATTTATTTGCTAGAATAATTTTGATTAGCTTATAATGCATATTGGTATTGATTGTGAGATTTTAAGAAACTGTTTAGATTTATCTCATTGAAACCATGTTGGTCTGGAATAAACATATTTATAGTATGATGATATAATAAATGAATGATTTTTAAGGTTATATTATTTAATGATTGTCAAGATTTATATATGCCTGATTGATTGGTGCTACGTGTTATGTATGTGTGATTGGAATTGGGGTGGAACTTAGACTGAATCTAATTATCACCTCTAATTAAACTGATTAAGGAATTAAGTTAGTACACTGTGTGTACGAGTTACGAACTAAAACTCGGGTCTGAGGGTGCACACTTTGTACCCGGATTTTGGGGCGTGACATGAAGAAAGGAAAACACCTCTTTACCCACATGCTAAGAAACAGTTATCATCATCTACTTCTATAATAGGTGAAATCGATGTTTTCTACGGTCACTACTCACTAGTGTAGAAGTATTTTCCTTTTTTTTTTTTTTTCAATAACATATTAGTGCAACATAATATAAAATAAAAATAAAACAACCTTTTCAATGAAGGTTATATGTACCTCGGCCGCTCTCCTCGTCTTAAAGCAACAAAGCAAAATTTCTCATCCTCAAAACCACGTAAAGGTTCACCCTTGGACCGCTGCAAAATATCATGAACATGAGTAAAGATGGATAAATACATAAACTAATAAACAAGTGTGAAAATGATAAAATTAATAAAATCGCCATCTTTCAAGAAGGAAAAAGGTCCCCTACCTCTTGTAACCCTAAATAAATATCAAATCAACTACCAAGAAGCTACAATATAATTAGACAAAACTCCATCACAACACTTGGAGTTAAAGATATAGGTAATAGATAATTGACAATTCATCTCTAAGGCATATTAACAACCTGACAAACCATTCTACCAGCTGAAACGACCTCCTCACCATTCTCTCTCACCATCTACTATCCCACGGTTACACATTGTTTCTTAGTGGTAGACATACGGGACATGATCTAGAGCACTGGACATAGTCTGCCTCCATGCCCTTGCTGCCAATGTGGCAAACATGGCCTAGATGCAAATAGAGAATGGGCCTCAGTCCAAGAATCACGATGTTTCGACAGCTGTAATCCTTTAATTGGTGAAGCACAAATGTACACTAAAAGATAGTAGTCAGCAATATCTCGCATTCAGTGAGGACAGGCCAATTTATTAGATCATTACAATAGTACAATCATAGAAAATTCAACCAATCAATGGCGGTGTCTGTTGGATGCCTGTTTGGATCATGTATCATACATGATCTGGAGGCATGAAATTGCAATCTCACAGAGGCAGTGGATCAGCTCCCTGAACATAGATGCACACATAAGGCAGATACGTGCATAAAAACCAATGTCTTATTACTGGTGTGCTTACAGGCCATAAACTGAGAATTCAAGACCAAAAAAAAAAACCTTTATAAAAGAATACGTTACTTTGTTTAGGTCAAGCAAGGTCAGACAGGACCTGTACCATGATCAAGATGGGTGGGTGAAAATGGACTGATTCTAGAGGCCTAACATAGATGTCAAGCTAATTGAAATACCTAACCTATGTTCACCAACCAAACCATGTCCTTTTTTATGGGCAAATCGCAAATTTGATTGAAAAAGAAGATAGCAAGATAAAGGCCCCTCAAAAAAGGACACCAAAGCTACAAGGAAGACTGACACTACCTATTACTTTCCTATTTTTAAGCCTCTCCCAAGAAGTAAAGCCCACCTACTCCAAATCTTTTCCGTTATTCATCAAAAGAAGCACCTTCAGCTCAGTCAAACTAACTGCACTTGTAAATCTCCATGAACTGTCCAACTTGGTTGAGATACTTAACATATTTAAAAACTGAGAAAATCATAGAATGCATAGAAGTTGTTTTGTTGTTATCATCGACTTCCAGTGCACTCAAGACACTAATCTTCTAGTATTCGATTTCTTTGAACTTTTTTTAAGAAGAAAAGGAAAGTTGAAAAACATAATTGACAAGACAAAGTACGACTCAACTGGACCCTCATCATCAAATCTTGGGTTTTTTCATCTTGATTAATACCCGCCTCATATCATAAGATTAGATCTGCAGCAACTTTTGTGAGACCTGCAGACAACAGAAAGTTTTGCTCAAGACATGGCTCTAAAGTGGGGCAGCAACTTGGACTGGGCTTAACACAACTCAATTGGGCCAACCCAATTGTGACATGCGTTGGTTCAGATTGAATTTTACTAACTGAATTTAAATTTGGGCTGGACTCAGGTTGAGCCATTACCTGACCTGATCCAACTGGAAATACACATGATTGAGTTGGGTACGGATCAAGCTGGGGTTGAGCATGGCGAGGATTTTCCTAACCTGTTTTAAACTCAGGTCAGGTTCAAGTTTGCCCCATCTTGACTCGAGTTGCACCTCTACTCATGGTCCAAATAACCATATAGCATCAGCCAATATGAGCGCATTGTAGTCATATCGTCCAGTACTTAATTCTCGATACAAGGATGATATGGCCCGCTTCAAAATTGATACCCACATGCCCATGTGTATCCCATTGCAACTAAGATGCCTATATGAGGTCATTTTTCACTTTCCTAACATTTTTCTTATATTTTTTCATTGCAGGTGTAGAGGAAGGCTAGGAACTACTTTTCATCAAGATTTAGCCATAGTTTGGAGACAAAAACATAAGATGAGCATGATTTGGCGAATATGAGTTCAAAAGAAGTGTTGTTCATAATGAAAATAATCACATTTATAATGACAATACATCAATCAAAATGGTGTATAATAAACAAATAAACTTCAAATTTATATATTACGTTTACGTGCCACCCTATATCCCCACCCTGAGCCAACAAGTGAAAGCACAATACTTGATTTGTCATTATAATCACAGATGTTTTAATTCCAAAGGCATGTGTGGTGGTTACCATAATGTTCAGTCAAATATGTAATGGAACCCGTAAAAACTGGTGGTCAACCAAAGAATTTCTAATTTCTATAAGCTTTAAATTTAGAGGTAACAGGACTCAAAAACTGAGCTTTCAGCAGGTCAGGCTGACAGATAGTATTCTTACAAAAGAAGGGAAAGATGAATTGTAGAATACACGGCAAAAACACATACAAATGATAGATACTTTTGTTTCTCATGTTTTTTTTTTCCTCTTCCTAATACTTCTCCACATTTTCTTGGTCAAAGAAAGAATTGTACAGTCAGATACACTCCATATAGAGTACTGTTTTGAGGCCTGACCAATGTCCCCTCTGATACCAATATTCAGAACCTTTCCCCTACTCCAAAGTGCAGGTCTTAGGATTCAACGTTCCACAGTGAACCAAGTACAGTTCAATATGCAACAAAAGAAATTGCCAGAATCAGGTGCCAGATTGCATAAGAAAGAGAAACCTCATGATGAACAGCAACAACGTATAATATCAAGAAAGAGGAACTATAAAATGCTTGATCGAGCTTTTGTTCGGCCTAAAAAAATTTACATGTTGTATCCACCCTTTGGTAATCAAAATCGCGCATCATGTGGACCATGGTGGATGGAAGGTTGTCGTCGTCATCATCATCATTATAATCATCTAAGCCTTATCCCAACTAATAGGGGTGGGCTACATAAATCCTTTTCTGCCATTCCACTCTATCAAGGGCCATAACTTCAGTTAGACCATAGGTCATCAAGTCTTTTCGTATTACCTCCACCCATGTCTTTTTGGGCCTTCCCCTTGCCCTTTTAGAGCCTTCAACTTGTACCAAGTACCAACTCACTCCTAACCAGCACAATTTTTAGTCTCTGTTCCAGAAAATGATCCTCAAGAATCAAGATTTGATTTGGCCTCCACTAAATGTGAGCCACTGGTGTAATTTGTCCATTTTCATTCAGGTGGTTGGGATTATCTGATAGAGTGGATGTTAGGGAATGGGCTGACACATGGGGCCCACCAGATCAACGGCTTAGGTTACAAAAGAGGGGGGGATAAAAAAATGTTGCTCTCTATTGAGCATCATATAATGAAAAGTCTAGCAAGAACTACAGTCAACAAACACCTTGTGAGCATAACAGTAGACAAAATTTAAAGAGGACCACCTTATATGCACGTTGTGATGACGTCCTCTCCAAGCGCTGAACAAAATGACAATATTTTTCTGATTTCTCCAATGGGCAAGCTCCATCATGAGCACACTACAATGAGAACACTTAGTCAGACATCGCAGCAAACAACATATCAAAACAGGCAAGGAATGTACAACAAAAATTATGAAACCCACAGGAGCAACCACAAATGCACCACTTTTATGAGCCACCACATTGTTGGCAGTATCTGACATGTCCCTAGAAGCGTTAACTGCATCATCAGCTTTGCGGCATTTCTTGACAGTCATAAACATAGAATCAATAAATGGAGAAATGGATACTCAGAGGACAAAAACATATCAATTTAATAGCATAAATTAGCAGATCCAAAAGACAAGGAAGCTTCAAATGCACAAATTCATGTGAGCATCTTGTTAAGCACAGTACTGAATTGAAGGATACAATAAGCTTACCCTTTTCGCCATCCATAAGAGATGAGACCGCATTTGAGAAATAATGCTAAATCCATGTGGAGTTCCAGGCTCAACCAAAACCTACCCCAGATTCAGAAAATACAACAAAAAAGTGTTCACCCCACAAAATTATTACAAAACTGAAAGAATTCTGCTGTTAACACATCCCCATTAAAAATAGGGAATTTTACAAAATAGTACCTCATTAATATGATATTTACATTCCGGTACCTTTTTGGTTAAGTTTTCATTAAGCTACCTCATTAATCAAGCTGTTGTCAAACGGGTACCTTCCATTAGTTTTCTCTAACGTCCGTTAGTTTAAAGATTGATTTTTCTTAAAATGACGAAAATGCTCACCAATTCATGAGGTTGCTTAATAAGGAATTAAATAGGTACCTAGATGTAAATATTTGTTCTTATTAAAAATATCTGAAAACAAAAAATAAAATAAAAATAAAATCTAAACAGGCTGAATGCATAGCAATAGGGGCATGTTACTAGTCGGTATTTTGTGGGACCCACCATAATGTATCAACACAGTCCGTCTATTTTTCCAGATCATTTTAAGGCACGAGCTCAAAAATGAGGACGATCCAAATCTCTTAGGACATCATCATAGGAAATAGTGGTGATTGAACGACCACCATTAAAAACTTCCTAGGACCCATCTTAATGCCCACCATAAATTTTATTTTCCATCCAACCTGTTGATTAGGTCAAACAGAAGGGAAAGAAAACAAATATCAGCTTAATCCAAAAAATTTCAAGCCTACGAGAAGTTTTTAATGGTGAGTGTTATCACCACGGTTTCATGATGTGTAGTCCACCTTAGACTTGGATCTGCCTCATTTTTGGGCTCATACTCTAAAATAATCTGGCAAAATGGATAGACGGTGTGAATTAAACACATACATTATGGTGGGGCCCACAGAGCACCGTATGCAATCCAGGTTAAATGCACCACCTTGGTGTCTCTACCCGACACAGATTGCCTATAGCCCTAGTGGAGGAAATTCATACCAATGTTCAAAGTGTTGGTATCACTACAAGTTTCGCTGGCCAGGGATACGGAAACAATATCGATATCGCCGATAATATCGTTGATAACCGAAAATGCGGGGAAACATGGGAAAAACATTGGAATTTTCAGCGAAACTTCAAAAGATGTTAAAATGTACACATTTGCGTATTTAAAAAAAAAAAAAAAATTGCAAAAAGAATGCATATATAACAAGTTTCCATTTAATGGGGCCTTAAAAGCATGTGCTGTTGTAAGAAATTAGTCCAATCATCCCATCCGGCCTATTTAACCATCCAAAAATACATCGATATTGCAAAATATCAACAACACATGATATTTCATTAGGAAATCATTAACAATTAGAAAGGAAACGAAAGATTGTGGTCTCAATATTGCGTATGTTGCGATATCGATAATATCGAGATATTATCAATATTATCAATGATAAATTGAACATTACATACAACCACGTGCCCATGAAAAACAAATTGAAATTTTTTGTAATAAACAAAATTTTGATGATATCAATATGTTGGCGATCTTATTGAAATATCGTCAATACACTTATAATACAAGCATTACCTAGAATTTACATAGTTGAAAATATTAGCGATACATTGGCGATATTGATGCATTGGCAATACAAGCGACACCTAGAATTTACGTAGTCGAAAATATTGGCGATTACATTAGCGATATTGATACGTTGGCGATACTTAGCGATACATTGCTAATACCTGAAATTTTTGATACCACCGATGTTATCGGTATTGCTACCTGTGTTATCGGTATCGTTGAGCTGGAGATAAAGAAAATATCGGAGATATTTCAATAATATCAGAGATAATTCGAACACTGGTTCATATAATCAAAAACGATGTGGGCCAATAGAGATTCCTATCACAAAGCCACTCCATCCATCAGTTTTTCAAGACCACAATAGGACAGGATTCAGGCAGATCGAAAAATCATGTGGACCACACCAAATTAAACTGTGGGAAAGCAAACATTCACTGTTGAAACTTTCCAAGAGCCGACCATGATGTTTATAGGCTATCCAAACCACTCAGATAAAGTGTAGGCACAAATATGATATCTTGATACAAAACTTTTGTGCCCCCACAATTTCCATTGGTGGGCATCCAATCCCCGCCGTTTCATGTAGTGTGGCTCACATGAGTTTTGGATCTGTCTGATGAACAGTGTGGTTTTGTTATGAAAAGTCTGTGGGCCCCACGCAGCCTTGGACTACAGGAAGTCTCGGGAGCACAGTCAATCTGTGTCTGTGCAGGTTAAAGGTTTCGGGACTAAGTGCGGCCTCGGCTTCAGCCAACGCAGTGCGCCCTGATCGCGGGGCCTGCCTTCATGTATTTATTGTATATCCATGCCTTCCATCCATTTTGCCAGCCCCTTTTAGCCCATAAACTCAAAAATTAAGCAGATCCTAAACTCAGATGGATTATACCATAGGAAACGGTGCTGATTGAACGCTCACCATTAAAAACTTCCTTGTGAGCATAGGCCCACAGCAATGCCCACAATAATGTTTGTTTGCCATCCAAGCCATTGATAAGGATAGGTCTGGGTGAAAGCAAAATGCAAATATCAGCTGGATCTAAAACTTCTGTAGCCCACGAGAAGTTTTTAATGGTGAGCGTTCATCGCCACTGTTTCCAGTTTTTAATGGTGGGCGCTCATCACCACTGTTTACCACAGTGTGGCCCACCTGAGATTTGGATCTGCCTTATTTTTAGGCTTGAGCCCTAGAATGACTTGGCAAATTGGATGGATGGTGTGGATTGAACATGTACATCATGGTGGGGCCCACAATGCATCGTATGAATCCGTCCCCACGTCAAAGGCCCCGTGATGTGGGCATTTTCGTCATTTTAGGAAAATCATACTTTAACCTGGCGGATGTTAGAGAAACTTAACGGAAGATACTTGTTTGACAATAACTTAATTAATGAGGTAGCTTAATGAAAACCTAATTAGAAAAGGCACCAGGATGTAAATACCATATTAATGAGGCACTATTTTGTAAAATTCCCTTTAAAATATAAAGAAATTGCAAATAAATTTGTTTTATTGATAAAACCGCTTAAGAAACTTAATTTTAGAATTGAATACCCATGCCAGACTACTGCTCTGCGGTCTTTCCCACAGTTTTTCAACATTCATTTTCTTTCAAATTTCATAAGCATTGTACACTGAACACCCTTTTATTTTCCACTCTCCAGTGGATTTCAAACTATTTTCTACTGTCATTTTCATTCAATCTTCTTGCTTACCATCCACCTTTATCAACATTAGATTAGCTTCTGAATATTCCGAAATCTAGCCAAGCTCATCATAGGTCCAAAATCAACTTGAATCGACCAAAAGCAAGATTAGAATGTCTAACTTGTATATTTTTGCACTGAGACGAAAGAGTGTACCAGGATGTCTCTCGTAAGATCCCAAAGTTGGCGAGCTATAGTAATTCGGTCACTCAGTGATGGAATCTCCCCAAGTACATACGACTTCATTTGGTGGTTTCAAACAAGACATATTAGGTTAGTGCCGGCAGAAATAGCTGGGAAAAAAAAAATCATGCTCACACAAGCTGAAGGAAAAAGAATGCTAATCACAGAAATCATATTTTTAGATGAGAAACAATATTTGAGCAATTATCTGATGGGAATGCATTGAAATAGGATAAAACGGGAACGAACAGAGGACATCCGAAGTCACCACGAAACATACCCATGTGCAGCTCAAACCTAACAATAGTTACCAGACTGAGAAACAAATGCAGGACAAGATAAATAGAACAGATGCAGGAAAAGTCATTTTCATGGCATGGGACAGATGTGGGTATTGGGAAATGAAAATTGATTATCACAATACAACAGAAAATAAAAGCAAGAACTTATTACCGAAACACAGCACTGTTGTCAAAGTACATGTCGTTTTTCAAGATCCACTGCAACAAAGCAATTTCAGCAGTAGAATCCCCTGTAATACTAGAATTCACTTACAATCCTAGAAGTTCCAACAGTCCTCTGCTTCATGCTACTCCACGAAATCAAGATACCTCCCATGATATAGACACCATGAAGTGGGTATTCTAAACCTTGTGAAGGGAACCAAAACTCCTTGTCAATGGAACTAAGGTTTCTACCACTGTTATTCTTTATCTAATATCACATGAGAAAGTGAAATCTCAGGAATTAATTGCAGTAGACAATATGGAGATTTTCAAGTAAAAAATTAATACCCTGAGAAGATAAAAAAGGGCAGTGTCTTTACTAACAAAGATAACAGTGAAAAAGAAGCAAAAGAGAAAAGCAAGCTAGTTATCTCTTTAATAGGAAATGTAAGTGACACAGAACTGTCCGGTCAATCAATGGGAGACCACGATCAGGCCCATCCAAGGGTCACGATGAAATATCCAACCATCTATTGAAGATCTATACCATCCCTCCACTCATCTGCCTAGATTGAAGATCCGGACAATATCAGGGCTCTATTGTGTTGATAAAAGATCAGAACCTTACCAATGATCTTGATGAGTGTTTTAGACAAGATCAACGTCTGATTGACTACTGACCCATTGAATCAAACAGATCACCAAAAACAGTAACCAGATGGACTATGGGACCACAAGTTCAACTGTGAGCTCTTTAGCGATTTTATACAAACATTTAAGAAGAAATAGATTTTCACACAAACCATACAGCTCTATAGTTCATATAGTTATGTGTAACTGTGTAAGTATTTAGTTTTGGTATTTTAGCAATATTAGGAATCCTAAATAGGTTGAGTATTGGTTGGAGAGCTTCTATAGGTTATTTTCTTTTAAACACCAATTTGTGCAATTAGGAAAGGAATCTTGGACCAACAGGGTTCAAGCCTTTATTTGTTTTTGTTTATAAGTATTCGTATATGAAAACTATATACACCAGGATTTAAGAGAGGGATTATGATGATAATTTTTAATAAATAAAGCTATATTTTCTTTGTTTCCCATGTGGGGATTCAAAAACCTAGGAGAGATGCTTGTGAAACCCTTTGGTGTCACTCCTTGGGGCCTTTTGTGGAGCAATTGTGTGGTTACCATTGCTTTTTTAATTGCTTTTTTAAATTTCTTCATCTTTTGTAAATTATTGGATTGATTGGAGACAACATCTAGAGATGGAATTGATTATCGGGATTAAAAGTAAGTATTGCAAAGAGTGTCATGTTGGGGGTCTGTTTGCCCAAGGAGGAGCTTTTGGAGCTTGCTTCGGTGTTTGGTTGTGAGGCAGGTGAGTTCCCATCCACGTACCTTGAGTTGCCTCTTTGTATTGGCAAACCAGCTCCTCCAAGTTCTATTGATTTATTCATCATGTCCTAGCATGAGGTGGAGATTAGAAAGGAGTTGAAAGATACATGGCACCTTTTGTCACTTGGTGGGTCTCTGGGCAGTTTGGGAAGAAAGAAACGTGAGATGCTTTAGTAATTTGAGTCACTCTTCAGAGTGGGTTGTCTTGAGAACAAGAGGCATGTTTATTGAATGGGCCTCTCTCTTTCTCTCTTCTTCTTCTTCTTCTTTTTTTTTATTTTTTTAGGGGGGGGGAGGAGTTGGGACTTCTTGGCATTTGTTAATTATCTTATTGTCATCTTTATAAAAAAAAGAAAAAGAAAAAGCAATTGCTTATCAAAAGTGGAACATATTTGGATCTCATAGTCATAGTTTAAAACTCAAAAAGTTTGACTTGATATCAAGCCAGGTTGGGTAGACTCGATGATACCACCGAGTCCTTATTTGAATTGACTCAATATTTAATAAAATCAACAAAGTGATATTTAAGATAACAACAAGCATTTAAGACATAAATAAGTATTTAAAATGGTAGAATAATAACAACTTGCAATGGCTGGTTCAGTGGTGGCTTCGCATGATACTCTTGCTTGAATCTGAGGGTTTGAATCTCAATCCTTACAAATTTCATTTTTTATTAAACATGACACCCCAGCTAGGTCAGGTAGACCTGAAGACTCGATCTAGCCTTTGTTTGAATCAACTCGATATTTAATAAAATCAACCAAGTGATATTTAAGATAACAGTAAGCATTTAAGACAGATATAAATATTTAAAATGGTAGAATAATAACTTGCAATGGTCAGTTCAGTGGTGGTGTTGCATGATACTCTTGCTTGAAGCTGAGGGTTTGGATCCGAGTCCTTACACATTTCTTTTCTTTTTTTTTTTGTATTAAAACTGATACCCTGGACAGCAAGTGACTTGGTCAATTCACGTCAAGTCAGCCGAGTTTTCGAGCCAACTCAATGAGTCTTGTTGAGACTCAATCAAGTCAAGCTAGTCACCAAGTTTCCATGAAACTCAGGCTGGCTCGAAATCTGGGCGAGTCAAGTCGACTCGGCCAAGTTTTGAGTTGACCCACTGACTTTTAAAACTATGTTGGTAGCTTCTAGGTCAATTCCATCTTTAGTGCTCCACATTAATAATAAACACGAAGACTAAGCCAGGTCATATATTTCAGAAATTGCATAGGAGCTATTCTATGCATGATACAAAATTGCAGACACAATGGAAGAAACCAAACTTAAATGCATCATTGTTACCATACTGACAAAAATAAAAGTTAAAGAAACAAAAAAGGGATAGTTCAAAACACTTACAGCAATTACAAGGTCATGATCCCTCTCACCCTTTTCAAGATTTTGAGTCAATGCTTGAATGCTACCATAGCTTTGAATGAGTGGCAAGTCCTTCAAATCTTCCTCAAGACCCAACACAACAATGTTAGAATTCTACTTAACAATTCACAAGTTTCACATCAATATGTGTCTGTATGTGCATGTGTGTGTAGATTAATGGCACAACTTGCTACAAGCTAAAGCTACATTGTCATAAAAATGTCAAAAATATCCTGATTGGGCCCATCATATTATCTCTAGAATAACAAAAGCTTTAGAAGAAATCATTTATTTCTCAATCAAGTGTTCAAGAAACAACTCTCTATTACAATGCAATTTCAACCATCAGGTAAAACATCATCCAGGTTCATCTGAATTATGACCTATTGTGATGCAGGACAATTAACCACTTGCTCTAAAAGCTCGAACTGATAGAGCATGGCGAATTAATCCCTTTATCTCATAGCCCAAGCCCTACATCTCATGGGTTAGGATCTCGGCCAAACCCCCCTCGTGGGCCCCAAATCACATGGGTACTGCCTCACACAGGCCGCCCACACCGCGTGTGCCCCTACATCCCATAGGCAACCCCACTCGAGCCCAGTATGAAAATGTTCCTGCATTAATTACCCTCGGAGAGGAGTCTCGAACACGAGGCCTCCCGCTCTGATACCAATTTGATGCGGGACAATTAACCACTTGCTCTAAAAGCTTAAACTGATAGAGCATGGCGAATTAATCATTTTATCTCATAGCCCAGGCCCCACATCTCATGAGTTAGGATCTCGGCCGAACCCCCCTTGTGGGCCCCAAATCACATGGGTACCACCTCACACGAGCCACCCGCTTCACACAGGCTGCCCACCCCGAGTGTGCCCCTGCATCCCACAGGCAACCCCACTCGAGCCCGGTGTGAAAACGCCCTTGCATTATATTGTTTGTGAGTGATTCCTTTGTTGCTCAATGTCTGTAGATGCCACAACTTATGAAGATACTAAAAGATTGATAGACTCTTTAAGGTTATGAGAGTACTTGAAATAAATAATCTAGGTAAATAACAAGTTCTCGTGCTCAAACTACTATTTGATTAAAAGATTAAAACACATGAAGAAGAAATGAAAAGACAAGAAGATCCTACTCATGGTGATTAACTACCTTGCAAAAGGCTTTGACCAGTACGTTGCATTGCTTTAGATGGCTCTATTAAATTAGCTCTTTCCAAAGAACGAGGCCAAATCTCACGTAAAGCCCTGCAAGGCTCCAAACAAGAGTTGTGTAGGAAACTATTGTGATTGATTTGTATGAAAGAAAACACCATGAGATACACAGGTATATAAAAGAAAGATGGAACAATGCCTTGCTTTGTTTGTACTAAAAAAACATTCCACATATAAGCAATGTTGTTGAAGGGAATGAAACCAAGAACAAACTGCATCCCCCACTTCTAGATGCAAAATAGAATTCACAGTTGCTGGGATCAAAGACCAAAAAGTACAGGAACCAACTTGATATATGCCAGTTTGTACCCAATCAACATAAAGCTAGACAGCAAGAGGATGTCTTGGGAAACAAAAGTCATCTTTGAGAAGAAACCACTATATGGAGTGAAACCAGAAGTTGCAAAAACATGAGTAACAAAAAGGACCAATAGTCTTGAAAATGAAGTATGGATAACTTCATTTTTGTGGAGTACATCCAATAGTAGGAAAGATTCCTCACCATCATTTCAATATTCCCCAGCCCAAACTAGTAAATACACATTAGGATGATAGAAAGAAGCCCTTTAATGGTTAAACATGAGGTTTATCAACTGAAATCAGTCGAATTATTCATAAACGGATTTTGAATGGGGAGCAACGGAAGGAAAATATTCAACCTTTTCTAGAATGATAACATTAATATTACGTGAGCCATTGCCAAGCTAGGACACGATTTTGTTCAACACAAGGTTACCTAGAACATGGATCACACTAGCGCACGGTGCTAGAATGGACACTCTGTATACAACTACCTCTAGTACACAAAACACTAACAATAAGATCATTCAGGTCGCTCCGGTTCAAACTACCAAGTACATGCATAATGGTTATACGCATAATCTACACACAAAAGGATGATTTATTTTGCTATAGTCACTGCATTTGTGATATTAAATTACGTGTCCTCTACCAAATAAATCGGAGTGTGAAAATCTAAATTAGAGTTACCAAAGTAATATTTTTTTTAAAAAAGTATAGTGGATATTGGTTTGATACCATCAATTTGGTATCATTTGATTTTATTTTATTTTTTAAAAGAATTACAAAGTAGAGTGATCCAAACAGGAAACCACAAAGGAGGTAGAGATGTAGGTAAAATTGGTTTGATACCATGAATTTGATATCAATGAAAAAACAGCATTACTGGAAACATTACGTATGCTCAAGTGATTACGATGCATTCACCAAGTGAATTTAGAACAAAAACCCATCTTCAACATATTGAAAATATCACGTGTTCTCCTCATTCTTGAGCTCTCTAACAAAAGATTACCAAGAACACATTTTATATAATAATGAATTGCTGGCAATCTTTAATACGTGCAGCAACGATAGATGTACTACTTCGCACAATTTTTCAAGAAAATATCAAGATGATATACTCAAAGAAAAAAGGGGAAATTATTGAAATAAAGAAAATCTCCATATTAAAAGAATTTTACAAAGAGAATCAAATCAGAAACTCACCACAGTGCCGTACCCGGACCAGAGCCGAAATCCAACACCTTAGTAGGAGAAAATTCCGGAAGTCTCCGCCGCACCTGAAAAAAAGAAATTGAATTCACTCAAATGCCAACATGATCGAATTCAACACAGCCCACTTCGAGCAACTGAAAAAACTAATCGATTAAATGAAAGAGAGGAGATCCTACCCACCTCTCTGAGGACACGGTGGCATGCGGAATACACAGCAGGCATCCGAGCGGCAACATAAGCAACGGTCTCATCGTCTCTATACTTGAGACCAATGTCACCGTAGGAGGATTTGATCTTCCAGCGCTGGGAACGCTCCATGGATTTCAATGGGTCCTCAACGATCTCTTTGGAAGTAGAGGAGCAGAGCTGGAGGTTGACGTCCTTGATCTCGCTGAATGATTCGGATAGGCTTAGGACTTTCCTGTTCATGTGAGCCTTCTCCTGGTCTGGAATTCGAAGGCGGGGATCCAAAAGTTAGAAAGGCGGTAGAAGAAGAAGGGGAGAAGAGAAATGGAGGGATGGGACTTCATGTGGTTGGTGGAACCCACCTCGAAGGAATCTCTTGATGGCGCGGCGAAGGCGGAGAGGAATGAGGTGGATGCGCTGGGACTGCTTCGCGGCAGATCGAAGGGTTTCTGCCGTGAAGACCTTTGGAGCGGTCTCTGGTAGCAGAGACGCCATTGTCCCTTCCTTCCCTATGCTTTACCTTTGTAATAGGGATCGAGTTCGATGGGGTTTTAGTAGGGTTTTAGGTTCGCACGCTCGCATATGAGAACACAAGCGAATTATATAGCTTCCTGCTCTTGTAACTGAACAAACAAATGTAGAGCAGGACTCCTACGTTAGTTTTGTACCGTTTTAAAAGAATGATGGTGGCTATCCAGACCATCCAGACAGTGGGCCCTCATTGCGGATAGAGCATCTGGATAAAATTAACTGGCGTACCACGGACGCGGATTGGCTGGTGAATCACACATCAGCTATATAGCTGATGTATGTACGTGTCGTGCGAAGATGAACGCAGACACTCCCCGAGCTCCGAGTTGTACGAACGGTTCAAAGGAGATCAAAGTTGCATGTGCCACAAAATGATGTACTTATTATATCCAACCGTTCATCCAGTTTTTGAGATCATTTTAGTTCATGATCCAAAAATTGAATCATATCCAAAGGTAAACGGGACCACATCACAAATAGCAGTGGGATAATGATTTTCACCGTTAACACATTCATAGGGTCCACCATAACATTTATTTTCCATCAAATCTGTTCATAAGGTCACAAAGATATGGATGAAAATTAAAAACAAATATCATATTGATCCAAAACTTTTGTGACCCCCGAAAGGGTTTCAATGGTAGACATTCAATCCCTACTACTTTTCGCAGTGTGGTCCAATTGATCTTTAGATCTATCTTATATTTCCTACCAAGCTTTAAGATGAGCTCATCAAATGGATGGACGGTTTGGATATAACACATACCTCATGATGGGACCCACAGAACTTGTTGATGTCAATACACTAGCTATATAGCTAGTGTGTGGGACACCAGCTAATCCGCTTCCGTGTACCATGTCATGCCCCAAAATTAGAGTACCAAAATAAGGTCTTCAGGACCCGAATTCCAAGATTCGTGAGTTATAATATAATGACATTTATTACAATTCAGTTGATTCAATCAAATTCAATCAATATTTAATGTCATCTAAAAGAAAATACAGCTGAAATGTTTATTAAATTCAATTTTTTTGATAGTTTTCTCTTTCTACATCGAAATTTGAACATAAACTAAACCTAAATAATCAAAAAAAAAAAAAAAACTTAATTGAATTAAAACTAAACCTAATTTTCTAGAAAATAAAGCTAATAGCGGAGGCCCGCCTGCTCGTAATATTCTACCTCTGTATCTATGCATTTTTTTTTAGTAGGATGAGCATAACAGTCCAATAGGATCATTTCTTACCCAAAATTTAATATGTTCAAATAATATCAATTTTATGATAATGAAGGAAAATAGAATACATATAATTAAATTTAACAACAAAATTGTGAAAATGCGATGCATATGATATTTCCATGAATATTCACAACATTTATATCATTTCTTACAACACCATACCCAAGTGGATGGTCACGTTGCATTAACGCCTACGTACTGGTACCTTATGGTGATGGACCCATTTATACGTTAGCTGGTCAGACTACTACTTTAGTTGTACCTCTGACGTATGTCTGCGCACACAATTGTACTTATACGCCGTACACAAAGGAGACTCCAAATGATCCAGTGAGTTTTAGGGTCTTTTACCCAAGGGACATGATTGCCCTACTTGCTAGCTTTAGGGTCTCTCACCTAAGGGACACGATTGCCCTACTTACTAATTTAGGGTATTTCACCCAAGGGACATAATTGCCCTACTTGCTTACGTTACATCCAACATATTAAAATTTATGCTCGATGAATGGTAGACATACATGTAAGATGAATAATTATTTCACAATCAAATATCAACAATATAATTTTAATTAATAATTTTAGATTTAAATTTTGTTGAAACTTTAATAATTTAAATACTTAAATAAAGTATTATTTTACTATTATTTAATTTAGGAATTTCTGTGAAATAATGTACAATAAATTTTAGTTTAAATTCCAAAATTTTGAAAATTTTCTTGAACTTAAACTTAAGTTCGTTTAAATTTAATTTAATTAATTCTTTAAAATTTTAGAATTAAAATTTGAATTTTAATCTTTACAGAAACAAAAATATTCCACTGATTTCTATAATATAACATTAATAATGTAATTAATTTATTATTTAATAATTTAAGTTAATATATCTTAAAAATTTTTATTTAATTATTTTAAATCTAAATTTAGGATTTTATTATTATTTATTTTTATATCTAAATTTAATATGTTTAAGGAAGTTATTAATTTGGACTTTGGATGTTGTTATTATTATTATTATTATTTTTATTTTTTACATTCAAATTTTTTAATTAATTATAAGTATTATGAATTATTGGAATTAAAAATTTTGGTTTACTTTTTAACTTGAATTATATATATATATATATATATATATATATATATATATATATATATATATATATATATATATATATATATATATATATATATATATAATTTGGATTAATCAAACGATTAAATTTAATAACTAACATACTCATTAATTAAAAATATTTAAAAATTAATTCAAATTTACTAATTTAAATAAATTCATAAATTAATTTGAATTAAATTTTTTTTATAAATAAGTCATATTTAATTTTTAATCTTAACAAAAACTTAAGAATTAATAAATTAAAATATAAACTTAGATAAATTATTTATTTTATTCTGTGAATTTATTTATATATAAATATATAAATTATTTCAGCATTAAATATTAGAAATATATAAAATAGAAATTCATAAATGAGTAGGATTCCTTATATAAAAATTCAACTAACAATAATATTTCTATCAAAATTTTGAATTAAATAAGCATAATAAATAACTGAAAATGATAAATTTTAGGAAAAGATCACCTACCTTAAAAGTCTGAGGATCTGGCCTCGCTTTAATCTCTCTCTCTTGATCTACAGAGCACTCTTTCTCTCTCTCTCTTTCTCTCTCTCTCTCTCTCTCTCTCTCCCTCCCTCTCTCTATTTTTGATTTGATTGTTTCTTTCGTTTCTTTTTTCTTTTTTATAGAGGGGTGCGTAATGGAATGGAAGAGTGGGGATTATGGGATAGTTTCGGTGCCCATTACCATATGAAAAAGAATGAAGAATGGAGAAAGTAGTTTAGTTGGCGTGCGAAGGATATTTTTATTTATATTTTAAAATTTTTAATTTTTAGATGTGGTGGGTCCTACTAACGATGACATAAATCTACTCCATCCATCATATCGGCCTGCCCAGGAGAAGATATAAGGCAAAAAATGAGGCTTATCTAAGACTTAGGTGGGCCACACGGAAGCGGACGGTAGGGTTAGTTCCCACAAAAAAATGGGTTATTACATTCTACCCCTAAAAATTTCGTCCCTGAAATTTAACATACCTATCATATGAAGAGATGAGGGTACTTCTCTCGGATTTCATCATCTCGCTCCCACGAAGCTTCGTCCACGCCATGATGCCCCCACTGAACCTTCACAAGTGGTATTGATCTTGATCGAAGTACTTACTCCTTCCTGTCGAGGATGCAAATCGGTTGTTCTATATATGAAACGTCTTCCTAGATTTCCAGTGGCTCCCAGTCAATGATATGCGATGCGTTTCTCTCGTACTTCCGAAGCATATATATATAAAATACGTCGTGGATGCCAAAAAGTTGAGGAGGTAAGGCTAGTCTGTAGGCTACGAGGCTTACTCTCTGCAAGATCTCGAATGGTCCAATGTAGCGTGGTGCCAATTTTCCTTTCTTCCCAAATCGCATAACTCCTTTCATCGGGGATACCTTTAGGAAAACATGGTCTCCTACGGTGAACTCCAAGTTCTTTCGACGATTGTTGGCGTAGCTCTTCTGGCGATTCTGAGTGGTACGTAGACGTTCTCTGATGACAGCAATCTTCTCGGATGTCTCTTGCACTAGTTCCGGTCCCAACAATGTTCTTTCACCCACTTCGGTCCAACAACTTGGTGATTTGCAAGGTCTTCCGTATAAAGCTTCGAATGGCGCCATGCCAATACTGAACTGGAAACTATTGTTGTAGGCGAATTCTACTAAATAGAGGTGGTCATCCCAATTTCCCTTGAAGTCAAGAATGCAGCTGCGAACATGTTTTCGAGGATTTGATTTACCCGCTTTGTTTGTCCATCAGTCTGCGGATAAAAAGCCATGTTGTAATCTCGCGTTGTTCCCAAGGCCTTTTGAAGACTCTTCCAAAAGCGTGATGTAAACCTGGGGTCTCGATCGGATACAATGGACATAGGAATGCCGTGAAGCCTAACAATCTCCTTAATATACTGCTTGCTTAAGTCATCTAGGGATGAAGAAATACGTAATCTAGCGTCGTTCCCAAGGCCTTCTGAAGACTCTTCTAAAAGTGTAATGTAAACCTGGGGTCTCGATCGGATACAATGGACATAGGAATGCCGTGAAGCCTAACAATCTCCTTAATATACTGCTTGCTTAAGTCATCTAGGGATGAAGAAATACGTAATCTAGCGTCGTTCCCAAGGCCTTCTGAAGACTCTTATAAAAGCGTAATGTAAACCTGGGGTCTCGATCGGATACAATGGACATAGGAATGCCGTGAAGCCTAACAATCTCCTTAATATACTGCTTGCTTAAGTCATCTAGGGATGAAGAAATACGTAATCTAGCGTCGTTTCCAAGGCCTTTTGAAGACTCTTCTAAAAGCATAATGTAAACCTGGGGTCTCGATCGGATACAATGGACATAGAAATGCCGTGAAGCCTAATAATCTCCTTGATATACTGATTGCTTAAGTCATTTAGGGATGAAGAAATACGTATAGGAAGAAAGTGTGCTGACTTTGTTAGCCTATATACGATCACCGCATCATGATGACGACTTATTTTCGGTAGTCCGATAATAAAATCCATCGATATGTGTTCCTACTTCCACTCTGTGACCTGTAACGGTTGTAAAAGTTCCGACGGCTTCTGATGCTCCACTTTAACCTGCTGACAAGTAAGACACCTTGCAACATAGTTGGTTATCTCCCTCTTCATATTCCTCCACCAATATTGACGTCGTACATCACGGTATATCTTGGTTCCTCCTAGGTGGATGGTGAATTTTGTACGGTGCGCCTCATCTAAGACTTCTTGCTTTAATTCAAATATGCCCGGGACATATAACCTCCCTTGAAATCTGACCCCACCATCAGAGCCTACTCGCCACTCCGAGTTGTTCTTTCTCGCTTCTTTTGTTATTTTCTCTTGTAGTCATGCATCATTCTTCTGCACTTCTATTATTCGTCGCACCTAGAAAAGAAAATCCTGAATAACTACATCCTAATATAAGAATTAAAGGGCTAATGTAAATGAATAATTAAGAAATTACTAACCAGAGTGGGTTGCACTATTAAATTACCGATATAAGCTCAAGGTTCATCGATACGAACTCTGACTTCAAAATCTTTAACTATATCAAGTATCTCTTATTATTTAATAATTAAACTCGCCACTAGCTTACACATCTTCCTATTTAACGCGTCAGCTACGACATGTGCCTTACCTGGATGATAGCAGATGTCGAAATGATAATCTGTCAAGAATTTCATCCATCTCCTCTGCCGCATATTTAGGTCATTTTGATAAAAAAGATACTTTAAACTCTTGTGGTCCGAGTACAGTTCAAATTGCTCACCATAAAGATAATGCCTCTAAAATTTTAAGGCAAACATTACAGCTGCAAGTTCTAAGTCGTGAGTGGGATAATTCTGCTCATGAGGTTTCAACTGCCTTGACGCGAATGCTATTGCTTTACCACTTTGCATCAGCACGCATCCCAACCATTGATAAGATGCATCAGTATATACCACAAATCTTTCCCCTTCTACTGGTAAAGAAAGTACTGAGGCTTCCGTTAATCGCTTCTTCAATTCAGAGAAAGACTGCTCGCAATTTTCATTCTATTTAAAAGAAGTGCCCTTCTTGGTTAAGTTAATCAACGGCCTTGCTATCTTAGAGAATCCCTTAATGAACCTTCTAAAATAACCAGCTAATCTGAGAAAATTGTGCACTTCTATTACATTGTTGGGCTGCTCCCAATTTAACACTGCTTTGACTTTCGATGGATCTACCGACACTCCTTTTTCCGATACCATGTTGTAACGCCCCAAACTTTTCGATGCTCGAGCGTCGAAAAGTCCTCGAGCGTTACCAAGAAGAGTAGCACGATCTATGCATGTGTACAATACAAATCTCACCATTCGTTCCTTACACCTACATCGGGACATGAATCTAACCATCGGAAGTGACGCCCGTTCATAAAACCCTTAAACTAGCAATAAGTACAATAACACTGTTGATATAGACCCGTGATCACTTGGTTCCCACAACTAGTTGGATATGAAAATGTCATACCATGCCTTTATACCATAATGTAACCGTACACATAAAAATTAAAACCCTTGATTCATCGTAAAACTTACTCAATAGACAGATCAACCTTTAACAATAAAATCTAGGGCCACCTGATCTTTGATATACCTTAAATTCGGACTCAACTCCCTAAATTCGATAGGTAAACAAATGGACGGTGTGGATTTGTCACTCGAGCAGCACAGTGGGCTCGCAGAGCTTATGCGTGTGCACCACAGCGGTGCTATCACCGTGCACCGAATCAGGGAGGTCGGTCAGCGTACGCTGACCCGACTCCGGCGCAAAACCCGGATGCCCTGTTTTTCGTCGCCACACGCAACGAACGGGCCCTGTCCGTTTTGGGAGGTGCTGTGGGCCACCATCATAGGCCACTTGGTTAATCCAGACCGTCCATCTTGTAGATGAGCTCGGAACCGTCAGAATCATGCTGACCAAGTGCGCCTATGTACGCACACGTGCCTGCATCAACAGCCTGTTCTGCTGCGTTCAATCTACCGCAACACGTTTAATTCCGTGAGGCCGCGCCAAATGCAAGACGAAGTGGCCTATCCCAGACCGGAATTCCATCACGCAGCCGGTGGAAGGCATGGATTTCGTAAACACCAGGGAGTACGGGCCCCACAGACCCCACCGCAGTCTTCCTTACGCACAAGAACGTGCGTCCGAGCCTCCCGCTGCGCAGGATTGGAAATTGTCTCCGAACGAGACTCTGCTAGAAACTGAGCACCCAACCTATAACAGGGGGCGTGCTGTCCAGCGGAGGAAGGAGAAAACGTGAAAGAGAGAGTGAGAGAGAAGACGTGCAGCCGAGCAACAGTTCGGTCAGGCAGGCCTTCTGCCATCCAGCAGGGAAGAAAGAAGAGAAGAAGAAAGAAAGAAAGGAAAGAAAGAAGAGAAGGAAAAAGAAAGAGGAAGAAAGGAGGCAGCACACACGATTCCTCAGCTTGAGATTCTGGTTGAGGATTTTTGGACCACAGCTTGGTAAGGACAAAACCCCTTTTCCTAGACCTTCTTCTTTCTTCCTTCCACAGTTAGACATGAAGTGGCTCACCCATTTGAACCGAGTCAACTCAGTAAGAGAAACGAGTGGAAGTTCCTAGACAGGGACTTTAAGGAACTTCTAGCTTTCATGTCGCATGACGCATCTAACCTTAACCGAGATCTCTTCCCGGAACCAATCACTCTTAGCAAACCGATCGAATCTGACTTTTTCTTAATCATGTGAACTAGGACACAATCAAGTCTCAAGGTGTGTAACTAGACATTTAATCTTGAACTAAACAATCAGACAACCCAAAGGTGAGGGTTTTCATCTTTTAGGCTTACTCTAATTTAAGTTGATGATCGAATTCTGCCTTTCTCCTGCTTTCATGAATTTGAATTTGTCTTTACATGTAGCTTATCTGGTCTTTACATACCACTTTAAATCTTTCATACTATTATATGTTTCACATCAATTATGGGGTTCTTTTCGTGCCTCCTACGATATGAATTATCATGTATTTCATGTTTACATGTCCTCTGGGAATTTTCCTATCAATTGATTTATTGGCCCTTTCGGGATTATGACATGATGTCACATATAAGAGAAGTTCTTTGAATCTATGTGAGGCCATGGGTACAAGCCTTGCCCCTGCCTCGTCCATTATTGAGTTGGCCCTGCCACTCGTCTTTATATTTGAGTTGGCTCTGCCACTCATCTCTTTATGTCAAGTTGACCATTGTCACTCTTCTCTTCTTATATTTGGCCTTGTGCTGTCTATTATTAATGGCATGGGCATGTGTCTTGTCATTCCAGAACCTCCATGATTCAGTTTATATTCTTTATGATATATTTTTATAAGTTCAAGTGATGTAAAGTATCATGACTAGTGATTCGATTATCTTATCATGGACGTAATGCATTACGAGTAGCGGCCCTCTTAGTCGGTACGTAATTCCGTGGGTTGGCTTGCGTGGTACACAAATCGATGTATGTAAATCGGTATATGTGTTACATCAACTTTTTGGGATTGGATGTCGCAAATAGTCACTCCATGAACATATCGTGTTACGTAAATCCCCCAACCGCGTGTTGTGTTGCCTTGAGATGTTCACATAAATCTACGTTAGTGTTGACCATGCCGGCGAATATCCGTAGTTATGGGATGCGGGTCGAGCCGGGTGTCCTATGAATTATACTTCACATCGTGATGATCACTATGTATGATGAGCCGCACACATTGCACCTCTTGTAGGCAGATTGCGCATGCTAATATCTCATCTATTAGTGGAGTATTAGAATCATTACTTTATTTTTATGAATCTCTTGAATTATTGTTAATCTTGAAGGATGATCATTACTATGAGTAGGGCATTGACCCTCTCCCAACCGTATAAATGATGCAGGTGACGAACAGATGGAAGAACCTAAGGATCACCAACTTGAGGAAGAACACGATGAATAAAGTAGAGGATAGGAATTTAGTTTTACTTGAGATTTTGCCATTCATGGAATCTATGTTGTGCTCCTATTTTGAGAGCCTTTGACAATTTGATTATTTTCTTTTGAGATAAGGAAGACAGTTAATATCATTCTTATGGCTGGTTTCCATCTAAAGTGTATTTGAATGTGATGTCGATAGGAGAAAATCTCAGAACAAGTCCTTAGGACATTCTCACTTTACAATATTAACACCTGGTTTCCTCGGGCGAGTACATACTCTAGTCGTGAAAATTCGGGATGTTACACATGTGCCCCAAAAACTTTACTTCATTCTTCCAAAAGTCACATTTTGAAGCTTTTGCATACAACTGATTGTCCTTTAGAGTTTGAAGAGCTATTCGAAGGTGTTCAGCATAATCCTCTTGCATCTTGGAGTAAATTAAAATATCATTTATGAACACTATTACGAATCGATCAAAATACTGTTTGAAGACCCTGTTTATGAGGTCCATAAATACTGCTAGAGCATTCGTTAGTCCGAAGGGCATCACTAAAAATTCATAACAGCCGTACCGAGTCATAAAGGCAGTCTTGGGTACATTTTCATCTTTAATCCTCAACTGATGATATCCAGACCGTAGGTCTATCTTTGAAAAATATTTAGTTCCCTTCAATTGATTGAATAAATCATTTATCCTCGGCAATGGGTACTTTTTCTTGATAGTCGCCTTATTAAGTTGATGGTAATCGATGCATAGCTTCGAAGACCCATACTTCTTTCTTACAAATAATACCGGTGCACCCCACGGCGACGTACTAACCCTAATGAAGCCTTGGTCTTGGAGCTGCTGAAGTTGCTCCCTTAATTCTCTCAATTCGACAGGTGCCATATGGTATGATGCTCTGGAGATTGGTGCAGTCTCAGGTACTAGATCGATTGTGAAATCCACATCTCTTTGGCGGTAATCTAGGGATATCTTGAAATACTTCTAGAAATTTATTAACAATCAAAATTTGTTCTACTCCTTGAGGTTCAACTTCTGAGATGACTGACAAACTAACCGGTGCTCCCTTCCTTCGCATCCCATAGAATTGTAACGGTGCTCGCCCATCGATATTTAATATGACCATCTTCCTAAAACAATCGATTTTTGCCCGATATAAGGATAATCAATCCATCCCCAATATAATATCGTATTCTCGCATCGGCATAACTATAAGATTAGCTAGTAAATTTACGTTCTCGATCATGATCGGACAATATTTACAAATATGACTTAGGTCCATTGAATTACCAAGGGGGTTTGCTACCGTTAACTTTTTATCTAAGGGAGTAGGAGATAACCCAAGCGAGCATAAAAGACAGTAAGAAATAAATGAATGCGATGCTCCAGAGTCAAATAATGCTCTAGTTAAGGATGAATAAATGACGATGGTACTTTTAACTACATCGCTGCTAGCCTCGATGTCAGGCTAAATAATATCATCTGTTGGCGGTGCTGGATCCTCATATAAGGGTGCGGCATCATCATAAGTTTGGGTCGCTCCATCCTCAGACTGTGCTGGAACATCATAACTTTGAATTGAGCCCTCGTATTGTTGCGCCAAGTTCTCGTACGACTACACTGTGTCGTCTCCTGACTGTACTAGGGCGTAGACTCGGCCTTAAGCTTGTGGTCGTGGTGCCTGAACTCCCTGCCTCGACTGCTGGTACTGCTAAGGTCTAACTTGTGGTGGCAGCTATTGAGGTGGTCTCTGATATACCGATGAAGGTCCTTACTGTGGTTGTCTCAGGTACGACTGTAGTGACCTTTGTAGATATGGCTGAGGTGGTCTTGAGGATGGCTGTGAGGCGGAAGGATGTAGTGGAGGTCGTTGTGACATAAACGGCGGCACATTTTGCTAGGGAGGCCTGAAAGACTGATGCGAACGTCCTGACCTTTGTGGATATTGAGTGCGTCGTGGTTTGGAATAAAAATGAGAAGTGTGGTCCTCGAGTCCACAATTATAGCAAAATCCTAAAAATCGTGGTGCAGAAAGTGTTGTCATTGGTCTGACCATCGATGTTGATGTTGTTTTTTGTCTCTTAGCTTCATCATGCTGGGCTGGAGATATATGTGCAGCAGTTCTAGCACCACTCTTTACGTCCTTCCTCTGATCACGATTCTTTTAATATTCGTTGATGTTTTTCTCTACAGCTAAGGCATGCTCCAACACTTCGGCATAGGTCTTCTGTACGAAAGAGGCTAATTGGCTACGAATAGAGGCTCTCAGACCTTCCTCAAATTTTTATGCCTTACGGGTTTCATCGGACACCAGAAAAGTTGCAAATCGCGATAGCTCCGTGAACTTAGCATCATACTGGCGCACTGTCATATCATCCCGCTCCAATTTCATGAATTCTCCCGCCTTTTGATTTTTCATATACAAAGGAAAGTATTTATTATCAAACTTCTTACAAAACTAGGCCCAGGTCCAAGCTTCAACTCTCGGGTTCATCCTAACGACTAAGTCCCACCAATGATCTGCCTCCCCTTCTAGCATGTAAATAGCTAATTCTGCTTTCTGGTATTCATCATACTTTATAACCGTGAATATTTTATCAATCTGTTTCTTCCACACCTCGGCTTTAGATAGGTCAGGCCTACCCTTAAATACATGCGGCCTCTGTCTTTTAAACATTTCTAATAAAGTTCCTATCCCTTCGTCAGTTACGTGAATAGTTTTGGGTTTGACCTTGCGCTTGAGTTTGTCTTATCTGATAGCCCACAAGAGTCGTAAGATCACCTATGGCCCTAATAATTCCACCCATAAGTGATCTGTTTTCAGTGGTATCGGGACCAGGAGCTCTTGATGTGGCCCCGATATCAATGTTTTGATCCGCAATAATCTACGATTAATTAAACATGTAAGCTTAGTGTGTGACAACCAAGGTAAGTTGTAGTGACTAAATTGAATTCTAAGTATCATTAATGGAGTGCTTACTATTTAAGGTTTATAGGAGCATGAAAATTTTATTGGATTGTAAGAAAGATTTGATGATCTAAAAGACTAACACATGAAGATTAAGAGAATTCAGGCAGTGACATGTATCAAGGTTGTAGTGCAGAAAATTCAGATTCTTAGGATACTATTCCTGCTAATGTTTTCCATACTTATAAGTGTCAGATTGATCTAAGAATTTTTACAAGGATATATATATGAGTTTACTATAATTCTGTAAAATTTCAGCCTAATACAAAGTCTACAGAAAATTCTAAAATTCGGATAATTAGGTCTGTCTGAAACAAACGATTTCTAACTAATATACACATAACTTAATATTGGTAAAGGATAAACCTATATTTACATTTTTGAATTATTTTTTACTGAAACTATACTTATTAATCTACAATTGGGATTTTGAATCAACTTAAAAAGAGTTTTAATTAATTAGTTATGACTTTTGTAAGTTAAGTGTTTTCTGCTTACTATTGCTGTCCAATTTAACGTAGTATGCTAAAAATTCTTAAAAATTCCTTAGGGTCTAGATTTGGATTATTAGTTCAATGTCAAGCTTAAATAAGATCATATCTGATGTCAATATAATGTAATGATCCCTAAGTTTATATTTCTATTTTTTTTTCCATCATAAAAGTAAAGGGATTTATGTTTGGGTCAACCCTATGTCCACAGTTTTAATCTAAACCTGGCTCTGATACCAACTTGTCATGCCCCGAAATTCGAGTACCTGAATAAGGTCTTTGGGACCCGAATCCTAAGGTTCGTGCGTTATAATATAATGACATTTATTACAATCCAGTTGATTCAATCAAATTCAATCAATATTCAACGTCATCTAAAAGAAAATATAGCTAAAATATTTATTAAATTCAACTCTTTAGATAGTTTTCCTTTTCTACATTGAAATTTGAATATAAACTAAACCTAAATAACAAAAAAAATAAAATTGAATTGAATTAAAACTAAACCTAATTTTCTAGAAAATAAAGCTAAGAGTAGAGGCCCACTTGCTCGTAGTATTCTAACTCTGCACCTGTGCATTTTTTTTAGTAGGATGAGCATAACAGCTCAGTAGGCTCATTTCTTACCCAAAATTTAACATGTTCAGATAATATCAATTTTATAACAATAAAGAAAAATAGAATACAGATAATGAAATTTAAAAATAGAATTGTGAAAATGCGATGCATATTATATTTCCATGAATACTCATAACATTTATATTATTTCTTACAACACCGAACCCAAGTGGATGATCACGTTGCATTAACGCCCACGCACTGGTTCCTCATGGTGATGGACCCATTTATACGTTAGCTGATCAGACTACTGCTCTAGTTGTACCTCTGACGTATGTCCGTGCACACAATTGTACTCATACGCCATACATAAAGGAGACTCCAAAGGATCTAGTGGGTTCTAGGGTATTTCACCCAAGGGACACAATTGTCCTACTTGCTGGCTTTAGGGTCTCTCACCCAAGGGACACAATTGTCCTACTTGCTGGCTTTAGGGTCTCTCACCCAAGGGACACGATTACCCTACTTGCTTACGTTACATCCAACATATTAAAATTGATGCTCAATGAATGGTAGACATACATGTAAGATGAATAGTTATTTCACAATCAAATATCAACAATGTAATTCTAATTAATAATTCTAGATTTAAATTTTGTTGAAACTTTAATAATTTAAATACTTAAATAAAATATTATTTTACTATTATTTAATTTAGGAATTTCTGTGAAATAATGTACAAAAAATTTTAGTTTCAATTACAAAATTTTGAAAATTTTCTTAAACTTAAGTTCATTTAAATTTAATTTAATTAACTCTTTAAAATTTTAGAATTAAAATTTGAATTTTAATCTTTACAGAAACAAAAAATATTGCACTGATTTTTATAATATAACATTAATAATGTAATTAAATTATTATTTAATAATTTAAGTTAATTTATCTTAAAAATTTTTATCTAATTATTTTAAATCTAAATTTAGGATTTTATTATTATTTATTTTTATATCTAAATTTAATAAGTTTAAGGAAGTTATTAATTTGGACTTTGGATATTATTATTATTATTATTATTATTTACATTTAAATTTATTTTTAAAAAAATTAATTCTAAGTATTATAAATTATTGGAATTAAAATTTTTGGTTTACTTTTTAACTTTAATTATATAATATATATATATATATATATATATATATGAAATTCGGATTAATTAAATGATTAAATTTAATAACTAACATACTCATTAATTAAAAAATTTTAAAATTAGTTTAAATTTACTAATTTAAATAAATTCATAAATTAACTTGAATTTAATCTATTTTTAATAATTTACTTTCATATTAATTAATTTAAAATTTTTTATAAATAATTCATATTTAATTTTTAATCTTAACAAAAATTTAAAAATTAATAAATTAAAATATAAACTTAAATAAATTATTTATTTTATTTATATATAAATATATAAATTATTTCAGCATTAAATATTAGAAATATATAAAATAGAAATTCATAAATGAGTAGGATTCTCTACATAAAAATTCAACTAACAATAATATTCCTATCAAAATTTAGAATTAAATAAGCATAATAAATAACTGAAAATGATAAATTTCAGGATAAGATCACCTTCATTAAAAGTCTGATGATCCGGCTCCGCTTTAATCTCTCTCTTGATCTACAGAGTTCTCTCTCTCTCCCTCTCTCTATTTTTGATTTGATTGTTTCCTTTGTTTCTTTTCTTTTTTTTTAAAAATATTTTTTATAAAGAGGTGCGTAATGGAATGGAAGAGTGGGGATTATGGGATGGTTTCGACGCCCATTACCGTACAAAAAGGAAGGAAGAATGGAGAAAGTGGTTTAGTCGGCGTGCGGAAGATATTTTTATTTATATTTTAAAATTTTTAATTTTTTGATGTGGTGGGTCCTACTAACGATGACATAAATCTACTCCGTCCATCATCTCGGCCTGGCCAAGAGATGATATAAGGCCAAAAATGAGGCTTATCCAAGACTCAGGTGGGCCACACGGAAGCGGACGGTGGGCTTAGTTCTCACAAAAAAATGGGTTGTTACATACCACACACCAGCTATATAGCTGGTGTAGGTACGTGTATTGCGAAGACGAGCGCTGACGCTCCTCGAGCTCCGAGTTGTACGGACGGTTCGAAGGAGATCAAAGTTATATGGCCCCACGATGATGTATTTATTATATCCACGCAGTTCATCCATTTTTTGAGATCATTTGAGAGTACTATCCAAGAAATAAATCATATCCAAAAGATAAAATGGACCACACCACAAATAACAGCAGAGATAATTATTTTCACCGTTAAAAATTCGTAGGGCCCACCATAATGTTTATTTTCCATCCAATCTGTTCATTAGGTCATAAAGACGTTGATGAAGAGGAAAAATAAATTTCATATTGATCCAAAACTTCCGTGAACCCCAAAAGGGTTTCAATGGTATACGTTCAATCCCCCACTGCTTTTTGCAGTGTGGTCCACTTGATCGTTATACGTCCTATTTTTCATCTGAAGCCTTATGACAAGCTCGCAAAATGGATGGACGGTTTGGATATAACACATACCTAATGATGGGACCCACAGAACTTACTGACGTCAACACACCAACTAGATAGCTGGTGTGTGGTACACCAGCCAATCCGATTCCATGGATGAGAAACATAAATTATGGTGGGTCCAACAGAGCTCTTGCCAATAGCGAGGTGAGGAGTAGAGTAGAAGCCATCTGCATCCTTAGGTAAGTACTAAGTGACATGGCAAAGCTATGTGGTTCCACCATGATGTAGGTATACACACAACCGATCCATTTTTGCATATCATTTTAATGCATGAGCAAAAAAAAATGAGGCAATCGACTGCTCAAGTGGACCACACCATAGATGCACTCGGACAATGGTGTCAACCGTTGAAACCTTTGTAGGGCTCATCATGATGTTTGTTTACCATTCAAACTTTTCATATGGTCGCACATACATGGACAAAGGGAAAGCACAAATATAAGCTTGATACAACTTTTATGGCCCTTAGGAAGATGACCAAAAACGTCATTTAGGAACGGTTTTAAACCGTTCCTAAAAGAGGCGAAAAAACTGGAACGGTTCAAAACCGTATCAGATACCCTTTCAAATTTTAAGAACAACTCTTAGGAACGGTTTCAAATGGTCAGTTCGAAATTTTAGAAATGATTTTAAACCCTTCTTGATGTTGCCAATGGTCAGATTTAAATTTTAGGAATGGTAGTTTTCATTATTTACGAATGGCCAATAGAAGCTGTACATTTTTTATATTTAACAACCAAAGAATATTATATACAATTAAAAATTAATATTGAACACAAGGTATAACTTTATAATAAAAATTATATTTATTTACAACAATAAGTTTACAATTGCACAAATACATTAAAAATAAATAAAAAATTCTCATGTGCTCCACTCCTAGAGAAAACATAAGATCCAGTGCCATTGGCTTCTCATGCTCCATGAGACAAGAAAGGCGGTCCAGCTGCAAAAACATCACAATTTCATCAGCTCCAAACTTAAATTCTTCAGTATAATGGAAGAAATCAACATAAATCGAATGCATGTGCACGTGTGGTGCAACATGGAGAAAATGGCATGAATGCAAAGAAGAAAATGAATACTACCTCATCCTTGAGCTGAGCATTTTTGAGTTGAAGATGCTGCTCATCAAATGAGATCTCTCCGAGGATTACCAGCCCACCGCAGTTGGGACAGACTACGTTACAGATCGCTGCTTGAAGCCGAAATTCTCGTTTTTCAGGTTATCATTTTCAGCTCTTAATATCACATTATCTGCTGTCTTGTTGGGCCTGTGAGGAAAAATGGATGGACACATGAACGAGGAGAAACCCTTATCCTACGCAAAGTGCGTATTATATTTATATTCTAAGATGTCGTTAAGCCAATGTCGTCAATAATAAAAAAGGATGTGTTCTACAAGGATGGTGGAGATGATGATGTGAAAATCAGATCTTCTATCAGCTTCTTGGACTACTGGGAAAAGAATCACATTGATTGCATTTTATTTTTGTTGCTATTTTTACCTAAAAGATCTTGAATTTGATTATATTTACTGCTATAAGAATCACATTGATTGCATTAGGTCTAGGGAACAATTCATTGCATGGATATATCGTAGGATATATCGGCCGATATTGATGATATTTAAAACATTGGATATACCAATGAAGTTAAAGCAGCAGATCACGATATTAGATCCATACCTTAAACTTGACCTGAATCCGTTGAAGGTTAACTTCACTCTCCATGACTTCTCGCCTCCTCTTCCCTCTAAAAAAATTGTGTGATCAGATACAGGAACACATTTCCTAGCGATAAGAACATAAGATATATATATTTTATTCATGAGAACTTTAAATGCATCATAAGAAACAAATACCTTAAATAAAATCTCTACTATTGTTTTGGCTTGGTCCAAGTTGCGCCTGACCTGAAGCAAAATCAATGCAATTTCGACCAATAAAATCACATTCAAGAGAGAAGTGCTGCAATATGATGTATAATAGTAAAAGGAAAAAAATGAAAGAAAGAAAACATATTAGAAAGACTAACCAGTTTCTAAGAGAAAAATACAAGAACAGTATTTCCATTTTCAAACTAGTCTTTTTCCCCCCATAGGTAGTACCAAGGTCAAATGAAGTGAACAGAAAACTTGGCAATCAAAGTATATAGGGCCTACCATCTAAAAAAGCCATTTAATCCTTAGTTTAACAAAGTGGGAATGGATGCAGGAGGAGACATGGGAGTCATTGGGGAAACATGAGATATAAAAAATGTCAAAAACCAAGAGCGCTTATGAGTACCTATATAAGTTAGTAATAAAAGCATTTGAAATTATATTGATATTTAATAATGTATAAAAATAAACATATTTAGTGATTGTGTTTATAGAAACACAGATTTTCCAACAGATGCTAATGGAACAAATTGGTAGAGTTGAGGCATTGAATAGTCTTACTAGTGGAGGGCAGACAGACTAAGAGAAGACTCCAAAGTGAGTGCAGGGCAAGATTCAGAAATGAAGGGCCACCTTTGACTAAATATTTCTGCTACTAGTATCTAAATCCTCATAGTTGCTAGCACATCCTCTATTTCATTAGATTCTGGGCAAGAATTAAGTCAAAGATGGGGAAACGAACCAGAAGGTTTCCAGTAATGGTAAGAAATAACTGATCCTTAACATGCAATTATCTGTCCCATAGCTTTTCCAATTTAATTATAGGAAAGAGTTCCCTCCTCTTGTTGTTGTCAATCTACCAAAAAAAGAAAAAAGGAAAGAAAAGAAAGAAGTAAACACTATTTTTGTCATCTTCACCAACCATGCACCACTGTTTGTATCTCCATCTTCTTGAGATAGCATCATCAGCAGATCTTGCTTTAGTTTTAAATACTCAACTTTGAAGAGTATATTGCTCTCAAGTAATGGGTAGTAAATGGCAGCTCTGAGAGCAGCATTTTCCTAGTTTCCCTAAAGAAGTAAGTTCTCCTGCATGTCTCGGCATTCGGCCTTATTTGTATAGCTGTCACATAAAATAAAATAAAAAAAGATAAAGAAAAAAGAAAAGAAAAGAAAAATAGACATGAATGGTTTTATACACCATTAGATATTATATAGTTGTTACTCGCTATTTATTAAAAGAAAAGATAAATAGACATGAATGGTTTTATACACCACTAGATATTATATAGTTGTTACTCGCTATTTATTAAAAAATAAAAATAAATAATAGTTGTTTCTTTATTTCTGCTTATAGTTTTGTCTAATGCCTGCCTCTTGTTTGCATAAAACGAAAAAAATAGTGGAACATTTTTTCCATAGTAATTTCTGCCACAAGAAAAGCGAAGTTACAAAAATGACTGATAATATGTAAGTGCATAAATAGGCACACAAAGTATGAAAGTGCATGGAGGTGAGCATATGTGACAAACCACAAGTGAAAAACAATTCCATATAAGACGCACTAAACAAGCAGAGGTTCGCAAGATGATCCTAGCTTTTCTCTTAGCTGCGTGAAAACAGATACAAAGGCAAGCACCAGGAAATTGTGAGCTTTAACAGGTCAGAAGGCCCTACCAAGCTCAGGCACTGGACAACCAAATTAAGCAATTTCTACTTTTCCCAACTCGCAACAGTTTTCATCAAAGATTTTGAATTATTGAGAGGCAAAAGGCAAGCATTACATCTCTACAAGGAGAGAGGAGTTGACCTGGCGAAGCTTTTCAAAGGACTGAACATTGTTCTCCTGCCTTTGCATCTACAAACGAAGAACAGCCAAAGTTTTTCAAAGAAACAATGCTCATATTAGTTTCAAGTAGTTTCTACTTTCAACATGTAACAAACCTCCAATACCTACCCTTCTTGTGTGGAGCCGATGGGCTTTCTCCCTTGGTCTGAATACATTGTACAGATTGGTATCGTTAACAGGTGGAGGTGGCTGAATAAACACAAACACGATGGAGATGCTTACATTGAAAGCTAGGCAAGGACAGGATATATCACATGTTGTGAAAACAAACCATTGAATATGAATGATCAACTTGACAAAGGTCATAAATGGACACCCTACAATCAGCTATTGTTTATTTATTTTATTTTGATGACTCGCATCTAGATTTCAGATTTTAGAAATCAATTGAATCACTTAATTATATCTCTGTACATGTGGCAAGTCACAAGCTGCTCATTTGGCTGGCCCTGCCATGGATGGGCCGCATTCATTAAATGACCCTGATTGTACAGTCCTAATCTAGTCTTGCCACATCTAACCTTTACCTAAGGGGCAGTGTCTCCAAAATTCTAACGTATATTTCAAGGAGTGTTTGGCTGCACCAAAAATTTCATGAAATATCATGAATTTCCGCACCAAATTAGACGGATTAATCACAAAATTTCATGATACTCCGTGCAACCAAACACACCCTTAAACATTTTCCACTGTACACTGCCTTTGGGGTGTGTCCTTTAGAATGTCATCTGGGGTTACTTTGAAATGCAGCCTTAATCTATCAAGCAAATTCTAATATTTTGTGTTCGATACATTGGTTTGATATTTATTTGGACAAGCTCATCATATTAGAAATAAGGTTTTCACATAAAGGTCCACGTAACGTATGGTGTAGATGTTTATGGAAAGAAAAAACAGCAGTTGAGACTAATTACTGACCGTCTAATGATCTGGGGCCTGGCTCATGACTATGATCCTCTGCCTTTTCTCATTCATGTACTCAGTTTTCCACCTTCTGTTGCAGAACATTTGCATGAAAGAGTCACTCCATGTTTGTCAAGCACCTATATTAAATAACAAAAAAAAAAAAAAACTTTTGCGCATTACAACTTCATCTATTCAATGGAAACTGGTAACAAAGTAGCCATAGAGGCTAAAATAATACCTTCACATGGTAATGCTCTTTCTCTGATGCATTACCAAATTCAGTCCTTGGGACAACCAGATCTTCGACAGCTTGCATGTATTCATCAGGAACATTTGTATAAAATGTCTTCCTCACTTTAGCTTGAGCTGGAGAACAGTCACATTCCCCATATGGATTTTGTGAATCGCCGATGTGATGTAAGTTCCAACAGTTGAAAGAACTTTGACCTGACAGCAACAACATCAGCCGTAAATGTCTCGAGGGTCCAAATAACCAAAGAACATAGAGAAATATATAAACAAAATGTGTGAAGATGTAGATCTGAAACCTTCTCAAGAGTTGGCACCTAATCCACCTTTCTTTGAAAACAATAATATACAATCAATTAGCATTTAATTTAGTAGTTTTTGAAGCAAATGATCATAAGTTGGTTCAAAGAACAGTATAAATATTCAGCAATTATGGACATGAGTGATAGTCACATAAAAGACAGTTTTAAAAAAATTTGTTGATAATCAGTACCCATGCTTCTGCCCACCAATTTACTAATGATTCCAACATGAACATGCTAAGTTGTGACCATTGGGCAATGCACATTATTGAAATAGATACTACTGGATCAACTTTTGTAGCATAAGTTAGTAACCAAGGTAAACATCAAATGACAGATAATACCTGCTGACAACATATGATACAAGGGACCGTATCACTAGCAGAGCAGCAAGCTGAATACCCACTTTGCTTCAATCTTAGTGCCACCTAGAGAAAGGTTACAAGAACAAATTAAATGCGTACGTGAAATAAAGAATGAGATGAACAGTTAACCAACCAAAGACATGGCAGCAAAGATAGCCCCACCTGCAATAGTGGATTGACAGTGTAGCTATTGGAGTTAACTGTAGAATTGAGTATTAAATATACATCCTTTTAGAGTATTTGAAGTTCGAACAGTCCCAGTGGACCGGGAAACTAAATTTGACAAGGCCAAGCTAATTGACATGCATGCAGGCATCATGCATGTCAAGGCATATAAATTATCTAAGAATCAGGTTGGATGAAAATCAGGTGAGCCAATCATACATGAACAAAACGGACAGTCAGCGTTTAACATATATGTATGGCACATTTGATGAGCAGATGGCCTGAATCTGTGCAAGGGAAGCTACAGTGGACCCACCCAACTTCAGGGAAAAAAATTGTTGACTGATTATCCAGATTTCCTAGGAAATGATTGTATAGTTGTAAAAAAATTCATGACCTTCTGAATGCGAACTAGAAGCTGAAAAATCTCAATTGCAGAAAGAGATCCCGCATACCTGCGCCTTTTGCGTCTTTTCCGAAGGGTAGCAAACCGATGAGCAGTGAATTCATTAAAACGATGTACAGGGCCCACACGATCAGCAACAATGGGTTAGATGAAAAACAAATCTGATATAGTGTTAATGACCACCAGGAACAACAGCAGTGTGATTTGATCAACAACAGAAGATGTGGGCCACAGCTTTAACATATTGATCTACTGCTCTAGATGGCTGGCAGATCTAGAGCAGCAGATCAATATGTTAAAAAAAATCACGATGGCCAATGGCGGAGAAATGGAATTTGGAAATAGGGTTTTTGCAATACAAAACCTTGACACTCAAGCTCTTGTTCATTTTCACCACGGCTTCTTCTTCGATTTCTTTATAGATCTGACCTTCGATTTTATAGATTGCACTAGGTTCTCTAGCTGGTTCGCCATCTCTCTTTCGACCAATTTTTGGATTGAGAGTTTCCAAAAGACACTGGAAATGATGAAGAAAAAATCCAAAGAATCACAGAAAAACGAATCCATAGCAAACATTACTTTCAAATTTCAAGCAGGATCTTCCTAAAAATCACAAACACAAAACGAATCCATAGCAAAGATTACTTTCAGATTTCAAGTAAGAACAGGATCTTCCCAAAAATTACAGAAATGCAAAAAAAAAAATAAAAAATAAAAAATCAACGAATTAAAGAATAAAAGAACATGAGAAACCAGCATTTACATAAGCAGATCCTTTTTTAACACACCATATGGGCAGTTGAACCCATGACGAGAGTGTTGAAACACACTCTGCCTACCACTAAGCCATGGGTTGCAACCCTTACATCTGCATATCCCACTGAAAGATCAAAATCATATCCCTAGACTAGATCTTATAGCATCAGATAGCAAAGAAAAGTAGAAAACTCGCCCTGAGTGTTCCAGGAAAAGAAAATCCATGAAGAAAATCTGAAAATGAGAAAATGAAATATCGAAGAGCAGAGCAAACCTTTATTACAGGAAGGAGAAATGGGGAAGACAGCTTCTAGCACAGACACACGGAGAGAGGGAAGGGAATCGAGAGTGGGGTCTGAGAGAGAAAGAAATGACAAAGGGTGGAGGGGCCGATCGAGGGAGATGGAAATCGAGAGAGGAGGGAGAGTGAGAGGGTTGAGATCGGGAGAGGGAGATCGAGAGAGAGGGTTGAGATCGGGATAGGGAGATTGAGAGACAGAGAGGGAGAAGGAGATTGAGAGAGGGTGAGGAAGACAAATGAGAAATGAGGCTAGGGTTTTGGCATGATGTAAGGGTGAAAATGGTTCGGTAGTCGATCACTGTGGCAGATCTAAAGTAATGTGACACTTGGGCTTGTAGGGTCCACTAAGAAGGTTCTAATCGAATCCATTTCGTCCATATGTTTTACAATAAAACAATAGATCCAAATAATGAAAAACAAGAAGATCCATCACTCAATTGGGACACATCAACAATCAACAAAACAGTGGAAACAACAACGTAGCCGCTAAAACAGCAACGAACTGTGATACGGTTCATAACCATTTCGAATCAGAAACGGCTTAGAGCTGTTTCTAAACCAAAATCCTGGACGTTCCAGATCTGCAATTTTGGTATAATGAGTGGTAGGTGTTCAATCCTCACTATTTCCTGTGGTGTTGTTCACTTGAGTTTTAGATTTACTTCATTTTTGGACCCATATGTCCTAAAATGATCTAGAAGAATGGACAGACAATGTGAATATAACACATACATTATGGTAGGACCAATAGAGCTTTGCCACATCAACACACCACCAAACATTGAAAACTTCTAAGGGCAATAGAAGTTTTGAATTCCTTTTAGTTGTATGTGTATTGCTATTTCTTTTGGCCATTGGTCTAAAAGTTAATAGCGTCCCTGCCAAGAAATTGTGAGGTAGTTCTTCCATGGAAAGATTATATATATAACTGTGGGAGTAACTTGTCAAAACCTAAAACACGAGTATGCTATGCACCCTCTTCATCTAGCCCTCTTTTACTAGAAGAAGATGTCATTTGACCTCTGGTGCCACTCTCCACCCACTAGGGCCCGCATGCCAAGATGGTCCACTAATTTGAGTGGCATATGTGTGTTGGCTCTATTTAGGCCTGGCAATGGTTGGGCGCAAGTCTTGATTTTTTGAGCTGGTCAAGCTGGGTCTATTTAAAATTTTGATTTTTTTGGGCGAGGCACTATGCCAAAATCGTGACTTTGCGACGGACTAGATCCGTCGCAAAACTGAATAAACGACGGATTTCGTCCGTCGCTTCGTCTGTGGCTGTTTGCTGGTCGTAATTTTTTTGCAAAGATCCGTTGTAGATTTCTGACGGATCTTATCCACCGCAAAAATTAAAAATTTGTCACATTCGAATAAATCCACCCGATTTTCATCATTAAAAATATTGGCGACGGATACGGTACGTCGCTAATATGAAGAAAGTGACGGACCTCAAATCAAATTAGCGACGGACTAAAATTTCTGCAAATAAAAAAATATGTTAGTTTTATTTTTATTTTTATTGAATCTTACACCTAATAGTCCTTCAAAAAATAATTTACACAATTGTTTAATAAGAATCCCATTCACAAAATTCAAAAATTTTGGCTAAATATGAAACCAAACTAAATATCAATTTGTGTTTGGATGCTCTGTAGGCCTTAATAAGAAACTGAACTAAATATATAATAATAGCCAAAATTAGCTCAGCTACTAATGAAATAAGGTAATGTAAAGAATATCATTTGCCTTGAAAACTAAACAAATGGTCATCATAATTATGTCCCATCAATTAAAATACAAGTCCAAGAGATACTTTTATTCTCAATATTTGTACAAGCATCCAAATAAAACATAACACAATCGAAACAAAAGAGAAATGGTAAAGATGATATATAGAACCTATAAGTTTCTTCCATTGATGTTGCATGTCTGGAAAGTCCATGGTATTTTGGCAATCCAATTCCATGGTAAGGCTGCAGCTTCAAATAACAAGCCCAACTATGGCATAGGCAAATTCAACTCTTTGAGAAAGAAAGCATATTTTCAATGATTGTAGATCCTCTGCTTACCACAAGCAGAAAAATTCTGCTTGTTGCAATCTAATTGGACCACATTAACACACTGCATTTAATGCAACAGTGCTCACACAAAGCAGGGAAGTAGGGAATTCCTGATTGTGGCAAACAGAGGATTTGGATTCATTTCAAATGAGGGTCCCACATGATAAAGATTTGATGAGGTTGTGTCGCTGTCAAATGTGAAACAGGATAGGGATTAGGTACTACCTGTCCTGAGTTTGGAACATGCTGGGGCTCCAAGGGACCCCAACCTATGAGTTAATCCACACCGTCCATGCATTTTCCGTATCATTTTAGGCTATCTCAAGACTGAGGCAGATTCTAGGCTCAAGTGGACTATACCACAGGAAGCAGCAGTGATAATGATGTCTGTTGTTGAAATCTTTTAAAAGTCCATCGTGATGTTTATTTCCATCCAACTCGTTCATAAGGTCATATACACCATGATGAATGTAAGGCCTATATCGTAGTGCGTGCCGTTCCGTAGATTTTCGCGATCATTCCTGTCGAATACTGGTGACCCGCGACCTGTAACCGGCGTTTGCGCTGACCCTAAGTTGCACATTATCAACCCAAGTCGACTCAACTCGAAACTTGTACCCTAGCTACCGCGCCATCGCCGCGGTTTCGATGCCGCATCTCGCGCACCGAGGTGATACCCAGGTTAGGAGATGTGGGACAGCGTTCGGTTCGAGGAAAATGCCGCGCGTTGCAAAACCCAAGAGAATATCAATCCCATCAATCCCATCAAGGGTGAAGTATAAGTCAAGTACACACATCACTCAACCCATTACTCAACACATCACTCACCCCATCACAACCCATACCTCTCTTACACAAGCTACCCCAAAAGTCAACAAAACTCTTACATAACCCATCTCTCTCTCTCATCCATCACTCCATTCCATCTCCTCTCTCTTATTTCTCCCTTTTCTTCCAAGCAACCCAAGCTCCTACGTATGAACCTCCCAAGCTCTCATGGAGAAGCTCTAGTGTGGCCCACTTCCTACCCTCTCATCTCCCATCTCAACCATCAAGACTTCATCATCTCATTAAAGAAGAAGGCAAGGAAGCTAAGGGAGCAAGAAGATTAGCAATTGGTGGGTGATTTCATGATTTTCACCGTTGTTTTTATTATGATTTGAGGGCCCACATGGTGGGACCCATATTGATGTATGCATTGTGAGGGGCCTATAGTGGCGGGGTCCCTCCGCTACTCCGATCTCTCTCTCTCTCTCTCCTCTTCTTGATTCTTTGATGGCCCACCTGATGTATATTATCCGGGCCGTCCAGACGTGCTGGATGCACCTTGATTTTGTGTGGTGTCCACACTGTCCAGCACTATGGGACGGTGGGACCCAACATACATACATACATACATACATACATACATACATACATACATACATACATACATATATATATATATATATATCTAGACTATCCATTGGTTAGGCCAGCAGCCTAGGACGCTGCTGGACACCGTCCAACACTTATAGGGCCCACCAAGGTGTCCCATCCTCACTGTCCATTTCATGGCTGTGGAAGCCCACCATGCTGTATGGGTTTTATCTACATCGTCCACTGCGTGGACCCCATCATGATGTATGTATTTTATCCCGTCCGTCCATCATTAGGATGTGGACCCCACCATGGTAGCGTGTGGGGCCCACCTTGACCTGATGTGTTCCATTCACACCGTCCAACCCATGGACGGTGGATGTGAATCGGCTGGAGTGCCTCACGCAGCAGCTGCTGCTGCATTGCAGTCAGCAAGTGGACCCCACCTCGTTGTGGTCTGACGTCAGCAAGTTCTGTGGGTCCCACGTGATATCCAAGCCATCCAGATGGTGTGACCTATCTGCTGACTGACGTCAGCAAGTTTTGTAGGTCCCATGTGTGGATGTGTTCCATCCAAACCGTCCATCCATTTGGCAAGCCCGTTTTAAGGCTTGAGACTAAACTGAGGCAGATTCAAATCTCTGGTGGGCCACCACGTGGACACCACCATGATGTATTATTTCATCCACACCGTCTAGATTATGCTGGACGGTGCTGGACAATGTTTGGACGGTGCTGTCCAATGTTTGGACGTGCTGGGCAATGTTTGGATGATGCTGATTTACTTAGGCAATGTTTAGATGGTGCTGATTTACTTAGGAAATGTTTGGATGGTGCTGATTTACTTAGGAAATGTTTGGATGGTGCTGATTTACTTAGGCAATGTTTGGATGGTGCTGATTTACTTAGGAAATGTTTGGATGGTGTTGATTTGCATAGGCAATGTTTGGATAGTGCTAATCATCATTAGTGGGCCAGGTGCCCCATGGAATGATAGTGTACAGTGGTATACATGTTACACCTATAACTATTGAAATAATTTTTGGTGTGGTCCAAGCCCACTTGAGGGCCATTGGTGCGGCCCACACCCATGAGGCCCATTATGATGTATTTTTGGCTCGTGTGAGGGCCCAACTGTTTATATTGTTAGGCCCATGTCGCGTGGCCCATTTGATGTATTCGAGGCCCAGATACGTGGCCCATTTGATGCATATGAGGCCCAAGCGGTGCGGCCCACTTGTTGTATATGAAGCCCATGTATGAGGCCCATGGTGATGCATTTGCAGCCCATTTGATAAGGCCCATTGCATAAGTTGGAGGCCCATGGGACGAGGCCTACTGTGATGTATCTGAGGCCCATGGGCGTGGCCCATTGAGATGTATCCGAGGCCCATGGGCGAGGCCCAATATGATGTATTCAAGGCCCATGGGCGAGGCCCATTGTGATGTATTCAAGGTCCGTGGGCATGGCCCATTGTGATACATTCGAGGCCCTTGTATGAAGCCCAATGCGATGTATGTGAGGCCCATGAGTGAGGCCAATGTGATGTATGTGTGGCCGTTACATTGTGTATGAATCCCTTATGTGGGCCACTCCTTGGGAGCAATGTTGGTTAGATGTCCACATTGATGGGCAATGATGGTTAGATGTCCTCATCGTGACCTTCCCTTAGGCTTTGTTAGGTCCATTTGCATCATTCTCTTAGTGGCTGACCCTAATTATTGGGCCCCATTTACATGCTCTATCTATTCTCATTAGGCTATTCCAAGACGTTGGGCCCTCATTGGTTGTTAGTGGGATTACTTTTTTTATTTTTAGGGTCCGTCCAGGACTCATTTGGGCCCCCTAGGGCATTTAGCGGGCTATGCAATAGTATGGTGAAGGAACCCTTTCCGGATCCCTAGGTTTATGGGTAGGCCACTTAGGCCTAACCAAATATAAGGGAGAGTACATCATCATCATATAATATGCTTAGTATAGATCCACGATCCATGCCCATATGCATCATATGTATGCTTGATATGAGGAGTGATTGATCATATATAGCACATGCCTTTGGCCAGATTATTATGGTACTCCCTGATAGGGGGAGTTGCTCACATAAGCACGTGATACGCGCAAGATTGTTGCATGACTGGACAGTGTGATTAATACATTTCGCATTATGTGACATGATTACTGTACGCCCTAATAACATCAGGGTCGTAGCCTTCATAGGCGTATCGTGGTTGGCAGGATTGGACACCGAAAATCTTGTTCTACATGGGGTGCTATAGATGTCCCTGAGTGAAATTTCCTAAACCCTTATGGTACCAGGAGGTTGCTCTAACGTCTAGACCAAGTGGATGCATGAGCGCTGAGTATCGAATACCAGGAGGCCGCGCTTTTCACTGTGTCGTGGTCAGTTGGAAAGGGGTGCAACCTTACCTGCCTGAGAGGAGGGGACAAAGTTAGGCTGAGTTTGACCAACTCGAGGAATGAGTCCACTACCGACGAGCCGGGCCCGATATTGGCAGGAGGACAGTGAGGTCTCTTTCACTCACCTTGTTGCACACGATGGGGTGACAACCTGGTTTGGAGTGTATTAGACTCCGGTGATATTCTAGAGTTGAGCTGTATTGATATGTGGACTCAAATGAGGATTAGTGTGCTTGAGTTGCATCTCGCATCGCACGGCCTTGGTATGACCGACATCATTCATGCCTTATATTACATAGCCTCGGTACAGCTGATAGTATTCATGGATTCACCAGTATATTCTGTATTACTCTGATGTTGCATAATTATATTACTACCTCACGCACACAGTCTCACCACCCTCTAAGCTTTCTATAAGCTTATGTGCAACCGTTATGTGCAGGTGACGTTGGATTGCAGCAGCGCTAAGGCTTGAGCACGTGGTAGATCATCTTGGAGCTTTTATCTATCATCATTGTATTTCCCTTTATGTACATTGTACTTATAAATTTTTAATCATAGTGAAAATGTGATGAAGTTTTTGGTTGTTGTTTGTGGGTTATGCCTTCGGTTATGCTCATTAAGGCTGTCGGCGCCGGATTCGGTGATCGAAAATTTTGTGAGCCCAGTTTCTAAGTTTGGGGCGTGACAATGAATGTAATTAAAAAACAAATATAAGCTTAATCTAAAACTTGCGCAACTTCCAAGAAGGTTTTAATGGTGGGTGTTTAATCCCCACTGTGTGGTCGATCCACTTGAGCCTTAGATGTAACAACTTCAAAATTTTACATAAACAGCACACACATGCATCCCCCACTTAGATACTTAAACAAATTTAAATATTTAATTTTGTAGTAAATAAATAAACTAACTACCGGGCCACATGGTAGAGGCATACTTGGTTGTGAGAAAGGTTGAAGGATTGATTCTTGCCACAAAATGGAGATATTTCTTTTATAGATGTGGTCCATTTGTGATAATTTTTACCCTCGCAACTTGGGCTGTTTGGATGGGGTGGATTTACTTCATGACAAGCTAGTGGGTCCCACTTAAGCTATTCGAAAGGGCCTTATTGTGGGGCCTTGCCGCAAGATGGACCATTTTCCCTCTTTTCTTCTTTTCTCTTCGTTCTTTTCTAGGAGGGGACCATGCACTCGCTAGAGCTTCCATGACAATTGGAAGGTTTGTGTGGGGGACCACCTCACTCTCTAGTGACTCTTTGGCGATGCTCTAGCATACTCACCACACTCTTTGGTGGAAAACAAGTGTTTTTTGAAGATTTGTGTCCATGTTTTAACTCCTCAACGACATTTTGACTCTTTGACGTACAAGCTATGGAGGCCAGAGATAGGTTTACCTAAGGATGATCGAAACTTTTTTACTTTTGTTTTTGTTTTTTGTTTTGGTGAGGTATCAATGGTGAGAATTTTTGAAAGGGAGGAGAGTGTGGTGGTCCCCCTCTATGGTTGTTTTTTTTTCCTTTTATTTTATTTTTTGGTTGGGTATTAACGGTGGGTGTTTATGGAAGTGAGGGGAGTGTGGTGGTACCCCTCTATAGAAGCTTGATTTCATTTTTAATGTGAAATGGTTTTTTTTTTTTTATGTTAGCCCAGGCAACACACCAAGGTAGTGTGGATTGCACATGCAAATGAAGATTGGCGATCCCCTACTCTTTGAGGTTTGCTGATGATTACTAGCTAGGATCACTAATGCGACACTGTGGATCACTCAAGGTGGTTATGTGGATCATTGATGGGCATTGGGATCATTGATGGGGGTATGTGGATCAATGATGTGTGTGTGTGTGTGTGTGTGTGTGTGTGTCTGTGGATCGTCGATGGGCGTTGGGACCGTTGATGGGATCTATGGATCGTCAATGGACAGTGAAATCGTAGATGGGTGCTCTGGATTGCACCTATGCTCTCTCTGTTCCCTTAACTTAAGCTAACACCTTTTGTTTTTCATACACTAGATATTCCTTTTGTGAATCTCGAGAACCTAGTCTTTGCTTGGATTATGGCAATGTAGAAGTGTTCCTGAAGTGCTTAGTGATATTAATTTCTAACTTATGAGAAGGATGGTTTCAAGAAGTGCCATGTCAAGAGGGATATTTTTAGAAAAACTTGCTTCAACTATCTGTTGGATTTTGATAAAGAAGAATGGATTAGTCATGGATCATTGCTCCATTGCTTGATGTAGAGACACCTTGATAACCTCTGGTTTGACTTTTAGGGCACTATCATCAGATTTAGGGAGATGGATTTCACCACTCAATGTATCAAAGCAGAATGGTGTGAAGTCTTCATGAGAAAGCACTATTATAGATTGATATTTCAAGGATAAGCCTCTAGCTTTAAAGAGTGATTTGCTGAAGGCATTTCTTTCACTCCGAGTGACTAACAAACATATGGATGCCATGAAGTTGGCCTTATTAATGTATTGATTTAGTAAATAATATAAATAATTTCAATAGTTACTAGTGGGGGAGTGTAGGGGGTATTGGATATTGAAGGATGAAGCCAATATTTAATTAAGAAGAACTATCCAGACTTGTACAACTTCTATGGATGCTCATTTACTCTCTGTGTGTGTGTGTGTGTGTGTGTGTGTGTGTGTGTGTGTGTGTGTGTGTGTTTTACTATAAGGTTTCATAAACTATTATTCTTCAATTCTTGTTTTTCACATTTAACAAGTTTGGGCATATGAGGTTTTTTGTGACGTATGGGGCCCGAAAGCTTGGGACACCAGACAAAGTAATTCTATTAGAATTCCATGATTTCTGAATTAGACTACAAACAAGGAAGTGAAATATAGCAGTATATATCAAGAGTCTTTGCGAATGTGTGGGTAAGTTGGAATATTAGTTATTAGTTTGTTCGTGGTATATTACCATGCTCAATGCATATAAGATTACATACATATTGTTGCAGTTTAGGATCAGCAGTGAACTCTCCCCACTATAAATGAGGAAAAATTTGTCACAGTTAGAGAATTTCACACATTATGATCATGAATATGTGCATTGGTTGATGGGCTAGGGATGTTTGCTACAATTGATAAGGAGGCGAATGGAAATTCCATCCCTAAAATAGTATCTGTTCACCACCCCAAGTATAGGGTTACGATGTAGTAATAATTTCAGTAAGACCGAGGTTGAATTCACAGGGACTGAACCTTGTATGTAATATGAAAGTAACCAGAACTAGTAAAAGAAGATGTAAACTGAACCAGGAAAATTTAAGAGAATAATGGTGAATAACTTTAACTAAAACTTGTAAAATTCAAAGGTGAGAAACTAGGGTTTCTAAGGATCCACTTGTAGAGATCAGAGAGATCTATGCTTGATTCACGAACTCAACTAGATTAGAGTCTATCTCTATCCAGTTGGAAGATATTTCATTAAAACTCCAAATGAACTTCCTTTGATCTAGTTTTCAACAGAATGATAGGTATGAGAATTAGAATTGATTCCATTACAATAACATGCCCATGAGACAAAACAAACAATAGAATTTAACCAATCCATAACCAATTTAAGGGAATTATGAACGTTAGGAAGGGTTCCATCATCTAACCATATCCATGAGATGATGGTGAACAACAGGATTCCCAAGTTCACAATCCTAATAATGAAAAGAACATGCTTAGAGCTATCGCAGATCCATTTTAATTTAAGTCACAATAAACCATTAAAAACTAAAAACATTCCTTATAATCAAACTATAATTGAAGTCAGTTCAATGTAAACATGAATCAAGCCGTGGAAAACACCCCATCACGCTACAAGCTTCACCTCTTAGCCCTAGCTAAGAGGTTTAGCTCATCATAGACATGATGACACTAAAGGCTCTTAAAAACATAAAGGAAAGAAGAAAAAACTAAAGAGGAAGGATAGGGAGAACTCCTGGCCATCCACTTCTCTCTCTCTTTCTCTCTCTTCCTCCACAACTTCACACGTCCAAAGATATCCCACGGCTTCCTCTCTTTCTCTCTTTTATAACACAAAGTAGGTTGGTCGGGCCTGGAGAGAAGTCGGTTGCGCAAGGTCGTGCGTAAGTGTTACGCAGTGAAAAATGCAAATTGTCTTGCGTTTGGCTTGCTTTTGGCGCGGATAGCTGATTCGTTGCTGGGATCTGACCCATTCAACCTTCTTAGTGGTGGTTGGTCGCCCCACGGGAGTGTTTTGGACGGTCCAGATTGAAGTTCAAACTGTGATCTGGGTCACACAATGATCATCAAAACGGGATAGCGTCCAGACGTCGTAATGCGTAAGGAATGTGAAATTTGGATTTTTCGGCGTCAGTGGGGCCCATGATCATTGTTATCAGAGAAATTCACCCCGTCCATTGGATTTATGGCAAAATTTCAGTCAGGAATGGTTGGTTTTGATCGAGTTTGGTGTGGCCTAAGGGATCAAATCTTCCTTCCGTTAATCCTGTGTTTGACGGTGATCTGCATGTGTACACGTGCATGGGAGCATTTGGACTTCATGGCAGTGGTCGTCGCCCCCTGGATTGAATGGACAATTCAGATCGTCCATTAGGACGATGGTGATGGCCCACTACATGTCACAGCGTCCGGAAGCGAAGATGGGGTGGGGTCAACCGACCTTTGACTGGTCTTCCAGTCCAGTGCACTGCGCGATTACATGCGTTGTGTGTGTACGCACCCCAAGGTGGGGCCCATCGTGATGTTCATGAGAAATCTACTCTGACCATCTGCTTCCTCATCTAATTCAAGGGGTTAAGACCAAAATTGAAGCATATCCAAAGATTAGGTGGGCCCTAGATTAGTGATTTATGGGCTGATCTGTCTGTTGGGCCACTTCTACAAAGATTTAATGGCTGAAATTTTACATGTACGGTTAATTTAGGGTCCTCAGGCTAGATATAAAGTTTCGAGCCAAATGGATGATGGAAACTCTGTGATCTTGCATTTAGGATGATTTTCAAGCCCCTTTTACTTTAATCACTTGATTTTCTCGGATCTTTGGCGTGTGAATTCTTCGATCTCGGTCACCTCTGATCCGTCCCTTATCTTAGTGATTCTTGAGCATTAAATCCATACTTTTAACACCTTTGTCAGTCCAGGCTCTTAAATTCATCTTGCAACAAAAACATGATTAAAATATAACGTTAAGCATTATCATGTTCATAAAATCAAGTAATAACTAGGGTCTAATATGCAATATTTGACCCTCAACAGTATCCATAGTTATAACTATTTCATCGAGATTGCAAACATGAGATGGTGGACCACACTTGTAGAAATGACTTTCCTTGTGTACACCTGAGGTTATGATCGAAGAAAATCATATACGCCAAGACATCTTCTTCATATTTGATAATTTGTGGACGGTGTGATACGTTGCTCTACGTGACGTTCTAGCATCGTATTCCTTTGGTGTTGTCTTCAAAATCTTATACATTTTAGATACGGGCTCATTGATATAATTTTAGTGCTCACAATAGCAAACTTGGATTCGACTCCTTATATGAGCATCTCTTTTGTTCACTGTTGAGCTTGGTCCAAGGATCTCCATTGTGTATTCTCAACAAGATCACCGTTGAGGTTAGTCTAAAGATCTCAATTGTGCATTCTTATTATGATCACCATTGAGGTTAGTCTAAGGATCTCCATTGTGTATTTTTAATACGATCACTATTGAGCTTAGTACATGGATCTCCATTGTGCATTTTTAATAAGATCACCATTGATATATATATATATATATATATATATATATATATATATATATATATATATATATATATATATATATATATATATATATATATATATATATATATATATATATATATGTGTGTATGTATGTATATATATATATATATATTGATTTTTAGAAATAGTGACTAGTGTTGGTCACACAACAAAGACAATTGTCATCTGAAAGTGGTCATATAAACTAAAAAAAAAAAGTAGCTGAAAAGAATTCCAATTCCTGTAATGGAGAGAATGTCTCTGAAAATACGTTGAAAAATTGACGGATTGGGTCCCATAGAGGTAAAAGCAATTGGTGGTCCCCTTTCCCTAACATAAGTTTCAGAAATTTCCCAATGAAGTCCGAGGTTCAATCTTGGCCCCTTTATAAGTTTTTAGACTAATTTTGTGGGGCCCATCGTGAGTTCATACTGAAATCCACTATGACTATTAAAATTAGAAATTACTTTCAAGGCATGCCCTTTTTTTTTTTTTTTCAAATTAGTCACTTTTTTTAGGGAAGAAGACAATAAAGGTAGACTAGTCAAGAATGAGGGAAGAAGACAACAAAGGTAGACTAAACCACAGGAAACAACCTAGAAAGAAAGGCTACTGTTGTATCCATTCGATGGCCACAAAGGGCACCAATCAAGATGAAATCAATACATTCTCAAGTCCTAGGTTGTCCCAAATAAAATAAATGGTTGGATCTTGTGAACTTCCCAATCACCTCTATCTATGTTTGCACACCTTGTGATTGACCAAGATCCGTTGCACGAATGCCACTGATCCGCTCGTTAATATCACCTTGTGGGAAATAAATCACATCTATTATAACCAAAACACGTTTAGGTAGAAAAAGTCACTTACAATGCCATGAGGGTAATTTTAGGCCATCACTTTTTATGGGTCCATGTCATCACCTATGACACTAACTCATACTATACACCAATTTTCTCTCTCCCGGCACCACATGAAGTGGGGATTAAGTGAACTATCATTGACACCTTCCTAGTGCCAACCATGAGGTTTATTTTTCATCTAACCTGTTCATAAGGTCACACAGACCTAGATGATGAAAAAAAACCAAATATTAGCTTGATCAGAGCCTTCTGTGGCCCCAGGAAGTTTTCAATAGCAGGCATCAATTCCTACAATTTCCCACAGTGTGGTCTACTTAAGCTTTGAATCTGCCTTGTTTTTGGGTTCATATTCTAGAATGATATGTAAATAGGGATGGATAGTGTGGATCTAAAAAATACATCATCGTGAGGCCCATCTAAATCATGAATCAAGAAATTCTATTGCTTGACGTGCAGTGCATTCTCAACAAGTTCATTGTTGAGCTTAGTCCAAGGATCTCCATTGTGCATTTTGAACATGATCACTGCTGAGGTTAGCCCAATAGTCTCCATTGTGCATTCTCAGTAGGATCACCATTGGGGTTATTTAAAGGATCTTCGTTGTGTATTTTCAATAGGATTATTGTTGAGTTTAGTCCAATGATCTCCATTGTGCATTTTTAATAGGATCACCATTGAAAAAGACAAGGATATCCATCTTCATACATCAAAAAATAAAAAAGACAAGTATAATTAAGACTCACACTATGTCAATATTATCCTAGGAAGGACAATAACTAGTGTTGGCCCCACGACTGGGATGATTGTCGTCCGAGAGTGGTCCTATACTCTTAAATAAACAAAAAAGTAGTCGAAAAAAATAATTTCAAGGTCCTATAATAGAGAGAATGTCACTAGAAACATGATGAAAAATTGACGGATTGGGTCCCACAGAGGTAAGAGCAATTGTCCAATGACTTCAGTGATGGCGGTCCCCTCTCTTTAACATAAGTTTCACAAACTTCCAAATGAAGTCTGAGGTTCAGTCTTGGCCCCTTTATATGTTTTCAGACTGGTTTTGTGGGGCCCGCAACGGGTTCCTATTGAAATCCACTTTGACCATTAATTTCAGGGCATGGCCTTAAGAATGATGGAAGGAGACATCAAAGGTCGACTAGACCAGAGGAAACAACTTAGAAAGAAAGGCTACCGATATCTCCATTTGATGGCCACAGATGGCGCCGATCAAGATGAAATTAATACATTCTCAGGTCCTAGGATGTTCTAAATAAAATAAATGGATTGAATCTCTTATCGGGTAGGCCCAATCCTAATTTAATGGGACCCACTCTCTTTTTTGGAAGAAGCGTTGTTAACTTCTGAGAGAAGCAAATCCCGATGCTGAGCATTTTCGTCTTTAAAAAAAAAAAAGAACCTGGCCTAGGGAAAATAAATAACCGTTAGGAAAGTAGGGCCAAAAGCTTAGTTTGGTCAAACCTTATGGCTATTTTAAAGAAAACTCCTCACTAAATGGTTAGAAAAAAAGGTCAATAGTCTATATTCAATGTACACATGTGGCCCATTTGATGAGTGGACCTTGTGGACTTCTCAAGCACCTCTGTCTATGTTGGCACACCCGTTGAGTGACCAAGATCCCTTGCACGAATGCCACAAATCACCTCATTAATATCACCTTGTGGGAAATAAATCACATTTATTATAACCAAAACACATTTAGGTAGAAAAAGTCACTTACAATGCCATGAGGGAAATTTTGGGCCGTTGCTTTTTATGTGTCCATGTCGTCTATTATGACACTAGCTCACAATACACACTGATTTTCTCTCTCCCAGTACCACATGAAGTAGTAGGGATTGGATGAACTACCATTAAAACCTTCATAGTGTCAATCGTAAGGTTTATTTTCCATCTAACTTGTTCATAAGGTCATGTAGACCTGGATGATGGAAAAAAACCAAATATTAGCTTGATCAATGCCTTTTGTTGCCCTTAAAAGTTTTCAACAAGCACCAATTCCTACTATTTCATGCGGTGTGGTCTACTTGAGCTTTGAATTAATATGCCTTTGTTTTGGGTTCATATTCTAGAATGATCTATAAACAGGGATGGACTGTCAATCTAAGAAATACATCATCACGAGGCCCATCTAAAGTTCATGAGTTAAGAAATTTTGTTGCTTGATGTGCGACGCATTTTTGGGAGAGAAAAAAACCAACGTGTTGACATGTGGAACTTCTGTGGGGCCCATCATGATGTATGTGTCAAATCCACACCATCCATCCAATTTTCCATATCATGTTAAGGTATACACAAAAAATGATGCAGATTTAAGGCTTAAGTGGGCCATACTATAGGAAACAGTAGGACTTGGATGCCTACTATTCAAAACTTTTTGAGGCTATAGAAGGCTCCCATCAAGTTGATATTTGTTTGTTTGTTTGTTTTTTTTTTTACTTCATCCAGGTCTGTGTGACCTTCCGAAGAGGTTAGATGGCAGATAAACCTCAGAGTGGACCCTAGGAATGTTTCAACGTTCAATCCCCTATGGTGTGGTCTACTTGAGCTTTGGATGTGCCTCATTTGGGCTCATTCCTTATAATGATATGGAAAAATTGATGAGCGGTATGTATTTGACACATAAATCATGATGGCACCTAGAGAAGTTCCGTGCATTAAAAGTTGTGTTGTGTAGTTCATAATCTCTTGAGGAGGGAAATCCCACTACGGCGTGAGTGTGTGGGTGTGTTAAAAAAAATAAAATCTCTAGAGGGGAGAAAATTGGGCATGTTTTATGAGCTGATTTGATTGGCAATGATGGGTACCTTATGTATCGCCCGTGAAAAATTTGAATTTGAGATAGAGATTTTGTATCTCATCTCTATCTCATATCTTATCCCCTATCTTATCTTTATCTTATCTTTATTTTATCTCCTATCTTATCTCTATATCTAATCATTCTCCCTTATATATACCTCTAATCCTCCTCGATTTCTCAATCCCCCAAATGCGCCTTTCTTTTTAAGGAGTACGTCGTTAGAGAAGTTCTACTCCAACTTAAATATTAATAAAAAAAAAGTCACCCTACAACGACTAAGAAATGAAGAGAGAGAGGATTTTGGAGAGCTTAGATCCAATAAGTTTATTGTCTATTCTTTTATTATTTTTTTCAGCATTTAACGTAATTTGACTCGTTCTATGCAATGAGTGGTGTAGATCAGTCATACGTTCATTGCATTGATTTGTGGGTATATGCGATATAAAGATAATGAAAGTTTAAAATTCAATGTGAAGTTTCTTGTCGCAGAGATTGATTGGTGTAGATTTGGTCGAATCAGATTAGATTTGTATGGATCATACGATCCCTAAAGCCAAAATATATAAGGGCCCTAACTTTCAAATCAATCCGACCATCAGATGGGCCACACTAGTCAGATTTGAAGGTGTTTAATTAGGAAAGCTCAGATTTCTGTGGAAGTTCGGTATCACTTGATGTAAAAGGTTAAGATGGGCCATCGGTGTATGTGTGGTTAGATCCACACCATTCATCCAATGTGCAGAGGTAAATTATGCCAAGACCTTTAGAATCTGGATGATCCAATCATCCGGTGGGTCACCCCGATCAATCATTGTCATTCAATTTCAGAATCTTGAAAGAAAAAGAAAATCTAAATTTTAATAATTGAATTTAATGAACATATTATGTATGAAAATTTCAATTATTTAGTCATTGAAGGTTTAGCCACCAACGATGTTGATTAAAGGCGGACCCCACTGGTAATATAATCAGATGAATAACAATGTTGTGGATATAATTAATAGGATGTCTGAATTCAAATTAATCTGATCATCTTATGGATTCTTCACTAGCAGACCCAAGTAAGTAACTCAACGTCTCTCATGATTCATTGGAATTAAAATAAATTATTTATAATGGTTTGATTGATTAATATACTGATTGGAGTATTTTGTTACGATTTTATTGATTTAACTACCATGAATGTATGCTATGATAAATTGCATGCTAATATGTGTCAAATTGCATGAATTATTACAATTGTACGTTAAATGTTCTGATCAAGACAAGCAACTATGGCAGTTATGAAAATGATGCATTCATACATCATTCATTGCATTTGCATAATGCATAGTCGATCTTAAGGGCCCTCATTAGAAGAAATGTCAATCCTGGTAGAGCGTTACTAGATGTAGGCTATGCCTAAGCCTACCGAAAGGTGGACCCAACGGTTGGATGCAGGTTGACGATCTTGAAACCAAGTAGATGGACAATTATCCCATCAGATACATTCATACATCATTTGCATTCATATCAGTGTGCATATTATGTTTCTATTATATTTTAATTTCAATAAGCATGAATCATGGTGAATTTTCTTAGTAAGCCTGGCTAGCTTACATTTTTATTAATGAAAAAACCATACAGATGACAATTAACTAATGAGTTGGTGCAGGAACAAGAAGTTGTCACTAGTTTGCTCCTAATTGTTTAATTATAATTGTATTTGTTAGGATGATCTGATTCATATATAATGAATGATTGTATTAGTTGTAGAATTTTAAGCATTTGATTGGTTTTATTTAATTGAATTGTTCTAGGTCTGTAGCAAGTATTCATTAGTAAGCTGTATTGACTGATGAATTGTGCCTAACTTATGCTAATTGAATGTTTATGGTGTTGAGAATGGAAAGATGTTTGTGCTTAAATCATTTTGTATGAATGATTGTCAATGGACTTAGTTGGAATGTAAAAATGAATATTACTTTTGTCTCTAAATAATTGTATAATGGAATGAAGTTAGTACACTTTGTGTATGAGTTACGACATGAAACTCGACTATAAGGGTACACACTCTGTACTCGAATTTCGAGGTGTTACACCTTATTTCTTGAAGATGAATGCACTCTCTGTGTTGAAGGCACATGGAATTCCTATGCCATAGCTTCTCATTAGTACACATCATTGCCATTTACATCAGCTCACAAAACTTGCGGATTTTCTCTATCCCAAATAGATTGTACACTACACAACACAACTTTTAACATGTGGAACTTCTCTAGCCCCATCATAATTTGTGAGTTATATTCACATTGTCCATCAATTTTTTCAAATCATTTTAGAGAATGAGCCAGAAAAAGAGGCTATAGATCTCGAGCAGACCTCCCAAGAATAGTGAGGGGTGCTCTTGCTTTGGACAACGCCGGCATTGAGGTCATTAGACATTCTTGAGAGGGGCGGCTCCCCTTCCTCCCCTTCTTTGTTGGTCTTAGTGTATAGAGCTAGCAGCGGCTTGAGTTGGATGTAACCCCAGGCCTCCTTCTGGCTTCTTTTTTTCCCTTTGATTTTCAGCTATGTGCATTCTCAAAGAGCGCGGTCTAGAACCTTTTTGTAGGGACCCGCTTGTCAAGCTGTAAAGATATTGAGATTAATGAAAGTCCCGTGGCAAGAGTCCACTTTTCCTTTTTTTTTTTTTTTAAAAAAAAATGCCCAAAAAAAGAGGCACATCCAAATCTCAAATTGACAATACCATGGAAAGCAGCTGGGATTGAACGAACAATGTTGAAATATTTCTAATGCCAAGCATGAGGTTTATTTGCCATCTAGCCTATTCATAAGGTCACGCAAACGAAGATAAAGGAAAAAAAAAAAAAACAAATATCAGTTTGATCAGAGCCTTAAGTGGCCCCTAAAAGTTTTCAACGAAAGACATCAATTCCTACTGTTTACTTGAGTTTTGAATCATCTTGTTTTTGGGCTCATATCTTTGAATGATCTTAAAACACGGATGGATAGTGTGGATCTAAGAAATATATCATCGTAGGGCTTACATAAAGTTCACCATTACTTGCTGTGTGGTTTACATTCCCTGGGAGAAAAACCAGAATTGTTGATATGTGGAAAAACCGTCCATCCAATTTTCCATAACAATTTAGAGCACGAGACAAAAGGGGGACAGATCAAAGGCTTAAGTGGGCCATACTACAGGAAACGGTGGAAATTGAATAACTTTTTGAAGCCATGGAAGACTCTAATTAAACAGATATTTGTTTTTTTTTTTTTTTCCTTCATTCAGATTTATATTACCTTATGAAGAGGTTATATGTCAAATAAACCTCACGGTGAGCCATTGGCAGGTTTCAACGGTAGCTTTAGATCTGCCTCAGTTTTTGGGCTCGTGCTCGGGAATGATCTTAAAAAAATTTAATAGACAGTGTGGATCTAACAAATAAATCATGGTGGGCCAAAAAAGTTCCACGTGTTAAAAGTTGTATTGGGTAGGACGCAGCCTATTAAAGAGAGAGAAAATGAGTGCGTTTTGTGAGCTGTTGTCATCCGCGTTGAGAGTGACCAACAAAAGCGGTGGCTAAAAATTTCCAGACATCCGCATTGAATAGTTATTGGCATTAACCTTTTTTTTATTATAAAACAAATGATAACCATTACATTCTTCTAAAATAAATAAAAACCATTTTTCAGTAGGTCATGAAAAAGAAAGGAGTGAATGGACAAACGATCCTGCCAACAACACAACAGATGCTTATAGCTTACTTCACCGTCATTTTCTTGGCACTATACAAGCTTGCAAGGGTTTCTTCATTACGTAGTCTATGTCCATCTCCATACTCTCAGCCATGTCCACTTCATCTCCTGCCACGACCTTCCACTCAAACTCCTTGATCAGATGGGCCACCATGTATTCCAAATGAAACATTCCAAGTCCCATCCCTGGGCAGACTCTCCTTCCTGCACCAAATGGGATCATCTTAATCTCCCTCGTTCCAGACTCTCCTCCCATGAACCTCTCCGGCTTGAACTCCAATGGATCTTGCCAGACCTTTCCATCCAAACCCATACTTACCAGCATGAAACTCACATAAGTATTTTTGGGTATGGTATATCCTTCCAAGCTTATATCCTCCGAAACCCTATGTGGAAGCAATGTATGTATGGTTGGTTGCCTACGAAGAGTCTCCAAGATCACTGCCTTGAGATAAGGCATTTTCTTGAGGTCCTCTTCATTGATAACCCCTCCATTTTTCTGAGTGACTCTCTCAATCTCCTTAAACAACTTGGCTTGTACATCTGGGTATTTGACCAGGTTCGCCATTGCCCATTGCAATGACGACACTACGGTAGAAACACCGGCAGTGAGAAATTCATAGCAGAGTGTGGTGACTTCAGACTCCTTGAGTTTTCCACCTCCTGGAAGTTCCAATGAAAGTAGTGAATCTGCATAAGAAAAGATGCCATCTGTCTTGTTTTCCTCCATTTTATGTGCTCTGGTTTGTACAATGGGGAGGAGGTTGGTGACCAGCCTTCTACGGATTGCTAGCATCTCGTTCCACTGTTTGGGGAAGATAGATCTTTGTATATGATTTTTTTTTTTTTTTTTTATAATGCTCCGAAATGATCTTGAAATATGGATGAACGTTGTGAATATAATAAATACATAACTATGGGGCCATGTAGCTTTGATCTCTTTTGAATCGTTCGTACATCTCCGAGTTCGAGGAGCATCAGCGCTCGTCTTCAAGCACCAGCCGATCCGCTCGAAGGAAAAAAGCAGGGCATTTTCGACCTTTGGCAAGTCGTCCGTACATCTGGGGCTTATTTAAGGCTGTACACGAACCGGGCTAGCCCGGTTAACTCGCTCGACTTGGCCTGAAAATGCTCGACTTGGCTCGACTCGAACTCAACGGGCCATTTTCGCTGGCCGGAAACTTATTTTGCAAAAAGTGAATTTTTAGGGTTTGGAAGCTGCTATTTTGACTAAAATATTCCTAAACTGTTAGGGTAAGCAGCCGTAGAAAGAGGAGTATTTTAGTCTTTTTAGGTTCATCCGTACAACCCTAGTTTCACAGTCAAGGTTTCTTTGCGGCGAATGAAATTGCTGGCTGAAACCTAAGTTCTATGATCCTCAAGAACCCTTCTTTTAAATCTTTTACTCCAATACATACAAGAGCACAGGAGTTACTGTTCCTCCACATTATTTCCCATGCAATTAGTATAGGTGATGGAGATCCAGAACGTCATATATATCTGCTGGTCCAATAGTAATTGAGACATAAACAAAAGGTCCCATTGATCTGATGGTCCTAAACATTTAAATCAATACAGTTTAGAAATGAACTGATCATCTACAACCGGACGTTGGTTAACTTCTCTTAAAACCCATTTCAAGCATTTTGACACTTTCCAGGGGGAGACAAAAAGGAAAATTCGGATTGTAAATCAAAAAATAAAATAAAATAAAAAATGGTTTAGGAATGGATTGATCATCTACAGCCGGATATAGGTCAAAGTCCCACTGCGACTCATTTCAAGCATTGTGATACTCAAAAGGAAAGGTAGGAACACAAAAATATAAAATAAAATAAATGATTTAGAAACGGACTGATCATCAACAAAAGAATGTAGGTTAAGTTCCCTGCGACGCGTTTCAGGCATTGTGATACTTTTGAGGGGGAAGACAAATGGAAAATTCCAAAGGCAAACAAAAAAACTAAAATAAAATAAAATAATTCGTCCAATACTTATGGTGGGTTAACTGCTTTGGACCATTAAAAATAATATAAAAAAAAGGTTAAATGGCTTGACATTTAGTATTGGAGTGTGACAGATAAAATGAAATATACAAAAATATCCTGTCATCGATATATGGAAAGTTTACCAGGTTCACATGGGTGTACAAGACAGCTCATGTATACGCCAGATTCTGCCAGCATGGATCATGTTGTATCACTCTCCTATGTTAGTATTGGAGCGTGGATCGTCTGTGTTGAAGGGATATAAGCAATTCAGGTGCCACATGAGTGCGGATTGTCTGTGTCGAAGGCATAGGCAATTCTAGTTCCGTTGCTTCTCGTTTGTCCATGTCATTTTTGATGACTTTGGCTAACAAGATATGCGACAACGCAACTTTTAACGTGTGAAACTTTTTCAAGTCCCACCATAATTTTTGTGCTAGATCTATAATCTCCATCAATTTTTCTAGATAATTATAGAATGAGCCTAAAAATAAGGTACACTCAAAGCTCAAGTGAATCACACCACATTAAAAGTATAGTGCGTTGAAACTTTTTTAGGGCCAACCACGATGCTTATTTTCCATCCGACCTGTTCATAAGACCACACATACAAATAACAGCTTGATAAGAGCCTTCTGTGGCTCCTAGAAATTTTCAACGGTAGCATCAATTCCTACTGTTTTAAGTGGTGTGGTCCACTTTAGTTTTGGATCTTCATTGGCTGGGCTCGTATCCTAGAATGATTGGAAAAATTGGATAGACGTGTAAATTTAAGAAATACATCATCGTAGGGCCCACTAAATTTTAAATGTCAAGAAATTGTGATGCATACTGTGTGCGGCAGGGAAGCAGATTAGGTGAGACATCAGCCTCACCCAAGAAGGTGCAACCTTTATCGTGGGCCCACCCATCCAATGATCAGGTGGACCATACCATGGGAAACAATGGCAATTGACCATTAATTAACGAGCCACAAATGTTTTGGATCAAGCTGATATTTGTTTTTTCCCTTCATTAAGGATTATGTGAACTTTTCAACAGATTGGATGGCAAATAAAAACTACCGATACATTAATTAAGGTACTCTCTAAGAAATTTTTAATGATAGGGTGTTCAATCACCACTGTTTCATAATGTATGGTCCACCAGATAATTAGATTTTCTTAATAGTTGGGATCATGTCCTAAAATGATTTCAAAAAACAGATGGATGGGGAAGGTGGGCACTATGGTAAGGGCCACCCTCTTCGGTGAGGCTGGGTCTCACCCAATCCGCTCCCGTGGTGCAGCACATTTCAAGTCGAGAGAAGAAAACCGATAGTGTTGACATGTGGAACTTCCGTGGGTCCCATCATGATGTATGTATCAGATCCACACTATCCATCCATTTTTCCATACCATTTTAAGGAATGAGACAAAAAATGCGGTAGATACAAGGCTTACATGGGGCCACACTGTAGAAATAGTAAGAATTGGATGCCTACTATTAAAATCATTAAAATCTTCTAGGGGCTGCATAAGGCTTTGATCAAGCTTATGTTTGTATTTTCCCTTCATCCAGGTCTGTGTGACCTTATGAAGAGGATAGATGGCTAATAAATCTCACAGTGGACCCTAGGAAGGTTTCAACTATAATCGTTCACTCCCTGCTGCTTTATTCAGTGTGGGCTACTTGGGCTTTGGACGTGCCTCATTCTAGGGCTCATGCTCCGGAGTCATCAGTATGGATCCAAAAACATAAATCAATTTGGTGCCAGAGAAGTTTCATAGGGTTAGAAATGGGGTTGTGTAGCACGCAATCATTTGAGAGAGAAATCTGCCATATCTTATTATCTGGAATCATCGGCGATGATGTGGACCAATGAGAAGACGGCTGAATTTTCCTGTGCATTCAACATAGACAATCTTTGCTCAATGGTATATTCCAAATATTTCTCTATATACATAAAGAGAATCTTTCAAGGCATGGATATTCCGTGGGCCCACTATTATATATGTATTAGATCCACACTGGCCACCATTTTGCCAAATTTGGTCTCGTATATGAGCTCAAGAACAAGGAAGATCCAAAGCTCAAGTGGACTATACTAAAGAAGTGGGGATTGAATGTTTACTGTTGAAACCCAGGTGGACCACACCACACAAAACAGTGGTAACTGTACGCTTGCCGTTAAAAACTTCTTAGGCCACAGGAGGCTCAGGTCATATTTGTGTTCTCCATTCATCACGTGTGTGTGACCAAAAATGAGCGGGTTGGATGGCAAATAAATGTCATGGTGAGCTTAGTAAGGTTTAATGGTAGAATTTAATTCCCACTACTTGTTCCGTACTATGTTCTTCCACCTATCATTTAAATCCTAGAACGCCTTTCTCTTAATTATCATGGAACGACCGGAGAGAAGTCACATTAGGTTTGGGATAATTTGGAGGGAGTAGGTTTGTGTGGCCCTAGTCCGTTGTGTCAGATGCTCCATCTCCACGAAAGAGGTGGCACTTGCTCTCTCTGGTATGGTCCACTCCCAGATCCGGATCTGCCTACTTTTCAGGCTCATGCCCTAGGTCAATATGGAAAAATGGCTAGATGGTGTAGATATAATACATACATCATGGTGGGCCCACAGGACATTTACGCCCCAAAAGGCTAGATATGTATACACTTTTAAAATTTTAAAATTTCTCCTAGCTGACATAAGCTAATGTTGTTGTATTTTAGTGTTTAAAAAAACTTTTATTTAGATTGAAAATTCTCTTCAAAATTTTCAAAAAGCAACAAAAGCGATTTATCTTATAATGGTGTGGGTTTAGTCTCACATCGAATAGGCAAGGAGAAAAACTTTGGTTTATAAAAAGATGATTTTGCATAGGGCTTGGGCCCCTTTCAGGGAGCATGTAAATTTGGTTGTTTGGGAGCTATGCCAATAACCCCAATCCATACCATCATTCCTTATTTTGATTTTTAAAAAAAACCCCAATCCATGCTATGAACCACGCGCGCATGCCAGTCTGGAGTTGTGGGCGTAGGTTGATGTGGTGCCGTGTGCGTGCCCCCTCACGCTCGAGTATATTTGCAAACCTATGGTTGTTTTTTTTTGCCTTTTGAAATTCCGTTTTGCCACGGTTGACCAAATCGATCATTTGTTTTGAAATTTCAAACAGAGCTGAAAAATAAAATTAAAATGAAAAGTTTTATTTTTCAAAAAATCTAATAGTTTTGACTATTGACAAGGGCCCGTACAGATCCATTCAAGGTAACCATTGAAGTCTATATAAAGGAGTTCTCTATTTTTTAATATCACAATCATTTCAATCTTTTGACTCTCTTTCTCACTTCAAAATTCTTTGACGGTTTTTTTTGGTTCATCTGATTCAGTCTTCAGATTAGACATACAGTGCCGGTTCGAATCTTTGTACATAAAGTGCGCCAGTGTGACGATACAACATTCGAGGGTAACCTGAAGGTTGATTGTCCAGTATTCTTATCATATTACTGTTATCGTTCAAATGAGGGCAAATCAATTTCAAGCCGAGTGACATTTATTACGCCTTACATCAAATTAGTTTTCTAAATTCTTTCTTATTCAAATTTCTTATTTTGTTTTATATTTTTTAATTTTGAATTTCTATAATTATGAATTTACAAATCTAAAATTCCTACGTAGGTTAAGGTGGCATGGACCAATAATAACAAATTGGCACGGGAATCTCATCTGCCTTCGACACAGACAATCCACGTGCATGCATACTATCCTGCTTACATGGTGCTAAATGGGATACACACAATCCTCGTCCTTTAGTCTTTTTAGTAAAATACTATAACAAAAGCTGGTGGAACCAGAATATGTAGAGCCATGCGCATACCTCTACTTTACACGACCCGGTTTTGCATCCTTATTACGCATGGATGAACCTGGTGTCCATTAGTATACATTCCTAATGTACAATGTAAGTATAAAACACCAACTTTCTTCCCTTTATCACACCGAGTCCCACCTGATGACTCGGTTGGATGAAAGGTATGCACCGTACGTGGTGGCTGCACGCATGCCATTTCTGTATTTTCTTGTGGTGTGGCCCACTTCAGTTGTGGATCTCGCTGATTTCTGGCGCCATGGTCTATTGATGAGGTGCACGCCTGTTGGCCGGAATAGTTCACACATGCAACATGGCGTGCCCACAGAGCTTCGCTGTTTTAGACGCTTGGTAAAACGTACGTATTGTAGAGGATCCGGTGGTGGTATAGCTATGGCAATGGAAGGTCACTGCACCATTTACTGCAGTAACTGGACAATTCCAACCGTTGGATAATGGGCTTTTGAATGTCATATGCGGACCATTGTCTATTGTTTATCCATTTGCGGAACATTAAATGAGACGTTTAAGATTATCTGACCTGTGTGATTCTTTCGGATAATGCTACCTAATGAACGGCTAGGTTCTCTGTAATGCCCGCAATTTTTGTTAATAAAATTTAAATTTAAAATTTTAAAATTTAATTTTAAGTGGGAAAGAGATCCACCAATCTCTTTTATTCAAAACTTTTTTCGTATTTCGTAGTTTCCAAATGAACATTTTTTCTTAAAAAGGGAATGTAAGAGGGTGAGAGTCCTATCAAAACTAAAAGAACAAAAGAAAAACTCGTAGAAAAAAAAATACGAAAGGAAAAATGGGAATGAGAATTTTTAGAATTCACTTATTTAGGTTAGTATTTTATTTTTATTTTCTTTATTTTATTTATGCAATAGTTAATTTGCCATGATCTACACATTGGATGGATTGGATTAATCAAACATCCATTGTGTAGATTTAATTCATTCATGTAAAAATGTATGCGCATGACTTTAAGGCTAATGTGTATAACGTGAGATTTTAAGGTATGCATATGAATTTAAGGCTAATGTGTATAATGTGAGATTTTTTTCATGATGGACAACGATTAGTATGATCTGTACTCTTCATGGGTGTTATAAGACCTAATTATATAATATTTTTAAGAATCAGACCAATTCGACATCTTAATGGATCGTACTGATCATATATGTATCAATTTTCTTCATTAATCTAACGAAATTGAATAAATACCGGAAAAGTAATTCTTTACGCAAGATACAACTTGGCACAAAGAATTATATGACATAATCTAAAATATGTGATTAAATCATCACTATTAATTAGTTCTTTAAGATTAAAATAAATTAAAATATTAAATTCTATACCGATCAGACCATTGGATGGGCCACAACGATCTGCAGAATAATATATAATGAATTATACGTTTTATTCATTATGTGTAATCATAAGATCAAAGAAAATTCTTATTTATGTGATTTTAAGAAGTCTTAATTCAACTCAAAACGTTGGTTCACGGAATCATCTCCATCACATTAAAGTGAGTGATCCAGATGTGTTTCTCATCCATCAAGTTAAAATAGATGGATTGTTTGATATGTTGTCTGCTCACCCTAATATAATTGCCATGTACTCTCAATTAATTTTGATGAATGCGTGATTTCTGTATTAATAATGATATGATTTGATTAATGTGTTATACTATGTTGATTCAAATGTGATAATCAAAATAATCAATGCAATACATGATTCATGATTACTTGGTGCATCTATCCATTGCATACGCAACACATGCTGAATTCTTGGGGGACCTCCCTGGAAAGTATCCTGATAGAATCGTTGCCAGAAGCCCATTATACTAGTGGAAGCCTACTAAAGGAGTAGATGCGGGCTTTACCTATGCCTACTAAATGGTAGAAGCCTGTCAAGGGGCAGATGCGGGTTGACGGGTTTCCAACTCAAGCAAATGGACGGATTCTCACTTGATGATTGATAAATTGCATTTGTATTTTTTTTAAAATTATATTGTGTATGATTATTGACATTCTATTATAATTTGATGTAAAGAATCATGTTGAAAATTCTCACTAGGCCTAACCAGCTTATCTTTTATTGATGTAAAACTGTAGAGATGAGCAATTAGTTGATGAGTTGGCGTAGGAACAAGAAGTTGTGGTTGAACTGGTGCACGATACACGTGAGACGTATTCGTACCTATCAGAAGAAGAACTGACCACATTTGGACCATTCCTAATTATTTTATTAGAATTTTATATGTTAGGATAATCTGATTAGTTGTAAGATTTTAAGCATTTGATTGATTTTATTTAATTGAATTGTTTTAGGTCTGTAGCAAGTATTCATTGGTAAGTTGTATTGACTGATGGGCAAATTTATGTCGATCGAATGTTTATGGATGTTGAGAATGGACAAATGTTGATGATTAAATCATTGTGTGAATGATTGTGAATGGACTTAGTCGGAATCTATAAATGAATATTAATTTTACCTCTGAATAATTGTATAATAGAATGAAATTAGTACACTTTATGTACGAGTTACGACTCGAAACTCGGGTCTGAGAGTGCACACTCTGTACTCGAATTTTGGGGCGTGACAATCTCTCACATGCATACCACCCAATGGTGAGAACGTGACCCCGGATGGTAGTTGATGCAGGCCGCTTTACCAAGGCCATTCAACGTGAGTGAAAATTATCACGAGTCATTTTCTCAGTATCTGGTCAAAGGGCCTAGATCCATACCTTTTTATTTTACTAATCAACTAAGATTGCTTTCTCAATGGCTGCTCAAAGGGTCTATATTCATACCTTTTTATTTGAATTCCGAGCGTGTATCTCAGTCCCGAATTTCCGAACCAATAATGTGTGTGTGTATATATATATATATATATATATATATAAATGTATGTATGTATATATATAAAATCACAAGTAACAATCACATATAAATGATATAAATCTAAGTTTCATTCATTACCAATCATCTAACAACACACACACACACACACACACACACACACACACACACACACACATATATTACATCTTCGCCTAGTTCTAGTCCTGGTTGCTTTTAGATTACGTACAAGGTTCAGTCCTTGTAGATTCGACCTCGGTCTTACTGAGATTATTACTACATCGCAACCCTATACTTGGGGTGTGAACAGTCTTACGAGAGGCTCAACAGAATAGCATGGCCAAATGATGTGACACAGCCCTAGCACCAGTCACACAAACCACCTTATGAGACAGAATGGTGCCCACGAGCTCACCATCATTAGGCTGCACCCTGGGAGATAACAAGGAAGGTTTACCCATTTCAGAGTGCAGTTTCAGGAAGTTACAATCATATGATCTCGTAACAACCTCATCAAGCCCTAAGGAGATGCATTCCAAGTAGATATGACTATCCAACAAAAAAAATATATGGCTTAGAATGGTCAAACCAATAGAGCCTCGACAAGATCACTAGACCGTTCTTGTCCACTAAAGATTTTCACATCAATCTCATGGGTTGACCAGGACGCAGAAGCACCACCTAAAGAGACAAGAAGCCACAACCAGAGCCTTCAAGATAGCTTATCACATTATCCTGAAGAAGGCGTGAATGATGATAGCAGAACGTCTCGAGTTTTGAGGCAAGGAATATCAAAATTTCATGATAATGACACTCCGTCCAGCTCGACCTCAGCAGACCTAGAAAACCCACGCATTGAGGGAGGCCTTGGAGAAGAGGACTTCAGCCCCGATACTTCCCTTGCTGACGACCACTTATTTGGGTGCCCACCCCCAATATAAGATGCTTAGGAAGACTTCATGGAAGAAAACTAATCTCTAGAACCCATAGAAAAGAATGGGAATGGCACAGTATGGTTTGGCACCCTAATGTTGTTCATAGTGGGTCGTAACATGGTCCTTACTCTCCTATTAATTTTACAAGCATAACTATAATAGCCAAATCATATGAGAGGGGACGTGAAAGGTCACGAATCAGCAAGTCGTTGTTTGCTACAATCGGGCGAGGGTATAGAGCGAGACCAACTATAGCAATAGAACAGGGAGATAAGGTTATCTTTAAAACCTTCTCACTTAATATGACACAATGTTTCAAACGGCTATATGTCTTTGACCCACATGGTTTATTATTTGGTCACTAGAATTTTGGTTAATAATGGTATCGTTGTTAACATCATGCCTATAGCTATAGTCTGTACACTCAGTAGATCAGCCCATGATCTAATCCCAACCGAAGTTATGGTTGCTAGTTTTTTAAGGGAATTACCAAGGCTCAAGGTATTCTACCTGTCGAACTCCTAATAAGAAGTTGTAAAGTCATGGCCCTTTTTAAGGGCCTACTGTTGCTTGCTGTGTGGGGCACATTCCCTTGGAGAAAAAACTGGAATTGTTGATACGTGGAAAAACCGTCCATCCAAATTTCCATATCAATTTAGAGGATGAGACCAAAGAAGGGGACATGGATCTAAGGCTTAAGTGGGCTATATTATAGGAAGTATGGGAAATTGAATGCCTACTGTTTAAAACTTTTTGAGACCACGAAATGCTCTAATTAAGCTTATATTTTAAATCTCATGGTGGACTTTAGGAACGTTTCAATCTTAGCTTTAGATATGCCTCATTTTTGGGCTCGTGCTCTGAAATGATTTTTTTGTAAAAAATAGTGGATAGTATGGATATAACAAATAAATCATGGTGGGCCAAGGAAAAGTTCCACATATCAAAAGTTGTGTGGTGTAGCACGCAGTATATTAAAAAAGAGACGGTTCAGATTTTGCCTGTGCCTAGAGCACAGACTATCCTCACTGATTATTTTTAAACAAATGAAAACCATTACACCCTCTCTAAAATAAATAAAAATAATGGAAATAGAGGTCCCATTTTTCAGTAAGTCATGAAAAAGAAAGGAGTGAATGGAACAAACGATGCTGCCGACAACACAACAGATGCTTATAGCTTACTTCACCGTCATTTTCTTGGCACTATGCAAGCTTGCAAGGGTTTCTTCATTACGTAGTCTATGTCCATCTCCATACTCTCAGCCATGTCCAATTCATCTCCTGCCACGGCCTTCCATTCAAACTCCTTGATCAGGTGGGCCACCATGTATTCCAGATGAAACATTCCAAGTCCCATCCCTGGGCAGACTCTCCTTCCTGCACCAAATGGGATCATCTTGATCTCCCTCGTTCCAGTAAGATCGATACTTTCCCTACCTCCCATGAACCTCTCCGGCTTGAACTCCAATGGATCTTGCCAGACCTTTCCATCCAAACCCATACTTACCAGCATGAAATTCACATAAGTATTTTTGGGTATGGTATATCCTTCCAAGCTTATATCCTCTGAAACCTTATGTGGAAGCAATGTATGTATGGGTGGATGGCTACGAAGAGTCTCCAAGATCACTGCCTTGAGATAAGGCATTTTCTTGAGGTCCTCTTCATTGATAACCCCTCCATTTTTCTGAGTGACTCTCTCAATCTCCTCAAACAACTTGGCTTGTACATATGGATATTTCACCAAGTTCGCCATCGCCCATTGCAATGACGACACTACGGTAGAAACACCGGCAGTGAGAAATTCATAGCAGAGTGTGGTGACTTCAGACTCCTTGAGTTTCCCACCTCCTGGAAGCTCCAATGCAAGTAATGAATCTGCATAAGAAAAGATGCCATCTTTCTTGTTTTCCTCCATTTTATGGGCTCTGGTTTGTACAATGGGGAGGAGGTTGATGACCAGCCTTCTACGGATTGCTAGCATCTCCTTCCACCGTTGGGGAAAGAGATACTTGCCAAATTTTGGGAATATATGGAAGACCACGAACCTACTCAAATTCTGATGACTTAGCCGTATTGCTTCCAATCGTTCAGCTACAGCCTCGTCATCCAGCTTCTCTCCGAAGCACATGAACAAGGCAAGGGAAAACAATACATGTCGAAATGTCTCGAGAGGCTGGACGACATCTCCAGCCTTATCAGCTTCGTTCTTGAGCTTATGAATCAGTTTCTTGAGGATTTCATTGCGGTCATTTGCGAAGGAGCTAAGACTGGTGGGGCTGAGAATCTCGGATGCAAGATTGCGGCGGAAGAGCCTCCAGAGAGGGCCACAATCAGTGAAGCCAATGAAAGGCTCTGATGCATCTCCCCCAAAGAGGCGGAAGTTCTCCGGGGCGGCGGGGAGACGGTGGCCGAAAGCAAGGCCATTTTTGACGAGTGTCTGGTGAGCAACGTCATGTCCGCCAATGAAGACATGGCGCTCAGGGCCTTGGTAGACGGTTATCATGGAGCCGTACTTGTCATGGAGCTTCTTTAGCTGGGGCTCTATCTCCCCAAGGCCGATTTGGTGCAAGTTGCCTACTACAGGAAGCGGCATAGGGCCTGGTGGAAGACTCTTTCTCTTCCTCATCTCTTCTAAAAATCCGAAAAATATTTTTAGTGTGATGCATGCGAGGAAGGAGAATGTGAGTACTAACACTCATCCAGCCATTGGTGAGAACAAGTTATTTGGGTGAAAAGAAAGAAAGAAGAGAAGAGGAGAGAAAGAGAGAGAGATGCAGTGAAGAAAGAAAGGGATTCTTGGGTTGTGCGGAATGTGGTTCTTGATACTACTACTTATAGAGGGTGGTGGTGGTATTTGTGGTATTAAGATAACTAATGTATCTTTCTTTCAAATTAGGCGTGCGCGCGGCTTTGATTTTGGAGTTTAATTGAGAGAGAGGCTCACTGTATAGATTATCTGACATCAGTGATGTGCCTCATCAACAATCAGGCAAGCGATAATGTTCAATATTGATGGACGTCCCATCCACTGTTTTGGCATACTTGGCGTACCTGAGAGGGGACTGATCTAATTGCTTAACCGGATGATATACATGGATGTACTGGAAGCGGATTGGCTGGGGTACTTCACACCAGCTATATAGCCGGTGTATTGACGTCAGCAAATTCTGTGGGTCTGATCACAGGTATGTGTTATATCCAAACCGTCCATCCATTTGGCGAGCTTGTATTAAGGCTTGAGACGAAAAATAAGATAGATATAACTATCAAGTAGACCACATTGCGAAAAGCCTTTGGATCAATATGAAATTTGTTTTTCCTCTTCAATTAGGTCTTTGTTACCTTATGAACAGATTAGATGTAAAATAAACGTTATGGCCCTACAAATTGTTTAACGGTGAAAATCATTATCTCTGCTGCTATTTATGGTGTGGTCCATATCATTTTTGGATACGATTCGTTTTTTGGATAATGCTCTAAAAATCGATGAACAGTGTAGATATAATAAATATATCACGGTGGGGCCTTTTAACTTTGATCTCCTTTGAATGGGAATGGATTGGCTACTCCCCCGCCACCAGCCAATGGCTGGTGGTTGGTGCTCTGTGGGCCCCACCATGATGTATGTGTTTCATCCATGCCGTTCATCTATTTTTTTTCAGATCATTTTATGATATAAGACAAAAAATGAAGTATATCCCACTCTCAAATGGACCACGTTACAGGAAACGGTGTTGAATGAGCATCGACCATTAAAAACCTCTTTGGGGCCATAAAAGTTTTGGCTCAAGCTGATTTTTGTTTTTTTCCCTTCATCTGGTCCTGTATGACCTAATCAACAGATTGGATGTCAAATAAACAGTACAGAGAGCCTTAGGAGGATTTTAATGGTAGATATCCAATCACTATTGTTTTCTTATGGTGTGGTCCAACTGAGATTTATATCCCTCTCCTTTTTGGGATCAAGCCTAAAATGATCTGTAAAAATGGATGAACCGAATGGATGAGACACATACATCATGGTGGGGCCCACGGAGCACCGACCACCGGCCACTGGGCTGGTGGCTAGGGAGTAGCCAATCCGTTTCCCCTTTGAACTGTTCATACAACTCGAACCTTGAGGAGCGTCAGTGCTCGTACTCTTGCGATATGTACAGCTACATAGCTGGTGTATGGTACACCGGCCAATTCGCTTCCGGATGGACTCACCTGGTACACAGGCTTGATGTCTTGCACGTGAGTGTAGAAGGGTGCACGCAGGAATAGCAAAACAATGACAATACACGTGCTGCGTACAGATCAACCCTCCCTGATGCCTGGACAATTAAATTCTACCAATATCGGTGTCACGGGTACTGGACATGCGTCGATAAAACAGCTCGATCCAAACCGATCAACTTTGACTCCTAGCTTTAAATAATCCAATATATATATAGAGTCATGCTCACCTATGCACCAATACACATGCGCACCTTTGCACACGTGTCATAGGTGTCTAATTTGAACGGTCCATGTGATGCGGAATCCCATGAAACCCCATGTGACAAATTTTCACCTTGATCTAAAATTCTAGTGGGCCATAGCAAAGAGAAATGCAAATCAAGGGAGGAAACTGTTTTCATTTTTCATGGCTCATCAAAGTTTTAGATCAAAGTAAAACTTAGGCCCGGGGGGGTTTACGAGGTGCTGCTTCACATGAACGGTTCAGATTTTGGATCCACATCACGTATGATGTGTTCTCAAAAAATTTCGCATAAGTTCCGTGTGAACTGGTGCGTAGGTGAGCATTTCCATATATATATATATATATATATAACCATATTTCGAGTTGCTTAAGTCACTTGCAAAAATTTATAATAACCACATGGTAATAAATGGATGAGTTTCTTTCCTCGAAAATGGATTGCTTTGTACCTTTCAATAGAAAGGATTTTCAGAATACTCGTGCAATTACACGAAAGGAAAAACTTACAGTCAACTTTTTAAAAATAAAAATAAAAAATTTTCATTAATGGCAAATATGTTGTACAACCATCAGGAAACATTCGAGAACCCCTCAACAGAAATAATCTAAGGGGCGCCTATCATAACGGCAAACTAACCACCCCTATACAAAACCCTCCCTAAAGACCCACCAGGAAGACCCGAATTGATCCTAGGCCTACTTTGTCTAAGAACACCAAGCCCCGAACTTGAGCCGGGAGGTCACGCTCGCGGTTGAAGAAGAAGGATGATTGAAGGTCACTTCCCATGCGGGCCATCCCATCGGCCGAGTCATTACCCTCTTTATGAATGAGCCTGACTGTCACCTTTCCTCTGAGCATGAGCTTGCTAATCCTGGAAACCCAGGGCCTCCACTGCCAAGAGAGAGAGAGAGAGACGACCTCCCCAAAAGGATGTTAACAACGAATTTTGAATTCGATTCAATCTCGATGTTGAAAAACCCTCTGTTCAGCGACAGTAGGAGACCATCGTACACAACCCTCAACTCTACTCTGTTATTAGAGCCGGACCCATATCCTATCCCAAAGGCGAATAGAAATTTTCCTTTTTCTCCTCTAACGATCCCTCCTCCTCTAGACAACCTATAAGAATGTGTCTTAAGAGAATTATGTGACATTAAATATAGGACAAATCCAACGTATGAGTGTAGATTTAGATTACAACAAAAAGATTATACCTAAGAATTAATACTAGTTGATTATTGCTACTCTTTTGATGGACTGAGATAAAGTAAATTGATAAATTTGTTTAGTTTAATTGACATAAGATGGGGTTGGTTTGTTATATTGAATTTCTCTACTATTTATATAGTTCAATTGTAGTTTGTTCTTACCATTACTTCTTACATTATTGCAACGGTTATAGTAGTAAAAATACTTTTATATATATTCTTATTTTATTTAGTTTGTTTTTTGTGGTTGTTCCTCATGTAAGTCAATATTTACGTATCCTTTTTGTATTTTAAATTGCTCGACCTAGTTTCTCTTTTCGTTCATTAAACTTTTAAATAACTCGATCACATATCTCTATTAACTATTCATGATGTGTAAATTTTTACCCTAACTATAGTTCTACAAAAAATGCTTCAAATATCCTGTAGATATTTTTATCCACTAACATTGTTGGTGCAATGCCATGACATCATCTATTAACTTCTTGCACAATAATCAGGAATAAGGTACACCAATTTTATTTATTTAGTTATATTTATAATGTAGTTCTCCCAGACCATCTGTTTGCAGGCCATTTACAGGGACAATTAGGACCATCCAAACGGGTGGTTTTGTGTGGAAATGCGGACGTCCGTCCGTGGTTTGGAAATGCGGACGTATGATTAGCGTCAGAATACACGAGTTTCACGCGTACGGTTGGAGTCGGAATGGATTGCCTCTAGAGGTGGGCATATTGGACCCGATGTGAAGGATGCTAGGTGGGCCTACCGCGATGCTCGTAAGAAATCCACCGGCCCTCTCCATCCGTTTGGCTATATCTTTGGGACATGGCAAAAAATGAAGCATATCTAAAACTCAAGTAGGCCTCGCGAACAGAAAACCGTGAGGATTGAACTTCCACCGTTGAAGCATTCCTGCGGCGACTTCTTTCAGATTAAGATAATATATACTTTTGTGTTTTCAATTCGTCTCATAGGAATGAGCTTATCAACAGTATGGATTGCATATAAACATCATCACTGACCGAGGGAGGTTTCAACGGTAGGCATTTCCCTACACACTTTTTCCTGTGGTGTGGACCACTTAGGTTTTTAGATCCGCCTCATTTTTTCAGAATGTCTTAAATTTATCTGGAAAAATGGATGGACGGGATGGATTTCGAACAGACATCAATGTGCGCCCACCTAGCATCCGGTGGCAGGAAGCTCCTGCGAAAGGGCTTCAGGGTAGGGTCAGAACACGTGAGTTTCAAGTGTAAAGTGCATGTTTTAGAGGGGAACGGATTGTGGGATTCATCTCGTCCGTACCAATTCCACTCCATGTTTGGGAAGAATGGAAAAGCTTGGAATTAGATCGGATGGAATTGCATTGGGTCCGTGCCACTTCCACTCAATGTTAGCAAGTTGTGTAGGTCCCCCCATGATGTGTGGGCTATATCCACACCGTCCACCCATTTTTTGAGATCATTTTAGAATATGGGCCAAAAAATCAGGTAGATCTAAAGCTCAAGTCGACCCCACTATAGAAAGCAACGGGGATTGAATACTAACCCATAAGTTTTGGATGTACCTCAGTTTTAGGCCAATGCCATAAAATGAGGTTACAAAACAAATGAACGGTTTAAATATAACATATGTGTGTTATTCTTAGTAATTTCATATGATGGTAAGTATATCCATTCAATGTACTACTGTATTACCAACAAAGCATGACATTAATCTTATCCCATGACAACAAGGGACAATCCTGGCCATGGATTATAATTATGTTTTTTGAATCCTATCCCACCTATTCCCTTCTAGTCCCACCGCCCAAAGAGGCCTAAGTACTTTAGGGCCCGTTTTGGCTAGGCGGATTGGAAGGGATTGGATGGTATTGGAAGGGATTGGAAGTTAAATCCAGGAATTGGCCAGGCTTGCCAAACAGACTGGGTGATCTGATCCTGGGATCTAGCAATCCCATGGATCTTAAGACAATCCACTGACAACATCATCATTACCTTTAAATCCCATCCAATCCACCCTAATCCTTTCAAATTTGCCTGGGACGTGTTTGGTACGAGGGATTGAAAGGGATGGGAAGGTTTAATCCCAGGATTGGCCCGGCGTGCCAGACAAACTAGATATAGCAATCCCCTGGATATAGCAATCCCATAGATCTTAAGACAATCCACTGACAACACCACCTTGAAATCCATGCCATCCACCTTAATACCATTCAATCCCTTTCAATCCACCCGGCCAAACGGGCCCTTATGAGCATATGGGCTACTCTTGTAATTTATTTAGTATTTCTTCTAAACCTTTTACTTCAATATATACAAGGGCACAGGAGTTACTGTGCCTCCACATTATTTTCCATACAATTAGTATAGGTGATGGAGATCCAGAACGTCAAATTAGAAGTCAAGTTTTGGTTCAGAAAAGTGGCCCGATAGTCAAGAAAAGCCCACCATGGGATCTCATGATCATGGTCCACTCGTCGGATTGGTTTTATATTTTAGGTTTTGCTTATTGTTATTATTTAGAACATCGTGAACGCTTTAGATTTTCTTATTTGGTTTTTAATTTAGTTTACTTCATCGCCAAGTAATAGGTGTCGAACATGGTGCGAGTTTTGGGTATAGGGTTCTCCTATAAATAGGCACCCTTGTAGTTCTTTTGATTTATTGAAGTTAATAAAAAAATTCTCGCTTTATTTTTCTGCTCTCTTCGTGATTATGTGTAAGAATTCAAAAGTGGGTGTGAAGCCCTCCCTTTTCAAAGGGCTAACTACCGTGGTGCGAAGCCACATCGATCTCAATTCACCCCCATCTTCCATCATTTTTTTCCATCTTCCCACCATTCGTACTTGAATTTGTTCTTTTATTGCATCGAGATCTCTTCATTACGGTAAGTTTTGATTTCGGCCCGCAGCGAGCCGAAACTTGCCAAGCATCACGCACAAACCGTATATCGGATCGAGTTGAGATTCGGGGTTTTGGAGTCCATCCTGGCCGACCAGGGCCAAGGTGGCCTTTTTCGAATAGTGGGCCCCACACACGTGCGACGGCCACCAGCGCTCGTGCGTCTGGGCCATTGTTGTTGTTCACACGTGGGATCATCTTTTGGCTCGGTTTTTATCCTCTTTTATCCTCTCATATCCGTTTTTCATGAATCCTAACCCTAAATTACATGATTCCTAATTGATTTGCCCCTTTTTATCACCTTAAGGTTCCTTGAATTGAAATTAGGGAATCCCTTGGATTAGGGACTGATTTTTATGCATGAGTACTTGATTTTATTTCCCTTTGACATCGTTTGATTTATAATTTTTATTGGTCCAGTCCTAGCCTGTGTCGGCTTGGACCCGCATAGATTCCCCTTTTTAATTGAATGTTTGGATTTTCATGTGGGACGTGGAATTTGTGTAATTGTTTCTGAATTGGTAGGATCTAAGCCTGAAATCTTGCATATCATATTTAATTTTTCATGTCCTGCATCAAATTTGGTATCAAAGCCTAGGGTTCTTGTAGGGGAATTCATTACATGTTTAGGGTTTGGTTGTTTATGTCCATTACGCATCAATTCTCATCATATATGGCTGTTTAGAGGTCCATAAACCCTGACATAGCTTCTGAAATTTTCTGTTATCCCATTATTTGAATTATTTTAGAAATTAACTTAGTTTTCTATTTCTAGGTTTAGAGACTTTCCTTTTCTAACTTTCCTAATTTATTTTTAGAAACTTTCTTAATCTATTTTTAGAAACTAATTTCCTTTCCTTTTTCTTTTTTAGAAACTAATTTACATTCCTTTTTCTTTTTTAGAAACTAACTTACTTTCTATTTTTAGCAACTTTCCCTTTTTTCTTTTTTCTTTAGAAACTAGGTTGGTTTTTTTTTTTTTAGAAGCTTTCCTAATTTGTTTTTTTTAGAAGCTTTCCTAATTTGTTTCTTTAGAAACTTTCCTTTTTTCCTTTTTTAGAAACTAGGACAATTCTTAAAAATAAAATAAAAATAAAATCTCTTATATTTTGACAATTATATTGCTAAATTTTAGTTGGCACCCTACACTAAACATGGAGCAATTGCAAGAGTCACTAAACAAGTTGTCCCAAAAGTTGGAGTTTATGATTAAGCGCTTGTAAATAGGCCAATACCTTGAGCAGCTTAATGAATGCATTGCCCGACTAAAGACCATCGCCAGGACAAACCCCACCATTGGGGTAGATGTCCAATCTCAGGCAGGTGGCCTGAAGGATAGACCAATGAATGGAGTTGGCCAAGGAATCAGTTATGGGCGTGCACCCGTGTACCCACCCCATGAGGGACATCAAGACCACTATTTTGAGGGGTACAACATGTGCAGCCTTGTGACTGGAGAGAGTGCACCAGATGTTAGTGTAGAGTTACCCACTGAGGTCATTCCGGTAGTGGATGAGTTTCGTGATGTTTGTCCTGATGATCTACCGGATGAGTCCCCTAGGAGGGATATAGAGCACACCAGAACATGGGACACCGTAATACCTACAACCGAGTTTACGTTGAATAATTTTGTCGATAGGTCCACAGGTCTAAGTCCTCGTGAAGTCGTTACTGATTATAAACCTAGGAAACTTATTGATCTTGTCCCTATGTCACTGTCCCATAGGCCGTCAGAGTCTGCAGAGTCTTTTGCGCATCACATTCATTCATGGCATCAAGAAATCAGGCAGAAGATCATGACTAATAATGAACATTGCACATTTTCTACAGACCAGTATAAATGTTTCAAAGGATTCAATATTGGGGACTCTGTGATGGTCTGCATCAGGCCCGAGCGGTATCCTTCGAGGGCCGTTCGTAAGTTACACGCGTGTAGCGCTGGACCCGTCAAAATTATAAAACGAAACGGTCTCAATGTGTATGAGGTAGATCTTCCACCTTCCATGGGAATTAGTTTCACATTCGATGTGGAGGATTTAGTTACTTTTCAGGGGACCACTGATACTTTGTCCGGCCCTTCGCCCACCCATCCTGATTCCCCATATTTATCCCTTGAACCATAGCCCCTTCCCAACCCATTTTTCCAGCTTCTATCTCCCATATCTACTTTTCCTAACCTTTCTTCCCAGCCTTTACCTCCCATACCTACCCTTCCCGACCCATTTTCCCAGCCTCTACCTCCCATATCTACCCTTCCCAACCCATTTTTTCAGCCTCTACGTCCCATACCTACCCGTCCCGACCCATGTTCCCAGCCTCTACCTCCCATACCTACCCGTCCCGACCCATCTTCCCAGCCTCTACCTCCCATACCTATCCTTCCTTGTGTACTGGGTTACTCAGTACGATCCTATCGTACCGAGTAAACTTGGTTGGGCCCAACGTGAATGTATCTGGTCTATCCACGCCGTCCATCCATTTTTCCATCCTATTTTAGTGGTAGAGGCCAAAATTTAAGCATACCCAAAGATCAAGTGTACCATATCATAAGAAACAGTTGCAGTAATGATTTCCACCGCTGAAACCTTTGTAGGGCCCACAATGATGTTTATTTCACATCCAACCTGTTCATGAGATCACATAAACATCGATGAAGGGAAAACACAAGTACAAGCTTGATCCAAAACTTCTGTGGCCCCCAAGAAATTTTCAATGGTAGGTGTTCAATTCACACGGTTTCTGTGGTGTGGTCCAATTGAGGTTTGAATATACTTCGGTTTTAAGTTAAAGCCCTAAAATTATCCAATAAAATGGATGGACGGAGTGGATAAAATATATCAATCACTGTGGATCCAACAGAGTTTACTTAGTACGCTTAGTGTACTGAGTTACTCAGTACGCAATCCACTTCCGTACTAGCTGCAGACAACATTTATAAAGCTTCTTCAAGAAGCTATATCTCTGAGTAAAGCTTCTTCAAGAAGCTACATTGCTCTAGTTTTTATCATACTGATTACATTATGTGGGCCATCTTGAATTTTTTTGGTTTATTTACACCGTTCATCAGTTTTTTTAGATCATTTTAGGGGTTGATAATAAATTTTAAATATATTCAATGATCAAGTAAATTGCACCGTATAAAACATTGATAATAATGATTTTCATGCCGTTAAAAAAAACTGAACGATCCTGGCCTTGCCCAATCCGATCCGACTGGGTTTTCCTGACCGGGTCGTACTCGGATCGGTTAAGGCCAACAGGATTTCGAATCTGTTCGGGTTAGATTATCAGGACTCGGTTCCGGATTAAAATGAATTCGGGTATGGCTCTAAAAAATTCGAATAAAGTCCAGTTGGACCTAATCCAGTCCGACTTAGTCCGATGCCCACCTCTAATTGCCTCGGAAACCTTTCACAGGAACCTCATGTGAAGGATGCTAGGTGGGCCTACCGCGATGCTCGTAAGAAATCCACCGGCCCTCTCCATCCGTTTGTCTATATCTTTGGGACATGGCAAAAAATGAAGCATATCTATAACTCAAGTAGGCCTCGCGAACAGAAAACCGTGAGGATTGAACTTCCACCGTTGAAGCATTCCTGCGGCGACTTCTTTCAGATTAAGATAATATATACTTTTGTGTTTTCAATTCGTCTCATAGGAATGAGCTTATCAACAGTATGGATTGCATATAAACATCATCATAGACCGAGGGAGGTTTCAACGGTAGGCATTTCCCTACACACTTTTTCCTGTGGTGTGGACCACTTAAGTTTTAGATCTGCCTCATTTTTTCAGAATGTCTTAAATTTATCTGGAAAAATGGATGGACGGGATGGATTTCGAACAGACATCAATGTGGGCCCACCTAGCATCCGGTGGCAGGAAGCTCCTGCGAAAGGGCTTCACGGTAGGGTCAGAACACGTGAGTTTCAAGTGTAAAGTGCATGTTTAAGAGGGGAACGGATTGGCTACTCACCCTGACACCAGCCCCGTGGCTGGTGGTCGGTGCTCTGTGGGCCCCACCATGACGTATGTGTTTCATCCTTTCCGTTCATCCATTTTTACAGATCATTTTATGGCTTGATCCCAAAAATTAGAGGTATATAAATCTCAGGTAGACCACACCACATGAAAACAATATTGATTGGACATCCATCATTAAAATCCTCCTAAGGCCCACTGTACTGTTTATTTGACATCCATTAGGTTGATTAGGTCATACAGCCCTGGATGAAGTGAAAAAACAAAAATCAGCTTGATCCAAAACTTTTATGGCCCCAAAATGTTTTTTAATGGTCGACGCTCATTCAACACTGTTTCCTGTAATGTGGTCCAATTAAGATTGGGATATAAATCATTTTTGTTCTTAGATCGTAAAATGATCTTTTAAAATAGATGGACGGCATGGATGAAACAAATACATCATGGTGGGTCCCACGGAGCACCGACCACCAGCCATTGGCTGGTGTCAGGGGAAGTAGCCAATCCGTTTCCGTTTTAGAGCATCTTATATCGGAATTCATCTCGTCCTGATCCAATTCCACTCCATGTTTGGGAAGAATGGAAAAGCTTGGAATTAGATCAGATGGAATTGCATTGGGTCCTGTGCCAATTTCACTCAATGTTAGCAAGTTGTGTAGGTCCCACCATGATGTGTGGGCTATATCCACATCGTCCACCCATTTCTCGAGGTTATTTCAAAGCATGGGCCAAAAAATCAGGTTAATCTAAAGCTCAAGTGGAGCCCACCATAGAAAGCAATGGGGATTGAATACTAACCCATAAGTTTTGGATCTACCTCATTTTTAGGCCCATGCCATAAAATGAGGTTACAAAACAAATGAACAGTATAAATATAACACGTGTTATTCTAGTAATTTCAAATGATGGTGGGTATATCTATGTGCTACCACATTACCAACAAAGCATGGCATTAATTTTATCCCATGACAACAAGGGACAATCCTGGCCATGGATTATAATTATGTTTTTTGAATCCTATCCCACCTATTCCCTTCTGGTCCCACCGCCCAAAGAGGCCTAAGTACTTTAGGGCCCGTTTTGGCTAGGCGGATTGGATGGTATTGGAAGGGATTGGAAGTTAAATCCCGGGATTGGCCGGGCTTGCCAAACAGATTGGGTGATCTGATCCAAGGATATAGCAATCCCATGGATCTTAAGACAATCCACTGACAACATCATCATTACCTTTAAATCCCATCCAATCCATCCTAATCCGTTCAAATTTGCCTGGAATGTGTTTGTTTGAGGGATTGGAAGGGATGGGAAGGTTTAATCCCAGGATTGGCCCGGCGTGCCAAACAAACTCGATATAGCAATCCCCTGGATATAGCAATCCCATAGATCTTAAGACAATCCACTGACAACACCACCTTGAAATCCATGCCATCCACCTTAATACTATTCAATCCCTTTCAATCCACCCGGCCAAACGGGCCCTTAGGAGCATATGGGCTGCTCTTGTAATTTATTTGGTATTTCTTTTAAACCTTTTACTTCAATATATACAAGGGCACAGGAGTTACTGTGCCTCCACATTATTTTTCATACAATTAGTATAGGTGATGGAGATCCAGAACGTCAAATCTGCTGGTTCAATAGTAAATGAGACATAAACAAAAGATCACATTGATCTGATGGTCCTAAACATTTAAAACAACGGTTTAGAAATGGACTGATCATCTGCAACCGGACGGAGGTTAACTTTTCTTAAGACCCATTTCAAGCATTGTGACACTTTTGAAGAGGAGACAAAAAGGAAAATTCGAATTGTAAATCAAAAACTAAAATTTAAAAAAAATGATTTAGAAATGGATTGATCATCTACAACCGGATGTAGGTTAAGTTCCCAAGCGACCCATTTCAAGCATTGTGATACTACCTGAGGGGTAAGACAAAAGGAAAGCTCGAAACACAAACCAAAAAATAAAATAAAATAAATGATTTAGAAATGGAATGATCATCTAAAATTGATTGTAGGCTAAGTTCCCAGATACGCATTTCAAAGCATTGTGATACTTTTGAGGGAGAAAACAAAAGGAAAATTCTGAAGGCAAACTAAAAAACTAAACTAAAATAAAATAATTCGTCCAATACCTATGGTCGGTTAACTGCTTTGAACCATTAAAAATAGCAAAAGAGTTAAATGGCTTGACATTTAGTATTTGAGTGTGATAGATAAAATGAAATGTAGAAAAATATCCTTTATTAGGCAAACATGGGTGTACAAGACAGCTCATGTATATGCCAGATGCTGCCAGCATGTCATGTTGTATCACTCTCCCATTTTAGCAGTATTGGAGCGTGGATCGCCTGTGTTGAAGGGATAGGCAATTCCAGTGCCATATATTATTATTGGTTAACATCATATATAGGCATCAGATGTATATTGAGCAATTTTTAAATTTAAAAAGAGAAACACGTGTATTTGCTCAAGAGCACCGATTGTCTGCGTCGAAGGCATAGGGAATTGTATGGCAGTCACTTCTCGTTGGTACATGTCATTTTCAATGACTCTGGCTAACAAGATATGCCCTAACACAACTTTTAACGTGTGAAACTTTCTTGACTGGGACTCATCATAATTTTTGTGTTAGATTTACGGTCTCCATCATTTTCATCTGGATAATTTTAGAGCAGGAGCCCAAAAATAAGGTACACTCAAAGCTCAAGATGATCCCACCACATAAAAAGTAATGGGTTGAAACCTTTCCCAGGCCAAGCCTCAGGTTTATTCTCCATCTGACCTCTTCATAAGACCACACACTCCTGGATGAAGTTAAAATAGAAATACCATCTTGATAAGAGCCAAACGGGGCTCCAAGAAATTTTCAACGGTAGCATCAAATTCCTACTGTTTTAAGTGGTGTAGTCCACTTTAGTTTTGGATCTTCATTTTTGGATTTGAATCCTAGAATGATCGGAAAAATGGATAGAATTTAATAAACACATCATCGCAGGGCCCGCTAACTTTTAAACGTCAAGAAATTTTATTGCATGCTGTATGTGCGGCAGCCGGCAGGTGAGCGAATTAGGTGAGACCACGACCTCACCCAAGAAGGTACAACCTTTATCATGGGCCCACATTGATGTGTGTATTCTATATCCACCCCGTCCATCCATTTTTCTAGTTCATTTTAGGCATTATTCAAAAATTGAAGTAGATCCAATGATCAGGTGGACCATACCATGGGAAACAGTAGCGATTGACCATTAATGAGCCACAAAAGTTTTGGATTAAGCTGATTTTATTTTTTTTCCTTCATTAAGGATTATGTGAACTTATCAACAAATTGAATGGTAAATAAAAACTAGGGATACATTAAAGTACTCCCTAAGAAAATTTTAATGATAGGGTGTTCAATCACCACTGTTTCATGACATATGGTCCACCCGGTACTTGGATCTTCTTGATATTTGGGATCATGTCTTAAAATGATTTAGAAAAACAGATGGACAGGAAAGGTGGGCACCACGGTACGGACTGCACCCTCTTGGGTGAGGCCTGGTATCACCCAATCAGATACTGTGGTGCAGCACATTTTAGGTTGAGAGAAGAAAACCAAAAGTGTTGACATATGGAACATCTGTGGGCCCCATCATGATGCATGTATCATATCCACACCGTCCATCCATTTTTCCATACCATTTTAAGGGATGAGACAAAAAACGAGGCAGATATAAGGCTTACATGGGGCTACACTATAGAAATAGTGGGAATTAGAAGCCTACTATTGAAAACTTCTTTGGACCACATAAGGCTTTAATAAAGTTGATATTTGTCTTTTCCTTTCATCTAGGTCTATGTGACCTTATAAAAAGGTTAGATAGCTAATAAATCCCACAGTGGACCCTAGGAAGGTTTCAGTTGTAGTAGTCAATCCCCACTGGTTTATTGCAGGGGCTACTTGAGCTCTGGATGTGTCTCAGTTTTGGGCTCATGCTCTAAAATGATTGTAAGAATTGAAGGATGGTATAGATCCAATACATAAATCATTGTGGGGTTAGAGAAGTTTCATAGGTTAAAAGTCAGGTTATGTATTTGAGAGAGAAATTTGGGAGTCATCCGACGATGATGTGGACCAATGAGAAACTACGGTTTAATTTTCCCGTGCATTCGACATAGACAATTTGTGCTCTTTGCTTAATGGTTTACACCAAATATCTCTCTATATGCATAAACAAAATCTTCAAGGCTTGGATATTCCGTGGGCCCACCATGATATATGTATGAGATCACACTGCCCATCAATTTTACCAACTTTGGTCTATTATATGAACTCAAGAACAAGGAAGATCTAAAGCTCAAGTGGACCATACTAAAGAAAGCAGTGGAGATAGAATGTCTACTGTTGAAACCCAAGTGGACCATACTAAAGAAAGCAGTGGAGATAGAATGTCTACTGTTGAAACCCAAGTGGACCACACTATAAAAAACAGTGGTAACTGTACGCCTACCGTTAAAAACTTCTTACCGCCACAGAAGGCTTGGATCACATTTGTGTTCTCCCATCATCACATGTGTGACCAGATGAGCAGGTTGGATGTTAAATAAATGTCATGGTGAGCTTAGCAAGGTTTCAATGATAGCGTTCAATTCCCACTACTTGTTCCCTACTAGGTTCTTCCGCCTAATATTTAATTAAATCATAAAATGTCTTTCTCCCAATTATTGCGGAACGACCAGAGAGAAGTTACATTGGGTTCGGGATAATTTGGAAGGAATAGGTTTGTGTGGCCCTGGTCTGTTGTGTCAGATGCTCCATCTCCACATAAGAGGTGGCACTCGCCCTCTCGCGTGGCCCACTTGAGCTTTGGATCTGCCTAGTTTTCGGGCCCATGCCCTAGATCAATCTGGAAAAATGGCTGCATAGTGTAGATGTAATACGTACATCATGGTGGGGCCCACATGACACATTTATGCTTCTAAGTTTTTGTGTGTATAGAGAGAAATTCCGTGTATACCACCGAGGAAACACGTGAGGAAATATGTATATGTATTTTTCTCTTTTAAAATTTTAAATTTTCTCTCCGCTGACATCAGCTTATGTTGTTGTATTTTGGTGTTAATTTTTTTTTTTTTTTTTTCTGATTGAAAATTCCCTCTAAAATTTTCAAAAACTAACAAAAGCATTTTTTCTTATAATGGTGTGGGTTTAGTACCACTTTGAATAGGCAATGAAAAAAACCTTTGGTTTATAAGAAATAATTTTGCATAGGGCTTAGGCCCCTTTCAGGGGGCCTATGAATTTGGTTGTTTGGGAGGCTATGCCAATAACTCCAATATAGCCATTAACCACACACGTGGGCTGGGCTAGGGGCGTAGCTTGGCATTTTGCGGTGTGTGCATCCTCATGCCTAAGTATATTTGCAAGCCTAAACAATTTTTTGTTGCCTTTTGAAATTTTATTTTGCAACAGTTGATCAAAATGATAATTTGTCTTAAAATTTTGAACATAATTGGAAAATTGGAAGTTTTCTTTTTCAAAAAACTTAATAGTCATGACTATTGGCGAGGGTGCGTACAGACCCATTTGAGGCAACCTTTGAAGTCTATATAAGAAACTTCCTGGTTTAGAAAATCACAATCAATTCAATCTTCCAACCCTCTTTCTCACTTCAAATTTCTTTAACGGTTTCATTTAGTTCAATCTTCGGGTTAAACATACAGTGACGATTCAGCAGATCTTCGTACATATAGTGCGCCAATGTGACGAGACAACATTTGGGGTATTCCGAAGGTTGATTGTCCAATGTTCTTATCGCATTACGGTCATCGTTCATATGAGGGTAAATCAATTTCAAGCTATGTGTCATTCGCCGCGCCTTGAATCAAATAAATTTTCTAAATTAATTTTGTTTCAATTTATTTTTCTATTTTTAAAATTATGAATTTCCATAATTACATATTTACAAATCCAAAATTCCTACATATGTCAAGGCGACATGGACCAATAATAACAAACGCCACCGGAATCTCTTCTGCCTTCGACACAGTCCATCCGTGTGCGTAAGCATGTGATCCTGGTCACATATATGGTGATGAATTGGATACACACAATTCTCATCCTCTTGTCTTTTTAGTAAAATACTATAACAAAAGCTGGTGGAACCGGAATATTTAGACCCATGCATACCTCTACCTTACACGACCCGGTTTTGCATGTTTATTGATTACACATGGATAAACAGAGTGTCCATTAGGTTATAGTCCTAATATACAATGTAAATATAAAAGATCAGCTGTCTTCCCTTTATCGTACTGAGTCACACCTGATGACTCGTTTGGATGAAAGGTATGCACCGTGGTGGCTACACGCCCGAACCTATGGTTGGCATGCTATTTCCGTATTTTTCTTGTGGAGTGGCCCACAGCAGTTGTGGATCTCGATGATTTCTGGCGCCAGGGTCTATTGTTGAGGAGCATACCTGTTGGCCAGAGTAGTTCACACATGCAACATGGAGTGCCCACAGAGCTTGGCTGTTTTAGACGCTTGGTAAAACAGGTGTTGTAGAGGATCCAGTGCAAATGGCAATGGTGGGTCACTGTACCATTTACTGCACTAACTGGACAATTCCAGATGGACTTTTGAATGTCACATGCGGACGATTGTCTATTATTGTTTATATATTCACGGAACATTAAATGGGACGGTTAAGATTATTTGACCTGTGTGATTCTTTCGGATAATGCTACCTAATGAACGGCTAGGATCTCTGGCATGCATGCCACCCAACGGTGAGAACGTGACCCTGGATGGTAGTTGATGCGGGCCGCTTTACGAAGGCCATTCAATATGAGTATCTAGTCAAAGGGTGTGGATCCATACCTTTTTATTTGAATTCCGAGCGTGGATCTCAGTCCCGAGTTTCCGCGGCGTGAATGTCTATTTAATTTTTGGACTCCACTATAATTACTTTCTGAATGGGTAATAATTATTTATTTAAGTAATTAATGCATCTTCTCTGATGCAGACAATGACATCTTACCTTTTTACGACCAAAATTGAAAATTTTACAACATAAATCATATATATATATAATCACAAGTAACAATCACATATAAATGATATCAATCTAAGTTTCATTCATTACTAATCATCTAAAATCATCTAATGGCCCACCCATTTGAAGCTTTATTCTAATGAAATGACCAATGATAAAATCATAAAATTACAAATTCATGTCCACCATAATTAAACAAAAAATGAATAAACATCATGTTTCTAGAAATTAAATGAGTAAAGTAATAATCAATCCAATGCAGCAAGTTCTTTTTTAGTAAGATGGGGACATGTGTCATGTGAGTTGTTCATTGCCTCAGCCCTAACCATGCCTATTTGTTTTTCTCCAATAAAAGGGTGAACTAGCTAACTTAGTGAAAATTCCTACTAAAGAAATATAGAGCTCATTTAATAGTCATTAGTCTTATTAAAAGTTCCCACCACGCTCACCTACAACCGATTGTTGATTAATTTCGACTGTGACCCATTTCAAGCATTCCGATAGTTTTGAGGGGAAAGCCAAGATGAAATTTCTAAAGCCATTAAAAGAAAAAAAAAGAAAAAAAAGAAAAGGAAAATGAGGTGTAGGTGATCAATTATCTCCATAAGCATTGCATTTGTATTTATAGTATATAAGTGTTAAGAGTTTAAGGGATTTTGACCGTACTAGCCTTGTAATACGATCAAATTATTTACGAGGAAAATATTTTAAAATATGCCCGTGGTACCCCTTTGACACTTTTTACAAAATTTTACAAGCATACCAGCATGTCCATCTCGGCTCGGCTCGGCTCGGTCAGCAAGCGGACCAGTTCGAGTCGAGTTCGAGCCAGTTTCAAGCTTTTGAGCTTTCGAGCCGAGTTCGAGCTGGATGATTCGAATTGGAGAAAAAATCTTGAAAAAAAAAGGAATTGGAGAAAAAATCTTGAATACAGAATGAAAAAAATTTGCCATTAATATGAACTTGATGCCATCAACAAAACAATCAAGCTAGTTAACTTTGCAAATGTAGTAGCTAGCAAACCTGGTGGCCATGGACTCGCAACATCATTTAGATACAAGACCACCTTACCACAACATAGACTCAATTCGTGGTGCACATAGCTCTATAAAACAAACATGAATTACGAGTAGCACAAGTACTTCAAGAAAAATGGATTGCGGGTATCATAAACTATATGCACGAAGATGTTATTGACATTCAGATGCATCAACACATTCTAATCCCTATATAACTTGAAACTCCTAAATTGCAAACATATGAATACAAAGATTTTTTTTAAAAAAAAACACATGCATAACCAGCTACTTACCAGCAGGGGCACCGGACAGGGCAGGGACAAGCTGCGGTAGGGCAGGGATCGACCATCCGTGCAGGGCAAGGATGAGCTGCAGCAGGGCAGGGACCGCTGGATGGTCGTTGTGGCCACCAGAAAGGTCGCCGGACAGGGCAATCGAGCGCCTGAGAGAGTGAGGGAAGAAGAACAGTAAGGCAAAATGGCGAGCTGAGCGGCCGAGACTTGAGAGAGAGAGAGAGAGAGGGAAGAGAAGGGTAATGGTCGTACGGGTTAGGATTTTTTGAAGGGGAACGAGCACCTGAGAGAGGGAATTTTTTTTGAAGGGGAACGAGCGCATGAGAGAGAGAGGGATTTTTTTTGAAGGGGAACGAGCACTTGAGAGAGAGGGATTTTTTTTGAAGGGGAATGAGCGCTTGAGAGAGAGGGATTTTCTTTTTGAAGGGGAATGAGCACCTGAGAGAGAGGGATTTTTTTTTGAAGGGGAATGAGTGGTTGGGAATGGGATGGAAATCCTCGACCTGTATCCAATGTTTGTGCGTAATCCTAAACCGTTCCTAGTCCATACCGTTCCGTTGGCTTCCACGGTCCTAGTCCATACCGTTCCGTTGGCTTCCGTGGTCCTTCCGGTCGAATTCCGGCAATCCTCGACCTGTATCCAATGTTTGTGCATAATCTTAAATCGAGTCCTACATACCGAAGGCGGCTCGACCCGAAACTTGTATCTTAGCGACCGTGCCGTCGCCGCGGTTCCAACGCCGCGACTCGTGCACCGAACCGATACTCAGGCTAGAAGATGTGGTCCCACGTTCATTTCGAAGAAAACACCGCGCGTGCAAATTCTGAGAGAATCTCTACAACATGTCTCATTAATCAATCAATCAATCAATGTCAAGTACAAGTTAAGTCACTCCATACCCCAAGTAAATCAACCCATTCCTTCCCATTCCCAAAGTCAACTCTCACTCTCTCTCCACCCATCCCTTTCTTACAACCCATCACTCCACCAATCACCCATCCCTTTTCACCCATCACTCCTCTCTCTCTCTCTCATTCAATCTCTCCACTTCCAAGCAACCCAAAGCTTCACATGTCCAAGCACTCCCAAGTTTTTTCAAAAACATCAAGTGTGGCCCACCCTCTCATCTCTCATCCCCACCATCAAAATTCCATCATCCACCGTCAAAGGTTAAGCATATGAGCTAAGGAGGCTAAGGGAGCAAGGAGGCTTAGAGGTGGGTAATCCACCGTTGATTTCTATCTTAAAGACTCACTTGTTGTGGGACCCACAATGATGTATGTAATGTAGTGAGGGGCCCATAGTGGCGGGGTCCCTCTATCTCACCGGTTTTCTCTTTCTCTCTTTCTCTCTCTCTCTCTCGCTCTCTCTCTCTCTCTTTCTTTGGTGTGATGTCTTGTGGCCACCATGTGCAAAGCGATCTTGGCCGCCCGATCGTGAGGCCCACCTTGCAGCTGGTCTATTGGACGGTCAAGATGAAGGAATAACACATTGGCTCCATTTAGGTGGTCCATGTTCATGTGGGACCCACCCTGATGTGTGGGCCACGTCCATGTGGGACCCACCACAATGCATGTGTTTATCCGTGACCGTCCAGTGTCGGGTGTAGCTAACAGGGAGGCGTGTACTGACATGGGCGTGTACTAACAGCTAACAAAAAAAAATTAGCTTTTAAAGATTGGGGTGGGCTGCTCATCCAGGACCCACCTTGATGTATGTAGCTGATCCACACCGTCCATTTTGTTTCTCTGCCCGTTTTAGGCGTTGAGCCGAAAGATGAAGCCAATCTGATCATCTGGCGGGCCATAGCATTGAAAACAGTAGTTTTCATCGTTAAGAATACATGTTTACCTTTCTAGGCACCGGAAAATACCAAATATTGGGCTTGTTTGTCTTGTCTCGAGCCATAGGAGACAGTGGATAGGGTGGATTCTCCTGACGCGAGTCCCACCTAAGAAAATCCCCAAAACCCAAGAAAATCAAAAAAAAAAAAAACAAACAAGAGGCAGCAGCTGCTGCTGCCACCGCTGACAACCCAAGGACGCCAGCAGCGTCCTGCTGCGTGGGTGTTGGAAGCAGGGACGGTGGGTCCCAGCCGTGGACCCCACCTTGATTTTTTTAGAAAATCAACACCGTGCATTCTGATGGCCCCCTTCTGATCAGGGGCCACCCCAAAAATCAGCCCTGTCCACAACTCAGGTGGCCCACATCATAGGAAACAGCAGTGATTAAACGACTGCCATTGAAACCCCCCTTTTGGGCAGTACAGAGGTTTTGGGTCAATATGAAATTTGTTTTCCTCTTCTGTAGGGTACGTGGGACCCTATCAACAGATTGGATATAAATAAGCATTACGGTGGGCCCCACGTGGGACCCACTTGTTTAGGCAGGGTTGGCAGGTGCGTCTCACAGCAGCTGCCTAGCCAGTGTTGACATCACCAAACTCTGTGGACCCCACCGTATGTGTTGCGTCCCAACTTCCATCTGAATGGTGGAAATCTACCTGGGATAGTGACGTCTGTGGACCCCACCATGATACATGTATCCACCATGATACATGTGTTGTATCATAACCGTCCATCCATTTGACAAGATTGTCTAAAGGCCTGAGAATATATATATATATATATATATATATATATATATATATATAAGACAGATCCATCTACTAGATGGACCACACTACAGGAGGCAGTGGATTGGGCACCCACCATTGGAACCCTTTTTGGGATTACGGGAGTTTTGAACCCATATGATATTCTTTTCTAAATCTAGATCTTTGTGACCTTATGAATAGTCTGGATGGAAAATAAATTCCATGGTGGGCCCTCTAAATTTTAACAGTGTAAATCATTGTCACCACTGCCATATGTGGTATGGTCCAGATGATCCTTGAATATGATTCATTTATTTTGAAATAATGCTTTAAACTGATCTCTAGTAGTAGATGGATGGTGTGGTTGGAATCGACCCACATGACATATTTGGGTCCCATGGGTTAAGGCCGATTTGATGTATTTGGGGGCCCACTTGGCTCGGCTCACTCGACTCGGCCCATTTGACTCGGTCTATTTGATCGGCCCATTTGCTCGGCCCATCTGAGGCCTCATGAGATGTATGTGAGTACCTCATGTAGGCCCACTTTGATATACAAGAGGCCCATGTGATTGGGCCCATCTTAATGTATTTGTGGCCCGTTGTTGAGGCCTACCTTGATATATTTACGAGACCCATGTTATGAGGCTCATTTGATGTATTGGAGGCCCATGGTTCGAGGCCCAATAGGACACACATAAGTTCCATTGTAGTGTGATTCCACCATGGTATATGTGTTGACCTTTATAGCGGGCTATGCCTTGGGAGCAATGATGGTTTGACGTCCACATTGTAGGATGATGTTGGTTAAACGTCCGCATTGTCCTCTCCCTAAGGCCCATTGATAAGCCCATACTTGTAGCGTGTAGGCCGTCTAGGCCCATCTTCGCTATGCACAGAGCCCATCACTATATAACATGCTTAGTATAGATCCATGATTCATGATCATACGCATCATATGTTTGCTTGATATGAGGAGTGATTGATCATAGCATATGCCCTCGGGCAGATTGTTTATAGGCTCCCTGATATGCGGAGTTGTCCTTCATGAGTGCACGATATGCGCAGGGTTTGTTACATGTCTAGTAGAATGATTCATGTACTTGCATTTGTGTGATTATGATTATTGTATGCCCTAACGACATCAGGGCCTTAACCTTCACCGACACATCGTGGATGGCTGGATTGGATAACGGAAATACTGTTTCTAGAATCGGGGTGCCATAGATATCTCTGGGTGAAAATTCTTAAACCCGATGGTACTAGAGGATGACTCCAACGTCGAGACCGATGGATACATGAGCGCGCGATGGCTGTATTCTAGTAGGTCGCGTCTCCCACTGTGTCTGGTCAATTGGAAAGGGGTGTGACCTTACTCGCCTGAGTGAGGGGGCAATTTCTAGGTTGAGTTTGACCAGCTTGAGGAATCGGTCCGCTATCGACGAGCTAGACCCGATATTGGCAGGCGGAAAGTGAGGTCTCTTCTGCTCTCCCAGTTGTGCGTCCGGATAGGGGCGGCAAGCTGACGTAAAGTGTACTAGACCCCGGTGATTATCCAAAATGAGAACTGTACTATTATATGATGAGGATTGACATGCTTGAGTTGTATCTCGCATTACGTGGTCTTGATATGGCCGACAGCATTCATATCTTGCACCGCATAGCCTTGGTACGGCTGATTGCAATCATGTACTCATCAGCATGATTCCGCATTACTCTAACCTTGCATTCTGAACACGCTCATATTGTGCACACACTTACACCACCCTCTAAGCTTTCTATAAGCTTATGCACGATTATTGCGTGCATGTGATGCCAGGACGCAGCCGTAGCCTTGTCGCAGTTGGAGTGTGCAGCCAAGCTTTTGGAGTTTCTGTTATTATCATTATTTTGTATTTTCCTTCATTCACACTGTATTCAAAGTTTTTGATCATAGTGGATTTTGTGATGGTGTTCATGTAGTTATTGTTCGTGGGTTATGCTTATGGTTATGCTCATTATGAATTAAAATCATGCTTGAAATCCTCCTTGTAGGATCCCAGGATCAGAACGTGGTGTATAGATGCCGGGAGCCGAGAATGGGGTACAACGGAGGCTGTCAGCGCCGGATTCGGCGATTGAGAATTTTTTGAGCCCAGTTTTCGAGTTTGGGGCGTGACAAAAGTTGGTATTAGAGCATAACTTAGGAATAATCAGGAACAACATCACATGTTGCTATGAGTTTAGGATGATTATGTTCCGAGTGCGTAACCTTCCGATTGAGTACCCTAACGTGCGATTCTCAAGGTTGATTGGCGTCATTGTTCTTTCCTATAGGACATGCCGCGTAGGAGGGTGACCCGATCTACTCCTCCTTCACCTCCTGAGGCTCCCGCTTTACCACCTGGCCTCCCGTTCTACCCCCAGAGATCCCTACTCCGCAGCCTAAGGATGACGTTCCCCCACCTGATGCCGGTGCGGATCCGACCGTACCTGTGAGTGTCTCGTAGTTACAGCAGATGTTGTAGGCTGTGACTGCTGCGCTTTAGGGACAGGACAGGCGCCCAGTTGTTTCTCCAGCCCAGGCCGAGCAGGAGCGCTCGAGCACCCTTCTTCGTGAGTTCCGACAGCCTGATCCTCTGCATTTTCAGGGCGAGACAGATCCGACAGCAGCTGAGAGATAGCGCACCGATGTGGATAAGATTTTTGATACCATGTCATGTATAACCAAGCAGCGAGTCCGGTTGGCAGTATTTCTTTTCCAAGGCGATGCGGAGCACTGGTGGACCTCTGTTACCCGTGTCGTGGGACCTGATTATGTCTGGACATAGGAGGACTTTATCGATCGATTCGAGGAGTAGTACTTACCTGACCACATTCGACGTCAGAGAGCATTAGAGTTCGAGACTTTGGTACATGGAGACATGATCGTGGCGCAGTATGTGGCCCATTTTGTGGCGCTATCGAGGTTCGAGCTATATATGGTTGATGATGAGGGGCGAAAGGTCCGCCATTTCGAGAACGGCTTACGTTACGGTCTTCGAGGCCATGTTATTGGACATGAGCTTCCGACTTTTTAGGCGGTAGTGCGGAGGGCTTAGATTTATGAGGCCAAGTGGGCCGGCACGTAGGCCGATCGAGATCAGAGGAGGGGAAGGAAGAGGCAGGCTCTCTCTAGTAGTTCCCAACAGCATCGACGACCGCAGAGGTACAGGAGCCACTCATCCACCAGGGCACCAGTAGCACCATTGGTACCTCCAGCCGCACCACCTCAGAGACAGCTTTCTAATACCTGTTATGAATGCGGTGGGATAGGACACCATAGGTGGGAGTGTCCTCGACCGCAGCAGCAGCAGTCGAGAGCACCATGGCAGCCTCCACAGCAGCTGAGAGCACCGCAGTAGCCTTCGTAGCAACAACGACAGTAGATTTCACTACCGAGGCCCCCTCAGCAGCAGCATCAGCACCAACCTCCGAGACCGCAGCAGCATAGGCAGCAGTTTCGAGCGTCTCAGCGAAATCAGCATCCTCCGAGGGGACAGGCACCACCCCAGCCAGCTCAGGCTATATTCTATGCGGCTCAGCGGGACCCGCAGTTATCCGGAGGAGTCGTTAAGGGTATACTGTCAGTCTTTGCATGCATCGCCCGAGTATTGTTTGATTTCGGTGCTTCGCACTCATTCATGTCTGAGGATTTCTGCCGATCAATTGGTTTGCCGACAGAGTCTACTAGTGAGGGATTGACTGTATCGACGCCTTTAGGGAAGACCACAGTATTAGGCCGTTTCTGTTCGTCTTGCCCTGTTCTGGTTGGTGATATCTTTTTACCCACTAACTTATTTATGCTGCCGATGTTAGATTTTGACGTTATCTTGGGCATGAATTGGCTTGCCGAGTACCACACTATCTTGGACTGTTCTGCGAGGACAGTCACGTTTTGTATACTAGGCTTGCTGTAGTTTCAGTTTGTCACCGAGCTTAGAGGAGAGTCATTGTCATGTTTAATGTCCTACGTAGTTAAGGAGCCTATTACTCTGTGTATAGATCAGCTACTAGTGGTCTGTGACTTTCCCGACGTGTTCCAGGAGATTTCGGGATTACCGTCGCGCCGTCATATTGAGTTCAAGATTGATCTTGTACCTGATACCGCACCTATCTCAAAGGCCCCGTACCGTATGGCACCGATGAAGTTGCGAGAGCTGCAGCGACAATTAGAAGAGTTACGTGAGTTGGGATTCATTCGTCCAAACAGTTCACCTTAGGGAGCGTCGGTACTCTTCGTTAGGAAGAAGGATGGCTCGTTGAGGCTCTGCGTAGACTACAGCGAGCTCAATCGGGTCATGATCAAGAACAAGTACCCGCTCCCAAGGATAGATGACTTATTTGATCAGTTGTAAGGTGCACAGTTCTTTTCAAAGATTGACCTGCGTTCTGGTTATCATCAGATTCGAGTTCGAGAGGAGGACATCTCGAAGAAGGCCTTCAGGACGTGTTACGGTCATTTTGAGTTTCAGGTCATGTCCTTTAGATTAACTAATGCACCCGCGGTCTTCATGTAGTTGATGAATGAGGTCTTCCGTCCATATCTCGATCAATTTGTTGTGGTCTTCATCGACAACATTCTAATATATTCGAGGACCCGTGAGGACCATATGCAACATCTGGAGATCATTTTGCAAACCCTCCGTGCCCACCAGCTGTATACGAAGCTGAAGAAGTGCGAGTTCTGGCAGGAGGAGGTGAGATTCTTCGGTCACATGGTGACGAGGGAGGGTGTCGTAGTAAACCCCTCGAAGGTTGAGGTAGTGCGTCAGTGGGGTCAGCCCACGACTGCATCTGAGATCCACAGTTTTCTTGGTTTAGCAGGATACTATCGGCGTTTCATTGAGGGCTTCTCTCGTATTGTAGCCCCGTTGACTAGGTTGACTCGGAAGGGCGCAGAATTTATTTGGAGTGACGCCTGTGAGCGAGCATTTATGGAGCTGAAGGACCGTCTGAAGTTCGTTCCTATCCTCACTCTTTCCTCTGGGAGTGATGGATTTGTCGTATTTACCGATGCCTCACATATTGGTTTAGGTGCTGTCCTGATGCAGCACAGCAGGCCTGTAGCCTTCGCGTCTCGTCAGCTCAAGGTCCATGAGCTGAACTACCCCACGTATGATTTGGAGCTGGCAGCAGTTGTTTTCGCACTAAAAGTGTGGAGACACTATCTTTATAGGGTCAAGTTCAAGCTCTTCTCTGACCACAAGAGCTTAAATCTATTCTCTTAGTCCGAGCTGAACATGAGACAGAGACGCTGGATGGAGCTTCTAAAGGACTATGATTTTGACCTCCAGTACCACCCAGGCAAGGCGAACGTGGTAGCAGATGCCCTCAGCCGTCAGCCACGAGACCTGGTGGCACATATGATGATTCAGGAGTGGAGGATGCTTGAGGATATAACAGAGTATGACTTCGATTTTGGTCTGCAGTCTTCTATTGTTCAGCTATCGAGCCTGTCGATTCAACCCTCTCTTGTTGTAAGGGTGATCGAGGCCAGCAGACAGATGATTCGTTACAGGATTATCGAGCAGAGGCAATATCTGAGAGTTAGACAGATTGGTAGATTGGTGTTGATGGTGGACTTCGCTTCAGACAGATGAGTCGTTACAGGATTATCGAGCAGAGGCAACATCTGAGAGTCAGACAGATTGGTAGATTGGTGTTAATGGTGGACTTCGCTTCAGAGGCCGATTATATGTCCCAGATATTCCTGAGTTGCACATAGATCTTATGATCGAGGCATATCGATTACAGTTTTCTATCCACCCTGGCTCGACGAAGATGTATTGTGATATGAAGTGACAGTATTATTGGGAGGGGATGAAGCGCCAGATCGCCAATTTTGTGGCCGAATGTGACACATGCCAGCGTGTCAAGGCCGATCATTAGAGACCCCTTGGTCTATTGCAGCCGTTGAGCGTCCCGATGTGGAAGTGGGAGCACGTATCTACAGACTTTATTATGAGTTTACCGAGGACTCAGTGCGATCATGAAGTCATCTGGGTTGTCGTGGATCGCCTGACGAAGTCGGCACATTTTCTTGCGATCTGTGCGACTTGGCCTTTGGACCGGCTTGCGAGGTTATTCATTAAGGAGATTGTGAGACTGCACGGCGTTCCAATCTCGATCGTTTCTAACTGAGACCCGAAGTTCACGTCTTAGTTTTAGAGGAGCTTTCAAAGAGCGATGGGCACTGATTTACAGCTCAGCACCGCGTATCATCTGCAGACTGATGGCCAGGCTGAGAGGATTAACCAGATCCTTGAGGATATGCTTTGGGCCTGCGTGATTGACTTCGGGGGTAGTTAGGATGAGCATCTGCAATTAGCTGAGTTCGCATATAACAACAACTATCAAGCGACCATTGGCATGGCTCCTTTTGAGGCATTGTATGGCAGACCATGCAGATCTCTGAGTCGTTGGACCGAGGTCGAAGAGCTGCGTCTCCTAGGTCCTGAGCTTGTGCAGCAGACGTCAGAGGTTATCAATATCATCAGGCAGAGAATGCGCACAACTCAAAGCCAGCAGAAGAGTTTTGTTGATCGTCGGCGTCATCCCTTTGAGTTTGATGTAGGGGACCACGTGTATCTCAAGGTCTCGCCTATGAAGGGCGTAGTTCGATTTGGAGCGAAGGGCAAGCTTGCCCCTAGATTTATAGGACCTTTCGAGATCACTAAGCGCATTGGCGCCGTGGCCTATCGACTTGTCTTAACATCTCAGTTGTCTGGCATCCACAACGTCTTCCATGTCTATATGTTGAGGAAGTGTGGGTCAGACATAGTTCTTGTTATCGATTGGCAGCCGTTGGAGGTTCGTGAGGACGCTTCTTACATTGAGCAACCAGTCCGTATCCTTGATCAGAAGGAGCAGGTCCTCTGAACCAAGGTCATTCCCTTGGTAAAGGTTCAGTGGGATCACCATTTTGTTAATGAGGCATCTTGGGAGCGCGAGGTCGAGATTTGAGAGCGTTATCCCCATCACTTTGATGATTGATTGTATGTTGTATCTTGTATGTTGTCTCTGATATTTATATAACGATGCCTTGTTTCCTCTTCTATTATGAGTTATGTCTAGTTGTGATAATTGTGCAAATTTTGAGGATGAAATTTTTATTTGGAGGGGAGAGTTGTAAGGCTCGTGTCCTAGTCCATACCGTTCCATGGGCTTCCGCAGTCCTTCCGGTCGAATTCCGGTAATCCTCGACCTGTATCTAACGTTTGCGTGCAATCCTAAACTGAGTCTTGCATACTGAAGGCGGCTCGACCCGAAACTTGTATCTTAGCGACCGCGCCGTCGCCGTGGTTCCAACGCCGCGACTCGCGCACCGAACCAATACCCAGGCTGGAAGATGTGGGCCCACGTTCATTTCGAGGAAAACGCTGCACGTGTAAATTTCGAGAGAATCTCTACAACATGTCCCATCAATCAATCAATCAATCAATGTCAAGTACAAGTCAAGTCACTCCATACCCCAAGTACATCAACCTATCCCTTCCCATTCCCAAAGTCAACTCTCTCTCTCTCTCCACCCATCCCTTTCTTACAACCCATCACTCCACCCATCACCCATCACACATCATCCCATCCCTTTTCACCCATCACTCCTCTCTCTCTCTCATTCCATCTCTCCACTTCCAAGCAACCCAAAGCTTCACACGTCCAAGCACTCTCAAGTTTTTCCAAAAACATCAAGTATGGCCCACCCTCTCATCTCTCATCCCAACTATCAAAATTCCATAATCCACCGTCAAAGGTTAACCATAGGAGTTAAGGAAGCTAGGGGAGCAAGAAGAAGGCTTAGAGGTGGGTGATCCACCGTTGATTTCTATCCTAAAGACCCACTTGTTGTGGGACCCACAATGATGTATGTAATGTAGTGAGGGGCCCATGGTGGCGGGATCCCTCTATCTCACCGATTTTCTCTCTCTCTTTCTCTCTCTCTCTTTCTCTTTCTTTGGTGTGATGTCTTGTGGCGACCAGGTGCAAAGCGATCTTGGCCGCCCGATCGTGAGGCCCACTTTGCAGCTAGTCTATTAGACGGTCAAGATGAAGGAATAACACATTGGCTTCATTTAGGTGGTCCATGTTCATGTGGGACCTACCTTGATGTGTGGGCCACGTCCATGTGGGACCCACCATAATGCATGTGTTTATCCGTGACCATCCAGAGTCCCTGGATGCTGGACGGGTGTAGCTAACAGGGAGGCATGTACTGACATGGGCGTGTACTAACAGCTAACGAAAAAAAAATAGCTTTTAAAGATTGGGGTGGGCTGCTCATCCAGGCCCCGCCATGATGTATGTAGCTGATCCACGCCGTCCATTTTGTTTCTCTGCCCGTTTTAGGTGTTAAGCCGAAAGATGAAGCCAATCTGATCATTTGGCGGGCCATAGTATTGAAAACAGTAGTTTTCACCGTTAAGAATACATGTTTACCTTTCTACACACCAGAAAATGTCAAATATTGGGCTTGTTTGGCTTGTCTCGAGCCATAGGAGACAGTGGACGAGGTGGATTCTCTTGATGCGGGCCCCACCTAAGAAAATCCCCAAAACGCAAGAAAATAAAATAAAAAAAAACAAACAAGAGGCAGAAGCTGCTACTGCCGCCGCTGACAGCCCAAGGACGCCAACAGCATCCTGCTGCGTGGGTGTTGGAGGCAGGGACCGTGGGTCCCAGCCGTGGACCCCACCTTGATTTTTTTAGAAAATCAACACCGTGCATTCTGATGGCCCCCTTCTGATCAGGGGCCACCCCAAAAATCAGCCCTGTCCACAACTCAGGTGGCCCACATCATAGGAAATAGCGGTGATTAAATGGCTACCATTGAAACCCCCCTTTTCGGCAGTACAGAGGTTTTGGGTCAATAGGAAATTTGTTTTCCTCTTCCGCAGGGTATGTGGGACCCTATCAACAGATTGGATGATAAATAAGCATTACGGTGGGCCCCACGTGGGACCCACTTGTTTAGGCAGGGTTGGCAGGTGCATCTCACAGCAGCTGTTCAGCTGCTATTGACGTCACCAAACTCTGTGGACCTCACCGTATGTGTTGCGTCCCAACTTCCATCTGAATGGTGGAAATCTCGTTCCCGGCTATTTCTCGCCACTTAATTTATCGGAAGATTTATTTTGAAGTTATTCTCAAAGTATTATCGAGAATATATATATATATATATATATATATATATATATATATATATATATATATATATATAGATATATATATATATATATATATAAAAGACAGATCCATCTACTAGATGGACCACACTACAGGAGGCAGTGGATTGGGCACCCACCATTGGAACCCTTTTTGGGATTACAGGAGTTTTGAACCCATATGATATTCTTTTCTAAATCTAGATCTTTGTGACCTTATGAATAGTCTGGATGGAAAATAAATTCCATGGTGGGCCCTCTAAATTTTAACAGTGTAAATCATTGTCACCACTGCCATATGTGGTATGGTCCAGATGATCCTTGAATATGATTCATTTATTTTGAAATAATGCTTTAAACTGATCTCTAGTAGTAGATAGATGGTGTGGTTGGAATCTACCCACATGACATATTTGGGTCCCATGGGTTAAGGCCGATTTGATGTATTTGGGGGCCCACTTGGCTCGGCTCACTCGACTCGGCCCATTTGACTCGGTCTATTTGATCGGCCCATTTGCTCGGCCCATCTGAGGCCTCATGAGATGTATGTGAGTACCTCATGTAGGCCCACTTTGATATACAAGAGGCCCATGTGATTGGGCCCATCTTAATGTATTTGTGGCTCGTTGTTGAGGCCTACCTTGATATATTTACGAGACCCATGTTATGAGGCTCATTTGATGTACTGGAGGCCCATGGTTCGAGGCCCAATAGGACACACATAAGTTCCATTGTAGTGTGATTCCACCATGGTATATGTGTTGACCTTTATAGCGGGCTATGCCTTGGGAGCAATGATGGTTTGACGTCCACATTATAGGATGATGTTGGTTAAACGTCCGCATTGTCCTCTCCCTAAGGCCCATTGATAAGCCCATACTTGTAGCGTGTAGGCCGTCTAGGCCCATCTTCGCTATGCACAGAGCCCATCACTATATAACATGCTTAGTATAGATCCATGATTCATGATCATACGCATCATATGTTTGCTTGATATGAGGAGTGATTGATCATAGCATATGCCCTCGGGTAGATTGTTTATGGGCTCCCTGATATGCGGAGTTGTCCTTCATGAGTGCACGATATGCGCAGGGTTTGTTACATGTCTAGTAGAATGATTCATGTACTTGCATTTGTGTGATTATGATTATTGTATGCCCTAACGACATCAGGGCCTTAACCTTCACCGACACATCGTGGATGGCTGGATTGGATACCGGAAATACTGTTTCTAGAATCGGGGTGCCATAGATATCTCTAGGTGAAAATTCCTAAACCCGATGGTACCAGAGGATGACTCCAACGTCGAGACCGAGTGGATACACGAGCGCGTGAGGGCCGTATACCAATAGGTCGCGTCTCCCATTGTGTCGTGGTCGGTTGGAAAGGGGTGTGACCTTACTCGCCTGAGTGAGGGGGCAATTTCTAGGTTAAGTTTGACCAGCTTGAGGAATCGGTCTACTATCTACGAGCCGGGCTCAATATTGGCAGGCAGATAGGATGGTCTCTTCTGCTCTCATAGTTGTGCATCCGGATAGGGGCGGCAAGCTGGCGTAGAGTGTACTAGACCCCGATGATTATCCAGAATGAGAACTGTACTATTATATGATGAGGATTGGCATACTTGAGTTGCATCTCGCATTACGGGGTCTTGATATGACCGACAACATTCATATCTTGCACCGCATAGCCTTGGTACGGCTGATTACAATCATGTACTCATCAGCATGATTCCACATTACTCTGACCTTGCATTCTGAGTACGCTCATATTGCGCACACACTTACACCACCCTCTAAGCTTTCTATAAGCTTATGCACGATTGATGCGTGCAGGTTACGTCAGGACGCAGCCGTAGCCTTGTCGCAGTTGGAGTGTGCAGCTGAGCTTTTGGAGTTTCTGTTATTATCATTATCTTGTATTTTCCTTCATTCGCACTGTATTCAAAGTTTTTAATCATAGTGGATTTTGTGATGGTGTTCTTATAGTTATTGTTCGTGGGTTATACTCATGGTTATGCTCATTATGAATCAAAATCATGCTTGAAATCCTCCTTGTAGGATCCCAGGATCAATACCTGGTGTATAGATGCCGGAAGCCGAGAATGGGGTACTACGGAGGCTGTCAGCGCCGGATTCGGCGATCGAAAATTTTGTGAGCCCGGTTTCCGAGTTTGGGGCGTGACACATGACAAAGATGATAACTTCACGCTTAAATGATATATGTGTGGCCCCATAAAATCTAATAACTTATAACAATGTTCGTTCAATACAATCTGTTTTCTTGTGATGTGGGCCATACAAGTGGCGAATACCGATTATTTTTCCAACCATGGCCTTCAATGAAATTTTGAAGATAATAGATGGAGTGGGTTCCACACATAGGTGATGGTGGGCCCCACAAATGGTGTATAGACACTCTTAAATATGGCTAACACTTGCCTTTTGCACTATTTGCAGAGGCCCTTTTATCTCCTTGGGAAACTGACGGTCATGGAACCCACCACCATGCACTCTTCCTCCAGCATTTTTCTCCAACATTTCTCTCCAATGTCTATTCGTTATTCTCTGTCATTCCTCCTGAAATTCTTCTTTGAAGCATCGTCAACCACATCTACCATCAAGATCGTGCATTATATTTTTTGGCGAATCGATCCTTATCCTTTAGTCCTCTGATGTACTTACCATCATACTAAAATATAGATTTAGTCGTTATTGAAGATAAATAAATCCTTAAATCTTGGCATTGTCAATGTTGTCATGTTTTAAGGGTCTAAGTTGTGATGTGTTTCAGGTAGAGGTGGTCATGTATTAATGGTCTAGCTCGGCATGTGTTAAGGGTCAAGGTTATCATCTGGTAAGTCTTGATTGTCAAATGTGAAGGGTCAATGTTGTCATCCATTAAGGGTCAAGGTTGACAATCGATCTGTAAGGGTTGAGATTGGCAGGTGTGAAGGGTTGAGGTTGAGAACTGAAAAAATTAACAACATTTAGCCTTATAAGATGATAACATCAACCCTTCACATGTGACAACCTACAACTGACCCTTATTGGATGACAACGACCCTTCACATGTGACAACCTAGACCTTTATTAGATGACGACCTCAACCCTTCACATTTGATGATCTAGACTCTTAGTGGTGACAATCCCGATCCTTTACATTCGATAACTTATACTCTTAACACATGCTGATTTAGACCTAACATGCAACCTTTATGTTATAAATATAATAGTACGCCGTCCATTTTTTATTGGAGGTTTTTACTCATTTTTTGGTATTTCAAAATTGTGAATTTGCGACGGATTTGGTCAGTCGCAAAAAACACTTGGTTTAACGATGGACATAGTCCGTCGCTAACGGGAAACGTCCGCTTTCACAAGGTTCTGGTGTTAGTGCAGGATTTAGCGACGGACCAATATACGTCACTAAAATGAGATTTGCGACGAATTTGGTCTGTCGCGAACTAAGAAAATGCGACAAATTTTGGTCCGTCATAAATTTGCGACGGATTTGGTTCGTCACAAATTAAGATTCTGCGACTGATTTTAGTCCGTCATATACTACCGCCCCTAGCAACAGACTTTTTCTTTATAGAATATGGTGGTAAATTGTTTTAATGGAGTCTAAGAAGTCTTTTTTAATAGAATTTCAATGCTTTAATTGTATTTATTTGTATCTAAAATTATTTTTGCATCAATTAATTAAATGCAACAATTTTTTGATTTGTTTTTATACAAATTAAGTGAAAACTATTATTATTATTATTTTTTGCTTTAAAACTGTTATTTAAATGCTTTGCAATATCACACAAAATTCCATTATACATCCTTTGTATTTTTGGAAATGAAGTTCGAAAAAATTTATGATCGGAAAGAATCGATATTTTGATATATCATTTTAAAAAACAAAATTGAGAGGTTTAAAAAATTTATGATTTAAAAAAAAAAATCATAGAAAAATTAAAAAAAAAGTAATTAACAATATTTAAGAAAATTTGAGATTTTGAAAAAAAAACTATGATTTAATGAAAATCAAGATTTAAAAAAAAAACAAATAAGAAAATTGAATAATTTTGAAAAAAAATAGATATTGAAAAAAAATGATATTTTGAAAAATAAAATAGAAAAGATTAAAAAATTTTGACAACTTTGAAAAAAAAAAAGTATATTGAAAAATAAATTGGGATTTTGTGTTTTGAAAAAAAAATAAAAATTGATAAGTTCAATAAGAATTGAAAAGTTCAGAAAAAAAATTAAAAGAAAATGGAAAAGCTCGAAAGAATTGAAAATTTGAAGATAAAAAATGATATTAAAAAATCAAGATTTTGACAAAAAAAAAAAACTGATATTTTGAAAAGGAAAATTGAGAAGTTCAAAAAAATTATGAATTTGAAAAAAGAAATTGAAAATGTTCGAGAAAAATTGACATATTAAATAAAAAAGGTGATTTAAAAAAACAATGATATTTTGACAAAAAAATATCATTTTGAAAAAAAAAAAAATTTGAGAAGTTGAAAACAAAATGGTGCTTTTGAAAAAATAAAATAAAATTGGCATCTTAAAATTTTCGATGAGTTTGAAAAAAATAAGATTTTGGGAAAATCTTGAGATTTTGAAAATAAAAATTCAAAATTTGTATTTTGAAAATAAAAATGAAAAGTTTGATAACAAAAATGTGATTTTGTTAAAAGTTTGAAAAAAAAAATTAACATTAAAAAAATGGATATTTTTAAAAACAAAAATGAGATTTTTAAAAAGAAATTGATATTTATCTATGAAAAAAATTAAGATCTTTTATTAAATTACCAGGGACATCCACTAATTGAACCTCTATTCATTTATATAGAAACATTCACTTGTGAAAAAATGATAGCCAAATATAATGAAGTGTAATTGCAAGAATATTTTATAATGATGAGATTGATCAAATTCTATGATCAGCTTATCCTAAGGTTGATTTGAATGGTCAAATATGTTCGAAATGTGCTAATTATGATAAAGAAAAAAATCAGTTCAATATGACTTGAAACGAATTAGATCCATCTAAAACACTTTTTAAATGGGCATGATTAGTTTGTCTAGATCTAAACTGATTTTTACAATATGATCGGTCCAAATTAAATAGTAAATATTACTTCAGATGTTTAGATTATATTTCACTCAAATCTAGTCATTGGATCACAAGATATGGCCCATCATATTGTTGATCAATCTTGTCTGCCCAATATCTTTCTCATCTGAAGCCTGATCGGGGCGAGTAACTAGTCAAATCGAAGCTCTTGATTAGTATAATAAAGTGAATGGATCAGTTTTTAAATCGAACAGCTACAATTAAAAATTTCTTATGCGCCGCGTAAGATTTTGATCAAGCTAATATTTGTGTTTTCCTTTCATCCATGTATTTGTTAACTTAAGAACAAATTAGATCTAAAATAAACATCATAGTGGACCCCATTATAATGTGTGTAGAACATCAACACTGTGCATTTGATGTGTCCCCTTTAGGTCATAGGATATCCCAAAAAAAAGCAGTATATGAAACTCAGGTGGGCCATAGCATCTAAAACTATGTGAAGACATCCTAAAACATATAAAAGCACTTGGTGGGGCCCACATGAGTTTTGGATGCAGCAGAAACTAAGTTTGAACCCTCATCTAAGTGGGACACACATAATGAATGGGCTGGACTTGTGAATCACATCTACGTGGGCCCAATGTATGATTATGAATGTTTTAATAGGAGGGTAACCCCTCTCAACTATAATATGTGGTGTGGTCCACCCAAGTCTTGGATTGACTTTATTTTTAAGCCCATTTGCTCACCATGGAATGGTACATCTGACCGATGGGGCGGATCCAAAGTTCAAGTGGACCCACTATAGAAAAGAGTGGGATAGTGATCGAAAACTTCTACTACCCAAAGAAGTTTCTAATGGTAGGCATTTAACCCTCACTGTTTTTTGTGGTTGGGTACACTCGAACTTTGGATCTGCCTCATGTTTTGGCTCATGATCCGAAATTATGTGGTAAAGAGATTACGGTGAAAATTAGTCAGTAGAGGTTTCATGGGATACCGCATCACATGGAACGTTCGTATTAAACGCCTATAACACGTGTGCAAAAGTACGCACGTCCGCAAGTGAGCATTCCCTTAGTCAGAAATGCCCCAACCACGCTCCTGTCTCCGTCTGTCTCGTACCCACTCCTGCCTCTCCAGATCCCTCTCTCGCCCTAATCCCCTCTCCTCTCTCTTCCTCTGGATCTCTCCCTCCTCTCTCTCTCTCTCCACCCACGTTCTTGTTGCCGAAGCTCTACCCACGCACGCCCTCTCTCTCTCTCTCTCTCTCTCTCTCTCTCTCTGAAGCTCGGTTGAGGTATTTCTCTCTCACTCTCTCTCAATCTCTCTCGATCTCAATGGAGATTTAGGGATTTTAGGGTGGATTGTCCAAAATAGGGTTGTCAAATAGGTCGGATCTCAAATAAGCATTACAGTGGACCCCAGGAGGTTTTTAATGTTGGATATTCAATTCTCTCTCTCTCTCTCTCTCTCTCTCTCTCTCTCTCTATATATATATATATATATATATATATATATCCTGTGGTGTGGTTCACCTGAGATTTAGATCTGCTTCATTTTTTAGATCAAGACCTCAACTGATTTGGAAAAAAAAAATGGTTAGGAAGTCATGGATAAAAGACATAATCATGGCGGGCCCCACAATTGTATTCACTTTTGTCGGAGTAGGGCTGCCTGGGTTTGGCTTTGTATTTGTATTTTGTTTCTTTTTGTTCTTTTCTCTTTCAGTTTTCCAGGAGGTATCCTCCTTTGTTGTTTCTGTTTTTGTTTGATTTATAATATTCCTGCCTAAATTTTTTTTTTAAATGCAAATCAGGATTCTGGGTTCTAGATTCTAATTGCAAGTAATGAAGTAGATATCTTAAAATATAGTATGCAATCGTCTAGCACAACCATAACGCCTATATGTATGGTTGCAGAAAATTTATGCTTCGGGTAGATGCTAAGAAAGGAGCTCCATAGGATGGCAACTCTCCTCTTGAGCTTTTCCAGGTCACCCATTTTCTTGCTTCCAATTAATCTATGTTTTAGTTATGGTTATTTTAAAGACAAGCATGCATCTGTACATATTATCCTAGAGTTTATTGCCTGAATTGGTAAGTATTTAGAACATAACACTGCCAGTGGAGAAGCTATAACATTAAGGCAGAAAGAATCGTTATAAGATCTATGCAACGTAGAATCAATTAGCACCTGGGGTTTGACTGTGTAAAAGATACATAATATGGGAAGGCCTGTTTGAGTAAAAACCGACTCATTTTTAAATACAAATGTTGAGGTTGGACATTCAAACAGACTCTTGTACGCTCTACACATAATTTACTGTGAGGTTTGCTAGCCTCCACTTCCAAATGCAACCTCTAAATGCAGCCAGATGTGTCCACCTGCACTTGTGTAAGACATCTGTACATCAGGTGGGACCTACTGTTTAGATCATTGGCCAAAAAACTCGGGCTGTTTAACTATCAATTAGGCCATACATGTACAAAAGAGATGGACAATAGGCTGTCAATAATGTTCATGTATATGCCAGCAGTCAGCCACATCATAGTGTCCATTAGTGCAAGCATGGCCCCAACCCCACGTGGATCCACTTGATCACATGGTCATACATTTGGGTTCCACAAGTGCCACATGTGGGGGAAAAGCTAATGTTAATTAATTGCTTTCATTTTGTCTTCTTGAATAAAGGAAAAGGTCGGAAATACCATTTCTTAAGGTTACTGGAAATAGTCTTTAAGTAGAGCAGTTTGGACCTTTCACTTGGCATTACGGTCTCTCTTTGGTGTGTTGCAATTTGTTGCCCATAGATCTTTGCATGTGTTGCTATCTTACTATTCTTTCCTTTTTCAGGTCGGCACATTTGCTAGCATGTGGGGCTAGCAAACCTCAGTCTACTGTATGTATATATGTATTGGAGCTGTCTATCTAACGTGCACACACACACACACACACACTACATGAGACCTTGAGCTCATCTAAAGAAAGCATTCATTGATATCTTGAGAGCAGCTGATGCTATTATCAGATAAGACCTTGGGTCACTAGTTCAATGAGATTGATTTGCAAAACCTTCGAGATCAATTTTCAATTTTGTTGAGAGACCAAGAAACAATGAATCTCCTGCTTCTATTCACTTCTCCTGAACCGTGTTCTTGTTTCACAAGCATTTTTATGCAATAGTCCTGAAAATCATTACTTGCAACATATTAGTAAGGATCAGAATGCCCAATCTGTTTTGGCATCCAAGGAAGCTTTCAATGGATCCTTTTTTTCCTTTTATGTGCTGTGAGAATAATACTATGTTGTCTCATTTATTGAGTAGTTACAGTTGGTGAAATAATGTGGTTTGCTCCGTGAATCTTATTTGGAATTTGTTGAACACATTCAATGAATTAACTGTTGCTTACATTAATTAATGGCTTCTTCTTTTCATACCTTATGTTGAGATTTAGCCATTGAAGATACATTTGACTGAAACATTGTATAGAATGATGTGGGATTATTTCTTCCCAGAAAAAAGAATAAGATTCACAAAGACGGCAGGTAAGCTTCATGCTCAGTTCTTCTAATTGATATGGTGTTACTTCTACATTATTTTACAATCTTGAATACCTTCTGATTCCTGCAGGAAGTTTGGAAAGTTTCAACTGCCGGGTCGAGACGTCCAAAGAAAAGTGTAACCCCCCCCCCCTCCTCTGCAGCGTCCTCGGTTTCTGCTGGAGTCAGTCAATCTGCTCATGGTGATGCTTTCCAAGTGAGTTTCAAGTTAAATTCCTCTATTTCAGTCACATGTATATAAATTGATCTGTGGATTACGATTTATCAGCTAGGTAACATAGCTGATAAGTGACAGTGGATTGAAATTCAAGGAGTAAATGAGTGTAGATTTACTTTTATTTTTATTTTTATGGATGGGATTTCCTGTTGTAGATACCATAGCTTGCACCCTCAATTTGCACTACCTATCCTTAAAAAAAAAAAAAAAAAAAAAATTAATTTAAAGAATTCGTTGAAATATTACTAAAAAAGAGGAGAAAGAAAATTCATGAAAGAGGGAATGGTTTCCCAATACATACAGAAAGCCCAACAATCCCTTCTTTAGCTAAAACATCAGTCATTATGTTCTCCTCTCTACCAGTGTGTCTCCAAATGGAATGTTTAGCCTACCAGAGAGTTGATGAATTTCATACATAGATGAGCTAGCTTCCATGAATCACTGGAAACCCTTCTAACCCAGTTTATGACATTAGTGAGATTATGAGTCCTGTCCATGATGTCTAACTTGAGCACTTGTTGGTGAAAAATTGCAACCCTTTTCTATAGGGCCAATCCTCTGACCTAGTTGATCTCCCATCACTGATTGGACAGGAGAAAGGAAAACAAGCCAATCTGTCCTTATTTGTCAACGTGTGACCAGTTGAGTTGCTTAGGTTATCATTCTGGGACATCTCTAGTGATGCCAAATGATGAATGTTGTTCAAGAAGACTAGATGATGATACTGTTTAGAATAGATTAATAATACATTGCATGTGTTCCTTGTAACAAGGTTTACCCGCATAGCTGGCGAACTGTTTGGTCTGCTTATTGCGATGCTCTTCATGCAACAGGCTATCAAAGTAAGGATTTTAATGCCTATTTTGGCGGGCTTCATGTATTATGATGTCTTTCAAGAAGACCCATAAACCAATTCTTTCAAATATATTGATGACTATTTTCTACCATTGATGGCATTTGGATAACTTTCAAATTCAGCTAAATCAGCATCGTCACAAATTAATGGAAAACAAGAGAAATCAATTGTCTTATTTAGAGATCCTTTTGTGGTCAAAATTGAATAGAATAACAATAAAAAAAAAAAAACAAACGGCTTCATTAGGTTTTTATTGTTGTTTTCCACCATCATTTGAGATTTTCAATCAAGCCAACATTAGAAAAATCTGATCCTTCGACCAATTATCTTATTGAAATGTATTTTTTGTGTCAGTATATTATTATGAGATGTAAGCGTTTACTCTTTTCATCAATTCAACCTTATCATTAATTCATGGATTTGCTGCTATATAGGTACTTGTGGATGAGTTTCGCATACCCAAACGAGAAAATCGAAATTCGATAGAATTAATACCTTCGTGGAGGTTTGCCAACAGGATGTTTGCTTTGGTCCTGTGATTTGGACTTCTAATCACGGCATTAAGAAGCCGAAAAGCACGATCATGATGATATGGGGCTGGTAAGTATAGCTATTAGATTCGAGCATATTCTTTGAACTTGAGGGAGTTTATGAATGATAACTTCAAGGAATTTATGGCAAAAAGAAAAGTAAACGACTCAAATCCTGGGATTGCATTTATCACTTTATCTTGTGTTTATATAAAACTAATGCAATGTCTCTCAATGTTCAAGACTATCATGCTAGCATTCACAATGTAACATCAATGGAAGCAACTTATAGGTCTATCATCTTTACCATATCTCTTTTGTTTTAATTGTGTTATGTTTCATTTGGTTGTTTGTACAAATATCGAGAATAAAAGTATCTCCTAAATTTGTATTTTAATTGATGGGACATAATTATGATGATCATTTGTTTAGTTTTCTTTGCAGATGATATTCTTTACATTATTTTATTTTTAGTCCTGTTTCATAATCAACCCAATCTTTTCAATTTTGTGAATGGGATTCTTATTAAACAATCATGTGAATTTTTTATTTTTTATTTTTGATGACTATCAAGTGTAACAAATTCAAAAAAAAAAAAAACCGAAATATGATGCTTCTTTTTATTTGCAGAAATTTGGTTTTTTGACGGATCTGGTCAATCGCAAATTCGCGATTTTGGCATAGTGATGTTGGCCCATCATATGCTATTGTATACGAAAAGGGAAGTTTCTCGTACATGGGTGGGGACTTAAAATATGTTGTTGTGATGGATGATATTGCATACAAGAGCTCTTAAATAAAATGCATCAAATTACGAATACAACTCCGGATGAATTTGATTTGAGAATGAAGGTTGTGTACGGTGTGGCAATACGTAGATTACTCCCTCCATATACAATCAAAGATGACGAAGACGTTCTTGCATTTATGCTCTTCTGGAGGCAGAGTCCATCTTCTCAGATAACATTGTATATAGAGAAAGTGACGCGTACACCTTTTCTGCAAGCAAGGAGCACACCCCCAATACATTCGAGTATTTTGTCCCTCAATAGTCAACCTATTGCATAGAGTGTCCATGATCCTATTCCCATTCATGAATTTGTTATAGTAGAGTTGAGTGAACAACACCCATTAGTGGATCCTGAATTTAGTGTAGGACTGGTTATGCTTGCTGAGGTTCCTAGAGAAAAAGAAGGTTATGAGGATCGATAAAGATCCATTCCCAAAACCACTAACGCCAGTGTTGTCTTGGCAGCCCTTAAAACACTAGGATGACTTGCTGACAAAATAACGAGAACAATACTTCAAACTAAGAAGAAAATGTCTGCAAAGCTTACAGAGAAACTGCCCAACAAGGTTCGGAGTTCTACTCTTAAGACTTTAGGGGGGGCATCGATCTTAACAAACTGATTAGGCAGAGACCTCAAGAATGAGTCTTCCTTTAGAGTGCACACTATGTGACAGATGCTCTAAGCAAATTCACGATGGCAATCGATGACTATCTTTGGCTAACCTGCAGAGTGCCTCTTCACTACAATCTAGTCTTACGAGAGGCTTGACAGAATAGCATGGCCAAATGTAGTGACACAACCCTAGCACCAGTCACACGGACCATCTTATGAGACAGAATGGTCCCCAGGAGCCCACCATCATTAGGCTGCACCCTGGGAGATAATGAGGATGGTTCACCCATTTCAGAGTGCAGTTTCAGGAAGTTACAATCATATGATCTCGTCAAGCCCTAACGAGATGCATTCCAAGTAGATATGACTATCCAACAAAAAAATATATGGCTTAGAATGGTCAAACCAATAGAGCCTCAACAAGATCACTGGACTGTTGTCGTCCACCGAATATTTTCACAGCAATCTCTTGGGCTGACTAGGACGCAGAAGCACCGCCTAAAGAGACAACGAGCCACAACCAGAGCCTTCACGATAGCTTATCACATTATCCAGAAGAAGGCGTGACTGTTAGCAGAACGTCTCAGGTTTCAAGCCAAGGAACATACAAAATTTCATGATAATGACACCCTGTCTAGCTCGACCTCAGTAGACCTAGAAAACCCACCCATTGAGGGAGGCCTTGGAGAAGAGAACTTCAGCCCCGGTGCTTCCCTTGCTGACGACCAGTTATTTGAGTGTCCACCCCAATAAAGGATGCTTAGAAAGACTTATGGAAGAAAACTAATCGCTAGAACCCATGGAAAAGAATGGGAATGCCACGGTATGGTTTGGGACCCTAATGTTGTTCATGGTGGGTCGTAAACATGGTCCTTACTCTCTTATTAATTTTACAAGCAAAGCTATAATAGCCAAATCACATGATAGGGGATGCGGAAGGTCACGAATTAACAAGTCGTTGTTTGCTATAATTGGGCGAGGGTATAGAGCGAGACCAACCATCTCAATAGAACAAGGAGATAAGGTTGAGAATGTTATCATTAAAACCTTCTCACTTGATGACACAACACCTCAAACGGATATATGTCTTGACACACATGGTTGATTGTCTAGTCACTAGAATTTTGGTTAATAATGGTATCGTCGTTTACATCATGCCTATAGCTATGGTTTGTAAGCTTAGGAGATCAGCCCATGATCTAATCCCAACCGAAGTTATGGTTGCTAGGTTTTTAAGGGCATTACCACGGCTCAAGGTATTCTACTTGTCGAATTCCTGATAAGTTGTAAAGTTGTGGCAGCTTTTTTCAAGGGCCTACTCAAAGTTCATTGTTGCTTGCCGTGTGGTGCACATTCCCTCGGAGAAAAACTGGAATTGTTGATATGTAGTAAAACCATCCATCCAATTTTCCATATCAATTTAGAGCATGAGACCAAAAAAGGTACAGATCTAAGGCTTAAGTGGGTTATATTATAGGAAACAGGGGAAATTGAATGCCTACTGTTTAAAACTTTTTGAGACCACGAAAGTCTCTAATTAAGCATATATTTGTTGTTGTTGTTATTTTTTTTTCATCGAAGTCCATGTGACCTCATGAAGAGGTTAGATGGCAAATAAATTTCATGGTGGACCTTAGGAACGTTTCAACAGTAGCTTTAGATATGCCTCATTTTTGGGCTCATGCTCTGAAATGATCTTTAAAAAATTAATTGATAATATCGATCTAACAAATAAATCATGGTGGGGACAAAGAAGTTCCCCATATCAAAAGTTGTGTTGTGTAGTACTGGTACACAGTATATTAAAAAGAGAGAAAATCAGTGCATATTGTGAGCTGGTGTCATCGGCGTTAAGACGACCAACAGAAGTGATGGTCAGAATTTCTATCCGCACTGAATAGTTATTTTTAAACAAATGAAAACCATTACACCCTTTCTAAAATAAATAAAAATAATGTAAATAGCGGCCCCATTTTTCAGTAGGTCATGAAAAAGGAGTGAATGGAACAAACGATCCTGCCAACAACAGATGCTTATAGCTTACTTCACTGTCATTTTCTTGGCACTATACAAGCTTGCAAGGGTTTCTTCATTACGTAGTCTATGTCCATCTCCATACTCTCAGCCATGTCCACTTCATCTCCTGCCACGGCCTTCCATTCAAACTCCTTGATCAGGTGGGCCACCATGTATTCCAGATGAAACATTCCAAGTCCCATCCCTGGGCAGACTCTCCTTCCGGCACCAAATGGTATCATCTTTATCTCCCTCGTTCCAGTAAGATCGACACTTTCCCTACCTCCCAAGAACCTCTCCGGCTTGAACTCCAATGGATCTTGCCAGACCTTTCCATCCAAACCCAAACTTACCAGCACGAAATTCACATAAGTATTTTTAGGTATGTTATATCCTTCCAAGCTTATATCCTCTGAAACCCTATATGGAAGCAATGTATGTACGGGTGGATGCCTACGAAGAGTCTCCAAGATAACTGCCTTGAGATAAGGCATTTTCTTCAAGTCCTCCTCATTGATAACCCCTCCATTTTTCTGGGTGATTCTCTCAATCTCCTCATACAACTTGGCTTGTACATCTGGGTATTTCACCAAGTTCGCCATCGCCCATTGCAATGACGACACTACGGTAGAAACACCAGCAGTGAGAAATTCATAGCAGAGTGTGGTGACTTCCGATTCCTTGAGTTTCCCACCTCCTGGAAGCTCCAATGCAAGTAGTGAATCTGCATAAGAAAAGATGCCATCTTTCTTGTTTTCCTCCATTTTATGGGCTCTGGTTTGTACAATGGGGATGAGGTTGGTGACCAGCCTTCTACGGATTGCTAGCATCTCCTTCCACTGTTTGGGGAAGATATACTTGCCGAATTTTGGGAATATATGGAAGACCATGAACCTACTCAAATTCTGATGACTTAGCCGTACTGCTTCCAATTGCTCAGCTACAGCCTCGTCATCCAGCTTCTCTCCAAAGCACATGAACAGGGCAAGGGAAAACAATACATGTCGAAAGGTCTCCAGAGGCTGGACGACATCTTCAGCCTTATCAGCTTCGTTCTTGAGCTTATGGATCAGTTTCTTGAGGATTTCGTCGCGGTCATTGGCGAAGGAGCCAAGACTGGTGGGGCTGAGAATCTCGGATGCAAGATTGCGGCGGAAGAGATTCCAGAGAGGGCCACAATCAGTGAAGCCGATGAAAGGCTCTGATGCATCTCCCCCAAAGAGGCGGAAGTTCTCCGGGGCGGCTGGGAGACGGTGGCCGAAAGCAATGCCATTTTTGATGAGTGTCTGGTGGGCAACGTCATGTCCGGCAATGAAGATATGGCGCTCAGGGCCCTGGTAGACGGTTATCATGGAGCCGTACTTGTCATGGAGCTTCTTTAGCTGGGGCTCTATCTCCCCAAGGCCGATTTGGTGTAAGTTGCCTATTACAGGAAGCGGCATAGGGCCTGGTGGAAGACTCTCTCTTCCTCATCTCTTCTAAAAATCCGAAAAATATTTTGACTGTGATGTGTGCAAAGAAGGAGAATGTTAGTACTAACACACATCCAGCCATTGGTAAGAACATGCTATTTGGTGAAAAGAAAGAAAGAAAGAAGAGGAGAGAGAGAGATGCACCGAAGAAAGAAAGGAAGAAGAGGAGAGAGAGAGACGCACCGAAGAAAGAAAGGGATTCTTGGGTTGTGCTAAATGTGGTTCTCGCTACTACTACTTATAGAGGTTGGTGGTGGTACTTGTGGTATTAAGATAACATATATTTATTTCATACCTTTCCTTCAAATTAGGCGTGTGGCTTTGATTTTGGAGTTTAATTGAGAGAGAGAGAGAGAGACAATTAAACTCTCCCTGTTTTTGTTGGCAATCAGTTTATTTTCTGTCATGATGGGCATGCGATAATCAATAAAACAGCTTGATCTAAACTGATCAACTTTGACCCCAACCTTCGAAATACGCAGATTCATTCAATATAAATATATATGACCATATTTTGAGAAGATCGATTACTTAAGTTACTTGCAAAAATTTATAACAATCAGGTGATAATCAAAGGCGAGTTTTTTCCTTGGAAAATGGATTGCTTTGTACTAGGGCTGAAAGTCGGGCGAGTTGGGTTGGTTCGGGTTGGTGCTCAACCCTAACCCAACCCAAGGTTCCTATACCTCAACCCTAACCCAACCCAACCCAACCTCAGGTTGGGAATTCTCAACCCAAGCCCAACCCAAGCGGGCTCAGTCGAGTTGATCGGTTTGGTCGGGTGTATATGTGCTAATATTTTCGTTATTACATTAATTTATTATATTTCGATATAGGACTTATTTTTTGCATCTATGATTTTATTAATTATATGTGTGATTATTCATCCTAAATAACTTCATTTTTTCTTTTAAAAAAATAAGGTAAAATATAGGACAACTACTCCTTTAAAAGTCATGTAGCATAGCATGCAATCTATTTGGGAGAGATAAATCCGGCATATCTTGTTAGCTTGAGTCATTGGAAATGACGTGGACAAATGAGACCCGACATCACTAGTGTACCTTCGACACAAACAATCCACACTCAATTATAATTTATAAGTAACTTATATATTGATCGAGTTCGGGTTGGGTTGCACAACCCGAGACCTCAACCCGAACCCGTCCCAAGTTTTATCGGGTTGTTGTTTGTACAGCCCAAGCTTGAGATCGGACCTGATACATCCTGCCCAAGCCCAACCCAATGTTGGGTCGTTCACGGGTGGTCGGGTTGAACCCGCCCAACTTTCAGCCCTACTTTGTACCTTCCAATAGAAAGGATTTTTAGAATAATCATGCAATTTGACAAAAGGAAAAAGTCAATAGTCAACCTATAAGAACAAAGGGAAAAACTCAATAGTCAACATGTAAGAACGAGTCTCTTGAAAGAATTGCGAGACATTAAATATATGACAAATCCCTTCCTATTTATGATGCAATGCCACTTGTCATCCTCTGTTAGCTTCTTGCAGGATAGTCAGAAATAGGGTACATTTATTTTATTTATTTATTTATTTTTATAATGTAGTTCTCCCAGACCATCTGTTTGCAGGCCATTTACAGGGACAATTAGGACCATCCAAACGGGTGGTGTGGTTTCTTATACGGCCGCCGTCCATGATGTGGAAATTCGGCGGTATGATAGGCGTCAGAATACTAAGAGTTTCACGCGTATGGTTGGAGTCAGAATGGACTGCCTCCAAAACTTTTCGAAGGAACTTCATGCAACGGGATGCTAGGTGGGCCTACCGTGATGCTCGTAAGAAATCCACCCTATCCATCCGTTTGGCTAGATCTTTGGGACATGGCCCAAAAACGAGGCATATCCAAAACTCAAGTGGGCCTCACGAACAGAAAACAGTGAGGATTGAACTTCTACCGTTGAAGCATTCCTGTGGCCACTTCTTTCGGATTAAGATAATATTCTTGTGTTTTCAGTTCATCCCATAGGAATGAGCTTATCAACGGTATGGATTGCATATAAACATCATCATAGACCCATGGAAGTTTCAACGGTGGGCATTTTCCTACAAACTTTTTCCTGTCGTGTGGACCACATAGGTTTTTAGATCTCCCTCATTTTTCTGTCTGTCTTAAATTTATCTGGAAAAATGGATGGATTCCTGCAATAGGCTTCCGCGTCCGGGTCAAGAGTACATGAGTTTCACGCGTACAGTTTGTGAGAGCATGTTATAACGTTTCGTACTTTTGAGTATATGGGCTACTCTTGTATTTTATTTGGTTTTTCTTTTAAATCTTTTACCTCAATACATACAAGGGCACAGGAGTTACTGTACCTCCACATTAATTTCCATACAATTGGTATAGGTGATGGAGATCCAGAACGTCTAGTTTGCTGGTCCAATAGTAAATGAGACATAAACAAAAGATCACATTGATCTGATGGTCCTAAACATTTAAATCAACGGTTTAGAAATGAACTGATCATCTACAACTGGACATATGGTAACTAATCTTAAAACCCATTTCAAGCATTGTGACAATTTCCAGGGGAATACAAAAAGGAGAATTCGGATTGCAAATCATAAAATAAAAATGGTTTAGAAATGGACTGACAACCGTATGTTGGTTAAGTTCCCCTCCTACACATTCCCAGCATTGTGATACTCTTGAGGGGGAAGACAAAAAAGGAAAGCTCAGAAAGCAAACCAAAAAATAAAATAAAATAAGTGATTTAGAAATGGAATGATCATCTACAACCAAATGTAGGATAAGGACGCATTTCAAGCATTGTGATACTTTTGAGGAGAAGACAAAAAGGAAAATTCCGAAGGCAAACTGATATAAAATAATTCGTCCAATACTTATGGTGGGTTGACTGCTTTGAACCATTAAAAATAATTTTTTTTAAAAAGTTAAACGGCTTGACATTTAGTATTGGAGTGTGGTAGACAAAATGAAATGTAGAAAAATATCCTGTAATCGATATATGGAATTTTTACTAGGTACACATGGGTGTACAAGACAGATCATGTATACGCCAGATTCTGCCGGCATAGATCATGTTGTATCGCTCTCCCATGTTAGAACTGGAGCGTGGATCGTCTGTGTTGAAGGGATATGCAATTCAGGTACCACATACATTATTATTGGTCAACATCATAGGCGTCTGATGTAAGTTGAGAAAATTTTAAAATTAAAAAAGAGAAACACATGTATTTGCTCAAGAGTGCGGATTGTCTGGACATAGGCAATTCTAGTTCTGTTGATTCTCATTTGTCCATGTCCTTTTAGATGACTCTAGCTAACAAGATTAACCGCAACACAACTTTTAACTTGTGAAACTTTTTTGGGTCCCACCTTAATTTTTGTGATAGATCTAGTCTTCATCAATTTTTTCCAGATAATTTTAGAGCATGAGCCCAAAAATAAGGTACACTCAAAGCTCAAGTGGATCGCACCACATAAAAAGTAGTGGGTTGAAACTTTTCTAGGGCCAACTGTGAGGCTTATTTTCCATCCAACCCATTCATAAGACCACACATACAAATAACAGCTTGATAAGAGCCTCCCGTGGCTCAAAGAAATTTGCAACGGTAGCATCAATTCCTACTGTTTTAAGTGGCGTAATCTACTTTTAGTTTTGGATTCATTGATTGGTAGGGGTGTACATCTCGGCTCAGCTCGGTCCTTGAGCCTGACTTGGCAGCTCGGCTCCGTTTGGTCAGCAGCTCAGGCCGAGTTCGAGCCAAGATCGAGTCGAGTTCGCCATCGAGGCATTTCCACAAATACCTGGACTGCACTTTCAAAATCCCTCTATATGTAAAATAGAAGCAATGGTTTTACAGGTATTTTATCAAACACCTTCTAAGTAACATAAAAACTAAGAAAAAAAGAGTATTTGTTTCATGTACCTACCTTCTTTGCTAGCAGCCACACTTCGTTGAGTCATTTTATCAAACACTTGGTGAGCAACATCATTGGCAAAGAAACCGAGTCACTGAACTTGTTCGGTCCGAGTTCGATTCGAGCTGGATTCGATCCGAGTCGAGTCGATCTGGGGAGTCCGAGATTTTTTTTTATTTTTAAATTTTTTTATTTAAAAAAAATAAAATAAAGCAGCTCGTCTTGGCTCGAACTCAGCTTCAAACCAAGTCGAGTCGAGCTAGCTCGGTTCGTGTACACCCCTAAATGATTGGGCTCCTATCCTAGAATGATCAGAAAAGCATGGATAGACATGTGGATTTAAGAAATACACCATTGTAGGGCCCACTAAATTTTAAACATCAAGAATTCTGATGCATGCTGTGTGCGGCAGGGGGGAGGATTAGGTGAGACCCCGGCCTCACCCAAGAAGGCACAACCTTTATCGTGAGCCCACCCATCCAATGATCAGGTGGACCATACCATGGGAAACAGTGGCGATTGACCATTAATAAGCCACAAAAGTTTTGGATCAAGCTGATATTTGTTTTTCCCCTTCATTAAGGATTATGTGAACTTATCAACAGATTGGATGGCAAATAAAAACTATGGATACATTAAGGTACACTCTCTAAGAAAATTTGAATGATAGGGTGTTCAATCACCACTGTTTCATGACATATGGTCCACCGATAATTGGATTTTCTTAATATTTGGGATCATGTCCTAAAATGATTTAGAAAAACAGATGGACAGGAAAGGTGGGCACCATGGTAAGGGCTGCACCCTCTTGGGTGAGGCCGAGTCTCACCCAATCCACTCCCATGGTGCAGCACATTCCAGGCCGAGAGAAGAAAACCGAAAGTGTTGACATGTGGAACTCTCATGGGTCCCATCATGATGTATGTATCAGATCCACACCATCCATCCATTTTTTCATACCATTCTAAGAAATGAAACAAAAAACGGCGCAGATATAAGACTTTGATCAAGCTGATATTTGTGTTTTACCATCATGCTTAATGGTTTACACTAAATATCTCTCTATATGCCGAAAGAAAATCTTTCAAGGCATGCATATTCATGGGCCCACCATGATATATGTATTAGATCCACACTGCCCATCCATTTTGCCAAATTTGGTCTAGTATATGAGCTCAAGAACAAGGAAGATCTAAAGCTCAAGTGGACCATACTAAAGAAAGCAGTGGGGATTGACTGTCTACTGTTGAAACCCAAGTGGACCACACCACGTACAAAAAATAATGGTAACTGTACGCCTACCGTTAAAAACTTCTTAGGCCACGGAAGGCTCGGATCATATTTGTGTTCTCCCTTCATCGTGTGTGTGTGTGTGACCAAATGAGCAGGTTGGATGGCAAATAAATGTCATGGTGAGCTTAATAAGATTTCATTGGTAGCGTTTAATTCCCCTACTTGTTCCTTACTAGGTTCTTCCACCTATCATTTAAATCCTAAAATGCCTCTCTCAATTATCGTGGAACGACTAGAGAGAAGTCACATTTAGGTTCGGGATAATTTGGAGGGAGTAGGTTTGTGTGGCCTGGTCCGTTGCGTCAGATGCTCCATCTCCATGGAAGAGGTGGCACTCGCTCTCCCTGGTGTGGTCCACTTGAGTTCTGGATCTGCTTAGTTTTCAGGCCCATGCCCTAGATCAATCTGTGAAAATGGCTAGATGGTGCAGACGTAATACGTACACCATGGTGGGGCCCACAGGACATTTACGCCTCAAAGTTTTCCTGTGTATAGAGAGAAATTCCGTGTTTAGCAGTGAGGAAACACACGAGGAAATACGTATATGTATTTCTCTTTTAAAACTTTAAAATTTCTCTCAAACCTCAACTTATGTTGTTGCATTTTGGTGTTTAAAAAAACTTTTATTTGGATTGAAAATTCCTTCTAAAATTTTTAAAAGCAACAAAGGCATTTTATCTTATAGTAGTATGGGTTTAGTCTCACCAAATAGGCAAGGAGAAAAACTTTACTTTATAAGACGATGAATTTGCACAGGGCTTAGCCCCCTTTCAAGGGGCATGTGAATTTGATTGTTTGGAGGGTTATACCAACAACCCCAATCCATGCCATGAACCACACATGCGCACGCGGGGCTGGAGTCGTGGGCATAGCTTGGCATGGTGCGGTGTGTGTGCGCCCCTCACGCGCAAGTATATTTGGAAGCCAAACCTTTTTTTTTTTGTTGCCTTTTGAAATTCCGTTTTGCAACGATTGACCAAAATGATTATTTGTTTTGAAATTTCAAACGGATTCAAAAAACAAAAAGTTTTCTTTTTCAAAAAACCTAATAGTCTTGACTATTGGCAAGGGTTCGCACGAATACATTCAAGGTAACCTTTAAAATCTATATAAGGAATTTCTCTGGTTTTGAATATCACAATCAATCAATCTTTCAATGCCCCTTACTTCAAATTTCTTTAACGGTTTCTTTTGGTTCATCTGGTTCAATCTTCGGATTAGACATACAGTGACGGTTCGGATCTTCGTACATAGAGTGCACCAATATGACGAGACAACATTCGATAGTATTCTGGAGGTTGATTGTCCAGTATTCTTATCGCATTACTGTTATCTAGAGCTGGGCATCGGACCAAGTCGGATCAGATTGGGTCTAACTCGATTTGGTCCGAAATCTAGCTGGGCTGACCCGAACCCGATCCGATCCGGGACTAAGTCCGAGACATAGAAGTCAAACGGATCCGACGCACGGTTGGCTTGACCCGAACTGAGTCCGACTCGGTCAAGGAAACTGAGTCAGATCAGGTAGGGTACGATTCAGATCGACTTTTTTAACGATGAAAATCATTATCCTCGCTGTTATTTTCAGTGTGGTCCATTTAAGCTTTAGATATGATTCATTTTTTAATAAATGCTCTAAAATGATCATGAAAAATGGATAAACGGTATGGATATAATAAATACATCATTGTGGGGCCCATGTAATGTTGATCTCATTTAAGTCGTTCGTGCAACTCGGAGCTTGAGACGCTACAACTGTGTTGATGTGCTGTGCATGACGTGCAACTGTAGATGTCACACATACCTACAGTGCGCTCCACAGAGCCTTTTGCCGCACCAACTCTCTACACCAACTGTTGTAGGAAAATCGCATCTAGGTGAATCGCGACATACGAAACGCCGTGGTAAATTTATGATCTAGCCCACTTACACGCCTGTCCTAAATTTTAGGATCGTTCACTGATCAGGGGCGTTATATCTGTACGGTTAATATACGTCGTTGGTGATTTTCTTTCGGAGCGTCCATTTTATTTAAACGAGTGTGGCCCAAGTTATGAACGGAATGACCTGATTTATGGCACATGACATATGTGAACGGTTAGCCCCGAAGCCTCACCTTGTGACTAGTCAGGATCTCACACGTCTGTTTCACTGCTGCATGTGTACCGTGAATCACCCCTTCTATCGCTGCTTGTATGGGCTGCCTTTTCAATCAATCTCCGAGTCCGGGCTGTGCACGAAAGTGCATGCATTGCTGTATTGATGTTAGCAAGTTCTGTGAGTTTGATCATGGAGTATGTGTTATATCCAAAACGTCCATCCATTTGGTGAGCACGTTTTTAGGCTTGAGATGAAAAATAAGATAGATCTAACTATCAAGTGGACCACACTGAAAAAAGCAATGGGGATTGAACGTCTATGATTAAAACCCTTTTTGGGGTCATAGTCTCATGGAAGTTTTGGATCAATTTGAAATTTGTTATGCCTCTTAATTCAGGTCTTTGTGACCTTATGAACATATTGGATTGAAAATAAACATTATGGTGGGCCCAACGAATTGGTTAACAGTGAAAATTATTCTTTGCTGCTATTTGTGGTGTGGTCCAGATGATCTTTGGATATGATTCATTTTTTGGATAATGCTCTATAATGATCTCTAAAAATATATGAACGGTGTAGATATAATAAATACATCATTGTGGGGCCCATATAACTTTGATCTCCTTTAAACCGTTCGTACAACTTGGAGCTTGAGGAGCGTCAGTGCTCGTCTTCGCGTGACACGTACCTATAGCTACAACCTACAACAGCTATATAGTTGTGTATGGTACACCAACAAATCCTCTTCTTATTATATTGAGTAAACTCTATTGGGGCCCACCATGAATGCATGTGGTTTATCCATGTCGTCCATTCGTTTTTCCAAATCATTTTAGTGGTTGAACCTAAAATTGATGCATACCCAAAGCTCAAGTGGACCATACCACAGGAAAAAGTAGAATTATTGATAAGAACCACTTCGGATCGGGTCCAATCGGATTGCTCCGGATCCATTCGGATCAAGTTTTCGAAACAGATCGGTTCGAATTGACCACGACCCGATCTCGATCCGAAAAAATGTCAAATCTGAATGGCCCTACCCGATCCGCACCGATCCAGGTCGTCGGTTCGGTTTGGAAAGGGTCGGATCCACCGGATTGGGTCAGATATGCCCAACTCTACTGTTATCGTTCAAACGAGGACAAATCAATTTCAAGCAAAGTGATATTCATTATGCTTTGAATCAAATAAATTTTCTAAATTTTTCCTTATTTAAATTTCTAATTTTGTAAATTATTTTTTAATTCTAAATTTTTATAATTACAAATTTACAAATTCAAAATTTCTACAAATTGGCACCGGAATCTCCTCTGCCTTCGACACAGACATCCACGTGTATGCATACTATCCTGCTCACATGGTAGTAAATGGGATACACGCAATCCTCATCCTTTTGTCTTTTTAGTAAAATACTGTAACAAAAGCTGAATATGTAGAGCCAATGCGCGTACCTCTACATTACACACGACCCGGTTTTGCATTAGTGTCCATTAGTATATATTCCTCATGTACAATGTAAATATAAAACATCAACTTTCTTCCCTTCATCGTACCGAGTCACACCTGATGACTAGGTTGGATGAAAGGTATGCACCGTACGTGGTGGCTACACGCACGAACCTATGGTTGGGATGCCATTTCTATATTTTCTCGTGGTGTGGCCCACTCCGGCACACCTTTTGGCCGGAGTAGTTCACACATGCAACATGGCGTGCCCAAAGAGCTTCGCTGTTTTAGACGCTGGGTAAAACAGGTGTTGTAGAGGATCCGGTGCCGGTATAGCTGTGGCAATGGAGGGTCACTCTACCATTTACTGCAGTGACTGGAAAATTCCAACCACTGGATAATGGGCTATTGACTGTCATATGCAGACCATTATCTATTGAACATTAAATGGGACGGTTGAGATTATTTGACGTGTGTGATTCTTTCGGATAATGATACCTAATGAACGGATAGGATCCCTCACATGCACACCACCCAACGGTGAGAACGTGACCCTGGATGGTAGTTGATGCGGGCCGCTTTACCAAGGCCATTCAATGTGTGTGAAAATGATCACGTGTCGTTTTCTCCGTATCTGGTCAAAGGGCTTACATCCATACCTTTTTATTTTACTAATTGGTTAAGATTGCTTTCTCAGTGCTTGCTGAAAGGATCTATATATATTCATACATTTTTATTTGAATTGCAAGCGTGTATCTCAGTTCCGAGTTTCAGAACCAATAATACATATACATATATGTACATATAGTCATGCTTACCTGCGTACCTTTGCACACGTGTTAAGGGTGTCTGATCCAAACGGTTCATGTGATATATATATATAGGGGAAAGGTACGATGCGCTCGACCTAACGAGTCCGTCCCATGAGGTCGAGCTGTGTGGGCCCCACCGTGATGCGTTTTGAACATCTAACCCATCAGTCACATGCACCATTCCATCGTGGGCCTAAGTCTCAAAAATCAAGTCAAACCGTGACTTGTGTGGGCCACACCACATACAGAAGTAGGGAGGGGCCGTGCACCATTAAAACATTCATAATCAGTTTTTTGGGGCAACAGAGATGTGGTTTGCAAATCCAGCACATCCGTTATGTGTGTCCCACTTGCATGAGGGTTCAGACCAAGTTTCAGCAGAATTAAAAACTCAAGTAGCCCCACCAAGTGCTTTTATATGTTTTAATGGTGTTTCACATGATTTTAGATGGTATGGCCCACCTGAGTTCCGTATATGGCTGATTTTTGGGATATCACATAATTTAGAGGAGACCCATCAAATTCACGGTGTTGATGGTCGACACGCATCACGGTGGGGCCCACACAGCTCGACCTCACGGGAGCTAATTGTGACGTCGAGCGCATAGTACCTTTTCCCATATATATATATATATATATATATATATATATATATATATATATATATATATATATATATATATATATATATATAGGGAGAGAGAGAGAGAGAGAGAGAGAGAGAGAGAGAGCCGAACAGTTCATATAATGCGGAATCCCATAAAACCTCCAGGGACAATTTTTCACCTTGATCTAAAATTCTGATGGCCATAGCAAAGAGAAATGAAAATCAAGGGAGGAAACTGTTTTCATTTTTCATGGCCCACCAAAGTTTTGGATCAAAGTAAAAATTGGGCTCAGGGGTTTCATGAGGTACTGCTTCACGTGGACCAGTTAGATTTTGGATTCACATCACGTGTGATGAGTTCTCAAACAAGTTCACATAAGTTCTTTGCAAACTTGCGTGTAGTTGAGCATTTATATATATATATATATATATATATCACATAACAATCACATATAAATGATATCAATTTAAGTTTCATTCATCACCGATCATGGGCGTTTGGCGCATGGTATTAGATGGGATTAGGTGGGATGGAATTGCATTAAGTCTCGTGCCAATTCCACTCAATGTTTGAGAAGAATGGAAAAACTTAGAATTAGATTAGATGGAATTGCATTGGGTCCTGTGCTAATTCCACTCAATGTTAGTAAGTTGTGTAGGTCCCACCATGATGTGTGGGCTATATCCACACCGTCCACCCATTTTTCGAGATCATTTTAGAACATGGGCCGAAAAATCAGGTAGATCTAAAGCTCAAGTGGACCCCACCATAGAAAGCAGAGGGGATTGAAAACCTACCATTGAAAACTTCTTAGGGGCCACATAAGTTTTGGATCTGCCTCAATTTTAGGCTCATCCCATAAAATAAGGTTACAAAATAGATGAACGGTTTAGATATAATACATGTGTTATTCTCAATAGTTTCAAATGATGGTGGGTATATCCATTTAATGTACCATCATATTACAAACATAGCATGGAATTAAGCTTATCCCATGGTAACAAGGGACAATCCCTGCTATGTGTAATAATTATGTTTTTTGAATCTAGTTATGGGGAAATTTGTGCAGGATAATCGGGATCAGCCTAAGCTACTCGCCTCAGATGATAAGGCTTTGAAAGGAGTATAACATCAGGGACCAACTCCCAAGTCACTCAGAACTGCCATTCTGATTCGCCAACATGAACCCTCGTCCTCATCTGAAGGGGAATGGTTGAGCGGAGCCCTGATCTTCGTTCTTAGCATTAAACAATGAACTCCGACCTCAGTAACCTATCGACGAACTCCGACCTTTGGAACTCGGATTCATATCCGTATGATCCGAGGCCTAGTCAGAGTACGAATATTCCATGTGCCGAGGTCGAGGCTGAGCTCAGGCATGGGCGTATTATGTGTCGAGGCTGAGGACGAGTTGGTGATAGTACTTCATACGCCGAGTCTAGAAGTCAACCTGAATGCGGACGTGACCGACGATCTCGCCCAAAGATACGCGCCATTAAGACACGATATGCCGCACAGTCCAAAGATTACGGATAATATCTCCACGATTATAACATCCCGCTGATTGAGTGAATCACGCTGAGATTGACGGACGTGGATCGTTTCACCCACAGGTATAAATACTAGAGGACCCCATGGTTACAGGTACGCAATATCTTGCATCTTCTCTCTAAATTTAACTTAGACCCAGATTCCCTAGCCTAACTTAGGCATCGGAGGGTCCCCCAGCTTAACTAGGGTCTCCTTGTGTAGGACCAGGGTCTGTTGTAGGTTTACCGCATTGAGTGGAGGGTGGTCCAGATTTTGATCTCAACATTTTTTGGCGCCGTCTGTGGGAAACGCAAACAAAAAGCTAGTAGCTTTTACTGGAAATGGCGAGAGGAAAGAAAAAGGAGATAGTGGTGGAGCCTGAACCTAGCGGGCAACACCAATCTTCTTCGCTGCTGCACACCGAGTCCGCTCCGATAAGACCGTCCCAACAGACTCAGAGCTAAGGAGGAAAATATAAGGCGTTGCAAAATGAAGTCCAGATACAGAAGGATGAGATCAGCCGGATGAAGGAGCAGCAGAACCAGCAGCCACCGCTAAACCTGTTGGAAATCACTCTAGCACCCGAAGAGCGACCGCCGCCAATCACTTCCCGGGCCAGAGGTTCCCAAGCGCAGTCCGCACGCGCTCCCGACCCTGCGCACAACGTCAAACAGTCTTATGTGTCTGCCACTTCGGCTCTGGCCCCCACTGACCTCCGCCATCTGCTAGAGAGAAGTAGGCTGGGCAGAACATTCGAGGTGGCAGATGCCCTCCAAGAGACAGTAGCTGAGAATCAGAACCCATTGGAAGCACAGTTCAAGGAACTTCGTAACCAGTTTAAGGCGTTCCAGAAGAGACAGCAATCTATGTCCGTCCCAACTGCAGTCCAAACAATAATGGAAGAGATCGTGCCTCCCTTCACCTCAGAAATCATGGACGAGGTGATGCCGTCGAGGTTCAGGATGCCTCTTGTCATCCAATTCTTCGGATACGAAGACCCATCGGATCATGTGGAGTCATACCGTTCGTGGATGCAAATCCAGTTAGCCACAGACGCCATGATGTGCCGAGCCTTCTCAATAACTTTCTCCGAGTTTGCTCGAAGTTGGTACTGACAACTTAAACCAAAATTGATCAGCTCCTTCTTAGAACTCAACAGAATGTTCCTTACCCAATTCGTCTCTGGTAAGAAGAGTCGGAAGCCGATTACCCATCTGTTCACCCTCAAGCAAGGGAACAAAGAGCCGTTAAAGGATTACATTGCCCACTTTAACAAGGAGGCGTTGTTAGTGGAAGATTATGATGACAAAATGGCTCTTTTAGCCATGTTTAGCGAACTCAATGAAGGAAGGTTTACCTTCTCAATAGGAAAAAACCCACTAACTACCCTGGCCGAGCCATCAGCAGGGCTCAGAAGTACACCAATGCCGAGGAGTTCTCCAACTCCCGCAGGAACATTCAAGCAGCCGAAACATCGTTAAAAGAAAAGAGACCATGGAACGAAGAACCTCAGTCATCCAAAAAAAACTTAATGACCAAGCCCCTCGTGATCATGGGCCGAGCCAGAGGCCCGAGGGAAAATTCCATTCTTACACTCTTCTCAACACCTCTACGGAGCATATTCTGTTAGATATTAGAGGCCAGAGACTCCTGAATTGGCCTGTCTACATGAAGACCGACGTAGAGAACCGGGACAAGCGCAAGTACTGCAGATTCCACCGCGACCACGGCCACAACACGAGCGACTGTGTGGATCTCAAGGACGAGATCAAGACCCTTATCCACAAGGGTCATCTGCGTCGATACACTAAGGAGGAGAGGTTGGCTCAGAAAGAAGAAAGGTCGAGCAAAGCAGTGGAAGAACCTATAGAAATTCGAACCATCTATGGTGGTTCATCTAGTGGAGGCGACTTGAATAGGGCTCGTAAAGCCCACTCTCGGAGTTCGGACCCCGAGCACTATGTCAATTTGGCCAAAAGGCCGAAGAAAGAGTTCCGTGTCAGCCCCTGCAACTTGACTTTCACAGAGGATGACGCACACGGAATCCAGCATCCATATGACGATGCCCTCGTGGTGGCTATGACCATAGCCAACGAAAAAGTCTTTCACATCCTGGTTGACTCAGGGAGCTCAGCCAATGTCATTTACTCCGAGGCGTTTGAGAGAATGGGTATCGATAGGTCGCGCCTCCGACCCGTGAATACTCCTCTACACGGCTTTGTCGGGGATAAGGTAATCTCCGAGGGAGCCATCTCCCTCCCTGTAACAGCGGGAGAAGGACAGCAACAAGTCACACTTCTAGTGAACTTTCTAGTTGTCAATGTGCCATCGGTGCATAATGTTATTTTGGGCCGACCTTCCCTTAATGCGATGAGGGCGGTTGTGTTTACATACTACTTGATGATGAAGTTCCCCGCCGAATGTGGGGTCGGATACCTCCGAGGGAACTAGTGTGAAGCTCAGAGATGTTATGCAATAGCTGTAAGAAAAGGGTCAGTGAAACAGGCCCTCACCGTCAACGTCCTTGACACCACGGAAGATCCCCCCGAGAACTTGGAGACCGTCCCGCTTGAGGAAGCCGACCCGAATAGAACTGTCCAACTCGGGACATCGCTGAATTCCGAGCAGAGGTCTCAGATGTTGACTTTCCTACAACAGCACAAGGACCTCTTCGCGTGGCCACACGAGGACATGCTGGGAATTTCTCCCGAGGTTATGGTTCACAGACTAAATGTGGATCCGGATCACAAACCATTGAAACAGAAGAGAAGGGCTTTTGATGCCGAGAGGTATACAGCCATAGCCGATGAAGTTTCCAATCTCCTCAGTGTTGGCTTCATTAAAGAAATACATTATCTGGACTGGATCACCAACGTGGTCCTGTAAAGAAAGCAAGCGGGAAATGGAGGGTTTATGTTGACTACTCGGACCTGAACAAGGCATGTCCGAAGGATCTATCAGCTGGTGGACAGCACAGCCGGACACGAACGCCTCTCCTTCTTGAATGCCTATTCCGGGTACAATCAGATCCCAATGCATCCCCCATACGGGTAGAAGACTGCCTTTGTCATCGACAAAGGGTTCTACTGTTACCGGGTCATGTCTTTTGGCCTAAAAAACGTTGGGGCAACATACTAGAGATTGGTGAATCAGATGTTTGCCAAGCAGATCGGACAAACAATGGAAGTTTACATTGATGACATGCTCGTTAAAAGCGTCAGAGCATCCAACCACCTCGCAGACCTTAGAGTGACGTTTTCAATCCTCCAGGAGTATCGCATGAAGCTGAACCCAGCCAAATGTGTCTTTGGAGTCATTTTTGGCAAGCTCCTTGGGTTTCAAGTCAGCCTAAGAGGCATCGAGGCGAATCCTAAGAAGATAAGAGTGCTGCTCGACATGAGCTCCCCACGAACAACGAAGGAAATCCAATGCCTAACTGGCCGAGTGACAGCGCTCGGATGGTTTATCTCTAGAGCTACCGATAGGTGTCTCCCCTTCTTCCAGCAACTGAAAGGTCACAAGAAGGCTGAGTGGACCTCTGAATGTGAGCAGGCATTACAGGAGCTGAAGTAATACCTGGGTTCACTTCCCTTACTGTCGAAACCAGAAGAGGGTGAGCCCTTACTATTGTACCTGGCAGTCTCGGCCTCGGCCATCAGCTCTGCACTCACCAAAGAGGTAGGAAATAAACAGTATCCCGTTTACTACACGAGCAAAGCCATGGTGTCCGCCAAGACCAGATACCCGAGCATTGAAAAGTTAGCGCTCAGCTTGGTTTTTTCGGCACGGAGGCTTCGTCCGTACTTCCAAGCACACACCATCATCATCCTGACCAACTCCTCCCTCAGGTAAGTCCTTTAGAAACCAGATGTCTCCGGACGGCTTACCAAATGAGCAGTGGAGCTTGGGGAGTTCGACATCCAATATCATCCGAGGACTGCTATCAAGGGCCAAGCTGTGGCTGACTTCATAGCCAAGTTCACCATCCCGACTGACGATACCAAAGTAGAAGTAAACTCGTCGACCCCACCAGTTTCATCGCCTGCCAAAGATCTGGAGTCAGAGCAGAGGTGGGTCCTTAATGTCGACGGGTCCTCCAACGCCAAACGAGCTAGGGCGGGGAACATCATGGTTGCACCTGACTCTACAACTATCCAATATGCCATCAGGCTCGGCTTTAGTGCCTCCAATAACGAAGCAGAATATAAGGCTTTGTTGGCAGGACTCAGGCTGGCCGCAAGTCTGGGGGTTCAGTCCCTTGAAGTGCGATGTGATTCCCAACTTGTGGTGAACCATATCTCCACCGAGTACGAAGCCAAGGAAACCAGGATGGTGGCTTATCTGGCCGAAGCTCGAAAATTGATTGAAAGGTTCTGGAGTTGCACCATCAACCAGGTTCCGAGGGCAGAGAACTCTTGGGTCGATGCTTTAGTAAGGTTAGCCTCGGCCACGGAAGGAGAGATTTCTCGGATCATTCCCGTAGAATTCATAGAGAGCCCGAGCATCGACCAAGTAGAGCGAGAAGTGGTCAACCCGGTCGAGACTGCACCAAGTTGGATAGACCCAATCTACGACTACCTTGTATCTGGTGAGGTCCCCCAGGATAAGCTGGAGGCTCGACGGCTGAAGATCAGAGCAGCCCGATACATTATCCTGGATGGGGTCTTATACAAAATGGGTACTCACAGCCCTACCTCAAATGCCTTCGACCCGAAGAAGCAGATTACGTAATACAAGAGATCCATGAGGGCATCTGCAGTAATCACTCCGATGGCCGAGCCTTAGCTCTAAAGATACTCCACCAGGTGTACTTCTGGCCGACCATCTAAGAGGACTCGAAAGATTACATTCGAAGTTGCAACAAATGTTAGAGGTTTGCAGCAATACCGAGGCAGCCTGCGGAAGAAATGACCCCCATGAGCGGGACGTGACCGTTCGCTCAGTGGAGAATCAACATCATTGGACCTCTGCCCACAGGGAAAGGATAGGTAAAGTTTGCTATTGTCGCAGTCGACTACTTCACTAAATGGGTCGAGGCTGAGCATGTAGCCAAGATCACCGAACAGAAAGTGCCTGACTTCGTTTGGAAGAATATCATTTGTCGATTCAGAATCCCATGCACCATCGTTTCTGACAATGACAAGCAGTTCGACAATGATAAGTTCAGAAGCATGTGCAGAGGGCTCGGCATCTCGAACGCTTATTCCTCGCCTCTGCATCCATAGTCCAACGAATAGGTGGAGGCCGTGAATAAAGTCATCAAGCACCATCTTAAGACGAAGTTGGAAAAAGAGAAAGGTAACTGGCCAGAAGAGCTCCCATTTGTCCTTTGGGCCTATAGGACTACAGCCTAGTCGTCTACTGGGGAGACCCCCTTTTCACTATCTTATGGCTCGGAGGCGATCGTCTCAGTTGAGATCGGCCTCCCAACGGCTAGGGTCAGAAACTACCAGGAAGATCAGAATGCAAAGCAGATCACAACAAGCCTCGACTTGCTCGAGGAAGCCAGAGATATCGCCTGACTTCGAGTTGTCGCTAGGCATCATCAAGTAGCACGATTCTACAGCTCAAGGGTCAAGGCAAGGTGGTTCCGACCAGGGGACTTGGTCCTGCGTTGCGTCTTCCAAAATACAGCTGAATCGGGGGCCGGGACGCTCGGGCCCAACTGGGAAAAGCCTTACCATGTGGTCAGATCAACCCAGCCAGGCTCCTATCACTTGGAAGACCTCGAGGGACGATAGCTCCCCCATCCCTGGAATGCCGAGTACTTGAAGATCTACTATACGTAAAGATTACTGGCCACAGAAAGCCATCAATAAATGTATTGCTCGAAGCTACTGGCCTCTTAGGGCCTTTAATAAAAGTTCCTTTTCTGCATCGTATACTTGCATAATTTGTTTTAAATTACCTACAAACGGAAGAAGTTACCTCTCATAAGTAGAGGTTAACTTAACGGACCGATTCCTTCAAGAAGGGGTCAGGGTGTTAAACCCACGAAAATCTACATAGGGATCCCCTCACACGCAGGGAAAAAGCCCAAAGATGACCTGATTCCCTGAAAAAGGAGTCGGCTTATCATGCAATGACTAATCTATGAAAATGACTGAGCACGCCGTTCGTGAGGGGTTGGCCCCTCAAGGGGTCGGTCCTTAAACATTAACATCTAAAAATCATTACGACAATCAGGAAATGCAAACAAGCCATCGGCCAGTAATCATCATTGATAAAAAAAAAGTATCATAAAAAAATTCACCATCCAGAATTGTGTGTGTGTGTGTGTATAAGTCTCATTCCCTCCGAGTAGAGGGATCAGCTACTGAGCTAGGGGGCTGAGCATCGGCAGTGACTTCGGCGACAGGAGGGGCGTTCTCGGGCTCGTCTGCTTCGACTGGTTTGGCATCATCGACATCACCTCTTGCGAGAGTACCAAGGTCAAGAGTTGGATGAAGCTTTCGAACCTCATCCAGGCAAGCATCATAGCCTATATCGTAACTGAAATAATACAGTTTATCCAGCTCCTTGGCCCTTTTAACCGACTCCTTATAAGCGATCACGGCCGCAACAACCTGCAAAGCAGCTCGGGCCTCGAGCTCACTTCACAATTTGTCTTGGTCAGCAATAGCCGCAACCTCGAGAACAACCCACTTCTGAATCAACCCCTCAGCAGCTTCATGCTTCGCTAGTTCGAGTTGTTTCTCCAGCCGTGAAGCGTCGTCCACTGCATCCTTAACATTAACCTCCAGAAGTCTGACAGACTCCTGAAGACGAATGACTTGGGGTTCAGCTACGTCTAGGAGGGCTTGGAGCTAGTTAACCTCACCCTAGAGCCCAAGATCCCTCGCTCGACCCTCCGCAACAGCTTTCCTTAGCTCCTCTTGTTCCGTGACTGAAGCTTCTAGCTCCTTCTTGAGTGTGACCCATCGTGCATCCTGCTTTGGTTTCTCCACCATAAACTTGGCCCGCTCTGCTTCGAGATGTTCCATCTCCTTCAGCCTCTCCTTCACCTCCAGCATCATTGGCAGCGACTGGTAGCATATAGTCGCATAATTGTTCATGAAGTTGATGTGGCGGCGGGAGACCGTGTCGGCTATCTGCGCCTCTGGCACATGCTTAGCCGCCCAAGGGTTCAGCTAAGCCATGTGATAACCAGGAGGTAGGACCCCGGAAGAGGTTGTGGAAGCTTGAGCAGCCGCCTCGGGTGTGTTCGCATACCCGACAAGGGGATCAACATGACCGACTAAGGGCTCGACCTTAGCAGCAGTCGGGGGGATTGCAGATCAGGCGGGGGCAACCGTACTGAGAGCCTCCTCTACTACTTCTCTCCCTGCCCCAGAAGGGCCCACAACCACAGAAGGTGGAACTTTGGGGGCTTGCTCCTCTGCTGAAGGCGACGAAATCGAAATAGGCTCGACTCTAGCAGGAGCCTTCGGAGATCGTGCTTCAGGGGCAAGGGTCAAAGCAATGGCGGGAACAGCCTCAGAGGGAGCTGTGGTAGGCTCGGTTCCAGCTAGTTCTACAGCTCGGGTAGCTTCGGTCTCGGCCTCAGAAGCCTTCCTCTTCCTCGGAGTCACCTTCATCCTTGGTTCGGAGGAAAGGACGACGTCCATCGGAGGGTGCGGGGGCCTTCTTCTCTTTGAACCACCTGTCTCCATCCCTGTAAAAAAAGGAGTCAGCCTAGTAAGATCCGCAGAATGAATGAAGGTCAGCGAATTAATCTCCGAAGGCCTTAACCCCGCTTACCTAAGGCAAAGAGAGTGGGCCAGACTCTGCAAAAGCCGGACAAGACCAAATTCTCCTTGTTAATAAGGTTAAACCAAGCAGGCTGGTCCACAGGGATCACTTAGACCTGGTCAACCTGCTGCTTATAGAAGGTGGAGAGGTCGGGGGGCCCCTTCGACTAAGCTGTAAGTAGAAATGGTGTTAGAATATGAAAGGATGAATCAAGGATGTGATACAATCAAAAGAAGTGCCCAACTTGGGTTGGCGAATCTTGTGGAGACTTGAACCCACAGTCCGTCCATCTCAGAGGCAGGGGCCTCCCATTCCCTCAAGGCTTAGAACCACTTCCCCTTCCAATCCTTATTGGAAGAAGGAAGTTGGGTTACCAAACCCAGGATGCATGGAGGCCTAGCTGAGAAGTACCACCAGGCCTTGTCCAATCTGTCGAACTTGGCCATGTACAAAAACAGAAACTCTTCCGGTGTTAGTCTCTGGTTCCTCGCCCAATGTTGGAGGACAAAGGTGGTGGCGAGGATTGTCCAGGAGTTCGGAACTAGCTGCCCCGAAGCGATTCTCAGTTGCGCTGTCAGCTTACACAAGAATGGATGGATGGAAAATTGGAGCCCGCATTGGAAGTCACAGATAAAAATGGTGATCTCCCCCTTAGTTTGAGAGCCTACTTAGTCTATGGGGGCAGGGGCTCGGATATGAACCAAGTTAGGGATTTGATAATCTTCACGAAGCTGAGCCATCTGAAACTCGACTAGGATCGAGCCCCCAGGAACTAATGGTTTTGATCTTCCTCCCGAGGGACCTGCCTTTGATCGCCCAACGGGATCTGAGAGTCCTCTTGGCCCCTTGCCTTGACTTTTGGCCCTCTAACTTGCTGTTCTTCGGGCCGGGGCTGAAGTGCTAAGGGGTACGGCCTCGAGAGGACCTTCAAACTCCCCGGATCTCGAGGCTGAAGTCTCTGGTTCGGACTCTGAATCAACTCCTCGGACCAAACTCATCTCGTCAGAGTCGCTCGACATAAAGGGAAAATGTGTTAAGTGTTGGAGGACTCACAACATTGCAGGCGATTTCTTCCGACATCTTCTTCTGGGTTGAATCTCCCCTCCGATGGTCGGGAATCCTTTATCCGGCGATAAAAATGCTTTCTCCGGCAGAAGGCGATTTCCGGTGAATGGCGATTTTCGGCAGAAAGCAATTCGGAATGAATGAGCAGAGAAAATGAGAACGCGAGAAGTGTGAGAGCGAGGAAGGGAGGGGTTTACATAGCTGCCTCATTGCTCGGTGCCATCATTGCAAGCGACCGTTCTAGAAGCCGATATGGCTCGGCACTAGTGCCAAGGGACACGTGGAAGAGTGTGATACATCTAAACCCATGCTTCGAGGTCGGAATCTTCTCAGCATTTAATGTCATTAAAGATGCAGGCGCTTCCTTGCTCCTCTGACACACGTGGCGCCATTTCCTTCTTCCCGCAGTCTGCAAAACGTAACCGTTGCCACGTGTCCTTTACTAAGAGGACAGAAACCGAAGGGATGTGGCCGTTGCGCCATACATGAGATCGGAGATGTGCGAATCGCATTAAATTACACCCCGATCACTTCAATCGCCATCATGAGCTAGGGAAGGGAGATGCCATTTCATTTCCCCAAGTATTCACTCTCTAGATCTGGACTCAGACGTAAAGAGTAGGGGGCTTCTGTTATGAAAAATTTTGTGCAAGGATAATTGAGATTAGCCTGAGCTACTCGCCTTAGTTGACAAGGCTTCAGAAGGCGTACAACATCAGGGGCCAAATCCCAAGTCACGACTCAGAACTGCCATTCTGATTCGCTAACATGAACCCTCGTCCTCATCCGAAGGGGAATGGTTGAGCGGAGCCCTGATCTTTGTTCTCAGTATCAAACAACGAACTCCGACCTTATTAACCTATCGACGGACTCCGACCTTTGGAACTCAGATTCATATCTGTATGATCTTAGGTCGAGTGAGAGTATGGATATTCCATGTGCCGAGGTCGAGGCCGAGCTCAGGCACGGGTATTATGTGTCAAGGCTGAGGACGAGCCGGTGATAGTACTTCGTACGCCGAGTCTAGAAATCAACTTGGATGTGGACGTGACCGACGATCTCGCCCAAAGATACAATATCTCGCATCCTCTCTCTACATTTAACTTAAACCCAGATTCCCTAGCCTGACTTAGGCATCGGAGGGTCCCCCGGCTTAGTCAGGGTCTCTTTTGTTCACCCTTTTTTGTAGGACCAGGGTTTGTCGAAGGTTCACCACATTAAGTGGAGGCTGGTCCAGATTTTGACCTCAATAAATCCCATCCCACCTAATCCTTCCCAATGCCATGCCCCAAACACCCCCTAAAACCATCTAATAACCCATCCAGTTGAAGCTTTATTCTAATGAAATGGCCAATGATAAAATCATATAATTACAAATTCATGTCCACAATAATTAAACAAAAAATGAATAAATATCATGTTTCTAAAAATTAAACAAGTAATAATCAATCTAATGCAACAAGTTCTTCTTAAGTAAGATGGGGACATGTGTCATGTCAGTTGTTCACGGGCTCAGCCGCATCTTCATGTTCTTATGCAAACGGGTCAACCTTAACGATGTCTATTTGTTTTTCTCCAATAAAAGGGTGAACTGGCTAACATAGTGAAAATTCCTACTAAGGTTCATTCACATAAAAATCAAAGATAGTAAAAGAAACATTGAGCTCATTTAATATAGTCATTAGTCTTATTAAAAGTTCCCACCACGCTCACCTACAACCGAATGTTAATTAATTTCAACTACAACCCATCTCAAGCATTCCGATAGTTTTGAGGGGAAAGTCAGAATGAAAATTTTGAAGCCACAAAAAGAAAAGAAAAAAAGAAAAGAAAAATGAGGTGTAGGTGATCAATTATCTCCATAAGCATTGTATTTGAATTTATAGTAAATAAATGTTAAGAGTTTAAGGAATTTTGACCATACTAGCCTTGTAATACGGTCAAATTCCTTACTAGGAAAATATTTTAAAATGTGCCCGCGATAGCCTCCCGACTCTTTTTTTGAAAAAAAAAATTTGGGATGAAATTGTCCCTCCTTTAGATCCAGTGTTGGTATGAATTTTGAGTAAAGAAGAAGCTACATAGCATCCAATCCCAAGGCATTGCTGTAGATGAGACTTTTTGTGGGGCCCACTGGAAGATAGATTCAATCTGTTCATTTTCTTTGTAGCTATTTACTTATATGGGAAGATAATAACTACACACTGACATGATATATGTGTGGCCCCACAAAACCTAATAACTTATAACAGTGTCCATTCAATACGATATGTTTTCTTGTAATGTGGGCTATATGAGTGGTGGATGTTGATTATTCTTCCAACCATAGCCTTTAATTAAATTTTGAGGATAATAGATAGAGTGGGTTCCACATATAGGCGATGGTGGGCCCCACAGACGGTGTACAGACACCCTTAGATATGGCTAACAATTGCTTTTTGCATTATCTGCAGAGGCCCTTTTTCCTCCTTAGGAAACTGATGGTCGTGGAACCGACCACCACTCTCCCTCTAGCATTTCTCTTCAACGTGTATCCGGCATTCTTTGACATTCATCCGAAAGCTCCTCTTCTTTAAAGCATCGTCAACCACATCCACCATCACGATCATGCATTATATTTTTTAGCGAATGGTCCTTATCCTTCAGTCATCCGATGTACTTACCATCAGTGTTCGAATTATCTCCGATATTATCAAAATATCTCCAATATTATCTTTATCTCTAGCTCAGCGATACCGATAACACTGGTAGCGAAACCGATAACACTAGTAGTATCAAAAATTTTAAGTATTAGCAATGTATCGCTAAATATCGTCAATGTATCAATATCGCTAATGTAATTACCAATATTTTCTACTATATAAATTTTAGGTGTCACTTGTATTGCCAATGCATCAACATTTCTAGTGGATCCAAACCTTTATTTTAGGTAATGCTTGTATCATAAGTGTATTGATGATATTTCAATAGTATCGCCAACGTATTAATATCATCGAAATTTTGTTTATTAGAAAAAAATATTTTAAAATTTTTTCATGGGCACATGATTATATGTAGTGTTCAATTTGTTAATGATAATATTAATACTATCTCGATATTATTGATAATGCAATATACGCGATATTGAGACCATAATCTTTTGTTTCCTTTACAATTGTTGATAATTTCTTGGTGAAATATCATGTGTTGTTGATATTTTACAATATCAATGACTGTTTAGATGGAATGTTGGATGGTTAAATAAGACAGATGAGATGGTCAGATTGATTTTTTACAACAACACATGCTTTTAAGGCCCCATTAAATGAGAACTTGTTGTGTATGCATTCTTTTTGCAATTTTTTTTTAAAAATATTTCTAAATATGTAAATATATACATTTTAACATTTCCTAAAGTTTTGTTGAAAATTCTATAATTTTTCCCATGTTTCCCTGCATTTCCGGTTATCAGCGATATTATCGGCAATATCGATATTATTTCTGTATCCCTGGCCAGTGAAACTTGTAGTGATACCAATACTTCGAACACTGCTTACCATCATAGTAAAATATATATTTAGTTGTTATTGAAGATAAATAAATCCTTAAATCTTGGCATTGTCGATGTTGTCATATTTTAAAGGTCTAGGTTGTGATGTGTTTCAGGTAAAGGATGTCATGTATTAATGGTCTAGCTTGACATGTGTTAAGCTTCAAGGTTATCATGTGGTAAGTCTTGATTGTCAATGTGAAGGGTCGAGGTTGTCATCCATTAAGGGTCAATTAAGGTTATCATCCATTAATGGGTTAAGGTTGACAATCAATACTCTATATGGATTGAGACTGGCAGGTGTGAAAGGTTGAGGTTGATAACTGAGAAAATTGACAACATTTACCCTTATAGGATGACAACCTCGACCCTTCACATATAACAACCTAGACCCGACCCTTATTGAATGACAACGACCCTTCACATGTGACAACCTAGACCTTTATTGGATGACAACCTCGACCTTTCACATTTGATAACCTAGACTCTTTGTGGATGACAATCCCAACCCTTTACATTTAACAACTTATACCCTTAACACATGCCACCTAACATGTACCCTTTATGTTATAAACATAATAATATGCCGTCCATTTTTTATTGTAGGTTAAACTATATTAGAAGATTATGGTTCGTTGGCTCATCATATGCTATTATGATGGGAATGATGTATATGAAAAGGGAAGTTTCCCGTACATGGTTGAGGACGTAAAATATGTTGTTGTGATGGATGAAATTACATACAAGAGCACTTAGATAAAATGCATTGAATTACGAATACAACACTGGATGAATTTGATTTGAAAATGAAGGTTGTGTACGTTAAGGTAGTACGTGGATTATTCCCTCCATATACAATCAAAGATGACGAAGATGTTTTTGCATTTATACTCTTGTGCGGATAGAGTCCATATTCTCAAGTACCACTGTATATATAGAGAAAGTGAGGTGTACACATTTTCTGCAAGCAAGGAGCTAGTACACCCCCAATACATTTGAGTATTTTGTCCCTCGATATTCAAACCTATTGTATAGAGTGTCCCTGATCCTATTCCCATTTGTGAATTGGTGATAGTAGAGTTGAGTGAACAACACCCATTAGTGGATCCTGAATTTAGTGTGGGACTGGTTAGGCCTGTTGAGGTTCCTAAAGAAAAAGAATGTTATGAGGATTGATAAAGATGTATTCCCAAAAACTACTAACGCCAGTGTTGTTTTGGTAGCCCTTAAAACACTAGGATGACTTGCTAACAAAATAACGAGAACAATACTTCAAACTAGGAAGAAAATTTTGAAGTACAACTTTAGGAGGGCATCGATCTCAATAAATTGATAAGGTAGAGACCTCAAGAATAAGTCCTCCTCTAGAGTGCACACCATGTGATAGATGCTCTAAGCAAATTCACAATGGCAATCGATGAGAGTGCCTCTTCAGTACATTCTAGTCTTACGAGAGGCTAAACAGAATAGCATGGCCAAATGATGTGACACAACCCTAGCACCAGTCACACAGACCACCTTATGAGACAGAATGGTCCCCACGAGCCCACCATCATTAGGCTGTACCTTGGGAAATAACGAGGATGGTTCACCCATTTCAGAGTGCAGTTTCAGGAAGTTACAATCATATGATCTCGTAACAACCTCGTCAAGCCCTAAGGAGTGCATTCCAAGTAGATATGACTATGCAACCAAAAAATATATATGGCTTAGAATGGTTAATCCAATAGAGCCTCGACAAGATTGCCGGACTGTTATCGTCCACTGAAAATTTTCACAACAACCTCATGGGCTGAACAGGACGCAGAAGCACCACCTAAAGAGACAATAAGCCGCAACCAGAGCCTTCAAGATAGCTTATCACATTTTCCAGAAGAAGGCGTGAATGATAGCAGAACATCTTGGGTATTGAGCGAAGGAACATACAAAATTTCATGATAACGACACCCCGTCCAGTTCGACCTCAGCAAACCTAGAAAACCCACCCATTGAGGGAGGCCTTGGAGAAGAGGACTTCAGCCCCGATGCTTCCCTTGCTGACGACCACTTATTTGGATTTCCACCCCCAAAAAAGGATGCTTAGGAAGACTTCATGGAAGATAACTAATCTCTAGAACCCTTGGAAAAGAATGGGAATGGCATGGTATGGTTTGGGACCCTAATGTTATTCATGGTGGGTCGTAACATGGTCCTTACTCTCTTATTAATTTTACAGGCAAAGCTAGCCAAATCACATGACAGGGGACGTGGAAGGTCACTAATCAGCAAGTCGTTGTTTGCGATAATTGGGCAAGGGTATAGAGTGAGACCAACTATAGCAATAGAACATGGAGATAAGGTTATCTTTAAAACTTCTCACGTAATATGACACAACGCCTCAAACGGCTATATGTCTTGACCCACATGGTTTATTGTTTGGTCACTAGAATTTTGGTTAATAATGGTATCGCCGTTAACATGATCATGCCTATAGCTATAGTTCATAAGCTCAGGAGACCAGCCCATGATCTAATCCCAACCGAAGTTATGGTTGCTAGTTTTTTAAGGGAATTACTATGGCTCAAGGTATTCTACCTATCGAACTCCTAATAAGAAGTTGTAAAGTCATGGCAGCTTTTTAAGGGCCTACACAAAGTTCACTGTTGCTTGCTGTGTGGTGCACATTCCCTTCGAGAAAAAACTGGAATTGTTGATATGTGGAAAAACCGTCCATCCAAATTTCCATATCAATTTAGAGCATTAGACCAAAAAAGGGGACATCGATCTAAGGCTTAAGTGGGCTATATTATAGGAAACAGGGGAAATTGAATGCCTACTGTTTAAAACTTTTTGAGACCACGAAAGGCTCTAATTAAGCTTATATTTGTTATTGGCTTTTGTAATGCCCTGAAATTCGAGGGTCGAGCATAACTCAGCTCTCGAGATTCAAAACATCACTTATGCAACATATTTAATGATGGATGTATGTTGTCTGTATGAGTGCATAAAACATGGAATAGATTAAGCCAAACTGCAAACATAATTCAGGGATAAGTGAAAGATGCAAGCGGAAGACTTAAACGAATATGTGTACATGTGCAAGTCCCTGTCATATGTATACTCTGCCAGGTCATAATTACAAGTGTTGGTTTCAAAATATAAGTATCAAAATCAAATCATCTATTACAAAGAAAACTCATAATCCCCGTCGATCAGGACACGACTCACATGAACCCGCCTGAGAACTGTATAAAAGAAAACGCGTCCCATCATCCTCATACTCCTGCTCTGCCTCAGGGGTTACATCATCATCTACATCTAAGACAGAGTCTGGTTGGTGTTGAAACACAGTCCCAGAATGTGGGAATGAGTGATCAACTCAGTGGAACTATACAGTAAAAGTTAACATGTTATCAAATCAATCATGCAGTAATGATAAGGCAATACAATCAAACACGTCCTAATTACTCTTGTTAATGTAAGGATGTATGTAGAAATGATGCATGCCCTCGCCTGCACTCCTTCAGCATCTTCATCTTACGGTACGCATGACAACCTCCCGCAGTGCCAACGACGCCAACGCACATGCAATGCGGTGCATGAACATGATTACCAAGTTGTTATTAATCCTTTTCATACAGCAGGATTGGGAAGCTAAGATACCTTCCTCATATTAATTCCTAAACGGTGATCCATTCTAGGGTCGTCAGTCCTAAACAATCTCATACGATCATAAGGTTCTAGGTCGCTGCAAAGGGCTCGTCACCAATCAATGCATGCCTATCATACCTTAGTTACTGCCCTAAGGCTCGTCGCCTCAACGCGGTATCAAAGTATGCTCGAGGTCACTACAAAGGGCTCGTCACCAATCAATGTAGGCCGACAGCACGAATATGGTGTCCCATACCACCATAATCGGCTCACGAGTCTGGTGTGCTCACTGGCCACTATGGGGAGGCTCGTCACCCCAGCGTAGGCCGACAGCTTGACCACGGTGTCCCATACCACCATGTCTGGCTCATGAGTCTTAGTGGATCAAGGTACAATGGTTAACAGGATTGTATTAGTGAGTTTGGTGCCCTAGATTCAAGCAATAGCGTCCATACATGGTGTACATCCACCGGGACAATCAGGTTACTTGACGAACTCGACTAACACGAGTGCACGTTAAGTTGAACGACATAGAGTGCGCAAACACCCCGTGTGGCCAAACCACTGCCGACAACCCTAATACGACTCGGGTTCGTCAAACACGTCCTACGTGGCGAAAACAACCTTAGCCACGAACTGAGGGTTTATTACCGATTCCCTGGACTATTTCATAGTCTCAAACATCTTCAATCATAACAGATATTCATACTAACAATTTAGAACAGGAATGGATCAACAAGTCTAATCATACAGTATGTGAGCATTTGAAGAAGATCAACTTAACATGAATTTATACATAAGTAGTGTTTGAATTTAAACATCAAAGAATGGAAATTCCATGTAGGAAATCATACACACCAATAGGATAGTCGAGAATCTCTTCTCAACGCCCGTAAACAGATTAATATATTACACGCTAGATCATTCAGACACAGAATAACAAGGAAGAATCTCAAGATGATTCACCAACTTCTCTCTTACTTTCTCTCTCTTTTCCTCTCTCTCTCTCTCTTAGCTAGGGTTAGAAAATTCGTATGGAATAGAGAGTGAGGGTTTTAAGGTCTTTATATAGGCCTAACATTGATGAAAATAGCCCCAGGGCCAAGGTATACTTAGGTTATAACCAAATCGGGACTATTCCGATCTAACGAAATACTTCTGGTGGTCCTTTCTCCACGTGCGGTCGGACTTAAGCTCACTGACCATGGATCTAGGTCAGGCTGAGTTTTTGTACCGATCGAATTTACAGATCAGCCGTGGCGGACCAATCTTAATTCAACGGTCACCGAAACTCGATCAGGTCCACAAGCACTATGACATGCCTGGGCCATCTTCCCTGATTCGATGGTGAATTTGGGTCAGAATCCAATGGTCAGAAAGCTTAGAATCGGCGTGCAAGCGACACGACTCAGATTTCATAAATTTATATTTAATTTATCAGCTTTCTCACACTCTTTACTCCGGACTCAAGCAAATCGACTCAAGACATCATCTGGACTTAATTTTTGAGGTGATGGCCAAGCCCAACAAAGAGATTATAATTGTCTAAGATCATCGCTATCGGACTTTCAACGTGCGGTCCAGTCTGATACAAAGTTTCCAAGTACTCCCGAGAGCAACTGGATTTAGCGTTGAATCTTAGATTTCAGGGTAACAGAGCGTTAACGATTCTACAAGTTTTGAGTCCTGCAGATCAAATTTAAAGTGATTGGTGCTAATTTCACAAGCAATTGAGTTTATCGCTAATTAACCCACACTTAACTTCTAAGGAAAATATGAGGTAGTACTCGGGTCTTTGCACGAAATTTTTCCGGTCATTACAATCTACCCTCCTTAAAGAAAAATTTCGTCCTTGAAATTCGTAACTTCTCATACTCCTCAAGGATCTGAGGGTAGCTCTTTCTGACCTCAGCTTCAGTCTCCCAAGTAGCTCTTCTTCACTATGATGCGTCCACAGTACTTTCACAAGAGGGATGACCTTGCTGCGTAATACCTGCTCCTTCCTGTCTAGGATACGTGTCGGTCGCAGTACATATGTGGCATCCTCGCTCAACTGCACTTGCTTCCAACTGATAATATGCGAAGGATCAGGAACGTACTTCTTCAGCATAAAAATATGAAATACGTTATGCACGCCCGCAAGTAGTGGGGGCAAAGCAAGGCGGTATGCTACTGCTCCCACTCGATCCAGTATTTGAAATGGACCAATAAATCTCGGCGTGAGCTTTCCCTTCTTACCAAACCATAGGACTCCTTTCATAGGAAAAACCTTAAGAAATACATGGTCTCCAACCTCAAACTCAAGCGGTCGCCGCCTCGTATCAGCGTAACTCTTCTGCCTGCTCTAGGCTGTCAGAAGTCGACGTCGAATAATGTCAACTTTCTCTGAAGTCACCTGTACCAACTCTGGGCCAATCAAACTACGCTCGCCAACTTCTGCCCAGCAGTGCGGTGCTCTACACGGGCGACCATACAATGCCTCGTAAGGAACCATGCCGATACTCGCCTGGAAGTTATTGTTATACGCAAACTCTGCATAAGGGAGAGAATCATCCCAACTGTCCTTGAAATCCAAAACACAAGCTCGCAACATGTCTTCCAGAACCTGATTCACACGTTCCGTCTGCTCATCTGTCTGCGGATGAAACGCGGTGCTGAACTTCAATTTCACACCCATCGCTTCCTGGATATGAGTCCAGAAGATAGATGTGAATCGCGTGTCCCTGTCAGACACAATCTCCAAGGGAACTCCGTGCAGACGTACAATCTCCTTGATGTACAACCTAGCCAACTCGTCTGCAGAGTATGTGACTCTGATCGGTAAGAAGTGAGCCGACTTCGTCAATTGGTCGACGATCACCCAAATAGAGTCATGTCCCTTCCTTGTTCTCGGTAACCCTGAAATAAAATCCATAGAGATGAAGTCCCACTTCCATCCTGCTATGGGCATGGGCTGAAGCAGTCCAGGAGGTCGGCGATGCTCTGCCTTGACCTGCTGGCATGTGAGACAACGAGACACGAACTCAGCAATGTGAACCTTCATGTTGCCCCACCAATAGGATCTTTTCATATCTTGATACATCTTCGTGCTACCAGGATGCATCGCAAGCTTAGAATTATGGGCTGACTCGAGAACCTCCCGTCTCAAGTCAGGAATGTCTGGGACACATAGCTGACCACGATATCGTAGGCCCCTATCTAAACCAACACTCCACTCGAAGTCCTCATCTGTACTAACCCGCTCTCTCATCTTCACCAATAGTTCATCATCTGCTTGAGCTGCAATGATCCTCTCGTCAATGAGGGACTGTACTCGAATGTGTGTGATAACCTCATACGGCTCATCCACCGTAAGTTTCTGCTCAAAGTCTCGCACAAACTCTATCATGTCCCATTCAGCTATCATTAGCGAAGCCGCAAACTCTATAGCCTTCTTGCGACTCAACGCGTCTGCCACAAGGTTTGTCTTGCCCGGATGGTATGAAACATCGAACTTAAAGTCTTTCAATGTTTCCATCCATCGGCGTTGCCTCATATTCAAGTCACGCTGCGTGAAGATATACTTAAGGCTCTTGTGGTCTCAAAAGAGCTTAAACTCCTGTCAGTAGAGGTAATGTCTCCAGAGCTTTAATGCGAATATGATAGCTGCCAACTCCAGGTAGTGTGTAAGGTAATTCTCTTCGTGTTTCCTTAACTGTCTCGAAGCATATGCAATCACCCTGTCCTTTTGCATAAGGACATAACCCAGACCAATACGAGAGGCGTTAGTATATATTGTATACTTAACCCCTTGCTCTGGCAATACTAGCACAGGGGCGGACGTCAACTTGTCCTTCAGCTCCTGAAAAGCTATTTCCACCTTTTCACTCCAAGCAAACTTCAAATCTTTTCGTGTCAACTGAGACAACGGTCTGGCTATCTTTGAGAAGTCTCTTATGAAGCGTCGATAATAGTCTGCTAGACCCAAAAAGCTCCTCACCTCAGTAACCGAACCAGGCTGCTTCCAGTCCTAAACTGCAGTTACCTTAGCGAGATCAACAGCTATCCCTTCCTTGGACACCACATGTCCTAGGAACTTGGCTTCCTCTTTTCAGAAATCACATTTCTTGAACTGCGTAAAAAGTTGATTCTTCCTGAGAGTATCCAAGACCGCTCTTAAGTGCTCATCGTGCTCTTCCCGACTCGCAGAGTATATCAAAATGTCATCGATAAAGACAATGACAAATCGGAATAAAAATGGTCGAAACACCCTTTTTATCAGATCCATGAACACGGCCGGTGCGTTCGTAAGACCGAACGACATCACAAGGAACTCATAATGGCCGAAACTAGTCCGAATGCAATCTTCTGCACGTCCTCATTCTTGACACGCAACTGATGATACCTTGACTGTAGATCAACCTTCGAAAAGTACCGTGCCCCCTTCAACTAATCAAATAGATCATCGATCCTGGGCAAGGGATACTTGTTCTTCACAGTCACCTGATTTAACCTGCGATAATCTATACATAATTGCAAGGAACCATCCTTCTTGTTGACAAACAGAACAGGTGCTCCTCAAGGAAACACACTAGGTCGAATAAAACCCAGGTTCAACAAGCCATCTATCTGCTTCCTCAATTCCTCCATTTCACTCGGAGGCATGCGATAGGTGGGCAAAGAAATAGGTGTCGCACCAGGCATGAGATCGATAGTAAAATCAATCTCGCGCTGATGGGGTAATCCAGGAATCGACTCGAACACATCTTCAAAATCCTGAACTACATGCGTGCTTTCAAGCGCCGAACTAGCAATACTCTCCAACAGAGAAGTATAATAATCAAAACGGAAAGGGTAACTGACCTGAACAGGGAAAGTAAATGTCTTGCCCTCAGGTCCATGGATTGTCACCAACCTAGCTTCATAATCAATCTCTGCTCGCATCTTCGTGAGCCAATCCATACCAAAAATGACATCGTAATGGTATAGTGGTGCGACAAATAGGTCAACAAGAATCGATCTGCTCCCTAGATTGATCAAACAACCCATACACATCTTGGTAAGATCAGAGGAGGTTCCTGTAGCGGTAGTGAGTGTCACTCCCTTCATAGTAACAGTGCCCAAACACAGGCGCTTAACTGCCGCATACGATATAATAGAGGTAGTGGACCCTATATCCACCAACAAGGAAACGGGAATACCTTGAATGTGAGCTGTCACCTCGAAAGATCTCGGTGCCAAGTCAGCCCCAGGCACTTCAGCTGTAAGCGCGTGAACTCGAGCCTGCTATGGGCGATTCGGCAGAGGAACCATTGGCCGCTAAGGTGGCCTGAAGCGAGGTACAGAAGGTCTGAAGGATGGGTGAGCTGGCGCTGAACGAAGGGGTGAAGGAGATATAACCTGAGGCATCGGACGACTGATCCTCTACGGTGGAATAAATCTACTATCCCGCATTCGCGTAAAGCAATTACGATCCGAATGCCCAATCTTCCCATAATACGAACAACGCAAGTCAGAACGCATCGGCTGAGCAGGCGGCGCTGCATGTCTCGGAGGAGAATCTGCCCGCGGCCTCTTGCCGAGAAATGGTGTACTCGGAAAGTCAGGTCGCGGTCTGAGAACCATAGGTGCTCGCATACGGGACGACTTGTCCCCGTTCTACTCAGCTCGTAGGGACATGCTCACCAACTCAGCATAAGAAGATATGCTAGCATAACACATCTTCGATCGAATCTCAGGCCTCAACCCCTTAGAAAAATGCCACATCCGCATCAACTAATCACCCAGAAGCAATGGAGCATATCGACCCAGCTCAGTAAATCGGCTCTCATACTCAGTCACCGACATTCCTCCCTTACGGAGGCGAAGGAACTCACTCTCCTTCTCGTGTCGGTACGTAACCGGGAAATACTTCTCGTGGAAGCGTGCCTCAAACGCCTGCCACGTCCACTCAAAACCCTCCGCAACTGTGTGGAGCACACTGTCCCACCATAAACTGGCCTCCTTCTCAAACATGAAGGAGGCAAGCTCGACCTGCTCAACCTCAGAATAGTGAAGCGGCCTCAGCATCTTAGAGATGCGATCAATCCAGTACTCGGCCTCCTCGGGTCTATGAGAACCCGTAAATGTGGGAGGTCGTAAGTGCTGGAATCGCTCAAATGTGCCACTCGCACTAGTATTCCCAGATGGGTGCATAGGTGAAGCAGGTGGAGTCGCCCCCATCGACTGAGCAAAGATGCCAGCCATGGAAGATAAAAACTGCTGCTGCTGGTGCTGCTTGTGCTGGATCTGCTGGTGCTGCATCAACAACATCATCTGTTCAAACCTATCAGGAGGCGGAGCGGATGAAGATGCATAGGGCGTCAACATAGATGCACGGTTCGGCTCAGGAACTGAAGGCGTGACTGGTGTAGCCATGGGTGGTATCACAGGAGGCAGCCCAGCAGCAAAATGAGACGGGCCCAACTGTGGATCTGTCTGGCTATCGCCTAGGAGAGAAACCCCGGCAAGCGACTCGCCCAAAGAGAGACAGGCCGAAGTCTTCAAACCCTTAGGAGGCATATCCTACATTCAACAGAGGATGCAACCTGTGAGATTCAACATCCACATAATCCACCCACATAACATTTACATCACAACACATGAAAAAACAACATGCATTTCATTTAACAAAATTGTCGCAATACAAGAAGTGCAGCATTACATGGATCGCGACAGAGAAAGCATGTGAGCTCATACATCTAAAGCTTCAAACCACAAAATAACTTCTAAACTACTATGCCTCTAATGGCAACACACAATAACAAACAATAAAACAGAGCAAAGGACGACTACATCTGCAGCTACTCGTCAAAATCAGGTGATGGAGGAGGGGCACCCTTATCCTGCAGACAACACAGGATAGACTTCAGAGTTCGAGACATCTTCTTAAACTTATGCTTCACGAGGCCTCGAAGATCCATAATATCCTGGCGTAGGACAGCCTGACCCTCCTCAAACCGAGCTATACGGGAATCCCTGGCGGCCTGATCTGCGCCCTGCTTTGGTGCCACAGGAGGAGAACTCTCACTCATATCCTGGTCCTCCACTTCTTCCTCATCCTGCTCTTCTTCTTCTCCTATCTCAGCTCCACCTTCGCCATAACTCTCTTCCTCATCGTTCTCAGTCTCATCCTCACTTTCTTCAAGTGAGGCTTGTCGTTGACGAGGCACAATGTCCATCTGATTAAGGGTCGTCTCATTAATATAACGAACAGGTACCGGCTTTTCTGCCCCAAGCCTGTAGCCAAACTCATGTGCAAGCTTACAGATAAGTCGGCCAAATGGGAGCAATTTAGTCCTCCTATTCGAACGAGCGATAAGAACAATCTGACGCAAGATGTACGTTGGCACACAAAGCTTCTCTCCTTGCCCCACCTGATATAGAAAATCTACCATCAGGCGCGTACACTTGCTGCGGTTGCTCCACCTTATATAAACATTGAATGTGCACATATGGTGAAGCAAGCGGAAGTCATCCGTCATGTTGGTAGCTAAAAGGCTTCTATTTGGCTGTCATTCGACCAGACAACCACACAGGAACCGCGTGCAGCGATCCCTCTCGCGCGCACTACTCAAATTCTTCTCACTAGCATGAACCTCGCCAAGCGGCACGTTCAGAAGTCGAGATATCAAAGCGACGTTGATCGTGGCCTCCCGATCTCTTCCACAAGGGATCTTGAACTGCAAAGGCTCCAGTGAAGGTTCCCGAATGTGGGCATAGAAAGTTCAGACAGTACCCACATTGGCGCGGTATTCACCCTCTAACAGGGGACATTAACCAGCCCCTTCCAGGTGCTCCAATAAGAGAAATTCACCAAATAGCCGTGGATCTACATGAGCTTCAAAAAGAATCCTATGGCTTTCATAAACTCCATGAGATAAGTCCGTCAACAAGGTTCTTCCAACGGGAGCTTGAAGATCGAGGTCCCGTTTTGTCTGAAACTCTCGAGTGGCGGTTGTGCTCGCGGCGGCACCTCTCGGCCTCCGTGCACGGGTTGGGCGGCTAGGCCCGGCTTCTTCAATAGGCGCTCTCTTCTTCCCCATGAAAGAGAGAATGGAGGAGATGAAAAATATGGCCGTAACAAGCTCAAATAGGGCCATGAAAAATGAGAGAAAAGAGAGAAATGGGAAGAATGGTGAAGCTTCCACGAATTTGAGACCCAAAGGAAGGATTTGAGTGCTCAAATGGAAAGAAAAAAGAGAAAAACAGTAATGGAGGTGGGTTTTGAGATGGGTAGGATGGGGATGCACGAAAATGGAAGAAGAAAGGATTTGGGGAGGGATTTTTGTGGGATTTTGAGAAAAATTTCAAGAAAAGGGAAGCTTGGAGGGTGACTTTATGAAGGAAAGAGGGTTTAGGAAGGGTTAAAATCATGAAACCCTGGATGAGTGGGCCACACAAGACCCCACATGTGTCAGCCCGAGCCGGCCCGCCCGACCTGGCCCACTGGGCGGCGAGGGCTCGCCGAACCGGCGAGGTCATCGCCGGTCTCTGGACGGTCCGGCGATGACTCGCCGTTTGGGCGAGGTTCTCCTGGCCCCTATGCTCCAAAATGATGTGGGTCCCCCCTGGGTCTCCCTGGAATTGCCCCGATTGGGCCCTTAGTCCGATCCGATGCTAATCGGGCCACTAAGAATAGAATCTGATACAAATACACTATTACCGACTTTCTAATGGCTGGAAAGGGATGATACACCGTTTAAACCCGTCAATGGACGGTTTAGAAGAAATTTGGGGTCACTGTGTGTGATCAGGAGTGTGCATAGACTCGATTTCGGCGATCATTTTCAGTAAACTTTCACCGATAAGAGCAACTGGAAACCTACACAGACTCTAGAATAAGCTCGCACCCTCGTACACTAAGGTAGCGATAGCGTGCATTGTGTGACCATAACCCAGGTCCGGTTTAATCCAAATCATGCTCTGATACCAACTTGTAACGCCCTAAAATTCGAGGGTCGAGCATAACTCAGCTCCTGAGATTCAAAACATCACTTATGTAACATATTTAATGATGGATGTATGTTGTCTATATGAGTGCATAAAACAAGGAATAGATTAAGCCAAACTGCAAACATAATTTAGGGATAAATGAAAGACGCAAGCGGAAGACTTAAAGGAATATATGTGTACATGTGCAAGTCCCTATCATATGTATACTCTGCCAAGTCATAATTACAAGTGTTGGTTTCAAAATATAAGTATCAAAATCAAATCATCTATTACAAAGAAAACCCAGAATCCCCATCGATCAGGACACGGCTCACATGAACCCGCCTGAGAATTGCATAAAAGAAAACGCGTCCTCATCATCCTCATACTCCTGCTCTGCCTCAGGGGTCGCGTCATTATCTGCATCTAAGACAGAGTTTGGTTGGTGTTGAAAGATCGTCCCAGAATGTGGGAATGAGTGATCAACTCAGTGGAACTATACAGTAAAAGTTGACATGTTATCAAATCAATCATGCAGCAATGATAAGGCAATACAATCAAACATGTCCTAATTACTCTTGTTAATACAAGGATGTATGTAGAAATGATGCATGCCCTCGCCTGCACTCCCTCAGCGTCTTCATCTTACGGTACGCATGATAACCTCCCGCAGTGCTAACGACGCCAACGCACATGCAATGCGGTGCATGAACATGATTACCAAGTTGTTATTAATCCTTTTCATACAACAGGATTGAGAAGCTAAGGTACCTTCCTCATATTAATTCCCAAACGGTGATCCATTCTAGGGTCGTCAGTCCTAGACAATCTCATACGATCATAAGGTTCTAGGTCACTGCAAAGGGCTCGTCACCAATCAATGCATGCCTATCATACCTTAGTTACTACCCTAAGGCTCGTCGCCTCAACGCAGTATCAAAGTATGCTCGAGGTCACTACAAAGGGCTCGTCACCAATCAATGTAGGCCGACAACACGAATATGGTGTCCCATACCACCATAATCGGCTCACGAGTCTGGTGTGCTCACTGGCCACTACAGGGAGGCTCGTCACCCCAGCGTAGGCCGACAGCTCGACCACGGTGTCCCATACCACCATGCCCGGCTCATGAGTCTTAGCGGATCAAGGTACAATGGTTAACGGGATTGCATTGGTAAGTTTGGTACCCTAGATTCAAGCAATAGCGTCCATACATAGTGTACATCTACCGAGACAATCGGGTTACTTAACGAACTCGACTAGCACGAGCGCACGTTGAGTTGAATGACATAGAGTGCGCAAACACCCCGTGTGGCCAAACCATTGCCGACAATCCTAATACGACTCGGGTTCGTCAAACACGTCCTACGTGGTGAAAACAACCTCGGCCACGAACTCAGGGTTTGTTATCGATTCCCTGGACTATTTCATAGTCCCAAACATCTTCAATCATAACAGATATTCATACTAACAATTTAGAACAGGAATGGATCAACAAGTCTAATCATACAGTATTTCAGCATTTGAAGAAGATCAACTTAACATGAATTTATACATAAGTAGTGTTTGAATTTAAACATCAAAGAATGGAAATTCCATGTAGGAAATCATACACACCAATAGGATAGTTGAGAATCTCTTCTCAACACCCGTAAATAGATTAATATATTACACGCTAGATCATTCAGACATTTCTACAAACACTTAAACTACATATTGCAACTTACATGACGTGTGTTGGTGAGAACACACATTTGGACAATTCCTTTTGCCAAGGAGTTGACACACATGCAACTAGCACAAATACACGATAATTTATCATGGCAAACACATGCTCATATTTCATACGTATACGATACTTTCTACATATACAAGGAATACACAAATCTCAATATATATCATATATATCAGGAACCCAATATAAACATAGCATTTAGCATGTGAAATTACACCCACAACAAGAATAAACCATTAACCGACATTGAAAGCCTTGAAAACCATAACCTATACGAATATAGTCCGCACCTTAAACCAGAAAAAGTGCACAGATCTGATTCAGACGATAAGTCTTCGTCAACGGCGCTAAGACAACCTAAGGCATGAATAAAAATAAGCTACATCAACACTTAGACAAGTCCAAGCTCTAAAATAGGTTAGGGTTTGATTGACTTACCCAAGAATGAACTTAGAATCGCCGGAATAACGATTCAAAAGTGATGGTTTAAAGACACAGAATAACAAGGAAGAATCTCAAGATGATTCACCAACTTCTCTCTTACTTTCTCTCTTTTTTTTTCTCTCTCTCTCTCTCCTAGCTAGGGTTAGAAAATTCATATGGAATAGAGAGTGAGGGTTTTAAGGTCTTTATATAGGCCTAACATTGATGAAAATAGCCCCAGGGCCAAGGTATACTTAGGTTATAACCAAATCGGGACTATTTCGATCCAACGAAACACTTCTTGTGGTCCTTTCTCCACGTGCGGTCGGACTTAAGCTCACTGACCATGGATCTAGGTCAGGCTGAGTTTTTGTACCGATTGAATTTACAGATCAGCCGTGGCGGACCAATCTTAATTCAACGGTCACCGAAACTCGATCAGGTCCACAAGCACTATGACATGCCTGGGTCATCTTCCCTGATCCGAGGGTGAATTTGGGTCAGAATCCAATGGTCAGAAAGCTTAGAATCGGCGTGCAAGCGACACGACTCAGATTTCATAAATTTATATTTAATTTATCAGTTTTCTCACACTCTTTACTCCGGACTCAAGCAAATCGACTCAGGACATCATCTGGACTTGATTTTTGAGGTTATGGCCAAGCCCAACAAAGAGATTATAATTGTCTAAGATCATCGCTATCGGACTTTCGACGCACGGTCCAAGTCTGATACAAAGTTTCCAAGTACTCCCGAGAGCAACTGGATTTAGCGTTGAATCCTAGATTTCAAGGTAATATAGCATTAACGATTCTATAGGTTTTGAGTCCTGCAGATCAAATTTAAAGTGATTGGTGCTAATTTCACAAGCAATTGAGTTTAGCGCTAATTAACCCACACTTAACTTCTAAGGAAAATATGAGGTAGTACTCGGGTCTTTGCACGAAATTTTTCAGGTCATTACAGTTTTTTTTAATTTTTTTTCCTTTCATCCAGGTCCGTGTGACCTCGTAAAGAGGTTAGATGGCAAATATATCTTATGGTGGACCTTAGGAACGTTTCAACCATAGCTTCAGATATGCCTCATTTTTTAGCTCGTGCTCTGAAATGATCTTAAAAAAAATTAATGGATAGCATGGATATTAAAGATGTTTAACAAAACAATGATCAATGGCTGAAATCCTCCTTATCGTATGGAGGAGATAACTTCTGATTATATAAAAAATAATTACACTTGTGTGATCCTATATAATAGGAAAGAATCAAATACAAATATTTAAAAATATTTGTACATATCTCTACAGCTATACAAGGTGGTAATCCAAAATGGAATATAGCAAATATCATAGAGAATCATTCGATTCTCCCTTATCACCCCCTTGCAAGGTGAGCGTGGTAGAAGGGATAACGCTGAGCTTGCATCGAAATATAAAGAACTGAGGCTTAGTGATGCCTTTGGTCAACGAATCAGCAAGTTACAGATGTGAAGGGACAAAAGTAACTTTCAAAGTGCCATTAGCAACAAGTTCACGAACAAAATGGTAGTCGATCGCAATATGTTTTGACCGAGGACGAGTAACCGAATTGACAGCCATAAAAATTGCACTTTGATTGTCGCAAAGAATTTTAGGTGGCGCTAGAGGTGTAACATGAAGGTCCCGAAGCAGTTGAATAATCCAGGCAATATCAGCAGTGACAACAGCTAAGGAGCGATATTCTGCTTCTGCACTTGAAAGAGAGACAGTGCTTTGTTTCTTAGAGGACCAAGAGACTAAATTGGTGCCAAAAAAGATAGCACTACCAGTAGTAGAGCGGTGGGTATCAGGACATCCAGCCCAGTCCACATCAGAGTAGGCAAGAAGATCACGAGTGGATTGTTTATGGAGTTGAAGTCCATGATGAGAAGTGCCCTTAACATAGCGCAAAATACGCTTGAGAGCATGAAAGTGGTCCTCGGTGGGAGCATGCATGAACTGGCATATAGAATTCACACTGAAGGAGAGATCAGGCCTGGTGATAGTCAAGTATTGAAGAGCACCGGTAAGAGAACAAACATAGTAGGGTCGGAGAACAGCTTTCCTTCGGCTGAGAGGTGCTAACCGACGACAAAGGGTGTAGAAATAGGTTTAGCATCAATCATGGAAGCACGTTGCAAGAGATCAAGAGCATACTTCGTTTGACTGAGAAACAAACCCTTCTCATTAGCTTGAACTTCAACGCCGAGAAAATAATGAAGATCACCCAAATCCTTCATGGAGAATTCCTTGAAAAGCCGAGTAATAAGGGTTTGAACCATAGAAGTATTACTTCCAGTGATGACCATGTCATCAACATAAAGAAGTAGGTAAATAGTCCCAAGCGAGGAGTGATAGACAAACAACGAAGAATCAGCCTGACTGGAGAGAAACCCAAGTTGAAGCAGAAAAGAGCTAAAGCGATGAAACCAAGCTCGAGGAGCTTGTTTCAAGCCATAAAGAGCTCGCTTCAGGAGACAAACATGCCGAGGGAACTGTGGATCAGTGTAGCCAGGCGGTTGTTCCATGTACACCTCTTCATTGAGAAAACCATGCAGAAAAGCGTTTTTAACATCTAACTGATGTAAACGCCATCCAGAAGTAACAGCCAAGGACAAAATGATTCAGACTGTAGAAGGGCGCACCACAGGGCTAAAGGTGTCACCAAAGTCAAGGCCATGAATCTGAGAAAATCCTTGAGCCACAAGATGTGCCTTATGGCGCTCAATAGACCCATCAGAGCGAAGTTTGGTTTTGAAAATCCAGCGACAGCCAACCACATTATGACGCTTAGGACGAGGTACAAGAACCCACGTATCATTTTTCTTCAAAGCTTGAATTTCATCATCCATAGCCAAGAGCCATTCAGGGTGTTTTGTAGCAGACTTGAAGCCCCGAGGGTCTTTGAGAGCAAGAAGTGCCTAAAAAGACCGAGAAGAAGACAAAACAGTCATAGCATGATATAACCGTGGTTTGAATATACCATCTTTACCTCTGGTAATCATCGGATGGCTAGAAGTGGTCACACGAGGAACAGAAGACACGGGTGGAGGAGTAGTTGAGTCCGGAGCTGCAGAATCCGAGAGAGGTTCCACGGGAAGAGGAACCTGCGGATCAAGGGGAGGATTCGAGGACAGGCGTGGAGAATCACTGCACGGCAGACATGGTGAACTCGAAAAAGATGGTGAAGTCAAAGAATCAGAAGAACCAACATTAGAAGAACTAGAAACACACTCCTGACAATCAGAAAAATGAGTATAGTCAATGTTGGGCTGCAGATGTTGCACAGAATCGCCATTATAAGGAAAAATATTTTCATAAAACTACACATGTCGAGAAATGTAGACACGGTGTGTCTTTCGGTCTAAGCACCTGAATCCTTTATAAAGGGTACTGTAACCTAAAAAGACACAAGGAGCAGATTTTGGAGATAATTTATTAGGTGAGTAATCTCTCAAATAAGGGAAGCAAAGACACCCAAAAGTGCAAAGCATAGAGTAATCTGGTTGCTTACCAAACAAGAGCTCAAGGAGTTTTGCCATCAAGGGACGGTGACGAGAGTTAGTTAATGAGAAAGACGGCAGTAGAGAAGGCCTCAACCCACAAAGAGAGCGGCACACGCTCATGAAACATAAGGGTAAGACCCATTTCTGTGACATGGCGATGCTTGCGTTCGGCAATGCCGTTCTGGCTAGGAGTGTAAGGACATGCCAGACGAAGAACAATGCCACAAGAGTGCAGATGGGAGCGGAATTTATTATTTGTAAATTCGGTTCCACCATCGCACTGATACGATTTAATTTTTGCTAAAAATTGCATCTCAATATAACGTTGTAAATGGATGAAAGTATCTAAAAATCAAATTTGTGTTTCAACGGGAATATCCAACTAAATCTGGTACAATCATCAATAAACACCGCATAGTATTTATATCCAGTAAAAGAGAGAACTGGTGATGGACCCCATAAGTCACGGTGTAAATGATCAAAAGGCATGGCACAACGTTCATCATTTAGAGAAAAAGGTAAACTGTGGCTTTTGCCAAGTCTATAACCAACACAAATTTCAGAATCAATGTTCACCAATTTATTACTACAAGAAATATATCCTAATCTAGAAAGAGAAGCAACAATACGATAGTGTGGATGACCAAGGCGAGCATGCCATAAGCGAACAGAGGCTTGCGGTGGAGGAGAAGTGGTGGACACGAAAGCATGATGACGACGATCCAACACGTAGAGACCATTTTCACATCTTCCGACTCCCAGTACCGTTCTTGTGACCCGATCCTGTATGGTAAAACCAGAGGAAGAAAAGGTAACAAAACAATTATTGTCTTTAGTAAGCTGACTAATAGAAATAAGATTTTTCTTAATGCTAGGAACAACTAAGACATTTGATAAAAGAAGGGGACTGGATGGAACAAGAGATGAAATGGAACCAGTATGAGAGATTGCTAAAGACTGACCATTTCCAACCATGACACGTTCATTACCAGAGTAGATAGCCGGTTGATCCACACCCTCAGTGTCGCTTGTCATGTGGGACGTTGCACCAGAGTCAGGGAACCATTCAGAGTCATTCAGAGCTTGAACCGAGCAGGTAGAAAGTGCTTCAGCAAGATTAGCCGATTGCTTCTTCTTGAGTTTCAAGAAGCTCCAACAACGTTTGGCCAAGTGTCCCTCCTTGTCACACAATTGACAGTGAACAGAGGAGGTGGATGACGACTTTGAATTGGTAGAGGTTGTAGAAAAGGTTGAAGACCGATTCTTCCCTTTCTTAGCTCCTATCGCTTTGTAAGTTTGCTGCACATAATAGGCAGAGTTGGAAGACGAGTGGGAGACCGACCGTTCAAAAATCTCATGGCTCAAAGCTTTCGAAATAATCTCTGCAAAAGAGGGTAGCAGAAGCTGTGACATCATGGTGGTAGAGAAGATCTTGTAGTCGGGTCCCAATGCTCATAAATACCAGTGGACTTTATCCATGTCGTCAATGGGACGACCAATAGCAGCCAGTTGATCACAAAGACCTTTAAAGGTGCGAGAAAACTCAGCAATGGATTGAGAGCCGCGTTGCATCAACTGGAGTTCATCCTTGAGTTGCAGTTCTCGAGCCTTCGACCGGTGCGAGAATGAGACTTCAAGAGCGCGCCAAGCCTCATGGGAATGATGTAAACCCAGTACCTCACTCATAGACTCCTCTGTAAGAGAAGAATAGAGTAAACTGAGCAACATCTGATCAGTATGCAGCCAAGAGGTATAAGCAGGATTTGGCGTTGTGGTGCCAGCAGAGGTAGTAATCGTGATAGAAGGAGCCGTGATGCTACCGTCCAAATAGCCAAAAAGCTCTTGACTGGCTAACAGAGGAACAAACTGATTTCTCCACAATAAGTAATTGGAGGAGGTCAGTTTAATGGTGAGCATATGCACCATTGTGTTGAGCGGAAGAGTAGGAGATGAAGAAGCCGAAACAGCCATGGTGAAAACTTGCTCTGATACCATAAAGATGTTTAACAAAACAATGATCAATGGCTGAAATCCTCCTTATCGTATGGAGGAGATAACTTCTGATTATATACAAAATAATTACACTTGTGTGATCCTATATAATAGGAAAGAATCAAATACAAATATTCAAAAATATTTGTACATATCTCTACAGCTATACAAGGTGGCAATCCAAAATGGAATATGGCAAATATCATGGAGAATCATTCGATTCTCCCTTATCAGACATAACAAATAAATCATGGTGGGGCCAAAGAAATTCCACATATCAAAAGTTCTGTTGTGTATCACGCAGTATATTAAAATAGAGATGGGTTAGAATTTGCCTCCTCACTGAATTGTTATTTTTAAACAAATGAAAACCATTACACCCTTTCTAAAATAAATAAAAATAATGGAAATAGAGTATTTCAGTAAGTCATGAAAAAGGAGTGAATGGAACAAACGATCCTGCCAACAACACAACAGATGCTTATAGCTTACTTCACCGTCATTTTCTTGGCACTATACAAGCTTGCAAGGGTTTCTTCATAACGTAGTCTATGTCCATCTCCATACTCTCAGCCATGTCCACTTCATCTCCTGCCACGGCCTTCCACTCAAACTCCTTGATCAGATGGGCCACCATGTATTCCAAATGAAACATTCCAAGTCCCATCCCTGGGCAGACTCTCCTTCCTGCACCAAATGGGATCATCTTGATCTCCCTCGTTCCAGTAAGATCGACACTTTCCCTACCTCCCATGAACCTCTCCGCCTTGAACTCCAGTGGATCTTGCCAGACCTTTCCATCCAAACCCATACTTACCAGCATGAAATTCACATAAGTATTTTTGGGTATGGTATATCCTTCCAAGCTTATATCCTCCGAAACCCTATGTGGAAGCAATGTATGTATGGGTGGATGCCTACGAAGAGTCTCCAAGATCACTGCCTTGAGATAAGGCATTTTTTTGAGGTCTTCTTCATTGATAACCCCTCCATTTTTCTGAGTGACTCTCTCAATCTCCTCAAACAACTTGGCTTGTACATCTGGGTATTTGACCAGGTTCGCCATTGCCCATTGCAATGACGACACTACGGTAGAAACACCGGCAGTGAGAAATTCATAGCAGAGTGTGGTGACTTCAGACTCCTTGAGTTTCCCACCTCCTGGAAGGTCCAATGAAAGTAGTGAATCTGCATAAGAAAAGATGCCATCTTTCTTGTTTTCCTCCATTTTATGTGCTCTGGTTTGTACCATGGGGATGGGGTTGGTGACCAGCCTTGTACGGATTGCTAGCATCTCCTTCCACCGTTGGGGGAAGAGATACTTGCCGAATTTTGGGAATATATGGAAGACCATGAACCTATTCAAATTCTGATGACTTAGCCGTATTGCTTCCAATTGTTCAGCTACGTACAGCCTCGTCATCCAGCTTCACTCCGAAGCACATGGACAAGGCAAGGGAAAACAATACATGTCCAAAGGTCTCTAGAGGTTGGACAACATCTTCTGCTTCATGAGCTTCGTTCTTGAGCTTATGGAGCCGTACTTGTCATGGAGCTTCTTTAGCTGGGGCTCTATCTCCCCAAGGCCGATTTGGTGCAAGTTGCCTACTACAGGAAGCGGCATAGGGCCTGGTAGAAGACTCTTTCTCTTCCTCATCTCTTCTAAAAATCCGAAAAATATTTTGAGTGTGATGCATACAAAGAAGGAGAATGTGAGTACTAACACCCATCCAGCCATTGGTGAGAATAAGATATTTGGTGAAAAGAGAGAAAGAAAGAAGAGAGGAGAAAGAGAGATGCACCGAGGAAAGAAAGGAAAGGATTCTTGGGTTTTGCTGAATGTGGCTCTTGCTACTACTACTTACAGAGGGTGGTGGTGGTGCTTGTGGTATTAAGGTAACATATCTTTCATATATTTCTTTCAAACTAGGCGTGCGGCTTTGATTTTAGGTTTAATTAAACGAGAGAGAGAGAGAGAGAGAGAGAGAGAGATTATTTGACATCAGTGATGAGCCTCATCAACAATCGGGCAAGCGATAATGTACAATATTCCTATTCACTGTTTTGGTATATTTGGCTAACCTGATAGAAGATTGATCTAATTGCTTAATTGGATGACATGCATGGATGGACTCACCTGGTACATAAGGCTTGATATCCAGCACGTGAGTGTAGAAGGGTGCATGTAAGGGTAACAATTAAAACAATGACAATGCACATGCTTTGCCTATAGGACAGTCGTATTGGTTGTACAATTAAATTCTCCCTGATTTTGTTGGCACTTTCCAGTCACGTGTAATGTGCACATATATATATATATATATATATATATATATATATATATATATATATATATATATATATATATATATATGCGGTGGAGCTCATGGGAACTTCCCGTGAGGTTGAATTGTGTGGGCCCCATTGTGATGCGTGTCGAACATCTACCCCATCAGTCAGATGCACCATTCCATGGTGGGCCTGGGGCTTAAAAATCAAGTCAACCGGTGACTTGTGTGGGCCACACCATATACAAAAGTTGAGAGGGGTTGCCCTCCATTAAAACATTCATAATCATTTGTTGGACCTATCGAGATGTGATTCATAAATCTAGCCCATCCATTATGTGTGTACCACTCGAATGAGGGGTCAGACCAAGTTTCAAATGCATCCAAATTTCAGGTGGGCCCCACCAAGTGCTTTTACATGCTTTAGGCTTGTCTTCATATGATTTTAGATGGTATGGGCCACCTGAGTCCCGTATACTGATTTTTGGGATATCTCATAATTTAAAGGGGACTCATCAAATACACGGTGTAGATGTCCGACATGCATCACGGTGGGGCGGGGCCCATGCCCACACAACTCGACTTTATGGGAAGTTCCCATGAGCACGACCGCATAGAACCTTTTCCCGTATATGTGTGTGTGTGCGTGCGCTAACCTAAGCACCAGTTCACATGGAACTTGTATGAACTTTTAAAAGAACCCATCATATGTGATTTAACCCCAAAATCCGAACAGTCCACATGAAGCAGCACCTCATGAGACACCCCTGACTCAATTTTTACTTTGATTCGAAACTCCGGTGGGCCATGAAAAATGAAAACAGTTTCCTCCCTTGATTTGCATTTCTCTTTGCTATGGCCCACCAGAAATTTAGATAAGGGTGAAAACTTATCCATTGGGGTTTCATGGGATTCCGCATCACATGGACCGTTCGAATTAGACGCCCATGACACATGTGACCGTTCGAATTAGATGCCCATGACACGTGTGCAAAGGTGGGCACGTGTGCAGGTGAGCATGAGTCATATATATATATATATATATATATATATATATATATATATATATATATATATATATATATATATATTATATATATATATATATATATATATATATATATATATATATATATATATATATATATTGACCATATTTTGAGAAGATCTATTGCTTACTCAGATACTTGGATACTTGTAGAAATTTATAATAATCACACAATAATTAAAAGGTGGGGTTCTTCCTTTTAAAATGAGTTGATTTGTGCCTTCCAAAGAAAGGATTTTTTTTAGAGCACCTGTGCAATTACATAAAAGAAAAAACTTACAATTAGCCACTAGTAGTAACTATAAAAATGCATCTTTTGAAAGAACTGCATAACATTAAATACAAGACAAATCCAGTGTATAAGCATAAATTTAGATTACAACAAAAAGACTATACCTAAGAATTAGTATTAGTGGATTATCGCTACTCCTAAGATAGAACGAGAAAAAGTAAATTGATAAATTTGTTTGGTTGATTGGCATAAGACTAGGGTAGTTTGTTGTATTGAATTCCTATACTATTTATAAAGTTCTATTGTAATTTGTTATTTCAGATACTTCTTTCATTATTGCAACAGTTATAGTAGTTAAAAACTTTTATCTAAATACTTCTTTTGTTATGTTTTCCTTTTGTGATTGTTCTTATTCTGTAGACCAATTTCTATGTATCTTGGTTACCTTATGTATTTTGAATTACTCGACTATATTTCTCTTTTCGCTTATTAAATTTTGGATAACTCCGTCACATTCCTCCGTTGACCATCCAATGACGTATAAAACTATCAATTATAATTTCACAAAAAATTCTCCAAATATCTTGTAGATATTTGTATCCCCTCATTTTTCTAGTATAATCAATGCCACATGTCACCCTCTATTAGTGTAACGTTCCGGATTTTTTGCCAACTTGGAGTTAAACATCCTTGCGCAATGGGTCGATCATAACCCCTTATTGACTTCTCAGAACTCAATCCTAAAGCCTCAATCCCCTTTCAACCCTTTTCCTTCAAAATCTCCCCTTTCACCATCTTATTCTTCAAATTTTTCTAAGTACTTTCTTATTACACACAACTCCTAAAGTTTAAATGATGAAGAACAATACTTAAACTAAAATTTACTATGAATAGTGAATATATAAATAAAATGAATTTTTGACCATTAACCATTTGGAATTTCATGAAATAAATAAATTATTTGGATAGAGCAGCTTCTCCTACCTAAAAATCATATATTACATGTCGAATAACTCATTCTGATTTGTAAAATATACCCATTTCAAATATTGGGTGCCAAAACCACCACCGAACAGCACAGCCGACCGCAACGCCATCGCGTCGACCGCGATGCATCACCAGTGCACCAAAATTTGGTAGATCCTCGCCGTGAGTTTCTGCACTCTTCGACCGACTTCAAAAAGTCATGTCTCCCTCAGTATAACTCCAATTTAGGTGATTCAAAAGTCATATTGAAGTCTGATAAGTCTATTTTCATATTAAAATAAGTAAAAAAATATAATAAAAATTTTAATATAGTTGAATCTAGGTTGATGTGACAACTATTCAAAAATTATTAGTTCGGACAGCTGCTACTTCTAGAATTTTTAGAATTTTTCTACGATACAAAATCTAATGAAATTTGGTAAAGATAAAGTAGACTTGATGATGAACTATTAAAAAAATAATTAAAATAATATGCTAACTAAAAGTGCCAAAAAGGGGCATAGAACTACGGTATGACCTTATTCTGTCGTAATTAGGGCAAATTTTAGTTAAGTGCTAAACTAAACAATTGATGGAATTAGCTTGAATCACTTTCTATATAAACTATAAAACCCAAAACTATTAAAATCACTAACTCAACATTACTTAAAAACCTGAGAGCAATCTCAAAACCCCGTTGCTCTCAGGAGCATATTGAAACTCCGTATCAGACCTGGACCGCGCGTTGAAAGTCCGATTATCACGAAACTATAAGGTTATGACCATGTTATTAGGCTTGACAACCATCGTGGGAATCGAGCCCAAACAATATCCAGAACCGCACAACATGAGCCTTGACCAAAGTGTGTGAGAAACGTGAATACCTTTGGAAAACAAAAAGAAACTTAAGTGAATTGGGCCATTCGCTTACGGGTGAAATTAAAGATTTCAGACCGTCAGATTCTGACCAAACTTCACCCATAGATTAGGAAAATTTCACTGCATGAGTTCGTATACTTGTGGCCTTGATCGAGTGTGTATGACCATTGAACTGATACAGGTCCTCCACTGTCGATCTGCTAATCCGATCGGACCGAAATCACATCCTAGCCTAGATCCATTGTCAGAAAACTTACTCTGTGACATAGACAGGTAATGGACCTCCAGATGAATCCCGTTAGCCCGAAACAGACACCTTTTGGCTATAACCCAAGTATACCATGGCCCTGGGGCCATTTGCATCAGTTATGGGCCTATATAATGCCCTTAAACCACCCTTCTCTCATTCCATACAATTTTCTCAAATCCTAGATGAGAGAAGAGAGGAAAGAGGAGGAAAGAGTGAGGAGAAGAGAAAGAGATAGAGAGATCATTGCTGGGATTCACTCCTACATCTCCATACGCCGAATCGCCACCCCACCATCGCTACACCATCGATTCTAACTTCGATTTGGGTAAGAAATCATAACCTTAATCTTGATTTAGGAATTCAAATAGAGTAATCAATGTAATAGCTAACCTGTTTCGTGATTTAGGTACCCATTGTTCTGTATATAGGAGCGTAGGATTCGAACTGAGTTCAAAACGAGTCAACCGACAAAAGGTGCAAACTATAAATATTTAGGTTATGGTTTTCAAGACTTTCAATGTTAGTTAATGATTTATATCTGACTTGATTGCTGCCATATAATCTTAGTTACGATGTATTCGATAATTTTTATATGTGTGTAAACTATGTAAATATATGATGCATTCCATGTGTTTGTTGAAATGTTCGAATGAATATGAAATCATGATTTGTTCTTGCCATGACTATTAACCTAGAATACATGATTTTTGTATGTATGACAACTCCTTTGTGAAAGGATTTGCCATAATTTATGCTATAACTAATTTAGTTCATATATGTGGTAATGTGTAGTCTAAGTGTTTGATAAAATATCTGAATAAGAAATTGTCCGATGAATTGTATTTATTAAAGGCTTTGAGATAAGATTCTCAACTACCTTATCTAGATGTATAATTTCCTTCATGTAGTCTTAATTTCAACTACGTGATTTATGTATAAAATGCATATGTATAACAACATGTTCTATGTGTTTGATAAAATATCTGAATGAGATATTGTTTGATGAATTGTATTTAATAAGGGTGTTGAGATAGAATTCTCAATTACCTTATCTATATGTATAATTTCCTTCATATAATCTTAGCATAAATAGCAGACCATAATATTAAGGACGTCACGCTAATGTTAGTCACTATAAATGAAACTACCATTAATGATATTAACATGGTATCCATTATTCAAAAATATTATCTTTAAATAATAAATTATATTATTTCATTACCATTGTAATACTCATTATAACTAGGGTCGCAAATATTAATTTTATCATTTGCGTTAAAATGTAATTAGCCATATTATTACATTGTGTTGAACCACACATACATTGTAGTACAGTGATTAGCATTTAACTCATAGAATCTAAGTCCAGGACTAAACCCTAGGATGAAGCCCTAACTCTACACTAAAACCCTAAAGATAAGTAATTAAAACCCTAGGCTATGATCTTAAACCCTAGGTAGTAGATAGAACTTGGATCTAATTGTACAAGTTCCTGATTTATGGTAGGACTTGACTTTAAGGGAACGCGCATTCCCTAGCGATGATTAAAGGCAAGTCGACAAATAAGGTGATGATTTCTTCCCCTTGAGCTTTCCACTTTCTCATTAGCTTAAGTGATAGTTTTTATTTTAATTTCGATTGTTAATTGATATCTTTACCCTATAATTACATGTGTTAATTGTTAGAATTGAAATGCTAGATAACATTCTTAATAATTATCTTGCATATTTTCTTATGTTCGTGGATTACTTGTGGATTATTTATAGAACTTAAACTGGTACGTTAGTGGGAAACCCCCACTTATAAACGTACACCCATACTTGGGATGTAACGTGATTGATTGTGATTGTAATGGGCCTTTGACTAGTGGTTACTTGAATGATGTTTAAAATGGAATATTGATGTGGGCCTACCATCCAGGGGTTGTTGTGTCTAAGTAGTTTTTGAGGATGATCTTATATTTGCTCCATGTGGCCCATTGATATCTGTCTTATGTGGCTTTATTTGGTATTTGCCCTATATGGGTTCGATGTATGATTTGGTGCAACCATGTGATGGTGAGCCCCATATACTGGATTATGATTGACCACTAGTCGACGGGTTCCATTAAACATCCTAAGGTAGTAGCCTCATGAGCCGAGGATGGTGGTATAGGACCTATGCCCGAGTTGTCGGCCTATGCTGGGTGACAAACCCCCCATAGTGACCTTTGAGCTTTCTTAAAATGATTGTTTGGAATTGGAATAATAATGATTGGGCTAATCATACATTTTTATAGCATATGGTCTTTTCCAGGTGATTAAATTCTCCTTAGGCGATCTATACTTTATGGTCATTTCTGGGTGATCAAATTCTCCTTGGACGATCTATACTTTATAGTTTTTTTCGGGTGATCAAATTCTCCTTGGGCAATTTATACTTTATGGTCTTTTCTGATTGATTAAATTCTCCTTGGGCGATCTATGGTCTTTTCCGAGTGATTAAATTCTCCTTGGGCGAATTATGTTTTATGGTCTTTTTCGGGTGATTAAATTCTCCTTGGGCGACCTATGTATTATGGTCTTTTTTCGGGTGATTAAATTCTCCTTGGGCGATCTATGTTTTATGGTCTTTTCCAGGTGATTAACTCTTCCTTGGGTGATCTATATATTATGGTCTTTTTCGGGTGATTAAATTCTCATTGGGCGATCTATGTATTGTGGTCCTTTCTAGGTGATTAAAGTCTTCTTGGGCGATCTATATATTATGGTCTTTCCCAGGTAGCTGGTTCTTCTTGGGCGTACCTTTGTGTATTTTTCTAGGTAACTAGTTCTCCTAGGGCGACCTTTTATTTTGACAGCAGGATGTGCATCCCTAGGTCAATGATGCATTCACGCATCCATGCATTTAATAAGACTGCATCATGTATTATTTTATATGTCTTGCCATGTCTTTATCACTATGCTTACTTAATGCGACGGTGTGTAATCTTAAGGAGAATTCACACTGAGCTGGCCACTCATTCATCAAATATATAACCGTATAGGTAGTGCAGGTGGCCTAGTTGATATTTATGTAGAGCAGGGTGCAATCACCAAGGATGCATGATTGTACTGCTAAGAGTTGCTACAAATTTTATAGTTTAAGATTTATTATAATGTATTTTGTTTCATATGCAATGTTATCTCATTTTGTAATTGTAAGTATTAGGACATTGGTTTGTATAAGTCATTATGGGCAGTCGCTCGAAATTTTTTAATATAAATGCAAATTTTTCATTATATTGATTTGTCCATTCTACGCTTATCTGTTAACTCTGATAAAAGAATATATATATATATATATATACACACACACACACACGTGTAATTTGGCACTTTAAATGTTAACACTCGGGTTTTTGGGAAACGGGTCATATACTCGGGTCCTGAGAACACGGGGCGTTACAGTTGTGAACTCGTTTATTTCATTGATCAATCAAATTATGAATTTTATAGAATTTATTTTCTATTTTACTTGCTTTTTCCTTGTAGATTCAAGAAGTCTACGTGAGGAGTCCATAGAAGCTTCGTGGATTTGGAGTAGTTATCCTTGAGGAAGACGGTGATCCACCATATCATGTTAGTCCCAGTGTCAATTGTGGACCCTACAAAGCTTTTTGTTAGGAGCATAGCCTCACCAAATGTGAGGCCATCTTGACACATTTATTTCATAAGCATGGTGTGAGCTAAAAATGAAGCATATCTAATTCTCAAGTCAACCACATGAAACAGCAGCAACGGAATGCCCACTCTTAAAAACTCCAGGACCACCTTAATGCCTAATCGTATTTTTTATTTTCTATCCAACCTGTTGGTAATGTTGTACAAGCTTGAATAAAGGATAAAAACAAATATTAACTTGATCCAAAACTTTTGGAGCCCTCGAGAAGTTTTTAATGGTCAATCACCATGTTTTCCTCTGGTGTGGTCTACTTGACATTTGGATCTGCTTCATTATTGTGCTTATGCTATAAAATGAACTGAAAAATGAATGGATAGCCTGGATATAATATATATACATCAAGGTGAGCCCTATGGTTAGGGCCGCACCTTATCCTTTGTTATTGCGATATTTTCTAGGGCAAAGTGCCTGTAAGGAGAATCTGTATCCTCTGCTTATCATGAACAAGGATTTCTTACTTGTTGGAATGTGATCGGTCCATGTTATTATTTATGTTGATGTTGTCTAGTACATTAAATGTAGTTAGTGATGATGTGACCTACTCACATTGCAACAATTTTCTATTGGAATAAATTAAAAACACAAAAATATTAGGTTAATACAAAACTTCCATGCCCCGTAAATATTTCAATAGTGGATATTCGATCTTATTATGTCTTGTATTGCTACAAGAGAAATTTACAACTGTACGACCCATTTATGGCCCATTTACATTTCTAAGCCCACTTCTTTTTACCTCGCGAGAATAATCCCCATACGTACGGACGACTTGCCAAAGGTCGAAAATGCCCCTGCTTTTTCAGAAATGCGATTTTTGAAAGCTTGGGTTCCCTATGGCTACAGATTACAACCATAGCCACAACCGTAGCCCTTGCTTTTTCGATGTCCTTTGATATATATCGAAGGTATTTCGATATGTACTTCGATCTGTATCGAAGGTCTTTCGATATGATCTGAAAAGGCCGAGCATTGTCCAACGAGTTTGCCTTAAAAATTCTGTAATTTTTGATACATATTGAAAAGTATTCGATAAGGTATTTTTATCTTTAGCTACAGATTATAACCGTAGCCATAATTGTAGTCTGTGCCAATCTGTGCAATTTTTCATTTTATTTTTTTTTATTTTTATTTTTTTACATGGAGAAATTTATTCTACCTACAATTTTCTCTAATACATATTTATATAAATATGTATATATAAGCATATAAAAAATTCTCTCTCTTTTTTTCATTTCTTTCTTTATTCATTTAGCAAGAATATCTTCTAAACCAGAATTATTTACTTGATGTAACCTATATGATTGTGGGGTAGGAGAAGTTACTTTAGCCAACCAACCTGGTTACTTTTTAAGATTCCATCAGGTCGATGGTCGAAAATCCATTTCATTCACTTCGCGGTTAATTTCAATCAGTTCGCGGTCAATTTCATTCATTTCATTTACTTCGCGATCAATTCCATGCATTTCACGGTCAATCCTGGCGATTCCCCTTCACTTCGCAGTCAATTCCATGCATTTCACGATCAATTCCTTCACTTCACGGTCAATTCCGTGCATTTCACGGTCAATTCCCTTCATTTCATGGTCAATTCCATGCATTTCACGGTCAATCCCAGCTATTCCCCTTCACTTCACGGTCAATTCCATGCATTCATGGTCAATTCCCTTTACTTCATGGTCAATTCAATGCATTTCATGGTCAATTCCCTTCATTTCATGGTCAATTCCATGCATTTCATAGTCAATCCCGGCGATTCCCCTTCACTTCACGGTCAATTCTCTTTACTTCACGGTCAATTCCTTTTACTTCACGATCAATTCAATGCATTTGACGGTCAATTCCCTTCATTTCATGATCAATTCCATGCATTTCACGGTCAATTCCCTTTACTTCACGGTCAATTCCATGCATTTCACGGTCAATTCTGGCGATTCCCCTTCACTTCACGGTCAATTCCATGCATTTCACGGTCAATTCCCTTTACTTCACGGTCATTCCATACATTTCACTGTTAATTCCCTTCACTTCACGGTCAATTCCCTTCATTTCACGGTCAATTCCGGCGATTCCCCTTCACTTCACGGTCAATTCCATGCATTTCACGGTCAATACCCTTTCCTTTACTTCACGGTCAATTCAATGCATTTCACGATCAATTCCGGAATTGAACATGAAATGCATTGAATTGACTGTGAAGTAAAGGGTATTGACCATGAAATGCATGGAATTGACAGTGAAGTGAAGGGGAATCGCCGGAATTGATCGTGAAATGAAGGGAATTGACCATGAAATGAGGGAATTAGAGTGAAGATGCATATAAATTGACTTATGAAGTAAAGGGAATTGCGTAAAATGCATGGAATTGATTGTGAAATGAAGGAAATTGGAATTGATTGTAAATGAAGGGAATTGACCGTGAAATGCATTGAATGACCGTGAAGTGAAGGCAACCGTGAAATGAATTAAATTGGCCGTGAAGTGAAGGGAATCGCGGGGATTGACTGAAGTGAAGGAATTTGACCACGAAATGCATGGAATTGGACCGTGAAGTGAAGGGGAATCGGAATTGGCAGTGAAATGCATGAATTGGCCGTGAAATGAAGGAAATTGCCGTGAAATGCATGGAATTGGCCGTGAAGTGAAGGGAATTGACCTGAAATGCATGGAATGACCGTGAAGTAAAAGGAATTGACCTGAAATGCATGGAATTGGCCATGAAGTGAAGGGAATCAGAATTGACCAAGAAATGCATGAAATTGACCATGAAATGAAGGAATTGACCTGAAATGCATGAAATTTTGCTGAAGTAAAGGGAATTGGCGATGAAATGCATGGAATTGACCATGAAGTGAAGGGGAATCGTCAAAATTGACCGTGAATGAAATGCATTGAATTGACGCTGAAGTAAAGGGAATTGACCATGAAATGCATGGAATTGACCGTGAAGTGAAGGGGAATCAAGGATTGACGTGAAATGCATGGAATTAGCTGAAATGAAGAGAATTGACGTGAAATGCATTGAATTGAGTGTGAAGTAAAGGGAAGTGAAATGCATGGAATTGGCAGTGAAATGAAGGGAATTGATCCGTGAAATGCATGGAATTGGCAGTGAAGTGAAGGGAATTGATCGTGAAATGCATGGAATTGCATGAAGTGAAGGGAATGGGAATTGGCAGTGAAATGCATGAAATTGACAGTGAAATGCATGGAAATGCATGCGTGAAGTGAAGGGAATTAACCATGAAATGCATGGAATTGACCATGAAGTGAAGGGGAATTGTCGAAATTGACCGTGAAATGCATGGAATTGATCGTGAAATGAAGGGAATTGACCGTGAAGTAAAAGGAATTGATCGTGAAATGCATGGAATTGACTGTGAAGTGAAGGGGAATCGCTGGAATTAACTGTGAAATGCATGGAATTGACCGTGAAATGAAGGGAATTAACCATGAAATGCACGGAATTGGCCGTGAAATGCTTGGAATTGACCGTGAAATGAAGGGAATTGACCATGAAATGCATTGAATTGACCATGAAGTAAAAGGAATTAACCGTGAAATGCATGGAATTGACTGTGAAGTGAAGGGGAATCACCGGGATTGACTGTGAAATGTATGGAATTGACCGTGAAATGAAGGGAATTGACCGTGAAATGAAGGGAATTGACCGTGAAATGCATTGAATTGGTCGTGAAGTAAAGGGAATTGACTGTGAAATGCATGAAATTGACTGTGAAGTGAAGGGGAATAGCTGGGATTGACCATGAAATGCATGGAATTGACCATGAAATGAAGGGAATTGACCGTGAAATGCACGGAACTGACCGTGAAGTGAAGGGAATTGACTGTGAAATGCATGGAATTGATCGCGAAGTAAATGAAATTGACCGCGAAGTGAACGAAATTGATTTTTGATCATCGACCTGATGGAATCTTGAAAAATAACCAGGTTGGTTGACTAAAGTAGCTTCTCCTATCCCAAAATCATATAGGGTGCGTCAAGTAACTAATTTTGGTTTAAAAGATATTCTTGTTAAATGAATAAAGAAAGAAATGAAAAAAAGAGAGAAAAAAAAATTATATGCTTATATATACATATTTATATAAATATGTATTAGAGAAAATTGTAGGTAGAATAAATTTCTCCATGTAAAAAAATAAAAATAAAATAAAAAATAAAAAAATTTGCACAGGGCAGCCGGACTACAGTAATGGCTACGGTTATAATCCGTAGCTATAAGTAAAATACCTTCAATACACATCGAATACTCTTCGATATATATCGAAAATTGCTGGATTTTTGAGGCAAACTCACTAGATAGTTCTGGACCTTTTTCGATCATATCGAAAGACTTTCAATACATATCAAAGTACATATTAAAATACCTTCGATACATATCAAAGGACATATCGAAAAAGCATGGGCTACGGTTATAGCTACGGTTATAATCCGTAGCCATAAGTTCCTGGTTATTTATTTATTTATTTATTTTTATTTTTTTACTGTTGTAATCCCCACTGTTTTTTGTGCATCCTATTATTAGGTATGTGTTATATCCAAACTGTCTATCTATTTGGCGAACTCGTATTAAGGCTTGAGACGAAAAATAAGACAGATCTAGCTATCAAGTGGACCACATTGTAAAAGGCAGTGGAGGATTGAACGTCTACCATTGAAACCCTTTTAGGGGTCACGGAAGTTTTGGATCATTATAAAATTTGTTTTTCCTCTTCATCCAGGTCTTTGTGACCTTATGAATAGATTGGATGGAAAATAAATGTTATGGTGAGCCTTACAAAATTTTTGTACATGAAAATCAATTTTCCGATGCTCTTTGTGGTGTGGTCCGGTTGATCTTTCGATATGATTCTTTTTTATATATAATGCTCCGAAATGATCTTGAAATATGGATGAACGTTGTGGATATAATAAATACGTAACTGTGGGGGCCATGTAACTTTGATCTTTTTTGAACCGTTCGTACAACTTGGAGTTCGAGGAGCGTCAGCGCTCGTCTTTGCGCACCACCCATCCGCTTCATGGAAAAAAGCAGGGGCATTTTCGGCCTTTGGCAAGCCGTCCGTACATCTGGGGCTTATTCTTGAGAGGTAAAAAGAAGTGGGCTTAAAAATATAAATGGGCCAAATATGGGTCGTACGGTTGTAAATTTCTCTTGCTACAACTTGAGTTTTGAATATGCTTTATTTTTGGGTGGTCTCCCCACAGGATCCGGAGAAAAAAACAGATCAATAAGATAGATTTTTCACAAACTTCATGATGGCCCACCCAGCTACTCAGCACAAGAAGGCAATCGGATTAGGTTGACAAAGCCAACAACCCCGGGATCTTCTACTTGCCGCAAGCATTTTTATAAATGGTTTGAACGGTATTAAATAATGAGATTGAATATCCATGTGGGCCATTTTAGTTTTGGATCAAATTAATATTTTTTTTGTTTTCAGTTTATCCAAATAGAAATGACTTTAGGAACGGTTTGACCGGCATGTAAACATCACTTTGGATCAGGCAAATATTTTTGTGCTGGCAGTTCATTCCAATAGAAATGACCTTATGAACGGTCTCAACGGCACGTAAACATCAAGGTGGACCAACGGAGGTTTTAACATTAGGTTAAAGCTTACCCACTTTTTCCTGCCTTACACCCTACTTGAGTTTTGGATCTGTCTCATTTTTTAACCATGATATGGCAAAATAAATGGATGGGATAGATTTCTCACAAACCCCACCACTAGCCAATGGCTGGTGGTCGGTGCTCTACGGGTCCTACCGTGATGTATGTGTTTCATCCATGCCGTCCATCTATTTTTCTAGATCATTTTAAGGTATGAGACCAAAAATTAGGTATATCACAATCTCAAGTGGACCACATTACAGGAAATAGTGTTGAATGAACGTCGACCATTAAAAACTTTTCGGGGCCATAAAAGTTTTGGATCAAGCTGATCATTGTTTTTTCCCTTCATCTAGGTCTTTATGACTTAATCAACAGTTTGGATGTCAAATAAACAGTACAGTGAGCATTAGGAGGATTTTAATGGTGGATATCCAATCACTATTGTTTTCCTGTGGTGTGGTGCAACTGAGATTTATATCCCTCTCATTTTTGGAAATAAGCCCTAAAATGATCTTTAAAAATGGATGAACGGAATTGTTGAAGAACATACATCATGGTGGGTCCCACAGAGCACCGACCATCAGCCACCGGGCTAGTGGAAGGGAGAGTAGCCAATCCGTTTCCGTATATTCTCAGTTCCCTCATTTGGGGCCTAATTCCGATTCAGAACGGGTCCGGCCCACGAACACTGTCTGCGTATGGGGTAGACCTGATATTAATATCAGAGTCAGGGGCAGTTTGGGTAGTCCGAAAAAGGTCTTCTTATCCTTTTTCTGTTCGGCGGATTCGCAGGCGAGACAAAAACCTTTCCACATCCATTTCTCGTCCCTCAAATCTCCTAGAGTCTCCTGATCTCTCCACCCCTTTTTCTCTCAAGGTACCTTAATCTCGATTTCGACTGTTTTTTTACCCCCTTTTTTGCATTTTCCCCATTTTTTTCTTTTTGAAACGCGAATCTGGATGTGTTTCGTTTCTCGATATGGAAATGTCTTAATTTTAGTTGAGTTTTTATTTTCTCGTTTGCAGATCGATTGATATTTTGTGGAAAGGGGTTTGGTGAATGTTGTTTATTGATTTTGGTTTTGGTTTGTCAGAGTTGGATTCCGAAATTGTCAAATAATTGCTATTTCTGAGAATTATCTGAGATGCCAGGTGCGTTTGGTTGCAGCAGATATCATGAAATTTCATGATTAATCAGTCTATTTGGTGCAAAATTTCATGATATTTCATGCAACCAAACACGCCCATAATCCGTGATTTGAAATGGTGCCTTTGTGATGGATAGGATGGAGCTCTTTCTTTCCAACACAACACGAGTAAAACAAGGCTCCAGAGTGAAAAAATTATTTTTCTTCAATCCTTCAGTGGCCATGAGCCAAATACAATATAAATCAGTAATCAAGGATTCCTATCAATCAATACGCATGTGCTGATGTTCATGATCCGAACCTTTCGTCTATTTGGCCCCATTGTAGATATAGGGTGTGCCTCGAAATTAGGTGATCTTAGCCACTGATTGGAGGAGTCATGAGGATTACAAATGATCCGCTGGGAAAATGTCCAATCTACAATCAACATTCATGGGCAAAAAACATCCAGTCAATGGATTATTATTATTATTATTATTTTGCATGGCATTTCTATGGTAGTTTACAATAGATGAACAGTGCGAATCTTGACATTTGGGTGACGCGTATGGAAATGTAATTCTTGATAATTCATTTAGGTGTCGTTTGGTGGCTGGGAGTTTAAAGGTTATTAATGGATCTGTTTCCAGGAAACAAATTACCTAAGGATTGGATTTTGTGAGTCATGTCTGGCAACATGGAATTTAGTGCTGTAGAATCCAGAAGGTTGTTTGGATGTTGAGAAAGCATTGCTAGGAGTTCCTTCTATGGTCAATGCATGTTGGGTTATACAACAGATCAATGGCCTGGATTAGTACTAAGTCATGGGTTACACACGTCAGATAACTCCCCATTCAGAGAGAGAGAGAGAGAGAGAGAGAGAGAGAGAGAGAGAGAGAGAGAGATGTGCAGACTTGTTCTATTTGGATGCACCGCTTTCTTGCAATAAATTTTCAGAAATAGGCCAATGTTTTGATCTTATTTTAGATTTTGGTCCAACTTGTTGGTTAAATCACAATGTGAGGGCAGAACTTAGCAAATTCTATTGTTCTGCCAGTCGTTAGCAAAATGCTGTGGTATTTAATAAAAAAATCATTAAATTTTTTTGTATGGCAATTAAAAGAAAGAGATTGGTCATCATCCATTGATAGAATTTGAGTACGTGGAAAAATTTAATGGAGAGGAATCAATTTATACAGGAGTACTTAAGGGGAAAAAATGATTTGGGAGAGACAAGCAATGACATTCATCAAATAAATCATTCTATATATATATATACCCAATGCTCAGCTGCGCTCTAGTTCTCACAAGTTCTCTCAACATTCATCAAATAAATCATTCTATATATATATATATAGCCCAATGCTCAGCTGTGCTCTAGTTCTCACTAGTTCTCATGAGAACTTTATGAGAACTCATCACACTTGATTTGAGATCAAAATTTGAACGGTCCACGTGATGCAGCACCCCATGAAACCCCCAAGGCCCAACTTTTACCCTGGTCCAAAATTTTGGTAGGCCATGGAAAAAGAAATCAGTTTCTTCCCTTGATTTGCATCTCTTTGCTATGGCCCACCAGAGTTTTGGATTAGGGTGAAAATTGGTCCCTGAGGGTTTCATGGGGTGCCGCATCGCATGGACAGTTCGGATTTTCGGCCCATGACGCATGTGCAAAGGTGCGCAAGTGAGCATGCCTCTATATAAATGCTCACCTGCACACCTTTGCACACGTGTTATGGGTACAAAATCTGAACGGTCCACGTGATGCGGCACCCCTTGAAACGCCACGGGCCCAACCTTCAGCCCGATCCAAAACTCTAGTGGGCCATGGAAAAAGGAAACAATTTCCTCCCTTGATTTGCATCTCTCTTTGCCATGGCCCACTAGAGTTTTGGATCAGTCTGAAAGTTGGGCCCGTGGGGTTTCAAGGGGTCCCGCATCACGTGGACCGTTTTGATTTTGTGCCTATGACACATGTGTGAATGTGTGAGCAGGAGAGTAGGCCTATATATATATATATATATATGTATATATTTGTGTGTGTAGTCTAAATCATAATAAACAGAAACATTTCATTCGTTTTCTTTTTTGGCCATATGATGGTTTTCTAACTATGTTTTTGACCTTTCAAAGAAATGCGTATCCATGTAGCAGCTTTCACCCGTTTTTGTAGATGATTCTGTCTTGAATTGGTTTTTCGCATTGGATATTGGATGTTCAAAACATAGCCATAAAACTGAGACTCAACTCAAAACTTGGCCGAGACAACTTGACTTGGCAAGATCTCAACTCGAGTTATTGGGAAACTCACCCTTAAGCTTGACGCGGAAGAGATTCATTGAATCAGTTGCGTCACTCATGGAGGCTTGAACCAGGTCACTTGGGTGGATGCAGAGGTTCAAACCAAGGGCCATAGTCACGGGTGACAATATTTTATGTGTTGGTACCATACCATGTATTGCACCCTTGGGATACAAAAAATTGGGAGAAACATCAAGAAATATTGCATGTATTGCAGTTTGAGGGGAACATTAGAAAAACTTCTGGAAGATGACGGAATTTATCAATGAAATTTCTAGAGATGTTAAAAGACATGATTACCCACTTTTTACTCAAAACATTATAAAAACTATGCATAATAGTTTTCCATTGTTTATGGGACAGCTATTCATTGTTGGACAAACAACTAAGACTCATATCCACATGATGTTATGAGGTGGCTCCAAGTTGTCACCTCTTTCTCAATTGGGCACCCGTAATGCTACTCCACATAATTGCAGTACTGTATGTAGCTCATGAGCTGATTATACCAAGCCTTACATATCTCTCGGCTACTTATTTTCACCAAACTCAATTGTTTACCCATCGATTGATTGTGAGCAGTAACCATCACCCCCACTAGCACCAGTTGTGCTTGTGGCTTACCGGCTGGTCACCTTCCCCACCTATATGCATGTCCTGGATACCTCTTCCCATAAGCATATCTTTGTTCTGATCTATAGCACAGATTTTAAGTACCAATTTCATAATGCATCTCACTTGGGATCGAAACTAGTACGGCTTGCCTTGACTTGGTCTGACTTGGTCCCATTTCGTTCATATGGCTTGGCTGATACCAAGTCATGTTGGACGATATTTAAAACCATGATCTGTTAGCGTAGTTCTGACCATATCCATAGTTGGATGACTGCAAATGAGTGTCATAGCCATTGGAGTGGTGCATCCCATAGCCATATAATGCAGCATGGAAGTGGAGCACCTCCACTCATTGCCGACATCTATAGGCTCCGTGCAATAGCCTCCTCATTGCCTTTTTATCATCTCCTATAACATGAGAACTACATGTTCATAAACGTATATTTTCCACACAAATTGCAATTATAAAGGGCGAAAATGCAAGAATTTGAATTCCCCCAATATCTTCCATTTTCCACCTTCAAATCCGAAATTTGTTGCCTCAATTACATAGCAATTCATGAAACTCATGTATATATGGATTTGTACTTGTTTTCTTCCTAATCTGTTGGAAAAATGAACTTAAACAACTGAAATAAATATAAATAAATTCACATATTAGTTTTTTTTTTCTACTTGATTTTGCTCCCAAATTGCAGTTTCTACACCAAAATTGTGTTTCAATGCAAAACAACTCAGGTGGAGTTGCCAAAACACACGTAGGAACGAATTTCCCCAAAAAATCTGAGCTAAAATGGAACTTTTTAACTTTTGAATTTTTGTTGATTTTTCAGCGGTATATATACTGATATCACTCAATACTTGTGCTATTTCACAAGTATCAATTGATACTGTGTAATCTTATAGAGTGTTGCTTTGCCAATATATAGTGATAATGATATCGATAATGTCACGATATATCAGTATATATTGACCATTGTAGTTGATACAATGCATTTTTATGTTACACACCCATAATATTGCATCAACACCATGTTGATATTGATAATAGCAGATAATTTTTGGATGCATTGATCACTTACTGATGCAAGTAACTAAACCACCAAATCATCAACATGTTGCTTGCCTACTTGTTGAAGTATTTTGATTTAGAAATGCCTACCTCCATCCCACCGGACCACTATGGTATCCTCCGTTGAGTGCATACAACCAAAATGGCATGCTTATATGACATCCAAGCTGCTGAATAGATAGCCCCACATTGAAAATCAGTGGATGCATATGACAACCAATCCATTCATCAGGTGGCCACATGTGTAAATTGAGTAAATCAATTGTCCATCCATTGCTTTCTACATTGTGACCCACCTGATGAATGGATCTGCCTGATTTTTGCTACGAATTATCTTCAAGTTGGGGCCTACTTCTTCCATGGCTTGAATGTTTGTATACGCATGGCGCTTTGATGTATAAGCTCAATAGATGGTAACTTAATGGTCTATTAAGATGTCAATGTGAACATTCCTCATTTTACATAATTTAACTATCTACGACTGTTAAATATTTTGTTAGTCGTTACCCAATAAAGTCTGAAGACTCTATGATCAACCTAACCCAGCTGGAAATGATGTCGAGTTTTTGTGTTTCTAGGAGTATTTGTAGAAATAGAAATTCAGATTTAAGTCCACTTTATCCTTGGTTGAAGTGCAACTTTTGGATGACTATTTTTTTCTTGTTCTTCATTTTTCTTTTATTCTTTTTTTGGTTTTTTTCTCAATAATATTTCAGTATTGTATTTTTTTTTAAAATCATTGTTTTTCCTCATGCGTAATAAGTTTACAGGTTTGAAGTTTTTTGTAAGAAATGCTTTCTATAAATCATGATTTTTTCCCTGAAATCATGATATTGTTGCATTTGGTGCTGGGTTTTTGGCTTTTCTTGTTCCGCTAGTTTCCTTTGGGTCCATTTGGATCTTTGCCTCTTTCCACTAGTGATATGGATGCTTTTCAATTCAATATCGTTAGCATCGGAAAGGTAGGCATAGTGATTTGCAGTGCAAAGCACCTTTTCTGGATTCAAAGCCAAGCAACATTCATCACCCATGATACAAAGAGGAGCAGATGTTGTCCACTAAGCATGGATTTCTAATTGTGGTGGTTTGTTGATGCGGACATCAGTGGTGCGCCCTTTAAAGTGTACCAGAGGAACAGGCGTCGCCGACAAAATATCAGAGCGGAGGAGTTGATGTGGATGGACGGCGAGTCCATCGGACCCACTTTCTGACGCGCTATGAGTGCAGGAGCGTTATGACCGCTCCCCGACCATAGATTCATGGGTCGGATTTTGCACCCTACCACACGGGTGTTCACCCCGACCATAGATCCGTTGGTCGGATTCACACCTTACCATATGGGTGTTTTAGTTTTAGACTTTTTTGTTATTTTTCTTGTTTCAGGGGCTTTATTGCAACTTTCTTTATTTTTCATCTTTTTGTTATTTTTCTTATTTCCAGGGGCTTTTAGTGCACTTTTACTTTTTTCCATAGCTTATATATACGTTGTGAGGAACCCTATTTTCGTTATTATTGAATGAATAAGAATTCGTCTATTTTCTTCCTCTTTATTCAAGAGATTGGGGTTTCAAGATTGACCCTTGGGTGTTGAGGATTCCGCCCCGATTTCGGGTTTCCCTTTTTCTAAGATCTTTGAGGTGCAGGAAAAGGCAAGAATCATCCTCCTCATTTTCTTTTGACGACAAAGGACCCATACCTTCTTCATCTCGAACCCCTCATCCTTTACCCATTTCGTTTCTATCCCTTTCTAGTTTGAACGGAAAAGAGGGATGGTTAGTCAGTAGAATCAAATCCAAGCTTACTCGTGGGCTAACTTATGCTAGATCTGGGATATCCTCATATCCTAAGGTCTTTTTTTACTGTTTACGTGATCTTATGCTAAGGGGCATGATTCTGACGTAATAATTTCATCTTTGTGTTGAGATTTATCTAATCCCTTTGTTTGAAAACAGTTAGTTAATTGGTGTATTTATTTGAATATTCTTTAACCTGATTATACATGCATATAGGGTTAGGTTATCACATTTCCCTGCATCATTTGTCAAAAAAAGAAAATGCACCCTTATTATTTTTGGCTTTCGTTTTGATCTGTAATGGTAATTTATTGAGAAAAACAAGCAAAGAGGATGTGGTCCAGCTGTGTTTTCATTGCCTGTATCCTTAGGCATTTTTTCTGCTCTATGCGCAAGCGCATTGAACACATTCAGTTTTTTAAACAGGAGGAAATGCCAAGTCGATGATGTTTCCTAGCATTCAAAATGTGGAAGTAACCCTTAAATTGCTTGCATTCCTTTCAGGTCCAAATTTTTTTGGAAGTCTTTCAGGTCCAACTTGAATGTAACATAATTACAATTTGAAGCTAAAACCTCGTAATGAATGAAGAGGAAATAGCTATTTGGTTATTTGCACTTTATTAGACAAATGATCGCAATTTAATTCGATAGGGTATCCAAATGCACCCTAGGGCCCTATTATCTCTAGTCATTCGTAGTTTGATCCAGTATAGTTGAAGATAATAGATACACTGTCCAATATATTGTCTGGAATATCTGTTGCAGGTTTTTTCTAATATATTGAGAGTGCTTCGACTGTCTTGGTCTGATTGGAGTATTTCGATGTATTCTAAGAAATTGTTGAGAAGTTCTCTCATTTTTGTTTTCTTTGTTATAGCAGGTCTATTTGACATTACTAAGGGTGTTTCAGTCATTTAAGGCGGCATTTATTCAAAATATGAGGTAAGTCATGCCATTTACTGGGAAAAAAAAAAAGATCTTTTTTTTTTTCTATAATTCTACTGATTTTGCTCCGAGTCCAAATCCTTTTGCAATTTTATTTTTTTTATTTTTTTATTTTTATTGCAACTGTTACAGTCACCATACTGTATGCCTGTTAAGCATATAGCTTCTTTAGCTGCTTTTGGACAAAGATCATGGACATGATCAGAATAATTTGCACTTCATTCTTATCGCCTAACTAGGATTTGTGATATCTAAATAACTTATTGGTCGTGTTTGGATGTTTTGATGGATAGATGGTTTGGTCATAAATTGTTTAGTTGTGTTCGCTTTTAATTTTGGTTTTCTACAATATACAAATGGTTGTGGAATATGATTTGAGTCATTAAATGGTCATAGACTCATAATCATGGTTTAATTCAATTGGAAGATTTTACTTTATGATTAATTCCTTTTAATGGTTGTGTAGCAATTGAATCATTTAGGGCCCGTTTGGATACCACCAAATTAGTCACTTTTTCTACTTACAGCAGTAGATAAGTAAATTTGGTTTATGATTGATATAAGTAACTTTTTTTATTTAAATTTACTTAATCACTTCAGGTTAAGAAGTTGAAATCAAGATGAGCTACTTGAGGCATAAGTAGTTTATCTTAAGTAACTTATGATCGAAACGCCTTCTTAGGGTCCGTTTGGTGTGCATCATAGTGTTATGCACATGGGCATAATGCTATCCACATATACTATTTTGCATTTGGCTCACTAGTTGACAATGCTCGCTAGTTGACAATGCAAATAATTAAATTATCTCAATATCACTATTTCCGTATGTTTTTTGCCACTTTAAATGAGGAGTTATCAGCATAGCTTGATTCCGAGTAATTTGCGGAATCCAGCTATTTCGACAAGAGGGGTTTTAGGATGAGTTGCATTGTCACGTGTCAGGAAGAAACTTGCATTTAAACCACACCGTCCGTTAGGTGCACACCTCGTTTTAACCATGGATCCCAAAAATCAAGACCATAAAAAATTAAGGTGGCCCACACCATGTGAAACAGTTAGCATTGGGACACCTAACATTAGTTGTGTTTAGTGCCATGGAAGTACTTGTATGTCATCCGGTCCATTCATTTTTTGATCCCTACCAGGATGAAGGGACTTCCAAAAAAATAGGCCATTCAAGAATTAAGGTGGGCCCCACTACGTGAATGTAGATGTTTTATGAAGGATTTTAAACTATTTCCTATGGTTTGGCCTACATGAATTTTGGATCAATCTGATTTTTGGATTGGGGCCAAATATGTTGTGGCCATTGTTTGGAGTATCCCCGATATTATTTATATCTCCAGCTCGTCGATATCGATAACACTATAGACTCAAAAATTTCAGATATTGGCGATGTATCGCTAAGTATCGCCAGTGTATCGATATCACTAATATTTTCAACTGTGTAAATTCCAGGTGTCTTGTATCACCAATGTATCGATATCGCCATTATTTTTGTCTATGTAAATTTTTAGTGTTGCTTGTATCGGCAGTGTATCAATGATATGTTGATAATATTACCAAAAATCTGTTTATTAAAAAAAAAATCATTTCAATTTTTTTTATAGGTATGTGGTTGTATGTAGGATTCAAATTTTCGACGATAATATCAATCATATCATGATATTATTGGTATCACAATATGGGCGATATTGAGACCACAATCTTTCGTTTCCTTTCCAGTTGTTGACGATCGACAATGTTGACAAATCGCATACGCGACCGCATATTATTTTTAAATTTGAAATTTTGAAAAATAAGTGAATTTAAAATTAAAAAAAAAAGAAAAGAAAAGAAAAGAAAAGAAAAGGAGGAGAAAAGAAATTAATGTAGAGAAAGAATGTAAGAGAGAATGGGAGATTAGAGAAATAGAATGTTAAATGCGTGCGTGTGTGTGTGTGTGTGTGTGTGTGTGTGTGTGTGTGAGAGAGAGAGAGAGAGAGAGAGAGAGAGAGAAGAATGTATATATCTAGATTCTAGAATCTAGAGAATGATTGTGTTGAAGAGAGTGAGTGTAGAGAGAAAGAATGTAATGTAAGAGAAATAGAATAAGAGTGAATGTAGAGAGAGAAATGTAGAATGAGAGTGCTTATTCTTGAATATTGAATCTTTGATTTGATCTTTGTAAACTTCTATTCTTGATCAATCTTTGTAGAGGATTTGTAGAGATCAAGATTTAGACTTGGAAGTTGGAAGTTGAAAGTAGGAATGTAAGAGAGAGATTATTAGGATTAAGGAGTAAAAGAGAGTAAGAGAGTGTTTGGAATGATTCAATGTTGCAAATGGAGGGGATTTGAGTGCCATTTTATAAGAAAAAAGTGGAAATTTTGCAAAAAATAAAAAAATTAAAGTGCCAACGGTTAGATTTCTAACCATTAGGCAAATATGCAATCACATATGCAATTGCATACATCATTTATGCAATCTCATGTTATCACATATGCATGCTGATTGATGTCATATGGGATCTGTTGATGCATGTGCACTTATGCGATCGCATATGACAACACTAGTTATTGATATTCTGAAATATCCAATGGATGTTTGGATGGAAGGTTGGATGGTTGGATGGGATGGTTGGACTGGTTTCTTACAACAGAATATGCTTTTAAGCCCCCATTAAATGGAAACTTACTATGTAAGCATTCTTTTTGCAGCTTTTTTATTCTTAAATATGTGTATTTTAACATCTCTCGAAGTTTCACTAAAAAATTCCACCATTTCCCCATTGCTTCCCCGCATTTCCGATTATCGGCAATATCGATATTGTTTATGTATCCCCAGCCAGTGGGGCTTGTAGCGATACTGATATTTCAAACACTGGTTGTGGCACACTTGATAAATGGTTTGGATCTTATGCAAATGTGCCATTCCCCATGTTGGCAGTGGGCAACCCTCACTCAACATGCCTACCTTAGCCTCATTGTTTCTGACTTTTTAAAAAAGGAGTTAAGAACTTAAGCCGGGCAGGTTATTATGGTGGTTAATGCATGCGCACTTAAAAATTTGTCAAGCTGTGATGCTTTTAAGACAATCTAAACCATCCAAATTGTTGAATTAAGTATGGATTGAGCACAAAGGAACAAATATTGTTGAATTAAGTATGGATTGAGCACAAAGGAATAATTGCATGTATTGCTCGCACGTAATGATGTGAGAAAGTATCTAGTATTTAATGTTTTGCATTATCCTCACACTCTTATTTGGATAAGTAGTTGCACTCAGTGTTCGAGTTGTCGGTATCGCTACAAGTTTCGTTGGCCAGAGATAAAGATATAATATCGTTATCACTGATAATATCGCCAATAACTGGAAATACGGGGAAAAAGAGGAAAACATGGGGAAAATGATGAAATTTTTCAGTGAAACTTCAGGACATGCCTGAATACACGGTTACATATTCAGGAATGAAAAAAATCATTCTTAGAATGCATTAAATAATAAGTGGGGCCCACCGTGGAAATAAGTGGTTTATCCACACTGTCCATACGTTTTTTCAACTCATTTAAGGAGTTGAGCCCAAGGTTGAACCATATCCAAATCTCAAGTGGATCATACCACAGGAACAGTGGGAATAATGACTTCCACCGTTGAAACCTTCCTAGGCCCTATAGTGATGTCTATTTGTCATCCAAGCTGTTAATAGATTAACTGTGTAGATATTTCCACCGTTGAAACCTTCGTAGGCCCTACAGTGATGTCATCCTCGGATATGATTCATTTTTTGGATAATGCTGTAAAATGATCTCTAACAATAGATTAACGGTGTAGATATAATAAATATATCACTGTGGGGCCCATGTAACTTTGATCTCCTTTGAACTGTTCGTACAACTTGGAGCTCAAGGAGCGTTAAAGCTCGTCTTCGCACGAACACGTACTAACAAGGTCAGTAGCCAAATCCGTGGAAGTGACGTCACCAAGCTCTGTGGACCCCACCATGATGCATGTGTTGTATCCATACCGTCCAACCATTTGTAGAGATCGTTTTAAGGCATGAGAAAAAGAATGAGATAGATCTAAAGTTCAAGTGGACCCACCACAGAAAACCGTGGGATCAGTCACATCCACCGTTGAAACATTTATAGGGCCCACCATGATGTAATTTTTAGATCCAACCTATTCATAAGTTAACATAGAGATAGATGAAGTGAAAACAAAAATATAAGCTTGATCAGAAACTTTTATGACCCCTAAGAAGTTTTGAACGGTGGATGTCACTGTCCCCACTGTTTTCTATGGTGGGATCCACTTGAACTTTAGATCGATCTCATTATTTTTCTCATGCCATAAAACGATCACTCCAAATGGATGGACGGTATGGATACAACGCATGCATCATGGTAGGGTCCACAGAGCTTGGTGATGTCACTTCAGTAGCTATTTGGCTACTGACCTTGTACGTACCTAATCCGTGCCCCTGCTCAACCTGTTACGTAGCTAATCCGCTTCCTCATGTTGGCGTCCATGTGGGGTCCACCATTATTTATTTATTTCATCCACTCCGTTCATCTATTTTAACACATAATTTTATGGCTTTACTACAAAACGGAAGAATATAAAAAACTCAAGTAGACCACACCACAGGAAACGAACAAATGGTGGACATTTAATCACTACTGTTTTCCCATGGTGTGGTCCACCTGAGTTTTAGATCTACCTCATTTTTTGGATCAAGCTCTAAAATAATATTTAAAAATGAATGGGAAGCATGGATACAACAGATGCATCATGGTGGGGCCCACGGAGCACCGACCTGCACCGTCAAAGCCTGGCGCGGATTGAGTAGCGAGACTGGCTATTGAAGTGACGTCACCAAGTTCCGTGGGCCCCATCATGATGTATGTTTTGTATCCACACCTTCCATCCATTTGGGGAGATCATTTTAGGGCAATATCCAAAGATTGAGTTAAATCCAAAGTTCCAGTGGACCCAACGCAGAAAATAGTGGGGACAGCGACACCCACTGTTAAAAACTTCTAAAGGCCACAAAAGTTTTAGATCAAGCCGATATTTGTGTTTTCTCTTATTTCATGTCTTTTTTAACTTTTGAACAGGTTGGATTTCAAATAAACATTATGGTGGGCCTTAGGATAGTTTCAATGGTGGGAATCACTCTCCCCACTATTTTCTGTGATGGGGTCCATTGCAGATTTTTATCTGCCTCGTTCTTTGGCTCATGACTTAAAATGATATCTCAAAATGGATGGACGGTGTGGATATGACACATACATCATAGTGGGCCCCACAGAACTTGGTGACGTAGCCGACTCGCTACTCAACCTGTCAGTATCTAATCCACGTCCGTCAAAGCCAGAGCCCAATCCCCAATTTCAGCTTAAACACCGAAAATCCCTCTCCCTCAACCTAAATTTTCAAAAATTCCTCTCCTTCCCACCCATATCTCCGGATTTTCAACCCGAAAATCCCTCACCCTCATCCTCAATTAAAAATTAAAAAAAAATAAAAAAATAAAAAAATAAAACCTCTGGCATCCGAGAAGATCTCGAGATTTTCATCGGCGATAACTAGGTATTACCGAAATCAAAGATTTTTTATTTTTTATTTTTTGTAAACTTTTTTCCGATTTTTACATATTTACGCAAGGATACAGTCGATATTCTCGGTGAGAATCCAAATTATCGACAATATCGAAAATTTCGCCGATATTTCGTCGATATTCTGTAGAGAAACGAAAAATTGGGGTTTCGGTTTCGCCAGTGCAGCGACACTGATATTATCGGTGATATTTCGATAATATCGCCGATAATTTAAACACTGGTTGCACTACCAAACATATGTCCATTTTCGTCATATTATGTCGACCAAATGGACCCTTAATTGGAAGTGATTCACTGGTTCATTGGAACATTTGAGTCGATGTGAGTTTCAGGGAGTGGTGTCTGAGTATCTAATGTATGCAATAAATTTAAAATTAGCTATATTTTCATGTTAAATTAGTTGGATAGCTAAAAATAATAATTTAAGAGCAGGTATGTATATGTCTCATGTATGATATAATATACATTAAGAAATTTAATAAGAGGCAATAATTGTGTATCCTACTATCTAATAATATCCTAATTGTGCTAATAAAATATTGATTTCCTAATACAGTAGGGCTCAAGCATGCTGGGCGAGAAACTGGCCTGATTGACTACTTTGCTCAAAAGTCTACGCCCAAGGCAAACCCACAGGCCTAAACACCAATCAAGCCCTGGCCTTAAGTGGGCTGGACTCAGGCCAGACTTGGGCCTGCCAAGCCCAACATAGACATCATGTTGTATCATGACAAACATGCGTAACTCAATTCCACTTTTTGGGAAGTTTAAAAATCTTTGAGATGCGGATTTCTTGCTTGTAGTCCCCTCCATTTTTAATGTATTTGGAAATAACCCCTTATGTGTATTTTTAAATAACACCCTATTAACCCTATTCTATTAACACCCTTGAATTAGCATTCCGTCATGTTCTGTGACAGAATAGCATAGCACGGTTAAATTGCAGCCATTAATGTTTCATAAGAAAGTTTTGCCCTTCTCAGGAAAGACAAGCTTGCCAAGCAGTGATCATTTTCTAGGGAGCCACCAAAATATCTGAACGTGCATACTATAGATGCTAACCATTGTTTTAAATAGCGAATAGCGTGTAGTGTAGCGTTCATCCCTCTGAAGCGTGAGGCATATGCTACATAGCGTGTAGTGTAAACTACATGCTACTTTTAGATTTTTAATCATGGTTGTTCTTGGTTGCACTAATTCCATGATATTCACCAAATTAGACTGATTAATAATGAAATTTAACAAAATTTCATGATATTTGGTGCAACCAAATGCAATTTAAAGTAATAGGAAAGGATAATCATTAAGTATAAAGTTAAAGAAAGGGCAACAAAACGGATTTAATACTGTTACTTATATTATTTTTACTCAAAGAATTAAATAATGAAAATAGAAAATGTAACAAATCATTGAAAATATTATTGATTTTAATGTTGTAATGAAAATAATTTGTAATGTGAGGTACGTAGCATGTAGCGTATGCAAATTATCATGTAGTGTAGGCTACACGCGACTTAAGAGCTATTTTCATGAGCTATGTAGCGTTAAGGCTAAGCTACGCTGCGTAGCGTAAGCCACACGCTACATGGCAAAGCTATTACTGCTTACCGATGATTGGAACGTGCATCCTAAGAGCACCAGCAATTGATCAAAACCACTCATCCAAAGGGTGCTAGCAGATGATCATAACCGCTCCACCAAAAGGTGCCATCACATGATTGAAATCACTCATCCAGTTGAGGCCCATGCTTCAATTATCCAGACCATTGGTCCCCCGTTTCCCACATTGAACATGAACCAGAAAAAAAAATAAAAAATCAATCCAATCTACTCAATGGGCCACCACATGATCAAGTCTACATCCAATAGGATGTGTTAGTTTTTTAGACATCTCCATCAACAATGGGGCACATCCAATCAACAGTTCTGGTCTCGAAACCATGGGGACCACAGGGTCCTTTGTGCATCAGGAAGTAAATGGTGTCCTAATGCACCAAAAACATTTCAAGTGGGTCCCATTGTTGATTTGGACGGTTGATGGATGTGCTTAAAAGTGTATAATGATTGCACCAAAAGTCTCAAATTTGGCACCCAGGGCGTGTGCTAGCAGAAGAACCTTTTTCACCGCTCTAAACCTACCATGTAATTGCAAATTCCAACCACCACCAGTCATGGAAAACCACCAGAATCCAATCATGTCATTCAGGATGCCGGTGGGTCAGCAACAGTGGTAGGAATTTAAGGTGAAGGCAGCCATGATTAACGGCCATTTCCTTTCTCCATAGCTATTTTACTGATCTCGGTACTTGTGCCTATAAAATGATTCGGTCACACAGAGCCTTAGTTTGGTTATTACACCAAAATTTTGCTGTTTATATGATTGTGTTTGCATAGGGTCTCTATTTTGGCTGTTTCTTGATGGAAATTTGGCCTTATATTGGATTTTGTTATGGATTAATTATCTGGTCTGGACAGTCTGGTGCATTAGGATGTGGAACTGTCCTGATGCACCCATTATGTAGAAGTGGTGGAAATGGTTCCATGATCCAGACCATTGATCTAATGGCTCAACTGAGGATGGAGGTGCCCCAAAAATCTTCCAGATAGGAAATTCCTAGCTACCCAATATTCTGTCATTTCCCAGGCCACTGCTGCATTTTTTTACCTTCTTCTTATCCATCTATTTGTAGTCCGCTGAGCAAAGGGTTGGGCTCTTCTAGTATGTAAGTTTTTTTTTTCTTTGGAAATCCACCATCTATCATGGAGCCCATGAGAGCAATGATCTGGATCATCAAACCATATGCCCACTAATATGTAATGTGTGCATCAGGACACTTCATGTCATTTTGCATTAGTACCTCTCAATTCCTCTTTTTCTATGACCTATTGTATTTTTATTTTATTTTTTATCACAATGATTATCCTATTTTCTCATAATTGTTGAGTATCAGGGGCCGTGTGAGGTGGAATGAGGCTAACTTGAATGAAATTGAAGCTAATAAACCTGTAAGGCAGAAAATCACTGAGCCTAAAACACCATACCACCGCATGACTGATGGAGATGGTAAATTGATGCAGCCATGTATTACTGCCTATATAACCATATTATTGTCATGAAAATATATGGAATGGTCACAAACAGTATTAACTGGATACAATGATTTTTGTAGGTTCGATATCACCAATACGAAATTTTGATAACTGCATGGGAAATGCTGAACATGCAGACGCAATTCGAAGTGCTTTGAATAATGTAGCGTCATCGAGTGTTATGTGTCCCCTGAAGAGCGAGGGTTGGGCATCTGATGATGAGGCGGATGCAATGGAGCAAGATGATGAAGGTTGTTAGCTTCACCTAATTGTCATATTTGACCTACATGCTTATAAACATGTTGCTCTTTTGCCGCACTTGATGCATCTGATGATATCATGGTTTGCTTAATCTGCAAATCGCTCTGTGGCTGATATTCTCAATCTCTAAATTTTATGCTTCCTACAGAGTTCATCCATTATTGCTGCTGTACTGTTAAGGTCCATGTTCATCTGAAAATGTAGTTGATTGTGCTACGTCATGCCATATATTGAGGTTTGCTGATCCTAGACATGTATGTGAGGCAGTCCCATCTGCATTTGACCACATGGGCCTATGTGGTACACTGATGCAAGACTCAAGATATTCATCAGGTGGGTCCCACCATGTCAACGCCCTGGCTCAAAAAAAAAAAAAAATTTGTTAGAAATAAATGGACTGCTGAGAAACTCAGCCAAGCTCCATCCATCCATCCTTTTATGTAAGAAACTGTGACCCTGCTGATCAGTGATGGATAGGCAGGACTTTTGAGCTAGGGCATCTACAGGGTGGAATCCACCTGATGGACAGCTTTTGCACACATGAGCATTATTGGTGCATGTGGTGACATGTAGAGGGGTTGCCTTATACACAGGTGTGATTAGTGAACCTCAACAAATAATACTAGGTCATGACTAAAAATCCTTCTTTTTTCATTCGCAGAAAGAAACTGCACTTGTACTAAATGTGAAAAGGTGGAACCTGCCTTTTACCATATTAAGAACGCTCATGGAGCAAGCACTGCTTAAATAGATGAGAGGATGGAGAGAGGATCTCAGCACCGCTCTTTATTTGTTAGATCTCAGTTGCCTTTTCTTGTTCGTTGCATTGTGGATTTCTGCTACTCAGATCTGCAACCTATATATCTGTACCGTCCTAGGAATCAAATTTTCTTGGGGAGTGATAAATGGGAAGGGTTTCATTTCCCACCATCGACAACAAAAGTTTCATCTGAAAAAGAAAGGAAAAAGAAGAAGAAGAAGAAACAAACAAAATGACAAATTGAGCTCTAATCTCTCTATTAAAAACCTTGAATCTAACCTATCTTGTATCTTCCACTGGTGAAAAATCTATGGATCTGACCCTGTGATTATTTGCCTCCTTTGATCAGTCAATCCATGCTTTTGCTTCACACAGAATTGAAAATTCTCATTTATGCACAACTCAAAACACTCGTGAGTAGAATGAATTATTCAACTTCTTATCGAGTTTCTAACTCTTGGGGCTGTTTGGATTGGTAGAAAACTCTGGAAAACCATGGAAATGGAATCAATTTCCTCAGATGTGATGTTTTCCTCTGTTCGCATAAACAAAAAATGGGTGTTGAAATTGATTCCATTTCCATGGCTTTGCCCCTAGAAAAATGTTAAATCTAAATTTCTAAGATTACAAGAGACAGCTCTCACTGTTTGACCCTTAGCATTTCCATGTAAACCACGTGTTCTAAACGAACAGGTTCTCTTGACAAGTCTGAGGGCAACAACTGCTACCTTCTGCTCTGAAAGCTAGTAAAAATTGGAGTATGGTGCCCTTTATCAATGATCAGCCATGCAAATAACTGTTCCAATGGGATGTGTGCTTTTGTCCATTTGCCCTGTGTTCTGTGTAGCTGAACAGAGCCTAGCCGCAACTGCTAGCACAGGTTCAACTCTTTAGAGGAAAGGAGAAACGAGACCTGTCAATGCTTCTGATTTCAGAGTCTTTCATACCTAGCCATTCAAAATACCCATCTTTGCATGTCTGTATGGGTTACTGAAACTTTTTAGGCAGTCTACTTGGAATGTGCACACCTGTGATTTCCTGTATGCACTTTTTTTTTTTTTTTTTTTTTTTGTGAATAGATTGTGTTGTACTCTTGTAATTCTTTCTATGAGAAATCCCACCCTGCATTTGGCTATGGAATTTCTGATAGAAATTTGAACGGTGGATAGCATGTATTTCTTTTGTGAAGAGCATCCATGATTGATTGCGTACTTCTTTGCTTGTGCAAACTATTGATTAATCTGGACCAAAGTCATGCACCAGTAGTTTTCAGTTGTACCTAGTGGCCCCATGTTTCAGTCATCCAGACCATTGATCTGATGTAGCTAACCCTGGATGGACCATGCTCCCAAAACTAGTTCTAGATTAGAAGATCCTGGCCACCAATCTTGAGAATGTTACTGTGTTTCTTTTCTTAACCATCAATTTTCAGGCCATAAATTGAAAGCCTAGGATCTCCCTATGCAGGATATTTTTGGGATGTGGGTGCATCCATGGTGGGTCCCAACTGGCCAATGGTCTAGATCATCACAAAACTAGGAGCCCCATTTGTACAAAACTGAAAACTCAGATATGACGTGCATTACCTTGGGCGATATTATATGATTCCTCCCAGTGAACTGTCTGTTGTATCATTCTGAATGATCTACTCTCTGATTTATAAGAAATCTAATGACATGTTAATTTTGTAATGTGAACTGCTAATTACCTGATTCAGATTCAAGAAAGACCAAGAAAATCATAACGGTAACTTGCTTGGTTTTTCTCTCTTGATTGTCCTCCAGATTTTGATGCTGATAGAGACAGATTGAACTTTAAGGACCTTAGGAGGGCCCATTATGATGAATTCTGGAAGGTGAAGGAACTCCTACAGAAGGGGTCCTTCATGGATGATGAAGATGAGTATGACAACAGCAAGGGGAAGAGGCAAGATAGATGCGATTCATCGTCATCTTTGACAGGCGGCATGAGAGCAATAGACATAGAAGGTGAAACTTCCCCTCACCATGAACGACAGGAACAATCGGCTAACCACATTACAAAGGCATGATGCCAAAGCAGTCAATTGCCTTGGAATTGTCTTCTTGGTTTTATCATAACACTAGAAAACTGTATGGTTCAGCTCGACCAGTCCACATTTTCCATGTTTCTTATATGTTGGCAAATCGTCTACCTCGCACATAGCATGCACGCATGCACATCAATCCAGACTTTCTGAGCTGTGCCCATCCGTTGCGCTTACTGGACAAGCTGAATCGTTTGATAATAGACCATTGCCCTGTTACCCTTACATTCGATTGCCACCACCGTCAATTAGTAGCCAATAGATGTGATTAGGTGGATGCGTAATCCGGAATGGGGCCTGCAATTTGGATGATCTGAATTGACATGGATGTATGCTGCATGTGTAGTTGATGACTGATCTCCATCTAGAAAATGGCAGAAAATGTTAAATTAATCATGTAAATAGTGTTTTTTTTTTAAATTTTTCCTAATTCCTGAACTTTCTTCTGTTAGGCATCTGTATGTTGAGCAGACATTTCTAATAATAAAAAACCATTATTGGATTGGTCACAATCGATGCATTCCAGGAGGGCCTGCCCGCATCCAATCTTCTTTCAGTCGTGCTGGTAGGCCATATCCTTATCTAAGTGAGTATGTTACTTTTTTTTCCCCTTATTTATTTTTAAATTAAGGACAGAAGCATGCTTGCCGAGAATTTGATACAGATTGGTGCCAATCCAAGCTATTCATGAACAGTAGTTCAACTTACTGGTTGAGATAACATTTTTGCTATGGCATGTAAATGTTGGTTGGCGTCGAGAGCGTGGGGCCTGCCCTAGTCAGGTTTATGCCGTAATCCGATTTTTGTTGGCAAAGTGAGTTGGTTGACGCTGTGGACATCAGTGTGCATTTGCCAAGAATTAACTGAATTGTTGCAACATGCAGCTGGTCTAGCATACCTATGGCGGGCATGCATATGCATCCTATTATGCTTCTTATCAGATATCCTGGTTTCTACTTATTAAGTAGATTAGTATGTTTGGTAAACGACATACTTATGAGCCAATAAGTAGATAAGTATGCTGGGTAATAACATTTTAATAAAATCAAATCAAATCAAATCTATGTATGTGAAGGGAGAGGGCGTTGGCAATGACCCTGTTGGGTAGGAGAGAATGGTTTCTGTGCATAAACTATACACCGAAACTTGTGTGTAGTCACCTCCAAGTCTTTGATTGGAGGTCCATTTCATGATGCACAAGGACCAACGCCGTGATCCTTGGGTGGGCCACAGGCCCACGGCCCAAAGATTTTACAATTAAATGAGCATTTCCATTAGATTTTTGGACCGTCTTTTTGGATGGTTACTGTTAGCTTTTGTTGACCGTCCAAAAGCAAGCAGCTGATTGGTGGATTGGAAATTTTCGTGGCTTTTACACATGGCTCATCTCAGAGGTGAATCGATGATTGGAGTATGGACGGACTAGATTGATAAGTATGCGCATGTATTGGATGCTAGATAGGTTGTTACACTGGCTTTTTGATAGAGTTGTACACAAGCTGAGCTCGAACAGCTCACTCAGCTTTGCCCGATTTACATTGGTTTGACTCGGCTTGCATGATGACTCTGAGGCAAGCCAAGATTCATATGATCCAGTTTAACTAAGCTCGATTCCAAGTTGGATTAGCTCAAGCTTTGGTCTGCTCAATATATATATATAATTTAAAAAAATAATCCCAACTGCCTTATTTTACTTGGTCCTTTTTTAATTTTTCCTTTACAAACTCAATTCACCGTGCCTGCTTGAGTGTTTCTCTCTTGATATTGTTTTTTTAATGTCATTGTTTGGCCATAAGAAAATTTCAAATTTTAAAATTGAGATTTAGAATTTTGAATATTTGATTTGCAAATTGAAATGTTTAAGAGTCGAGTTGAAAGCCCAAGGAGAGAACGGACTAGTCAAACTAAGCTCCAATGTAAGCTCAAGGGTAAGCTTGAGAAAACCACAGATGACTCGAGCCAAGCTTGGCTCCACTTGCAGCGCTAGTTTTGTTACATATGTCATCCATTGGTTTAAATTTTAGGCCATGTTTGGTAAGAAGCAGATTACATGGTGAACCCAATACCATGTGTATGGACTGTGGGGCCCACCGTGATATATGTTTTATCCACATTGCCATCCATTTTGCGAGCTCGTTTCAGGGCCCACACCGTAGGAACAGCAGGGATGATAATGTCCACCGTTGAAACCTTCTTAGGGTCCACAGTGATGTTTATTTGTCATCCAACCTGTTCATAAGGTCAGCTAGACCTGTATGTAGGTAAAAAATAAATATGGACTTGATCCAAAAGTTCTATGGCTCAAAGAAGCTTTCAATGGTAGGCATTCAATCCCCACTGTTTCCTACGGTGTGGTCCATTTGTGATTTGGATGTGCTTCGAATTTAATTTCATGTCCTAAAATGATATGGGAAAAACAAATGGACGGCCTAGATAAAACACACACAACATGGTGGGGCTCACAGTCCTTGCACCACGTGGCTACCTCTGCGTCCGGTTTGGTAGTCCATGGGACGACGAAATAATTGGTCCCCTGCTCTCAACTACACTACACATACATGATGTGATCCGAAATCGGATTGCGTACTGAGTTATCCAGTACGCTCTTATCGTACTGAGTAAACTCAGTTGGGCCCACCTCGAATGCATGTGGTTTATCCATGCCGTCCATTCGTTTTTCCAGATCATTTTATGGGTTCAACCCAAAATTTATGCATATACAAAGCTCAAGTGGACCATACCACTGGAAAAAGTGGAAGTAGTGATTTCAACCGTTGAAAACTTTCTAAGGCCCCAAGTGATGTTTATTTGTCATCCAACATGTTCATAAGATCAGAAAGACATGGATGAAGGGAAAACACAAATATCAGCTTGATCTAAAACTTCTGTTGTCCCCAAGAATTTTTCAATGGTAGATGTTCAATTCACACTGTTTCCGGTGGTGTGGTCCATTTGAGGTTTGGATATTCTCCAAGTTTGGGGTAAAGCCCTAAAATTATGTGTTAAAAGAGATGGACGGAGTGGATACAATGCATGAATAACACTGGGGCCCAAAGAGTTTACTCAATACGCTTACCGTACTGAGTTACTCAGTACGCAATACGCTTCCATGTGATCCAGCCAGAAATATACTGATCCTCGACCCAATGCTATACTCGAGCCCTCAGTTGTGACAAGTGGGCCACATGGTTCGGTAATCCAGACCATTGGAATGTTGCATAATGACTTGGATAGAATATTCCACGCAAAGAAATCTTAACAGGGAAATCTTAACCGTTTGATTTCGAGCATAATAATAGACAGTTAAGGAAAAAATACAGCTATCATCCCTGTTCACAAGAAAGAATTCATTCAAAGGGTGGCGAGAGTTTTGAGACAGTTCGATGTAGCAATCCAACGATCTAGATTATCCAAATATGGGCCCTACTCATCATACCAGAACACCCGAGCATACTGTGAAAATCCTCGGGTGGAGGATCCTCTGAATACTCACTGGGGATGACACGGTGGAGCCGACAGAGGTAGCGCCATCTATAGCTTTGTATACCTTTTCGCTTGCTGGGAAAGTAAGAAAGCGAACAAAAAATACTGAAATGCTGATAAGCTTTTCAGTAAAAAAGTAACTTATAAATAATATTTAACTAAATTTAATTATCTTAATAAGTAACTTAATTTCTTATTAGTTAAAAAAATTGCTTATGTAGCTGCATCCAAATCAGCCCTCAGTGTCCATCAGATTGACAGTTAGAGAGGACAATGATTGATGGTCGGAATTCAATGAGCAAAACCAAATTGATTCTCAATCCTAACTATTCAATTAGCACCCATCAGATGGACTGTTATAAAGGACAATGATTGATGGTAAGAATTCAATGAGCAAAATCAGATTGATTCTCAATCTCAACTGTTCAATTAGCATCCATCAGATGGATGGTTAGAAAGGACAATGATTGATGGTAAGAATTCAATGAGCAAATTCATATTGAGTCTCAATCCTAACCGTTGAATTAGCATCCATCAAATGGACAGTTAGAAAGGATGATGATTAATGGTAAGAATTCAATGAGCAAAATCAGATTGATTCTCAATCCTAACTGTTCAATCAGCATCCACCAGATGGATGGTTAGAAAGGACAATGATTGGTGGTAAGAATTCAATGAGCAAAATCAGATTGATTCTTAATCCTAACTGTTCAATTAGCTTCCATCAAATGGATGGTTAAACAGGGCAATGATTGATGGTAAGAATTCCATGAGCAAAATCAGATTGATTCTTGATCCTAACCGTTCAATTAGCGTCCATCAAATGGATGGTTAGAAACGATAATGATTGATGGTAAGAATTCAATGAGCAAAATCAGATTGATTCTCAATCTTAACTGTTCAATTAGCATCCATCAGATGGATGGTTAGAAAGGACAATGATTGATGGTAAGAATTCAATGAGCAAAATCAGATTGATTCTTAATCCTAACTGTTCAATTAGCATCCTTCAAATGGACGATTAAAAAGGACGATGATTAATGGTAAGAATTCAATGAGCAAAATCAGATTGATTCTCAATCCTAACTGTTCAATTATCATCCATCAAATGGACTGTTAGAAAGGACAATGATTGATGGTAAGAATTCAATGAGGAAAATCAAATTAAGTCTAAATCCTAACCGTTCAATTAGCGTCCATCAAATGGACTGTTGGAAAGGATAATGATTGATGGTAAGAATTCAATGAGCAAAATCAGATTGGGTCTCAATCCTAACCGTTCAATTAGCATCCATCAAATGGATGGTTAAAAAGGACAATGATTGATGGTAAGAATTCAATGAGCAAAATCAAATCGATAACATCATCGAATCAATCCTAACAACTTGATTTTAGAAATTTGGTCCGGGGTGGACTCTCTCTTACCCAGTTCCACATTCCATTTACACCACAAACTTGTATGGATATTTGTATTTAGGTGGGCCCTAATCAATCTCTTGTTGTTGTTCTTGTCGATTTTGTCCGTTAGGCCCAAAACTCATATATATATATATATATGGAAATGGTACTATGAGGTCGGCCTCATGGGAACTTCCCATGAGGTCGAGCTGTGTGGGCCTCACCATGATGTGTGTCAAACATCTACCCCATCGGTCAGATGCACCGTTCCATGGTGGGCTATGGGCTTAAAAATCAACTCAATCCATGACTTGGGTAGGCCACACCACATACAACATTTGAGAGGGGTTATCCTCCCATTAAAACATGCATAATCATTCATTGGGCCACTGAGATGGGGTTCACAAATCTAGCTCATCCATTGTGTGTGTCCAACTTGAATGAGGGGTCAAACCAAGTTTTAGCCGCATCCAAAACTCAAGTAGGCCTCACCAAGTACTTTTATATGTTTTAAGCATGTCTTCATATGGTTTCAGATGGTATGCCGCAGTTGAGATCCAACTGATTTTTGGGATATACGATAACTTAAAAGGAGACCCATCAAGTGCACGATATTGATGTTTGACCCACATCACAGTGGGGCCCACATAGCTGACCTCATGGGACCTTACAATACCATTTCCCCCGCGCGTGCGCACACACATGTATATAGGGAAAAGGTTTTATGGGTCGAGCTTATGGGAACTTCCCATGAGGTTGAGCTGTGTGGGCTCTACAGTGATGCGTGTCGACCATCAAAACTGTGCATTTGATGGGTCCCCTTTAAATTATGGGATATCTCAAAAACCAGCCGTATATGGAACTCAGGTAGGCCATACCATCTAAAATCATGTGAAGACATGCTAAAACATATAAAAGCACTTGGTGGGGCCCACTTAAAATTTGGATGCATTTGAAACTTGGTTTGACCCCTCATCAAATTGGGACACACATAATGCATGGGCTGGATTTGTGAATCACATCTCTGTGGGCCCAACAAATTATTATGAATGTTTTAATGGAGGGTAACCCCTCTCAACTTTTGTATGTGGTGTGGTCCACACAAGCCATGAATTGACTTGATTTTTAAGCCCCAAGCCCAACATGGAATGGTGCATTTGACTAATGGGGTAGATGTTCGACACACATCATGGTGGGGCCCACACAACTCGACCTCATAGAAAGTTCGACCGCATAGAACCATTTCTATATATATATATATATATATATATATATATATATAGAGAGAGAGAGAGAGAGAGAGAGAGAGAGAGAGAGAGAGAGAGAGGTTTTAGATCCAGTCACAAGTGCACCTAAGTTTTGAGTTGTGATTTCAGCCCGTGGATACCCATTGCGCCCAACCCAACTCGATGCCAACTCGACCCAACTTGATACTTGTGATCGAGTTGGACTTGGTCTGGATTAGTCCAGGCCAAACCTAGACTTGGATCGCGTCAGGGATGCTAGACTCTGTACCGAGTTGAGTTCAAGTCAGGCCTATTTCAAAACCCAATCGAGTTGGGTCTGACTCGACTCGATGCCCACCTCTATAGTGGCCTTTCATTATGAACATGACTATATATTTTCACATGCGCCAATATCACAAGTGTATGGCGTATGAAGTTTGAGTAGCAGAGAAGATGAGCCTACCCAAAAATCAAGCAATTCTACTCATCAAGGGCCAAAATGAGTGTGTTGATCTAGCAAAAGATTTTTAAGTATAGCATTTGTTGGTATAGTCGCAACTAACCTGAATTGAGCTAGGTCTTGGGGACAACCTTCAGGATCCTCAATGCAAGCCATATGATGGGCTAAAATCTTAACATGCATCTCAAAACGAACTCTTCTAGATTTCACATTTAAAATTATGCGAGATTCCCGCCCATCATATTTAAATGGCGAGAGATGATAAAATCCTACTTAGTTCTGTATGCACTCAACTCATGTTTGTAATTGGGCGCATGCAATCTTTTCTTCTCTCTATGAGGGAGAGAGTGTGTTTTACACATTTGTAAACATAAACATAGTAGAAAGTCTATTTCAACTAAGAAATCCTATTATGGAACTTGGCCTAATCATATCATGAGGTAGATGGTGTTAAGCCCCTTGAGTGTTTATTGGATGCCTAAAAGTTTGTGTGGGTAAAACTGGCCATTAATAGTAGCATTACATATATTAGTGATATAGATGCGGGCTCATGTGGAGCACAGTCAATCCACGGTGCAAGTAGAGCTAGACATGAACCTACTTAGCTTTGTTAACTCGTTCGGCTTGGTTCAAAAAAGCTTGACTCGACTAGGCACGAAATTGGGTTCGAGCCAAGTCAAGCTATTTTATTCATGAGTTCGAAAAAAAAAAATTCAAGCTAAGTCCAAGCTAGCTTTCAACTCGGCCTGGATTTAAATATAAATATAATATATTATTATGGGTAAAATTGAACTGATCGGATGTATGGGACACGTGACAAAGTGACCATTAGAACAAACCCCCTGAACAGAGGTAGAAGAGATGAGCTGAGTTAAGGAATTTGTTATGGGTAAAATGGAGCTAAACATATGTATGAGATAGATGAGTTGAGCAGCGAGACTCAATAACTTTATATATTACTTGAGAGTCTGAAAATCACCCGACCTTCGGTGTTGGCTACTTTCTACTTCAACCTCAATTGTCACTTTGGCCCTTCAACTCGACCTCAGGTTCTGACCTCGACCTCGAATACCAACCTCGACCTTGGAATAAAAATATCCAGAGAGAATCATACACCATATATGGGCGGGATTGCCTAACAAGATCTCAACCAAGGATCACGTCAATTGAGAAGTAATTAGAAAAATATACGAGAGCAGATTCAAACTACAATACGAGTCCCTCCAATGTATCCAATAAATCTATCCAGATACACACACAACTCAGAAAGCTTATAAATACACTCCATGTTATGAGGAAAAGGTACGCACAACTATCTATATTTGACTACGCCCACTGTGAGCCCATAAGCTTGACTTAGGCATTGGAGGGTCCCCAGCCATAACTAACATCTCTAGTGTCTTATTACTCTTTACTCCTTTGTAGGTGCTCGAGAGTCTTGCAGAACACGAAGAAGGGTCGACCAGATTCAAGCATCAACATATATATACACATACACACACATATTATATGTGTGTGTGTACTTGAGGCTCGTTTGAGGTAAACACAAATGGAGGTAAATAAAATTAAGAGTAAATGACTTAATTATGTTTGGATGAGAGTAAATGAAATGTATTTGAAATCCAAATATTATGTTTTCACGGGACTAAATGGAAGGAACAAAAATGCACTAGAACTTTTTAATATATTCACATGAACACACGCGATAATCCAAATCAGCTTTAATATCCTAAGCCACTGCACAAATAAATTTTAGTAAAAAAATGAGGTTTGCAAGCTTTAGCCCGGCTACTAATTATAAGAATTACAAATAAGTAACCTGCCAACATGTTTTAACCCTCCATTTATTTGACTAACCTTTGAATGATTTAACTCATTCTATTATTGTGATTTCAGTGACAGGGCTAATAATTGGATTGTTTCAAAGTATCATGTGCACCATATGTATGGTAAACATGTACTCAGCGACATTTACTCCCATCCAAACCACCCCTTGCACCTTTTGGCTATCAAGAAGTAAATGTCAACAAGTGCCTACAGACCCATCCGGCCACTCTTTATACTTGAACTATTTGAATATCAACAAGTATCTATTCTTGCTTTTCACTCAAATCTACCAATGGGGGTGAGTAGGCTAATCAAAATTATATAATTTCTGAGCCAGGGGACAATCCAAATCAGGGACACTAACTGAACGGTCCTGATCCACCATTGCTCCAGCAACATGTAATGTGCAAGAGAGGGTGTATAATGATATGATAGAGGCATTTGCATCATATCATTTCCCATGAAATGAATGAAGATTGGCAACTGGAGGCTCCCATGGTTTTGGGTGGAGAATCATAAAACATGACGCTTGAAGCCTTGAAGTGACATCCAATCTTATAAAACCCAAAAAAAAAAAAAAAAAAAACCAATAATGCGACTCGCCTTTTTGCGGAGACATGCGGATAGGATAAATGGCATCTAAGCCTAGTATCTCGTTATTTTGTCTCCTATCATGCGTCTCCCTCCAAGCCCTGCTAAGTCTCTGCGAGTACAATTACAATGCTACTCGCAATTACATCTGATCTGCCACGTGGCATGTTGACTAGCACATCCAAGCCATCCAAACGATGGGCCTCACCATCAGGATCACCCGTGCAAAAGAAAGGCCGTTCACCGTTGAAGTAAATGGACGGTCAATGGTATGGCTCAAAGAGCATATGTGGGCCCTATTGAGTAGATCTGCCTGTTTACGAGGATAAGTGATCTCAGATATTCTACAATGTGACACGTGTTACGTTACTATGCGACAGGCCGTATGTGGTTAGCTTTATTTTATTGCTCGTCGAAAAGCAGTCGTATCTCGAGCATGAAAATAGGCAAACATGTGTTATGCATGTGCCATTCATCATATAATAATCCCAAAAGTCTGTTATAGTGAGTATCAGATGGGCCACACCTGTACAAAACAAGCCAGTGGTTCAGATTCGTCAAATAAGTGTGCCACATAACGATCGTACTTGCCTGGCTTTAATGCGGAAGCGGATTGCGTACTGAGTAAACTCTGTGGGGCTACCACGGATGTATGCGTCTTATCCAGGCCGTCCATTCGTTTTTTAAGATCGTTTTAGGATCCTAACCTGAAAATAAAGCATATGCAAATATCAAGTGGACCACACCACAGGAAACAGTGGAAATAATGTTGAAACGTCCCTAAGGCCTAATGTGATGTTTATTTGTCATCTAACCTGTTCATAACATCACAAAGACATTGATAAATGGAAAACACAAATATCAGCTTGATCCATAACATCTATGGTTCCAGAAAATTTTCAACGTGGGTGTTTTTACATGTCTTGAATCTGAGAATGGGCTGAGGAGCGGTCCCATCTTACGCGTGTTTACTTCCACACACGCGTGGGTCTTTTTTCCCTTAAAAAAACACGCACGCACACCCCCACACACGCGTGGGTTTACTTCCACGTGCGAGGCTATCGCACTTTTGGATTTCAATGGTGCCGTTAACGTTTCTCGTCGCGCCGGTGACTCGGATAGCCTAGTGTAGCACGCAGCACCTACATTAGTATCATGTGTTACTCGAAAAGCTCTTGGGCACGGACATGATGCATCTGATTTTATCCACACCGTCCATCAATTTTGCCAAAAAGGGCATTTCGGATTTTAGGTGAATCACACCATAGAAAGCAGTTGTCATTGAATACCTGTTATTAAAACCTTATTAAAGGCTATGGAAGTTTTGAATTAAGTTTTCATTTGTATTTTTTGTTACAAACGTGGTATTCTTAAATTATATATTTATATTTTTTCTAAAATAATAAAAGAAATAAAAATATTAAAGATAAGTTAAAGTACATGCGAACACACCATCCTTAAAGTACTATTTGTCTTATTCTCAAAATCATTGAGATGGTTGATAGCTTGCAGTCAAATAACTTTTAAGATACGACAAGCTCATATGTGGTTTTGCATTTAGTAAATACGAAGAAACCACTAATAGTACTATGTATATATAATTTGGTGGCAGATGAAAAAACTTAAAGAAAAAAAAAAGAAGCTAAGGTTCATATTGAACCTCATTGGTTGATTAGAGAACACCGAGTTGCTACTAGTTAATTCGTATGAGAGAGTGGTTCAAGTGGTTAGTGATGATCGATCAATGAACTACTTGAGCTTTATTTATATAGGCTAGGGTTGTTGGACGTTTTGGTCAAATGTCATAATTCCAAAAGACCATTTTTTATTGTTGGTGAGAAACTAGTTGTTATCTTTCCGACCATTTTGCATAGGGAAAACCAATTGCATGCTAGTCGTTTAAACTCAAGTGAATAGCTGTTTATTATTGTTGGCATGGGCTAGCCACATGTAGCAATTTTTGCATGGTCTGGTTTATTACTGCATAAGCAGTTACACCACCTTTTAAATGGCTAGATCCAGCCCTTATATAGGGCAGACAAGTCTCTCTTAGACCTCTGACCCACAATACTCTAGTCACTTGATCCAAAACCATTGTTGCACCAATTTGCGTAAAGTTGCAAGGGAGTGACCCATCTGCGATATGATACACATGTATGCGAAGTGTAAAGTGCGCTACTATTACTTATACAACCACGCTGCCTCACATGCTGACGCCCTGAGATCAAGACTGAGACCGTGGCTGTGTATTAACACACAAGTCTCGATACTCCACAAATTCACTGAGCAAATAGTAAGGTACTCAACACCTTATAAATTCAAGATTTTCTTATCTCCTTTTTTATATGGTACCATTCCTAAAACACTAAAAAATCAAAATTTAACAAACATTTTATATGTATTTATATATTTTTTATTTAAAAATATTTTTTAATAAAAACATTTTCCACAGCGTTATTTCCTTTATTCAAACATTAAATGATAGAGAAACATTACAGTGGGCTCTAGGATGCTTTAAATGGTAGGCGTTCAATCATCACTCTTTCTCATGGAGCAGTATACTTGGGTTTTGGATCTGTCTCATTTTCGAAATCATATTATAAAATGATATGGAAAAATGAACAGTAACCTGAACAAAACACATAGGTCATGGTGGGCCCACAGAGCTTTCCAACAGCACTCAACACCACACCGGTGCTGCGGGCTAGACTTAATCAAGTCCTAGTGCCAGCACAACCCATTTATCACATAGAGCACGTGACGTTGTCCTAGGGAAGTGGCAGTAGGTGGGCCATAAATGTCCCAAAAATGGACAGTTAAGAAGTGACGAATGGGTACGTGTATGACCCACTTAGGTAGAGTTGCCGAATGTCTTTTGTGCCAACTACCGGGACACATCGGATTCACGCCCATCGAAGGACCACATCGTGCCATGTTGGCCTGAGAGTATGTAACATTCAGTTTGTAGCCCATGCTTTGGAGGTCCACACCATTCATTGGATGGGCCTTGATGCACCAAAAAATCCCACAATCACAATTTGTTTTGTTGTAGTGTGAACGTGGGGGAGTGGAATAGGTGCAGCTGGCCTTGCCCTCACCCAAGATGGTGCGAGCTTTTGCCGTAGACCTTGATGTATGTATTCTATACCCACAATTTCAATCCATTTTTCCATGTCATTTTAGTAGATCCAAATCTGAGATGGACCATACTCTAAGGAAACAATGGTGATTGAACACTCCACAGTTAAACACCTCCTAAGGCCATCCCACCTGTTGATAAATATCACGTGATGGCTCCCGTCTCCCGAACCCTCCAAGGCTCTCACTCCCCTACCTTACGGGGGGAGTCTCTGGCTCCCTCGTGCACTTTGAGATGTTTATTGCCTTGGAGAGGAGGAAAATAGACAACAGTCTCTTTAGTGTTATCATGGCCCACATGTAGGGTGTTGTGGAGTTTATGACACGGCTCACTAGTGCTCCAACCGGTCATTATAATAGCTCGCTTCTCGGGTGCCTAGCATCCCATGTGGTGCGGCTGAGCCAAGATGACACAGTGGATATAGAATACATACATCGAGGTAGCACCCACGGTAAGGGCAGCACCATCTTGGGCGAGCCCAGGGCTGGAGGCCACGGTTGCACCTAATCTACTCTCGCATGTGGGCCCAATTTTTTCTCGTGAGGTGAGTTCTTTTGTTGGCTGCCTATTGAGATCTTAGGATTTATTTGATGTTTACTCATTGGGCCGTGATTCAATCAAGGAACCTCATGTGAAGGAAGAGCGGAGCTATGTTAAAAAGCAGGGGCAGACATCGCATCATTTGAAGATCTGGGGCCATCCATCAGATTGGAAGTTGGAATTTGGACGATTGGACTGGTGGGAGTACTTGGCGCATTGCGAACCATGTAAGTGGAACTTTCATCAGATCCACCCGTCCATCACGTATAGTGCCTCATCTTCTCCCTGTAACACAAAAACCATGACCATCCAAATCTCAGGTAGGCCACACCTTAGGGAAAAGTTGGATTGGTGCCATTATTAGTTTTGAGTTGGATAAATGCATTTATATACTATCCAATCTGTTGATGCAAAATCTGATCCGCTCTTGTTTGACTTTTGAGTACCTGCACAAAAAGAAGACAAATGAGACCCTGGCTAGAGTAGAGGACCTTCCGATGCTAAAGCCAAGCAAGGAATCTGGGTCTTATAGAATTGATGGGTTTTGGGTAAAAGATTTTGCGTTATTTTTTTAATGTAGATGAGCCCCTTATTTATAATATAGGTGGGTTGGAGACTGTTCGCGATCTTAAGCGCAATCTTCGTGTAGGTTTCTCAACCATTACGTAAGATTCATGTAAGTGATAAGTGTTGACGTAGTTGACCCAGAATCATGCAACGGGTGGTCGAGACTGACCTGAGCTGAACCTTCGATCACTCAGGCTGAAGCCAGGCTGAGGCAAGCCATGGATTGGTCGGGCAAATCTACATAATCGACTCAGAATGAGTTTCCACACTGATCATCACTGGTTGACTCTTCGTGTTCCTCAATCTATTTAGGCTCCGATCATAAAGGGTGGGCCCATCTCCTCTGTAATACTTACTGTTCTTGATAGATTGTCCCTTTGATCTTGCCGAACCGATCAGTCTTTTGGTCATCTTTTGATCGTGTACATCCGAACAGATTTTGGAGGTATACAGTTAAGCTTAGTTGAAACTCAAAAATACATGGTACCAAGGACTAGGCTCAGGAGTGTAAAGTCTATCCTCTCTCCAAAATGACTGGAGATGATTGCCCAGGAGCCCTTGGGTGGTTAGACCATTTTTACCCACAACACAATCCATTAATTTTTAATGTGCTTCATCACAATTTAAAATAATAAAAGGTTAACACTATTCCAAAACTTAGGTTGGACCATCACGAATATTTGGATTTTTTAGCTATAATTCTATGGGATAACTCACGTGCCTTATTTTCGGGATCAAGGTAAACAAAATGGATGCACGTGATGAACGGTACGGATTTCATGCACACTAAGTCGTGTCCCTTGATGAAGTGGGACTGGATTTTGTTATGGCCCCAACATGCCGTATGTGTTTTATCCATGCTGTGGATTCAGTTTGCCAGATCATTTTAGAGCACTAATCCAAAAATATATTAGATCTTAATTTCAAGTGGAACTCTCACAAAATTTCTTAATAGTAGTCATTCCATCACCATTGTTTTTTGTGGTGTGGTCCACTTGAGGATTGGATCGGTCTCATTTTTTAGGTCATGATTTTAAAAGAGCTAAAACAAATTGTTGGTCCCATGGTAAACACATGGCTTTCCTGTGAAAGCGGTTTAATTTTTGAAAGTACCTGTGTAGGGGAATTTAGATGGGTCTCACCATAATTTTTTGAGAAATCAATCCCACTCACATGTTATGCCAGCTCATTTTAAAACATGTGACAAAAAAAAAATTGAGCTGGATCGATGACTCAAGTGGGGTACGCAAGAGGAAATAATAGGGATTGAACAACCACTGTTGAAACATTCACAGGCCACAAAAGATTTCTAACGGGCCAAGTTATCTGTGTTTTCAGTTTATCCCAGTAGGACTGACGTTATAACTGGTTTGGATGTCAAATAAACATCAAGGTAGAGCCGGAGAAAGTTTTAATAATAGGCATTTCTTTTCTATTTTTTCCTATTGTGTGTGGTCCACTTAAGTATGGTCTCTGATCTTAAAATGAGCTTGAAAAACGGATGAACCGGTCGGATTTCTCACAAACACGACAGTGGGCCACTTGAGTTACCAGCTAAAGAAATTCTTCCAAGGGCTTTCTATAAAATCTTTGTTTCCATGCTTGTGTGGGGGTGGTAGCGCGTTTCTCGCCACAAAAAAAATAAAAAAGAATAATAAAAAAAGAAAAAGAAAAAAGCCTTATCAGAAATTTGCATCCGACCAGTACCGAGATTTCGGTACTGTAGGGTCACTACCGAATCGGCAGCTGGTGAGTGACTAATCGAGGCCATCAAAACTCCATCAAAAGCTGCGGTATAGCAGATCAACGGCATTGATTACCATAAACCATCGGCCTCACGTCTACATGCTGAAAACCCGTGTACAAGAGCCTCGGGTCGAGAATCGTACAAATCCTAATCCCTTAGGGGACACTTACCACGTGTCAAATCGTACCTGGCTAAGCCGGAGAAATGCCCTGAGAACCCCACGCATCGTCCTCCCTAAATCCAAGTCCCGTCGAAGCTCCGAATCTCCAAAAAGCCCATTTTCTCAATATCATCTTCTCTAGGTTTTCAGAAATCTCTCTCTCTCTCTCTCTCTGAATATCCAGTCTTCGATCAAGAGATACAACCACAGCTGGGATAGATTGTTTCTGTACGATGGGAAAGAGTATTAGAATACGGTTATTTAATGGATTTTTTACTGAGATCTGCTGCTGATATGGTCAGAGAGATCTCTTCTCTCTCTTTGTTAGGTGGAGAGAATTTCTTCTTTGTTTTTTAAAGTTTCTAATCAGATGGACGATCGGAAAATGGAGCGTTTGGCTGTTTTTCTCGCGGCATTCGCGGGTCTCTTTGTAGTTCTCTATGCCAGCGCCGGTGACGCCGATCCGCATTACAAGTAGGCTCCATTAATCTGTAACTTTTTTTTTTTTTTTTTTTTTCCAAATAGGGTTTTCCCCCTGTTTTAATGATGCTTTTTAATTGCTGTAGTTCGATTCGTATTTACTAGATTGTTTCTGATATAATTGTATTCTGAGGATTGCTAATCCAAGCCGTCCCCGCCTAGGAGACCTTCACCTAATTGAATGATGATTGGTCAACTCCGGATGTGGGGCCCTTTCCCGACATCCTTTATCCCCAAACTGCCATTCCAGTCGGTAACCGACCATTCATCGCACGACTAGGTGAGGTTTTCCCTAGTCAGGCACTTTCGTGGTATTCATTCGTTCCCCCCCCAGCACCCCCCCCCCCCTTCATGGCATATTTATTTTTATTGTTTCGATGTTTTCAATCAATGGTGGATTTGCATTGTTAAAGGGACAAGTGAATTCAACTACAACTAATCAAAGTGCATAGATTGCCCAATTCAAATTGAAGATCTAAAGCCACAATCTTTGGCCATGCATATACAAACTCTATGTTCGGCCGGATACGAATTGAAGATCTAATAAGACAATCTTTGACCTCGCATAAATGCCTGGCAAAACTCTGTTTATATTCAGCTGGATGCAAAGATAGCTTGAAACTCGTCAAGCTTCTTGTAAAGTCTATGCCTCGTTTGACTGCTTGGAAGCAATTGGTCAATGAAATGCAGTTCTTTACACCACCCCAAACACCCCCCTCTCGCTTTTCTCACTGTTGTTCATCTCTAAAGACTTTGGAGAGATTATATACCCCTGTTTTGTAGGAACTCCCATACAGCCAGCCAACCTCCTCACTGTAAAAGTGGTCGAGGGATGGTGGATTGGGACTATCCAGTGAGCCATATGTTGATGATCCACAGTTCAGAAACCACACCAAGCAGCCCTGCTGTAATTTCTTCGCCACTACAACCACAGATTGTTGACTCCCCCCGCCCAAAACCACCACCTCTGTCTTCTACAATCTAATTGTGGTGCACCGATCAGAATCATCAAATGGCTAGGATTGACTGGTTGGTCTTTTGATTGAACTCCAGTCCACTTACAGTAAGGGCTACCAGATGGACGAGCTCAATCTACCTTCTCTCTACCAGGCGTATGTATTATAGGCAAGGTATTAAAAACCAGTTACATAGCGGCTGTTATGTAACGGTAATGGTGGGAACCATAACGCGTTACGGCATGGTATACAAAAACACTTACGTAATCTCTTTCTCTTGTGTAGTTTCCCAACACTGTAATCTCTTTCTCTTGGGATGTAATTAGGCTGCCCTCTCAGGGGCTCTGTTTTCTTGTTTCTTGTTGTTTCTTTTTTTAATTTTTAATTTTATTTTAAATAATAAAAAATCTTTGTTATCTTAAAAAAAACATTTCGTTACAGTCACCCCCCTGCCCCGGTATCATTTCAACTCATGCTATACTGTCTGGGCTGTGTTTAGGTCGAGTTATGATAGAAGTTGGCTGACATACCATTTCTTGTATGTGGGATTGTCACGAGTACTTGTTCTCTGATTCTAGTATCTCTAACATGTAATGGCCGTTCCTTCATTGATAGATACGATGATATGTTGATGTGAGAATGTCCATAGCTTTGTTATAGTGGTTTGTTACGTAGCTTGTTACTCATCTTTGATGATTAATTATCATTTTGATGAAAGCTGATGTGGCCTGTTGCTAATTTTCTTGGTTGTGGGGTTACATCTTGGAAATGAATACCATGGGTTGCCTTTAGTCTATGATAGCATTGAAGAGGAGCATTTGCCAACTATTTAAATGGTCTGGACAATGATTATTGTTATGGAGAAAAAAGGTTATATCAGTTCCTGCTAGAATTGTTTTAAGAGTTTACAGTTGCTAAAATTTCAAAATTCACCGTTTAGTTCATTTTAGCTTACAAAAACCTTACAAAAGAATTCTTGGCTTCTTAGTCATTAGGCATGCTTCAGCTTCACCTCCACATACCTTGAATAGTACCCATGCCTTGGAAGCATGTCATCCCAAAGGCACCATATGGAATTCACTAAGGTCTTGGTTGATCCACATGGTTAATATAATAAACCCAAAGAGAAGCATGATCCTGTTTCACAAAGTAAAAACTTAGTCTTGCATCCATCTGTATCCTTGTTGATGCAATGCATACAATTATAGTAACCCCTGTTCGAACTTGGCTCAGTTTGGCTCGGCTTACATATTTGGACCAAACCAAACCAAGCTCAAACAGTAGGGATAGGCTTGAAGCTCAGATTGTGTAAAGCTCAAACTAGGAGTGTCACATAAACAAGCCAAACCAAACTTGGGTCAAACTCGGTTCGGCTCAGCTTGTGTATAACTCTAACTGAAGGTGAGGACTAGGTTTTAGGCCCAAACGAGAGTTGGTGCTCTTGGTGACCACATTTGTACAATTGCCACTATCGACGATCACTTTGCAGTTTTTCTCACCACACTGGGCGTAAGTATACAAAATGGTATTCCTGCGCCAATCATCACTTCCTTTAGTCTAAGCTAAGGCGTACTTGACAACTGCAAGTGGTACGATCTCCTCTTCTTCATCACTAGCACCAATTACAGGGTGATATTCTTCTTCTTTACAGTCACCCTAGCCATCTTCATCTTCCTCATGCTCTTCAATTACGAGGGCCTTAGGTCGCTCTTTTGTGGGACCCTCGTAAGCGAAATGGATATATCCTTGGCAGTTGTAGCACCGCCTGGGTTCGCCTCCTTGCAAGCTGGCATTGACGACTCTTTTACATTTGAAGTCCTTTGGGTTACTTCGAGTGCTAGCAAAGCGTTTGGGTTGACTCCCAAAGTTAGACGTAGCTCCCTGGGGAGTAGTCTTAACATTGGACTCATGAGAGTCAAGCCGTCTCCCAAATTGCGGTCTTAACTACTGCTCAAGTTCTTGCACCAACTGATAAGCATGCTCAAGGGTGCCACCATCGCGAGAGAGCAGCTCGCGCTGACTATTGGATCAGAGGCCCATCCTAAAATGCAAAAAAGTCACCATTGGTCTCCCTCGACATTACATCTCATCATGTACTCTTCAAATTTGGTAATGTAATCCTTCACGGGCCTTGGCGAAGGGATTACCATAGATCCACTAATTTTTGGCAATATGAAAGAGGAAGATATTTTTCCTTAAGCGTTTCCTTAATCTCGACTCAATTTACGATAGGGTTTTGTATAGACCTTTCTAACTTGCTCTCAAGATTGGTTCAAAACAATTTAACCTGACCCACCAACTTCATCTTGACAAACCTCACATGATGACGATCAAACATCTCATACCACTCAAAGTAGTAGTCCTTGTTCGCAAGCCAATCGAGGAAAGCCTTTGGGCCCAGATGACCATCAAAGCTTGGGGCCTCGATCTTGACACTTTTCATCACATGATCATCAGGATCATGGTGGTCTAGATACTCTCCACGGGGTGACTGGGTATGCACCCCATTATGGCCAACACCTCGGCCACAACCTCTTCCACGTCCTCCAACATGAGCTTCCTCTGCACCTCCCACTTGGGATTGACCATCTTCCCCATTGTCGGGGTTTGCTTGTAGGGAAGTCTCCAACTGAGTTATATGATTGTTGGTGGTTCTGTGTTGAGCCTCAAGGGCCTTTGGTCATCTAGATATGGCATTAAGAATTTCGAGAATCTGTTCTTGGCTTGTGGTGGTAGGGTGAAGACCAAAACCTCGCTTAGAACGCGTAAACATAGACAAGGGACAAACTAAAGGGCCCAAAACTTAAGACTCTTTAAGTACTATGTTATGACAAAGGAAAAATGGCTAACCTAGACATCACAATATGTTACCCTAGACTCTATACGCAATGAATGCACTAACAAGACCCTAGATGTGATGAACATGCTACCCTATGTATACCTATGCTAAAATCCTAGGCTCTATAAATTTTATGCAAGACGCGTGATTTAACTACTTGTATGTGGAGATTGGTCAAGTAATTCAAATATGATAATATGCTATCCAACTATGCTTAAAAGAGCATCAAAGAAGCAATAAATTCAGATTTATATACAAAGCAATAGTCCCACACAAGCATGAATCATATACGCATGAAAATTTAAGGCCCAATGAGAGATTGGAACTCCCACATTAGCATAGGCAAAGTTATAATTCAACGGGCAGATTTGGTGCAATCCTAGGGTTAGGAAATTTGGGAAATAGGTTTAGGTTTTCAGATTTGGGGAAATAAGGTTTGGGGATTTAGGTTAGGGATTCAAAGGGAAAAGAGCAAGGAACAAAAGTGGGGGGGGGGGGGGGAGAGAGAGAGAGAGAGAGAGAGAGAGAGAGAGAGAGAGAGAGGGAGGTGACCGTAAACGGTCGTACGGTTTGGGTATGGGGCTAGGTTTTGGTGGTTTGGGTGTAATGGGAATGGGTTTTTGTAACAATAAAAGGAAAAAGGAAGAAGTAGAGAGACAAGGGAGGGATTGAGAGAAATGGAGAAGAGAGAAGTAGAAGAAAGTACCTTGATTTGTAGAGAATGATGGAGAATAAAGAGAGAGGTGACCGTAAACGGTCATACGGTTTGGGTATGGGGCTAGGTTTTGGTGGTTTGGGTGTAATGGGAATGGGTTTTTGTAACAATAAAAGGAAAAAGGAAGAAGTAGAGAGACGAGAGGGATTGAGAGAAATGGAGAAGAGAGAAGTAGAAGAAAGTACCTTGATTTGTAGAGAATGATGGAGAATAAGGAGATAACGGGTATATCACACTTGGAATCACACCAAAATCATCTCTTTTCACAAGAGATACTCACTTCACATGAGAGGGATGCTTTCTTCTAAGCAAAAGAGAGTTTTGATTCAATTACTTAGGGCTAGGGCTGGATGTCCCTCCCTTTAGGGCCCGTTTGGCCGGTCGGATTGGAAGGGATTGGATGGTATTGAAAGGGATTGGAAGTTAAATCCCGGGATTGGCCGGGCTTGCCACACATAGTCGGTGATCTGATCCCAATCCCATGGGTCTTAAGAAAATCCACTGACAACACCATCATTACCTTTAAAATCCATCCAATCCACCCTAATCCGTTCAAATCTGCCTGGGATGTGTTTGGTCTGAGGGTTTGGAAGGGATGGGAAGGTTTAATCCCGGGATTGGCCGGGCCTGCCAAACAAATTGGATATAGCAATACAGGGATATAACAATCCCATGGATCTCAAGTCAATCCACTGACAACACCATCATTACCTAGAAATCCATGCCATCCACCCTAATACCATTCAATCCCTTCCAATCCACCCGGCCAAACGGGCCCTTATAGTCTCAGAAAAGTCTTTTTTTTTTTTTCACAAAAAAATGCTTTCAGGAAAGATTTCGTAAAAAAAAACCCATAATATTTAAAATGTCCTTTAATGCAATAAAACATAAATCTACTAATCCTAAGCTATGAATAATCAACAAAAAAAATATGAAATATGATAATCCAAATGCTCATGATCAAAGTGATCAAGGATCACAATGATCCAATCGTTCAATCGAAGGATCCACACGATCCAACGGTCTGATCGTCGTATCCTCGCGATCCAACGGTCAATTAAGAAGCCCACATGCATCTTTCTAGTGTAGGATCTTCGAAGATGCCCGATCATGCATGTGGGGTCTTCAAAGCCTCAGTGTGGCCCACTTGGGCCCATGTACAAGTCATCAAGCCAAAGTGAAGGCTGGATCGATCTCCTCCTCTGGTACACTCTGAATGGTCGGATGTTCTCATTAGTACTGAAAGAGGTCAAAGCTGGGCTCCACATGATCACATGTGTAGAGCAAGGTATTCCAAAATGGTTCACGTAATGGTAATAGTTGCGTGTTACAGGGTCATAATGGTCGTAATGGCCGTTATAGAAAAAAAGACCCGTAATGGCCTTGTAAAAGTTTCGTAATGCCCGTAATGGCCCCATAATGGTCTGTTACGGGGCTGAAAGTGGTAAACGAAATCCGTTATGGCCGTTACGAATTTTATTGTAATAGTAACATCGTTGGTTGTTATGGTCACTGTTATCGTTAAGGAATACCTTGGTGTGGAGTATCAGGAGTTGTTTTCATTACCATCATCATCATCATCTAAGCCTTATCCCAACTAATTGGGGTCTACATGAACCCTTTTCCACCATTCCACTCTATCAAGGGCCATAACTTCAGTTAGACCATAGGTCATCAAGACTTTACTTACTACCTCCACCCACGTCTTTTTGGGCCTTCCCCTTGCCCTTTTAGAGCCTTCAACTTGTACAAACACACTCCTAACCTGCGTAGTTCTTGGTCTCCCTTGCACATGACCATACCATCGACGTCTGCTTTCCCTCATTTTTAACCTATTGGTGCCACTCCTGAATTTCCTCAAATGCATTCATTTCTAATTTCATCCTTCAAGAGTTATTTTCAGTTTTTTATTATAATTTGATTTAAATAATGGGGAATGACCAAATTATCCCTACTTAAGCTTCCTTGTTAATTAACCATAAGAGGGGGATATGTTGGTCTTCTCACCCTTCATTAGGATTATGTTTTGTGAAAGCCTATATAGGGCTCTTTAGTTGAATGTGTAACTCACTATGCCTCTAGGAGTATCTTTTTTTCTTTTTTTTTTTTTTTTTTATAATTTTTATATAGCATTTATACTTTATGGCTCTTTGGTAGAAGACAAGAAAGGAGTTCAAGATCTTTTCTTTTTCTTTTCTTTTTTTTTATATATTTATTTAATTTTTCGAGAAGTCACGAATTTATAATAGGGATGAAGAGAATTCCTCATGACAAATTACAAGCAAAAATGAAAAGGAATCAAGATAAGCAGGAGGGTTAGTAATGCGGGGGCATTTTCACACTAGGCTCGAGTGGGGTGGCCTATGGGATGCAGGGGCACACTCGGGGTGGGTGACCCACATAACCCACGGATTTAGGGGCCATGTGAGGCGAAACCCATGGATTTGGGGCCTGGGCTATGAGATAAAGGGATTAATTTGCCATGCTCTATCAGTTTTAGCTTTTAGAGCAAGTGGTTAATTGTCCTGCATTAATTAGACTAAAAGGGGGAGTTGAAGATCATTAATTTCACACTAGTAGGGAGGTCCATGCCATACACAACCATTGTTGCAATTTGGTGCTTCCGATTGCTTCAAAGTGTGCATTAGAGAAAGTTTGATCTGGCATCAAGGATTTTTCCCCTTAATCTTCTACTTTCTCCACTATCTCTGTGTCCCCCCCCCCCCTGGCTTCTTCTCTTTCCTTCGTTTTCCGTTCTTTGATCATCATAGCAAAACCTAACCGTCCCCTATTCTCCACCCACAAATCCTATTTGTCCTTGTCTTGTGAGGGCATCGCAAATTTTGTCCTGCCCAATTTCCACTGTCTTGAATCTCCACTATCATGTATTGTGTGTCCAGTGATTGGAACTGTGCACTCATTGGGCCCCACAGATGGGTTCCATTCAAAAGTCATGCTGACTGGCATTATCTGATTAGCGGCGTGTGAATGGAATTCTGAAATGAGAGACGGCCTGACTAGTGGACAACTTTGAGTCTTTGTTCACCATATACATATGATGGGGATTGGGGTGGTTTCACAAGACACCTTCCGTTTTTGCATTTACTTTCTGTCCACCATATCTGAAATTTTCTTGTTATCTAAGTTGGACAAGGACCAAATGCTGTTCCAGCATGTTGGATAAGATGGCCGAATTTTGATATTCTACATGATCTCGCTAAGTGTTGTTTTTTGTCAACATATAGTCTACTTACACAAAGGCACACAAATAAACAGCTATATTCTATAATGAGACATTCCCCTCATAAGAGAAGTCAACTGTCTTTTTGCTTCTTTGCCCTTCCAATTGAAAACTTTGTTAATGGCTGTTAATCTATTCCATAAAGGTGCTAAATCTATTGTCCATTAATTTATTTGTGCTTTATATTTCTTCTTCTATGATCTTTTATTCAGCCAAGGACCACAAAATGTGGACTACAGAATGAAAGTTCATTTAGTTGGCTGTCTAAACCTGAAATTTGATTAATTGTCATCAAGTTCAAAAATGTAATCTGAATATGTGTGATATGAAAATGAGATACCGTTCCTTGTTTTCTGTTCTTTAATGTGACATTTCTTGAGATGCCAGGACATGTGTAGAACAATGCGAACAGAGTGGATGCGTCGGAGGTATCTGTTTTCAACACTGTAGATTTTCATCCAACGGTGTTGCTGGCAACAGTCCATGGTACATGCAGGAACCCCTTTACCTGCAGTGGAAGCAATGGGACTGCAGGAATGACTGCCGCTATCATTGCATGCTAGAAAGAGAAAAAGAAAGAGAAAAACTTGGCCATGGGCCTGTTAAGTATCATGGAAAATGGCCCTTCAAGCGTGTTTTTGGCATTCAGGTTTGACATTTTTAAATTATATTTATGGAAGGTTCATCATCATCATCATCATCATCATCATCAGCATATGCCTAGCTTTTTGGTGTCAACTTCATGGATCCTTCTTTTGCCAATCATATTACTGGATACTTTTCTTAAAATCTTAGTAACGAAACCAACTCATAGAGAATTAGATGCAACCGTTGCCACCCAGCTAAAGAATGACAAGTAGTGATGAGGAATGGTGGCGCTTGTAATCCGTCAGTGCTTAGGTATCCTAATTAAACCTTAGTGATATGCATATATTTGATAATATCTTTGGTCCTTGATCTAAGGGTGAATTACTAATGCTGTTGCCTTTTCTTCTAGATCTTCTAGTGTTCGTGGAGTCACATTACTGCTTTCAGCTCATTCATAATAGTGTTTCTTCAGCAAGTTGAACTTTTGGTCAAGCTTACGCTTTCTGCATGAGAGGAATGCATTAGTTTTAGGTTTTAATTGTATGTATGTTGGATGTTGTGCAGCCTATGAGACACGTGTCATTTTTTGTGTGCACTTGTATGATTTTATAGACAATGATATGGGCTACTTTGTGGTTTTCCTGCCTACGTTTTATGAATGCATATTTTTTGAGGAGATGATTTCTAAGCAAAGGCAATACAACCAACACTGGAAGGTGATCCTATCGTAACTTCACAATACCAAAAATAGGGAAACAAAAAAACATCCACACAAAAAACCAAAAATAAAAAAGAAAGCCAACCCCAAGGTATTCCATAACGGTAATGGTTTCTGTAATGGCCACCACCGTTACCTTTACAATACGGGTTGCAACGGCCATTACGGGCCTCATAACGGTCTTACTCTCTCTCTCTCTCTCTCTCTCTCTCTCTCTCTCTCTCTCTCTCTCTAATAAAAAACCTGAAAAACCTATGTCGGCCTTGTAATGTGCCTTTACAAGGGATGCAACTGGCTGTTACGGGGGATTGTAGCAGCCCTTACTGGTTATTTTTTCCGTTACGGCTGTTATGACCCCATAACATGTAAACGGTTGCCACCGTTACCTTAATGTAATGGCTGTTATGACACACCATGGCCAGCCCCCACCAGAGGCCAAATTCCACAAAAACCACTGCCTCCCTGTCCCTTCTCAGAGAGACACCAGAGTTCTTTGAGAATATAGGGAATGCCAGGAGCCCACCCTAGCACACCACTGGTAGTCGTACAACCCCCACCAGTCCACCCGTCTCGTGACCTACTGTGGCTGCATTTCCACCTTGACAACCTGGGGCAACTTGCCATTCATTCTCATTTGCTCAACCCAACTGCACTGAGCATTCTATGTTGAAGATTTTCCCTATGAACATCAAAGTGAGGAAAGCGGTCCATCTTTTAGGTTCTAGCCTACCTGACCAACTAGACAAGAGCCTGCTCATCCACTTCCCTTAGCCCCACCAATTCCTACCAATCTCCTAGATGATGCCCATCAGTCGCCAACTCAACCCTCAGCTCAATCCCATGTTGGTTGACCAATCAGATGTATTAGGAGCAATGTTGTCAAAATCCTATGATTGCGATTTACGATTTGAGTTGAATCTTAAGCAAAACGATCTGAATCCCACCTTTGAATCCCTATTTATATGAATCCCACGATTTTATGATTTGAATTCTACAATTTATGATTCAAATCCCGATTTATGATTCAAGTTATACTTGTTTTCTTCTATTTTAAACTTCACTTGGCTTTCATTTTATGTTTTTAAATTGGTGGGGGCTTTAAGAATCATTTAGAAAAAAATCTTTAAAAAGAATCATTTAGAAAAGGTAAATTATTTAATTTTGTTTTGTAAATAATATAATGACTATAAAATTTTATATATATATATATATATATATATATATATATATATATATATATATATATATATATATTCTCTTCAATGTTAAATTATAGAGTTTTTTTTTCCTTAAATGATTTCTTATTTCTTAACTAATCGAAGCACCAATTGATGTAATGACTTATCGGAATGTTTTTATAGATGGTTACGATGATGTTGACTTATATGTGTGTTGTGGAATGATGGTTAGAACTCAAAATATCTTTTTTTGTTGATCTACATAATCAAATGCTGCTTTTCTGATGTGATTCTACATTCATGAAAGGTGACAAGAGCATAAATTATTAAACGATCCTCGTATGTTTTTTAAGGAAAACTTTTTGAAAGATAAAAATAAGATGGAAAAAAAGAAGGAAAGATGAGAATCCTTTAACATGGTATTACAATAATCTTATGATTTATGATACAATTTGCAATTCGATATGATTCAACCCCTATTATGAATGGAGCAACTAACTCAGCTATTCGCACAATGGACAAAATAAAGGAAGCCAAAGATGCAGACTTGTCTTCAAATATTCTTGCATTCCTGTCTCTCCAAATCCATTAGACCTGCTAGACAATAGCATAGGGGAGCATCTTCCAAATATGCCTACCACACCCCAAAATTGGACCAGCAGACTGGCCCGCGGCAACGTTAGAAAGGGAGATGATCCACCAATTCCTCATTTCTCCTTTACATAACACATATTCATCATCACCATATTCCTTTTTTAAGTCAACTATTTGAATTTTGTTGGCTGTGGTGATCCCACAATAGCCTTCAATCCTTCGAGGAATGGTGGCTCCTCAAATTTTAGACAAGTAATGAAATGTGTATTGCATATTTCTGTATGGTTTGGCAGATGCTTCGTGCATGTACTCATTTAGGGTCTTTTGGGATAGTAGGAAAAGAAAAGAAAGGAAAAGAGAATGGATGCATCTTTCCATGATGGATGTTTCACTATGTTTGGATGGCAAAGGAAGCATGGATTTCAAATAGCAATCATTGCCCAAACATCGTACTCAAATTCTCATACATAAGATACGGGCTTATCATTATTGGAGCTTTATGAAATTTCCACTTGCCATCCAAACAAGACTATCAAAAATGAAATCCATGTTTCAATAATGCTTATGGAAATCTGGAAATGTTATCATTGAATAATCATTTACAATTTTCTTTTCTTTTCTTTTCCCACTATCCAAGCAGGCCCCCATTGTCAGTAGGCTATGGTCCACTTCTTGCACAGTGGAGACCCTCATGCTTGAGCATAGAGATCCAGTCATGCATGTTGAGATGCATTGACACAACTAGGATTGAAGATCAAAGCTAACTGCAATCAATCTAATAATTATGTGTCGTTTTGTATGAAGATTAACTCCTCAATTGAAGATACAAGATGGAAACGCGATGCATGTGAAAATCTTTTATTTTTGAAGGATACCATGAGATTTTATTAACCTGATAAAGATGACAACAAGGCGTTATCCCGAATACAAAGACAAAAAGCCCAACAAAACCCTTATATAAATTCTTAAAACACATCCCCGACTTAAATACATTCCCCCAATTAGATATCCCGCATTTGACCCTAAGACAAAATTAGGATGACTCTTGTTGAGAAAAAGGTGATGTAGGATGAAGTTTTCTATCCTAAGGTGATGATAAAATCAAATTTCCATATTATATGAGCAATAAATCATAAATTTCATCAATCTCATATCAATCCAAAACAGTAAACAAGTAGATAATATGTTAGATCCTAGGCTAATACATGCTGATAATAAGAACTATTAACATACTAAAGCAATCGGTCCCAATGAGATTAAGAAACCCCCAAATTAACATAGAAATAGGCTATCAATCAAGGGTAATCATTTACATCAAAAGGGAATTGATGGAATTTTGGGTTTGAGAGGGGTTAGGGTTTATGGAAGAAAATGGGATTTAGGGTTTATAAAAAGAAGGTGAAACTATGAATTAAGGTTATGGTTTTGCGAGGAAACATTGATGGGATGAGAAAAGGCAAAAGGGAATAAAACCATATGCTAGATGGGCCACACACATGCGGTTGTACGGCTGACCGTACGGTTGTATGGATGGATGAATCCACACGTAGTTGGGTGGGTTTTGAGGTTAGAAAGGTTTGGGTTGATGGATTTGTGGTTTTAGATGCTAGGATTTGAGAGTTCTGAAAGGAAAAAAAAAGAAGTAAGAAAAGAGATGGAAGTTGAGAAGATACATTTGAGAGAGAAGATAAGGGATAGTCTTGGATTCACTCCAAGGTAGCTTTCTTTTGGATTCACACCAAAGGGATGACTTCACACCATTAAAAAGACTCAATTCATAAGAACATCAAGAGATAAATCTCAAATTTCATTCAAAGCATCACTGGCCCTAGGGTTAGACGTCCAAGGCCTTATATAGTTCCATATTTGAATTTTTATAAAAACGCAGCTTAAGCAAAACATGGTTTGCTTTTTACCCCCTACTGAACACTTATTTCAATATGCTCCATACTAAAAGAAAATTTAAAAATATAATCTCATAAATCAACTAACTAACAAAAGTACTAAAGCATAAAATAATCTAAACCATCCTAAGTTCCCGATGGGTCCCGATGACGTCTATGATCAAGGCGGGCCACGACGATGAAGCAACATCCCATGGTTTGATCATGCCATCCAACGGTCAAAAGTCATACAAAACTCATCCAAGCTCATCCTCCATGCAACCCACAAGCATCTTCCCAATGTGCGGTCTTCGATGATGTTTGGACATGCTATGTGGGGTCTTCAGCTCCTCTTCTAGACCCGAACGGGTACTCACCTAGCCATAGGGAGATTGGGGTTTGCCTCCTCTAATATGTACGTAATGGCTTGCGTGATGTAATGTCCTCATCAAAAGGTCAGATTATTTTTGCTCAGTTCACAGGACTGCCATGATAACCATCTACCAAACCTCCAAAATTCTTTCACCACCTTTTTTGCCTCCATCCCAAGCTTCCATAATCTCTCTCATAGATTGTAGCATTGACCAGAAGACCCCAAAAAGAGAAAAGATCTTCCCCCATATATCACGTGAAAATCCCTGCAACTGATGCAACAGGATGAGAAACCCATTGACAAGGGAGAGAGCAATACATGCTTCTCTGGAAAAAAAAAAAAAAAAATTGGACTTTTTTATATATAACCACTGCAAACTATTCATAAAAGAGTATGTGTTTGTATACTCTTTCTTAAAGCAAAAGAAACCCTAATCATTCATCGTTTCTAATCCTAATCCTCTATTTTATTTTTCAAAAGAAGAACAAAATATTGTTGAATCCCATCAACTATCATTTAGGCATTCTGTCATGGTCTGGGGCTTGTTTGGAAGCTCACAATATAGGCTTTAATTTTCATTCATTCTTTCTTTTCTCTTTTCTTTTCTTTTTTTGTTATTATTGGAAGGGCAAGGGGGAGCTTTTAAAGCGACCAATGATATGGACCAATTTCATATAATTCTGACGCTTTGATATCTGAAAAGTGGCCTGCCAAAAAAGTGATGAACCTAGTAGAGGAATTGAGAACTATAAAAACTAAAATGACCATTGATCTGGTCCAAAATGCACATCAGGACCGATGATCTTCCATCCCATCAACATGGACCCTCAGAAGTGGTCCAAATCTTTAATTTTGATGGTTGGATGTTTCTACCCTTGGAGTGCTAGATCACAATTTGAAAACTTTTGCCAAGCAGTCATGAAAGTGACCTGGATAGTTGGGATGATGGTGGTGGTAGTGGTGAAGATGACGTGACAATGATTTGACCAATATCTGGAAACTCACTAATTGACTTGAGCTCTCCATTGAGTATTCTCAGATTGGCTAGGCTGCAATTACCAACTCCTACATCTGGTTTTCATATTTTCTAGGCTGCAATTACCAACTCCTACATCTGGTTTTCATATTTTCTAGGCTGCAATTACCAACTCCTACCATTGGTTTTCATAAACTCTATTGAGTCTGTGCTCGACTCATGCAATTTTTATACAGACTTGAGTTCTTCAACAGGTTGGTGTTGATGAACTTTGAGATCTGTTGGGTTGAGTATGAATATTTGAATATTGGTTCTTAGTTACCCTTTTCACAATTAGATCTTTGGTTGAAAATCCACGTCAACTTGCATAGATTTGCTATTCTTACCTGCACTTCCTACTGCATAGGTATCTGCAGGCTCACGTGCACCTATGTGAGACTGAACTGTTCTGTTGGGCCTTTCTGTGCACCCTGGCCTACGAAACAGTCTGGGCCACTCATCAGGTGCCTCTACATGTACAAAAAATGGATGGTTCAGAAAAAGGCTCATGGTCATGGTCGATGTTTTACAAATTCCTGGCCTGCTTGGTGTTGAACTGTGCCAACTTGTGGCCAAGGCTTCTACATGGGGCCTATCTGTTGGATCTTGCACATGCCTGCAGGCAGTTGTACAAGTGAGATCAGCAGTGCGGAGAGACTTACATATCTGTAATTTTAAAATCAAATTCCATTTACCTGATGTGCAATTGTAGTAATGGTACTGTGTATGCAGGAACCTGTTTCTGTTGCACTCTCTGTGCTAAACCTTGCAATGCAATTCCATGGGTGGCTGTCCTTTTTTGTCCTTTTGTATTATAAGTTGCCTCTAAGACCTCAGACCAGGAAGACGTACTATGAATACACTGGCTTGTGGCATATCTATGGGCTTCTATCAATGAATTCCTGGTTTTGGAGTGCTGTTTTCCACAGTCGGTGAGTCTTCTATCAATTTTCTCTAATATTTGACTCCATATACTATCAGTACCGTTAACAAGCAGTTTCTCTAGAATATCATTGAGGATCTCATCTTTAGCCCAAAGATTGCATGCTGCATGTTGGTAGGTGGTGATTAGGAATCGTTTCTTCCTGTTCTTTCAAGATGGTGATATCTTACTGAATGCTCTACAGAGATGTTGATTTAACAGAGAAGTTAGATTATTCATCAGCTGTGGCTTTGCTCGGCTATACTCTTATTGTGGCGATACTGCGAACTTTTAGTGTGAGGGATGAAGCTGCCAGAGTCATGGTTGCTGCCCCGCTTATAGCATTTGTGACGACGCATATCTTATATCTCAACTGCTATGAACTTGACTATGGTGAGTCCTCATCTCTCACCTGTAACTTAAATAATTTTTTTGACATGCTCTAACAGCAGACTATGAAACTTCCGGGGGTGTACTTCTTGTAAGCCATCAGTGTCAGAAGATTCCTGGGCTGGGTCTATGAGCCCCTTGGACTAACACCACTCAGGAAGCAGTTCTATGCTTACTATTAGCAATTGCCAAAGAGGAATTATATTGGTATTGGGCTCATGTGTTGATGTTTCACATCATTGATCCATTGGATCTACTGTGGATGGGCCATGCGTCAATAATCTCTGGTGGGACAATCATGACCCTTCCATTGGCATGGCTGCAAACAGATGCTGAAGAGAAATGGTGAAAAAAGGGCCCATTATTGGATGGCCAAGACCTTTCAACTTGGGAGATTTTTTAGGCACACTCCATCCACAGGGGGGGCATGATTGAAACAATGATCTAGATCACTGAACTGTGAGAAACTAAGGGCTGGAGAATACTTAGCAGGTGGAGGATCATATAGTTCCTTATTTTGGAGGGGCACTTTTTGTCCATTCCATTACAGCAAAGACGAGCCATTAGCATGCTACATTGAGGTGGAGATGGTCCATATGCATTCATATTTTAGGGACATATTGTACTAATGTGCTACTTGCGCAATTGGCAGGTTTGAACATGAAAGTGTGTGTTGTCATGGGCATTGCTCAGCTTCTCTTGTGGGCATTCTGGGCTGGTCTAACTCGTCACCCTTCACGCTTCAAGCTATGGGTAGTTGTCTTGGGAGGCGGACTTGGCATGCTTCTGGAGGTGTATGATTTCCCTCCTTATGAAGGATATATTGATGCCCATGCTTTATGGCATGCCACCACGATACCCCTTACCTATCTCTGGTGGAGCTTCATCAAAGAAGACGCCGAGTTTAGGACTTCAACCCTCACCAAGAAGGTCGAGTAGTGGCGTTCATTTTCCAATGCACAGATGGTGGATTGTATCAAATTCATGCGATCATGTTGGCCACTCTGGTGAGGCATGTGTCCCTTTGTTTATTAAACTCTTAATTTTTACTCTTGCAATGATCTTGAAATGCTTTTTTATGGGCTCTTTTTTCATTTGGGTCAGAGTACTCTGTGGTTGATGGAATCATATGATTGGAATGGTTAGACATTGTACAATCTGCACCCAAGACATCATACAAGCACGTCAATCCAAACCATCCAAATAGTGGGGATAATGGTAGAGCATGGCAAAAAAATCACACTGATCTGGTGAAGTTAAGTGTCTGATATTGCCCGTTGAATTCAAGACTTCTGGCATTTTTGAAATTTACCCAGGCTATAATAGTCCGATCAGTGTGAGCTATGGTTTCCCCACCCCAACATGTAAACCTGTTCTTGTTTGTACAGACTAAAATGTAGCAACGCAAATGTGGTAAATTGTGGTAAACGACATGAGCTTCAGCAAAGAAAATAAATAAGATTCCATAGAGTTCTCTGTCAAGGACAAGGTTCGGCGAACATTACAACAAAATCCACCTTAGAAGCCCTACTTAAAAAGCCAAGATAACTTCCCACTGGGTGTTTAGTTTCAGTCCTGGATACCAGCTACATTCCTTAGTGCCCACCCTATGAAGTAAGCTGAGGTGGCGGCAACAGCCCCATTGGAGAGGGTGACTATTACAGAGAGCACGTAGTTCTGTCCCGCAATCTTGGCCTTTGCCAGCCCCAAGAGGGTGAGGGCCAAGGCGGACAGCACACAAGCGCCTGTGAACGTGACAGTCTTACTGTGTGTGAAGGGGATGAGGATGATGAACGAGAGGAGAGGGATGCTCCCGAAGAAGAGAAAGGCGGCGAAGGTGGTGACACCACTCTTCCATGGCTTATCCATTTGGTTGGGCGGTAGCATTCCTTTCTGCAACGCCATCTTCTCATGGACCATTATGTCTTTGTATTTTGAAAAGATGCTCACGACCTTCATTCACACATCACAAAGTCAAGCTATTCACAGAATGTTTGAAAATGAAACCATCTCTATTAGCAGTTGGTGCATGCCTATATGAATACTGTCCACCCAAGGGGCCACATCCTGGATGGGCCATGGCCCAGAAACCACACTCATCGAATGTTCCCAACCAATGGATCAAACTGTTAGGATTGTATAGGTAATGTTTGCAAACCAGTTCAAAGATCAAGCTGTTGGAATCATTACACTAGCACTGTTAACTAGTTTGATTCTTTATTGCCGGGATCTTTGTTTAGTGACAAAATGGAAATGAAAACCTAGTAAGGAATATGAAACAGGAAGCAATTGAAGAAAATGAGCGAACTTACAGTACTAACGTCCTCAGGATCCATACCGAGTGCTTGGTATCTAGCAGCTCCATTTGCTGTGGTCGGGCATCGTTCGTGACTTCCCACTCTGTTGCCTCCCTCTCTCGTGAGGCCATGTCCCTCTCAGTGTCACTTGACAAGAAGTCCCCAAAGCCCATTGATATCCCATCAGCCACCAAATTCGCAAAGCCTAGTACAAAAACATCAACTGCAATCCAAACATCATGTTTGTAATAGTAAGATATTTATAATTCTCGCCTGACCTGCTTGTGCCTGACTAAGGAGAATCCAAAGCATGGATGTGGAAAAAAAACAAACCTTACAAAATCCTTGGGAAGTAGAAAACTATGAATGGCTTGAGGTGTTGGTTTTCATGAAAATATTAAAAGGTCAACAGTCACTCAGAAGTGTGACATCTACGTATAATAGGTCCTTCTAGGGCATGCTAAGATTGGTAGAATACAAAAAGTTAATCCTGAAGAGAAAAAAGTTTTATACGGATGTGACATTTTCTACCAATTGCACCAATAAAGTAACTTGTAGAAAGTAATTTTTTTTCCTTCCATAATTTTCCTTGAAAAGGATACTTTGACTTTCCTTTCAAAAACCTAATAATCTAGTTTACCATGTTTTAAGAGAGACATTTCTCACCTTTTGACTAATGACCTTTCATAAATTTTCACTTTTTCATGAAAGTTACTTTAGGATTCTTTTCCACGAATTTCATTATTCATGGATTTCCTTAAATATGAGGTTTTCCTTTTCAAATATACTTTCTGAATTCCACAAATCTGAAGTTTTCCTTTTCAATTCCACTTATCCAAATAGGTCCCATGGTTTCTCTTTTTTAGGAAAACATAGAAAAAAGGAATCTATTTCCCATTCTTTTATTGTTTTCCAAACAGAAGAAACTATCACATTAGGGGAATTCAATTTTCTTTTCCCAAGGGTTTTCCACCAAGCTAAACAACCTTGTCTCCATTCCCTGGTAGAGGAGCAACAGAAATGATAAGTAGGATTGAGAATTTGAAATGTACTTGGGAGGGTTTTTTTAGAGAAGACAGTTGAAAATTGCAATGCTGAGATTTCCTAATATGTATGTGGCCTACACTGTGGAACAAGCTTCCACTGGCAAGGATGAATGAGTCTGGCCCACATGTAAGGCTATCCAGCCCATCCAAACCACAGGACATGTGGATAGAACATAGAAAATCACACATATCAAGCAATCCTAGTCATCCAATTTATGGCCATCAAATGGATAGTTATAAGTAAAATATTGTAACTTGCCAATATTACACCAAACTATACTGGTTAATTGCCCTTGCTATTGCACTCTCTGTCACAGGCGCTCCCAGATCCAGGCCACTCAGCAGGTGAGCCAACCATGTAGGTTCTCAGGGGACAAAAAGTAATATGGTCCCCTCATCTACTGGGCCACATATAAACAAAAGAAATAGACGGCTAAAAAAAATAACCAACTGCCTTGTGTAACCAGTGTTTCAAATAGTGAATAGCCTGTAGCATCGCATTCACCGCTTTGAAGCATGAGGCATAAGCTATATAGTGTGTAGTAGTGTTTTAAATAGCAGTAACGTGTTGCGTAGTGTTCAGCCCTATGTAGTGCATAGCGTAAACTACACGCTACTTTTAATTTTTAATTTAAAAATAGAAAAATTATAATAAATGGTATGAAAAAAGTAAAAAAATATTAAAAAAAGCCTAACAAATGATTCATGTTTTCAAGTATAAGCATGTTCAAGCAACTTATTAATTATCATTTATGAAAAGTTAATCTACATATATAAAGTTATAAAACAAATCAAACAAATTGAATAATTATTGTTTGAAAATTCTAATTTAATCATCTCTCACACTCTAAACTTGAGAGTTTCTTTGTCTTTCTATATTGAATCTTCATTAAAATGATATCTCAGCTAATCACCAATTTGTGGGCAATAGGGTCTCACAATTTGTACATTTTTATTCCATCTATATAGTTAAGAAAAATACACATTTTGAACATCTTATCTAGTTTAGTCCTTTGTTCTTTGAGAATGCACATACAAGTGTCCACAAAAATGTGAAGGAATGAATAAAGTATCGTTTGACACCGTGTGTTTGGGTGCATTTGGAGGTAGCGTACATGCATCTTTTTGGTGCGTTTCGTGATGTGTAATCGGAGGTAAATGAAATCAATAATGGTAAGTAAAAAGTTACTTTTTATGTTTTAAAATTGCTTTGCTTTGCTGTGATTTAAATGTAATTGGTGTGAAATGCCTTTTTTGGCTCCACTTTTAAAGACAGGAAAGTCACACGAGTAATAAATTAAGGTGTTGCTACGCTAATAATATACTATACATGTGACATGTTGATGATAACCTAAAACGATCCAATTATTGGTTGCATTACTAAAATCACACCAATAGAACGACCTAAACTATTCAAATGTTAGCATTTAAATGGACTGTTTAAAAAAGTTCATGAGTCGCTTGTTTGTAATCCTTACATTTCAAACCCACCTGAGGTTTGAAATTCCCTCATTTAGATGAAAATGTATATTTAAATGATCTTATTACAATCATTTTGCCAAATATCACATGTGTTAGTGCATTTATTTATGCATTTATTTTGTCAACATGTGTCTTTGTGTCATTGAGTCGGTTGAGCCATTGGAAGCTAAAAGACTAGAGACATATGAAGACTTGAAGCATCAACGAAGTGAAGAACAAGTAAATTAAGGTTCCTTGGTGACCCTAACTTTAGAACCAAAACAACTTAACCTCTACATAATCATAATCTTAATTGCTTCATTTGATCATCGCATAGTCTTAGGAGCCTATTTAAAATATGCTTAGATTGGCTATAGAGGTCCCGAGTTGCTGGAAAAAAACTGCACAATCTAGCCAACTCTTCAGTGACTTCGATCGATCGAGTGATCAAGCACTTCCTTGATCGATCTTGATTGATCGAACATCGCCAAAACATCCAGTGAGTTCATTGGACTATTTCAGTGGAGCTCAATCGATTGACGACCTTTGGTCAATTGATTGAGCTTAGCTGTTAGAGATTCATTGGTGCTTTTTCGCTATATATTTTGCAATCGGATCTTTGTTGTGTAATGGTTTTTGAGTGAGTTAGAGGTCTTAGTGTGTCTAAATATTTACCAACACTTCTAGACTCTCACTCAAAGGGATCTAAGTTATCTTGCATGTATTTAATTACTCTCATGAGCATTTCAAGCTGTTTATGAAGATGATCTTGTTTCCTTACATTTTTTAGAGGATAGACACCAAGCCAATAGAAAAACTCATTATCTCTCAAACCTCTAGAATGCCCATCTAGGTGAATCTCCATTTGAAAATCAATTAAGCATTTAGTTGTAGGAGATTCAACCAAACCTCTCTTATTACCTTGGTAGCTTCATTGGAGCATCATATGCAAGGTAGGCAATTGAAGAAGCTGAAGCATCCACTTCAAAGATTGATGGAGCATAAGAGAAGTTGATTGAAGCATGGGAGAACATCGATTAAACATCTCAAGAATGCACTACAAAAGTGCCACAATCAGACAAGTAAGTGTCAATTGTAGAGTTCATTCATACTCTTTCCTTGCGTAGGATTGAGTATTAAGTTTGTTACTCAAACTCGCGTAGGTTCTTGTGTAGGACTGTATTGCCACCAATATGGATGAATACGTGTGTAAGCCCTTGTGTTGTCCTCCGGAGGGAGTGTACGTTTGATAAGTCCTTATGTAGGCCTCTAGTGGGAATGTACATTTGCAAATCCTTATGTAGGCCTCTGGCGGGAGTATATGCTTGTAAAAGTTATAGGTGAACCTATTGAAAATTCCTAAGATAGTGAATAACAGTACACTCGAAGAGAGTGCGTCTACTGTGAGTGAAGTAGGGAAACCGAACCATTATACATGCTTGTGTTTGTGATTGTCATTTAAGCACAATTCTATTCATGTTTATATTTTTTCTTAGTTAAATCATATGAATGCTTGAATTGGATTCTATGCTAGGCACTTAAGTTGTAAACACACACAAGCTCACTATCTCTTGTAGACTAGTTGCTTAATTGTTATAGATTTTATAGTTTATGTGATTGGACTCATTTTATCTGGAAGCCTTAGTATTTTTTTGCCTCAGTTGTTTAAATTTGTAAATTATTTAAGTAGGCAATTAGTTGTTAATTGTAGAATTTTAAATTGGTTCTAATCACCCCCTTCTAGGACTTAGTCATAATTCTATAGCTTCGCCAAGCTTTCACACACGTCGTGGTAAACTATTCAATGCAATTTCAAGATGTACACTAATTTCGGATATTAAAGTTGATTAAGTTAATTATTTTCAGTTTCCTATGAATATACTAAAGAGTTTTAATGCAGTCTAATTATTTGCATTCAAATATAATTTTTGGATTCCAATACATTTCTATTATAACCTACCAAACACAATTAAGGATTCTAATTCATATCGTTTTGATTGTAATTGTGATTTGGATTTTAACTCATTCCAAATATAAACTCTTAAACGAGCTCTAGTTAAGAAATTCTTCAAATTTACCTCTTCAAAGATCTTGCAATCTAGTATAGTCATAAGAAAACAATTAATTAAGTAATAAGGCGTGTTAATGGATTTCACCTAAAAAGACATTTCGAGCCTAGTGAAACTCAAAATGATCCTAGTATGATCCATAAGCATATGGTTTATATATTTAACATTTTCGTTCTGTTGTGGAGTACCATGGGCCGTGTAGTACTTTTCAATGTTATGATTATTGTAAAAATCTTTGAATTCTTTCAAGGTGCTCTTCTTTATTATCAATTTTTTAATGACTTAATTTTTTCTTCTAATTTTCAACCAATGTTTTAAAGTTGACAAAACAAATAAAAGTATTATTATTCTTTTTTAATAGGTACATTCATACATTTTTAGAAAAATTGTTAGTAAAAGAAAAAAAATACTCTAAATCTCACAAGAATTCAATAGGAGCCTTACAAGTGTAAGAATGAATTAAATTTAAAACATCCTTACTTTTAGCAATGGAAGAAGGCAAATGAGTTCTATTGAGCTTTTTAAATATTTAATTCTCATAAAAATATAAATTAATAGATTTTAAACCGAGAAATAAATTTTAATCAAGTACTTTTAGTCCTTATTTATATGGCCTAAATACTAACGAATTAGGATTAGAGTTTTCTTGACTCGCTTTTATGAGTTTATAATATTTGCATAAGTGATAATTCTTTCTATAATTCAAACACTTTTTCATTTTGTCCCATTTTGACCTGAATCTTGTTTGATCTCACCTATTAGTACCTTTCTCAATAGATCTTCTTTTGACCATTATAGTACTACCGGAAGATCCCTTGTGTGTTTTTTATAAGACTCTTTGGTAAACAACATAGACATGACTGACTCTATATTGAGATCTGGACTATGGATGAGATTATTAATCAAATGATCTTATGAATCTAGCATCGAACAAAACAAAAGTGCAACATTTTCATCGTCATAAATTTTCACATTGACCACTGTCAGTTTGTTAATTAGTATATTAAACTCATTCATGTATTCTTGTAAAGAAGACTATTCTTTCATATTTAAATTATACAATTGTCGTCAGAGGAAAATCTCATTTTACAATGATTTCTCTTCGTAAAGGTTTAATAATTTGTCTCACAAATCTTTAATAATAGCTTGCTTAGACATGTTAAACAAAATCAAATTATCCAATGCAAGAAAAAGATCTATTATAACTAACTGACTTTTCCCTCAAATATCTCATCATTCATTTCTTCATGTTTTTTTTTTTTTCATCACAATTTCAAATCTTCCCTTCACCAACACCATGTTCATTTTTGGTTTCCACAATGAGTAATTGGATCTGTCGAATTTCAGCACCTTGAGTTTGGTAGAATTTGTTCCTACCGTCAAAAACATAGTTCCAACACAAATGCCAACATCAATCTTGAATTAAAATGCTTCTCAACCTTTGGCTATAATAGCAATTATGTCGAAAAACATCTGCGTAAAATTGAAGCAACCTATGCGTAACCATAAAGAAAAGAGCCAAACCCAAAAGCCAAAATTCAAAATAAAAACAAGAGAAAATGTGTAGAGATTTACGTAGTTCGACAATATATTTTTGTCCATGAGTAACAACACTGAGCTTTAATCTTCACTAAAATGAGATAAATAAAAAATACAAGGCTCACTTCTTTTCCACTCTTCCAGCACACACAAAAGTCTCTCACCAAGAAATTTTCAAGAAGATACTTTCTTTCAAAGTGCTCCCCTTACATTACTATAAGAGAGAGCATGTGCCACAGATAAAGAAGAAATAGGCTGCACCCTCACGTATGTAACGCACTCAACAAATGTCTTTTAACCGGAGACGTGCATATGACGTTCCATCACGATCAGTGACACACCGCCTGAACACAGCCAAGTATCAAAATAGGGAAGATGAGCACATTGCAATGCCATTTCCTACAGAAGCTTTCAATGATTTTAAAAATTACAAAAATAACCTCACCAGAAGAGAGATGACCGGCAGAGATGGAAGAAATGAGTGAGAAGGACGTGACAATGGCATTGAGGCCCGCATAAACGATGCTCTTTACAGAGACTCCACACCATCGCCCTTTTGGCCCACTGTTTTCTGTTGGGCCATGTGATTGCATCAAAGGAGTTGCGCCTTCCTCCATGTCAGCTGTTTTTCTTCTTCCCTGAGAGAGAGAGAGAGAGGGGGGGTAAAGTGGTAAAAGTCAGGTTTTCGTCTATAAATGTCCCTTGGTGTCTGCATGCATGGTGGTCTACCTTGACACGTGTTGAAATAGCTAGAAGATTGCAGTGCATTGCTCGATATCTACTTCTTAGAAAGGAACTACTGGCTATGGAAGTTTTCCGATGCAACTAGTTGATTTGGATATGAGTCATCGATCTGGACCGTCCAGTCTTTCCATACCTGTGTCTTCAGGTTAAGATGAAATAGTTGAGCCGGTTGGATGATCACAGCCGTTTAATTTTGATGATGATTGTTATAACTGTCCATATTGCAAGAAATAGATTGAAGGTTAGCATCATCTTACCAAATCGCTTCTCTAGATAGTGAGCAATTGATAGTGTGGCCCATGTAACAGGTGTTTGAAGTTGAGTCGATTGGCTTACTTTCCCTACCTTATCTAACATAAGTTTTTTAATGTTGTTGATAGGTTTTATATATATTTGTTTGGTGGGTTCTTGCATCATTGCCTAACAACCGTTCTCTACCTACAATGAATGGACGGTCCAGTCTGGTAACTTTACATTCCTGCGTGTGCAAAATAACGCATGGAGGTGAATCCTCTGCTTTGTCCTGTTGGGATGCGGATTGTGTACTTCATGAGATTGGCACGGACATGAGATCTGAGTCACCACCATGGTGTATAAGTTAAATTCACACCGTACATCCATTTTGCCATATCATTTTACCCTATATGCCCAAAAATAAATGAATCCAAGGGTCAAGTGAATCACACGGTAGGAATTAAACACCTAATGTTCAAAAAAATTTACTTCTTGTCATAGTTTTGGATCAAGCCGATATTTGTGTTTTCCTTTAATAAAGTATATGTGACATTTGATTAGTGGACGTTATTATCACTACTAATAAAACTCATATTAGTGATGGCTTAGGGGTAGGGTTGTACATCATGTCAAACCGAGTTGAGTTGGCCTTAGCTCAACTGAGCTCGGCCACTAGCTGACCTCAACTCAAACTCGGCTCGGCTCGGCTCGGTTCAGTCAGTAGCTCGGGCCAGTTCGAGCCTAGTTCGATCTAAGATCAAGCCGAGTTTGCCATTGCAGCATTTTCACAAACACCTGAACTACACGTTCAAAATCTCACTGTATTTGAGACAACCGCAATGGTTGTACGGCTATTTTATCAAACACCTTCTAAGCAACATAAAAATCAAGAAAAAAGGTGTTGGTTTCATATACATACCTTCCTTGCCACCAGCCACACTTCTTTGAGTCATTTCATCAAACACTTGGTGAGCAACATCAATATCAAAGTAACCGAGTCACTGAACTAGTTTGATTCGAGTTCGATTTGAGCTGGGTTCGATTCGAGTCGAGTCGATGTCACGGCCCAAACCCTGAAATCGAGCTCGCAAAATTTTCGATCGCCAAATCTGGTACCAACAGCCTCCGTAGTATCCCATTCTTGGCTCCCAGCGCAGCATACGCCAGATTCCGATTTTGGGATCCTACAAGGAGGATTTTCCAACATACATTGGTTTCATAATAAGCATAACTACAAGTTTACCCAAATCACAAAGGCAACATTATCATCACATATCCACTAATATAATCATTTGAGTACAGTGCTGAAAGGAAAATATGTATATTGAAATCAAAGCTCCAAAAGTCAAGCACATGCTCCAAGCTCCACGCTGCTGCAACCTAACGCCACCTACACGCATCTATCGTGCATAAGCTTATAGAAAGCTTAGTGGGTGGTGAAAGTGTGTGCACAAGGTAAGTGCCAAGTAAGCAATATAAGAGTAATCATAGTAAGCAAAAATACTGACAAAATCATCAATCATACGATATCAGAGTAGCGGAAATATACTGGTAAGTCCATGAGTGCTATCAGCCGTACCAAGGTTATGTGATGCAAGGCATGAATGCTAATGGCCATATCAAGGCTATGCAATGCAAAACATAATAAGACAATAACAAATGATGAGGAAACAATGTAATATGCAAATCCTGACGAGCCACGAATACCATCAACCTCATCTATGCCATACATCAAACCTGCGCATATTGCACGATCATGTGGGGATAACTCCGTCTCATAAGGAGTCTCATAAACATCTCAGCCAATGACATCTGCTTTAATTAATCATCCATCACAACATGCATACGAATGATAGGGGTCCATAGAAGGATGGCGGATCTAGTCCAAATATCAAGATAAGCTCACTAATTTAAAATGCGTCACGATAGTTAAGGAAAGAATCTAACTTATAGCCATCACAACATCGGACGTTGCAACCGATGTGGGACAAAGTTATGCCTTCATTGTGTGCACAGTAGCCTGCCAATCATTGGTAGCTTGCCTAAGCTCCTCTGGCCCCGCCCACATCAGTGTCCGCCCACGTGCGCCTGCCCACATATGATCACAGTGATGAAGCATCACAATATCCCCCACCGAGGGCAGATCCGAGTCTAAGTGCAATAAGTAGGCTTCCTTACCCTCTCTATCGCGCAATAAACTGGACTTTCCTATGGGCCTAATATATACACAAGGTGGCTCTAAAGTGTAGGTATCATGATGCTATGCTGTCACATACTCATAATCGGTATCGATAACTGGCACTGATAATCGATCTCGACAATCGGCTTCGACAATCAGCCTCGATATTCGGCCCAAATAATCGGCCCCGTCAATCGGAATCAGCCTTGATAATCAGAATCGACCTAGGGGAAGGTCACAATGTGGACATTTAACCACCATCACGCATCAATGTGGACATTTAATCATCATTGCTCCCAAGGCACGGCCTACCATAAACATCATTATATAAACTATGGTGGAATCATACATTACAATGGACCTTGTGTACATCCCATTGGGCCTCGACCCATGGGCCTCAAATACATCCAGATGGGCCGCATCATGTGGGCCTTATATATATTAAGGTGGGCCTCAACAGATGGGCCTCGTACATCACATTGAGGTGGGCCTCAACAACGGGCCTCATATATCACATCGGGCCTAATTAAATGGGCCGAATCAACTGGGCCAAGTCAAATGGGCCGAGTTGAATGGGCCAATTTAGATGGGCTGAACACAATCTTATTTTAGAAATGAATATATATGTATAAAAATGAATTATATCGAAAGATCAACTGGACCATACCATATCTAACTGTAGTGATAATGTTTTCTACGGTTAAATTCCAGTGGGCCCCATCATAGGGTTTATTTCCCATCCAGTCTATTCATAAGGTCACAAAGACCTGGATTTAGGGGAAAAACAATTATCATAATGGTCCAAGCTTTGAAGCCCAAGGGTTTAATGGTGGACGTTCAAACCCACTATTTCTCAAAAATGTGGTCCACCTGATCCTAGATCTGTCTCATTTTTAGCCTCATGCCATAAAACGATCTCCCAAAATGGTTGGGAGGTATGGATACAACACATGCATCATGGTAGGGTCCACCAACTAATGGACGGTGTGCGTTTAGACTGTGTGAGGGCTGTTGCTGCTGCACTTGGTAGCGGCTGCTGCTTAACAATGACAGAAGTGGGTCCCATGTAGGGCCCACCACGAGATTTATTTACCATCCAATCTGTTGATAAGGTCTCACGGACCTGAATAAAGAGGAAAAACAAATTTCATAATGATCCAAAACTTCTGTGACCCACACAGGGTCTCAATAGTAGATGTTCAATCCAACACTGTTTCCTGTGACGTGGGCCACTTAAGCTTGTATATGACTGATTTTTAGGGGGACCCACTGCCTAAATGGGGCCCACCCAAATGCACGGTGTTGATAACAACACACATCACGGTGAGGCCCATGGCTAGGACCCGTGGTCCCTGCCTGTCCGTCCACAGCGCAGCAGGACGCTGTTGTGCGTCCTCAGTCAGCAGCAGTAGCATCTGTTGCTGTTGTTTTATTTTTATTTTTTGAAAAATAGGTTTTTTCACAGTTTTTCATAGGTGGGGCCCACATCAGGAGAATCCAACCCAGCCATTGCATTCTAAGGCTCAAGACAGACCAATCAAGCCTAATATTTGGTATGTTTCGGTGTGTAAAAACATCATAGTAAATTTTAACGGTAAAAACTACTGTTTTCTATGAAATCGCCCGCTAGATAATCGAATTAACTTAATTTTTCAGCTCAATGCCTAAAATCAGCTGGGGAATGAAATGAACGGCGTGGATTAGAGTCATACATCAAGGTGGGGCCTGCATGAGCGGCCCACCCAAAACATTAAATATATTATTATATTTCTTTTGTTTGGTTGGCCAGTCAGCACCACACAGTCAGTGCACACCCCACTGTGAAGCCACGTCCAGCGTCCCTAGACGCTGGACGGTTACACATAACACAAATCTAAGGTGGGCCCCACATACAGGCGTGCTGCCTAGGTGGGCCAACAAATGGTTAGATGGTGTGGATAAGACACATCAAGGTGGGGTCCATTCGAGTGGGCCACATAGCCACATCATCATACAAAAATGAAAAAGAGAGGGAGAGAAAGAAAGAGAGAGGGACACGTGTGATGGAGGGACCCCGGTACTATGGGCCCTCCCTTTCATGCATTCAATCATACATTAAGTGGGTCCCAATACATGTGGGCCCACCAAATCAAAATCAACGGTGGAGATTCTTTCTCCACCAAAATGGAAGGTCTAGATGACCCTTATCAAACTAGAAAGTAAACATCATAATGGGGTCCATGGAGAATGGCCCTATCATGGTTGATGTGTACTTGACATGTATGGGTGTGTAAGAGAAAGGGTGAGAGAGAGTTAACTTTGGGGTTGCTCTTGTACTTGATATGAGGTGATTGATTGATTGATTGATGGAACATGATGTAGAGATTCTCTTGAGATTGCAAACGCGCTGTATTTTTCCTCGAACTGAACGCGGGTCCACATCTCCCTGTGAGGGTATCAAATCGGTATGCAAGACGCGGCGTTGGAACCGGGGCGACGACGTGGTCGCTAGGGTACAAGTCTTGGGTCAAGTCGACTCTGGAATACGGGACACGACTCAGGGTTGCATGCAAATGTAGTTTACACGTCGCGGGTCGCTGGAATTCGACCAGAAGGACCGCGGAAGCCTACGGAATAGTACGGGCTAGGACACGGGTCTTACAGTCGATCTAGGTCCAGCTCGAACTCATTTTTGAGCTCAAAAAATTAGCTTGACTCGGCCCGAACTGGCTTTGAACCAAGTCGAATTGAGCTTTTTCGAGTCAAGTTGAGCAAGCTAACTAAGCTAGCTCGGTTCATGCACACCTCTACTTAGGGTGCTAGCTGGTGCCCATAAGGGTCTCTTTTTTTTGTATTTATCATATACTCACACAATACCCATGCACTCACATTATAATGGGTGCTCGAACTAATTACCTCATGTTGAAACTCCTATTAGTCTACCAGTCTGAGCCATAGAGTCGCAAACAATCAGCGTCCACTTTATAGGTCAATATTTAATGTGCAACCCAACATGTCGAGGTCCAACATTATACGTGCATAACAACTAATCTAATCTGTCCAATCACGTGTTCTCCCTCATGCTATCCTAAGCGCTTAAAAATCAGACGGATCCAAAGCTCCGGTGGGACACGCCACAGGGAATAGTTGGGATGTTAGACAAAACCTTCTAGATTCTGTATGGGACTTACCAAGTATTCTAACATGTCGGCCAATCCATTCACAAGATGCGACCCATCAGGATAAATGGAACCCACGAAAATCAAGCCATTCCAAAATTCAGGTGAGTCAAAGCACATGATTTGAAAGGTTTGAACATACTTTAATATGGTGTGGTCGAAACGACTATCGGATCATATCAGAATGATGTTTCGGAACCAAGTAGAAATTCAGCTGCTGCATAGGATGAGCAGTTTGGATGTTATGGGCACATCATGGTGGCCCCACAAGTCGCATTGTAGGTTAGGCTTAACCTACCAAACATTGTATATGATCCGACCTCCCATGCATCCTTTCAACTCTTAGCGAGATGTAGGGGTGTACATTGAGTCGAACCGAGTCGAGCTAGCCTCAGCTCAAGTCGGCTTGGCCACTAGCTGACCTTAACTCGAACTCGGCTCGGCTCGGTCCTCGAGCTTGACTGGCCAGCTCGGCTCAGTTCGGTTCGATCAGCAGCTCAGGCTAGTTTGAGCCGAGTTCAAGCCAAAATTGAGCCAAGTTTGCCATTGTAGCATTTTCACAAACACCTTGACTGCACCTTCAAAATCTCACTGTATTTAAGATAGTAGCAATGGTTTTATCGGTATTTTATCAAACACCTTTTAAGCAACATAAAAATTAAGAAAAAAAGGGTGTCGATTTGATATACATACCTTCCTTGCCACCAGCTACACTTCTTTGAGTCATTTCATCAAACACTTAGTGAGCAACATCAATGTAAGCCCCGTATCCTAGACCGTACCGTTCCATAGGCTTCTGCGGTCTTCCCGGTTGAATTCCGGCAACCTTCGACCCTTAACCGGAGTTTGCGCGCGACCCTGATTCTCATGCCGTCAACCCGAGTCGACTCAACCCAAGACTTGTACCTTATCGACCGCATCGTCGCCGCGGTTCCAATGCCGTGACTCGCGCGTCGAGGCGATACCCTGGTCAGGAGATGTGAGCTAGCGTTCGGTGCGAGGAAAATGTCGCGCATGCAAATTTTGAGAGAATCTCTACAAGGTGTCACATCAATCAATCAACCTATCAATCCCATCATGTCAAGTACACATCACCTTTCACCCTTTCCCAAGCAAGCCCCAAAAGTTAAAAAGTTTCTTACAATCCATGCTTTTCTTACAACTTTTGCCACAAAAGTCAAAAAGGAGCCTCTTACACCCATCACCACCACATCCATCACTCCATCACCCATCACTCCCTCTCTCTCTCTCCCTTTACAAGTCTCTCCCTCATTTTCAAATTTTCCCAAGCAAAAAAAATTCCATACGTATGAGCTCTCCAACTCTTCCAAACTTCAAGTGTGGCCCACCTTTCCATCCCTAGATCTCCCATCCTAGCCATCCATTTTTCATCTTCCTCCATCAAAGAGAAGCACAAGGAGCTAAGGAAGCCAATGGAGCAAGAAGATCAAGCGGTGGGTGCTTTGATAGGGTAGTTTTTAATGTTTTTAAGATGGGCCAAGTGAGGCCAACCGATCAATGGTTTGGATCTCACTTTGGACCCTAAGATGTGGCCGATGACCCACTTGGATCATCATGATCATTCCATGATGGGGCCATTCTCCATGGACCCCATCATGATGTTTATTTTCCTTGCATACCTAGGGTCATCTAGACCGTTTATTTTAGTGGAGAAGGGATCTCCACTGTTGGATATTGATTTAATGGGCCTACATGTAATGGGACCCACTTGATGTATGATTTAGTGCAAGGGAGGGCCCATAGTGTCGGGGTCCCTCCATCAAGCGTGTCCCACTCTCTATCTCTCTCTCTCTTTTTTATGTGTGATGATAATGAGGTTGTGTGGCCCACTTAAATGAACCCCACCATGAGGTTGGTATTTTATCCAAATCCTTTATAAGTGGGGCCCATCTTATATGTGTAGTACCCACACCATCCATCATTTGGTGGCCCACTTAAGCAGGGCCCACTCCAATGCATGTGGACTGCCAAACTATCCAGCGTCCCTGGACGCTGGACAAGAAGGGAAAACACAACTTTTTGCTTGTTAACAAGCACTTGGGGTGGCCCACTCTTATAGGCCCCACCTTGATGTATGTAATCAATCCATGCCGTCCATTCCTTTTCCAAGCTCGTTTTAGGCGTTGAGCCGAAAGATGGGTCCAATCAGACTTTCAGACGGGCCATAACATGGCAAACAGCGGGTTTACCATTGAAATACCCCCTGTTGTTTCGATACACCGAAACAGGCCTAATATTGGGCTTGTTTTCCTTGTTTTGAGCCGTGGAGGGCCAGGATTGTCAAAATATGGACCCTACCTATGAAAACCGCAAGAAAATAGAAAAAAAAAAAAAAACAAATAACACTCAGACGGCAGCATGCGCTGCCTGCGCATAGCGTCCAGCGGACGGGCTGGTGGTCAGCCACCCACGGTTGTAGCCGTGGGCCCCACCTTGATGTTTATTTGTCATCCAACCCATTCATATGGTGGGCCCTAAGGTCAGTGGACCACCCTCCAAATTTTAGGTCCATCTGAGACTTAGGTGGCCCACACCGTAGGAAATAGTGGGATTGAACCTCTACCATTGAAACCCCTTTTGGGCCCACAGAAGTTTAGGATCAACATGAAATTTATTTTTACCCTTCACCTAGGTCCATGCGACCTTATCAACGGTCTGGATGGAAAATAAATGTTATGGTGGGCCCCACGTGGAGCCCACAGTGGTATGGGTTTTATTTCCACCGTCCGCCTGACGGTGGAGCCTACTGTGATGTTTATATTTCAACCCCACCGTCTTGGACGGTGGGTGTGTACGTGTGTGTATATATATGTGCGTATATATATATAATATTATATTATATATAATATTTTATGTACTATATATATATATATTATATTAGATTATATATAATGTACTGGTGATGGAAGGCCCATCCCAGTTTACTTGTGGCCCGTAGTCGAGGCCCACTTTGATATGTAAGGCCCATCTCAGTTTACTTGTGGCCCATGATTGAGGCCCACTTTAATTTATATGTAAAGCCCATGGGTTGAGGCCCATTTGACGTATTAGGGGCCCATGGGTTAAGGCCCATTAAGATGCATTGGGACCTATGGGTTGGGACCCATTTGATGCACGTATGGGGCCCAATTGGCGAGGCCCATTTGATACATATAAGGCCCATAAGATTAGGCCCATTTGATGCATTCTAAGGCCCACGGGTCATGGTCCATTGCAATGCACATAAGGCCCATTGGTGCGGCCCAATGATGTGGCCCACTTGATGAATATAAGGCCCATATGATATGGCCCATTTGACGTATTTGAGACCCAATGGGATGTACCTAAGGTCCATTGCAATGTACGATCCCAACATGGGTTATGTAATAATGTTTACGTTGGGCTATGCCTTGGGAGCAATGATGGTTTGACGTCCACATTGCAAGTATAGTGTTAGTTAAATATCCGCATTATGACTTTCCCTAGGGCCCATTGTTAGGCTCGTACGTGTTATGTGTAGGCCGTCTAGGCCCATCTTCGTTATGAACATCATCCATCCCATATAACATGTTTAGTTCCATGATTCATGATCATATGCATCATACGTATGCTTGATATGAGAAATGACTGATCATAGCATATGGCTTTGGGCAGATTGTTTAGGGGCTCCCGTACAAGGGGTGTTGCCCTACATGAGCGCACGATACGCGTAGGATTGCTGTATGACTGGATAGTGTGATTCATGCATTCGCATTGTGTGATATGGTTACTGTACGCCCTAGCGACATCAGGGCCGTAGCCTCCACAGACGTATCGTGGTTGGCAGGATTGGATACCGAAAATACTATTCTACATGGGGTGCGATAGATATCCCTGGGTGAAAGTCCCTAAACCTTTATGGTACCAAGAAGTTGCTCCAACGTCTAGACCGAGTGGGTGCATGAGCACTGAGTACCGATTACCAGACGGTTGCGCTTTCCACTGTGTCGTGGTCGGTTGGAAGGGGGTGCGGCCTTACTCGCCTGAGAGTAGGGGGCAAAGCTAGGCTGAGTCTGACCAGCTCGAGGAATGGGTCCGCTATTGACGAGCCGAGCCCGATATTGGAAGGCGGATAGTGAGGTCTTTTTCACTCACCTTATTGTGCGCGATGGGGCGGCAATCTGGCTTGGAGTGTACTAGACCCCGGTGATATTTCAGATTTTGAGCTGTATTGATATGTGGACCTAGATGAGGATTTGTATGCTTGAGTTGCATTTCGCATTGCATGGCTGATAAGGGTCGAATATTGCATATCAGACCCTAATTATTGCATGATTTTACGTACATGATAATGCTTAATGAAATATTTTAATTATATTTTTGTTGCAGGGTGAAATCAGGAGCGTTAATGGAAAAAGAATACTACAGGCATGGATTTGACACTCCGAATTTTCTCCACTCTGGCCACTCCAGCAGCTATAAAAAGGAAGGCAAAATGGGGGATCGAGAGTTTGGGGAGAGCCAGGGAGGAAAAAAGCTCGTTTTGGAAAAGGAGAAGAAAGAAGAGAAGAAAGCAACAGAGAGAGAGGAGGGAATTCAAGAGCGATTCCAGGGAGCCGGATCATCCAAGTTTTGGAGATTTTTCAGCTTGGAGAAGCAAGAGATAGAGAGGAAGAAAGAAGGGAGAGATTGGAAGGATGTTTTTCTTTTATCATCTATATTTTTCCTTCTTTCCAGTTGATTCCATGAGTTGCTAATCTTTTAGCTAGGGCTGAGATGAAGCCCCTAATTTGAATGACTCTTGTATGTGTTGATTTCATCTGAATTTGATTGGTTTGTTTCTTTCTCTACTGTGCTTAACTGAAATTTCTGTACTTATCCATTCTATGAGCTTAACCAAAGTCTAGATGTGGATGTTGTTTGAGATCTTATTCTAGGTGCTTATATCTGACCATGAACAGATTCCTATAGAGGAAGAAACAGGAATCTACATCTCTCCATGCCTGACCATGGATGGAAAGATATGATCCATATGCTTTAAGGAATTATACATTCTGTGTGCCCGACCAAGGACATAGAGTGCGCTTTATTTATTTTGATATCAATCTGAATTAGGGTGAATCAACAGGTAGAACAAGGTTTATGATAATTAGGGGTGGATTCGAAAGTCCTAGTCTTCTCCTTAATTGAATTTTTCTTATTGCTCTTGGTTATTTTTCTATTGATTTTTGTTTAGTTTACTTAATTATTAGCTCAAATATTTGTTGGATTAGTTAAGAAGAGTCTTTAATTTTGAATTGTGACAACCAGTCCTCGTGGGAACGATCTCGTAATACGTACCATATCTATATCTAATTCATATACTACCGAGTTTAAAATCATTTAAATCAGGTTGGTTTAAATAAAACATCAAGTTTTTGGCGCCGTTGCCGGGGACTGTTTCGGTCCAATTGGATTTAGGATTCTCTCTTATCATAATTCATAGTCTTAGGTTTTTTACTAACTTTAGGTTAAATTTTTTTTTTTTTTAGAAACTAACCTATTTCCTGTTTTGTAGGGACCTGACATAAACTACTAATTTGGTAATCTCTTTCCAAATTTTCTATTTTTTTCTAATTTCTATTTTTAGAATTAGGGTTTTATTTTTTTTAGAAATTTTCTATTTCTAGGCTTTCTTTTTTAGAAATTTCCTATTTTCTAATTTTAGATTTTGATTCTTCTTTCAAGTAACTTTCTATTTTCTAGTTTTAGAAATTTTTTCCCTTTTTAGAAACTAACTTAGCTTTTTATTTCTAAAGATTGGAAACTTTCTTTTTTAGAAATTAACCGTTGCTTAGGATTTTTCTAGCATTATTTTAGGAAATTCAATTTATTTCTGTTATGTCTACAGGAATTGAGGAAGGAAGTTGCTAAATAAGATTGTCTTCAAAAGGAGGAGCTCTCAAATCTTCAGACATTCATCATCTCCTTTTTCGGGTTCTTCCTTCCAATTCTCGTTTACATAGCTTTCTCTTGTTTTTAGGAATTTATAACTTTTTCTTTTAGTTTTATTCATCTTAGGTTGCATCTTAGTTTAGTTTTCTTTCTTATATTGATAACATAGTTTATGCTAGGACGTAGATCTCTGAACATAGAACTAGCACCTTTCGATCTTGAAATAGAAAGAACCTTTCGTAGAAGATTTAGAAACATCCTATTTGAAATGGTGGAAGAGAATAGAACTAAAGCTCTTAGAGATTATTCAGCTCCTGTCCAATTCAATGCGCCTTCATGTATAGTGTTGCCTGCCACCACGGCAACACACTTTGAACTTAAACCTGGAGTCATACAATTGTTGCCCTCCTTTTATGGTTCAGATAAGGAGGATCCATATCATCATGTGAAAGAATTCTTAGACATTTGCTCCACCTTTAAGTTCCAAAACTTTTCAGACGATTCGATCCGTTTGCGCCTTTTTCCTTTTTCTTTGAAGGATAAGGCGAAAGCATGGTTGAATTCTCTAGGAGTTGGGTCTATCACTACATGGGACCAACTGTCTAAGAAGTTCTTAAACAAGTTCTTCCCGGTTCACAAAACTAATGCTCTCCGTAGAGAAATTATGAATTTCACACAAAAAGAGGGTGAGCACTTTCATGAATGTTGGGAAAGATGGAAGGATTTACTTTTTAAATGTCCACACCATGGTTTTGAAAAGTGGCAACAGGTTCAATACTTCTATGACGGTCTGACACCCCAGAACCGTTGCATGGTTGACGCCACCAGTGGAGGGTCATTCATGACTAAAAGTGATGTCGAAGCTTGGAATTTCTTTGAAACCTTGTGTGAAAACTCCCAGTAATGGGACTATTCAAATAGAGGTGAAAGAAGCCCTCAACCACTGAGGAAATGGGGTATATATGAGGTAGGAGTCACGCCAGATCTGTATGCCAAAATTGATACCCTGACAAAGAAGGTGGATGCTTTAATGTTAAACAATGGACCTCCACAAACAACTCAAATTGAGTCATGTGCCATATGTTCTAGTCTCGCCCATCCTACGCAGTCTTGTCCATCTAGTTCAGCATTTTCAGAATTTCTCTCTGAACAAGTACATGCTATGAACACCTTTCGGAGAACTGAGAATGATCCTTACTCAAACACCTACAACCCAGGGTGGGCTAGACATCCAAATTTCTCTTGAGCAAAAGGACCACAACAAGGAGGACCATCTGAAAATCCTCCTATGCTACCTTACTCCCAAGTTGGCAGTCAACAACCTCAGCAGTTCCCACAGTATCAACGAGTACCTTTACAATCTAGGAAACCATCTTTTGAGGATACACTCAATCTTTTTATGCAGAGTTCACTTCAATTTCAAAAAGACACCCAACATACTTTACTAGCTAACCAGCAGAGTTTACACGCAAATGCGCAATCCATTGCCAAGCTGGAAGTACAGTTGGGTCAACTTGCTGCCACATTGAGTGAGAGAGAGAAGGGCAAGTTTCCTAGTCAACCTGTGGTAAATCCAAAAGGACAGTATGAGATTGGCTCTAATTCAAACTAAGAACAATATCATGAGCAAGCCAAATCAATCATTACCCTTAGGTCCGGTAAACAGATCGAGAACAAAGTAGAGATGCCTAGGGAAGAATCAAATTCCAAATCAGAAGATCAAAAGGAAGCAGAGAGACATACTAATGCATCGAAAGCCTAAAAGCACTCTGACTCTCTAGGAACCACTCATGTGCCATCTTGTGTGCCTAAAGCACCTTTTCCTCAACGTCTGGCACCGGTTAAGAAAGGAAACAACTTTAATGAGATATTGGACATGTTTAAGCAAGTCCAAATCAACATTCCGTTGCTTGATGCTATCAAGCAAGTTCTTGCTTACGCTAAGTTCCTTAAAGATTTATGCACTCAAAAGCGTAAGATGAATGTTCATAAGAAGGTCTTCCTTGCAGAGCAACTCAGCTCCATGATTCAAAACAACACTCCTCCTAAATTTGGGGATCCAGGAGCTCCTACCATTTCTTATGTCATAGGAGAGCATAAGGTCCAGAAAGCGTTGCTTGATTTAGGGGCCAGTGTGAATTTGTTACCATATTCGGTCTATGAGTAGTTAGGACTTGGTGAGTTGAAACCAACTAAAATAACATTACAACTAGCTGATAGATCTATCAAGGTGCCCCGTGGTATTATTGAAGATGTGCTAATCCAGGTTGACAAGTTTTATCTTCCAGTGGATTTTATCGTTCTAGATACTCAACCTGTCCAGAATCCTACAAGTCATATCCCGGTTATCTTAGGACGTCCATTCTTGGCCACATCCAATGCTATCATAAATTGCAGGAATAGAGTTATGAAGTTGTCCTTTGGTAACATGAAGATCAAGCTCAACGTTTTCAATGCTGCACAACAACCAGCAGACTCGGAGGATATATGTGAAGTGGACATGATTGAGAGTCTAGTGCATGAATCTTTCCTTCAATCTTCCGAAGACGCACTTGAGACTTGCTTAGCACATTTTGGCATGAATTTTGACATAGAGAATTCCATCCAAGAAGTCAATGCATTGCTCGATTCTACTCCTATAATGGAGACTGTTAAATGGAAAGCGAAAGTGGAACCTCTTCCACCCTCTGAGTCTAAACCGGTCCCATCTATTGAGAAACCACCTGAACTTGACCTTAAACAATTGCCTAAAAACCTCAAGTATGCATTTTTAGGTCCATCTGAGACCCTACCTGTCATCAGAATGTCTAACCTTGGGAAGGAACAGAAGAACAAGTTGCTTAAAGTGCTTAGAGAATATAAGGCAGCTATTGGGTGGACGATAGAGGACATGAAGGGAGTAAGCCCCACTTTGTGTATGCATCGTACTGATCTTGAAGAAAATGTAGAAACATCGCGTGAAATGCAAAGGGGGCTTAACCCTAACATAAAAAAGGATGTTCGAGCGAAGGTGCTTAGATTGTTAGACGTTGGTATCATTCCAACGGAGGTGCTTAGGTTGTTAGACGTGAAAGAAGTCATTCGAGCGGAGGTGCTTAAATTGTTGGATGTCTACCCCATTTCAAATAGCACGGTTCAAGTTGTTCCCAAAAAGTCTGGGATTGGTTAATCAAGATGTTGAGGAAATTTATTTGACGGACCCAGGTTATCAAGATTGATTAGTTCATGGTCCATTCTTGTCTGGCTGAAGACGTTAAACTTAGCGCTCCTGGGAGGCAACCCATCTTTTCATTTCATTTCATTTTCCTAGTTAGTTACTTCAATGTTTGTGGGTAACATTACTGCAAACCCTCACGAGACTACAACTCGTCCACTAGGGGCAACCTAGGGGTTTAAAGGCTTGTTGCATACGCTAAATGCAATCGAGAGCACCTGCGAAAGTGGTATAGATAGGATTTTCTTTTTGCTTTTTTATCATTTTGCTTTTGTTGATTTCTCTCTTATGCTGACTCGCTCTTACATGGATATTTTTTTTTGGAAAGCCTCTAGATTCTTTCATATAGGTACTATTTGTCCATTACTCCTCTTTTACTTTTGTTGTCTCATGAGCATTGCATGTTTATTTCTTTTACATTGAGGACAATGTAGATTTTAAGTAGGGGGTGGGCGATTAGGTTACCTCATCAGTATTTTCTTGGTCTTAAGCACAAATTGTGAAAATTTTTAAATTTTTACAATTTTCTGGAATTTCTTGTGCATTTGAAGTGATTTTGAAGGATAAATGTGATTTTAACATTGCAAGGTACAGAATGTCGGTAATTTATAACTCTTGGATTCAGCCATCTGTTAGATTTCACAGTTAAGATTGAATTGTTAACCCATGATTAGAACTTTTAAACATTGATTGAGTCATGATCTCACATATCACATCTCGGTTGCACATTAAGGTTCCGTTTCATCATTGAATGATTAACTTGGTAATCACTAAGCATGAAAGGAACCAGCATGAAATTTTTAGCTTTGGTCTGTAACTAAGAATTGAGAGAAAGCGTAAGTCATATAATCTTCACCATAGGTTTGCTTCCTATAGGTGTAGATTTGATTCCCTATGGTTGTCGTTTGAAAAAGTTAGGCGACAAGTTTTCGCCATAGGTTTGCTCCCTATAGGTGAGGACTTGATTCCCCTCCTTGGTGTTACTATTCATAAAGAAAAGCAAAGGCTAGTAGAATAAAAAGTTAACCTATCAGGCAAGCGTTGGTTTCAGTTGTCATGCATTCCGTTGTTAATTACTAATGATATCATGAAATTGACAATTGGATCTCTTAATGATAGTAAGCCGAGATTACACTATACACTCATGGAACTCAATGTTTAGAATATTCTAATTAATGGATTAATATTTTGAAATTGATTATGAAGTTTACCGTGAGCTTGATTCTAGAAAGAAAAATTCTGTGCACCGTTCATGAATCTTAGAATTCTCGCGCCTCGACGATTTGTTCACAAGTCACTTGGGTTTATAGGAATTGTCAAGTATTTCTAAAATTATTTTTCGCATGTTTTGCTCGGGACTAGTAAAATGCTGGTTGGGGGTTGTGATAAAGGTCGAATATTGCATATCAGACCCTAATTATTGCATGATTTTACGTACATGATAATGCTTAATAGAATATTTTAATTATATTTTTGTTGTAGGATGAAATCAGGAACGTTGATGGAAAAAGAATACTACAAGCATGGATTTGATACTTCGAAGTCACCAGAGCAAGGGACGCACTCCAGAGAACTAAAACTGAAGAATTTACATGTCAGGGATCGAGAGTTTGGGGAGAGCGAGGGAGGGAAAAAAGCTCGTTTTGGAAAAGGAGAAGAAAGAAGAGAAGAAAGCAACAGAGAGAGAGGAGGGAATTCAAGAGCGATTCCAGGGAGCCGGACATCCAAGTTTTGGAGATTTTTCAGCTTGGAGAAACAAGAGATAGAGAGGAAGAAAGAAGGGAGAGATTGAAAGGATGTTTTTCTTTTATCATCTATATTTTTCCTTCTTTCCAATTGATTCCATGAGTTGCTAATCTTTTAGCTAGGGCTGAGATGAAGCCCCTAATTTGAATGACTCTTGTATGTGTTGATTTCATCTGAATTTGATTGGTTTGTTTCTTTCTCTACTATGCTTAACTGAAATTTCTGTACTTGTCCATTCTATGAGCTTAACCAAAGTCTAGATGTGGATGTTGTTTGAGATCTTATTCTAGGTGCTTGTGTCTGACCATGAACAGGTTCCTATAGAGGAAGAAACAGGAATCTACATCTCTCCATGCCTGACCATGGATGGAAAGATATGATCCATATGCTTTAAGGAGTTATACATTCTGTGTGCCCAACCAAGGACATAGAGTGCGCTTTATTTATTTTGATATCAATCTGAATTAGGGTGAATCAACAGGTAGAACAAGGTTTATGATAATTAAGGGTGGATTCGAAAGTCCTAGTCTTCTCCTTGATTGAATTTTCCTTATTGCTCTTGGTTATTTTTCCATTGATTTTTGTTTAGTTTACTCAATTACTAGCTCAAATATTTGTTAATTGGATTAGTTAAGAAGAGTCTTTAATTTTGAATTGTGACAACCAGTCCTCGTGGGAACGATCTTGTAATACGTACCATATCTACATTTGATTCGTATACTTGCGAGTTTAAAATCATTTAAATCAGGTTGGTTTAAATAAAACATCAATGGCCTTGGTATGGCCGACATCATTCTTTGCACCGCATGGCCTTGGTACGGCTAATGGTATTCTTGACATTCATCAGCATGTTCCGCATTACTCTGATACTGCATAACTGCATTACCACCTTGAGCATACACTTTCACCACCCTCTAAGCTTTCTATAAGCTTATGCACGACCGTTGTGTGCAGGTGACGTTGGATCGTAGCAGCGCTGAGGCTTGGGCGCGTGGCAGATCATTTTGGAGTTTTGTTCATCTTCATTGTATTTCCCTTATGCTCATTATACTTGTAAAGTTTTTTATTATAGTGGAAATGTGATGGAGTTTTTGGTTGTTGTTTGTGGGTTATGCCTTTGGTTATGCTTCTTACGAATCAAACTGATGTTGAAAATCCTCCTTGTAGCATCCCAGGATCGGAACCTGGCGAATGGGCGCTGGGAGCCGAGAATGGGGTTCTACGGAGGCTGTCGGCGCCGGATTCAGCGATCGGGAATTTTGTGAGCCCGGTTTCCACGTTTAGGGCATGATAATCAATATCAAAGTAACCGAGTCATCGAACTGGTTCGATCCGAGTTCGATTCGAGCTGGGTTCGATCCGAGTCGAGTCGATCTGGGGCCAGCTCGAACTCATTTTCGAGCTTAAAAAATCAGCTCGACTTAGCTCGAACTCAGCTTCGAACCGAGTCGAATCGAGCTTTTTCGAGTCGAGTTGAGCAAGCTAACTGAGCTAGCTCAATTCATGTATACCTCTAGCGAGATGTATGGCAGAGCCGGTGGAATCGGAATATCAAAGAGCCATTTAATGAGAGTGGATTAGGTGAGATCCCGGCCTCACCCAAGACAGTGTGGCCCTTTTCATGGGGCTACCGTGGGGCCTACCTTAATGTATGTATCATGTATTCATGCTATTCATCCATTTTTTCAGATCATTTTTGTAAGACCCGAGGCCCCAAAATCTAGTTTGTACACTAGATGGCCGTTGGCTGTAGGTCCATTGGCCCCAAGAATATTTTGACTTGATCATAATGTTGTTCTGTTATCGAGCCACAAGATGCATTTCAACCCGATGTCCGAATTTTAATATACGGATTTAAAATTAAACAACCTGAGAAATGACAACTATGTCCTTATTTTATCTGGAGATGCCCCATCATCGAGTTTTCAAAATCCGTTAGGTCCGAGAGCCTAACCGTTGTGACCATAGTCGAGTTACGGAATTACTGGTGAAAACGAGGTGTCAATATGACACCCGGATTATAAGTTATGAATAGATATGCAAATGTATATTTTGATAAATAACTCAAATAACCTCAACTTAAAAAAAAAAAAATCCTTGGAATGCTTTATTTCAAATTACTTAAATAATATTTTTTCTATTGTTACCATAAGCTTAAACTTCTCAAAACCCTTCTTTTTAGACAAAAGCCAATTTTAAAACTATTTTCAAGTCCATAAACATAAAACCCTCTTTTAACAATCCATTTTCAGCACTCTCTCTTTGCATTTGAAGTTGAGAAGAAGAAGAAGAAGAAAAGGAAGTAGTAACTGAGTTTGAAATCCTATCCTCTGATTGTTATAGGTGAGTGCATATATTAGGAGCACACATATATATATGCGTTGGATTTTCCTTGAAAGCCCTATAAAAGACTAGATTTTTTGATTTAGGATTAGGTTATTGCTAGATTTTCCTTGAAAGCTCTATAAAAGACTAGATTTTCTAATTTAGGGTTAGGTTATTGCTGGATTTTCTGATGTAGTTGGTTAGATTATTGCTGAATTTTCCTTCAAAGCCCTATAGAAGACTGGATTTTCTTATTTAATTAGTTAGGTTATTGCTAGATTTTCTGATTTAGTTGGTTAAGTTATTAATGGAAGATTGGGAGATAGAGATCATTTAGTTTTGTTTAAATTCATATGTATTTCCATCGATTTCTCTCTGTCCTTTACAAAGTCTACCCGCTACTTGTTTGACAAAACATTTGAAAGAATTATCCTTCCTCCTTTTGATGTAGTTAATTCTTGAGAAAAAACATGCTTGTGACATGAAGTCTTATAGCGGAATGAATCCCGGATTGAATTTAGATTGGCTAAGTCATGTGCATCTCATATGTATGGTTCATAGTTGTTGTATCATTGTATGATTGAGAGTGAATGATTCATATCATGGTATGGTGATCATAGTGGGTTGTGTTGCGATAGACGATGTGTCTATGATTAGTATGTGAACCGTTTAGATACAGGATGCATTACATAAGACCCCTATAAGAAACTTAAAACTCATGAGGAGACTACATGAGGAAGTTCATCCTATGCTTGTCTTAAAAAACATGATATATTGTGATTGTGTGTGGACTCATACATACGGTGATTGTAAATGCGATGAAATATAATTTGTTATGACTTGAGTTGGACACTACACCGAAAATGTATAATTCAACAGGACATGATTAGAGAGTCTGTGGGTGAAAGTCCCTAAATCCCGATTGGTACCATTGGGAGCAACCAATACCTAGACCGGGTGGAAGAACAGAATGCCAAAATAACAAAGCGACGACTCCCACCGACGCATGTCGATTGGTTGAGAGGTTTGACTTGACCTGCTTATGGGCAAACAAAGATAGGTTGTGTGTGACAAGTTCGTAAATTGACCGCTATCGTTTTGCCAGGCGACTTATGACTTCTCACTGTTAGGCATATAGTGAGGTTCAACATAAGTGGGTTAGACTAGTTTGGCCCAAGATTATATAGTCCCACCTCTGTAGTGGACCACAGTGGAAAAGCCTGTGCAAGTGGGTAGCAATCATATGCAAGTCCCACCTCTGTTTCAGACCTTGGTGATCTAATTGAGAAATATGAAAAAAAAATGATTTGGAATATGAAAAGTGGCATAATACATTGTATCTTTATTTTATTGTTATCGGCCCAGTAGGCCTGTGCATGATATGAAACATGCATTTTTACTGCACACACGCACTCACTAGGCTTAGTAGCTCAAGGTTTCCTTTTTATTTTTTTCGGGTGCGAGTAGGGAGCTGTAGGAGTAGAGGTTACAGACTCCAGTTGTCCTTTTTGTTTTGTACATATCAGTGTATATATTTTTTTGTAGTACCATGTATATGTATATCAGGTATAGTAAATATGACATGGTTTATGTTTTGGTTTTGCCTTGATGTGCTCAGTTGTACACAGTAGTACATGTTAAATATGATGAAATTTTGAAAAATGATATATGTTTGTCATCTTTACTTTCAGAAATCCTCATTGTGGAGCTTCGCTTATGGGACTTAGTCTACGATAGTTGGAAGCTCCAAATCAGAGTTCTACGGAGGCTGTCAACCAAAATTTGGTGTATAGTAATCATGGATTACTGACACTAGATTTAAGGACATGACAATTTTAGAGCATTATTCCAAAAATGAAATAAATTCAATTATCAAGTGGACCATACCATAAGAAACGGTGGTGATTGATTGACAGTCATAGCATTAAAAACTTCTTAGCACGCAGCTCAATGTTTAAGGTAATGTTTATTTACTATCAAATCTGTTAATAAGGTCACATAAGCCTCGCTAAAAGGGGAAAACAAATATCAGCTTGATCCAAAACTTTTGTGACCCATTAACGGTCAATCACCACTTATTTCATATGGTATATATGATCCACTTGATAATTGTATTTGCTTTATTTTTCAAATAATGCCCTAATATGAAATGGAAAAACGGATGGGCCTCGTGAATATATAATACATACATCAAAGTGGGCCTCACTAACCCCACGGTCTTGGATGAGGTTGGGGTCTCACTTAATCCGCTATCCCATTTAATTAGAGTTGGGCATCGAGTCGAGTTGGATCGGATTGGGTCCAACTTGACTCGGTCCGAAATTTTCATGGCCTAACTCGAACTCGATCTGATCCGGGACAGAGTCCGGGTCGCCTGACTCGATACGATTCGATCAAGTGCTGGCCTGATCCGATTCGAGTCCTACTCGGTCAGGGAAATCGAGTCGGATCGTGTTCGGTATGATTTGAATCGGGTTGGGAACGATTTTGTGTGAAAATGTTCCCGCCTGGTGAGCTCTTTTGCCTCCAACTTATTAATTTTTTAAAAATAAAAGAATATTATTTTTACCATTAAAAAATTTGTAGGGCCCACCATAACGTTTATTTTCCATCCAATCCATTAATTAGGTCACAACTACATGGATGAAGAGGAAAAACAAATTTCATATTGATCCGAAACTTCTATGACCCCTTAAAGAGTTTCAATGGTAAACATTCAACCCCCCACTGATTTTTGCAGTGTGGTCCACTTGATCTTTAGATCCATCTTATTTTTCGACTTAAACCTTGAGATAAGCCCGCCAAACGGATGGACGGTTTGGATATAACACATACCTCATGGGACCCACAAAACTTGCTGATGTCAATGCACCAACTCACGCATGGACAGCATGGTACACCTGCCCATCTGTCTTCCTCACGTCTGTCAGTCAGTCAGAAGTGTCCAGCGTACCGAGTAACTCAGTATGATAACTGTACATAGTAAAACTATGTGGGTCCCACCATGACGTATTTATTTTATGCACTCCTTCCATATATTTTATAATTTAATTTTGTTTTCATGTACTAAAAATCAATTATATACAAAGCTCAAATGGGTCACACCACAAGAAACAATGTAAATTGAACATCTACCATTGAAAAATTCTTTGGGCAACAGAAGTTTTGGATCAAGATGATATTTGTGTTTTCCCTTCATCCATGTCCTTTTCGTATTATGAACAGGTTGGATGACAAATAAACATCACTATAGGCCCTAGGAAGGTTTCAACGGTAGAAATCATTATTCCCACTTTTTCCTTGTGGCATGGTCCACTTGAGCTTTGTATGTCTCAATTTTGGTCTCAACCACTGAAATGAGATAAAAAAAACTAATGGATGGTGCGGATAAACAACATGAATTCATAGTGGGCCCAACATAGTTTACTCAGTACAATAAAAATATACTTGGCAACGCAATCCGATTTCTAAGCAGAGACGGTGCTCGACACGCCGCTTGAATGACTCTGAGGAGATGGATTGACTGCTCCCACTGCTACCAGCCATGCCTGATAGCCAGTGCTCTGTGGAACCCAGCATGATATATTTATTTCATCCATGCCGTCCATCTATTTTTATAGATCATTTTATTATATTAAAAAGTTAAAAACTATATACACTTAGGGTAAAAATATTTAAAAAATAATAGATCCGGATCAGATCAGATTTCGGTTCGGATCAGTCCGGATTGACCACAATCCGATGAAGAGTCGAATTTGACTGATCCTACTCGACCCGCATCGATCCAGGCCTTTGAATCGGGTCAGATCCACTAGATCAATTCAGAAATGCCCAACTCTACATTTAATATCGTGGATGCCATAAGTTGATTCATTAATTTGTAACGTTGATTTGGTTTGGTTGGCCTCATCATTCAGAAGTGGTTCAAATATACATATACTAGGTGATCGTAGCAGTCATCAGCGGCCTCCAAGGCAGCCTTTGCAAACAAAATTGCAACGGTTGACACTCAAGCTAGAGACGGTGATGAAAGTTAACGGCTAGGATTGTCTAATTTATTTATTTAACCATAAACCGTCCATGATTTGGCCCGCTACGTATACTCTTGGGAGATTGCCTGATAATACTCCTGTCTTACCTGCTCCATCGTATTGTCTCCCTACACGTATTTACCACATGAAGTGTGGTGTCACATCCACGCTACACGTGGCGTGTAGAGCGTCCGTCCGTTTCGTCCGCCATTGTCTATACAAACAATCTTTGCCATTCAATTTGCAGCTTTGAAATGGGCGGTTAAAGTGTTTAACCGTCCAGATTCAGGAAACGAATTAGATAGATGAGATCGTCCATCTTTGCAGATTTCACATGTGCTCCATCCAAAGCGGGCTTACCAGACGGTCCAAATTGGAAACGGATTGGCTGCTCCCCTGCCACCAGCCAATGGCTGATGGTCGATGCTCTGTGGGACCCACCATGATGTATGTGTTTCATCCATGCCGTCCATCTATTTTTACATATCATTTTAACATACGAGACCTAAAATGAGATAAATCCCAATCTCAAGTGGACCACATTACATGAAACAGTGTTGAATGAGAGTTGACCATTAAAAACCTTTTGGGGGCCATAAAAGTTTTGGATCAAGCTGATATTTGTTTTTTTCCTTCATCTGGGCCTGTATGACCTAATCAACAGATTGGATGTCAAATAAACAGTACGGTGGGCCTTAGTAGGATTTTAATAGTGGATGTCCAGTCACTATTGTTTTCCTGTGGTGTGGTTCAACTGAGATTTATATCCCTCTATTTTTTTGGGATCAAGCCTAAAATGATCTGTAAAAATGGATGAACGGAATGGATGAAGCACATACGTCATGGTGGGGCCCACAAAGCAGTAGCCAATCCGTTTCTAATCCGTCCAAATTGTCCTATTACGGTAGTACAGCACAGAGTACGATTGCACCTGAAAGATCCAGACGATAGATTTGACCAGACGCACGGGTAGACCGTGGACATATGTCTCCAAGAATTGCTTACTACAGCTATCCAAACATGCCTATAAATCTCCCGGCGAAGAGTACGATTACACCTGGAAGATCGATAGGATCGATTTGACCGGACACACGGGTAACGCATGTCCATACATCTCCCAGATTTCCCTACTGCAGCCATCCGAACTTTGGCTTCTTTCCGGTGAACGACGTCCGCCACTCTAAAATTTTGTCGAGTGTCAATTTGCTGGCCCCCGATCGAAGGGTGGGAATCGCTCCAATAAAGTGGGTTCCCATAACGCCGTTTTACAGGCAGGTGCTCGGGTATTTATCGATCCATGTACCCAAGTTGGAGAATAAATAAATAAATAAAAGCTTATTATAATATTTATACACATATTCTTGGTAGAGGCACGAGTCGCTGCCTTCTGCCTAGCCATAGCACCCGTGTGGGAGGGCACGCTACTTGTTAGTTCCCATGCTCTTACACGTGGCGATCATATTTTCCCCACATTCAGATGACGAAAGTACCCCTAAATATTTCTAAAATTCCCGATCCTATGAAGCATTTTCTCTTCGAAATTCAAGGTGGTTTGGGTCTCAATCTGGCCATGCTTTACCTAATGACGAAAACCACCCGGAATTTTCACTAATATGACAGTGTGCCACCTCACAAAGGAGGCCATCTTCAAGGGTATTTCTGTCAATCCGGCACGTAGATATATCAAGAGAGAAGATCAAGCATCAACTCTTCCACCAAAGAAGATAAGACCCCAACCTCCAGCTCCACCACCAGCTCCCCTTTTCCCTCGTCGAACTTCCTCCACCTCCCGCCTCTCTCTATTTCCTTAAGGTGCTCCTCCCTGGTATCCTGCACCCCCCAGATGATCGCCCCGAGCCCATTCATCCAATTGCTTGCAGCCCTCAATAGTTCCTTCTCAACCTCATCATCCTCTCTTTCTTGCATCGACAATCCTTCCCGAAAGAAATCTATCAGAAACCTGTCGATATTCGTTTTTTGGCTTTCTCCGTAGCTAGCTTTGAAATGCTTGAGCAGATCCATCAATTTGTCTTCTTCTTCTTCTTCTTCTTCATCGTCATCGTCGTCGTCTTCCAGCTCGGATTGAGCGATCCTTTTCACTAGATCGACGGGTTCTAGTTCAGCGAGGCACTCGAAGCGTCGAATCTTCTGCAGAAGCTGCTGCTTTGTCCCTATACGAGCAAAACATCATCGTCGTCAGATAGTTTCACTGCGATGGCCATTTACTTACAAGAAAACGACAAAAAACAAAACGTGTCGCGGCAACCACACTCCACATGTAAATGTTGCCAAAAAATCAACGATTTCATTAATCAGGTCGTACACACCCGAGAGATTATGCCATCCTTTCATCCCCGTCCAGTTGTATCGCGGGACCCACCTGTTGGATGGCATATATCTCAGTTCTTACATGCTTATAGAAGCACATGTGCCAGGGTTGGCCTCTTTAACCTTTTCTATGATGAATGGCTTATAGCATTCACTAACGAGCCGTAAGCAGTTGTCCCACAACCGATCCAACGAGATCGTGAACACACAAGGAATGACCCAAAAAAAAAAAAAATGGAACAAAGAACATACTTTCCATGTTCGCCAAGCTCTGCTGGAAAGACGAGGACGAGGACGAGGACGGGGTCTCCTCGTCTTCACATGGGAAATCCAACACGGAAACGGGGCTCAGCTGTTCCTTCTCCTCGTACGGGCTTTCTGATCCTCCTTCGCCCTCCGCTCCCTGCAAAATTCCATGTTTACATGTCAAATTCTACATGAAAATGAAAACCAGAAAAAAAATAAAAAATAATAATAATAATAATAAAATCCGTGGAGAAGCAGAACTACAAAATTACCAAAATATCCATACAGAGCTCAATAATCCATTCTAATCCCATAAGATTAAGAAGAGCTTCGATGGCTGGTAGAAAAGAGCGGGCATGGGGCATTTCACACTAGGGGTAGTTTGGTAATAGTGGATAGGACACAAGGGTAGTTTGGTAAAGATGGAAATGGAGATAAAATCACGACAAGACGAAGAACAAAATTCGCTATTTCCTTGAAGGAGGACAGTGGAAATGGGAATCAGATGGCTTTAAATAAACCCCAACCAAAACCCCTCACCAACCGACCCAGATGGTGGCAGGAAGAAGAATAAAACGGGGTGGTTCACCCAAACCTCCCCTGCTATTTTTCAATGGGTTTCTTTACTAGCCTAGTGGTTCGCATCTTTGCCTAACCAAATGGTGAATCGGGCCTTCTGGGAGGGCCCACCGTGTATGTTCCACATGGAAAATTCTCTAAGAAGAGTGATCCTCACCGTCCATATGAAAGTAAGTTAGAAGCTGCTTTGCTTGAGCGTCTCTTCTAACTCATCCAGTATGGAAAGTGAGATCTGTGATGAGTTTTCTTTACGTGTGACCATCTGTCGGTGGGATCTTCCCTATGCGTGGACGGCAAACGGATTTTGGACATTTTGGTTGTAGAATTCAGACCGTTGACTATTTCTCATCCTAGCCGTCCATTAGATGCGAACCTATCAGGGTAACTTTTCATTAATTACCCATCTGTAATGGGGCCCACAGTTTGGACAGTTAAATTTGTGTTTCAGAGCCGACTGTACGAAGCATCACAATCTGTCAGACAGCCAAGGCTTTTCTTTCTATAAATTGAATGGTGTTCAAGTCGTGAACTGTTTGTTACTGGCTCACTTCCTTCAAACGGAATGATCTGAAAAACTCTGCTCGCTGCTCTCCATACGCACCCCACACGTAGACACCCATGCGCACGTGTCATAGCCCAAGTAGGCCTTTGGATGCCCCAGTCCATAAATCGAGCGGGTTGCAATATCCGATTGTGGTGGTCCATAGACAGAAAATCACAGCTACTAGACGATCTCATCGATCAGATATCGGCTACTGAAGTTGGACCATTTTTGACCGTCCATTTGATCAACATCAATTGGATGTGGCCCACTTTTTGGAGGTCCGGATTGATATACACTCATGCAATCTGTATGGTAGTTGGATGGAGGTGACCCATCAACATAGAAATCTACACCTATCATTTATTAGGTCAAACGAAGTAAAATAGCCGCACGTTATGGTTGCAGTCAACCTGATTTCTAAAACATTGAGACTACAAATCAGCATTTTTTAACATGCAAATAAGTACAAACACCTAACCTACAAGATTAAAAATAAATATTCTAACAATAAAAAACTACGGGAATGTACAGTGCGGTGGGAATCTGAGAGCCTAAACAAAGCTATCATATCCCCTAACCAGCAGACAGAGAGATATACGCCATACATTTGCACGTATACGCCTCTCAAAAAGTCCAAAAAACACAAATAAATGAAAGATTAAACTAAGAATTGAAGAAAACGCACCTTACGTTCTCCGTAGCAGGTGGCTGTCTCCATCGAATCCTCACCGACACCGCCTCGCTTTGTGCTGCGGCTTATCTCCGCCGAGTGCTTTTTACCATCATACCCCTCGTTTTCGGCCGAATATACTGAACTGCCACTAGAAGATCGTACGAAATCGGACGTGAAATCGCTCTCCGACCAGCTGCTGTGGCTGCTGGTGGTGGTGGTTATGGTGTTGGTGGAAGAAGGGAAGGTGAAATCCAACGGTTTCTTGTTCTTCTTCTTCCCTTCTTCATCACCGAAGGATCTCCACCGTACGATGTCTCGGACTCTAACCCTACCTCTGATTTCCCGCACTTCTCTCTCGTTATTCTTCCAGAAGCTTCTTCTCAGCTTCTGTTTCGGGCGGGACGACGACGGAGACTTAACGGAGGAAAACGGAAGCAACTTGACGGCGTTTATAACAGCTTCAGACGCCTTTTGGAATGCCGATATCGCCGTAGAAGCCGCCGCCTTCGATCGGCTCCTGCGCAATCGCCTCACGCTGTTCAGATCTCCAGCACTGAGATCGATTTCCAGAAGCTTTCTAACGGTCGTATCAGACCGCCTCGGAAAAGAGAGGAAATCGTCGTCGTCCGATGAATGCTGATCGTCGCGCAGAAAATCCTTCAGCAGTACAGGTCTCGCTCCATGGGACGAAGCCATGGCTTGAGAAATCAAGATCCGGTGAAAAAAATGGAAATCAAAAGGAAGAACTCCACAGTGATTCTCTTCGCTTTATGAGATCTTTAAAGATCTGGAATCCGTGAAACACCAAAATCGACGATGAAAGAGAAAAGAGACGAAAAGACAATAAAACCGTCTGTAGAGACGTGGTATAGCTGGCAAAACTGATATACGCAGAGAACTCAGCGAGCATTTAAGGTAAAATACCTGCGGAGAAGAGCCGCAGAGCTTACAACCGCCATTAATACAAAATCAGAGACCTGAGAAACTGAGCTGCTTTGCAGATCTCTACTGCAAGTGCAGAGGAAAGAGGAGAAATTCCAGAAGCGGCATAGATCGTGAAGTAAACGTAGGAGTTATGGGAGAGAGAGAGAGAGAGAGAGAGAGAGAGAGAGAGATTCTAGATATTGAGATGAACGAGGAGGGTGAAATGAGATTTATGGAGAGAGGGAGCGGAAATGATGGGAATGAAGGAGAGAGGCAGCTTCTTGAGAGGGGACGAGAAGGGAAGATCTCCAGGCAAGAGGAAGAGAGAATCCATGGGAAGAAAACAGAATAGGTGGACGGTTGGTAGCTTCTTGTAGTGATTTGAATATTGAGAGGGGTTTGTAAGGGGAAATGCCACGTCGGATAGGTGAGATGAGATCCCGGGTTTTGGACTGGGGCGAAGGCATGTCGCGTAGACAGTTGACTGTCTCTCTGAGAGAGAGAGAGAGAGAGAGAGCGAGCGACTGGTGAAGAAAATATACGGGGTTGCTTTCTCGATTTACGATTTACCGCGAGATTTTGGTAAATATAGTACTGTACTCTGCTGGAGTAGCAAATTATTTGGTCGCATTGACAAGGGAAGTGGGTCCCACCAGCGGAATGTCGGGACTCGGGGCTTTATTGCGTGGGGGCAGGTGGAACTATTGCGAAAGAGATCAAAACAAGAAAATTACACACGATGGGACTCCTCTGTAATCCGAGCGGGCCACCCTAAATGGGTGGTCCAAGTTCTCTGATCGATGGGCTCCACTATAGATGGATCTTAGTTGAAGATACGCACCGGTTGGATTATTAGGTCTTGCAGTTAAATACTCACACCCAAGGAGCGTAGAAAAGTCCACTTAGTACCGACCATTATCCACATAAAACCCCTAGTTATGATTTTAGAAACCCTTGTGCTTGGACAGATTTTAAGAAGGGGTTTCACAACTCATACCTTACGTGGGTCCCAAGCAAGACGTGGGATGATCTATTTGATTTAAAAACCTGTTCTCACCTAATACCATATCAACTCATGTGCCAAACGCCCCCTAATTAGTTGATGGGCTCTCAAGTATGGCAATCTTGGCCATTGTCCATGGCTTCCGACTTTGGACGGCCATGCTGCAAAAATTTCCTCAGCACGGCAAATTCTAACTTTTTGGTTCGTTGTTTGCTAGAACATTAAAACAATCAATGTTTATCAATCTTTAATATTTCTAAGGAAATAGTGCATCGGTGAATGTGTGAAACGGAACGTTGGCCTACAATTCAATAGTGGGCGTAACTGGCTGGAACTGAAAGCCCATTTATATTGTGCAAAACAATAAGGGCCCGTTTGGCCGGGTGGATTGGAAGGGATTGGATGGTGTTGGAAGGGATTGGAAGTTAAATCTCAAGATTGGCTAAGCGTGCTAAACAGACCGGGGGATCTGATCATGTGATATAGCAATCCCGTGGATCTTAAGACAATCCACTGACAACACCATCAGTACCTTTAAATCCCATCCAATCCATCTTAATCCGTTCAAATTTGCATCGGATGTGTTTGGTTTGAGGGATTGGAAGGGATGGGAAGGTTTAATCTCAGGATTGGCCGGGCATGCCAAACAAACTCGATATAGCAATCCCTTGGATATAGCAATCCTATGGATCTTAAGAAAATCCACTGACAACACCATCATTACTTTGAAATCCATGCCATCCACCCTAATTCCATTCAATCCCTTTCAATCCACTGGGCCAAACGGGCCCTAAAAAAGGATCACTACCAAAAAAATGAGCAAAGGCTGCGGTCTATAGAGGTCTATGGCTACGGATTTAATCTGTAGCTAAATAGCTACGGATTTAATCCGTAGCTAAAGCATACTTAATCTGTAGCTAAAGCATACCTCCCCATAGGACCTTATTAGAGACTGACTATGCTTAAGGGGCTTCATGGGGCCCATTGTAATATATTTGTTTTATCTAATCGGTCTATCAATTTTGAAATATTATTTCAGTGCATGGGACAAAAAATTAGAAAGATCAAAATTCTAAGTGGACCACACAATGAGAAAGAATAAAAAATAAATTTATATCGTTAATATGTGGTGTGGTCCACCTAAATATTAGATCTGAATCATTTTTTGAATAAACCATAAAAAGGAGCCGTTAAAATGAATCGACAGAGTGGATAGATAAAATACACAACGGTGGGCCCCACAATTCGAAACAAAATCCAGACGGTGATGTCCGTCACCCCTAAAAATAATCCCGAACCGCACTCCTACCCACGCGCACCCAAATTCCCAAAACCAAAACCCCCGCTCTCTCTCTCTCTCTCTCTCTCTCTCTCTCTCTCTCGCACTGACCCTCTCCCTTTCCCTCTCCCTCTCGCGATCTCTCGCACTCCCTCATCCACTCTCTGTCACTCAGTCGCATTTCCCTCTCTCTGTTTCCCAATCTCTCTGTCTCTCTCACTAGGGTTTTCAAAACCCCCTTTCGCCGCAAACTCAACATTGATCTGTGAGCACATTCCGTGCTAGGGTTTTCAAAACCCCTTTCATCCAACCCTCGTCACTGCCCCGGCTCATCCACCAGCCGCAGCCCCTGTGACCACAGCCTTCGTCGGCAGCCACCGCCCCTGTTCGTGTTTGCTTGATCCTCCTAGGAGTCCCAGGTGGTTAGAAGTTCCAGGCATTTAACAATCATCTGATTGCAATTTCTTCTTTGCTTAGGTACGTGATGATGAATCTATTTTTGTATTGAATTTCTATGCAAGGATGAAGATCGATTGAGAGGGGCTCTCAAGATTATTATGATTATTATTTTTTTTGTATTGATTTTCTTCTTTGCTTCTGATTTTTTGTTGCTTCAAGATGAAGATCGATTGAGAGGGGCTCTCAAGTTTGCAAATGCATGTGGGGCATTGACTGTGATGGAGAGGGGAGCTATTCCTGCATTACCGACAAAGGCCGTGCTTGATGCCTTGCTTCAGCTTACTGCATATAGCACTCAGTTGCTAGACAGGTGGTGCTTGATAACTTGCTTCAGCTTGCTGCATAGATCTAAAGACATAGTCTCCCTTCACAAGGTAGTAGTTGAAACGTTCCTAATGTTTAATGATGTAAGCCAATGCAATTTGGGGATTGCAAGCATGCAAAATGCAGGCCATCTCAATTGTTGATAAATTCCCCATTTAAGCTTTATTTTGGGATTTTTAGATTTTGGTAGGATCCTATAGATTGATGTAGCAATAAGAATAAGATCGCTTGATGCTTCATATCGTGTTGTCAATTGTCATTTGATCCTAGATATGATCCTTGTTAGCCATCCATTGCATGTAGTCATGAGTAAGAATGTGGATCATCATAGTAGTTAGTAGTAGTGATGAGTCAACATATGTGAGCCACCATTTAAGATGTTGGAACTTGGAATATAGCCAGATGTGGGCATGAATTTGTATTTGCTGGAGATGAGATTGGATAAGCTATTTTTTAGGCATGAATTTTATTTGAATAATGTTGTATGTTGAAGTGTTATTGTTGTAAAAGGATTATGAATGATAACAATCTTTTCCAAAGGTGTTGTTTCAAAAAAAAAAAAAATTTGCAAGGAAAAAATGTTGACTGATTGAGGATATGATATTGAATTGTGGTAGGTGGCTAAAGGCACCCGTTCTGATCTGATCCACTATTGTAAATGTTGTGTGTATTATTCATTGATATGGAACTAGTCCATAAAAGAGAATATCTTTGTATAGTTGTATTAGTTATATACATATCTCCAAGATACCATTTGTCGCTTCTAGTAATTCTATTAACCTGCTCTATGATGAGTCTAATGCTGGGATCAGCTGCGGGATGTGGGTGTACTTGGTTACTGTTGAAGCTTGCTTTAGCACTTGGATGGTCTCAAATTCATTGCAATGCATTTGCTTGTCTCAAATAAAAGGCCTTTTCTCCTAACAACTTGTTCTGGGTATATCTTTTCTTATATCTTTGCATTATTTTATTTCTCTAAATCCTAATTTCTGAACTGGGTTATTTTTATTTTAAAGACCTCTCAGAGACAGGCAACGAAGAGACAGAACTTAGCTGTTTTGAGGGAGATGATTCATCATGGATCTCTTGGTTCTGTGGCTTGAGACGAAATGAGCTCCTTTGTGAAGTTGATGAGGATTATATACAAGATGACTTCAATTTATGTGGACTGCAAGGACAGGTTCCCTATTATGATTATGCCTTAGATATGATCTTGGATGATGACTCTTTCAGTGGATGATTTTAGTCACTAAATCTTAGTACTAATGTGTGTACAATTGCCATTGATGGCCGCAGGTATCAGGATATTGCATCTAGGCTCATAGATCTCTCCATTATCACTTGCACGCAACTTGCAGATAAGCTCTGGAATTAGAACTAATAGACTGTATTTGCATTTTGCAACTTTCAGGTATCGAATCTGTTTATAATTTCTATCCGTTCATTTATATATATATATATATATATCTTTCATACAAAACTTCACTCTTTGACTTCTTAGTAGCTACTAGCTACCATTCAAAAAAAAAAAAAAACCTTAGAATCTGACTTCATAGTACACTAAAAGCGGTTGCACTGATCTGAATTTATTTTGCTTGTTCAGTTGTATGTGCCAAGATTAAGTTCAAAATGTGAATATACAACTCATTTCTAAGGTTTCAATGGTTGATCTTTTTATAAACATTTGCTGCACGGGCATGTCAAATTGTGCTTTGAAAATACGGCTGATTCAAGTTTAGGTCATTGAGTTTTGCTTGATTGATTTATGCATCAAGGCTACTAAGAAGTCAGTTCTCAGTCACTATTTGCGTCTAGTGCTGCAGACTCAAGAGGTAATAGTGAAGCTGGAAAAGAAGCTAGAGGATTTGCATTTCTCAGACAAACACGTCATCATTCCAAACCATCTTCATGTCCCTGAAGCTGAGAGAACTGGATTGAGTTTCGGAAGCTTTGATGCTAGTTTTGGGCTTAATGCAATCTTCACAAATGGCCCAAATACTGACAAGAGCTCTACACCTTTGTCTGAGTCATCTTAGGTGATCGAAGAGTCAGCTAAGGAGCCTTCTTCAAGGTCTGAAACTTTTTCCCGCCTGTTATCACTTTTCCTATCATGTGTAGAGTAGTTTTGAGCTCTTTTGGCTCATCGTATTACAAGGGATGTTTGTTCATCTTACATGGACTGAAATTCACAAAATACATGGATAATGTCAGCTGTAATGAATAGTGTCAGCTTTTTCTTCTATTTTCTTTTGAGCGTGGATGGTTGGAATACATGTAGAATCTTTAAATCTACACATGCATGCCATAGTTCAATTTTTTGCATCTCATTTTCATTTTTTGTTAACTTTCTATTTTCAAGTAATTTTTGGAATGAATGGTGTCAATTCATAAAATTCAGCAAAATTAGTATTTCTTTTCTTCTTCTTTTGAGTGTGGATGGTTGGAATACATGTAGAATCATTAAATGTACAAATGCATGCCTTCGATCAGATTTTTGCATCTCATTTTCTATTGTTTTTATATTTTATTTTCAGCTAATTTTTCAAATGAATGGTGTTAGTTCATAAAATTCAGCCAAAAAAAAAGAGAAGATTTTTCTTTTCTTGTCTTTTCTTTTGAGTGTGGATGGTTGGAGTACACATAGAATCATTAGATCTACACATGCATGCCTTAGCTCAGATATTCACATCTCATGTTCTATTTATTTATAATTGTTTATTTTCAGATAATCTCTGTAATGAAATGTGTCACTTCATAAAATTAGCAACTTTTTTTCTTTTCTTTTGAATGTGGATGGTTGGAATATATGTAAAATCTTTAGTTTTACAAATGCATGCCTTAAATAAGATTTTCACATCTCGTTTTCTATTTATTTATAGTGATTGGGACTGTGCACCGGTTGTCACTACATTGGTGAGCAATGAGCCAAAAATGACAGAGATTGGACTGCTCTAGTCCACGTTCTGATTGAGAACTTGATTTCCATGCAAGAAAAGGTCAATGACAACTGCTGTATTTTCTGGCGATGGCTCTGTTCTAGTTATATTGCTGCAGAGGATATTGTCACTTTATGGGACCTAGACACAAATGTTCTTGTAGGTGTAATTGGAGAGACTCTTACAGTGATTGTCAGAATATCATTATCGAATTGTGTTGTGTGTGTAAAGAAGACATTTGCTAGCTGTAATTGGAGAGACCCTACAACTTTGCATGTCTTACACTTGTGTATGTTTATTCCTTCTCTTTCACCTCTGTATGTTGGTTCTTTCTTTCTTATTCTAGATCGTTGCTGAAAAATTACTGATGGTTATCATACACATTAATTTGATGTGAAAGCTACCAGAAGAGATGTGGCCTTGGTGCAAAGAAAGAGTGCCACAGAAAAAGTTCATTTTTTTTTTTAGTGTTTTTTTATGCAGAATTCTCTATTTTCATTGATGATTTCATTGCTTTTCTTTGGAATTGGTTTGAGATCTGTTTGATAGTATTTTGATATTTGATAAGTTGAATTCTTGAAGAAGCGATGACCAAGAAAAGGAGGCGGTTGATTGATAAACAGCCCATTGGCAGTAGTGCAGGTGATTCGAGTGGGAGCCATGATCTTGAAACACAACTCAAGCTTTATGGTACGGGTTTCAAAGAACTCAAGTGGGTTTTTCTTTTCTTTTCCTTTTTTTTCCACTTTTCTTTCTGGAAGACTTTGAAATGGCATTCGGAGTACTCCTGCAGGAGGCTCTCTGAACCAGGCCTTAATTAGACCTGCTAGGTAATGAACATCAATGTCATCAGGTACAATGCCCTTGTTCAGCTGGTCCCTCACATTTTCTTCCTTGCTGTTCTCGGGATTAATCATGTAACAATGCTTTGTATAATGATTGGGAAGTTATTGCATTGTGACTTTGTTTCTGGTTGAGATAGTTTATGTTATTTTTTGTGCATGTTGATATCATTGAGTTGGTAATAATACCATAGTGTATCCTGCAAGACCTTCATGAATTGTCTTGCAAATGTTGCTCATATGTTATTGTAATGTTAATGTGCATGTAGAGTCATAGACAGCATATCTCCATTTATTTACTGCAATAGTTTGTAAATCCCTCATAGTAATGCCATAAAAAGTAAAAAAGAAAAAGAAAAAAAATCCTTACCGCCACACCTAAATTGTAACTTAGTTGAGCACTCTTTTCAGTTTGACTTGTGGCTTGATTTTTACTTGCTTATGTTGCAAAAGTTGAATACATTGAAGTAGGGAATGTGCTCTAGTTACACTTCATATAGGGGTGTTGTTGTGTGTAAAGTAGGTATATGATTCCATTCCATGAAATTTGGTGGCATGTTTTATTTATTGTTGGATTTGATTGTGATCAAGCAATCTCTTTCAGATTATTTTAATGTTCATAGGGTGAAATAGCTTTCCATCATTTGAAAAAGAATGCAAAAGGTTCCGAAGTCATTCATGGAAGTACATGTAAAACTATTAGCATTATGAGGATTAAATTGATTGTTGGGAAGGTGTGTGCTTTCTATGTGGAATCTCAGAATAGATGATCTTCAATTTTTCATTTTTCCAATTCACAGTGTCAATTGATTTCTTTGCATTCTTTGCAATTGCCAATGTATAATTTTACATCACAAGTGTTGAATGAACATCTGGCTATGGGGAAGGTGGATGAGTTGCATCCTGACTTGACAGTAGACACTCTTGGAATCTTGCATCCTGCAAACAAATTAATTCATCAACTTCCAATGGTAAAACTTCAGCCTGCTGCCACTTCCCTTGAACCACCCACTTATTTTGCACAAGTTGTGACAATGTGTTTGTTACAGGTCAGTGCATACTCATCCTTTGTAAGGATGGTGGGAGTTGGAATTGGTTTGGAGCAACAAAGAAGGAAAATGGACCCCACGACTAATGAACCGTAGTTCACAAAGTGCACTAGAGATTTCATTGGCACAGTTGATTACATATTTTACACAGGTAAATTTCCTCGTTGCAAGATGACTTTGCCTGAACTTTCTTTCCCTTTCTCTTGCCTTTAATATTTGTATTATGTCATTTGTTATTTATATATATGGTTCAGATATTGATAAAAACTTCTACTAGTTGGAGCTTTGTGATCCAACACATATGGTGAGCCCTGAAAGTTCAACAAAGCCAGCAAGTTTACTGTGAATGACGTTCAGAATTCAATTAAAATTTAGCACGTGTGCAGAGAACAATTCAATGGGAAAAAAAATATGATCTTGGATGATTCAAAGTCAACATGGTATTATCTATGGATCAGTAGAAAAAAAAAATCAGGTTTCAAAAAATACGTACAAATCCACATATAGAATCAGGTTGGGAAAGACACAAAAATCAACACCATTTGGCAAAAGAAATCTGATCACCTAGAAGAAGAATCTGATTTTTGGTGATAGATTTAGCAATTTACACACAAGAAAATTAAACAACTAAGGATCTAGGTTGGGAAAAATTCACCAAGCTCTAATTTGAATTTGGGAGATAAATTTTACATATAAGATAAATTCATCCAGCAACTCAGAATCTGATTCTGAAAGACAAATGGGTCTTCGGTCTAGTTCTTTTTCATGGCCTGATTGGTAGTTCTTTTTCATGCTTCTGAGTATATGGTTCTTCTTCTTCTGTTTTTTCTTTTTGCTAGTGCTTACCCTTATTTTTGTTTACTTCCAAATTCCTATCGCAAAGAAATAACTTCTTGTTTTATGATGGAGAAGGGAAAAAATAGAGAAAAATCTGATCATTTCATATTAGTGTGTGCATCTCTACTGTTAGTACTGGTCCGGTCCTTTTCTTGTATGTGGGAGTGGTGATGGCATGTGTTGTTTTCTTTTTTATACAGACAAATAGGTTCTTGGCAGCCAACTTTTGGAGTGTGCTATACTATTCACATCGACTGATGTACAGGGCCCCATAATTTCTCTCCTGTGTTATTTTATTTACACCCCATCAATGAGTTCAGAGTTCGAACTCATGCTTTTGAAAAATAGAAAAATGGGAATATTAGTAAATATGGATTTTCTTGTTAAGAAGAAAATGGAAGGTAAAGAAGAGACATAACTGAAACTTTACACTGTGAAAAGTAATATTAACCATCTTACATTTAAATTAATATTTCATCCAAAGGCCAAGATGACATGTTTGGAAAAATATGTTTCACTAAGTTAACTTACATTTACATCATTATTTCATTCTTTTTCTTATATATTTGGATATTTATTCTTTAAATGTTTATGATTATGATTGGGTGGGTAGCTGAAAGCCCTACCAACTGTCATCCATGATTTGTCAGTAACTCCAAATGCTACCTCAAAAATAGAAGGATAGTTCTCTTATATGTTTGAATATTTTCAAATCTTTCATGATTCCACAGGCAATTATTCATCTAGAAGCAATCATTTTTAAATATTTGATTTGTTAACTAGTGTAGGCAGCCTTTATTGGGGAATGTAATGCATCATGAATGCCAAGAAGCTGGAGCTGGAGTATTCATGTATTTGAAGTGTTGCTTACATGGTTCAAGAGTATTTATGTTAACCTTTGTTCTTTGCAGAGAATTGGTTCCATTTCTAATTAATGATTTTTAGAATCAAAAGGATGTAGCAGGAAATGAACTTATATAAGATCTTGGAAATGAACCTAGAAGATGAAGCATTTTAATGGTTATTCATTGACTTTTTTAGATCTTGGAAATGACCCAGAAGATAAAGCTGAGGAAGATGGTGCCGATGTTGATCTTGACTCATGAAGGAAGGGGAAGTGTGTCGTTCTATAAACATCTACAAGCCAAGTGAGTTTGGATTTCTTTTTTCAGTGATTCAATATCTCTTGGATTGCTTTATCTGGATTAGACTACAGAGTTTACCTTTTAGACACAGTGTCAAAAGGTTAATCTGTTGGTTAATGTAATTCAGTAATCAGCAGTTTGTATTGTCTAGTGCAATGTGATTTTTGTATGGTCCATCATACCATCCATAACAGGGCCACTAGATGCATAGTGTACAGATCTCATCTTCTTCATGTGTGCCACTTTATGGGACTGTTCAATATACATGGAAGGCCAATGGAAGCTACTAACACCATCCTCATTATAAAATCCTAATAGTGAGTTGCCATCAGAGAAACTCTGACATGTTCAAAAACTCGAGAATTTAGATTCGATGTTCAGCCGGGTCTTAAAGTGATTAGATCTTACTGTACATTTGATAACATGTATACTTATATGTTGTTGGTTTTGATGATGCTAATTATCTATGATATGTAAAAACAGATGGTGGTGAGAAAATAAACCCACACTCAAAGGGCTGGGATCATCTGATTTAGCCCACCCTTTTGTGTAGTCTTTGTGAGATGTCATGTAATAACCTTGTTGCATGCCATGCCACCTAATTTGCGATTCGCTTAATTGAAACTTTTGATTGTTCATTAATTCAAAAGGTCTCTCCATGGACATGGATTGGCTGGAATCTTCTGTGGGTAGAGTGTCTAGTTTCTAGCAGCGGTCTAGATCTAGAGTGTCTAGTTATCATATGTACGGTCTGGATCAATGAAAGTTGGGCTTACATGGCCCTCATCTATAAAGATTACTAGTTTTTTCCCCCTAACTTTATATGTTGAAGTAAATGACATGAATTGGTAGTGATTCTTTTTCTTTACATTGAATTCAACTATATTTTACCTGTATGTAAATAGTAAATAGTGAAATTCCTGGATTCTCTGCCATTTTGCTTGCTGCAGAGATCTGCTAAGATGATAGAGCCTTCTAAGGTTATTCATGTCCGAAACGTGGGCCATGAAATATCTGAGGTATTTCATACCATCTCTTTTCATTTTGAGCGTTGAAACTCTAATTGCAATTTGTCTTCATAGTTGTTGCCTCTGCACCTGTTTCTGTTTTTCAGAGTGATCTGCTTCAGCTGGTTTTTCAAGTGAGATGAACGAGTTTCAAAACAAAACAGCCTGCGGTTTTGAGAAGCAAGGGTCATCTGCACCTTGGAAGCATACAATGGAAGATAAGGAAAACCCTCAAGTTCTCTTCTTTGAATCATGATTGGAGTGACCTGGCCATTTGGACAGGCCGTATTTATGAACCGCTGCTCAAAATTGATGGAGCAAACTTGGATGTGCGTCGGAGCTATCCGGAAGAGCGGGAGTCCCTAGAAGGTGGGAACCGCTGTTATGACCATGATGAAGCTGTCCATTTCCTATGGACAGCATTGGAGGGGCCTGGCTATTTGGACAGGTCGTGTTTATGTATTTGATCGAAATTAATGGAGTAGACTTGGATGTGCGTCGGAGCTATTCGGAAGAGCGGGGTTCCCTGGAAAGAGGGAACCGCTATTATAACCATGATGAAGCTGTCCATTTTTTATAGACAGCATTGGAAGGGCCTGGCCATTTGCGCCAGATGGCCGTGTTTATATCTGTATTTGCAGGGACCATACCCTTAACCTAAACCAAAACCTATGACCTAAAACCTTAACCTATAACCTAAACCTCAACCTTAACCTAAACCTAAACCTTAACCTAAAACCTAAACCCTAAACCTAAACCTAAAACCTAAATGTATTCTCAAATCCCTAAACCTAAACCTACACCTAATCCTAATCTTAACTCCCTAACCTAAACCTATACCTAAACTTGAAAACACAAACATAAACCCGATCCCGAACCCGAACCCAATTTTCTAAACCTAAACCTTAACCTATTCTCAATTCCCTAAACCTATATCTTATAACCTAAACCTAAACCTAAACCTAAACCCTAACCTATACCTATAACCTAAACCTAAACCTAAACATAAACCCTAACTTTAACCTAAACCTATAACCTTAACCTAAAACCCAAACCTATAACCTAAACCTAAATCAAAACATATAACCAAAACCAAAACCAAAACCAAAACCTATATCCTAAACCCGAACGCATTCTCAAATCCTATAACCTATAATCTAAACCTAAACGTAAACCTAAAACCTATAACCTAAACCGTTAACCTATAACCTAAATCAAAACCTATAACCTAAACCAAACTTAAACCTAAACCTAAACCTAAACCTATAACCTAAACTCAAATCCCTAAACCTTAACTTATAACCTAACCTAAACTTATACTTATAACCTAAAACTATTCTCAAATCTCAAAACCTATAACCTAAACCTAACCTTTCCCTAAACCTATAACCTAAACTCAATTCCCTAAACCTAAACCTAAACCTATAGCCTAAACTCAAATCCCTAAACCTTAAACTATAACCTAACCTAAACCTATACTTATAACCTAAAACTATTCCCAAATCCCAAAACCTATAACCTAAACCTAACCTTTCCCAAAACCTATAACCTAAACTCAATTCCCAAAACCTAAACCTACACCTAATCCTAATCTTAACTCCCTAACCTAAACCTAAACCTAAACTTGAAAACCCAAAACTTAAACCTAATCCCGAACCTGAACCCAATTTCCTAAACCTAAACCATAACCCATTCTCAAATCCAAAAACTTTTAACCTAAACCAAAACCAAAACCAAAACCAAAACTTATAACTTAAACCCGAACCCATTCTCAAATCCCAAAACCTATAACCTAAACCCGAACCCATTCTCAAATCCCAAAACCTATAACATAAACCTAAACCTTAACCTAAACCTATAACCTATAACCTAAACCAAAACCTATAACCTAAACCAAAACCAAAACCTATAACCTAAGCCTGAACCCATTCTCAAATCCCAAAACCTATAACCTAAACCAAAACCTATAACCTAAACCAAAACCAAAACCTATAACTTAAACTTGAACTCATTCTCAAATCCCAAAAGCTTTAACCTAAACCTATAACCTATAACCAAAACCTATAACCTAAACCCGAACCCATTCTCAAATCCCTAAACCTATAACCTAAACCTAAACCTAAACCTAAACCTTAACCTATAACCAAAACCTATAACCTAAACCCGAACCCATTCTCAAATCCCAAAACCTATAACCTAAACCTAAACCTTAACCTAAACCCATAACCTATAACCTAAATCAAAATCAAAACCTAAACCTATAACTTATAACCTAAATCAAAACCTATTACCTTTCCCTAAACCTTAACCAAAACCTATAACTTATAACTTAAATCAAAACCAAAACCAAAACCAAAACCTAAAACCTAAACCTTTAACCTATAACCTAAATCAAAACATATAACCTAAACCAAAACCAAAACCTATATCCTAAACCCGAACCCATTCTCAAATCCTATAACCTAAACCTAAACCTAAACCTAAACCTATAACCTATAACCTAAACCAAACGTATAACCTAACCCAAAGCCAAAACCTATAGGCTAAACCCGAACTCATTCTCAAATCCAAAAACCTATAACCTAAACCTTAACCTAAACCGTTAACCTATAACCTAAATCAAAACCTATAACCTAAACCAAAACCAAAACATATAACCTATAACCTAAACCCGAACCCATTATCAAATCCCAAAACCTTAACCTAAACCGAAACCAAAACCTATAACCTAAATCCGAACCCATTCTCAAATCCCAAAACCCAAACCTAAACCTAAACCTAAACCTAAAACCTAAACCTAAACCTATAACCTAAACTCAAATCCCTAAACCTAAACCTACACCTAATCCTATAACCTAACCTAAACCTATACTTATAACCTAAAACTATTCTCAAATCCCAAAACCTATAACTTTTACCTAACCTTTCCCTAAACCTATAACCTAAACTCAATTCCCTAAACCTAAACCTAGACCTAATCCTAAACCTATAACCTAAACTCAAATCCCAAAACCTTGACCTATAACCTAACCTGAACCTATACTTATAACCTAAAACTATTCCCAAATCCCAAAACCTATTACCTAAACCTAAACCTAAACCTAAACCGATAACCTAAACTCAATTCCCTAAACCTCAACCTAAACCTAAACCTAAACCTATAACCTAAACTCAATTCCCTAAACCTAAACCTAGACCTAATCCTAAACCTATAGCCTAAACTCAAATCCCTAAACCTTGACCTATAACCTAAATCTATACCTATAACCTAACCTAAACCTATACTTATAACCTAAAACTATTCCCAAATCCCAAAACCTATTACCTAAACCTAAACCTAAACCTAAACCTATAACCTAAACTCAATTCCCTAAACCTCAACTTAGACCTAATCATAAACCTATAGCCTAAACTCAAATCCTTAAACCTTGACCTATAACCTAACCTAAACCTATACTTATAACCAAAATTATTCCCAAATCCCAAAACCTATTACCTAAACCCATTCTCAAATCCAAAACCTATAACCTAAACCTGAACCCATTATCAAATCCCAAGACCTATAACCTAAACCAAAACCAAAACCTATAACCTAAACCCAAACCTATTCTCAAATCCCCAAAACCGAAACCGACACCTAAACCTAAACCTAAACCTAAACCTATAACCTAACCTCAACCTAGACCTAAACCTAAACCTAAACCTATAGCCTAAACTCAAATCCCTAAACCTTAACCTCGACCTAGACCTAAACCTAAACCTATAACCTAAACTCAAATCCCTAAACCTTAACCTAGACCTAGACCTAAACCTAAACCTATAGCCTAAACTCAAATCCCAAAACCTTAACCTATAACCTAACCTAAACCTATACTTATAACCTAAAACTATTCCCAAATCCCAAAACCTATTACCTAAACCTAAACCTAAACCTAAACCTATAACCTAAACTCAATTCCCTAAACCTCAACCTAAACCTAAACCTAAACTTATAACCTAAACTCAATTCCCTAAACTTCAACCTAGACCTAATCCTAAACCTATAACCTAAACTCAAATCCCAAAACCTTGACCTATAACCTAACTTAAACCTAGACCTAACCTAAACCTATAACATAAACTCAAATCCCTAAACCTTAACCTAGACCTAGACCTAAACCTAAACCTATAACCTAAACTCAAATCCCTAAACCTTAACCTAGACCTAGACCTAAACCTAAACCTATAGCCTAAACTCAAATCCCAAAACCTTAACCTATAACCTAACCTAAACCTATACTTATAACCTAAAACTATTCCCAAATCCCAAAACCTATTACCTAAACCTAAACCTAAACCTAAACCTATAACCTAAACTCAATTTCCTAAACCTCAACCTAAACCTAAACCTAAACCTATAACCTAAACTCAATTCCCTAAACTTTAACCTAGACCTAATCCTAAACCTATAACCTAAACTCAAATCCCAAAACCTTGACCTATAACCTAACTTAAACCTATACTTATAACTTAAAACTATTCCCAAATTCCAAAACCTATTACCTAAACCTAAACACCTAAACCTATAACCTAAACTCAATTCCCTAAATCTCAACCTAAACCTAAACCTAAACCTAAACCTATAACCTAAACTCAAATCCCTAAACCTCAACCTAGACCTAATCCTAAACCTATAGCCTAAACTCAAATCCCAAAACCTTGACCTATAACCTAACCTGAACCTATACTTATAACCTAAAACTATTCCCAAATCCCAAAACCTATTACCTAAACCTAAACCTATAACCTAAACTCAATTCCCTAAACCTCAACCTAAACCTAAACCTAAACCTATAACCTAAACTCAATTCCCTAAACCTCAACCTAGACCTAATCCTAAACCTATAGCCTAAACTCAAATCCCTAAACCTTGACCTATAACCTAACCTAAACCTATACTTATAACCTAAAACTATTCCCAAATCCCAAAACCTATTACCTAAACTCATTCTCAAATCCAAAACCTATAACCTAAACCTGAACCCATTATCAAATCCCAAGACCTATAACCTAAACCAAAACCAAAACCTATAACCTAAACCCGAACCCATTCTCAAATCCCCAAAATCGAAACCGACACTTAAACCTAAACCTAAACCTAAACCTATAACCTAACCTCAACCTAGACCTAAACCTAAACCTATAGCCTAAACTCAAATCCCTAAACCTTAACCTAGACCTAGACCTAAACCTAAACCTATAGCCTAAACTCAAATCCCTAAACCTTAACCTAGACCTAGACCTAAACCTAAACCTATAGCCTAAACTCAAATCCCAAAACCTTAACCTATAACCTAACCTAAACCTATACTTATAACCTAAAATTATTCCCAAATCCCAAAACCTATTACCTAAACCTAAACCTATAACCTAAACTCAATTCCCTATACCTCAACCTAAACCTAAACCTAAACCTATAATCTAAACTCAAATCCCTAAACCTCAACCTAGACCTAATCCTAAACCTATAACCTAAACTCAAATCCCAAAACCTTGACCTATAACCTAACCTAAACCTATACTTATAACCTAAAACTATTCCCAAATCCCAAAACCTATTACCTAAACCTAAACCTAAACCTAAACCTATAACCTAAACTCAATTCCCTAAACCTCAACCTAAACCTAAACCTAAACCTATAACCTAAACTCAATTCCTTAAACCTCAACCTAGACCTAATCCTAAACCTATAGCCTAAACTCAAATCCCTAAACCTTGACCTATAACCTAAACCTATACCTATAACCTAACCTAAACCTATACTTATAACCTATAACCTAACCTAAACCTTGACCTATCCCTATACCCAAACCTACACCTAATCCTAATCTCAACTCCCTAACCTAAACCTAAACTTGAAAGCCCAAACCTAGACCCGATCCCGAACCCGAACCCGATTTCCTAAACCTAAACCTTAACCTGTAATCAAGTTCCCAAAAGCTATAACCTATAACCTAAACCTTAACCTAAACCTAAACCAAAACCTATAACCTAGACCTTAACCTATAACCTAAACTTAATTATAACCTATAGCCTAACCTTAACCTAAACCTATAACCTAAACCTAAACCCATAATCATATGGTGAGACCATTTCTTTTGTGTCAATTTCATTCCTCTTTGAGTTTTTTTTTTTAATTCATTAAGAAAAAAAAAGTGGTTATACGTGATGCACTTCTTTCACTGTCTTTCTTTTCTCTAATGGGCATTCTAATTTATGAATGACATGACTGTTTGTAGGATGATGAAATATACGAAGCTGCTGAAATTCGGTGAAGTCGAGCACATTTCTTTAATGAAGCCAAAGATTTGTATTTTCAGCATTATTGTATTTGTAACTATAATTGATTGTAATTGTAATTAATTGAACGAAGGATTGTTATTGTAATTGAATGAATGAAGGATTGTAATTGTAATTGAATGAATGAAGGATTGTAATTGTAATTGAATGAATGAATGATTGTAATTGAATGAATGAATGATTGTATAGGTGGTAATTGAATGAACAGGTGATTTAATTTTTCAATGTACAAAATAGCTACGGATACTGACCGTATCCAATAGTCAGACAGGTGTAGCCTTTTTAATTTTGGCATATTGCTACGGACTTTCAGCTACAAATAATATCCGTAGCTGTTTGAAGTTTTTGCTACAGATATAATTGCTATGGATTATATTTGTAGCTATTTAACACATAGCTACGGATTAAATCCGTAGCCAATAATCAGATAGGTGTAGCCTTTTAAATTTTGGCCTATTGCTATGGACTTTTAGCTACAAATAATATCCATAGCTGTTTATTTTTTTTGCTACAGGGGAAAAGGCTACGGATTTAATCCGTAGCCATAGGTTCCAGACCTATCGTTATGGCACCTACGACGACGGTCGTGTTACGGACTAGCTACGGACTTAATCCGTAGCCTTAGGCCTATGGCTACGGATTAAATCCGTAGCCTTTGCCCGTTTTTTTGGTAGTGGATTGTAGATAGCTCAACTATTTATAATATATTTTTATATAGGAATTGATATTGTAATTTGTATATGTGATGGTGAATATTATTATTACTATAGTCTCACAGTGTATTGTTATACTTATTTATAATGTTATATAAATCAAAGTATCAATTTCTGAATCTACATTAATGTTACAAGTTAATCTACATTGGGAGTACAGAACTATAAAAATTCAAATCGGTAAAGGGAACAGTAAAGGTAATACAAGTGATCCATCCATATTTTGGCTGGTGAAATTCAAAGAGTAAAATAGAAAGGGCTTAACGATTTAGTGACAATGACGTGAATGATGGACCCGACCTAAGTGGATTAGGTGTTACCTCCATAACACCTTAGTACCCTTACTGTGGGGCCCACCTTGATGATTTTTTGTATATCTGTGCCGTCCATATCCTTTTTCTCCACCCATTTTAGCACATAATCCCAAAATCTAGGCAGATCCAAATATCAGGTGGACCACACCACAGGAAACAATAGTGATTAAATGCTCACCATTAAAAACTTTCTAGGGCCCACCGTAATGCTTATTTTCCATCCAACCCGTTTATAAGGTCAACCATATCTGGATGGAGGGAAAAGACAAACACAGGACTGATCCAAAACTTTTGTGGCTCACAAAAATCTTTTAATGATTATTCATCACTTTTTCCAATGATGTGGTCTGCTAGAGATTTTTATCTAAATAATCTTTTGGATCACAACCTAAAATGATCTGTTAAAACGAATGGACGGCATGGATATACAACAAACTCATCAAGGTGGGCTCCATACGGTAAGCGTAACACCTTATCTGCTCCCTACATCTAACAATTGGGCTGTTTTGACCCATGCCTTTAACCTGTGGTTAAAAAGTAGCCCAGACTGGCGTACTAACTTGAACCCTATTAAAAATTCGTGTGAATGGGTCAAGCTTACTCTAGTGAATATATTAACTATATATTTTTTATTTAGGCAATGTGGCGAGGTTTGGTAAACCACTGACATAAGAGTGGTAAAGCTAACATGTCAAAGCGTCACACGTTGTAAACTAATCTTTCTCTTGGTGAGCCCTTATTCGAACTGCACCCAACGTCAGCTCTACCAAAACCATGCTCCAAACTCCCAAAGTGCACTTGATAGGTACCAAACCGCAGATCTAGCCCACAATCTAAGACCGGACCCGAACCAGACCGGTTGTCAGCAGCGACAAGTGAGGAATTAACCCGGCACTTGAGGTCTTGGTATGGATCCCCAGCGGGGGTGGCTAACATGGAGTGTGTGTTGTGTACTGACATGGGTGTGTACTAACAAGCTAACTCAAATAAATAATAATAATAATAAAAATAAATAAATAAAAAAAAACCCAGCAGTTCCCTTGACTCCGAGCAATAACATAAAAACAGCTATCAAACTCTACGCTGAGAAATTACAGAGAAATGAGAAATTGGAGAAAAAACAAGGGTTGATCCGGAAAACTATAATTGCAAAAATTATTTGAATTTGAGAGGCTTTGGAGCAGAGCATGCGTGGCCATCTGTTACTCGTGCCATCTGCATGTCTCCGGCTTTTACGGTAAATTCAAAATTTTGAACTTGTCGTCTTCCTCCCGCCTTTTAAGGCCGCACCCACGTGGCTACCGGCTACTCGTGCCGTACTCTTGTCTGCTGCTTTTCACATCTAGTGGACCCCACTGAGATTCAGTCCATGAAGTGGATCCGATGTTCCATTGATTGCGAGTCGCGATATCCGTGCTTTCATGTCTGCACCCCCACGCTCGGGTCAAAAGACGAGAAACCTTTGGCGTTGCTGAAATTACTAAAGTATCCTTACTCTGATACTCTGGCAGAGTGTGATGGATGATACGCATGCACATTGAAATTGTAAAAGTATCAGAGTAGGGATACTTTAAAAATTTCAAATAAAACTGTCCAAATTATGAATACATCATTATTAATAATTTAGATTACTTGACTATCTAACCATTGGTTTGGTCGAAGTTGATTGGACGGTTATGAATGAAAAACTTCCACGGTCCTATGTCAATACAAAAGTGTTCATGAATTACCGAAAGTGTGTTTCGCAATATAGTCTTTTTAATTTGAGTGTGTATGCCACGCGTACAAGTTCTGGGTGCCTGCGTATCAAGCCTAGTGCTCTGCCGGAGTATCAAATAGCTCCAAGTGGAAACAGTGAAAATTGCCGAATCATATCGTTCCCCGCCTGAGGATGTGCCAATTATACTTGGTTATCATTTTTTTTTAAAATGGTTGTAGTCCATCGTTCTGTGATCCACACCGTTGGGCTATTGATCCTTCCGATTGATGATGGACCTTAAATCAGTTGGATGCCGACCGTTGATGCATTTCTCTTCTTCACTATCTATTTGCATGCCATAATTTGAAAGAGTAGGATTTCCGCCTTCAGGAGATAATTAAGGAATGGTCCGTCCGATGGTGAGGTCCAATATCCAATGGACAATTATCTGGATTACAGAACCACTGACTCCGGATATGCAAACTGAAGAGGAAGTATATTGCTGCAAATCTTCCAGCGGAAGATCATATAATATAATTTCCTGGGCAAAAAATGAGCACGGTAGATGAGTCCGTATTATGCTTTTTAATTTTTTAATTTTTTTTGCTGCTCGAAAAATATCTTGTCAATTTAAATTTTTAGTATAAAGGTTATTTTTTTTTAATGAAAATATCCATATTTGTTAGGATAAAGCAGTTGAAAAAAATAATATTATTTCAAACTTTTTACGTTTGTCTGTATAAATAATAGTCGAATTTAATAATTAAGGTTTTTTCAAATTGAATGAAAAAACGTAAATAGTGCATCGGCTCTATATTAAAAAGGTACCCTTTCTAAGGCTCCATTTTAATTCCGTACAGGTGGGGGCCACTGTTTCGTGATGCACGATCAATGGTTTTTTGGGCTATTGTGATGGACCATGGAGCAATATCTCACACACAGCACCGCCATCTCCACCATTTGATACTGGAAAAGCTGTGTAGGTCTCATCATGATGTATGCCGTCCATCCATTTTGTAGGATCATATTTTAAGGCATGAGCTCAAAAGTAAGGTAGATCCAAATCTCAAGTGGACCACACCACAGGAAAAAGTGATTGCCTAGTAAAAACTTCCTCAAGCTCACTGTAATGAAGAAAAAACATAAATATCAACTTGATCCAAAGCTTTTGTTACCCAAAATAGTTTTTAGTGGTGGGCACTCAACAACCAATGTTTCCTGTGGTTTGGTCCACTTAAGATTTGATTTTGTTTCTTTTGTTTTGGGCATGAGACTCATGCCTTGATAAAACAAATGGACGGTGTGGATAAAATACATACATCATGATGAGTCTTGCAGGGCTTTTCCACTAGCACACAGTACAAACGTCCATGCTCCATGCCATGCTGGGCAATTCAAGTCCCACAAACAGGAGGAGCCTAGCCATCTACGGAGGAGATTCTTGGGCACATCCATGGTATTGACAATGAAATACTATTGATCTGGACCATTAAACCATGATCACAACTTTTAAAATCTCGTTATTTATTATTGTGTGGATGCACCATGAAATTGAATCTTAATAACTAAGTAGTTCAAATGAAATCGTTGTTACCGAATGGTATATTTGTAAACAACCCAGTAGCGTCATTTGGGCTGACTTTCTCAGTGTGAAAAGCGTGTAAATGTTTTTAATCTCCATATACTAATTTAATAGTTCACCGAAACGCACCATCAACAAGATTGTAGATTGTAATCCAATGGTTGAGATGTTTACGAAGACCCACGCTTCCACCTTCCACGTTAATTTTGCACCGTTTGAAAAATAGTGGCCCTGGATACTCCTTGCATGCGGCACTGATTGTACAGCTATGCAGATGTCAGACAGATTGGCCGTCCATCGTGCATGGATATCGCTAGTCGAGAAATCTTAACCATCCAATTAATTAATGGGTGCCAAATGGATGGCTAAGGGGTTGTTTGGCACAGTGGATTGGAGAAGATTTGAGGGGTTTCAAATCCCCAAATTGTTTGGCAGCATAAAGTAACTGAGATTTCAAGGGGTTTCCAATCCCCTCTTTGAGGGGGTTTGTAATCCACAGTTAGAGCTTGGATTACACCTAAAATCATTTCAATAGTTGCAGGTACATGTGTATCACTATACACTATCATTCTATTGGGTACATGACCCACTAATGATGATCAACACCATCCAAACATTGTCCATGTAAATCAGCACCGTCCAAACATTGTCCAGCACAGTCCAAACATTGTTCATATAAATCAACGATTAAAAATCGCTGGTTAGTCACTCGGACAAGATCTTGTGCTTGTGGCTCATCTGAGACTTGAATTTCATTATTTTTATGCAAAAGAATATATTTCAACCAGTTTATCACAACCATTGTGTCAAAAATTACATATCTCACGTAGGGGTGTACACGAACCGAGCTAGCTCGGTTAATCGGTTAGCTTGCTCGACTCGACTTGAAAAAGCTCGATTTGACTTGGTTCGAAGCTAAGTTCAAACCGAGTCGAGTTGATTTTTTGAGCTCAAAAATGATTTCGAGCAGGCCCCAACTTGACCCGACTCGGATCGAATCTAGCTTGAAATGAGCTCGGATAGAACCATTTTGGTGACGCGGTTACTTTGCCATTGATGTTGCTCACTAGTTGTTTGATAAAATGACTCAACGAGATGTGGCTGGTGGCAAGGAAGGTTTGGTTGATGGCAAGCAAGGTATGTACATTAAACAAATACCTTTTTTTTTGTTACTTAGAAGGTGTTTGATAAAACACTTGTAAAATCATTGCTTCTGTTTGTAAAATAGTGAATTTTTGAAGTTGCAGTTCAGGTGTTTGTGGAAATGTCTCAATGACGAACTTGGCTCGATCTTGGCTTGAACTCAGCCTGAGCTGGCCCGAGTTGCTGACTGAATTGAGCCGAGCTAGCCAGTCAGGCTCGAGGACCAAGCATAGCCGAGTTCGAACTGAGGTCAACCAGCATTCGAGTCAAATCGAGCCGAGGCCAGCTCGACTCGGTTCAATTCAATGTACACCCCTAATCTCACTAATTAGAGATATTAAAGTTGATTTAGTAATTATATTTAAACCCATGTAAATATATTATGGATAAGTACTTTTGGATTAAAATTGATTCACACTCTAAGGTACTAAACACACCAAGAGGATTGCAAATCCAAGGGGGTTTCTAATCCTGGTTCCAAATCCTCACTCCCAAGAGGCCTGCTTGGCACCCTTGAATTGGGTGTAATAAGAGGTAAATGGAGGTAAATTTATCTTTAAAGGTTGAAATAGGGAGTGTTCCAAATTAGGAAGGAAAATAAGATGATTGATAATATTTCTGTCAATCTATCTACAATCGGGCAGTGATGTGGACAGTCCAGATGGACTTGCAACTATGCCATGTCTACGGTTGACGAGTCACCACCGTTTTCTAAATGAAGCAAAACTAACAGAGGAGTATTACCCCATTTATGAAATGAACCATTCGCCCTAGGTTACTTTCACTGACTGATCAGGTGCCACGTGGGTGGAACTCTCATCAGATCAACCCATTTTAACAGTTACGATGCGTCATATTCACCACAGAAGCCAAAATTTATAATGATCCAACAGTCAAGTGGGGCACACCATAGGAAAAGGTTTGGACGGTAGGTCCACCGTTGGTTTGTGCAGGGCCCACCCTGGTGTTTCTATGCCATCTGATCCATTCATCTGACGTGTCTCATCAGGATGAAATAAATACTCAAAAATCAAGGAATCTCGAAACTCAAGTTGGTAATACCACATGAATTTAGAGGATTTAGGAAAAAATCCATGGGACGGTTACCAGTGTTGAATCTGCGTGATCTTTGGGATCAAGGCCAAACAAGCGTGATGTACTATGGACGGACGCGGATCAGCTACTGAACTCGACAGTATCGAGTATCCTTAAGGAAGCGACGTCACCAACTTCTGTGGGCCCCACCATGATGTATGTGTTGTATCCGTGCCGTCCTTCCATTTGGAGAGATCATCTTAGAATATAAATAAAAGAATTAGGCAGATCAAAAGCTCAAGTGGACCCCACCACAGAAAACAGTAGGGATTGAACGCCTACCATTAAAAACTTCTTTGGGCCACAGATGTTTTCGATTAATCTGATATATGTTTTATAGCTTACTCTATGTCTGTGTTAACTTATAAACAGGTTGGATCTCAAAATAAACATCATGTTGAGCCTTAGAAAGGTTTCAACGGTAGGCGTCACTGTCTCCACTATTTTCTGTGGTGGGTCCATTTGAACATTGAATCTGCTTCATTCTTTGGCTCATGCCTTAAAAGTATCTTTCCTAGTGGATGGACGGCCTGGATACAACACATACATTATGGTCGGGCCCATAGAATGTGGTGACGTCACTTCAGTAGCGAGACTCTCCGCTGTCTGGGTCACTAGCTAATCGGCGTCCCTTACGGACGGGATGGATTAAGCTACCTCCTCCACAATAGAGAAAGTAACGGGCGCGGATTAGCTACTGACTGTTGAGTAGCGGGACTCGAAGTCACGTCACCAAGTTCCGCGGGCCCCACCTTGGATGTATATTTTGTATCCATCGCCGCTCATCTATTTGGAAATATCATTTTAGGGCAAGATCCAAAGAATGAGTTAAATCCAGAGCTCCAGTGGACCCCAGCACAGAAAACAGTGGGGACAGTGATGCCCAACATTAAAAACTTCACAAAGCAGAAGTCACAAAAGTTTTAGATCAAGCTGATCTTTGTGTTTCCCCTTCTTTTATGTCGTTTTTAACTTTTGAATGGGTTGGATTTCAAAAAAATATTAGGTAGACCTTAGGATAGTTTTAACGGCGGGAATCACTCTTTCCACTGTTTTCTGTGGTGGGTCCACTAAAGCTTTTTATCTGACTCATTCTTTGGCGCATGCCCTGAAATGATAACTCAGAATGGATGGACGGTGTGGATACAACATCTACGTCATAGTGGGGTCCACAGAACTTGGTGACTCAAACGTCACTTAAGTAGCTAGTCTCGCTACTCAAACTGTCAGTGGCTAATCCACGTCCGAAGGTAACACGGGTAACTACCTAGGCTAGGTACAAAGCGTTTTCCTCTTCGAAAATAGATGGAATAAACGTATAAAAAGAAGTCTGAGCTGTGATAACATGCACCTTTGCATATGTAGCTCAATAAATTCAGACATTCATAGAAATAAATTAAACTTACGTTTATATGCCCTTTCTGTTTCATGCATGCGTGCCTTTTTCCTCACTTTTTCTTCTTTTGGCTAAGGTAATGCGGTAACTGTAAAGACCGTTTGGATACTGCCTAATAAGTTACTTTTTCTATTTACAGGATTGGATAAGTAACTTATTTTAAATAGGTAGAGCTTATGATTAGTTATGAATAACTTTTTTACTTAAAAGTACTTAATCACTTCAAATTTTATTTTATTTATTTATTTTTTCTTAAAACTTTTCTACTTTTCATAAGTTGATAAAGAGAGGTGTAACAAAGATGAAAGAAAGAAGAAATTGATAAGTAGATTCTTTACCAAATTTATTTTATCTTCTTAATAAGTAGAAATTAGAACAAGTTAATTATGATATAAGTAACTTAAGCAACTTACGATCCAAATGGGTCATAAATGTCATTTCCTGGGTCATTTTGATACTCTGGCATGGTGAAGTATAACGTTTGCTATTCCGTCACTTCAAAAGTGTTTGGATATTAAATTACTTATCTTGATTTTTTACTTATTAAAATGAAGTGATTAAATTTTTTTAAATGTAAAAGTTACTTATAATTGATCATAAACCAGACATATCTCAAATAAGTTACTTATGTATGGCTGTTAAGTAGAAAAAGTAACACATTTGATAGAATATTCAAATGGGCTTTTAGAAGGCATTTGAATCATAAGTTTCTTTAGATAAGCTACATATATTATAAGCAACTTAATTTGATTTCTACTCATTCAACGGATAAATATATGCCTTAGACAAAAAGTAAAATCCATGTTTTGTTTCTAACATCGTAAATAATTATGCCTTAAGTTTGTTTAGTCCCTCTCATATCCACCATCCATCATGTGGGGCCAACCTTTGAAGTGAGTCATTCATTATGTGGGCCCCACCTTTGATGTGGGTTTTCCATTATGCAAGGCCCACCTTGGATGTGAGTCATTCATCATTAGAGGTACATTGTTCATTATGTTGGGCTTACCTTTGATGTTGATAATCTATTACGTGGGGTCCACATTCAATATCCATTGCCCATCATGTGGACCCCACCTTTAATGTGAACAGACCATCATGTGGGGCCTATCTTCAATATGGGCCACTCATCATTAGGGTCAACCTTTGATGTGGATCGTCCGTCATGTGAGGACCACCTTGATGTTGATCATCCATCATGTGGGGCCCATCATTATTAATTTCCCATCATGTGGAGCCCACCTTTGATGTGGACTTCATGTGGGCCCCACATTTAATGTGGGTTGCTTATCATGCGAGGCTCTCCTTGGATGTGGGCCATTTATCATTATGGCTTAACCTTTGATGTAGATCATCTATCATATAAGGCCAACTCAATATATGCCATCCATCATGTGAGGCCCATCTTCCTTAATAATGTTGTCTATTACGAACAGTAGAAATGGAAGCCTATTCCAACTGGACGGCAATTTTTTTTTTTTTTTTTAAATTTTTTAAGAAAAATTTCTCTAAGATTGCGAGATCCTGCGGCTGAGCTGAGCCCTTTTCACAAGTGACCGGTCCTTGGATATCTTCGTAACCGCCTATTTCGAGGCAAAAATTTGCTATCTGGAATATTTTTGCAGCATAATTCAGCCACGGTGTGGCGTAAAATACCAATGGCGTGGATCGTTGACCACAGATCCTTAGCGTACCAAAAAAAGCCCAAGCACACGACTGGGGCTCGAGGATCAGGCAACCTAAATGCCTCCTACTACGTGAAAGATATTCTAGCGCGGAATTTATTTAAATCGTCGTAGGACTATCTACAGCGTGCCGATTTGAAATATTGCTCGTACGAGTATATCCATTCGTGTGGTTAATGGCGACTGCATTTCTGGTAATATTCATCTCTTCATTTGCTCCACGCGCGAATCGCGTTTCCATTCGAATATCTGACGCTGATCTGAAACATTTTACAGTGAAAAAGCACATCCGACACGAACCGTCGTTGTCTAATTTACAAATCGTATAGGATGTGCCGTCGGATCAGATTTAAAAGTTGAGAAGTTATTGGTACGCTGGAGGAGTATGGAAATCCATTGTAACGCGCACTGCAAGTGTCCATGTCCATGGAAACTCCTCGATCTGAATCGTCCAACTCCGAGGTTAGGATCATCCTTTCAATTTTTATTTTATTTTATTTATTTGTATATTTATACTCGTAGTGGGGACTCTCTTTGAACAGTTTCATTTGGAGTACGGGTATCCAGTGTGTACAGTAGCGTTTTTCGTCCATCTGGAAAGCGACTGTGGGACCGCGAGGGACGCGAATTTCAGTTGCAGGTAACTCGTACAACAGAAATCTCTGTGAACCCCGGAAGCTGATTGCGTGCTCAGAACTCACTACGCGTAGAGTACATAGTAAACTATGTGGGATCCACAGTGATTTATGTTTTTTATCCACTCGGTCCATCCATTTTACCAGATAATTTTAGCACTTTATTCTAAAAATGAAGTATATCCAAACCTCAAGTGGACCACACCATAGGAAACATTGTGAATTGAACGGCTCCGTTGAAAATTTATTAGGGCTACAGAAGTTTTGGATCAAGCTTGTATTTGTGTTTTCCCTTCATACATGTCTGTGAGATCTCATGAACAGGTTGAATGAGAAATAAACATCACCGTAGGCCCTGGAATGTTTCAACGGTGGAAATCATTATTCCAACTGTTTCCCATGGTATGGTCCACTCGATCTTTGGGTATGCTTAAATTTTGGGCTTAACCTCTGAAATGAGCTGGAAAAGCGGATGGACGGCGTCCATAAACCACATACATTTAGGGCATCTGGTCCTGTGCCAATTCCACTCCATGTTTGGGAAGAATGGAAAAGCTTGGAATTAGATGAGATGTAATTGCATCGGGACTCATGCCAATTTCACTCAATGTTAGCAAGTTGTGTTGGTCTCACCATGATGTGTGGGCTAATATCCACGACATCCACCCATTTTTTGAGATTATTTTAGAGCATGGGCCAAAAAAGCAGGTAAATCTAAAGCTCAAGTGGACCCCACCATAGAAAGCAATGGGGATTAAATACTTACAGTTGAAAACTTCTTTAGGGCCACATAAGTTTTGGATCTACCTCATTTTTAGGACATGCCATAAAATGAGGTTACAAAGCAAATGAACCGTTTCTCAGTGACTTCAAATGATGGTGGGTATATCCATTCAATGTACCATCGTATTACCAACAAAGCATGGCATTAATCTTATCCCATGGCAACGGGGGACAATCCCTGCCATGGGTAATAATTATGTTTTTTTGAATCGCATCCAACCTAATCCCTTTTTGGCCTGTTTAGACGCGCGAATTAGGTGAGAGTAGAGTGGAGTATGTGGGATAGGGTTTTGAAATCCCATCTCATCCTCTGTATTTCTGTTTGGGCGGCGTTGTATTGACAACGGATGGGAGTGGTCTCTGGATTCGGGAGAGGATCCGGTCGATTGCGAATCCCGTCGACTTCAAATCTCGCCTCTTCCCTATCCCATGCTCGATCCCATCCCTAGCCCGTTCGCAGTCCAGCGTACGGACTGCGAGATAGGATTTTCCATGCTTCTGATTTGGCGGGAGAGATGTTGGTGGTAGGTTTTCGTTTTGGCGTGAAATGGGGTTTATAACAACCACCTGAGGGTCGTGATGGTTGTCTTCATCGATCGACTGCCATCGCGAACTGAGGGTCTGGTCGTCCTGAGGTAGGTCTTCTTCCTCGCACGATCAGCATGAGACGCTGTTCTGTACTGTACATATGTCTTGTATGTTCCAGATATGAATGATTTCTGTAGCATCCGAGAGGATCATGCAGGGTTTTCATGCATTTGATGAGTTGGCCTGTCTGGCTGGCTGCGATGGCATCTAATCCAGGTCTGATATACATGTGCAGTTGGATTTCTTCTCCGTTCGTCCAATCTGCCTTGTATTTATTCCCTTTGCTCCAATCTTTCTTACATAAATCTCTGGGGTGGTCCATTATGTTGTCTTCCTCCCTTTCGATTTTGTAGTGCATTGTTTGTTTTTTTATTTTTTTGAAAAATGAACGAGTCCCCACTACATTGTCCTTACGGTCTGCTCCACCATCTCAACGGCCAGATCTCTTCCCTCTTGAATACCTGTAACACCTTCTCAGTTCATCTTTGATAGACTTGAGTCTCAGATTTTGTTGGGCAATGGTATCTGACTGTACCAATGGGCGTGGGAATGGGCCCCAACATCTACCTAGAGGCCTGTACAGTTATCTGTGTTTACCATTGGTGGAGTGTTTGGATCATAGGCTAGCCCAGCTTGGTCTGAGTTTGATTCCTCATCACTTGGCCTGAACCTGGACCTGGACCAAATATTTACTCTGGCCCATTTGTCAGCTAACAATGGTCTTTAGTTACTACATACTAGTTTGTAGCTCACATGGACTATTTCGATTCAAGCAAAGCTATGTGGAGTGGAGCAGTCAGGGTTAGTTGTGTCGGCAATCCATGGACATATTAAAGTGGTTGGTTGTTTCATTCCTTATTCTATATGTCACATAATAGAATAATGAGTTAATATGGATTGTGGTACATATGGGATATTTAAGTGATGAAATTTTCACAGACATTTGCCATGTGTAAGGATACTTCACAAATGTGTGTTTTAATAGCAATGCTATCTTGATGTCATAAAAAAAATGCTCTGAATCAAACTTCACCACAAGTGCATGTCTTCGACTCTATATATACCATTCTTTCTGTAATATGAAAACCTGATCTCTGTATGTGAAAACTGATGAACTTTCACTTTTTGTTATAGTTGTGCATATAACAAGGTTACTTAATGTTAGATGAGGACTCATCTGATTGGTTTGCCTTTCATTGCTATTTGTGAGAATCATTCGTCTATGGCTTTGGCCATTTGGAGCTTGGATACAGTCTTCTATCTTCGTACTCTTTTATAATATATAAAATCTTCGTGGTGCTATCAGACTGTAACATGATCTGTCATATAGATTGTCTTGTTCCTAACTTCCATGTAATATTTCTTTGGTCATTGTCTATAGGCAGAGACTCTCTTCCATATAGAACTGGCAAACTACACCGGCTTTGAGGTAAGTGTGATTGTTTACTACTGACTATTTACGTTTTTCTCTCTCAACTTTATATTATTGTTGATATTTGCTTCCAATAAGTAGAAATCAACATGTGATAATCACAAAGGTTGAGATGTTTTTACTATTGATTTATTATATTCATGCAGTAGGTCTTGTAAATGTTGGTGTTGATGTCCTTTAATAAAGTTTTTTGGAGAATAGCCCGATGTTTTACCACTCGTACAACTTTATAAATTAAAAGTTGTTATCTGGGAAAACCAAACAGGCCCTAACAGTAATCGCCCTATCTGACCTACATTACTCTATTGACAGTCCAAGTGCCCTGGTGAATCTCACATCAACATTTGGTTGAAAGGCTGTCTGTAAGTGCCCCAAATTAGAATTGGGTTGAATTTGTAGTTGTAGTCAGTTTCAAAATTAACTGGGTGTTTGGGAAGACCTTAATAAGGGCCTGTTTGGGTTTACCAAATAATATTAATCGGCTTGCAATGGGCAATTATGACTTTTCCACTCTTACAGCTTTATAAATTAAACGTTGGATATACATATATAGGTATATCCAACTTTTAATTCATCAACTCAGAAACAAAAAAAACAAAAAATAACCCTCTCCTTCAACACGTAAATATTCACATGTTTTGATTAGTTCCAAACACATAATTAACTGAGGCAAAAGATATGCATTTCTTTAAAATAATTAAGGCCTAAGATGAAACATTGGCTTTCCAGTGCACGTAATACTAATAGGATGGAGTAGAGAAATTCCAGTATTGAAATGGAACTAACAGCTAAATACAATCCAGAGAATGGGTTGCATATGACAAAAGACAGGGTTCTACCATTTTGAAAGCCATATCCTCAGAATAATCAAGCTCCAACAACCAAATTAAATACAAAGTGGGTCTAAGATAGATTTATATATTGGGAGGACTGTTGGTCTGGAGAAATGCCTCTTTGTAGGAAATGTAAGAATTGTATGCTTCTGTAGTTCATAAAGGAAAATTGGTTCACAGGTTTTATCAAATAGGTAAAGTAGCATGGGGCCTGGTCTTTTGTCGTCACCTCATAAAGAGGATATGAGGTTATCTTCTCTTGCTTGTTAGGTGTTGGCATGTAATAGGTTTGATTTACTTAATCTGGTGTTTGGAATTTTTTTTTTAAGATTTATTTTTCTGGACTGACAAACATGGTGGTATATCTGTAGTATTGGGGATTTGTGCTGCGGAATCACACAGATCTAGATCTAGGATAGCAATTCAATGGCACCAAGTGAACACAAGAGAAAACAAAGTTTTAATGTGGAAAACCCTTGCGGGAAAAAACCACGGCACAAAGTGACAGAAATCCACTATGAAATAGAAATTACAAGAGAGAGGACTTACCTGATTCGAACAACCTCAAATCTCACCCTTACTACACCCTTTGATTTCCCTAGAACCCCTTTAAAAAGCTTTAGAATTATTTCCCATCATACTTAGAAAAGCCCTAGGGACCCCTATTTATAGTTTAGGCAACTTCCTTTCGCACCTTACGAAAGACTGACTCAAATTTTCACAGTTCGCATCAGATTCGGAAGCGAATCTGTGTAACTACGACTAGTCGAGCCGAGGCTACGACTGGTCGTAGGACCCCTACGACCAGTCGAGACATCCCCACGATTGGTCGAGCAGCCCGGACACTAAAAATCCCAAGTCGCTGGACTTTGAGTCGAGCGGCTTCCACGACCGGTCGAGCAACTCAAAGTTAGATTTAAGGCTTTTGACAACAATCTCCACAAAGTCTTCAATCTTGAACTGTGTACCTCCTTGATCTCTTCCCTTATCTCTTCATTACATCATAGCTTCAATCAATGCTTCTCGTGCACACTCTGTCTTTCTTTTATGCCATCGCCAAGCCCAGAGAAGTTGCACAGAACTTGAACTTCTCTGTAAGAATGACCTTGGTGAGCATGTCTGCTGAATTCACATTGGTGTGAATCTTTTCCAATGCGACGCCTCCTTCCTCGAGCACCTGTTAGATAAAGTGGTAACGAACATCAATGTGTTTAGTATGAGAGTGATAAACAGAATTTTTAGCCAAATTGATAGCGCTCTCACTATCACAGTTAACCGGCACGGCCTCCTGCTGAAGTCCCAACTGATTTATCATGCCTCTGAGCCAAACATCTTCTTTAAACGCTTCTGTCACTGCCATATATTCTGCTTCGGTCGTGGAAAGAGCCACCATAGATTGAAGCTTCGACATCCAACTGATTGCTCCACCCGCTAGTACAAACGAGTATCCTGAAGTAAACTTCCTGGAATCTATACTACCTGCGTAATCAGAATCCACATACCCTACCAACTTTGTTCCTGTCTTTTCAAAAGTTAAGACGTAGTCTTTCGTACCTCGAATGTATCGAAGTAGCCATTTCACCGCCTCCCAATGTTGCTTGCCGGGGTTTGACATGTATCTGCTCACAACACTAACTGCCTGCGAAATATCTGGTCTCATACAGACCATGACATACATTAAACTGCCAACCGCATTCGAATAGGGCACATGAGACATATCCTGCTTTTCCTCATTGGATTTAGGACATTGTTCTGAGGAAAGCTTGAAGTGAGCCGCGTGGGGAACGCTTATCAACTTTGCCTGGTCCATCCCATACTTGATCAATACCTTTTCAAGGTATTTTGCTTGTGATAACCAAAGCCTGCTCCTCTTCCTGTCTCTATGAATATCTATGCCGAGAACCCTTTTTGCAGCCCCCAGATCTTTCATCTCGAATGTCCCTGGTAACTGAGTCTTCAGTACGTTGATTTTAGACATACCATGACAAGTGATCAACATATCATCAACATACAGTATTAGGATGATGAATTTTCCATCACTCAGTGTCTTTTAATAGACACAGTGATCGTATTCACTCCGAGTAAATTTCTGACTCACCATGAAAGAATCAAATTTTTTATACCACTGCCTAGGCGATTGTTTCAGGCCGTATAACGACCTTATTAACTTGCAAACCTTTTTCTCTGCCCCTTTAACTTCGTAGCCCTCTAGTTGCTTCATGTAGATCTGCTCTTCTAATTCCTCATGCAGGAATGCAGTCTTCACATCCATCTGTTCTAGCTCGAGATCGTATTGGGCAACCAGCGCCAACACGAATCTGATAGATACCTGCTTAACTACCAGCGCGAATATCTCTGTGAAGTCGATTCCTTCTCTCTGAGCATAACCCTTCGCTACCAACCTTGCTTTGTATCTATCCTATTTCCTTTTGAATAACCACTTGCATCCGATCGCTTTTCGGCCCAAAGGAAGCTCCATCAGCTCCCATGTATGATTTTTGTGCAACGAATCCATCTCATCATCCATTGTCGCCTTCCACTTTTCTGCATCAGGCTAATCAAGAGCCTCCTGAATAGTAGACGGGTCCCCCTCATTTGTAATGAGGGCATATGCAATATTAGAGTCGTCCTTATATCTTGCCGGTAACTTGCGATCACGCAGTGAGTTTCTTCTCACAGGTGGCTACTTCACCTTCTCTTGTACCTCTATCTGCGCATTTGTTTATGCCTGAGTATCATCTATGTCAATCTAAACATCTACGATCAACTTTTCTGGTTCCTCTTGCTCTTCTTGATCATTCTGGTGGAATATGAAACTTTTATCAAATCTGACATTACGGCTAGTGATAACCTTGCGTGTGACCTTGTCAAATAACCTGTAACCTTTCACACCAATGCCATAGCCAACAAAGATATACTTTTTGGCCCTATGATCTAACTTATCTCTCTCAATTGACGGTACATGAGAGTAAGCCTCACAACCAAATATGCGCAGATCTGAGTAGTCGGTTTCTGACTACTCTATACTTCCTCTGAAATTTTACATTCAATTACCATTGAAGGAGAATGGTTCACCAAATAACAAGCCGTGTTAACGGCCTCGGTCCATAGGTCCTTGCCCAACGTAGCATTACTTAACATGCATCTAGCCCTCTCCAGGAGCGTCCGATTCATTCGCTCAGCCACACCATTTTGCTCGGGCGTGTGGCGCACTGTGTTGTGCTTGATGATCCCTTCATCCTTGTAATAATCATTAAACTCGGTGGAAGTAAATTCTCTACCATTGTCAGTCCTTAAAACCTTTATTTTTCGCCCTGACTGTTTTTCCACCATTGCCCTCCATTGCTTGAATATGGTGAAAACTTTGGATTTACGTTTCATGAAGTAAACCCAAACTTTCCTGGAGTAGTCGTCAATGAATGAAAGAAACCATGACGACCCTCCAATGAAAACTTCTGGCGATAGCTCCCATACGTCAGAGTACACATAATCAAGCACTCCCTTACAAACATGTTTTTTAGATTTAAAAGACAGTTTAGATTGTTTACCATATATACAATGCTTATATATATCTAAATCAGAATTTTTAAAAACTAGAATCAAACACCGATCAGAAAGTACCTTCATGCCCCGCTCGCTCATGTGGCCCAGACGAGCATGCCACATACGTAGAGACGTGGAGTCTGCAATAGCTGCTGCCGCTCCACCTGCCGAAGTGCTCCCAATCAACCTGTAAAGGTTTCCATGCCTCTGCGCTCTCATAACCACGAGTGCCCCTTTTGAAACTTTAAGGACACCATCAATACCAGTGAACTTGCACCCTATAGCCTCGAGTGCACCGAGAGAAATCAGACTTTTCTTCATATCAGGAACGTGCCTGACGTCAGTCAAGGTACGCTCCATCCCATCAAACATCTTGATACTCACTGTGCCAATAGCCACAACATTACAAGCATTGTCATTGCCCATAAAAACCTGTCCACCATCGCATTCCTTGTAACTGGCGAACCAACTCCGATGAGGAGTCATGTGATAAGATGCTCCTGTGTCAAGTATCCACTCGTCTTTATGATTGTCGTGTAAGTGACCAATCATGGAAACAGACAGAACATCACCACCACTTGATTCTTCATCAGATGTGACCACATTGGCCTCCTTGGAAGAAGCCGCTGAATTTTCTTTCTTTGTTTTAAGATTTCTACAATCCTTCTTCATGTGTCCAGACAACCCACAATTCCAACACTTTAATTTTCCTTTACCCTTACCCTTAGATTTGGATCTAGGTCTTGAGGATCCTGTACCTCTCTCAAAATCTCTGCCCCTCGTAATTAGTGCATCGGAAGATGTCCCCTGCCATCGTTTAACTTTCTCATAGCCTTTCCTTGAAGGGCTGAGATAACGGTGTCAATACTTAGGGTTTTATTTGCGGTGCACATTGTATCCCTTAAAGACTTATATGATGCAGGAAGAGAATTCAATAATATACATGCTTGTTCCTCATCTTTGACCACTTCCTCTATATCCAGTAATTTGTACATCAATTTATTAAAGTTGCTGATATGGGCTTTTAGATCTCCACCCTCTGCCATCTTGAAGGTATAACGCTGTAGCTTCAAGTGTAGGCAATTTTCAGAGGACTTCTTTGCATAGATGTTCTCTAACTTCGCCCACAAACCAGCCACAGTTTTCTCCCTCAAAACATTATAGAGAACCTCATCTGTGAGACATAAACGGATAGAGGCTAAAGCATTGCTATCAAGGTTTTCCCATTCATCATCTTTCATGGTAAATTTTCGCTCCTCAAGAGCCTTAATCTCGCCTTGCTTGGTTAACAGGCTAAGCATCTTAACCTTCCATAACTCAAAATTATTTTTGCTCGAGTACTTCTCAAAATCAAACTTACCGTTTTCCATTATTACTAATCCTGCAGATTCAGATCTGTGCCCCAACGATTGTTCTGATACCACTTATTAGGGATTTATGTTGCGGAATCACACAGATCTAGATCTAGGATAGCAATTCAATGGCATCAAGCGAACACAAGAGAAAATAAAGTTTTAACGTGGAAAACTCTTGCGGGAAAAATTCACGGCACAAAGCGACAGAAATCCACTATGAAATAGAAATTACAAGAGAGAGGACTTACCCGATTCAAACAACCTCGAATCTCACCCTTGCTACACCCTTTGATTTCCCTAGAACCCCTTTAGAAAGCTTTAGAATTATTTCCCATCATACCTAGAAAAGCCCTAGGGACCCCTATTTATAGTTTAGACAGCTTCCTTTCACACCTTGCGAAAGACTGACTCAAATTTCCGCAGTCTGCATCAGATTCGGAAACGAATCTACGTAACTACGACTAGTCGAGCCGAGGCTACGACTGGTCGTAGGACCCTTACGACTGGTTGAGACATCCCCACGATCGGTCGAGCAGCCCGGACACCAAAAATCCCAAGTCGTTGGACTTTGAGTCAAGCGGTGCTCGACTAGTCGAGCGGCTCCCATGACCGGTCGAGCAACCCAAAGTCAAATTTAAGACTTTTGACAACACGTAGTATATACAAATATGGCTTTTGCGACGACGACAAATGCTCTGTAGTTAACATCTTTTATATGGTTTCACATGAACTAAATTGGTAACTTTATTTTCTTAAAACAGATAAGACCATACAATCCGCTTGCTTGGAAGGGTACATACTGACAACTGCATAGCTTTTTCATTTCCTAGTCTATTTGTACTTTACGATGCTACTCGATAGGACAGTACTGCATGTAAACTTCGATTGCGAATTTCTATTCCAAGACACGAATCTCGTGCCAATTACGTTCATGTCTTTACAGATGGGAAAGGAGATGTATTATGTTGTCTTGGTGGGCCGTAGGCCTGGAATATACATGTGTTGGGACGACGCGAGGTTGGAGGTGGAAGGATATAGTGGAGCAATACACCGTGCATTTAGGAACTGGAAAGAGGCAGTTGCATTCTGGGATAGTAACTTCAGTAAGGCATATGCATTATCGAGACCTCGCACGGATTCTCATGCAGTTCAGTTTGCTAGATTTTTTGATGATCTGGACATCCGCTATTCTTTGTCATCATCCATCCGATAGACAGTATAGGCTGCACAGGCAACACCGACCATGGTTTCTAGGGCCGTGTCGACTGATGATCTTCCCCCATCAAACAGAGAGATATTTTGTGCCCTTCTAGTTGGCGTCTGTGTCCTTTTTCTTGCCTTCCTTGTTATTTTCAAATTTTAGCTTAACATGGATGACTGTATCTATCTGTGATATGTCACTTGTTTCTTTTCCTCTCAATTCCCCGCACAACCTATGTTTTGACATTTCGTTTTGCTTCTCACGTTTTCATATATCTCTATTTTCGGCTGCCATACACCCGTTGGGATCTATCTGTATCACACCACTGTCACATGATGTGGTCCATGCGGATACACGACTATGTTCCATGGTGATAGCTAGTGATATTGATTGAATAAACTAGGTATTAAAGGTGCTGATGAGACATACCTCATGATCGCCCCACACTGTTTTATGACCCCTATAATGTATGAGCATGTCCAAGAAACACCAGTGGGGTCCACATGCAGTTAATATTCGTTGATATTTGTGTTATACATCTCCATCTAGGCCTGTATGGCCTAACGAAAAGATTTGATGTGAAATTATCTGCTAAAATAGTGGGCATTGGGTCTATATCTTAATGTGGTGTGGTCCACCTGAGATAAATCGTGCCTCTAATTTTTGGGACAACGGTGTAAGGTGATATGTCAAAGTGGATGGACGGCATGGATGAAACATTTACATCATCCCGTGGTGCAGAGAGCATAGACAACCAGCCACGTCGTAGGCTGCAGTGCATCTATACATACAATCCATCCGTGGATGCAAATGGGACGCGGATTGGCTACTCCCCCTGCCACCGACCAATGGCTGGTGGTCGATGATCTGTGGGCCCCAACATGACTTATGTGTTTCATCCATGCCGTCCATCTATTTTTACAGATCATTTTATGGTATGAGACCAAAAATGATGTATATATCATTCTCAATTGGACCACATTACAGGAAACAGTATCGAATGAGCGTCGACCAATTAAAAATCTTTTAGGGGCCATAACAGTTTTGGATGAAGCTGATTTTTTTTTTTATAATTCCATTCATCTGTGCCTGTATGACCTACATAACGGATTGGATGTCAAATATATAGTACAGTGGGCCGTAGGATGATTTCCATGGTGGATATCCAATTGCTATTGTTTTCGTGTGGTGTGGTCCACCCGAGTTATATATCCCCCTTAATTTTTGTGTCAGGCCCTAAAATGATCTTTAAAAATGAATGAGTGGAATGGATGAAACACATACATATGGTGGGTCCCACATATCACCGACCACCAGACACAGGGCTGGTGGCAGGGGGAGTAGCCAATCCTTTCCCGTGCGAATGGGTTATAACCGTCCCTCTGTCCAAGTATATCAATCCCATACAATCCATGCCCGGCCAAACGCACTCTGCTTTGAAATCCCATCTCGTCCGCCTGTCCAAACATGACAGTAGATGGGCCGATGGATAAAACAATCCAGTGGGATTGCATGTAATCCACTGTCAAACTCATTTATGACATTGGAAGCCGTGCAATCCACCCTAAAACAATCTACTCCCACCTAATCCGCGCATCCAAACACGCCCTTAATCCCACCGCCCAAACACGCCCTTACGGTGGGCCAACAGAGTTTACTCAGTACAATGAGAGCCTTTTGAGTAACTTAGCACGCAATCCGATTTCGTGAGCCTTAATGCGGACTGGCCGGATGCGGATTGCGTACTACCCCCGCCCGTCCCTAGCTCCGAACGGGCATTTCTATGGGCAGGTCCACCGTGATGTATCTGTACATCTAAGCCGTCAATCACTTTTCTTAGATTATTTTAAGGCATGAGTACAAAAATAGGCAGATCCAACGCTCAAGTGGACCACACCAAATAATAAGCTTGGTTGCATTAAAATGCACAAAGCATTAAATGTCAGTTGCATTAAATGCAAGAGTTATCTGTGGTGTGGTCCATTTGATCGTTGAATCTGCTTCATTTTTGTTTTGATGACTTAAAATAATCTGAGAAAAGGGATAGACGGCTTGGATATACAGACACAACACGGTGGGCCTGCCCACAGAACTGCCCGTTCGGAGCTAGGGACGGGCAGGGGTAGTACGCAATCCACATCCGGTGACCCCTGCACCACCCTGATAGCTGAGGATGCAGATTAGCTACTGAACTCGACAGTAGCGAGTCTCACTAGTAAAGTGACGTCACCACATTATGTGAGCCCCACCATGAAGTATGTATTGTATCGACACCGTCTATACATTTGGAGAGATCATTTTAGGGAATGATGGAAATAATTAGGCAGATAAAAATTTCAAGTAGTCCCCACCATAGAAAACAGTGAGGATTGAATCATCTACCATTAAAAACTTCTTTGGGCCACAGAAGTTTTCGATCAAGTTGATATTTGTGTTTTCCCTTATTTCATGTCTTTGGTAACTTATAAATGGGTTGGATCTCACATAAACATCATGGTAAGCCCTAGGAAGGTTTCATTCGTGGGTCACTGTCCCACTGTTTTCTGTGGTGGGGTCCACTTGAACTTTGGATCTACCTCATTCTTTGGACCATGTTATAAAATGATCTCTACAAATGGATGAATGGTATGGATAGAACACATACATCATAGTGGGGCCCAAAGAACATGATGATGTCACTTCAGTAGCTCACTCGCTACTGTCGGGTTCATTAGCTAATCCGTGTCCGATAGCTCAGGGAAAAGCTCTGTGGGCCACCATGATGTACGTGTTTCATATGTGCCGTTTATCCCTTTTTTTTCAACTAACTTTGAGGCATGAACACAAAAATGAGACTAATCCAAACCTCGAGTGAACTAAGCTACGCTAAAAAGTAGAACTGGACGCTTATCATTTAAAACTTTTGCGCCATCGGATAAGTTTTTAAGAACTGATATTTGTGTTTTCCCTTCAACGAGGGACTTTATTAGAAAGTTAGATGGCAAATAAACAGTATGTGGGCTCCCAGTAAGTTTTCAAGGGTAAGTGTTCAATTCCTATTGATTCATGCAGTGTGGTATACTTGAGCTTTGAATTTGACTTAATTTTGGGCTAACTTTTAAGATATGAGTTGGCAAAATAGATAACCAACATGGATAAAACATATGTATCATGTAGGCTCGTGGAGCTTTTCAGGCAGCTCCGGATGGAAAATATGTTGGAAATAGTAAAAAAAAAATTTATTTTTTGTTTCACTAGGGTGGATTACGTAATTTTATGTTGTCCTTAATAGCGTGATTCACCTCTTTATCAATTGCTGATGGGTTACAGGCGAATTGCTTTCAATATAAGACAAGCCTATCTAAATTCTACATGCATCAATCACGAAGGGTCTACTCAAGAATAATTCAACACGGCTCATCTTCTGGCAGACTCAAACAATGGACGTGTTTGCAGTATTATATGATGGAGACGTTTTTTGGAGGATCTGATGGATGGAGAGAGATCTGTTGAAGTTGATTGAGATTTGGACTAAAATGGTCCAGTTTATATATGCACCAGGGAGTGGACTATTTTTAGGTGGCCATTAATGGTTCAGAACATTTGAAAAACATTTCTGATCGTTGGCCATTAATTTCAGCCATTTTTGGATCATCATAGTCCATCCATTTTCAGACTGTTGTGGCTTTTAAGGCTACTAGCCGTTCTAAAAAAAATGACCATTTGGGATTAATAATCTAACCATTCTCAGTAGCCTGTAAAACTCCAACTCATTTCAGACCCCTTGCACTTATGCTCATATCAGACCATTCGCATTACTATCACACCGTCTCGCGACGGTTCACGAGGGAACGACCACTCTGCAAAGTGTAAAGTGCACCAACTAACACCATTACAACCACATTGCCTATGTCTGTGCCCGTGCACGAGCCCCGGTGCATGCGCGCGTGCATGCGTTTCAGTGCTACGCATTGGAACACGCAACCCAAGCGTCTTAATTTGTAAAATTCTAAGTAAGAATACTATATATATCTCCACAAATAAATCACAAGTTTTCTTTTTTCATTTCTAATGTAGGACAAAAGCACAAATCGCACTTTTCATTTGAAATTTTTTCAAAATCATTTTGGCGGCAAAACGAAAATTTTAAAATTTTTCGAATATATATATATATTATTTTCAAAAAACCAAATTTCAATGGCTCCAAGCCTTGAAAGCCCATAGTATTGTTGTGTGAATGAGGAGCATAACTAGGCTACAACAATGGAACCAACGACGTGGGTAGGAACCCCACCGTATGGCACACCTCATTGTATGCATTGTCTATCCACGTTGTTCATCTGTTTTTCCAATTTAGTTTAGGACATGGGTCCAAAAAATGAGGTGGATAAAAATTTCAAATGGATTACGCAACATAAAACAATGGTCACTAAGTGCCAACCATTAAACACTCTCTAGGGCCACCATAATGTTTATTGACTATCTATAAAGGCACACAAAACTTGATGAAAAGGAAAAAAAAAAATGCAAATATCAGCTTATCCAAAACTTTTGTTGTCACGCCCCAAACTCGGAAACCTGGCTCACAAAATTTCCGATCGCCGAATCTGGCGCCGACAGCCTCCGTAGAATCCCATTCTCGACTCCCAGCGCCCATTCGCCAGGTTCCGATCCTGGGATGCTACAAGGAGGATTTTGTACATCAGTTTGATTCGTAATAAGCATAACCAAAGGCATAACCCACAAACAACAACCAAAAACTTCATCACATTTCCACTATAATAAAAAACTTTACAAGTACAATGAGCATAAGGGAAATACAATGAAGATAGACCAAAAGCTCCAAAAGAAGATCAGCTACGTGCCCAAGCCTCAGCGGCGTCACCTGCACGCAACGGTCGTGCATAAGCTTATAGAAAGCTTAGAGGGTGGTGAAAGTGTATACTCAAGGTGATAATGTAGTCATGCAGTATCAGAGTAATGCGGAACATGCTGATGAATGCCAAGAATACTATAGCCGTAACAAGGCCATGCGGTGCAAGGAATGATGTCGGCCATACCAAGGCCATGCAATGCGAAATGCAAGTCAATCATACAAATCCTCATCTAAGTCCACATGTCAATACGGCTCAAATCTGAAATATCACGGTCTAGTACACTCCAAGCCGATTGCCGCCCCATCGAGCGCAATAAGGTGAGTGGAAAAGACCTCACTATCCGCCCAATATCGGGCTCGGCTCCAATAGCGGACCCATTCCTCGAGCCGGTCGAACTCAGTCTAGCTTCCCCTACTCTCGGGCTGGTAAGGCCGCACCCCCTTCCAACCGACCACGACACGGTGGAAAGCGCAACCGTCTTAATCGGCACCGGCGCTCATGCACCCACTCGGTCCAGACGTTGGAGCAACCTCCCGGTACCATAAGGGTTTAGGGACTTTCACCCGAGGATATCTATCGCACCCCATGTAGAACAAGATTTCAGGTTCCAATCCCGCCAACCACGATACGCCTGTGGAGGCTATGACTGATGTCGCTAGGGCGTAGAGTAACCATATCACACAATGCGAATGCATGAATCACACTATTCAGTCAGGCAGCAATCCTGCGCGTATCGCACTCATGTAGGGCAACACCCCCTATACGGGAGTCCCTAAACAATCTACCCAAAGACTTATGCTATGATCATTCATCTCTCATATCAAGCATACGTATGATGCATATGATCATGAATCATGGAATTAAACATGCTATATAGGATAGATGACATGCATAACGAAGGTGGGCCTAGACGACCTACACATAACATGCATGGGCCCAACGATGGGCCCTAGGGAAAGGCATAATGCGGACATTTAACCAACATTATACTTGCAATGTGGACGTCAAACCAACATTGCTCCCTAGGCACGATTGTCATAAATCATGTCGGGATTGCACATTGCAATGGACCTTTGGTATATCCCATCGGGCCTTCAATACATCAAATGAGCCGTATCATATGGGCCTATATTCATTAAGCGGGCCGCACCAATGGGCCTTATGTACATTGAATGGGCTATAACCCGGGGGCTTCAGAACATATCAAATAAGCCTAAGCTTATGGGCCTTACACGTGTCAAATGGGCCTCGACAGTTGGGCTCCATATGTACATCAAATGGGTCTACTCACCTGGGCCTTATATATATCAAATGGGCCTCACCAATTGGGCCCCATGTGCACATCAAATGGGCCTCAACTCATTGGCCCCATTACATCAAATGGGCCTCGACCCATGGGCCCCTAATACATTAAATGGGCCTCGACCCATGGGCCTTATATATACATCAAAGTGGGCCTCAACCATGGGTCACAAGTACTGAGGTGGGCCTTACCTATATATCAAGGTGGGCCTCAATCACGGGCCTCAACATTAGTAAAAATATATACATATAATATAGTATATAATATATATATAGTATATAATACATATATACATAATACATATAATATTATATGAAATATAATATTATATATATATATATATATATATATATACACACACACACACACACGCACACATCACAGTGGGCCCACACACTCATCACAGTGGCTCTACGTCCACCGTCCAGGCGGACGGTGGGAATGAAACACATACATCAATGTGGCTCCATGTGGGGCCCACCATAATGTTTATATTCCATCCGGACCGTTGATAAGGTCCAGCAGACCTAGATGAAGGGTGAAAATAAATTTCACCCTGATCCAAAACTTCTGTGGGCCCAAAAAGGGTTCCAACGGTATGGTCCAATTCACACTGTTTCCTTTGATGTGGGCCGCCCGAATCTTGGATCAGTCTGATTTTTGGGGTGGGCCCACGTCAGATAGTGGCCCACCCGATGAACGGGTTAGATGGCACATAAACGTCAAGGTGGGGCCCACAGCTACAGCCGTGGGTGGCTGTGGGAACGTCCGTCCGCCCGGACGCCGTGCGCAGGCGCTGCCTGCTGCGCCTTCTGACACAGCAGCAATGCTGCTGTGTTACAGTTTTTTTTTTTTTTGATTTTTGGTTTCTTAAGGATTTTGCTCCACCTCTTGCAGATCTGCTCCGTCCAATGGCTCTCCTTGCCTCATGACGTAAAACAAGCCCAATATTGGGCTGTTTGATGGATAGAAATAATATGGGACATTTCAATGGTAAACTCACCGTTTACCATGTTATGGCCCGCCTGAAAATCTGATCGGTCCCATCTTTGGGCTCAACGCCTAAAAATGGCTTGGGAAGGGAATGGATGGTGTGGATTGGAGACATGCATCAAGGTGGGGCCTACATGAATGGGCCTCCTCCATGAGCTTGAACCAAGCTTTTATTTGTGTTTTCCCATTGCAACGTCCAGCGTCCAGAGACGCTGGACGGTCTGCCATACAAGTGGCCTGCTCAGGGGGCCACCACTGATGAATGGTGAGGGTACTATACTTATAAGGTGGGCCCCATTCAAATACAATACATACTACATGGTGGGGTCCATTCAAGTGGGCCACCTAACCTCATAATCATCACAAGAAAAAGACAAAAAAAAAAAAAAATAAAATAAAAAGAGAGAGGAATAGAGAGAGATAAAGGGTAAGATCCGCGTGATGGAGGGACCCCGGCACTATGGGCCCTCCCTTGTACTAAATCATACATCAAGTGGGTCCCATTACATGTGGACCCATTAAATTAAAATTCAACGGTAGAGATCCCTTCTCCACTAAATCAGACGGTCTAGATGACCCTAAATATGCAAGAAGGTAAACATCATGATGGGGTCCATGGAGAATGGCCCCATCATGGGATGATCATGATGATCCAAGTGGGCCTTTGGCCACATTATAGGGTCCAAAGTGAGATCCGAACCATTGATCGGTTGGCCTCACTTGGCCCATCTTAAAAACGTCAAAAACTATCCTATCCAAACACCCACCGCTTGATCTTCTTGCTCCCTTGGCTTCCTTAACTCCTTGTGCTACTCTTTGATGGAGGAAGATGGGAAATGGATGGTTGAGATGAGAGATGAAGGGGTGGGAAAGGGGGCCTCACAAATGCCATTTTCTCACCATGGGGGACTCATACGTATGGGACTTGCTATGGGAGAGTTTGAAATGAGAGAGAGACTTGTAAGGGAGAGAGAGAGAGAGAGAGAGAGAGAGAGAGAGAGAGAGAGAGAGAGAGATGGGTGATGGAGTGATGGGGGATGGTTTGGGTTGAAAATTGTAAAAGGAGGTATGGTTAATGTTGAAAATGGGAAAAAGAGGAGTGGTGAGGTGGAAAGAGGGTAGACTTTTGTAAAAGGTGGAGATGGGTTGTTGTACTTGAGGTATGGGATGCTTTAATGGTTGATTGATGGGACTAATTGTAGAGATTCCCTCGAAATTCGCAACGCGCGATGTTTCTTCGGAATAAACGCTGATCGGCATCTTCTTGCCTGGGTATCGGTTCGGTGCGCAAGTCACGGCGTTGGAACCGCAGCGACGACGCGGTCGCTATGATATAACTTTCGGACCAAGCCGACGTCGGTGCGTGAGACCTGGCTTAGGATCGTGCGTAAACACCGAATACGGTGCGAAGGTTGCCGGAATTTGACCGGAAGGACCGCGGAAGCTAACGGAACAATACGGATTAGGACATGGGGCTTACATTTGTGGCTCACAAAAGGTTTTTAATGGTCGATAATCATTGTTTATTATTGTGTGGTCCATCTAAAATTTGTGTCTACTTTATTTTTGGGACCATGCCCTAAAGCATGAGGGCAAAAAATGAAGGACTGTTGGATATACAATGCATACATCAAGGTGGGCTCCACACAACCAAGTCCCCACTGTAGAGGCCCCACTCCAAAGTGACAAGCTGATAGAGTTGGACCTAGTTAACCCTAGTCGACCAAACCCATCAACCTAGTCAACCTAATTGAACTAATTAAGCTAAACCCTAAAACCTAGCCCTAACCCTAAACCTAAAGCTAAATCCAAAACCCTAGGTTTCACGAAAAACCAAATCATACCCAGTTAACTCGCTAAGTCGATTCACCAAAATGAGCCACTATGTCAGCATATTCATCCAACTTACCCCAGTCAATTCACCTAGTCAAATCAAGCCCTAAATTAACCCTCATCCAAGCCCACATACCCAAAGTCCATATAGAATTCAGGGCACAAAGTAACTTGACAGCGCTTGAGGCAGAGCCTTTACATGAGTAGTGGAGCTCACCTGTCAAAGCAGGAGAGCCTATGTGGCCCTAGGAGTCACTGGTGACATGGTAGCTCTACTGCCTTGGTAGGGTGAGCTCCACACATGTGGAGTTTCTTCATGGACGAGGTGCAAGAGTGTGGCAATGTGCTTTGACTCCAGTACCCCCTTCCTTGACCCATATTTATCATTTTACCATCTCATCCACCCATTAAGGTCATGACATGTGGCAAGCCCCAATTCAAGCCATCCAAGCCCTTTCTAACCATGGACTTGCTAAGAATTATTAGAAAACCAAGCTTAGAGGCTATAAATAGCTAATTCTCCTTCTCACTTCAAGATAAGCCATCCATCCAGAAAAACACTGTCCCTCCATCCAAGGAGAAACCTCCCTAAACTTAGCCATTACATTCCTTCACTAAGGAGAGGGGAGAGCAATAGGAGAGAGTCCAGTCTGGGTCAACCTACTATACCCGAAATCATAGCCCCCTGAGCAACCAAGACCTTAATCTAATCCTTACGACACTTCCGTCCATCCTACTATCTAACTCTCAATAAGTTTCATTCATCTTTATATAAGCATTGTGTAACACCTATTCCCTTTCTCCACCCCTGCTCACTTCGTTAATAGCATTGCATTTATAACATCGTGCACCCAATCTATTCAAACGTATGCTCAATGGCTTGCTGACGTAGCCTGACCTCGCCTATAAAAAAACTTGGATCGATTGGTTTATTGCTTTGGCAAGTAGGCAATCAAGGTGGATTTATCCAACCAAAACTATAGCTTGTCATATGAGTTGTATCTAACACCTTCACACACACAACATTACACACACACACACGCACACACACACACACACAGAGTACTTGATTGGTTCAAACACATGCTCTTCGACTTGCCTAGTTAATCGGAACTTGTCCATAAAAAACTTGGACTAATCGGTTTATCGCTTCGGCTAGTGGAGAGACCACATGATGAGTTCATGATCTAACTAGATGTAGCCATATAATATGTCCTTATAATGTAAACTTAGTGGATCTTATGTTAACTCAAACAAGAATAACGAACCTTGATAAATGTATCCAACTTTATCCACTTTTAGTGGCCTCAGAGGAACCTTATTAAGTGAGCCAAAGTCAACCAGATAAGATCCATGACCATTACACATCCTTAGGTATAAGAATTCATCACGTTTCTTAACCATCAAGTACTTGATCTCATAATCATAGTCCATATTAATGGACTCCTAAAATATTGGCTTCAACTTCAATAATTCAATGCAGGTATTTAAAGGTCCAATACTAGGATCCTATATCCATGACACATCCAACTCCCATATTGGGTGAGGGTAAAGGCACAATTAACACCAAGTCAACTCCTAATAGTGGAAACCTTCAATCATAACCAAAATCAGTTTCCTCATAATTATGATTTTACATTTCAAAGTATGATATCCACATATGTATATTAAGAATCTGTGTCATGACTTATGTTCAAATATTTAATATTAGGATTCTATATCCTTAGCACACTCACACTCTTGTGTAAGCTAAGGAGTACAAAAGCACAACCAACATTAAGTGGCTTTTGATGGTAGAGACCTTCTATCCTGACCAAAGTAAATCTCCTCATATAATATGATTATATATCTCAAAGTATGATGTCTAATATGGATGTATTCTAAGCATCTATGTTAGTCATGACTTAATAGGGATTGAGATCCATAATGAAAATGGGTATATCCCTTAATGAGTTTATATCCTTTAAGGTGGGATGACAATTGTTATAGTGACATTCCATAATGAACTCATCTATATGAGTGTCAAAGTGGAGCTACTTACAATGATAATTGGACTAATTCTTTAAAGTGCTCATGAAACTGAAATATTGCACATGGTCGTAAAATACAATGCTAAATACCTCGTGAACACTTAAAATATTTTGTAGGTCTCATGTACGATATACATTAATAACTTGTTTGTTCTACCAATTATTAATGTAAAGGAAATGTGCGATGATTATCAATTGCTTATCTCATGACACCATGTACATTGCACAACTGATTCTTGTATTTGGTTTACTTGTGATAAAATCATAATAATAACATTTTATATTACTTTAATATCAAATTATAATCAAATTGTACTGATGTGACTGTTTGGATTTAAGATTTTTATAGCAATTCTAAAAATGCAATGATTACAAATTCATTTACATATCTTCTGAATACATTTGCATTTGACTAACGATTCCCATGTTTGTTTTGGTGGGGTCACAAAATCATAATGATGGCACATTTTCTTTACATCATACTGGTAATTGGCAAAACAAATAGGTTTTAAAGAAATTTAGTCCAAAACTTAATACACTAATTTTTCATAGTCCAGACACGTTTCACTTAATAAGATTAATGATGAGTCATCATCATCATTTATGCACAATAGCTATTCCTTATGCCCTTTATTATTTTGAAATAAGTGGAGGATTATTAGAATATTAAAAAAAGGAAATAAAAAAATACTTTTCATTGCCCTCTTCAAAATATCTTCTTCCTCGCTTCTAGTCGGCGCAAAGGAGTGGTGGTGATAATAGTGGGTTTCGAGTGGCCTACGTAAGCTGTTCAAACCATATGTTGGATGATTGTATAGTAGAAATATTGGACTGTGAACTTGTTACACCGTATATTTATTTGATTTATTATTGTTTGAATATTTCCCATAACATTGTTATTAACATCTTGGATGCCTATCAAAAATTTGTATATGGAGTTGTCTATATTTCATCAAACTAGTTTACAGGTGTGACTCACCATGATGATGGAAAAATATATATATATATTTTTAAAAAAGCATGCATGATTTAAAACTTAGAGGTTAAGCAGGTAATTTTATGTTGTTCCTAGTAGTCCGGCTCGTCTAAGTTTTCTATCAGACTGATCTTTAGATGTACGGTGGACACAAGCATTATAAAATGATGGATGCATTGGATATCAAACATACCACATAGTAAGCCCCACAAAGATAGAGGGGAGGCTTTGTACAAAGGGAGAATTGAGTAAGGTCATTAAGGTTGTAATTAAAATAATATTGTAGTTATTTATATATATATATATATATATATATATATATATATATATATATATATATATATATATATATATATTACTAAATACTTCACTAAATGCATAAAAAATATTATCAAATTCATAAAATATAAGTATAATTAGAAAAATAATTAGTAAATAACCATAACTATACCATAACTATAGGTGTTTGATTATAGTTTTCTCATTTTAAAAATGATGGTAACTATTCAACAGTAGGCATAGTACCTACAGTTTTCTCATTTTAAAACATTCTAGACTCCAAGTGGCTAGAGAAGCATAACCCGAAAACTCCGCTGACAAGCTAAATGTAACAATCTGATTTTGTCCATGGATTTTATACTACTTACTATTGTGCTTTTTAACCATCTATTTATTAATATCTGATGATCTGAGCACTAATTTAGACAATCTGTCGCTGAATACCAATGCAACGTATGAGGAGATGAGTCACCGGTGTATTTAAAACCGGAGATGAATTGTAACAGGATTCTAATCTCTTGGAAAAGAGGTTTCATGTCAGAACAAGGAAGGTTATCAGCACCGGTATTTAAGCATTTATATTTGGGGCCGGTTCAATGATTTTGACCTTTAGTTTAATCTAGGCCATTAGTTTATTATATCTCCACTGAGAATGGACCACACACCAAAGTTGTCTCATGTTGGAAAAATGATGGCAGATGATCTTGGATTTTTTTTTTTGAAAAAGAAAGAAAGTTGAATGTGTACATTGTGTATTTCTCGTTTGGAATGTGTTTGCAGGCTAGAAATTGAGAAGTTACGATGAACCCGTTGAGGAAATTTCCTGGGCAGGGTCCATTTACAGGGGCCCAACAAACTGATGGTCGAGATAAGTGAACCATGGATCCATTCTTACGAACTGGAAACCCATGCATACTGTGCATATCCTCCTTGTACAATGCATTACTTTAGAATCTCCATATTAGATCTTAGCCGTAAATTTTTTGGCTATTTCCATTTGCAAGTGAATTTTCTTTTCTTCTTTTTTTTTGTTTTTTTTTTTGTTTTTTTTTGTTTTTTTTTTTTTTTTGTTTTGATATTTGGTGTATGTCCACACACTCGGGCCATCATAAATGATTTTTGGGCTATTATAAATGGATTTGATTATTTAAGAATGGGCCCCACTTGTACATATACTGAAAGTATGTATGTACATGTGCAAGTTGCTTTTTCCCCCTCAAATGGTGAAATCATGTGGTGAAGCCAATTGATGGGAATATGGTAGAACAACTCTCTATAATGTAAATGGTGGGATAATGAATCAATCAGGTCCGTCCATCTAGCTGCCCCTACTTTGGATGAATAGTATTTCCAATAAACAAATATATAATTATCCTACCCATCTGAAAGATGTCCTTTGAAGCACTGGCATTATATGAAAATAGTTGCTGGCCAAAAATTCATCAAAGGACAGAATTATCTAATTGCTGTGATTTTTAAAACATACCCATCCATGATATAATTCGTAAGCATCTGATTTTGGGATGCAGATTTCCTGCCAAAGCCTTCCCCATAAAGTTCCTGCGCAAGGATGCTGGTGGGGCCCACTGAAATGTATGTGAGAAATCCATTTCATCCATCCATTTTGCAAGCTCATTTTAGTAAGTGAGACAAATGAGGTGGATAAAAAACTTTAGTAGGTCACATGAGAGGGAAAATTAGGAAAAGAAATTCTTACCGTTAAAACCTTCTTGAGCTCCACCTTGATGTTTATATGCTATCCAAACCATTTATAAGGCCATTGGATGAAGTGAAAACTCCAAAAATATAGCCTGATATGAAACTTTTATGATCCTAATAATGCTTCAATAGTGCTCATTATTGATGAATGAAGATTTATGATTTTTTCCTTTTTAAGTGGAAGATATTATTTGGTGTATGAGTCGTCCACACACTAGGGCCATCATAAAAGGTTTTGATTCTTTAATAATGGGCCCCACTTGTACATGCTGAAAACGAGTATGTTTGTAGATGCTGAGTTCACGCAATGGAGCCGATAGATCATAATAATATTGTAGAGATAACTCTCTATAATGCATATGGCAGGGTAATGAATCAATCTCTTCCGTCCATCTAGTTGTCCTTACTTTGGATGAATTGTATTTCAAATAAATAAATAGAAAATTATCCTATCCGTCTGAAAGATGTCCTCTAAAGCGCCAGTGTTATATGAAAATAGTCAATGGCCAAACATCCATAAAAGAAAATTACAGAAATATGACAGACGTAATTGTCTAATTACTGTGATTTTTGAAACATGAGCAATCTAAGATACAATTCATCTGACTCAATAAGTGGGTCCCATTTTCGTGCAGGTGATATTTATGGTGTAGCCACCTTTTAAATGGTTTGAATGCTCGCTACAATTACAAGCCTGTAAGAAATAATTAACATGTCACCTTGCATGTGAATATCCATGGCATTAATTAAAACTCCATTCATGTATTTATTTCATGTACAACGACAGGAGAATATAGGATAATTAATAGTGCAAAAATTTCCAATGCAATTGAATTTTGGAGTAGTGAAAACTATGCTTTATCGAAGGGCATGGGAAATGATTTTAAACCAACTTAGATTATTTACAACCGTCTCCAACTTCCAACTGCACCCTGTGGGGACCATTCATTCAAGCTAAGTGGGGTCCACCCACAATGTGCAGGTAGAATTCAAACCATGAATCGGTCACTCCTCTTCACGTTCACCATATCCGAAGATTGATCTTGATACAAAACATACGCAGGATGAAGGACATCGAGAAATATACAACCATGTGTGGCCCACCTATGTTTTTAATGGCCTTAGTTTTGTTATGTCCCTTCATCTTGGTAGGATTTTTCCAATAAATGGTTTAGATGGCATTTACGTAGCATAGTGGACCCCACATTTTATTTTGAGGTTTCTACGTTTGGTGTCACCCTCCCAATGTCCCAAATAGCTCCCTTTCGTGGGGCATATCTGAGTCATGGATCCATCTGGGTTTTGGGATATAGGTCTAAGATGGGGAGGCCCATCTATTGGAAGGGTTGGATAACACTCATACAGTACAGTGGACCATGCTCGATTATCCACGTGCATTGCACAATATCAGCCCTACAAATTTATTTTGCCAGTTTGCAGCTAAGGATCACAGCCATGTGCCGCTGCATTGGGCTCACGTCTTGTGATTGGAACCATTCATATTCTAGGCATTATCCTAGAAAGGACATGTTAAGAAACTTGTACTGATTGGATGACCCAGAGCATATATGTATTGGTGATGACGATTGATGGGAATAGAAGATTCAATGGCTCATATTAAACTGCACGAAAATTGATGGTCAGGATCATCCTTATCTCAAGAAGGATGAACGGTTCCGGCAGTTGGATCATCAATTTGCATGGGCCGTCAATACATTATGGTGATGAGAAGTGATTAGATGGAGCTGGTTGAACCTCAATAAGTTAGAGCGCCCAATTAAAGAGCGGGAATTGGCTCTAGAAAAGTACTTTCAGATGACCAACAGATGTCTGCCTTATCATATTAACATCCAAGACCACTTCCTACACCTTTTCCATAACTTGGATGTTTTCATGTGAAGAATTTGTGGGAGGAAACCATTGCATGTGAAAAGTCCCGTACAAACTTAAATGCCAATATTTCTCTAGAATATAATGTAAAAGTGATGCTGTGTGTCCAAGAGGGCAGTTGGGCCTTTATCTAAAGATCTAAGTAGATATTATACATGATTGAACCCAGTTTTCGACACTTCCGGGTTCTTACCATTTCTCACTAATCTAATATCCTATGGACTACGATTTTTTTGAATGGTCAAATACACACTCTCACTCACACACATCACATGGGTTTCTAACCCATGACCTCAGAGTTGAAACACATAACGTCTAATATTTATAGACTACAATTTAAAAATGTAAGAACCCAAAGTGAGTTCTAGATGTGACAAGTTGTGTCAACTCAAAAACTTGGGTAAAATATACCGGGGGGTAAAAAAAAAACAAAAAGAAAAGAGAAAAGTGGCAATGATTCATGTCCAAGCAGTAACATGTAATCCCTTGTTTATTTTGCAAGAGAAGTATGATACTTGATTGGAGTAGTAGCATGGTGTGCCATAACGCTCAGTATAGGACCGTATTGCCACCAGCCATTATGCATCAATGATCTGTACTGTCCCATGACGGCTCTTAGGGCCTCTGTAAAGGCCTTAAAGGCCTTGTGTTATGTAAGGGGTCGTTTGGCACCGCGAATTGGAGTGGATTGGAGGGTGTTTCAAATCCGCTGTTTGGCAGCATAAAGTAACTGGAAGTTTCAAATCCAGGGGGTTTCCAATCCCCTCTTTGCAGGGGTTTGTAATCCACAATGGGAGCTTGGATTACACCTAAAATCATTTCAATAGTTGCAGGTGTAACATGTGTGTCACTATACACTATCATTCTATTAGGCACATGGCTCACTAATGATGATCAGCACTGTCCAAACATTATCCACGTAAATCAGCACCGTCCAAGCATTGTCCAAGCACTGTCCAAACATTGTCCATGTAAATCAACGATTAAAAATCCTTGGTTAGTCATTCAGACATGATCTTGTGCTTGTGGCCATCCAAGAATTGAAATTTCATCATTTTTCATATATTTCAGCGGGCTTATCACAACCATTGTGTCAAAAATTACATATCTCACTAATTAGAGATATTAAAGTTGATTTAGTAATTAAATTCAAACACATGTAAATATACCATGGATAAGTACTTTTGGATTAAAATTGATTCACACTCCAGGGTGCCAAACACACTGGGAGGATTGCAAATCCAGGGGGTTTTTAATCTTGGAGGTTCCGAATCCAGGGGGTTCCAAATCCACGCTCCCAAACAGGCCCTAATGGTTCCTTATGGAAATACTGATATATGTTTTTTTTTTCAGAGACAGTAACAGCACGACGGCTATTACAGCTCATATTGTAATGATAATGATGGTGGCTGTTGTGGCTACCATTACTGTTATTATACACCTTGAATGGTAGAGACAGTTTTTTTTCTTCCACAAACAATAGCATACAGGCCCTTGCTAATTTTGGTAGGTAGATTACAAAAATCTTGATTGTAAAAGATTCAAAGCTGTTATTAATTATTACCGTGGGGCATTGCATGTGCAATGCAGGACAAGAGGAAAGTTATCAGCGAGTGATTGCCCTTCTCCGATTCTTACTGCCCAATCAGAGAGCGGACAGCTAATGCATTTCACTGTTTCATTTATTGAACAGGGTCTATGGTCGGTAGGTGACCCTTAGATGCCAAAGGCATCCTTGGGGTGATTCGGTAGTTCCTACATTCAAATATCTGTCCCATATTCATTCACTAAGGTACTTCTAATGGGTTGAAGACCCTATCAACAGGCGTTCCATGCATCTTACAAATAGGACATATATCTTGTTTTGGCAAAATTTTTAAAATGATACCTTTATTCCCATCTCTTCAAGTTACTTTATCACCTACTTTGATTTCACGTTTCAGAGTAGAGAGGTGGAGAGGTTGTAAAATAGAAGTTATTTCATAAAACGGTTGATACTCAAAAACATTTTTGAAATTGTACATGGGACAGACATTAACTCAATTAAACCAATCAAGTCAGGGGATCACACATTAGATAGATCATTCAAATTTTAGATTGATTTAATGATCCTAACTTTTAATTACTGGGCCTTTTGGTTGTTGAATTTGGTCCATTGATATTTATCATTCTCGACCATCCATTAAATGCCCACCAAGCAGCTATTTGACAATTAGGCTGTAATTTTCAGTTTAAGAGCTTTCCCTCTGTAGTATACATGAGGATAGTTCATGTGGTTGCTGTTACTGTAGATGGAACCGGTGCCCTCCTAGTTAGGTGTCTTCATGAAAGCGCTGACACAAAACAAAAGGAGGCCAGGATTTATTGTGCAAAAGTGGAAAAACTGATGTTTGGATTTTGCCTGATTAGTCAGTTTTTTTTTTTTTTTTTTCAAAACATATGCCATCCATCATAAGACCCACTAAATGAACAGTCCAGATTGACATCCTGCCTAGTGTAAGATCCCACCCGCTCATCCGTCCAAATTCAAGATCAGGTAGATACTTTAAGATCCCACGGACTCATCCATTCATGCTTGGATGAACCATATGTCATTTAAGAAATGCTGAAATTGTTTATGTGAATCACGCAATAAAAGTGGGCCATTGTCTATGTGGGCCAGGTGGGTGATGGCCTGATTTTGTAAAAAAAAAAAAAAACTGCAGCAGGTCTGTAAGACATGATCCGAGAAATTAGGCAGATGAAAAATTCAAATGGGCCACACCACACCAGAAGGTGGGATGGGAATGCCCACCATTAAAAGATATTTGAGGCCCACAAATATTATCAAACAGATTTATTTTTTGTAAACCTTTTTTTTTTTTTTTTAAAGCTTCACTCTGTAGTAGGAATCTCGCGCGCACACACACCCCAACCCTTGACTGGGTGTTGAAAACCCAAAGAGTCTACCACCGGAGCAAGAGTAAGGATCCTCTATAGAAGGACTCATCTTAGCAATAACTCTGATTGGGTTTGACTCCATTGCTCATTAGTAGATAGACTTTGTTTCAACACATACTGGGATTTGAGTGCATATATATATATATATATATATATATATATATATACTTATACGAATTTTTACTTTGATCCAAAACTTCTATAGCTTATAGGAACTTCCCATGAAGTTGAGCTGTGTGGGCCCCACTGTGATATGTGTCGATCATCAACATGTAAGACCCACTAGATGAATGGCCCAGATTCTTCCAACACTTGTAATTCAGCAATTCAAAACGTGAAAGGCTTAAAATCTGTCCAGCGAATTAACTCTACCAGGTACAGAACTGTATCTCTCATCCGATTCGATTGCGACAGTTGAACGTTCAAAGCCTGGACATCGTCGTGCAATCTACGGTAGTATAGTAAACTTACGGTACTGAGGCAGTGCATGGTAATTTCACATATTTAAAAGGACCCGAAGGGTTCACATCCTTTATTTCGTATGGGCCCACCTGACTCGGACTTGGATTCGGTAGTGACCCATCCAGTACCGAGGTAAGTATTGGTCAGTACTAGAAAACCTCAATGGGCCCACCGTGATGTATCTGTTTTATCTAGGCCGTCCATTCATGTTGCCAGTTCATTTTAGGAAATGAGCCCAAATTAAAATAAGGCACATCAAAAGCTCAAGTAAACCAGACCACAGGAAGCAACGGGATTGAACGCGTTACGTTAAAACCTTTTTAGGGTCCTTCCTGATGTTTATATGTCTTCCAACCTGTTCATAAGATTATACAGACTTGGATGAAGGAAAACATAAAAATCAGCTTGATCGAAAACTTACATAGCTTATAAGAAGTTTTCCATGGTAAGTATTCAATCACCACTATATCATGTGGTGTAGTCCACTTGAGATTTGGTTTTTCCATGATGCCCTAAAATGAGCTAGAAAAATAAATGGTAGAGAAAACATATAGATCATGAAGGGACCATGTAGCTTCGACCAGTACCAGGCTTGGTAGTGGAAGGGTCACTACGGAATCCGAGTCCTAATCACTCAAGCCGCGTTTGGAAGTATCCCATATCACGTTTTTGGCCAGCCACGCCACATGCAAAAGCTGCATTTTGGAAAAGAAGAGAATGGCATTCCACAATGAAGAGACTATAAGTTTTGGCACGTTTGCATGTGCACGTGCAACCCCCACATGCACTCATTCCAATCCGCACAATAAGTCAACTGAAGTACGGCAGCTCTTGAATACACATGCACATGTACGAGTACTGAGACTGCCGAACGTGGGGCTAAGTATCCAGGGACGCAGATCAGGTAGTCAGGTCCTCACCACCTTCAGCAGTGGCGTCAGGTAGTCAGGTCTCCACCACCTTCGTCAGTAGCTGTGGTGTGGTAATACAGTCGATGTGATTGGTTTGGTCGTAAAACATAAACGGCCAAAATCCTTTAAAAAGGCCTGCACCCATCTTTGACAGAGTACACTCCGCCAATCATATTTCACCACGTCACCACATCGCTGAGGGTATTGTGGGCCTGATTACCTAATCCTCGGATGCTCTAGGATTTATTTTCTCTCCCTTCGAAAAAATGATTTACGTGCATGGAATTTATGCTGCCCATCTTGTTTTGGTCTAGATTCTAATAAAGTTGATGTGCTCTAAAAATATTATATTTAAAACCTATAAATTCACTTGGCGTGACTCACCTGAATTTTGGAATACTATATCTTTTTTTATATCGATTTCATCGTAGCGAGTCATATTAGATGAATGGATTAGATTTCATATAAACATTACAGTAAACTTTATAAAAAGAGTCAGGATCCTCGGTTATCTGATCAACAGGGATTTCCTGACCAATTGCCAGCCGTGCACTTTGGTCCAGTGCATGTTCTTTGATCAGTCATATTACCATGTCAGTTGCAGCGCGCCATATACGTACTTTTGCCTGTTAAATGTAGACCGTTTGGCGTAGCTGCTTAATTAGGAGTCCTTCTAGGATTTATTTTCTCTCCCTTCGAAATAATGATTTACGTGCATGGAATTTATGCTGCCCATCTTGTTTTGGTCTAGATTCTAATAAAGTTGATGTGCTCTAAAAATATTATATTTAAAACCTATAAATTCACTTGGCGTGACTCACCTGAATTTTGGAATACTATATCTTTTTTTATATCGATTTCATCGTAGCGAGTCATATTAGATGAATGGATTAGATTTCATATAAACATTACAGTAAACTTTATAAAAAGAGTCAGGATCCTCGGTTATCTGATCAACAGGGATTTCCTGACCAATTGCCAGCCGTGCACTTTGGTCCAGTGCATGTTCTTTGATCAGTCATATTACCATGTCAGTTGCAGCGCGCCATATACGTACTTTTGCCTGTTAAATGTAGACCGTTTGGCGTAGCTGCTTAATTAGGCGTCCTTCTATTGACAGTAACGATTGTCCACTACTGTGCATATAATGTTTCTAGTGGATTGGGGCCCACACTTTTGATATGTTTACAATTCGACGGTGGAAATTTTGTGTAAACCATATGTCCAAAACATCTGATTTTTCAAATTCAAATCCTATCATCCAAACAGGCCCTTTAATTTTCAAGGTGAATGGGGTCACCTTGGTGGGGTCAAGTACATGGACCACCATCTGCAAGAATTTATTGCTAGTTGTCGAATCAAAGCCATTGGTTTGTTTAGAGGGAAAATATTTAATTTTCAAGGTGAATAGTGTTGGAATCCACACCTTTCAAGGTAAATAGCTTGGAATCCACACTGTCATGCGCTACGGGATCATAATGGTCATTACAAAAAAAAAAAACCCATATGAGCCCTATAACAATTATGACCTCTATACAGGCCTTAATGGCCACTTAATGATCCGTTACGTAATAATCTATTACAAGGTTTGTTTTCATGTGTGTGTGTGTGAGAGATCATAATATCATAGTAGCCGACGTCATTAATGTTACCATTACTGTTATGACATACCTTGAGTAATAGATATATATATATATATACACACACACCACAAATAATAATATGTAGACCTTTATTTATTAATTATAATTGCTAGTAGACATGGCGTATGAAATAAGTATCAAGAGAGAAGTTATTTGTCAGACGAGAATAAGGAAGTGAAGCGGATGTTAAATGGGAGTTATTTCATACCATGGTTGATACTCAAACACTTTTGAAATTATACATGTGTCAGGCATTAACTCGTTTAAACCAGACCAGGTCATGGGACCCACATTAGATAGGTAAATTTTAGATTGACTTAATGATCCTAATATCTAATTAATGGGCAGTTGTCTGTTGAATCTGGTCCACTGATATTTATCATTTTTTACCATCCAATGAATGTCCACCAAGCAGCTATTTGACAATTAGGCTTGACTTTCAGTTTAGGAGCTTTCCCACTGTAGTAGATGTGGCATTGTGGCTTATCAATAAGGAAAATCAAGACAGTTCATCAGACCAGGATTTATGGTGCGAAAGTGAAGATACCGATGTCTGGAATTGGTTGATTGTTAAGATCTTTTTGAAACATGTGTCGTCCATCATAGGACACTAAATGAACAATCCAGATTGAAATCTTACCTGGCACGTTACCATGGAGAGATGGCTCCAGCCTATTCTGGGTCTATTAGCTTTAGATGAATGATTCAGAGATAAACTATTCATGATCATGTAGATACTATCATATCTTATGGGCGCATCCATCCACGCCCCATTAAGTGTGATTTGCACTCTGATTGGGTGACGTGGGTGATGGTTTGATTTTGGAGAAAAAGCTACAGGTCTGTCCACATGAGAATGTAGTCTGGAGCTATACATTACTGAGCTCGATCTGTGGGGGCTGACCACAGTCTACTTCAAATCCACTCCGTACATCAGTTGTGCCAGCTCATTTTAGGATGTGATCCCAAAAATTAGGCAGATGCAAAATTCAAGTGGGCCACACCATACCAAAAAGTGGAAAGGGGATGCCCATCATTGAAAGATATTTAAGGCCCACCTATGTTATCAACCATAATAATGTGTGCTTTTAGTTTTATCCTAGTAGGATTCATCTTACAATTGATTTTGACCGCATCGAAACATTATAGTGGGTCCTAAGAAGGTTCCAACGGTGATTGTTCTTGTTGCTACTTTTTCCTTTGATGCGGCCAACTAAAGTTTTGGATATGCCTGATTGCAATGCTCAAGCCATGCCATTAACCGGCATAACTAATGTTGCCGTCAAGATCTGAACCACCCTCCACCCAGTACTTCTGACCCCCGCTGAGCCCTGGTCCTGCACAAAAGCGGTGAGCAAAGGAGACCCTGAATTAAACCGCGACCCTCCGATGCATAAGTCAGGTCAGGGGATCTTGGGTCTAGGTTGAGATATAGGGAGAGTGCGAGATATCGCGTACCTATCTCCTCCCTGAACGATACTACTTATACCCCCTCACTTAGGATGGACATGTCAGCATAAGTAAGTGCACCTTGGGGCATTCGCTTCATCTCGCGGGTGATTCGGCCACCTAGTTGTTCAATGGTTGTGCAGACGTGGGTGGTTGAGTAACCATCGCCAATCGTGAGGTAGTGGGACACCTCACGATCCCCCTTATTAGTAAAATCCGCTTTGAACTCCGAGCCGACTGCCTTGGCCTCGGATCACTTCGAGCCAACTGCCTCGGCCTCGGATCACTCCAAGCTCCAAGTTAGTCATCTAGGCCTAAGGCCTCGGAGTGAAGGTATAATGAATGTCGAGTTGGAAGTCCGTCCCCTGCCTATTCACATAACTCCAAGCTTAGTCTTGCGCCCCAAGTCGGCTCTGAACAGCCTCGGCCTCGGAGTTCACACGTCTCTGATCTTCCCATAACAGAAGCCCCCTACTCTCCGAGTTCGAACACGGTGTAACACCCTGAAATTTGAGGGTCGTGCATACACTCGACTCCCAAGTTCCCGGGTATCACTTATGCTAATTTTTAGTAATTTACGTTTAATCAGGTTTAAATGCGTAACATGTAATTTCTTGGAACATGAAACATAATCACAACTAGTCTACTAAAATGAAAGGGATCAAATACACACACACACACACACACAAGTTCAAAAGAATGTAAATGGGTCACTCAAGGCGTTGCCCAACAAAATCAAAAAAATGATAAGTCCAAAAAGAATGATGAGCTGAGTCTAACACCCAGTGATCCAAATCCGTCTACTAGGCCGATGGGGAACCGTCCATTAGCTGGAAGTAGGACAGCTCGTCCTCCTCCTCAAGGCTCGTGCCGCCAGGCTCCTTATACTATACATCACCTGCATCTAAGGGAGAGGCTGGTTGGTGTTTTAAAATACTGTCCCAGAGTGGGAGTGAGCGATCAATTCAGTGGGTGCTATTAGTCTTAAGTTGTAACAAGCATCAATTATATTATGACTTAATGAAAGGCAAGCATTCATAAACACCTAACTAATCTTGTTAATGCAGGTGCATGATAAATAATATGATACATTATAAGACCTGTATCCTAGTCTGTACTGTTCCATCGACTCCCACGATCCTTCTCGTCGAATTCCGGCAACCTGCGACCTATGATCGACGTTTGCGCACGACCCTAAGTCGTATCCTATAAATTTGAGTAGACTTAATCCGAGACTTGTACCATTGCGACCACACCGTCGCTGCGACTAGCGCACCAACTCGATACCCAGGTCAAAAGATATGGGCCCGCGTTTATTTCGAGAAAAACACCACGCGTTTGCAATCCCAAGAGAATCTCTAAAACATGTCCCATCAATCAATCACTCAATCAATCAATCAAAGCTTTCTTTCTCCTCAAGTCAAGCAACCCCAAAGTCAACTCTTTCTCACCCTCTCTCTTACACACCCATACATGTCAAGTATACCATCACCTCACATCCATCACTCTATCACCCATCACTTCTCTTACAACCACCCTCTCTCTCTCTCTCTCTCTTCATATTTTTCAAGCACCAAAATGAGCTCACGTTTAAGCTTCCCATGGAGAGAAAAGTGATTTTGGTGGCCCACCTTCCCATCCCAAAAACCTTTATCCTAGCCATTCATTTCTCATCTTCCACCATCAAAGAGGAACACAAGGAGATCGGCTTTCCAACGGACCAAGAAGATCGAACGGTGGGTGCTTATTAGACTGGATCTTTCATGTTTTGATGATGGACCAAATGAGGCCTACCGATCGATGGTATGGATCTCACTTTGGACCCTAGGTGTGGCCGATGGTCTACCTTGATCCTCATGATCATTTCATGATGGGGCCCTTCTCCATGGACCCCATTATGATGTTTATTCTCCTTACATGAATAAGGTCATCTAGACCTTACATTTTGGTAGAGAGAGGATCTCCACCGTTGATTTTTGATTTGATGGGCCCACGTGTAATGGGACCCACTTGATGTATGATTGGATGCATGGAACGGAGGGCCCATAGTGTCGGGGTCCCTCCATTGCACGTGTGTGTGTGTGTGTCTCTCTCTCTCTCTCTCTCTTTCTCTCTCTCTCTCTCTCCCTCTCTTTTCATTTTTTTGTGATAGATGGCCATGTGGCCCACTTGGATGGACCCCACTTTTATGTATTACCCATGCCATCTAACCCTTCCTTTTGGTGGCCCATGTCCATAGGTGGGGCTCACCTCAAATGTATGTATCATGCCCAAACTGACGCTGGACGTGAACTGGGAAAACACAAATATTAGCTTGATTCATAAACTTTTGAATGGGCTACTTGTGTAGGCCCCACATTGACGTATGAAGTTAATCCACGCCGTCCATTCCATTCTCCAACTCATTTTAGGCGTTGAACCGAAAGATGAAGTTAAGTCGACTATCTGACGGGCCATAACATAAAAAAAATAATTATTTTTACTGTTGAAAACTACCCTAATGTTTCGACACACCAAAATACATCGAATATTAGACTCATTTGGTTTGTCTCGAGCCGTAAAAACCAATGGCTGGGGTGGATTTTGTCGATGCAGGCCCTACATAGGAAAAACCTTCGAAAAATGAGTTTTTAAAAAAAAAAGAAAATTAGGTAGTAGTGCCTGCTGCTGCCGCTGACGCCAGGACAAAGCAGCATCCTGCATTTGACGCTGGAGGCAGGGCAGGGGTCCCAGCCTTGGGCCCCACCGTGATGTGTGTTTGGCATCAGCCCCGTGCATTTGATAGGCCCCTTTGGGGCATTGGGCCACCCCAAGAATCAGCCATAGTTAGAGCTCGGGTGGCCCATGTCACAGGAAACAGTGTGGATGAACGTCTGCCATTGAAACCCTTTTCTGGGTCACAAAAGTTTTAGAGCATTATGAAATTTGTTTTTCCTGTTCATCTGGGTCCATGTGACCTTATCAACGGATTGGATGGAAAGTAAACATTATGGTGGGACCCACGTGGGACCCACATTAATGTATGTGTTTGATTCACACCGTCCACGGCTGTGGACGGTGGAAACCACCATGATGTATGTTTTGGACGCACACCGTCCAGCTGTGGACCACCGCGATGTACGGGTCTTATCCTCACCGTCCACTACTTGGACGGTGGGACATACCCCATGTGCAGGCTACACCTTGATGTGTGCATTCGTCCAGGCCGTCCAAGGCCTGGACATTAATTTAATATTATATATTTATATATTATATACATATATTATGTATATCTGTGGGTCCCACCTGCTTCATCCACACCATCCATCTGTGGGACCCACCCGTTTGATTGGTTGGGGTATCTCACACTAGTTATATAGCTGTTGTTTTAACGCCGCCGAGTTTTGTGGGTCCCATCTGTTATATCTATGTCGTTCATCCCTATGGGACCCATAATGATGCATGTGTCGCATCCAAACCGCCCACCATTTGGCAAGCTTGTCTTAAGGCTTGAGGCTAAAAATAACACAGATCTAGGATTAGGTGGACCACACTATGGAAATCAGTGGGTTTAACCATCCACCATTAAAACCCCTCTCAGGTCATCGTGACCTTATGATCAGATTAGATGGGAAATAAATGTTATCGTGGGCCTTAGGAATTCTAATGGAGGAAATCATTTTCACCACTTATCTTTGGGTATGGCCCATTTGATATGCATGGGGCCCAATTAGTGTGGCCTAATTTGATGTGATGTATGAGGCCCGTTTGTTGAGGCCCACCTTGACATACATGGGGCTCATTTGATGAGGCCCAATGTAGTGTATTTGGGGCCCATGCGTTGAGAGCCATTGTGATATATTTGGGGCCCATGGGTTAGGCCCATCGTGATGTATAAAGGCCCGTGGGTTGAGGCGGCCATTTGACGGTTCGGCTGCAGTCATCATGTCTCGCCATAAATGCGAGAATCATTCATGGGTTATATAAACCCTCATGCTCGGAGACGCCCTCACTTCTTCCATTCTAAGTTTTCATTGCTGTGAGCTGCCTGAGGAGGCGATTTCTGGCAAGTGTGACCTATGAAAGAGGTGATTCCGACCGAGCACCAGTTTTCGGTAGAGACGATTTCCGATGATCGTTCCAGACAGCTTCCCGTGAGTCCCCCCTCACTTCTGGCTTGCTCTTATCTCCGAATGTCAAACAACTCGGAGATGGTTCAAGACGACTACGTCTTTGAAGATGATTTCGGGCCAGAGAGCTCGGATGATAGGCGGGAGGCCTCTAAGGGCCCTCTCGATGCAGTCCCCCTCTACTCTCCGCCCAGGAGGGGTAAAGAGGTCGGGACTCGAACTCGCCGTAAGGGCGAAAAAAGGCTCCCTGAGATCGAACGGGAGGGATTACAGAGATGCCAGCATGTGGGCGATCCGTAGAGATCGTCCCAGGAGGCTCCATACTGGTCGAGTCCCAGATGGACTGGGTCCGATCAGAATTCTAGATCACAGACTCCATCCAGATACAAGCTCCCAAGCCCCTTGACATCCTTGGAGTCCTGTTGAAGGGGAAGTTACGATTTTTCTCTGCTCATTACAATGTGGGCTCCGCCTTCCGATGCATCCTTTCATCTGCGCCCTGACAACTTACTTGGGACTGGCCCCAAGCCAGTTTACTCCTAATGCTTGGAGGGCTTTAATATCCTCGTACATCATCTGGCGTCAAGCCAAGAACCCAGAGCTGACATTGGAAGAGCTGATGAGTCTGTACTTAATTAAGCACGATAGTCAGGAGCTGTGGTACTACTTCACGACCCCCGACGGCAAGGGCTCAGAGCTAGTCTTGCAACTTCCATCCTCTAATAAGGATTAGAAGAACAAGTGGTTCTGGGTATCGGGCAAGTGGGAAGCACCGGTGGTGGAGCTCAGGAATCTAAGGACTCGGGTCCCTACCTGATTTGCTATTCTAGGTTGGATCCCGAACAATCTCTTTGACCAGTGTTTTAACTTCAATTTTGCAGACTTCCTGAGGGGCCAGCCTCTCCTCTCCTCGGATTAAAAAAAATCAAATTGCTAAGGCCAGGGCGCGTTCAGAGGATCTGCGCTCCTGGTCAGTCTTGATTATAGCGGACAACCTTTATCGGTCTGGGCTCTGTAGGTTCAAGTTGCTCCTCACCTCATTCAGTAAGTGCCTCTTTGCTTTTTTACTTTGCTGATGCCGAAGATCTCGCAGCTCGGACATTAACTAACTGTCACATACGCAGGCATGGCCGAGGCCTCTGGATCTCGGAAGAGGAAGCCCCCCCGTCTGTCGAAGAAATGCTGAGATCCGAGCCGCGGACTAAGACGACGGGTCGGAAGAGGCAAGCGACTCCTCGCGGCGAGGACCCCTCAGCCCTAGTTTCTACTGTTGCCACTCCAGCTCCTGCTTTTGCAACTTCAAATTCTGTCGCTGCAGCTCAAATTTCTGTTGTTGGAGCTTTAGCACTTCCAACCAACGCTATGGTTGGAGACACGGCTGATAATGTTCCAGCTCCGATTCCTCCCCCGTTGTCATCCCTCATGCCTTCGAGGTGCCTCCATCAGTCCCCAAATCCTGCATAGTCATCCCGTCTTCCTCTGAACAGGAGGAGGACATTTGGATAGCCGACGCGATGCTCTCTCCTCCCAAAATCGAGGATGATCACAGGGCCGAGGCCCAAGCTTCGGCGGGCAGCAGGATGAGCAGGAGGAGCAACGGAGTCTACCTGGGTCGAAACCAGTGGGGGTAGACTTCCACCAGGCTATCATATGTCGGGCTTAGTTCGCTTGGCTGCGAAGCATGCTCCAGAGGAGGAGATCGCTGCCCTCCTTAACAAGTCGGACGAGTCCTTCATGAATGACATAGCCTTTGTCTTCTACAGGGTATCTTTACTGAACTTTCTTGTCTTGATTCTCTCCTAGTCGCATTCATATGCTCACATACTTGCTTTGATTCAGTCCGTCCCGAGGCTCCTGATGACTCGGGAGAGGTTGAAAGAGATCACACAAAAGGACAAGGAGATAGCCGCTCTCAAGGGCGAAGTCGAGACTCTCCGAGATGAGGCTGCAGTCCATCGAATAAAGCAGGCGGAACTGCATAGGCTGTTGGATGATGGAAAGGTGAGAGAGTTGTGGCTTCAGGGGGTTATCAACGACCTTTAGGCATGTTGCGCTACTGCTATAGCTGAGCTGACGAGAGCCAGCGCTCATGCCGACTTACTCACGAAGGACAATGCCTGACTGGGGGACTCACTGGAGCGGGCCAAGGTTGAGGCAGCGGAAGAGCTGAGCTGAGCAGTAGTGAAGGTGAATGAAGCTCAACGGGCTGAGGATGAAGCTTCCTTAGCGTCGGCGGTGGTCGCTACGGTGGATGCGTTCAAGACCTCAGAGGAGAGGACCATCGAGGATAACAAGTTCTACAACTGCATCTTCAACGCCTTCATCGACGCGGTCCAGGAGCTCTACCTGGATCTTAACCTTGAGTCCCTCACTTTTGAGGACGCAGGGGAGAGAACGGATGAGGACGTCTCCCTGGGCCCGGCTGCTGACCCTTAGTTCCCTCCAACTGACTAGCTTTAGATACCCCCTTTTCTTTTAACTCTTTAAACAATAGTTTTTTGATGGATAATTTTTGTGGATAATCTTTTAACCCTCAGGAGAGAGCATAATGTGACATGATCGATTTGTTGATTGATGATTCTTAGATATTAAGCTGTTGTTTGGCGAGTTGACTCATCCAAGTGTTGTCTTCCCATACCTAGGAGACTCCTTCGCTATTCTATCGAATCGTGTGATGTTAAAATTGTAAGGACTGACCCCTTGAGGAGTCAACCCTTCCAAGAATGGCGAGCGGCAATTATTTTTATAGATCCATTAGTCGTATGACGAGCCGACCCCTTCATCAAGGGATCAGGTCATCCATAGGCTTTTCCCTTACATATGAGGGGTTCCCTTAGCGAATTTTTGTGGGTTAACGTACTAACCCATTCTTTAAGGGATTAGTCTGTTGAGTCAGCCCTTACTTGTGAGAGATAAATTTTTTCATTTGTCGACAAGTTGTGCAAGTAGATTATGTAGAATCAAAACAGACTTTGTTAAAAGCCTTAAGAGGCTAGACACTCCGAGTTGTACATTCATTGGGGGTCTTCAGCTACCAGTACATCAAGGGTAGTAGATTTTCAGGTGCTGGCGTTTTAGGGTTGGGGGAACTGACGCCCTTCGAGATCTTCTAAGTGGTAGGAGCTTGGCTTGATCGATCGGACCACGCGATAGGGCCCTTCCCAATTGGGTCCAAGTGCCCCAGCCCCCGGCTCTACAGTGTTCTGGAAAACACGGCGGAGGACCAAGTCACCTGGTTGGAATCATCGAGTCTTGACCTTAGAGTTATAGAATCGTGCCACCTACTGATGCTGAGCAGCAACTCGAAGTCTGGAGACATCTCTAACTTCCTCAAGTAGGTCTAAGTTGGCTGCGATCTACTCGGGGTTTTGATCTTCTTGATAATTTCTGACCCGAGTTGTAGGGAGGCCAATCTCGACTGACACTATTGCTTCTGAATCGCAGGACAGTGAAAATGGAGTTTCCCTAATAGACGACTAAGTTGTAGTCCTATATGCCCAGAGGCGAATGGAAGCTCTTTAACCCAGTTGCTTTTTTACTTTCTCCAATTTTGTTTTGAGTTAGTGCTTAATGACTTTGTTTACTGCCTCCACTTGTCCATTGGATTGCGGGTGCCGAGGTGAGTAATATGCCTTTGAAATGCCGATCCCCCGACACATGTCTCGAAACTTATCATTGTCGAACTGCTTGCCATTATTGGAAATGATAGTTCGTGGGATTCCAAATCGACAGATGATTTTTTTCCAAACAAAGTCGACCACCTTCTGCTCCGTGATTTTTACGACGAGCTCAGCCTCGGCCTACTTGGTAAAGTAGTCGACTACAACAATAGCGAACTTTACCTGTCCTTTCCCAGTGGGCAGAGGTCCAATGATATCAATTCCCTCTTGGGCGAACGACCACGGCCCGCTCATAGGGTTCATCTCTTCTGTAGGTTACCTTGGCACGGTCGCATATCGCTAACATTTATCACACCTTTGGATAGTCTTCGAGTCCTCCTGATAGTCGGCCAGAAATATCCTTGACTTAGTATCTTCAGAGCCAGGGCCCGACCTCTAGAGTAGTTTTCACAGATGCCTTTATGAATCTCCCGAATCACATAGTCTGCTTCATCGGGTCGGAAACACCTGAGGTAGGGCTGTGAATGCCCCTTCTTGTATAAGATCTCGTACAGGACTACATACCGTGCAGCTCTGATCCTCGGGTGTTTTACCTCCAACACGCCCGAGAGGACTTCACCAGATGTGAGGTAATTATAAATTAGGTCCATTCAGCTCGGTGTGACTTCCACCGGGTTGACTGTTTCCTGATCCGCTCGGTTGGTGCTCAGGTGTTTTATGAACTCCACGGGGATGACCCGAGGAATCTTTCCCTCCATGGCCAAGGTGTCACGCCCCAGACTCGGTAACCGGACTCACAAGTAACCTGATAGCCGATTCTGGCCGCAACAACCTCCGTAATACCCCATTCTTGACTCCTGAGGTAGGTTCTGATCTTAGGATCCTACAAGGAGGATTTCTATAATAGTATAATCATTTCTAATACGAGCATACCCAAGATCACAACAAGTATATCTGAGAATAACAAAGACACACATCACAAAATCTACTATAAATTTGAACTTTTACAAGTACAAAGTAAGAAAGGAATACATCTAATAGCAAAAGAAGTAGGAAGAAGATCTGCTACACTGGAGTTCCTCAGCTCAACTATAATCCAAGCTCTGCCGCCATGATGCTGACCTAGGATCACTTGCACGAATCAATCGTGCATAACCTTATAGAAGCTTAGAGGGTGGGGAAGGTGTGTGACAATGGTACATAGAAGAATAATAGGAGATACAGGATGGGAAACATGATCAATGATAATATCACTATCCTTACCGAGGCTTAACATGAATACAATGCAATGAGTACTAAGCGCCCTACCAAGGCGATGCATAAGGGGGACTTATACAGCCGATGCGAATGCAATGCGATGCGAGGTGATGCAAGTGCTCTTATCTAATCCATATATCAAGTACATTCCCAATCTTAAGGAAAACATCGAGGTCCATTACACTGCTGGATGACTGCCGCTCTCCAGACCCGCACAGTCAAACGAGCGTAAGAGAGCTCACTACCCCCTATGGACAACCAATCACTAACAAGGGTCGACGGCAGCGGACTCATTTACGAGCTGGTCAAGCTCAGCTTAGCAATGCCTTCTTACACCAAGCGAGTAAGGCCACACCCCTACCCAACCGACTACACGACAGTGAGAGTCGCGGTCTAATAGTATAAGGCCCTCGTGTGCTCATAGTTTTCACTCAGTCATGACGTTGGGGTAGTCCCTTAGTACCATGGAAGTTTTGAAATTTTCACTCATGAGCATCCTATGCACCCGATATGCTTAAGTATCATTTCCAGTGTCCACACATACGACCATCCACGAATGTCCCTGTGGAGACAAGGCCCTGATGAAGAAAGGGCAGTATCATCATGAAATGCGATGCCAATGCATGAGTTACGCATACAGATCATGCACTAACTTCAAGCACTCAATTTGCACAAGGGGAGAAACTCCATCCCTCTATCATGTCGACCCAATGACCACACACAATACAATCTATTCATGTAGATGATGCATATGGGTCATAATGGTGTAAACATGCTACTCGGTGGTGATGACGTGGATCATACTCCTCCTTCCCAAGGAGGGTCAGGGTCTAAATACATAAATAAGTACTCTAAGGAGAAGTCCCCTAGTGGGAGGCCTAACACTTTGGGGTAGCCCACAAGCTAAGACGGTCATAAACCCAAGGAAGAAGAGGTCCTAATCAAGGGCCTAAGGTGGACCTTCAACCACCTATAGGAACCCTATGGGCCTACCTTAGGGCCACCAAGGAGGACATCCAACCTCAACTGGGTCCCAAAAGGCAGCCCGCTACGCATATAAAGTAAAGTCCAAGGCTCAACAATTCATGGCCTAGTGGGCCATATACTAAGCCCAATACATAGGCAACATGGTGGGCCCTCAAGAAAGGTTTGGGCTCAACCATAAAGATCATCAGTCCACTCGTTGTGGTGGGCCTAATGGGTAGTTCATTATTCCAACATATGGGTGATCCTTATATTTAAAACAAGTAAGTTGGGCCTCACATCTTAGCCCAAGTATGAGTTTATTTTAATGGGCAAGCAAGGGCTCAACTACTTGAGTATTTTGGCCCATAAAACCCATCACAATGGTATGATAAATATAAGCCCCAAGGGTTCAATGCGTCTATCAAAAGTTTCAAGATAATGGGCCTAGGAAAACCCAACAAATAACTGAGAAGACTAGTCCAATTAAAACCCAATTGGAATGGGCCTTAAATATGCACTAATTAAGCCCAAAAATCTAAATAAAATGGGGCAAGATATGTGTAATAATGTCTCCAAATTTGGTGGACCATGTTACCCTAAAACATTCATTTATGGGCAGCAACCATGGGCATATTGCTGAAATTCCAGCCCACCCACAATCTGGCTTGCTGGAAATTCAAAATTAATTAATTTATATATTCATTTTAGATCCCGGTGACCCATACATGTCATAGGGGGTCCACCAAATGAAGGGAGTAGATTAAACATAGAAATCAGATGAATCATGCTACTGGATTGGACGTCTAGCAGCAGCCCAATGGGCTGGGCGTCTCATGTGTAGGTAGCTCTATGGGCATGGGTATTTGGCCCAAAAACTCATCCAGTGGGCTCCAATTGGATGCTACTGAAGGGGAGGATGATCACGTCCCCTATAGACCCCACATCGATGAACGGTGGGATATAAAATACATTAAGGTGGGCCCACAAAGTGGCCTGGACGGCCAGCTAAGGCTGGACGCCCCAGCCTGGCCGTCTCAGCCTGGTGGGCCACTCCAGGACACACCACGGACAGTATAGGAGCCCGATGGCCCTGAAAATTTACAAGGTGGTCCTTCCATGGGTGGGCACACCTCCACAAAATTTTGTGATTTTTTTTATAATGATAAGTATTTTATTTTAATTTAGGATTACAATTTGTCTAGAAAATCTGTTGGACCTGGGCGTGCTAGCCTAGTGGGCCGGTCCATCCCTTACCACGGTGTGCACAGGGGTCCTTTAGCCCCAAATATTGGTAGGTGGGTCACACCATGGGTGGGCCACACCTTTGCAAATTTTCATAATTTTTCAATACTCAAAAATATTTTAATTAAATTCGGGATTACAATCTGTCCAGAGTGAAATGTTGCTGTCCATGCAATGTTTATCCAATAAGGTGGGCCCAAGCTTCATCTAAGAGGGGAGGAATGGATGATTAGTATTTTTTCCTTAAAAAACAGCAAGGTGGGGTCCACAAAAGTAGCCCACCACTTAGAAAAATAAGCTGAAATTTGGGTTTTTCCCTCTTTCTTTTGGGTTAGACGGTCCAACAAGGTGGACCACCCGACCCTCTTTGGGCCCCCTTTTGGGTACCATTTCATAGGCTATCTGAAGTGTGATCCACCACATTTCAAGTGGGGTCCACACCTTCTTATTACACCCCACAACCTTTAAAAAAATAATGGAAATCATAATCCAAATCCATGCCAAACATTTACCATGACAGTCCATGCAACAGTCCAGATTTTTTTTTTGGGGACAACAATACATGGCTGGATATATCAGCCTATATCTCAATAATCTCAGCAATTAAAAGGGTGAGTGGCCTTCCTTAGTGGGCCCCACACATGTCCAGATCATGACCTAAGGTCCGGTTACTTGCATGCATTAATTTAGGGTATCCAAAAACCATGGAATAAGGTGGTAGGGGCGTCCCACCCTTGCTGAATTTTGAGACATCCTAGGCCCACCAAGTGGGCCACACACATCATCATCCACCATAATAAGACAAAGGAGAAGAAGAAATATAACCCGGCTATGGGGATAGGGCCCCGCCACTAATGGGCCCTCCCAAGATTCGATATCATCCATACAACTATGTAAATTGTACATACAACAATAAACCAATGCATGCATGATCCATAACTAAAATGGGTAGTTGAGATGTCATCCCAACATGACTTCTAGGGTCTAGATGCTTTTGGAATAAAGTAGATAATACAATACATCCTGATGGAGTCCATGGAGAATGACCCCATCATATATCAAGACATGCATGTAGGATGAGCCAAAGGGCCACATCCATGGGGTCAAATGGGATCCCCACCATGGATTGGTGGGTCCCATATGATCCATTTATGAAGAAAAGAGAAGATTAAAAGTCAGGAAAGAAATTAGAAATTTATATTCACCCACATGCAAAGCAAGCCTTCAAACTTCCACGCTAAGGAGATCTCGAGCCTAAGAAGAGGTTTTAATGGTGGAGATCTATTTTTAATGGTGGGATTGGGGATTAGAGGGTTAGAGAAAAGTAGGAGAAATGGACGTTGGGAGAGGGAGAAGTTGCTAGCAAATGGAGGGAAATGAGAAAGATAAAAAGAGAGAAAGGGGTCATGATGAGTTTGTAAGAGAGATCATCATTGCCTAAGGGAGGAGTTTACAATGCTTAGGCTTTAAGCTAAGCTTGCGTAGTGTGTTGAGGTGGGTAGTGTTTCTCATAGAATTTGTGTAGTGTGTGTAGTGTGTATAGGGACTTGTGCCAAGGAGGTGGTCCACATACATTGTACAAAAGTGGGCCACATAATTAAGGGTCATACTGTATAATGTTCATAACTTTTGATCCACAAGTCGGATAGACGCACAAGACACGTCGTTGGAACTGCAACAACGATGCGAACAAGATGTCATAGGTATTGGGTCGATCCGAGTCAGGTCTACGTGACCGGACTTAAGGATGACCGCAAACACAATCCGAGGGTCGCGGGTCACCGAAATTTGACCGATAGGACCACAGGACTACAAGAAATGAAATGCATACTCACACACACACACACATGTACATGCAGGAACTTGGGTCGGGTTTTATAATCCTCCCCACCAACAAAGAAATTTTATCCTCGAAATTGCCAAAATCTAAACAATGAAAATGCAAAATCATCATCATGTATATATATATATCTTAATCATCAATCACAAGAGAAGGCAATACAAGTAATATAAGCAATCAATCATCGAACAAATGAGGATAACGCTCTCTAATCTCGGCCTTGCGCTCCCAAGATGCCTCGGCCTCTGAATGATGACCCCATTGTACCTTCACCAGGGAATGACCTTTATCCTAAGGACCTACTCTTTCCCATCAAGAATATGAATCGGTTGCTAAATGTAGGAAGCATCCTCACAGACCTCGAGTGGCTGCCAATCAATCATAGGAATAGTGTCTGACCCACATTTTCACAACATAGAAACATGAAATACGTCATGGATCATGGACAACTCAAGAGGTAAGGCAAGCTTATAGGCCACAGCGCCCACGCGCTCAGTAATCTCAAAAAGTCCAATGAATCTCAGGGCAAGCTTGCCCTTCACACCAAAATGAATCATGCCCTTCATAGGCGAGACCTTGAGATATATCATGTCTCCGACTGCAAACATGAGGGGTCGACGCTGAAGATCGGCAAAACTCTTCTGCTGGCTCTGAGTTATGCGCATCCTCTGCCTGATAACATTAATAGCCTCCAACGTCTGCCGCACAAGCTCGAGGCCTAAGAGACGAGGCTCTCCAACCTCGGTCCAACAACTAGGAGATTTGTACGGTCTGTCATAAAGTGCCTTAAAAGGAGCCATGCCGATAGTCGCCTGATAACTGTTGTTGTACACGAACTCGGCGAGGCCCAAATGCTCATCTCAATTGCCCGCAAAGTCTATCACATAAGCTCTAAGCATATCCTCAAGGATCTGGTTGATCCTTTCGGTCTGCCCATCCGTCTGCAGATGATAAGCGGTGTCGAGATGCAAAGTGGCCCCTGTCACGCCCCAAACTCAGAAACTGGGATCACAAAATTTTTGATCGCCGAATCCGATACCGACAACCTCCGTAGTACCCCATTCTCGGCTCCTAGTGTCTATATGCTAAATTTTGATCCTGGGATCGTACAAGGAGGATATTTCAATGTACATTTACTCGTAATAAGCATAACCACAAGCTTACCCAAATTACAAAGGCAACATCATCATCACATATCCACTAATATAAACATTTGAATACAATGCTAAAATGGAAATACATAAGTCAAAATCAAAGCTCCAGAAGTCAGCTACATTCTCCAAGCTCCACACTGTTGCAACCTAACATCACCTACACGCATCTATCGTGCATAAGCTTATAGAAAGCTTAGAGGGTAGTGTAAGTGTGTGTACAAGGTAAGTGTCAAGTATTCAATACAATGCCATAATCATACAATATCGAAAATACTGGTAAGATCATGAATCATACGATATTAGAGTAGCGGAAATACTGACAAGTCTATGAGTCAAACAATATCAGAGTATGCAATATAGATCAGCTATGCAAATGAGGAGTCATAAAGAGCCAAATATCAGATGCTGACGATGCAATGCAAAATACAATTCCTGATGAGTTCACGAATAGTGTCAGTCGTACCTAGACCATATAAATGCTGAAACACAGTAATCCAAAATGCCATATGCCACGGATGTAATGTAATATGCGGTGCGAATGGAATGACCATGCTGGAATGTGAAGTCGAGATGATAGTATGTAGTATCACAGGCTACGGGGTCCATCACAAGGGACTTCTATCCAAACTAGTCCCATACTTAAATTTGGATAGTCAGACTCAATGTGGTAAACTCTTAAACTCAAGTTAGTCGCGCACTCTAACCGAAATTATGGCCATTGCAAAGGCACACGTAATAAATAGTTGTGCACCACCAGTCTGAGTGGATAGTGAATGAATGAATGAATGAGTATGTAACTCTTGTCCAAAAAGTCCACATATTAGTACTGTTCATCTCTGGGATCATCACCGGGGTCTAGTACACTCTACATGCAAATCGCCGCCCATTGACACGCAACCATGTAAGTGGAAGAGACCTCACTATCTACCTGACCAGTAGTCAGCCAATGTCTACCCGGTATGTCGATATCGGACCCATTTACGAGCTGGTTAAACTCATCCTAGCTATGCCCCCTACTCTCGGGCGAGTAAGGCCACACTCCTTCCCAATCGACCATGACATAGTGAGAGACACAGCCTCCTAGTATTCGGCACTCGGGCGCTCATGTATCCACTTGATCTAGATGTTGGGGCGTCTTGTGGTACCAAGAGGGTTTAGAGATTTTCACCCAGGGCCATTTATGGCGGCTCGATGCTAGAACAGATTTCTGGTGTCCCATCTGGCCATCTACGATATGCCTATGAAGGCTACGACCCTGATGTCAATAGGGCGTACAGTAATCACAACACACAATACAAAATGTATGAGTCATATAATCCAGTCATGCATCAATCGTACACATACCGTGTTCTCATGTGAGACAATCTCCACCTATCAGGGAGTCTCATAACAACTTATCCAATGACATATGTAATGGTCAACCACATCTCATAACAAACATGCAGATTGTGTGTATGGGCATGTATCATGATGTTATGCTATCACATACTCATAATCGGTATCAAAATCGGCATCGACAATCGACCTCGATAATGTGGACATTTAACTAACATTGCTTCCAAGGAATGACCCACATAGAGCCTAACATATAATGGACCCATGGCTTCATACAAGGGCTAAATATACAACACCATAGGCCTCACTCAAGAGCTTAATACACATCACAATGAGCCTTTCACATGGGCCTAACATACATCACAATGGGCTCCATCCCTGGCCCTCAAATGCATCACAATGGGCCTCATAACATAGGCCTCATATACATCACAATGGGCCTTATGTAAGACCCATATCCTAGACCATACCGTTCCGTTGACTTCCGCAATCTTTCCGATCGAATTTAGGCAATCCTCGACCCGTATCCGATGTCTGTGCGTGATCCTAAGCAGGGTCCCACATACCAACGTCAACTCGAATCAAAACCTTTACCTTAGCGACCGCGTCGTCGCCATGACTCGTGCACTATCCGATACCCAGGTCAGAAGATGTGGGCCCGCATTCAATTTAAAGAAAACGCCGCATGTTGTGAATTTCGAGAGAATCTCTACAACATGTCTCATCAATCAATCAATTAATCAATCAAGTACACTCCATACCTCAAGTACAAGTTAAGTACATGCAACCTATCTCTCTCTTTTTCATAAGTCAACTCTCTCTCTCCCTTCCCATCCCTCTTTTACTAATTTTCAAACCAAACCATACATATCTATCTCCTTTCCTTACAACCACCACATCATCCCATCCCCTCTCTTTCTCTCTCATTTCTCAAACCTCCCAAGCAACACCACACATCCAAGCTCCTCTCTCCCAAGCCATGTGTGGCTTACCCTCTCATCTCTCATCCCCACCATCAAGACTCCATCATCCATCATTAAACAGTGAGCATAGGTGCATGGAAGACTAAGGGACCAAGAAGAAGGAAGATAGGTGGGTGATCCACCGTTAAATTCTTATTTTTAAGGCCCACTTATTAGTGGGACCCATTTTGATGTATGAGTTGTATCATGTCGGGCCCATAGTGGCGGGGTCCCTCCATCACCGTATCTCTCTCTCTCTATCTCTCTCTTTTTCTCTTTCCCTAGAATGTTGTGGGCCCCACTGAATTATGTTAGATCTACTCCATCCATCAGACAGAGCGGCTCACCACATATCAGGGAAATCCCACCCATTAGACCTAAATATATGTAATATATTTATATTATATTTATATATATATATATAATATATATATATATACATCCATGGTGGGCCACGTCCATGTGGGACCCACCATGAAGCTTGTGTTATTCCACATCGTCCAGTGTCCAGAGATGCTAGACGTGGTTCAACAAAGAAGTGTGAACTGGCTTGGGACGTGGCTAACAGTGAAGTGTAAACTGACGTTAGGGTGTACTAAGCATGGGGGTGGGCCACTCATGCAGGCCCCACCTTGATGTATGTATATAATCCACGCCGTCCATTCCATTTCTCAGCCCATTTTAGGCATTGAGACGAAAAATGAGGCCAATCCGATAATCAAGCGGGCCATACCATAGGAAATAATAGTGTTTATCGTGAAAACCCGCCTTGATGTTTTTATTCACCAAAACAAGCTGCATATTGGTCTTGATGGGTTTCTAATGAGCCAAAGAGGCCAATGGGAGGGCGGATTTCCCTAATGTGGGTCCCACCTAGGAAAAACTGTGGAATCATCAATTTTTTTAAAAAATAAAAAATATAGGAGCAGACACTGCTGCTGGATGTCCAGAGGATGCGTAGCAGCGTCCTGCTGCGTTGGACGCTGGAGGTAGGGGTTCCTAACTGTGGGCCTCACCGTGATGCGTGTGAGCATCCCAACCGTGCATTTGGAGGGCCCCTTAGGGGAGTGGGTTCCCCTCTCCTAAAAATCAGCTATATACAACTCAGGTGGCCCACACGGCTGGAAACAGTGTGGACTAAACGTCTGCCATTGAAACCCTCTTGGGTTAGGGATGTTTGGAATCAAAATGATATTTGTTTTCCTCTTCATACAGGTCCACATGACCTTATCAACAGGTTGGATGGAAAACAAATATTATGGTGGGCCCCAGGTCCACGTGACCTTATCAACAGGTTGGGTGGAAAACAAACATTATGGTAGGCCCAGGTCTGTGTGACCTTTTCCACAGGTTGGGTGGAAAATAAACATTGTGGTGGGTCCCACATGGGACCCACCGATGTATGTATTGTACCCACACCTCTCATCAATGAGGATCTCCACCATGAGGTATGTGATTTATGCCGCCCATCCCTATGGGATCCACCATAATGCATGGGTTGCATCCAAGCCGTCCAACCATTTTTAAAAGATCATTTTAAGGTTTGAGACTAAAAATAAGGCAGATCTAGGATCAGGTGGACCACATTATAGAAAATAGTGGGTTCGAACGTCCACCATTAAACCCTTAGAAATTTTAATGGTGAAAATCCTTATCACCACTTATATTTGGGTGTGGCCCATTTGATGTATGCATGACCCATTGTTGAGGCCCACCTTGATTTGTATAAGGCCCATGTTGTGAGGCCCATTGTGATGTATGCAAGGCCCATGGGTTATGGCCCATTGCAATGTACGTAAGGCCCATTGATGCGGCCCATTGATACGGCCCACTTGACAAATATAAGGCCCATGTGATTAGGCCCATCTTGATGTAGTTGTGGCCCATCCGTTGGGGCCCATCTTGATATATACAAGACCCATGTACATGAGGCCCATTTGATGTATTGGAGGCCCATGGGTCAAGGCCGATTGGATGTACATGAGGCCCATTATAACGTGATTCCACCATGGTTTATGTGTTGACATTTATAGCGGGCTATGCCTTGGGAGCAATGATGGTTTGACGTCCACATTGTAGGATGATGTTGGTTAAATGTTCGCATTATCACTCTCCCAGGGCCCATTGATAGGCCCATACTTGTAGTGTATAGGCCGTCTAGGCCCATCTTCGTTATGAGCAGAGTCCATCACCATATAACATGTTTAGTATAGATCCATGATTCATGCTCATACGCATCATATGTATGCTTAATATGAAGAGTGACTAATCATAGCATGTGCCTTCGGGCAGATTGTTTATGGGCTCTCTGATAAGTGGAGTCGCCCTTCACGAGCGCACGGTATACGCAGAATTGTTACATGACTGGTAGTGTGATTCATGCACTTCGCATTTGTACAACATGATTATTGTATGCCCTAGCGACATCAGGGCCATTGCCTCCATAGATACATCGTGGGTGGCCAGATTGGATACCGAAAATATTATTTCTAGCATCGGGGTGTCATAGATGTCCCTGAGTGAAAATTCCTAAACCCGATGGTACCAGAGGATGACTCCAACATCGAGACCGAGTGGATACACGAGCGCGCGAGGGCCGTATACCAGTAGGTCGCGTCTCTCACTATGTCGTGGTCAGTTGGAAAGAGGTATGACCTTACCCGCCTGAGTAAGGGGACAATTTCTAGGTTAAGTTTGACTAGCTTAAGGAATCAGTCCTCTATTGACGAACCGGGCCCGATATTGGTAGGTGAATAGTGAGGTCTCTTCCACTCTCCCAATTGTGCGTCCGGATAGGGGCGACAAGCTGGCGTAGAGTGTACCAGAACCTAGTGATTATCCAGAATGAGAACTACACTGATATTTGATGAGCTGTATGAGGATCTGGATGAGAATTGGCATGCTTGAGTTGCATCTCACATCGCATGGTCTTGATATGGCCGATAACATTCATATCTTGCACCGCATAGCCTTGGTACGGTTGCTTGCATTTATATAATCATCAGCATGATTCCGCATTACTCTGACCTTGCATTCTGAGCACGCTCATATTACACACACACTTACACCACCCTCTAAGCTTTCTATAAGTTTATGCAGGATTGATGCTTGCAGGTGACGCCAGGACGCAGCCATAGTCTCGCCGCAGTTGGAGTGTGCAGCCGAGCTTTTGGAGTTTCCGTCACTTTCATTACCTTGTATTTCCCTATTATACGCACTGTAATTAAAGTTTTTGATCATAGTGGATTTGTGATGGTGTTCTTGTGGTTATTGTATGTAGGTTATGCTTATACTGAATCAAAATCATATTTGAAATCCTCCTTTTAGGATCCCAGGATCGGAACCTGACATATAGGTGCCGGGAGCCGAGAATGGGGTACTATGGAGGCTGTCAGCGCCAGATTCGACAATCGAGAATTTTGTGAGCCCGGTTTCCAAGTTCGGGGCGTGACACCTTAAACATGAGCTGAATACACATCACAACGAGCCTCAAATACGGGCCGCATATACATTACATTGGGCCTCAAACATGATCCGAATGCACATCACAATGGGCCTCGACAATCGGCCTCGATATCCGGCCTCGACAATCTGCCTCAACAATCGGAATCGGCCTCAACAATCAGCCTCGATAAATTAGAATCAGTATCGACAATCGGAATAAGCCTCGACAATCGGCCTGTACAATCAGCCTCAACAATCAGAATCGGCCTCGACAATCAGAATCGGCCTCGACAATTGGAATCAGAATTGGCCTTGACAATTCGGAATCGGTATCGACAATCGGAATTAGCATTGACAATCGACCTATACAATCGGCCTCAACAATTGGAATCGGCCTAATAAAGGGCCTAAGGGAAGGTCACAATGTGGACATCTAACCATCATTACCCATCAATGTGGACATTCAACCAACATTACTCCCAAGGAGTGGCCCACATAGGGCCGAACATATAGTAGGCCCACGACCTCACACAAGGGCCTAATATACATCACGATGGGCCTCATTACATCGCAATGCACCTAATACACATCATAATGGCCACATACAATCTCAATGGGCTAAATACTTCACAATGGGCCTCACGCCTGGCTCCAAATACATCACGATGGGTCTCATATAAATCAAGTGGGCCTCATCATCGGGCCGCACAAAGGACCCTCATATACACAACAGGTGAGCCCTACTTATGGGCCTCAAATACATAACATGTGGGCCCTACACATGGGTCTCGTATGCATCAAATGGGCCACGTATTTGGGTCTTAAATACATCAACTGGGCCATGCGTCATGGGACCTAATACACTTCACAATGGGCCGCACGATAAGGGCCTAATACACATCATAATGGGCCTCTTGTTCATCAAGTCGGGCCTCATCATATGGGCCTCATATACGCCAAGTGGGACGCATCAACGGGCCGCACTAATGGACATCATATACGGTTAAGTGGGCTGCATCAATGGGCCGCACTAATGGACCTCATGTCCACTACAAACGGCCTCAAGTGGGAGCTTGGATTACATCCAAAATCATTTTAATAGTGGCAGGTGCAACATGAGTATCACTGGACACTATCATTCTATGGGGCCATGGCCCACTAATGATGATCAGCACTGTCCAAGTATTGTCTAGGTAAATCAGCACCATCCAAACATTGTTCAGCACTGTCCAGCACAATCTGGATGGTGTGGATGAAATAGTTACATTATGGTGGTGTCCATTGATCTGATCAGATGGACAACTTGTGTAGATCACATACATCCGAGGTGGGTCCCACCAGGAAAACAGATGGACAACATTGAAGAAACACATATATCATGGTGGAGTCCCAAAGCTGCTGGATGTTGGTCCAGCAATGTCCGTTGATGGACAAACGGTAGAGAAGAAACGCATATATCAGGTGGGTCCACGTGGTGTGGCCCACCCATAATATACAAATACATATATATTTTATATAATATTATTTATTTGAATATTATTATTATTATTATTACTATCTTGTTCTGTAGGTCAGTAGTGTCCAACATCCATGTGATGGATGGCATGGATGGAATACCAATATCAGTGGGGTCCACAAAGAGGGACGGTCAAGATCAAAACAGACCTCATGGCAGTCCACAGCACCGTCCAGAAGTCTAAACGATGTGGATGGAAGCACATACATCACGATCAGGCCCCACAGGACTGCTGGCATAAAATGCAGCCCCATGGGGGTCCCAAGTGTCACGTGCAACATGCTCAGCATGTGCAGCACCGTCTCAGCTGGACGGTGTAGATATACACAATCATGGTGGGGTCCATACGGATGGCTGGATAATGCACATCATCATGGTGGCCCACGGAACTACTGACGGATGGGCTGGATGGTTACATAATCACAGTGGCCCGTCATTCATCAAAACAGATGGACGATCTGGATGACACGCATACATGATAGGGTCCATAGAAGGGTGAGCCACCCTAAGGACAGGCTGATAATTGTTTTTCCCTTTCATGCAGTCTAATAGCATTGCTGCTGGGTGCTTGAGCCTAGATGGTCAGGATCAGGTGGGCCGTGGCCTGAACAAAATGGATGGACGTGTGGATGTGGAACACACGTCATGGTGCGTCCAGCACATGCACATCAAGGTGGGTCCATGTGGTGGCCCACCAAAGCTTTGGATCAACTTGATATTTGTATTTTCCTTTATCCAGGCCTGTTCCCTATGGGAGTCGAAACTGCCAAGGCCTCAGACACGGATTCTGATGGAATACCGGTCGATCGGCAAAACCGCTCGGCCACGAAAGAATGGGAAGCACCAGAATCAAACAAAACGTGAGTGACGCAAGTAGAAACAAGAAGAATACCCCCGATGACTCTGTCGGTCAACGACTGCCGGTCCTAGCCTGGCGCCTGCTGCGAAGAATAAAATCGGCCCTGAGCTGGTATGGGAAGTAAACTGGAAGACTGCGAATCCTGAATCTGTGCTTGCTGAGCTACAATACACACTCGACCCAGGGACTGAACAGACGGATATCCCCTCTTGTACTGCTGTTGTTGTCTCTGCTGGGGAGGTTTGCTTGGCTGCCTCTACTGCTGAGGAGGTGCCCTAGGAGCGGTGGCTGGAAGCTGCGCTCTCTGCTGCTGCTGCTGCTGAGGAGGACGAGGAGGAGGCAACTGCGGTGGCTTCTGCTACTGTATGGGGAGAGGGCAATTGCGCCTTCGATGCCTGGCTTGTTCACAACCGAAGCAAACACCGGAAAAGGGGCCGGAAGAGGAAGCGGCTGGCAGTGATGATGATGATGAAGATGCTATTGTCTGAGCCGCGGGCTTTCTAAACTCTGATCTGCCCCTCCATTTCTGTGACGGTGTTGTCTGAAACTGCCGGCTGGTGCTCTCCTCTTCCGGTCTCCACCGGAACTCTACTCTCTCGATCTTTAGGTCATAGCTCAGTCCTCCTCATAAACCAATGCCCGATAGACAACCTGATTGAACATCTCCAAACAATGTCCCACCACACGGCTACGAAGGGCAGGACGCAAGCCAGTCACAAAATGACGAGCCCTCATCTTCTCATTAGGGTCATAGCCCAGTCTTCCTCATAAACCAACACCTGATGGACAACCTCATTGAACGTCTCCAAGCAATGTCCCACCACACGGCTACGAAGGGTAGGACGCAAGCCAGTCACAAAACGACGAGCCCTCATCTTCTCATCTCAGGTGAGATAAGAGCAAATCTAGACAAGGCCAATAAACGGGCCTCATACTGTGACACTGACAAATCATCCTGAATTAGGGTCTCAAACTCAATCACCCTCTGTATTTGAACGTGCTCGGGGAAGAATTTCTGGTCGAAACGGACCACAAATTCCTCCTAGGTCCAAATAAAAATTGGCCCGGCCATCCGGGACACGGATGACCACCAATGATAGGCCTCACCCTGAAGAAGATAGGTTGTAAAGGATACCCTTTGATCTACTGGACACTGCATAGTGTCAAAAATCCTCGTGATCTCAGTGCACCATGCCTCAACGGCAGATGGGTTGGGATCACCCCTAAATCTCGGAGGGTCATGCTATCCAAACTATCTGAAAATAGTGCTAACGTGCGATAAATCACTCTGATCAGAAACTGGAGCGGCAGTAAGCTAACGAGTTTGCAACGCAATAACGACAAGCTACTGAAAATCCTCAGCACCTATAGGCACTATCGGAAAAGTAGGAGCTGCACTCACCTAGGGCAAAGGTACGGGTGTGGCTGACGGAACAGGAGCCTCTATAACTGGAACAACAGGTTGAGAAGGGGGGATCGGTGGGGGAGCTGTAGCAACTGGAGGAATGGGCGCTACAGGCTCAACTGGAGAAAAAGGCTGAATCGGGACCTTAAGAATCAGATCCTCTACGACGGAAGCGGGATGCACTCAAGTAGAACGGGTATCATGAGTGCCTTATCCACGGGCACCACGACCACGGTACCACGTCTAGGTGGCATCATCTACAAAATAATAATGACGTAAGGAATCAAAACAATTACAGGCTCATTACAAAGCGAAAGAAGGATCTCGGACACTACTTGTCCTATTCTCTTAGCAAACATGTGACGTTATCCTGAGTTATTCTAGAATTACTTGCTATGCTCTGATACCAACTCCCGTCACGCCCAAGACTCAGTAACTAGACTCACAAGGAACTCGATATCCGGTTCTAGCCGCAACAACCTCCGCAGTATCCCATTCTCGGCTCTTGAGGCAGGTTCCGATCTTGGGATCCTACAAGGACGATTTTCATAATAGTATAATCATTTCAAATACAAGCATATCCAAGATCACAACAAGCATATCTGAGAATAACAATGGTACACATCATAAAATCCACTGTGAATTTGAACTTTTACAAGTACAAAGCAGGAAAGGAATATATCTGATAGCAAAAGAAGTTGGAAGAAGATCTGCAACACTGGAGGTCCTCAGTTCAACTCTAAAAGCTCTGCCGCTACAATGCTGACCTAAGATCACCTGCACACATCAATCGTGCATAAGCTTATAAAAGCTTAAAGGGTGGTGAAGGTGTGTGACAATGGTGAACAGAAGAATAATAGGAGATACAGGAGGGGGAACATGATCAATGATAATATGACTAGCCTTACCAAGGCTTAACATGAATACAATATAATGAGTACTGGGCGCCTTACCAAGGCGATGCATAAGGGGGGCTTATACAGCCGATGTGAATGTAATGCGATGCGAGGTGATGCCAGTGCTCTTATCCAATACACATATCAAGTACATTCTCAATCCTAAGGAAATCATCGGGGTCCGTTACACTTCTGGATGACTGCCGCTCTCCAGACCCGCACAGTTAAACGAGCAAAAGAGACCTCACTACTCGCCTGTGAACAACCAATCACCAACAAGGCTCGACGGCAGCGGACCCATTTACGATCTGGTCAAACTCAGCCTAGCAATACCTTCTTATACCAGGCGGGTAAGGCCACACCCCTACCTAACCGACTACACGACAGTGGGAGTCGCAGCCTAATGGTATAAGGCTCTCGTGCGTTCATAGTTTTCACTCAGTCACGGCGTTAGGGCAGATCCTTAGTACCATGGAAGTTTTGAAAATTTTACCCATGGGCATCTTATGCACCCTGTATGCTCAAGTAACATTTCTAGTGTCCACACATACGATCATTCACGAATGTCCCTGTAGAGGCAAGGCCCTAATGAAGTAAGGGCAATATCATCATGAAATGCGATGCCAATGCATGAGTCACGAATACAGATCATACACTAACTTCAAGCACTCGATGTGCACAAGGGGAGAAACTCCATCCCTCTATCATGTCGACCCAATGACCACACACAATACAATCCATTCATGTAGATGATGCATATGGGTCATAATGGTGTAAACACGCTACTCGGCGATGTTGATGTGGATCATACTCCTCCTTCTCGAGGAGGGACAGGGTCTAAATATACAAACAAGTACTCTAAGGAGAAGTCCCCTAGTGGGGGGCCCAACACTTTGTGATAGCCTACAAGCTAAGAGGTCATAAGCCCAAGGAAGAAGCGGTCCTAATCAAGGGCCCAAGGTGGACCTTCAACCACCTATAGGAACTGCAACGATGATGCAAACAAGATGGCATAGGTCTTGGGTCGATCCGAATCAGGTCTATGTGACCAGACTTAAGGATGACTGTAAACACAATCCAAGGGTCGCGGGTCGCCAAAATTCGACCGGTAGGACTGCAGGATCACAAGAAATGAAATGCATACTCACACACACATACATGCATATGCAGGAACTTGGGTTGGGTCTTACACGAGGCTAACCTTGCGAGGGCGTCGACGCATGAATTGTCTATTCTTGGTATTTAATTGATAGTGCAGCTTTAAAACCTTTTTATCAACTTCCTGGCCTCGACCAGGTAAGCCACCATCCTCGTCTCCTTAGCTTCATATTCAGTGGAGATATGATTAACCACCAACTGAGAGTCGCATCGCACCTCGAGGGACTGGAACCCCAGATTGGCTGTCAATCTGAGTCCAGCCAACAGGGCCTTATACTCCGCTTCATTGTTAGAGGCTTTGAAACTGAGTCTTATTGCATATTGGATAGGTGTAGAGTCAGGCACGACTAGGACAATCTCTGCCCCAGTGCATTTGGCGTTTGACGTTTGACGACCCATCCACAAAGAGAGTTCATCTCGGTTCTGACACTGTATCTTGATTGGTTGGAGGAGCGGGTGAAGAAGTTGTCTCTACTTCGGCGCTTGTCCCCCTTCACTTGAAGCAGTGAACTCTGCAATGAAGTCGGCCACAGCTTGGCCATTTATCACGGTCCTCTGTCAGAACTGGATATCAAACTCTCCGAGTTCAATTATAAGACCTGTACCGTAGTCCATACCGTTTCGTATGCTTCTGCGGTCCTTCCGGTCGAATTCTGGCAACCTTCACACCATATCTGACATTTACACGCGATCCTAAGCTGAGACCTGCATACCAAAGTTGGCTCAACCCGAAACTTGTATCTTAGCGACCGCGCCGTCACCGCGGTTCCAACGCCGTGACTCGCACACAGAACCGATACCCAAGCCAGGAGATGTGGGCGTGCCTTCATCCGAAGAAACGCCGCGCGTTGCGATTATCGAAGGAATCTCTACATCATGTCCCATCAATCAATGTCAAGTACAACCAGACCTCAAGTACAAGCCTCATCCCTCCCTTTTCAAAATTCAACTCTCTCTCTCTCTCCCCACACCATCCCTCTTTTACTCCATTTTCAACCACAACCATACCTCCCATCACCTTTTTCTTACAACTACCACATCACCCATCCTTATCATCCCAACACTTCTCTCTCTCTCCCTCATTTCTCAAAAATATCTCCCAAGCAATATCCCACGTCCAACCTCCCTCTCTTCCAAACCACAAGTGTGGCCCACCCTCTCATCTCTCATCCACACCATTAAAATCCCATCAACCACCATCAAAAGTGAAGGCAAGGAGCATAGAAGGCTAAGGGAGCAAGGAGGAGGCCTAGAGGTGGGTGATCCATCGTTTATTTCAACTTTAAGGGCCCACTTGTTGTGGGACCCACTTGATGTATGCATTGTATTTAGGAGGGCCCAATAGTGGCGGGGTCCCTTCCCTTCGCGTGTCACTATCTCTCTCTATCTATCTTTCCCTAGAATGATGTGGGCCCCACCGAATCATGTTAAATCTACTCCATCCATCAAACGGTGTGGCCCACCACATTTCAGGTGAAATCCACCATCCATTTTGGGATGGTGGGAACTCCCACATGCTATATATTATGTTTATTATATATATATAGCATATATATATGCATGGTGGGCCATGTACATGTGGGACCCACCATGGTGCACGTGTTTGTATCAACACTGCCTAGTGTCCAAGGACGCTGGATGCGGCTCCACCATGAAGCATGGATTGACGTGAGGGGTAGGTGGCTAACAGTGAAGTGTAAACTGACATGGGGTGTACTGGGCTTGGGATGGGCCATGCATGTAGGCCCCACCTTGATGTATATATATAATCCGATCTGTCCATTCCATTCTCCAGCTCATTTTAGGCGTTGAGCCGAAAAATGAAGCTGATCCCATTTCCTGGTGGGCCATACCATAGGAAATAGCAGTATTACTATTGAAACCCACTTTGATCCTCCTATTCACCAAAAACACGTTGCATATTGGTCTCATTTGGTCGATCATGGGCCATAGAATCCAATGGCTGGGTCTGACCAATCTGATGTGGGCCCTACCCTGGAAAAAATGCAGAAAAATAGTTTTTTTTAAAAAAAACTAAACATTAGGCAGCAGCAGGCGTTGCTGCCGCTGACACTCTAGACGCACGGCGTCCTAAGGGCGGACGGACTGGCCCTTATGGCCCCAGCTGTGGGCCCCACCGTGATGCGTTTTGAACATTAACACCGTGCATTTAAGGTGTCCCCTTTAAATTATGGGATATCCCAAAAATCAGCCGTATATGGAACTCAAGTGGGCCACACCATCTAAAATCATGTGAAGACATGCCTAAAACATATAAAATCACTTGGTGAGGCCTATCTGAAATTTGGATGCGGCTGAAACTTGGTCTGAACCCTCAGCCAAGTGGGACACACATAATGGGTGGGCCGGATTTGTGAACCACATTACGGTGGGCCCCTGACCATGACCTTATGAAAAGTTTAGATGGCAATAAACATCATCGTGGGGCCCTGGTCAGTTTGGATGACAAATAAATATTACAGTGGGCCCCATGGCCACGTGACCCTATCAACAGGTTGTATGGCAAATGAACATTCCAATGGGCCCCATGGCCACGTGACCTTATCAACAAGTTGTATGGCAAATAAACATTACAGTGGGCCCCAGTTTCTCCCCTGGTCCACGCAACCTCATGAACAGTTTGGGTGGAAAATAAACATTACAGTGGGCCCAGGTTCGGTAGAAAATAAACCTCTGTTATCCGTGTGGCAGGACCTGATTATGTCTGGACATGGGAGGACTTTATCGACTGATTCGAGAAGCAATACTTCCCTGACCACATTCGACGTCAGAGAGCACTGGAGTTTGAGACTCTGGTGCAAGGGGACATGACCGTGGCACAGTACGTGGCCCATTTTGTGGCGCTATCGAGGTTCGCGCCATATATGGTTGATGATGAGGGGCAGAAGGCCCACCGTTTTGAGAACGGCTTACGTTACAGTCTTCAAGGACGTGTGATTGGACACGAGCTTTCGACTTTCTAGGCAGTAGTGCGAAGGGCCCAGATTTATGAGACTGAGTGGGCCAGCTCACAGAGCGACCGAGATCAGAGGAGGGGTTAGAATCGGAAGAGGCGGGCCCCCCTCTAATATCTCCCAGCAGCATCGACGACCACAGAGGTACAGGAGCCACCCACCTGCTAAGGCACCAGCAACACCTTCAGTGCCACCCAAGCAGCCATTTACAGGAATTTATTTTGGATGTGGTGGGATAGGGCACCGCCTGTCTGAGTGCCCTCGCCCTCATCTGCAGCAGTCGAGAGGGCCACAGTAGCCTCCAGCACAATAGCGACCCCATCAGTAGAGACCGCAACCACCTCAGTCGTTGAGGCCTCAGCAGCAGTAAAGACAGCAGTACAGGCTGTCGCAGAGGCAGCAGCAACACCAGGGACCTTAGAGGGGACAGCCACCTTCCCAGCCATCTCAGGCTAGGTTCTACGCGGCTCAGTAGGATCCGCAGTCATCTAGAGGAGTCATTGAGGGTATTCTTTCTGTCTCCACATGTATCGCATGTGTACTGTTTAATTCCGGTGCATCGCAATCATTCATGTCCGAGAATTTTTGTCATTCGACTGGATTACCGATAGAGTCTGCTCGCGAGGGGTTAACTGTGTCGACGCCCTTGGGGAAGACCACAGTATTGGGCCATTTCTATTCATCTTGTCCGATTTTAGTTGGTGATATCTTTTTGCCCGCCGATTTATTTGTGCTGCTAATGTCAGATTTCAACGTCATCCTAGGCATGGATTGACTTGCTGAGTACCAAGCCGTGTTGGACTATTCTGCGAGGACCATCACATTCTTTATACCCGGCCTACCACAGTTTCAATTTGTCACCAAGCTTAGAGGAGAGTCGTTGTCATGCTTGATGTCCAGCATCGTCAAGGAGCCTATTACCATTTGTATTGATTAGTGGCCGGTTGTTTGCAATTTCCCCGACATGTTTCAAGAGATTTTGGGATTGCCGCCACGCCGTCATATTGAGTTCCAAATAGATCTTGTGTCTGGTACTGCACCTATCTCGAAGGCCCCGTACCGTATGACACTGATGGAGTTGTGTGAGCTGCAGTGGCAGTTGGATGAATTGCGTGAGTTAGGATTCATTCGTCTGAGCAGTTCAACTTGGAGAGCATCGGTACTCTTCATTAGGAAGAATGATGGTTCGTTGAAGCTCTGCGTGGATTACTGCGAGCTTAACCGGGTCACAATCGAGAACAAGTACCTACTCTCGAGGATAGACGACTTATTTGATCAGCTGCAGGGTGCACAGTTCTTTTCGAAGATTAACCTGCATTCTGGTTATCATCAAATTCATGTCCAAGAGGAGGACATCCTGAAGATGGCTTTCAGGACACGTTACGGTCATTTTGAGTTTCAGGTCATGTCCTTCGGGCTGACTAATGCACCCGTGATTTTCATGCAGTTGATGAACGAGGTCTTCCATCCATATCTCAATCAGTTTGTTGTGGTCTTCATCGACGACATTCTGATATATTCAAGGACCCGTGGGGACCATATGCAACATCTAAAAATCACTTTGTAGACCCTCCGTGCCCACCAGCTGTACGTGAAACTGGAGAAGTACGAGTTCTGGCAGGAGAATGTGAGATTCCTCGGTCACGTGGTGACAAGGGAGGGTGTAGCAGTAGACCCCTTGAAGGTTGAGGCAGTGCGTCAGTGGGACCAGCCCACGACTACATCCGAGATCCACAGTTTTCTTGGGTTATCGGAATACTATCGGCGTTTCATTGAGGGCTTCTCCCGTATCGCAGCCCCGTTGACCAGGTTGACTCGGAAGGGCGTAAAGTTTATTTGGAGTGACGCCTGTGAGCGAGCATTTATGGAGCTGAAGGATCGTCTGACGTGTACTCCTGTCCTCACTCTTCCCTCTGGGAGTGATGGATTTATTGTATTTACCGATGCCTCACGTATTGGTTTAGGTGTTGTCCTTATGCATTACAGCAGGCTTGTAGCCTTCGCATCTTGTCAGCTCAAGGTCCATGAGCTGAACTACCCCATGCATGATTTGAAGCTGGCAGCAGTTGTCTTTGCATTGAAGGTGTGGAGACACTATTTCTATGAGGTTAGGTTCGAGCTCTTCTCCGACCATAAGAGCTTGAAGTATCTATTCTCTCAGTCCGAGCTGAACATAAGACAGAGACGCTGGATGGAGCTTTTGAAGGACTATGACTTTGACCTCCAGTACCACCCAAGTAAGGCGAATGTGGTAGGAGATGCCCTCAGCCGTCAGCCACGAGGCCTGATGACACATATGATGATTCAAGAGTGGAGGATGCTTAAGTTTGGTCTGCAGTCTTCTATCGTTCAGCTATTGAGCCTGTTGATTCAACCCTATCTTGTCACAAGTGTGATCGAGGCTCAGCAGACAGATGAGTCGTTACAGGATTACTGAGTAGAGGCAGCATCTGAGAGTCAGACAAATTGGCAGATTGGTGCTGATGGTAGACTTCATTTCAGAGGCCGATTGTGTGTCCCGGATATTCCTGAGTTGCGCAGAGATCTTATGACCGAGGCACATCAATCGCGGTTTTCTATCCACCCTGACTCGATGAAGATGTATCGTGATATGAGTCGACAGTATTTTTGGGTGGGGATGAAGTGCCAGATCCCCGGTTTTGTGGCCAAGTGTGACTTATGCCAGCGTGTCAAGGCCGATCATCAGAGACCCCCTAGTCTATTGCAGCCTTTGAGCGTCCCGATATGGAAGTGGGAGCACGTATCTACAGATTTTATTATGGGTTTGCCGATAACTCAACACGGTCATGATGCCATCTAGGTCGTCGTTGATCGTCTGACGAAGTCGGCACATTTTCTTGCGATTCGTGCAACTTGGCCTTTGGACCGACTTACGAGAATATTCATCGAGAAGATTATGAGACTGCACGGCGTTCCAATCTCGATCGTTTCTGACCAAGATCCGAGGTTCACGTCTCAGTTTTGGAGGACCTTTCAGAGAGCTATGGGCACTGAATTGCAGCTCAGCACCACATACCATCCACAGACCGATGGTCAGACCGAGAGGGTCAACCAGATCCTTGAGGATATGCTTCGGGCCTGCGTGATTGACTTCGGGGGTAGCTGGGATGAGCATCTGCGATTTGCTAAGTTCGCATACAACAACAGCTATCAGGCGACCATTGGCATAGCTCCTTTTGAGGCATTGTATGGCAAACCGTGCAGATCTCCGAGTTGTTGGACCGAGGTCGGAGAGCGGCATCTCCTAGGTCCCGAGCTTGTGCAGTAGATGTAGAGGTTATCGATATCATCAAGCAGAGGATGCGCACAACTCAGAGCCGGTAAAAGAGTTTTTCTGATCCCTGGCGTAGTCCCTTGGAGTTTGATGTAGGGAACCGTGTGTATCTTAAGGTCTTGCTCATGAAGGGTGTAGTTTGATTTGCAGCGAAGGACAAGCTTGCCTCGAGATTCATAGGACCTTTCAAGATCACTGAGTGCATTGGCGTTATGGCCTATCGGCTTGCCTTATCATCTCAGTTGTCTGGCGTCCACAACATTTTTCACATCTCTATGTTGAGGAAGTGTGGGTTAGACGTAGTTCCTGTTATTGATTGGTAGCCGTTGGAGGTTCGTGAGGACGCTTCTTACATCGAGTAGCCAGTTCGTATCCTTGATCGGAAGGAGCAGGTCCTTCGGCCCAAGTTCATTCCCTTAGTGAAGGTTCAGTGGGGTCACCATTCCATTGATGAGGTGTCTTGGGAGCGCGAGGCCGAGACTCAAGAGCGCTACCCCATCTCTTTAATGATTGATTACATGTTGTATCTTGTATGATGTCTACAATTTTATATGACGATACCATATTTTCTCTTCTATTATGAGTTATGTTTTCTTGCGATGATTTTACAAATTTCAAAGGTAAAATTTTTATTTGGATGAGAGAGTTGTAAGACCTGTACCCTAGTCCATACCGTTCTATATGCTTCTGCGGTCCTTCCGGTCGAATTTCGACAACCTTCGCACCGTATCCGACGTTTGCGCACGATCCTAAGCTGAGACCTGCATACCGAAGTTGGTTCAACTCGAGACTTGTATCTTAGCGACCGCGCCGTCATCGCGGTTCCAATGTCGCGACTCGCGCACCAAACCAATACCCAGGGCAGGGGATGTGGGCGTGCGTTCATTCCAAAGAAACGTCGCGCGTTGCGATTATCGAAGGAATCTCTACGTCATGTCCCATCAATCAATCAATCAATGTCAAGTACAACCATACCTCAAGTACAAGCCCTATCCCTCCCTTTTCAAAAGTCAACTCTCTCTCTCCCCTCACCATCCCTCTTTTACCCCATTTTCAACCACAACCATATCTCCCACACCTTTTTCTTACAACCACCACATCACCCATCCTTATGATCCCATCACTTCTCTCTCTCCCTCATTTCTCAAAAATCTCTCCCAAGCAGCATCCCACGTCCAACCTCCCTCTCTTCCAAACCACAAGTGTGGCCCACCCTCTCATCTCTCATCCACACCATCAAAATCCCATCAACCACCATCAAAAGTGAAGGCAAGGAGCATAGAAGGCTAAGGGAGCAAGGAGGAGGCCTAGAGGTGGGTGATCGATCATTTATTTCAACTTTAAGGGCCCACTTGTTGTGGGACCTACTTGATGTATGCATTGTATTTGGGAGGGCCCAATAGTGGCGGGGTCCCTCCCCTTCACGTGTCACTCTCTCTCTATCTTTCCCTAGAATGATGTGGGCCCCACCGAATCATGTTAAATCTACTCCATCCATCAAACGGTGTGGCCCACCACATTTCAAGTGAAATCCACCATCCATTTTGGGATGGTGGGAAGTCCCACATGCTATATATTATGTTTATTTTATATTTATATATATAGCATATATATATGTGCATGGTGGGCCATGTACATGTGGGACCCACCATGGTGCATGTGTTTATATCAACACTGCCCAGCGTTCAGGGACGCTAGACGCGGCTCCACCATGAAGCATGGATTGACGTGAGGGGTGGGTGGCTAACAGTGAAGTGTAAACTGACATGGGGTGTACTAGGCTTGGGATGGGCCATGCATGCAAGCCCCACCTTGATGTATATATATAATCCAATTCATCCATTCCTGGTGGGCCATACCATAGGAAATAGCGGTATTACCATTGAAACCCACTTTGATCCTTCTATTTGCCAAAAACATGTTGCATATTGGTCTCATTTGATCGATCATGGGCCATAGAATCCAATGGCTGGATCGGATCGATCTAATGTGAGCCTTACCCTGGAAAAAACGTAGAAAAATAGTTTTAAAAAAAACTAAACTAAACATTAGGTAGCAGCAAGCGCTGCTGCCGCTGACACTCTAGACGCACGGCGTCTTAGGGGTAGACGGGCTGGCCCTTATGGCCCCAGCTGTGGGCCCCACCGTGATGCGTTTCAAACATCAACACCGTGCATTTAAGGTGTCTCCTTTAAATTATGGGATATCCCAAAAATCAGCCGTATACGGAACTTAAGTGGGCCACACCATCTAAAATCATGTGAAGACATGCTTAAAACATATAAAATCACTTGGTGGGGCCTATCTGAAATTTGGATGCGGCTGAAACTTGGTTTAAACCCTCAGTCAAGTGGGACACACATAATGGGTGGGCCGGATTTGCGAACCACATTACGGTGGGCCCCTGACCGTGACCATATGAAAAGTTTGGATGGCAATAAACATCACCGTGGGCCCCTGGTCAGTTTGGATGACAAATAAATATTACAGTGGGCCCCATGGCCACGTGACCCTATCAACAAGTTGTATGGCAAATGAACATTCCAGTGGGCCCCATGGCCACGTGACCCTATCAATAAGTTGTATGGTAAATAAACATTACAGTGGGCCCTAGTTTCTCCCCTAGTCCACGCAACCTCATGAACAGTTTGGGTGGAAAATAAACATTACAGTGGGCCCAGGTTGGGTAGAAAATAAACATTTCAGTGGGCCCAGGTTGGGTGGAAAATAAACATTACTGTGGGCCCCAGGTCTGAGTGACCTTATCAATGGAATGGATGGAAAATAAACATTATGGTAGGCCCCACATGGGACCCACTTAAGTATGTATTGTAATCCACACCCTCCATTAGTGTGGGCCCCACCATGATGCATGTGTTTCATTCAAATTGTCCAATCATTTTGAAAATTATTTTAAGGCCATGCGATGAGGCCCATCTTGGCGTATTTGTGGGTCGTTCATTGAGGCCCACTTTGATTTGTATAAGGCCCATTGTTGAGGCCCACCTTAAATTGTATAAGACCCATTGTTATGTGTGCAAGGCTCATTGCAATGTACATATGGCCCGTATATGAGGCCCATATGATTAAGCCCATCTTAATGTAGTTATGGCCCATCCACTGATATATATATATATATATATATATATATATATATATTATATGAGGCTCATGTTATGAGGCCATTTGATGTATTAGAGGCCCATGGGTCGAGGCCCAATAGGACGTACATAAGGCCATTGTAGTGTGATTTTCGCCATGGTATATGTGTCGACCCTTATAGTGGACTATGCTTTGGGAGCAATGTTGGTTTGATATCCACATTGCAAGGATGATGTTGGTTAAATGTCCACATTGTCACTCTCCCTAGGGCCCTTTGATAAGCCCATACCTGTAACGTGTAGGCCGTCTAGGCCCATCTTCATTTTGATCAGAGCCCATCACCACATAACATGCTTAGTATATATTCATAATTCATGATCATATGCATCATATGTATGCCTGATGTGAGGATTGACTAATCATTGCACATGCCTTCGGGTAGATTGTTTATGGACTCCCTGATAGGCGGAGTTGCCCTACATGAGCGTATGGTATGCACAGGATTGTTACATGTTTGAAGTATGATTCATGCACTTGCATTTATGTGATTGTGATTATTGTATGCCCTAGCGACATCAGGGCCATAGCCTCCACAAACACATCGTGGTTGGCTGGATTGGATATCGAAAATATTGTTACTAAGCATTAGGGCGCCATAGATGTCCCTGGGTGAAAATCCCTAAACCCGATGATACTAGAGGATGACTCCAACGTCGAGACCGAATGGATATATGAGCGCACAAGGGTCGAATACCAGGAGGCCGCGTCTCCCACTGTGTCGTGGTCTGTTGGAAAGGGGTATGGCCTTACTCGCCCGAGGGTAGGGGACAATACTAAGCTCAGTTTGACCAGCTTGTGAATGGGTCCACTATTGACGTGCCGGGTAGGTATTAGCAAACTATTGGCCAGGCGGATAGTGAAGTTTCTTACGCTCACTTGGACTGTGCAGCTCGGAGAGCGACAGTGCCATTTGGAGTATACTAAACCCTGGTGATTATCCAGAATGAGAACTGTACTGATACATGATAAGGATTGCCATGCTTGAGTTACATCTCACATCGCATGGCCGTGTTATGGCCGATGGCATTCATATCTTGCACTACATAGCCTTGGTACGGCTGATTGCATTCATGTACTCATCACCATGATTCCACATTACTCTGACCTTACATTCTGAGCACGCTTATATTGCGCACACACTTACACCACCCTCTAAGCTTTCTATAAGCTTATGCACGATCGATGCGTGCAGGTGACGTCAGGACACAGTCGCAGCCATAGTCTCGCCGCAGTTGGAGCGTGCAGCCGAGCTTCTGGAGTTTTGTTACTTTCACTATATTGTATTTTCCTTTCATACGCATTGTACTTAAAAGTTTTTGATCATAGTGAATTTTGTGATGGTGTTCTTGTGGTTATTGTTAATGGGTTATGTTTATGGTTATACTCATTATGAATTCAATTGATATTAGAAATCCTCCTTATAGCATCCTAGGATCGAAACTTGGTAAATGGGTGCTGGGAGCTGAGAATGGGGTTCTACGAAGGCTATCGACGCTGGATTCGACAATCGAAAATTTTGTGAGCCCAGTTTCCTAGTTCAGGGCGTGACATCAATCGCCCACTTAATTAGCCAACCTGATAACTCAGGCTTTTGAAGGACTTGCCTGAGGAGAGAGTTGGTCAAGACGATGATGGAATGGGCCTGGAAGTACCAGCGTAACCTCCGAGCCGAGACAATTAGGCAGAGTGTTAACTTCTCCAAAGTCGGGTACCTCGTCTCAACAGGCACCATTGCTTTGCTCACATAGTACATAGGGAGCTGCTTGTCCCCCCACATCCCTGATTACTACGGAGCTAATGGTCGCGACCTAGACTGTCAAATACAAGAACAAGGACTCGCCCTCTTTAAGCTTGGACAGTAAGGGCGGTGAGCCCAGATACTGCTTCAGCCGATGGAAGGCTTGCTCATATTCTGATGTCAACTCGGCTTTCTTATGACCCTTCAGCTGCTGAAAGAAGGGGAGACATTTGTCCGTGGCTCTGGATATGAACCGTCCGAGCACTGCTACCCATCCGGTGAGACATTATATCTCTTTTATTGTCCGAGGCGAGCTCATATTGAGGAGCGCCTTAATCTTGTTGGGGTTTGCTTCAATGCCCCGCTGACTGACTTGAAATTCGAAGAATTTGCCAGAGTCGACTCCGAAGGCACATTTCGTGAGATCCAGTTTCATACGGTATTCTCACAGGATGGAGAAGGTCTCTCTGAGATCCGCTAGGTGATCGGATGCCCTGATGCACTTGACAAGCATGTCGTTAACATAAACCTCTAGAGTGTGTCCTATCTACTTGGCGAACATCTGGTTCACCAATCTCTGATACGTAGCCCTAGCGTTCTTCAGGTCGAATGACATAACCCGGTAACAGTAGAGCCCCTCGTCGATGACAAAGGTAGTCTTCTACCTATCTGGGGGGTACATCGATATCTAGTTATATTCGAAATAAACATCCAGGAAGGAGAGTAGTTCATGCCCAGCCGTACTGTCTACCAGCTGGTCGATTCAAGGAAAGGAGAAACTATCCTTGGGACTGGCCTTGTTCAGGTTTGAGTAGTCCACACAAACTCGCCACTTCTCGTTTGCTTTCTTGACGAGGACCACATTTACAACCCAATCTGAATAGTTTACCTCCTCGATGAAGTCGACGCTGAGGAGGTTAAAGACCTCGTTGGCAATAGCTGCATATCGCTCGGCGTCAAATGCTCTCCTCTTCTGTTTTACTGGCTTGTGATTTGGGTCCACATTCAGCCTATGGACCATGACATCGGGAGAGATTCCTAGCATGTCCTCATGTGACCATGCGAAGACGTCTCTTTGCTGCTGCAGGAAGGCCAGCGTTTAAGACCATTACTCGGAATTCAATGACATGTCGAGCTGAACAGTTTTGTTTGGATCTGATTCATCAAGCGGCACGGCCTCCAAATCCTCCACGGATGAATCCTCTGTAAGACCCCTGGGATCGAGAACATTAATGGTGAGGGCCTGCTTTACTGACCCTTTCCTCACTGCTATCGCATAACATTTTTACGCTTCGCGCTGATCGCCTTGGAGATAACCTATTCCGCCCTCGGTGGGAAACTTTATCATTAGATGGTATGTGGACACGACCGCCCTCATTGCATTGAGGGAGGGTCTGCCCAAGATGACGTTGTGTACTAACAGCACATTAACAATAAGGAAGTCCACCAGAAGGGTGACTTGATGCCATCCTTCTCCCGCAGTCACGGGGAGGGAGATGACTCCCTCAGAGATCACCCTTTCTCCGGCAAAGCCGTGCAAAGGGGTCTTCACAGGTTTAAGGCGTGACCTTGGAATCAACATTCTTTCGAAGGCCTCCAAGTAGATGATATCAGCCGAGCTCCTCGTGTCGACCAGGATGCGGTAAACCTTGTGGTTGGCTATGGTCATTGCTATCACCAAGGCATTATCTAGCGGATGCTGGATTCCTCGCGTATCGTCTTCCGTGAAGGTCATGCTGCAGGAGTTGGCTCAGAGCTCTTTCTTTGGCCTCTTGGTCATGTGGACGTAGTGCTCCGGATCAGACTTCTGAGAATGGGCTTGACGAGCCATGTTTGAGTCTCCTCCACCTGATGAACCGCTAAAGATGGTACGAATTTCGACCGGTTCTTTTGTAGTTTTGCTTGGCTGCTCTTCTCTCTGAGCTGATTTCTCCTCTTTGGTATATCAGCGCAGATGACCCTTACGGATAAGGGTCTCGATCTCGTCCTTGAGATCCACGCAGTCACTTATGTTGTGATCGTGGTCATGATGGAACCGACAGTATTTGCGCTTGTCTCGACGCTCTGCGTCAGCTTTCATACAAACGGGCCAATTCAGGAGTTTCTGACCCCTGATGTCCAGCGGTATCTATTCTGTAGACGTGTTAAGGGGAGTGTAAGAATGAAACTTGCCCTCAAGCTTCCTCTCGGCCTACGATCACGAGGAACATAGTCGTCTGATTTCTTGTTGGATGACTGGGGCTTTTCGTTCCTCAGCTTCTTCCCTTTAGTCGACGGCTCCGCTACTTAGATATTTTTGCGGGAGTTGGAGAACTCCTCAACATTAGTGTATTTCTGAGCTCTGGTGACGAGCTCGGCCAACGTCTTCGGCAGGTTCTTTCCAATGGAGAAGGTAAACTTTCCCTCTTTTAGTCCGCTGAACATGGCAAAGAGAACCATTTTATCATCATAATCCTCTACCTGTAATGTGTAACATCCTTGATTTTCACTGTTTTGAATTTCTAAAAATCCATCAATTTTTATTTTTATTTTTATTTTATTTAATTAACCTAAATATTATTTAATGACCATTAGCACTCAATGTCAGTTTATACAGGGTGTACCAGCGAAGAACCGCACAAGTCCGGTTAATCATGTAACGTCCTGTCCAACCAGAACAGTGTATTGAGGCGTCCTCGTAGGATTTGCCGCATGACCGTTCGTTTAAACTACTTATGGTTTGTTGCCATAACTATTAAGTTAGGATTAGCCCATTAGAGTAGACCAGTCGGGTTGTGATTGGGCCAAGTGCGGGCCGTCAAGCCAAATGGCCATTTACACTTAGCAGCAGCCCGTGCGGGCTATACCGCGACATAGGAAGGTCGGAAAATTATAAAAATTGAGGGGAGCATAGATCTCACTGGGCTTGGGGACCATCGCGGACCACGGACCCAGTGCACACCCAGAAGTGTAATCTGGCACTTGCCAGATGTGCCTCACCAATGCCAAGATTGGAATCTGGCACGTGTAAATAAAACTGAAATGTAAAACATTTCAGCCATCAGATTTCTTCATAATTTATGATGAGGGTCTAATGTATTTTTCTACACCCGCCCACGAAATCTGGGTCCCGATCGTGGCACGGTGACCGTTAATCGCGAATCAGACCCGTGCGACTAAACCCCATATCTGATTATTTCTAAATTTTGCATGACCCTTCATCGGGCCATGGAGCACCTATCTTATAAGTTTCATGGCCAGAGGACCACCAGAACTGCCTTAGTTATCCAAACAAGCTCTAGACCGCTCGTTGGTGGACCACTAGTTCCAGAACTATAGAATAATGTCCGTCTCATTGGGCTTAACGTCCATCCCGAGAATCGGACCTGGGTACGGTCTAGAACCGGTCAACTTGAGCCGAAGGACGAGTGCATGAGAAGTGCAAATACCCTAAAGGAAGGAGTTGGAACTTAAGTGAATTGAGTCGTCCACTCTTATGCAAAGTTGAGGATTTCGGACCGTCAGTTTGTGACCAAACTTTACCCATGGAGTAAGGATATTTCCCTGTTCATATCCGTATAGCCGCGGCCCTGATCGACTATCGGTGACCGTTGAACAGACTTCTTATCATATCTGTTGATCGGCGCATCCAAATGGCGGGCCAATCATATCCATACGTAGATCATCATTAGAGCAAGCTATCCTACGGTGTATATTGACTTGTACACCTCATAGTGGGCCCTAGAGCTTAGAAAAATCCTCTCATAGGTCTAGTATAGTAAAAACCCAACACTTGGGGCCATTTCCACCAAAACTGACATTATAAAAGGGCCTCATTTGGGGCACCCCTCTCCCCATACGAATTTGCCCTAGAGAAAGGAAAGAGAGAAGAGAGAAAAGAGAGAAAGGGAGAAGAGGAAGAGGAGAAAGGAGGAGAAAGAGAGAGGAAGAAGAAAGAAAAGGAGTGTGTGGTAGGAGGTAAGGCCCAAGGAAGCTTGGGGCCTTAGAGAAATATCTTTCCTTTCCCATATGCACATCTACAAGCCACTTCTATCCGAATGGGAAGGTAAGCACCTATCATTTTTGGTAATCTTTGGGTTTGAGTTAGGAAATACATGAAATCCTAACATGAAAGTGCATTGTCTTAGGATTCCGGCCGATCAACATCGAGTTTTGCACTTCTAGGTCGTACTATTACTCCTAGGTGGCCTAGCAACAATTTCAATATGAGCTTAATGATTTTGACTGCTTCCTTGATGCATTTAGAGAATATAGAGGAACCTAGGAATTTATATTTATTTAGAGTGGTTTGGAATTGTATGTTTATTTGATTTCCCCACATGACGTTGTTCTTGCTTCTTATATGACTTGGTGCAAATTTGATGATGACTTGTTGGATTGCTCATATGATTGCTTACGTGATGATGCCCTATAGCTTGCATGCCTTATTTACTTCATGTGTAATTTGTTTACATGAGTTGTAGGAAGTGAGCAACTTCCTCACTAACACACCCAACACACATGCACCATTACTTATAAATTGTTAGCTTGCTTATTAGGTGAATATGGATTATATGATTGAGGTATGAAAACATGATGATGATTTTGCTAGTTGATATCCCTGTCCGTTGACATGTTGTGGACCACCATCCAAACCCTAGGGTTGGCTAAGAAAACGGGGAAAGTTAAGGCGGTCTCGTTGGTAGGACCGCCTTGAGGCTAAACCCATGGATTTGTGCGAGTGCGTGTGGGCGACTGTAGTTAACCCTGGTTGTTAACCTTGTTTGCTCATATATGTATGAAAACTGGAACACCCTACCACCGTTGTAGCCCATCGATACCGGATGGAATATTGATCCACAGTCTCGTGAGCCGTGCATGGTGGAATGGGACACTTTGTCTGAGCTGTCGGCCTACGCTGGGGTGACGTGCCTCCCCATAGTGACCGCGGGTGACCCCACATTCAGACCCCCATGTGCTTGAAGTCGGGGATGGGGGAAATCCGACGGGGTTAAGGATCGCGGGGTCTCGGCCTCACGCATTGGGGGGTCTTAGCCTCGCAACTAGTTCAGGGCATTTGATACGTGGGGTGTATCAGATTTTCAAATCTGTTGGATGAATGGACTTAACTAAGAACTTAGTTAACATCATCATTGCATGGCATTAGCTAGGTTGGCGACTCGGCAGTCGAGGTCGCACTGAGGGAGTGTTGCATTGGCGATCGTTAGATGTTGTCGCACGAGGGAGCGTTGTGGTGAGGGCATACATCATATCATCCTGCATCCATGCACATTAACAAGACTAGATAAATGTTTATGATTGATTGTTTTTCATTAAATTCTTATTATAATTGATGCTTGTTGCAACTTAAGGTTAATAGCACCCACTGAGTTGATCACTCACTCCCACTCTGGGACGGTGTTTTAAAACACCAACCAGACTCGTTCATAGATGCAGGTGATACAGATTTCATGGAGCCTGGCGATGCGAGCCTTAAGGAGGAGGACTGGTTCTCTTCTTCCAGCTGATGAACGGGTCCTCATCGGACTGTAGATGGCACATTGGATCGCCGCGTTTTATTCTTTTTGACTTGTTATTCTTTTTATGAATTTGTTGGGCGTCACCGTGTCCGTTTGTATTCTTTTAGGTATGTATATATAAGTATAATTGATTTTCTTCTATTTCAGACTTGTGTGATTGTGCTTCATGTTCCAAGTACAGAATGCGTATTTAAACAGGATTAATCGCATATTAATGAAAATTGGATATAAGTGACCCGGGCTTGGGAGTCGAGCGTATGCACGACCCTCGATTTTCAGGGTGTTACAAGATGGTATCAAAGCAATAGTTTGGAATCCCTTGGGCCATGGGTCATGAACTCACTAACGCGTCCGCTGACTTGAGAGGATATGTATTTGAAAATGCAACAGAGACTTAGAACGCTAGGAACCACCCTAGTCCCTGAACTGTCACTCCTAGACGGAAGGTAGACTCCCAGAGTGTTAGGGTTGGGTAGCGAGAGTAAGTAGTGACGCTAGGAAATAGGTCCAAGAGCCTTACAAATGGCTTAGGCCGAGGAGAGAGAAGTTAACAATATTAGAATTCGATCTGGGAGCCTTACGACACGTTTCAGCCCATTCCTGGGTAAGAACTCAAGAACTTAATGGCGAGACCCGATTCGACTAACTAGGAAACTTAGGTGTTCCAGTCCACCTAATCCCTAAGGGCCCGTTTGGCCAACTGCATTAGGTGAGATTAAGGTGAATGGAATGGTAAGAAGCAATACATACATGTGTAAGGTATTGTCCCTAGATCGTTTGTATCTCATGTTTTCCAATACCAGGTTTGTGATGCATGCAATTAAAGGTAAACGCGGGATTTCCTTTCAAACTACACTTGAAAATCTCATATCACACCTTCCAACACAAGACTCATTCTCTAAATCCTATGAAATAAGTTTTAAATTTTGTCTCACACCCATTCCACACATGCCATTCCCAAATCTTGAGTTGGGAGTAGCATTGCAATCTCATTTAGTACCGCTTAATGCCACTAGCCAAACCAGCCTAAGTCAAATTCCTCACCCCAACCTATCCCCTTAAAATCTTCACCTACCTTTACTCTGTCCATTAATTTTTCCGGGACATTGATAGGATCGAGCCGGGAATTGAGTGATTAGACGAACGGAGTCATCGTCTTAGTCCAAATGACCTGATATTGGACCAAATTTGATAATTCCAACCCACTCGGGGATGAAGACATAGAGGTAAATGAAAATTTACCGAAACTAGTGAAACTATAGAAGAATTGGAATTTTAGCCGCTAAATGTGTGGAATCTTATAAAACAGCTAGGCCCATTGCGTAGATCGGCTTCTTCTACCCCAAATTCACATATGGTACTTCCCGGGGAGCCTTTCCCACGCCCGGGAATGCCGAAAAGAATCCGGGTCCCTGATCTGGGGGGTCACCCCGCCGACCCGGGGGGTCGCCCCGCCGATCCGGGGGGTCACCCCGCCGACAGTCCAGAGGACCGCGTGGCCACCCCGCCCGGCCCAAGTTGCCCCGCTGAAATTTTCTGCAATGTTAGGTCAACTTTAAAAATTCGTATCTCCTTCGTTGCAACTCCGATCTAGGTGATTCAAAAGCGATATTGAAGCTTGATGAGTCTAGTTTTATATAAAAATAAGAAAAAAATAAAATAAAATATATAATATAGTTGAAATTAAGATGTTTTACCAACTATCTAAAAATTATTAATTTCGAATAGCTGTTGTTCCTAGAGTTTTAATAATTTATTTACAACTCCAAATGAGATGAAATTTTGTGAGATGTCTTTAAACTTAATGATAAATCATTATAAAAATTTTAAAAATATTTCAGTTACTAAAAGTATAAGAATTGTTGCAAAAATTAGGGATATGTAGAGCCCATTTCCCTCTACTCCCACTCCATCATCCTCACTCTCCCATCCTCAAACCCATCTCTTCAAAAATCCATCTTCTCCTCCTACAAACTCACCATATCCACTTCCTCATCTCCAAGACCGTTCTTAAAACCCCTTTCTCGAACCCACTCTTAAGAACTGTTCACAAAAACTCATTTCTAAAGGCCATTCCCCAAACCCTTTCCTAAAACTCAATCTCAAGCCCCTTTTCAAAATCTCTTCCTCATATCCAATCCACCTCTAGCCAAGAAAGATGACCTTCCTTGCAATCATTGTCTCATTCTTTTCCTCCTGGTGATCCTTTCCCTCATGGGAAAGAAAGGACCGGCTCGCGAGGAGGCGGGCTGAGCCAGGAATCATCCTGTATAATTAAATCAGATTATTTTTAGTATATATATATATATTTTTATTCCAAGTAGTTTCTAGCATGGTTGGATTACAACTCCTTAGAAGGATTGGATTTTATTACTTAAGATCTTATAAGTTCGTATTCGATGCAAACTTCGCTAAAACTTTATGAGTTCCTAAAACTTTTTCTTCCTTCCGTTTTTGCATCGTTCATAGCGTCATTAGCCCTCTAAATTTTTGAGATATCTTAAAACTTTGATTTCTTCCTTTACCCGAAATCAACGAAAGCAAAGTGTGATTTGTTCATAACCCACGCCCATAAGATCAAGATGACAATATACAGAAACATGTTTAGGCCCTTAAGGGGTGTCTAGCACATGGTATTTGATAGGATTAGGTGGGATGAAATTGCATTTAGTTACATGAAATTGCATTTGATCCCATGCATGAATTCCATAGATTTTGAAATCTATTACACATGTAGGCCCTACATTGAGGCATGTGTTAAACCATGCCATGCCATCCATATGCACCATTTACATGTGACATTCTGATTATATACAAATACAAATGAACGACATCCGTTGTGAATTTGGTTTGCTGATTACAAATTTCATGGTCCACCAAACATGATTTAGCTTAATCCGGTGTTTTCCATGGTAACATTTTTTTTTAATCCCAAACATGGGATTAGATGGCTGCAATACCATGGTATTTCCAGACATGCAATCATTGTGAAATAATGATGTTAATCCAATCTAATACAATTTAACACCATTCAATTCTGCTAACCAAACAAGCCTTTAGCCTTCCAAATCCCAACCCATTTCCTCCCTATTCCACTCACCTCTCTCAAATCCAAGGGCTTCGTGTGGCCAATGTCATATATGGATTGTATCCATGCCGTTCATTCAGTTTTTTCGAATTATTTTAGGGTATAAGCCAAACAAATAGACGGCTGAAGTGAACCACACACTGAGGACTGAACTCCCACCACTAAAAATATTTTTGAAGTATATGTGAAAAATAACATGTTAAAGAATGCACTCTACATGTTCCATAATATGGGGAAGTGTGGATGAGGCCTATTTTGAGATCCTGTAATAGTTTCTTCAATAATTTGGTTAGGAGCCGTGAAGCCCGTGTAGCGATTCATGTGTATGATCAGATAATTTGAGTTGGGATCATGCCTAATCTTTTCACTTTTACAACGATGGTGAATGTTTGCTTTAAAAATGGGATGATGCATAGGCCAACTGAGTTTGTTGCAGGTGTAGAAGATAAGGGGTTTGAGCCAAAATGTAGTTACTTGTAATTCATTGATTGATGGATGGTGTGAGTTGGGTAAGATAGAAGTTTCATCAGACATTTTGCTGTTAGTGGGTGAGAAGGGTATTTTGCCAAATAGGGTTAATTATACTTCGTTGATTTAAGCCTAATGTAAGGAAGGTGAGATTTAAAATATATATTTGTATATACATGGTATAGCTCGTTGAACTCTATCGCCTAATTTGCTTGCTCAACTTTACCATTTGAGGTGTGCATGTAATAGTTGTGTTAGGTTTAGTACTAAATGGGACCATGTCAAGATGCGAGGATAGTCAATGTGAGGCTCCGCCATGGCCAGCTCCTAGATCCTAGTGTCATATCTCGAGTACTTCCCTAAGTGCAGACTATGAAGCATTCGCACACACCCTCGTTGTGAATGAGTCAGCCTACCACTATAATGTAGTCACGCTATTTTGGAGAGGAGAGTAACATAAGAGAGCCTTCAAGGTAAGCGAATTTGTTATACTAGGACTGAAGAATGAGGTTTATTTGGTTAGTTACAAATGAGGACCCGTATTCCTTATGTAGACCTAAGATCTTTTTAGCTACCTTACATGGATAGTTATGATAAGGCTTACGATGTCATCCCGCGGCTTTTCTAGGGTCACCATCCCTTCTAAACCCTAGAGAGAACTCTCCCATTCTAGATCTACTCCAAAAACCCATCTTAAACCCCCTTCACAAATCCAACACTAAACCCATTTCATTTTTCCAAAATATTTTCATCAACAATCCATTTCCTTGCCAAGGGAAGTGGCATTGCTAGCAACTGTTGCCTCCTTCTCCATTCTGTGATTCTTTCCCTCATGGAAAAAAAAGCACCCCCACCCTCGTCCGACCCAGAAGATTAGAAGCTTAACACACGGATAATTAGTAGTTTATTTTGAGTCAGTTAGGACTATTTCCATGTGTTGAAAGATAATTAGAACTTTTGCTTGACTAGGTTATATTTCCCTTACATTTGAAATATCTATACTGAAATCCATATTGTAGGATGTAACTGGCCATACTAATAACACTTTGAATCCAATATGTATGTATGGATTGCCTTGAAATTTTCTTGTTGCCTTGTGAATGCTTGTATGTATGATTGCCTTACTGTGTCCTTCTTAATGTTATTAGCACTTCAAACCACCAGAATACTTTAAAATTTTGACTATTCCTTTTATTTTGAAATTTATGAAACTGAAGTGTTGTCTGCTCATAACCCCTAGCCCTAAGATTGAAATGGTAGTTCATATAAAATTTTGTGCCTTTAGAAACTTTTTAGGATGATCTTTGACCATAGGCATATCAAGATAATTATTAACCTCCAATTTGGACATAAATCGAAACGAGAACTCTCTTAGACCAAGACCCAAAGGACAACCTTATAATAGGATATTTAAACTTTCCAATGATGGTCATTCCCTAAACATTTAGATTGATCGGACTACGGAATTACGGAAGTATACGCCTGCGAAGCATTCGCGGCTTGACTCAATTCTCAATCCTGGGCGACTACCAATGGACTCACTGCTTTGGCCGAGCAGAAGATCAAGATCCACCAGGACGAAGAAGGAATACGATGAGCCTTCTACCCTGATCAGGCAGATGATCGACGTATCGGGTTCAAGCCTACTACAACCGTCTCTCCGTATTGATCTACTATTGAAAACAAGCATTTTTACTCTAGATAGAAGAAAACCGTCGCCGTGAATCTAAATCTTTATAAATAAATTTTAGTAAACCATCAGGGTGAAAAAGTTTTAAGAGGGGTAGACTAAAATGAGTCAGCCTAGCATAGATAGTATACACCCTACCATACATATAAACTTGAAACAAACAAACCTAGGCAAATGAAATAATAAAGTCTTTACTTACTACCCTTAGGCAATTTCGGGGACGAAATTGTTTTTAAGGGGGGTAGATTGTAACATCCTTGATTTTCACTATTTTGGATTTCTAAAAATCCATCAATTTTTATTTTTATTTTTATTTTATTTAATTAACCTAAATATTATTTAATGACCATTAGCACTCAATGTCAGTTTATACAGGGTGTACCAGCGAAGAACCGCACAAGTCCGGTTAATCATGTAACGTCCTGTCCAACCAGAACAGTGTATTGAGGCGTCCTCGTAGGATTTGCCGCATGACCATTCGTTTAAACTACTTATGGTTTGTTGCCATAACTAAATTAAGTTAGGATTAGCCCATTAGAGTAGACCAGTCGGGTTGTGATTGGGCCAAGTACGGGCCGTCAAGCCAAATGGCCATTTACACTTAGCAGCAGCCCGTGCGGGCTATACCGCGACATAGGAAGGTCAGAAAATTATAAAAATTGAGGGGAGCATAGATCTCACTAGGCTTGAGGATCATCGCGGACCACGGACCCAGTGGACACCCAGAAGTGTAATCTAGCACTTGCCAGATGCGCCCCACCAATGCCAAGATTGGAATCTGGCACGTGTAAATAAAACTGAAATGTAAGACATTTCAGCCATCAGATTTCTTCATAATTTATGATGAGGGTCTAATGTATTTTTCTACACCCGCCCACGAAATCTGGGTCCCGATCGTGGCACGGTGACCGTTGATCGCGAATCAGACCCGTGCGACCAAACCCCATATCTGATCATTCCCAAATTTTGCATGGCCCTTCATCGGGCCATGGAGCACCTATCCTATAAGTTTCATGGCCAGAGGACCACCAGAACTGCCTTAGTTATCCAAACAAGCTCTAGACCGCTCGTTGGTGGACCACTAGTTCCAGAACTATAGAATAATGTCCATCTCATTGGGCTTGACGTCCATCGCGAGAGTCGGACCTGGGTACTGCCCAGAACCGCTCAACTTGAGCCAAGGACGAGTGCATGAGAAGTGCAAATACCCTAAAGGAAGGAGTTGGAACTTAAGTGAATTGAGTCGTCCACTCTTATGCAAAGTTGAGGATTTCGGACCGTCAGTTTGTGACCAAAATTTACCCATGGAGTAAGGATATTTTCCTGTTCATATCCGTATAGCCGCGGCCATGATTGACTATCGGTGACCGTTGAACAGACTTCTTATCATATCTGTCGATCGGCGCATCTAAATGGCGGGCCAATCATATCCATACGTAGATCATCATTAGAGCAAGCTATCCTACGGTGTATATTGACTTGTACACCTCATAGTGGGCCCTAGAGCTTAGAAAAACCCTCTCATAGGTCTAGTATAGTAAAAACCCAACACTTGGGGCCATTTCCACCAAAACTGACATTATAAAAGGGCCTCATTTAGGGCACCCCTCTCCCCATACGAATTTGCCCTAGAGAAAGGAAAGAGAGAAGAGAGAAAAGAGAGAAAGAGAGAAGAGGAAGAGGAGAAAGGAGGAGAAAGAGAGAGGAAGAAGAAAGAAAAGGAGTGTGTGGTAGGAGGTAAGGCCCAAGGAAGCTTGGGGCCTTAGAGAAATATCTTTCCTTTCCCATATGCACATCTACAAGCCACTTCTATCCGAATGGGAAGGTAAGCACCTATCATTTTTGGTAATCTTTGGGTTTGAGTTAGGAAATACATGAAATCCTAACATGAAAGTGCATTGTCTTAGGATTTCGGCCGATCAACATCGAGTTTGGCACTTCTAGGTCGTTTTCCAAGATCTCAACGATCCATAGGTGCGGACTATTACTCATCGGTGGCCTAGCAACAATTTCAATATGAGCTTAATGATTTTGACTGCTTCCTTGATGCATTTAGAGAATATAGAGGAACCTAGGAATTTATATTTATTTAGAGTGGTTTGGAATTGTATGTTTATTTGATTTCCCCACATGACGTTGTTCTTGCTTCTTACATGACTTGGTGCAAATTTGATGATGACTTGTTGGATTGCTCATATGATTGCTTACGTGATGATGCCCTATAGCTTGCATGCCTTATTTACTTCATGTGTAATTTGTTTACATGAGTTGTAGGAAGTGAGCAACTTCCTCACTAACACACCCAACACACATGCACCATTGCTTATAAATTGTTAGCTTGCTTATTAGGTGAATATGGATTATATGATTGAAGTATGAGAACATGATGATGATTTTGCTAGTTGATATCCCTGTCCGTTGACATGTTGTGGACCACCATCCAAACCCTAGGGTTGGCCAAGAAAACGGGGAAAGTTAAGGCGGTCTCGTTGGTAGGACCGCCTTGAGGTTAAACCCATGGATTTGTGCGAGTGCGTGTGGGCGACTGTAGTTAGACTACATGGGTTGCTTGCTCCCGATGTCGTTCCGACATGCACTTGCCTGGACTCGTGCGGTCTAGCCTACTGTCTGGCCAACCATGATTGTTAACCCTGTTTGCTCATACTTGTATGGAACCTGGGACACCCTACAACCATTGTAGCCCAACAATAACCCACTCGGAATTGGTCCACAGCCTCGTGAGCTGGGCATGGTGGAATGGGACACTATGTCCGAGCTGTCGGCCTACGATGGGGTGACGCGCCTCCCCGTAGTGACCGCGAGCGACCCCACATTCAGCACCCCCATGTGCTTGAAGTCGGGGATGGGGGAAACCCGACGGGGTCAAGGATCGCGAGGTCTCGGCCTCACACATTGGGGGGTCTTGGCCTCGCAACTAGTTCAAGGCATTTGATACGTGGGGTGTATCAGATTTTCAAATATGTTGGATGAATGGACTTAACTAAGAACTTGGTTAACATCATCATTGCATGGCATTAGCTAGGTTGGCGACTCGGCAGTCGAGGTCGCACTGAGGGAGTGTTGCATTGGCGATCGTTAGATGTTGTCGCACGAGGGAGCGTTGTGGTGAGGGCATACATCATATCATCCTGCATCCATGCACATGAACAAGACTAGATAGATGTTTATGATTGATTGCTTTTCATTAAATTCTTATTATAATTGATGCTTGTTGCAACTTAAGGTTAATAGCACCCACTGAGTTGATCACTCACTCCCACTCTGGGACGGTGTTTTAAAACACCAACCAGACTCGTTCATAGATGTAGGTGATACAGATTTCATGGAGCCTGGCGATGCGAGCCTTGAGGAGGAGGACCGGTTCTCTTCTTCCAGCTGATGAACGGGTCCTCATCGGACCTGTAGATGGCACATTGGATCGCCGCGCTGAGGGCTCAGCTTTATTCTTTTTGACTTGTTATTCTTTTTATGAATTTATTGGGCGTCACCTTGTGCGCCCGTTTGTATTCTTTTAGGTATGTATATATAAGTATAATTAATTTTCTTCTATTTCAGTAGACTTGTGTGGTTGTGCTTCATGTTCCAGGAAGTTCCAGAATGCGCATTTAGACTGGATTAATCGCATATTAATGAAAATTGGATATAAGTGACCCCGGGAACTCGGGAGTCGAGCGTATGCACGACCCTCGATTTTCAGGGTGTTACATAATGCCTCCTCATTTAAGCGGTTGATGAAGTCTTTCAACGACTCTTTAGGTCCCTGCTTGATGGTGAACAAATGAGTAGTCGACTTCCAACTCTTCTTACCACTTATGAACTGGGTAAGGAACAATCTACTGAGCTCTGGGAAGGAGCAGGCCGAATTGGGTTTGAGTTACCTATACCAATTCTGAGCCGATCTAGCGAGGGTGATCGAAAAACCCCTACACATCATCGCGTCCGTGGCCGTCTGGATTTGCATTCACGAGCGATATGCCTCTACGTGCTCAAACGGATCTCCAGACCTGCAGTACTGGATGACGGGAGGTATTCAGAACCTTTGCGGCATCACTTCGTTCATGATTTTGGAGGTGAAGGGAGGTTCTGTCTCTTCCATTATTGCTTGAACTACGGTAGGGATATATAAAGGCTGTTGATTCTGCTGTAATATTTGAATTCGATTGCTGAGTTCCGTGAACCGTGTCTCCCACGGATCTCTGTTTTCGGCTACCGCCCCCTGTGGAGCCTCTACCTCAGGGGTCCTCCCCCTCCTCCTCTCCAGCTCATGATGAAGGTCAGTCGATGCCAGGGCTGAGGTGACCGAGACATTCGTCGGAGTCCGAGTCATTGGGTTCCGAGCCGAAACTGGGTTTTGAATCGAAGCGGGGTTCTGAATTGAAGCTGGAACTCGGCGGATTGATGCTGTGACCCCTCAGGTCTCACACTCCGTAGTGAGGACTCGACTTCCACCACTGGTTCGACTGTTACCCGGATGGGGTGCAACCGCTGCTCCTGTTGTTGCTTCATATGATTGTTTTCATCACATAAGGCTCGGATCTCGTTTTACATGACTCGATACTTACTCGCCCGATTACGAGAGCGCTGGGATGGTCCTGGAGCTGACTCAGTGTGAAGTGATGAGGAAGACCGAGTCTGTTCATTTGGCTCCTGTTCTATAGCTGCGGACTTCTTCTTTCCTCTTATCGTTGCCTAAGAAACTGACTTTTCATACCAGCTTTCCACATACGGTGCCAAAAATGTTGTTGTCAAAATCTGAACCACCCTGCACTCAGTGCTTCTGACCCCCACTGAGCCCTGGTCCTGCATAAAAGCGATAAGCAAAGGAGACCTTGGCTTAAACAAGGGACTCTCTGATACCTAAGTCATGTCAAGGGAATCTAGGTCTAGGTCGAGATATAGGGAGAGTGCAAGATATCGTGTACCTGTGTCCTCCCCGGAAGATGCTACTTATACCCCCTCACTTAAGATGGGCATGTCCACATAAGTAGGCGCACCTTGGGGCATTCGCCACATCCTGCTGGTGATTCAGCCACCCAGTCGTTCAGTAGTCGTGTGGACATGGGCAGTTGAGTAATCATCGTCAATCGTGTGGTAGTGGGACACCTCACGATCCCCCTTATTAGTAAAATCCGCTTTGAACTCCGAGCCAACTACCTCGGCCTCGGATCACTCCGAGCCAACCGCCTCGATCTCGGATCACTCCAAGCTCCGAGTTAGTCATCCAGGCCTAGGGCCTCAGAACGAAGGCATAACAAGCGTCGAGTTGGAAGTCCGTCCCCCACCTATTCACATTACTCCGAGCTTAGTCTTGCGCCCCAAGTCATCTCCGAACAGCCTCGGTCCTCGGAGTTCACACGTCTCTGATTTTCCTATAACAACTAATTAATGAAGTAACATGGACACTAAGGACCCTTTTTGCAATAGATAAGTAACTTATTCTAGATAAATAAGTTTGGTTTAAGACTAATTATAACTTTTTTTACTTTCAAGTTACTTATTCACTTTAGCTTAATAAGTAGAAATCAAGATAAGCTACTTAAAGGCATAAATAACTTAAGTAACTTAATCCAAACGTCTCCTAAATACCATCAAATAAGTTACTTTTTACTTATCTACTTACAACCATAAATAAGTAACTTATTTGAGATTTAGTAAGTTTGATTTAAGATCAATTATAAGTAGCTATTTTATTTTATTTTTAAGTCAATTACTTCAGCTTAGTAAGTAGAAACCAAAATAAGTTACTTAAAGGGATAAATACCATCAAATACCATCAATAAAATAAAATAAAAAATAAAATCTTGTACAACATTTTCACTCCTTCCTTTATAGCGCCGGCTTGGCCCTACAGAGCCAAGACCATTTTAGCCCAATATGGCTAGGGCCAAGGCTCAAGATACAAGGCCCGCTCCTTGCCCGGCCCACTGGACCCTATTTTTGTACAAGAGCCATCAACATGTAAGACACAGTAGATGAATGGCCTAGATTCTTCCACCAGTACTACTTCAGCAATCCAAATTTTGAAAGGATTAAAATCTGTCCAGCCAATTAACTCTGCCAGCTACAGAACTGTAGCTCTCATCTGATTCGATTGAGACTGTTGAACTTTCAGACGTACAATCTACATTAGTATGGTAAACTTACGGTACTGAGGGCAGTACCTGATATTGATAATTTCACATATTTAAAAGGACCCGACGGGGCCACATCCTTTATTTCACAAGGACCTGAGTCAGGCCACGTTGGGAAGTATCCCATATCACGTCTTTCGGCAGCCACGGCACATGGAAAAGCCGTATTTGAAAAAGAAGAGAGAATGGCTTTACACATTGAAGATACTATATATGTTTTCGCACGTTTGCATGTGCACGTGCAACCCTCACATGCAAGCACGATTATTCAACTGAAGTACGGCAGTTCTTGGATACACTTGTTCCTATGTACATGCACATGCACGATTACTCAGTAGGTACCCAGTGGTTGACTTTCTCTCTAAATCGGAAGAAATGACTTCCGTGCATGAAATCCGTGCCGTTCATCAAGTACACTACATCTTTTTGGCCTTGATTCAAAAAAATAAAAATAATTGCCCTCCAAAAACATTATACCCAAAACTTATAAATTCACTTGACATGACCCACTTAAGTTTTGGAATACTGGTATTTTTTAATAATGTTTTCACCTTAACTAGGCACATAAGATGAATAGATTAGATGGCATATCAACACCACAATGAATCCTACACAACAAATAACGGTACATATTTCACTTTGATTATTTTCTATTCTGTCGCCCACCTAAGATATGGATTATCATGATTTATGGGTAAAATGTTTAAGCCAAAGTAATGTAATCTCATGAAAATTCCACCCACATGGCTCTTGACTAGGAGCCTGTTAAAGTAAGCTGGAGTGAGTTAATAAGGCCTGTCAGGATACCACCAAATAAGTTACTTTTTCTACTTATTAATTAGTAACTTTTTGCGATAAGTAAGTTTGGTTTGAGATCAATTATAAACAATTTTTTTACTTAATACTTTACTCACTTCAACTTAATAAGTAGAAACCAAGATAAGTTACTTAAGGCCTAAGTAGCTTAAGGGTTCCGGTCCTTGCCTGAGTGGTAGACCCTGGGGAGTTTCAACACGAGGTCTTGGGTTTGAAACCCAAGTGGTGAAATTCCACTACGGCCTGCGTGGGGGTCTGGCAGGTGCGTGTGTAAAAAATAAATAAATAAATAAAAAGTAGCTCTTAAGTATCTTAGGATCCCAGTCCCCCTAAATATTTTCATTAGAAGATTTACCTGATTGTGGTCCAGCACGATAGCCTATCAGGATGGAACAACCAAGCTTGTGGAGCCACAATGATGTATGCAATCTTCCATCAGGTTCTGTTCTTGAGATCCACAGCTAAAAATAAGGCACATCATCATGAATAATAAGGATGGGATACCAACCGTAGGTTTGTTTGTAGGGCCATAGTAGTGTGCATCTTCCATCAAACCCATCAATCAAGTGTAAGTGTAACTAACCAGCCCGATCCAAATATCAAGTAGCTACATGCTGTGAATTTAGATGTTTTAAGAGCAACTTTGCGTTGTTCCCATTAGCATAGTTTATCAAAGTTTTATATGAGTTGATCTTTTTTTTTATGAATACTTTAAATAAGGTTTATCACTTGATGGACAGAGTAGATTAATTTACATATTGAACATAATCATCTACCTATAAAAGCTTGAGTGTTTTACCCAGCTGTAACCAAGCTCAGGACATGTGGGCCAGAGAAAAAGAGCCTGGGGCTCACCTGGCCAATTGCTTGCCGTGCACTTCAGTCCAGTGCATGTTCTTTGATCAGTCATATTACAATGTCAGTTGCTGCGCGCCATATATGTACCTTTGCCCTTTCAATGTAGACCGTTTGGCATAGTCTCTTAATTAGTCGTCCTTTCTATTGACAGTAGGGAGTGTTCACTACTGTGCATATACTGTTTCTAGTGGATTGGGGCCTACACTTTTGATATGTTTTCAATTTGACGGTCAAGATTTTGTGTAAACCAGACGTCCAAAAGAAAAAATCTGATTTTTCAAATTCAAATCATATCATCCAAACAGGCCTGTGAATAGTTTGAAATCTGGTTTCGAAGGAATGGGGTCATGCACATGGACTACCATCTGCAAGAATTTATTGCAAGAAGCCGGATCAGAGCCTTTGGTCGGTTAGATGGAAAATATTTGATGTTTAAGGTGCATAGAACTGGAATATACGCCGTCCATCTGGTGTGCTTGCGTGGGGATGGCTTATACTACAAAAGTTGCAACAATTGATGGTTATATCGTTTTCAATTATCCATTTTTTTAATTGGAGGGTTAAGATCTACATACTTCGAAGTGGACCACATGGGAATGGTTGTATGATCAGAATGGTCCATCTAGAGGGCATCGAAGTGGATGGACCATGGTTCAAAGATCATGCCTCTTGGCTAATCCTGTTCATGATCACTACATCCATTGGGTTTAGGGCCTGATATGAACTCAAACCAGCCTTACACTTCATATGTAGGGCTGTCAATGGTTACCGGGACCTATGGGTACCCAGTGGACCTGGCCCGATTTTAATGGGTCCAGGTCTCCATCATCTAGACCGTTAAGAAATCTGGTCAAGCTCGGGTCTCACTTTTGCAACCCAGTTAAAAATTGGGTCTAGTTAGGTTTTGATGGAGAGCGGATTGTGGACACTTTTATGGCAAAGATGGACCAAATAAGAACTGATCAGGGGCAGAAATGATCAGGACAGTAAGAATCTTAAAACAGTTGTATCTTGTAAAATGGAATGAGTTTTTCCACATATGATTTTGGTAGAAGAAGCTACTTTAACCAAACAACCCCACTATACCGGGTTTCCATGCTGGATTTGTGAGATTTCATCAGATTTATTTTATTTTCGTTTTTACTATAAATTGTAAGTTTTAGTTCCATCATAACTTTTGATCTTTTAAATTGCAGGAGTCATGCCAACGTGACAAGAGCTTAGAAAAATTAGGAGAATCACATAGTTAATCCAAATCGGACACTTATTTTGTCCAAAAACCATGAAGTCTAGTAGGACTTAGTTTATTATTTATAGTAAGCCTCATTTTCAAAGTGTTTGAGTCTAAAACTCCATCCTAGTTTTGAGTTCACTATCTAAAGGATTTAAATGATTGTGATTTTGTTTTTTATCATCAAATAATTTTTTCGAAATTTATTAGAAATTATTTCTATTTTTATCTCTCATAGATTCGAGGAAGATCTACGAGGAATCCAAAGAGTTTCGTGAATTCAGAGTAGTTATTCCCTGAGGAAGTCGGTGATCAACCTCATCATTGAGGGCGGTGATCAACCTCATCATGTCACTCCCAAGTGATGGACAAGGTTAGATTTTAATACTACAATTCTCTATATTTAATACATATTAATGGATATAGCAAAAAAAATGAGGTTTCCTATGCCACACATGTTGAGAGCCCATTTATACACCATACATGCGTCAAAGTGGCACGTTTGGGTAATATAATCCATCTATTTATTTTTCCAGAACCCAACTCAAAACATCCAAAGATACCCGAACACAATTGAATGCAGGTCCGGGTCTTCAAGAACTAGAACCGGACCCGCAACAGTTACCAACCCTATTTAGGGGTGTACACGAACCGGGCTAGCCCAGTTAACTCGCTCGACTCGGCCCGACCTGATACTCAGTTTGGTCCAGGACGAGCCATTTTCCTTAGCCCAAAATTGAGTTCGGGCGAGTCCAAATAGGTCCCAGTTTGGCTCGACCCGGCCCGACTCGGCCATGTGTGTGTGTGTGTGTGTGTGTGTGTGTGTGTGTGTGTGTGTGTGTGTATATAATGGAAGCATCGGAATTTATGGAAATTTAATGGAAATTAAATTCGTTGGATAATACTAACATCTGATTAATGGAAATTTATTTATTGAATTTAGTACATCCATTAGATGTTCATCAATCTATTCAGTTATGATTATATTTCAAGGTAACTACTGATTTATAAACCATCTCAAATGGGTCCATTACTTTGGATGGTCTAATTAGTTACACGTCAACTTCTTCTATAGTATTTAAGTCATGTATATGAATAGTCCTTCGCTGCTGGAGTACCAGAAATTTTTTTTCTTGGGCTTTTACGTGCAGGCTTGGATCTGGGACTGTTGTTGTCCATTTGCATGTAGAAGTGGATGTACGAGATTATCCTTTTCTTTCCTACAAAATACTATGGAACAAAGAGTGCTAATTCCATATGCCCCATCCTCGAGGGCCAAACATAAATGCGTGCCACATGTGCCAACATGAGACGTCTGATGAGATCCGAGACGTTCACCAGATTTTCCTTTGACAGAATTTGTATTCTTCCAAAATTTAAACTGTCCACTGATTAGGTTAGTAATATCTAAGCATTAGATTCAGACCAACGGTTTTCATTTCTTAGCTATATATTTCTTAACTGTGGTCCACTTGATGAGTGAACGAGATGGGTTCTTGGGAAAATCAAGTATGAACGGTCCAAATTGTGGGTTCCTTTTTAGATGGAGCAGGTCCAAAACTGGACCGAACTCACCCGATTGCTGACCGGGCCGAGTTCGGGCTGGACATGTTGGCCCGGTGACCGGGCAAGGCCGGGTTCGGGCTAAGTTTGACTGGTGACTGGGCCGGGTTGAGCCCAGTTCGACTCGGTTCGGCCCGATGTACACCCCTAGCCCTATTCAAGTGTATGTGTTATGTAGTACAAGGATGGCGTAGGTTAGGCAAAACATGTATCTTGCATGTAGACCGTTGGTTTCATTCCTCTACAATGTTAACTTCTTTGTGAATGTGTGGCCCACTAGATGAACAGATGGATTTTGAACATTCACGCTGAAAATAAGGATTTGTTCAGTTTTTGGGCTGGGCCTGAGCCCAACTTCGGTCTCAGAACTTGGACCTATTTCTCTGGTGCAGCTGGCCCTATTCTGGCCCAGACCAAAATCGGACCATTGCCTCCCTAGTTTTGGGTCAGGTTCTGACCAAAGAGATGTGGCCCGGTATAACTATTATTCACCTGACTCCACCTTGCTAACTCAGTGCCTAAGCTGTTCATTAGGTGCTCGACTCAGTTGAGTTGGGGTTGACTCGTCCCATTAACTCATGGTTTCATACTGGATCTGGTCAAACCAAGTCCGAGTCAACTCAGATAAGTCGCATGGGACTCATCCGAGTCTTAAAAATGATTATCGACACCCACCAATTAAGGCCCACTGAATCCACCCTTGCTAATGCAGCACCTAAGCTGTTCGTTAGGTGAAAAATGAGACAGCTTGTGGACGTGTATTTTTTATCTATATTCTTTATCCATCCATATTTTAATACACTTGTGGCCCACTTATCAGATACTGCTGATTTTTGAGCCACGATACATAGCATGCAGCCAGCTTGACCATCATGGGTAAGGCACGGGCCTGAACTTCATGAGTGATTACTGATCTGGTCATAAGCAGTCATGAAGATTCTAGCTCGGCTAGGAATCGGGCCGCAGCACTTGGGTAATCACCCATTGGACTCTTGGGATTGCCCATCTTGTATGTGGAATGCCAACTATATATATATATATATATATATATATATATAATTTTAACGTGAGATGGGCTCATCCCATTAAATTTAATTGGGCCTTCTTGAGCTGAGAGACTTCTAGTTAATCAGATTGCTAGGCCTGCCTTGGGGTTATTTATAATGGTCCAGGCAAGGCCCAGCGGCTTATATCATGTATTTAGGGCAAGATGAGGCCCATGTTCAACCCAGCTGTTGACTTCTAGGGTAGAAAATGGGCCAGCTGGCCCAGGTGCAGCCCGTTCCCTCTCTGGTCTAGGCTTCAACATGAGTTTCGAGGCTCGACAATGAATTAGGCCTGGCCTATGTTTTGATATCCATAAAGCCCTCAGATCGGATGATGATCGAGCCCCACGTGTCTGTTGGGTGCGGAATTGATCTAAATGTTATCTAGCAGGCCCGACCCAGTCCACCACTTTTACCAGAAAGCACCTTCGCTGCACATGTGCCAATGACAAGCATGTGCATGATCAGGGCCAGTCATCGACCTGGTGGCCCATGCATAATAAAAAAGAGCTCATTTTAAATTCCTCAGCTTTTCAAGATCACGGTAAGAAACCGACGGATGATCAGAACTGTCCATTTTCCGGGCATGATTGTGGACGGGCCATACTCCACGACTCAACGGACAGGATTATCCACTCACACTGATAATTGAAGCATGGCCCTGTCTACAGAAAAAGCGCGGAAGATGGATGGTTCGGATCATGCAACCATCCGTACATGAGGGCCCAGCAGAGCTGCGCATGCTGTGAACCTCAGCTTCGACTGAAGGTGAAACGCCAAAAGAAAATAGGGGAGTTATTTGCTACTCTAGCGAAGTATGATGCTTGATACACAGGCACTCAGAAATTGTTCAAGTGGCTCATGAACTCAAATCAAGTCGTCTGATAGGACCATCAGATATTTCATTTTAACCGTATATTAGACGACCACCAGCCTAATCGTCAAATAATTAAATAAAAGTGTAATTTTACTTCATGATAAATGCATGAAGAAATGCAATTTCTAAGTGCTTATGTTCATCCAACACACACTATCAGATTATTAAAGATTCTCTTGTTTGTTTTTCTGTCAATCTATGAGGATTGATACGCAGGCACCCATTAAATTGTAGACATAATGTACCGTAGCTGCAACTAAATTGGTAAATTAGTCCCAAAACCAGATTACTTCAATAATCTTACCCTCTTAACATAGACACTTGTTTGTCAAAATACATCCATTGAATATCTTTCATTTTTAACCATCCAGTAAATGTCCACGGTTCTGACCATTAGATGATCTAATAATCTCAATTATTAGTTCTTATTATATTACACTAAGCCTCGTGAAGTCGACAGCATAATTTGAATTACCAAATTATTAGGTGTGAATTGATTGTAACTCCGACTTACAACGTACTGTGCTTGTAGCTCCAACTCGTAACAAATAGGGTAATTTCTTATAGCCCCTTGATATGGCTCAATGAAAAAACGCTAATGTGTGTGCAGGTATTCGAGGTGGAGCCACCATTAAAAGAATCTTTACTTTTCAATATAGGTATAACATGGACACCGATGTAGAGCGGGTCATGGAAACTTTCATGTCCAAGATGGATCAAAGAAGGACCGATCCGAGGCAAAAGTCATAAAGACCGTCTGAACATTAAAACATGCATATCTTGCAAAATCGGAATGAGTTACTTGACGTACCATATATGATTTTGGGGTAGGACGAGCTACTTTAGCCAACCAACCCAAAAATGTCAGGTTGCCCACACTGAATTTGCGAGATTCCATCCGATTGACAGTCAAATTCCATTTTATTTCCGATTTTACTAGTTTTAGTAGGTTTTAGTTTGATTATAACTCTTCATCCGTTGGGCTTTAGGAGCTGTATCCAACATGAAAAGTGTTTAGAAAAATTAGAGAATAATGTAGTTAAGCCACATAAGACACTATAATAGTAAATTTGCTTTTATAGTAAGTTACGAATTTTAGGGAGTTTTAGTTGTAGTTTAATTCTAAAACTTATTCGAAAGCTTGGTATCCCTATTTAAAGAGTTGTAAATTCATTTTTATTATTCATCAATCAAATTACGAATTTATAGAATTTATTTTCTATTTTCTTTACTTTTTCCTCGTAGATTCGAGAAGTCTATGTGAGGAGTCCAGAGAAGCTCCGTAGATTCGGAGTAGTTATCCTTGAGGAAGACGATGATCGATGTCACGCCCCAAACCTGGGGATGGACAGCTTCCGTGATGCCCCGAATTCGACACTCGACTTCCATACATCAAGACCCGAGTTCGGCACACCACAAGGAAGATTTTTGACTGAATTTTTTTTTTATTTATATACCTAGTAATACCTAAGCATGAAGATCTATGATCAAACTACCAAGCAACACTCTCCATCATAAGTCCCGATGGTTACAAGTACAATGCTTTACAAAAGGTATGTAATGTCAACATTGCCAAATCGAAGAATAGATACAATGCATCGAGAAAGCTAAGTCTTTCAAGTTACTCCAACCCTGAAAAAAAATGGAAAATAGGAGGCTTAGGCAAAAAGCTAGTGAGTACACACATGTGTATAATGTGTCCTACATGCAGGCAAGATAAATATGCTACAAGGAAATCATACCACAGCCATAACCATATTACATGCATCCGTAATCGCATCATCATTATCATATTGTCATGCCATAATTATACAATATCGAAAATACTGACAAGTCCATGAGTCATACAATATCAGAATACGCAATATAAACCAGTATGTAAATGAGGAGTTATAAAGAGCCAAATATTAGATACCAAGGATGTAATGCAATATACACTTCCTGATAAATTCACGAATACCGTCAGTCGTATCTAAATACTGAAACATAGTAACCCAAAATGCTAAATGTTACTAATGCAATGCAACATGTGATGCAAATGAAATGACTATGCTGGAGTGAAGTCGGGATGGTAGTATGTAGTATCGCAGACTATGGGGTCTATCACAAAAGACTTCTATCCAAACTAGTCTCATACCTAATTTGGATAGTCAGACTCAATGTGGTAAACTCCTGATCTCAGGTTAGTCGTGCGCCCCAACCGAAATCCTGGCTATTGCGAAGGTACACGTAACAATAGCTGCGCACCACCAATCCGAGTGGATAGTGAATGAATGAATGAATGAGTGTGCAACTCCTGCTCGATAAGTCCACATATCATACCGTACATCTCTGGGATCATCACCGGGGTCTAGTACACTCCAAATGGCACTGTCTCTCTCCCAGCAGCACAGTCCAAGTGAGCGTAAGAAACCTCACTATCCGCCTGGCCAATAGTCTGCCAATACCTATCCGGCACGTCGATAGCGGACCCATTCATGAGCTGGTCAAACTCAGCCTAGTAATGCCCCCTACCCTCGGACGGGTAAGGCCACACCCCCTCCCAACCGACCACGACACAGTGAGAGACGCGACCTCCTAGTATTCAGCACTCGGGCGCTCATATATCCACTCGGTCTCGACATTGGGGCGTCTCCTGGCCTCGGAGGTTTAAGGATTTTCACCCAGGGACATCTATGGCACCCGTATGCTAGAACCAAATATTTTCGGTATCCTATCTAGCCATCCACGATATGCCTGTGGAGGCTACGGCCCTGATGTCTCTAGGGCACACAATGTAAGATGCATGAGTCATATAATCCAGTCATGCATCAATCCTGCGCATACCGTGCACTCATGTGAGATAACCTCCGCCTATCAGGGAGTCTCATAGTAACATGCTCAATGACATATGCAATGATCAACCACATCTTATAACGAACATGCAGATGATGCGTATGGGCATGTATCATGATGTTATGTTATCATGTACTCGTAATTGGCATCGTCAATTGGAATCGATGAGAATGGGCCTAACAAGGCCTAAAGGAAGGTCACAATGTGGACATTCAACCATCATTGCCCGTTAATGTGGACATTTAACCAACATTACTCCCAAGGAGTGACCCACATAAACATCAATACATATATCATGGCAAAATCACACATCACATTGGTCCTCATATACATCGCTTTGGGTGTCTCGCAAGGGCCACACATTCATTGCATTGGGCCGTATATACGTCACATTGGGCCGTATCATATGGGCCTCACACATCGCTATGGGCCTCGGCATATGGGCCAAGAATACACCACATCAGGCTTCACAACCCATGAGCTTCAAATACACAATAGGTGGGCCCTACACATGGGCCTCAAATACATCACAATGAGCCTCATCATATGGGCTAGAAATATATCTCAATGGGCCTTTCCCATAAGCTACGAATACATGGTTACACCAATTATGATAAGTATTATACTACAACCACTTCACACGTCACATAGTTAATGGCTCATATTTGATGCTGCATAGTTAAGAGCCAAGAGCCACGTTTCATTGTACCATTTACGGTTTAGCGATCACAGCGTACAAAATCCAGGACCTTAATCGCATTAGCTTGGGTAACATAACTCTACATCACATTCAGTTAGTGTACAACTTAGTTATATGTGATTCAAGTGGCGGTATCTATATCGATAAGCACAAACCTACGTCATTGAATGGCCATCAATGTCACTTGATTTCATACGGTTAGGTGGCCTTGTACGTATTTCACATTCATACAATTAGATGACTACGTATACTATATATACTCCACCATTACCTATGATTAGGTGGCTATATATACATCAAATACCTACATGATTAATGGACCAAATAGGTATATCACACCCTCACACCACTAGAGTCTACATATTTGTTATAATTAAACATGTTTAAGGGTTTAGACACAAGTCACATGATCCTATTACTTAAGGCCGTACTTTAGCCAAAGTGCCAAGTGATCAAGGGTTGTCCATGATCAACCCATTTAAGGGATTAACCATCATTACTTCAAAAATTACAATACCAGTTCATCATATGTTTAACATATGGAGATTACAAACTCTTGTCGAAGAGACCTAATGGTTGGCCCAAGGCTACCGCTGATGGGCCCATATGGCATTCACTTAAAATGGGCCTTAACATTCTTGGACCCACAAATAAATGAAATTTACGATGAGTTCTATATGGTGGAGCTCATGGGGCTTTCCCATGAGGTTAGGTCGTATGTGACTCACTTAAGACTTAGGTCCACTTTGATTTTAGTACAAACCCTAAAATGATATGAGGAAGTGGATGGTCCGCATGGATTAAATACATACACCATGGTGGCCTTAGGTTAGATTCAATAGTTAAGTCCTTATTCTCACAGCCTTGTATTGTGTGGTCCAATTCAGGTTGGATTGACTGATCTTTGGGACAATGCCCTAGAGGGGACCCAGTACATGGGCTAGATGAGTTGAATATCTAATGCATCATCAGGATGGCCCATAATAAATTTTTTGTGATGAGAGTTCAATTTACATTATTTCATAATGAACAGCTATCTAATCATTGGATGGGCCTGAGTCTTGGTAACATACCGTCAAAGGGGTTGATAAAATAAATAAACGATGAGGATCTTGAATATAAATCATGTCATAACCATGGTGGATTAAGTGGCATAACACCTACATCAAAGTGGGCCATACCACACACAAGTTGAGAGGGTTACCCTCCCTTAAATATTCATAATTATTTGTTGGGCCTGCAGAGGTGTGGTTCATAAATCCAGCGCATCCATTATGTGTGTCCCACTTGGTTGAGGGGTCAGACCAAGTTTCAGATACATCCAAATTTCAGGTGGACCTAACACATGATTTTACATGCTAAGGTTCGAGTTGTACGAATGGTTCAAGGAGATCAAAGTTACATGGGTGCTAAAGTGATGTATTTATTATATCTACACCATTCATCTATTTTTAGAGATCATTTTAGAAAATTATCCAAAAATAAATCATAACAAAAAATTATCTGGACCTCTCCTCTATTAGCAATTAGGATAATGATTTCACCGCTAAACCACTCATCGGGCCCACCATAACATTTATTTCCCACCCAATCTGTTCATAAGGTCATAGAGACCTGAATTAAGGGGAAAGACAAATTTTATATTGGTTCAAAACTTCTGACCCAAAAATGGTTCCAATGGTAGATGTTCAATCCTTAATCCTTTTGTCGTGTGACCCACTTCATAGTTAAATCTATCTTATTTTTCTTTCAAGCCTTAGGTCAAGCTCACCAAATGGATGGATGGTTTAGATATGACATATACCACATGATCAGACCCATAAAATTGCTGATTTATTCAGCTTCATAAATTTATTATTATTTTTATTTTATTTTATTGTTTTGATGGTGTGGGCCAGATGAGTTCCATGTATGGCTGAAATTTGGAGGTAGCCCATTTTTAAACGGGACCCATCAAATGCATGGTACTGATGTTCGACATGCATCAACGTGGGGCCTGTGATGGGGCCCACTTTCCTCCAGCGTCAGCAGCAGATGCTGCTTGCTGTAGCGTCATCCAGACGCTGACGCATATATATTATTTTTATTATTATTATTTTTTGTTTTCAAATATGGGGCCCACAACAGGACGATCCAGTCCGACTGTTATGTGTGTCCCTCATGGTTGATGGGTTAGTCCAAGTTTCAGATGCATCCAAATTTCAGGTGGGGCCCAGCAAGTGCTTTTATACGTTTTAGCCATGACTGTACATTATTTTAGATGGTGTGGGCCACTTAAGTTCTTTTTACGGTTGCTTTTTGGCGTGACCCATTCTTAAGAGGGGACCCATCAAATTCACGGTGCTGATGTTTGACATACATCAAGCTAGGGCCTGTGGTGGGGCCACCTCTTTCCAGCGTCAACAGAGACGCTGCTTGCTGCAGCGTCAGTGTTGTTTTGTTTTGTTTTTTTTTTTTTTTTTTATTTCTCATATATGGGGCCCACAACAGGACGATCCAGTCCATCTGTTGTGTGTGTCCCACGTGGTGGAGCATCCAATCCAAGTTTCAAATGCATAAAAATTTCAATTGGGCCCCAGCAAGTACTTTTATATGTTTTAGTATGTCTTCACATGATTTTTGATGGTATGGCCTACCAGAGAAATGGATTGGCTTCATTCTTTTAGCTCAACGCCTAAAATGATCTGAAAAATTGAATGGACGGCGTGGATTTAATACATACATCATGGGTGGGGCCCATTGTAGTCCCACACCTCTTCCCTTCTTTTTCTTTCAAACGGCTACCTTCTTTTTTTTTCTTTTTTTTTTTGTGGTGTGTATGCACGTGTGCATGTGTGAGTGTGTGGCTAACCAAATTGTCATACTTGAACCGTTTAGATGGCTACAAAATTCTGGTGGGGCCCACTATCAATGGGTCCCACATAAAGCCTATAATAAATTATTATTTATTATTATTATTTTTTTCCATGCATCCATACTATTAATCACATCATTATCCTCAAATCATTTCCACTAATAATCATACAAATAATTAAAAAAAATAAACAAACCAAGAGTGGAGTGGGTGTACTCACCTTGATAAATTAGATGGATGGTTGAGATGAAATTGATGGTTGAGATAGATGGAAGGGATGGGATTGATGGAGTTGGTGGCCCACCAAGATCACTCCTCTCTCTCTCTCTCTCTCTCTCTCTCTTATGGAAAATGGTGAAATGCTAAGAGATGGAGGGGTATTTATAAAGAAATGGATAAAATTTTAGTTAAGTTAAGCTAATGTGATTAATATTAGCTTAGGCTAGGATTATGGTACTTAATTCATGCTTTGTAATTAATGTTGGATTAAAGGAGTATGGGATGGCATGGTGTGATGATGTCATGCATGAGGTGTGGCATGAAGGAAAGTTGACTTTTCATGCACATGAGAGATGAGAGGTATGGGTGTGTGACATCACACACATAGGTAGAGATTCTCTCACCCATGTGTAGCATGTGCATGTGTGTATGACATGTGTTGTGCACATGTGTGGAGTGGAGTATATAGCGCCATGCGCACATGATACACTAATTATTCTTCACGGCGTATCTCACTAACGGAATATCATACCGACGCACGGGTGGTACCTCCACGATTGCGGCGATGGGATGGTCGATATGAGATAGGTTTCGACGTCTTGGGGTTCCGGTCAGTTGGGCGTATACTATGAACGGCCAATCCAGGTCTAGCTAAGGGTATCGATCATCATGCACATATGCATGAAAAATAGTACCGAATGGACCAGGTGTTACAATCGACCTCATTATGTTCATCCCTGTATCAATTGGTATCAAAGTGAGGACTCCCCTCGGGCGATGGCAAATAACGAAAGTATAAACCAAAATCATGTAAACAGTGATTCAGGAATTCGTTATCTTTTCGAAAAGAATGAAAGCTTTCCACCAGGAGAGTCAGTCAACTATGCAATGGCTGCAGGAAACCCTCAACCGTATTGCGGATGTGCTAATTTCGCTCTGAGCCCTAAGTGATGCTCAACCACCTGTGGTCGTTGTACGAAACATCCCCGGTTTTCGCAGAGCACCTACTGATAATAGTGAATCGCAAGCCACCATTGTGAACATGAGGAATCCATTGTACATGCCAAAGGTAGAGATAAATTTACAACGGCACAAAATCTTTCGAACAAGGTGCACTGTATAACAAAAAGTCTGCAATATGATCATCGACGTCAAGAGTAATGGGAATTTCATGTCGAAAATAATGGTGGAAAAGGTACAACTGAAAATAGAAAGGCACTTATCTCTGTAAACAATTAGATGGATCAAGAAAGTCAACAAAACAGAGGTAACCAAACAATGTTGTATATTATTTTCCATTGGTAAATATTATAATGACGAGGTAATATGTGATGTAGTCGACATGGAAGCTTGTCACATGTTACTTGGTCGACCCTGGCAATATAATATTGATGTTACGCATAGAGGTTAGGATAATGTATTTATATTTATTAAAGATGGTAAAAAGATTATCCGTGCCTCTATGGGAATGGAGAACCAACTTAAGACTTCTAAGGTTGAAGAATAGTCTCCCATACCCAAACATGATTTTGTTAAACAATCTAAGGAAATGGGAAATGTAGATGTATTAATTGAAAAAGAAAAATATATGGAGCCTGTGAACATTCCAGAGGATTTAAAACCAATGTTGTAGGAGTTAAAGTCGATTATGCTCAGTGAACTCCCTAATAAATTGCCTGTCATAAAAGACATACAAACCATTGAAGATAGAGCTTGTGGCGAAGGATAGACGGCCAAGGATCATGACGAATCTTTGGTCGTGAGGCGATTACTATACACCCCATGGAATGAGTTATATTTATAACGACACAATGTATTTCGTATACGGTGCACCGTTAACAGCAAGGTCTGTGATGTGATTATAAACAGTGATAATAGTGGGAATATCTTCTCGAAACTGATAGTGGACAGATTACAGCTACCTACGACAAAACTTCATTCCCCTTACTCAATTGGTTGAATTAAAATGGTGAATGAAACTGAGGTAACTAAACAATGCATTGTCTTGTTTTCAATTGGTAAAACTTATAAGAATCAGATATTTTGTGACGTGGTCAACATAGAACCATGACATATGTTACTCGGTCAACCATGTCAGTCAGACCATGATGCGACCCATCGAAGACGAGACAATATTTACATCTTCGTTATGGAAAGTCAAAAGATAGTCCTTGCCCTTATGGCACTAGAGAAACACCCCTAAGCTTCTAAAGTGGATGGGAACTCCCTCTTAACCATTCGAAATTTTGTGGAGGAATCCAAAGAAACCGGCAAGGTGTACATCATAATGGTAAAGGGTAAGGAATCGAAGCCCTTAGATATTCCTTTAAGTTTAAGGTCATTCCTGAACAAATTGAAGAAGTCTAGCTATAAAATTTATATGATATATTGCCCCTCATGAGGGACATCCAACATCATATAGGCCTTGTCCCTGTGGTTAGCTTACCCAACTGCCCTCCTTGTCGGGTGAGTCAGAAAGAATAGTAGATCTTGTAAGAACAAGTAAAGAAACTGATCTATACTAGTCAAGTTAAGGAGAGCATGAGTACATGTATTTTTTAAATTCAAGAACCTAATACAAAGTATAAAAAAATAGCTAATAAACATCAGCATCAAAGGTTATTTGAGAATCATGAGGTAAGTCTTTTGAGTAACTCGAGGATGAGTTTTTTCCAAGTAGAGGGGTCTGATGTAGAACGTGGCACAGATACATTCCTAGCATGGTTGGACCAAAAGAAGGTGGACCGTAAATTGATCATAACTTTTGATCCAAGTATCGTCAAGGCACACTTGACCGAGTATGAAGAACCGAAGCAGCATGAGAACTCGATGATGAGTTCTTTTAAAGTGAAGGGGACTGATATAGAGCGGGTCGCAGACACTTTCATGTCCAGGATGGATTAGAGAAGGCCTGATCGGAGGCAGAAGTCATCAAGACCATCAGAACATTATAATATGCATATCTCGTAAAACCGGAATGAGTTACTCGACGTACCATATATGATTTTAGGGTAGGACGAGCTACTTTTGCCAACCAATCCAAAATTGCCAGGTTGCCCACGCCGAATTTGCAAGATTCCATTAGATCGATAGTCAGATTCCATGTTTATTTCCAATTTTACTATTTTTAGTATATTTTAGTTTGATTATAACTCTTCATTCGTTAGGCTTTAGGAGTTGTGTCCAACACGAAAAGTGTTTAGAAAAAAGTAGGAGAATAACGTGTTTAAGCCACATAGGACACTATAAATAGTAAATTTACTATTTATAGTAAATTACGAATTTTAGAGAGTTCTAGTTGTAGTTTAATTCTGAAAATTATTCCAAAGCTTGGTATCCCTATTTAAAGGGTTGTAAATTTGTTTTTATTATTCATCAATCAAATTACAAATTTATAGAATTTATTTTCTATTTTTCTTACTTTTTTCTTGTGGATTCGAGAAGTCTCTGTGAGGAGTCCAGAGAAGCTCTGTAGATTCGGAGTAGTTATCCTTGAGGGAGATAGTGATCAACCTCATCACGTTCATCCCCGTGTCAGACTCCCACATGAGTTTTTTCATTGTACCATGCTAGTGGTTAAATGAAATTCACATCCTGCCTTGTAAATCCTCATCACAGGCAATTTCCATCTTAAGAGGTTATTTGAATGCTTTTAAGTTGCATTATTTGTAAAAGATTTACGAGTAATTCACTTACAAGTAACATTAGGTTTGAAATTTTCACCTATGAGTGAGTTACGGGTAAAATTTTTCATTTTAAAACATTTAAAAAGGAAGAGATTTCACTTAGTTGTAAGTTGCTTATAGGACCTGTCACTTCAATGATCATATTTTAAAAATCTTGGCTATAAAGAAAACTTATAGCAGTAACCTCTCTCTCTCTCTCTCTCTCTCTCTCTCCTCGGAAGCTCCTCACTCCCTTCTAGCAAATAGGCAAACTTCCCTCTCTGTTGCACTTCAAAATTCGGTACTTGAGTATGACTAAATATTCAAATCTCGAAAACATGATATACATTTAACACATATATTATAAATAATATATTCATCCATTTAAATTAAATAAGCATTCATACATAAAAAAAATAACCATCACGATCATATAAATAATTCAAATATTTATAAATATTTAATATTCAATATCCAATCTCATCACTATACTAAAATATTAATTATAAAAGAAAATATTATATTATATTAAGTACTTGGTAGAATTTAAATCAATCATAGAACAATAAGAAAATAAACTAATAATAACTTTCATGTGCGTAGTACTCTAAATTTGAATTTAAATTAGTACCTAAAATGGGGTGAGCTCACACACGCTCAATAAGATAACTTTATACGAGTTTGAAAACATTGCTATATACGAATTCATAATAAAAAAGAAATACTTAAAAAGAAAAGTATATAAAAATAAACGATATAAATTAAATATACTCTTAATTTAAAGATGTCACGAATGTAATGCATATAATATAAACAAATAAATAAAGTGACTATTCATCTCAATACAACACTGTACTCGTAGTGAGTGACAAAAGCATTACATAAATGCCCTACCTACCTATATATGAGGGACACATTTATACTTTAATTGGTCAGACTATAACTTCACCTATACTCATAATATTTGGCAACACGTATCCTTGTATCTGCGCGTGTGCCCACACACACACACACCTATACTTGTATTGAAGACTATAAATATGCTATTGAGTTTCAGGGTCTTTCACCTAAGGGTTACAATCGCCTAACTTATGCATTTTATGAATAATACATATAGTAGTGCACCCATATACTTTTAAGGATAACCCAAGACAATGCACCCGTATAATTTTCACAATTTTGTAAGAAACTTAATATGCATACATGTTGTTTATACTTATTTTTGGCATACTTATGTAGGTCAATGAGATTTTTTCATGTGTCGACACCACACGCTAAATAATAGATAAAATTTTATTCGTATACTGATAATATCGTTTACATCTGGCCTGGTACGCCTAAATTAAATGGTCTAAGAGAGACCATGTACCAGTCATGCCATGTGTGGTGTAAATCAACTCGAAGATGAAGAATAGAGATGTGCACATAAAAGATAGAATTAAATGTTAGAGTTCTATCAAAAGTAATCTTTGCAAAAGCAATACTCTTATTAAAGAAAGTTTTTCTATTTGTATTAAATGCCAAGATTCTATCAAAGCATATTTCTATCTAGCATTAAATACTAGAATCATGCCAAAAGTAATTCTCTACAGATATTAAAGCCGAGTAACGAAAGGAATCCAGCAACCTTCTTATGTGAGAGTTTAGTGACGATGAACTTCAATTAATGCACAATCCGAAGAAGCGGGGGTTTTTCTCTCATACACATAGTCGTACGTGATAGGTTATACATACGTGGAAGAATTAAGGAGATTTGCATCACCAAACGTCCAAATCCTTCATGATGTTAAAGACTACATAAGGTCACTGCTTCCTAGAAGAGCTCCAGGCCTTATGCCATTACAATTAAACCTAGTTTTATTTATCTGTTTATTATGGACATTTATCTTTTTATTTTATTCTAGTTTTAGGCCCCATTACTAATAGCATGGGCCCTAGTTAGTTTTTAATACTTTGTTTATCGCTCCACCATTTCCACAACATTCAATTGGATTGTAAGAAAGATTGCTTAATTTCGAATAGAAGGCTATAAGGCTTTCCTGTTATGTACTAGGTAATTCCATCAGACATCTCGCTACGAAGTTTGGTCCACACCAAATAATGAACAGATAGTTAAATCACGACCGTCTTGTCACTACCAAGACCATGAACAGACTATTACTTCGCTAGCTATCTCGTCATGCAGCCCAGTTTTAACTGAGAAACGAACAGATCATCAAAGATCTACCCTCCATTGGCTGTCTCTCCACTAGGTTAGCCCGGTTTCTAATCGAACAACAAACAAACAACCATCCAACACATCACGACCCTCCTGCTACGAAACTTAGTCTGCGATTGGGTAACCAAACAGATCGTTGTCCCCTAAGTTGATCGTGAGTGCCAATATTGTCAATATCATAAATAGAAGACTGACATTTTCTTTGTATATTGTTATTGTTGAACTATGGTATCAAATCATGCTGAAAAAATAAGTCCTGAAGTCTATTAACACAAGGCCAAAAGAATTCATTCGAAAAGGCTAACTCCTACCCTTTCACAAATCGTATGATCGCTGACCACAACCGGTGGTTGAGAGGATAGATGGATCGTACGCCTAGTCTCTAATTAGTATGACTAAACACGGGAGCACCAACGATTTAATCAAACACTGAGTTGAGTAGACTCTGGCATACCCATGCATCATAATTATATACAAAATCTGAATAGAGGATCTTAACCATACGTGTGGCCTTTTATTTGATTATATTGATACAATACATGTCATAAATATTATCTCAAAATACTTATTTTAAATATATATAAACAATGCATTAATCTTCTCAGATATATAAACGGTGTATAAATCTTCTCATAAAACTACACATACATTAAACACTATACCATCAACATACATTTGACATGCTTATTCAAACTCTTAAAATACATGATTTTAAATCATCATAAAGATTCAATATTCAGTTAAAATAAGTAGGTCGACAATAATCATGAATAAATATTTAATTAAAATCTATACACAATTCCTCTTACATAATTATATTTTCTAATGAACAATCGATCATGCTATCATATAAAACATAGTTGCATAAAACTTGTCTTCTTTAATATTTTAGTAATAAAATAATTAATTTAATAAATAAAGAATATACAATTTTTAAGAATTTTATATAAATATTCTAAAAAATTATTTTTAATACTACAGTGTAGATTTTTACACGTATTGCAAAAAATTTATGTTGTAAGAATTTAGTCTTTATAATTTCTGTACGGTTGAATTGTTTTTTATAATTGTTTAAAATGTTATAGAAAAATCCCTGAGTATTGCTGGGAATTTTATTTATATTCAAAAAATTTGATTTTTGTATTATTAAACTCAGATAACTCCAAAATTTGAGGAGATTTTGTAAAAACCTAAGTTAGTCTCCTAAAATAAAATTCTAGGTTTTTAGACAGTTTAATTTGCTACTCGTATGTCACGTGTGCAAAATTCTAAATGTTTGTGTATTATTTTTTATTTTTCAATAAAACACAATTGAATTTAAGTTTTAAAAATTCATATTTTAATGTCCCTAATATATCTATGTCCATAATCGTGTAATGTTTTAGAAATACAAAATATATATTTATAAATGTATACTTATACGTAGAAAAAAATTATCCATTTTGTTGTTGTTAATCTCTTAAAATAAAAAGTCTCTTTCCAATTCATCTTAGTTATAGGAAGTAAAAGAATTGTGCTAGATCCTCTAGTATAGGTCATGACCTAATTAAAGTTGTTTAGGAATTAATTAATCTCATGCCAGGGCGTACATCTGTGTGATGGATAAGAGGTGAGGATGTTCCACATTCTTTCTCTATTTTCATTCTCTCCAACTCTTTTTAGTGGATGTTCAAGGGGGTTTTGGGGCTATTATTTTTTTGAATCACACCTCTCTTGAGATAAGGACTATATATAATGAGGGGTTAGGATTTCACGAGGTGCATCGAGGATAGTGGTCCACAATTCTATAGGACTTTTGTGTACCCTATTGTGAATGAATCCTGTTTACTTTCCCCATCCATATGCCCCAACTATTCAAATCCCTCAACTAAATGTAGTTACCATCTTTAGGCATTTCCATTCCACTCTAATAACAGAATTGACAGATCTTAGCTATTGTATACTCATGAAGTATGGTTTAAAATAAATCAATAGTTAAAACTCAAGGTTAGTTGGTAAAAACATACTATTAATTATCAGAAACTATGATAAGTGTTTCTTATCCATTAAAACAATTGATTGATCGTTTAAATCAACAGATCAGCCCAATGCTAATGCCACAAGCAAACTTATTGGATTCCCATATTGAATCATATATACTTTTGACAACCCTGTTAAAACTACCCAACCACACTCACTTTCGGTGGCTATGCACTAACCTCATAAAATTAAAAAAGCATGAAGACATAGGGTGGAGGCACATGACAATAAGTCGAGCTCGATAGTGGAAAATTTTGATTTTGACACCAAGTCACTCCCCTCACATAAAATGACTAATCATATGACTATCATAGGCTAGTTCCACAACCTATATAATTATAACCAAAGTACTGAGGTCTATGAATCATAATTCTTACCTAACTAAGGGCTATTATGTCCAATCTCAAGAGTGCCTAATGACATAGAGATAAACCTATAATGATGATAAACATGTTCACAAAAATTAAATAAGTCAACAAATAAATGAGTGATCCATGAATACAATTAAGTCAATGAGCTACCGATGTTCGCTTTCTAGGGCACAACTTGAACATATCATCCAATGCACTTTGCAAAATTATTAAAGTTTTATGTTTTCTTCTTTTTGATACTCAAGCAGTGTGCAATGGTCAATAGACATGCACACATATTTGGTGTCCATGGTGATGTACATATGAGATTTGATTCATCCATTATATGTTATGTGATGCCCTCTCAGGGCTTCAAACAAATTAATGGATTCATGCTCTCTTAGAAATTTTATGAGTCTTATTATTATGGACACGGTAATCTAAACCATTTATCGTGTATGTTCCTGTGATATGACCCACTTAAAATTTTATATTAGCCGGATTTTAGGGGCTAAGAAGAAGATAATATGATGCATATGATATAAAAATTTAATGTATTTGGCATTAAATGGGCCAGTGGTACTCGATTGTGCGAATTAGTTAATCTCTCAATCATAGGCACTTGTTTGTTATCTTTCTTATTGTTCATGTGAAATTGTTGCTCCACATTATAGTTATTTTTAACCCACAGGCTCATTTTTGTGGATAAGATGATAATTAGTTCAATATAAGTATCCACTAAAAAATGTATCTAAATGCATTCAGCCCAATAACACATCTTATGCTAAGAATTTTATTATTATTATATAATTTGAAGATTTTAGAGTGGTTTTCTGTTCTAACCTCTATTTGCTGTAAATACTCACTTTCTTAGTTGTAAACACTTTATAAGTTAAACTCCCCCTAAAAAAAAAAAAAAAATGAAGAAAAAACAACTTCTAAGTTGTTTACCACTTACATCTAAATACAACAAGTAAATGACTCACATGGGAAATTGATTTTCATCTAGAGGTGTACACGAGTTAAATCGAGTCGAGCTGGGCACAGCTTGACTCGGCTCGGCCACTTGCTGACCCCAGCTCAAACTCGGCTCCGCTCAGTCCTCGAGTCTAATTGGCCAGCTCGGCTTGGTTCGATCAGCAGCTTGGGCCGGTTTGAGCCAAGATTGAGCCAAGTTCACCTGTGCAGCATTTTCACAAACACATGGACTGCACCTTCAAAATCTCACTGTATGTAAAACAACAGTAGTGATTTTATAGGTATTTTGTCAAATATCTATTTGTTTGTTTCCCATCCAAATATTAAGCATTTCCAAATCTCATATGGATCACACTAAAAGAAATAGTGGTGATTAAACACAGACCTTAAAAATTCCGGGAGCCAATATAATGTTTATTTCTCATCCATCCAACCTATTTATAAGGTCATAAAGACTTTGATGATGGGATCACACAAATATCAGCTTGATCCGAACCTTTTGTAGTCCCATTCAATCACCACTGTTTCCCATGCTGTGGTCCACATGAGATTTGGATTTCCTTCACTTTTGAGTTCATGCCCTAAATATAAGCCATCCAAATGGATGGATAGATATATAAGACAAATACATCAATTTAGGCCAGGGGATCCGACACTCATGTGGCCACACCAAACGAAACAGTGGAAACGAAAACATTCACCGTTGAAATCATGGCCACACCGACCATGATGTTTATTTGCCATCCAAACCGTTCATAGAGTTATTACCACTCAGATCAAATTTAGGTGCAAATATCATCCTGATGCAAAACTTCTATGGCCCCTAGAAAGTTTCGAATGGTGAGTATTTAATCATTGTTGTTTCACATAGCATGGCCCATGTAAATTTTGTCTCTGTCTGAGTTTTATAATTACGTTATACTGTGGTTTTGCAAAACCGATGGACGGAGCCACGGATGGGTGCGGATTGGATACTGACAAGGTGAGTAGCCAAATCGCTACCGAAGTGACATCACCAAGCTCTGTTGACCCCACCATGATGTAGGTGTTGTATCCATACTTTCCAACCATTTTTAGAGATCGTTTTATGGCATTACAAAGAGATTGAGATAGATATAAATTTCAAGTCTACACACCACATAAAATTGTGAGAGCCTTGAAACACTTATAAGGCCCACAATGATGTATTTTTGAGATCCATTCTATTCATAAGTTAACATAAAGACAGATGAAGTGAAAACAAAAAAATCTGCATCATCGGAAACTACCCTGGCCCCTAATAAGTTTTTAATGGTGGATGTCACTGTCCCCGCTATTTACTATGGCGGAGCCCACTTGAACTTTAGTTCTATCTCTTGTAATGCCATAAAGCTATCTCTAAAAATGGTTGGACGGTATGGATACAACACATGCATCATGGTGGGGTCCAGAGCGCTTGGTGGCGTAGTAGCCATTTGGCTACTGACATTGTCAGCGTCCAATCCCCGCCCTCCACGGACATGTCCTAATGTCTGTGGCCCCACAACGCTTCCGACTTCAGGAACTTCCTGTGCCTCCGCGTCCGAAAAAAAAAAAAAACTAAAAAAGAGCGCGTGCTCCCAGCATACCTGAGCGTGGGGTGCAAAGTGATGTATGTGACTTAAATCCACACCGTCCAGACATTTTTAGAGATTATTTTACATTACGTTGCAGAAAATGAAGCCGATTCAATTCGTAGTTGGACAACACGAAATGAAACAATCTTATTGAATCCCCACCATTTAAAATTTCATGGATTCCACCGGAATGTTAATTTGCCATCCAACCTGTTGATAAGGTCACAAAGACCTAGACGAAGAGACCACATAAATATTATCTTAATTCAAAGCTGTTTTTTGGCCCGCAAGAAGTTTTTAATGGTCAATTACTACTGTTTCATATACTATGGTCCATCTGAGATTTGGATCTGCTTCGTTAGCTTGATCATGCACTAAAATGAGCTTTCAATACGGATGAACGGCGTGGATGTAGTCAGATACATCACGGTGGGCCCCACAGTCAGGGGTCCCACCCACCTCGGTGGATCCGGGCATCCACCGAAGCCGCGCCCCCAAAAAAACTGCACACGCTGTTAGAATCAGAGAGAAAAACACACAGAAGGAAAATAGGGGAGAAAAATAAAAACGATCTTCTTCCTCCTCCTTACCTACTGGTAAGAAAGATGCAAGGAAATGGCTTGAGTGTTCCTCTCGGCGTACGTTAGCAAATACCTATTTAGATATATTCATGTAAAGATATTTAGAAAACCTGGATGGGGGTGGGAGGACATTTCTGGGATTTGCTAAAACCCTACGGCCGAACAGAGGATTTTGATTTCCTGAGAGATAAGAAAGTGGCTGTCGATCTCTCTTTCTGGACCGTCCAACATGAGACCGCTATCAAGAAGAGAGGAATTGCCAGAAATCCCCATCTTAGAATCGCCTTCTTCAGAACTATCAATCTCTTCTCCAAGGTCTCTCTCTATCTATCTATTTCTCTCTCTCTGTGTGTGTGTTTATTTTGATTTCTTGGACATGTTGTTTTTAAAAGAAAATGGAAAATGATTGTTTCAGCTTGGGGCGTTTCCGGTGTTTGTCCTGGATGGGGTCCCGTCGCGGTTGAAGGCGCAGGCCAGGATCGCGCGGTTTCTGCAGGCCACGGGCATTGACCTCTCTGGTCTGCCTGTGGCCGAGGAGGGTGTTCCTATTGAAAGGAATCGAGCCTTTACGAGATGCATTCAGGAGTGCGTAGTAAGTATTCTTGATCCCAACATGGACATTTGAATTGCATTCCGTTCGACAGCTGATACGTTCCTGTGCTGCACGGTGGGATTGGTATTGATTCTGTATAATTAGATTTGCCATGCATGTGCTGCAAGTTGGTCCACTCATCTGGTGGTTCTAACCAGCTCAATTCAGTTTGGTTCACTCATCTGGTGGGCCATGCTGCTCGCATGTGTACGTTCAATATAAACCTGATGAGTGTACTGGTCTGAATTTTCGGCTTGGGTATGTTAATGGTGGGGCCTACTTGCTGAATGGCCTGGATTTGCATAGCTATTCTGTGTTGGCATGCTTGCCGCGAACTGCCTTTCAATGCATCCTTGCACAAGTGCTGATAGAAAAAATCATCCTGCAAATCACCTCACTCTTTCTTATTGATAATGGAAATTTCAAATATTCCATCTTTTTTGATACCTATTCATCATGGTATGTAAGATGGTATGAGTGGCTGTTGTTTGATGTCCACCCATCAACCACATTGCCCCGATCATAAACCCGCTGGTATGAACACACGTGAATTGAGACAGTTTCTCAATCCAATGGGTTTCCAGTCCTTTGTATATACCTGCCCTTAGGCATGCTGACATTATGGGTCCACATTGTTTTTTTTTTTATTCCTGACGAGATTGTAGTGTTTGGGTCACCAATGTTTCTTTCACGTCTGTGGAGAGGGTTTATTAGTTATTATTTCTCATAGGAAAGAATTTGAATTGGTTGTATGTGGGGCCAGATAACTATTTTCTTGTTCATTTTCTCTGCAATATGGTTAGAAGTTGGCCTAATTACACAATGGTGTCTCCAAATGATAGGAGCTGCTTGAACTCTTGGGGATGCCGATTTTAAGAGCAAGGTGTGAGGCAGAAGCACTTTGCGCACAGTTAAATAGCGAAGGTCATGTGGATGCTTGCATCACAGCTGATAGTGATGCTTTCCTGTATGGGGCCAAATGTGTGATAAAATGCCTACGATCCAACTCCAAGGTAAGTATTAGTATTTCAGAAGATTCATTTTGCTTCTACATGTTGGATTTGATCTGTTTTTTCTTTTGCTTCACTATCCCTTGAGTTCTCCAACTTTTAACACTCTGTTGGATAGTAAGAAACAAGTAATAACAAATTATCTATAGTCCTAAAATGCCATATAAAAAAGCTTGAATGATATGTTAATAATGGCGCCAGACTGCATGAAATAGCCTAATCTTGGAAAGCTTCCACTCCAAGGTATTAAAAACGGTTACATAACAGATAATGGTGGGAACTGTTATGTGTTATGGGACCATAACCACCGTTATGGAAAAAATGGCCCATAACAGCCCGTTATGGGGCCGATACAGTTTGTTTTTTTATTTTTATTTTTAATTTTTAATTTTTTTAAAATTTTAATTTTTTAAATTGTCTATAACGGCTGTTATGGCCCGTATCGTATTGGTTAAGGCCACCGTTACTGGTATTGAATACCTGTTCTACTCCATCTAGATATTCATCACTACCCTCTTAACTGGCTAGCACATTCACCACCTAGTTGGCCTCCCTATGTTTGTATGGGAAACAACATCAAAGCTACTATGAATTGATGAATGATACAGTTTATTTTTCAATCCTTTTAGACTATGTATGAACAAAAGCAAAGGTGATATGATTAAAGGGATAAGAGATTTACAAACACAAGAATGCAAATGATTTGGTTTGCAATTAGATCAGTTGCATAGTGATTCAGATCTATATTTGAGTACCCAAATAATATATTTGACTTGCCATAGATTAGAACAAAATATTGGATTTGCACATGCGAACCTAAGGAGAGGAAAGAACAAAATAGGTTGGCACTAGGCAAAATATTGAACAAAAGAGGTTGGGAGACTCCTTTCAAGGTTCCATTTGCTGATTTGGTGATGGACTTCCCTAATAGAGTAGTAGGGGTATGTGAACGCCTTGAAAGTTTAGGTGAGAAGGTAGTATGGTGTCCCAAGGTTGGTTGGATATAAGAGATGAGGCAATATGTAAGTTAGCAAAATTACTAGATAGGTTAAATGGATCATATTATTTTCAGAGTTTAAAAAAAAATCTAAAAAATTAGGAAAAACTATGCCTAATTACGACAAGTGATTGAATTGGGTTCTTTTATGTATTTTATTGTAGTTTGAGTGTTTGAGACTATTAGACCATCAATAAGTTAAGTTATATATTTAATTACTTATATTATATTTGCATAAAATTTAACAAAACAATCAACAATTTACGTTAAGAGAGAATTAATTATTAAAAACTTTGAATATAGAAATTTTATTCATAAATGATAAATTGATAACTTGAACAAATTATAAGTTACAAGTTACAACTTAATTTACAAATACAATTTATAATTTATAAAAAAACAAGTTTCAACTTATCGACTTATAAATTTAGAATATAAAAAATAAACATACTAACATAGGCTACTATACACATATATGATGTTTGGATACATGGATTCAATGGTCTTTTTTATTTATTTTATTTTATATTTTTAACCGTAGGGACCTACATGCGATCGCATATGGAGTATGCCATTGCATACTCACATATGCAGTCACATATTTATCGCACCAAAAAGTATGCCATCACATTCTATCATCCTTTTGAAAAAATGGCATATGTGATCACATATTCGCATATGCAACCACACATGACAACAATGATAAGGGTTAGCAAATATGTACCTACATAACTAGATAGACAGTAGAAGTCATCATCATTGTCGTTATCATAGCCTTGTCGCAGCTACTAAGAATTGTCAGAAGAGTAAGCACTAAGAAAATACAAGAACAAAAATGATATTTAAGGTTCTTCCTCATAGAAGTGTCAACATGCATTGATGTAGGACATGCCACAGATGTATTCTTAGCACTGCTGGATTAAAAGAAGCCCAAACAAAAATGGGAGTAATTCGTTAGAACTGGACCCAGTCCTACGCAGGGCATGACGAAACTAGGTCCTAGGCATGTCCGGTTTGAAGAAATTCATTCCGGATATGGAAAAACTGGCATTCGGACTTTTAACCGTAAAAGAGCTGTAATTTTGATCTAGGCATCGTCACAAAATGCACAACCTATCAATCTTTATGTAATAATGGTTTTGGGTCAACCGACCTGCATAGCAGGTCGCACACCTTCGTTTCACCGGAAAACTCACACTTCTGGGTCAAAAATGCGATTTTAGAAAAAAAAAATGCTATTTTTAGTAGTTTCTATTTTTGTCGTATCTTCTTTTTAGAGTTTTAGGATTTCCGTCTTGTTGAGAAATTGCTTGTAATAATGCTAGGAATGCTTCTGTAAGGTTTATCCGGACGTTTCTGTTTTTGGCAAATTAGGCTTTAGAAGAGTTTTGCTATTTAGGATAACTTCTAAACGGTTTAGGAAATTAGGCTTTATAAGAGTTTTGCTATTTTGGGTAATTTCAAATTAGGTTTTGGGTTTTCTTTATTAGTGGTGTAATCGAGATACCATACACACATTATACAATAAAATACCCAAAATTTCTCTCCTTTTTTTTTTTTTTTCTCTTGTGGGCTCAAGAACTCTCCCTGTGGATTTTAATCACTTGACGAAGACGGTGATCTTTCTCTTATTTTTTCACGCTCTTCCCTGCATCATGCGTCCAACATGGGTGTCAAACATGTAAACTTTTTTGGAAAATGAAGTGTATACGTGGTTGTGGTCTTGGCTGAGTTGGGGACTGAAATCACTATTTTAAACCATGGACCTCCATCAGGGAAATCTTGGATTTACATGATCAATATAAGATTAGACCAAGGTATTCCAAAATGGTAATGGTGGCCGTAATGGCCACCACCGTTACTGTTATGACACAGGCCATTATGGCCCCCATATCGGCCGTTACTACTTTTTTTTTTTTTTTTTTGAAAAAACTGTTACAGGACCATTATGGCCTGTTTTTTCTGTAATGACCGTATGGTTATGACCAAGGTGTTCTGTAACTGTAACGTTGGCTGTAACGGCCGTTACGATCTCTTTTTTTATTAAAAAAAATAAAATAATGAAAAACATGTATTTGCCCTGTAATGTTCATTAAAAAGTATGGAAAGCTTGTATTTGCCCCATAACAGACAATTACGAGGTTGTTATGGCCTTTATAGGGGACGTAACATGCCGTTAACGGCAATTACGAGTCATTTTTTTTTTCCATAACGGCTGTTATGGGCGTTACGACCCTGTAACATGTAACGGTTGCCACCGTTACCTTTACGTAACGGCCTTTACGGCACACCATGGTTATGACCGTTACTGTTACGGCCGTTACGTAACCAATTTTGAATACCTTGGATTAGACACATCCACCCAAATCTCCCACCTGCCCTCACTTAGACACCCATGCAGCGTACACGAATTCACACACACACACACACACACACACAAAGCACATATAAAACTGGGTTGTGATCAGTTCTGTGTTTTTCCTCCTTCCCTTGGGTGTGCCATGCATATGACCATGAGAAGAAATGGACTGACTGGAGATAGAAAATGGATGAGGAAGAGGTTACAAAGGAAAGAATTTTCAGCATCAGAACAAACCTTTTTGCAAAAGGTAAAACAGTGAAGAAGACGATAGGAGCCCTTCTAAGATTTGTGTAGAGATGTTGTCTCTCAAGAGTTAGCTTTTGTTGCTGCATGGAACCCTTCTTTGTCAGATATCATCAAAAATATTTTCTTGTCTCTTCTAAAAAAATGTTTTCTTGTTCGTGATTAATGTCAATAATATAACATCTTGCAAAAGACCAAAAAAAAAAAGACGATTAAGAAGAAAAGCTCAAGTATATACTACAATGCAGTAACTGCAAGAGATACTGCAAAGCAAATGATGAGGATGATAAGTGTGCCCCTATACAAGGAATGAATGAATTAAAAGAATAAAAGGGAGGAATGCTCACCTGCACACCTCACGTGCGCACCTGTGTGCACCTTTGCACACGTGTCATGGGCACAGAATCTGAACGGTCCACGGGATGCGGCACCCCTTGAAACCTTATGGGCCCAACTTTCAACCGGATTCAAAACTCTAGTGTGGGCCATAGCAAAGAGAAATGCAAATCAAGGGAGGAAACTGTTTCCTTTTTCCATGGCCCACCAGAGTTTTGTATCAGGCTGAAAGTTGGGCCCAAAGGGTTTCAAGGGGTGCCACATCACGTGGACCGTTCAGATTCTGTGTCCATGACACATGTGCAAAGGTGCGCACGTAAGTAGGTGCGCAGGTGAGCATTCCTCTCTCTCTCTCTCTCTCTCTCTCTCTCTCTCTATATATATATATATGAAAGGTAGGAACGTAATAATATTGAAAATTGTCAATCACAGAGTCTTGCCTGCTACTGCATTATCTGAAGTTATGACAGAGATTTGGCCTCTTCTGATATTGTTATGATTGTGAAGCTTCCTTGCTTTAGTTTAGAGCCTAAATCCTTCTCCAAATTTTCAATATTTGTAGAGGAATTCACCTTTGCCCCCTTTTTCATCCTGATGGTTGTGTACTAATCGAATTGATCTTTCCAAAAAAGAAAAAAAAAAAAGTACTAATTGAATTGCTATTCAATTAGGTTTTTCACCTGCCTTGCAAGCATGATGATCACATTTTATGCAGGAACCATTTGAGTGCTACCACATGTCAGAAATTGAAGCTGGTCTTGGTTTGAAGCGGAAACAGTTGGTAGCCATTTCTCTTTTGGTCGGGAATGACCATGATTTGCAAGGAGTGCCAGGGATTGGGGTCGATACTGCTCTTCGCTTTGTCCAGTTATTCCCTGAGGATGAGATTTTGAATAGGTTTGTTTTTGGATGGCTAGATGTGGCAGTAATAGTATCCATTGTGTAAGAGAGGAATTATATCATCTCCAGCCTGTAGTTATCTATCCATTTCAAGGATCTCCTTGAAGGGACATTCCTAAATCTTTGATCAGTGATGCACATAGACAATTAAAAACAGAGCACAGCAACTATCCACATTTGATGGAGAAAATGCTCGAGAATCCAAGATTGCATGGCTAGCATCTTCTTATCTGGAAGATTATGGGGGATGGTGAATGAATATTTGCATCCATCAGATCAGTGCATTGGTCTGGATTGCCATGTACACATTCAAGCCCTTGGGATGCAATGTGTATCATTGTGTTGGGGGATCATATAATTCCACTTTAAAAGAGTCTCATGCTCTGTGGCTGAGAATTGTTGTCAGCTTAATTTCATTTAACTGCTAAGGCGTCAGAAATTTTATACCTGCACAGGTTATGTGAAGTAGGGAAAGGGGATGTTCTGTTTCTTCGGGGTAGTCCCAAAGCTGTAGTGGATTGCAATATAGCCACTGGTGATGAGTCAGCAAAGACCAGATCTCCTCACTGTTCACATTGTGGACATCCAGGCAGTAAGAGAGCTCATCTCAAGGATGCTTGCACGCATTGCAATGTGTACGGTTATGAAAAGTGCATGCAAAAGCCAGTGGGGTTCAAATGCGAGTGCTTCATCTGTGACAAGGTACATCTTTAGTTCAGTTTTGCTGTTCCATAAGAGCTTTTCTGAGCAACATTCACCTCTGCACACATGCCTATATAATGGCCGCATTTGCAAATCCATACATGCATCAGGTGGGCCCGACCATGTTGATGTTGTGGCCGAATCAGGCCAGTCAACTCATGAGGTAGACCACATTTAAGAAAACAATGGACGGTTCGGGAAAAATTATCATGGTCCATTCAACATACATGTGTGGCCTGACTGCCTGTTGGAATGGCTTGATCTTGGGGCCAGGTCATCTATTAGACTATTAAATGGTGGGGCCAACCTGATGCATGTATTTTATGTCCAGCACGTGCTGGGTTGGCACATATCGAAGTGCATGTGGGCTTTCCGAGACTTCAAATATAATTCAATTTTTATTGAACTGCTTTTGTTCACTTCTCAGTCATTATGGAAATAAGTGACATGTCAACCAGTTGTGTCTGTATTCAGTTTCTTATCCATTCGCTTAACCAGAAGAGTTCATTGGCATTGAGTGGCAGGACCGAAGAAGCAAGCAACTTAAGAGACACGAAAATTGGCAAATTAAGATTTGCAAAAAGATTGCAGCTGAACAGAATTTTCCAAATGATGAGATCATTGAAATGTATTTAAGCGAGAACCACTGGAGTTTCAGTGGTATGTTTCTGATTCAAAACAGCAATTCGATGTGATGGGAATTCCCCGATGGTATTCATTAAAGGAATTATAGGATACTTGACCTGAGGGTATGCACAATTTACTTGGGTTTTCAGTTTGTATGAGAATATTTCTGACCTTTCAATTTGTGGATGGTTAAGGAGAGAAATATGGCAGCAGTTCAAATTCGACTTTACCTTTGAAAGGTTTCAATCATTTTGTGTAATACTCCATTCATACCCAAGATTGGTGGCCTGGATCTTCCTATCTGGGCCATGGTGTGCAAATTGCATCAAATGAACGATCTAGATGACTGAACCATGGTACCCTCTTTTGCTTACTGAAAACCTGAGGGTACTATGGATATCCTGGGGTTGAGGATCATATAATTCCTCACTTTGCTAAATAGAGGTGTCAATGGGCTGGGCTTGGGCCTGAAAAATCAGAATTTTGAATAGGCTGGGCCGTGAAACAGTTCAAAACCCAGGCTGAGAAGTACCCAGGCCCTGCCCCCATTGACAGCCCTATTACTAAACAGACAAACTGTCCTATTATTAAAGAACATATACTGACATGGTCTGTTAATTTGCATGATTATTTGCTTTTCATAAAATGCAAAGTTGTTATTCGTTTTGCTCTTAAAAAATTAAGATCTCTCAATTCCTTTGTTAAAATTGGGAATGCTTTTATGTTAAACACCCTTTTCATGCTTAAAGACGTGGGGGGTGATTAAAATGGCAAGACCATTCGGTACATTCCGGTCATCTGGGCTGTTTGGAGCCCTCAAGGACAAAATTTGTTGTTAGACAACTGCTGATGGGCTGTTGTTATAACAGCCATGTTAATGTTTTGTTTCTTGCCTTGCTAATGTTCATTCCATTTTCTTGGTAATTTTGAAGCCTTTTTGATAGAGATCCTTGTCATGATATTTTGGTTAGATTTTGGACAAAATGCTTATGTGGCTGTAATCAATGTTTTAAATATCGACAATATCGGCCGATATATCCCATGATATATCTTGTATCCCGCTTTTGCGATACGAAACGCACAGGTAGTGCCAATATTATCCCCCGTGTTCGATCCGGTGAGCATTTTTAATTTCCGTTTTTTGTTGAAATTAAGTTAAATTAGTGTCAAATGGTTACAAATCCACTAGTTCTTCATGTTTTGCATGAAAATCATGATGTTGGAGCTTTGATTTCGATATCCATTGGTTTTTCATGTTCTCAATGTTTTTTTTTTTTACGAAAATTTCCTTCAACCGGCTGTCAGTTGAAACTAATTTCGAAGTATTTTAGAGTATTTGAAGAAATAATCATCGCATACACTCTAATTTCGAAATTTGATTGTAGGTAGTCCAATTTGGGAAATTTTCAAAATTTCCCCAATTTCTCCCCATTTGTTTTTTTTAAAAAAAAGGCAACAGCAAATGTATTAAAAGGGGCAAGGGAAAACAAGGGGAAAAGGTCAAAAACAAACAAAGAGAGGGGAACATCTGCCGAGGTGGCAGACCGCCCCTAAAAGCCTAAGAACGGCATGTCGAAATCCTTTAAATCTTTAACATTACAAGCCCATTCAATCACCATCTTTTTCGCCCTCGTTCCTACCACTGAGATGGAGGATGAGACATCGTTGAAACAGCGATTGTTTCTTTCCTCCCAAACAGCCCACCAAATAGCGATGATTGACAACCGGCAAATGATGGATTTAACCTTCCCAACTTTCCGCCCATTCCAAGATGAAAGCAAGCCTCCCACCGAGTCAGGACTACACCAGGAAACAGTAAAGTGCTGACAGAAATCAGCCAAAATAGAAGAGATAAAGGGGCAATGGAGGTGATCGACCGATTCTGCGTGACGCATACAGCATAGGCAGATGTTAGCTATTTGCATTCCTCTCTTGAGGAGATTATCAACCGTGAGGATTCTGTTACGGCCAGCTAGCCAAGCAAAACAGATAATTTTATCAAGTGAAATTTCCTCTGATTGTCTCTACCACACCACAGAAAATCTCTTCTAATTTTATCAATGACCTTGAGCACCTGAGCAGGACACCTGAAAAGGGACATGAAATATAGGGGAAGGCTAGATAGAGCCGCTTTGATTAGAGTGAGTCGACCACCCATAGATAAGTAGCGGCATTTCCAGGTGGTGAGAGACTTTTGAAACTTGCTGATGATCTTCTCCCACATGGACTGCAGCGGCCGCCCCACGGCCAAAGGAAGGCCAACGAAGTGCCTTGGGAAGGTGGCAACCTGACAGCCAAGAGTATCTGCGTAGGTCTGGAGGGAGGGAGAGGAGACGTTGATGCCCATTGTCTTGGATTTAGACAAGTTGATCTTGAGGCCTGAGATCGCTTCAAAGCAGCAAAGGCAAATGAGAAGGTTGTCGATGTATTTCGTTAGATCTTCCGAAAAAAATCAGAGTATCATCCGCAAATTGGACGTGAGTGATCGGGTTGGGAAGACTAGGCATCTTAATACCAGAAAGAAGACCCTGCTGCTGGCCTTTGAGTAACATAGCAGACAATGCCTCTGCCACAATTAAAAAAAAGAATGAAGGGAGAAAGGAGGTCACCCTGGCGCAGGCCTCTTGAGCTGCCATGTATTATACTTACCAATTTCTCCCAAATTGCACTCCAAACATGAAATCAAGCATGTATGAGAGTTGATCTATTGATTTGTTAAGTCCTTTTCAATTTTTGGAAAATAAATATCATTTTTAATTTATATATATATACGAAATTTCCCTTCAACTAGTTGTCAATTGAGACTAATTTTGAAGTATTTAAGAGTGTTTTATGAAATGACCATCACATACACTCTAAATGTTATGCATTCAATTTGAATATAATTGCATTAGTTCAGTCAGACAACACATAACCTATTATGTGCACATCTGTTTTGAGATGTTATGATTTAAAAATGTGTATTAAGTTCTTTTTTAACAATCCCTGAAGTTTCATTGAAAAATTCAACCATTTTCCCAATGTTTCCCCATGTTTCCCAAAAAGTACGATAAATTACCTGATACAAATGATATATTCCGTGCGATAGCCGATACGTGTCTATATCCCAAGGAAGCGATATGTAACACTATACGATATTTTGAACACTGGCTGTAATAACTACTGGTAAGCAGTTGTCTAACACCACATGTTTTCCTTTTAAGGGTGCCAAATGACCTCTTTGTTTCGAAACAAAACCATCTGATATTGTGTATTTAGCAATCCTGTATTTCTTTTTTCAAAGGGTTTGGTTATTTACGATGCTAGCCATCTGTCTGCATACAAAAAAATACTTCCAAATTTTGTCATTTCATAAATAAAAAAGTGATGGAATTCCTTTTTGAATATGTTTGAAGTTTATAAGATGGTTTCACCAATTTTCTTGGCTGCATTGCGACCAAATGCTAAACCATCATCATCACATTCTGCAGAAAATGATGGCCTGCCTCTTTTTTGGGGAAGCCCCAGAATTGAAGCTCTTGTTGACTTCTTAGCATATCATCAGCACTGGGAACCATCATATATAAGGCAAAGGATGCTTCCAATGCTGTCCACCATTTTCTTAAGAGAGATGGCTTCGAAAACCAAGGATGGTCTGTTGCTCTGTGATCAGTACGAGTTTCATTCAATTCAGCGAGTGAAAATAAGATATGGTCACCAATTTTACTTGGTAAAATGGAAGAGAGCTATTCCTAGTATGGGTAATGTTACCTATACAATCCCAAATGAAGAGTCCGATTCCCACCAGAGCGAGCCCTTGGGAGTGATGGAGTCCGCTGATGTATTAGATGAGCCAGATGTCCCAGAGATTCTTGTTGATGATGGATGCTGGTTCCTGTTGACCGACGAAAATATGGAGCTGGTGCAGGCTGCATTTCCCAAAGAAGTTGACAGATTTTTGCTGGAGAAGGTAAGTCATATGCTCTCTGTTGGTTATAGGCTGACTGTGAACAAGGCTGGGATACTTCCAGTTTGTTATATTGTCCTTGGAACAAGCTTACATTGTTGTCAGACCGTCAGTCCATGCAAGTGGGACCGTTATTTAGTGATCCAGGCGATTGATATGATGGTCACCACGGTGCGGACCATGACTAGAAACCTCCCATATAAGATCCCTGTCCATCCAATTGTTGGCCATTTTTCTGTTGACCATAGACCAGTGCTTTATATTTTCATGACTATCTCTGTGTGGTTGTGGGCCAAGGTAGCATTGTCACATCTGGGAGATTTTTTGAGCACCCCCAGCCATGGTGGGAGCCATCAGGTCAATATGGTCTGGACCACATGCCATTTCTCACAATTTTTATGGACTCAAGCTAGAGGAAACTATACATATCTTTGGAGTTTGGAACGATGACATTATAATTTGTTTAAGAGATTAAATGTGAGATTTCATCACCATGTGCAACATCGAAAGCATATGGTTATTATGTACTAAAATTACATTTCTTGCTGCACCTTATTTGTGGTGGCAAGACTGACTGTTGTTTAGAGATTTATAGGCATCCCTGAGTAGTTTGTAGGAGTTGACATGTCTTACACCCTGAGTTCATCTTATTTTAGTTAACAGTAATCATGTATTAGAGATCTTGATCTCTATTACATAATTACATAATTACTATTAGCTAAATGGGGATGAACTCATTTTTAGGTGCCTATCAAACAGGGCCTTAGATGTCGTAAGCAACTGATTTACCACTATAACTTTTCAAGTACTATAATGTTATCTGCATAGCACTATTTAAGTTCCCTAATTGGGACTGTTCTCGGTAAGTTCTTAGTTCTATATGTGAAAATGCAATAGGAATTGAAGGAATCAAAATCAAAAGGAAAGAAATCAAGAAACAAAGCTGGAAATGGAGACAGGTCAGGATCTCCAAAATCGAATGGCATTCAGCTAAGCATTACTGAGTTTTACCGATCGAGCAAAGTGCTGGTTCAGGCAACGAATGAAGAAGATCCAGCTAAGAATTCTGAGAATAGCGGCGAAGCCCCCATGAGAAAGAGCAAGAAGAGGGTGACCCGTTCAAGTCCAAATTTGCCCAAGTCTGTCAGGAAGCGTCTTTTGTTTCACTAGCAATACCTTTCTGCTTGGACACAGTTCTCCACCTTGATTCTCCTCATGTAATTATGAAAAATGATGTAAATATAGTGGGAGACCCGTTTTTAATTAGTGTTTAAATTATTTTATTTTGCATGGAAAATCTTTGATACTCTGGCAGAATGTGACGGATGATACACGTGCACTTAGAAATTACATAGCTGAGCTGTGGCATACAGCTAATTCAAATCATGGATCCCATTTTAGATTCATCGGGACCCAAAGATTTGATTTTCTAACTATCGGATTGGGGGGGTGTTAATTGGATGGTTAAAAATTGAAAAGATCCAATTGTACTATTTTAACGAACAAGTGTCCAAGAATATGAGGTTAGGATTGCTAAACCAATCTGATTTTGGGACCCTGACCTTGCGGCAGTGGTACACAATTTAAGTAGTGTTGTTTGAGTTAATGTATGCCATGAGTAAAGTTTCCAAGTGTGAGCATCATTTTCTACTAGAGTATCAAATAACTCACCCTCATTTGGACCTAATCATCGGCGAATGATGAACTTTGGGCCCACATTTGGGCAATCAAATGGTGTCCAAATGAGATGATTCTAAAGTCATTTGAAACTTCATCAAATTATCTTTCTAAAAAGTATAATATCACCCACATCAGACATATAATGAGTTATAGCCGTTTTCGTGGGATTGACTATCCATGGTGAATATCTGCGATCTACGGGAAAAATACCTGCGGTCCACAATAAATATCAGCGGTCCACTCTTAATATTAACGGTCCACATTGAATATCAATGGTCCACTCTTAATATCAATGGTTCATAGTGAATATCGATGATCTACATTAAATATCAATGATCCACAATGAAAATATGGGCGATCCGCAATGAATATGGGCGATCCATGGTAAATATCGATGATCCACCGTATAACAGTCATCCATTATAACATTCATCTATTCTAATGTTTATCACATTCATCAATTACAACATTATTCAATTACAAAATTCATGCATTATAACATTTTTCTATTACAAAATTCATCCATTACAATATCTTTCCATTATAAAAATTCATCTATTACAGTATTTTTCCGCACCCTCTTCCCTTTTACAAACTTACATCATTCGTACCAAATAAAAAAAATCTAAAAAAAAAAAACTATAAATGAAACTAATGATGGATGAATGAAGAAGGAAGAAAGAAGGGAACAAAAAACACCATCCTCCCCTCCCGGGAACAAAACCAAGTAAGAAAGAAATGACCAAACGGCCCTTGTGAACAAGGACTCCACGTTTTGAACCCATACATATCTTGTGTGGGCCCACTAAGGTTGTCGTCAAGCAAATCCAATTCATCCATGTGTAAGGAATTTTAATTTTATGTCATCATCTTAAGTTTAAGGACAACTTATCACAGGTAGACCAAAGAGAAAATAGTTCAGAAATAATGAATAATGTTAGTGTAGTTGTGAGTAATAGAGAACTTTAAATAGAAAACTGAAAAAATCTTCCTTTAAGTTCACGACTGTCTGATTAAAGTGAACGGATCAGGTCAGCTAAGGAGTGGGGTTGAAATTTTATTTTTAATGGGGCCTATGTCCCCTTTTGGAAAAACCTTTTCCTTTTGAGATAAGTGCTCGCCATATAAGAGGCAACTGTGGCAAATTGAGTATTTTTGTCCTCCAAAAAATGAAAAAGTGGTTTCAGAGTTAGAAAAACTTAAGTTTGGAAAAGACGAACTCCTGTCATGACCACGTTACAGTATGAGGCTATTTGGACAAAAAATTTATTGAGAACTGATCCCTTGTAACTAGTTGCATGCAAATATAACTTGTGGTCAATATTTACGAGTGTTTTTCCTTGCTTATGACTGACTATAGGTTATCTTAGCATACATTCCATTTTTATTATCCATTTGTGAAAGTTGGGATGTGTATAGAAGAGGAGAATACAAAGAAAAACACATTTAAAGATAGGCTTAAGACACATTTATCTTCAAGGCGATATTCACACCTTATTAGTAGTTAAAATAGTTTGCAAAAGACACCCAGATCCATAGCTCAACTGGCAGACTGAGTGGACATACCTCGTTTCAACACTCGAGGTCTTGGTATCAATCCCTGGTGGGGGTGGCTAACATGGAGTGTGTGTACTGACATGGGTGTGTACTAACAAGCTAACCCCTGAACTGGAGAAATATGGGTTATAAAAAATCTTCTCAAGATATAACGAGCCTTCTCTCCTAAACTGGAGAAATATGGGTTTTGACTAACAAAATAGAAAAACCGTACCTTGAATATACTTTTATAGATTATACCCCTGACTTTTTTTAACAGTTTATCTCATAAATTTTTTTACAAATTTTCAAAATAACTCATAATAATAGTGGTGAAAAAAGATGGAGAGGAGAGATTGCTTGATATGGTCCTTTTTTTTTTTGGAATATGACACAAAGATGGGTTTTTATAGACCAATAAGGGATACTTAGAGTCATTTTCATGAAAATGCACATGGTTTCTTCAGGGAGGTATCTTTCTATGGTGTTTCTTCATTAATGAGAATTCTTCACTAAGATCTTGAATTTAAAAATCTATTCATTCATCAAAAATCACCATGATTCATAATTAAAGGATTTACCAAGAATCATCGAAAGTTATGAATTATATCTTTTAATTTTCTTTTCAATTTTTATATTTGAAAATTCAAATTTTTTTAAAAAAGTTTTTTTTAGTATATTTAAGAAAAATGTAACAAAATGGCACTATTTTTTAAAATACAGAGATTAGGTATGTAGGAAGATGTGTATAAGAAAATGTGTCATTACATCAGAATCCTTAGTAATCATAGTCTTGAATTATATATTTTATGTGAAAGAATTGAATATATCACACACATAGTGATTGTAGTTTGAGTTAAGTATTTTATGTGAAACAAATAGATGTGTAACGCACACTTATAATTTTCATTTGTTGTAAAATCAGTAGCACATCAATGGCCTCGCGCTTAATCTTAGATTCATGAGTTCATGAGAGTAGCTAAAACTCTCAAACATCAAGAAGGGACTCTACTTCCAATACTGATGCAAGTGAGTCTTTATGAATGTCCTTGTATTAATAATAGCACACTTGAAATGCATATATATATATATATATATATAAGAATAAGGCGGATGAGAAAATGTACAATGTTGTTATAGTCACTTCTTATGATGTACTTTGCCCATTGAACTTGTTAATTTAGTTTGGATTTTCCTCATTCTGTGCTTATGAAATTAGTTTACTAATGAACATTCTTAGCCAGTCCCTTAGTGAATAGGTCTCCTAATATTTAGATAGGCCGCATATATTGAATTGTCATAACACCGCTACCAAGTATTGATGCACGAAATTGTCTTAGACTAATGTATTTAGATTTCTAATTATAAATCGTGTTATATGTTTTTGACGGTATTGCTTCATTGTCAGAGTATATAGAGAAATGTGACAAAAGCATTGCCAATAATGATATTTATAATAACAGGCTTCACAATATTTCTACTTCTTTATTATTGATTACCAACCTTGTATATAAGTTCATATTCTATGGTAGAATGAAATATTAAAGTCTACTTGACTACATCAGAGTCCGTGATTTAACTTAATTGCTATACTCTTCAAATACATTAGGGTAACTATAAAAGTGCAAGCTATAATTAATTGTTTCTTTAACTATCTAACGAGCTGTTTGGGGAGCATGTATTTGATATGAATTGATATGCGTTGACAATTATCAATTGCATTGGGCAGCCTACAATTGGAATCCATTGGAATCCGACAATCCACTGGAGCAATATTTCAGTGATTTAAATTTGAATTACTTATAAACCTACTTAATTTGTCTATTGTAGAAATAATATCAAATTAAGTAAATATTATGAGAAATATATGACTACTAATTACCTTAGAATACTCTATGTATACTATAGCTTCTTTTTTTCTTATTAACTTGAAGTTAGAATTAAAACGAGCATAAACATGGTTCTCATAATAATGATTAATCTTTTTAAGATTTTTTTTCCCAATATAACATGGTTGATAAAGAATTATACTATTCACGTTTCTTATTAGCTTTACTTAGGGGTGCACATTTAACCGGTAGAACCGTGGAACCGGATCGGAACCGTTGGATCGGTCCGGTTTGGTCCGGTTCTAGACAGCACCGGTTCCGGTTCCAGTTCCAAAATTTCCAGAACTGTTGGATACGGTTCGGTTTCGGTTCAAGGGCACGCAGAACTGAACCAAACCGTTAACCAAACCGTGGACTCGATCCGTTGAACCGTGGCCCAGATCCACACCGTCCATTGTCTTCCTCTTGGAATTTAGACCATGAATGGTGAGCTTTAATCATATGATGATATGGCCCACCTGAATAATCAAGCCTTAAAAGCAGTCAGACGGCCTTCTTTCGATCGTTGTAGAGATCACGAGGGTGTACACGGCTAAGAAAGCTCAACATGGTTTTAATGGATTCCACCCCCTCTACCTGATGAACGGTTCAGATCCATCTCTCCCTGCATGATGGTGGCCCACAACAAAAGGACGGAAGCTCTGTTCAACAGAGTTGACGTACGTCGACTGTGTGAAGTTTGGTGGCCCACTTACTGAAGTCTTTTGAAAAATCTACTCTGTTCATGAGATTGAGGACGAAAAACCATCAGGAATATAGTGCTTTTGGAGCAAAATCAGCATGGCCCATGAGCTTATCTACTCCGCCGTCCATTTCATGTTCAACGGTCATAATTCTACAACAGCTTGCATGGTTTCAGAATGCCACATTGCCAAGGGTTAAATCTCCTTTCTGTACACAATGGACAGTACAGATCGACGATCTGAATGTGGAGTGGGCCACACTGAGAAAATTGCAAAGGGACTGTAGGGGATTTTTTTTTCACCTTTTTTTCTTCTTTTGTTAAATTTTTTAAAAACCAATTTTCATTGTCCCGTTTCAGTTTGGTTCAAGGGTGCAAACCATCCAGTTTCAGTTCCAATATTCGGTTCCGGTTCCAAAAATCTCAGAACCGTTAGGAACGGTTCGGTTCTGGTTTTACCCCAGAACCGGACCAAACTGACCCGTGTGCACCCCTAGCTTTACTTACAATCACATTAACTTCACTGATATTCTTTGTGTCAAAATTTGACGATAAGAATCTTTTAATGTTATTTATTACTTCTAAACATGTGTGAAAGATTAACATATCATATATATGTATATATATAATTACTCCTTTATTACTAGAGAATTTTGAATACACATTTATCCATAGAGTGATTTGATCAATTTACACATTTTATTTTCTTGCCTTGAAATTAAGAAACTGCCCGGTTTCTCTATATATTCATTTTCATCGAGGTTACCATTTAGAAAATTTATTTTTATATTTATCTGATGAATTTTTAATTTATAGATGGATGCTAAAGCAACTAAAACTCTAATAATCGATATCTTGGTCATTGGAGCATAAGTGTCGAAAAAGTCAATAATTCTTTGTCTAAATTCTTTAGCAACTAGTTTTTCTTTAGACATTTTTATGGTCCCGTATGATATTAATTTACTTTTTAATATTCATTTATAGCTTATTAATTTTGATTTTAGAAGTAAATTTGCTAGTTTTCATTTTTCATTTTACATTATAAAATCCATCTCATTGTTTAGAACTTCTTTCCAAAAGGAAAACATCCTGAGATCTAAGGACATTATTTAAAGTTAAAAGATCATTTTTAATATTATATATTAATATAATTTTTTTACTATTTGTTTTTTTTTTAATTATTTATTGGCAGAATGTGGAAGTTAGGTTTAAAAGATGTATTCGTTTTGATCCTCCTAATCATTCTAACTTTTATATTCTCTTTATAGGAATTAGTGGTGTATTCAGATACCTGAATGCTACTGCTGGTATTAGAATTTTGAGATTTTGATTCATTTCTAGTTATAGAAGAGAACGAGTTTTCGTAGAACTCGACGTTTTTAAATTCTATAATTATATTTACTTGGATAGTATTATTAGATTTTGCAACTACAAATCTATAAATCTTATTGTATATGCATATCATAAGAAAATGCATTTATGAGATTTTAACTTTATCTTGGGTCTTTTAGGGTCAGTAAGTCTACTTAGGATTCTATAGCTTCTTACGGTATGAAGTATGAAAGGTTTAGTCTTCTTCCTCAATAGCTTGTATGGAATTTTAGAGATCTTAAAATGAGTATATTATTCAAGATGTGACAAGCATTTAATATGATTTCTTCTCAAAACCTTGAACCTATTATTGTATTGTTTAATATAGAGTTTACTATGTCTATAAAATACATATTTTTACATTCCGCGACCTTATTTTGTTGAGGTGAATAAGGAACCGTGACCTGTTTTCACAGTTAAAGCTAATTAAGGCTAATTCTAGAGATTACTAAAGATGATTATTTTTTTAGAAATAACTTAAAGATAATTTTTTATAAACCAACAAATGACACTTATAGTCTCTTTTCATTAAATCATTTATCGTTTCTCTACGGTATCATTTTATCTATAGCAACTCTCTAACAAAATTTTAAATTCAAAATTTACTTCATTTATCAATAGTTACCATGATTCACAATCAACCAAGAATCACCAAAAGCTATATCTTTTAATTTTTTTAAAATATTTATTTTGAAAAAAAAAAAACTAATAATTTTTTCAGTTGTGTTTTTATTTTAGAAAAACCCAACAATTTGTGCTTAGCATACATTATTTTCAACGATAAAGCGGATTTGAAAAAATCCAAGGCATTTGTGCGTGGTATTAGATGAGATTAGGTAGGATGGAATTGCATTTGGTCCCGTGCAAATTTCATCTAATGTTTGGGGGGGATGAGAAGGGATGAAATTGCATTTGGTCCATGTAGGTTTTTTTTTTTTTTTAATGGATTTTGAAATTTAGTACACATGTGGGTTCCACATTGATGCATGTGTTTTAATCATGCTGTCCATCTATATAGGCCCTTTATTCGTGATATTCTGATTATATATGTGTATAAGTGACCGACATCTGTTGAGAATTTAGTTCATTGATTATAATTCCATGGTCCACCAAACGAGTTTTTGCTTAATCCAGTTTATTTTCCCTACCAAGAATTTTATCCCAAACATAAGGATTAGATGGCCAAAATACCATGATATATTTTTATACATGCAATCAATATTGTGCAATAATGATGTTAATCCCATCTAATACAATTCCATGCCATTTAATCCCACGGACCAAACAACCCATACAACTGGTTGGTGTTTTTGTGATCAATTCTCATTTATGTTTCTTGTGGGCGGATCTCCAGTTCATATAATTATACCTCTTTTCTTTTGGAAGTGGATTGGCTGGTGTAACACACACAACTGACCTGGCTGGTGTATTGACGTTAGAGCTGGGCATCGGACCGAGTCGGATCGGATTGAGTCCAACTCGGTTCGGTCCAAAATCTACATGGGCTGACCCGAATTTGATCCGATCCGGGACCGAGTCTGGGACATCTGACTCGAATCGATCCGATGCACAGTTGGCCTGACCCGAACCGAGTTCGACTCGGTCAGGGAAACCGAGTCGGATTGGGTTGGGTATGGTTCGGATCGAGTTGGGTCTGTGGGTCAAACTATGAGGTATATGTTATATCCAAACCGTCCATCCATTTGTAGAGTTTGTCTTAAGGCTTGAGCCAAAAAATAGGACAGATCTAAAGATCAGTTGGATTACACTGCAAAAAATAGCGGGGGATTGAACGTGTACCATTGAAACCCTTTTGGAGATCACGGAAGTTTTGGATTAATATGAAATTTATTTTTCCTCTTCATCCATGTATTTTTAACCTTATTAACAGATTAGATGAAAAATAAACGTTATGGTGGGCAAATCATTATCCTCGCTACTATTTTCGGTGTGGTCCATTTAAGCTTTAGATATGATTCATTTTTATTTTTTATTTTCAAATGCTCTAAAATGATCATGAAAAATGGATAAACAGTATGGATATAATAAATACATCATTGTGGGGCCCATGTAATTTTGATCTCATTTGAGTCGTTCGTACAACTCGGAGCTCGAGGCGTGTCTCTACTCATCTTTACATGACATGGATCTACACCAGTTGTATTGACGTGCTGTGCATGAAATTGCATTGCGTCAGTGGGCTGTTATCGTACTGAGTAAATTCTGTTGGGGCCCACCGTGAATGCATGTGGTTTATCCACGCCGTCCATTTGCTTTTTTAGATCATTTTAGTGGTTGAACCCAAAATTGATGCATATCCAAAGCTCAAGAGGACCATACCAAAGGAAAAATTAGAAGTATTAATTTCTAACATTGAAAAATTTATAAGGCCCTAGTGATGTTTATTTGTCATTTAACATGTTTATAAGATAAATATATGTGATAAATATTCATAAAAATCACTCTAGATCGGATCGGATTAGATCCATTCGGTTTGGATTTCGGTTCGGATCGGTCTGGATTGACCACGATTCGAACTCAATTTGATGAATGGTCAGATCTAACTGATCCAACTCGAACCTCACCGATCCAGGCCTTCGGTTCGGTTCGGATCGGGTTGGATCCACCGAATTGGGTCAGTTTGTGCCCAGCTCTAGTTGATGTCACCAAATCTTATGGGTCCCATCTGTCCATCCTTTAGCGAGCTCATCACAAGGCTTGAATCGAAAAATAAGACATATCCAAAGATCAAGTGGACCATACTACAAAAAACAGTTGGATTCAACATCTACCATTGAAACTCTTTTGGGGTCACAAAAGTTTTGGATCAATATGATATTTGTTTTAGCTATTCATCTAGATCTATGTAAACTTATGACATGATTGTATAAAAAATAAATGTTACCGCCTATGTAAACTTATGATATGATTGTATAAAAATAGATGTTACAGTGAGTCCTACGTATTTTATGGGTGATAACCATTGTCCCACTGTTATTTTCGGTGTGGTTCACTCGAGCTTTTGATATGACTTAGTTTTGGGCACATGATCTAAAATGACCTGCCAAATTGATGAATAGTGTAGATATAATAAATACATCATTATGGGCCATCGGTCATGTAACTTTGATCTGCAAGCGGATTGGATGGTGTACCACACACCGGCTATATAGCTGTGTAGGTACGTGTCATGCGAAGACGAGCGCTGACGCTCCTCAAACTCCAAAGGAGATCAAGGTTACGTGGGCACCACAATGATGTTTTTATTATATCCACACCGTTCATCCAATTTTCGAGATCATTTTAGACAACTATATAGAAAATGAATCATATCCAAAGATCAGATAGCACCATAAATAATAGCAGAGATAATGATTTTCACCGTTAGAAATTTCGTAGGGCTCAGCGTAACATTTATTTTCCATCCAATCTTTTCATAAAGTCAAAAAGACTGGGATGAAGAGGAAAAACAAATTTCATATTAATCCAAAACTTCTGTGAACCCCAAAAGGGTTTCAATGATATACGTTCAATCCCCCGCTGCTATTTGTAATGTGGTCCACTTGATCAGTAGATCTGTCTTATTTTTTGTCTCAAGCCTTACGACGAGCTCAAAAAATGGATGGACGGTTTGGATATAACACATACTTCATGATGGGACACACAAAACCTGCTGACGTGAACACATCAGCGATATAGCGGTGTGCTACACCGGCCTATCCGCTTTCCTTTGATCTCCTTTGAACCGTTAGAACAACTCAGAGTTCGAGGAGCGTTAGCGCTCGTCTTGGCACGACACGTACCCACACCAGCCGGGTCGGTGGTATGTGGTACAGCAGCCAATACGCTTCAGTTTTGTTTTAATTTTTCTTTCAAAACATAAATTTGATTAAAAAAAACAAAAAAAACGTGTCCTATAACTCCACTACGTTTGGTGGTCCCCACTTCGGATTGTCTAATGTTATTAAAAACGCCACCACAGTCCCCCAATCATAGCCGTATGACTATCGGGCTTTCCTCATTTGACTGGTTGCCGACCAGATTGACGACAAAATATCTTTTTCCTCCTTGGCAGTTACCCTCTATCCACTGAGGGTCATCCATCGGACGGTTGATACAATCCTACTATCTTTTCGCAAAGCATATTCATGCACGTTGAAGAAACTATTCATATATCATATCTACAAGTTTGATAAACCCACACGTGTGTGATCTATGTCGGTCAACATGCAAACGCACGTGTCAATATAGAACACGTGTGCAAGATCAATTCTTGACCGCTTACATCAAATGGCCTAAAAGTCATGCAACTTCACTCAGATGGACCAGTGTGAAAATGGACGGCTGGGAGGGGTACAAAAAAGTCTCAGCTGTTCCTTTGTTTTGGATCCTGCGGCCCACCTGATGAGTGAAACAGCCTATCCAACCAGTGTGCCCCCACCTGATAAAAGAACCAGATTTCCTACACGTATGCCACTATGGCACGTGTGAGTAAGGCTTGGCATACCTAAGATAGGTAGCGGATTGGCCGGTGTACCTCACACCAGCTACATAGCTGCTGTATTGACCTCGGCAAGTTTCGTGGGTCATTCAAACTGTCCATTCATTTGATGAGCACGACTTAAGGCTTGACACAAAAAATAAGATGAATTTAACCATCAAGTGGGCCATACTGAAAAAAGCAGCGGGGGATTCAACGTCTACCATTGAAATCTTTTTTAGGGTTATAAAAGTTTTGGATTAATATAAAATTTGTTTTTCCTCTTTATTAAGGTTTTTGTGACCTTACGACAGATTGGATGGAAAATAAACACTTTGTGGGTCCTATGAATAGTTTAACGGTGAAAATCATTACCTTTACTGCTATTTGTGGTGTGGTATAGATTATATTTGAATATGATTCATTTTTTGGATAATGTTCTAAAATGATCTCTAAAAATAAATGAATGGTATAAATATAATAAACACATCACTATGATGCCCGTGTAACTTTTATCTCCTTTGAACCATCCGTACAACTTGAGCTCGACAAGCGTCATTGCTCGTCCTCACCCAACACGTACATATAGCAGCTATGAATACGGATCCTCTGTTTGTGTCGAGCAGAAAAATTGTGGTTGTTGTAATGTAATTGGACCGTGTGATCGTAAAATGCATTGAATTTGCTTAGCTGGCAGAGATGGACCAATCATTGGACAGCATAGGAGGAAAAAAGCGGGAAAGTCGTAGTTTTGGCAAACAGAGGATCCGGACTCAGCAGCTATATAGCTGGTGTGTGGTACACCAGCCAATCCGCTTCCCCAAATATAACAACAGTAGCAAAAGAGAGAAGAAACTATTCATATATAATATCTACAAGTTTGATAAACCCACACGTGTATGATCTATGTCGGTCAACTTGCAAACGCACGTGTTAATATAGAACACGTGCGCAAGATCAATTCATGATCGCTTACATCAAATGGCCTAAAAGTCATGCAACTTCACTCAGATGGACCAGTGTGAAAATGGACGGCTAGGAGGGGTACAAAAAAGTCTCAGCTGCTCCTTTGTTTTGGATCCTGCGGCCCACCTGATGAGTGAAACAGCCTATCCAACCAGTGTGCCCCCACCTGATAAAAGAACCAGATTTCCTACACGTATGCTACTATGGCACGTGTGAGTAAGGCTTGGCATACCTAAGATAGGTAGCGGATTGGCTGGTGTACCTCACACCGTCCATCCATTTGATGAGCGCGACTTAAGGCTTGACACAAAAAATAAGATGAATCTAACTATCAAGTGGGCCATACTGCAAAAAGCAGTGGAGGATTCAACGTCTTCCATTGAAATCTTTTCTAGGGTTATAGAAGTTTTGGATCAATATGAAATTTATTTTTCCTCTTCATTAAGGTTTTTGTGACCTTACGACCCGATTGGATGGAAAATAAACCCCATGTGGGTCCTACGGATAGTTTAACGGTGAAAATCATTATCTTTACTGCTATTTGTGGTGTGATCCAGATAATCTTTGAATATGATTCATTTTTTAAATAATGCTCTAAAATGATCTCTAAAAATAGATGAACGGTATAGATGTAATAAATACATCACTGTGGTGCCCATGTAACTTTGATCTCCTTTGAACCGCCCGTACAACTTGAGCTCGAGAAGCGTCATTACTCGTCCTCACACGACACGTACATATAGCAGCTATGAATACGGATCCTCTGTTTGCGTCGAGCAGAAAAATTGTGGCTGTTGTAATGTAATTGAACCGTATGATTGTAAAATGCATTGAATTTGCGTAGCTGACTGGGACGTACCAATCACTATACAGCAAACGAGTAAAAAAGCGAGAAATCGTGGTTTTGGCAAACAGAGGATCCGGACTCAGCAGCTATATAGCTGGTGTGTGGTACACCAGCCAATCCGCTTCCCCTAAGATAACAACAGAAGCGAAAAAGAAGGGACGCGGATTTCCTGCGAAAGCCTTTCGCAGTAAGTTCTTGCACTGGGAACGCACGTGGGACCCATTGGGATGTTTGTGAGAAATCCTCACCGTCCATCTATTTTGTGAGTTCATTTTAGGACATGAGGCCAAAGATGAATAGTATCCAATGCTCAAGTGTGCCGAAAATGTGATAATTAAACATCCACAGCTGAAATATTCGTGGGGCCACAGAAGTTTTGAATCATGATAATATTTGTGTTTTCAGTTCATCCCAGTAGGAATGACGTTATTAACGGTGTGGATGGCATGTAAACATCACTGTCGAACCCAGGGAGATTTCAACAGTAGGAATTTCCCTAAATACTTTTTCTTTTAGTGCGGCCTAGTTGAGTCTTGGATCCTATTCAATTTTGGTATAATATCTTAAAATTATCTCAAAAAACGGATAGCCGGAGTGGATTCTTGACAAACATTACAGTGGGCCCCATCTGCATTACCAGTGCATGTTTCGCAGGAAATCCGCGTCCCAAAAAAAGAAAGAAACAGTGGGCCCCCGCTTGAAGAAACTAACGGAAAACACTCTATTTTCTCTTTCATACGTTGGGGGTCTAACCCCATCATTCACTCAAATCCAATAATTGCAACTGCCAACTGTAATAACTGTAACTCCGCTACAATCCACTATCTACATATCGGAAGGAAACTCTCCGTCCGTACCAACACAAAAAAACGGGGCACGTCAACCATATAACAGTACCTCACATCCTGCAACACTCAAATAGAGTAGCTCCACAGTGACACGTCAGCATCATCTTCCATATCATCATCCCACTGGGACCCACTTCCCTCATAAGGAGGTGGAGAAAGCAGCAATCCCTCCGCCATGTTCGCAATCAGCCCCGGCGTGCCAGCCTCCTCATCCATGTAAAACACATCCACTTCCGGCGGAACAGTCACATTCTCCGGTCTTGCGTAGTCGCTGCTGCCAGTAACTGCTTCGGAGTGCGATGGAGGGCGGAAAGCTTCCGCAGCTTCTGCAGCAGCCTTCTGTATGTCTCTGGCATTGGTAGATGCCGGCACGGGCAGGAGCCATGCAGAGTCGGCGAAGTTGAGGCAGGCAGAGCGGCCTCTGAGAGCTATGGCAGCCACGTCATGAGCCCGTGCAGCCATCTCCGGTGTCGGAAACGTTCCAAGCCATATCCGCGACTTCTTGTTCGGCTCTCGCACCTCGCAAACCCACTTGCCGGAGTTCCGGCGCCTCACGCCCTTGTAGACCGGGTGGCGTGTCTCCCGGAACTTGGTACGGCCGGCCCGCCGCTTCGGACCGGTCGATGCGACGGTGGTGTATATTTCCTCGTCCGACGCTGCCCGACGGGTAGTACTGCATGTTGGGGAGGAACTGTCGTGTGGGCCACTGGTGGTGAAATCTGAGCGGTTGATGAAGGTATCCATGAGAGAGAGAGAGAGAGAGAGAGAGAGAGAGAGAGAGAGAGAGTAGGAGTGAAGGAAATAGGCGTTTTGAATTTCTAAAAGTGGAATGGAAGTGCTTTTATATGAGTGGGAGTCGGGGCCACGTGTTTTCGGTTTGTACGCGCACACACGGAATCTAACGGTATGCCAGGCTGGGGTCCAGCGGTGGAAATCAGATGATGACTTGGCACCAGCTGTCCGTTTGGTGGTGTTATGGTATGATTTTCCACATTGGGGCTACTTTTGCTGACGTGTACATCTTCGGCACGGACGCGGCTTTCGCAGGAAGTTCCTGCGCTCTAAAACGGGGTGAGGCCCAACGTGATGTTTTTAAGAAATTTATTCCGTACAACCGTTTTCTGAGCTCATTTTAGGACTTGAGACAAAAAATGAGAAGGATTCAAAACTCAAGTGAGGCGCACTAGAGTAAAAGATGGGTAGGAAAATTCCTACCGTTGAAAACTTTTTGGAGTAAAAAGTGATGTTTACATGACATCCATACCGTTAATAACATCATTCCTGCTTGGATGAACTGAGAACACAAATATTAGCTTGATTCAACACTTCTTGGCCCACAAATATTTAAAATATGTACGTTCAGTACTCACATGTTAAGTCTACTTGAGTATTACTTACTATTCATTTTTTGTCTTTTATCATAAAAATATCTCGGAGAACGGATCGCCAGGGTGAATTTCTCAAAAACATCATGTTGGGCCCACCTAGGTTTCCAGCGCAGGGACCTCCCGCGAAATCCTTCCGCAGGAAATCCGCGTTGCTTCGGCTCCGCTATCGTTTTCCTTTTTTCTTCAACGTCCGATGAATCCATTGGCATCGACAAAAGTTGATTTGGACCTTTCTGTCGTGTAATTTTTAGGTATCACGCACCAGCAACCTAGCTGGTGTGGGTACGTCTCGTGCGAATACCAGCGCTGATGATTGGGGAGATTATTTTAGTTTTGATTCCAAAAAATTAAGTAATTTCCTAGCTCAAGTTGACCACACCACGCATAGCAACTGGAATAATGATTTTCACTGTTAAAACATTTGTAGGGCTCATCGTAACGTTTACTCTGCATCCAATCTGTTCATAAGGTTAAAAAGAGCTGAATGAAGAGAAAAAACAAATATAATACTGATCCAAAATTTCTGTGAACCTTAGGAGGGTTTCAATGGCAGGCGTTCAATCCTCCACTGCTTTTTACAGTGTGTTTCACTTGAATTTTGAATCTTACTTATTTTTAGGCTTTAGTCCTACGACGACCTTACCAAGTGGATGGATGGACGGTTTGGATATAAGTCATACCTTATGATGGGACCCACAGAACTTGGTGACGTAAACACACAAGCCACATCGGTGGTGTGTGGAACACCAGTCAATCCGCTTCCATTTCTAGGTGTGTCAGCATAAATCCGCACGCATTGTAATGGGATGGGTTGGGCCTTTGGACTTTGGATTGGTCCTTTTCAATAATCCTGGCCATTTATATGATGGGTCTCATCATGGATGGGGTTTACGAGCAAAAATATCTCTGATTGGAATGAAATGTTAATGGACCGTTTATATTCAAATAAAAAGAGTTAAATGCTTAAATGGTTAAAATAGTTTAATTTAAAATATTTTATTTTTATCTATCGACTATTTTATCCACCGTATAAACGGTTTGGAATATTGAAAGGTTACCACAGATTGAAATATTAAAGTCCTGACGTATCATATTTCAGTAGTCTGAATGTGTTCCAGCAAACACCAATTTCTAGTAGCCGAGGAATCGTCTTAATTCGCCGGTCGTGGTTCTTGGAAACCACGCGAATTCCTCAGTGGTTTTACCACGGTTCGAACGCGTGAGATGTAAGGGTTTCTGGAGATACAACGGCCGCTGGACGGGGTGAAATCCGTGTGAGGGATCCACGATATTCCTATGGTGGGCCCACGGTGAATGTTCCAGAACCCAAGAATAGGAAACACGGGCAAAGGTAAATATAATAAGGATGGTTGATAATTAACGGCCGCATTCAATGGGCGCGGATTGGCTACTGACAGGTTGAGTAGGAGACTGCTACTGAAGTAACGTCACCAAGTTTTGTAGACCAACCATGATGTATGTTTTGTATCCACGCCATCCATCCGTCTGTAGAGATGATTTTAGTGTAAGTTCCAAAGAATGAGTCACATTCAAAGCTCCAGTGGACCCACCAAAAAAAATAGTGGGGAGAGTGTGACGCCACCATTAAAAACTTTTAAAAGCTTCTATAGGCCATAAAAGTTTTCGATCAACCTGATATTGGTGTTTTACCTTTTTTAATGTCTTTTCTAACCTTTGAACACGTCGGATTTCGAAAAAACATCCTGGTCGGCTTTAGGAAGGTTTTAACTCTGGGCATCAATCTTCCCACTGTTTTATGTGGTGTGGTCCATTAAAGCTTTGGATCTACCTCATTCTCTAATTGATGCCTTAAAATAATATCTCCAAATGGATGGATGTTGTGGATACAACACATACATTATAGGGGGGTCCACAAAACTTGGTGATGTCACTTCAATAGCAACTCTCGCTTAGAGTTGGGCATAATGGACCCGGTCCGGTAGATCCGATCCGATCTTACCTGATTCGAACAGAACCGACAGTCTGGATCAGGCAGGTTCGAGTAGGATTAGACAGATCCGACCGCTAATCGGAGTTCAGATTAATAGCGAATCCGACCGGATCGATCCGAAATCCGATCCGTTTAGAACCGACCCAATCAAATTCGAACAGATCCGAACGTAGTTAGTAAGAAATTACAAATTTACCCTATATACATCTTCTACAAGGAAGGGGCACATGTGCCACGAGCACGACGTGGGTGCGACCATGGAACCATTGATGTGGGTGAGGCCCTAACTGTAGGGCTTACCTTGATGTATGTATTCCAATATCCATGCTGGCGATCCGTTTTTCCAGCTTAGTTTAAGGCATGGTCTCAAAAAAGTAGCAGATAAAAATTTTAGGTGGACCATAGCACAGAAACAGAAGTTATAGGCCATTAAAAACGTTTTGTGGGACAAAAAAGTTTTTGATCAAGCTCATATTTATTTTTCCCTTTCATCCTTGTCTGTGTAACCCTATCAACAGGTTGGATGGTAAAATAAAACTTTACGGTGGACCCTAGGAATTTTTTAATGGTGGGTGTTCAACAACCACTCTTTCCAGTGGTGTGGTCCACCTGAAATTTTCATCAGGATCATTTTCTTTTACGTATATTAAAATAATATGTAAAAACATATGGACTACGTGGATACACACTGCATAAATCGAAGTGGGCCCTACGGTTAGGGTCGCACCCACATCTCTCGTTCAGGTGCGCGGCCAAGTCGCGCTCAAACTTGAATACAGATTGCCAGCACGCCTATTGATAGTCATCATTCTCTTCTATCCTACTAAATGAAAATTGATCACATACAGGACGCGTACCACAGGTCCATAACTTGCGGTACCATGACATCTTTCCCGCCAAAAAAGAAAGAATTATGAAGGACATTAGCAGATGGTAGGCCCCAACATGATGATAAACTTGGGAAAAAATCAAGCCCTTCCGATCATCAGGTGAGCCACACCATTGGAATCAATGGAATATCGATTGAGTGATTCAACATATTATTGTGGAGCCCTTTACCAGCGGATCGGTCTGATTTCCAAGAACAAAGATCTTCATGGCGGGGGCAACCGTTTCCATGGCACTAATTTCCCATACAAGTGGTTTGTTGGAGGGAAAGATGGTATGAAACCGTTGCCTGCATGTGACTAGTTCTCCTATCATACAACGCACCTTGTGCTTTTCAATTATAGCTGTTACTGACATGGGATTCGAAAATCTTTGATTAGACACTCGCACGGTCGCAAGTGAAAAAGAAAAGGAAAAAGCTGGTAATTTCAGTCCATGACGAACCTTTCAACGAAACACTCTCCCCATATCAGTACTCTGATCGGTGGGCCACACATGCCCTTAAAAAGAATGGTTCTTTTCATTTGAGAGTAGAGCTGGGCATAATGGACCCATCCGGTGGATTCAGGGCAATCGAAAGAAAGACTCGCATATTCAGTATGTCTCGGTGTATCATCTTCTTTTCCCTTTACTGGTGCAGATGGAAAAGCAAAGCCCCTGAAACAACCCAAGGCGTAAAAGAAAGACTACAACGAGGTATTATACCTTTTTTATTATTATTATAAATCTCTAGGAATTATATGGTATTTTAATATAGGATCGGCCTATCAGTTCACCAAATCCAGTACAATTGTATGGTATTTCCGACATGATGGATGGTACAGATCGATGTTTTAGACTCACCAAATCCAGTACAATGATTTGCACCTCAATACTGCGAATGTGAGCGGGAACAGATGATCATTTGAACCACAACCGATCCGGACCTAGCCAAATTTGATCCGACTCGGTCAGGATCGGGTCTAGTTCAACCCAACATGAGTTACGATCGGGTCAAGTCAGGTGACTCAAACTCGGTCTCAGATCGGACCGAGTTCAGGTCAGGCCATTCAAAACTCGGATTGAGTCGAGTTGGTCCCAATCCGATTCGACTCAGTCCGATGCCCAGCTCTACTCTCGCTATTCAACCTGTCAGTATCTAATCCGCGTCTGCATTCAATGTACGAGAGGTCGACTTACACAGGTCCCACTCGAAGAATTGCCTGGATATCATGAATGAAATCAGATTGCGTACTGAGTTACTTAGTACGCTCTTATCGTACTGAGTAAACTCAGTTGGGCCCATCTTGAATGTATGTGGTCTATCCACGCTGTCCATCTGTTTTTCCCTCTAATTTAATGGGTTGAGCCCAAAATTGAAGCAAATCAAAAGATCAAGTGGATTATACCACAGGAAACAGTGGGGATAATGATTTCCACCGTTGAAACCATGTTAAGCCCAACAGTGATGTTTATTTGTTATCAAACCTATTCATAAGATCACACAGACATGGATGAATGGAAAACACAAATATAAGCTTGATCCAAAACTTTTGTGGCTCTTAAGAAATTTTCAACGGTAGAAGTTCAATTGAAAATTTTCCTACGGTGTGGTCTATTTGAACATTGAATATACTTCATTTTTGGGCTCATGCCATAAAATTATCTAGTAAAATGGATGGATGGAGCGGATAAAATACATAAATGATGGTGGACCTCATGGAGTTTACTCAGTACGTTAAGCGTAGTGAGCTACTCACTACGCAATCTGCTTCCATCATGAACGTGTTAGGAATGGATGCAGATTGGGTACTGACAGTGCCAGTGGGGCCATCATTGTTGTAGAGCTGATCGTATGAAGATGAACTAGAGAACAGGGGTGCACATCGAACCAGTAGAACCGTGGAATCGGATTGGAACCGATCAAACTGTTCAGTTTTGTCCGGTTCTAAACTGCATCGGTTCATCCCGGTTCCAAAAATCAAAGAACCATTGGATACGGTTCGGTTTTGGTTTAGGGGCATGTAGAACCGAACCGAACCGTGGATCCCAACCATTAATCTAGACCATCGATCATCTGGGTCCATCACCTGGTTGGCCATCCCTTAAAAAATGACTTTTGTTGGATGATCCTTACTGACTAGGTAAATGAGGGAGGTCAACATTAATCATACTACAAAATAAATGGTCTATTCATTTATCTAAACAATCCATCATGTGGGTCAGAGATTGGCTATACCGTAAAAATAATAATTTATTTTCTCCTTTATGCTCTCTTAGAAACCAATCTAATCAATCTAGCAATCATCCTTGCCATCCCTCAAAAGTGCAATTGGCTTGCTCTCCATGTATAAATTATGACTTCAAAACCCAGTCAGACAAAACTTCTTGCATCTAACCTTGTGAGTCCCAAATGTTTGTAAAATTAGCAACCATAGGCAAAAATAATAGCGAACCAGTAATGGAAATGAAATCGTATTAGTTGTTATTACAATAGAATTGGTTGTGGAAGATGTTCACTCCCCAAATATAGGGTTGTGATGTAGTAATAAACTTGGTGAGACTGAGGTCGAATCCCAAGGGACTGAAACCTATACGTAATCTGAAATTAAGGAGAACTAGAACTAGACTAAGATGAAATCTAAATCGACTATAATTTGAGGAATAATGATGAAATAATTATCTAAAACTTAAAGAATTCAAGGAAAGGAAACTAGGGATTCAGAGGATCCACTTGTAGAGATCAGGGAGATCTTATGCCTGCTTCAAGAACTCAACTGGACTTAGAGTCCCATCTTCATCCAGTTGAAGAGTGTAACCATGGAAATCAAGATTGAACTTCCTTTGATATAGTTTTCAAGAGATGAAAGGTATATGAATTAGAATAGATTCCATCACCAAACCATGCCTAGGAGACAAAGTAAACAACAAAATTAAAGTAATTACCAACCAATCAACAATGTATGAAGGTTAAGAAGGGTACCATCATCTGACCATGCCCAGGAGATGATGGTGAACAACATGGTTTCCTGACGTCATAAACATAAAAAGGAAAGGATCATGCTTAAAGCTATCGCAGACCCATTGTAATTTTAGTCATAACAGACTATTAAAAATTAAAACTATTTTCTTAATTAAACTAAAATCAACATCAGTTCAATCTAAACAAAAGGCACAAGCAAAAATGTCTCCCATCACGCTACAAGCTTCACCTCTTAGCCCTAGCTAAGAAGTTTAGCCTAGAATAGACACGATTAGGCTAAACATCTTAAAAGAAATAATAAAAAGAACAGTAAATAAAAAACTCTACAACTACTCTTTCTCTCACTGACGTCCCAGCCGTGGATGCCCCTCTCTCTTCTTGCTCTCTCCCTTTTATAGACGCTGAAGACGGTGGATGTGTGTAGAGCACCGACCTGCCTTTCGCAGGCTGTTTGCAACAGGGCCGGACTCTGTATCGTGCAATAACAAGGTTTCCTGCGTAAGGATGATTAGTGGGGCCCACTTTAGCTGTCATTTGAGAGATCCATGCCGTCCATCAGCTTCTCCTCGGAATTTCGACCGAAGATGGTCTGTTTTAATCGTCCGTTGATGCGGCCCAGGGAAGAATTCCTGCTGCAATGGTATTTGAATGGTCCTCTTATGATTGTTATAGCGGACATGTATGCGTGTATGGCTGAAAACAATCAAAATGGTTCTGACTAGATTGAGTCCCTATACGTGATGGACGGTTCAGATCAGACATCCGATCATCGCTGGTGGGCCAGGACAATTCGGAGCGTCCGGTTCTTCCGGACTGCGAAACAGGGCAGCGTAGTTGACGCTGTGACGATGGTGGGCCCCTTTATCGGCTTCGACGAAGAAATCCACTCCATTCATTGTAATCCTCTCGAGAAACCAGTAAGAAATGGCTGGTTTCATATTGGATTCTAAGTGTCCCACAAGATCTCAAATAGGTTGTAGCTTCTTTTTGTATTGTATCAATTGTTGTTATGTTAGTCTGTTTGTCTGTGCTGTAGAGTATGGGGTTACTTTCTAATCCCTCAGCACCTCAACTGTTTAGGTGTTGGGGTCCTCTGTACGTACGGTGTGGATGAAATATTTCCATCATGATAGGCCTTAGGAAGGTTTCAACTATAGGAGACATTACCTCCATTGTTTCCTGTGATGCAGTCTCTGGATGGACGGTGAATATAAATGCATCTCACACGAATTTGGCTGGATTTTAAAAAGCCCAGAACCGTGGAACCGATCCGGAATTGAACTGGTTTTCATGGTCCGGTTCCAGTTCGGTTCTAGGGTGTTAACGGTCCAATTTCGATTCCAAAAATCCTAGAACCGTTAGGAACGGTTCGGTTCTGGTTTCACCCCAAAACTGAACCAAACCGACCCGTGTGCACCCCTACTAGAGAAGGCTCGATTGGAGGTAGAAGTGATCTGAATCATCATAACATTAAAATATGCATATCTGGCAAATCGGAATGAATTATTTAACATATCATATATAATTTTGGGTAGGAGAAGCTACTTTAGCCAACCAACCTTGCTACACTGGGTTGCCCACACCAAATTTACAAGATTTCATCAGATCAATGGTTGAAAATCCATTTTATTTTCTTTTTTACTATTTATATTAAGTTTTAGTTCGGTTGTAACTTTTGATCCATTGAGTTTTAGTATTGTATCTCTGTAAGGAGTAGAAAGAAATTCCATGGATTTGAAGTGGTTATCCTTGAGGTAGACTGTACTTGACAATTTTACGTCCATCCCTGCATTAATAATGATATATGTGTTTTATCTACTAGCTCATTTTTGGGCATATCAACCATTAACTGAGCTAGATATAAATCTTAAGTGGACCCAGTATAAGAAATAGTGGTGATTGAACGTCCATTGTTGAAAACTTACCAGGCCACAAAAGTTTTGGATTCGTTCACCTAAACTAGATGACAAATAATCACTATCGTGGACTTAGTTTTTCATGGTGGGCATTAAGGGCTCGTTTGGATGCAGTAAGAAAGTAATTTTTATTTATTTATTGACCTTAGTAATTAAGTTATTTATTTAAGATAAATAAATTTGGTTAATTAATTATTTATTATACTTATTTACTTAAAAAGACTGAAGCATTTCAGTCATTTTATTTAGTATCTTCACTTTTATCCACGGGTTGTGGTATAAATGTCTTCCTTTGCAACACGTGTGTTACCACGACGTGAGTAGCCCCTACTTGGGTTTTAAGTTTGTAGGTTGTATTTGGCAATCCCAACCGTTGATACGACCGACACGATTCTAGATGGCCCATGCAACAACAAATCTTAAATGGAAGAATCTTATCCTTTCAATAGATAGTTAATAAATCAATGTTTCACATCCACTAGAAAAAAGACCAAGTATTCAATGGACTGAATCTTTCAAGCAGGGATTTATTTATTTTACTATTATTATTATTATTATTTTTGGGTCCATCTACATTGTGTACCATCATTTCAACAGTTTGGATCGCTGGACCATGGGTCCGGATGGCACAAAGCGAAGACCATAGCTATAGAACTCACAGGCCAAAGCATTGCACAATACATAATTGAATGATCCTCAACTCGAGGGTATGTGAGTATACTCGGGTTTTCATTTACTGCCAAGTGGGAGCTTGGTTTCAATGGTCCACCGTGGATCCACTCAAAATGTATGGTCTTAGGGGATTTATCCGCAGAATCACATAGATTTAGCTCTAGGATAGCAATCCAATGGCACCAAGCATACACAAGAGAACACAAAGATTTAATGTGAAAAACCCTTGCGGGAAAAAATCACGGTACAAATCGATAGAAATCCACTATGAAAGCATAAATTACAAAGAGAGAGGTCTTACTTGATTCGAACAATCTCGAATCTCACCCTTGCTACACCATTTGATAACCCTAGAACCCTTTAGAATACTTTTAGGAAGCCTTAGAATTACCTAGAAAAGCCTTAGGGACCCCTATTTATAGTTTAGGCAACTTCCCTTTCGCACCCTTACAAAACCGCATCAAATTTATGCAGTCCGTACCAAATTCGCGCAAGAATCTGCGTAACCTCGACTAGTAAAGCCGAAGCCTCAACTAGTCGAGGGACCCCCTCGACCAGTCGAGCCATCCCCTTGACCGGTCGAGTGCCCTGGACACCCAAATAAGTAGCACGCTGGACTTTGAGTCGAGTGGTGCTCGACTGGTCAAGTGGTGCTTGACTGGTCAAGTGGACCCTCGACCAGTTGAGCAGCCCAAAACATTAAAGACTTTAAAAGTCTGACAATAATCTCCACCAAGTCTTCAATATTCAATTGTGTATCTTGATACCCTCTTTTCTTATCTTTGCATCATAGCTTCTTGTGCACACTCCGTCTTTCTTTTCCGTCATCGCCAAGCCCAGAAAAGTTACACAGAACTTAAACTTCTTTACAAGAACGATCTAGGTGAGTATGTCTGCCGGATCAAAATCTACGTGCCCAACCACCTTTGCTCCTGTCTTCTCAAAAGGAAAGACGTAGTCTTCTTACCATCTCACCGTTACCCAATATTGCTTGCCGGGGTACTTACTCGCAACACTGATAGCCTGTGAAATAATCGGTCTAATCCAGACCATGACATACATTGCCAACCGTATTCGAATAAGGCCCATGAGATATCCTACTTTTCCTTATCTGTTTTGGGACGTGTCCTGAGGAAAACTTGAGGAGAGACGTGTAGGGAACACTCTCCGGCTTTACATGGTCCGTCACCTCCTTGATCAATACCTACCCAAGGTATTCTGCCTAAGATAACCAAAGCCTAGTCTTCTTCCAGTCTCAATGCCGAGAACCATCTTTGCAGCCTCCCGATCCTTCATCCTTAATATCCCACTTAACCGAGTCTTCAGTACATTGATTTTAGACATGTCATAATTGGCGATTTACATGTCATCAATTTCTAACTCACCATGAAGGAATTAAACTACTGCCTAGACGACAGGTCCTATCACGACCTCCTGTAAAATCTTTTCTCAGCCCATTTAACTTCGAACCGCTCTGGTTGCTTCATGTAGATCTGTTTTTTCAATTTTCCTTTTAGAAGTACAGACTTTACATCCATCCTTCCAATTGAAGATCACATTGGCCAACTAGCACCAATCACGAATCTAATAAACATCTGCTATACCATTGGTGCGAATATCTCTAAGAAGTCAATCCCTTCTCTCTGAGCATAATCATTCGCTACTAACCTCACCCTGTATCTATGCTGTATCCTCTTGAAGATTCACCTGCATCCAACCACTTTTTGGCCTATTGGAAGCTGCACCAGCTCCCATATGTCGGTTTGGTATAATGAGTCCATCACATCGCCTATAGTCACCTTCTACTTTTCAGCACCAAGTTCACCTAGAAACGTTTGAATAGAAAACAAATCCTCTACGACATTGGAGTCGTCCATGTACCTCGCTGATGTCCCGCGATTATGCCGTGTGATTCTTTCCACAGGCGGCTGCTTCCCTGCTCTGTATCTCTGTCCACGTGTCTCAGCTTTCTAGCCCTGCCCGCTCATGTGGTCATGCCTAGCATGCCACACACGTGCAAAAGTGGAATCCGCCATAGCTATTGCAGCTCCACCTTTTGAAATGCTCCCGATCAACCTGTAAACATGATCGAATTGTTGCGCTTTCATGACTACTCATGTCCCCTTAGATACCTTAAGAGCACTATCAATACCTATATACTTATATCCTTTTGCCTCAAGTACACCAAGAGAAATCAGATTCTACTTCAAATCAGGAACGTGCTTGACATCAGTCAACGTACGCTCCACCCCATCAAACATCCTGATGCACACTATACCAACAGTCACAACATTACAAGCAATGCCATTGCCCATAAATATTTGTCCATCATCGTACTCCCTGTAACTAGCGAACAAACTCCGATGAGGAGTCATGTGAAAAGATGCCCCTGTGTCTAAAATTCACTCGTCCTTATAGTCCTCGTATGACCGTCTGATCGTAGACACAGACAAAACATTACCATCACATCTACTCGATCCATCTGGCGTGGCAGTATTGGCCTCTCTGTACGAAGCCTCAGAATCTTCTCTCTTCGATTTAGAATTTTCACAATCCTTCTTCACATGTCCTTCCATCTCACAGTTCCAGCACTTTACCTTTCCTTTGCCCTTGCCCTTGGATTTTGATGTAGGACCTGAAGAACCTGTACCTTGTTTAGAATTCATACCACTTATAAGTAGTGCATTAGAAGATATTCTCAAGCCGACGTTAAACTTTCTCATAACCTTCCCTTGAAGGGCAAAGATAACGGTGTTGACACTCAGGGTTTTATTCGTACTGCACATTGTGTCCTTGAACAACTCATAAGACGCCAGAAGACAATTCAGCAATATACATGCTTGTTTTTCATCTTTCATCACTTCCTCCATATCCAGCAATTTACAAACTAATTTATTAAAGTTGCTGATGTAAGCCTCCAGATCTCCATCATCTGCCATCTTAAAGTTATACCAGTGCCGCTTCAAGTGTAGGAGATTTTCAGAGGATTTTTTCGCATAGATATCCTTTAACTTCGCACATAATTTAGTCGCGGTTTTCTCCCTCATGACGTTGTAGAGAACCTCATCCGTGAGACATAAACGGATCGATGATAAGACCTCCTTATCAAGAGTATTCCACTCATCATCAGTCATAGTATACTTCCGCTCCTCAAGAACACCATCCTCGCCTTGCTTGATTAATGAACTAATTATCTTGATCTTTCATAACTCAGAATTATTTTTCCTTGAGTACTTCTCAATCTTATACCTAGTACTTTCCATTATTACTAATTCCTTAGATTCAGATCTGTGCCCCAACGATTGCTCTGATACTACTTGTTGGGGATTTATCTGTGGAATCATACAGATCTAGCTTTAGGATAGCAATCCAATGGCACCAAGCACACAAAAGAGAACACAAAGATTTAACATAGAAAACCCTTACGGGAAAAAATCACAGCACAAAGCGACAGAAATCCACTATAAAAGCATAAATTACAAAGAGAGAGGTCTTACCTGATTCGAACAATCTCGAATCTCACCCTTGCTACACCCTTTGATAACCCTAGAACCCTTTAGAATACCTTTAGGAAGCCTTAGAATTACCTAGAAAAGCCCTACAATCCTCTATTTATAGTTTAGACAACTTCCCTTTCGCACCCTTGCAAAACCGCTTCAAATTTACGTAGTCCGCACCAAATCCGTGCAAGAATCTGCGTAAACTTAAGTGGTCGAGGGACTCCCCTCGACTGGTCGAGTGCCCCAAACACCCAAATAAGTAACACGCTGGACTTTGAGTCGAGTGGTGCTCAACCAGTCGAGTCAGCCTCTCGACCAGTCTTGACGGGTCGAGCAGCCCCAAACATTGAAGACTTTAAAAGTCTGACAATACGGTCCACGTTCAACTAAAAGGAGATAATTTGCCTAAACTCTTATTATTAGAGGTGCCAAAATACGCCTAAACAATCCAACCATCAATTAGTGGCCAATAAATATACGGTCCACAGTCAACTCAAAGGAGATAATTAGCCAACAGGTCCTCGGATCTTAGATAAACTTTGATAACGGTCCTTCTAAGGTCTGACCCACTGCACCAATGGTCTGGATCACTGATCAAGGGCCCCACTTGCAGTAAAAAGTCATAGTATGCTGTCCGTGTAGCTTCAAATGGGTGTCCTATGGTTTCTCTTTGCAGGAGAAAACGGACGGGGATTGCGTCCTACCCCCACCAAATAATAAGCTTGGGTTGAACATTAAATGCAAGAGTCATCTGTGGTGTGGTCCACTTGAGTGTTGAAACTGCCTCATTTTTATCTACGTATCTAAGAGAAGGATGGACAGCGTGGATAAATAGATACATTGATCACGGTGGGCCCACCCACAGATCTGCCTGCTCGTGGCTAGTGACTGGCTGGGGTAGGATGCAATCCGCATTCCAGGAAAATATATGATACGTGCTCGCATCTTTGCACAGCATACGTAGGTTTTCGGTTCCAACAATCATGGTTGTAGTTCGGTAATCTAGAGCATCCATATGTTGTTCTACGTTGTGCATGGCCATCGCTAAAAATAAAAAAATAAATAAATAATAAAAAATAAAAAATCCTGGATAAAACAATCTCATCTTTTAAATTATGGCCTACATGTGGACGGGTACTTATCAATGCAACCCGTTGATTGTGGCACAATATGTACATATTAGATTGGTGCATATGTTAGCTTTCATTCATTGCAGGTCACAAGAACTGTTTTTTGAAAAGAAAAAGAAAAAGAAAAATAGAAAACTAATTATTATTGGGAACTAAACATAATTATTTACTTTTTAGCTGATAAATATGTTGTTTACCACATTCTTATTTGCTTAAACCAAGATAAGCTACCTGATGCATAAGTAGCTTATTTTAAGTAACTTATGATACAAACAGCCCAAGTTGACCACTGTTTCTTGTGTTGTGGTCTACCTAAGTTTTGTGTCTGCATTTTTGGCCCGCACCCTAAAATGAGGGTCCAAAACAGATGGACACTGTGGATACATAACAAATACATCAAGGTGGGACCCATGGTAAGGGACTCACCTGCTAAGCTGTTGCCCCAGTGCCCCTACCCAAAGGGCATGTGAGTCATGCAATCCAGAGTTCTACCTATCAAGCGGGCCACCCTGTACAAAAAACAACTGATTGTTTCAATCAGAGATTCCAACTGTATGATTAAAGGCACAAATGTGGCCTGATTCTTATCCATGGGTCAACACATGTGTCAAACAACCATTTACTCTAAAAGCTTGTTGTTTAACGGAGCATCAGAGCAAAAAGTCTTATGTTTGAATATTGAGAGCAGCAAATATACCTTGCTAATATATTATTCTCCCATGGAATACCCCACATGTGCAGCAACTTAAGCTTTTAGAGTAAATGATTATTTGGCAGCATGAGCCAGAGGTGGACCAATAATTAGGAATGGTTATCTTTTCCATACCTATGAACTAGGGGAATTGGCATATACGCAGAGAGACGAGAAACAGTAGATGTGGCTACATGCACGTAAAGACAGGGAAGATTCCAATGGTAGGAGACCTATTCATACTTTTTTCTTTTTCATGAGCCATTGAATATTAAATCCAGCTCTTGTTTAGGTTATTATCTTATAAGATGAGGCAGCACAATGGATGTATGGATGAATTTTACATAATTATCATATTGAGCCCCACATAACCCTTGTTGGATAAACTTACCATTCATTTTACATGCAAATGCAAAGAGAGGTAGGACACACAGGAGTGGATAAAATCAACCATCCGTTGACTAGCTAATTAAACCCAAGCTCTTCATTTATAAACACGTGTTTTTAAAATGATACTAATATATATTAAAAATTTTCATTTAACCTTCAGTAAATCGTAAAAGCCGCAGCTCTCCTAAATCTAAGGGTACCGGGTAAAAATGCGCTCAGTTCCTCAGCTTACATAAAGTAGAGATGCATGTTACATTTATTAGTATTTGAACGCATGTGGGTAGGTTAAGCTTAACCTACAACAATGTGTAAGGCCCACCATGATGTGTCAATGGCATTTAATTTATCCATCATGTTCTCATCCTTGTGTTCTCATTACCATACATAAATTAGGCTGATCCAAATCTCAGGTGGGCCACACCATGTAAAATGATGCCTACAATCTCTACAATCATTGATGGCATAAAAGAAACATGGTAGACCACAGAAATTAATGATGGGTTTCCTCTTCTTTAACTTTTCCATGCATCATGACTTGCCGAAATTTTGTATAAGCTTGAAATTTTGATACCAATGAGAAATGGGGCATACATGATGGAGAAATGGATGTCACACACATCATGGTGGGCCCCACACATATTGTAGATTAGACTTACCGTAAGAGCTTTGTAGTGAATCTTGGAGAAAATATAATATTCAACCATGCACACCCATAAGTAGTGTGGTGTATGGGACACAAGTTGCATTCTGACACAAGGAAGGATGTGATGAGGTCGATCACCATCTTCCTCGGGGATAACTACTCCAAATCCACGGAGCTCTCTAAATTCCTCATAGAGTTTCTTCAAATCCATAAGAGATAAAATAGAAATAATTTCTAAAAAAATTCAAAAATAAATTAATTGATGATATATAAAAAGGAATTTAAAATCCTTTAAATAATGATTTCAAATTAAGATAGAGTTTTAGACTCAAACTCCATAAAAACATGACTTAATACATGACTTAATATAAATAATAAACTTATTATTTATAGACAATCATCATTCACACTAGACTTCATGGTTTTCGGCCAAAAATAGTGCATCCAATTTGGCCTAACCATGTTATTCTCCTAATTTTTCTAACCCATTTTCACGTTGGGCAGTCTCCTCAAACTCGAAGGATCAAAAGTTATGATCGAACTAAAACTTACTATTTGTAGTAAAAATGAAAATAAAATGGATTTTCGATCGTCAATCTAATGGAATCTCGCAAATCCAGCATGGGCAACCAGACCTAGTGAGTTGGTTGGCTAAAGTAGCTTCTCCTATGCAAAATCATATATGATACGTTGAAAAACTCATTTCAGTTTGTGAGCTACAACTATTTTAAGGTTTTGAAGGTCCAGATTATTTCCGCCTCCGATTGGACCATCTTTGCAAGTCTCCGCGACCCTCTCTACATCACATTCTTACATGTAGCATAACTGTCCTATAATCTAACCGTCCATCTAGTGGTCCCATCATGTTTCGGTCACTATTCATGAGTTGCACCAACTAAACTCTCCCAACGATCTTAGCATTGGCTACCAAACATGATTAAAACAGAGGCCCATGGTTTGGTTTTCCTTTTCCAAAATATAGCAATAAGTAAAGGATACTATCAATTGCACAATGGTGACACCCTACTATCTGTTGATCTAAGCATTTCAGTTTTCTTTCTAGACCGTCCATCTAGTTGACCACCACTTGGGCCTGTTCATTAACACTGAATTTTTGTACATTTGGAAAATATTTCATGTTTAGTGGTATTTGTTAATGCAAAAGAAGGGAAGCGCTCCACCATTTTATGTTGAAATTCTTTCGTGATGAGAGTCCTTTATGTTGAAATTTTTCGGTAACCGGAGTCTTGCTTAATTGCGAATGAAGAATGCGCTCAGTAATTATTATTACTTTTTTAGCCACCATGATGTATGTGTTTCATCCATTTTTAAATATCATTTTACGGCTTGATACCAAAAACGAGAGGAATATGAATCTCAATTGGACCATACCATAGGAAAACAATAGTGATTGGATATCCACCATTAAAATTCTCCTAAGGCCCAATGTACTGTTTATTTGACATCCAATCTGTGGATTAGGTCATACGTACCCAGATGAATGGAAAAAACAAAGATCAGCTTGATCCAAAACTTTTGTGACCCCCAAAAAGTTTTTAATGGTCACGTTCATTCAACACTGTTTTCTGTAATATGGTCCACTTGAGATTGGGATTAACTAATTTTTGGTCTCATACTATAAAATGATCTAGAAACATAGATGGAAGGCATGGATGAAACACATACATTATGGTGAGCCCCACATAGCACCGACCACCAGCCAATGGCGGCAGGGGAGTGGCCAATCCGTTTCCGCCGACGCAGATTGGATACAGACAGGTAGCGTGGCGAGACTTGCTGCTAAAGGGACGTCACCAAGTTCTGTGTGCCTCATCATGATGTATGTTTTGTATCCACACCATCCATCCATTTGGAATGATAATTTTAGGTAAAGATGCAAAGAATGAGTCAAATCCAAAGCTCCAGTGGACCTCATCACATAAAACAGTGGGGAGCGTGACACCCACCATTAAAAACTTAAATAGGCCACAAAGTTTTTGATCAAGCTGAGATTTGTTTTTTTTTTTTCCTTTTTTCATGTCCGTGTTTAATTAACAGGTTGGATTTCAAATAAAAATCATGGCGAGCCTTAGGAAGGTTTCAATGGTAGGCATCAATCTCCTCATTGCTTTTTGTGGTGGGGTCAAGTACATATTTGGATCTGCCTCGTTCTTTAACATGCACTGAATTATATCTCCAAATAGATGGATGGTGTAAATGGAGCACATACATCATAGTGGAGCCCACATACATCACAGTGGACCCAAAGAACTTGGGGATGTCACTTCGGTAGCAAATCTCGCTACTCAACCTGTCAGTAGCTAATCTACGTCCAAGTAGTACTCGGAGGCAGAGTTCCTACACGATGATGTTGGGTGGGTCCATCGAGTTGTTTTTGAGAAATCCACCGTGAGGTCATTTATGGACGTGTGACTAAAATTGAAGTTTATTAAATACTTAAGTGTGCCATACAAGACAAAATAGTGGGCATTCAGCGAGCATTGAAACATTTTTATGGCCATAAAAGTCTTGTATCAAGCTATATTTTAGGTGTTTTCACTTCATCCGGGAATGACGGGAATGACCTTATAAACGGTTTGGATATCATATAAACATTAAGGTGGAGCCTAAGAAGGTTTTAACTATATGAACTTTTTTTCCTAATTTTCCCACTTGTGTGAGTCATTTGAGTTTTGTGTCCACCTCATTTTTTGTTGAACATCCTAAAATAAGCTTGAAAAATGGATGGACAGAATGGATTTCTCACATACATTCCAGTGGACCCCACCCAACATCCTTGTGCAAGAATTTCCTGCGAAAGGCTTTTGCAGGAAATTCATGTCCATAGTATCCAATCGTACACAGATTTCAGGCTTTTACAGGAAGTTCCTGGGAACCATTGTGGGGCCCACCATAATGTTTTTGATAAATCCACAACGTCAATCTATTTTTTGAGCCCATTTTAGGATAAAAGTCCAAAAATAAGCGTATCCAAAAATCAAGTGAGCCGTAGTAAAGGAAAAGGTGAGTAGGGATATTCTTACCATTGAAACCTCTCTAGGGTCGACAGTGATGCTTACATACCATCTTTACCGCTCGTAATGGAATGAACTGAAAACAGATATACTAGTTTGATTCAAAACTTCTGTGGCCACACGAATATTTCAACTATGAATGTTCAATTCTCACATTTTCAACCCAGTTGAGTATTGGATCCGAATCATTTTTGACCTCTTCTCCTCAAATGAACTCACAAAAACATCATGGTGGGCCCACAGGCTCACAGCGCAGGACCTTCCTGCGAAATCCACCACGTCCATCATGGATGGACGTGGTCGATTTATCAAAAACATCATGGTGGGCCCCATAGGTTCACAGCGCAGGAGCTTCCAGCGAAAGCCTTTCCCAAGAAATTTGCGTCTTACCCAATCTGCATGCATCCAGATGCACTTGAGATGGGCACTATTGTCTCACCAGTTCTGTGGGCCTTATTTGAAAGTTTTGTTGCTACTGGTGCTCAAGCCTACATGATACATAGTGGCAATATTCCCAATAAGAGGAATTGAGGGCCTTATAAATAATGATATTTTAGTTTTCTATTAAGTATTTTAGTTTATTTGAATTAAATATAATAATTTTATTTTCATTTAATAAAAAATAATTTCTTTATAATGTAAAACATTTTCAAATGGGAGATAGGGGCAAATGTGTTAAATTAACATATTTCAAACATTTCGGATGTTTGTTAACAAACAGGTTATTTCAAATTTAGAACTTAATTTTCAGACTTCAGCCATAATTATTAAACGAGTTTTTTTTTTTTTTTCTTTCTCTTTTTTTTTTTTTTTTTTTTTTTTCAAAAAAAAAAAAACTTCAAATTTCAGATTCGGGCTTTAGATTTCAGATTCAGTCTTTAAACTTAAGATTTAACAAACGGGGCCTTGGTAGGCCATGGCACAAAACTCACCAGGATTAGAAATTCTCACATGTTCGAGTCATCAGTTTAACTTTTCATGACCAATTAAATTTTGGACTAGCAATATAGAATAAAAAGATCATCAGATTGAATGGCCAGACGCAAAGTCAAAGAATTATATACTTGGTTAGTGATTCATCTAATACCGACGTAGTATACCATCGGTGCTCTGTTAGCTTTCATTCATACTAATTCATTTTGCAAGCTTAATTTTGAGCATAAGCTCAAACAATAAGGTAGATCCAAATATAGAGGACTATGCCATAGGAAACAATGGTGATTGAACGCACACCATTAAAAATTTTGTAAGGCCCAATTGATTAGGTCACACAAACACGGACGAAGGTAAAACATAAATATGAGCTTGATCCAAAACTTCTATGGCTCCAAGAAGCTCTTACTGGTGCATTTAATCACCAATGTTTCATGAGGTGTAGCTGACGGTAGATTTGGATATGACTCATTTTTTACTCATGTTCTACAATGAGTTAGAAAAATGGATGGATGGTGCGGACAAAACACATACATCATGGTGGGAGGATGGATCTTTTTCAACACCGAGATGGTTAGGGGAGGGTCACTGACGAATCCGAGAGTCCAAGAATACCGAAGTTTCTGAACGCGGGCGCCCATCATGAGGGGGTCAGTTAGTTGACGTTCAGGGTCTATCGGTATAACGTGGAGCTGTAAACAAAACAGGTTCAACAGCCCGATGATGAGAAAAGATCGGGGATTAATTGGAAATGGATTGCATCATGCCCCTTTGGGCAGGGGAAACGGATTGGCTGTAGCTGGTGTGGTACGTGTCGTGCGAATCTGAGTTGGACGAACGGTTCAAAGGAGATCAAACGTCCATGGGCTGCAAAATGATGTATTTATTATATCCACACCGTTCATCTATTTTTAGAAATCATTTTATAGCATGAGCCAAAAAGTAAATCATATCTAAATCTCAAATGGACCACACCACAAATTACAGTGGGATAATGATTTTCACCGTTAAAACATTTGTAGGGCCAACATAACGTTTATTTCCATCCAATCCATTCGTAAGGTCACAAAGACATGAATGAAGAGGAAAAAACTTCAGTGACCCCTAAAAGGATTTCAATGATAGACGTTCAAACCCCCACTGCTTTTTGCAGTGTGATCCACATGATCTTTATATATATATTTTTATTTTTTGGCTGAAGCCTTAAGACAAGCTTTCCGGATGAATGATGTGGATATAACACATGCTTCGTGACCGGACTCACAGAACTCGCTAACGTTAACACACCAGCTAGGCCGCTAGTTTGTGTTACACCAACCAATCCACTTTATCTTGGACAGGGGCTCCATTGGTCCCACTGTAATGTATTTGTTTTATCAATACCATCCATCATGCTAGGTCATTTTAGAGTACGGGCTAAAAAATAATGCAGATCCAGGGCTCAAGTGGACCATACAGTGAGGATTGAAGTCCCATCATTAGAAATTTCCTATGATCCACGTATATTTAGATCAAGCTGATATTTGTGATCTACTTGACCTTAGGAATATATTAGAAGGAAAATAAACAGCACCATAGGTGCAGGAACATTTACACTGTGGTGTCAATATCACCGTCTCTTCTTGTGATGTGGTCCACTTGATACCTCATTTTTGGGCTCATGCCCTAAAGTGGGAAGCTGATTGGCTGGTGTACCACACACTAGCTATATAGCTGGTGTAGGAACGTGCCATGCTCTAAGTTGTATGGACAGCTCAAAGGAGATCAAAGTTACATGGCCCCTAAAATGATATATTTATTATATCCACACCGTTCCTCAATTTTTCGAGACAATTTTAGAGCATGATCCAAAAAATGAATCATATACAAAGCTCAACCACAAATAGTAGTAGAGATACTGAACAATCATGGGGCCTAATATAACATTTATTTTCCATCCAATTTGTTCGTAAGGTCAAAAAGATCGGGATGAAGAGGAAAAACAAATTTCATACTGATTAAAAACTTCTTTGACCCCAAAAGGGTTTCAATGGTAGATGTTCAATTCCCTATTAATTTTTATAGTGTAGTCCACTTGATTATTAAATCGGTCTTATTTTTCATCTCAAGCCTTAGGACAAGCTCACCAAATTGATGGACAGTTTGGATATAACACATACCTCATGATGGGACCCACAAATTTTGCTGACCTTAATACCCTGACTATATAGCTGGTGTGTGGAACATGTAAAAGGGATGGATGGCTTGGATAAAATTCGTCGATCATAGTTTGAAGCAGATTGGCTGGTGTACCACACACCAACTATATAGCTGCTGTAGGTATGTGTGGTGCAAGATGAGCACGGACGCTCTTCAAGCTTCGAGTTGTAGGAACCGTTCAAAGTTCAAAGGAGATCTAAGTTACATGCCCCATGTGATGTATTTATTATATCCACACCGTTCCTTTAATTTTAGAGATCATGTTAGAGCATTATCTAAAAAATGAATCATATTCAAAGATCATCTGGACCATACTACAGGTAGCAGTGGTGATAATGATTTTCACTGTTAAACAATTCATAGGGCCCACTATAATGTTTTTTTTTTCTATCTAATCTGATCATAAGGTCACAAAGACCTAAATGAAGTAGAAAAAAAATTTCATATTGATTCAAAACTTGTGTGACCCTAAAAAGAATTTCACTGGTAGACATTCAATCCCCCACTTTTTTTTCATGTGGTCCATTTGATAGACAGATTTGCCTTATTTTCCGTCACAAGCCTTGAGACGAGCTCGCCGAATGGATGAAAGGTATGGATATAACACGTACCTGTTACCATACCCACGGAACTTGCTGCCACAGCAGCAATATAGCTGTTGCGGGGTACACCAGCCAATCCGATTCCTTCACGGTGGGCTCCACAAATCCACTCGCTGTAGTGAGTCAATCCAGACAGGCAATCCGCGGTCGACTAATTGACAGTGACGCAACGAATAGTACAAGAGTACCTTTGTGAGATAGCGACAGCAAACCCGGCTGTTATTATACACGTTTTACATTAATCGCCACGCGCAAACGCGTGTTCCATGCTTCTTACATGGAGACATCATGGTCTTCCTGCCTTATACAGCTGTAAAATGATTCGAAATACTCCACGACCGTTACCCGCAGCACTTGCAAGTTGCAATAATCATACGCGACGGTGACGCACCACTTGCGTACGTCATGTTGCAGTGTAATTGTACGGTACGAGTAAGCAGTGAAAAACGACATATTCCAACAAGTTTCACTGAGCTACCGGGGAAGTTTGGCACCTTGCATTCCTTGTATTTGAGGGGATTCGGATTTAAACGAAATAAAATCATTGGCTTAGCTCTGTCCATTTGCAGGTAAACGGAATTGGATATTTTTAGGAAGCATTTGTATCATAGTTGTATATATAATAAAAGTGTCATTGGGCTACTAAGCCATTATGTATGCATCACATCAATAGATTATAATCTAATTAACCATTTAATTGGATGGTTCAAAAATGTCCGTGCGCCACTTGTTTATGATCCTTATATTTATGACTCACTTAAGGTTTAAATATATATTTTTTTGTTGGAATATATATTTTAATAATTTTATTATAACCATTTTGTCAAGTATAATATATGTGATTCAATTTGAGATATTAAATCTGATTTAATTAATTAAATTAAGGACCGATAAATACACTAATGAGTTGTTTGGCACTTTGGATTTAAAAGTAAACAGGTTTATTTCAAATTTAAGTAGCTATATTTTGTATTTGGCAACCTTGGATTTGGAGTTATTTCAAATATATTATTTTCGTGTGATTCTAATGTAATCTCAATTAAGTGCATTTTTAAAAATAAAAAATAAAAAATAAAAAAAATAAAAAAAAGGTAGAGGAGTCGCACACATAATAAAGATGTTTCTAGGTTACTAATTCGTTTACATGTGGCACGCTAATGATACTTAAAATAATATAATTATTGGTTGCTAAAATCACATTAATGAAATGATCAGAACTATCTAATCATTGGACATCTAAATGGACAATTAAAAAATGTTAATGAGTTGCTTATTCATGATATTTACATTTTTAGCCCACCTAAGGTTTAAAATTTTTCCAGTTTTGGGCAAAGTATATATTTTTATAGACTTATTATAATCATTCTATCATATATCTCACACACTAATTTATGATATAAAAGTTAATTTAATTACTTAAATCCAGTCTCATGAATATATTACAGAATTTTAATGCATTCGAAATACAAGCTCCCGAGAAAAAAAAATATGCATTCTAGCGCATTTTAACAAAATATAATTGAGGATTTGAAATCACCTTAATTACATTGCGATTTGTATTCCAATGCATTCCAAATCCGATCTCTCAAATTATAATTAATAAAGAACTTCAATGCATTATAAACATAAGCTTTCAAATGAAAAGTTTGGATTCTAATATATTTCAATTACAAGCTACCAAACACAATTAAAGATTTAAAAATGACCCTGATTCTAATATCAAGATAATTTAAAATCCAATACATTTCAAATCAAAAGCTCCCAAGCAAGCCCTTAGGGCTAAGGAACAAATAGCAATTTCTATATTGTGCAATAATGATTTCTCCTGTGAATGCATGGAATCCTTTTATAATGAGGCTACATTAGATATAGTCACAAATTGCACATAAATAGAGGTTACACGGATTTTATAATCCATGACGTGTCCCAATGAGAATCAGAATGAAAAGGGCAAAATAAAAAAAGTCAAGATTGTTATTTTACTAAGAAAAATCTTTGATACGGACACATAAAGCAAGCTATCATTGGGCCACGTCAGAGGTCATTCTAATAAAGTATTTTATAACCCTTGGCTACATGCATTGGCATCCACAGCACCAAGCTCTTTGGGCCCACCAAGTTCGTTATTATTTTATTCAAAAAAATCTATTTCAGTCACAAAAATAAGTTTAATCTACGGCTGAGATAAGCCACAACAATGCAAACAAAAGGCAGGGGGATAGAAACCATGAGCTTGTGTGGGGCCCAGCATGATGTGTTTGTTCCATCAACCACGTTTAACAACTTTGCCTCATCAGGGGGGATTTAGGTGTGATTCCACATTGTTCTCCATGTTATGGCTCACCTGAGTTTTGGAATGGGATGACTTTTCATCGAACGGTGAACATATAAGAAGGCTCAACTGGTGGATGGGAGTAGATATAAGGTGGGACCCACAGTGATTAGGTGTTTTACCTGAAGCAGATTCGTTACTACCTGTGCATGTCCCTTCCTAGGAACGGACAGGGGCTTTGAGGGGCCAACGTGATTTATGGTTTTTATCTACACCGTTCATCCATATTGCCATATTATTTTAGGGTATCGAATACTCAAGTGACCAGGGATTTAAACACTCACCATTGAAAACTTTTTGGGGGTCATGGAACTTTTTATTATCAAGCTTATATTTGTGTTTTCCCTTCATCTAGGTGCAAGTGATATTAGGAACAGGTTGGATGGAAATTAACCCTCACTATGGTTCTTAAGAAGGTTTCAATGGTAAGTGTCATTATCACCGCTGCTTACTGTGGCGTGGTTCACTTGAGCCTTAGATCTACTTCACTTTTGGGATTTTATCCTAAAGTGATATGGTAAAGTGGATAAACGGTGTGGATAGAACCCATACATGCATTACGGTAACCCCTCAGACCGGCTGAGCGGATTAGCTGTTACCCGTGTAATACCTTGGTGGGTGTTACCCTTACTGTGAGGGGTCCACCTTAATAAATTTGTTTCATATCCACCCTGTCGATCCAGCTCATTTAAGTACGTTATCCCAAAAACTTAGAAGATCGAAATCTCTGGTGGACCACACCACACAACTGTGAAAAGTGGTGAATGATTATTAAAAGCTTTTTGTAGGCTATAAATTTTTTTTTTTAATCAAGATAATCTTTGTATTTTCCATTTTATCCGGTTCTATTTGACCTTATCAATGGGTTGGATAGGAAATAAACATTACGGATCTACTTACAATGAGCCTTGCGATATTTTTTATGGTAAGTGTTCAATCATCACTGTTTCTTGTGGTGTGGTTAACCTTAGACTTGGATATGCTTAATGTTTGGGACATGGTCCTAAAATGGGCTGAGAAAACGGACGGACGGAGTGGATATTAGCATATCATCAAGGTGGGCCTTACCGTAAGGGTAACACCCACTAAGCTTTACCCGGTAACACCTAATACGCCCCCGGAACAGGCGGGGTAGTACCCAACAACGGAAACGGATTGGTTACTCCCCCTGACACCAGCCAATGGCTGATGGTTGGTGTTATGTGGGCCCCACCATGATGTATGCATTTCATCCATGCTGTCCACATATTTTTACAGATCATTTTACGGTATGAGTCCAAAAATGAGGTATATCTAAATCTCAAGTGGACCGCATTACAGGAAACAGTGTTGAATGAGGGTTGACCATTAAAAAATATTTTAGGGCCATAAAAGTTTTGAACCAAGCTGAACTTTGCTTTTTCTCTTCATCTGGGCATGTATGACCTAATCAACGGATTGGATGTCAAATAAACAGTATAGCGGGCCTTAGAAGGATTTTAATGGTGGATATCCAATCACTATTGTTTTCACGTGGTGTGGTCCACCTGAGATTTATATCCCTCTCATTTTTGGGATCAGGCCATAAAATGATATGTAAAAATGGATGAACAAAATGGATGAAACACATACATCATGGTGGGGCCCACAGAGCACCAACCACCAGCCACGGAGCCCGTGGCTGGGGGAGTAGCCAATCTGTTTCCGTACCCAACAGGGCTTGATCCAAAGTTCATGTGACGCCAAGAAATTTTCAACGGTAGACATTCAATTCACATTGTTTCGTGTGGTGTGGTTTACTTAGATATGCTTCATTTTTAAGCATAAGCCCTAAAATTAATAGATGCACCACAAAATTACTTGGGATATGCTTCATTTTTACGCTTAAGCCCTAAAATTAATAGATGCACCACAAAATATATAAATCACCGTGGACCCGCATATGAATTACTCAATACGCAATCCTCTCCCCGACCTAGCTAGCAACGGTTGGTCATGTAAGGTGCTATGTGTGGCTATTATGATATATGTCTTCTATCCAAGCCTTCGATATGGCTCCCTTTTAAGATAAATTACCGTGGACCACATCACATGAAACAATGGTCACGATGACTCCACCGTTGAAACCTTCGTAGTGATGGGATTTTCCTCCTCAGGTCAGAGGAGATGTGCTGCGGTTCAAATGCCACAAACAGTGGAATCACCGAGCTGCTCGACCAGTCGAGTGGACTGCTCGACCGGTCGAGTGAACAGTGCTTGATCAGTCAAGGGTCACTCAACTCAAAGTCCAGTGAGCTCAATGAACAGTGCTCGACCAGTCGAGTGAATAGTGCTCGACCAGTCGAGGGTCGGCTTGACTAGTCGAGTGAACAGTGCTCGACTAGTCGAGGACTCTGCTTGACTAGTCGAGTTTACGCAGATTTGAGTCCGGATCTTGTGCGGACTGCGAAAATTGGAGGCAGTTTCGCAAGAGGTGCGAAAAGGAATTTCCAAATCTATAAATATGGGTGCTTATGGCCTTTCTAGGTAATGCAAAAGGGTTTCCTAGAGCTTTGTAAGGGTTTTCTAAAGAGTTTAGGGTTATTAAAGGTGAGAGAGATAGAGAAAAGAGAGAGAGGAAGCTTGTGGAAGGGAATCGACGTCTCAACACTTCTACCTTCTAGTAATCGGTGAGATCTCTCCGTTTTTCTTTTATTCTCTTATTGTTTATCCACTCCTGCATAAGTAAAGAAGGTTGTAACGTTCTACTTCATAGTGGATTGTTGATCTGGATCAGGTCCCGTAGTTTTTACCTCTTTAAAGGTTTTCCACGTAAAAATCTCTTGTGTCATGTGGTTTGTGCTTTGATTTATTTCATTGCTTTATCATCCCATAATTCTGGTGTTTTTGGGAGGCTAGATCCTAAGGTTTTGTGCAATGCACCTAATAAAGTGGTATCAGAGCTAAGTTTTGTAAGACCCGTGTCCTAATCAGTACTGTTCCGTTAGCTTCAGCGGTCCTTCCGGTCAAATTCCTGCAACTTTCGCACCGTATCCGACTATTGCGCGCAATCTTAAGTCGAGTCCTGCATACCGAAGTCAGCTCGAACCGAAACTTGTATCTTAGCGACCGCGCAGTGGTCGTGGTTCCAATGCTGCGACTCGCGCACCGAACCAATACCCAGGCTGGAAGATGTGGGCCCACGTTCAATTTGAAGAAAACGCCATGCGTACGAATTCTGAGAGAATCTTTACGACCTATCCCATCAATCAATCAATCAATCCTATCAATCTAGTACACATCACACATCAAGTCAAGTACAAGCAACCCATACCCTATCCCTACCTCTCTCTTACACAAGCTACCTAAAGTCAACCCTCACATCACTTCATCCATCACTCAACCCATCACTCCATCACCTCTTATCATTCCCATCACCTCACTCTCTCTCTCATTTCTCAATCTCCCAAGCAACTCAAAGCTTCACACGTCCAAGCATTCCCAAGTTTTCCCAAAAACATCAAGTATGGCCCACCCTCTCATCTCTCATCCACACCATCAAAATCCCATCAACCACCATCAAAAGAGAAGGCAAGGAGCATAAGGCTAAAGGAGCAAGGAAAGAGGCCTAGAGGTGGGTGATCCTTGAGTTTCTACCGTTGATTTCATGATTTATATGGGACCCAATTTGATGTATGTGTTGCAATCATACGAGGGACCCATAGTGGCGGGGTACCTCCATCTACACCGCTCATTTCTCTCTCTCTCTCTCTCTCTCTCTCCTTCTTTAGTGTGATGTCTTGTGGCCACCATGTGCAACATGATCTTGGCCGCCCGATCGTGAGGCCCACCTTGTAGTGGGTTCGTTAGACGGCCAAGATGAAGGAAGACACAAAAATCATGTTGATCCAACCGGTGGGCCACGTTCATGTGGGACCCACCTTGATGTGTGGGCCACGTACAGGTGGGACCCACCACAATGATGTATTTACCTATGCCGTCCAGCGTCCCTAGACGCTGGACGTGCTGTTGGCTAACAATAAAGTGTAAACTGACATGGGAGTGTACTAACAAGCTAGCTAAAAAGAGAAGGAAGTGGTGGGCCACTTATGCAGGCCCCACCTTGATGTATGTAATCAATCCAAGTCGTCCATCCTTTTCTTCAGGCCATTTTTGGCATTGAGCTAAAAATTCGAGGCCAATCTGACTTCCTGATGGGCCATAGTATGGACAAAAGAACTCTCACCATTAAAATACCTCCCTGATGTTCCTGTATACCAAAAACCATCCAATATTGGTCTTGATAGGTTTGTATCAAGCCATAGGGACCATTGACTAGGTTGGATTTGTCTGAGGCGGGCCCCACCTACAAAAAACTACAGGAATTATGATTTCAAATAAATAAATAAATAAATAACAAAGGCAACAGCACCTGCTGCTGCTGTTGTCAGTGGGCAGGCGGACGGCCTGGCAGGGCCCTCACGGCCCCAGTTGTGGGCCCCACCATGATGCGTTTCAAACATTAACACCATGCATTTGATGGGTTCCCTCGGACCAGGAGGCCACCCCAAAAATCAGCCGTATACGGAACTCAGGTGGACCACACCATCTAAAATCACTTTGTGGGGCCTATCTGAAATTTGGATGCGACTGAAACTTGGTCTGAACCCTCAGTCAAGTGGGACACACATAATGGGTGGGCTGGATTTGCGAACCACATTCCAGTGAGCCCAGTTTTCCCAGGTCCACGTGAACTTTTTAAATAGGTTGGATGTCAGATAAATATCACGGTGGGCCCAGGACACGTGTAACCTCATCAAAGGGTTTGATGGAAAAAATAAACATTACGGTGGGCCCCAGTCCCACCCCAGGTCCACGTGACCCTATCAACAGGTTGGCTGGAAAATAAACATCACCATGGGCCCCCTGGTCCACGTGACTTTATGAATAGTTTGGATGGCATGAACATCACAGCGGGCCCTACCCAAGGTCCATGTGACCTTATGAATAGATTGGATTGCAAATAAATATTACAGTGGGCCCAGTTTCTCCCCTGGTCCACGTGGCCTTGTGAACAGATTGGATGTAAATAAACGTTATGGTGGGCCCTGGTCCATGTGACCTTATGCACAGATTGGATGTAAATAAACATTACAGTGGGCCCAGGTTAGGTGGAAAATAAACATTATTGTGGGCCCCAGGTCTGAGTGACCTTATCAATGGGTTGGATGGAAAATAAACATTATGGTAGGCCCCACATGGGACCCACTTATGTATGTATTGTAATCCACACCCTCCATTAGTGTGGGCTCCACCATGATGCATGAGTTTCATCCCAACCGTCCAACCATTTTGGAGATTATTTTAAGGCCATTGATGAGGCCCATCTTAATGTATTTGTGGACCGCCCACTAAGGCCCACTTAAAATATATGAGTCCATGGTTTGAGACCCATTTGATGTATTTGGGCCCTTGGGTCGAGGCTCAACAAGATCTATATAAGGCCCATTGCAATATGTGATTCATGGCAGGCCGTGCCCTGGGAGCAATGATGGTTTGATGTCCACATTGTAAGGATGATGTCGGTTAAATGTCCGCATTGTAACTCTCTCCCCAGGGCCCATTAATAGGCCCTAGGGAGAGAGTTGGAGCGTGCAGTCAAGCTTTTGGAGTCCCTGTTATTATTGTCATCTTATATTTCCCTTTCATACGCATTGTACTCAAAAGTTTTTGATCATAGTGTATTTTGTGATGGTGTTCTTGTGGTTATTGTTTGTGGGTTATGCTTTTGGTTATGCTCACTCGAATCAGACTGAAGATTAGAAATCCGCCTTGTAGGATTCCAGGATCGAAACTTGGTAAATGGGTGCTGGGAGCCGAGAATGGGGTTCTACAGAGGCTATCAGCGCCGGATTCGGCGATCGAAAATTTTTATGAGCCTGGTTTCTGAGTTCGGGGTGTGACAAGTTCATTGAACAGAGTGAGATCAGTTTTGAATTATGGAAGGCGGCTCATCAAGGATGATAAGCCTCAATGGTTCTAACTGGACCATATGGAAGGCTAAGATGGAGGACTTGCTTTATTGCAAGGACTTATATTCTTCAATTTTAGGTATATCAGCAAAATCCAAGGATATGTCTAATGATGATTGGAAGAAATTGGACTGGAAGATGGTGGGGTTTATTAGACAATGGCTGGATGATTCCGTATTCCACCATGTGTCTGCGGAGACCTTAGCCGCTAGCCTATGGCCGAAATTACAAGGGCTGTATGAGAGAAAGACAGCTGGCAATAAGATTTTTTTTGATACAACGACTTGTGAATCTCAAGTTAAAATATGGTGCTTCTATGGCTGAGCACATGAATGAGGTTAGTAATATATTGAACCAGCTCTCCGTTATGAAAATGGTCCTACATGATGAATTGCAGTATTTGCTATTGCTTAGTTCATTGCCTGACAGTTGGGAGACATTGGTAGTGTCTCTAAGTAACTCCGTGCCAAACGGAAAAGTATTCATGGAACATGTAACCAGTTGTCTCTTCAATGAGGAGACAAGGAGGAAGTCTCAGGGGTCTACTCAGTAAGAGGCCCTTGTGACACAGGAACGGGGGAGAGGAAAGAACATGAAGGGTGGGAAGGCCTGAGATAAATCAAGAGGCAAGTCGAGTACTAGGAAAGATGTTCAATATTGAAATTGTGGTAAGAAGGGCCACTATAAGCATGAATGTCGTAAGAATAAGAACAACAAGAAAAGAAAAGGAAAGGAAAAGGAAGATGAATCAGATTCCACTACGGTCGCTTCAGATGGTGACGTTGCAGTTATTCTTTCTACAGATCATGATATTTGTCTCATGGCTACGAGTCTGGACACCGACTAAGTGATTGACTCGGGAGCCTTGTTTCATACGACTCCACGTAGGGATTTCTTTACAAGCTACAAGTCAAGTGATTATGGGACCGTGAAAATGGAAAATTCTAGCATATCGAAGATCGTAGGGGTCAGTGATATTTGTGTGAAGACTGATGTGGGTTGCACATTGGTTCTCAGGGATGTGAGGCACATTCCAGACCTTCGCCTCAACTTAATGTCGATGGGAAGGTTGGATGATGATGGTTATGAAAGCCGGTTTGCTGGTGGGTGGTGGAAGCTCATCAAGGGTTCGTTGATCGCAGCCAGAGAAAAGAAGTATTGCACCCTTTACAAGGCAAGTATCAGTTTATGCAAGGGTGGGTTGAACGCAATAAAAGATTCAGCTATTAATATGTGGTACAGGCGTCTAGGCCATATGAGTGAAAAGGGCTTCAGCTACTAATGAGGAAGCAGCTTATTCCAGACGTGACAGTTATACCTCTCAAAACCTGTATTGATTGTTTATCAGGGAAACAGTATAGAGTTTCATTTATTAAATCTGCTTCTCATGTTAATAAAGTGCATGCATTAGATTTGGTTTATTCTGATGTTTGTGGTCCTATGAGGACAAAAACCTTAGGTCGGGTATTGTATTTTGTCACTTTTATAGATGATCCATTTAAAAAGGTTTGGGCTTATGCTTTGATAGCCAAGGACGAGGTTTTTGATGTGTTTAAATTGTTTCATGCTATGGTCGCGAGAGAGACAGGTAAATCATTGAAGTGCATCTGCATTAACAATAGTGGTGAATACATTGATGACTTTCATGAGTATTATAAGTTCCTAAGTATACGGCATGAACAGATGGTTCCCAAGAGCCCCCAATATAATGGTGTGGCTGAGCGAATGAATCGCACCATTGTAGAGAGAATCAGATGCATGTTATCCCATGTGAAGTTGCCCAAGACGTTCTGGAGAGAAGTAATGCATGCGGCAGTGTATCTGATAAACAGGTCTCCATCAGCCCCGTGAATGGAAAAGTACCTGAGAAGGTTTGGACTGGAAAAAATCCATCGTACAGTCATCTCAGGGTGTTTGGATGCAGGGCATCCGTTTATGTACCAAAGGACGAGAGGTCCAAACTCGATATAAAGATCAGAGAATGTGTGTTCCTGTAGTACGGTGATGAAAAGTTAGGTTACAGATTGTGAGATTTGACCGAGAAGAAGCTTGTCAGGAGTAGAGATGTGGTTTTCTTTGAAGATCAGTGTATAGAAGACATTGGTAAGCAAGAGAAGAACCAGCCTAGTTCAGGTGAACTAGAGGATATGAATCCGGTTATTCCTCCCGTGGTGCCTGATGACGGGGGAATATAGCAAGGTGCAGAGGACGAGGGAGTTATTTTAGAAGATGGACCAGGGGAGCAGCCCCTACTTGATTCACCTGTTGAGCCACAGGTGAGGAGGTCATCTAGGGACAGACAGCCATCCAAGAGGTACTCGCCGCATGAGTACATTATGTTAACTAATGGGGGAGAACCAGAAGCTTATTCTGAGACTCTAGCCGACGAGCATAAGGGAGAGTGGTTGAGAGCTATGCAAGATGAGATGACATCTTTGCATAAGAACCGCACCTATGATATGGTGAAGTGGATACTACTGTATCTAAGATGCTCATCTAAGTTGAGCCTATGTTATGGTGACGAAAAACCTGTGTTAAAGGGTTACATAGATGCCGATATGGCAGGTGACTGTTGAGGGTCAAATATTGCATATCAGACCCAGTTGTTGCCTGGATTTATGAACATGGTACCGTTTAATAGCTTATTTTAATCATGTTTCTGTTGCAAGGTAGAATTGCGAGCTGGGACTGGATCGGGATGCTAAAAGCATGGAATTAACATTCAGAATGCACCAAGGCAAGGGACGGACTCCAAGGGACCAAGATCGACAGATGTGCACTCCAGGGATTCAAGAAAATCGAGAAACTAAAGCTCAAGTGGCCCAAGAGACATCCAGAATGCAAGATCACAGGGTTCCCACCATCCGTTCAGTTCAAAACTCCATACGTGGCCTGAGGACCATAAATGAACCGTACACGTCAAATTTCATCCATTGGATCGCTGTGGAAGTGGCCCAACGGACAGATCAGCCCACAAATTATCAATCTGGGGCCCGCCTGATATCTTGAAATACTTCAATTTTGGTGTCAACCATTTAAATCATATGGCAACCAGGTTGGACGGAGCTGATCTCTCATATACATCAGCATGGGACCCACATGTGCATCGCACATGTACAGCGTGGGTGCACCAGGCGTGCACGGAAACTCCAGGACGGTCAAACCGTCCTGGACTCGAGCTCTCTCTCTCAAACAGACGGTCGGACTGCGGAAGTTGGTGGGCCACCACCGTGCATCAAATGATCAATCCGGACCGTCCATCAGAAACCCTTGCCCCATATCATCCTCGCCTAGATGGCAAAATTTCAAGAAAGATCGGAGGCCGGCTGTTGATCGTCAAAACTAAAGGCAGACGGCTGAATGAAATCATCCCTGGACCGCACCGATTTTTATCCAAAAACATTGAGTCCCACCTATTTTTTCAAACTGATACTAATAGACGGAGTAGATCTTTCAAAAAATCAGTGAAGTGGGCCCCACCACGCGTCAGCGCGTGCCCTGTTACGGGCGTTCGTGAAAGCCGGACGCCGTCCGACTTTCGCGGCGGGTTGTACGCCCTTGAGGGCGGTCGGACGGCTGATCTGAACCGTTCATCATGTAGGTGGGCCAAAAATCTCCCAGGGGACGCTGTCCTTTTGGAAAGAAGGTAAAGAATAAGAAGAAGGGAGACGCGGAATTCCGGGCTGCATGAGGTATCTCGCAGCAGAGGGACGCGTTCCATGCTGCGGAAGGACTGTTTCCGCAGCCTAATCCTTTCAGGACTCCACAGCAGCACCGGATGGGGCTTTTTCCATCTTTAAAAAGGATTCTGGTGTATGTGAAAAGAAAAAACGTGGAGGAAAATGGAGATTTTGGAAGCAGCGGCTGGGTTGCTGCTGCACGTGAAGGAAGGAGATGTGGAAGAAGGGAGGAAGAGCTTGGCCTTTGCTGCTGGGACGTGAGCACAGGTTAGCGGCTGGGTTGCTGCTGGCAGCGTGTGGAGAAAAGAAAAGGAAGAAAAGAAGAACAGGACCAGAGGCTGTTGAAGATGAGAAAGGATTGAGGAGGTTAGCTGCCTTATTCTTTTTTTCTTATTTTCTGTTGGCTGTTATTCCTTTCTTTCTTTATGAATCCTAAGGATTTTAGCCTAATCATGGTCGGCTAAACCTCTTAGCTAGGGCTAAGAGGTGAAGCCTGTAGCGAGATGGGAGACACTATTTCATGTGTTTAATTTGAATTTCTGAACTGAACTTGGTTTTAAGTTGATTATTAAAAGAATATTTTCTCAGTCTTTAATGGTCTGTTGTGACTGAAATTACAATGGGTTTGCAATGGCTTTGAATATCTCTTTTTCTCTTTTGATGTTTATGACGTCAGGAGGCCCTGTTGTTCACCATTGTCTCCTGGGTATGGTTGGATGATAGTACCCTTCCTGATCTTCATACATTGTTGATTGGTTGGTAATTAGTTTAATCATGTTGTTTGCTTTGTCTCCTGGGCATGGTTAGATGATGGAATCCATTCTAATTTATATACCCTTCATCTCTTGAAACCTAGATCAAGTAAATTCAGTTTGATTTCCATGAATCCTGATGCAAGCATAAGATCTCCCTGATCTCTAGAAGTGGATCCTCTGAATCCCTAGTTTCCCTTCCTCTGAATTCTTTAAAGTTTTAGATAATTATTTCACAATTATTTCTTAAATTCTATTTGGTTTAGATTACATCTTAGTCTAGTTCTAGTTCTACTTGGTTTCAGATAACGTACAGGTATCAGTCCCTGTGGATTCGATCTCGGTCTTACCGAGTTTATTAATACATCACAACCCTATACTTGGGGAGTGAACAAGTTTTTGGCGCCGTTGCCGGGGACTGACGATTACGATTCTCTGAAATTAATTGGTTTTAGGATTAGTTTAAGATTAAGATTTTACTAACCTTAGTTTTTTATTTATTTTTATTTGAGTTCAACACTAACTTGTTTCCTGTTTTATAGGATCTTGACATAAGTTTCTCAATTGGTAATTCCTTCCCAATCTCTCTACTTTTTCCTATTTTTAGAATTAGGGTTTAATTTTTGAAAATTTTTAATCTTAGTATTTTTTCTATTTTTAGGAAGTAATTTATTTTTAGAAACTTTCCTCTTTTGTTTTTTAGTTTCTAATTTTAACTCTTTTAGAATCTAAACTTTGTTTCCTAAATTCACCTTTAGAAATTTTCTATTTATAGAATTTTTGTGTAGAAACTAACCTTCCTATTTTGTAGGCCTTTAAGATAGTAATCTCTAATTCGGTACACTCCTTCTCTACTTTCTATTTTTCAGTTCTCTTTTAGTAATTTACTTTCTAGTTTAGGACTTTCCTAATTTATTTTAGAAGTTTCCACTTTCTTCTAGAAATTAGTTTACTGCTACCTTACTTTTAAAAGGATTGTTCCTCTCTTGTTTTAAAAATCTAACTTATTTTGTTTTATTTTGCAGGTCCTTAACTTAGGAGCTTTAATTTGGTAATTCCTTTTCAACTCTCCCTCTCTTTCTTTTTAGACTTTCTTTTCCTTTCTTAGGATTAGGCTTTGAATTTGATTAAGGGCTGCGAGTGTTTCATGCCCAAGTGGGCCCGTGACAACACTCAACGTATCTTGACTGAAGGAGGATTGGTCGAGGGGTTGACTATCCATCGCATGACTAGACACCGCTCGAAATCCCCTGAGTTAACTGAAGTTATGGCTGAAGACCAACCTCCTCTACTTCCACCGAGGGTGGAGGATACCCAAGATGAGAATGAGGTACAACAGGCACCCCCGCCTCGTACTTTACGAGATTATCTACAACCGGCGGGAGTGAGTACACCCTCATGCATGATTTTTCCTGAAAACACAGGACAAATGGACATCAAGCCAGGAGTTATCCAACTCATTCCCAAATTCCATGGACTTGAATCAGAAAGTCCATATTTACATTTGAAAGAGTTCGATGAGATTATGACTACTTTATGTTTTCCTAATGTATCTGAGGATACAATTAGGCTGAAACTCTTTCCTTTTTCCTTAAAAGAGAAAGCTAAGACGTGGTTACATTCACTGCGTCCTAGATCCATTGGCACATGGAACGACATGCAGAGAGAATTCATAAAAAAATTCTTCCCACATCATAAAACGATTACCCTCAGAAAAGCAATCATGAACTTTGCCCAAAAGGAAGATGAAACATTCTTCCAATGTTGGGAAAGGTTTAAAGATTTGGTCAGTTCATGCCCACAACACGGATTTGAAACGTGGCGCATTACAAATTTTTTCTATGATGGACTGACATTTTCCATGCGCCAAATGGTCGAGACAATGTGTAATGGAGAGTTCATCAATAAAGATGTTGACGAGGTATGGGATTACCTCGATAGTCTCGCTGAAAAAACACAATCATGGGACTATTACCCAATGGCGAACACCACGTCTAGGCCGACTCAATTAAAGGAGATAGGTGGATTATATCTCTTAAAAGAAGAGGATGATCTCAAGTGTAAAGTGACTACGCTCATAAGGAAAGTTGAGGCCATGGAAGGAAAGAAGGATAAGGTCAATGAAATTGTTTGCGGCATCTGTGATTGCAACATTCACACAACTGAAAATTGTCCTACAATACCTGCCTTTCGAGGAGTGTTGAATGAACAAGCCAATGCCGTAAATAACTATCAAAGACCTTCTACTGGACCTAACTCCAATACATACAATCCTGGCTAGAAAAATCATCCAAACTTTAGTTGGAGGAATGGACAAACGGCTACCCCTCCAGGTTTCTTCAATCAAAATCCAAATCAAGTGAAACCTCAAGAGGAACCGGTTCAAAATCCCATACAAGAGCTGGCTCAGGCAATGCGGGGAATTACAGATTTTATGCAAAAGATAGATTCTCGTATGACGGTTATAGAAAAGGGGATGCTTCTTGCACAACCTCTCCCCAATCCTAAACCGTAGTACGAGAATAATGATCCCAGCTCTTCAAATCAGATGGGGCATGCTAAATCTATCACCACTCTTAGGAGTGGGAAGATCATTGATAAAACTCTTCCGGTTAGGCCCGAAAAGCCTCAAGAACCAGAAGAGGACAACAATGATGGATCCAGTGATGCCCCACAAAAAGTAGAACCGGAACTTCTAAAGAAGCCAGTTGCTCCATTCCCCCAATGGTTGGTTTCACCAAAACCTCTCTCTAACTCTCATGATATCCTAGAGGTGTTGAAACAGGTGAAAGTCAACATTCTTTTACTTGATGTCGTTAAACAGATACCTTCATATGCCAAATTTCTGAAAGACTTATGCACAACCAAAAGACGAAAAATTATTCAAAAGAAAATCTTTTTGATTAAGAAAGTGAGTGCCATCCTGAAAGCAAGACGTGCCGCAGAAATTCAAGGATCCCGGTAGCCCAACCATATCATGTGTAATCGGGAACCACCGAATTGATCACGCACTTCTTGACTTAGGAGCGAGCGTCAATCTGATCCCCTACTCGGTATACAAACAGTTAGGTTTGGGTAAATTAAAACCCACCCTAACTACACTACAACTTGCTGATCGCTCTGTTCGTGTACCAAGAGGGATAATTGAGGATGTGTTAGTCCAGGTCGATAGATTTTACTACCCTGTAGATTTTATCATCCTGGACACCGAACCCATCAATAAAATGAGCACTCAGATTCCCGTCATTCTTGGTCGCCCATTCCTTGCCACGCCAAATGCAATTATCAATTGCAGGAATGGTATCATGACTATGTCTTTTGGAAATTTGACCTTGGAGTCAAACATTTTTTTCAATAACGGCAGCAACTCAGAGGATGATGACAATTTCCACGACATTAACATGATTGACTCTTTTGTGGAAGATACGACACCGCTGACCTTATCCTCCGACCATCTGGAGACGTGCCTGGCCCACTCCCATGATTTTGATGATGACATGATTAGGGAGACGTGTGCCTTACTTGATACTGCACCGGTACTTGAAGTTAACCGGTGGAGGCCACAATTTGAAGAATTGCCACAAACCGATGTAGTGCCTCTACCGTCTAACCTCAAGCCGCCGAAGCTTGACCTAAAACCTTTGCCCTCTGATTTGAAATATGCCTATTTAGGTCAAGATGAGACATACCCGGTGGTGATCTCTGCCCACCTGGAGAAAGAACAGGAGAGTATACTCATAGCTACTCTCATTGAGCATAAAGGAGCCCTGGGATGGACGATAGCGGACCTCAAGGGAATCGATCCCTCGATTTGTACTCACCGCATATACCTTGAGGATAATGCAAAAACCGCTCGGCAACCACAACGTAGATTAAATCCAAACATGAAGGAAGTGGTTAAAGCCGAGGTTCTTAAACTATTAGACGTGGGTATTATATACCCTATATCTGATAGTCAATGGGTGAGTCCAACTCAAGTGGTCCCTAAGAAGTCCGGAATCACCATCGTAGCCAATGCTAATAATGAACTCGTGCCAACTAGAGTCACTACTGGTTGGAGAATGTGCATTGACTACAGGAAATTGAATACCGTCACGAGGAAAGACCACTTTCCTTTACCATTCATTGATCAGATCCTGGAAAGGTTAGCTGGATATTCTTATTACAGTTTCCTTGATGGGTATTCGGGCTACAATCAGATAGAGATAGCTTCTGAAGACCAGGAAAAGACCACATTTACATGTCCCTACGGCACCTTTGCCTATCGAAGGATGCCATTCGGACTATGTAATGCCCCTGTCGCTTTTCAACGATGTATGCTTAGTATTTTTTCTGACATGGTGGGGCAATATCTAGAGGTCTTTATGGACGATTTCTCTGTTTACGGTCCATCTTTCAGCAAGTGCTTGGAAAGTCTTAAATGTGTGCTGAAAAGATGTGAAGAAAGGAACTTGGTACTTAATTGGGAGAAGTATCATTTCATGGTTCAGAAGGGAATTGTCCTTGGGCATATCATCTCGTCCAAAGGAATCGAGGTAGATAAGGCAAAAATCGATCTTATCTCTAACCTACCTCCACCCAAAAACATCAGAGACGTGCGATCCTTCTTAGGACACGCAGGATTTTACAGGCGATTCATAAAGGACTTTAGTCTCCTCTCTCGTCCTTTATGTAATCTTCTTCAAAAGGATGCTCTGTACGAGTGGACTGAGCAATGCCAGGAAGCTTTCACCAAGCTTAAGGGCACGTTAACCACTGCACCTATCATGCAGCCACCCGACTGGAGCTTACCTTTTGAGCTTATGTGCGACGCTTCTGATTATACTCTTGGAGCGGTCTTAGGCCAGAGAAAAGATAAGCGGCCCTACGTCATTCATTACACAAGTAGAACTTTAAATTCTGCCCAGGTGAACTACTCGACTACGGAAAAGGAACTCTTAGCTGTAGTGTTCGCCTTAGACAAATTAGGTCCTACTTGATCGGATCCAAGATCATTATCTACACAGATCATGCGGCACTTATGTATCTTCTTTCTAAGAATGATTCTAAGCCCCGCCTGATACGATGGATCTTCCTACTCCAAGAATTCGATTTGAAAATTAAAGATAAAAAGGGAGTAGAGAACGTAGTGGCTGATCACCTTTCTCGCCTTAATACCTCTGAGTCCCTTGAGACGACTCATATCAATGACATGTTCCCTGATGAACAACTGTTCAGAGTCTCCCATTCACCTTGGTTTGCTGATATTGCTAATTATCTTGCTACAGGTGCCATACCGACACAGTGGACTGCGCAAGATAAGAAGAAATTCTTCACCGAGGTGCGCAATTTTTTCTGGGATGATCCTTATTTATTTAAATATTGCCCAGACCAAATCCTAAGGAGATGTGTACCAGACGATGAGCATCAGAGCGTCATCTCCTTTTGTCACTCACAGGCCTGTGGTGGTCACTTTTCTGCTAAAAAGACCACGACCAAGATTCTGTAGTGTGGCTTTTACTGGCCCACTATGTTTAGGGACACTCATGAGTTTTGCAAAGCTTGTGAGCGTTGTCAGAAATTGGGAGCATTGTCTCGTCGAAATATGATGCCTTTGAATCCCATCCTTATCATTGAAGCATTTGATTGTTGGGGCATCGATTTCATGGGACCATTCCCTCAATCGTTTGGAAATCTGTACATTTTGCTCGCCGTGGATTATGTCACTAAATGGGTCGAAGCGATTCCGTGTCGAAAGAATGACCATCGCACGGTCATTAAATTCCTAAAAGAAAACATCCTTTCTCGATTCGGAACGCCTCGAGCCATTATTAGTGATGGAGGCTCACACTTTTGCAATAAACCATTTGAGAGCTTAATGAAGAAATACGGTATCTCTCATAAAGTGAGCACCCCATACCATCCACAGACAAGTGGACAAGCTGAGATTTCCAATAGGGAGATCAAACATATCCTAGAGAAAACGGTTAACCCTGATCGTAAGGATTGGTCAATTCGATTGACCGATGCCTTATGGGCATACCGTACTGCCTTTAAAACTCCTATTGGAATGTCTCCCTTTAGACTTGTCTATGGGAAAGCTTGCCACTTGCCTGTGGAGCTGGAACATAAAGCGTATTGGGCGATCAAAAATCTTAATTTCAATCTGGACAACGCTGGCTCGCTACGCAAACTTCAGTTGAATGAACTTGAGGAAATCCGGAATGATGCGTACGATAATTCGAGAATTTACAAGGACAAGATGAAAGCATTTCATGACCAACACATTTTGCGAAAATCATTCACGCCTGGTCAGAAGGTCCTTTTGTATAATTCTCGATTACATCTCTTTTCGGGTAAGCTTCGATCTCGTTGGACCGGCCCTTACATTGTTGTCACTGTTTTTCCATATGGGGCCGTTGAGATAAGAGATCCCGACAATGGCAAGGAGTTTAAAGTCAATGGACATCGATTGAAACCATTTGTCGAGAAATTTGATTGATCCTGTTTACCAGGATTGATCTCCTAGTTTGATGGAGGTATAGGTAGGTTTCCTGTTTTCTTAGGACTAGGGTAGTTGCTTTATTTGTCTGGCTGAAGAGGTAAACTTAGCGCTACTGGGAGGCAACCCAGTTCTTCATTACATTTCATTTGTTAGTTCAATGTTTGTGGGTAACATTACTGCAAACCCTCACGAGACTATAACTCGTCCACTAGGGGTAACCTAGGGGTTTAAAGGCTTGTTGCATACGCTAAATGCAATCGAGAGCACCTACGAAAGTGGTATAGTTAGGATTTTATTTTTTGTTATTTTTGTGCCGCTCTCTCGTGCTGACTGATGCTCATGCTGTGATCTTTTGGAAAGTGTCTCTCGCTTCATCATCCAGGTACTATCTTCCCATCACTTCATATTCACTTTTCGTTGTCCCAAGTACATTGCATGTTTATTTCTTTTACATTGAGGACAATATAGATTTTTTGGTTGGGGGTGGGAGATTAGGTCTCCTAATCAGCGTTTTCTTGGTCTTGAGCAAAAGTTGTGAAAATTTTTAATTTTTCAGGCTTTCTGATGAATTCAAAGTGATTTTGACGGCCATCTAAGGCACTTAGAATTTCAAGATGCGTGATGTTGGTACTTTATGACTCTTGGATTCAGTTATCTATTAAATTTCATAGCTAAGTTTGAATTGTTAATCCATTACTAGAATTTGTAAACATTGATTGAGACATGAATTCGCAGGACACATCTCGCGTGCATATTAAGGTTTCAGTTCGATATTGAAGGATTAACTTGGTAATCACTAAACATGAAAGGAACCGTCTTTACCTTAGGTTTGCTCCCTATAGGTGAGGATTCGATTCCCCATGGATGATATTTGAAAAAGAGTTGGGTGTACAGTCTTTACCTTAGGTTTGCTCCCTATAGGTGATGATTTGCTCCCTATTCTTGGCGTTACTTCTAATGAAAAAGTAAAAAATTAAAAGAATAAAAAGATAATGTGTGAGGCAAGTTCTGGTTATCGTGAATTTTCTTATTAGTTACCAATGATATCCTTAAATAGAGAAGTGAATTTTAATGTTTCGAGATTAGACTATGCATCCATGGAATTTAATGTTTAGAATTGTTCTAATTGATGGACTAATATTTTGAACTTAATTACGAAGTTACCGTGTGATTAAGTCTAGGAGAGAAAGTAATGCCAACATTCATGAATCTTAGAATTCGAGTATCTGAATTGTTCTTCATAAATCTCTTAAGTTTGTATAAATTGTCCTGTAATTCTCAATTTATTTTTCGCATACCTTGCTCGGGACTAGCAAGATGCTGGTTGGGGGTTGTGTTGAGGGTCAAATATTGCATATCAGACCCAGTTGTTGCCTGGATTTATGAACATGGTACCGTTTAATAGCTCATTTTAATCATGTTTCTGTTGCAAGGTGGAATTGCGAGCTGGGACTGGATCGGGATGCTAAAAGCATGGAATTAACATTCAGAATGCACCAAGGCAAGGGACGGACTCCAAGGGACCAAGATCGACGGATGTGCACGCCAGGGATTCAAGAAAATCGAGAAACTAAAGCTCAAGTGGCCCAAGAGACATCCAGAATGCAAGATCACAGGGTTCCCACCATCCGTTCAGTTCGAAACTCCATACGTGGCCACGTCAAATTTCATCCATTGGATCGCTGTGGAAGTGGGCCAACGGACAGATCAGCCCACAAATTATCAATCTGGGGCCCGCCTGATATCTTGAAATACTTCAATTTTGGTGTCAACCATTTAAATCATATGGCAACCAGGTTGGACGGAGCTGATCTCTCATATACATCAGCATGGGACCCACATGTGCATCGCACATGTACAGCGTGGGTGCACCAGGCGTGCACGGAAACTCCAGGACGGTCAAACCATCCTGGACTCGAGCTCTCTCTCTCAAACAGCCGCAGTGCGTCCCGCTGTTACGCAGACGGTCGGACTGCGGAAGTTGGTGGGCCACCACCGTGCATCAAATGATCAATCCGGACCGTCCATCAGAAACCCTTGCCCCATATCATCCTCGCCTAGATGGCAGAATTTCAAGAAAGATCGGAGGCCGGCTGTTGATCATCAAAACTAAAGGCGGACGGCTGAATGAAATCATCCCTGGACCGCACCGATTTTTATCCAAAAACATTGAGTCCCACCTGTTTTTTGGAGCTGATACGAATGGACGGAGTGGATCTTTCAAAAAACCAGTGAAGTGGGCCCCACCAGGCGTCAGCGCGTGCCCTGTTACGGGCGTTCATGAAAGTCGGACGCCGTCCGACTTTCGCGGCGGGTTGTACGCCCTTGAGGGCGGTCGGACGGCTGATCTGAACCGTTCATCATGTAGGTGGGCCAAAAATCTCCCAGGGGACGCTGTCCTTTTGGAAGGCAAAGAATAAGAAGAAGCGAGACGCGGAATTTCGGGCTGCATGAGGTATCTCGCAGCAGAGGGACGCGTTCCAGGCTGCGGAAGGACTGTTTCCGCAGCCTAATCCTTTCAGGACTCCACAGCAGCACCGGATGGGGCTTTTTCCATCTTTAAAAAGGATCCTGGTGTATGTGAAAAGAAAAAACGTGGAGGAAAACGGAGATTTTGGAAGCAGCGGCTGGGTTGCTGCTGCACGTGAAGGAAGGAGACGTGGAAGAAGGGAGGAAGAGCTTGGCATTTGCTGCTGGGACGTGAGCACAGGTTAGCGGCTGGGTTGCTGCTGGCAGCGTGTGGAGAAAAGAAAAGGAAGAAAAGAAGAGCAGGACCAGAGGCTGTTGAAGATGAGAAAGGATTGAGGAGGTTGGCTACCTTATTCTCTTTTTCTTATTTTCTGTTGGCTGTTATTCCTTTCTTTCTTTATGAATCCTAAGGATTTTAGCCTAATCATGGTCGGCTAAACCTCTTAGCTAGGGCTAAGAGGTGAAGCCTGTAGCGAGATGGGAGACACTATTTCATGTGTTTAATTTGAATTTCTGAACTGAACTTGGTTTTAAGTTGATTATTAAAAGAATATTTTCTCAGTCTTTAATGGTCTGTTGTGACTGAAATTACAATGGGTTTGCAATGACTTTGAATATCTCTTTTTCTCTTTTGATATTTATGACGTCAGGAGGCCCTGTTGTTCACCATTGTCTCCTGGGCATGGTTAGATGATAGTACCCTTCCTGATCTTCATACATTGTTGATTGGTTGGTAATTAGTTTAATCCTGTTGTTTGCTTTATCTCCTGGGCATGGTTAGATGATGGAATCCATTCTAATTTATATACCCTTCATCTCTTGAAACCTAGATCAAGTAAATTCAGTTTGATTTCCATGAATCTTGATGCAAGCATAAGATCTCCCTGATCTCTACAAGTGGATCCTCTGAATCCCTAGTTTCCCTTCCTCTGAATTCCTTAAAGTTTTAGATAATTATTTCATAATTATTTCTTAAATTCTATTTGGTTTAGATTACATCTTAGTCTAGTTCTAGTTCTACTTGGTTTCAGATAACGTACAGGTATCAGTCCCTGTGGATTCGACCTCGGTCTTACCGAGTTTATTACTACATCACAACCCTATACTTGGGGAGTGAACGGGTTCACGACCGGTCGTGGACAGCCTGCGATCAGTCGTGGAATAGTTCTCTTGGCAGAGCAAGGTACAGAAGGTCGTAACATTGTTGACGACAAAGGCTGAGTACATCGAAGTCAAGGGCAAAGAGCATATAGTGTGTAGGCTAAGGAAGATCTTGTATGCGCTGAAATAAGCTCTACCGCAATGGTACAAGAAGTTCGACCTATTTATGTTGAAGCATGGGTATGACAGCACGGAGTCGGACCATTGTGTGTTCATGCGCAAGTTCTTAGATGGTGAATTCTTCCTGAGTCGGAAAGTGAGAGATTTGATGGGATTTTCCTCCTCAGGTTAGGAGAGATGTGGTACGGTTCGAATGCCACAAACAGTGGAATCACTGCGCTGCTCGACCAGTCAAGTGGACTGCTCGACCGGTCGAGTGAACAGTGCTCGACCAGTTGAGGGTCACTCGACTCAAAGTCCAGCGAGCACAATGAACAGTGCTCGACCAGTCGAGGACCGGTTTAACCAGTCAAGTGAATAGTGCTCGACCAGTCAAGGACTCTACTCGACCAGTCGAGTTTACGCAGATTTGAGTCCGGATCTTATGCGGACTGTGGAAATTGGAGGCGGTTTCGCAAGAGGTGCGAAAGGGGGTTTCCAAATCTATAAATATGAGTGCTTAGGGCCTTTCTAGGTAATGTAAGAGGGTTTCCTAAAGCTTTGCAAGGGTTTGCTAAAAGGTTTAGGGTTATCAAAGGTGAGAGAGAGATAGAGAAGAGAGAGAGAGAGAGAGAGAGAGGAAGCTTGTGGAAGAGAGTCGATGTCTCAGCGCTTCTACGTCCTCGTAATCGGTGAGATCTCTCCGTTTTTCTTTTATTCTCTTATTGTTTATCTACTCCTACATGAGTAAAGAAAGTTGTAACGGTTTAATTCATAGTGGATTGTTGATCTAGACTAGGTCCCGTGGTTTTTACCTCTTTGAGGATTTTCCACGTAAAAATCTCTTGTGTCATGTGGTTTATCCTTTGATTTATTTCATTGCTTTATTATCTCATAATTATGGTGTGTTTTGGAGGCTAGATCCTAAGGTTTTGTGCAAGGCCCCAACACGTAGGTCCCACCATGATATTAATTTGTCATTCAACCTGTTGGTAAGGTCACATGGAGATGGATGAAGGGAATGCATAAATATTAACTTGATCCAAAACTTTTGTGGCCCCTATGAGGTTTTTAGCCGTATGCATTCAATCCTTCCTATTTCCTGTGGTGTGGTCCACTTAAGCATTCGATCCATCTCAATTTTTGAACTTATAACTTAAAATGTTTTTCAAATGGATAAGTGGATGAACGGAGTCTGGCCAGTGACAACTTAACGGGAGTTACCCGTATCGTGGGACCCACCTTGATGGTGTTTTGAATATCCACTTCGTCCATCCATTTCTCCAGCACAATTTAGGACGGAGTCCCAAAAATTATGCAGATATAAATATCAGCTGGACCACACCACAGCAAACAGTGGTTATTGAGTGCTTTACCATTAAAAAGTCCAAAGGGCACATCGTAAGGTTTTCTTAACGTTTAGTGGAAATCCAACCTATTGATAATGTCAAGAATATCTGGATGAAGGGAAAAATACAAGTATAATCTTGATTCAAAACTTTTGTGGCCCACAAAAAGTCTTTAATAGTCATTCATCACTTTTTCTAGTGGTATGGTCCACCTGAAACTTGGATCTTCTTAATGTTTTGGGATCTGTCCTAAAATGAGATGGAAAAACATATAGACAGCGTAGATATATAAAAAATATATGAAGGTGGGCCCCACACGGTTAGGGTAACACCCACTAAGCTGTTACCCAGGTAACTGCTAATCCGCTCTCAATCCTAACTAGACTTCCTCCAGATGGATGGTTAGGATAAACGGATAGGGTTTAAATGTGTAGCACAGATTATGTAAACCGTACATTGGTGCGTATCACCGTCGATGAGCCAACATGCAAAACTATTGGACCATTTGACCAGTTTATTTGGTATATTTGATTTTTCATTTTAAAAGTCCCTCCGTGGGACAAAGATCCTGACCGTTAAAATTACCCCCGAAGTGAGATTTTAGCATGTCTAACATTGATTTCACACTTTGAATTAAGACCGTCCATTTAATGGTGATTGATTTGATGGTTGGAACTGCCCTGAGTATCATATCACTCACCATTTTTCATTAGACTAGCGACGACTCCTTCCCAGACACATAGCAGACCACCCGAATCATGGGCCTCGTTGCAGAGAGAGAGAGCGGATTACGTGAGACCCAGGCCTCACCCAAGAAGGTGTGGCCCTTACCGTGGTCCCCACCTTGATGCATGTATTATGTATCCACGCCGTCCATTCATTTTTTTTCAGATCATTCTAGGGCATTATACCAAAAATGAAGCAGATCCAATTATCAGGCGGACCATACCATAAGAAACAGTGGTGATTGACCATCCGGCCATTAAAAACTTCTTAAGGCGCACATTAATATTTAACTAGTTTTTCTTTACCATCCAATCTGTTGATAATGTCACGTAAGCATGAATGAAGGGAAACAACAAATATCAGGTTGATCCAAAACTCTTGTGGCCAATTAATGGTCAATCACCACTTTTTCTTATGGTATGGTCCACCTGGTAATTTGATCTGTTTTATTTTTGGTATAATACCGTAAAATGACCCGTAAAAACGGATGGACGGCGTGGATACATAATAAATACATCAAAGTGGCCCCTCGGTAACCCCACGGTAAGGGCCTCACCGGGTTGGGTGAGGCCGGGGTCTCACCTAATCCGCTTTCCATTGCGTACGAAAGATTGTGTACGCAAAATGCCTGTTCCTCCACCCACGGGAAGCTCATGTGGTCGGAAGTTATGCGCGGCCCTTAGATGCCCTTGATTTCATCAGCTTTTCAAGCTCACAATGGGGTAGAAATAAAAAAAGATCAGGTAGTAACAATATTTAAGTGGACCAAATCACACGAAACAATAAGGATTGAATGACCACTATGGAAAACTTTGTTAGGGCCAGGGAAGTTTTGGATGAAGATGATATTTGAACCTACAGTTTATCTCAATGGTTGGCTATATATATCACCTATCGTACATAGGAAAAAAATGACTTATGGGCTTGAACCTGTTAGCAGATAGGAAAAAAAAAAAAAAAAGACTGGTGAGCTTGAACCCATTAGTTAATTGGTCCAACTAACCCAGAGCCAAATCCACAACCGTCATCTCCCGTCATTTATAATGGACAATAGCATGTCATGGAATTGCAATAGGCAGAGGTTGAGACAATCCTAAGATTTCTTTTAAGATTTTTTTTTGGACAACAGTTGAGCAAAACCAGCCGCTCATTGGCAATACGATTGCCGCTCTAAGATAAACCAACTATTTCATCCTCCCCAAGGGGTAAAATTACATGTTTTACCATCTATCAAAACAAATCTATGCTGCCACATGCCCTCTAGCTGTTCAAATCATGCCACATGACTTGTTTTCCCTCCCAATTTACTATAAATTACAAGATTATTAGGCCAACCACTGTAAATAGAGGCTCACCTCTCTCATTTTAGGGGACTATACACACACAATATATATTTCAGACACTAGAAACTTTACACAACACTTAGCACTTGCTACACGTGAGAGACTTGAAAGACTTGAGAGAAGTGTGGGATTGAAAGTGGAGTTAAGAGTTTGCCCTGCCCCTCCATTCAAACCTTCCAATCTAGTTCATATTAGCATCTAAGCCATCTTTACTGTTCACAATCGACGGAGGAGGGTCAGGATCCAAGATCCACAATCATGTTCTCCTTTGAGGAGTGTCTTAACTCTCATTTCTTTCTCCTACATCTTCATGTGCACAGGCGGCAATCCAGTCGTTCTTCTTATTTCTTTTCTATCAATTCGTTGCCTATTTCCCTTATCACACACCCATTACTTATAGTTTAAGTAATTTTCGATTGTATGCTCTACACCTTACTGAGCATTCAGATCCTAATGTATCAGAAGTCAAGTCTTGCTTAAATCTTTTTATTTCTTTGATCATTTACATAGTGCATCGGCTTATCTCTTACTAGTAGTTACTATTTCCTTGAACTCACCCTAGGTTGAGATATTGCAATCTTCTTAGCAATGATTTAAGCCAATAGTATAATATATATATATTCTAATTTATATCAGTCTTATTTTTTGAAAACTAGATCAAAAGAAGTTCAGATTTGATTTTCATAGTTATATCTTTCAACTAGATGAAGATGAAACTCAAAGTCTAGTTGAGTTTATGAATCACGCATAAATTTCCCTGATCTCTACAAGTGGATCCTTGGCACCCTAGTTTCTCACATTTGATTTCTACAAATTTTAGTTTCCTATTTTACCATTATTCTCTCATGTTCACTTGATTTAGATTTCATCTTATTCTAGTTCCAGTTCTGGTTACTTTCAGAATACGTACAAGGTTCAGTTCCTGTGGATTCGACCTCGGTCTTACCAAGTTTATTACTACATCACAACCCTATACTTGGGGTGTGAATAGCGCGACCTCATTGTTGGATCCCAAATCTCTAACTCATTACTTAGTGATTCTCTAGGCCAAAACCTATTGGCTAAATTACGACCGTTCGAGTTTATAAGATTGTCTCACAACCAGAGCTAGGAATGGGACAACTCAACTCAATAAACTTGACTTATCCAACTTGTTTAGACTTGACTCAACCCAAATTGAGTGGGTGAGTCGATTTGAACTGAGTAGACTTCGTCCAATCCGAACTCAAATCGAATAACCCAGTAACTCAAGTTGACTCGAAATCCAACTTGGTACGAACTTGACTCGATTCGAAACCCGACTCATACATAAAAAATAAAAAAAATAAAAAATAAAAATAAAAATCTCAGATTTGACGTTTTAGATATGAAATGTCGTGGTTCTGATGGAAAGAGTGTAATTATGGCAGGTGCACCTAGCTTCTCAATTGTGATTTCAGCCCGCGGATACCCGCTGCACCCAACCCAACTTGGTGCCAACTCAACTTAACTTGGTGCTTGTGATCGGGTTGGACTCAGTCCAAATTAGTCCAGGCCAAACTTGGACTCGTATCAGGTCAGGCATGTTGGACTTAATACCAAGTCGGGTCAAGTTCGAGTCAAGTCTATTTCAAAATTGGGTCGAGTAAGGTCAACCCTAACTCGATCCGACTCAACTCGATGCCCGGCTCTACTCACGACCATCCAGGTTCACAGGACCATTAACCATCCTGCTTCACTTACTTTTTTTATTGATTGTACTGCATTCTAAATTAGTTTAATGAAATCAGTACATGGCCTTATATTTTCTATTTTTTCTTTAAATGTTTATTTTGTTAGTAAATGCAATAAGACTATCATTATTGTGATAAAAGTTCTTATTTTCAAGGCAAAAAGAATTCATCCAAAAGATTAATCCTCCCATTCACATATTGTGAAATTTCTTATCAATTGGTAGTTTACTAGTTACACCAATTTCCAACAAATCATCCTAATAATCCAGCTATTTCAGCAGCCTGAGGTCACTAGATAATTGGTTCAATTCGAGTCGGCTCCAGTACAACTCTAACACGCCTAACATATACATCCTCACATATACACCATCATCACTATACGTGTGCCCATGTGTCCGAATTGAAACCCAACAGTGTTGGCCCACCAAATTGTATTAGATGTTTTGCTCGTGTGAAATACTCATGATTAAAACAGGCCGGATACTCTATACGTGTGTCTAGACTCTGAGGCCTGCCTTGACACACGCATGGCATCCAATCCGTCCATCATGTGCATAATGTGCACGGCATCACATCATCCTTAAAACCCAAAAATACGCCAATCCCAAAACTTAGGAGTGACTCTTTGGAGTGACCGCTGATGATGGTGGGGCCCATCTGATGAACGGATTAGATGTCATACCGAAAACTCGGTGGCCCATGCTCAATTTAGAAGATTTTAATGGTGGGCATCCCCATCCCAACTCATCCCTGTGATGTGGGCCATCTATGTTCTGGATCAAGCTGAATTTTGGTATACAGGAAGAACTTGAAACGGGATAGGGTGTGGTCCCTACATCACAGTGGACCCCACACATCGTTGTAGAACAAGCTTGTTCTACAACAGTTGTAGAGGATCGGGCAACATCAACAGATAATCACAAACAGTCAACCATAATTCAATGTTCTCAGATTCTATACTTAAAAGGGTGGGCCCCACCCAATCACCATTTTCGCACTAGCACTCAAGCAAGATTCCGAATCAAGTTGAGTAGCTCCATAGCAACACGACAGCACCTGCTCCACGCCATCCCAGTGGAAGTCGTTCCCCACGTGGAGGTAGGTGTCATAGTGATAAATCTCCATCTCAGCCAGAAAATTTCTGAGGAGATCATTATCAAAATTTTAGGTATTTTTCACCGAAAATAAAATATTTAAAATATTTTATTATAATTAATAAGTAATTTAAAGGTTTTGCTAACTTTTCTGCCTTCATGGGAAGTTATCAAATTTCCCAAAGCTTTTGAATAACACATGAAATGTCCAGTCATCAATCAGGCCGTTCATTCAAATAGTACCATTGTAAGCAAACGGACTGTAACTCTGGAATTATAGGCACTACAAGGTGAGATCTATGGGATAAATGGTTCAAGATGATGATTGGACCCATTTTGTTTCTCCAGTACTGAATCTTAACGGTTCATTTTTCATATTTTTGATCGAATGCTTAGGATCATTCAATTGGCATGGTTTTTACACCATGGATTGTCCCTAATTTGCATGAAACAATGGATGGTTCAAATTGATGATTGGTCCTCCCATGTATGAATCAAGAGCTTTGGGACTTTGCTAACCTTGCCAAGTTGGGAGGTCAACAAAACCCATAATTTTAAATTCTTAAATATATACTTATATTTAAAATTACGCTGTGAAATTTTAAACTCTGCCCATATTTTGAAAATCTTGTTATAATATCATTTCTTGTATTTTTTGACACATTGTCACAAGATTTTCAAAATCTCGGCAATATTTGTCACACTGTAGGGATGGTAATGGGTCTAGGTGGACATGATGAGGTCGAGCACCGTGTTCCTCAATGGATAATTACTCCGAATCCATGCTAATTTTTGGACTCCTCACAGAGATGCCATGAATCACAAGGAGCAATAGAAAATATAAATAAATTCTAATAAAATTTGAAATAAATTAGTTGATAATAAAAAAACGAGTTTACAATCCCTTAAATAATGATATAAACCTTAGGAAGAAGTTTTGGAATCAAACTACAACTCAAACTCCCTAAAATGATGACTTACTATAAATAGTAAACATATTACTTATAGATGGGCATGATTTCTACTAGACTTAATGCTTTTCGTCCAAAATTAGTGTCCTATATGGCGTAACCACTTTGTTCTCCTAATTTTTCTAAGCACTTTTCATGTTAGACACAATTCCTAGAACTCAATGGATCAAAAGTTATTATTGAACTAAAACTTACTATAAATAGTAAAAATGGAAATAAAATGGAATTTCTCCCGTCCATCTGATAAAATCTCACAAATTTGGGGTGGGCAACCCAGTGTAGCAGGTTGGTTGGCTAAAGTAGCTTATCCTGGCCAAAAATCATATAAGGTATGTTGAACAAGTCATTCCGGTTCACGAGATATGTCTGTTTTTAGGTTCTGAAGGTCTGGATCACTTCCGCCTTTGATCAGGCCTTCTTTGGTCCATCTTGGCCATGAAATTGTCCACGACCCACTCTACATCAAGTCAGCCAGCCGGGCTAACTAGGTCAATGTGTTTCTGAGGTGGGTTTGAGCCAACCTAATGGATAGTGGGTTGTGCTTTGGGTCAGACAGACAGTGTCAGGAAATTAATGGGTTGGGCTTTGTTGATCCCTATCCAACTCCACCCATCTATGTAGTTTATCAATGGGCTCGGCCAGCTGACCTGGCCTGGTCCAAAATCCGAAACAAACTTAATAAATGGTAAGTATAGATAAATGATGTGTGTAAGTCATATTCCGTCCTTAGAGTATGATCGTGCCCGGTTGTGTCAGATTGGTTGAGCCTGTCGTAATTAGAATTAACTCGGTCAGGTCCAGTCAGGCTTGGGCTTGATGAATTTTAATTGGATCAGCGATAGGGTAATGTGTTGTGGGCAGGTTCTAGCTAGACTTCTTGGCTCATTCAGTAAATGGTTTGTAGAATGGGTGACTTGAATTCATCAGTCGCGACCGCCGTCCAGGAGGATTGGTTGCCACAGTGGCGAACTCTTCTTGTCTGAGATTCCTCAATTCATGCTGCTTGGTCACAGGGCTGGAACTCTGTAACTCTGTAACTCAAAGAAGTGGAAATTGAAGGATTTTCATGTGAGTTGAAATAGGGTCACACAAAATGCCTAGTTTAGATACAATGCTGAGTCCGTATCTATGTAACCAGCTGCATGAGAAAAAAGCTTCTGTGACTTAACTTTTTTTTTTTTTCTTCTGTACTAAATGAATATGAAGAAAATATAGATATAAGACCAAGCATGCTTTTTGGTATAGAATGTGTGGCAGTTGAAGAACAGCAGGTTTATAAGATGAGTACAGCTGAAATGAAGACATTGAGATGGATGAGCTGCGTGATGACAAAGATAGCTAGAACTAGAACCATCAGTGAGAAACCAATAGGTAATAAGATGATGAAAAAGTGGTCTTAGATAGTTTGGTCATGTGCAACCAGGGATAAAGAACCACACCAGTTACGAGTGAATTGGTACAAGTTGAAGGCTTTAAAAAGGCAAGGAAAAAGTAATTTCAAAAAACAAAAAGACTTATATTAATGACTTATTATTTAACTCAAGGTCTAGCCATCCATGGTATAGAATGGTAGGATTAATATGATTCATGTAGGCAAGTTGATTAGGATAAGGGTTAGATGATGATGATGATGAAATGAATATGGTGAAGGAACAAAAGGAGAATGGCTAGGCCAATGTATCCAACAGGGGAAGACAATTTCCTTGGCAATTATGCCATGACCATCTGCTTGACTAACGCATGTGCGCTCACAAGTGTGTGTAATCCAATGCAGTCATTTGTTAGCACAAGATGTGAAAATTCCCTTGCCAAATCCACTCATAATGCCAGCTACACAATCAGAAAGGAGATCAAAACTCAAAACTCAGATGTTCCACAACGCAAGAAACAATTGGGATTGAATGCCCACCCTTGAAACCTTACTTGAGGCCACAAGTTTTGGATCAAGCTCGGTTGGGATGAAAGGTTTCAATGATAGACATATCTATCCTCACTATTTTCTTATGGTGGGGCCCACTTGCGATTGCAGGAATCCCCTGCGACGAGGGGTTGCAGGCAATCCATGTCCCACCTAAATGAGGAAACCATTAATTACTAAGAGAAACACCGATAGTTATTCAATGTAAGTATTGTTGATTGAGTGAATTTAATCTTGATCCAGAGAAGCCTTGTTTTTGGTTCGACTTTTGTCCCGGTGGGTTCGACCAAATTAGGGGTGGATTCTCCTGTTGCACGCTGTACACTTTCACACATTTTTAATTTGATTGGATGTGTGTGAGTCGGTTTCGTTCGATCTGAATGAAGGTCTCACGCTTTGGCCCATAGAATGCGTTAGTGCTGGTTTTTTTTTTCTAATTTTGTACGTAAGTATATAAATAGCATTTTAATCATGATTAAAGTTTAGAATATTAGAAAGCTTAAGAGTCAAAGGGTTTTGAAGGTTCTACCGTAAGTTATTCCATCTCCTGTAACTTTCTTTTGATTATAGTGGATTAATCATCACTTTGTGCCACGATTTTTTCCTACATGAGTTTTTCGCAAAAAATTCATGTATTCTCTATGTTTTCTTGAATTTTTCTTTCTTTAATATTGTTTTTTATTTTTTATTTTTTATTTGAAGTTGCTTCCACGACTCAACAAGTTTAAATCCTTGGATTGACCATGTGAGCCACGTTTACAGAATCATTTACTGTGGCCATTGGAACTTGACCACATTAAAGGAAAAGCTTTCACGGGTGTCCAATCATATGTTGTGACGGTTAGAACTTGACCACATTAAGGTAAAAGCTTTTGTGGCTGTCCAGTGATGTTATCAATGGACTCATGAATCACATGACACCCATACATGACACGCATACAACACAATCGTTATGTTCTTGCCCGTACATTGATGGGCCACTAAGAAAAACTCATGATGGTTGGAGGATGCTAACCTTCCAAATACTGGCGCTCTCTTTTATGATCCTATGATTTGGCAGCGGGTTAGATGGCTATGGTCACTTGACAACAATAGTTCGTTGGAGAAATGAAAAACGTACTGTTCATATTCATCACTCGACCTTTGATCCATACAGTCCATTTTCTATGTAGTTGATTAGGTGTAAAACTTCCTTTGATAGGTCTAAATTGTTTGAACCTAAGGTACATTCTACCAGCAAATGACAAAATTACCCTCATTATAGGAGTTTTGTTTTGCCTACACGGGGAACCCATCATTTTCTAAACGCAATTAAGATTTACAATGTGAGAAAACTTGAAAACCAAAGGATTTTGAAGGAAATGTTAGGATTTCCACTGTAAGTTATTCCATCTCTTTTAAACTTCTTTTAATTATAGTAGATTGATCGTTACTTTGTCCTCTAATTTTTTTTCTAAATAGATTTTTCATGAATTTATTCCTGTGTTTTTTGTGTTTGCTTAGATTTTTCTTTCACTGGTACTTATTTTATTCAATCTGAGGTTGCTTCCGCGCCCAATAATTTTGAACCCTTGGATTGACCATGTGAGCCACATTTAAGTTCAGAATCATTTATTTGTGACCATTGGAACTTGACCACATTAAAGAGAAAGCTTTCACAGCTGTCCAATCAAACGCTTTGGCCCATAGAATGGATAAGTGCCATTTTTATTTTCTAATTTTGTACGTAAGTATATAAATAGCATTTTAATCGCGATTAAAGTTTAGAATATTAGAAAGCTTAAGAGTCAAAGGGTTTTGAAGGTTCTACTGTAAGTTATTCCATCTCTTGTAACCTTCTTCTGGTTATAGTGGATTAATCATCACTTTGTGCCACGATTTTTTCCTACACGAGTTTTTCGCAAAAAATTCATGTATTCTCTATGTTTTCTTGAATTTTTCTTTCTTTAATGTTGTTTTTAATTTTTAATTTTTTATTTGAAGTTGCTTCCACGCTCAACAAGTTTGAATCCTTGGATTGATCATGTGAGCCACGTTTACGGAATCATTTATTGTGACCATTGGAACTTGACCACATTAAAGGAAAAGCTTTCACGGGTGTCCAATCATATGTTGTGACGGTTGGAACTTGACGACATTAAGGTAAAAGCTTTTGTGGCTGTCCAGTGATGTTATCAATGGACTCATGAATCACATGACACCCTTACAACACAATCGTTATGTTCTCTCCCGTACGTTCACGGGCCACTAAGAAAAACTCATGATGGTTGGAGGAGGTAACATTGGCGCTCTCTTTTACGATCCCATGATTTGGCAGTGGGTTAGATGGTTATGGTCACTTAACAACAATAGTTCGTTGGAGAAATGATAAATGTACTGTTCATATTCATCACTCAACCTTTGATCCTTATAGTCCATTTTCTATGTAGTTGATTAGGTGTAAAACTTCCTTTGATAGGTCTAAATTGTTTGAACCAAAGGTACATTCTACCAGCAAATGACAAAATTACCCTCATTATAGGAGTTTCGTTTTGCCTACGCGGGGAACCGATCAATTTCTAATCGCAATTAAGATTTACAATGTGAGAAAACTTGAAAACCAAAGGATTTTGAAGGAAATGTTAGGATTTCCACCGTAAGTTATTCCATCTCTTTTAAACTTTTTCTAATTATAGTAGATTAATTGTTACTTTGTCTTCTAATTTTTTTTCTAAATAAAATTTTTAAAAATTTATTCATGTATTTTCTGTGTTTGCTTGGATTTTTCTTTCACTAGTACTTATTTTATTTGATTTGAGGTTGCTTCTGCGCCCAATAATTTTGAACTTGGATTGACCATGTGAGCCACGTTTGAGCTCAGAATCATTTACTGTGACCATTGGAACTTGACCACATTAAAGAGAGAGCTTTCATGGCTGTCCAATCATATGTTGTGACGGTTGGTTGGAACTTGACGACATTGAGGTAAAAGCTTTTGTGGCTGTCCAGTGATGTTATCAATGGACTCGTGAATCACATGATGACACGCATACAACACAATCGTTATGTTCTCTCCCGTACATTCACAGGCACTAAGAAAAACTCATGATAGCTGGAGGATACTAACCTTCCAAAAACTGGCACTCTCTTCTACTATCCTTCGATTTGGCAGCGGGTTAGATGGTTATGGTCACTAGACAGCGATAGTTCCTTGGAGAAATGAAAAAATGGACTGTTCATATTCATCACTGACGTTTGATCCATACCGTCCATTTTCTATGTAGTTGATTAGGTGTAAAACTTCCTTTGATTGGTCTAAATTGTTTGAACCAAAGGTACGCTTTACCATCAAATGACAAAATTACCCTCATCATAGGAGTTTCGTTTTGCCTACACGTGGAACCCATCATATAAATAATATCCAACCTGTCTAGCAGGATCTCTCCCTTGTAAACATTGTATGCCAAAAAGTACAGGTTAATCCAATCATTGGGTGGGCCACACCAACTCCAAAACCTCCAAATTTACGTGGTCGATCACCTCATCGTTGGATCTACCTTAGTTTTTTCCACCTGATTGTTCGATCAGCCTGATTTTTGGGATTTCCAAATTTCATGTAGCGACCACATTGAACGGGTTGGATGACATGTGACTGCATTGAACGGGTTGGATGAAATATGGGAACCATCGGAGGTCAACATGTCTACAGCTAATAACCTTTAGAGAAGGGGTAAAATGGAAAGTTTTCAAAGGTAAACCATGCTAACAGAACATGTGGGTAAAGCTACGGCAAATCCCCAGACCAGAGGGGAGGCAATTCTAATAATCCAGACTAGAGGGGAGATTGTTTTGCCTGCCTGTGGGGCCCATCTTTATGCGTAAATGGTATTTGATCCATCCACAAGAGTCCCTCCACCATGAATACTGGACTCTAAAAAAATCATGTTAATCCAATGATTCGGTGGGCCACACCAAAAACTTCCAAATCTATGATGTGGCAATATGATGGTTGGATTACCCTTATTTTTGGGGTTTTCTACTTTCATGGTTTAGTGACCATGTTGAATGGGTTGGATAAGATATATTTATTATAATGGGCTCACAAATCTTCAACTAGTTAAGATAATAGTTTAATAGACCATGAAGTAATGGGCTCACAAATCTTCAACTAGTTAAGATAATAGTTTAATAGACAATGCAGGGAATCCACAACAAATCTCCAAACTAATGGGGGAGGTACTTGCAATAAACCAAACTAGAGGGGAGGGTGTTCACAATTAGACTTTAAGTTTCTAGTAATCATCTAGAATTAGTATTTTAAACTACCGTGGCAATATGACCGGATAATTGGATAATTTTATTTAGAGACAAGTCATACAAACGCTTATATTAATTTTGATTTAATTACAAAAAATAATAATTTACTTTAAAGTTATTTCTTAAAGCCTGTCTAAATTTTAAATGTTGGTTAAAAAAATGCTTAGTGTGTGACACCATCAATATTATATTTTAAAAAAGCAATGCTAAGCTCAAAGAAAACTCCCAAATACCCTTCCAACAAAACACGCGTCCCTCTCTCTCTCTCTACCATAGGTCGCATAAAGTTTTTAATGGTTGTAATCGCTCAACCAAGTTAATATCGGGGACATTTCTTCCGATGCGGTTTGGCTAGTGACACCGCTGCTAGTCAAGTGGCTAGTGGTCTGTGCTCCGTGGGCCTCATCATGATGTACGTGTTTTATCCACACTATCCATCCATTTTTTCCAGATCATTTTAGGGCTTGATACAAAAAATGAGGCAAATCTAAATCTCAGGTGGACCACCCCATGGGAAAACAGTAGTGAACTAATGTCCACCATTACAATCCTCTTAGGGCCCACTGTAATGTTTATTCAACCTCCAACTTGAGGCACAACTTTGATGGATCATTGGATCCACCGTGGTGGGTAGGATCCCTGACATGGGGCCCACTGGTGTATATATGTGTTTTATATCAATATTGTTAGGGGTGTACATCGAGTTGAACCGAGTCGAGCTGGCCTCAGCTCGACTCAGCTCGACCACTAGCTGACCTCAGCTCAAACTTAGCTCGGCTCGATCCTCGAGCCTGACTGGTCAACTTAGCTCGGTTCAATCAGCAGCTCGAACCAATTTGAGCTGAGTTCGAGCCAAGATCGACTTGAATTTTCCTATGCGGCATTTCCACAAACACTTGGACTGCACCTTCAAAATCTCACTGAATGGGAAATAATAGCAATGGTTTTCAAGGTATTTTATCAAACACCTTTTAAGTAACATAAAAACCAAGAAAAAAGGATATTTATTTCATGTACATACTTTCCTTGCCACCAGCCACACTTCGTTGAGTCATTTCATCAAACACTTGGTGAGCAACATCAATATCAAAGTAACCGAGTCATCGAACTGGTTCAATCTAAGTTTGATTCAAGTTGGATTCGATCCGAGTCGAGTCAAGCTAGGGCCAGGTCGAGCTTGGCTCGAACTCATTTTCGAGCTCGAAAAATTAGCTCGACTCGGCTCGAACTAAGCTTCGAATCGAGCCGAATCAAGCTTTTTTTAGTCGAGTTGAGTGAGCTAACCGAGCTAGCTCGGTTTGTGCACACCCCTAAATATAGTCAGTCTATTTTGAAAATTCATTTTAGGTCATGATCTCAAAACTATAGCAGATCCAAATCTAAGTGGACTAATTAATACACGGAAACAATGGTAATTGTCCATTAAAAACTTCTCTCGAGTCAAGGAAGCTTTTTTATATCACGCTTATATTTGTGTATCTATTCATCCAAGTCTTTGTGATCTTATCAATAGGTTGGATGGAAAATAAATATATTGGTAGCCCCCATGAAGTTTTTATAGGTGGAAATTCAATCACTACTATTTCATATGGAATGGTCTGCCTAAGATTTGGATTTGCTTTATTTTTTGGGTCATGCCCTAAAATGAGGTTTCAAAATGTATGGACGGTGTGGATGTGAGGAACGTACTTCACAGTGAGCCCCACAGCTAACAATCCATTGGGAATCCCTCCAATCTGCAGATTTGGATGAATTGAAAAACAAATATCAATTGGATCCAAAACTTATGCAGCCCCAAGATTTTTTTACGGTGAGCATTCAACCAACCCTGTTTATTGTGATGTAATCCACTTGAGATTTGGATGTACCTCAGTTTTGGGCTCACACCGTAAAATGATTTTTAGGGCCTGTTTGGCCGGACCGATCCCACGGTATTGGGTGGGATGGGATTCAAAAAGCTTAATTCCTTTTTTTTGTTTGTAATACGGTGGTACATTGGAAGAATAAACCACCATCATTTGAAACTATTGACAATAACACACATGTGTTATATCTAAACGGTTCATTTGTTTTGTAACCTCAATTTATGGCATGGGCCTAAAAATGAGGCAGATCCAAAACTAATGTGGCCCCAAAGAAGTTTTCAATGGTAGGTATTCAATCCCCATTGCTTTCTATGGTGGGTCCACTTGAGCTTTATATCTAACTGTTTTTTTGGCCCATGCTCTAAAATGATCTCGAAAAATGGGTGGACGGTATGGATATAGCCCACACATCATGGTGGGACCTACACAACTTGCTAACATTGAGTGATATTAGCACGGACCCAATACGATTCCTTCTAGCCTACTTCCAAGCTTTTCCACTCTTCCCAAACATCGAGTGGAATTTGGCATTGGACCGGATGCAATTCCATCCCACCTAAGCCCAAATAATCCAGCCGGCCAAACAGGCCCTTAAGGGATAAGAATCGGATATATGTCATTTTCGGGCTCATACCGTAAATCCGTCGACTAAAAGAGAGAGAGACTTTTTCTTTTTTCTTAAAAGAGATAGACTTGGATCTACGTTATTTTTGGCCTCATGCCATAAAATATATTGTCCTTAAAAATGAACATATGAAACGTGCATATTATGATGGGCCCATCGAGCACCGACCAGTACTAGCCATTGTCCACGTCCATTTCATCCCTGGTAGGTGGTCCCTACACGAAGTATCTTTCTAAAATGATGCCCCGTGATCACAGCTACTTTGAAAGTGAAATACTTTGATATTCTGGCAGAGTGAAATGGATGAAAGACGCCAAAACATTACCAATAACTTACACATATAGAATACAAGCGATTCATACTGGACCATCCAAATTATGGGTACCAGTTTAGATGTACGGTGAATAAATAAAACTAACCCTATTTCGTTGTCCAACTTTTAAATTTCTGCTAATTTATTGGACGGTCAAAAATGAGAAAATCCAATGGTCTTATTTCAGTAAATAAGTGTCCACAAATTGAAGCTTAGGATTATTCAACCAATCTATTTTTTAGATTGTAGCTTCAACACAGATGTTTCCATAATTTAGTCGGTTTAATTTAAGTTAATATTTTCCACATATACCATTTTTAAGTGCCTGCGTATCAAGCCTCATTCGCAACCAGAGTATCAAATAACTCCACCGTTTAAAAACCAAATGCCCTTTGGGTTGTGACATAACAGGCAAAAGCTACAAAGCCTTCTTGAAAGGTCACGTCAGTAGCCCCACTTTGTTCTTTTTTTTTTTTCTTTTTTACACACGCACACACACCCCACACACTCACGCTAGAGGAATTTCACCACCTGTGGGTACTCGAACCCTTGTCCATCTGTTTTTTCAGCTCATTTTATAGCTTTTGGCCAAAACTGAAGTGGATCCAATCTCAGGTGGACCACACCAAACGAAACAATGGTGATTGACCATTAAAAACTTCTTGTGGACCAAAAAAGTTTGGGATCTTGTGTTTTCCCTTCATCCAGGTCTGTTTGGCATTATCAAAAGGTTGGATGCCGAATAAATATTATAGTGAGCCCAAGGAAGTATCTAATGATAGGAGTTCAATCACCATTATTTCTTATGGTGTAGTCCACCAGAGATTCAGAGATCAGCTTCAGTTTTTGGCCAACCTCCTAAAATGAGGGGGAAGAACGGATGGACAGCGTGGATATGCACCACATACATCAAGGTGGGCCCCACTGTCAGTTCGGTCAGCCCTCGAGTTGACTGAAGAGTCTAAGACGGTGGACCGTACGTGGCCGCCCGATCGACCTTTGAAGCTTGGCCATTCATCTTAACCAGACGGTGGCCGACTCTTATTATCGAAGTAAAGTCTAACATCCACCGACTCGTTTGAGAACTCATGATTCGTCTATTTACAATCACAACGTCGGGTCAAAACTTCTTTTTATTTTGACGGTATGCATGCCTGGTGTATCACACCAGTTATATATATAGTGTATTGACGTCAGCAAGATCTGTGGATACCGTCATGAGGTATGCGTTATATCCAAACCGTCCATTCATTTGGAGATCTCATATTAAGGATTGAACCGAAAAATAAGACAGATCTAAATATCAAGTGGACCACACTGCAAAAAACAGTGAGGGATTGAACGTATACCATTGAAAACCTTTTAGGGATGACAGAAGTTTTGGATTAATATGAAATTTGTTTTTGCTATTCATCGATTTGTTTTTGACCTTATTAACAGATTGGATGGAAAATAAAAATGATGGTGAACCCTACAAATTTTTTAACGGTGAAATCATTATCCTTGGTACTATTTTTGGTGCGGTGCATTTGAGCTTTGGATATGATTCATTTTTATTTTTTTTTCTAACGCACTAAAATGATTTCGAAAAATGGATGAACAGTATAAATAAAATAAATACATCACTGTGGAGCCATGTAACTTTGATCTCATTTGAACTGTTCATACAACTCGGAGCTCGAGGAGCGTCGGCGCTCGTCTTCGCACGGCACCTATCTACACCAGCCAATCCGCTTCCAAACTATTGGAGGTGATGGAGATTTCGTAATCTCCAACAGTGGATGGGCCCACCATGCAAAATCATTGCCATGGGAGTATCTAACCCGTCTATTTTGTGGCCACCCACACGTCTGACAGTTGTGTCGTCGGTCAGAACTGTCGGCATAGTGGTATGGGGTCCGCCCATCAAGTGGCCAGCTTATGTGGTTGAGAGTCTTGAGACGTGGTTTTAGTGTAAGATGTCAAACACGGGGCTGACTATGGTGAGCAATTTGCATCAGACACTTGCAACACGTACATACATGTATGTCAAATTCAGACCGCCCAAATGGTGGGCCCCATTTTGTTTGGACCATAATCCAAAACTCAAAGTTCAACGGGGACGGGTACCTGCGGGTCAACTGGTTTGAGTCGTTGCTTTGTTAGGTTAAGATAGTTGGCTGTACCCAGATTAGAAATATACGATATGTTTAAATGAAATGGGTGAGGCTTGGGTTGAATCCTAGTTAGCCTGGCTCTCCCAAATAGCTCAAAGGGAAGTTTGAAAAAAGGATATTTAAAGCCTGTTTTTTTAACCGAGTTGGTTAGCTGGCATGGAGTCGAGGATGAGATGGGGCTTGCAAAGCCCATTCCAACACATGACATCGACTGCCCTTTCAACCAAAATGGTGTTTTGGCCTTAAATGCCTTTCCATAGGATGGGACGGACAATTGATATAAGGGAAGCATAGATACATACACGTAATGTATATTTATGCTTCTATGTACCTTCAAATCAGGCAAAGTGGGGCATGCTTTTAAATCCATATGCATTCTTAAACTTGAGTTTAATAGCGTGGCTCAAACCCAACCAGATTACAGTATGTCGTTTTGGGGTTGGGCTTGAGCTTGATAGATTTTAGGTGAATCTAGTCGATGTTGATCCCCATTATCCTCATTTATCTTAATAGCCAATTAAAATAGAATACATGTGATTAATACAAAATTTACTTGGTGTGTTTGGAGATTTGAAAAGATTTCTTAACAAACAACAATTGAAACATATTAGATGATGTCATATCAATGCGTAAGCGGCCAGTGAAGAAGCAATCGTGAACAAATAGTTACAAGACAGAATAAAAGGAAAAACATGAAAATTTAAGTAGTGATGAACGGTTGTGGTAACCATTAAAACGTGAAAAAGATCAGGATGACTAGATTAGGGATATAAATGGTAAAATTTATCTTTCAATTATCTTTTCAATTACCAATCCATTTACATTTTATAGTGTAATCCTTTACTTTTCTTATTAAGTAAATTACATTTTTTAGTATAATCTTTTACTTTTCAGCCGTTGTCTATAGTCCGCAGTGTAATCTGTAAGGTTAATCAAGTGGCTGGTAAATTTAGCTATAATTTGAGTCTATGCTTGTACATTAGATTTTTTTTTCTTACACACGCACATACACTCCACACACTCACACCGTAGTGAGATTTCACCACTTATGAATAATTGAACCCTTGACCAGGTGTTGAAACTCTTAAGAGTCTACCACCGAAGCAAGAGTAAGGATCCTTGTACATTAGATTCAATTCATCACTCGGAAATGTGTTTTGCAGCTTCTCTTCGCAATCAATGATAAGAACCATTATCTCATTTCATTTTATCTGTATCGAAAAATCCTTTCGTACAAAAGGCAAAGGTGTAACCTATTATTAGAGGACAAATCCCACCCTCTGAATATTATCTGATCATGTTTACACACTGAGCGAGTGGCTGAATAGGCGACTAATCCCATCAAATTTCGGTTATACACTATGTGTTTGCCTATCCTTTCAGTTGGGTCATAGTTGTTCGGTTTGAATTGAAGTCGCAATTTCTATTCCGACACACCCACGCATGTATATCCAAAGATTGAATAAGCAATGCGCGTACAGTCGGGTCATAGGTTAGGTTCAGTTCAAAATCCTCAGCCTAATTGGAAAACAGATCGAGCTATGGCTAATGTTAAGAACTCAACTGATATGATATAAGCCTTAGGAATGATGGAACATGTCAAATTAGGCTATTAAACCCTTAAGTCTTAACATTCCATAATACTCTACAGCCGATGTCCGCATGGGAGATGGAATTGACTTTTATACTAGTTCTTAAGAAACTAGCCAGTATGTCAAAAGCCCCATAAGGAATGTGTCAAATTAAGCTATTAAACTTTTAGAATCGCAACCGTTAATCACAATCTGATCCAAATCTGACGACTTTCCACCTCTAATTATTTGAATTCCATCTTGCCGTGTCCTCATGTGGGGAACATGCAAGAGGTAGTGATCCGAATCCATTAGTGTTAATTTGGAGTCGGAGTTAGATCTATACTAGAAAGGTGCATGGCTTTTATAAGTTCTGAACGATTATATATAAATAGAAGATAATTTAAAAGTTTCCATATTTATCCTCCTTAGTCCTAGCTAATACAACTTGATATCTAATCGGGTCTGTATTGTTGGACCTTTAATTGGATCTGATTATATATGGGCACCAACTCTGGACCAATGAAAACGGATCGGATCTTGAGTATCCACGAGTCGGGTACCCCATTGGCAGTGTTGCAAATCAAGTGTCCGGTGCATGAAGCCCATGTCTTTGCACTATTTCCATTTGGGTTTTCACTTCTCACAAGTGGGTCCCCTGGTCCGTTAATCCAAACCATTGACCCGTTGCATCCCACCTGGATGGATCACCACCCTTTTTTTTTTACACACGCACACACACCTCACACACTCACGCGGTAGTGAGATTTCACCACCTATGAATACTCGAACACTTGAACGGGTGTTGAGAGTCTACCACCGGAGCAAGAGTGAGGATCCGATGGATCACCACCCTAAAATCTCCAAGATCGGAAGATCTTGGCCACCGACAGTAGGTCTTTTTTCAGCTGAATGCAGATCATTGATGCATGTGTTCTTGACTGTCTATCAGTAGGCAAAAATTAAAAAGTCAGGAGAGATATTAAAGAATGGTGTCCCGACACGTGGCTAATGCAACCCACGTTCAACTCAAATAAAAGACTTCATAGTCAACCATGCAACATTTGACGGCTTTAATTCTTTTCTTTTTCTTTTTCTTTTTTTATCGTACACATTGCCGAACCACCATGGTCCGTGTTCGGTAACCAAGCTGTGGAATAAGGCTGGACCACGTGTAAGTTGGGCGGCAGAAAATTAGGCAGTTTCAACTATCATGTGGACCACTTATATGAATTTGGACTTTTATGGTATCTCTCAATTGCTTTTTATAGTATGGCCACATCCCATCATCATGATGGGCTTTGTTTTAATGTGCTCATTGGATGGTGTACACACAGCTGTAGGCTGCCAATAGGTATGAGAGGTAGGGGTGCAACTCAGGCAGGTTAGGTTACCATGATGTATCTCTTTATCCATGCCCGCTTTCTATCATACAAGATCTGAACCGTATGCATATACAATCTAATGGAAAGCTCAGACCACACTTTTGTCTTACATTTTGATGCATGTGTCCTACGTGTGAACGTTTGCACCTTCCACGTGTGGAATTAGTGAATGTAGCGCAGTCATGGGCCACCGTGATGTATTTGTTTATCCGCACCCCATCAATCCCCTTTCTAATCTCTTGTGCCTAAAAATGAGTCAGATCCAGTGCTCTGGTGGATCCAGTGCTCTGGTGGACCACATAAGAAACTACTCCTGAATATTATATTGGACATATAACTATAAGGCAACTTGCATTTAATGTTTTGTGCATGCAACCTAAGTTTACTATTTGGTGTGGTCCACTAGAGCATTAAATCTTCCTCATTTTTGAGCTTATACTTCAACTGTTTAACATGATCTTAGAAAAGTAACGAACGAAGGGCCACCGTGATGTATTTGTTTATCCGCGCCATCAATCCCCTTTATAATCTCTTGTGCCTAAACATGAGTCAGATCCGGTGCTCCAGTGGACCGCACAAGAGACTACTCCTAAATACTATATTGGACATGTAAGGCAACTTGCATTTAATGTTTTGTACATGCAACCTATGTTTACTATTTGGTGTGGTCTACTAAAGCGTTGGATCTTCCTCATTTTTGGGCTTATACTTTAACTGTTTAACATGGTCTTAAAAAAGTAACGAACAAATAGGCTAAATAGATACATCATGGTGAGCCCTCCTACAAATCTGGTCGGTATGCTTAAAGGTCAGATGGCAAGTCAGATACAATCCGCTTCCTTATTGTCACCCCACATTCCCCGCTGTTTTGTGTAGTATAGTTCACATGAGTTTTAGATCTGCCTGATTTTTGGTCTCCTGTATTACTGTATTCTTTAGAAACTGAAACAGAGTAGATTTATAATAGTCATCTTCATGTGCGACACATAGCTTCCAACCACATGACAGACAATTTGCGGTCAGGGCCCAACTGAGGACCACTTAAGATTGATAAGATCTTTGAGTACGCACGGTACGATTGACCACTTGTATGTGTCTGTTTAAGATAAACGGTGGCAAGAGTAACTAGTGTCTTTGCATCATTCATTTGGGTTTTTAGCTCTCACAGTAGGCCTTTTTCTAATCCATACTACTTTCTTGAATGGATCATTATCCTATAATGTCCAAGATCCAAAAATCGCCGCCAGTATTAGGTCCTTTTCTTCAGCTGAAATGCAGATTGTTGCCATATTTGTTGTCTTAATTGTCTATTTGCAGGCCATAAATTAAAATGTCACAACCAAATGAGGAATTCATAGTTTTAAAACTGGGTAACTTCACTAGAGTATTGATGAGCTTTTTAGAGGGAATTTGTTCCGTACCTCTCAAGGTGACCGGGGTCCTTCTTTTATAGCTGCTCGGGCATTCTGTCGCACAAGGATTCTCTTCCTGATATTGAGCGCGGGATCTTCTCCTGGTATCACGGAGATAGGATCGCGCCCATCTTGAGCCCTCATCCGATCCCGTGAGCTTCGGGGTCGGAGATCTTATCCCAAGATATCCGGGATGAGGCCCGTCCTTGCGATGGTCGGTCTGGCAAGGTGGTCCGCCCGACGCATGCCCGGAACGCTGATGAGTCGTCCGAACCGACTCAACCTTTGTCTCGGTTTAGCGAATCATGCCTCGGACTTGACATATCCTTTTGTGACCCGAGGCATTAAGTCCGAGTCTGCGGACTTGTATTTTTTATCCCCAACAGTTGCCATATTTGTTGTCTTAATTGTCTATTTGCAGGCCATAAATTAAAATGTCACAACCAAATGAGGAATTCATAGTTTTAAAACTGGGTAACTTCACTAGAAACTCGGCCAAGTGAACTGGACTAATGTACAAGATTTCCACTTGAAACTCGTTAGGGAGCTCGATTGAGTTATGACTTGGTCAGCCTTGTCGAGTCAGCTCACTGACTCAGTCGCGTCAAACCAAATAACTTGCTTGAGTAGTGTTCATTTTAAAACTGATACCAATATACCATGCAAGTGATTGCATCCGGCCTCAAACTATGCATGGAGCGAGGCCTTAACAGCGTGGAAGTGGAAAGCGACTCATCAGCGGTGGAGCTGTTCTCGAAAGACGCTCAAGTCCCATGGAACATCATGTACTGGAAAAGGCAATTTGATATCATCAAGGGCACAGCCAGAATCACAATCAAGTACATCCCACGAGAAGCTAACAGAGTGGCGGATAGTCTGGCTCAGATTGGTAGCACTTCTCAGCAGGACATGGTTCTATCTGAGCTGGCAGCCCTCCCCCATACTTCCCGATGGGAGTTAGTGCTCGACCGGTCTGGTCTGCGAGCGATTAGGGTCAGTAAAACAATTCTGTGAGGACAAGAGGGTATTTCGGAGACCTGTTTGTAGTACTTGTTTGGCTGCGGGTTCTGAGGTGCTACTTGTGTGGATGAATAAGGTTGCTGCTGGTTGTATGTTGGGGAGATTGGTTGTGGTCTGAATTGTCATCTGGAATTGCTGAAGGTTGATTTGGCCAGATGTTTTGAAAATAAAATAAAATTTGCGTAGCCGGTTGCCGGGGAAGAGCGACATTCATAGCTAGCAGTCGGCGGTAAGTTGTTTCGTGCAGGTGCTAAAAGTAGTTTGTTCGGGAGATTTCTGATTGTTTGGCAGTCGTAGCTCAGGCAACTGTTTCATTGCGAGTGGAGTTTAGGGTGGTAGTTGCGGACGGGCTGCTATCCTCTTCTCGTGGTCTGTCTGCTATCACGTTCTTGTTGGAGTTTTGGGGTGACAGGCAGGCTGTCTGCTATCCTGTTCCTGCAGGCGCAACGCTCAGGCTGAGGGGGTTCAGAGATACAGGGATTTCTTTCAACTCTAAGAAGTTCTTGTCATTGTTTTTGCAGGCCAGGTTTCGGCAGCTAGCAGTGATTTTGAATGTACCCTGATTTATGGAGGAGGGATGGTTCCTTCCTGTGCTTCTGAATGCTCCCCGATCTGTGGAGCAGGGTATGTCTCCAAGCAGTACAGAGAGGTTGGTTTGGAGTATTCTTTCTTTTCCATTTTATGGTTTCTATTTAGGCGATATGATAGGTGAAGCCCGATGTTTTTGTGGAGCCCACCTGAAAGTTTGGCTGTACATCCTCTGTTCATATTATCAAAGATATTGGTGTGTGACCCCTTCTTTTGAAAAGAAAAAATAAAATGATTTGCATCCTGTATTCAAATTTTTATAAAACATTTCAATAATTTAATCATTTGAATCAAGATCTTCTGCTTTCCACGAACACAAAAAAAAATCCATCTATTGCAATATGGTTGGGCCACATCATCACATACTGCAGTCAATGCAGCAGTGCTGACAACTTTAGTGATAATGTGGACCAATCATAACATAAAGAAAAAAAATACCTGTTTATGGCAAGCAGAAAATCTGAATTGTAATTATTATTTACTAATTGATCTTATCATCCAAAATTAATGTCAAGTTGGTATGGACGTCAAGTTGAATTTTTGGATTTTTGAACTATGGAAAATTGTGAAATTGTATGGTTTCGTACCATTTGAATCAAAATATTACAATTCCAATGGCTACATGTGATGGAGATTTTTGGGCCAATATGTACAAAAAATAATGACCCTTAAAAATAGTAAAAAAAAAAAAAAGTCAACCCCAAGTCAAAGTGGGATATTACATCTTTAAAGAGGTGGGTCCCACCCCCCCTCTCTCTCTCAATGTCCGCTCCCTTCCGGATCAAATTGAGTAGCTCCATAGAGACACGTCGGCACCTTCTTCCACGTCATCCCACGAGACAAATGGAGGGGGAGAAAGCAGCAGCCCCTCTGCCATGCTGGCAAGCAATCCCGGCATGTCGAAAATGGCTTCCTCATCCATGTACAACACATTCTCCAGTGGGGAAAGATTTACACACTTCACCGGATCCTTTTCATTCCTTCTATTGATTTCAGATTTCAAAGGATGGAACGCTTCGGCAGCAGATTTCGAAGGACGGAATCTTTCCGCGGCCTCAGCCGCAGTTTTCTGAATGTCTTTAACACTGCTAGAACCAGGAACGGGCAGAAGCCAAACAGAGTCGGCGAAATTGAGACAGGCCGATCGGCCTCTAAGGGCCAGGGCGGCCACATCATGGGCACGTGCAGCCATCTCAGCTGTCGGGAAAGTCCCGAGCCATATCCTCGTCTTCTTGCACGGTTCCCGCATCTCGCACACCCACTTCCCTCCATTCCTCTGCCGGACACCCTTGTAGATGGGATGTCGCGTCTCACGGAATTTCATCCGTCCGGCCCGTCGTTTAGGAGGACTGGTCTCGATGGTGGCGATCATCTCCTCATCCGAGATACCTTGATGGGTTCCACTGCTGGACGGTGATAAGTTCTCCAGTGGGCCATATGGTCGGAAATTGGAGCTGTAGCTGGAAGCCTGCATAGGGAAATTAGTGAGAGTTGAAAGAAGCTGAAGTGTCGAGATCATGGGATTTGTAACTTTTCCTGTGAAAAAAACAGAGGAATTGGAAAGGATTTTATATGAGGCGAGGAGTGCAAGATGCTTTGTATGCATACACAGAAGATGGCCGAGTCTACTTAGCCAGCTGTGTGGACGAAGGTTGTCTGACTCTTTCGATTTATGACCCTACCGCAAACGTATCTGAAGAAAATGCACTAAATGAAGCAGTTAACGTGAATTAATTTCAAAAAGGTTTTTGGCCGGTTCTGTACAGATTTTCTTTGACGGTGTGCCTTCGAGCGGCAAACTTTCGACGCACGTGCGAGCGTCTAAGGTGGGAAAAGTGGACGGGGCTGAATTTTGGTACAGGTCATGTTCGTAGGGAGTCTACCCCACATGTGGATCACATCTCGCACAAGCGTGACGCAAACCTAACGGAGTAAGAAGGCAGGTCTCTACGATGGTGCCCTTACGTTGGAAGATAAGTGGCTCACAGAGATGTCGGTGTCTTTTGGGCGAATGTATACATGGAATGCCTTTTTTGGGATGAAGTCACTTCATCTCAGCCGTCTGATATTGATTACCAAAAACGCGTTGTGTGTGGCTCGCTGACAAGGAAGGGGACTTGGTAAGACATACGAGAGAAGGCAGTTAAGTGGGCCATTCTGGCAATCTTAGTCGTGTTGCAAACATGGGAAATACCGTGTGATAGAAAAGAGGGTTCATGGGATTTGCTCTAATTGGTCCATCTAAGGTGTGGACCTATCGCCAACTGGTCAGAACATTGCACGAGATGAGACCGGCACGATGACATCACTTACGTTGGTTAGATGGTCCACCTTAATGTGGAACGGTGGACATTGCTCAACCTTATCGTAACAAACAACATGGTGCGACCGCCCCAAGGGTTTAGATCATTGGATCAGGGCAATTTCCAGGCGGGGAGATTAGGGAGCGGATTAGGTTTTACCCGGGTAACACGTCCGTGGGTGTTACCCAAACCGTGTGGGGCCCACCTTGATGTATTTGTTGTATATTCATGCCATCCATCTGTTTTTCTATCTCATTTTAGCACTCAATCCCAAACCTTAAGAAGATAACAATCTCAGGTGGACCACACCACTAGAAACAGTGATGAATGACTATTAAGAACATATTGTGGGCCACAAAAGTTTTAGATCAAGTTGATCTTTGTATTTGAGGGTTCATCCAAGTATTCTTGACGTTATCAACAGGTTGGATGGCAAATAAAACATTACCCAAACCTTACAATGGGTTATTTGGAATTTCTAATGGTGAGGCACTCAATCACAGCCATTTCCTGTGGCGTGGTCCACCTTTGATTAAGATCTACTTAAATTTTGAAAACACATTCTAAAACGGGCTAGAGAAACCGATGGGCAGGGTGGATATAATAACAATCATCAAGGTGTGCTCCACCCATTGGATGACACCTAATATGCTCTTGGAGATTAGGGCTTACATGATTAATGGTCCCATTTCATCTATATGCCGTTGTTATACTTTATTTTTGGCCATTTTGTAAAAGCCAGTACGAGAGCAACATGTGACTTCGTCTAAGAAGTAAGAGATGGATGAAAAAGTCTTCAAGGTACTTAGAATGCTTTTTATGGAAACATAGTTGATGTAAGTTTAATTTTACACATTAGTAGATGGTCAAGAGAGTGATATGGTTGAATTACTCAAAAATCTAATAAGCGAAGAGAGAAACACAGTCGAATAATTTAAGGTAAAAAAGGTGACTGAGAGAAGCAAAGCTTGTACGACAGAAGGAGAAGAATAATTGCAAGAGAGAAACGTAACAAAAAGAAGGATTTAGAGAAAGGTTTTTTAACTGCTAGCTGTAACTGTTGCAGTAATAGAATAATGACCTTGAAGACTAAGCTATATAGTAGAACTTTATAAGTAATAGAGGAATTCAACATAGCAAAATATCGAATCTAAAATCTGATAAAAAAACAACTAATTTATTAATTTATCTTTTATCTCAACTTATCCTAGGAGTAGCAATAATTCAACAGTGATAATTCTTAGTTATAATAGAAATTTATGCTCATACATTGGATTTGTCCTTTATTTAATATTATATAGTTCTTTCAAGAGATGCATTCTCGCAGTTACTCCTAGTGAACGATTGTGAGTTTTTCCATCTGTTTGATTTCACTAGTATTATGAAAGTCCTTTCTTATGAAAGTCATAAAGTAATCCATCTTCAGAGGAGAAACCCCACCTTCCAATAATCACCTAATTGATATAAAATTATGCAAGTGGCTAAATAAGTGATCGATCTTCTTAGAATTTAATAATATATGTTCATATTGGACATATCTTCTTATTTCGACACTTTGCAGTCGAAGTTGATAGGTTCAGATCGAGCCACTTTATCAATTCTAGCATGCCCACTCACATTACACGTAATAAAAAACAAACTGAAGTGTACGTCAACATTTCTGGCACCCCCTATGGGACAAGATAAGCTAACTACATTAAGATGGCCTCTTCAAATGGGCCTTATAAATATCAAGGTGGGCCTCAATGGATGGCACACAAGTATATATATATATATATATATATATATATATATATATATATATATATATATATATATATATATATATATATACTTTTTTTTGGCACACAAGTATATAGACTTATTGATGTAATAATATCTCATAATCATGAGCCGAATGAGTGATCATAATGCTTCAACAACCACTGCTAATGTTATTGTAGCCAATAAGCCTCTTGCTCACGATAATGAGTTGAAAATTCAATAGATGCCTAAGCAAGAAAATCCACCACCTAGGCCAGTGCTTGTTTCACAAAATCCAGATAGACTATTAACATCTTGGGTTGAACTGATTGAGATTATGTCAACCGGGATGATTAATATGCAACAAGAAATTCAACACATTACAGAATTATCACGAATTCAGAGTGAACACTTAAGAACTCAGACTGAAGCCTTTAATAGGTGAATTGTCAGTTAGATCGAGAGCATGAATTGATTGATGACTTTATTTGCTAAAAGAGCACCTGTTACACTTCAGCAAATAGTCGATACTAGTTATGTTAGGAATTAGGCACCTATACTGCCAGTTCAACCAGTGCCATGGATGCTTCCCTTACAACAAAATATACTACATATTCTTATCTCTTGTCAAGTCTAGAAGGTGCGAAATTCACCAATACTGTTAGATTTTAGACGTCCTGAACATGTTCATGTTTAGGATATACGAAATTCACCGCTATCAATAGATTTCAAGCATCCTGAATGTTAGAATATGAACTTAATTCCATAAGACAGGAATCAAGGTGTAACTATGGAGCAACCTTTGCATAGAAACCAACTTTTTAATGAAGAACAATATCAGGTTGGTCCGAAAGTACCACCAGTTGTTGCACAACAATACTGAGTATGTAACCAAATTGTTCAGCTGATTCAGGAAGTAGCATGTCAAGTTCTCAACAGAACTACCATCCTTGTTTATCATAAGCATATCTTGGTTGAATCAACTGACAATATCCATTGTCGGTGATTTATCAACCTGATTTTACGTTGTTTACAGGTGATATTTGTCAATCGACTGTATAACACATAAGTTGATTTACCATGCATTGTGGAGAGTTAGCCAATAACGAGTATTATAAATTACAACTATTTGGTCATTCACTCAGTAGGGGTAGCTATCACTTGGTATTCAAATTTGTTATCAAATTCCATACAAAATTAGAAAGATATAAAAGAAAATTTTTATGCTCAGTTTTTTTTTTTTAAGGAAACAAATTTTTATGACTGATCTTACTCGTATCCAGCAATTGTCAAGAGAATCGGTTGAAAATTATATTGTTCAGTTTAAAAAAGTAAAAAGCCGATGCAAGGCAATCATGACTGAACCAGAATTAGTCCAGTTAGCTTAAGATGAACTAAATTCAAGCTTCGAAAGAAATTTATCAGGAACAAAATACACGGATATTTATGATTTTATTAGGAAGGTGTCTCGGTATGATTTCCTACTTCAAGAGTTAATATGACAAAAGAATTCATCAACATGGATGTATTATTATGATCCTAATCATGATGTTTAAGTGGCTCACATGCTCGGCTTTAATTAAAACAGAGGTAACGATTTTCACTAATTAGAAAGTTTAAAGAAAGTACACTTTTAATATTTCTCCTTGTCATGCCCCAACTCGGAAAACGGGCTCACAAAATTTTCGACGCCGAATTCGGTGTCGACCGCCTCCGTAGTACTCCATTCTCAGCTCCCGGCGCTCATACGCCAGATTCCAATCCTGGGATCCTAAAAGGAAAATTTTCAGTATGATTTTTTTGTAATGAAGCATAACCAAGTTATAAAACAACATTACCACATGTCCACTATATCAAAAACTTTAAGTACAATGCGGAAAGGGAAATACAAGGTGATCAAAAGGCTTCAAAATGATCTGATGCACACTCCTGCCTCAGCGCTGCTGCGATCCAACGTCACTTGCACGCAACGGTCGTGCATAAACTTATAAAAGCTTAGAGGGTGGTGTAAGTGTGTGCGCAAGGCAAGTGTTAAGTATGCGGTATTAAAGTAATGCGAAAATATGTTAGTAAGTCCATAAATACTATCAGCCGTACCAAGGCTATGCGATGCATGACATGAATGCTATAGACCATACTAAGGTCATGTAATGCGAGGCCTACGTAGCCAAATGTCATATGCGAGATGTAACACAAGCATGGCAGTCCTCATCAAGTACACATATCAGTACAGTTCTCTTCTAGGATATCATCGGGGTCTAGTATACTCCACACTGACTCCCACCTCCCTAGTCGCACAGCCCAGCGAGTCGAAGAGACCACACTATTCACCTGACCAGTAGTTTGCCAATGCCTACCCGGCTCGTCGATAGCGAACCCATTTGTGAACTGGTCAAACTCAGTTTAGCTTATAACCCCCTCACTCGGGCGGATAAGGCCATACCCCCTTCTAACCGACCACGACACAATGGGAGATGCGACCTACTGGTATTCGGCACTCGGGTGCTCGTGTATCCACTCGATCTAAACGTTGGAGAATTTTCTGGTAACAAAAAGGTTCTGGGATTTTCACCCAAGGACATCCTACGTGCCCATAGTGCTAGAGCTAATATTTCCGATATCCAATCCGGCCATCCACGATGTGCTTGTGGAGGTCACGGCCCTGATGTCGCTAGGGCGTACAATAATTATGCCACACATATGTGAAATGCATGAGTCACACCGTCCAGTCATGTAGCAATCCTGTGTGTACCGTGCGCTCATGTGGGTAACTCCTATTAGTGAGTCCTATGAATAATCTGCACAATGGCATATGCTATGATCAGTCACTCCTCATATCAAGTATACATATGATGCGCATGGGCATGAATCATGGAGTTATACTAAGCATGTTATAAGGTAATGAACTATTCTCACAATGAAGATGGGCCTAGATGGCCTACACACAACAAGTATGAGCCTATCAATGGGCCCTAGTGAGAGTTATAATGCGGATATTTAACCAACATTATTCTTACAATGTGGACGTCAAACCATCATTGCTCCCAAAGCATGGCCCGTTATAAAAATCATTATATATACCACGGTGAAATCACATATTGCAATAGACCTATATACATCCTATTGTGCCTTAAATACATCAAATGAGCTGTATCACATGGGCCTTATGTACATTGCAATGGGCCATAACACATGTGCCTTGAATACATCACAATGGGCCCTCATATGGAAAGTGGGCCACATCACATGGGCCTTATGTATATCAAATGGGGCACACCAATGGGCCCCATGTATATCAAATGGGCCATACACAAATATAAGTGGTGATAATGATTTCCACCATTAAAATTTTCAAGGCCCACCATAACATTTATTTCCCATCCAATCTGATCATAAGGTCACACGGACCTAAATTAAGAGGAAAAACAAATTTCCTACTAATCCAAAACTTCTGCACTCCTAAAGGATTTCAATGGTAGACGTTTAATCCTCATTGTGCAGTGTGGTCCACTTGATAAATAGATCTGTCTTATTTTTGCTTCAAGCCTTAAAATGAGCTTGCCAAAAGGATTGACGATTTAGACACATCCATCAGGGGTGGGGTCCACTAGCCATCCAGCAAATGGATGGTCCAGCAAAATGCCTGGACGACATTGATAAAACACATGCATTATGACTGGGACCCATGGTCCCTACCCTTCCGTCTAGCAGTGCAGGAGCACAGCAGGACACTGCTGCGCGTCCTCTGGACGTTTGCAGCAGCAATGCCTGCTGCTACTTGATTTTATTTTATTTTTTTGTTTTTCTTTGGTATCTTCTAGGTGGGGCCTGCATCAGAAGGATCTGCTCCATCCATTGGCTTCTACGGCTCATGACAGATCAAACAAGCCTAATATTCAGAATGTTTCGGTGTATAGAAACATCAAAGTGGGCCCTAATGGATTTTAACGGTAAAAATAATCTCTGTTTTCGATGATATAGCCCGCTAGAAAATCGGATTGACCTCATATTTCGGCTCAACGCCTAAAATGAGCTGGGGAATGGGATGGACGGCGTGGATCAGATCCAAAAATCAAGGTGAGGTCTGTATGAGTGGCCCACCCAAAAACCTTAAAGCAAGTATATTTTTGTTGTTGTTAGTACATCCCACTGTCTGTTCACACTTCACTAAACCCAAGTCCAGCGTCCAAGGATGCTGAACGGACGGCGTGAATATATTATCAAGGTGGGTCCCACATGGACAAGGCCCACTTGATTTGGATCAATCCGATATTTATGTTTTCCATCACCATAAGGTAGGGCCCACACGGTCTAGATGGTGTAGATCCAACCCGTTCATCAAGTGGGTCCCACGAAGGTGGACGACTTGGATAAATTGCATACATCATGGGACCAACAACAAGGAAAAAAAGAGAGAGAAAGAGAGAGAGAGATCGAGTGATGGAGAGACCCCGGCACTATGGGCCCTCCCTTCCATACATCACAACATACATCAAGTGTGTCCTATTACATGTGGGCCCACCGATCAAAATCAACTGTGGAGATCCTTTCTCCACCAAAATGCAAGGTTTAGATGACCCTATTCAAGCAAGAAAAATAAACATCATGATGGGGTCCATGGAGAATGGCCCCATCATGGAATGATCATGAGAATCAAGGTGGGCCATCGGCCACACCTAGGGTCCAAAGTGAGATCCATACCATCAATCGGTAAGCCTCACTTGGCCCATCATCAAAGCATTAAATCTAGGCTTATAAAGCACCCATTGTTCGATCTTCTTGGTCGGATGGAACGCCAATCTCCTTGTGTCTCACTTCGATGGAAGGTGATGAGAATTGAAGGGCTAGGATGATGGATCTTGGGATAGGAAGTGGGCCACACACAACACACTTTTCTCTCCTTGAAGTGCTTGGACATGCACTTCTTTGGTTGCTTGGAAAATGTGAAGAGGGAAAGGGTGGTTGTAAGAGAGGTGATGGTTGTGAGTGATGGATTGATGGGGAGTAAGTGATAGGTGATAGGCATGTACTTGACATGTACGGGTGTGTAAGAGAGAGAGAGTTGACTTTGGGGTTGCTCTTGTACTTGATATGAGGTGATTGATTGATTAATTGATGAAACATGTTGTAGAGATTCTCTTAGAATTGCAAACGCGCGATGTTTTCTCGAACTGAACACGGGCCCACATCTCCTGGCCAGGGTATCGAATCGATGTTCAAGGCGCAGCGTTAGAACCATGGCGACGATGCGATCGCAATTTTACAAGTCTCGGATTAAGCTAACTCAAATCTACGGGATACGACTTAGAGTCGCACGCAAACATTAATTATAGGTCACGGGTTGTCGGAATTCAACAGGAAGGACCGCGAGAGTCTACGGAACGGTATGGACTAGGATATGGGCCTTACATTCCTGCTAACAAAATCTTTGATATTATGTTAACTAGTAAATTTGACAAGATTCCTGTTAACCATGAGATTTCAATAGCCGAAGAATTGAAGAAAATTAATTACTGTAAATCGCATGAAATTTGGTCTCATTCCGCTAACAAATGTGTTATTTTAGGAATATTATTCAAGACAACATCGATAAAGGGTTGCTGAAGCTTTCTTAAAATGAAAAAGAAGCAATGTTAACCGATATTGATCCATTTTCGTCTAATATCAAGATCAATATGGCTACCACTAATCCTCAAAGGTTGGTTCGACCATAACGAAAGATTGATCTGGAAACTCAAATGGGTCAAGCCGAGGAACTAAATGATGGCAAGAGTAGTACGAGGCCCAAGCCTACGGTCGATAAAACCAGAGCACATTTAGAGACAATAATGTCAATGTGACAAATGTATGAGGGCAACTCGATCAAAGGGGAGATTTTAATGACCAAAATATCATATGAAACAATCAGTCAATCGAATTTATGATTAAACATGTCAGCGATCACTTTGGGCTCGTCCAAGGGCAAAGGATGTTTAAACCCTGGCCTATCCGATAAGGAATATGGAAAAGGCTCTGTCATTCAAATTTTCCATTAATACCAGAAGGGATGACTCGCACTCAAAACGGTGTTGGCAAAGGCAATAGGTAGTAAAGAGAATATATTTGGCCGATATATATGGGATGAGATATACCCAACAACCCGATGGAGCCTGGCAATATCGAAGGCAGAGAAAAAATATTAGATATCGGTTAATACAGTCCAGCTTCATGTGAGGTTTAACTCTATCAATAACCATAATGATAAAGGAGAAATAGATATGGGGGGATCGTCGAAATACTTAAGCGATGAAGAGTTATCGAATGATCTTCTAATTGAAAAATTACTTCCTAAAGCAAGAACTCTAGAACCAGATTATTCTAAACCGAATGATGGAATAAAATGAAGTTGTTAATGAATTAAATTCAGAGACACCTAGGAGGGGGGCAATGTCCGAATTCAATTATATAGTTTGGCTTGTTTCCACTAGTCACATTGGATTGTAATACGATGTTGACATTATCCTTAAGTTTTTAAGCTAAACTATCTCAACCAAGAACAATGAAAGGATATGTGGAAAAGTTAGGCCATCTGATAATCAAATAACATGAATAATTTGATTCCAAGGAGGAAGCTAAAAAGTTGTCAACTGTGACGGTCGAACCATGATCCCCTTCTGAAAAAATAATTATTAAAATGATGTCTCTCACAATGACCTAATATTTGAAACTATTATATATCTCTGTTCACCTGAAAGGTTGTCCAACCACTCAGGTTTTGCTCAATAACGGAGTTGCTATTAATATTCTCCCAGGCAGAATGATGGTTAAATACTCAAACCCGAGTGATCAACTTTCCTGACAAATTTCTAATTCCTCATGAACTTTACAATCAATAACTATAGAGGGAAACCTATTCACTAGATAACAAGTTATAAAAATACTTTTTACCTAAAGCTCTTTGTTCAATTCAGACGTATTCAACATACTTTGAGACCCTTTTAAAAGAGTTTAGTTCGTACGTTGTGCCTCACAATTCTGCTCTAACATATGCCCTACTGTGTTGTGTTGTACTATTCCCTCATTCTTGTAATACTGATCAAATTCTCTTGCAGTAAATTTTCCACCGTTATGTCCTCAAAACTTTCAATTTCCATTATGTTTGTTTTTCAACTATCGTTTTCCACATCTTAAAAGTGATAAATACAACAGATTTATGTTTCAAAATATAAACCTAAATCTTTCGAGAAAAGTCATTTATAAATATGATAAAGTAAGATGATCCTCCTCCAGAAACAACGGATGACATCTCGCACACATCAGAATGCACATAATTAAGCTTCTCTTTACCGACATATTTTCCCATTTTAAATCACGACCTCAATTATTTTCTATATATGCAATGCTTACATACATACAAATCAAAGTTTTAAAAAATAAAAATTAACTTACGATCGAAAAGTACCTTCATACCCTGCTCGCTCATGTGGCTTAGGCATGCCTATCATACATATGCTGATGTGGAATTCACTACAAATGCTTTAGCTCCACTAGATATAGTATTTCTGATCAACTAGGAAAGATTACCACGATGTTGAGTCTGTATTACTATAAGAGCTCCCTTTAAAATCTTTATTACACCATTATAACCGACGAACTTATAACCAATTGCATTTAGAGCTCTTAGAGAGATCAAATTCTTCTTCAAGTTCAGAACATGCCTCACATCTGATAGAGTATGCTCCACCCCATCAAACATCTTGATGCGAACTCGTAATGCCCCGGTAGAAGGCCTTGGCAATGAAAATCCGAGTGTCACACTATGCAACGGCTGCACGCGGGCAATTTTTCACATGCCTGCAGGTCCTTCTATATGGTTATTAATTAGAGTTACATGCATTCACATAGTGAGTATCTAAAGATAAGTAAAGATTAGTGTAGTGTGGCATACTAGAGTGAACATCCACAATATACAATCAAAATGTACCATCTTCCACCATCCATAGGGAGCTATACAAACCACAATATGACCAAACTTATAGATGATACTAACAAAGGGAAACAAATCGGTTAGCTACTAGTTGAGCTCACTATTAGGCTCTCTATCGCCCAGCTCCTCGCCAGGCTCCTCAAGTACGCTCTCATGGAGTCCTTAATCAGAAGCTACTGATGATGCATCTGCATATATCAAATAGAAGGTGTCAATCGCCATTATAGTAAAAAATACCCCCAAGGCTTCAACCACAACATTTTAGCTACATACAGGGTTATCACAATACATATTCCTAAGAATACAATTCATAAGCATATTATCTTTAACATATAAATCCTAAGCATGTTATTTATAGCATATAAATCCTAGGCATATTATCCCTAAGAATATTAGTGCATAGCATGTTATTTCTAAGTATAGAAGTGTTGAGCATGTTACCTCTAAGTGAATAAATCCATACAAACTTATCTTGTTTAAATGCATAGATGTATTCATTATGGGGATGCACATCTAGTTGAAAAGAACATCTATAGTAAACTAGACAGCTATTAAAATACACTTAAGTACACCCATACTGACTAGCCACCCAGTAAAATTCATGTAAAAAGGACACACATAGTAAGTTGATCACCCGGTAAAATACACTCAGGTATGCCTATAAAGATCAATGACTTGGTGAAATTCATGTAAAAAAGACACCCATGGTAGACGATATCACGTGTTAATAACTTCAAGTCACCTGAAAAAATATACTGAAGTAGGCCCATAGTGACTTGAGAAATCCTATGTCTTATGCCCTCTACCTGGTAAAGTCCACATGCCATATGTGCGTGATTAGCCCAACCATTACTAGTCTGGTTTACGAACAATCCAAGTTACAAGCAATAAAATTTATGGGCAAACTAACTTACGTTAATCCCTTAGGTTAGTGTCCCTTCCCTGAATGATAACAACAAAATAAGTCAAATGTACAAAAAATTCCTTCCATCCAAAGGGTTCTGTAACATTCTGAATTTTCACGGCCAGAGTTTGTAATCATGCCCGTGAAAATCGGGTTTTAATAATGTATGAATTGGATGCTTTAGAAATCGCACAATTTTTTTTTTTTCATTTCGGTCACATCTAGATACATTCATGAAGGTAACATTCACCAGAATAAAATCGACTGTATTGATTATTTCATCAGAGTAAAAGAATAATCAAATGTCCACTCAATGGGAGCTTGTTACAATATCAGAGTTCGCAGTGAAAGTATAAATTCAAATCATAAACTATCTTCTTGTTCTTTCAATATAATCTTTCATAGGGAGATGGTTCTCTATGTCTTCAATCTGTACGTTACCTGCATAATTTGTACGATTGGAGAGGGTCAACGCCCTACTCATAGTGATGGTTATCCTTTAAGGTTAACAATAATTCAAGAGATTCATAAAAGTAATGTAAGAGTTCTGATATGTCGCGTACTCTACTAATACATGAGATATCAGTATATGCAAACAACCACATGAGATGCATGCCTAACAAAGTGTGTGCGGCTTATCATACCTAGTGAACATCACAATGTGAAGTATAATTCATAGGAAATCTGACTCAACCCGCATTCCATAACTATAGATATTTGCCAGCATGACAAAAGCTAACGTGGATTTATGCGAACATCTTAAGGTAACACAACACGCAGTTGTGGGATTTACGTAATACGATGTATTCATGAAGTGACTATTTGCGACATCTAATCCCGATAAGTTGATGTAACACGTATAATGATTTACATACATCAATTGTGCACCGCACCACACCAACCAACCCACGAAATTACGTGCCGACCAAGAGGGCCGCTACTCGTAACGCATTACGTCCATGATAAATATTGAGTCATTAGTTGTGATACCTCCAACACATCACTTGCATTGATAAAGAGCATGATCTGAATTATAGAGGTTCTGAAATATCAAGACACATGCTCAAGCCTTAAAGATAGATAGCACAAGGCCAATATAATAAAGAGAAGAGTGACAATGGTCAACTCAAAAGTAGCAATAGCTAACATAACAAATAGGAGAGTGACAATGGTCAACTCAATAAGAGAAAAGTAGTAATGGCTAACTTAACAAATAGAAGAACGATAATGGCCAACTCAATAATAAGGAGAGTGGTAATGACCAACTCAATAAAGAGACGAGTTGCAGGGCCAACTCAAATATAGAGACGAGTAACAGAGTCTACTCAATAAATTTGACAAGCCAAGGGCAAGGCTTGTATCCATGGCCCCACATAAATTTAGAAAGATCACTTGTAACTAACATCATATCATCATCCTAAAAAAGGGCTAATGATTGCTGACGATAAATAAAATAAAATAGAGGGAAAAACATAGTAACATGGGATCAAGTAAAAGACGAGATAAAATGCATCAACTCAATTAGGATAAGCTTAAAGAATAAAAGACTCAAACCTTCTCTCACTCTCTCTTTTCATTTTCTTTTCTTTTCTTTTCTTTCTTTTTCCTCCTTTTTCTCTTTCTTTCTCTTTTCCTTTTCTTTCCTTTTTCTTTTTTTCCTTTCCTTTCTTTTCTTTCCTCTCTCTCTCTTTCTTTTCTTTCCTTTCTCTTTCCCTTTCTTTTCTCTTCTTTTCCTTTCCTTTCTTGTCGTTATATCCAGCAGGGGACTGGCCGATTCTCTCTCTCTCTCTCTCTCTCTCTCTTTTCCTACAGGGTCGAACGTCGTAGGTCTAGACGAACCAGCTTTCTCTCCTTTTTTTCCTCTTTCTCCCTCTCGTCTCTTTTCTTTCTTCCTCTTTCCATTCTTATGGGGTGGAAGGCCCCTTTTATAGCCTTCTCGAAGCCAAGAGACCCTAGCGTAACCTTCTTACGCAGCTAGGAAAATCAGGGATTTTCCTTACGCGACGCTGCTCGCGTAACCGGAAAAGAGAACAGGTTTGCGGTTTCATTTGCACGCGTACACGTGATCATCACCGTGTGGGGCCGACGTACATTTGGTCAGTTTTGGCTGGCTGACAAGGTGAACGATTTGGATCTCCACGTCGACCAGGTGGCCCACAACGTCTCCAAAGAGACATTGTCTGCTGTAAGGCCCATATCCTAGTCCGTACTGTTTCATCGACTCTCACGATTCTTCCCGACGAATTTCGACAACACAGGACCTATAATCGATGTTTACGCGCGACCTTAAGTCGTATCCCGTAGATTTGAGTCAGCTCAATCCGAGACTTATATCATTACGACTGCACCGTTGTCGCGGTTTCAACGCCGCATCTTACATACCGATCCGATTCTCTGGCCAGGAGATGTGGGCCTGCGTTAAATTCAGAAAAATACCAAGCATTTGCAATCCCAAGAGAATCTCTACATCATGTCCCATCAATCAATCAATAACCTTATGTCAAGTACAAGAGCAACTCCAAAGTCAACTCTCTCTCACCCTCTCTTACACACCCATACATGTCAAGTACAACTATCATCTCACATCCATCACCTCTCCCTTACAACCACCATTTCTCTCTCTTTCTCAACACAAATTCTAAGCAAAAGAGAGGTGCATGTCCAAGCAATTTCAAGAGAGAAGAGTGAGTTGTGTGGCCCACTTCCCATCCGAAGATCTATTATTTTAGCCCTTCATTTTTCATCATCTTCCATCAAAGTGAGACACAATGAGATCGGTGTTCCATCGAACCAAAAAGATCAAACTGTGGGTGCTTCTATAGGCTTAGATTTCATTCTTTTGATGATGAGCCAAGTGGGGCCTACCAATTGATGGTATGGATCTCACTTTGGACCCTAGATGTGGCCGATGGCCCACTATGATTCACATGATCATCCATGCTGGGGCCATTCTCCATGGACCCCATCATGATGTTTACTTTCTAGTTTGATAAGGGTCATCTAGACCTTCCATTTTGGTGGAGAAGTAATCTCCACCATTGATTTTTGATTTGGTGGGCCCACATGTATTGGGACCCACTTGATGTATGATTAAATGCATGGAAGGGAGGGCCCATAGTGTTGGGGTCCCTCCATCGCACTTGTGTGTCTCTCTCTCTCTCCCTCTCTTTTTCATTTTTGTCATGTGATGATGTGGCTATGTGGCCACTCGGATGGACCCCACCTTGATGTATGTCTTATCCACACCATCCATGCATATGGTGGCCCACCTTAATATGTGTTGTATCCAAAACCGTCCAACGTCCCTGGACGCTGGATGTCTGTGAAATGTGAACTAACGATGTGGTGTACCGTCTAGTGAAACAAAAATATCAATTTGATTCCAAGACTTGGGTGGACCGCTCATACAGGCCCCACCTTGATGTATGGATTTAATCCACACCGTCCATCCCATTCCCCAGCTCATTTTAGGTGTTGAGCCGAAAAATGAAGCTAATCCAATTTTTTGGCGGGCCATAGCTTAGAAAAAAATTATTTTTACTGTTTAAATCCGTTAAGGGCCCACTTTGATGTTTCTATGCACCAAAACACATCAAATATTGGGCTCATTTAGACTGTCTTGAGCCATAGGATCGAATGGGTGGGGTGGATTCTCCAGATTTAGGCCATACCACGGCAAAACCTAAGAAAAATTAAAAAAATAAAAATAAAAATAAATAAGCATGCAGCAGGGCTGCTACTGCTGATGTCCAGAGGACGCTGCAACAGCGTCCTCTGCTGCTACGACTCTCTGGAGGTAGGGATGTGGTCCCAGCTGTGGGCCCCATGTGATGTGTGTTGAACATCACACCGTGCATATGGTGGGCCCCTTTTAGCTGTGAGCCCCACCCCAAAAATCTAGCTGTACTCAATGCTCAGGTGGCCCACGTCACAGGAAACAATGATGATTGAACGTCTATCATTAAGACCCTATTGGGTCACAGAAGTTTTGAATCATTATAAAATTTGTTTTTCCTCTTCATCCGGGTCTGGTGACCTTATCAATAGATTGGATGGAAAATAAACATTATGGTGGGCTCCACATGGGACCCACTAATGTATGTGTTCCACACCTTCCATTAGTGTGGCCCCCACCATGAGGTATGTGCTTTACCTATGCTGTCTATTCCTATGGGACCCACCATGATGCATGGGTTGCAGCCAAACCGTCCAACCCTTTGGCAAGCTCATGTTAAGGCTTGAGGCTAAAAATAAGACAGATATAGGATCAAGTGGACCACATTGTAGAAAACAGTGGGTTTGAACGTCCACCATTAAAACCCTTGGGCTACAGGGTTTGGACCAGTATGATATTTGTTTTTCCTCTAAATCCAGGTCTTTGTAACCTTATGAATAGACTGGATGGGAAACAAACCCTATGATGGGGCCCACTGAAATTTAACCATGGAAATCATTATCACTACGGTTATAGATGGTATGGTTCAGTTGATCTTTTGATATGATTCATTTTTTATACATATATATATATTGATTTCTAAAAATAGATGAATTGTGTTCGGCCTATTCGACTTGACCCATTCAACTCGGCCTATTCAACTTGGCCCATTTGATTTGGCCCATTGCTTCGGCCCATTTGATTAGGCTTGATGTGATGTATAAGGCCCGTTGTTGAGGACTACCTTGATATATATGAGGCCCATGTGATGCGGCCCATTTGATGTATTTGAGGCCCATGGGTCGAGGCCCAATGGTATGTACATAGGCCTATTGCAATGTGTGATTCTACCATGGTTTATGTAATGATGTTTATGGTGGGTCATGCCTTGAGAGCAATGATAGTTTGACGTTCACATTGCAAGAATAATGTTGGTTAAATGTCTGCATTATAACTCTCCCTTGGGCCCATTGATAGGCCCATACTTGTGGTGTGTAGGCCGTCTAGGCCCATCTTCGTTGTGAGGATAATTCATCACCTTATAGCATGCTTAGTATTACTCCATAATTCATGTCATACGCATCATATGTATGTTTGATATGAGGAGTGACTAATCATAGCATATGCCATTAGGCAGATTATTTATGGGACTCACTATAGGAGTTACCTACATGAGCACGCGGTACTCGCAGGATTGCTGTATGATTTGATAGTGTGACTCATGCATCTTGCATATGTGTGATATGATCATTGTACGCACTAACAACATCAGGGTCGTAGCCTCCACAGGCACATCGTGGATGACCGAATTGGATATCAGAAACATTGGCTCTAGCACTATGGGCACTTAGGATGTCCTTGTGTGAAAGTCCCAGAACCTTTTTGGTACTAGGAAATGCTCTAATGTCTAGACCAAGTGGATACACTAGCGCCCGAGTGTCGAATACCAGTAGGCCGCGTCTCCCATTGTGTCGTGATCGGTTGGAAAGGGGTGTGGTGTAACGTCCTGAAAATCGGGGGTCGAGCAGGTGCCTAACTCCCGAGTTCTAACGCATCACTTATGCAACATACATAATGATGATTTGATGTTATCCATGTTAGTGCATAAAACATGAATGAGATTAAGTTAAATCAGCAGATCATACTCTAGGGACAGTTAAATTTACGCAAGTGGAAGACTGTAATCAGAGTATAAAATATATAAATCATTATAGGTTCCCAAAGTATGAACACATTGCCAGGTCAAATAGTTACAAGTATTGATTCAAAATATAAAATGTCAAAAGAGTGGTAGTCTTCTGCAAGCATGAGCCTTGAAGCCCCGTCGATTCAGAACGGTCTACGAGAACTCGCCTGAACACTGCATATATGAGAATGCCTCCTCATCATCCTCAAAGTCCGGCTCTGCCTCGCAGGCTACGCTATCATCTGAACCTACAACAGGGTCTAGTTGGTGTATACAACTCCGTCCTATAACGTGGGAGTGAGTGATCAACTCAGTGGAACAATAAAGCAAAGGTTAACATGTTATCAAACCGATCAAGCAATAATGATACAGCAACACAATCAGACATCCCTAAATACTCTGATTAATGCAAGAATGATATGAAATAATGATGCATGCCCTCGCCTGCGCTCCCTCAACGACTTCATCTCATGATTGCACATGAAACACTTCCTCAGTACTTGACCTGTTACGCCAAACGCACACGTAATGTAGTACATGAGCGTGATTACCAAGTTCGTATTAGTCCTTTTCATACAGCAGGATTGGGAAGCTAAGGTACCTCCCTTATATCAATTCCCAAACAATGATCCATTCTAGGGTCGTCAGTCCTAGTAATTCTCATACGATGTTGCGGTTCTAGGTCACTGCAAAGGGCTCGTCACCTTATCAGTGCAGACCTAGTTTATACTCTAATTGCTACGAAAAGATTCGTCACCTCTACGCAGTCTTAGAGTATGCTCGAGGTCACTACGAATAGCTCATCACCTAGACGTAGGCCGACAGCTCGAATACAGTGTCCCATACCACCGTATTTGGCTCACGAGTCTGGGTTGCTCACTGGTCACTACGGGGAGGCTCGTCACCCCAGCTCAGGCTGACAACTCGACCACGGTGTCCCATACCACCATGCCCAGCTTATGAGTCTTAGCGGATCGATGTACCAAGGTTAAAGGGATTTTCACTGGTGAGTTTGGTACCTTATATTCAAGTAGTAGCGTCCATACATGGTGAATATACATCTAGTCAATCGGGTTACTTGACAAGCTCGACTAGTACGAGCACATGTAAACTTAATCGACATGGAGTGCATAAGCATTTCGCGTGGCCTAGCCACAGTCGTCAAGTGACGTACAACTCAGATTCATCAAACACATCTGTCGTGGTTAAAACAGTTCAGCCACCAGTCGTAAATCATTACCAATTGCCTGGACTACTACGTAGCCCCAAACACACTCCAGATCATAGCATTCAAATGTAATAACCAAGACAGCATGTAACAACATAATTAAATATAGATCCCATATCAGCATCTCAACGAACACATAGAATACATGTTAACATACATGAGCATTTAATTCACAAATCACATAGTAGTAAAATAGACTACATGAAGGAAACTGTAACCCTAGATAAGGGGATTGAGAATCCTATTTCAACACCCCCATTAAGCACATTACATTAAGCATTTTCTCACTTAGGCATTTTATCAAACACTTAACTACACATATTACGTACATGTAATAAATTAGTTAAAACGCACATCATAGCAAATCCTTCCACATAGGAGTTGCCACACGTACAACCACCATATATCCTCACACATAAATCATGGCAAGCACAAATCATGAATTTATATTCATTTAGTCATTTCAACAAACACTTAGAATGCATTGAAAACAACATAGTTTACATCTGTGTAATATACGGGAAACATCGTGTCTAAGCATATGAGATGGCAATCAAGTCAGTCATAAATCGTTACTGACATTAAAAGCCTTGAAAACCATAACCTAAATGTTTATAGTCCGCACCTTACACCGGTAAACGCGTATCAAACTCAATTTGTATACCGAGTCTGTGTCTACGGCACCACAACAACCTATATCAGGGAATATGTTAGCAATTTCATCTATTAAAATAGTTGAAAACCCTAAAACAGGTTAGGGTTAGGATTCCTTACCCAAGTACGGAATCAGAGGAGCAACGGGATCAAATCCCAGGATGAATCCCCAACTCTCTCTCTCTCTCTCTTTCCTAGGGTTTAAAAATTCGTATGGAATATAAGAGAGAGGGTTTAAGGCCCTTGTATAGGCCCAGGTTTGATGGAAATGGCCCCAAGGCCAAGGTATACTTAGGTTATATCCAAAGGGCGTCTGTTTCAGCCCAACGGAACACTTCTGGTGGCTCCTTTTCCACGTGCGGTCGGATTTAAGCTCCCTGACCATGGATCTAGGTCAAGCTGAGTTTTCGCTCCGATCAGGTTTACAGATTGACCATGGCAGACCAGTTTCAATTCAACGGTCACCGTCACTCGATCAGGGCCACAAGTACATTGTTATGCATGAAAAATTTTTCCTAATCCGAGGGTGTATTTGGGTCAAATTCTGACGGTCTGAATCTTTATATTTGGCTTACAAGCGACATAACTCAGTTTACTTAAATTCAAATTTTATTTCTAAAGACATTCACGTTTCTCACACACTTTGTTCCGGGTTCAAGTTGTGCATTTCTAGATACAATTAAGACTTGATTTTCAAGGGGGTTGTCAAGTCCAGTAATGCGGTCATAGATGTATAGTTTTGCAGTTATCAGACTTTCGACGTGCGGTCCAGGTCCGATACAGAGTTTCGGTGTGCTCCCGAGAGCAACCGGGTTTAGGGATGGATTCTAGATTTCAAGATAATGTAGTATCAATGATTCTACACGGTTTGGGTCTTACAGATCATATTTAAAGTGATTAGTGCTAATTTCATAAGTACTCTAGTTTATCACTTGCTAATATTAACCTAATTTCTAAAAGTTTCGGTCCTGAGTGATTTCTGTCTGAGGTGGTACTCGGGTCCTTGTACGGATTTTTCTGAGACGTAAAATGTGGCCTTATCGGCCCGAGTGAGGGGGTTGTAAGTTAGGATGAGTTTGACCAGCTCGCAAATGAGTTTGCTATCGACAAGCCGGGTAGGTATTGGCAGACTACTGGTCAGGCGGATAGTGTGGTCTCTTCTACTCGCTGGGTTGTGCAGCTGGAAGGCGGCAGTCAGTGTGGAGTGTAATAGACCCCGGTGATATCCCAGAGAGAAACTGTACTGATATGTGTACTTGATGAGGTCTGGCATGCTTGCTTTGCATCTCGCATATGACATTTGGCTAATAGGCCTCGCATCGCATGGTCTTGGAATGGCCAATAGTAATCATGCCTTCCATCATATAGCCTTGGTACGGCTAATTGTATTCATGGACTTACCCGCATATTTTCACGTTACTCTGATATTGTATACTTGGCACTTGCCTTGCGCATACACTTACACCACTATCTAAGCTTTTGTAAGCTTATGCACGACCGTTGCGTGCAGGTGTCATTAGATCACAACAGCGCTGAGGCAGGAGTGCGTATCGGATTATTTTGGAGCTTTTTTATCACCTTGTATTTCCCTTTCCGCATTATATTTAAAGTTTTTGATATAGTAGATATGTGGTGATGTTGTTTTGTGACTTGGTTATGCTTGTGGTTATGCTCCATTACAAAAAAAAAATCATACTAAAAATCCTCCTTGTAGGATCCCAGGATCGGAATCTGGCATATGAGTGCCGGGAGCCGAGAATGGGGCACTACGGAGGCTGTCGGCGCCGAATTCGGTGATCAAAAATTTTGTGAGCCCGTTTTCCGAGTTTGGGGTGTAACATCTGCTCTCGTTGCGAAAAACCTCCGGTTTTCATTTTTTGCTGGGATCGGTGGGGTCCACTTCAGCCGTCCCTCTAGAGCATCACTCCCTTCTTCGGGTTACTACATTAGTGCTTGATCATGGGAACAAATTTGGAATAAATCTGGGTTTTGGATGGGCCACACCACCAATCGACGTAGTATGTATTCCTTGTTGATGTGAACTCGAATGCATGCATGGATGCACATGATTTTGGTCGAAATCTTTGCCCGGACATGTTAGACGGATCAGATCATCCATACAGATGAAGGTGGGGGCCCATCATGGACACAACGGATGGTCGTCCGCAGCTACTGCATGAAAGAATGGTTTTTATCGGGTCAAACCTAGTTTAACCCGATGTCTGGTTCAATGCACAGCTGGTGAACACCTGTTGTGCATTTGTACAATGCAAGGTGGGGTCCACCGTGATGTTTCTGGAAAATCTACACTGTCCATTCATTTTTCCATGTAATTTAGGGCATTGAGCCCACGATTAAAGTATATACAAAGATCAGGTGGACCGTACCAGTGGTTGTTATGATTTTCACTGATGAAATGTAATGTCTCAGAAAAATCCATACAAAGACCCGAGTACCACCTCAGGCAGAAATCACTAAGGGCCAAATCCTTTAGAAATTAGATGAAAATTTATTAAGTACTAAACTAAATAAATCGAATAATTAACTCGAACCACTTTCTATACGAACTACAAAACCCAAAACCATTAAAATCGTTAACCCAACATTACCCAGAAACCAAGGATCAGTCTCAAAACCTAGTTGCCCTCGGGAGCACATTGAAACTCCATATCGGGCCTAGACCGCGCGTCGAAAGTCCGATGACCGTGAAACTATAAGGTTATGACCACCTTATTGGGCTTGACAACCATCGCGGGAATCGAGTCCAAATAGTATCCAGAAATGCACAACTTGAGCCTGGAGCAAAGTGTATGAGAAACGCGAATATCCTCAGAAAATGAACTCAAACTTAAGTGAATTGGGTCGTTCGCTTGCAGGCCAAATTTAAGGATTCAGACCGTTAAATTCTGACTCAACTACACCCTTGGATCAGAAAAATTCTCTGCACCCATTGGTATACTTATAGCCCTGATAAAGTGATGATGATCGTTGAACTGAAACAAGTCCTCCACGATCGATCCACTAATCCGATCGGACCGAAATCTTAATCTCGCTCAGATCCATTGTTAGGGAACTTTCTTCAGACTGTATGCGAGCAATGGACCTCCAGATGAGCTCCGTTGGCCCGAAACAGCCATCTTTTGGCTATACCCTAAGTATACCATGGCCCTGGGGCCATTGACATCAGTTCTGGGCCTATATAAGGACCTTAACCCACCCCTCTCTCATTCCATACGAATTTTTCTAATCCTAGGAAAGAGAAGAGAGAAAAGAGGAGAAATTAGTGAGGAGAAGAGAGAGTTCAGGAGATCGTTACTGGGATTCATTCCCACTGTTCCTCGTATTGAATCACCACCCCACCGTTGCTACACCATCGATTTGGATAAGAAATTCTAATCCTAATCTTGTTTTAGAAATTCAAATAGAGAAACCAGTAAAATAGCTAACCTATTTAAATGTTTAGGTAGCCGTTGTGCCGTAGACAAAGACGTGGTGTACGAACCGAGTTCGTAACGAGCGTACTGACGAAAGGTGCGGACTATAAACGTTTATGTTATAATTTTCAAGGCTTTCAATGTCAGCAATGATTTATGCTTGACTTGATTGTTGCCATATGATATTAGCTATGACGTTTTGTTTGATAAACTATACATGTGTGAAATATGTGAGTTTAAAATGCATTTTATGTGTTTGTTGAAATGTTTGAATGAAAGTGAAATTATGATTTATGCTGGCCATGCCTATTAACCTAGAATACATGTTCATTGTATGTGTAACAACTCCTTTATGAAAGGATTTGTCATAATATATGTTATAACTAGATTAGTTCATGCATGTAGTATTATGTAGTATAAGTGTTTGTTAAAATGTCTAAATGATATTTTGTTGATGGATTGCACTTATTAAATGCATTGAGACAGGATTCTTAGTTTCCTTAGTCATATGATTCGTCTTTCTTCATGTGTTGCAAATTGTCACTATATGATTTGTGGATAAAATGCATGTGTATGTTAACTTGTCAAATGTGTTTGATAAAATGCTCAAATGAGATTCATGTTTGTATTATTTGTTAAATGCGGATATGAGTAACATATGTGATTCTCTATTGTATTTAAATATGTTTAGGACTACCACTTAGTCCAGGCAATTGGTAATGGCTCCTAATCGAGTGGCCAAACTAGTTTCGCCACGTTAGACACGTTCGAGGAATCCGAGTCGTACGGTAATTGTCAACCGTGGTTAGGCCACGCGAAGTGCTTACACACTTCATGTCGATCAATTCAACGTGCGCTCGTACAAACCGAACTTGACAAATAACCCAATTAGCCTATTGTGTGTTTACCATGTATGGAGGCTACTGCTTGAATCTAAGGTACCACTTACCAATGTAAATCCTGTTTTAACCTTGGTAGCACGATCCAGTAAGACTCATGAGTCAGGCATGGTGGTATGGGACATCGTGGTCAAGCTATCGGCCTACGCTGGGGTGATGAGCCTCCCTGTAGTGACCAGTGAGCAACTCAAACTCGTGAGCCGAATACGATGGTATGAGACACTGTATTTGTCACGCCCCGAACTCGAAAACTGGGCTCACAAAATTTTCGATCTCCAAATCCGGCGCCGACAGCCTCCGTAGAACCTCATTCTCGGCTCCCGACACCCATTTACCAGGTTCCGATCCTGGGACCCTACAATGAGGATTTCTAATATTAATTTAATTCATAATAAGCATAACCAAAAGCATAACCCACGAACAATAACCACAAGAACACCATCACAAAATCCACTATGATCAAAAAACTTTTGGATACAGTGCGTATGAAAGGGAAATACAATATGACGAAAGCAACAAAACTCTAGAAGCTCGTCTGCACGCTCCTGCTGCTACTATGCTATGGCTGCGTCCTAGCGTCACCTGCACGCATCAATCATGCATAAGCTTATAAAAAGCTTAAAGGGTGGTGTAAGTGTGTGCGCAATATAAGCGTGCTCAGAATGCAAGGTCAGAATAATGCGGAATCATAGTGATGAGTACATGAATGCAATCAGTCGTACCAAGGCTATGCGGTACAGGATATGAATGTTATCGGTCATAACACGACCATGCGATGCGAGATGTAACTCAGGCATGCCAATCCTCATCATATATCAGTACAGTTCTCATTCTGGATAATCACCGGGGTTTAGTACACTCCAAATGGCACTGTCGCTCTCCTAGCCGCACAGTCCAAGTGAGCATAAGAAACCTCACTATCCACCTGGCCAATAGTTTGCCAATACCTATCCGGCACGTCGATAGCGGACCCATTCACGAGCTGGTCAAACTCAGCCTAGTATTGCCCCTACCCTCGGGCGAGTAAGGCCACACCCCTTTCCCACCGACCACGACACAGTGGGAGACGTGGCCTCCTGGTATTCGGCCCTCATGCGCTCATATATCCACTCGGTCTCGACGTTGGAGTCATCCTCTGGTACCATCGGATTTAGGAATTTTCACCCAGAGACATGTATGACGCCTGTATGCTAGAACCAAATATTTTCGGTATATAATCTAGCCACCCACGATGTGTCTGTGGAGGATATGGCCCTGATGTCACTAGGGCATACAATGAGCACAATCACACGAATGCAAGTGCATGAATCATACCATCAGACATGCAATAATTATACGAGTACCGCGCGCTCATGTAGGGCAACTCCGCGTATCAGGGAGTCCATAAACTATCTACCCGAAGGCATGTGCAATGATCAGTCAATCCTCACATCAGACATACATATGATGCGTATGATCATGAATCATGAATCTATACTAAGCATGTTATGTGGTGATGGGTTCTGATCAAAACAAAGATGGGCCTAGACGGCCTACACATTACAGGTAGGGCCTATTAATGGGCCCTAGGGAGAGAGTGACAATGCGGACATTTAACCAACATTATCCTTACAATGTGGACATTAAACCATCATTGCTCCCAAGGTATAGCCTGCTATAAAATCAATACATATACCATGGTGGAATCATACTATAATGTGCCTTATGTACGTCCTATAGGGCCTTGACCCATGGGCCTCCAGTACATCAAACGGACCTCATAAATGGGTCTCGTATATATATATATATATATATATATATATATATATATATATATATATATATATATATATATATATATATATATTAAGGTGGGCCTCAACGACGGGCCACAAATGCATCAAGATGGGCCTAATCACATGAGCCTTGCGTACATCACAATGGGCCTCATAATATGGGCATTCTACAAATCAAGGTGGGCCTCAACAAGGACCACCAATACATCAAGATGTGCCTCAACAATGGGCCTTAAATTATCTCCAAAATGGTTGGACGGTTTGGATGAAACACATGCATCATGATGGAGCCCACACTAATGGAGGGTGTGGATTATAATACATACACAAGTGGGTCCCATGTGGGGCCTACCATAATGTTTATTTTCCATCCAACCCATTGATAAGGTCACTCAGACCTGGGGCCCACAGTAATGTTTATTTTCCACCTAACCTGGGCTCACTTTAATGTTTATTTACATCCAATCTGTGCATATGGTCACGTGGATCAGGGCCCACCATAATGTTTATTTACATCCAACCTGTACATAAGGTCACCTGGACCAGGGCCCACCATAACGTTTATTTACATCCAATCTGTTCACAAGGCCACGTGGACCTGGGTGGGACTGGGGCCCTCCGTAACGTTTATATGCCATACAACCCGTTGACAGGGTCACACGGTTAGGGAGCCCATCGTGTTTTTTTTTTTTTTTTAATCACGTGGATAGGGAGCCCACCGTGATGTGGTTCACAAATCCAGCCCACTCATTAGGTGCGTCCCACTTGGCTGAGGGTTCAGCCCACCGTGATATGGTTCACAAATCCAGCCCACTCATTAGGTGCGTCCCACTTGGCTAAGGGTTCAGACCAAGTTTCAGCCGCATCCAAATTTCAGGTAGGCCCTACCAAGTGATTTTATATGTTTTAGGCATGTCTTCACACGATTTTAGATGGTGTGGCCCACCTGAGTTCCGTATACGGTTGATTTTTGGGATGGCCTTCTGGTTCGAGGTGACCCATCAAATGCATGGTGTCGATGTTCGAAACGCATCACGGTGGGGCCCACAACTGGGGCCGTGAGGCACAGCCCATTTGTCCGTGTGTCAGGCGCAGGGGCTGCTTGCGAATGCTCTGCAGCAGCGTCAGCGCTGCTTTTTTTTTAATTTGTTTTTCTACGAATTTTCATAGGTGGGGCCCGCATTGGGCAGATCCACTTCAGCCATTGGATTCCACGGTCTAAGACCGACTAGATGAGTCCAATATAGGGCCTGTTTTTGGCGAACAGAAGGATCAAAGTAGGTTTCAATGGTAATACCGCTATTTCCTATGGTATGGCCCGCCCGAGATTCGGTTTGGTCCCAAAATTTGGCTCAATGCCTAAAATGAGCTGGAGAATGGAATGGACGGCTTGGATTATATATATACACCAAGGTAGGGCCCTCCTAAGTAGCCCACCCAATAAGCTCTCCCTTTTTTTTTTTAAGGCTTGTAAGTACGTACCCATGACAATACACGCACTCCATGTTAGTTCGCACTTCACTTGGACCCACGTCAAGCGTCTAGGTGGATACAATATAGGCATCCTGGCGGGTCCCACAGGGACGTGGCCCACCATACATGTATATATATGTACATATAATATTAATATAATATAATATATTACATATCATCTCGCCTGAAATGTGGTGGGTCACACCATTTAATGGATGGAGTAGATTTAACATGAATTGGTGAGGCCCACTTCATTCAAGGGGAAGGATAAAGAGAGAGAGAGTGAAAGAGAAGATAACACGAGAAGGGGAGGGACCCTGCCACTATTGGGCCCTCCCAAATGCAATACAAATATCGAGTGGGTCCCACAACATGTGGGCCCAAAAAAATAGAATTCAACGGTCGATCACCCACCTCTAGGCCTCCTCCTTGCTCCATTAGCCTTCTATGCTCCTTGCCTTCACTTTTGATGGTGGTAGATGATGGATCAACGGTTGAGATAGGAGATGAGAGAGTAGGGAAAGTGGGCCACACTTGGCATTTGGGAAGGAAAACTTGGACGTATGGAATGTTGTTGCTTGGGAGAGAGTTTTTAAGAAATAAGAGAAATGGAGAATTAATAGGTGAAGGGATGGGTAGAGTGGTGGTTGTAAGGAGAGGTATGGGTTGGGTTGAAATTTTGGTAAAAGAGGAATGGTGAGGGGAGAGAGTGGACTTTTGAAAAAAGTAGGGATGGGTTGTTGTACTTGAGGTATGGTTGTACTTGACATTGATTAATTAATTGATTGATGGGACATATCGTAGAGATTCCCTCGATATTCGCAATGCGTGGCATTTCTTCGAAATAAACGCAGGCCCACATCTCCTGGCCTGGGCATTGGTTCGGTGCGCGAGTCGCAGCATTGGACCGCTGCAACGATGCAGTCGCTAAGATACAAGTTTCGGATCGAGCAGATGTTGGTGTGCGGGACCCGGCTTAAGTTCACGTGCAATCATCGGATACAGTACGAAGGTTGTCGGAATTTGACCGGAAGGACCGCGGAAGTTAACGGAACGGTACGGACTAGGACACGGGTCTTACAGTATTTGAGTTGTCGGCCTACGCTAAGGTGACGAGCCTTCCTGTAGTGACCTTGAGTATAAACTAGGCCTACGCCGAGGTGACGAGTCTCCCATAGCAACCTGAACTTGCCTATCCACTGCTTTTAAATCAGGGGTGATGTTGCCCTATAACTTGCCTATCGTATGTGATTAACTAGTATTGACGACCCTAAATGGATCATCGTTTGGGTAAATGATATAAAGGGAGGTACCTTAGCTTCCCGAATCTACTGTATGAACAAGCCGAAATAAATTACTTGGCTAACACGATCATACACTGCATTGTATGTGCTTTGGCGAGGAAGCGTACGTTTAGGGAGTTTGCCATGCGCGATCATGAGATGATGTCACTGAGGGAGTGCAGGCGAGCATGCATCATTATAACATATCATTCCTGCATTAACAAGAGTACTTAGGACATGATTGTTGTACTGTTTTATCATTACTGCTTGACTGAATTGATAACATGTTAACCTTTGCCTTATAGTACCACTGAGTTCATCACTCCTACTCTGGGTCGGTGTTTTAAAACACCAACCAGACTCTGTTTTAGCTGCAGATGATGGCGAGGCTTACGAAGTAGAGCTGGACTTCTACGACAATGAGGAAGAGTTCTCCTATATGCAACTATCAGGCGGGTCTATGTAGACCATGTACTAATTAACGGGATTGTAGGGATACGAATTAGTGGGGCATTACACTTTTTCATTTTGTATATTTTGGAACAAACATGTATATATTCAGCCTAGTGACATGATCATACTTTAGGGATTTGTAACCACTCATATACCTAATATATCTATCACAATCTTCCGCTTGCTAAATTTAATCATCTCTGGAGTATGATATGCTGTTTAGTGTAATCTCATTCATGTTTAATGCACTAATACGGACAACATTTAACCATCATTATTTATGTTGCATAAGTGATGTGTTGGAACTTGAGAGTTGAGCTTTGCTCGACCCCCGATTTTTAGGGCATTACATGAAACCTTACTAGGCCCTATAATGATGTTATTTATCATCCAACCTGTTCGTAAAATCATACAGACATAAATGAAGAGAAACATCCTACTCTGACTACCCCTGGCCTTTGATGGGCGCCAAAATCAACAGTTAAGGAGCTGATCTATCGATCAGGTCACTTATACAATGATCTAAGGGTTGAAATTTGACGTGTACAACTAATTTATGATACATAGGCATGGTAAAAATTTTCACATTAAATGGATCGTGGGATCCACATGATCTAAAATTCAGTGGTTTAGGTTAATGACATTTTCGTAATTATTATTGATCTGTGAGTTTTGGAAAGTCTAATGGCGTCACATGGTTATAGGCATGTTTCTAAGCAATTATTACAAAAGAATGTATATCTAAATCATTATGGATAGGGAGTTATTCGTCATGTCATTCATGGAAAAGTACTTACATCAAATCACGTGCTGGATGGTCTTGTCTTGAAATCAACGGTCAAATGGTTGGATCGATTAAATGGAGACAATTCTCAATGGTTATATTTGTGTCAGAGCGAGGATGTAAGGCTAGGATAGTTGGATTGATATCGTACGCACGTATATATTATGTTGAATCTTATGGTAATGCTCGAGAACTTTTGATGCTCGAGTATCGAAAAGTTCAGAGTGTTACAGGTTCAACCCATAAAGCCCTGTAGGCGAAAAAATTCATAAAATAAAAAATAAAAAAAAATTAAAAAAAAAAGTGATAAAGAAAGGGTTCTTCCCAAGAAAAGCCACCATGGGCACAACATTAAGAGATAGAATCCATCAATAGGTTCAAATAAATTTTGACAAGCCGAGCCACTAGTTCAAGATACACCTTTGTCGATTTATAAAAACAATAGTTAAAACCACATAATTAGTTCACAAAGGTAGCAAATGAAACCACACAAATACCCATGATTCCAAGCATATCAAGAAGCTAGCACAAGTCACATGAAAGAAACATGCTAGACTTCGTATTCAAGGAAATTAGTCAAAACAATACATGTAAGCATGATTCGAGAATTACATATAATTTCTAAGCAATGAAAAAAGTATATACAAAAGAAATACTGAACTAAGATACTAGGAAAATCTCAAGGGATAGATCTTCACCTTCTCCAACTAGTGTTCCTAGAATTAGGCATTTCGACCGGCTAGAATTTGGAGAAATCTCGGTACTTACATGTGATTTCGTATAAATTATATCGGCCCTAGAATAATTTTTATTTCAAACCTTAAGAAACTTGAAATTTGGGGATTAACTCACCTACCTAGCTAAGCCGATCCAAATCAACAACTCAACACCCGTAGAGAACAATCTGACGATGCTACACCTAAACGCAGTGCATGCGCATGACTAGCAACCCCTAAACCTAACATGCATGGACACATGATGTTCAAGACATCGAAATTCAAGGAAATGTTGGAGATTCCTTGCCTAATCATCCTCAAATTTGGAGAAAAATCAAGAGGGTATGCACGTAGGGCCCAAGGGGTTGCTTACTTTCCAGCTCACAAACGAAGAGCTATCAATGGGGACGATGCAAAAGTACTCTACGAAGATTGGCTTAAGGGTGGCGAGTGTTTGGGGGCCTCTCTCTCTCTCTCTCTCAGGCTAGGAAATGAACTTGAGAGGAAAAAAGAAAAACAAACACTACCAAAAAACAGGGCAACACCAACAACTAAAAGCTATCAGACGATCCATTCATCAGCATTGCTCACCGACGGATTTAAACCGTCGGCATCTTCAACGGCTAAAACCGTCGGCATTTCCGACGGCTGAGGGCTACGGTTGTAGCCGTTGGAATTTTCGACAGCCAAAACCGTCAGCGTTTCCGACGGCTATGGGCGACGGCCAAAACCGTCGGCGTTTTCGATGGTGAGACGATCCGTCTCCGACGGTCAAGTACGACGCCCATTCTCTGAGGGCTAAAACCGTCGGCGTTTGTCATAAATTATTTTTTAAAAATGATGAAAATTAATTGCCTAATCAACGCACACATCCATAATTAGATATACCCATTTCTTAGACTAGGATTGTAGATACCAACCCTTCAATACTATAGCCTGCACATAGACAATTAAAAGGTACAACAAGAATCCACATTCAGTGGGAAAAGAGGACAATTCCAAGGGTCAGTATCTTTCAATCCGGGAAATTTCTCGACATCCATAAGCTTTAACCAAGTGGTTCCTGCTTGGGATGACCTTGGTCTCACCTGACTATTCTGGCCCAGCACCAATGCACGCATTTGGCTCCAAGTTACACAGGAATGAATACAGAATATTCAGTTGCAGTTGAGCACTTGAGCATGAACCGAACAATCTAGCCAAATCAATTTTTAAACTTGATCATTTGATTTAGCATGTGAATTTCACAATTAATTTGAGACGCCTTATATTAACTTGAGAGATGTGACAAAAGATAACGCCAATGTGTGAGAATATACCGCCACGACGATAGGGATACAAATCACTTTTCCTTCACCATTTTTGAAGAAAACCAATTGAGCTGCAAAAGCAGAAAAACAAGAACACGAATAAATAATAGGAAAAACTAGTAATCCAGAAATATTTCAATTTTCATATAAAGCATATGAATGCACATGATTTGTATTGGCTTCTTGCAATACCACCATCCAAAGCCAAATATAAACAACAAATAATGAAGATAAAAGACGTTACATAAGCCATTATGTATCAATTAGAGTGTAAAATATGGATCTAAACTCGTAAGATACAAAATTATAGAGTTTTTTAAGGAAACAGCTAGAAACCATGTAAAGTCTTTTAAGTTGTAGTAGCATGTCTGGAATGAATTGAATAGTTTACTGCTCAGTCCATTGACATGAACTACGATATAAGAAGAATAATAACTGAAAATTAGAGAAGCTACTCACGTTCTGTGCAGCCAAAGGGGTAAACCTTCTCCCCCTTCATCGAAAGCATTCTGTTTGATATCACATTGAAAAGCAGATGTACCGATTGAAGAAGAAAAAAAAAAATTGAAACAAACCTCTGTGCCAACCAGAAATGCAGCCTGCCATAAATCTTCCTGCAAAACAGAAACAATCATTTTTAAACAACAAAAAGAAAAAAGAAAAAACAGCATACGACTATTAGAGGACATGTAATGCTGGTACAAGTTGAAGACAGCTAGCTAGATTGCTAGTAGAATAAGCACCCTCTCCACTACAAGACATGTCTTCCTGCTTGGGATGACCTGTCTCAACTGAACTGTGACAGACTCAACAGTACAAACATGACTTGGGCCATCTCTTCACAGAACAGCTGGTTCATAGGATTCATCATTCAGGATTATTCGTCTTGTTACAACTACCGTTGATCGAATGTAGACCAGTTGGTGGCAATTCTAACCATCCATTTCTTCATACGTGTGGCCCACTAGGTAAATTGAGCTGGATTTCAGGGCTTATCACCCTTACAACGTCCCAGATCCAATGCACGTGCATCAAAATATTAGTAGGAATCTATGAGAAGAAAAGCAAACAGATCAACCAAGACGAATATCAAGAACCCAAACTAACAATCCAATGCAGAATATCTCAATATCAACCCAAACAAATGATTATTTCTGCAAACATCCCAAAGGTTAATGTCAAGGCAAGAGAACCTTAATATCAAGCTCAATGATGTCAACAGATAGGTTGTTTAGACGTGTGGAAAGCTCAACTTGGAACATGGATGTGAATAGAAAGACTAATGCAACCAAGTTCAACCACTAACAAGATCCAAACATAAAAAATGAACATAGAAGCATCAAAATGAGAATAACAACAATATTAATGGAATCGAGAATAAAACCACAAAATCCATAGAATCCTGTGTATCCTCTACTTCTGCTTTAATCCAAGCATCAAATCATCATTCATCATCTAATAGGCCTTATCCAACTAATTGTGGCTACACAATCCTGTTCCGCCATTCCACTCTATTATTGAATATCTTCTCACTACCTCCACCAACATCCCTTTGGGCTGTCCCCTTGCCCTTAGAGAGGCAGAAACGTGATATAGAGATATAGAGAAAGCTTTGAAATACTTCAATGTTGTGCAAATAAAATGTGAAGCCATCATGGTTCTGATCAAAGTGGGCCCCATGGGACAAAAATGTGAAGCCACATGGCTGACACAAATAAAATGAACTCTTTCTAAATTTATTAAACAGAAACACATATGCACTTCTTAAGAACGACTAGAGCATTGGCATGAGACTTACTGGATGAGACATTATAAACTTTATGCCTAAGTAGTCGAAATTGAAGAGCAAGGGTTTGGAGGTCAAAACCATCATCATTCCAATTGATGTGGTCATCATGCATTCCTCTACAGTATCAGCAAGCTGAATTCCTCAACATTTGGGCTTAATACAAAGCACCCCAGAGTGGGTTGCATCACAGGAAATGGTAGAGATGAAAACACCTATCATTGAAACCTTCACGAGAGGGACACAAATATCATCTTGATCATCAAGGTTAGCTTATTAGCCCAACAGGTTTTTAATGGTGGGTTTGGGACCCTTGGTGTGGCCTTGAGGAATGAATCTACCTGACTTCTAAAGTCGTGTTCTAAAATGAGCCAGTGAAACTGATGGACAGCATGAATATAACACACATGCCACGGTGAGCCCCATAGAGCTTGGAGTTACAGGATCGGTTACAACAAGCAGCGTCCTGATTCCTGCTGTACTCAGCAAAGGCAGCCTTGTTTGAAAAAACAAAAAAACCAAAACAAAACGAAGGCCGGTTTAACTGTCCACTTGTTATTATAGGCATTATAAGGAGAGGTTTCCGCCCCTGAAGTGATGGAACCCACTGGTACCTGTGTTTTCATTTTATTTGCGATTCTTGAGCTGTGATCCATCTGGAGGAGAGGCCCAAAATTTGGAAGGTCCAAATTGGCCAAGTATTTTTCATTTCACTACTAATGGTGCTACTATTGCTAATAGTGCTGCTGCTAATGACAGGACTAGAACAAGAAGAAAAATAAATACCTGTTGCCAACCAAGTTGTGTAGATGAATAATCAAATCCTCTACACAGGCCCATTCGGAGGAGAAAACCAACTATGAAGTAGCCAATTGTATGGTAGAACACAGGACACATCTTCTATGACTTCAAGCACTAACAACAAAGTGAAGTTCCCATTGCACCATCCCACAACCTCTTTGATCCACAATTTCCAAATGATCAAGAACAGAGTGAGATCACAAACTGATTTGGCCCCACTTATTCCTTTTGGACAGCCTACATATAAAGAATCAGAGAATAAAATGAATACATGCTTTGTATTAACAAAGATCTGGGGCACTCAGATTACAGTTACTAGGTGTGCATGACGCTACATCTTGAATGAAACAGGTATTAGTATGTGAAAACATTAATAAATAATGGTCGCAAAGAAAGACACCAAAATCCCTGTCCGTCAATTTCACAAAAAAGCCGACTAAAGAATCTCTAATTTCAGAATCCCATGGTTTCCTGCAGCAACATAAGCCATATGTCACTGAAAAACACATCTCCATCTTCTATTGTTCTAATGCAATTTTTTCCACACATGGTTTGGGTCACTAAAAAAATATATTTCTGAACACACGACAATAGGTCTCAAACTGTAGTTATATTCCTTTCAGTTGTAAGTAGAAAGCAAGTAACTGCAATTTGGAGCCTAGTCTCTAATGTAATCACAAGTCTATCTCTCTCTGTGTGTCTAGAAACCATTGGAGTACTGCAACTCAAAAGGTATTAACAAGCATTTCGATCAGTTACAAAACCAGAAAGAAAAGATAAGTTTCCATGTAGCCTTTCTGGTGTATAGAGTATTTCTGTTAGTTGTCCAGCAATACTTCTCCAAACATGTGGTGCCATGCATGAGATCTGGACCATTCTTCTAGCCGTACCTCAGAAAACCACAACATTAGGTGATCCTAGCCACTAGAAGACTTTCAATAATTACAAACATATGGTTAAAAAAGTCCCAACCAATGGCCAACATTTAACAAGAAATCAGCTGTAATGCCCAAATCACTACATATCAGTGGCGGATGTAGTGCTATTTTCTTCTCCAACAACCATTGCCCAAATCAAACAGCAACAGCTGTAATGCCCAATATTTACAAATGCCATTTTCCTTCCAAACAATTTCTAAATCCAACTAAAACAACAAAACCTGACAAAAGGAAAATGGATCTCTCCTTTGACGTCAAGTTCCAAATCAAAGAGAGAGTTCGAAATGCTAAATTGAGTGTGCATATAACAGAACCCGTCATTTTTTTCCTTCTTCTATGATGGTATTTTCTCAATCCATTCCCAAATCAAACTAGATCTACATAAGAAGAAAAAAAGAAAAAGAAAAGGGAATTTCTCTAGAAAATATTACCAAGGTCACATGGCAACTGCCAGAAAGGTAATCTCCTTTCAGCTTTGATAATGAAATGTTAAAAGATGTGTATTATGCTTATTGGTTGTTTTCAGTTTCTCACCTTCATCACTCAACCATCTCAAGATCCTGTAAGGAAATGAATTCTACCATTGATAGCAGTTCCTATTAAGGTTTCTAATGATGGGTGTTCTAGAAGAGATGAAAAAGTAACTAATGCATGATTAAACCCACTTACAAGCATAAAACAAATTGTAAGACTGTGTCACACCAATAAATGAAAATCAAATTGTAGAAAAACTTACTGTTTCTCTGTTTTTTTTTTTTTTTTTAATCATTCACTTTTAAACACGAGTTGTATCTGTGGTCAGATGGTTAGCATTGTTTGATCTGATCAATGTAGTGCCTCACTACCACAATTTATGAATTATTCATAGTCTGCAAATGCATGGAATTCAAATTTATTTGCATGTAGAATCAAAACATAAAGAAATTTCCTCATACCATGAGTAAAAATTACATAGCTATATAATTTCGACAGACAAAAGCCACAGTTCCTGATCTTTATACTTTTTGCTTTCCCAGAATAGGGGTAGTTTCCTCTAAAGCATTCTACAATCCTACAAAAAAAGGCATGAAATTTTAGATTCATGTATTTATATCACTTCTTAGCAAAGTAATTGGCATTCCCAGAAATACAAAATGCAAATTAGAAGAATGCATCTTTTTCTGTATATGGAAAGCTAGCCACCAAATTCCTGTTGGTGAAAAGAGAGGAACATCCATTAAAGAATAAGATAAAGGACCTAATACTCTGTGAAAAGGAAAGTATATACCAAAACCTATCTCTACTAGCTACACTGGCTAGTCCATCATCAAAGGGCCACCAGGGAATATTGTAGTTAACACCAAAACCTCCAAATCGGCAGTCAAAACCCTAAAAATCAAGAAAACATGAATAAATAACCATCGAATCCTCCAAATCGTCCATCAAAACCCTATAAATAAACAAAATATGAACAAATAAACATCAAATCTACCAAATCAGCTATCAAAACCACCTGAAATCCCCAATTTCAAATATCCTCGAGATCCCCAAAATTCTAAAATCCCCAATTCGGGGTCCACGTTCAAATCTGTAAGCCCTAAAATCCCCCAAATTCGTAAATCAGAGAGATTGAGAGAGAGAGAGAGAGAGAGAGAGAGAGAGATACCTCACATTCAGAGAGAGAGAGAGAGGGCGTGCGTGGGTAGGGAGGGCGTGCGCGGGTAGGTAGGGCGTCGTTTCTGCTCCCTCCCTTCTTTGGATCAGACACAGAGAGAGAGGGAAACATATAGAGGTTAGAGAGCGGAGAGAGAGAGAGAGGATTAGGGCGCGCGCGCGAGAGACGGAGAGAGAGATGGGAAAGCGGATTGCGTACTGAGTAACTCAGTAGGAAGCGGGTTGCGTACTGTTGTAGTACGTGTCGTGCGAAGACGAGCGCCCACGCTCCTCGAGCTCCGAGTTTACGAACGGTTCAAAGGAGATCAAAGTTACATGGGCCCCACAGTGATGTATTTATTATATCCACACAGTTCATCCATTTTTCGAGATCATTTTAGGGCATTATCCAAAAAATGAATCATATCCAAAGATCAAATGGACCACACCACAAATAGCAGCAGGGATAATAATTTTCACCGTTAAAAAATTTGTAGGGCCCACCATAACGTTTACTTTCCAGGAATCGGATCGGCTACTGCCCCTGCCACCAGCCAATGGCTGGTGGTTGGTGCTGGGCCCCACTATGATGTGTGTGTTTCATCCATGCCGTCTATATATTTATATATTTTTCTAGATCATTTTTTTGATAAGAGACAAAAATGAGGTATATCCCAATCTCAAGTGGACCACATTAAAGGAAATGGTGTTGAATGAACATTGACTATTAAAAACTTTTTGAGGGTCATAAAAGTTTTGGATCAATCTGATCTTTTTTTCCCACCTTCACCTGGGTTGAGTCTGTTGGACCTAATCAACAGATTGGATGTATTAATAATATAGTAGGCCTTAGGAGGATTTTAACAAGGATATCCAATCACTATTGTTTTCTTGTAGTGTGGTCCACTTAAGATTTTTATCCTTCTAATATTTTGGATCAAGACTTAAAATGATCTGTAAAATGGATGAACAGCATGGATGAAGTACATACATCATGGTGGGGCCCATAGATCACCAAACACCAGCCACAGGGCCGGTGGCAAGGGAAGTAGTGAATCCATTTCCTATTTTCCATCCAATCTGTTGATAAGGTCACAAATACCCGGATGAAGGGGAAAAACAAATTTCATATTGATCCAAAACTTCCATGACCCCTAAAAGGGCTTCAATGGTAGACGTTCAATCCCCCATTGCTTTTTGCAGTGTGGTTCAATTGATGGTTAGATCTGTTTTATTTTTCACCTCGAGACTTAAGACAAGCTCGAAAAATGGATGGACGGTTTGGATATAACACATACCTCATTATTAGATTCACAGAACTTGCTGACTACAATACACCATATATATAGCTGGGGTGTGGTACACTGGCCAATCCGCTTCAAATCAGTACGCTTAAGTAAACTCTGCGGGGCCCACCATCATTCATGCATTGTATCTACGCAGTCCATCCGTTTTATAACATAAATTAGCATATCCAAAGCTCAAGGGGACCACACCACCGGAAACAGTGTGAAATGAATTCTACCGTTGAAAAGTTTTTGGGGGCCACAGAAGTTTTAGACCAAGCTGATATTTGTGTTTTCACTTCATACTTGTCCGTGTGATCTTATGAACTGTTTGGATGAAAAATAAACATCACTTGGGCCTTAAAATGGTTTCAATGGTGGAAATTATTACTTCCACAGTTTCCTCTGATGTTGTCTACTTGAAATTTTGATATACTTCAATTTTGGGCTCTACCCCTAAAATGATCTTGGAAAAATGGATGGACGGCGTGGACAAACCACGTAAATTCAAAGCTGGCCCACCAGAGTTTACTCGGCCTACCGAGTAACTCAGTACGCAATCCAATTCGGAGAGAGAGCTGACGCTCCTCGAGCTCAGAGTTGTAGGAACGGTTCAAAGCATGGGCCTTACAATGATGTATGTATCATATCTACACCTTTCATCCATTTTGAGATATCATTTTAGATCTTCATACAAAATATGAATAATTTAAAATGTTCCAATGGACCACACCGCAAATAGCAGTGGGACAATGATTCTCACCGTTAAAACATTCACAACAATCAGGTCGGTGGTGTGATGGGCCCACCATGATGTTTGTGTTTTATCCATGTCGTCCATCCGTTTCTCGAGGACATTTAGAGATTGACCCTAAAAATAATCCATATCTAAATCTCAGGTGGACCACATCAAAGGAAAAAAATAGGTACTAAGTGTCCACCGTTGAAAACTAATAACCATTTGCCGATGGATTTTTGGGTTTCCCTGATGGCTTTTAGTCGTCGGGGACAATCGGGGAAACCACTCTGTGTCCGTCGGCTTTGCTCATTTTGTTGGTCGCGAGAAGAAGGGGCTTTTATAGTCCCAACAGATCTCGGGGTCATGTTTTGCAGGTCTCATTATAGCAATTAAACGTGCACTCTCGGTCGAACAAACGACTTAGGTCGCATCAAACTGACAGGAACTGATGTTCATTCATTCGGACTGACAAAACATTGTTTTATCTAGTTTCTTGGTATGTAGAAGTCAGCCGGACCAACAGGAGTGTTGGTTTGACCGACGTTACAACGATTTAAGTTGATATGGGGCTCAAGTATAACCCAAGGGTTCTAGGGCTGACCGAAAAATGGCTCTACGACTGTTCTAAGCCTTAAATGTTCCACTTGGTTGTTATATCCTAGGTTTGGGTTCTAAGCACTAAGGACTCACTGGCACACCCTAAGGTTTACCAAGTTAAGACACATACGAGAACATGCGACGCACACACACACATATATATTAAATAGAAGAAATCTAGGGTAACACTCATAGACATCCAATACTCGAGTATTGGAGGGACATAGTGTTATATAACCAAACTAATTCTAATCATCTTACAAGCATAATCATTGCACATAAGAACCCGTACCCCATTATACTCACTATATATAGTAAACTAATTCCGATGAGGACACATATGGTATGATGCTCCCATATCCAAGATCCATCCTTAATAGAAATTATCAATTTTGGTCACTGATAATACATAATAACCATCTAAGCCTTCACCATATTCAATTAAATTAGTTTCCTTCGACGAATCATCTTACTATTGAGGGGCCGTTACACAAAACCTCAAGATCTAGCCTCCCAAAAACACCAGAATTATGGGATAATAATGCAATGAAATAAATCAAAGCACAAACCACATGACACAAGAGATTTTTTTACGTGGAAAACCCTCAAAGAGGTAAAAACCATGGGACCAAGTCCAGATCAACAATCCACTATGAAGTAGAACATTACAACCGATCATAAGTACACACCGCTTGGATTAAAACTTCTTCACTCGTGCAGGAGTGGATAAACAATAAGAAAATAAGAAAAACGGATAGATCTCACCGATCACGAGGATGTAGAAGCGCTGATATATCGAGTGCACAGTAGATCACCTCTACAAGTAGAACCTCTCTTTCACAAGCTTCCTCTCTCTTTCTCTCTCTCTCACACCTTTGATAGCCCTAAACCCTTTAGCAAACCCTTGCAAAGCTTTAGAAAACTCCTTTGCATTACCAAGAAAAGCTCTAGGAACCCCTATTTATAGTTTAGGCAACTCCCTTCCGTACTATGGTGAAAACCACCTCAAATTTACGTAGTCCATACAGAATTCGGACATGAATCCGCGTAACCTCGACTGGTCTAGCGGATCCTCGACCGGTCGAGTAGACTCCTCGACTGGTCATGCAGCATAGAGGATTTAAATCAATTGGTCACTAGACTTTGAGTCGAGCCCCACTCGACTGGTCAAGCGCCACCCTCGACCAGTCGAGCAGGGCACTCGACCGGTCGAGTGATGAGGAGAAAAATCTTCATCAAATCTCTTCCTTTTCGACTCAAGAAGAATCCACATTCTTCAAGCCAGCTCGATTTTTACAAACCTCAAACTTGCCTTTGAGCAAAGCCTTCGTCATCATGTCTAACCCTTTATCGTCCGTGTGGATCTTCTCAAGCTGTAACACCTTCTGTTCTAAAGTATCCCTGATCCAGTGATACCGAATCTCTATGTGCTTTGACTTGGAGTGCTGACTTGGATTCTTGCTCAAGTGTATAGCACTTTGACTATCGCAATAGACTACGTGCTGCTCCTGCTTCAGGCTAAGTTCATGTAGGAACCTCTTCATCCAAAGCATCTCTTTACATGCCTCTGTGACTGCAATGTACTCGGCCTCTATCGTCGACAATGCTACGACCTTCTGTAGCTTGCTCTGCCAAGAGACCACTCCCCTACAAATGTGAACATGAACCTCGATGTAGACTTCCTGGAGTCTATGTCACCTCCCATATCTGCATCTATGTAACCATCTAACACAGGTTTTCCGTCATCATAGCATAAGCTCAACTTGAATGAGCCTCTTAAATACCACAGTATCTATTTCACCGCTGCCCAATGCTCTTTGTAAGGATTGGCAAGATATCGGCTAACAACACCAACCGCATATGCTATGTCTGGGTGCGTACACACCATAGCATATATCAAACTTCCTACTACTGACGTGTAGGGTATCTTTTGCATCTTATCCACCTCTACCTTCGTCTTAGGACACTGCATGTAGCTCAATCTAAAGTGACCATCCAGTGGAGTACTGATCGGTTTCACTGCACTCATACTGAACTGTTGTAAGACTTTCTCAATATACCGCTCTTATAACAACTAAAGCTTGCTTTTGTTTCTGTCACGGGTTATCTACATTGTTAGGATTTGCTTAGCTAGGCCCAAGTCTTTCATCGCGAACGACTTACCCAACTCTTATTTAGCCTGTCAATCTTCTTAATGTCTTTTCCCATGATGAGCATGTCATCAACGTATAACAGCAGAATTAAAAAATCACCATCTGAGAACTTGCGCGTGAACACACAGTAGTTTGACTCCGTTCTGTCATATCCATACTTTAACATAAACGAGTCAAACTTCTTGTACCATTGCCGTGAAACTTGCTTCAGCCCATACAAGCTCTTCCTCAGCCTACACACCATATGCTCTTTGCTTTTGACTTCAAACCCTTCTGGTTGGTGCATGTAGATCTCTTCTTCCAGGTCGTGATGGAGAAAGGCAGTTTTAATATCTAACTGCTCTATCTCTAGATTCATGCTTGCCGCTAACCCAAGCAACACCCATATGGATGTCATCTTCACCACTGGTGAGAATATCTCCTCGAAGTTTATGCCTTTCCTTTGACCAAATCCTTTCACCACAAGTCTGGCTTTGAACCTCGTATATGAATTCTTCTGCTCAACCTTCTTTCTGAACACCCACTTGTTGCTCAAAGCTTTCTTGCCCTTAGAAAATTTCACCATGTAATAGGTGTATTTCTTATGCAAGGATTCCATCTCCTCTTGTATAGCTTTCAACCACTCTTTATGTTCGTCGGTTAGGGCCTTAGAATAATCTTCTGAATCTCCCCCATCAGTGAGCATAATGTACTCATGTGGCAAGTACCTCTTGGACAGTTGTCTGTCCCTAGATGACCTTCTCACCTATTGTAAGACTCGTATCTTAGCCCGTACCGTTCCGTAGGCTTTCACGGTCCTCCCAGTCGAATTCTGGTGACCCGCGATCTATTACTGACATTTACGCGCGATCCTGAGTCGTATCTCACATTTCAGAGTCGACTCGACTCGAGACTTGTACCCTAGTGACCGCGCCGTCACCGTAGTTCCGATGCCGAGTCTTGTGCGCTGAGGTGATACCCGGGCCAGGAGATGTGGGCCCGCGTTCAGTTCGTCGTGCGTTGCAATCCCAAAAGAATCCATCACATCAAATGTCAAGTACATATCCTATCAATCACCTCAAGCAAGTACAACCACCCCTCCCCTAATGTCAATTTTCTCTTACAACCAAGTACACCCATCACCTACTCACCCATCACACCCCATCACTCACCCATCCCTCTCTCTCTTACACCTCTCTCTCTCTCATTACTCCCAAGCAACCCCGTGAAAACTCCCAACGTCCAAGTTTTCCTTCATTTTTTCCACCCACCTTGAAGCTTCATACCCCATCATCCAACCTCTAAAATCCAATCTTAACCATTGATTATTTCTCCTTGGAGCTAGATCACCCTAGTGTGGAAGGAGGAGGAGTGGTTTTGAAGGTGGGTGATCTTTATTTTACTTTTTTTTTGTGATTTAAGAGCCCACATATGGTGGGACCCATCTTGATGTATGCATTGGATAGAGAGGGGCCCATAGTGGCGGGGCCCCTCCGCTACTCCGATTTCTCTCCCCCTCTCTCTCTCTCTTTTGTGATGACCGTGTGGCCCACTTGATTTTGTGTTTCATCCAGCCGTCCAGCTGGGACGATGGAGCCCACTTGATTTGTGTGTGTCATCCACACCGTCCAGATTGTCTGGACGGTGCTGGAGTGGGCCACCCCGATGATGGATGTGTTGTTCCATGTTGTCCATTTGACAGCTATGTGGGGCACATCATGATGTATGTCTTCCATCCACACCGTCCAATGCTTTAGACGGTGCTGGACGCTGTCTGGAAGGTGTTGTTGTGGACCCCACCTTGATGTAGTTGCCGTATATCCCTACCGTCCATCTGTTGGGACGTCAGCAACAGGGTCTGATCATGAGGTATGGTTATATCCAACCATCCATCACACGTGTGGTCCATCCATGTGGGACCCACCTCTTTGTATCTGTCCATGGATTCCATCCACATGGCCCATCGTTAATGTATGTATCTGGTATCCAGGCCGTCCAGGGCTTTGACACTGGACACTACAGCAACAACCCTTTTCAAAATAAATAAATAAAAATATAATATATATATATATATATATATCTAGTGGGCCCCACGTGGGAACCCACCTTGCTATATGTAACATATATCCTCACCGTCCATGTGCTCTGGACGGTGGGACCTTTGTCCTGGACATGTGAAATCCAAACCGTCTATCCATTCACTTAGACTAGTGGGCCACACGTGTGGACCCACCTTGGGATGGAAGCTGATTGGCTAGTGTACTTTACATCAGCTATATAGCTGATGTATTGACGTTAGCAAGTTTTGTGGGTCCCATCTGAACTGTGGACACCACCTTGATGTATTCATGTCATCCACACCGTCCAAATAGTGTTGGACGGTGTTGGACAATGTTTGGACGATGTTGATTTACATAGACAATGTTTGGATGGTGCTGATTTACATAGACAATGTTTGGACGGTGCTGTACATAGACAATGTTTGGATGGTGCTAATTTATATAAACAATATTAGTATGGTGCTAATTTACATGGGAAATGTTTGGATGGTGATAATTTACCTGGACAATGTTTGGACAGTGCTAACCATCATTAGTGGGCCATGTGCCCCATAGAATGATAGTGTGCAGTGATACACATGTTACACCTACAACTATTGAAATAATTTTTGGTGTGGTCTAAGCCCACTTGAGGCCCATTGGTGCAGCTCATTGATGCGGCCCACTTGTTGTATAATTGAGGCCCATGGGTCGTGGCCCATTGAGATGTATTTTCGGCCCATTTGTCATGGCCCATTGTGACGTATTCGAGGTCCATGTGAGCTGCCCATAGTATTGTGTATTAGGCCCATGTGATGCGGCCCATAGTGTTGTGTATTGGGCCCATGTGAGCAGCCCATAGTGTTGTGTATTAGGCCCATCTGAGCGGCCCATAGTGTTATGTATTGGGCCCATGTGAGCAGCCTATAGTGTTGTGTATTACGCCCATGTGAGCGGCCCATAGTGTTGTGTATTGGGCCCATGTGAGCGGCCCATAGTGATGTATATTAAGCCCACGTGAGCGGCCCATTGTGTTGTGTATTAGGCCCATGTGATGCGGCCCATAGTGTTATGTATTTGGCCCATGTGAGCGGCCTATAGTGATGTGTATTAGGCCCATGTGAGCGGCCCATAATATTGTGTATTAGGCCCATGTGAGCAGCCTAGGCCCATAGTGTTGTGTATTAGGCCCATGTGATGCGACCCATAGTATTGTGTATTAGGCCCATGTGAGCGGCCCATAGTGATGTGTAGTAGGCCCATGTGAGTGGCCCATAGTGATGTGCATTAAGCCCATATGAGCGGCCCATAGTATTGTGTATTAGGCCGGTATGAGCGACCCATAGTATTGTGTATTAGGCCCGTGTAAGCAGCCCATAGTGATGTGTATTGGGCCCATGTGATGCGACCCATAGTGATGTGTATTAGGCCCATGTGAGCGGCCCATAGTGTTGTGTATTAGGCCCATGTGATGCAGCCCATTGTGTTGTATATTGGGCCCCTGTGAGTGACCCATAGTGATGTGTATTAGGCCCATGTGAGCAGCCCATAGTATTGTGCATAGTGAGTGTATTAGGCCCATGTGAGCGGCCCATAGTGTTGTGCATAGTGATGTGTATTAGGCCCATGTGAGCGGCCCATAGTGTTGTGTATTGAGCCCATGTGAGCGGCCCATAGTGATGTATATTAGGCCCATGTGATCGGCCCATAGTGATGTGTATTGGGCCCATGTTATGCGGCCCATAGTGATGTGTATTAGGCCCATATGACGAGGCCCGATGTGATGTATAAGGCCCATGAAATGCGGCCCACTTGATGTATGAGACCCTTGTGTAAGGCCCATTGAGATTTGTACATGACCCATTATGACTGTATGTGGCCCATTATGATTGTATGTAGCCCATTGTAATTGTAGGTGGCCCATTGAGATTGTATGGGGGCGTTGTGATGTAATTATGGCCATTGTTGAGGCCTGATGTGATGTATTTATGGCCCAGTGTGATGTATATTAGGTCCTTATGGAGGCCATGGGCCCACGATACGTTTGGCTCTATGTGGGTCACTCCTTGGGAACAATGTTGGTTAAATGTCCACATTGATGGGCAATGATGGTTAAATGTCCACATTGTGACCTTCCCTTAGGCCCTTTGTTAGGCCGATTACCGATTCTGATTGTTGAGGCCGATTATCGAGACCGATTCCGGTTGTCGATATTGATTATGAGTATGTGACAACATAGCATCATGATACATGCCCATATGCATCATTTATATTTTTGTTATAAGATGTGATTGGTCATTACATATGCCATAGGGCAGGTTGTTCATGGGGCTCCCTAATAGGCGGAGTTACCCCACATGAGCGCACGGTATGTGCTGGATTGATGCATTATTGAATTGTGTGACTCATACATCTCACATTTGTGTGACATGACCACCGTATGCCCTAGCGACATCAGGGCCGTAGCCTCCACAGGCATAATGTGGATGGCCAGATGGGACACCAAAAATCTGTTCTGCATGGGGTGCTATAGATATCCCTAGGTGAAATTTCCTAAACCCTCTTGATTCTAGAGGTTGCTTCAACGTTTAGAACGAGTGGATGCATAAGCGCATGGGGGCCGTATACTGTTAGGTCGAGTCTCCCACTGTGTTGTGGTCGGTTGGATGGGGGTGCGGCCTTACCTGCTCGAGAGGATGGGGCAAAGCTAGGCTGAATTTGACCAGTTCGAGGAATGAGTCTGCTATCAACGAGCTGGGCCTGATATTTGCAGGCGGATAGTAAGGCCTCTTCCACTCACCTTGTTGCGCGTGGTGGGGCAGCAATCTGGTTTGGAGTGTACTAGACTCCGGTGATTTCCCAGAGAGAAACTGTACTGATATGTGGACTTATTGAGCAGGAGTTGCATACTCATTCATTCATTCATTCACTATTCACTCGGGCTGGTGGTGCGCAACTATTTGTTACGTGTACCTTCGTAATGGCCAAGATTTCGGTTGGGGTGCGCGACTAATCTGAGATCAGGAGTTTACCACATTGAGTCTGACTATCCAAATTTAGGTATGTGACTAGTTTGGATAGAGGTCCCTTATAGTGGACATCGTAGCCTGCGATACTACATACTATCATCCTAACTTCACACTTCAGCATGGTCATTCCATTCGCATCGCATATCGCATTACATCGGTGACATATAACATTTTGGGTTACTATGTTTCTGCATTTATACGACATAGATATGGCTAACGATATTCGTGAACTTAGCAGGCATCTGATATTTGGCTCTTTATGACTCCTCATTTGCATAGCTAATTTGTATTGCGTACTCTGATATTGTACAACTCATGTACTTGTCAGTAATTCCGCTTACTCTTATATCATATGAATCATGATCTTACCAGTATTTTTGATATTGTATGATTATGGCAACGTATTGAATACTTGACACTTACCTTATGCACACACTTACACCACCCTCTAAGCTTTCTATAAGCTTATACACGATAGATGCATGCGGGTGATGTAAGACCCGTATTCTAGCCCGTACCATCCCGTAGGCTTCCGTGGTCCTCCTGGTAGAATTCCGGCGACCCGCGATCTTTTATTGGCAGTTGCGCGCGACCCCGAGTGGTATCCCGTATTCCAGAGTCAGCTCGACCCGAGACCTATACCCTTGCGACCGCGCAGTCGCTGCGATTCCGACGCCGCGTCTCGCTCGCCGAGGCGATACTCAGGCCAGGAAATGTGGGCCCGCGTTCGGTTCGAGAAAACACCGCACGTCACAATTTCCAAGAGAATCTCTAGCCTAAATGTCACATCAATCATTAATCAAGTCTAAGTACATAACCTTACTTAGCCACTCCCTTTTCACCAACAAGGCATGGCACCCACTTCTTTTTCACCCAAAAGTCAACATGCACCATCCCTCTCTCCCATCACCCATCTCTTTCTCACTCCTCTCTCTCTCTCATTCTCTCTCTCATTTTTTTCAAGCATGGAACCGTCCATGGCATTCCATGGGAGAGAAACTAGTGTGGCCCCCTTCCTACCACTCAATCCAACCCTTGGATCATCATCTCAACCGTCGAAATTGTTCTCTTGGGGTTCTAGATTGCATAGGCAGAAGAAGGAATAGAAGATCAAAGGTGGGTGCTCATTTCTTTCTCCTTCTCGTTTTGTTGTGATGTGTGGCCCACTTGGATGAACCCCACCTTGAGGTATGTTTTATCCAAACCGTACAAGTCATGTGGACTTTATCTTATAATGGTGGAAACACATAAATATCAAGTTGATTCAATTATGGTGGGCCACGTTCATGTGGGACCCAACTTGGTGACACGTGGGCCACCTACACGTGGGACCCACCATGATGATTGTGTTATATTCAGACTGTCCAACGTCCAGGGGACGCTGGACAGGGAGTGCTAACGTGGTGTGCATGTACTGACATGGTGGTGCACTAACAACCAAAGAGAGGAAGAAGAATAGTATTTTAAGGTGGGCCACTCATGTAGGCCCCACCTTGATGTATGTAATAAATCCACGCCGCCCATTTCACTCCTCATCTCATTTTAGGCGTTGAGCCAAAAGACGAGGCTGATCTGACAATCAAGCGGGCCATACCGTAGGAAATGGTAATTTTTACCGTTGAAAACTCACCCAACGATTCTACACGCTGAAAAATACTCAATATTGATCTTGCTTGGTCAATATTGAGCCGTGAGATGCAATGGTCAAGATAGATTTTCCTGATGAGGGCCCCACCTAAGAAATTCCCTAGAAAATTGGATTTAGAAAAAAAAAAAAAAAACACAAAACCAAGAGGCAGCGCTGTCAGAAGACTGCATGGGCGGGCGGACGGCCTGGCTGGACCTCACGGCTCCAGCCGTGGGCCCCACGTGATGCGTTTTGAACATCGAAACCGTGCATTTGATGGGTCCTCATGGACCAGCCGTTCATCCCAAAAATTAGCTGTATACGGAACTCAGGTGGGCCATACCATCTAAAAACATGTGTTAACATGCCTAAAAATATAAAATCATCTAGTGGGGCCTTCTTGAGTTTTGGATGTGATTGAAACTTGGTTTGGACCCCTAATTATATGGGACACCTATAATGGACGGAGTGGATCTGATTAATGTGGGTCCCACCTAGTATAAAAAAAGAAAAAAAAAATATGCATGCATGTACATTGACGTCCAGACTCTCTGGACGTCCAACGTTAAGTAGGGAGGGTCCCATTGGCCCCAATGGTGGACCCTACCATGATGTATGTTCTACATTCATGCCATTCATTTAATAGGTCCCCTTTTTTGATACGTTGGTTCTAAAAATCAGTCATAAAAAGTTCTCGTATGACCCACACCATCACCTTTCATGCGGTGGTATGTCAAGCCACATGGAATCAACTGCTGGGGTCCACATGCAGCTTGGATCCACCTGAAACTCGGTTTGGACCCTTAAATTGGTGGGACACACACAATGAGTGGGTTGGATTTGTGAACTACATCACGGTGGACCCCCAGGACCACATAACCATACCAAAAAAAATAAAATTTGGTGGACAAATAAATATTACAGTGGGCTAAAGGCCCACGTGACCTTATAAACTGGTTGTATGGTAAGTAAACATTGCAGTGGGCCCCTGGCCCATGCGACTTTATCAACAGATTGGATGCAAGTAAACATTCCAGTGGGTCCCATGATCGTGTGACCCTATCATCAGGTTGAAAAAAAATATATATATATATAAAATAAATAAATAAATAAAATGCTGTAGTGGGCCCCATGTCTGTATGATCTTATCAACAAGTTGGATGCAAATAAATATTACAGTGGGCCCTAGGCCCATGTGACCCTATGACCAGTTTGGATAAAATAATAATAATAAACATCATGTTGGCCCCAGTTTGGATGGACAGTATGTTGGGCCCTAGGTTGGGTGGAAAGTAAACATTTTGGTGGGTCTTGCTTAAGACCCATTTACGTATGTTTTGTGTCCACAATTGTGGACCTCCATCACAGAATATGTGACTTATCTATACCTTCCATCCCTATGGGACCCACCATGATGCATGTGTTTCATCCAACCGTCCAACCATTTTTTTTAGAAAATGATTTTTAGGTTTGGGACGAAAATAAGACAGATTTATTTATCAAGTAGACCATAGTGCACGGTGAGGATTGAACGACTATCTTTGAAATCTTTGAGATCTTAGGATTATATTGAATGAGAAATAAATGTCATGGCAGGCCTTGGAAATTTTAGTAGTGGAAATCATTATCACCATTTATATTTGAGTGTGGCTCATTTGATATACACGTGGCCATGTGGTGTGGCCCACTTACCATATTTATGGCCCATTGTTAAGGCCCACCTTATTATATACGAGGTCCCTGTGATGCGGCCCATTAGATGTATTTGGGGCTCATGGGTTGAGGCCCAATATGATGTATATAAGGACCTTTTCAATGTGTGATTCCGCCATGATAAATGCATTGTATACCCGCACCGTCTACCCGACTTGATGGCGCAGGGCCCACTTGCTGCATGTGCTGGGCCTGCCTACACTGTACAGTCCACCATGCTGTGTGTACTTCACCCACACCGTCCACTTGTGCAGCCCGCCTAGATGTTTGTATTTGGTATCCACCCCGTCCATAATGTTGGGATAGTGCTGGACAATGTTTGGTTGGCGCCGATTTACATGGATATGTTTGTACCAGTGCGAATCATCATACGTGGGCCATGGGTGTAGTGATACACATATTATACCTACAACTATTGAAATGATTTTTGGTGCGGCCCACATAAAGAGGCCCACCTTGATGTATTAGTGCGGCCCATTGCGACGTATTTCTGGCCGTATGGCGTGGCCTATCGTGATATATTTCCGATCCATTTATTGAGGCCCGACTTGAATTGCATGAGGCCCATTGGTGCGGCCCAATGATGCGACCCACCATGATGTGTATATTAGGCCCAATGGTAAGGCCCAGTGTATCGACCCACCGTGATGTGTAGGCCCACGTGCTATATGTGTAAGGCCCACCTGTGATGACTGTTTGAGGCCCACTTGTTGGATATTTGGGCCCATCTTATGTTTGACTCTATGTGGACCACTCCTTGGGAGCAATGTTGGTTAAATGTCCACATTGCTGGGCAGTGATGGTTAGATGTCCACATTGTGACCCTTCCTTAGGCCTTATCAGGCCCATTCTCATCATTCTCTTAGTGGGTCAACCCAAATAAGTGGGCCCCATTTACTATGGACGGATGGCTCCATGCTACCAGATTTGATATAACCATGGCTGAGGGCTGATCTTTATATTATGAATGATCAGATGCTCATCTATGGACCCAGTCTTGTCTATGTGACCAGTCATCGGTGTTGATTATCGAGGCTGATTGTCGGTGCTAATTATCGATGTAGATTATCGGTGTCGATTTGTCGAGGTCGATTGCATTGGCCGGTTCCGATTGTCGAGGCCGATTCTGAGTATCGAATTCAATTGCCAAGGCCGATTGTCGAGACCTACATGATGTATATGTGACCCGTAGTTAAGGCCCATTGTGATATGTATTAAGCCTATGATGCATGGTCCATTTGATGTATTCAAGACCCATGTGTAGGGACCACATGTCCTGTATTTGAGGCCCATGAGCAAGGCCCATTGTGATGTATTCATGGTCCATGGGCAAGGCCCATTGTGTATGTATTAGACCGGGTCCACCTGTTGTGTATATGTGGCCCTTGAGTAAGACCCATTGTGTTGTATATTAGGCCCTTGTCTGAGGCCATGAGCCCATTATATGTTTGACTCTATGTAGGTCATTCCTTGGGGGCAATGTTGGTTAAATGTCCACATGGTCGAGGTCGATTATCGATGCTGGTTGTGGATACCGGTTATGAGTATGTGACAGCATAGCATCATGATACATGCCCATGTGCATCATCTGCATGCTTGTTATGAGAGGTGGTTGATCATTGCATATGTCATTGAGCATGTTGTTATGAGACTCCCTGATAGGTGGAGGTTATCTCACATGAGCACGTGGTATGTGCAGGACTGATGCATGACTGGATTGTATGACTTATGCATCTCGCATTATGATTCTTGTATGCCCTAGCGACATCGGGCCGTAGCCTCCACAGGACATATCGTGGATGGCCAAATAGGACACCAAAATATTTGGTTCTAGCATACGGGCGCCACAGATGTCCCCGGGTGAAAATCCCTAAACCTCCGTGGCCGGGAGACGCCCAATGTCGAGACCGAGTGGATACATGAGCGCCGAGTGCCGAATACCGGAGGCCGCGTCTCCCACTGTGTCGTGGTCGGTTGGGAGGGGGTGTGGCCTTACTCGCCCGAGGGTAGGGGGCAATACTAGGCTGAGTTTGACCAGCTCGTGAATGGGTCCGCTATCGACGTGCCGGATAGGTATTGGCAGACTATTGGCAAGGCGGTTTCTTATGCTCACTTGGACTATGCGGCTGGGAGAGCGGCAGTGCCATTTGGAGTGTACTAAACCCCGGTGATGATCCTAGAGATGAACTGTACTGATATGTGGATTTAGTGAGTAGGAGTTGCATACTCATTCATGCATTCATTCATTCACTATCCACTCGGGTTGGTGGTGCGCAACTATTTGTTACGAGTGCTTTCGCAATGGCCAGGATTTCGGTTGGGGCGCGCGACTAACCTGAGATCAGGAGTTTACCACATTAAGTCTAACTATCCAAATTTAGGTATGGGACTGGTTTGGATAGAAGTCCCTTGTGATGGACCCCATAGCCTGCGATACTACGTACCATCATCCCGACTTCACACTCCAGTATGGTCATTCCATTCGCACCGCATATTGCAGAACATTCGCGGCATATGGCATTTTGGGCTATTGTGTCTCTGCATTTATATGGTTTAGGTACGGCTGACGCTATTTGTGTTACTCATCAGGAATGTATATTGTATTGTATCCTCTGCATCTGATATTTAGCTATCTATGATTCCTCATTTGCATAGTAATTCTATATTGCATATTTTGACATTGATTGACTAATGGACTTTCCGTATTTTTGCTTACTCTGTTATCATATGATCTTGTCAATATTCCTGCTTACTCTGATAATTCATGATCTTATCAACATTTCTGCTTATTCCGATATTGTATGATTTATGGATTACCAGTATTTCTGGTCTTATATGATGATGTCATTATGTTGAATACTTGGCACTTACCTTCTACGCACTTACACCACCCTCTAAGCTTTCTATAAGCTTATGTATGATAGATGCGTGCAGGCGATGTTAGGTTGCAGCAATGCTGAGCTTGGAGCGTGCGGCGGTCTTCCGGAGCTTGGTTTTTAATTATGTATTTCCTTTCAGCATTGTACCCAAATGATTATATTAGTGGATATGTGATGATGATGTTGCCTTTGTGAATTGGGTAATCTTGTGGTTATGCTTATTACGGGTTAAATGTATATACAAAAAAAAAAACCCTCCTTGTAGGACCCCAGGATCGGAATCTGGCATATGAACGCTAGGAGCCGAGAAGGGGGTACTACGGAGGCTGTCAGCACCGGATTCGGCAATCGGGATTCCTGTGAATCCGATTTCAGGGTTTGGGGCGTGACAGGTGATGTTAGGTTGTAGCAACATTGAGCTTGGAGTGTGTAGCGGTCTTCTAGAGCTTTGATTTTCGATATATGTATTTCCCTTTCAGCATTATATTCAAATGTTTATATTAGTGGGTATGTGATGATGATGTTATCTTTGTGATTTGGGTAAACTTGTGGTTATACTTGTTATGAAACAAATGTATGTTAAAAATCCTCCTTATAGGATCTCAGGATCGGAATTTGGCGATGGATGTTGGAAGCCGAGAATGGGGTACTACGGAGGCTATCGGCATCGGATTTGAAGATCAGGAATTTTGTGAGCCCGGTTTTCAAGTTTGGGGCGTGACGCATGTGGCTCAACAAGTGGATCAAGTGGGGGCTGCTCCCCCAGTCCATCTTCTGTAGGAACTCCCTCGTCCTCTACACATTGTTGTACTCCTCCGTCATCAGGCATCATGGGAAGAATAACCGGATCCATGTCCTTTAGGTCACCTGAACTAAGCTGGTTCTTCTCTGGCTTACCAATGTCTTCTATACACTGATCTTCAAAGAAAATCACATTTCTTCTTCTCGGTCGGATCCCACAATCTATAACCGAATTTTTCATCACCGTACTCCAAGAACACACACTGCCTGATCTTCATATCAAGCTTGGACCTCTTGTCCTTTAGTACGTCAATGGATGCCCTGCATTCAAACACCCTACGATGACTGTACGGGAGATCTTTTCTAATCCACACCTTCTCAGGTACTTCTTCATTCAATGGGGTTGATGGAGACATGTTTATCAAATACACTGCCGTGTGCATTGCTTCTCCCCAGAACGTCTTGGGCAACTTCGCATGGGATAACTTCCATCTGATTCTCTCAACAATAATGTAATTCATTCGCTCACCCACACCATTATGCTGGGGGGTCTTGAGAACCGTCTGTTCATGCCGTATACCTAGGAACTTACAATACTCATGAAAGTCACCGATGTATTCACCACCATTGTCAGTGCGGATGCACTTCAATGATCTACTTATCTCTCTCTATCATAGCATGAAACAATTTAAACACACCAAAGACCTCGTCCTTAGATTTCAAAGCATAAACCCAAACTCTCCTAGATGCATCCTCTATAAAAGTGATAAAATACAATGCCCCACCCAAGGTTTTTGTCTTTATAGGACCACAAACATCAAAATAAACCAAATCTAATGCACTTTATTAACATGAGAAACAGATTTAACAAATGAAACTCTATGCTATTTTCCTGATAAACAATCAATACAAGTTTTGAGAGGTATACCTGTTACGTCTAGAAGGAGCCGCTTCCTCGTTAGTAGTTGAAGCCCTTTTCACATGTGGCTTAGACGCCTGTGCTACATGTCAATAGCTGAATCTTTCGCTGCGTTCAACTCACTCTTGCATACACTGACACTTGCCTTGTAAAGGGTGCAACACTTCTTTCATCTGGATATGATCAACGAATCCTTGATGAGCTTCCAGTGCCCACTAGCAAACTGACTTTCATAGCCATCATCATCCAGCCTTCTCGTTGAGGTTTAGGTTAAGGAGTGGTGTGGTAAATCCATCCAAACACAAACAATCTTATCCACATCACATTCATTCACACATAAATACATATAAGCTTAACATCATAAACAAAAATACATAACCTAAACCTTAACCTAAACCTGAAACCTGAAACCTAAAACCTAAAACCTAAACCTAAAACCTAAACCTTAACCTAAACCTAACCTATAACCTATAAGTTTAGGTTTAAGAAATCGGGTTCGAGATCGGGTTTAGGTTTAGGTTTTCAAGTTTAGGTTTAGGTTTAGGTTTAGATTAGGGAGTTGAGATTAGGATTAAGTGTAGGTTTAGGTTTAGGGATTTGAGAATACGTTAAGGTTTAGGTTTAGAAAATTGGGTTTAGGTTTAGGTTAGGTTATAGGTTAAGGTTTAGGAAATTGAGTTTAGGTTATAGGTTTAGGTTATAAGTTAAGGTTATAGGTTAAGGTTTAGGCTATATGTTAAGTTTTAGGTTTAGGTTAAGGTTATATAGGTTTAGGTTTAGGTTATAGCTAGGTTTTGAGATTTGAGAATAGGTTTAGGTTAAGGTTATATAAGTTTAGGTTTAGGAAATCGGGTTCGGGTTCGGGATCGGGTTTATGTTTGGGTTTTCAAGTTTAGGTTTAGGTTTTAAGTTATGGAGTTGAGATTAGGATTGGGTGTAGATTTAGGTTTAGGGATTTGAGAATACTTTAAGGTTTAGGTTTAAGAAATCGGGTTCGGGTTCGAGATCGGGATTACGTTTGGGATTTAAGTTTAGGTTTAGGGTATAGGTTATAGGTTTTGGGATTTGAGAATAGGTTTAGGTTATAAGTATAGGTTTAGGTTAGGGTGTAGGTTAAGGTTTAGGGAATTGAGTTTAGGTTATAGGTTTCGGTTATAGGTTTTTGGTTAAGGTTTAGTTTATAGTTATAGGTTTTAGGATTTGAGAATAGGTTTAGGTTAGGTTATAGGTTAAGGTTTAGGGAATTGAGTTTAGGTTATAGGTTATAGGTTTAGGTTAAGTTTTAGGTTCAGGTTATAGGTTTTGGGATTTGAGAATAGGTTTAGGTTTAAGTATAGGTTTATGTTAGGTTGCAGGTTAGAGTTTAGGTTATAGGTTTAGGTTATAGGTTATAGGTTTAGGTTAAGGTTTAGGTTGTAGTTATAGGTTTTGAGATTTGAGAATAGGTTTAGGTTATAGGTTAAGGGTGTGGTCCCTGCAAATACAGATATAAACACAGCCTGTCCCAATGGCCAGGCCACTCCAATATTGTCCATAGGAAATGGACAGCTTAATCATGGTCATAACAGCGGTTCCCACCTTCTAGGGACCCCCACTCAACATCCGGATAGCTTCGACGCATATCCAGGTCTGCTCCATCAATTTCGAGTAAATACAGATATAAACACGGCCTCTCCAAATGGCCAGGCTACTCCAATGCTATCTATAGGAAATGAACAACTTTATGATGGTCATAACAGTGGTTCCCACCTTCCAAGGACCCCCGCTCATCATCCGGATAGCTCTGACGCACATCCGGGTTTGCTCCAACAAATTCGAGCTAATACATAAACACGGCCTGTCCCAATGGTCAGGCCACTCCAATGTTGTCTATAGAAAATGGACAGATTTATCATGGTCACAACAGCGGTTCCCACCTTCCAGCGACCCCCGCTCAACATCCGGATAGCTCCGATGCACATCTGGGTCTGCTCTATCAATTTCGAGCAAATACAGATATAAACATGGCCTGTCCAAATGGTCAGGCCACTCCAATGTTGTTCATAGGAAATGGACAGCTTCATCATGGTCATAACAGCGGTTCCCACCTTCTAGGGACCCCCGCTCAACATTCGGATAGCTCCGACGCACATTCAGGTATGCTTATTTAAATAAAGTGGATTATTAAGATCATTTAAATAAAATTAGGTCCAATCAACAATCTGACCTGGATGATTCTGTTAGCATTGTTGACGGCACCTTGAAACTTGTTTAAATTCAGGTTGCAATCTGTGGCCAATGATGTTAGTTGTCTTTGTGTGAAGTTTCGACGATTTCTGCATCAAACCCAGCGAAAACAGCCCTAATGATAAAGAACATTTCTTTCCATGAATTCATTATCTCTCTCTCTTTTAATTTTTTAACTTTCCATTACAATAATAACTACTTGAAATCATGGCGTTTTCTCGAGATAGAAGTCCAATCCATCCCAACTAGTGCACCTGTTAGGACAAGCAATTCAAATAACATCCTACAACACATTTAAATGCCTAATCAGTCTAACTCCTGTCTTGTATATTGAATGCCTAATGTACAGTCTCTTGAATTGGTGCAAACCATACCTGAATTGAGTGTAATTGAGTGTAATGAATCAAAGAATGAAGAAATTCGACAAGTAACTACATACAAGAAAGATAAAAGATATGCATATCTGGAGTACTGTTATTCTCACATTACTGTGAGAGAGTAGGGTTTCATCATATATATTGATCAACCTAAGGAATTTTATGATCATATAAAGCTGAGGCATGCATGCAAACCAAAAAAGGTACTCCATAATCTAAAACAAGCATCTAAAGCTTGGTTACAAAAGTTAGAGAATACTTTCTTCAAGTGATTTTATTTTCCCTTTTACTAATACATTCACTTTTGTGAAGAAATATATAAATGAAACTTTGTGTTGTTGACATAGATAATTTGATCATCACAAGTGGTGTTGTAGGATATGTGAAAATTTTGAAAAATCTCTCTCAAAATTTTAAGATAAAGGATTTTAAAGACCTTCAATACTTTTTAGGTAAGAGTGTTATCAATTTTGATCCTTTGAAAGAAACTCATTGTTAGCTTAGTTGTAAAGTTTGGTTTATTGTGAAACAAAACCAATTGCAACCTCATTGGAAGGGCTCAAAAGCTAAGGATGATAGATAGCTACTGATGGATGCAAGTGCTTTGAGAAATGGTTGATAAGATAGTATATTAATCATTAATCATCCAAATTTGGCATGTCCAATTGAAGTCATCAATTAGTTCATGTAAGAAGTGATGACACCACATATAAATACAATACAACAGATCTTCAAATATGTGACAACAACCATTAACAAAATCATATATTACAAGTAGCTACTGCTGTTTAACAAACAAAGCAGTTTCTCTCAAACAAGCATAATAGGATGCCTCACAACCAAAACATTAATAAATAAATTAATTAATGACAGCAGTCATAGCACATACCATGGAGTTCCATCTCTACAAGTTCCAGTAGATCTGGATCATCAACAGCATCAACCTTATTCAGAAAGCACACAAGTGATGGCACCCCTACCTGAATCAATGCAAAAAAAAAAAGATGAAGAAGAAGGTGGAGCGCACATGCACACATCCCCCATATGCATGGTGCACATGTGCGCCCAACACAGCCAAATGTAAGAAAACTAGATAGTAGTTCACGAATACAAAAGCGGCCCCACCACCACAAGGTATCACGACCATTAACCCTAAAAAAGAAGAAGAACAACAAGAAGAAGAACATCAAAACCTCCAAATTGGTCCAAAAAATCAAGAAATCCAAAAAAGTTAAAGAAGTGATTTCTTAGGAAAGCCCTAATCCTTTTCCCATTATAGAGTTTAGGAATTAAGAATAGGTTTGGGTTCGGGTTCGGGTTTAGGTTTAGGTTTTCAAGTTTAGGTTTAGGTTATAGGTTTTGGGATTTGAGAATAGGTTTAGGTTAATGTTGTAGGTTATAGGTTTATGTTAATGTTGGGGTAAATTCCTGTGATTGGGATTGGGAAAGCCTAGAAACGATTTCCAGTTAGAAATTCCAGCATTTTGCATTGTTTTTTTTTCCTAGCCACAAGTTCAATTGGAAATTCCAAGCAAATGGATTCCTTCCCAACATAGAATTCCAGTCACTTCTTTCAATTTTTTTTTTTATAAATAGGTACCTGCACCATAGAATTCCTTTCAATTCTTTCCCAGTATCCAAACAAATTTTATGGATTCAACAACATCACATTTCCCATGCCCAAATGTGACAAATAGAATCTTTCTCCAAGGATTTGGCTTCCTACAAAATGAAGTCTTTATGCCCTTTGAAGAAAAAAATTTTGCATCCATACAAAAATGCCACTGAATAGTATATACAATATCAAATTTCAAGATTTATATTTTCAGTAAGCAAGTGATATTGAGAAGAAATCTTTACTTGAGAATGCATATAGCTCATTCCTTGAGTAAAAGAACCCTGATGAGCAATCTAGAAAATTCATTTACCACCGAAAAAATCAGAAGACATTATGATAAGCTCATGCAAATAACACTCAAATTTACTATAACCATGTGATGTGAACATCATAAAAAATAAATAATAATAAAAAATCATAAGGGTCTATTAAATTCCACCTAGTTGCTAGGGCTAGGCTGCACTACAACCACATCCTTTTTGCCAAATCCATCGCCAGCCTTGGCAGGTCCTTTAGTATCACCCTATCAAAAGTTCCACTTAAAGAATTATATATATATATATATATATATATATATATATATATATATATAAAACCTAAAGCATATACCCAAACCTGTGTATAACCAAAAAAGAAGACGATGTAAATTTTGGTAACCTCCAGCTACAATGGCAAATCCATCCCCAAAAATCAATACAAAAGAAAACAAAAGGGTGTCAGTTTAAACTCCTAAAACCTCAAAATGCATGTAACTTTTACCAATTAAAAAAATGAAGACCAATATTACTACTCTTCTCCATTAAAAAATAACATCAGACTTCTTCCCATTGCACACAGGACCATTGGCTATATATTACTTGCAATCGATCATCAATAGGACAATCAACAAAAAGAAAAAAAATTATAATATAGAGACTAAATGTAAAAGAGTATGGACAAACAACCATTTGTTGTGTCACCAAGAGCATGGACATGGAAGCCATGGAGCCTAGGTTTAAGACCATAAAGGCTTCCGGTCACTGTAGTTGGGCCATGTCCTTCCTAAGTGAAGTACGCAATGCCACTAACTCCCTCCTTGCTATTAAGAACAGCAATAGCCTTCACCATTGTTATATGTGTTCTCAAAAATCTTAATCCTTGATATACTTTCCCTAACTGCATATTCTTCATCTGATGACCAAAAAAATTCCAATGCTGAACCAAAGGATCTATTTCTCCAAGCCAAAGCTGTATATATAATGTATTCTCCATCCCCACAAACCACAACTGCACCTCCCATTTGGGTTGTGTTTTAAGCTCTGGATAAGAAATATATAATCAGAACAACAACACCCAGCCACCCAATCAATATATATTGTCCAGAAACCATAGACGTACTGCAATCTAAAAAGTATCAACAAGCATTTAGATCAATTACAAAACCAGAAAGCAAAGATAAGTTGGCATGTAGCCTTTCTGGTAGCTACAGTATTTCTGTTCTACCAATTAGGAGTAATTCCAACAGCTTTTGTCCTGATGATGGAACAAAAAGACCCCATGCTATGGTTTTAGTTTTCTAGGGGTAAGGCTAGTAGCTTGTGTGAGTGCTAACTCTTTCATTAACAACAAATATGATAAAAACATATATTAAAAACATTCAAGTCAATGGCACTTAACAAAAATTGTATGTCAAAGTCAATGGACTAGGATCTAGTGTTTCCTACAGACCATCAATGGCATACAAGTCATCAATCACTCAACAAAAGTATGTTTACAGATTGGAAATGCCACACTTTCATTCCTTGTTAACTTCAGCTATGTTAAATAAAGAAAAAAAATCCCAGTAATTAATTTGATTCCCGAGTTCTCATCTGAATCCAAATGCACTTTGGTGCATGCTGTGATAGTTCAACCACAATGATCAACCAGATCTCAGCCCGTGCAATTTAAATGTTAGGTGGGATTGTAATATGATGGTTAAAAAGATGAGAAAGGCATCAAACAAGACTAGGCAAACATCTTGAAAATCACTCTCAAGAGAAAAATAAAGTTCCCTTTCTCATCAACAGCATTCGTAAGTTACAGTTGACATAGACACAAAACACATCTCCATCTTTTATGGTTCTAACACAAATTTTCCAAACCATCTAATCTAATCTTAACTCTTTTTTTATTAAGGACATCTAATCTCAACTCTTGAAAGGACTGCTAAAACAATCTCTCTCTTTTTTCTTACAATAAACCAAGAATAAACTGATTTTCATAGTTAAAAGGACTGCTAACTGATACCTTGGGTTTCCAATAATTTCAGATATCAAGACTAGTTAAACTTGTGACTTAAGTTTCACCATTGTTATATGTCCTTCCTAAGTGAAGTACACAGTACCACTGTTTCACCTCTATTGGGGGAAGCACCATTAGAGGTGAAACAGGGCTAAGTCCAGCAGGTCAGTGGACTGATTTTTGAGACCCAAGAGGTTATTCTTTGGACATGGCATCCTTACCTATATTGATGATGATGATGGGGTCCATGATGAAGAGATGTTTATAATCTAGGTCTAGTTGAAGCATTTCTTCAAACATGTAGGGGGCCATGTTCTGAAAGTGTACATGACATAATTGAGAATATTGGTTGAAGCATTTCTTCAAACATGTAGGAGGGCATGGACAACGGTGGACATGGCTACCACTACCATGGCTATTGCCCAATATCTGGCCATCAAAAGAGGAAAATAGAGAAAGAGAGAGTACCTTTGAGTGCCTCGAAGAGAATGAGCTATGGTCCTTGATGCTCATCGTTGAGAAAGAGAGAGTACCCTCGATCCGTGGGAATGATCTTCGGATTAGATGCTGGACATCCAAACCAAAAAAAAAAAGAAGAAAAGATGCAAGACATCAATTTTCTTGGCCATTAACCACTGACCGTTGATTAGGGTCCTTGATTGGTCACCGTTGATGACCACATCCGCAGGTTGCCGGCCCTACTCGATCTGTAGCTCTAGATCTGATCTAAGAACCCGATAATGAGAAGAAAGGAAGAGAAATAAAAGAGAATGAGATTTGGAGGTAGTATGAGAGATTGAATATCCAAATCCAAGATGGGACAAGCACACGAGAAGAGAGACTTGAGAAAGGGAGAGTGCACGCACGTCAAAAGAGGAAACAAAGAGAGGGAAAAGAAAATCAGGGGCTTTTTTTTCCTTAGATAGGCGCGCGTTTGGGGATAGGGCGCGTTTGGTCGGTTCTCTGTGGGCCTAACCATGATGTATGTGTTTCATCCCTGCTGTCCATCTATTTTTTCATTTCATTTTATGGTATGAGACAAAAAATGAGGTCTATCCCAATCTCAACTGGACCACATTATAGGAAACAGTGTTGAACGAGCGTCGACCATTAAAAACCTTTTGGGGGCCATATAAAGTTTTGGATCAATCTGATTTATTTTTTCCCTTCATCTGGGCCTGTATGACCTAATCAACAGATTGAATGTCAAATAAAAAGTACAGTGGGCCTTAGGAGGGTTTTAATGGTGGATATCTAATCACTATTGTTTTCATGTGGTGTAGTCCACCTGAGATTTATATCCCTCTCATTTTTGGTATCAAGCCCTAATTTGATATGTAAAAATGGATGGACGGCATGGATGAAGCACATACATCATGGTGGGACCCATAGAGCACCGACCACCAGCCACGGGTCTAGTGTTAGGGGGAGTAGCCAATCCGTTTCCCTCTTGGACGCCATATAGTGACAACACCAAGTTTTGTGGGCCCCACTATGAGTATTTGTTATATCCACACCGTCCATCCATTTTGAGATATCATTTTAAGTCATGAGCCAAAGAATGAGGTAGATAAAAATCTGTAGTGGACCCCACCATAGAAATCTTAGGTGCACTACACCACATGAAAATAATAGTAATTGGATATCCATCATTAAAATCCTCCTAAGGCTCACTATACTGTTTATTTGACATCCAATATGTTGATTAGGTCATAAAGGGCCAAATGAAGGGAAAAAACAAAAATCAGCTTGATCCAAAACTTTTGTGGCCCCAAAATGGTATGACATCTAATATTATACTGTTTATATTTTTTTAGATGTCTTCACATAGTTTTAGATGGTATGACCTACTTGAGTTTCGTATACGGATGATTTTTGAGATATCTCATAAGCTAAAGGGGAGACAACAAATGCATGGTGTTGATGTTCGACACACATCATGATGGGCCCCACAAAACTTACATTAATTCTTAGGTTCTCAGGGTGTTAATAAGTTAGGTCACAATTTATATTTGGCCCATTTTACATGTCTGGTCCATTCACTCTATTTTACTGATCATTACCCTCAATTTGACTAGTTACTTGCCTTGATCATACCACATATGAGAAAGATATTGGGCAAACAAGATTGATCAACAATTTCAGTGAAATTTGATTTAAACATCTAAGTTATTTTCTCTTCAATCTGAACTGATTAGATTGTCTAAAAATGATTAAAGGTTCAATTAGTGGATGTGCCTAATAATTTAGTAATTTTATTTTGTCTCATGCCATAAGATAATCTTTAAAAATAGATGGACGACATAGATTAAACACATACATCATAGTGGGGCCCACACAGCACCAACCACCAGCCATTGGATGGTGTAGGGGGAGGAGCCGATTTGTTCCCCTTATTTGTGGTGTAGTCTATTTAATCTTTGAATATGATTCATTTTTTAGATAATTTTATAAAATGATCTCGAAAAATGGATGAACAGTGTGAGTTTATCCTAAATTTTCGGTAATGATTTCCACCGTTGATACCTTCCTTGGGCCCACAGTAATGTTTATTTGTCATCCAACATGTTCATCAAAAAGATATGAATGAAAGGAAAACATAAACATCAGCCTAAATGTGGGCCACACCGCATAATATAATGGAGAGGGGTTTCCTTAAAACATTCATAATCATATATTGAGCCTGCTTAAATGTGATTCACATATCCAACCCACTCATTATGTGTGTCCCACTTGGTTGAGGGGTTAGACCAAGTTTCAACTGCATCCAAAACTCATGTGGGCCCCACCAAGTGCTTTTATATTTTTTAGGATGTCTTCAATTAGTTTTAGATGGTATGGCCCACTTGAGTTTCGTTTACTGATGATTTTTGAGATATCTCATAAGCTAAAGGGGACACACCAAATCCATGGTGTTGATGTTCGACACACATCATGATGAGGCCCACAAAACTTACTAACATCAATTCTTAGATTCTCACAAGGTCAATAAGTTGGGTCACAATTTTGACCAAAATATTTGACCCATTTTACATGTCTAGTCCATTCACTCTATTTTACTAATTATTACCCTCAATTTGACTAGTTACTAGCCCCGATCATACTACAGATGAGAAATATATTGGGCAAACAAAATTGATCAACAATTTGAGTGAATTTTGATTTAAACATCTGAAGTTATTTACTCTTCAATCTAAACTGAGCAGATTGTCCAAAAATAGTTAAAGGTTCAATTAGTGGATGTGCATAATAATTTAGTAATTTTATTTTTCACAGATAAATTTCAATTTCCTTTTAAAAATAACATTTTTTTTTTCAAAACGTATATTTTTTCTCTTTTAACAAAATATCATTTTTATTAAAAAATATTTCAAAAAATATTTAAAATACAAATTCTGAATTTTTATTTTCAAAATCTCAAAAATTTTCTCATATTTTAATTTTTTCTCAAAAATTTCAAATTGTTGATTTTTTTTTTCTTCAAAAGCATCATTTTGTTCTCAAAAATTTTCTCAAACATTGTTAAAATTTTTAAACTTCTCAATATTCTTTTTCATGTGATATTACAAATCATTTAAATATTACCTTTCAATTATATATATATATATATATAAAATTTCTACTCATATGATATAAAAACTATATATATATACACACACACACACACACACACACACACACACACACATTTTTATCGACAAAAATTTTTAAAAATTAATACATTTTTACATTTTTAGGAAAAAGATTTAGGAAAAACACTTTTACCGACAAAAATTTTCGTCGGTAAAAGGCTTACCGTGAACATTTCCAGGATAGCGTGAATTTTTTTTTGTTAAAATTCAAAATACCCTTTAGCGATTTCGTCGCTATAGGTGGTTTTTTAGCTACGAAATTTCGTAGCTAAAAGTAAACCTTTCAATTTTTTTCAAAAATTGTTTACAGCCTTTAGCGACGAACATTTTCGTATCTAAAAGTCTCATCCAAGTTTTTTAGCTACGAAAATTTTCGTAGCTAAAAGTAAACCTTTTGATATATTTGAAAAATTGTTTACAGCCTTTAGCGACGACAATTTTCGTAGCTAAAAGTAAACCTTTCGACTTTTGTCAAAAATTGTTTATAGCCTTTAGCGATGAAAATTTTCATAGCTAAAAGTCTCATCCACGTTTTTTAGCTGTGAAAAGTTTCGTAGCTAAAAGTAAACCTTTCGATTTTTTTCAAAAGTTGTTTACAGCCTCTAGCGACGAAACTTTTCGTAGCTAAAAGTCTCATCCAGGTTTTTTAGTGACGGAACTTTTCGAAGCTAAAAGTCTCATCCACGTTTTTCATCTATAAAAAATTTCGTAGCTAAAAGTCTCATCCACGTTTTTCATCTATAAAAAATTTCGTAGCTAAAAGTAAACCTTTTGATTTTTTTCAAAAATTGTTTACAGCCTTTAGCGACGAAACTTTTCGTAGCTAAAAGTCTCATCCATGTTTTTTAGCTACGAAAAGGTTCGTAGCTAAAAGTCTCATCCAAAATTTTTGTAGCTAAAAGTAAACCTTTCAATTTTTTCAAAATTTGTTTACAGCCTTTAACGATGAAAATGTTCGTAGCTAAAAGTCTCATCTACATTTTTTAGCTACAAAAATTTTCGTAGCTAAAAGTAAACCTTTCGATTTTTTTGAAAAATTGTTTACAGCCTTGAGCGACGAAAATTTTCAAAGCTAAAAGTCTCATCCACGTTTTTTAGCTACGAAAATTTTCATAGCTAAAAGTAACTTTTCGAATTTGTTTGAAAAATTGAAAACAACCTTTATCGACGAAAATTTTCATCGGTAAAAGTGACTTTTAGCTACGAATTTACAATTTCATCGCTAAAAGTAAACTTTTAACAACGAAAATTTCTTTTGTCATTAAAAGTGACTTTTAACGACGAAAAAAAGTTTCGTCACTAAAAACCCTCTTTCTTATAGTGAGACATGGTAGGAAAAGAGCCTCTGTTTGAGCTCTAAACCGAGCTGAAGAACAGCCCAGGATTAGGCCGCGTGTTGAGCTGAAATCGGGGCTGAGAATGGGACCCAAACCAGGACTGAAAACGTCCTTCCAAACTACCCTCAATAAGGGCCCGATATCATGTGAAAGCAGGCTGGGAACCAAGCTTGATATTAGCCGAAACTACACCTTAAAACTAGATGACTTCTCATGTCACGCCCCAAACTCGAAAACCGGGCTCACAAAATTTTCGATCACCGAATCCGGCGCCGACAGCCTCCATAGTACCCCATTCTCGGCTCCCAGCGCCCATTCACCAGATTCTGATCCTGGGATGCTATGAGGAGGATTTTCAACGTCAATTTGATTATAATAAGCATAACCAAAGGCATAACCCACAAACAATAACCAAAAACTCCATCACATTTCCACTATGATAAAAAACTTTACAAGTACAATGAACATAAAGGGAAATACAATGATAATGGACAAAAACTCCAAGATGATCTGCTATGCGCTCCTACCTCAGCGCTGCTGCGGTCCAACGTCACCTGCATGCAATGGTTGTGCATAAGCTTATAGAAAGCTTAGAGGATGGTAAAAGTGTGTGCGTAATGTAGTAATACAGTTATGCAGTATCAGAGTAATGCGGAACATGCTGATGAATTCATGAATACAGTTAGCTGTACCAAGGTTATGCGATGCAAGGCATGAATGATGTCAGCCGTACCAAGGCCATACAATGCGAGATACAAATCAAGCATACGAATCCTCATCTAAGTCCACATATCAATACAACTCAACTCTGGAATATCATCGGGGTCTAGTACACTCCAAACTAGATTGTCGCCCCATCGGCGCAATAAGGCAGTGGAAGAGACGTCACTATCCGCTTGCTAATATCGGGCTCAGCTCGTCGATAGCGGACTCATTCCTCGAGCTGGTCAAACTCAGCTTAGCTTTGCTCCCTCCTCTCGGGCGGGTAAGGTCGCACCCCCTTCCAACCGACCACGACACAGTGGAAAGCGTGACCTTCAGGTAATCGGCACTCGGCACTCATGTACCCACTCGGTTTAGAAATTGGAGCAACCTCCTGGTACCATAAGGGTTTATGGACTTTCACCCAGGGATATCTATAGCACCCCATGTAGAACAAGATATTCGGTATTCAATCCTGCAAACCACGATATGCCTATGGAGGCTATGACCCTGATGTCGCTAGAGCGTAAAGTAACCATGTCACACAATGCGGAATGTATAAATCACACTATTCAGTTATGCAGTAATCCTACACGTATCACGCGCTCATGTAGGCAACTCCCCTTACCAGGGAGTCCATAACAATCTACCCAATTGTATGTGCTATGATCAATCACTCATCTCATCACAAGCATGCAGATGATGCATATGAACATGTATCATGATACTATGTTGACACATACTCAAAAATCAGAACCGATAATAGGAATCGATAATCAGAATCGATCAATCACATACGGCGAATGGGGCCCACTTATTTGGGTTAACCCACGCAGAGAATAAGCCTAACAAGGCCTAAGGGAAGGTCACAATGAGGACATCTAACTATCATTGCCCATCAATGTGGACATCTAACCAACATTGCTCCTAAGGAGTGGCCTACATAAAGAATTCATACATAATGCAATGACCATATATACATCACATTGGGCCCCACTCATGGGCCTCACATACATTGCACCGGGCTGATTGGATGGGCCGATCAAATGGGCCGATTCAAATGGGCCAAATCAAATCAAGTGGGCCCATTTAGAGCATAAATGGGCCACATATAATCAAATAGGCCGCACCGATGGGCCTCTCATGTGGGCCTCATATACAACAAATGGGCCACGCTACTTGGTCCTCGTATGCACCAAATGTGCCACAAATCTGGGCCTATCAATACAAACAGGTGGGCCTCTCCCATGGGCCACATGCATCATGATGGGCCTCATGGATGGGCCGTACCAATGGTCCTCAAGTGGCTTGGACCATATCAAAATAATTTCAGTAGTGGTAGGTGTAACATATGTACATTGTACACTATAAATCCATGGGGCTCATGGCCTATCAATGAGGACCAGCACTACTCAAACATTTTCCATATAAATCAGCACCTTCCAAACTTGTCCAAGTGCATCAGCACCATCCAAACACTATCAAACAGCGGGTCCCACCATCAGGACGGTTGGGATGTAGATATTCATCACGTGGGACCCATGGAACTTGCTGATGTTAATCACCACGTGGGTCTCACCATATGGAAAACTTGAAAGTACACGTACATCACGTGGACCTGCAGAGCTTGCTAGCTTAAAAGAGCTACTATACGTGCAGCCTTGCTACTTCCCTTTTTTTTCTTTTTCTTTAAAACAAAACAGAGGTGGGTCCCACGTAGGGTCCACCACAACAGGTATATATATATATTAGATTATATATATATATATATATATATATATGACGTCCAGGGCCTGGACTGTCACATATATCAGAGAGGGCCCCACACGAGGGGGTGGGTCCCACAGTCTAAGGACGGTGGACACCACACGCAGCATGTTGTGGCCCACCACACCATGGATGGTGTGGGTGGGTCCCATGGACCCCACCGCCTGCACACACTTCACTGTCAGCCGCCTGCACTAAGGAGTCAAGCCAAGACCTCAGCGTTGCAACGAGGTATCTTTCACTCAGCCTACCACTGGAGCTATGGATTTGGGTGTGCACACGCACCAAGGAGGGCCCCACACGGACGTGGGTCCCACCGTCCAGGGGTGGTGGACGGTCTGGATAAAGCACATACACCCTGGTGTGGCCCATCTAAAAGGATGGACGGCGTGAATGGGCCCCATGAACCCCACTGTCAGCACCCCCTCACGGCTAGCACACCCACTGTCAGTACACCACCACTGTCAGTTAACACTTTACTGTTAGCACACCCAAGGTCAGTCCACACCTCACTGTGATACATTTCCAGCGTCCCTGGACGCTAGACTGGATACAACACAGGCATCATGGTGGGTCCCACTTGGATGTGGCCCACCATATTTGGATTAGTTTGATATTTGTGTTTCTTATCATCTAGGCCTACCGGATGACCTAGATAAAATGGATGGATGACACCGTTTAAAAGGCATGATTAAGGCGGGCCACACCATTTTGGATGGGTGGATAGGGTGGATGATTTCAAGCATCAAGGTGGGCCACAAGTCACCATACACAAGAGAGAGAGAGAGAGAGAGAGAGAGAGAGAGAGACATCGGCGAGGATGGAGGGGCCCCGCTACTATGGGCCCCTCTTTGATATAAAGCCTACATCAAGGTGGGTCCCACCACAAGTGGGCCCTTAAATCACAAAATAAAATAAATAAGTGGAGATCCAAGATCACCCACCGTTCCTTCTTGCTCCCTAGGCTTCTTTTGCTCCTTAGCTTTGATCCTAATGGAGGAGATGGAGTTTGGATGGTTGAGATGGGAGATGAGAGGGTAGGAAGTGGGTCACACACAAAGTTCTGTTGGAGTTTAGAAAGGGCTTGGACGTATGGTATTTTGGTTGCTTGGAAATGAGTTTGAAAAATGAGAGAGTGAGGGCCGTAAAGAGAGAGAGAGAGAGAGAGAGAGAGAGAGAGAGAGAGAGATGGATGTGTAAGAGACTTTTTTTACTTTTGTGGTAGATGGTGTAAGAAAAGTATGGGTGTGTAAGAACCTTTTTGACTTTGGGGGTTGCTTGGGGAAGGGTGTGAGGTGAGGTTGATGCGATTAGTTGATGGGTTGAAGGATGTGACAAGTTGTAGAGATTCTCTCAGAATTCATACGCGCGACGTTTTTTTCGAACCGAACGCGAGCCACATCTCCTAGCCTGGGTATCGCCTCGGCGCGCGAGACATGGCATCGGAACCGCAGCGACGGTGTCGTTGCTAGGGTACAAGTCTTGGGTTGAGTCGACTCAGGTTGACGGTGTGTGACTCAGGATTGCGCACAAATACCGGTTAAAGGTCGAAGGTTGCCGAAATTTGATTAGAAAAACCGCGGAAGTCTACGAAATGGTATGGTCTAGGATACGGGGCTTACATCTCAGCCCGAGAATAGCTGAGAATACACCTCAAGAACAACTGCTTTTTCAGCTCGAGAATGGCTGAGAATGTACCTTGAAAACAGCTGATGTTTCAGCTTGAAGGGAGCTGAGATTCAACTTAGAAATAGCTGGATATTCAACTCAAACAATAGCTGAAGCGTTCAACTGAATGTAGCTGGAATTTGGGCCTAATACAACCTTCAGCCAGGCCACGGACCGAGCTCCAAACGGCCATCATGATGGGCCACAACCTGAACAAAAATCAACTTCAGTTGGGCCACCATTTCGAGTCAAAATGGCTCATAGATGGGTCATGGAATCAAGCTGTAGACGCCCTCAACTTGGGTCTAAGGCTAGACTGAAATCGGCCCAAACTCTGGGCCTTGGAACATCTCATTAGGCCTCACATAATTGCACCCTGCAGTAGCGTGTTTGTGATACAGAGTGTATTTACAAGCAGAGACTGGAAAAGGGTGGTAAATGCATGGATTTGACGCTCCAGGAACACCAAGGCAAGGAACGGACTCTAGAAGACCAAGAGCAACGGAATTATACACCAGGGGTCCGCAGAAATCGAGGAATTGAAGCTCAAGTGACCTGAAAAGTGTCCAGAATGCAAGATCATAGGGTCCCCACCATCTGATCAGTTCGAAACTTCATACGTGGCCTGAGGACCATAAACAAACCGTACATGTCAAATCTCAGCTCCCGGATCCCTGTGGAAGTGGCTCAATAGACACTTTAGCCACTAAAACTGTGATTTGGGGCCCACTTGCTATCTGGATGTGCCTCAACTTCGCCCTCCACGATTGAAAGGATATGAGAAAAAAGATGAACGGAACAGATCTTGCATATACATCCAAGTAGACCCCACCTTGAGTGGCATGCACATCCAGCGCATGCACACTCGCTGTGCACCGGAAGAACTGGACCGGTCAGCAGGCGCTGACTCGATCCATCTCCTCAACAGAGACAGCGGGCGGACGCTGTTCATCCGGTTTCACGTAGTGGGCCCCATCAATCGCGGTTTTCGATGATCAGAACCGTCCATATGCTCTGAAAGGTGACCAACACCGTTGCCTAGCTTTCCTTTTTGGCCCATGCACACGCACAAAGGCAGAGTACCTGATAAACGTCAGATGGACGGCGGAGTAAGCAAACTTGTGGACCACACCGATTCGCTCCAAAAGATACTTATTTCCGGATAGTTTTTCGTCCTGAACCTAGAGAACGGAATGGATTTCTCAAAATACATCACTGTGGGGTCCACCGACCATCACAGCGCTCAACGCGCAGGCTCTGTTTCGCAACAGAGCCTGCGGTGGATCGTTGTGGGCCACTCTCTGAGGTGAATGGGTCAATCGGGACCGTCTAGTGGATTCCAAAGAGGCTTGGGACCATCACCTAGGTGGAGTTTTTTTTGGAAGCAACATATAACGGATTTCGATTGCCGAAACTCATGAAGGACGACGGAATACAGTGTCCAGTGGGCCATACAAGAACCTACAAAAATCACTCTCTCCTGACTGGATTTCCACGAGGATTCCAATGGACGGCGGGGATCTCGTTGACAGTCTCGATCGTGGGCCTCATCAAACATCAGCGCAAAGCAAGATGCGCAGTTACGCGAACGTCTGATCGTGTCCCAGCAGCCCAGGAACGCAAAAGAGGCAAAGTCCCACCAGGAGTCTGCTGCGAATGGAGAGAAGCAGAGGCGGACAACTGCATAAGAGGGAGAGGCTTTGGGACGTAGAGGGCATCCGATCAAGTGGGAAGTTTGGGAGGAGCCGTGGAGGCCAAGAGAAAAGCAGAAGGCTGCATGTGGAGTACACCGCTGGTTTCTCTGCTGCTGGAGACAGGGAGCAAGAGGATCGGTTCTTGAGCAGGAGCAAGGAAGAAAGAAAGAGGAGAAAACGTGAAGTTTTTTTTTTTAGTTTTTTTTTCCCTTTCGTTTCCTTTCATTTATTTCTTTCATTCTTGTTCTCTTCTTTCTCGTTTTATTTCCTATTTACTTTGAATTTAAGCCCAAACATGAGTGGCTAAACCTCTTAGCTAGGGCTAAGAGGTGAAGCTTGTAGTGAGATGGGAGACTCTAATTGCTGGGTTAACTATTTAATCGGGAATTGAACTTGATTATGGTTTAATTATTAAGGGAATGTTTGTAGTTTTTAATGGTCTATTGTGACTGAAATTACAATGGGTCTGTGATAGCTTTGAGCATGTTCCTTTTCTCCTTTTCATGTTTATGAAGTCAGGAAGCCCTATTGTTCACCATCGTCTCATGGGCATGGTCGGATGACGGTACTCTGCCTAACTTTCATGGCATGTTGATTGATTGGTAATTAGATTAATTCTGTTGTTTGCTTTGTCTCCTGGGCAAGGTTTGGTGATGGAATCCATTCTAATTCATACACCTTTCATCTCTTGAAAAACCAGATCAAGTAAGTCCAGTTTGATTTCCATGATTCCTGATGCAGGAAAAAGATCTCCCTGATCTCTACGAGTGGATCCTCTGAATCCCTAGTTTTCCTTCCTTTGAATTACTTAAAGTCTTAGATAATTCTTCCACAATTATTCCTTAGTTTCTATTTGGTTTAGATCACATCTTAGTCTAGTTCTAGTTCTACTTGGTTTCAGACAACGTACAGGTATCAGTCCCTGTGGATTCGACCTCGGTCTTACCGAGTTTATTACTACATCACAACCCTGCACTTGGGGTGTGAACACCCAAACTCTGGGCCTTGGAACATCTCATTAGGCCTCACATAATTGCACCCTGCAGTAGCGTGTGGGCCCTACGTCAGATCTCAATGGGCCACATCGTCTCAAGCAGGTGGGCCATGCCACGTTCAAAAATGCGTGGGACCCACCATGGCAGCGTCTGGGGACCACGCCCCTGTATGAATTGAATATCCACGCCATCCGTCAATAGACATCCAGGCCCTGGACCTTTAAACCATTTAAATAATAAAATAGTATTTTCTATATATATATATATATATATATATATATACATAATTACACACACACACACACACACACAACTGGTCGGCCATACGTGTGGACCCACCTTAATGTATGGGTCTTACTTGCACCGTCCAGCAGGTCTGGACGGTGGGTACCCACCTTGAGCTTGTGTTTTGATCCAAGCCATTCATCTGTTTTGGCAGCAGATGGGGCCCCACCTTGATGTATTTATTGTATATCCACTCCATCCAGCCGAGGGCCCCACTTGCTGCACGTGTGAGATCCACCATGACCTATGTATTACATCCACGTTGTCCAATGATTGGACAGGTGTTGGTCGTATGGACGGTGTTGTGGACCATCGTAATGTATGTTTTGATCCACACCACCCATCTGTGTGGGCCTGGCCATGATGTACGTGTATTGTACATGTTGTCCAGTAGTTGGACAGGTGCTGACGATGCTGGACAATGCTTGGACAGCACTGATTTACATGTCTAATGTTTGGATAGTGCTGATTTACATGGACTATGTTTGGATAGTGCTAATCATCATTAGTGAGCCATGTGCCCCATAGAATGATAGTGTACCATACATGTTACACCTGTAACTATTGAAATGATTTTTGGTGTAATCCAAGCTCTCACTTGAGGCCCATCCCTGAGGCCCATCTTGATGTATTTGAGGCCCATCCGTTAAGGCCCACCTTGATGTATATAAGGCCAGGTCTAGGCCATTAGTTGGGACGAAAACCTAGAGGGCCTAGCCACCCTAAAGCAGGCCCAAATAACCTAACTTATGAGCCCTTCCTTTCCTCCATGCAAATTCAATACGTCGATTAGCTATAGTCTTGAAAATACTGTCTAATATGAACTCTTGGGTTGGAAACAAACCTAGGAAACCAATCACACAATGTTGAATAGCTGGTTGATCGCATGAATCTAAATCAAGGAAGGAGTTACAGGTAATGATTTTCTTCCCCTTGGGCTTTCCACTTCCAACTAGACTAGAAGTAGTTATTATAGTGATTTACTAGCTAGTTAGATTTATTATGTGGGTATAGTCTGCATTTGCTTGATATGCTTATTTAAATTGATTACTCCCATGCTTTATACTTGCTTAGATTGAATATGTTTATTAGATTATTCAAATCATTAAATTAGTTACTCATTTCCTGCACCATGTGTTAGCTCATTTAGTACATAATTATAACCTCAAGGAATACATGCGTTGCTCTCTATTTATTACTCATAGTATGATCCATGCTATTGTTATACACATTGTTAACAAAATTAGGGCTTGATCTTTTTCCCCGATCTTCATCTCATCAGTCATCAACTTGCAAAACAGTTTGTCGAACATGTTAATATGTTCAGATAGATCCGACCCTTCTGCCATTTTCATATTATAAAATTGATCACTCTTCAGAAATAGACGATTGATGAGAGATTTTGTCATATAAATACTCTTGAACTTCGTTAATAAATCTACAATAGTTGTCTCATCTATGACATTGTAAAGAACTTCATCGACCAAGCACAATTGAATTATACTAATTGTCATTTGATTAAGTTCATCCCAATATTCTTCCTTCATAGATTTTGGACGATGCGCTTTCCTAAGGAGTGCATACTGCAGCCCAAGATGAACTGAGGGCTTCCATCTTTAATCTCTATAGTTCAAACTTGTTTTTCCCCATGATTTTCTTTATTTCAAACTTCACATTTGATCCATTTAACGTCATATTTCAAATCCAAACTAACAAACCAACCTCACTTTGATACCACTTGTTGGAGATCTGACCCTATAGAAACACCTTAATTTGAATTGAAACAAACAAGAAGAAATAAAAATCCAAGCAAACACAAAGATAACACATAATTTTTATGTGGAAAACACTTGCGGGAAAAAACAACAACACAAAGTGACGATCAATCTATTATTTATAGAAGATTATAAGGATTGGACCCCTCTCTCTCTCTCTCTCTCTCTCTCTCTCTCTCTCTCTCTCTTAAAGGCTCTAAAAAATACCAAAAAAATAAAAAAAATTATAACTCTCTCTTTACCCTAACATAACTTACCTTAAAAGCCACATTTTCATGTGGAAATGTCAAAAATACCCCTTTAAGGGTCTACTAACACTTGGGCCTTATTAGCATGTGAAACACGAGTCATGTAAGCTCATGAAAGTGAATAAATCTATAGTCATTTTAGTGTCATAATTTTAACATGATGCATATAATGGTCCGACAAGCCTGATTTTGGAGTATCCTATTATCATGATGGAGCTTTCTTAGTGTGCGGATTAAATGATATACACACAAATTGGTGGGCTGCAAACAGGCATGAGAAGGTATATATGAATTCAAGTTGGGTTGGGTTAAGAGTCAACCCAATCCCAAATGAATCTCTAAAGGACCAAACCTAACATAATTTCCACCCAAAGTGCCCAACCTAAGCCCAATCCAAAGTTTATTCTCTATACTCGACTTAACCCAGTTGAACCTTACTGAGCCTAATAAAAATAGAATTTGCTCAACCTGAACCCAACCTGAATTCAAATTTAGCATTTTTTAAAACCCAAATCCTACCTAAGGACCTTGACAATCTAACCTAATCAGTCAAGTTCAGGTTGACCGGAGCTCAAGCTGCAGCTCTATGAGAGGGCTTGCGACTCTATTTTGGTAAGGATATGAGGAAGGTGCTTTGTTTCTTTGAATCTAATTTGGAATCTTATAAATATGGATGTATCAGGTCGTTAGTCTGTTTCAACTGTGTTGGTTTTCTTTTTTGAATTCATTTGTTACTTTTTATCAAAATAAAAAATAAAAAGATTAACCGGTAGAATGAGCTACTCCAGGTGCCCTTTAAAAAAAAAATACAATTCTAATTAATTGATGCATATAATAGAGATTTTTGGCTCAATATGTAAAACAAAAGGCTCACCAAAATAATAAAATAATAAAAAAGGTCAACTCTAACTCTAAAGGTAGATATTTGTCTAACAATAGCACGTAGCATAATCAAATCGGTTGATACCTATGGTGATTAGGCCACCAAGTTGCTTGGTCAATTGATCATTAGGTTGCCTTCTTAGTGACCTAATCACTAGGGATATCCTGTAACCCAATGTTATAGGATTTAATTAGACGATACGTGGTTGTCTAACATGAGACATGCAAAGCATGTTTGAAAGTTGTTCAATGGACTAAGTATTTGACCACAACAGTACGTGGTCTAATCAAATCACACCAAATCATGTCACGAAGGGTATCCACAGTGAGTTGGTCACCAGGCAATCCACTTCCAGTGGACACATTGGGGCAGAGAAAGTAGCAACAAATCCGCCGTGTTGGCAACAATCCCGGCATGTTGAAGATTGCCTCCTCATCCATGTATAACAGATTCTCCGGTGGCAAAAGCGTTACAATCTCTGCTGTGTCTGCATCATCGCTCGTATGATCAATTTCTATTTTGAAGTCCAGATTGCTATGGTAGCCTCAGCAGCAGCGAAAACTTGTGCTGTGGCAGCCACTGGAGTTGATGAAATTGACACAGGCGAATCAGCTGCTAAATGCTGTGGCAGCTGTACGAACATGAGACGCGCACACGGAGTCTAGGTTACTGTGTATTGCAGGCAGCGGCATGAAGAAGGATGGATGGCTGACTTTCTTCAGTTCTTGATTCTGCATTGAATGTTTATGAAGTAGCTCGCCAGCAGTTGCATCCCCATTAACTCCTAAAAGGCCTTCTTTGGTCTTTTGGAAACGTGTAGGGGTATTTTGATTTGTTTTTGACTCAGTGTTCGTTAGAGGAAGAGACAAATTCCTCGGCGATTTATATGGGCTGTTCATTTTATTTGATATGTTGACACCCATATGAGAAGTGAAATAGCTCACTTTTTATTGCAGAAGATCTCAACCATGTGCCTCATCAGATGGAATGCTCAGATCACACACTCGTGTTGCATAATGATGCATGCACCCTAGGTGTGGATTTGTGTGTCTTCCATGCGCTGTGGAGTTAGCAAATCAAGTGGTGTCAATGGGACTTATGGGTCTACGCAATGCCTTTTTGGTATGATGTGGCATGATGTCACATGATATCAGCCGCCAATATTTTCTTGGAATATTAATAATGCCTTTTCTACTTGTAAACGTGTGAAAATTTAAAAAAAAGAAAAAGAATAAAAGGCCATATTTCTCGCATTTGGAATATTTGAACAAGTCCAATTTTCCTATGCCGATCATAAAGATTTTAAAAAAGATTATATATTTAGCACCTTGGCAGTGCCTATGCAACTTGTTTTATAATTGGTCATCTATTGTTGGAACTTTAATCCAACCTTCCAACCTGGTTAGTAATTGAATGAATTTGAATTCGTTCGACTATTTTACTTGCAGACATTTAATGTTAGTGATGTTGATGAAAATATCCGGTTCGTCCTCTTCGACCTTCGTATACCTGCACAGGGAGAGGACAAAGGAGACCCTGGCTTGAGCAGGGGACCCTCCGATGCCAAAGTCAGGCCTGGATTCTGGGTCTTAAGTGTATTGAGGAGTTTTTTAGAGAGAATTCTTTTCCGTACCTCTCAAGGTGACAGGGGTCCCTCTTTTATAGCTGCTGGGCTGGGGCATTTAATCACACGAGAATTCTCTTCCTGATATTGTGCGCGGAATCTTCTCCTTGTATCACGGAGATAGGATCGTGCCCATCTCGAACCTTCATCCGATCCCGTGAGCTTTGGGGTCGGAGATCTTATCCCAAGATATTCGGGATAAGGCTTGATCTTGCGATGCTCGATCTGGTAAGGAGGTCCGCCCGACGCGCGCTCGGAATGCTGATGAGTCGTCCGAACCGACTCAACTTTTGTCTCGGTTCGCCGCATGCCCGGAATGCTGATGAGTCGTCCGAACCGACTCAACCTTTGTCTCAGTCTAGCGAATCATGCCTCGGATTTGGCACATCCTTTGGTGATCCGAAGCATTAAGTCTGAGTCTGCGGACTTGTACTTTTTGTCCCCAACAAGTGATAATGTGGACTAATCATGTAACTGCAAAAAATAGGCTTTTCTATTTGAGGCAAGTAGAAGATCACGATTTTAATTGGTCACCAACTAGAGACCACTTAAGGCTGATAGAATATTTGAGTATACATGCAGTATAGGCACTGATTGACTGCTTGAATGTATAGGGTCCAGTCGATGAGTTTCCACTTTTAAAAATAAATTGTAGCAGGAATAAAAATATACCATGCTGCACAAACCTTTTACATGATACTTTTGGGTTTTCAATTCTCGTAAGTGGGGCCATGGATGCTAACCCAAATCATTTTCTTGGATGGACGTTCATCCTAAAACTCCAAGATTGAAAGATCTTAGCCACTGGTACTGGGTCCTTTTCTTTAGCTGATTCCTGGTATTTCTTTTCATAACTGTGTTTATTTACAGGCCTTAAATTGAAAGTCACAATCAAATGAAGATTGCATAGTTTTAAAATTAGATGACTAGACTCGAAACTTGGTCTAATCAACTTGACTCGATAAGATTTTGAGCCAAGTCATTAGAAACTCACTACATCGAACCAGCTCTATGACTCGGTTAACTCAAACTGAGTCACTCGGTCTGTTCTCATTTTTAAATGGATACAACAAGACATGCAATTCATTTGCATCCTTGTATTTAAATTTTAATACTTATATTAAAAATCAATTATTATTCAAAATTCTCAACAACTTATTTATTAAATATAAAATTGAGTTGAATCAAATCTTCAGGTTAAATTGACCCGGTTGGACATTGAGTTGAATTTTGGGTTTTTGAACTATAGAAAAATGTAAAATTTTCTTGCTTCATTTCTTTCTAATCAAAATATTACAATTCGATTAGCTACATGTGATTGAGATTTTTGGACCAATATCGACAAAAATAAAAATAAAAATGTCAACCACAAGTCAAAGTGGGATATTAAACTTTAAAGGGGTGGGCCCCACCCTCTCTCTCTCAATGTCTTCCCGCTTCCGGATCAAATTGAGTAGCTCCATAGCGACACGTCAGCACCTACTTCAACGTCATCCCATGGGACATATGGAGGTGGAGAAAGCAGCATCCCCTCTGCCATGCTGGCAAGCAATCCCGGCATGTCGAAAATGGCTTCCTCATCCATGTACAACACATTCTCCGGTGGGGAAAGATTTACATGCTTCGCTGGGTCTGCTTCATTCCTTCTATTGATTTCAGATTTCAAAGGACGGAATGCTTCGGCAGCAGATTTCAAAGGACGGAATGCTTCGGCGGCCTCAGCAGCAGTTTTCTGAATGTCTTTAACACTGCCAGAAGCGGGAACGGGTAGAAGCCACACAGAGTCGGCGAAATTGAGACAGGCCAATCGGCCTCTAAGGGCCATGGCAGCCACATCATGGGCACGCGCAGCCATCTCAGCCGTCGGAAAAGTCCCGAGCCATATCCGCGTCTTCTTGTACGGTTCCCGCATCTCGCACACCCACTTCCCTCCATTCCTCTGTCGAACACCCTTATAGACGGGATGTCTTGTCTCGCGGAATTTCATCCGTCCAGCCCGCTTTTTAGGAGGACTGGTCTCGATGGTGGCGATCATCTCCTCATCCGAGATACCTTGATGGGTGCCACTGTAGGACGGTGTTGAGTACTCCGGTGGGCCATATGGTCGGAAATTGGAGCTGTAGCTGGAAGCCTGCATAGGGAAAGTGAAAGTAGAAAGAAGCAGAAGTATGTCGATCGTGGGAGTTGCGGAAGTGGAAATTCAAAGGATTTTATATGAGGCGAGATGCGTAGAAGGCGCTTCGTACGCATACACGGAGGATGGCCGAGCTGACGTATCTAGCTGCGTGAACGAAGGCTATCTGAGTATGTAGATTTATGACTCTACAGCAAATGTCTGACTCATCTGATGGATAAAATGGAATACGTAAGAGATGACGTGAGTTAAGTTCGAAATGGCAGCTATGGTCGTTTCTGGAGGGCTTTTCTTTGGCTTCTGACCAATTTTTTTATCTGCGAAGGGTCGTCTGTGTGAAAGGCATAAGGGGTTAGTGCGCCGTCGTTCATCATTGGTGGATGTCAGTCCTGATGACTTATATGTTAGATCAGTCATTGGTGGACGTCGTTCCAAGTATTTTATATGGTGTGGTTCATTTGAGCTTTGCATGTGATTCATTTTCTTGACCATGCAATACAATAATCTGAAAATAGTGGGCATCAAAAAAATACTAAAAAAGTCAACCCCAAGTCAAAGTGGGATATTACATCTTTAAAGAGGTGGGTCCCACCCCCTCTCTCTCAATATCTGCTCCCTTCCGGATCAAATTGAGTAGCTCCATAGAGACACGTCATCACCTCCTTCCACGTCATCCCATGGGACATATGGAGGTGGAGAAAGCAGCAGCCTCTCTGCCCTGCTGGCAAGCAATCCCGGCATGTCGAAAATGGCTTCCTCATCCATGTACAACACATTCTCCGGTGGGGAAAGATTTACACACTTCACCGGATCCGCTTCATTCCTTCTATTTGGAGGGCTTTTCTTTGACTTTTGACCAACTTTTCTATCTGCGAGGGAAAAGAAATGTATACTTAGTAAATATACGTATCTCCTCTTTCTTGACCGTAGGTATACAATTCCTAGTATTTTATATGGTGTGCTTCACTTTAGCTTTGTATTTGACTCATTTTCTGGTCTCTGCAATACAATAATCTGAAAAAAATGGTTGGACGGTGTGGATCTAACAAAAAATCATGATGGGGCTCATAGAAGTTCCGCGTGCTGAAACTTGTCCGAATTTCTTCTTTTCGTGCATAGTTGATGTGTAGAGTTACTTTGGGCTCCACCATGGCTTATACGTTAGATCCACACTGTCCAACTTTTTTTTCAAATCATTCAAGGGCATGATGTAAAAAATGAGATAGATGCAAAGCTCAAATAGACTATATCAGAAGAAATATTGTTGATTGAAGGCCTAGCATTCCTGGGAACACAAAGGGCACGGATCAAGCTGATATTTGTGCTTCTCGTCATCAAGTCTGTGTAATATTATGAATAGGTCAGATGGCAAATAAACAACATGATGAGCTTAAGAGGTTTTCAACGCTAAGCATCCAATTCCCACTTTTTCATGTGGTGTGGTACACTTGAGCTTCGGATCTTTCCCCATTTTGATTCACACCTAGAATGATTTGTAAAAATGAATGGACAGTGTGGATCTAACACATACATTACGATGGAGCATACGGTACTTCACAAGTCAATGCTGCCCGCTGCTTGTTGTGTTGCGTGCAACAGGCAGTCGGACACCGCAAAGAAAGAAGAAAACCAGACAATTTTGAGTGTGGCATTATCAGGGGCCCACCATGTTGTATATGTTAAATCCCCACCATCTGATAATTTTTTCAAATCATTTCAGTTTATAATCCCAAATATGAGACAGATCCAAACCTCAAATTCGCTACACCACAGAAAAGAATGAGAATTGAACGCTTGCTGGTGAAAATTTCTTTGGGTAACAGAAGGCTCTCATCAAGTTGATATTTGTGTTTTCCTTTGGTCCAACTCTGTTTGACCTTTTGAATAGGTTAGATGACAAAAAACCTCAGCAGTGGGCCCTAAAAAGTTTTCAATGATCCGCATTTAATTCCCACCGTTTCATGTGGTGTAGTCCAGTTGAGTTTTAGATCTACCTCATTTTTGTATATCATGCACTAAACTGATCTGAAAAAATGGATGGAGGGTGTGGATCTAACATATACAGCCAAACGTATATCAGAACTCGCACAAGCTTGGTACAAATCGCGCATGAGGCGTAAACCTCATGGAGTTAAGGAAGAATGCAAGAATCTACGCTGGTGCCTTTACGTGGGAAGATAAGTGGGCTCACAGAAATGCCCGTGAGAAATCAACTCCGTCTCTCAGTTTCTAAAGCTTACGATGGGACAGAAATTTAAAAATCAGTTAGATCTAAAACTCAGGTGGGCCACATAAAAGGAAACATTGAGAATAGAAACATCTACTATCCAAACTTTCTTAGAGCCGGCCATGATGTTTATAAGCCATCCAAACTGTTCCTAAGGTTATCAACATTGGGATAAACCATATGCATCCAAAACTTCTGAGCCCCGCAAAGTGTCCAATGGTGAGTGATCAATCCCTTTTGTTTCATGTGGCGTGGCCTACATGAGTTATGTATGTCTTAATTCTAGCTTCCTGTACTATTATGATATTGAGAAACTGATGGACGGAGTGGATATCTCACAGGAATCTCTGTGGGACCCAAAGAGCTTCTGACCACAAGAACCAACCCTGTGATATTTATTACCAAAGACGCGTTGTGCGCGCCCTTGAAAAGGGAACTCGGCAAGACTTGCAAGAGAAGGCACTTAAGTGGGCCATTCTATCTTAGTCGTGTTGCAAACATGGGAAATACCGTGTGATTGAAAGAGGGGGTTCATGGGACTTGCTCTAATTGGTCCACTTAAGGTGCACCTATCGCCAACCGGTCAGAACATGGCAGGAAATGAGACGGGCATGATGACATCACTTACATTAGTTACATGGTCCACCTTAATATAGAATGGTGGACATGCATCGCTCAACCTCATCGTGGCAAACAATATGTGTGCGACCACCCCAATGGTTTAGATCATTGGATCGGGGCAATTCTCAGGCTAGGAGATTAGGGAGCAGATTAGGTGTTAACTGTTACCCTAACCGTGTAGGGCCCACCTTGATATATTTATTATATATGCATGCCATCTTTCTAATTTTTGGGCTCAATCCCAAACCTTAAGAAGATAACAATCTCTCGTGAGGGAGTGAATATCTAAGCTTTTTATAGTCTCAGATTTTATGGCTATGGGGGCATCTTTTCTATTATACTTTCCCTTGGTGGGTTGGGTTTTGGCTCACAGGGTTTCTTTGGGGGCCCGTTCGCTCATCCACACCAAAGGGCAAGTACCCCATCATAGGATCCGTGATTGGTTAAAATCGGGTGGAGATCGAATGCTTCGATTAACCGTGGAAACTCCATTTATGATGGATGGTCGTTGGCAATCGATCGGAGATGCAACTATATGGATTCAAGCGGAAAAATATTCTTTACTCGTACCTCGAGTTTGGTCACAATTTGACGGTCTGAAAGTGGCAACTTCGCGAAAGACCAAAGCCTATTTCACTTAAGTTTTAAATTTACGCTCAGGAAAATCGCTCGTTTCAAGCATTTAGTTTCTGGCTCAAGTTGAGTGGTTCTAAGCACTATCTTGATTTGCCACCCACAATAAGCCTTAAGCCTAGTGAGGCAAATAATTTCCTATAGTTTCATACCTAGCGGAATTACAACGAGCGACCCACACTTATTTTGGCATGTCGAAGTGGATCTTGGGAGAGCCAGGCCCCGCAGTTCATTTCGGGTCCCAATCATGCTCAGGACTAGTTATGTCTACAGCCTCATCTTTTCATGATTTGTGATAGTGACCGTTCGATCCTATTTACCTCCCATTTATGAGGCTTCACACATGTGCCCATGTAGACTGCCTGACACGATCCTGTGACGGCTCGCTAGCGTCCAGTGTTATTAATTAGTTGGTTGAAACTCTCTTTTGCTTTTCCTTTCTTAATCTCTAACAATGGCATGTGGTCTAACAAATCATTGGTGAATATCTCTGGTGAGTCGATCACCAGGCAATCCACTTCCAGTGGACTCATGGAGGCAGAGAAATCCATTGATCGTATTAATATCTAATTTTGAACCTCAGAATGCTTTGGCAGCAACCTTCTGTATGTTCTTAACACTACCAGAAGCACTAACAGGCAAAAGCCATGCTAAGTGGGCGAAATTGAGACAGGCCAATCGGCCTCTAAGGGACGTCACAGCCACATCATGGGCGTGCTGGGTCCTCTAAGGTGTCAGGAAAGTGCCGAGCCATTCTTGGGTAGCTCCTCTGCCTATATGGGATGCCGCGTCACACGGAGTTTCGTCTGGCCTGCCATTTAAGTAGGATAGGGATCTACGGTGGCAATTGTCTCATCATCCGAAGGTTTCCATTGGGAGAGTGAGTGCAGAAAGAAGCTGAATTGAGTTGGTTTTGGAACATGCGAGTGAAGTTGCCGCAAAAGGAAGTGGAAATCAAACGGGTGGTTTTATGCGAGGTGAGGTGCGCACACGGAGTAGCAGTTGCTTACCCACGGACTGTGTATGAAGAAGAGATGGGTGCCTGACGGGAGCGGATTAGCTACTGACTCGCTACTGAAGTGACATCACGGAGTTATATGAACCCCACCGTGGTATATGTTTTGTATCCATACCGTCCATCCATTTGTAGGGATCATTTTAGGTCATGATACAAAGAATTAGTAAGATCCAAACTTAGAGTAGACCCACCACAGAAAACAGTGGGGAGAGTAACGCCCACCCTTAAAAACTTTTAAGGGCCACAAAAGTTTTAGATTAATTTGATATTTGTGTTTTCCCTTTCATGCGTGTGTTAACTTAAAAACAAGTTGGATCTCAAATAAACATCATGGTGGACCTTAGGAAGGTTTCAACGGTGGGCCTCACTCTCCCAACTCTTTTATGTGTGGTGGGGTCTACTCCAGATTTGTATGCCTCATTATTTGTATCCTTCTTTAATATGATCTCTCCAAATTGATGGACGGTGTGGATGCAACACATGCATCATAGTGGGCCCACATAACTTCGTGACGTCACTTGGGTCTGGCTACTCAACCTGTCGGTAGCTAATCCGCCTCCGTGCCTGACCTTCTTCACTGTTGGAGACGGCATGTTTTAGGGCATATCAACACGGTCGATCCGTTTTGCCAGCATATTTTAGGGCATGAACTTAAAAATGAAACTGATTTAAATCTCAAGTGAACCACACGGTGGGAAACAGCGGTGATTAAATGTCTAACATTAAAAACTTCTTAGGTCCCACCATAATATTTATTTGTCATCCACTCTGTAGATAAAATCATACGAACTTAAATGAAGTGAAAACACAAATATCAGCTTAATCCAAAACTTTTGACCCATGAGAAGCTTTTAGTGGTCAATCGATGCTGTTTCCTATGGTGTGGTCCATCTAAGATTTGGACGATCAAGTTGGGATTCACGGTCAGCGCCTTACCGTGTTGGGTGAGGCACCGGCCGAACCTAAGCCGCTCCTTCAAGTGTGGGACACAAATCGCCACGTCATTTTGTCGGTGCTAATTTCTGTAGCCCGTATAGGACAGTTCGGGGAGAATCTAGGAAACGAAGACTGTTGTCTGATCGAGGTTTGCTATTTCCACCCGCGTGTACAGCCGGTCACATACGCACAGCTACACGTGCAAGTATAAAAGATGAGTATGGGACGTGTGCTTTCCATTAGTTTGGAAAATAATGCCTAGATCTTGTGATTACAAAATCAGGCAATTTCACTCTTCAGGTGGGCCACAACGTACAAGATAATTAATTGGCTGCAAGAAATCATTTTCTAGCCATTCATTTATTTTGGCATGCTGCCGCCCATCTGAGCAGTAAAATGGCCCATTTCTATTATACAAGATCTAAAATGTATACCTCATCCCTCATCTAATGGAAAGCTCATATCACACTCTTGTATTACTTATTGATGCATGTGTCCTACGTGTGAACGTGTGCACCTTTCATGCGTGTGGAACTAGTGAATGTAGTGCCGTCGTGGGGGCCACCATTATGTATGATCTGTTTATCCATGCCATCCATTTCCTTTCTAAGATAACATATATGAGCCCAAAAATGAGTCAGATCTAATGCTCTAGTGGGCCACACAAGAGATGACCCTTGAATGCTATAGTGGACCACACACACAAGATGAGAATGCTATAGTGGACCCCACACACAAGATGACTATGTAAAGTAACTTGCATTTAATGCTTTGTGCATGCAACCTAAGCTTACTATTTGGTGTGGTCATTTAGAGCATTAGTTCTGCTTCATTTTCAGCCCGTACTTTAACATGATCTTAGAAAAGCAATAAATGACATGGATAAATAGATACATTATGATAACAGTCTTACAAATCTGGTTGATATGCTTAAAGGTTACACCACGGGTTGGATGCACTTGATTTCCTTTCTGCATTAGGCTATATGTATAAATATCAACCCATACAAAACTACTGTCACCCCACATTCCCTGCTGTTTTGTGAAGGGTAGCTGATCACTTGAGTTTTGTATCTACTTGGTTTTTGGCCTCCTGTATTCTTTAAAACCAGATAAACAAAGCTTCCAAGTGGAAAGGATTTCCACTTGAAACTCGCTCGGTAGCTCGACTGAGTTATGACTCAGCCAGCCTTGATTAGTCGGCGATCGAGTCAAACCGAGTAACTCGCTGAGTGTTTATTTTTAAACGGATACAAATATGCCATGCAAGATATCTGTATCCTCGTATTCATTTTTTTATAAATTAAAATTCTCGATAATTTAATTATTATTTACTAATTGAGTGTCATCCAAAATTAATGTCAACTCGGTATGGACATCAAAGTCAAGTTGAATTTTTGAATTGCGGAAAATTGTGGAATTTGATCGTTTCATACCTTTTGAATCAAAATATTACAATTCCAATGGCCACATATGATGGAGATTTTTGGGCCAATATGTACAAAAAATAGTGGCCCTAAAAAATAGTAAAAAGTTAACCCCAAGTCAAAGTGGGATATTACATCTTTAAAGGGGTGGGCCCCACCCTCTCTCTCATTGTCTGCGCCCTTCCGGATCAAATCGAATAGCTCCATAGAGACACGTCAGCACATGCTTCCACGTCATCCCATGCGACAAATGGAGGTGGAGAAAGCAGCAGCCCCTCTGCCATGCTGGCAAGCAATCCCGGCATGTCGAAAATCGCCTCCTCATCCATGTACAACACATTCTCCGGTGAGGAAATGTTTACAGTACTCTTCGTTGGGTCTGCTTCATTCCTTCTATTGATTTCAGATTTCAAAGGATGGAATGCTTTGGCGGCAGATTTCAAAGGACGGAATGCTTCCGCGGCCTCAGCCGCAGTTTTCTGAATGTCTTTAACACTGCTAGAATCAGGAACGGGCAGAAGCCAAACAGAGTCGGCGAAATTGAGACAGGCCGATCGGCCTCTAAGGGCCAGGGCGGCTACATCATGGGCACGTGCAGCCATCTCAGCTGTTGGGAAAGTCCCGAGCCATATCCTCGTCTTCTTGTACGGTTCCCGCATCTCGCACACCCACTTCCCTCCATTCCTCTGCCGGACACCCTTGTAGATGGGATGTCTTGTCTCGCAGAATTTCATCCGTCCGGCCCGCCGTTTAGGAGGACTGGTCTCGATGGTGGCGATCATCTCCTCATCCGAAACACCTTGATGGGTGCCACTGCTGGACGGTGATGAGTTCTCTGGTCGGCCATATGGTCGGAAGTTGGAGCTGTAGCTGGAGGCCTGCATAGGGAAATTAGTGAGAGTAGAAAGAAGTTGAAGTGTCGAGATCATGGGATCTGCAACTTTTCTTGTGAAAATAAGAGGAAGTGAAAAGGATTTTATATGAGGCGAGGAGTGCAGAAGATGCTTCGTATGCATACACGTATGATGGTGTGTGAATGAAGGTTGTGTGGCTCTTTCGATTTATGACTCTATATAGCAAACGTATCTGAAGAAGATGCAATAAAGAAAGCAATTAACCTGAATTAATTTTGAAAAGGTTGTTCTGGTCGGTTCTGGACAGTTTCTCTTTGACTTTGACCAGGTATCTGCGAGGAAGTGACGATTATGTTAGAAAAATGGTTTTACGGTGTACGTTCGAGCGGCAAACTTTCGGCGCACGTGTGAGCGTCCAAGCCGTACGCTTGTCTAGGTGGGACAGGTGGACGGGACGCGACTGATTTTTAGGACACGTCATGTTCGCAGGAAGTCTACCCCACACGGAACTGGTGTACCACGCACCAGCGATACAGGGAAACGGATTGGCTACTTCCCCTGACATTAGCCTCGGAGCTCGTGGTCGGTGCTCCGTGGGCCCTACCATGATATATACGTTTTATCTATTATATTCATTCATTTTTAAATATCATTTTAAGTCATTATCCCAAAAATTAGAGGGATGTAAATCTCAGCGGACCACACTAAAGGAAAATAATAGTGATTGGATATCCACCATTTGAATCCTCCTAAGGCCCATTGTACTGTTTATTTGACATCTAATCTATTGATTAAGGGAAAAAAAAATCAACTTGATCTAATATTTTTATGACCCCAAAAAGTTTTTAATGGTCAAAGTTCATTCAGCACTATATTTTCTGTAATGTGGTCCACTTAAAACTGGGATATATCTCATTTTTTTGTGTATTACCATGAACTCATCTAGAAAAATATATGGACGGAATGAATGAAACACATACATCATGATGGGGCCCACAGAGCACCAACCATCAGCCATTGGCCGGTGGCAGGGGGAGTAGCTGATCCGTTTCCGCGATATAGCTGATGTATTGACGTCAGCAAATTCTATGATCCCATCACGAGGTGTATGTTATATCCAAACCGTCCATCCATTTGGAGAGCTCGTCTTAAGGCTTGACGTGAAAAATAAGAGATCTAAATATAAAGTGGACCACACTGAAAAAAGCAGTGGGGGATTGAACGTCTACCATTGAAACCTTTATCGAGGTCACAGAAATTTTGGGTCAATATGGTATTTATTTTTCCTCTTCATCCAGCTCTTTTTGACCTTACGAACAGATTGTATGGAAAATAAAAGTTATGATGAGCCTCATAAATGTTTTAACGGTGAAAATCACTATCTTGCTGCTATTTGTGGTGTGGTCCAATTGAGTTATGGATATATTCAATATTTTTTTAATCTAATCCTTTAAATTGATCTTGAAAAATGAATGAACGTTGTGGATATGATAAATACATCACTGCGAGGCCCACTTAACTTTGATCTCCTTTGTACCGTTCGTACAACTAGGACCTCGAGGAGTGTCAGCTTTCGTCTTCGCACGACACGTACCCACACCAGCTATATCACTGATGTGTGGTACATCAGCCAATCCGCTTCCACCCACACGTGGGTCGGATATCGCACACGCGTGTTAGGAGTCACGCGTGACGCAAACCTCATGGACGACGGAAGAAGGCAGGAACCTACGCTGGTGCCTTTACGTGGGAAGATAAGTGGCTCACAGAGATGTCCGTGAGAAATCCACTCCGTCCATCAGTTTCTAAAGCTCATCTATGTATAAAATTCCAAAAATCAGCTGATCTAAATCTCATATGGACAACACAGCAGGAAACATTGAGAATGGAAACGTCCACCGTTGGAGATTTCTTGAAGCAGGCCATGATGCTTATATACCATCCAAACCGTTCCTAAGGTTATTACAACTGGGATAAACTGGATGGACAGATATCATCCTCATCTGAAACACTTGTGCCCCCGTGAAGTGTCCAATGGTGGGCGCTCAATCCCCGTTGTTTCATGTTGGTAGCCCAAATGAGTTGTGGATCTGGCTTATTTCAGGATTACTATACTATTGCTATATTGAGAAACTGATGGACGGAGTGGATTTGTCACAGGCATCTCTGTCGGACCCAAATAGCTTTTGACCAAAGTGAAGGGGCAAAGCACTTATCCGTGTCTTTGGGGCAGATAGATAGAGACATGGAATACCTTTTTGGCATGACGTCACTTGATCTCAGCCGTCTGATATTTATTATTAAAAACGCGTCGTACATAGCCGGCTGAAAAGGCTTGGTAAGACTTACAAGAGAAGGCACTTAAGTGGGCGATTGTGCTATCTTAGTCGTGTTGCAAACATGGGAAATACCGTGTGATAGAAAGAGGGGATTCATGGGACTTGTTCTAATTGGTCCACGTAAGGAGGACTTACCGCCAACCGGTCAGAATATGGCACGAGATGAGACCGGCAAGATGGCATCACTTACGTTAGTTACATGGTCCACCTTGATATAGAATGGTGGACATCGCTCAAACTTACCGTAACAAACAATGTGTGTGACCGCCCCAACGGTTTAGAACGTTGGATCGGGTAAATTTCCAGGCCGGGAGATTAGGGAGCGGATTAGCTATTACCGTAACCGTGTGGGGCCCACCTTGATGTATTTGTTGTATATTCACGCCATCCATCTGTTTTTCCATCTTATTTTAAGATTCAATCCCAAACCATAATAAGATAACAATCTCAGGCAGACCACACCACTGGAAATAGTGATGAATGACCATTAAAAACATTTTGTGGGCCCCAAAAGTCTTAGATCAAGCTGATCTTTGTGTGTTTCCCTTCATCCAAGTATTCTTGAAATTATTAACAGGTTGGATGGAAAATAAAACATTACACAAGCCTTATGATGGGCCATTTGGAATTTTTAATGGTGAGGCACGCAATCATAACTATTTCCCGTGGTACAGTCCACCTTAGATTTAAATCTATTTAAATTTTAGGAACACATTCTATGGCCTGGAGAAACAAATGGATGGTGTGGATATATATATACATATAATCATCAAGGTGAGCCCCATGGTAATGGTAACACCCTTGTAACATCTAATATTCTCAGGGAGAATAGGGCTTACATAATTAATGGTCTCATTTCATATGTATGCCGTTGTTGTACCCTATTTTTTGGCTATTTTGGAAAAGTTAATAGGAGAGCAACATGTGGCATTGTATGAGAAGAAATGGATGAAAATATTTTCAAAATACTTGTAGTACTTTTTTCGGAATCATATCTGATGTAAGTTTAATTTTACACATTGGTGGATGGTCGAGGGAATGATATGGCCAAGTTACTCAAAAGTCTAACGAGCGAAGAGAGAAACGCGGTCGAGCAATCAAAGGTATAAAAGGCGACTGAAAGGAGCAAGGCTTGTATGACAGAAGGAAAACAATCGCAAAAGAGAAACGTAAAAAAAAAAAAATGATTTAGAGAAAGCCTTTTCGATCGATAACTGTAACCGTTGCAGTAATGAAAGAATGATCTAGAAAAATAACCTGCATAGCAAAACTCTATAAGTAATAGAGGAATTCAACAGAGCAATATATCCAATCTACAATCCAATATAGATATAAATATCTTTTATCTCAGCTTATCTTAGAAATAGCGATAATCCAAAAATGATAGTTCTTAGTTATAATCCAAATCTATACTCATACATTGGATTTATTCTTTATCCAAAATCATGCAGTTCTTTCAAGAGATGCCCTCATACAGTTCTTTCCAAATCTATGCTCATACAGTTGTTCTAGTGACCGATTGTAAGTTTTTTCTTCTATTTGATTTCACTAGTATTATGAAAGTCCTTTCTTGTGGAAGGCATAAAGTAACCCATCTTCGGAGAAAGAGACCCACCCTCTAATTTTACTTGATCACTATAAATTTCTGTAAGTGGCTAAGTAAGCGACTAATGTACTTCTCAGAATCTAGTTATATACGTTCATATTGGAATCCATTGTTAGGTTCAAATAAATTTCGATAAGCCAAGCCACTAGTTCAAGGTACACCTTTGTCGATTTATAAAAGCAATAGTTAAAACCACATAATTAGTTTACAAAGGTGGCAATTGAAACCATACAAATACCCTTTATTCCAAGCATATGAAGAAGCTAACATAAGTCACATGAAAGAAACATGCTAGACTTCGTATTCAAAGAAATTATTCAAAATAATACCTGTAAGCATGATTCAAGAATTACATATAATTTCTAAGAAATAAAACGAAGTATATACAAAAGAAATTATCGAACTAAGATATCAGGAAAATCTTGAAGGATAGATCTTCACCTTCTCCAACTAGTGTCTAGAATTAGGCATTTTGAACGGCTAGAATTTGGGGAAAGCTTAGTACCTACAAACGATTTCGTATAAATTGCGTTAACCTTATGTTAATTTCTATTTCAAGCCTTAAGCAACTTGAAATTTGGGGATTAACTCACCTACCTAACTGAGCCGACCCAAATCGAAACTCGATACCTGCAAGGAACGATTTGACGATGCTAAGCCCAAATGCAACACATGCGCGTGACTAGCAACCCTAAATCTAACATGCATGGACACATGACATTCAAGACACCCAAATTTGAGGAAACAAGAGAGGTTCCTCGCCTAATCATCCTCAAATTTAGAGAAAAACCAAGAGCGTATGCATGTAGGGCCTGAGGGGTTGCTTACTTATCAGAGATGGGACCTATTGGCTCACAGACGAAGAGCTATCGATGGGGACAATGCAGAAGAAGTCTACTTTAGTGTTTGGGGGCCTCTCTCTCTCTCTCTCTCTCTCTCTCTCTCTCTCTCTCTCTCTCTCTCGGGCCAGGAAATGAGTTTGAGAATAAAAAATAAAAATAAAAGAAGGGGCTTTTATAGTCCCAACGGGTCTCAGGGTTATGTTCGCGAGTCTTATTATCACAACTAAACATGCACTATCAGTTGAACCGATGACTTATGTCGATCGGACTGATAGGAACCGATGGATCATTCGTTCGGACCTCCTAAACATTGTTTTCTCTGGTTTCTTGGTTTGCACAAGTCGGTCGAATCGACAGGGGTGTCGATCAGACTGATATGATAATAATTTAATTACTTGAAATGGGGCTTAAGCAGAACCTAAGAGTTTTAGGGTTGACCAAAAATGATTATATGGTTGTTCTAAGCCTTAAATGTTCTAGTTGGGTGTTATATTGTAGGTTCGGGTTCTAAGCACTAAAGACTCACTGACACACCTTTAGGTTTTTCAAGTTAAGACACACATATGAGCATGTGCGGCACATAAACATATATATTAAATAGAACAAATTTAGGGTAACATTTGCGGACATCCAATACCCAAGTATATATGGTAGGGACAAGATGTTACTGAATTGAACAAATTTTAATCATCTTACAATTATGATAATTGCCCATAAGAACTAGCCCTCCATTACACTCGATATATGTGGTAAACCAACTCTGATGAGGACACATATGGTATGATGCTCCTATATCCAAGATCCATCCCTGATAGAAATTCCTAGTCTTGGTAGCCAATAATACATCATAACTATCTAAGCTTTCACCATATTCAATTGAATTAGTTTCCTTTAACGAATCATCTGATTTCTCATCCTCACGAACTTTGGAAAGCTAATAGTCCTTTTTTAAATGTCTCACTCTTTGACGATTTCAACACTTCAACTTTTCTTTACTTCTTGACTTAGATGTAGATCACAATTTACCATTCTCTCGCTCAGATGGCTTTCCCCAAACAAACAATGCCCATAGAGGTACCTTCACTGCTACTTTGTTGTCAAAATTGCTTCAACTGAAGGGTTGTGATAATGGTCTTGATATCCAAAGTATCCATATTATGACAAAGAGCATCAACTAGATACTTGAATAACTTGGGGAGAGATGTCAACAAAATTATGACTTTATCTTCCTCCTTGATCTTAACATCAGCAATCATCAATTTACAAACTAGTTTGTTGAACATGTCAATATGCTCAGATAAATTCAGCCCTTCTACCATCTTCATATTATAAAACTATCTCTTCAAAAATAAATGATTGGTGAGAGATTTTGTCATATAAATACTTTCCAATTTCGCTCATAAATTTACAATAGTTGTCTTATCTATGACATTGTAAAGGACTTCATCGGCCAAGCACAATTAAATTGTACCAATTGTTCTTTGATCAAGTTCATCCCAATCTTCTTCCTTCACATATTTCGGATGATGCGCTTTCCCAAGGAGTGCATACTGCAGCCCTTGTTGAACTTTGGGGGGGGGGGGGGGGGGGGTTACCAAATTAAATCTCTATATATAGTTCAAAATTGTTTTTACCTATAAATTTCTTTATTTTGAACTTCACATTCGATCCCTTTGACATCATATCTCAAATCCAAACTAACAAACCAATCTTACTTTAATACCACTTGTTGGAGTTTCGGCCTTGCAGAAGCACCTTAATTTGGATTGAAACAAATAACAGAAAATAAAAATCCAAGCAAACACATAAAAAACACAATTTTTATGTGGAGAACCCTTGCGGGAAAAAACCATGGTACAAAGTGACGATCAATCTACTATTTAGCTAAGATTATAGGAAATGGAGAACTTACATCCAAAACCAGCACGCTCTCTCTCTCTCTCTCTCTCTCTCTCTCTCTCTCTCTTTATTAAAGGCTATCAAAAAGGACAATAATAAAAAAGTTATAATTCTCTCTTAACCCTAACATAACTTACCTTAAAAGCCACTCTTTCATGTGAGAAATGTCAAAAATACCCCTCTAAGGGTTCACTAGCACTTGGGCCTTATTAGCATGTGAAACATGAGTCATATAGGCTCATAAAAGTGAATAAATTCATAGTCATTTTGGTGTCATAATTTTAATATAATGGTCATGGTAGGCTTGATTTTTAAGTCTCCTACTATCATGATGGGGCTTTCTTAGTGTGTGGATTAAACAGTATACACACAAAATGGTGGGTTGCAAACAAGCATGAGGAGGTACGAGTGCAAACCGAGTTGGTTGAGTCAAGTTGGATTGGGTTGGGTTAAGAGTCAACCCAATCCCAAACGATCCTCTTAAGGACCAAAACCTAACCTAATTTCCACCCAAAGTGCCTAACCTGAACCCAACCCAAAGTCTATACTATATACTCATACTTAACCCAACTAAACCTTATCGAACCTAACTAACACAGAATTTGGTTAACTTGAACCCAACCTGAATTCAAATTTAGCCTCTCTTTTAATTTTTTAATTCAAACCCCACCCGAGGACCTCGACAATCTGACCCAATCAGTGGAGTTCAGGTTGACGGGAGCCCAAGTTGCAGCTCCATGCATGAGAGGGCTTGTGACTCTATTTTGGTCAAGATATAAGGAAGGTGCATTGTTTCTTTGAATCTAATTTGAAATCTTGTAAATATGGATGTATTAGGTCATTAATCTGTTTCAACTGTGTTGGTTTTCTTTTTCGAATTCATTTACTACTTTTTATCAAAAAATAATAAAAAGATTAACTGGTAGAATGAGTTATTCCAGACCTCTGAAAAGATTTACAATTCCAATTGATGCATATGATGGAGATTTTTGGCTCAATTTGCAAAACAAAAGGCTCACCAAAATAGTAAAAAATAAAAAATATAAAAGGTCAATTCCAAGTCTAAACGCAGATATTTTTCTGACAATGAAACCAGATTTAAATCAAATCCGTTGATATATACCCATGGTGATTACATCACCAAGTTGCTTGGTCAATCAATCATAAGGTTGTCTTCTTGGTGACCTAATCACTAGGGATATCCAGTGTGACAGGATGTAATTGGATAATGCCTTGTTGTCTACTATGAGACATGAAAAGCATGTTTGAAAGTTGTTCAATGGATTATGTATTTGATCATGTACCCCTTCAATAGCAGTATATGGTCTATTAATCAAATCATAACACACCCTGTGGCCAAGGATATCTGTAGTGAGTTGTTCACCAGACAATCCACTTCTAGTGGACACATGGGGGCAGAGAAAGTAGCAACCCCTCCACCATGTTGGCAACAATCCTGGCATGTCGAAGATTTCCTCCTCATCCATGTATAACAGATTATCCAGTGGAAAAAGTGTTACGCTCTCTGCCATGTCTACATCATTGCTCGTATGATCAATTTCTATTTTGAATTCCAAAAATGCTTTAGTAGCCTTAATTAGTAGCAACGAAAACTTCTGTATTTCCTTAACACTGCCAGAAGCAAGAACAGGCAAAAGCCACGCTTCCAAGTGCCATGGCAGTCATTGGAGTTGAGGAAATTGAGACATGCCAACTGGCTTCTAATGGCTGTGGCAGCCACACCATGGGCGTGCTCAGCCATACAACACTTAGGAAAGTGTTAAGCCATATCTGTGAATTCTTGTGTGGCTCCCGCATCTCACACCCATTTTCTGACATAGGGAGGGACATGATGAGTTCGATTGCATCTTCCTTATGGGATATCTACTCTGAATCCATGGAGCTCTCTTGACTCCTCGCAGAGCTTCACTGAATTCACGAGGGATAGAATTAGAAATAATTTCTAATAAATTCAAAATAAATTGATTGATTGTAAAAAAATGAAATTACAACTCTTTAAATAAGGAACTAAAACTTAGGATGGAGTTTTATACTCAAACACCCTAAACATGACTTTCTATAAATAGTAAACTTTCTATTTATATACGACATCTATTTCCTAGTACTAGACTTCATGTTTTTTGGCCAAATATAGTAAGTGTCCAATTTGGCCTAACCACGTTATTCATTTAATTTTCTAAGCGCTTTTCATGTTAGAAACTGTTGGAATTGGAAACCAAAACCTAGCAATTGCCTGTGACTGGTCATCTTCCAAAGCACAACAACACTTCCCATGGAGATGCTTTTGGAAGATGAAAAGCTTTGTGTAAATTCTAGAAATATTTAATGTAGGAAGCTCCCTAGTAGGGGCATTTTTTTTTAAATCTTTTCACCTTTCATTCAAATGCCTATAAATGGGCATCTTGTGTATCCGGTTGTAGCAAGCAAGTGCATAGCAAGAAACACAGCAGCAAGTAAAAAAGCAAGTTATGCAACAGGAAAAAAAAAAATCAGTTTGAAAAAACTTCTAGTTTCTTTTCTCTCTCTCCTCCTTCCTTGTACACAATCAGATTTTCTGAGTTGTGCTAAGGCCTTGTAAAGCCAAGAAAAATCTGTTATCTTGAAGCGAAGAAAAACTCTGGCTTATACAGCTAACAAACTAGTATCATAACCAAGTTCTTTTTCTAGAAGAAGTTTCCAGCAGTTTTTTTTTTCCAGCCAAAAACAGATTTTTTTCAAAAAAATCTGTTCAAGAAAAAATCAGATTTCAGCAGTTATTTTTTTCAACCAAAAAAAAAAAAAAATCATTTAAAAAAAATCAGATCTTTTATTTCTTCCCTCTCTCCCTTCATTTTTAAATAAAAATCAGCCCTTCTTAAAAAAAACAAAAAAAAGATTGTTTGGGTCTTCTAGAAGCTTAGTAAAGCCAATTTGTCTAACCCATTAAGCTTGTTCGTATAAAGATGGTGAGCAAAATCCAGCCGTAGGTTCTTAAGTTGTCAAAAGACAACTATGAAAATTGGTGCATCCAAATGAAGGCGTTGTTCGAGTCGCAAGAACTATGGGAGATTGTCACCGATGGGTATGTAGAACTCACTATGGAGGAAGAAGCCGCCTTCACCAATGAAGAAAAGACCGCTCTTAAAAATCATAGGAAGAGATACAACAAGGCTTTATTCCTCTTCTATCAAGGGTTGGATGAATCAACCTTTGAAAAGATTGCCGAAGCAACATCAAGCATGCAAGCTTGGGATACCCTTGGCACCATCTTCAAGGTTGTTGATCAAGTGAAGTGGGTTCGCCTTCAAACACTAAGAGCCAAGATCGAAGCGGCGTACGTGAAGGAAGGTAAAAGTATCTCTAATTACTTCTCACGTCTAATTGTTATTATTAACAATTTAAAAAGAAATGATGAAAATTTTGAAGACATACGTGTCATGGAAAATGCGCTGTGATCTCTCACAATTAAGTTTGAGCATGTGGTTGTGGCGATCGAAGAATCCAAGGACTTGAAAAAACTGTCCATTGAAGAGTTGATGGGATCGTTGTAAGTGCATGAGCAACGAATGCAAAAGAATGTATGAACGATGCTTGAACATGCCTTAGAGTTTAAGCTGACTCTAAATGAACAAAGAGGTGGCCATACACATCGTGGGAGCCATGGCACTAACAATCGTGCATGAGGAAGAGGGCGTGGATATAATCCAAGCAATCCACAAAATCAATAAAATTTTACCAATTTCATGGTAGAACAAATGGTAGAAGCTGATCCGCATGCGGTCGCGAAAATATGAGAAATATTTAATGACGGAATTGCAACAAATTTGGCCATTATGCCTCGGATTGTTGGATCAAGCCGGTGGATCACGATGAATGATCTAACTATGCTGAAGCATCGAGTCATGACCAGGAAGACTCCACAGTGCTCCTTTCACAAGAGAAAGGCTGTGATTGACCAGATGTATGGTATCTTGACACAGGTGTAAGCAATCACATGTGCGGGAACAAAAGACTATTTGAGGAACTCACAAAAGGAGTTCATGGTGATGTGACATTCGGTGACTTGTTAAAAATGCCGGTGAAAGGTAAAGGCAAAATCAAAATCTTTCAGAAGAATAGTGTTCCAAACTACATCTCCAATGTGTACTACGTGCCCAACATGAAAATAATATACCGAGTCTCAAACAACTCCTCGAAAAAGGGTATGTCATACACTTGGAAAACTACTCTTCTCTTTCCATAAGAGATATGCATGGACGTTTGATTGCGAAAGTCCAGATGGTGAAGAATCTTATGTTTCCTCTCCATATAAACACAATGCTCGAGAAGTGTTTTTATGGAAAAGCAAAAAATGATTCTTGGATATGACATCTTCGTTTTGGCCATCTAAATTTCAGTGGCCTGAAACTTTTGTCCTCATCGAGCATGGTGCATGACTTGCCTGCTATTGAAGCTCCAGAACATGTGTGTGACACATGCACACTTAGAAAATATCAAAGGAAGTCCTTTCCAAGTGGAGTATCCCAAAGAAAAAGAGAACCATTGCAGTTGGTTCACACTGACATCTGTGGACCATTAGAGCCAATCTCTCTTGGAGCTAATAAATACTTTATTATCTTTATTGACGATTTCAGTAGAAAATTATGGGTGTATGTAATAAAAGAGAAGTCTGTTGCTTTTACTATTTAAAAAAATTTAAGGCCCTTATTGAAAAAGAAAGTGGTCTTAAAATCAAAACCCTTAGATCTGACAGAGGTAGGGAGTACACCTCAAATGTTTTTTGAGAACATTACAGGAAACATGACATTAAGCAACAACACACTGCAGCTTACACGCCACAACAAAATAGAATTACAAAATGGAAGAACCGCACCATCCTTGACATGACGATGACCATGCTGAAGGAGAAAAGTCTGCCAAAGAATTTTTGGGCAGAGCTAGTTACATGTACTGCCTATCTTCTCAATAGGTGTCCGACCAAGAGTGTCAGATTTAAGACACCACAGGAAGCATGGAGTAGATACCAGCCGAGCGTGGCGCACCTTAAGATCTTTGGGTGTGTCGCCTACGCTCAAGTTCTAGAAGCAAGAAGGAAGAAACTTGATGATCATAGCGAGAAGTGTATCTTCATCGGCTACAGTAAAGAATCAAAGGCATATAAGCTCTACCACCAACTAACTAACAAGGTGGTGATAAGTAGAGATATAGTGTTCTATGAAGAAGTCTGGAAGTGGAACCAAGAAGATTTAGCTAAAGAAAATCAGGTCGAGGCCGAAGAATATAAAGAAGAGAGGCATGTGAATCAGGAGCAGATAGCCACATCACCCCCTTCGGATCGCAGAAGTCCAGGAGTATGTTCCATCTCCCCTAGAAGTACTTCATCAAATCAGAATTCAGCAAGTACATCTTCATCTAATTCTCCTTCATCCTTGACTCTTATCAAAATGAGAAGCCTCAACAAGATTTACGCAGAAACCGAGGAACTGAATTTGCTCTACCTGTATGCGGACCATGAGCCTCTCACATTCGAGAAGGCCGTGAATGAAGAATGTTGGAGAAAGGCTATGAAAGAAGAGATTCATGCCATCGAGAAGAATCGAACATGGGAGCTGACCTCACTCCCTAAAGGCCAGAGGACCATTGGTCTTAAATGGGTTTATAAAATCAAGCGGAATGCCGATGGTAAGATCGAACGATATAAGGTAAGGCTTGTAGTAAAATGCTACAAACAAAAATATGGGGTAGACTATGAAGAAGTTTTTACCCCAGTTACTCGCCTTGACATTGTGAGGATGTTATCTCCCTTACAGCTCATCACAGTTGGATGATCTACCAATTGGATATGAAATCCACATTCATAAATGGAGTACTCGAAGAATAAGTCTATGTTGACCAGCCTGAAGGCTTTGTCATAAAAGGGGAGGAACACAAGGTGTATCGGTTGAAGAAAGTCCTGTATAGGTTGAAGCAAGCTCCTTGTGCTTGGAATAAGCGGATTGACGGTTATCTTCAAGAGAATGGTTTCGTCAAATGTTCGTACAATCATGCTGTCTAAATAAAGAAGAATGCCCATGGTGATATGCTTACACACACACACACATACATACAAAAGAAGTACGCAAAAGAACTTCTTAAGAAGTTTTGGATGATCGACTGTAAAGCCGTGAATACACCTGTTGCAACAGGCTTGAAGTTCACAAAAGATGGCGAAGGAAGAAATGTTGACTCAACTTTATTTACGAGCCTAATCGGAAGCCTAAGGTACCTGATAATCACTAGGCTAGATATAGTCTATAGTGTTTGGCTTCTAAGCCGGTATATAGAAGCGCCAAAAGAATCATATTGGCTAGCTGCGAAAAGAATTCTGAGGTAGATCAAAGGGACTATTGAATTCGGTCTCTTTTATCTATACGATGATGAGGCGATTCTTTATGGATAATCTGATAGTGATTGGGGTGATTACTAAGACAAAAGAAAGAGTACCATAGGCTATGCTTTCTATCTTGGATCGACAACATTCACATGAAACTTAAAGAAACAGAGCACGGTAGCACTGTCCACATGTGAAGTCGAGTATGTAGCAGCTTCGTCCACTGTATGTGAGGCGATATGACTAAGGAATATGTTAAAGGAACTGAAGCATTCGCAGGAAGAATGCACTATCATATACGTGGACAACAAGTCGGTAATTGAGCTTGCCAAAAATCCAGTGCAGCATGGGAGGAGCAAGCACATTGATACAAGGTATTATTTCCTGAGAGATTAAGTGAAGCAGAAATCAGTGAAGCTAGAATACTGTCATACCACTGAACAAGTGGCAGACATCTTCGCCAAAGCATTGCCGACCAATACATTCAAGAAACTTAGATCGATGCTTAGAATGAAACCTGTTTTGATTTGAAGGGGAGTGTTGGAATTGCAAACCAAAACCCAACAATTATCTGTGACTATTCATCTTCCAAAGCACAACAACACTTCCCATGGAGATGCTTTTGGAAGATGAAAAGCTTTGTGTATATTTTAGAAATATTTAATGTAGGAAGCTCCTAGTAGGGGCATTTTTGTCTTTTCACCTTTCTTTCAAATGCCTATAAATGGGCATATTGTGTATCCGGTTGTAGCAAGTAAGTGAATAGCAAGAAACACAACAGCAAGTAAAAAGCAAGTTGTGCAGCAGCAAATAAATAAATAAATAAATAAATAAATCAGTTTGAAAAAACTTCTAGTTTCTTCTCTCTCTCTTCCTTCCTTGTACACAATCAGAGTTTCTGAGTTGTGCTGAGGCTTTGTAAAGCCAAGAAAAATCTGTTGTCTTGAAGCAAAGAAAAACTCTGGCTTATACAGCTAACAGAAACGACGTCTACAACTCAAAGGATTGAAAGTTATACTCAAACTAAAACTTATTATTTATAATAAAAACAAAAATAAATAGGACCTTTGACCATCCATCCGATGACATCTCACAAATCCGACATTGGCAAACCAGCGTAGAAGGTTGGTTAGCTAAAGTAACTTCTGCTACCCCAAAATCATATATAATATGTCATAAAACTCTTGCATGATACGACTGTTTTATGGTTTAGACAGTTCGGATCATTTCCGCCTCTGATCGGGCCTACTATGGTCCATCTTTACCATGAAAGCTTCTGCGATCCGCTCTACATCATTTTCCCATTACTCTGCCTAACACCCTTGTACATGAGATGCCGCGTCTCACGGAATTTCATCCAACCAGCCAGCCATTTTATAGGACTGGGATCATTGGTGGCAATTCGTCTCATCATCTGAGATCGCCTGACGGTTAATGCCACTGCACAACGGTAATGAGTTCTCAGGTGGGCCGCATTGCCGAAAATTCAAGTGGTACGTTGCTGAAGGTCTCCTCTCCACTAGGGGAGTGAGTGTACAAAGAAGCTGAATTGGGTTTTGAGACTTTCGAGCGAGCTTGCCTCAAAAGGAAGTAGAAATCAAACAAGCGGTTCTACGCCGAAGGTGATACGCGCACACGGAGTCTACGTCACTGTGTTTGGAGGCAGCTCCGGCCTGGACTCGGGGTCTTAAAGTATTGAAAAGTCTTTTTGAGGAATATTTTTTCGTACCTCTCAAGGTGAGGGCCCCCCCTTCGTTTATAGCTGCTGGGGCATTTAATCGTACGAGGATTCTCTTCCGGGTATTGTGCGCGAGATCTTCTCCTGGGATCACGGGATCTTCTCCTGGGATCACGGAAACAGGATCATGCCGATTCCGTGAGCTTCGGGATCGGGAATCTTATCCCAAGACATCCGGAGTGCGGCTTCATCTTGTGACGGTCGATCCGATAAAGAGGTCCGCCCGAAGCATGCCCGAGACAGTGACGACCCTGCCGACCCGTCGGGGCCGACTCAACCTTTGCCTCGGTCTAGCGAATAACTCCTCGGATTTGACACATCCTTTGGTGGCCCGAGGCATTTAGTCCGAGTCTGCGGACTTGTATGTTTTGTCCCCAACAGTAAGCCCCCTTACTCCGAGTGTTTTCATATGACACTTAGGAGTAGCGAGTCTTGAGTCGGTTCATAACTTAGTCAGAGACGAGAAGTAGTCGTTAAGCGCATTCATTGAGACCTTTGATGGGGGACGGTTCAGCTTCTGACATCGTATGCGCCGTCAGCTATCAAATCGCAGGTCCCGCCAATGAGGATTGGACACGTAGTAAAGCTATTATTGTTGCTAGTCGGCGTGCTCCACGTGTCGAGTGGGGGAATCGATACAGGCGTCGAATCATTTCCCCATTAATGTCTCCGCCGTAGGGCGACCTTATAAAACGTCAGGGGTCCCACACTTCGAACTTTTACTGCTCTTGCCATTCTCGCTCTGCGTTTTCTCTGGGATTTGCGTAGCCTTTCATCTCCTTCCTTTCTTCTCTCTTTATCGTCGGCACTTCTTTCCGCCACTGTTCCTTTCTCTCCGGTGAGTTTCTCCTTCCTCTTTATTACATAATAATAATGGCGGATAGGAGTTCTCAAAGCCCCCAGGTGGGAGTTTCAGGGAACGTTGCGGAATCGCCCTCTTTACTAACGGAGATAGCAGTGGATGCCAACGCTGCTTGTATGCCTGAGAGAGTCACGACGGAGCGCCCTGCTTCCGTCGTTCCTTCTGGCGGGTCATCCTTATTAACCCGCCCGGGGCCTAACTTACCAAGGGACATGGAGGAAGATGAAGAGGAAGAAGATGAAATTTTAATCGCGAGGAACCCCCGAAGTTCCTGGTGAATCGGCGCCGGTCCAAGGAAGAATCGGGGAAGATTTAAGCGGTCCGGTTCCTTCTCTTGGGAGGCGGACTTGGGCAAATCAGTCGGGTATCATATCCCCAGTCGGTCATCACGTATCTTCCTCGCCCGAATGACCTGCCAGACCGGCGGTCGCGATTTACCAAGTATCGATGGTGCGGCTTGCGTGCCCCTTCGACCATCGTCAGGGAGTTTTATCTCGCATAGATTGCCGGGCGAGATAGTCCCGAATGGGTGGAGGAACTTACTCGGATGTGCGGTGTTGTGGTGAGATGGAACACAGTCGACGAGTTTCTCCACCTACCAAGTGCGGGTAAATCCGAACTACCCGGGCTTCTACGTCTTTGCTGCTGGGCGAGGCGGAGGCGGTTCCACGATAACCGACCCTCCCACTTCCAACAAACATTGGAAAGAGCGTTGGTTGGGCATGTGGTCGATGGGAGACGGACGAGTCGGGTCTTGCGAGGCTCGTGTCCCTCGGACATTTGAGAGCAGGTGACTTGGGTCTTCTCTCCCTCGCCCTTTTTTATTTTTTTTTTTTTTGTTTTTGTCGCGGACTTGTGTTTGGCGAGATATTGAAGGCCCCGGCCCTCGGCCGGATCAAAGAGTTGAAGTCGTTGGATCAGAGGGACAGGTCTTGGAAGGTGCTTCTTCAGCAGGAGCGCCTTCACCTTGCAGGCCTGGACTCGGAAGTTACAGGTAATTAAGAACGAATCTTCTAATTTTTCAAATTTCCGCCGACTTACTTCGCCTTGCTCTCCCCCTCCTTTTTTTGTTTTTGCAGCCCGAGGCTCGTCCCAACCTAAGGATTGTCCCCGAAGGAGATGGCTAGCTCGTCCCGCCCTTAGGCGATCACAAGTTGAAGGCTCCTCACGGGTTCTCCTTTGAGCCTCGGCCGAAGAAAAGGGTGCCGGGAAGGAGAAAGAGCCGAGCTCTTCGCCCCTCCGTCGTGATTCCCGACCGGACGAAAGGCGGAAGAGACGGCTTTGCCGGATCCTCGGGCGGCCGACTCGGCCGCGTTGAGGCGCGGGGAGTCGGGAAGGAAGACAGGGGCCACGACCTCAGGGGAGGAAGAGCGAGGCGCGTCCTCCCGGGGAAGAGCGAACCGGGAGGGGCCGTCAATCCCCGCAACAAGTGGTGTCGGGGATGGTTCCTTGGGCCTGGCCCATGGGTGTGAAAGAGAGTTCGTGCCTCGCCCGTCATCGCACCTCGCTGCCCGGATGCTTTTTGAACTCGCTCCTTGCTTAATCAAGGCCAGCAGGGAGCTATCCTCAACTCATCGGCTGCAGGCTCTTCTGTCTGAGGCCGAGATCCGGGTCGGCGTCCTGACAGGCGAGGCGTCTCTTGCCAAGGGCAGAGGCGGCTTCTTCCAGAAGGGCCCTGGACGAAGCGAAGGCAGAGGTCGCTCAGGCACTGGTTCGACTCTCCAAAGCCGAAGAGGAGAATCAACGAGTTCTGGCAATCCATGCTTCGTGCGCGGATGACTTAGCTCGGGCTAAGCTTGAGGCGGCGGAGCGCATTCAGCAGGCCGAGGAGAAGACTCGGGAGGCCGAGACGGCTAGGGAGCAGGCCGTCCAAGCATTCCTTGAGTCGGCCGAGTTTGAGGACGAGAGGGATCGCCTGTTCCAGAGCGGATATCTGGAATGCGTCAAGGATATAAAGAAGTCTTTTCCTGACCTTGACCTTTCAGAAATCGAAGGCGGGGCAGCCTCAGAATCCGAGAATCCGGACGCCGCCGCTGAAGACACAACTGCCGGGGACGGGGCCGACGCATGAAGACTTTGGTTTTTTTTTTTATATGTAAATATTTTTTTGCTCCGATGTATTCGGTTGCTTTTGTACTTACACGTATTCGGACGAATGAAAAAGCATGTCTTTAAACATCAAATAGTAAGCTAAGGATAGTAGACCTTGAGGTGTTCAGCGTTCCATGGATGAGGCAATGACTGTCAGGTCTTCCAGCCGATATGTTCCTGGTCTAATGGTGCCCGAGACGATATAGGGTCCTTCCCAATTGGGTCCCAGTGGACCCGACCCAAACTCCTTAGTGTTGGAAAACACTTTCCGAAGAACCATATCTCCCCTTCTGAATCTTCTAATCTTAACTCGGGTATTGTAGAACCGAGTCACTTGTCGTTGTCGAGCCTCGCCCGCAGCCTCGCCCTTTCCCTTTGTTCGTCCAGAAGGTCGAGTCCGAGTGCAAGGAGTTCTTCATTCTCTTCGCATTGAATAAGGTGATTCGAGCCGAAGGTAATCCGATTTCGACGGGAGTGACTGCGTCCGAGCCGTAAGCGAGTGAAAACGGAGTTTCTCCTGTGGCCGTTCGGGTTGTAGTTCGGTAAGCCCAAAGAATTTTCGGGCTTCGGCCCATGCTCCTTTGGCCCGGCCAAGCTTGGTCCGAAGATATTGCTTGATAATCTTGTTAACTGCCTCGACTTGTCCGTTGGTTTGAGGGTGATGCGGTGATGAATAAATATTCCTGATCCCGAGGTTCTTGCACATCTCACGAAAGCTCCTATTATCAAATTGCCTTCCATTATCTGTAATGTACCTCGAATCGGCAGATAATGTTTTTCCATACAAACTCGGTGATCTTACGCTCGGTTATTTTGGCTAATGGTTCCGCCTCGGCCCACTTCGTAAAATAGTCCACTGCTACCCCAACTTGGTCTGCCCTTTTCCCATAGGGAGCGGTCTATGAGGTCGATGCCCCATTGTGCGAAAGGCCAGAGACCAGTCATCGGCGTCGTGCCTCGGGTGCTTGCCTCGGAATTGCCGCAACCCGTTGGCATCTGTCGCTTGAACGAGCTCGCGGGCGTCGTGTTGGATAGTGGGCGAGTAATATCCCTGTCGTAGGACCTTGAGATCGCCCTCCAGAGTGGTTTCCTCAGATTCCTTCATGAATTTCCCGTAACACATAGTTTGCCTCGTTGGGTTTGAGCACAGCAACGGGGCGTAGTATCCTTTCTTATAAAGGGTCCCGTTGAGTATGGTGTAACGGGAAGCTCGGATCTTAATTCGTCGAGCCTCGGTGCGATCTTCGGGCAACTCCTTCGTCGAGGAATTGGCGGATTGGATCAATCCAGGATGGTTAGTCGATTGTATTGGGCCTCGCTAATTGGCTCTCTATACTTGGTTTATCGGCGTATTCGGCGGGGACGGACACGGTATATCGTCTTCTTGGCCGAGGCGAGCTTTGCTAGCAAATCGGCTTTGCTGTTTTCCGTACGAGTACACGACAGAGTTGAAATCCGTTGATAAGTTCTTTCGCTTTCTCCATGTAAGCCCTTAGCCGGTCTTTGTGTATCAGTATACCGTTTGGTTAACAACCAGGAGTCGGAAAACTTGGGGTTTTGGGGGGGGCCGGACCTTCATTTCGCCGTATTGTTCGGGCGCTTGAAATCAAGTCGTAAGGCATCGTATATAGGTGTGATCGGGGGTTTCCAGCACCCAGCCCCACCGGCCTTCGAGTTGGAAGAACCGTCGACATACGATTCCATGGAATAGGGCAAGGGGAAGCGGTCGAGGCGCCCTGCATCGACCTTCGGCGTATCGTTCCCTGAGAGTTCGGTTGAAGGTGTTCCTTGGGCGATAAAATCAGCTACGGCTTCCTTTGATTGCTGCCTTTGGTTGGTATTGAATATCAAACTCACTCATTTCGATAGCCCATTTGGTGAGTCGGCCGGAAGCTTCGGTTTGCAGATCTGCCCGAAGCGGAAGGTCGGTCATTACAATGATGGTGTGGGCATGGAAATACGGCTTGGGCGAGATGAAGTTATTAAAGCCAAGGCAACTTTCTCCAAGCTTGGGTATCTTGTTTCGCGGTAATGCTTTCGACATAGTAAACCGGCGGTTGCTTTCCTTGATTCTCGTATCAAAGCCAGCTAACGCCTCGGACACCAGGTAGAGGAGCACGACTCCCTGGTTCGGGTTTTGATAAGAGAGGTGCAGACCGAGATATGATTTTAATTTTTGGAATGTTGCTTCACACTCTTCCGTCCAACCCATCGCTTGTCTCCTTTCAATTGTTTGAAGAAAGGAAGACATTTATCCGGCTCGGGACAGGAATCGATTAAGTGCTGCGACTCGTCCGGCTAATCTTTGGGCGTCCTTAATGGTTTTGGGGATTCCATATCAATCAGCCTTTATCTTCTCGGGGTTTGCCTCTATTCCTCATTGACTGACCAAGAAACCAATTTTCCTAGCTACTCTAAAAGCACATTTACTTGGATTGAGCTTCATGAACTTCTGTAGGATTAGAAACATTTCTTCCAAATCATTCACATGATCCGCCGCGGCACTCTTGGCAAGCATGTCGTCGATGTATACCTCCATGGTTCGGCCTATAAGTCGAGCAAAAATTTTGTTAACTAACCTTTGATAAGTTGCAGCATTCTTCAGACAAAATGGCATCACTCGGTAACAATAAAGGCCTTTGTCGGTGACAAAGGTAGTTTTTGATTTATCTGTTTGATGCATTACAATTTGATTATATCCCGAATAAGCATCCATGAAGCTAAGGAGCTCATGTCCGGCTATACTATCTACTAGCTGGTCTATCCTCGGAAGCGGAAAGCTATCTTTGGGGCAGGCTTTATTCAAGTCGGTATAATCAATACAGACTCGCCATTTCCCGTTGGACTTCTTCACACGCACGACATTCGCGACCCACTCTGGATAGTGTATTTCTTCTATGAAATTAGCCTGGAGTAGTTTGTTGACCTCTTTCTCAATGATGGCGTATCGTTCGGGGCCGAGCGGTCGTCGCTTCTGTCGGATCGGTCGATATGACGGATCGGCGTTAAGTCGGTGAGTCACCACGGAGGGGTCGATCCCTTGCATTTCTTCATGATTCCAAGCGAATACGTCGGCGTACTCTCGGAGCAAGGCGATCAGCTTTTCTCTCAAAGGGGACTGAAGAGATGAGCCAATTCGGGATCCATCTGTTTCGACTAAGGCGATTGAGACAAGATCTTCGACCGGCTGTCCTCATTGTCCAGCGATTCGATTGTTAATATGTTGGTCGGAATCTTGTCGGCGGCTCCTTTTACGCTATCATGTAACATCGCCTTGCGTCTTGCTGGTCTCCTTTAACAATTCCGACTCGACTCGGTCGGGAATTTCATTGTAAGATGGTATGTGGATACCACGGAGGAGACTCAATGAAGGTCGGGAGTATCGCATTGTATCGAGGGTTGATCGGCGACCGGAAGTCAATCATCATCGTCTCGATGTGGGCATTGCCGGTGAGTGGTAATGAGACAAGTTCCTTGACGTCCTCCGGAAAAACCGATCAGTGGGGGGGGCAGTGTGGATCGTTCGATCCCCATTTTGTCGACCGCCTGGGTAAATAACACGTCTGCAGATGACCCCGTATCGACTAGTATACGAAACACCTTTCGGTTAGCGATAGTCAGGGTGACAATCAATGCGTCATCGGGGGGGTGATAGATGCCTCGGGCATCTTCTTCTGTGAACGAGAGGCAATATCTTTCTCTTTTCTTCTCCTTTGATGGCCGATCTATAACCATGAGCTCGGACTGAGGCTGACTAAGTTTTCGTGCGTGATTCCTTTGTGCGTTGTTTGAGTCGCCCCCACATTGTGGACCGCCGATAATCGTCGGATTTCTTCCATAGGCTGACTCTCGGTCGGGCGCGCCTCAGCTGCCCCAGACCATATGTTCTCTGAGTCGGCCGTCTTTTATGAGTCTTTCGATCTCTTCTTTTAAGTGACGGCAATCACTTGTGTTATGCCCGTGATCGCGATGATAATGGCAGTACTTATCCTTATCCCGCCGATTAGGATTACTCCTGAGCGTACTTGGCCAGCTGACCACGCCTGCGTTTTTTCTTTCCCTCCGTACCTCTTCCCGTGTCTTATTCAGGGGAGTTTATGTGGAAAATTTTCGCTCCGGCCGTTTTCCTGACCTTCGCTCGTCACGTGCTTGATCCTCTTTGCGTTTCCTTCCCCCGGCCGAGGCTTCCCTTTTGGCCGACTCTTTGGCCGAGGTTTTGGTTTCACGCGGATTCGCGCTTCCTCGGCGTTGGCATATTTATCGGACCGTGACATAAATTCTGCGAGTATCGGGCGGAGTTTTGTCTAGAGATGCAAGAATGGCTTATCCCTAACTCCTTGCATGAGTGCATTGAGGGCCGTTTCTTCCATGTTTTCGAACTTGAAGGGATTCGAAATTAAAACGCTTGATGTAATCTTTGAGGAGCTCTCCGTCCTTATTCAGATGTGCAGGGGGCTTTAATTTTTTCTTTCCGCCGATGAAGTTGGTGAGGAAGGCGTTGCTTAGCTCAACGAATGAACTGATGGATTTTGGCTTCAGCTGTTTGAACCACAGTCGAGCTACATCAGTCAATGTAAGAGAAAAGGCCCGACACATTACTGCATCCGAGGCATCATGGAGTTCCATATAGGTTCTGAAGCACTCAATATGCTCGGTCGGGTCAGTCTTGCCGGTGAAAGGAGTGATTTGAGGTAATCGAAACCTCTCGGGCAATCGGGCTTTCATTACCGAGTCCACAAAGGGGGACGCTTTCGCTTCGGACCCGGTTGAATATACATTCCGGCCGTGCTTTATGTCTGCCATCTCTTTTGCCATCTCTTCCCGCACTTCTTTTTTGAAATTTTGAATGCGGCTTTCCAAGGTTCGCTGCTTTCTGCCGTGCCTTCCATGGAAGGGCGATTGCGCCTTCTTCGTTCTATTTCGTGCCGAAGATCAGTCGGGGGGAGGGAGGCGTTGGCTGACTGCGCTGGAGATGGTTCTGACCCGCCTTGGGGTTGGCTCGGCCGGAAAAACTGCGGCGCAGAAGGTTGAGGATCAACCGTACGTGCGCTGTCTCCCCTTGAGGATGCGGGGGTGGCTGCATTTGCTGCTGATACATTCGTTCCAGCATCGTCTGAATTCCTGAACCTCCTTGTCCAACCGCCCATCGCGCGACCCGGATTGTTGCTTGTTTCGCCCTCGTGGCGGTTGTTAGGTGGTTGGGACGCGATTGGCCGGTGGCCTAATCGCGTTCTCATTCAAATCTTCTTGGGACCGTCCTTCTAGTCATCACCATTGGACTCAATATAACTGGATGGCTTTTTGCACGTTCCCACGCAGGCGCCAAACTTTGATGCAATTATCGTTCGTCCTCCGGATCCTTGTATGCCCGGAAAAAGGACAAAGGAGACCCTGGCTGCGGGACCCTCCGATGCCAAATTCAGGACTCTGGGTCTTAAAGTATTGAAAAGTCTTTTGGAGGAATTTGTTTTCGTCCCTCTCAAGGTGAGGGCCCCCCCCTTCTTATATAGCTGCTGGGGCATTTAATCGTACGAGGATTCTCTTCCTGGTATTGTGCGCGAGATCTTCTCATGGGATCACGGAATCTTCTCCTGGGATCACGGAAACAGGATCGTGCCCGTCTCATGCCTTCATCCGATCCCGTGAGCTTCGGGATCGGGCATCTTATCCCAAGACATCCGGTGCGGCTTCATCTTGTGACGGTCGATCCGATAAAGAGGTCCGCCCGAAGCATGCCCGAGACACGGACGACCACCGAGTCGGGGCCGACTCAACCTTTGCCTCGGTCTAGCGAATAACTCCTCGGATTTGACACATCCTTTGGTGGCCCGAGGCATTTAGTCCGAGTCTGCGGACTTGTATGTTTTGTCCCCAACAATACTTACACGGAGTCTACGTCACTGTGTATTGGAGGCAGCTGTATGGCCAAGGATGGATGGCTGACTTTCTTCAGTTCTTGATTCTGCGTTGAATGGATCTGAAGTAGCTCGCCAGCAGTTGCATCCCTATTAACTCCTAAAAGGCGTTCTTTGGTCTTTTGGAAACGTCTAGGGGTAATTCGATTTTTGACTCAGTGTTCGTTAGACGAAGAGACGAATTCCTCGGCGATTTATACGGGCCGTTCATTTATTGATTTATTTTTTATATGTTGACACCCATCTGAGAAGTGAAATAGCCCACTTTTTATTGCAGAAGATCTCAACCATGTGCCTCATCTGATGGAATGCTCAGATCACACACTCGTGTTGCATATTGATGCACGATGCATGCACCCTAGGTGTGAATGTCTGCACCTTCCATGCGCTGTGGAGTTAGCGAATCAAGTGCTGTCAATGGACCCTATGGGTCCACGCAACGCCTTTTTGCTATGATGTGGGATGATGTCACATGATATCAGCCGCCAATAGGGCCCTTTTCTACTTGTAAACCTGTGGTTATTAAAAAATGAATAAAAGGCCATGTTTCTCACATTCGGAATATTTGAAAAAGTCAAATTTTCCTACGCCAATTAAAAAACTATATATATATATATACATACATACATATAGCACCTTGGTGGTGCCTATGCAACTCGTTTTTTAATTGGTTGTCTATTATTTGGACCTTTAATCCAACCTTCCAACCGGGTTATTAATTGGACAAATATGTGTCCTCTGGACGCTATAAATTGAAAGAATTTATTTGTTACAATGTGATTAGGTCACATTATTATATATTGCATTTAATGCAATAGTGCTGACAATGTCAATGATAACGTGGACTATTCACATAACAGGAAAAATACCTATTTGAGGCAAGCAGAGGATCTATATTCTAATCGGTCACCAATTTTTTTCATGAGCGATTCATCCTTCCCAAACACAACCACGGTGAGTCAGAGGACGTAATTAAGTGTTATCTGGAATGATTGGGCATAAAGCGTTTGTAGGTGGCTTTTCAAGTCCGCTGTCAAATCTCATGGCTAAATCCTAGACAGGTGGTGGAAACTACAAAGTTGAGTACATTAGGTGCAACCTCAGCTCCTCATTATTTGAATAAGCCATTCTCTTCAATTGGTCTTTTTTCACGAAATGCAGACATAAGATAAGAAATCAAGTGTTTTACTAGCGTGAGTGTGTGGGGAGTGTATGCGTGTGTTTAAAAAAAAAAAAAAGTGTTTTATTAAGATTTTGAGTAGTTGTCCCAAATTCAAGTTGATTATGTTTCGTTTCCACCTTTAAAAATAAGCCATGGCAGGTGTAAAAAATTGACATGCTGCACAAATCTTTACATAATATGTTTATATTTTCATTTCTCACAAGTGAGCCATGGATGTTGTTGATGCTCAAATTTGGTTGATCTTGCCTCACCTCCTGCGAGTCATTGAGTACCTGCAATTTAATGGAGAACAAAAAAAGACATTGTGGGCGTTGGTTAAGGTCAATGACCTTCCAATGCCTAAGTCAAGCGTATAAACTTACGATAGGCGTAATCGAATTGGGATAGTTGTCTATACCTTTTATCCATGGCAAGGGTATATTTATAGGTATTTTAGGCAGTCTGTGTATCTGAGGTAATTTGTTAGATATGCTGAAGTAGCCCGTATTGGAGTCGGACTCTAATTTTGAGAATACATCCGACTTTACATCGATCGGCGTGATTTCGACAAAAATTTTGGGAGGTAATCCCACCCGTATGTGGAGATGATTCTTCTTTCTATTATGAGGTCAATGATGGTACCTGAATTCGACGTCAGTACCTGAGGTCGGGTCAAGAGCTAAAGTGACAAATGAGGCCGAGGTGGAAAGTAGTTGACACTAAAGGTTGGAGTGATTTTCTAGCCCTCGAGCAATATATAAAGTCACCGAATTTTGCTACTCGGCTCATTTGTCTCATACATTTGTTTAGTTTTTTTTTTTTTCCAGATGGAAAAAAACTTTACATTTGTTTAGCTTTATTTCACCCATAACAGATGCTAATCTAAATCATTTTCTTAGATGGACGGTCATCCTAAAACTCCAAGATCAAAAGATCTTAACCATTGGTATTGTGTCCTTTCTTCAGCTGAGTAATGATACATCGCTTGTGTTTGCTTTCATAACCGTTTATTTACTGGCCATAAATAGAAAGTCACAATCAAATGAAGATTGCATAGTTTTAAAATCGGGTGACTTGACTCGAAACATGGTCTAATCAACTTCACTCGATAAGATTTTGAGCCAAGTCATTTGACTCATCGAGTCAGCTCCATGACTCAGCCAACTCAAACTGAGTCATTCGGCCGGTACTCATTTTTAAATGGATACAACAAGACATGCAATTCATTTGTATCCTTGTATTCAATTTTTTATACTTACATTAAAAATCTATTATTATTCAAAATTCTCAAGAACTTAATTATCAAATAGGGATTTTTGGGCCAATATCAACAAATAAATAGTGGGCCTCAAAAAATACTAAAAAAGTCAACACCAAGTCAAAGTGAGATATTAAATCTTTAAAGGTATGGGCCCCACTCCCTCTCAATATCTGCTCCCTTCCGTATCAATTTGAGTAGCTCCATAGCGACACGTCATCACCTCCTTCCACGTCATCCCATGGGACATATGGAGGTGGAGAAAGCAGCATCCCCTCTGCCATGCTGGCAATCAATCCCGGCATGTCGAAAATGGCTTCCTCATCCATGTACAACACATTCTCCGGTGGGGAAAGATTTACACACTTCGCTGGGTCTGCTTCATTCCTTCTATTGATTTCAGATTTCAAAGGATGGAATGCTTCGGCAGCAGATTTCAAAGGACGGAATGCTTCGGCGGCCTCAGCAGCAGTTTTCTGAATGTCTTTAACACTGCCAGAAGCGGGAACGGGTAGAAGCCACACAGAGTCGGCGAAATTGAGACAGGCCGATTGGCCTCTAAGGGCCATGGCAGCCACATCATGGGCACGCGCAGCCATCTCAGCCGTCGGAAAAGTCCCGAGCCATATCCGCGTCTTCTTGTACGGTTCCCGCATCTCGCACACCCACTTCCCTCCATTTCTCTGTCGAACACCTTTATAGACGGGATGTCTTGTCTCGCGGAATTTCATCCGTCCAGCCCGCTTTTTAGGAGGACTGGTCTCGATGGTGGCGATCATCTCCTCATCCGAGATACCTTGATGAGTGCCACTGTAGGACGGTGATGAGTAATCCGGTGGGCCATATGGTCGGAAATTGGAGCTGTAGCTGGAAGCCTGCATAGGGAAAGTGATAGTAGAAAGAAGCTGAAGTATGTCGATCGTGGGAGTAGCGGAGGTGGAAATTCAAGGGATTTTATATGAGGCGAGATTCGTAGAAGGCGCTTCGTACGCATACACGGAGGTTGGGCGAGTTGACGTAGCTAGCTGCGTGAACGATGGCCATCTGAGTCTGTAGATTTATGACTCTACAGCAAATGTCTGACTCATCTGATAGATAAAATGAAATACGTAAGAGATGAGGCGAGTTAAGTTTGAAATGGCACTTATAGTCGTTTCTGGAGGGCTTTTCTTTGACTTTTGACCAATTTTTCTATCTGCGAACGGTCGTACGTGTGAAAGGGATAAGGGGTTAGTGTGCCGTCGTTTATCATTGGTGGACGTCAGTCCTGATGACTTATATGTTAGATCAGTCATTGGTGGATGTCAGTCCTGATGACTTATATGTTCCAAGTATTTTATATGGTGTGGTTCATTTGAGCTTTGTATGTGACTCATTTTCTTGACCATGCAATACAATAATCTAAAAAAAAAAAAAAAATAGTTGGACGGTGTAGATCTTACAAAAACAATATGGTGGGGCCCATCTTCATGCATAGTTGACGTGTGGAACTACTTTGGGCTCCACCATGACTTATATGTTAGATCCATACTGTCCAACCTTTTTTTCAGATCAGTCAAGGGTATGATTAGAAAAATGAGATAGATCCAAAGCCCAAGTAGACCACATCACTAGAAATATTGTTGATTGAAGGCCTAGCATTCCTGGGAACACAAAGGGCACGGATCAAGCTGATATTTGTGCTTCTTATCATCACGTCTGTGTAATCTTTTGAACAGGTCAGATGGCAAATAAACAACATGGTGAGCGTAGGAAGTTTTCAACACTAAGCATCCAATTCTCACTTTTTCCTGTGGTGTGGTCCACTTGAGCATTGGATCTTTACCAAATTTTGGCTCAGCCCGAGAGTGATCTGTGAAAATGGATGCACGGTGTGAATCTAACACATACATTACGGCGGAGCCTACCGTACTTCGCATGTCAATGCTGTCTGCTGCTTGCCGTATCGTGCAACACGCAGTCCGACACAGCAAAGAAAGAACAAAAGCGGACAATTTTGAGTGTGGAATTATCATGGGCCCACCTGATGTATATATTAAATCCACACCATCTAATCATTTTTCCGAATCATTTCAGAGTACGATCCCAGAAATCTTAAGTGCCCTACACCATGAGAAAGAGTGAGAATTGAACACTTGCTGTTGAAAAATTCTTTAGGCCACATAAGGCTCCGTTCAAGTTGATATTTGTGTTTGGTCTGTGTGACCTTATGAACAGGTTAGACGACGAAAAATAAATAAATCACGGTGGGCCTAAAATGTTTTCAATAGTCTGCATTTAATTTCCACCGTTTCATGTGGTGTTGTCCGATTGAGCTTTGTATCTAGCTCATTTTTGTAAATGATGGACTAAAGTTGTTGGGGGCAAAAATACAAGTCCGGGGACTCGGACTTAATGCCTCGGGACTCGGACTTGATACCTCGGGTCGCCGAAGGATGCGTCAAATCCGAGGCATGGTTCGCTAAACCGAGACAATGGTTGAGTCGGTTCGAACGACTTATCAGCGTTTCGGGCATGTGTCGGGCGGACCGCCTTGCAAGACCGACCGTCGCTAGGTCAGATCTCATCCCGGATATCTTGGGATAAGATCTCCGACCCCGAAGCTCACGGGATCGGATAATGGCTCAAGATGGGCACGATCCTATCTCCGTGATACCCGAGAAGATCCCGCGCTCAATATCAGGAGGACCCCAGCAGCTATAAAAGGAGGACCCTTGTCACCTTGAGAGGTACGAAAAAAATTCCTTCAAGAAAACCTTTCAATACATTTAGACCCAGAGTCCAGGCCCGACTTTGGCATCGGAGGGTCCCCTGCTCGAGCCAGGGTCTCCTTTGTTTTCTTTCTGTGCGGGCATACGAGGGTTCGGAGGACGAACTGCATCAATTGCATCAACAGCTTTGGCGCCGTCGTGGGAACGTGCAAAAAGCCATCTCGTATCTCTATACCGAGTCCAATGGTGATGACTAGAAGGACGGTCCCGAAGAAGATTTGAATGAGAACGCGATTACAGGGCACCCGGTCCAATCGCCGTTCCCACCGAACCCACCTAACAACCGCCGACGAGGGGCGACCGGAACAAGCAACAATCAGCGGGGTCACGACGATGGGCGGTTGGACAAGGAGGTTCAAGAAATCCGCTCCGATATGAATATGATGAAGCAGATGCTGGAACGAATGTATCAGCAGCAGCAAATGCAACCACTCCCGCATCCTCAAGGGGAGACAGCGCGCGTACCGACGGCGGCGGTTGATCCTCAACCTTCTGCGCCGCAGTCTTTCCGGCCGAGCCAACCCCAAGGCGGGTCAGAACCATCTCCAGCGCATTCAGCCAACGCCTCCCTCCCCCCGACTGATCTTCGGCACGAAATAGAACGAAGAAGGCGCAATCGCCCTTCCATGGAAGGCACGGCAGAAAGCAGCGAACCTTGGAAAGCCGACATTCAAAATTTCAAAAAAGAAGTGCGGGAAGAGATGGCAAAAGAGATGGCAGACATAAAGCACGGCCGGAACGTATATTCAACCGGGTCCGAAGCGAAAGCGTCCCCCTTTGTGGACTCGGTAATGAAAGCCCGATTGCCCGAGAGGTTTCGATTACCTCAAATCACTCCTTTCACCTAGCAAGACCGACCCGACCGAGCATATTGAGTGCTTGAACCTATATGGAACTCCATGATGCCTCGGATGCGAATGTGTCGGGCCTTTTCTCTTACATTGATCGATGTAGCTCGACCGTGGTTCAAACAGTTGAAGCCAGTCCATCAGTTCATTCGTTGAGCTGAGCGACGCATTCCTCACCAACTTCATCGGCGGAAAGAAAAAATTAAAGCCCCCTGCACATAGATATAAAAGAAGAATCGGGAGAGCTATTGAAAGATTACATCAAGCGTTTTAATTTCGAATCCCTTCAAGTTCGAAAACATTCGAAGAAACGGCCCTCAATGCACTCATGCAAGGAGTTAGGGATAAGCCATTCTGGCATCTCTAGACAAAACTCCGCCCGATACTCGGGGAGTTTATGGCACGGTCCGATAAATATGCCAACGCCGAGGAAGCGCGAATCTGCGTGAAACTAAAACCTCGGCCAAAGAGTCGGCCAAAAGGGAAGCCACCGGGGGAAGGAAACGCAAAGAGGATCAAGCGCGTGACGAGCGAAGGTCGGAAAACGGCCGGATCGAAAATTTTCCACATATACTCCCCGGAATAAGACTCGGGAAGAGGTACTGATGGAAATAAAAAACGAAGGCTTTGTTAGCTGGCCCAGTAAGCTCAGGAGTAATCCTAATCGGCGGGATAAGGATAAGTACTGCCATTATCATCGCGATCACGGGCATAACACAAGTGATTGCCGTCACTTAAAAGAAGAGATCGAAAGACTCATAAAAGACGGCCGACTCAGAGAACATATGGTCAAAGCTGGGGCATCTGAGGCGCGCCCGACCGATAGTCAGCCTATGGAAGAAATCCGAACGATTATCGGCGGTCCACAATGTGGGGGCGACTCAAACAACGCACGAAAGGAATCACGCACGAAACTTAGTCAGCCTCAGTCCGAGCTCATGATTATAGATCGGCCATCAAAGGAGAAGAAAAGAGAAAGATATCGCATCTCGTTCACAGAAGAAGATGCCCGAGGCATCTATCACCCCCACGATGACGCATTGATTGTCACCCTGACCATCGCTAACCGAAAGGTGTTTCGTATACTCGTCGATACGGGGTCATCTGCAGACGTGTTATTTACCCAGGCGTTCGACAAAATGGGGATCGAACGATCCACACTACGCCCAGTTCGGACCCCGTTGATCGGTTTTTCCGGAGGACAGGTACTGCCTGAAGGGATTGTCTCGTTACCACTCACTGCTGGTAGTGCCCCATGTCAGACGACGATGATGGTAGACTTCCTGGTCGTCGATCAACCATCGGTATACAACGCAATACTCGGCCGACCTTTGTTAAGTCTCCTCCAGGCCGTGGTGTCCACTTACCATCTTTCCATGAAATTTCCGACCGAATCGGGAGTCGGGATTGTCAAAGGAGACCAGCAGGATGCGAGGCGATGCTACATGATAGCCGTAAAAGGAGCCGCCGACAAAAGTCCGACCAACATATTAACAATCGAATCATTGGACCCTCGGGCGAGAATTATGAACGAGGACAGCAGGTCGAGGATCTTGTCTCGGTCCCCTTGGTCGAGACAGATGGATCCAAGACGGCACTAATTGGCTCGTCTCTGCAGTCCCCTTTGAAAGAAAAGCTGATAGCCCTGCTCCGCATACACCGACGTCTTTGCCTGGGGTCACGAGGACATGCCCGGGATGACCCCTCCGTGGTGACTCACCGACTCAACATCGATCCGTCGTATCGACCGATCCGCCAGGCGGCGACCGCTCGGCCCTGAACGATACGCTATCATCGAAGAAGAAGTCAACAAACTCCTCCAGGCTAATTTCATAGAAGAAATACACTATCCAGAGTGGGTCGCGAATGTCGTGCTTGTAAAGAAATCCAACGGGAAGTGGCGAGTCTGTATCGACTATACCGACTTAAATAAAGCCTGCCCCAAGGATAGCTTTCCGCTTCCGAGGATAGACCAGTTAGTAGATAGTACAGCCGGACATGAGCTCCTTAGCTTCATGGATGCATATTCAGGGTATAATCAAATTGTAATGCACCAAACAGATAAATCAAAAACTACCTTTGTCACCGACAAAGGCCTTTATTGTTACCGAGTGATGCCATTTGGTCTGAAGAATGCCGGCGCAACTTATCAAAGGTTAGTTAACAAAATCTTTGCTCGGCTTATAGGCCGGACTATGGAAGTATACATCGACGACATGCTCGTCAAAAGCATACACGCGGCAGATCATGTGAATAATTTGGAAGAAATGTTTCTAATCCTACGGAAGTTCCGGATGAAGCTGAATCCAAGTAAATGTGCTTTTGGAGTAGGCTCGGAAATTCCTCGGTTTCTTGGTCATCGAGGAATAGAGGCAAACCCTGAGAAGATAAAGGCTCTGATTGATATGGAATCCCCCAAAACCATTAAGGACGTCCAAAGATTGGCCGGACGAGTCGCAGCACTCAATCGGTTCCTGTCCAGAGCAACGGATAAGTGTCTCCCTTTCTTCAAACAATTGAAAGGAAGACAAGCGATGGGTTGGACGGAAGAATGTGAAGCAGCATTCCAGCAATTAAAATTATATCTCGGTTCTGCACCTCTCTTATCAAAACCTGAACCGGGGGAGTCGTTGCTCCTCTATCTAGCTGTATCCGAGGCAGCGGTTAGCTCGGCTTTGATACGAGAATCCGAAGGAAAGCAACTACCGGTTTACTACGTCAGCAAAGCGTTATTGCCAGCAGAAACGAGATACCCAAGCTTGAAAAAAGTGGCCTTGGCTTTAATAACTTCCTCTCGGCGACTTAGGCCGTACTTCCATGCCCACACCATCATTGTAATGACCAACCTTCCGCTTCGCCAGGTACTGCAGAAACCAGAAGCTTCCGGCCGACTCACCAAATGGGCTATCGAGCTGAGTGAGTTTGATATTCAATACCGACCAAAGGCAGCAATCAAAGGGCAAGCCGTAGCTGATTTTATCGCCGAGGGAACGTCTTCAGCCGAACTTTCAGCAAATGATACACCGAAGGACGGTGCAGCTCCGACCTCAACCGCTCCCCCTTGCCCTATTCCGTGGAATCTGTATGTTGACGGTTCTTCCAACTCGAAGGCCAGTGGGGCTGGGGTTGTGCTGGAAACCCCCGATCATACTTACATACAGTATGCCTTACGACTTGGATTCCAAGCGACGAACAATACGGCGGAATATGAAGCGTTGTTACTCGGCCTCCGACTCGCCGCTAGCATGGAGGTCACTCACCTAAGTGTTTTCAGCGACTCTCAGTTGGTTGTTTCGCTGTTTTACTGTGTATACCAGACACGAAAAGACCAGTTAAGGGCATACATGCAGAAAGCAAAGGAACTCATCAACGGATTTCAACTCTGTCGCGTCACTCGGATCCCTCGTACGAAAAACAGCAAAGCCGATTTGTTAGCAAAGCTCGCCTCGGCCGATGAAGATGAGATACCCAGGTCCGTCCCTGTCGAATACGTTGACAAGCCCAGCATAGATGAACCAATTAGCGAGGCCGTCAATACAATCGACTCGGAACCTTCCTGGATTGATCCAATCCGCCAATACCTTGACGAAGGAAAGTTGCCCGAGGATCGTGCCGAGGCTCGACGAATTAAGATTCGAGCCTCCCGTTATACCATATTCAACGGAACCCTCTACAAGAAAGGTTACTACGCCCCGTTGCTGCGGTGCCTCAAACCCACCGAGGCAAACTATGTGTTACGGGAAATTCATGAAGGAATCTGCGGAAACCACTCTGGAGGGCGATCTCTCGCCACAAGGTCCTACGACAGGAATATCATGGCCCACTATCCAACACGACGCCCGCGAGCTCGTTCAAAAATGAGACAGATGCCAACGTTCGCGGCAATTCCGAGGCAAGCACCAGAAGCATTAACCTATGACCGGTCCTTGGCCTTTCGCGCAGGGGCGTCGACATCATAGGACCGCTCCCTATGGGAAAAGGTCGGACCAAGTTTGCTGTTGTGGTAGCGGTTGACTATTTCACGAAGTGGGCCTAGGCGAACTATTAGCTAAAATAACCGAGCAGAAGATCACCGAATTTGTATGGAAAAATATTATCTGCCGATTCGGGGTACCCCGTACCATCGTTACAGACAATGGAAGGCAATTTGATAATAGAAGCTTTCGCGGGATGTGCGACAACCTCGGAATCAGAAACGTTTACTCTTCGCCTCATCATCCTCAAACCAACGGACAAGTTGAAGCGGTTAATAAGATTATCAAGCAACATCTTCGGACCAAGCTTGGCCGGGCCAAAGGAGAATGGGCCGAAGAGCTCCCGAAAATTCTTTGGGCCTACCGAACCACCACTCGAACAGCCACAGGGGAGACTCCGTTTTCACTAGCTTATGGCTCGGAAGCCGTCACTCCCGTTGAAATCGGATTACCTTCGGCTCGAATCACCACATTCAATGCAGAAGCAAACGAAGAACTCCTAGCACTCGGACTCGACCTTCTGGACGAACAAAGGGAAGTGGCACGGCTGCGCACGGAGGCGCGGCAGCGACAAGTGGCTCGGTTCTACAATACCCGAGTTAGGATTAGAAGATTTCGAATGGGAGATATGGTTCTTCGGAAAGTGTTTTCTAACACCAAGGAATTTGGGTCGGGTACACTGGGACCCAATTGGGAAGGACCCTACATCGTCTCGGGCACTATTAGACCGGGAACGTATCAGCTGGAAGACCTAAACGGACAGCCGTTGCCTCACCCTTGGAACGCTGAACACCTCAAAGTCTACTATCCCTAGTTCTATATTCAACGATTAAAGAAAGGATAAAGCCAAGTCAAATAAGTAAAAATAGGCATTTCTCTTTCATTCCTCGAAACATATGTAAGTACAAAGCAAGTGAATACATCAAAGCAAAAAAAAATACATGTCCAAGGGCCCCGGTAACTGTCCTCATGCACCGGCCTCATCCCCAGCAGTATCTTCAGCAGTGGCGTCCGGGTTCTCGGATCCCGAGCTCCACCCTCGATTTCTGAAAGGTCAAGGTCAGGGAAGGATTTCTTTATGTCCTTGACGCATTCCAGATATCCGCTTTGGAACAAGCGGTCCCTTTCATCCTCGAACTCCGCCGACTCGAGGAATGCTTGGACGGCTTGGTCCCTAGCCCTCTCGGCCTCCCGAGTCTTCTCGACGGCCTGCTGAATGTGCTCCGCCGCCTCAAGCTTAGCCCGAGCTAAATCATCCGCGCACGAAGCATGGACTGCTAGAACTCGCTGATTCTCCTCTTCAGCTTTGGAGAGTCGAGCCAGTGCCTGGGCGACCTCTGCCTTCGCTTCGTCCAGGGCTCTTCTGGAGGAAGCCGCCTCTGCCCTCGCGTCTTCAGCAGCTTTCCGGGCAAGGGCCGCCTCGCCTGTCAGGACGCCGACCCGGATCTCGGCCTCCTCGCGTCGACCTACGGCCTCAGACAGAAGAGCCTGCAGCCGATGAGTTGAGGATAGCTCCTTGCTGGCCTTGATTAAGCAAGGAGCGAGTTCAAAAAGCATCCGGGCAGCGTGGCTAACGGTCTGCGACGACGGGGCGTTGTAGAGTTTCACGAACTCTCTTTCGCACCCGCGGGCCAGGGCCCAAGGAACCATCCCCGACACCACTTGCTCCAGGATTGACGGCCCCTCCTGGTTCGTCTCCTCCCCTCGGGAGGACGCGGTCCTCGTCTCTCCCTCCCCCCTGGAGGACGCGGCCTCGGTCTCTTCTTCCCGACTCGGCACAGCCGTCTCAACGCGTGCCGAGTCAGGTGCCGCCTGAGGCTCCGAAGCAGCAATCGCCGTCTCTTCCGCCCTTTCGTCCGGGTCGGGAATCACGACGACGGAAGGAGCAGAAGAGCTCGCTGGCTCTTTCTCCTTCCGCAGCACCCTTTGCCTTTTCGGCGGCCGAGGCTCCGAAAGAAGAACCGACCGCGGAGGAGCCTTCAACCTCGTAACTGGCCTGAGGGCAGGACGAGCTCCAGTCATCTCCGGTTCAGGGACAATCCTGAGGTTAAAAAAAAAAAAAAAAAAAAAAAAAAAAAAAAAAAAAAAAAAAAAAAAAAAAAGAGGATAAGTTATGACGAAGTAAGTCGGGGGAAATTCGGAAAATCCAGAAGATTCATTCCCAATTACCTGTAACTTCCGAGTCCAGACCTGCAAGATGAAGGCGTTCCGGCTGTAGAAGCACCTTCCAAGACCTGTCTCTCGGATCCAACGACCTCAACTCTTTGATCCGAGCCGAGGCAGCAGTACCGAGCTTCGGCCGCTTCTTTGGAATATCTGCCACAGACTCAGAATATTACAAAAAAAAAAGAAAAAAAAAAGAGGGGGCGAGAGGGAGAGAAGACCCAAGTCACCTGCTCTTTGGAACGCCCGAGGGACACGAGCCTCGTAGGACCCGGACTCATCCGTCTCCCAGCGACCACATGCCCAAAACCAACGCTCTCTCCAGTGTTTGTTGGAAGTGGGAGGGTCGGTTATCAGGGAACCGCCTCCGCCTCGCCAAGCAGCGAAGACGTAGAAGCCGGGGTAGTTCGGATTTACCCGCACTTGATACAGGTGGAGAAATTCGTCGACTGTAAGTGGTGGCTGTTCCATCTCAGCCCACAACACTGCACATCCGAGTAAGTTCCTCCACCCATTCGGGACTATCTGCCCCGGGGCAATCTTTATGCGAGACAAAACTCCCCGGACTATGGTCTGCAGGGGCAGACGCAAGCCGCATTGCATCGACACTTGGTAAATCGCGACTGCTCCGGCAGGAGGGTGATCCGGTAAATCATTCGGAGGGGGAAGGTAGGTGATGACCGACTCGGGAATATGGTACCCGACTCGGATTCTGTCCAAGTCCGCCTCAGTCAAGACTGAGGGAACCGGACCGCTTAAATCTTCCCCCGATCCTTCTTCTTCAGATTCGGCCTGCGCCGACTCACCAACAGGAGCAAGATCAGGGGTTCCTTCGGTGATTAAAATTCCATCTTCTTCCTCCTCATCCTCCTCCATATCCCTTGGCAAGTTAGGCCTTCCCGGGCGGGTTAATAGAGACGACCCGCCCCGAGAAGGAACGACGGAAGCAGGGCGCTCCGCCGGAGCTTCGGTGACTCTCTCCGGTAGACAAGCAGCGTTGGCGTCCACTGCTATCTCCGTCAGTAAGGAAGGCGATTCCGCAACGTTCCAAAAACGTTGCGCTTCGCCTTCGTCTCCGGAAGCCCTGGAGACTTTGAGAACTCCTATCCGCCATTATTACCAAATAAAGAGGAAGGAGAAACTCACCGGAGGGAGAAAGGAAAACGGAGATGGCGGAAAGAGGCACCGACGGTAAAGAGAAAGAAAAGGAAGGAGACGAAAGGCTATGTAAACCCTAAAGAAAATGCGGAGCGGGAATGGCAAGAGTAGTAAAAGTTTAAAGTGCGGGGCCCCTGACGTTATATAAGGTCGCCATACGGCGGAGACAATTAATGAGGAAATGATTCGACGCCTGCATCGATTCCCTCGCTCGACACGTGGCGCACGTCAACTGGCAACAATAATACCTTCGCTACGTGTCCAATCCTCATTGGCGGGATGTGTGATTTGACGGCCGACGGCGCATGCGATGTCAGAAGCTGAACCGTCCCCCATCAAAGGCCTCATGGAATGCATTTAATGATCACGACTCATCTCGGACTGAGTTACGAACCGACTCCAAACTCGCTACTCCTCAGTGTCATATGAAACACACGGAGTAAGGGGGCTTACTGTTGGGGGCAAAAATACAAGTTCGAAGACTCGGACTTAATGCTTCGGGACTTGGACTTGATACCTCGGGTCGCCGAAGGATGCGTCAAATCCGAGGCATGGTTCGCTAAACCGAGACAATGGTTGAGTCGGTTCGAACGACTTATCAGCCCGGGCATGTGTCGGGCGGACCGCCTTGCAAGACCGACCGTCGCTAGGTCAGATCTCATCCCGGATATCTTGGGATAAGATCTCCGACCCCGAAGCTCACGGGATCGGATAATGGCTCAAGATGGGCACGATCCTATCTCCGTGATACCCGAGAAGATCCCGCGCTCAATATCAGGAGGACCCCAGCAGCTATAAAAGGAGGACCCTTGTCACCTTGAGAGGTACGAAACAAATTCCTCCTAAAAACCTTCCAATACTTTGAGACCCCGAGTCCAGGCCTGACTTTGGCATCGGAGGGTCCCCTGCTCGAGCCAGGGTCTCCTTTGTTTTCTTTCTGTGCAGGCATACGAGGGTCCCGGCGGACGACCCAGACAATTACATCAACAATAGTGTAAATCATGGATGGAGAGTGTGGATCTAACATATACAGGCAAACGTGTATCAAAACTCCACAAGCATGGTACAAATTGCGCCTGTGGAGTTGAGGAAGAATGCGAGAATCTACTCTGGTGCCTTTACGGGAAGATAAGTGGGCACACAGAAATGCCCGTGAGAAATCAACTCCGTCTCTCAGTTTTCTAAAGCTTACGATGGGACACAGATTCAAAAAACAGTCAGATCTAAAACTCAGGTGGGCCACGCAACAGAAAACATTGAGAATAGAAACATCTACTATTAAAACTTTCTTAGAGCCGGCCATGGTGTTTATATGTCATCCAAACTGTTTCTAAAGGTTATTAACATTGGGGTAAACCATAGGCACAAATATCATCCTCATCCAAAACTTCATAGCCCCACAAAGTTTCCAATGGTGAGTGATCAATCCCCGTTGTTTCATTTCGCGTGGCATACATGAGTTATGGATCTGTCTTAATTCTAGTTTCTAGACCTATTATGATATTGAGAAACTGATGGACGGAGTGGATATCTCACAGGAATCCCTGTGAGACCCAAATAGCTTCTAACCACAAGAACCAGCTGTGTGATATTTATTACCAAAGACGCGTTGTGCGTGCCCCTGAGAAGGAAGGGAACTCGGCAAGACTTACGAGAGAAGGCACTTAAGTGGACCATTAAAGAGCGGATTAGCTCTTACCCTAACCGTATGCGGCCCACCTTGATGCATATCTTGTATATTCACGCCGTCCATCTGTTTTTCCATCTCATTTTAGTACTCAATTCCAAACCTTGAGAAAATAACAATCCCAGGTGGACCACACCACTAGAAACAGTGATGAATGAACATTAAAAACATTTTGTGGGCCACAAAAATTGTAGATCAAGCTGATCTTTGTATTTTCCTTTCATCCAAATATTTTTGACATTATCAACAGGTTGGATGGAAAATAAAACATTACACAAACCTTAGGATGGGCCCTTTGTAAATTTTAATGGTGAAGCACTCAATCACAACTGTTTCGTGTGGTGTGGTCCACCTGAGATTTGGATCTGCTTAAATTTTGGAAACATAAGAGAACCGGATGAACCGCATGGATATACAACAAATCATCAAAAGGTGGGGCCCACAGTAAAGGTAACACCCACCAAGGTGTTACCACACCTAATCTGCTCCTGGGAGATTAGGGCTTACATGATTAATGGTCCCATTTCATCCACATGCCGTATGTGTGATTATGGGAGCAGTGCACTGGATATGACGTATTGCTATTTGATCTGCTGGGGCTTGACTCTTTAGATTATGTGTTGTCTTTCAATGATTCGAACGGATTATATAATGGACCTCAATGTGGATGGGGATAGGACTATTTGCTCCCATTGATGATTTGACTCATCAACTCCTAAGGACCTTTAAAAAAATTAAAATTAAAAACTTGAATGACCAAGGGGTTGGTAGATTTCAATTTGAGATTTTATTTTATTTTATTTTTATCTCCCATCCACGGTGAGGCCCATCTATGAATGATTTGGATCATTGAAAATTAGGACTCTAATCTAATTACTATTGTCTCTTTGTCCTATTGTGATGGGTTGGGATGTATCGTGGCTAAGCTCCTATCTTTTTTTCTTTTTTCCTTTTTTTTTTTTAAGATCCGTATTAAATGGGCGATTGTGCCATTCATCACTACACCAAAATTGTAAAAAAAGGACAGTCCAAAATCATCTCAAATGACCAAAAAGGACGGTCATGGACCGTTGCAAGGGCCGTCAAATTTTGACGTGTCGTATTACTAAAAGGACGGTCGAAAACTGTCATTTTTATTGACGAAAAAAAGACGGTCATGGACCGTCTTAAAAAAGGACGGTCGCGAACAGTCTCTTATGAGCGTTCCATGGACCGTCCTTTAAAAGGACTGTCATGGACCGTCTCTGATGAGCCTTCAGAGGACGCCCATAGACCGTCCTTTAAAAGGACGGTCATAGACCGTCCTTAAAAAGGACTGTCATGGACCATCTCATATGGGCTTTTAAAGGACGGCCATAGACCGTCCTTTAAAAGGACGGTCATGGACTGTCCCTTATAAGAGGGTCAATATACACCTGTTACAATATATTTCATCGTATTCTTCCTGATATACAGCTGTTATATAATATGGTCATGGACCATCCCTTATGAGCCTTCATAGGACATTTTCAAATTTAAGAGGGTCAATATACAACCGTTACAATATATTTCATCGTATTCTTCTTGATATACACCGTTATATAATATATTTCATCATATTCACATTCACATCCATCTAAACCTAAACTACGTAAATCCAAACATAAACTACATTCATTCACATTTATATCCATCTAAACCCAAACTACGTAAATCCAACATAAACTACATTCATCTAAACATAAACTACATCCATCCAAACACAAGCAATCTTATCCACATTACATTCATCTACACATAAATACATATAAGTTTAACATCATAAATAAAAAAAGAAAAAAAAAATCAGCAACAATTTTCTTTTCACCTGAAAAAAAAAAATTAAACCAACAAAACATTATAATTTAGAATCATGAAGAATTGCATAAACTTCTTCCAAAAAAGTGAGCACTTTTTAAAAATAAAACGATCATTAAAATAGGTTTAGGTTTAGGTTTTAAGTTTTAGGTGTTAGGTTTTAGGTTTAGGTTTAGGTTTAGGATTAGGTTTTAGGTCATAGGTTATAAGTTTAGTGTTATAGGTTATAGGTTAAGGTTTAGGTTATAAGTTTTGGTTTAGGTTTAGGTTAAGGTTTAGGCTTAGATTATAGGTTTAGGTTAAGGTTTAGGTTTTAGTTATAGGTTATAGGTTATAAGTTATAGCTTTAGGGAATTGAAAATAGGTTAAGGTTTAGGTTTAGGAAATCGGGTCCGAGTTTGGGATCGAGTTTAGGTTTGGGTTATCAAGTTTAGGTTTAAGTTTAGGTTAGGGAGTTGAGATTAGGATTAGGTGTAGGTTTAGGTTCAAGAATTTGAAAATACATTTCGATTTTAGGTTTAGGTTTAGGTTTTAGGCTTATGTTTAGGTTATAGGTTTAGGTTATAAGTGCAGGTAATATGTTTAGGTTTATGTTAGGTTATAGGTTAAGGTTTAGGTTTAGGAAATTGGGCTGGGGTTCGAGATCGGGTTGAGGTTTGGATTAGGGAGTTGAGATTAGGATTAGGTGTAAGTTTAGGTTTAGATTTAAGTTATAGGTTACAGGTTTAGGTATAGCTTTAGGCTACAAGATAAAGGTTTAGGGAATTGAGAATAGGTTAAGGTTTAGGTTTAGGAAATCGGGTTCGGGTTCGAGATCGGGTTTAGGTTTGGGTTTTCAAGTTTAGGTTTAGGTTTAGGTTAGGGAGTTGAGATTAGGATTAGGTGTAGGTTTAGGTTTAAGGATTCGAGAATACATTTAGGTTTTATGTTTAGGTTTAGGTTATAAGCTATAGGTTTAGGAAATTGAGAATAGGTTAAGGTTTAGGTTTAGGAAATCGGGTTTGGGTTTGGGATTGGGTTTAGGTTTTGGTTTTCAAGTTTAGGTTTAGGTTTAGGTTAGGGAGTTGAGATTAGGATTAGGTGTAGGTTTAGGTTTAGGAATTTGAGAATACATTAAGGTTTAGGTTTAGGAAATCGGGTTCGGGTTCGGGATCAGGTTTAGGTTTGAGTTTTTAAGTTTAGGTTTAGGTTTAGGTTAGGGAGTTGAGATTAGGATTAGGTGTAGGTTTAGGTTTAGGGATTTGAGAATACATTTAGGTTTTAGGTTTATGTTTAGGTTATAGGTTATAGATATAGGTTTAGGTTTCGGTTTAGGTTACAAGCAATGAGTTTAGGGAATTGAGAATAGGTTAAGGTTTAGGTTTAGGAAATCAGGTTCGGGTTCGGAATCAGGTTTAGGTTTGAATTTTTAAGTTTAGGTTTAGGTTTAGGTTAGGGAGTTGAGATTAGGATTAGGTATAGGTTTAGGTTTAGGGATTTGAGAATACATTTAGGTTTTAGGTTTAGGTTTAGGTTATAGGTTACAGGTTTAGGTCTAGGTTTAGGTTTATGCTATAGGTTATAGGTTTAGGTTTAGGAAATCGGGTTCGGGATCGGGTTTAGGTTTTAGTTTTCAAGTTTAGGTTTATGTTTAGGTTAGGGAGTTGAGATTAGGATTAGGTGTAGGTTTAAGTTTAGGGATTTGAGAATACATTTAGGTTTTAGGTTTATATTTAGGTTATAGGTTACAGGTTTAGGTTAAGGCTATAGGTTATAGGTTTAGGTTAAGGTTTAGGTTTAGGTTTAAGTTTAGGTTATAAGCTATAGGTTTAGGGAATTGAGAATAGGTTAAGGTTTAGGTTTAGGAAATTAGGTTCGGGTTCGAGATCAGGTTTAGGTTTTGGTTTTCAAGTTTAGGTTTAGGTTTAGATTAGGGAGTTGAGATTAGGACTAGGTGTAGGTTTAGGTTTAGGGATTTGAGAATACATTTAGATTTTAGGTTTATATTTAGGTTATAGGTTACAGGTTTAGGTTAAGGCTATAGGTTATAGGTTGAGGTTTAGGTTTTTTTTTAGGTCTTAGGATTTGAGTATACATTTAGGTTTTGTTTTTTGGTTTTGGTTTTTTGTTACATGTTTAGGTTATAGGTTATAGGTTATAGGTTTAGGTTTAGGTTTGGGTTTAGGGTTACGTATCAGTTTAGGTTACAAGCTATAGGTTTTGAGCATTGAGAATAGGTTAAGGTTTATGTTTAGGAAATCGGGTTATGGTTCGAGTACGGGTTTAGGTTTGGGTTTTCAAGTTTAGGTTTAGGGAATTGAGAATAGGTTAAGGTTTAGGTTTAGGAAATCAGGTTCGGGTTCGAGATTAGGATTAGGTTTGGATTTTCAAGTTTAGGTTTAGGTTTAGGTTAGGGAGTTGAGATTAGGATTAGGTGTAGGTTTAGGTTTAGGGATTTGAGAATACATTTGGGTTTTAGGTTTTTATTTAGGTTATATGTTACAGGTTTAGGTTAAGGCTATAGGTTATAGGTTTAGGTTAAGGTTTAGGTTAAGGTTTAGATTTACGTTTAAGGATTTGAGAATACATTTAGGTTTTGGGTTTAGGTTTAGGTTATAGGTTACAGGTTTAGGTTTAGGTGTATGTTTATGCTATACATTATAGGCTTAGGTTAAGGTTTAGGTTTAAGTTTAGGTTATAAGCTATAGGTTTAGGGAATTGAGAATAGGTTAAAGTTTAGGTTTAGGAAATCGGGTTCGGGTTCGAGATCGGGTTTAGGTTTGAGTTTTCAAGTTTAGGTTTAGGTTTAGGTTAGGGAGTTGAGATTAGGATTAGGTATAGGTTTAGGTTTAGGGATTTGAGAATACATTTAGGTTTTAGGTTTATGTTTAGGTTATAGGTTATAGGTTAACGTTAAGGCTATAGGTTATAGGTTTAGGTTAAGGTTTAGGTTAAGGTTTAGATTTAGGTTTAAGGATTTGAGAATACATTTAGGTTTTAGGCTTAGGTTTAGGTTATAGGTTACAGGTTTAGGTTTAGGTTTATATTTAGGTTATAGGTTATAGGTTTAGGTTAAGGTTTAAGTTAAGGTTTAGGTTTAGGTTTAAGTTTAGGTTATAAGCTATAGGTTTAGGGAATTGAGAATAGGTTAAGGTTTAAGTTTAGGAAATCGGGTTCGGTTTCGAGTTCGGGATCGGGTTTAGGTTTGAGTTTTCAAGTTTAGGTTTAGGTTTAGGTTAGGGAGTTGAGATTAGGATTAGGTATAGGTTTAGGTTTAGGGATTTGAGAATACATTTAGGTTTTAGGTTTAGGTTTAGGTTATAGGTTACATGTTTAGGTTAAGGCTATAGGTTATAGGTTTAGGTTAAGGTTTAGGTTAAGGTTTAGGTTTAGGTTTAAGGATTTGAGAATACATTTAGGTTTTAGGTTTAGGTTTAGGTTATAGGTTACGGGTTAGAGGTTTAGGTTTAGGTTTAGGTTAAGGTTTAGGTTAAGTTTTAGGTTTAGGTTTAAGTTTAGGTTATAAGCTATAGGTTTAGAGAATTGAGAATAGGTTAAGGTTTAGGTTTAGGAAATCGGGTTCGGGTTCGGGATCGGTTTTAGGTTTGAGTTTTCAAGTTTAGGTTTAGGTTTAGGTTAGGGAGTTGAGATTAGGATTAGGTATAGGTTTAGGTTTAGGGATTTGAGAATACATTTAGGTTTTAGGTTTAGGTTTAGGTTATAGGTTACATGTTTAGGTTAAGGCTATAGGTTATAGGTTTAGGTTAAGGTTTAGGTTAAGGTTTGGGTTTAGGTTTAAGGATTTGAGAATACATTTAGGTTTTAGGTTTAGGTTTAGGTTATAGGTTACAGGTTAGAGGTTTAGGTTTAGGTTTAGGTTTATGCTATAGGTTATAGGTTTAGGTTAAGGTTTAGGTTAAGTTTTAGGTTTAGGTTTAAGTTTAGGTTATAAGCTATAGGTTTAGAGAATTGAGAATACATTAAGGTTTAGGTTTAGGTAATCAAGTTCGGGTTCTGAATCGGGTTTAGGTTTGAGTTTTCAAGTTTAGGTTTAGGTTTAGGTTAGGGAGTTGAGATTAGGATTAGGTGTAGGTTTAGGTTTAGGGATTTGAGAATACATTTAGGTTTTAGGTTATGTTTAGGTTATAGGTTATAGGTTTAGGTTAAGGTATAAGTTTAGCTTTCGGTTTAGGTTATAAGCAATTGGTTTAGGGAATTGAGAATAGGTTAAGGTTTAGGTTTAGGAAATCGGGTTCGGGTTCGGGATCGGGTTTAGGTTAGGGAGTTGAGATTAGGATTAGGTGTAGGTTTAGTTTTAGGGATTTGAGAATACATTTAGGTTTTAGGTTTATGTTTAGGTTATAGGTTATAGGTTTAGGTTTAGGTTTAGGTTAAGGTATAAGTTTTGGTTTCGGTTTAGGTTATAAGCAATAGGTTTAGGGAATTGAGAATAGGTTAAGGTTTAGGTTTAGGAAATCGGGTTCGGGTTTGGGATCGGGTTTAGGTTTGAGTTTTCAAGTTTAGGTTTAGGTTTAGGTTAGGGAGTTTAGATTAGGATTAGGTGTAGGTTTAGGTTTAGGGATTTGAGAATACATTAGGTTTTAGGTTTAGGTTTAGGTTATAGGTTATAGGTTTAGGTTTAGGTTTAGGTTTGGTTTTGGTTTTGATTTAGGTTATAGGTTATAGGTTTAGGTTAAGGTTTAGGGAAAGGTAATAGGTTTTAATTTAGGTTATAGATTATAGGTTTAGGTTTTAGGTTTAGGTTTAGGTTTTGATTTATGTTATAGGTTATAGGTTTAGTTTAAGGTTTAGGTTTAGGTTATAGGTTTTGGGATTTAAGAATGGGTTCGGGTTTAGGTTATAGTTTTGGTTATAGGTTATAGGTTTAGGTTAAGGTTTATGTTTAGGTTATAGGTTTTGGGATTTGAGAATGGGTTCGGGTTTAGGTTATAGGTTTTCGTTTTGGTTTAGGTTATAGGTTTTGGGATTTGAGGATGGGTTCGGGTTTAGGTTATAAGTTTTGGTTTTGGTTTAGGTTTAGGTTATAGGTTTTTGGATTTGAGAATGGGTTATGGTTTAGGTTTAGGAAATCGGGTTCAAGTTCGGGATTGGGTTTAAGTTTGAGTTTTCAAGTTTATGTTTAGGTTTAGGTTAGGGAGTTGAGATTAGGATTAGGTGTAGGTTTAGCTTTAGGGAATTGAGTTTAGCTTATAGGTTTAGGGAAAGCTTAGGTTTAGGTTATAGGTTTTGGGATTTGGGAATAGTTTTAGGTTATAAGTATAGGTTTAGGTTAGGTTATAGGTTAAGGTTTAGGGATTTGAGTTTAGGCTATAGGTTTAGGTTTAGGTTTAGGTCTAGGTTTAGGTTTAGGGAATTGAGTTTAGGTTATAGGTTTAGGGAAGGGTTAGGTTTAGGTTATAGGTTTTGGGATTTGAGAATAGTTTTAGGTTATAAGTATAGGTTTAGGTTAGGTTATAAGTTAAGGTTTAGGGATTTGAGTTTAGGTAATAGGATTAGGTTTAGGTTTAGGTTTAGGGATTTGAGTTTAGGTTATAGGTTTAGGTTTAGGTTTTAGGTTTAGGTTTAGGTTTAGGTTTTGGGATTTGGTTTTGATTATATGTTTTGATTTAGGTTATAGATTTTAGGTTTAGGTTTTAGGTTTTGGTTTTAGGTTTAGGTTTGGTTTAGGTTATAGGTTTTGATTTAGGTTATAGGTTAACGGTTTAGGTTATAGGTTTTTGGATTTGAGAATGGGTTCGGGTTTAGGCTATAGGTTTTGGCTTTGGTTTAGGTTATAGGTTTTGGTTTAGGTTATAGGTTATAGGTTTAGGTTTAGGTTTAGATTATGGGTTATAGGATTTGAGAATGCGTTCGGGTTTAGGATATAGGTTTTGGTTTTGGTTATATGTTTTGATTTAGGTTTAGGTTTTAGGTTAAGGTTATAGGTTTAGGTTAAGGTTTAGGTTTAGGTTAAGGTTATAGGTATAGGTTAAGGTTTAGGTTTAGGTTTAGGTTTAGGTTATAAGATATAGGTTTAGGGAATTGAGAATAGGTTAAGGTTAAGGTTTAGGTTCGGGTTCGGGATTGGGTTTATGTTTGGGTTTTCAAGTTTAGGTATAGGTTTAGGTTAGGGAGTTAAGATTAGGATTAAGTGTAGGTTTAGGTTTAGGGATTTGAGAATACATTTAGATTTTAGGTTTAGGTTTAAGTTTTAGGTTTTAGGTTAAGGTTTAGGTTTAGGTTAAGGTTGAGGTTTAGGTTATAGGTTAAGGTTTTAGGTCATAGGTTTTGGTTTAGGTTAAGGGTATGGTCCCTGCAAATACAGATATAAACATGGCCATCCGGCGCAAATGGCCAGGCCCTTCCAATGCTGTCCATAAAAAATGGACAGCTTCATCATGGTCATAATAGCGGTTCCCTCTTTCCAGGGAACCCCGCTCTTCCGAATAGCTCCGACGCACATCCGGTCTGCTCCATTAATTTTGATCAAATATATAAACACGGCATGTCCAAATGGTCAGGCCCCTCCAATGCTGTCCATAGCAAATGGACAGCTTCATCATGGTCTGCATGTTATAACAGTGATTGAACTGTAGATGACAATGATCTTTGCTTGCAAGGCAGATGTATGGTATTCAAAAACAGTAACACAACTGCATTACGGCCATTAGATAATGGTAATGTTGGGACCCATTGGGCGATACAGGGCTATAACACCCATTCCAAAAAAAAAAAGGCCTGTAACAGGCCAATACGAAGCCACATAGATTTCCTTCCTTTAAAAGAAATATTGACCGTTACAGGGCTGTAAGAGGCATAAGGCTGGCCAATACAGTTAGTCAGTTACCGTTATAGAATTCCTAGAGCTCACCAGTGTTCTCTAGGACATACATCCGACTCTTGTTGTTTGGCCAAAACCTGCATCAGAAAAGGGTATGGGCATCAAGCAAGAGCATATGCTGACAAGAAGAAACCCAACAAAATAAAGAAAGAGATTTGATGTCCACAAACACCTTGATCAGTATTAATACATCGTGAGTATCACATTCATTTTCCATTTTTAAATTGAAATAGTACATAAATTTACTAATTCAAATCCAGAAAAGAAAAATAGATGTATAAATTTGATCATGGTGGTTGTAGTAAATAGTGCCTCCCATCAAGAAAATGCACCTGCTTTTCCTAATTTGGTATGCACTTGATCTTGGTGGACAAAACAAATAGGAGGCAATGAACTCAAACCTGTACTTGAAGCTCCACACTTGCGAAGTGTCCATGTCATCCATACTCATCAAGATCCCTTCCCTCGAAGTAAGGATTGGGAGGTGGGCTTCAGCCCCCTTCTGAAATCCAATTTCATAATTGATCTCCCATTAAAGTTCCAAGATCACGCTTCTAGTCATGGAACAGAGGTGATAATAACACACCAATAAAGGATCACACACAGGCATGCATGCACACACACACACATAACCACACATGCATGCAGACACTGACAGGCGCACATGCACACACACACAAATCTCTACATGTGAACATGCAAAGCTTAAAGTGAAAAAGATTGTGTGCACCAAGTGTTCACTGAGAATTGGTTTGGTCGCATCTCCTACCATCCTTAAATGGTGGGTGGGTACCTCAACACACATTTGAAATGGAATATTCATGTTGAATTAAAAAAAAGAAAAAAAAAAGATTGAAGAACCACTCTAGCATAGGCAACCGCCCTTCTTTGAAGAAACTAATGACAGATTCAGTTTCAAAGATGGTAGTTCATGCTTAATGAATGAATATCATATTCCTTATGCAGCAATATCTACAAAAATCTTATTAGAGTTGCTTGTTGTCACAAACCCTTGGCTAGGTAAAGTGTGCTATATAAAACCATCCTTGTAATAACCTTCTTCTTGGTTTTTGTACCCTTTTGCTGCTGGTATAAGTACCAGCTAATGTTAGCTACCCATACCAACAACTGTCAACTAATATTATTTCTAATTAAAGGATTCAAAGAGCCATGAAAAAGATTAAAGACATTAAGAAAAAGATGTTTTCAACTACTTTTATCAAGCCAGAGTGCCTCAATAGGGCCTTTCCTTTGCCTTTCAATACAGTGGAGATGGTTGAAATGAAAAAGAAAGAAAATAAATAAATAAAATCAAAACTCCAAACAATGAGATCTGAAAGGAAAACAGATTTAGGTGAACAACACTTGTCAAAGATCCAGGCCGTTCATCAAGAAGGGTGCATTATAAAATAAAATACAGCAGCATACACTACAGATTCCAAAAAGAATATGTCAATGAAAAGCCATTCGATCAACATACTATAATGGAAGAAAACTCCAGTATACCCAACTCATCAAAAAATTAAAAAGAAAAAGAAAATTAATGAAAAATAATGATGAACATGTGAATCAAGTGTTTAAGAGTGGAGGTCATTGAACCAACTCCTTTTCTACTCATTTGATTTTGCAATTTGGAGGACCCTAAAACTCTTTTGCATCAGCTTTTCCTAGCCAAAAACCATAGCTGTTATTCAAATTTGGCTTCTATAATGATAGAGGCCGGATGCTTTAGAAGGAATATCACCAAAGGGTGCTTTGAATAATCCAGTGGGCTATGTTGTTTGATGGAATTTGTAGTCATAAGACGTGAAGACTTTGAAAAGGGCTGCCAGAAGTGATAGATGATAGATGGAGTAGGATCTAAAGGAAACTTAAAGTTTTCATAAAGAATCTGGTTCCCATGCATCATCTACCTCTCATATACCAATCTCCCACATAAGAATATACTCAGTTAATTAATACGCATGCACCAACATTGATCATGGACTAGTTGCAAATGAAAGGTTAGCAAATATGAGAAGCATATGAGAAATAGCTGCATGTTGAACACATTGAATATGCAAATTTTAGCATGATAAATTTATCATGGTCGATAACTTCAAATCACCCACACAATCAAAAGCTTATCTTAAGACCATAGCAGCTAGTAAATTCCTTTAATCTCATGCTGTCAATAAATTTTAGTTTTTTAAAATCGTTGTTTAGATAAAATTACATGCTCCATTCCATTGTTATTCATTCATCATTTTGATTAAAAAAATTGAGACCCATATTTTGAACTGCAATTGAACATAACAATTGGAAGTTGAAAGAGGCCCAAATATAACAATGATGATACTTTGAATTGAGTGGGCCCAAATAAATAGACCAGTCTCCACAAATTGCACAAATTGGATTATCCTACAGATCCAACTGGCGAGCTTTTCCCATGCTGTAATCCATTTAGAAGTCATCAGATAGGATAGATAAGACAACCCAATTGGTGATATCATCTATAGAGGCCCGACCACAGTAGAACCTATCCCACAAACGGTTCAGGTGCTAATGGTGTCCAATGCAAGTGCAGTGCAGCAGTCATGGAAATTCATGCCATGCAATCCAACCAGATTTTATCTAATTTAAAATACCATAGTTCGAGTGAACTCACAATCATTGATGCCGGCAAGGGCCATCAAGCAAAAAACAACTTCTCGCTCCTCTACATCCTTAAGGGCCCTCGCATATGCTCATCACTATCAAACGCTGACGGGTCGATCTCCACACCCAATTCATCCTCACTCTGCCCATCCATGCACATCGAATGCATCTTCACCATCATTAATGCTCCCAGCATCATTCCCATCATCATTCGGATCATCACCAGCTTCATCTTCATAAACATAACCACCACTATCAGAACTTCCATAACCGCTTCCATCACCGCCATTCATTCTAAGCATCATATATGCCCTTTCCTGGCCCATAAGCAACAAAACCCAATCAACAAAAAAGACAGAACGAAAGAAGGAGCTGATTCAAGAAAACCTAAACCCTAAACAGAATAACGGCGAACCTGTTCTTGAAGTGTACGGGTGAGGGCCAGATTGGCATCAACTTGGCTGAGGCTAGTGAAGGGCGCGCGAGAAGGCTGTCGAGATGAGGGGATGGATTCGGGTTCCGGTTCGGACTCGGAGTTAGGGTTTTCTTCGTTGGGTTTGTTGCCATGGTTAGATTCTTTGGCGTTCTCCATGTAGATAAGAAAAGAGAGAAGAGAACCCTAAAGCTTGGATCAGAGAAAGAGATTGAAGGAGATGTGGGTTAGGGAACGGGGAGAGAGAGCGAAAGCGAGAGCGAGAGAGAGGGAGGGAGAGATTGGGATTTGGGGGTTTTTTTGGGCGCGGCTTTGTTTTTGAGCGCGCCCAAATTTAGGCCGTGATCAGTCCGGGCTCTGTGGACCCTATCGTGATGCGTGTCAAACATCTACCCTATCAATCAGATGCACCATCCCTTGGTGGGCCCAGGGATTAAAAATCAAATCAACCTATTACTTGTGTGAGCCACACCACATACAAAAGTTGAGAGGGATTACCCTCCATTAAAACATTCATAACTATTTTTTGGGCCCACGTTCACAAATCCAGCCCATCCATTATGTGTGTGCCACTTGGATGAGGGGTCATATCAAGTTTCAAACGCATCCAAATTTCAGGTGGGGCCTACCAAGTGCTTTTATATGTTTTAGGCATGTCTTCACATGATTTTAGATGGTATGGCCCACCGGAGTTCCATATACGGCTGATTTTTGGGATATCCTATAATTTAAAAGGGACCCATCAAATGCATGGTGTTGATGTTTGACACATGTCATGGTGGGGCCCACACAGCTTGACCTCATAGGGACGGCTTGGATTAAACACAAAGATCAAGCTGTGTGGGCCCCACCATAACATGTGTCAAACATCAACACCGTGCATTTGATGGACCCCCTTTAAATTATGGGATATCCCAAAAATCAGCCGTATACGGAACTTAGGTGAGCCATACCATTTAAAATCATGTGAAGAAATGCCTAAAACATATAAAAGCACTTGGTGGGGCCCACCTGAAATTTTTATGCATTTGAAACTTGGTTTGACTCCTCATCCAAGTGGGACACACATAATGGATGGGCTAGATTTGTGAACCACATCTCGGTGGGCCTAACAAATGATTGTGAATATTTTAATGGAGGGTAACTCCTCTTTTTGGGATAAGCCATGAAATGATCAGTAAAAATGGATAAACGGATATGATGAAACACATACATCGACCACCAGCCATGGGGCCCACAGAGCATCATCCAACATGTTCATAATATCAAAAAAATATGAATGAAGGGAAAACACAAACATCAGCCTAAATGTGGGTCACACCACATAATATAATGAAGAGGTTTCCTTAGAATATTCATAATCATATATTGGGTTTGCCTAAATGTGATTCACATATCCAACCCACTCATTACGTGTGTCCCACTTGGATGAGGGGTCAAACCAATTTTCAACTGCATCCATGTCTGTATTAACTTATAAATAGGTTGGATCTCAAATAAACATCGCGGCGGGCCCTAAGAAGGTTTCAATAGTGGGTGTCACTATCCCACTCTTCTCTATGGTGGGTCCACTTGAACTTTGGATTTGCCCCATCAGTCAGATGCACCATTCCATGGTGGGCCACGACCTTAAAAATAATCATTTATTGGGCCCACCTAGATGTGGTTCATAGATCTAGCCCATTCATTATGTATGTCCCACTTGGATGAAACACATACATCATGGTGGGACCCATAGAGCACCGACCAACATCCACCAAGTTTTGTGGGCCCCACTATGATGTATTTGTTATATCCACACCGTCCATCCATTTTGAGATATCATTTTACGTCATGAGCCAAAGAATGAGGCAGATATAAATCTGTAGTGGACCCCACCATAGAAATCTTAGGTGCACCACACCACATGAAAACAATAATGATTGAATATCCATCATTAAAATCCTTCTAAGGCCCATTGTATTGTTTATTTGACATCCAATATGTTGATTGGGTCATACAGGGCCAGATGAAGGGAAAAAAATAAAAATCAACTTGATCCAAAACTTTTATGGCCCCAAAATGGTATGACATCCAAGATTGTACTGTTTATATTTTTTTAGATGTCTTCATATAGTTTTAGATGGTAATCAACACCTGAGTTTCATATACAGATGATTTTTGAGATATCTCATAAGCTAAAGGGGAGACATCAAATGCACGGTGTTGATGTTCGACACACATCATGATGGGCCCATTTTACATGTCTGGTCCATTCACTCTATTTTACTAATCATTACCCTCAATTTGACTAGTTACTCGCCTCGATCATACTACATATGAGAAAGATATTGGGCAAACACGATTAATCAACAATTTGAGTGAAATTTGATTTAAACATCTGAAGTTATTTACTCTTCATGTCCGGACTGATTAGATTGTCCAAAAACAGTTAAAGGTTGTTCATAATATCAAAAATATATAAATGAATAGAAAACACAAACATCAGCTTGATTCAAAACTTCTATGGCCCCCAAGAAATTTTAAATGGTAGAGGTTCAATCACACTATTTCCTGTGGTGTGGTCCACTTGAGCTTTGGATATGCTTCCCTTTTGTTCTTTAGACCTCAAATTATCTGTTAACATGGATGAATGGAGTGGATAAAATAAATAAAAAATGGTGAATCCCACAGAGTTTACTCTGGTAAAGGTAACGAGTAACTCACTTAAATGTAGTGGAGAAAGGTTTCCTCAAAACATTCATAATCATATATTGGGCCTGCCTAAATGTGATTCACATATCCAACCCACTCATTATGTGTGTCCCACTTGGATGAGGGGTCAGACCAAGTTTCAACCGCATCCAAAACTCATGTGGGCCTCATCAAGTGCTTTTATATTTTTAGGATGTCTTCACATAGTTTTAAATGGTATGGCCCACTTGAGTTTCGTTTACCGATGATTTTTGAGATATCTCATAACCTAAAGGGGACACATCAAATCCACGGTGTTGATGTTCGACATACATCATGATGGGGCCGACAAAACTTACTAACATCAATTTTTAGGTTCTCACGAAGTCAATAAGTTGGGTCACAATTCTAACCAGAATATTTGGCCCATTTTACATGTCTCGTTCATTCACTCTATTTTACTGATCAATACTCTCAATTTGACTAGTTACTCGCCCCAATCATGCTACATATGAGAAAGATATTGGGCATACAAGATTGATCAACAATTTCAGTGAAATTTGATTTAAACATCTGAAGTTATTTACTCTTCAATTTGAACTGATTATATTGTCCAAAAACGATTAAAGGTTCAATTAGTGGATGTGCCTAATAATTTAGTAATTTTGTTTTTCACAAATAAATTTAACATTTTTTTTCAAAATGTATATTTTTTTTACTCTTTCAACTAAATATCATTTTCATTATAAATAAATTTAACATTTTTTTTACAAAATTTAGTTTTCTTTTTTAAAATATATTTTTTTTTACAATTTGTCAATTTTTTTACAATTTTTTTAATTTTTTAAATTTTCTTTTTCAAAATATCATTTTTTTAATCTCACTTTTGTTATCTAACATTTCAATTTTTCTTGTCAAAATACAAAATTTAGTTTTCTTTTTAAAAATATATATTTTTTTACAATTTGTCAATTTTTTCACAAATTTATTTAATTTTTTAAATTTTTTTTTCAAAATATCATTTTTAAAATCTCACTTTTGTTATATAACTTTTTAATTTTTCTTATCAAAATACAAAATCTAGTTTTCCTTTTTAAAAAATATATATTTTTTTACAATTTGTCAATTTTTTCACAATTTTGTTTAATTTTTTAAAATTTCTGTTTCACAATATCAATTTTTAAATCTCACTTGTGTAATATAACTGTTTAATTTTTCTTGTAAAAATACAAAATCTAGTTTTCTTTTAAAAATATATTTTTTTACAATTTATCAATTTTTCACAAATTTGTTTAATTTTTTAATTTTCTTTTTCAAAATATCATTTTTTTATCATTTTTTTCAAAATTATCAACATTATTCAAAGTTCTTAATTTTTTTCAAAATCTAGATTTTTATAAAATTACAATTTTTTTTTTCAAAATTTAAATTTTTCTTAAACATTGTTAATTATTTTTCTAAGTTTCTTAACAATTTTTTTTCAAAATTCATAATTTTTTCGAATAGCTTAATTGAGCATTAGAGACGGTCTTTGATAGGGCTATAAGACAGTTTAGGACCGTCTCTATTAGAGACGGTCCTAGTCAGTCTCTAATAAAGACGGTCTAGGGCCGTCTCTAATAGAGACGGCCAATGACCGTCTCAAATGCCCGCATATAAGACGGTTAAGGACCGTCTCTAATATGGACGGTCAATGACCGTCTCAGATGACCCATATAAGACGGTCAACGACCGTCTTAAATGATTTGTGGACGTTTAAATTTTTAAGACTATTAAAGACGGTCAGGGGCCGTCTGAAATTTTAGAGACGGTTTACAACCGTCTCTAAAGCGTCTTTTTTCCTTTTTTTTTTTTAAGATCCGTATTAAATGGGCGATTGAGATCATTTATAGCAACTAATCAACAATTTGAGCCATCTAAAATTGGGCCATCATGGGTTATTAATGGTTCTAAAGAATCACTTCCATTAGAGAGAAACCTAACCATCTCATCCATCACTTTAAAAATGGATGTCTATGACAAAGAAAGCAACTTAGAGATGAATCAGATCATCCAACCTGCATGCTGAACGTAATAGACAATCAGGATTGACCTACTGAACTGTCCAAGTGTTCTGGTGAATCCTTACAATGGTCAGCATGCGTTTCTCCACTGAGGCTCAGTGGGCGTTTGGGCGAATGGCATTAGATGCGATCGGGTGTGATGGAATTGCATTTAGTCCATGCAAATTCCATCTGGTGCTTCTTCTTTTCTTTTTTTTCCATAAAAAATACTTAATTTTTCATTTCCAAATTTAAACTCATAATCAAATTTGTAGAGACCAAATTGCGCCTTATAGAAGGCACACAAACAGTATATCTACTACATCAAGAAAATGTCTTTACAATAATCTAAGTTTACAGAGTCTAGTAACTTCCATGTCTACTCTAATGTTGTTTGCCATATAGACAGATCTTTCTTCATCAGTTGGTATCTGGCTTTGGAGCATATCCCTTAGAAACGAGCCATTCTTTAAACTCTGCGCAATTCTTCTTTTGACGACCAAGCTTCTTGCAGAAGAAGCAACCATCTCCCCTCTTTTTCTTCTTTGATTTTTCCTCTTAGTTAGGCCGATTGCCACCTGTAGGATCCGAATAATGATTTCCTAAATTATGTTTCCTTTTTTTTTACTGCATTTTCATTCTTAACTAGATGTTACTAGGTTTTTTTTTTTTTTTTTTTTTTAAGAAGGGCCAAGCCCCTGAATCTTAGATAATCTGAACAGTCAAAGTACAAGTTAGACTTTCAAGTGGGCTTCACATAAAACTCCAGGCCTCACCTATCATATTGCCTAAACGACAAACTGAAAATGGATACACAAGAAGCTTCCTAGAATTACTAAAGCAAAGCAACAGAGCTCCACCACCAACCTCTCCTAACAGCAGATCAAGAACAACCCAAGCAACACATGGACTAAGCCAATTCGAAAAAGAACTGCACAAAACGATGAACAACTGGGAGCCACTAACCATCAAACCGCCAACCGCATGGCACAAGAGGAATAGCAGCACCCTGCATACAAAAGAAGCAAACAACTGCCAAAGAACTCCAGCAATTCAGCACCTCCCCAAGCCCTCAAACTAGGTTTTGTTGAATATATGAGGGCAATACTCCTTTAAGCTCATCCACTACTTGCAACCTGCTCCTGCTCCACAGCTCCCCATTGTTTTTTTTGTTTTTTTTTTTTTAAATTTTATTTAAAGAAAACCCGCATTAGAGGCACGCTGAAGACGGAGAGGGAGCCACTAGTTCCTGATGGTAGAGAACTTACTGACTGCCCCGAGACCCACTGAGTCCAAGAAAAGGAGACCCCGAACCTCGGTTGGGAGCTCTCCAAAATTCCAAATGAAAGAGGCGGATTGAGTCTCGCTACCCAAGCGAGCCATATTATCTGCTAGTACATTTCCTTCCCTGAAGATGTGCACAAAACGAACTTGTCCTCTAAGCTTCAATCTATGGATTCTGGCCATCCAATAACCCCATTTCTAGCTGGGGAGGGCTCCACCGTTTAAGAAATCTAGCACTAGTTGGAAGTCAAATTCCGCCACCACATTGGTTAGGTCTAGAGAGAAACCAAATGATAACCCGTCATGCACCGCCCTAAGCTCCGCTCTGATGTTGGAGCCAGTACCATAACCTTCTAAGAAAGTAAAGATAAATTCTCCCTTATCACTTCTACATACCCCCGACCACCAAATAGCCCTGGGTTGCCCCTAGCTGACCCATCAACATTAACTTTGGACCATCCAAGAGAGGGCCTAACCCATTTCATGATCCTAGAAGCAGCTAGAAAGAGGAGAGAAGAATTCGTCCCCTGGACCAGCTGGTTATCCTTGATAGTTGTCCTAGGCAAGTGGGACGGGGAGCGATCGGCCAAACAGGTCAGCCACCTATTTACGCACGCAATGACTTCAGGCACTGAGGTGGGCCTTCTATCAAATCTAGCCCAGTTTCTGGATTTCCAGATTTCCCAAAGAATGAGGCACGGGACTAACATTTTTAGAGGAGGAACTTTCCCATGCGATGAAGCAACGATCCACCATTGGTTCATCCTGGCCACAATTCACTCGACCCTCCCAATGAAAACATTGCAGATCCTGCCAAACTGCTCCCAGGTGGACCTTGCCAGCTCATTGTCGATAAAGAAGTGAAGAAGAGATTCACTGAAGAGGCCCAAGGTCGATGTTTCCGAGCAACATTCACATTTGGACGCCAGCTGAATCCCATGACCTTGGACCGCATCATCCACTGGGATAGCTCTCCAGAGAGATCGCCAGACGAACAAGGAGATTTTTAGGGGCAACCTGGGATGCCACACCCATCTTGCCCATTCTCTACATGGACAGTTGGCCTTGCTAATTTTCCAAGATGAATTGATCGAGAATTCTCCAGAGGGAGTGAAAGGCCAGATGCATCTATCTAGGCCATCCGAAAGGTAGAAACCTGCTTGAAAAATGAAGTCCAGAGTACGCTGAGGGAGAAAAGCTAATGTTGAGCTTGGGGGAAGTAGACCACACAAGCCCAAGACCTAATTAACTCTAAGGGATAGCAGGTTTGGAGGGATTGTAACATCAGCTAGCCGCAGCAGCGGGCCCAGACCCATCCAATTATCTACCTTGCAATCGCCTTGACCTAACAGCCATTGGACAATTTTCTCCACAATAGGTAGCAACTTTAGGATCTTCTTCCACATAGGTAAGGCAAAGACAGGTGGGCTTCTCAAGCTTACGGAGGAGAGGTCCTAACCATATTTTGCATCCACAAAACCACTCCACAGACTCTCCTTGACTTGAAATTTTATCACCCAGCCCAATTTAAGTCTGAGAGCAGCCATTAATTCTGCTATCTTTCTAATGCCCAGCCCACCCTCTTCTTTGGGCTGCGTTATTGTTTTCCAACTCCTCCAATGTAACTTTCTCTTACCTTCGGCCTAGCCCCAGAAGAAATTGGCAAAACTATTTTCCAAAACTGAAAGAATCTAAGTCGGGATGTGAGTTGCCGCCATAGAGTGAACTGGAATACTTCCAAGAACGTACCACACTAATACTGACCTACCAGCTTGAGAGAGGAAGCACGCCTGCCACCCCTTAATTCAGCCCTCCACCTTATCCAGCAGGGGTTGAAATGCTCCTCTATTCAGCTTGCCAAAGGCCAAAGGGACACCCAGTTACGTTAGCCCAGACGCCGCTTTGGAAATTCCTAGGAATCTTTCAATAGACCTGACCTTGGAAGACGGTAGCTTAGCTGAACAATAAAATGCGCTTTTAAGGTGGTTAATTTTTTGGCCCGAGGCTGCTTAATAGGAGTCAAGGAATTTTTTGCAAATGTTAGATGGGATGCAATTGCAATTGCATTTGGTGGGATGCAATTGCATTTGGTCCCATCAGAATTTTTGTGAATTTTGAAACACACCATGTGGGCCCTACATTAATGCATGTGTGTTTTATTGATGCGGTACATTCATATATGCCCTTTACACCTAACATTCTAGTTATACATATGTACATAAATTTGGTTCCTTGATTACAATTCCATGGTCTGCCAAATGGGATTTTACTTAGTCCAATGTTTTTCCCGTATCAAGAATTTTATCCCAAACCTGGGGATTCGATGAGCCAAATACAATGATATTTCCATATATACATGCAATCATTGTACAATAATGATGTTAATCTCATCTAATGCAATTCCATACCATATAATCCCACATATCAAACAAGCTCAAGCTCAGTAGCTGAAATGTCTGCAATTGAGGTACAGGCATTTGCAACCGTGCACGCTTGTTTGGCCAATTGTATTGGGTTGAATTAAGGTGGATGGAATTACAAATGTTGCAATAAATGCATGATGTAGAGAGGGTCGTGGATAGTTACGTGGCCAAGATGGATCAAAAAAGGCCCGGTCGACGACAGAAGTGATCCATACCATTGGACCTTAAATCAGGCGTATCTCACAATCCGGAATGAGTTATTGGACGTAAAATATATGATTTTGGGGTAGAATGAGCTACTTTATCCAACCAACCCTGCTATGCCAGGTTACCCAAGCCAGATTTATGAAATACCACCAGATCGACGGTCGTTTCCCTATTTTAATTCAGTTTTTACTATAAATAGTAAGTTTTAGTTTGATTATAAATCTTCATCCGTTCGGCTTTAGGAGTTGCGTCCAACGTGAAAAGAGCTTATAAAAATTAGGAGAACAGCTTGATGAAGCCAAACAGGACACTTACTATTTTTGGCCAAAAACCTTGCGCACTAGTAGACATCACAACTGTCTATAAATAGTAAGTTTACTATTTATAGTAAGTCACGAATTCTAGGAGTTTTAGTTGTAGTTTGATTTTGATTTCTTTCTCATTGCTTGCTACCCCTATTTAAAGGGTTATGAACTCGTTTTTATTTATTCATCAATCAATTTTGAATTTTATAGAATCTATTTTCTATTTTGCTTGCTTTCTTTCTCGTGGATTCGAGAATTCTCTATGAGGAGTCCAGAGAAGTTCCGTGGATTCAGAATAGTTTTCCTCTTAAGGAATTTGGTGCTCGACCTCACGTCCTTCCCTACATCAGTTTGGCGCTTCAGTTTGGTATCAAAGCGAGGTTTTTCCTTAGATCGATGGCTTCTAATGATGCGTCGGGCAACAATCCCATGGACGGTGCTCCATGGAATCATCTTTTAAGAGCTTTCGAAGTAGCACAGCGAGAGAATTGCAAGCCATGCAAGGGCTAAAGGCTTCCATCGATCGCATGGCGGATCTCTTGGCGGATAACATAATGGAGGCCTTAGGACAGCTCCGTGTTCCTGATGGTAATCCTCCCCCACCAATTGTCGAGGCTCGTAATCGCCCTGATCGTAGGATGGTATCGGCAGTGCATCTAAGGTTCATTCCTGAGAAATGGGAATCCAGCAAGGAGGAGATCAACGACATAATCTTCCAACACCCCAGACAAGGCAGCGATTGAGTAGATCGAATAGATCGAAAATTCAAGATGTGGGTTGATAGTCCTAGCTTCAATGGTCAACTACATATTGAGAATTTTCTCGATTGGCTTTCTAAAGTTGAGCGACTCTTCAACTATATGGACATCCCTGAAAAAAAAAGGTTAAGCTTGTGGCCTACAAGTTAAAGGGCGGAGCTTTAGCTTGGTGGGAATAACTACAACTCACACGAACTAGGCAGATGAAAGCACCAATCTGTACATGGTAGTTGATGAAGCAACTATTACGTGCCCGATTCCTCCCTAGCGACTACGATCAGGTATTATTCCAACAATATCAAAATTTTCGACAGGGTAGTCGGTGGGTAAGAGAATATACTGAAGAATTTTATCGCCTAGCGGCGCGTAACGATTTAGTCGAGACTAGATCGCAGCAAGTCACCCGATTCAATGGTGGATTGCGTATGTGAAAAGGCTTAGCTATTAAGTCCTAGAGGGAGGGGGGGGGGGGGGTGAAAAGGACTATGCCAAAGTTAAAAAATTAACAGTGAAATTTAAACAATTAAATAAATATAGCACTTAAACAATTTACAATGCGGAAATGTAAAACAATCTCAAAAATCTAGTATTGAGAGGTTGATACAAACTTAGTTTTAAGGACAACCTGACACCAAAAACCAATGGTCTATGGCAGGACAACCTTAATAGAACGTGGGTGAGTATCAAAAACTCAAACTGAAGAGGATATGAAAGAAATAGAAACTAATCTATTACAACATTCACCACACAATGCTGAAATATACAGATTACAACATTCACATCCACAAATACATCCCACAATCTTAAATCACAAAAGATAAAGAAAATAAACCACAAATCCACCAAACACAAAGAATTATAGTAGTTCGCTTGTGTGTACACCAACTGTTAAACAATAGCGACACAACTACTCCACTCCTGATATCCTCACACAGTGGATATTAACGTTCACTATGAAAATAGATTTTTAAAGGTTCACCTAAAACCCTCACAATTGTGTCTTTCAAGTAGGCTTACACAATTCAAAAACCCCACACTTTGAGTTTTCTTGATCACCTCAGAAAAACCAAAATAAAGAGATTTTTCTAGCACAATCTCTATGAAACCAAAATAAAGAATTTATAAAGCTGTAAAATACCTGGATATTCTCTTTTTGATGCAGCCCGGAAGAACCAAATCGGAGTAGAAGTTTAACATAGAAGTTCAATGTCCACACTCACTTATGAAATGGTTTTAGGTTCGAGATTGATTTTAAATTAAATCACCTTGGGCTAGCTTGATTTGATTTTGATTCTAAGAAATGAAAATACTTTCATTCGTCATTCAAATAAAATTAGAATGCAGAATACAAAATCAAATACAAAGAAAGCTAATTAAAGAGAATATATAATGAGAACTAAATAGCTTAAGAATATCACTAACTTATCTCTCAGAGTGGCGTATTGATTTAGCTTGAATTGAAAATCAAACTTTAAAATTCGTGCTCTATTTATAAGTGAAGAAATCGCACTCTCGACTGGTCCTGAGGTCAGTTCGACTAGTTGAAGGACCAACAAACTTTTAAAAATTTGGCCGCGATAAGATAAAGCCGTTCCACGATTGGTCGTAGGGTCTGCTCGACCGATCGAGTGGCCTCCACGACCAGTCGAGTCCTGTCCACGACTGGTCGCGTGGAACCCAATTTAGTTGCTGGACTTTGAGTCAAGCTTGCAGGACTGGTCGAGCACAGGTCGAGAGCACTGTTCATACGACCAGTTGAGTAGTCTCCAGGACTGGTCGAAGCTTTAATAAAAATTTCTGAAAATCAGTAACAAACTTAGGACTGGTCGAGGAATTCTTTGACTGGTCGAGTCAGTGCTAGGACTAGTCGAACATAATCCAAGACTAGTCGAGAAACAGTCTATGCACTTATAAAATGATCCAATTTAAATTATGTATTCAAAATGACTAACCTATGGTTAATCTAGGGTCATTCATACCTTATATATAATGTATGAACATTGAAACTTCTTTTCCTTCGGTTAATAGAAGATCTTTAAAGTTTACGAAACTTGAACTTGAGACCTTTTGAAGCTTGAATTTAACTAACATTGAAGCTTGAACTATGAATCTTTAAACATTGAATTCACACTTGATGTTATACTCGAACATGAACATGTAATCTTGCATTTGAAGTTCTTGAAGTAAAGACTATTGACCTCGCGTTGTCTTGAATATATCGATGCGCTACACGAGACAGATTTCAAGATGTTTTGGCACTACAAAATTTGACAATTATAGGAGCTAGAAACCATAACACTTACAATCTCCCCCTTTGTCAAATTTGTGACAAAACATACTTCATAATAACATAAGCATTATACGCACAAAGAATCATGCACCAGTTATCAAAAGAAACCAGTGACAATCTGGTTAAAGAAACATGCACCGGTTATAAACAGATCAAAACAAATCGAATCAATTCGCATCAATTCCACTAACAATACTCCCCCTTACTTACTCTCCCTTACCATAAAAAAAAATAAAAATTGATGGGCGGCTACCTCAACCTATCCACAATCCATCCAATCCATCCACAATCCATATGCCATATATCACCATATATTACAAGCATGAAAAATTTCTCCCCCTTTTTGCCACAATATGACAAAGGAAGGAACCAATAAATAGAAGTGGAAGTATATATATAAGGAAGAATAAGAAGAATGATGAGGAATAATGGAACAAGATAACAATATAATAAATCCATAAGCAAGTCATGTTTAAGCATAACCAACCAAATTAAACCAAGTACAACCAAGTTAAACTAAGTTAAGCCAAGTACTACCTCATAAGACAAAAGAAATCTAAGTATCATTAAAGTTATTACAAACCAAGATAATCAAAAACTAATCAGAACCTGATGAAGGAGCAGGTATGGTAGGATCAAGTTTATGAAGTCCCTTGTTAAGGCGCCTAAGATATTTGCGCATATATTTGAACTGCAAATTATGGTACACATTCATATTTTCTACCTTCTCCTCTAGAGAGCACAATCGCGCATCAAAGTCAGATGGCTAATAATCAGGATCATCTACTGAATCAGATTCGATCTCATCAAAAATATCATCCATGTTAATGTCATCTGGAGGTAAATCACCCTCTTCTTCATTCACTGCAGCAGCTCCTCCAACACCCACATTGACTTGGCCTGTAGCCAACCTCATATTCATTTTGTTTATATTTGAGTTGTTGAAGATTAGGTGTTGAATGAGAGCTTCTCCAACAGGCATAGCCACTAACATATGAGTGGCCAACACAGTCATAAGATAAGCGAAAGGGATATCACTGTATCCAAGATGGAGACAAAATTGAATAGTGCAATGACAGATTAAAGAAAGAAGACATATAGAAGTACCAGAGATAATGGAATGAAGAATCCGAACCATGAACGTATTGAGTTCAGTTTTATTACCAAAATAAGAATAAATTAACATTTAAAATGAATATCCTGTGAAGAACTCTATATCTGAGTAACAAATACTTTGAAGTAAGCGCATTTCCATTAGTACTCAATTTCGCATCTATATTGCACAATTCTCTAGTAAGCATTCGTTTTTCAGATTTAGATGGTTTAGTTACTAGAGTTCTAATGGGAATACCTTCATCATTAATAGGTATGTCCATTAGACCAGAGATCAGATGTCAGTCTACTTCAAATGGACCTTCTCTAGTTACAATAATAAATGTAAGATTTTCAATAGAAAAATTAGAGATACATGCATACAGAGCTTACGCAATGGACCGGTATGCCAACCCACCCCAATATAGAATGTTATCCCATCTTACAGATTGGAGAAGATGAAGGATCTCAAACGAAGCTAGATATTCAACATGAACAGGTTGTTCAACTATAACATTGCGCAACATTATATCCCACATATAGGAGGGATCATCTTTGGGTGACCGAAGGTGGTGCACTGTGATAGGTGAAAATGAATGACCACGAGAACTTTTCTTTTTACCTTTACCTTCCATTTACAACTAGGAAATCAATTAACCAAGTGATTGAAAAAGAAGTAGAGTGGATTTTCTCAAAATCAGATTTTAGAGTAGAAAACCCCAAAAACGACTATGAATCAAGAAATAAATTACACTAATGATGAAAAAGGAGTGATAAGAACTTGAATATACAAGGAAAATGTAAATAAAGAACTAACCTTGAAGAAATAGGAGATGGGTTCGACCGGTAGACCTAGGACCCATTGGAGAAGAAACCTAAAATGAAGAAAAATGGATTTTTTTCCCTCTAAATAAAGCACCAATCCACACTACACGACTGGTCGAGTATACACTCAACTGGTTGTGTACAGCCTAAAATATGCAATTTTCATATAATTTAAAATTTTAAATATATAAAATAACAAATATATATACATTATGATACAGAAATACGTAATATATTAATTCAAATTGCACATACCAAGATCAAATTTCAATTTAGAAAACCTGCTTTTGTCAAGCGGTTTTGTGAATATGTCAACAAGTTGAGTCTCGGTCGGTATGTATTCCAAAGAAATTATCTTTTCTTCCATTAATTCACAAATGTAGTGATATCTAATATCAATGTGCTTGGTTTGTGAATGTTAAATTAGATTTTTAGATATATTAATTACACTAGAATTATCACAATATAAAACCATAGAATCCTGTGCAATTCCGTAATCGCTTAGCATTCTTTTCATCCATACAAGTTGAGTACACATGCATTACCTGCTGCAATGTATTCAGCCTCAGCAGTTGAGAGCAATACAGAACTTTGTTTCTTACTTTGCCAAGAAACTAAACAGTTTCTAACATAGAAATAACCACCACTGGTTGACTTTCGGTCATCAATGTTAACAACCCAATCAGCATCAGTGTAACCAGCTAATTAAACACTAGTATCATGTAGATACCAAAGACCTAGATTAGCTGAACTTGCGACATATCGTATAATCCGCTTAACAACAGTTAAATGTGACTCTTTATGATCAATTGATATCTAGCACAAATTCCTATAATAAACACAATATCAGGTCTACTTGCAGTTAAATAAAGAAAACTTTCAATCATACTACGATACAATTTAGGATCCACTCTCTTACCTGTGGAGTCCTTTGAGAGTTTCAAAGTAGTACTCATAAGAGTATCAAAATTTTTCTCATTCTCAAATCTAAACTTTTTAACTAAGTTCAGAACATATTTGATTTGCAAAATAAAGAAACCATCAGGTTGTTGTTTAACTTGCAACCCTAGGAAATAATTCAATTCCCCAACCATGTTCATTTCGAACTTAGATTTCATAAGATCTGCAAACTCAACAGTCATGTTAGCATAAGCAGATCCATAAATAATATCATCAACATAAATTTATACTATTAAAATATAATCATTATGTTTCTTAACAAACAGAGTCTTATCAACACTTCCCATTAGAAATTTATGACTTAGCAAAAACTTATTCAACTTTCATACCATGCCCTGGGAGCTTGTTTCAAACCCTAGAGTGCATTTTTCAGGCAGTAGACATGATTCGCATTCTTAGGGTCTTCAAAACCCGTTGGTTGTTCAACATACACTTCTTCATGTAAATCGCCATTTAAGAAAGCACTCTTTACATCCATTTGGTATATTTTGAACTTTCTAAAGCATGCAATGGATATAAATAGTCTGATTGATTCAAGACGAGCTACTGGGGTAAAGGTCTCATCATAATCAATGCCTTCAATTTGAGTGTATCCTTATACAACCAGCCTAGCCTTTTTTCTAATGATATTACCAAGTTCATCAGACTTATTTTTGAAAATTCATTTAGTTATGATAATGTGTTTATATTTAGATCTAGGAACTAAGTACCAAACATCATTTCTAACAAATTGATTGAGCTCTTCTTGCATCGTAATTATCCAGTTTTCGTCAGTAAGAGCTTCTTTTACGTTAGCCGGTTCTATCTGAGATGTAAAGCACACGTAATTACATATATCTTCTAGTTGTTTACTAGTGCACACACCAGTGAGGGGGTTTTCAAGAATCTGATTAGTAGGGTGATCTTTAACAGTCCTTAACTCAGAGTTATTTTGACTTGATGAAGTATATGGTTTATCAATTAGAAGCACTTCATCATTTTCTGAACTTGAGACAGGTGTATTCAAGTGATCGTCAATAACCACATTAATAGACTCTTGAATAACTCCGGTCCTTTTATTAAGAACCCGATATGCTCGATTATTCAAAGCATACCCTAAAAATATTACTTCATCACTTTTGGTGTCAAACTTACCCAGATTTTCTTGGTCACGTAAAATGTAGCTCTTGCTGCCAAAAACTTGAAAGTATTTGACAGTAGGCTTCTTATCAAACCACATTTTATAAACCATTTTACTATTTGATTTTCTAGTATAAATGCGATTAATTATATAACACGCAGTATTAACGGCTCCGGCCCAAAGATTTTTAGGGAGCTTCATACTGTTTAACATTACATTTGTCATTTCTTGAAGCACTCCATTTTTTCTTTCTACTATACCATTTTGTTGTGGTGTTTTGGGCGCAGAGAATTCATGTGATATTCCTTGATCATTGCAAAACTTTTCAAAAGTGCTATTCTCAAATTCTGATTTATGATCACTATGGATCTTACAGACTTGAGACTCTTTTTCAGTTTGGATACGTCTAAGTACCCTTTTTACTTCATCGAGAGTTTCTGATTTATCTCTTAAGAAGACTGCCCAAGTATATCTAGTAAAGTCATCAATAATTACCAATATGTACTTTTTGTCACCTCAACTCTTCGTTCTATTTGGTCCAATAAGATCCATATGGAGGAGTTCGAGCGGTTTAGATGTGACATTGGAGTCTACGTTTTTGTGAGAACTCCTAGTTTGTTTGCCAATTTGGCATTCTCCACATATTTTATCTATTTTCTATATTTTGGATAACCCTCTTACTAACTCGCTTTTGCTCAATCTATACAAGTTGTGGTAGTGTACATGTCCGAAGCGTTTATGCCATAACTCGGTCTCATCGGTATGGACCATGTAACACGATAGATTAGATGAGTTAGAATCACTTACAATGTAGCAGTTTTCAGAAGTTCTATGACTATTTAATATTATAGAACCATTTTTATTTAAAATTTCACACCCTAGGTTAGTAAATTTTACGCTATGATTATTATCGCATATTTGAGAGATGCTTAATAAGTTGTGTTTTAACCCTTCTACATATAAAACATTCTCAAATAAAGGGAGGTTAAAAAGTTGGACCGTACCTTGGCCAACAATTCTGCAGTTGCTACCATCACCGAATGTGACTGAACCATCAGTCATGTCTTTAAGATTGGTAAACAGACCTTTGTCACCAGTCATATGCCTGGAGCATCCACTGTCTAGGTACTACTTTGAATGACTTATAGCTTTAAAAGCAGTGTGGGCAACCAAGCAAGTAACCTTAGGAACCCATTTCATTACAGTCTTGGGTTTAAGAGTATAATTGGTCTTCTTATGTTTGTAGTTGTTATAAGATTGACCCACTGAGTTAGATTTTAACATCTCCTTAAGTAAATCAACAATTTTCTCAACTAAAGGATTATGATTATGATTTTTATAGTTGATATGGTTGCTTTTAGGTTTTAAAGATTGAAAAGTTTTAGCATTTTTAGAATAATTTCGATTTAGACTTTTCCCTTTTGAGTTTGAAGACTCTCCTTTCACAAACTTAGGAGGAGTATTCTTATGTCTGGGAGGAATACTTTTGTCGTAGCCCAATCTAGATCGGTCGCCACATTTTCTAGATCCGGATAATAGTTTTTCTAACTTAAGATCACCTTGGGCATACTTCCATGTGTCCTTTAAACTCAAGAGACTTCAAGTTTTAGTTTTTCGTTTTCAGATTTTAAGTTTTCAACTTAGGAGGTTTTGAAATTTAAGTCACACTTAATTTTTTCAAAACAGTCTGAAATATGAGATTTTTCTAAAACAAGATTATCAAAATTTTCTTTAAGTTTCGAAAACTTTTCTTTTTGAAGTTTTAGTTTTACAACAATTTTACAACTTTCCTTGTATAGGGCATTATACGCATCTTGAAGATCTTCTTCAATTTTATGATCACTATTCAGATTTTCTTCACTAGTTAAATCATCATGATTTGAAAAAGTGAACTTGGCTAGACTCATAAGGGCTTTTACTTCATTACCCAACTCGGTTTCAGAATCTTCTGATTCAGAAGAGGCTTTAGAACCAGAAGATTCATCCCACGTAGCTAACATACTTTTTTTTTTAGGTTTGTCCTTTTTAAGACACTTATTCGCTAAATGCCCATATTCATGACAGTTGTAACATTGACTGTCTTTTAAAAATTTTTAAGTTTTAGTTTTAGATCTTTTCTTTTCATTAGGTTTTTAAAAATCAACCATCTTTTTACTTTTGAAAATCTTATAAAACTTTTTAGCTAAAAGGGACATCATCTTCAGAATTTTCTAAATTAGAATTATTATTTTCTTGAGAAATACATTTAGAAGATTTAAGGGAGATAGATTTACATTTAAGAGCTTTAAAAGTTAACTCATAGGTTTGTAAAGAACCAACTAATTCTTCTACCCTTATATTATCCATATCACGAAGTTCCTGAATCGCGATCACCTTTGAATTGAACCGTTCAGGGAGTGAACGTAGTATCTTTTGCACAGACTTTACTTTCTGGGATTTTATCACCGAGACCCCACATAGAGTTCACAATGTCATTCAATCTTGTATGGAAGTCTATGAAGGTTTCATTTTCTTCTATACGTATTTTCTCAAATTTAGTTGTGAAGATTTGAACTTAAGATTTCTTGACGATTGTTGTTCCCTCGTGTGTCATTTATAAAATATCTCAGGTTTTCTTTGCAGTATCACAGGATATAATTCTTTTGAATTCATCCGGTGATAGTGTACAAGTTATGGCATTTAAAGCTTTTACATTGGCACTACTCTCATTTTTCTGAAGAGTGATCTAAGAAAAATAAGGTGTGACTTTCGTAGATTTGGATCCATCGATACCAGTTACTTTAGTGGTAGGAGGGGTTCATTCAGTTACTATGGCTTGCCACACGCTCTCATCCATAGATTTTAAGAAAATCCTCATTCTGGCTTTCCAATAGGTATAATTGGAGCCATCAAACGGTGGAGGCCTGGTGATTAAAAGGCTATCAAAATTTGACATCTCAAATAGCTCAGATCGATTAACTCAGGAAATAAATCCAAAAAGAATAATTAAAAGCGAGCTATTAGGCTCTGATACCACTTAAAAAGGCTTAAGCTATTAAGTCCTTGGGGGGGGGGGGTTGTCAATAAGACTATACCAAATTTAAAAAATTAACAGTAGAATTTAAACAATAAAATAAAGATAACACTTAAACAATCCACAATGTGGAAATGTAAAATAACCTCAAAAATCTAGTATTGAGAGGTTGATATAAACTTGGTTCTAAAGACAACCTAACACCAAAAACCAATGGTTTATGGCAGGACAACCTTACTAGAACGTGGGTGAGTATCAAAAACTCAAACTAAAGAGGATATGTAAGAAATAGAAACTAATTTATTACAACATTCACCAAACAATGTTGAAATGTACAAATTACAACATTCACATCTACAAATACATCCCACAATCTTAAATAAAAAAAAGATAAAGAAAATAAACCAGAAATCCACCAAACACAAAGAATTATAGTGGTTCACTTATGTGTACACTAACCGTTAAACAACAGCTACACAACTACTCCACTCCTAATATTCTTACATAGTGGATATTAGCATTCACTATGAAAATAGGTTTTTCAAGGTTTACCTAAAACCCTCACAATTGTGTCTTTCAAGTGGGCTTACACAATTCAAAAACCCCACACTTTGAGTTTTCTGGATCACCTCAGACAAACCAAAACAAAGAGATTTTTCTAGCACAATCTCTATGAAACCAAAATAAAGAATTTACAAAGCTGTAAAATACCTGAATATTCTCCTTTTGATGCAGCCCGGAAGAACCAAATCAGAGTAGAAGTTTAAAGTATAAGTTCAATGTCCACACTCACTTATGAAATGGTTCTAGGTTCTAGATTGATTTTAAATTAAATCACCTTGGGCTAGCTTGATTTGATTTTGATTCTAAGAAATGGGAATAATTCAATTCATTTTTCAAATAAAATCGGAATGCAGAATACAAAATCAAATACAAAGAAAACTAATTAAAGAGAATATATAATGAGAACTAAATGGCTTAAGAATATCACTAACTTATCTCTCAGAGTGGTATATTGATTTAGCTTGAATTGAATATCAAACTCTGAAATTCGTGCTCTATTTATAAGTGAAGAAATCGCACTCCGACTAGTCCTGAGGTCGGTTTGACTAGTCGAAGGACCAATAAACTTTTAAAAATTTAGGCGTGATAAGATAAGGTCATTCTACGATTGGTCGTAGAGTCTGCTCGATCGGTCGAGTGACCTCTACGACTGGTCGAGTCCTGTCCACGACTGGTCGTATGTAACCCAATTTAGTTACTGGACTTTGAGTCGAGCTTGCAGGACTGGTCGAGCATAGGTCGAGCACTGTTCATATGACCGGTCGAGTAGTCTCCAGGACTGGTCGAGGCTTTAACAAAAATTTTTGAAAATTAGTAACAAACTTAGGACTGGTCGAGGAATTCTTAGACTGGTCAAGCCAGTGCTAGGACTAGTCAAACATAGTCCAAGAGTACTAGTCAAGAAACAGTCTATGCACTTATAAAATAATCCAATTTAAATTATGTATTCAAAATGACCTACCCTATGGTCAATCTAGGGTCATTCATACCTTATACATAATGTATGAATATTGAAACTTCTTTTCCTTCGGTTAATAGATGATCTTTGAAGTTCACGAAGCTTGAGATCTTGACATATATAGAAGCTTGAACTTGAGACCTTTTGAAGCTTGAATTTGACTAACATTGAAGCTTGAGCTTGAGATTTAAAGTATAAGAACTTTGTCTTGATTGAAGCTTGAACTATGAATCTTGAAACATTGAATTTACACTCGATATTGTACTCGAACATGAACATGTAATCTTGCATTTGAAGTTCTTGAAGTAAAGACCATTGTCCTTGCACTGTTTTGAATATATCGATGCGCTACACAAGACACAGATTCCAAGATGTTTTGGCACTACAAAATTTGACAATTATAGGAGCTAGAAACCATAGCACTTACAGTATGGCGATCCAAGATCGGGTCCACATGCAATCCGTCTTGACGATGAATGATGCAATCAAGTTAGCTACCCAAGCAGAAGCGCAACTTGAACTTCTTAACACACGGACCTATCCTACCTCAAGGGTTGCCACGACAGGTCTGCCCGAGGGAGCTCCACAGCCCAAGGGGAAGGAGTCTGTAAGAGTATGCACTCAACCTCTTACACCCGTGAACCGGGATCAAGAAAGCGAGTAAACTAGACCCCAAATGGGTGTATTGACTGCCACTGGCCCAAGCAGGATCCTGAACCCCTATGCTCGGATAAGGGGAGACCATTGCTTTCGTTGTGGCCAGCCGGGTCACCTGTCAAATACTTATCCCTAGCAATAAGTGGCGAACCTCGCCATCAATGATGGTAGTGCTAAAAACGCTGACGAGGATCCAGGTATTGAGGAACTAGAGCACGCAACAGAAGACGAGGCAGATGAGTCAGGTTAGGTTCAGCAGGATCATGGCGAATCACTTGTCGTGAGACAACTATTGTACGTGCCAAGGAAAGAAGTACACCCACAACGACATAACATCTTTCGAACTAGGTGTTCGGTGAATCGAAAAGTTTGTGATGTGATCATCGACAGCGGCAATAGCTAGAATATCGTCTCCAGGGTAATTGTAGAAAAATTGTAATTGAAAACGGAGCGGCATCCTTCCTCGTATACAATCGGTTAGATCAAGAAAGTCAACGAAACAAAGGTAACTGAACGGTGCACTATATCCTTTTCAATTGGCAAACATTATAAGAATGAAGTAGTATACGATGTGGTTGACATGGAAGCATGTCACATACTACTCGGTCGACCCTAACAATCTGACCGTGACACCACTCATAAAGGGCAAGATAACATATATATATTCGTCAAGGATGGTCGGAACACCATATTGCCCCCTATGATCCAAAGGAACCACCTGAAACTTCTAAAGTGGTGGGTCATTTTCTCTTAACCATACGGGACTTCGTGGAGGAATTCAAAGAAACAAGACAGGCCTATGCAGTAATTGTGAAAGGAAAAGAACTTGATCCCTCCAACATCCCTGATGAATTAAAACCCTTACTGCATGAGTTTAAAGAAATTTGGCCTGATGACCTCCCCGATGGATTACCTCCCATGCGAGATATCCAACACCATATTGACCTTGTCCCTAAGTTCAACTTACCAAATCGTCCTCACTATCGGATGAGTCCGAAAGAGTGCGAAATTCTACAAAGGCAAGTGGAGGAACTGATCCATAAGGGTCTCATCCGAGAAAGCATGAGCCCATGCATTATACCTGCTCTATTAACTCCTAAGAAAGATGGGAGTTGGCGTATGTGTATCGACTCCATCAACAAAATCACTATAAAATATAGGTTTCCCATACCACGGCTGGACGATATGTTGGACGCATGTTTGAAGGCGCGAAATGATTCTCTAAGTTGGATCTAAGGAGCGGCTACCATCAGATTCGAATATAGCCGGGTGATGAGTGGAATACGGCCTTTAAGACCAAGGAAGGATTGTACGAATGGATGGTCATACTCTTCGGTCTTTCGAATGCACCTAGTACATTCATGAAATTGATGAACCAACTTCTAAAACCTTTCATTGGACAGTTCGTTGTAGTTTATTTCGATGATATTTTGATATACAATCAAGACGAAACCACCCATATGGAACACCTCAAGAAGGTCCTTCAAGTGCTCATTGAAAATAAACTGTATCTCAAATTTAAAAAGTACAGCTTCATGACTGATAGCATGTTGTTTTTGGATTTTGTCATAACATCCACGGGCATTCGGGTGGATGAGGAGAAGGTGAAGGCAATTAGAGAATGGCCAGTTTCCACAAATATTCACAAAGTGCGAAGTTTTCAATGACTAGCGACATTCTATCGTCGGTTCGTGAAAATTTTTAGTACCATTGTGTCACCAATCATAGATTACATAAAGAAATGGCAGTTTCGGTGAAATGATGAAGCCGACAGGAGCTTTGCCGAAATTAAGCGCAGGTTATTCACGACCTCGGTTCTTGTACTTTCCAACTTCGACAAACTGTTTAAAGTCGAATGTGATGCCTCATATGTTAGGATTGGGGGAGTTTTGTCTCAAGAAGATAGGCCGGTAGTCTTCTACGGTGAGAAATTTAGCGATGCACACAAGAAGTGGTCTACATATGAGATCGAATTTTACGCAGTGGTCCAGGCACTGTGACACTGGCGACATTATTTGATTCAAATGAAATTCATACTTTACACAGATCATCAAACTCTCAAATTCATTAATAGTTAAGCTAACATTAACCGTGTTCATGCCAGGTGGATCTCGTTTTTGCAGGAATTCACGTTCATGTTAAAACATAAGTCTGGGCAACAGAACAAAGTAGTTGATGTATTGAGTCATCGTGCAACTTTGTTAGTCACTATGAGCAATGAGGTTGTTGGGTTCAAGCGCCTCAAGGACATATATGCCGACGACGATGACTTCAAGGACGCATGTGTTAGATGCCAAGAAGGTCACACCAGCGACTTACATATGCAAAACGGGTTCCTTTTCAAGGGGAATCAGCTGTGCATCCCTAAAAGCTCGTTAAGGAAATAGATAATCCAAGAGCTATATGGAGGTGGCCTTAGTGGATACCTTGGGCGAGACAAGACGCGAGCTCTTGTGGAAGAGCGGTATTACTAGCCGCAATTGGTACATGATATGGGAAAAACAGTTCAATGTTGTTATATTTTTCAAACCTCCAAGGGGCAATCTTAGAATATGGGCCTCTACACCCCATTACCATTGCCTAATGGCCCTTGGGAGGATTTATCTATGGACTTCATGCTTGGTCTTCCACGAACACAACGCGGCATGGATTCAGTGTTTGTGGTAGTAGATCGTTTCTCCAAGATAACACACTTTATTTCATATAAGAAAACTCTCGATGCAACACACGTGGCGAATCTATTCTTCGGAAAAGTTGTGTCGTTACACGGGGTTCTCAAGACTATTACTTCTGACCATGACACGAAGTTCATTAGCCACTGTAGCGAACTTTGTGGACTCGATTCGATACACGGCTTCAGTTCAGCAGCGCCTACCACCCACAGACTGACGGGCAGACTGAGGTTGTAAATCGCATATTGGAAAACTTCCTTCGATGTATTTCAAAAGAAAAATCGAAGCAGTGAGATTTGACCTTGTCTCAAGCGGAGTTTGCATTTAACAACATGGTGAACCACTCAACCGGAAAATTTTCATTCCAGGTTATTTACGGACGAGTACCTTGCCACATACTTGACTTGGTCCCTCTACCTAAGCTCCCAGGCATGAGCGTTACAGCAGAACATGTGGCAGACAGGATCATGGATATTCATGAGGAGGTATAGACCAAGCTACATGCCTCAAATGAAAAATAGGAGTAAGCGGACAAGCATCGACGACAAAAAGTATTCGAGGTGGATGACCAAGTAATTGTCCATCTGTGCAAAGAAAGATTTTCGACCGGAATGTACAACAAGTTGAAGAATAAGAAAATTGGACCGGTACCAATCATCCGAAAGATTAATGACAATGCTTGCGTTATTAATCTTCCAGATGACATAGCGATCTCACGGACTTTCGACGTCGCGAACCTAACCGAGTATCATGAACCAGAGCAAGACGAGAACTTGAGGACGAGTTCTTTTGAAGTGGAGGAGACTGATGTAGAGAGGGTCACGGACAGTTACATGGCCAAGATGGATCAGAAAAGGCCCGGTCGATGACAGAAGTGATCCGAACCATCGAACCTTAAATCAAGCATATCTCGCAATCCGGAATGAGTTATCAGACGTAAAATATATGATTTTGGGGTAGAACGAGCTACTTTAGCCAACCAACCCAGCCAAGCCAGGTTACCCAAGACGGATTTACAAAATACTGCTAGATCGACTGTCGTTTTCCTATTTTATTCCGTTTTTACTATAAATAGTAAGTTTTAGTTTAATTATAACTCTTCATCCGTTGGGCTTTAGGAGTTGCGTCCAACGTGAAAAGAGCTTAGAAAAATTAGGAGAACATCTTTGGTGAAGCCAAATAGGACACTATTTTTGGCAGAAAACCTTGCGCACTAGTAGACATCACGACCGTCTATAAATAGTAAGTTTACTATTTACAATAAGTCGTGAATTCTAGAAGTTTTAGTTGTAGTTTGATTCTGATTTCTTTCTCATTGCTTGGTATCTCTATTTAAAGGGTTGTAAACTCATTTTTATTCATTAATCAATCAATTTTGAATTTTATAAAATTTATTTTCTATTTTGCTTGCTTTCTTTCTCATAGATTTGAGAATTCTCTGTGAGGAGTCCAGAGAAGTTCCGTGGATTCAGAATAGTTATCCTCTTAAGGAAGATGGTGCTCAACCTCACGTCCTTCCCTGCGTCAATGCACATGTAAGATATTGTGTGTGGATTTGGTTTATCATTTTCCAATATCATATTTGGAATGTAAATATTTTTTAAAAAGTAAAAAATCATAGGGTTTACTTTCAAATTGTGTTTGGATTGAATATGGATGTAGCGAAAATCCTTCATTCATATAGACACCTTGTTTGGAAATATCACATGCCACCAAGTGGCCATCGTAGTATGTTGGCATCAACAAGTTTTGTGGACCCACCATGATGAATGTGTTATATCTACATTGTTCATCCTTTTTGCAAGATCATTTTATGGCATGAGCCCAAAAATGAAGAAGATCTAAAGCTAAAGCTATGTGGATCACACCAAAACACAATGTAGATAGTGACACCCACAGTTGAAACCTTCCTAGGACTCGTAGTGATTTTTATTTGCCATCTAACCTGTTCATGAGGTTACACAGAGCTTTATGAATGGAAAACACAAATATCATATTGATCCAAAACTTTTGTGCCCCTTAGTTTTCAATGGTATGCATTCAATCCCTATTTCTTTCTATAGTGTCATCCATTTGAGCTTTGGATCTACCTGATTTTTTGGCCCAGGCCCTAAAATGATCTCAAAAAAACAGGTGAATGGTCTGGATATATCCCATACATTATGGTAGACCCATAGAACTTGCTGATATAGATCACGAGGAGGATTCGCATGATGCTCATTTATAAAGCTAATTTTAATCCCATCTAATAAGGCTTAATAGCACTGCCCTAACTGGGAGGGGATGAATACATGGGCATTTTCAACATGACATCACTTGTCCTCAGCCGTTTGATATTCGCGCCCAATGAGAAAGACAGGAGCTTTGGTAAGACTTGCTAGAGAAGTCACTTAAGTGGGCTATTATCATATATTAACGTGTGATATAAAGAGAGGTTCATGAGGTTTACTCTAATTGATCCACTTAAGGTGGACCTATCGCGAACCGGTGAGAACATGGCACGAGATGAGACCGGCACGATGACACCACCTACGTTGGTTAGATCGGTCCACCTTAATTTGGAATGGTGGAAATCACCTCAACCTTATCGTAACAAACAATATGTGTGTGGCCGTCCAAACGGTTAAGATCATTGGATCGGGGCAATTTTCAGGTAGGGAGATTAGGGCTTACGAGATTAGTGGTCCGATTTCATCCACACACGGTATGTATGATTGTGAGAGCAGCACACGTGATACAACGTAATGCTAGATTTAGGATGCATTGTAGCTAACCTTTTGTCTTTCTTTTCATTTTTTTTTTTTTTTTTCTCATTTTCATTTTCTTAATCTTTTTCTTCCCATCGAGATCCTGTCAAATGGAGAATTGAGATCATTTATGGCAATTAATCTACAATTTAAACTATCTAAATAGGACAGTTCATGACGAAGGTCGGTGGTGTGTGGTACACCAGCCAATCCGCTTCCCTCCCTCTCACATAGGACAGTTCAGGAAGAGTCTAGGAAACGGAGTCTATTATCTGAGATTTGCTATTTCCACACGCGTGTAAAGCAGTCGGCTTTCTATGAGGTTGGAAATAAGGCTCAGATCTTCTGATTACAATATCAGGAAATTTCACACTTCAAGTGAGCCACAATGTTGAAGGTAAATTTGCTGTAAGAAATCGTTTTCTAGCCGTTCATTTCTTTCGACATGTTTCCACACATCTGAGCACTGAAATAGCCCACTTTTATTGCAGAAAATCTCAACTATGCACCCCATCTGATGGAATGCTCTGATCACACACACACGTTACATTTTGATACATGCACCCTAGGTGTGAATGTGTGCGCATTCCATGCAACGTGGAGTTAGCAAATCAAGTGCTGTATATGGGTCCACACACTGCCTTTTCGGAATGATGTGGCATGATGTCACATGATCTCAGCCGCTATATTTCTTGGGATATTAATAGTGTTTAATATATATATATATATAACACTTGTAAATATCTGGCCATTAGAAAAGGGGGGAAAAGGCCATATTTAACATATATTCGGTATATTTGAAAAAGTCCAATATGCAAGTTGCTTTTTGGTTATTATATTGTTGGACCTTTAATCCAACCTGGTTATTAATCGGTCCCAGCAGACCACTTAAGGCTGATTGGATCTTTGAGCATGCATGGCCGGTCCATGTACCGATTATCGCTTGTATGTTTGGTGCCTGGCCAATGAGCTGCCGCTGTTAAAAATAGTCAGTCGTAGGAATTAAAAAATGCCATACTACACAATCTATACAAGATGTGCTTGGGTTTTCAGTTCTCATAAGTAGGGCTATGGTTCTCGGATAAACATGCAGATGTACCATCCATAGATGTCAGTATATGTATAATGAATAGCCTGATTTTGATTATATTAGATTAAGTGTTGTGTGTGCAAAGTTGTGTTCGACTCGGATTAAACTAAACGCTTGTGACCATAGGCACTAAATTAGCCACATTAGAACTAAATTTATGAAGATTGTTTACTATTTAGTCAATGATTAATATTACATCAATCAGGATTTGGGAAGTGGATGGTTAGTCTTTCCGGTTGAGATCTTTTTACCTTTTTTTAAAAAAATAAAAATAAATAAATAAGAAGCTCTTCATTGCAACCAAAAGCGAGCATTACAATATTTACAGTAATTCGGGCTTCCGAGGAGAGAAAAAGGACTGGACGGAAGCCTATCATATGAGGCTGAAAATAGAAAAATAAATCTGCCGCTAATGATTTTTCTTTCAATGGTGATAACTTATATTATATTTCTCAATAAAGCAATAAAAGATTGATGATATCAAAAAATGTTGAATCACTAATTTTATTAATCAGAGTATTAAATAAGTACAATGGTAAAAGGATAAGAAAATAAGTAAAATATATAACCTATGACGATTTGTGCTTGCAAAAATGGCTATAGAAAATATTAGACAATCATGACACGAACATGGTGTGAGGTCATCAAAATGTGACCAAATATACACCAAGTAATTAAGAACTCATGAATAATCTGAGGATCCAACGACAAGGTCATGGACATTTAAACTAACCTACTAGCGCATTATAATGTTACATCGGATAGTGGCGAAACTAAGCTAAGAACTAATGGCTTCGAATTTGCTACAGCATAATACTAAACAGAAGTAGGGAGAACTAAGGTAAGAAGTTAGACTAATATATATTGTTAGAGGATGAAAGTGATAATATACAGTGGAGTGCTAAAAAGAGTATTAATTAATTTGTATTGGCGAGGGCCCTTGGCTCTTTTTCAAGTGCTACTTTTATAGTGTTTCAAGAGGCAATAGTGGTGCGTAAGATCTCATTATTTGCACTGAGTCTTCCGATTACATAGCGATTGTATCCAATTCGAATTTGGAGTCCTTGCTGTGTTATGTTGTCTTAGACAATATATATATATATATATATATAATGGCTTTCCACTATTCACTCTACTTTCTTGTGACTTCTAAAATATCTTAGACGGTCTCTAGGAGAGTTTTCTTTTGAGTCAAAATCTTGGGATGGCCATGCCGTGCGTGTGTTGGCTACAAAAAATTCAACATTGGTAAGTTTTTGGGCGAAACTTTCTCTATGCACTAAAAGTCGTGCATGCCTTGCATCTGCTGATAACGTGTCATATGAGAGATGACTGCCTTTTGAGTTATGGCCATGCGTACGACACAAAGTGTCTGACACTTTTAGCAGGATACATGTTTTCAGTAGATTATAGTGCTCGACACTTTTGGCCAGATACGTGTCTTTAACAGATAGGATTTTGCGGTCCCTCTTACTACAAGTATTTTTTTCCCCCATGTTTTTCATATGAGAATGCCAATATGTGGCAACTTCTCATTCTCTAATCTAGATTGCGTCAGGCCAAGTGTAAACATGACTATTGTCCTAAAATCATCAAGATTCAAATATCTTAACCACTAGTATTGAGTCCTTTTCTTCAACTGAATGGTGATCCTTGTTGGGTTTGTTTTCTTACATGTTTATTTGCCGGTTATAAATTGAAATCTCACATCTAAACGCAGAATGTATGGTTTTAAAATTGGATGACTTGCCCCCAAAACTTGGTCAATCAACTTGACTAACAAGATTTTGAGTCAAGTCATATGCAACTCGCGTAGATGCTCAACTTGATACGACTCAACTAGACTTATTGAGTGAGCTCTCTAACTTAGTCAACTCAAACTGAGTCACGCAGTCAATGTTCATTTTTAAACGGATACAATAAGCCGTGCAATTCATTTGTATCTTGATGTAGGACAAAGATCAAGCACGTTCTTAACGCACATGGATCGAAACAAGCCCAAGGAGAAATCGAAAAAATTCAACATAATTTGACTAGTTGACTTTTGTGTTTGACAGGTCAAAATTTCGCCGGAAATTCTAGATTGCTTACTGGTTGATTTATGTTAGTTTGTACATGTCAAAATACTGTTTACAGGTCTATTCGATAGGTCAAAATACTGTTCGATGGGTCGACAGAACAGGTCGATAGGTTGAAAATCACATAATTTCTTATTCGAATCTTCGGATACTTTTTCCTTGTTTCGACCCATCGACTCGACAGGTCGACAAACGGTGGAAATTTACGTGTTTTTTTGGAATTTTTTTTCTTATTTGGTTAGAACTCTTTGATTATTTTTTAAGGTTTGTTTATGGTTATTTAAATGGTTAAACTCATTTTTATTGATTCATTTAATCTATCAATTAAAAACTTCACGGAAATTTGATTTCTTCTTGTGAACTTGAGATTTTCTCTCGTGGATACCAAAGCCCCTTATGGATTCAAGGTATTTATCAACTGAGGAAGACGGTGATCAACCTCATCACGTCCTACCCTACGTCATATCCTTATATTCAAATTTTTCTACTCATATTAAATATCTATTAATATTCAAAATTCTCAACAACTTAATTATTAAAATTGAATTGAGTAGAGCCGAATCTTCGGGTCAAACGGACTGGGTTGGAAGTCGATTTTGGGTTTTTGAACCAAGGCTTCATTTCTGTTGAATCAAAGTATTACAATTCTAATTGCTACATTCGATGGAGATTTTTGGGCCAATATCAACAAAAATTAGCGGCCCTCAAAAATAGTAAAAAAAGTCAATCCCAAGTCCAAGTGGGATATCACATCTCTAAAGGGGTGGGTCCCACCCCTTCTGATCAATATCTACTCCCTTCTGGATCAAATAGAGTAGCTCCATAGCGGCAAGTCAGTATCTGCTTCCCCATCATCCCATGGCACACATTGAGGTGGAGAAAGCATCAGCCCTTCTGCCATGCTGACAAGCAATCCTGGCATGTCGAAAATGGCCTCCTCGTCCATGTAGAACACATTCTCCGGTTGCGAAAGATTTACACACTTCACCGGGTCTGCAGAATCATTCCTTCCACTGATTACAGATTTCGAAGGACCGAATGCTTCGGTGGGAGATTGCGAAGGACGGAATGCTTCGGCAGCCTCAGCCGCAGTTTTCTGAATGTCTTTAACACTGCCAGAAGCGGGAACAGGAAGAAGCCATGCAGAGTCGGCGAAATTGAGACAAGCTGATCGGCCTCTAAGGGCCATGGCGGCCACATCATGGGCACGTGCAGCCATCTCAACTGTCGGGAAAGTCCCAAGCCATATCCGCGTCTTCTTGTACGGTTCCCGCATCTCGCACACCCACTTCCCTCCATTCCTCTGCCGGACACCTTTGTAGACGGGATGTCGTGTCTCACGGAATTTCATCCGTCCAGCCCGCCTTTTAGGAAGATTGGTCTCGATGGTGGTGATCGTATCCTCATCTGAGATACCTTGATGTGTGCCACTATAGGACGGTGAGGAGTTCTCATGTGGGCCATATGGTCGAAAATTGGAGCTGTAGCTGGAGGACTGCATAGGAAAAGTGAGAGTAGAAAGAAGCTGAAGTGTGGAGATGGTGGGAGTTGCGACTGTTCTTTCCAAAACAAAGTAGAAATATAAAGGAATTTATATGAGGGGAAGTGCGCAGAATAGGCTTCGTAGAGAACCGATGGCCATGTCTACGGAGCCAGCTGTGTGAACGAAGGTTGTCTGAATCTGTCTGATTTATGACTCTACACAGCAAATGTATCCGAAGAAGAAGAAGAAGATGGGATTAAGTAGCATACGACGTGAAATAAATTCAAAAAAGGCATTTATGGTCGGTTGTGGAGGGAGTTTCTTTGAATTTTGACTGATGTATGTGCGAGCAATTGTATGACGGTTCGTTCGGGCATAGCGGCAAATTTCGGTCGCACTTGTGATGTGAGCGTCCAAGCCGATCGTTTGTCAAGGAAAATGTAAGCCATTCACACCATTCATATAAGGTGGGATGAGTGGACGGGCCTGATTTATGGGCCCGGTCATGTTCGCAGCGAGTCTAGCCCCCACAAATGGAAATCGGATTGCCTGTTGAGTTACTCAGTACGCTCTTATCCTACTGAGTAAACTCAGTCGGACCCACCGTGAATGTATGTGATTTATCTCCCCCGTCCATCCGTTTTTTCAGATCATTTAAGGGGTTGAGCCCAAAATTTAATTATATCCAAACCCCAGGTTGTTCATACCATAGGAAACAGTCAGAATAGTGATTTTCACCGTTGAAACCTTTCTGGCCCAACAGTGATGTTTAATTGTCATAGAACCTGTTCATAAGATCATAAAGATATAGATGTAGGGAAAACACAAATATAAGCTTGATCCAAAACTTCTGTGCCCCCAAAGAATTTTTCAATGGTAAACGTTCAATTTGTACTATTTCCTGTGGTGTGGTCCATTTAAAATTTGGATATGCTTCACTTTTAGGATCAAGCACTAAATTATCTTCCAAAATGGATGGACGGATGGGATAAAATATATTAATCATGGTGAACATCACAGTGTTTACTCAGTACGCAATCCGCTTCCCAATCTTGCACTTGCGTGACGCAAAAACAACCGTAGTGTCTTTAGGTCGGAAGCTACGTGGAGCCCAGAGAGATTCCCATGAGAAATCCACTCCGTCCATCAGTTTTAAATGTGACGGTAGGACAGGAGTCTAAAAATTAGACAGGTCCAAAACTCAGGTAGTCCATAACACATGAAACATTGACAATAGAAACGTCCACTGTTAAAACTTTCTTGGGAGCTGGCCATGATGTTTATATGTCATCCAAACTGTTCCTAAGGTTAGTACCACTGGGATAAACCGTAGGCACAAATATAATCCTATACAAAACTTTTGTGGCCCGTAAAGTTCCCAACGGTGGGCATTCAATCCCCGTTGTTTCATGTGGTGTGACCTACGTGAGTTATGGATATGTCCTAGGTCTAGCTTCCTGTCCTAATATTATATTGAGAAACTTATGGACGGAGTGGATTTCTCACAGGAATCTCTGTGGGACCCAAATAGTCTCTGACCACAAGAACTATAACGTTCCCAACGGTGGGCATTCAATACCTGTTGTTTCATGTAGCGTGATCCACCTGAGCTTCATATCTAACTTATTTTTTGGAATCTGGTCCTATAGTGATCATAATAAATTGATGGACAGAGTGGATTTCTCGCAGGCATCTCCGTGGGATCCAAATAGCTTCCGACCACAGGAACTTCACTTGAACGAGGGCACAGGCAATTCGCGTCCTCGTCTTTAGGGCAGATGGATAAGTAGCATGCTTTTTCGGCATGATGTCGCTTTATCTCAGCCGTCTGATATTTATTATAAAAAACGCGTTGCGCGTGCCCCTGAAAAGGTAAGTGGACTTGGTAAGACTTAGAAGAGAAGATACTTAAGTGGGTCATTCTGGCTATCTTAATCGTGTTGCAAACATGGGAAACACCGTGTGATAGAAAGAGGGGATTCATGGGACTTGCTCTGATTGGTCGACCTAAGGTGGAACCTATCACGTACCGGTCAGAACATGGTTCGTGTTGAGAACTGCACGATGACATCGCATACGTTCGGGGAGACTGGGGAGAGACGGTGAGCTGGGTTATAGTTTTACCCTCTTCTCTCTCATCAAAAACTGTATGGTAGGGTTTTTTTTTTCCTTGCTTAGATAGATAGCCCTTTGAGGGCCTAGTTTTTTTTTTTTTTGTTAATGAATGGAGCCAGTGGCCCCTCTTTTATTTCTTCATTAGGCTAGCTCCCTAGTGGGCAAGTTTACTTTTGATAGTGGCCGTCTAACGATCACACGATTTGGCAAGTGCCCTTTTGCTATATCATTTATGAGTTAAAACCTATTAAGGCCCATCATTGGGACATTGCCCCATTTAAAGTTAAAGATATATAAGCATCATATGTTAGATTTGAACCATCTTGTGTGGGCAGCCCATATGGACCGTTCACCAAATGGACGATTAGGAATCTAGAATGACCCTAATGGACTTTGGGTAATAAATCCTAACCATCCATTTACATGGACCATAATGCAAGATCTATATGTTCATCCAAATCAATCTAAGTAGTCGATCTAGAGGGTTCATCTTGTGAATAATATTTAGCTCGTATTTGGAATGCTCATAGATGTTGTATAGATCGTATGGATGTAGTTCTGATTGGGTACAGTTTTGAGTATATTACCCATCATTTAGTATCTGACATGGATTATTGGGATAAGAAGTGAAACCTAATTGTTTGTTTCACCTTATGTTTCTCCCCGTCACCTTTGTTTCTCCCCGTCTCTTGACAACCAATTTTAGTTATTTATTAGGCCAAATCAAACTAATTTATAGATAATCCATTGAGGGCAAGATTATAATTGCAATCCTAAATTCAAATTCATGAGATTGGATCTAGTCGTGTTAACCATTATAGTGAGCTTAATTAGTGAAGATTTTCACTAATCCAGACTTACACCATTGGGATTCAAGTTTAAGGATTACATGTGGTTGCATGCATTTACATTCAATGCGAACGGTGACGAAAATACAAACGTTCATCGTTTGGCAGGGACATAAACGATATGGAGTAAACAATGCTGGTGGTGTAAGGCTGAGATACTCATCTCACCCACAGGTGTTGAGTATCTTGGATTTACATTAACGGCATTTTTTAGCTTCATGTTCAGGAGAGTCACTTCTATGTCATTATTACCTTTCACAAGAAGAGTGATGATGATGTGACCAATTCTCGCTAGGGTTGATTGGTTGGACCCATCCTCAACCTAGGTAATTCAATTGAAGTCCCCTTCATTTGAATTAGTAACTTTGTTGATATATATATATAACAAATCAAGAGACCACACCATTTAATAGTAAACCACTGTCTGCACCCAAACTGCACCATTCTGCAGACATGGTGTGACTCTTAATACTATAACATCATATGTCGGTTCAACCCATATATGCCTTTTAGAGGCTTGGACAGCGGACCAAAATCGGAAAAATATGAATAAAAGAAACTAGTACTCATGATGTTTACACTGAGTGTATGTATTCACTAATTGAGTAAGGCAACTTTGTTGATATTCAGCTTTATTCTTAAATAGTTTAAATTAAATGAACTTACTAATGTGAGTACATTTGATAACTAGTTACAATTTCAATTCAAATGCATCATGTTCCTGCCTTAACTGAGTCCAATTATATTTAATGGAAAGAGTCCATAGAGATAGTCTTGGGGTGCTATAGCTAGACTTACCTTGGAAAAATCAGAACCTCCAAAACCACTTGAAAATGCTACTAAGTCAAAGGTTAATCGTTACGAGGCATGATACAGATATAATAGTGTCTCAAAATCATGAAGCATTCGATTTATGAGACAATGACAGGTGTCATGCCTAATGTAGATAAGGCCAATGTTTTCTTGATTGAAATGGGAAACCAATTCAAGAAATCAGATACGGCTGAAGTAGGTTTTTTACTAAATAAATTAACACTTTCATCCGATGACGGAAAAGAAAATATTCGTGAATACATTTTAGATCAGCTCGAAGTAGTATCTAAGATTCGCACTTTGGGCCTGGAAATTAAAGATGACCAATTGGTTTACTTGATCATGAACAACTTACCTCCTCAATACAATACGTTCTTAGTAAACTATAATACACTAAAGGATAAATGAACGTTGGATGAACTAATTTCCCAATGCGTCCAAGATGAGGAAATACTCATGACACTAGGCAAGGTATATAATGTTAATATAGTAACTTCAGGACATGGATGTGTACGTAATAGGAAAGGAAAAAATGAAATATGGTTTTAATAAGGAATCATCAGGTCCTCTAACTCCTCTGATTGGCAATCAACCTAAGAATGGATCGAGTGGTAAGCGGGCTAAAAAGAATAATTTCTTCTTCTGCAATAAGTCGAGTCATCAGAAGAAAGAGTACATGAAGTACAAGCAGTTTCTCATAAGGAATGGTGATAATTCCATCATGGTTTGTTTTGAATCTAATCTAACTGATGTGTCAGTAGATTCTTGGTGGATAGATTCAGTGAACAATATTTACATTTGTACTTCTGTGCAAAACTTACTACAGAGCTGGCCACCAACTGATGCAGAATAATCAGTATATGTAGGCAATAGTGTTAAAGTTGACGTGGAGATAGTTGGAATCTGTAAACTTATATTAGGGTTAGGTCAGGTCATTTATTGGATCTAATTAATACATTTTGTGTACCTTATATAAGGCATAATTTTCTTTCTGTTTCTCGTTTGGACAAATCAAGATATTCTTTCATATTTGAGAATAAAAAGTTAAGTATTTACTTTGATTTAATTATTGTCGACACTGAATCTATGATGAACAACGTATATCAATTAGACTTGAATACCTCACACCTTTATAGTGTAAATGCCCTGCATAAAAATAAAGTATGATCTAAGAAAAGACTAGACTATAAAAATTTCTCTATGTTATGGCACAAGCGATTATGCAACATCTCTTGTGAGAGATTGAAAATGCTAGTGCAGAAAGGGATTATTCATTTTCTAGACTTTTTCGACTTATAAAATATGTGTTGGTTATATTAAGGGTAAATAGACTATAATAAAAAAGAAATGTGCAATTAGAAGTGTAGAACTCTTAAAACTGATATATACAGATATTTGTGGTCCATTTCTTATAGCATCTTAGAGTGAGTACAAATATTTTATCACTTTTATAGATGACTACTTTCATTTTGGGTACCTTTATCTTATAAATGAAAATTTTGATGTCATGTATGTTTTTAAAATCTATAAAGTCGAAGTTAAAAATAACTTGATAAGAAAATTAAAGTTGTTAGGTCGACTATGATAGTGAGTAATATGGCAGATATGACGAATAAGGTCGCAATCCAATATCATTGGCTAGATGCCTACAAGATTGTAGCATTGTCACCCAGTATGCCATACTTGTGACTCTATACTAGAATGGTATGGCTGAAAGACACAATCACACCCTTATGGACATGGTGTGTAGTATGATAAGTAATTTAACATTATCAGAATCTCTGTAGGGTGATGCAATCAAATTTGTAGTCTATATCGTTAATAGAGTCCCTTGCAAGATTGTAAATAAAGTTCCTTTTAAGTTGTGGAATGGAAATAATAATAATAATAATAAGTCTCTAATATCTCCATGTTGGGGATGTCCCGCTAAGGTCAATTATATAACCTGTATAAAAGAAAGTTCGATTCCAGAATCATAAGCTCTTTCTTTAAAAGATATCTGAAAAGGTCAAAAGATTATTAATTCTACTATCTTTTCTACTCTATTAAGATGATTGAGACTAAGAGTGCTAGCTTCGTTGAGGATACTGAAAATATTGGAAGCACAAACATCAGGAATTTTGTATTTGAAGAAGAACGGGATGTGACTCCTGTCACATCCCTTTCGGAACATATGGATATAAACCCTGTAATTGAACCAGTTATCACTGCAGATCACCACATTGAAGAAGGAAATCAAAATCAAACTCAATATAATAAGTCATTAAGGAGAACTTGGAGAGAGAGGAGGTCTGTAATTACAAATGATTATATAGTATACCTAGATGAGTACGAGTTTAATGTAGGGGTGAAAAATGATCCTTAATCCTTTGCATAAGCCAAACAGAGTGCTAACTCCTTAATGATAAGAAAGACGAGTTGAAATATGAAAGAGGAGTACAAGTTCGATGGATTGATGATAAGAAAGACGAGTTGAAATACATGAATGACAATAAATTATGAGATCTTATTCAGTTACCCAAAGGAATAAAGTCAATTTGTTGTAAATGGGTGTTTAAAATCAAACGGGACTCAAAGGGTAACATTGAAACATATAAAGTTAAATTTATTACCAAAGGTTTTAACGAACATGAAGGCATTGGTTTTAAAGAAACTTTCTCACCTGTATTTAAGAAAGACTCATTTAAAATCATAATAGCTCTTGTGGCTCATATGAATTTGAAGTTACACCAAATGGATATAAAGACTTCCTTTCTCAATGGAGATCTGGATAAGGACATATATATGTTACAACCTGAAGGTTTTATATCCGAAGACTCAGAACATGTAGTTTATAAACTTAAGAAATTTATCTATGGGTTAAAACAGGCATCACGACAATAGTACTTAAAATTTTATAAGGTGATTTTCTTATATGGTTTTGTAGAAAACAATGTAGATGAGTGTATTTATGTCAAGGTCGGTGAGAGCAAATTCAACATGTTAGTTTTGTATGTTGATGGCATTTTGTTGGCGAGTAGTGACATTAGGATTATGTGAAACACTAAGAAATTCATATCTCAAATATTTGAGATGAAGGATCTTGGTGAAGACTCATTTTTCATCGGCATTGAGATACGTCAGTATAGATCACGTGGAGTGCTTAGCCTTTCATAGATGGCCTACATTGATAGGGTACTCGAAAGGTATGGCATGTAAAATTGTGATCCTGAACAATCGCTCATTATAAAGGGTGATAAATTCAGCCAGTTCCATCGTCCTAAGAATAATTTAGAAAATAATCGAATGAAGTGTTTTCCATGCGTATCAGTAGTAGGGAGCATCATGTATGCTTAAGTTTGTATATAACTAAACAGTACTTTTTTAATTGAAATGTTGGGTAAGTATCTCTCTAATCCAGGAATGCAGCATTAGATGGCTGCAAAGAAGGTATTGCACTACATGCAAAGGATAAAGGACTTTGGACTCACATACAAAATATTTGATAATTTATAGTTAATTGGATTCTCACACAAATTATGATGGTTGTGTTGATACAAATAAGTCCACCTCAGCTACATCTTCATGATGGTTGGTGGAGCTGTGTCTTGAAAAGTGTAAAACAGCTGTCGATGACAACCTCATATACCATGGAAGTTGAGTTTATTGCTTGTTATGAAGCATCAAATTAGGTATTATAATTACAAAATTTCTTCTCAGGTTTGGAGGTATTTAAGCATATCCCAAAATTATTGAAAATCTTTTGTGATACTCAGTTGCGGTTTCCTTCTCAAGTAACAACAATCATTTAATCATGGTCGAAGCATATATCAATATCAAGTACCTTGTTGTGAAGGAAGAAGTTCAAAATCGTCTAGTGTCTGTGAAGTTCATTGGCACTAAGCAGATGATTGCGAATCCACTAACTAAAGGAATCATTATCACACTATTTCAGGAGCATGTGACATGCATGGGAGTTATTGATCTCACAGATGTATTTAGCTAGTGGGAGTTGAGTATGATTTTTATTTTCATAAACATTAAAGAGATCTCGTTTGCAAAGTTTTGATGATTCTAGTATAAAGTTAATTTTTGCTTATCTTCATACATGCATAATTTATAATGAGTAAGTAGAATTCAAGTCATGTCTCATTGGAGACATGTGAAAGCTCATGAACTTATTAAGGATAGGTACATGTGATCACACTACATATGTAATTCTTATACCACACTTCCTATTTTCTGATCTATGTCACTAAAACTGGTAGTATTTGTGATCATGCTTAGTCTCACTTTACCTAAATTAAAGATTGTGAAGACTACCGTGATCCGATTTAGTATTCTTGATAGACTATATTGTAGAAGCATTGCTCATATTATCCAATAATTATATTGGTTAATCGTTTATATACTTTCTTCAAAATTAAAACATGTTTTCAAAATTAATCATTAACATTGATCAGTATGGGCCAAGTGCGAGAATGTAAGAATTTCTATTAAGTGAGCCTTATTGATCAACAGTTTGGATCTCACTGAGGGTTAGATAATGTCATCAAGGCACCGGTGGACCCCACTCAGTTGTGATTGATCTAAAATCGTTTAAGGGGTGCACTACAAATGTGTCACATGCACAGTGTTTTAATTAGACGAGGATTGTTAAATTCATGTGGAGCTTAAGTGAAAAGAGTTTCAATGAGTTTCAGACTCCCCAACCCTCTAAACTATATAAACAAGGCTAGGTCCACAAGCCTACACACATTAAAGCTTCTATTCCTTTCTCGGCAATTCTTTAAAGGTGTAAAGCGCGGAAGATTCTGGCATTCAGTCTTCAGAGATGGTATTTCTACCAGGTACGAATTTTGTTCTAATGTAGTAATCCCCATATCCAATGCATTACACAGTCCTTTCAATTCCACAAGTTATGTTTCACACACACGATATGACTTATTATCATTAGATACGTTGGGCTTTGGTCTTTACATTTTGGGTTATCTTTTCAATTATACTAACCACTTTGTATAATGGGCCTCACTATGGATAGAGTTGTACATGAGTCGAGCTAGCTCATTTAGCTCACTCGACTCAACTCGAAAAAGCTCAACTCGCCTTAGCTTGAAATTGGATTCGAACTGAGTCAAGCTAGTTTTTGGAGCTCAAAAACATATTCAAGCTGAGTTTAAGCTTGCTCGAGCTCTCAACTTGGATAGAACCCCAATTTGAATTGACTTGGATCGAATCGGCTCAGTGATTCGGTTATTTTGATATTGATGTTGCTCGTCAAGTGTTTAATGAAATTACTCAACGAAGTGTTGTTTGACTCATGATTTCTCATAATTATTGCATTGGCAAGTATTTTTGTAATAAAATTCTCATTGGATATTATATATATATATATATATATATATATATATATATATATATATATATATATATATATATATATATATATATATATATAAACTTTACACTATGGGGCTATTCTCATATCTTGATTTTGAAGCTGCTCACCAAGTGTTTGATATAATACCTATAAAGTATTGTTGCTGTTTTACATTTTTAGAGAAATTGAAGATGCACTCAATGTGTTTGAGAAAATGTCACACAGGCTTGAATTGGCCCAAGCTGCTGACCAAACCGAACCGAATAGAATTGGTCAGTTATGCTCGAGGACCGAGCAGAGCTAGGGTTAGTTACTGGTCGAGCCGAGCTCTTGCAAGCTCGACTCGGTTCGGCTCATGTACAGCTCTAACTGTAGATGGGATATGAGGCTAAAATTAAAACTACTAGACATGCCTATTTCATCCAATTAATGATTTTACTGTTTTCCTCTGTATATCAACGGCTTCTTTAAAGTTCACATGATCAAAGGGTTGATATATTTCAACATCCACGGTGAGGCTCATCTAATGAATGGTCTGGATCATTGAAAAGTACTCTAAACTAACAGTTATTGTCCATGGGTTGGGTTGCATGATAGCTAACCTCTTGCCTTTTTCTTTTTCCTTTTTTATCTTCTTTTTTTGGTTGAGAGGCAGCAAAACCTCCGGGGATGGATGAGATGAGACTTGAATGAGGATTCCAGTACATGAAAGCTACATACTATTATACCCCGATGTGACTGCTCCTAATTCAACCGCTAGTAAGCCAACAAGTAGCACCATTGTAATGATATAATGAGCAATGGGAGATCATGAAGTATCATGAACGTTGTCATCACGGGGACACGAATCATTAGAGATGCCATACACTCTGTAATAGCCTTAGAAAAGAAGTCATATCCATCGTTTTAGCTGATGGTGATGCTTCTCATAAGACATGACAGAACCTAAGTAACAACACAAACACGAAACTTAAAGTGAAAAGTTCTAATGGGCACAATCAATAAGGCATGCCATACATACTCGAATACAACTCTAAGTATACCAGAACATATATACTGACATACGCATAATCAATATTAAGCCATTCATTACACATGTGACCACATGTCTCAATTGAATAGAAAAACCAAGGCCCAAGTGGACCATTCAGTGGGAATTAAACATCTATAATTGGAAACTTTTTTGGGGTTTTAAGTTTTGGATCAAACTGATGTTTGTTTTTTTTCTTCATCCTAGTTTCCAAGATGTTGAGGGTCAAATATTGCATATCAGACCCAGTTGTTACCTGGATTTACAAACATAGTATTGTTTAACGGCCTGATTTAATCATGTTTGTGATGCAGGGTGTATTCACGAGCTTGGACTGGAAAAGGGTACTAAAAGCATGGATTTAACGCTCTGATGACACCCAAGGCAAGGGACGGACTCCAGGAGACGAAGATCGATGGAATTATGCATCAAGGATCCGAGGAAAGCAGGCCATTCACGTTAAAGAGGCCCGAAATTGGTGAAAAATGCAAGATCACATAGTTCTTGCCATCTGATTGGCTCAAAACTTCATACATGGCCTGAGGGCCATAAATTAACCGTACATATCAAATTTCAGCCCTCGGATCACTATGAAAGTACCCCAACTGACAGATCAGCCCATAAACCGTTGATTCTGGGCCCACCTGATATCTGGAACTGCCTCAACTTTGGTCTCGACGGTTTAAATAAGATGGGAAAATGAATGGATGGATCAGATTGTTGAAACACATCACTGTGGGGCCCGTATGTGATGTGTGTGTGCACAGCACACATAGACCCGAGCCGCACCGAGCCAACAGACGCGGGTCAGCAGCGCTGACCCGCGTCTCCTTCCCAAACACGGCAGCAGCCGTTTCGCGCTGCGTAACGGACGGACGACGTCCGTTTTGCGGACGGTAGTGGGCCCCACAGTGTAATTTTTCAAATGATCCAAGCCATCCATCGTGTAGAGGGCCTCAAATACTATAAACCCTTGCTAAAATTTTACACCCAAGCGTGCACATGTGTACGATACAGAGGCCACAAGCAGGCACTCCTGCAACGTTCAAAATGAATTTTGGCATGATTTCTTCTTTGGGCCTCATGAATGGACGTTCAAAACCACCCATTCTTGACCGAAATTTCGTCCTGAATCCAATGGACGGGGTGGATTTCTCCGAAAATACCTCTGTGGGGCCCACCGAACACGTCAGCGCCTCTGCGTACGCCTTACGCGCGTTCGGGGAATCCGGGATTTGCGGGAGGTAGTGTGTCACGATCATTAACATTTTGAGTGATCCAGACCGTCTAATGTGTCTACAGGGAGGCCAATATCCTAGCCAAGATTTCAGAATTGTCAGGTAGGTCGATATCACGCCGTAAATTCTCTCCAAATACAAGTCGTTTTGCGCTTTTCTGCGCATACGAACTCGGCTGCGTAAGAGTTCCGCATCCTATTCCCTTTGGGACTCCACAGAGCTGCTGGCATGGGAGCGTTCCATCTTTATAAAGGAAAAAACGGAGAGAGAAGGGGGAAGGCTTGGTTAGAGAGAAACCGTGGCTGTTGGGAAGGTGAGGGCTGCACGTTGAGAGAGTTTTTGCTGCTGCTGCGGCTGCACGTCAGGGAAAGAAAAAAAAAGGGGAAAGTGCAGCCGTGAGAGGAGCAGCTACGGTTAGGTTCAAGGAAGGAAACGGAGAGAGAAAGAGGTGGGGCCGTGGAGAGAAACAGGAAGGCTTCAACGTGGGAGTTTGGCAGGGAAGCTTGAGGTGGGCATCAGCAACGGCAGAGGTTTCTTTTTCTTCTTGTTTTCTTTTCTTCTTATTTGTATTTTAATTTATTTATTTTTTTCAGCCCATCCATGTCCGGCTGAACCTCTTAGCTAGGGCTAAGAGGTGAAGCTTGTAGCCTGATGGGAGAGATGTTGCTTGTGCCTTTTGATTAGATTGAAGAGATTTTTGATTTAATTTTATAGGAATATTTTTAGTTTTTAATGGCATGTTGTGATTGAAATTACAATGGGCTTGTAATGGCTTTGAGTATTCCTCTTTTCTTATTTTGATTATAATGTCAGGAAGCCCTGATGTTCGCCATCGTCTCCTGGGCATGGTTGGATGTCGGTATCCTTCCTAACCTGCATAATCATCTGATTGGTTGGTAATTAGTTTAATTCTGTTGTTGACTTTGTCTCCTGGGCATGGTTTGGTGATTGAATCCACTCTAATTCATATACCTTTCATCTCCTTAAAATTATATCAGAGGACGTTCAGTTTAATTTTCATGATTTTTGAAGCAGGCATAAGATCTCCCTGATCTCTACAAGTGGATCCTCTGAATCCCTAGTTTCCCTTCCTCTGAATTCCTTAAAGTTTTAGATAATTATTCCACAATTATTTCTTAAATTCTATTTTGTTTAGATCGCATCTTAGTCTAGTTCTAGTTCTACTTGGTTTCAGATAACGTACAGGTATCATTCCCTGTGGATTCGACCTCGGTCTTACCGAGTTTATTACTACATCACAACCCTACACTTGGGGTGTGAACCAAGACCTTATGAGCAAGTTGGAGGTTGAATGGACGGTGTGGATAAAACCCATACATCACGGTGACTCCTCAAGACCCTATCCGTTCCTAGCTGAGAGAGAGAGAGAGAGAGAGAGAGAGAGAGAGAGAGAGATGGTCTATTTGAGTCCAAAAAAATTTTAAAAAATTAAAATGATATCTAACTTCTTACGGAAAGAAAAAACATAAAGACATCTAAATTATGTAAATACCTTCCAAAGCTACCCGCACTTTACATAATAGAGATGAGAAGGGCTAAAAATGGGCTGGGCTAGCAAAAGGAAATCTTGCCACTCTCCCGCAGGCTGGTCATGGGCCTGATTTGTACATTTTCGGTGGTCTTGATTGCTGGCCGCTCAATAAGCTTAGGGTCTGCAAATCAGTATTTAAAAGTTTACAAATTGAAGCCCAAGCCCATCTCCAACCCAATTAATTACTTATGTTTGTAGGAACTGGGCAGTATTTGAGGCCCAGACAAAAGAACAAGGCCCGTTCTAACATAGAAACTTTTTAGTTGCTCAAGAGGCAAAAACCCTAGCCCATTTAAGCCACAAAATACTCGCGGCACCATGGCACAGAGAAACTTTTTGTCATGGCCCCAACATCAGCATTTGACTTGCTGTGCTAGTACCTGAATTTCCTTTCATAAACTGATTCCACTTGGGCCGTTTGTATTTGTGGAAGTCGACCCATTTCGTTACCTGAGTTCATGTATGAGAGTAAGCCCACTTGGGGTTTTTCTGTAGCATTTGTGAGTATTGCCAATTTCACAACGTTGTCATTCGTCCATGATGAATGAGTTGTTTCCATCAATGACTAACCTTCACATGCGGGTTGATCTATGAATCTAAACCATCTATTTGGTGGGCCAAAACATTCTTGGGTCACCAAAGAAAACCATCCAGGCCTGCTCCTAAGGGTCCTATAGACACCCCACCTGATGAAGGAACAATCGATCAGCCCGGCCAATCTGTACGTAATCCTCACTAGCAGATCCCTAATCAAACTAGAGCTTAGTGAGGAGCCGTGCAAAATCACAATCCACTTTTGGTAAAAGTGATGGCTTGGTCCAAGTGGGGATAGCAATTTTATTTTATTTTTTTGCATGCATGTCTTTGGAGTTTTGAAAAATCTAAACATCTGAAAGATAGATATAGATGAAGGAATTTGCTGAATGAACTGCACTCCTTCAATTTTGATAAGAAACTATCTAAATATTTATTTAAAAAAAAAAAATCCTTGGATGTAGTTATCCAATTGTGATACATAAAAAAATCCTGTTTATTTTCTTTTGTTCGATGAAAAAATGAGCTTGGCAAAGTCAGAAATCCAAAATCCATTCCCACCTTCTCTCGTCAGGAAGCTGTCAGATGTTCCCATAATCAACGACCAGTTAGTCAAGTGTCAACATGTAGCAAAAATTTAAGAGCAAAAATTAAATTTCAACACATGGTGATAACCTAATTATGACATCATTTCCATAATTCTTTTGATCAATTTCCTATCAATAAGAAAATATTTAAAACTCACAAAGAGTGAATTTTTGAGCCAAAAGTTCTAATAATAATAAATATATAATAGTACTAATGCGTGTATATGTATGTGTATTTTAAAATTATAATAAAGAAGGAGAAAAACAAAACTATGTAAGGTGTATTTCAAAATCCTCAGGGAAACTTACTATATGATCTACAAAATTTTATTTTATTTAAAAAAAAATAAAATAAAATCCAAAGGAGCTTTATCCCCCAATAGAGTGCTAAAAAAGTTTAATAAAATTTTAAAGGGATTTTTACCCCAAAATTGCTCAGAAAGGTTGGTTTTCCAAAAACATTCTTCCAACTTTCATATTTTCCAAATCAACCTCCAGACCCATTTACGAAGGTAAAATTACATAGTTACCCTTATTTTTTTTCAAAGGAAAAGAATAGGAGACTGATAATAAAGACTTAAAAGGATGACGGATTAGCTACCAACAGCGTAGTAGCGAGATTCGCTACTGAAGTGATGATTCTATGGATCTTTTTCATCTTTCTGCTACAGTTTTACAGTGCATTCCGCTGATCTATTTCACAGGCCTTATTCAGCAGTGGCAAAAGATTAGCGTGGATAGCTTGTCCTGATCTTGTCTAGCTAGGTCTATGTTGCCATGGTTAGGCCTATCTATTATTTTGTTGAAACTTGAAAAGTCTACCAAGGACAAGCTTTTTTTATTGTTTGTTATTTGTTGAAGCTCGTATGGGTCTTATTTTCTCCTTTAATAATTTTCTTTTAATCATCTATTTTATATCCATTACTTGGATGGTTAGTGCCCTGCTGGAGTCAATCATATCCTCTTATTAGTGAGAACTGATCGCATACAGGCAATTGTACAACAACTTGCAGAACCATGACATCTTTCCCATCAACATGCTATCTGTTTAGGAAATCAGTCCTATAAAGAAAAAAATATGGGTAGCCACATAAATATTACCTTTATCAGAAAAATGGGTTGATCCGCTCACTAGGTGGGCCAAGCTTGTATGCTGAATTAAACTGTTGGTTGTTCATTGATTACTACAGTACGGTCCACCTGATGAACAGACCGGCCTAATTTGTGTGCCAGGTGATCTTTATGGTGGGATCCACCATTTTGATGGTATGATTTCCTGCACAAGTGCCATGCTGGCAGTAAAGATGGTATCGTAACACAAGTTGTGTAACTAAAGGCTGGAGATGGTTGGGATAGCAAATTGAAATCTTGGCCTAATCTGATGCAGGTGTATTTCCACACTGGGGTGGGGTGGGGTGGCCTGTGAGATGCAGAATAGTCACGGATAGGTCTTACTATGGGAACTATGAGATATAGGGTATCCCACGGAGAGATCTTAGTCAGTCTGCCTGGGAGAGCCTAAACAAAGGAATATTTCGGTGCTTCCCAAACAATACTGGAGCTTTTGGTGTGTTTCCCAGTATTCCCAGTGATATTAGAGTGGAATACTAATATTCTAGTCTCCTTACTGGTGTGGACTAGAGGGTGGGGTAGCCCACGAGATGAGGTATGTGAGATACAGAATGGCCATTGATCCATCCTACATCCACTAACAAGACCAATCAGATCAATGAACCGGACCCAAAAAGCATGGCCCCACCTCTACAAATTATCTGACAAAGCAAGACACTTTTTGAAGATTCATAAAAGCATGAATGGTACCAGGTGTTTTGATTTTGTACAAGTGGGGCCCTTGGTTCAGCGATTCAGAATGCAGATCTGAAGTGCCACATGGTGGATAGACTATGCCCAAAAAAAAAAAAAACTATTGGACCAGAAGATCGTTGCAATCAACATCTGGCCTTCTCAGTTGTCGTATGTATTTGGAACCATTAGGTCTCCAAGGAACCGTTATTAGTTATACCATTAAGGTGATTTTTGGGCCAGGGTCCTTCCAAGGTGGAAACTATCATATCAATGTTTCTTCTGGATCACCCTGTCATGGATACCACTTCTCTATCAAGAGGTCAAGTTTTTGAACCATGCGCTAACCATGCGCTAGGTTGGTTGGAGACGGATCTTCAATTTGTGGCAGAAAAATACCCGAAGGTTAAAAGGCCAAAGTAAAAAAACAAAAGATTAGCGGTAATTCAGCAATATATATATATATATATATATATATATAAAGTTTTATTCTTCATTAGAATAAAAAATATTAGAAGTACAAAATGTATCACTTTCTTATTCTTTCTTTATGTAAAAAAAACTCTCACATCAAAGAATACTCTACAAGATAATGAATGAAATGCTCATCAATTCGTGCTCCTCCTTATATAAACTCAACTAAGGAGAGATCCCTATCATACATGAGAGAGAGTGAGAGAGAGATGCGTAATGGAGAGGCTCTCCCATGACATCAGCAACACCTCAACGGAAAGGTCTCCATCATCTCTATCTTAACTGTAGCATGATTCGGGGATAGTGGGCCATCACAACGATCTTATTACCATCTTTGTCTTTGAATGTGTGGCCTTCCAAATGGGCGGTAAAGATGAAGTTGAAGAGCTTGGAAAATGAACTCCTATCACTATTCAACTGGGGAGATTTAACCTCATCAGATGGACAAGATTGTCAGATTAGCTTGATTTTTGGACTATGGCCTCTCGGCACGGTGGGCCACTAGATGAACAATCCCGATTGCCCTAAACACGTGTGCCACACGTAGAACCGAGATTAAAAAGATCAACGAGTCTTTCTGGTCTCTCTTTCTTCTATTTCACTCTATGCATAAACAAATTCAAGTGCATCTGTCGTCCTTTTGGCTGTCATCTTGCATGCAGCCTTTGACACCCATCTGATTGATAAAATACACCAACCATTTTCAACATCATAGTACTGTAATACCAAAAAGTAGAAAATAAAGAGTGCATTTATCAATTCCCGTGGGTGTAAATATCAACTCATTACTATTATTATATTTTGTAGAACCTCCATTTCTCCAAACATGAGATAATGTCTGTCCACTACTTGCATGTTTGTTGTCCCCTTCACTGCTCTTCTTTTCTTTTTCTATTCTTCACATAAGGTTTCTAATTCTACACGCGTGTGGGAGCCCTGCTCATCCACAAGCAGGTAACACGCCAATATAGAACACGTGTGATTGATCAGATCTTTCCATCAGGCGGGCTACACTGTTTTGATCTTCTAGGATAAAATTCAAGCTATTTTCACACCCCAAGTGCACCACAGAATACAAAACAAATGTCCCGGCTTCACGTCGGTTCGCTTCTAAACATTATTTCAAGATAAATGAAAAGCTCAGATCTTGCACACGTGTTCCGTATCAGCACATGAAGCAGAGCATCCGCGCTCAGGGATCGACATGCATGTGGATTAGCAACTCCATTATTTAAATTAGCACACCGAATGCAGTGTATCAATTGAGAGCCATTATATTATCATGACATTTTTAAGGGGTTTGGAGGCTTTTAATATGTGAGCCCACCCACACCCAATAATGGAAATTGTTATTATAATAGTCTTCATTGATTATCCTCTTATTAGAATAATTATCCTTAGTGGTCCATTCCCAGAAAAGAAATGAAAATGCCGTACGGTGCTTATCCAAAGCTCTTTTCTTTTATAATTTAGAACAATGTCTAAAAGGACTTGTCCAATACAACCCAAGAGAAATTCTGCCTGGGAAGACTGAGACAATGGAAGAGATCTTAAGGCTTCAGTGGCACTCAGAAGCCAACATGGCACTCATATGCCAACATGGGACTTAGATCTAGGCTTCAGTGGCACTCTTTAACAATTTGTTAAGCCCACGCAATTTCTCTCATGTGCCAACATGGCACTCATATGCATGATGTGGGCTTCACTGGCTGAGATTTTTTATTATTTTGGCCTTGATACAATATTGAATTCCTACATTGACAATAGTTACGGGCTTGTTTGGATGCATGAAATTAGTTAATTCATGAATTTAAAAGTTCATTAATTGATATTTTTACAAAATTAGAAGTTCATTAATTACTAAATTTGTGGGTTGGGAGTTTGCTTTTTGAAGTCACGAGATTTTGTTATTTGGTTGGGCTAATTAAATCTACATTTTAGAGGAAGATTGTTTCAAGTCTTTTCAAATCACTTGGGGCTATTTGGAACATGGGATTAGGTGGGATTAAGTGATATGGAATTGCATTTGGTCCTGAGTAAATTCTATCTATTGTTTGGAAACAACCGGAAGGATTGGATTAATCCAGACACAATTATACACAAGTTGAACAAAGTCGAGCTTGGCCTAGCTTGGTTTGGCTCGACCAACACGCTACCCCAACTTGAACTCGACTCAGCTCAGTACTCAAGCTTGACTAGGCAGCCTGGTTTGGCTCAGTCAACAGCTCGGGCTAGCTAGAGCCAAGTTCGAGCTGAGCTTGAGCTCGGTCTTTCTAGTTGAGTTTCGAGTTTGAGTTTAGGTTTTATAGTTTTTAATATATATATATATATATATATATATATATATATATATATATATATATATGGGAAAAGGTACTATGCGCTCGACCTCACGAGTCCGTCCCATGAGGTCGAGCTATGTGGGCCCCACCGTGATGCATTTCGAAAATCTACCCCATCATTCAGATGCACCATTCCATCATGGGCCTAGGTCTCAAAAATCAAGTAATCCGTGACTTGTGTGGGCCACACCACATACAGAAGTGGGGAGGGGCCGTGCACCATTAAAACATTCATAATTAGTTTTTTGGGCCCACTGAGATGTGGTTTGCAAATCCAACCCATCCATTATGTGTGTCCCACTTGGATGAGGGTTCACACCAAGTTTTAGCAGCATTCAAAACTCAGGTGGGCCCCACCAAGTGCTTTTATATGTTTTAACGGTGTCTTCACATGATTTTAGTTGCTATGGCCCACCTAAGTTCCGTATACGGCTGATTCTAGGGATATCCCATAATTTAGAGGGGACCCATCAAATGCACGGTGTTGATGGTTGACACGCATCACGGTGGGGCCCACACAGCTCTACCTCACGGGAGCTTATCGTGAGGTCGAGTGCATAATACCTTTTCCCATATATATATATATATATATATATATATATATATATATATATATATATATATATATATATATATATATATATATGTATGTGTGTGTGTGTGTGTGTGTGTGTGTGTGTGTGTGTGTGAATGGATGGTGGAGAGGGTGGAAGAGATTGGAGGAGTGAATGGATGGAGGAAGTTTGGTTGTTATATGTTACCTGGAGAGGTTTGTTTTGAGAAGGATGGATAGGAGTTTGGTTCTAACTTATGATTTTAATCACACTCATCTAATTCAATCCAAATGGGAGTATTTTGGTTTATATATGTTTCATATTTACTTCAGGACTGTCAATTCCATAAGTTTATATATACTAGTGTGTTAATGATTTATATATTTATATATATATATATATATGTATGTATGTATGTATGTATGTATGTATGTATGTATGTATGTATGTATGTATGTATGTATGAACAAAATATTTATACTAAGTGAACCCGATCCGAGTCGAATCGATTCGAACCGAGTCAAGTTTCGAGTAGAGTTTGGTCTATATCGGAGATCAAAAAATCAGCTCGACTTGAACCCAATTTTGAGCCGAGTCTAGTTGAGCTTTTTCGATTCGAGTCAAGCGAGTTAAACGAGCTAACTTGGTTTATGTATAGCTCTAAATCCAAAATCATATCATCCAATCTCAACAGTAGATACTGAATTTTGTCTATGGCCCAACTTTGATGCACTTGTTTTTATCCACACGGTCTATCTATATGCACTCTTTACAAGTGATATTAGAGTTGCATATGCATCCAGGGGACTGTTGAGACTCAAATATTGCATAATTTTTTCTATTTATATCTTAGTTTTATAAACATAAATCATTTTAATATTTTATTTTACTCATATATGTGTTGCAAGGTGAATTTAAGAACTTGGATTGAAAAAACGTGCTAAAAAGTAAGAATTTGATGCTCCAAAATTACCAAGGCAAGGGATGGATCTTAGGAAACCAAGATTGAAGAATTCACATGCCAAAGATCCAAGAAAACCAAGTGAGGAATGAAAAGAATCGAAGATTTGAAGTGAAGAATCCTGAAATCGTCCTGAAAAGTATATTTTAAAGCTCTGAAGTCTATTTTGGAAAAATAAACACATCAGGAAGTCTGTTTTAAATGAACTATGCAGCGAGAAGTCTATTTTGAAAAAATACGTATATTTGAGACGTTTTCTAAGGTTTTCAACTTTGTACAAAAATTGGAGTTCCCTACTTATAAATAGGGCCTCCTAGGGCATTCTTAAACATCATTAGAAGCATTCAAGAGCAATATTTAGAGTTTTTTTTAAGAGTTTTTAGTTTTATTAAAGCTTTATAAGTTGTTTTTTTTATTTTAGATCTTTTCTATTTGCATTTTTTCTTCTTTCTTTCTTGTTGCTTTTTATTTCTGCAATTTAATTATGTTTTTCTAAGTTCCCTCTAGCCCAAGCTAGAAGGGAAGCACATGGGTTTAATATTTCTTTAAGTTATAATGATTGATTGTTTTAATGATGAGAAGAATGGTGTATGCATGTTATCTATTATTTAGATTTTATTTTTTATCCTCTTGTGAGATCCATATGTTTCCATCATATGAGATCCACATTGATGGATAGGCTTACCCTACATCAATCAGATTTCCTAAATAAGAGAGGTTCTCAACCTGTTATATTTCTTTGATATTCATTATCCTATAGATATTGAATACTTAAAATCACTGGCGCTTGAGAATATATGTCAATGGCGCAAATCCATTATTTTCTAATCTTTTATATCATTTATTAAAATATTTAAACTGTTTTATTTTTCGATTAGGCTGACCATAGTGCTCAGATCCTAGTTGTGTTATCCAAGTCATCATGATTTTGGAACATTAACCTATGTGTGGAACTTTGAAGCTTGGGTGTTTATTCAGTTGAAGTACATCCATTCAAAAATCTCAAAATGAAATCATCAATTTAATTTTTATTACTTAGTTTGTTTTGCATTTGATTTTTTCCTTCTCGCAATTCATCTCCCTGTGGGAACGACCCTGTATTCATAGGATATTACTTACGAACCTCTGCACTTGGAAGCAAGCAATCAAGTTTTTGGCGCCGTTGCCGGGGAGAAACTGAGATAGATCAGATCTGTGCAAGATAGCTAAGGTAATTTTTCTTTTAAACCCTCCAGATTTTCTGTAAATTTTTTTTTCTTTTCTTTTTTTTTTCTTTGAAAATAAATTCAATTAGGTCTTTCAAGCACTAGCTATGACATAAGGTTGCCCTGCTTGGGATTTTATTACCCAAGTGCTATGGTTGTCCTACAGTTGATCACAAAGATCATTCGTTGAATCTATTTTTCATATTAGCATAGTTTAATTTCTTCATTAGTTTTACTTTTATTTATTTATTTATTTATTTTTAATTTTTTTTGTGGATTAAACCCTCATGGTCGGCTCTGCCACCTGGGTTGTTGATTTATTTTACTTTATGGACTGAACCCTCATGGTCGGCCCTGCCACCTGGGTTGTTGATTTATTTTGCTTTGTGGACTGAACCCTCATGGTCGGCCCTGCCACCTGGGTTGTTGATTTATTTTGCTTTGTGGACTGAACCCTAATGGTTAGCCCTGCCACTTGGGTTGTTGATTTATTTTGCTTTGTAGACTGAACCCTCATGGTCAGTTCTGCCACCTGGGTTGTTGATTTATTTTGCTTTGTGGACTGAACCCTCATGGTCGGCCCTGCCACCTGGGTTGTTGATTTATTTTGCTTTGTGGATTGAACCCTCATGGTTGGCCCTGCCACCTGGGTTGTTGATTTAAGTTTTTATTTTTATTTTAAGTATCATACTTGCGATTTGAATTAGCAGTATTTATTGTGTGGTGTGGATGGTTTATGTCCCGTTGGAGTAGGGATCAAAACAATCGACTCTCCTCTGAAGGGGGACTAGTTTCAGGCCTTTATTGTTCACTTAGAAGAGGCACTCAACATCACTTGGATTCCATGGCAGACCTAGTTGATAATCCAAATCCAAATCTGCCAGATCCAACTATAAATCAAAATAGAAAAAATCAATATAATCCTCCTCTTGAGGATGAAAATGAAGTTCATAGGAATGTGTTAAATCAACCACGGACTTTACGTGAACAGTTACACCCTGAAAGATCAACTTTACCATCTTGCATAGTGTTCCCTGCTCACACAGGGAACATTGATTTTAAACCAGGTGTGATTCAATTAATTCCTAAATTTCATGGCTTAGATTCTGAAAGCCCCTACTTGCACCTCAAGGACTTTGAGGAAGTAATTGCAACGTTACAAGTAAACAATGACAATAGGGATGTACTTAAGCTTAGGTTATTCTCATTTTCTCTAAAGGATCGGGCCAAAGCATGGCTTAACTCTTTAAGACCTAATACCATCACTTCATGGCAAGCCTTAAGTAGAGAGTTTTTGAAAAAGATCTTTTCCGAGCACAAAACAAATGCACTAAAACAAGAAATCATGTCATTCTCCCAAAAGGGAAATGAACTATTTTTTCAAGCTTGGGAGCGCTTCAAAGACATTCTAATTACTTGTCCACATCATGGTTATGAACCATGGCACGTGATTGATGCTTTCCGAAAGGGGCTCACCATGGATACCCGTCAGTTCATAGAGATGATGTGTGGTGGAACCTTTCTTGACAAAGATCATAATGAGGCTTGGGATTTTCTAGATTTGTTAGCAGAGAATACGCAGACATGGGATGTCTCTGCTGAATTAGACCAAACTAGACCCATTCCTAGAGAGAAAGCGGGAATGTATGTCCTAAGAGAGGAAGACGACCTTAATGTAAAATTTGCTGCATTGGCTAGAAAGGTCGAAGCCTTGAAAATTAGGAAGGTTGATATGGTTAAAGCAAACACTTCCTTAGGTAATTTTTGTAGCATTTGTGGTGGTACAGACCATGACACAAAGGATTGTCCAATAATCTCAGTTATACAAAATATCACGCATGAGCATGATCAAGCAAATGCTATAAATAATTACCAAAGGTCAGTTATGCAACCAATGGGAAACACGTATAATCCAAATTGGCGTAACCATCCTAATCTTAGTTGGAGGAATGGACCACAAATTAATGTGCCCAATGCACCTCAAATGCCTCCACAAAATAACTTCTTTGGGGCACCTAACAATGCACCATATGTGCCCCCACCAAAGCGATCATCTGTGAAGGATGCATTGACCACATTCATGAACTCTCAAGCTCAAATGAATCAGTCTCTAATCCAATCAAATCAAGAATTAAAGACAGCTGTGGCTAGGATTGAGACTCAACTAAATGCTAGGAAAAAAGGTACCCTTCCTTCTTAACCTGTGCCAAACCCTCGAAACACACATTTCATTGGAGACTCAAATCCAATTGAGTTACATCATGAACAAGCTAAGGCCATCATTACCTTAAGAAGTGGAAAAGAGATCGATAACAAGATAATGCAACCTGTAGAAATACCGGAGGATGAGCCACTGTCTCAAGAAAATGATGAACCGGCTATGGTTCAAAAGCCACAACAACAAAAGGATAAAGAGACTAAGTCATATGAGCTTCCAGTTCCATTCTCATCCAGACTTCAGAATTCGACCGTCCCCATGAAATATCAAGAAGTGTTGGATGTGCTCCAAAATGTTACTGTTAATATTCCTCTTCTTGATGCCATTAGATAAATTCCATCATATGCTAAATATCTAAAGGACTTGTGCACTGTAAAGAGGAAATTAAATGTGCACAAAAAGTCCTTCCTTACTGAGAAAGTGAGCGCTATCATTCAATAAAGGGTTGTACCCAAATACAAAGACTCGGGAAGTCCCACTATTCCTTGTATTATTGGAAATTTCTAAATTGAGCATGCTTTGCTAGATTTGGGTGCAAGTGTCAACTTAGTACCTTATTCGATTTACAAACAAATGGGGTTAGGCGAGCTTAAACCAACCACGATTACACTCCAACTCGCTGACCGCTCTATTAAGGTACCAAGGAAAATTTTAGAGGACGTGCTAGTCCAAGTGGAGAAATTCTACTTCCCCGTGGATTTTATTGTACTAGACACTGAACCATGTGTAAATGCTAGCGCTCAAGTTCCCATCATTTTAGGTCGTCCATTTCTAGCAACTTCAAATGCAATCATAAATTGCAGGAATGGAATGATGAACTTATCTTTTGGTAACATGACTCTAGAGCTAAATATTTTCAATCTATGTAAGCAACCCATTGATAATAATGAGATCCATGAGCTGAATTTCATGAACTGCTTGATAGAAGAAGAGGAATTGAAACCTGGTCTGACTGAAGAATTGATTCAAGTCATTGGAGACTTAAAAAATTCTGATTTAGAAAACATGCTTGCTGAAATTTCTGATGATAATGAAACCACCCGGGACATTGGTATGTACCAATGGAGACCGCGCACTCAAATCCTATATATTGAGGACTTGCGACCTCTGCCATCACCAACCAATGTTCCAAAGCTTGATTTAAAATCACTACCAAATGAGCTTAAGTATGTGTACTTAGGTGAAAATAAAACTTATCCCGTGGTGATCTCTTCATTTTTAGAGAAGGATCAAGAGATTAAATTGTTGAAAGTTCTAAGGGACCACAAAGGAGCCTTAGGCTGGACCATTTCTGACATCAAAGGTATAAGCACTTCTATATGCACCCATCGGATCCACCTCGATGAGGACGCCAAACCAATTAGACAACCTCAAAGGCGTCTCAATCCAAACATGATGGAAGTTGTAAAAAATGAGGTGATCAAATTGTTGGATGTGGGAATCATCTACCTAATATCCGATAGTGTTTGGGTGAGTCCAACTCAAGTAGTCCCAAAGAAATCTGAAATAACTATTATGCAGAATTCTAATAGTAAACTCATACCAACACGTGTCACCACTGGTTGGCGTGTTTACATTGACTATAGAAAATTGAATCAGGTCACAAAGAAGGACCATTTCCCTCTACCATTCATTGATCAAGTTTTAGAGAGGGTAGCAGGTCACTCCTTTTATAGTTTTCTTGATAGATATTCTGGATATAACCAAATAGAGATAGCCCTTGAAGACCAAGAGAAAACCACGTTCACTTGTCCATTTGGCATGTTTCCTTTCAAAAGGATGCCATTTGGATTGTGTAACGCCCCAGCAACTTTCCAACGGTGTATGTTAAACATTTTTTCAAATATGGTTGGAAAGTTTCTTGATGTTTTCATGGACGACTTCTCTGTATTTGGGAGTAGTTTTGAGGAATTCCTCAACAATTTCTCTTGTATTGTCTAGGTGTGAAGAGAAACACCTTGTCTTAAATTGGGAGAAATGTCATTTCATGGTTTAAAAGGGAATTGTTTTGGGCCATGTTATCTCCAAAAATGGAATCGAGGTAGATCGCTCAAAACTCGACATTATAGCTAATCTACCTATCCCCCGAACTGTTAGAGATATTAGATCACTTATAAGGCATGCTGGTTTTTATAGAAGATTCATCAAGGACTTTAATGTCATTACTATACCCTTGACTAAACTTCTTCAAAAGGATGTTCTATTTAAGTTGACAGATGAGTGTACAAGTGCCTTTAATAAAATTAAATCATCCCTTACCATTGCACCTATCATGCGTCCACCAAATTGGACACTTCCTTTTGAACTAATGTGCGATACAAGTGATTATGTCATAGGGGCTGTTTTGGGCCAAAGAAAAGAAAAATGGCCCTATATTATTCACTATGCGAGTAAAACTCCAAACTCGGTCCAAGTGAACTACTCAACAACTGAAAAAGAGTTACTTGCAGTAGTTTTTGCTTTGGATAAGTTTAGGTCCTACTTGCTGGGATCCAAAGTGGTCATTTTCACGGACCACTTGGCTTTGAAATATTTGTTATCTAAGAAGGATGCAAAATCGAGACTTTTGAGATGGATCCTCCTACTCCAAGAATTTGATTTAGAGATAAAACATAAGAAAGGAGTAGAAAATGTAGTGGCCGATCACTTTTCTAGATTGGTATTAGATGATTCTACTGAGGAGATACATATCCAGGACACTTTTCCTGATGAACAATTATTTGCGATCTCCAAATTGCCTTGGTATGCGGATATAGTGAACTATCTTGTAACGGAAAAAATGACATATCATTAGAAGTCACAAGATAGGAAGCGTTTTAAAACCGAGGTTAGGAACTTCTTCTGGGATGACCCGTATTTATATAAATATGGGACTGATTAAATTTTTAGACGTTGTGTCGCAGAGGATTAAGTTCGAAGTGTTATTTCTTTTTGTCACATGGAAGCATGTATTGGTCATTTTTCTGCTAAGAAAACCACTGCAAAAATCCTGCAGTGTGGTTTTTACTGGCCCACCCTGTTTAAAGACACCCATGCTGTCTGTATTGCTTGTGATAGATGTCAAATGTTGGAAAAAGTGTCTCGGCATAATATGATGTCTTTATCTCTAATTTTACCATTGGAGATTTTTGATTGTTGGGGTATTGATTTTATGAGTCCATTTCCATCTTTTTTTGGTTTTCTTTATATATCGGTTGGTGTGGACTATGTTTTAAAGTGGATTGAGGCAATTCCAAGTAGGACCAATAACAACAAAGTGGTCATACGATTCCTCAAAGAAAATATTTTTGCTAGATTTGGAACTCCAAAGGCCATCATTAGTGATGGCAGGTCTCACTTTTACAATAGGACATTTAAAGCTTTAATAAAGAAATATGGCATCAAGCATAAAGTGAGCACCCCATACCACCCATAAACCAGTGGGTAAGCTGAGATCTCTAATCGGGAAATCAAATATATTTTAGAGAAAACTATAAGGCCAGATATGAAGGATTGGTCCCTCAGACTATCCGACGCTTTATGGGCTTATAGGACTGCTTATAAGACCCCGATTGGAATGTCTCCATACAGATTGGTGTATGGAAAGGCTTGCCACTTGCCTGTGGAATTGCAACATAGAGCTTACTGGGCAATAAAGAAATTAAACTTTGATATGGATCAAGCAAGTGAACAGAGGAAATTAGAGTTGAATGAATTAGAGGAGCTGATGAGAGACTCCTATGAAAATTCTAAAATCTACAAAGAGAGGACCAAAGCTTTTCATGACAAAAATATCATGATGAAGAATTTTGAACATTAGCAAAAGGTCCTATTGTACAATTCCCGTCTCCAGCTCTTTCCGGGAAAGTTAAGATCAAGATGGACAGGCCCCTTCATTGTGAAGAATGTTTATACTCATGGGGCTGTTGAAATTGAGAATCCACGTAATGGCAATGTGTACAAGGTTAATGGTTAGAGATTGAAGCCTTATGTGGAAAACTTTCATTTGAGAGAGGAGTCCTGTACCCGTCTTGCATTTGAGCTAGAATATTGATTGATGCTCCTAGTCTGGATGCATTTGTGTAAGATATTGTATCGATATTCAACTTAACTTTAGTGTCACCCATAGCGGTGAGTTTCATGGGGTACATCACCATTTCGTTTTATTTTTATTGTTCTCCTATCATATACATTATCATTACATTGGGGATAATGTAGATTTTAGGTTCGGGGTGTGGATGGACATCCATGTGAATCATTTTTTTTTTTAGGATTTGCAGTTTATTTTATTATTATTTTTATTATTTTTAGGTTTCATTAAGTTTAAGTTTTTTTCTTTGTTTTCTTAGGTTTATGGAAAAAAATTCCAATCAGGGATTGTTAATAAATATGTTTATATACAAGAACGGTAAATATGATATTATGCGAATTCCAATAGACAAAAGTTAATCATTTATTCTAGAGATACCCCTCATCCTAGTTAATTTCTTCATAGAAGAAAATTATAAACTTTTGTGAGCTCAATTATCTAATCACTAGTTTAACAAAGTGAGTTGTAATTTGATGTACTGAATTCACAATACACCCTAGCTAACTATGTGAGGAATATGATATGTGAACTAAAATAACAACTTTTGATTCAAACAAGGTTGAATGAACTAGTACCATTGATATATGTATTAAAAGAGAGAATATTAAAGAAAAAAGAGTGATCGGAAAAAAAGAAATTATTTATTTTATTAGACCATTTTATGATCCATAACAATCGTGTCAGTAATCCAAAGTAAGGATACCTAAGTATGCATTGCTACCATTACAAGTACGATACCTTAGGTTAAATGAAGCAAACAGGTGAATCACATCTTCATCTAAAGGGGTGGTATATAATCAATGCCCAAGATATGATGATTAATAAGAAGCATTAATTTGACATTTGCAGAGAAAAATGAGATAACTAGAGATTTCATATTCTTGGGATGATTGAAAGGAGTTAGGATAGGGAACATGCATATTTCTCAAAGTTAGACTAGTGTCACGGAGCACCTAAGGATATTGGATCATAAATATTCTAAATTTTAATTAGGTCTCTGAACTCAAGAATATAATGGATTAGAAAATTGAGATTCTAACTAACTTCAGACTTAAGTTAAGTATTGTTTTATTTTGGAATTCATATGATGAATGGGGGCATAATTGTATAAATTTTTTAGTGTTAAAATATTTTTCTTGTTTTCAATGTTTGTGGGTAACATTTTTGGAAACCCTCACAAGACTATAACTCGTCCACTAGGAAAAACCTAGGGGTTTAAAGGCTTGTTACATATGCTAAATGTAATCGAAATTACCTATGAAAGTAGTGTAGATAGAATTTTTTTCATTTTAATTTATTTTTTTTAAATTAATTTTTATTGTTATTTTTATTTTTATTTTTCTTCGCTTATTTTGCTCGGGACTAGCAAAATGCTGGTTGGGGGGTGTGTTGAGACTCAAATATTGCATAATTTTCTCCATTTATATCTTAGTTTTATGAACATAAATCATCTTAATATTCTATTTTACTCATGTATGTGTTGCAAGGTGAATTTAAGAGCTTGGATTGAAAAAAATGGTGCTAAAAAGTAAGAATTTAATGCTCAAAAATCACCAAGGCAAGGGATGGATCTCAGGAAATCAAGATTGAAGAATTCACATGCCAAAGATCTAAGAAAACCAAGTGAGGAATGAAAAGAATCGAAGATTCGAAGTGAAGAATCCTGAAATCATCCTGAATAGTGTATTCTAAAGCTCTGAAGTCTATTTTGGAAAACTACGCATCAGGAAGTCTGTTTTAAATGAACTATGCAGCGAGAAGTCTATTTTAGAAAAATACATATATTTGAGGCGTTTTATAGGGTTTTCAACTTTGTACGAAAATTGGAGTTCCCTACTTATAAATAGAGCCTCCTAGGGCATTCTTAAACATCATTAGAAGCATTCAAGAGCAATATTTAGGACTTTTTAAAGAGTTTTTAGGTTTATTAAAGCTTTATAAGTTGTTTTTTTTATTTTAGATCTTTTCTATTTAAACACTTTGTCCAATTCTGTTCTTTAACTTGTTGCTTTTTATTTCATGGCAATTTAATTATGTGTTTTCTAAGTTCCCTCTAGCCCAAGCTAGAAGGGAAGCACATGGGTTTAATATTTCTTTAAGTTATAATGATTGATTGTTTTAATGATGAGAAGAATGGTGTATGCATGTTATTTATTATTTAGGTTTTGTTTTTTATCCTCTTGTGAGATCCATATGTTTCCATCATATGAGATCCACATTGATGGATAGGCTTACCCCAGATCAATCAGATTTCCTAAATAGGAGAGGTTCTCAACCTGTTATATTTCTTTGATATTCATTATCCTATATATTGAATACGTAAAATCACTAGCACTTGAGAATATATGTCAATGGTGCAAATCCATTATTTTCTAATCTTTTATATCATTTATTAAAATATTTAAACTGTTTTATTTTCCGATTAGGCTGACCATAGTGCTCAGATCCTAGTTGTGTTATTCAAGTCACCATGATTTTAGAACATTAACCTATTTGTGGAACTTTGAAGCTTGGGTGTTATTTTATTCAGTTAAATTACATTCATTCAAAAATCCCAAAATCAAATCATCAATTTAGTTTTTATTACTTAATTTGTTTTGTATTTAATTTTTTCATTCTCGCAATTCATCTCCCTGTGGGAGCGACCCTGTATTCACAGGATATTACTTACGAACCTCTGCACTTAGAGGCAAGCAATCAGGGACCAACATCATTGCGAAATCTAGTCCATTGATTACAATTCCATGGTCTACTAAATACAAGTTTTACTTAACAATGTATTTTTCCCAAATAAAGAATTTAATCCCAAACTTCGATCTAACAATGCGAAGTGCCTATTAAGCTAAACAGTAGTTCATGCAATTGCAGGAGCCTATTGTCGATTTGCCATGGCCCATTTTATGGTACGTTAGCCGCACATCATGCCATTTAGCCATGCACAGCCTTACCGTCGCGTTACATGTTAGGCTCTGGGCTTGTAATCATATTTGTATATTTGATCCCATTTCTTTGTCTTACTGGTTACTATGGGTTTCGATTATCCTATCCTATGGCTCCAAGTGCCGGGCGAATTGTGTGCGCCGTAAATCCAACCGCAACCAGGCAGTACACAACGGCCCCCGTGTGGAGGGCTCGCCGGAGGGGTTGTTGCCAACAGGGATCGATGAGGATGTTTCCATGTTGATATTGAAACCTCTGATGTACTTGGATTTCTTATTAATATTTCTTAATTGTCATCCTAATCATCTTACAAATAAAGGTAAAAGTACATCTCATATATACATGCATCTCGTTATGCATTACTCAAATTGTGCATCATTCATCATGCATCCCACCTTTAATATGGTAATTTAATTATCTAATCAATTATTAGAAAAACAAACGGTCCAGTTGCTACTCTATTCCATTTTGGGTGAATGAGTATTGAATGTTTTGTTTGATATCATTTTAAGTACTATACAGGACTGTTTCTGTTCAGATCATGTTGAAAAAATAAATCTGGGATGGCTGGACACCTTGGGTGAACCTCCGTTGGGTACGCTCCGATAATACATCGCTTATTACTCATTTTCAATGTGTTTTAGGTACATCCCTTCTTTTTTTTGTCTATCTTATACTGGCAATTTAGTGGGGTTGATAGGAATTTTTTTTTTTAGTTGTTTTTTTTTTTATATTTTGGTTCTATTATTTTTCTTTTTTTGTTGAAAAAAATCAATTTAAATATATTTATACAATAATATGTAGGATCAACAATATTATCGAACGAATTTTATGAAATAATAGTATATCTATACATTAAAAGTGATTATCTATCACATCCTTTATACGAAATACGATACATTTATAACAGTAACTTCATTTAAAATAAGAAAAAAAAAATTTTTTTTTAAAATCATACACGTATCAATAGATCAGATCTTACTTACACAACTGTACAACGTGAATCATAGGGTCAAAGAGTAAAAGAATCAAAAACATTCATCTGGTAAGGTTGTGGAAATCTTTTTAAGTGCTACAAACAGAATGGAATCAATTTATGTTATCAGATGTGAAATTGTAATAGATAGTAGATTTTGTTTGGATATTGTATGGGGCATAATTTTTAAATTTCTTTTATTGGGATTTGCTACTGACAGGATTGAGCAGGTTGGATGAAATGGCTAAACAAGGATTTTTTATTATTTTTTTTAATATTTTTGTTTTTTTTATTTTTTATTTGGACCAAAACTGTGTAGAATGATTTCTTTGTTTGAAACCTATCTTTACTCGATTACTGTAAAAAGCTAAAAGAGATTAAGAAAACAGCAGGGGTCTGAACAATGAGATTCAATCAAATAAAACATGATGAAAGATAATCGATAGAGAATACAGTGTTAAGCTTAGTTTGAAATGCGAGTTTAATGATGCAGGAGCTTTAAAATCTTAGCTTTGGTTTATTGTCAAATGGTCCCTTAATGGCCTCTGGTTAACTAGAGTCACATTGCTTTTAATTTTGTTTAACTTATTTTTTTTTTTTTTTTTTTTTTCTTGCTTTTATTTGATTATATTTAATCTAGCCAAGTAGGACCGGTTATATTCTTATATTTTTAAGAGGTCTTTTTTTAGTTTTTTTACTGGCATGTTCCTCCTGATGTCCTGATTTCTAAAGAAGTCTGTTTTTGTTCATTGAGAAAAACTATAGTGAACTTTTATTTCTTTAAATTAACTTTTTCATAGGCCATCGTCGTTTAACTTTGATACCATTGATTACTGGTGTTTTATGTAATTTAAACCAAACAATTATTAGTTTTTCTATTTTTTTTTTTCATTGATATCCTGGAGCTATCCGATCTCACTTAGACAATGGCAATCAATCTCCTTGTATCATAAAGTTTATACAGTTTTCCAAAAGATTACCCAATCATGGCAAACTTCCGAATATCAACTATTCTTTCATTATCTTACCTGTTAATAACCTGTGAACAAATGTCAAATAATCAAACAAAAAAAAAAAAGGTCAATATAACTTCTTGCCCTTAATGATTATAATTTAAAACAACGTCTATAATGTTAATGATTCACGGCCTTTGTACGAAATCCTCAAAATTGACATAGAAGAGTCTTTCTGCATACTTGTGACAAGATTTAGACTTAAATTATTGGTCACAAGGCGCATTTAATTTTGTAAAAGCTTTCGTAAGTATGATGCTGGTGAAAGCTATTTAGGAAACAACTGCCCCACGAAGAGCCGTCAATCTGCAGATATGTGAGGCAGTGCTAGCAGGGAATAGCTATAGGTTCGGTTAAATCTGAATAGAGCGCATAGTGGCACTCAAGATCTGACGCGCCAAACATGTGCGAAACGGTTTTTATTCTACGTACCTAAAGACTTCTCGTGAGTTTTTTAGTCATCAAGTAGGAAGTGTATGGATGCAATGGGGTCATTCCGTCGGTAAAATCGAAAGGATCTTGAATATGAATGCCCTATGGGCATCCCGCATCCATGCTCGACAAGAGAATCTTTGACCTTTTGACTCACCTTCCAGTCGTGAAAATGACGAAAATACCCATGAGCGTGGTAAACGAGCATCCTTGCTAGTTGCTTGAAAACATGATACAATCTGATATGGCCCAAAAAGTTTGCCCTACTGGACTATCCTGACCCTTCAATTGGTGGCCTGCAATTGACAAGAACGGTTCACATCCAATGGAAAAAAAAAAACAAAACAAAACAAAAGAAACACCAAAGATTGGATGGTCAGGATCTTCGCACGTGGGATGCTTTTGGGGCATGACCCATCTCCATCCAGGACATTTCAATGGTCTGGATCAGTGAAACATGGGTCACATCTGTACAGACACAGGGCGGCTGAGGATATGAGATAGAGTGCATCACAATTCTTAAGAAACGCCAAGTGCATTCGTTCGCTTTGTACTCGGTTCACACGTGCCAGATCCAGACCTTTCTGCAGGCAGGCCCACGGTCTAGATGTTCTTGGCCAGAAATCAGGCTGGTATGGTTAACGTGGGACAGAAAAGATGTGGAGATTTTGTTCAATCTTTACAATCGTCCATTTCTTTTTTCACCACACATTATCCATTCGGTCAGTTTCTGACTTGATTTATGGGGAATATAAATATTTGGGCCAGTATAATGAGCCGATCTGATCTGATACATATATTACACGTTGACACGTGTGGGTCTCAAATACGTACAAAGTGCACACGGGCGAGGGCAAGCGGTAGTGTTCAGTTGAAAATAGAAAATGCTAATGCTATACACGATGTCTTCAAGCGCTGGACTCAAACGCACCACGCTTGCCAACATGACACGTGTAGGTGGGACCGGAGACTGTAGTAGGATGATATTTATGGGAAATTTTTTTGGCATCTCCAACATCAGGTCTGTACATTTATCGTATGGATGCATACATGCACAAGGAAATGGATGGTTAAAAAATGAGAACCGACGGACTAAATTCAGCCAGCAAGTGTCCCCACAAATGTTAGGTAGACAGGCCTAATTTTTAGTATAGATCATATCCAATGATATATTATCTAATAAACGTCACAGATATATACTTATGGTACGTTCATGTTTAGCGCGTTAGATCTCGACATGGAATCCGCAACCCTCTTTGATAAGTCTTGGGCCGGGACTTCTGAACCACGAGGAGTTCGTTTTTCCTCCGTCGCGAGGTAGGATCCAGGTGTGTAGCGCCACACTCAGGGACTAGCACGATAGACATAATGCGATTATCAGAACCGTCTATTTTATAGAGTATATACTATAGGTACAGCTAGAATAAAATTAGGCATCATCACTTTATGTAGATGATTTTCAATGGCTTATATTCATACATAAAAATGAAAGGTTAGGATCATCATTTAAGCATGATCAAACTATCCGAATCCCTAATCATGTTGGCCCAGTTCGTGGCGACACACGACGGATTCTGCCTCGCGACAGAGGCAAAACGAACTCCAACTACGAGATTATGCATGCTGGAGAGAGAGAGAGAGAGAGAGAGAGAGAGAGAGAGAGACGGGTGACCAAACAGGTAATTCTGGTGGGCCCAAGGAGAAGAAGAAATGAAAGGATGAGATGGGGACCATTTTGGTCGGCCATAGTTGTCTCACATCAGTCAGCTTTCTCTCCTCATTCAAACTTCTGAGGATTGCGGCTACCATTTTCGATTCTTCCTCACCAACCCTCACATACTTTCTTCATCTTTCGGCCTTCATCATTCTCAAAAAAGCGGCCCTTTTCAATACTGTAGTAGCTTTCATGCATTTCTGTACACGCTCTAGACTCCTCTAATTTCTTATTTTCTTGCCGACACTCCATACACTACAATACATCGTACGTAGACGGATCCCAAAAAGGGCGATTGAAGAGGAAATCACATCAACAACAAAACAAGCCAATCTCTTGATACATCCACTTTCAGCCTCATTCTACACATGCCTTATATATTATACACCTTCAGTTCTACTAAACACGTGTTTGAATGAGAATTTTTCACTATGTTTATAGAAGGTGGGGCCCACTGCAGTGTATTCATGGCATCAAAAGTATTGCCAGCTGGGATATCAGACCAATCCAACCATCAAGTGGGCCACCTGGAGGTTTTTAGGTGGTTATCCATTGCTTTCTACGGGCCTGGGCTACCTAATGATTTCAGCACCTGGGTCACCTGATCATGCCTAGGTTGGATAGCCTAAAAGCAATATGGTTGACCACATAATAAAATTCAATGGACAACCATCAAAAAACCTCTGTTTCACACATTTGCCCATGGTATTGTTGGATCAGCTTATTCTTCTAGACGTCCCACTTTCACGGAGGGACAATCCTTCTAGACGGTTTGGATGCCATTAAAATCTAAAATTGGCCCATCTGCAAGATTTGCAGGATAAGCTTATTCTAGAAACGTAATAGAGGATCCGGTCTTAATTTTAACAAATGAATACAATGGAGAAATGCTAGGTGCACTTGCTGGAGTGCACTTCGTACATGCACTCACCTCACACGTGGGAAGAAGGGCCATGTGTGCACTACTGGAGCCCTTGGTCTAGCGATCCCAGCTGTGTAGATGCCATGTCTGAAAAATCTGGCCAGACTGATAAATCGACTTAGGACAATTGCTCAATGTCTGAGTGCTGTTCGTTTCTTATTCACATGTCTCGTCTACTAGATGATTGTATTTGTATCTGCCTGAATTTTAAAACATGGTTTTTTTCACTGGGGATTAACTGATGAATGGCTCTGATGTTACACATGTGTGCTGTGTTTCCACGGGTCTGGCAAGTGCACTCTAGTTAGTGCACTTCCCTTCCTCCATCAAACAACATACAGAACAAATAGAAATTGAAGGTCTTGATGCATTTGAAAGTAGATAAATGTCATAGACAGCCCATGGCTATAGGAAGTTTTCGAGATCTAAGCCATTGGTCTGAAGGCCCCACCATGAATGGTAAATGTCCCTAAAATCTTCCAGATCAGACGATCCTAGCCATTTATTTTTCTGGACTGCCGCTGCGTTCATTTTCTTAACTATCTATTTTTTAGCCGCTAATCAAATAGTTTGAATCTTCCAAATAAAGAATTTTTTTGTCCATTGATCCCCTCACCCTATAGGACCCATCAGATCAATGCCTTCAATAACCTAACCATAGGTTACACATGCACGAGCTGGATTTGGGACTCTGTCCATGAAGAATGTATGAACCATGTTCCACTTCGTCCTCCTTATGTTTAAACGTATGATTATGTCTATATCTGAGAAAATCATAAGGGCTTGTTTGGCAGTTGCCAAAAAATGAGCTCATCTCATTTTAGTGATCATAATCGTATATTAGGGTGTGTTTGGTTGTACTAAATTCATAAAATTTTGGACGAAATTAGATTGATTATTCATGAAATTTCATGATACTTGCTGCAACCAAAGGCACCCTTAGATATCATAATTGTCGGTCTTCAATATTATTTTTAATCCTTGCCAAAAAGAAACATGATCTCTAATACATAATTACGATTGACTAAAAGGCGTCTGCGGACCAAGTGCGGAGGAGATAATAAAAAGCATTGTTGCACCATTTTTATTTCTCATTTAATTTGGTGGAGAACTTGATTAGTAATGTTGATTGTAAAAGGAAGAAAATATACAACAAACCATCAGCATAAAAAAAAGGGAGAGAGAGAGAGAGAGAGAGAGAGAGAGAGAGAGAGTATATGATTGCTGCCATTAAAAGACCATTCAGAGAATAGAGAAATCCTAATAAACAAATAGAAATGATAAAATCAAAACTAAATAAATCCATATAGTGTTTCTGCTTCTAAAATATTGTGGATTATTTCCAAAGTTCGATATTTGGATTAGAGAGAAGGAGATGGAGTTAAAGCCTTACCTCTTCATCCTCTTCTTCTTCCTCCTCTTTCTATAGAGACCTCTTAGGGTTTTGGGTTTGATTTTGTGAAGAACTCGAAAACTAAGAGAGAAACTCATTAACATGAACTTGGGTCTTTTTTCTTTCATCCGCTTTGGAAGAATCAGCCTGTTTGGGTGTACTATTTGACTTATAACGCCATAGTTGCGTCACACAACGAGTAATAGTCTAAAGTTGGGGCTCTCACTTTATTTAGAGTGAACAGTCTAGAATTGTGATTAAGTTCATTTTAAGTTCAAGTTGTAGCGAAAGCAAACTAGTGTTGAGAAACACCTACAGATAACACGTTTTCTATAATCTTCTTATCAGGGCTAATCAAAATCATTACCGACATCTTCAATCACTTGTGCAAGTTGTCTTGGATGAGTAAATACGCGTCGAAGATAACCTGACTTAGCATCAGCAATGGAAGGTAACTCATATCTAGAAAGCAGCTTTGTGGGCGGCTGATTATCCATTTAAGCAGAAAAAAATATCAATTCAATCTGTAATAGAAATTTTCTCATCAATGATTCTCTCTCTCTCTCACTCTCTCTCTCTCTCTCTCTCATATTCCTTCTCATTGATGAACATAGAAATTCTCTCATATATTCCTTCTCATTGATGAACATAGAAATTTTCTCATCGACTCTCTCTCTCTCTCTCTCTCTCTCTCTCTCTCTCTCTCATATATTCCTTCTCATTGATTAACATTGAAGAGGTTTTTTGTACCTCCGATACTCATATCTAGAAAGCAGCTTAGTGAGCGACTGACCATCCATCTAAGCAGTAAAAAAATGTCAATTCAATCTGTAATAGAAATTGTCTCATCAATGATTCTCTCTCTCATATATTCCTTTTCATTTGTGAACATAGAAGAGGCTTTTTGTACCTTCGATTGTAATCTTTCAGTTGTTTTAGTCATCGGTGAGGATCCCCAAAACCCATTTCTAATCACCCAAAAAAATAATTACCACAACAAAAATCCCTATCTACACTGTTAACCAACCATCATCGTTTACTCCGAAACTTCATCCGTACAGTTAGAATATGACAACATAATTAAGATTTATTAACTCTAACATCTGAAGAAATTAATGGACTGAAATCCAAAGATATTATAGATTTCTTACCGTTACAAATTGGGATGTAGCTTTCAACTGGGAAGGTGAATAGTGAAATTGTCAACAAATCAGGTCAATGATGAAATTGAGAGCAGAAAACTGACTTCCAAGCAATTGGCACCACAACTTGTGAGCCACTTCTGTAGAAAATCAGCTCGATGTGGACCCCAGCATGAAGATCACCCAACTTGAAAATCAGGACGGATCGCTCATTAGGTCGGCCACACCTGTATGCTAGGTCAAACTAGTATGGCCCAACTTATGAGCAGCCCCGACTAGTGTTTGTGCCAAGTGATCATCATGGTGGGACCCACCATTTTCACGGTACTGATTCCCTGGTCCCCACCAAAAGTGGTTTGTTGGCGGGATAGATAGCACGTTCCGCAGGGTGTGGTTTCTTGCCTGTAGGTAGAGAGAGAGAGAGAGAGAGAGGGGTTGAAGCATATAGGAAGATAAAAAATCAAAGTGCGAGAATAAGGGCGCATTTCTATTATATTTATACATGTGTATAGAAAAAGGTATCATACATGGAAAATGAGCACCTCATCCTTGCATGTAAGAAAAAAGATACACGCACGCGTTGTAATTGGTTAAAACAAAAAAGCATTGGGACAGACAGAAATCAGAGCGTGACAAGTTGGAGTGCGTGTGGTGAATGTCATTCTCACGCGCGTTCCAGAGTAGCAGTCTGACGATACATGCACAGTCTCCTCTCAGCTGATAAAGTCGTCAGCGACTAGAAAAGAAGCATTCCCCGCTCATGTTAGCTTTTTTTGGATTTGTGTAGAAACCACAACTCCTTCCCTAACGTTTTTGACTACGTACTTTTATTGCCTCACTCTCCAAACTCTCTCTCAACCTAAATTATCATATACTTTCGCCAGCGTGGCACTTGAACAGACCATCCAAGCCGTGCAAAAGGTGGGGCACACCATGAAGATTACCTAACGCCAAAAAAAGGGGGGTCCACTTAATCAATGACAACGATGGTCTTAATCAACGAGCAGGTGTGGCCCACCTAATGAGTGGAATCCCTTGGTATTGAGCGAAGTTAATCTCTATAGTGTCACTCATCTTCTTCACAGCTGGGATGTATGAATGTGAAAGTTCACATACAGTGCCTGTGTGCGACTCTCTCTCTCTCTCTCTCAAACACACGCATATATAGATATATAGATATATAGATATGGTTTTCTATTTGGGCACTTTTTAATCATAGCTCCATAGGCTTTCTCCATCTGAATTTTCCGGCGAATCGTCTGATTCCGGCGAATTTATCCTCGGGGGGCTGAGAAGCAAGCCCTCCGCCATGTTCACCAGCAGCTTCGGCATGTTAAACAGCGCCTCCTCATCCACGAATTCTGTTCCCGAATCAAAAGGGCCAGCAGCAGATGTGCCGTCATTTCCCACCTGCCCGGAAATTGGCTCCCTGCCAGTTTCCGGCATCGGGAGTCTTGCAGCTGCTGCAGCCACAGCCGCAGCACGGATATCTGACGGAGAGGCAGACGCCGGGAGTTGGTACAAATGGACGGAATCTGGGAAATTGAGAATTGCACTGGAGCCCTTGAGGGCCAGCGCAGCCACGTCATAGGCCGCCGCTGCCATCTCAGCCGTCGGAAATGTGCCGAGCCAGATACGTGTAGTCTTACGTGGCTCCCGGATCTCCGACACCCACTTGCCACTGCGGCAGCGAATGCCACGGTATACTGGGTGTTTGCCGGCACCGGCGGAAGTGGTAGCCGCCGCCCGGTGTGGTGGTTGTTCAAGTAATGGAGTTTGGCTCGTGTGACTAAAGAGGGAGGAACTTTGTTGGTTTCCATGGCGCATGTTAGCAGGTGGGGCCGTTGGTAGTTGGTCACCTTGTCGCACGTGGGAAGGTGAGTCTGCCATGTGTGGAAATAAAAGGGGAAATGACTTATAAAAGTGGGTTCGAAGTGTGGAATTTGAGGAAAGAGAATGTGGGGAATTGTGTATTTAAGGGAGGGAGAAACCGTGGCGTTTTCGCGGATGGAATGGTGCGTACGTGGCAGCCAGTTGTGAGAAGAGGGGCCAGCCAGCAAGGGGGCCACACACGCTTTGGGCGAAAGCTAGACAATAGCTGTACCCCAGGCAGCCCATGTTAACAGTAGTTAATGTACCTGTTAGTGTCAATAGATATGTGATGTATGAGGATTTTGTCTTCTTTTTACTGTTGAGTGACTGCTAATTTGAGTAACATAGGCGTCATTCGGCATTCTTCATTTAAGTTGTAAGGTGGGAACTATCTTGGATGGCCTAAAAATGAGCCTCTCCATACACTCGTCCACCTGAGCAGCCTGTGCCCATGTGTGGGGAACATATTATGTGGAGCCCACCTTGATTTATGTATAAGTATATTCATGTTGTTCATCGGTTTTGCTAGCTAATTTTAGGGCACGAGCATAAAAGCGAAGAGATACAAATCTTAGGTGGACCACGTTTCATAAAACTATGGTGATCAAATGCCCACCATAAAAAATTTCTTAAGGTCCACTGTGATGTTTGTTTTCCATCTAATATATTAATTATTAGGGTTGAAGCGAAAATATTAAAAAAAAACTAATCACTTAAATATAAGCTTAAGGTGTGTTAAGATGTTGCTATTTTTAAGATGATAATCGTACCTTGCAGGTAATTAAATCAATTTATAAGAAGGTTATAACAAATCTGCCTCATGATACAATAAGTCTCTTCTCCAAGACTGAAGAAATGTGAATTTCAGCTTGCAAAATCAAAAAAACCATACTCCAAGCACACTTTTTCAGTGTATACCCCTAACTTCTATTCTATTACCGTTTATCCCCTGAAAAATATTTGCAATTTACTGCCTAAAAAACTGTTTGCATTTAACCCCTAAAAACTATAGCTTTTCAAAAAATATTCAAAACCGAAAATGGAGAAGAAGAAGAAGATAGAAAAGAGATTAAAGGAATTGTTGTTTTTAAATTAACCCAAAAATGGGTTTATATAGAATCACGGGAGATATTCTAAGATCATTTTCATAGAAAGACATATTCTTCCATGGTGTCTTTTCAACAATAGCATCCTTTCACCATTAATAGTATTTTTTAACCACTACTATTTCGAATTCAAATGATGCTCCATTTATACGACCATTCATAAATGAATGATCATAAACCATCATTAAAAGTCACAACCATTTTTCTAAATTTTCTTTTATAAGTTAAAAAATATTTTCTTATTTTGAAAAAACCTAACATTAATGAGGTCACACAATCAGAGAAACCAGATAGGAACTTATTAATAAACTGTTTGAATTAACGGATACAGCTGTATCGTGCTGTAATGTGTTGTAAATGAATAATGATTATTATTATGACCGTAGTTGAAAGTAAATTTGCCGTTAGCAATACCACTCTCACAGCTCCACTTCCAATTAAAGTACTCACTTAGATACCTGTTGATAATAAATTCTTCTACGTGTTATATCCATGTTGTCTATTCATTTTGGAATACCATTCTAGGACATGACCCCAAAAATGAGAAATATCCCAAGCTTGGGTAGACCACCACACATAAAGTAATGGGACAATGACACCCACCATTGAAGCCTTCCTACAGACTATTGGGATGTTTATTTTCCATTTAACTTGTTCATAAAGTCACACAATCCTAGATGAAGTGGTTGGATGAAGGCAAAACACAAATATCAGCTTCATTCAACAGTTTTATGAGCCACAATAAGTTTTCAATGGTAAGTGTTTAATCTTCATTGTTTTGGATGGTGTAGTCCATTTTCACTTTAGATCTGCCTCATCTTTTGTCTCATTCTTTAAAATAATCTCACAATATGTATGGACTGTGTGGATATATCACACACATCATCCTGGGTCCTATGAAACTATGCTACCTCAACACACTTCCGCGCACTCAAGTCTGGTGATCCCGAAGGATTACCATGACTTTTTGACAGTTAATTATAGCGGATCAATGATAAGGTGTAGTGATATAAGTTTTCCACCACATGACTATAGTATTCAACTATAACAAGCTCCAAAACTTGTGTCTTGCAAAAACTTTTTTACGGTTGATCACCATTGTTTCCTATAACGTGGTCTATCTGAGATTTGTATCTGTTTTATTTTTGGGCTCGTGCCCTCAAATGAGCCAGCAAAATGAGCCAATGACGTGGATATACTACACACATATCAAGGTGGGGCCGCAGTCAGGGCTGCACCATGTTTGGTGAGGCCAAGCTGCACCTAATCCGCTCCCATGCGTGCATGGAATGTGTACCAGGTGCAGCTCTGGTGTGTCGTGTTGGATTGAGTTGAAGGCCAACCCAAGTCTAATCCACCACAGGAGTCAGACCCGAGGCCTTCCCCATGACCTAACCTAAGCCTAAGGCAAGGTATTAAATTCCAGCCTTAACATGATTTGAGTTGGGCAAGATCGACACCTACCGTTAATCAACTAATGCATAATATCAAGCATTTAACCATGGTATAAAAATTGAATTTGGTAAATTGTATCATTCACCACTGATATGGGGTTGTATTGCCCTATCTGGTTGTTTCAAGCTCATCCAGCCGTATTGATCATGGACCATACCGGTATAGATGATACTTTAAGCATCCATCCAACCATCAAATAATATTGTTAAAATAATATCTGTAACTACTGAAATAATACAAGTGATAACACTAATAAAATAAAGTATACAATCATAATATAAACAAATAAAAATAAAAATAATGAATTAAAAGCTCACCAATATTATAAAAGCAAAGAGGTACTATTCCTTGCAAGGACTATTGTACTGATGAACTCCGTACAATATAGCATAATGTCCACAACATGACTGTTTCAACATGCATGGCCCACGTCGTAAGCCTAATCTTTTGGGAAGCCGATTGGCTGGTGTACCACACCAGCGATATATCTGGTGTGGGTACGTGTCGTGCCAAGATGGGCGTGGATCCTCCTCGAGCTCCGAGCTGTACGAACGGTTCAAAGGAGATCAAAGTTACATGGGCTTCAAAATGATGTATTTATTATATCCACACCCGTTCATCCATTTATCGAGATCATTGTAGGCATCAGCCCAAAAATGAATCATATCCAACGCTCAAATGTACCACAACACAAATAGCAACGAGATAATGATTTTCACCTTTAAAATATCCATAGGGCCCACCATAATGTTTACTTTCCAACCAATCTGTTCATAAGGTCACAAAGACCTGAATGAAGAGGGAAAACAAATATGATATTGAACCAAAACTTCTGTGATCCCAAAAGGGCTTCAATGGTAGAAGTTCAATCCCCACTGCTTTTTTCAGTGTGGTCCACTTGATCTTTAGATTTATCCTTATTTTACGTAAAGCCTTAAGACAATCTCACCAAATGGATGGACGGTTTGGATATAACGCATACCTCATGATAGGACCCACAGAACTTGTTGACTTCAACACACCACCTATGTCGCTGGTGCCAATCCGCTTCCAACTTTTGGGGCATGGCATTTATGTAGTGGGACCCACCTGAATGGCAGCTTGGATCTTTCAAGATATTGAGAATTGATCACCTGCAAGTGATGGCACCACAAATTGTGGTGCCATAAAGTGTCTGGTTTGCTCATCAGACGGGCCATACCATTAGAATCAATGGACAACCGATGACCAAACTCAAAATACATGTGGTGGGCCGGCAAGTGAGTGGATCCACCTGATTCTTGATGAGGGTGATACTCATTGTGGGACCTACCATATTCACGGTACATGATGTGTGATCAGCATTCTAAGCTACTTCGCTTCTGCACTCTTGACTTGCCAAAGAGTATCTCCTTCTCACCAACTCAATCGCCACGGCGAAACACTGTAGGGCAAGAAAATGGGACGGAAAATGTTTGTATCGGATTCTTTTTTTATCCCTAGAAAACGGAAACGGATTCACCCGGTCACTACCCAATGGGTAGTGGTCGGTGCTCTGTGGGCCCCACTATGATGTACGTGTTTCATCCATTCAATCCATCCATTTTTTTCAGATCATTTTTTGGTATGAGTGCAAAAATGAAGTAGATCAAAATCTCAAGTGGACCGCACAATGTCGATTGAACTGCCACCAGTAAAAACTTCTTAGAGGCCACAAAAGTTTTGGATCTAGTTGATATTTATTTTTGCCTTCATCTAGGTCTTCATGACCTAATCAACAGGTTTGATGTCAAATAAACACTACGAGCGACCTTAGGAGATCTTAAATGGTGAACATTCAATCTCTATTGTTTTCCCATGGTGTGGTCCACATGATATTTACAAGTGCTTCATTTTTTTATACCAAGCCCTAAAATGATCTTTAACAATGAATGAACGGTGTGGATAAAACACATACATCACGGTGGATCCCACGGACCACCGACCACTAGCTAGCCACCTAGCTAGTGGCAGCCTCACCAGTCAAACCGCGTCCAAAACAGAAATGGTCAAAATTCCATTTAGTAAATTTAAAGATTAAAAATATCAGAGAATAAAGAGTTCTGTTTAATATGGTTTCAACTCAAATCGATCAGAAAAAATGGCTACACATCCAAACTTTCTTTTTCTTTTTTTTACACACACCAAGTAATCGAACTCATGACCTCATTATTACCTGTATAATTATTACATATAAATTAATAAGATTAAAACCAGTGATGGTATACTGCATAATTAAATAGTGGATTAACATCATTTTTTTGCCTCCCTTAGACCCTTTTCCAATTAATTCTTGTATAAATGATTCTTGCACTAAAAACTTTCACTTTCTATTCAATTCTATCAATGAATGGTGATACGGATCTCTCTCTTCCAATCACACCTTAAATGGACTTTTTTTAATAAAATAATTTTATTTCTATTTGCCAAAGAAAAGAGTTTTTTCAGCCAATCTTATGAACCATATGAAATTTGAGGGCCCATTTGATTAGCCGTAAATGCATGTATACGATGGTAAATAAGAAGACGTAGATGTTATAAGCAAAACTCAACCTTGTAATCAGTGAGCCCCACCATGATCATGTATATGTTATATCCATGCCGTCCATTTTTCTTTTCAGGTCATTCTAGGGAAAAATCCCAAAGAAGAGGCAGATTCAAAACTCAACTGGATCTCACCACAAAAAAGAACAATGGGGATTGAATGCCTACCATTGAGTTCTTCTTATGTGCTATAAAAGTGTTGGATTTGCCTCTCTTTATTTTCTCATGCCCTAAAATGATCTAATAAAATGGACGGTGTGGATGAAACACATTTATTATGGTAGGGCCCACGGAGCTTACTAACATAACTCTCTTTCGAAAAACCATCCATGTCAAAATCAACAAATACCAAGTAAACCATCGTTACCTTGAGGCCACACGTGTTAATGAGGGTCAATATTTGATTTGTGTATGTGATTGGGAATGTAGTCGTACTGGAGTCATACTCGACTCAATGTTTGATTGAGCGTCAATGACCCCTGAGTTGAGATGAATCGATTAAGACTGAATTCTAGGACTCAGCCGCTGGTTGTAACAACGATTAGGCAATTTATTGATGGATATGGGTTAGTACTTCTAATGGATTCTTTTTTCCTTGTGTGTTAAGGTCTTGTTATTTCACCATTAATTACGGCCAATGTATTTTTCAAATGAACGAAAATGGACAGGTTAAAATAAAAAAAGACTAAAAATAATATCGATTCTTTAGTGATTTTGTAACATACTTTTTTTTTTTTTTAAATGCTCAGTATTCCTAACCCCACTATTTTCTATTGTGTGGTCCACTTGAGTTTTGGATCAGCCTCATTTTTTGACCCATGCATTAATATAGACGGATTAGATTTATCACAACATCTCTGTAGGGGCCACTATCATTTTTGAAAAAAAAAAAAAAGAATTTCAGTGACGTACATAAGCACATCACCATGTTAACAACACTGCCCCGATTATGTCTCTTCTTCCTTCTTCTTCATTTCGTAAAGAGAGAGGTAGACCCATCTGTCTCCAACCATCCATCCTTTGGGGCTCACCTTCTAAATCTGGACCGTTCATTCAAATCGGAATCCCATATTATTCTATCCATTTCGGTCCTTTGCTCCAAAATCTCTAATATGGCCCACCTGATCAACAAATCTACCTCACTTTTGAGCTCGCATTGTATCGAGATGTTGCAAACCTAATTAACGGCTTTGATTCCCATTAGACTTCATGGGGGACCCCACCTAACTTTCATTTCAAATCTGGTTCGCAACTCCTTGCGGATACAACATGTCACGCCCTTAAATTTGAGTACAGAGTGTGCACCCTCATACCTGAGTTTCGAGACGTAACTCATACACAAAGTATACTAACTTCATTCCATTATACGATTATTCAGAGGCAAATGTAATATTCATTTTCACATTCCAATTAGGTTCATTCATAATTATTCACACAAAATGATTTAAGCACCAACATTTGTCCATTTTTAACATTCATAAACATTCAATCAACATAAATTACGCATCATTCATCAGTCAATATATCTTAATAATGAATACTTGCTACAAACATAAAACAATTCAATTAAATAAAATCAATCAAATGCTTAAAATCCTACGTAATCAGATCATCCTAACAAATAAAATTCTAATTAAATAATTAGGAATGGTCCAAACGCTGTCAATTCATCTTCTGATAGATACGACTACGTCTCACGTGTGTCGTGCACCAGTTCAACCACAACTTCTTGTTCCTGCACCAACTCATCTGTACGATTTTTCCATCAATAAAAATGTAAGCTGGTCAGGCTTAGTGAGAAAATCTAGCATGGTTCATACTTATTGAAATTAAAATATAATAGAAACATACTGTGCACATGATATGGACGTAATGATGTATGAATACATCAGATGGGATGATCATCCATCTGCTTGTATTAGAGATCGTCAACCCACATCCACTCGTTGGGTAGGCTTCCACCTTTCGGTAGGCTTGGGCATAGCCCGCATCCGATAACACTCTATCAGGATCGATGTTTCTTCCAAGGAGAGCCCCTTAGGATCAACCATGCATTATACAAATGAATGAATAATGTATGATGTATGAATGTATCATTTTCATAATTGTCATATATACTTATCTTGATAAATAAATTCAACGTACAATTATAATTTCATGCAATTTGGCACAGATTAGCATATAATTTACCACATCATATAATATTGCAACAAAACACTCAAATCAGTACATTAATCAATCAAACCATCACAAATAATTTATTTTAATTACAATGAATCATGAAACACGTTTGGTTACTCACCTGAGTCTTGTAATGTAGAATCCATAAGGTAATTAGGTTAGTTTGATTTCAAAAATCATATCAATTATATCAATGATATTGTTATTAATTTATTTATATTACATAGTGGGGCCCACCTTTGATATACATCCTAGGTAGCCAAACCCTAAATGACCAAATAATTGAAATAATGTATTCATTAAATTCAATTATCAAGATTTAGATTTTCTTTTTTAAGATTCTGAAATTAAATGGCAAATGATTAAACGGAGTGGCTCATCGAATGATTAGATCATCCATATTCTTAAGGTCTTGGCATATTTTACCTCTCCACATTGGATGAATGGTGTGTATTTAATCACATATACACCAATGACCCATCTCAACCTTCTACGCTAAGTGATACCAATCAGTTGCGCAAAAATCTAAGCTTTCCTTATTAAACATTTTCAGATCTGATCAATGTGGCTCATTCGATGGTTAGATTGATTTGGAAGTTAGGGCCCTTGTATATTTTGGCCTTAAGGATCGTATAATCCGTACAGATCTAATTTGATTCAACCAGATGCACACCAATCAATCCTGCGACAAGAAACTTCGCATTTAATTTTAGACTTTCATCATCTTTACATCATATCTACCCACATATCAATGTAATGAACGTATGGCCGATCTACACTGTTCATTGCATAGATCGAGTCAAATTACATTAAATGCACCAAAAATAATAAAAGAATGGACTATAAACTTACCATATATAAGCTCTCCAAAATCCTATCTCTTTCTCCCTTTCTTATTTGTCACAGGGTGCCTTTTTGTTAGTATTTAAGTTGGAGTGGAACTCCTCTTACGACACACTCTGTAAAAGAAAAACTTATTTAAGGGATCGGTACTTGACAGATACGGGGAGCGCTACGGGCATATATGTGTGTGTGTGTGTGGGGGGGGGGGGGGGGGGGAGAATGATAGGGATAGAGGTAAGATAAGGATAAGATAGAGATAAAATATGATAGGATAGTAAGATAAAGATAAGATAAGATTTTTTAAAAATACATATTATTATTATTATTATTATTAAATTTAAAATTTTCACGGGGGTTACACAACGTCTCTTAACACCACGTTCTGTGTATAGCTCATCATACAAATCTCAATCATTCATCCTCCAATCCTTCGTCAGCATTCAATGGCTCACATTACTCCAATAACATCCCCCATTTTCTAATAAATCAAAAGAAACCATTTTACACTCCTTCGAGTTTTTAGTACAGCACAGCCACAACTTTAAAAACTTGAACCCACAATACTTTCTAACTCAAACCTTTAATCTAAGGTATCTTGAAGCTTTCTTGGACTCATCTTCACCATCTAATAGCATCGAAATGAAAGAACAACCCTTGATATGAAATCTTTCATTAACTCTTTCTCAATCTTCACCAAGAGAACCCATCCCTCTAAATGCCGTAATTCACGAATCTGAAGCAGCATCTTACGTTCTTTTGGCCACCTGATCATCATCTAGCAATCCAAATCTATCTAGCATGCAAAACTACAAGTCGAATCATCTCAGGCTCAAAAACATATTGCTTTAAAACTGCAACTCGTGCGAACTACTTGCTCAAACTCGATTCCTTAAACCCTTTTAATAACCCTATTCACACCCATAAAACTAAACAGAGAGAAAGAAACAATGAGAGAGACAGAGAGAGAGAGGCTACACCTAGCTATGACATGCTGAGTCACATTGTCCTATTGCCAGCTCTAACTCTTGCCGGATGTTTGAGAAGAAAGACCAAAGGGAGAATCAAAGAGATCAGATTAAGATGAAATAGAACAAATAAGAATAAGAGAATGTGAAAGAAAGAGAACAAAAGATGAATAAGAAAGGATGAGAAAAACTAAAGAGAGATTGTGAGTGGAGGTAGCGTGAATTAAGTCGTTTACCAAGTCGTACTGAATCTGCTAAGTGCAACTTAGATCGTTAAGTACAAGCTGACTTAGAGATCTTTCTATAACATCTTATGTAAGTTCCCTCCTATCATCCATTCAAAACCTAGATTCATAACATTACTGTATTGTTGCTTTGTCTCCACCATTGCACCAATGACTCACTGAGTTAACTCAATGAGTCAATGTGTTGAGTAATCGTAGATCAATTTAGAGATTGTGAAGCCTTTCTCCATTGATATAATTCTCCATATTTAGATCAAGGGAAGATCTAATCTTATTAGTGTGAAAATTAGCCTGTTTTATGCAATTAGACGCATTTATATGAAGTTTTACTTCCCAAGTTGAGTTAAGTTCAGAATTAGTCAATCTAAGTTAATACACGTAGAAATCAGCATCGCATCAGATTATTATCCTCCCATCATATTATTTTTCCATAACAGGTAGGTGATCTTCCCGGCCAAAAACCCTACGTTGGTGTATTGCTTAATTAATTGTTATGCATTGTAGAACAAATCAACTTAATTATTGTTACTTGTTGTGAATGGAATTTATTTATTTGTCTGTGTATCATGGACTGAATTCCTTGATTATGGTTGTGTTGTAAGGTGAATTTATTTGATTATTTCTATTGTTATCTTGTTACAGATGCTCTACCCAAAAAGGATCATTACATTATTTTGTTATAGGTGCTCTGCCCAGGGTCATTTCCGAAAGGATCGGCACAGGTGCTCTACTCTGAGTGATTCCCTAAAAGATATGCATGCATGGGTGCTCTACCTTAAGTATTTACCCAAAAGTCTATTCGTTGATGCTCTACCGAGGATCATTCCCTAAAAGGTCAACACACACAGGTACTTTGCCCTAAATTGAATGGAAAAAAAAAAAAAGATTGTGAATGGTTGTCTTATATTACTTTGTTATTATAAATTTCAAATTGTTACCATTTTCATGTGAAATATTGATTCAATACTTGTAATTAATCATGTTTATTTTATTATATTGGCATTAATATAGAATTTTTAATTTTAGAAATAATGTGACCCTATGAGTCATCGCGCTCACGCCCGCATAGATTGTTTTACAAGGTTTATGTATGAAGAGCCAGTTGGGTAAGATTGAAGTCTTTTCCTCTTGTTTATTTGGAAATTAATTAAAATTTAATGTATTTTATTTTAATAAAAGTAAGACTTTATGATAATTTAGTAAAATATTTTTTAATGTAAATAATATTAGTTTATCTCCTCTTAGTTGATCTGTTTGCCTTTAAAATGCATAAAAATTATGTGGATTGCTATATATTTTCTGTTTAAATGTAACTCACAATCTTGAAATTCGGGTTTAAGCCTAGCCAACTCGAGCATAGAATTTCAAAGCGTGACAAATTTATAGATGATGCTCATTACAATAGACAGAGCAAGAAATAACTAGAGAATAAAACAAAATGAGATAAATATCTAAACCGTCTGTATGAACAGGCGATCTAGGCAATTGGTCAGTAGGAAGTGATCAGGATGTTTGATCTTTCAAATAGGAACTCAGTTAATCGGGATCCAACAACGAAAGGTTGTGAATATTTACTCTTCCTATGGTACTGTAGTGGTGGCGCCGGACAGTACGATTTAATCTAAAACTATGCTATGTTATACTAAGATAAATTAAAAAAGTAAAAGTAAAGACTATGAAGATAAATTGTGCTTAGCGTGGGGTCCTGGAGCTCTTCATCACATTCTCCTTCTATGGCTTCTGGAGGCGGCAATACCCTCATTGGGTTTCATTGTTGGTTCAAGATCCTTTACAGCCACTGCTTTTTATATGTTATTTCCACGAGAGATCTTCGTAAATATGAAATCGTTTTCAAATCTCTCACCAGTGTGGCTACAACGATTTGAGTATATCAAAAATCATTTTTAATTCTATATCTCGTCGAGTCCAATTTGATCATAGACCATTCTCAGAAATCCCCTACCATGACCATGAATATTCATGGATCTGGTGAAAATAGTGTCGTTGGATCCAGATCAGACTCCAATCCGTTAGTACCTATCCACTTAGATATTAGTCTGATCTTTAAATCTTTGTAATTGCTACAAGAGCTCCGAACGTCTCTAGGAAGATCTCCCATTTTGGAAGAATCGTAGCGAGACGGTCTTATTGAGCATATCTGGATTATGATAGGATCCTTTCCTCGATAGGACTTTAATAGACGTGCTATGTACATTTTCTTGGTCACATGCCACACGGATTAGGGTTACGTGCCATTTATTGCTTTATTTCCTCTAAAGGCATGCGTACGATTCTTTTGCCAATGCATTTATGACAAAGACGTATTGTTGAAGGAAAATGATAAAAGATATCCTCATACGCAAGTACGATTTTGTCATCACTAAGCGCATAGTGCTGACACATGGAGGCATCTTATTGGTCCACATACGGTATGTTAAAAATGGGTGTAAACACAACCCACAAAGAATATCACCCTTTCTACTCGCTTCTCACATGTATCTTCCCTATTCTGCTATACTTGACCCATTACATGTGTCTATAGGTTTGGTGAATCCAGACCATGACTCATAGCACAAAGAACTCACAAATTGGATAGTTCGGGCCTCCCAAATGTAGACTATCTTTCTTTGGATGTGTACAATCGACCCTTATTATTTCACATCATGTTCAAACATGAGGATCACCTACTATAAGGTTCATTTGACAATCTAGATTTTCCAACCACACAATCATGTATGCCTCAAAGTCTCAAATTCATTACTAAGAAGAAAAATATTGTTACACATTCATTCGATTGACATGTACTAGTCTCCACCTTTGAGGGTGGGTTACTAGCTTTGTTCGTGAAATCACAGATTCCCCTACTAATTTTATTATAGAAAATGGTAGAAAACTTACCACTATTGCAAACCTTTTTGGTTGATTTGCAGTTCTAAGAAGAACTCGAACAATAATAAATCAACAATGTATTAATGGAACATTGCACATAATATTTTGATTCAAAAGGTTATACTTCAACTAATGATTGGGGGATCAATTTTCTTGTTGGAACAAATGCTAACTAGGTCACCTTCATTTGAGATAGTTCGTGCCTCTCAATATAATCTAGCCTCAAAACATGGTATTCCTAGGATACAAGCACTCACTTTTTGGCTTTCTTTACATATATAAGTTGAAGAAAAAATTATATTAAGAGGGGAAAAATTCAAGAGAGAATTTTTGGAAAAAGTATGCTCATTTTACTACACAAAAATTATAAGGGCTTATTTGAAAGACCATAATTCATGGGGACTAGAGGTTTAAAAGATATTTATTTTCTTTCACAAGTGTTTGAAAGGGAGGAGTTCCACCTCCAAAATTAGATCAATTTTAATGACGTAACACGTGATTCCAGGTTAAAATTCAGTGGGCCTCACCATGACATATGTGTTATATTCATGTCGTTCTTTCATTTGTTCAAATCATTTTAGGGTATGGGACAAAAAATGAGGCCGATTCAAACCTCCAGTGAATCATACCACAAAAAACAATGAGATTGAATTGTAACAATTAAAAAGCTCTTCCATGGTGTAGTCCACTTGAGCTTTGGATCTGCCTCATATTTTGGTTCATTCCCCAGAATGATCTAGCAAAATGAATGGACAACGTAGATAAAAGACATACATTATAGTGGGGCCCAAGAGTCTGTCTCATTTTTTAAATCAAGACCTATCCACAAGGTGTTGTTGTCACTATCATATAACTTCCATTCCATCAAAAATATCTATGATAAGTAATTAATGCGAAAAGATTAAATACATATTAATTTTCATGAATTATTCCATTTCAAACAAGCCCTTCGTAGACAAGAAATAACCTATTACTAAATGATTACATCTATTAAAATATGCTTGAAAACTAAAATAAAGATATATTCTACATATCGAAAACAACTTTAAGTAATGGGTCACATGTAATAATTATAATAATGATTATTAAAAATAATAATACGTAAGAAAGGGGCCAATCTAGCTTCCCAGGGCCAAGATTGACATCCCCATGTATGTAAATATTGTTTGCATGCACCCTATTGCTAAGGGTGAGATTGACACCCACAATTAAGATTTCTTGGGGCTATAAAAGTTTTAGATGAAGCTGATATTTCTATTTTCCATTTATCTAAAATTGTGTGACCTAATCAATAGGTTAGATGGCAAGTAAACATTACACTGGGCCCATAGGAGGTTTTTAATAGTGGGTATTCAATCACCTTTGTTTACAATAGTATTGTGGTCCACTTGAGATTTAGATCTGCCTCATTTTTGGGCTCATTGCCTAAAATGAGCTGGATAACGGATGAATGGCGTGGGTAAAACACATTCATCATGGTGAGGCCTATAAAGCTTTTTCAAGCAACAGGATATAAGTCCCGCTCCTAGTATCATGTGAGACAATTATAGTTTTGTTTTTTTTTTTGGTTTGTTTTTTTTTTTTTTTTTTTTGCCAAGGTTTCTCATGGCATATTGCACCAGTGACATTAACAGCTATGCTGCAATACGACATGACTCAGATTAGGTGGTAAACCTCACCACCCATCACAGTGTTGAGGAGACATGGCAAGATGCAATTGATAATGCCATATACTATTAAAAATGAAAATACTTTTAAAAAAAGGTGGGTCTATCTTTGACAATGTATGGTCTTATCAATTGTATCTCGTTGTCTCCTCAAAACCAGTAGTCATGGTGAGATGCAATCAAATGGGTTGTGTTGTATTTTAAATTATTTTAAAATAATTTAGTATTTCAAAATATCCGTTGGGACGGGCCATAGTTGTGGCCATAGGTGCACATGTGCCCTATGCATGTGTCTTTTCACTTGAGTCCGAAAGATTGCATCCTTTCAAATTTTATTTTGAAAAGTTGTGTCTTTTGAAATCTAAGGGTCACACCAATTGGGTTTAAACCCAATAGTCACAACCTTTTTAAAAGGGTGTCTCTACACCCTTATTCTTCACAAAGTCTATAAATAGACTTTCTCTCATCTGTTTTAAATAAGCAAGAAAAAGTTTATTTTACGTTAAAAGTATGGTTTAAGTATTTTCTAGTTCAGGTTAAGACTGCAAGTGGTTCGAGCCCATGTACAGTGAGTGCACCGTTGGGACCAGGTCATAGTCGTTGTATCTTGGAGGTCAATTGCTCTGGAAATCTGTTGCACTTGGGACATTGTCCAAGAGAAGCAAATTTGATTTCAAGCCGAGTGACTCACGTCACGCCTCGACTTATACAAATTAATAAGTTTTCTAACTTTCTTATTTTAATTTTATATAATTTAAATAGTTTTCCAAAATCCAATTTCCAACAATCTTGAAATCGAATTGGAAAACTATTTGTGACAAATTTAGTAAATGCTTATTTAGTGGTAATTCTAGAGGAATGCTTCTTATGTTTCATTAATCATCCTTATAAATATGAATCTCGACCAATGTAAAAAAGGTAGATAATGATATAAAAACTCATCACCGGTTGCTTCTTCTAGAATGATTATATTGCATCTTTTTAGTGGATAGGAGGTTGGGATGAGATATGAACATCCATGTGACAGGGAGATCAATGTCCATTTTCATGGATATTAAATAAATAAATAAATAAAAATCAAAGGGAGAGAGATGATGGTTAGATAGAGAAAATTCATTCACATTTTCTTTGATTCTTTTCATGCAAAAGATTTCTATTTTTGTTTTTTACGGTTAATCATTTTCTCTTGCTCTAGTATTCATTTGGCATTTGATTTTGATCAAAATGGCTCATGGTTCGATGATCCAGACTATTGTTCCGATGGGTTGCACCGTGGGTAGGTAGTATGCTAAAAATATTTCAGATTGAATGATCTTAGCTGTAGAAACTTTGTACTTTTACAAGTTAATTATGAAACGTTGCTACATCTCTGATGATATTTGCCTGAAAACTAAAACCATTCTATTCCAGCTAGCCATGACATATAAATTCGCATCTCTTACATAACCTAAATCAATTACAAGTCTTAAATGAAAGAGAACTTTTTTTTCGTCAACCATTCGAAGTCATGTTAGCAAGGAAATGGCTGGTTGTATGATGGTTCCAATTGCAAATACATGATAAAGTTTATCTGAGAAAAGGTTTGGATGGGTTTAATTTAGATGATTACCATCGTTGATGGCCATAACAGGAATTATCTACAGTAATTTCGTCATCTCTAAAAATTCTCACTGGTCCAGTTGAACCCATTCTATTCTTGTGGACATTTTGCTAGTTCTTAACTGTTCAATCTTTAGGCCAACGATTGGAAGATGATTATTGCATGTTTGGTCACTGAAACACACATGTCTTACTTACCATGATGATACAACATCCACAATTGAATTTCCAAGTTATGTGATTCATGGCCCATATCTTCGTATAGTGTTTTTAATTCTAAAAATGTGGCCCATGATTAATTAACTAATCCAAATCGTTAATTTATTGATTATAACCATTGATGGAACATGCTCCACTTCACAAAATGGCCTTTCTCTTTCCGTTTTTTCTTTTCCATCATATGCATGTGCCTCGACTCTCCATTATCCGCTCTCCTTACGGAAAAATCAAGTCTCTCCCATCAGGATCTGGTGCATGCCACTTCCAAAGCCTTGCACCTGAATCCTGTCATTCATGCAATGAATCCATACAGGGACTCACAAATGCTAGATTGGTGAAGGCACTGATGCAAAAAGGAAAATGGAAGAGAAATAACTAGTTTTGTGGGGATGGGAAAGTGACCGTTGATCGCATGAAATTTGATGTCAATCGATCATGAGAAGTGAGATTGCTGAAAAGGAGTTTTGAGGAATTATGATGCTTCAAAAATTCCAATGGATATTTTGTTAGTTTCAAGAATATTTTGGTAATTTTCAATGGATCCATTTGTTGTTGGGATCATTGTAGAAAACCCAGTCCATTGGTTCTTATTGTCCGCTCATAGTATGCAAATTGGGTCATTAATATGGATGATTGGAACAATTCCAAATGTGGACCCCATATTGAGTGGGTCATTAGAAAAGTTTGAATCTCCACAAATGATGCTAGTCATTTGATTAGTGGACGGTTGCATAATGTTAGGCATCATTTTTCAAGGACTATTTATGACCTATTCTTCATGGGGGCCGACCTCTTGAAATGGGTCCATTGGGTCCTTTTGAAGATTGTATGCTTTGATAGTGACTTATCACACGGCTATATAGGTGGGCTCACTCAACATTTGGTAATCAAGATTGTTCTAAAGTGTACCCCATTATCAATGATGTCTGTGTCAACAATGTATTTCCCATTAGACAATTTTACCTATCCATCTTGTAGATTCTAGGAAGATGGCTAATGACACTAATGATGGCCGGCGAATGAATGAATAGCTTAGCCATTTCGTTGGTATAGAACATGTCATTATTTTGCTTAGTTCTATATATGTTTTGATTTTATCTTTGATCCACGAATATGCATGAAATGAGTAATTATGTTGATATAGTAGAAGATTAAAATTGGTTAGGAAAGCACCATTATGCACTGCACTAGTGCACACCAAGGAGTCACCTAACACATGCTTTGGTCATTTTTATAAAGTAGGTCATATATATATATATATATATATAGTGGTCATTAAATCATATTGATCTAGTCATGCTAGGAAGACTTTTTGGAGTACATAAACTAGCATGATGGTGTGAGAGATCTTAGCCATCTACCAAGTGGGGTTGAATAGTAGGCTCTGTCCGAAAGTCAGACAAGGATGTCCATCACGTGAGCAACCCCATGTAAAAAGGATAATCTTTATGTCAAGACACATATCAATCTATCCCATATATATTAGATCCAAATTATTTGTGATGCCAGGAGTCAAAATGTTTGCCTTGTTCTCTCATTAGATAAGTTGTAGTGTACAATTATTTTTATAAAAAAAAAAATTAAAAAAAAAATAGTCTACATTAGTATTGTACACACATTGACAAGTGGACTAGTTTAAGTTTTAGACTAGCATGTCCACACACTTCAATTTTACTAGTCTGTTTTACTTTCCAAAACAAATGGTTAAGATTGATTGCATGTATCTTGTAGCCCTTGATCCATCCTATGTCAGGCTGATAGTTGATCTGTTTGAATCTTATAGTTGTCTCATTCTAATGTGAAACATCACAAAGTGAATACCTTTTAGTACATAGACACTCATAAATTATACATATGGCACGCATTGAATCAAACCATGATACCTCACTAGACGCTTGGAAGAAAACATTTGACGAACATCGCATCAATAGTTATAAAAATCTGAAAATGTGGGGGTCAAGGACCTTATGATGTATGTTGCAAGTTCATATACATATACTACATGACACATGTAAGATGTTTAAGTTTAGGTCTTAGAGACAAGGTGTCTGGAATCAAATTGATTGCATGTTTTAATTATCTAATTGGTGACTATTAAATGAATGGTCAGAAAGAAAATGATCAATGGTTTAAATTCAATAGATGATTATTCGATCAATGAAATTTTCAATCTGAACTCTATTCTTATTGGAAGCCAAGTTTGATGTTCATGTGTGTAACAATTAGTTTACTTATAAATAAATGCAGTTTTATGATTAGTAGACCTCCACACTTTGGGGGGGCATGTTTAATGAACAAAATATGCTTGATTATAGATTGAGAGGTCCTAACTATTTAGGATCTTGGACTTTTTTCTTCATATTCAGCCACCAAAATTTCATTAATTGTATTGAATTCTAATCACTAATTGATAATTTGGTCAACCTTTCGTGTGTTAGGGAACATGTGATAACATGATAATGTTGCAATATGATTACATGAAGGTTATACTCTATTTTAGTTGTCATATGTATATGCATGACAGATTACTCCAGCCTCTTTGTACTGCAGATACAATAAGTTCGATTGACTTTACCACCAGTTGGTTGAATGGTAGGTTAGTGAAGTTGCTTGAATGGTAAGAGTACATTCAAGGCTAAGAAAGTTGGTTGTTCAGAGCCGGTGATACGACAACTATCATAATAAAAGTGATGATCAGTATCTGTTGTTTGATAGAGTCGTAATTATTGACTCTATGAGGTTAGAAATAAGTTTGGTATGCTTTGTCTTGAGATATGAATAGTCAAAGAGGTTTCAACTGACTGCCAAAGACTTAACTAAGGAGTAAAAGGAGGAATTCGCGTAAACAAAGGCTCGTTTCTGAGTAGCTAGTTGATGAGGCAATAGCTTACCAATATGATGATCCCTATCTGGTCTGAAAGGATGATTAGCTATATTGGGACTAAGACATGGCCAAACTCTTATAGAAGGTAACAATGATTAATTTTTCGTAATAGGCGAAAGCCTAATGGATCAATGACGGGTGTGGGTAAAAGGCCTACGGGTCATAAATCCTCTGACCAAATGACTATCTGAAAGATTAGTTAATGATACATCGAATGGAATGGAGTTGAGCCTAATATATAAGCTACCAGTGTTAGCAACCCAACCTATGTGAGTAAATATCCTATTAGATAGGTTCAATGGGTAAACAACAAGACGAGGTAGACGATTGTACTGATATCAATGAGCCTCTTTTATGATGTACAGTGCGAGCATCAATGAAAAAGGATGAGTTTTTGAACTCTTAATGAATTCATAGTCATATATTTGGTGATGTACCCAATTGTTACGTACACTTAATGGAATTCACCTATATGGGTGTAGAGGTGGGCGAAGGCCGGTTCCTATGAGAATCTAAGCGAATTCTCTAGAGCACTCATGAAATCCAGGTAATAGTGCATGGCTGAAACAAACCGAACCGAATAATCACTTGTAGTGAAAAAGTTGTGTGAGTGGCATGTACTTGCGATCTACATCAAAAGGAATCAAGTTCAAGACTATGATGTCATCTGATTCTTGTGCACCTGCTATGCTTACTCTAATGTCAATTCAAGTCTATAGTGACACCGACACCATTGCACAACTCTTCCATCTTAACCTGAAATATCAAAATTGTAAGGAATTGTTGTATTTTAAATTATTTAAAAATAATTTAGTGTTTCAAAATATCCGTTGGAACGGGCCATGGCAGTGGCCATAGGTGCATATGTGCCCTATGAATGTGTTTTTTCACTTAAGTCTGAAAGGTTACATCCTTTCAATTTTTATTTTGAAAAGTTGTGTTTTTTGAAACCTAAGGGTCGCACCAATTGGGTTTAAACCCAATAGTCACAACCTTTTTAAAAGGGTGTCTTCACAAAGCTTATAAATAGACTTTCTCTCATCTGTTTTAAATAAGTAAGAAAAAATTTGTTTTATGTTAAAAGTATGGTTTAAGTGTTTTCTAGTTCGGGTTAAGACTGCAAGTGATTCGATCCCGTGTACAGTGAGTGCACCGCTAGGACTGGATCATAATCGTTGTATCCTAGAGGTCGATTACTCTAGAAACATGTTGCACTTGAGACATTATCCATGGGGAGCAAATTCGATTTCAAACCAAGTGACTCACGTCACTCCTCGACTTATACAAATTGATAAGTTTTTTAACTTTCTTATTTTAATTTTATATAATTTAAATAGTTTTCAAAATCTAATTTCCAAACGGTTGCATGCGATCAGAGATGGGCCTAGAATGTAATAGGCCAAAATAACCTTTAAAAAAAAGGCTATAATTGGTGTCCTAGATAACATGTCACTCTTGGTAGGATATGTCATGGCACATTATTGTAGGTTTTAATTTTCATCCTAGCAATGTTGATTTTTTTATTGTTTTGTATGCCTCTCCCATATAAGGCTACCATTTAATATATAGACACTCTTGAGCCATTCACTAACCTTCAGATGTGGTTGAGAGTGAGTTTTGACTGTTTTCTTTTTCCACGGCCCCACACGACACACACACACCCACACACTCCACAGCACTCGATCCAAGTTCTCAGTCTTCAAACAAAGCCTGTCTAACATTAAGAGGTAGGTTTTGTTTTTTATAATTTGGCAGTCAGCTCTTGCTCAAAGGTAGGGTGGTCCTTCGATATGATGTTGAAGTACCGTTGGGCTAATCATCTGAGCGACAGATCTTTGAATCATAGATGGTAGCCGTTGAACCTTCTCACACAAACTATTTCAATTGGATCCATTTACTGGCACTTGATCTACCATCGCAGGAGCACCTAGATATTAAAAGGGGTGATCTGGATATGGTGAACGGTCTGGATCGGATTTTACTGATTTTCCATGGCGTAAACAAATACAATAACTGTTCACATCCAACCCATGAAACTCTGGTCTTTTCAGATTCTAGAGGCATGGTCCATCCACCGGGAACGACACCTGACTGATAATCTCGACCACAAACGATGGGCCCCACCTGTCGGAATTGGAAACCAGCATGTGCTGTGGAAAGAGAGAGACGCGAGCCGCGTAAAATACAATTGCTATCCAAAGACAGCTTTACTACCAATGAATAAAACCTATTAATGATGGATGCAAACGGACGAAAATGTCCTTGACATCGACAAGTATCCTGGTCCCTGGAAAGATCTTACCCTCAGATTATCTTTTAAACCAGAAAAGCTTTGATACTTTGGCAGACCGTGATGGATGATACGCAGGTACTTAAAAATTGCACATTTGCCATATAAATAGTCAAATTAAACCGTCCAAATAATGTTACTCAGTGTAGGTGTATCATGAACCAATATTAAGCTTATTTGATTATCCAATTATTATATTGGTTGACATTTTTCAGACGGCTAAAAATGAAAATTTTCCATGGTCATATTCAACGAACAAGTGTCTATGAATCAGAGGTTAAGATCATTCAACCAGTCTAATCTTGGGATTGTGACTTAGGCTACAGTGGGCTGCACAATCTAGTCGGTTTTGTTTGAGTTGATATATGACACGTGTGTAATTTCTGAGTGCCTGCGTATCAAGTGGCATACGCAGACTGAGTGTCATACAACTCCTTTTGAGTTAGCGGACGATCTGCGCTTCAATTGACCATGAGGCCCATCTCCTGCATTTCCATCTAATCTTGACGTTTTATTCATGCACTTGCTATTCTCACGCGTGTTTATTTACCAACTCATCTACACGCCATGATGGGACACACGTATGGCATCCGACCCGTACATCAGGCAGGTTCCACAGTATTCCGGGCCTAGAAATTAGGCTTAGCCGTCCATTAGTACATTCATCAACTGAGCCAAGGCCACAGCGAACGGAACACATTGAATTTGGTTTAGCCGTCCATGTGTTTTGGAACTGTGTCAGACATAGTGCATGGACCATCCTGATTTTTCGGCTAGAGAATCTCCGTAAGGGGGACCACCTGACGACATTTTGGATATTTACAACGCGTGCCATTGTGGAACTTTGGCTGGATTGTGCAACGTTCCTAGATATTACCTTTCTCCATCTGATTCCGCTTCCGCTAACGTATGTGGAGTAAGCTCATCTTACAACGTGGTGTTTGGGACCTTATGTGATTTTTTTCATAACATCCAATCCGTTCATCATATGAGCCCCCTCATCTTATTTGTTTATCCAAAAATTCAGATATATCCAATACTTATGTGGACCACACAACATAAAATCAAGCCTAAATCTCTGGCGTGGCCCATCTGAATTTTTTAATGGCCCATTTTTTGGGAGACGAATCACTTAAAGATGTTCTCATATTCTGAATGGATTGGATGAAATGTATAAAACACAGTGGTCCACGTACAATCTGAAAGGTTTTAACGGCAGGCGTCCTATCCCTGCTGTTCCCTGTTATGAGATCCACCTTTGTTTTTTATCCGGTCGATCTATTGAATCCAAGATGAACTTGAAGGGTCTAACCTATGGGCGGAAGGGATGTGGTCCCTACATCACGGTGCGGCCCACACACAGCGTTTTAGGATAGGCTTATTTTACAGAGGGAGCAATCTGTCGAGAAGGAAGGATCATGTAATTCCACCCTTAATAAAAAAAAGAAAAAGAAAAAAGGTCCCGCGTTGAAAAGATGGGATTGTCCCATCTTAAAGCGACTTCGTAAGGGAAATGATTGGCCCACGCCCTCATTACAGCCTTAAAATACTGCATCAGACAGCCGCTCTTTCAGTGGGCCCTACACGCCTTGATAATGTGGATTGTTGAATGCAAAAGGCACTCGTGACTCGACCGTAGCCACTTGCTCCTTAGCTGGCAATTCAAATCTCCAGGCACAATCTTATTTGATGGGCGCGGATTAGGTGTTACCCGGCTAACACGTCAGTGGGTGTTACCCTGACCGTGGGGCCCACCTTGATGAATTTTGTATATATCCATGCCGTCTATTCGTTTTTCCAGATAATTTTAATCCGTGGTTTCAAAATTCAAGTAGAGAAAAATCTCAGGTGGACCACACTACGGGAGTCAGTGGTGAATGAATGCTTACTAATAAAAAGTACCTAGAGCTCACCTTAATGTTTATTTGTCATCCAACCTGTTTGTAAAGTCAAACATACCTGCGTGAAGGGAAAATACAAAGATCAGATTTATCCAATACTTTTATAACCTATAATAAGGTTTTAATGGTCAGTCACCATTAATTTCTAGTGGTGTGGTCCACCTGAGATTTTGATGTTCTTAATTTTTGAAATCAAGAACTAAAATGAGATGAAAAAACGGATGGACAGTTGGATATGAAACACATTCATCAAGATGGGCCCCATACGGTCTGGGTAACACCTACTAAGGTGTTACCGGGGCAAGTACACCAAGTCCGCTCCCTATTTGATGAAAATCACATTATCCGTACGTGCGGGGCCACTTTCCATAGACGCGAATTTGCGATTACGACGGCACTTTGAAGGGAGTCTGTGCAACAAAAAGCTACATTGGTCCAGCATAATATCCATGTGACATCCAGTCCGTCAACCTGCTGGGAGAGCTCTTACTATGCGGACGCGGATTAGGTGGTGTTGCCCAGGCCACCCACAGCGGGAATGTGAGGATGTGTTGGACGCTGCTGAGGCTCACCTTGATGTATATGTTTTATATTCACACGGTCCATCCATTGTGTAGTCCACATATGTTTTGGATCTCCCTCACTTTTGAGCTCATATGGTAAAATGATACCAAAAATGGATGGACGGTGGGGATAAAACCTATACGTGGCGTTGCTCACTCAAAGCTCCTGCCAGTTCAAGAGAGGGGCATTGAGTGGCCACCGTGATGTATGGTTCTTATCCACACCGTCCATCCATTTTTTCATATCATTTTAAGATATGATTTCAAAAATGAGGCAGATACAAGGTTTAAGTGGACCACACCACAAGAAGCAGTTGTGATAATGATTATCACCGTTGAAACTTTTGTAAGGCCAACCGTGATGTTTATTTGCCATCCAACCTATTCATAAAGTTATGAAAACCTGATGGATGAAGAGAAAACACAAATATCAGCTCCATCCAAAACTTATATCCTTCAAGAAGTTTTCAATGGTAAGAGTTTAATCCCCATTGTGTAGTCCACATATGTCTTGGATCTACTTTAATTTCGGACTTATATACTAAAAAGATACGAAAAAATGAATGGACGACGTGGATAAGACCCATACACCACGGTAGCCAGTCAAAGCTTCTACCAGTTCCCAGCTGCAGACCGGCGGGGGTAGGACGCAATCCGCGTCCCTTCCTAGGGCTCACCACGCCACCGCCCGCCCACTTGCTGGGGGTGATGTGTGCAACGCCACTTGATCCGCGTTCTTCCTATGTCGACGAGGCAGCTTTGGTGGATCCTAAACTGTGGAACCTACGGGCTTATTTTTAGCACACAAGCCTAAAAACGCAGCAGATCCAAATAGCAGGTGGACCCACCACTTGAAAATTGGTGATTGACTATTAAAAACTTCATGTGGGTTACAAAAGTCTCGGATCAAACTAACATTTATGTGGCCCGTTTATCTAGATCTTTGTGACCTTACCAATGGGTTGGATAGCATATAAACGTCCCGGTGGTCCATAAGAAAATTTTAGTTGTGGCCGTTCAATTAACACTGTTTCTTGTAGTGTGATCCACCTGAGATTTGGATCTGCTGCGTTTTGAGGTTCATGCCTTAAAATGAGCTGGAGAAACGGATGTACGGCGTGGCTATGAGATAAATACATCACGGTGGCCCCACAGTCAGGGATGGGGATTCACATAAGCGAGGAGCTGATACCTTACCACTTGGGGCACGGATTTGGTACTACCCCAGGGCCTACATGTCAGAGGATTTGTAGCGGGCCCAACGTGATGTATATGTTTTGTCCACGCTGTCCATTCATTTCTACAAATCATTTTGGGGCATGAGCCTAAAGGGAGGCAGATTGAAGGCTCAACTGGGCCACACCACGGGAAGAAATGATGTTTAATTCCTATGGTTGAAAACTTTCTAGGGCCCACCGAGATGTTTATTTGCCATCCAACCTGTTAAGGAAGTCACATAGACCTTTACGAAGGAAAAACATAAATATCAGCTTGATCCAAAACTTCTGCACCCTTCAAGATGTTTTCAATGGCAAGCTTTCAATACCTACTATTTCCTGTGGTGTGGTCCACCTGAGCTTCAATCTGCCTCCTTTTGAGGGTCGTGCCATAAAATGATCTATGTCAAAATGAAGGGAAGGCGTGGATAAAATATATACATCATGGTGGACCCACAAAGGCCCTCACAGGACCTTCCGTTCCGGTTCGGTTAGGTCCCGGTGGGGGTAGTACCTACCCTACCATGCAAGTTCAAAAATCAGGAAATTATAAGGCCACACCAGAGAAAACAGAGGAGATGGGAACGTCCACCATTGAAAGCTTATTGGGCCCACTGAAAGAGACATTAATCCTAGCCATCCATCCAGTGCTACCTACCATGGAGGGCCTATGTGATGGAGAGCGGGCCGGAGACAATTTCACAGCCAAGATGGATAAGAAAAGGCCTGGTCGACGAGAGAAGTGATCCAGACCGTCGGACCTTAGATCGGGCATATCTCCCTATTCGGAATGAGTTATCAAGCATAAATTATATGATTTTGGGATAGAACTAACTACTTTGACCAACCGACCTGCTACGCCGGATTACGCAAGTCGGATTTGCGAAATACCGTATCAACTATCGTTTCTTTATTTTAATTTGGTTTTTACTATAAATATTCATTTTTAGTTTGATCATAACTCTTCGTACGTTTGTTTTTACTATAAATACTCATTTTTAGTTTGATTATAACCCTTCATACTTTATGCTTTTGGAGCTGTGTCCAGCATGAAAAGTAAACAAAGTATTTAGGAGAACAGCTTGGTATAGGACACTTATTATTTTTGGCCAAAAACCTCGTACATGACCCTCTATAAATAATAAGTTTACTATTTATAGTAAGTTACGAATATTAGGAGTTTTAGTTGTAATTTGCTTAGGATTTCTCTCTCATTGCTTGGTAACCCTATTTAAAGGGTTGTGAACTCGATTATTTCATTCATTCATCAAATTTCAAATTCATTAGAATTTATTTATAATTTTTTTGCTTTCTTTTATCGGGATTCGGAGTAGTATTCTTGAGGAAGACGGTGATCGACCTCATCACATTCATCCCTGCGTCGCTATGTTTCAAATATAGCGCATACTGGATAATCCTATCCTTCTGCACTTTCCTGACTTGAATGCTGAACGTTAACTACTTTTGTTGATGACCATCTTCCCTTGTAGGATGGCCGTTCTCCATGTTCTTTGGATGTGATCTATTGAGTGAACGGTCTGAATTTAATGAAGTTCAAGGATCAGACAGGCCAGCTCAACTGGCAGTGGAGACAGTTGAACCTCATGTAGTATGGATCACCTAACGGAGGGCCCCACCTATTTTTTAAAATGCAGCACCAGGCAAAGCATTGCACATTTCATCTTTTGTATTGTGTGCTGTCCCTCACAGAAAGATTACACTAACAATCTGATGATCAGGACCGTTTAGTTTGTAGGTCCCGTGTGTAAACCATTGGTAGACCTCCATCCACTTGATGGAGAGGTTTGCTAATGCCTCTCATGCGAAACACGTGTAGGCCTACGGAAGCACGAATACGTCAACGGAAGCGGATTGCGTCCTGCCCCTGCCTATACCGAATCGGTCCAGGCAATCTGTGGGCCTACCGTTATAGGTTTTATCCATGCTATTCATCCATTTTTAGACAGCATTTGAGGGAACGGGCTCAAAAAATGAGGCAGATCCAAGACTTAAGTGGACCACAAATTGAGGATTAAACGCCCACCATTAAAAACTCTTTGAGACCGTGGAAGTTTTGGATCGAGCTTACATATGCATTCTCTCTTCATCCGGGTTGTTGTGACCTTATGAACAGGTTGGATGCCAAATAAACATCACGTTGCTGCTTAAAAGGTTTCAATGGTTGATGTCATTACCACCACCTTGTTTGAAATATCTTCGATGTTATCATTATCCATAGCTTGGCGAAACCATGGCACTGGTACACATGCCGATATCATCAGTAGTACTAGAAATTCCAAGCATCAACAATGTATTGCTAAGTACCACCCATGAATTGATATCACCAATATATATTTTCCATTGTGTAATTATAGGCATCGCTTGTATTGCTTATGGATCAATATCACCAATGTATCACCAATATTTTTTATTGTGTAAATTCTAAGTGACACTTGTATCATAAGTACATCGGCTATATTTCAATAATATCACCAACATAAAGATATCACAAAAAGTTTGTTTATTAAAAAAATTTATTTCAAATTTTCTTACGAGCGATTGTCATATGCAGTTTTTTATTTGTCATTGATATAATATTGATAATATCTTAATATTATCATTATCACAACATACACAGTATTAAGACCACAATCTTTTGTTTCCATTTTTGTTGTTGATAAGTTCTTTATAAAATACCGTTGTCGATATTCTGCAATTTCAATCAATGTTTGAATGGAAGGTTAGATGGATGATTGGATGGTTGAATGGAATGGATGGGATGGTTAGATTGTTTCATACGATGACACATGCTTTTAAACCCCTATTAAATGGAAACTTATTGTATATGCCTTCTTTTTGGAAATTTTTTATTATTAAATATGCAAATATATGTATTTTAGCATTTTTTGAAGTTTCATTGTAATTTCTATCATTTTTTTTTCATTTTTCTTGCATTTCTGGTTATCAGTGATATTATCGGTAATATTGATATTATTTTCATATCTCTAACCAGTGAAACTTATAGTGATACCGATACTTCAAATATTGATCACTACTACTTCCTTTGGTGTGATCTATTTGATCATTGGATCTACCTCATTTTTGGGCTTAGATCCTAAATGATCTGAAAAAAAAATAAAAAAAAATAAATGACACGGATAAAACCTATAAATCATTATGGACCTCACAGAGCCCCTGCCTGGACCAATTTACATCCACGGATGGGCAGGAGGCAATCTGCTTTCCAAGCCAATGCCTAGATAGGAAGCACATTTGCGTTTGGGTAACATTGAAGCCATGAATCCAGTCCGTCCATCTTTTCTGATGCCCTTGTCGAAAAATCAAGCAAATCGCAATCATTAGATGGCCATGGCGTAGAAAATAGATGAATGGCTAAGAGATATTGTTACAACCCAAATTTCAGGTGCTTTGCGTATACTTCGGATCCGAGATTCATGTCATGACCTGTATTCTAAGTGTACTCAAACTATTAGATATGCTTACACAAATTCACCTAGCTAATAGTTCTACCATAGATTTAAGTTCTACTCATACTTAGCCGCATCTAATGAATAAGAAATCGACCGACCATGTACTCCGGTTCTTGAGCCACCGGCTCACCCTCAATCAATATGATTTTACATCAATACAATGTAAGTGGTCAGGCCTAGTGAGAAGTCCCGACATGGTTCTTCACATCAAATTAAAATAGAATACCAATAATCATATACAATATCAATATCATTTTAGAAAAAAAAATATAAATATTATGCAATGCATGAATGCATTAAGTGGGAATCCATTCACTTGCATGAGTTAGAAACTCATCAACCTACATTTGCCCCTAGCAGGCTTGTACCATTTGGTAGACATGGGTAAGGCTTGCATCTACTCCTTTGAGTAGGCTTCCACTAATATAATGGACTTCTAGTAACGATTCTATCAGATATACCATCCAAAAATAATTCCGAAGAATTAAACACGTGTTGTACATGCAAGTGATTAATGCATAAGCATATCTCGTCGTGAAATCATGCGTTGTATAGATCATTCCAATTTTCATATTTGAATCAACACAGTCTCATACTATCCAGTGATATCAGTATCATTCAATTCATGTCCAATTACTAATTCAGCATATAGATTGCATCAATACAATAAATCAGATAATTGATTATGCTAACATATTAATCAAACTATATCATGATTACTATATAAATAAAGAAATCACACGTTCATCCAAATCAAATGAGAGTACATCATAGTAAGTATACAACATATCAAACAATTAATCTATTTTAACTTGATAAATGGGAAACACATCGAAATCACTCACATTGATGTAGTAGAAATGATTCCGTAAACTAATATTTTGATTTGGATTAGAATTTCCTAAAATCACTTAAATGAAAATTATTTTTTAAAAATCTTGTTAGTTCACATGGTGGGGCCCACATTTGATTGATCTAAATCTATTTAAGATATCTCATTTAAATAAATTAGAAAATAATATTTCAAACATTAAGGTGTTGTTAGAATTAGCCCCTTGGAATTTCTACAGATTCAGAATGTTTTTAGTAACAATCCTGAAAGCTGAATTTTCTGACAGTTCAGGTGGCATTTTGTAATATTCTGTAATATTATGCCAGAATCTCTTGACTTTGTGATATATATATATTAACACTGAAATTTCAAAAATTTTAATTACCTTTGGTAGATGGATCAAGGCTAACCATTGATTGTTACTTGATCAATTGTAAGGGACAATCAATGATCATCTTGATCCGACCATTCATACATTAATTAATTGCAATTCTTAATGATCACATTAATTAGTCAATACAAACCACCAGATGGTTAGATCGATCATCAAACCCGGATATCATTATCATCAGATATCCGAATTTTGATAGTCGGTCCATATCGAGTTAGATCTTAACCATATAATGGTTTCACATAATGAATCAACATATGATTCATTATCTACCATTTCTTCAGATCGATGTGGCCTATCCAATTATCCAATCAGATTGGAATTTAGGATTTTAATTTATTTTATTCTTAAGAATCTAATGAATAATGATGATTTAATTACACATTTCAGATTATGTCATATAATTATCTGTGCTAAGTTGTAGCTTGCGTAAAGAATTAATCTTCTAGTATTAATTCAATTTCCTTATATTAAGGATGAATCTTGATAAATTTATGATCAGTACAGTCCATTGAGGTGTCAAATAGATCTAATTCTTAAAATTATTATATAATTATGTTTTAGAAAAGTCATGAACTGTACAAATCATATTGATCGTTGTCTATCATGGAAAAATTCCCACCTTCTGAACATCAACCCTAAAGTCATGCACATCAATGTATCTTTCCACATGGATGAATTAGACTTATAAATGGATGTTTAATTGATCAAATCCATCTAATATGTATGTCAATGCCAAATTAACTACTACAAAAATAAAATAATATTATGTTAACTTGAATATAAAAATTCTAAAAACCTCATTCCCACTTTCTCTTTCATTCTTTTTTCTATGAGTTTTTTATTATTATTATTAGTTTTAATAGGATTCTCGCTCTCACATGCTCCCTTTTGAAGAGAGAGGGTTCGTTGGGAGATTACGATATTATATGATGGAGAGTGGATAAAGATAGATAAGAGGAAGGATAAGATGAGATCGGTGGATCTCTCTATCACTCAAAATAAAATTAAAAATTTTAAAATTTAAATTTATTTTAAAAAAATGTGAGCGTTACAATTATGTCATTCACCTTTCTAGCACATGTGGTAGCATGTAGAGGCACTGCCTACATACGTTGGAACAATCTCACGCATGCTAGACAAGTAAACCTCACTCCGTTCGTTATTATTTTCTGAAGCCTAATTCTTCTTAGTTCTACTAACATCATGTGATTATTGTCTTTTTACTTGTGCGTCATCCATGGCCACCGGATGGATGATTGAATTGGATTTGAGATTTTTGATTGATGTGTGACACATATGAGCTATTTAGATGCAAGTTGTGTTATGCATGATCTATATGTGACAAATAGCTTATGTTACAAGGTTTGTCAAATTCATTTATGCACGAGAAAAAATAACATACTAAAGTTATACCATAAAGTAAGAAAATGTCTTTATTAAAAATGTATATAAATGTGAAAAAATACCATTATGATTCAGCACATGGGAAACAAAATGTTCTATATATGCACATGAATTATATATGTTAAATGTGTCACACTAATGATTATTTAGGTTCGGACTTGAATTTCCTGTTAAAGTCTTTCGCAGGAGGTTCCTGCACTAAGAAGCTAGATAGGGCCCACCATGATGTTTGTGAGAAATCCACCATGTCCATCTACTTTTCAAGCTCATTTTAGAACATGTGACCAAAAAATGAGACGGATCCAAAACTCAAGTGGGCCACATTAGAGCAAATAGTGGCAATTTAATGACCATCATTGAAACATTTGTATGGCCATAAAAGTTTTGCATTAGGGTACAGTTTTTGTGTTCTTACTCCATCCCAATGAAAATGACTTTATAAATGGTTTGGATGGCATATAAACATCAAGGTGAAGCTTAGGAAGGATTCAATGAAATACATTTCTTTTTCCAATTTTCCTTCTTGTATATATGGCCTACTAAGTTTTGGAATTGTCTCATTTTTTGTTGCATATCTTAAAATGAGTTGAAAAAATGGATGGACAGAGTGGATTTCTCACAAACATCACAATAAGCTTCACCTATCATCCCAGCACAGGAACTTTATTTAAAAGCCAAAATTAATATCCTTCGTGTTCAAACACTTCATGTATTGCATATGATATCATCAATCTTCAAGTGTCAGCCACGTGCCATTAGGCACTAATTATCTTTAATTTCCCACACAATAGAAATGTTACATATACTATTAAGTTATAATTATTTTTAATTATCCACATCTGCTACATTCCATCTTTATTCTTTATATTTAACAAAATAAAATAAAATAAATGGTACATGGCATATAAAAATTTAGAAATACAATAAAGACATTACACATAACAAAGTGATGTCTCAATCAATACTATCTATGGACGGAAATTAGTACAAGGTACACATTTACAACAATTAAGGCACCCTAAATAGTGTAGAAAAATGGTTAATGGTCAACATCTATTGATTCTTACAAGTGGGACAATATTGGGTGATCCTGATTGATTCTGCCACGTGTTGCTATTGATGGACTATTACTTAAGACTGCCTCTACATCTTAACATTTCGATTTGGTGACCCAAAAATGACGGCTAGGAAGAGAAATACAAAAGAGATCCACATTCAACCAAAAAGATCCTATTAGTGGTAGACAGGATCTTCCGATTTGGCAATTTTTGTGCATACACTCCATCCATATTGAGAAGCAACGGATTAATGGTGTAGATTGTAGACCATCTGTCTCATTTATCAAAGGGTTGTGATTCAATGAGGGCCCCTGATGTGAGGGGGTGGAACATGTATTTGAGTCTACGTCAACGGCACATGTTCTAAAGATTTGGGCCATTCATCAAATTGGGTATGCCGTGAAAATGCCATGTGTCAAGATCAGGGTAGTATAATCATTGAGTCACAAATGTACATTGAATTTGGTAGTTGGACAAACTGGGACTTTCTTCTAACTGTCCATTTGCCTCAAAGGGTACTTCATATGGTGTAGATCTCTAAATGTGTGTCATCCACCAGGATCTCTAACACGTAGAGCTGGGCATGTCTAACTCGATCCTATAAATTAGACCCGATCCGATCTGACTCGTTCCGAACTGAACCGATGTGATCGAATCAGTGCAGATTGAGTAGGGCCATTTAGATCCGACAGTTTTTTGGATCGAGATTGGGTCGTGGTCAATTCGGAGCGATCCGATCCGAAAACCTAATCCGAATGGATCAGGACCAATTCGATCTGACCCCATCCGGAGTGATTCTTATCAATACTTCTGCTTTTTCCTGTGGTATGGTCCACTTGAGCTTTGGATATGCATCAATTTTGGGCTCAACTACTAAAATGATTTGGAAAAATGAATGGACGGCGTGGATAAACCACATGCATTCACAGTGGGCCTCAACAGAGTTTACTTAGTACGATAAAAGACCCCATCTATATAGCTGTTGTAGATCCGTGTCGTGCGAAGACGGAAGACGAATACTGACAGTGATGTATTTATTCAAAGGAGATCAAAGTTATATGGGCCCCACAGTGATGTATTTATTATATCTATACTGTTCATATTTTTTTAAAGAAAATTATAGAGCATCATCCAAAAAATGAATCATATCCAAAGATCATCTAGACCACACCACAAATAGCAGCAAAGATAATAATTTTCACCGTTAAACAATTCGTAGGGCCCACCATAACATTTATTTTCCATCCAATTTGTTCATAAGGTCACAAAGACTTGAATTAAGGGGAAAAACAAATTTCAAATTGATCCAAAACTGTTGTGACCCCAAAAAGGGTTTTAATGGTAGACATTCAATGCCCACTGCTTTTTTCAGTGTGGTCCACTTGATAGTTAGATCTATCTTATTTTTCATCTCAAGCCTCAAGATGAGCTTGCCAAATGGATGGACGGTTTGGATATAACACATACCCCATGATCAGACCCACAGAATTTGCTAACGTCAATACAGCAATGCATGTCACTACACTTTCATCTTCTGTGCACAACACTTCAACTACACAGCGGCGCTTACATGCACAGCACGTCAACACAGCTGTGTAGACATGTGTCGTGTAAAGATGAGAGAAGAGCGCCTCGAGCTCCAAGTTGTACGAACGGCTTAAATGAAATCAAAATTACATAGGACTCACAATGATGTATTTATTATATCCATATCGTTTATCCATTTTTTGTGATCATTTTAAAGTATTTGAAAAAGAAAAAAAGAATCATATCTTAAGCTCAAATGGACCACACCGAAAATAGCAACGAGGGTAATGATTTTCACCATTAAAAAATTTGCTCTAAATCGTACCCAACCCGATCCGACTCGGATCGGGTCAGGCCAACCGTGCATTGGATCGGTTCGAGTCAGATATCCCAGACTCGGTTCCGGATAGGATCGAGTTCGAGTCAGCCCATGTAGATTTCAGACCACATCGAGTTGAACCCAATCGGATCTGATTGGGTCCGATGCCAGCTCTACTAACACGTTCCCTCCCTCACACGAGGGCTGCTCATCAAATCACAACCGTCATCAGGAGATTGAAAATCCGTATGCATAGGGCAACGGTCTACAACGCACCGGACCGTAAACAGGCTATTCACGGTCTATACATCTGGTCGGCTAAGGTGGGCCCCACCTTGATGTTTATGTGAATTTAACTCCGTACATCAGATGTTTTATCCCAATTTAGGAATAAGGCCTAAAAATTAGTTCCATTCATGATTTAGGTAGGCCACACTAGGGAAAACAATTTAGAGGGTGAGTGTCGCCCTTCATTGTTTTCAATCGTGAGGTCCACCTGAAACATGGATGAAGCTGGTTTTTCTGATACTAGCGTAAAATCGGGTCACTCACGTAATGGACTGAGTGGATTTTAACAATACATGATAATGGTCCCACCCCAACTGGACTATCCCTTATCTGAATTAGTGGATTCTGTACTGAGGCGCTCACCACACTTTACCATGGTGTGAAGACTCTGTGGGGCCATCATAACGTATGTATTTTATCCACGCCATTCATCGGTTTTTCCAGCTCATTTTAGGATATTAAACGAAAATCGAAGTGTATCCAAATATCAAGTGGACCACACTATGAGAAAGAGTGAAAATTGAATGCCTACCATTGAAAAATTCCTGAGGGCCACAGAAATTTTGGATTAAGATTTTTTTTTTTTTTTTTTTTTTCTTTCATCTGGGCCTGTGTGACCTTATGAACAGTTTGGAAGACAAATAAACATTTATTCCCTAGGATGGTTTCCATGGTGGTTGTTTATCCCCACTGTTTTCCGTGGGGTGGTCCACTTGAGCTTTGTATATACTTCGATTTTGATCTCATAACTTTTAAAATGACCTCTGAAAACGGATGGATGGTGTGGATAAAACATATACATCATGGTGGCCCCCACAAAGGATTCACGCCACGTTACCGTTGTGAGCTCCTCAGTGCACGATTCGTCGCGCCCCAGGAGACGGCTGCGTTAGGCCCCACCATGAGGTGTATGTGAAATCCACTCCGACTATGAGGTGTGTGGTGACCATTTGGCCATAGGTCTAAACTATCAGCTGCATCAAAAATTCAAGTGGGCCACATGAGTGAAAAGAGTACTGAGGATGCCCGCCATCCAAATTGTTTCACTTCATATGGCCATATAAATCAGATATGGGCCTAACTTTTTATACCTATACTTGAATTTTTAAGAGACAACCAATGGTTGAAGTTTCACATAAACATCATGACGTGCCTCATAAAAATAAGGGTAGGCATCCAATTCCCATTGCTTCTCTTTGTGTGGCCCACCAAAATCACAAGTTCATCAGGTTTTAAGCTTTATGGATAAATTTCCATCATGTACTTAATGGTTGGAGTGGATTCTATGTGCAAATTATGGTGAGCTCACCTATAAACTGAGCCCACTCACTTGTCCTGCACAAAGGTTCCTATCTCTCCCCACACACACACACATATATATAGCCAAATGCTCGCACCAATTTTCACTGAACTTGCGAACTTGTTTGATAACTCATCGTACCTAATGTGACTCCAAAATTTGAATAGTCCATGTGAAGCTTGAAGTAACACCTCTTGAAACCTTTGGCCAAATTTTTACTTTGATCCAAAACTTTGGTGGGCCATAAAAAATGAAATTAGTTTTCTCTCTTGATTTGTATATCTCTTTACTAAGGCTCACCAGAATTTATGTATGTGTGTGGGCACATCAATTCTCAGGAGTTCTCGTGAAAACCTTTTGAGAACTCATTTTCATGGATATGAGCTTGAAATTTGAACCATTCACCCGAGTTCTTGTGAGAACTTTTTGAGAACTCATTTTCGGAGATATGAGCTTGAAATTTGAACCATCCACCTAATGCAATACCCCATGACACCCCTCGGGAACAACTTTTACCTTGATCCAAAATTTTAGTGGGCCATGACAAAAGAGAGAAGGAAATCAAGGGAAGAAACTATTTCCTTTTTTCATGGCCCACCAAAGTTTTAGATCAAGGTAAAAGTTGGGCCTTGATGGTTTCATGGGGTGCCGCATACAATTCAAATTTTGAGCTCATATCCCTTAAAATGAGTTCTAAAAAAGCCCTTGAGAGCTGATGCACAGCTGAACATTCTTATCTATATATGCATAAGGCATATGTCTAAAATCGCACTAACCAAGCAATCCAAACAATTGAGTTAATATTGTTTTATCGGGCAATTCTTTTTTATAATATTCAATTCTAATTGGATAGTGATTTGAACTAGCATGTGTACATTTAAAAAGTCATCAAATTTTTTGAATGATGCAAAACTAACATAGGAGCCTAGCACTCTAGCTTCTTCTTCTTCTTCTTCTTCTTCTTTTTCTTTCTTTTTAAAAAATTATTATGAGGGGAAAGTGAGAGTGTTCCACCAAGGGTGTGAGTAAGCTGAGTTGACCTGATGGGTCATTGAACTTGACCCAAAAATTAAATGTGTCTGGATCAAAATTTTGGCCCCTAGGGAGTCTAGGTCTAAAAGTTTTGACTTGCTTACTGTGAATTGCTTACTGAATGGGTTAGGTTTTGGATATCCCAAAATTAATTCAATTAGACTTGGACTTGTTGCCAATTTTTAAACGGTCCAATTTGGGCAAATTACAAACTCGACTTGACATAGACCTAGGCATGACCCATACAAAAGAAAGTTGCTAATTACTACAAATCTATGGAGAATTGGAAATAAAAAATAAAAAATAAATAAATAAATAAATATATAACTGTCTGTACTTGTTATAAGTTCAATAAGACAAAATAAGAATTGAAATGTTTGTGTGTATGGGTGTAAGATCATGGGATTGAATGCCTAGCATGTCACACGTTAGTAGGAAAGAAATGGATGGGGATCATTGTATGCATCATTTCTCATCTACCAAGCGGGTGGACAAAAGGAAATAAAAAATTAATAAGACCACCCCAAGGATTGCCATTGCTGGGTAGTTGCTTATGTGAGTTAGGTCTTTAAGAACTCCAATGAACACTTGTACGAGATGCATATCACATAGGGATCATCATGGGAATGCCTTGGCCGGACGTGGACCTAATCCCTTAAATAACTTGGTCAGCTTGTTTTCACTTGGACTCTACCTCGACCTGACCCATAATTTAATAAGTTGGAGCTCAGTCAAAATGTAAACCTAACCATTAATAAAATTAGTCAGCTGATCCTTGACCCTCCTTAACTGACCTGGCTTTGACTCCACCTATTTGCACCATAGTTCTACCATGGTTAAAAGACTTGATAACTAGAAATGATTCGTCTGGCCCTAAGTGTCAGTAGTGCTCATGTGAGGATGTGAGCTAAAAAATTAGAGCCCATGGAAGTTTTAAATCAGCATGATGTTTCTATTTTTTTCTTTATTCATATAGGAATGACCTTATTAATGGGTCATATGGCATATAAATGTTGGAGATTATTATTATAATGGGCCATGCATGGCATTCACGTCCATGCCAGGATGTGGACCGTTTGGATTGAATAAATAAGTGTCTGGTGGAGGCCATAAAGATATGGCACACACTACTTATATTTAGATCTCAAAATACGAGAATTCTCTTTTGTTAAAGAGGTAGAGAGCAACCAAGGGATCCTCCCTTGCAAGAAGAGGCATGGGATGAAATCAATACGGTCTAATTCGAAGATGGGAATGGTTCCACCACCCATTGACACTATAAATTAAGGGTCCCAGTCCCCTCTTCGATCAATCGTCTCAAGGCATTAAATCCCATCAATTGAAGGGTGAGATGAAGTGAAAAGCAGGCAACAATCATCCACTCCAATTACCTTCGTCGCAGAAACAATGAGAAATAAGAGCGTCCCTCATGCTCAATACACGGTGCTCATATTGGAAAAATAGATTAAACACGGTATCAGAGCTCATCCATCATAACTAATCGACATTTTTGCCATGGCTTTTATTGAAAATATCAATATCCGATAGAACAATGTCACATTTAGATTCAGTAGCTGTCGACATCGTCAACTATAGCACCTATGTTCATGGTCGACCAATGTTGGGTTATGTGAAATTCTCTCCCTTAATGTTTTTGCATATCACCTGAATTCCAGCAAGATCGGTGACGTCATGTAATAATCGTGGTAGTGCTGATGTTGTTTCAATCAAATCTGGAGCATGATTAATAATTTTTTAAATTTTTATTGGGCTTGTGTTTTCTTTCGTAGGCCTGGATGGTTTATGTGATAATTTAGCACGGGCCTGTCTCAATCCAAATTCATGAGCAGAGTCCCAATCATATAATCATCTCATATTACAATTGGACGATAATGGTGATGGATAACTACTGTCAAATGGCCAGCACGGATATGAGAAAAAGAGTTATTTTTTTCCATTGTTATGATGGTTAGCCTAAGTGTGTGTGTGTGTGTGTGTGTGTGTGTGTGTGTATATGAAAGCTCTTGACTATGCTTTTCTTTTACTTGATCATATTTATGTGACATTACATAAATTCAACCTGTACATTACAACCATATATACATCCCAATATGACAGATCATGTATGTGAGATCTAAGCTTTCTAGATGGACCACACATTTTAGATGTGCCATGCTAGGCATGATCACTTTGGGTCCCACCTCATAATGGCCTTGATACGCTACAAGACAAATAAAAGTTTGAAATATTTATTTTATTTTCCTCGCCACAATTTGTGTTGTATGGTGGTGCCCTTTTCTAGCCATGGAAGAGCAACTACTAGTGTTGTCATTGCTAACATTGTTGTTAGTTGAATGGGGAAAGCTAATGGTGGTGACAGGTGGTCCAATCTGGTGGCCCCCAAGTTTAAATTCTCTTTGCAAACATTCATGTTGATCCAACCATTACATGAGCCACAATGCATCCTATTGTTCATGTATGGACCAGCCTAATTTTGGACAGTATCATCAATTGTTAGAAAAAATAGGTTGGATATACTGAAAAATAAAAATGAAATAAAATAAATTTTAATTTCTTCGTTTCACTAGGCTGAATCACGTAAAATGATATAGTGTCCTTAAAGCGTGATTCGTCCCCTCATCATGGGTTATTGGCGAATTGCTTCCAGGATAAGACTAGTTTGTCTGGATCCGGCGTGCAGCAATCACGATGGGTCCACTTAGGAACAATTCAACACAGCAGATCATATGGCAGAATCAAACTATGGATGTATATTAATTGAATTCTTAAATGAAAAGCTATCTGGAGAATCTGATGGATGGGAGAGATTTGAGTTCGAGTTGATGATGTTTGGACTGGAATGGTCTAATTTATATAGGCACCAGGGAGTGGACTGTTACTAGGTGGCCATTAATGGTTCAGAATGTTTGAAAAATGTTTCTGACTGTTGATCATTAATTTGCAAAGTGCGCCAACTAGCGCTACTACAGCTACATTGCCTGTGCCTGTGCCCGAGCACGCGTGCGTTCCAGGTAAGAATACTACACACACATCCACATATAAACCCAAAAACTTCTTCTATCATTTTCGATGTGGGACAAAAGCACACACCGCACTTTTTATTTGAAAAATCCCAAAAATCGTTTTGACGTAAAATCCTGAAAATTTGAAATTTTGAATTATTTTTCAAAAAACCACCGATTTCAACAATCCGCCATTTGTTTTTTTAAAATAATAGAAAGATATATCTGCCAGAGATAGAGGAATAGTTATTATGCATATAGAAAGATATCTTGCGATTTGAATCTTTCTTTAGTATAAATATTTTAAAGTTATTTCGAAATTTCTGGTTGTCACAGTATTGAACTGGTTATTCCTTAATGACATAACCAAAAATACTGTTGGGGCACAAAAAATACATGAGTTGATAGGAGTTTGGTTTGTTGCGCATCAAGGATCCAAGATAGGCAGCCCTGCCCATTACACGGCCCTCTCTCTATTATCCCTCTTTGGAAAATCTACTACGATGAATAATGTAGGATGCATAGTAGCGCTAGATGAATAGTAGCATGGATGAATATTATTGTGGGATGAATAATAGCGCGAATGAATAGTAGCCTAGACGAATAGTGTTGTGAGGAAGTAGCAGAGTTGCGCAGACCCACACAATTCATCATAGTTGCGGGAGTCCGCGCAACTAATAATTGTGATATTTGAGAAATTGGACCCAGAGAATACGGAGTGGGCCACATGGCACAATATTCGAGGGTTCACACGTGCATAAGCCTATAAATACCCTCTCCCCCTCTCATTTGAAGGATTAAAAGTTTTAAAGAGGTGTCAAGAGTAGAGTGAGAGAGAGAGAAGAGAAGATGAGTTGTGTGGACCCATGATACTCAAAATCTGTTATAAAGACCCACGCAGCTCAAGATGAGTTATATGGACCCGCGCAACTTGATATGAGTACTAAAGATGGGTTGTGCGAACCAGCGCAACTCAAAATAAGTTGTGCGGACCCGCGCAACTAAAGATGAATTGCGCGAACTCGAGTGAGTTATGCGCCTCTATGCAACATGAGCTTTGTTGTGCGAAGCAGTTTTGTGGGTTCTCTCCACACTTTATCTTCTGAAGAATACACTTCTTGTATATTGGTTTAAAGCAAGGATTTTGGATCCGCACAACTCCTCTATCGCTACGACGAATGAAAACACATCAAAATGCTGCCAAAATTGCCATTGAACTGCTTCTCCTTTCAAGCTTGCACTAATTCTTTATACTTTATTTCAGAATCAAGGGAGATACGAGAATGTAATTGAAACTCAGAATTAATAAAATCTATAATGATGAATATTCTTCTATTTTCTTTGTTATTATTGAATAATAATTCCTCAAACGAAATATTTTTCATTTCTTGTTGAAACAAATACTACACACGTAATAGCTTCTGCGTTATGTGTTCTTTTATATTACTCATTTAGCACTTTTAATGGTCGTATACTTATCCTGTTTCATGAACAATCCCAAGATAACTCTAACTCTCATGAGAAGCGGCACCACTTCTATGTTCATATAGGTGAAATCCTTTCAGTATTTCCGTTACATAAACACTTGTCTTATTTGACTGGATTTCATTAAAAGTTCTAAGACTTAACTCTCTTTTTATAACGGCTAGCACTTTCATCCTGGATGAGGTTATTTAGATTTAATGCTGAAGCTTTTCACTTATTAATGACTTGTTATTACCCATTGAACTCAATATTTAGAGATTTTCTAAGTTTGGGTTGGGTTTTTATCACTAGTGGAACTTTGATTAATGAGTTTCAACCCCATCCCTTTAAATGTTGCCATTACTACCTTTCTCGTCAGAGGTTTAATAAAGGGATCAACCAAGTCATTACTTGACTTCACAAATGAGATCACAATGATTCCATCCTGAATCAATTGTCTTATATAATTATGTTTCAAACTTATGTGTCTGGACTTTCTATTATAGGTACCATTGCAGGCTCTCTCTAGAGTGGCTTCACTATTGCAATGAAGTGAAACAGCCGGTATAGGCTTTGCATAGAATGAGATTTCTAATAGAAGATCCCTTAACCACTCAGCATCTTTACCTATTGCAGCTAAAACTATGAACTCGGATTCCATTGTTGAGTGTGCTATACAAGTTTGTTTCTTGGATCCCTAAGATACAGCTGCACCTCTTGAGGTGAATATCCATCCTCTAGTGGACTTGTTGTCTCCTGCATCGATATCCAACTTACATCGATATATCCTTCCAATATTGCCAGAAATTTCGAGTAAAATAGCCCTAGTTCTTTGATTTCTTTTAGATAACCTAGAACTCTACGTATATCTTTTCATTGTTTAATATTTGGATTACTAGTAAACTTACTTAGTTTACTCACAGCGTATGCTATATTTGGTCTTGTGCATTGCATCGCATACATAAGACTGCCTATAGCATTAGCATACTCTAGTTGTGCAACCGCTCTTCCACTGTTTTCTTTCAACTTGATACTTGGATTAAATAGGGTTTTTGCGTCTTTGATTTTCAAGTAGTTAAACTTGTTTAGTATTTTCTCAATATAATGAGACTGGCACAATGCATAACCCCCACTATGTTTTTTAACTTTAATACCTAATATAGTATCCATCTGTTCAAGATCCTTCATTTTGAAAACTGAAGAGAGAAACTTCTTTGTTACAGTTATACCTTCCATTTTGTTACTCATTATTAACATATCATTTACATACAAGCATATGATTACAATATAATTATTATATACTTTTGAGTATATGCATTTATCAGCAATGTTATGTGCAAAACCATAAAATAAATCTTTATAATCAAATTTATCATGCCACCGTTTAGGTGCTTGTTTTAATTCATACAAAAACTTAACAAGTCTACACACTTTCGTTTCATTACTTGGTAGAACAAACCCTTCTAGTTGCTTTATGTATACCTCCTCATCGAGGTCACCATTTAAGAATATTATCTTCATATTCATTTGATGAATATGAAGATGATATATGGATGCTAGAGCGAATAAAATCTTAATTGATGTTATTCTAGCCAATGGCGAATATGTGTCAAAATAATTGATTCATTCTTTCTGTCAAAAACCCTTAGTAATTAATCTTGTTTTAAAGGTTTGAATTGTTCCATCAGGGTGATATTTTTTCTTAAATACCCACTTACACCCTATTGGTTTAAAGCCTAGAGGTAGATTGTTAAGGGTCAAATATTACAAATCAGACCCCAGTTATTACCTGATTTTATGAACATGATACCGTTTAACACCCTATTTTAATTGTTTTTGTGCTGCAAGGTGAATTTAGGAGCTTGGACTGAAAAAGGGTACTAAAAGCATGGATTTAATGCTCAGAGTCACCAAGGCAAGGGATGGACCCCAGGGGACCCAGATCGAAGAAATTATAGGCCAGAGATCTGAGAAAATCAGGCCACTCACGGGCCCGAAAATTATCCAGAATGCAAGATCATAAGATTTCCACCATCCGTTTGGCTCAAAACTTTATATCTAGCCTAATGACACTAAATTAACCGTACACGTAAAATTTCATCCATTAGATCATTGTAAAAGTGGCACAACGGATAGATCAACCCATAAATTCTCGATTTGGAGACAACCTGATATCTGGATATGCTTCAAATTCGGTTTCAACCCCCTAAATGCGGCCATAAAACCGTTGGACGGAGCAGATTTCTTGAATACATCACCGTGGGACCCATACACGCAATGCGTGTGCATGACATACACAATAGCCGCGCCGCACCGGACGGTCAACTCGGCAAAGCCGGGCTGACCCAACTCTTAGCAGGATTCAACAGCGTCTGACGCTGTTTCCATTGGTTGATAGCTGTGGGCCCCACCCATCACCTGGGACGATGATCTAAACCATTCATTTTGTCCAGGGGGTGGCCGAGCCCTTCCAAGCGTTCCTTTTGGCCCCTTGCACACATATACAGTGGATCGTTGAAAAATATAGGATGAGCGACAAGTTGGTTTGATACAGTGGACCGCACCAAAATCCGAGAAAACCCACTCCTTATCGACTAGTTTTTCTCCACGAATTCAATGAACGGAGTGGATATTTCTTCCAGGTCTGATCAGGGGTCCACCGAGAGCCCAACGCAACTCACGTAAGCTTTACATGCGTCCGGGAAATCCAGAAATTCGGGCAGTCCGATTGCTGCGTAAACGCACACAACATCACCAACTTCTGCAAGCCTCAGCTAGTCGACGCCCCTTGCTGTCTATAAAAAAGGGAGAGAGAGAGAGAGAGGAATATCCTGGATCCTAGGCAGCCGTGGAGGCAGATCTAGACGTGTGAAGAAAGGGAAGAGAGAGAGATGTGGAATGCAGCCGGTTTTTCAGGAGTTCTTCCCTCTTTCTTTATTCATGCTTTTTCTGGTTGTAGCATGACCATGTCTAGCTAAACCTCTTAGCTAGGGCTAAGAGGTGAAGCTTGTAGCGTAATTGGGGGAGCTTTGCTTTGATTTATGTTTATTGAACTCTCATGGATTCCAGTTTGATCATAAAGAATGTTTTTAGTTTTAATGGTTTGTTGTGACTCAAATTACAATAGATCTACGATAGCTTGAGATATTCTCTTTTCATGTATTGAGAACCCTGTTGTTCACCATCATCTCATGGGCATGGTTGGGTAATGGAACCCTTCCTAACTTTCACAATTCTCTCATGATTGGCTGTGAGATTGGTAAATTACTGTTGTTTGCCATAGTCTCCTTGGCATGGTTAGGTGACTGAATCACTTCAAAATCTTTGTCATTCTTATCTATTGATGATTAGACCCACGAGAAGTTCAGAGATCTGACAAATCTCTTCTTACCAACTGGAAAAGATATGACTCCTATTCCAGTTGTGTCTTGAATCAATGTAAGGTAGCTTCCCAATTGCTATAAGTGGATCCTTGACACCCTAGCTAGTTCTCACCTTTATTTTTTTTAGTTTTTAATTAATCTATTCACAATTATTCTCGTAATTTTCTCCGATTTAGATTACATCTTCGCCTAGTTCTAATTCAAGTTACTTTCAAATTACATACAAGGTTCAGTCCCTGTGGATTCGACCTCGGTCTTATAGAGATTATTACTACATGACAACCTATACTTTGGGTGTGAATAAGTTTTTGGCGCCGTTGCCGGGGACTGACGGTTATGTTTTTCTGGGATTAGCTAGTTTTAGAATTAGGTTAAGATTAAGATTTTCTAACTTAGGTTTAGGTTTTTCTATTTAAATTTTTTTTTTTTTAGAAACTAACCTAACTTTCCTATTTTGTACGACCTTGACATAAACATTCAAAATTGGTAATCTCTTTCTAATTTTCTAGCTTTTTTCTGTTTTCTATTTTTAGGATTAGGTTTTTTATTTTTAAAAACTTTCTAATTCTAGGATTTCTTTTTTTCTTACTTTTTAATTTTCGGTTTAAAAACTTTCCTTTTTAGAAACTAACTTGTTTTTAAAAACTTTCTATTTTTAGAATTTCTTTTTAAGAACTAGTTTATTTTTAGAAACTTTCTAATTTTTGGTCTTCTTTTTAGAAACTAACTCATCTTTCTATTTTTTTTAAAAAACTTTCTAACTTTAGGATTTCTATTTGTAGAAACTAATTTCTTTTATTTCTTTTTGTAGGATTTTAACGTAGGAACTCCAATCTGGTAACTTCTTTCTAACTTCTCCTCTTATTTTCCATATTGCTGTAGGATTTTTTCTTTTATTTTTCTTAGGATTAGATTCAAAGTTAGGGTTTCACCATGGAAGAGTGGGTACGTCAATATGTTGAGATGGATAAGAGATATTGGGGAAGGATGTATAATGATTACGATGTAATTCAACCTATATCTCAAGATTTTTCTGAAACCATCATCGAGAACCGACTGAAATATTATACTCCATCGGTTAAGAAGTCCTTACGCAGTCATAATTATGGGAATGTGGACTATTATCAACCATCATATTCTCCCACATATGATCCGTATGACTATTAGCAGTGGAAACATCAAAATTGGGAAGATGAATCAACAACATGTTATAATAATTATTCTCTTGGATACACTACCTTTAAGATCCAAACAAAAACGATCTAAGAGGATTCACATCAGAGTCACAGGGACTATCCTACAGAAATTAGAAAAACATTGGAAGCGGTTAATTTGCGCCTTGATAAGCTACTGAAGGCTCGTTCATCCCAACTACAATCCAATCCAGAAATACAATGCGAGGAAAGTGATCCTAACTCACTTTTGAAAAACTCTGAAATTTAGAATGAAGAGTTAGACTATGTTAATGAGCATATGGTTCAATTTTTCGAAGAGTCGATCTCGATGATGATCCAAAGGAATCGTCAAGAGACGTGGGTGTCTTTTAAATATGATGATAATGTCATACTTCACTCACATAACACACATGATTTCAATGATGAGGTAGAGGTTAGTTTATTCGAACCTCAACCCAATTTAGGAATAGAATGTGAGGAAAGTGATCCCATCTCAAGTGTGCACTACACAAAATTAGACGATGATGCGTATTGGGACGACTATCATGAATGTTTAACCCAAATTCTCTTGGAATCAATCTCAAGTATGGTCCAAGTCAGTGATCAAGAAGTACACGAAGTGATCGGTCATCAGGATCTACTCCACTCATCTGACATACATGATTTAAAAGTGGAGGATGATCCCCTTACAATAGACCCTTCTAACTCTTGTGAGACATGTTTAGACCACTTCCCTGAATTGAATGATGATATGATTCAGGAGAGGGATGAGTCGCTCGATATGACTCTGGAATTTGAAACCACCCAGTTGAGGTTACCATCTGAGCTGTATACTTTTGACAATTCAATACCTCCATTAAGAAGTTTCAATGAACAGAGTGTTCACATTAATGTTTCCCTTATTAATTGTCAATCTGTCTATACAGGGCAAGAGCAAGAGAGCATGCATCCATCCACTTTCAAAGATGATGGAATCCTTGGGCAGATCATCACAAACTTCAATGTGGAGAATGAGTCACTCTCAACTAAATTTTCCTACTCTTTGGATAATTGTTTGGCACACTTTACAGATTCAAATGATCTTATGATAAAAGACATAGTGAATGCCTTGGAAGACAACATCTCGGTAGTTATCATTGACCGAGAGAACCCTTCTTCTGAAGCCCCTTCTTCACCAAATCCTAAATGTTTATCATTAAAGGAGGAGGAGTTGGAAATTGAACAGAAGTCTGAAACTTTGGATTGTGTTAAGACTACATCATCTACTGAGAATTTTTCTAAATTTTATTTACCTGTAGTCTCTGATTCACCATGGGATACTAACTTTGAAACTTTTTTTGTTACAGGTGAATCATATATACTTTGGATACCTCAGGGAAATCAAAAACAAATTTTTGATGAGGTCAATAAATTTCTCTAAACATTCATGCTCCAGGGTATCCAAGCCTATTGCAAAAGGGGCTTTTGGATGATCCTATTGAGAAAGCTACTGAGAAATTTATCTAGATATTGGCCGGAAGAGGAACGTTGCGACATGACTGAGTAGCTTTTTCCCTGCTTTCATAGGACTAGGGTAGTTTGCTTTATACCGTTCTAGAATAGTCGAATTTATGCCGTAGGTTAGTTTGCTTTCTAAGTTATTTTAGGATAGGTTGCTTCCGTTAGTTTCACTCTTGTGCTGACCCGCTCTCACGCTAATATCTCTTTGGAAAGGCCGTTCAATTTCCTCGTCAAGTACTATCTTTCCATCACTTCTCTTTTACTTTCATTGTCTTGTGTGAATTGTATACTCATATCTTTTACATTAAGGACAATGTAGATTTTACGTTGGGGGTAGGAAATTAAGTTACCTAATCAGTGTTTTTTTCGGTCTTAAGCAAAAATTGTGAAAATTTTTAACATTCTTGTGAATTCGAGGTGATTTTGAAGGATAGTCGTGATCTAAGAAATATACGATATGGAGTGTTAGGGATTTACGTCTCTTGGATTTAGTTATCTGATAGATTCCACAGTTGAATTCGAATTATCAATCCATGATTAAAAGTTGTAAACATTGATTGAATTATGATTTCGCATGTCACATCTCGCTTCCATATTGAGGTTTCAACTCGATATTGAATGATTAACTTAGTAATCACTAAGCATGAAAGGTGATGGTTCGATTCCCCAAGGTTGACATTCGGAAAGGGTTAGGCGAATGGTCTTCACCATAGGTTTGCTCCCTATAGGTGATGGTTCGATTCCCCAAGGTTGACATTCGGAAAGGGTTAGGCGAATGGTCTTCACCATAGGTTTGCTCCCTATAGGTGAGGATTTGATTCCCCTCCTTAATGTTATTTTTAATGAAAAAATAAAAAGTTGGTAGAATAAAATGATGATCTGTGAGACAAGTTTTGGATTAGGTTTTGGTTGTCCTGAATACCCTTTTTGATTATCAATGTTATCATGAAATTGACGATTAGATCTCTTAATGATGATAAATATTACACTATACACCCATGGAACTCAATGTTTAGAATTTTTTTTTCTAATTGTTGGATTAATGCTTTGAACCTGATTATGAAGTTCACCGTGTGCTTGAGTCCAAGAGAAAGTAATGCCCAACATTCATGAATCTTAGAATTCTAGTATCTGGATTGTTTTTCAAAAATCACTCGAAGTTATATAACTTGTCCTGTAATTCTTAACTTATTTTTCGCATACTTTGCTCGGGACTAGCAAAATGTTGGTTGGGGGTTGTGCTGAGCGTCAAATATTGCATATCAGACCCCAGTTATTACCTGATTTTACGAACATGGTACCATTTAACACCCTATTTTAATCGTGTTTTTGCTGCAAGGTGAATTTATGAACCTGGATTGAAAAAGGGTACTAAAAGTATGGATTTAATGCTCAGACATCACTAAGGCAAGGAACGGACCCCAGGGGAGCGAGATCAAAGAAATTACATACCAGAGATCTGAGAAAATCAGTCCACTCACGTAAAATGGGCCCGAAAATCGTCTAGAATGCAAGATCACAAAGTCCCCACCATCCCTTCGACTCAAAACTTTATATCTGACCTAAGAACCCTAAATTAACTATACAAGTCAATTTCAACCATTGAAACATTGTTGAAGTGGGCCAATGGATAGATCAGCTCATAAATTCTCAATTTGGGGCCCGCTTGATATCTGGAAATGTTTCAAATTCAGTTTTAACCCCTTAAATGTGGCGATAGAATGGTTGGACAGAGCAGATTTCTCGAATACATCACCTTGGGACCCACACACACAATGCATGTGCATAGCATACACACTAGCCGTGCCACACTGGACGGTTAGCCCAGTCAAAGCCGGGCTGACCCAACTCTTACCAGGATTCAATAGCGTCCAACGTTGTTTCTGCCGGTTGGTCGTTGTGAGCCCCACCCATCACCTGGGATGATGATCTGGATCATCCATTTTATCCAGGGGGTGACTAAGACCCACGCCAAGCTCTCCTTTTGGCCCCTTGCACATGTATACACGTGGATCGTCGAAAAACGCAAGATGAAGGGCGAGTTGGTTTGATAAAGTGGACCGCACCAAAACCCGAGAAAAACCACTCCTTCCCTACTGGGTTTTCTCCATGAATTCAATGAAAGGAGTGGATGTTTCTTCCAGATCTGATCAAGGGCCCACCGAGAGCCCAGCGCAACTCACGTAAGCTTTACGCGCATCCGGAAAATCCAAAAATTCGGGGGAGTTGTGGGCCACGATCATCGGTTGTTTCGACGATCTGAACTGTCCACAAGCTCCAAAAGGTGGAACTTACCCTATCCATGGAGAAAGTCAGGAACTAAGATGAGTCTGCATCCCAAAAACACACTCCAAACGCAAGACGCTTTGCGTTTTCCTTCCTGCGCAGTCCGATTGCTGCGTAAACGCACGTAACATCACTGACTTCTGCAAGCCTCAGTTAGCCGACGCCCCCTGCTGTCTATAAAAAGGGAGAGAGAAAGAGAGAGAGGAATATCCTGGATCCTGGGCAGCCGTGGAGGCAGATCTGGACGTGTGAAGAAAGGGAAGAGAGAGACGTGGAGTGCAGCCGGTTTTTTAGGAGTTCTTTGTTTTTCTTTGTTCATGCTTTTCCTGGTTGTAGCATGACCATGTCAGGCTAAACCTCTTAGCTATGGCTAAGACGTGAAGCTTGCAGCGTGATTGGGGTGTTAGCTTTGCTTTGATTTATGTTTATTGAACTCTCATGGATTCTAGTTTGATTATAAGGAATGTTTTTAGTTTTAATGGTTTGTTATGACTCAAATTATAATAGATCTGCAATAGCTTGAGATATTCTCTTTTCATGTATTGAGATTGTAAACTTGGGAACCCTGTTGTTCACCATCGTCTCATGGGCATGGTTGGGTGATGGAATCCTTTTTTAACTTTCACAATTCTCTCATGATTGACTATAAAATTGGTACATTGTTGTTGTTTGTCATGGTCTCTTGGGCATGGTTAGGTGACGGAATCACTTTCAAATCTTTGCCATTCTTATCTATTAATGATTAGACCCATGAGAAGTTTAGAAATCTGACAAATCTCTTCTTACCAACTGGATAAGATAGGACTCTGATTCCAATTATGTCCTTGAATCAATGTAAGGTAGCTTCCCAATTGCTACAAGTGGATCCTTGGCACCCTAGTTCCCACCTTTATTTTTATTAGTTTTTAATTAATCTACTCATAATTATTCTCTTAATTTTCTCCGATTTAGATTACATTTTCACCTAATTCTAATTCAAGTTACTTTCAAATTACGTACAAGGTTCAGTCCTTGTGGATTCGACCTCGGTCTTACCAAGATTATTATTACATCACAACCCTATACTTGGGATGTGAACATTAAGCTAAAGTACTGGTGAAAGAAAAAGTTCTTTTCATCATTAATGGCATCTTTTCAAAAAGCATAGTCTCTTGAAATCATAGCTTTATTAAAGGTTTTAGGTTCATCTTTTATAGTTAAAACCATAGGTATTTTCCTAATGACTTTCTCTCTATCACCCTCTACTAGATGAAAAGAGAGACGCTGAGAGTCTGTTTAATCAAGATCAAGACTCTTCTCTACTCTTTATCTTTGACTCGTACGAGGTTCACTTGGTGTTATAACTTTTTGTTATATTTCTTCTATAGTTTCATTAGGAGATTGAATTTCAGTATTCTTATTCTCCGTGAATAAAGCATTATCAAAGAACCCTACATCTTTAAACTCTATGATTACATTGGAGTCTAAGTGTAAAAGTCTGTAGGCCTTACTATTTTGTGCATATCATACAAAGACGTATCTATAAACGTTAAGAAGTACCTCTTCCCTTCACGGGTAAGAACGCTATGTAGTTCACATATGTCAGTATGCACTAGGTCTAATATTTGAGATGATCTCTTAATATTAGGGAATGATTTCTTAGTTATTTTAGACTGTATGCATACTTTACATTTATCTTTGTCATTATTATTGTATGATATTAGGTCATTCTTAGCCATGAGTTTTATGGTACCGTAGCTAATATGTGCTAGTGTACTATGCCACAATGTTACAGACTCAATCATATAAGTAGAAGAATTCTTTTCATTCAAAGAAAATTTAATCATCCCATTACAAGTATAACCCTTACCCATAAAGTTTTCATTCTTGGACAAGATCAGCGTGCCCAATTCAAACATAAACCTTATCACAGGTTTGCTTAAGAGATTCCCTGAGATTAAGTTCCTCCTTATATCTAGGACATGAAGTACGTTGGTCAGTATTACCTTTTTTACGGAGGTAAAGAGTAATTTCACGGTTCCTGTGCCTATGACTTTCGATCGTCCTTCATTTTCCATTTGAACCTCTTGACCACATTGGTCATGTCTTCATAAGTTTTGAAGGCAGATCGATCGTTGCATACATGGATTGTGGCACCTGTATCATACCACCAACCGGGAATTTTCTCTTGAACTAAGTTCACTTTTATGACCATTGCTATGATATTATCCTCTACCACATTAGCCTCTTTCTTAGGCTTTTTGTGGTCCCTACAGACTCGAGTGAAATATCCGGTCTTGCCGCAGACATAGTAAGAACATGTAACACCCCAGTTCCCGAAACCCTTGTACATTACTCGTGTTCCAAAAATCCGAGCGTTAACCTTTAAAAATACCTAAATTTCAGGTATATTTTTTTTTTCTTTTATCAGAGTTAATAAACTAGCGGAACAAAAACAAATTAAGTATAAGAGGGAGTCTAAATATACATAACCAAAGTTTCAAGTGGTTACCCAAAAACTTATACAAACCAATGTCTTAACCTTTGCAAACATAACAGTATAAATTTAATACAAATAAAATCAGGCATGGAGAGTTGCAAGATCATCTGGCTCTCTCCCATTCCACATGAACAGCAGCATACTCATCTTCTGCATCTCCTGCACACTGAATACAGTTTGATAGCGTCAATGGCTATCCAGTGAGGTATTACGCCCAAGATTTATCGTATCATTAAGATAATTAAACATAATTATCATAGACAGCGTATAACAATTATTAGATAATGATTATCATGGAATCAGGTGGGGTTCATCAATACGCATTCATTAAATAAATTACAGAAGATAATCTTGTTTAAATGCATGGATATATGCACATGCTCACAGACCTAGGGATGCACATCCAGCTGGTACAAAGTCACCCAAGGAGAACTAGCCACCCAGAAAAATACTCAAAGGTACGCCTAAGGAGAACTAGCCACCCGAAAATATACTCAAAGGTACGCCCAAGGAGAACTAGCTACCTGGAAAAGACCATATGATATAGATCGCCCAAGGAGAATTAATAACCCGGAAAAGTACACAAAGGCACGCCCAAAGAGAACTAACCACCCAGAAAAGATCAAATAATATAAATCACCTAAGGACAATTAGTCACCCGAAAAAGTACACAAAGGTACGCCCAAGGAGAACTAACCACTCAGAAAAGATCGTATGCCATGAAAATACATGATTAGCTCAACCATTATTATTCTAATTTCAAACCATCATTTTAGAGAAGCTCAAAGGTCACTATGGGGGGTTTGTCACCTAGCATAGGCTGACAGCTCAAGCATAATGTCTCATTCCACCATCCCTGGCTCATGAGGCTAGCAAATGAGGTGTTTAAAAGTAACCTACGCAACTAGTGGCCAATCGTAGCCCAACAAGTGGAACTTACCATCGCAAGGTTATATGGAATAAACCATTAAAGTCACGTGGGGCAATCATTCCATAGAAGCCATAATGGCTGAATATTCCATTTAATGGTACGATAAGAAGGGATCATTCCCCAAAAGCCATATAGGCATAAATGATCCACAAGATGATAAGTTCACAACGTAAATTTATTTAATCCATAACACAAGTGGCCACTAGTTCGAGGATTTCCTAAAAACACCATCAAGTAATCATAAATAATAAATTTTGTTAGGTATAATGTTGATAACACATGCATAACTAAAGTATTGACCTTAAAACAGGATAGAGATAATTGAAATTCATCACATATTCAAATATTTGACTTTAAACTTAATTCATCAACTATTTATAACATTCGAATTCAACATGAGCAACCAACCATATTAGGTAATCGATAAGATATATGAACAAAAGCGAATAGACAAATCAATTATCTAGATGTAGAAAAGCTTAAAGGGTAATCCTCACCATTAAATAAGATGATCGCAACATGAATGCTCCAATGCATGAATTCAACTTGAACGGGTTAGATCTATGTTCCACACACACCATTCACGGTTTAGATTTAAACCTCCATCTCTTAACCTCCAACCTAAATTGATTTCGATCCACTTCATACCTATAGATATGCACCTAGGAGATTTAGATTTCACACTTTGTGAATTTAAGGATTAACCAACTAAACTTAGAATTTGCATAATGAAATTAAGTATACTTACCTAGCCTAACTAAGCTAACTCAATTAGATTAACATGCTTGATGTTTCAATTCAATTACCAAATGATTCCATCATGGAGAGAGTTTAAAGGTATAGGCTAAATGCTGGATTGGAATAAACAATAACTAGCTTTATAAAATTCAATGGATCCAATGAAAACTCACCGAGTCAACTTGGTAAGAACTGAAGAAAAGCACGATCTTCTTCTTCTTCTTCCTTTATCTTTCTATTTCTTCTCTTTCGAAATGCCCGTCTCGCAAGTTTTCTGGATCAGCAAGACTCGCCCTGACTCGTCGAGTTTCAGCTGAGTCAACTCGGCAGCAGCACTCCTCTCTTTCCTCTCTTCTCCTTCTTTCTTCTTTTTTAATCTATTCTCTCTTCTTCACTCTCTGTATGCCCCAGCTGAGTCCCTACTCAGCCTGTATTCACCGTGGCTTGACCGGATTGACTCGAGCCAGTGAGTCACTGACTCGCCCGCCATCACTCCTCGCACACACTGATCTTCTTCCTTTCCTTTCTTTTCTTCTTCTTCTTCTCCGCTTTAAGGATACATAGGTATCTAAGTGTCGCTGAGACTCAGACCAGCGTCTGAATGAGCTCAGGCCCAACTGAATCGTATGGTGCTGACTCGGTCGAGACAGGACACGACTGCTGCAGCTGCGGCGTTTCTGCCGCACTCTCCCTCTATTCTTCTCCTTTTTCTTTCTTCTGCTCTTCTGCTTCTTCTCTTCTACATTTTTCCTGGATTTCTTGACCAGGAGAGATGTCAAACTCAGCCCGACGCCCAGTGACTCGAACCGAGTTGACCAGATGTGAAAGCAACGCCCTCTTTTTCCCCTTTTTCTCATCCTCTTTCTCCCTTTCCTTCCTTGGAAAGAATGCCCTAAAAACGGCCTAGAGTTACCAGCACGAGCTCGTGTCTCGAGCAGCCAGCTAGACTCGCTCCTACAATTTGGTGCGGCTGAGAAAACGACGCACACCTCTCTCTCTCTTTGAACTTTTCCGTTTCTGGTCTCCCTTGCCCTAAAAGAAAGTGGCTATTTATAGCCTTATAAAAGCCTAGAAACATCGGCCCTTAATCAGCCGATTAGTTACAGTTGTGCCACTAATATAGATTAACAAGGAGAGACGGTTGATGATCTTTCTATAGATCGTTTGTATGACTGAAATCCAACTATTTGGATGAACATCTGAGGCTATGAGCCACCAGATGAACGACTCGGATCAGGGAAAATTGGCCCCATCGCTGGGCGATGGTTTTACTGGATGAACGGAGAAGATGACCCATCGTCCATGACAGATTTTGGACGAGGGGTTTATCCCATGATCTGGGGCGTATGGGCGGTGTGGATGAGTCTACTGGGCACTATGGGACCCACTTTTTGGAGGTACTTGCGCAAAAACCCAGTGGGTTTCGAGAATCTCGGCCGCGACAGTTTAACTCGTGCACCCACGAATTTATTGCAAGAACTCCTACTCTAGCGAGATGTTCTCGTCAGTTGCCCTAGAATGGGCTGCTAGGATGCTTCGGATGGCTTCTAAAGTTAAAGGACGCTCGAGATTACTCCATGCTTATAACGGAAAGATTCTTTCGGCTCTTTCCGTTGGCGGAAGAAAAAATTCTAAAAAAGAAAGTAAGGTAGAGGCTAGGGTTTCAGCAGTGTGTGGCTGCGATTGGCTTAGGTAAGCGGTCGAGATTGAAGAGGGAGTGGTGGATCGGATTGCCAGACCGGATTCCCATTTTTGGAAGTGGCCGCAAACAGCCAACTTGCGCCAAAGGTGGTGTGAATTCACACGTGTTATAGAATGTGAAATTTACTAGGATTGGGTCGAAGATAACCCCTAAACATGATGGATGGTTTGGATTTTCCAAACTGTGATGGTAGGTGGGCTGCATCGTAGCCAATGAATGCTGACCTATACACAGTCTAGGTACGCCTGGATTCATGCTCACACACGTGTATTAATCAATGAAAAACGACCTAGGTCTTGGTCGAATTTTCCCGTCCAGAAATATGGACGGTCTGGATTTTTGTGATGAGATCCGCTAGTGAGTCATTAACAGCTACAAACGGGCGTCTCTGTTTGAAAGTGCGTCGAGCGGGAGAAACGGCTGGCGTTTTTGAATTCGTTTGGCTTTTATCGGGTCAAAGCTCATTTTTCCGACCTTAAGTCTGGTGCGTGGCATGTGCACACGGACAGATCAGATGTGGGGTCAACGTCATGATCTAGGCCGATCAACACCGTCCATTAGTCTTGGAAGGTCCCCTAATGGCTACGGATAAAAAGTTGGCATGTTCAAATGGTTAAGTGTTTATCTTTTGAGGGTTTAAAAATTAGTAATTGTAGATTATCGTGGGTTGTCCATAACATGATGGATGGTGGATCTTATAGATTAGGTTTGATAAGCTGAAATGGATGGTTAGTTCATCCATTAAGTAGATTAAGGTCCTATGAATAAGTTTTCTTAGATAGTGTGATGGTTCGTCTTGGGGATTAATGAATGGATGACTCGAATTGTTGATGCAGATTTCCTCTAATGGTTAGATCTATTCCATATTTGACTCACGTGGGTTCTTAGATCCCTAGGAATTGCTAATTTGGAGTCTAACTATTGATTCACTGATCTAGTGATTGGTTGGAAAATTGTGTATTATGGACTTGATTTGCAAATATAGATTAGTCTTAGTGGCTCTATAGGTTTCCAAAGTTAGTGAAATTACCCTTTGACAGTTGGTTTGATAGCCAGAACATCTTGATCCCTGAATGGGCCACAAAATGTGGGTTTAGAATTTTATTTACCAATCCCAAAGGATCCAATGATGGGATTTATAGCCTAGTCCGGATGTAGATCATCGATCGATTAGCTTTAAGGCTTAGGTCCTTAGGTTGCTAAGGACGTGACAATTGGTGGATCTAACGATCTAACGGTTCATTTTGAGAATCAATGGATGAATGGCTCAATCCATGAATGATGACTATACTTGACGGTTGAATTCGGGCTAGCATGAAGTTGAACTTTTACGTAGGTTTGGTCGATGTTTACACTAAGTTAAGTTTCCATAATAACACTCATGTACTAAAAGTATAGGGTGTTACAGAACATATGTGTTTGTCGTTTTTCTTATTTTGGGTTTTCTTGAATTTTCCTTAATCTTTGTTAGGTTTAAGGAATTATTTTTCTCATAGTTATTGTTCTGGGATGGTTTTTCTATTGCATTCACCTTGGATGAGGATGCACCATTAGCGTCATCCTTCTTGTCTCAGTTACGAGAATCTTCTTCAATACGAAGATGCTTTTGGATTTGTTCCATGGTATATTCTTCGGATTTATACAGTAGCTTCTTCCTGTAATCTTTCCAACTCGGAGGCAATTTGGCGATAATAGCTCCGACTTGAAAGGATTTAGGCAGGTCTATTTTTAAAGTCTTTATCTTATTTACAATTAATTGTAATTCATGGATTTTGGCCAGCAGCGACATATTGTTTATCATCGTGAAGTCGAAATACCTAGTAATTAGGAATTTCTGTGTACCTTCTTCTTCAGCCTTTTACTTGTATTCCATCGCGCTTTAGATTTCTTTTGCTGATATGGTCCCCGTGTATAGATCATACAGGCGATTAGAGAGAGCGTTGAGAATGTGGCCACGATACAACAATTCGTCTTCTTGTCACTTAATTCTTTCAGCGACCTGTTCTGAAGTGTCAACATCTGTTGCTTCAAGTAGAGGCTGGAGATTCGGGATGTAAAAAATCTTCAGAGCAGTTAGTAGGAATTTCAGCTTGTCCTGCCACCTAATGAAATTTAAACCGTTGAATTGGTCTAATCGAATGATATCCTAATTCATCAGTTTAACCGATGCAACACTTTCGATATCCATAATCACGCTTTAAGATTGTTAGAAAACATAGGTTGGATATACTGAAAAATAAAAAATGCAATAAAATAAATTTCAATTCTTCGTTTCACTAGGCTAAATCACGTAAATTGATACGCTGTTCTTAAAGCGTGATTCGCCCCCTTATCAATTACTGATGGGTTACAGGCAAATTACTTCCAGGACAAGACAAGCTTATTTGGACCTGGCGTACAGCAATAACGATGGGTCCACTTAGGAACAATTCAACGCAACAGATCGTTTAGCAGAATCAAACTGTGGATGTATATTAACCGTATTCTAAAATGAAAAACTATCTGGAGAATCTGATGGATGGAAGAGATTTGACTTTGAGTTAGTGATGTTTGGACTGGAATGGTCCATTTTATATAGGCACAAGGGAATGGACCGTTGCTAGTGGCCATCAATGATTCAAAACGTTTGAAAAATGTTTCTGACCGTTGATCATTAATTTCGGCCATTTCTGATTGTCGGATCGGAAGATTTGACCGTTGGATCATCAAGGCCTGTCCATTTTCGGATAGTTGTGGCTTTTAAGGCAGCTAGCCATTTTCAGAAACACTTTTCAGATTAAGGATCCGACCATTCTCAGTCACCTATAAAGCCCTAACTCCTCTTAAATCCATCGCACCTAGGCTCCTAATAGATCCTTCGAAGTGCAAAGTGTGCCAATTAGCACCACTACAGCCACACTGACCATGTCCTCGCCCTTGGTCACACCCGTGCCTGAGAGCGCGTGCGCATGCATGCATGTGTAACCTAAGCGTCTCATTCTCAAAAACTTCCAAGCAAGAATACTACACACACATCCACATATAAACCCAAAAACTTCTTCTATCATTTCCAATGTGGGACAAAATCACACGCCACACTTTTTAATTGAAAAATCTCGAAAATCAATTGTTTCGGCGGCAAAATCCCGAAAATTTGAAATTTGAAATTATTTTTCAAAAAACCACCGATTTCAACATCTACACCAGCCCTGAATGATTAAACCCTTTGTGAAACAATGCCATTTGTATAGTGGGCTATACATTTGTCATCAGCAAATGGCCTACCTTTAATTTGTGGCATTGTTGAAACTCCTGTAAATAACAAAATGTTGTTGCTTCTTAATTCCTCAATGGATATAAATGTCATTGAGGCGCCAAACTAGGACATTAGACCCCATACATATATTGGGGCCCATCTCACTTTATAACCATGCCTATAATATGGGCCAATAAAAAATGTTCACTAAGCCCATTGCTATATGTACATAACTTTACTCTTTCATTTGAAAATTACATCATTTTTCTTTTTTCTATTTCTTTTTTTTAAATCCTTAATGTACTTTATGCAATGCGCGCGTATCTATATTTTTGTATGTTATGAAGGAAGTATCCGTTGTGGAATAAATATAGTTAATGAATAGCAAGAACGATCCATGCATGCATATTTACGTATTGTTAATATGAGGCTTCTTCCTACAATGACTTTATAATACTAAATGCTATAGATACTAGTTGATATAATGTATGAGAACAAATAAATATTGTTATACAAATATGGACAGTGCATGGGTATATATTCTTGGTTACAGCACATGGGATCTCATCTTTAAATCAAATAAAAAGTCTTGTTAGGTTCATCGGATCATGTGTATCAAGAAATTCATGTATTGGTAATTTAGACCTAAACAACCCATCCTATAAGGCATTGGGCAAAATATGGATATTGTGCATGTTTAAATTCTAAAGCATCTAAGCTTAATAAAATGCCTAGACAGTTAAAAAATAATGACCTAATTGACCCAGTTACATGTCTCTTTACTTGTAAGTATTGAGAATATCTATTAGAGGTGATGAATTAGGTGGGATTCTAAGTACAAATATTGAGAATATCTATTAGGGGTGATGCATTAGGTGGGATTCTAAGTTCTAGGAATTGGTGGGTATATAGTTGCGTGTTCCACCAAAGTGACCATGATCGAGGATGCCTATCAGTTATTAGAATTAAAGGGCATTGACATACACGTTGGGCATTAAGGATCAATAAAGTGACATTTGTCTCCAAATAGGTGGCATTCGACCAAAAAAAAGTTCATCATTTTGTGGGAGCAAAACATGGTGTGGTAGATGGTATTAATGATACAAGATCAAGTAATCCATTTTACCATAAAGGTGTTGGGTCATTTGAGCTTGTGTTGTTGATGCAGGACATGAAATTAAAGTATGAGATGCAAGAATTCAGGCTTAAATCATACCAATTCAGAAACAGTTAAATAAATTCCACATCCCACATGACAATCCAAATCATTCAATTAAAAAGGAGAATCTATGCGGGTTCAGGCCGACACTGGCTAAAACTGGACCAATAAAATTTATAAACCAAACGTGTCAAAGGGAAATAGAAATCAACCACACATGCATAAAAATCAATCATAATCCAAGGGATTCCTTAATTTCAATTCAAGGAATCTTAGGGTGAAAAAAGGGGGCAAATAAATTAGGGCTAATGCAAACTAAAGCTAAGATTTAGGAAATATGAATCAAAAGAGAAAAACTAGAGGAAAACCTGACCCGGAGAAAGCTCCTGCATGCAGATGGTGGCCCGGGGCTGACACACGTGCGTGGGTGGGCTGGCCGCAAGTGTGATGGAAGCTCACCTCTCCAAAGTGACACCTAGACCTTGGTCGGCCAGGGAAGACCTCCAATTCCTCCAAGTTTGACGACGATCCGACGTAAGGTAGAGGCATAGTGCTCCGCCGAAGTTTCAGCCCTTCTATAGGTCCAGATTTTGAAAACTAGCTGCAGGGGAATGAATAGCTGCAAAAGCTGAGAAATTTAAAGAAATAATGATAATAGAAGATGAGAGATATGGATGGAAGAGGGTAAGGGTGGATGAGGATAGATGTGGCTTCGCACCACGGTAGTTAGCCCTTCGAATAAGGGAGGGCTTCGCACTCACTTTTGAATTCTTCCACAACTCACGAAGAGGGCAGAAAAATAAAGTAGGAATTTTTATTAAACTTGAATGAATCAAAAGATTACAAGGGGTGTCTATTTATAGGAAAATCCTATACCCTAAAACTTACACCAATCAAAGAAATCTAAAACGTTCATGATGTTTTAAATAACATAAATAAGCAAAATCTAAAATATGAAATCAATCCGACTAGTGGGCCATGATCATGAGATCCCATGATGGACTTTTTTTGGCTATCGAGTCCACTCTCTTGAACCAAAACTTCATTTTCTAACTAAGAGGCCCTCCCTAGACGTCGTTATCGAGCCAGATCGACGGTAGGGCCCTCCTTTATACGTGCATGCGTAGGGAGGTGGCGTGCGTGTGCGTGTGCGCATGATGTCCCCATCAATTCCTCTGGCTGCGAAGATTTCGCCACTAGCGAAATAAAACTCCTGAACCACTCCAAGATGTCAAGGTCAAGTCTGAAGCTCCTCCTCAATGAGCCACGTGTTGTCTGAAGGTGGGCATGACTTTCATTTAACCAGGTACTTTTGAAACCCACCATCCGATGTTAAAACTATCTGATGGTGTAGGATATCCTGTATTTCCTCTTTGGATGTGTAAATGCTAGGTATGGGAGGTAGAGGCTAGGAAAAAAGATTGGAAAAAGTAGGTATGGGAGGTAGAGGTTGAGAAAATGGGTCGGGAAGGGTAGGTATGAGAGGTAAAGGCTGAGAAAATGAGTCGAGACGGGTAGGTATGGGACGTAAAGGCTAAAAAAATGGGTCGGGAGGGGTAGATATGGGACGTAGCAACTGGAAAAATGGGTCGGGATGGATAGGTATGGGAGGTAGAGGCTGGGAAAATGGGTCGGGAGAGAGCCATAGATCAAGAGAAATGTCTGATGAATCAGGATGGTTAGGCGAAAGGCTGGACAATGCATCAATGGCCCCTTTAAATGCAACTAGATCCTTTACATTGAATATGAAACTAATTCCCATGGAGGGTGGAAGATTTGCCACATACGCATTGAGATCATTTCGTTTTATAATTTTGACGGGTCTAGTGCTACGCGCCTGTAACTTACGAATGACCCTCGAAGGATACGGCTCGGGTCTGATGTGGACCATCACAAAGTCCCTTACATTAAATTTCTTGAAACATTTATGTTAGTTTGCAGAAAGTGAGTAATGTTCATTACTATTCATGATCTTTTGCTTGATTTCTTGATGTCATGAATGAATGTGATGTGCAAAAGACTCTGTAGGCTCTGATGGCATATGAGACAGTGACATAGAGATAAGATCAATAAGTTTTTCAGGTTTATAACTAGTAACGACTTCATAAGGACTGAGACTTGTGAACCTATCGATAGAACTATTAAACATAAACTCGGCTATAGGTATTACGGTGTCTCATGTTCTGGTGTGCTCTATATCCCTTCTCATTTGGTAGATCATCAGGAATGACATCACAAAAATCATCCACTACCGGAATGGCCTCAGTGGGTAACTCTACACTAGCCTCTAGTGCACTCTCTCTAGTCACGAGGCCGCATATGTTGTACCCCTTAAAATAATGATCTTGATGTCCCTCATGAGGTGAGGCTACAGGTGCACACCCATGACTGATTCCTTGGCCACCTTCATTCATTGGTCTATCCTCCTGACCACCTGCCTGAGATTAATCATCTTCTCTAATGGTGGGGTTTGTCCTGAGGGAGGCCACTATTTGGTCAAGGTGTTGATTTATGCTTTGTTCCAAGCTCTTACCCTAAGACTCGATCTGTTGAGATAGCTTGTTTAGTGACTCTAGCAGTTGTTCCATGTTTAGTGTAGGGTGCTAACCAAAACCATGACCTATACGTGTGGGCGTACAACTTGCTAACTCCACCTAAGGACTTTCTACGACGACTATATGGGACTAAATGATCCTATGAGACTCTATATATGGGGACTATGCAATATTACTCCAACAATATAGTTAATAAAATAAGGGACTATGGACTCCTAAAAGCTACATGTGATGGATTAGATGCATGATGGACTCAAACAAACTAACCTTAAACAAATAATGTATTCCCCTATAAGAATCCTAAGCTTTGATACCAAATTTAATGCAGGACATGAAATTTAAGCATGAGATGCAAGAATTCTTGCTTAAATCATACCAATTCAGAAACAGTTACATAAATTTTACATCCCACATGACAATCCAAATCATTCAATTAAAAAGGGAAATCTATGCAGGTCCAGGCCAACACAGGCTAGAACTGGACTAATAAAATTTATAAACCAAACGATGTCAAAGGGAAATAGAAATCAACCACATATGCATAGAAATCAATCCCTAATCCAAGGAATTCCCCAATTTCAATTCAAGGAACCCTAGGGTGAAAAAAAAGGGCAAATAAATTAGGGCTAATGCAAACTAAGGCTAGGGTTTAGGAAATAGGAATGAAAAGAGGAAAACCAAAGGAAAACCTGACCCGGAGAAAGCTTCTGCGTGCAGATAGTGGCCTGTGGCTGACGCACGTATGCGGGTGGGTTGGCCGCACATGTGATGGAAGCCCGCCTTCCCAAGGTGACACCTAAGCCTTGGTCGGCCAGGGGAGACCTCCAATCCCTCCAAGTTTGACGACGATCCGACGTAAGGTCGAAGCGTAGTGCTCCTCTGAAGTTTCAACCCTCTTACGGGTCCAGATTTTGAAAACTGGCTGTAGGGGAATGAATAGTTGCAAAAACTGAAAAATTCAAAGCAATAATGATGATAGAATATGAGAGATATGGATGGAAGAGGTTAAGGGCGGATGAGGATAAATGTGGCTTCGCACCACGGTAGTTAGCTCTTCGAAGAAGGGACGGCTTCGCACCCACTTTTAAATTCTTCCACAACTCATGAAGAGAGCAGAAGAATAAACTAGGAATTTTTATTAAACTTGGAATGAATCAAAAGATTACAAGGGGTGCCTATTTATAGGAAAACCCTATACCCCAAAGCTCATACCATGTGCGCAATATATTACTTGGTGATGAAGTAAATTAAAATAAAAACTAATTAAAAAAATCTAAAGCATTCATGATGTTTTAAATAACATAAATAAGCAAAACCTAAAATATGAAATCAATTCTACTAGTGGGCCACGATCATGAGATCCCATGATGGGTTTTTCTTGGCTATCGGGTCCATTCTCTTGAACCAAAACTTCGTCTTCTAAGTAAGAGGCCCTCCCTGGATGTCGTCATCGAGCCAGATCGATGGTGGGGCCCTCCTTCATATGTGCGTGCGTAGGGGGTGGCGTGCGTGCACGTGTGTACGTGATGTCCCCATTAGTTGTTGGCATTTAAAGAGTCTCATGTTATGAGAACCGCTTATGTATTACAACCTCAATATAAAGAAGTGAATCATAATGATATACTAGGCTCACATTTAAGTTGGATGTTTAGGCCTATCATTTTGGATAATCAAGTTGATTGCCCTATCAACTAAATAAAGGACTAGCATGATAAAGTTTTTTTCAATCATAATAAAGTATGATGAGATTCCTTTCTAATGTGAGTCTTTACACCTTCCTATCATGGTTACGAATATTACATCAGTTACCTCCCAATTGAATAATATTCTCTCTCTTACTGGCACTAACTTTCTAATATGCAAAAAAAAAAAAAAAAAAAAGCTCTATGAATCAACCTTGGGTGTATGGATTTGAACTTAACTTAAAAAGATAGTCAACCTCCTAAGTTACTAATTCAAACTTGGCTACCAAGATAACCAAGTATGAAAAGTGCAAATAAAGTAAATATGCTAAGTTTAAAAAGTATTAGATATTCCATTTTAAAGATTTTTGGTGAAAATATACTCGAGAAAGAGAATGTGAAGAAATTCCTAGCCGAAATCGAAAAAGGTTAACCAAATCTAATAAGGTAGAGATGATAACAATCATTAGTAAACTCACGATCTTTAAGTATAACAATGAAAGGAATATAAAATAGCACATTATAAAGATTATCGATTTCACCTCTAAGCTCAAGGAGTTCCAATTAAATATATTTGATGACTTGGTAGCTTACTACATGCTCATTTCACTTCCATTTAGCTTTAGAGCATTCAAGGTCAATTACAATACACAAAAGAAAAATTGGACCTTCATTAAGCTGATTGCTGGATAAACTTAATTAAATGAGATCGACCTAAGAGTGCTCATATCCTATATTCATCTCAAGAGAATAACTCAAAGAAAAGGAAGAAATGATATGTAGATAAAAGTAGGTAGAAGGTAGCAAACAATGACTCAAAGTTAAATAATGAAAACTATAATTGAACTTGTTACTATTGTGATAAGAAAGATCATTTAAGTGGTGCTATGAATATAAAGAATGACTTCAAAAGCAAATAAATAATAATAATAATATCAAAATAAAAGTAAATTTATTGTTTGGAATAAATTAAATTTAATTGATACACATGAGTACTTATGGTGCATTAATTTATGGTCAATACTTATTTATATCCTAAATTTTATGTAAAGGCTTTTAAAGGAGTTAGAGACTCAGTGATTTGAGGTACTACGTAGTTATGAGGGATGACAATAAAATAGAAGTTTTAGCTTTCTTTTTAAAAAATAAAAGTTATTTACATTTGAATCTCATTAAAACATTTTTCATACGTTAATACTTTAGTTATTTCTTTTGAAAATGGAAAAATATTGTTACTTGGAATTTAAATGTTGAATCAAGCCCCATTCTCCATTAATGTGCATGAAGATGTGCATGTGAGTGATAATATATAAATAACATATAGAAATGAAAATAAGAAAAATGCTAGTAATGAATCTAGCATTTCAAATGTGTTATATAAATACTTATATGTAATTTGAACAAAAGCTAACATCACATCTAGAGATGGTTGTTCCCATTATGGCATTAAGAAAATGAAGTACATATCCATATAAAGCATGGCCTTTAAAGGACAATAGGACATCCATGTTAAATTTTGATAAACAAAGCCTAAAAATTTCTTTGAGAACAAAAGCATGACTTTTGAGTTAGGTGGTAAGATCCACCATTTACCCAATTGATCAATAAAGAAACAATGAGAATCCGTTTCTAACGTGGTGAAAGGTTAAGCCTATATTCAGCTCAGTAAAGTTTTATAATAAGGATGATTGAGAAATATGGTGAATTCAAGTGTGGATTCATAAAAGGATGACAAAAATGTGATGTAGTCTTTACGTTTACATACAGACATACTAGTTGGTTGAAACTGAATGGATGCGCAATTTACATCATTTTAAGTGCTTTATTAGTGTGTAATCCAGTTCAAGAATTGGTATGCCACACCTTCATGTTTGTGTAAAATTCACCCCGATCACTAGGTGTGCTACTCCATTTAGTCATAGGGCTCAAAAAACAAGCCAGTTTGTGATTCAAGTGGGCCATATAAAGGGAAATAGTTGGGCGAGGTATCTCTTGTATATTATTTCCAATTGTATGGTACACTTAAATCACGAACCAAGTTGAATTTTGGGCCCTATTGATATGGAGTAATATTTTTGGTGATCGGTGTGGATTTTACATAAACCTTATGGTGGGCACTATTAAGAATTTTAGTGAAATGTATGTCATGCACGGAGAAATGTACCAAACGAAAACTTTGGATTCACATGAAATCTATATGAATAGTTCCAAACACTATTTAAGACTCTAATTCACATGAATTTCATGGTAGTTATTATTTCAATTTTAATTAACATGGAATTCATGCTGCAAAACGGCCCCTAATAGGAGAGAGTGAGGTTTCTTCTTAAGCAGTTAAGAAGAAACCTCACTCTCTCCTATTAGAGGAGAGAGAGAGGGTCATTTTCTCTTATTATTATTATTATTATTTATTTCTTTATTTTATTTTTATTTATTTAAAGCTATATTGAGAGAGAGAGAGAGAGAGAGAGAGAGAGAGAGAGAGAGAGTCTTGACTGGTCAGCTCGGCCCAATTCGGTCAGTAGCTCAGGCCAGTTCGAGCCGAGTTCAAGCCAAGATCGAGCCGAGTTCGCCTTTGCAGCATTTTCACAAACACCTTTAAAATCCCATTGTATGTAAAACAGCAGCAATAGTTTTATAGGTATTTTATCAAACACTTTCTAAGCAACATAAAAATCAAGAAAAAAAGAATATTTGTTTCATACACACACCTTCTTTGCCACCGGCCACACTTTGTTGAGTCATTTCATCAAACACTTGGTGAGCAACATCAATATCAAAGTAACCGAGTCACTGAACTGGTTTGATCCGAGTTGAGCTAGGGCCAGCTCGAACTCGGCATGAACTCAATTTTCGAGCTCAAAAAATCAACTTGACTCATCTCGAACCGAGTCGAATCGAGCGAGCTAACCGAGCTAGCTGGGTTCGTGTACAGCTCTACGAGGCGGTCATACAACAAAATGAGCGCGCTCGCACTTAACCCCAACGGCTCACGTTAGAATTCCCCGGCCCGAACATTATCAGCTCGCTCTGCTCTATAACCGTTGAAGTAGGTTTTCTTATCCTCGACAAGCAGAGCATCCACGAAAAAACTCTAGCTTTCGCCCATGGAAATCCTTACGTCTCCTTCTCCTCTTTTCCCCTTCCTCAAATCCCCCTCCAATTCACCAACGCACTCAACCCTAAAAGTTTCTAGGGTTTCCATAAAGTCACCTCCTCCGGAATTCGACTACAGGTCTGAGATCGGCGACAACACTCGTTCCGCTGTCGCTGCGATGCATCCAGAGCTGCTGGATCTGGTCGAGAAGGGGAGATTGGTCCTGATCGAGAAGCGACGGTTCGGCCCCGTCCCTAGCTGGAGGAATGCGTTTGTCGAGCCTGAGGCAATCTGGTTGGTCGGGACTTCCCACATATCGGAAGAATCTGCTGCCGATGTCGAGCGTGTCGTGAGGGCGGTGAGGCCAGAGAGCGTTGTTGTGGAGCTTTGCCGAAGCAGGTAAGGTTATTTTCGATTCCCTGTTTCTTCTTTTCGTTGGGGATTTGAGGGAATTGAATTGATTGATGTGGAGGAATGGTGGTGTGCAACAAGGCCTCGGATGCCTCCAGAGGCATTGAGACATGGACAGTCCAACCATCGATTCATTCCAGTGCACTCTTGTTAGGCTATGATGCGAAAATCACACTTTATGGATGTCCTTAACCATTTGAATGCCAGTCATTTTTTGTTACAACCGTCCATTTCTCAAGTCATTAGCATCACTTGACTAAAGTGATTCTTTAGAATCACGAACATTTCTAGTTGGGCCCCCCTAATGGATTATTCAAGCTGATTATTAAACTATGCACAATCTTGGCCATCCATTTTGCATGTATTGATTAATTAATTGGGATCCTCTGGTTGCCATTATTTTTCGCGTAATGGCCTTTCAAGCATAGCTGAAATGAAACAATTGGACTGTTCATGTTTCCAGTACAAATGTAGTGTTGTACACATAAGGTACAACTAGTTCTATATGATTATCCCTCACTGATGAATTTATATTCTCAGTAAGTGATGTTATGAAGAAAAATCAGGAGTTGCATGAGAACAGAGTGTAGGACATGGATTTTCCAAGTCTGTCCAGAAAAACTCACTTGTGCTCCGTGAACAATCACCGTTTGTTTTTGGGCCATCTATTCGACCGACTAGGGCTCTTTATGTGATCCCCACCATTTGAGAGAGCAAACGGGCTCAAGAGAATTTGTGAACTTCACCCATGTGTGTGCGATGTGTGGGGTCTCAACTTTCTGCAATGACTTGGCCTTTTAATAATTCAGGTTTTAATTAGATTAGATTTTATGACCATGGATGATGAACAGCAAATGAAATCAGGAATAAACTTCAATAAATGAAAAAGAGAGGAAAAACTAGCCTTCAGTGCCATTGTTAGTGTCACTTTTGCTTTGGAAACGGTCTAGCCACCACTAACTGTGTCACTTTTGGATAGGGTGCATGATCGTCATGAAGAATGTCTCTGTTAACATGATTTCAGGCCCCAGATATTAAAATAGCTATCTCTCTCAATCCACATGTCTGATTGGCCTGCAACTTTAATGGTAGGCTGGTCTAATAGGGTACTAACTTACAGTCTATTTTTAGATCTGAGGCATAAATTTTCAAAAATGAGCACACAAATCTTAATCTTTATTGCATGAGATCTCCCAATCCAGAGGTCGGATTGGGCTAAAATTTTAACTAGATGTATATCCGGTTTTGTTCTATAGAATATCCGGTCAATTTCAAAATCTAAATTACGGAATTTCTATCTGTCCTAGCCTTTTTTGGGAAAAGTGCTACTGATATTAGCATTTTTTGTCAAATTCTTCAATTTTTTAGGTAAGGAAAACTCTGATTCTTTTTTTTTTTTTCCCCTCCCAAAAATGAAATATAATGCACAAGAGGAAGAGTAAATTAACTTAAAAAGGAGTTGGTTCATCAAATATGCTTGGGAAGGATCTTTTCTGTCTCACCGAGTCTCCTTTCATTGTCGCCTCATCAAGAAATCAGATAAAGCTAGTCCTTTTGAAAACATGATGCATTAAATGACTGTGTGATTTGTGAATTATGCATCAAATGACTATGTGATTTGTGACTGATCCCTTTGCCAAAGCCTCCGCTACAACTTCCTTAGTGGAGGCAATGGATTCTTAACCATAATGTTCTCCCTTTCCACACACAAAAAATAGCCGCTGCAACTTCCTCAGTGGGAGTGACAACTTCTTTTGTGGAAAGGGAAGGAAATAAAAAGAAGAAAAGGCGAATAATGTAATTTGTATATTGAAAAGAAAGGAAACTAATTGATTATTATATAGGAACAAAAGAAAAAAAAAATAAAAAAATTCAAACCTCATCTTAGGGCGTCCATCCTCATTAAGCCTTTAATTATGGCTCTCCTTGCTTCAAAACTTTTTTCTGCCTTTTGGCATTTTGTCTATAATGCACTTTTCCTTACCTTTCAGTGCAATCTGGTTATTGAATCAATGAGACCACGATACCTAAATTGCAAAGAAATTAATACACACACACACACACACACACACACACACACACACACACACACTCACAAGAACAATGTAGTAGAGGGGGAGAGAACTTTAATTGATATCAACCTTTTTTTTCTTATGAAACTTAAAGAAGAACCACACTTAGAAAATAATTCGAATGACTAACTCCTACACCACCACCCCCTTTTATAGATATTAAATGCATCTTTAATTGAAATCCCCCAATCAGGAAAGTCAATCATAATTTTGTTTCAAACAAATCTAATTTTCCTTAATTTAATAAAAGCCTAATAAAAAAGCGAACATCTTTAAGTTAGTCCCTCATATCTCCTAAAAATAGTAAATTATAATCATTAATTTAAGTTCCCAAATTGGCAAGTGATCAACCTAAAAATCAGCACATGTCGGGCCTATGATGAGCTATGGGCTTACGTCTTGCCGGGCCCTACAGAGGGCCTAGATGGGTCATCGGTGTTTCAAATAGTGCTCGTAGCGTAGGGGTAGCGTACTAAATAGCGTAAATTCCTTGTAGCATACTACAAGGGTCGTAGCGTACACTACAACTACATAGTGTGTAGCGTATGCTACGATGTATTATTTTATTTTATTTTATTTTATTTATTTTACATTTTCTTTGTGTCTAATGTTGAGGAATTTTGGGACTTGAATTTTACTGAATACTTTTAACCTGTGGGATTTTTATTTCTTTTCATATTTGTGACCTGTGGTTTCAATTAGATTTTTATTTCTTTTCATACTTGTGACTTGTGGTTTCAATTTGACATTATTAATTAAAGTGGTTCATTCTTAGTTAAAGTGGTTCGCTTAGAAAGTTGTTGATGTGATAATTATTTGATTTGGTTTATATATATGATTGGCTTTTGATAAATGATAATCAATCACTTTTTGAACATGCTTATACTTGAAAAAATGAATCATCTTTTAGGCAATTTTATAATTTTTTTCCTTTTCTATTACTATTAATCCTATATATATATATATATATATATATATATATATATATATATATATATATATATATATATATTTTAAAATAAAAAATAGAATTATCGTGTAGCTTATGCTACACGCTATGCTATTTACGCTACACGCTACAGAGGGTTGAGTGCTACACAACATGCTATCTCTATTTAAAACACTAGACGAGCCTATGTGGGTTAGCCCTACAGTGGGCTTGGATGGGCCGTGGGCCTGCATCAATTCTCTCCGGCTTTGAAAGAACTTGTCCTCAAGTTGGAAACCAATCTCAACCTTTAGACTTGTAATATCTCGACAATGAATCGTGTTCTTCTTTGGTAGAAGTTAATGGTGTAACCTTAAGCATCGACTCAACACAACCTTTGTTGGAGTCCACCGTAGATGATGTCTTTTTTGCTTGTACTTTTGTGAGTGCCAAGTTGTTTGTTGTAACTTTAAAGTTCTTCGTGGGTCCTAAAATATTAGTCGCTTCATTTTTTGTGCCACAATCATCTTTTGCAAAAGTGTTTCAATTTGAGTATTGAAACCCACTTGCATGTCTACCAATGTGACTGTCACTATCATTGGATCCACCATTTGATCCATTGGTGAATTCACGTGTAGGTCCAACGTTAACATATCAATCACTTCATATGTTAACTTTTCCTTCAACTCTGCGGATCTCTTTGTTGTTTCTGGAATTTCTACTGCAATTCCAAGCTCTCTGTCACGTTCCAACAATTGAAGGATTCAATGATTTGTGTCTTCATAAGCTGGGGCGCTTGTTATTGGTTAAGACCTTGGTGGGGACCTTCCCCTACATGTCCACGTGCTCCAAATTCGGTCTCCGGATTCCTTCCATGTCGGAGCTCCCCCACTTAATTAGTGAAATTGCCTACCACATGTGTGAGTCAATCTATGCGTTCTATGAGTGTGTGGATTAATTAGGTTGTGCGAACTCTTCCTGAGTCATCTCTTTCAATGCCATTAGGAGATGATGTAAAGTCGAAAAATCTCAAAGACAACCCGCTCTGATATCAAAATGTTGCAATCCGGTTATCGATTCAATGAGATCTCGATTTCCAAATTGTATAGAAAATTAAAGAAATATATACTCACAAGTCACAAGAACAATGGAATATAGAGGGAGAGAAGTTTTATTCATATCAACATTTTTCTCTTACAAAACTTAATGAAGAACCACACTCAGAACATTATTAGAACGACTGACTCTTACACTACTACCCCCTTTTATAGATCTTAAATGAATCTTTAATTGAAATCCCCTAACTTAGAAAATCAATCACAATTAATTACAAACAAATCTAATTTTCCTTAATATAGTAAAAGCCTAATAAAAGAGTAAACATGAAAAATAACTATATCTGTAAACCGGCCCATAGCTTCAATCATATCAATTACACTCTTATCACATCTTTAAATCAGTTCCCCATGTCTCCAAAAAATAGTGAATTATAATTATTGATTTAAGCCTCCAATTCCGTAAATAACCAGCCCAAAAATCAGCACATGTTGGGCCTATTATGGGCTATGGGCCTACGTCCTGCTAGGCTCTATAGTGGGCCCAGATGGGCCTAATTGAGTTGGGCCCTACAGTGGGCTATGGGCTTGCATCACCTTAAAAAAACCTTTTCAATGGATTCCATGGTTAGAAATTAGAGAAATTTCTCTTTCTTGGCTGTGAGTCCATAAGAGCCAATAGAGAGAATTCTCCAATCTCTAGACAAGGAACCTATAGAATCAAAGATATCAAAGTTATAGACTCAAAGATATCAAAGTTTTGAAACAAGGAGGGCCAAAATTAAAGGCTTAGTGAGGATGGATATCCTAAGGTGAGGTCTAAATGGTTAGTTTCATTTATTTTTTCTAATAATTAGTTATTTTCCTTTCCTTTCAATTCATGAATTAGGTTATCAGTCTTTCATTTTTCTCCCTTCTCCTTTTCACAAAAGGGGACGCCACTTCTATTGAGGAGTTTCAACGGCATATTTTTGTGGAAATGTGACACACTTGCATTCATGGTCTCTATGTGATGCAGGACAATTAACCACTTGCTTTAAAAGCTTGAACTGTTAGAGTATGGTGAATCAATCTCCTTATCTCATAGCACAGGCCCCACATCTTATGGGTTAGGACCTCAGCCGAACCCCCCCGTGGGCCCCAAATCACATGGGTATAGCCTCATACGAGCCGCCTTACCCCGAGTGTGCCCTCGCATCCTACGGGCTACCCCACTCGAGCCTGGTGTGAAATTGCCCCTGTGTTGATCACTCCCGGTGAGGAGTCTCGAATACGAGACCTCCCGCTCTGATACCAATTTGATGCAGGACAATTAACCACTTGCTCTAAAAGCTCGAACTGTTAGAGTATGGCGAATCAATCCCTTTATCTCGTAGCACAGGACCCACATCTCATGGGTTAGGAGCGCGGCCGAACCCCCCTTGTGGGCCCCAAATTACATGGGTACCGCCTTACACGAGCCGTCCCACCCCGAGTGTGTCCCCTCATCCCACGGGCTACCCCACTCGAGCCCGGTGTGAAATTGCCCCTGCATTACTACTCCCACTAAGGAGGTTGCAGTGAAGGCTCTAGCGAAGGGATTCTTCACAAATCGTATGATCATTGCATGTATCATGTTTTCAAAAGCACTAGCTTTTTACCTGATTTCTAGATCAAGGTTACAAAAAAGGGGGCTCGGTGAGATGGGAAAGATCCTTCTAAATTTGATCAACCAACCCTTTTTAGGTTTGAAGTTCCTTTTATTTTTATTTTTGGAAAAGAGGGAATTAGAGCGGTCCTTGCTTAGGAAATTGAAAATTTTGACAAAAAATGCCACGGTTAGTGGCGCTTTCGCTCCAAATAAGCTAAAACGGACTGATTGGACACTTTTTGGAAATTTGTAACTCAATTTCCGAAATTGCCTGGATACTTATAGAACATAACCAGATCTAAAGCTGATTAAAATTTTAGCCCAATCCAACTCTTAGATTAGAAGAGCTCATGTAACAAAGATTAATGGTTGTCCAGCTTTCTTTTTGGAAATGTGTACCTTAGATTTGGAAACTAACCGCAGGTTAGGTAGTACTATATTAGACCAACCTACGATTGAGTTTTCAAGGCAATCAATGTGTGGATTGAAAGATATAGCTATTTTAAGATTCAGAGGCCTGAAATCATGTTAAAAGAGACTGTCAGTGGCGCTTATGCACTGTCTAAAAGTGACACTGTTAGTGGCAGCCGAACCATTCCTTCTCTCTCTCTCTCTCTCTCCCTCTCTCTCTCTCTCTCCGTTTTTTTAAAATTAGTTCTTTCCTTTCTTTTACATTTATTCAAGCTCATTCCTTTTTTAATTCATTGTTCATCTTATGTAATCATAAATGAAATCTGATTAGAATTTGAATAGTCATAAACTAAGTTACTGCACGTACCTGGCTGTGTTGTGGTAAGTTGAGACCCATGCATCCTGCACCCATGGGTGAAGTTTACATAGTCTCTTCAGTCTGTTTGCTCTCTCACATGGTGGTGATCGCATAAAGAGCCATAGTCTGTCAGATCGATGGCTCGAAAACAACCGTTGCTTGTCCATGGGGCACAAATAAGTTTCTTTCTGGACCGACTCAGAAAATCCAGGTCTTACACAAAGTTATAGGAAATGAGTGTTAGATTGGTTTCAGCATGAAATCTTGATTGGTTAAATGCTAGGTGGAATGGTTGAATGAACACATGCATTTGATAGGTGGGTTCCACCTTGGGCCATTTGGACTGTGGAATAGTTGGCCTCCACCTTCGATTGCCATTGTCCTAGAAATCCATTCCGATCAGACAATCCTAACCATCCAATCAATAGCCAAGACTCTGCCAGTAAAATAGATAGAAAATGAGTTGAATCAATGGCATCGAGTCTATTGGTTGGACAGGTAGGACCGTTAGAATGATCTTCGGATCATTGCCCATATAGGGTGGTCTGATCCATAATAAGGTGACAAGGCATTCCTCAAAAATTGCTTTTATGCAGACATCTGAAAGCAGAATTGGCCTGTGACCCTGACAAGACAGTAAAGAAAACACTATGTTCATCAATTTAGCCTAGGCATCCGTATTCTTAACACTCAATTGAAATGTTTATAATCATTTAATTAGAAAGATCCATTCTTTTATAAGACTATCATGCATTTAATCATCATCATTATACCCCGATCCCAACTATTTGGGGTCAGCTGACTTTTTGAATGGGATTGGAACTGGTAATGCACAGCTGTTAGAACGAAGGTTCTATAACACCATAATATTGTTATGTTGCCAAAATATCTTAAAACAACTGCAATGGGTAGATTCAGACTCAGCATATAGGTGGTAAGAGTCAAATTGCTTTGTTGTCAAACATCACCTAGGTTCAATTTTAAGGCCCATAAGCAGTATGTTCTTAGCTGCCCACCGTTGTATCTCTAATGATGTATGTTGGACTGGGCATTTTAGCTGCAGAAACCTTTTGCCAGCATCACCTGTCACTCCATTGAGTCATGCATGCCATACTGCTGGGTTAACTGTCAAGTGATGAAACTTGCAAGTATGGCTAAACATGCATATCTGATAAATTCCTTTTTGAATGTCTGTCATGCATGCCAGACATGGACAGGAGGAATAAAAGAATTGACATGGTCACATATCTGTACAGATATATCATAAAAATTCTTTACACACACACACACACATACACACACACACACACACACAATGTTTTTTTTTTTTTTTTTTTTTTTGAACATTGACAATATCATTAGTAAGAGGCTGAGGCCACAATTTACAAAGCAAAATTTACAACTCCCACCAGCAACCTGGGAAATGAGCAATGACCTTTCAATGCTAGAGCCCATTCCATTACACAACATTTTAGCCCTTCTGTACACCTCTGCAGCTTTCCCCTTGCGATTTCTGAAAGAACAATCATTCCTTTCTAACCACAAAGCCCAAAATCCCGCCAACTTAATCTCCAGATTTTACCCCCATTTTCCCTATACCGCCGCCATGCCATGATAAGAGGAAGATATCGATAGACATCGGCATCACCCATTCTACTCCCCAAGTGCAGGGTTGTGATATAGTAATAAACTCGGTAAGACCGAGGTCGAATCCTAAAGGACTGATACCTGTACGTTATCTGAAACCAAGTAGAACTAGAATTGGACTAAGACGTAATCTAAATCGAATAGAATTTAATGAATAATTGTGGAATAATTATCTAAAACTTTAAGGAATTCAGAGGAAGGAAACTAGGGATTCAGAGGATCCACTTGTAGGGATCAGGGAGATCTTATGCCTGCATTAAGAATCATGGAAATCAAACTGAACTTACTTGATCTAGTCTTCACAAGATGAAAGGTACATGAATTAGAATGGATTCCATCATCTAACCATGCTCAGGAGACAAAGCAAACAACAGGATTAAACTAATTACCAACCAAACAATAGTGCATGAAAGTTAGAAAGGGTACCATCATCCAACCATGCCCAAGAGACGATGGTGAACAACAGGGCTTTCTGACGTCATAAACATCAAAAGGGAAAAGAAATATTCAAAGCCATTACAAACCCTTTGTAATTTCAGTCACAACAGACCATTAAAGACTAAGAAAACCTTCCTTTAATACTCAACAAAAATTCAATTCATAAATTTAATAGTTAAATCAAGGCATAAAAATAGAGTCTTCCATCTCACTACAAGCTTCACCTCTTAGCCCTAGCTAAGAGGTTTAGCCTAACATGATCATGCTAGAACCCCTTAGACAAAGTAAATAAACAGAAAAAAAGTAGAAAAGAACAAGAAGGAAAGAGAAGAAAACCCAGCCTCCTCACGTGCCAGCCCTCCAAAACTTTCCTCTTTCTCTTGTGCAATCGTCCAAGCCAAACCGATCCCTCCGTTTTCTCCTCCTTTCAGCTTGAATCCCTTCTCTTTTATAGAAGACCCCCCTGTACAACTTCAGTCGAAGTCCCCTTCCCGCACCAAGAGAGCTTTCGTAATCTGTTTACGCAACTGAGTTCGTATGCGCAGCAAAAGCGCAAAACGTCTTGCGTTTGGAGTGTATTTGCGGCATGATATCGACCTACCTGTCAATTCTGAAATCTTGGCTAGGGTATTGGCCTCCCTGTGGACACATTGGACGGTCTGGATCACTCGGAACATTAACGATCGTGACCCACTGCTCCCCGCAAATCCCGGACTCGTCTGGACGCGGAAAACAGGGCCTGCGTATTTTGCCTTACGCTGATTGAGTGGTGGGGCCGATGATCGATTTCAGTTTCGAAATCCAGTCCGTCCATTCGAATCCCCACGAAATTTCGGTCTGGAATGGCTGATTTTGAGTTCGTTTCGGTGTGACCCCCGTGATCTTTGTTCCACCGTCCGAGCTGCGTTTGAAAGATGAAAAGCCGATCTACGCAATATTTTGAAATTTATCCACCTAGACCTGAGTGATAGGGGACATGTGAGTCTCATAGACGGTCTGGATCTGACCGTTGATGCATGGTGTGGCTCACAAAGATCCGTCCGCACGTCCGTGTGCGGACGCTGGAAGAAAAAGACGGAAGTTTCAACTGGTGCGGGAAGGAGTCTCGGTCAGAGACGGAGTGGGTCCTTTTTTTTATGCCGTGCACGGCTAGTGCACTTATGCACTATGCACACCTGTCTCATATGGGGTCCACATATGATGTTCGCGAGAAATCTGCACCGTCCATCTTCTGAATCATCAAAATTAAGTGGTTGAGACCAAAGTTGAAGCATATCTGAAAATTAGGTGGGCCCAGAATCAACTGTTTATGGGCTGATCCGACAGTTGTGCCACTTCCAGAGGCATCCGATGGGTGAAATTTTACGTGTACGGTTAATTTATGGTCCTCAGGCCACGTATGGAGTTTCGAACTGATCAGATGTTGGGAACCCTATGATCTTGCATTCTGGACACTTTTCATGCCACTTGAGCTTCAATTTCTCGATTTTCTTGGATCCCTGGCGTGCAAATCTGTCGATCTTGGTCTCCTCTGCAGCTTTCCCCTTGCGATTTCTGAAAGAACAATCATTCCTTTCTAACCACAAAGCCCAAAATCCCGCCAACTTAATCTCCAGATTTTACCCCCATTTTCCCTATACCGCCGCCATGCCATGATAAGAGGAAGATATCGATAGACATCGGCATCACCCATTCTACTCCAAATAATTGGAAAAAATTATCCCACACTTCTTTTGCGAACGAACAATGAATAAAGAGATGGTCCACAGCTTCTACATCTGGCATACAAAGCAAACATTCGGAAGAATCATCTTACTTTTGCAAAGATTTTCCAATGCTAGCACCATCTTCTTCCCCACTAGTGAAGCAAACGCCGCTACCTTTAGTTGTCACTCCCCGAAATTCGCATATAGAGTGTGCACCCTCAAGCCTGAGTTTCAGCTCATGATCCGTACACTGAGTGTACTTAATTCATTCTTCATACAGTTGTCTGGAGGCACAATTTAATGAATTATAAGTTCACATCCAAATTTAACATCTATTCATCCATGTTTGTGTTACATTCATATAATTTCAATCATCATATATTCAAAACCACATCAACAAGAATCATCTAAGTCCACTCATTTGAAACTTCATTCAACTAAAAAAAAAATCAAATATCGTTCACCATGATCAGGTTTACAATCAATGATGAATCATATTTATGTACAAATAGATGCAATAAAGAAATCAAACTCTTAAATAATAAACATACAAATAATTCGTTAATACAACATAGCAAGTTCATCTTTCGCCAAATACGGCAACTAGTTCCGTAATTCATTTGGCAATTGGTCTTTCTTTTTTTTTTTTTGGCACTTGATTCGGATTTATTGTTTTATCCATCTTTGTACGGTTGTCAATCCACAACGTTAGCTGGCCAGGCTATTGAGTAAACCCATCATGGTTCATGCATATCATAATTAAAATAGAAATGCATGAATGTTATGAGACACATGTATGCATCAGATGGGTAGATCTATCCACTTTCTTAAGTTGGATTCCATCAACCCGCATCTCCCCTTTTTGGGTAGGCTTTCACCATCTTGGTAGGCGTCCACATATTGTGTACATCCAGGGATGGTCCCCTAGGTCACCCGATACTGTAAGTACCTACACATCATCCAGGAGTGCCCCCAGATATTCAGTGTAGTTATGTGAAGCATAGTAATGGATGTATGCGAATGACTTGTGTATGGTATTAAAGTTTGTCATAAACATACATAATAACATATAACATTTCAATTCTCAACAAATTCAACAACCATTCAATACAATGGATAACAATCATCAAAACAATGAGATAACTATTCTAATTACAACGAAGAGGAAATATGTTGGTATCACTCACCTAGAAAGATGATAAAAAGGATCTTATATATTGTTGGAATAATATGCACGCACGATCGAGATCAGCTTCAGTTATACACAATTCTATGCAGTTATATGCTATTCGACTTGGTAGACATTTTCACATGAATTGCTGGGATTTTCTACATGAAATCATGTTTATTGTTATATCAGATTCTAATTTAGAGTTTCTGGTCCTCTGGACCCAAAACACAACCAAACGATACGTTAACTCGGTGAGTCAATTCAACGAGTCGACTCAATGAGTGGCTATGAATCAAACTACAATTAGTGAGTGAATAAGAATCTAAAGAGTTGAAAGAGGTAAAAACTTATCTATTCGAATACCATGTATGGGCTTGACTCAGTCCTGGAATCAATTTGGATAGTTGGGGCAGCAGGTCGACTCACTGAGTCGACCTGATTGTTTACGCCTTCTCTTTTTCCTCTCTTTCTTCTTTCTTATTTATTTATTTATTTCTACTTTTCTCTTCGATTTCTATTGTTTTAAGATAGTCGGCGAGGCTTAGATTCAGATCAACTCAGTTAAGTCACTGAGTCAACTCGACATTGCACTTGGTTTTTCTCATCCTCTTTTCTTGATCTCTCATCTCTTTCTGTTTCTCGATTCTTCCCTTTTCCTCATCCTCTTTTCTCGATCTCTCATCTTTTTCTGTTTCTTGATTCTTCCCTTTTCTTTTCTTTCTTGATCTCTTCTGATGGAATGTTTTTATAACTTTCAAATTCGGAAACCACAATCATAACAGGAAAGGTCCTCTCGCATCGGTTTCTTGTACGGAAATTTCCTCATAACGTGTTTTCAACACTAGTTTGGGTTGTTACAAATAACATTTCATTAGATTTGATCATATCTTGATTTAAGGGCTCACGTTAGGATAGTTTTCGCAACAAAATCGATGGTTCACAAATTCGAAGGGTGAAAGGTTGTTGGCGAGGAAGATGATGAGCTTTAATGGCAGTCTTTGATTCGATGCGTTTATCTTCATTCTACTTCTTAGGGACGACTCGGATTGGTTATAGGAAGCATGAGGAATCTTTTATTTATTTATTTATTTATATTTTAAATTTCAAACTTGTTTACGTAACAGGTTTGAGAGGAGAAGCTTGCGACTGTAATACAAGGAAACACCGAAGGATGGTGTGCCAGGCTCTTTTCGTATTAATTCTAGGCTTCTGAAAGTGCTGGTGGACTATGATCCGTTAGATATAGGATAAGGAAGAGGTGATCCGGCAGTGGAGAAAGCTTGCCAGCTAACTAGTTGATTTGGCGCTGGAATGAAACCTAGAGACGGACGATACCTAGATAATGCTTATAATGTTGGGTCACTAAGTGGGGTCCGCTATGATGATTGTTATGAAATCTACTCTGTTCAGCTGGTTTGTTGGGTCCTGATATGGCAAAAGCATAAAGATGAGGCTGATCAGAATTTTAGGATTAACAGTTGGAAAGGAGATTTGTTAAGTGGACGGTCTGGATTTGGTCTATGAGGATCTCACAGGTCGAGAAGATATCCAAAACGGAAACGGAAAAGAGTTAGAGATGAATACGCATTCCATTCCGTCTCATGCGTTGTATAACAGATTTGTTTCCTTCTTTTTTCTCTTATTATTATTATTTTTTTTTTGTGGACCTACAACGATGTGGACAAAAATCCACTCCATTCATAAGTTTTGTCAAATTACGTTGGGCCACGGGCCCAAATATGAGATAGATCTAAATCTTAGGTGGGCCACATCATAGCTAGAAAACTGTTCACCATTGAAATTTTTCCTAAAATAATTCAAACATACGTAAGACACCTTCTACACTACTTATTACAATTTTACCATTTTTATGTCAAAATCTTTCACCTTGGGTAGAGTATGAATGCACCGTCCATTAGGGATAGAATTTCAGTATGACCTGCCAATTTGCGTGCTCTATTAATAGACTAAGTTTAGGCCTTGAAATCACAATGATGACTACGATACCATTTAATGGGTTCTCATACGTCGTGATCTAAAATAACGTTTACACACATCTAATGGAAAAGTTAGCCGGTAGATTTGACGTATACCTTACAATATTCTAAATGATCGGTTTATTTAGGCATTTGGGTGGCCTAGTTGGCAGATCAGATTGTGATGGATGATCAATTGATGGTAAAAAATTTAAGTAATTGGATGGTTATGATATTAATCATTTTTACAGGTTATTGTACGGTCAGTTTTGCAAACGGATGCGTTGAAAGTGGTTTTTGGATGTGGTCTATGTTAGGATTGTATACTGTTAGATTCAAGTGATTGGTTCACGGGTGGAAAATGCTTAGACAATAGTTTTGACGGTAAGTTAAGCATATTTATAAGTGACGAAGAAAAGCAGATTTAAATTTTAATTTGATGTGTGAACGAGTGGATATGAAGATATGGTAGTTACTTTAATTTAATCGGGTGATTTAAAATTAAAGTGGATGGTCAAATATGTTTGTTTGATGGTGACATGTTATATCAACGGTTAGTTTTAATGTGTGGGTAAAAATATTAGGGCATTTGATGGTTCGTCCTATCAATTAACGGTTGAAAAGTACTCCCCATGGTTTAGATTTAAGGTAAATTACAGATAGATGGTTAAAAATAATGGATCTACCAGTATACAATTGAACAAGCATAATCGTGTATTCTTACGTATGAATAAAATTCCACTCAAAATTTCAGGTTGTTACATTCTACCCCTTTAAAATAAAATCTCGTCCTCGAGATTTGAAAACTAACAACACGAAATTTTGAGTGCAAGTTTACCTACACGTAATAATATACGATTACACTCGTTTGAACTGTATACTGGTAGACTCATTATTTTTAATCGTCTATCTGTAGTTTAGCTTAAATCTAAACCATAAGGAGTACCTTTCGATTGTTAATTGATAAGACGAACCATCAAATACCCTAGTATTCTTATCCGTACATTAAAACGAACCATTGATATAACATATTACTATCGAACAAATATATCTGACCATCCACTTTAATTTTGGACCATCCGATCAAAGTAAAGTGATTACCAGATCTTCATATCCACTCGTTCACACATTAAATTAAAATTTGAATCCACTCATCTTCTTTGTCACTTATAAACGTGCTTAACTTACCATTAAATCTATGATCTAAGCATTTTACACCTGTGAACCAATCACTTGAATCTAACTGTATACAATCCTAACATAGACCACATCCAAAAACCACTTTCAACGTATCCGTTTACAAAACTGATAGTACAATAACCTGTAAACATGATTAATATCATAACCATCCAATTACTTAAATTTTAGACCATCAATTGATCATCTATCACAGTTTGATCTGCCAACTAGGCCATCCCAATGCCTAAATAAACCGATCATTTAGAAGATCGTAGGGTATACGTCAAATCTACCGGCTAACTTTTCCATTAGATGTGTGTAAAGAACCCATTAAATGGCATCTTAGTCATCATTGTGAGATCAAGGCCCAAACTTAGTCTGTTAATAGAGCACGCAAATTGGCGGGTCATACTGAAATTCTATCCCTAATGGACGGTGCATTTATACTCTACCCGAGGTGAAAGATTTGGACATAAAAATGGCAAAATTGTAATAAGTAGTGTAGAAGGTGTTTTACGTATGTTTGAATTATTTTAGGAAAATTTTCATTGGTGAACAGTTTTCTAGCTATGATGTGGCCCACCGAAGATTCATATCTGTCTCATATTTGGGTCCGTGGCCCAACGTAATATGATAAAACTAATGAATGGAGTGGATTTTGGTCCAAAAAAAAGAAGAAGGAAACAAATTTGTCATACAACACATGAGATGAAATCGAATGCGTATTCATCTCCAACTCTTTTCCGTTTCTGTTTTGGATATATCTAACGGATCATAGTCCACCAACGCTTTTAGAAGCCCAGAATTAATACGAAAAGAGCCTGGCACACCATCCTTCAGTGTTTCCTTGTATTACAGCTGCAAGCTTCTCCTCTCAAACCTGTTGGGTAAATGAGTTTGAAACTTTAAAAAATAAAATAAAATTGATTCCTTGAGCTTCCTACAACCAATTTGAGTCGTCTCCAAGAATTAGAATGAAGAGAAACGCATCGAGTCGAAGACTGCCATTAAAGCTCATCATCTTCCTCGCCAACAATCTGTCACCCTTAGAATCTGTGAACCATCGATTTTGTAGCAAAAACGATCCTAATGTGAGCTCTTTAATCAAGATATGATTAGATATGATGAATGTTATTCGTAATAACCTAAACCAGTGTTGAAAACATGTTATGAGGGAATTTCCGTGCAAGAAATCGATGTGAGAGGACCTCTCCTGTTATGATTGTGGTTTCCGAATTTGAAAGTTATAAAAACCTTCCATCAGAAGAGATCAAGAAAGAAACGAAAAGGGAAGAATCGAGAAACAGAAAGAGATGAGAGATCGAAAAAAGAGTATGAGAAAAACCAAGTGCAATGTCGAGTTGACTCAGTAACTTAACTGAGTTGATCCGAATCCAAGCCTTGCCAACTATCTTAAAAGAATAGAAATCGAAGAGAAAAGCAGAAAAAATAAGAAAGAAGAAAGAGAGGAAAAAGTGAAGGCATAAACGATCGGGTTGACTTGGCGATTCGACCTATTTCCCCAACTATCCAAATTGATTCCAGGACTGAGTCAGGCCCATACATGGTATTCGAATAGATAAGTTTTTCCCTCTTTCAACACTTTAGATTTTTATTCACTCGCCAATTGTAGTTTGATTCATAGCCACTCATTAAGTCGACTCACTGAGTCAACGTATTGTTTGGTTGTGTTTTGGTTCTAAACCAGAAACTCTAAATTAGGATCTGATATAATAATAGACGCGATTTCATGTAGAAAATCCCGGCAATTCATGTGGAAACGTCCACCAAGTCGAATAACATACAATTGCATAGAATTGTGTATAAGTGAAGCTAATCTCGATCGTTCATGCGTATTATTCCAACAATACATAAGTTCCTTTTTATTATCTTTCCAGGTGAGTGATCCTAACATGTTTCCTCTCCGTTGTAATTAGAATAGTCATCTCATTGTTTTGATGATTGTTATCCTTTGTATTGAATGGTTGTTGAATTTCTTGAGAATTGAAATACCATATGTTGTTATGTATATATGTGACAAACTTTAATACCATTCATAAGTCATTCTCATACATCCATTACTATGTCTCGCATAATTGCACTGAATACTTAGGGGCACTCCCTGGATGACCCGTAGGTACTTACAGTACAAGGTGACCTAGGGGATCATCCCTGGATGCCCACAATATGTGGAAGCCTACCCAAAAAGGGGAGAGGTGGGTTGATGGAATCCAACTCAAGCAAGTAGACAGATCTACCCACTGGACGCATCCATGTGTCTCATAACATTCATGTATTTCTATTTTAATTATGATGTGCATGAACCATGATGGGTTTACTCACTAGCTTGGCCAGCTAACGTTGCTCATTGACAACCATACAGAGATGAATGAAATAATAAATCCGAACCAAGTGCCAAAAAAAAAGAAAAAAAAGAGGACCGATTGTCAGATGAATTGCGAGACCAATTGCCGTATTTGGCGAAAGATGAACTTGCTATGTTGGATTAACGAATTATTTATATGTTTATTATTTAGGAGTTTGATTTCTGTATTGCATATATTTGTACCTAAATGTGATTCATCATTAATTGTAAATCTGATCATGGTGAACGATATTTGATTTTTTATTTTTTTTAAGTTGAATGAAGCTTCAAATGAGTGGACTCAAATGATTCTTGTTGATGTGGTTTTGAATATATCATGATTGAAATTATATGAATATAACACAAACGTGAATGAATGGATGTTAAATTTGGATGTGAACTTTGAATTCATTAAATTGTGCTTCTAGACAATTGTATGAAGAAGGAATTAAGTACACTCAGTGTACGGGTCATGAGCCGAAACTCAGGTCTGAGGGTGCTCACTCTGTATTCGAATTTTGGGGCGTGACATTAGCGGTGCACCATAGCGCCACATACTGTAATATTAGTTTGGGAAAGCATAAAATATAGAGAAGCATATCTAGATGCCAAAAAGTAGATCAGTATCATAAAGTTAAAGTAGAAAAATAAAAAGAGAGAGAAATGTTACCAAGTGCATGATCCATGGAAGGAAGTTTCTTCCCACTTAATTACCTCGTCTCTATTTGTGAAACCTTTTTTTCTTATCATAAAAGGAAATTTTCCATTGTAGAAATTTCCCTGGTGATGAGCAAGTAAAATTTCCCATGGAAAGTCTTGTTTTCCAACCAAAAGATTTGCAAAAGGGCCCCAATTTTGATGGAAAATTTTACTAGAAAACAAACAGGAGAAACCTATTATCCTCTCCATTAGTTTAGTTTCCTTTCCTTTGGAAATGGTATTTCCCTTCCTTTCATTGAATCCGAAAAGCCAGCAAAATTCATGCCATGCATGTCTAACATGGAAAGTTCTGAAAAATTTGGAATCTCATTGTTGTAAGGCTTGAGAACATTGTTTTAAATATCGTTATCGCGTAATGTATCGCACCCTTGGGATACGGATACATATCAGTTATCGTATGGGATGTATCGGTTGTATCGCTATTGTTGGTAAACATGGGAACATTGGGAAATTGGTCGAATTTTTCAATGAAACTTTAGGGATTGTTGAAAACGACATCGATACACACTTAGAAATCAAAACATTACAAAAATAAAATTGCACATGATAAGGGTTTCTTTTGTATGGGGTCCTAATATATACGCTTTCCAATTGAACTGATGTAAGTATATTTAAAAGTCTTATTCATATAATTTATAAATGTAAGAAGACATGTATGGAAACATAGGCAATACATTCAAAAGCAAAAGAAAAATCACTAGATCAGGTTACATATATGTTTAATTTTGTATTTGAATAGAAAGATTGCAATTGATTTGCGAGAAATTGAGAAATTTCGATTTTTCTCAATTTTCTGCAACTTGACCATCTCCCCTAAATCTCGAAATTGAAGTTCCAAATCTATGATTTTTCATGAAAAATATGAAGATTTATAGATTTGTAACCATTCGATACTAGTTTAACGTGACTAACAACAAAAACATGGATCAAAAATCGAAATGCTCATTGGATCGAATAAGTGGGATATATTGGCACTACTTCTGCGTTTCGTATCGCACGGGTAGGATACAAGATATATCGTGGGATATATCGGCTGATATCGTCAATATTTAAAACACTGCTTGAGAATAGTACATGATTACATGTATGGTAGCCGCGGTACCATGGGTGCAGTCAATGGTCATCATGCAAGCGAATGCTCCTCCCTTTGTAGCGGACTTCTGTTTCATGTCATGGTGGGAGGAATTAGTGTCAAAAATTAAATGAATGTAGGATAATTCAGCACTGTGATAGGTGACTTCAAGCTGTTTTTATCCTCTGGTATGGGTACAGTAGTTCCATTTTGAAATAAAGTGGTGTCTCTGCTCTGGCACCCTCTTTGAAGAGTATTGGTTTTAATAATAGACAATGAATCTGCGATCTGAACACATGGTGAGCATTTGAACAAAACAATTATGTAAAAATCATGCCAAAATATTGATTATGTTGTGAAGGGAGCTTATCTCAGATTGTTTCTTCCATCACCTTGGTTATCACTATAATCCAGTTACTACTATACTGTTGTGCAGAAATGGTTGTTGAAAGTGTGTTTCTTTTCGTAAAGGAATGCATACATGAAGAGCTGATCACACTTTTTGTTTGTTTTTTTGTCTTGCGGCTTAACTTCAATTTTTGCAGATTTCATTTTCAGAGCTGGGATAATGTATGTTTCTGATGATGATGAGCGCCTCCCGCTTTTGAGGTCAAATATGTTCTCTTTGAGTGGGGCAAGGTTCTGGGGGGCAATCGGTCGCAGCATAAATTTGGGTGAGTGGTAACATTTACATTTAATATTTAAGGGTTTCAGATAAATATGGATGTGTTACCAACTTTTTAGGGAATGTTTGTATTGTAGTAATGTATTTTACTGTATCTTTGTCATAATGGCTTTTTATGGCTATTTGGATAGCATCTAAGAAAACCAGGTGCTTTGACTTTGACTTAAGACTTACTGAGCCGTCATGTCAATGGTATTTAAAAGGTCAGTGCTGGAAAAGCTCTATGATTCCCACCATGATCCTCATGTTTTATCTATGCTGTCTGTCCATTATACGAGTTCATTTCAAGGCATGAGTCAAAAACGAAGCAGATTGAAATCTTAGGTGGACCACACCACAGGAAACAGTAGTGACTGAATGCGACCATCAAAAACTTCCTAAGGTCTACTGTAATGTTTATTTGCCATCCAGCCTTATTTTTAGGCTCATGTCCCAAAATGAGCTCACAAAAGGGATCAACAGAGTGGATAAAACACATATACCATGGTGGGGCCCATAGAGCTTTTCCAGCTCCAGCCACAATACATAGTTTTCCCATCCAAAATTTCTATCAAAACACAATCTTCATTGATTAAAAAAAAAAAATTTCTATATAATTACAGAAGTATTGAATTGTTAGTAATCATTGAATGATACATTACATTACAATACTATAATCCAAACATGACCTTAGTTTCTTGGTGTTATAGGTTCTTATGATTATTTGCTTCTACTTCACCATGATTAATTGTATTATTGAATTCTATCCCTGTTAAATGAGATCATAGCAGTGGTTTTCAAGCAAAGCATAAGAAAAAAAATTACTGAGATAGTAATTCATGATCACATGGATTACAATGTGTCACTGCATGTGTGACAGAACTTTATCCTCCCATTCATGTGAATAAACAGGTACCAGAGAGGATTAGTTAAATAAAATTAGCCATCTCTCCCCCCCAACCCCCCCCCCTGTTCTTAAACATATTATGCAAGATGTTAATTGTTTCTTGGGTAAAATAAAATTATTTTATATTGACTACATATAGAAGTAATTCATCGCGCCCTGCAATGACAGGGGGCCAAACTGCTCTTGCTTTACGGTTGCTTCTGGCAGTTTTTTCTTCAAAAATCTCTTCCAATTCCAACCGGCCTTTTGGAGATGAGGTAGTAGATTAGAGATAATTGGCTATAATCTACTTCTAAATAATATAAGCAGGTAAATTTAAAGAAAATATGCATTGTTTCACATTTTCTTCACTCTCTCCGACTTGCAGTTTCGTGCTGCTCGGAGATCATCTGAAGAGATTGGAGCTCAAATAGTATTGGGGGATCGGCCAATTGAAATAACTGTATACATTTTTATTCATGTGGTACATGCGATATTGCTTTAGGATTCATTGAGGTTGAAATTATCTGCCTTATCAGATGGTATAATCTGTTGTTGCAGCTAGGAAGGGCTTGGAGCTCTCTCAAATGGAGTGAGAAACTAAGTTTGGTTCTCTCAATTCTTCGAGGCATAAGTTCTCCATCATTAGATGCCTCTGGGAGCAATTTGAAGGTAATTCTCTTAAGTTCTTCCATCATCAAGATTTTCGGAATTTGTTGCTTATTATCAGTTCCATTTATTTGCTGAAGCAGTAGCTCTCTCTCTCTCTCTCTCTCTCTCTCTCTCTCTCTCTCACACACACACACACACACACACACACACACACACACACAATTACTGGAAACGCATGACAAACCGTCCCTGCCTAAAATGGCAGCTGTTTGAAATGATAGAACAATTTGGTCAGCGACATTCAGGGAACATAACTGCAGGCAGTTGTTAAATAATGACATGCATACATGGAAGAACAATGGAATGTTGTTGGCACAAAGCTGGAATCCATAAAGAACACGGGATTAGAACATTATTAATCTGGACCATGAGAATTTTGAGCCAGCTGTCTTTGCTGATTCTCAGATTGATAATCTCGATAAAGAGGAAGTAGGGATTTTTGATATTGGAACAAGCATAGGCGAGGAAACGGATGGTTGCTTCTGCTATTAACTGCTGCGCTTATTTTCCTTAATAGGAGAAAGTAGTCGACTCTCATGAAACACAAGTTATAGGGTGAGAGTGTTTGGTAAGTTTAGTCTCATTTCTGAATCTGTAGCTTTCCTGTGTTCTTAAAGTTATTGTCCATTTAATTTTGATGTAGGACCAGGAAATGGAGGGAAGCCCATTTCAGTTGTACGAGTTGCTAAGCTTTTCATATCCCTCACTGCTGCAGCCTCTTGTACATGAGCGCGACACGGTATGCTAAACCACTACATAACAACCAAAATATCCCCTCACTTCTCATGAAAGGAATCGGAGATGCTTGATTTTTACCACCAAATCTCCTTGATGATTGCAAAGCTCTTCCTTTTCCCAAGTGACAGAACAATATAAATGTGCATGACCTTTTTTTGGCACATAGGGTGTTAGGAAATTTCAAAAATCTTATGTGAAGGTCAAAAGACTCGGGCAGTTTTAGCAATTTCAGACTCTTCTTTCTTGATGATAAAATATACAAGTTTTAAGATTTTCTCTTAGGGTCCCACTCAAGTAGTATGGGTACCACTGTAAGCTACAGTGACATCAGGAAGATGCAGGGCCCTCCTGATGTATGAAACCCATCCAACCCGTCCATCATATGCATCCCTTCCCCTACAGGTGCCAAAGATCAGCCTGATTCAATACTCAGGTGAGCCACAAAATGGGGAATAATGTGGGAGGGGACGCTCACCCTTGATTTACGCAGGGACCCACATGAATTTTAAAAGAGCCTGATTTTTGGCTTGACCCTTCATCCAGATCAGATGAAGAACCTGAATGGCCTGGATTTCATATATACAGCATGGTGGGTCCTCTGCAAAAATCAAGGGTGGATGTTCCCTCCCCAACTTATTCCTTGGGTCAGCCTGATTTTAGGATTCAGAGGGGTACATATGCTGACACATAATGGATGGGTTGGATTCTATACATGCATCACATAGGCTCCATACCTGCTCGGTATTGCTGTAGCTTATGCTGGTGTATAAGTACCACTAAAGCACACTCCTTGTAACTGACAGCAGTTGGTTGTTTAGATTTCGTTGTATTTGAGTTGCAAAATAATCTGCATGTTCTCTCCTCTCTTTCGACTGCATTATTTCTTGGTTGAGCTCCTAGGTATAACAAAATGAAATTGGCAATTTGTGATGTTTTTTCAGTACCTTGCATGGTCTCTGAAGAGGAGCAAAGCTGTAAATAAAAGCAAGAGCGTGGTTGGGGTCATCGGAAGAGGCCACATGAATGGAGTCATATATGCATTAGTGTCAGATCAAGGAGACTTGCGCTTTCGCGATCTTGTTGGTCAGAGGCCATTTGGTGATGGTTCTAATGGCTGGATCAAGACCATTCTCAAAAGTTTAATTCGAGACACTGTGATAGGCATCATCGCTTGGGTACTCTTTGAACAGCTCAAGACTGCACTATTATAGCATGACTGACAAGATTTCAGTTCTTGATTTTGCAAGCATCACTGGATATTTGATGATTTGAGTGGAAAATGGAATCAAATGTGTTTCAAACTTGTTCCAGAGACCATTGTTTGGACAGTTAAGTTCATCTGGCCAAATTAATTCTGTAGATAATATGGGAGATCCATTTCTTGGCTATTGGAAAGGTGATACGTGATTAAAAAAAAAAAAAAAAAAATGGTAGCATGCATGTATGTCATGCGAATTACGTCAAAATGTTTCATTATATTGTTACTTGGTGTATGGTGTTAAAGTGGCAAGTGGTGTATGGTGCTATGCGACATCATTACAGTGCAACTTCAAAAACTTGGAACCTCTATACTGTTAGCTAAGTGTATGAGAACCTCCCCATGCACATAGTTGAATAAGGATTTGTTGGCATGTGCATCACCTGTCTGAATCTTCCATTAGTTCACTCTTCATAGGCTGGCTTGATAAAAATCACACTGACAGAATGACCCAGTCCGTCCTGTCAATGGCATGTAAATGGATGGACAAGTTTGTTAGTCCAAGGTAGGCTTTTCCAGGACCATTATTTTTTCTGTAATTTTTGCTTAGTGGAGAAGAGTGGACTGGATGTACTGAATGGCCCAGATAGGCGATGTGCATGCCAGATTTCAAAATGAACCGTGTGCATCTGAAGGTTTCCATGCACATAGCACCATAAATCATTTATGGAAAATGATGTTGGTTTAAAAAAAATATATATTTTAAACAAAAAATGAGTATTATATATTAGTATTTGTGAATTTTTTATTTTTATTTTTATTTTTATTTTTTCACATTTGGGAATAATCTCATATATGATAGGAGAGAAGAAGAAAAAAAACCACTTTATAAATAGGGTGTTGAGTACCTTAGTATTTGCTTGGTGGGACAGAGGTATACTGAGACTTGCCTGTTCGTATTGAAACACACACGCACGGTCTCAATATGAGGGCATGGGCATGGGCATTGGCATGTGTGGCTGTAGAGGCGCTAGTGGAGTACTTTGCACTTAGTATGCACCTATCATAGATGGGTCGCTCCCGGTGTAAGGCATGTGTGAGTCGTAGTGCGACGATGGCTAAATGAGATGGATTAGGTGGTTGGGTTTGAAGTTGAGGAGTATTGTGTGGAAGAGATGGTGCATGGGTTTGAAGTTGAGGAGTATTGTGGGGAAGAGATGGCGCATGGATTTGAAGGTGAGGAGTATTGTGGGGAAGAGATGGCGCAGGGAGGACATGATGAGGTCGATCATCATCTTCCTCAGGGGATAATTACTCCGAATCCACGGAGCTCCACGGATCTCTTTGGACTCCTCACAAAGATTCCTTGAATCCACGAGGAATGAAAATAATTTCTAATAAATACGAAATAAATTGATTAATGATTTTAAAAAATGAAATTACAATCCTTTAAATAGTAAACTTACTATTTATAGACAGTCATGATTCTTACTAGACTTTATGGTTGTTAGCAAAAAATAGTAAGGGTCCAATTTGGCCTAACCACGTTATTCTCCTAATTTTTCTAAGCCACTTCCATGTTAGGCATGACTCCTACAACTCAAAGGATCAAACATTATGATGGAGTTAAAACTTACTATTTATAGTAAAAACAAAAATAAAATGGATTTTTTACCACCGATCTAATGGAATCTCACAAATCCAGCGTGGGCAACCCAACGTAGTGGGTTCGTTGGCTAAAGAAGCTTCTCTTACCCTAAAATCATATATGATATATCAAAAAACTCATTCCAGTTTGTGAGAAACGGATGTTTTAATGTTCTAACGATCTGGATCATTTTGGCCTTTGATCGGGCCTTCTCTGGTCCATCTTTGCCATGAAAGTGTTAGTGACCCACTCTACATCAGTCCCGCCCACTTCAAGAGAACTCGACATCAAATTCTCATCCAGCTTCGGTTCATGATACTCGGTTAGGTCTGTAACGTTAAAAGTACACGAGATCTCCTTGTTGTCCAGAAGATCAACAACGTAAGCATTGTCATTGATCTTTCAGAGGATCGGTACCGGTCCAATATTCTTATTCTTCAACTTATTGTAGGTCACAGTCGAAAATCTCTCCTTGCATAGATTGGATCATAACATGCTCGCCCACCTCGAACACCTTTCACCGACGATGCTTGTTACCTTGCTCCTTGTACTTGTCATTCGAGGGAGCAAATTTGGCTTGCACATTTGCATGAATGCCCACAATTCGGTCCTTCATATGTTCTGCTGTAACATTCATGCTTGGGAGCTTGGGCAAATGGACCAAGTCAAGTGTCTGGCGGGGGCACTCAACCATAAACAATCTAAAATGGGGACTTCCCTGTCAAGCGGTTCACCATATTATTGAATGCAAACTTGTCTTAAGACAAGACCAAATCCCGCACTTTCGGTTTGTCACCTAAAATACACTAGAAGAGGTTTCCCAACGTGCAATTGACAACTCCAGTCTGCCCATCGGTATATGGGTGGTAGGCACTATTGAACTGAAGTTGCATACTAAACCAATTCCACAAAGTCTGCTATAAGTGGCTAATGAACTTCGTTTCACGGTTAGATGTAATGGTCTTGGGAACCCCATGTACCTGCACAACCTCTGAAGAATAGATTCGTCGCGTGTGTTGCATCGAGGGTTTTCTTACATGTGATAAAGTGCACCATCTTTGAGAAACGATCTACCATAATAAACACTGAACCATGCCACGTTGTGTTCGTGTGAGACCAAACATGAAGTTCATAGACAAGTACTCTCAAGGGCTGTCAGGCACAATTAACGGAGTGTAGAGGCTCATGTTCTGATACTACCCATTGGAGGTCTAACAAACATGACAGCGCTATACTATTTTACCCATGTCACGTACCAATCGAGGCCAATAATACCGCTCCTTAACAAGAGCCTACATTTTGTTTCACCCAAGATATCCACCAAGCCCACCTTCATGTAGCTCTTGAATAATATACTCACTTAGAGAACTCTAGGGGATGTATAGTTTCTTCTCTTTGAAGAGGAAACCGTCTTGCATATGTAGGTCACTGGGATAACTCTCTTGGCACCCCATTCATGTATCCTTGAAATCCTCATCCTCGGCATACAACTCCTTGAGATAATCGAAGCCAACAACCTCATCGCTTATCGTAACAAGTAGTGTTGCACGACGGCTAAGTGTATCAACTACCTTGTTCTGCTTCTCTGACTTATGCTTCAAAATGAACGTGAATTCCTGCAAAAATGTGACCCATCTAGCATGCACATGATTCACGTTAGTCTAATTATAAATAAACTTTAAGGCTTGATGGTCAGTATAAGGAACAAACTCTCTCCGATTTAGATAATGTTGCTAATATCGCAGCGCTTGAACCACTGCATATAGCGCGCTCAAGCTCGTATGTCGACCACTTCTTTCAAGCTTCGCTGAGCTTCTCGCTATAGGAGGCTACCGGCTTGCCTTCTTATGATAAGACTCCTCTAATTCCGACATATGAAATGCCACATTCAACCGTAAACAACTTATCGAAACTGGGAAGAACCAAGACCAGTGTTGTGGACAATTGATGCTTGATTTCAACAAAGCTCTTGTCAACCTCATCAGTCCACTAAAACAGGCTTTTTTCATGCAATCTATAATAGGTGTGACTATAGTGCTAAAATTCCACACAGATCAGCGATAAAAGATCACTAACCCATAGAAACTCCTCACTTTATGAATGTTCATCAGAATTGGTCATTCTCTGATGGCTCGCACATTTTCATCGTCCACATGGATGCTCATGGACATCATAACAAATCCTAAGAATAACAAGCTATCTGTTAAAAAACTGCACTTCTTCAAGTTGAGGTATAACTTATTAATTATCAGGACCTATAACACTTGCCTAAGATGTTCTATGTGCTCTGTCTTATCATGGCTATATATCAGGATGCCATCAAAATATACTACTACAAACTGGTCAATGAACAACTTCAACACTTGATTAATCACATGCATAAAAGTGCTCAGTGCATTCGATAGACTGAAAGGCATGACCAACCACTCATACAACCCTTACTTGGTATTGAGTGTCATTTTCTACTCATTATCGAGCCGGATACGAATCTGATGGTAGTCACTTCTCAAATCTAGTTTAGATTACACATTGGCACCTTCTAGCATATCGAGCATGTCATCCAACCATGGTATTAGGAACCAATATTTAATAGTTATCTTGTTAATTGCTCGCCTATCGACACACACACACACGTCAACTCCCATATTTCTTAGGCGTTAATAACGTTGGCATGGCACATGGGCTTATGCTCTCTCTCTCACAAGACCCTTACGGATCAATTTCTCCACCTGCCCCTAAAGTATCTCATACTCTTTCGGATTCATCCGATAGTGAGGGTAGTTCGGCAAGCTAGCTCCAGGGATGAAGTCTATGTGATATTGGATATCCTGCATATGGGGCAATCTATCGGGTAACTCTCCAAAACAAATTTCTTTGAATTCGTTCAGTAACGACCTTAAACTTGGAGGAATGATTAAGGGCTTCGATTCCTTGCCCTTTACCACCACGTCGTACACCTTGCCAGTTTTCTTGGATTCCTCCATAAAATCCCAAATGGTCAAGATGGAGCCCCCCTCCACTTTAGAAGCTTCAAAGTGATTCTCTAGTACTATATGGGCAATGATTATATTTCGATCATCCTTGACGAAGACATAAACATTGTCTCATCATCCGTGAGTCGCATCATGGTCCGATCGCTATAGTTGACCGAATAATATATGACATGCTTTCATGTTGACCACGTCACAAAGTACTTGATTCTTATAATTCTTACCAATTAAAAACAAGACAGTGATTGTTCGATTACCCTGGTCTCGTTCACCTTTTCTATCTAGCCAATCGAGTAAGGGGAATGATGCTTTGTCGTTGGTAGCTGCAATTTATCCACTATCACTTTCGAGACGATGTTCTCGCTACTGACACTGTCTATGATTACATCACAGATATTGCCGTTGACAGTACACTACGTACGTAATATATTGTATCGCTGCGGGTGCACCTCCTTTTTTAGAGTATACAATAATCACCTCACGATCAAGGATTTTCCATTCTCCATGCTTCTTCCTCAACGACTTATTCATCTTCATCAAAATCAAGGGCCTTCTTTCGCTGCATAACCTTTAGTGCCCCATTCGTTAATGGCCAAGTGGATTGTAGGGCGTTGAGGACAACTGTTTGATAAGTGGCTCGGTTGGCCATAATGGTAACAATTGTTCGACCTTGCCGACTATAAGGATTTAGAAATTTACTCAAACTCGTTATGGTTGGTGTCATACGTTGGGGCCTAAATGGACAGCTCCTTGTGTCATGGTTTGTGGTTGTAGGAGGTTGAGGACGTCCTTCTACTAGTTCGTTTCCTTTGGCCAACGCTAAATCCTGTATGTGACCTATCATGGTGGGCCGAGTCAAAGGATAAGGCCGAGTAGAAACTTTTGCAAGCTGCATTTTCGCCCTACATGCCAACTGAAACACTTCATCCATGGTCCCGACCGGGTGCATTTAAACTTGCTCCTAAATTGTCGATCGTAAACCGCCTATGAACCATGCTACCTTTTTCGATTCAGTCTCCAGTAAGTCATTCCGCGTTGCCAATAGCTGGAATTCTTCAATGTAACCTGTGACGATTCGATTCCCCTGTCGGCAATTTTAGTATTACTGAAACATACTTGCTCCTAATCATTGGGGATGAATCTTGATCAAAGAAGGCATCTCATCCGTGGCTATGATCAAATGTGTACCTTATTTTGTTGGGCACGTGAGAGTTGTAATTGCTCTCACTATACAAAAGCACCAGATTTTAATTTGAACGTTACCAATTTTACTTTCTTATGTTCTGACATGTCCATGTAATCAAAATATTGTTCTACTTCGGCTAACCAATCGATAAAGTCTTTTATACGTAATAAGCCATTAAAATTAGAGAGTTTGGCCTTACCTCAATAGTCTTTTTCAGCACAATCTAGTCGATTGTTTCAATGGATCGATCGTCGAGCAACGACATCACCAATGTCCTTGTCGTAGGAGCTCAACTTATCTAGGGTAGCCTTATAATTCACCTTCGGAAGTGCTCTACGAAAATCAAAGTTGTGTCTTACAACAATCACGAGCGACTCAACATCACCTTGGGCTCAGGGAAGAATTAACGCCTGCAGCCCTTACATGGTCAACTAACTCTCTCGGTAGAAAGCTTCAATTCTTTCCAATAGATAACGAATCCCTAAATCACCATCTACATGATTTTGGTCCATTCTATTGTTAGTTGCCATTATCCCAAGGGGAGTCCTCGCTCTGATACCAATTAACGAAGGGAAGGACGTGATGAGGTCAATCACCATCTTCCTCATGGGATAATTACTCCGAATCCATGGAGCTCTCGAGACTCCTCATAGAGATTCCTCGAATCCACAAGGGATGAAAATAAAAATAATTTCTAATAAATTCAAAATAAATTGATTAATAATTTAAAAAAAAATGAAATTACAATCCTTTAAATAGTGAACTCAAATCTAGACAAAGTTTTAGACTCAAACTCCCTAAAAAACGTGACTGGCTATAAATAGTAAACGTACTATTTATAGATGGTCATGATTCCTACTAGATTTCATGGTTTTCGGCCAAAAATAGTAAATGTCCAATTTGGCCTAAACACATTATTCTCCTAATTTTTTTAAGCCCTTTTCATGTTGGGCATGACTTTTACAACTCAAAGGATCAAAAGTTATGATCGACTTAAAACTTGTTATTTATAGTAAAAATGCAAATAAAATGGACTTTCGACTGTCAATCTGATGGAATCTCGCAAATCCGGTATGGGAAACCTGGCGTAGCAGGTTGGTTAGCTAAAGTATCTTTTTTTTTTTAAATTTTTTTTTTTTACACACACACACACTCACACCATAGTGGGATTTCACCACCTATGGATACTCGAACCCTTGACCGGGTGTTGAAACTCCTGAGAGTCTACCACCGGAGCAAGAGTAAGGATCCGTTGGCTAAAGTATCTTCTCCTACCCCAAAATCATATATGATACGTTGAAAAACAAATTCATTTCGGTTTGTGAGATACGACTGTTTTAATGTTCTGACAGTCTGGATCATTTTCACATCCGATCAGGCCTTCTCTAGTCCATCTTTGCTATGAAAGTGTCCATGACCCGCTCTAAATCAAGAGATCTAAGAGAGACATCTCTGTCTCATATAGGAGCCGTGGAGTTGTTTAAGAGACCCGGTGTAATTGCTCATGCATTAATTAAATAGACCATGCATAAACTGCTGCATGTGGCTAGCCCAATAGTCAGAAATGATATACCCACTGTGTCTAAACAGCTAACATGCAGCTAATCTCTCAAATGTAAAATGGTTAGAAACTATTAAAAAAAATATTTAGTTCCTCTCAAACAGTCAGAAATTGTAAAAAATAAAAATAAAAAATGGCTAGTTTCACTCCAATAGTTAAAAAATAATGTATTGTGTTTCTGACTCTGGACAAAAAATGTCCGGTTATACTATCCTATATAAATAGAGCTTTGATGGTTCATTTGATTAACACAAGCAAATCAATTCATTCTCTCATCTGAACTAACAAACTCCAAGTGTTCTTTGATCAAGTCAGCAGGATCAAATCAAACTTAAGAGTGTGAAGGCCAACAAGTCTAAAGATTCAGACTAGTGCATCTAAGCTAGTAGAGCTAATCTTACTTCTCTCTATTTTCATATGTGAAATTTCCTTTTAGCTTTCGTTTGCCAATAAAATTGTTTTTATAAAGTTTCACAAGTGATTCTTTTGTGTTTGTTGAAAGCAGAACCACACATAGGCTCGTCATACCCTGGAACCTATTTGCCTGCAACCCGTCAGCCATCTCAATTACCTTGAGAATGGGCAAATAACGCTTCAAGGATGGCATGATTACACGTGTTTCAGCCTGTCATTAATCTTTTGTATTTTCGATTTTCATTTTTTTAACATTAATTATAAATTTATAATTTGATATTGACAAATCTCAACAATTATATTATTGGTGGATATTTATTTTACTGTAAAAGTACATGGAATAGTCTTCAGATCTAAGGTCGACTAGGGTAGTTGGCGCCTTCTAAGGAGAGAATGACCGGGGAGCAGGTTCCCGGTGTGATGTTGATGCATTAGAAATTGAAAAAAAAAAAAATAAAAAGCAAAATAAAAAGCAAAAAATAAAAATAAAAATCCAAGAAGGTTGTTTAGTTTAAAGAAACCAATCCATGAGATGAAATTGTTTCATTCCATCAGGGGCTGAGGGCTTCTTGGTTGAATCGACAGGCCCGTCGGGTGATAGTATTAATATTTCCATAGTTTGTGTAGGTTTTCAGTTCTTACTAGTGAAATCATGGTTATGCAATGCAGAGTGCTAGATTGATGATTTGTTGAGTGACCATGTCTCAAAAGTTGTCCCAAAAAACTAACCTTGGAATAGAGGTTTGTCGAATATTATAAAATATTGATTTTATAAATATATTTTAAAATAAAAAATAATATATAAAAAGTGTTTGAAAAACACCTTTTTTGTGGTTTTTGGGAATAGTCCCACATTGGAAAAAGAGGAGGAATTTTTGTGGTTTATATGAGAAGTGTGGAGTATTATAATACTTACCCACATGGTCCAAAGGAGAATGGAACTTGCGTGTTCCAGTGCGTAGCACTGGAACACGCGCGCACTCGGGCTTGGGCACGGGCACGGTCTCGGTCTCGGACTCGATGCAAGGGCGTGGGCATGTGAGGTAGTGTGGCTGTAGAAGCGCTAGTAGCGCACTTCGCACGTGCTCATCGTGTCGCAGAGGGTCGCTCCCTTGGCGAATCGAAGCGAGACGTGTGCGAGTCGCAGTGTGACTAGGTGGCTAAGGTGAGTGGTTGGCTGGAAGGGAGACTAGAGGACTGAGAGAGAGGTTCTTCAATATATATAGAGAGCTGAAAAAGAGCTGTTGCAGCAGATTTGTAACAACTGTGCCATTAGTGCAGAAACCATGCCGTAATTGCTGCATGGCTAGCCCAATAGCTAGAAAACAGGTAGTTACTGTTTCACGACAGTCAGCATACAACAGCTTAATGGCTCATGCACAGCAATCAGAAAACTGCCATAAAATGGCTAGTTTTCTCCAACAGTTAGAAAACAGTCATAGGATTTATTTCCCTAGACCATAACCCCCAGCCACCATAGCCGATATAAATAAGGCTTGGATGGGTTTCCAAACCATCTCACCACACTCCAACAATACCAATACGAATCAAGGCCTCTCCTCTCCTACAAACCAAAAATCAGCAATATAGCAAGGTTGATCAGAACCATCGCTTGGAAAACAGACCAACGGAGTAGTCTAGAACAGTTCAACTGAACCAATGGCTGAAGAACTGACTAGTGTAGTGGTCTAAATCAAAATTTTCTCTTCTCTTTTTCTTTTGGGATTTTTCTTTTATTGTAATTTTGCCAGACAGTGTGTAAAAGAGTTCCATTTGTGGGCCTTCGTGTTTGTTGAACGTAGACCCACACTAGGCTTGTCGTACCCTAGAAGTGGTTTGCCTGTAACCTATCAACATACTCAATCTTTTTGAGTAGGGGCAAATAACGCTTTAAGGACAGTGTCCCAGACATGCTTCAGCCTGTCCTTAGTTTAGATCATCTTGATTTTCGGGTCCCATACTTTACAGAAATATTATTATTCTGTAGAAGTCACAACAATCTTAAAGAGTTATTTTTTATGGAAGCCAATAGTGTTTCATCCATCAAGTTGATGAATCAGGACTTGATACGTCTTGATCAATTCGATGGAACCAATTTTATGAGGTGATAAGACAAGCTTAAATTTCTTCTGACGGCGCTTAAGATCTACTACATATTAGATCCAAATCTATAAGCACTACCTGAAGCATCCGACAAAGACACACCTGAACAAGTGACTGCCTGCACCAAACGAGCTGAAGACGAACTCTTGTGTCGAGGACACATTCTGAATGCACTCTTCGACCGCCTGTACGATCTGTACCAATAGACATCATCAGCAAAGGAGATTTGGGCCGCTTTGGAGTTCAAATATAAGGTTAAAGAAGAAGGTACTAACAAATTCCTCATCGCCAGGTATTTTGACTTCAACATGGTAAATAACAAACCACTGCTGCCCCAAATCCAAGAACTGTAGCTAATAGTAAACAAAATCAAAGACATCAAAATTGATCTTCCTGAATCATTCCAAGTTGGGGCTATAATCGCTAAATTGTCATTGATGTGAAAAGACTATAAAAAGAAGTTACTGCATAAAACTGAGAACTACATACTGGAACAAATCCAGAAACACCTTAGAATTGAGGAAGAATCCCGTAACCGTGACAGAAAGAATGATAACAGGAATGCCTCGTCCAAGGTACATGCAGTAGAGAACACTAACAAGAATCCCGAAAAGGACGATTCTCTAAAACCCGATAAAGGAAAATTCAAGAAAAATGCCCAAAAGAAGAATGGAAAGTTCAAAGGCCCATGCCATGTCTGTGGAAAAACTGGGCACTATGCTCGATTATGCCGATATCGCAAATCTTAAAAAGAGGCAAGTGTAGTAAAAGAAGGCGATATTATAGTTATGATCACTGAGGTGAATACCATCCAAGGCAAAGTTCCAGGTTGGTGGTATGATACTGTCGTTACAGTACATGTGTGCTACGACAAATCAGCCTTCAAAACCTATGAGGAATTGACCGATGGTCAAAAAGTCCAAATGGATAATGAAGTCTAATCGAAGGACATCGGCAAAGGAACTGTCGAACTGATATTCACCTCTGGGAAGAAAGTGATACTGACTAATGTACTGCATGTCCCAGACATGAGGCGAAACTTAGTTTCTGGGAATCTTCTGGGTAAATTAGGCAGAAAAAAATGATAACAGGAATACCTTGTCCAAGGTACATACAGTAGAGAACACTAATAGGGATATGCTTGGTTTTCTCTGAATGAAAGTAGCACTTCTACGTATATGGTTGAATCCGCTAAATTGTGGCATGATAGACTAGCCTATATAGGGTATAGTACCTTAAAGTTCATGGCTAAGAATGACTTAATCTCATACATAGATAATAAAATCAATAAATGTGAAGTGTGCATACGATCCAAAATGACGAAGAAACCTTTTTCAAGTATTGAAAGATCGTCTCAAGTGTTGGATCTTGTGCATAGTGACATCTATGAGTTAAACGACATTCTTACTCAGGGAGGTAAATGGTACTTCATAACCTTTATATTGTTCTAGATATGTGTATGTTTATCTGTTAAAGAGAAAAGATGAAGCATTGAATATGTTTAAAATATATAAAGCAGAAGTAGAGAATCAACTAAATAAGAAGATAAAAATTCTCCGTAGCATGATAGACTAGCCTATATAGGGTATAGTACCTTAAAGTTCATGGCTAAGAATGACTTAATCTCATACATAGATAATAAAATCAATAAATGTGAAGTGTGCATACGATCCAAAATGACGAAGAAACCTTTTTCAAGTATTGAAAGATCGTCTCAAGTGTTGGATCTTGTGCATAGTGACATCTATGAGTTAAACGACATTCTTACTCAGGGAGGTAAATGGTACTTCATAACCTTTATATTGTTCTAGATATGTGTATGTTTATCTGTTAAAGAGAAAAGATGAAGCATTGAATATGTTTAAAATATATAAAGCAGAAGTAGAGAATCAACTAAATAAGAAGATAAAAATTCTCCGTAGCGATAGAGGAGGAGAACACTTCTCCAATGAATTCGATAACTTCTGTGAAGAACATGAACCAATACATCAATGTACTGCGCCATACACACCTTAACAAAACAAAATAATTGAAAGGAAGAATAGAACATTAGTAGAGATGGTTAACTCAATGCTGATAAGAACAAAGTTGCCACTAAGTCTATGGGGTGAGACATTGCTTGCAGCGTGCCATATACTAAACAGAATTTCATCTAAAAATATAAAATATCTCCATATGAAACATGGAGAAGTAGAAAACCTAACCTAGGATATCCTAAAGTGTGGGGGTGTCTTGCATACTGCAGAACTCCTGATCCAAAAAGAACTACGTTAGGACCAAGAGCTATTAAGTGTGCATTTATAGGATATGTACAAAATAGTAAAGCTTATAGACTTCTAGATATAGAGTCTAATACAATAATAGAATCAAGAGACGTTAAGTTCTTTGAGAACTCACTATCCTTGGAGTCAAAGGATAATGAAATCCAAACTCCTGATAGAGAACCAGTAACACAACTCTACAGATAGTGGAAGCTCCTGTTGAACCTCGTATGAGTCAAAGGACAAGAATAGAGAAGAGTCTAGGAGATGACTATATATACTCACAATGCGTTTTCCATCTTGTAGAAGGAGATAGAGAAAATGTTTAAGAAAAATACTTATAGTGATGACTATAAAAGATGATCCTAAAACATATAAAGAGGTTGTATCCTCTAGAAACTCAACTTTCTGGAAAGAAGCTATAAACGATGAAATGGAATCCATAATGTCAACTTAAATATGGGAACTAGTAAATTTACCTCCAGGTTCTAGACCCATATGTTGTAAGTGGGTATTTAAGAAGAAATATCACACTGATGGGACTATCCAAACCTTTAAAGCTCGACTAGTAGCTAAGGGTTTTAGACAAAAAGAAGGGATATATTACTTTCACACATACTCTCCTGTATCTAGGATAACATCCATTAGGATATTATTTGCACTAGCTTCCATACATCATCTTTACATCCACCAGATGGATATAAAGACCGCATTCCTGAATGGTGACCTCAATGAGGAGGTATACATAGAATAACCTGAAGGATTCGTTCTACCAGGAAATGAAAACAAAGTATGTAGATTAATCAAATCTTTGTATGGATTAAAACATGCACCAAAACAATTATATGAGAAGTTTGATTCCAAAATATTATCTCATGGTTTCATGCATAATGTAGCTGACAAATGCATATATTCTAAAGTAGATGGTAGTTATATCATTATTATTTGTCTGTATGTTGATGACATGTTAATAATAAGTAATAAAATGGAAGGTGTGACTGAAATAAAGAGATTTTTATCTTCCGTATTCAAAATGAAGGATCTTGGACAAGTTGATACCATTCTAGGTATCAAAGTTAAAAAACGTTGTGGGGGTTAGGCTTTGTGTCAATCTCATTATATTGAGAAGATACTACACAAGTTTAACCATCTAAATACAAAAGAAGCAAAGACCCCATTTGATCCAAGTATTAAGCTAAAAGATAATAACGGAAGAACAATTGCTTAATTAGAATATGCGAGTGCTACAGGGAGTCTTATGTATGTTATGCAATGCAGTAGACCTGATATCGCATATGCCGTGAGTAAACTTAGTAAGTTTACTAGTAACCCCAATACTGAACACTAGAATGCAATCAGTAGAGTCCTTGGTTACTTAAAAGCAATCAAAGACTTAAGACTATTTTACTCAAAATTTCCTGTCGTATTGGAAGGATATACCGATAAGAGCTGGATATCGAGTGCAGGGGACAACAAGTCTACTACAGGGTAGGTATTCACCCTAGGAGGTGTGGCTGTATCTTGGGGATCTAAGAAATAGACTTGCATAACGCACTCGAATATGAAGTCTGAATTCATTGCCCTAGCTGTAACAGGCAAAAAGACTGAGTGGCTAAGGGATCTTTTATTAGAAATTTCTTTCTGTGTAAAGCCTATATTGGCTGTGTCACTACATTGTGATAGTGAAGCCATATTAGCTAGAGCCTATAGTGGCACATATAATGGTAAGTCTAAACATATCAGTCTTCAACATGATTATGTCAGACAATTGATTCAAGATGGAATCATTGCTATTTTCTATGTGAAATCAAGCAATAACCTAGCAGACCCTTTCATTAAACCTCTACCGAGAGAGGTAGTAAAGGCTACATCTAGAGGGATGGGGTTGAAACTCTTCAACCAAAGTTTCACCAGTAATGGTAACTCAACATGAAGTCAGAAAATCTCTAATTTCGGATTTAATTAGTAAGAACAAGTCATTGATATGTGAAAAGTTTTCAACACTAAATTATAAAACCTCATCCATAATAGATAAGTGTTGAGTATTATGAAAGAGGGTTGAGTCTTAGAACTCTTGATGAAATCTAGTCTAAAAGACAATTGTAAGATCCGTATCTTAGCCCGTATCGTTCCGTAGACGTCCACGGTCCTCCCGGTCGAATTTCGATGACCCACGATCTGTTATCAATATTTGCTCGCGATCCTAAGTCATGTCCCGTATATCAGAGTCGGCTCAACTCGAAACTTTTATCCTCGCGACCGCGCTATCGTCGCGATTCCGATGCCGCGTATTACGAGCCGAAGCGATACCTAGGTCAGGAGATGTGGGCCTATGTTCAGTTTGAGAAAAACGCCATGCGTTGTGAATACCGAGAGAATCTCTACAATTAATCACATCAATCATAAGTCAAGTACAACCCATCACTCACCCATACCTCTCTCTTCACCAAGTCAACAACACCCATACCTAACCATTCCCTTCTTACCAAAAGTTAAAAGAAACCATACCCTCCATCCCATCTCCCTTACAACAACCCATTCTCTCCCTCATTTTCTCACTCCATCCCAAGCACCAAGGGAGTACCAACGTCTAAGCTTCCCAAGCCTAACCCAAGTGTGGCCCACTTCCCTACCCTAATCTCCCATCTTAGCCGTCCAATCTTTATCACTCTCCATCAAGATCGAAGCCAAGGAGCCTAGAAGTTCAAGGAGCTAAAGAGGAAGTCAATAGGTAGGTGCTTTATAGGCCTAGATTTAATGCTTTGATGATGGACCAAGTGTGGCCTACTGATTGATGGTATGGATCTCACTTTAGACCCTAGATGTGGCCGATGGCACACTCTCATGATCATTTAATGATGGGGCCATTCTCCATGGATCCCATCATGATGTTTATTTTCTTTGCATGAATAGGGTCATCTAGACATTGCATTTTAGTGGAGAAAGGATCTCCACCGTTGATTTTGATCGGTGGACCCACATGTAATGGGACTCACTTAATGTATGTTGTGATGTATGGAAGGGAGGACTCATAGTACCAGGGTCCCTCCATCACTTGATCTCTCTCTTTCTCTCTCTCTTTCCCTGATTTTATGGTCCGCTTGTAATGGATGTATTTCATCCTTATTGGGCACCAAGTGGACCCAACCGGGGCCCACGTTGCAGCCGTTTTGCTACCCCTCTTGGAGGGTCTGGATGATGGGAAGACATAAATATTAGGTGGGCCCAGCATGGCCAGATGGCCAGGGCCAGAACTTGTTGGACGATTGTCCAGTAGCGTCTGGATGCTGGTTGGGAAAAACCAGATATCATCTTGATTCAAAGTGTTTGGGTGGGCCACTCATGCAGACCCCACCTTGATGTATGAATTTAATCCACGCCGTCCATTCTAATTCCCAACCCATTTTAGGCGTTGAGCCGAAAAATGAAGCCAATCCGATAATCAAGCGGGCCATACCATAGAAAGCTGTGATTTCTACCGTTTACATCTGTTAGGACCCACTTTGATGTTTCTATACACCAAAATACTTCGAATATTGGGCTCATTTAGACTGTCTTGAGTTGTAGAATCCAATGGGTGGAGTGGATCCACCTGATGCGGGTCCCACCCATGAAAAACCATGGAAAAATAAATTTTTCAAAAAAAAAAAACAAATGTATTGGCAGGGGTTGACGCCCTGGTTGCTGACGTCCAGCGTCCAGAGGACGCTGAAGCTGCTGCTGGGACGTAGGCAGGGACAGTGGGCCCCACCTCAGGCCCCCACTGTGATGCATGTGGAGCATCCACACTGTGCATTTGATGGGCCCCCTCTAAGCATGGGATTACCCCAAAAATCTGCCGTCCATGGCACTCAAGTGGTCCACACCACTAGCAGCAGATGATTGAACGTTTACGATTGAAATTTTTTTTTTGGTCAGAGGAGTTTTAGATCTATATGGAATTTGTTTTTCATCTTAATCCAGGTCTTTGTGACCTTATTAACAGATTGGATGGAGAATAGACGTTATGGTGGGCCACACGTGTGGCCCCACCACGATGGCTGTGTTGCATCCTCACCGTCCAACCTCTGGACAGTGGGAGGCTGGGTCCACTGGAATACCTCACACCAGCAGTCATAACTGCTATACTTGATGTCAGCAAGCTCTGTGGGTCCTATTTGGTGTATGGGATCCCCAAGCCGTCCACCTGTTTTGTTATGTGGGCCACACCGCGATGTATTTGTTTCATCCACACCGTCCAGATGTTTGGACGGTGCTAGACAATGTTTGGACAATGCTGATTTACATGGACAATGTTTGGACGGTGCTTATCATCATATGTGGGCCATGTGCCCCATGGAATGATGTGTATAGTGATACACATGTTGTACCTGCAACTATTTAGATTTTAAATGTAATCCAAGCTCCCATCTGTGAGGTCCACTTTGATGTATTTTGTGGCCCATTTGTCAGGCCCACTTTGATGTATTTTGTGGCCCATTCAAGATGCCCACCTTGATATACTTGTGGCCCATCTGTGAGGCCTACCTTGATATATTTATAGCCCATTTATGAGGCCCATTAGTGCGGCCCATTGATGTAGCCCACTTGATATGTATGAGGCCCATTAGTACGGCCCATTGATGTAGCCCACTTGATGTGTATAAGGCCATTGGTACGGCCCATTGATGTAGCCCACTTGATGTGTATGAGGCCCATTAGTACGGCCCATTGATGTAGCCCACTTGATGTGTATGAGGCCATTGGTACGGCCCATTGATGTAGCCCACCTGATGTGTATGAGGCCCATGTGCAGGGCCCATCCGTGATGTATATTAGGCCCATGTGTAGGGCCTACCTATTGCGTATTTGAAGCCCATGAGTTGTGGGCCATCGTAATGTAATTGAGGCCCAGTTATGAGGCCCATTATGATGTATTTGTGACCCATTTGGCGAGACCCACATTGATGTATATATGGCCCACGTGAGGAGGCCCACTGTGATGTGTTCGTGACCTTTGGCGATGCCCGGCGTGATGTATATGAGAGGCCCACGTGATGTATTTGAGGCCAGGTGCAGGGCCCACCTGTTGTGTATTCAAACTCCGATGTGATATGTGATTTTGCCATGATTTATGTAATAATGTTTATGTGGGCCACTCCTTGGGAGCAATGTTGGTTAAATGGCCACATTGTTGGGCAATGATGGTTTAACGTCCACATTGTGACCTTCCCTTAGGCCTTGTTCGTCCGATTCCGATTATCGAAGGCGATTATCGAGGCCGATTGTCGAGGCCAATGCCGATTGTCGAGGCCGAGGCCGATTGTTGATTCTAATTGTCGAGGCCGAGTCCAATTGTCGAGGCCGATTCTGATTGTCGAGGACTGATCCTCATGTTACTGATTAGGTCTACTGTCCTTCTATGGACCCCGCCATATTTAAGCCGATTATTGACTACGATTGAGTTAATATACGCACTGTGTATGAGCTAGTGTAGCGTTGTGATTATATGTAGCCTGTTGTGATTTTAAGATGCCCATTGTAATCATGTGAGGCCCATTGTGGCCATGTGGGGCTCATTGTGATTATAGGAGGCTCATTGTGATGGTATGAGGCCCATGGTGATTGTATGAGGCCCATTGTGCGAGGCCCGTCTTGACTGGATGAGGCCTATTACGATGTATGAGGCTCATTGTGATTGTGTGAGGTCGAGCATTGTTATGATTGATGATCGTGCATGACATACACCATGATTCATGCACATATGTATCATTTGCATGTTTGTTATGAGATGTGGTTGACCATTGCATATGTCATTGGGTAGGTTATAATGAGACTCTCTTATAGGTGGAGATTGCCTCATATGAGCGCATGGTATATGCAGGATTGATGCATGACTGGATTGTGTGTTATGATTACTATATGCCCTAGTGACATCAGGGTCGTAGTCTCCACAGGCATGTCGTGGATGGTTAGATGGGATCCCGAAAATGTTTGGTTCTAGCATCTGGGCATTTTGGATGTCCGTGGGTGAAAGTCCCTAAACCTCTGAGGCCAGGAGATACCCCAACGTCGAGACGGAGTGGATACATGAGCGACCAAGTGCCGAATACCAGGAGGCTACGTCTCCTACTATGTCGTGGTCGATTGAGAGAGGCTATGGCCTTACCCACCCGAGAGTAGGGGGCATAGCTAGGTTGAGTTTGACTAGCTCGTGAATGGGTCCGCTATCGACGTGCCGGGTAGATATTGGCTGACTACTGGCTAAGCGGATAGTGAGGTCTCTTCCACTTGCATGGTCGCACGTCAGTGGGCGGCGATTTGCATGTAGAGTGTACTAGACCCCGGTGATGATTCCAGAGATGTATAATACTGATTTATGGAGCAGGAGTTGCATACTCATTCATTCATTCACTATCCACTCAGGTTAGTGGTGCGCAACTATTCGTTAAGTGTACCTCCGCAATGGCCGAGATTTCGGTTGGGGCGCGCGACTAACCTGAGATCAGGAGTTTGCCACATTGAGTCTGACTATCCAAATTAGGTATGGGACTGGTTTGAATAGAAGTCGTTTGTGATGGACTCCATAGCCTGCGATACTACGTACTATCATCCCAACTTCACACTCCAGCATGGTTATTCCATTTGCACTGCATATTGCATTACATCCGCGGCATATGACATTTTGGGTTGCTATATTTCTGCATTTATATGACCTAAATAAGGCTGATGGTATTCGTAGCTCTTCCGAATTACATATTGTATTGCATCAACGATATCTGATATTTAGTTCACTATGTTTCCGCATTACATAACCGATTTATATGACATTGACTTGTTATGTTTTTTTTATCACATATCCTGGATAAGGTTGATGATATCTTTATGGACTTACAGTACTTCCGCCTATTCTGATATCGTATGATTCATGCTAGTAATTCTGATATTGTATGATTAAGGCATTGTATTGAATACTTGACACTTATCTTGTGCACACACTTACACCACCCTCAGAAGCTTTATATAAGCTTATGCACGATAGATGCGTGCAGGTGACGATAGGACGCAGTCGGGTTAGGGCAAGAGCGTGCGGCAGATCTTCTGGAGATTTTATTATATGCATGTATTCCCTTTTCAGTATTGTACTAAAATGATTATATTAGTAGATATGTGGTGATGATGTTGTTCTTATGAATTGGGTATACCTGTGATTATGCTTCCTATGAAACAAATTTATGTTGAAAATTCTCCTTGTAAGATCTCAGGATCGGAATCTGGCGTATGAGCGTTGGGAGCCAAGAATGGAGTACTACGGAGGCTGTCGGCATCGGATTCGGCGATCGGGATTCCTGTGAGTCCGATCTCTGGGTTTGGGGTGTGACAATAAGTGTCTTATAGTAACGAAGACACTTGAAGGATTTCACCTATATGAACGTAGAGATGGTGCCGTCTCTTATAAGAGTTAGGAGTTTTCTCTTGGGATCGTTCACGAATTAGGATAAGCACATGACCATTAATTGTGCTGAATAAGATTGTGAGAACTCTAACAAACACATAGCGAATATGTGTATAGTTTCTCTGACTCTGTTATTTAGGAATAACTGGTTCAATGCTACGGCTACTAGTCATTTTGGTAGAGTTTTGAGATACTTACACCAAGGGAAAATTAAAATCGAAAGATATATTTCTTTATGCATATAAGCTGATTATTCTGGCAGAAATGTTTTATCGAGAAAATATATTTTTATAAAAATCAGTGGGAGGTTATTATAAAATATTAATTTTATAAATATAATTTAAAATAAAAAATAATATATAAAAAGTGTTTGAAAAACACTTTTTTTGTGGTTTTTGAGAATAGTCCCACATTGAAAAAAAAAGGAGGAATTTTTGTAGTTTATATGAGAAGTGTGGAATATTATAGTACTTACCCGCATGGTCCAAAGGAGAATGAAACTTGCATGTTCCAGTGCATAGCACTGGAACACCCGCACGCGCGTTTGTGCTCGGGCACGAGCTCGGTCTCGGTCACGGGCTCGGTGCGAGGGCGTAGGCATGGGCATGTGAAGCAGTGTGATTGTAAAGGCGCTAGTGGCACACTTTGCACTTCGCACGTGCGCATCATGTCGCTCCATTCGCTAACCGGAGCCACACTCAAGTAATACTAATACGAATCAAAGCCTCTCCTATCCTACAAACCAAAAATCAGCAATATAGCAAGGTTGATCAGAACCATCGCTTGAAAAACAGACCAATGGAGTGGGCTAGAATGGTTCAATTGAATCAATGGCTGAAGAAGTGACCAGTGTAGTGGTCTAAATCACAAATTTCTCATCCTTTTCTTTTGGGATTCTTCTTTTATTGTAATTCTGCTAGATAGTGTGTAAACGAGTTCCATTTGTGGGCTTTCGTGTTTGCTGAACGCAGACCCACACCAAGCTTGTCGTATCCTAGAAGTGGTTTGCCTGTAACCTATCATCATACTCAATCTTTTTGAGTAGGGGCAAATAACGCTTTAAGGACAGCATCTCAGACGTACTTCAGCTTGTCCTTAGTTCGGATCATCTTAATTTTCGGATTTCATATTTTACAAAAATATTATTATTATGTATAAATTAGAACATCGAATACATCCAGATGTACTGTAATAAGATGCGCTGGGAATGTGGTCATTGGATCTCAGACTTCTTTGACAACACATACTGATTATCAAAAGGGTTGAAACAATCCAATTGAGAGTGTGCTATGAACGGTTTAGATCATTGGAATTATGTTTGACGACTAGATTCGTGACTTACTGGAATAGGTGGGATGTATTTGAGCAAACCTCGTTGTCACAATTTTCTTCCTGACCATGGCCACAAATCAAATGGCTAAGGTTGTCCCATCGAGAAGATTCCTGAGAAATGTTCCATTTGAGTGAAGATGGTCGGACTATCTGAACCATCCATTTTCTCATTTTCTGATTGAAATATAAGCCACAGAAATTTTTTCTTTATAATGTTTAAATTCATCCTACACATTTGATAGCCAGAAACGCGTGCATCTATCTAACGTGGCCGTATAGCATACCATCCATCATCGTACCATCTAGCCAAAACGATCTCCAAAAAACAGAGACGAGCTTAGTCCAATGTTTATATGGACTCGACCAATCAGGGTGCATGTTTCGAACTGAAATTCCCACGTGCGGCAGTATCATCATCCTATTTCATCCGTGGGGGCCACGAGTAAATTCCCCCACCGTACTCCCGAGATTGAATGAAAATCCCGCGGGCTACCATACCGTTCATGACAAACAGATATTCATCTCGCTTAATCCATTCCTTCACTTTTCAGTTTTCAGTCTCCTTCCCTCAGAACCGGTTTAAGCAGGCGTGTGAAGAAGAAAAGAAGCCGGTTCATGAAATCTGCCATCTTCTTCTAGTAATCAACAGCAATGCCTTTTCTCTTGCAATCCATCCACCCTCTTTCTTTATCCCATCCGTCAACGACGACTCGGAGATTTCGGCTCCGCGTTCCGTCTCTTAAACTGCCCAAAGGCAGATGCATCTGCGCTGCTGGTGGTAGAAGCGATGATGATTATCACGCCACTCTCAAAGCTCTCAAATCCAGAGGCCGCACTCCAAGAAAGTCTCTTGGCCAGGTTGCCATTCCTTCCCTTTTTCCAAATTCCCTCTCTGTCTATTTGATTTAATTTTTTTTTTTCACTTACCGAGCTATGAACCAAATCATCTTTTGGAATTAAGGATGTCCTAATCTTCAAGAAATAAGAAAAAAATCTAGACAAGATGACAGTGAACTGCCGCCGAATCGACTTGAATATCATCTTTTCAAAACAACACTTCAAAACAGGGGTTTCAAGCTTCTCTGATTTTATATGGGACCCAGCGTCACTCAAGCGGTTTTAACTGGTAAGGTTGATAATTTTTTTCTTGCATGGTTTAACTGATGTTACAGTTACATGACTGGAATGGCTGTAATGAAATGAGTAAATGGAAAATGGGAAGAAGTGAAAGTGTCCTATACATGCAAGATGTTGACAGGGAAAAAGGGCTGTATGTGAAAGTTCGCATTCGGTGGCTGTTTGTGATTTTTCTCTTGACTAGGAACTGTATCCTTGTTGTCTATTTTACAGTCTATAATTCAAACTCATCTTCTTCTTTTCTTTTTCTTTTTTTTTTTCTTTCTAAAATTACAATTGGAACTATGGATATTCTTGCATTATTTGTTTGTTGGTTTATTCCATTTGCTGTGAATTTTAAAGGACCCACTATTATATATTATGCCTGGCTATGTTTGAATTCTTATTTTTTGGTATCCTAGATATGTGTTTCTGTTTTTTGAATTGGAATTGAATGGTTTTAGCTCAGCAAAACAGCATTTTCCTTCCACATTAGGACCTGATAGCCCTGTATGATGTGTAAATGCAGCATTACATGTTGAGCTCTTCCATTAACGAGCAGCTTGCCAGTGTAGCTGAAGTTAAAGATGGAGATGTTATCCTTGAAATTGGGCCTGGAACAGGGTCTTTGACTAACGTCCTTCTAAATGCTGGTGCAACAGTCATTGCAGTTGAAAAGGTTTGGGGCCTCTCCTAGCTATAACTTTAGTTGGTTGTTTTTGATGGCTATGGATTTTTCTCTTTTATTTTATCAGCCATTTGGTTTTCTATACCTTGTGTTTACTGTTTTACTGGTGTTGTAATTCCAAGCCTATAGTAAACCCTGATCAACCCCAGATATTATAAATTCGGATCTAATACCACTTGTCAATCCTGCACTTTGCGGAAGCATGTTCAACGAAGATAGAATAATCAAAATAGAATCAACCAATCAAGCAATCACAAATACATGATTTTATTTTGAAAACTCTTTCAAGTAAAACCATGACACAAAGCGACAGAAATCTCCACTATAATCGAAACCTTTGAGTTACACCACTCCCTTTCTCCGATTACATAAGCAATTTGATCTCCCATTGCAATGCATAACCCTAAGAAAACCCCTAGCCATTGAGAAAAAAAATCCGTTCCCAAGTCCTTACAAGTGTAGAAAACCCTCTCTCAATGTAAGGACCTTACCCTATGAGAGAAAACACTTGTCCTCACAAAGCCCTAATCGAATAAGGAATTAAATACCCCGACTTAAACAAAACCACGTAACGGATTCAAAGTCCGTCGGTTGTACTGAACTCACCGTCGGTCGGGCTGAACTTACTGTCGGTTGGACCGACATAGTCCTGCTTTACTCTTGACTTCTGACTGGGCAGTTCGGTTTGACCGATAGAGTCATGCTTCATCTCCCAGACTGTGTAGAATCCAAGGCATCCACACAACAACTGGGTTAATCCTAATTACATCGTCACCCACTACCATCGTATGGCATATACGTTGTAAATACAAGTGTTTGCATACGAAACAGTCAAAGATTCTGGAATGAGATTATTATTGTTATTATTTGTTAACATAGAGCGGGTTTTCATATTAATGGCAATGATCTATATAAGGACATCTGCCTTGAATTTTATTTATATATGTGTGTGTGTGTGTCGTCCGAAACCAGTACATATCACCCAATATACAACGATATTACCACTGACCGATTCTGCTGTATTGGCCCGAAACAGCATGATGTGGGGCGATACAGGGCCGTATCAATGGTGAACGATACAATATCAAGTACACCAATTTAAAGTCTTGCTAACAATTCTCGCAGGCGATTATTTGATACTCTGGCAGAGTATTACACTTGATGCACAGGCACTCAGAAATTGTATATCTGGCATGCATTAACTGAAATTAAACTTAGTAATTGTGGAACCCATTGTTGCTAATTCACAGTCTGAAAACCTCTGATTCTTGGACACATGTTTGTGAAAATAAGACCATTGGATTTTATTTTTTTCATTTTTAACCATCCAATAAATGTCCACCAATCCAGTAGTCATATAAGCAAATGAGCGTAATTTTTGATTCAAGACACTTCTAGATTGAGATGCATAATTTGGTAAGCTTAATTTGAATGACTTGTATGCCATGTATGCAATTTCTAAGTGCATGGGTGTCATTCATCACACTTTGCTAGAGAATTAAAGTTCTTTTTCAAGGTTGAAACATGCTTCCCTGTGCACACAATCAGATGTGCCATCATGGCACACAGGTAAAAGATCCAATCTGTCCATCAGGTGGGCCCTACTGTGAATATGCAGCTGCACAAAAATAGGCTATGGGCCCAACTGTGAATATGCAGCTGCACAAAAATAGGCTAGTTCACTTGTAAGGATAGTTACAGTTTATAAAACAGTTTGACAGGTGACAAAAGGAAAAGAAAAAAAAAAAAAAAAACTTTGCATGTTTTTTCTAACATTGTGGCCCACCTAAAGAACGGACTAGTGCAATTTTAGGGCTCAAGGCTCTATGGGACAAGGTGGTGGAAAGATCTGAAAAGAGGTTGGCTTCATGGCGAACGCGGTATCTTTTGCTTGGCAGTTGCATCACCCTTATCAAGGCGGTTTTGTCAAATCTTCCCCTTTATTTTATGTCGATTTTCAAATGTCCGGCTAAGATATTATCCAGACTTGAAAAATTGAGACAAGATTTCTTGTGGAAAGGGGCAAAAGAGAAAAAGAAGATTCATTTAGCAAGTTGGGAGGAAGTGTGTAAAACTTATGAGGGTGGAGCAGGGATTGAAGACCTAAAGACCATGAACACAATGTTGCTCGGGAAGTGGCTTTGGAGGTTTAGAGAAGAAGAGGGAGCTCTCTAGAGGAGGGTATTGGTGGACTAGAGCCTCATCAATCTATAGGACCTCCGACTCTTTGGAAAGGGGTCCAAGCCGTTGAATCGGCTTTCTCAGAAGGTGTGGGTTTTTCGGTAGGTAATGGAGAAAAGGTTAGATTTTAGGAGGATATTTGGGTGGGATCCTCTCTCTTGAAAGATGAATTCCCTGCTATCTATCGGTTGGCTCCGGTTCGGGATGTCATGGTGGTGGACTGTTTTTCCTGCATTGGGGAGGCGGTCGTTTGGGAGCCTCCATGCAGGCATTTTCTTCGAGACAAAGAAGTGAGCAAGTTTGGTAGTGTCCTTGAGCGTATTCATCTTGTCAAACAACCACTTGCTCTAAAAGCTCGAGCCATTAGGGGATGGTGTATAAATGTATATCAAAGGATTTTAACACTCCCCCACACGTGCGGGGTGAAGCTTCGCACAACATACTAGGCAAGGGTGGAGGGACACTCATACCATAAACAATCTGGGCTTGATTTCTTGGTCCCTGGGCTGGACTTGATTTTCTTGACTCCTTGTGGGAGAACATATCACGGAGGCATATTTGCTGCTCTTGGGATTCAAACACATGACCTTTCGTTCTGATATCATGTCAAACAACCACTTCATCTAAAAGCTCGAGCCATTAGAGGATGGTGTATCAATGTATATCAAGGGATTTTAACACATCTCTTTCCCCCTATCACTTCCGACTCAGACAAAATGGTGTGGTCGGTTGATAAGTTGGGATCATTATCAGTTAAATCTTTCTATTTCCTCTTGTCAAGAGGCAAGCATCATTTTCAGGAGGCGAGTTTGGGCCCTTTTTGGCATCTCAATGTCCCTTTGAAAATTGTAGCTTTTGGGTGGTTGGTGGGGAGGATGAAAAGTCTGACCATAGACAATCTTCGAAAGAGAGGGATTTTGCTTCCAAATATTTACCTTATGTGTATGTGAGACGGAGAATCGATGGATCATCTCTTCTTGCATTGCTCTTTAGTCTTTCTTTAGAGCATCTTGGGCTGATATTCTTTGTCGCTGTTGTGGGTCACCCCGGATTTGGTAGTTAGTGCTTTAGCCTCATGGATTGGGGTCTATCTTGGGAAAGAAAGATCAGCTCTATGGAGAATGGCGCTTCTAGCTATATGGTGGGTGATTTGGGAAGAAGGAAAGCGAGATGTTTTAACAACATGTGCAAGCCGGTTGAGAGCATCTCCTTAAGGGCAATGAAGATGGTTATTGAATGGGCCACTTGTGTTCCTAAATTGAAGGATTGTAATTTGTGCTTCCTTGGGTACCTTTGGGTCGCCATCTTGGTGTCCCTTCTTGATTTGTATTGTTCTTTCCTTTTTGTTTTTAATATAATTCAGTCATATTTCAATTTTTTAGGGGTATGTTATAGTCACTGTCCGTTATAATCTGATCAACGGTCTAGATCATTGATCAATGGATCCTACATGCACTAGGAAAAAGAAGAAGAAAAGAAATAGGTCTGTTTGGGACGAGATGTACAGAGGCAGCTCGGTATGTGTTGGTTGTCCTTACTTCTTGATGCATGGGGAATACAGGAGAGTCACTCCGTATATATCGGTATTGGGTGGGTGTTGTATTGTGCCCTGCCAAAACTGGTATGTACTGGGCGAAATATATCAGTTTTGGCCAGTACTATGAACCTTGGTTCATAGGGGATGAATCCCATGGCAGATAGAGAGTTAACGTTTGATGTATCCATGGACATGTTATTTGGTTTTCCATTTGCTGCTCATTGCTCGTTTTTTGAGGTTTTTCTTCTTTTCACCAGATAAAAATAACAGAAAAGAATACCTTTTATAATAAATGAAGGAACCAAATATGTTTATTGCAAAAAATTTCTCCCCGAGTTCTTTTTGTGAATTGCTCCATTTAGTTTTGAAGTCCACTGATCACCAATTTACTTGTCTTTCACCATGACGTGCACTTACTATACAATATTTGCTTGGGTTGTGTAGGATCAACACATGGCCATGCATGTAAGGGACCGCTTCGAGGGTACAGATCGACTGATGGTAATTCTTATTGTTGTATATTAAATGATAGTTTGAAGTTGCAATGTGAAAAATTGTAACTATTTTTTTGATGTTGACGTGTTTATGTTTAGCTGAGTTCCTTAATGTACAAAGTAGAGGTCAAATTGATTTAGGTTGCGTTTGATTGCACCAAATATCATGAAATTTCATTACATTTGGCATTAATCATGAAAAATAATGATATTCGATGTAACCAAATGCGCCCTTAATCATTTCATTTTTATTAGAAAATTTACTGGAAACATTAGTCTGGTTTCTTCTGAAATTGTTATTATGAGTGATCACTGCATGTTATTGGCTCCGTATCTCATGCACACTTGGTCACGACAGTTGTTGGGACTGATGTGATATCATGCTAGATTTGTATTACAATCACTAACAGGGTGCCTAAAATAATGTTATGTGAGAATTGTATGTGTCTTTTCAGGATCTTATACCTTGTTAGGTCTGAAAATCCCTCAGTGGTGTTTATGCTATGAAACCTTCAAGAAACGCATTACTTCGTTCTAACCTGGTCACTCATAGATAGTGGCTTAACTGAGGATATGGTCCTCGATAGAGTGGAATGGCGGAACAGGATTTGTGCAGCCAACCCCAATTAGTTGGGATAAGATCTATATGACAATGATGGTCTCAAGTTTTTGTGTTGCCACCTTGAGATCATTGGTTCAACCCTGGTTTGCCTACTGAAAAAGAGGGAGGTGATGAGCCATTATGGAATCTATCTAATAAGCAATCTCGAACCTTTTTCATTAGGATACCTTTTTCTTAGTAAACATGGGGAAGGAGTGTTAATTTATATGCATGCTATTGACCTCTTCTCAAATTCATCATCTTTAAATTGTCACAGATTATCCACAATATTTGTCAACCATCTTGATTACTCCCTATTTCTCTTGATTACTGCTCTTGAGTTTCAGTATCTTATAACTAAATGTAACTAGATTGAGCCACGGTGTTCTTTGGATTCCTATGCTAATACTTTGATTGAAAATGTGCTGAAGATCTCAAAGTGATCTCTGTAGGTTTTGCAAGAGGACTTCACAAAATGTTACATTCGTTCCCATTTGAGCTCCTTGTTAGAAAGTCGAGAGACTGTGGGAAGTGATTCAAACTATGCAAAAGTGAGAACTCTGGACATTTCCTCTCTGTTTTCTTTGTGAGTAATCTCTATGCACTATCCTCTTGAATATGTTTACTTCTTGAAAAGATATGGTTACTCTGTGCGTCTTTCAACAGATGAATATTGCCTTTCAAAATAAAAAATAAAAAATTGCAGATGGTTACTCTGTGCCTCATTATCCCATCGATGCTCTTAGTGAGGCAAAGAAAACGCAATTTCTTTTTAGTCCATATACAAGTAACCTATATTTTGATTGGTTTGGATTTGGATCTACATTTTGGGCCTGATTATTGGTTGTGTTAGGCTTGAGTAGTGGTCTGGTTGGTCACACATATTTAATTCTTAGTTTTATATGTTATTTAATTATGCTTATTATTTGAGAACCTTACAAAAGGCATGTTTCTGGTATGGACGGGATTCTGGATCCTAAAGTGTACTGAAATCTAGACCAAATTTAGATCTGATTTGGAACCCAAACCCCTTTCTGAATCCTAATTCATTCTTGATACTAGACTGGACAAGAACTTATGGGTGCCGGATGTAGATATGGTACCTCACATATGGTACCCTATCTGAACACAACTCATGGATAGCTGTACTCAAATCAACACTCGGCATCCTAAGCCGTAGCTGCTACATGTACAAACTGATACATCAGAAAACTATTAATGTTTGATGCATCAGGACCCTGTCATCTATCTTAGCTCCTTATACTGTTGCATTGCCTACCCACTGTTCTTATTACATTTGCAAGCATTCCCATGCTGTCTGTCAGCTTTTTGGCACCACAATGCCTTTCAGTACTAAGGCTCTGCAAAAGAAATAAATGGCGGTAGTATACTCATGCTTTTCTGACTTGCACATATGCAGGTTTGTTGGCTTTGAACATATGTATGGGATCTTAGAATTGTCTTTATGAAGCTAGATATGCTACTCATTCTTACAAATATATTTATTTATGTAAATGTAGCCAAACAATCTGCCAAGGAGTTGGCTTATCTAGGAATTAATCGAAAAGAAACTGAATAAGCATTTATAATAAAATGCTGCTTCCAACTAACAGGCTGGTGGATGGTCAATGTGGATGAGAGTATCTTTCTGAAATTAAATAAGGAGAAATCAACCGTCTAATTTCTTCAGTTTAATTTTTTTAATGTTATGGAAAAACCATCTTGGAATAACCTACTCGAAACTTGCAGGTAGTCTCCAATATACCTTTCAATATAAGCACAGATGTTGTCAAGCTTCTTCTTCCGATGGGTGACATTTTTTCTGAAGTTGTCCTTTTGCTTCAGGTGTGAAGTGCTACCTTTCCAGCTTTCCACTTTTAATTATGCTAAATGCTAGTTATATATAAGTTTGCTAGTCCCACATGCATGTACAACCCAGGCCATCTGTACTCTAGCACATGTGCCATGTTGACCCGCTAAACATCCAAGCCACCCATCGGGACCCCACGTTGTTGATGCACTGTCCAAAGACCAGGCTGGTCCACTCATCAGGTGAGCCAATGTACAAAACAAATGGATGGTTAAAAGAAGTTTTTGTAACCATTAATTTACTCCATAATATGTGGCCGCTTGATGATTGGACCCATCTATTTTTTGGTCATTAGCATCAGCTCTGTGAGGCCTGCCTGATGGACAACTTGGACCTCACATACATGTGCCAAAGAGCACGTGTGCTGGCATGTAGATCGGGTGGGCTATACGTGCATGAAGATCATTAAACCTCAATTATATTGTGAATACTTTAACTATCATTAGGATTCTGTGATTGATTTCAGAAGGTTTTGTTGCTTACTATTAGAATGGGCAAAACTTTCAGGATGAGACTGCTTTACGGTTGGTAGATGCTTCTTTGGGGACATCTGAGTACCGGCCCATAAATATTTTTGTGAACTTCTACTCGGGTAGGCTTTTACTTTAATGTTACAATATGGTAGAACTGGTTCTTACAGAAGAATGATGACACTTAGACATTGCTGTTCTCTGATCTATTGATTTGTACCCTATGGATGGTGATTCTAGATCTCCTATTTTGACTTTTACTAGTTATCACTGCATGAAAATGTGAAATTATTGCCTATCTTGATATATCTGTCAACCACATCAAATTGTATTGTTTATGACCACTCTACTACTAAGACTCCATTTCTGTTTTTTCTTTTCCAGATCCTGAATACAAATTCAAGGTCTCAAGGACAAATTTTTTCCCTCAACCAAATGTACGTAATTTTTTCATCTTTATTAGCGCAGTTGCATGAATCATAGTATACAGTGTTGTTCCATCCAAGATACGCCAGATTTCTCTAAAAGTGCATTGACAGAATCCTTCATATGGATTTTTCCTCACCCCTGTTCCCTAGGACCTGTGTTAGAGAGCTTTGTTTGCAGATTTACTTTTCAGCAGCTTTTCACTGACAATGTACAGAGTTACATCTCTTCTCGGTTTCTCAGCGTGCTGATCCTCTTTTTTAATAATCCTTTTTTTAATCAAATCATCGTTACCTCTCCAAAAAAAAGAAGAAAAAGCATGCTAGTTTCTGAAATAATTAATGGGTCCCACAAATCAAATCTGTGGGGATGAGTTTCCGATATGATAAATTTAGGGAAAATGATGATACTTGTTTGGATTGGTAGAATAAAAAAAGTAGATTTAGAAAGGAAAACATCATTTTTGAGGAAAACCAAAATCTGTGGAAAAGAATCCTGAAAAGGATGTTTTAGTTTCTGTGATTTCTAAGGAAATGTGGAATAGTCAATGGTCGAAAAGGGAAATCTGCCTCATAGAAGTGTGGAAATGAGGATTATCAAGCTTTTTTTTTTTTTGGAGGAAAATGAATAACCCTTTATTAGGAAAACTTTTTTCTATAGGTTACATTATTGTTGCAATTGGCAGTAAATGTCACATCTGCAGAAAATGTTTTCTTTTGCATATTACTTATTGGATTCGACCAATCCAACAAGCCAATATTAGGGTCTGTTTGTTTTTATGAATTCCATGATAAAGTAATGTAAGTGGGCCATCTTTATTATTTTCCAATGTTTGTTTAAACAAGTATTAGGACAAATAAATTGAGGGTCAAATGCATATGTAATAGGAGAGAGGTAAATGCATTTGTAATTATTACAATTTTACATTATAAAATCCCAACCTGAACAATATTTCATGGTTAAAACAAACACTGAAAGCATGTCATCATTATGATCAAATGTACTTGACATCACCAGACAAGTAAAGCAAATTGCAATCATTACCCACTTTCTTTCATTTACTGAGGTGATTGAAAAAACAAACATTCCCTTAGTGTGGATCGTGGGTGCTTTAAGTGAATGGAAAATTGAAGCATGTCCTCATTTTTTTTGAGAATGACCATTGATCTTAGTGTCTGTCCTTGTGCAGGTTGATGCTGCTGTGGTTACATTCAAACTAAAGCAAGCTGCAAACTATCCACCAGTTGCTTCAGCTAAAAGTTTCTTTTCAATGGTTGGTACTCATCCCTGCTTATTCTCAATTCTTTATGCAGATTGTTTTGTCATTATATATATATATATATATATATATATATATATATATATATATATATATATAGCATGCATGCACGCAAACATGTGTATCGATACCGTTCATACCATTTCTGCCAGGTGTTTTGTGCATTCTGTACTTGCACGAGTCTTCAATAAATTTGGTGTTGGATTTCAAGGCACTAAATATGGTATTTATTATTATTATTGTAGATCGCTGATAATTTTCCCAAATGGGCAACTACAATAATTGTGAAATGTTCTGTGGGCTAGCAAACAGGGTTTGAAGAAAATCAAGATTTTCACGAAAAAAAGCATTTTTTATGCTAAGCTTGCGCTATTCTCTTGCAGCACTCAGACAAAAATTAGCATGTGATATTTTGGAGGCATTTCAAATTATGGTAGAACAGCTGATTTGTGGATGTGAGGATGCCACAACATAACATTGAAAAATTGTGAGTGCGTGGCTGTTTGTAGGATGGATTACCTGCATTTGTTATCAGTTGGGATAATTGAAATAATTTTACAAGATGCATGTTCCCCTAACATGTTAAAAATATATTGAATCACATGTACAATTACTATGCAATTTATCACTGGATGGACTAAAAAATGTCATTACTGAACTTGAGTCATCATTGTATAACTCGGAAATGCAGTGCATCATGTAAGCTCAAGGTTTGACATATCATCCAACACCGGTATGTATTGCCGGATATATACTGGTATTTTCTATGAATGATAAGGCTGTATCAGCTTATATTGGTCCGATACAGCCTGATACAGGGCCAATATGGCATGATTCAACCCCATAATAGTCGTGAATGATTCAATACACAAAAACCAATTTGCAAAACATGTTTAAGCTTTTGCTGTTTCTGGGATTTGTTCTACTGGATGAAATCTTTTGCTATTTCAAGGGGACTTTCATATATTGTATCCTGTTGTCACCTTTAAGTTATTTGAGAAGCTTCTTTTATTTTTTGACAATTTGTCATTACTTAATTTAGGTAAATTCTGCCTTCAACGGGAAGCGCAAGATGCTCCGCAGATCGCTGCAGCATACATGCACTTCTCTTGAGATTGAAAAAGCTCTCGAGAATGCAGGCCTGCCAGTTACAGTAAGTATCTATTAGGGTAATATCACTTTCTTTGCTTATATTACAGACCTGCTGATTTACTTATTGCATACTCACGATTGCTTGCAGTCAAGACCGGGGGAGCTTACTTTAGATGATTTTGTGAGATTGCATAATTTAATTACAAATGTATAGTGTACCGAGCCTGCTTGAGAAGATTGGTTTGTACCACTGCCTCACCACAGGAATACAGGCACATCCTTCTAACTCATTGTTGAAGCTATGTCAGATTCATTCAATATCAATGGTGGATGAAAGCAGCTAATCTACACAGCCCATATTTAATTGCTGTGACTGTTTGCACGTATACCGCAAAAAGATCATTGCTATGGTTTTTGCTCCTGACAGCTTGCTGGCCAAAAAGGGGGATAAAAAAGAAGAGGAAAAAGAAAGAAAGTGCATCTCCATACATCTTCATCCGGGAATCTGGAGCAGGACTGCAGACGTGCTATCTGTAACAATACCTTTGCTTTTCTTGGTATTACCATAAAATGTAGTATTGTATATTAGAACTATGGTACTCTCAAAGAGTAACTCAATTTTCACTTGAACATCTGGGAAGTTATTCCAGAGAATTGCTTGGCCTGCATCATATGACAGTGAAATGACTGAAACTTGTTGCAAGTACTATTCGTGGGACTTGGTTGCCCATGGAACCCATCAGGCAGGCCAAGCAATTCTCTGGAATAACAAGTCCCACGAATAGTACTTGCAACAAGTTTCAGTCATTTCACTGTCATATGATCCCTGAGGTGCATGAAAGTCAATCATCAATGGCAGCAGCATTATGTCAACAGCCTATGTGCCTCCCCATGCATGGACTGTGTGGCACCCATAGTCTCATCGTGAGTGAGTTAGCTGACAACCCAAGTCCACTTGGAAGATGAGAAGACACACTGGAGAGACTAGAAGACAGAAGGCTTGTATTGCATTAAAACTTGTATAAACTTAAAAACCTTCTCAGGTGTGTTACAAATGAGGATAACTTTCCTATATATGCTTAAGAACCTTCATCTTTTATGAATGTTGGAACCAAAGAGAAACCATGGGAGTCACCGTCTACAGCCTCTCTTTTCTCATACGTCCACCCTCCTCTCACCATGTTTTGGTGCTACAAAATTACAGCTTGGTACTTTTGTGTTGCCAAAAGCAGAATAAGGGTGCATGTATCAAGGAAGTGGGTGTAAATATCAATTCTTGGTGATCATCTCTTCAACCATGCAAAGGTTAATTTAATCATTGTTTGTCCTGTTCAAACAACCCATACACATAAGCAGCAGTCCACAGCCCACTTCTGACAGAATTCAGAAACAATTCAGTCAGAAGCCCAGTTGCAAGTCCAAATGCTGTTAAAGCACCTTGTCTGACTGACAAAACTACATAAAATTTGCATGCATAAACATGTATGCATAACCTAAAGCTTTTCTAAATGTAACATGTACAACACAAACCAGGATCCTGCATTGAACCTTTAAACTTTTAACATTCGCAGATAGTTATCCATTATAGACATGGCAGACGACCTGTATCCCGAACCAAACAGATTGTAGTGATTCAAGTAATGGTATAGCATATACAGATCCCTCCTATTCTCAAAGCCTGGTTGTTTTGGCATCACCTGCGCAAGAAAAGATTCCATCACAAATGTGAATTTTTCAGAACAGGAAAGAATTATCTCCAATAACAAATAGAGATCCTCATCAGTTGCATTGTACCATCTTGCTATTGATTTCGTCTCCTTCATTGGTCTAAAAAACCTCGCTTCATAAAGATGTTTTAATCATTTTGCATGGAACATCATGGCAATATAAGATGGTAACAACTAAGAAGAACCAGATCATCTAAAGGCCAGCCTAGATTATTCAACCAAACAAGCAAGAGTTTTTGTTGGACCAGGTCCAGTATTTTCTAAACCACCCTCCATGAAGAAATGGGTGGTTTTACCATACTGAAAGTCACCCATGACATGAGATGGTTATCATGCCATGCCATGGTGAACAAAAGTCACCAGAAAAGAAACTAGCACGGAGGGCGAGTTATCTGATGAGGATCGTTTACTGTAGCAAGAGCATGAAAAATTGAGTGTTTCTTATCACAACCCTTCTTTGTAGCAGATGTATTTACTGGTTCTCCAAGAAAATATGTTGGTCTCACATAAACCATGAGGAGGTATCAACTGATCCTTTTTGGAGAATTAGATGGTCTTCCTGAGAAGGCCCTAACTACGGATTATTATTATGACCACATAAGACAACAAGCAAAAGCTGAGGTGGCCCATCAATTGGGAATGCATCAATTGTTGAAGAAGAGCATCGTCAACCACACCATCACAGTGCATGTTGCATCTAAGAGTCAGTGGTTGTTCGGAAGTCACCCACTTGTCCTCTTTTGGGCTCATGCAAAAGTTGAATCATCAATTAAACAATCTGGAATATGTTCCCCAGTTGTGTTGTCAAGGATAAAGCTCGCTAATATGCAATATCAAAGCTACAAATCCCATATATACATATGAGTGCATATGCATATTCCTGCACTCATATCAGTTATTCTTAACTTTCTAGACATCAGAAATAAGGATACCTCAAAATAGGAATTGTAGAATGATCCTCCAAATCCAGCACACCACGACATTCCAAATTCTGCTTCGTTGTGTCCATCTAAGGAAAAAGAAAGGGGTAAGTGCTCTAGCTATGTGCTTCCAGTAATGATTCTTTCCATGATAAGGAATTGTGTGATTATGATATCAATACTGTGAATGGCTAGCCAGCACCATTTTCATTGCAGTATGATCCAAAATAGTGGACTACCATATTCTGCAGGCACTAATAAAGCATTGGGTTCTTCAGCTTAATACCCAGTCACCCAAGAAGTCTGGATTACAACACATGAAACTTACAATAACAAGCTGGGTCGAGTATAACGGGCTCGGCTTGAATAGCCGATTCAAGCCGAGCCAAGCTAATTATTCGAAGCTCGAGTTGAGTTCAAGCTAAGTTTGACCGGAGGCATTTAAACTCGACTCGACTCCAAGCTCGAACTCGAGCTCGACTCGGCTCGATTAATAAATATATTAAATATTATATTATGTATATGTGTGTGTATATATATATATATATATATATATATATTATTAATATAAGTTTTAAGTTTAAAATTAAAAATAAAAAAATAAAAAACAAACCCTAGAGTCTCTACCCGACCACACGCACCCCATTCCCTTTCCCTTTCTTCTCTTTCTCTACCCATTGCCAGCCGCACGCCTGCCCCGACCACCACTATCAGTTTTCATTTCAGCTCCACAATAGTATGATTTCAATCTCTTGAGATCTACTTCTTGGGCGAGAAACCCAAGAAATCCGAGATGGGTTCTTCTCAGATTTGTTAGAGCTTCAAGGAAATCCAATGATCTGATTGGCTAGAGCTCTTTACTTGGATTTCTGATCTGTGTTCTGCTCTGTTTCTTTTTTAGTACTTGGATTTCTGCTGGTGGAAGAAGATCAAGAACAGATCGGTTCTTACAGGTTTCCTCATCTGATTTGAAGCTTTGTTTGGTTTTTTCATCGGGTTTTGCTTTGATTCTCCTAAGATTTTTGAATTTTTCATCAATGGAGGAGGATCAAGAACAGAATCCATTACTCTCTCACCCAACAAGCTCGAGCTCGACTCGACTCGAACCACTAGCTCAACTCGAACTCGACTCGACAGCTTTGGCAAACAAGCCAAGCTTCAATGTTGAGCTCGAGGTCGAGCTCGAACTCGAGTACAGCATGGACAAGCCGAGCCGAGCTTGGCCCACCTTGACTCGACTCGGCTCGATGCCCACCTCTACCACCAAGAAGTCTGGATTACAACACATGAAACTTACAATAACAAGCTGGGTCGAGTATAACGGGCTCTCCATTCTTGTCAGAGCTGACGTTCCCACTCCACAAGTCTCCATGTAGCAAGCATGGTTCTATTTCAACATTTTCGAAAAGTGATCTGAGGTTTTTTATCAGTCTCTGACCTGTTAGATAAGGAATGACCAGAAAGCAAGAACCAATCAATCTTCCTAAGAAGACATGCAGAAAGGGAGGAGAAAACACCTGCGGAAAGAAACACAGCATGTTTGGAACTTATTATCTATGCAACAAGAACAGTCTGCTTAGAAAATCACTGCCACAGGTGGGTGTGTTGGACACATTGACGAAGTTGTCATAATAAAACCTTGAATATCTTGCCTTGTTTTCAGAATTACTTTTCATGTTTGTATGTTGTAGTGTCCTTGTATTATTTGGATATGTTTCTCAATATTTTAGACTGAGATGAGCTAATCTGGGCATAAGCAGAACACTATTCAATTAACAGTAAGCACATGTCAGTTTCAGTTTCTTGGGTTGCCACATCCACTGGTTAATGTTGGTTGGAGTGTGTCAAACATGGACATGCATATGTGACCATGTTTAACACCGACACATGCACATCCAAGTCTTAAGTTACCCCAACGTTAAGTGTATGTGAATAACAGGAAGCAGAATTCAGGATACAAGTAAATTTATAGCTTTATAATCATAAGGGGGATTGATAACCCCACATGTACCCCTCTCTACATGCACATTCATGAGAAGCACATGTGCCAACCTGAAGCACGTGGGACATCTAAACAATGCATGAACTGGGTTCAAGACCATAGCTCAATGGTAGACAGTGGTTTGAACATTGAGGTCTAAGGTTTGATCCCAGCTTACTGACCAGAAAAAAAAAAAAAAAAAAAAGTGTACAAGTCAGTGCTCCGCCATGGAGATGACCACACACAAATATTCTGCCAACCCACACATCAAGCAGGTGTGAATGTTTACTGTGGATGCCAAAGTTTTCTTAAACAGTCTGTTCTTTTTTTAATAGGTGTGACCCACCTGATGACTGAACCATCCTTACTTTGGCATATGGTCTCCTTCATACAGGGCCAAATTATGCACTGCTCAGATGTCACACAAACTTGCCAGATTGGCAAGCTTGCTGTGTGTAAAGATGGGTGTGCCTTGTGGTCTTACAAATCTCAAGCATAGAACAAGCACTTATGGTTGTCCATAACTTTTCGATGAAAGGTGAAAGTCATTTGCATTTACAATCTATAACTCAGATCATTGCACAAGCCAACAACCTTGAACAAAAAATTGTTTTAAAGAGGTTAAACATTTCAGTCCTCATGAATAACATGATACCACAGCTATCTGAGAAATACCTACCATTTCCTGTACTATACCTTTCTCATAAATGTTGGAATCTCCATATTCTTCCCGTGCCAACTTTAATTGGTAACCCAATCTATGCTCAGCAAAAAACTCAACCCAATCTGATGACCAAGTGTTTATCTGGGGAGTACTATAGCAGAACACATATGAATGCATTAGATTACAGCTTGAGAGTAAAAGAAGCAATGATGAATACTATGACAGTATCAACTATCAACATAGAGCTTCAACTATTTTGGCCTTCATACCCCAACGAATCCATACAAACCAAGAGAAGATTATGGGTGCCAACATAAATAGATGAAGATTTATGCAGTTAGTGTCTAGAAGTTCTAATGCAACTTCCTCCTCACAGTTCACATGGAACACATGTATGGCAATCAAGACTGTTGATCTGATGTGCCAATACACCATATTCCACAAGAAAATGGATCGGACTGGGATAGCCCTGTGATAGTGGCTTGCAAAACAAACACATAGATTCACATTCTACCAGGAAAACTCATTACAACTGGATGGTCAGCCTTGTCCAATTGCTGTGATCTTGGCCTTTAGCCCATCTATGTGGTGGCCTGTCAGATTACCACACATTTCCCATGAGTACTGAGGAGCTGCATCAAACTCCTATACTACGAGCTGAATCAATAGCATTTCTCAAAGTCGTATCTACCAGTCTACATGCTAAAATGTTGAAAAAATTATTTGAAATATTTCACCTGCCAATCGTGTTGTTAACATCAAAACCAAACCCCCTGTCAGATTGCCCAGCTTTATGCATTTCAGCGAGCTTCCTACCTAGTATGGACTGTTGGTAGATAATGGTCAGGAAAACTTCATGATTTTTCGTTGCAAGTTTTCATCAGGTCTAGCACAATTCACCTGACTGCTTCTGGATGAGCCAAATTCAACAAATTCCATGATGATATAGGAGCCGCCTAGTGGTAAGGATCCAACCTACATGACTTAAAAAAAAACAAATAGACTTAAGCTTTTGTGTCTGAGAATATATATGCATAAACAAGGATGAAATCAGCTTAGTAAAATACAGCTATTTCCACCATTAAAAAGATATTGGAGTTTTCCCCACCTTAAAAGGCTTAGGCACTCGGATTGACTTGGTATCAAACATTGCACTTAAACCAAGAGCCTCTCCCTCAAACATCGACGGCCCAATACTCCTGTTTCAGTTACAATAATAGCAAGAGAATCTAAACTTTTCTCATACATAAAACTACTCTCCACATGTAGAAAGGATCAGTTTACAATAAGGAGCTTTGCTAAGCCCACACATGCGAGAACCTACCCATCAATACACCGGCAAATGCACATGTGTGCAAGATCAAGGCTTTTTATCAGGTAGGATATACTATTTAAATTAGGCTATTTCACTTAGTCTTGTTGGCCAGTGTAACAGAAGAGATACATTGCGAGAAAAGAAATGGTTTTTTGACTGTTGATTTGTAATTTCCTACCTCCCCCCCCCCCAGATTGTCGCCCACCTGAGGAGTTTACTGGCCTGAATTTTAAGGAAAAAGATCTAACAATCGAGTCTCACCTGACAGATAGCTCAGATCTTGCACATGGTTCCATGTCTGAATGTGTGCCTACATGAGGATGGGCAGGACTCCACAGACATGTAGGATCGGAAAGCCTCTGGAGTTAAATATTATTTTAGGGCTAAAAAAGGCTACCTAATTGTAAAAAAGAATATTTATGCTGCGTTTGGATGCACAAGCGGATTGAATTGCGGCTCAACCAACCAGAATGACTGCCGTTATGCCCCTTTCAAGTTCAACTTGCAAATAATGCAATTTCAATTTGAAGCATTGACCCTTGTTTGAATGCTGAAGGAAGGAAATTACAATTTGGTTATTTCCACTTCATTAGAACGAATGATAGCAATTCCAATACAATAGTGCATCCAAACGCGTCAAAAGTGATTTGAGTCGATCCAATTCAATCCATAACCCGTGTTTGGATACACACTACAAAAACAAAGTTCGATGATTAAGAGAAGCAGAAAATGCAGTTAACATCATCACATTTCAGTCGCTTATTCCGACATCATGAGCCTAATTATCACAATTCAATTCAATATTGCGTCCAAACACATGCTAACGAATTACATCTCAGATTCGATTAAGCCGATCTACATGACCCGGCGGTTCAGTTTTCAGGAATTCCGATAGTACCTGTTTGTCTTGACGAAGAAGGAACCAGCATCTGTGTCGTACCGATTGGCGAGATTGATGCAACCACCACCGATGGAGCTGATTCTTGTAATCTGCGTAGCGTTTCCTTCTGTGAGAATCCACTCGCGGATGGGATCGTCGCTCAGAGCTGCCACTGCCATTGACGGAGAAAAGCATGAAAAAGAAGAAGAAGAGGAAGAAAAAGAAAAGGAATTGTAGAAGAGGGAGTAGAGAAGTAGTCGTGAGCGCTAGTTTCTTACTCGTGAATGGCTTGTAGAGACTGGGGTTTTTGGTGAGGTTGAGACGCGAAAGAGAGGGAGAAGGGAAAGAGGAGAGGAATCCCACGTGCGCCATTATCTTCCTTGCAGCCTCTCCTGCCTTCTATATCTGTACATCTGTCCTTTGCAAGTAACTGGCTTAGGTTGTCGCACGTGCGAACCCAATACTGACGGTGGGCCACACTTGGATGAAGAATACAGTTGGTTAGAAAGCATCCACTTGGTCAGTGTTAAACGTTCCAGGGTGGCCCACCTGATGGTTATGTTTGTCTGATATGTTATCAAGGGCATGTTCATGATTTCGGTTTACCTGGTTGGTTGATGGCTTGGATCTTGCACGTGTGGCACGAAGCTTTGCTTCCATTGCTTGCAAATGAGTCGGCCGGGTTTGGGCATGGCATGTATGGCCTGATCAATTATCGAGCTGGGCTTAGTTAATTCTTGCTGGACTCTACCTGGTTGATGGCTTGGATCTTTCACATGTGTCACAAAGCCCTCCTTGATGGCTTGGATCGTTCACATGTGTCACAGAGCCCTCCTTCCAACGCTTGCAAATGAGTTGGAACACCATAGTGAGGCGGTTTGGCTACTGACCCAGCATCAGCCAGCTAGCTGGTGTCAAAGCTCTGTGAGCCTCGCCATGATGTTTCTATTTTCCTGCATGCCCTTCATCCATTTTCCCAGCTCATCTTAGGGCATGGTCCCAAAAATGAAGCAGGTCTAAATCTCAAGTGGGCCTCTTAACAGCAAACTGTAGGGTTGAACACTTACTGTTGCAAACTTTTAGATTAAGCTGACATTTATGTTTTCCCTTCATTTAAGTTTGTGTGCCCTTTTTAACAGGTTGGATGGAAAATAAACATTACAATGGACTTAGAAAGTTTTTAATGGTGGGCATTCAGTCAACTGTTTTCGTGTGAGGTAGTCCTTTTTGGGTCGTGCCCTAAAATGAACCAGTGATAATGAATGGATGGCATGGATAAATCAGATACATGAATGTGGGGCATAGAGTTTTGACACTAACTTGGCTAGGTAGTCAAACCATGTCCTGAGCTCACAGCGCCTGACACCGGGCGTTGGGTCACTAGCCAAACTGCGTTCTGGGCCCACAGAGCTTTGACAGATGCTGGCTAGCTTGTGTTGGGGTCAGTAGCCGAATCATGTCATCGACCCACAATGCTTTGACACCACCAGCTAGCTGGTTGGTGTTGGAATTTCTAGCCAAATCCTGAGCCCACAGAGGTTTGACACCAGCTTGGTGGCTGGTGTTGTGTTCGCTAGCTAAATCCTATCCCACAGAGCTTTGGCACCTGCTAACTGGCTAGTGTTGGGGGAACTAGTCAAACCGCGTCTTGGGACCAAAGAGCTTTGACACTGGCTAGCTGGCTGGTGTTGGGGTCATTAACCAAACTGCATATTAGGCCCATAAAGCTTTAACATTGGCTAGCTGGCTCGTGTTGGAGTCATTAGCCAAACCGTGTCCTGGGCCTACAAAGCTTTGACACCGGCTAGCTGGCTGGTGTTAGGATGGGTAGCCAAACCCTGGCCGACAGAGCTTTGACACCAGCTAGTTAGCTGGTATAATGTGTTGGAGTCACCAGGTAAACCATGTCTTAGACATACTTGCTTGGCTACGGGGGCAAGGCTTCAAATGTACCTGTTCTATCTTAAAAATATGATCCAATCATTAGCTAGGCAATACATGCATCTTATTAGTAGATCATGTTTCATTTTTTGAAATGATTAATTCGTGAAGCATGCGCGGCCCACTCGATCAATATCTATTAGGAATATTCATATGGAAAATAGTAGGTCTGTACATCGAGCCAAGTTAAGTCGAGGTGGGCCAAGCTTGGCTCGACTCGTCCATGCTATACAAGAGTTCGAGCTCGCCCTCAGCTCAACATTGAAGCTTGGCTTGTTTGCCAAAGCTGTCGAGTCAAGTTAGTGGTTTGAGTCGAGTCGAGTTTCGTCATATCTCATGGATTGAGCGCCGGTTGGTAGAAGTTGCCAAGTGGGCTGCACGTGTTGCTCGGAGAAATCAGGAGAATGAGAGAAAAAGAGATAGAGAGGGGCAATCAGTCAGGCAAAGAGTCTCGGGCAACAGGTTGCCGTGCTAGGGGCAGCCATGCAGGCTACGACATCTGCTCGTGCTCAATAGGGTAAGAGAAGAAAGAAAGAGAGAAAATGTGGATGGGTAGGGTTGAATAGGGTTTTTTAGTAAAAAGTAAAAACTTTTAAGTTTCAACATTTTAAAGTGTGTGTGTGTGTGTGTGTGTGTGTGTGTGTGTGTGTGTGTATGGGAAAAGGTACTATGCGCTCCAGCTAACAAGACCGTCCCATGAGGTCGAGCTGTGTGGGCCCCACCGTGATGCGTTTCGAACATCTACCCCATCAGTCAGATGCATCATTCCATCGTGGGCCTAGGTATCAAAAATCAATTCAATCAGTGACTTGTGTGGGCCACACCACATACAAAAGTGGGGAGGGGCTGTGCACCATTAAAACATTCATAATCATTTTTTGGGCCCACCGAGATGTGGTTTGCAAATCCAGCCCATCCATTATGTGTGTTACAATTGTATGAGGGTTCAGACCAAGTTTCAGTAGCATTCAAAACTCAGGTGGGCCCCACTAGTGCTTTTATATGTTTTTGACATGTCTTCACATGATTTTAGATGGTATGGCCCACCTGAGTTCCGTATATGGCTGATTTTTGGGATATCCCATAATTTAGAGGGGACCCATCAAATACACGGTGTTGATGGTCGACACGCATCACGGTGGGGCCCACACAGCTCGACCTCACGGGAGCTTATCGTGAGGTCAAGCGCATAGTACCTTTTCCATATATATATATATATATATATATATAAAATATTAAAATATATTCTTCAAGTTGAGTTGAGTTGAAATGCACCATGGTCAAACTCGGCCCAAATTCAACTCGAACTTTAGAAAACAAGCTTGACTTACCTCGAGTCGGCCCGAACTCAACTCAAGCTTTAGTAAACAAGCTTGACTCACCTTAAGTTGGCTTGAACTCAACTTGAGCTTTAGAAAGCAAGCTTGACTCACCTCGAGTCGGCCTTTCATGCTGAGTTAATCCGATCTGACTCGAGCCGAGTCGAATGAGCTTTTTGAGTTTGGACTTGTGAACTGCCCTAGTAAATAGGGATTTTGATCCATTCCCAGCCCCAAAAATGTTTCAGGCTCAGGCTCGAGCTTTGGGTTTGCTTTGATAGTTCCAGCCTCAAGGTTTGAGCCTCATAGTCTAAAGGTCCAAAACCCAGGCCATGGTTTTGCTTGCAATGCCTCCTTTGCTCGCAACTTATCTCCTCTGCAAAACATCCGAGCCTTGCAAAAGGTAGGCTCCACGATAAAGAACGCTTGGGGGGCAAAAACGGACCAATCCACCCGATTATTGGGAAAGAGTGTCATACCATAAGCTGAATTTAGAGGGTGTAACTGGGCTTGATGAGTGGACCCTAGATATTTTTGGTGCGGTATATCTCGTGCACACGTGTCACAGCTGACACCGTGCATCAGCTGCACCCCACAGCTGAAGTGAGACATGTGCGTGAGATGTAGGACATTCGTCAGGTAAGCCTCTGGGTTGACGTTTTCTAGTCTACAGATGGGTCGTCCCAATTATCTGGTATACCAGATATTTATGTTAAAAATGGACTGTCCGCTATCATCCCTTTAATTATTAATTTCTCCATTCAAGTGTGGCCCACCAGATGATTAAAACGATCATATTTTTTTAATCAGGAACATTTACTGCGGAGCCTGTCTGATGAACGTTGGGATCTTATATACGCCTGCGACGTCACCACATGTGAGGTGCTTGTGTTATCAGATATTTATGTGTGCGGTTAATACCGGCGGAAATTATACGTACACTTGAGAATATTTTCATTTGATTTTTCCTTTAACCTTATGCATTTCATTATTAATGTAGAGGTACAGAAGGTTAATGAGTAACTTTAGAAAAACGAATTTACAGATGTCACATGGCCATGATTAATGTGTCAATTAATAAGATAGTAATCCAACATGTTTGTAAAAGACATGTAAAGAGAATGGATCTTATCATATATTTGGCTATGATATATATACTCATGTGAAACCATCTCTCACAATCTTTTCAAAATGGGAGATCTTTCCAAAGATATTCAGAGAGTTTGTAGTGATTGAGAAAGTTTCAAATATCGAGAGATTAGATTGATATTCATATGAATCTGGTTATGGTTTGGACCTAAATTAAAAGAAAATTGACAGTAGATAGATCAAGTATGTAGGACCTGTGTCCTAGTCCGTACCGTTCCGTATGCTTCCGCGATCCTACCGGTCGAATTCCGGCAACCTTCGCACCGTATCCGACGTTTGCTCGCGATCCTAAGTCAAGTCCTGCACACCGACGTCAGCTCGATCCGAAACTTGTATCATAGCGACCGCGTCGTCGCCGCGGTTCCAACGCCGTGACTTGCGCACCGAACTGATACCCAAGCTAGGAGATGTAGGCCAGTGTTTGTTTCGAAGAAACGCCACGCATTGCAAATATCTAGAGAATCTCTACGATATGTCCAATCAATCAATCAATCAATCAATGTCAAGTACAAGTCAAGTCACACCTTATCCAAGTACAACAACCCATCCCTCTTTCTCCTCAAAGTCAACTCTCTCTCTCTCTTCACCTATTCCTCTTTTTCTAAAATTTCAACCCAACCCATACCTTTCCTTACATCACTCATCACCCATCACACCTCACCCATCCATATCTCTCCCATCCTCTCATTCTCTCTCTCATTTCTCAAATCTCCCAAGCAACATCCCACATCCAAGCTTCCTTTCTCCCAAACCACAAGTGTGGCCCACCCTCTCATCTCTCATCCACACCATCAATTTCTCATCAACCTCCATTAAAAGGGAAGCTAAGGAGCATTGGAGTCTAAGGGACCAAGAAGAAGGAAGATAAGGTGGGTGATTTACCGTTATTTTCAATTTTAGGGCCCACTTGTTGGTGGGACCCATTTGGATGTATATGATTTAACCAAGAGGGGCCCATAGTGGTGGGGTCCCTTTATCTCACCGTATATCTCTCTCTCTATCTCTCTCTATCTCTCTTTCTTTCTTTGTGATGGTGTGGATCTCACCAATATGTGTTATATCTACCCGTCCATCTACATCAAACGGTGTGGCCCATCCTATTGTAGGTGATGATCCACACCATCCACTGTTTGGATGGGCCCAATACATTTTTTTTATATGTTATATTTTATATAATATATAATATAATATGTATTATATATATATAATATAAGATATATATTATATGTATATGTTGGTGGGCCACGTCCACGTGGGACCCACCACAATAATGTATTTACGTATGCCGTCCAGCGTCACTGGACGTTGGACGTTGGCAACAGTGATGTGTAAAGGGGCGTGGGAGTGTACTAGCGGTCTAGCCAAAGAGGATGGAGTGGTGGACCACTCATGCAGGCCCCACCTTGATGTTATTATACAATCCAAGCCATCCATCCTCTTCCTCAAATCATTTTAGGCGTTGAACCGAAAAATGAGGTTGATCTGGTTTCCTGGCGGGCCATGGTATAGGAAACAGTGTTCCTACCTTCAATTTACTCCCTGATGCTCCTGTATATCAAAAACAGCTCAATATTGGACTCCATGGGTTTGTATCGAGCCACAGTGACCAATGGATGGAGTGGATCTTGCTGATGCGGGCCCCATCTACTAAAAACTGTAGAAAATCATTAAAAAAAAAACTCAGACAGCAGCAGCTGCTGCTGTCAGTGCACGCAGCAGGCGCTGCCTGCGGGTGACGGACGGGCTGGGGCTCACGGCCCCAGCTGTGGGCCCCACCGTGATGCGTTTCGAACATCTACTCCATGCATTTGATGGGTCCCCTCGGACCAGATGACCACCCCAAAAATCAGCGGTATACAGAACTCCGGTGGGCCACACCATTTAAAATCATGTGAAGACATGCCTAAACATATAAGAACACTTGGTGGGGCCTACCTAAAGTTTGGATGAGGTTGAAACTTGGTCTGAACGGTCAGCCAAGTGGGACGCACCCAATGAGCGGGCTGGATCTGTGGACCACATCGTGGTGGGCCCCTGACTGTGACCTTATGGTCAGTTTGGTAAACAAATAAACATTACCGTGGGCCCGTGGTCCACACGGACCGTTAACAGTTTGGATGGTAAACAAATAAACATTACAGTGGGCCCATTTTGGACGAAAAATAAATATTACAGTGGGCCCTATCCAGGCCCACGTGACCTTATGAATAGATTGGATGATAAATAAATAATTACAGTGGGCCCTACCCTGATCCACATGACCTTATGAACAATTAGTTGGAAAATAAACATTATATTGGGCCCTAGGTTGCTTGGAAAATAAACACTACTGTGGGCCCCGGTCTGAATGACCTTATCAATGGGTTGGATGAGAAATAAACATTATGGTAGGCCCCACATGGGACCCACTTATGTATGTATTGTAAACCATACCCTCCATTAGAGTGGGCTCCATCATGATGCATGTGTTTCATCCAACTGTCCAACCATTTTGGAGATAATTTAAGGCTCATTGTTGAGGCCCACATTGATTTGTATAGGGCCCATATTATGAGGCCCATTGTGAAGTATGTAAGAATCGTGTGTTTAGGCCCAGCTTAATGTATTTGTGGCCTACCCACTAAGGCCCACTTGAGATATATGAGTCCATGGTTTGAGGCCCATTTGATGTATTTGGGTCCTTGGGTCGAGGCTCAACAAGATTTATATAAGGCCCATTACAACGTGATTCTACCATGGTTCATGTGTTGATTATTGTAGTGGGTCATGCCTTGGGAACAATGTTGGATTGACGTCCACATTGCAAGTACAATGTTGGTTAAATGTCCGCATTGTTACTCTCCCTAAGGCCCATTAATAGGCCTATACCTGTAGTATATAGGCCGTCTAGGCCCATCTTCATTTTGATCAGAGCCCATCACCACATAATATGTATAACATAGATTCATGATTCATGATCATATGCACATATGTATGCCTGATATGAGAAGTGACTGATCATAGCATATGCCTTCGGGCAGATCGTTATGGGCTCCCTGATAGCGGAGTCGCCCCACATGAGCGCTCGGTACGCGCAGGATTGTTGCATGTTTGGTAGGGTGATTCATGCTCTTGCATTTGTGTGATCATGATTATTGTATGTCCTAGCAACATCAGGGCCATAGCCTCCACAGACTCATCGTAGGTGGCTGGGTTGGATACCGAAAATATTTGGTTCTAGCATACGGGAGCCATAGATGTCCATGGGTGAAAATTTCTAAACCCGATGGTACCAGAGGATGACTCCAACGTTGAGACCGAGTGGATATATGAGTGCACAAGGGCCGAATACTAGGAGACCGCATCTCTCACTATGTCGTGGTAGGTTGGAAAGGGGTGTGGCCTTACTCGTCCGAGGGTAGGGGGCAATACTAGGCTAAGTTTGACCAACTCGTGAATGGGTCTGCTATCGACGTGCCGGATAGGTATTGATAGTGAGGTTTCTTACGCTCATTTGGACTGTGCGGCTTGGAGAGTGGCAGTGCCTCTTGGAGTGTACTAAACCCTGGTGATTATCCAGAATGAGAACTGTACTGATATATGATGAGGATTGGCATGCTTGAGTTGCATCTCGCATCGCATGGCCGTGTTATGGCCGATGACATTCATATCTTGCACTGCATAACCTTGGTACGGCTGATTGCATTCATGTACTCTTCACCATGATTCCGCATTACTTTGACCTTACGTTCTGAGCACGCTTATATTGCGCACACACTTACACCACCCTTTAAGCTTCCTATAAGCTTATGCAGGATTGATGCGTGCAGGTGACGCTAGGACGCAGCCATAACATAGTAGTAGCAGGAGCGTGCAGACGAGCTTTAGAGTTTCTATTTTTTGCATTATCTTGTATTTTCTCCCTTTCAGATGCATTGTACTCAAAAGTTTTTGATCATAGTGAATTTTGTGGTGGTGTTCTTGTGGTTATTATTCATGGGTTTGGTTATGCTCATTATGAATCAGACTGATGATTATAAATCCTCCTTGTAGTATCCCAGGATCGGAACCTGGTGAATGAGTGTCGGGAGCCAAGAATGGGGTTCTAAGGAGGCTGTCGGCGCCGGATTCGGCGATCGAAAATTTTGTGAGCCCAGTTTTCGAGTTCGGGGCGTGACAAGATAGCTATACATTAATCAAAATAAAAAGAATATGAGAGTTTGAGGACTTAATCATGTGCTCATAGTTCAATTGGAATCATTAGAATGGAAGAACTAGATGGAGGATCTGGTTGGATGCATCTCCGATAAGAGTCGATATCAGGTGGATCTTATCCATCTATCCTCTCCAACACTCCAAACCATCACATTAAAGATGGTTAAATGCAAGTGGTGGTTAGATGTGAACCATTCAACACCTCAAGCAGAAGAGGCAAAGAGGCTTATTAGATGAGTGGCCATGATTGATTTCAGGTCTGTGATCAGCCCTTAAGGTTCCCTAGATTGATCTTGAATCCAATTAGTGGGCCATGGAGATCTCCGTAAATGGACTAATTACAAGAAGAAGATCCTAGAAGCCGCTGGTTTCAGATACATCCTGAAGATTTTCTTATTCAAAAAGCACGACCTAAATGCAAAGGATTCAGGATCACTAAGGAAACCCAACAAAGGTTTTGCCACCTCGAAAAGCTATAAAAGGAGTATGTGAAAAAGAGCTCAATACCTTATACCAAACATATTTATGTACTTTTTAGTTTATCTTTCCAACATAGCCTAACCTATTTCCAGCATAGATCGCTACTGTCTAGTAGCTCTCACTACAGTACCATAAGAGTAGATTAAATGTCTGTAACCTTAAGTTGTTGGATCATGATCAACTGAGTCTCAATTTAAGTGATCATACTCATCTGATCACATCTTGTTGTTCATTTGCCTCGATTATTTGCTCTGATAGAAGAATCATGTATTTATTATTGGTGATAGATGTCTTAAATCTGTCGAACAGTCTCGATGACATCGAGCAGGCTTCGGGTGAAAATTTGCAGGAAATTCGGCCACCCCGAGAAAGTTCGGGTGAAAATTCAGCAACATATTCTTTTGGAATTTGCGGAAAATTTGGTCAGCCTAAGGACAGGTTCGGTTAGCCGAAGTGTCGGTTGGTTAGCTCGAGCTCTGGTTCAGCCAATCTAAGGTTATGCAGATTGTACGCGAACTTTGAGGCGATTTTTGAATTATTCCAACTCGGTGTGAAAGTTGGAGTTCTTGATCTATAAATAGGAGTTCCTAAGTTGTTCGAAAGTGTCTCTAAGATATTCTAAGGGCTTCCTAAACTATTCCAAATGGTTTCTAAATAATTCTAGGGTTTCAAAGGGTGTGATAAGGGTGAGATTCATGGTTGTTCGAATCGGGTAAGCCTTTTCTCTTTGTAATTCCTGCCTTCATAGTCGATTTTGGTCGCTTTGTGCCGTGATGTTTTCTCGTAAGGGTTTTCCATTGTAAATTGTTGTGTTCTATTTGTATTTGCTTGGTGCTTTTGGATTGCAATCCTAGATTCATCTCTCTGTGATTCCACCGTTTATCCCAATAAGTAGTATCAAAGCTATTGTTGGGGTGCAGGCCTAAATATGAAGGATTATCATTAATTAATAGGAAACATTAGGTATAACATTAAGAAGTACTCAAGTAAAAAATAACTTTGACTTATGGAAGATCAGGATGATCAGTTCCTTAACCAAGCAAGGTGAAGATGGTGCTCTTGAGGAGCGAAAGCCGACTATGAGTGATGAATATTAGAATACTCTTGATAAAAAGGTCTTATCCTCGATCTCACGGATGAGATTTTCTATAATGTTTTGAGGGAGAAAACTACAGCTGGTTTATGGGCGAAGTTAGAGGATATTTATGTAAAAAAATCAACTGAAAATCCCCTACACCTGAAGCTACAATTGTTCACCTTCAAGATGGTAGAAAGTAGAGATGTGGAGGCCCACATTAGTTACTTTAATAAATTGATTTGTAAGTTGTTGGATATAGAGGAAGTGGTCAAAGATAAATATCAGGCATGCATGTTATTAAATTCTCTTCTGGGATCGTATGGGTCATTTTAGGGACTCATTGTTTGCAACAAATAAATCCCTAAGTGTGGACACCGTTATCTCAGCCCTTCAAGGGAAGACCATGATAAAGATAAACGATAGCGTAGGAATATTTTCTAATGCATTATTTATGAGAGGAAGAAATTTTGAGTGAGGTACAGGATCTTCAGTAAAGATCTAAGTCCATGGGCAAAGACAAAGTAAGTTAAAGTGCTGAAATTATGGGATGGGAGGACACATGAAGAAGGATTGTACAAATCCTAAATCTAAGAGAGAAGAATCTGAGGCTTCGCAAATGTAGGCCAACGCTGCCACGTCTGATGAAAGTACGAGTGGATGTGAAGGTGATGTCTTGTCTGTGTCTATAATCGGACACTTATACGATGATCATAGGGATGAGTGGATTCTAGACACAAGAGTATCTTATCACATGAGTTGGTTAGCTAGTTACAGAGAGTATGATGGTGGATAGATGTTTATGGGCAATGACATTACTTGTAATGTTGTGACTGTTGGTTTGATGCACATCAAGATGTTTGATGGAATGGAGCGTACCTTAACTGATGTCAGGCATGTTCCTGATATGGAGAAAAGTTTGATTTCTCTCGGTGCGCTTGAGGCTATAGGGTGCAAGTTCACTGGATTTGATGGTGCTCTTAAAGTATTTAAGAAGGCACTTGTAATCAAGAAAGTGCAATGACTCAGTAACATTTACAGGTTGATCGGAAGCACTTCAACAGGTGGAGTTGTAATGGTTGTAGCAGATTCCACCTCTGCACATGTGTGGCATGTTGGGCATGGCCGCATGAGCGGGTAGGGCATGAAGGCTGAGACACGTGAATAGAGATACAGAGCAGGTGGAGTAGCCACCTGTGAGAAGAATCATACCGCATAATTGCAGGTTACCGACAAAATACATGGACGATTCCAATATCACATATGCTTTCATTATAGATGAGGGGGATCTGTGTATTATTCAGATGACTCTTAGTGAGATTGGTGCTTAAAAGTGAAAGGTGACTATAGATGATTTGATAGACTCATTGTACCAGATCGACACATTGAGCTAATGGAGCTTCTAGTGGGCCGGAAAGCGTTTGGATGCAATTGGATCTTCAAAAGGATACAACATAGATACTAAGTAAGGCTGGTAGTGAAGGGTCATGCTCAGAGAGAAGGGATCGACTTCTTAGAGATATTTGCGTCGGCGGTATAGCAGGTGCCTATTAGATTTGTATTAGCGTTGGTTGCCTAATGTGATCTCGAGCTGGAACGGATTGATGTGGAGACTGCACTTCTATACGAAAATTAGAAGAGCTATCCTTCATGAAGCAACCAAAGCGGTTTGAAGTTTAAATGGGCAAAGAACAAGGTTTACAGGAGATCGTTGTACAACCTGTCGCCTAGTCAGTGGTATAAAAATTTGATTTCTTCATGGTGAGTCAGAAATTTTCTAGGAGTGAATACAATCACTGTATCTATTGCAAGACACTGAGTGATGGCACGTTCATCATCCTGAAATATATGTTGATGACATGTAGATCGTCAATCATGACATGTCTGAAATCGGCATATTAAAGACTCTGTTAAGAGGTACATTCGAGATGAAGGATCTGGAGGCTACAAAGATGATTCTCGACATAAATATTCATAGAGACTAGAAGAGAAGCAAACTTTAGTTATCTAAGGCAAAATACCTCTAGTAGGTATTAATCAAGTATGCAATGGACCAGGCAAAGCTGGTGAGCATTCCCTACGCGGCTTACTTTAAGCTTTCCTCAGGATAATGTCCCAAAACAAATGAGCAAAAACAGGATTTGTCTCATGAGCCTTATTCGAATGCAGTTGGCAGTGCATGCCATGGTCTATATTAGACCGATTATTTCATAGGCAATTGGTGTTGTGAGTAAATACCCCAACAAGCAACATTAGGATGCGGTGAGATGGTTACTTCGATACATTCGAGATACAAAAACTACGTCTTAACTTTTGAGAAGACATGAGCAAAGTTGGTAGGGTATGTGGATTTAGACTATGTAGGCAGTGTGGATTCCAGAAAGTCGAATTCAGGTTACTCGTTTGTATCAACGGGTAGAACAATTAGTTGGATGTCGAAGCTTCAGTCCTCACACCAGCATGAATCCGACAGACATGCTCACCAAGGTCATTCCTACAGAGAAGTCAAGTTTTGTGCAACTTCTCTAGGCTTAACGATAACACAAAAGGAGGATGAAGTGTGCACGAGAAACATCGATGAAGCTATGATGCAAAGCAAAGATAAGATAAGAGGTGTAGAAGCTATACATTTGAAGATTGAAGACATTGTGGAGATTGTTGGTGACGGATGTCTTAAATCTGTCAAACAGGCTTAATGACATTGAGCAGGCTTTGGGTGAAAATTTGCAGGAAATTCAGCCACCTCAAGAAAGTTCGGGTGAAAATCCAGCAACGTATTCTTTTGGAACTTGCAGAAAATTTGGCCAGCCTAAGGGCAGGTTCAGCTAGCCAAAGTGTCGGTCGGCTAGCCCGAGCTCTGGTTCGGCCAGCCTAAGGTTACGCAGATTGTGCATGGACTGCATAAATTTGAGGCGGTTTCAGGATTATTCCAACTCCATGCGAAAGTTGGAGTTTCTAATCTATAAATCTAAGTTCCTATGTTGCTCTAAAGTGTCTCCAAGATATTCTAAGGGTTTCCTAAACTATTCTAAAGGGTTTCTAAATAGTTCTAGGGTTTCAAAGGGTGTAGCAAAGGTGAGATTTGAGATTGTTTGAATCGGGTAAGCCTTTTTTCTTTGTAATTCCTGCTTTCTTAGTAGATTTCTATCGCTTTGTGCCGTGGTTTTCTCGTAAGAATTTTTCACATTAAATTGTTGTGTTCTCTTTATGTTTGCTTAGTGCTTTTGGATTGCAATTCTAGATTCATCTTTATGTGATTCCGCCGTTTATCCCAACATTTATCTCTTATTTATTTTATGTCTTTAGTTGTTTGATACTTTATCGATTGTAATGGGGCAATACAATTAAATATTAATAATATCGTTATTGTTTTGTCTTCTTTTGTTATCTGTTTATCTTTATTCCTTTGATAAATATTAAGTTAAAGTATTGTTGAAAGAATAGGTCCTCAAGTTCATTAACACAAGACAAAAAGAATCCATTTGAGAGGACTAACCCCTACCATTTCACAAATTGCATGATCGCTAATCATAATTGGTGGTTAAGAGGATAACTAGATCACTGAGTCCAGTGTCTAATTAGTCTAACTCAACATAAGGGACACCAAAGGTTCAATCAAACATTGAATCAAATATGCTCTGGCATGCCCTCGCATCATACACACATCAAATCCGTATGCAAGCCCTCCACTACATGTGAGGCATCGTGTTTGATTGGACCAGCACATTTGAAAATAGCAATTGAATTTGCAAGTCCACGTAGTGCCTATTCAGATAACCAAGGTAATGTAAAGAAAAGATGCATTGATTATAAAATGCTTTACCTATATTTCCATTTGCATTTGATTGATGATTGTGTTCTCACTAAGATATATGGGTCCTACCATGATATATGTGTTATATCTACATTATCCATGCGTTTTTTGAGATAATTTAAGAGCACGGGATAAAAAATGAGGTAGATCCAAGGCTCAAGTGGACCATGCCACGGCAAGCAATGGAGACTGGATATAGAGATATCCACTATTGAAACTTTCTTAGTGTCCACCATGATGTTTATTTGCCATCCAACCTGTTCATAAGGTCAAGTGGACATGGATGAAGGGAAAAAAATCAGCTTGATCAAAACTTTTGTGTCCCCAAAAAGTTTCAATGGTAAACCTTCTATCTCCATGGTTTTTTGAAGTGTAGGCTATTTGAGCTTTAAATCTAACTTATTTTTGGCCCATTTCTTAAAAAGATCTCGCAAAATGGATGGACGGTGTAGATATAACACATATATCATGGTGGGACCTATAGAAATTGGTGGCCTCCATACACCGCTAACCCACCACGCAATGGACTTCCTTTTTGCATTGATTGGGGGCGCAATTTTTACTTACTTTAAAGGTCAATTGTTATATTCATAAATTGATAATGAATTTGAATTAAGTAAAAAGTACAATGATTATAAATTTCTTTACTTTCCATTGGATAAATAATTCATATTAATGTTTTTCCATTAGTAAGATTATAACGAAGGCACTTTTCCTTGCTTTAATATTATCATGGAAATTAGTAATCCAAACAGGTCTAAACTGATCATAAGGGCATTCTTCACTGGGATGAATTAAAAGCACAAATATTAGCACTGTAAAATTTTAAATTTTCATTGTTTTAACCGACGGTGTTATTCCATTATTTCTTGTTCTATCATCCACTCGGTTTTTTTTTTTTTTTTTTTTTTTTAAATTTTAATTTTTATCTACCTCAATTTTTAGGCTCATTTCCAGTAAAACAGGTTGATGTAGCTTCTGCCTCCGGGAATTTCGATGGGAGCAGAGGCAACTCAGCCTCCGCCGTTCAGTTTCGCTACCCTTCACACTAGCCGTTAAGCTCATATAGATTTCAATTTTCAATTTTTTTAAAAAAATTATTATTATTATTATTATTATTTGAGAAAACGCATGTCTCTCTCGCGCGCGCACGCTTTTTCTCCACATCGAACTCTAGCTTCTAACATGAAAGGTTAAAAATCACCATCAATGGCGGGATGATCTCGCACTCCAAATGCATCAAAAATCTCTCAACAGAGTGGTTGAAGAATCACTGCACCACCATAAAAAAATCCAAGCAAGCGCATGCCTTCCTCCTTCGAAACTGCCTTTTCGACCACAACCACGCTGTAAGCAAGCTCGTCTCCTTTCTCGCAATCTCCAAATCAGGCGACCTCGTTTACGCTCGGAAAATCTTCTCCCAGATCGACCGACCTGACATGTTCATCTGGAACACCATGATCAGAGGTTACGCAAAAGGGGGGAATCCATCAGAGGCGGTGTCCTTCTACCACATCATGATTGCATCTGGCGTCGTTCCTGATAATTTCACCTTCCCATTTGTGTTGACGGCCTGTGGCCGCTTGCGGGCCCCAGATATGGGCAGGAGATTCCATGCTGAGATCTTGAAAGTTGGGCTGGAACCCGATGTGTTCGTGCTCAACTCCTTGATTCAGATGTATGCGAATTGTGGATCGTTTGATGCTGCCCTCAAGCTGTTCGATGGAAACCCATTACGAGATGTTGTGTCATGGAATGCCATGATTGGAGGGTATGTCCATGTAGGCTTTTATCAGGAGGCATTTGATCAGTTCGAAGAGATGACACGAACCATTGATGTTCGGCCAGATACAGTGACCATGGTTAGTTTGGTTTCAGCATGCACTCAATTGGGTGATCTTGATCGAGGACGACTGCTTCATTCATACTCAAAAGAGCTCGGGCTGGCGATGGACCTTCAATTGGGCAATGCTGTCCTTGATATGTACTGTAAATGTGGGGATTTGGCATCTGCACAACAGCTTTTCGACGAGATGCGCCAGAGAGACGTACTGACATGGACTAGCTTGATATCAGGGTTGGCTAGCTCAGGTTGTTTTCAGGAGTCATTGGTCCTGTTCAGGCAGATGCAGTGGGAGAAGATCCGACCTGATGAGGTCACGCTTGTGTGTGTGCTCTCAGCTTGTGCTCAAACAGGTGCTTTGGACCAAGGCAAGTATATTCATCTCTTAATAGAGAGATGTGGAATAAATGAGGATGTTATGCTTGAGACGGCTCTTGTTGATATGTATGCTAAGTGTGGGCGGATAGATTTTGCTCTACAAGTCTTTGACAAGATGAGAGTGAGGAATGTGTTTGCATGGAATGCGATGATTGGAGGGCTAGCCATGCATGGTCATGGCCAACATGCCATGGCCCTTTTCGAGCAGATGAAGCATGATGGCATGATGCCTGATGATGTGACATTCATTGGAGTGTTATCTGCGTGCAGCCATGCTGGGTTGGTCGACGAGGGTCTCAAATTTTTTAGTGAGATGAAAGAGCTTTACCAGATTCAGCCAAGGATGGAGCACTATGGATGTATGGTTGATTTGCTATGTAGAGCAAGACTTGTGGATCATGCATTGGCATTCATAGAAAACATGCCCATCAGGCCAAACTCAATCTTATGGGCTACTCTTCTTGGAGCTTGCAGGAATCATGGAGATTTTGCACTTGCGGAGAAGATTGGTAAACGGGTAATTGAGTTAGAGCCTGATGCTTGTGGACGTTATGTGCTACTATCGAATGTCTATGCTGGGGCCAACCAGTGGGATGATGCTCTAAAGATCAGGAATCAGATGAAATCAAAAGGGATTGAGAAAACTGCAGGCTTCAGTTGGATTGAGGTGAATGGCATGGTTCACCAGTTTGTTGCAGGAGATAGGTCGCATTTTCAAACAGAGCAGATCTATATGATGGTGGAAGAGATGTGCCGACGGGTCAAGTTGGATGGTCATGTTTCTAGTACCACCGAAGTCCTGCTTGATATTAATGAGGAAGAGAAAGAGCATTCTCTGTATTTCCACAGTGAAAAGCTGGCCATTGCTTTTGGGTTAATGAACACCGCTCCTGGTTCTTTGATTCGGATCGTGAAGAACCTCCGTGTCTGTAATGATTGTCATTCTTTCTTGAAGGTTGTTTCTAAGGTTTTTGACCGAGAGGTAGTTGCAAGGGATCGAAGTCGCTTTCACCATTTCAGAGAAGGTTCATGTTCGTGCATGGATTTTTGGTAATTACTTGGTCTTGTGAGATAATTCTCATTGTGAAGTAGAAAAGTTCTTTGAGTTCAAAGGGTAAGATTCCAATGACATTTCTATTTAAGAATACAATAAATTGCAAATACTTTTTCATTTGCAATGGTAAATAATCAAACTGAGTTGAAATTATATATCCAGATATGAGTGAAGCATAAAAGGCAACATTTAGTGCTCGGGTCTACAATAATGCTCATGAATGGGGGCAAGTGGAGCCCTTGGTTCATGATCTAAACAGTTGGCATTATGCTCTCCACTATGTATGGCCCGTGCACCAAAAGCATCCCATATCAGAACAATCTTTATCCTTCAATAGGTGGTTAAGAGAGAAAATACTGCAGTAGTTCACATTCAACCAAGAAAAAGGTCAAATCAATGAAATACCTCCTCACTAAATAAGGACAATATCCCAAACCAGGCTATTACCGTCACCTGTAGAAAGTTTGTGTGGCCTCGTGATCCATCTTTGCTCACATTTATCAACCTCGTGGCTGTATTGAATCCGAATATTCAACCTGATGAAGACACATACATATCCTATTGCAAAATGAGGTGCTGACAGGATAATGGGGCCAGCCAATTCATTGGTAGCTCTGGGGTGGTTATGGGAGTGGGCCCCATTAATATGATTCATATGGATAAGTGGGTCAGTGATATGAGCTCCTCGGGCTTCAACTACTTGCATGATTGGGAAGCTTAAGAAAATTGGGAATAGAAGAAGTGGTCGATCTAGATATCCTCTCGTAGTTTCGAGATTACCATGTTTTATGTTAGTCATGCAAACTATTTTATTTCTTTATTTATGGCACACGAGTTGTTGATTCTACATTGTTTGTGGGCATAAATTTCCAATTTCTTAATTGGATGTTTTGAGCCCATGAGTGGTTTAATCACAAAATTTTCGAAGATAGGATTCTCAGACCAAATTCCATGAAGTTGGTGATGATTAAATATACTGGAGATACTAGTTAGACTGTTGATTTTCCTGGACAGAATTTTATGTCATTGACTGAATTGTGATTCATCAAGCAGTAAAATCCATAACAGTTATGGGTTCGGCTTCCAATGCTAGATATTTATTTAAGTATTATGGTTTCAAACGAATAATGAGAACATATCATTTGATTAAAACAATGGGAATTTAATTAATGGTGCATAATTTCCTTCTTATTACAATATAGATTTTCCACTTCTTCCTAGAAAAGCTAATCATATAGCCAGTGACTTGGGAAATATGAGGGGGACCTAAGAGCTTTTCATTGGCGAAATCTCTGCCCCCTTTGTAATGATTTTGCATTTTGTGAAGTTGTTTCCAAAAAAAAAAAAAAAAAAGTGGGTGGGGTGGGGGGGCAATCTCAATTCTATTTTGGCAGGCATCACAAAATTGACTCTATATAAGCAAGGACAACTTTTAGAACCCAGTTGAAAAACACTACTAATACAGCATGCTGGATTCAATTAATTTTAAATATAGTACAGAAACTGACAACTAATTTAGGAAGAGTGCCCATATGCATTGCATGCCCTAGTTTCTCTGAAGTCTAAACCATACCTAAGTTCCAAACAAGCACCAAAATTTTTTTACAAGTAGGCCTGTATTGCAAGGGATTGAAAATTCCATGGAGAACAGCACATGATTGAGAATTCAAATGTCTAAAATGCTGAAGGGGGAGGGGGTGGGGTGGGGGGGCAATCTCAATTCTATTTTGGCAGGCATCACAAAATTGACTCTATATAAGCAAGGACAACTTTTAGAACCCAGTTGAAAAACACTACTAATACAGCATGCTGGATTCAATTAATTTTAAATATAGTACAGAAACTGACAACTAATTTAGGAAGAGTGCCCATATGCATTGCATGCCCTAGTTTCTCTGAAGTCTAAACCATACCTAAGTTCCAAACAAGCACCAAAATTTTTTTACAAGTAGGCCTGTATTGCAAGGGATTGAAGATTAATTTCAGCATTTTAGACATTTGAATTCTCAATCATGTGCTGTTCTCCATGGAATTTTCCCACACCCCTTGAACAAAATGCTTTTCTCTATTACTGCTGAAATGATAAAATTCAGTCTATTGATTCTCATCTCATCCACTTCTTTCGTATGTCTCTGTACGTGAAACACCCTTTATTGGTTATCTTCTGATTTCTTCTCCCACGCGTGAAGATTCCAAGTTTCCAAGCACATGCCCACAGTGCTCTAAGTTGCTTTGATTGCTCGATGAGTGCTCATGTGGAGGGAGTAACCATCGATAAGAATGATCTGTCACGACCTCAGAACTGTCTACCAATTGACGAATCGTATTGAACATGGGAGATATCATGTGTTTTGCTTCAACTGAATCTTGCAATGACAAACGACAAACTGGACAGGTCGATTGTTTATGGAGCCATGTGTCAATGCAAGTGAGGTGGAAAGTATGACCACATGTGGGCATAATTCGTAGTATTTCTTTCTCTTGGTACTCTCCTAAACATATCGAACACCTGCAGAAGGAAATAGCAACACTGAATAAAAAACTTGAAGAAAGGACTAGGGCTCAAAATGCATACATGTCATTTGTACTTTCATGATCAAACATCATTTTTCGAGTTTTAGTTTAATTTTTTCCCAGTAGAGGAACTTGTATATTAAGTTACTAACTGTTAACTCAGTTTACACTGATGAATAATACAAATGGAAAATGGAAAATGAGTAACCAATAATAAATATTATTCATAAACGAAACTTTTGTAGAGATCGTATGAGGAATAATGGTTTCTGACATGGTTTCAACCTCTGTCTGAAGAGAGAAAAACAATGTGCATTCATACACTCATAACTGTTTCATATGCCCATTTACATGCTGCGTAAAACCTCACTAAGGATGAGGCCTGAGGGTATGTCTGGTCTAGTATTTTACCATGTAATACACTTACTGCAATCAAATGGGGGAGCACAGCTCATTTTCTTTGTGCATCCATAAATTATTTGAGAGTGAATTTGGAATTTAGTATATTTATATTGAGCAGAATGTCCATTGACACACATGGCCCTTGCGCACATTCTTCCATTTGCGGAAACAAGCTCACATGCCATTTGGAGCTTGTGACACAGACATTCTCCATTCCGCTTGATTTGGAATGGGATTTCTGCACTTTCCAGAGAGAGCTCCTTCTTCAATTCAAAATGGATACCACTTGAATAGTGTGCAAATGCCGTTTGTGCCTTTTTTTGTCAAAACGCTGCCAATTCTAAGTGCATTAAGCTCTCAAAATCCAAGCATTTTTCACTGAGTGCCATGTAACACGATTTAAACAATCTAGCATCAGATAACAGAGAAAAACAGAATCAACTAGTATAGGGACACAAGTAAATCCGGAACATGGAAAACTAAACTTACTGGGCATCTTCTCTCGAATGGAAGGCATTGCTATTAAACTTCATCGTAGGAAATCCAGCAACAACAGCTGGTTCGAGGCCATTGATCGACTCATCTTGCTGCAAAGAAAAATTGAACAGAAAAATAAAAATAAAAGTCATCCTAAGATGGGAGGCTCAGGAAGCATGGAAACTGGTTTTGACAAATGAAAGTTAATGAAAGATTTTAAACATCAGGAGATGGCCACAATTGAAAACAGAGAAAAAAAAAATAGGCTGAGAAGATTTTGCAATCAAGCATGTGGGATGCATTAAGGCGTAAGAATGTGACTTAATAGCAGAAATACCAAAGTAGATAGAAAGCCAGCACACCTCTTTCACCAGATTACACCAGGTTTTATCAGTTAAAATGTTCAGTACAGCATGCCTCGAAACTCACAGTCGCATTTTGCAACATTTAGAGGATTTTAAATCCGAAGATGGTTTGGGGTCAAACCATTGGCTACATTATGTATATATGTATGTATAAGTGCTGAAACTGTCTTTCTGTTTATCTATATTGAACTGTCTCAAGTGTTACAGATTTTTATTTTTATTTTTAACAGTATGCTTCAGACACTCTGGAATGGGTTTCCATCAATTCCTTATCCTATGATGTACTGTAGGAAGAAAATCCAATCTGCCAATTCATCTATTTATAAGCTTGCCAGTTTCAACAACCTCCAACAACCTGTTTGGTGGATGCCACAATCTCTAATAGATGATTATCATTAATTAAAATGAGACAACCATTTTCAGGCATCTACCAAACAGGCCCTGAAGGATTCGTTAGACCCTTTTTTGACTGCTGTTCTTTTTCTTTTTCTTTTTTCTTTTTTTTTTCTACCTTGAAATTTACAGGAGATAAATATCAAGTGCTTTGCCAGTGCCGACAAATGCTTCCATCAATTCTAGGCAATTTAAACAGTTACCGTCAATTGTTAATGTCAAGCTTGGAATTTGCATGGAAGTATCACATACAAAACGTGCGAAAGAAAATTCTCCCACCCAATTTTGGGAATTATAGGGTGCCCAACATTGTACCATGTCCTTCCCTAATGTACAAATATACCTCAATCAGACCTGTCCAAATAGTGGGACCCACTTGTAGATGGAATATATTAACCTGAAATTATGATCCTAGATCTTTGACTGGTGGCCTTCTAGTGGATTGTATAACCAAAAAAGTAGTTAAAACTGCCCAAATTCAATAAACTAGTATCAATTAATCAGAGGTCAAGATTGTCTAATCTATCTGATTTTGGGGATATTTCTAATCTACCGTGGGTCCCACTATTTGGGCAGTTTGGACAGCACCAAAGATGATGTCCATCGACCTATCATCCACAACACAAACAAACAGATCTGATGGACTAGATACAACCCAAGTTCGCGATACCGAAAACATCATCATAAACCTATCCAGATATTTGGGCCAGCTTCTGAAACTGAAAACACCGCAAGATGGAAAAAATAATAATAATAAAATAAAATAAAATAAAATAAAATAAAAACAAACATCTCAATGTAATTGAGAAACATAAAAACCTAAAGATTGAAACGAACATGGAACCCAATTTCCAATATCACTGAACCAATCAACAATCAAGCTAACCTCGGATCTCAATTCGGCATCAAATGCCTCCATGGCTGCGGCCCTTGATTCTTCGTCATGGATCCTCCTACAAATTAGCATCGTACAAATATAGGCGATGAACACAGCGCTCATCCCGAAGGCGACAATGGCTGCGAGCCAATTCATACCGGTTCCAAGCAGGCCTGCCAATTGAAGAAGATCTTCAACAAAATCTCAAAATGATAACCAAACCTGCACTGAATATTCCAAAATTGAGAGAGAGAGAGAGAGAGAGAGAGAGAGAGCTACAAGGTCTCTAAGGTCTCTACCCAAGAGTCCAAGACATTGTTGGAAGTTAGAGCTGCATTCAACGGGTCACTGTCTGTGGCGGGGCATGTTTTTAAAAATAGGTACGGTGGGTAGAGGCTGCAAAATCAGAGTATGGTAGGTGCCTATCATCCACAGTACATGTGGCAGAGGGAGTATCAATCAGGACCATTCGTTTAGTGGGCCCTCTCATAGATGGAAGATATATTGTCCCATTCATCCTATCTGTGTCCTTCAAAACTACGGTTGGGAAAAAATAATGGCTAGCGGAAGAAATTCTGTGCAGAGAAGTAATGAGATCTGAAGTCTAGGATTGGCCCATATATTTCGTTTCTGAAATTTCGTGTCATCTATCATATGGCCCAGTAGATTGACGGTCTCGATTGATACGCCACATTGACACGTGTCATGGAGAGGGGGTGTTATACCTGTCATTTCCGAAACTTTAAGAAAACGAAAGAAAAAGATGCTGATGGTTGACTCTAACGAGAGGTGGGCCAGGTCGCGCATGCATGGCGTAGGCTCTTCGTTTCAGCAAAACTTCGATACTCTAACGGTGTACGGATCAACACGTTCACTTATAAATTGCACACGTGTCATAAAATTAACTTGCAACAAACCGTTGAAAAAGCCGAGCCCTCTTTAAATGGATATCGAACTAAAACTTTTCCTACTCGATTCGTTGGTGGGGAATTTATCTAATGTACGGTTGAAACATATTCAACGGTCTGAGTTCAATAAAGAAATACCGGATCCACCGAGGTGGGTGGGACCACTGGCTGTGGGGGCCACTGATGTATGTGACTACATCCATGCCGTCCATCCATTTTGAAAGCTCATTTCAAGGCATGATCCAAAAAATGAAGAAGATCCAAATATCAGGTTGACCATAATACAGAAAACAGTGGTAATCGCCCATTAAAAACTTCTCATGGGCCACCAAAGTTTTGGATAAAGATGATATTTGTGTGGTCTATATCCAGATCTTTGTGACCTTATCAACATGTTGGATGGAAAATAAACATTCCGGTGGCACCATGAAGTTTTCAACGGTGAGTATTCAATCACTACTGTTTCGTGTGGCATGGTCCACATAAGTTTTGTTTCTACTTCATTTTTTGGATCATGCCTTAAAATGAGCTTTCAAAACGGTTGGAGGGTGTGGATTCAAGGCACGTACATCACCGTGAGTCCCATAATAGGTCTCACCTAATCCGCTCCTGTGTTTGATGCACGCAAACGATTTCAGCGTGCATGGAAATAATTACCAAAGTAGACGGTGTTTTTTAGGGTAATTATTTTTCTCGTTGGCAGGAAACTTTGATGACGAAAGACGATTTTTAAAGTACGGATGGATAGGTGAAAAAGGAGGGTTATATTTCGTCCGAAATAGGTTGTCCATACAAGGAGTAGTCTAGTTTAGTCATCTATGTTTGTGGTCTGTCGAGTTTGGTAAGGTAGGTAAAAGGTGGTGTCTACAGTAAAAACTTACCAGCTTGCATGTGGACGAAACATCGGGTACCAATAATCTCTAAAAAAATTAGCACGGTAGATGAGTCGACGTGTCCATACAATTTTCTTTTTTTCTGCCACTTAAAAAGTATCTCACTGATTTGGATTTTTAAGGTATAGAGTTTTTTCTTTTTTAATGAAAATACCTCCGCCTATTAAGGTAGAGCAACTGAAAAAGGTATGAATATTTTTATCTCTTGGAATTCGTCCGTACAGATAATAGCCTACTTTTGGTAATTAAGATTTTTTGAGTCGAATGAAAAAACATAAGTAGTCCGTCGGTCTGAACTAAAAAAGTACCCCTTAGAAATGGTACAAGTGGAATGAAAACAAGTCATATTAACCGTTCTGAATTATGAGTCTCGGTTTAGATTAACACGAATCTAAGATTACGATTAATTTGATTATCAGACTACCTTATTAGTGGACATGTATTGAATGGCAAAAAATGAAAAATAGCCAACGGTCCCATTTCAATTAACCAGTGTCCACGAATCAGTGGTTAGGATTATTCACCTAATCTGATATCACGTCTATGACTTGGCTACAATTGTTTCAACCAACCATTCTATAATTCGTTGGTGCTTATATATCAACTGTCGTACTCTGTGGGAGTATCGAAGAACTCACCTCGCGCGTCACAAAAATGACAACCCATAAGCCGGCGTCTGTTTTATTTGATGCTCTGGCAGAGTGTGGTAGTGCATACGCATGCTCAGAAATCATACACCTTCAAGATTTTAACTCAAATCTAACCGTCCAATGGTGGATTCTAGTGTAGATCCATTATCACCCCAAGATTAATTGTCTGATCTTAATCTAAAAGTTGGATTGGATGATCTTATCCCTACAGATGGATCATTGTGTGGAATCCATTATTTGGGAAAATCTAAATTTTATTATTTTAGGCTGGTTCACTTAAATAAGCATATAAATACATTCAGTGGCCATTCCTTTCGAAATTGTCAAGACCATGTTCGTTAAAAGACTGAAAATGAGTCCATTTCATTAAAATTTTGGTTAATGGTACTTGGAAATTAGAGATAATATAAAATTATATAGGCACCATTCGAAACAAAGTGACCACCTGCACAAACATCTAGACCACAACCTATAATCCAAAGTGATCCCAAAATCCCAAATATCAGAACCTATAATCTTGAGCTTGAGACCTGGGAAATTAAACATGTGCTCATAAAAACCGATTTAAGCCCGTATAAGTCTATACATACTAAAAACTCCTTCAACCTAATCCAAACTAACCTAGCCCTAGTCAGGACCATCCCAGTACTGAAATAAGGCCCAGATGACTCATTTGTGCGAGGAAAAAAAAAAAAAAAAACCCAATATCTACCAACAGTTATCGGCGAATCAAAAGCTGCAAGATAGCCCTCAGATCAGCAAGAGATTGGACGCGGCCTTGCTGACCTTGGGAACCATTGAACTCCACTGATTTTGCCTTCTTATTCAGGGCAAGTGCCCAAAAATGAACCTGACCAAAATCTCAGGATGACATCACAAGAAATAGTGGTGATTGAATGCCCACTATTAAAATCTTCCTAAAGCCCACCGCAATGCTTCTTTGCCATCCAACCTGTTGATAAGGTAACAAAGAAGCGGATGAATATCTAAGGGAAAACACATATATCAATTTGATCCCAAACATTTGTGGCTCCCAAGAAGATCTTTAAGGTTGGCATTTAAATGCCATTATTTCTTGGAGTGTGGTCCACTTGTGATTTGAATATGCTTCGTTTTTCTAGACTCGTGCCCTTAAATGAGCTGGTAAAATGGATTGACAATATGAATATAGAACACATACATCAAGGTGGCCCCCACAATTCTAGAACCATTGAGTTTGATGATTACTGGGATCCACCAAAGCCATCTCCAATAGGCTAATGGTGCGTTGAAGTTCAATTTCAATCAAGTAGCAAAAAATTGAATTTTAATTAGTTTTGTAAAGGTCAACCCCTGTTATTCACGAGTCCCAATGCTAAACCCTAACCCCCAAAGCTTAAACCTTAGGAACCCCAATCATAAACTCTAAACTCAGTCCATTTAACTCAATCAACCCAATTAATCCAGACAACCTTATCCTAAACTCTAGGAATCTAAAACCTTGAAGCCTTAAGTCAACTTACCCTGTCAACTTGCTGAGTCAACTCACCCGATCACCCTATCCAACCTTACAACCCAGTCAACTCACCTAATTAAGTTCAAAATCAAGCCCAATTGGAGAAATAGGTGAAACCTCAAATCCACAACCTTCATAGCAGAGCCTTCACATGCTTAGAGGATGCTACCTGTCAAAGCAGGGAGTCCAAGTGAGGGTCGGAGGTAACCTTAGCCAGCGGCACTCCCCCTCTTTGGGGCAGCATCCCTCAAGCATGTGGAACTCTCATTTTTCAAGCCCCAAGTGTGCGGTTGAGGTACATTTACTCCGGTGCCCATCTCCTTACCCAAAATTATCTTTTTACCACCTTATTCAACCCATGAGATAATGCCATGTGGTAATCTCTAATCTCAACCTTTCAATCACTTTTTGCCTCTATGATCACTAAAAATTACTGAAAAATCGGGTTAGGAGACTATAAATAACCCACTCCACTTCTAATTTGAAGCATCCACCCTCATTTGGACGCCTTCTTATTTCTAAGACCACACCCATCAAGAAGCCATTTTTCCACGAAGGAGAGTAAGAGTGAGAGAGAGAGCCCAACCTTGGTCTGGCCTAGCTTAGCTAGAGCCTAAGCCTCCCGAGCCACCTAAGTTCAAATTCGAGTCACTCATTCTAACCTTGCGACACTACCATTCATCTAATTGCTCAAGTCTCAATCAGTTTCATCAAATCAGTGTATTAACATCGTGCAACATTCACTCCTTTTTCAACCCCCTTACTCCTCATATACATTAACACCATAGTGTATTTCATTATTTTCTCGCATCTAACTAGTGAGTGTATGATTTGAGGCTTACTGATATAATAAGATCTTGTCCACCAAAAACCTTAGCCAATTAGCTGTCATTTTAGCATATATATTGCATTCCATCGTTTTCTCATATATGATCGGCTAACGTATGCTCTAAGGCTTATTGATATAATCACAATAGGTCCACCACAAACCTTAGTTGGTTAATCGTCGTTTTATCATAAGCATCAATACAACATTAAGCATCCCATACATACATACTTTGCACTAGCACTTGATCGTTTCGAATGTATACTTTATGGCTTGCCGATATAGTTGGATCCTACCCATCAAAAATTCTGGTCAATCATCATTGTCGTTGCATTGCATTACATTTTCTGTATGCAAGAACTAACATTATTTCTCAGAAATTAGTAAAATCTTGTGAAGTAAAGACCAGACGTCCATACGGGCAAAGTGGGTGCCTAACACCTTCCCTCTTTGTAATCACAATCCCTTACTTAGAATATTTGAAATGTAAACTCACGAGTCATCTTAGAATTAAGGATCTTCAGGACATCGATCTTAAGTGGTTCTACGGAGTTTAACTAACTATAAAATCATAATAACTGGTTAGTGATGACTCTGTTCAAATATAACACTCTTTTACCCCAAACGAACACCATCGAGCGAGGTAACCAATGAAAAAAATGAGGGTCAATCTCCCGTCCTTCGGGAAATTCACCCTCCAGCGTCCACAATTTGCTGGATTAGGATAGTGATCGATCGATGGAGATTGTTAAATCAGTTTCCCATCGATCGAGTGTCAGATAGTGGCTTGTTAGAGGGCACTAGTTTGTAGCCAGACATGGTGGATCGGATTTCACCGAAAAAACATCTTAGAAATTAAGAGCTTTAAATCAAAGTCTCCGGTGCCATGATAAAAACAAAAAATGAAGGAAAATAAGAAGTGAAATATTGAATGATTATTGTGTTTATTATTGAGTGTGAGATCTTGAATGAATACCAAAAGAATGGCCCTAATATAAACTAATGCAATAAATATGAAATGTGACAACAGGAAAAACCATACAAAAGAATAAAGTATTTTCCTAATATATAAATGGGCAATGAAGTTCATCCTAATATATACTATGTTGGCTTTTTGATAGGCAAATCAACAATGGCATATCTAAGTTCAGGGTTTATATATATATATTATTGAGGTCAAAATCTAGACCACCCTTCACTCAATGCTACGAACCTCGATCGGACCCTGGTCCTGCACAAAAAGGTGAGCAAAGGAGACCTTGGCTTAAGTAGGGGACCCTCGATGCCTAAGTCAGGCTAGGGAATCTGGGTCTAAGTCGCGTAATGTAGAGAAAAGTGTAAGATATTGCGTACCTATTACAATGGGGCCCCCCCAAGTATTTATACATGTGGGTTAAGCGAATCGTATCCGTCAATCTCGACATGATCTACTCAATTAAGTGGATATTGCAATTGTGGAGATACTTCATAATCTTTGGATCGTGTAGCGTATCGTGTCTTAATGGAACGTATCTCCAGGCGTGATCCTCGGTCACGCCTACATTAGGACTAGTTTCCCAACTCGGACCTCATCCTATCTGAGTCAGAGGCTAAGTACTTGTGATTGAAATTCATAGTCGAGTCGTCGGGGTTGAAGTCTATTAGGTGTGCTTATTCAGAGCTTAGCCCTCGGCCTCTAGGTCGAAGATGAGAATAAAGACGAGGACGAGCCCATAGCTCGACCAGCCTTCTTCGGATGAAGATGAAGATGAGGATGAGGACGAGCCCTCGGCTCAGCCAACCTTCTTCGGATAAAGATGAGGACGAGGACGATGATGAGGACGAGAGTTTGTCTTGCCCCGCCTAATGTCGTAGTCCAGAAGTCCGTTCGCGCCTGACATAATGTTCTCCTTCCGAGGCCCTATTAATTAGGTGGGATGGCTCGGGGCCGACCCTGTCCAGATTTCCCCATTATATATATATATATATATATATATGGGAAAAGGTACTATGTGCTCAAGCTGATAGGAACGTCCAATGAGGTCGAGCTGTGTGGGCCCCACCGTGATGCATTTCGAACATCTACCCCATCAGTCAGATGCACCATTCCATCGTGGACCTAGGTCTCAAAAATCAAGTCAATCCGTGACTTGTGTGGGCCACACCACTTACAGAAGTGGGGAGGGGCCGTGCACCATTAAAACTTTCATAATCATTTTTTGGGCCCACCAAGATGTGGTTTGCAAATCCAGCCCATCCATTATGTGTGTCCCACTTGGATGAGGGTTTATACCAAGTTTCAACAGCATTCAAAACTCAGGTGGACCCCACCAAGTGCTTTTATATGTTTTTGGCATGTCTTCACATGATTTTAGATGGTATGGCCCACCTGAGTTCCCTATACGGTTGATTTTTGGCATATCCCATAATTTAGAGGGGACCCATCAAATGCACGGTGTTGATGGTCGACACGCATCACGGTGGGGCCCACACAGCTCGACCTCAGGGGAGGTTATCGTGAGGTTGAGCGCATAGTACCTTTTCCCTATATATATATATATATATATATATATATATATATATATATATATATATATCTATATATATATATATATATATATATATATATATATATATATATATTAGTGTGTGTATAATCCAAGCCATTCATTAACATAATGAGCTATTATATTCCAGGGACAAAGGAGCTAAGATTCATATCCTTGTTAGAGCAAATGTCTTTAAGATAATGATTATAACCTTCATCATCTCTTCTTCTTTCATTTCTTTTACACACACAGACACACTCACTGGATCTACAAATTTTTAAGTGGACTACTTGAAGATCTAGTTGCAGGTGTTGACTCAGAAGAACTAAACCAACCTGACCCAACCCAAATTGGGTCGGTTTTAAGTGTTCAATGCCTTGCATTGGGCTTGCGTGGCATAACTCATGGCTTGGGTTAGGTTGGGCCTCGGGCCGTTTCTTCTTAAAGTTGGACTAGGCTTAGGTAACCTTCAACCCGGCTTGACAGGCCCGGAGGTCCACCCTAAGTACGGGTAAAGGTTAATGAGTCTGCCAAAAGGGAAACCTGGATATGATTCAGGGGTGGTAGCTTGAAGCAACATTGACTGAGCTTTCATGCAACCTATCAACCATGGCACATGTAATGGCGCTAGCCAAGAGCAGCCTACGGTTCAAAAGACATATCTATCCGATGATGATTGCAGTTGTCTGATCATCGCCACTCAAAATTATAGTATAAAAGAAAAGACTTCATTTTCTAACTTTTGGTAAGGAAATTTTGGTAAAAGTGATGGTTATGATAATTTAGTCTCTGTGGACCATCAATGGCAGGTTCATTAAATAGGTCCCATATATCCATCCATTTGGTGAGATCATTTTAAAGCATGGTATGTAAAAAGAGTCATATCCAATGCAGCAGCGGGAAAATGATTCTTACCCTTAAAACATTCGTAGGGCCTACCATGAATTTTATTTTCCATCCAATTTGTTCATAAGGTCATACAGACTTGGATGAAGGGAAAGAACAAATATCAGCTTGATCCAAAACTTCTATGATCCTGAAGAAGGTTTCAATGGTAGATGTTCAATATTCCCCCACTATTTTCTTCAACGTAGTCCACTTGAGCTTTAAGGAGTGTTTGACACATGTTGTTAGAGGGGATTAGGTGGTATGGGATTGAAAAAACATATTATTGCATGTCCCCTGTTTCTATGGGATGCCATGGGACAAACATAAGTGCATGTCATGTTTTATGTCAAGGTGGCATTCGGTTGTATGTTTGTTGACCATTGAATAGATACACCAACTATCAATCGAAAGCATTTATAATAACATATATGTATTATATCTGTACCGTCCATCCATTTTGCGACCACATTTCATGGCATGAGCCCAAAAATGAGGCATATTAAAAGCTTAAGTGAACCACAACATAGAAAGTAATGGGGACAATGACGTCCATTGAAATCTTCCTAGGGTCCACCATAATGTTTATTTGCCATCCAACTTGTTGATAAGGTCAAACATACCTGGATGAAGGGAAAACACAGATATGCTTGAACCAAAACTTCAATAGCCCTTAAGAAGTTTTCAATTGTAAGCGTTCAATCCCCACTACTTTATATGGTGAGGTCCATTTAAGCTTTGCATTTGCGTAATTTTTAGGCTGATGACTTAAAATGATCTTGAAAAATAGATGGACAGTATGGATATAGCCCATACATCATGTCGAGACCTATAAAACTTACTGACATCAACAAACTTTTTCAAAAAATTTCAAACAGCTACTGTGCTCATAATTCAAAATGGACTAAATATAATTTCATCTAGTATAATCCAGCCTTTCTTATTCTCGACAAACGCGCCAAATGGAAATTGGAAAGTAGCAAATGCAATTCCATCGCACCTAATCCCATTTAATACCATGAGCCAAATGAAAGGACACTTTGGATATAGCACATAACTCATGGTATGCCAAGAACTTGCCGATGTGAGGTCACAATCTACTGCGGTTAGAAAACAATTTTGCTACATTAATGCAGCTGGATGAAATGAAAACACAAATACCGTGGGACGGGGATTGCGTCCTATCCCACCAGTCTGCAGCTGGAACACGCAGGAGCTTTGAGTGGCTACTGTGATGTGTGGGTCTTATCTACACGGTACATTCATTTTTCATATCATTTTAGATTATAAGCCCACAAATGAGGCAGATCCAAGGCTCAAGTAAAACACACCATGGGAAGCAGCAACAGCAATAATAATGATTCTCACCGATGAAACTTTTTCTAGGGCCTACTATAATGTTTATTTGCCATCCAACCTATATATATAAAGTTACACACCTTGGTGAATAGAAAACACAAATATCAGTTCCATCCAAAATTTCTGTGGCCCCCCAAAAAGCTTTCAACGGTAAGAGTTTAATCCCCCGTTGTTTAGTCCACTTGAGCCCGGGATCTGCCTCATATTTGGGATTATATCCCAAAATAATAGGAAAAAATGAATGGAGGTAAGACCTATACTACATCACGGTGGCCACTCAAAGCTCCTATCCGTTCCCAAGCTGGAGACACTGGTGAATAGAAAACACAATGTCGTCCATCCAAAATTTCATGGCCCAAAAGCTTTCAACGGTAAGAGTTTAACCCACATTTTGTAGTCTAGCCAGAAAATGGTCATGGGATTTAATTCCCTGGACCATAACCCAACCACCATAACCTATAAAAGGAGGGCCTGGATGGGTTTCCAAACCATAACTCAACCCACTCCAAGACTCATACGAACTGAGACAGTCCTCCACTCATCTCTGCATTCCAAAGAAGACTTTGGTTGAACCTTAACTTGAACAGTAGACTAACCCTATTTGTGTACGGTTCCGATTCGAATTAGCGTTCTTATGACTTGACCAATTCAAAATTCTATTTTGAAAATGTTGCTTTCGGTGTGGAGGATTTTTCTTTTATTATAGGTCACGATTGAGCCCAGCCTGAGTTCCAATAAGTGGGCCTTCGTGTTTACTAAACCAGACGCAACACCAAGTCGTTTTATCCTAGAAGCTTTTTGCATTCTAATTATCAACATACTGAATTCACTTGTGTAGAGGCAACCTACGCTTTAAGGATATTCCTTTTTTTAATGCTTCAACCTAACATTATTCAAGCTAATTTGTTTTCGTTTCCATATTAATACATAAATCATAGGAGCCTTAGTTCAACAATCCAGCGTTATTTAGGATTAGCCGGTCGATACATGTCAAGTTGATGCCTAAGGCACTTGATACATCTCGATCTATTCGTGGAAAATTTTACGAGATGGCAAGTTATTTTAAATTTCTTTCGACAACGGAATGTCTATTATATTTTAGATCCAAATCTACAAGTACTACTTGAAGCATCGACATGGACACACCTAAACAGGTGGCTGCCTGCACCAAACGAGTCAAAGATGAACTCTTGTGTTGAGGACCATTCTCGAAACTCTCTATTAAAAGGAGTACGATCTATACCAATAGTCGTGTTCAAAAATGAGATCTCATTACTCTGCAGTTTAAATACAAAGCGTAAGTTTAATGGAACTAACAAATTTCTCATCACTAGGTATTTTGACTTCAACATAGTAGCTAAAACCGTCGCCCTAAATGCTAGAACTTTCCTAATAGTTGACCCAATCAAAGCAATCAAAATTAAGTTTTTGAATCATTATAAGTCGGTGTATAATCATCAAATTTCTACCAATGTGGAACAGACTTATAAAGAAAGTTCCAAATAAAGTAAGAACTTCAAAATGGAACAAATCCTAAACACCTTAATTTGAGGAAGAATCTCGTAACCGCGACAGAAAAAATGATAACGAAAATGCCTCGTCCAAGGTACATGCAATAGAGAATACTAGTAACAAGAAGCACGAGAAGAACGATTTCCTGAAACCCAATAAAGAAAAATTCAAGAAAAATGTCCAAAAGAAGAACGAAAAGTTCAAAGGCCCATGCCATGTCTGTGGAAAAACTGGGCACTATGCTCGAGTATGCTAATATCTCAAATCTAAAAAAGAGGCAAGTGCAGTAGAGAAATGTGATATTGTAGCTATAATCACTGAGGTGAATATCATCCAAGGTAAAGTTCCAGGTTGGTGGTATGATACTACCGCTACAGTACATGTGTGCTACAACAAATCAACCTTCAAAACCTATGAGGAATTGACCGATGGTCAAGAAGTCCAAATGGGTAATGAAGTCCGATCGAAGGTCGTCAGCAAAGGAACTGTCGAATTGATATTCACTTCTGAAAAGAAAGTGATTCTGACTAATGTACTGTATGTCCCAGACATGAGGCAAAACTTAGTTTTTGGGGATCTTCTGGGAAAACCAGGTATAAGGGTGGTGTACGAGTCGGGTAAACTGATTCTGTTAAAGAATGAAAATTTTGTCAGAAAGGGATATGCTTGTAACGGGATGGTCAAGTTTTCTCTAAATGAAAGTAGCACTTCTATGTATATGGTAGAATCCGTTGGACTGTGGCATGATAGACTAACCCATATAGGGTATAGTACCTTGAAGTTCATGGCTAAGAATGGTTTAATCTCATACACAGATAATGAAACCGATAAATGTGAAGTGTGCATACGATCCAAAATAACAAAGAAACCTTTTCCAAGTGTTGAAAGATCGTTTCAAGTATTAGATCTTGTACACAGTGACATGTGTGAGTTAAATGACAGTCTTACTCGTGAAGGTAAACGGAACTTCATAACCTTTATAACTAATTGCTCTAGATATGTGTATGTTTATCTATTAAAGATAAAAAAAATGAAGCATGAAATATGTTTAAAATATATAAAACAGAAGTAGAGAATTAACTAAACAAGAAAATAAAAATTCTCCGTAGCGATAGAGGAGGATAATACTTCTCCAATGAATTCGATAACTTATGTGAATAACATGGACTAATATATCAATATACTGCGCCATACACACCTCAACAAAACAGAATAACTGAAAGGAAGAATAAAACATTAGTAGAAATTGTCAACTCAATGCTGATAAAAGCAAAGTTGCCACTAAGTCTATGGGGGTGAGGCACTGATTGCAGCGTGTCATATACTAAACATAATTCTGTCTAAAAAATATAAAATATCTCCATATGATGCATATTGCAGAACCCCTAATCCAAAAAGAACTAAGTTAGGACCAAGAGCTATTAAGCACGTCTTCATAGGGTATGCACAAAATAGTAAAGCTTATAGAATACTAGACATAGAGTCTAATACAATAATAGAATCAAGAGACGTTGAGTTCTTTGAAAACTCACTATCCTTGAAGTCAAAGGATAATGAAATCTAAAGTCCTAATAGAGAACCAGATAGTACAGCTCCACAGATAATGGAAGCTCCTGCTAAACCTCGTAGGAGTTAAAGGACAAGGATAAAGAAGAGTTTAGGATATGACTACATAAACTCACAACGTGTCATTTTTCATCTTGTAAAAGGAGATAGAGAAAATTTTATAAGAAAAATACCTATAGTGATGACTATAGAAGATGATCCCAAAATATACAAAGAGGCTTTATCCTCTAGAGACTCAACTTTTCTGGAAATAAGCTATAAACGATGAAATGAAATCCATACTATCAAATCAAACATAAGAACTAGTAAACTTACCTCCGGGTTCTAAACTCATACGTTGTAAGTGGGTATTTAGAAAGAAATATCACACTAATGAGACTATCCAAACCTTTAAAGCTCGACTAGTAGTTAAGGGTTTTAGATAAAAAGAATGAATAAATTACTTTGACACATACTCTCCGTAGCTAGGATAACATCCATTAGGATATTATTTGCGCTAGCTTCCATACATCATCTTCACATCCACCAAATGGATGTAAAGATCGCATTCTGAATGGTGACCTCAATGAGGAGGTATATATGGAACAACCTGAAGGATTTGTTCTACCAGAAATGAAAACAAAGTATGTAAATTAGTCAAATCTTTGATGGATTAAAATAAGTACCAAAACAATGTGGCATAAGAAGTTTGATTCTAAAATATTATCTCATGTTTTATACATAATGTAGCTAACAAATACATATATTCTAAAGTAAATGTGGTAGTGGTATCGTTATTATTTGTCCGTATGTTGATGACATATTAATAATAAACAATAAAATGAAAGGTGTGACTAAACAAAGAGGTTTCTATCTTTCGTATTCAAAATAAAGGATCTTGGACAAGTTGATACGATTCTAGGTATTGTGGGGTTATGTTTTGTGTCAATCTCATTATATTAAGAAGATACTAAACAAATTTAACCATCTCAATATAAAGGAAACAAAAACCTCATTTGATCCAAGTATCAAGCTCAAAGAAAATACTGGAAGAATAATTACACAATTGAAATATGTGAGTGTGATAGGGAGTCTTATATATGCTATGCAATGCACTAGATTAGATATCACATATACTATGAGTAAACTTAGTACGTTTACTAGTAACCCCAATATTGAACACTGGAATTCTATTAGTAGAGTCCTTGGTTACTTAAAAGCAATCAAAGACTTAAGACTATTTTATTCAGATTTTTCGTCGTATTGAAAGGATATACCGATGCGAGCTGGATATCGAGTGTAGGGGACAATAAGTCTACTACAAGGTAGGTATTCACCCTAAGAGGTGTAGCTGTATCTTAGGGATCTAAGAAACAGACCTGTATAGCGCGCTCGACTATGGAGTCTAAATTTATAACCCTGACTGTAACAGACAAAGTGGCTGAGTGGCTAAGGGATACTCTATTAGAAATCTCTTTTTATGTAAAACTTATATCGGCTGTGTCAGTACATTGTGATAGTGAAGCCACATTAGCTAGAGCCTATAACGGCACATATAATGGTAAGTCTAGACATATCAGTCTTCGACATGATTATGTCAGACAATTGATTCGAGATGGAATCATTGCTATTTCCTATGTGAAATTCAGCAATAACTTGGCAGATCCTTTCACTAAACCTCTACCGAGAGAGGTAGTAAATGCTACATCTAGAGGGATGGGGTTCAAACTTTTCAACCAAAGTTCCATCAGTGATGGTAACCCAATCTAAAGTCAGAAAATCTCTAATTTTGGGTTTAATAGGTAAGAACAAGTCACTGATATGTGAAAAGTTTTTCAGACTAATATATATATATATATATATATATATATATATATATATATATATATATATATATATATATATATATATATATATATATAAAACCTCATCCATAATAGATAAGTGTTGAGCGTTGTGAAAGAGGGTTGAGTCTTAGAACTCTTAATGAAATTCATCTATAGGACAAGTGTCTTATAATAACAAAGACACTGGAAGGATTTCGCCTATATGAACGTAGAGATGGTGCCGTCTCTCATGAGAGTTAGGAGTTTTCTCTCGGGATCGTTCACGAATTAGGATAAGCACATGACCATTAATTGTGCTGAGCAAGATTGTGAAAACTCTAACAACACATAGCGAATATGTGTGTGGTTTCTCTGACTCTGTTATCTAAGAATAACCGGTTCAATGCTACGGCTATCAGTCATTTCGATAAAGTTTTGAGATACTTACACTAAGGAAAGATTAAAATTGAAAGATATCTTTCTTTATGCATATAAGCTGATGATTCTGGCAGAAATGTTTAATCGAGAAAATATATTTTTATAAAAAATCAAGTGGGGGATTGTTGCAAAAAATATTGATTTTTAAATATATTTTAAATAAAATATAATATAAATAAATATATATATATATATATATATTATATAAAAAAGTTTTGGAAAAAACTTTTTGGGGATTTTTAAGAATAGTCCCACATGGGAAAGGGAAGAGAAGTTTTTGTGGTTTAAATGAAAACAATGGAGTACTATAATATTTACTTACCTGGTCCAAGGACTATAGACCTTGCGTGCACGCGCGCACTCGGGCTTGGGCACGGGCACGGACATGGGCTCGATCTTAATCTCGATCTCGGTCCATGGTCACGGTCCACGAGCACGGGCTCGGTGCGAATGCGTGGGCATGTGAGGCAGTGTGCGAGAGGCGCTAGTGGCGCACTCCGCACGTCCGCATCGTGTCGCAGGGTCGCTCCTTCGTGACCTTGAGCAAACCGGAGCAAGACATGTGCGAGTCGTGGTGCGAGTAAGTGGCTAAGGCGGATGGTGGATGAAGACGAAATCTAAAGGATGAATGAGAGTCCTCTCGAATATATAGAGAGCCGAAAAAGAATTATTGCAGTAGATCTGTAATTTGTGCCATTAGTGTAGGGTCCAAGAGTAATCGCGCATGGCTAGCCCAACAATAGAAAACGGCTATTGTTGTCTCACAACAAAGATGCAAGCAGCTTAATGGCCCATGCACAAATAAAACGGCTAGTTTTTTCCAACAACTAGAAAACGGTCATTGGATTTAATTCCTGGACTATAACCCTTAGCCACCATAGCCTATAAAAGGAGGGCTTGGATGGGTTTCCAAACCATCTCTCAACCCACTCCAGCAGACCTATACGAACTGAGACAGTCCTCTACTCCTCTCCAGTAATTCCAGCAACACAACAAGGTTGAACCTTTGCTTGAAGAACAGATCAACGGTGTGGTCTAGAAACGATCGAACCAGGTGGTGAAGACTTGACCGGTGCGTGGTCTAAATCACATATTTTTTCTCTTTCTTTCTTCGGGATTTTCTTTTGTATTTCTGCCAGATTGAGTGTAACAGAGTTCCAATAAGTGGGTCTTCGTGTTTGAACTTGCCGATGTGAGGTCACAATCTACTGCGGTTAGAAAACAATTTTGCTACATTAATGCAGCTGGATGAAATGAAAACACAAATACCGTGGGACGGGGATTGCGTCCTATCCCACCAGTCTGCAGCTGGAACACGCAGGAGCTTTGAGTGGCTACTGTGATGTGTGGGTCTTATCCACACGGTACATTCATTTTTCATATCATTTTAGATTATAAGCCCACAAATGAGGCAGATCCAAGGCTCAAGTAAAACACACCATGGGAAGCAGCAACAGCAATAATAATGATTCTCACCGATGAAACTTTTTCTAGGGCCTACTATAATGTTTATTTGCCATCCAACCTATATATATAAAGTTACACACCTTGGTGAATAGAAAACACAAATATCAGTTCCATCCAAAATTTCTGTGGCCCCCCAAAAAGCTTTCAACGGTAAGAGTTTAATCCCCCGTTGTTTAGTCCACTTGAGCCCGGGATCTGCCTCATATTTGGGATTATATCCCAAAATAATAGGAAAAAATGAATGGAGGTAAGACCTATACTACATCACGGTGGCCACTCAAAGCTCCTATCCGTTCCCAAGCTGGAGACGGGAGGGGGTAGGACGCCGTCCACGTCCAATATCATCTTGATTTAAAAATTTTCGGTACCTGATAACTTTTCAACAGTGAGAATTTAATCCCTATTTGTGTGGTCCATCTGAGACTTGAACCTTTCTTATTTTTAGACTCATATTCTAAAATCATTTTGGAAAAATGGATGGACGGTGTGGATGGAATCCATATATCAAGGAGGTCACTTGAGCCCAGCCTGAGCTCAGAACAGGCGGGGGTACTACGTAAACCTGAATGAAGGAAAATAAATATCATTTTTATCCAAAACTTTCTTGGCATTCATGAATTTTTCAACAGTATGAATTTAATCCCCATTGTGTGGTCCACCTGATCCTTAGATATTCCTTATTTTTAAATTCGTCATCTAAAATGATATTAGAAAATGTAGACAGTGTGGATGAAATCCATACATCAAGGAGGCCCCTTGGAGCCGCAGCCTGTCCCGAGCTCGTAACAGCAGGGTATTAGCCGGTCGAAACAGGTGTCAGATATCCATGCCTAAGGCACATGTGTCAAAGACCCAAGCTATTCATCTGGTATACCACAATCTGGAGTGTTACTTTTTACTAATGCATTCTTTCAACGGCTGTCAACAGACCAGGCCTCGGGTTGGCTTCAGTCCGGATTTCGAATTGTCTGGGCTGAGTCTGATGGGCCACCTTTATATAAAAAGGCCAATTTTACTGGATTGAGCCCTGATAACGTGGAAAAACCTTTTAATTAAAATCAGGAGTAAGGAAGTTAGAAAATGTGTCTGCTGTTCAAAACAGACAATTCAAATTTCCCTGCAAAAACCGGTTATTAGTTTATGGCACGCATATCCATGTTGCTGTATTTTTCTCTCATTTTGCTCAAGTTGTCTCTCCATTTTTTAAAATGCTTGGATGACTTTTCCCATGAATGATTGACCCATGATTAAAACCTTAAATCTATAAGGAGAGTTTTTGAACCATCAGACAATACGATAGAAAATAGTATAATTTCTTAATTACACCATTGATAAAGAAATCCAAAGCTCTAAGTCAAAATGGTTCAAAATAGTAAAAAATTTCTCCACAGCTTAATTTATCAAAAGTAAGAACGTTCAGAAAAATTTTACCGGACCAATCCTGGCATCGTTGCAAGTAGTTTCTATAAAATACAAAATTACCTTTTGAATTAGAAGGATATATTTTTTTGCAAAACAAATGAATTCGATTAGCATATATAGTAGGCCTGTTGACTTCAAAAGCATTGTTACATAAATATCGATAGGTTGTATATTTCGTAACGATACCTAGATTATAATTTCTCTATATCTGAAATGAATCACCAGACATTCGATTGAGACCCAGTTATGCCATGCCCAATGTAAGGTCAGACGAATTTGATGGACTATTGCATTTGTTGGTCTTCTTTTGGCCCAATTATATTAAGAATGCATTTGTGTAATGTCTTACATCAATGAGTGAGTATTCCTTTTGCTTATGTACATAAAACAACTTTATATGGTTGAGATCCACCCCTTTCCATTAGGTGTGCTAACCCATGTTTGGACTGAGTAGGCTTATTCGAAAGTCAAATGTGCTACGTGGTAGGAAACAATTGAGATGGGAAGTCTTGACCGGTAAAATTAATCTTCCAAATTCTATGGGTTCACCATGGTATATGATGCAGTCATCTAGTGTTGCACGTCAAGATGAATGGATTCTTTGAAAATCAGGACATTTCATGACTCACGTGGAACAAACCATGTGAATTTAAAAGTTTTAGGCATGATCTGTGCTGTCCCCCTTATTTACCCTAAGTTATAGATTTATCTGAATTTTAGGATCCATGGTGAAAATGTGACAGTGGATCTGATGGGTAAGGTGGATTGGATGCATGTCCCACGTAGCCCCTAGCTAGTGGAAGTTAGGCCCTTTGCATGCCTATGCAATGAAGGGCTGAAAAAAAAGAAGCTTATTCTGCAACTCTGATCAACCCTGGTTTACACAAGGAATTCAACTTGCATAAAATGGCCCACCATCCAAGTAGGACACTCCAAAAATAAGGCTAATCCATCCATCACATGGCCCACTCAGTAAAGCTTTGGGATGGATGTTCATTATATATTTTCTGTGATGTGACCCACCTAATGATCTTACACAACTGACTTTTGGGGATCCCGTCATGACAATGGGGCTCACTTGATGCACATGTTGGAAGTGATACACACAACACGGTGGACGATGTAGAGTGGGTCATGGACACTTTCATGTCTAAGATGGACCAGAGAAGACTTGATCAGAGGCAGAAGTCATCAAGACCATTAGAACCTTAAAACAAACCCCACACTGAATTTGGGAGATTCCATCATATCGACGGTCAAATTACATGTTCCGTTTTTACTGTAAATAGTAAGTTTTAGTTTGATTATAACTCTTCATCCGTTGGACTTTAGGAGTTGTGTCCAACATGAAAAGTGCTGAAAATAATTAGGAGAATAACGTGACTAAGCCACATATGACACTTATTATAAAAGTAAATTCACTATTTATAGTAAGTTATGACATTTAGGGAGTTTTAGTTATAGTTTGCTTCTGATTTTTCTCTCATTGTTTGGTATCCCTATTTAAAGAGTTGTGAACTCGTTTATTTCATTCATCAATTAAATTTTGAATAATTTATTAGAATTTATTACTATTTTCTTGCTTTCTCTCCCTGTGGATTCGAAAAGTCTATGTGAGGAGTCCAAAGAAGCTTTGTGGATTTGGAGTAGTTATCCTTGAAGAAGATCCAGGCCCTAGGCAACATGATATTATTGTTACGTGCATGGTGGCATTATTGTGGCATTTTCTTTTTATTAAAAAAATAAAATAAAAGTCTTAATAATGCAAAGATTGGTCCTTCTAGTTCATCTTGTGAGTGGATTAGGTGCGCCCCAGCCTCACCTAAGATAGTGTGGCCATCACCTTGGGGCCCTGACGCATTAGAATGCTTTTCCAAACCATTTTATGGCAAGAGCCTAAAAAATGAAATGGATCAAACTCTTAGGTGGACTATGCCATAAGAAACAATGGTAATTGACCAATAAAAACTTCTTATGGCCCACGAAAGTTTTGAATCATGTTGATATTTGTTGTTTCCCTTCATTCAGGTTTTCTTGAACTAACCTAGAGGTTGAACAGAAAATAAACTTTCTGGTGAGCCCTACTACCTTTCTAATGGTAGGGCGTTCAATCATATTGTTTTCTATGGTATGGTCCACTTGAGATTTGGATCTGCTTCATTTTTTGGCTCATGCCCTAAAAAATGGATGGATAGCATAAGTGTAGAATACATACATCAAGGTGGGGGCCGTCTTGGATGAGGCTTTTTGACAAGTAGCTAAGGTAGCATCATCGTTCCAACCTCTTTGCCCAGTTGCCTTAGCAGCTCTAGTTGCTCCTTCCCTACAGCTTCATGTTCAAACCATTCGGCCTTGTTCACCACTTGGTCAGAACATCGTACAGTTGGGTTCTAAGGTTCTTCATTATTCGGCAGAGACATATTGGGCATGATCCTTAGCTAAGTTAACATGTTACAATTAGATTTTACTGAAATAAGTTTTATTTTTATAACTAGGAGTCTCCTGCAATTATTTCAATAACTACGAGTCCGATTTGACTCATGGACAAATATTCAAAGAAAAGGTGCCATGCTCTTTTGAGTAATAGCAATGAGACTCCCTAAATCTAATTCATGGAGAACTATATATATATATATATGGAACTGGTACTATGAGGTCGGCCTCATGGGAACTTCCCATGAGGTTGAGCTGTGTGGGCCCCACCGTGATGTGTATCGAACATCAACACCATGCATTTGATGGGTCCTCTTTAGGTTATGAGATCCCAAAAATTAGTTGTATATGGAACTCAGGTGGGCCATACCATCTAAAGTCATATAAAGACATGCCTAAAACATATAAAGGCACTTGGTGGACCTGACCTGAGTTTTGAATACGGCTGAAACTTGGTCTGACACCTCATCCAAGTGGGACACACACAATGGATGGGCTAGATTTGTAAACTACATCTTGGTGGGCCCAATAAATGATTATGAAAGTTTTAATGGGAGGGTAACCCCTCTCAACTGTTGTATATGGTGTGGCCCACCCAAGTATGGGTTAACTAGATTTTTAAGCCAGTGACCTACCATGGAATGATGCATCTGATTGATGAGGTTGATGTGCGACAATCATCACGGTGGAGCCCACACAGCTCGACCTCATAGTACCATTTCCACACACGTGTGTGTTTAGTAAACATGTTCCTTTTCAAATATGGGTGTGTTTGGTTGCTCCAAATTTCATGAAATGTTTCGAATTTTGCACTAGATTGACTGATTAATAATGAAATATAGATGACTTTTATGATATTTAATGCAACCACACACACTCAAATCAATTTTCAACGAAATTGTTAATTGTGAATTGAGTCAAGCACTTCCTACAAGCAATACCAAACAGGCCTTAGAAAATGGAACAACATAAAGAGCATTCATTTGCTTTTATCCCATGGCTGTTATTCTCTCTACATTGTTTGTTGTTTTGAAAATAATAGCTGTTGCCATTGTATCCTTGGGATGAATTACCAATAACTTAGATTTCTCACTCTAATTATAATAATAATAATAATAATAATAATAATAATAAAAAGACTCCTTTAAGACTATAAATATGTATGAGAAATTTCTACTATAAGTCTAGAAATGCAATTCAAAGTCTACATTCAATTTTAAAGTTGTCACGCGCTATTTGAAGCTGCAATTAGAGTTGTCAATGGACTGGGCTCGGTCCTGAAAAATCAGAATTTTAAATAAGGCCGGCCCAACGACCTGGCCCAAAACAGTTCAAAATCTGGGCCAAGACCTATCCTAGGTCGGCCGCCATTGCTTCCTTTTGCTTGGATGGACCAATCAACACATGATTTAAGCATCGCGTTTTCCCACACTTACTTAAACATAACATTTGTAATGCTCACTTTCTAGTTGGGCTTGGAAACTCGATGCAACATGAGTATTTAGGCTGATTTGATTCAAAACTCGGCCGAGTCGACTCGACTTATTAAGATTTTGAGCCTAATTAGTAGGAAACTCGAATATGATAGTGAGTTGGTGTCAAGTCTCTAACTCGGTCAACTCACTATGACTAGGGGCCAAGTCACTCGCCTTGCTGAACATCTTTTTCATTAGAAGTAAAATGCACAGAACAGAGAGGGACACACTCAAACGGCAACTTATAGAACACTCAATTTCCTTTTCTTATCTTATAACCAATTTAATTAAATATTTATTTACTATTCCTATTAATCTTAATTTACAGCTATTAAATATCAAGTCAAGGTTAAGTTGAGTTGAGTTTTCGGGTTTTTAAACATCACTTGAACTTTAGATTCAAGCGATGATTTCAGGTTAGGTTGGACTGATGCTATAAATCCTCAACCTAACCACAAGTTGTGTTGGGCTTGCATTAAGTCAACGACAACCTATGCATACCATATTATGCTCCACGAATAATGATATATAAATGTTCGGTTTGTTGATTTAAACATAGGAAAAACCCATATGTTTTTGAATTTTTATTTTATTTTATTTATATATTTGTCCTCTATATAGGATGGGAAGTGAGCTTGAAAAATCTTTATATTGAAATCTTTCACTCTAGCTTTATAGTGCAAATGGGAGTGAGAGATTTGTGTGACTCGGCCAGGCTATGGCTACGGCAGTTGAAGTTCGGCTCGATGTGGTGTGTAACATGAAGTCCTTATGTTGAAACGTTTTTTTCCCCCTATCTTTTGTGTTCTTGGTGGAACACCATTGTAATCACTGCTCCTTGATCCATGGTACACCTCAGTGGTTGCCAATCAGTGAGCCGAGCCATTCATCAACATGGAGAGCCATTGTATTGTGGGGATAGATGAGCTATGACCCAGTGCATCAAGGTTTGTATCATCATGGGAGCAAATATGTCTTTAAAATGGTGATTGTAATGTGCATGGACTATTCTTCTTTCATTTCTTTTAGAGATTTTATTTTTGTCCCCAATTTAAGAATTTTTGTGCTATATCTATATACCAAACCAACAATGAAATGCAATAATGGATTCCAAACGGTATTATCTAGAAATTTTGATATAGACTGCATGCATGAAGATCTACTTGTAGATGTTGATTCAGAGGAACTCAACTAACCTGACCCAACCCAAGTTGGGTTGGTTTTTAAGTATTCAACTCCTCACATTGGGTTTGGGCTGCATATCTCATAGCCCAGGTTAGGTTGGGCCTCAGGCCAGCTCTTCTTAAAGTTGGACTGGGCTTAGGGGACCCTCAACCCAACTTGATCCGTTGGGGGTCCACCCTAAGTATTAAATGAGTCTACCAAACGGAAACCTGGATATGATCCGGGGAGCCTGGAGCAACATCCATTGAGCTCTAATCAAGGATAAGGTCCACACACACACACATCTATATACCATGGCACATGTGGAATGGTAAATAACGACCGTCAATCTAATGCTGCCAGCCGGGTAGCCTGCGGTTCAAAAGGCATATCTATCAGATGATTGCAGCCATCTGATCATGGCTGCTCAAAATTTGAGTAAAAAGAAAAGAATAAAAAAAAAAACTTAATTGTCTACTTTTGGTAGGGAAATTTTGGTAAAAGTGATGGGTATGATAATTTAGTCTATGTGGACCATCAATGATAGATTCATTAAACGGAAGGTCCTGATTCACAAAATCCCTCCCACTTATAGATTACATTAAAAGATCAGGGGAGATGGTTTCACTATTCAAACACCAAGCAGATTTTGATTCATTTAGGTGGACCCATCAGCATGCAAATGGGCCATCTTCTCCAATTGGAACAATGAACAGCTCAATGCACTACACATGTATCGGTACAAATAAAATTTCAGGCCGACTAGAAAGCAATGGATTATTTTTTCGAATGGTGTTGCAAAGGTTTCCTAGAATACATTCCCATATATTGGGAGAGAACACACCCGAATTTTGGCCGTTGGATAGGGTTGATCCTAACCGTTTAAATGATGGGCCACACCATGGATGGGCAACCCATTAAAAATCTCAAATTGAAAATATTAATCTTTGAAAAAATGTCAAATGATCAAAGGGTTATAATATTCTAACATAAGAGTTCTCCATAAACAATATGTTGCATTGGAGTTATACTGTCCTTAGTAATGTGGGCAGGAGAAATAAAATTCATGTAGCTGATCTTAATTAATTGAGAAAAGGCTTAGATGATGACGACGGTGGTGTTGGTGATGTCTGTCCTCTACCAAGATGATGCCTTGTTACCCTATTACAATAAATGGGAATGTATCAAGCAAGATATTTGGTGATATATCACATGTTATAATAGCATTATATTAATGGCCCGTTTGGCGTTGCTTAAATCAACTTTTGGAAAATTATAATTATCAAAAGAAATAAAATATGTGTTGAGTACATTTAATCATGGACGTACATTAATTAATTATTAGAAAGTAGTTCCATGAAATAATATTGCTTTTCCAATGCGGCTTTGATACCTGCCCAAAGGAGTTCTGACTCTCTTGATCCAGGCAGCGTTCCCCTCATGTGAGGATCGAAACAGGTGTCAGAGATCCATGCCTATGGCACACGTGTCAAAGACCTATGCCATGATGTGAAGTTACCATGTATCAAAACTCAGGGTAGTATACTCGTCAAGTTACCATGTATCATGTATCCTGAGAATCTGGACCGTTACATTTTACTAATACATTCTTTCTAGGGCTGTCAACGGCCCAGATTTTGAACTGTTCAAGCTGAGCCCAACTGGCTGGGCTATTCAAATTTCAGATTTACCCAGCCCGGGCCGAACTCATTGATAGTCCCGTGTCTTTCCCACACAAGCTTGGCCTTTGGAGTAATTGGAGCAGTATTATTTATAATAAAGGACGTGTTAGTGTGTTGTACCTAATGAATGGCTACATCTCAAACAAGTGTGTTGCATGTATGGATCGCTAACACATTCTATGCTCTCACATCAAAATCCATACTATATATTGTAAGAATTTCTATAAGTGGGCTTAATTAATAAACAGTCTGGATCTTTAATTATAAACGGACATACTTAAGTTGTGATTAGTCTTAAATTATGCAGTGACGGTGCACTATAGCTGTATTACACATATAATGTTTTAGTTTTATTAGGAATACTAAATTTGTATGGAGCTTAAGAGAGAGCAGTTTTGATGGGTTTCAAACTCCTTACTCTAAATAACTATTTAAACACAGCGAGTCTAAAACATACATGATTTGAAGCTTTCTATTCCCATCCTGGTGCTTCTCTAAGGCGTAATGTGCAAAAGACTACAACATTTGACTCTTTAAAGATACATCCCAGCCAAGTACGAATTTCATTTTAGACTTCTTGATCCCCATTTCCGATGCACTGTTTGATCCTTTCAATTCTGCATTAATTTTTTGTCTCTATAATAAATTTATTTGCAGGATATGGGAAAACTTTTAATTAAGGTTAAGAGTCTTTTAGGAAATTGAAAATCTGTTTGTTATCTGGTCAATGGTTTATGACAAGCATCTCCATGGTGCTGAATTTTTCTCTAGCTTTGCTGATTCTCTCTTGAATTTTTGAAAGCGCTTGCACGAAACCTTCACTGATGTGGATGGAATGACCATATATGGTTGAGATCCACTTCGTCCACCAGATTTGTCAACCTATGTTTGGTTGAGATGAGAAGCTCACCATTAAAATCTTTTTAATTCTATGTGGAGTCGGCCACCGTGGTGTGTAAATGTCATCTGATGCACTCATCTACCGTTGGATAGATGAATGGATTTTTTGAAAATCAGGACATTTCAAGAATCATGGATGGATGAATGGATTTTTTGAAAATCAGGACACTTCAAGATTCATGGATGGATGAATGGATTTTTTGAAAATCAGGACATTTCAAGAATCATGGATAGATGAATGGATTTTTTGAAAATCAGGACATTTCAAGAATCATGGATAGATGAATGGATTTTTTGAAAATCAGGACACTTCAAGATTCATGGTTAGATGAATGGATTTTTTGAAAATCAGGACACTTCAAGATTCATGGATAGATGCGGAAACGCTCACCCGTGAACCAGTTCGTACCTGTTACATACGAACTTTTTTGAGAACCCATCATACGTGATGTGGATCCAAAATCTAAGCCATTCATGTGAAGCAGCACCTCGTGAAACCCCCCAGTACCAAGTTTTACTTTGATCTAGAACTTTGATGGGCCATGAAAAATTAAAACAGTTTCCTCCCTTGATTTGCATTTCTCTTTGCTATGGCCCAGTAGAATTTTATATTAGGGTGTAAATTTCTCATGTATCATGGGATTCCGCATCACATGGACCGTTTAGATTAGACACCCATGATACGTGTGCAAAGGTGCGCACGTGCGTAGGTGCGCAGGGGAGCATGACTCTGGATAGATGAATGGATTTTTTGAAAATCAGGACATTTCAAGAATCAGGTAGACCGAACCATGTAAATTTAAAAGTTTTAGGCATGATTGTGCACTGTTCTGTGAGGTAGCCCATTTAAGTTATAGATTCGACTGAATTCTAGTATGCATCTGACGGGCAAGGTGGATTGGATGCATAAGTCCCACGTAGTAAATAGTTACTGCAGTCTCAGATTTCTCCTTTCTTTTTGCATTGCATTGCACGTGCCACACCCCCCTAGTTGAATAGGCAATGGAAGGCAGATCCTAATATGCTTGTTCTACAACTCTGGTTATGGGTCCAACTGTTGTGGTTTGTGCAACAAATACAACATGTATAAATGGCCCACCATCGAACTGGGATGCTCCAAAAATATGGCTGATCCATCGCCTTCCCATGAATTTGGAAGTTTTTGGGTGGATTTTTAATTTTTATTTTTTATTTTTTTAATGTGGGCCACCTAATAATTGTACGCAAGTGATTTTTAGGAGTTATATAATCTCTATTGCGCTCACCTGATGCACTGATTAGATGGAATACACACAACACAGTGGATCCACACAGACAATTGAACAATATTTAGTGAATAACAATACAGTTCTGACACAGGGAAGGACGTGACGAGGTGGAGTACCATCTTCCTTAGGGGATAATTATTGGAGTCCTCACAAAGATTCCTTGAATCTACTAGGGGAGATAGAAAATATAAATAAATTTTAATAAAATCTGAAATGAGTTGAATGATAAAAAAAAAAATGAGTTTATAATCCATTCCATAGTAACATGAACCCAGGGAAGAAGTTTCAGAATCAAACTCCAACTAAAACTCTCTAAAATAGAGATTTACTATAAATAGTAAACTTACTATTTACATACTGTCATGATTTTCACTAGACGTTGGCCAAAAATAGTAAGTGTCCTATTTAGATTAACCATTTTATTCTCCTATTTTTTCTAAGCACTTTTCATGCTAGACATAACTCTTAAAACTCAATGGATCAAAAGTTTTGATCGAATTAAAACTTACTATAAATAGTAAAAACGAAAATCAAAAGGATTTTCCACCGTAGATCCAATGTAATCTCACAAATTCAGCATGGGCAACCGGTTGGTTGGCTAAAGTTGCTTCTCGTACTCCAAAATCATATATAGTACGTCAAATAACTTATTTCGGTTTGCGAGATATGTATGTTTTAAGGTTCAGACGGTCCAGATCACTTCTGCCTCCGATCAAGCCTTCTTTGGTCCATCTTAGCCATGAAACTGTACGCGACCCACTCTACATCAAGTTCATACCTTGCACAGATGCTGACAACATCAGTCAATGATAAGGTGGACCAATCAAGATGTAGGAAAACAGGAATACCTGCTCGTGGCAAGCAGAGGATCGGGATTCTTTTTATATTCGAGCGCCTAGTGGTAGAATCTTAACCGTACCATGGTATGGGCCAGATGTGGGGCCAGTGATGTTTTCACAAAATCCAACCCGTCCATCGGATGTTTCACCTCAAGAAAACCCTAACACCCACACTCAGCCCTCTCTAAACTCAGGTGGGCTGGATACAATCTCCAAAAGAGTGATCAATAACACAACTTGAAACTATTTTCCCTCTCATATTTGAGTCCGAACACCTAACGCTCGCCAGTTATGATCTGTGCTCCAGATTTCTTATCAGTGATGGAAAATGAATAATTTGATTGGCGGCCTACAAATAGACAGGCCAAAAATACAAAAGGGTCCTGTTTAATAGAAAAAGGGCCAAAGATTGGATGGACAGGATCATCCTGTCTGAAGAAATTTTGGAGCACAATCCATCCTTCATGGGGATCATCAGATCAATAGTCTGGATCAACCAAAGATGGAACCACTTGTATGTATCATTCTATCATTCACTACATACAAGATTGGATCATGCTACCTATTCAAGGTAGGTCCCACCAGTTCCCTTGAAGACATTGGCCACCACAATTTACTTACCCTTGGTATTTGTTTGGTTCAAGATTTAAAAATTCGGAGAATTTTATCTTTCACTGCCCATTCGGGTTCTATTGCCCAATTAATTTTGGACTTGCAAACGGCATGCACAACTTGGGTTTGGGTGAATGTTGAAAGGTATTGTAATTTTTTTTCTTAATCGTCAATGTTGGCTAGCAATTAAAGGGTTAAGATTTTTTATTTTTTATTTTTTCATTCAATGCTAAATGGACCATCCATGATGGAATAGTTAAGAGAATTTTACAAAAAAATTAAATTAAAAAAAAAAAACTAGGAATTTATAATATGGTACCTTTTTCAAAAGGCTCTCAAAAGACTCTCATTAATTGATATAATTATAATTTTACTGCATCTCGGTTATATTTCTTCCAGGTATAGTGTGTGGGCATCCGAGCAATTGAGCATGCCCTACTATGATGTTTATAGCTACCACATGCATCACCTCGTGTTAAGCCAAGGGCCTAAAAATCACCCCATCTATGATTCAGGTGAAACGCATGATTGAAAATAGAGTACATGGCAAGATTGCCCTCTAAACTTTTTCCCTTAATCTGGCCAACATTAATTATGAATGGGCCTGAGTTTTAGGACCCGAGACTAAATTTTAGTGTGTCATTTAGTGATTAGAGTATATTTCATATAATCATCACAATGGACCTTGTAAAAATCAAGGGTGGCAATCCGTGATGTTTCCGTAAGATCCTATTAGATATTTAGTCTCATATCGAGCACACCAAAAAAGAAAAAGAAAAAAAAAAAAGAGAGAAAAAAAAACTAGAATGACATGTGATTATATTTGCTCTACCAAATAAATAGTGGAAAGAGAGAATCCACCCTTAAAATTTACAAGGCCCACCATGACAATTATATGAAATCCACTCCAACCATTTGATTTCACACAAAAAATTTAGGCATTTGGCATAAACAACATACCTATCCATGATTCAGTTGTGCCACACTAATGGAAATGGTTTGAAAGGCAAGCATTGCCCTGTACATTGTTTCTGATCATGTGGTCCATCAAAATCATGGATGGAGCTGATTTTTCGAGCTGTTGTCCTGACATGGGGTGATACAACTAGTGGTCGAGGTTGATTTCAGATAAACATTAGTCTGAGACTCACTTGACGGGCCATGCCATTTGGTGGCAAGGCTGATAAAGGGAGGCAGTGGAATGAAAATTATACCAATGATGATGTAGCTCTTTGAAACTCTTTTTTTTAATAAAAAAATTTCCATAATGTACATTCTAATTAATTAGGTAATTTTTGGTAAAATTCCCAACAGTTAAAAAGTTAAGTGAATCAAGCCCTGGACAAATTGAAAAAAGGGGCGTGTAACAAAAGTTACCAGACTTGTGGCTGACAATGATTGGGTGGATGACTGAAGAAGCTAACAGTCCTTGACTAACAAACGAATGCCAATTAACGGTATTAAATCAATCTTATTTTAATATTTTGACCCATTTATTTAGAGTGTCACTGTTGGACAGTTTAATTTCAGTAACTGCATCCCACATGTACAATTTTCCAATGCATGTGTATGAACTGCTATACCGTGGATCCCTGACTGTCAGCCCACCGTGATGCATATGTCTTATGTAAAGTATACATACATGCCGTCCATCCGTTTCAACAGCTTATTTTAAGGAATGACCCCAAATATGAAGCAGATCCAAATCTCAGGTGGACCACACCACAATAAACAGTGGCGATTGAATACCCACCATTAAAAACTTCTCAGGGGCTGCCGGGATGTTCGATCACCACTGTTTTCTGTGATGTGGTCCATCTAAGATTTGGATGTTCTTCATATTTGGATCATGTCCTAAATGAACCGTCCGAAACAGATGAACAGCATTGATGCAAGGCACACATATCATGGTGGCCCCACAGTCAGGAATCCACCGACCTCGAGATCCGCCTACCACATCCTTTATCTAGCAATCTTGGACAAGATAAGTGACTTATAACATCTCAGATGGAATACGTGGACACTGACCATCTAACTCACTGTCTCCACCGAAGGCGGGATCAGATGGAACATGGCCAAAAAAGATGTGGTCACCTTCCGATTGCTTGGTACTCTTTTGGCCCCTTTTGGGATCGATCCTCTACAATCGTCTGTAGGATAAGCTCACCATACAACTCCTGTTCTTCCTCCGGCCAATCTTGTTGTTGTCATGGCATCCAATCTGTCCTTAAGGATCTGTCCACCGTCAAATTGGGATGCATAAAAAACATCAAGCCAATCTATCGTCACATGGCCACTATATGAATTCGGGATTTTAGGTGGTTGTCAATTATTTTCTACAATGTGGCCCGTTAGACTAATTTTATGTGATTCAACCTGTGCATCAAGTGAGTGCCATTTAGATGATGAGACTTTAAAAAATAAGACTTATATAATCATTATAGTGGGTAGGGCTGTACATGAACACAGTTAGCTCGATTAGCTTGATGGACTCGACTCGAAAAAGCTCAATTCAACTTGGTTCAAAATTGAGTTGAAGCTAGGTTAAGCTGATTTTTTTTACCTCGAAAAAAATTCAAACCGAGTTTGAGCTTGCCTAAGCTCAACTCAGCTCGGATCAAACCCTAGCTTGAATTGAACTCAGATTGAACTAGTTTGGCGACTTGGCTACTTTGATATTGATGTTGCTCACCAAGTGTTCGATGAAATGACTCAACAAAGTATCGGCTAATAGCAAGGAAGGTATGTATATGAAACAAATACATTTTTTTTTTCTTGATTTTGATGTTGCCTATAAGTTGTTTGAAGAAATACCTATAAAACTATTATTGCTGTTTTACATACATTGACAATTTGAAGGTATAGTTTGTGTGTTTGTAAAAATGCCGCAAAGGCGAACTCAACTCGATCTTAGCTCGAATTGGCCCGAGATGTTGACCGAACCAAGCCAAACTGGCCAATCGGGCTCGGGGATCGAGCCGAGCCAAGTTCGAGTTGAGGTCAGCTAATGGCCAAGCCAAGTCGAGTTGTGCCAAGCTCGACTTAGTTCAACTCATGTACACCTCTAATAATGGGCCACAAGAAAGGAAACAATGAAAAACTACTCAAAAATCTCCAAATTCACCTGTTGGCTCAACTGATGGTTGGATTCACCTCCATCATTCCCATGAAGTTTGTAGATAAGCCTCTACAATGGTTATCAAGGGAGCGGATTAGGTGCGGCCATGACCTCACCCTACCCAACACCTTGTGGCCTTGACTGTGAAGCATGCCATGATGTATGTTTTGCATATCCACTCCATTCATCCTTTTCTTCCCTCTCATTTTACATCATCATGAGCCTAAAAATGAAATAGATCCAAATCTCAGGTTTTTTTTTAAAAAAAAAAAGTTGGTAAATGAATGCCAACCATTAAAAACTTCACAAGGCCCACCATAATATTTATTTCCCCTCCAACCTATAAATAAGGTCACACATACATAGATAAAAATGAAAACAAATATAGGTGGATCCAAAACTTTCTTGGCCTACACCAAGTTTTTAATAGTCCATCACCATTAATTCCTATAATATGGTCTACCTGGGATTTTGATCTATATCTTTTTGAATTATACCTTGAAATGGGCTGAAAAAACAGATAGACAGTATGAATATGCATTAAAGTAAACCCCACTGTAAAGACCCCATCATGTTGGGTGAGGCCGGGGTTGCACCTGATCCACTCCCAGTTATGGACCAAGAATCTACATCTTATCAACTTATTCGCCTATCATGTGATGCCAGACAACTGCACATGCAGATGTCAGACTCTAACGGGCCCTTAATAAAGGTGGCTACCACGTGATTGATGGAGTGAATTTGGTGAGGCACGTGCCACAGTACAGCCCGTGGAGGCCAGATTTGATTGGTACTTGTCCATGTGATATCGGGTAAGTACAAGATGAAACACTTTCAAACATGTTCTGGCTCATTTCTTTTAGCTGTCCAATCAAATAACCTAGGCCTCATCCAATTCACTCCCGATAGAAGGAACGTGGGTTTTAGTGGTAACCCTGCCATCATCTATCTCCATGATGTTAGGGTAGGATTCCTTGAGGCCCACCGTAATGTATCTTTTTATCCACACCGATTCCTCTATTATGTAACTCATTTCAAGGTTTCAACCTTGAAGCATATCTAAGTCGACCATGCCATTGGAAATAATGGGGATAAAGATGTCCACTATTGAAACCTGTGTATGGCCCCCAATGACATTTATTTACCATCCAACTTGTCCATAACGTCATAAGACCTGTACCAAGGGAAAAAACAAATATTAGCTTGATTCAAAATTTCTATGGCTCTCAACAAGTTTTTAACGGTGGGCATTCAATCCCCACTATTTCTTATAATGTGGTCCACTTGAGCTTTGGTTATACTTCAATTTTGAGGTCAAGGCCTAAACTGAGACGGGTAGACGGATAAAACACATATCATAGTGAGTCTCGTAGAGTCGGGCCACCACAGATGTATGTGGTCGCAAGGTCACCATGAAACTGCATGGATGGTCTACGGCCCAAACATCACATAATGATCTCATGATAGTTTAAAAAATGGTCATTTTCATTGGAATGAACCAAAATGAGAAGGGCCAAACACATGCCAACATGGCACAATGTATGAGATTCATGCCATTTATTAAGCATACAACCAACAAGGCATTGTAAAGTGGACTTAGATTGTGTAGTTCATATCGGTTTAGTGATGACTTGCCACCAATGATAAGCACCTTGCCTAAGGATAACATAATTTAGCTAAGTTTTACTGTAAATCTTCTATGCGAGCATGTGGTCTATTTATATAAAGTCTAAGTGAACCTTATTAGAGGATTTCTAGCATATGATTACAAGCAAATTTTAAAAAGATAAAATTTCTAAAATTCTAAAAAATAATGAGATATGAAAAAATTAGATATTATTTAATATAATAAAATTTTCCTTAAATTGTAATTTTAGACTAAAAGGGTGAGTTTTCTTGCGAAACGGATAGACACGACCTGATATGAAGTTGGTTGACCTTGGATGGCTCACTACACAAAAGATTGATAGGTCGTGCATTTTGTGACAACGGCTGGATCAAAAGTTATGATTGATTTATTATCCAAATTTCAAATGACAATTTCTCTTTATTTAGAATGAATTTCTTTGATCCGAACATGCTTGGGGCCCGGTTATGTCATTTCTAATGTAGGATTGGGCTTGGATCGGAAGTACTATTTTTAATTTTGTTCAAGCTTCTTTCAATATAATTAGACCTAAAATGCATATGCAACTTGCCCTGTATCAACTGACCAACGAACTGCCTACTGTGGTGTGCGTGTGTCATCCAATAGAAATGTGACATGCCAAAAATCAAGCTTATCCAATCATCAAGTAGCCAACCACATGGGTTAGGAGATTTTTTGTGGTTCTCCATTGTTTTCTATAATGTTGCAATCTCAATGATGAAATTATCTTGATTTTTTATTTTATTTTTTGTGTCCCATGCTCATGGTGGATGGACTCTAATAGACGGGCTGGATGCCATTTATACATAATGATCGGCCCCACACATGAGCAATAAGAACTACTCATCTAGGGTTAATTTTCATTTGGAACAAATTAGGGTGCTAATTGCAATATCTAAAACAGGAGGGGAGATCTTTACAATCGTCGTAGGACAGAGGGGAGGCATTCCCACTATGAAAGGCCCCCGTGCTGCGGGTTATGGTTCACTTGGAAAGTCCAATCGATATATCTGAACCGTCTGTTATTGCCCGGGACAAAAGTATGTATCGGATTGTTCATTGGACTTATTTTTTGTAAACAATCTTGGCCGTCCATATATATGTCCATAGATCAAATGGTTAATATTTGTAAGAATAGTACTTTGTTCACGTGATAGCGCATTAAATATATTCTGGACGTAATATACGGTCTGGATCAACGGATTAGACTGTTCAAGTGTCCGAATGTAACACATTATTATGGACCGTAGGTAGGTTTCAACCGTTGTTCCCACTGTTTTCTACGGTGGGATCCACTTGAGCTTTGAATCTCAAGCCCTAAAATAATCTCTCTAAATGGATGGATGATGTCGATACAACACATACACGATGGTAGGACCCACGTAATAATAGGAGACTCGCTGATGTTGGGTCGTTGCCTAAAGGAGGGCCTCACACATGTCAACTTATCACACGTGTTACATCCATACAGTTCATTAGGGAGGCCCCACCATTGCCAAAAAGAAAGGCGAATCTGTAGGCTACACGTGTACCAAAAAAATGGATAATTCGAAAAACTCGCCGATGTTCCATATAGAAGCGCACCATCACGATTTTAGGATCAGAGCGTTAACCACAAATGTGATGGGACCACCTGATAAACGGCCTGAATCTTACACATGTTTGCTATGTTAGCACGTGTGAGTGAGTACGTTGACAAGTCCACATGCGCGATTGCCTTTCTCATATCCGTACGTTCAATCATGCATGCACATTTTCTGACCGGCGATGGATGGGCGCGGATTAGCTACTGACAGGTTGAGTAGCGAGACTTGCCACTGAAGTGACGCCACCAAGTTCCGTGGGCCTCACCATGATGTATGTTTTGTATCCGCACCTTTCATCCATTCGGAGAGATCATTTTATTGCAATATCCAAAGAATGAGTTAAATCCAAAGCTCCAGTGGACCCCAGCACAGAAAACAGTGGGGACCATGACCCACCATTAAAAACTTCTAAATGCCACGAAAGTTTTAGATCAGGCTGATATTTGTGTTTTCCTTTATGTCATGTCTTTTTTAACTTTTTAACAGGTTGGATTTCAAATAAACACAACGGTGGGCATTATGATAGTTTCAACGGTGCAAATACTTTCCCCACTATTTTCTGTGGTGGGGTCCATTATAGCTTTTTATTTGCCTCATTCTTTGGTTCATGCCCTAAAATGATATCTCAAAATGGATGGACGGTGTAGATACAATACATACACCACAGTGGGGCCCATAGAACTTGGTGACGTCACTTCAGTAGCCGACTCGCTGCTCAACCTTTCAGTATCTAATCCGCTTTCGCAATAAAGACCTCTCGACGATTTTTGAGCTGTGGGCCCGCCGATGTGATAGCTCACGTGAAACGGTTGTGGCTTCCGTGTCTCCCGGGATCCACTGTGGTCGGTGTATCTCTAACCGTGGGGCTGACCGTGATGTATGTTTCTTAGGGAGTGTTTGGGCACGCTGGATGGGACTGGGTAGTATTAGGATGGATTGCACGCCTTTTAAGATGGTGTTAATGGTTTACATGCAATCCCACTGGATTGTTGTATCCAACGGCGGCCCAGGTATGTCGTGTTTGGACAGGCGGATGGCAATCCAGAATGTATACAGTGATTATGTTTGGAGGGGCTGCTGGTCGGTGCTCTGTGGGACCCATCACAATGTATGTGTCTCATCCATGCCGTCCATCTAATTTAACAGATCATTTTATGATTTGACAACAAAAATAAGTTATAACCCAATCTTTAATGGCCCACATTATAGGAAACATTATTGAATGAGCATCGACCTTGAAAAACAATTTGGGGCCGTAAAAGTTTTGGATCAAGCTCAGTTTTGTTTTTTCCCTTCATCTGGGGCGGTATGACCTAATCAACCTATTGGATGTAAAAAAAACGGTACAGTGGGCCTTATGAGGATTTGAATGATGGATGTCCAATCAATATTGTTTTCATGTAACGGGGTCCAATTGAAATGCATATACCTCTCATTTTTTGGATCAAGCCATAAAAAGATATGTAAAAATGGATAAACATAAAGGATGAAATACATACGTTATGGTTTCCAAAATAACTCTTATCCAGCATCGAATCCTCTAGGATTGCACCGTATGCCCAATAACCCCACAATCTAGCATGCAAATCCCTCACAATGGGGATTTTCATCGGTCCAAATCTACTGCCTGTCCAAATAGACGACTGCTTGGACGCCGTGGGATTCAAGTACCCAATCCAACCTAATACAGGCTACTCCAACACACGTTGCCCATCAAAACAGGCCCTTATGGACGCGGATTGCGTCCTATCCCCAACTGTCTCTAGCCCCGGACGGGCAATTCTATAGGCGGGCCACTGTGATGTATCTCTTTATCCAAGCCATTCATTTTAAGGCATGAGCACAAAAATAGGCAGATCCAACATTCAAATGGACCACATCTCAATGACTCTTGCATTTAGGGCCTGTTTGATTTGTGAAGTAAATGAAAATTAGCTGGGAAATAAGTAATAATTACTTACCACCGAATTGTCCCTCGTTTCCTGTGCGCTGATGTCGACGGCGTAACCTTTTGGCGTTAAAATCAAGGATGGTTGTGAAAGGAATATAGGGCCCAATGTGATGTCCATGATGTATCAACACCGTTCATCTTGTATGTCAGCCTCATTTAGGTCATGAACTCAAAAATGAGGTAGATCAAAAGTTCTAGTGGACCGCACCACAGGAAACAGTGGAAATTTAATGTTTACCGTATAAAAATTTTGTGGCGCTTAGATGTTTTGGCTGAAGCTAATATTTGTGTTTATCCCTTATCAATTTTAGACTTACGCCCTAAAATCTTCTGATAAAATAGATGGACGGTGTAGATATGTCATACACATCACAGTGGGGTCCACAAATGCAAGTCAACTTTTTCAGACCAATTTTCGAGGCGGAATTGCATTTGAAAATCCAAACAGTAGAAGAGGTAATAATGAACTTTTGCAAGGGTATTTCCCAATTCCCTTGAAATCTAACAGGCCCTTAATGCAAATAGCATTTAACGCTTTGCATTTGATGCAACCAAGCTTATTATTTAGCTCGGTTCACTGGAGCGTTGGATCTACCTCATTTTTATGTACATGCCTTAAAATAATCAGAAAAAAATGAATGGACAACTTGGATAAACAGATATACCATGGTGGGCTTGCCCAAAGAACTGCCTGTTCGGGAGGGGAGGATGCGTACGTTTCTTATACCCACGCCGTCAATCCGTTACCCCCCTTATTTCGGAAGCGGATTGCGTACTGAGTAACTCAGTACGGTAGTACTGAGTAAACTCTGTGGGGCCCACCTTAATTCATGCATTGTATCAACTCTGTCCATTCATTTTATCATATAACTTTAGTACTTTAAACAAAAAATTAATAATATCCAAAGATAAAGTGGATCACACCACCTGAAACAATGTGAATTGAAGTCTACCGTTGAAAAGTTATTAGGGGCCTATAGAAGTTTTAAATCAAAATGACATTTGTGTTTTCCCTCCATCCATGTCTTTGTGATCTTATGAACAGTTTGGATGACAACTAAACATCAATGGGGGTGTTAGAAATGTTTCAATGGTGGAAATCAATACTTCCATTGTTTCCTTTGGTATGGGCTATTTGAGCTTTTTATATACTACAATTTTGGGTTCAACTCCTAAAATGATCCGGAAAAACGGATGGACGGCATGGATAAACCACATGAATTCACAGTGGGCCCAATAGAGTTTACTGGGTACAATAAGTAACTCAGTACACAATCCGATTTCCCTTCTTTTCAGGGCACGAGCCGAAAGTGGCGGTAGATCCAAATCTAAGCGACCACACCGTTGAAAACTTCTTTGGGCTGGGGGATATTTATTTATCACCTAACATCTTCATAAGGCCACGAAGATTTAGGCCGAGGAAGAAATAAACATCAATTTCATAGAAATAATAATAATAAATGATCACACTGTTTCCTATTGTGTGGAAACGGATTGGCTACTCCCGTGCCACTAGCATAATGGCTGATGGTCTGTGCTCTATGGGCTCACTATGATGTATGTGTTTTATCCATGCCATTCATCCATTTTTATAGATTATTTTAGGGTTGATCAAAAAAATGAGAGGGATATAAATCTCAAGTAGACCACACCACTGGACAATAAATAGTGATTGGATATCCACCATTAAAATCCTCCTAAGGCCAGCTATACTAGTTTATTTGACATCCAATCTGTTGATTAGGTCATACATACCTAGATGAAGGGAAAAAACAAAGATCCGCATGATCCAAAACTTTTATATCCCTGAAAAGTTTTTAATCATTGAAACTCATTCAACACTATTTCCTGTAATGTGGTCCACTTGAGATTGGGACATACCTCATTTTTGGTCTTATATGCTAAAATGATTTAGAAAAATAGATGTACAGCATGGATGAAAAACATAAATCATGGTGGGCCACGTAGCACCAAGGAATAGCCCATCCGTATCCATTTGACACCTGTCCTTACAATTGCCCCGCATATCATGATACGTCGATGAGATGATAAGACGTTGGCCGGTAGATTCTAAAGATTCGGAAGCGGATGGATGGTGTACCTCACATGTCATGCGAAGGAGCATTGACGCTCCTCGACCTCCAGTTGTACGAACGTTCAAAGGAGATCAAGATTACATGGCCCCACAGTTACGTATTTATTATATCTACACGGTTCATCTATTTTTAGATATCATTTTAGAGCATTATCCAAAAGATGAATCATATTTTTAAAGATCATCGGACCACACCATAAATAGTAGCGGAGATAATGATTTTCACCGTTAAACAATTTGTAGGGCCACCATAATGTTTATTTTATATCCATTTTGCTCATAAGGTTAAAATTTTCTGGATGAAGAGGAAAACAAATTTCATATTAATCCAAAACTTCCGTAACCCTAAAAAGGATTTCAATGATAGATGTTTAGGGCCAATTTGGGTAATTATAGTAAGGTGTATTACGGTGGATGGGATCCGCTAATCCTTAATGTGACGGATGGACTTGTGTTTGGGTGGCGTCCGTCTCTCCACAATTTAAGAAGATCTGACAGGTGCGATGGAGTCAGTGGGATTTTGAAATCCCACCGAGATACGCCTCTCCATCTTTCGAAGCACCCTTTTGTTTTCGGTGTGGAATAGTGGACCTGAGGATGCTTACCATATACTCGAGTTTTCAGTTTGCGTTTGTACTAGTAGGTCCCACATCTATTTTTAGTTGGGCGTTTTTGGCTGTTGGGGCCCACTTTAGATGGATCATTCCGGTTAAAATCTCCTAGATTGGATGAACCTAGACATCGACCGCTGTCGTTCTTTTGAACCATCCATTTACAGGGCGCAAATTCAACGGTCGATTGTTAACCATCCAAATTTAGGGCCATGGACCATCAATGGTAGAAATTCTGTACCAATGGTTTGGATCACTGAACATGGGATCCATTAGTGCTTTACGTGTCCTCCAGCCAAGCTTTTTTGGTGGATCCGATAGTTGGAACGTACGCGGGTTTCCTTCTCTGGGATGCTAGGTGGGGCCCACCGTGATGTTTGGGAGAAATCCACCCGTCCATCCATTTTAATAGATCATTTTAGATCATTAGAAAAAATATGAGGCGTATCTAAAACTCAAGTGGGCCATACGAGAGGGAAATTTGGGGAAATAGTTTCCTACCATTGAAACCTTTCTGAGATGCACCATGATGTTTATAGCCCATCCAGATCGTTTATAAGTTTATTCCCACTTAGATGAAGTGAAATCACAAAAAATTTAGCCTGATACGAAGTTTTTGTGGCCGCATGAATGTTTCAACGGTGGTCGCTAAATCCACACTGTTTCCTCTTATGTGGCAAGCTAGAGTTTTGAATCCATCCCATTTTTTGTCTCATTTCCTAAAATGATCTCAGAAAACGGATGGATGGGGTGGATTTATTCCAAACATCATTGTGGGCCCCACCTAGTAACTCGTGTCCGGTTGGAACATTTTCTTGGCACGATAAGTTATACACGTAGGGTCCATCATTAGTTCATCCAGATCGTTCATATTGTAGGCCCATGGATGAATGGAGATAAAAAATAATTAAATAAAATCACAACAAATGAACAGTGGGAGTCGCCCAATCGGTTGGATTATTACATACATCGATATTATGCATGACTCACCTGATCAACGGTCTAGATTAACATACATATTTGCATAATGTAGAGGGAGGTGCATGGACCTTCTTACTGTGGGTCCCACATACCAGCTGTACAGTGTGTACAGTGGCCGGGGTCGGGGGTAGCGTCCGTCTCCACACGCAGTTGAATCCCACGGGATATCCAAACAGCCTGTGTTGAATAACCTGTGGGATGGTTGCAATCCCACGGAACCCAAATAGGCCTCGGCTAGGAATGGGATAAGGCAGTACACGTTGGGTACCTGACAACTCACTACCCGTCATAAATGCATCCCTCACACGTAATTCCATCCCATGTAATCCGCCTTATTTCGGGCGTCCAAACAGACCCTTAATTCCTACTGATTTTTGCAGTGTGGTCCACTTGATAGTTAGATCTGTCTTATTTTTTTTCTCAAGCATTAAAACGAGCTCGCCAAATGGATGGAAGGTTTGGATATAACACATATCTCATGATCAGACTTACAGAATTTGCTGACATCAATACATTACCTATATAGCTGGTGCGAGGTAGGCTACTCCTCCTGCCAGGCTGCCACCGGCCCTATGGCTGGTGGTCAGTGTTCTATGGGCCCCACCATGATGTATGTGTTTCATCTATTTTTACATATCATTTTAGGGCTTAAACCCAAAAATGAGAGGGATATAAATCTCAGCTGGATCACACCAAAGGAAAACAATATTGATTGGATATCCACCATTAAAATCCTCCTAAGGCCCATTGTACTGTTTATTTGACATCCAATCTGTTGATTAGGTCATACAAACTCAGATGAAGGGAAAAAACAAATATCAATTTGATCCAAAACTTTTATGACCCCCAAAATTTTTTTAATGGTCGACGTTCAACATTGTTTCATGTAATGTTGTCCATTTGAGACCGGGATATACCTCATTTTTTGTATCGTTTCCATCCATCGATTCTCTTCACTTTTCTACTTATAAATTTGACCGCTGAGAATTTTTGTTTGCCACTATTGCTTTGAAGGCCACTGATAGATGACTAAAATCAACTCTTGATCAACAAGATGGGCGGTCCAAAGTGATAAATTAACCTGCCAATTGTAACTGTGGAGAGATGGGTCTATCGTATTCATGTTCTAACGAATGTACCGTATCAGCCATGGACATGCCGATCACTTCCGGTCATCATCATCTATGTGTTGTCGTTTGAAATTCGAAATGATGTCCGAGGGCGATTGACAATGATATCTCCTTAATATGTTGTGCTGTCCAATTTTAACTTATCTCCACCGTTCATATTTACGATTTGAGAGATTTGCATTAGGATAGGGATAAGTATCAAAAAGCGCACGTGTGCGAGATCTATCTAGTCCATGTATCATGTGGAAGCCATTGCCAACACGTGCTTCAACGATAGGCCAGCCCATGCGTGTGCCTCTGGTCCACCATGTAAGTAGCGTTGTACCTATTTCTTAGTGATTTTGAGAACTACAGTTGGACATTACACGTGTTATATATCATACTAAAGATATTCAAACATGTTTGGAATGATTTTCATGAAATTTTTGTGAAATCATGGCAGACAGAAATATTAGATAGGAAGCAATTCAAAGGAACTAAAAAACAAACTAATCCATTGAGAGTTATTCAAGAGGTCAATTGAGTATGAGAGTGAAATGCGGTTGAATCGACAAGGTGGCTTGGAGTGGTTACTAAGATAGATGGTAAGGAAGTCTTCTGGAGGTTATATAGTGTTGAATCGGTTACAACAATTATCAGAACATGTGAAGCATTCATAAGATCAATAATGTTAAATCGGTTATAGCAACTGTCAGAATGTGGGAAGTATCCAGATGGCCAAGTTAAAACTATAAATAGCAAAGAAATTTAGTAGAATAAATCGTCTCATACTAACCAGACAAACTAAATCAAACTTATTTTTCAATTATCTTATGCTCTTTAGTATTCTCCTTAGCATTATTAGTCAATTACATTCCGTAATGTAATCAACTTTTCACATTCCTTGGTATAATATATAACAATAATTAAGTAGCTATTAAACTTTAGTTGTAATTTAAGTCAACATCCTTACGTTGGATTCAGTTTAAGTATCAAGTAGAGTTCTCCATTCAAAAGGTGTTTTGCGGCTATTTTCTATGATTAACTATAAGAATTTCCTTTTTATTCTTCTTTTATCTATATTAAGTCCTTGTGTAACCTATTTTCAAAGGATAAACCCTACCCTCTGACTATCACCTGAACTGATGAATGACTCAGATCTCATATGCAAGGGCTAATTAGCTACAAAAAATCACCTCTTAAACCCCTCCTACAATGCACTTGTACATTTCTTGACAAAGAGGTATTGATTAGTGGAGACCTTCTCCAAAAACGCTTTTAGCAATTAAATTGAATGTAGATTATCTTAGATCCAATTTTCGTAAGAGAAACGCATGGGTAACTCGCCATACGGGATTACTTTCGCTGACATGGGAGAAATAACTTGACATGCATATAATCCACATTGTCTATCACGGATAGTAATCCTTTTTGGGCCTTAATCCCAAAAACAAGCAATACAAAATAAAAAGTAAAATAAAAATTTTTTAAAAAAAAAACCTTTAAATTCATGTCTTATGGCCCATTTGAGTATTAAAATACTGTAAATTTTTTAATGCTTTTATCCTGATGAGAAATGTTAGATGAATGGACTAGATAGAATATAAACATCATGGTGGATCCTACACAAAACTGATTATGAGTATTCCATACCAACTGCTTCCTATAGTGTGGCCCACCTGAGTTTTGGATGACTATGATTTTTGGTTGACTGGTTAAAATGAGGCATGGTATTTGATGAACAGGGTTGATCTCATGAAATTCAACATACTTGACTCTATGTTTGCCAAAAGTAGCACATTGGCAGTACCTTTGGTGAATTATCCCAAGGGTCTTTCACATGAAATCCTACTCATCCACTAGCAATAACATGTGTCAATTTTGTGGCATAATCTTAAGAGATTCTCCAATAATTCTAGGAATTTTTACAAAGAGCTGCCTAATTGATATAGAATTTACATTTTGTACCTCCTTAATCGATATAATTAGCACTCCATCCTTATTTGCTACATTTCTTTAATGCCCGCATTCGATGGGCAAACAAGCAAATGCATGGGCTACTTAGGTGGGGCCTGCCATCATGTTTATATAAAATCCACGCTAACCACTAAGTGTGTCACCTCATGTTTGGTCAAGGGCCCAAAAATACCCTCATCCTTAGTTCCAATAGACCACATGATGGGAAACATTGTAAAGGCTAAAATCTCTCTCCAAACTATTTCCCTTGGTAAGGCTCACTTAAAATACGAATGGGCTTGATTTTCAGGCCCTAGGCCTAAATTTTGGTGATGCATCTAATGGTTAGAATAGATTTCATATAATCATCACAATTAGCCATGTTAGTGCCTCGATTTTGTCAATGATGTGAGCTAGAGTCTTTTGAGTCGGTTGAGCCTTCATAGGAAGGCATTGAAATCCGAAGACTTAAAAACGTAAAGCATCAAGGCCGAAGATAACAAGTAAATCATAAGGTGCCTTAGTAAACCTAGCCCTAAAATACCTTAAGTACCAAAACAACCAATCTTTAAATGATTCTCTAAATGGGTAAACATTTAATTCATCTAAACCAAGCCTTAGACCCTTTAATGAACATGTTAAGTTTGCCTTTAAAGTGGTTTGAATCTATTGTTAAAAAGATAATCAAAATAGTGGACTTTTGATTGTTGTCGATCGAAGTTCAATCGATCAATGGCCCTGGTCAATCGGTCGATGGACTTATCCTGAACGATTGACGCCAGCCGAAATCGTCCAACAAGCTTATGCCTGGAATTCATTTTGTTCGATCAATCGATGGCACTCAAAAGTGTCCAGCATTTAAAAAAAAAAATTATTATTGAAAATCTATTTTGCTCTATTGATCGATTGAAAGTGCCATTTTCTGCCTGTTTTATAACTATTGGAACTTGACTTATTTAAATATGGCATTTGGACCTTGAGCATTGTAAGGAGTTTTTGGTAGATTTGAAGCCTAGGTATGTTCTCACTTATATAACCTAATCATATCCTCTAGTAACTTGAGTTCATGACATCCACTTTGTGATTCACTACTTGGTATGAGCATTCCAAGCTCAAGTTGATGGTGGGCATAATTTCTTAGATTCTCTAGTGTTTAGACTTCAGACTCATAGGTAAATCATTGTCTAAACATCCTAGAATCCTCAATTAAATGAATTCTCTCTTTGGAAATGACTAAGCCTTATTTGTAAGAGATTCTCCACTACCCCATCCTCTCATTACTTTGGTCACCTTATTGGAGAATCAAATGTAAGATGATTGATCATAAGAGCTTAAGTATCTACATTAATGATCAAGAGATCAAATGAAAAACTGATTCAAGTATAAGAGAGCATTTAAAAAAAGCATCTCAAGAAGTTCCATCAACGGAGCTCAATCTGACAAATAAGGTTATCATTTTTAGAGTCCACATACCCTTTCCATATGTAGGATTGAGTATATATTTTGTGAACCAAACTCGCATAAGTTCTTATGTAGGGCTGTATCACCACCAATACAGGTGAGTAAGTGTGTAAGTTCTTGTATAGGCCTTCGATGGGAGTGTATGTATGTAAGACCTTGTGTAGGCATTCGGCGGGAGTATATGCTTGTAAATATTAGGTGTGCATTTATTGAAAACTTCTAAGATAGTGAAATTAGTTCAGGTGATGATTAAACAAAAAATTAAACAATTTATAAATATTCTTGTTAAATGTGTATATGAAGATATGACATGATGCATGCTCTTTCCAAACAACAATCCATTTCAAGCAACTTTAATGCTTATTTCACATATGTCAATACTTCCTCACAGGCAACATAATGCCAAATCGCAAGTCCTATATAATGCAATGCGGTGAATGCACATGTTAGTTGAGTAGTTATTAGGTTTCATTCATCTAGTATATTGGAAAAACCAGGGTACTCTCATTTTATCGTGGTCTCAATTGAATCATTAAGTTCGGGGCGGTCGAAGAGGCTCCTTACCTGTGTCTCTTAATTTGTATTCAGGTTTACCACCTAAACGATAACTCCCCAATCAATGTAAGCTAACACTAGCCCGACCAACTAGCCCGACCAATCACTAAAGACCTATATGGCACAGCCTAGACTCACAGGGTAAGGTGGCTCATCGACGGGTGGAGGGCGCCCACAAATAATATAAGAGTCATCACCCAAACACAAATGTGGAGCGATCACAATATCATTATAATTGGATGCACTAGGCTCATAGCCTTCTTGAATGCTCATTGGTCACTATGGGGAGGTTCGTCACCCCAGCGTTGGCCAATAACTTGGATACATCGTCTCATACTACCATGCTGGCTTATGAGTCTTCTGGATCGTACCACTAATGGTTAAAAATAAACTCATTCAATGGTAACGGGATATCCTAGATTCTATTCAGAGTTATCGTACATTATGAACACACATGGTCAGTCAATTATTAGGCTAATTTGATTGACTTGCAGAACTCCGGTGTAACCGGCATTGGGTGCAAGCATCCCATGTAGTCCCGTTACTGTATGTTGTCTGTGTTTGACCTGAGTCGATCGAAAAATCCTAGGGTGGCTGACCTAATGCGGGCCACCTCTTAGTTCTAGTGGTTAGTCGACTGTCTGAACATTGTAAGCAATCCTAAATATCGTTACGGACTAAACAATTTGTCATGTAGTCATAGCGAGATTTTATATGAAGCGCGGATTCAATGACACATCCACTTAGGCATTTCATCAAACGTATGAGCATAAGTGGAACAATATATTCACTTGGGCATTTCATCAAACATATGATCATCAATAGAGCAATATGTTCACTTAGGCACATATGAATATCAATAAAACAACACATTCAATCACTTAGGCATTTCATCAAACATGTAAGCATTCACAAACAACTAATAACACATGTTGCAATCAAATTAGAAATATAGATATATTAGTAATCAACAAGTCATTCACAATAAGATATCATTAACTGAGACCTCAAGGGTCGATAAATGGAAATTTAGGCATAATGGTCTACACCTTAAGAGGGGATTTCTAATCTTTGATCTCATAGGGTTAGGTTTTTGGAGAAAATCACAAATTCTTAATGTAAAGCAAGGAAGTATCATTAATCACAAGTAAAGTAGGTATAAGTTACGAAATCAAAGGGTTAACTGCAAGTCTTACCTCCAGTTGTAAGTGGCGGTAGATTAAGTGAATGATTCAGTAAGCTAAATGGTTTAATCGATGAGATATTAACCCCTACGCATCAAGATCTTTCCCTTTCTTTCACACTAACTCTCTTCCTCTTTCTCTCTTCTTCTCTTTCTCTATTCCTTTATCTCCTTTTCTCATAAGGCATGAAATTCGCATGGGAATAAAGGAGGCACCCAAATGCCCTATTTATAGCACCAGGTTTTGTGCAAATGGCCTTAAGTGCTGGGTTTTTACTATACTAGCCTTATGAGAGTGTGTTTCTACCCTTTTGGGGCCCTTACGAGACGATACCCACCGTAGGATAGTTGGCTCTAGTGATGATTTATGCATAGGAACAATCAGCCCGTCATTTAAATGCGTTGATCGACATGTATGATTAGAAGTCAATTCGACGGTCACTGACCATCGATTGGGCCCGTGACTATACGGATCTGTGTAGGACATTACTCTAAGTTGTTGCCCTAAATTTGGTCAAAATTTAATGGCCCTAAAGCCACAACTTCGGCAAAGACCGTACACAGGCTACTAACTAAAATTCTGGATTTATTCCAGGAATATTCATACATCCCATGCACCTACCTTGCAAGTCCAATTTGAGTTATTCAAGACACTATCTTAAATCAACATCCGCGATGGACGTTAAGCCCTATAAGACGGTCGTTATTTTATAGTTTCGAGTCTAGCAGACCCCTAACATGCGATCTAGATCTAATCTAGTGAATCTGGGCATTTTCGAAATAAATTGGGCAGTGAGGTTTCTTGTGAGCAATGATTAGGGTTTGGATTAGATGATTTCATAGTGCGGCCTATTTGTAATTAGCGGAAACAATGATTCGACTCTAATCACGATAATTAATAACCATTATTCAACTATATTTGAAACTACCTAATTTAGTAAAATATACTAAAATAGAAAATTTTAATTTAATCATATAGGATTATTCCTAGTATGATTAGAAGAAATTTCTAAGAAGATATCGAGTATAAAAACTCTAAGATGAAAAAGATACGAACGGCCCATCAACAAGGTGTAGTTACAGAAATTTTTTAGTTTCAATAAGTCTATTTCATATAATATTTTTGGCACTTTTAGTTACTAGATTTTTTTATATTTTTTTTAATAGTTCATCATCAAGTCCAATTTAGCCTCACCAAATTTCATTATATTTCGAGTTCTGAAAAAATTCTAAAAAATCTTTAAGTATCGGTTGCCTGAAATCAAGATTTTTGGTATAGTTTCCAAAATGCCCTAAAATTAACCTTCTTTACATATTATTTTTATTTATTATTTATTTTTATATGAAACTAGACTCATTAATCTTCAATATGGCTTTTGAATCACTTTAATCAAAGTTATAAAACAAAATAAATCAATTTTTTAAGTCGGTGCACCGAACCTGTTAAAATCTAAAATGAAGAAAATTGTTGAACATGGGGGTGGCGGTGGCACCGCCACCTGTTGTCCATTTTTGGCGGTGGCACCACCGGGGACTGTTTAAAATCCCATTTTGTGGCCTTTGCACAGCTGGATTGGTGGTGACACCACCGGGGTCGGTCCCTACTCTTTAAAGTTTAAACTTCCACTCTTTCGAGCAGTTTTGGTGGATCCCACATCACTCATTTTGGTCTCAAACACGTACGAGTGCATACATGGACATGCATTCAAATCGATAAATCAAATGTGACGCCCAAAGACGTCCATATCCAAGTTAGTAAAAATCTGAGACGTTACATTTTTATTTATGCTTATGAATTGAATTAGTAAATATAAATGTGTGAATAAATTGAATGCTTAGTGTTTAACTTAATTGCACACACTTGATATATCAATATCTCACCCATAGACTAGTAGCTCAATTAATTGATTTTTTTTTTTTTTTTGTAGTATATGAGAATTGGACCTTTATCTCTTAATTGTATTTTGTTGGTAAATTCATTTAATTAAGCAAAGAATTTTAAGTGGTTCTATTTACCCCCTTTAGGAATTAGCTGTAATTCTAAGCTCTATTGAGCTTCCGCATGCCATGGTAGATAATCCATGCAATTTTAAGTCATGTAACAATTAAATGTGAATCTCCTAACTATTTTTACATGGCCCACCTATTCAAACTGTACTGAAATTATTTAAAAAATAGACACTACACTTGATTTTGATGGGGCCCGCTGTGATGTTTATGTAAGATCCACAATGACCATTAGATATTTAGTCTTGTATTAGGCATAAATACAAAATATTATGCTAACTTGTGATTCTAGTGGACCACACCAAAAGAAATAGTTGGAAGAGAGATGTCCAGCCTTGATTTTTGTAGTACCCACCATGATAATTATATGAAATCTAATTCAACAATTAGATTCCACATAAAAATTTAGGCATTGTCTAAAAATCATACTTATTCATGATTCAAGTGGCGCGCACTCGTGGAAAAAGTTTGGAGGATAAGCATCCACCTGTATACTCTTCAATCATGTGGTTCACCTAAAAAATGGAGCCACCAACCTATTGACTTGCACAAGCAAAGTGACAAAAGCTAGTGGAATGATACAATATTAATGAGTAACCTTTGCAAAAACCTTTTTGAAAATGGTACCTCAATGTAAAATACATATGAATTAGGTAAAAAACCATACTGTTTCAGAGTATCAAATAAACTACCCATTTATTTCGAAAAATTTTCCTATGTAAACTTCACTTTTAGCTGAGCAACCTACCTAAGCTTCCAAAACTTTACTTTTCATTTCTATGCCTTGGAGCCATTTTTGGACAAAAATATCATTGCTATACAAAAAATTCATCTTTGTGTCTTTGTATTTCTTTCTGAAATCATCTCGTCTATTCGTATTTCTTCCTAAAAATGTTTCTTTGTTTTTCTTCCTAAAATCTTCACTTCGTTTTCTTCATTACTTCAAACTAGTTACATTGAAGAGTGATTTGATTTGGGATTTGAAGAGAGATTTGAAAGGATAGAAGAAGAAGATGGTGCCTCCATCTAAGAAGCCACGTATTGCAGGTATAATCATTTTGGTGAATTTTCACCAGTACACGGTCAATATTCACCATGTACTTGGTCAATATTCACCCTATACTCGGTCAATTTTCACTTGTACTCATTCAATATTTACTTGTACTCGGTGAATTTTTAGTTGTACTCGATCAATTTTCACCTATAATCTGTCAATTTTCACATGTACTCAGTGAATCCTATACTCGATGAATTTTCACCGGTACTCAATCAATTTTCACATGTACTTAGTGAATTTTTACCTATACTCGATGAATTTTCACATGTACTCGGTCAATTTTCACTTATACTCGGTAAATTTTCACCTGTGAAAAAGTGACGGTTGAAAACCGCTTCAACACCTATAATTAATGAATTTACGATGGTTAAAAACCATCTCAACACCTATACTCAGTGAATTTACAATGGTTAAATATCGTCTCAATACATGTACTTGGTGAATTTTCACCTGTAATCATTCAATTTTTACCTCTACTCAATGAATCTTATACTCGAAGAATTTTCACCTATACTCAATCAAATTTCACATATACTTAATGAAATTTCACTTGTACTTGGTAAATTTTCACATGTACTTGGTCAATTTAAACCTATACTTCGTGAATTGTCACCTATGAAAAAATGACGGTTGAAAACCATCTCAACACTCAACACTTGCACTGTGAATATACTCAGGTGATTTTTCCCGTATTCGGTGAGATTTCACTTGTATCAACAATTGCACTTAGTGAATTTTTACCTGTACTCGGTCAATTTTCATGTACTTGGTAAAGTTTCACCTGAAAAAGAACGACGATTGAAAAGAGTCTCAAATCTCAATTACCAACGGCATTTACCTGTACTCGGTTAATTTTCTTCAGTGAATTTTCACCTATACTTGGTCAATTCCTCTATACTCAATCAAATCCTCTGTACTTGGTTAATTTCACCGAGACAGTGATATTCACAGATAAGTTTTTTAATTTCATTACAAAAAAACATGTTCATTATACATTCTTACCTCACACAACCATTGTTCCAATGAAACATGAGTTCAAAAAGAAGAAAAAGAGTGCGATGAAGTGAAAAATGATTTCAAAATAGAAAACTATAATGCGACCGATTTGAAGTAATGAACAAAACCTTGAGAAAAAATTACATATGTAAAATGTCAATCAAGAAGAAAAATGAAGAGAAGATGGGTTTTTGGATTTTTTTGATATAACCGAATGAAAGAACTATAACCCGAAAAATAAAAATATTTTTGTTAAAATAAAGCTAATCCACATCACAGGCATTTAGAAATGGAAAATAAAGTTTAGAAGGTTCAGTTAAGCTGACAAATCAAAAGTAAAACTACAAATAGAAATTTCTCGTTTATTGGAAAGTGCCAGGGGCTGTGTGGAACCCACGGAAATGTCCATAACAAATGATCTACCCCGTCCATCTGTTTTTAAATACCACAACAGGGCAGGAGTCTGTTTTTAAATACCACAACAGGGCAGGAGTCTAAAAATATGGCATATCTGAAACTCAAGTAGGCTATCCCAAACGAAATAGTGGGAGCAAAAACATCAACTGTTGAAACCTTCCTGGCACTGACCATGGCGTTTATGTGCCTTCCAAACCCTAGAGTTATTACACTCAGATATACTGTAGGTACAAATATCATCTGGATATAAATCGGATTGCGTACGGAGTTGCTCAGGGCGCTCTTATCATACTGAGTAAACTCTATTAGCCCCACCGTGAATGTATCTGGTCTATCCATGCCGTCCATCCGTTTTTTCATCTTATTTTCGGGGTTGAGAACAAAATTTAAGCATACTCAAAGATAAAGTGCACCATACCATAGGAAATAGTGGGGATAATGATTTCCACCGTTGAAACCTTTCTAGGCCCCACAGTGATGTTTATTTCTCATCCAACGTGTTCATAAGATCACACAGATATGGATGAAGGGAAAACACAAATACAAGCTTGATCCAAAACTTCTGTGGCCCCCAAGAAATTTTCAATGGTAGATGTTCAATTCACACTGTTTCCTGTGGTGTGGTCCACTTGATGTTTGGATATACTTAATTTCTAAGATCAAGTCTTAAAATTATCTGATAAAATGGATGGACGGAGTGGATAAAATATATAAATCACGGTGGACCCCACAGAGTTTACTCAGTACGCAGTCCGCTTCCGCCCGGAGTCGGTGGCAGTCGGCTTCCCATTTATTTAGGGCGCGGCTTCTGCATACCCGAATCTACCGAGGTCGGTGGATCCCTTACTGGGGGGCCACCGCGATGCATGTGCCTTACATCCATGCCGTCCATCCATTTGGACGGCTCATTTTAGTTCATGTTAACAAAGACGAAGTAGATCCAAATCTTAGGTGAAACAGTGGTGATTGAACACCCACCATTAAAAGTTTCTTAGAAGCCGCTCGAATGTTCAATTACCACTATTTACTGTGGTGTGGTCCACCGGATATCTGGATCTGCTTTATTTTTGGATCATGCCCCCGAATGAACTGTCCAAATAGATGGACAGCATGGATATACGGCATATCACAGTGGGCCCACAGTTACGGATATCCACCGAAGCCATGCCATTTATTCAAGAATCTTGGACATGTGACCAAAGTCTCAAATGGTATACTTGGAAACTGACCATCTAACTCACTGTCTCCACCTAAAGCACGTGGTGGAACATGGCCAAGACATGTGGTGATGGAACTTTCCAAGTGCTTGGTTGGTACATTTTTTTACTTTTAGGTTGGATCCTCTACAATCATCTGTACAATGAGCTTTCCATCCAACTCCTATTCTTATTGCCTATCTTGATGTTGTCATGATATCCAATCTGTCCTTAAGGGTCTGCCCACTGTGAAATTGGAACCCATTTAAAAATCCAGCCAATCTGATCATCATATGGGCCACTATATGAATCTGGGATTTTAGGTCGTTGTCCATTGTTTTTTATGGTGTTGTCCGTGCAATTATTTTTATGTCATTCAACATGTGTGTCAGGTGAAGCCACTAAGATAATGAAACTTTCAAAATAAGACTTATTCAGTCATGATGATGACGGGCTCCAACTAAGAAAATAATAGACAACCACTCAAAAATCTCCAAATTCATCTGTTGGCTTAACCGATGCTTGGAATGGTTTGATTTTGGGGTGGCCAACTTTCATAGTTGGGATACCCTTCTAGACGTGTTTGATGCCTTGGATTCACCTCAGTCGTCCTCAGAAGGTTTGTAGATAAACTTTTTTTCTCATTTCACTATATATCAAGGAAGTGAATTCGGTGCAGCCCCCCGCCTCACTAACCACCGTGCGGCCCTGGCGATAGAGCCCACCGTATATTTTGTATATCTGTCCCCTTAATCTATTTTTTCAGCTCATTTTACATTATCATGAGCCCAAAGATGAAGTAGATTGAAATATCAGGTAGACCTATAATAAGAAACAGTGGTATTTGAATACCTAACATTAAAAACTTCTTAGGATCACAATAATGTTTATTTTCCATCCAACTTGTAGATAAAGCCACGCATACATAGATAAAGATGAAAAACAAATATCAGTTAGATTCAAAACTTTTGTAACCTTAAAAATGTTTTTTTAAAAAGTTTTAATAGCCAATCACCACTACTTTTGAGTACCGTGAGATTTAGATCTACTTCATTTTTTGAATTATGCCTTAAAATAAGTTGAAAAAATGGACGGTAGCGTGTATAGACAAAATATACATCAAAGTAGACCCGCGATCAGGGCTGCACCATGTTGGGTGAGGCAGGGGCTGCACCTGATCGACTCCGGGTTATGGACCCAAGAATCTACCGGCTAATGTCTTATCAACTTACCTATCATGTGATGCCAGGCAACTGCACATGCAGAACTCACTTTGGGCCTGTTCAGTGCAATGGATTTAACCCAAGAATCTACCGTTCAATGTCTTATCAACTTACCTATGATCTGATGCCAGGCAACTGCACATGCAGAGCTCACTTTTGGCCTGTTTAGTGCAATGGATTCAACCAAGTTAGAATTCGTGTACAACTTTGTGTTTGTTTACGAGAACCGACAGGTGAGTTATGCCTCGATTGTCGTGTGAATGGATAATTGAGCATAACGAGGATCTTACTAAGATTCAGAAAAATCTGATGCAAGATGTGTCGGAAGCTTTGATGTTTGAACCCTGTACTTTCCTATCTAATAGCCTGTCAAACAACTATTTACACTAAAAGCTTAAGCTGTGTTGTATCAATGTATATCAAGGAACTTTATCACTGTCATTTCCAAATTTGATTGTGTGTAAGGCGACGGAACAGAGTGAGATGCTCGCCCATCTTCTCCATTTTTGTAAGCCAAGATGGAAGAAAGGTTGGTGTCTACATAAATGAAGGAGATTTGCTATTGGTAATGGTAGATCACTATCGGCCTGAGAATGGCAAGCAACGCACATTGATCGTTGCTCATTTTCAAAGGGATTTTTTGGCTAGAGAGTGGATGTGCTTGAGGGTAGAACATTCCAACCTCCCAGGAGACAGTTTTCTGATATGCTACAGCCTAACAGAGAGTCGGATCCGTAGATTTACACTGCTGTATTGCCCATAACCGTTGATTTATTATGTCATTGTGTCTGATTTCTGTTGCCTTGACATTGTCTCATGCATGTTGAATTTAGTTGCCGGATTGCCTGTTTTTGGTTGATTTTCATTGCTGGATTGTATGATTTTCATTGATTTATATGGCTGGAAAAACTATTTTTTGGGGATTTCCGTTGTCGGGATGTCTAATTTTTGTTGATCTCATTTGTGACCATAGTCGCGATGGAAACGGCGGTATTTGTGTTTGTCTCATTGGCCGGCCTCTGTCTTCATGCAACTCGGCTAATGCAGTAGCCTCTAATCTCAGATGTCGAGTAGAATTTGCTCCGGAAATGTGTTGAGAGGAGTATACAAGCTGAACTTGCTCTCGGGTCTTTTACTCAGCCTCCTATCTTGGGAGGCATTATCGTCCAACCTCCTTTTGTTCGCATGTTGTGGTATTTCATGTCTCCGCCTCTTCCCTTTAGATGAGGGCTTGGAGGTCTGGTTGCTTTTACGCGAGCCGAAGAATTCCTCAGCGTTTGTGTATTTCTGTGCTCGACTGATGAGTTCGCTGAGAGTGGATGGTGGATTCTTTCCTATCGAGAATAAGAACCTTCCCTCCTTAAGCTTGCTGATCATTGCAGACAGCGCCATCTTGTTAGAGTATTCATCTACTTGCAGGGCCTCCTCATTGAAGTGAGAAATGCAGTCTTTCAATGACTCTCCGCTTTTTTGCTTGAGGGTAAGCAAGTGGGTTGATAGCTTCCGACTCTTCTTGCCGACGATAAATTGAGTTAGGAATGATCTACTGAGCTCGGCGAAGGTGCTGATTGACTTCGTCTTAAGCTGTCGATACCAATTCCCGGCTGCCCTAGTGAGAGTTATCGAGAAAGCTCGGCACATCATCGCCTTCGAGACGAATTGAATCTGCATCCACGAGCGGTAAGACTCCTGTAACGCCCTGAAATTCGGGGGTCGAGCATAACTCAGCTCCCGAGTTCCAAAACATCACTTATGCAACATAATTAATGAATGATGTATGTTGACTGTATTAGCACATAAACATGGGATAGATTAAGCCAAAACGCAGATATGATTCAGGGATAAGTGAATAAAGCAAGCGGAAGACTTATAGTAAAATATGTGTACAAGTGTAAGTCCCTGAATCATATCTGCGTTTTGGCTTAATCTATCCCATGTTTATGTGCTAATACAGTCAACATACATCATTCATTAATTATGTTGCATAAGTGATGTTTTGGAACTCGGGAGCTGAGTTATGCTCGACCCCCGAATTTCAGGGCGTTACAAGTTGGTATCAGAGCATGATCTGGATTAAACCGGACCTGGGTTATGGTCACACACCGCACGTTGTCGCCACTATAGTGTATTTGGGTGCGGGTCTATCATCGCTTTGTGTTTGTGCTCCGTAGTTTCTATCGGCGAAAGTTTCTTGAAAACCTTTACCGAGATCGAGTCTGTACTCTTACCTGATCACACACAGCGACCCGAAATCTTTCCTAGACCTTCTCTTACTGAGTGTAGACGGTCTATCTTCCCTTTTTTCATCTTTAAACCTTCCAGAAATCGCTGTTTGAATCAGATTTCTGTCAGAATGACCCGATAGGCTTCAAACTACACAAGGGGCCAATCGGGGCATTTTCTGTGGGACCCAGGGGGGGAACCACATCATTTGGACCAAGGAGGACCAGGAGGATCTCGCCAAATCGGCGAGGCATCGCCGATATGTCCAGAGACCGGCGATGCCATCGCCGGTTCGGCGAGGGATCGCCGGTCGACGGGCCAGGCGGGCCGGGCTGACGCGGGCCGATCGTCCCTAGGCTCAATGTGGCCCACCCCTCCACGGTTTTCATTTTAAAACCCTTCATTTCATCTATTTCCTTCACAACACCCACCTCCAAGCTTTCCTTTTCTTCCAAAACCTCTCCAAACTCTCTCAAATCTCTCCCAAATCTTCATCTTCCTTCCATTTTCGTGCAAAACCCATCACCCCATTCTCAAATCTTCTATTCCATTGCTGATTTCTCCATCTTTCCCTCTCATTTGAGCCCTTTCATTTCCTTTTTTGGCTCATAGTTGTGTGGAAGCTTCACCATCTTCCTATTTCTCTCTTTCTCTCATTTCTCATGGCCCTCTTTGAGATTGTGACGGCCATCTTTTCCATTTCTTCCCTTCTTTCCTTGATGGGGAAGAAGAGAGTGCCCATGGATGAAGCCGGGCTGAGCCGCCCAACCCGTGCACGGAGGCCGAGAGGTGCTGCCGCTAGCACGTCCGCCACGCGCGAGTTCCAGACGAAGCGGGACCTCGATCCTCGAGCTCCTGTCAGTAGGACCTTGTTGGCGGAATTGTCGCATGGAGTCTATGAGGGGCGTAGAGTCCTTTTTTAGGCTCATGTTGATCCGCGGCTCTTTGGAGAGTTCTTTTTGTTGGAGCGCCTAGAAGGGGCCGGTTGGGGTCCCTTGTTCGAAGGCGAGTATCGCGCGAATGCTAGCACTGTTCGGGCCTTCTATGCCAACATTCTGGAGCCTTCGCTGGATCCTCTGCAGTTCAAGATTCCCTGTGGTAGCGGTCGAGTTGGAATTGTCAATGTTGCTTTGATATCCCGACTCTTGAAGGTGCCACTTGGGGAAGTGCATGCCAGCGAGAAGAATGTGGACAGTGTGCGCGAGAGGGATCGTCGCACCCGATCCTTGTGTGGTCGTCTGGTTGAATGGCAGCCGAATAGGAGTCTTCTGGCTTCTTTCATGACGGACGACTTCCGTTTGCTTCACCACATCTTTACGTTCAATGTATATCCAAGGTGGAGCAATCGCAGCGAGTGTATGCGCCTGATGGTTGATTTTCTATATCAGGTGGGGCAGGATGCGAAGTTGTGTGTGCCGATGTACGTCCTGCGTCAGATTATTCTCATCGCTCGTTCGAGTAGACGGACCGAGTCTCTTCCCTTTGGCCGCCTCATTTGCAAGATCGCACATGAGTTTGGCTATAGGCTTGGAGCTGAGAAGCCGGTCCCTGTTCGCCATATCAACTTGAGGACCCTTAAGCCGATGGAGGTTGGTTCTGGTCGGTTGCCTCCGAGGGTGAGGCCGGGTCTGAGAGTGGTGATGATGAGAGTTATGCAAGGCGGTGCGGAGTCTAGGGAAGAAGCGAGCAAGACGAGGAAGAGATTGAGGCACGAGATTCGAGTGATCGCTCTCCTCCCGTGGTGCCAGAGCAGGGCAGAGCAAGTTGCCAGAGATGCCCGTCTTACACGGCTTGAAGAAGGGCAAGCTGCTTTACGCCAGGAGATGGTTGATCTTCGAGGCTTGGTTAAGCACAAGTTTAAGAAGATGTCCCGGACTTTGAAGTCTATCCTGTGTTGCTTGCAGGATAAGGGTGCTCCGCCTCCATCTCCTGATTCCGACGAGTAGCTGTCGTCGTGGCCGTCTTTGCTTTGTTGTGTTTTTCTTTCCGTGTGTAGTCGTTGTTGGCTTGTAGTTGGAGTTGTTGTAGTGTTGTAGTTGTTAGTGGTTGTAGTTGTTGTGGTTGTTTGAAGTGTTAGATGTTGTTGTTTTCATGCTTTCCTAGTCGTGATTCATGTATTGCTGCACTACTTGTATTGCGACGATTTTGGTTAATGGAATGCATGTTGTTTGTTTTTGGAGTTGTGCTGTGTTGTTGTTGTGTGGATGGATTATGTGACTTAGAATCTGACAGGTTGCATCCTTTGATTTAATGTAGGGATGCCTCCTAAGGGTTCGAAGACTTCGGCCCGTCTTTCTCTGATTGAGTCGCTTGTTGGGGTTCCTCCTGAGCGATAGCCAGTCAGATCCACAGGCGGGTCCATCTCGGGCCGGTGTTGGGTCGACACCTATGGCTCCTCCAGTCACAGCCTCGGTTAGTGAGCCGAGCCTTGCTCCTTCTTCTGCTTCACCTGTTGATAGGTGTTGATGCAGTAATAGCAGATTCAGCAGCAGCAGCACCAGCAGTAGCAGCAGCAGCAGCAGGAGTTCCTCTCCTCCATGGCTGGCATCTTTGATATCCCTAAGGGGCGACTCCACCTGTTTCACCTATGCCTCCATCTGGGAGTGCCAGTGCAAGTGTCAGTGCCAGCGGCACATTCGAACGATTCCAGCACTTGAGACCTCCTACTTTTGCGGGTTCTCATGGACCCGAGGAGGCCGAGTATTGGATTGACCGCATCTCCAAGATGCTGAGACCGTTGCACTGCTCTGAGGTCGAGCAGGTTGAGCTTGCCACCTTCATGTTTGAGAAGGAGGCCGGTTTGTGGTGGGACAGTGTGCTTCGCTGTCGAGGAGGACTTCGTGTGGTCGTGGCGGGCGTTTGAGGCGCGCTTCCACGAGAAGTATTTCCGGTCGTAACGACATGAGAAGGAGAGTGAGTTCCTTCGCCTCCGCCAGGAGGGTTATCGGTTACGGAGTATGAGAACCGGTTACTGAGTTGGGGCGGTATGTTCCTTTGATCTGGGCGATCAACCGATGAGGATGCGGCATTTTTCGAGGGCTTGAGACCTGATATTCATCGAAGATTTGCTGTGGCAGCATTTCTTCATATGCGGAGCTAGTGAGCATGTCCTTACGAGCAGAGCAGACGGAGATAGAGCGTCCCGCATGCGAGCACCGATGCCTCCTAGGCCGAGACCGGATTTCCAGTGGTGCACCTTTCCTTGGCAAGAGGCCGCGTGTTGATTCTCCTCCGAGGCGTTCGGCGCCGCCCGCTCATGAGAGCTGATCTGAGATGTTCTTATTGTGGGAAGGTTGGGCACTTGGACCGTTTCGCTTTCCCGTATGCGAGCAGGTGGTTTTACTCCACCGCAGAGGGTTAGCCGTCCGATGCCTCCGGTTATTTCTCCTCCTCCTCTTCGATCAGCGCCAGCTCATCCATCCTTCAGACCTGTAGTTCCTGGTTTCAGGCCACCTCAGCGGCCCATGGTTCCTCCGCCGAATCGTCAGCAGCAGGCTCGTGTTCATGCGCTTTCAGCTGAAGCGCCTATGTCTGACTTGGTGCCGAGGTCCTTTGAGGTGACAGCGCATATTGAAGGTATTCCCGTTTCTGTGCTAGTGGATACAGGGTCCACTACTTCTCTTATTTCTTATGCGGCAGTTAGGCGTTTGGGTTTGAGATCTGTTCCTATGCGTGGAGTGACGCTTACTACCGCTACGGGGATGTCCTCTGCCTTGGGCAAGCATTGTATGGATTGTTTGGTCGATCTGGGAAGTGGATCGATCCGTGTTGATTTGCTAGTCGCACCGCTTTATCACTACGATGTTATTATGGGTATGGATTGGCTCACGAGGATGCGAGCTGAGATTGATTGTGAAGCGAGATCAGTGACGATCCATGGACCTGAGGGCGAGACTGTTACTTTCCCGGTTCAGGTCAGTTACCCTATTCGTATTGATTTTTATTCTTCTCTGTTGGAGAGTTCGGCCGAGTCGGCGTTGGTTAGTACGCCGGTAGTTCAGGAGTTTGAAGATGTGTTTGAGTCGATTCCTGGATTACCTCCTCAGCGTGAGATTGATTTTGCTATCGATCTTATGCCTGGTGCGGTGCCCATTTCTACCCACCTATCGGATGCCTCCGAGTGAAATGGAGGAGTTGAGGAAGCAAATAGATGGTTTGCTAGAATTGGGTTTTATTTGGCCCAGTGTGTCTCCTTGGGGAGCGCCTGTTTTGTTTGTGAAGAAGAAGGATGGTTCCTTGCGATTGTGTATTGATTATCGCAGGTTGAATTTGGTAACTGTGAAGAATAAGTACCCCTTGCCCAGGATTGATGATCTGTTTGATCAGTTGAAGGGGGCACGGTACTTCTCGAAGGTTGATCTGCAGTCAGGGTATCATCAGTTGCGCATCAAGAATGGAGACGTGCAGAAGACCGCTTTCAGGACCAGCTTCGGTCATTATGAGTTCCTTGTGATGTCGTTCGGTCGTAAAACGCACCGCCGTGTTCATGGATCGATGAACAGGGTGTTTCGCCGTATCTGTTTCGATTCATCATTGTATTTATCGATGACATCTTGATTTATTCGGCGAGCGGCGAGCACGAGGAGCACTTAAGAGCGGTTTTGGATACTCTTAGGAGGAATCGCTTTTTCGCAGTTCAAGAAGTGTGATTTCGGAAAGAGGAAGTCAAGTTCTGGGACATGTGGTGTCCAAGGAAGGTATAGCCGTCGACCTTGCCAAGGTAGGTGCAGGACTGGAAGTAGGCTGGTTCAGTCACTGAGGTAAGGAGCTTTCTGGGTCTTGCAGGCTATTATTGACGCTTCATTCAAGACTTCTTGAAGATTGTCAGACCGTTATCACAGCTGACACGGAAAGATTTGAAGTTTGCCTGGAATGAGAAGGCGGAGTTAGCTTTTCAGGAGTTGAAGGACAAGTTGACGTCCACCCCTGTGCTAGTATAGCCAGAGCAAGGGGCTAAATATATTATATATACTGATGCCTCTCGCGTTGGTCTGGGTTGTGTCCTTATGTAGAAGGACAGGGTGATTACCTATGCTTCGCGTCAGTTGAGGAAACACGAAGAGAATTACCCTATGCACGACCTGGAGTTAGCAGCTATCATTTTCGCATTAAAGCTTTGGAGACATTACCTCTATGGTGAGGAGTTCGAGCTCTTTTGTGACCACAAGAGCCTTAAGTATATTTTCACGCAGCGTGACTTGAATATGAGGCAACACCGATGGATGAAAACATTGAAAGACTTTAAGTTCGATGTTTCTTACCATCCCGGTAAGGCCAACCTTGTGGCGATGCGTTGAGTCGCAAGAAGGCTTTGAAGTTTGCGCTCCGCCGATGATAGCAGAGTGGGAGATGTTGGAGTTCGTGCGCGATTTTGAGCGAAGCTTACGGTGGTTGAGCCGTATGAGGTTATCGCACACATTCGTGTACGGCCTATCGACGAGAGGATCGTTGCAGCTCGGCAGATGATGAGCTTTTGGTGAAGATGAGGCGGCGGGTTGGTACAGATGAGAACTCCGACTGTAGTGTTATTTATGATTGGTGCCTATGCTTTCGTTTCCGGTTATGTGTTCCTGACATCCTTGACTTGAGACATGAGGTTCTCGAGTTAGCTCATAGTTCTAAACTTGCGATGCATCCAGGTAGCACGAAGATGTATCAGAATATGAAGAGGTCTTATTGGTGGGACAATTTGAAGGTCCAGATTGCTGAATTTGTTTCTCGTTGTCTCACGTGCCAGGTCAAGGCAGAGCATCGCCGACCTCTTGGGTTGTTGCAGCCCATGCCCATTGCTTAATGGAAGTTAGATTTCATCTCTATGGATTTTATTTCCGGGTTGCCGAGGACGAGAAAGGGATTTGACTCTATTTGGGTGATCGTCGATCGATTAACGAAGTCGGTGCATTTCTTACCGATCGAGTCACTTACTCGCAGACGAGTTGGCTAGGTTGTATATCAAGGAGATAGTGCGCCTGCATGGGTTCCCCTGGAGATTGTGTCCGATAGAGACACGCGTTTTACATCTATCTTCCGGACTCGTATCCAGGAAGCAATGGGTGTGAAATCGAAGTTCAGAACGCGTTTCATCCGCAAACAGATGGGCGACGGAGCGCGTGAATCAAGTCCTGGAGGATATGTTGCGAGCTTGTGTTTTGGATTTCAAAGACAGTTGGGATGATTGTCTTCGTATGCGAGTTCGCGTATAATAATAGTTTCAGGCGAGTATCGGCATGGCTCCCTTCGAGGCGTTGTATGGTCGCCGTGCAGAGCACCACATTGTTGGGCGTAAATTGGTGAGCGTAGTTTGCTTGGCCCGAAGTTGTGCAGGTGACTTCAGAGAAGGTTGACATCATTCGACGTCGACTTCTAGCAGCGCAGAGCAGGCAGAAGAGTTATGCTGATACGAGGCGTCGACCGCTTGAGTTTGTAGTGGGAGACCATGTGTTTCTGAAGGTCTCTCCTATGAAGGGAGTTCTGCGGTTCGGTAAGAAGGGGAAGATGACGCCGAGATTTATTGGTCCATTTCAAGTTCTGGATCGAGTGGGAGCGGTAGCTTACCGCCTTGCTTTGCCCACACCTCTTGCGGGCGTGCATAACGTATTTCATGTTTCTATGCTGAAGAAGTACGTTTCTGATCCTTCGCATATTATCAGTTGGGAGTAAGTGCAGTTAAGTAAGGATGCCACTTATGTACTGCGACAGACGCGTATTCTGGATAGAAAGGAGCAGGTGCTGCGTAGCAAGGTTATCCCTCTCGTGAAGGTGCTATGGACGCATCATGGTGTAGAAGAGGCTACTTGGGAATCTGAAGCTGAGGTCAAGAAGACCTACCCTCTGATCCTCGAGGATTATACGAAGGTATGAATTTCGAGGACGAAATTTTCTTTAAGGGGGGTAGATTGTAACGACCTTGGAAATTTTTGTGCTAATCTTTCCTCAAGTAGTTGTTTTTGGGGTAATTAGCGCTTTACTCGATTGCTTGTGAAATCCGCATCAATCACTTTAAATTGTATCTGCATGGCTCAAAACGTGTAGATTAGTGAGCGCTACGTTACTCTGAAATCTGGGATCCATCGCTAAATCCAGTTGTTCTGAGGAATTTTTGGAAGATCTGGATCGGACCTAGACCGCGCGTCGAAAGTCCGATGGCGATGATCTTAGGCTGTTGCGGTCACTGAGTTGGGCTTGGTCTTCACCTCAAAAATCAAGTCGATCTAATGTTCTGGGTCGATTTGGTTGAGCTCGGAGTGAAGAGTGTGAGAGCGGTTGGAATTTATTAAGCTTTTTATGAAATCTGAGTCGTGTCGCTTGCGCGACGCTTTTAAGCTATCTGACCATTGGATTCTGACCCAATTTCACCCTCTGATCAGGATAGTTGGCCCAGGCATATCCTAGTGCTTGTGGACCTGATCGAGTTTCCGTGACCGTTGAATTGAGTGTGGTCCGCCACGGCTGATCTGAAGAGCCGGTCGGTACGATACACTGACCTAGATCCATGGTCAGTGAGCTTAAGTCCGACCTTTCGTGGTTATAGGCCCACCAGAAGTGCTTCGTTGGATCGAGAAAGGCGTACTTTGGTTATAACCTAAGTATACCTTGACCCTGGGGTTATTTCCATCATTTTAAGGCCTATATATAGACCTTAAACCCTAGCTCTCATTTCCATACGAATTTTCTCTAACCCTAGCTTGGAAAGAGAGTGGAAAAGAGAGAGTTAGTGAGAGAGATTGGTTGGTGAATCATCTTGATTCTTCCTTGTTCTTCTTCACCTTTGAACCTTTACTTTGAATCGTTCCTCTGACGATTCTGAGTTCTTTTGGGGTAAGTTAACCTAACCCTAACCTGTGTTAGAGCTTAGACTAGACTTGGTGTTGTTGTATCTCATTTCTATCCTTATTTTAGGGTATTCTTGCGCCGTTGACGAAGACAACTCGTCTAAATCAGTTCGGCGGTTCTTTCTTTGCTTAAGGTGCGGACTTTAAGTGTATAGGTTATGGTTTTCAAGGCTTTCAATCCCAGTTAGTGATTTATTCTTGTTATGGATGAGATTTCACATGTCAAATGTTATGTTTACATTGCTTTCCTGATATGCATGTGCTATATTGAGATTTGTGTATTTTAAGTGTATTTATAAAGTACCGTATACGTACAAAATACGCACTTGTGTTTGCCATGATTATTGGTCATGTATGTATGCTAGATGCATGTATGACAACTCCTTGGGAAAAGGAATTGTCTAAGTGCACGTATTTCAACATGCGTCATGTATGTTGTTCCATGTATGCTAAGTGTTTGTAGAAATGCATGAATGATCTAAGTGTAACTGATTACACTAATTGTGGGCGTTGAGAAGTGATTCTCAATACTCCTATTGATGCGCATGATTTCCTTTATGCAAGTTACATTTCAAGTTATTTAAATTCAAACATTCCTATGCTTACATTTATATTAAGTTGATTATTCTTCAGATGTGTATGTAACATGATTTGAGTTGTTGATCCATTACTGTTTTACATTCCATATGAATATCTGTCGTAGTGTAGGATGTTTGGGACTATGCCTTAGTCCAGAAAATCGGTAATTGACCCTATGGTCGTGGTTGAGATTGCTTTCGCCACGTGAGACGCATTAGACGAACCCGAGTCGTATTAGAGTTGTCGGCAGTGGTTCGACCACGCGGAGTGTTTGCGCACTCCATGTCGTTCAATTCAACGTGCGCTCGTGCTAGTCGAGTTCGTCAAATAACCCGATTGTCCGATGTATGTTAACCATGTATGGACGCTACTGCTTGAATCTAGGGTACCGAACTTACCAGTGAAATCCTAATAACCATGGTACCTGATCCGCTAAGACTCATGAGCCGGACATGGTGGTATGGGACACCGTGGTCGAGCTGTCGGCCTACGCTGGGGTGACGAGCCTCCCCGTAGTGACCAATGAGCAACTAAACTCGTGAGCCGATTATGGTGGTATGGGACACTATATTCGTGCTGTCGGCCTACATTGATTGGTGACGAGCCCTTTGTAGTGACCTCGAGCATACCTGGATACCGCAAGGAGGTGACGAGCCGATCTGTGGTAGTAAAGGCATGAAAGGCGTGCATTGATTGGTGACGAGCCCTTTGCTACGACCTCAACTATATGATCGTATGCAATATCTAGGATTGACGACCCTAGTATGGATCACTGTTTGGATGGTGATATGAGGAAGGTATCTTAGCTTCCCAATCCTGTTGTGTGAAATGGACTAATAACAACTTGGTAATCATAACCATGCACCGCATTTGCATGTGCTTTGTAGATGTGGCGCACTTTGAGGCGATGTCATGCGTAACGTAAGATGAAGACGCTGAGGGTGTACGTGTGAGGGCACGCATCATATTGCATTCATACCTGCATTAATAAGAGTAATTAGGCTTTATTTAAGTGTTATGCTTTATCATTACTGTTTGATTGAACTGATAGCATGTTAACCAGTGCCTTATTGTTCTACTGAGTTGATCACTCACTCTCACGTTTCTGGGGCGGTGTTTCACACCCACCAGACTCTGTCTTAGGCCCTGATGTAGCAGATGTGGATGCGACGTCTGAGGCAGAGCGGGAGCTGGATGACGACGAGGCTGCCTTCTCCTATATGCAGTTTTCAGACGGGTTCTAGCGAGCCTCGGTCTGTTGCGCGGGATCTATGGGATTACTATTTTGGGAACTGAAATGATGTAACTTGTACTTATAATTTTGATAAATAACACTTTTACACGATCAGGGACTTACACTTGTACACATATTTTACTATAAGTCTTCCGCTTGCTTTATTCACTTATCCCTGAATCATATCTGCGTTTTGGCTTAATCTATCCCATGTTTATATGCTAATACAGTCAACATACATCATTCATTAATTATGTTGCATAAGTGATGTTTTGGAACTCGGGAGCTGAGTTATGCTCGACCCCCGAATTTCAGGGCGTTACAACTCCACATGTTCTATTGGATCCCCGGACCCTGAATACTGAGCAATGGGGGCATCCTAAACGTTGGAGGTATTTCTGCACTCATCACGTCACTGGTGAAGGGAGGTTCAATTTCTTCCATCATCGCTTTTATCGCGGTTAAGGCAGGGGTCTGTTGGTTTCGCTATAGAGTCTTGATCTGATTCCGAAGCTCGTCAAGCTGAGCTTCCCATGGATTTCGGTTTTCTGCCATGATTTCTTGAGGAACTTCAACCTCAGGCGTTCTGTCCCTTCTTCTCCTCTCCAACTCGTGGTGGAAGTCAGTCGGGGCTAGCGCTGAGGTCGCAGATATATAGGTTGGTGTTACATGCCGTATAGGATCCGAGGCTCGAGCAGACAAGTTTTGGGATGCTCTGGCCCGGGAGCTTACGAGCAGCGGCTCTTCCTCAGCTACCGAGGCCGCCTCTTCTGGATTGAGAGGTAGCTGTTTGTAACACCCGGGTTTTCATGGGGTCGTGTAGGGACTCGGCTCCCAAATTTCCAGGTGTCATGGGTGCCTTAATGGGCTTTAAATTTTAATTACATTTGGACGATCTCATAAACAATGTAGAGTTTAGCAAGACATGCAACGTAAGTAAATCATAAAGCAGTATCGAGTGTTACTAAATATAAAAGTATCTAAACCACAAATCTCAAGTCATCTAAATAGGGAACTAGTCCCATCCATACATGACCCAAAGCGACTAGAGCCCTGGCCCATACCCCGCGATAGCCCGAACTTAAACTAAAAGGATCTGTCGAAAGTCTGGAAGTAGGGAAGCTCCTCAACCTCATCCATGCTCACCTCGCTCGGCTGTCGAGCTCCACCTCACCTGCATCTAGTAAAGGGTCTACTTGGTGTTTTAAAACACCGTTCCAGAGTGGGAGTGAGTAGCTAATTTAGTGGTTACTATTAGCCTTAAGTTACAATAAGCATCAATTATATGATGAATTTAATGAAGGCATACATTCACAAATCCCTAACTAATCTTGTTAATGCATATGTATATATTATGATATGATGTATGCCCTCACAACAACACTCCCTCGTGCGACTTCGTCTAACGATCGCACATGACCAACCACTGTTGAGGGTCAAATATTGCATATTAGACCCCAGTTATTACTTGGATCTACAAACATAATACTGTTTAATGGCTGATTTAATCGTGTTTGTAATGCAGGATGTGTTTAAGAGCCTGGACTGAAAAAGGGTGGTAAATGCATGGATTTGACGCTCCAGAAGCACCAAGGCAAGGAACGGACTCTAGGAGACCAAGAGCGACGGAATTATACACCAGGGGTCTGCGAAAATCGAGAAACTGAAGCTCAAGCTGCCTGAAAGTCAGGCAGAATGCAAGATCACAGGGATCCCACCATCCGTTCAGCTCGAAACTTTATATATGGACTGAAGACCTTAAATAAGCCGTACAAATCAAAAATCAGCCATTGGATCGCTATGGAAGTGGCCCAACGGATAGATCAGCCCCTTAAAACCTCAAGTGGGGCCCACCTAATCTCTGGATGTGCTCCAATTTTGTTCTCAACCCCTTAAACTATATGAAAAATAGGATAGACGGAGCGGATTCAACGAAACAGTACAGTGGACCTCACATGTACACTGTGTGTGCACAACGTGCACGTACACAGGTCGCGCACCACAAGAATTCAAATCAGTCAGCGTTGCGCTGACCGATGAATTCCGCAAAAAATTCCAGAGACGCAACAGCGTCTTCGAAGTATTTTCCGGGCTTTGATTGTGGGCCCCACCCATCGGGTATTCTGATAATCTGGACCGTCCACTCGATCAATAGGTGGGGCGTAACCCTCACCTAGATGTCCTTCTCGTCCCATTATGCACACACGTGTAAAAAAGAGATCGAACGGAAGATGGACGGTGGACTGAACCATCTTGTGGGCCACACTGAAATCTAACCAAAACCATCCCTTCCTGAACAGTTTTTCGTCCTGAATCCAATGGACGGCTTGGATTTCCCAGAAAAACAGTGAAGTGGGCTCCACCATTGTCACAGCGTCAATGACGCTACTCTGTTTTTGCGTCCGGAAAACTCGGGTTTTCCGTGCAGTTCTGGCCCACCATAGTTGATCAGAGGCATGATCCAAACCATCCATCGTGTATCTCGTCCAGAGATTTTCCAAGGGACGTCATCTATTTGAAAAGAATGTGATGGAAGTGGAAGTTTTCTCTTCCGTTTTCTTGGCTGCAAAAAGACCCACGCACCAGCCTTGCGTAAATAAAGCTTCCGCAGCCTACTCCTTCTCGGACTCAACCTCTCCACGCCCCTATGCACCAGCCTATAAGGGGGAGAGGGACGTCAGGGAGCTAGGAGAAGTTTTGGAGAGAGATCGGCTGGAATGTGGACAGGGAGCATTCAAGGAACGGAAGCAACAGGTGGGTTTTCTGCTGTAACGGAGAAGTTTTGGAGAGAGAGCTGCTGGAGCGTGTGGAGGAGTGCTGGACGTCAGGGCTGAAAACGAGAGAGAGAGAGAGAGAGAGAGAGAGAAAAGATGAGAGAGAAAAGATAAGAAGTTTGTTTCTTATTTTCTTTTATTTTTTTATTTTCTTTTTCTTTTTATTTGCTTTGAGTTCAAGCCATTCATGTCTGCCTGAACCTCTTAGCTAGGGCTAAGAGGTGAAGCCTGTAGCGTGACGGGAGACTGTTATTATGCCTTTTATTTAGACTGAATTGAATTTTGATTTAATTTTATTATGAGAATATTTGTAGTCTTTAATGGCCTGTTGTGACTGACATTACAATGGGTTTGCAATGGCTTTGAGTATTTCCTTTTCCGTATTTTGATTGTGACGTCAGGAAGCCCTGTTGTTCGCCATCATCTCCTGGGCATGGCTGGATGGCGGTATCCTTCCTAACCTTCACAATCATCTGATTGGTTGATGATTGGTTTAATTCTGTTGTTTGCTTTGTCTCCTGGGCATGGTTTGATGATAGAATCCATTCTGATTCATATTCCTTTCATCACATGAAGATTAAATCAAGTAGGTTCAGTTTGATTTCCATGAATCTTAATGCAGGCATAAGATCTCCCTGATCCCTACAAGTGGATCCTCTGAATCCCTAGTTTCCTTCCTCTGAATTCCTTCAGTTTTACATTAATCTCTCACCATTATTCATCAATTTATATTTGATTTAGATTGCATCTTAGGCTAGTTCTATTTTTACCTAGTTTCAGGAAACGTACAAGTTTCAGTCCCTGTGGATTCGACTTCGGTCTTACCGAGTTTATTACTATATCACAACCCTATACTTGGGGAGTGAACAACCACCCTCATTGCGACCTCAACTGTCGAGTCACCAAATCTTAACTAATGCAATGCATGGATAATGTTAGCCGAATATTTAGTTAATTTCGTTCATCCAGTAAATTGGAGAAACTGGTATACCCCACGTATCATTGCTCTCAACTGGTTGCAAGGTCAAGGCCCCTCAACGTGCGAGGCCAAGACCCCACGATCCTTGATCTCATCGGCTTCCCCATCCCCAATTTCAAGCATATGGGAGTGCTGAGAAGAGCAATCGCTCGCGGTCACTACCGGGAGGCTCGTCACCCCAGCGTAGGCCGATAGCTTGGACATAGTGTCCCATTCCATCATACCCGACTCTTGAGTTAGTGGATCAGTTTCAAATGGTTATCAATGGGCTTCAATAGTTGAAAATTGTTTCAGGTTTCATACAAATGTAAACAGACATGGTTAACAAACATGGTTGGTCAGTAAGCGAACTAGACCGTGTGAGTTCAGGCGAGTACGTGATAGACGATATCGAGTACAAACGACCCATGTAGTCCAACTACTGTCGCTCATTCGCATCCGCCTAAATCCGCTAGTTTAGCTGCAGGATGGTCCTACTAACAGGACTACCTTTTCCCACTTTAGTTCCCTGACCAACCCAAGGGTTTATGACATTCAATAATATTTCAACAATTCAAGATTCATCTTCTACACGAGTGAAGTTATGCTCTCATACATTAAACATAAAATCTAGATTTTTCTACAATGTAACTACTAACAAAATACGAAATTAATGTGCATATGTGTTGTGATGGGTTACTGAAAAGATCAAGAGTTATACATCATTTATAGCACAAACATACAACAAGGATTAATGCAAGCGCCAACATACAACAAGGATTTTATGCAATCAAAAATGCCACAAGGAAGATTATACTAAAATCATATATGGGATGAACATGCCACACGAAAAATTAAACCTAATCATGTTGAAGAACAAATAAATAACATTCAATCATTTCATGGAATTTAGGGGAACCTATCATGTAGGGTCTTGGCTAAGTTTTCTCTATAGATTTCTCAAGCATATTATCCTAACATTCATAATCATTAAACTCATAGTAGAATTAGTGCTAGGCCATCTAAGGATAATAATCCGCACCTTGTGACGAATCGCTCGATTCACGGTACCCGTAGGGTTAAGGTGTTAGGAAATTATCGTTAAAATGCCTTCAATCGTCGCCGAATCGACACCAATGAAGGACAATGTTGCTATAGAGGAGATGAAAGGGTGAAGGTGCACAAACCCTCATGCTTCCAAGCTTTTCCTCTCTCTTTCTCCTCTTTTCTCCTCTTTCTCTTCTCCCTTTCTCCCTTTTTTTGTTGAAATTCGTATGAGAGGAGGGGGTGCCCAAAAGAAGCCCTTATATAGTGCCAGATTTGGTGTAAATAGCCCTAAGGGCTAGGTTTTTACTATACTAGCCTTATGGGAGAGTCTTTCTAACCTCTAGGGCCCACTATGAGGCGTACATATTGATATACACCATAGGATAGTTAGCCCTAATGATGATTTACGTATGAACATGTTCGGCCCGTCATTTGGATGCGCCGATCGACAGATATGGTTAGAAGTCTGTTCAATGGTTACCGATGGTCGATTGGGGCCGCGGCTATACGGATATAAGCAGGAAAATATCCTTACTCCACGTGTGAAGCTTGGTAGTAAACCGACGGTCCGAAATCCTCAACTTTGCATAAAAGTGGACAACCCAATTCACTTAAGTTTCAGCCTCTTCCTTTAGGATATTTGCACTTCTTATGTACTAGTCATTTGGCTCAAGTTAAGTGGTTCTGAACAGTACCTAGGTTCGACTCCCGCGATGGACGTCAAGCCCAGTAAGACGGATATTATTATATAGTTTTAGAACTAGTGGCCTAACAACGAGCGGTTTTGAGCCAGGGCATTTCTGGATTGAATTAGGTATTGAGATTTCTCGTGGGCAATGATTAGGGTTTGGATTAACTATATTCATAGTGTGACATATTTATAAGTAGTGAAAGTGGAGATTTGGTCATGTTTACTCTAAACCGTCGGTTTTAGGCTAAAAGAGTAACGGGGTTGATTTGATCTATTAGTCAAGATCCGGGCCTTATCTGACTCAGCTTCGGTTAGATCTTTAATTTAGTTATGCTTGTCTTGATTAGTTAGCGATGGGTTGGTTAGATTTGGGCCCTATGTGAGTAAATCATGAGGCTAAACTTGATGTTCAAGTGATCGGGCGGATTCGTTGGCTTCCTACGGTTGATTAATCGGACTTGTGCGGTTCTTTACTGGTTCCACCCGTGTATAAACTAACATTGAGTGCTAATGGTCAGTAAGTGATATTATAAGTTAATTACAAAAAAAATTTTAAAAGATTTTTAGAAATCCAAAACACTGAAAATCCAGGACGTTACACTGTTGTCCCTGTTATTCTTTCATCCGATTAATCTCGTCCCTTAACATTTGCACTTGATTATACAAGGCCCTATATTTACCTCATCGACTTCGGGTCCGCTGAGACGGCCCTGTCGGAGCTGACTCGGTATGAAGTAATGAAGACGAGTGTGGTTGCCCGCTTGGCTCAGGCTCCATAGTCGCTACTGGAAGCGCTTTCTTCTTTCCTTTGGCCATTTCTGGTAAAGCTATCTAGTCTTTTTGTTAGATTTCCCACAGACGGCACCAAAATGTTAATACCAAAATCTGGTCGCCCTCACCGTGTCCTGGTGGTTAGCTTCGAGCCCTATAAGCCTGCATAAGAGAATTGTAAAGGAGACCCTGGCTATAACAGAGGACCTTTCGATGCCTAAGTCAGGTTAGGAAACCGGGTCTAAGTAGTGTAGAGTAGGATTAAGGTGCTAGATATTGCGTACCTGTTCATGTAGAAATGATTCATATTTATACCAGTCGATGGGAATAACCATGCCTGTCATTCTCGGCACGATCTCAGCCATTAAACAGAGTGAGCATAGTCAGTAATGTAGTCGGTTACCCTACAATCGTGTGCCGAAAATTACTCTGTCGTGCGTACTGGGTTTGGTCCCTTAACACTGTTGATAACCAAGCTCCCATTCGAGTCGAGCCAGTAGTTCAAATCTTACTTAGCAGTCCGAGCTCACAAATGATCCGATCACTGACCTGCTAGGCAAGGAGGACCAAGTCAAAGGTGATCTGGTCCGATGACTTCTATGTTACAAATTGATGTGGAAGTCCTTGCAAAAGAACCCGGAAGCGGGCTGGCTCGAAGGAACTGCTGTCACTCCAAGGTCCTACTCTTCGGATGTGTGATGGCTTCTACCGAGTTCCACGTCGTTGTCAAAGTTATACAAGAGACCTCAGAACCGGGATGGGTTAGACACTGTTAATCTGTGGCTTTGCTCATTGGTGTTTCTAACTTCGGTGCGACTTGGTTCAGACTTACCCATAACAATAAATATAATTAGTTTTAATTAGTATAAATTATTTTGATATATTATTTCTAACTATTCTAAAAAAGAATATGTAGAATTAATAATTTAAGTCACTTTATAGATTTATGTCAGCAAAATTAATTTAAAATATAACTTAAGTAGGATTTAGAAAATTTTCTAATTTAATTCCTATATATTTAGATAATTTTTTTTAAAAAAAAATTGATATTAAATTTACTAATTTAGAAATTCAATTTACTTTTTTCTTTAATCTTATTTTACAAATTCTTTATTTTTCTACATATGTCAACAATAATAATAAAAATATCAATGACAAACAATTATTTCCCCACAAATTTCAAATTTCAAGTGAATTACTATAACAATAAAAAAAAATTAATAATAATAGCTATAAAAAGTTCAGATCAGGGATGGCTCACCTACCTAGACAAAAGCTTCGCAATGCTCTCTCTCTCTCTCTCTCTCTCTCTCTCTCTCTCTCTCATTTTTAAAAATTAATTTTAATTATTTTTTTCTCACATTTTCTCTTCTTGTGCGTACACCACCTTAGTTATAATATGGAGGTCCCATCATACACAATACACATACGTAAAAAAAAAAAAAAAAAAACGGTTATCTTTAAATGACATTTTGTGTAAATGAAACACTCACCTTCTTTAGTTTCATTTATTACAAAAATATATATCACGTGTGTATATGGAGTGATGCATGTGGTGCGTGGTTGTGCATGTGTTGTATGGTTGTACATGTGTAAACAATGTACACATGGGCATACATGTAATATGATTCATATATAATGGATAGTTGATCAGGTGAATGGGTTGATGGATGAATTCGGGTGGTGGATGACTAATTAAGACATTTTTTTTTTACGGTGTTGATTTATTTATAAATTCAATGGTTTCATTATGTTGGTTTAAGTTAACAAATGGATGATCAGCTGGTCTTGTAATAAAACTTAAACAATTTGAAATTATTGGGTTGGTCACATGATGGATGGTCTAGATTAGTGACTCCTGATAACAATCACATGCTTATTTTTATTTCATTTTTAAATTCAATACTCACGTTATAATAATTTTAATACTAATTAATATATATTTATATTTTATTAAAAATTAATAATATTTAATACATGCTATTAACTCTTTAAAATGTTAAAACTTAAATAGGCATACTACATACGTTTAAAACATATTACATTAGAGAGTTATACCGTACATGTATGGATGATTTTGATATATTGAAAATAAGATTTAAGTGGATCATGTGGTACCTCAACAAGTAGAGAAGTGGATGTATGGTTGATTTTATGAATGAATTACTTATTTGCAAGATATGTAGCGTCAGATTTCCGATTGTACATATAAATACATGGATGATTTTCTATTCTTTTAAATTTATGAGTTTACCATTAAAATATGTATATAATTTGTGAAACTTTAAAACTTAGCCCACCTAAGGGTAAAACAAATTACTCGTCCAGATATTTTTTAAATTGTGACCATTTCCTCTCGAGGGAGGTAGTTGCACTAGTCAGATGAGATCTTTGCAATTGTCATATATAGTGGAGGGGAGGTATTCCGTAATCCCACTAGAAATGCTCCCGTGCTCCTGGTTCGATGGATTTGAACTGTCTTTTATTGGCCTTGACAAAAATATGCCTTGGATTGTTGATTTGACCTATTTTGTTTAAACGGTCTTGGCCATCCATATAGATGTCCATGTATCAAATGGTTAATATATATATATACATGGGAAAAGTACTATGCGCTCCACCTCACGAGTCCGTCCCATGAGGTCGAGCTGTGTGGGCCCCACCGTGATGCGTTTCGAACATCTAACCCATAAGTCAGATGCATCATTCCATCATGGTCCTAGGTCTCAAAAATCAAGTCAATCCATGACTTGTGTGGGCCACACCACATACAGAAGTGGGGAGGAGCTGTGTACCATTAAAACATTCATAATCCATTTTTTGGGCCCACCGAGATGTGGTTTACAAATCCAGCCCATCCATTATGTGTGTCCCACTTGCATGAGGGTTCAGACCAAGTTTCAGCAGCATTCAAGACTCAGGTAGGCACCACCAAGTGCTTTTATATGTTTTAACGATGTTTCACATGATTTTAGATGGTATGTCCCACCTGAGTTCTGTATACAGCTGATTTTTGGGATATCCCATAATTTAGAGGGTACCTATCAAATGCATGGTGTTTATGGTCAACACGTATCACAGTGGGGCCCACACAGCTCGACCTCACGGGAGCTAATCATGAGGTCGAGCGCATAGTACCTTTTCCTCTATATATATATATATATATATATATATATATATATCACAATAGGGCTACAAATTTAAACCAGTCCACTTGGATCGGTTTTCCAAACCAAGCAAAATTACATATGAATTTTCAAACAGATGTAAAGAGTAATCATTACTCATTAACCGTGTATTTACAATGTATTTGAAAAATCAAACATGCCTAGGATCGGAGCATCAAGCACCAATATGATGGGACCGCCTGATAAACGGCCAGAATCTCACACGTGTTTGTTATGTTTTTACGTGTGCGGTGACCATGAGTCCGTTGACAAGCCTAGATGCTCGACTGCATTCTCATTTTTGTACGTTCAATCATGAGTGCACATTTTTCTAAGCTAACCATGTGAACCGTTCCCCGATGAGAGACGGATTGGCTACTCCCCCTGACACCAGCCCTATGGCTGGTGGTCAGTGATCTGTGGGCCCCACCGTGATGTATGTGTTTCATCCATTCTGTTCATTCATTTTTACAGATCATTTTAGGTATTGATAAAAAAAATGATAAGGATATAAATCATAGGTGGACCACACCATAGGAAAACAATAATGATTGGATATCCACCATTAAAATTCTCATAAGGCCCACTGTACTTTTTATTTGACATCCAATCTGTTGATTAGGTCATAAAGACCCAGATGAAGCAAAAAAATAAATATTAGCTTGATCCAAAACTTTCATGCCCCTAAAACGTTTTTAATGGTCGACGTTCATTCAACACGGTTTCTTATAATGTGGTCCACTTGAGATTTATATATATCTTATTTTTTTCTTGGGAGCGGATTGGACGACAGGTTATGATATATGACAAATACATCAAGGTGGGCGTCACAGTATGCGATCCACTGACCGCAGCCACGTGACACCAGTCCCTATACTTGGGAGCGGATTGGCTACTCCCCTGGACACCAGCCCCATGGCTGATGGTCGGTGCTCTGTGGGCCCCACCATGATGTATGTGTTTCATCCATTCCGTTAATCCATTTTTAAAGATCATTTTAAGGCATGATACAAAAAATTATAGGGATATAAATCTTAGGTGGGCCATACCACAGAACAACAATAATGAATGGATATTCACAATTAAAATCCTTCTAAGGCCCACTGTACTGTTTATTTGACATCCAATATGTTGATTTGGTCCGGATGAAGGTTAAAAAATAAATATCAGCTTTATGCAAAACTTTCATGGCCCCAAAACGTTTTTAATGGCCAAAATTCATTCAACACTCTTTCCTATAATGTGGTCCACCTGAGATGAGATTGAGATATACTACATTTTTTTAATCACATCATGAAATGATACATATACTTATGATATATAAAAATATATGGGCAGCATGGATGACACACATACATCGTGGGGGGCCCTATAGAGCACCGACCATCAGCCAATGGCTGGTGTCAGGGGGAGTAGCCAATCCGTTCCCCCTACAGTTACCCCGCAAACTATGATACGCCATTAATGTGATAAGACAGATCATTACCCGTTCTTGTTCTTGGGCCCTTTTTAAATGATGCAGTTTTATATATGCACCGGAGATGTAAGGATACCGCAAATACAGTACAACCATCTAGCCACGGTATACATGCCCGTGTGATGTATTAACGAGACCGGCCATCTAGTGGACCCATCATGGATGAAACCTGTTTTAAAAATCAATTCCAAAAGATAATTCTAGCTATCGATTCTCTTTACTTCTCTACTTTTAATTTTGACCGTTGAAAATTTTTGTTTGCCACTGTTGCTTTGAAGGCGACAGATAGATGGCTAAAATCAACTCCGAATCAACAAGATGGACGGTTCCAAGTGATAAATTAACCTTCCACGTGTAACTGTGGAGAGATGGGTCTATCATATTCAGGTTCTACTGAATGTACCATATCAGTTATCGACATGCCGGTCGCTTCCGGTCATCACATCCATGCCTCGTTTGAAATTTGAAATAACGTCTGAAGGCGATTGACAATGACATGACTTTAATATCTTATGCTGTCCAATAATTTCAACATATCTCCTCCGTTCAAAATCACGATTTGAGATATTTGCGTTAGGATGGATTGAATGGGATGCGTGTCGAAAAGCACACGTGTGAGAGATTCATCTGGTCCATGTACCATGCGGGAGCCATTGCCAACACGTGCTTTCCTAAGGATAGGCCAGTCCACGTGTCGTCTCGCCATGCGTGTATGATCAATGTAGACAGATAGTTCAAAGATGAATAACGGTCTCTATTCAACATATGCCTCGGTTCCACCACATAAGTAGACGTTTTCTTTTTTAATTTTGATCCACTAGATGTTTACGTCGTCTCCTGAAATGATGGACGGCTCAGATCTTGTGCATGAGGGTTAATTTACAACAGAAAATCACCTCTTAAATCCCTCCTCGCGCAACGCACCTGTACATTAATCGACAGAGAGTTACCGACAGGCGGACACCTTCTCCAGAAACGCTTTTAGCAATTAAATAGAATCTAGATTATCTTAGATCCGGTTTTGGTAAGATAAACACATGAGTACCTCGCCCTACGGGGTTACTTTCAATGACGTGGAATAAAGGACTTAACATGAATAAAATCCACACCGTCCATCACATACAGTAACCCATTTCGGACCTTAATCCAAAAAATCAATGTGATTCAGAAATCTCAAAAGAGTGTATAACCAAAACCTCTAAATTCAGATCTTATGGCCCACCTGAGTTTTAAAATACTGTAATCCTTTCTTTTAATACTTTCATCCTGATGATAAACGTTAGATGAATGGACTGGATGGTACATAAACATCGCGGTGGGTGCTACGTAAAACTCATCATGAGCGTTACATACCAACTGCTTCCTGTAGTGTGGCCCACATGAGTTTTGGATGACCGTTATTTTTGGGTCCACTGGTTAAAATGTGGCATGGTATCTGATGGACGGGGTGGATCTCATGAAATTCCACACACTTGGCTCTAGGTTTGCCAAAAGTAACCCTGTGGGTAGTACCTTGGATGATTTATCCGAGCGACTCTTTTGCATGTAATCCTGCCCATCCACCGGCAATAACACATGTCCATGTGGCAAAAGCTTAAGAGATTCTCCAATAATTATAGGGAATTTTATAAAGAACTGCCTAATTAATATAGAATTTATATTTCAAAACTTTTTTTAAAAAGTTTTCGAATTACCTCCTTAATCTCCGGATCTAATTAGTTTTCTGCTACTCTCGGATATATTTATTTAATGCCTGATTGAATGGACACGTGAGCAAATGCCTAGGCTACTTGGGTGAAACCCACTATCGTGTTTACGTAAAATCCACCCCAATTAATGAGTGTTTCGACTCATGTTAAGTGCCCAAAAATCACCTCCATCCTTGATTTAAGCGGACCACATGACTGAAAATAGTGTACAAGCGAACAATTTCCGTGAAACTGTTTTCCTTGGTAGGGCTCACTTGAATCACAAATGGGCTTTATTTTTAGGGCTCGGGCTTAAATATTGGTGAGGTTGAAGTAAATTTCATGTAATCATCATAATTAGCTTTATGAAAATTAGTGGTATACATCTCTCTCCGAACTATTTTTACATAGCCCACCTTATAGAGATATTATTTAGAAGAGGATGCTGCTCTTGATTTTGATGGGACCCATTTTGATGTTATGTAAAATTTGCTTTGACCATTAAATATTTAGTCCCATATTAGACCTTGATATAAAATATCATATTGGTTTGTGATTCTAGTGAACCACACCAAAGGAAATAGTTGGGAGAGAAACATCTACTCTTGATTTTTATAGAACTCACCGTGATAATTATATGAATTCCACTTCAACCATTAAACTCTACCCAAAAGTTTAAGCATGTTGTCCAAAAATCATACTTATCTATGATTCAAGTGAGCTACGTGTACTTGGGAAAATAGTTTAAAAGATAAGTGTTGTCCCACACACTTCTCAATTATGTGTTACACCTCACATATAGAGCTTATTTTTAGGCCCTTAGCCTAACATGAGGTGACACAATGGTGGTAGTGGGGGTAGATTTTACGTAAGCATCATTGCGGGGCCTCCCAAACCACATGGTGGGGCTATCCGAGCCACCGACCTATTCACTTGAACAAGCAACATGACAAAAGTTAGTGGAATGATAATTTTATTGATTAATGAGTAACCTTATAGAAAAAAAAAATACCTGCATGTCAATTGCATGTATGAGTTAGGTAGGTTTTTGTAGAATTCTTACAATTTTATATTAATTTTATTGGCAATACAAGGAACATAGATAAATGCTCTATTACTCTTAGAGCACCATAAGTTATAGTGCTCCAAGCTGTATTTGGGACATAACCAATACAACCCATTGATCTAGACTGCTTATTATGTCCAATGCACATTGCATCGGCTGCCATGAAGATATCACACTCATCTAACAATTTTAACCATTTCATCAATGGATGGTCAAGAAAATTTACACAAAAGCATGTCCAATCACCAAATTTATTTATCTATTTATTAGTAACCATCATGGATTGCTTACAATTCTAAATAATCACTTTTGTTAGGCAATTGCAACCGTTCCATCTGTCTTTAAAAAAAATAAATCAATGGCTAAAAAAAGGCCAAATTAAAGATGGATTAGATCATCCGATCAATGCAATTTTTTCAATGATAAACCATAAAATCTATTTTGAACTTAATGGACAGATCAGATCAATCCATTGGACTGTCTACGTGTCCCAATGCAAGTAGAAGCAGCATAACTTAAAGGTGCTATGATTCGCCTGTGCACTTTTCTACAACATATTCTCTGAACAATATTCGTAAGTATCATTTTGTCGCAAATTATTAATGAAAGGCTTAAAAAAAAGAAATATACCTGAAACACATGTTAAATATTATTTTCTAGAAGGTATCAAATAAATGTTTGAAGATTCCAAACTGACGTATACTCTTATAATAATTTTGCATCATTTGAAAATGTGGTGATTCATCCTCCTCCCATTTGGCATTATGTAAAGCTACATGGACCATCCAAATTAATTGTGGTGTGAGTTCACATGGTAGATTGAGCATCTAATTACCCTGATCAAGCAATTCTAACCGTTCAATTGATGGTTACAAAATTTCTGCAAGTATTACAAATTGGATGGTAAAAATCAGACGGTTAATAGTACCTTCTTAGTATAATTTTTGGTTTCTTCCTTTTCTTAGTGGGTAAGCATCTTGCCACTCATCTTTTTAGTATGCGAACTTTAGCGAAGAGTATACTAGAAGATATCATCGCAGTACTAATGCATGATTTTCAAAATATCTAAATGTTTTAAAATTAATCATCTTTGTTAAGATTGTGAAACCTCAAGGAATTATTATATAAATATATATTTAAACTTTAAAGCTATTTATTAATTTATAATAAATATTTACAAAAAAGTTGTTGTTGAGTATTTTTCTATAATATTTCAAGAAAAACGTCAAAATGTGAGAATCAAATAGAGTGCTTAAAGAGACAAGAATAAGATTTGTTACTATGCATCATTTCTCTCGTCTTTGAGTAATAGCCGGCATTGGCATCTCATAGATCCCAACCTGATGTCTGTGTTACAACCACTCCACCCAGTTGTGATAGCTCATTAGATTGAGGAAATGTATGGGCCAAGTGTTTATTTGCTCGATAGATAAAGTAATAATAGGTGGTTTCTCACACTAGCCCACTGACAGAATAAGATTGCCTATTCCTTTATGGGTAGATGTGCTGTAATTTATATGATAGGTGTTTACACCTGTTTTTTGCACACCCTTTAGACCAATGAATATTACTACTTGTTGACACTACACACTAAATGATCGACGAAATCCTACTTGTGTACCGAAAGTGTTGTTTACACTTAATTTGACATGCCTTGATCAACAAACAGTCCAAGAAACATTATGTGGCAGTCATGCCACATGTGGTGTAAATCAACTTCCAAAAAAGAGAGTTAGAGATGTGTATGTGATAAAGCACAAAATGCCAGAGTTTTATCAAAAGTATTGTTTATAAGCATTAAATATCGAGTCCTGTTAAAGCAAGTTTCTCTGTGAGCATTGAATGGTTATATCCCGTCAAAATAGATCTTTATCTACCATTAAATGTTAGTAGAGTCATGCTAAAAGCAACTTTCTACTGATGTCAAAGTCAAGTAATGTGGGAGCTCTAATAACTTTCCTATGCTAGAGTCTAGTAACGCGATAATACAACTAATGAATGATCCAAATAAGCGAGAGTATATTTCTTATATACATGTAGTGATCATACACGATACGCTATATTGACATCGAAGAATCGATGAGATTTTCATAGTCAATCATTTAAATCCTTCACGATGCCAAAGATTACGTAAAACCACCGTTTCCTAAAAGGCTATAAAAGCAACAATCCACCAAGAGTTCAAGGCCTATGCCAAACGCAATGCATCTTCTTTACATTTATTTTAACTACAGTATTGTAAGATTAGACTAAACATGTATAATCCTAAATTGATGGATCTCGATTAAGCAAGTTCTTACTTGGGTGATCAATCTTTCTGGTTACATCCTGCTAACCATCTGTTAAGCTCGTCTATTTTTACGGACAAATTAGGTATTTATCTTTTTTATTATTTCTAGTTAATTTTTACTTTATCGATTAATTGTAATGAGTTATATCTATATATTAATGAAATCGGTATTACTTTAGCCATTTTTGGTTTGTTCATTCATCTTCATTATTTTAAGAAATGCATTGATTGCAATTAGAGGTGAAAGAAAAGTTATTAATGCAAGGCAAAATGAATCCATTAGGATGGACTTACCCCTACCCTTTTGCAAATTACCTGATCGCTGTTGCAACCAGTAGTTGGAACGACATCTAAATTTCTAAATTTAGTTTTACTCGGTAATTTCAACGCATAGGTTACTAGTGTTCAATCAAACATTGAGTTAAGTACAACTTTGTTAGGTCCACACCTCTTAATCATACACATAAATTGAATACAGACCCTGGATTACATAAGTGATCTCATATTTGATTGAATTGTGCAAACAATAGACGGCCATGACCTCACTTTCTTATGATGGTTCCTGCATCGAGTCATTACATTTGAAGAAGTAATGAAAGTTCTCTCTCTCTCTCTCTCTCTCTCTCTCTATGCATATAGGTTTTATTGAATCAACACCACTGCATGTGCTCACTTGGCATAAGAAAGTGAGATCCAAACCACTTATCATATAGATTTTAAATGATCTAGCTTAAAGAAAAAGCTAGTCTATTCTTCCTGTAGGCCAGCGTTAGAAACCACCTTCCAGTGTTACTTTATCTATTGAGCAAATAAATGTTCAACCCATGCGTTTCCTCAATCCAGGCCGTTCAAATCGTGGCCCTATCAAGGATGGTACCAACTACTGATCAGTGGACATTTGCATGTAAGCCGGGAAACGGTTATTTTAGACATTTGATATACATTCCTCTGTCAAGGTAACAGACACAGTTTGGGTGGATCCCGAGGCCGATGGCTCCCTGTGGGCCCGCCGTGATGTATGTTCTTTACATCTACACTACCCATCTATTTTGAAAGCTCATTTTAGGACATGTTCAAAAAATGAAACAAATCCAAATCTTAGGTGAACCACACCACATGAAATAGTAGTGATTGAATCTCCACCATTAAAAACTATGTGGGCCATCAGAATGTTTATAATTTTCCAACCATCTAAAGAGATCATACAAATATCAGCTTGATGAAAAATTTCTGTGGCAAAAATAAGGTTTTAATGGTTGATAATTAATTACCACTGTTTACTGTATTACGGTTCACCTGAGATTTAGATCTGCTTTAGTTTTGGGATCACGTACTAAAATGAGTTTTAGAAACAGATGGAGGGAACACATACATCACAGTGGGCCCCACTGTCAGGAATTCCACCCACCTCGGTGGATGCACCGAAACCGCTAGGTTGCTTCTAGAAAAGCTGATGAAAGGTACGGCTAATTGCCATAAAGATGACGCAAAAGAAACAAACGAAAAAGATTCCTACACCAGTGCTGAATTATTGAACCCTTTGACAGTGGAGTTATATACGATACTCAGGCTGCTTATCATGCTTGATACGCAGGCATTTGGAAATTGTACACGTGGCACATGATAAATCAAATAAAACCGAATGAATTGTGCATCCAACTATTATAAAGTCAAACTCCCGAGAATAGATTGGTTGAGCAATCCTAACCTCTTATTCAAGGACACTTGTTTGGGAAACAGGACCTTGGATTTTTTTTTTCATTTCGAACCGTCCAATAAACATCAAACATCTAACCTAAGATAATTAAATAAGCTTAATTTTTAGTGGAATCATGCAGTGGGCACTAAAATTTGGACAGTTTAATTGACCATTTGTCTTCTACATGTGTAATCTCTACTAAGCGCATGCATATCATCCATCACATTCTACAGAGTATCAAAGTTTTGTCGTGGGCTTCGTGGATCCACATCCACCGCGGTGGGTGGGAACCCTTACTGTGGGAGCCACCGTGATGTATATTACTACATCCATGCCGTTCATCTGTATTGAAAACTTATGTTAGGGAATGATTCAAAAAATGAAGGAGATACAAATCTTAGATGGACCATAGCAGAGGAAAAATGGTAATTGACCATTAAAAACTTATGGTGGTCCACAAAAGATTTGGATCAAGATTATACTTGTATGTTCTCTTCGTCTAGGTCTTTTTGACATTATAAATGGGTTGGATGATAATAATAAAAAAAAAAAAAAAAAAACATTCCGTTGTAATGGTGGGGATTCAATCCATGCTGTTTCTTGTAATGTGATCCACTTAAGATTTTTTTTAGCTTCATTTTTGGCATCCCATACTAAAATGAGCTGTAAAAATGGTTGGACGGTATGGATTTAATGAAAATGTATGAATATCGATCCCTGGCTGCGCCCCAAAGTTTTTATCTTTCTGAATTGTGGAAGCGGATTGCATGCTGCCGCCGGACTGACTCCGTCCATGCAGGGCTCTGTGGGCCCACCATGATGTATGGGTCTTTATCAATGCTGTCCATCCATTTTCGCAGATCATTCTAGGGTATGAACCCAAAAAATTAGGAGATCCAAGGCTCAGGTAGACCACACCACAGTAAGCAGCGGTGCTCATGACACCCACCGTTGTAACCTTCCTAGGGCCCACCATGATGTTTATTTTCCATCCATCATGTTCATAAGGTCACATAGACCTGGATGAAGGAAGAAAATATAAAAACAATATCAGCATGATCAAAACTTCTACCCAATAAGTTTTTAATGGTGGACGTGCAATCTTCACTGTGTGTACCAGTTGAACATTAGATCTACCTCATTTTTTGTCTCTCACCCTAAAATAACAATTACAAATGGATGGACGGCCTGGATAGAACCCATACATCATGATGGACTCCACGGAGGCCCTGCGTGGACTAAGTCTGTCCATGCGGGGGCAGAACGCATTCCGCTTCCTTGGGTGGATCGAGACCATCCAACCGGTAGCGATCGAGGGAACAGGCAAAAACCAATGGTCAGAAGTTCAAATTCAACAACACACGTCCGATGGAAAGGTTCTGACAAACATGCATGTGTACGATGGACGAGTGAGTCGCAGGCATCTATCGTGGTAAACGCACAAAGTTTTATGCATTGTAATTTCCTCATCTTTTCGGGGCGTGAATTGCGTGTTAGTGAATGTTGACCTACTCTCAGCCAATGATCGTCCGCCACTACACAACATGGGCGATAAATATAAGGTACAATCATGGAAGCAACACTCACATGCAACCTGTTGGATGATAAGTTACCGTCCAGCGAGTAGATAATTTGCAATATTTCAAGTGTGTTCAAAATCCAAGCCGTCCAATATGTTAAACCCACCATGAGAATCACCTCACATAAAAAAAATTAAAAAAAATCAGCCTCATCCACTCATCAGGCAACCATACTTGCATTTTGTTAATTATCACCACCCATGCATTATTTTCCATGTTTTGGCCCACCTAAAGAGTAGATGGTGCTGATGTCTGTTTAAGGAGCTCCCCATGGTTGGATCAACCTATTGGACGGACTGATCCCTCATACACATGATAAGCTGGGACTTATCTACTGGATGGAGGATAACCTATCGTCCGGTCGATATGAGCAGTTTTCCAGTGATAATACTGTGAGGACCACTTCAATACCTGCCTTTCAACAGTCTCCCCGGTACACGCTCACGTGATCAGAAACATCAAAGAGGTGGGCCCCACTGTGGATAATATACAAGAAATATCACGATTGGACAATCCAAACTACAGTTGCTGTTGTACCGACAGTGTCCCAACGGTGAATACTGACCGTCAAAAAAAAAAAAAAGTCCATCAGATAGACACCCGTGATCATCGGTGGGTGCAGACAGAGTGGGGCCCACCACTCGAACAGTCCACCTCACTATAAATGGGGCACTCTCTTCTAAAAAAGTAGGAGTAAAAATTAAGGTGGTCCCTACAATCACCCTCAATCACAGATGTGGGCCATTAAATTGCAACCACCTTCACATGGACGGCCAGGAAAAGTCCAGAAACAGTAAAGTCCAATTGCCCACAAATACCACATATAGTCTCCTCTATTCCTCTCAACTCTACCATTCCATCATCTCCTTTAGAACCTTCATGGCATTTGCTTCTCCTCTGGAATTCACCACTCAGCTATCTTCCACAGCTAAGAGAAGCAATCTTCCAGTACTACTCCCACAATCAGTAGGCCCCACCAAACCGGTACGCCGATCAGTGTCCGCTTACACCTCTCAGAACGGCGCCGTGCCGCGTAGACCCGTCCAACGTCTCAGAGTAGCTTACCAAGGTGTTCCAGGTGCATACAGCGAGTTTGCAGCTAAGACCGCCTGCCCGGACTGCACTGCCGTCCCTTGCAAGGCCTTCATCGATGCGATTACGGCCGTCGAGGCCGGCTATGCCGACCGAGCCATTGTTCCTGTCGAGAGCACTTTGGAAGGGACTACAGTCCGTAATTACGATCTTCTGTTGCACCATGATCTGAGAATTGTGCAGGAAATCAATCTGTTTGTGCACTACTGCTTGCTGGCGATGCCGGGAGTTCGAAAGGGGGAGCTTAAGAAGGTAATCAGCCACCCAGTAGCACTAGCCCACTGCGGTCGCAACCTGAACCAGCTCGGTCTCAACGGTGAGGCAGTCGATGACACGGCTGGGGCCGTCGAGCTTCTTCTCTCTAACCGTATGCTCGACACGGCCGCGATCGCAAGCTCACGAGCTGCGCTCCTATACGGCTTAAACGTGCTAGCCCATGGATTTCAGGACGAGTCGTGGAACGTCACCCGCTTCTTGATTCTATCCAAAGACCCGGTTGTAGCCCGACTGAGCCTATTTGGGCTTAAAACCAGTATGGTTATTGCCCATAGTGGCATGATGCTGACAGTCCTCTTAGGCGTCCTCTCGGCTTTCTCGTCTCGCAATATCAATCTCACTAAGCTGGAGATGAACCCCTCTTCAGAGGTCGATGGGCCGATATCGATATTGGATGTTCAAGGAGGAGGGTCTATCAAGGAATTCCCTCATGTTGTATTCGTCGATTTTGAGGGCTCAGTGGATGAACAGAAGGTAAAAGACGCGATAGATGAGATTTCTAAGTTATCTGTATTTGTTCGAATCTTGGGCTGCTACTCTGCTGATCCTAATATCTATGATCTCCACTAATCCTCCTTGACGTCCACATGTTGATTTCCTTAGTTTTCTTCATTTCCAGCTCTGCTTGTAGCTTTCTGTGAAATGATATGGTTTTTCGACTACTGTAATTGAGTGCTCTTAGGTGGTGAGAATCGAATCATGTATAGTTCATCGCAACAATATGTTTGATTGCGTCGGTTGGATATGTAAATTTAAAGGAATATTATTATATAATCGAATTGATAAACGAATGCTGATCTGAGATATAAGGAAGAAGTCCTGTTTCAGGACAGAGTTCTGATTATCCCACACAAATTTCGTGTGCCAATTTGTGCCACATGTGCAAGGTCCAAGCCGATCATCCGGGTCCCACCCGGCGGACGCACCGACCACAGATAAGTCCAGTAAACAAATTTACTAAATTTAAGGATGGTTATAAAAAGGGAGAATAAACATTCAATCTAGACCTGTGGCCCACCTTATGTGTGGACAAGCCTCATCTTCAGGCCAGGGCATTTACCAACTTGGCCCACCTGATGAGCAACATGGATCTTTCATATGTAGCATGTTAGCACACTCACTTGCAAGCAAGGGTGTGTGTGTGTGTGTGTGTGTGGAGGTGAATGTGGAATTAGTAGAATGAGTTAGAACTAGTCTCCATTATAAATTGGTAAATGAGAAATGTCAGGTTTGCAATCTGATAGAATCTAATTCACAAAAATATAGCATAAAACAGGGGATTGCTACTGAATACAATAGGAGGAAGCTCAGATTGCAGTTGAATATAAGGAAATCTGATATCGATCTTCGCTATACAAATATGAGAATTCATCCTTATACACATCTAGTGAGGAAACTGTAATTTCTGAAGATAGAGCAGAACGTTGAGCATGTTGGAAAATGGAATTTCAATAACAAAACCGTGCATTGACAACCATGTGGAACTTACAGTTTTCCATTCAGCTAGTTAAGCTTCTAAACTGCATCGCTGTGTTGTGTATGTGGGATTTTGTAGATGGCTTGTATGCATCCTATCTGGTTTTAATTAAGGCAGTGGTCAGATCATGGCTGAGGTAATAGTATGATTGTTAGGCCTTAGAAGAGTGAATTGATAAGCCTTCTTTCGAGGTGATTGCTTTCTTCAATGAATTCTTCATGATTATCACTCTACCCTACTAACTTCCATTCCAAGTTGATAGTTAGAGGTTTTCTACTAAAACCCACTTGCAAATTTTACCAGTCTGTTTCCTTTTTCAGTCTTCTTGGAAAAGAGAATGTGTGAAAGTAAGGTTGGGGATTATAGCGAAACCGAGAGCTATGGAGTTTGATTGTGGTTAGGAATCTAGTTAGTGGAATTTAAGATGTTAGATTTATTTAGTAAAAAGAACTTATGTTAGTTTATTGTATAAAGATGCATGTAAAAAGGAAATGTGAGTAGAGTGCAAAGATGATGGAAAGAAGAAGACAGTTCTACTTTTGATTGGTTGGAAGTTGCTTTCTTCTATTCATCTCCATGTTCTTTCCATGATTGTGAAAGGCTTTGCACCTGTTTTTTTTTGTGTTTCATGCATGCAGGGGAAAAGTCGAAAGGGACTTCTCGGGTTTTGGCTGTGGTTGTGGGTTGGGTTGGTGTTTAGATAAGTGCTCTACTTGTCTAATCAAAGCACCTGTGGTTGTGGATTTTCTTGGATTTCAAGACTAAGAAACTCATTGATGGTGATTTTATTTTTAGCACAAAGGACCTTGTGAGCTTGAAATGATAAATGAGAGGGATACCCAAAAGGACTTGGATTGAAGTGGTGAGAATGGACATGATGGCTTGTTCACTTACCTTGGATTGGGAATTAGAAATGTTTGGTGAAATAGGATTCCTAAAGCCAACTTTGATAGAGAATCCATTGGTTATGCTTCCCTTTTATGTATTTACTTCCTTTCTATATATGTACAAGCAATTTTCTTTCATGTATAGCATTATTGGTTCTATGTATAAGATAAATAGCTGCAACAAGGCTATGATGACGACGATGATGACCATGACAATGATTAGTGGTCCTTTCTGCACCAAATAATACTGCATCTTGGATGGGTGATTCGAATACTAGGATCTATACAAGTTGCTTTGAACATCCATGAAATAGACATTCCCGCATAAGTCATCGTCTTCGATGACTTGAGGGCCCTAAAATGCTAATCTGAGTCATGTTCCTCTAGCCATATATTTGCTCAAGACTATGTAAAAAAGAAAAAATAAAAATAAAAATAAAAAATGCTGATCTGGGTGGAACCATGTTGATATGCTAGTGTTGCAGATGTGAGCCTCTGCCATGGGCTGTTGTAGAATGCAGGTGGAAGAGGAAGTTGATATCTGATCAGCAGCCCATCATAAAATTTTCTCATACTACCACTTAAAATCTCACTACAAAATTTTAGGGGATAGGCTAAGATGATGATGATGGTGATGTATGTCATCTAATTGACAAATGGGTAAAATGTACGGTTGTCAATGAGGCGGGCAAAATCAAAATTTTGAATAGGCCAGCCGGAAAGTTCAAAATTCAGCTGAAGCGAAACCCTGGTCTGGCCATTTGATAGTGCTAGTAAAATGGCTCTTATATCTTCTCTTACTCCACTCTATAGAGAAAACCAATATCATTCCCACTGCGTCGGGTCTAGAATCTCATGAAAATTGTCAATTCATAAGGCAGGTTAACTAATTAAAGGTGTGTTTGGATGTACTAAATATCACTGATGGAATGGCTATATCAGTGAGATGGTTAAGTTCTCAGACCACCAAGCATTTGGGATGGTGCAGTAAACAATATCTTCATTGTGCCGGAGGCTTTGGCTTTCTACCTTTCCGACCCCAAATTAATATCCGATAGGTTTCGGGCCGGACTTAAAAACTCACATCCAATATAGATTTAGGCAGATGGGTTGTCATCCTTTTAATCAATTTTCTCTGTAATCCCAAACAGATATTTTGTAATTCCCTTGGTTCTCGTTTGGTTGCCACTTGAATATGAGTTCATCTCATTTCAGTTAATTAATATCAGTTATATATTAGAGATAAAGGTTTCTGTAAATTGTAGTTGTTATGATTTCAAGGGTTTAATAGCCTATCTTTACACCTTCTATCAATCCGGAGCTTATATTAGTTAGGTTTTTAACATTTGGTATCAAGAGTCAACACCACCTCGTGTCTTCAAGTCACATAAGAGACAACCCGTGGAGAAAGCTACCAGAAAAAAAGGCTAGAGTGAATGTACGTTGGCTGCAGAGCACGGTGGAATGTTCCGATCCCAAGATTTTAATATCCTAACTTTATACATTCCATCAATCTCAAGACTTTCGCCGGATTAAAAAACGGTCATCTATTTTTAAATGGCAATCAAAGACTCTGCATCCTACCCCACCAGTCTCTAGCCATGAACAGGCAGCTCTGTGGGCTACTGTGATGTATCTGTTTATCTACGCTGTCCATCCCTTCTTTCATATCATTTTAAAGTATATGCACAAAAATAAGGCAAATTCGCTGCTCAAGTGGACCACACCAAATAAAAACTTGGGTTGTATTAAATGCACAAAGCATTAAATACAACAGTCATCTTTGGTGTGGTCCACTTGAATGTTGGAATTGCCTCAATTTTATGCACATACCTTAAAATGATATGAGAAAAGGGATGAACGGTGTAGATAAACAGATACATCATGGTGAGCCCACCCACAGAACTGCCCGTTCATGGCTAGATACGGGTTGAGGTACGACGCAATCCGCGTCCCAATCAAACAGGCCCTTGTCTTTGGATGATTCAACTACTTCATTTTTTAAGAATTGTTTTACATTTACCTAAGGAGATAAATAAACAAACACATCGTGGAGAATGTTGCCCACCAGCCATACCATGTGAAAACCCAATTCAAGAAAAATATGAATTTCCAAGCAGTTATTTCAGTACAGTTGAGTATGAGGAGCATATCCTAGCAAGATGGACCACACATGGTAGGCATGGTACAGGTTGGATAGCAAATAAACATTACAGTGGTCCTAGGAAGTTTTTAACGGTGGACATTCAATCGCCACTTCTCCCGTGGTGTGGTCTACCTGAGATTTAGAACTACCTCGTTTTTGGGTCCATTCCCTAAAATGAGCTATTAAAATGGATGGACGGCGTGGATAAGACATATAAATCATGGTAAGGCCCACAGAGCTTTTCCAGAACCGACCAGCAAGGGTTGGGTACTGGAGGCGTAACTACCGAAGTCGAGTACCGTGTACGGTATCTTTTTTACATACATTCTTCTTGTACGAATGATTATACGTAGGTTCGGGCTTCTGGTCTGTATGAGTGGGGCCTAAGGATGGGTGATCTAAACCGTTGATATGATTGGCCTAAAGGTGGATGGACTATCCACCAAAAGTCCTTCAGATCTGAAGATCCTCACTATAAAATATTTGGCCTTCAGTTGGTTGAATCTGTCACCGTACTTTTTTAAAATCTATTAACCATTCCTTTTCTGGGCCCCTATTGAAAGGTTTACAAATAGGGCTCGTCGGGCCTGTGGTTGGTTTCAGCCTGGATTTTAATTTTGATTTTGCCAGGCCCGAGACGGGCCCATTGGCAGCCCTACAAAAAAATAATTTCATGTGGGAGATTTTCCAAGAATGATCCAGAAAAACAGTGATCCATAGTACAGACGGTTGGGATTGCCGAGCAATGGGCCACACTTGAACACCTACGTATGTGAGGTGTTATTAGAGAAAATTAGTTCTGTCAACGAACCAGGCTCGGCCTGTGGTCAGCTTTAGCCTGGATTTTTAACGGTTGGGATGGGCCAATTCAAAATTTTGACATTGCTTCATGAGATCCAGCCCATTAACAGCCAGAGAGAAAATGGGCTGTTTTTAAAAGACGGGTGTGAATATCCAATTCCAGTTGGGAGTCCATGATGCTAAGGGGCTATTTGAATGCTAGCTCTCAAAGTTGTATACCACACACCCTATGTAAATCGAGTCGTGGATTAATTATATTGTTATGTGTTTGTCTGATACCTTGAATTGTTAGTAAGATTACATGTGATGTACTTAAGATGGTTGCTGGCACATGTAAAGTTCTAAAACATTGATATTGATGGTCGGAAATGTGGATGCTTGAATATGAATGATTATACAAGTATAACATTTTTTACCTGTGCCATGCTAGCTATAAGGTATTTGATTTGTTTAGCAAGCATGGATTGTTATTGCTTAACAGTCATATTTTGAATATACAGTGTAACTACTTAGTCTCGTGTGCAAAAATGAGTTTTAACTACACACATGCTATTTAGCTGGAATAGTTTGTGAAGTGAGGGCGTGTTTGGCCGGGTGGATTGGAAGGGATTGAATGGTATTAGGGTGGATGGCATGGATTTCAAGGTAATGATGGTGTTGTCAGTGGATTGTCTTAAGATCCATGGGATTGCTATATCGAGTCTGTTTGGCATGCCCAGCCAATCCCTCGATTAAACCTTCCCATCCCTTCCAATCCCTCAAACCAAACACATCCCAAGCAAATTTGAACGGATTAGGGTGGATTGGATGGGATTTAAAGGTAATGATGGTGTTGTCAGTGGATTGTCTTAAGATCCATGGGATTGCTATATCCTGGATCAGATCACCCTGTCTGTTTGGCACGCCCGGCCAATCCCGGGATTTAACTTCCAATCCCTTCCAATACCATCCAATCCCTTCTAATCCGCTCGGCCAAACAGGCCCTGAATGACTTTTTGAGCATTCAAAACATCTCTAATGATGTGGGCTTGATCCAAGCTCACTGGCTTATTACTCAGCTACAAATGTTAAGGGTAAGTAACTTGTTTTTTTTCAAAAAAAAAAAAAAAAGCTTACGTAGGTTAGTAGGTTGCTTGTTATTATTATTATTTTTTAACTTAGAATTAGTTTGGTAAGTACCATTTAAAAAATAACTTATGTAGTGAATGTTATTTACCACTTAATTTTATTATTATTATTTTTTAATTATTATCGCTTTTTCAACTTTTAACTTCTCTTTCCATGTGACTTGTGATCCATATGGAAAGATTCTCTCTCTCTCTCTCTCTCTCTCTCTCTCTCTCCATGTGATGGATAGTACATGTTAGATGAGACCGTATATGTGTGATGGATAGTCCATATCAGATGAGACCCTATATGACAGACGATCCACATTGAAGGTGAAGTGGGCTCGGTGGTGGATATTAAAGGTAGCCCCATAGGATGGACAATAACATTAAAGGTGGGCCCCACATGATGGGTGACCCACATCAAGGAGGACCCCACATAACTGACAATCCACATCAAAGGTCACCCTTAATAATGATTGGTCCACATCCAAACCAGGCCCCACATAATGGACGACCCACATCAAACGTGGGGCGATCCACATCAAGGTAGGCTCCACATGATGGGTGGTAGACATTGAGAGTGCGCCCCAAATGATGGATAATTTTATTTTGATGGTGGGCCTCATATATGGGACGGTCCACATCAAAGGTGTTGATGATGAATGACCCACATCTAAGGTGGGCCCTGCATGATGGATGAACCACATCGAAGGTGGGTCATGTGATGGATGATCCATATCAAATGTAGACTCCACATGATGCGTGGTGGATATTAAAGGTGGGTCCCACACAATGGACAATAACATTGATGGTGGGCTACATCCAATGCCAGCCCGCCTTGATGGATGGTTCACTTCAAAGTTGGGCTTTGCATGATGGACGGTCCACATTATAAGGTGGGCTTGCATGATGGACGGTCCACATTCAAGGTGGGCCCCACATGATGGATAGCCCACATTGAGCCTTGCAAGGTGGATAGTCCACTTCGAAAGTAGTCCCCACACGATAGTTAGTTCACATTGAAGACAAGGCCAAGGTGGGCCCAACATAATGAAAGGGACTACATTAAAGGTTGGGCCTATATGATGAACGGTGGATATTAAGGGTAGACCGTACAAACTTCATGGATAAGTACCTGTGTGATGTTGAAAACCAAACATACTTTTCCACTCGACTGATATGTTGTTTACCAAGCATGATATCTACCGAATAAATAGAAACCAAGATAAGTTTCTCGAGCCATATGTAGCTTTATGTGAAGTAATATACTATCCAAACTCTCCCTAAATAAGTGATGACAGGATGGGCTTAGTTTTGTGCCCTTTGAGCAGATGCCGGCCCATGTCCCAAGCCCAATTTTCGAACCCAAATCTCAAGATGTAAGTTCAACCCACAGGCCTCGAGGTTCATCCCAAACCAGGATGGACGGATGCCAAGGCCCCACCTAGCCAGTCTATTCCAAGTTTCAACCTTTAGTGTTCTCAGGTTAACAAAAACGAAAAAAGAAAAAAAGAAACATGGGCTGGATAGTAGACGTGTCTTTGTAGGTGTGGCAATGGAAAGAGTTACGGCCAGCCTCCGAGCCCTGGCCATGGGCAGCCCGACTGTGGGAAAAAGATTTAAATGATCAATGATATAAATAGTCAAGTCTAAGATTATTTTTTTTTCCATCTAACAAATGTCTTTAAACTACATACACTTGGCTTGGCAAATGAAACTGCTTACAAGTGCCTTTAAACCTTCCTTTTTTGTGTATAATAAAAAAAAAGATTCATAACTCAATTGCAGATTGGATAGCCCAGTTCATGATTCGATCAGCCCAACAGGTTGGGCTGGCTACTTGTTAGGATTGGGCTTGGTCCAATTGCAGATTGGATCAAGCCAATGAGCAAGGCCAGGCTATTCATAACTCATATATGATGCATTTAAGAAGAATCATGTATGTTATCATAAGTCCCAACTCATATATGATACGTATGAGGTTGGGTTTTGCGTTGTGTCGTAGTGTCCGTTGTGTCAACCCAAGCCCAACCCAACCTGGGTCTGTCCTAAAGTTGGATTGGGCCAATTGGTTCGAGTTAGCCAACCAAAGTTGCACCCTAATGTGCAATAAAGGTTCAGTACTGATTCAAACCGTAAAACCTTATATATTACTTTGTATACAACACAACTTGAAAGACACACTGATTGGATGGTCCCTATCAACCTATTGGTGATGTGGCTGTTCATCCCATTGTCGCCAGAACCCACGGTGTATTTGGAGATATTTGGGGACCACGGCTCAAATTTGTACGCATCAAACAATCCGAACCATCTGGGTTGAAGGTGCGTACAAATGGCTAAAAGGAAAAAATGACCAATGTTCTCATTGAAAGGAGCAATTGACTGAATGGTGCGGCTTTGCTAGTGGTCCATCTTAGAGTCAAATTCTAGTTTAAGTACATTTTTACAAGTTTTAGTAACTTTTGAATTGATTATTTTTCGATCGTTTTAAGATTTAAAGATTCCATACCTAATTCAAAGCTTTGTTTTGTTTGGTACACAGGCTTAGGAGGGATTAAGTAGGATGGAATTGTATTTGGTTCTTGCAAATTTATTTCATCAGACGTTTGGAGACCACAGAAGGAATGCGGTTGGGTGGAAAGGAATTGCATTTGGTCCCATGCTCTGATGAATTTTGAAATCCACTACATTTGTGGGCGGGCCCACATTGATGCATGTGTTTTATCCATGCAGTCCATCCATATGCATCTTTTACACATAACATTCGAGTTGTACCTGTCCAAGTGACTGGCATCAGTTGTGAATCTGATCCGTTGATTAAAATTCTATGGTCCACCAAACAGGGGTTTAATGAGTTTACTATTTCAACTGATAGAGGATGAATTTAGGATCTAAGTCTTACAAAAGTATATATACCACACCCCAAAATCCAGGAGGTTCCTAAGTAAGTTAGTTGAAACCCAAATCCCAAGCCCATGAACTATCTTAATATGATTAAAATAATACAACTTTTCCATTATATTAATGATTGAAAACTAAACTAATTTAATACACTTGAAGTGCTAATTGAAGATATATGCGTTCTTGACAAACTCCGATTCGACACCTAAAGTGATTAATTAAACGAGCTAAGCACAACGACTCAATGGGATCATTTTATTCCCAAATTAAAATTTTTTAAATTTGAACATAAGTAGACTCAACATATTAAATTAATAAATATATATCAAAGTAAATATTACAAAATATTAAATTGCATAGATACTTTGACACGCAATTACACAAAAATGATAAATCAAAATAATAATAATTTCTTATATGATCATTTTATAAGAAATCGAGGGCAGAGCACCCATGTGATTAATCCTTTTAGGAAATAGAGCACCTATGTCGATTCTTTTAGGGAATGACTTAAGGCAAAGGATCCATGCTAATCTTTTTAGGAATGACCCAGGGCAAAGCACTTGTGTTAATCCTTTCAAGAATGACTCAAGGAAGAGCCCATGCCGATCCTTTTAGGAAATGACCCAGGCAGTGCATCCATGCTAATCCTTTCGGAAATGACCCCACAGCAAAACACCCGTATTAATCCTTTCAGGAATAACTTAGGGCAGAGCACTCATACTGATCCTTTCAGGAATGACTTAGGGTAGAGCATCCGTGACCCTCATTTTATTTTCCATCCAAAAACAACATGCATGCAAAGTAACACAATCTGGTGGTCATAATACTTCATCACTGATTTTTCACAAGCTTGTAAATCAAAGTAAGTGTGCATCCACATCCATTTCATGATGACTACAAGATCAAGGGCAAGAATTTAAAATTAAATCAACTAGCGTAGACCGGAATCAGTGCAACTGTAATCATCATGTGAGAAAAGCAATAATAAACCAAACATAACGTACTTGTATAAACATGGAATTTACAAAGGATCGCCTACCTGAAAAGGTGTGTATAGGTTTGGATATATCATTGGAAATATGTGCACACCATCAGGGTTTTAAATCTAGTTAGATTTAGTTCAAATCAGCTAGACATAAGGCGCGCGACTCAATGTGACTCGGCAGGTGTTTTAATGCGAATCGACGGGGTTTTCTACTTGAAATCACTTATGTTGATTACACATCTATCAAACTAGGGTTTTTGGTCTCTTAGACTCAAAGTTTACCAAATCAGTACCTTGACTCATTAAGTCCCCTCAATGAGCCGCAGTGTCAAAAGCAACAACTAGGGTTTTATATTCGAATAAAAGAATATGGAGAGAAGTTTACCTTTCAAATGATATGTACGGGCTCGACTCAACTCTGGGATTGCCCAATCTCAATAGGTCAATGGGTTGACTTGCTGAGTCGACTCGACTGTCACACTTCTCTTTCTCACTTTCGTTATTCTTTGTTTTTCTTCTTCTTTTCTCCTTTGATTCCTTTATTCTTGAGTGTCTAGCACTAATAGTTGGAATCTAACAACCTCGAATGGGGAATGAGTAGCGAGTCGTGCAACTTGGTTTCATTCTCCTTATCTCTCTTGATTTTCTCTCTTGTTGCTTCTCTCTCGATTTCCTGATCTATCTTGTTTTCTCTCTAGTTTCTAAACTATTCTCAAGTTTGCAATGCCAAGATTTATAAAACATTCAGCTTCTCGAGTCAATGAGTTTGCGCACAAATCTTTGAGTGATGCCTCATCCCTTCACGTTACATTACTATAGGGATTGAATGATGGTGAGGAGGCCCACATATGATATAGTTTTAGGTTTTGATGTGAAGATGTGTAGACGCCCTACCCTAGGGGGACAAGCTGATTGGATTGGACCAAGGCAACTAAATTTAAGACTTAGGAACCCTAACCCAATCTACCTAGTTTACCTAGTACCCCAGTTAGTGGTTGAACCATAGAAACCCTAACCCTAAAGGCTTAAACCCTAGGAACCCCAACCTTAATCAAACCCATTCAACTGAGCGTAAACCCTAGGGACCTAAAATCAAGAACCTCGAAACTTGACTCATCGAGTCGACTCACAGATCAGGCCTTTTCAAATTTTGATTTTGCCAGACCCGTCATTGGCAGCCCTACATAAAAATAATTTCATGTGGGAGATTTTCCAAGAATGTTCCAGAAAAACAGTGATCCACAGTACAGACGGTTGGGATTGCCGAGCAATGGGCCACACTTGAACACCTACGTATGTGACGTGTTATTAGAGAAAATTAGTTCTGTCAACGAACAAGGCTCGGCCTGTGGTCAGCTTTAGCCTGGATTTTTAACGGTTGGGATGGGCCAATTCAAAATTTTGACATTGCTTCATGAGATCCAGCCCATTAACAGCCAAAGAGAAAATGGGCTGTTTTTAAAAGACGGGTGTGAATATCCAATTCCAGTTGGGAGTCCATGATGCGAAGGGGCTATTTGAATGCTCTCAAAGTTGTATACCACACACCCTATGTAAATCGAGTCGTGGATTAATTATGTTGTTATGTGTTTGTCTGATACCTTGAATTGTTAGTAAGATTACATGTGATGAACTTAAGATGGTTGCTGGCACATGTAAAGTTATAAAACATTAATATTGATGGTGATGTAGAGCAGGTCGCGGACAGTTACATGGCCAAGATGGATCAGAAAAGGCCCGGTCGACGACAGAAGTGATCCGGACCATCGAACCTTAAATCGGGCGTATCTTGCAATCCGGAATGAGTTATCTGACGTAAAATATATGATTTTGGGGTAGAACGAGCTACTGAAGCCAACTAACCCCGCTACGCCGGGTTGCGCAGCCCGGAATTGCGAAAAACCCCTGGATCGATGGTCGTTTCCCCGTTTTATTTTCGCTTTTACTATAAATAGTAAGTTTTAGTTTGATTGTAACTCTTCATCCGTCGGGCTTTAGGAGTTGCGCCCAACGTGAAAAGAGCTTAGAATAATTAGGAGAACGGTTTGGTGAAGCCAAATAGGACACTTACTATTTTTGGCCGAAAACCTTGCGCACTAGTAGACATCACGACCGTCTATAAATAGTAAGTTTACTATTTATAGTAAGTCACGGATTCTAGGAGTTTTAGTTGTAGTTTGATTCTGATTTCTTTCTCATTGCTTGGTACCCCTATTTAAAGGGTTGTGAAGTCGTTTTTATTCATCAATTAATCAATTTCGAATTTATTAGAATTTATTTCTATTTCCTGCTTTCTTTCCTCGTGGATTCGAGAAGTCTCTGTGAGGAGTCCAGAGAAGCTCCGTGGATTCAAAGTAGTTATCCTCATCACGTTCATCCCTGCGTCAATTGATATAAGAGCGAGGATTTTTCTTGGGCCGATGGCAAACAGCGAAGGTATGAATCGAAATCCTGTGGACGGTGATGCAGGGATTCGTTATCTTTCGGAAAGAATGGAAGCTTTCCACCGGAGAGTCGATTGACCATGTAAGGGCCGCAGCAACTCTCGACCGTCTTGCGGATGCGCTACTTCTGCCCCGAGCCCTAGGCGGTGCTCCACCACCCTTGGTTGCTGTACGACACAACCTAGATTTTCGTAGAGCACTATCAGGGGCAAACCGTAGGGCTACACCAGATGATTCAAGTTCTAGCGACGAGGACCTTAATGAGGGTTTTGCGCGACGACCAATCCATGGAGGTGATCGTCTAGATCGTCCTTGAAAGAGACTATCGAGGTAAGGTCGAACTTCCTAGTTTTAACGGTTTATTACGTATAGAAGATTTTCTCGATTGGCAACAAGTAGAGAGATATTTTGATTACATGGACGTGCGATCATAAAAGGGTAAAATTGGTAGCGTTTAAATTAAAATCTGGTGCTTCTGCATGGTGGGAACAATTACAACTCTCACGAGCTCGCCAGAACAAGGCGCCCATCTCATCATGGGCCCGGATGAGACGTCTTCTTCGATCTCGATTTCTCCCCAGTGATTATGAGCAGATATTATTCCAGCAATATCAAAATTGCAGGCAAGGAAATCGAACAGTCACAGATTATACTGAAGAATTCCAACGGCTGGCTACACGAAACGATCTGTCAGAATCTGAGTCACAGAAGGTGGCGCGATTTATAGGTGGGTTGCGACCGACAATTCAGGACCGAGTTCAGATGTACCCAGTCGGGACTGTGGATGAAGCAATTCAATTGGCGGGTAGGGCAGAAACACAACTTGCAAGAGCTCCTGCTCGTCCATATCCTTCAACTCGACCCCCCATGACGGGTTCCACGCAGGATCCAGTGCTGCCACGAGGAAAAGACCTAGTACCTCAACTTCCTACAACCGCAAACCGTGATACGGGGAGCGGCTCATCCAGGCCTCAACGTGCAGCACCTACAGCAGCGAGTCCGAGTAGGATTCCAAATCCTTATGCTCGGCCAAGGTCGAACAATTGTTACCGCTGTGGCCAACCAGGCCACTTATCAAACACTTGTCCTCAACGTCCCGCAGCACACTTGACTATAAATGAAGGGGGCATTAAAGATGAGGCCGTAGAGGAAGACCATCGCTTTGATGAACATGAACAAATCACTGAAGAAATAGCAGGTGGCGATGAAATGACGGGCGAGGATCATGGCGAATTTCTAGTTGTGAGGCGATTGCTGTATGCCCCACGAAAGGAATTACATCCACAACGACACAATATATTTCGAACTCGGTGCACCGTCAATGGAAAGGTCTGTGATGTAATCATAGACAGTGGTAGTAGCGAGAACATCGTTTCAAGAGTGATGGTGGACAAGTTGCGGCTACCAACGATGAAACATCCTTCCCCGTACTCAATTGGCTGGATAAAAAAGGTGAATGAGACCAAGGTAACTGAACAATGCACTATCTCTTTTTCAATTGGCAAAAATTATAAAGATCAAATACTTTGTGATGTGGTCGATATGGAAGTTTGTCATATGCTACTCGGTCGACTCTGACAGTCGGACCGTGTGCGACCCATCGGGGACGAGATAATGTCTACATATTCATCAAGGATAGTTGAAAAATAATCCTTGCCCCTATGGCACCAGAGAACCACCCTAAAGCTTCTAAAGTTGAGGAGAGTTCCCTTTTGACCATTTGAAATTTCATGAAGGAATTCAAGGAAACCGGCGAGGTATACGCCGTAGTGGTGAAGGGCGAGGAAGAGGAACCCTCAAATATTCTTCCAAGTTTAAGACAGTTGCTAAATGAATTTAAAGAAGTCTGGTCTGAGGATTTACCTGATGGATTGCCTCACATGAGGGACATCCAACATCACATAGACCTAGTCCTTGGGGCTAGCCTGCCCAACCGCCCTCATTATCGGATGAGTTCGAAGGACTTTGAGATACTTGAGGGGCAAGTTGATGAATTGATCCGTAAGGGTCTCTTGAGAGAGAGCATGAGCCCATGTGCCGTACTAGCATTATTAACGCCACAAAAAGATGAAAGCTGGTGCATGTGTGTCAATAGCTAGACAATCAACAAAATTACTATCAAATATCGGTTCTCAATACCGCGGTTGGACGACATGCTGGATATGCTATAACGGGCCAAGGTGGTCTCTAAACTAGATCTAAAGAGCGGGTACCATCAGATTCGTATTCAACCCAGTGATGAGTGGAAGATGGCATTCAAGACCAAGAAAGGGTTGTATGAGTGGCTGGTCATGTCTTTCGGCCTATCGAACACACCAAGTGCTTTTATGTGTTTGATGAATCAAGTTCTAAAACCATTCACTAGCCAATTTATGGTAGTATATTTTGATGACATATTGATATATAGCCAGAATGACGTGAAGCACAGGAAACATCTCAGACAGGTGCTGCAGGTCTTACAAATTAACAAGTTGTACCTCAACTTGAAGAAGTGTAGTTTTTTAAATGACAGCCTGTTATTTCTAGGATTTGTTGTAACGTCCACAGGCATTCGTGTGGATGATGAAAAAGTGCGTGCTATTAGAGAATGGTCGATCCCGATAAACATTCATGAGGTGAGGAGTTTTCACAGGTTGGCGACTTTCTATCGTTGATTTATGCGAGATTTTAGCACCATAGTCGCGCCTATAACAGATTGCATGAAAAAAGGACCATTCCAGTGGACCGATAAAGCTGACAAGAGCTTTCATGAGATCAAGCATCGTTTGTCTACAACACCGGTCTTGGTGCTTCCTAATTTCGACAAATTGTTTGAGGTCGAGTGTGACGCTTCATACATTGGAATTGGAGGAGTATTGTCACAGAAGGCAGCCGGTAGCCTTCTACAGTGAAGCGAGGCCCGAAAGAAGTGGTCGACTTATGAGCTTGAGTTGTACGCATTTGTGGAGCTGCGACATTGGCGGCATTATCTCGATTCAAAGAGAGTTTGTTTTGTACACGACCATCAAGCATTAAAGTTTATTAATAGTCGACTAACGTGAATCGTGTGCATGCTAGATGGGTTGCGTTTTTACAGAATTCACATTCGCTCAAGCACAAGTCGGGTAGCGAATCAAGGTGGTGATGCACTTAGCCGTCGTGCATCACTACTAGTAACAATGAGCAACGAGGTAGTCGGCTTTGACTATGGAGCTAGATGCCGAGGATGAGGACTTCAAATATTCTTGGATGAAGTGTCAAGAAGGTCACTCTAGTGACCTTCATATACGGACGATTTTCTCTTCAAAGGGAATCGATTGTGCATCCCCCAAAGTTCTCTCAGGGAGAAGATTATTCAGAGCTACATGGAGGTGGCCTTGGTGGACACCTGTGGCGAGACAAGACGCGAGCTCTTGTGGAAGAGCGGTATTATTAGCCGCAATTGGTAGGTGATGTGAAAAAAGGGATACAATGTTGTCATGTTTATCAGAACTCCAAGAGACAATCTCAACATACAGACCTCTGCACCACGTTACCTATGCTTAACGGTCCTTGGAAGGATTTATCTATGGACTTCATACTTGCTCTCCGACGAACACAATGTGGCATGAATTCGTTGTTCGTGGTGGTATACTGTTTCTCCAAGATGACGCACTTTATCCCATGTAAGAAGACCCTCGATGCAATACATGTGGCGAATTTATTTTTCAGGGAGGTCATACGGCTACACGGGGTCCCCAAGACCACTACTTTCCATCGTGACACGAAGTTCATTAGCTACTTTTGGCGGACTTTATAGAATCGATTCGATACACGACTTCAATTCAGCAGTGCTTACCACCCACAGACTGATGGGCAGACCGAAGTTGTGAATCGCACGTTAGGAAACCTCCTTCGCTGTATTTCAGGAGAAAACTGAAGCGTGGGATTTGGCCTTGTCTCAAGCGAGTTTGCATTCAACAATATGGTGAACCGCTCGACAGGAGAATCCCTTCCACATTATTTACGGACGAGTGCCTCGCCACACACTTGACTTGGTCCCTCCGCCCAAGCACCTGTGCACGAGCATTGCAGCAGAACATATGGCGGATAAGATCATGGGCATCCATGCGAAGTGAAGACCAAGTTACATGCCTCGAACGAGTAGTACAAGGAACAAGCGGACAAGCATCGGCGACAAAAAGTGTTCGAGGTAGGCGACCGCGTTATGGTCCATTTGCGCAAAGAGAGATTTCCGACGACGTACAACAAGTTGAAAAATAAGAAGATTGGACCGGTACCAATCATCCGAAAGATCAATGACAACGCTTATGTTGTTGATCTCCCAGATGACATGGCCATCTCACGGACTTTTAATGTCATGGACCTAACCGAGTATCATGAACCGTAGCATGACGAGAACTCGAGGACGAGTTCTTTTGAAGTGGAGGAGATCGATGTAGAGCAGGGGACCGTTACATGGCCAAGATGGATCGAAAAGGCCCGGTCGACGACGAAGTGATCCCGACCATCGAACCTTAAATCGGGCGTATCTTGCAATCCGAATGAGTTATCCGACGTAAAATATATGATTTTGGGGTAGAACGAGCTACGAAGCCAACCAACCCCGCTATGCCGGTCAGCCGGAATTGCGAAAAACCCCTGGATCGATGGTCGTTTCCCCGTTTTAATTTCGCTTTTACTATAAATAGTAAGTTTTAGTTTGATTGTAACTCTTCATCCGTCGGGCTTTAGGAGTTGCGCCCAACGTGAAAAGAGCTTAGAATAATTAGGAGAACGGTTTGGTGAAGCCAAATAGGACACTTACTATTTTTGGCCGAAAACCTTGCGCACTAGTAGACATCACGACCGTCTATAAATAGTAAGTTTACTATTTATAGTAAGTCGCGGATTCTAAGAGTTTGAGTTGTAGTTTGATTCTGATTTCTTTCCCATTGCTTGGTACCCCTATTTAAAGGGTTGTGAACTCGTTTTTATTCATCAATTAATCAATTTCGAATTTATTAGAATTTATTTCTATTTTCTGCTTTCTTTTCTCGTGGATTCGAGAAATCTCTGTGAGGAGTCCAGAGAAGCTCCGTGGATTCGGAGTAGTTATCCTCATCACGTTCATCCCTGCGTCAGATGGTAGGAAATGTGGATGCTCGAAGATGAATGATTATACAAGTATAACATTTTTTACTTGTACCATGCTAGCTATAAGGTATTTGATTTGTTTAGCAAGCATGGATTGTTATTGCTTAACAGTCATATTTTGAATATACAGTGTAAATACGTAGTCTCGTGTGCAAAAATGAGTTTTAACTACACACATGCTATTTAGCTGGAATAGTTTGTGAAGTGAGGGCATGTTTGGCCGGGTGGATTGGAAGGGATTGAATGGTATTAGGGTGGATGGCATGGATTTCAAGGTAATGATGGTGTTGTCAGTGGATTGTCTCAAGATCCATGGGATTGCTATATCGAGTCTGTTTGGCACGCCGGGCCAATCCCAGGATTAAACCTTCCCATCCCTTCCAATCCCTCAAACCAAACACGTCCCAAGCAAATTTGAACGGATTAGGGTGGATTGGATGGGATTTAATGATGGTGTTGTCAGTGGATTGTCTTAAGATCCATGGGATTGCTATATCCCGGATCAGATCACCCTGTCTGTTTGGCACGCCCGGCCAATCCCGGGATTTAACTTCCAATCCCTTCCAATACCATCCAATCCCTTCTAATCCGCCTGGCCAAACAAACCCTGAATGACTTTGTGAGCATTCAAAACATCTCTAATGATGTGGGCTTGATCCAAGCTCACTGGCTTATTACTCAGCTACAAATGTTAAGGGTAAGTAACTTGTTTTAAAAAAAAAAAAAACTTACGTAGGTTAGTAGGTTGCTTATTATTATTATTATTATTTTAACTTAGAATTAGTTTGGTAAGTACCATTTAAAAAATAACTTATATAGTGAATGTTATTTACCACTTAATTTCACTATTATTATTTTTTAATTATTATCGCTTTTTCAACTTTTAACTTCTCTTTCCCTGTGACCTGTGATCCATATGGAAGGATTCTCTCTCTCTCTCTCCATGTGATGGATAGTCCATGTTAGATGAGACCCTATATGTGTGATGGATAGTCCATATCAGATGAGACCCTATATGACAGACGATCCACATTGAAGGTGAAGTGGGCTCGGTGGTGTATATTAAAGGTAGCCCCATAGGATGGACAATAACATTAAAGGTGGGCCCCACATGATGGGTGACCCACATCAAGGAGGACCCCACATAACGGACAATCCACATCAAAGGTCACTCTTAATAATGATTGGTCCACATCCAAACCAGGCCCCACATAATGGATGACCCACATCAAATGTGGGGCGATCCACATCAAGGTAGGCTCCACATGATGGGTGGTAGACATTGAGAGTGTGCCCCACATGATGGATAATTTTATTTTGATGGTGGGCCTCACATATTGGACGGTCCACATCAAAGGTGTTGATGATGAATGACCCACATCTAAGGTGGGCCCTGCATGATGGATGAACCACATCGAAGGTGGGGTCACGTGATGGATGATCCATATCAAATGTGGATTCCACATGATGCGTGGTGGATATTAAAGGTGGGTCCCACACAATGGACAATAACATTGATGGTGGACTACATCCAATGCCAGCCCGCCTTGATGGATAGTTCACTTCAAAGTTGGGCCTTGCATGATGGACGGTCCACATTATAAGGTGGGCTTGCATGATGGTCGGTCCACATTCAAGGTGGGCCCCACATGATGGATAGCCCACATTGAGCCTTGCAAGGTGGACAGTCCACTTCGAAAGTAGTCCCCACACGATAGTTAGTTCACATTGAAGACAAGGCCAAGGTGGGCCCAACATAATGAAAGGGACTACATCAAAGGTTGGGCCTATATGATGGACGGTGGATATTAAGGGTGGACTGTACAAACTTCATGGATAAGTGCCCGTGTGATGTTGAAAACCAAACATATTTTTCCACTCGACTGATATGTTGTCTACCAAGCATGATATCTACCGAATAAATAGAAACCAAGATTAGTTTCTCGAGCCATAAGTAGCTTTATGTGAAGTAATGTACTATCCAAACTCTCCCTAAATAAGTGATGCCAGGATGGGCATAGTTTCGTGCCCTTTGAGCAGATGCCGGCCCATGCCCCAAGCCCAATGTTCGAACCCAAATCTCAAGATGTAAGTTAAACCCACAGGCCTCGAGGTTCATCCCAAACCAGGATGGACGGATGCCAAGGCCCCAACTAGCCAGTCTATTCCAAGTTTCAACCTTTAGTGTTCTCAGGTTAACCAAAAAAGAAAAAAGAAAAAAAGAAACATGGGCTAGATAGTAGACATATCTTTGTAGGTGTGGCAATGGAAAGAGTTATGGCCAGGCCTCCGAGCCCTGGCCATGGGCAGCCAGACTGCAGGAAAAAGATTTAAATGATCAATGGTATAAATAGTCTAATCTAAGATTATTTTTTTCCATCTAACAAGTGTCTTTAAATTACATACACTTGGCTTGGCAAATGAAACTGCTTACAAGTGCCTTTAAACCTTCCTTTTTTTGTGTATAATAGTAGCCCAGTTCATGATTCGATCAGCCCAACAGGTTGGGCTGGCTACTTGTTAGGATTGGGCTTGGTCCAATTGCAGATTGGATCAAGCCAATGAGCCAGGCCAGGCTATTCATAACTCATATATGATGCATTTAAGAAAAATCATGTATGTGATCATTAGTCCCAACTCACATATGATACGTATGAGGTTGGGTTTTGGGTTGTGTCGTAGTGTCCGTTGTGTCAACCCATGCCCAGCCCAACCTGGGTCTGTCCTAAAGTTGGATTGGCCCAATTGGTTCGAGTTAGCCAACCAAAGTTGCACCCTAATGTGCAATAAAGTTTCACTGATTCAAACCGTAAAACCTTATATATTACTTTGTATAGAACACAACTTGAAAAACACACTGATTGGATGGTCCCTATCAACCTATTGGTGATGTGGCTGTTCATCCCATTGTCACCAGTGTATTTGGAGATATTTGGGGACCACGGCTCAAATTTGTACGCATCAAACAATCCGAACCATCTGGGTTGAAGGTGCGTACAAATGGCTAAAAGAAAAAAAAAATGACCAATGTTATCATTGAAAGGAGCAATTGACCGAATGGTGCGGCTTTGCTAGTGGTCCATCTTAGAGTCAAATTCTAGTTTAAGTAAATTTTTACAAGTTTTAGTAACTTTTGAGTTGATTATTTTTCGATCGTTTTAAGATTAAAAGATTCCATACCTAATTCAAAGCTTTGTTTTGTTTGGGACTAGGCTTAGGAGGGATTAAGTAGGATGCAATTGTATTTGGTTCATGCAAATTTATTTCATCAGACGTTTGGAGACCACAGAAGGAATGCGATTGGGTGGAAAGGAATTGCATTTGGTCCCATGCTCCGATGAATTTTGAATCCACTACATTTGTGGGGCCCACATTGATGCATGTGTTTTATCCATGCAGTCCGTCCATATGCATCTTTTACACATAACATTCGAGTTGTACGTGTGCAAGTGACTGGCATCAGTTGTGAATTTGATCCGTTGATTAGAATTCTATGGTCCACCAAACAGGGGTTTAATGAGTTTACTATTTCAACTGAGAGAGGATGAATTCAGGATCTAAGGCTTACAAAAGTATATCTACCACACCCCAAAATTCAGGAGGTTCCTGAGTTAGTTAGTTGAAACCCAAATCCCAAGCCCATGAACTATGTTAATATCAAATTATCTTATTACATTGATTAAATTAATACAACATTTCCATTACATTAATGATTGAAAACTAAACTAATTTAATACACTTGAAGTGCTAATTGAAGATATATGCGTTCTTGACAAACTCTGATTCGACACCTAAAGTAATTAATTAAATGAGCTAAGCACAACAACTCAATGGGATCATTTTATTCCCAGATTTAAAAATTTTAAATTTGAACATACGTAGACTCAACATGTTAAATTAATAAATATATATATCAAAGTAAATATTACAAAATATTAAATCGCATAGATACTTTGACATTTGTAATTACACAAAAATAATAAATCAAAATAATAATAGTTTCTTATATGATCATTTTATAAGAAGTCAAGGGCAGAGCACCCAAGTGATTAATCCTTTTAGGAAATAACCTTAAGTAGAGCACCTATGTCGATTCTTTTAGGGAATGACCTAAGGCAAAGGATCCATGCTAATCTTTTTAGGAACGACCCAGGGCAAAGCACTTGTGCTAATCCTTTCAAGAATGACTCAAGGTAGAGCCCATGCCGATCCTTTTAGGAAATGACCTAGGCAATGCATCCATGGTAATCCTTTTGGAAATAACCCACGGCAAAGCACTCGTATTAATCCTTTCAGGAATAACTTAGGGCAAAGCACTCATACTGATCCTTTCAGGAATGACTTAGGGCAAAGCATCTGTGATCCTAATTTTATTTTCCATCCAAATACAACATGCAAGCAAAGTAACAATTACAATCTAGTGGTCATAATACTTCATCACTGATTTTTCACAAGTTAAGCTTGTAAATAAAAGTAAGTGTGCATCCACATCCATTTCATGATGACTACAAGTTCAAGGGCAAGAATTTAAAATTAAATCAACTAGCATAGACTGGAATCAATGCAACTCTAATCATCATGTGAGTAAAGCAATAATAAACCAAACATAACGTACTTGTATAAACATGGAATTTACAAAGGATCACCCACCTGAAAAGGTGTGTAAAGGTTTGGATATATCATTGGAAATATGTGCACACGATCAGGGTTTTAAATCCAGTTAGATTTAGTTCAACTCAGCTAGACGTAAAGTGACTCAATGTGACACGGTAGGTGTTTTAATGCGAATCGACGAGGTTTTCTACATGAAATCACATATGTTGATTACACATCTATCAAACTAGGATTTTTGGTCTCTTAGACTCAAAGTTTACCAAATCAGTACCTTGACTCATTAAGTCCCCTCAATGAGCCGCAGTGTAAAAAGCAACAACTAGGGTTTTATATTCGAATAAAAGAATATGTAGAGAAGTTTACCTTTCAAATGATATGTACGGGCTCGATTCAACCTTGGGATTGCCCAATCTCAATAGGTCAATGGGTTGACTTGCCGAGTTGACTCGACTGTCACACTTCTCTTTCTCACTTTCGTTATTCTTTGTTTTTCTTTTTCTTTTCTGCTTTGATTCCTTTATTCTTGAGTGTCTAGCACTAATAGTTGGAATCTAACAACCTCGAATGGGGAATGAGTAGCGAGTCGTGCAACTTGGTTTCATTCTCCTTATCTCTCTTGATTTTCTCTCTTGTTGCTTCTCTCTCGATTTCCTGATCTATCTTGTTTTCTCTCTGGTTTCTAAACTATTCTCAAGTTTGCAATGCCAAGATTTATAAAACATTCGGGTTCTCGAGTTGATGAGTTTGCGCACAAATCTTTGAGTGATGCCTCATCCCTTCATGTTACGTTACTATGGGGATTGAATGATGGTGAGGAGGCCCATATATGATATAGTTTTAGGTTTTGATGTGAAGATGTGTAGACGCCCTACCTTAGGGCAACAAGCTGATTGGATTGGACCAAGGCAACTAAATTTAAGACTTAGGAACCCTAACCCAATCTACCTAGTTTACCTAGTACCCCAGTTAGTGGTTGAACCATAAAAACCCTAACCCTAAAGGCCTAAACCCTATGAACCCTAACCTTAATCAAACCCATTCAACTAAGCGTAAACCCTAGGGACCTAAAATCAAGAACCTCGAAACTCGACTCATCGAGTCGACTCGCCAAGTCAATTCACCAAGTCAACCCATTGAGTCATTTCACCTAGTCAAAATGAGGTGAAAACCAACACAACCAAATCGATGCCCATAAAAAGATCCGAAGGGGCAACAACTTGACCCTAGAGGAGATGGAGCTCACACACGCTTGTGAGGGACCCCTTGCCAAAATAGGGGGAACCATGTGACTTGGCCAGTGCCCAAGCAAACCCCTTACCTTGGCAGGTGTCTCCAACACATGTGGAGGTCCCCTGGAGAGAGGTGTAATTGTGTGGAGAGATATAAAGACCTTTGTACCCCTCCCTTACGCATAACATCACACTTTTACTTGTTGATCTAACCATCCAAATCATGCCACATGGCAATCCTGAATCCCAGTCATCCAAGCTATTTTAAACCTTAAACTTCTCAAGAATTACAAGAAAATTAGGTTTGTGGGCTATTCCCCTTCACATTTCAAGTATTAAAAAATCGTGAGGGCATTTTAAGGGTTCCTGAAAGTTCAGGAAATACTCATTCATCCTTCCACCAAGGAGAAGTGAGAGTGATAGGAAAAAGTCCAACCCAAGTCAGCCTATAGTCCACTTAAATCCCTAATCTCCTGAGCCACCAAGACCCTAATCCTAGCCATTCAACCCAATCCTTGTGATACATCCATCTACCTTGCCGCCGAAATTTCAATTAGCTTCGTGTACTTCATATATTGGCATTATGCAATAGTCATTCCCTTCATGACCCCCTACTAATCTCATACATCCGCATTCATCACATGGCATTTCACACCTAATCGACTCGAGCGTATGCTCTACGACTTGCCGATATGATCAGACCCTGCCCATTAGAAACTCAGTCAATTAGTTTACTCTTCGGCATGTGGAAGAATCAAGGTGAATTTATCTAGCCGAGGCAACACTCTGTCATAGTCGTCGCATTCAACAACACATCACACATATACATAATTTCATATACATTGCATTGCATACATAGCACTCAACACCCAATCTGTCCAAACTATGTTCTATGGCTTGCCGGTGTAGTCAAATCCTACCCATAAAAAATTTGGATTGATTGGTTAATCGCTTCGTAGGTGGAAGAGTCAAGGTGGATTTATCTAGCCGAGATTGTAGCTTGTCATAGGCGTTGCATTTAACACAACATCACACATACTTTGCATCACCCATGCACAAGAATTAATTCTAATTCCTGAGATCTTGTGAAGTAGAGATAGTACATTTGTACATGTAGGATGGGTACCTAATACCCTCCCTCTCGATAACCGTGGTCTCTAGTGTGGAATCTTCATTTGCGGATCAATGAATCATTTTTTGGGTTGAGATCCTCCGTATTCTCATTCTTAATATTTTTACAGGGTTTAGCCGACCATGGGAATGAAGTAATTAGCAAGTGGCAACTTTAGTAAAGTATAACACCCTCTCCGTCACATTTAAATGTCACTCAACCCCTATGACATTGATCCGCCCGTGATCCAGTGTCCATAAGATGATCGAGATCATGCGGTGGTGGTGTTCGAGTGGAGAAGATGGTGGCCCGTTAATGGCGTATGTGAAGATTATCGAGATCATATGGTGGTGGTGGTCGGCGAAGAAAATGGTGCCCCATTAATGGCAAATTCTGACTTCGAGGGTTTTTATTCGTTATGATCTCCATGGTGTGGATTAGTCTAGAGGAGCTTGTAGAATCCTAAAATTGAAGCTTTGGATGTGGTTATCCCGGGGGGTTCAAGAGCGAAACGTTTCTGACAGTTGCCACATGCTACTATGAATGGAGGAATTCAGACGCTGTTATTTAGGGTTTGGGGTCTTCTCAGGTATCATCCGAGGTTCTCATATCCGTTTTAGATGATCTTGATCCATTGTTATAGTGGTGGGTGCTTTTGGAGTTGATGGAATGGAAGAAACGGAAGTGTTGTAGTTAGAGAAGGATTCGGCTGAGAGTCGATTCGTGGCTGATTAGTTCCCTGCAGAGGTTGAGCCTTACGGTGGGAGACAGGTGGGGTCCCCCGTTATGTTTGAGAGAAAATCTACTCCGTCCAAATGGTTCACCGGGTTGCGTTGAGACATGAGTCGAAAGATGAGGTAGATTTAACACTTAAGTGGGCCGCATAATGTGGGAACAGTGAGGATGGACACTAACCGTGTAAGGCCTCTAGCGGCTACCAATAGATGGCATGGGTCGTTAGGATAGGTCCAACTGGAATGAACGGTTGGGGATGGGAGTAAGAGAAGAGAGGTTGGAAAGGAGCGGGAGTCTCTCTCACAACGCCCACAGCAACGTGTATTGCATGCATGACAACGCACATTGCCTTTTATATATATATATATATGAGTCATGCTCCCCTGCGCACCTGCGCACGTGCGCACCTTTGCACACGTACCATGGGTGTCTAATCTGAACGGTCCATGTGATGTGGAATCCCATAAAACTTTATGTGAATTTTCACCCCGATTTAATATTCTGATGGGCCATAGAAAAGAGAAATGCAAGTCAAGGGAGGAAACTGTTTTCATTTTTTATGGACCATCAAAGTTTTAGATCAAAGTAAAACCTGGGCCCGGGGGGTTTCAGGAGGTGCTTCTTCACATGAACGGTTCAGATTTTGGATCCACATCACGTATGATGGGTTCTCAAAAAAGTTGGTGCGTAGTACGTACGAACTAGTTCGCGGTGAGCGTTTCCGTGTGTATATATATATATATATATATATATATATAGGATTGATATTAGTGGGCCCTACTTTTAGATATTTTACAAAAAATCTACTCCACTTGCTGGTTTTACTGGATCATGTTAGGCCATGGGGCCAAAAGTGAGGAAACGGATTGGTTACTCCCCGCGCCACCGGCCTGGTGGCTGGTGGTTGGTGCTCTGTGGGCCCCACCATGATGTATGTGTTTCATCCATTCCGTTCATCCATTTTTAAAGATCATTTTAGGCATAACACCAAAATTAGAGGCATATAAATATTAGGTGGACCACACCACAGGAAAACAATAGTGATTGGATATCCACCAATAAAATCCTCCTAAGGCCCACTGTACTGTTTATTTGACATCCAATCTGTTGATTAGGTCATCAAGGCCGAGATTAAGGGAAACGGTAAAAATCAGCTTGATCCAAAACTTTTATGGCCCCCAAAAGGTTTTTAATGGTTGACGCTCATTCAACACTGTTTCCTGTAATGTGGTCCACTTGAGATTTGGATATACCTCATTTTTGGTCTCATACCATAAAGTAATATGAAAAAAATATATGAACGGAATGGATGAAACACATACATCATGGTGGGGCGCACAGAACACACAGACCACTAGCCATCGGCTGGTGGCAGGGGGAGTAGCCAATCCGTTTCCCAACACTCAGGTGGGCTGTTTGTCTGGAAACAATGCGAGGAAGGACGCCTATCATCGAAAACTTTTCCAGAGATTAATCATGAGGAGCGATTTGGATGGTTCAGATCTTTGAGTGGCTAATCGTTAGTCTTGTTGGTTAGATTTATCACTATATGGATTGGCAGGTTTCAGTTGATGACCCAGCTAGATGGACATACGGTTATATTTTGGGATCTGGGTGTGGAAATTAAGGATGATAGGATATAAACGGTTTAGATTAGATCTTTATCAATTTAATGATGATGCAATATTCGAAATTAAAATCGAACGGTTAGATATATCAATAGGTCCCCAAAGAGCATGCTCAGCAGTTGGGATTGATGATAGATCCAATGTGAAATGATGTGTAGGCACAGGATGTAGAAAAATGTGTATATGTATATGTACTTGTGAGTGAAGTCATGAGATCGTGACCTCAATGGTTAAATAGACTTATACATGGGTGATATAGAAGATGAACGGTTCAGATTTCGGGATGATATGTACAAGCACTGTTTAGGATTCTGGATAATATGTACGTGGATGTGAAGATCTCAGTATTGGTTTACCGTGATTGGGTGGTTTGAAGTGGACGGTCAGGTAACTTCATCCAGTGATAAATATTTAATTCAACGGTTAATTTGATAATAAACAAAGCATACAATGTTATATTGTATCTTAAATATTTATTACGAGTTGTATACGAGTATAAGGTGTGTGCACACTTAAGTATTATTTTCTTAAAAGTACAATTTCAATTTGAAGTGTATACTTAGAATAAATACTCGTATACATGTATGTGTATATATATGAATGTAAATTTTTCTTAAGGTGGGCGTCGAGCTGAGTTGAGTCGAGGTGGGCCAAGCTCAGCTCGGCTTATCCATGCTATACTTGAGTTCGAGCTCAAGCTCGGCCTCGAGCTCAACATTGAAGCTTGGCTTGTTTGTCAAAGTTGTCGAGTCGAGTTTAAGTCAAGCTAGTGGTTCAAGTCGAGTCGAGCTCGAGCTTGTTCCCTCGAGTCAGGTTTTGTACAAATAATTTGAAAATGCAAATTGTAGATTTTGCATGTTGTATATAAGAATGCAAAAAAACTAGGCATTTCACAAATGTACGTGAAAAATACTTAGGGAGCGATGGGTTCTTCATGAATGGTTGAAAAAGGCAGAGTTGAGATGGTTATTGAATAAATGACTGAAAAACGTAGAGCCTGATATGGGTTTTATATGAATGGTTGAAAAATGTCAAATAAGATGTTGATTTTCTTATGCATTGTTAGAAAATACAAAAGCATATTTGAGTTTCAAGACTCAAAAACAGAGGAATGCAGATCGTGATATCTATATTCCAGTAGCCCAAAAGTAGGCAGAGTAGATTTGCATTTTCTTTATCTTTTTCTTTTTTTCATCAAAAGAAAATGTAGCCGAATTAAATAGCCTTTTGACCACTCAACTGCGAAAAGCAAAGACCAGGAACCTGACCCACATGTCGGAAAATCGAAGACTCCTTAAAAAAAAAAAAAAAAAAAAAATGGAGGCTAGGGTTGGGTTGGGTTGTTGCTTTGGTTTGTTTGTTTGTTTGTTTTTTTTTTTTTTTTTTTTTTAAAACTTATATATATATATATAATATTTATTAATATACTTATTAATCAAGCTAAGTCAAGCTCGAGTTTGAGCTTCAAGTTAAGTTGAAATGTCCCATGTTCGAACTCAGCTTGAACTCACCTTGAGCTTCCAAAAATTAGCTTGACTAGGCTTGAATCGGCCATTCAAGACGAGTCAATCCGAGCTGACTCGAGCCGAATTGAGCAAGTTTTTCGAGCTGAGTCGACTCGTAAACAGCCCTAATTATATTATAGAGAATAATTCATTTTGTTAACTTTATTTTAGTTTAATATTTATTTATTTATTTCCCGCGATTGAAGCACAGCTCGGTCAAATGGGCCCAGCAAGGTTGTGTTAGAGGAACCTGTTGATTGTCATTTTTCTAACATCTCTTTCTTCGTACACGTGTGGCCACACTTGATGAATGGACTGGCCAGGCAACAACATTTTACGTGGATCGACTCTGCCATCCCGGCGCTTCCAGTTGGCAGTGCTTATCAATTAGTCAACTTGCTCATCTTGATCAAAGTAGCACACGTGTGGAAGATCCAAACCTCCCATCAACAGTCGCGGATTGGGACCAACCCCACCAGGACTTAGCTAGAGACGGACGGTCCTGGTAGGGGCTTCGTGGCCCCACCTTAATATATGTGTTTTATCCACGCCGTCCATCCATTTTGAAAGATCATTTAGGACATGAACCCATAAAGGAGTCTGATCTAAGACTCAAGTGGACCACACAACTGGAAACAGTGGTTGAACTTTTACCATTGAAAATCTCTTAACTGCCATAGAGGTTTTAAATCAAGCTGATATTTATATTCTTCCTTATCTTTGTCGGTATGACCTTATGAACAGGTTAGATGGAAAATAAACATCACGGTGTGGTCCACTCAAGAGTTCCATCTACCTTCTTTTTGATTTCATGCCCTAAAATGATCTCTCAAAATGGATGAACGGAGTAGATTAAATACAAGGGCGGGCCCACATGATCGCCGGGCCAGGAAGACTATGGGGCGTGCCTGATGTGTGATGAGCGACATTCATTCCTCACACGTGTGCTGGAAAATCCGTTGAAAACTCCAAACGTCACAATTCACTTCCTGTTTTATATGAATGTGTGCCCCACTCACGTGCCAATCATTCGTGCAATCTTGGACACACTCGACTAATGACGCAACGCAGTAAGATTGTCATTTTCCCATTAACTAATATCTAATGCTTAGGAAGTGATGTGGAGTTCACACGTACCACCTGTCATTCTACTCGTGTCTCCTTCCCAAAATCCATTGCAATTGAAGACAATACAACCCTCATCTAACTCGAGGGAAATGAAGGGCATGGAATCTAATTGAAGCCGCATTTTTAAAGAGCCAAATACCCGATCCAACGGCCAACGTACTTCCAATGAGACAAAAGGTGGACCCACGACCTCTATTAGCCTCTAAATCTTCGTTTATCGAAATAATTAATAATAGAGCCTCATCAAATATACAGTTTTGATGAGGCTCAGGATCCCGTTCATGTATGAGAGCCACCCATGATTGGTTGATTCAGATAGTTGATCTAAACGGCTTTACCGGGGATGGAAGGACGGTTGATGCAGGTTAGGACGTGTTGGGGTCGACCATATCAAAACGGATCCTTTATTTATCCATAGCATCCTTTAGAAATTCCCCTTTTCTTTCTGGAAAGATTACCCTTGTATCCGTTTACATCTCAGATTGAAACAAATTACTATAATTCATCCCACCTACGGATCAGTCAACATTTTTTACAAATTTTCTGAATAGAGGCCCTTATTTTCATATTTGTTAAGTCTCTTGAAATTTTGAACCTCAAATTATATTCCCACGAAAGGTTTAAAAAGTCACCTATATTTAATTATACGTCCCAATTCCGGATAACTATTCTGAAATCACAGAACTTCTTTAGACGGCTCACAGAGATACTTCAAATCCACGAAAAAAAGTAAAAAATAGAATAATTCTATAAAATTTATAAATTGATTGATAATTGAAATAAATGAGATTACAATCCTTTAGATAAAATACTAAATCTTGAAAGAAGTTTCAGAATTAAACAAAAATTAAAACTACTAGAAATGGTGACTTACAAAAAATAATAAACTTATTATTTATAGAGAGTTGTGATTTCCACTAGACCAAATGGTTTTTAGCCAAAAATACTAAGTGTCCTATTTGGTTCAACCATGTTATCTTCCTAATTATTCTAAATGCTTTTCATGTTGCACGTAAGTCTAAAAACCGAACAAATAAAGACTTATAATCAAATTAAAAATTACTATAAATAATAAAAATATAAATAAAACAAAAATTCAACTGACGGTATGATAAAATCTCACAAATCTGGCATGCATAGCTTAGCATGGTCAGTTTGGGTGGCTAAAGTAGCTCCTCGTACTCAAAATCATATATGGTATATTGGATAATCCATTCCGATTTGTAGGATACACTCATTTTAAGTGCTAATAGTCCGGATCACTTCCGCCTCAGATCGGACATTTTCTGGTCCATCTTAGCCATGAAATTGTATGTCAAGGGTCCACAATGAAATAGAGGGCACACCAATTATTTGAGCATTCAGATATTTCAATTTGGGAGAATTTTGAACATCTACATCTAGCCCATCAAATCAACGGTCTAGATCAGCAGACCACGGCCACACCCGTGTATTCCTTTTGCTAGTATCTAGCATTTGTCGCCGTCTACCGAGGCCCAGTGTTCATTGGTCTGATGATCGGAGCTGAACATTTTATGCGGTCCACCTTACTAACTTAAGCCGAACGGATGACTATGACCATCACTATCTGTAAATGGAAGGCTTACGTTCAAATCTAAAACTCAAAAGGTTAGGATCGTCACTGAAGTATGATTATGGAATAATAGCTTATCTTTGGCTGTAAGCATAATATGGACGGCTCAAATCGGCCGATCATCTCACCATGTGGGCCAATGGATAGCGACAGAAGATAGATTGCGCGTTGCAACAGAGGCAAAACGAACTCACTGTACATTTGCCAAGGCTCAGGGCCGTACAACCATAAGACTTCTATAATAGTTCACCACCATTCTGAAAATGGCATCGACTCATCCACCGTACACCTGGCATACTAGTACGGAGATTCAGACCGTTAAGATCTCTGATCCAATTGCTGAAGGATTGTATAAAAAAAAATTTACACATGGAAAGTTCCACTAACCATCCGATTTGGCCCTTGGAACTAGGGCCACTCACTATTGCACTTTGAACCGTCTGTTTGATACCCTTCAATCGAACGGTTAGTAAACCTTAATTAGTGTAATCTTATATCTATGTTCCATCCACACTTCGCCCCAGAATTTAGACGGTCTTGATTGGCTCTCACGAGTGACACGTGGGAGGAGAATGAATCAGCAACGGTGGGGAACCATGAGGGAGAAAAGAAGGGGAATGTGGGCCGGAAGCAGCATCCAACGGAAAAGACACGGTACGGAGTATTGGAACGGTGGAGAGGAAGGAAGGAGATTGGACCCTTCAAATCATTCTCCATCCAACTGCTACGTGACAATGGCTTCTTCCACGTCACTAATATGATTTTTAAGTTTTGATTAGTCCCACTAAACCATTTTACTAATCTTTCCCGCCGGATTTTAATATTCTCTGCCAACGTTATAAACCCGTTGTTCATTTGCAAGGCGACGAAGATCAGGCCGCCTGTCATTTGTCAGCTTCGAGTTGGCATGTTCATCCCAATATCTCTCACCCCAACGCAGACATAGGCTCAAATGAGCTATGAAGTCATGGCTCGATTTATTACTTGGGTTGTTGGATCATGGTGCATGCAATAATCATTTTTGAAGAACTGAGACCACCAATGCATGTGTAAGATCTAGAGGGTTTATATGATGGGGTATGATCTATTTATAAGGGAGAACTAGGGTTTCAAAGGAGAACTGGCCTGTTTGGGACTTGAGATTGGGTGGTCTGGAATTGCATTTGGCTCTTGCAAAATTCATCTAGTGGATTGGATTACTTCTACTATCATTTATCATCCCAATCCCAATAGAATTTTCGATGGATTTCAAAATACACTACATCTGTGGGCCTCACATTGATGCATGTGTTCTACCCACACTACCTGTCCATATGCGCCCTTTACACGTTACATTTGAGTTGCACATGTATACAAGTGACCAGTATTGGTTGTGAAATCTAGTCCATCAATTATAATTCCATGGTCCACCAAACATAGGTGTTAATCAATAAAACATTTTTTCAAAAAAAAGAATTTAATCTCAAACATAGGATTAGACTGTCAAAATACCATGGCATTTCCAGAGATGTAATCATTATATAATAATGGTGTTAATTTCATCTAATGCAATTACATACCATTTAATCCTGCATCCCAAATAGGTCCATGGTGCTCCTTATTCTTATAGGCTTTGTTATATCACATGTCATTAAAAAGTTTGTAATCATGCACCTAAATTAACCAAGTCCTCTATTAACCATTAACCAGTAATATCCACTCTTGAACAAGGCTACTTATCAGTTTAAGAGATGGATCATAAAATCTCAACCATCGCATATCCATCAAGATAAAACACTTTTAGCAATTAAAATAAAAGATTAACAGTTAAAAATCTTTGATTCAATATTTAAAATCTAAAGCACTAATTAAGCCCAACTAAAAAGCAACTTGCTAAGTGATTCTATCTCTTAAATTTAAGCCATAGTAAGTATCCTGAACTAATCAATAAATCCCTGTGACAGGTGGGTTCCTTATAATCCTAATGTATCATATGCAAGGCAACCACATGCCTATATATGTCCATCAATATATAATCTAACTTTATAGGGTTACTTAAAATATAGAAAATTAAAACCATAAAGTCTTAATACAACTTTAAGTTTAGGGATTAGTCAAAGTTAGTACATGATCGAATTAAACTAAATTAAGCATGATAAGCCTCCTAATTTAAAGACTCAATGCAATCATGCAATACAAGTGCTCTGTCAAATTCTACCACAAGGAATTGCACATCATGAACGGTCACACTCTTCTGTGGGGTAGGACAAAGGTACCGAAATATCATTAAGCCCGTAGGGAAAATATTTTATTCCAATTCATTATTGGTTCCTCACACAAGATGACCAATATACTTTTATGGATTGTCAAATCTTCTTATGATTATAGAATTTATGATATTGAGATCCACAAAATAATCATTCTTAAGTATGGTTGTTGTGTCCAAACTCACATACCCGTTCGACAAATGAAAAAGCCCCTATCTTAACCCATAAAATTATAGATGGACCATGCTTCCCACATATTTAATTATATCGTAAGATGCAATTAAAAAATACATAGTCATTAATATTCATGATTACAACCATCATTATTGGCTTTCAAGGCACACTATACCAACACACATCGGCTTCTTAGATGAAAGACCAAGATCCTGCACACATCTGCTACACCAGCACTTGGAATCTGACCCTAAGGTGTACCATTAATAGGGCTTGTAGAGCTACCTGCAGGTTGTAATTTTCAAAACCAAGCTGTGAACCACAAATCTCCCATTGATTGTAGAGCTCAACCAAAGGAGAACTATCTTACTGGATCAATGGCCAAGATGTCCTGTTGATCCTGACCATCTGCAACGGAGGCCCAATTAAATAATCCCATAATGGTCTACTAATTTAGATATTTAAACTCATTTTTACCATATTATGAATATTATAAATGATATTTACTTTGGAGACGTTAATGTTGAATGACATTTCCAAAGCGTTGGGAGGGCGTTTATCTTTGGGATTTGGAAGATCCAGACCATTAGGACAGTGGACCGTAGTTCATAAAAGAAAATTAGCAACACATTACAAGAGATAATAAAAAATCAAGAGAAAAATCATAAAAGAGCATACAACCAAAGCAATGATTTTTCACATCCTATGTATAAAAAGTTGGCCACAAAACTTGGTGTTTGGACCATTGATACGCCTCTTTTATGGGCCATGGCACCAAAATGGACCATACAACTCTGGCCACACAATCTATGAATTGTTTGTAAGAATTCTATAAAATGGGCCTTATTGATCAACATCTGAATTGTCCAAAGGGTTGGACAGTGTGATTGAGAATACCAGTAGACCCCACTCACTTGTGATGCATCTAAAACCGTGAAGAAGTGGTGCGCTACAACTGTGTTACACACAGTATTCTAATTGTAAGGTGCGGAAGACTCCTGCAATCACCTATGGCTATAGCTTCCCAATTGGGTAGGCCTTTTATTCAGTTATCCCATCTCCATATTCGATCGTCGGATTTCCATATTCGATGCATAGCAAGGTCTTCTGTAATTCAGGGTAACATAAAATCTATGTATGGGATGCTTGACCAGACTCTACTCTAGCCGAGCCAATCCAAGTGACAGCCGGCTGAGGATGGCCAGACCCACATCGATCCCATGCACACGATTGACAAATTAAAAAATTAGCAAAAATACAAAAATAACAAAAATACAAAAAATAATAATAATATAAAGAGAGCATATACCTCCACTTAGTTCTTGCAGTTGCACCTTATTTATAGTGTAACCGTTGGGTCCAGACTCATGTATGTTTCACATGAAATCATCTTAACTTCCATCCTTTATTAAAAGAAGCATACTTCCAACCTAAGAAATTCAAACCACTCCTTTGCAATTTCACCATTCATGGCTGGCCCTGAGAACACCAAGATCAACCCCACCCAGCCAACCAAGCCAGCAACCCGTCGGTTCGTCGGTGTCCGACAAAGGCCATCTGGAAGATGGGTGGCTGAAATCAAGGACTCTTCTCAGCGTGTGAGGCTCTGGCTTGGGACTTTCGACACTCCTGAGGAAGCAGCCCGGGCTTATGATGAAGCGGCCCGGGCCCTACGAGGTGAGAATGCTCGAACCAACTTCGCGCCTGCACCACCTAGTTCGTCCCCATCCGATTCCTCCCCTTCGAATGGTGGCCTTTCGCCAGAATATGATGGCAAGCACGGCGTTAACTTTGCTTCTTTGAAAGCCAAGCTGAGCAAGAACCTTCAGAGCATCATGGCGCGAACAACCGATAACAAGGCATCGAAGACGAGAGTAAGCGACCACTTCACGTTCGCTAGCATTTTCCACCGCAGGAGCTACCACAACCAGAATTCACTTGAACTGAAGAGCATCGAGAAGGCGGTGCAACCGAGTTTTATAGTCCCGCCAGCAGCAGATGAACCTTCTTGGGACTGCATCACTTCATCAGATTCTGAGTTCTTCGGATTCCGGCAACATGGGGTCGATTCGGACGGGTCGGATATTGGAGAAGTGGGCCTTGGTGATCATGGCTTTGATGATGAGATGATGGGGTGGATAGATGGTAAGGATGGAGAGACTGAGGTGACGAGGAGCAAGAGATTCAAGGTTTCTTCTTCGATTATCGTCCCTCCTTCATTCAGTGCATCAGAATTCCTTGGTGGGCCACTTTGAAACATCAATGGCTTGAGTGTAAGCACTTCCTTCCAAAGGATGGGAAATGTATGAGATTAGATGGGAGACGAAAACGAGTTCTCCGAAGCATGTACAGTGAAGAAGTCCTAATGTGTGGGATGAATAATCACAACTGCAGGATTAGATGTTGGTTTTGTACACTTCCTAGCTTATGATATTATTGATGGGCCTCCCTTCAAGTGGTTTTCAGATGATCTATAATGGATTTTAGAGGCCTCAAATCAGAATTTCTAGTTTTAGGTTTGTTTTCTATCAAAAATATTCTTAACATGGGTTTTGAATGCTAAGATCACAGTCCTTGTGTGCTATGGACTCAGTTGAATATTGCAAGTAGGACTCTCCATGGGTCAGACTTGGGCCAGTGGGGTAGGACCAAGTCAGGCCCATTTACTTTTTGGGCTTGAAATTTAGACCCAGGAGCTGTCTAAATTTTCTGGTCCATCTTAGCCATGAAATTGTATGTCAAGGGTCCAAAATGAAATACAGGGCACACCAAATATTTGAGCATTCAGATATTTCCATTTGGGAGAATTTTGAACATCTACATCTAGCCCATCAAATCAACGGTCTAGATCAGCAGACCACGGCCACACACGTGTACGAAATCCTGAACGTCAGAAAACGAGGCTAGAGTTCCTTTTGCTAGTATCTAGCATTTGTCGCCGTCTACCGAGGCCCAGTGTTCATTGGTCTGATGATCGAAGCTGTACATTTTATGCGGTCCACCTTACTAACTTAAGCCGAACAGATGACTATGACCATCACTATCAGTAAATGGAAGGCTTACGTTCAAATCTAAAACTCAAAAGGTTAGGATCGTCACTGAAGTATGATTATGAAATAGCTTATCTATGGCTGTAAGAATAATATGGACGGCTCAAATCGGCCGATCATCTCACCATGTGGGCCAGTGGATAGCGACAGAAGATAGATTGCGCGTTGCAACAGAGGCAAAACGAACTCACTGTACATTTGCCAAGGCTCAGGGCCGTACAACCATAAGACTTCTATAATAGTTCACCACCATTCTGAAAATGGCATCGACTCATCCACCGTACACCTGGCATACTAGTACGGAAATTCAGACTGTTAAGATCTCTGATCCAATTACTGAAGGATTGTATAAAAAAAATTTACACATGGAAAATTCCACTAACCATCCGATTTGGCCCTTGGAACTTGGGGCACTCACTATTGCACTTTGAACCGTCTGTTTGATACCCTTCAATCGAGCGGTTAGTAATCCTTGATTAGTGTAATCTTATATCTATGTTCCATCCACACTTCACCCCAGAATTTAGACGGTCTTGATTGGCTCTCACGAGTGACACGTGGGAGGAGAATGAGTCAGCAACGGTGGGGAACCATGAGGGAGAAAAGAAGGGGAATGTGGGCCGGAAGCAGCATCCAACGGAAAAGACACGGTACGGAGTATTGGAACGGTGGAGAGGAAGGAAGGAGATTGGACCCTTCAAATCATTCTCGATCCAACTGCTACTTGGCAATGGCTTCTTCCACGTCAGTAATATGATTTTTAAGTTTTGATTAGTGCCACTAAACCATTTTACTAATCTTTCCCGCCCGATTTTAATATTCTCTGCCAACGTTATGAACCCGTTGTTCATTTGCAAGGCGACGAAGTTCAGGCCGCCTGTCTTTTGTCAGCTTCGAGTTGGCATGTTCATCCCAATATCTCTCACCCCAACTCAGGCATGCATGGGCTTAAATGAGCTATGAAGTCATGGCTCCATTTATTACTTGGGTTGTTGGATCATGGTGCATGCAATAATCATTTTTGAAGAACTGAGACCACTAATGCATGTGTAAGATCTAGAGGGTTTATATGATGGGGTATGATCTATTTGTAAGGGAGATCTAGGGTTTCAAAGGAGAATTGGCCTGTTTGGGACTTGAGATTGGGTGGTATGGAATTGCATTTGGTTCCCGCAAATTTCATCTAGTGGATTGGATTACTATGACTATCATTTATCATCCCAATCCTAGCAGAATTTTTGATAGATTTCAAAAGAAATTTGAGATCTTTGCTTACGTGTCTAAAGACTACAGTGTAACAATCCTAAATTTTGGTACATTATAAAAAAAACTAAATTAAATATTTAAAGATTTTATTTTTAAATAAAAAATAAAAACAAGTCAATAGTTGAGTTGGTAGCGAAATTCTTAATTAAGAGAGAGGTTTAGGGATCAATTCTTGAAGTAGTAATAATAAATTTTTTATTAAATATCATAAAAAAATTCAAATTCAGGATAAGGGAGGATGTGCTCATCCTATCTTATGAGAATTTTCTTTAAAAGGGATACAAAAGGTTTCTGCATTAAAAAAAAAAAGAAATAGGAAGCCTAAAGTAAAAGAAAGAGAAAATTCTAAGAAGGCTCGATCAAGTAAGTTCTAATCGTTAGATCTTTTTAACTTTTTATTATGTTGTTAATTTCTTCTTGATCTATACAATGGATGGCGTGGATCATCCACACCATCATTGTATAGGTGTGTAGAGTCAATTTTAATAAAGTGATGTTTTTATGATTTTGGTCTAATTAATAATATTTTAGAAATAAATTAAATGGATGGAATCTGATTGTGCTAAGATAGATCTGTACGGATCATATGATCCTTAAGGCCAAAATATACAAGGGCCATAATTTTTAGATCAATCTAACAATCAGATAGGCCACATTAGTCAGATTTAAAAGTGTTTAATAAAGGAATCTTAGATTTTTGCGCAAGTGTTGGTATCACTTAGCGTAGAAGGTCGAGATGGGCCATCGGTGTATGTGTTGTTAGATCCACACCATCCATCTAATATGTAGAGGTAAAACATGATAATACCTCAAGAATATGAATGATCTGACCATCGGATGGACCACCCCGATTAAGTAATTATCATTCAATTTTATAATCTTAAAAAGGAGAAAAAAATAGAATAGAAATTTTACTTATTTGATTATTTTGGATCTGGCCACCTAGGATGTTAATCAGAGGTGGGCCTTACCATGTAATAAAAACATATGAATAATAATGTTGTTGATATAACTGATAGGATTTCTGAATTCAAACCAACATAATTACCTTGTGGATTCTACACTACCAGAGTCAGGTGAGTAACCCAACTTGTCTCATAATTCATTAAAATTAAAATAAATCATTGTGATTGTTTGATTGATTTACTGGTTTGAATATTTTGATATGATAATTATACGGTAAATTTATATGTGAATATTTTAATCGAGACAACTATGCCAAATATGAAAAATATGTATTTACATATCATCCCTCATTCATTGCATTACATAATGCATGGTCGATCTTAGGGGCCCTCCCTAAAAGAAATATCGATCCTGGTAGAGCGTTACCAGATGCGGGCTATGCCCAAGCCTACCGAAAGGTGGAAGCCTACCCAACGGGTGGATGCGGGTTGACGACTTACAACCCAAGTAGATGAACGATCACCCCATCTGATGCATTCATACCCCATTTTACATCATTGTACATGTATTTTTGTATTATTTTAATTAATATAATTATGAACCATGTTGGTTATATCACTAAGCCCGGCCAGCTTATATTTTTTATGTATTGTGACCATGTGAATGAGGGTGGGTCTGGCTCAAAAATAGGAATATGTGGTCAAGCCAGAAAAGACTCAAGGGACACGTGACCCTACTTAACAAAAGAAGAAGTTACAGCCTTAGACTAGTCATGATATTTTTACTTTAATTATATTTAATTTTCTTAGATTGTAAATTAATTCTTTCAAGTTGTTGGACATGTTTATTTCATTTCATAAGATCCCAATTGAGAGGGTCCTTAGTTATGTTTATGATTAATTATTGGAATAAATGATCGCTTCTTATTTTTGAGATGTTGTTGAGTATGAATGGAATGTAAATCTACGGCAGAGCTAGTAGGTAAATGAATAATTATATAATTGAATGAAATTAGTACACTCAGTGTACGTGTCATGGGCCGAAACTCGGGTCTGAGGGTGCACACTCTGTACTCGAATTTCGGGGCGTGACAAAAGGTTTCCATATGCGCCCTTTACACGTTACATTTGAGTTGCACATTCATACAAGTGACCAGCATCGGTTGTGAAATCTAGTCCATTAATTATAATTCCATGGTCCACCAAACATAGGTATTAATCGATTAAACATTTTTCTAAAAGGAAAAATTTAATCCCAAACATAGGATTAGACAGTAAAAATACCATGGTATTTCCAGAGATGTAATCATTATATAATAATGGTGTTAATTTCATACCATTTAATCCTGCATCCCAAATAGGCCCATTCTGCTCCTTATTCTTATAGGCTTTGTTATATCACATATCATTAAAAAGTTTGTAATCATGCACCTAAATTAACCAAGTCCTCTATTAGCCGTCAACCAATAATATCTACTCTTGAACAAGGCTACTTATCAGTTTAAGAGATGGACTAATCCCATGGAATTGGTCCAGCCAAACACGCCCTTAGCAATTAAAATAACAAATTAACAGTTAAAAACCTTACGATGATAGCACATGTTGGATATATAAATAATAGTTTTCTTGATATTGCATGATCCCCTATTGTTTGTAATGGACAATTGTCTGCACATTTTGCGGCTTTACGGATCTTCGATGGTACAATGCAATAGTTTTATAAGTGTCTCGGACTAGCGTTGTCTAAGTTATGCTATTAACCATTCAAGTTTTAGATTTTGTCACTATGATTTATAAAAGCTCTTTCACAAGTTGGGGTGCAATTATGCTAATTTACGTGTGTGTGTGTGTGTGTAAACTATTTTAGATTTATCCTTTTCCTAAGATAATTGGCGTGAGGCTGTGAGGTTTGGTTGACCATCTTATGTCTACTTTTTTTTATCATGTTGAGCAAACATTCCTGCCTTTTGGCGTTTAAATGGATGTTGCATTTTGGTCTTGTGATATGGCTCGAGATAGATTTGATCCATCATATGGTGCCAAATAGGTTTTAATCGAAACTTTGGTCGGTCAAGATATAGAGTGATTGATATATGTCAATCTAATCTCTCATATTGCATCTTATAGCCTTGATTAGAGTATTAGATAGTCAAAATCGATCAAAGATGTGTATGCAATGAAACAAGCTTGATTTACCACCGGGTGTTCAAAAGGTCTTTCTAGAAAATTTAGATGGCCAAAATCAGGGTTTGATAGTGGATGATGCAGATCTGATCCGTCATACAGCATTTAATGGCCTCGATCAAAGCTTTATACGGTTAAGATCGGATGATGGTGGATGAAATGAAACGGGCCCGATTTGGCACCCGAGGTCTTTTTGAAAATTTAAACAATCAAAATTAGGATTCCCTTATTGAAGGACGTATGAGATGGATGCAAATGTGTGATAAATAAAATGTAATGCATAAAGTGATAAAATATAATGGATTTGTTCCGTTATCTGATGCCCAAAGGGCTCCAAGTGGATGCAAAATGGTCAACACCAAAGTATGCACAAGGAAATGGAACGGATCGAATCCATCATCCAAAGTCTAAAGGGCTCCAAGTCGCATAAGATAGTCAAGACCAGGATCCATCGGGGAATGAAAAAAGCACAATGTGTGTCTGTGAATGCATGATGTATGATCCATATGCAGATTTGATCCATCGTAAGGTGTCAGAATGCCTCGATGAGAGCATTTGATGTTTAAGATGAAAAATGGGCCCGACCCATTTAAGGTTGAAGAGTATTTTTCTGACATCCGCGTGACAGGGCAGACCTAATGAACAGCCCAGATCTTGCAGAAAAGTAGGTGGTGGGTCTTGAGCTTGGGCTCGGATAATCATCATGAGCCAGGCCGGAGCCTGTTAGTCTAGGCCTGTCACAACCTGGTCCGGGCTAGGGACTATGATTCAGTATGTGGGCCATCCTCGACCGCGGTAGACCCGGGGGTGAACCCGCCGTTGACAGGGTTAGTAACTACAACAGCAGTCCACATTCATTGGAAAAATAGCTAATGATTGAATGGCTTAGATCTTCGACAAATATCCATTCATAATGGCCCAACAGATCAATCTGGAATCTACACCTATATACCATAAATTCTTGCAGTCAGAAGCTACATGGGGCCCACTGAGATGTCTGTGAGAAATCCACTCCGTTCCCCAGTTTCTCCAGCTCATGCTAGTTCATGATATAAAATAAAAAAAAAAAAAAAAAAAGGGCCATCTGAGCTCAACGTATCAAACCAAGAGTACGAACTCAAATGGCAAAGTTGGATGGTTGAGATTATACAGATCAGTAAGAAATTTAGAGTACGATCCATCTAAAAATAAGGTCCACAATTTGGACCGTTCAGATTGCCTTACATTCATGCCACATGAACGGTTCTAAAACTCGGTAGGTCAACTCAAAAACCCAGCCAACTCGACTAGTTGAGATTTTTAAATATGAAAAAATGCTCCAGTGCTCGTAGCTGCATGGATCCACTTGGACTGTGCATATTGTTCATTTGGTACAACCCATGTTTCATGGGCTACCATGCAAACATTGCACGAATCCAACAAATTGTAGCCATTCAACAAAGGCCTTTAAGATGGACGGTCAAGATTTTTTACACAAAACAGGTCAAATCAACAATCTGATCCACCTATTTGTTAGAACTCATCACAGATTGCTTTAAATTCTAAAGAATAGCTTTTGTTACTCGATCATGATCATTCCATCGATAGTTCGACAAAAGGATGGTTAAAGAAAATAAGGCCAAATCAAGGACGGATTATTCGTTTGATTAGTGAAATTTTCCTATTAGAACATGAAATGTGTTCTAAACTTAATAGACGGCTCCAATTGATCAATTAAAATGTAGAAATGGACCAATCTAACTAGGAGCACTATATGTTATAGTGCTCTGGAGAGCACTGGAGCATCTCACTTTAAATATTTATCCCCACAAATTATTTTTATTATTTAAATATTAAATATGGAGTACAGCTAAGATAGATTCGTTCGATTCTTAAGGTCCACCCGACCTCGAGTTTTTGGATATTTGAACTATGGCCCACCACGTCATGAGCTAGACCATTCAAATAGAGATTGCTATAATTAAAAAAAAAAATAAATAAATAAAAAAATCGTTGATGGAGAATCTCACCGTCCATTTGAAGGAGCCTAGAAACTGCTTTTGTCGACCGTTGTTTTTATTTATTCATAATCGTCAGTGAAATAGATGAACGGTATGGATCATTACGTGGTGGGGTAGAAAGGGCGAGCGAGTCTTGGTGTAATAAGATATTGTTGATCAGGACCGTTCAAACAGTGGATCCTACCATGGAGACTATTTGAGATGCAGTTGATCAGGACGGTTCATATAGTGGATCCCACCATGGAGACTGTGAGAGAGACTAACACAAAACAAGTGAGCTTTGAATGCACGTTTTAACGGTTAACATTCGTCGAAAAAAGGATAGGAAATAATAGGGAGAAATCTTTGTCAGTCATATGTGATTTTCAATATTTTGCATACCAGATTCACTGTCCTAAGACGTGGAGAAGAGCGGTCCTAAATCATAGGACGTGGATTTCCTGCAAAAAGCCTTTAACGGGAGGTTCTTGTGCTGGGATTCTATGTGGGGCTAACCATGATCTTTATGAGAAATCCACCCCGTCTATCAATTTTGTGAGCTCATTTTACCCTACCCAATTAAAAGTTAGGTGGATCCAAAAATCAAGTGGCCCACACGAGAGGAAATTTTGGGAAAGAAATGCCTATGGTTGAAACCTTCTTGGCTCCACCTTGAGGTTTATATGTCATCCAAACCCTTTATAAGGTAAATCCTATTGGGATGTTAGCCTGATGCAAAACTTTTGTGGCCATACGAATATTTCAGCATTGGTCGTTCAATCCCTTGTTTCCTCTTTTAGGCCCACCTGAGTTTTAGATCAGTATAATTTCTTGTTGCATATCCTAAAATGCGTTTCCAAAACTCATAGATGGGGTGGATTTCTCACAAACATCACAGTGGGCTCTACATAGAATCCTAGCTTAGGAACTTATATGAAAGGTTATAACAGGAAATTTGCGTCCTAAATCATATAATTGCAGAACCGGGTCTATCTTAAGAATTTTCAAACTCAAGTTAGGTAATCTAACACATGGGTGGTCCACTTCATTAATGAACTAGTCTTATTTCAGCCAGCATGTTCTTGGTGTGACCTAAATGGTGCATGTGGCGAGCCTCTCACATGGAGTATGTGTTAGATTAAAAGAATTTAAAAAGTGAGATTTTTAAAAAATAATAATAATAATTAAAATGATTCTGTATTTGTTAACTAACTTACTTTAATTAGATTTAATTTTGTCCCATGTTAAAAAATTGATAAGAAAACTAAATCTTATATTAAAACTCCTTACAAATTTTTTTTGTATTGGAAAACAAGGACGTGCCATGGGAACAACCTTGCATGGGAACAACCTTGCATGTGCGGTTAGTGCATTAGATCTAAGCCCTTCAACCTGAAGGAGAGTTGTTGGAACCATTGGCTCTCCAAATTCTTTTATTATTATTTTAAATTTTTTTATTATATTATATATTTTAGAACCAATAGCATATGCTGCGAATTGACCCTATAATTCTTCAAATAAAAGCTTTACATCACGTCCATAGGATTGGACTTGGGCTAGGTGTGTATGCCCAATGAGGGGCAATACAAGCATACAGACTATTAGGAGGCGCTAAGTTACTTTAGATGGGTTACTTATGTCATAAGTAACTTATCTTGGTTTTTTTTGATTCAGTATGTTTGGTAACCAACATAATTATCACTTAAAAATTAAAAAGCATGTTAGTTTCCAACATCATAAGCAATTATCCCTCGTGTCTATTCGGCCCCCTTACATATACCATCCATCATGTGAGGCCAATCTTCAGTGTAGACCATTCATTAAGTGGGCCCCACCTTTGATGTGGGCTGTCCATCATATGAGGCCACCTAGGATGTGGGTCATTCATCACTATGGCTCAACTTTAATGTACACTATTCATTATGTAGGGCCTCCCTTTGATGTTGTCACTACAAGAAAACTAGCCTTTACCGGCGGTCAAAACCGCCGGCAAATGCCAAGAAAACCGCGGGCAAATCCTTTGCCCGCGGTTAGTTAACAGCCGGTAAAGCCTCAGTCGGTAAAGGCTTTACCGGCGGTCAGGACCTTTACTGACAGTTGTGCTGGACGCCGCTAAATTATCAGTTTTTTGCTACACTACCAGAATGTAGGTCAAAAGCTACGGATAAAATCCGTAGCTGAAGATGACTATCCCACAGTACGACCGTAGCCATTCGGATCGTAGCTCTTTAAAACTTCTTACGGTTTAAATCCGTAGCTATAGAGATCACGGCCACCTAAAACCCGTAGCAATAGAGAAAATCTTTCTTATTAAAAAGTATTAAAAAAAAAAGAAAAAAAGAAAAATAAAAGAAAAGGTGACCCACATGTATCCTAGTTTTTTTTTTTTTTTAATTATACACCAATCCAAGCAGCTAACATACCTTGGTTAATGTCAATGATCTCCTCATTGCCAATGATTGCCATTGTTTCCAAGGGACTGGTTTCTTCTGTCGATCTTTGGTGAGCTGTGTAGCTGCCATTGAGGTTCACTCTACTTGCCTTCAAACAGGCTGTAAGAGATTCTCTACCTTGTAGAGTGTTAACTGGCTTGCAGCAGGTGAGAAATTGCGGGTATGCCTCCACCTTGTAGACAACTCAGAATTTGGAGTTCTTATTGAGCTTCCTTGGGAGTTCACCTTATACACATTAGTTGATGAAATGGATCTCTTATCAGGAGAAGACCAGTCCGAGTCTACGGAACAAATATTATTTGATAATTCCAGTTCATTGATTTTTCCTACAACAAATCAAAGGTAAAATGAGAATTGGTTGATGCCAATTCAGATCTAGCAAAATTCAGATAAAACCAAACAATAATTTAATCAAAACCAATTGAGAAATATTATGCATTCATCTGGCTGCAAGCAAGATCCAATCGAACTTGCTCTGCTTAAATGAAACAACTAAAACAAGCTCAAATCGTTTGACCCAGAAAAGGTTCAGTTTCATAGTCTGCTGGACTACCAAAGAAAGATGTTTGAGTGGAACAAATGGACCAACTTATTTTCAATTAGAACCAGCATCATCATCATCATGGTTTACTACTCAAGGAGGTCTGCTACTCTGCTTAGGGTGAATCAGAATCCAAGTGGCCAATTCAAAAAACCAGCATCACCATGAAGGCCACATCTCGGATTGGCGACCGCCTGATGATTGGTAATGATTGATTTTTGGGCCACGTCATCTTAAGAGCAAATCCCATCTATGAAAATGAAAAGTATTGCTTGCTAATAATAGATACAACATTTCCAAATAACTTCATGCATAACATAAATAGGAACACAGATGGAAAGTTACAAAATAATAATAATAATAATAAGGAAAGCAATATCTGCTAGTACAATACTTCGATTGGAAACAAAAGCTGAAATAATGAAAAAGTGCCCTGGCCAACAAAACAATGTACAAAACCGATTGGAAAATCCAAACAAGCCTTTTGTATTATTTTCAAAATGAGGGCAGTCATCAACTGTATTGCCCACATTGTACACAATTTAGTCTTGCAATGACCCACCAGGATTTATTCTCATTGGATTGAAAGCTTAAATTTCAACATAAATCAAGATGTTAGAAGTTAAGAACTAATGAATGACCCTTGCATTACTCATCATGTACAATTTTCTTCTTTCGACAATTGAGCCTAAATCAAAGCTTATTTAGCAATCTGCCAAGAAAAAGTACCAGAAAATTAAGCACAGTAACTTGCCTCACAAACCCACCAACCAACCAAAAAACAGGATAGTCGTTTGATTGGACAAAATATCAGCAACCAATTAAGCTAAAAAATTAATTACCCAAGTTATTGGAACAGAAAAATACTAGTGAATGGTCAAACAAATCAGGATATAACTGAAAGGATTTGAAAAAATGGATGGACAGCATGGATGAAACAAATACATCATGATGGATCCACATATAAATGAATTGATTAAGTACTTGTAAGTAAAAAAGTTACTTATAACTAATCATAAACAAAACTTATCTGAAATAAGTTACTTATCTACTGCTGTAAATTGAAAAAGTAACTTATTTGACGATATCCAAACAGGGCCTTAATCATAAATTCATACTTGTCAAATAAAAAAATAAAATTAGTGGAATAGATTTGAAGTGTGTAAGAGAAGTTGTATTCATTAAGTATATGCAGAAACAACAATCTGCATATCCTGTCTTTTATCGAAATTCCTTTCAAGGCAACATAGGTCAGATATGGTTGCCTGAACCTAAATCTCTGCTTTGTTAGTGTCTTCTATTGTGGAATGATCCGATTTAAACACTTTAACAAAATCTAATGTGTTAGCAAACTTTGGGATCATCATACAATTCTGATCATTCCTCTAATACACGTGGTGCTCCATGCTTGTCACAATGTCCAACCTATAGACCAGATTTTGTTAACCTTGCATATGCTTTAAGTCGGAGTAAGCTACAGTTGCAACTTAAACTATCAGTTGGTATCCAGATCAGTGGATGCATGTATCCATCCTGATTTACTTGGGTATGAATCCAGATTTCTGGACCAATTAATTATTGGGTCAGGTTTGGGTCCACATGCAATTCTGTCTAGAATCTAAGGTGTTTTTAAATTAAAAAAAAAATTAATTACATTCATTATTTAAAAGCGATAAAAAGGCATTTTCTACTATGCACCTGACCATGATTCTTAGACCTGAACCCCATTCTGAACTCTAAATCATGCTTAAAATAGACCTGATAGGACCTAATGGAGCTACTCAAATCAGATCAGATTTGGATTGTGTACCTCATGTGTGTTAACATCCGGATATGGGAACACCAGTAACTGACCTGAACCTGATAGTGACAGCCCTAGCTGCCACTAACTGCTCCTGGCCCAAGTTTGGCCTAGGTCTGGCCTGAGGCCAGCTAGCATTGGTATCAAGCTAGAGTTTCGAGTTGAATGTGCCTAAGCAGGCCTTGCTAATCAGTCCAGCCTGAAAGATTAACAATTTGTAAGCCAAGTATTTGGCTGGTGAGACTGGCCTGGCCTGAGCATGATTCTTAGGGGGTGTTTGGCGCATGGTATTGGGAAGGATCAGGTGGGATGGGTTCAAAAAGTGTAATTATTACATGTGTAAGGGATTGTCCCCTGTTACCAAGTGGGCTCCACCTGTTAGATGGGCTACAAGTTGTCAATTCTCCTCATCAAATGACTTCCACCAAAGGTTGCTACTCTCATTTGTTAGCAGTTACAGAGGCATAAACTGTGTGCATAGATTTTTTATGTGGGTTAGGGATGGATTGGTTTGTTGCATGGAAGGGAAAAAAAGTTTGGATTTGAGATGGGTTTTCTGAAAAGAAAAAAGTTGTACACATTGTTACTTGCTTCATGATTATCATTTCATTGTGGTTATATTATAGTCGATTCATGAACTGTTGTTCAATTTAATAATCTTTCTATGCATCCAGGTTGGATATGATATGCAAAAAAAACACTTGGCTCATACACTACCTTTATTTCTTCTGTGAAGATTCCACAATAAGCAATCGGGGCAACCATCAACCATCAACCCATGTGCCACTCCTGCTTCAAATTAGGCTATGAGCCCTCGCTGTTGCTCCCTCTCCTGCTTCCTAGATGTTCACATACTTGCTAACTTCTAGAAGTGAACCTTTCGTATAGAATGAACTGCAACTAATGAAGCAATAAATTTCCCCACAAAATCAGCAAAAAAAAAAAAAAAAAAAAAAAAAAAAAAAAAAAAAAAAAAAAAAAAAGGAAAAGAGATTAAAATATGGAATTGAGAACACCATCCAAAGTGTTGATATATGATGGGAGCCATCATGTATGTACCACATCTCCTAGATTGGAAGATCTAGTCCAATTGATGGCCAACAAATCCCTTCAAGAAAATTGAATTGTGCCCACCTTTGTAACACCAACAGAAGGACCTCAGCTGATCGACTACCTTGGACTACATCAACAGCTACATTTGAAATTGGACTTGTCCATAGATGTTGCAACACATCCCTCACTTGAATCCTTCCAAATTCAACATCTACAACCACAATAAGTGCATTTTTCATTTATGGCATGCACTTACTGTTTGTGCCCAAACACAATAGCGATAGTTCTCTAAAATTCCAACTAACCTAATGATGCATTCGGACCCAAAGTTTATTCATCTCTGGGAAGTTTTGAAGTACAAATTCCATAACATCATTAACAGTGTTAGCATCCCTGTCGGAAGACAATGGACAGGGTATAGAGCATTTTATCAGCGATCTATAAAAAGATATCATTCATTTTAAAAGATATCTACACCATATATCACATAAGAACCTTAGATCTGACAAGAAATCAAGGAAAATCAAAGTAGAAGGGCGAAAACATAGACATCAAAGAAAAAAGATCATTTAACGTTCAGACACATTGCCTAAGCAACCCTACCTGAGGAAATGCCACTGAAACAGAAAATAAAATGTGGATCAGTGAGTGAGATGGCAAAGAACCATACAAAAGTAAGAGGAAATAAAATGTGCAACAATAAGACAAAGGGATACTATGAAACTCAATCCATTCCAAGGATTTAGTTGGATTGGATGGCATCTCTAGAGCATTTGATTCCTTTCCACTCTCTCCACAGGGGTCACCACCGACAAAAGTCCCTCCAGTGAGTTGGGGTGGGAAGTTCAGGGAGATGTTGTGCCATCCTTTCTTATAGTGTACATATAAATAGGGGTACTCCAAATTCCCTATTTAAGAATGAAATCAGAGCTTCTTAAAGGATTTCATCTTAAGCAATTTGAATATAGTTGGAAGTGGATGGGCAGCAAATTCCATATTTTTCTAAGGTAAAAAATATTTAAATAGACTAGTTTGCAACATCAGGTTGGTGATCAGCTGTTGATTAGTTACCTAAATGGTTCTGCATCAACTATTATACTACCAACCATTTTAAGTTGTCAGGAAAAAGAAAAAAGAAAAAGAAAGAAGAAACCAGCAAGGTGGGAAACCAGAGGGTAATGGGGAGTTTGTGCAGTTCTAAAATTGGATCTGCAATGGAGATTCTTCATTCAGTTTGTAAATTAAAGAATCCAAGTTCCACAGTTAGTTGTGAGGGATGCAAAGATGTAGCTCTCTCTCTAGAAAGCACTTATGACCGTATCTTGGAGCAAGGCTACTCTAATGGCCATGCTAAAACAAATACATCTTTCAACTCTACAATGCAATCTGAACATGATTTGCTCATTGATACCCTACTTTTGCATGTTAGGATGGCACTCACTGTGTTTGTATTCTCTCATATAGTTATTAAAAATAATAATAATAAGCAAACACTCACAGTCAGAATTGCTTTTCCAGTGTTGTCAAGCTTCAGTCCTGGACCTTTCATATCAGTTTCAAGGAAAAAATGTTTTCATTTTACCGCTTCGGTCATTGCAATGTCTCTTAGTTCCTGCATGTTTTCCATGGTAATGTTGTCATTGTATTTCAACTTTGCCATCTAATGGCAACAGAATAAAAGTTGAATGCCTATAGAGTAACTATTCAAATGGACTTTGCAGATTGTGAGTTGAGTTGAGATTTACTTACTAGAGCCTTTTTCCAAGTATCTTCTGCCAACTTCATCAAGACAAAATAAAGGAAATCAAGATAAATGACAAATCAATCGAAACTAACACTGGAAGAAGATGGCACAACACCAACCTTATTTTTCTCTGGTAGGTATGAGACAGTTAAACTCGACAGTCTTTCTTTTCTCTGGTAGGTATGAGACAGTTAAGAATATATGAACAGTAGATGCTTTGTGATCAATTAACTCAAGTCTGAGACTTATGTTACATAATCACAGCAGTATTGCTGCTAGGCCCACTACACCTAGTAGACATCTGAATTCTGCACACAAATCTACTAAATTTAGCCAGTGAAGAAGCTACTTGTAGCCTACCCTGTGAATTATTGCCAATTTATCCAACTGGTTTGACACTCCATGTTCTAGGAGTTCCATTTGCCAGCAGCCGTTAAAAAGAGGAGTTCAATCTCGACAAAGATGGAAGAAGCAAAGACTACCTTCTCTGAAATTGCTCTTGAACCTTCAAGGCACATGACGTAAATACCTCACCCTACCCGCTCTCTGGTTGTCATCCTCCTAATGGCCTTCACACTCCAGTTATCTGTTTCTTTAAGATAATCAGCAAACAACATACTTAGAGAACCTGCTAAAACTATATAGATTACAAGAAGATAAACAAAGGAATAAAAAACTGTGACCCATTAAATGGTCCAAATGCCAAATGTTCTGAGTTTTGCCCATTGAATATTCTGTACAGTGTGTCATTTCGCTACAATGGACCACACTTCAAAAACACACAAATCAAATATTCTAATCATCCAACAAATAGCCTATAAAATGTGTCATTCTAAAAGTGTTGTTCGACTTCTCTTTCAGTTGACACAATCATACAACCTCAATATTGTGACATTTTTAAAAGATAAACCAAAAATCATTAAGAAAAACCAGGACAAAAAGAAAAGAAAAGAAAGAATGCTGCAGGGCAATTCTCAAGAAAAAGGAAAAACACTGCCACTAACCAAAGAGAAAAACAATCCAATGATCATGAATCCCCTTGAAACTACCGAGATACAAACAAAATAAATATATGCAATAATATAAGAAAAGATGGTAATTCTGATGAAGAAAGAAGTCATATTCACTGAAGCTCCAATTAGAAAAATATGTAACAGCTACCTTTGGTTATGATCATGCAAATGGTCTGATTTTGGGGTATGCCCCATTCACGGTAGGTCCCAACAGACAGAGTAGCAATCCCATATGTGTTGCACATGTATGGAATCTATGGATACGTATGCTTGATAAGTCATCAAATATAGGTGATAAAACCATAGGTTTCCTATATTTTCATACCAGTGTTTGGAAAAGTTACCAGCAAAAGTGCCTTTTCAGTAGCCACTGCAACAGATATATCAATAGAATTGCAAAAGGTGGCCTCTCCTTTCTCATCATTCCAGTAAGCTGTGAATGTAGCAAAACAATAAGACTTCAGTGCCTAGTCCAGGCTGCAAAAGCAAGATGAAATAAATAACCACAAGATCAATTCAGACAACCAATAGAAGTGCTCAATATTCATGACTGATGCGAAACGTGTATGATGGGGATTGTTTGTAGTCATACAAGCTTCCTTGGCTTTCCCATTTGACAAAAGTAATAGTTATGAATCGACAAACATAGACCTGCAAAAGTGAATCGGGCAGACTGCTGGCAAATATGTAATTACTCCTCCCCAGCTATTTTAAATGGCAAATGTAGCAGAGCGTAGAACAGTTTGTCGAGGTCTAGTTGAAAATCCAAGGGTACTCCTGGAAGTTATTTGATACTCTGCCTGTAATGAAGCTTGATAAGCATGCACTTATAAATTATACGTTAAAAACAGACTACATTGTGGCGCAGCCAGTTGCTAGTTCAAAGTCCTGAGATCAGATTGTCTATGTAATCCTAGCCTCTGATCAGTGGTATCTTTTATTTCAACCATCCAATGAATGTCCACCAATCGGAATGCGTGCTCATCAATTAAACGTGGAATCATAATTTCGGCCATTTTATTTGACTTGCTTGCATGCCATGTATGCAGTTTCTTATCAATTTTCTAAGTGCCTGCATATCATCCATCACACCATGCCGGAGCATTAAAGTTTCTCTTATGAACAAAATAATCATTTAAAACCCCACTAATCAAGCTTTTAAGAATCGGACTGGTCTTGGTCGACTGATCTATGTCGGCAAAAACTAGGTCAGGTTGTTCTAGATTGCGAGCCAGAATTGAAAATTGAGGATGAGTCGCTGAATTTGGCTCGACACCACGAGCTAGAATTGTAATCTAGGGTGACTTGGCCCCAAAACATAAAATAGGATCCATTTTCAAGCATTTCCCAGAAGCCAACCATGTGCTGCAGCCCTTGCTAATGGTTTCCATTTCATTTAGGGTTACTTTCTAGGAGCCAAATCAACCCAACAAAAGATAAGAAATCAATAACTGATGTGTGAAATAAATGAGGGAAAAAAAAAAGACAAAGAAGAAGACAGAAAATCGACAATGCAAATTTCTAAAAATGGATTTGACAACGCAAATCCCTAATTAGGGATTTGTAGTCAACAAAGCATACCTGAGATGGATGAGAATCCGAGATCCACGAGCAGTAGAAGACCGAACTGCAGCAGAGGGCCGAGGAGATAGGGAGAGAGAGAGAGAGAGGAATAGGGTTTTGAGAGAGAGATAGATAGGGAGAATGAGAGTGAAAGGAGAGCGAGAGGGAGAGGCAGAGGGAGAGGCAGAGGGAGAGCGTGCGAAGGGGAGAGGGAGAGGCAGAGAGAGGGAGGGAGAGGGAGAGGGAGAGCATGCGAGAGGGAGAGAGACGGAGAGAGAGGGAGAGAGAGCGCGCGAGAGGGAGAGGGAGAGGCAGAGAGAGGGAGGGAGAGCACGAGAGGGAGAGCGAGAGGGAGAGGCAGAGAGAGATTCGGCGCTCAAATAGCAAGTAGGGCCGGCTTTTTTTTATATTATTTTATAGGTCGTCCCTTTGCCCGCAGCCGATAAAACTAGCTGCGGGTAAAGGGTTGGGCCATCGGTCGGCTTAGGCCTGTTTTCTTGTAGTGTGTCATCCATCAAGTGGGGTCCACCATCAATATTATTGTCCATCACGTGGGGCCCACCTTCAATATCCACCTCCTATTTTGTAGATAGAGCCCACCTTTGATGTGGATTGTCCATCATGTGGGCTCCACCTCTGATATAGGTCATCCATCATGTAGGGCTCACCTTAGATACGGGTTATTCATCATTATGGCCATCGTTTGATGTGGACTGTCTATCATGCAGGGCCTACCTTGATGTGGACCATCCAGCTTTGATCAACAGTAGATTAGAAACATTCACCTTTGGATGTGGGGATTTGGCAAATCTTTGGGCCAGAAACTGTCGACCAATTCTGTCCTCGAACTTTGACATACAATGCTCGGCCCCCATCCCAGGGCTTAGGCCTAGTAGTACTGTCTGTCCCATCCCTATTTGGCACCCATGGTGGTTGGTAAGGGGACCACGTTTGACGCTGTGTGACAACATTTGTATATAAACTACATGTGCATGCTTTAGAACTTTGGTGGTGGGACACCCCACCAAGAAAATTAAAATGGACCCAACCATCACCTCAGCCAGCACATGAATTTAAAAGGTTTTAGGTGATATCAATTGTTCCAAACGGTGTTGCCTACCTAATATTGTTAGGTGCCTTTTATTTAAGGAATCATAAAATTAAGTGGGACACTAGAGGTGTGGTATGGACAGCATGCATATGCCCTACACAAGTTGAATAACATTTACTCACAAATAAACAATTATAGATGTCAATAACTTTATATATAGGTGATTAATATTGCAGGAAAACACATGATTGGTTATATATTTACGACAAGGTAGTAATGGACATGGAGTTTTTTTCTTCAATAAAATTTCTTTGAATTTTCAATTATAATAGTAAATTTGTAAATAGGCAATAATTATTTACTCTTATAATTATTTAACAACATCACTTACATTTGACTGAAATTATGACTTTATAACATCATTTGTTTCACCCAAATTATTGTACAAAATATTTTTACAATATGAAAATGTAATAATTACAATGTATTTATTAGCCTAGATGATAGAATACCGTGACAGTGTGAGGCATAACTCACATCATTACTCTTTTTTTTTTTTATGGGATATTGCATGATGTTAAATGAGGGTAATCTTTATGAATCACAACATCACATGGATTAGCGAACATGTGTTGATGTGAGATAACTTCATAGGCTCCACCATGATGTGTGGGTCATATTTAGACTATCCATTTATATTGTCTGATCATTTTATAGAATGAGATTAAAAAATGAGGCAAATTCAAAGTGGAAATAGACCACAACACAACTAGCATAGGTATTGAACACTTGCCATTGGAAACTTATTACCATCTATAGAAGTGTTGAATCAAGCTCATTTTTTAGGATACACTGTAAAATAATATTGCAAAATGGATGAATTGAGTGGATTTAACACATTGACATAATTACAGCAAAATATATCCAACAAACTAAGGTACTTTATGAGTCAAAAGTGGAATTGGGAAGAGAGTATTATGTGCTACCGCTACTTTATTTTAATTTTGAGTATGGTAGTAATAATAATTATTACTCTTTTACTTAAATTATAATGCATTACTACTGTTTTTGTTAATCCAAATTGGTCATTACTTCATTTGCCATTGTATTTGTCACGCCCCAAACCCTGAAATCGGATTCACAGGAATCCCGATTGCCGAATCCGGTGCTGATAGCCTCCGTAGTACCCCATTCTTGGCTCCTAGCGTCCATACGCCAAATTCCGATCCTGGGGTCCTACAAGGAGATTTTTATTTTTTTTATATACATTTAACTCGTAATAAGCATAACCACAAGATTACCCAATTCACAAAGGCAGCATCATCATCACATATCTACTAATATAATCATTTGGGTATAATGCTGAAAGGAAATACATAATTAAAAACCAAGCTTCAGAAAACCGCCGCACGCTCCAAGCTCAACACTGCTACAACCTAACATCACCTGCACGCATCTATCGTGCATAAGCTTATAGAAAGCTTAGAGGATAGTGTAAGTGTGTACAAGGTAAGTGCCAAGTATTCAACATAATGACATCATCATATAAGACCAGAAATACCGGTAATCCATAAATCATACAATATCGGAATAAGCAGAAATATTGATAAGATCATGAATTACCAGAGTAAGCGAAAATATTGATAAGATCATGAATTATCAGAGTAAGCAGGAATACGGACAAGTCCATAAGTCAATGAGGAATCATAGATAGCTCAATATCAGATGCAGAGGATACAATACAATATATATTCCTGATGAGTAATACGAATAGCGTCAGCCGTACCTAAACAATATAAATGCAGAGACACAATAGCCCAAAAGACCATATGCCGCGAATGTTCTGCAATATGCGGTGCGAATGGAACGACCATACTGGAGTGTGAAGTAGGGATGATGGTACGTAGTATCGCAGGCTATGGGGTCTATCACAAGGGACTTCTATCCAAACCAGTCCCATACCTAAATTTGGATAGTTAGACTGAATGTGGTAAACTCCTGATCTCAGGTTAGTCGCGCGCCCCAACCGAAATCCTGGCCATTGCGAAAGCACTCGTAACAAATAGTTGCGCACTACCAACCCAAGTGGATAGTGAATGAATAAATGCATGAATGAGTATGTAACTCCTACTCACTAAATCCACATATCAGTACAGTTCATCTCTAGGATCATCACCAGGGTTTAGTACACTCCAAATGACACTACCGCTCTCCCAGCCGCACAGTCCAAGTGAGCATAAGAAACCTCACTATCCGCCTTGCCAATAGTCTACCAATACCTATCCGGCACGTCGATAGCGGACCCATTCACGAGCTGGTCAAACTCAGCCTAGTATTGCCCCCTACCCTCGGGCGAGTAAGGCCACACCCCCTCTCAACCGACCACGACACAGTGGGAGACGCGGCCTCCTAGTATTCGGCACTCGGGCGCTCATGTATCCACTCGGTCTCGACGTTGGGGCGTCTCCTGGCCACGGAGGTTTAGGGATTTTCGCCCAGGGACATCTATGGCGCCCGTATGCTAGAACCAAACATTTTCGGTGTCCTATTTGGCCATCCATGATATGCCTGTGGAGGCTACGACCCTATGTCGCTAGGGCATATAGTAATCATAATGCGAGATGCATGAGTCATACAATCCAGTCATGCATCAGTCTTGCACATACCGTGTGCTTATGTGAGATAACCTCCACCTATCAGGGAGTCTCATAACAACATGCTCAATGACATATGCAATGATCAGCCACCTCTCATAACAAACATGCAGATGATGCGTATGGACATGTATCATGATGCTATGCTGTCACATACTCATAACCGGTATCCACAACCAGTATCGATAATCGACCTCGACCATGTGGACACTTAACCAACATTACCCCCAAGGAATGGCCTACATAGAGTCAAACATATAATGGGCCCACGGCCTCACACAAGGGCTTAATATACAATACAATGGGTCTTACTCAAGGGCCACATATACACAACAGGTGGACCCTGCTCATGAGTCTAATACATATCGCAATGGGCCTTGCCCATGGGCCATGAATACATCACAATGGCCTTGCCCATGGGCCTCAAATACAGGACATGTGGGCCCTACGCATGGGTCTTGAATACATCAAATGGACCATGCATCATAGGCTTAATACATATCATAATGGCCCTCAACTACGGGTCATATATACATCATATAGGTCTCGACAATCGGCCTTGGCTATCGAATTCGATACTCAGAATCGGCCTCGACAATCGGAACCGGCCAATACAATCGACCTCGACAAATCGACACCGATAATCTACATCGATAATTAGCACCGACAATCAGCATCGATAATCAACACCGACGACCGGTCACATAGACAGGACTGGGTCCATAGATAAACATCTGATCAACCATAATATAAAGATCAGCCCTCGGCCGTGGTTATATCAAATCTGGTAGCATGAAGCCATCCGTCCATGGTAAATGGGGCCCACTTATTTGGATTAACCCACGAAGAGAATGAGCCTAACAAGGCTTAAGGAAAGGTCACAATGTGGACATCTAACCGTCATTGCCCAACAATGTGGACATCTAACCAACATTGCTCCGAACGAGTGACCCACATAAGGCCAAACATATAATGGGCCCACGACCACACACAATGAACTCATAACTCAAGCGGGTTGCATCACATGGGCTGGAAATACATCTCAATGGTCCTCATCATATGAGCAGGAATATATCACAATGGCCTCACTAAATGGGTCGGAAACACATCACAATGGGCCACAATATATGGGCCAAGTATACATCTCAATGGGCCATGACTCATGGGCCCCATTACATCATAATGGGCCGCAACCCGTTGGCCTCAAATACAGTAAGTGGACCACATCAATGGGCCTCATACACATCAAGTGGGTTGCATTATATGTGCTGCACTAATGGGCCTCACCCATTGGCCTCGGATATATCACAGTGGGCCACGTCTCATGGACCTAACAAGACAAGCAGATGGCCCGCACATGAGCCAAACACATCATAGTGGGCTACATGCGTCACAATGGGCCACACTAATACATCAAGGTGGGCCTCATTTTATGGGCCGCACCAAAAAATCATGTATATACAATCTTTGGTGAAGACTCAAACTTGGGTGCTTGGAAGAAGTGTGCAAGAAACACAGTGCAGAATTAGTTTTGGTCTGATTTTGAGTATGTCCTATGATCACAAGGGACGACCTTTCAGTGTGCCGTGAGGTAACCTTGGTAGTACTATATATGTACTTCAAAAATTATAAGCTGGGACTAACTGGTTGTGCACACATAATATTTGGTATAGGACCAAACATAGGTATTTTAATTTTCTACATAGAATTTTCTGTACCACTGTGCCTTGCCCTATTTGGAGATCCACTCTCTAATCATGTAGGGTCTTATTTGGCCTAAATAAAATATAATTTTTCTATTCATTGGTATAGTTTAAAGGTTCCAAGTTGTGGCTTACTCATATCTTATGCGTGGGGTCCACTACAGAAGCCCAAAGTTGGTACGAAACACAAAAATAATCAGACAGTTTTCAACAATGGGTCTGTCACAACTTAGGGCTCAATTTCCAAACACTTATGGATCATTCCAGACAAAAAGGTGAGACATCTTATCTCACTGATTTAAGAATTAAACATCCCCCATATTAGTACCTTTAACTATAAAGCATGGGGCTCACTACAAGGTGTCAAAGAGGCCTACATATAATACAATTAAGTACTTAGAAAAATTTCAGCAAACAAAGTGCAAAGGAAATGAAATAGATCCAATGGCAAGTGGGGCCCACACGCTAGCAAACCATAGATAAGAGACACAAAATAATGTACATGGGTGTCTAGATTGGATGAACTAATAAAATGTATAAATCACAAGTTAGCCCACACCCAAGTGGGTCAATAAGAGGATGAATGTTATGTATAACATAGATCTAACGTGCACATCAAGTAGCACATGAAATATATTGATCAAATCTCTATTATCAGATCCTTTGTTGGAAAATCTCATCCAATGGATGGTTTGGAAATAAATTATTTATACTTTATATAGGTTTCCAACCATACAAGGCATTAGATTCATCTGGACCATGTAAAATAATTCAAGATTTATCCTTACAGAAGTATCTATTAATCCAGGATTTCTTAAATTTTATCATGAAAGAATATGACTATAGGGACCATACATATGATTATTAACTATCTCAAGTATGTTAATAATAAATATCAAATATATCTAACCGTTGGAATCACGGATATGATCCACACAAGAATGGTTAAAACAAGCCCCCAAATACATTTTCGTATAAGGCTAAGATCTAAGTCATCCAAAATCTGATTGAGGCTTATTATATACCGCTGAAAAGATGCTTCGATTTTCTACGAATCCAACAGAACATATATTTTCATCATATTCAATAAAGGAAGTAAAAATGGTTTCATTTCTTACAAATCGAAATCTTGCATGTGTTGCTAAAGTTGATGCTACTGATGATTGGACCGTTGGATGACTACCAAATTTGGTCCAAAGTTATCTCATATTGTGGTTCATATTATTCTCAATTTCAACTCCGATCGTAGCATAGTTGATTTTATATGATTTTTAGAAGTTGCCGTCCAGATACAAAAATGGGATTTCAAGTGAAGTGTGTTGATACAATGTTCATCATGGTGGACCATACTGACGTGGGCCACCATACTGAGCACCATAGCCATTAATACATGCACCCATGGGGCTTCATACTAGTGGGCCTCATATGCATCAAGAAAATATAAAAGGTGGAAAGAGGAGGGTGAGGAGGATGAAAGGTGGGGTGTATACTCATCTCAAATGGATGGATGGCTGGATGATGATGTGTGGTCCACTCCCTCTAGGTTGATGATGGGCCACACTTTGGCCCCACTATCTCTCACTCTCTCTTAAAATCTCAGAATTTTTCTAAGTATAGCAAAATGATGAGTGTAAGAGAGCTCCTACTCTTATATAGGAAATTGGGGATTGAGGTGGCAAGATAATATGGTAAGTTTATGGGGTCTTATTAGTACTAAAAGTGAGGTGGAAGGTGATGTATAGTATGTGTAGTGGATGGATGAGGTAGATGGTGCTAATCATGTATTAGCCAAAGTGAAAGAAATCTAGGCATGCATTGGCTAATGGATGCATAAGGGTTGTGAGTTGTAGGTGATGCATGGTGGATGATGAGGTGGAGTGTTATAAATGGTTGTTTGAAATGATGTGGCACAAAACAAGGCATGCATTGGATACATGTGTAGGATGAGGTGGACATGGGTCATGATTAGTTTATAAGATATGGGGAGAGGGTTAATGATGAATTTTGGGGTAGACCCCATTTTTTTGTCTCATGTGCATTATCTTATATGTGCTAGCTCATTTTTTTCTCATGTAGTGATTGTCTTATTTTGTGATAATTTCTATATTTTAGAAATTGGAATTTATGTCCACATAGGCGCAAGTCCAATGGGCTTAGCAAAATAATGTTGCTAATGTTACAGTATACGTAAATTTGGCCGTGGGTTCAATAGATCGTATCTTACTAATGAAGCGTTGGATTGATACATGGTTTTCGCTGTGACGACCGCAACGACAATGCAGTCTATATGATAGAGATTTCGAAGGCATCTGCAACAAATCACTTAATCGGGTAGTTTTGATGGATCTAAAGTAACTCCTTTTAATTTCAAACACGTGCGAATACACACACGAACATATGCTTAAGTCGATAAATCAAAGGTACTACCCAAGAACATCCAATTCCCAGGTGGCAAAAATTCGGGGTGTTATATAAAACAAAAGCAATCTTGGAGTACATAAAACAAAAGAAGCATGCGAGTACATGTAAAAGCCTTAGGGGTCGTTTGGCATCATGAATTTAAGGGGATTTCAAATCCCCCGGTTGTATGGCATCATAAAGTAACCGGGGGTGTCAAATCCAAGGGGTTTGAAATCCCCTCAAATAGGGAGTTTGAAATCCACTGTAAGAGCTTGGATTACATCTAAAATCCTTTCAAGAGTTGCATGTGTAACATTTGTGTCACTAGACTATTATTCTATTGGGCACATGGCCCGCTAATGATATCCCAAAACAGTTAGATTATCAATTGCATCACTATAATTACTTTAATATGACCATCAACACCATGAAATCATTGTCCATGTAAATCAAAGGTTAAAAATCATTAGTTAGTCACTCAAACATGATCTTGTGCTTGTGGCGCCCCATCCGAGGCTTGGAATTTTATCATTTTCAGGCAAAACATATATTTCAGCGGGCTTATTACAACCATTGTGTCAAACATTACATACATCACTAATTAGATATATTAAAGTTGATTTAGTAATTAAATTCAAACACAATAGGAGTATTTCAATCTATGGGGTTTCAAATCCAAGGGTTCCAAATCCAGGGGTTCCAAATCCACGCTCTCAAACAGGCCCTTAATTCAACTAGGCTTCACGCAACTACATCACATATCCACGTGCATAGGTGTACGTTTTCAGAAACGTTGTCCTATGCATCCTAAACATAGTGCGAGTGATGCTCCACTGCCCCAAAAAAGAACTGTAAAACAGGCTTTTTCTAGCAGCGTTGCAGAGGATGGGGCTCTCCACGTTTTTCACTCTTGGCAACGAAAGAACAGGCAGGTGTACGAATGTTTCAAGCTAAAAAGGAAAAGATGTTTTATCAGCTCAGTTGAGGCTGCTCCATTTACTCTCATTACATATAGGTGGCATTCATAAGGCCAGGTGTTTGGCAAACGTGGTCCAACGGTTCATCTGATAGCCCCACTGTAATAGGAAAATGCCAAAGAGAAAAACTTTGAAAATTTGGCAGAATGTGTTGGATGATACACAGGCAACTAGTAATTGAACACAAGGGATATAAGTAGTCAAAATTAAATTATGGTACCCAATATAGGTACATCATGAACAAAAAATGAAACTTATTTGATTATCTAACCATTGATTGGTGGAAATTTATTGGACAGTTAAATGTGAAAAATATCCAATGGCCTTATTTTCACAAACTAGTCCATGAATCAAAGGTTAAGATTCTTCAACCAATTTGATCTTAGGACATGATTAGGTCAATCATAGTCTTCTTTAACGGAAATTTACTCGGAATCCATGGAGCTCTCCTGGCTACTCATAGAGCTTTCTCAAATTCATGAGGAATAAAAATATAAATAAATTTTAATAAATTTAAGATAGATTGATTGATGATAAAATTAAAAAAAAATTACAATTTTTTAAATAAAAAGCTCAAACCTAGGATGGAGTTTGATACTCAAACACCTAAAACGTGACTCTATAAATAGTAAATTTATTATTTATACACGGTCTCCATTTCTACTAGATTTCATTGTTTTCGGTCAAAATAGTAAGTTTCCAATTTGGTCCAACCATGTTATTCCCCTAACTTTTGTAAGTCCTTTTTCATGTTGAGTACAACTCCTGTAACTCAAAGGATAACAGTTATACTCCAACTAAAACTTAATATTTATAGTAAAAACAAAAATAAAAGAGACTTTGACCGTTGTTCCAATGGAATCTTACAAATTATAAGGTGGGCAACATCGCATAGTGGGATTGGTTAGCTAAAGTAGCATCTCCTACCTAAAATCATATATAATATGTCGAAAAATTTATCCCAGCTTGTGAGATACAATTGTTTTAAGGTTCCAAGGGTTCAGATCATTTCCGCCTTCGATTGGGCCTTCTCTAGTCCATCTTTGTCATGAAAGTGCCCATGACCCGCCCTACATCACTTGAGAAAGTAGGCTACACAATCTAATTAATTAGGTTATTTAAGTTAGTATATGCTACGCGTACAATTTCTTAGTGCTTGAATATCAAGCGTCACATGACAGCTGAGTATTATAAACTCCTTTGTTCCCAAAACCTCCCATTTTAGATCTCAGCATTCCAAAACTTCCCATTTTAGAAGATCTCAGCCTTTCAATCTTTGGCATAGTTTTCAATGAACGTAGATTGTTGCTGCAATTTCTTCAACAATTTATTTGTAGGCAAAAGATAGAAACGTTATGACCTTCTGATCTACTAGATAGATGGGAAACTATCCATCCAAGGTGGAGCCCATCATATCTAAGGATATATGATGGGTGGCTTGGATTCCCTAGGGGGTTCCTTAACCTGAAGCTCCGTGGGATCCACCTCAATGTCCATTTGAAATCCACTCCATTTATCAGTTTTCCCAGCTTATATTAAAATAAGAGCCCAAAAAAGAGGTGAATCCAAACTCAAAGTAGTCCACAACACAAGAAACAGTGAAAATTGATCTAGCAATGTAGCTTGGACCCTCCTTTTGATAATCTAATCCGTTGATCTTGTGGGAACGATCATGAGGTGGTTATGCTGTAATATCTCCCTCACAAGACGATCGAATGAGGGTTGAGACTTACAACTAATGATCTACACATAACAGGAAACAATTAAAATGGTCAAGATCATACCATTGAGGAGATTTTTCGAGGTTATGACCGTTTACACCAACAGAAGGTGGGTCCCACAAGAAGAGTTCGTGAAGCCTAACCTGGGGCCTAGAACGCTGAAGAAAACATCTTATCCTAATTTTATCCATACCCGATCATAAACGGTGGAGAATCATTCTCACATGACTCTCAAAAGATGGATAGGCCAAGCCTGTAGTCTTTTTCCATCGGATGGAAATAGACAGCGGAACATTTTTTTTGTGACATAATATCATCTTGGTGAAATGCTCCAGTGCTCCTGACTGCATTGGGACACTTAGACAATCTAATCGCTTAATCTAAACCGTACATTAGGTCCAACACAGATTTTATGACATACATTTCAAATATTGCACCAATCTAAAAACCATAGCTTTCTATTCATTAACCTTTAATTTGGACGGTCCAGATCATTTACAGAAAATAGGTCCAATTCAACAATTTGATCAATCTGTTTGTTGGATCCCATCATAGATTGCTTATGATTCTAAAGAATCACTTTTTTAAGGAAATCCTAACCATCCTATCCATGTCTCCGGAAAAAGGATGGCTACAAATATAAGGATAAATCAGAGACGGACGGATCGAGCTATCACCGTTTTTTTTTTTCTTTTGTTTTTTCTTTTTTTCATAGTAGCTTATAAAATGTGTTCTGGACTCAATAGATGGTTCAGATTGATCGGATGGACTAATCGAGATGCAACTAGTAGCATTATAACTTATAAGTGTTGTTAGAGCACCGGGCATTTCTCATCATCTTTTTCACTCTTTAATGGGAGCGGATTAGGTGTTATCCGGATTACACGTTACTATGTGTTGTCCAGCCGTCCATCCCTAAAATGAGCTGGCAAACAGATGGACGGCTTAGATCAAATGCATACATTACGGTGGTCCACGGAGAGTCCAGCTGCATGATGAAACTAATGTTAGGAATTTAACATCAGAAGTATTTTTGGGTGAAATTGTCCATCCAAAGTGAGACTGAACCAACCAGCGGTCTTGATTGCTGAACCATGGGCTCAGCTTTGGCAAAGACACCGCTCGTGTATCATACAGCTGCCTTGCGGGTGGAAGAAACCGATCACATGTAGGCAATGGCACCATCCTTGCCAGCCAAGACATTAAATAAAGGCCATAAAGAACGTAGTACCAACATGAAAATCTCCCTCCTCAAAAATCAAGCTGGTCCCCTCACTAGCAAGCCACGCCTCTATGTTGAGCTAGACCGTCGGTTTTCAATTGATTCCAGGTGGCCCACTTTATGAGACAAGCAGCCTGTTTTTTATTTTTGGTTTAATCCTAGATGAACAGCTCAGGTAGACAACACCACAGGGGACAATGACACCCATAGAAACTTTTCAGATGATCTGTTGGGCTTGCTGTAGAGTGTATATACAATCCAAACCGTATATCAGGTCAGCCTAATCAGGATTTAAGTGAATCTAAGGTTCATCGTGATCTAAACCTTTTGTGAGGCACATTGCATGAATTTAGGGGGCGTTTGGCGCATGGTATTAGATGGGATTAGGTGGGATGGAATTGCATTTGGTCCCGTGAAATTCCACTCCATGTTAAGGAAGAATGGAAAAGCTTGGAATTAGATTCGATGGGATTGCATTGGGTCTTGTGCCAATTTCACTCAATGTTAGTAAGTTGTGTAGGTCACACCATGATGTGTGGGCTATATCCATGCCGTCCACCCATTTTTCGAGATCATTTTAGAGCATGGGCTAAAAAATCAGGTAGATCTAAGCTCAAGTGGACCCCACCATAGAAAGCAGCGGAAATTGAATACCTACTGTTGAAAACTTCTTTGGGGCCACGTAAGTTTTAGATCTCCCTCATTTTTAGGCCCATGCCATAATATGAGGTTACAAAACAGATGAACACTTTGAATATAACACATATATGTTATTCTCAATAGTTTTAAATGACAATGTACCACCATATAAATATAGCATGAAATTAAGCATATCCCCACACTAACAGGGACAATTCCTGTCATACGTAATATTTATATTTTTCTTTTAATCCCATCCTACCTAATCCTTCCCAATGATTACGTTTTTTTAATCCACGGAAGGTGGGTTTAGACTTTTACTTACTAAACTCATCTTGGATGTACACTCACTACAACTTTTTTTCTCTCACGTGCAATCTTAAGCTTTTAACTTACATTTTTAGTCGGTGGAAATACTTACCTATGTTAAGAGATTTGGGCCCACGTGATGGCCAATAAATATAGGTAATTGATGATAAAAGCACATTGGTACCCATTACGTTTGGAAGAAACAGAATTTCCATCTCAGGCAAATTTCAACTTCTTTCATGTTAAAAATTTCCACCTCCGTGGGTCTGGTAAGAATTCAAGAGTTGGTGTCCCTTCTTCCACATTTTCCCTTTGGGTGGCCTACCTCAATCATAAATATTCTACCTCATTTTTTAGCCTAATAGATAAATTATCATCATGGACTTAATACTCAGAATGGATTTCCAAATAGAATCATGGTGGGGTCCACCCTCAGCCTACCATCTAAGTAAACCCCCTCATTGCCCATGAAGTCTCAGCATAGGATTTGCACGAATATATATATATATATATATATATATATATATATATATATATATATATATATATGGAAAAGGTACTATGCGCTTGACCTCACGATAAGCTCCCATGAGGTCAAGCTGTGTGGGCCCCACCGTGATGCGTGTTGACCATTAACACCGTGCATTTGATGGGTCCCCTCTAAATTATGGGATATCCCAAAAATCAGCCGTATACGGAAATCAGGTGGGCCATATCATCTAAAATCATGTGAAGACACCGTTAAAATATATAAAAGTACTTGGTGGGGTCCACCTGAGTTTTGAATGCTGCTGAAACTTGGTCTGAACCCTCATCCAAATGGGACACACATAATGGATGGGCTTGATTTGCAAACCACATCTCAGTGGGCCCAAAAAATGATTATGAATGTTTTAATGGTGCACGGCACCTCCCCACTTCTATACGTGGTGTGGCCCACACAAGTCACGGATTGACTTGATTTTTGAGACCTAGGCCCACGATGGAATGGTGCATCTGATTGATGGGGTAGATGTTCGAAACACATCACAGTGGGGCCCACATAGCTCGACCTTATGGGACGGACTCGTGAGGTAGTGTGTGTATATATATATATATATATATTAGCTCTTTTTTTTTTTTAGTGCATAAGCTTAAAATGAGGCAGATCCAAAGCTCAAGTAGACCACACCATAGAAATCAATATGGTTAATAGTGGAACTCATTATTCCCATTGCAGGCTACTCGAGCTTTGAATCTGCTTTATTTTTTTGGCTCATGTCTCAAAATGAATGAAAATCACAAATGAATGAAATATATGCATCATAGTAGGGCTTATAAGATTTTACAACGTGGCACGATACTCAATATATATAAACTTGTTTAAGATGCTATGTATTTTTAGAAAATGCACAAGTAAATAATTATTAATTATTTACATTTGATTATATGTAATTACAACCAATCAAACCGGCCCTAAAAAGAAAAGACAGAGAGCTCTCTTTGCATGTGGCCTCCACGACACTACCACTCCGTCCTTAAGTTATGGCACCTCACGTTAGAATGTGAACCTGACATGAAGACATTTCTAAGGCTTAAGTGGTCCAAGACAATGAGACCTAGACATCTATAAATAAAACCCTTTATTGTTCTCTCTTTTTGCATGTATGTAGCATGCACCAGCCCACTGCTACCATCCAATTTCTCCCTGATCTCTCCCTTTCTTTATCACGTGCATTGCACATGCTATATGATAGCATTTATAATGTAAGGTAATATTTGAAACTTGCAGCCCAATTGAGCTAGGTTGCTGGACTAAACTCTTGCACCAGTTCACCACTTAGAAAATGGTGGTGTCTCTTCAATTGCGGACACGGCATAGCTTAACCAAAATCAAGACCATCCAAGTCACTCATTCAACAGTCTATACAAAATGATCACGGGATGGCACTTGGAAGATAACACTAGATATCTGATTTTTTTCATTTTGTATTTGTATTTGGATCATTGAATACTTTCCTTTTAAACATAGCTATTAATTAGATGGTTAATGTTGCAGTGCAATCAAATACAAGATTACACATGTTATCGAATGATTCTATTTAGTCAAATGTGCGTGATTAGGATAGTGTCGACTGTGCTAAAGTCGTACTCGACTCAAATTTGATTGAAAGCTTGCGACCCAACTGGCATCAAACCTACCGTAGGATTATACTTATGGAGGATGATTTGATTGTCTAGCTACCAATGTTTTAGCAATTCGGTGATTTGAAAGGAGAGAATTAGTCCATCAATGGGATTTTCTATACCTTGGGGTAAGGATTTTTATTTTTATTTTTTCAATGGTAATTGCAGCTCTCGGGTTTTTAAGTAATACAATAATAAGTGAATAAAATTAAAAACAACAGCTGATTGTTAATTTTATTGATTTAGCAAGTGAGTTCGGCCCTATTGACTAGGAAATTAAAATAAGTAGAGAAAAATTTGAAAACCGAAAAAATATTATCATTTACGACTGTCAATATGGACTGGACAATTATGGTATACAGTCCATAAGACATGATTATTGTGATATTCCAAGCATAGACTGTTATGATCATACAGGTATGAACTCAATTGATGGATGATCCAATAACGAAGGTTATAATATTTACATTACTCTTAAAACATACTACAATAGTAGTACTATATAGTAGCGGATCTAATTAGATATGCTAAAACTTCATAATTATTGCAACAAAGTTGGATTGAAGTGAAGGAACTGAGGCTAAAACTACAATACACAATGTTCCTCTTTGTAGAGAGGTTGGGCGTGTTGGTGCGGGTCCGGAACTCTTTATCGAGTGTCATTTACATAATCTTGGAGTGACAGGGTCACATCAAAGTCTTGTTGGTTCATGCTTTTATATTCAAAGGGGTCGTATCCCATCTAGACCCTGATTCTTCATCACCTACGCAGATCTCTTTCTAAGGTCAGAAGAATTTATTTCTTAACCCTCCATAGTTTACGTGAAAGCAATCGAAAGCTTTGAAAATTTCTCCATTCGGCATAATTGTATAAGATGATCTTGTTTGCATGTTTGGATTACAAGATATTTGACATCAGCAGAGCTTTATCCAGCTTGCTAATTATGCTGCTCAGTCACACATGCCTTATATGATTATAATCGTGTCCTCTTCATGATATCTTGCTTTTCTCGACTAGAAACATACGTCCATATTTAAGCTATTCTGATTTTGATAAACTGCGTATAACCAAAGGAAGTGGGGAATATGGAAATAATATCTTGCTTTTCTCGACTAAAAACATACGTACATATTTGAGCTATTCTGATTTTGATAGGCTGCGTATAACCAAAGGAAGTGGGAATATGGAAATATTTCTTTCGGGGCGTGAGTGAGGTTTTTTACATGATAGGTGTAAACAAGATTGCATGAACCGTATGAATTTGGACAGTGCAACGTACAATTTGGATGGTTTGGATGCATCAGTACCACATGCGAGTATAATCACTACAGTTGAAATGGTTTAGGACTGACATGGAAGTGTAACCCGTCCGATACCTGATACAAGACAATGGGCCTTAGCGGATTGCCGTTGAATGAGTCGGTACTACTACTACTACTACTAGGGCGGTTGGATCTCGGTCGTAATGGTCATCCAAACCATTAAACCATTAATCTAACGAAATATAGCCGATGATGGCTGCTTGTTGATGGATTGGAAGATCCTGTACTTATGATCAATGTCCCCTAAACTAAGGTTCAGGATACTGACCATGTTCAAAATGAAAGAATTGATCCAACGGTTGAGATATTGCCAGATTTTTTACTTTTTTTGTTTAATGGTATCTAGTATCCCTTTCCTCGGAGAGGCCTCATCCATTTTCGTGGAAGATGAAGGGATACGCGCGACTGAGAAGTTGAAAGAACTCTGCACGCAGGTGTCCATGTGGCATGAATGTAGAAGATCTGTACCATTCATTAAATAGTAACCAACGTGGTTACGTCACCATATTGATAGTGGGCGTGGCATCGGTGGATCCCTAACTGTGGGGCCCACCTTCATGTGTGTGCCTCCGTCCATTTTGAAAACTCATTTTTGAGCATGATCTTGGAAATGAAATGAAGTAGATCCAAATCTCAGGTGGACTGAGCTACAGGAAACAGTGGTGATTGACCATTAAAAAATTATCGTGGTACACAAAAGTTTTGTATCAATTTGATATTTATTTGGTCCCTACATCCAGTTATTTGTGACCTTAATAACAGACTGGATAGCAAATAAACATTCCATTGGTGCCTAAGGAGCTTTTAACGGTCGGTATTCAATTACCAATGTTTCTTGTGGTGTGGTCCACTTAAGAATTAAATCTGCTTCATTTTTGGGTTGTTCCCTACACTGATTCGTAAAAACTAATGGATGGTGTGGATGTTAAGCACATTCATCAATGTAGGCCCCACCTTCAGGGATCCACCCTAGCGTCTCCCATTCCAAGTCATAAGATGGATTTTTTTATTTTTTTATTTTTTATTTTTTTTTAAGGTCACGGAAAGAGGACGGATGGTCCACATTCCATGTACGATCAGTGATCTCATGATGAGCGTACTAATATAGACCGAAAAATGTCCACATTCCATGGTCTACATGCCATCTACAATCCTTCACCTACTCCTGACTCAGTACGAAATCCGCTCGGGATGCTCGCATGTTGCAACTCATCCACCATACACATGGAAAATGAGTATCCCATCTGGCCGTTCAAACCATAGGCCCCACCATAGAAGGAGCATAGACCGACATAGATGGATGATCATAACCATCTGACTTTGCAAGCGAAATTGTATGAAGGACTATTTCTTTATAGGGAAGAACTATTTCTTTAATGAATCAGTTGGTGATGTCCACCGATTGAAAGGTTATGATTATCTCTGAGACCCTCGGTTACGCACTTTCCTAGAATAAGGTCAGCAAAAGGTTGACTCCTATGTTAGTTTTACACCATTTAATATATGGCAGAGATGGTTTCTCCTCAGATGTGGCGCATGTGCGGAGCCGTCCAGGTAATCCGAACTGGTGGGCCATTGTGGATGGAGCACATGTGTTAGATATCTCAAGAATCCAATTGACGGCTATCAAACGAATGGTTTAAACTAATATAATCCGTCTCCACCTTCAAAAGTCAAAATCAGATTGTTGCTGTTATTATCTCAGTATAATTTTTGGATTACGCTACGTTAGATCAGCGATTTGAACGGTGTGGGTTTCCCGACAACTATGCCATGTCTACAGTTGAAAAGCCACCACCGTTTTTAAACATGTGGCTGAACTAAGACGAGTCCATGCATTCAATTCTAAAGGGTGGCGCTATTTGATACTCTGGTCCCGTATGACCCTTGATAAGCAGGCACAAAGAAATTAGATACGTGTCATAGATGAACTCAAACTAAGAAGACTAAGATTCTGAAGCCACTGTCCCTAAGTCCAAATCCCATGATCAGAATTGTTGGACACGTCTATTCTCTGATTCGTGGACACTCGTTTGATGAGATAGGACCATTAGATATCTTTATCTTAACCGTCCAATAAACTTCAATCAATCCTATGGTCAGATATCGAAATAAGCCCAATTTTTAGTAATATGATACATCTAAACTAGGTTCCATAACTTGAATAGTTTAAATTGAATTTATTATATTAAAAATATGCAATTACTTATTAACTTATTAGTGCCTGTGTATCATCCATCACACTCAGCCAGAGTATCACAATTTTCCTCATTAAAGAGAGGAAATCGTTTAAAAGTCTACACCGAAAAACATTCAAAACGGTAGTAAACTCGCCGTCACTTATTCTGGAGCTTCTTGCTACTCTGGGAGTATGTTATAGTTCATACGCTTGCATTCTTAATCTGTAAGCCTGCCATAAGCAAGACTCATCTTAAACCGTCCACATTGAGTAAACTACTATATCTCAAAAACTGATGATTGAATACTCAATACTCTGATAATTTAACTTTTTTTTTTTTTATTTCGGACCGCTGAATGGGTCTCATCCTAGCCATCCAGTAGATTAACACAAATCATTTATTTAAAATATAAATTAAATTAAAATTTCTATTTGTGTATTTTAAAAGTAAAGGCCCACTATATTGACGGTGTAATTTAAGTCTCATTTACTTCATTTACACAATATATGATTGCATGCGTATGAACGGTCATGAGCTGACAGAGTATGAGATTTTCTCTTACCTTAATTGCTGACAGGTGGACACGTCTCAGTCCCGTCAGCCGCCTGAGACGTAGATATCTATCTGCCCTCGCACGTACCAAATTGTTACACGTTACACTATTACGGCCGTCCATCCCACCTGTTGATGGCGTGATCTACTAACGATATCAGTAAACTCGCCAGGTAGTCAACATTTGTGGAGTCAACCAAACGAAATTGACCACTGTCCACATCCGACGTACAGATGTGGCCCATAATATAAGAAGAACTGCCTGATTTTCAAAGAAAAATAACATCCGGGCGCTTCTGATGGGCGTCTTGGATTTCAAACACGTATGCCACGTGTGATCGGAAAGTACCACAAAATTTTCACTCGCGCGAGTCGCTCTCGTATTTCCGTACATCCTAAAAAAGAAAAGAACCGTTTGCGGAAACCACGTGGCTTCTTCTGACACGGCAGCTCCTCGGTAACGCTAATTGTTTTCAAATTTCAACCCTGTAGCAACGGCAGCTCTCTCGACCGTCGGATCTGCGAATCTTCAAAACGAAATAAAAGTAGTGAGAGGGAGAGAACATGCGAAGGAACAGATCAAAGAGAAGTAGAAGAAGACGATTCGGAAGCACCGTCGTCCTTTTCTAGGTATGAGATTTGAATGCGACCCTTTCATTCTCTGTATTTTCACTTCCATTTCTGCCCTTCTTACTCCGTTAAAGCTCGATCTCTTCTACTTTCCGTTATCTCAATTATTTTGAGCCTTGAACTGGTTTTCTTCTTCATAGATATTAAAGATCGAACGCTTTTCCTTGAAAGAAAGAAAAAGACCCGTTTGGGCGTCTCCTTTTGGTAAAAAATTCATTTCTCTTTTGTAACTTCCCCCCCTTTTCTTTCTTTTTCTCTTTTTCTTTGAGTGCTGTTAAAGGCGATTTCTCATCTCTTCAAAGCGAAGTCTTTCTCTGCTGTGTACTGTGTCTGATAGAAGGAGCTTTATTTCTACGGATAAAACTCATCCACTCAATCCCTTGAATTTATTTTTTTTTCTTTGTCGGTGTGGGTGCGGATATCAATTCTCTTTTGAATTTTTTTCGTCCGTTGATGCGTTGGGTTCTGACTTCCAATCTATGTCAGGACTTCAGCCTTTGGATCTGGTCTAGTATTTCGATATCCAACCGTTTATGTAGTGGGCCTCACCTTTATGGGTTTCTTTAAAAATTTAAAATACTGCTTGATTTAAATATTTCAACGGTTCGGTCATTTAAGACCGTTTAATTTCGAATAAGGACAGTCTCTGTAAGCTTTGAATAATCAAATGGGTGAAATGTTTTCTTTGTTGGACGTTATCCATGCTGAGGACAATCGTATTAACGGTTTGGATATTTGAAAAAACCGGATTTAATGACTAAAGTCCCGATGTTTTGGAGTGGAAGATTCTAACTTACGCCGATGGGAGATCTGGAACAGCACGCATTAGGAATCCAGCTGTAATTTTTCATTTTGCCGAGATTTTGAAACATCTCGTGATATTAGCGTGATTTTTGATTAAGCGATGTTATCTCGCTAAATTTGTGACATTTTCTAAATTTTAGCAGTTTTTAATTTTCACAAATTTATCACCAAATTAATCCATTTTAATGGAAAAATTATCTAGAAATTAAAATAATTCAGTTTATATTTTTAATATTGAATTCAGAAATTTCCGGCAAAATTTGAAAATCTCTCGAGAAATTTCCGAGAACGATATTTGTCGCTATGATGACGGCAGCCCATTTAAAATCAGGAGTTGCTTGATATGATGGCCGTGCCGAACGGTCCATAGTTGCGCACTGAGAGATTGTGCACTGCGCATTCATGAAAAACAATTTGAACTGTCCATATCGTGTGTCCCACTCTAGATAGGTCAAAACCCCAGGGTCAGATTAATTGGACGGTTCTAATCTTTGATTGGTGGCCATTTGTTTTTTGAATGTTAACCGTTGAATATCTTTCGTTTTGGACGATATACTAGACGCTGAGAACATTTCGCCCGTGGAAAATGTGGCCGATTTTTAGCTTTCTTGGGAGTTATGTACACGCCACTGCACGTGGCATGTGACAGAAAAGTGCGATATCCAACCCATCCATCAGGTGGGTCTCACGGTGCAGATGTTAGTGCCCAAAAATCACATGGACGAATTTTATAACACCCTGATCCATAGCTTAAGTGGTAAACTGAGTGAAAGATACTTTTTAGTAGTAGAATGAGTGAAAGGTACCTCGTTTCAACGGTGAGGTCTTGGCAGTGTCAACTGACGGTGAGGGTGTACTAACAAGCTAACAAATAAAAAAAAATATACATGGATGAATTTTATAAGTTGGAACAGTGGAATAAAAAGAAAACACTTTTATAATGCCTATATGAAAGATGAAATGATTTACATAGTTTAAACTTTAATTACCACTAAAGATTAATATTTAATTATTGTTATTGTTATTTGATTATCATTATTTATATAATAGAGCTAAATTATAATGAGAAAAAATAATTTAGATTAATTTAGCATGAGACTACTTGCTTCGATGAATCTTTATATTAGTTATAGATCTCTCTCTCTATTATTTCTTGGACATTTATTTCTTTAGTTAATTAGTATGATAGTTGATCTGTGATTACATTGGTCTTTCAAATCTTTTTTACTTTTCTTGACACTTGTCTTGACCACTTCTTGCTTGTGCATTTCTCAGTCTAATCATCTATATCATCGTATCAGCTTTGGATATAGTTGTAATTTTATAAAAAATGCTCTAAATATCTTTAAAGATCTTTTTACCAGTTATACATTTCTCATTATATAATGATATACCCCTTTTTTAATTAGCTGTATTAAGAACAATTGAAATAGGTTACAACACCTAAACACTGGACCAGCTTGATTCTTGGCCAAGGAATCTATATAATGGAACGCCTCCATTCTATGGATTGCAACACTGGCCGTGTGATGGATGCACAATTGCATACTGTAATACAAATAATTGGAGTTAAGATGCCCAAGTTGTTTAGATATGTGTCATCAACTAAAAATTAAACTTGTTTGGTTAGCTATATCGGTTGGTAGGCATTTGTTGGACAGTTAACAAGGAAAATATCGAGCGGTCCTCACGAATCCGATTCCGAGGTTAGGGCAGTTGGACGAAATTGATTTTCAGACCGTGACTTACTGAATTAGCTACAGCATGTCCCATAATTTAGTCATGTGAGTTGATGTATTCGTGTACCATTTATATGCGCCTGAGTATCAAGCTTCCCACGCAGCCGGAGTATCAAATAACCTCCTTAAGGTCCCATGGCATAAGGGGTGAGACGCTCATGATCATACATGAATCCAGACTGTTCAAATTGTAGGCCCCTGGGCGGCGGGGTTTAGAATCTTTACATTCAACAGGATTGACGGTCCAGATTGTCTAATGGTATGATTCCAGATATATGATCTATCCACACTAGGGTCCACGATTTGACGGTCCAGATTGATGTAGAATATGAATGCAAAAATTGCATCTTAATGACGGTATTGCCCACAGTTATTACTTTAGAGCATCTTTTTTAAAGGCTTGATATGGCAGATTGAAGTTATTTTATTCATCAAAAGACCACAGAGCTCGTGTACACGCCACACAAGTAATGCCAGCATGGCTCATACACGCTAGATCTACTCCGTCCATCTGCTTGGCCGTACTTTTTATGTGTTTTCAAAACTAAAAATCTGGTCCGATTATCATGTCGGGTCCAATACTGGAAACATACGTGGGTTAGAAAACTGCAGTTGGGTTTTTCAGAGACCTACAGCTTTTTTGTTAACGGTGGCCCACCTGACTAGTGGATCTACTTGAATCTTGGGCTACCTTATAAATATAGTGGTGCCGTTCTGATGGATGGATTGGATCTTAGACCTATTGTGACATGCGTGTACAAGAGCTTTATTGTACACGCGCGGGGCCTCACAGCTCTTAAACAGAAAGGAGTGGTTTGGTAGTTCAGGAGTGGGTAGCAAGGGCAGACGTACGTGTTTGTTCTTGGCGTTTACACGTCATCATATGAATCCTGCGGGACCCAGCTATTTCCCTTCTTCAACGCTTCTGATTTTGCTGACGTGGAAGCATAAAAGCCCGAGTGCGGCATTTACTCACCCGGCGTTTCTAATCTCATGTTAATAGCCATATGTTAGAGCCGTTTGGGTCCCACCCATGATGTGTAGGTAGAATCCAAACCTTTCGTTTGGATGAGACTCTCATTGACACTCTAAATCCCAAGAATCATCCCTATCTAAATTTCAGGTGGGACACACCACAGAATCAATGTACAATCATAACTACAACCTACATATTCGCCTGCTGTGGCCCATGTATTTTGTAATGTTTTTGAGTTCTGTTGACCGTTAATCCTGGTGGGCCGCACCTGATGACCGGGTTGGATGACATTACACAACAGTGGACCCCACATTCCATTTGGAAATTTCTGTAGAGGGTCTCCTACCCATTGTTCCCATTAGCGTGGCCCACCGAAACTACGCATCAGGCTGGATTTTGGGATCTACGACTAGCATTAGAGGGCGTATCTAATGGACGGTTGGATGGAACTCACACATCATGGTGGGGCTCTCACACATGGGGTAATTCGCATGCGTTCATTCCCAATGATACCCTTTTTCCAAGTATTTCTCGTTCGAAAAGCTTATTTTTGGGAGTAATTAGAATCTGATAACCCAACTAATCCAAGCTATGATTTCAATATGCGTTTGTCACAGATTAACAATCTCCATCTGCCAATTGATGGATGCGCATCATCCACCAATCTAGACCGTGAAAGCCATGGGACTTACTGTAGATGGAGCATAGACCATCAAAACCAACCAAATTCAATTGCCAACGGTCAAGATTGTACTATAGGTGTGAAATTATTGTCTATGCTTCATCAAGAATGAGGCCGACGCTTTTGATGATCCAGATTGGAGTGGCACGTCTTTCATCCTCTGGGGGATGGGGATGATGAGTTTCCATAAAGTATATACTTTGTACCAAACACACATCGGAATCAATCCGAGTAATTGAAGAAGTGTTTAAAGGCCATTTACTTTGCTGAATTCCTCCATTGGATTCGTTTTGCCTGAGTAAGTCTATTGGGCCCCACATGAAAACATAGCCTTGCAATGAGAACCATCATTTTTTTGGGTGGCACTGTATCCATGCTACATTAAGGAACTCACCCAAAACGGGTGATTTTGATCTCTCTCTCTCTCTCTCTCTCTCTCTCTCTATATATATATAGGAGGTCGACCTCATAGGAACTTCTGATGAGGTCGAGCTGTGTGGGCCCACTGTGATGTGTCTTGAATATCAACACCGTGCATTTGACGGGTCACCTTTAGGTAATGGAATATGACAAAAACCAGCCGTATAAGGAACTCAGGTGGACCATACCATCTAAAACCATGTGAGGACATGCCTAAAATATATAAAAGTATTTTGTGGGGCCCTCTTGAGTTTTGGATGCAGCTGAAACTTGGTCTGACCCCTCATCCAAGTGGGACACACACAATGGATGGTCTGGATTTGTGAAGCACATCTCGATAGCCCAATAAATGATTATGAATGTTTTAATGGGAGGGTAGCCCCTCTCAACTTTTGTATGTGGTGTGGCCCACCCAAGTCATATGTTGACTTGATTTTTAAGCCCGTGGCCCACCATGGAATGGTGCATAGAATGATGAGGTAGATGTTCAACATACATCACGGTGGGGCCCACACATTCCCATGAGGTCGAACTATATATAGCTGAATGGGGACCACTGAAAAGAAAATCATCAACAGCTTATAATCAACGATCAGGATCGTCATTTCAGTTCTATGATTGGATCATACACTACTCAAAGCACTACCGAGGACATGGACGTTTCCGATCATCGGATCATCTCTGCACATGGGGTGTTGGGGCTACATGTGCTGGATTAACCAACTGTTCTTCCTTTTCATTCAATGCTTCTTCACATGCCTTGGTGGGGCGGTAGCCTTTCTAATACTACTTCGATTTTTCATGTCCTGCCTTTGTTTTCACTAAATGAACTGTCTGTAATCCACAAGATTTCTTTGTATTTTCCTTCTAACAATTCCAACTGCCCCTCTTCATTAATGCACATATCTTCTTTTTCTATTAAAACTAATTTCTGGGTTTTTCTCCTCTTCAATCCTTCCTCTCTGATCCTCCAGCTCTTGTAATTCTCAATTTCACCAATGGTTGAAGAATCCGAGGTGATCGTTGATCCCCAGTCAGCGGAAGACTGGTTATATCGTGTCCAAGAACTCCTCCCATTCGTTATTGAGAAATCAAAGACTGTAAAGGGTTTTGCTGGTCGATGGAAGATCATAATTTCCAAATTGGAACGGGTTCCGTCATGTTTATCTGATTTGTCGAGCCATCCTTTCTTCGCGAAGAATGCTTTGTGTAAGGAGCAGTTGCAGGCTGTGGCGAAGACGTTAGGGGAAGTGATGAAATTGGCAGAGCTTTGTGTAGAAGAAAGATATGGTGGTAAGCTTCAAATGCAGAGCGATCTTGATGCGTTGTCGGGGAAGCTGGATTTGAATTTAAGAGATTGTGGAGTGTTGATTAAGACAGGAGTTCTCGGGGAGGCGACGGTGCCTTTGGCGGCCGCACGGATGGCAGAATCAGAAGCTACCCATGGAAACATACGGGAATTGCTGGCCCGACTTCAAATTGGTCACCTGGAGGATAAGCACCGGGCGCTCAATGATCTCATGGAAGTCTTGAAGGAGGACGAGAAAGCCATGCTAGCAGTGTTGGGTCGGAGCAATATAGCTGCCCTTGTACAATTACTCACTGTGAATTCTCCGCGAATTCGAGAGAAGACGGCTTTGATTATTTGCTGGCTTGTGGAGACAGGGAATTGTGAGGATTTACTGGTTTCTGAAGGAATTGTTCCATCTCTGATTAGGCTGGTTGAATCTGCAAGTGCAGTGGGAAGGGAAAAGGCGATGATTTCGCTACAAAGGTTGTCTATGGCAGCTGAGACAGCGAGCTCGATCGTTGAGCATGGTGGGGTAATTCCCCTGATTGAGATTTGTCGGACAGGGGAATCTGTTTCTCAATCAGCTGCAGTTGGTACTTTGAAGAATCTGTCAGCTGTGCCGGAATTGCGACAGGCTCTAACGGAACAAGGGATCATCAGAATCATGATTGATCTCTTGGGTTGTGGGATCTTGTTGGATTCTAAAGACTATGCTGCCGAATGCTTACAGAATCTAACCGCCGGCAATGATAGTCTTAGAATGGCTGTTGTTTCGGAAGGAGCGATACGATCCCTTTTGGCTTACATTGATGGGCCATTGCCACAAGAATCTGCAGTTGGGGCGCTGAGGAATCTGGTTGTATCGGTACCAATCCATGAGCTGGTTTCAATTGGGCTGCTTCCGTGTTTAATTCATGTACTGAAAGCAGGATCTTTGGGTGCAAAACAAGCTGCAGCTTCTGCTATTTGCAGAATTAGCAGTTCGATGGAAATGAAGAAATCGCTCAGCGAAGCCGGGTGCATTCCTCTGCTTGTGAAGATGCTCGAGGCGAAAACGAACAGCGTGAGGGAAGTTGCTGCTCAAGCAATTTGTAGCTTGTTAGGATTCCCACCCAACCGCAGGGAAGTGAAGAAGATCGAGATGAGTGTGCCGAATCTTGTTCAGTTGCTCGATTCAAATCCACAGAATACGGCGAAGAAGTATGCTGTCGCTTGCCTTGTGTCCTTGTCATCGAGCAAGAAATGCAAGAAGCTGATGATTTCTTATGGCGCCATCGGCTATCTCAAGAAGCTCTGCGAGATGGATGTTCCTGGTGCTAAGAAGCTGTTGGAGCATCTAGAGAGAGGTAAATTGCGAAGTTTGTTCAGCCGGAAATAGATAAAAATCCTTGCCTCTGTTTTCATTTGGTGATTTTTGCTTCTTGCAAAAGAGAGTTTCATTGTCACATGAAACCAAGGAATTGAAATTGCAAACTCAACCGCTATGATTTCTTTGGCATGCAATCTGTGATATATATGTATCTTGAACTAATTTATACGCAATGCTTATGGAAGTTCTTGTATATTCGAAAGGTGGTGAATTGCAGTTTCTTGCTGTCGATGAATTTTCTTGCTCTTTCTACATCAGTAATGTTATTTGGGTGTGTTAGGTTGCTCTAAATTTCATGATGTTTCATTGGTGTAAAATATCATGAACAATTTTAGTATTTGGTGCAACCAAACACACACTTAGCCTTTTCAATTTTTCGTGTTGAGCATCTTCCTTTTGGGTGTGTTTGGTTGCACCAAATATCATTAAAATATTCCAAAAGCACTCTTAACTAATGAATTTGCTACCTCAGTACTGTTCTTTAGGGCGTGTTTGGTTGCTCCAAATTCAAAAGGTTCCATTGGTGCAAAATGCCATTAACAATTTTGTGATATTTGGTGCGACCAAAGTCACCCTTAGCTTTTTCAATTTTTGGTGTTTAGCATCTTCACCTCGGGTGTGTTTGGTTGCACCAAATATCATCAAAATGCTCCAGATGCTGATGTAGGGAGGGACATGATGAGATCGATCACCATCTTCCTTAGGGGATATCTACTCCGAATCTATGGAGCTCCCTAGACTCCACACAAGGCCTCTTCGAATCCACCAAGGATAAAAATAGAAATAATTTCTAATAAACTTGAAATAACTTGATTGATTATAAAATAAAACAAAATCAAAGTCGTTCTACTTTTTCTAAACCTACTTCCACCTTATTCGTCTATTCCTCTCTCCTTCCAAACACCACCTTTAATTACTAGGAGGAATATTAATTCTAGATGCCCCCATCTTCATGCCACACATGCCAAAATGGCATATATGTGCAGCATCCATGATGTTTGCAGGGTTGTTTCTGCAATCACTGTACTCAGCTTACAAGTCGGGCCAGTACATTTATCAGGTGGGCACACTTTTATGAAGAAATGGACGGTTAGAAAATGATAACCAACCGTGTATATTCAATTCAACAATCGTATTGCTCGCCTGATGAGACTGCCAACGTGAATTATAGGATAGGCAACATGCAGTGTGGGGCCACCTATGAAACTCTCAGATCTTACACACGTGTGTCACATTGGCAGGTTTGGTGCATTTGTGTTTGCTGCTTGTAGATGGGGCGTCTAGGATTAGGTTTACTTCTTGTTGTTTACATTTATGCAAGCTTTACCTGTGTTACTCAATGATCATTTGCCATTTTGACCTTTTCTATATTTTCCGAAGTCAATCAAACTAAGTCATATGTATAAACGAGGGTCTAGATTGGTTGTTGGTGTCCCTCCCATAAAGATGGACAGACTGGAGATTGGATCAGGATTTAATTATCCTCTCAACCACCGGTTTGTGATCCATTAAGGTGATTTGTGAAAGGGTAGGGGTTAGCCCTTCCAAATAAATTCATTTTGCCTTATGACAATGGACATGAGTGTACGGCTTTAAGGACTTTTTCTTTCACAAATCTCCAAGTTTGTATGCCTCTCAAATGAATAAGAATGTACAACTAAATAGATATAGTGCTAAATAATGCCAATTTTATTAATATTTAAAATGAATTGTCGATTACAATTGATAAAGTAATAATCAACCAAATAAATAAAGAAAAGCAAAACAAAATTAAGATAAATACTTGATTTGTCTATCGGAACAGACAATTGAGAGGAATGGTCAGTAGGCTGTGACCCGGTTGATATGATCAACTGAATTGTAACTCAATTAAATATGATCCTATAACTTAAGGGCGAGGATATTTACGCCTACTCTTAAGGTACTGTAGTGAGAGCCACTATACAATTGCTACTTATGCCAAGTTAAACTAAGGAAAGACAAATGAAAGAGTTGATAAATGTGTTTGGAGTGGGGCCCCGAGCTCTCTTCGTGTGCTCCTTTTATAGCTAGTCGATGCTTGATTCGTCTATCAGAACAGATGATCGAGACGGATGATCAACAGAATGTGATCGGATTAGTATAATCAACTAATCGAAACTCAATTGAAAATGATCCTACAACTTAAGGTTGAGGACATTTACTCCTAAGGTACTGTAGCGAGAGCCACTATGCAGTAGCTACCTATGCTAAGTTAAACTAAAGAAAGATAAATGAAAGAGTAGATACATATGTTTGGCGTGGGGCCATAAACTCGTTTTCGTGTGCTCCTTTTATAACTTGTCAAGGTGGTGAAACCTCACTGGGCTTCCTTGTTGCTTCTAGATCCTTTGCGATCATGTCGCAGCTCTAGATATGAGAATCCCCTTGATTGCTCTGAAGCTTGCGGCTTGTATTGGAAAGAAATTACTCCAATTGGATCCGGACTTGTTGACTTCCCGAATCTTCTTTTCATTGCTGATCTATGGCGGAGGTGTTCGTGGTCTACTAAAGATTATGTCTGGAACCACTAAAGTTCCTTTGATGAAGACAATCAGACCAAGGTCCACGAACCTCAAGGGTTGGACTTGGATCGATCATGGCCAATCAAATTTTCTGTTGATGGCCTATCTTGTCAACTTCGAGATGTTGGACGGTCCAGATCAAACCACCCCTGCATTCAACCATTCGATAGGTGATAGTTTCGAATGAGGTGGGACATGACACCTGATACCGATTTATTATCAAGCCAGGTTAGATTCGATTCTCCTATTCTCTTAATTTTGGTTGAGGTACAGAATGGGGAACCTAACCAAACTAATGTTGTTCTCTCTTGACTTGGGTCCAAACCACAACTGTATTGGCATAGACATAGGTTTTATTTCTTGATGTTTAGAACCTTCTCAAGCGTTGCTAACTCTCTGAACATCTATAGGAAGATCTCCCCCATTTTGGAAGGACTGTGAGAGACGAACTTATCGAGAATATCATCGCCAGATTTGTGATTAGATCTGTTCTCATGGCGGATCTTTTATAAACATGCCAGGTACATTGCCTTATAAATGGGCACGTTAATCGTGGCCATGTGACATGCAATGATTCGTCCTCCTAAAGGCATGTGTAAGGGCCTATGCCAAGACATTAATAACGGGATGCGTAACGCCGAAGAAAAATCAAACAAAGATCTCTTTGGGTGCAAGTACTTCTGTGCACGTCAAACATGTAGTGTCACCATGTGACAGTTATCTATTAGACCACATTAGAGCGTCGAAAATGGGTATAAACATCCCCCATATGTGTAGCCTCTCTCGACGATTTGAGGTTGGCTTTTAAATGATAGATAGGAAACAATTTTACAATCGACCAACCATCAGACATCAACCTTCCTCTCTTGCTGGGGATCTTAGAACCACCATGGTGGAGGATCACATTGACACCGCTCACATGCCAACACAGTCTAACCTATTTTTGAAACCCCCACCACGACTATCTCGTATATGCCTTGAAGGTGGGCATAGTGTTATGCATGAAGAACCCACACACATGCAAGGTCATACCGCTAGTAGCTGGTTGTGTGAAATTGATAACAACTAAATATTGCATATTCATCCGTTATATTGCATACTTTTTTCGTATATCCAAGTGTTTAAATGATTTAATTAGATATGTTTTCAACATGCAGGATGAGTTTAAAATCTAAGTTGAATACATGTCAAAATAGATAGATTAAAACTCAAAAGGATATGAGATTGAAGAATTGAAGTTTAGAGGATTGAAGTAAAGATCTCAAGTGCTAAATGTCCAAGGAAGCCAAGTACAAAAGTGGAGAATGGAACAAATTATTGGACTGTTTTTGGACATTCTTCAATTCCATTGATAGGACTTGATGAAATCAAGCTTCATATCAAGAAATTCCAGATTTTTCAGATTGGTTGTTAAAGTGTTTCTTTGATCCCATCAAAGACTCTTCGATTTCATCGATGAACTAATGAATTTTGAAAGTTCGTTGATGGACAATTTTTGGACATTCTTCAATTCCATAGAGCTCATATTCGATCATATCGACAGACCTCGATAGGTTTCAATCCTATCGATGAAGGTGGAAGTAGTGCGTGAGTTCATGAATTTTCTACAGCGGTGTGGAATTGAGTCTTGCAAATCTATAAATAGAGATCTTTAGGACAGCTCTAAGTATCAATTTTGAGTTTTGGGGTGATTCAAAGTGAAGGCAAAGCTCTTCTGACGTTGTTCTTCTTCAATCTGTCCTTCTTAATTTGTTTTTCTTTTGTTTTTGTTTAAGATGTTAGCTATACTAAGCTAATTTCTTAACTAAGGCTAAGGGATAGACCTCTAGATGAATTTTATTATTTAATTCAAGTTTATGATTTTGAATAATGAATTGTGATTGTTTTGATTAAACTCCTAAATTGGAGAAGAAATTTATCTATAAAATTGATTAATCTATTGTTAATTCTGAATACAATAAATGTTTTTGATTTCCTATGATCAATTGCATAGATTTGTATGAGAGATCAATTTATCTCAATTCATATATATAGTTTAGATGTTTGTGATAAGATTTATAGCTTAATCTTCTAATTAGAATGAATTGGAATCTAGTTTTGGTTGAGTTATTAACTTGAAGAAAATGAATTGAGTTTTAGAATTTGTTAAGTGGGAATTTTTAGATCCTTAGTATTTTTAATTATTGTTTGAATCCACTTTTTCTACTATTTAATTAAAAACTCAGACCACTCGGTTAGTTCTTATTGTGTTCTCAATCCAATTCCATGTGGAATGATCTCGGTCTCACTGAGTTAAAACTACATCGTATTCATGCACTTAAGGTTGTTAACTTTTAGGTTCGATAAAAAATAATAAGGAATCCACCATTACATGATTGCAAATGTTACTCATGGCAATATGGTCAAGCCCCACATTGCATCTTAGCACAACTATTGCTCGCTACACATCATGAATTTTGAACTATTGATTTCCAGAGCATCCAACACCAAACTAGCCCATCGAACCTGACAGACTCAAAAATGAAAGGCCCGAATGGGTGAGCCCACAGGATCTAATTAACGATATCTATATGATCTTAGAGAAATTTGTACAAAGCTTAAGATGGACGATATATCCAAGAGTCCCATGATCCACCTAACCATTACGGGAGTTAGTGGTAAGGATCTAATCATCCTTCTAATCCTATGGTAGGATAATCTTCGAAGATAATCAACAATTTTTATCATCTAGAGGAAGTCCAATGGACAATGGATTCTCTCATTATTCCTCCCTCAATTTCTCTAAGGAATCTCTTGAATGGGAAACATTTACCAAGGAAATGCTTTTATTTTTATAAAGGGAGAAATCAAAAGGATTGGTAATAGTTTACAAAGGATTGAGCTTATCCCTATCACATCCAATCTCTCCACCTTATGTAAATTCTCTCTGGCTTGAATTTGAATATCAAGGTAAGATGATTGAAAAGGAATATCCTAAAATTTAATCATTTAAGAAATGACGGTATTCTTCTTATGCACATAAATGCATACCCATTAAGCCTGAAGGAAAAAAAAAAAAAGGACATCTTCTTAGTTGGCATACTAAATGGCAGGAAGCCAATCCTGTTGATACATAATTACCAAATACCGTGCACATGCCAGCAAAGTCATGTCCAGCAATGCACTTTAGCCTAACCATTGCATATGATCCAAAAAGGAAATTTTATGAAAGGTTAATGTCTCTATCATGCAATGGTAAACCAGCCTGTGAAGAAGGATTTGTAACTTCGTTTATGCCCATTGTTAATTAGATGGCTATTTCTTTAGCTGGCTTTTTATTGAAACTTTTTGTTTATGCTCATCCATGTATACACAAGCTAATAAGATGCCACCATGTGTTGGCATTATGTTCTAAATGATGAATGAAATCTTACTCATATACTGAAAATATCTTTTGCCCATATCCTCCTGTGGCCCGTCACTTGCCAAAGGTGACATCTACCGAGGAGACACTATACAACGAATGACATGAAGCCCTAATGCCCGATTAGTCTATAAAGACCTGCTAAGATAGGAATACTATCGAAAAGTAGATATGCTTGACAAAGCCATCTTACATAATCCTACCAAAATGGAAAATCTTCCTAGAATTACTGAATTTCCCAGCAAAAAAATCAACCGGATTTTTTGACAATAGTGTCCATTGAATTTTACATAATTCGACAGCTTTGAGCAATAAAAGAATCCCTCTTTTGATGTGGTGAAAGTTGAGTTTAAGTGGCATAACTGCTGAGTTTTTATGGAAAATATTGAGTGCAGTGGTATAGGTGGTATGCACCTTATGGCAACCCGGAATATAGGTCCGGTGGGGCTGCATGGCAAGACAGGCCTTGCCTTGATATCTCCCCTATAAGGTGATCCTAGCCATAGGAAGTAAAAAAGACAATTGTAACGAATGTCCATGTTTGACACGGCCGGGGTCAGGATCGAATGATTAGGATCATCCAATGTGACATTTTTGTGTCATCTCCCACCCACCACAAGACTGAATTTCCACAAGGTGGGTCCACAAGCCAGTGTTTTTTTTTTTTTTTTTCCTGAACCAAGTAAATGCTTAAACAAACATCGTATCTTTCCTCAAGGAAAACACCAGTTTACTGTTTTCTGATTCTCTATGTTAAATCACTTCGGTGGCAGCAAAGAGGGAATGAGGGGTCTAGATTCTATGATCAAGATCTTTCCTTGAAAATACTGCTCCAAAATAAACAATTTAATCATAATGGGTAAGTATGAAAAATCAACCTGAAAATAGGTGCTGTACAATGCTCAGGTTAAAAGATTGGATGGTGAATTCACTTTCTCAGCCCATATCTCAAGCAACCAACCTATGATGCAATTGTTGAAATTTGGTTTTTTAAAAATAAAAAATATTTAACAAATTTCAGAATTTTCATTTTGCAGTCAAAACAATTTTGAAAAAAAATTAAAATAAAAGTACAGTTTGTGCTTTTGTCTCACAGAGGGAATGAGAAAAAAAAAAAAACTTATGACTTATATGTAAATGTGTGTATAGTATTTTTATGTTCTAGAAATTGGGATTTATGTCCACATAGGCCCAAGTCCAATGGGCTTAGCACAATAATGTTGCTTATGTTACAGTATACGTAAATTTGGCTGTGGGTTCAATAGGTCGTATCTTACTAATGGAGCGTTGGATTGAAACATGGTTTCGTTGTGACGACCGCAACGACAATGCGGTCTATATGATAGAGATTTCAAAGGCATCTGCAACAAATCACTTAATCGGGTAGTTTTGATGGATCCAAGATAACTCCTTTTAATCTCAAACATGTGCGAATACACACACGAACATATGCTTAAGTCGATAAATCAAAGGTACTACCCAAGAACATCCAATTCCCAGGTGGCAAAAATTCGGGGTGTTATATAAAACAAAAGCAATCTTGGAGTACATAGAACAAAAGAAGCATACGAGTACATGTAAAAGCCTTAGGGGTCGTTTGGCATCATGGATTTAAGGGGATTTCAAATCCCCCGGTTGTATGGCACCATAAAGTAACCGGGGGTGTCAAATCCAAGGGGTTTGAAATCCCCTCAAATAGGGAGTTTGAAATCCACTGTAAGAGCTTGGATTACATCTAAAATCCTTTCAAGAGTTGCATGTGTAACATGTGTGGCACTAGACTATTATTCTATTGGGCACATGGCCCGCTAATGATATCCCAAAACAATTAGATTATCAATTGCATCACTATAATTACTTTAATATGACCATCAATACCGTGCAAACATTGTCCATGTAAGTCAAAGGTTAAAAATCATTGGTTAGTCACTCAAACATCATCTTGTGCTTGTGGCCCATCCGAGGCTTGGAATTTTATCATTTTCAGGCAAAGTATATATTTCAGCGGGCTTCTTACAACCATTGTGTCAAACATTACATACATCACTAATTAGATATATTAAAGTTGATTTAGTAATTAAATTCAAACACAATAGGAGGATTTCAGTCTATGGGGTTTCAAATCCAAGGGTTCCAAATCCACGCCCTCAAACAGGCCCTTAATTCAACTAGGCTTCACGCAACTACATCACATACCCACGTGCATAGGTGTACGTTTTCAGAAACGTTGTCCTATGCATCCTAAACATAGTGCGAGTAATGCTCCACTGCCCCAACAAAGAACTGTAAAACAGGCTTTTTCTAGCAGCGTTGCAGAGGATGGGGCTCTCCACGTTTTTCACTCTTGGCAACGAAAGAACAGGTAGGTGTACGAATGTTTCAAGCTAAAAAGAAAAATATTAGGTGTACGAATGTTTCAAGCTAAAAAGAAAAAGATGTTTTATCAGCTCAGTTGAGGCTGCTCCATTTACTATCATTACATATAGGTGGCATTCATAAGGCCAGGTGTTTGGCAAACCTGGTCCAACAGTTCATCTGATAGCCCCACTGTAATAGGAAAATGCCAAAGAGAAATACTTCGAAAATTTGGCAGAATGTGTTGGATGATACACAGGCAACTAGTAATTGAACACGAGGGATATAAGTAGTCAAAATTAAATTATGGTACCCAATATAGGTACATCATGAACAAAAAATGAAACTTATTTGATTATCTAACCATTGATTGGTGGAAATTTATTGGACAGTTAAATGTGAAAAATATCCAATGGCCTTATTTTCACAAACTAGTCCATGAATCAAAGGTTAAGATTCTTCAACCAATTTGATCTTAGGACATGATTAGGTCAATCACAGTCTTCTTTAACGGAAATTTACTCAGAATCCATGGAGCTCTCCTGGCTACTCATAGAGCTTTCTCAAATTCATGAGGGATAAAAATATAAATAAATTTTAATAAATTTAAGATAAATTGACTGATGATAATAATTAAAAAAAATTACAATTTTTTAAATAAAAAGCTCAAACCTAGGATGGAGTTTGATACTCAAACACCTAAAACGTGAGCCCACAGGATCTAATTAACGATATCTATATGATCTTAGAGAAATTTGTACAAAGCTAAAGATGGACGATATATCCAAGAGTCCCATGATCCACCTAACCATTACGGGAGTTAGTGGTAAGGATCTAATCATCCTTCTAATCCTATGGTAGGATAATCTTCGAAGATAATCAACAATTTTTATCATCTAGAGGAAGTCCAATGGACAATGGATTCTCTCATTATTCCTCCCTCAATTTCTCCAAGGAATCTCTTGAATGGGAAACATTTACCAAGGAAATGTTTTTATTTTTATAAAGGGAGAAATCAAAAGGATTGGTAATAGTTTACAAAGGATTGAGCTTATCCCTATCACATCCAATCTCTCCACCTTATGTAAATTCTCTCTGGCTTGAATTTGAATATCAAGGTAAGATGATTGAAAAGGAATATCCTAAAATTTAATCATTTAAGAAAATAACGGTATTCTTCTTATGCACATAAATGCATACCCATTAAGCCTGAAGGAAAAAAAAAAAAAGGACATCTTCTTAGTTGGCATACTAAATGGCAGGAAGCCAATCCTGTTGATACATAATTACTAAATACCGTGCACATGCCAGCAAAGTCATGTCCAGCAATGCACTCTAGCCTAACCATTGCATATGATCAAAAAGGAAATTTTATAAAAGGTTAATGTCTCTATCGTGCAATGGTAAACCAGCCTGTGAAGAAGGATTTGTAAGTTCGTTTATGCCCATTGTTAATTAGATGGCTATTTCTTTAGCTGGCTTTTTATTGAAACTTTTTGTTTATACTCATCCATGTATACACAGGCTAATAAGATGCCACCATGTGTTGGCATTATGTTCTAAATAATGAATGAAATCTTACTCATAATAGTGAAAATATCTTTTGCCCATATCCTCCTGTGGCGCGTCACTTGCCAAAGGTGACATCTGCCAAGGAAACACTATACAACGAATGACATGAAGCCCTAATGCCCGATCAGTCTATAAAGACTTGCTAAGATAGGAATACTATCGAAAAGTAGATATGCTTGGCAAAGCCATCTTACATAATCCTACCAAAATGGAAAATCTTCCTAGAATTACTGAATTTTCCGGCAAAAAAATTAACTGGATTTTTTGACAATAGTGTCCATTGAATTTTACATAATTCGACAGCTTTGAGCAATAAAAGAATCCCTCTTTAGATGTGGTGAAAGTTGAGTTTAAGTGGCATAATTGGTGAGTTTTTATGGAAAATATTGAGTGCAGTGGTAGAGGTGGTATGCACCTTTTGGCAACCCGGGATGTAGGTCCGGTGGGGCTGCATGGCAAGACAGGCCTTGCCTTGATATCTCCCCTGTAAGGTGATCCTAGCCATAGGAAGTAAAAAAGACAATTGTAACGAATGTCCGTGTTTGACACAGCCCGGGTCGGGATCGGATGATTAGGATCATCCAATGTGACATTTTTGTGTCATCTCCCATCCACCACAAGACTGAATTTCCACAAGTTGGGTCCATAAGCCAGTGTTTTTTGTTTTTTTTTCCTGAACCAAGTAAATGCTTAAACAAACATCGTATCTTTCCTCAAGGAAAACACCAGTTTACTGTTTTCTGATTCTCTATGTTAAATCACTTTGGTGGCAGCAAAGAGGGAATGAGGAGTCTAGATTCTATGATCAAGATCTAATCTTCGGGATCTTTCCTTGAAAATACTGCTCCAAAATAAGCAATTTAATCATAATGGGTATGTTTGAAAGATCAACCTGAAAATAGGTGTTGTACAATGCTCAGGTTAAAAGATTGGATGGTGAATTCACGTTCTCAGCCCATATCTCAAGCAACCCAACCTATGATGCAATTGTTGAAATTTGTTTTTTAAAAATAAAAAATATTTAACAAATTTCAGAATTTTCATTTTGCAGTCAAAACAATTTTTAAAAAAAATTAAAATAAAAGTACAGGTTGTGCTTTTGTCTCACAGAGGGAATGAGAAAAAAAAAAAAAACTTATGACTTATATGTAAAGGTGTGTATAGTATTCTTAGTTAGAGTTTTGGAGATTGAGATCTTCGAGTTGCGTGGACACGCGAGCTTGGGCATCGTGTCGAGTGGACGCTCCTTTGCGACCGTCACAAGATGGTGCGACAGGTCTGAAATGAGCCAGGGTTTTATAGGCTAAACGGACAGGCTATGATGATCCGACGACTAGAAATGGCTCAACTTAATGATCAACGGTTAAAAATATTTTTCAAACATTCTAAACCATATGGCCACCTAGTAATGGTTCACTCCTTGGTGCCCATATAAACTGGACCATTCCGGTCCAAATTTCAATCAACTCCATCAAATCCTCCAGATAACATCTCCATAATAGAATATTGTAAAAAAGTCTCTGGCAGACTCAAATAGTGGACGGCTAGAAGATCAGCCGCGTTAAATTGCTCCTAAGTTGACCTTATGTGATTGCTGCACACAAGATCAAAATAGACTTGTCTTATCTTGAAAGCAATTCGCATGTAACCTATCAGTAATTAATAAGGGGGTGAATCACAAAAAATAATTTATTTTTATTTTTATTTTTGATATTTTCAATATATTTTTTTCCAACAATTGACTTCTCAGTGGCCACAAAGCACCAAAACCCTCCCAAATGAGAAGATCCTACCCTTTAGTGAACTTGGCCCAGTTGAAAATATAGGGTCAGATAAATTGGCAATTGGGCAAATGAGCACCAAGCACAGCCACATGTAACTGTGCTAATATAATAATTGAAAGCAAAAAGACAATTTAGAAATCTGCCCAAGGAGCAGCTTTGCTCACTGAAATGGATGAGTACAAGCATGCAACAGACATGGCGTCATCTTGCATATGAAATTCAAGATCATAGTACTCAGATGCTGCAAAGATCACAAATGATACAAAATATCAGCTGCCACAATGCATGGACCATATGTAACTGACATCGTGAAACGTACGATCCTCCAGCTAATAAATTCAGAACTCTCTCCCTCTCTCTCTCTCTCTCTCTCATATATATATATATATATATATATATATATATATATATATATATATATATATATATATATATATATATATATATATATATATATATATAGACACACACACCATGAAGTCAAACCCGGTGGGCCCCATGGTGATGTGTAAGGGACATCCATCCCGTCAATCAGATGCACCCTTCCATGATAATAAATGGATCTAAAAATTAAGTCGATCCATGACTTAGGTGGGCCACACCTTAGACAATAGTTGAGAGTAGATGCTGCTCATTAAAACCTCCCAGATTATATATAGGGCCCAGTGAGATGGGGTTTAGACATTCAGCTCATCCATTATATGTGTCCCACTTGAAAGAGTGGTCATACCAAATTTTAGGCCATTCTAAAAATCAGGTGGACCCACCTAATGCCTTTAGATGCTTTAGGCACTGTTTCTCACGATTTCATATGGTATAGCACACCTGATTTTTGGCACATCCAGGTAGAGCTGGGCATCAAGTCAAGTCCAACTGAGTTAGGGCTGACCCGACTTGATCCAATTTTAAATAGGCCTGACCCGAACTCGAACTAACTGAGTACCAAGTCCAGCATGTTTGACCCCGATCCAAGTCCGACCCGATCACAAGTACCGAGTTACGCCAAGTCGGTACTAAGCCAAGTCGGGTGCAACAAATATTCACAGGCTGAAAATCACCACTTAAAGCCTAGATTCCCTTGCGAGAATTGTAGTGTCTTTATCTGAGTTTATATATATATATATATATATATATTTGTGTGTGTGTGAGTCGAGTTTCAGATCGAGTCGAGTCAGTACCGAGTTGGATTTCGAGCCTAGTCTAGCCGAGTTACTAGTGACTTGAACTCAACTCGGATTGAGTTTGGATTGGACGAAGTTAACTCATTTCAGGTCGACTCACCCACTTAGTTCAGATCGGATCGGATACGAACGAGTCAGGTTTGCCTAGTCAAGCCGAGTCTCCCCATGCCCAGCTCTACATCGATCCCAATACCTAGAGGGGGTTTACCAAATGCACGTACGGCTTGGATGTCCATCATACATCATGACATCATGGTGGGGCCCACATAGGTCGGGGTCATGGGAAGCTCCCCCTCATCAACGGTGGGCCAAGTTTTCTAGTTCAATAAATTTCCATTAATAATTAGAAAAAAAAAAAAAAAAAAAGGTAGGTTTCGATTTGTATGTAACAAATAAGAACAAAACATATGGTAAAATGGACATGATATATCCCTTTTAGACAAAACACTTAGAGAAATATCTTAGAACTGATGTCATTGACTTTGTCTTCGATGCATATAGAGTTCGTCACGCAACTACCTTGACATCATTACAGATATTTACAATGAGAAAAAGAAGAAGAAAAAAAAAACGATTTTATCTTAAGATAGGATCGATTGAGTAAAACGTGCGCATTATCTGGTCCGTTTATCAGGTGGGGAACATCCTCAACATGAACTGATTGAAATATTAAGGTCCTCCTATTAGGCTTTTGGTCATCTTTTCCTTAACGGTCAGAATTTCGTCGTACACATGCGGCACCCAGTTGACCGACCTTTTTTCTTCTTCTTTTTTCCTGGACATAGGACATACTAGTGGTCTGGACATAGGACATACTAGTGGTGGACCCCATCAAATGGATGGACCAGATCTTACACATGTGTGCCCATTTATTCTATGCCACTAAAAGAAACGAAACCGAAGGATGTAAAATCTTTGTAATTTTCTGTAGAGGGATGAGAAATTTTTATTTATTTATCGAGGAACTGACATTCATGCCCCTCTCACCGTGAAACCTGCAGCCCTTCTAATATGAAAAATAGGGCAAAAATGGTTTCGCAAGAGACATGCATCATATATATATATATATATATATATATAAGTCAGTATTACATGTACCATGGGGCCCACCTTGATGTATGTATTCTATATTCACTTTGTTCATTCATTTCATCACATTGCGTTCAAGTATTAGTCCCAAAATAAGGTAAAGTTAATTCTCAAGTGGACCATACCATAAGAAAGAGTAGTTGTTGACTATTAAAAAATTCTCGTGAGCCATTCATTTAGATTTGTATAACCTTATCAATAAGTTAGATGACAAATAAACAATAAGAAATCATTATGATGGGTCATAAAAAGTTTCAAGTTTTTCCAATAGTATAGTCCACTTGAGATTTGAATGTGCTTAATTTTTAGCTCATATCTAAAGCTGTACATGAACTGACTTATCTCCATTAACTTGCTTGACTTGGCTCGGAAAAGTTCGACACAACTTGGCTCAAAACTGGGTTCGAGCGAAGTTGGGATGATTTTTTAAGCTTGAAAATTTTTTGAATTGAGTCCGAGCCAAACCAAACTCGACTTAACTCTGCTCAAAACTTGACTCGATTCGACTCAGATCAGATTCACTTAGTCTCTCTCTCTCTCTCTCTCTCTCTCTCTCTCTCTCTCTCTCTCTCTCTATATATATATATATATATATATATATATATATATATATATTAAAAACTATAAAACCTAAACTCAAACTTACATAGTAAGCTTGAACTTGAACTCAGCTTGAAAGATCGAACTCAAGTTTAGCTGAAACTTGGCTCGAGCTGGTCTGAGTTGCTGATTGAGCCAAGCTCCTAGTCAGGCTTAAGGAGTGAGCTGAGCCGAGTTCAACTTGGGTAGCCTACTGGCTGAGCCAAGCTCAACTTGGTTCAACTCAACATACAACTCCACTCATATGTTAAAATGATGTCTTGATCTGGCACAACGCATGAACAACATGGATATAGAATACATGCGTTAAGATGGGTCCAGTGGATGTCGGCCTCTAACCACAAATGGGTATAGGTGTGGGTGGGCCTGCGGTGTCGTATCTACTTGTCCATAAGTCTATTTTTTTCTCAGAGATCATTTTAAGGTATAAACACAAAAATAAGGAGGTCCAACACTCAAATGAAACACACCACCAATAACTCTCTCATTCAATGTAATCGACATTTAATGTTTTGTGCATTTAATGCAACTAAATTATTATTTGGTGTGGTCCACTTTCTCACTAGTTTTGTGGGAAACGAATTGGCTACTCCCCCTGCCACTAACCAATAGCTAGTGGTCAGTGCTCTGTGGGCCCCACCATGATGTATGTGTTTCATCCATGCTGTCCATTTATTTTTTCAAATCATTTTATGGTATGAGATTAAAAAAAAAAAAAGAGGTATATAACAATCTCAAGTGGACCACATTATACGAAAAAGTGTTGAATGAGCGTCAACCATTAAAAACCTTTTGGGGGGCCATAAAAGTTTTGGATCAAGCTGATCTTTGTTTTTTTTCCTTCATCTGGGCCTGTATTACCTAATCGACAGATTGGATGTCAAATAAACAGAACAATGGCCTTAGAAGGATTTTAATTGTAAATATTCAATCATTATTCTTTTCTTGTGGTGTGGTCCACCTGAGATTTATATTCCTCTCCTTTTTGGGCTAAAGCCCTAAAATAATCTGTAGAAATGGATGAAACACATACATCATGGTGGGGCCCAAAGAGCACCGACCACCAGCTACGAGGTTAGTGGCAAGGGGAGTAGCCAATCCAGGGCACCAACCACTAGCCACGGGGCTGATTGCAAGGGGAGTAGCCAACTGTTTTTAGTTTTGTGCATATACCTTAAAATGATAAGAGAAAAGGAATGTACCACATGTATAAACAGATACATCACAATTTGAATCCTTACTCTTGCTATGGTGGTAGACTCTCAGGAGTTTCAACACCCGGTCAAGGGTTCAAGTATCCATATGTGGTGAAATCTCACTACGGTGTGAGTGTGTGTGCATGTGTTAAAAATTTAAAAAAAAAAAAAAAAAAAAACCCATACACACTTATGCCGTAGGGAGATTTCACCACCTATGGATACTCGAACCCTTGATCGAGTGTTGAAACTCTCGAGAGTCTACCACTAGAGCAAGAGTAAGGACCCCGGTTCAAAGATGCGGTCAAAGTTATCCATTTAAAACTTTTAGGGCCTGTTTGGCCAGCTGAATTAAGAGGAATTAGGAGGGATGGGATGGTAAAATCTCAGGATATGCCGAACGAACCAAAGAAACCTAATGAACTTGTCCCGGGATATAGCAAATACATGGATCTTCAACCAATCCACATACATCACATCATTACCTTAAAATTGATCCCATCCCTCCTAATCCCGTTCAATCATGCTTGGGGCGTGTTTGGTTAGACGGATTGGAAGGAATTGGAATGTAAAATCCCGGGATATGCCTGGCATGCCAAACAGACTAGGTAAACTTGTCCCAGATATAGCAATCCATGGATCTTAAACCAATCAACTTACACCACCATAATTACCTTAAAATCCATCCCATCCTTCCTAATCCCATGGGATAGGGCCAAACAGGCCCTTAGGGTCTGTTTGGGCGGTGGGATTAGAAGGGATTAGGTGGGATGGGATTCATCTGGTCTGTGCCAATTCTACTCCATGTTTGGGAAGAATGGAAGAGCTTGGAATTACATTAAATAGAATTGCATTGAGTCATGCCAATTTCACTCAATGTTGGCAAGTTGTTGTAGGTCCCACCATGATGTGTGGTCAATATCCACACCGTCCACCCATTTATTGAGATTATTTTAGAGCATGGGCCAAAAAATCAAGTAAATCTAATGCTCAAGTGGACCCCACCATAGAAAGCAACATGGATTGAATACTTACCATTGAAAACTTCTTTGGGGCCACATAAGTTTTGGATCTACCTCATTTTTAGGCCCATGCCATAAAATGAGATTACAAAACAAATGAACAATTTAGATATAACACATGTGTGTTATTCTCAGTAATTTCAAATGATGGTGGGTATATCCATTCAATATACCACCGTATTATCAACAAAACGGGGCATTAATCTTATCCCATCGCAATAGGCGAAAATCCTTGTCACGGGTAATAAATATATTTTTTGAATTCCATCCCACTTAATTCCTTCTAATCCCACCGCCCAAATAGACTCTTATTTTCCATCCAATCCATTCATAAGGTCACACGACCTGGATGAAAAAGAAATACGAATGTCATGTTGATCCAAAACTGGTGTGTCCCCGAGAGGGTTTCAACAGTAGACGTTCAATCCCCATGATCCCCATGATGGTTTGCCAAATGAATGGACGGCTTGAGTATTACACGTCCCCCGGGATGGAGCCCCTTGTCAACGCCCCAGCTACAGGAAGCGGATTGCGTACTGAGTAACTCAGTACCCTTAGCGTACTGAGTAAACTGTGTGGAGTCCACTATTATTTATTTATTTTATCCACTCGGTTAATCCATGTTAACAGATAATTTTAGGGCTAGATCCCAAAAATTAAACAAATTACAGTCTCAAGTGGACCACACTACAGGAAAAGTTTGACTGAACCTCTACCATTGAAAATTTTTTGGAGGCCAAAGAAGTTTTGGATCAAGCTGATGTTTGTGGTTTCTCTTCATCCATGTCTTTGTGATCTTATGAGCAGGTTGGATGACAAATAAAAATAAATTTGGACCCTAGGAAGGTTTCAACCGTGGAAATCATTATTCCACACTGTTTCCTGTGTAATGGTCCACTTGAGCTTTGGATTCACTAAAATTTTGGTGTCAACGCCTAAAATTATCAGTTAAAATGGATGGACGGTGTGGATAAACCACATACATTAACAGTGGTCCCAACTGAGTTTACTCAGTACGATAAAAGCGTACTGAGTAACTCAGTACGCAATCCGATTTCCCCGCTACATCGGTGTGCGGGTACACCAGCCAATCCGCTTCTCCCACAGAGCTGCCCGTTCGGGACTAGAGACGGTGTGGGGTAGGACGCAATCCTCGTCCCAAGGCATGAGACTACCGTAAAAAGAAAGAGAAATTATCATTTGAAATACTCCCATCCGACGTGTACATGCGTTGCTCGACGGCGCCCGCCTCGACCCAATCCGAATGATGTGGATTCTCCCATCAAAGATATCTTCGAGCATTGGCCCATGCAATTTACAGGCTCCCATATCAACATCCAGATCATGAATCCATGGCCCACCTGTACACACCCAGGTTCCCATTGTGGATGGACCGTTCCACCAATTTCTAACTGATCGGACAATCTTGACCATCTGATCTCTGCATTGAATTTTAGACGGCCAGAAATTTTCTTTTCTGTCTTCCATCGGACGGGCAGCTATTGGATGGTCAAAATCATCCGATGAATGAATTTCCCAGCACACACACGTGGAGCCCATCTGACACAACCCATATCTCACCACACACGTGCCACCGGATGATTGGAGACCGTACTCTCACAACTGGCAATCGCACATGTCCGCATTTCGTCGTTAGAAAGAAAGTGATTAATGATGATGAGGATTTTGTGGGAGAAAGGAAGGTGTGGTTTTCGAGGTAAGGACCCCAAGCCAAGAAAACACCCAAAAAAGCATTGATACCTACCATACCCTGATACTCCATACACACGCATGCATCAAATACGCTTCTATATAATGAAATCCAAACCGTCCAAATCGTAGAACCCACTAAAATATCATTTGAACTTCAAAATAAAGCTGAGAAATTACATTAAAGCTCTCAAATCTCAGAGAGTGCAACGAACCGTTAAAATAAAAAAGTTCAACAGCCATAATTCAAGGAAAGAACTCTACATCATGCATAAAAATCGTTAAATCAAATATTTCTTTTGTGTGCATACTCCACATACATCGAATCCCACAATTTGACGGTTTAGATCTTCGAAAATTCTGAATGAGCATGGATCATCGTCCTCCGTCAGCTTATTAGATAACACCTCCCAAGACGGAACTTCGGCGGAAGCGAATTGCGTACTGAGTAACACAGTACGCTTAGCGTACTGAGTAAACCCTGTGGGGCCTAATGTCATTCATATATTTCATCCATTCCGTCCATCCATTTTACCAGATAATTTTAGAGGTTCATACCAAAAATGAAGGATATCAAAAACTCAAGTGGAACACACCCCATGAAACAGTGTGAATTGAATATATACCGTTGAAAAGTTCTTGGGGGCCACAGAAGTTTTAGATCAACCTTATATTTGCTTTTTCCCTTCATCCATGTCTGTATGATCTTATGAACTGGTTGGATGACAAATAAACACCACTGTGGGCCTTAGGAATGTTTCAATGGTGGAAATCAACAGTTCCACTGTTTCCTGTGGTATGGTCCACTTGAGCTTTTGATATATTTAAATTTTGGTCTCAACCACTAAAATGATCTGGAAAAACGGATGGACGGCGTGGATAAACTACATGCAGTCACGATGGGCCCAACAAAGTTTACTCAGTACGATAAGAGCGTACTGAGTAACTCAGTACGCAATCCGATTCCAACTTCGGCACATGTATCGATAAACATACAAGTCGCGGAGCAGCAGAACACGCGAGGGCGCACGCACTCTCTCTAACGGAACAGATAAGATCCTGTCCGTCCGTTCATACCATAATCTCTCTCGTCTCCTCTCCTCTTCTTATCGCGCGCAGGGGCAAGCTCGTCATTCTCGGTATTCAAACTCTTCTTAATTTCTCTCGACTATTCCGATTTTCTTTTGTTGTTGTTTGGTATGTCTCTCTCCCTCTCTCTCTCTCTCTGGTTTTTTTTTTTTTTTTTTTTGGATTTTTTGAATTTTTGGTATTGTCGATGCGTTCTGGTAATATTGGATATGGATGCGTAGTAGAAGGCAATCTGAATACGAAAATTTGGTATTTTGTGTTTGGAATTTGGATGATATCCGTATTCTTTGTTGTAATTCGTCCTTCTGTAGGATTAAAATCAATATCTGGCTTGCTTATTCGGTAAGATTGGGGTTCTGATATGCTGTTAGTGGGTTGGATTTCTGGATGTTTTAGACCTGATTAATGATAGATTGGACCATGTTTCTGGTGTAATTTGTCGATTCATGGGATTTAAGTCAATGTCTAGTTTGCTTGTTCTGTAACATTGGTGTTTTGATTGATCGATTTCTGGTTGGGTTTCTGAATGTTTTAGACCTGATTTGTGATAGAACGGACTATCTTTCTGTTGTTTGATGAGTGTTACTAAGGGGTCGTTTCGATGCCTGTAAAGTCCTTAAGTTGTACAGGGATTACAGGTTATCTGATTAAGGGCCTGTTTGGATGTATGTATTTGGCTGCAAAGGCTTTGTAGGCTGTAAACAGATTACAGTAAAAAGCCATGTTTCAGATTACAGATAAAGTCTTTACAGCTAAAAATGCATTTTACTGTTAGAATACAGTGGTTAATATAGACTCATGATATGTGGGGCCCACCGTAATGTGTATGGTACATCCAATCTATCCATCATGTACTTCCCTTGGTGCTCTCCTGTGGCCCTAGAAAAACTGCTCCTCCATTATCAAATGGACTACATGAGGGAAGGATTCAAATGGACTACAGGAGGGAAGGATGGGATGTCAACCGTTAAAACTTTTAGATTGCATTTGGGGCCACTGTGATGGGTGGAAGACATCCAATCTGTTTTATGTGTGCATGCTTTAATGCTCTCTTAGGGCCCTAAAAAAATCAAGTCCTTCTTATGTGATTTGCGGATTTTGGAAGGTTCACCACCCAGGCTCTATGGTATGAATACCTACTTTATTCATTGAAAACTCTTTACAGGCTGGCTAAACACACAATCTGTTCACCTGTAAACAGATTACCACTTAAAAGCGAAACAGAATAGCATGAAAACCAAGTACACCTGAAACTCTTTTCTGGTGCAATGTGTTTACAACTAAAAAAAATTACAGGCATCCAAACGAACCCTAAATGCGGCTTTTTGTCTGCTTAGTGTTCGACGTAATACCCACAACAAATCAAACAACATGTTTTTAGTAGTGATGAGGAATTTTAGAATCCTCAACGTGAGGGATATGCATAGTCTGCTTAGGTTTTCAGAAATTATAAGTGAGGCCCATGGTTCAGTGATCCAGATCTTTGGTCTGTTGGGCTTCAGTCTTCACCAGAGATGGACTACGCCCCCAAAATCTCCAGATTTGAAAATCCTGTTCATCCATCTTGGGCCTTTTATCTGTTGGATGTGGGTTGTTGTTTGCTTCTCTTCTCATCCGTCTATTGGAAGGACACCAGTTGAAAGGAATGGACTATCATACTGGGGAGATTTTAGGGATTGGTCCATCCATGGCGGAGCCCAACAGCCAATGGTCTGTAGCACTGAACCATGGCCCCCACTTGTGCAATACAGAAAACATGACATTTCTGTGCATATCCTCTGGTTGAGGATCTGATAGATCCTTTTTAACATCTTCATTCAAGTAGGAATTGAATTCCATGTTTCCCTTGCTTGCTAATGAAAATTCAAGATCTGTCATGCTCTAGACTTTCCACGAGTACATCTGCCAGCTGGTCTATGCTTCTAATGTTGTGTTCTTCGTGGAAATCCAAACACATTTACTAAAAAAAACCAAGCAGACATAATCTGGATTTTAATGTTGGTTTATTGATATAAATCAAGGTTCAGGGCCTTCAGTTGGGCCATATCTCTATATTAGCTTCACAAATCAATTTAGGAATCATGCAGCCTCATGTTCTCATTGTTATGCATGCATTTCATCTCTAGGGGTCGCAGTAGACTGAGTTCCAGACGTGTTTCGAAAGCCCTTATTCTGAATGGGTGCCTGTGAATCAGGCCTTCAGTTTCAGGGCCAAGCTGTGCACTAGAGTCCTCAAAAGAAAATTTTGCAAAACCTAGGTCTGAGCCAGACCCATTTAGTGATTGCACCACAAAACAAGCCCAAGCCTGACCCACAGGCTTGACCCAACCAGTTTTGGGCCAGGAGTCCAAGACCCAAAACCTGACGGAACAACACAGGCTACTGCCAGCCTTATTCATCTTCACCTCACCTTTCCATCATGTTTCTTTCTACCCACAAGCCTGTCTTTTTGAGAAGATCGGAATCCACTCAGTGATCTTTTAGTTGGAGTTTGAATCCGGCATTATTTTGGATCATTGGAATTTTGGGACCGTAATTACCACTTTCTTTTGTTGTACTCAATGTTTACTACACCCCAAAACCTGTTACAGTCCTTACATAATCGGAGTTGGATTCTCGATTTGGTAGTGGTAGAATATGTTGGCTATCAATTGAAAATCTATATCATGCACTCTGTCCCTTGATTCAAAAGCTGAAGTTTTAAGACTCACATTTGCTGCTCATGGATTTTGAAAATACAGGCTTAATCTTCTTTTCATACTAACTGATGTGGATTCATCTTCCAATATAGGGAACTTACTAGGGATTTCTAGCATCCCACAAGTTTTTAAGTATAATGTGTCATGATTTGTAGGTTTCCCCTTTACAAAAAAGAAGCCTGCTTACTAGATATTATTTCTCCATTTCTCTTCACAATTGGAAGTGCAAATTTGCCTACATTTGAGGTTCCTGATGGATATTGGGATGTAGAAGGGAACCTTAAAATATTATATGCCCATGGAAAGCAAGTTACATAAAGCCCTTGCATGGACTGTGCCTTTCCACTTTCGGACACATTTTTGGGTTAGTTAAAGGTGATTGAGGAAGATCCCATTCAAATCAATGAGTTTCCCATCCTTCTTATCAGGTTAATAATGTCAAGAGTATGTAATCTGAATATGAATCAAAAGCCAAGTATGCATTGAGAACAGTGGTTTTTTTTTATTTTTTCTCACTGAATCCAGTCTGAAGTATGGGTATTGAGTGTTTTTCCTGTCATTATTCAAAGATTATGGAATTTGGACATTTTTACTCACTTAGAATTTCCAGTTTTCTTAGGTAAATATCATAGTGAGTTTCTGGCTAGTGTTTCAAAATAATGCAAATTTCTTTTCTTGCCTTATTCGATAATTGGCTAAGGATTTTTGTTAATAAAGAGAAGTGCTAGAAGGAAGAAAAATATCACAAGATGCATTTGAATCTCAATTATTCAAGCATTGTGTTGCACAATATGGTTTGCAAGCTTACTAGCATTTATATGGGCATCCATGATGGATGTAGGACCCTCTTTCCACTGGAACTGTGATAATCCGTTGGAAGGCCTTCCAGAAATTTAAGTGCATTCATTAAGGGAAACATGGGGGTGGCTCCTTTTAGTGAACTGATGGCATTATGGCATTTAAGGAATACTCTTCAACCTTTAGGGTTGAACTGTTACTACCATAATTTACAGCGTGCTCCTTTTCTTCTCCTCCCCACCCCCACAAGATTATGATGCTAAAATCTGCTAATTTGGTTCCACAGGCATTTCAGGTCTGAAGATGAGTACATTAGATGCAACCAGAGCAGAGCTTGCTCTTTTGGTTCTATATTTGAACAAAGCTGAAGCTAGGGATAAGATATGCAGAGCTATACAATACGGTTCGAAGTTCTTGAGCAATGGAGAACCTGGTACAGCTCAAAATGTTGACAAATCGACTAGTTTGGCACGCAAAGTTTTCCGTCTTCTCAAGGTTTGGACTTTGTAGTTTATTACGGAATTACACATGAACATGCTTGTTCATGATCTGTTCCTTTTTTGGCACAATTTCATGCTCTCATCTCATTGAACTTTGCAGTTTGTGAATGATTTGCATGGACTTATTAGTCCACCTGTTCAAGGAACTCCTCTTCCACTCATTTTACTTGGAAAGGTATGAGGCTGTTGCTGATGGAAGTTCATTTTTTAAAGTTGTTTCGCTTGCCCTTTTTCACATGATGTCTGTTTCAGTCGAAAAATGCACTGCTGTCGACTTTCTTGCTTCTGGATCAAGTTGTCTGGGCTGGGAGAAGTGGCATCTACAAGGTATATGGTCTTCCAACTTTTTCCCCTGTTGGTTTAATGTGTCCCTCAATGTTTTCCATGAGAAACGAGAAGTAAGATTTTCCTGTTTAATTCTCTTGTAGAACAAAGAACGCACGGAGCTAATTGGTAGGATATCTCTTTTCTGTTGGATGGGTTCTTCAGCATGCGCCACCTTGATTGAGGTTTGTCCTTCTACTTTCCTGTTTTTATGAGAAATAGCCTCATGTTCTAGGGGACATTTAAGGATGCAATCAGATGTTTATAGTGCACTTGAAGGGAATTCCAAGCCAACAGGGGGGGGCAGCATTTGTGGCCAGAAAGAGAAACGCATAGCAAGCGGGCTTCTGTTTTCCTGCTTCTTTCCACCCCATGTCACTAGTGAGATGTGCATGGAAGGGGTTCTTGAACACATCTCACTTCCAACTCGGCGCTAGCGGGCTTCTGTTTTCCTGCTTCTTTCCACCCCATGTCACTAGTGAGATGTGCATGGAAGGGGTTCTTGAACACATCTCACTTCCAACTCGGCGCTTGCCTGTTTTGTCAGAATTGGAAACAAGGAACTTCCAAACATAACATGACTATGCTCATGTTTTAGCTTATCTTGGATTATGCTTTACTGAAACATTATTTGTTTTCTTATTTCTATTAGCTTGCGGAGCTTGGAAGATTGTCTGCATCAATGAAAAAGCTGGAGAAGGATCTTAAGCACACCAACAAATATCAAGTATGTTTGGCTTAATGATAAGACTTCGTACAAGGGCTTGACCATTGGATTCCTTCCTCATTTCAAAGATTGTGTTTTGTGAATGCAGGATGACCAATACCTGAACAAGGTCAAACAGTCAAATGAGAGGTTGTTAGGTCTGGTTAAAGCATCGATGGATATAGTCGTTGCAGTGGGGCTGCTGCAACTAGCACCCAAGAAAGTCACTCCTCGTGTAACAGGAGCCTTTGGATTTATAACCTCACTCATCTCTTGTTATCAGGTAGTTTCTCCTCTCTATATGGTTGATGGTGATGCAGAGTGCAATTTCATTTTCAGGCAGGCTAACTTATTCTTCTTTCTGTGCAGTTGCTTCCGTCCCCGCCAAAAGCCAAGGCTCTATGAAGGATGGAGCTGTTTTTATTTTATTTTTCCTATGGATGCATGCTGGCAATAATTCTCTAGATGTTGGTGTATGTTTATTCACATATCCTTGGATTGGTTAGACATTCTAGTTTCAACTACTTGATGTACGAGCATGACTGAATCTGCTCTGTCTTAATAATGTAGTAATGATACCGAATTTAGTATAGGCATTGCCATTCAATAGTCAATTAGACCAAAGTATATGCATACATGTGTATCTGTGTAGATTTGGGTGTCTATAGATAGCATGTAGAGCTGGGCACGGGACAACTCGACTCAGCCGACTCATTCAGACCTGACTCGATCCGAACCGAGTGGGTGGGTCGATCCAAACTGAGTAGACTTCGTCCAATCCGAATTCAAACTGAGTCAAGTTCGGGTTATCAAGTAACTCAGTTGGACTCGACTCGATGCCTAGCTCTAATAGCATGCATACATGTGGCTAATTCTTAAATGAAAGATGGGAAAATTAGTACAAATCTCTGTCAGAAACAACATTGCAAACCCTCCCACACAGTTGAAAGACAGTTATTGCTATGCATTCATACACAGATTACATGAAAAGAGTCGTCCTAGATCATAAACAAGATCAAGAGTAGCACATTTAATGGCAATATCTCTAAACTGTCCATCTTGAGGGGAGTTAGGAAGTTCCAATCCTAGACAATATGAAAATAATAATAATAATAATAATGTGATTGATGTTGAAACTATTCACAAATTCACCTTTCTGGGTAGCACCCAATATTTATAATATGGTGTACTCCAAGAGCCTGTCCATGTTTGAATGTATGTCATGTTCATGGTTTTAAGACTCGAGCAAGAGTCCCATGAAACTCTTCCAAGTTGACCTTGACTTGGTCAGACCCAATCCGGTTCAGCGCCATGACTCACCTAGATGATTCGCCACTGACTTAGGTGAGTCCCGACCCGACTTGAGACTGAGTCTTCTTGGTCATGCTGGTAATTATATATTGTTGGGTTGTCTGCTACTGTGTATGAAAGATTGGAAGATATTTCCATTGTACAAGAACATCACCAGAACAAATACAGTTAAGCAATATAGTTAATTACAGTTTATTGTCTCGTAATAATCCGGGTTGGTTTGCCTCACAGCTCCCCTTCCATCACCTTACTTTGGTTGCCCACCCAACGGGGTAGTCGTAAGTACTGTGCCAGATGGGTTGGCATGTAAGTCACGTCAATGTGATCCTTTCACATGGCTGGTTCCAAGAACCTGGGAAAAAGAGGACGGTCAATTTCTAGTGGGCCACCAATCATTATATATATATATATATATATATATATAAAAGTTATCATCTGAGATGATGATGAGAAGGCCATTAATGTCACCTCGAATGTAACTTGCATGTTATCTCTTTAGGGGCTCTGATAAGACAGACCTTTTGGATCGAAGCTCTACCAGGCTTCAGGGACCTAGACAAGTGAGATGATGCAGTCCATTTTGGATTGAGGCTTCCACTGTCCACTGATGCATGCTGTCTGATCAGGCATGTCATGTTGTTATGGACCGCATGATTTTGAATGGCTTCAGGTATATAGATATATATATATATATATATATATATATATATATATATATATATATATATATCTATATATATATATATATATATATATATATATATATATATATATATATATATATCACACACACACATTCAAAATCAAGAGAAGACGCTCGGAAGATGTTGTTGAAACAACCCGGCCTGCTGACGCTAATGAGTCTTTAACCTGAAACTAAAACAATAACATAATGCAAATGCAATTGCGCTAGATGCTTAGTAGCCTGAATCCCAATGCATGAAGTGGCTACCACGTAGTGATTGGGCCCACTAGAAGGCAGATTCAATCTGTTCATTCTCTTCATGACCCACCATTTGAACGTGGGCTATGAGTTCTCGATGGCTCACAGTAATCGATAATGGTGATCATTCACTCCCAACTGCTTTCTTGTGATGTGGTCCACCTTATTTGCTGATGTGGGTCATTCTTTGGCTCCCAACCTTTTATGAAATTCCAACTTCAATAGATGAAGTGGATTCAACACATACCCCATGTTGGGCCTCACAGATAGTGTCCGAAGACTCATAGGTAGGGTCAAGTTAGTCAAAGACCCATTGAGCTTTTTTTCCTTTACCGATCCTCTTCTTCCTTTGAAACATTCCTCCATAGGACCCACCACCACCCTCCAGTGGGTTTCTTTTTCCATTCCTCCATAGGACCCACCACCACCCTCCAGTGGGTTTATTTTTCCAGCAGACTACTAGTGTCACGTTCTCTAGCGTGCGACATTAATGTCCGAAAAGCCCGAAAAATAACCGTTTAGTACATCCATGGGACCCATCACCACGTTCCTATGCTCTATTCTTCGGCGGACCATTCTCTTGCATTTCATTCTCTGGCCCAGGAATCGGTCGGGTGCATATCCATATCCATTGGCAGGGAATCAGGTCGAGTGTGTTTTCCTCTCCATCGGCAGGGAATCGGATTGGGTGCACATTCCTCTCCATCGTACGGAATCGGGTCTGATGTAGAGCGGGTCGCGGACAGTTACATGGCCAAGATGGATCAGAAAAGGCCCGGTCGACGACGGAAGTGATCCAGACCATCGAACCTTAAATCGGGCGTATCTTGCAATCCGGAATGAGTTACCTAACGTAAAATATATGATTTTGGGGTAGAACGAGCTACTGAAGCCAACCAACCCCGCTATGCAGGGTTGCGCAGCCAGAAATTCCGAAAAACCCCTGGATAGACGATCGTTTTCTTGTTTTAATTTCGTTTTTACTATAAATAGTAAGTTTTAGTGTGATTATAACTCTTCATCCGTCGGGCTTTAGGAGTTGTGCCCAACATGAAAAGAGCTTAGAATAATTAGGAGAACGGTTTGGTGAAGCCAAATAGGACACTTACTATTTTTGGCCGAAAACCTTGCGCACTAGTAGACATCACGACCGTCTATAAATAGTAAGTTTACTATTTATAGTAAGTCGCGGATTCTAGGAGTTTGAGTTGTAGTTTGATTCTGATTTCTTTCTCATTGCTTGTTACCCTTATTTAAAGGGTTGTGAACTCGTTTTTATTCATCAATTAACCAATTTTGAATTTATTAGAATTTATTTCTATTTTCTGCTTTCTTTCCTCGTGGATTCGAGAAGTCTCTGTGAGGAGTCCAGAGAAGCTCCGTGGATTCGGAGTAGTTATCCTCATCACGTTCATCCCTGCGTCAATTGGTATCAGAGCGAGGATTCCCCTCAGGCCGATGGCAAACAATGAAGGTATGAATCAAAATCCTGTGGACGGTGATCTAGGGATTCGTTATCTTTCGGAAAGAATGGAAGCTTTCCACCAGGAGAGTCAGTTGACCATGCAAGGGTTGCAGGCAACTCTCAACCGTCTTACGGATGCGCTACTCCCGCCCCGAGCCCTAGGCGGTGCTCCACCACCTTTGATTGCTCCCCCACCCATAGTTGCTGTACGACGCAACCCCGATTTTCGTAGAGCACTACCAGTGGCAAACCGTAGGGCTACACCAGATTATTCAAGTTCTAGCAACGAGGACCTTAATGAGGGTTTTGCTCGACGACCAATCCATGGAAGTGATCATCTAGATCATGTTGAAAGAGACTATCGAGGTAAAGCTGAACTTCCTAGTTTTAACGGTTTATTACGTATAGAAGATTTTCTCGATTGGCTAACTGAAGTAGAGAGATATTTTGATTACATGGACATACCAGATCATTAAAGGGTAAAATTGGTAGCGTTTAAATTAAAATCTGGTGCTTCTGCATGGTAGGAACAATTATAACTCTCACGAGCCCGCCAGAACAAGGCGCTCATCTCATCATGGCCACGGATGAGATGTCTTCTTCGATCTCGATTTCTCCCCAGTGATTATGAGCAGATATTATTCCAGCAATATCAAAATTGCAGACAAGAAAATCGAACAGTCACAGACTACACTAAAGAATTCCAACGGCTGGCTACACGAAACGATTTGTCAGAATCTGAGTCACAGAAGGTAGCACGATTTATAGGTGGATTGCGACTGACAATTCAGGACCGAGTTCAGATGTACCTAGTCGGGACTGTAGATGAAGCAGTTCAATTGGCGGGTAGGGCAGAAACACAACTTGCAAGAGCTCCTGCTCGTCCATATCCTTCAACTCGACCCCCCGTAACGGGTCCGACGCGAGATCCAGTGCTGCCACGAGGAAAAGACCCAGTACCTCAACTTTCTACAACCGCAAACCGTGATACGGGGAGCGGCTCATCCAGACCTCAACGTGCAGCACCCACAACAGCGAGTTCGAGTAAGATTCCAAATCCTTATGCTCGGCCAAGGTCAAATAATTGTTACCGCTGTGGCCAACCAGGCCACTTATTAAACACTTGTCCTCAACGTCCCGCAGCACACTTGACTATAAATGAAGGGGGCACTGAAGATGAGGCCGTAGAAGAAGACCATCGTTTTGATGAACATGAACAAATCAGCGAAGAAATAGTAAGTGGCGATCAAATGACGGGCTAAGATCATGGTGAATTTTTAGTTGTGAGGCGATTACTGTATGCCCCACAAAAGGAATTACATCCACAACGACACAATATATTTCGTACTCGGTGCACCGTCAACGGAAAGGTCTGTAATGTGATCAGAGACAGTGGTAGTAGCGAGAATATCGTCTCGAGAGTGATGGTGGACAAGTTGCGGGTACCAACGATGAAACATCCTCCCCTGTACTCAATCGGCTGGATAAAAAATGTAAATGAGACCAAGGTAACTGAACAATGCACTATCTCGTTTTCAATTGGCAAAAATTATAAGGATCAAATACTTTGTGATGTGGTTGATATGAAAGCTTGTCATATGTTACTTGGTCGACCCTGGCAGTCGGACCGTGATGCGACCCATAGGGGACGAGATAATGTTTACGTATTCGTCAAGGATAGTCGAAAAATAATACTTGCCCCTATGGCACCAAAGAACCACCCTGAAGCCTCTAAAGTGGAGGGGAGTTCCCTCTTGACTATTCGGGATTTTATGAAGGAATCCAAGGAAACCGGCGAGGTATACGCTATAGTGGTGAAGGGCGAGGAAGAGGAACCTTCAAACATCCCTCTAAGTTTAATACTGTTGTTAAACGAATTCAAAGAAGTCTGGCCTGAAGATTTACCTGATGGATTGCCCCCCATGAGGGACATCCAACATCACATAGACCTCATCCCTGGGGCTAGCCTGCCCAACCGCCCTCATTATCGGATGAGTCCGAAGGAGTGTGAGATACTTCAGGGGCAAGTGGAGGAATTGATCCGTAAGGGTCTCTTGAGAGAGAGCATGAGCCCATGTGTCATACCAGCATTATTAATGCCAAAAAAAGATGGAAGCTGGCGTATGTGTGTCGACAGTCGGGTAATCAACAAAATTACCATCAAATATCGGTTCCCAATACCACGGTTGGACGACATGCTCTATATGTTAAAAGGGGCCAAGGTGTTCTCTAAACTAGATCTAAGGAGCGGGTACCATCAGATTCGTATTCGACCCGGTGATGAGTGGAAAACGGCATTCAAGACCAAGGAATGGTTGTATGAGTGGCTGGTCATGTCCTTCGGCCTATCGAACGCACCAAGTACTTTTATGCGTTTGATGAATCAAGTTTTAAAACCGTTCACTGGCCGATTTGTGGTAGTATATTTTGATGACATATTGATATATAGCCAGGATGAGGCGGAGCACAAGAAACATCTCAGGCAGGTGTTGCAAGTCCTACATATTAACAAGTTGTACCTCAACTTGAAGAAGTGTAGTTTTTTAACTGACAACCTGTTGTTTCTAGATTTGTTATAACGTCCACAGGCATTCGTGTGGACGATGAAAAGGTGCGAGCTATTAGGGAATGGCCGATCCCGACAAATATTCATGAGGTGAGGAGTTTTCACGGGTTGGCGACTTTTTATTATCGATTTGTATGAAATTTTAGCACCATAGTTGCGCCTATAATAGATTGCATGAAAAAAAGGACCGTTCTAGTGGACCGATAAAGCTGACAAGAGCTTTCATGAGATCAAGCATCGTTTATCTACAACACCGGTTTTAGTGCTTCCTAATTTCGACAAATTGTTTGAGGTTGAGTGTGACGCTTCGTACGTCGGAATTGGAGAAGTATTATCACAGGAAGGCAGGCCGGTAGCCTTCTACAGCGAGAAGCTCAGCGAAGCCTGAGCTTGAGTTGTACGCAGTTGTTCAGGCGCTGCGACATTGGCGGCATTATCTGATTCAAAGAGAGTTTGTTTTGTACACTGACCATCAAGCATTAAAGTTTATTAATAGTCAGACTAACGTGAATCGTGTGCATGCTAGATGGGTTGCATTTTTACAGGAATTCACGTTCGTTCTAAAGCACAAGTCAGGGCAGCAGAATAAGGTGGCTGATGCACTTAGCCGTCGTGCATCCCTACTTATTACGATAAGCAATGAGGTGGTCGGCTTCAACTGTCTCAAGGAACTGTATGCCGAGGATGAGGACTTCAAAGATTCTTAGATGAAGTGCCAAGAAGGTCACCCAAGTGACCTTCATATACAGGACGATTTTCTCTTCAAAGGGAATCGATTGTGCATCCCCCAAAGTTCTCTGAGGGAGCAGATTATTCAGGAGCTACATGGAGGTGGCCTCGATGGACACCTAGGGCGAGACAAGACGCGAGCTCTTGTGGAAGAGCGGTATTACTGGCCGCAATTAGTACGCGATGTGGGAAAAGCCATACAACGTTGCCATTTGCCATGTTTGTCAGACCTCCAAGGGGCAATCTCAGAATACGGGTCTCTACACCCTGTTACCTGTGCCTAACGGTCCTTGGGAGGATTTATCAATGGACTTCGTGCTTGGTCTCACACGAACACAACGCGGCATAAATTCGGTGTTCGTGGTGGTAGATCGTTTCTCCAAGATGGCTCACTTTATCTCATGCAAGAAGACCCTCGATGCAACACACATGGCGAATTTATTTTTCAGGGAGGTCGTACGGCTACACGGGATCCTCAAGACCATTACTTCCGATCGTGACACGAAGTTCATTAGCCACTTTTGGCGGACTTTATGGAATCGATTCGATACTCTACTTCAATTCAGCAGTGCTTACCACCCACAGACTAATGGGCAGACCGAAGTTGTGAATCGCACGTTGGGAAACCTCCTTCGCTATATTTCAGGAATAAAACCGAAGCAGTGGGATTTAGCCTTGTCTCAAGCAGAATTTGCATTCAACAACATGGTGAACCGCTCAACAGGGAGATTACTGTTCCAGATTATTTACAGACGAGTGCCTCGCCACACACTTGACTTGGTCCCTCTGCCCAAGTACTCAGGCACGAGCATTGCAGTAGAACATATGGCAGACAAGATCATGGGCATCCATGCAGAAGTGCAGACCAAGCTACATGCCTCGAACGAGAAGTACAAGGAACAAGCGAACAAGCATCGGCGACAAAAAGTGTTCGAGGTGGGCGACCGCGTTATGGTCCATCTGCGCAAAGAGAGATTTCCGACCGGGACGTACAACAAGTTGAAAAATAAGAAGATTGGACTAGTACCAATCATCCGAAAGATCAATAACAATGCTTATGTTGTTGATCTTCCAGATGACATGACAATCTCACAGACATTCAACGTCGCGGACCTGACCGAGTATCATGAACCAGAGCATGACGAGAACTCGAGGACGAGTTCTTTTGAAGTAGAGGAGACTGATGTAGAGCGGGTCGCGGACAGTTACATGGCCAAGATGGATCAGAAAAGGCCCGGTCGACGACAGAAGTGATCCAGACCATCGAACCTTAAATCGGGCGTATCTTGCAATCCGGAATGAGTTACCTGACGTAAAATATATGATTTTGGGATAGAACGAGCTATTGAAGCCAACCAACCTGCTATGCCGGGTTGCACAGCCCGAAATTGCGAAAAACCCCTGGATCGATGGTCATTTTCCTGTTTTAATTTCGTTTTTACTATAAATAGTAAGTTTTAGTTTGATTATAACTCTTCATCCGTCAGGCTTTAGGAGTTGCGCCCAATGTGAAAAGAGCTTAGAATAATTAGGAGAACGGTTTGGTGAAGCCAAATAGGACACTTACTATTTTTGGCCGAAAACCTCGCGCACTAGTAGACATCACGACCGTCTATAAATAGTAAGTTTACTATTTATAGTAAGTTACGGATTCTAGGAGTTTGAGTTGTAGTTTGATTCTGATTTCTTTCCCATTACTTGTTACCCTTATTTAAAGGGTTGTGAACTCGTTTTTATTCATCAATTAACCAATTTCGTATTTATTAGAATTTATTTCTATTTTCTGCTTTCTTTCCTCGTGGATTCGAGAAGTCTCTGTGAGGAGTCCAGAGAAGTTCCGTGGATTCGGAGTAGTTATCCTCATCACATTCATCCCTGCATCAGGGTTGAGTGCACATTCCTCCCCATCGGTAGGGAATCAGGTTGGGTGCACATTTCTCCCCTTAATACATGAGAGTCAAGGTAGTCCTCTATTTAAGGTCAGGGTTGTCATTATGGGCACTTAATGGTTGTCACATGTTAAAGGCAGTGGTTGTTATGTGTTAAGGGTCGTGGTTGTCACGTGTTAAATTCTGAATCATGGTTGTCATGTATTAAGGGTTCAGGTCACAGTTATCATGTATTAAGGATCATGGTTGTTTTATGTTAAGGGTCTTGGTTGTCATGTTTTAAGGATTGTGGTCATCATATATTAAGAGTTGTGGGGCCCATTGTGGGGTATGTGTCAAATCCACCCCGTCCATTAGATTTTGAATTTGATCTAAGGCTATGGACCAAAGAATCTATCACTTCTGCATATAAGGTTGATCACACCACGAGGAAACAATTGGTAGTGAATGGCCACCATTATCAGTTGTTATGGGCCACAAAGAGCTCGTATTATAGTGAAATTAGTATCTTCCCGCTGAAATGGTAAGCCATGAAGATAATGAATAGATTAGATTTACCTTCAAGTGGGCACAATCATCACACAATGACCATGTAATGCATTGGGATTAGGGCTATGAAGTTTCCCCCACAAGTAAAAGCATATATAGGCGCATTTGAAAAAGGCAAGGAGATTTTGGTCTTGTAAAAACTAAATAAACATTAGAACGCCCTAAAAAAAGAAAAAAAGAAAAAGAAGTGAAAAGGGAGATATTCTCTTGCAACAGCTATACATTAACTCCATTTGGTAAAAGTCGCAGTTACAAAAGGCAATGACATTTCGGTCTTGTAAAAACTAAATAAATGTCAAGACGCCTAAAAAATTGAAAAGGGGAAAATTCTCCAGCAACAGCCATACACTGGGGCCATTTTGATAAAAGTTCCTATATTTTAGGAGCTCTACTAAGCTCATGGGCGTGTGCAATAAAGCTATTGTACATGCCAAAAATTTGCTAGCAGGTGCACCTAGATTTATTTTTGGAAAAACATATACACAAGGTTAGACCAACCTGATGGGTGGTTTGGATCTTCCAAAACTACCCATGTTATATAACCAAATGATTTTTTTCATAAGATATATAAATGTTGAATAAATATATCATTGTGAACGCTACTTGCTGCACGCGAATGCTCAATTGAATTGGCTATAGCTACCTTTTTTCTCATCGGTTGTATGCAATGTTACAGGGGTGGTCTTTGATACATGGAGTCATCTCTACCCGAAACAAGCTTTCAGAATCTACAATGGGCGAGATGTCATAGAACAACCTAATTAGGATTTAGAGGATCCTTAGATCTTGCAATTTGATCTGCGATCCTAGATTCTTAGGCAAGGGCCTCAGTTACAAGAAATGAAGGGGTTAGGCACATTTCCGGCCCACACGTTATGCGGTCACTACTTTATGGAGTTCCTAGTTTTTTTAAGCTAAACTTTAGTGGCATGACATCTAGCCTTACAACATAGAGACACTACAAGCTAAACTTTAGTGGCATCACATCTGGCCTTACGACATAGAGATTCGACTCTCCAGGTATGTGAATGTAAAAAATAAAAAAGTATATGGAGGAGATGGTTAGCTATGAGAGAATGTGCAAAAGTAGCCATGAACTTGGGAATGTATAGAATTGGATGTGGTTTGACTTCAAGATATGGTAAAAAAGAGAAAAATCAAATATTCTTTTGTGCATAAAAGAGATAATCGGACGTCTCCAATTGTATCCCTACTCCCATCTTGTACTTCATCGATAATCAAACACCTCTTGGTTTGATGTAGAAGATTAGCACGGTCAGATCTTAGCAGAACCTCAAATTCACATTCTAAAACCCTCAAGCTCAAAACTTTTAACACTCATAGTACCCATTACTCTCTTTTTCCTTTACTTTCTCCCCCCTTGAACGCTTATATATCGTGATGCAGTCTATATGGACGAGAATATAGACTACCCTATTAGCTACTGTCAGGATCGAATGTCAGGTAGCAGGACCTATGAGGTCATAGCTAGGTTGTTGAAAAACTGCTTGTCAGGTTTAGTCATTTTTTAGCCCTAGTTGCTACTTAATTAATTCTATGGTTGTTGGATTTGAATTATGTGTTTAACATCTGTCCCATTTGGTTTTTTTTTTTTTGATCGATCGGATTCAGTAGCTGCATCTGATGTGCTCTAGGGATTCGATTGATTGTCTTTGATCAAGCTTTGTCACTGTGTATGGCCTGGTTTGGTGCTTTTATGGCTGATTTGTACAAATTGTCTATCGTTTCAATCTTGGATCCATCGATCGGGACCGTTGGTCATTCTCAGGTCGGTTAAGGACCCTTCCTTCTCAGGCCTGTTGGGTTTTTTTACCCCTATGTCTTGGTTGGAAACAGTTATATATTTCGGCTTGTTTTGGAGAACCAAGTAGCTAAATTAAGGTTGGATCGATTAGGGCCCTAATCTCGATTGGTTGATTTGGTCCATTTATTACTCCCGTGATCCTCCCAACTGTGTATCCTCCAACTCAAGTGATGGTTCAACAGTTCTCCTTATCGGAAGCTGGTCAAGATGATGAATAACTTGCCCTCATGTTAGGTGGGGTGTCTACAATCACCTCTTTAGAACATATGATGGTATCAATTTCAATGCACTGAGGTGAACACTGTCAGAATGTAAGGATACTTATATACAAATATACATGTAATAAATTTACAAGAATATACACACACACACACACACACACACACACACACACACACGCACACTACACCAAATACTATATTTGTACATACATATCCTATCAGGGGCGGCTCAACATTTTTAGAAGCCTTAGGCAAGTCATAAAAATGAGGCTTTTTAATTCAAAAAATAAAAAATAATAATAATAAATTCAAAATTAAACTATTAGATGCAAAATTACGAATTAAACTTTTGTGTTCAAGTTTACTCAATAAATCGGTTTCAATAGATAAAATTGCTAAACTGTTTAATCTATCTTGAGACATAATTGTTCGTAAATAATTTTTTTATAATATTTAGTTTTTAAAAACTTCTTTCTGCAGATGCAACTGTAACAGATATGGTAAGTAGTATTCTATATGCAATAAAATAATTTGGAAAACAATTTAATTCTTTTATTAGATTAAGTATTTTAATTGGAGTATTAATTTCTATTTTTGCAACTTCTTTTAAAACTTTTAATTTCGAAAATAAATCCAAACCATTAAAAAAATGAAGTTAGAATTTAGTTTAGAAAAATGACGTTAGAATTTAATTTTTTTGAGAACTTAATTAGCAATAAAGTAGGTAATTGCGGTCCTAGGTTTTAGGAGAAGAATTTATTGGGACTGATGCTATTATTTTGAAAAGAGACGATAGAGTTAGACTATTATTATTAATAGTATTAGTTTTTAGGATTTGTTTTTTATTTTCAATTTCAAATTTGTAAACTAATTTTTAAATGTTCTTATTTTTTATGCCTTTCAATAAGTTTTATTTCAAAAATTTTAGGCTTTTTTCCTTTTTCTTAATTTTAATTGTGCTATAATATAAGACCTTCATAATTAAAAAATTTTAATTTTACTATAATATAGGACCTTCATAATTAGGGGGCATTACGTGATTGCCTCACCTGCCTACCACTTTGAGCCGCCCCTATATCCTGTACCATACCAGAAGAATAAATTCTTCTAACAAAGGAAAGTGGATTGAGTGTGTGGCCTACATGTAATAAATTAAGATATTACCAAACAAAATGGGAACAAAGACATATTAAGATAGTTATGGCTGGAATCTTCCACATGATTAACCCCATGCAGTGATGATCTAAACCATCCTCTTACTTTGTGTATTTCTAGATATCTGATATTATGATGCATGGGTTGTTTTTGGAAATCAATCTATTATTATCAATATATATATATATATATACACCGTGGTGTTTCTAACAAAGGAAAGTGGATTGAGTGTGTGGCCTACATGTAATAAATTAAGATATTACCAAACAAAATGGGAACAAAGACATATTAAGATAGTTGGACAGGCATGCAACATGGGTTTTGGCTCCCACTGCTTTGCACTGGGCCCACCCTTTCTACATCTAGGATATACGGTCAGATTGCATTTAAAGTTGGATTCTATTTTTGTTAATAAGATGAAAGAAAAAAGAAAAATCCATGAACACTGGGAAGCTGTTGCTGCATCATTCCAAATTGAACACTTTGGAATCTACCACAACCCTTTTTTGGATTTTTGATTGGTGGGCCCCATGCCTTATCTCATTGATTCAAGGAGGGCCACAAATTATGATAAGATGGTTACAGAGATTTGACCGCTTGATAAGACATGAGTGGAAATGAAGGTGTCCTAAGGATTATGTGGAGTACTTTCTCGAGTGCACTTCGTAAGTAAACTCCTCACACATGCGGCCTTGGTCCACATGTGCTCGGCATCAGATTGGTTCATCAGGTGGTCCCCACTTTTTCAACTCTATCTCTCAGAAATTGGATGGATCAGATGATCAGGTGGACCACACATCTACTTAGAATGTAGACTGTTGGTTACGTTTTCTGTAACCTGTTCATTTTCTTTATATATGTATCCAGCTTTCGATCATACATGATAGGCCATATGTCTTAGGCATAGCTTCTGTATGGTGGGGATCACCTGATGAGTGGCTCAGATCTCACGTTGAGCCAAATACAGTTAGAAAGTGCAATTCGACAAGGACATGTGATGATAATACAGGCTGGCTATGGTTGGCCTGTGGTCCACCCCAGTCTACTTATTAACGGGCTCACAGTAGTAATGAGCTGTGATCCATGACCCAAGATGAGATGATGGGGCCCAGCTATAAGCATAGTTCTACACTAACCCCGGCCCACCATAGTAGCGGTTGCAATAGACCAGATACTGGCAAAACACTTAAGTCCAAGGTCCAAGCCCACTGAACACTTGGCTGCAACCTGGAATCAGCAATGTGGGTGAGACCCTGACAATGAGGCCTATCTCTATGTATGCATTACACAGTCCACCCGTTTTACCAGCTTATTTTAGGACATGGTCCCAAAAATGAAGCGGATCCAAATTTCAGGTGGACTACACCATAGGAAACAATGGGGCCCACAAAAGGTTTTTAATGGTCAATAACCACTATTTCATGTGGTGTGGTTCACCTGAAATTTGTATCTGCTTTAGCTTTGGAAGAATGGCCTAAAATAAGCTGGAAAATTAAATGAACATGTAGAAATACAATGTGTACATTAAGGTGGGCCTCACCCTCAATGTCTCACCTACATTGCTAGTTCCGAGGTCACCGCCAAGTCGCCAAGTCACGCTTGGTCGAGTTGGGCCCCATATCAATGCTCAAGCTTGGGCCCAAGACCAACGTAACCCTACCCAAAATTGATGATGATGCCTATTTCCTACTTAAATATCCATATACATCCATTGATGAGGACGGAAGTTGCTTGTAACCCTAGTTAGGACCCCTTAACTACTGATGTAGCCCAATAAGAAATCGATACATGCTAGTGTAAGACATAAACTTTATGTTAAAAAATATAATATTTAAGGGCTATACATTTGACATATACACATGGCGTTTTTTCATTACGCAATATCAATTATTATAATAATTCCTGTTTAAACATGCTCCATTAATGAAATGGCGTATAAAGGAATATACACCTAAAACAATTAAATTAGTGGTCTACCATTTTAGACACACTGGCTGTCTAATCAAGGATTGAAATAGAATATTAGTAAGGACTAACACATTACGCTTGTACATATGAAGTCAAGTCAAGCCAGGCTAGAATGTCTAAAGCTCAGACCGCCGAAACATTAACTGGGCCATGCACTCCATACCCAATCCTGGCCGTCGGCCAATCTAATAGGTACAAAGCTAGATTGGGCATGTGGGGCCGGGCATGTGGAATGCAGGTGGAAAGATGGAAAATGATTTGCAAGATATTAGAGGTGAGTGGAGTGGTGGTTTTGAAAAGGGAGTTGTTACATAGTCAGAGTCGCCCAGTATGAGTGGAGTGGTGCAATCAATTAATTCAATCAAACCATTCAGATAATCAGGCCCACTTTAGATAACTTATTATTAAAGATTCTAACTAATCTAAGCACCTTAATCTCTGATTTTCAGGAACGTGTGACAATGATTGTTTTCATCTCGAAAAAATGTTAATTATCCATCCATCAATAAATTATTAAATTAAACCAATGCAATTTTCTATTTAAGAATTACAGAAAGTAGGGCCATGGTTTTCATAATGCCATATCATACTCTGCAGGAGCATCTAAGTTTTTTCACTATAGAGGAAAAGGAATTACCATCTCACAGTTATACAGTCAGACAATTTTACCAAATTATTTTAACAAATATTAACAGATTTTTGAAATTTCACTATTATATTTTTAAAAATAAATAAAAATTGATCCAAAGATATTTGTTTTTTCCCTTCATCCAGGTTTACTTAGGCTTATGTGACCTTATCAATGGATTGAATAGAAAATAAACAATACAGATACATTAAGGTGTGCCCTGAGAAGTTTTTAATGGTAGGGCATTCAATAACCATTGTTTCCTTAGTTCACCTGAGATTTGGATCTTTTATTCTTTTTTTTTTTTTTTGGATCATGCCCTAAAATGATCTGTAAAAATGAATGGAGAGCATGGATGCATAATAAATATATTCAGATGGACCCCACAATTAGGGCTGCATTATCTTGGGTAAGGCTAGTGGCTCACCTAATCGGCTCCCAACACCATGTTTTATCCAAGTTATTCATTCATTTTTTGAGCTCATTTTAATGCATGAGCTAAAAAAAACTAAAGCACATCCAAAGTTGTGTTGGGGGATCCGTAGAAGGTACATATAGTTGAATCTAGGATTCTAATTCAAAAGCACCAAACAAAAGGGAGAAGAACACGGAAATTTAATGTGGAAAAACCCTTTTCGTGAAAAAACCACGGCACAAGGCAACAAATATCACTATGAAAGCAAAAATTAGAAAGAAAAAAAGATTACTCGATTCAAACAACTTCGAATCTCACCCTTGATATACCCTTTAAAACCCTATGACGATGTCGTGTGGTTGAAAAAGGTCACCTAATCCCTTATATATATATATATATATATATATATAAACTTCAAAAGAATTCCAAACGAAATCGGAAATAAATTTTGCAGATCCGGCGGATTCGCAAAATTTTGCGCAAAACGTTCAATGTCATCGATACTTAAATTTTGATGGCATCAAAAAAATACCAAAACTGTCCAAAGATAAAACATGGACTATCTGAAAATCTTCAATTACCCAACCCAACTTCAATGCCGGCATTGAACGCATCTCCGATGTCATCAAACACTCCTTGATGTTGTCATTAAAAAATGGCACCAATATATCCAACAACCAACAGAGGAAATTCAAGAAATACTCGATGGCATCGAGCTGACTTCAATGGCATCGAACCTATCATTAACAGACTATTGATTTTACAAATTTAAGACATGTATCAACAACAAGGTTAAGTATATCACACCACATGAAATGGCAATAATTGAACAAGCTCAAGTGGATCACACCGCGTGAAACATCAGTGATTGAACCTTACTGTTGAAGACCCATTGGTGCTATAAAAGTCTTGTATCAAGCTTTTCTCTTCATCCTTGGTTACATGACTTTATGAACATGCTGGATGGCAAATAAGCAATAAGGGATGCCCTAAGAAGTTTTCAACGTCAAGTATTCTTTCCTCCAACTGTTTCATGTGGTGTGGTCCACTTGGGCCTTGGATCTACCTCATTTTTTTATTCATGCCCGAACTAGAAAAAGGATGGATGGCATGGTTAAAGCACATACATCATGGCCCCACAAAGGTTATACACAAACTCTCATATCCAACAGGTTAGATGGCAAATAAACATTACAATGGGCTTTAGGAAGTTTTTAGTGGTGGGCGTACAATCATCATTGTTCATGTGATGTAGTCCACATAAGAATTAGATCTACCTCATTTTTGGGCTCCTCCTCTAAAATAAGCTGGCAAATTGGAAATTGAAAAGTAATTGCCTAACATTAGAAAAGATTATATGGGAGGACTTGCAGATAGAGCTATACATGAGTTGAACCGAGTCGAGCTTGGCATAGCTCGGCTCAGTCCTTGAGCCTGACTGGCCAGCTCGGCTCTGTTCAGTCAACAGCTCTGGCTAGTTCGAACCGAGTTCAAGCCTATGCGACATTTTTTCAAACACAAAGTGCATCTTCAATTTTTCACATAATGCAAAATAGTAATAGCAATATATAGGTATTTCATCAAACACTCGATGGGCAACATCAAAATCATGATTTGAGGGCAGTTTTATAATATGAAGTTTATTTTTTATAGTGATTTCTTTCATATACATACCTTCCTCGCCACTAGCCAATCCCGTGGAGAATGTAAGCACCTGAAACAACACTTCATTGAGTCATTTCATCAAACACTTGGCGAGCAGCATCAATATCAAAAGAATCGAGTCACTGAGCCAATTCGATCCGAGTCTATTCGAGGTGAAGTTCAATCCAAGTCGAGTCAAGCTCGGGCAAGCTCAAACTCGGCTCAAAATTTTTTCAAGCTAAAAAAATCAACTCGACTCGGCTCGAACTCAATTCCAAGCTGAGTCAAATCAAGCTTTATTGAGTTGAGCGAGTTAACCGAGCTAACTCGGTTCGTGTACAGCCCTACCTGAGGAGGGTTGGTTAGCCCCCGGTCAACCAATAATTGAAAACTACCAATGTGTCACTTATGCAGGACATCCAAGCCATGGAGATGGCAGATGACTTGGCACAAAAGTTAAGCTAGGCTACTCCCCAGGCACGCCACACCTTAAAATCAATAAATAATCATGGTCTGAGTCAGGAAACAGGTGTGTCCAGTGTAATAAGTGGATGTGCCTGATTAGGTAGACAGACAATCATCATGGAGGGGCTCACCTTTTGCACGGGTCTGATCTACCACATAAGTGACACGGTGGGAGGAAAGACAGGGACCAAATAAAGTTCATCATTCAATGCAAGGAAGTACATTGTTGATATGTAAAGCTGAGGTAGGTGATCTTTATCCGTCCACTCTTTTCGGATCTATCGACAAAAATTGAATATTGGCATCGGTTCTTCCCCTTTCGGAAATTCATCACATGTGGGGGTGCTTCTTTGCTTGGGTAGGCAAGTTTCTTCCTTCTTTTCCCCATGCGTACAAAATCATCAACAAAGGAGGAACGAGAAATGAGCCTGCTGATACAGACCGTTGATCTAATGGGCCTGTTTATGGATGGGGATGTTAACCACTCGATTTTTTTGGGGGGGCATCCCCAATCCATAAATGGATCTATTTGTGACGTGGATCACCAAACAATGGGCCCCATATTACCAAACTACAAAGTTTTGTTATGGGCTGACATTGATTGGTTCATAGGCCAATCAATATCTTCAAGGACCTAAAAAGGTATACCACATATTAGGGACTTTGATCGGGTACGGCCCACTAACAACGCAGGGGCACTATATAATAGGATTTGATTGGATAGTAGACTATTGTAAAAGCAATTTGATTGTAATTCCCCTGCCAGCACCATCTTAATTCCAGCAGAGTTATGTAAAACCAACCGTTTTATCTGTATTTTATCCACATGATCTATCTATTTCATTGGATGGATATGAGCTTTAAAAAAGAAAAAAAAGAGGTAGATCCAAGACTCAATTGGACCACATGGTAGGGGCTAAACTTCTTAGGAACCATAATAGAGGTTTTAATCAAGCTGATATTGGTGGTTTTCTGTTATACACTACTATGTGACTTTATAACAGTTTGAATGGCAAATAAAAATCCTGGTAGGCCCTATAAAGGTTTCACCAATGGGTGTCATTAATACCACTGCCTATGGTGTGGTCCACTGAATCTTGGATCAAGGCTCAAGCTCATTTTTAAGCTCATACCTTAAAATGATATGGCAAAATGGATGTACAGCTTTGATAAAATGCATACAATAAGGTGAGTCCAATAGAGCCCCAATGTCCCTGTTAGAAATAGGCCCGTGCATGCTAAGCATGTATGAAATTTTTTTGGGCAAGCGAGTACCAAAATTATTTGGTCGGATAATACTCAATGGCCCGCTGGGGTAGACTTAGTCCTAGTTGGGGTTCTATGGGGCCCACCATGATGTATGTGTTTTATTCACACCATTTATCCATTTTACTTGTTATTTTACGGTGCAAGCACAAAAATAAAATAAATCAAAGTCTCAAGTAGCCCATGCTATGGGGATTGACACTCAGCCCTTTATGACCTTATTAACAGGTTAGATGGCAAATAAAACTCATAGTGGAGGTTTCAACAGTGAGGTGTCATTACCAGCAGGTCTTCTTCATTTTAAGGCTTATACCTGCCCTAAAATGATCAGCCAAATTACAGTGGTCCCCATAGAGCCACTGTCAAGGCCGAGTCTGTCTGTCCGAGGTGGGCCATGCAAGGCATGCATCAAAGTTATTCTGCCAAGTCTATAATTGAGTGGCCCCTTCTTCGATAGCAGTATACCGTCCAATCAAATCTCACCATATCTTGCCTGCCCAAGGAGCGGTGGCTAATCCAAAGTCTCAGGATTAGCAGCGTTGCAGTATTGGGACCACGTGTAAAGTTCTGATGACCAGAACCGCTGGGATAGGGTCCAGTTATCACGTGCTGAAAGGACGATCCCGACAAAAGCAATACGAGGTTCCCGAGGACCGTAACATGCAGCGTCTATGAAGTATCAACCACAAGGAGTTGTCTGTTGCATTGGGGTGTAAGGTGAATATAGCACGAGAGATTGAAATCTGTGCCATTTCCCAGGTGGGGCCCACCATGAAGGCATGGACGTGCAATATGTTATTTTGTGTGGTAAGAGTACGTGTGAGTAAAGTGTATTTTTTTATTATTAATTACTACAGGCATACGTAGCCTAGCTGGTGTGTAGAGCAGAGCAGTACGATGTATGAGACAAGGAGCGTTCATGGTGGGCCCCCCTTGGATGAATGGCCAATTCCACCTACGAATGTAGGTCGAGTTGAGTTGAGTTGAGGTGGCCCAAGTTTAACTTGACTTGTTTGTAATCCCTCGAGCTTACATTTGGAGCTTGGCCTGATTGCCAAACCTTTCGAGGTAGGCTCAAGGTGACCTAGCGTGTCCAATCGAGGTGAGCTTAACTCGAGTTGAGTCAAACTTACTCTCAATCTAACCTAACTAATCCAACCCATATCTAGCCCAACTCTCAAATTAAATATTCAATTATATATATATATATATATATATATATATATATATATATATATATGTGTGTGTGTGTGTGTGTGTGTGTATTATATACACACGCGACTGAGATGAGTCAGATAAATGTTGAGTCAAGCTCGGGTGAGTGGCCGATTGAAGAAAGAGAGGGAGATTATAGAACTGGGGCATTAAAAAAAATATGAACAAAAAAAAAAAGATGAAAGAGCTTGAGCGCGACAAGTTGGGTGAAAAAGGAAAATGATAAGAAACGAACACATGAAACTTTAGTTTATATATATATTCAACTTTTAGGTCTTTTTTATTTTATATGTATATTCAAGTGGATCCAAGTTTAAGTAAAGTCAAGTCAAAATTCACTATGTCGAACTCGACTCATATTTAAAATGAACTTGGTTCATATCGCGTCATCATTCAAGCCAAGTCCAGCCGTTCTATATCGAACCAAGCAGAGCAAGCTTTAGTTTGGCTTGTGTCCGGCCATAATTCCACCTCTTTATTTTTATCATTTGCTGGACGGGCCCACCAACAATAATAAAGTGATCGTAGGGTTTCTATTTCAAGGCCATTTGTGCGCTTCCCTTTGTTGTTGAGTGGAGGGACCCACCTGAAAGTAACCTAGTTCCCTGCTCCACATCGAAGGGGACCCCACGGACCAAGTCCAAAATCAATCCTGTTAGACAATCACAAAAATCAACGGACAGGATTGTACGATGGGTTTCTTCTTAAAACGTAAGCCATCCGTTCCGGTGAGATGACATTGGCGGTCTCCACACATCACCCTACCACGTGTCGTCTGTATAGATGGCTCTACCATATCATGCTTTTTCCCATTCGACCGTACATATTTCTCTTAGGACAGGTGCATGAGCACACGTGTCAGGCATGTGCAAGATTAGCTGAGACCCCGGCTAACCCATGACAGTGCGGCCCCTACCGTGGGATCCACCTTGATGTATGTATTCTTTATCCACACCGCCCATCTGTTTTTACGTATCATTTTAAGGGAATTATCTAAAATGAAGTAAATCCAATACAAGAGCTCGGACGCGGTTTAGATACTAACAAGTTGAGTAGCGAGTGGGCTACTTAAGTAACGTCACCAAGTTCCGTGGGCCTCACTTTGATGTATGTGTTGTATCCATCGTCCATCCATTTTGAGATATCATTTTAGAATATAAACTAAAAAATGAAGCAGATAAAAATCTGTAGTGGACCCACCACAGAAAACAGTGGGGAGAGTGATTCCCACCGTTGAAACTATCCTAAGGACCACCATAATGTTTATTTGAAATCCAACCTATCCAAAAGTTAAAAAAAACATCAAAGAAAGGAAAACACAAATATCAGGTTAATATAAAACTCTCTTGGCTTTTAGAAGTTTTTAATGGTGTGCGTCACTGCCCCCACTGTTTTCTGTGCTGGGGTCCACTGGAGCTTTGGATTTAACTCATTCTTTAGATCTTACCCTAAATTATCTCTCAAAATGGATGGACGGCGTGGATACAAAACATACATCATGGTGGAGCCCACGAAACTCAGTGACATCACTTCAGTAGCAAGTCCCGCTACTCAACCTGTCAGTAGCTAATCCGAGCCCCTTCATCCCGTCTATATAACCTTATCAACAGATTAGATTGGATGGCAAATAAACGCTATGTAAACATTAAGGTCCTGAAGTTTTTAATGGTAACTTATTCAATCACCACTGTTTTCTAGAGTATGGTCCACTTGAGATTTGTATGTTCTTCATTTCTGGGATCATGCTCTAAAATGATATGGAAAAACGGATGGACGGTGTTGATACAGAATACATATATCAAGGTGGGCCCCACGGTAAGAGCCGCACCTTCTTGGGTGAGGCCGGGGTATCACCTAATCCGCTCCCGATGTAGGAGGGCACGCTAAAAAAAAATAGGTCGGCAGATGATCATAGCTGCTTCAAACGTAGATATCATGTCCTTTTGGACATGGCTTATATACTAGGGAGGCTTGGATGATGAGTGGTTTAGATCTTGTACATGTACCACATGTTCATATCGGAATCGTCTGTCATAGATTCTCTCTGACAGGATAAAAGAAGCACATATATCACCATATCCAAAGAACGATCACACGTGCCGATAATGTCATCAAAATGAGCTCGCGTGGCCCACTTGAGCTTTGGATCCACCTCTCTTTTGGTCGCATGTCTTAAAATGTGCTTGAAAGACGGATGGACGGAGTAGATTTCTTATAAACATCACGGGGATTCAGTGAGCACCATTGAAATATTCTTCTGGCCATAAAAGTTTTGCATGAAGCTAATTTTTACTTTTATTTTTGTTCGTGTGTTTTCGTTTCTCCCCAATGGCCAGTGGGAATGACCATATAAACGGTTTGAACGGAATTTCAACATCAATGTGGAGTTCAGGAAGGTTTCAACGGTAGGCATTTTTTCTCCCAATTTTCCCTCTCGCATGGACAACCTGGGTTTTGGATCCACCTCATTTTTGGCAGCAGGTCTTAAAATCAGCTAGCAAGACAGATGAAATGGGTGGATTTCTCCGGAACATCTCGATGGACCCCACCCAGCACCCATAATCCTTGCGTGGGGACTTGGTGGGAAAATCTTTGGCAGGAAATCCGCGTCATTGATCTGACTTTGAGTACATGCCCAACGAACAGTGGGTCCCACTGATTGCGTAGTTACTATTTCAGGTAGGAACCATATATAGAATGTCCAAGCTATAGTAGACGTGATGCGAACACCTTTTATCAAAGCTTAACAATGCACTCCAGCTAGCCATCAGACCATTGACCTGACGAGGGCCCTCCTCTGGATACACACTTCCTACACCTGACCACTGAATCGAAGGGAGGCTGTTTGGTAGGTGACCCCAGCACCAGCCAACTAGCTGGTGTCACAGCTTTGTGGGCCCACCCTGATGTATTTGTTTTATCAATATTGTCCATTTATTTTTTGGAGCTTACTTTGGTACATGTGCTAAAACGGGGTAAATCTAAAACTCAAGTGAACCACACTACTAGAAAGAAGGGAGATTAAATGCTTATCATTGAAGAGCCCTTGGATGTACATCATGAAAGTTTTGGATCAAGCTGATACTTGTATTTTAAATATTATATTAGGCATTAGAAAGTTTTTAATGATGGGTGTTTAATTACCAATGTTTCCTGTTGTGTGGTCCACTTGAGATTTGAATCAGCCTCATTTTTGGACACATGCCTTAAAATGAGTCAGTAAATTGGATATTGAAAAGTAATTGATTGAAATTTTGCCTCTAGCTGCTTACCTTATGCTTGGTAGAGATTATATGGGTAGGTCAGGTTGGACTCATTCCACTGCTTGCCTTGTTCAAACCTGTATTTAAGTGGAGGGTTGCTGGACCCATTAAGCATTCAAATCCATCTCCCTACTAATGTGTCACTTGTGCCGGACATCCATGCCATGGAGATGGAGGGCCCCACCATGCAGATGACTTGACACAAAAACTAAGCCAATCTACTCTGCGTGCATACCACACCGTTAAAATCAATAAATAATCATGGTCTGAGTCAGCGAACATTTGTGTCTGGTGTAATGAATGGATGTGCCTGATTATGTAGACAGACAATCATCATGGTGGGGTTCACCTCTCACACGGGTCTGATGTAGCACACATGTGACATGGTAGGAGGAAAGACGGTCCAAATTAAGTTCATCATTCAATGTGAGGAAGTACTTGTTTTTAGGTAAAGCCATAAGGTGGGTGATTTTTTATCCGTCCACTCTTTTTGGATTTATCGACAAAAAAATTGATATGGGCATCAGTTCTTTCCCTTTCGGAAATTCATCTCATGTGGGGGTGTTTCTTTTCCTTGGCAGGCAAGATTCCTAGTTCTTTTCCCTATGCGTATAAAATCCTCAACCAAGGAGGAAAGAGAAATTGAGATGTACAGGATTTCATGTAGTGGGACCTATATGAACTTGTTTGTGGATGGGGAAGTTAACGACTCAGATTTTTTTGATGCATCCCCAATTCACAAATGGATCTATCCAAGCAATGATGTGGATCACCAAAAAATATGCCCCATCGTACCAAACTACAAAATTTTATTTTGGGCAGACATTGATTGGCTCACAGGCCAACCAGCTTCTTCAAGGACTCAAAAGGTGCAGGACATATGAGGTGGTCTGAACGGGTAGAGTCAGCATAGGGACTCTTATTGGGTACTGTTTGTCCTGGTCTCTTAGACTGCGAAGGCATGATGTGGTGGAGTTTGATTGAACAATGAACTGCTTTAAGAGAAATTTGATTGTACTTTCCCTACTAACAATGATTTAATCCTGACAGGGTTACGTAGAGTCTGCTGTAATGTATGTATTTTACTGGATGAATATGAGCCCAAAAATGAGGTAGATCCAAGGCTTAAGTTGACCACATCCTGGGAATTAAACTTCTTGGGAAGTGTAGAGTTTTTGTCAAGTTGATATTTGTGATTTCCAGTCATTTAAGGCTACTTGACCTTGTAATGGCTTGGATGGAAAACACATATCTTAGTAGGCCATACTTTCAGTAGTGGGTGTCAGAATCACTACTACCTATGCATGGTGTGGTCCAGTAAGCCTTGGATTTAGCTCATTTTTGGCTTGTACTTTAAAATAATTTGGCAAAAGAGATAGATAAATTCCATAAAATGTATGCACTAAGGTAGGTCCACAGATCCCCTATGTCCCTGTTAAAAATACATCCATGCAAAGCATGTGAATTTTTTTTTATTTGAGTACATACTCAATGCCTCTCAAACAGACTCAATCCTAGTAGGGGCCTGACAGGGCTCACCATGATGTATGTGTTTTATCTACACCATTTATCTATTTTATAATATGAGCACAAAAAATAGGTCTAATCCAAGGCTCAAGTAACCCATGCTGTGGAGATTGACATTGCTATTAAAAACTTCTTGAGAGTTGTAGAAGTTTTAATGAAGTCACTTAGGCCGTTGTAACCTTATGAACATGTCAGATGGCCAATAAGCTCTACAGTGGAGCCTAAAAAGGTTCAATAATGGAGCATCGTTATCACGATGTCGTCTTCAATTTAGGGCTTATATTAAAAAATGATGAGGCAAAATGAATGGACTACCTATCTTACAAAAAACATACATTAGAGCGGTCCCTACGGAGCCACTGGCAGGGCTGAGTCTGTCTGACAGCAGCAGGATGCAGTCCACGTCTCTGGGCCCGTGCTAGCCATGCATGAAAGTTATATCCTCCCGTGTATAATTGAGTAGCCCCTCTAAGATTAGCAGTAAGCTGTCCAATCAAAATTTATTATATCCTAGCTGTCGAAGGTGGTGCCTAATTCAAATATTCCGATCAGCCGCAAATATTGCAGCATTGAGGCCGACGTGTAAAGGTCGGGTGATCAGAACCGTTGGGCCCAGGGTCCAGTAATCACGCGCTGAAAGGACGATGCCGACAAAAGCAATACAAGCTCGGCGAGGAGCGTACAAGGAATCGTCTGTCGCATTGTATGATGTATGAGCTAAGGAGAGTTCGTGGTGGGCCCCACTGGATGAATGGCTCTAACTGCGCCACTGAGGAAGAGATGATCAGACCCCATCCTAATGGTAAGAAGCTGATCATATGCGTGACAAACGCACGGGCCCACCTGCAATAATAAAATAGCCGTAGTTTTTCTGTTTTAATGCCACTTGGGACCCACAGACCAAGTCCAAAATCAATCCTGTTAGACAATCACAAAATTCAATGGACAGGATCGTACGCTGGGTATCTTAAAACGTAAGACATCCGTCCTTGTGAGATCACATTGGCGGTCACGATATATCATCCTGACACGTGTCTCTGTATGGATGGCTCTACCATATTCCTGATCTTCCCATTCCACCGTACATTTTCCTCTTCCGGACAGGTGCATGGGCACACGTGTTAGGTCGACAGATGACCATAAATGATTCGGAAAGGCCGTGGCTCATATACGAGGGAGAGTTGGATGATGACCGGTTTGGATCTTGAACACGTACCACGTGTCCATGTCGGAAATCGTCAGCGATAGATTCTCTGTGATAGGATTAAAGAAAAAAAGCACATATATCACCCCATCTTTAAGTACGGTTACATGTACCGATCATGTCTTCAAAAAAGGGCAGTTGATTCTGTCAGGTCACGACCTTGGGCCTACCTTGATGTATCCGTGGCATATCCAGGCCTTCCATCCATTTTTTTCACCTCATTTTAAGACGTGACCCCAAAACTTAAGTAAATCCAAATCTCAAGTGGACTACACCGTGGAGTACACCGAAGGAAACAGTGATGATTGACCATTAAAAGTTTCCTGTGGACCACAAGTTTTAGATCAGGATGATATTTGTATTTTCCCTTCATCTTAGGTTTGTTTGGCCTTATGAACAGGTTGGATAGCAAATAAAATTACGGTACACCAATCACCACTCTTTTATATGGTGTGGTCCACCTGAGACTTGGATCAGCTTCCGTTTTGAGCCCACGTCCCAAAATAAACTGGAAAAAAGGATGGACGGCGTGGATATATAACATATAAATCAAAGTGGGGCCCACGGTCACCACCTGTATCCGCGCCCTCTTTTACATTGGACCAGGAGGACTCGCGCATCAGCGTATGTAAGGTGGGTTTCTACAACACCTCCTTTAAACAGGTGCGTAAAACACCTACGGGATAGTCCTATCAGGGTCTCTGTGAAGCCCACCATGATTTGTATGTTTTATCCACACCATCTATTTTCACAGGCCATTTTAATGCATGAGCTAAAAAAAGAAGAAGACTGAAGGCTCAGGTGAACCACACTAAAGAAAGCACCGGAAATTAAAAGCCTATTGTTGAAAACTTTTTAGGAGATAGGGAGCCTATTATTGAAAACATTTTAAGACAACCGTAGTTTTTTATCAAGCTATATCTATTCAATCTATGTTCCCATCTTTATAAGCTTATAAATAGGATAGATGGCAAATAAACATCACAGTTGTTCTTTGAAAGTTTTCAGTAGTAGAACTTCAATACTCACTTCTTCTACTGCTTTGTTCCACTCAATCCTTCCATCTATCTGGTTTTTTTTCTTTTCTTCTTCTTCTTCTTTTTCTTCTTCTTTTTCTTTTTTAACTCATGGTTTAAAATGATCTTCCAAAATAAATAGATAACATAGATAAAACAAATACATCACAATGGGCTATAGAGGCCCTGACATGAATATCCATCTGAAGCCAGGTCCTGTCAAGGTAATGCCCAATCCAGATGATGCCATATTTTATTTGTAAATCAATTCCCTCAATACACCATATTTTATTTGTAAATCAACTCCCTCAATCAGATGAGAATCATTATTCACCCTCCATCTGTTTTGCCCCTCAATTTAGGGTGCGAGCCCAAAACTATTACAGATCATATGCACAAGCGAACCACTCTTTATCAATGGATAATGACCTACCGTTTGAAACTTTCCTAAGACCTAGCATAATGTTTATTTGCCTACCAATCTATTGATAAGGTCACGCCCTAGAATGAATGAGCTAGAAAAATGGATGGATGGCTGAGATATAAACAAATACATTACGATGGCCCCACAGCGCCCAACAACACTAGCTGTGTGACCTTGGGTCACCACCCAATCCCTTTCCCATTTGGTATAAGCCGATCGATTGGGACGGGGATTAGCTGACACCACCCATCCAGCTAGCTGGGTGGGGCCCACTTCCACAAACGAAATGCTGGTTGACTAGAGTTCAGGAGCATCTGATTGATCTGACTTTGCGGAGTGGATTTGGTGAGACCCGGGACTCATCCAAGACGGTACTACCCTTACAATGGGGTCATCTTATGTATGTAGTCTGTATCCACACGGTCCATCTGTTTCTACGTATCATTTTACAACATTATCCAAAAAATGAAGCAGATCCAATTATTAGGTGTTCCATATAATAGGAAACCGTGGTGATTGAATGCCCTATCATTGAAAAGTTCTTAGGCACAACTTAATGTTTCTATAGTGTTTATTTTCCATCCAATCCGTTGATAAGGTATGTAAGACTGGACGAAGGGAAAAATACAAATATCAGGTTGATCCAAAACTTTTGTGGCCCATTAATGGTCAATGACCACAGTTTCTTATGGTGTGGTCCACTTGATAATTGGATCTGCTTCATTTTTGGGATAAATACTTAAAATGATCTGGAAAAATGGATGAAGGGGTAGATACAAAATACATACATGAAGGTGGGCCCCACGGTAAGGGCTGCACCATCTTGGGCGAGTCGGGGAGGGCATAATGAGCATATTGAGTAAACCATGTGAGCCTATTGTGATTTATGTATTTTATCCACTCCCTTCATCCATTTTATTACACAATTTTAGGGCATGAACCTAAAATTAAAGTATATCTAAAGCTTAAGTGGACCACCTCACAGGAAACAGTGTGAATTGAACATATACTATCCAAAAATCTTGGCGATTATTTATGAAGCTAATATTTATGTTTTACCTTCATCCATATATGTGTGATCTTATCAAGAGGTTAGATAGCAAATAAACATTACTATATGCACTAAGGGCTTGTTTGATTTTTCAAATTCATTATAAATGCCCTGTAAATACTTATTACAATTTCACTCCGCTTGGAAATAGGCAAGTACTTCTCCTTGGGAAAATGGTCCAAAAAGATTAACTTAAATTTATGGGTCCCACCATGATGTATATGATATATCCGTGTTGTTCATCTACTTTACCATGGCATTTTGAGGCATGAACCGAAAAATGAGGCAAATCCAACGTTGAAGTGGCCACACCAAAGTAAACAATGCCAAGAAGTTTTTAACGGTTGGTGTTTGATTCCCTTTTTCCTATGGTGTGGTTCACTTGAACTTTAAATCTGGCTCATTTTTTGGCTCATGCCCTAAATTCGGTTGGCATAACGGATGGGCGGTGTGGATAATCTACATACATCACGGTGGGCCCACAAATATTTGGCAGCATTCTCAATTTTAGCGTTGTGAAAAGTAAGGGTCAAATCAATCCTAATAATAGATGTGTAATTACACATATAAATAATTATTACCTATTTACAATGTAATTATGTTTACTTTAAAAAATCGAACAACCCTAAAAAGATTTCAACTGTGGAAATTATTCTCCCACTGTTTCCTGCCATGTGTTCCACCTAAGCTTTAGATATGATTTCATTTTGGATTCAACCCCTAAAATGAGCAAGGGAAACGGATGGACGGCTTGGATAAACTACATGCATTCACGGTAGTGCGACTCAGTACGAGAAAAGCATACGGAACAATCCGATTTGAGTCCGGGGTCTCACCTAATCCGCTCCACCCACCGATTGGAGTCCGGGGTCTCACCAAATCCGCTCCACCCACTGATTGGGTGATTACTACTTCAGGTACGAACCAGCTGCAGCGGGACCAAGCTACAGAACACGTGATCCGACCAAGTTGTATCAAAGCTCATCAATGAACTCCAGCTACCCATAAGACGTTTTAGTTGAGTGACCAACTCGTAAAATCGCACTTCCCTCGCACCTTTTAAAAAATCTTTTAAGCTGTGTATTTTACCCTTTCAGCTCGTGGTTGATCAAACCATTGACCTAACGAGGGCCCGTGGATACATGTTACACCTCCTCGATATACTCCGGATTGAAAGATTTCACACACATCGAATACCTGACTTCTTTTCCGCCGGATCCTATGCTCGCCACAGGTAGGGATTTCCTTCTTATTATAATATCATGTGGACCAATCACATCCTTGGGAAAGGAGATGATCCGGATTCTTCCTCATAACAGTAATTGTGCGCCTCCACCCATATGTTTCCCATTTTCTAAATTAGAACATTCCCATCCATCCATCGAGCCAGACGTACTAAGGGCTGTCCCATCGTAGCATTGCTTCCGTTCTTATGCCTCGGGATCCTGGCATCCTGCGATTAGCTTTCCTTCCCAACGCCTCACAACAAATCAACACTATAGTCACCATGGATAAGTTATTTGATACTCTGGCAGAGAACGCCGCTTGATACGCAGGAGCTTAAAAATTGAGGGCGTGGGACACACTAGCTCAAATTAAACTGACAAAATTGAGGAACCAAAATATGACTGGTGGAACAATTCTACCCGACGCTAGCTTTTTGAAACAGGAACATTTGAGTATTTTCCATTTTTAGCCGTCCAATAAACAAATCCTATGGTCAGATCAGGGCTCACATAATTTGGACAGTCAACTTGAATTACTTGCATTCCATGGAAGTGCCCGCGTATCATTGTCATACTCTGCCAGAGCATCCAAGTGTCCCGTTTCTTCGTACAAGCGCGGACAGCTAAAGTGGCTTCCTAGTCAGTTAAATGGACCATGTGCATTGATTATCGGAACCTTTCAAGGGGTAGGTCCCACCATGAATAGACCATGAGCAAAAGTATGTTTGCCATAAAGAATCCTAGCCATACAATCCATGTGATCAATGGTTCACATTCGGTGGCACCCCCTTGTTGCAGAAAACAGAACAATCCGTTTCCTAGCCATGGTGGGCCCTAGGACGGGTCTTAAACTGAAACGAATGGATTCACGCATAACTTCATCATCCATCTTCAACATGAAATGGTTTTTAAAAATAAAAAATAAAAATCAGGAGCCCCTATTAACACCCACATGATTGATAGATGCGCCCCATTCTTCCCTACTTTCTGTAATGCAGAGTGACAAACTCCTGAAAGTAGAAAATAAAGGCGTATCTATCAAACAGGATGGGCATAGATATCAATCCCCAACAAAAGAGAAGCACCAGCACCGTCATCAACCCATTTATTTATGATGGATAAAATGAGATGTAGCAAAAGACCCTTCTAAAAATCTAAATACAGAAAAGAATAGAAAGATATGAGAAGAGAGAAGAAAGGGGTGGTGGACTCACCCTCTAAAACAAAAACAAAAACAGAACAGAACACAATTCACACACAGCTCATGTGATATCTATGCACAATAAGAAGAACACTTACTCAAAAAACTCCCAATCAAACTTAGGGTTGGAATTTTTTGAGGTCGATGGGGTGGGCCCCACTGGATCGAACGTCTCCCATTTCGTCGTCACCACGACAGCAGGAGAAGGGGAATTCCGCTGCGCCATTTGCCGGCTGTTGCCGCCGCCGCCACCAGCCGACATGCCGTTCTTGATCTTGATCAAGTCAAGGGTCTCAACATACTTCTGCACTCTCTTCACCTGCAGAAAATCACAACAAGAGATTAAGCTGAGAGAATTGCAAACTAGAATTGCTGAATTCAGCTGAATTTAGCTAAATTCGATCGGTATCCCAACCTGCATTCTCCTCTGCATCTTTGCATCTCCGTCGACCATGATGCCGTCCAATTTGATCAGCTGCGTCATCAACTGCTCGATCAGATTCAATACGTCGTTCTCAGCAACTTTACCGCCTTTGGAAATTACGGATTCGAGAGCAGAGACCTGTGAGGGAAATTATGAAATTAGAGCTGATTGATCTAATTAAATCCATCTTCTCAATGCTGCAATGCTTGGAAAGTGATTGATTTTATACCTGGCTAGCGAGCTTGTCGACTTCCAAGCTGATCTCCAATATGGACTTTGAGGCTCGCTCCATCTTCGCATTCCGGCGCATTTCAATGTATCGTCGCTCCTGGCTTGTTGGATCCTCGACGAGAACAATCTTCGATCGGTCTTTTACTCCTGCCATATCCAAATAAGCGGTGGAGTCCCTCTCCTTGTCTTTGAACAGCAACTTCTGGTCTAGATGATGCAATCCGGTCGGTGCTGCAAGCAGTTTCTTCAATTCCCCTGCAATTGAAACATGAAGCTTTCAAAAGATGAGGCGAGGCGGAATTGAGAAGTTTATACCACTTCTGCTGAAATTGGATCGTTTCGGCCACAGAAGAGGAGAATTACCGAAGGTTGCTTGAGAGCTGATGTTGATTTCGTGTAGAGAAGAGCCGTATTTGACCCTAACTTTGATGGTTGGAGCCGGAACTGACTCTCGCTCCGAGTCTGGATTCCGCTTCTGTACAAGCATTCCGCCTGGTCTGAGCTCCCAATCGACGGGCTCCGGTCCGCTGCTGCCGGTTTCATAGATTCCGTTCATAGGTGTTCTTCCGGTCTTCATCTTCATTCGCATCATCTCACCTTCTTCTTCTTCTGGACTTGACTTTTTTCCTTAGGGCGGGAAATAGAGATTCTACAGACGCCGAGAGAATGCCGAAAATTCGAGTCTTTTCCTTAGATCTTAAGTTTGAGATGGCCGATAGCCAAAGAAAAGACCTCAGATCTCTCCTCCAGAGATCTGTAACAGAGCCTGCAACATTAGCTCTCTCTTTCCGGCTAGAAAAGGCGGAGAAACGGAAAATGACCCCGTTCTTCTCCGTTTCACCAATGGTACAAGAAAAAAACCTCAGATCTTCGCAATGACCTTCAACCCGACCGTAATTCGGTCGAAAAACCACAGATCGTGCCGTGAAAGTAAACAAAACCACCGATTCGGAGGCGGAAAACCGAATCCGCCTCCGTCCTTCCCAATCTCCGACCGAAAAGCCTCAGATCTCTCTCGCGACAGACATTCCAGCCTCAACGCCTCTCAAATCCTTCCAAAAAAAATCAAGAGGCGGAAGATCTTCCCTATCAGAGAACCAAAAAACACGCCGAGGAATTGAAAATCAGGATGAAAATCGTGGAATACTCCCGCCTTTGAAATCGCCCAGTTTCTTCTAGAACAAACACGAAGAAGCAGAGAACGCAAGCAAGAGAGAGAAATAAAGAAAACGAATGGCCAGCTAACGAAACTGCGCGGAGAGAAGAATATTTATATATAAATATTAAATATTAAATATTTAAAAAATAAAATAAAATAAAAGCCGCCACTCCAATTAACGTCGAAGGCTTCCGTTTAAAGATAAAAAATCAAAGTCGAAACTACGCTTTTCCCTTTTACTTTTTACTTTCCACCCTCCGGGATGAAAAATCTCACCGATCTCCTTCTGACTGTGCCTTGAATAAGCTTCAACCAGAAGCACGAAAGCGTGGCTGCCAATGGAAAGTTATCGATCGCGATCGAACGGTCAGGCTCTTTTACTTGCTCAAGAGTATACTGTCGTCTTAGATTATTTACTGATACGTGTCATCTCTTTCAGCCTTTCGAATTTAACCGCGTCGGGCTCTAGATTTCATGAAAGAGTGAAAGACGTTCCTCTCTCTCGTGGCTCTCCACTGATACAACTAATGTGTTGGTGATTCCACGCGTGTGTGAGAATTTTGACATTCCACCCTCATTCACACGTGCTAATGTGGAACATGTATGGCTAATCAGATCTTTCCAAGGTCGGTTAGTAGGTCGAGAATATCTATCTAAAGTTGTAGTCCATATGAAGATCTCAAGTGGACCATAGATTACACGAAAATGGACGGTCAGATACAGTATTTTATTTTATTCCTTGTACGCAGGAGTGAAAGGGCCTGAATTTTTAGACAGGAATCTAATAATATTTCCAACCATATGGAAAGCTCAGATCTAGAGCGTATCACATCTATTAATACGTTTGCCTGCGCGTGGGTGGGTGGGATTTACACGCGTGTGGAATTAGCAACCCTCAAGAGTCATGTGTTGTGGGCCGTACGATAAAGATTGGTGGTCCGCAGGAGAATCAGTTTTACGGTCCTTCACTATCCATACGCTCATGTTCAATGATCGGAACCGTTCACCATGTGTACCTCACCACGATTAGATGATCTGATGGTCCCTCAAACGAAAAGTTACACTTAGAAGGCGGAACCGTTCATATTCTACATACCTGCTATTCCTGTAACTTAATGGACAGGATCGTCCCATTGACGAAACATGAGCCACGGCATTAGGATCGAGATTAGCGGTTCCAAATCTCCAGCCACAAGTGGTGAACGCAAGTTTTGTTTCTGGAATCCGCAGTCTACATTTCAGGTTTATCCCGCGGTCTACTAAATCTCTCTTCTTCTTTCCATGTGCAGACGAATCATACCATTCCCTGATCTGGAAAGTCAAAGCAAGTTGGCCCACTTACTAATCACCGTTCGATCGACAGTAAGTTTTTTTAACCCCTCATTTTGTCACCTGAGTCTATTATATCGAATGATATGGATTAGAAGTGGGGCCCACTTCCCATTCCTATTAGATAGGACATATCACCCACTTGGATCCCACCATCTAAAATAAGCAAGTGGCCCACCTTCCATTGAAATGTTTTCACCTATGTAGAAAACTCTACCATACGTACTTCACAAAACTAATGCCTCCCTCTTGAATTGTGATTAAAAATAGTAATTTCCCCAAAGAAAAAGATCGCGTGTGGAAGGATGGCTATGATTTATGGAAGTGTATTGCACGAAGTGTACCGTCAAAAAAGAATCCCTTCTAATTTTTATAACCGTCCAAATCCCTGGGCCCATCACTTTTAGGGTTGTTCATCAAATTCAACAAAAATAGGCCCATCGTTTGGAGTTTATGATTGTCCAATCAATCAAAATTTCAATTTGTGGCCCATATACAGCGACGCCAACAGCTTGGACGGTTTGGATTTGCTTACACGTGCGCACGTGTGCAGCTGTCCCGTTACACATGCCGATTGCCCTTATCAGGCGTGAGTTGGATTGTTTTATTTTCCTGTAAAATCATTTTCAAGTCAACTAAAGACATGTTTCCTATTACGTCGCCCCTAGGCATTCTCACAATCATCGTGTCCTGTTTCGGCAACTTCACGAAAGGTATGAACTACTTGTGACCACCTGAAATTGTGGTCCACCGCATATCAACACACCATACGTGCGCCCTCTCCCGTTGCTGTTTCTAACACCAACTGTCCCCTTCACCTGGCCCGGTGATCGAACCGTTCAGTGAGATAAATCCGCCTTTGATGGGGCACACATTAACATCAACACCATCTAGAGATCTCAACCGTATGATCAGTGTACTTGTACCGTTGAAAGTAAGCCATTCATTCTGTGTAGTGCGGGTTCTGTGCACGATGGTTATATCTTCGGTCCGTAACCTGTACGGAGGACCGTAACGCCTTGGAGGCCTACAATTTCGCGTGGTACCGAATGGTATGTTACCTGAAACGTAAAGCTACTCAGTGACGGGGATATGTTTGTCATTCTAAAAGAAGACAGCTGTAACGTTTCTTATTCACTGCCACGAAAGGGACGACACGTCACTTCTCCGTAAAAACCAAGTCAGTCGAGCGGCTTACGTCATCTCCTTCAAGACACGTGTCATACATCGGGCGAAGCACCAGAACACACCGTAATCTAGGTCACCTTTCCTTTTTATCGCTTGCTCCAAAAAAGCCCTGCCGTTTGTTCTAGCTACGGTTACTCTCTTTAGGTAAGAATAGATCGAGGAGGCGATTCGTGTGTCACCTGCTAATTAGATACACGTGTTATAGATCCAAGCCATTCATCGGGTGGAACACTTCAATATCATACCAAGAACCTAAAAATCAGCAGGAAAAATAATTAGCATGGGTACATAAATTAATTCTATGATTCTACCCGTCCATATTTCTCAGATGTATAGGTCCAGTTAATACATTGGACAGCAGTGATTTCCTTCCATGGTATTTTAAACTGTGATCCGCACCTGATGAATCGTTCGGATCTCGAACACACGTTTCATATCGACACGTGTGTCGCGATTCGTCTCATTAATATCCTCCCGCAAATGCACCTAGTACTCTCGGTCCACTAACCTAACCCAACACCACCGACACTCCAGCAGACGGCTAGCACGAGGCAACTCCCGCGCCACGTGGCACACCCGTAGCCGTGCATCGCGCTCTCCCACGTGCCAGTCCGTTGAACGTTATAAGTATTCGAAGGAGAAGGTGTAACCCAGTTGTATACAGCAATTCATGTCCCCCTTTTCTTAATCTGATTTTATACCGTCATTTCACCAATCAGAAACGTTGATATGATGGGACCCACCTTAGATGGGCACAGGACCTAAAAATACCATCGATTAAAGGCCAACTTTTACAGAATACTTATAATTCTCTTCCTGGACCGTTATTTTGTTTCCCATCTATTGAATGGTTTAAGATTTTTCCATCAGTCAGATTTTAGTACAATTCCTAACAACGAAAATATCAACGGTTTAGATCACCGAACAATGGACCCCACTTGTACGACCAAGAACCCTATCGATATTGTACGTATCCCTGGGCCCGAAAGTCGAATAATTGCTGTATTTTTAATAGCGGTTGGGATTTCAAATGCAATTGATTAAAGACAAGGTAACCACCTTAGATCATATGGTATTAAGAAAATAATATCTTTAACGTGAAAAAATCATTTTCTTATGATAGATGGAAGGTGGTATCTCTAAATCATTATTCGCTTCGTCTTCGTGGCTTTTCTTATAAAGCGTTTTTGGTGACTTTTCAGTTTTTGTCATGTGCCCGACTCATCATGCATGTAATACCAAAAGATCTACGGTATCTACACCCTCCACTATTCTTCAAGTGTGTTGGTCAAGATCCAACCGTACGCGTGGCGGGCGGGTTCAGCAACGAAAGCCATCCAAGATGTGGTCCGTCGGCCCATCTTGGATGGAGTAGAGCTCAAGATTGCAGTGCACTGAACGATCTTAACTATCTGATTTCGCCTCGGTACCGTAGACTGCGGTTTCTAGAGATGTATGGATGCGGCTTGGATGGATCCCTGACTATGGGGTCCATGTGATATTTGTTGTATATCAACGCCGTTCATCTGTTTTTTCATATCCTTTTAAGAGATGGGACTAAAAATTAAGTAGATCCATGTCTCATGTGAACCACACCACAGGAAAGAGTGGTGATTTGAACGACCATCATTAAAAACTCCCTGGGGGCTACCGGAATGTTTATTTTCCATCCAACCCATTGGTAAGGTCACGAAGACCGGGTCGAACGGATAACACAGATATTGGCTTGATCCAAAACTTTTGTATCATGGCCTCCAAGACATTTTTATTGCTCAATCACAATTTTTATGGTAGTGTGATTAGTTAGCTTTAAAATACAAATATAATAAACTAGAATAATAATAGGAGAAAATTTAAAAAATAATAAATTAAAATAATATTATTTGAAAGATTTTAGAGAGTTGAGACACTTATTGTCATTGTCTTAAAAACATATTTGCCCCTCCTATGAAGACAATCCCTGATGCACTGGTCCAGTAAGTTTACTCCTGAAATACAACAACTCTCTTCAAAAATGAATTACTTAGATCTAGTGCATTCTTAATCACAACCACACCATCTCCAAAATACTGGAACTAATTTACCCAGAAAGAATACAAAGGGAAAATCCAAATAAAAGAAAATTTTCGGAATTAAAAGGAGATGTCTTTATGAAAGAAAGTGAGGTAGTCGTTGGGACTTGAGGCACATGCATGCGGCATAATAAATGTATATCGGCGGATGCTGGCTTATTAACTTTAGGTAAGTGTACCGAAAAAACCAAAAATGTCTAATCAAAGATCGTGTTATGCTGCGCCTCGCCTCACCTTGCCACGATTGTGTGTGCACTTGCGAGATTACTCCCATGGCATGCCTCTGTTTTTCAATACAAACGATTAGTAAGGAGTTTCGATATAATGGCTTATTTTTCTTAACAACTTTCCAATGTAAAATAAAACTAAACATAATTAAGACAAGTTGGTCATGAAGTATTGTGCCCCTCCCCATAAATAGAAATTGATATAGTCGAGCACCCCACTGCTTAATGTATATAACAATTTTGAATATTATCTTGCACTACTTACCTAGAATGCAATACTCACAGAAATCCACATGCATGCCTTAACTCCTTTCAACAATTTCCGTTTGTAGAGTTTCATCATACCCCTCTTGCTCATATGTCCTAACTGCATATGCCACAAATTTGTATCATCTGTGTTGTTTTTAACTGTGAGGTGGGAGTGACCTCATCCATAACTATACTGCAGACCAACTTGTACAGATTTCCAACCTTATTTCCCTTCATGAATACCATTTTTACCTCTTCTAACTTTTAATACACAGCTGGATGTGGTGAATGTGTAACCATTCCTATTTAAAACTCTTAAGGATATTAAATTTTTCTTTAAGATCTGGGACATGCCTGATATCACTAAGAGTCTGAATGACTCCGTTAAATATCCTTACCTTAAAAGTCTCTATTCTGATAGCCTTGCACACTGCATCATTTTCTATCAGAACACTTTCACCATCATAGGACTTGTAAGAATCGAACCAAGTCATATCCGAACACATGTGATACGAACATCCTAAATATATAATCCAAATGTCTGAGAGACGACTCATACCTGAAGAGACCGAGAGGATGTCTCTTTCTGAGGTCTCTTCTACTACATTCGTTTATTCACCTATGTTCCATTTTCTTTGTTTATGTTTTCCATATCATCATTTCATTTCTAGTAGTCACTCTTCAAGTGTCCTTTAACGTTGCAATAAAAGCAACTATCATTTATTCACCTGTGTTCCATTTTTCTTTGTTTATATTTTCCATATCATCATTTCATTTCTAGTACCCACTCTTGAAGTGTCCCTTAATGTTGCAATAAAAGCATTTGTCATTTACCTTCGACTTTGATCTGAACTTTTTCTTTTTGTCAAACCGATATCGCTCCACGGATCACCCACGTCCTTGACCCTCAGCATTTCCACCTGAGAGTCCGTATCACTTGACTTCTTCTTCATCTCATTAGAAACGAGCATTGCGGTGATTTCTCCAAGATTCACTGTATTCTTTACATATAGCATAGTAGTGACGAGATGGTCATATGACAAGGGAAGTGATGTTATAAGTCGCACTGCTTTATCTTCTTCCTTGATTATCAATTTGAGTCATACTAATTCACTACATATCTTTGTAAACAAGTTCATGTGCTCTAGGAGATCCAATCATTCGTTCAATTTCAACTCGGAAAGTTGTTTCTTTACAAATGACTTATTTGCGAGGGACTTCAACATTTACAGGTCTTCTAGCTTCTTTCACATCCTCAAGGGAGATTTCTCATCTAAGACGTTGTACATAACCCCATCCAACAAACATAAATGGATGGTGCTCATAGCTTTCTTCCCGAGATCGCTCAAGTCATCATTCGAAATCTTCTCCGATTTTGTTTCCAACGACACCTTACTCAACCTTTGTGAAACTAGAATATTCTTGACCTTCTATTGGCATAAACTGAAATTGTTCTTCCCATCAAACTTCTATATATTAAATTTTGATTCTAACATCTTCGCTCAAACCCAAACATCTAACTTGACGCCTTGATACTACTTTCTTGTGAGTAAACCCACTCTTCTTCGATTACATATGTATCTGATCTCCCCTTACGATACCCACCTTTAAGAAACCCCTAGATTCCTTAAGAAATCCTTTTCAAATCCTTTACAAGTATAGAAACTCCTCTCCCTTGACAAACCCTAATCCCTTGAAAGAAAATACTTGTGTTTGATTTAAGCCCTAATGGGAAAAAATAAAATAAAATAAAATCGAGCTTTAATACCATATTTTGGGCAAAATTGTGAAATTGGACAGTTGCACCATGGTCGTTCGACGATCAATTGTGAACATCACATCGAGTCACGGTCGATTGTAGAATTCCAAGGTCAACGTGAACATCACAATGAGTCACGGTCGACCATGGATTCTAATGGTTGACCGTGCCCTATAGAATACATGACATTTACACAAAACTTAAATTGTACACATATTTCATATTTATTTTGATTTTTCTTTTCCACTTTAGGAATAAGTCACATACTAATCATACTTTTAAGAGAATAATAATTCATATGACCTAGTCTAACATGTCACATATTAAGAGACTTAATCAAGTAAGCAGAATAATTAGCACTGTTATCATTCATAACACTTAATGTGAATAATCCATTAGTTAAATAGACTTTATCAACAAAAGTATCATTTTTAGAGAAAACACATTTTTCATAGTCAAAAATTAACTTAAACTCATTTTCGTCAATAATCGAACTAAAGACAAGATTTTTCCATAGGTTTGGTATATGCAACACGTCTAGAAAAAACAACAACTTTCCATAAGTAAGCTTCAGGCTCACTTTCCCCTTGCCAACAACCTTTGCTTTGGATGATTTTTTTATGAAAATATCTCTCACATCCTCTACATTCTCATAGGAGGAAAGGAACCACGGTTGTAACAAAGATACTTGGTGGAACTTGAATCAATATACCACTCATTTGAGCCACGAATAATGAGTGCTTCAGTGATGACTCCCACAAACTCTTCGACAACATGTGTGTGCTTTTTTCCTTCTTATCTCCTTTATAGAATCAGCATTTCTTAGCAATGTGTCCATTTTTCACACACACATAGCATCTTTCATTCTTTTTATTGTTCTTGTCTTTTCTTTTTCTTTTCTTTTTTTCTTTAGCCATGTGGATGCTTTTTCTTTTGTAGTCTAAACCTTCTGTTTTCTTAACTCTTCTGATTATTATCAATAGGGTGGGACTTAATTATAGATTCTAAATTCAAATAATATTTATCATGGTTTTTAGCTTCCTCTTTTATAAGTACGTGAAGAATGAGGTCATCCAAACGCATGTCTTTTCTCTTATATTTTAGAGAATTTTTATACTCTTTTTAAGATTATTAAAATTTTCAATTATTACAGTAACTTGGAACAATCATCATACCTTTATACAAGATTTCATGAGCTATCTTCTGTAAATCATGCACCCAATATACTATAGACTTATCATCAGACATTTTAAAATTAATGTAACGATACTTCTTTATTCCAGCATCCTTCGTTTTGAATTTCTTTTCAAGATGATTAAACAATTCTTTAGTAATGGAGAAATAACAATAGATATCATAGTTCTCGTTGGTCATTACATACAGAATATGATTCCAGTGCAAATAGTCATCATTCTTCCATTTTGATAATTATAAGATGTCACTGCCTCATTCACCACAAATAATGGGGCAAAATCTTTAATAACATAAATTAACTTAATGGTAGTCATATATTACTTCATTTTCTGAAGCTCTTCCCATCAAAAATCTCGATTATACGAGTCTCAGAAACGGTAACCAGAGTGTTGATATTTTTTAAAGAGAAATTTGTCTTTAGATTGTTGGTTCTAAAATACAAATATATAACAAAAAATTAAAGAAATAATAAATCAAAATAATAATGAAAGAATCTAGAGAGCTGAGACGCATTATTGTCACTATCTTAAAGACGGATTTGCTCCACAGGAAGATGATCCATGATACACCAGGTCTCAGCAAAACTGCCCAAGAATACAACGACTCTTCTCCAAGATGAACAACTTAGATCTGATGCACTCGTGATCAAGTTTGCCCAGGGATAGAACGACTCTCCTCCAAAATGAACATGTTAGATCTGTGCACTCTTGATCACAGCCACATGAATTCAAAAATATCCAAACTAATTTGCCCAGAAAGAACACAGAAGGAAAATCCAGATGATAGAGAATTTTCAAATAATTTACATTGGAGAGGAGATGTTTTTATAAAGAAAATGTAGATAGTTGTTAGAACTGAGGCACATGCAAGCGGCGTAATAAATGCATATTGGTGCATGCTGATTAAATACACCACGCCACGTCTATAGCCATATGCACGCATGCATACTTTTGTTTTCCAATACAAAGGATTCATGAGGAATTTTAATATAAAGACTTAGTTTTCTAATAACTTTCTAATATGAGATTAAACTAAACATAATTAAGATAAATTGATTAACAAATGTAAATTTTATTTTATTTTTAAATTTTGAAACCTATTTTAATATAACATGGTCCAGATAGAGATCTGATTCATTTTTGAGCCCGTGCTCTAAGATGGTCTGAAAAAAACGGATGGACAGCGTGGATATACAACCAATACATCACGGTGGGCCCCACAATCAGGGATCCACCGAAGCCGCATCCAAGTTATATAACCGGCTGCACTGTCGGTGGCCCGTTCACACCCTAGATTGGAGAAATCCTAACCCTCCAATGGATTGTCAACCAATGGAAAGGTTAAAGAGAGAATGCACCAACCGTTCAAATTCATCCAAGAGAAACGGCGAAACATCATATAGATAGGATCTTTTGATATTGGGTTTTTTGTCGCATGGGCCCACCCACAGTGAGCCCTTTCATATCAACCGTTTAGGTTAACCCAAACGAATAGTGGGCCCCACTTATTCAAACTGAGTATCTTAACCGTACGGTGCAACCTCTCGGCCCCAGCGTTATATAACTCTTGCATTTCTGTCCATTGCCCAATAGAATAGCACTGAGGTTGGTTAGGATATTCCCATGATGTACCTTGCGGAATCTACACCATCCACTGTGGGCCTGGAACTTGGAAGGTATGATTGATGTACATTCATGCCACGTGTATGGTGGGTGAGACACCACCATCTACAGATGAACTATCAGCTTTAGCTTGTCTAAATGACAAAGTTCATATACGGGCCTCTTTTTCACAAGGTGCCATGACAGTGGCCCTTGTGCTTTTGTATTTTTCTTTCCAAAGGATTACATTATTTCAAAGTACTGAAATTTGCATCTCCACTCCTAAATTAGAATACCAAACGAGTTGTGCGATACTCCAGTTTCATATGACTCCTGATATTTGGGCACTCAAATCAAATAAACAAAATTGTGGAATTCATCATCGCAAAGTTCCATGTCCAAAATTAGATTGATTGTACAATCCTAACCTTTGATTGGTGGACACTTTTTTGCTGAAATAAGATTGTTGGATATTTTTTAATTTTTAACCATTGAGTATAAACGTCCACCAATCTGATAGTCAGATAATCAAATACGTGTAATTTTTAGTTCATCATACATCTAATGTAGGACAGATGGTTTAAACAGTTTGATTTGATTTAATTATTTTCCACGTTTGCAATTTTTAAGTAATTATAAGTGCCTGTGTATCATTAGGCAGACTCTACCAGAGTATTAAAGTTTTTCTCAATAGCAAATGACTAAAGGTGTCCGGATAACCTCTGATTGGTTCGTATAGGAGGTGGACCCCACTCATCAGAGAATGGGGAATTTTTCTCCTACCTTAATACTTATTCAGAGGGGTGTGTCGGCATACCGTCCAAACACGTGCGTTGATTTATAAAGTTATGATGCATATTACGTAAATAGAAAGTGTCCCTGTGGGCAAATCCGTCCGTACAAGTGGGGCCCATGGAGACCATGATCTAGGTTGTTGATCTCGTGCGCTCTACTGCCCATCGTGACTCCTTAAAAAATCTTCCAGATCCGACGTTCCAAAACCCTTCGATCCGTGTCCCGGAGATATACAGATAGGAGGAAAATACTGCTAACCGTTTAAAAGTTCTAAGATTTAATGGATAGAATCCACCAATCTTGAAGATTTTTTGGACGTCCCCCATCTGAAGTGGGCCTAATAATATCAAAGGTCTAGATCAACGAACTGTTGCGAAACTTGTAAGATATAGGGGCATTAGGACGCTACGCACATTCTAATGCATCAGGACCGTATAATTAATTGGGCAGAGCATGATGGATGATACGCAGGCGGCTGGTAGTGACTTAGGAACTGAATACGTGGCAGACGAAAAATATAAATTAAATTGTCCAAAAAATAGGTTAGGCTATCATCATCAGAAAACTACACTTATTTGATTATCTGACTATCAGATTGGTGGGCATTTATTGGACGGTTAAAAATAAAAATATACAATGGTTCAAGTGTCCATGAATCAGAGGTTAGGATTATTTAACTAATCTGATTTTTGGATTGTGAAATAGAGACGCTGGAATATACAATTTAGTCGATTTAATTTGAGTTAATGTAAGTTAGATGTACAATTCTTAGCGCCTGCATATCAAACTTCATACTCTGTCGGAGTATCAAATACCTAACCTTAGTTTTGAAGGAAAATTGTACGGTGCTGATGCATGACAACAAGGATAGCGTTCCGATGCATCCATTACGTACGAGTAGGCCACGTGGATTGTAGGCCGTTGATTTTATGGTCCTCATGATAGATGGAGTATGACCGTAAAGATTTCGAGATTGGATGACTCCATCCACTCGATATGACCCCTTTTTTTTCGACCGTCCTTGTGTCTGCTTCCGAATTTATAAGCCACCGATTCAACGCCTGAAATCGTTTATTCTCAGAGATGCTTTATCTTTCAACGGTTGGGATCCCCTAAAACATGGGCCCACATGTACAAACTGGACCATAATCACGTTGTGATGTACCAGGTCCCTCAAACTTCCTTTTAGTTTTAAGGTCCGGCCTACCAGCAAACACACCATGTGGGCCATGGTTTTCATGATCCGAACTGTTGAGTCAGTCTTGGCATGGGCGATGACTCGAATATCTTATTCATTGGATGATCCTAACCGTTCAAACAATGGCCTGCAAATAGACGATCATCCCACTATCATTTGCAAATACTCCCAAGATCTAAAGCGGGGGTAATTTGGGCAATTATGAGAGCAACCCCCCATCCATGATTAGGTCAGTCGGTTCTGATCACTTCAGTGTACTGCTCCACAAATCAACGGTCAGAAATCATCTCTTCGGCTTGATTTTATGACCGTGGCTTGTCCATTGTACTGACCAAAAGATGAACGGTTTGAATCACCTGGATTATCTCCACACGTGGCCCCCCAAGGCAATGCATGGCGGTTGACCGTGAAAGTTTGCAATGAAATTCAATTGTGCATCCAAACGCTACATAAAGTTTTGAAAAGAGATTTAATGAATCAATTTAAGTTGCTCATATGGCACCAATACCACTACCACGAGCTATTGTAGGGCCCACATAAACTTTGAATCAGATCCACCCCGTCCATTAGATGTGCCCTTCTATGTTAGCTCATTGGAACAAAAACCAGCCCTACAGAAACTCAGGAGACTCACACCACGGGAACGGTTGGGAGGGGACACCGAACCAGCATAAACTTCCCCATTGTTTGTGGGCTCTCTTGTTGTGTATATGTCATCTGATCCATTCATCTCACGCACCACACTAGTTCGGAGGGACCCACCAAAAATTAGACCATTGTAGATCACAGGTGGGCCCCACCACGTGATTTCATGGTCATGGAGAAAATACACAATTGTCCACATCCAATTTTCCCGCCCATCCATGTTGTGGACCGAACATCAGATCCACCGACCGTGTAGATTGCCAGACGATACTCCCACAACTACGGCAGCCTACGTATCAACAAAGTGTACATTTGTTAATCCCATTTAAGTTATAGAAAACCAACGGTTCTGCATAGATATCTCGGATGGAGATGTGGGCCAGTGGCAATCAAACAGTTAAGTAATCCATAACGTTGACACTAGAGTCACACTGTCGAGGCCATGCAATATAAAAATAAAAAATAAAAAATAATAAAAATAAAAATAAAAATAATTCTCCAAATTCCTACAGTTGCCTGCATGATAGCTTGTCATGCTGTCCCCTCTTCCAGCACAATGCATCCCTTGTTAAGGACATTTGTACCATACAAATAGTGGGCCCATCACATAGGTACTCAGCTCATCAGATGGGCCACACTGTTGGATTTGACAGATAATTGACATTCTAACTCATTATATAAGTGTGGCCCACCTAATAAGTAGATGGGCCTGATTTATTTATTTTTGAGACGGGTGACCTACCTGACAGGTCCTCTAGCTTGCCATTTGCATGGTACGGATGCCATTTTGACAGGAGAATTAAGACGGCACAACAAGTTATCAGGTATCATGCAGGCAGGTGCAGGTAGTTGGATTTCCTCCTCCAATTCACACAAAAGGACAGGTGAAATGGAAATTGAAGGGAAGATAAATAGAAAGTCCGTAACGCAATGAGTGAGAACTAGCTCTCTTGAGAATGATTAGGCGCATTTTCAAGATAAATCTTTAGTCTACGTCAGATATCTCTATTTATATTAAATGTAAACAAACAAGTCTTTGACATTTTTGTTACTACTGTTAATTTTGCATGACAGAAAATTTTAAATATTCAAAGGTTATAAGAAAAAATATTTAAATGAAGTCAATAATAGTCGTGGAAACTAAAATCACAGACATAAATAAAAATAAAAAAAAAATTAAAAATTAAAAAAAAAAAAAAAACTCAAGCCTTATTTGGCAAATGCTTAAAAATGAGTTCATCTCATTTTAGTTTAACTATGATCTATTAAAGATTTTGATTGCTGATATATAGTTATAGTTAATTCTGTGGATGTGATAGAGTATATCTCAACTTGTAATCTTGATAATCGTGGGTATTGTAGATATATATCATGTGCCTTAGGTAATTTAATTTAGTGTTAACTTAATCAAGCATAATATATATATATAGGTGATAACTATTTACCGAAAAGAGCTTTGTTCCACGGATCTTAGTACTAGAGGTGGGCATCAAGCCAAGTCGAGTCGAGGTGGGCCAAGCTTGGCTTGGCTTGGCTTGTCCCTCATGTACTCGAGTTCGAGCTCGAGCTGGAGCTTGGCCTCGAGCTCAACATTGAAGCTTGGCTTGTTCGCCAAAGTTGTCAAGTCGAGTTCGAGTCGAGCTAGTGGTTCGAGTCGAGTTGAGTTTACCTCGAGTCGAGCTCGAGCTTGTTGAGTGAGAAAGTAATGGATTCTGTTCTTGATCCTCCTCCATTAATAGAAAATTCAAAAATCTTAAGAGAATCAAAGAAAAAGCCGATGAAAAAACCAAACAAAGCTTCGAATCAGATAAGGAAACCTATAAGAATCGATCTGTTCTTAATCTTCTTCTACCAGCAGAAATCCAAGTAAAGAGCTCTAGCCAATCAGATCATTGGATTTCCTTGAAGCTCTAACAAATATGAGAAGAACCCATCTCGAATTTCTTGGGTTTCTCACCTAAGAAGTAGATCTCAAGATATTGAAATCATACTACTGTGGAGCTGAAATGAAAACTAGTGGTGGTGGATGGGGCGGGCATGCGGCTGGCAGTGGGCAGAGAAAGAGAAGAAATGGAAAGGGAAGGGGGTGCGTGCGGTCGGGTAGAGACTCTAGGGTTTGTTTTTTATTTTTTTATTTTTAAGTTTAAACTTAAAACTTATATTAATATTATATACATATATATATAATATAATATTTAATATATTTATTAATTAAGCCGAGTCGAGCTCTAGTTCGAGTCGAGTTGAGTTGAAATGCCCCCTGGTCGAACTTGGCTTGAACTCAACTCGAGCTTCAAATAATTAGCTTGGCTCGGCTCGAATCGGCCATTCAAGCCGAGTCAATTTGAGCTGACTCAAGCTGAGTTGAGCGAGCTTTTCGAGCTAGCTTGGCTCGTGAACAGTGTCACGTCCCAAACTCGGAAAACGGGCTCACAAAATTTTCGATCACCGAATCCGGTGCCAACAGCCTCCGTAGTGCCCCATTCTCGGATTCCAGCACTCTCATGCCAGATTCCGATCCTGGGATCCTACAAGGAGGATTTTCAGTAGGAATTTTTTTTTGTAATGGAGCATAACCATAAGCATAACCAAGTCACAAAACAACATCACCACATATCCACTAAATCAAAATCTTTAAGTACAATGCAGAAAGGGAAATACAGGGTGATCAAAAAGTTTCAAAATAAACTGATGCGCACTTCTGCCTCAGCGTTGCTGCTATCCAACGCTACCTGCACGCAACAGTCGTGCATAAGCTTACAAAAGCTTAGAGGGTGGTGTAAGTGTGTGTGCAAGGCCAGCGCCAAGTGTACAGTATCAGAGTAATGCGAAAATATGCGGTAAGTCCATGAATACTATCAGCTGTACCAAAGCTATATGATGCAAGACATGAATGCTATCGGCCATACCAAGGCCATGCAATGCGAGGCCTATGTAGCCAAATGTCATATGCGAGATGCGAAGCAAGCATGTCAGTCCTCATCAAGTACACATATCAGTACAGTTCCTCTCTGGATATCACCGGGGTCTAATACACTCCACACAGACTGCCTCCTCCCTAGCTGCACAGTCGAGCAAGTGGAATAGACCTCACTATCCGCCTGATCAGTAGTCTACCAATAACTACCTGGCTCGTCGAAAGCGGACTCATTTACGAGCTGGTCAAATTCAGCCTAGCTTATAGCCCCCTCACTCAGGCGGATAAGGCCACACCCCCTTCCAACCGACCACAACACAGTGGGAGACGCAGTCTACTGGTATTCGGCACTCGGGCGCTCATGTATCCACTCGGTCTAAACGTTAGAGCATCTCCTGGTACCAAAAAAGTTCTGGGACTTTCACCTAAGGACATCCTAAGTGCCCACAATGCTAGAGCCAATATTTTCGGTACCCGATACGACCATCCACGATGTGCCTGTGGAGGCCACGGCCCTGATGTCGCTAGGGCATGCAGTGATCAAGTCACACATATGCGGAATGCATGAGTCACATCGTCAAATCATGCAGTAAACCTGTGCGTACCACGCACTCATGTGGGGGCACTCCGTCTCATAAGGAGTCCCGTAAATGTCACAGCCCAACGGCTTATGGTATGATCAAACATTCCTCATATCAAGCACACATATGATGCGTATGGGCATGTATCATGGAGCTATACTAAGCATGTTATAAAGTGATGAATTATCCCTACAATGCAGATGGGCCTAGAAGGCCTACACACCACAAGTACGACCTATCAATGGGCCTTAGGGAGAGTCGTAATACGGACATTTAACCAACATTATACTTGCAATGTGGACGTCAAACAAACATTGCTCCCCAAGGCATGGCCTGCCACAAACCATGGAGAAATCACGCATTGCAATGGACCCTAAGGACAACCCATTGGCCTCGACTCGTGAGCCTTAGGTACATCAAAATGGGCCTAGTCACATGGGCTTTACATTCATCAAATGAGCCGCATTAATGGGCCTCACCAACAGGCCTTATGTACATTGCAATGGGCTATAACCCATGGGCCTTAGAATATATCAGAATGGGCCTAATCACATGGGCTTTATGTATCTCAAATGGGCCACACCAATTGGGCCCCATATGTATATCAAATGGGCCTCATAACACGGGCCTTATAAATGCCAAGGTGGGCCTTAAAAATGGCCACAAATACATACATACATATATATATATATATATATATATATATATATATATATATATATGTATATATATAAATCATGCCAAAGGATCAACCGATCCTCACTTCAAATAATAGTGGTAGGACCCACTTGAACCACATATCTGACTCATTCTTTAGCTCATGCCTTAAAATGAGCTTGCAAAATGGATCGACGGTTGGGGTGCAACATAAGCATCATGGCGGGGTCCACTGTCCAGACAGCGGACAGTGTGGATAAACACATAAGTCACGGTGTGCCCCACCGTCTGCTGGACGGTGGAAATGAAACACTTACATCACGTTGGGCTCCATCGTCCACTAGACGGTGGGAGTAAACCCATAAATCAGTGTGGGTCCCACATGGGGCCCACCATAATATTTATTTTCCATCCAAACCGTTGATAAGGTCGCATGGACCTGGATGAAGGGTAAAAACAAATTTCAGATTGATCCGAAACTTCTGTGGCCCAGAAAGAGTTTTCAAAGGCAAACGTTCAATCCCATTGTTTCCCATGATGTGGGCCACCTGAGTCTTGGATGAGGCTGAAATTTGGAGGGTGGCCCGCTGCCCTAAGGGCCCACCATATGAACGGCTTGGATGACAGATAAGCATCAAGGTGGGGCCCACGGCTGGAGCCGTGGATCCCTGCTGGCCGTCCATCAAACGCAGCAGCGTGCTGTTGCTGTGTCAGTGGCAGCAGACGCTGCCCCTTCTTTCCTTTTTAAAAAAAAAAAAACCGTATTTCTATGGTTTTTCATGTGTAGGGCCCGCTTCAAGGTAATCCACTCTAACCATTAGATTTCATAGTCCATAACAAGTTTATCAAGCCCAATATTGGGCCTGTTTCAGCGTGTAGAAAAATCCAGGGAACTTTAAACGGTGGAGATCACTGTTTGCTAAGCAATGGCCCGCCAGAATCTCAGATTGACCTCATTTTTCGGCTCAACGCCTAAAATGAGATGGTTAATAGGATGGACGGCGTGGATTGAATCCATTCATCAAGGTGGTGCCTAAACAAGTGGGCCACCAAAAAGGCTTGTTAACCAAGCTGATATTTGTGTTTCACGTCCAGCGTCCAGGGACGCTGGACGTTTCTGGCGCATAGAATGTTATAGGGTGGGCCCTGCCCCGGTGGGCCACCACATGGCTAGGTGATGTGGAGCAACACATAGAAAGTGGGCCTCACCTACAAATGACTCGGATCTAATACATGCTTCATGGCGGGGTCCATCCAAGTGGGCCATACAGCCATATCATCACACACAAAGATAACTAAATAAAAAGAGAGGGAGAGAGAGAAAAAGTGGGACACACGTGTGATGGAGGGACCCCGACACTATGGGCCCTCCTTGCATTCAAACATACATCAAGTGGGTCCCATTACATATGGGCCCAACAAATTAAAAATCAATAGTGGAGATCCTTTCTCCACCAAAATAGAAGGTCTAGATGACCCTATTCATACAAGAAAATAAACATCATGATGGGGTCCATGGAGAATGGCCCCGTCATGGAATGATCTTAAGTATCAAGGTGGGCCATTAGCCACATCAAGGGTCCAAAGTGAGATCCATACCATTGATCGGTAGGCCTCACTTGGCCCATCATAAGAACATGAAAATCTAGCATATAGAAGCACCCACCATTGATCTTCTCGGTCCGTTGAAATGCCGGCCTCCTTAAGCTTCACTTTGATGGTGGAAGATGAGAAGTGAAAGGCTAGGATGGAGGATTTGGGATGGGAAAGTGGGACACACACATGCACTCTCTCACATGGAAAAGAGCTTGGACGTGAGCTCTCTTGTTGCTTGGGATAGAGTTGAGAAAATGAGAGAGAGAGAGAAGGAGAGATGGGATGTAAAGAGAGAGAGTGATGGATGTGAGTGATGGGTGAGGTGATGTGTACTTGACTAGCATGGGTGTGTAAGAGAGAGGGTGAGAAAGGGTTGACTTTGGAGAGAGAAAGCATGGGTTGCTTTGTACTTGACATGAGGTGATGGATGGGATTAATTGATGGGATTGATTTGACATATTGTAGAGATTCTCTTGGGATTGCAAACGCGCGGCGTTTTCTTCGAAATAAACACCGGCTCACATCTTCCTACCAGGGTATCGGATCGGTGCGAGAGACGCGGCGTCCGAACCGCGGCGACGGTGCGGTCGCAATGGTACAAGTCTTGATTTAAGCCGACTTAAATCTACAGCATAAGGCTTAGGGTCGATCGCAACATCGATTATATGTCACAGGTTCCCGAAATTCGATAGGAAGGATCGCGGGATTCGAGGGAACAGTACGGACTAGGATATGGGTCTTACAAACAGCCCTACTTAGTACCCCTGATGAGCCATAACCAGCACATATGCTTAAAATACATACCTAGCATCATTAATGAAAATGTATGGTCATCCTATTAGAAATGATTGACTTGGCATTGGTTATACCTTTTGCTCTTACGATATATAAGAGTGTGAGTGTGACATAGACATAAGATCTTACTATGGATCTTTGGACACTTACATTGGTAGATCAAAGATCAAGTGGATAGTTTGGGAGCCTGTTAGCCTAGAGCATTGTGATTGTGTAATCAAAGTCATGATCGTGTGCATAAGTTTATGATCGATCCTTAGATTTCAGGATTTATAAGGGTTTTGGATCTTAACTCTGCGGCTTAGGTTTACTTTGTGAGGTTTTTTAGAGGCCACTGACAGTGGGTGATGCTAGGTATGTCTATTAAGATTAATTTATTATTGCATAGGCTAAAAAAGGTCAAATAGGTTTACTATAAGACTTGTTTAGGGCTAGATACGATTAGATCAAAGAATCATCAAGTGATTTTACCATCAGGGCCAATACTTAGAAGGTTTCAATTGGCTTTAAAAATAGTTTTCAACTGTTAAAGTTTTGTTTTAACCATTAAAATTGTTCTAATCGCACTTGATGATGATCTAATGGCCCTGATCTAATGGTCCATTACGTGATCAGTATCGGATCTAAAATTATGATAGATGATTAAAAAAAATTTGTAAAAGAATAGATCATAAGTATACACACGTGTAAGGTGAATTAATGAACTTCCTTCATAGTGGGGTATACCGAAGTCTATATGGTGGCAGAGCATTGTATTATATGCAACCCAAAAACCCTAAGTACCTGTTTGGAAGACACGATTAAATGGTATAAAATTGCATTTTGTGGAATTAACATATTTATTACACAATGATTATATGTTTGAAAATACCAAGGTATTTTGTATTAAGTAAAACCTATATTTGGTGGACCGTGTAATTGTAATTAATGAATCAAATTTCACAACTGATGCCCATCACATGCATATATATGTAATTTGATTTTCATGTGTAAATGGTGCATATGGATGGACAACATGGATAAAACACATGCATCGATGTGGGAGCCATAGATGTAGTGGAATTAAAAATCCAACCATATCTCCTACGTAGACTTAATGTTATGATACTTGGATTAATCCAATTCTTCCTATTGTTTCCAAATACCGGATGAAATTTGCATTGGACTAAATGCAATTCAATATCACCTAATCCCATCTTTTAAACAAACCTTAAACTGGATGCATTGGACTAAATTTGCATTGGACTAAATGCAATTCAATATCACCTAATCCCATCCAAATACCGGATGAAATTTACACTTGATTTTCATGTGTAAATGGTGCATATGGATGGACAACATGGATAAAACACATGCATCGATGTGGGAGCCATAGATGTAGTGGAATTAAAAATCCAACCATATCTCCTACGTAGACTTAATGTTATGATACTTGAATTAATCCAATCCTTCCTATTGTTTCCAAATACCGGATGAAATTTGCATTGGACTAAATGCAATTCAATATCACCTAATCCCATCTTTTAAACAAACCTTAAACCCTCCTCTGTATGTCGATGAACCTAAAAGAGAGAGAGAGAGAGAGAGAGAGAGAGAGAGCTTGGACGTTTCTCCCCTTAGACATCCCCACTTTGTGTGTGTAAAGTGGGAATTTTCACTTCTCATCTTCATCCTCCATTCTCCATCTTCTTTTTGTGGTCCACCTGGAGTGGACAATCTACGTCATCCTTGGCCCCTACTAGAGAATCTGACATGCTCTCTTTTAGGATCCTAACATATGTGATAAATTGGGGAAGCATCTCATAAGTTTGATGATTGACATCAATAAATTTTACAAATGGAAAGTGATCGTGCGATTGAACCTGCAAAGGTATAATCTAAACCATTCATTAGTTTATATATATTTCTAGAAATTTGATATTCATGATACGTGGGCAATTTCGGGAGTTTGATCCTTCGAAAAAATTATGTATATTTGTTACATTTACAAATAATAGAGTCAATAGGGTGAAAGCATAGCGACACCAAGTTAGGCCCAACTGTGAAGACTGTCTATCTTGACACCAAATATAAGATAACCACTTATAATAGTATAGGTCTGTCCATGTACATATATGTTCATAGCCAAGGCATTGAGATCCATAGATTACAACTCTCCCCAACCACACAAGCTAACGTTTCCAATCTCAAAGTGTTTTAAGATCAATAAATCTATAATAATAAAAACATGTTTTACACACAATAACTAGGCCCATTAATGAATGATCATATAAAATAAGTCAAGGAAATATATCATTAATTTTTAATAGCACTACCACAACATAGGTAGTGTGATTAACGCGTCCACATATGGGCTTGTAGCATATGTAACAGGACTCATCCACGATAGATAGTGCAAATAACATATGTGCACAATAATCCAAACTATCAAAATCATGAGCCGTATTGTAAACAACATAACCCAAAATCATATGGATCCGATGATTTCAACCATCCCATTTTGCCTATCAAGTATGGATGAATGACCATTTTTTTAATATAAATTTGATAACCAACAATAGGATAAGATCATCCTATCATGTTGTTTTCGAGCTATGCTACATCCCTCATGAGGCCCATGATTTTGACAATTTGGATGATCTAAATGCATTTATGCCATATAAATTATGAGAAAGTTATTGAAATTGGCAATTAAGATTATCCAGCTTGGGACAATTCAGAGCATGGTCCATCAATTAGTACTTCTATCAAACCGTGTCAATGCACCAGCCCCACAATAAAGTTAGTCTACTGGTCCAATTCTCTAGGCTTTTAGCGCATTCATAATACATAAGGTGTATTATGTGTGAGACACCATGCTGCGACTTAAACATGGAATAAATACATAACGTGTTCGTACCGTCAATCATGAAAATTGGGTACATGAATCCGTTAACAATCTACATCAAGTATCAATATGATGGGTACATAGTTGTTTATGATACCATTAATGCAGGCATTTTGTAGAATATCAGATCATCTTATACATCACATTAAAAGTATTTAAAGAACTAATTGTATATTATAGCAATATCTGAACATAATATTAGAATGCTCATAGGTAAAATCATATTTGAATGGGCAGTCATATTTTAGGATGGTTAAATTCTTAAATCTTCCACACCTTCCACACTTCTAGATAATTGAGATGGGACTGTTAGTTTTCCCTATTTCATGTAGGTGAGGAGACCAACACTCTATTATATAACTCTTAAATCTGTTTGTAACAAGATCTGTCGATGACATCGACATACCACTTAATTTCATCAAGTAGACGTCAATGCCATCAACGGATGCTCGATCCCATCTAGAAATTTTTAAAAATCCTTGTTCATTGCTGGACAATTTGAAGGTTGCTACTTAATGTCATCGAAGGCTCTTCAATGTCATCAATTGGTTTTTGATGGCTGTCGATGCCATCGAAAGTACCATCAAAAGTGTGCATAGAATTGCAAGAGTGCATGATTTGTTTCCTATTTCGATTACGGTAGAATATATATTAGGTGTAATCAAGATTAGGGTTCTCTAAACGTGCTTTAAAGGTTTGAGAGGGATTTTAAAAGAAAAAAGGGCTTGGGCTTTTCCTTCTTGAGGGCTTTGATTGGTAAGGTTTTCATCACTTGTAACTTCGTTTTCATAGTGCATTATCACTTTGTGCAGTGGTTTTTTCCCACAAGAATTTTTTCACGTAAATTTGGATTGTTCTCTAGTTGGATTTATTTGTGTGGTTGTGATTATCTTATTTGATCCCTCTCTGTGTGCTTCTGTGAGTCTCAACAAGTGGTATCAGAGATAACATTAAGAAACATGAATTTGAATACTAGTTATCTATAGCATCTAATATGAAATTCGAAGTAAAGAAATATTCCAAGAAAAATAACTTTAAACTATGGAATATGAAGGTGAATGACCTTTTAGTTCAACAAAGATTGAAAGACACACTTTTTGAAAAGTTACCGAAAACTATGAAAGAAAAAGAGTGAAATAAGTTAGATGAAAAGGCCAATATCTCAATCCAATTATGTCTAACAGATGAGGTTATCTATAATGTTATGAAAGAGAATACTATAGTGGATACATGGGCAAAGTTAGAGAACATCTATGTGAAAAAGTCTCTTGAGAATCGTTTATATCTGAAGTTATAGTTGTTTCATCTAAAGAAGACTAAGGGGGCTGACGTTGAGACCTACATCAGTGACTTCAATAAGCTCGTCTACAAGTTGTTAGATGTGGATGAAGTGATGAAGGATGAAGATTAACCATGTATTCTGTTGAATTCTCTTTCAGCATTGTATGAGTCATTCAAAAACTATTTGTGCACCAGTAAGATGATCATTAGCATTAATACCATTTTCTCAACTCTTCATTCGAAGGCGATGAGAAAGAAAAGCGGTGATGTATGTGCTTTTACAGATGTACTGGTTATGAGGGGGAGGAATTCAAAGTGAGATAGTAGATCTTCGCGATCGAGATCCAAATCCAATGGAAAGGGCAAAGGAAAATTGAAGTACTGGAATTGTGATATGTCATGGTACATAAAAAGAGATTGTAAGAATCCTAAGTCAACGAATGAGAAATCAGAGAGACTAATATTGTGGAATCTAGTGAGGTTATGAGTGGTAGTGATGTGTTGAACGTAATAAAATTTAAATATTTCAATGATGAATGGATTTTAGATACGAGGGTTTCGTATGACATGACTACTTATAGGAGTTAGTACACTAGTTACAGCGAATGTAATGGTGGCCAAGTGTTTTGGGCAATGACAATACCTGTAACGTAGTTAATGTTGGATTTATGTGCATCAAGATGTTTGATGGCATGGAGTGTATCTTGACTAATGTGACACATGTTATTGATTTGAGAAAGAGTTTAATATCTCTATATGCATTCGAGGAATTTTGGTGCAAATTCACTGGGTTCGATTATGTCCTTAAGGTTTCAAAGCGTTATCAAGCATAAACGAATGATAACATTTACAGGTTGATCAGAAGCACTTCATCGGGTGGAGCTGCAGTAGCTATAACAGATTCCACGTCTACATGTATGTAACATGTGCACCTAGGCCACATGAGCGAGTGGGGCATAAAGGTACTTTCAGACCGTTATTTGATACCAATTTTTAAAAGCATTGATTTTAGTATATGCGAGCATTGTATATATGGTAAACAGTCAAGGTTATCTTTTAAGTCTAGGAAACATGTATATAAAGGGGTTCTAAATTATGTGCGTTCTAATGAATGGGGGTCGTCATGGTTTGTTACGTTTATTGATAACTATTCTAAAATGGTGTGGGTTTATTTTATGAAAAGTAAATCCGATGTTTTAACTAACTTCAAACAATGAAAGGCAATGATGAAAATACAGTCATAACGAAATGCGAAAGTGTTGAAGATAAATAACGGTGGAGAATTCACTTTTATGGAATTTAATCAGTTTTATAAAGATGAATGGATCGTGAGGCACAACACAGTGCGCCACACACTAGAGCAAAATAGTGTAGCTGAGCGGATGAATTAGACTTTCTTGGAGATGGCTCGATGTATAATGAGAAATGATGTGTTGGGTAAAGAAATGTGGACTCAGGCCGTTAAAATAGTTTACTACTTAGTGAATCGGTCCCCTTCTACGGATATTAATTGTAAAATTTCAAAGGAAGTGTGGAGTGATTAGCAAGTAGATTACTCAGGGCTGTGAGTATTTAATTGCAATGCTTACTCTCACATACCGTCAGTTGAGAGAAATAAGCTGGATCAAAGGGCTAAAAAGTACATATGTGTCGGTTATGGTGGCGGTGTGAAGGGTTACAGGCTATATGATTGGGTCACACTGAAGGTCATCCTTAGTCGTTATGTCAAATTCAACGAATGATTCTCATACCATAAGAATGAGCACAAGGAAGAAGAAAAGTCGATCGTGAACGTTTAGATTAACAAAAATGGTACATAGGTTGATATTAAGATGCAGACAGAGGTAAAGGAGCATGTGGAGCAGTCACCTTTCAGAAGGAATGTGCGAAGGGATTGTAAGTTACTGACGAGATACATGGATGACTCGAATGTTGTACTTGTCCTCATCACGGATAAGGGAGATTTGTATATTTTTTAGGAGGCTCTTAACGACGTAGATGTCGAAAAGTAGAAAGCAACGATGCATGACGAGATGGAATCCCTATATAAGAATGAGACATGGGAGTTAGTGGAGCTTCCTGTCGACCGTAAAGTGATTGGGAGCAAGTGGATTTTCAATAATAAACAGGAAAGGTACAAGGCAAGGTTGGTAATGAAGAGATATGCTCACAGAGAAAGTATTGACGTTATTGAGATCTTCGCGCCTATAATGAAGCAAGTATTGATCATAACTTTCATACATGTATGGAAAATACCAAAAGATATCGCAGATCCACTGTAATTTGAGTCATAACAAACCATTAAAAAGTAAAAGCATTCCATATAATCAAACTAGAATCAAAATCAGTTCATGAAACAAAAGGCATAAACAAAAAGTCTCTCATCACGCTACAAGCTTCACTTCTTAGTCTTAGCTAAGATGCTTAGCCCATCATAGATATGATGAGGCTAGGAAAAACATCAAAGCTAAAAGAAAATCAAAAGGAAAAGGAGAAGGAAAAAAGAAAAACTCTCATTGCCAGCCCGCTCTCCGCCTCCATGGCTGCTCACGTCCAAAGATGATGCCTCTTTCTTGCGTTTTTCCTTTTCTTTTATAATGGTTGGGAAGGTGGCTGGGTCTATTGTAATCCTTGAACTGACCCTGTTTACGTAGAGGAAGATTTTGGAATCTTTCTTACATAGGTCCCTTCTTACGTGAAACAGGGAATCGGTGTGGGCACTGGATCGATTTTTGTGGTGTGATCCAACCCGGCCATTAGTTTTATCTTATCAATTTAGGGCATGGGCTCAAATTTGGATTGGATTCGTTAATCAAGTGGCCCACACATGGAGTAGGAAGGTGGGGTGAAACCCATCGTTTCATCAGGTTCTATCACCCGCTGTTGCAACGTGCGGGTGAATGCTGCTTTGGCTAGTTGTTTTAAATTATGTGGGGTCCACTATGGTGTTCTCTCGAAAAATCTGCTCCCTTCACCGTTTTCATCACGTCATATAGCCCATGGTCCCAAGTTTAAAGTAGATTTGACTTCAGGGTGGGCCACATGGTAAGTTGTTGTGGGGACAATATTCACTATTAAAAACACAATCTGCTTCACGTCTGCTTGTTGTCATGCATGGCACATTTATTTATAAATTTGCCCTTCTCTTTTGTCATAGCTTCTGTCGTTCGTATCTCCTGACTACACCATGCAAATGAAACAAAATTTCACCAGTACTTGTTATTTTTCATGCTCTTTCTAACGCCTAAGTTTGAGCCTTGATCGTGTATGGATTACCAAAATGCTCTTTAATGGCTAGTACCCTCTGATCTCTCCATTGGGCCACTTCCACACGGATCCAATGGCTGAAAATTGACATGTACGGTTAATTTATGGTCCTCAGGCCAGATATAAAGTTTCGAGTAGAACGGATGGTAGGAACCCTGTGATCTTGCATTCTAGACGACTTTGAGACCCGTTTAAACCTAATCACTTGATTTTTTCAGATCTTTGGTGTGTAAATTCTTCGATCTCGGTCTCCTGGGTTCTGTCCCTTGCCTTGGTGATTTATGAGTGTTAAATCCATGTTTTTAGCACCCGTTTTCAGTCCAGGGTCCTAAAGTCACCTTGTAACACAAACACGATTAAAATAAGCCGTTAAACAGTATCAAGTTCGTAAAATCAGGTAATAATTAGGGTCTAATATGCAATATTTGACCCTCAACACAATCCCCAACCAGCATTTTGGTAGTCCCGAGCAAAGTATGCGAAAAATAATTTAAGAAGTACAAGACAATTTCTATAAACCCGAGTGAATTTTGAAAAACAATCCAGATACGAGAATTCTAATATTCATGAATGTTGGGTATTACTTTATCCTAGACTCAAGCGCACGGTAAACTTCATAGTCAAGTTCAGAGTATTAATCCATCGATTAGAATAATTCTAAACATTGAGTTCTATGGGTGTATAGTGCAACCTCGGCTTATCACAATTAAAGATCCAATCGTTAATTTTCATGATAACATTGATGATCAAAAGAGCATTCAGGATAACTATAACCTAAACCAAAACTTGCCTTACAATTCAGTCTTTTTATTCTTCCAGCTTTTGATTTTTCCATCGATAGCTTCATGCTGTGTCAACCTTTCTAAAGATCTTTAATAGGTAGTTGTTTTCGAATACAATTTTTTTTTAGCTGGGTATTCTCTCTCTCTCTCTATCTATCTCTCTCTTTAAACATGATGGATGTTCACTCCCCAAGTATAGGGTTGTGATGTAGTAATAAACTCGGTGAGACCGAGGTCGAATCCCAAGGGACTGAAACCTGTGCGTAATCTGAAACTCACTAGAACTAGAACTAGATTAAGATGAAATGTAAATCGAATGATTTTGAGGGAATAATGGTGAACTATTAATGTAAAACTTAAGAAATTTAGGGGTAGAAAACTAGGGATTCAGAGGAAGGAAACTAGGGATTCAGAGGATCCACTTGTAGAGGTCAGGGAGATCTTATGCCTGCATCAAGAATCATGGAAATTAAACTGAACTTACTTGATCTAGTTTTCACGAGATGAAAGGTATATGAATTAGAATGGATTCCATCACCAAACCATGCCCAGGAGACAAAGCAAACAACAGAATTAAAATAATTACCAACCAATCAACAATGCATGAAGGTTAGGAAGGATACTGTCATCCGACCATGCCCATGAGACGATGGTGAACAACAGGGCTTCCTGACGTCATAAATATCAAAAGGAGGGAGAAATACTCAAAGCCATCGCAGATCTATTGTAATTTCAGTCACAACAAACCATTAAAAAAACTGAAAGTATCCCTTTTAATTGAACAAAAATTAACATCAGTCAGTCTAAACAAGAGGCACAAGCAAAGTCTCTCCCATCAGACTACAAGCTTCACCTCTTAGCCCTAGCTAAGAGGTTCAGCCAGACATGGATGGTTAGATCTCTTAAAAATAAAATAAACAAATTAAAATAAAAATAATAGGAAAAAGAAAAAGAAACAAACTCTCTATCCCCTGTCTCTCTCACATTCGCAGCCATAAATCCCTGCCAAATTCCCCCTACTGCGCCTCTCTCTCCCTCTTTATAGGCAGCAAAGACCGGCTGGAGTGCCCGAGGCAGTAGCTGGAGTTTTCGCACTCTATGCGGAAGTTCAGACGCGCGATCTCAGTTTTTCGCAACAAAACAGCCTCCGTTTGATTTGATTTTGCAGCGTCAAATCAACATATTTGTTAATTCTAACACCTTGGCTAAGGCTATGGCCATCTGTTGAAGCATGTGGATGGTCTGGATCATCAATCCGACGGTGATCAGAAGAACACAGGGGCCCACAGCGTCCGAATTTTATGGACTGTGAAACAGAGCCAGCGCTTCTTGCGTTGGCTGTCGGTGGGACCCACTTATCGGCTTCGAATGATAAATCACTTCGTTCATTGTAATCCTCTCAAAAAATCAGTAAGAAACAGATGGTTTCAGATTGGATTCGGTGTGGCACGCAAGATCTTCTGTGTTACCGTCGATCGTCCATTTGAACGGTTGAATTCTGATACACGTTGTCTCTCAAAATTCTGTCAACTAGACTTCCGTAAGAGGGCCTGTTAGATTCTAATAAACGGTCCAGATCATACATTTGGGGAGCGAGTGGGGCCCATTGCTGAAAAACGGACAGATAACGTCTGTCCGCTGTTGCTGCGGAAGAAGAAGACGGGTCAGCCCGTCTTTGACCGGGCCGACCGTCCGATGCACGGCCGGTGCATGTACACTATGTACACGCACTGTACATGTAGGGTCCACTGTGATGTTCGTGAGACATCTACTCCGTCCATTTGTTGTATCACTCCATTTAAGGCGTTGAGAACAAAATTGAAGCATTTTCAGATACCAAGCGGGCCCCAAATCACTGATTTATGGGCTGATCTGTCCATTGGGCCACTTTCAGAGGGATCCAATGGCTGAAATTTGACGTGTACGGTTAGTTCATGATCATCAGGCCATATATAAAGTTTGGAGCCGATCAGATGGTGGGAACCCTGTGATCTTGTATTATGGACGTCTTTCAGGCCTGTTTGAAGTGAGTGGCTGGAATTTCTCTGATCTCCGGCGTGTAAATCCTCTATCTTGGTCCCATGGAGTCCCGTCCAATGCCTTGGTGATGTTTGAGCATTAAATCCATGCCTTTAGCATCCTTTTCAATCCACGCTCGTCAATTCTCCTTGCATTACAAATATGGTTAAAATAGCCCGTTAAAACATTATCATGTTAGTAATTCAGGTAACAACTGGGGTCTAATATGCAATATTTGACCCTCAACACAACCCCCAACCAGCATTTTGCTAGTCCCAAGCAAAACATGTGAAAAATAAGTTTAAGAATTATGAGACAATTCTTGTGAAACCGAGTGATATTTTGAAAAACGATTCAGATACAAAAAATCTAAGATTCATGAATGTTGGGCATTACCATCTCCTGGACTCGAGCGCACAATAACTTCATAGTCGAGTTCAAAGTATTAATCCATCAATCAGAACAATTCTAAACATTAAGTTCCATGGGTGTATAGTCTAATCTCGACTTATCATCATTAAAATTCACTTCTCTATTTCAGGATATCATTGGTAACTAACAAGAGAATTCATGATAACCAAAACTTGCCTCACAGATCATCTTTCATTCCTCCAGCTTTTGATTTTTCCATTAAAAGTAACGCCAAGAAGGGGAATCAAATCCTCACCTATAAGGAGCAAACCTATAGTGAAGATTGTATACCCAGCCCTATTCACATATCATCCTTGGGGAATTAAATCTACACCTATAGGGAGAAAACTTATGGTGAAGATTATTCGCCCAACCCTTTCCAATTGTGTGTTTTTTTTTTTCAATTGATCATGACGGGCAAAGTTTTCAGGATGGTTCCTTACATGCTTAATGATTACCAAATTAACCCTTTCATATCAAACTGAAACCTTTATGTGAAAGCAAGATGTGTCTTGTGAAATCATGACTCAATCAATGTTTAAAACCTCTAATCATAGATTAACAATTCAAACTTAACTGTGAAATCTAAAAGATACTGAATCCAAGAGTCATAAATTACCAACATCACGTATCTCGAAATTCCAAGTGCCCTAGATGGCCGTCAAAATCAATTCGAATTCACAAGAAATTCTAAAAAAAATAAAAAATTTTAAATTTTTTTTTTTTTGCTCAAGACCAAGAAAACACTGATTAGGAAACCTAATCTCCCACCCCCAACCTAAAATCTACATTGTCCTCAATGTAAAAGAAATAAGCATGCAATGCACATGGGACAACGAAAATATAAGAGGAGTGATAGAAAAATAGTACCTGGACGAAAGAATCAAGAGGCTTTCCAAAGATATCTACGTAAGAGCAGGTCATCACAAGAGAGAAACCAACAGAAGTAAAAAATAAAATCCTACCTACACCACTTTCGCAGGTGCTCTCGATTGCATTTAGCGTATGCAACAAGCCTTTAAACCCTTAGGTTGCCCCTAGTGGACGAGTTGTAGTCTCGTGAGGGTTTGCAGCAATGTTACCCACAAACATTGAACTAACTAACTAGGAAAATGAAACAGAATGAAAAGCTGGGTTGGCTCCCAGGAGCGCTAAGTTTACCGTCTATCCTAAAACAATATAAAGAAAACTATCCTAGTCCTATGAAAATAAGAAACCTACCTATACCTCCATCAGACTAGGAGATCAATCCTGGTAAACAGGATCAGTCAGAGGTATGGACATGTCCTCTGAATCAAATTTCTCGACAAATGGCTTTAAGCGATGTCCATTTACTTTAAACTCCTTGCCATTGTCAGGATCTCTTATCTCAACGGCCCCATGAGGATACGCAGTGACCACAATGTAAGGGCCAGTCCAACGAGATCGAAGCTTACCTGGAAAGAGATGTAATCGAGAATTATACAAAAGGACTTTCTGACCAGGTGTGAATGATTTCTGTAGAATACGTTGGTCATGAAACGCCTTCATTCTGTCTTTGTAAATTCTCAAGTTCTCGTACGCATCGTTCCGGATTTCTTCAAGTTTATTTAATTGAAGTTTACGTAGCGAGCCAGCGTTGTCCAGATTGAAATTCAGATTTTTGATCGCCCAGTATGCTTTATGTTCCAACTCCACAGGCAAGTGACAAGCTTTTCCATAGACAAGTCTAAAGGGAGACGTTCCAATAGGGGTTTTAAAAGCAGTACGGTATGCCCATAAGGCATCGGTCAATTGGATTGACCAATCCTTACGATCAGGGTTAACCGTTTTCTCTAGGATATGTTTAATCTCCTTATTGGAAATCTCAGCTTGTCCACTTGTCTGTGGATGGTATGGGGTGCTCACCTTATGAGAGATACCGTATTTCTTCATTAAGCTCTCGAATGGTCTATTACAAAAGTGTGAGCCCCCATCACTAATGATGGCTCGAGGCGTCCTGAACCGCGAAAGGATGTTTTCTTTTAAGAATTTAATGACCGTGCGATGGTCATTATTTCGGCACGAAATTGCTTCGACCCATTTAGTGACATAATCTACTACGAGCAAAATATATAAATTTTCAAATGATTAGGGGAATGGTCCCATGAAATCAATGCCCCAGCAGTCAAATGCTTCTATGATAAGGATGGGATTCAAAGGCATCATATTTTGACGGGATAATGCTCCCAATTTCTGACAATGCTCACAAGCCCTGCAAAACTCATGAGTGTCCCTAAACATAGTGGGCCAATAAAAGCCACACTGTAAAATCTTGGCCGTGGTCTTTTTAGCAGAAAAGTGACCACCACAGGCCTGTGAGTGACAGAAGGAGATGACACTTTGATGCTCATCGTCTGGCACACATCTCCTTAGGATCTGGTCTGGGCAATATTTAAACAAATATAGATCGTCCCAGAAAAAGTTACGCACCTTGGTAAAGAATTTCTTCTTATCTTGTGCAATCCAATGCGTCGGTATGGAACCTGTGTCAAGATAATTGGCAATATCAGCGAACCAAGGCGAATGAGAGACTCTGAACAGTTGTTCATCAGGGAACATATCATTGATATGGGTCGCCTCAAGGGAATCAGAGGTATCAAGGCGAGAAAGGTGATCGGCCACTACGTTCTCTACTCCCTTTTTATCTTTAATTTCCAAATCAGATTCTTGGAGTAGAAGGATCCATCTTATCAAACGGGGCTTAGAATCATTCTTAGAAAGAAGATACTTAAGTGCCGCATGATCTGTGTAGATAATGATCTTGGATCCGATCAGGTAGGACCTAAATTTATCCAAAGCGAACACTACGGCTAGGAGTTCCTTTTCCGTAGTCGAGTACTTCACTTGGGCAGAATTTAAAGTTCTACTTGCGTAATGAATGACATAGGGCCTCTTATCTTTTCTCTGGCCTAGAACCGCCCCAAGAGCATAATCAGAAGCGTCGCACATAAGCTCAAAAGGAAGGCTCCAATCGGGTGGCTACATGATGGGTGCAGTGGTTAACATGCCCTTAAGCTTGGTAAAAGCTTCCTGGCATTGCTCAGTCCACTCGTATGGTGCATCCTTTTGCAGAAGATTACATAAGGGACGAGAGAGGAGACTAAAGTCCTTTATGAATCGTCTGTAAAACCCTGCATGTCCTAAGAAGGACCGCACGTCTCTAATGCTCTTGGGTGGAGGTAGGTTAGAGATAAGATCGATTTTTGCCTTATCCACCTCGATTCCTTTGGACGAGATAATATGTCCAAGGACAATTCCCTTATGAACCATGAAATGGCACTTCTCCCAATTAAGTACCAAGTTCTTTTCTTCACATCTTTTCAGCACACATTTAAGATTCTCTAAGCACTCGCTGAAAGATGAACCGAAAATAGAAAAATCGTCCATGAAGATCTCTAGATATTTCCCCACCATGTCAGAAAAGATACTGATCATACGTCGCTGAAAGGTGGCAAGGGCATTACATAATCCGAATGGCATCATTCTGTAAGCAAAGGTGCCGTAGGGACATGTAAATGTGGTCTTTTCCTGGTCCTCAGGGGTGATTTCAATCTGATTGTAGCCTGAATACCCGTCAAGGAAACAATAATAGGAATGACCAGCTAGCCTTTTCAAGATTTGATCAATGAAGGGCAAAGGAAAGTGGTCCTTCCTCGTGACGGTATTCAGCTTCCTATAGTCAATGCACATTCTCCAACCAATAGTAACTCTAGTTGGCACGAGTTCATTATTGGCATTGGCTACAATGGTGATCCCGAACTTCTTAGGAACTACCTGAGTTGGACTCACCCATTGACTATCGGATATGGGGTATATGATACCCACATCCAATAATTTAAGAACCTCGGCCTTAACCACTTCCCTCATGTTCGGATTTAGTCTACGTTGTGATTGCCGAGCGGTCTTATCATTATCTGAAAAGGCCAAGCTATATGTCCTAGAGGGGGGGTGAATAGGACAATGCCAAATAAAAACTTATAACAGCGGAATAATAAAGAAAATGATAGCCAAATTAAATAACAATGCAGGAAAGTAAAACAACCTCAAAATTCAGATCTTGAGAGGTTGATACAAACGTTATTCTAAGGACAACCTTACACCAAAAACAGAGTTTATGGTAGGACAACCTTATTTCTAGAAAGGTCTTTGTATCAAGTCTCAAATCGAAGAGGAATACAGAATTAAATATAAACTGAAATGAAATAACTTGTAATTAAAAATGTATTGTTCTAGGGACAGCTATACACCATAAAAATGGCAGGGCAACCTTGCTGGAACAACTTTCAAATGAAATTGAAAATCAAGCTTATAAAGGAATAGCAGAAAGTAAATTCTAAGCTATTACAACATTCTCACAAAGCTTGAAATAATTACAACATTCACCACCATACATACATCCCATAAAAAGAATAAAAATTAGAAGAATAAAACAATCAACCACAACTCAAGGGATTATAGTGGTTCGCCTGTGTGTTCACCAACTGTTATACAACAGCCACACAAAAAGCTACTCCACTCCTAATATCCTCACACAGGGGATATTAGCGTTCACTAAAAATAGGTTGTCCCAGGTTCACCCAAAACCCTTACAAATGTGTCTTTGTATGTGGGCTTACACAATTAAAAACCCACACTGAGATTTTCCTGGCTTTCCTCGGATAACCAATATAACAAGATTTTTCCGCAAATCTTGAAAGAAACCAAAATAATAGAAAGGAATTTACAATATGTAAAATACGAAAATCTCCTTCGTTGTAGCGACCGGTAGAACCAAATCAAAGTAGATGATTGAATGTCCAAGTTTAATGTCCAATATTGATTACAATGGTTCTAGTTCTAATAGATTTTAAATTAAACCAAATAGGGCTTGCCTTAATTGATTTTGATTCCAAGAAAGGGAATAATAATTCCTCTTATCAAATCAGATTGGAATAACCGAAACAAAATCAATTAAAATAAAGCTAAGGAAAGAAGATATTAAATAAGCACACTTAGCTTAAATGGAGCACAATTATCTCTCGAAGTTCGACGAAGATTGGCTTGAATACTATAATTAAATCGATGATTTCTTCGAGATTCGTGCTCTATTTATAGGTGAGAAGATCAGTTCTTGACTTGTCTAGAGTGCTCTTCGACTAGTCGAAGCCATAACGATATTTGAAAGATTAGGCGGGATAAGCGCAGATCGTTCTACGATCGGTCGTAGCCCTCCTACGACGTCGTAGGTCACCTACGACCGGTCGTAGGTTTCCTTCGATCGGTCGAAGAATCCTGCAAAAGTTCGCTAGACTTCGAGTCGTAGATTCTACGACCGGTCGAAGATCGACTGGTCGAGGACTAGTCGTACGAATTTCTGGACTAGTCGAAGGCTAATAGATTTTATCCGTAATATGTAACAAACTTACGATTGGTCGAGGAATTTCTTAGATCGGTCGAAGCAAGTCTAGGACTAGTCGAGCAGACCTAAGACTGGTCGAAGAACACCAATCACATGTAAAATAACATTCGACTTATGTATCCGAAATGACCTACTTCTAAGGTCATCCTATGGTCAAACAAACCTCAATCATGAAGTATGGACATTGAAACAAGAGACCATGAAGAATGAGCCTTGAAGTCTTGATGTAGACTAAACCTTGAAGTAGCTCAATCATGAAAGTGGCTTGAGTGTCAGCTTGAGTCTTGAGACTTGACTTTCAACTTGAGTCTTGAGTTCAGCTTGAGTCTTGCCTTGTACTTTCTTTTTCTTTTCAGCTTGAGTCTTGTTTTGTGAGCAGCTCTTGCATTCAAGATCTTGAGTCTTGTACTTGAGAGCTTTGCTTGATGTGAGCTTAGCTTGTTCATGTATGTTGATCCTTGAGAGAGCTTCACTTAAGCAGGTTATATATAACATAACAGTGATTTTGGCACCACAAATTTGACAACACACAGGGATAGAAACTATAACACTTACAATCTCCCCCTTTGTCAAATTAGTGACAAAACACATAACCATAATAAACAAAAGGATAACAACTGGTTAGTACCTGCAAATCAATATTCAATTTTCAACATTCAACCAGTTTCATTCAACAAGATCATATACTCAAGATCAAACATATATTCTCCTTGACACCCCACTCCCCCTGAGTAACATAACCAATGCTACTCCTCTCACAATCACATTAACAACAAACCATTCTCCCCCTTTTTGTCACAATATGACAAAGGAGAACTAAATAAAGAAATGAGAGTAAACATGAGGAGGAAATAGAGTACAGCAAAAGAGTCATAGAGATACTCAAGATAGCATCACAGATATCCAGCATAAATATTACATTAAGAACAAATATCCAGCATAAAATCCAACTCAAACTCAATCAAACAAGAGCTAAGTAATAAAGATATTACATACCAAAAGTTTCATAGAAACTAGTCAGAATTAGAACTTGAAGAATGAGCAGGAATAGAAGGTTCAAGTTGGTGCATGTCTCTGTTCAAGCGCCTAAGATATTTGCGCATATACTTGAATTGCAAATCATGAGCAACAGACATGTTCTCCAACTTAACATTAATATTCTCAACTCTACCTTCTAATGCACTCAAACGTGCATCAACATCAGATGGTACAAAATCTGGATCATTAGCAGAGTCAGAATCCAGTTCCTCAAAAATATCATCTATATTAATATCAACACCAGCTTCTTTAGGATCACCACCAACACCACCACCTTGTTCAGGAAGCAGATCCAACTTCATCTTATTAATATTTGTATTGTTGAAGATCAGATGATGGATAGGGGCCTCTCTAACCGGCATATCGACTAACATATGAGTAGCCAATACAGTCATAAAGTATGCAAATGGAATGTCACTATGACCAGGATGGAGTCGAAACTGAATAATGAAATGACAGATTAAGGAAGGTAAACAAATCTGAGTACCATTTGAGATAGCATGGATAACACGAACCATAAATGAAGTTAAATCAAATTTATTACCCGATCGAGGATACGGATTAGACACAAAGATTCTGTGAAGAATTCTGTATTTGGGTAACAAATACCTTGCAGGGAGCGCATTCCCTTTTTGAGTCCATTGAACATCCATATTACACAAGAAATGAGGAAGAAAGTGAAAAAACCCCAATATGAAGTGAAATTCGTGCTCCACGACTGGTCGTGGGTATCTACGACCGGTCGTAGTACGACTGCTCGTGTATACTCACGACTGGTCGTACAAACCCCAAAAATTCAATATCTTGCAATATACACAAAAATTAAAATTTAATCTAGCAAATATTTACAATAATATACAAGAAGGCATAAATTATCAATTTAAAATGCACATGCCAAGATCAAATTTCATCTTTTTGAACCTGCTTTTATCAAGAGGCTTTGTGAAAATATCAGCACGTTGATCTTCAGTAGGAATATATTCTAGAGATATAACTTTTTCTTCTACTAATTCCCTTATATAATGAAATCTAATGTCAATATGCTTAGTACGAGAATGCTGAATAGGATTTTTTGAAATATTTATCGCACTGGAATTATCACAGTGTAATAACATAGAATCCTGTTTAATTCCATAATCACTTAGCATTCGTTGCATCCAAACAAGCTGTGTACATGCATTACCAGCTGCACTCCAGTTGTTGAAAGTGATATAGAATTTTGTTTCTTACTAAACCAGGAAACTAGACAATTTCCAATAAAAAAACAACCACCACTGGTTGATTTTCTATCATCTAGATTACCAGCTCAGTCAGCATCCAAGTACCCAGCTAATTGAACATTGGTTTCATGAGGATACCAGAGACCGAGATTTACAGTACTTGCGACATATCTAATAATTCGCTTGACAGCAATCAAGTGAGATTCTTTTAGATCAGATTGATATCTTGCGCAAATACCAACACTTAGAGAAATATCAGGTCTACTAGCAGTTAGATATAACAAACTACCAATCATACTCCGATAAAGTTTTGAGTCAACATTTTTACCATTCGAGTCTTTTGATAGTTTCAGGGTAGTACTCATAGGAGTATCGAAATTCTTGCCATTCTCAAATCCAAATCTCTTAATTAGATTCAAGGCATACTTAGATTGAGAAATGAATATTCCTTCAGATTGTTGCTTTACTTGCAATCCAAGGAAATAAGTCAATTCCCCAACCATGCTCATTTCAAACTGTGATTTCATCAAATCTGCAAACTCAGTAGTCAAGTCAGTACAAGTTGATCCATAAATGATATCATCAACATAAATCTGTACTATTAAGATATGATCATTTTGTTTTTTAACAAACAGAGTTTTATCAACAGATCCCATTTGAAAATTATGAGTTAAAAGAAATTTTGTTAGTTTCTCATACCATGCCCTAGGTGCTTGTTTTAATCCATAAAGTGCCTTTTTAAGCCGATATACATGATTAGTATTTTTGGGATCTTCAAATCCCATTGGTTGTTCAACATAGACTTCTTCATGTAAATCGCCATTTAGAAAAGCACTTTTCACATCCATCTGATAGATCTTTATCTTTCTAAAACATGCAATGGATATAAATAGTCTGATAGATTCAAGACGTCTTCTGGTGCAAAGGTTTCATCGAAATCAATCCCTTCAATTTGAGTATAACCTTGTACCACCGGTCTAGCCTTGTTTCTAATTATATTTCCACGTTCATCAGACTTATTTTTGAAAATCCATTTTGTTCCAATGATGTGTTTATCTTTAGGTCTTGTACGAGATACCAAACATCATTTCTTATGAATTGGTTGAGTTCATCTTGCATCGCAACAATCCGGATCTCATCGGTAAGCGCTTCTTTTACGTTAGATGGTTCAATTTGGGATGTAAAACATACATAATTACATATATCCTCAAGTTGTCTACGGGTGCGAACACCAGTGAGAGGGTTTCCAAGAATTTGTGTGGTTGGATGATCTTTAACAGTCCTCAACTCAGAATCAGTTTGATTTGATGAAGTATCAGGTTTATCAATGATTAGTACTTCATCATTATCTGAATTAGAAGTTGGTGTGTTTAAATGATCATCAATGACAACATTAATGGATTCTTGAATCACACCGATCCTTTTGTTCAGGACCCTATAAGCTCATTGTTTAAAGAGTATCCTAAAAAATACCTTCATCACTCTTCATATCGAACTTTCCAAATTTTCACGATCACGTAAAATATAGCACTTCTGCCAAAAACTCGAAAGTATTTAACGGTAGGCTTTTTATTGAACCACAATTCGTAAGCCGTCTTATTATTATCTTTTTTGTGTAGACTCGGTTAATAATATAGCAAGCTGTGTTGACTGCTTCAGCCCAAAGATTTTTAGAGAGCTTCATGCTATTCAACATGACATTAGCCATTTCTTGAAGCACCCTATTCTTTCTTTCTACAATTCCATTTTGTTGTGGAGTTTTGGGAGCAGAGAATTCATGTAATATTCCTTGGTCGGTACAGAACTTCTCAAAATTGCTATTCTCAAATTCAGATCCATGATCACTACGAATTTTACTGATTTGAGAGGATTTTTCAGTTTGAATCCTTTTGAGAACTTTTCTTACTTCTTCAAGGGTTTCAGATTTATCCCTTAAGAAGACTACCCAAGTGAATCTGGTAAAGTCATCGACTATTACCAAGATATACTTTTTACCTCCACGACTTTTCGTTCTGGTAGGTCCTATTAGGTCCATGTGGAGAAGTTTGAGTGGTCTTGATGTGGTATTTGAATTCACCTTTTTGTGTGAGTTCTTTATTTGTTTACCTATCTGGCACTCACCACATATTTTATCTAATTTTTGAAGTTTGGGTAAACCTCTTACAAGTTCTCATTTGCTCAATCGATATAAATTTTGATAATGTACATGTCCAAGACGTTTTTGCCATAAGTCAGTCTCGTCTGTATGGACCATGTAACATGTTTGATTAGATGAGCTGGATTCGCTAATAATATAGCAATTTTCAGACGTTCTACGTCCAGTTAATATTACAGAACCCTTATTATTTAGTATTTCACAGCTTTGATTAGAAAACCGAACATTATGGTTATTATCACATATTTGTGATATACTAAGCAAGTTGTGCTTTGGGCCTTCAACATATAAAACATTTTTAAACACTGGAAGATTAAAAAGTTGAACCGTACCTTGGCCTAAAATCTTGCAGTTGCTTCCATCACCAAATGTGATGAACCATCATCATATCTTTCAGATCGGTGAATAAGGCTTTGTCACTGTCATATGCCTGGAGCATCCACGTCTAGGTACCACTTTGAATGACTTGTTGCTTTGAAAGCAGTGTGAGCAACCAAGCAGGTGACTTTAGGAACCCATTTCATAACTGTTTTGGGTTTAGGAACATAGTTGGTCTTCTTTTGTGTATATTTATAGGAATAACCTATAGAGTTAGATTTTAATAGCTCCTTGAGTAAATCAACTATCTTTTCAGCTAGTGGATTTCGATTCTAATTAAAGTTGACATGGCTGCTTCTAGGTTTTTGAAAAGTTTTTGAATTTCTAGAAAAATCTTGATAAGTACTTTTCCCTTTTGAGTTTGAGGACTCTCCTTTATCAAACATAGGAGGAGTATACTTTTGTTTAGGAGGTTGATTTTTATCATAGCCCAACCCGGATCGATCGCCACATTTTCTTGATCCGGATAACAATTTTTCTAACTTTGGATCACCTTGGGCATATTTCCATGTGTCCTTTAAACTCAGAAGAGAGGAAACTTCAGTTTTAAGTTTCTCAATTTCAGATTTTAAATCAACAATTAGTGAGTTTTTGAATTCCAAATCACATTTTGATTTTTCAAAATTATCTGAAATTTGTGATTTTTCTAAGACAAGTGAATCAAAACAATTTTTGAGTTTAGAAAACTTTTCTTTTTGAAGTTTAAGTTTTAACAATTTTACAACTTTCCTTATATAGGGCATTGTAAGCGTCTTGAAGATCATCTTCATTTTCACATTCACTATTCAGATTTTCTTCACTTGTAGAGTCATTATCTGAAAATGTGAATTTGGCTAAAGTCATAAGAGCTTTGACTTCATTGCCCGACTCAGTTTCAGAATCTTCTGATTCAGAAGAACCTTCAGAATCAGATGATTCATCCCATGTAGCCAACATACCCTTCTTCTTGGGTTTGTCCCTTTTAGGACATCTATTTGCTAAGTGCCCATATTCTAGACAGTTGTAACATTGACTATCTTTCAAAGATTTTTGAGATTTGGGTCTAAACTTCTTTTTGTCATTTGATTTTTGAAAATCAACTCTTTTCTTGCTTTTGAAAATTTTGTAATAATTTTTATAGAAAAGAGCAATATCATCTTCTGAATCAGAATTTTTCTGAACTACATTTAGAAGATTTTAGTGCGATAGATTTACCTTTAGGAGCTTTAAAGTTTAACTCGTAGGTTTGTAGAGAACCAACTAGTTCTTCAACCCTCATATTATCCGTATCACGAAGTTCTTGGATTGCGGTTACTTTAGAATTGAACCGTTCAGGAAGTGAGCGTAATATTTTTGCACATACTTTACTTTCTGGGATTTTATCGCCAAGACCCCACATTGAGTTTACAATGTCATTCAATCTAGTGTAAAAGTCCATAAACATCTCATTTTCCTCCATATGAATTTCTTCAAATCTGGTTGTGAGGAGTTGGACTTTAGATTTTTTGACAATTGTAGTACCCTCGTGTGTCATTTCTAATATATCCCAAGCTTGCTTTGCAGTATCACAAGAGATGATTCTTTTGAACTCATCCGGTGATAGTGCGCAAGTAATTGCATTTAGTGCTTTAGCATTTGCACTACTCTCACTTTTCTGAAGGGTGGTCCATTGGTAATATGGTGTGGTTTTCATAGACTTTGAACCATCAACCCCAGTAACTTCCATGATAGGAGGATTCCATTCAGTCACTGTGGCTTGCCACACATTTTCATCCATTGATTTGAGGAAGATCCTCATTCTGGCTTTCCAATAAGCATAGTTGGAGCCATCAAAGGGTGGAGGCCTAGTGACTGAAAGGCTATCAAAATTTGACATCTGAATAGCTTAAATCGTTAGCTCAGGAATTAAATCCAAGAATTAAAAAGGAGCTATTAGGCTTTGATACCACTTGAAAAGGCCAAGCTATATGTCCTAGAGGGGGGGTGAATAGGACAATGCCAAATAAAAACTTATAACAGCGGAATAATAAAGAAAATGATAGCCAAATTAAATAACAATGCAGGAAAGTAAAACAACCTCAAAATTCAGATCTTGAGAGGTTGATACAAACGTTATTCTAAGGACAACCTTACACCAAAAACAGAGTTTATGGTAGGACAACCTTATTTCTAGAAAGGTCTTTGTATCAAGTCTCAAATCGAAGAGGAATACAGAATTAAATATAAACTGAAATGAAATAACTTGTAATTAAAAATGTATTGTTCTAGGGACAGCCATACACCATAAAAATGGCAGGGCAACCTTGCTGGAACAACTTTCAAATGAAATTGAAAATCAAGCTTATAAAGGAATAGCAGAAAGTAAATTCTAAGCTATTACAACATTCTCACAAAGCTTGAAATAATTACAACATTCACCACCATACATACATCCCACAAAAAGAATAAAAATTAGAAGAATAAAACAAACAAACACAACTCAAGGGTTTATAGTGGTTCGCCGTGTGTTCACCAACTGTTATACAACAGCCACACAAAAAGCTACTCCACTCCTAATATCCTCACACAGGGATATTAGCGTTCACTAAAAATAGGTTTTCCCAAGTTCACCAAAAATCATTACATTTGTGTCTTTGTATGTGGTCTTACATAATTAAAAATCACCACTTCTGAGTTTTGCTTGATTTCCTCAGATAACCATTATTACAAGATTTTTCCGGCAAATCTTGAAAGAAACCAAAATAATAGAAAGGAATTTACAATATGTAAAATACGAAAATCTCCTTCGTTGTAGCGGCCGGTAGAACCAAATCAAAGTAGATGATTGAATGTCCAAGTTCAATGTCCAAGATTACTTGATTACAATGGTTCTAGTTCTAATAGATTTTAAATTAAACCAAATAGGGCTTGCCTTAATTGATTTTGATTCCAAAGAAAGGGAATAACAATTCCTCTTTTCAAATCGGATTGGAATATAAGAAACAAAATCAATTAAAATAAAGCTAAGGAAAGAAGATATTAAATAAGCACACTTAGCTTAAATGGAGCACGAATTATCTCTCGAAGTTCGACGAAGATTGGCTTGAATACTATAATTAAATCGATGATTTCTTCCGAGATTCGTGCTCTATTTATAGGTGAGAAGATCAGTTCTTCGACTCGTCTAGAGTGCTCTTCGACTAGTCGAAGCCATATCAATATTTGAAAGATTAGGCGGGATAAGCGCACCGTTCTACGATCGGTCGTAGCCCTCCTACGATCGGTCGTAGGTCACCTACGATCGGTCGTAGGTTTCCTTCGATCGGTCGAAGAACCTATAAAGTTCGCTGGACTTCGAGTCGTAAATTCTACGACCGTCGAAGATCGCAACACTGCTCTACGATCGGTCGAATGCATTCTGGACTAGTCGAAGGCTAGCATTTTATCCTAATATGTAACAAACGTACGATCGTCGAGGATTTTCTTAGATCGGTCAAGCAAGTCTAGGACTAGTCGAAGCAGACCTAAGACTGGTCGAAGAACAGACTAATCACATGTAAAATAACATTCGACTTATGTATCCGAAATGACCTACTTCTAAGGTCATCCTATGGTCAAACAAACCTCAATCATGAAGTATGGACATTGAAACAAGAGACCATGAAGAATGAGCCTTGAAGTCTTGATGTAAACTAAACCTTGAAGTAGCTCAATCATGAAAGTGGCTTGAGTGTCAGCTTGAGTCTTGAGTTCAGCTTGACTTTCAACTTGAGTCTTGAGTTCAGCTTGAGTCTTGCCTTGTACTTTCTTTTTCTTTTCAGCTTGAGTCTTGTTTTGTGAGCAGCTCTTGCATTCAAGATCTTGAGTCTTGTACTTGAGAGCTTTGCTTGATGTGAGCTTAGCTTGTTCATGTATGTTGATCCTTGAGAGAGCTTCACTTAAGCAGGTTATATATAACATAACAGTGATTTTGGCACCACAAATTTGACAACACACAGGGATAGAAACTAAAACACTTACATTATCCTCAAGATATATGCGGTGAGTACAAATCGAGGGGTCGATCCCCTTGAGGTCTGCTATCGTCCATCCAAGGGCTCCCTTATGCTCAATAAGAGTAGATATGAGCATACTCTCCTGTTCTTTCTCCAGGTGGGCAGAGATCACCACCGGGTATGTCTCATCTTGACCTAAATAAACATATTTCAAATCAGAGGGCAAAGGTTTTAGGTCAAGCTTCGGCGGCTTGAGGTTAGACGGTAGAGGCACTACATCAGTTCGGGGCAACTCTTCAAATTGTGGCCTCCATTGGTTAACTTCAAGTACCGGTGCAGTATCAAGCAAGGCACACGTCTCCCTAATCATGTCATCATCAAAATCATGAGAGTGGGCCAGGCACATCTCTAAAGGGTCAGAGGATAAGGTCAGAGGTGTCGTATCTTCCACTAAAGAGTCAATCATGTTAATGTCGTGAAAATCGTCATCATCCTCTAAGTTTCTGCCGTTATTGAAAAAGATGTTTGACTCCAATGTCATATTCCTAAAAGACATAGTCATGACACCATTCCTGCAATTGATAATTGCATTTGAAGTGGCAAGGAATGGGCGACCAAGAATGACGGGGATCTGAGTGCTCATGTTATTGATGGGTTCGGTGTCCAGGATGATAAAATCTACAGGGTAGTAAAATCTATCAACTTGGACCAACACATCCTCAATTATCCCTCTGGGTACACGAACAGAGCGATCAGCAAGTTGTAGTGTGGTTAGGGTGGGTTTTAATTCACCCAAACCTAACTGTTTGTATACCGAGTAGGGAATCAGATTGACGCTCGCTCCTAAGTCAAGAAGTGCGTGATCAATTCGATGGTCCCCGATTACACATGATATGGTTGGGCTACCAGGATCTTTGAATTTCTGTGGCACGTCTTACTTTAGGATGGCACTCATGTCACGCCCCAAACTCAGAAACCGGGCTCACAAAATTTTCGATCGCCGAATCCGGCGCCGACAGCCTCCGTAGAACCCTATTCTCGGCTCCCAGCGCCCATTCGCCAGGTTCCGATCCTGGGATGCTACAAGGAGGATTTTCAACATCAGTTTAATTCGTAATAAGCATAACCAAAGGCATGACCCACAAACAACAACCAAAAACTCCATCACATTTCCACTATAATAAAAAACTTTACAAGTACAATGAGCATAAGGAAAATACAATGAAGATGAACAAAACTCCAAAAATGATCTGCCACGCGCCTAAGCCTCAGCGCTGCTGCGATCCAACGTCACCTGCACGCAACAGTCGTGCATAAGCTTATAGAAAGCTTAGAGGGTGGTGAAAGTGTATGCTCAAGGTGGTGATGTAGCTATGTAGTATCAGAGTAATGCGAAACATGCTGATGAATGCTAAGAATACCATTAGCCGTACCAAGGCCATGCGGTGCAAAGAATGATGTCGGCCATACCAAGGCCATGCAATGCGAAATGCAACTCAAGCATGCAAATCCTCATCTAAGTCCACATATCAATACAGCTCAAAATCTGGAATATCACCGGGGTCTAGTACACTCCAAGCCAGATTGCCGCCCCATCGCGCGCAATAAGGTGAGTGAAAAAGACCTCACTATCCGCCTGCCAATATCGGGCTCGGCTCGTCAATAGTGGACCCATTCCTCGAGCTGGTCAGACTCAGCCTAGCATTGCCCCCTACTCTCGGGCGGGTAAGGCCGCACCCCCTTCCAACCGACTACGACACAGTGGAAAGCGCAACCGTCTGGTAATCGGCACTCAGCGCTCATGCACCCACTCGGTCTAGACGTTGGAGCAACCTCCTGGTACCATAAGGGTTTAGGGACTTTCACCCAGGGATATCTATCGCACCCCATGTAGAACAGTATTTTCGGTATCCAATCCTGCCAACCACGATGCGTCTGTGGAGGCTATGGCCCTGATGTCGCTAGGGCGTACAGTAACCATATCACACAATGCAAATGCATGAATCACACTATCCAGTCATACAGCAATCCTGCACGTATCGTGCGCTCATATAGGGCAACACCCCCTGTACGGGAGCCCCTAAACAATCTGCCCAAAGGCATATGCTATGATCAGTCATTTCTCATATCAGGCATACGTATGATGCATATGATCATGAATCATGGAACTAAACATGCTATATGGAATAGATGATGTTCATAACGAAGATGGGCCTAGACGGCCTACACATTACACGCATGGGCCCAACAATGGGCCCTAGGGAAAGGCATAATGCGGACATTTAACCAACATTATACTTGCAATGTGGACGTCAAACCAACATTGCTCCCAAGGCACGACTGTCATAAATCATGTTGGGATTGCACATTGCAATAGACCTTTGGTATATTCCATTGGGCCTTCAATACATCAAATGGACCGTATCATATGGGCCTATATTCATTAAGTGGGACATATCAATGGGCCGCACCAATGGGCCTTATGTTCATTGCAATGGGCTATAACCCGTGGGCCTAAGAGTGCATCAAATGGGCCTACTCACATGGGCCTTATGTGTATCAAACGGGCCTCGCCAATTGGGCCCCATATGCACATCAAATGGGCCTCAACCCATAGGTCCTAATACATCTTAACGGGCCTTAACCCATGGGCCCCTAACACATCAAATGGGCCTCGACCCATGGGCCCATAACACATCAAATAGGCCTTGACCCATGGGCCTTACATGTAAATCAAAGTGGGCCTCAATCACGGGCCAAAATTAATTGAGATGGGCCTTCCACCATCATTATATTAAATATGATATAATATAATATATATATATATAATACATATAATATGATATAATATAATATTATATATATATATATATAAATATACACACACGCACACAGCACACACGCACGCACACAACAGACCCACACACGCACGCACACAACCATCACAGTGGGCTCCACCGTCCAGGCGGACGGTGGACATGAAACACATACATCTATGTGGGCTCCATGTGGGGCCCACCATAACGTTTATTTTCCATCCAGACCGTTGATAAGGTCGCTTGGACCTAGGTGAAGGGCAAAAACAAATTTCATGCTGATCCTAAACTTCTGTGGGCCCAAAAATGGGATTTCAATGATAGAGGTTCAATCCCGCTGTTCCCTACGGTGTGGGCCACCTGAGTCTTGGATCAAGCTGATTTTTGGGGTGGGCCCACGTCAGGTAGTGGCCCACCCTATGGACGGTTTAGATGGTAAATAGACATCAAGGTGGGGCCCACGGCTTCAGCCGTGGGTGGCTGTTGCTACGTCCGTCCGCCCGGACGCCGTGCGCAGGCGCTGCCTGCTGCGTCTGACACAGCAACAGCAGCTGCTGTGTTAACGTATTTTTTTTTTTTGATTTTTCAGAAAATTCGAGGATTTTACAGGTGGGGTCCACATCCAGTGAATCCACGCCATCCAATTGCTCTCCATGCCTCACGACAGTCAAAACAAGCCCAATATTGGGCCTGTTTCAGTGTATAGAAGTAATAGGAGATGTTTCAATGGTATGCCCATTGTTTGCCATGATATGGCCCGCCTGGAAGTCTGATTGGTCCCATCTTCTGGCTCAACGCCTAAAACAATCTTGGAAAAGGAATGGATGGCATGGATTTAATACATACATCAAGGTGGGGCCTACATGAGTGGGCCACCCAAAGCCTCAAACCAAGCTAGTATTTGTGTTTTCCCAAATAAACGTCCAGCGTCCAGGGACGCTGGACGGTCTGCCATACAAGGTGGGCCTGCTCAGGTGGGCCACCACTGATGAATGGTGAGGGTTCTACACATATAAGGTGGGCCCCACTTATAAATAGTTTGGATAAAATACCTACCTCATGGTGGGGTCCATTCAAGTGGGCCACATAACCTTATTAACAAAAATAAATAAAATAAAAGGGAGAGAGATAGAGAGTGAGACCCGCGTGATGGAGGGACCCCGGCACTATGGGCCCTCCCTTGCACTAAATCATACATCAAGTGGGTCCCATTACATGTGGGCCCATTAAAATTTAAATCCAACGGTGGAGATCCCTTCTCCACTAAATTAGACGGTCTAGATGACCTTAAGCATGCAAAGAAATAAACATCATGATGGGGTCCATGGAGAATGGCCCCATCATGGAATGATCATGATGATCCAAGTGGGCCATCGGCCACATCTTAGGGTCCAAAGTGAGATCCAAACCATTGATCGGTTGGCCTCACTTGGTCCATCTTAAAAATATCAAAATCTATCCTATCAAGGCACCCACCGCTTGATCTTCTTGCTCCTTTGGCTTCCTTAGCTCCTTGTGCTACTCTTTGATGGAGGAAGATGAGAAATAGATGGTTGAGATGAGAGATCTAAGGATGGAAAGGTGGGCCACACATGTAGCTTGGGAGGAAATGGGAGAGGCTCATACATATGAATTTTTGTTGCTTGGGAAAGTTGGAAATGAGAGAGACTTGTAAGGGAGAGAGAGAGAGAGAGAGAGAGAGAGAGATGGGTGGTGGAGTGATGGATGGGAGAGAGGGATGGGAGCGTAAGAACTTTTTGACTTTTTTGGCAAAAGTTATAAGAAAGGGTATGGGTGGTGTAAGAACTTTTTGACTTTGGGGGTTGCTTGGGAAAGGGTGAAAGTTGATGTGTACTTGACATGATGGGATTGATGGGATTGATTGATTGATGTGACACCTTGTAAATATTCTCTCGGGATTCGCACGAGCGGCGTTTCCTCGCACCGAACGCTGGCTCACATCTCCCAACCAGAGCATCGCATCAGCGCGCGAGTCGCGGCATCGGAACCGCGGCGACGACGCGGTCACTAAGGTACAAGCCCTGGGTTGAGTCGACTCAGGTTGACAACACGAGAATCTAGGTCGCGCGTAAATACCGGTTAAGGGTCGAAGGTTGCCGAAATTCGACTGGGAAGACCGCGGAAGCCTATGGAACGGTACGGTCTAAGATACGGGGCTTACAACTCACTTTCTCGATCAAGAAGATCTTTTGAATACTCTGTCATCGTTTGGTCGTGCATAAGTCTTTTAGGAATTTGGCATATGAAGGTATCTGTTTTACGACATCAAGTAGAGGAATGTTGACTTTCACTTATTTCAACACCTCTAGGATATCCTGAGAGTTAGAGAGAGGTTTTGGTGCGACCAACCGTTGGGGAAATGGAGCAACTGGCTTTTCTGGAAGTTTCGGTTCTAATTTTTGTGGGGCCTCACTAGATCCATCATTGTTTTCCTCTTCTGGTTCTTGAGGCTTTTCGGGCCTAACCGGAAGGGTTTTATCAATGATCTTCCCACTCCTAAGAGTGGTGATGGATTTAGCGTGCCCCATTTGATTTAAAGAGCTGGAATCACTTATCTCGTATTGTGGTTTAGGATTGGGGAGCTGTTGTGCAGGAAGCACCCCCTTTTCTATAACTGTCATACGTGAATCCATCTTTTGCATAAAGTCTCGCATTGCCTAGGTCAGCTCTTGCATGGAATTTTGAACCGGTTCTTCTTGAGGTTTCCCCTGATTAGGATTTTGATTGAAGAAACTTTGCGGGGTAGTAGTTTGTCCATTTCTCCAACTAAAGTTTGGATGATTTTTCCAACCAGGATTATACGTATTAGAGGTTGGTCCATTGAAAGGTCTTTGATAATTATTTACGGCATTGGATTGTCCATTCAACACTTCTCGAAAAGCGGGTATTGTAGGACAATTTTTAGTTGTATGAATATTGCATTCATAGATGCGGCAAACACTTTCATTAACCTTATCCTTCTTTCCTTCCATGGCCTCAACTTTCCTTATGAGCGTAGTCACTTTATACTTGAGATCATCCTCTTCTTTCAAAAGATACAATCCACCTTTCTCCTTAAATTGAGTCGGCCTAGACATGGTGTTCGATTTTGGGTAAAAATCCCATGATTGTGTTTTTTCAACAAGACTATCGAGGTAATCTCATACCTCGTCGACATTTTTATTAATGAATTTTCCATTACACATTGTCTCGACCATTTGGCGCATGGAAGATGTCAGTCCATAATAGAAAAATTTTGTAATGCGTCACGTTTCAAAGCCGTGTTGTGGGCATGAACTGACCAAATCCTTGAATCTTTCCCAACATTGGTAAAATGTTTCATCCTCCTTTTGGGTGAAGTTCATGATTGCTTTTCTAAGGGTAATCGTTTCATAATGTGGAAAGAATTTCTTTATAAATTCCCTTTGTGTATCATTCCATGTGCCAATGGATCTAGGACGCAGTGAATGTAACCACGTCTTAGCCTTCTCTTTTAAGGAAAAAGGAAAGAGTCTCAGCCTGACTATGTCCTCAAACACATTTTGAAAATATAAAGTGGCTCTGATCTCATCAAACTCTTTCAAATGTAGATATGGTTCTTCAGATTCAAGCCCATGGAACTTAGGAAGGAGTTGGATAATCCCTGGCTTGATGTCCATATGTCCTGTATTTTCAGAAAAAATCATGCATGAGGGCGTGCTCACCCCCGCTGGTTGTAAATAATCTCGTAAAGTACGTGGCGGGGGTGCTTGATGCACCTCATTCTCATCCTGAATGTCTTCCACCCTAGGTCGGGGTAGAAGAGGTTGGTTTTCAGCCATCACTTCAATTAACTCAGGGGATTTCGAGTGGTGTCTAGTCCTGCGATGGATAGTTAACCCCTCAACCAATCCTCCTTCAGTCAAGAGACGTCGAGTGTTGTCACGGGCCCACTTGGGTATGAAACACTCGTAGCCCTCAATCAAATTCGAAACCTAATCCTAAGAAAGGAAAAGAAAATCTAAAAAGAAAGAGAGGGTTGGAAAGAAGTTACCAATTTGGAAGCCCTAAGGAAAAAAACCTGCAAAAGAAAACAAAACAAGTCAGTTTCTAAAGAGAAGATCTAAAATTAGAAAATCCTTAAAAAGAAAAATTGAAGTAAACTAGTTTCTAAAGGAAGAAATTCCTAAAGGAAAGTGAAATTTTCTAAAATAAATATTGAAAGTCCTAAACTAGAAAGTAAATTACTAAAAGAGAACTGAAAAATAGAAAGTAGAGAAAAAGCTTACCGAATTAGAAATTTCTATCTTAAAAGCCTACAAAATAGGAAAGTTAGAAGACCTAAAATTAGAAAGTTTCTAAAAATAAAATAAAGGAAAGATGAGTTAGTTTCTAAAATTAGAAAGAATTTCTAAAAAGGGAAATAACTAACCTAGTTTCTAAAAACAAAAGAGGAAAGTTTCTAAAAATAAACTATTTCCTAAAAATAGAAAAATACTAGAATTAGAAAATTTCTAAAACTCAAACCCTAATTCTAAAAATAGAAAAAGTAGAGGAATTAGAAAGGGATTACCAATTTAGAAGTTTATGTCAGGATCCTACAAAACAGGAAAACAAGTTAGTTCTAGAAATCAATTAAAAATCTAAAACTAAAGTTAGTAAAATCCTAATCTTAAACTAATTCTAAAACTAATTAATTTTAAAGAATCGTAACCGTCAATCCCCGGCAACAGCGCCAAAAACTTGTTCACTCCCCAAGTATAGGGTTATGATGTAGTAATAAACTCGGTGAGACCGAGGTCGAATCCCAAGGGACTGAAACCTGTGAGTAATCTGAAACTCACTAGAACTAGAACTAGATTAAGATGAAATCTAAATCGAATGATTTTGAGGGAATAATGGTGAAATATTAATGTAAAACTTAAGAAATTTAGGGGTAGGAAACTAGGGATTCAGAGGAAGGAAACTAGGGATTCAGAGGATCCACTTGTAGAGGTCAGGGAGATCTTATGCCTGCATCAAGAATCATGGAAATTAAATTGAACTTACTTGATCTACTTTTCACGAGATGAAAGGTATATGATTTAGAATGGATTCCATCACCAAACCATGCCCAGGAGACAATGCAAACAACAGAATTAAAATAATTACCAACTAATCAACAACGCATGAAGGTTAGGAAGGATACCGTCATCCAACCATGCCCATGAGACGATGGTGAACAACAGGGCTTCCTGACGTTATAAACATCAAAAGGAGGAAGAAATACTCAAAGCCATCGCAGATCTATTGTAATTTCAGTCACAACAAACCATTCAAAAAACTGAAAGTATCCCTTTTAATTGAACAAAAATCAACATCAGTCAATCTAAACAAGAGGCACAAGCAAAGTCTCTCCCATCAGACTACAAGCTTCACCTCTTAGCCCTAGCTAAGAGGTTCAACCAGACATGGATGGCTAGATCTCTTAAAAATAAAATAAACAAATTAAAATAAAAATAATAGAAAAAAGAAAAAGAAACAAACTCTCTATCCCCTGTCTCTCTCACGTTCGCAGCCGTAGATCCCTGCCAAATTCCCCCTACTGCGCCTCTCTCTCTCCCTCTTTATAGGCAACAAAGACCGGCTTGAGTGCCCGAGGCGGTGGCTGGAGTTTCCGCACTCCATGCGGAAGTTCAGGCGTGTGATCTCTATTTTTCGCAGCAAAACAGCCTCCGTTTGATTTGATTTTGCGACGTCAAATCAACATATTTGTTGATTCTGACACCTTGGCTAGGGCTATGGCCATGTGTTGAAGCATGTGGATGGTCTGGATCATTAATTCGACGATGATCAAAAGAACACAGGGGCCCACAGTGTCTGAATTTTACGGACTGCGAAACAGAGCCAGCGCTTCTTGCGCTGGCTATCGGTGGGACCCACTTATCGGCTTCGAATGATAAATTCACTCCGTTCATTGTAATCCTCTCGAAAAACCAGTAAGAAACGGATGGTTTCAGATTGGATTCGGTGTGGCACGCAAGATCTTCTGTGCTACCGTCGATCGTCCATTTGAACGGTTGAATTCTGATACACGTTGTGTCCCAAAATTCCGTCAACTAAACTTCCGTAAAAGGGCCTGTTAGATTCCAATAAATGGTCCAGATCATACATTTGGGGAGCGAGTGGGGCCCACTGCTGAAAAATCGATGGACAGCGTCCGTCCGCTGTTGCTGCGGAAGAAGAAGATGGGTCAGCCCGTCTTTGACCGGGCCGACCGTCCGGTGCACAGCCGGTGCGTGTACACTATGTACACACACTGTACATGTAGGGTCCACTGTGATGTTCGTGAGACATCTACTCCATCCATTTGCTGTATCACTCCATTTAAGGCGTTGAGAACAAAATTGAAGCATTTTCAGATACCAGGCGGGCTCCAAATCATTGATTTATGGGATGATCTATCCGTTGGGCCACTTCTAGAGGGATCTAATAGCTGAAATTTGACGTGTACGGTTAGTTCATGATCATCAGGCCATATATAAAGTTTGGAGCCGATCAGATGGTGGGAACCCTGTGATCTTGTATTATGGACGTCTTTCAGGCCTGTTTGAAGTGAGTGGTTGGAATTTCTCTGATCCCCGGCGTGTAAATCCTCTATCTTGGTCCCATGGAGTCCCGTCCAATGCCTTGGTGATGCTTGAGCGTTAAATCCATGCCTTTAGCATCCTTTTCAATCCACGCTCGTCAATTCTCCTTGCATTACAAACATGGTTAAAATAGCCCGTTAAAACATTATCATGTTCGTAATTCAGGTAACAACTGGGGTCTAATATGCAATATTTGACCCTCAACAATGGACGAATTCCCCAGGTTGGTTCCTTCCATGCTTAGTGATTACCAGGTTAATAAGTCAATATTGAACTGAAACCTTAATGTGTAAGCTAGATGTGACATGTGAAAGCATGACTCAATCAATGTTTAAAACTTCTAATCATGGATTAGCAATTCGAACTTAACTGTGAAATCTAAAGATGGTTGAATCCAAGAGTCATAAATTACCAATATTACGTGTCTTATACTTCTAAATCAAATATAGCCTTCAAAATCACTTCAACTTCATAAGAATTTTCAGAAAATTTTAAAAAAAAAATTCACAATTTTTACTCAAGACCAAGAAAACATTAATTAGGTAACCTAATCTCCCATCCCCAACCTGGAATCTACATTGTCCTCAATGTAAAATAAATAAGCATGCAATGCACATGGGACAACAAAAGTAAAAGAGAAGTGATGGAAAAATGGTATCTGACGAGGAAATTGAATGGCCTTTTCAAAAAGATATTAACGTGAGAGCGGGTCAGCACAAGAGTGAAACTAACAAAAGCAACCTATCTTAAAAGAACTTAGAAAGCAAACTAACCTAACGGTATAAAGCCAACTATCCTAAGACGGTATAAAGCAAACTACCTTAGTCGTATGAAAGCAGAGGAAAATCTACTCAGTTATGCCACAAGGTTCCTCTTCCGGCCAATATCTGGATAAATTTCTCAGTAGGTTTCTTACCAGGATCATCCAAAAGCCCTTTTTGTAATAGGCTTGGATACCCTAGAGCATGAATGTCCAGAGAAATTTATAGATCTCATCAAAAATTTGTCGTTAATTTGCTTGAGGTATCTAAAGTATATATGATTCACCTGTGACAGAAAAAGTTTCAAAGTTAGTATCCCATGGTGAATCAGAGACTACAAGTAAATAAAACTCAAAAAACTTCTTAGAAAGTGATGTAGTCTCGACACATTCTGAAATTTCAGACTTCAGTTCAATTTTCAATTCCTCTTCCCTTAGTGATAAACATTCAGGGTCTGGAGAATGAGGGGCTTCAGAATAAGGGTTTTTTCGGTTCATGACAACTACTGAGGTATTGTCTTGCAAGGCATCCACTTTGTCTTTTATCATGAGATCGTTTGAATCTGCAAAGTGTGCCAAGCAATCATCTAAAGAGTTGAGAAATTCAGTTGAGAGTGACTCGTTTTCCACGTTGAAGCTTGTGATGATTTGCCCACGGATTTCATCTTCTCTGGAAGTGGATGGACGCATGCTCTCTTGTTCTTGCCCTGCACAGATAGATTGAAAATCAACAGGGGAAGCATTGATGTGAACACTCTGTTCATTGAAACTACTCAATAGAGGCATTGAATCGTCAAAAGTGTACAGCTCAGATGGTGGCCTCAACTGGGTGGTTTCAAATTCCAGAGTCATATTAAGCAACTCGTCCCTCTCCCGAATCATATCATCATTCAATTCAGGGGAGTGGTCTAAAAATGTCTCATAAGAGTTAGAAGGGTCAGTCGTAAGTGGTTCGTCCTACACGTTTAAATTGGCCATGTTAGATAGGTGGAGTATAGCACTATGGTCGATAACTTCCTGAACCTCTTGATCATTAATATGAGCCAAACTTGAAATTGATTTCAGGGGAATTTGGTTTGCACATTCATGATCATCATCCCAATACGCATCATCTTCAAATTTAGTGCAATACACTCTTAGGATGGGATCGCTTTCCTCACATTCTCTTTCTAAATTGGGTTGAGGTTCAAATAAACTAACCTCTCCCTCATCGTTGAAACCTAGTGTGTCATGTGAGTGAAGTGTGTCATCATCATTATATTTGAAAGACACCCACGTCTCTTGTTCATTCTTTTGAACCGTCATCGAGATCAACTCGTCAAAAAATTGAACCATATGCTCATTAACATAATCTAACTCTTCATTCCAAATTTCAAAGTTTTTCAAAAGCAAACTAGTGTCACTTTCCTCGCATTATATTTCTAGATCGGGTTGAAACTAGTATGCACTAGCCTCTTCCTCCTCATTAAGATGCGACTGACGCTCTTGAATGGCGGTTTCAATCACCTCTAATGATTTTGTCATATCTGTGATTGCTTGTGTGACATATTCGTTGAATTGTTCTTGAGCACCTATATATTTTTGAATTGACTTCTCTTGGATTATTTCCAGTTGAGTCTCATAAATAGGGAATCCAAGAGAGTAGTCATTAAAATCAATTGGTAGTTCATCTCTCCAATGTTGATGTTTCCACTGGTTATAGTCATATGGGTCATAGGTTGAGAGTTGATACGCACATCATTCCAATAATCACCTACTGTTTTCTTAACTCGTGGAGTATAATTATTCTCTTACAGATAATCACTGAAGGACTTTTTAATCGGTGGAGCATCATATTTCGATTGGTTGAAGTAATTTTCAGAAAATATTTGAGGCATAGGTTGTTTCTTATCATAATCATCATACATCCTTTCCCAAGATTTCTTATGTATCTCAGCATACACACGTTACCACTCTTGCATGGTGAAGCCTTAACTCTAAATCTAATCCTAAAAGAAAATAAAAGAAAAGATCCTACAGCAGTATGGAAAGTAAGATAGGGAGAAGTTAGTAAGAAGTTACCAAATTAGAAGTTCCTATGTTGAGGTCCTGCACAAGAAAACAAAATAAATTAGTTTCTAAAGATAGAAATTTTAAATTTAGAAAGTTTCTAAAAATAAAAATAGAAAGTTAGTTTTTTTTTTTTTTTTATAAAAAGAAAGTTTCTAAACCTAGAAATAGAAAGCTAGGTTAGTTTCTAAAAGAAAACCTAGAATTAGAAAGTTTCTAAAAAGAGAAAATAAAACCTAAAATTAGAGAGTTTCTAAAAATAATTAAGAAAGTTCTAAGCCTAAAGTTAAAATGTAAGTTAGTTTCTAAAAAGAAAATCCTAGAATTAAAGTTAGAAAAATAAAATCTAATCCTAAAGTTAGAAAACCATAATCTTAACCTAATTCTAAAACTAGTTAATCTTAGAAAAACATAACCGTCAATCCCCGGCAACGGCTCCAAAAACTTGTTCAAACCTCAAGTATAGGGTTGTGATGTAGTAATAATCTCGGTAAGACCGATGTCGAATCCACAGGGATTGAACCTTATATGTAATCTAAAAGTAACTTAAACTAGAACTAAGCGAAGATGAAATCTAAATCAGAGGTTTTTAAGAGAGTAATGGTGAAATATTAAACTAAAACTTATGAAATTCAAAGATAGAAAACTAGGTTTTCAGATGATCCACTTGTAGAGATCAGGGAGATTTATGCCTTATTCAAGAACACATCTGGACTCAGACTCATATCTTCATCCAGATGGAAGATAAAATATTAAAGGCAGCTATGAATTTCCTTTGATCCAGTTTTCAAGAGATGAGAGGTATGAGAATTAAACTTAATTCCATCACAAAACCATGCTCATGAGACAAAGCAAACAACAGAATTTAACCATTCCACATCCAATCTAAGAGAGTTATGAACGTTAGGAAGGGTTCTGTCATCCAACCATGCCCTTGAGACGATGGTGAACAACAGAGTTCCTATAATCATAACCTTCATACATGCATGGAAAATACCAGAAGATCTCGTAGATCAATTATAATTTGAGGATCTCGTAGATCAATTATAATTTGAGCCACAACAAACCATTAAAAACTAAAGGCATTCTATATAATCAAACTAGAATCAAAATCAGTTTATGAAACACAAGGCATAAACAAAAAGTCTCCCATCATGCTACAAGCTTCACCTCTTAGCCCTAGCTAAGAGGCTTAGCCCATCATAGACATGATGAGGCTAGGAAAAACATCAAAGTTAAAAGAAAATCAAAAGGAAAAGGAGAAGGAAAAAAGAAAAACTCTCATTACCGGCCCGCTCTCTGCCTCCACGGCTACTCACGTCCAAAGATGATGCCTCTTTCTTGCATTTTTCCTTTTCTTTTATAATGGTTGGGAAGGTGGTTGGGTCGGTTGCAATCTGCCATCAGTCTTATCTTATCAATTTAGGGCATGGGCTCAAATTTGGATTGGATTTGTTGATCAGGTGGCCCACACATGGAGTAGGAAGGTGGGGTGAAACTCATCGTTTCACCAGGTTTTGTCACCCACTGTTGCAACGTGCAGGTGAATGCCGCTTTGGCTAGTTGTTTTGAATTAGGTGGGGTCCACTATGGTGTTCTCTTGGAAAATCTGCTCCCTTCATTGTTTTCATCACGTCGTGATAGCCCATGATCCCAAGTTTGAAGTATATCCGACTTCAGGGTGGGCCACACGATCAGCTATTGTGGAGACAACATTCACCATTGAAAACACAATTTGCTTCACGTCTGCTTAGTGCCATGCATGGCACATCTATTTACAAATTTGTCATTCTCTTTTGTTATAACTTTTGTCGTCTATATCTCCTAACTACACCGTGTAAATGAGACAAAATTTCACTAGTACTTGTTATTTTTCACGCTCTTTCTAATGCCTAAGTTTAAGCCTTGATCACTAATGGATTACCAAGATGCTCTTTAGTGGCTAGCGCCCTCTGATCTCTCCATTGGGCCACTTCCACATGAATCCAATGGCTGAAATTTGACGTGTACGGTTAATTTACGATCCTCAGACTAGATATAAAGTTTTGAGTAGAACGGATGGTGGGAACCTTATGATCTTGCATTCTGGATGACTTTCAAGCCTGTTTAAACCCAATCACTTGATTTTCTCAGATCTTTGGCATGTAAATTCTTCGATCTCGGTCCCCTGGGGTCCATCCCTTTCTTTGGTGATTTATGCACATTAAATCCATGCTTTTAACACCCTTTTTCAGTCTAAGCTCCTAAAGTCACCTTGCAACACAAACACGATTAAAATAAGCTATTAAACAGTATCATGTTCATAAAATCAGGTAATAAATGGGGTCTAATATGTAATATTTAACTCTCAACAAGTATCTATCAATTTTGTATTGGCGTTGGTTGTCCAATACAATCTTAAGATGGAACAGATGGATGTGAAGAGTGCTTTCCTATATGGGGAATTGAAATAACAGAATTACATGAAGCAACCATAAGGTTTCAAAATACAATGGGTAAATAATAAAGTTTGTAGGTTGAAGAGGTCGTTATATAGCCTGAAACAGTCACCTAGGCAGTTGTAAATGAAATTTGATTGTTTCATAATGAGTCAAAAGTTTACCAAGAGTGAGTATGAACATCGTGTCTATTACGATATGTTGAGTGATGAAAAATTCATTGTCTTAGTATTATATCTTGATGACATGCTTATCGTCAGTCATAACATATCTAAGATCAATATAATGAAGACCAAGCTTTCAGGGACATTAGAAACGAAAGATCTGGGGGTTACGAAGAGGGTTTTTGGCATTGACATACAAAAAGACAAGAAGAGGAGTAGGTTGTGGTTATCTCAAGCGAATATCTTGAGAATGTATAGTGAAGTATACGGTGGATAAGGCAAAGTTGGTTAGTGTTCCCCACGTGGCTCATTTTAGGCTTTCTTTTTAATGGTGTCTTAAAACAGATAAAGAAAAGCAGGTTCTCGTGTATGTTATTCGAGTGCAGTTGGTAACTTAATGTATGTCATGGTTTATACAAAATCAAATATTTCACATACAGTGGGTGTTGTTAGCAGGTACATGTCTAACCCCGATAAGCAACACTGGGAGGCATTGAAATTGAAACTTCAATACATTCCAAGTATGCAGGACTATGTCTTGACATTTGAAAAATTAAGGGACAAGTTGGTAGATTATGTGGATTCTAATTATGCAGGCAATGTGGATAATAGAAGATTAACTTTCAGTTACTCATTTGTGTTAGTGGGTGGAGCGATCAATTATATGTCGAAGCTTCAGTTGGTGGTGGCTCTTTTCACAACTGAATCTAAGTACATGACAGTGACAGAAACATTTAAGGAAGCGATTTGGTTGAGGGGAATGATAAATGAGTTGGTGCTTCAGCAGGAGGCCGTATTGGTTAATTGTAACAAGGAAAGCGCGATCAATTTGGTAAAGAACTTGGTTCACCTTCTAGAGCTAAACATATTGATGTATGTCATCATTTTATCTAATAGGTACTTGAGGAAGGAGGCATGACTCTCGAGAAGATCTATACAAGCGTGAATATGGTGGATATGCTTATCAAGGTAGTTCCTTCAGATAAGTTCAAGTTATGTCCGACTTTTCTTAATCTAGCAAATATAGAGTGAAGATGGAGTGTGCATGAGAGGTGATGATGGTAGAGTTATGGTGGAGACGAAGTAGAGATGAAGGAATGAGTACGGCAAAGGAGAAATGAATTGAGAAGATTGAGGACACGGTAGAGATTGTTATCTATTGTATTAAATCTGTCTATAATAAGGTATGTCGATGACATTGACAGACCACTTGATTCCATCGAGCAGACGTCAATGCCATCAATGGATAATCCGATCCATTAAGAAAATCTAAAAAATTCTTGTTGATTGTTGGACAGTTTGGATGTTGCCACTCAATGGCATCGAGGGTTCTTCGATGTCATCAATTGGTTCTCGATAGTTGTCAACGCCATCAAAGGCAGTTATAAAATTGCGAAAGTGCGTGATTTGTTTCCTATTTCGGTTGCGGTAGTATTTATACTGGTTGTAATTGGAATTATGGTAAGGATTAGGGTTCTCTACATGTTCTTAAGGGTTTTAGTGCTTAAGGGTTTGAGAGAGATTTTGAAGGGAAAAGGCCTGGGCTTTTCTTCTTAGGGACTTGATCGGTAAGGTTTTTATCTCTTGTAACTTATTTTTCATAGTTCATTATCGCTTTGTATCGTGATTTTTTCCAGCAAGAATTTTTCCACGTAAATTCAAATTATTTTCTGGTTGGATTTGTTTGCGTGATTATGATTACCTTGTTTGATTCCTCTTTACGTGCTTCTACGAATCCCAAGAGACTCCTACTTTTATAAGTGATAGGATTAGGAGTACTTTCACCAATCTCATTTCCATCCCCATCCACATCTCCACATGACATGTATATAAGTCCACATCTACCTAAATACCCTACTGTGAACAATGAAAATCGACGCCTATGCTAATTTATATGTTATGTTTTGGTGGTGAGGGTGATTAGGCTGATTTGTGGATATTGGAGTCGCCACTAATCAATTACTCTCAGAATCCCGCGGTCGGCTAGAACCCGCTAAATACGTAAGGTTGGAGAAATTCGAAGACTCTCCTACCTTAAATTGATTCCTGGTCTGCGATTCGGAATTCCGAGTAAGGGGCCTCAGTTACAAAGAGGGAAGGTATTAAGCACCCTCTTTGCTCGTACAAATGTACGGTCTCTACTTAGTATGGTAAAAAAATCTCAAGGGATGAATGATATGGTCGGATTAGGACCAGGCACATGTGGATTTCTGATGTGGAAAGATTTGAGATTTTGACAAACCACAGAGCATACATCCAACAATGTGTCTACAAAGTGGATGTGATGATGCTTATCTAAAAAGTAAGAAAAAAAGTAGACTAAATTACTAGGAATTTCTGATGTAATATTATCCGATGTACGGCAAATCACAGAGTATACGTTCATTAAAGATCTAGAGAAGCAAGGGGGTTGAGAAGGGAATAGATATCATGATGAATGCTTGTAATATAAATGAGATGATCTTTGGCTTGCTCTTGAGATGACTAGAACATAGAGTACACCATGGCTAATCCGGGCTAGACTAAGGGATTGAGATGGTTGAGGTGAGGCTAAGAGGTGGCTAGAAAATCAAAACTTTGAGGCTTGGGAGCTCCTCCTCACCCTCACTCTCTTTCTCTTTTTCTCTCTCCTTTCCTTGGATTGGTGTTATGTGTGAAATGTGAAGAGGAGAGGGTTATTCATAGCCTTTTGTGATGACATTGTTGTAATTGCTGAGCTTGAAAGGGTAAAAGCTGACATGGCAGCTTGGGGTTAGTTGAGGAGAGAGGGATGCCACATGGCGCTCTCTCATTGGCTCTTGGAGTTGGTAAAATAGTAAATAATGGAGGCTGGAGGGTTAAATATCTAAGAAAGTTGACTTTAGGACGAGAGACAGTTATTGCTCAGAGGACACACATGTCTCACTCGCGGAGGTAGTCGGACTAACGCCTCTGGTAGTCAGACTACCGCCTGGGCTGGTTCGAACTGCGCTTTGTTCGGTGGGTATTATCTGATGCTCCACTTTGTTCGGTGGTCCTCTTCTCGAGCTTTTAAGCTCAAATGGGTGCGTTTTGGCTTGAGTGGTGGCTCATGATGGCTCGGCTCAGGATTAGGGTTTTTGGATCAGGTTTTGGTTTAGATTAGGGTTTTAGGATCAGGGTTTGGTTTGGATTAGACCATGATTCTAACTTTCTCAAGATATTAGCCTGAGTGGGGTGTCTACAAATGCCCCTCTTTGGCCAAGGTTGCGAACAATCTAGCGCCAAAGCGAGTAGACCCCCCACCCCTTCTAGTCAGAAAAGGTAGTGGTTCGAATCTATTGCATGCCATTGTATCATTGTCAGTCAACTGTTTGGAAAAGAGATGACTCGCACATATCATGAGGGTTGAGGAAAATATTATGACTGTCCCTGCGCATTCTGCGGCATTACAGGTCACCAATCACAACCCTTTCACGTTAAATTGTTAATAGCATTAGAGGGTAAGTCTGAAAAGTAAGGCCTCTGCGCATTTTGTGGCTTTACGAGGAGTCTCATACTATCCATTTCCTTTGTTATGTAATCACCCTATGAATACTTGTTCCATTTTATCGTCAAAGTGGTCAGCTACCCTGCACATTCTGTGGCCTTACGGGGAACTCACTACGCCGACTTAGACTCAATCAGACTTTCCAAGCATCCTGGACTAGATATGTGCAGGTAATCTTTTGTCAAGCAGTTTACTGATTCTGATACTTTGTTACAATAGATTGTCTTCACTTTGAGTTTGACTATTCTTTCTGGAGATAGATCAAATCATTTTTACTTGTATTCGAATCGTACGACTGTCCAAATATGGAAATCGAGCCAATCATACTTGTATCATGTACGGATTCGATTGTCCTTCAGGGAAACCAGAAGGAATCGAATCTTATTTCATTGTTTGCACTAACCGCAATTGGAGAATATGGAAGATTCCTCAGTGTACTGCTTGTCGCATGCATTTTTTTTAATTTGTTTGAAAACTAATCTCCTTGGAACTAGACTTCTTGGGGATTTTATTTGAAAATATTTTTGAATTTTTTGAAAAATATTCGTTCGATCTCGCGGGTGGGTGTCGTCGTTCAGTTTTTATTTGCGCAAGTAAACAGTCACGTTGCCTCCACTGATGAGTTGGCGAGGCTCATGATTTCTATTCGAAATATTTTTAGGGTTTTGGAATATCCATCCAATCTCGCGGGAGGGCGTCGTCGTTCGGTTTTTACTGTATAGTCTGCATCAAGTAGTCAGGTGGCCTCCACTAACGAATTAATGGGGCATTACTCATGGGGTTTTGAACTTATGGGCATTGTGAGCTTTGAAATGTGTGCCTCTGGGGCTTTGGACTGTGGGCTTTGTGGGCTTTGAAATGTGAGCCTTTGGGGCTTTGAACTTGTGGGCCTTGTGAGCTTTAAAATGTGGGCCTCTGGAGCTTTGGACTATAGGCCTCTAGGGCTTTGAAATGTGGGCCTCTGAAGCTTTGAAATGGACCTTGGTGATCCCCAACTTTGTTGGCTGCTTGTCCTGTATATGCATGTATGTTTTTATTTTTGTTCTTGTAAAGGAAGGAAAATAATGTACTTGTAAAAAAGATGTTTTAAAGGAATGAAAATTCTTGTTTATACCAAATTTGTCAGTGTTTGCTTGCGTTTGAACTTGTGCCTGGATAGTAGAATCAAAATATTAAGCTTAGCCCACGTCGAATTCGGTATTCTGAGTTGTTTACTAGGGATCCCGATTTCCTGAGGGTAGCGCATAATAAGATCATACCCCCTGGATTTGGGTAAAGTCTGACAGAATTCTGATCCAAGACTTATTTTTTCCTTGTGCTTCTTCACTTTGCTTGTTGCCTTGGCTTCTCCTGTTCTTGCACTTTTTGTTTTCTTTTTCTTTTCTAGCTATTTTTGCCCGTAGCGCTTTTTCAGGTTTTCACCACGACTGGCTTTCTCGTCATTTTTGCCCGTGGCGCCCTTTCGAATTTTCATCACGTCCCGAGTTTTTGTTCTTGTCTGTCCCTTGGCAACTGTGCTCTTTTTACCCTTGGTGCCTTTTCAGGTTTTCACCAAGTCCGCTACATGCTCGCTGTTTTTACTCGAGGTGCACTTTCGGGTTTTCACCTCGCCCGTTTTGCTTAGACACGTTACTTTTCTTTTAATTTTTCTTTTCGAGTAACAGAAGCAAGGGCTAGATTCCATTCATTATCGATCGACTGGTAAGCTGCCTCACTTGGTCTTTAATCACGATCGTAAAGCTGCTGACATTAGGGTAAACAATCCTGAGGGGAAAACGGGCTGGTGACTTGTGTTCTCACTCATTGGGTTCGACTTTTTTTTTCTTTTTTTTTGAATTGCGGGCTTTATTCGTCCGTTTTTTTATTTCTTTATCTTTTTTTCTTCTTTTTTTTTTAACCCTTTATTTTTTAAAACACTTATTGGAGGAAATGAATGATGATGGAATGTACCTCATAATGCTAACCTTTTGTTGTTTGACATAGTCAGGTAGGATTACCCATGATAGATATTCACGTTGTCGGCGTTAATGGGATTTGGAAGATTTTGCCCCTAATGATGGTGAGATGAAGGGAACCTCCCGGAAGAATCTTCGCAAATGATAGTGAGTCATCCCAGGATGACTTGGACTTGCCCCCTGGATCTAGTAGGCGCAATGATAAGATGTGCATTGTTACCATGTTGCTAACCTTTCTTTTAGACTTGTTTGTCGTTCGTCCTAGCGATTGTTATGTGCTTTATGTCTGCGAGATGAAGTTGGTTGCATCGAGCTAACCACCAATCATTTTCCTTGACTTCTCTTTTTCATTCGTACCGATGATGTAGGATATTGTTGACGCCTGCTTTTGTCTGACACGAAAATGCGTTCATGACCATTGGATGCCTTTAGGTTCATTCTTTTGATGATGTCCACACCCCATAATGAAGAGGGGTTAGGGTGTTGCCAGGTTATAAAGACTCGAAGCATACACATGGATCCGCTATGCAAGCTTTAAATACTTGAAGTACTTCCTAACATGCTGTAATAGCTTATCTCCATCGTTCATCACAAGTTCTTCTTGGACATTGCACATTCCTTTACACGCAAGTTGTGGACACCATTGTAGACTTCAAACATGATCTTGACAGCTTTGTTGGGCTTGACTTCAGGCTTCATAATAGATAGTGTATGACTAGCTCTTCATTTAATCTGGGTAAGGCTTCATAGGAGAACCCAAAGTTAGATAGCCCCGAGTCTCAAGAATTTTGTCATTGTCTGCTTGTATTCAGGAGGCGAGGATCTCTTGATGCTTACTATTCTAAGGAGCTCAAGGGATCCCAAGTTCACAATTTCAAAATCATCCATGATGACGTTAGCCTTTGTTTCGAGCTTTCTGAGGGAATCTCTAGCTTGAGAGTTGGATCATCATTTTCCATATCCTACGCTTCGTCCAAATCCATGAGTTTGAAGTCTAACTCTAGATAGAAATCATATGAGTTGACTTTAAACTTTGTAACAGATGCATTTGGCACATTATTGCTTGTGATTTTTAAAAGATTTTCTATTGTTTTTATGTTTTAAGAAAATTTTAATTTTTTTTTTAATTTTGACAAGTATTTGAATTTTTTGGCATTTCGAAAATAACTAGTGTTTTTGCCTTTCGAGAATTTTCTGATTTTTTTTTTGGATTTTAACAAGTATATGATTTTTTTGGTGTTTCGGAAATATCCAGCGCTTTTGGCTTTTTGAGAATTTTTTGATTTTTTTGATTTTTTTTAAAGAAAGACGGTGATGTGAGCCAAGGATTACTTGATTCGGCTCGAAGAGATAAACATTATTTTCTTTTATTGTGTCATCTTAGGGATTGTGAACCAGCTATTACCCTGCACTCCCTCCCCTTAGGAGGCAGGGCCAGACGGATTAGTAGGTGGGCCCTCATTGTTGTGCCCAAATGTCGTGATGAGTTTGGGATTGGGCTCTGAGTTAGTGTTGGATGTCACTTTCCTCAGCTCATTTCTGATGCATTGTGAGTCTTTGGATTCTTCCTGCTCGGGTGGGACCCAGACTGTGGTCCAAGCAATTAGGGACAATTCTTACCCCTTGCCTGAGTCATTTTCAAATGGCCCAGTTAGGCTTGTTTCACTCATTTGATCTTCCATAGTGGATCTCGGCCTGCCTTCCGGATAAATGATCCCTTCTTTGATGGATTTGGTTGATGTGTGGCTGAAGGGATCATCCTCCTCTTGCCGACTTTGCCCTCATTCGGTACATCTGTGCTTTGGTATCTGACCCATAAGAGGTTGATATCCTAGTCCTCTCATGTCTGCATTCTCTTGATATTCGAGCTGATAATAAAAATGTTAGTGCTTGACTGGAGGGAAAATATAGTTTGATCCGATGGGACATGCAAGAGGCATGCAATTCACAGTCTCGAACTTGAGACTATGGTATGGGATATCCTCATCGGAGCATTGTATCGGGATATCTAGCTCTTGACGGTTGGCTGCTTTTATCAGAAAGGTTTGTTTGGGATCATCCAGAATGGCCAGTGCCTTATCTCTAAACATGTACTTTTCCTTTTAGTGAAGAGTCAAAGAGAGAGCCTTGACTCTATGGACCCAAGACCGATCAGGGATGAGATGAAATGAAATTGTGATGTCAAAGACCTAAAAAGTGATGGTTGATGCTTCGGGGCTAATCAAGATCTCGACGTTAATCTCTTCCTCGACCTTTCTCCAAGAGGTGGAAACCACTCTTCTTAGACTCTTCTCTTGAAGGATTAAAGACTGAGTAGAGCTAGGTAAATCACTTTGAGTATTAAAATGTCCTTCCTAGAAAGTTAACGCATGATTGAAGCTGGGCCCTGATTTTGCTAGGGCATGTGGTATGTTGATCGGGAAGGAGATTTTTCTTGAAGCATGATAGTTGGAGCAAGGGTCGGATAGGCAGATGGTGCCCCTTGCAAGACAGAGGATGTATGGATTGGATTGGACTCTGAGGGCACGAAGATTGGACCGGTTGGAGATGCCCTTTGCATATTTAAGGGCGCGGAGATTGGATTGGATGGGCATGCCCCTTGCAGAATTGAGAGTATTGGTATCGGACTAGCAATGATTGAATGGATGCATTAGACTAGATGGCAAGGCGATTCTCCCTTAATGATATTAATGGCAGGGGTGCCCAATGAGATGGGGCTTACTTGATACAATGGCAGGGGATTTTGGAGGGTGCAATTGGTGGTGGCAATAGCAGGAGAGGTAACCACAATCGTTTGGTTGCTAATCAGATCTTGGACCACATGTTTCAGGGCGAAACAACAGTCCATTGTGTGGCCTCGGGATTAGTGGTATGCACAATACTCATTCTCATTATAATTTGGTGGCAGAGGGTTTGGTGAGAGCCTAAGCAGTAGCAGTGTACGTATTTGCCTTTGGACTAGCATGGCTAGTATCTTACTGTAAGTTTGAGCTATCGGTGTAAACTGCCTAGGTTCCCGGGCCATCCTCATCTGTTGACCATGATTTGGGTACTGAGGAATCTCTCTTTGTTGTTATTGTTGCCATTGTCCCTCGTGAGGAGCGAATTGAGCACCTTCAATAGAGGCGACGAGATTGTCTTCTTCTATTGGATGGAGGTTAAGAACATTTCTGTTACCATTCTCGTATTCAGTAGACCTTCCTTCCACTATCTGTTATACTGGGGAAGCCTGATGAGGCTACCAAGGGGAGATCGTCACAGCCCTTATTCCGGCTTTGACTTGTTCCCCAGCAAAGGAGAAGTTGGGTAAAGTTGGCATATGGATAGGAGACGAGGTATCCAGAGATACTCGGGTTTGCCGAGTAGATGATCATGTAGATTTACTCCTCGTCATCAATGGGTGTGTTTATTCTGGTGGTCATGACCCACCACCATCCAACGTAAGTTGATAATGACTCATCATTCCTCTGCCTTAGGGCAGAAAGATTCACCCTTTTGGGCGCTACATTAAGATTGTACACGAAACGATCAATGAAAGCTTGGGAAAGTTGTTCCCAAGTTTTAATTCGATGGTAGTTTAATGATGTGTACCGATCTAACGCATCGCCTTTCAAAGATTTTTGAAACAAACAGATCAACGCTCCGTCATTACCTATCATTGTTTTAAGCTCTCCACAAAATGCTCTTAAATGGTCCATAGGACACCCCATACCATCATATCTTTTGAATTTTTGTACCTTAAAGTTTTGAGGTACCTTTTGCATCAGTGAAGGGACAAAGATCCCTGAATTTGGTGGATGGGAGATCTACCCCTTGCTATTTCCATAGCTTCCTCTGCATCTCTTGCAATTGCTCGTGGAGTTCTTCGATTTTGGAGTGATCAGATGAGAGGGGTTTTGCCCCTTGGAGTTTATTGGATCTCCTATCAAGAGGAAGATGTTGGAATTGGTTGAGATTCCTAACTGTGGGAGGTTGTATTTGATAGCAGTTCTCATCAGTGACAGGTCGTTGGAAAAGATTATCGGTCGAAGAAAATTGGCTTTGAAGGTAACTCCCGTTACATGGAGGATGCTGGAAAGTTGAGATGACTGGGGCACTAGGCGGTGATACTTATATAGTTTGGGCAACCCCTCTTTCAATACACTGGGCAAGAAGGTCCTGCAACGCATTGAGATTTTAGGCCATATCGGCCATGAATGCAATAGTTGCAGTATTACCAGCCATGAGCTCAGGCGATCTAAGGGATGCCTTTCAATAGCAATGGTTTCTTCTTCCTGGTTTGTCATGGCAAGTTTGGATCAGGTAAGCATGGGGTGAACGAAAGCCTTGAATGGGTGCAAGCCAAAGATCAATGCTCATTTTTTTATGCAAGGTATGAATACAAAAGTTTATATGTAGAATATCCCCTAAGATTATATTACCACACTATTTCGAGTTGGGTCTCAACTAGTACGATCTAGTAAATCCCCAATGGAGTCATCATTCTGTGAACGCTGAAAATTGACGCCCACGCTAATTTATATGTTATGTTTTGGTGGTGGGGGTGATTAGGCTGATTTGTGGATGTTGGAGTTGCAACTAGCCAATTACTCTTAGAATCCTGCAATTGGCTAGAACTCGCGGAGTACGTAAGGTTGGAGAAATCTGAAGACTCTCCTACCTTAGATTGACTCCTGGTCTGCGATCCGGGACTCCAGGTAAGGGACTATTGAGGGTCAAATATTGCATGTTAGACCTTAATTATTACTTAATTTTACGTACATGATAATGCTTAACGTCCTGCTTTAACCTTGTTTTTGGTGCAAGGTGTATTTACGAGCCTGGACCGAAAAGGATGTTAAAAGCATGGATTTAACGCTCAGGAATTACCAAGGCAATAGATGGGACTACAAGGGACTGAGATCGACAGACTTACATGCCAGAGATCCAAGAAAATCAGGAAACTGAAGCTCAAGTAGCCTAAAATTTGTCCAGAATGCAAGATCATAGGGTTCCCACCATCCGTTTGGCTCGAAACTTCATACATGGCCAAGGGACCACAAATTAACCGTACACATCAAAACTCGGCCCTTGGATCAGTGTGTAAGTGACCCGATTGATAAGATCAGACAATAACCATTAAGAAAGCATCTTGGACATCCTTGGGAAATTAGGACCCAAACTGAACCGATGGAAAGAGCATGAAAAACGGTGGATACCTGTCAAATTTCACTTCTTTTGGATGATACCGTAAGGAGAAACGAATGATAGACGTTTCTAAAAGGGAGAGTGGCAAATTTGTAAATATAATGAACTCCATATCCATGCACGTAACTGAGAATTGGCTTGCTTCAACTATGGGTAGTGACTCATCACATGTGGATGGTGTGGCCCACCTAGTGTTCAGATCTACTTCATACTTTAACTCATGGGCTTACACGTTACTAAGAAGAGGATGAACGGAGTAGAACTTCGAGAATGCCATCAGAAGTGGGCCCCACCTATTTTTTGTACAAAACATCCAAATAGTGCCAAAAACGTCCAGTGACGGACGTGCTTGCAATTGGGTTTTGACAGTGGGCCCCATCCATCATCCTTTTTCATGATCTGAACCATCCAATGCACTCAGAAGATAAATTCGATCGCAACCTGAGCGATTCCAAGCTTTCATGCACACGTTCAAGACTGCAGTAGTAAGGAAAACATTGCTGCGTCTATTGATGGTGTGGCCCATATGAATAACAGATTCACTCCAAATTTGAGCCCGTGATCAGGCATGAATACAGAAGCTCTAATACTGGATTTGATGCACCATAAAGTCAGTATAAGTGGACCCCACCGACCTCATCCATGGAAACGGAAGTTTCCGTTTTCCTTCCGCGCAGCTGCTGTGCGCACGGAGCATGTCCGCAAGTTCCAGACGATCCGGGAAGTAGTGGACCACCACCATTGTTTAGATGGCCAATCCGGACCATCCAGATGAAGGTTAAGCAAGAAACGACCCTAGTCATGGAGCTAGGCTACAACGTGAAGTTGTGCACTGTCCTAAAAATCAGGCCAAACGCAACTGTTCATGCGTTTTCGCTGCATGCGCAGTTCGGTTCCGCTGCAAATTGCGGAAATAGTGTCGGTTCTACCGACTCTTGCTGTGTAACCGATTCCACCGCCCCTAGCACCTATAAAACAGAGAGAGAGAATGTGAGAAGGATCATCTTTGGGCTGGACGTGAAGCACAGGAGAGAGAGGGATCTCTTGGACTGTGGAGAGTGGGCAGCCGTGGAGGCAAAGTGGTCGGCCAAGATCTTCTTCTTTCTTCCCTCTTAGTTTTTCTTCTTCTTTTAATGCTTTTATGAGACTTTAGTCTGATCATGATTATGATAAGCTAAACCTCTTAGCTAGGGCTAAGAGGTGAAGCTTGTAGTATGATTGGGTTGTTAGCTTTGCTTTGATTCATGGTTATTGAACTCTTGTGGATTTTAGTTTGATTATTAAGGAATACTTTTAGTTTTTAATGGTTTATTATAACTCAAATTACAGTAAATCTGCAATAGCTTTAAGTATGTTCTTTTCATTATGAGATTGTGAACTTAGGAGGCTCTGTTATTCACCATTGTCTCCTTGGCATGGTTGGGTGATGGAACCTCTTCCTAACTTTCACAATTCTCTTGTGATTGGCTGTGGTATTGGTAAATTGCTGTTGTTTGCCATAGTCTCCTGGGCATGGTTAGGTGATGGAATCACTTCCAAATCTACACCAATCGTATCTATTGATGATTAGATCCATGAGACATTCAGAGATCTGACAAATCTCTTCTTACCAACTGGATAGAATGGGACTCTGATTCCAGTTGTGTCCTTGAATCAATAAAAGGTAACTTTCCAATTGCTACAAGTGGATCCTTGGCACCCTAGTTCCCACCTTTATTTTTATTAGTTTTTAATTAATCTATTCACAATTATTCCCTCATATTCGCTTAATTTAGATTACATCTTAGTTTAGTTTTAGTTCTATTTAGTTTCAGATTACGTACAGATATCATTCCCTTGGGATTCAACCTCGGTCTCACCGAGTTTATTACTACATCACAACCCTATACTTGGGGAGTGAACAGGGACCTCGGTTATAAAGAGGGAAGTGTTAGGCACCCTCTATCTACTTAGTGTGGTAAAAAAATCTCAAGGAATGAATGATATGGACGGATTAGGACCAGGCACATGTGGATTTCTGATGTAGAAAGATCCGAGATTTCGACAAACCACAGAGCATACGTCCAATAATATGTCTATAAAGTGGATGTGATGATGCTTATGTAAAAAGTAATGAAAAAATGGACTAGATTACTAGGAATTTCTAATGTGACAGGATCCGATGTACGACAAGTCACAAAGCATACGTTTATTAGAGATCTAGAGTAGCAGGAGGGTTGAGAAGGGAATAGAAGTCATGATGAATGCTTGTAATATAAATGAGATGATCTTTGGCTTGCTCTTGAGATGGTTAGAACATGGAGTACACCATGGCTAATCCGGGCTAGACTAAGGGGTTAAGATGGTTGAGGTGAGGCTAAGAGGTGGCTGGAAAATCAGAACTTTGAAGCTTAAGAGCTCCTCCTCACCTTCACTCTCTTGCTCTTTTTCTCTCTTTTTTTCTCTCTCTCTCTCCCATGGATTGGTGTTGTGTGTGAAATGTGAAGAGGAGAGGTGTCACGCCCCAAACCCGAAAATCGGATTCATAGGAATCCCGATCGCCGAGTGCCGACAGCCTCCTTAGTACCCCATTCACGGCTCCCAACGTCCATACGCAAAATTCCGATCCTGAGATCCTACAAGGAGGATTTTTTTTTTTTGTTTAACTCATAATAAGCATAACCACAAGATTACCCAATTCATAAAGGCAACATCATCATCACATATCCACTAGTATAATCAGTTGAGTACAATGCTGGAAGGAAATACATAAATGAAAACCAAGCCCCAGAAGACCGCCACACGCTCCAAGATCAACATTGCAGCAACCTAATATCACCTGCACGCATCTATTGTGCATAAGCTTATAGAAAGCTTAGAGGATAGTGTAAGTGTGTGCACAAAGTAAGTGCCAAGTATTCCATATCAGAGTAATCAAATTAAGTGGAAGTACTGACAAGTCCATGGATCATACAATATCAGGGTATACATCACAAATCAACTATACAAATGAGGAGTCAAAGCGAGCCAAATATTAGATGCCGAGGATACAATGTCTTAAATCACACAATATCGAAAGTACTGGTAATCTATAAATTATATAATGTCAAAATAAGCAGAAATACTGACAAGAGCATAAATTATCATAGTAATCAGAATATTGACAAGATCATACGATAACAGAGTAAGTAAAAATATGGACAAGTCCGTAAGTCAATCAATGTCAGAATATGCAATGTAGAACAACTATGCAAATGAGGAATCATAGATAGCAAAATATCAGATGCAGAGGATGCAATACAATATACATTCCTGATGAGTAACACAAATAGCGTCAGCCGTACCTAGACCATATAAATGCAGGGAGACGATAACCCAAAATGTCGAATGTCGCGAATGTCATGCAATATGCGGTGCGAATGCAATGACCATACTGGAGTGTGAAGTCGGGGTACGTAGTATCGCGGGCTATGGGGACCATCACAAGGGACTTCTATCCAAACCAATCCTATACCTAAATTTGGATAGTCAGACTCAATGTGGTAAACTCCTGATCTCAGGTTAGTCGCACGCCCCAACCGAAATTCTGGCCATTGCGAGGGCACACGTAACAAATAGTTACGCACCACCAACCCGAGTGGATAGTGAATGAATGAATGCATGAATGAGTATGCAACTCCTGCTCACTAAATCCACATATCAGTACAGTTCCTCTCTGGGATCATCACCAGGGTCTATTACACTACGTCAACTTGCCGCCCTTATCTGAGCGCACAACTGAGTAAGTGGAAGAGACCTCACTATCCGCCTGCCAATATCGGGCCCGGCTCGTCGATAGCGGACCCATTCCTCAAGCTGGTCAAACTCAACCTAGATATTGCCCCCTCACTCAGGCGGGTAAGGTCACACCCCCTCCCAACCGACCATGACACAGTGGGAGACGCGGCCTACTGGTATACGGCCCTCATGTGCTCATATATATCCACTCGGTCTTGACGTTGGGGCGTCTCCTGGCCACGGAAGTTTAGAGATTTTCACTCAGGGACATCTATGGCGCCCGTATGCTAGAACCAAACATTTCCGGTATCCCATTTGGCCATCCACGATACGCTTGTAGAGGCTACAGCCCTGGTGTCGCTAGGGCGTATAGTAATCATAATGCAAGATGCATGAGTCATACAATCCAGTCATGCATCAATCCTATGCATACTGCGTGCTCAAGTGAGATAACCTCCGCCTATCAGGGAGTCTCATAACAACATGCTCAATGACATATGCAATGATCAACCACATCTCATAACAAACATGCAGATGATGCATATGGGCATGTATCATGATGCTATGCTGTCACATACTCATAATCGATATCAATAACCAGCATCGACAATCGACCTCAACAATGTGGACATTTAATCGACATTGCCCCCAAGGAATGGCCCACATAGATCCTAACATATAGTGGACCCATGACCTCACACAAGGGACAAATATACAACACCATGGGCCTCGCTCAAGAGCTTAATACACATCACGATGGGCCTTTCATATGGGCCTAACATACATCATGCACAATGGCTCCATAGGCTAGCCCTCAAACACACCACAATGAGTTTCGTACAATCATAATGGGTTGCGTCACATGGGGCTAATACGCATCACATGGGCTACATATACATCACAATGGGCCATGCCCATGGGCCTTTATTCATCACAATGGGCTTAACCCAGGGGTCTCAAATATATCGCAATGGGCCTCAACCCACTGGCAGAACATACATCACAATCGAAATCCACAATCGGCCACGATGATTGGCCTCGATCGATAATCGGCCAATCGGCCATGACAATCATAATCGACAATCGGCCACGATAATCAGCCTCGATTGATAATCAGTCAATCGGCCATGACAATCATAATCGATAATCGGCCACGAGAATCATCCTCGATCGGTAATTGGTCAATCAACCACAACAATCATAATCGGTAATTGGCCACGATAATCAATCAATCAGCCATGACAATCGAAATCGGTAGTCGATAATCAGAATCGGCAAATCAGTCACGTCAATCAGAATCGAACAATAATCAACCTCGTTGATTGGTCGAACATGGCATATGGGAAGGTCACAATATGGACATTCAACTATCATCGCCCATCAAAGTGGACATTTAACCAACATTGCTCCCAAGTAGTGGCCCATGTAGAATCAAACATAAGGTGGGCCCAAATATCCAACAGGTGGTCTCAAATAGTCATCACAGGTGGGCCTTACACATGCAGCGCGTGGGCCTACGCATCACGATGGGACGATACATTGGGCCGCACCATTAGCCTAATATGCACATCACGATGGGTCGTACCATTAGGCCGCACCAATGGGCGTCAATTTAACAAGTGGGCCGCATCAATGAGCCGCACTGATGGGTCTTATACACATCAAGTCGGGCCTCGATAATTGGGCTAGAAACATGTCATAATGGGACACGACATACGAGTCAGAAATACATCGCAATGGGCCTCGATCCATGGGCCGAAAATACATCTCTGTGGGCCTTATCAAATGGGCCATAAACACATCCTAATGGGCCTCAACCATGGGCCTCTAACATATCATAACGGGCCTTGCATCAATGAGCCGCACTATTGGGGCTCATGCACATCAAGTGGGTTGCATCAATGGGCCGCACAAATGTACAATAGGTAGGCCCTGCACATGCAGTAGATGGGCCCCACCAGATGGTTAGTGTGGATATAGAATGCATACATCTAGTGGGTCACACATCCCACGGACGGTGTGAGTAAAACGTCCATCGAGGCTGGCCCTATATGACCTGGACGGTTAGGGTGGGACATATGAGATGGGTTCTGCTCACGGGTTCCAAATACATTACGATGGGCCTTATACATAGCACAATGGGCCTTGCCCATAGGCCTAATACGTATCATAATGGGCCTTGCCCATGGGCCTCAGATTCAAGCAGGTGGGCCCCATCATATGGGCCTCAAACCATGGTCTCATATATATCAAAGTGGGCCTTAGTGGGCGACCATGAATACATTAAGATGGGCCTCAACTAATGGCCTTATACAAATCAAAGTGGGCCTCAATGAACGGCCCATAATTAAATCAAAATAGGCCTAGTCACATGGGCCTCATATATATCAGAGCGGGCCTCAACATCGGGCCACAAATACATCAAAATGGGCTTAATCACATGGGCCTCATATGGCAGCCCATGATTGGCAAAATTAGAAGGACAGAGGGTCCGACACACTCATCACGGTGGGCTTACCTAGAGTGGCCCATATTTGGGGCACATAAATAGGGTGGACCCCACAAAATAAATGAACAGTGTGGATACAAAACATACATTAGTGGGTCCCGTGTGGGCCCACCATAAATGTTTATTTTCCACCCAACCTGCTGATGAGGTCACAAGGACCTAGGGCCCACTAAAATGTTTATTTTCTATCCAACCTAGGGCACACCATAATGTTTATGCACCACCCAAACTGTTCATAAGGTCACTTGGACCTGGGCTCACTATGATGTTCATTGCCATCCAAACCATTCATAAAATCACGTGGACCAGAGGGCCCACGGTGATGTTCGTTTTCCAGCCAACCTGTTGATAGGGTCACGTGGCCATGGGGCCCACTGGAATGTTTATTGCCATCCAACTGTTGATAAGGTCAAGTGGGCAGGGAGCCCATCGTGATATTTATTTGCCGCCCAACCTGTTTATAAGGTCACTTGGACCTGGGGGTGGGCGTGGGGCCCACCGAAACATGGTTCACAAATCCAGCCCACCCATTATGTGTGTCCCACCTGGCTGACGGTCCAAACCAAGTTTCAGCAACATCCAAAACTCAGGTAGGTCCCACCAAATGTTTTTATATGTTTTAGGCATGTCTTCACAAGATTTTAGATGGTGTGGCCCACCTGAGTTTCGTATAAGGTTGATTTTTGGAGTGGACATCTGGTCTATGGGGACCCATCAAATTCATGGTGAGGATGTTCAAAATGCATCACAGTGGGGCCCACAGCTGGGGCCGTGAGGCCCAGCTCGTCCGTCCGCCCACCCACTGACAGCGGCAGCAGCCGCTGCCTCTTTTCTTTTTTTTTCTTTTTTTTTTTAAAACCATTAATTCGATGGTTTTTGATAGGTGGGGCCCACCTCAGACGGATCCATCTCAGCCATTGGTCCCTGTGGCTCGATACAATCCCATCGAGTCCAATATTGGGCTATTTTTGATATACAAGAGCATCAAGAAGTAAATCAAAGGTAGGAACACTGTTTCCTATACCATGGCCCGCCAGGAAACCAGATCAACCTCATTTTTCAGTCCAACGCCTAAAATGATCTGAGGAAGAGGATGGATGGCCTGGATTATATAAAAACATCAAGGTGGAGCCTGCATGAGTGGCCCACCACTCCCTTCTCTTTGGCTAGCCCGTTAGTACACTCCCCATGTCAGTTTACACTCCACAATTCGCCAACGTCCAGTGTCCAGGGAAGCTGGACGGCATACGTAAACGCATTATTGTGGTGGGTCCCACGTGGACGTGGCCCACCAACATATATACATATAATATATATCTCATATTATATATATACAATACATATTATATTATATATATTATATGTATATTATATGAAATATAACATATAGAAAGAAGGATGTATTGGGCCCATCCAAACAGTGGATGGTGTGGATCATCACCTGCAATAGGGTGGGCCACACCGTCTGATGTAGATGGACGGAGTAGATATAACACATATTGGTGGGACCCACACCATCACAAAGAAAGAGAGAGAGAGAGAGAGAGAGAAAGAAATATACGGTGAGATAGAAGGACCCCGCCACTATGGGCCCCTCTTGCTTAAATCACATACATATAAATGGGTCCTACCCACAAGTGGGCCCTAAAATTGAAAATAACAGTAAATTACCCACTTTATCTTCCTTCTTCTTGGTCCATTAGACTCCAATGCTCCTTAGCTTACCTTTTGAGGGAGGTTGATGGGAAATTGATGGTGTGGATGAGAGATGAGAAGGTGGGCCACACTTGTGGTTTGGGAGAGAGGGAGGTTGGACATGTGAAGCTTGAATTGCTTGGGAGATTTGAGAAATGAGAGAGAGAAAATATTAAGAGTGATGGATGGAGTGGTGGGTGTAATTAATGAAGTATGGGTTGGTTTGAAAAATGGGTAAAAGAGGGATGGTGAGGGAGAGAGAGGTTTGACCTATGGGAAAAGGAGGAGTGGTGTGGTTGTACTTGGATAAGGGATGTATTTATGGTTGATTGATGGGACTTATTGTAGAGATTCCCTCGAGATTCACAACGCGCTGCGTTTCTTCGGAATAAATGCAGATCGACATCTTATAGCCTGGATATCGGGTCAGTGCGTGAGTCACGACGTTGGAACCGCGACGACAGCGCGGTCGCTATGATACAAGTTTCGGTTCGAGCCGACTTCGGTATGCGGGACCTGGCTTAGGATCGCGCGCAATCATCGGATACGGTGCAAAGGTTGCCGAAATTTGACCGGTAGGATCGCGGAAGCATACGGAACGGTATGGACTAGGACACGGGTCTTACAAGAGGGCTATTCATAGCCTTTTGTGATGACATTGTTGTAATTACTGAGCTTGAGAGGGGTAAAAGCTGACATGGCAGCTTGGGGTTAGTTGAGGAGAGAGGGATGCCACATAGCGCTCTCTCATTGGCTCTTGGAGTTGGTAAAATAGTAAATAATGGAGGCTGGAGGGTTAAATATCTGAGAAAATTGACTTTAGGACGAGAGACAACTATTGCTCAGAGGACACACATGTCTCACTCACGGAAGTAGTCAGACTACCACCTGGGCCTGGTTCGGGCTGCGCTTTGTTCGGTGGGTTTTATCCGAAGCTCCGCTTTATCCAGTGGTCCTCTTCGCGGGCTTTTAAGCTCAAATGGGTACGTTTTGGCTTGAGTGGTGGCTTGTGATGGCTCAGGTCAGGATTAGGATTTCTGGATCAGGTTTTGGTTTGGATTAGAGTTTTGGGATCAGGTTTTGGTTTGGATTAGACCATGATTCTAACTTTCTCAAGATATCAGCCTGGGTGTGGTGTCTACACCTACACACGTGCAAATAGGGAAGCACCACCACCCCTCACATATTTAAACATGATCCCAACTAACATAGGGCCCACTAGCATGCATTTACAACATTTTTTCAATTCAAACCATTAGAACTGAGCAGCATGCATCCGATGTATACATTTGTGCATGAGCATCAAGCATCATTCTTTGCTAGAGTTTCAACAAATATCACCTCTTTTATTGTTGGAATTGCTTCTCCACCCTTTTCTCCCTGGCCTTGCAAATCACTTCTTATAGGAAGAAAACAAAGGACCTTCGTAGTACACTTTTAATACTTTAGCCTGACTGGTATATGAGTCGTAGCCTATTAGTGTAAGGGGCCGTTTAGCACCATGGATTTGGGGTGATTTGAGGGGATTTGATTTCAAATCCCCTGATTGTTTAGCAACATAAAGTAATAGGGGTTTCAAATCCCCTCAAATAGGGGTCTTGATATCGACGGTGAGAGCTTGGATTACATCTAAAGTCCTTTCAACAGTTGCATGTGTAACATCTGTCACCAAACTATTATTCTATTGGGTACATGACCACCTAATGATATCCCAAAACAATTAAATTATCAATTGCATCACTACATATAATTACTTTAACATGATGACCAACACTGTCCAAACATTATCCATTGCATCACTATATATAATTACTTTTAATATTATGACCAACACCGTCCAAACATTATCCAAGTAAATCAACAGCTAAAAATCGTTGGTTAGTCACTCAGACATGATCTTTGCTCATGGCCCATCCAAAACTTGGAATTTCATCATTTTTCGAGCAAAGCATATATTTCAGTGGGCTTATTACAACTATTGTGTCAAACGTTACATACGCTTACTAATCAACCGGGGGTTCGGAATCCACACTCCCAAACAGGCCCTAAGGCGTGAATGGAAAGGACAGGTTTAGCTAATGACATGAACACCAGCCTAGCTAGCTGGCGGCAAAGCTCTGTGGGCCTATCAAGATATATCTGTTTTATCACGCCATCCATCGTTCTGTTTTTTTTTTTTTTTAATGGTTATTTTAGGGCATGAGCTCACAAAAATAAAGCAGATCCAAATCTCAGGCGAAAACGTCTTGAGGCCATGGATATTTGTGTTTTCCCTTTATCAAGGTCTCCGTAACTTTATCCGCAGGTTCAATGGCAAATAAATATTTTACTGTGGTATGGTCCGCATTAGATTTGGATCCACCTATTTTTTGGGTTCATACCCTAAAATGAGCTGGAAAATGGATGAACCGGGTGGATGAAGCAGGTACATGATGATTGGGTCGACAGAACTTTATACATGAAGAGAGAAAGATAGAGAGAGGAAATCGGATTGCGTACCGAGTTACTCAGTACGCTCTTATCGTACTGAGTAGATTCAGTTGGGCCCATCTTGAATGTATGTGGTTTGTCTACACCGTCCATCCGTTTTTCCATTTAATTTAAGGCGTTGAGCCCAAAATTGAAGAATATCCAAAGATGAAGTGGATCAAACTACAGTAACCAGTGAGGATAATGATTTCCACGGTTGAAACCTTTCTAGGCCCCACAGTGATATTTATTTATCATCTAGCCTTTTCGTAAGATCATACAGACATGGATTAAGGGAAAACACAAATATAAACTTGATCCAAAACTTCTGTGGCCCCTAAGATTTTTTCAACGGTAGACTGTTCAATTCAACTGTTTCCTGTGGCGGGGTCCAGTTGAACATTATATATACTTAAATTTTTAATGCACTAACTAAAATTATCTGATAAAATGGATGGACGGAGCAGATCAGATACATAAATCATGGTGTACCTCAAAGAGCTTACTCAGTACGCTGGGCGTAGTGAGTTACTCATTACGCAATCCAGTTCGGAGAGAGAGTAATTCTTCCCTACGAACCGTACGCCCCCACGAAATTTTCAATGGTAGATTGTCAATTCACACCGTTTCCTGTGATGTGGTCCATTTGAACCTTGGATATGCTTCATTTTTTGGGCTAAAGATTTAAAATTATTTGTTAAAATGTATGGGCGGAGTGGATAAAATGCATGAATGACTGTGGGACCCACAGAGTTTACTCAGTACGCAGTCCGTTTCCCGTCAAGGGACTAATCCAAGGCTCAAGTGAACCACACCACATAGAGTAGTATGGATTGAATGAATACCATTGAAATCATCCTGGGCCAATGGAAGTTTTAGATCAAACTGATATCTTTTTTTGCCTTAATTAAGTTAAGTGTGATATTTTGAACAAAGTTGGATTCCAATATCATGGTGGGCCATAAGAAGGTTTCAACGGTGGTCATTATTATCCCATGCTTTGTGAGGTATGGTCCACTTGGGTTTTGGATCTGCCGTAAAATGATCTTGCCAAAAGGATGAACGGTTTAGATATAACACACATCATGGTGGCCCAGAGAACATGATGACGTTAACACACTATATTGGTGTGGCACAAGTCGCAGGTGGATTGTGTACTACCACGTGATGGAAAGTGCTGTCAGGAGCTCTGTGGAGCCAACCGTGATGTATGTGTTTTATCCGTACCGTCCATTCAATTTGAAAAATCATTTTATAAGTTCATCAAGCTGATATTTTATTTTTATTTTTATTTTTTAGGAACAGTGGGGATTAAATGCCCACCACTCAAAACCTCCTTCAAGGCCACACAAGTTTTGCATCAAGCTGATATTTTATTTTTATTTTTATTTTTTTTCCTTCATTTAGGTACATGTGACCTTTTTAACAGGTTGGATGTCTAATAAAAATCACTGTTGGACGTAGGAAGAGAGTCATTGTCACCACTACTTCTTACGGTACGTTCCACTCAAACATTAGATCTACTTCTTTCCTGGGCTCCTACCCTAAAAGAATCTTTTAAAATAGATATACTATAAAACAATTATATTACGGTGGGTCCTACAGAGCCCCTAATAAAACCATCCGTCTCTAGCAGGCCCCGGTGTTTAGTACCAAATCCGCCGCCCACTTGATCCGCTTCCATTTGGACGCATATTTCCCATTGATGGCTTTCATGCCAAGGGAAGTTAGGTGGGGGCAACCATGATATTTGTGATAAATCCATTCCGTTCTTCCTTTTTACGAGCTCATTTTAAGATATTCAATGAAAAAATAAGATGAATTCAAAACTCAAATGGCCAACACTGGAGAAAACAATGAGAATTAAATGACTACAAAAGTTTTATATCAGGCTAAATTTTTTATGTTTCCAATTCATCCTGATTAAATGACTTTATAAACAATTTGAATGGCATATAAGCATATGTGCCAAATCCGCCATGCGCATATAGCTCTCCTAAGCTATAGTTGGTAGTGGGAGCATTAATATATATATATATATATATATATATATATTGGTATGTTTGATCGGGTGGAGACCATGACCACTATTATATATAATAGACGAAAAAAAAAATACATGTATTAAAGCGAGAAATTACTTGGTCGTGCCCAAACTAGCATTGACCCGGCCTAAGCGGATCGCTGGCATCTCTAATACTAAGTCTATACCTTTTTTTTTAGTCCTTTCACTTTGTTGTCTTAATTCTTTATTATTGATTTGTTAGAGCTTTGCCTGGCCCACACTCTGATAAGTCATCTCATCAACAAGCCTCGGCATGTACTAGTATCCACACTGCCATGAGATCTAAGCCATCCATCATGAGGGCTCCATGGTTCGGGCTGATTAGCTCATCGTGTGGTCATCGTGTGATCCAAATTTTATGAAAGAAATGGACGGTTGGAAAAGGTTGGGCATGTTATCCTATTTTTTAGATTGTGGCCCACCCGAAGAACGAACTGGCCTGATTTCTAGGATTGGGGATCTATGTGGTAGGACCCACATGAGAGATATGGATTGGCGCGTACATGAACTTCTTAATACACAGTGGATAGGATTAGTAAACCTGAATTTATTTTTAATTTAATTATTTCCAAAACGTTCTTGTCACTTAACATATCCTTAGCTTTTTATTTTATTTTTTTTAAAGCCGAAGCCTCACCTCATCTTAAGCCTACGGAGACGGGCACCTTGGGGATTGGCCCACTTTAAGCTAGCTTGGGTTGGAATACTAGGCTCGAGGACCGAGCCTAAGCCTATATAACTTTCACCCATTTAATAATCTAGCTAAGTTCGGGCTTAGTGTAAGAATGTACGTGCATGTTCAAGTCTAGCCATTTAGCGTGTGAAAGCTATTTTTATTATATAAGAAAAGAGAAGAGAGAGAGAGAGAGAGGAAGGGGGAACAAATCAGGAGAAATTTAAAACGGAGAGAAAAACAAAAGAAAAAATATTACACGTGCGAGTCATGCTGCTAGTGAAAAATAAGAAAAGGAAAAAGAGAAAGCCATTTGTTACGGTGGATGAATCGAAGTCACCGGTTTAGCTATTATAAAAATTTTATTTAATGTCTCATAATATAACGCACCGACTTTTCAGGACCCGAGTATATGATTCGTTTCCCAAAAACCCGAGTATTAACCTTAAGGAATGGTCAAATTCAAGTATATTTTGTTTTCTTTATTCAGAGTAGGTAGATTAGCGTAGAATGGACAAGTAAGCATAAGGAAAAATTACAATTTTATTTAGAATATACAAGAGGTTGTTCATAATAACTTATACAAACCAATGTCTATGAATTAACAAATACATGGATTTCACAATTTATACAAGAGAGATAACAAAATGCATATAAAATCTGAGTCGCAAAGTCATGCAGCACCTCGTAGCAATACAGTCATACACCCCTGGCACTTGTACCTAGTTCCTCACCAGCCTGAAACTGAATATCACCTAGGCCACCTGTTCTACCTGTACGGTTATATATTTGATGGATGAATGGCCAACTCAGTGTGAATTTCCCTCAAGATTACATATCAGCACATTAAGTAAGCATAGTTATAAGGTAAAGCATACAAAACAATACATGATGCAGGTCTTATTAGATGCATGGATGCGTGAATGCAGTCACGCCCCGGAGATGCTCATCCGTGCGAAATTTAGGCTCGTCACCCATGCAAATCATCGACCTAGAAAAATCATCTAGTCGGAACAATAGATCAATAGTTGGTGGTCTGGGAGCTAGCAATGTAAGACTCGTATCCTAATCCGTACTATTCCGTCGACTCCCGCGATCCTTCCCGTCGAATTTCGGCAACCTGCGACCTATAATCGATGTTTGTGCGCAACCTTGAGTCGTATCTCATAGATTTGAGTCAGCTTAATCTGAGACTTGTACCATTGTGACCGCACTGTCGCCACGGTTCTAACACCGCGTCTTGCATACCGATCCAATACCCTGGCAGGGAGATGTGGGCCGACGTTTATTTCCAAGAAAAACGCCGCGCGTTTGCAATCCCAAGAGAATCTCTACAACATGTCCCATCAATCAATCACTCAAATCAATCAATCAATCAATCACCTCATGTCAAGTACACACACTCATGCTTTCTTTCTCCACAAGTAAAGCAACCACCAAGTCAACTCTCTCTCACCCTCTCTCTTACACACCCATACATGTCAAGTACATTATCACCTCATCCATCACTCACTTCACATCCATCACTCCTTACAACCCTCTCTCTCTCTCTCTCATTTCTCAACACAATTAGCAAAGAGAGGAGTGGACGTCCAACATTTTCGAGAGAAAGTGCATATGCGTGGCCCGCTTTCCCATCCCAAATCCTTCATCCTAGCCATTCAAACCTCATCATCTTCCGTCAAAGTGGAGCACAAGGAGATCGACTTTCCATCGGACTAAGAAGATCAAACGGTGGGTGCTTCTATAGGCTAGTTTTTATATTTTTATGATGAGCCAAGTGAGGCCTACCGATCTATGGTATGGATCTCACTTTGTACCCTAAGATATGGCCGATGGCTTACCTTGATTATCATGATCATTTCATGATGGGGCCATTCTCCATGGACCCCATCATGGTGTTTACTTTCTAAGTTTGAAAGAGGTCATCTAAACCTTCCATTTTGGTGGAGGAGGAATCACCACCATTGATCTTTGATTTGATGGGCCCACATGTATTGGGACCCACTTGATGTATGATTGAATGCAAGGGAGGGCTCATAGTGGCGGAGCCCTCCATCACACATGTCCTTCTCTCTTTCAATCTCTCTTTCCCTCTCTTTTTTCATATTTTTTTATGAGTGATGATGTGGCTGTGTGGCCCACTTGGATGGACCCCACCATGAAGCATGTAATTGGTCCAAGCCATTTGTAGGTGGGGCCTACTATTTGTATTGTATCCACATCATCCATGCATTTGGTGGCCCACCTGAGTATGGCCACCTTAAATGCATGTGTTGTGGCCAAGCCGTCCAACGTCTAGAGATGCTGGACGTGAAATGAAAACTAAAATATTAGATTGGTTCAAGCCTTGGAGTGGGTCGCTCATGTAGACTCCACCTTGTTGTATAAGTTTAATCCACGCCGTCCATTCCATTCCCAAGCTCATTTTAAGTGATGAGCTGAAAAATGAAGTCAATCTGACTTTCTTGTGGGCCATAGCTTAAAAAACAGTGGTTTTCACCGTTAAAACGCACTCTGATCTTTCTACACCCCCAAAACATATTAAATATTGGACTTGTTTGATCGGTCTTAAGCTATGGAATCCAATGGGTGGAGTGGATTTTCCGGATAAGGGCCCCACATATGAAAAACTACAGAAGGAAAGAAAAACAAAAAAAAACCATATCTACAGCAGCCCTGCCACTGACATCCTGCGGACATGCAGCAGGCGCTGCTGCACTGCTACGCTAGGGACAGAGATGTGTGTTGGGCATCCATACCGTGCATCTGATGGACCCCTTAGGGCAGTGGGCCTCCACAAAAAATCAGTCGTATAAGCAGCTTGAGTGGCCCACACTACAGGAAACAGTGTGAATGAATGTCTGCCCTTAAAACCCTTTTTGGGTGTCACACAAGTTTTGGATTAATATGAAATTTGTTTTTCCTTTCCATCTAGGTCCGTGTGACCTTACCAACGGGTTGGATTGTAGGTAAACATTGTGGTGGGCCCCATGTGGAACCCACCAATGATGTATGTGTTTTATTCACCGTGAACGGTGGAACCCACCATGTATTTGTTTTATCAATGCCGTCCAGTTGTTGGACGGCTGGTAGGCCCCACCAATGACGTATGTGTTTTATCTATGCCCTTCAACCTTATTGTGATGATGATGTTGCCTTTATGACTTGGTTATACTTGTGGTTATGCTTCATTACAAAAAAAAAAAAAAAAATCATACTAAAAATCCTCGTTGTAGGATCCCAGGATCGAAATCGGGCACGTGAGTGCTGGGATCCGACAATGGGGCACTACGGAGGCTGTCGGCGCCAGATTCGGCGATCGAAAATTTTGTGAGCCCGTTTTCCAAGTTTGGGGCTTGACACTTGTCCTGGGTTGCTGGACTGTCAGTGGACCCCACTCTTGATGTATGATGTGTGGGTTACGTCCAAACCGTCCATCCAGATAGCGGGCTAGCCTTAAGGCTTGAGACTAATGAGGCAGATCTGCCCATCAAGTGGACCACACAGCAAAAAGCATTGGAGGATTGAACATCTGCCATTGGAACCTCCCTGGTTCCACAAGTTTTGGATAAATATAATATTTATTTATTATTTATTTTTGGTTTGTGTGACCTTATTAAATAGATTGGATGGTAGATACATGTTATGGTGGGCCCCACGTGGGACCACTGATGTATGTTTTGAAATCCACACCTTCCATTAGTGTGGACCCCACCATGAGGTATGTACTTCATCTATGTCGTCCATCCCTATGGGACCCACCATGATGCATGTGTTGCATCCAAACCGTCCAACCATTTGGCAAGCGTGTCTTGCAGGCTTGAGACTAAAAAAATGAGTCAGATCTAAGCTTCAAGTGGACCCCCACCATTGAAAATAGTGGAGACAGTGACATTCACCGTTCAAACCTCTTAGGAGCCACATTAGCTTCCAATTAAGCTTATATTTTGCTTTCACTTCATCTAGCTCTATGTTAACTTATGAATTTGGTTGGATCTCAAACACATCACGACGGACCACTCCGTGATATGATCATCCATTGAGGCCCACCTTTGATATGTTTATGGCCATCTGTGAGGCCCACCTTTGATATGTTTATGGCCATCTATGAGGCCCACTTTAATATATTTGAGGCCCATGTTGCGAGGCTCATTGTGGTGTATTCAAAGGCCTATGGGATATGGCCCATTGCAATGTACATAAGGCCCATTGATGCGATCCACTTGATTTATATAAGGCCCATATGAGGCGGCCCATTTGATGTATCTGAGGCCCATGGGTCAAGGCCCAACGGGATGTCCTTAAGGTCCATTGCAATGTGTGATTTCTCCATGGTTTGTGTAATGATGTTTTATGACGGGCCATGCTTTGGGAGCAATGTTGGTTTGACATCCACATTGTAAGAATAATGTTGGTTTAATGTCCGCATTATAAATCTCCCTGGGGCCCATTGATAGGCCCATACTTGTTATGTGTAGGTCATTTAGGCCCACCTTCATTGTAAGGACAGTTCATCACTTTATAACATGCTTAGTATAGCTCCATGATTCATGCCCATACGCATCATATGTATGCTTGAAATGAGTGATTGATCATAGCACATGCCATTGGACGGATTATTATAGGACTCCGTAAGATACGAAGTTGCCCCATATGAGCGCGTGGTACGCACAAGTTTGATGCATGAGTGGATGGCATGACTCATGCATCTCGCATTTTGTGATATAACCCCATACGCCCTCACGACATCAGGGCCGTGGCCTCCACAGGCATGTTGTGGATGGTCAGATGGGACATCGAAAATATTTGGTTATAGCATACGAGGGCACGTAGGATGTCCTTGGGTGAAAATCTCAGAACCTCCTTGGTACCAGGAGATGCTCCAACATCTAGACCGAGTGGAATATGAGCGCCAGTGCCTATACATGAAGTCGTGTCTCCCACTGTATCGTGGTCGGTTGGAAGGAAGTGTGGCCTTATCCACCCGAGTGAGGGGGCTATAAGCTAGGCTGAATATGACCGGCTGGGAAATGGGTCCGCTATAGACGAGCCAGGCCCAATATTGGCAGGCAGATAGTGAGGTCTCTTCCACTAATTACTTGGCTGTGCAGCTAGGGAGGAGGCAGTCAGTGTGGAGTGTAATAGACCCCAATGATTTTTTCCAGAGAGCAATGTACTGATATATGGACTTATTGAGCAGAAATTGCATATCCATTCATTCATTCATTTATTCACTATCTACTTGGGCTGGTGGTGTGTAATTATTTGTTAAGTGTACCTTCACATGGCCAGAATTTCGGTTGATAGCATTCATGGGCTCACCGCATATTTCCACATTACTCTGATATCGTTTGATTTCTGATCTTGCATGTATTTCTGATATTGTATGATTATGGCATTGTATTGGATACTTAGCACGTACATCGCACACACTCACACCACCCTCTAAGCTTTCTATAAGCTTATGCATGATAGATGTGTGGAGGTGGCGTTAGGTTGTAGCAACGTTGAGCTTGGGGCATGCAGCAAACTTGTGGAGTATTGATTTTGATACATATGTCTTTCCCTTTTAGTATTGTATTCAACTGTTTATATTAGTGGATATGTGATGATGATGTTGCCTTTATGATTTGGGTAAACTTGTGGTTATGCTTATTACGAGACAAAAGTATGTTGGAAATCCTCCTTATTATGAGATAAATGTACATCTCCTTCCCTTTGTCATACTCTGAGAATGGGGCACTACGGAGGCTGTCGGCGCTGGATTCGGCGATGGAGAATTTTGTGAGCCCGTTTTCCGAGTTTGGGGTGTGACAAGTGAAACGATACATCGATGATCCTAAGGGTACGTGCTACAGCATCCAGAATTAGCTATCCGTTATCGCCAATATGCTATAGATGCATGATTAGCCAAACCATTGTCAGTCCAGTTACAATCAACTAATTTAGATAAGCTCCAGGTCACTATGGGGGCTCTTCACCGGCGTAGGCTGACAACTTGGGCATAGGTCTCATACCACCATCCCCTACTCATGAGGCTACCATCTTAGGATGTTCAATAGAAACATGTCGACTAGTGGTCAATCATATTATAGTATATGGGAATTACCATCGTATGGTTGCATGATATAAAACATCGAACCCATATAAGGCAAATACCAAAATAAAGCCATATAGGATGATATCGAAACAAGCCACATAGGCAGATATCAAAATAAGCTACATAGGACGAATATCAAAACCATGTGATGAAAGACCATCCTTAAAAACCACTTACACACAACAACTCATGGATAGTAGGCCTACATCAATGATCCGTCTAGACCACCACGCAATAACCACCAGATTGAAGGTCCATTGCAATCACCATCAATCGAGTTATATCCCAGTATGGGTGTACATTTATAAGTGAGAGTTTCCCACTAATGTACCAGTTTAAATCCCAGAAGCAATCCACAAGTAATTCAATATCATGAATTAAATATACAGGATAACATTAAGCATGTGATGTAACAATTCAATTACACAAGTGAATATAAGGTAGAGATAGCAATTATCAATTTGAATTAAAATAAAACTATAACTTAAGCTAATGGGAAAATGGAAAGCTCAAGGGGAATAAATCATTACCTTGAAGAGTTACCTAACCGTCCTTAGTTCACATTCCCGTACACGCCTTGTGGTTCAATTTACACAACAATCACTTACGGTTATAGCCAGAGATTTAAAGGGTTTAGAGTTGTGTGAGTTGGGAGGGCCCATAAATAGGGTATTTGGGACAGAATTTGTGGTACCCAGGCCCCTACCAGATCTTGGTCCAATAAATGGCCCAAGTTGGACCCTGGTTACTTCCATAACTAAGGCCTAGACTGGGCCTGGAGTTTGCCCACAGCTAAGGCCTGAATTGGGCCACAATTACGTCAAGGTGGGTCTCATGGATGGGCGCACCATCTACACCGTTTATCTATCTTAAGAGATTATTTTAGAGTATTGTCCCAAAAATGAATCATATCAAAAGGTCATCTGGACCACATCACAAGTAACAATGGAGATGATGGTTTCCAAGGTTTAAACCACGCAGGGCCACCATAACATTTATTTTCCATCCAATCTCTTTGTAAGGTCACAAAGACCTGAATTAATTGGAAAAATAAATATCACATTGACCCAAAACTCCTGTGCACCCAAGGGTTTCAAGGGTGGCCGTTCCATCCCCCACTGTCTATTGCAGTGTGGTCCACCTGGCAGACGGTGTGGATCAATGCCTACATTAGGGGTGGCGCATGCAGCATATCAGATGGACGGTGTGCATACACTGCGTGCCAAAATGGGCCCCGCTTGTCCAGAATGGACGGACGGCCGGCTCAAATATAACACGTACAATATAGCCAGGGGGGTCCCACGTTCCTTCTGACGTCAATACTGTAGCTAGCGTGGAATACACCAGCCCATCAGCTTCTCAGAGGTGGGCTCCCACCATGCAATACCATGTGTGTGTGTGTATATTGTCTCTCTCCTCTCTTTTTTGAAAGGGCCAATGTGCCAAAACAGATGGACGGTAGGGGTATGACACATACCTCGTGACCAGGGCCCACCGTCCAGATGGACGTCTAGATTTCAACCACATTAGGGGTGGGTCCCACCTATTTTTTAGCGTGGCATGGCCCACCCGGATGTCTGTGGTGCGGCCCACCAGGTTCTGCATGGTGCGGCCCACTGATTCTACCCCAGATGAGGCCCACTTGCTTGGTCGGTTGTGCTTACAGCCATTTCTGGCTGTGATCCTTCTTTGAAAACTGGTTTCTTAGCTATTCTTTAGAGCAGGAAAATCATTCTTTACAACTGATTTTTCAGCTGTGTTTAAGCATCCGCTGGCGCTGTTTCATGGACTATTTGTAGGCGAATTGTTGGCTGATTTGCAGCCACTATTTAGGCTGAAAACTGGCAACTTTCAGCTGTTAATGTGCTGCGTTTTCCTAACCGTTTCCAATGCCGTAGATTTGCCATTTTATTGTCGTTTTTCAGCTATTTTTCAGGCTGCATGATCAGCTGTTTTCAGGTTGAATATTTAGCTGTTCTTTAGCTGCTGTATAGCTGCATTTATACGACAGTTGAACGCTGTTTTTGCGGCCTGATTCACCCCTGCTTTGGACCTTTCAACTGCCCAGCAAGAGGGCTGTTTTTTGGCCCGGTGCAGGGCCTGTCTTAGGTCCGGGCTTGCAGTCTGATTGGAGTGCTATATTGGCCTCCAAACGAGGCCGGAATCTACCTAGAAAGAAGGAAAAAGGGAGGTGGTTAGGCCGTTACCTGGCCTGGCCTGCAAAATGGTTGACGCCCCTACTCTCTCTCTTTTCTTTCTCACTTTCTCTCTCTCCCTCTCTCTTTTCTCTTTGTTTCCTTTCTTTCTTTCTCTCTCTTTCTTTTTGGTGTGGAAATAGAGGGCAGTGGTGTCCTATTTATAGGCATGGAGAGGAGAGGCCGATGGTTGGCAAAAGCTTTCCGCACTCAATGGTTGGGATTGAAGAGAGAGCTTGCATGGGGCCCATCCATGTTTGGGAATGCATTGATGGCATCCAAGGCTACCTAGAAGTACAACTTCTAGGCCAGGTGGGGCCCATCTTAAGTTAGTGGCTGGGTGGGTTTTTGAGGAAGATGACCCACCCAATAATAGTGGATTCGTACTTAGGGGTTCTTAGGGAAATCCAGACCGTTTGATTAGTCTGGATGGGTCCCATCACCGATGTGGGGCCCACATTTCGGATCCCTGATGAGATCTTGCTCCGTCATATGCGATATTTTTTATTTCCCTCCTCATTCTCATGAGATGAGAAAACCCTTCATCTCATTTCGTACCTTCCATGTAGGAGGGTTGAGATGAAGCCACGTGGCCCATTGGACAGCCACCAATGTGACAGCGATTGGTAACTAAAAGAGGAAAGTCTCCTTTTTCCTTCCTTCTTAGTTGTCAGCCGTTTTTGGGCTGTGAGAAGACCCTTCTCAACTAGCAAGTAGGGACGCTGAAAACCTCTAGTCTATGGGATGTTGGATTGCCCAACAAGCCACCTGATGGTCCCTCTCATCGGATCTCAGCCCTTTGTGAATGAAATGGACGGCTAGGACTGATCTTTTCTGCCTTAATGCATGGCTTAAAGACCCTATACGTTTTTGTTCAGTGGCCTACCATGATTGAAATGGACGGTTTAGATCGTCCGGAAAGTTCCCCTAATGGCCCACTTTGGGGTTTGAAAATCTCCCAGTTTAAAATTTCAAATGACGGGAGGAGTTTTTGTGTTTTTTCTCGGTCAAAGCTGTTTGACCGAGCAAGCTTGGCTTGGTGCACCTCATGCATGGTGGTACATATTGCACATGCATCGCGTGTGGGGTCTACTGTGATGTTCGTGATAAATCTACACCATTCATTTGTTTAGGGGTCCCTATATAGGGGCCTCGGCCCAGTTTGGGACACATGTGAGGCCCAAGTGGGCCGCTACACACCTCTTAGGGCTGTATTTAGCTCATATGATGCGATCTGATGATCGGAAGGGTTCGATATTTGTTTCCAACGGTTAAATACGTGTCTAAAACACAAGGATATTTTTTTAGTTACCCACTGACTTCTGTGGATTGAGTTTTCAGAATATTGCTAACACAAGTTGTCTTAGAAACTGATTGGACTTAAGTGATTCGATCATGCTTATCTCCTTGACTGGTGTGGAGTGTAAACTAAGTCTCTAGGGTCATGGCGGATTGTCGCAGCGTCTCTTGGAAATCCTACCCTGTATGTGTTAAGTTAAGTCATTTGGTCTTGGGTTTCAATAATTGTGGGTTTAAAAGGTAACACCCGAGTACTGAAAAGTACGGGGTGTTACATATAAAAATTTAAATGTGACAATTGTTGTATCATATTTGTGATCGTTCCTAAGAAATCCAACTGAAAATAACAAGTGTTAAAACAAGAGAAAGAAATTATAGGGTAAAGATTTTCAATGATGCTTGGAGTACTTTTTATGGAATAATAACTAATATGATAACAAAATAGAAGCAATTAAGAGTAATACAAAAGCAAACTAAACAACCAATCTACCTACTGATATTCATCCAGGAGGTTGATCAAGCGGCCAATAATTATCTAGAAGGTAAACCAAGCAAGCGGCTGATAGTCATCCATGAGCCCGATCAAGTGACCGATGGTCATCCAGGAACTCGATCAAGTGGCCGAGCTGAATGCAGTCAAGTCAAAAATGAGGCTCGGAGTAGTTACTAGGACAGGTGAGAAATTTTAAAGGAAGTCATCCAGATAGCCGGATTGAAGTTATAAATAGCAAAGGAATTCAACAGGAAGAATTCGTCTCATACCAACCCAATCAAACCCAATATATTGTAACGCCCTGACCAAATCGGAGCAGTATCCTGAGGCGCCCACGTGCGAATTGGCGCAGGACCATATGAATTGATCATACGTGCCGATAAATTTTCAGTAAATTAATCTGGATTAAATCCCTAATGTGATGCAATCCAACTACATTCAAGCCGAGCACGGGCTGTAGGGTCGATCAGTCCAATAGTACTTGGTGACTTCCTGTACGAGTCGTGCACCACCCAGGGTGAGACAGGAAATTTTGAAACTTAGGGAGGCCAAGGGCCTCACTGGGCTTATGGTCTATCATGAACGACGGGCTCGGATGATGCCTAGAAATGGACGAATCGTGTCGTTCAGTCGGCACTTGCAAACCGCGAGTCGCCCCACTTAAAAACAAATGACTGAAATTTTAAATCAATTAGCCCCATTACTTAAGTCAGTGAATACGGGCATTTCAGCCGTCAGATCTCTTATAAATTTACACCAAAGACTAGAAATATTTTCCTACACTCGCCCACAAAATCTGACCCTTGATCGAGGATCGGTGACCATTGATCGCAAATCGAGCCATTGTGACCAAACCCCATATCCGTTTGCGGTTAAACTTTACCCAACCCTTCATCAGACCATAGGGCACTTGTTCCATGAATCGGATGGGCCAAGGGGCTATCAGGGCAGCCCCAACAACCAGAAATAAGCCCTACAAGGTTGTTGGAAGCAATTAGTAAAACATAGGGCCAACTGATTTAAATTCTAAGACATATATAGCACTTAAACCCCTCTCTCTCACTCCCACAAGTCCAACAACTGAGAGAGAGAGAGAGGAAGGAGAGAAAGAATGGTAGGGAGTGGTGTGGTGTTGGTGGTGCTGGGGATTGAAATTCCCCGCACCTACGCCCTCCATTTGCCGAGAACTTCGACCCAATTGTCGTAGGAGCAAACCCCGTTCAATCCAAGGTAAGAATTGGGCTCTAATCCATCCCTCCCTAGTCTCTAGCAACATGCATGCATCTTACCACCACTCCATGATGCAAGGCCCCACCACGTTGAGTTTGCGGACCCGGCAACGTTAGAATGATTTCAACGGCTTCCAGTCAACAATGGGTGCAGACCATTACCTTTAGGTGGCCGATTATCATGCCTAGCGTAGATTTTAGTGAATGTATGTGGTGTATTTCTCTTGCATGTTGCTGGATCTTTAGACTGCATGTTTGGGACCATAAATCTACAATTTCCTAAAAATGTGGGGAGGGGTTTAGGCCCCGAACACCCCCAAATGTGTGGAATGTTGGGTCGCATGTTTAATTAGGGTGTAAGCATTTGATTTTCCCAAATGTTGTTGATTTATTGTTAAATCTGTTGTATGACAAATATATTAGGTGTTGAAGGAGTGAAATATTATCAATTTGTTGAATTGTTGTACATTTAATCCCCGCCACATAGCTGATTTGTATGATTCATGCTGACATATACGAAATTGAATTGTTGTGAATGGGTGCATGGCTGTCCATCTAGTTAAATAGTTGGAATATGTTGAACATGATCCTTACGATTTGGTAGAGCTTAGTATATTGTTGTCCATGTACTTAAATTGCTGAATTATGCTTGTTATTTGTGAATTGTCTCTGAAATTGATAAAACATGAAATCTAGTAGTGCATGTGCCCCTTATGGATTGGCCGATTAACTGGAATCACTTGTTCGACCTTCCGTTGGACCGGCCCACGAGTAAATCTGGCCTGACTCGTTAAATCGTAAAGTGCCGGCTATAGTTGGACTACACGAGACACCGTTCTTAGGCCAATCAATTTATGGTTCAGCTTGTCGAAGTATATTAGCTTACAAATTGGCCATCCTTGTATGTTAACCATGGTTGAACATGCCTGTATGAACCCGAAGTACCCTGAGACCCTTGCGCACACTGTTAATTGTGATTTACGGCCCACAAGACTCATGAGCCAGGGATGGTGGTATGGGATATTATGCCCATGTTGTCGGCCTATGCTGGGGTGACAAGCCTCCCCGTAGTAACCAGTGAGCACCTAGACTCGTAAGCCGGGGATGGTAGTATGGGACAGTGTGCCCGTACTATCGACCTATGCTGGGGTGACGACCTCACCATAGTGACCGCGAGTAGGACTTTGAAGTCCCAACTATTTTCGTCTAAGCTTAAGAACTATGGGATTGACAAACACACGAGGGCTAAGGACCGTGAGAGTCATACAACCACGGCCATTATGTCGCACGATCGAATTAGGGCAATGCTTCTGATAAGGGTATTCCAGTTTTTCAAACCTACTAGATGAATGAATCTAATTAATCAACTGGGCTAACATGTTGCATGACATTGCATTATCTATTGTGGCGATTCGACAGTCGAGCTCGCACTGAGGGAGTGTTAGTCATTATGATCGTTAGACGTTGTCGCTCGATAGAGTATTGGTGGCGAGGGGCATGCATCATATTATTAAACTATGCATTGCATTAACCAATAGTACTTAGGATTCTTTGATGTATATTATTCACTAAATTTACTCTTATGCATGATAATTTTTGTAGCCTACTGCTAATGGTACCACCGAGTTAGCTACTCACTCTCACTCTGGGACGGTGTTATAAAATACTAACCAGAATCTAGCATAGATGCAGGAACACTGGAGCAGGACGCGCTGGAAGATGTTGGTGAGGATGACGACGAGGAACGGGCATACTTCTAGACTTTTGGCGGACCCTACTAGCTCGATGGATGACGGTGGGATTGGGCCAGGGCCCTAATCTTTTTCGGGAGAGATGTGAGGATGGGACTGGGTCCCTTGTAGAAGACATTGTGGATGTTGGAATTTATGTTGGATATTTTACTTTATCAATAGTACTTAAACTTCTTAATTGTTTTAAATGTTTAGTATGCTTCGTTAATTATCCATTGCCCACTAATACTTGATATTCACATGCATTTGAGGCCCATTAGGGCATAAGTGGCACTCGGGAGTTCGGGAGCCAGGTTCCTACTCGGTCCCAGAAATTCAGGGCGCTACAACTTGGTATCAAAGGATGGTTCAGATTAAGCCGCGCCTAGGGTAGCGGGCCTATCATGACACAATTCCGACTTAGGAGGGAGCGATTGAACTTAGAGACCGTCGTAGGATCCCGGGATCACACCATTGGCGAGCCCAAAAATAAAATATTAGTCTAGGGCTTACAAACAAGAGAACCTGGACTATGCGAAGCAATCTAAGTCACTTTTAACTAGAAGCTCGATGACTTGAACCGACCTGGATTAAATATTGTAAGTTTGATCTAGGCGAGTAGCTTAGAGAATTTCTACGGTCCAACTTATGAGCTCGACGGTCCTACTTAACGCAGGATCAATTCGATCCTAGCCAGGGTGAGACAAAAACTTTCCCATATCAAGTTTAAGGTATCTTAGACCTATCCAAGTCAGCATTAGAAATTCCTTGCGTTTAGGGATTCTCGTCTATGCAGAAAAATAGTTTTTGGGCCGCGATGAGCAGACCCAACTATCATAGGGCCTAACCAGCACATAGGAAGGGGCCTATGTAGCCCCACCAATGCCAAACGGGACCCAAGGAAGGTGGGCCACCACCAAATCAGTGGCCCGCTGCCACTGGCACCAAAGGACGGCAACGCGCTGCAGATCCGGCGATCATGTGGGGCCCCTCCCTCATGTGGGGACCCTAATACCCATCCCTTTCCCTTTTTAAAGCTTGGGGACTCTCCCCCAAGCCATTTCCTACACTCTAAAACCTCTCAAACCCTTTTCTATCTTTCAAATCCTCATTTCCCATTCTCCTAACCCATCTTCTTCCTTGCATGCACTATCTTTAGCCTCCTCCAACTCCTAATCATCCCAAACTCACCTTATAGCCATAAAATCTTACCCGTTTGAGCACAAAACCTCTCCACTAAAGGACCTACAACCCTTATTCTTCAAGATCCATCGCCTAGCAATCATCACCTCTAAGGACTTCCATTTCATGGCCTTCTTCGAGGGGGCCTCGTCCATTTTCTCCATTTCCATGCTCTTATCCCTCATGGGGAAGAAGCGGACAGCCCCCAATGAAGCTGGGTCGAGCTGAGAGAGAAGACCCAAGAAGAAGATGGACGCCGATGCGGGCTTGAGCACCAAGTGGAGTTCGAAACAGGATCTCGATCCTCGAATTTCGCCAGAAAGAGTGCTACCATCGAACATTGAGTATGGAAGGTATAGAAACCGTAAGATCGTGTTCGAGGCCCACGTGAACGAAAAGCTATTCGGCGAGCATCCACTATTGGACCACCTTCTCGAGAATGGTTAGGGTCCAATCTTCGAAGGGAAGTATCAAGCCAGTGAGGACCTTGTACGTACCTTCTATGTGCGCATGCAAAAGCCATCCCTCGACCCCCTTGGATTTTCCATTCCTCTAGGCAGACAGGAGGCTCGAGTTGACATGTATATGATTGCACACATCCTCGGGGTAGAGCGCGGTGTCGTTCATGCCATTGAGGATAATGTTGTAGAAAGGCGGGAAAGAGATCGCCGCACGCGCCACTTATGCGGTCGACTGGTCAAGTGAGGCGTGAAAACAGCGTCAAGCCGACGAATATGACCCCCGACTACCACATATGCACCTATAACGTGTATCCGAGATCGAGCAATCGTACGGAATGCACTAAGTTCATGGTAGACTTTCTCTACCGAGTAGGACAAGGAGAGAAGGTTTGCCTGCCTACCCTTATTCTAACTTAAATCATGAAGGCAATGCAATCCCTTCGGGAGAATCATCACTCCCATTTGGCCGACCGATTTGTAAGATTGCCCATAATTATGGGTGGGGTCTGACTAGAGGAGTTCAGGGATGAAATAGAAGAGATGAGTGAGGAGGAAGAAGAGAGTGAAGCTGAAGAAGAGGAGGAAGTAGAGGCCCAGGACTTTGACTGGGAGCCTCCCGCTGTTCATGTCAAGCGCCAGGGTCCGGTCACTCTAGACGCCCATCTGGCCAAAATAGAGGAGAACCAGGAGAACATGAGATGAAAACTAAAGAAGATGTCTTACACACTGAAGGATCTCCTATGCTGCATGAAGGATAAGGGAGCACCTCCACCTTCACCAGAGTTGGAGGATTAGGAGGGCAGTAATGTGGTTGTTTTTCTTTTTTGTAATAGCCTTGGATAGGCTTAGTTTGTTTGTTTTAGGTTGTAGGCCATTGAAGCCTTCTTTTGTGTTTTGTTGATCGACGACCATGTATTTTTCATCCTTGTACATGTAATGCCTTAGCAGATGTAACATTGACAAGTTTGCTTAATGAAATACATGAAGTTGCTTATATTCGAGTAATGTGTTGGGATATTTTGGTAAACTAATAATGCTTGTACAATATTGTTTCTCTGAATGTGTATGCGCTAAGTGTTGTATCCATAAATTTTATGATGTTAAATGCTATTGAAATGTCTTTCAGGACAATGAGACCCCAAGGTGATAGCCGCCTAGTCCACCTAGCTTTGGGAGGAAGAGATGAGCGAGGGCACCCTGCCCCTAGCGAGCAACAAGGTTGCTAAGGCGGAACCAATCCACTCAATGTCTCGGATCAATTCCCAAAGGTACCATCAACTCAAGACGAGACCTCTTCTTACCATGCGACCCCAGCTATGGGCACCATGGAACAGATGCTGCATGTTATGCAGCAGCAACAACAGTCGCTACACACTTTAGTGAGGGCTATGGTCCACCATATGAATGCTCCCTTGCAAGATCGAGCTGGGACAGCAGCCGCTCCATATAATCTCTTTAAGCGTTTCCAGAGGCTTAGACCACCCATGTTTGCCGACACACATCAACCTAAGGAGGCAGAGAGTTGGCTAAATCGGGTTATCAAGGCAATTCGACCTCTCCACTGCACAGAACAGGTCCTAATCCTTACTGTTCCGTTGGCTTCCGCGGTCCTTCCGGTCAAATTCCGTCAACCTTCGTACCATATCCGGTGTTTGCACACGATCCTAGGCCAGGTTCCGCGCACCGATGACGGCTTGATCCGAAAGTTGTATCATAGCGACCGCTCCGTCGCTGCGGTTCCAACGCCGCGTCTTGTGCGTCAAACCGACGCTTAGATCATAAGTTGGGGCTATGCATTATAATGACCGTGGACCGCGTATTGCGGGGCCCACCTATTCCATGTGGCACTAATCTCTAGGAAATTATGAGAACGATGACATCACCCTACCCTAGCTATAGCCACCCTACCCTAGCTATAGCCACCCTACCCTAGCTATAGCCACCCTACCTACCCCTATCCCTTCTTACAAGCATTTAATGCTAGCCACCCTCTCTTACAACTCATTATTACCTACCTAAGCTACTCTCCCTCTCTCTTATCTCTCCCTCTCTCCTTTATTCCTTCATATTTTTTTTTCCAAGCAACAAATCCATACGTATGAGACCCTCTCCCATTTCCCCCAAGCTACTTGTGTGGCCCACCTTTCCCACCCCTTCATCTCTCATCTCAACCATCCATTTCCCATCTTCCTCCATCAAAGAATAGCACAAGGAGCTAAGGAAGCCAAGGGAGCAAGAAGATCAAGTGGTGGGTGCCTTGATAGGGTAGATTTTCATATTTTAAAGATGGGCCAAGTGAGGCCAACCGATCAATGGTTTGGATCTCACTTTGGATCCTAAGATATGGCCGATGGCCCACTTGGATCATCATGATCATTCCATGATGGGGCCATTCTCCATGGACCCCATCATGATGTTTATTTTCTTGTATGCTTAGGGTCATCTAGACCATCCATTTTAGTGGAGAAAGGATCTCCACCGTTGGATTTCAATTCCATGGACCCCACATGTAATGGGACCCACTTGATGTATGATTTAGTGCAAGGGAGGGCCCATAGTGCCGGGGTCCCTCCATCACACGGTCTCACTCTCTATATCTCTCCCTTTTTGTTTTATTTTTATTTTATTTTATTTTTTATAAGGTTGTATGGCCCGCTTGAATGGACCCCACCATGTAGTAAGTATTTTATTTGAGTGGGGCCCACCTTATAAGTATAGTACCCACGCCACTCATCAGTGGTGGCCCACCTGAACAGGCCCACCTCAAATGTCCAGACCGTCCAGCGTCCCTGGACGCTGGACTTCTAAATGGGAAGACACAAATACCATCTTTTGTCCCAAGCCTTGGGGTGGTCCACTTGTGTAGGCCCCACCTTGATGTATGTATTAAATCCATGCCGTTCATCCTTTTCCCAAGATGGTTTTAGGCGTTGAGCCAGAAGATGAGACCAATCAGACTCCCAGGCGGGCCATGACACGGCAAACAGTGGGTATACCATTGAAACTCCCTCTATCACTTCTATACACTGAAACAGGTCCAATATTGGGCTTGTTTTGACTGTCGTGAGGCAAGGAGAACTATTGGACGGAGCAGATCTGCAAGAGGTGGACCCCACCTGCAAAATCCAAGGAAAATCAAAGAAATCAAAAAAATATTTAACAGCAGCAGCTGTTGCTGCTGCTGTGTCAGTGCAGCAGGCGCTGCCTGCGCCAGCGCCAGCGACCGGGCGGGCGGACTGGCCGCCGTACAGCCACCCACGGCTGCAGCTCTCTGAAGTGGGCCCATCTCAAAAATCAGCTCGATCCAAAACTCAGATGGCCCACACCATAAGAAACAGTGGGACTGGACTTCTACCTTTGAGATCCTTTTGGGGCCCACAGAAGTTTTGGATCGGGGTGAAATTTGTTTTCACCGTTCATCTTGGCCCATGTGACCTTATCAACGGGTTGGATGACATAGAAGCATTGCGGTGGGCCCCACATGGAGCCCACCCAGATGTATGTATTTTATCTCCACCGTCCGCCTGGACGGTGGAGCCCTGTGTGTGTGTGCGCGTGTGCGGGTGCGTGTGTGTGCTGGTGTGTATGTGCGTGTGTGTGGGTGCGTGCTGGTGTGTATATGCGTGCGTGTGTGGTGCGTGTGTGGTGAGTGCGTGCGTGGTGTGTGTATATTTTATATATATATATATATATATATATATATACACATATATATAATATTATATTATATGTAATATTATATGTACTGAATATATATTATATATTATATCATATAAAATGCAATGGTGGTGGGAGGCCCATCTCAGTAATTGTTGGTCCATGATTGAGGCCCACTTTGATATGCATGTAAGGTCAATGGGTCGAGGCCCATTTAATGTATTAGGGGCCCATGGGTCGAGGCCCATTAAGATGTAATGGGGCTAATGGGTTGAGGCCCATTTGATGCACGTATGGGGCCCAATTGGCGGGGCCCATTTGATACATATAAGGCCCATGTGAGTAGGCCCATTGATGCATATATGGGGCCCAACTGTCGAGGCCCATTTGACACATGTAAGGCCCATAAGATTAGGCCCATTTGATACGTTCTAAAGCCCACGGTTTATAGTCCATTGCAATGTACATAAGGCCCATTGGTGCGGCCCAGTGATGTGGCCCACTTGATGAATACAAGACCCCTATGATATGGCCCATTTGACGTATTTAAGGCCCAATGGGACGTGCCTGAGGTCCATTGCAATGTACGATCCTAACATAATTTATGTAATGATGTTTATGACAGAGCTATGCCTTGGGAGCAATGGTGGTTTGACGTCCACATTGCAAGTATAATGTGGTTAAATGTCCACATTATGACTTTCCCTAGGGCCCATTGTTAGGCTCATGCGTGGTATGTGTAGGCCGTCTAGGCCCACTTTCGGTATGCACGTCATCCACCCCATATAACATGTTTAATTCCATGATTCATGATCATATGCATCATATGTATGCTTGATATGAGAGATGACTGATCATAGCATAGCCTCCGGGCAGATTGTTTAGGGGCTCCCGTACAGGGGGTGTTGCCCTACATGAGCGCATGATACGCGCAGGATTGCTGTATGACTGGATAGTGTGATTCATGCATTCGCATTGTGTGATATGGTTACTATACGCCCTAGCGACATCAGGGTCGTAGCCTCCACAGATGTATCGTGGTTGGCAGGATTGGATACCGGAAATGCTGTTCTACATGGGGTGCGATAGATATCCCTAGGTGAAAGTCCCTAAACCCTTATGGTACCAGGAGGTTGCTCCAACGTCTAGACCGAGTGGATGCATGAGCGCTGAGTGCCGATTACCAGACGGTTGCGCTTTCCACTGTGTCGTGGTCGGTTGGAAGGGGGTGCGGCCTTACCCGCCCGAGAGTAGGGGCAATGCTAGACCCACTCGAGGAATGGGTCCGCTATTGACGAGCCGAGCCCGATATTGGCGGATAGTGAGGTCTTTTCCACTCACCTTATTGCGCGCGATGGGCGGCAATCGGCTTGGAGTGTACTAGACCGTGGTATTCCAGATTTTTAGCTATATTGATATGTGGACTTAGATGAGGATTTGTATGCTTGAGTTGCATTTCGCATTGCATGGTCTTGGTATGGCCGACATCATTCTTGCACCGCATGGCCTCGTACGGCTAATGGGATTCTTAGCATTCATCAACATGTTCCGCATGACTCTGATATTGCATAACTACATTATCACCTCGAGCATACACTTTCACCACCCTCTAAGCTTTATAAGCTTATGCACGACCGTGCAGAGCGGTGACGTTGGATCGCAGCAGTGCCCGAGGCTTGGACGCGTGGCTGATCTTTTGGAGCTCTTTCTTTGTCTATCATCATTGTATTTCCCTTATGCTCATTGTACTTGTAAAGTTTTTGGATTATAGTGGAAATGTGATGGAGTTTTTGGTTGTTGTTTGTGGGTTATGCCTTTGGTTATGCTTATTACGAATCAAACCGATGTACAAAATCCTCCTTGTAGCATCCCAGGATCGGAACCTGGCGAATGGGCGCTTAGACCACCAATGTTTGCCGACACACATCAACCTAAGGAGGCAGAGAGTTGGCTAAATCGGGTTATCAAGGCAATTCGACCTCTCCACTGCACAGAACAGGTTGATCTCCTATTTGTTCGAAAAGGAAGCCGATGTGTGGTGGGAAAGTGTGCTAAGAACTGTCCCCGCCTTGACCTACACATCAGCCCAACAGACAATAGCAAGCCTGAGTACATGCTTTGACCTATGAAGGTGTGGATGCAGCCACGACCACACCCATGGCATTTGAAGTCACGGTTCACATTCAAGGTATCCCTGTCTTTCTTCTTATGGACACTAGGTCCACAATCTCACTCATATTATACACGGCGGTCAAGAATCTAGGATTACCAACTGCTCCCATGTCAGGAGGAAGGATTATAGCGGCAACTGGAACCTTCACTGAAGCTATATCCGTCTGTTAGGGTTGCCCCATCGACTTGGGGAGTAAAAGGATACGTGTGGATCTTATAGTCACAAGGGTCTTCCATTATGACGTAATCTTGGGCATGAACTAGCTCTCCGCAATGAGAGCCGAGATCGATTGTGAGGACCAGACAGTGACAATTTACGAAGATGGTAGCTCCCCCTTTACATTTCTGGTTCAGGTTAGCTATCCCCAACGAGTCCTATGTTATGCATTACTAGAAGAACGCATTGAAGAGCTCTCACTAACACGCACGCCTGTCGTTAAAGACTACATTGATGTGTTCAAGCACATATCAGGACTCTCTTTCCGGTGAGAGATTAATTTTACCATAGATTAGGTGCCGAGTACTACGCCCATCTCCCTTCCAAACTACTAAATGCCTCCATGTGAAATGGATTAACTTCGGATTCAGATCGACGACCTGTTGAACTCGAGTTTCATTCAACCCAGTGTGTCACCTTGGGGAGCCCCAGTCATGTTTGTGAGGAAGAAGGATGGCTCCTTACAGTTGTACATCAATTACCGAAGGTTGAATCAAGTCACTGTAAGGAATAAGTACCCATTGCCTCGGATTGATGACCTGTTCGATCAATTGAGAGGTGCCCAATACTTCTCGAAAATCGACCTACAATCTAGGTACCATCAACTGTGAGTCAGAGCAGAGAACGTACTAAAAACGGCGTTTATAACCAGCTTTGGACACTGTGAGTTCTTGGTCATGCCTTTCAGACTCAAGAATGCGCCATCTATGTTCATGGACCTAATGAATAGGGTTTTTAGACCTTTCCTGTATCGATTTGTCATCGTATTCATAAATGACATCTTAATATACTCCAAAGGTCGCAAGGAGCATGAGCAACACTTACTAGTGGTTTTAGAAACGCTCAAGCGAAACAAGTTGTATGCCCAGTTCTGAAAGTGTGACTTTTAGAATGAGGAAGTTGAGTTCTTAGGCCATGTAGTGTCTAAAGAAGACATCTCCGTGAACATAGCCAAAGTAGTGGCGATACAAGACTGGAAGCGGCCGGGCTCGGTTACTGAAGTCAGAAGCTTCTTAGGATTAGTGGGATATTACCGCCAATTTATCAAGGATTTCTTAAAAATAGCCCGACCCTTGTCTCAACTCACTAGAAAATATCTTAAATTCGCCTGGAACGAAAGGGTAGAAGTAGCCTTCATAAAGTTGAAAGGGAAATTGACTTCAACCCCAGTGCTCATTTTGCCTGAGCAAGGAGTCAAGTACACCATATACACGGATGCATCTCGTGTGGAACTAGGTTGTGTCCTTATCTAGAAAGACAGAGTTATCGCCTATGCCTCTCGACAATTAAGAAAGCACGAAGAGAATTATCCTGCCCACGGTCTCGAATTGCTAGCAGTCATCTTTGCCTTGAAGTTATGGAGACATTATCTCTACGGGGAGGAATTTGAGCTCTTTTGTGATCACAAGAGCCTCAAATACATCTTCACCCAGAGAGACTTAAATATGAGGCAACGCTGCTGGATGGAAATGTTAAAGGACTTCAAGTTCGAGGTCTCTTATCATCCTGGTGAGGCCAACCTAGTGGCAGACACGTTGAGTCGAAAGAAGACGTTAGAATTTGTAGCTCCGTTAATGATAAAAGAGTGGGGTATAGTGGAGTTCGTTCGGGACTTTAAGCTGAAATTGATAATAGAAGATCCATATAAAGTCGTTGCACATGTTCATGCTCAACTGATGATTAACGGTCAAGTCATCGAGGCCCAAAGGGGCGATGAGTTGCAGAGGAAAATGAGAGAACTTGTAGAAGTCCAGAGTGATTCTGAATGGAGAATCGACTCCGATGGAGGTTTACGATTTCGAGGCTGCCTTTGTGTCCCAAACCATCCTAAGTTGAAAGAAGAACTCATAGCTGAGGCCCATAACTCTAAACTGGTAATGCACCTCGGAAGTACCAAGATATACCGGGATCTCAAGCGAAATTATTGATGGAACAACATGAAAAGAGAAATAGCTAGCTATGTGTCTCGATGTCTTACATGTCAGCAAGTCAAGGTCGAACATCGTCGACCGCCAAGTCTCTTACAACCCATGTCACTTGCCAAATGGAAATGGGACTTCATATCTATGCACTGCATATCGGGTTTGCCTAGGAAAAAAAAGGGACACGATTTAATCTGGGTGATTGTGGACCGATTGACTAAATCAGCTCATTTTCTTCCAATTCGAGCTTCTTACTCTGCCGACAATTTGGCCAGATTGTACATTAAGGAAATAGTTCGGCTCCATGGCGTCCCTCTAGAGATCGTGTCGGATCGGGACACACGATTTACCTTAATGTTCTGGACCCGAATACAGGAGGCTATGGGAGTAAAATTGAAGTTTAGCACTACGTTCCACCCACAGACAGATGGGCAGATGGAACGAGTGAATCGGATACTAGAAGATATACTGAGAGTGTGTGCACTAGATTTCTTGGATAGTTGGGATAAGTGTCTCCCTTTAGCCGAGTTCACCTACAACAATAGCTTCCAAGCTAGCATCGGCATGGTGCCTTATGAGGCCTTATATGGGCGTCCGTGTTGAGCTTCTCATTGTTGGGCTGAGGTTAGTGAGAAAAGCTTATTGGGGCCTGACTTAGTGCGGACAACCATCGAGAAGATTGAAATCATTAGGTGATGCCTCTTAAAGGCCTAGAGCAGACAAAAGAGCTATGAGGATACAAGACGAAGGGATTTGGAAGTTGAGGCAGGGGACTATGTATTTCTAAGAATCTCACCAATGAAAGGAGTCCTACGCTTTAGCAAGAAAGGGAAACTTGCCCCGCAATATATTAGGCCTTTCCAAATCCTTGATCGCATATCGCTTGGCCTTGCCCACTCCACTTGCTGGAGTACACAATGTGTTTCATGTCTCTATGCTTAAGAAATACTTCCCCGACCCCTCACAAGTCATCCAATGGGAGCACGTGAAACTCAAGGACAACGCCATGTATATCCTTAAACCCACTCAGTTTTTAGACAAGAAAGAACAAGTGTTACGGAACAAAGTGATCCCGCTAGTTAAAGTGTTGTGGACGCATCACAGGGAAGAAGAAGCCACTTAGGAGATTTAAGCCGAAATTCACAAACACTACCCCAACCTACTCAACCAATACATATAGTTACAAATTTTGAGGATGAAATTTATTTATAAGGGGGGTATATTGTAACGCCCTGCCCAAATAGGAGCAGTATCCTGAGGCGCTCATGTGTGAATTGGCGCAGGACCGTATGAATTGATCACATGTGCAGATAAATTACCGGTAAATTAATCCGAATTAAATCACTAATGTGATGCAATCCAACTACATTCGAGTCGAGCATGGGCCGTAAGGCCGATCAATCTAATAGTACTTAGTGACTACCTGTATGAGTCGTGCACCACCCGAGGTAGGACAGAAAATTTTGAAACTTGGGAAGGCCAAGGGCTTCACTGGGCTTGTGGTCCATCGTGGATGTTAGGCTCGGATGATGCACAAAAATGGATGAATCATGCCGTTTAATCGGCACTTATAAACCGCGAGTTGCCCCACTTGAAAACAAATGGCTGAAATTTTAAATCAATTGGCCCCGTTACTTGAGTCAATGAATATGAGCATTTCAGCCGTCGAATCTCTTCTAAATTTACATCAAAAACTAGAAACAGTTTTCTGTACTCACCTATAAAATCTGACCCTTGATCGAGGATCAGTGACCGTTGATCATAAATCGAGCTATTGTGACCAAACCCCGCATCCGTTTACGGTCAAACTTTACACAGCCCTTCATCAGATCATGGGGCACTTGTTCCATGAATCAGATGGGCCAAGGGACCATCAAGACAGCCCCAACAACTAGAAATGTGCCCCACAAGGACATTAGAGGCAATTAATGAAACATAGGGCCAACTGACTTAAATTCTAAGACATATATAGCATTTAAACCCCTCTCTCTCACTCCCACAAGTCTAACAGCTGACACACACAGAGAGAGAGAGATGAAGGAGAGAAAGAAGGGTAGGGAGTGGTGTGGTGTTGGTGGTGCTGGGGATTGAAATTCCCCGCACCTACGCCCTCCATTTGTCGGGAACTTCGACCCGATCGTCGTAAGAACAAATCCCGTTCAATCCAAGGTAAGAATTGGGCTCCAATCCATCCCTCTCTAGTCTCTAGCAACATGCATGCATCTTACCACCACTCCATGTAATGCAGGGCCCCGGCACGTCGAGTTTGAAGACCCGGTGATGTTAGGACGATTTCAACAGCTTCCGGTCAACAATAGGTGCCGACCATTACCTTTAGGTGGCCGATTATCGTGCCTAGCATAGATTTTAGTGAATGTGTGTGGTGTATTGCTCTTGCATGTTGCCGGATCTTTGGACTGCATGTTTGGGACCATAGATCTACGATTTCCTAAAAATGTGGGGAGGGGTTTAGGCCCCAAGCACCCCCAAATTTGTGGAATGCTGGGTTGCATGTTTAATTAGGGTGTAAGCATTTGATTTCACTAAATGTTGTTGATTCTTTGTTAAATCTATTGCATGACAAATATGTTAGGTGTTGAAGGAGTGAAATGTTGTCAATTTGTTGAATTGCTGAATTAATTGCATTTAATCCCTGCCACATAGCTGATTTGTATGATTCATGCCAGCATATATGAAATTGAACTGTTGTGAATGGGTGCATGGCTATCCATCTAGTTAAATAGTTGGAATATGTTGAACATGATCCTTATGGTTTGGTAGAGCTTAGTATATTGTTGTCCATGTACTTAAATTGTTGAATTGTGCTTGTTATTTGTAAATTGTTCCTGAATTTGATAAAACATGAAATCTAGTAGTGCATGTGCCCCTTATGGATTGGCCGATTAACTGGAATCACTTGGGCGACCTTCCATTGGACCGGCCCATGAGTAAATCTGGCCCGACTAGTTAAACCATAAAGCTTCGACTGTATTTGGACTACACGAGACACCATTCTCAGACCGATCAGTTTATGGTTCAGCTTATCAGGATATATTAGCTTACAAATTAGCCATCCTTGTATGTTAACCATGGTTGAACATGCCTGTATGAACCCGAAGTACCCTAAGACCCTTACACCCACTGTTAATTGTGATTTACGGCCCACAAGACTCGTGAGCTGGGGATAGTGGTATGGGACACTATGCCCTTGTTGTCGGCCTACGCTAGGGTGACGAGTCTCCTCATAGTGACCAGTGAGCACCTAGACTTGTGAACTGGGGACGGTAGTATGGGACACTATGCCCGTACTGTCGACCTATACTGGGGTGACAACCTCACCATAATGATTGCAAGTAGGACTTTGAAGTCCCAAATGTTTTCGTCTGAGCTTAAGAACTATGGGATTAACGAACCCACGAGGGCTAAGGACCGCGAGAGTCAAATGACCACGGTCATTATGCCACGCGATCGGATTAGAGCAATGCTTCTGATAAAGGTATTTTGTTTTCCCCAACCTGCTGGATGAATTAATCTAATTAATCAACTGAGCCAACATGTTACATGACATTGCATTATCTATTGTGGCGATTCGGTAGTTGAGGTCGCACTGAGAGAGTGTTAGCCATTGCGATCGTTTGATGTTGTCGCTTGAGGGAGTGTTGGTGGTGAGGGGCATGCATCATATCATTAAATCATGCATTGCATTAACCAATAATACTTAGGATTCTATGATGTATGTTGTTCACTAAATTTACTCTTATGCATGATAATTTATGTAGCCTACTGCTAATGATACTATCGAGTTAGCTACTCACTCTCACTCTGGAATAGTGTTCTAAAACATCAACTAGAATCTGGCATAAATGCAGGAACACTGGAGCGAGACACGCTGGAAGATGTCGGTGCGGACGACGACGAGGAACGAGCGTACTTCAAGACTTTTGGCGGACCCTACTAGCTCAATGGATGACGGTGGGATTAGGCCAAGGCCCGAATCTTTTTGGGGAGTGATGTGAGGATGGGACTGGGTCCCTAGTAGAAGACATTGTGGATGTTGGAATTTATGTTGGATATTTTACTTTATTAGTAGTACTTGAACTTCTTAATTATTTTAAATGTTTAGTATGCTTGGTTAATTCTCCATTGCCCACTAATACTTGATATTCACATGCATTTGAGGCCCATTAGGGCATACTGGCACTCAAGAGTTCGGGAGCCGAGTTCCTACTCGGTCCCTGAAATTCGAGGCGCTACACATATCTTTCAATTACCTGTCATTTACATTCCTTAGTTTAATCACTCTATATTTCTGCAAGTCAATTACATTTCATACTGTAATCCTTTACTTTTTGCCTATTGTTTACATTTCATAGTGTAATCTGTAGCGTTAATCAAGTAATTGGTAATCTTAGTTGTAATTTAGGTCTACGCTCATACAATGGATTCAAGTTTTCATCTAGGAGGGTATTTGCAACTGCTCTTCACGACCGACTATAAGAATTCCTTTCTTGATCTTTTATCTGTACTAAAAGGTCCTTTCATACAGAAGGCAAACGTGTAACCCATCATCAAATGACGAACCCTACCCTCTGAATATCGCTTGATCCGATTTATATACTAAGCAAGTGGCTAAATAGAAAACTGATCTCATTCGATCTTGATCATATACTACGAATCTGCCCATCTGGACGCTTGAGGTCTTAGTTGTTCAGTTTGAATTGAGCCACAAATTCATTTCTGATACAACCTCACTAATCATGTCACCAAATTTGAAATCGAACCACAACAACTATAGTAACAGTTTTACACGACCCGTGGGACTAAAAACTTCTTAGTTGTCAGAAATATTCATTATGCATTGGTCATGCAACAACATCATAAGTTTGGTACGCCTAGTGGGACCCTGTCTCTAATTTATCCGCGCAACGTTGCCATTCAAAATTATGAATAGGAGTTATCGAATCACTAGGGTCGAACATTCCATACCAACCGCACCACCTCCGACTGAGGACATGCCAGTTCAAGCGGCTCTCAAAGTTTTAAATTTGAATAATAGCCAACACTCAGTATCGAGAATTAAGAAGGGGCTTCGACCTCTCAAACCATTCTTCCTGAAGAGATAACAGTTGTACTCTGAGATATACAATTAAGTATCCAACATGTTTAAGAATATAAAAGAGCCCAGTCTGAGCAATTTCGTGTTCAAACTGAGAATACTAACAGATACATGACTAGTTAAACGGAGGTCATGCATCTTTTAATGGTTATGATGACTGAAAGAACATGTACGGCAATGCAGTATAATGCTGACGGAAGTTCTATCAGCAATGTGATCCAACCGCCACTAATGCCTCTCCCACAGCAGAATCCATTGCCAATTCTAGTTCAGTAGATGTGGAATGCTCCAACACCTAATGAATTTAGACGGCCAGAACGGGAGGCTAGGAATTTCGTTTCCGAAGTTTGGAATCAAGGTTTATCGAGTGGCATAATCTCCAACAATTCCTTAGGAACTCGTTGTTCTAAGAGGGGTTGAACCGATTAGGTCCTAATCCACCATCGATGGTGGAACCCCCACGAGTGGATCATGACCAAATCATGTAGATACTTCAAGAGGTAGCAGGTCAAGTACTCGACCATAATACTATCTCGGTCTACCATAAGCCATATCCCAAATGGATTGACCAACAACACCCATTGGATCGAAACACCATTCCCACTATGATATAAGATTAAAGGAATACTCCACTGCCCGCCGAGTTCAGGCAACCAAAGCGAGATGTCAGGAATTTTATCCCTGAAGAAGAAAACTAGAATATACCTGTGGGGCAACCCTTCCATGGGAATCCATAGTATCATGAAAGATAAAACCAAGTAGGCCCTAAATCACCTCCAATGGTTGAATTATACCGTTTAAATCGTGATCAAATTATTCAAATGGTTCAGGAAGTAGCAGACCAAGTTTGCAGCCATATTACTACCTTTGTCAACCATAAGGCCTATTCGGAATGGATTGACCGACAATCTCCATTGTCACGACTAATTTTGTCATTTTCCAATCAAGACAACCGAATTTGTTGTCTCTCAATCAAGATGGTTGAGTTCGACTAGGATAATTGATTTTTACGTTTTTCAATCAAGATGGCCAAGTTCAACTAAGTTGATCGACTTCAATGTTTTCCAATTAAGATGATCGAGTCCAACCAAGATGACCGAAATTAATATTTTTATAAGGGCGAGCAATCACATTTATTACTTCAAACAATGAATTAACATCGCATTCACCTTTTACCAAAGGTGAAGCGATGCAATGTTGTATCATATTCGTGACCATTCTTAAGAAACCCAACTGGAAATGATACGTGTTATAGTGAAGGAAAGATATTATGGGCTAAAGATCTTCAAGGATGCTTGGAGTGTTTTTTACGAAATCTCAACTGATATGATGACAAGACAGGAAGCAATTGAGAGGAATTCAAAAGCAAACCAAGCAACCGACCCAGCGACCGATATTCATTCAAGAGGTCGAACAAGCAGCCAATAGTCATCTAGAAGACAAACCAAGTTAACGATCGTCATCGAGGAGGTCAATCAAGCGGCTGATAGTCATCCGTTCAGCCGAGCAAAATGCAATCAAGTTAGCAATAAGGCTTGAAGCGGTAATTAAGACAAGTGGCAAGTTTAAAAGGAAGTCTCTAGAAAGCCATGTAGTGCATAAACAGTTACAAGAACTGTCAGAACGTGAGAAGCATCCAAAAGGAAAGTAAGTAGTGCTAAATCGATTGTAGCAACCGTCAGAACATAGGAAGCATACAGATGACCGAATTGAGGCTATAAATAGTAGAGGAATTCAACAGGAAGAATTCGTCTCATACCAACCCAATCAAACCCAATATATCTTTTAATTACCTGTCATTTACATTCCTTGGTGTAATCACTTTACATTTCTACAGGTTAGTTACATTTGATAGTGCAATCCTTTACTTTTGGCTTGTTATTTACCTTTCAGTGTAATCCATAGCATCAATCATGTAGCTGGTAATCTTAACTGCAATTTAGGTCCAACTCATATGTTGGATTTAAGTTTTCATTTGGGAAAGTTTTTGCTAGTGTTCTTCACGACTAACTGTAAATATTCTTTTCTCGATCTTTTATTTATGCTTAAGAGTTCTTCACTACATAAGGTAAAAATGTAACCCATTATAAAAGGATGAACCCTACTTGATCCAATTTATATATTGAGCGGGTGGCTAAATATGTGATTGATCTCATTCGATCTTGATTATATAGTACTTATCTGCATATCTTGGCGCTTGGAGTTATCGTTGTTCGGTTTGAATTGAGCCACAAATTCAATTCTGGTGCACCGGCACTAATCATGTGACTAAATTTGGAATCCAACCACAAGAAAAACTGGTACTGTATTATGTGGATGCAAATTGCTTATTGCAAGTAGGTACCCGTTGGTGCTCTATGAGGCTTACCATCAATATATATATATGTGTGTGTGCGCGCGTGCCACCCATTTAATTTTTCAAATCATTTTAGAACATGAGCACAAAAATGAGACAGATCCAAAGTCACGTGGACCACACCAAGGGAAACAAAGGTGTTTAAACGGCCTACCATTCAAAACTTCTCTAGGACCACAAAAGCTTTGGATGAAGTTGATATTAGTGTTTTCCCTTCATTCAGGTCAGTGTGACCTAATCAACAGGTTGGATGGCAAGTAAATATTATATTGGGCTTACGAAGTTTTTAACAGTAAGCGTTCAGTTCAATCACCACTGTTTTCTTATACGGTGTGGTTCACTTGAGATTTGGATCCGTTTCATTTTTGGGCTCATGCCCTAAAATGATGTGGCAAATTAAACGTACAATGCGGACAAAACACACATGCATCATGGTGGGGCCACAGAGCACTGTCCTGTAACCACGTTGCTACTAGGAGCATCAGTAGGTAATCTGCGCCTGCCACTATATACACTGGAGATGCATGATGGAACACGCTCATGAATGACCCAGATCTTGCACAAAAGTATGTGGCCCAGCTCAGATCTGGACTTAATTAGATTTTACTTTGCGGGCTGGGCTTAGACAAACCTCCGCCTGGCCCCAGCCCAACCCCCACCGGTTATTATTGGAGTTTGTGGTTAGGTCCCAAAACCTAACTAGCCTATCTGTAATTAATTACAACCACCCAATTTCCGGGTGCCATGCAAGCATTTCTTGAGTTGTGTTGGGATGCGTTTGGATGCTCAATTGAAATAAATTTCCAATACTTCTCTTAAAACATGGTAAAATTGACTGCTCTGATGGCGGGGCCGTTTTTATTTATAGTGACAAATAACGACTAACTGTGTGTGGGGCCCACAACATGGGGAATAGTTGGGATGGAGATGAATTGATTCTGTTTGGGACCCACCATGGTGTTTATAAGCCATCCAATCCATTTATCTGGTGGGCCTCACCAGGATGAAGGAACTTCCCAAAAATAGCGCTATTCGAAAACTCAGGTGGACCATATCAATTGAAATTGGTGGTTTTCCTCATAGTTTGACATTTTTTTTCCCTATGGTTTGGCCTATCTGCATTTCGGATGGTCTTGATTTTTTGAGATCAAGGCCAAACAGGGGGTGGATCACCTCATGGACGGGGTGGATCTCATGTACATAAACTGTCCACCCACATTAACGGTAGGGTACCTACGCAAGTTATTGATTCGATGGAGAATCCAAAGGCAGCATTAACTACGTGCACGTGTGACACGGTTAACATCAGGTCGAGGGCACGGGTTCCGTGTATTCCGTACTCACGTCATTTGTAATAGCACGCAAGGAAGAATGTCACGTGTGACACGTGTGCCCTTCCCCTCCTGCCTTGAGGGAGCGTAACACGAACCTCTTGTCAGAGCGTCCATGTGCTGGAATCTATTATACGCAAGCTACTGTAAATTTGGAATAATGAAAAGAAAATTTCAATGGCTCTCATTCAACTCTAACATTCAAAGGTCAGGATCATCTCTGAGTAGTGGTTGTGGTCTAACAGCTTATTAATGTTAGTTAAGAGAAAATGGACAGTTCAAATCATTGGACCATCCCATCATGCGGGCCACCGTCGGTGTCGACACACGGTGGATACTGAGTCGCGACGGAGGCAAAACGATCCCATGAACTAGGAGCCGTGCGATCATGTGGGGTCCACCTGCAGCAAGATTGTGAACAAGATGGTTTCATGAACCTATTGTCATTACACGTGGCTTCACTGTGGCATAATCCTGAGAGTTCGTCAGATGGGTCCCACAGCGGAAGGACCACAGTCAGAAATCCACATCAACCAGACAATCTTAACCATTGAAATATACTAACCATTGAACGGTGAGTCGGTGACAGACAGCTAAAGAAGGAATTCAACCAATGGTCCAGGTTCAATGGAAGGAAAAAAAGTACCGACCAGTAGCTAGCCTAGAATCATCCAATCAGGGAGATTTCTTGGCTGTTACCCATCCATATTATGTCCCACCAGATAAACGGTCCAGATCGCCTGATCGTTGACCCTATATGTATAATTTTTCTTGGGTCACCACAGGCAACTGTATGCCAACTTAGTATCCAGCCCCGTTTTACCTACAAATATCTCATATATGTAGAACATCTGACCGGCTCAAAAGTTGGAGCCCACCATCAAGATCATCTTTCTTGAAAATCATGTTGATCCACTCATCAGGTGGGCCATACTAATACATCGAGCGAGACTATCAGCCGTCCATTTATGCAATGGCATAGCCATCCTACTGGGTTTACCTGCCTGAATTTCTCACCAGGAGATCTCCATTCTGGGGCCCACCGTTTGCATGGCTCAGATATCCAACAAAAAGACACATTGGCGGGAAAGATGGGGCTGCATGATCAGTCAGCATACAGCCTTCTGCAGCTGATTTGTTCTCATTACTCAAAATCTTCCAATGAAAAGGCGCGAGCCAAGAACACTACTTATCTACTTGAGAGAGAGAGAGAGAGAGAGAGAGAGAGAGAGATTGAAGGAGTAAAATGGCAGCCTTGAACTGCCCATTCCAGCCTACAAATTACAAAGGAACAAAGAAAATCCATGCCACCCCTCTCATATCTTGCTCAATGCAATCGTCCCAAACCAATATCAAGGTAACCCAAATTCATTTCTTCACATTCTATACACTATCTCTTCCTTCTCTTCATCTTATCTTATATTTACACTTTAAAAAAAAAAAAAAATTTAAAAAAAAACTAAGGTTTTAGTTTGATTTTCTTGGATATTTCTTCTTGGGTTTTTCTGTTGTTGGGAAGAGGTGGTAATCAATGGTGCAGCCAAGGAAATTGGGAGGGCTGCCATAGTTGCAGTAACTAAAGCCAGAGGAATGGAAGTAGCTGGTGCTGTGGATTCTGTTCTTGTGGGAGAAGATGCTGGGAAGGTTCTTCTGCTCCTCCCTACTGAAGTTTCAGTACTTGAATTGAATGTTATGAATCTTTTTTTCTTAATTAGTGTATGGTGTTGGTGTCTTTTGCGTAGGTGTGTAATATGGAGGAGCCTTTGGAAATACCTATCATCAGTGATTTGACCATGGTTTTGGGTTCCATCTCTCAGGTATACAGCCTCATTCATCTCTTCTATGTTCTTTGCATGCTTTATTTATTGGAGGGTGACTTTGAGTACCAATGCAGCGTGAATCCCGGCACCTATTTGTAATGGGATTTTAGAAATTTACTTTTTGGATGCCAGTTCAGATTCCGCCCTGCGTATTTCATTTTGATGAGATTCTTTCTCCTTTGGCAGTCGAAAGCAGTTAGTGTGGTCATCGATTTCACCGACCCGACAACGGTTTATGACAATGTGAAACAGGTTGGTTTTGTTTAGAACTTAGAACTTGAACTTGTCATGTGACATGTTAGTAACATATACTCATAGAGATAGGAATTTCCTGAATAATCTGCCATTCAAAATACATTGTGCTCTGTAGTTGTATGATTTGGTGACTTCCAATCGTGGGAATTTCCCGTGTCTTGAATTACATTGATTTTTTCTCTATTTTTTGTTTTTTATTATATTGCAATATGTCTATCAATGTCATTTCATCATCAATACGATTGTGACCTACATTTCCTTACCTCTTTTCTCTGTTATTGATGTGGTCAGGCGACGGCCTTTGGCATGCGGAGTGTTGTTTATGTGCCGCGGATTAGCGATGATACAGTGACAGCATTATCTGCATTCTGTGAGAAGGCCAGCATGGTGAGCTTGGGTGAGATCTTATTTTATTTCATTTTATCCTCATTGCATGTTGATAATGTTTGAGATCTTTTACTGAATCTGGCTACTACTGATTTTATTCTATGTTTGAGCAGATTTCTTATTCAGTTGTTTCGCACCTTTGACAGGGCTGTCTTGTTGCGCCGACGCTCTCTGTTGGTTCTGTACTTCTTCAACAAGCCGCTATTTCAGCCTCGTTCCACTACAAAAATGTAGAGATTGTTGAATCAAGACCTAATGCTTCGGTACGTTGAAATGAGTAGAAAAATTGTAACAAAAACAATAAACCTCAAGGTTTCAATTCAAATACTTGCTGATCTTTCTACCTGGTTAGTCACCGGGTGCGTGTTTGTGTGCTCGACTGAAATGAATCGGAATAGTCAGTTCAATAAAGACGGAACCAGAAACAGGACACTAGTTAATGTGTTATAGCCACCTAATTACCATAACTATCATTTTGAGTCCAACAGGAGATGCATTGAATTGCAATTAGGGTGTGATTGTCAATGGTTCCACCCATCCTTTAATTTCCTCTTTACTGGATTAAATCATTGTATTTCTATTTAATTGAGATCCGAAATGATTAAAAGACTTGCAAATCATGCCTTATGGAAATGTAAGTAATTTGGGCTTTGACATCAGTTTCCACTCTTCGCATGATAATACATTTGACGGTTACGTCGGAGTAACAGAGCTCTTCACTAGTATCCAAAATGTGATGTGTTAGTAGTTAACATGGCTTTGATCTTGAGAGGCAGTTTTAGTCTGCAACATTCTTTCTACAGTTTCATGAAAAGAGGAAAAAGAAAAACACACTCTTTCTACAATATAATGTTTGGAAAAATGGAGTTGAATTACACTATCATTCGATCAGTTTTAAGTATGAAACTTCCCTTGTTTTCGTAAAAGATTCACGCTCAGTTGTAACATTGAAGCCAGGCATTCTTCTCAGATGGTAATGCTAATTCCTTCTTGATCACTGTCATTTGTTCCATGCAGATTCTGTCTTATATTGCTTGCATTAGTCTCATTTCGGTTGAAGAAATGATGTGTGACCAGCATCAACCCTGCTTGGGAACATTGAAGATTACATAGGCTCAAAGCATAAAAGAAAAACCTCAATCAAACCTTCTGTTTTCTGTCTTCCAAGACCTCCAGGATGACTAAATTTAGAGGAGGGTGATATTGGTCCTGAATGATACCTCCATTCATGCCATTGTTACTAAGAATAGAAATTTTTAGAGTTTCTTCATTATTCTATTGCCTTAAAGAGATAAAATTGCTTACTGAAAGATTACCACAACATAGGCAGGATTCCAACTCATGTACTACATGAACATGCTTCTGAGATGAGAAATTTCCCACATCAACACATTGGATGCGCTGTCAAGATCCACAACATTGTGGTGTTGTTGGGTTACATGCCCCCGTCCAAGCATTCGATTGACTGCCATTACTGATTTGCAACTTCATTTTTTTATCTTTTTTTGGTAATGGCTTGTGATAGTGCATAATGATCAGAGGTTCCTTTTTAAAGCACTCTCAGTTTTGCAAGCAACTATTCACTTCTGTAAATTTTCTCTTTCATTAACAGGACCTTCCATCACCTGATGCAATCCAGATCGCCAATAACATGTCTAATCTTGGTCAGATATACAACAGAGAAGATCTCTCGACAGATGTTTTGGTAAGGAGAGACATCAAAACACTTCATAAGCATGTAATTTGAAATGTCAGTTTTTCTTTTCAAGATTTTACAGCCTATCGGCAATGAGGGTGATTCCCAACTCTTCTCAGGCTTCTAATACGAAAGGATTTGAATCTGAAAAGGTTAGGCATTTGGTTGACCCAAATCCGGATGAATAGGGCTGTCCTGTCTTCGTTTTATGACGCCCCACACGAAAACATGCCCTTAGATATTCTCCTAGCTTTAGCCAGACTTTTGAATAATCAACTAGCTCTTGTAATTAAACTCAACATTTCTTTGCCTACTATAAAAATACGCTGATTCGGAGATGGACACGTTTTATCTTCAATTGTAGACATTCCAAATATCAATCTACTTCCAAAAAAGAGACATCAACAGTTTATTTTATCTGCTACAGTACATTGAATAATTCTATTTTAACAGAATCATCATTCATGTACTCTTTTCTCATTCAATATTTTCCTGAAATTTAGTGCTCCAAATCAACATGGCTTTGGTGTTTTTCTTTAAAGTCCAAGGAATCTAACTCTTATCACTAGTGGTTAAAATCACCACTTCACTGAAAGTACAGAAAATAAAAATAAAAACTATAGGGAAATCAGCAACCAAAGATTCGCAAAAATTTTGGGGCAACCATTATATTTTCCAAACAGGAAGAGGAAACTCTGCCCAATAGAAACTTGGAATTCCCAACTGCAAAGTACAACATTAATATGGAACAAGGAACCAAATCAGTACAATAGACCAACGGCATCTCTTTTAGAGTTATGAAATCATGTTGAAATTCAACCATTGTAAGAAGATTCATCATCTGCCAAGGCAAGAGGTCAAGTGCTCGGTGAGGATGGCATACGGGTGCATAGCTTGGTCCTTCCAGGGCTTCCCTCCAGTACGACCGTTCATTTCTCTGGTCCGGGGGAGGTACGCTGATTCACTTTCTTTACGATTCCAATTGGAAGCAACTTTCTTATGGCATAACGATCTGATTAAAGTACGAAACAATCATCCCAGGTTTACTCCCTCCGACATGACATCACAGACGTGCAATGTCTCATGCCAGGCTTACTCCTTGCCATTAGGAGGGTTGTCCGCCTCAAGGTAATTGGCATTCAAGATTTCTCTTTAGTTCTTTTGGGCTTCTTGAATTTCCTTGCCTCAGACTTGCTCAGACTGTAAATTGTTTGCAGAATCTGGTGTATGGCTTGGAGAAGTTTCTATAGGTGTTCTTGAAGCTCCTCTGCTCAATATAAAGCAATAGACGATTCTGCTTGCTCCGGCTGTACTTCATAGAGGGAGTATGTGCGTGTGTAAATCCTCGCCAATGTTGGAGGCATTTTATTGGCGGGAACTCTTCATGGAACCTGTAAACAACATTGTTGACATAGATTTTCCATATTGACATCCAATTCTTCAAATCATGGCGGCCATGATTTCCTTATGAATTTAGTTGGATTATGGTTTGTTGAATGATGTTTCCTTGGATGCTGGGTGTTAATCGTTTACACTGCATCAGAAAGTGATTAACAGAGACTGTAACTTCTCAAACATTGAAAAAAAAAAAACAGAAAGGAAGAAGAAGATTATAAGACACTGTAGCTCGAGGCTTCTATTGTTTTCTTTTCTTTCCTTTCTTCTCTTCTTCCTTTTGTTACAGTACTTGCAGTACCTTTTTGAGAAGTAAGCATTCTGGTTATTCTCGGAGACCCAAATGTTTATGGCACAGTTACCAGGTCCACAGTTGGATTTACACACCATGTCTTCCTGATTCATAGCATGCTGCAGTGTAATTCACAGAAAAGCGACTTAGTGATTAGCTTGTAAGTTTACATAGATTGGCTGCAGTTCACAAGCAACAGTGCATATTTATGCGACTGTAATTCATAACATGTTCAAATGTTTGTATCACTTCAGAAGAAATTTAATTAACTAAAATCTATAAATGGGATTAAAATAGAAAAATTAGCCCAAGTTTGCAGCTTTGCTGTCACGTCCCAAAATTCGGTACCCGAATAGGGTATCCAGGACCCGAATTTCAGACCCGTGACCCATGAAAAAGGTGAAGTATGATAAGTAGATATGCATTCCATTTCCTCCCACCTTATCCCACAAATTTTTAAATCCAAACCACATGCTAAGATAAATAATTCCATAATATGTTACTACATCGATGCATAATTATTTAACATAACTTGAATTAAGAAAATTTTGAATAAAGTTCAAAGCTTTATTACATTCATAATTCTAAAAATAAAAAATAAAATTGATTCTATGCAGAATGACGTATCACGTCCATCCAATCACATCCAATGCTCCCACTACTAATAGTAGTATCCTGCATTTTCAAAATATCCATAACCTGAAATGGTTAAAACATAATAAGTTGACAACTCAATAGGATCGCATCAATCCCGAGTTGAAAGCTTCACAAATGTTACCAAATGTAAGCCCGACATATCAATCAAAATAAGGCGAATATTGGATTTAAATCATAATTAATCATTCGTCATTCATGAATATAAATGAATAAATTGTTTTAACATAGCTTTCCTGAAATATTAAGATTAGAAGTGGGCAAAACACCCATGTGTGCTAATCCTTTTAGGAGATGACCCATGGCAGAGCACTGATGTTGATCCTTTCAAGGTATGACCCTTGGCAGAGCACCAGTACAACCTTTTAAGGACAAAAGCCCAGGGTGGTGCACCTATGTGTGCTGATCCTATTAGGGAATCACCCAGGGCAGAGCACCCGTGCCGATCCTTTTGGGAATGACCCTGGGCAGAGCACCCGTATAGTGTCGATCCTTTCGGGAATGACCCTGGGCAGAACACCCGTGAGAATCATTAAATCTTTACATTAAATTGAAATAACTTATATATAACACATTCTGTAAGTTTACAACTTACATGTCGATTCACCATTTAAGATTTCAAAACGATGTTATTTACCATACACAACATCAAATTAGCAACATCAAATAGGCATATGATTTTAATTCAGATCACGCATCAATATCTAAAGGTAATAGTGTCTATACTCATTCAGATTTAAACTATGACAGGAACGCATCTAAGTCAAACTTACATTTTTCGCATACAGTAACAAAAAATACGACATATATAATGTCCATGTTTACACAATTCATATTCATTATCGACACTGGATAGTTTAAAATATTAAATGGAAAAACAATATTTGTATCGGCTCAATCCAATCAAGAATACCTCAATGTCTAACTCATATAAGGTAATTATTTATGAAGTTTCTAATAAAGAATGATTACCTACCTGGTTTAGGTGTTAGAGGCTAAGCGGCTTGACTTGAACTAGCACGAATATAATTTGTTCGAATCAGTCGGTAAGAATGAAGAACTAAACACCTCAGTTGGGTGATAACTTTGGAGAAAATGTCCAAGCTCATGATCAATCTACACACAACAAGCTAAGGCTATGATCTACTGGAACCTCTAATGGCGATTTCTGAATTGATGCTTCTCCAAAGGTTCTGGCTTATCTAAATGATGAAGATTGATATCCAGGAACTTGTTGTAACAAGAGACGAAGCTTTAATAGTGATTTTCTAATGGGTTCGGTAGTTCGTAGCTTTGTGGCGGCTACCACACATTGTTTATTATCTTATCTTATCTTTTCTTCTTTTCTTTTTTTTAAACAAAATTTGCCAGATGGACGGTTTTGATAAGATCAGTGTGAAACAGTTCCGTTATGGAGCGACGAAAAAGGAGAGTGGGAGAGGAAGTCAGTTCTACCGATTTATAGAAATGCACGTTGCACATCGAGTGTGTGAGTGTGTGTGTGTGTGTGTGTGTGTGTGTGTGTGTTTCATCTCTCTCTCTCTCTCACGTTGCACATCGAGTGTGTGGGGGTGTGTGTGTGTGTGTGTGTTTCCTCTCTCTCTCTCTCTCTCTCTCTCTCTCTCTCTCTCTCTCTCTTAAAGATAGGTTAAAATGACAAGATCCACTGAATGAACGGTTCGGATCAAGACCCTGGGCCCACTTTCCTGATGGTTTGGAGGTAATAGATGGTTAAAAGAGCCTTTTGTTGTGAACAAAGAAAACAAAAGTGGAGAGAAAAACTCGGGAAAGTTGGTTTCACATTAGCACGTCACTTGTCATATATTTTATTTATTTATTTACCTAATGGGCCCCAAAGTAGCGTTGCAGGGAATCCATTCCGTTCATCTATTTTGCCTAGTCATGCTAGGGCATGGGTTCAAAAATGATGGCGATCTAAAGTTATGGTGGCCACACCAAAGGGATTAGCGGGGTTTGGAATACCTACTTTTTTCTTTCCTTTTTTTTTTTTTAAAGGATGTTATATTCTACCCCCTTAACAAAATTTCGTCCTCAAAATTTACCTATAATAATTTTTGTAATTTCCTCCAATATCTTAGTTATTTCAAATTATGATGAACAAGTAAGGAATAGAAGTAAAAGTTACTAAAATGAAAAAATAATAATAATAAGATAATAAACAACGTGTTAGCCGACACGAAGCCACAAACTACCAAACCCATTAGAAAATCAGCATTAAAGCTTCATCTCTCGTTACACTAAGTTCCTGGATATCAATTTTCATCATTTAGATAAACCAAAAACTCTGGAAAAGTATCAATTCAAAAATTGACATTAGAGGTTCCAGTAGATAAGCCAGAACCTCTGGAGAAGTATCAATTCAAAAATCGCCATTTGAGGTTCCAGTAGATCCTAGTCTTAGTTTGTCGTGTGTAGATCGATCGTGAGCTTGGACAAAACTTCTCCAAAGTCATCACCCAACTGAGGTGTTTAATTCTTCATTCTGACCCGACTGATTCGAACAAATTATATTCATGCTAGTTCAAGTCAAGCCCCTTAGCCTCTAACGCCTAAACCAGGTAGGTGATCATTCCTTATTAGAAAATTCATGAATAATTACCTTATATAAGTTAGACATTGAGATATTCTTAATTGGAATGAGTCGATACAAATATTGTTTTTCCATTTAATATTTCAAACTATCCAGTGTTGATAATGAATAGTAATTGTATAAACATGGACAATATATCTGTCGTATTTTTTATTATCGTATGTGAAAATGTAAGTCTGAGTTAGATGCACTCCTATCATAGTTTAAATCTGAATGAGTATAGACACTATTACCTTTAGATATTGATGCATGATCTAAATTAAAAATCATGTCTATTTGATGTTGCTAATTTGATATGTTGTGTATAGTAAATATCATTGTCTAGAAACCTTAAATGGTGAATCGACATGTAAGTTGTAAACTTATAAAATATGCTATATGTGAGCTATTTTAATTTAATGAAAATATTTAATGATTCTTACGGGTGCTCTGCCCAGGGTCATTCCCGAAAGGATCGGCACGGGTGCTCTGCCCTGAGTGATTCCCTAAAAGAATCAACACACATGCGTGCACTGCCATGGGCTTTTGTCCCTAAAAGGTTATATCGATGCTCTACCAAAGATCATACCCTAAAAGGATCAACACCGGTGCTCTGTCATGGGTCATCCCCTAAAAGGATCAGCACAAACGGGTGCTTTGCCCACTCCTAATCTTAATATTTCAGGAAAGCTATGTTAAAACAATTTATTCATTTATATTCATGAATGACGAATGATTAATTATGATTTTAAATCCAACATTCGCCTTATTTTGATTGATATGTCGGGCTTGCATTTGGTAACATTTGTGAAGCTTTCAACTCGAGATTGATGCGATCCTATTGAGTTGTCAACTTATTATGTTCTAACCATTTCAGGTTATGAATATTTTGAAAATGCAGGATACTACTATTAGTAGTGGGAGCATTGGATGTCATTGGATGGACGTGATACGTCATTCTGCATAGAATCAATTTAAATTTTTTTTAGAATTATGAATGTAATAAAGCTTTGAACTTTATTCAAAATTTTCTTAATTCAAGTTATGTTACATAATTATGCATCGATGTAGTAACATATTATAGAATTATTTATCTTAGCATGTGGTTTGGATTTTAAATTTTGTGGGATATGGTGGGAGGAAATGGAATGCATATTTACTTGTCATACTTTACCTTTTTTGCAGGTCACGGGTTTGGAATTCGGGTCCTAGATACCCTATTCAGGTACCCAAATTTTAGGGCATGACATATGAATACTTCCTTTTTTTATAACAATGAGGAAAAAAAATGGACAACAAACCAAAAATGGACAAATACACCAAGTGGCCCTCTCGTCACTGCACTGCTGGCCATTGAAACACAAGCAAAAACATAATAAAGCAGAAGGTGACCTTCTAACTACGGCTTTCTAAATCCTCAACCAATTCCCTAAACAGGACTTCCAAAGAGCACCCCTGGAACTCTTGCCTTGCCAATTGCAATTCAGGATCGTACCAAGAACCCTTCTAATAGTGTTTTCAAATGAACCATTATTCTCAAAATTTCTTTTATTTCTTCCCTTCATCAATCTTTCCAAAAAAATCCATCTTCCACATAATCACATCAACGAAATTTGAATGGCCCGCGATGCATCTTAAAAAAGCATACCTCCAATGGAGGCTATGGACAAACTGCGAGGAAAAAATCCACATTTGATTTGCCACAATACAATGGATAAAGATATCACCAACCGTCTACTCCTCACGTGCATGTTGAGGAAAGCCATGTTGGGTTTTTCAAAATTCTCTAGTGTTAAAATTATGTTAGCCATAGCCACCCAAGCTATTGCTTTTACTCTAGAGAGACGGGAGGTTTCCTAAATAAGGCGCAGGGGGAGAAGGCTCATTCTGTGATGATAGGCCCAAGAAAAATACTCAGCCAAGAATCTTCCACTTTGCAACTATTTCCATATTCTTCTATCCCTTACCAAATCATCAATGTGCACCTCCAATAATTTGCTCAATTGGCTCACAAAGAGGCTTGATTCTCATCAGTAGATTCTTTCGCAATCTGATATTCCACATACACGCCAACCCCACCATTTCATAACAATCCTGTCTCATCTCTCAAAGACACAAGTGTGAACAAGGCCTGAAATGAGCTTGCAACCAGAATATCAGCTGTCTTTGCATAATTGGTTTAACTTGTTAGATTAAAAAGTTGGCCACAAGGAAAACACCTCACGCCATCTGTTTTCAGGGTGTGGCCATGACTACTTCCAATTGGAGAGGAAGGTCTAATCCTCCCAGGTTACCCATCATTTTTGGAATGGCAATTTTGTTCTGAGCTTTTTCAAGACTTGAAGCTTGGCCGAAACAAACTGTGTTTGCATGTCCAAAGGAGGCAGTGAAGATGGGATGACACCCACCCAAACCAACGCCACTTACATTTCCTTTCAAGAAACTCTTGATGATTCCAGAAATGAGAGAGAACACTTATATTTCAGACGTTACTGATGTAGATTTGGGGCAGGAAAGGCATAAAACTATCTTGCATAGTTTGGATTCTGCTTTCCACATGGTACTGCCCCAACAAATGAAATTGTGTGTGGTCTATTCTACATCCAAAAGCTCTAAGAACTTATTTAAATCTTTTTCTTTCGAAAAACATATTCTTTTCTACAATTCCATTTCAATACGTGCCTCTAATGCTATTCCAACTTCACATCCTACAGGCTTCTTCTTCTTTTTTCTTTGAATGATGACTTCAATTTATAAAAAGGGGAACAAGAAATATCCATCTTCCTTTTTTCTTAAGTTAATATTGGATCTTCTAGTGTCCCTACTCGTGGCTCAGTTGTAGACACACTGTGTTTCAACTCTGAACCAATGTGGTTTAAAGAGTATGTGGATGTGAGGGTGTAAGAGTGTGTGTGTGTGCGCGCGTGTGCGCGCGTTAATCTTTCAAAAAAAAAAAACTTGAATCTTCTAAAATGATTAAAACAATATTTTCTCAAATTGCTGTTTAAATATTCCAAAACTATAAGCTTTTCATAATATTTTTGTTGTTTCCTAATTTACTCGCTAACCTATATAAATTTTGAAATTACCCTGCATTTAAAGGCTTTTTATTTGTTTAATCAGCAATTTATTTTTCCAAAACTCCTCGAAACATTCACTGTATCATGAGATTTTACATGTCTTACAATGTTCCAGTGTAATGAGAGAAATTTCAAAAAGTTTGGAAGGAACTTAGGTTTTGTAAATTATCTTGTACTTCTATAAAAGCTTCGAACTGGTTACTATTTTCAATTTCTGAATAATTTACCCAACCAGAATTCCACTAAATTAAAATTGTTCCTTGAAGTTAACTGCGAAAGGGAACATTGTGATTCTCATGTTAGGGACCTGTTTCCTTTTCTTCTTTTTTGTTAGGAACATTGTAATTCTCACTAAAGGCTTTAGCCCTGTAATGACTTTGAAGCTAGACATTGCTTGCTCATGATGGGATGCTTCTACCTTTTTATTTTTGTCCCTTGGCTTGGTTGTCTCTCTCCCTTTTAATGCAGGGGCATTTTCACACTGGGCTCGAGTGAGGTGGCCTGTGGGATGCAGGGGCACACTCGGGGAGGGTGGCCTGTGTGAGGCAGCCGGCCCGTGTGAGGCGGCCGGCCCGTGTGAAGAGGAACCCATGTGAAGTGGGGCCCACAAGGGGAGTTCAGCCAAGGTACTAACCAATGGGATGTGGGGCCTGGGCTATCAGATAAAGGGATTGATTCGCCATGCTCTATCAGTTTGAGGTTTTAGAGCAAGTGGTTAATTGTACTACATCAAAGTGGTATCAGAGCGAGAGGTCTCATGTTCGAGACTCCTCACCAAGGGTGATTAATGTCCCGTGTTCAAGACTCCTCACCGAGGGTGATTAATACATGGGCATTTTCACACCAGGCTCGAGTAGGATCCCTTGTGGGATGCAAGGACACACTCGGGGCGGGCCCCACCAGTGTGAAGCGAAACCCATGTAAAGTGGGGCTCACGAGGGGGGTTTGGCCGAGGTCCTAACTCATGCAATGTGGGGCCTGGGTTATGAGATAAAGGCTTAGGAGGCGTACGGTGGTGGGGTTACCTCATTCTGTGTTATCCAATACACTGTTCAGAAAGCACTTCTTTATAACAATGGGCAGTCATATTGTACTCTCTCAAGGATCATATACATTTTACTATTTTTAGGATAAAATAAAATAAGTGTCCAACCATTTCTGAAGCTGGTTGAAAAAGGAAACAATTTCAAATAAAATGGAGTATGTGATTCATTCAATTGAAGATAAGGGTCAATGAATTAGACACCTATACACATATCCATACCTGCAAATTTGTTTGTGACAGCTCTTACCCATGCTTTGTCTCTGTCGCTGTATGCATAACTGCCATTAGACACCAACAGGACAAACCCTCCATTCTTTGTGTCACCAGCACTCAGATTTGGAGCTCCTAGCACTGGTTGTACGAGAAGTGAAAGAGCGCCGTTCGGTAGTATCTCCCAAGCTTGAGAATCTGCGAAAGCATGCAGTTCATTCTGCTATTAGATATCTACAGAAACTTACAAAAACAATGCCCAAATGATACATGAAGTACCAAAGTATTGTTGTAAAGTCGTAAGATGTAGAGTTCAAGTCACACATAAGTGACCGCTTGGCCTCAACTTTGTGAATTGAGGTGTAGAGAGACTACACTCCAGTTGAATTATCTCTGATTTCACATGACAGGTAAACATGCTTTTGAACTTAACCAGAGAAGATTCAAATGTAACTGACTTTGTCATTAGCACTATAGAGTCCTTGATTGCTCAGACATAACCTAGGAACCGTATACAAGGTTTCACCATCAACTGATACAACCTTTAAATTGGGCATGCACCTTGACTTGCTAAACAAATAATATACACTGCAGAAATGATGGTAGAAACCTCACATGCTTCAGTTTTTATTCCATGCAGTAACCCGAAAAAACTGAAGAGGTGCAACACAGTACTTCTAACAAAATCAGGCAGAAACTGGTGATTTATACCTGAACCCTGAGGAAAATAAAGTGTGTCCTTCAGATCAGAAAACCCAATCTGTTGAATCTGCCCCTTGAACCAGTCGAGCATGTCAGATTTTGTTGCATCTTCACGTACATTCCAGTAACCACGTGCACATAATGCATCTTGGACTGATATAAGCTAGTGAAGGAGACATCAACCACACAAGGAATTTTCTTTCAGCAACACATCTAGTCTAAAACAACCAAGACCTGTGAATTACAAAAGAATAAAGTAAAACATCCAACCGTATCACAAGAACAAAATCTCTCGCCTTCATATTTTCCTCTTTCAATTTAGATGAGATCCTGAGAAATTACCACTGACATAGTGTTTGTATTCCGCAGTAGAACATAAGACACCCAAGCCAAATCTTCCTTTTCAGTATCTGAGAGATTTTCAGGCATGACAAATATTTGCCTGTTTCCTTCTGGCAGAGTTGATCGATCCACTGGATTAGCACCCTACATGAGTTACCATGCAAACAGAAATTCAGGGCTCTGAAATCATTGATAGAGACATTGGGCATTCTTTGGTATACAGTTTGAATGTGGCATATTCAATTATTGTGATGGAAAATGTGAACTCTAGTAAACAAGCAAAATGAAATTTTCAGTGTTTTGCATAGGCAAAGTCACGATGTAATAGCTCCATTCAGTCAGGGAAATTTCATGTGTTTATCATGAAAGAGATCGAAGTAGTACAAATATTCAAGCCTTGCAGCAGTAGGCATACAAACAACCAATATATCATTCATGAGTAAAAGCAGGAAAAGCCAAATAATTGCAAAATAAGCATAAGCCTGAAATGCCCTTGTATGAGTGAAATTTCTTCTAGGCTCACAATGACTACAAGATTGCATGTCAATATGGACATTGTTTCCTACTGCAAGATACCAAATCTCCGGTACTCTCTACTTATGGGGTCTCTAAGTGTGTGCTCAGACATGTTATTGAATTGAATTGTGGTTATTAGTAGAATAAAATGGAAATGAGAAAACTGATATTTCCTTGGCATTCAAATTGATAATCTTGGCTCTAACTTGCAATTAGACTAGTTTCAAGTTGCAGTTGAAAGATCCCTATAAAAAAAATTTAAAATAAATTTTTTTTTTTTTTTTTTAAAAGGTTGCAGTTGAAAGGAAAAATATTGCAATCTGAAAGCTAATTCCTCATTACCAAAAAAAAAAGGGAAACATCGCTAGTTTTTTATTTTTTTTAATTTCCTCTTAAAGAAAACAAAAGGAAAGGTTCACAATGTAATTTGCTAGTGCATCCAAACACAACCAAAGTTTCATACTCAACCCGCATTGCAAATAGCAAAAGACTCAAAATGCAAAATTGAATGACTAGATAACTCCAATGAAATTATGCTCTATTCCTCCATTTGACTTGAAAAGAACTCTGGGATATTGCATAAACTGGGTCACTTATCTAAACCATAAGTTGCCACCTGACATCCAAACTAGTGATAATAGTCAAAGCTCCAACAAGGGAATGATTCATCATGAAACCATCCAATCATCCAGACCTCACTTCATAATCTGATTGGGCAATGCTCAACTGATCAACCTACTCACTTCAAAGCAATTTCTTACTGAATATTGCTCTAACAAAGAAGATATCTCCGTCCTAAGATATACTTCCCCTCCAAATATCCATCACGCCAAACAGAACAGACACAACTACAAAAGCATCTCTATGCCATCAGTCAAATCCTTTAAAACAATGAATTGAATATTTTCCTCACATGTTTTCATGTTGTGTGGGATACACCTTTATATAGATAACTTTAGATTTGTTACAACAGAATTTGTTAGAGTGTATTTTGAAAATCAGTTCCACAGCTCTCAGTTGACTTGACCAGACAGTGCATTATCCTTTATCACCATCGACAATCAATATGATAGCACTGACGCCTTTCGTGCAGGTCGGAACTTAGCCAATGAGGAATTTCACCACCTTAGAACAGCTATTGTTATGGCCGCCGTTCACCAGGGCTTTCCCCAGTTCCGTTGCTACCATCGGATCATTTAGACACAAGGAATGAATGCTATCCCATGAAAAAATTAAAAGAAAAAAAAAAAAGCCATAACCTTTAATTAAATTCACCGGTTAGGATTATTGATATGTTCAACAAACTATTAAATCATATCCGCATTCTCAACTAGCCATAAACAGAGTAATCAAGTAAACAGGCAATGGCATGAACGTGCTAGAAAGAATGTCCACATATACAAGACGCATATATGAATGACAGTGAGATGAATGAGATTCGAAAACAAAGTGAAATTCCGATTCTACAAATTGATAGAAACATTTATTTATAAAACTGCAAAGGAATAGTAGAGATCCTTTATTAGTATTACCTTGAGAAACCTTCCGAGAAAAGGAAGGGAGATGGAGAAGGCCGCCAAACAAAGTCCGAGAGCTTCCGATCGCTGCCACAAGAACAAAAAGGAACTAATGAGACCTTAAAAGGAAAAACCCAACAAGAATTCAAATTCAAGATTATGTAGTTACAAGCTGGGCTGGGGTGACGGAATCCGATCCGATGAAGTGATTTAAGAGAATAAAGGATCCGAAAGCATAGCCGATCCATCTGGGTAAGTACGATTCATCGAACCCCGGTATCCCTGCATTCCAAAAAGGCGGGGAGGGGGTAAAAGAAAGTGAGAAAGAACGAAAATGCTGACGGAGAAAGAAATGGATGGTTGAGATTGGACGGACCGAGCGTGAAGCGGAGAACAGAGAGGTTGAGCTGCTTCTCTTGCTGTTCGGATTCTTCTTGAGAAGAAGAGTCGATACGAGAGGCTGAGACAGATGGATGAGTGGTTTTTGCTCTTCTTCTGAGATTGGAAAGGTAAGAAGAGGAAAAGTGGATTTGAGTGGGGTTTTTGGTGCGAGGGCGATAACACAGGAACAGCTGCAACGTGTTTGAGGATATGCTGCTATATCCCATCTCTCTCTCTCTCTCTCTCAGCTTTACGCGCCTGGTCAGCCCGGCCCATTTAAACCCCGGATCAAATAAGGAGCGGATTCTGTCAGGCCGTGACCGTGGGGTCCACTTTGATGTATGTGTGGTAATCCACGCCGTCCATCCGTTCTGCGGGCTCATTTTAGGGCATGGGCTCCGATTATAAAAAAAATCAGATCAAAATCTCAGGTGATCCACACCGCAACAAAAGGTGGTGATTGAAGGCCACCATTAAAAACTTCTTAGGGCCTGCCGTAATGTTTATTTTCCATCCAACCTGTTGATAAGGTCAGAAAAACCTGGATGAAGGGAAAACACAGATATCCACTTTATCCAAAACTTTTGTGGCCCACACGAAGTTTTTAATGGTGGACATTCAATCACCACTGTTTCCCATGGTGTGGTTTTTCCTAAGATTCGGATCTCCTTCATCTTTAGGCCTATGCTATAAAATGATATGGAAAAACGGATGGACGGTGTGGATATACAACGCATCTATCAAGGTGGGCCCATGGTCACGGCCTGACCAAACTCGTGTTACCCCGGCGCGACCGAATCCGTTCCCGACCAAATATCTGTCTCCGCGCCCGTGGTGAATCCAGCCCACTTCCGGCTGTATTCGGCTTGGCATGAGCACGTGTTTTAAAGACTCCGTGACTCACCCAACCATTTGTGAAACGTGATCTGCACTCGATGGACCATGCTCCCAGAATCTTGGCCATTGGAATGTGGACCCCACCCGTACAAAATGCTGACCCCCAAATGAAATAAGGAGGAAAAGAAGGAGAAAAGCAAATTCAGGTAAACTCATCTATTACATTATAACAATCCATCCAACCATTCCAGCATTACAACCCAAATTCCAATCATGTCACCAGCACTAATAATAATAATAATAATAATAAACTCAACATTTCCAAAAAAATCCGGAAAATTATTTGCTACTCCGGAAGTGTATGACACTTGATATGCAGACGCCCAGGAACTGTACCCGTGGAGAATATTCAACTCCAACCAATAACTGCATAAATTTCTAACTCACAGTTGCTATTTCAGTCTCGAAATCACATTGGCCGAACATTCCTAACCTCCGATTCGGGGACACTTGTCTGTTGAAATAGGATCATTCGATTCTTCATTTTCAACTGTCCAAGAAAATGTCCACCAATCCAATAATCAAATAAGCATAAGCTTTTGTTCATGATACATCTAAACTGGGACACATGATTTGGAGAGCTTACTTTGAATTAGCTGTGTTGATACAAGAATCTAGATCGCCCTCTTTCAACATCCGAGCAGGCAAAGGAGACCCTGGCTAAAGCAGGGGACCCTCTAATGCCAAAGTCAAGCTAGGAATCTGGGTCCTAGTCGTGTCGGAGGGTTAAGAGTGAGAGATTTTGTGTACCTTTCCATGTCAATGGCTCCCCTTACTTATAGTGTTTGTGGGACGAGGTGGCCCACCATCTCAGGCACGATCTTAGCCGTCCAGGTGAAATGTGCGTAAGTGATGGATGTTGACAGTTACCCTATGACTGCGTGGTGGACAGTTGCATGTGAGTGATGGGTGCCAGCAGTTACCCTGAATTTGTGCCCATTTGAAGATGATCATTCAACGAGCCAAAGAAAGAGGTCAACACGGCCTCCCTTACACCGAGGAGAGGGGGTTGTCAAGCAACTCGGTATGGGTCGAGGAGTTTCCTTGCATTTTCAAACATCATCTGGCATGTCATCGCTACCCTCCTCGGTTCAACCTTTAAGAGCCCTTAGTGTCGAGCCGAACTGAACCCTCAACCATCTGTGTCGAAACCGAGCTAGTTTGTTCGATCGATTGGTTGATTGTTGAGAAGAGCTCGGAAGTCCTGCATCTGTCAGCAGCTACCGAACCCCCATTCGTTTGGGCTGTTAACTTCTTCCAAGCAGAGGGATATACTCGTCGATTTGCTGAGCTGATCACTCTAAAGTCATTATGGCTTGTGTGAAGCTCAGTTCTTCCAGCGCTCGTCAGTCTAAGCCGGTTCCTAGAGGTGGTCAGGCTATATTTTCCCATAAAAAGTTGTATTCCACATGTTATGGGAAAATTTGGGCTGACTTCAATAGAGGTAGACTTGGCTCAGCCAATTGAACAAACTCGGCATAGCAGGACGGATAACAGAGGTTGATGAGTCAGGCCTCGGATTAGTAATAGTTCGTCTACACTGACCTGGTCATAACAACCAAAGTTCAACTTCCAATTTCTTTTGAATTTCTAATTTGCCTCGCTCAATTTCCCGTTTGCCTCGCTCAATTTCATATTTGCATCACTCAATTCTCAGTTTGCCTCACTCAATTTCTAGTTTGCCTCTCTCAATTTCATGTTAGCCTTGCTTAATTTCCAGTTTGCCTTGCTCAATTTCAAGATTGCCTCGCTCAATTTCGAGTTTGCCTTGCTCAATTTCCAACTTAACATTAGCCTGGAATCCAAAAGAAGTCATTACACACCTCGCCCGATTACTTCGACCAGACTATCGTCAGCAAGCGACTAGGGTTGACCCGTTTGCAGGCTCGAACTGTAAGGGTCGGCTCGGACAAAGGGGTATCCTATAATTACGCTCAAGGATCAACTCCAGTATCGCATGTCTGGAGTAACATCCGGCGCACGATCTCAGGGTAACGTCCAACACCAGTACATGCACCATTCTTGCTCAAAGACAGGGATCGTGCCGAGAATGGCGGACACGTTTATCTCGAGAGAAAGGTATAAATAGAAGACATATCTGCAAGAATAGGTATACAAAATCTCTTACTCGAAACCTACACATACTACTTAGACCTTGACTCCTAGCCTGACTTTGGCATCGGAGGGTCCCCTACTCTAGCCAGGGTCTCCTTTGTCCTCTCTTGTGCAGGCTTACAGGGCTCAGCGCAAGTGCTCGGTGCTCAGCGAGGGGTGAACCAGATTTTTGCATCAACACCACATATGAAATTTCTAACTGCCTGTATATCATTCATCGCATATACCAGAGTATCCAAGTTTGCTTAAAAAGGAAACGATCAAAATCAAATCCGAGACGTGGAAAAGAGCGTAGAACTCACCATCCGACGAGGTATCCGAACCCGGCAAGGAAGGATTCGTAGCGGTTGCCGCAGGCAAGCACGGACACGTATCCGAGCACCATAAAGACGAGGAAATGGAGATTATAGAAGAAACTGAAGTAGAAGTAACAGAAGATCACGACAGAGATCGCAAAGTAGAGGTGTTTGGGCAGGTCCCAGAAATGATCCTCTGTAGGAAGCTGACTGGTATGGTGGCTACGTCGATGAAGCGAAGGACGGGACAAGAAGCCGATCACCGACGTCATGGATTCCATCTCGAGCTACATTGTTTCGCTCTGCTCCTGTGTTGAGGAGAGAATCAGAGACGCTGATTGGGAAGCGGATTGCGTGGTCACCACCGACCTCGGTGGTGTGTTGACGTTACCAAGTTCTATGGACCCCATCATGATGTATGTGTTATATCCCCACTAGTCGTCCACTTTTTGAGATCAGCTTAGGGCATTAACTGAAAAATGTGGCAGATCCAGAGCTTAAGTGGACCATGGAAAAAAGAAATGGTGATAAAGACGCCCACCGTTGAAACCTTCTGGGGCCCACCATGATGTTTATTTGACATCTTGCCTGTTCATAAGGTCATACAAACTGGATGAGGGAAGAAAAAACAAATATCAGATTGATCCAAAACTTATGTGGCCCCTAAGAAGTTTTTTAGGGTGGGCTTTTAATCCCCACTAATTTCTATGGTGTGGTCAACTTCAGCTTCATATGTAACTCGTTTTTCGGCCTATGCCCTAAAATTATATTACAAAATGGATGGACGGTGTGGATATAACACATACATCATGTTGGGCCCCACCAAACTTGGTGACCTCAACACACCACGTGTGGCACACCATGCAATCGCTTACCACTGATTGGTAGGGCTGAAAGTTGGGCAGATTCAACCTGACCGACCCGACATTGTTGGGCTTGGGCAGCATGTGTCGGGTTTGGTTTCAGGCTTGGGCCATACAAACACCAACTAATAAAACTTAGGTTTGGCTCGGGTTAAGGTCTCGGGTTGCTTGCTCGACTCAACCTGGACCCGATCAATATATAAGTTCCTCATAAATTAATTATAATTGAGTGCAGATCCTCTATGTTGAAGGCACATGAAATTCCAATGTTGTTGGGTTTCATTGGTCCACGTTGTTTCCAATGACCCAAGCTAATAAGTTATGCCAAATTTCTCTCCCAAATAGATTGTTTAATACACAATACATCTTTTAAAAGTGTAGTTGTCCTATATTTAAATAAACTTATTTACAATAAATAACTATATATATAATTAATAAAATTATAGGTACAAAAAATAAGATATGCATTGAAAATATAATAGACTAATATAATGTTGAAAATATTAGCATATATCTACCCAATCAACCTGACCGAGCCCACTTGGGTTGGGCTTGGGTTGAAAATTCTCAACCCCAGGTTGGGTTGGGTTGGGTTGGATTGGGTTAGGGTTGAGATACAGGAACCTTGGCTTGAGCTAGGGTTGAGAACCAGCCCGCCCCAACGCGCCCAACTTTCAGCCCTACCGATTGGGTACTGGTCCGTCCCTAGCTAGGACCGGAGAGTAGCAATGAGGGGCCACCATGATGTATGGGTTTTATCCACCTATATCCTTACCGTCCATCCATTTGACCATATCATTTTAGGATACAAGCCTAAAAATGAGGCAATTCCAATTCCCAAGTGGACCACGAAGTGGGAATTAAATATTTATCGTTGAAAACATTTTCAGGCTCCTAAAGTTTTGGATCAAGCTTATATTTGTGCTTTCCCTTTATCCAGTTCCATATCACCTTATGAACAGGTGGGATGGCAATTAACCATCACGGTGGACCTTAGAAAGGTTTCAACGGTGGGTGTCATTATCACTGCTACTTCCTGCGGTGTGGTCCACTTGAGCCTTGAAACTGCTTCATTTTAACGTTTTTACACTAAAATGATAGGGAAAATGGATGGACGGTGTGGATGGGGTAGTATCCAATCCGAGTCGGAGAATGAGAGACGTCCGTGTAGATGGTAGGGTGAGTTACAATGATTGATACGCAGGCGCTTCAAATGCCACACGTGGCATTCTTTCAATTTAGATTAACCGTCCAAATTTTAAAACCTAATGGTGATAGTCCACGCGCTTAAAATCGGATCAGCTAAGGAATCTTATGCCCTTCTTTACAGAAATTTGTTCGTTCCATTCCATCCCTTCCAACTGTTTTCCTTTTCTCTTTCTTTCTTTTCTTTTTCTTCCGTTCATTAAATAAGTGTTCGGTTTTGTTTTATCATACATCTGTATTTACGGGCCCAATATTTGGACGGGTCTAATCTGAGTTAACTGCACATAATGCCTACGTATCAAACATCTCTATCAATAGCATGTAAAGGTTCTTATTTTCCTATCTTGACACGTGCTTTCGTTTATGAGGGAATAATGGTTCATTAATATAGACCGTTGGTATGATGTGTCCCGTCATAGAGTATTGACCTTAGGCATCTTGGACACAACCAGCTTAATTATTTTATTTGTATCCAAAAGATAGAGAGTTAAGATGGTAGCCCTCCCTAGATTTGCGAACCTGCACATAAGGAATAGACAAGGAAGACCTTGGCTCGTGCCTGCAATCCTTGAATTTCTATGTCAAGAATATATGTCTAGTTGAGTGTTGATAGTTTAGGGCTAAATATTGTGCATACATTTCACCTTTAGAGGCTTTCTTATTTATAGGTGAGGAGAAGCGGTGTCATGAAGGACACTTATCTCTGTTTGGTAAGAACTGATTATAGTAGGATTCAAACTCCTTGCGCGGTGGATCTTTCTAAATCCTTGGCTAGAATCTCAGGGTGATCTGTGCGGAACTTAGTTTCCGCGATTTTCGGCTGAGAACGCGAATAAACCTGATTGAGGTCAGGTCAGATCCCACGAAGGGTGGGTTTGGCTGTCCTGAAGTAATCTGACCTGGTTCACAACCGAGGTTGGCATTGCGTTCGACTAAGAACGGGTCTTGCCGACCTAAGGTCAGTTAGCTCGCTCCCTCCTAATGGTTGTCTTAACCTCACACCTTAAGGTCAAGCTCACGTCCTCCCCTGCATCATTGAGCTCGGTCTTTCCTCATGCTCGGTCGAGGAGGTTGACCTGGCCTGTTATTAGTAGGTCGGTCTATTTTCTCCGTAACAGAGTCAATGCACCAAGATTGACTGTAGGGATCATCTTGTTGTTGTTGAGGAGTGTAACGCATGTGGCGCACTTTTTTAAGTGGTCCTACACATTATTATATTTTCTAAAACTTTTATAAATGAAAGTGGCAGAAAGAGAAGGCCCTAACCATGCTTTCTCATTTTCATTGTATCATATAAACCTGGCCACATTTTTGTGGCAATCCGCCGCATATAGGCACCGCTTGGGCATCCCAAGCAATAGGTCATTGGTACCAACGAAGTGGTGTGGCTGATATGTTGATACTTATCTTACCATCCCTACCACAACTACTCCTAGGCCTCATTTGCTAATGTGGATTCTGAGTACCTTAGATTCAGAATACTTCAATGGTTGTGTCACGCCCCGAAATTCGGTACCCGAGTTGGCCAGACCCAACTCCAAATTCCAAGTCATGATATAAATTTAAACATTCACAACCACATTTAAATAAAAATCATTACAACAAACAAACATTCATCCAATACAATTTCTAACTATTACAATCTAAACTCACTTCTAAAATAATTGTAATAAGCCTATTGAAATATATACTTTGGAAAAAAATGAGGAAATTTTGAGCCTTTGGTTAGCAATAAACATAAGGATTACAAACAAGCGACTCACTTATTTTTTAACCGTCTATTTAGATGTCCAATGTTTAGATGAAATTTGTATAATTATACAAAATGTAAAAATAATGAAAATACTTTGTTTAAAATTTAAAACATGAGTTAAAGTACCGAATCTTAAAAGATGAGATGAATGAAATATGGGAATCGAAATGATGCTCCGAATGTCAAACTTTTCATTATTTTTTATAAACAACAAAATTAAATAATCATCATCTTTTACAACACCATACCAAAGTGGATGGCCACGTTGCATTACCACCCACGCACTAGTACCTCGAGGTGAGGGACACATTTATACATTAGCTGGTCAGATTACTACTCCAGTTGTACCTCTGATGTATATCCGTGCACACAATTGTATTCATACGTCATAAACAAAGGAGACTCCAAAGGATCCATAGGGTTATAGGGTCTTTTACCGAAGGGATACGATCGCCTTACTTGCTGGCTTTAGGGTCTTCCACCTAAGGGGCACAATTTTCATACTTACTGGCTTTAAAGACTTTCACCCAAGGGACATAATCACCCAATCTACTTATGCCTTCTTTGCTTCTCTTTTTTTTTTTTTCAATTCAATAATCAATAATGGAGTATGAATGATATGTACAAGTCTAAAATCAGCAATAAAACAGTTTAATAAATTAAATTTCTACACTATAATGCAGGTTCTATGTAAGGTGTATAAATTCGATGTTGTCTAAAATTAGATCCTGAAATTTACTGAAATATCAAGTTGTTTTCTACAATAGTGTTAAATGTTTTTAAAGGAACTCACGAAAAATGTTGGAATACTGATTTTGTCTCAAATTTGCAATTTTTGAATTTATTTACTTATTTATAATGTAAACAAATTATTTTATTTAAAATTTAAATTCCTATTTAATAATTTATAAAAAGTTTCTCTGTACCTTATATTGAGATTATTATTATTTTATAACTTATTATTATTATTATAACTTAAACTAGAGTTTAAATTAGAATAAAAATTAATGTTTGATCATATTAAATTTTGACTTAATTAATTTAAATAATCATATAAGTCAAAGTTCATAATAGTCACCAAATAACTAAAATTTTGAATTATAATTATTTATTTTCTAAAGCCTTCAAAAGTCATCTTAGATTTAAATTTACATTAATTTAATTCATACAACTTTAAAAATAATTTTAGATTCCCAATTAGTATAATTAACATTAATTCTCAAACTCCAAGAATTATAATTTAAATTTAACCGCCAGTTAGTAATTTAATTGTAACCACCATACATTAAATTTAAATTAATCAATCATTGAAATTACACTCGATCTAGATTAAATTAATAAATTAAATTAATTATTACTTATGAAATTAAATACATATATTAATCAAGTCTTAAATTTTGCAAGTTAATTTAAGTTATTAATTCTAGTTTTGAACTTAAATTAATTCCAAGTTAAAATCCAATTCGATATAAAACAATAAAATTTATCTTTAGATATTATATTACATCCGACTTACACAATTCATAAATTAATTTGAACTTAATTTATTTTTAATAATTTAATTTCATATCAATTAATTTTAAAATTTAAGAATAACTCATATTTAATTTTAATCTTAACAAAAATTTATAGAATTTCTAAATTAAAATATAAACTTAAATAAATTATTTATTTTATTTTGTATTGTTTTTATTTCTTTTTCCTTCTTTTTTAATCTCTCTCTCTCTCTCTCTCTCTCTCTCTCTCTCTCTCTCTCTCTCTCTCTCTCTCTAAACACACAAATAAGGAAGTAATATTTATTCTAAATAAACAAATTTTAAATCAATCTAACTCAGAATTAAAGTCTAAAATTAATGAATTTAATTTAATACACATAAAACTAATTTTTAGAAATAATGTTAGAATATAATCGAACTCTATAAATCAATTAAATTTAATTAACGTTAAAATTCGAAAACGTAAACATCAGGTATAAATGAATTTGATAATATTAATCTAAGAAAATTATTGTAAAATAAAATCTCAAAAATACATAAAAATTAGAAAGTTCATAAATGAGTAAGATTACCTACCTGATCTTAGGTTGTTGGATGAGCCCCGCTAGAGGTAGGCACCGAGTCGAGTCGGACCGAATTGGGTCTAACTCGACTCGATCCGAACTTTTCAAGTGACTGACCCGAACTCGATCCGATCCGGGACTGGGTCTGGGTCAGCTGACTTGATCCGATCTGATGCATTGTTGGCCTGACCTGAAACAAGTCCGACTCGGTCAGGGAAACCGAGTCAAATCGGGTTGGGTATGGTTCGGATCAGGTTGGGTCTGTGGGTCAAACTATGAGGTTTATGTTATATTCAAAGCATCCATCCATTTGGAGAGCTAGCTTGAGTCACTCCATTTATCTTTATGTCCGGATTTCGGAATAGGCAGAGTTGTAAGGTAATTAGTCTCTCTTTCTTTGTTAGTAGTAGTAGTTCGAGGTTCATCGACTCTGGTTCCGTTAGGCTTATCTCGACTTTTCCTGGATATGAGTAGTCTTTTCTCTGTTGAAGGTGTATCTTTCCCCGTAGTCAAAGTGCTATTTGAACCAAGTCCGACTCGGCCAGGGAAACAGATCGGATATAGATTTACAGACTCGATCAGGCCGATCTAGGCCGTCGGTTCTATTCGGAACAATACCGAGTCGGGTCGGATTGGGTCAGACCCACCGGATCGGGTCCAACATGCCCACCTCTAGTGCCATTAAAACCCTTTTGAAGGTGACAGAAGTTTTAGATCAATATGAGATCTTTTTTCCTCCTCTTCATCTTTGTATTTTTTAACCTTATTAACGGATTGGATGGAAAATAAACGTTATGGTGGGCCCTATGAATTTTTTAACAGTGAAAATCATTATCCTCATTGCTAATTTTGGTGTGATCCATTTGAGCTTTGGATATGATTCATTTTTTGTCTAATGCTCTAAAATTATCTCGAAAAATGGATGAATGGTGTGGATATAATAAATACATCATCATGGGGCCCATGTAACTTTAATCTACTTTAAACTGTTCATACAACTCGGAGCTCGAGGAGCGTTGGCGCTCGTCTTTGCACGACCCGTATCTACATTAGCTATATAGCTGGTGTACACGAACCGAGCTAGCTTGGTTAGCTCGCTCGACTCGAAAAAGCTCGATTCAACTCGGTTTGAAGCTGAGTTCGAGCTGATTTTTTGAGCTAAAAAATGAGTTCGAGCCGAGTTCAAGCAGGCCCCAGCTCGACTCAACTCAGATCGAATCCAGCTCGAATCGAACTAGTTCGGTGACTCGGTTACTTTGCCATTGATGTTGCTCACCAACTGTTTGATAAAATGCCTCAACGAAATGTGGTTGGTGGCCAGGTGGCAAGGAAGGTTTGGTTGGTGGCAAGGAAGGTTTCATTGGTGGCAAGGTGGCAAGGAAGGTTTGGCGGGTGGCAAGGAAAGTATGTACATGAAACAAATATCTTTTTTTTTTTTTTTGGTTTTTATGTTACTTAGAAGGTGTTTGAGAAAATACTTGGAAAACCATTGCCCCTGTTTGTAAAACAGTGAAATTTTGAAGTTGCAATTCATGTGTTTGTAGAAATGTCTCAATGGCGAACTCGGCTCGAACTCGGCCCAAGCTGGCCTGAGCTGTTGACCAGACCGAGCTGAGCTGAGCTGGCCAATCAGGTTTGAGGATCGAGCCATGCTGAGTTCAAGATGAGGTCAGCCACTGTTCGAGCCGAGTCAAGCTGAGGCCAACTCGACTCAGTTCAACTCGATGTACACTCCTACTTACCTAACCGTGAGGACCACCTTCATGTATGCACTATATATCCACACCATCCATTCATTTTTTCAGATCATTTCAGGGTTGAACTCAAAATTGATTCATATCAAAAGCTCAAGTGGACCATACTACAGGAAAAAGCAGAAGTATTGATTTCTACCGTTGAAAACTTTCTAAAGCCAGTTATGTTTATTTGTCATCCAACCTGTTCATAAGATCAGACAGTGGATGAAAGGAAAGCACAAATATCAGTTTGATCTAAAACTTCTTTGCCCCCGATAATTTTTCAACAGTAGATTTTCAACTCACATTGTTTCTAGTGGTGTGCATTGGATACACTCCATTTTTGGAATAAAACCCCAAAATTATCTGTAAAGAGATGGACGGAGTGGATAAATTGAATGAATGATAGTTGGGCCCACAGAGTTTACTCAGTAAGCAATCCGCTTCCGTGTTACACTAGCCCATCCAAACCACGTTTCAAGGTACCTGCCCAATGCATGCTTCATCAATGATCCACCCATTGGTCAATGCCCTCACCGCCTCACGTCACCTTTTTTTTGAAAATGTTTAATTCCAGCCCTTTATTTCTCAAAGGTTAAAGATGCAAACATCCAACGACTCCATTTTAACTTCATATGACCTGATTGAATCGGATCGGTCCGAATCGGATCCAATTAGATCGGATCAGTCCGGATTGGTCACTGATCAAAACTCGATTGTTGTACGGTTGGATCTGAGTGGGCCTACTCGATCCGACTTGATCCTAGCCTTTGGTTCGGATCCACCGGATCGGGTCGGATTCCGCCTCGACCGTCTATAAATAGTAAGTTTACTATTTATAGTAAGTCGCGGATTCTAGGAGTATGAGTTGTAGTTTGATTATGATTTCTTTCCCATTGCTTGATACCCTTATTTAAAGGGTTGTGAACTCGTTTTTAATAATTCATTAATCAATTTCGAATTTATTAGAATTTATTTCTATTTTCTGCTTTCTTTCCTCGTGGATTCGAGAAGTCTCTGTGAGGAGTCCAGAGAAGTTCCGTGGATTCGGAATAGTTATCCTCTTGAGGAAAACGATGCTCGACCTCACGTCCTCCTCTGCGTCAGTTTGGTATCAAAGCAAGGTTTCTCCTCGGATTGATGGCTTCTAATGACGGATCGGGCAACAATCCCATGGGCGGTGCTCTAGGGAATTTACCTTTAACAGCGGCAGCTTTCGAAGTAACGCAACGAGAGAATCAACAAGCCATGCAAGGGCTGCAGGCTTCCATCGACCGCATAGCAGATCTTTTGGCAGAAAACCTAAGGCAACTCCGTATTCCTGGTAGCAATCCTCCACCCTCAATTAATCGCCTTGATTGCAGGATAGTACCGGCAGTGCATCCAAGGGTCATTCCTGAGGAAGGGGGCTCCAGTAAGGAGGAAATCAACGACATAATCTTCCAATACCCCAGACATGGCGGCGATCGAGTAGATCAAATGGATCGAGAATTCAAGATGAAGGTTGATATTCCTAGCTTTAATGGCCAACTGCACATTGAGAATTTTCTCGATTGACTTTCTGAAGTTGAGCGATTTTTTGACTATATGGACATCCGTGAAGCAAAGAAGGTTAAGCTTGTGGCCTACAAGTTGAAAGGAGGAGCTTCAGCTTGGTGAGAACAACTGCAACTCGCGCGAACCAGGCAGACGAAAGCACTAATCCGCACCTGGCAGCGGATGAAGCAGCTACTACGTGCCCGATTCCTCCCTAGCGATTACAATCAGGTATTATTCCAACAATACCAAAATTGTCGACAGGGTAGTCAGTTGGTGAGAGAATACACAGAAGAATTTTACCGCCTGGCGGCGCGTAACGATTTGGTCGAGACTGAATCGCAGCAAGTCGCCCGATTCAACGGTGGATTGCGTATGGCTATCCAGGATCGGGTCTAGATGCAGTCCGTCTGGACGATGAATGATGCGATCAAGTTGGCTACTCGGGCAGAAGCGCAACTTGAACGTCCTAACACACGGACCTATCATACTGTAAGGATCCCTGTGACAGGTCTGCCCCAAGGAACTGCACAGCCCAAGGGGAAGGAGCCCGTAGGAGCACGCACTCAACCTCTTACGTTTGAGAACCGAGATCAGGGAAGCGGGCAAGCTAGACCCCAAAGGGGTGTATCGACTGCTGCTGGTCCAAGTAGAATCCCGAACCCCTATGCTCGGCCAAGGCCCGATAACTGCTATCGTTGTGGCCAATCGGGCCACCTATCAAATACTTGTCCCCAGCGAAAAGTGGCAAACCTCGCCATCAATGATGGTAGTGCTGATAACGCTTATGAAGATCCAGATATTGAAGAACAGGAGCATACCACCGAGGACGAGGTAGATGATTCAAGTTGGATTCAGCAAGATCACAGCGAGTCGCTCGTCGTGAGGCGACTATTGTATGCGCCAAGAAAAGAAGTGCATCCACAGTGGCATAACATCTTCTGCACTAGGTGTACGGTGAATCGAAAAGTTTGTGACATGATCATTGACAGTGGGAGCAGCGAGAACATCGTATTCAAGGTCATGGTGGAAAAATTGTAATTGAAAACGGAGCGTCATCCCTCTCCATATACAATCGGTTGGATCAAGAAAGTCAGCGAAACAAAGGTAACTGAACGGTGCACCATATCTTTTTCAATTGGCAAACATTATAAGGATGAAGTAGTATGCGATGTGGTTGACATGGAAGCATGTCACATACTACTCGGTCGGCCCTGGCAATTTGACCGTGACGCCACTCATAAAGGGCGAGATAATATATATATCTTCGTCAAGGACGGCCGGAAGACCATATTGGCCCCTATGGATCCAGAGGGACCACCTGAAACTTCTAAAGTGGAGGGTCGTTTTCTCTTAACCATACGGGACTTCGTAGAAGAATCAAAGAAAATAGGACAGACTTATATATTAATTATAAAAGGGGAAGAACTCGAGCCTACCAACATTCGTGAAAGACTAAGGCCCCTGCTACATGAATTCAAAGAAATTTGGTCCGATGACCTTCCCGATGGGTTACCCCCCATGCGGGATATCCAACACCATATCGACTTTGTCCCTGGGTCCAGTTTACCGAATCGTTCCCATTATCGAATGAGTCCGAATGAGTGTGAGATTCTGCAGGGACAAGTAGAGGAGTTGATCCGTAAGGGTCTTATTCGAGAGAGCATGAGTCCATGTGCTGTACCAGCTCTATTAACTCCAAAGAAAGATGGGAGTTGACGCATGTGTGTCGACAGCCGAGCCATCAACAAAATTACCATAAAATACAGGTTTCCTATACCACGGTTGGACGATATGCTGGACATGCTAGAGGGTGTAAAAATATTCTCTAAATTGGACCTAAGGAGCGGCTACCATCATATTCGATACGGTCGGGTGATGAGTGAAAAACAGCCTTTAAGACCAAGGAAGGATTATATGAATGAATGGTCATGCCCTTCGGTCTATCGAATGCGCCTAGCACATTTATGAGATTGATGAACCAAGTTCTGAAATCTTTCATTGGGCGGTTCGTTGTGGTTTACTTCGATGATATTTTGATATACAGTCAAGATGAAACCACCCATATGAAACACCTCAAGAAAGTCCTTCAAGTGCTCACTAAAAATAAACTGTACCTCAATTTAAAAAAGTGGAGCTTCATGACTGATAGCCTATTATTTCTGGATTTTGTCGTCACATCCACGGGCATTCAGGTGGATGAGGAAAAGGTGAAGGCAATCAGAGAATGACCGGTTCTTACAAATATTTACGAAGTGCGAAGTTTTCATGGACTGACGACATTCTATCGTTGGTTTGTGAAAAATTTCAGTACCATTATGTCACCAATCACAGATTACATGAAGAAAGGGCAGTTTCAATGGACTGACGAAGCCGATAGGAGCTTTGCCGAAATCAAGCGCAGATTATTCATGACCCCAGTTCTTGTACTTTCCAACTTCGACAAACTGTTTGAAGTCGAATGTGATGCCTCATATGTCGGAATTGGGGGAGTTTTGTCTCAAGAAGGTAGGCCGGTAGCCTTCTACAGCTAGAAACTTAGCGATGCACGTAAGAAGTGGTCTACATATGAGATCGAGCTATACGCAGTGGTCCAGGCACTGCTGCACTGGCGACATTATTTGATTCAAAGGGAATTCATACTTTACACGGACCATCAAGCTCTCAAATTCATTAATAGTCAAGCTAACATTAACCGTGTGCATGCTAAATGGATCTCGTTTTTGTAGGAATTCACATTCGTACTAAAACATAAGTCAGGGGAACAAAACAAAGTAGTTGATGCACTGAGTCGCGGTGCAACTTTGTTAGTTACTATGAGCAATGAGGTTGTCGAGTTCGAGTACCTCAAAGACATATGCCAATGATGACGACTTCAAGGACGCATGGGTTAGATGCCAAGAAGGTCACCCCGGCGACTTACATATGCAAGACGGGTTCCTTTTCAAGGAAAATCGACTGTGCATTCCAAACAGTTGGCTAAGGGAACAGATAATCCAAGAGCTACATGGAGGTGGCCTCAGTGGACACCTTGTGCGAGACAAGACGCGAGCTCTTGTGGAAGAACGGTATTACTGGCCGCAATTGGTACGTGATGTGGGAAAGGCAGTCCAACGTTGTTATATTTGTCAGACCTCTAAGGGGCAATCTCATAATACGGGCCTTTACACTCCGTTACCCGTGCCTGACGGCCCTTGGGAGGATTTATCTATGGACTTCGTGCTTGGTCTCCCACGAACACAATGCGGCATGGATTCGGTGTTCGTGGTAGTATATCGTTTCTCCAAGATGGCGCACTTTATTCCATGCAAGAAGACTCTCGATGCAACACACGTGGCGAATTTATTCTTCAGAGAAATTGTGTGGCTACACGGGGTTCCCAAGACTATTACTTCTGACCGTGACACGAAGTTCATAAGCCACTTTTGGCGGACTTTGTGGACTCGATTCGATACACGACTTCAGTTGAGAAGCGCCTACCACCCACAGATTGACGGTCAAACTGAGGTTGTGAATCGCACGTTGGGAAACCTCCTTCGATGTATTTCAGGAGAAAAACCGAAGCAATGAGATTTGGCCTTGTCTCAAGCGGAGTTTGCATTCAACAACATGGTGAACCGCTCGACAGGAAAATCCCCGTTCCAGGTTATTTATGGATGAGTACCTCGCCACACACTAGACTTGGTCCCTCTGCCCAAGCTCCTAAGCCTGAGCATTGCAGCGGAACATATGGCTGACAAGATCATGGGCATTCATGTGGAAGTACAAACCAAGCTACATGCCTCGAACGAAAAATACAAGGAGCAAGCAGACAAGCATCAGCGACAAAAAGTGTTCGAGGTGGGTGACCAAGTAATGGTCCATCTGCGCAAAGAACGATTTCCGACCGGAACGTACAACAAGTTGAAGAATAAAAAGATTGGACCGATACCAATCATCCGAAAGATCAATGACAACGCTTATGTTGTTGATCTTCCAGATGACATGGCAATCTCACGGACTTTCAACGTCGCGGACCTGACCGAGTATCATGAACCAACGCAGGATGAGAACTCGAGGACGAGTTCTTTTAAAGTGGAGGGGACTGATGTAAAGCGGGTCGCGGACAGTTTCATGGCCAAGATGGATCAGAAAAGGCCCGGTCGACGACAGAAGTGATCCGGACCATCGGACCTTAGATCGAGCGTATCTCGCAATCCGGAATGAGTTATCTGACGTAAAATATATGATTTTGGGGTAGAACGAGCTACTTTAGCCAACCAACCCCGCTATGCTGGGTTGCGCAGCCCGGAATTGTGAAAAACCCCTTGATCAACGGTCCTTTCCCTGTTTTAATTTTGTTTTTACTATAAATAGTAAGTTTTAGTTTGATTATAACTCTTCATCCGTCGGGCTTTAGGAGTTGCGCCCAACGTGAAAAGAGTTTAGAATAATTAGGAGAACGGTTTGGTGAAGCCAAATAGGACACTTACTATTTTTGGCCGAAAACCTTGCGCACTAGTAGACATCACGACCGTCTATAAATAGTAAGTTTACTATTTATAGTAAGTCGTGGATTCTAGGAGTTTGAGTTGTAGTTTGATTATGATTTATTTCTCATTGCTTGATACCCTTATTTAAAGGGTTGTGAACATATTTTTAATAATTCATTAATCAATTTCGAATTTATTAGAATTTATTTCTATTTTCTGCTTTCTTTCCTCGTGGATTCGAGAAGTCTCTGTGAGGAGTCCAGAGAAGTTCCGTGGATTCGGAATAGTTATCCTCTTGAGGAAGACGGTGCTCGAGCTCACGTCCTCCCCTGCATCATTGAGCTCGGTCTTTCCTCATGCTCGGTCGAGGAGGTTGACCTGGCCTGTTATTAGTAGGTCGGTCTATTTTCTCCGTAACAGAGTCAATGCACCAAGATTGACTGTAGGGATCATCTTGTTGTTGTTGAGGAGTGTAACGCATGTGGCGCACTTTTTTAAGTGGTCCTACACATTATTATATTTTCTAAAACTTTTATAAATGAAAGTGGCAGAAAGAGAAGGCCCTAACCATGCTTTCTCATTTTCATTGTATCATATAAACCTGGCCACATTTTTGTGGCAATCCGCCGCATATAGGCACCGCTTGGGCATCCCAAGCAATAGGTCATTGGTACCAACGAAGTGGTGTGGCTGATATGTTGATACTTATCTTACCATCCCTACCACAACTACTCCTAGGCCTCATTTGCTAATGTGGATTCTGAGTACCTTAGATTCAGAATACTTCAATGGTTGTGTCATGCCCCGAAATTCGATACCCGAGTTGGTCAGACCTGACCCTAAATTCTAAGTCATGATATAAATTTAAACATTCACAACCACATTTAAATAAAAATCATTACAACAAACAAACATTCATCCAATACAATTTCTAACTATTACAATCTAAGCTCACTTCTAAATTCTTGTTATACATTTTTTTTCAAAACAAATACAGATATAACTACAACTAAGCCAATGGTTAGATCTTCACTCTGCTTTGCCCCAACTAAATATTTGAGCCCTGAAACACTGTTATTTTGGGTGTGAGCATAACAGCTCGCGAGATTATATCCAACTCAAATATGAAATTTCTAAATTTACAACAAATGAATAAATGATGAAATTGTATATATACATTTTTTTTTTTCAAATTCCAAATATGAATCAAGATATTGAATATTAAATATGACATGAATGCAAAGCTGGAATCGTAAAGATGTTTTAAATTTCATACTTTCATAAATTTCATAATAAAAATTAAATAATCATCATCTTTTACAACACCATGCCAAAGTGGATGGTCATGTTGCATTAACGCCCACACACTGGTATCTCGTGGTGAAGGACTCATTTATACGTTAGCTGGTCAAACTACTGCTCCAGTTGTACTTTTGACATATGTCTGCATACACAATTATACTCATACACCGAAGGATCTAACGAGTTTTAGGGTCTTTCACCCAAGAGACATAATTGCCCTACTTGCTGGCTTTAAGGTCTCTTACCCAAGGGACACGATTGCCCTACTCGTTAGCTTTGGGGTCTTTCACCCAAGGAACACGATTGCCCTACTTGCTTTTAACATTCTATTTCTTTTCTTTGCTTCTCTTTTTTTTTTTTTCAATTCAATAATCAATAATGGAGTATGAATGATATGTACAAGTCTAAAATCAGCAATAAAACAGTTTAATAAATTAAATTTCTACACTATAATGCAGGTTCTATGTAAGGTGTATAAATTCGATGTTGTCTAAAATTAGATCCTGAAATTTACTGAAATATCAAGTTGTTTTCTACAATAGTGTTAAATGTTTTTAAAGGAACTCACGAAAAATGTTGGAATACTGATTTTGTCTCAAATTTGCAATTTTTGAATTTATTTACTTATTTATAATGTAAACAAATTATTTTATTTAAAATTTAAATTCCTATTTAATAATTTATAAAAAGTTTCTCTGTACCTTATATTTAGATTATTATTATTTTATAACTTAAACTAGAGTTTAAATTAGAATAATAAATAAAGTTTCATCATATTAAATTTTGACTTAATTAATTTAAATAATCATATAAGTCAAAGTTCATAATAGTCACTAAATAAATAAATTTTGAATTATATTATTTATTTTCTAAAGCCTTCAAAAGTCTTCTTAGATTTAATTTTACATTAATTTAATTCATACAACTTTAAAAATAGTTTTAGATTCCCAATTAGTATAATTAACATTAATTCTCAAACTCCAAGAATTATAATTTAAATTTAACCGCCAGTTAGTAATTTAATTGTAATTACCATACATTAAATTTAAATTAATCAATTATTGAAATTACACTCGATCTGGATTAAATTAATAAATTAAATTACTTATTACTTATGAAATTAAATACATATATTAATCAAGTCTTAAAATTTGTAAGTTAATTTAAGTTATTAATTATAGTTTTGAACTTAAATTAATTCCAAGTTAAATTCAACAATTCTGATATAAAACAATAAAATTTATTTTTAGATATTATATTATGTCTCTCTTAAATAATTCATAAATTAATTTGAACTTAATCTATTTTTAATAATTTAATTTCATATCAATTAATTTTAAAATTTAAAATAACTCATATTTAATTTTAATCTTAACAAAAATTTATAGAATTTCTAAATTAAAATATAAACTTAAATAAATTATTTATTTTATTTTGTATTGTTTTTATTTCTTTTGCTTTCTTTTTCCTTTAAAAAAATCTCTCTCTCTCTCTCTCCCCCCCCCCCCCCCCCCCCCCTTTTTTAAACACGAAAATAAAGAAATTAATATTTATTCTAAATAAACAAATTTTAAATCATTCTAACTCATAATTAAAGTTTAAAATTAATGAATTTAATTTAATACACATAAAACTAATTTTTAGAAATAATGTTAGAATATAATCGAACTCTATAAATCAATCAAATTTAATTAACGTTAAAATTCGAAAACGTAAACATCAGGTATAAATGAATTTGATAATATTAATCTAAGAAAATTATTGTAAAATAAAATCTCAAAAATACATAAAAATTAGAAAGTTCATAAATGAGTAAGATTACCTACCTGATCTTAGGTTGTTGGATGAGCCCCGCTAGAGGTAGGCACCGAGTCGAGTCGGACCGAATTGGGTCTAACTCGACTCGATCCGAACTTTTCAAGTGACTGACCCGAACTCGATCCGATCCGGGACTAGTCTGGGTCAGTTGACTTGATCCGATCTGATGCATTGTTGGCCTGACCTGAAACAAGTCCGACTCGGTCAGGGAAACCGAGTCAAATCGGGTTGGGTATGGTTCGGATCAGGTTGGGTCTGTGGGTCAAACTATGAGGTTTATGTTATATTCAAAGCATCCATCCATTTGGAGAGCTAGCTTGAGCCGAAAAATAAGACAGATCTAAAGATTAGTTGGACCACACTGCAAAAACAGCGGTGGATTGAATGTTTACCATTGAAACCCTTTTGGAGATCACAAAATGTTCAGATCAATATGAAATTTGTTTTTCCTTTTCATCCATGTATTTTTAACCTTATTAATATATTAGACGGAAAATAAATGTTATGGTGGGCCATACGAATTTTTTAATGGTGAAAATCATTATCCTCGTAGCTATTTTTGGCGCAGTCCATTTGAGGTTTCGATATGATTCATTTTTTTTTCTAATGCTTTAAAATGATCTCAAAAAATGGATAAACGGTATGGATATAACATCATTGTGGGGCCCATGTAACTTTGATCTTATTTGAGCCGTTCGTATAACTCGGAGCTCGAGGCGCGTCTGTGCTCGTCTTCACATGACATGTATCTACACCAACTGTATAGTTGGTGTGTAGGGGTGTACACGAACCGAGCTAGCTCAGTTAGCTCGCTCGACTCAACTCGAAAAAGCTCGATTCAACTCGGTTCGAAGCTAAGTTCGAGCTGAGTCAAGCTGATTTTTTTAGCTCAAAAATGAGTTTAAGCCGAGTTCGAGTAGGCCCCAGCTCGACTCGACTCAGATCGAATCCAGCTCGAATCGAACTCCGACCAAACTAGTTCGGTGACTCGGTTTCTTTGCCATTGATGTTGCTCACCAACTGTTTGATAAAATGCCTCAATGAAATGTGGCTGATGACAAGGAAGGTTTGGCTGGTGGCGAGGTGGCAAGGAAGGTTTGGTTGGTGGAAAGGTGGCAAGGAAGGTATGTACATAAAACAAATACCTTTTTTTTTTTATAGCTTTTATGTTACTTAGAATGTGTTTGAGAAAATACCTGTAAAACCATTACCCCTGTTTGTAAAACAGTGGGATTTTGAAGTTGCAGTTTAGGTGTTTGTGGAAATGCCTCAATGGCGAACTCGGCTCGAACTCAGCCCGAGCTGCTGACCGAACCAAGCCGAGCTGGCCAGTTAGCCTCGAGGACTAAGCCGAGCCGAGTTCGAGCTAAGGTCAGCCATTGTTCGAGCCGAGCCGAGCTGAGGCCAGCTCAACTCGATGTACACCCTTATTGGTGTGTGATACATGCAATCGGATTGCATATTGAGTTACTCAGTACACTCTTATTATACTGAGTAAACTCTATTGGGCTCACCGTGAATGCATGTGGTTTATCCATACTGTCCATTCATTTTTCCAGATCATTTTAGGGGTTGAACCTAAAATTGATGCATATCCAGAGCTCAAGTGGAACATACCACAGGAAAAAGTAGAAGTATTAATTTCCATCGTTGAAAACTTCATAAGGCCCAGTGATGTTTATTTGTCATCCAACCTGTTCATGTAACGCCCTGAAAATCGGGGGTCGTGCATACGCTCGACTCCCGAGTTCCCGGGGTCACTTATAATCGGTTTTCATCAATATGCGATTAATCCAGGTTTAAAGGCGCAGCATGGAATTACTTGAAACATGAAGCACGATCACAACTAGTCTGCTGAAATGAAAATAGATCATTATATACATGTCCAAAAGGATATAAAAAGGGTCGCATCAGGCGTTGCCCAACAAAATCACAAAAGGAATATCATGTCTAAAAGAATAGGGCTGAGTCCACAACTCAGCGATCTAAATCCTGTCTACTAGGCCGACGGGGAACCATCCATCAGCTGAAAGTAAGAGAACTCGTCCTCCTCCTCGAGACTCGCATCACCAGGCTCCACGAAATCTGTATCACCTGCATCTATTAAAAGGTCTGATTAGTGTTTTAAAACACCGTCCCAGAGTGGGAGTAGTGATCAACTCAGTGGGTGTTATTAGCCTTAAGTTGCAACAAGCATCAATTATAATAAGAATTTAATGAAAAACAATCAATCATAAACATCTATCTAGTCTTGTTAATGTGCATGGATGCAGGATGATATGATGTATGCCCTCACCACAACGCTCCCTCATGCGACAACATTTAACGATCGCCAATGCTAACACTCCCTCAGTGCGACCTCGACTGCTGAGTCGCCAACCTAGCTAATGCCATGTAATGATTATGTTAACCGAGTTCTTAGTTAAGTCCATTCATCCAGCAGATTTGGAAATCTGATACACCCCACGTATCAAATGCCCTGAACTAGTTGCGAGGCCAAGACCCCCCAATGTGTAAGGCCGAGACCCCGCGATCCTTGACCCCGTCGGGTTTCCCCCATCCCCGACTTCAAGCACATGGGGGGTGCTGAATGTGGGGTCACTACGGGGAAGTGCGTCACCCCAGCGTAGGCCGACAGCTCGGACATAGTGTCCCATTCCACCATGCCCGGCTCACGAGACTATGGATCAATATTCCATCCGGTATCGATGGGCTACAACGGTGGTAGGGTGTTTCAGTTTCCATACATATGTGAGCAAACAAGGTTAACAAACCAGGTGGGTCAGCCAGTGGACTAAACCGCACGAGCCCAGACAAGTATGTGGCAGAACGACATCGGGTACAAGCGACCCATGTAGCCTAACTACTGCCGCCCACACGTACTCGTCCAAACCCATGGGTTTAACCTCAAGGTGGTCCTACCAACAGAACCACCTTCGCTCTCCTCATGTTCCTGACCAACCCAAGGGTAGGAATAATGACTCATAGCATGTCAACTACTAATGTAACATCAAGTATATTCATCACCATGTTCTCATGTTGTTCAACATACAATTCAAATTTCTCTAGCAAGCAAACTATAAATATCATGAATAAGGTGTATGTGTATGGTGTAGGTTGGTGAAGAAGTTAAGCACTTCCTACACCTCAAGGGATCAATTACACAAGAACAATGAATCAACACACTAAGAAGCAACACATATGAGAGAAAAGGAAATAAAAAAAACACGAGCATGTAATCATCCATACACTAGATCATGAGAGGCAAGATTTAACATCAAGGAGAATTAAACATGTCATTCCATACAATCCAACAACATACCATTCCTAGGTTCCTCTAGATTCTTCCATACAACATACCAAGCAAACAAAATCATTAAACTCCAACTATAATTGGTGCTAAGCTACCTAAGGATAATAGTCCGCACCTATGGATCGTTGAGATCTTGGAAACGACCTAGGAATGAGGGCTTTTGGAGTCGGACGGCCGGAATCCCTAAAACAACCATTTGCATGTTAGAAATTCATGAAATCCCTTCTCATCACAAGGGTTTTAAGGAAAAATGGGTGATGGGTCTTACCTAGACGATCAACGGGATGAATGGGCGGTTGTAGAGGAGGGATTCTTCTTGGAGAAGAGGTAGGGAGTTGTGGGGTTTGATTCTTTGGGCCCCACCTCGATCTAGGGTCCACCTTCACTCCCTTCTTCACTTTCCCTCTCTCTTTCTCCTCTTTTCTCCTCTTTCTCTCTTTCTCTCCCTAGGGCAAATTCGTATGGGGAGAGGGGTGCCCCAAATGAGGCCCTTTTTATAATGCCAGATTTGGTGCAAATGGCCCCAAGTGCTAAGTTTTTACTATACTAGACCTATGAGAGGGTCTTTCTAAGCTCTAGGGCCCACTATGAGGTGTACAAGTCAATATACACCGTAGGATAGTTAGCCCTAATGATGATCTACGTATGGATATGATCGGCCGGCCATTTGGATGCGCCGATCGACAGATATGATGAGAAGTCTGTTCAACGGTCGTCGATGGTCGATCGGGGCCGCGGCTATACGGATATGAGCAGAAAAATATCCTTACTCCATGGGTAAAGTTTGGTCGCAAACCGACGGTCCGAAATCCTCAACTTTGCATAAGAGTGGATGACTCAATTCACTTAAGTTCCAACTCCTTCCTTTAGGGTATTTACACTTCTCATGCACTCGTCCTTCAGCTCAAGTTGACCAGTTCTGGACCATACCCAGGTCCGATTCCTGCGATGGACGTCAAGCCCAATGAGACGGACATTATTCTATAGTTTTGGAACTAGTAGTCCACCAACGAGCGGTCTAGAGCTTGTTTGGAGAATCAGGGCAGTTCTGGTGGCCCTTTGGCCATGAAACTTATAGGATAAGTGCTCCATGTCCCGATGAAGGGCCATACAAAATTTAGGGATGATCGGATATGGGGTTTGGTCGCACGGGTCTGATTCGCGATCAACGGTCACCGTGCCACGATCGGGACCCAGATTTTATGGGCGGGCGCAGAAAAATACATTAGATCTTTACCGTAAATTTAGAAGAAATTTGACAGCTGAAATGTCTTACATTTCAGTTTTATTTACATGTGCCAGATTTTAATTTTTGGCATTGGTGGGGCGCATCTGGCAAGTGCCAGATTCCACTTCTGGGTGTCCACTGGGTCCGTGGTCCGCGATGGTCTCCAAGCCCAGTGAGATCTATGCTCCCTTGAATTTTTATAATTTTCTGACATTCCCATGTCGCGGTATAGCCCACACGGGCTGCTGTTAAGTGTAAATGGCCATTTGGCTTGACGGCCCGCACTTGGCCCAATCACAACCCGACTGGTCTACTCTAATGGGCTGATCCTAACTTAATTTAGTTGTGACACAAAACCATGAGTAGTTTAAACGAACGGTCCTGCAGCAAATCCTACGTGGACGCCCCAGGACACTGTTCTGGTTGGGCAGGACGTTACACTACACCTGATGTTCAAGTGATCGGGCGGATTCATTGGCTTCCTACGGTTGATTAATCGGATTTGTACGGTTCTTTACTGGCTTCATTGTATAGACTAACATTAAGTGTTATTAATCATTTAAGTGATATAATAAGTTAATTAATAAAAAAAAATTCAAGGATTTTTGAAAATCCAAAACAGTGAAATTTTAGGATGTTACAGTTCATAAGATCAGAAATACATGGATGAAGGGAAAAAACAAATATCAGTTTAATCTAAAACTTCTTTGGCCACCAATAATTTTTCAATGGTAGATGTTCAATTCACATTGTTTCCGGTGGTGTGCTCCACTTTAGGATTGGATACACTCAAATTTTGGGATAAAGCCATAAAATTATCCGTTAAAAGAGATGGACGGAGTGGATAAATTGAATGAATGATAGTTGGGCCCACAGAGTTTACTCAGTAAGCAATCCGCTTCCGTGTTACACTAGCCCATCCAAACCACGTTTCAAGGTACCTGCCCAATGCATGCTTCATCAATGATCCACCCATTGGTCAATGCCCTCACCGCCTCACGTCACCTTTTTTTTGAAAAAGTTTAATTCCAGCCCTTTATTTCTCAAAGGTTAAAGATGCAAACATCCAACGACTCCATTTTAACTTCATATGACCTGATTGAATCGGATCGGTCCGAATCGGATCCAATTAGATCGGATCAGTCCGGATTGGTCACTGATCAAAACTCGATTGTTGTACGGTTGGATCTGAGTGGGCCTACTCGATCCGACTTGATCCTAGCCTTTGGTTCGGATCCACCGGATCGGGTCGGATTCCGCCTAGCTCTAAGCCCCGCCGTTACATGCTAGACCCATGCCTAACCTCACCATTGTACACACAAATTCTCTCTGTCTTCTACTTTGTACAGTAATCATAATGCGAAATGCATGAGTCATACAATCCATCATGCATCAATCCTGCGCACACCGCGTGCTCATATGAGATAACATCCGCCTATCGGGAGTCTCATAACAACCTGCCTAATGACATATGCAATGGTCAACCACATCTCATAACAAACATGCAGATGATACGTATGAGCATGTATCATGATGCTATGATGTCACATACTCATAACCAGCATCGACAATCGACCTCGACAATGTGGACATTTAACTAACATTGCCCCTAAAGAATGACCCACATAGAGCTAACATATAGTGGACCCATGACCTCACACAAGGGCCAAATATAGAACACCATGGGCCTTACTCAAGAGCTTAATGCATATCACGATAGGCCTCTCACATGGGCCTCTTATACATCACAATGGCTAACCCTCAAACACACCACAATGGGCTTCGTACAATCATAATGGGCCGCGTCACATGGGGCTAATACTCATCACATGGGCTACATATACATTACAATGGGCCACGTCCATGGGCCTTTATACATCATAGTGGGCCTCAACTTACGGGCAGAATATACATCACAATCGGAATCCACAATCGGCCACAATGATTGGCCTTGATCGATAATCGGCCAATCGACCACAACAATCATAATTGGTAGTCGATAATCAGAATCGGCAAATCAGTCACGTCAATCAGGGTCAATAATCAGCCTCGTTGATTGGTCGAACATGGCCTATGAGAAGGTCACAATATGAACATTCAACCATCATCGCCCATCAAAGTGGACATTTAACCAACATTGCTCCCAAGTAGTGGCCTATGTAGAGTCAAACATAAGGTGGGCCCAAATATCCAACAGGTGGCCTCAAATAGTCATTACAGGTGGGCCTTACACACGCGGCACGTGGGCCTACGCATCACCGTGGGTCGATACATTGGGCCGCACCATTAGCCTAATATGCACATCACGATGGGTCGCATCATTGGGCCGCATCAATGAGCCAGAAATATCCAGAAATACATCTCGATGGGCCTCATCACATGAGTAGGAATATTTCACAATGGCCTCACTAAATGGGTCGAAACACATCTCAATGGGCCACGACGTATGAGCCGAGTATATATCACAGTGGGCCACGACCCATGGGCCGCAACCCGTAGGCCTCAAATACAAGTGGGCCACATTAATGGGGCCCATATATAAACCTCAGGTGGGCCCTGCTCATGGGCTTCAAATACCTAATATGTGGGCCCTACCCATGGGTCTTATATGCATCAAATGGGTCACGCATCATGGGCCCAATACATGTCACGATAGACCTTGCATCAATGGGCAGCACTAATGGGCCTTGTACACATCAAGTGGGTTGTATCAAATAGGCAGCACTAATGGGCCTCGACCCATGAGCCCTGATATATATCATAATGGGGTGCCTACCCTGGATGACGTGGATAAAAATACATCAAAGTGGGCCTGACAAATGGGCCACAACATACATCAAAGTAGGCCTCATAACATGGTCATACATATATCAAATGGGTCACACTCAAATATAAGTGGTGATAATGATTTCCACTACTAAAATTTTCAAGGCCCGCCATAACATTTATTTCTCATCTAATCTAATCATAAGGTCTCAAGATTTCAAAGATAGCCGTTCAATCCTCACCATGCACTATGGTCCACTTGATAAATAAATCTGTCTTATTTTCGTCCCAAACCTAAAAAAAAAGATCATTTTCCAAAAATGGTTGGACGGTTGGATGAAACACATGCATCATGGTGGGTCCCATAGGGGTGGAAGGTATAGATAAGTCACATGTTCCATGATGGAGGTCCACAATTGTGGACACAACACATACATAAATAGGTCTTAAGTAAGACCCACCAAAATGTTTATTTTCCACCCAACCTATGGCCCAACATACTGCCCATCCAAACTAGGGCCAACATGGTGTTTATCTTCCATCCAACTAGTCATAGGGTCACATGGGCCTAGGGCCCACTGTAATATTTATTTGCAATTCAATCTATTCATAAGGTCAAGTGGACCTTGGGCCCACCGTAATATTTATTTATCATCCAACTTGGGCCACTATAATATCTATTTGCATCCAACCTGTTGATAAGGTCTTATAGACCTGGGGCCCACTACAATATTTATTTTTCTTCCAACCTGTTGATGGGGTCACACGATCATGGAACCCACTGCAATGTTTACTTGCATCCAATCTGTTGATAAAGTTACATGGGCCAGGGGCCCACTGCAATGTTTACTTGCCATACAACCTGTTTATAAGGTCACGTGGACTGAGCCACTGTAATGTTTATTTGTCCACCAAACTTTTGGTACGGTTATGTGGTCCTGGGGTCCACCATGATGTAGTTCACAAATCCAACCCATTCATTGTGTATGTCCCACTAATTTAAGGGTCCAAACCGAGTTTCAGGTAGATCCAAGCTGCATGTAGACTCCAGCAGTTGATTCCATGTGGCTTGGCATACCACCACATGAAAGGTGATGGTGTGGGCCATCCGAGAACTTTTTATGACTGATTTTTGGAACCAACGTATTATAAAAGGGGACCTATTAAATGAACAGCGTGGATGTAGAACATACATCACGGTAGGGTCCACAATTGGGGCCAAGGGGGCCCTCCCTATTTAACGTTGGACGTCCAGACTCCTCTGGACGTCAACATGTATATATGTATATATATATATTTTTTATCCTAGGTGGGACCCACATTAACCAGATCTACTCCGTCCATTATATGTGTCCCATAAAATTAAAGGTCCAAACCAAGTTTCAATCACATCCAAAACTCAGGTAGACCCCACCAAATGATTTTATATGTTTAGGCATGTTTTCACATGATTTTAGATGGTGTGGCCGGCCTGAGTCCCGTATAAGGCTAATTTTTGGGATGGACGCCTGGTTTGTAGGGACCCATCAAATTCATGGTGTTGATGGTCGAAACGCATCACGGTGGGGCCCACAGCTAGGGCCGTGAGCCCTAGCCAGTCTGCCCGTCCGTCAGTCGTAGGCAGCTCTTGCTGCGTTCTCTGACAGCAGCAGCTGCTGCTGCTATACCCTTTTTTTTATTTTTATTTTAATGATTTTGGGAAATTTTATAGGTGGGGCCCTCATCAAGAAAATTCGTCCCGCCCATTAGCTTCTACCGCTCAAGACAAGCCAAACAAGACCAATTACAGCATATTTGGCAAATAAAAACATCAAGATGGTTTCTTTAACAGTGACCACTACTATTTCCTATGGTATGGCCCGCTTGATTGTCAGATCAGTCTCATACTTTGGATCAACGTCTAAAATGAGCTAAGAAACGGAATGGACGGCGTGGATTATCTACATACATCAGGGTAGGGCCTGCATAAGTGGCCCACCCCAAACTTTAAAAGAAACATATTTTTTTTGTTAGCTGTTAGTACCCGCCCCTGTCAGTACACGCACTCCGTGTTAGCCTTCCCTATCACGTCCAGCGTCTTGCTGGACGGCATGGATGAACACGGACATCATGGTGGGTCCCACATGTACGGTGGCCCACATTTCATCAAGGTAGTCCCACATCAACGTGGCCCACGAGATTTGGACCATTAGATACTTGTATTTTTCCGCCACCGTAAGGTGGTCCACATGACTTGGGCGGTTTGGATAAGACATACATCAAGGTGGGGTCCATCCAGTGGGCCATACATCACACAAAAAAAATGAGAAAGAGAGAAAGAAGCACCCACCTTAGATCTTAGACTCCTTCTTCCACTAATGTGATCTAGAGCTCCAAAGGAACAAAATTCGATGGTTGAGATTGATTTTAGAGGGTTGGATTTAGGGGTGGAGAGCTTGCAAAAGGCTTGAAAATGGAGAGCTCTAATGGACGTTGGGAGCTCTCTCTTGCTAGGAAATAAGAAAGAAAGAGGGAGGGAGAGAAATAAGAGAGAGAGAGAGTAATAAATGCATGTCATAATGAATGTAAGGGAGGGGGTTAGGGGTCTAGACTAGCTATAGGTGGCTAGGGGTTTATGAGGATGATGATGTTATGCACGCATAGGGTGGCATGCCATGCCATAGGTGGGTCCCACAAATGCGATCAAGTTTCAAATAAAGCGCGGCCTACATCTTTTGATGTACATCTCGGATTGTCATACGAGACGCGGCGTTAGAACCACAGCGACGATGCGGTCGCAATGACATAGGTCTTAGGTCAAGCCGACTCGAAATTATAGGATGACACTCAAGGTCGCGCGCAAATGCTATCTACGCGTCGTAGGTCGCCGGAATTCGACCGGGAGGACCGCAGGAGCATATGGAGCGGTACAGGCTAGGATATGAGTCTCACATGTTGCCTGGCCCACTGTGATGTATCTAAAAGGGGTTGACTTATCTTATGATCATAGTGGATTCCACGTAAACATTACACTATGCCACCGGAGATCGACTCACTCACCTCTTATCTTTAAAAACAAGGAAGGGATTTCTCCATCACAGTAGAAAGTTGATTATTCTTTATTACTACTTTTTCTGAATTATAGCGGGTGGTTCTTCATCTCCCATATTCTACATGAAAATGGGAGAGGCGGGAGGGGAGGGAGTTGTAGGAAGAGATGCAAATTAATGTTTTTAAAGAGAGTTCATCCCAATGGTCTCAATGGTCCAATTTAGGGTCGTGAGGAGGATTTGTATTGGGAATTTTAGCTTTCTCGATGATTGCAAAACTCCTCATCAAAGGTATTTCAAACACCTTGAATTTGATATCCCCTTCTCAATCCACATTGCCAAACAACACATGGATTTAGAATACCTTTAATGCCGTCAAATCTCCTAAAAATTATGGTGCCAAATGACCTCCTACTCTCTTTTGTGAGAACCGATCAGTAATTCACATTGCATGCAATCGATACTTCACGAGCGTGCCAAGTACATTAAGATTGATTGTTATTTTTTCATGAGAAGTTGATAAGTAATATTATCAATATACTTGATCTTACATTTAAAAATCAATTTGTTATTATTTTTACAAAAGATGCCATAAAGTCTTGTCATTTTGACATTATATCTAAGTTGGTACATTTGATATCCGTGCTTTATCTTGAGGAAGAGTGTTAAGGAGTACGTGGTGTACTCTTTCTTCTAACGCTCTAAACTACCATATTTTTCAAACCTCTATAAATAGTATATTTGACATAAAATTCTTCAGAAATTATTATTTTACCATATAATGTCTCTACCAATTGAAATGCTAAGAAAGTACCTTATAAGTGGTGAAATTACCATAATACCATTTTACACTTTTTCCTTTCAATAAGTGGTAAAGTGGAGAATTATGGGGCCCACATTATATTTATATGATCTCCAGCCCATCCAATAGATGTAATTAATCATGATATTCAAAAGAACCAAAGTTCGGTTAATCTAAACATAAGATAAGCCACACCTTTGAAAAATAACATACACAATTTAAAAACATCAAAATGCACCTATAACCCGTATAGTGATTCGATTGAAAGGGTTTTCGATTAGTGTGTTTTATCACGAGTGAATACATATGTTCAATGGGTTGAATGTCATACACACACCATATGGGCCCTAAAAATTTTCAAATTTATTACCTTTTAAAAGAAACCAATACATAACATTACTTTGCCTTTGATTTACGAGGGAATTCTTTGGTCAATTTGGAATTTATGAGGATTTTTTTATATAAAAAACTCTTATAAATAAAAAACAAATGAGATGAAAGACTACAACCCTAATGTTCTCATATTAATAGCTAAATAGGTAGAATCTTATGATATGGTTAACACTCAGGCATAGATTGGTTCTTATTTGTGAATGAGAATTGTCTACAACATTAGTTTTACTAAAGCTTTACAGGGCTTGTTAAGTATAGTGTAACATTAAACTTGAAATATTTGATAGAAATGAATATGTGCTTAGGAACTCCATACCTTTTGAGCAAATCTTTTCAATTAGCATGATCATTTCAGCATTGGTCGATGCATATACGTGTCGCTATCTTTGAGATAGTTCGTGCCCATTGGTACAAAGTACCGGTGCAGAAGGTCGCTGATGTTGTTATCTCCCAGGATACAACTGCCTAGCAATGTTTACACATAGTTTGCACTCACTGGTAGAAAATCAATACCAGTAAGATACCACACAACATTGTACAATCTTTTATTTTACCATAAAGAAGTGGATTTTTGCTTATAAGATGAAAATCGAGAAGAAAATCTTGGAGAAGGAATGACATTTTTCCTTTTTAATAATGCTAGAAACCCTAACCCTAATCCCTCTTTTAAAGCCTCGAAGCCATATTTCGAAAAAAGACCCGTTAAAGAGAAATGATTATGACATTTTATATGCCGGAATAACAGAGGCACATTTCACACTATGGAAACGGCCTTATCAAGTGAGTCACATCCAACAATCACGATATAAGCAATAGATAAAAATATTTGACAAAACTAGCCCCATCAATACTCTAATCAAGGAAAATATCCAAGGTTCGATTGCACCCCCTGCGCAAGAGTATACGCAAGTGTGCATGTGTGCGCACGCCTGATTAAAGGTTTTCAAGCCAAATTTCTCATCGATTGCACTCCCTTGTATGTGTATACAAGCTTGGGCATAGTTTAACACACTTGACGAGAGTCTATATTGAGCAAAGATATATAAATCATTTTTCTTCTCCCATTCTATCTGATATGGGACCAAAGAAAATCATAAAAATATTTTTTTTTAAAAATCAAACCAAGACATTAGTTTTTCCAAAGATTCATAAATTTATTGAAATACAAATAATCTCCACCTATTTCAACTAAAACAAAAGTGGGCAAAAGAAAAAGAGGAACTACTATGTATAAATGATGGTGACAGAAGTTTTAAACATCACTTAATGAATCATGCTTATACTACAAGAAAATAGCGAATGAAGTCTTGAACTAAATTTCTTTCAAAGTAGATCGTACATAAAACACACAACAGTTTAATTATTATTCTAAGGTATTTAAGAGTTGTACTTTACGGCCATGTGCATTATCCCAATTTTCACGAGCGCTCTAGAAAATTGCCTAATTCTTATAGGAAGCAGCTCCACTTCCACACTCATATATATGACTTTATCATGGGTGTTTCTGTAACAACATCAACTCATCTTAAATAAGGTTATAAACTCATTAAGGGAGTTACCCGACGTCAATTCGTTATAGAGATTCGCATCACTAACATCACGGAAAGAGACAAAAAAAAAAAAAAATCTCTTAAAATGTAATGCAATTCATCCAAGGAATCATATGGAAACTTATTTGCTTACCTAATTCTTAGGATATCCAGTGCTTAGGTTGAGTTTCTATTTCCTGTAATTCGGTATTCTAGGGCTTAAATTCCATATCTCTCGATGTTTTCTAGACTTTTTCTTTAACCGGAGCTTTTGTCAAATGATTCGCAATATTTATGTTGAATCTTATAAAGTCATAGTGAGTACACCATTTTTTAGTGGTTGTCTCACACAACCATGTTTTAGACGAACTTATCTGGATTTTCCATTATAACACTTGTTATTGTCTCTTCTTATAACAGTCAAGTTATCACAATGAACCTAAAAATGTATATCTATTAATAAAGTTTTTATTCATTCAACCTTTTCACCAACTATTGTTAAAGCAACCGGTTCAGATTCCATTATGGAATGGGTTATACATGTTTATTTTTTAGATTTTCATGAAACAGATCAACCTACCATGGTAAAAATATAACCACTGGTGGATTTACAATCATCTGACCCCACTAGCACAATCAATATGAGATATTCCTTCACTAGTATTGCATTCTAGTTTCACGTTATGGTCAAAAGGAGTACATACATGTTTACTATCAAAATGATTATATTTCCTTAAAGCCTTCTCTACGTAATGAGATCGTGTAAGAGTTATACCATTTTCACCCCTAACTATTTTAATCCCTGAAATGACATCTACATCGGTCTTTCATGTCAAAATGAGAAGACAAAAGATTTTATTTCATAAATCATTTCAATATCTATATTGAGTATCAAAATATCATCTATATGCAAACATACTATGATTCCAGGTTTATCAGACATCTTACGATAAAGACATCCTTCACCTTCATTGAACATAATAAACCTATTAGACATCATCATATGGTCAATTTTTTCATGCGACTTTTTAGGAGTTTGTTTTAGTCCATATAAAGACCTTAAAAGTTTGCACACTTTATGTTCTTATCTTGATTCAACAAACCATTCAAGTTGCTCCACATATATTTATTCTTCCAATTCACCATTTAGGAATGCAGTTTTCACTTCCGTTTGATGAATTAAAATATTATTCATTGATTCAATGACAATTAAAATTCGAATTGTTGTCATTTTTTAAATAGTAAAATAAGTATTAAAGTGGTCAACACCTTTATTTTGTTTAAACACCTTGGTTACTAATCTAACCTTATATTTATTAATTGAACCATCAATCCTTTAAAAAAAAAATCCATTTAAGCGATCTTAATTAGTTACTTGTAAGCGATCTTGTAAATATGAATGATCGAAATGTCCCAAGTCAAGAACTATTCATGATACACTTATACACTCATATAAGGTAGGACAAAGGTACACCGATACTGAGTCCGACTCGATGATAGAGATCGTTCATCATTGACACCAAGTTAATTCCCTCACATAAGATGGCCAACTTAAATATCATAGGTACATCCAAGTACTTGTAATCATGGTCAATATACTAAGATCTACGGGTCACATCTCTTCCTTGCACAGACTTATGTGTTTAATTAAATCAATAATAATAAACACATTCCACGCATAAATCAATAAGTTTTTTACAAGAAAATTTCTCACATTTGCCAGTTTTTCAAGAAAATGCTTTGAGATTTCATATTTACCAAAACATACCTTTGAACGTCCTAATAGGGGTAAAATGACCTCTTTACCCTTATTTTGAGAAATGTTATGAAAACGCATGTGCACATACATGCTACACATGTGTCTACATGGCACATAATACATAATAAATTTAATCCATCCAAGTAGGTTAGTTTGACCTTGTAAATATTTCCTCTGGAAGAAAATTGGGTTCTATCAGCTTGTAGGCCCCAATATTGTAACACATGTGGATGGGTTGGAAAAAACCTCATCAGGGTATTTCGAGCCATACATTTGTTTTGCAAACTTAGCCCATCTGACAGGTGGGTCAACTTGATTATTGATGATAAAAAACTTTGAATACGGTGCGTATGAAGGGAAATACAAGATAATGATAATAACGAAACTCCAAAAGCTCGACCGCACGCTTCAACTCTAACGAGGCTACGGTTGCGTCAGGCGTCACCTGCACGCATCAATCGTGCATAAGCTTATAAAGCTTAGAGGGTGGTGTAAGTGTGTGCACAATATGAGCGTGCTCGGAATGCAAGGTCAGTAATGCGGAATCATGGCGATGAGTACATGAATGCAAGCGGTCGTACCAAGCTATGCGGGGCAAGATATGAATGTTATCGGCCATATTAAGACCATGTGATGTATGATACAACTCAAGCATACCAATCCTCATCCAAATCCATATACAACTCATCAAATATCAGTTCTCATTCTGGATAATCATGAGGGTTAATACACTCAAAATAGCACTGCCCCTTTCCCAGGTGCGCAATCCAAGTGAGCGTAAGAAACCTCACTATCCGCTTGGCCAATAGTTTGTCAATATCTATCCGGCACGTCGATAGCGGACCCATTCACGAGCTGGCCCCTACCCTCGGATGAGTAAGGCCACACCCCTTTCCAACCGACCATGACACAGTGGGAGATGTGACCTCTTGGTATTCGGCCCCTCGTGCGCTCATATATCCACTCAGTCTCGATGTTGGAGTCATCCTCTGGTACCATCGGATTTAGAGATTTTCACCTAGGGACATCTATGACGCCCCGATGCTTAGGAACAGTATTCCCAGTATTCAATCCGGCCATCCACGATGTGTCCGTGGAGGCTATGGCCTGATGTCGGTAGGGCATCCAATAATCACAATCACACAAATATAAGTGCATGAATCACACTACCAGTCATGCAGTAATCATGCGCGTACCGCGTGCTCATGAAGGGCAACTTCGCCTATTAGGGAGCCCATAAATAATTTGCCCGAAGGCATATGCTATGATTAGTCACTCCTCATATCAAGCATACATATGATGCGTATGAGCATGAATCATGGAACTATACTAAACATGTTATGTGGTGATGGGCTCTGCTCATAACGAAGATGGGCCTAGACGGCCTACACACTACAAGTATGGGCCTAACAATGGGCCCTAAGGAGAGTGATAATGCGGACATTTAACCAACATCATCCTTATAATGTGGACGTCAAACCATCATTGCTCCCAAGGCATAGCCTACCATAAACATCATTACATAAACCATGGTAGAATCACACATTGCAATGGACCTCATGTACAACTCATTGGGCCTCAACCCATGGGCCTCAAATACATCTAATGGGCCGTATCACATGGGCCTCATATATATCAAGGTAGGCCTCAACGGATGGGCCTCCTCAAATGGCCCTTATATATGTCAAGGTGGGCCTCAACAATGGGCCACAAATACATCAAGATGGGCCTAATCACAGGGGCCTCATTTATATTCAGGTGCGCTTCAACATCGGGTCTCGTATATCACATCGGGCAGAATCAATTGGCCGATCGAATGGGCCGCACCAATCATCCATCAATAGAGATCATTATAGAGCATTAAATAAATAAATAAATAAAATCATATCCAAAGATCATCTGGACCATACTACAACTAACAGTGGTGATATTAACTTCCCACTTTCAACTCCCAGTGGGCCCACCACAACATTTAATTTCCATCCAGGACTATTCCCATGGTCACAAGGACCTGGGAGAAACAAATATCATATTGATCCAAAGTTTTTGTAACCCAAAAGGGGTTTCAATGGTAGCATTGACTCCAATACTTTCGTAGTGTGGTCCACCTGACAATTGGATCTGTCTCATTTTTATCTCAAGCCTTAAAATAAACTTTCAAAGTGGTTGAACGACTTGGGTGCAACACATGCATCATGGTGGGTCCCACATGGATGTGGCCCACCATGCATATATATATATAATATTAATATAATATTGATGAATATAAATATAATATACTATATATGCTATATAGACGGCTGATCTCTCCTAAAATGCGATGGGCCACACCATTTGATGGATGGAGTAGGTTTAACACAAATTGGTGGGGCCCACTTCATTCTAGGGGGAGGATAAAGAGAGAGAGAGAGAGAGAAAAAGAGAGAGAGAGAGAGAGAGAGAGAGAGAGAGAGAGAAATGAGAGAGACGGTGATGGAGAGGAGGGACCCCGCCACTATGGGCCCTCCATTTCTTATATTACATACTTCAAACGGGTCCCACCACATGTGGCCCTAAAAAAATGAGAATTAGCGGTGGATCACCCACCTATTGCACTCCTCTTTGATCCCCTGGACTCCTATGCTCATTGCCTTCACTTTTGATGGTGGTTGATGGGGTTTTGATGGTGGGGATAAGAGATAAGAGGGTGGGCCACACTGGGCCACACTTGGCTTTGGGAGAGAGAGAGCTTGGACGTGTGGTGTTGCTTGGGAGGTTTGAGAAATGAGAGAGAGAGGTGATGAGATGATATGGATGGGTGTTGTAAGGAATTGGATGGAGAGGTATGGTTTAGGTTGAAAATTGTGTAAAAAGGGAATGGGTAGGGAGAAAGAGAGTTAGGAAAAAAGAGTGATGGCTGCTTGTACTTGAGGTATAGAGTGTACTTGACTTGATTAATTGATTGATTGATGGGACATGTTGCAGAGATTCCTTCGAAATTCGTAATGCGCGATGTTTTCCTCGAAATAAACGTGGGCCCACATCTCGTGGCCCGGGTATAGGATCGGTGCGCGAGTCAAGGCATTGGAACCGCGGTGACGGCGCAGTTGCTAGAGTATAAGTTTTGAGTCGAGCTGACTTTGATATGTAGGACTCGGCTTAGGATCGCGCGCAAATGTCGGATACAGGTCGAGGATTGCCAAAATTCGGCCAGGAGGACCGCGAAAGCCTACGAAGTGGTACGGACTAGGATACGCGTCTTACAATATCATAATCCAAACTTGTAAATATTTCCTCTGGAAGAAAATTGGGTTCTATCAGCTTGTAGGCCCCAATATTGTAACACATGTGGATGGGTTGGAAAAAACCTCATCAGGGTATTTCGAGCCATACATTTGTTTTGCAAACTTAGCCCATCTGACAGGTGGGTCAACTTGATTATTGAGTCAGGAAACAATATAATGGTATAATTTTAATTGATGGATTAGACCTCAGACCAACCATGTCGCATGTGTGTGTCATGTAGATGAACTTTATTGCACACATGGGTGGGCTAAAGAGTAATATGATACTTAAGCTGACAATTGATGGGTGAGCACTTGTAAATTGCATATATGGCATGCATTAACTAAAAAAAACATTGACTAGATTTAACCTTCAGTGGCCAAGACACAATCCTAATGACAAATTTTGGTTGAACAATCATGGCCTCTATTGATGCATAAATCTGGCTCACCCCCTCCGAGCTCCGAGCACTTGCACCGAGCCTGTAAGCCTGTACAGGAGGAAGAGAAAGGAGACCCTGGTTATAGTAGGGGACCCTCCGATGCCAAAGTCAGGCTAGGAGTCTGGGTATAAGTAGTGTAGATGGGGGTTTAGGTGAGAGATTTTGTGTACTTGTTCCTGTCGACATGTCTCCTATTTATACCTTCTGGTTGGAGTGATTGTGTCCGTTATTCTTGGCATGATTTATGCCATTAAGTGGGAACGACGCATGTGCTGATGTTGACAATTACCTTGAGATCATCCGTCGGATGTTGCTCCCTACGTGCGTTACTGGAATTAAGACCTTGAGCGTGAATGTAAGACACATCTTCCTCCGAGCTGACCCTATAATCTGGCCCTTGCCTATAACAATCCGAACCCATAAACAAGCCAGTCCTGATGGCTTGCAAGCAAGGGTCTGGTCGGAGTCATCGGATGGATTCTTCTGGGTTTTAGGCTGACGTGAAAGCTCTATAAAAGAACTTGGAAGCGGGATAACGATGTGAAAGCTCTACAAAAGAACTTAGTTAGAGTAGCAGGGCTAGTGCCGAGTCGTGGGTCGGCTTATCTTACTTTGCCATGTCCCTTCCTCGATGCGGCCGCTCAACTGGTCGAGCCAAGTTTACCTCAATTGGGGTCGGCTCAAATTCTCCCATAATAGAAGCCCCCTACTCTTTAAGTTCGAGTTCGAACTCAATTAGCAAATGCCTGGGGAGATGATCTGTTGCACCCTTCACAATGATAAGTCGGCAAAATCAGAGCGTATAATCGTAATCATGGTTCCCTGTTATTGAGGCGTTGTACTACGACGGTAACTTTTTTATTACGAGCTTGTGGATGGCGAACACATGGCGACGGTTAAGGATTCGAATCATTGGGGTGAGCAGGGCGTTGCCGCGTGGACTTCGAAAGGTGGAAGAACGTCTATACATTGATTCTCATTTAATGCGAGCAGCGCATGACTCGGTGGGCGTAAGCCTGAAGTAATGATGAGCTGCCACGTGCAGTATAGGGTTCGGCCTTGCGACGTTCCAGCTTCGTTTACAACTGTTTGTCATTATTACAGATGGCCAACTAGGGCTATAAAAGCTGGTATCCCCTTCATTTGAATTCTCTGCTCTATTCCTCCTGAAAGACACTTGTTGTTAACAATTCCCCAGTGTAGGCGATTTTTGGTGAGTCTTTTCTCTTTCTGCCTCCCCTTTTCTTTTTAGTCTACGATGTCGAATGGATCGGGTGAAGCTCAATAAGTCTACGCGTTCAAGGGTGAATCAGAGCCAGAGAGTGCAGACTCCAGGCACGAGGCCTTGGAAGGTCCAGTAAAAGCGATACCCCTCCAACCTCGTGCTAGAAAAAATAAGGGCACTAAAGCCAGTGCTCATTCTAAAGGCACAAAAAGACTACCTCGAAATCTGATGGGAAGGGTGGTTGCTGGACCATCAGGTGGTCGGTGGTCGACCTGCCGAGCTTATCCCTGGGGGCTCGGTCTTGGTAGAATCCCAGATGACCGAGATCCGAGCAGATTATCAGATTCTGAGCTCGGTACATATCCGTGCTCCAGGCCCTTTGGATGCCCCAGGGGATCCAGCTGAAGGTGATGTAGCGATCTTCATCTGCGCCCTCCAATGCGGGCTCTAATTCCCCATTCACCCCTTCGTGCTGGCCATGACCGCACATCTAAAGTTGGCTCCGGGCCAGCTCATCCCCAATGCTTGGAGGACGTTGATAACCGCCTACTTGATCTGGAGTAGGCTCAAAAATCAAGAGCTGACGCTTGACAAGTTTGTGGCCATCTACCAAGCTAAGCACGACCACTACGAGCCGTGCTGGTATTATTTCTCAGCGAGAATTCAACAAGGTCTTGGCCTTGTCACTATGCTCCTCACTTCCAATAAAGATTGGAAAAATAAGTGGTTTTGGGTATCGGGAGAGTGGGAGGTGCCTGCGGCTGAGCTCAGTGGTCTGGGGGTCAGAGTGCTCACCAAATTCTTTACTCCAGGTCTAATTTCTTGAGGTGCCTGTTTTCGAGTCGGCTTTTAACTCATGTAGTCCTTATCTGATCTTAGCTATGCTTTGGCAGCATACCTGAAGGGTCCTCCCGAGCTCTCCCCCCTTCTTCGAACTCAGGTTGTCAGGGCGAGATTGCTTAACGCCGAGCAATGCGTCTGGCACCACGTCGACCTTCATCAGTCCAGTCTTTGTAGATTTAATCCCACCCCTTTCGCTTTAGGTCAGTATTAATATATTGTTCTGTTAGTCGGAGTTCTTAATAGAGTCGTCTCCCTAAGCTGAGCTGTTTTACGCAGGTATGGGCGATGCGTCGTGGTCCAGGAAGAGGAAGCCTCCCCCTCTCTGGGAGATGCTGTGCTCCGAACCCCGAGTGAAGGTCACTGCTCGGAGGAAAGTGATTCCTCGGGCTGACGCTGGTCCCGCCACCACTTATGAGGCTAGGGCCGTCACCACTCCTGCCCCTACCCCTGCCCCCACCCCTAACCGCCCCTAACCGCCCCTCGAAGTAGAAAGGGAGGCAGTCAGGGAAGCTGCCATTGCCGTCCCCTCCTCTTTTGAGCCCAAGGGGGAGGCCCCGGTAGGTGATGAGGACATCCTGCTCGTGCCCGCCGACGTTGACTACCAGGTCGGGAGAACACATACTCCCTGACGGAACCTCAGGCCTCGGCTGCTAGTGGTGTCGACGAGGCTGCGGGGTCTGCTCCTCTCCCTAAGGCTAGGGAGTTCCCCCTGGCTATCACATGTTCCGGTTAGTTAGCTAGGCGACAAACATGCTTCTAAGGTGGAGATTGTCAAGCTCCTCACATACCATCATGAATCCTTCGTCAATGATATTGCCTCTATTTGCCATAAGGTAACCCCTCTCCCTTAGTTGAATTTACCTCTCCTTGATCTCGACATATCTTTCGTTTCTTCTTTTGTGCAAGCACTGCCCATGTTCCTGTCGACCCGGGAAAGGCTACGGGAAATAAGTAGGATGGATGAGGAGGTTGAGGCTCTCCGAGGAGAGGTAGATGCCCTCCGAGGAGAGAAGGCCGAGGCGAATTCGCTCCTGAAGGTGGCAGCCGAGGAGTGAGAGAAGCTCAGGAGCCTTGTGGCTGAGGGCTCGGTGAGGGAGCTGGTGTTCCAAGGGGAGGTTAACCTCCGGTCTCGTCTGAACTCTGCTGCTGCTCAGTGTGTCAAGTTTGAGGCCTCGACCGCTTCAATGGCTTCTGCTACTATAAAGGAGTTTAAGGCTTCGACGGAAAGGACTGCCGAGGCTGAGAAGATCTACTATTGCGGCTACAATGCCTGCGTAGAAGACGTCAAAGGTCTTTCCCCAGACCTTAACCTTGACGCCCTAGACACCGAAGATACTCCCCCAGCTGACCAGCCCCCCAGCGCTGACCCCGCTCAAGCTGGCTGAACTGCATTTTACCTTGTTTCTTTTTATTTTTTGTAACTAGATATTATTGCGCCTCAGCGCTATTTTGAATATCGTACTTGTGGATTTTTGGTCGACGTGTTTGTTGTTGATTGTGGATTATACTTGAGGGGTCTATCGAATGACGAGCCAACCTCTTCTTTAAGAGTTAGCTCGCCGAAGGGGTCCATCCCTGCACATGAGAGATGGTCCTTCGTAGTGTGCCTAGGTGACGAGGTCATCACTTCTTTAAGCGATTGACTCACCGCAGGACCTTTGCCCCTATTCGGGATCCCATGCAGATTTTACAAAAGTGTAGAAAGATGCTTCTTTTATTCGAAATGTAGATTAACCGCAAATAAGGCCAACCCTTACATTATTTCTCTCAGGAATAGTAGATCTCCAATTGCTCAGCATTCCATGGATGTAGCAATGGGCGTCCTTCTAGATCTTCGAGGGTCCCTCCCAATTTGGTCCCAGGAACTTTACTCCAGGCTCAGTGGTGTTTTGGAATACACGACGAAGGACAAGATCCCCCTTTCGGAACCGCCTCGTTTTGACCCTAGAGTTGTAGAAACGGGTGACCTGTTAGTGTGTGTATTTTCTTTTTGCCTTTTGCCATCTCCCCTTGGTAAAGTAAGAGCGGTTTTTATTCCAACTTCCCACAGACGACGCCAAAATGTTGATGCATAAATCTGGCTCACCCCCTCCGAACTCTGAACACTTGCGCCGAGCCCTGTAAGCCTGCACAAGATGAAGACAAAGGAGACCCTGTCTATAACAGGGGACCCTCCGATGCCAAAGTCAAGCTAGGAGTCTGGGGTCTAAGTAGTGTAGGTGGGGGTTTGGGTGAGAGATTTTGTGTACCTGTTCCTGTCGACATGTCTCCTATTTACACCTCTTGGTTGCAGCGATCGTGTCCATTATTCTTGGCATGATTTATGCCATTAAGCGGGAATGATGCATGCGTTGATGTTGGCAGTTACCTTGAGATCGTGCACTGGATGTTGTTCCCTACGTGCGTTACTGGAATTAAGACCTTGAGCGTGAATGTAGGACGCATCTTCCTCCGAGCCAACCCTATAATCTGACCCTTGCCTATGATGATCCGAGCTCGTAAGCGGGCTGGGCTTGTCCAGTTGATATTGGGGGTCTGGTCGGAGCCAACGGCTGCAGTGTATAATGTATGGCTTCTTCTGGGTTCCAGGCTAACGTGAAAGCTCTACAAAAGAACTTGGAAGCGGGATAACGATGTGAAAGTTCTACAAAAGAACTTGGTCAGAGTAGCAGGGCTAGTGCCGAGCCGTGGGTTGGCTTATCTTGCTTTACCATCCCCCTTCCTCGACGTAGCCGCTCAACTGGCTGAGCCTGGCTTACCTCAATTGGGGTCGGCTCAAATTCTCCCATAACAGCCTCTTATCGTGAATGCTTGTTTATGGAAATATAACTTTGGATATTTTTCATTCTACCATGTAGTAAGTACCAATGTGATACTTAGATAATTGAATAAGCTCAATTTTGGAGTCATGATCCATCTACACTACGTGTCATAATTTGGATGGTTTAATTGGATAATTATGTATCACGTGTGTAATTTCTAAGTGCTTGCATGACATCTATCATACATTTATAAAGTATCAAGTTTTTCTCATTTAAAAAAGTGTCTTGCTAAGTCGTGGGATTGCCTATGGCATGAACTTGGTCCAAGCTCTAAGGGCCCACATGAAGCATGTGTTTTTTGCACTATCTATTTTGCCAGCCCAGTTTAGGTCACACCCAGATCCATAGTTCAAGTGGTAGACTGAGTGAAAGATACCTCGTTTCAACATTGAGGTCTTGGTATCAATTCCCTCGTGGGGGTGGCTAACAGTGAAGTGTGAACTGACAGTGGGTGTACTAACAAGCTAACCAAAAAAAAAAGAGCCTAAAAATGATGCAGATTCAAAGCTCAAGTAGACCACCCCACAAAAGACAGTTAGGATTGAACACCCACTATTAAAAACTTCTAAGGCCAACCTTGCTGTTTTATTTGCTATCCCATAAGATCATGAAGACCTAAATGAGGGGAAAATACATTTTTAAGCTTAATCCAAAACTTTTGCGGCCCTCCGGAAGTTTTCAATAGTGGGTGTTTAATCCCCATTGTTTTCTGTGTTGTGGTCCACTTGAGCTTTTGATATGAATAATTTGTGAGCTCCTGCTCTAAAATGAGCTAGCAAAATGGATGGACATAGTGGATTAAACCATACATCTTGATGGCCCCAAATAGCTTGGGCCACCTCGTGCCTTAGGATATCCCTACCGCGAGTGTTACAAGCAATCTGCTTCCATTAACAACGCCACAACACATGACCGCACGTGTTAATATGCCATGTGAGGGATGATCCTAATCGTGCATCATCAAGATTCTACTTTTATAGGGTTCGGACCCATCTGCTCATCAAAGGGAAACACTGAAACATCAAATGTGAACCATTGACAAGTTTTGTAATAATCAACACCCTGATTCATAGCTCAAGTGGTGGACTGAGTGAAAGATACCTCGTTTCAACACTGAGGTCTTGGTATCGATTCCTAACAGTGAAGTGTGAACTGACAGTGTGTGTACCAACAAGCTAACCAAAAAAATAAAATAAAATGCGCATGTAATGCATTATGAATGAGTTACCTAAATTGGTAGTGCAGGTAAGATATCTATATTGAGTAGGCCATGTAATGCATGGCTCGGGTGTCCAGGACATACCCATTGTTATAAAACATGACTTTCTTTAGCTTGGATAATGTGAATGTGGAGCTCATGGATTGATATCCAAACAGTTTATACCATATGATTATGTATATTGTTGTGTGATCACCAGGTCCATTGTGGATGTGTGGGCCATTATCTAGTGATCTGGATTGTAGATCCACTAGTACCATTGTGAACATATGATGGCCCAAAAATCTCATCAATTGAAATACAACAACTCTTCAATATCTAAAGCATGAGCCTGTAGAAAAAGGGGCCATTGATGCATCCACCACACATTTTTCAACGTGGCACAATACATCCAAGATCCGATTCATCCATTCAAACAATGCAATTATCTTGATCCCTAGCCTAATGGGCTACAATTTGTAAAATAAATGTACAGCATTGAAAAACTTGAATGAAGTTTTTCTCCAACTCATTCACATGTCTCCAATATTAAAATGCATACGCTAATTGAACAAGATTTTCTTTTTGAGAAAAACATGTATAAGGTTAGACTAATCCAATGGATAGATTAAATCTCACACATGTACATCATATTGGCATATGTTGTTGATTGATGTCTTAAATATGTAAATCATCAGGTCTGTCGATGACAACTCGATGCCATCGAGCAGACTTCGATGTCTTCAAAGGCTACTCGATGCCATCGGAAAAATTTGGAAAATATATGTTTAGTCGCTAGAATGTTTTGATGTTTAGTTCGATGCCATCGAATATGTTTGATGCCATTGAAGGTTGCTCCATGTCATCGAAGGACATTGAAGGCTGCTCGATGTCATGTCATCGAATGATTGCACAGAGTTACGCAGAGTTACGTGAGTGCGAGATTTATTTTCTATTTCGATTGTGATTCTCATATAGGGTATATATATGGGTGTAATTGAGAATATGGTGTATCTCAGGGCTTTCAAAATTGGATAATCTCTATCTTTTATAATTTTTTGCTTTCATACTGCATTACTGTCACTTTATGCCGTTGTTTTTTCCTGAACTTGATTGTGTGATTGAATTTAATGAAAGGCAAACATTCATAAATCCTTAACTAATCTTGTTAATGCATATGCATGATATATGATATGATGCATGACATCGCCATAACACTCCCTTGAGCAACTCCGTCTAACGATTGCACATGACTAGTACTCCCTCATTACGACTTCAACTGCCGAGTCACCAAATCCTAGCTAATGTAATGCATGAATAATGTTAACCGAGTATTTAGTTATTTTCGTTCATCCAGCAGATTGGAAAAACTAGTACACCCCACGATATCAATGCCCTTAACTAGTTGCGAGGCTAAGACCCCTCAATGCGTGAGGCCAAGACCCCACGATCCTTGATCCCATCGAGTTCCCCATCTCCGATTTCAACCACGTGGGGAGTGCTGGGAAAGAGACGGCTCGAGGTCACTACGGGGAGGCTCGTCACCTCAACGTAGGCCGACAGCACGAATATAGTGTCCCATTCTACCATGTCCGGCTGTCGAGACGGTGGATCAGTTTCAAATAGTTATCAATGGTCTTCAGTGGGCAAAGGGTATTCCAGGTTCCATTCAGGCCTGAGCAGACATGGTTAACAATCATAGTTGGTCAGTAATTGAGCTAGACTGTGTGAGTTTGGGTGAGTACGTGATAGACGACATTGGGTACAAGTGACCCACATAGTCTAACTACTGTCGCCCATTTGCATCCGCCCAAATTCACGGGTTCAGCCTCAGGATAGTCATACCGACGGGACTGTCTTCACCCTCCTCATATTCCTGACCAACCCAAGGGTCCTGGTGGTCATCCGTAACATGCCAACAATCAGGGTTATCAACTAGCATATGCAATATCATGCATTCATACTTCTCAACATAAAACTCAGATTTTTCTACCAAGCAAAGCTATCAATGTTATGAAATAACAGTGCATATGTGTTGTGTCGGTTAGTGAGGAAACTAAGCATTTCATATATATGTCATAGGAACAAAATGCACAAGTGTTAATGAATCATACATGCTATACTGTAACATCATACACGAATCAACAAGTCATGAACATGCAAACATCAAATTTATACCCAATCATGCGAGAGACAACCAACATTCCATAATTATTCTATGTTGATTGAGAGGATACACGAATCAAACAAGACATGGGCAGGCAATCAACAATTTATAGCCAATCATGTGAGCAATAATAAACATTCCATAACTTATTCCATGTTGATTGAAAGGATCAAGGTAAGGTTTTTCTTAGGTTCTCTCTAGATCCTCCAAATACATCATCCAAGCAATCAAAATCATTAGACTCATACTAAAATTGGTGTTAGGCCACCTAAGGATAATAGTCTGCACCTTGTGACATTTCGCCCAACTCATGATGCTCCTTGGGTTAGAAAATTGGAGAAAATGATTCCTATATCAATTTAAAAGTAATTAGGTAAGATTCATGGAATTTATTTTAGAAAAACCTAGGTTGGGGAGTAGGTTTTATTTCTTACCTTCTAATCACGAATGAGGCGGATTCGGCAGAGGGAAATGATCGACGCTAGGACTTGATTAGAGGAGACCGATGAAAGGGAGCACTAAAGCCTCTCCCACCCTACTCTCTTTTCTTCTCTTCCTCTCTCTCTTCCTCTTTCTCTCTTTCTTTTCTCTAGGGCAAAATAGTATGGGAGAGGGGGTGCTCAAATAAGCCCCTTTTATAATGCCAGATTTGGTGTAACTGGCCCCAAGGTCTATGTTTTTACTATACTAGACCTATGGGAGGATCTTTCTAAGCTATAGGGCCCACTATGAGGTGTACATATTGATATACACCATAGGATAGTTAGTCCTAACGATTATCTACGTATGGACATGATCGGCCCACCATTTAGATGCTCCAATCGAAATATATGATTAGAAGTCTGCTCAACGGTCACCGATAGTAGATCGGGGCCGCGGCTATACTGATATGAGCAGGGAAATCCAGATGCAGTGTCCTGGGGCGTCCACGTAGAATTTTTCGCAGACCGAACATTTAAAACATTCGTGGCAGGGGTACCCTAAGCTAATTAACCTAGGATTAGCCCATTTAAATAAACCAGCAGGCCATGGCAAGACCAAGTACGGGCCGCCAAGCTAGATGACCATTTACATTGAGCAACACTACAGGCTATACCGCGACGCCGAAAGGTCGAAAAATCTAATAATTTAGGGAACCATAGAGCTCACGGGCTTGTGGACCATTGCGGACCGCGGACCCAGCGGACACTGTGGGATCTGGCACTGACTAGATGCATCCCACCCATGCTAGGACCAAATCTGGCGTTTGCAAATGAAACCGAGATTTCAGGCTATCCGACCATCGGATCTCTTCCATATTTACGGTGGAGGTCTAATGGATTTTTCTACACCTGTCCACCAACTCTGGGACCCGATCGTGGGTCAGTGACCGTCGATTGCAAATCGGACTCGTGTGACCAAACCCCAGGTCCGATCATCCCCAAATTTTGCATGGCCCTTCATCGGGCCATGTAGCACCCATCCTAGAATTTTCATAGCTAGAGGACCACCAGGATCACTCCAATCACTAGAATGGACACCGCAGGGCCGTTTAAAGATCAAAACCGTTGACTCAAACCCCACAACCGTCCATCCGTTTGTTCCCAAATTTTACACGGGCCGTAATCGGGCCGTAGGGCACCTACCCACCGAATTTGGTGGTCAAAGGAGTGTCAGGGCCACTCCAACTCAAAAAGGAGACCTTGTAGGCTATTTTGAGAATTTGAGGGAACTTAAGGCCAAAGGGCCCAAGTCTAGGGAATAAACCCTATCCCTCATAACTCCCTCTCCCATTTACTACAACTACCAAGAGAGAAAGAGGGTAAAGGAGAGTAAAGAGGAGAAATAGAGAAGGGAGAGATCCAAGGTCGACCCTAGATCAAGGTGAGGCCCCAAGTGAGCAAACCCCTCCAACTCCTTGCCTCTTTTACAAGGAGAAACTCTTCCCCTTGGCTTCTACAACCGCCCGTGGGTCGCCTAGGTGAGGTTTTCACCCATCTTTCTTGAAATTTGTGTAGTAATGTGGATTTAGTTAGAATTCTAACATGCAATAGCTTGATTTAGGGATTCCGACCGATCTACCCGAAAGCCCTCTTTCCTAGGGCGTTTTCCGAATCTCCATCGAGCCATAGGTGCGGACTATTACTCCTAGGTGGCCTAGCACCAATTTCAATAGGAGTTTAATGATTATGATTGTTTGGTTGATGCATTTAGAGAGTGTAGAGAAAACCTAGGAATTTATGCCTATTTTAATGGTATGGAGTTGTATGTTTTATTTGATTTTCCTCACATGATGTTATTCTTGCTTCTCACATGACTTGTTGAATTTTGATTATTGCTTGTGGATGACTTGTTGGATTGCTCATATGATGATGCCCTATAGTATGTGTGCCTCATTAACTCTTATGTAGTTGTTTCCATGAGTTGTAGGAAGTGAGCAACTTCCTCATCAACACACACAATACACATGCACCATTGCTCATAAATTATGTTAACTTGCTTATTAGACGAATTTGAATTATATGATTAAGGTGTGAGAACATGATTATGATTTTTGCTAATTGATAGCTCTGTCCGTTGACGTGTTGTGAACTACCATCCAAACCCTAGGGTTGGTCAAGAAAATATGGAGAGTTAAGGCGGTCTCGTTGGTAGGATCGCCTTGAGGCTAATCCCATGGATCTGGGCGAGAGCGTGTGGGCGACTGTAGTCAGACTACATGGGTTGCTTGCACCCAATGTCATTCCACCATGCCCTTGCCTGGGCTCGTGCGGTCTAGCCTACTATCTGACCAGCCGTGATTGTTAACCCTGTGTGCTCACACTTGTATGGAACCTGGGACACCCTACAACCGTTGTAGCTCATCGATAACCCACTTGAAATTGGTCCACAGCCTCGTGAGCCGGGCATGGTGGAATGGGACACTGTGTCCGAGCTGTCGGCCTAAGTTGGGGTACCGCGCCTCCCCGTACTGACCTCGAGAGATCCCTTTCTCTTGGCACTCCTCATGTGCTTGAAGTCGGGGATGAGGAACCCGACGGGATTACGGACCGCGGGGCCTCGGCCTCACGCATTGGGGGGTCTTGGTCCCGCAACCAGTTTAGGGCGTTGATGTGTGGGGTGTACCAGAATCCCCAATCTGCTGGATGAATGGACCTAACTAATAACTCGGCTAACACGAGCGCATTTCATCGCATTAGTTAGGTTGCGACTCGGCAGTCGAGGTCGCACTGAGGGAGTGTTGGCATTGGCGATCGTTAGATGTTGTCGCACGAGGGAGCGTTGTGGTGAGGGCATGCATCATAACATCCTGCATGCATGCACATTAACAAGACTAGATAGATGTTTATGATTGATTGCTTTTCATTAAATTCTTATTATAATTGATGCCTGTGATAACTTAAGGTTAATAGCACCCACTGAGTTGATCACTCACTCCCACTCTGGGACGGTGTTTTAAAACACCAACTGAACTTTGTAGATGCAGGTGACTCGGGACTGGAGGAGCCTGGTGAGCCGAGCCTGGACGAGGAGGTCGAGCTATCATACTTTCAGCTGATGGAGGGTCCGCCGCCCGTCTGAGGGGCGAGGCTGGATGGCTGGGTTAGGGGCTCAGCCTCATTCTTTTGAACATTATATTCTTTTGTTGTTTTGATTGGGCAACGCCTTGGACGACCCATTTATTTTTGGACTTGTACATATATACATCGGCCTCTTTCATTTCAGCAGACTTGTGCGATCATGTTCCATGTTCAGAGAATTTCAGACTGCGCAACTTAAATAGACTAAATGCATAATAATGAAAATCTGTAATAGTGACTCTCGGGAACTCGGGAGTTGAGCGGATGCGCGACCCCCGATTTCCAGGGCCGCGGTTATACGGATATGAGTAGGAAAATATCCTTACTCCACGTGTGAAGTTTGGTCGTAAACCGACGGTCCGAAATTTTCAACTTTGTATAAGAGTGGACGACCCAATTCACTTAAGTTTCAGCTTATTCCTTTAGGGTATTTGCACTTCTTATGCACTCATCTTTTGGTTCAAGTTGAGCGGTTCTGGACAGTACCCAGGTTTGACTCCCGCGATGGACGTCAAGCTCAGTAAGACAGATATTATTTTATAGTTTTAGAATTAGTGGCCCACTAACGAGCAGTTTAGAGCTTGTTCGGAAAATCGGGGTATTTTTGGAATAAATTAGGTATTGAGATTTCTCGTGGGCAATGATTAGGGTTTGGATTAACTATGTTCATAGCGTGACCTATTTATAAGTAGTGAAAGTGGACATTTGGTTATGTTTACTCTAAACCATCAGTTTTAGGCTAAAAGAGTAACGGGGTTGATTTTGTCTATTAGTCAAGATCCGGGCCTTATCTGACTCGGTTTCGGCTAGATCTTTAATTTAGTCATGATTGTCTTGATTAGTTAGCGATGGGTCGGTTAGATTTGGGTCCTATGTGAGTAAATCATGGGGCTACACCTGATGTTCAAGTGATCGGGCAGATTCGTTGGCTTCCTACGGTTGATTAATCGGACTTGTGCGGTTCTTTACTGGTACCACCCCTGTATAAACTAACATTGAGTGCTAATGGTCATTAAGTGATATTATAAGTTAATTAATAAAAAAATTTCAAGGATTTTTGAAAATCCAAAACAGTGAAAATCTAGGATGTTACACCTTGATGGCATCAAAGCTTCTTCGATGACATCGAGTAGCTTTGATGTTTAGTTCGATGTCATCGAATATGTTTGATGCCATTGAAGGTTGCTCCATGTCATCGAAGGACATTGAAGGCTGCTCGATGTCATGTCATCGAATGATTGCACAGAGTTACGCAGAGTTACGTGAATGCGAGATTTATTTTCTATTTCGATTGTGATTCTCATATAGGGTATATATATGGGTGTAATTGAGAATATGGTGTATCTCAGGGCTTTCAAAATTGGATAATCTCTATCTTTTATAATTTTTTGCTTTCATACTGCATTACTGTCACTTTATGCCGTTGTTTTTTCCTGAACTTGATTGTGTGATTGAAATAATTTTCTTAATTCATCTCCGTGTGCTTCCGCAATCCCCCCAACACATATGTGGCATATACACTACTTCATTGTACACAAATATGCGGCAATCAAGAATCTTTATTGCTTTATCCCGGTCTTTGATCTAGAGCTGGGCATCGAGTCGAGTCGGACCGGATTGGGTCCAACTCGACTCGGTTCGAAATTTCCATGGCCTGACCCGAACTCGATTCGATCCGGGACCCAGTTCAGGTTATCTAACTCGATCCGATCTGATGCCCTGCTGGCCTAATCCGATCCGAGTCCGACTCGGTCAAGGAAACCGAGTCGGATCGGTCCTGATGTTTTTTCTTTTTGAATTTTTTTTTAAAATAAAAAAATTCCAAATATATATATATATATATATATATATATATATATATATATATATATATATATATATATATATAAAGGCCTCACCTGTGCTTAGAACTCTTTCCAATATTCAAACAAAAGAACTGGATTCTTGAGAATAGCTTTCCAGGTGTCTGTCAGAGCGGCCAACGTTTCAATTCCACCAACTGCAATAGGAAGCTAATAGGAGCCCATTGGTACATTAAAGAATTGCAGGCAGAACTAAGAAAAAAACTCAATATTATCGGAGTTGACTAGTTTTCCTCAAGGGATGGATTTGGCCATGATACCCACACATCAGCCATTGCGGCGGGTTCCTTGGTAGAGAATGGCAGTTACAAAGGGCTTGGCATAGGGACTGCCAGAGGTGGTGCACCTAAGGCTCGACTGGCAATGTACAAGGTGTGTTGGAGTACTACGCTGTCGAATTTCTGCTCTACTTCGGCTGATATACTCAAAGCTTTCGATGATGCCATACACCACAAGAACACCACCACAAAATCCACTATAATTAAAAACTTTTGAGTACAATGCGCTCGAAAGGGAAAATACAATGTAACAAAAGAAACAAAACTCCGGAAGCTCTGCTGCACGCTCCAACTACGGCGAGACTATGGTTGCGATTGCGTGGCGTCACCCGCACGCATCAATCGTGCATAAGCTTATAAAAGCTTAGTGGGTGGTGTAAGTATGTGCACAATATAAGCGTGCTCAAAATGCAAGGTCGGAGTAATGCGGGATCATGGTGATGAGCACATGAATGCAATCACCCGTATCAAGGCTATACGGTGCAAGATATGAATGCTATCGGCCATAACACGGCCATGTGATGCGAGATGCAACTCAAGCATGCCAATCCTCATCATGTATCAATACTTCTCATTCGAATAATCACCGGGTTCAATACACTCCAAATGACACTATCTCTCTCCTAGCCGCACAACCCAAGTGAGCGTAAGAAACCTCACTATCCGCGTCAATAGTCGCCAATACCTATCCGAGACGTCGATAGCGGACCCATTCGCGAGCTGGTCAAACTCAGCCTAGTATTGCCCCCTACCCTGGGCGAGTAAGGCCACACTCCTTTCCAACCGACCACGACACAGTGGGAGACGCGGCCTCCTGGTATTCGGCCCTCGTGCGCTCATATATCCACTCGGTCTTGACGTTGGAGTCATCCTCTGGTACCATCGGGTTTAGGGATTTTCACCCAAGGACGTCTATGGTGCCCGTATGCTAAAACCAAATATTTTCGGTATCCAATCTTGCCATCCACGATGTGTCTGTGGAGGCTATGGCCCTGATGTCGCTAGGGCATACAGTAACTACAATCACACGAATGCAAGTGCATGAGTCACACTATCAGTCATGCAACAGTCCTGCTTGTACCATGTACTTATATGGGGCAACTCCGCCTATCAGGGAGCCCATAAACCATCTACCCAAAGGCATGTGCAATGATCAATCAATCCTTATATCAGGCATACATATGATGCGTATGATCATGAATCATGAATCTATACTAAGCATGTTATGTGGTGATGTGCTCTGATCAAAACGAATATGGGCCTAGACGGACTATATGCTACAGGTATGGGCCTATTAATGGGCCCTAGGGAGAGAGTGGCAATGCGGACATTTAACCAACATCATCCTCACAATGTGGACCTCAAACCATCATTGCTCCCAAGGTATAACCCATTATAAAATCAATATATATATCATGGTGGAATCACACTACAATGGGCCTTGTGTACCTCCTATTGGGCCTTAACCCATGGGCCTCCAGTACATCAAATGGGCCTAATATAAATCAAGGTGGGCCTCAACAAGGACCACTAATACATGAAGATGGGCCTCCACAATGGGCCTTAAATTATCTCCAAAATGGTTGGACAGTTGGATGAAACACATGCATCATGATGGAGCCCATACTAATGGAGGGTGTGGTTTACAATACATACATAAGTGGGGCCCACCATAATGCTTATTTTCCACCCAGCCTAGGGCTCAATATAATGTTTATTTTCCACCCAACTTAGGGCCCAACATAATGTTTATTTTTCACCCAACTGTTCATAAAGCCACGTGGACCAAGGTAGGGCCCACTGTAATATTCATTTGCAATCCAATCTATTCATAAGGTCACGTGGACCATAGGAGGGTAAGGCCCACAGTGATGTTTGTTGCCACCCAAACGGACAGGGTTCACGTGGACCATGGGCCCACGGTGATGTTTATTTGCCATTCATATGATTATAAGGTCACATGGACCAGGGTCCACCATAATGTTTATTTACATCCATGCTGGGATGTTCATTTGCCATCCAAACCGTTCATGGGGTCATGGTTTGGGGGCCCACTGTGATGTGATCCACTGATCCAGCCCACCCATTATGTGTGTCCCACTGGACTAACGGTCCAGACTAAATTTCAGCAACATCCAAAACTCAGGTAGGCCCCACCAAAGGATTTTATGTGTTTTAGGCATGTCTTCTCACGTTTTTAGATGGTGTGGCCCGTCCGAGTTCCATTTACGGCTGATTTTGGGGATAACTAGTTCGTGGGGACCCATCAAATGCAGGATGTTCGAAACGAATCAAGGTGGGGCCCACGGTTGAGTCGTGAGGGCCCCGCCGGCCTCTGGCCAGGTGCGCTTCTGCTCCTTCTTTTTTTCTTCTTTTTTTGAAAAGTTATTTTTCTATGGTTTTTCCCATGTGGGGCCGCTTCAGTAAGATCCACCCCAGCCATGGGTCCTCGTGGCTCGATACAAACCCATGAAGTCCAATATTGAGCTGTTTTGATATACAGAGCATCAGGGAGTAAATCAAATGTAGGAAACTTATTCGCTATGCTATGGCCCACCATAAGTTCAGTCAGCATCATTTTTGGCTCAACGCCTAAAATAGTCCGGGAAATAGGATGGTCGGCTTGGATTGCATAAAAACATCAAGGTGGGGCTGCATGAGTAACCCACCTCTCCCTTCTCTTTGCTAACTTTGTCATACACTCCCATGTCCGTTAACACTTCACTGCTTGCCAACGTCCAGCATCCCTGGATGCTGGACGGCATACATAAACACGTTATTGTGGTGGGTCCCACGTAGATGTGGCCCACCAACATATGTATACATATAATATATATATATATATTATATTATATATATAATACATATTATATTATATATATTATATAAAATATAACATATATATATATATAAAGCATTGGGCCCATCCAAACAGTGGATGGTGTGGATCATCACCTGCAATAGGGTGGGCCACACCGTCTGATGTAGATGGACGGGGTAGATATAACACATATTGGTGGGATCCACACCATCACAACGAAAGAGAGAGAGAGAGAGAGAGAGAGAGAGAGAGAGAGAGAGAGAAATATACGGTGAGATAGAGAGGAGGGACCCCGCCACTATGGGCCCTCCATTGATACAACACATACATCAAAATGGGTCCCACAACAAGTGGGCCCTAAAGATCAAGATTTCAACGGTGGATCACCCACCTTTAAGCCTCCTCCTTGCTCCCTTGGCCTCAAATGCTCCTTGCCTTTGCCTTGGACGGTGGATGATGGGAGATTAATGGTGTGGATGAGAGATGAGAGGGTGTAGATGGAAGATGAGAAGGTGGACCACACTTGGGAGGGAGAGGAAAGCTTGGACGTGAGAGGCTTGAGTTGCTTGGAGATTTGAGAAATGAGAGAGAGAGAGAGAGAGAGGTGATATTGATGGGTGAGGTGTGATGGGTGATGGGTTGGGTTGAAAAATTGTAAAAGGGGTATGGTTGTTGTTGAAAATGGGAAAAAGAGGAATGGTGAGGTGGAAAGAGGGTGGACTTTTGAAAAAGGAGGGAATGGGTTATAGTACTTGAGGTATGGGATGCATTTATGATTGATTGATGGGATTAATTGTACAGTGCCATCTCATTGGAAGGGTGTCTATGAGAGGGGCGAACATTTCAATTCCACCAATTGCAATAAGAAGCTAATCGGAGCCCATTGGTACATTAAAGGATTGCGAGCGGAACTGGGAAAGACACTCAATATTACCGGAGTTGACTACTTTTCCCCAAGGGATGGATTTGGCCATGGTATCCACACATTAGCCACTGCAGCTGGTTCCTTTATAGGGAATGTAAGCTACAAAGGGCTCGGCAAAGGGACTGCTAGAGGTGGTGCACCTAAGGCTCGACTGGTAATGTACAAGGTGTGTTGGAGTATTCCTTACTCTTACCGCAATACTTCCGCTAATGTACTCAAAGCTTTCGACAATGCCATACATGATGGGGTGGATGTGTTGTCTTTGTCTCTCTGCTTAGGGATCGAGATGGGTGTGGCACTCGTTCGGGTAGAGAAAGAGAAAGAGGGATTTAGAGCTTTAGGGTTGGGGTTAACGGGTGCAGGTAGGTAGAAAGTAAAAAGTAAAAAAAAAACTTACATAGACCCGATCCAAATCGAATTGGTCCGGATTGACCATTGATCCAAACTTGATCCGATGTACGGTCGGATTTGACTGGGCCAACTCGATCCGACCCGATCCTGGCCTTTGGTTCGGATCGGATCGAATCCGTCAGATCAGTCTAGTTTTTGCCCAGCTCTACTCTATCCATCTCCAGTAAATATGACAATTTACCCTCATTTATAAGTTCGGAGGCATGTTTGCGCAAAACTTGAAAGCACTGGAAGTATGTTTTCAAACTACCATTTGAGAACGGAGCCGAGCTGTAAGGATCCAAGTATGGCAAGGCTCGAACCCGGCTGCCACGGCCAATGGTAGCAATAAGTACCCCAGGCTCCATTTGCTTTGGTGAGAGACGCGTTTATAATTATCATAACCGAGGATGTATGCTCGGGTGGCATCGGTACCACTACCATCAAGTCACGTTGGTAACGGGCATAAGTGGGGCCCACATGATGTACCCAAGATATCTTACTCGTTCGCGAATGCTTCACCTCACGGTAACAGCAGGGCTTAAAAATCAGCCACAGATAAGGTGGGCCACATCACGAGGAAAGTTGAGAGGGACACCCACCCTTGGTTTATGTTGTGGTCCACCATTAATCGAGGCCATCCACACCATCAATCTGTTGTGGATTAAGGCTCAGGACAAAAATCAGGCTGTTCTGTGAATCGCGTGGGCCCCTGTGAGAGAAGGGTGAACGTCCCCTCCCACATTGTTCCATGTGGTGTAACCCAAAAGAGTTTTGGATTGATATGATCTTCGGGATTTAAGGGCAACACCACGGGACGCATGTGATGGATGTGTTGGATGTCATGCCTACACCATGTAAGCCTCACATCTTCACGGTACCCTTCGAAGCTTACGGTGGTACCGGGACCACTCAAGCTCACCTAATATCTCTACGGACGCGTATTGCCTGCGAAGCCTTTGGCAGCAACTTCCTTTGAGGGGAAGCTAAGTGCGCTCCACCAGTGATATTTGCCAAGAAATCTACCGTTTTCATCCATTTATCATGTTAGGACATGGGTCCACAGATAAGGCAGATCCATGGCTCAAACGACAGGAAGCCGGCAGTAAAATGCCTACCGTTGAAACGTTATATGCCATCCATACCGTTGGTATGATGTTTATATGCCATCCATACCGTTCGTAAGATCATTCCTATTTAGATGAACCGAAAACATAAAAAATTAGCCTGATCTAAAACTTCTGTAGCTTCGAATGACGTTTAATCCTCACCTTTTCCGATCGTGCATTCCAGTTGAGTTTTAGATCTGCCGTTGTTTGATCCATGTCCTAACATGCTAGGCAATACGAGTGGATTTTTCACAAACATCAGGAGGGCATATCTAACTTCCCGTGGCAGGAAGTTCCTGCACTGAGGTGGGGGCCACGGTGATGTTTATGAGAAATCCACCCCGTCCATCCCTTTTTTCATATTATATTTTGGCAAGCTTCACCCATAACTCAAGAGGGCCGCACGAATGGAAACGAATATTTTTTGTTTTTTTAGTTCATCCCAATAATAATGACATTCTGAACGGTTTGGATGGCATATAACCATCTGGTGGCCCAGAGGTTTCAACGGTAGGCATTTACCTACTCACTTTTTCCTGTCGTGTGGCCCATTTGAATTTTCGGTTTTCTTCATTTTTGGGCGCATATCGTATTATGTTCTATATAAACGGATGGACGGAGTGGATTTCTCACCAACATGAAGGTGGGCGCCACATAGCTTCTGAGTGCCGGAAGTTCCTGCGACAGGGCGTCGCACGACCCGCGTCCTGAGGTGCTTGCATTGTACAATTATCCTTTTCTTTTTTTTTCGTAGGCGCTCTCCGGTGGTACGGCGAAGATGTGGACCCCGCCTGAAGTATGTTGGCCATCCAGACAATCCATCGGACGCTTATCCTTATATTAACCACAGGCTCCCAACATACTTCACGTGGGGTCCACATCTTCGCCGTACCACCGGAGAGGACCTACGACCGGAGGTCACCAACCCTTGATTTTCACAGGGCCCGGATAGTTAAAAAAATCCTGATTTTTGGTACGACCATTTAGAAAGGAAGATGAAAGTTTGGAACGGTCTAGATTCCGTATACATAATATGGTGGTCCATCTGCTAAATCAAGGGTGAGCGTTCTCTATCAACTTTCACCCCTTGGTCTGGAAGATTTTAACTACAGATCAGACTGATTTTATGCATACAAGAGAAAGATTCTCTGATTCATATGATGGACGGGTTGGATTTTGTTATTTCATTACGTGGGCCCAAATCTGGCTGGTGTACCTTTGCTTACGGTGGTAACGGTACCACTGGAGCGCGCTCCTATTTTCGGAACCCTCCCTCACGTGGGCGATCTCAATTCCCACGCCCACCGTCTGCTTCCGCCCATCCATACCAACATGAAATTCTAATACGATTCGCACGAGGATTATACAATTTCTATTTTATCATACGTACGAAAGATCAGATCCATTCATTCGTTTGGTGAGATCATAGTTAAAAATTATGTTCAAGAAAAAAAATCCTTCATCAGATTTCCCACATTAGGAATCAATAGAATTGGCGATCAGAATATAATAGACGGTTTACAATAAATTTCCAGGTATACCATCCTTATTTTTGGTGAAGAGAATTTTCAAAGTGATCCTTTCCTGATGAACGGTCCAATTTATACATGCATATGAATTCGGTACGTTTGCTGCGAATCTCTTCTTCTACCTATCCTCGCGCGAATCCCCTTTCTGGATTTGTTCCCTTGATCATGTAACCCGAGATCCGGCAATATATAGGAATTCTTTGATACTCTGACGGAGTGAGCTTTATCATACGCATGCACTCGGAAATTGTATACGTAACTACTTATAAATAAATGAACGGTATAGATCGTGTAAAATTTTGTAGATAGATCATATAGACAATATAATCTTGATCAGACAACCTGAGCCTTCGATTTAAGGACATGGTTGGTTAAATTTAGACGGTTGAATATTTTCACTTTAAAACTCCATCGTATATCCACAAATCAGCCATTTATAAAATAAATGTCCAAGGTGGAGAAAACCAGTTGGACGGCTTAGTTTAAGCTACCTCTCGTCCCACCTGTACGTTTCCGCGCGCATGGGTATGAACCATCATTCTCTTCCGGAGTATAAAAAGTTCTCTCCTCCGTAAGACATCCATCATCCAATCCACTTCCCCCACGCGTCAGCATCTGAAACGCACGCCCGAGTTCATACGGGAGCGGATTTGGTGCGTTCCTGCCTAACACAACACGGTGCGTCTCTGGACATGGGTCCCACCTTGATATATACATTGTATATCCATGCCATCCATCTATTTTTTTAAAGACTATTTTAGACTTGAAACCAAAAATGAAGCAGATCCAACTCTCAGGTGGAACACACAACAGGAAACAGTGGTTATTGAATGCCCACCATTAAAAGAATCCCAGGGCCGACCGTACTGTCCTTCTTAATGTTTATTTGCCATCCAAAGGTCTGGATGAAGGGAAGAAACAATTATCGGCTCGATCCCAAACTTTTGTGACCCACAAGAAGTTTTTAACGGTCAGTCACCACTATTACCTTTTGTCTGGTCCACCTAGACTTGGATCTGCTTATGATATAAAATAATCTGAAAAACGGATGAACGGCTTGGATATACAATAAATACATCAAGGTCAGTCCCACGGTCAGGGCCGCACCGTGTTGGGTTAGGCCGGGGCCGCACCTGATCCGCTCCTAGTTCGTACCGCTCGATTGCCACCACGTATTCGTGTATCGCATCATTTTCTGACACGTGTAACTAGAATTTACCGACTATAGCCGGTTGAGTAGGGATCGAAACACTCGCGTCCGGTCTCTCCTCTCTCCGTCTCTGCTACAATTCCCGCGACGAATAAAAAACTCGCCGAAGCTGAAGAGGAGAAAGAGAGAGAGAGAGGCTCGATTTCAAGGTCAGTATAAGAAAGACAAAAAAACAAAAATCCTCTTTTCCCTTTTTGGTATATTTTTTTTTGCGAAGTTGAGTTGCATCCATCTCAGCAAGTTGAAAAATACGATTTTTCCCTTTTTATTTCTTTCAATCTTCTTTGTTTTCTCTCCGATCGTTTATTTCTTCGAATGTCCGTCGTTTCGACAGAGAATCTGTTTCGTCTTCTGCGATTCAACCATAATGGAAGTTTCGGTGAGACTGACAGAATTAGGGTTTTCGTTTGAAATTTGATTTCTCAATCTACTACCTTATCAAGAAGTCTTAGATCTGGCGTTGGACAGCTATCTCGATTCCTGCCACCAGCCGGTGGGCCCGCCCTCCATGGCGCCGTCCCGGGCCGGCGGTGACCCGTCACAGTCTTCTTCCGCCTCTGGCATCTTCTTCCAAGGAGATGGGCAGACCTCCCAATTGAACTCGGCCAGCTCGATTTCTGGAGCCCCGCGGTCGGGCCTGGGTCCGGTTTCCGGCCACATGAACCGGGCCGTGCACAGCGCTGCCAACTCCGGGCCCAGTGTCGGTGCGAGCTCGCTGGTCACGGATGCCAATTCCGGGCTCTCTGGTGGGCCCCACCTGCAGAGAAGCGCCAGCATCAACACGGAGTCCTACCTCCGGCTGCCGGCGTCGCCCATGTCATTTTCGTCGAATAATAACATAAGCATATCAGGATCTTCGGTCGTGGATGGTTCCTCTGTAGTGCAGCAGCAGCAACAGGGCTCCCATCAAGACCAGAACTCTCATCAAATGCAGCGCCAGCAGGGGGCGGCCTCTACTGCGACATCACACCCGACTTCACAGACGGGTCAGATCTTGGGCACTGGCCCATCTGATCCGAATAATCTACTACGGATGCAGAAGAAACCCAGATTAGACATTCGACAGGAAGATATTCTGCACCAGCAGGTTATTCAGCAGCTCCTGCAAAGGCAGGACTCTCTTCAATCACAAGGGCATAATCCCCAGCTCCATGCCTTAATTCAGCAGCAGAGACTCTTGCAGCAGCGGCACCAGCAGCAGCAGATATTGCAGATGATGCCGCAGATGCAGCAGGCACACATTCAGCAGCAGCAGCAGCAGCAGCAGATATTGCAGTCTATGCCGCAATTGAAGCAACAATTGCAGCCGCACTGTGAGCAGCCAACATCCGGTATGAAGCATTCGTATTATAATGGCATATGTGCTCGTCGGCTTATGCAATACATATATCATCATCGTCAGCGCCCATCTGTGAGTGAATGGTTTTGCGCAAGTTTCTTGTTTGCATAATTCGTTTATGTTCTATTGATCCTTTGATGGATTGATTTCTTCGCTGGTTTAATGTTTTGAACTGACCCAACGAGGTTTGGGCAGCCATTACCGTGGGTTTGCTCCCTACAGGTGTGGGTTTGACTCCCCTCCTCTGCATTACCTGATACACATGGTTGTGGGTGATTTCGTGTATCTGCAGGGAATGGTCTTGCCTCAAAAGGGGTGGGGGCACCCTGTGTCTTACAAAAAAAATGTTTTAAACTGGGTCCAATTTGATAATGCGACTCATGAGGACATAACAATGTTCAATCAATCAATTTCAAACAGCACAATAAACTGTTCATTCTAAACCATTCATATGGTGAGCCCTATCGTGGTGGGGGGATGACCCAAGAATCTCCCTCATTGGATTATCCAAACTGTCTGATTGTGATCCCATTAAATGTGGACTATTGGCTGTAAATATAATCTTCAATTTGTCAGCTATCAAATAGATGGATAAGATCCTTTAGTAGAGGAGACCACTGTTTTAAATGTTGACGATATCAGCCGATATATCCCACGATATATCTTGTATCCCACCTATGCGATACGAAACACACAAGTAGTGCCGATATATCCCACCTATTCGATCTAGTGAGCATTTTCAATTTTCGATACATGTTTTTGTTGTAAATCATATTAAACTAGTATCAAATGGTTACAAATCTATGATTCATCATGTTTTTCATGAAAAATCATGGATTTGGAACTTCGATTTCAAGATTTGGGGGAGATGGGTCAAGTTGTAGAAAATTGAGAAAAATCAAAATTTCTCAATTTCTTACAAATCAATTGCGATCTTTGTATCCTAACACAAAATTAAACATGTATGTAACTTGATCTAGTGATTCTTCTTTTGCTTTTGAATGTATTGCTTGTGTTTCCAGATATGTCTTCTTACGTTTATAAACTATATGAATAAACTTTAAACATACTTGCATCAGTTTAGTTGGAAAGAACATATATTAGGACCCCATACAAAGGAAACCCCTATTATGTATACTTTTTTTGTAATGTTTTGATTTCTAAGTATGTATCGATGTCTTTTTCAACAATTCCAGAAGTTTCATTGAAAAATTCGACCAATTTCCCAATGTTCCCATGTTTCCCAACAATAGCGATACATTACGCGATACAACTGATATATCCCATGCGATAACCGATATTTATCCGTATCCCAAGGGTGTGATACTTTACACAATAACGATATTTAAAACATTGGAGGAGACTCAGGAGAGATTGGCTCATGGCCCATCTTATGATGAGGGTGAATTCTTTGGTTATCATCCGCACCGTCATCGTGTCACAAGAACAGTTCATTACCATCGTAATTGCCATTTCTTTTGATTGAGCATCACATGATACCTCGAAATGACTTATTTCTAGCTTCTTGGATTGACGAATGTTCCTTTTTGTGTCCCTGATTTTGTCACTGAATTTTTTTCCAAGTACGATTATGTTGTTATTTTCTTTTCCAGGACAACAATATTCTCTACTGGAGGAAATTCGTGGCAGAGTATTTTGCTCCCCGGGCTAAGAAAAGGTGGTGTTTGTCGTTGTATGATAATGTCGGACATCATGCCCTTGGTGTTTTTCCTCAAGCAGCTGTGGTATTTCTGACCTGCCAACATATTCTTTGTCACTAAGATATTCTATGCAGTTGTTAATACGTTTTCTTGCATGTCTTGGTGCTTTGCAATTTTGTGCAGGAGCTTATTTATTTTTGCTCAATCATCCATGCGCATGTGCATACAATTATAACTACATGCAGTTGTTAACACCATTCTCTTGTTGCATGTTTGTTGTAGGATGTGTGGCAGTGTGCTATCTGTGGTTCTAAGTCAGGGAGGGGATTTGGTTAGTAGCTTCAGTGTTTATTACTTTTGAATTCTATTACTGATATCAGTTGCATTACCTTATCATTGGCAAGTTTATATTTCAGGTCATTCATTAATTGTACCCTAATCACCTCAGGACTTGCACTGTTCTTTTCTACACTATATCTACTTGGCAGCGATCTTTGCTTTGTCTAGGTGGTAGAGTTGTTTATATTTCTTACTCAACTTCATATGTAAAATTTGGGCCTGTGGCCCACCCAAATTTGTGTAACTTTTTTTCCTTGGTATTCCAGTTACAATCGCCACTTATCGTCACTCCACATGATCTTGCCTTTCACCCCTTTTGGAAACTAGATGTGGATCGCTGAGTGTTCATAATGAATTAAGTAAGCTTGCTAAAAGTCTTTCTTTAACTTTATTTATTTTATGGATATGTACAAATGTGATAGGAAATTCCATTTAGACAACGAGTTGGAATGTATTTCCCCAGCAGGAAGAGTATCTGTTTGTTATGCGAGAAGGGTTCTTTTCTTTTATTTCCCAGGTCTGGCCAGTGCTTGGCCAGGCCATTCTTTCTCCACCAAGTGCATGTTAGAGGGGGATGGACTTCAGTGGACTCTCACGAATGTATATGGTCCCATCAGCCTATTGCAAAAAGGAGGATTTCTCGGCAGAATTAGGGGAGTTGAAGGTAAGGTGGAATTGCCCGCGGATCTCGGTTGGAGATTCTAATGCAATTCGCTTCCTGGGGTTGATGACTGAGAATGAGAAGGTTCTTAGGCACTGTTTATGATATAGAGCTTATTGCCGTTCTATGACATAAGGATTCTTCACTTGGTTGTATAAACAGTGTTAAGTCCAGCCTTATGCAAGCTCAATCACCTTCATGTTTCAGAGAGTTGGGAGGAGCACATTTTGAAATGTGTGGGGTGCTATTCTTTCCATTTTATTGGAATCAGGTGGTGTCATTAGTGGGCCATCTCTTTGCAAAATTCAGAATATGTGCCTTGGTTCTCCTGTTTTTTTCAGAAGCCTGTGGAAGGGTGGTGGTTTTGAACCTGTCTTTGGAGGGTGGGTAGTGTTTTTTTTTTTTTAAAATCTTTTTCCTTTTGGAAGGTAATAGCATTTTATTAAGAAGACCCACCATAGAAGTAGCTAAGGTGGGGAGAAGAATTACAACCTGAAGAAAGATAAAAGATTACAAGCATCAAAGATAAGGGTGGGCAGGTTCTCAATGGAGAAGTTTCAGTATATTAAATCTAAAGTCAATGTTTGGATCTAAAGCTGGTTTGGTGTGCTTGAGGAGAGTAAAGCTTTGGTGCTAGCTGTGGCCCATTGTCTATTGATCTTTGATATGAGAGGGAGAATCCCAAGTTGGAGTTCGATAATATTCGTAGGAGCATAGTGGTCAAGTACTATTAAAATCAAACTTTAGGCAAAATGATTTGAATCCCACTTTGAAGTCCTTTTTGGATGAATCGTAAAATTCTTCAATTTGGATCCTATGATTTACTATTTGATTCCCAATTTATGAATCAAATTATACATGTTATTTTCTTTTTTAAATTTAATGTGGCTTCCATTTATGTTTTTAAATTGGTGAGGGCTTTAAGAGTTTTTTAAAACAAGTTAATTGCTTTATTTTATTTCTTTGTAAGCAATTAAATGATGGATATTCTCTTCAACCTTAAATTGTGGAGCCTTTTTTTATTCCTGATTTCTTGCCTCTTAATTGGTCAAGACTCAAGACACCAAATGATCTATGACTTGTCTGGATTGTTTTTATGGAAGGTTTGTGATTGTGTTGATCATTATGTATTGTGGTAATGGTGGTTAGGATTTGATTTCCACTTAAAGACTTGTATTTAATCTTGTTTTTGTCACATAAATTAAAAATACTTTTGTCACGTATCTTGAATTCAAGTTGTGTTTTTCCAGGGTTTCATTATGTGATTTTAAACTCGAAAGTCTATTTGATTTTTTTTCCCCTAATAAAAGTTTTGGTTATTTTAATAAAATAAAATAAAATAATGAAAAGCTTATCAATAGATTTGTTTTTGAAGGTTTGTTAGGAACTTACAATGTATGATTTTGACTTTAAAACATGACGGTGTTTGTGCCTGGATTGGTAGTCAAGTTTCTTGATAATGTTACTCTTTAATTTGTAGTCAAAATTTTCAATTTATAAGTTTAGATAATGACTATATCAAAACCTTTGAAGTAACGAGATGATCATATATAGCTTGATTATTATTACAATGTGTAGTAGTAACGTGTTCTATAGTTATCTACAAATTATGATATGGAATGATAGAATAATGAAATTTTGATTGTATCTTATTTTTGAAGTTTTTTTTTTTTTTTTAAATGAAAATTTTATGAGGTTTTGCATCAAAGATAACAAAAGTATAATTTTAATTGTATCGTATTTTTTAAGATTTTATTATTTGCGATTTACGATCTATGATTTCAATCCTCTAGCAATTTTACGATCTGATTCGACTTTCAAAACATAGAAGTGAAGAAATATTGAGGTGTTAAAAATATGCAGCAAGATGGATTAAAGAGGGAGATGAAACACCTCTTCTCCAGGTTGCCAACATGGGAAGAAGATAAATTCTATTACCAACCTATGGGTAGGTGAAGGCTTTTTTGAAGAAGAGAGGGAAATGAAGTGGGAAGGAACTCCCAATATTGCCATCCCTTTGCAAAGGAAATGACAGGCTGCAAGGAATCCATTGAGGCTGCAAAAGACAGGATGTTGAGCGTAGCCACAATATCCATTAGTCTGCAGAATTTTCCGCAACCCATTCCAACAACTATGAAGAACAGACTTATAGCTTAGCCACTATATATATGTATGTATATTGAAAGGCACTATTAATCTCTTTACCTGGAGGGAAGTTTCAGAAGGCTACACTGGATGGTTTAGCCTTTGACACGATCTATGATCTCTGAAGATAAAGCAATGTGGTTACAGAGGCCGTTTGAGGCATGAGAAGTCAAGAAGGTCATGTTTGACATGGAAAGTGATAAAGTTGTGGGACCACACAAATTTTCAATTGCATTTTGTTAAGCAAAAATGTTTGGAGGTGATTAAATATGATCCTTCGTTGGTGTCCAAGGAATTTTCGAAGGGATCACATTCACAAATGTGTCTATTACGATTTCATTATCCTCGTAACTAAAAAGGAGGGTGCCTCAGAAATTGTAGATTTTCGTCAGATATGTCTAGTTGGAAGTTTATTGAAGATAATGGTTGGAACACCAACGAACAAAATGAAAGAAGTCATTACATTATTTCTCCTTGTGAAGGGGTCTTCATAGTGGAAAGATTCTCAAATGCATTCTCGTTCCTAATGAATGCATTGACTTGGGTTGAGAACTGTGACGATCAGGGGTTTATATGCAACTTTGATATGGAAGAGCATGTGATGGTGTGTGGATTGGTCTTTCCTTATGCACTTGCTTGTTTGTTTCACCAATTACCACAATAATGTAAAAGAAATGTATAATGATTACAAATTACTTGTCTCCTAACAACATCTGCATTTGACCTTTGACTCTCGTGTTTGGTTTATCAGCGGTAAAATCATAATGATGGCATTTGTACATTAATGTTAAATCATCACCAAAATACACTGATGTCACTGTTTGGATTCGAAATTTTTATAGTAATGCCATGAAAATGTGTAATGATTACAAATTCCTTGACCTTTATCCTAAATAAATATGCATTTGATCGACGATTCCTATATTTGGTTTAGCAGTGGTAAAATTGTAATGATGACACTTTTCCATTCAGTTACCAGGGTAATTAGCAATACAAACGGGCCCTAAGAGAATATGTTTTGGTAAATGGAGGTGGATGGAGCTTGCATTTAGTCGGCTCATTTCTCAATTATGGCCAATGGTTCCCTAGAAGATATTCAAAAGTTCTAGAGTCCTCCATTGAGAACCCCTCTTGCACATTTTGTTCTTTATTGTGGTAAGTAAGATTATCATTTGAGCAGTTAATCAAGTTATCCCTTTTTTTTTGGCACCTCTCTCCCCAATCTATAGTGCGCGGACGAGCCAATTTTGTTCTTGCTTAGGTGGTTTTCATTAAAGTGATCTTAAGGTGTTTTGAACTCGCATCTGGTATGTTGAATAGTTTCAGCAAAGTTCTATCTAGGGGGCGGCCCCGGCGAGCGTTGATCAAGGTGCAATTGCATTCCTCTTGGTTGGGGTGTAGAGCGACTTTGTTGTCCATGAATTACCTTCGTCTCCCCCTAGGCGCTCCTAAGCTCCTTTGGGCATGGGATCAGGTGGTCAAGAAGTTTCAAAAGAAGACATTGTGGAAGAGACTTTCTTCATTTAGGGGCTGAATGTACTCTCTTCAAGTCCACCTAATCCAATCTCCTGTCAATCTACCTCTTTTTCTCTAAAATCTAGACTAGACTGCCTAAAAAGCTAGAGAAAAAAAAATCAAAGCAACTTCTAATGGGAGGGTTCAATAGTTGAAAGATGAAGGCAGGCTAGGGGTTGGAAGGATTGGAGAGAGAAATTGGACCTTACCAACCAAGTGGTGGAGGTTCAGGATTGAGCAAAAGGTCATGTGGAGGAGAGCCATTGCTTCCAAATACGATGAAGAGGTTTGAAGCTGACCTCTAGATGTGGTGATGAGAGGGAATAGATCACTTGGAAAGCCATTCAAAGTTTGGGGACTAATCAAAATGTGGCTAGAATCTTTTCAAAAGAAGCGAGGTTTAAAGTAGGAAATAGTGAAAGATAATAGTTTTAGGAATTTCTAATGTTCAACAGCTCTCCTCTTGCCACAAAATTCCCACAATCTATTCTCTTTCCAGACAAAACTGTCTTATTAATGATGTTTACAAAATAGTCAATGATAAAATGGTATAGCCCTTCCATTTTCAGAGGAACTTGTGGGATTTGAAGTTCCAAAGGTGGTAATATCCTAAATCTCCTTTCTCCCGTTGACACCGATGAAAGTGTGGGTGGTCCTTGTTTCAAAGGTTAGTTCTCCTCCAAGTTTTTTTGAAGGCAATGTGTGCTTTGGAGGCTGGAGTTTTCCATGCTGCCATGGGCCGAAGTGGGGGGTGGGTGTTCATTTAATAATCTCTAGAAAAGCAATTAGTCTCTTGCTCATTGTGTGATATGTCAAGGAAGCCAAACCAGTTGGTTATATCTTTATATATTGCAGTACTACATCGACAAGTTGGTGTGATGTTTTGGGCCTCTTTGAGATTATTTTTTTGCTAGGATCAATTGGGACCTAATGAGTGGGTGGAGAGGTGATCTATTTAAACCAAGTGGCAACATTCTCTGGTGGATGCTCCCTCTTCCGATAACTTGGGTATCTAGAGAGAAGTCACACAAGAATATGTGAAGATCCCCGTTTAGTAATGAGGTTACCTTGGCAAGAATCATTAAGGTAGTTGACCGGTTGACAGCAGTTCTATACTTCTCTTGGGTTCCTTTACCCACCGTCTCCTTCACGATTGGAAGGGGGTCTTGAGGATTATAGAGGTAGCTAGTTATCAAGTGCATTTGGTCTCCTCCACCCTTAGGTTGGTGGAAGTTGAACCATTGTTGGTAGCTCAATTGATGACCTGAGTCCTTAAGAGTATTGAGGGAGTTCTTGGAGAAGAAATGGTTCCATTTCATTATCATTCTCAGGCCCGACCGGGGTAAGGTCTTCTAATATGTTGGTGCTTTTAGCCATTAAAATTGGTGTGGGAATCTTTATGAGCTCGGTGGGTGGGTGTCTCATTGTGGAAGGGTGATGGTCCTGATGGATTTTATTATGAAACACAGTGGAATTTGATGGTTTTTATTATTTTAAGATCCAAACAGTATCCCCATTTAGGTTAGCCCAGGTTTCTCAAAAATAGAAAAGTCTATTTTAAAATACCTGTAGAAGAAGATCGTTGATCGTTGCCATTGTCGATCTCCCAACATGGGGAGTCTCATCTAGATCTACTTTAGAAAAGGAGAATAGGGAACTTTTGTCAAAAATCCTGGTAAGGACTGGATTTGACCTGAGCCATCCGCAAAAAGGGATTATCACACACAGTGGTTGATGCCCAATTCCATGGATGCTCTTTCTAGTGTGGCACGCGGGAGGTTCCTACTCCAAGTCCAAAGCTATGTGGAGCTTGGCGCTGCTTGCAGCTTTTTGGTCCATTTAGGAGGAGAGAAATAATTGTTGCCTTAGAAATTGTAGCTCTTCGTTGGGCCAGATTGTTGCAAAAGTGTTTTTGTTGGTTAGGGAGTGGGAGCCTTGAGCCTGTTGGGTTTTTGGCTTTTGTGCCCTTCTAATAAAATCCTTCATCTTAAAAAAAAGGATCCCACACACAAGTGTGTGGATGTGGGAAGGTGTGGGCATGGCCCACCTACACCGAATCTCCGCACACTCACCCTGGCTCAAGTGGAAATGCCTAAGGGGGTTGGACATCCAAGCTCTCTGAGTGCTTCTTGCGCTCCCCTCCCTTGGAAATATGATGTTATGATTGGTCTAGGGTTTCAGGGGATGTACACTATATGGTGCTCTACCACCTTACAAACATCTGTGTATCCTATTGTGAAAGATGTCTATTTATCTTCCTAATCTATGTTTCCCAATTGTCCAATTCTCTCCACTAACTGTGGTCACCATCCTTGGGTAATTTCCATGCCATGCAAGGTATTGATCAAATCAGATCTTAGCCATTGGATGTCCATCAAGCATGATTTTAAAACAAATCAATAGTTAAAAACAAAAGGTAACGGTTGAAAACCCATGGTTAACCAATTGGAAATTTCAGAGGTGTTGGTCGACCTTTTAAACAATTGATGGGCAGTTCAACCGTTAAGATCAAGCCAGAGATATTCATGTCCTGGATGGACCAAGTGGATCCCATGTTGGATCATGTGTACTTCGAGGACCTTGATGAAGACACTAGCTACAACCACCTTCAGTTGCAATACAGTTGCCTTGTAAGGAGAGCTAAAGCCTCCATCTACACATCCTCAATCATGGGGATTTTGACAAAGCTAGTACAACCACATGCCTGCTCAAGTTTGGGCATGATGGGTGTCCCAGCCTTAATACTTGCAAGCGATCCTTACCAATGCAAGTGACCAAAGGCCTTGTACAAGGAACCATCCTGGCAAGCTCACACACTCACATGGGGTAATTAAGTAGGCAAACCAACATCGAGGCGGCCCTGATGGGTGGAGGCTGTCCATCTTGACACCAAGTCAGACTCCTTACATGAGATGACTAGGACAATGAGATCCATGGAACACAACTCTCCCTTGTCTCTCAAGCTGTTGTGTCAAATCTTAGGTGCCCAAGAGCATTAGAGGTATTCCTCTTAAACCCACATAAAAAATCTTCCATAATAATTAGCTCAGTAAATGCATCATACCACAAATAAGGTCTAATAACATTGTTTGTTTTTAAGGGCACAACCCCAACAAAGGGGAGTCTAGAAATGCTATTGCTTGGGCATCATGAAAATACCATCCTGGTGGAAGCTGGATCTCATTTTGAATTATATGAATGCATGTTCATGGAATATGGTGATTATATATAATCAGATTTGTAGAGAACACATTGTATGCATAGTTCTTGTTATCATCTCTCGGTATAAGGGACTCTTTTTCCATTACCTTGATGGATCCAATATGTGTTTCCCTTTGGGTTTTGCAATAAATTTGTTGTTATCAATAAAAAAAAGTTACGAAAAATAGAAAATAAATGGAATTGCTTTGAAATGAATTGTGAAGTCATTCAATAGAGGAAAAGACTGAGAAGTTGCAAAGCTGGTCTGACTGCTAGCATTAGCAAAAGGAATATCATCTTACATGCCAAAGTGCCAAGACCCAAAGCAACGTGAACATTACCCTATCTTCACTGAGGTTGATAATGAGCCTAGGTACAGCATTGCTATGAAACATGGAGGGGGGCGAATCAATCTAAAAAAGTTGGCACGTGTATGAGATCAGTGCATTGTATTGGAAAATGTGCAGCCTGGGTAAATTCAAGTTCTCCTTTGGTGCTCTATACATATTTGCCACAAAAAAATCACATTATAAAGTCTCTGGAGATTAGGGATCAAGGAATTATAAGCACATGATCTTGAACAAGCAGTGGTTGGCTAATTCTACTCTCTTTCACTTAAATTCTTTCTGATTGAGTACCTCTAAATGTGCACTCTTCTATTTACAATAATTACTCGTGGGAAATATGAAAATGTAAAACATCAAGCAATTGGTTAAGGCAGGAGGATTGTGTTGTTTATTTGTTTCCTTTGAAATGTAAGGTGCCTAGCAATGGTATGGTGTGATTTTTGCTTGGTCTTAGGAATTGCAATGAAATAAAAGGATGTTTGTGCATACATACGCGCTGCCAGAATTGTGCTTTGCTTCTCTGTCAGATGCTTCTAGTGCTGTATTATCTCATCTGATATATTCTAAACACATGTCATTATCTTTTTCTTTCACTTATTCCTTTGCCGTCATTAGGTATTATTGTTGCATTCACATGGTTGCTTCTTATTAGTTTCAATTTGCTGATTTATCTGACCCAAAATTTCTGGGAGAAGGGCAAAGATGGTTGTGATGTTTAGCTTTTTGTCAAAACTTGGGTTACCATTACTCTACAAACATCAATAGTGGTATAGTTGTTACAGATTTCTATTTATGGACATCTTATTCCAATGTGTGTGACTGATCGGATAAAGTTCACCATTCGTCAAAAAAAAGAAGAAGAAGAAAAATGTGTGCCACTGATTGAATTCTAATTTTCTCTTTTCTTATGGGCAGAGACTACTTTTGAAGTCCTACCCAGGCTAAGTAAAATTAAATTTGATAGTGGGGTTATCGATGAGCTTTTGTTTGTCGACATGCCCAATGAACGGAGGTTACCATCAGGATTGATGTTTTTGGAGTATCAAAAAGCTATTCAGGAGAGCATTTATGAACAGCTTCGTGTTGTTCGTGAAGGTCAACTTCGGATCATATTCACCCCTGACTTGAAGGTATATAATTTTAGAGGGCTTATATGCTGGATGATCTGGCGTAGAGAATTTGATGGGTGCTTGTGGATCTCATACTTTCATTTTGTAGGTTTGTTGCATGACTTTGATGATTATTTTTTTGTTTCTTAATCTTTCCTTTTTCTTCTTTTCCTACGCAGATATTGTCTTGGGAATTTTGTGCAAGACGCCATGAAGAACTTTTGCCTCGTAGATTGGTTGCACCTCAGGTATTATATCTAGTTGCTTGTTTTGTTATAAAAGGAAGTTACAATAAAATTTGTTGCAACCTACATCAGTTACATTTGTCATTCTAGAGAGTCAATAGTGTTTGGGTCGGGTTGTCATAATCTCTTGAACCTTTTATAATCGTAAAATCTTCAATCTGTAGTGTTTCCCTCAATTTTTAATCTCCCATTCGTTTTCCTGCTGCATAACATTCTACCATGACTTTGTAAAGTATTATGGTGCAACAAATGTGTTCCCATTTCAGCATCTTCCATAATATTAGCCCCCAAATGGACAAGAGTAGGCAGAAGATAGACTGAATGGTTGAAATTAAACCAAAATAGAATATACAAGAGAGACAATTTAAGACAGAATTCCTCTTTACTGCTAAACTTTTTAGATCAATAATAATCTACCCATTCTTCCATTGTTACATATGTTTAGAGAAAAAAGAAACCCAAAAAAAAAAAAAAAGTGGCCAAGAGGCCCAATCCCTTTGGATGCTTACCTTCATGAATCATAACCCATCCAAATTCGAATAAGCCTATGATTGCCTCACACAATATTTCACTGATTAATAGAAACCCTATTATATCATAACACATGGACCACTTCAAAACAAGTAATCAATCTTCTAGTTCATAGGTACCTGAAACCTTAGTTTCAGACCTTCTACATAGGTGCTGCTTCTGTGTTTCATACATGCTATTGCTACTGCTTCATTCTGCTGCTCCTACTTCCTAGGGATTTATATATTAGCTAACATTTTGTAACAAATGCTTCCTGGCTCGCATGCTCGAACCGGATGTAGCTTCTCCACATGCTTTGTGCAACTAAAGCCTAAGGTGCTAAAAAAAGGAACGTGTGGACCAAGGCAATTTTTTGACTGGACTTTTAACCTTCTAAAATACGAGTTGTAAACCCCAAATGTAATCAATTGAACATGTTGATTACATTTTTTTCAATGAAAAGTTAAATTGGTAACGGCGACATTTTCAGACATATATATAATTATTGGGGTAACCTGCATATGAAGGAAGCTAATTGCAATAAAATCCAAGTAGGGGAAGCCTAAACTATTTACAGATGGTCCAAAAAATTATGTGGCTAGGTTGTATTGGCCAAAGTTAAAAAACAAACAAAACAAAACAAAAAAAAAAAAAAACAACAAAACAACAAAAAACAAAAAATAGAACAAAGAAGCCATAATACTTCCGGTGAAAGATGTTCAATCGACCTTCTCTACGAGAAGCTTCTCCTCCTTCAAAGTTAGAAATGTTGTAGAAGCGAAATAGCTGGATGAAGGGGCTTTTTATCTCTTTCCAATGCGTGGGTACAAAATGAGCATGGTTCGTCGACCATCGATGTCCTCTCATATCTCCGGAGAGATTTTGAAGCAGGAGGTAGAAATGCAGTGGATTTGGGTGAATGGCGGTGAATTTCGATCGTTAATACGACGTCATTCCCAACGATTGGAAATACAATGGCAAATCGGATATCCAATCGAAGGATTTTATCGGGTGGTGTGCGTTTTGCACCACTTTATGGTGGTATTTGCGGTGTGAGGTGTTGGTGTAGATGGGACCATAAGAATCATACCACTTAATGCCTAAAGTTTACTCTCTTTCCTATAAGTTTAATGTGAGGTGTTGGTGTAGATGGGACCATAAGAATCATACCACTTAATGCCTAAAGTTTACTCTCTTTCCTATAAGTTTAATGTGAGGTGTTGGTGTAGATGGGACCATAACAATCACACTTCCTAGTGCCTCGTTGCACAACATTTAGGGCCTGTTTGTTTTCACAAATACCACCATAAAGTGGTGTAAAACGCACACCACCTGATAAAATCCTTCGATATGAATGTACCGTAAATATGTTCTCTACATGTATTGGATAGCAGTGGTTACTGACCATTGTAACCATTTTCCAGGCCACAACTTTTGGATCAGGCTGATATTTGTTTGGCCATTCATCCAAGTCTTTGTGAACCTTGAGAGGGTTGGATGGCAATAACATTTCGATGGCCCGAGGATGTTTATAATAGTGGGGTTTCAATGATCACAGTTTCCTGTGGTGTGGTGCCCCAAATAGGGTGGCATGCATCATGATCAGGATCATTCCATAAAAAAGAGTTGTCCAAACGGACCAATGGTGTGGATGTAATATGCACGTCGTCACGGTGGACCTCAGAGGGATGCAACCACGTTGGCAATAAATCAGACCTGTTCTTTACATTGGAACAGGCCATCAACAGTGCATGGACATGTTAGAGGTGCATCGTCCACGTTCGTATACATGCGCCCCTTTATACAACGAAAACCTACCTTGTTGTATTGGTCTTAATGAGATATACAATCATTGCATTGTGGTCTGGGATGGTGATTCCGGCTTATCTTGTGTTCTTGAACCCGTATTGTAATGTACTTCCCTTTACAGGAGGGGACTCCCTCCGAATTCGGTGGTATACATAATCATGACAGGAATACAACACTTTATGGTGGTATTTGCGGAAACAAACAGGCCCTAAGACTATTATAAACCTATTGCTCACCTCATCTTGTTCCTTCAGCCATGTGAGATTATATGGTGATGGGTGTGGGTCCATCGGTAGGTAGCTTCAAAACATGTGCGTGTGGACATAAGTAACTGCATGCAACCACACCAACGCCATGCACGCGCCCACCATGGTGTACCGTACAGGCCGTTACGTAAAGGTAATGATGGCAACCGTTGCATGTTTCATGGTCATAATGGTTGTAACAACTGTTATGGAAAAAAAAATGTCTTCTAACCGCCATCAGCAGCCCATTATGCTCCCTGTAAAGGCCGTAACAACCTGGTGTCTGTTATGGGGAAAATATAGGTTTTTGGGATTTTTTTTTTGGGTTTTTCCCTTTCAATAACAAAAGAGACCGTAACAGCCATTGCGACCCGTATTGTAAAAGGTAACGGTGCTGGCCATTATGGCCACCGTTACTGTTAAGGATTACCATGGCACCTACCTTCTCCAATGCAGGCACCCATGCACGAGCACGCTCACCGGCCTGCACCCATGCATGCGCCCAAGTGCAAGCACGCACACTCACCCGGATGCATCGCAAGTCGCAACTGCTATTGATGCTCACTAAACGGGGAGTGTGCATTGATCATCTCACCATAAGCGTCTGTCCTAACGTAGAAACCTCCTTGCCTTCAAATACTCCAAGCATTTCACCTAAAATCAACAAAATTCTGTCGATTCCCATCTGAGAGCTATTCAATTGGGTGATCTTTGAACCCCAAAAATTGTGAATTTTTTATTGAGCAGGTGTTTGATTATGATATGCTTTTCCTGCCATGAAATTTAACCTTTATGTTACCTCAAAATTTTTTTACATCTCTCTCTCTCTCTCTCTCTCTCTCTCTCTCTCTATATATATATATATATATATATATAAAATGTATGTGCATGTATAGAGATGCTCCAATGCTCCCAAAGTACAATTAAGTTATAGTGCTCCTAGTTGGATTGGACACTTACAGTCCAATCCGTTGATCAGGACTGTTCATATGTGCAACGCACATTTCATGGGTTACCATGCAAACATCAGACCAATCTAACAAAGTAACCATTTCATCAATGCCCTTTAATATGCACGGTCAAGATTGTTTACACAGAAACAGGTCGAATCAACAATTTGATCCATCGATTTTTTGGGGTCCACGTCTTCGAAAAAAGATGGCTGCAAGAATAGGTCAGATAAGATAAAGGAAGAATCTAATAATCTGATCAGTTTGATTTTTTGCGGGCAGTCAGTAAAATGTGTTTTGAACTTAATAGACCATTCAGATCGATCAATTTGACCGTCTAAGTGAATGGTTGAAACTAGGAGCACTATATCTTATTAGTACTTTGTGAGAGCACTGTAGCACTCTTCTCTCTCCAAACACACATTCCTGTTATTCTCTTCAGAAGCTCTGGATGCAACTATCCTGTAACTGAAAAACATTTTATCCTTTCACAGGTGAATCAATTGGTGCAGGTTGCACAGAAATACCAAAGTGCTGTTTCTGAAAGTGGATCCGCTGGAGTTTCTCCTCAGGATTTACAAACAAATTGCAACATGTGAGTATATCCAAGAGTATACCCAATGTCACACACACACACACACACACACACACACACACACACACATATCACTTAGACCAATATGGATTCCTGAATTTATTTGGTTGAAGATAATGGAATTTCTGAGTTTAGCATCATAATTATGTTTTCTATACTTGCTTTGGATTCCTAACGTCGTAAGAAGTTATCTCACAATTTGCAATAATGTGATTGCACCAATTATGGTGACTCAGCAAAGTCAGCATCTATGAAGAGTGTAGAGAGCAAATGTTGTTCTTTTCATCTGATCCAATTTGAATTTCCAGAGTGCTGGTTAGAGTTTCATCACTGCAGTCTTGTGTGTTACTGATTTAGAATTGATGGGCATTCTCGCAAGTAGGTTTTGCCTTGCTTTCCTTGTGGCTTTTATGAAGTTGTAGATTTGAATTCAGGCATTGGTAGATTATTTCCCTGTTTGCAGTTGCACATCGAAATTAAAAGTAGATAATCTTCCTGAGAATAGTTTGTGCTGACCATCTAATTCTCAGTTCTCCTGTTACCTGCACTTGTGGATGTAATGAATGCTTCAGAGAAATTCAGTAAGGGATTAAATGGTAGTTACAAAACATGTCTTGTACGATGATATTAACCCATGCTTGATGCTCTTCAAAAAAAAAATAAAAAAATAAATTGATGAAAATAGCACTGTTCTTGTCATCTGATTTAGTCAGTGAATCTTAGCTTAGTTTAACTATGGAACTGGTTGATGCTTGTTATTGCCACAATTTGTTTATGCTGCCATTATCAATTGTTCAAATATATAATTGGCGGAATAGTAAAATACCATGTACCATTTCTGTTCATATCGTAGTTATATTAAAACTGTGTTTAACAGTAATCTATCATACCTGTATCATGTGAAAAATTTCTGATAATTATAGTGTTTCAAAACATGTTCATATTTGTTTCTGAAAAGTTCATGCTGAGTTCCCAGTTCTGCGTTTCTGCAAGCTAACTCCATTCAACTATTGCCTGAGGCATGAGTTATCTTCTGGGCCTCCCTCAGTTATTAAAATGTGTGGCTCATGCATTCTGCAGAGTTCCCTCTTGTTCAGTTCTGAAGGCCTTCTTTGCTTCACTTATTCCGTGTTTTTAGTTTGCCATTATTAATTTATTTTTAGTAGTGTTATCCTTCTTTTTTTTTATTTTTTATTTTTTATTTATTAGTGTTGAATGCTGATCTTCTTTTGGGTCGAATTATGTTACATTCAGTGGATAGAGTTTGATTTGTGTGACATGTGGATGATCCTTGTTGTTTTCTTTAGGTTTGTAACAGCTGGTCGTCAACTGGCAAGGAATTTGGATTTACAATCCTTGAATGACTTGGGATTTTCCAAAAGATATGTCCGGTGCTTGCAGGTACATCATTGCACTTTCTATTTAATTGCTTCCTTTAACATTTGAAACTGAATTCTCTTCTATATCATCTTCTTATTGTTTCCTTGCACATTTATCATTGATCTGAACTTTTTAACAGATATCTGAGGTTGTTAGTAGCATGAAAGACTTGATAGATTTCAGCCGGGAGCACAACATCGGACCCATTGGTAATGCCCTTAAATTTTCTGTTTTCTGTTTTCTGTTTTGAGGGTGTTTTTTTCTTTTTGTTTTGTTTTGTTTTGTGCATGTGTGTGTGTGTGTGTGTGTGTGTGTGTGTGTGTGTCAGAAAAATCTGTTTAGGTGGATTAGTAAATAGAAAACCTTCTTCTTGCCACCACCATAAGACCAGGCCTGCAACCCAACAATCTGGACCATTCATCAGGTGTTACCAGTTGTTTCGAGAAATCAATTGTATTATAAAGAATAAAGTTTACCAATCATTAGTTCTATGTAGTGCTTATTGTTTATTCTATCAATGCTTAAATCAAGCAACTTGGGGTTCGTATGTTGCGATCCCAGTTCAACTGCATTCTCTGTTTGATCTAATGCAAAATTTTCAAAGTGCCTCTTAAATTTAAAAAAGCTGCGACATTTCAGACAACACTCATCCCATGTATTAATGCTGTGGCTGTTACCATTTGCAGAGTGTCTGAAGAACTATCCTCGACAGGCTGCTGCTGCAGCAAAGCTTCCACCACCGAAAATGCAGGACATGGAGCAACTGGTGAATTTTCAAGGCCTGCCAACTGATCAAAACACCCTGAATAAATTAATGACAGCACATCCTGGTCTAAGCAACCATATGAGCAATAACCACATGGGCATCAGAGCACCAAATAATTCAGCACAGCCAGCAATGGGCAATTACCAGAATTTGCTCAGACAAAATTCTGGGAACTCAAACCTTAATTCTTTTCAACAGGATGCATCGTCCCCCATGAATGGTTCAAACCAGGCACAGCCTCTGCCATTCCAAGGGCCTGTTTCTTCCATTCCTGGATCTATGCAGATTGCATCTGTTAATGGCATATTGAGCCCGCATCAGCAGCAGCACTCGCTCCAACCAAATCAACAGTCCCCTCATGGAAATCAACATTTACAACAGCATGCGATTCAACAACTGCTGCAGGAGATGATGAGTACTAACGGAGTGGTACAGCAGCCTCTCAGCGGACAGAATGCAAATGTGAATGCGGGTGAGGACATGCCTGTGAGGGCAGGTGCAGGTATGGTAGGATTCGGAAACAACAATGCCGACATGCCAAATAATGCTACAGGTATGATCCCAATCAGGACAAATAGCTTGAAGACTTCTTCAAACAACTTCACTGCAGTTAGTGGCAGTGCTTTTAAATTAAAGCCTGACGTCCCGCATAACCTTCAACTGGCGGACCTGGTCCAGGATATTCAGCATGAATTTGCAGAAAATGGGGTGTTCAGCAGTGAAGCCGGTGATGCGGGTTATGATTGGAAGTCATGATGTTGTTAGTGGTTGCTGACCATTCATGTTCGTTCTTGTGTTGTGCCGTGTGAACATGGTATTTGTACATAAGCTTTGAAAGTTTGTGGATGTGGTTGCCTTTATTATGTTAGTACTCAATATATTGGGGTTGGCAGTTTTGAGGTTTGCCATTTCTAACTGTATTTTACTACACAGTTGAACAGTTTCAGCAATATTTATTTCGGTCTCATCATCTGTGGCTGCAACGACCTTTGTGTGCTCTTCCTTGTTCTGATATTGATCTGTGCAGATGGGTTACTGGTTGGTCCCAATGGCAGGCATTGCAAGTGCAGGGTAATCACATGTCAGATCTTGTTTTTTCGGTTTACACAGGCACCCACTACACACCCATGCAAGCCGTAGTGGGATTTCACCACCTATGGGTTTCGAACCCAACACCTCGTGTTGAAACTCCTCAGAGTCTACCACTCGGGCAAGGACTGGAACCCATACATGTCAGATCCGGAGTGCTCATCAGGACCCCACCATGGATGTGACCTTTGTTCTAATAGTCAGGCTGGTTCTACAATCATAACCAATGGATGGATTTTAACATTGTGGACTGTTCTTGTGTTCTTCCTCTATGGAGGGATTGTGATCAACTGACCACCCGGTTATGTGGGCCTGGTCACATCTAGTAGAGCTTTCATGACAAGAGAAGGCTGGATCTTGAATGTGGCAGATGTCAGCTTCGTAAGCTTGTACATGCATGAGATCAACATTGTGTTTTCTTACTATCGTAACTGGCAGATTGTGATATCCTCAGCACATCAGCAACTTTGAATAATCTTGAGCGTAAGCAAGCAATCCAATTACTCCTGTAGATTGGAACTATGCTCTTGAGATGGCTCTGGTGCCATGAGTTGGCAGTGCTGGGAAATCCATCAAGTGCAATATACAGAAGCACCAGCGGTAACATTATGTGTATGGGTTCTAAAGTGTCCATTTCCGTACACATTGCCCATCTCACACATGACTCACCTACTAAGCAGGCCAGCGGAGCATGGTAAAGTAAAGAGACGAGGAGTAAAGCATTCGGGGTACCTAAGGCACTTCAACAATAGCCTGCCACTTCAGGCATCACACCTGAGTTCGGTAACTGGGACTGGGTATACTTGTCCACAATACCATATTGTAGGCAAGTGCAAGTTCATCATTCTAGAGGGTTTAATCACCACATATGTTCTATACATATAAGAAACATTAATATCATTTTAATATCATGCCATAAATACATGTTTCATCTACTACACTATTATTAAGGTCCATGGTCAATCTTTATTACAATGAACATTCAAATATTTCAAAGAAAAGCTAATATGAAATCCATGCTTCATATCTTTAATACGAACATATAATTCATCAACAAAATAATAGAGTAAGCTAATAGCTCATCAACAAAATAATAGAGTAAGCTCAGTGAGTAAGCCTTTATTAACCTTTTTCAAAAATCAAAAGATAAAACCTCAATAAAGGAATTTAAAAGAATTTATGAGAACGTAAGAATTAATATATTCAATGCAGGAATGCATGCTAATATGCATAGAAGATTCGTCATAATAATTGGTATGGTTGTTTTTATCGAACACTAGGGTCACTTTATTACAGCTAGCCTCAACTCTCTTAACATCTTATTTAAATTTGCTCACCCACCTAGCCTCGATCAATGGAGCGACCCATTTATAGATCAGCTGGTCAGATTACTTCTCCACCCAGCATGCGTAAGTGATATGTTGTACTATTCATCGTGCTCACCCAACTGGCTCTCCTTAAGGAAGGTCTAAATATCACCATTTTTTAATTTAAGAACTTTCAAACCTAATGTCTAAACTACCTAATTTCTTTATGCTTTAGGGACTTTGAACTTAGGGGTCTTAATCACTCCACCTATTTTTCGGTATCCCAATTCGAATTTGAAGTTTATAATATATGCAACGTGACTTCAAAAAATCTTCTCCTCCATTAATTCTATGATCGATTTAAAAAATATCTAATTAAAATTCTTCAAAACTTACTCACAAATCCCATGCCATGCTCTCAAAAGCTTTCATGGGTTCATGTGGATGCAAGAATAAGGATAAAATGCGCTAATTTACTTGTCTAAGACTTGAGAAATAAGAACAAAATTATGAATGAATTTACATCACAAACACATATAGATAATGATCAACATAGTACACTATTTGTATATAGGATGAAGGGACGTGCACACATCAACAAAGGGCCAGGGTTTTGGGATCCTTTAGTGTCCATAAAATAGTCCACAATTGGATAGAGTTTAGGGTTGATCTTAAGATCTAATTTTATACGATGTTAGTGATCAATCATGGTCCACTTGAAGGTATGTTTATAGACTTTATTCTTCAGTCTAATTTCAGATTTATTTTGTAGCCACCAAGACTCTAAAACTTCAAACACTTATAAAAATTTGCATTCACAACCTAGTTGGTACATTGCGGTTGAAAAGCATACAAGAAGGGATTTATAAGTCCATGGAATGCCAAACAAATAGATAGATTTAGGCCTCCACAACGCATATGGGCCCCGCATGCTGCTCTATTTTTGTGTAGATTAGGTCCCACATGTTGATTAGGTAAAGGGACCAGATTGGGCCATTAGCAGGTCAGATTTGGTTTTGGAATAGGTGCATGGGCCCACCACATGGCCCAACACGTTGATCAAATCAAGGCCCCATTTGGGCGACAGGTCTAACTTAGGACAGTCTGTGTGTGTCCAAACCAGGTTCAAAAGTGGTCCGAATTTAAGGTATAAAATAAAGTCCAGATTGGATTAACTGACATATCATAGTAATGATTGGCGCCCCACACGCTGTACTAATTGTGGGCCCCACACGCTGTCCTTTTTTTATTATTGATTTTGGGCCCCTAAAGACGGACGGTTTGGGTGCTTGTTGGGACCCACTTACTGGGCTGATTTGTGGGCTAAATTGGCTCCTCTCTTTGGACAGTTAGTGGTTCAAGTTGGTCCCCACACGCTGGACTTTTTAATGGTCCAGATGGCTCCAAATGTTGGACCATTTAAGAGTCCAGATTGGGTCCACATGCTGTACCATTTAAGGGTCCAGATTGGGTGCTCCTTGGGCGTCAGTTTGAAGGTCCCAAATTGACGATTTTATACATCCAAACATTGAAACTGGATAAATTTGAAGGTCATTCCGCTATCCAATTTGGGTGATAATTTTCAAATTACAAAGTGAACAGCTGCTGGACGTCCATGAGTGGCCAATTCTGACAATTTTGCAATAGTTGATTTAATGGCTTAAAGTGGGCCAGTTCAATGCCTCAACAAAGGGTTCATTTTAGATAGTTTTGAAACATTCAAGCTGTGTCCCAATCGGATTGTTCAACTTGACAGATTCAAGCACTTATATATTCCCATATATATATAAAACCACAATCCGAATGGGCTGTTTTGGGCAAGATGTTACATTCATCTGATGGAAAGGAGCAACGTGCATCAGAGTAAATTTGGAAGCATTTTTTAAAACAGGATCTGCGTGTTCACCATTAAGCAAGAGCTCCCTTGTTGAAAATATTATGTAAAAATCATGGAGCACTTTCCACATTCTGTGTTAACAAATATCCTTAGTGCTAAGGGTGTCAACAGGCCACGCTTGGGATAGGCATCAGCCCGAATTTTGAACTGTTTAATGACAAACCGGTCCTATTCAAAATTTCGAATTTTCAGGCCTCGGCTCAGCCCATTGATACCCCTACTTAATGCAGAGCACTTTCAGAGTTCTGCATTACGGAAATTTTTTTCTAGTGTTAAGACACAGGCCCTTATTTGCTGAATAAGAAGAAACCAAGATCAGCTACTTGTGACATACATAGCTTATCTAAAGTAAGCTATGATCCAAACACCCAAACACCCCCAACGTATGCCCCCCTGTCAAGAGAGGGGCCCTGTGCCTAGATGTGAGAGGGAGAGATGTTTAAAGGGCAGCATTACGGGGTTTGCTTTAAAAGGAAAAGAGAGGAGGTTAAGGAGAGGGGATTGGGAGTGGAAAACTATATGGAAGTTTCCTCTGAGAGCTCGGTGCACATGCGGGGTGTGTGCACGTGTTGTGTGGGTGTGGCGTATAGTGTGGGTGTGTGTAATAAGAGGATAACATATACACAATGGCGATACATAAATTTCTTGTTGCAAGGTGTGTGTGGTCACAATTACAACATAAAGGGTGTTGATTATGATCAAAATTGCTCATCTATGTACATTTTCAGTTGAAATCTATATTTATTTATCGGATTGTAAGATAAATGATTTGAAAGATTGATTTAATGGATGAAAGAATGTATAGCATAGTTGGATAAGCAATTGAATGGGTAGATTGATAAATGAACTGATGAATGATCCAATAATGTGATGAATAACTAAATGAATAATCAAATTTCATGAATGATGCATGATCATGTTAACTGGTAAATGGATGAATGCTTGGATGCCTAGATCTATAGATATACGTCTAGTATATGCACGGTTAGATGTCATGATTAATTGATGGATCAATGTGTAGAAAAGGATGTTTTTATAATTTAACAGATGGGTGAATGAATGGATGCCTAGATGAAAAAAACAAATGAACCGTTCAGATCTTTTCCAAAAAAAAAAATATAATTCTAACCCTAAAATTTAATAGGGTCATCACATGAGGTGGGCTCAATTTGTAGCACAAGCAAATTCTAGCCAGGCTGAGGATGGATGATAGATAAGAATCATTCAAGTAGGTCCAACCATGAATAGGAGAGTGGAAAGGTATGAGTTCCAACAACCAATCCTAGGCATTCAAAACTATGCACAGATATAATAACAGAATGATCAACACGTTTAAATTCACATGACCCAACTGACAGACTACAATTTCACTTGTGGTTCTCATATCTATAAGGCACAATTTATGCCATTTTAGTAAATGATTACACCCAGTAACTCATATCAGATCCACAAACATTTAATCCATTTCGATTGGTCCATTGATAGGCCACTTCGTGGATGGTCTAATGCTCAGAAATTGCAGTCCGGCATTATCAGTTACTATAAACTTCTTTTCACCATCCAAAAATATCCCGCCATCGGATGCTTAATGAGGCGTACTATGGAACATCCAAGAGGCAGTCTACTGTCTACTGAATCTGAATGAAAAAGCAAATAAAATCTCCACATAAACTTGCAAAGTATATATGAGCTATGAACTTTACTTAAATCTGGACTAGCTTACATGTTCGGTAAAAACTCCCTAGGGTTGCTTAATACAACACTCTCTGGGGCAGACAGGCTAATTGAGTAAAAAATGAAAAAGCCGCCCAAGTAGTTATAACTTGTTCCGTCCATCACAGAATATTCTCCTTACTATTTAGGAAATACTAATTCCAGATGCCCCATCTTCAAGCGCCATTTACAGGCACGCCGCACGTGCCAGGTGGCGCATGCAGGACCCGTGATGTTCGTTGGGTTTGTCCTCTTAGCGAATGTTCCTAGGCTGGAAAATCTCAATGGCCCATTTATCAGGTGACCACCTATGTGGCTATGTACGAAGAAATGGACAATTAAAGGAGTGATGCCTGCCAGCATCTATGTTCAACATGCATGTGGCTCACTTGATGAATGCGCCAACTTGATTTTAAAGACAGGAAACATGCACTGAGGAAACTGTCCGATGAATATCCTGGATCCTGCACACACGTGATGTCGTCTCACATGGCATGTTTGTGTTTGGCACATGAAGATGGGGAATCCAGCATTGGCGGTCTCTTTACAGAGAGCTCCAATAGCAGAGAACACTGACTAGCAGTAGACAGCACTTAGAAGCATTACACAACATGTTATAGGATTCACCATAATCAGAAAAGAAAGGGGGAAAAAAAAAAAAACCAATTGCATCCCAAGCAACGGCAACAGCTAAATTCCGAAGGAACGTACGCCTAAGGTCCTCAACTGCCTGATTCTCGCCTTGAAAGATTGCCAACCGGAGGATCCAGAATCCTTATCTTCCAGTCTCAGGGTGTAGTTACCCAGAAAGTCAAGGATATCAACGTTGAATCCTGATACCGGCCGTCCGATGACTTGAACATGGCACACACTACAATATGCAAGGAAGGAAAACATGAGGAATAAATGTTCAGTTGTATGGATTAGAGTCTTTAGTTGGATTACACTTCTCTAGCTATGAGGACTGATCAACTACAACTGGCTGTAGATCTTTACAAGCATCTACCCTTAGATATGATATTTTCAAGGGAAAAAAGTAGAAATAAAAAATCTGAAAGCATTAAAGAATTGGTTGTACAGTACTCCTGCTTGTAGGTGATCAGTTCTAAGATATCTGATTAACAGTAGGGCCACGTCCTACCTACTTGCATTGACTCTACAGAGGCAGGATAGAGTATGGCCACTTCCTATAACTGTCTGATCTTGCCAGTGATAAGATCTGAAAAGAGAACACTTTGCTTTCTTTTTGAGTTATCTAACCAATCATTTCCCACAACAACAACAAAAAAAAAAAGGAAAGAAAAAGAAAAAGAAAAATGATCCTTTCAACTTTAAAGTTTCCAATCAAATCCACTGTAGATGTCCACAAGAAACACTCAAATGCATACAAGCTCCATTTCTTCTTCTTCTTCTTGAACTTCTACAAAGTCATCCTAAATCTAAAATAGGAACTTAAACATTCTACACAACCAGAAAACAACAGATTATGGGGCTGCAGGCTATGATTATGGGAGCAAAATAAATTGTTTTCTGCAGGTTTTGATTGTTTGTCTTTTTTCCCCCTTAGGCAGATAACTGAAAATGCATTAAGCTGGAAGAGGAAAAGAATCTTGAGATCTTGATGACCTATATAATATTCTTGAGGATGATCTTGGATTGGAATCCATCCGAGGACCCCACCTTGATTTTGCACCTACTGGTTATTATCTAAAAAATCCATATTCCTAGATAGATTGTGTCCAAATAATACATTCCCAGGGAGACACCACGTCACTGGTTCTATATCCTTAAAACCAAATCGGTACCCCCACTTCGGCAATGGTGTACACTACTTTGATATTGATTAATGCAAGATGTACTATCTGAAAGCATGTGTGCTCAAATGCATCTTGAAGGTTGTACTTGAGTCTACAATATCGTTTGATTAAAACCGATGAAGTCCATCATGGATATTGCATCAGCTCTTATGCATTTAGTTAAACCAATGATACAAAAGAGAGAGGATCCGAGGTCCTCGTCTATGAAAATTGTGTTCAGAACTAACATGTGCTTGGGCTAGCACAAGTGTAAGGTTGTCAATTTTTTTTATTTTTTATTTTTGAGAGAGAAGGGCATGTTATTGAAAAGGCGCTGGGATGGTGCCCAAAAGCTTACAACCCATTCGAGCAAAATGCAAGACATGATCTTTCAAAGAAGCATTACAAGAAGCCCATTTGGCTACAAAAGATTTCACCCTACAAACAACAAAATGAACATCATTCCGAATATTGTTGAAGTGTCTCCCATTCCTTTCCCCCCAAACTGGTCAAAGGGCCACTAATATCGCCAACAACCCATTCCACGTAATGACCCTGATTTTCATGAACCACTTGAGACCTTGACTATAACAAATTAATATTTGATTTTCCGTTATTAATAAAAACCGAGCACTTAGCTCAGTTAGTAAAAACACTCTCGGTGGAGTGATAGGTCAATGGGTCGATTCCCCACACGACGGGAATTATATTTTTTGCCAAAATCCACAAAAACCCTAGTGAAATCTTCTAGAATAAGGGCTCTCACTCTATCTAAAGGGGAGATCTGCATAAAATTCATGCAGAAAACCCTAAACCTAAGAGCAGTCGAGATAGACAAGGAAGCCCCGCAAAAGGAGAGCCTCCACCAGGTAAGATTTCACATTCTTGTTCTTATTTTCTGTAAATCCCTACTAGAAAAACATTGGATTCAACCAATGGACGTAGAGAGTTCACCTTGCATCCATCGTCTCAATCCAAGGTAGGAGTTTTGATCAATAGAAGACGGTTTCGAACAAGTTTCTGTAACAAGGGAGATCGACTTTGAGAAAATCGGCCGTGTCAGTCTAGGAGATTTGAATTAAAGAATCCTAAAGCCATATCATGTTAGGACCTCGAATTCTAGAGTGATCCGGCTGAAGAATTCTCACAAAAATTTGTGAAGTTGTATAATCTATAATAGCTTTTGTCGAAAACAATTTTCAACTATCGATTGTAGATGCCAAATATTCGGATCTAAGCAATCCTTTGGTTCTCCGAATTCGACTATGAGAGAACACCATTGGATAGGTTGGACCCAAATTCTATAATCAATGAAATTCATCAAAACTAAGGAAGAAGAAGAAAAACCCTAAAATCATCGGAAAACCGGACTGTGTAACTGAACCTATCCAACTTCGGTTGATCGATTGAAGTTGGTGTTCAATCGATCGAAGTAGGTCGATTTTTGTCCAGCAACCAAAATTTAAAATTCGTAACCTGGTTCAACTAATCGAACTAGAGGTTTGTTGATCGAAGGGATCCTCGAGCGATCTCGATCGATCGAACTCATTCGATCGAGAACGACCAAATTGGTCCAACGAGCAAACTGATTTAATCTGACCATGCTCGATCGGTCGATGGGCAAAATTTGATTGATCGAAGGTGGACAAAAGTGTCCAGAGACTTAAAAAGTTAATTCGGAATTTTCATCGATCCTGGTTGATCGATCAAGGGTTATTGAGCAGGCTCGATTGATCGATTACATCGATCGACAGTCCTTGTTGTTTTCCAAATTTCAAGTTTAGAATTTATGTTTGGTCATCGTGCTTAGATCAAGGGTGGATCCCACTTGTTAGAATGTTATGATTGAATTTGAGTATGCTAAATCATTTTAATGGGGCTTTGAAGCATAATTATATAAAGCGTTCAATTGATTGAAGGATTAGACCTACCTCGAATTGGTGCGTGAATCCCAACGTGTTCTCATACATGTACGGTTAAGATGGATGATGTGGATGTTATGCTTGATATGACTGTGATGTTTGCTATAATTGCCATGAATGATATGATTATCGTATTACCATGTAATCATGGCAAGTTAATTCTTGATATATGTTTCCAACTGAATATGTGAACATGTACGTCATTACAAGCATGAATTTATTGTTTCCTCTCGTACTGGGAGATGTATATGTGACTGTGTATGCCAACGCATAGACATGGAGCATGCATCACATGCATCCATAGCGCTCCTGTGCTAATTCCTAGAGGCCCGCTCTAGATGACTAAATGCACACCCCGTGCCTTGGATTCCTGGGGGATCTCCCTGGATGGTTCTGTCTGGTAAATTCGTTGCCAGAAGCCACGTAAGTGGAAGCCTACTCATGGAGTAGATGAATGTATTACCCATGCCTACCTAGGTGGATGTCTATAGGGTACAAGTTACTCATGCCTATCTAGGTGGATGTCTAACAGGTACAATTACAGGTTGACAAATATCCAACATAAGCAAGTGGACGATCATCCTACTTGACATGCATACCATGACATCTCTATATTCATGCTCATATGTTTGTACTATTTTATATTGTGTTATGCATGAACCATGTTGGGTTCACTCACTCACCTGGCCAGCTAACATTGTGGATTAAACAATCGTATAGAGATGAATGACGCATAACGACTCAATCAGGTGCAGGAATATGAGGTCGGGTTGGTGGATGAAACTCGGGATCAATGGTCATACTTGATGCAAGACGAGCTCGTTGCATTAGACAAATTAAAGGATTTTTGAGATTTATATTAGAAAGTTTAGTTTTCTTTCATGTTAACTATTTGATTTGAATCATGTTTATAGTTATAACCTTGTTAGACAATGATTGATTATTTAGTGGAATAAAGTCCCAAATGGGTAGACTTAAGATTTTTATTTATTTATTTATTTATTTATTTTTTTTATTATTATTATTTTTTTTTGGGGGGGGGGGGATTTATCTTACGAATGTGAATGTTTTGAATGAAGTATTGTTAGATGGAGTAGGATGGTTAAATGTGTGAATGTTGATGTGATGACAATCTATGATACATATAATTGTGCCTCTTAACAATCGTATGATGGATGAATTTATGTACTCTTAGTGTTCGAGTCATGGAACGTAACTCGAATATGAGAGTGCACACTTTGTATCTGAAGTGTGGGGCGTAACATTCCACCTGCTAAACTCCATGGTCTACCTCCAATAAACACTCCACCGAAGCGGGCATGGACCACGACAACTTGAAGGAAGAAAAAATAAAATCCCAAATCCCTTTTTTTCTTTTTTTCCTTTTGGTTTAGCTTGTTAGTACACACCCCATTGTTAGCACACCCCACTTGGGAATCGATACCAAGACCTCAATGTTGAAACAAGGTTATCATCACTCGGTCTACCACTTGCGTAATGGATTGGTGTGTGAATCCCAAATCCCTTGAGTAAAGGGATAGTGGATGAAAAGATGATCAATTGTTTCTGCATTACCCATACACAAGACGCAAATGTTCGGGATCACCATTCTTTTATGAAGGTTATCAATGGTCAAGACCCTCTTTCTCCCCAAAAGTCACACAAAAGCTGCCAATTTTGGAGGAGCCTTATATTGTCATAGCACAGTCATTAAGTTTGCCAAAGTACAATTGATAGTGCAAGAAGAAAGAAGCAACCGAGAATCAACCTGAGCATTCCTTACACCATACCAAACTATTGAGCTCCCAACAAGGATCTCCATCTCCCCCTCGTTCACCCCAATCCCCCAACATTTCACACCTAGCAATATTTACCTTTAAGCCTGAAACTGCTTCATAACAAGTAGTCGAGTACCATACGAAGCCTATCCACTATTTTCGGGTCCGCATCACAAAATACAAGAGTGTTGTCTGCAAATTGAAGATGAGAGATGGGGAACTGTTCCTATCTACCTTGACGCTGCTAAGAAGACCCAACTATTGCCCTTACGTCAACATTTTGCCCAAAGCTTCTAATACAACAAAAAGCAAAACCGAGGATAATGGATCTCCCTGCCTCACACCTCTCAAGCTTTAAAAAAAGCCCTTCGCCGACCATTGACAAGAATCGAAAATATTGTAGATTGAATATATTCCCTCATCCACCTTTTCCATTTCTCACCACACCCAATCCTGCCCAACATGTAATCCAAAAAGGACTAATCGACGTGGGTCGTAGGCCGTTTTAATATCCATCTTACACATCAAACCTTAGGAGCCCTCCCCAGATCTTGAATCTATGCACTCGTAAGCCATAAGAGCACAATAAAAAATCTTTCTTCCCAGCACAAATGCGCATTGATTATCCGAAATAACACTGCCCAACACCGATCTGAATCTGGAGGCGAGGACCTTTGTAAGGATTTTATAGAGGGTCCCCAATTAAGCTAATGGGTCTAAATTCCTTAGTGTTTTCTTCCCCTGAGACCTTTGGAATGATTGCAATAAAGGACACACTAATATTTGTCGACAAACGGCCCTTCCCTCTCCAAACTCAAAAAGGAAGCCCATCAAGAGACTCTAACTATGTCCCAAAATGCCTGGAAGAATGCTATAGGAAAGTCATCCTTACCTAGAAAATCAACTGCATACTTCACCTCCTCATCTAAAAATGGACACTCCAAGTTATCCGCCTACTCTAGTGACATCATGTAGAAGTCAAGATATCTATCCTCAAACTATCTTAATCTTCCTTGGATAGGATTCTTTGTAAAAAATCACCATAACCTCACATAATTCCTCCTTCCCAACTCTCCTACCATCCACTACCAAACTAGAGACTTTGCTGCTACTAGCCCTAACACTAGCAATGCTATGGAAAAACTTTGTATTCTTATCCCTCTCCTCCAACCAAACCACTCTAGATTGTGGACGCCATTGAATTTCTTCCTCTTTTAACCGGTTACGATATTCTGGCGTTAGCTTAGATTGCACCCCTTTTTCTTCCTCTGATAACTTAGAACTTTCTTCTTTATTGTCTGACTCTTGAATACCCGTTAAAATATTTCCCATTTCGATCTCCCATCCACCCAACACCTCTTTCTTCCAGTTATTGCTTAAATCCAACAAATCCCTCCACATCAATCAAACCCCACCAAAGTTTAACTCTAGGAATCCTTCCACCAACCATGCCAATTTGAACCTAAACAGCTGAAGCCCCAATTTTCATCTTCTACTTCAAGAACGATAAGGGGGTGTTCAGAAACTAGCTTCGGCAACTTGTGCTGACCCACCAAAGGAAACCGATCAACCCACCTTTGAGGCACAAAAAATCTATCAATCTTGGTCATAATCTGCCTCTCCTGACCATTGGACCACATGAAGTTCACCAAACCCATGTGAAAGGTTGTTAGTGACTTGAAAATTGCTAAAGTAGCATTGGCCTTGTCTTGGGCAACTTGAGTTGTGGACTTACATTTAAGAACATGAGTGGACACAACATCAGAAGTTGGCACATTGAATAATTGATTGTGGGAGGAAAGCCCCTGAGTCCCATTGTGGGAGCATACACCTCCAAGCATCGCATCTAAATGTCCTTAGGCTTGAGCTTGAGGACTAATCATGGAAACTTTATTATCTCCTTGAGTGGCTTTGATACATGTTGTGATTCTTACAACCCAAAATGACGACGCATGTGGTTGGGTCACTTAAGTGGAAATGTGTTCCCCATGATAGTCCAATTAGAAATCCAGACCATAAGTTCTTGTTGTATAGACAATTTCATCATGGAAGACTATATGGATTGATGACCCAGTTAGTCATGAGCTCATGTAGTCTTTTAAGTCAAAAGGATTTTGGTTAAAAAGATCTTTATAAAAGAAAACAATGTTTTTATGCGTTTTAGTACATGAGTTTTCTTTTTGTAGTCACTTATAAAAAATCCAACAGTGGATCTTCAAGATCATCAAGTGGGATCCACGTTTTGGAGCCCGGGCCTACATGATGATAGGGTGATGATAACATAGAAGGATGTAGGATGGTGTATGCGATAAGGATTCAAGTTCATAAGCATGAAAACTTTCTTTTGTCCAAGTGATTGGTGATGGCCCACATGCACTTAAGAGAAAATGACCATTGGCTCAAACCCATATAGAACTCTATATATATGTGATGACCCCAAGGATCCCACTACAAGGCTTGGACATGCCAGCTCTCTCTTCTCTTGCTTTCTCTCTCCCTTGAGTTGGGGTTAGAGCTTTTTAAGAAAGAGTAACCATAGGGTTCATCTCCTAGAGGTGTAAGGTCCTGAGAAATTGTGGTGATCCATCCCTTGGAGGTTAGAACTTTTGATCAAAGGGTTGTGGCTTGAAGACAAAAGCTTGGAGCTTGTGGCAAATCTTCACCTTCTTTCTAAGGCATGCTTCCAACTTTAACTCGTTTGTTTTGAATCTCATATGCTGTGTTTTCTTCTTCTTCTTCTTCTTCTTCTTCTTTTTTTGTTTTGTTTTGTTTTGTTTTGTTTTTTGTTTTTTTTGCATGCCTTGTTTTAGTGTTTGCATCCAATCCATCATGCGTGTGGATGCATGGTATATGGCTTTAAATCCCAACACTTGTGTCTTTTGGTGTATAAAAAAGGTGAGTCAAGACTCAAAATACATTCAAACATCCCCAGAAGGGGGGGCAAGAATTATGATTTTCCATTGAAATATGCATCAGATATATTACGGGTAGGCTGAAATGCTCTCAATATTAAGTTGGGGCAGATAATGCAAGAAACCGACATTCAACATAATGTAGTTCTAGTTTTCGCAACTTCTGCAAATGCTTGGTGGAACGGTTTGATCAAGGTGGGGCGGATATGCTGTAGGAAGGCTGAAAACCACATGCATCAGATATGTTACAGGTAATCTGAAATGCTCTCAATATTAAGTTGGGAAAGATAATGCAAGAAAACCACATGCAACATAATGTAGTTCTAGTTTTCACAACTTCTCCAAATACTTGGTGGAACGGTTTGATTATCCCTTCCACCATAATATCAGTATGAAGAATCTCAGGTATTATATGCAATATTTCCATTCTTTGAGATTTTTTGTGAATTTGAGCATGCATCTAAAGACTAAAACAATGATATTGCATTTTAATTATGCAAAAAGCGGCAAGTTTTAAGAGTTACTAACCATATATAATATAAACCATCCATTTCTTGTTTCTGAATCCGACCCAACAGCTCAATCCGCAGGATTCCACCAATGCATAAAACAGGCTGTGGGAGCTTGAATGTCTGCAAGCAATTCTCCTGTTCAAATAAATAAATAAATAAGAAAGAAATCATTCAAGCAACTATGAACTTGAAGAAGCTAAAATGTTAAGTACAATATAACTTTCACTGACATTTCATCTGGGAACTACACAACATTAATTTGGCAAGAAAAGGCTATTAGCATGTGTCTTTCTGACATTTCAATTCTCAACCATTTAATATTAGGGACAGAAATTTATGTTGCCTGAGGATGACTGTCACTCCATATGACTGCAGCCAATCGGGAGATTCTATAATGACAATGAAGGTCTTATAGGATCCTCGATCTGAGGCTTTCAACAATATGCTTGGGTTTTCAGTTCTAGCAATTGCGGCACAAGGTTGGTAATCCAGACTCCACTATTCCAGACCACCAATGTTTTCCATCCAGGCATGTATGGACCTTGCTATGCTAACATGATTTTCTGACTCAGCGACTCAGACCCACTTGTGTCATGATTTGGATGAGTCAGTCCGAGTCAGCCTCTACTCTCAATACCGACTCATGGTGCCAAACCAGATCAAACTTGACTGAGTTCAAGTCATAAGAAATAATCAATGTCCCATGGTGGAAGATCCCAGCCACCAATCTCCAAAAATGTTCAGTTGAATGTGGACTATTGCTAAATCAATCTTCTTTCTACTTGTAGACAACAAACCGAAAGACTAGGATTGTTTTATCTAGGAGATTTTTGGGTGATGGTCAAACCACAATGGGACCTTACAGAACAATGGTCTGGATTACCAAACTGTGGGCCCCACTTGTCAAATTGAAAACCTAAGCATACTATGCAAAAGCATGGGCAGAGGATCCTATACTTCCTATTGACAAAGACCACTTTACACAGAACATGCCATTAATCTGTGGTTTTACATAAAGAAAACACAAGCAAACACATATTTGTTGTTTAAACAACAGCTCCAACTTGGCACTGCAAGACCAGTGGAGCCAATCATTGAGCTATATACTAGACAACTGGAAATGTTTGGGCCTGTTTGACAAATATCATTGAAAAAAGAGAGAGAAAAACTTCTTCTTCCAATACTCAGCCTTACCTGTACCATTGGGAATTCTGGTGAAACATATGTCCAAATGTAGTTGTTATCAGGAGATTTCTGATCATCCACAGAGTCATTCGCGATAGGGCTTTTCATGTCCAGTGGTGACTTGGAATGGCCCATCCTAAACCGTACAGCCTTTGCCGAATATATAGGATGGCCATACTGAAAAAAGGCTGAATAACGAAAACAAAAGGAAAGATTTGACAGTTAGTAGGAATAAAAAAAAGGCTTGGGAAAGCATGAAACATGTAATGTTTGGATGGAAATATCAGGAATAACCTTCGAATGGCTGTATCTTGATTTCATTAACAACACATAGCTTAGACTTCAGCTTATATGTCAGTGTCTCAGGCAAATTGGGATCATCTTTTCCTTCACTTGACCAATAAGAAGGCCTCCCCTTCACTTCATTGCTTGGTTCCAGTGTATGAGCGATGCTCTCCTCTGGATAATTATCAGTGCTGGAAGCACTAATTGCCTTCTGAATGCAATCCCTCTTTGTTCTGCGAGAGGCGAGACTTTGAGCTAAACGGGCATATACTCTATGGTCTCTTTCCAGACCCTCCCATTCCACAGAATTGCTAGATCTGATAGGTGCTTTCAGGTTCCTTTCTTCAATAACACTTTTGAAACATAATACTTCTGGAAACATTCGTATGCACAGTTTCTTACAGAAACCATTTTCAATCGCTGCATTACATTTCAACATGTCATTTAGGAATGCGACAAGTAACCATTGCACAAGAATACAACTATCATGCCAATCATGCGAGAAAGTAGCAATAATCCTCAATCAATGGTGACAATCTAGAGTAAGGTTTTGACTAAATAAGGAGACTTTGTTAACTCGATCTTCATTTTCTTTTCAATGTAAAAGTAAGGTTCAGAAAAGGCATAAATGGTGTAGTTAAACATTTGGTAAGGGCATAACTTAGGACATAGGGGCCAATCATGGTTTTAAATATCCAATCTGTATCGCCCCCTTCATGGTATTGACATAGGCCATGAGAAGAATAATTTGCAATATTTGGGATTTCTTGTCTCAATTCATCATCATCATCATCTGAGCCCCACATCCCACACATGGACACTCCACACGTGTGTACAAGAAATGGACCACTTTCCCTTTTTAAGCCCATCACTACTTTTCTTTTCTTTCAAATCTCTAGGTTGGGAAATTTCCTGTTTTCTTTCATATCTTTATATTAGGCAAAAAAAAAAAAATAATTCTTATTTAAATATTTTCTTATTTAGGCACTTTCCTAATTACAATGCTTTATTATTTAGGTAGTTTCCTATTTTCTCATATATTGGCTAGCTAGGAATTCTATCTTTAGATTCCATAGCTTTTATTACAGATTGTAAGGACTGATTATAAATAAGGCCTATGGCCTATGGAATAAGACAAGTTGGATGATATTCTCTTTTATGAAATTCTATTATTTTCTCTATGGTAGCTATTGGAGGGGGGGGGGGGTGTGAAGTGATCTCTAGTTCAAGACTAGAGGACTGTTGAGCTTGCTTGCAGTCTTGTATACATGACCTCTAGTATTCAGCTATAGGATTGTTGCGTCTTTTTCCATAATCTCTTTCTTCTCTCATTGATCTATTGGCTTCCCCTTTTGGGGTTTGTATTACCTATCCAATCACCACCAAATGAAAACACTAACATCTAATCAATAACTACTCTATGCAATCACATATAAAACTAATTATATCAACAGATGTGGAATTCAACATTTTTTTTTTCGTATTTTTTAATAATTCATTGAATAAAGAAGAGCTCACTGAATTGGCGCCAGAAGCGTGAGACGGAAGTCATGTGGACGAGATCCGATGGATCGTCTATATACGTCAGCACTTTAATCGAAATATCAGGTCCCAGATAATCCAAGAAATCGCTGCAATTCTCCATTTCGGGCAAACTTGCGTTCTTTCCGCTCAAAACCCAACTGGCACTGGAACAAGAACCAAACCCAAAATCCCAAAAATCCCAACACCAGAAGGAAAAAAATAAAATAAAATCAGACAGAATCAAAACCTGAAATTAGCAGCCTCTGTAAAGAAACCATCGAAAACAAGAGATTGGGTCGGTTCTTTTTCTTCGATTTTCTATCACAGTTTGATGTCGTTATCACAGGAAAAAGAAAAATACTAGCTTTTCGATCTACTGAAGTAGTAAGAGTCGAACCCACTTGAAATTTCCAGAAGATTAGAAGTAGAAAAAAAAAACGTTTTCTTTTTAAATTTGCAAAAGCATTCAAACGTTCGAAAAGAAAAACGTCTAAAACTCAGAAGAAAAAGAAGAAAAATGGGAGGAGGAGAAAGGAAGAAATGGGAAAGACGGAGAGTAGATTTGGCGCGACGAACTTAGGAGAAGGAAACGCAGAGAAAAGTGAAAGAACGGAGATTGAAGCATACAAACGCTACCACTCTTTGGGATTTTCGTGCCCTTCGAATTTGGTGCTCTTAGAGAGTACACGCATCCATACACACGCATACGTGCATTCTACACGTGGGAAGAGTCTATTCCAGTCCAAGTCTTCAAATATCGGACCCATGTCATAAGGGTCCTACGATAGATTAAGAATGATCGTTACGACTGTCAGATTGGTGTCCTAAACTTAGACGGCTGGAATAAAAAGTATTTAACGGCCTAGATTCTATGAATGGATTGGTATTTATCTTTAAGTGCTTAAGAATTTTCAATCTATTTTTTATTTTAATATGCTCCATCTGTACTGGGCCCGTGAATTCGGCGTATGGATTATGATTTATTTATTTCACGTGAAACACTAACCTGTTCGCGTATACGCAAAGCCATACTCGCTGACGCGTATGTCAGATAACAGGACATTGACTTCCTGGAGACCGACTCTCTGGGACCCGCCGTAATGTATTTGTTTTATCCACGCCGTTCATACGTTTTTCCGCTCATTTCATCGTAAAATCCTAAATGAGGCATGTCCAAAGCTAAAGTGGACCACACGATGAGAAACGGGCGAACTTTTGCCTACCATTGAAAACAGGACATGGAAGTTTTAGGGCTGTTTGTTTGGTAGTGTGGATACGGAGCCCTGAATTTGAAATACTCTTAATCCAAAAGTAGCTATGGTACATACAGGCGGTTCAAAATTAATTACTAAATCAACTTTAATATTTCTAATTAATGATATATATAGTGTTTGACACATTGGTTGTAATAATTCTGCTGAAATATATGATTTATCCGAAAATGATGAAATTCTAAGTCTTGGATGAGCCACGAGCATAAGATCATGTCCAAGTGACTAACCAACGATTTTAACCATTAATTTATGTAGACAATATTTAGACAACGGTTATCTTCATATTAAAGTAATTAATGCTAATACCATTGGTTATATAATTATTCTTGGATGTCATTAGTGGGCCATGTGCCCAATAGAATAATAATATGGTAACACACATGTTACACATGCAACTATTGGAATGATGTTAGGCGTAATCCAAGCTCTCAAATTTCAAAACCTCGTATTTGAGGAGATTTCAGAGTCCCTTATTCGAAACCTTCCGTTACTTTGTTACTTCATGCTACAAGCAACCAGGGGATATGAAATCCTTCTTGCTCCATGCTACCAAAACAGCCTGGGAATTTAAAACGCCCTCAAATCTCTCAAATCCATGGTGCCTAACAACCCCTTTGATTGAGCTGATACTTGTGATTTCCCTTCAGTCATGTATCCGTTGCTTTATAAATAGTAAATAATAAACAATATGTGGGCTGCAGGAAGGTTTCAACCGTAGGCGTTAATATTCTCATTATTTTCTGTGGAGTGGCCCACTTAAGATATGGATCTGTCTATATTTTTAGTTGATACTCTAAAATTAGCTCTTAAAATGATTGGACGGCTTGGATAAAATATACACATCATGCTGAGCTATAGACCCCTTGACGTGGTCTCCAAGCAATCCGCGTCCCGGATCCTGCTCCTCGAATGTAGCAGCACACAGCACCTGGTGTTACTAACGCTGTTAGATTTTATTTTATTTTTAAAATTTTCAACTCATTTTAAGCCATCAGTCCAAAAGTAGGCCAGACCCAAATCGTAGTGTACCACACCACAATAAACAGCTGTGATGAGTGCTGAAAGTCAGGCGGGTACGGTTTGGTCCAGTTGGTGCTCAACCCCTCAACCTAAGGTTCTTGTACCTCAACCTTAACCCAAGCTTGGGTTGGGAATTCTCAACCCAAGCTCAACCCAAATGGGTTCGATGGAGTTGATCGGTGGATACATATTAATATTTCAATGATTACATTAGTTTATTATATTTTAATATATGTCTTATTTTTTATATTTATAAATTTATTAATTATATATGTAGTTATTTATCGTAAAAAACTTCATTTATTCTAAACAAACAAGCTAAAATATAAGACAACTACTCATTTAAAAGTCATGTTGTATAGCACACGATCTATTTAGGAGAGAGAAATCCAACATTTCTTGTTAGCTTGAGTCATCGAAAATGACATAGACCAATAAAACTCGATAACACCAGAATTTCTTAAGTCTTCAACTAAGATCCACACTCAATTATATTTTATAAGTAACTTATATATTGATCGAGTTTGGGTTAGGTCGAGCAACCCAAGACCTCAACTTGAGCTTGACCCAAGATTTATTGGATTGGTGTTTGTATAGCCGAAGCTTGAGATTGGACTCGATACATCTTGCCCAAGCCTAACCTAATGTCGGGTCGGTCATGGGTTAGTCAGGTTCAACCAGCCTAACTTTCAGCCCTAGTTGTGATTGATCCCTTTATTAAAATCTTCTTGAGACAAGGTAATGTTTATATGCCATCTAGGGGTGCACATCGAACCGGTAGAACCGTGGAACCGAATCGAAACTGTTGGATTGGTTCGGTTTGGTTCGGTTCTAGACAACACCGGTTCCGGTTCTAAAATTTCAAGAACCGTTGGATGTGGATCGGTTTCAGTTTAGGGCCCTGTAGAACCGAACCGAATCGTTGATCCGAACCGTGAACCGAACCGTTGAAATGGGTTTGCACATTCTGATGTAAGCAGATGAATTTCATGTGAGATTTTCAAAATTAGCTTTTTTGGGTTTTGTTTTTGGCGAAATGGCTCTCCAGATTTATGTTTTTGGAGTTGGATTTCATTTGGAATGGTTGATTTTGTTGAGTGGGAATGTTTAAGTGTTGGGACTGGTTGGTGGTGTTGTAGAAGGCGTTTGAAAATGACAATTGGAAGAGAGCATATATCAAAGGATCAAAGGTAGAACCCTATGATAGTTGGCTGCCCACCATTTAAAAATGGTGGTGACTCAAATCTCCTCACTTGTAGAACCCATGCATAGCTATCCAGATCTGATTTTTAGGCTAGAACCGTGGAACCGAACCGTTTTTCACGGTCTAGTTCTGGTTTGGTTCTAGGGTACCAACAATTTGATTCTGGTTTCACCCCAAAACCGGACCGAACCGACCCGTGTGCACCCCTAATGCCATCCAACTTAATTTCAGCTTGATAAGAAACTTCTGTAAAGGTTAAGAACTCTTCCATGAATACTATTTTTTTTGAAAATAAATAGTGTTCATTGAAAAGTTCTTAAATAAAACGCATATATCATGGTGGGCCCACATATCTTTTGGAAGCGAATTAGCTGGTGTAGATACGTGTAGTGGGAAGACGAGCGCCGATGCTCCTTAAGCTCTGTGTTGTACAATGGTTCAAAGGAGATCAAAGTTACCCAGCCCCACAATGATGTATTTATTATATCCCCACCGTCCATCCATTTTTTGAAATTATTTTAGAATATCAGCCAAAAAAATGAATTATATCCAGAGCTCAAATGTACCGCACCAAAATATAGCAGACTCGATAATGATTTTCACTGTTAACAACTTTATACGCCCACCATAATGTTAATTTTCCATCAAATATGTTAATAAGGTCACAAATACATAGACGAAGAGGAAAAATAAATTTCATTTTGATCCGAAACTTCTGTGACCCCAAAAGGGTTTCAATGATAGATGTTCAATCCCCACTGTTTTTTACAGCGTGGTCCATTTGATATTTAGATCGGTCTTATTTTTAGTCTTAAGCCTCAAGACTAGCTCACAAAATGGATGGACGGTTTGGATATAACATATACCTCATGATGTGACCCACAAAACTTGTTGACGTCAATACATCAGCTATATAGCTGGTGTGTGGTACATCAGCCAATCCGTTTACAGATATTTTCCAGTAGCGCATGGTACCACATCGTGCCGTGCCGTGTGCCACGCCATGCAATCTAAATCACTATGGATAAATAGGAGGTAACCGTGCCTCCATGTTTTTTGTTTTTTGTTTTTTTTTTTCCTGGTTATATTAGGCTGACTTAACCAGATCCAAACCATTCATTTGACAGATCTAAGAGCCAATGGTTCATAATCCCAAAATCACACTGTTGGGACAAATCCTAACCATTTAATAGATGGCACCACTAAAGACAGAAATTAGCAATGGTCAGCGAGAAAATTTCCTTTTATTGGATGGTGACTATTGTTCAATCAAAAAAAGTCCTTTTTAATAAAAAAAAATCACGGCCGATCAATGACAATGGCCACATAATACATGGTTCGGATCTTATCAATTTGATTATTATATGAATATACAACAAAATATTCCAGAAAGCACCAAAGTCAAAATCCATGCTACCGAACACTATTTCTAACTTCCAAGGTTTTCACAATCAAAGCTGCCACACAATTAAAAATCCAGGATCATCCACGGTTTGAAATCTAGGTTCCAAGCCCACTTTTAGATGGGGATATGGCCCCAAAATAAGAGGTCGGATTGTTCAATCAATATGAATTTTGGTGGATAAAGTAGTTACAGTGGTACCCAATTTCAATGGTTCAAGATGAATAATGTACGATTTTACTAGTGCCTGTGTATCAAGCATCATGCACCGCCAGAGTATTAAATAACTTCCCCAAGGTTATTATTGCTTATTCATATTGGATATTGACTATTGTGATTAAGCCCCAAGTGAAGTCTAATCTGGAATTAAAGTTTGGGCTAGATTTTTTAGATCTCTACTTGTGCTGGATCCACACAAAAAGTACACGTGGCACTCATGATGTGATCTGAGCGTGCATCACGTGGGCCCTTTGTGGAGAGTCTATAGGTCAGTAATCTGATTGATTGGCTCATCCTAACGGTCGGATAAGAAGACATTTGACAAACTGACTGTTACTTTTTGTCTTTTAGAGTCCATTTGCAGGCACCCATCTAATGGTTAAGATCTCTGGACCCTCTGTGATGAACGGTCCCGATCCTCCCACTAAATCCGCACGTGTGGCTAAGGGCCGTGCGATACACACGCAGGCATTTACAAAATCTGAACCATTCATCAGGTGGGCCCCGACAAGTATGGGCCAGATACCGAGTACCTATCTAACCATTCATCAGGTGGGTCATGAAGGCCCATTAATCTATGACAACGAGCTTAGTTCGACAGGGCCCATTCTATAATACTCATCCAGTACCGTTAAACAAATGGGGAAGTACCAATGCATCTGACCTTTAGGAAGGCAAAAACATAGTCATCCTGTTCAATCACAGCCGCTAAAAATTCGGGCTCCAATCCATGGGTGGGTCTATAGAATCAAGCCCATCAAAGTAAAATGGGCCTGGCTGGTAGGGCCCAGACTCCCAACACTGACCATTTCATTGACTATTTCGTCGCCATCTTCTCAAATTGGATTTCCTCTATTTGATACTCTGCCAGAATATGACGCTTGATACACGGCACTTTGGCATCCATTAGATCATACTAAACACACTAAATTGAAGAAAGTACTATCTTTAAAGTCCCAATTCCATAACTGGATTGGCTGAACAATCCTAACCTCTGATTCGTGGACGCTTATTGGTTGACAATAGAACCGTTGGATTTTTTTTCAATATTGACCGTCCACTAAATGTCCACTGCTCTTATATTCATATCACCAAATACGCATAATCTTTGGTTCCTGATATATCTAAACTGCGACTCATGGTTTGGATTCGAATTATTTCTACGGCATGCATGCAGTTACAAAGTGCCTGTGTATCATCCATCCCATCGCGCAAGAGTATCAAAGTTTTGAGAATCGAAAAAGAGAGCCACTGGTAGGTAACGCTTCACTCTCAAGTAACCGCTGGAGTTTCGGTACTCTACTGGACCATTGAAAGAATGATATTCTAACTACGTCATTCGAGACTTAATATGATACACGTGTGAGATCAGTGCACACGTGATGTCCAATGGTCCCATGTTGAACGGCATAGATCTTACACAAAATTTTAGTGGGTAGCACGTGTTGTGCACGCGCGCATCACGCGGTTCCCTGATCGTACCAACTACCAACGACCGGACGCGAATTTCCTGTGCCCCTTCCACATGAAGTTCCTGTGGTTGGGAGCTATGTGGGGCCCATAGAGATTCCCGTGATAAATCCACTCGGTTCATCAGTTTCTAAAGACCATAATAGGACAGGATTCTAAAAACCAGGCAGATAAAAAACTTATGTGGGCTACACCACATGAAACAACAAGGATTGAACACTCACATTGTAAACTTCGTGGGGGCCACAGAAATTTTGTATCAGAATGATATTTCTGAAAATAATTTACTGGAGTAGTTACAACCCTATGAACGGTTTGGATGGAATATAAACATCATTATCGGCTCCGGGAAGGTTTCAACAGTGAACGTTTCCATTCTCACTGTTTAGTGTGGTGTGGCCCACTTGAGTCTTGGATCTAAATGATTTTTGTACTTCTGGACTATTGTGGCATTTAGAAACTGATGGACTGAGTGGATTTATCACAGGAATCTCTTTGGGCCCCACATAGCTTTCGAAGCACCTGATAACTAGGCCATCATGATTTTTTGGCCACAGTATACACAAGGCTGTGTCGATCCAGGGAATGGCCCCGATGTTTCACACGTGTTTGAGGCGAGCAGTATTCGTATTCTACTTTCGCAATCAGCTCCCATTTCTGTTCACATTTATATAGAAGGGTAAAACATCACATCCTACCAAAAACGTCAATCACAAGATGATGGTTGCATCTGAAACATACGTGTGATGTGGAGATGTCATACAACTGTATGATTGTGCGTGTACAACAACGAGGGAGGTTTTTTAAGGGCCTGTTTGGCCGGGCAGGTTGGATGTGATTGGGTGGTATTAGTGTGGATTCCACGGCTTTCAAGATGATAAATGAGCGTGTCAACCCCAGTGGATTGCTATATCCAACGGCCCGCTAGTGGCATGTTAGGATGGGCGGATGGCCGGGGGATGCTACAGCAGATGGTGTTTGGCCGGTCGTGGGATTGCATGCGACCCATGGGATTGGTCAGGCATACTAACGTTATTGGAAAGGACGGTTATAACTGTTTGGCGCCAATGAACGGATCGCATACAACGCCTGCCATCATGTGCATGGTTGGAAGTCTGTGCTCTCTGCACCCGGTCATGATGTAAATGTTTCATCTATGCCCTTCATCCATTTTCACATATCATCTTACACCATTGTCCCAAAACTTAAAGGGCTATATATCTCAGGTGGGCCACACCACATTAAGATATACCAACAATTCCATTATTTTACTAGAAAATTTCACAATTTGATCTGTTAATGAATGCCATACAGGCCCAGATGGAGATATAAAACATAGATATCAAAGAATATTAACTGCATGTGGACCCTACTGGTGTCTATAGGTCGACCCTCATTCAACACTATTTCCTGTAATGTGGTCCACCATGACATTTTTGGATATATGTAATTTTTAAAATCCCAACGTAAAACGATGCGCAAATGAGGACGGACGTCATGGGTGAAACACATACATTGTGGTAGGTCCCACAGAGCATCGACCCGCAGCCTGTGCCTCGTGTCAGTGGGAGTAGCAAGTCTTGTCGGTTACATTGAGATGCCCATAACTTGTTCGAGTCATAAAATAGTGTGGGGCCCACTGATGTATATCTCATCAATGCTATTAATATCTAGTTTATTTAATCAATATCACCATCACCATAGAACATGTCCACGTATCCGCATGGACCACATCATGTGACAGTGGTGTGATACGAATAGATCCCTGAAAATATATGGCAGTTGAAAAAAAATGTATGAAAGCATAAGAAACAAAAGACAATGTCAAACATAAGTTGTGCGGGAAAAAGAGAGGAAAAGAAACAAGTGACATATAAAGAGTTACAGTCATTCATGTTGGGCTAGAATTTAAAAATTACAAGGATGGCAAGAAAAAGGACACCAACGCCAACTAGAAGAGCACAGAACAACTCTCCATCTGATCGGGCTGATGGGGAAAGATCATCAGTCGACACGGCCCTAGAAACCATGGCCGGCGTCGCCTGTGCTGTCTGCATCGTCTGTCGGATGGACAAAGATGAAGAATGGCGAATGTCCAGCTCATCAGAAAATGCGGCAACCTGAACCGCATTAGAATCCGTGCAAGGTCTCGACGGTGCACATGCCTTACTGAAGTGACCATCCCAACATGCAACTGCCTCTTTCCAGTTCCTGAATACGCAGTGTCTCGTTCCACTAAAGCTCTCCATCTCCAACTGAATGTCGTCCCAACATATGTATATTCCAGGCCTATGTCCCGCCAAGACGACGTAATACTTATCCTTTCCCATCTGCAATGACATGGATGTAATTGGCACGAGATTCGTGTGCTGGAATATAAAGTCGCAAACGAAGTTTACATGCAGTATTGTCTTATCGAGTAGCATCTTAAAGTACAAATAGACTTACTAGATGAAAGCAAAATCCAGTTGTATTTACGTACCCTTCCAACCACGCGGATTGTATGGTCTTATCTGTCTTAAGAAAATAAACTTACCAATGCATGCATGTGAAACCATATAAAAGATGTTAATTACATAAAAGTTATTGCCATTGCATAAGTCATATTGGTATATACTATGTATATACCACCATATTTGTCAGTCCAAAAAAATAAATCTAAAATAAAAAAAATCAAGAAAATCAAGTATATCAAAGTTATTACATACCAACAACTAACAACCAAGAAAACATAACCCAAGATATTAAATCCTCAGATGGATCCGATACCTCGATCACCAAAGTGGTCATGAGAGTTTTCTTCAACCAGTCAATGCGGCGGTCAGGTCGCAGACTTACAAAGAACGATGCCAGTCCCTTGTCCTTACTTAAGAGCTGACCAACCTCAAAAAACTCTGTGTTGGTCAGGCCCTAGACCTCTTTTAGTATATCAAGTACTTTGGAAGTGCGATTCACCGACTTGCCGAGGCCAAATTTCAGCATTGACTCGACAATAGTCTGCAGAGAGGCCCCGAGTACTTCACAAGGAAGAGGAGGGCGCGATCGTTTCCTTCCTGCGCTCCTACTTCGAGTAGTATTGGAATCAACTGTGTGAGTGGGAGTGCTATGTGAGTCGTGTTGTCCCATCGAAGGACTGTCTGGCGAAAATGGGATGGTCCCTGTGGAGTCTATGACAAAATCATCTGACAGGTCAATTGTCTCGTCGATATCATCATCCAGCTCTCTCCATGCATCATTGAGTTCTCGTTGAAGACGAGATGATGATGCTAATGCGGCTATACTCCTACTGCCTTGGACATAATGTCCTAATGCATGGTCCGAACCGACGATAGCTGCAAGATCATCCATTCTCTCAATCCTTTTTTCGCAAAGTCTTTCCGCACGTGGGTGAGACTGCAGCCGTACATTAAGCATTTGTAATATCAATAAGAAGTAAATACTGATGCGAATATCTCCACTTTATATTTCGACAATCATACCTTAAGATATTCCTCCCAGACTTCATCAGGAGCTGTCACCACCATCCGCTCACTGTCCCATCCGAACCCACTAGCCGTTAGCATATCCTTCACTGTAGTATACTCCCTCTTGTAATACCTTAGTCGGTTCGACACATTCTGCCACTTGAGGACTATATTGGTGTGCTTCGTCACGGCTTCGGCGGTAATTTGGTACGCCTCACGTTTGAAACCATTATCCCCCTTGCGTCCCAATGCCACTTGTTTCAGAAATATATCGATCATAACTTAATCCATATCGGGAGTCCATTTTATTTTTGGGGCTCAGGACGAAGGCTTGGCCAGGGATTTCACCATCTTCATGCGTGGGGAAGATCGTGTGGGGACCACTGGTGTCTTGACTGGTGAATGTATTGGTGTCGATGGATCATTAGACATCCTGTTTGCCACACCACCTGAATATCAAGTACAAACGATGATTTGCAAATGTTAACCATAATCATAAGAATGACAACTATTTCAAAAGAACAATTCAAAAATCATCATCTGGTATCTCCATATGATGAATCTATCTAGTCAGAAGTTGGAAGATTACAACTCTATTGTTTGGTACGTAATGTTTTGTGAAATTAAATAACAGCAAGTCATGGAATTTGTAACATATAACGATCAATTATCTACTCCTACTATTTTGCTGCGCATCCGCTCACAATCTGGTTGTAATATTATTGTGTACATGAATCTAAGTATCATTTTCACGTTGAGATGCCTGCAACAACCATTGTCGCTCGTCGTTCGTTGATAGCTCATGAGGCGTTGGGTTACTCTCCTCATTAGCACCAGATATTCCAGCGTTTTCCAGCTCTTCTTGAGATTTTGGTTTAGTACGTATGAAATTGTGTAAGACACAGTAAGCTATCATAATTTGGACTTGGGCGTGGAATTCATACTGCATAGCGGTCTTCAAGATGTGAAATCTGTCTTTCATAACACCAAAACAATGCTCAATTGCATTGCGCAATTGTGCATGTCGGTAATTAAACAGCTTCTTCATGTTGGCAGGTGCTCTCCCGGTTCAATACTCCTGTAAGTGGTATCGAATGCCCTGGTATGGAGCCATAAAACCGGGTGAATGTACATATCCGACATCGACAACATAATATTTTCCTACACATTTGAATCAAAGTCTCATTGAGTGAACAATCAAATAATTCAAGTACATGAACTAGATTGACTTTCTCTTACAAGATAACCAATACTGTGTGGGACAAGCAAGGGATCATCTGATCAACTCAATGTGTTGTGTAAGACCCTCGTATTCGAAGTAGAACCCTCCCAACCGGCCAATATGTATATGAAATTCATATCAAAACCACACGCCGCCAATACGTTTTGGGAGAGGACCCCCTTCCGATTGCGGAAGCTCGCATAGTCACCGGCAGACACATGAGCTGGAATGTGTGTACCATCAATTGCCCCAACACAATCTTAGATGCATTGGATAAAAGTGTGAATGAAGGAAAGTAAAAAACACGTATGTAGAAATCTGACCCACCATAATTAATACCTGAAAGCAAGCAACCTAATCTGTGTTTGTCTGAATCTTAGTGGGAGTCGCTGGTCCGGCCTGTTTAACGAAAATGGGATACAGAGATACAATTGCATCTAGTACACGGTGAAAGTGGCGACTCACTATTTCACCCGATCGAATGAATCTATGACCAATGACGCGATTCTGAAGATTGTGCCCTAATGTGTGTAGGAAAATAACTAACTATTCTTTAAAACTCACACGTCGAGTATCACCCAACATTGTCTTCTTGCGTAGCTGGGTACATAGTTTGAAGAACGTCTCTCGATTCATCTTAAGTTGCATGACACAATCCCGGTCACTGGCCTAATGATAGAGTTGATGAACCTGGCTCCCTCATCATCTCCGTGACGAGCCGGCTGTTTGAACATGTATTCACGACAATATTCCCCGACAGCCGCCACACAAGCCATCATCGTCCGAGCAACTATGACACCATCTGTATCTTCTCCCGAATCTTCACTCTCCATTGCCAACTTATAACTAACACTATCAGGTTCGTATACTCACATTGACAATATTTATTAGTATTTCTCCCATGAAATGGGAAATAAACCAACTCTACAAGCTTAGAAAATTATCAAAAATTTTAAACACTCAATCGTTCCTTCAATTTGACTCTGGTTGTAAGTCGAGTTTTCTTGCATGGGAAGGAATTTGGAACATCAGAAGTCCTTTCATCTCCTCTTCGACAAAAAACTTAATGTAATAGAATAACAAGGTTAGAAGATGTAAGCATTGTCCTTTCACTGTTAGTGGCTCTGCCGGTAGAACTTTGTAAAAGATAAAGAAATTCGATTAGCTTCTGTCTTTTCTAAAACGGTGCTTTGCTGTGTTTAGTCGTCTTAGATTCTCTTTGTTTTCAACAAATCAAGCTATATTTTTTTTTTATGGAATATATTTTAACAGACAAAAAAAAAAACTAAAATAAAAAAGGACAAAAACTACTCACTAACTTATAATTAAGAAAATGGTACATAAGTAATCATGAAACTGCCATTGAATTTGCACAAAACCTTGACCATGACTTCATACAAAATATGAAGAATTGTCAACATAGTTAAAACATAGACATATATATTTTTCCTGTAACTTATGAATTGAAAACATGCACATGCTGACATGCATTTCTAGAATGATATCAACCAGTTCTCTTGGCATAATTTTGTTAACATCATTTGATTGGCAGCAACACAACAGATGTGGAAATGGAAGTATTCATCGCTAATGCTAGCTATGGAATCAACTATATTTCACAGAGATCTTGTCGCCATCCAAACAATACAACAAATTTCTGTTTCCCCATATGAACAGAATACTAGAAACTTACCTCTTAAATGTCTCTGAAATGAACAAGAACAATGTGCTCAACACTGTTCCTGTAAAATGGAACAAAATGTAATGGAAATATTCGTTAAGATAAAGTAACAAACGACCATAATAAGCAAGTCCCTGCTACACCATTGAATGTAAATTAGACGTTTCCTTTTCTTGTGAAATTTTGGCAATTCTATGCTTTGTTTGTACATATCAAAGCAATTGTAAGAAAACCCAATTGTCGAATTTTGGTAAGTAGATGGTTAGTTAGAGGATGAATTGGTTTTTATGGTTGATTTGAACATGAAAATTGTTTTTATGGAAGGATAAGTGGGGCTGCTGGAGGCTCCAATTAGCTAGCATGTCATCCAAGCATTGGATCTAAATCAGCGTGAAATTTTTGAAGCCACCCTTAAGGCCCAAAATGCAAATACATGATCTCTTGAGGCAACCCATCCTCTATGCTCTCTCTCTTGTTAGCCTTAAAAATTTTCACTGATATAATCAACATCATTAATCATTCTCCCCTCGTGACTATAACTTTACATGCAATCATAGCCGTATTTGTCTCACTGATGGAACCTACATAAGAGAGTTAATCAACCCTCCTTCAGTGAGTACAACAGAATATCCAGCTAACTATTGCACGAGTGTCAAAAACTGAGTATCCTTTTGATACAACACTGAAGGAGGGTTGATTATCCAGCCCCACTTGTCCTTCCCTTGTAATAGAAATTGAATATCCAGCAAACTATTCGCATATAATCCGACGACTTAAAAATTGAATGGAGTGTGCATTATTATCTACCAGATCATTGCGAAACCATACCAGATATGTATCACAGATAACAGTGAGATTATAGAAACCACACCAGATAAACTTCACGGAAAAGCTACGAAGCTGCGATTAACCAAATGAGAAATTCGTAACATATAGATTATAGCAAAGGAAGCAAATAAGCAAATAAGCAAATGAGGCTTATTATTGATAGTGTACATCAAATCTCAGGACTGGATTCCAAGGTCAATCAACAACTGTAAATCCATCGAAAACAAACTGGTAACAATGAAAACACAATGAACTTGCAATCCAACTTACTCCACATTGAGAAAACAATCAAAGTAACTGCCCACTGTGAAGTAAACAACTATTCATGAAGAACAATCCACTTCAATTTCAGCAAAATTAGTAGAGTATAAGATAAATTTCAACTTTATGCATATTGAAGAAAACCCATATGACAAAATATACGAAGCCGATTAGATGAGTCGAAGTTGATATTGAATGAAATTCCACACAATATGAAAAACAAAATCCATATACCCAAAAAATAACTGAGAAACAAAAATTCACAAAATAGACCCATGCGAAACAACATAATACTTAATAAACGGTGAAAAAGTATGCAATGCCCTTAAGAGAAATTTCAAAGACTATAAGGAATGTGAAAAACAAGATACTTCATAATCTTTGCACAAACACACCGCCTGAGAGATGCAGTGAAAATGCATCTGCAACCCAATTTGCCATGTCTTAAGTTTTCAAGGGTGGGAAAATGAGCCTCGCATCCTTTTTTTTTGGAGAATACATGTTACTGTTAACAAAAATTTCATTTCACTAGAACTGGACAGAAAATACACAAATACTCCTATCAAGAAATGAAAATGGAAGTGATTCAAACAATGATTAATATTGGTAGTGTAAATCAAATCTTAGAAATGAAGTTGTGGAAAATCCAACAACAGTCAGTCCACGATCTGATAAGTGGTAACAAGGAAAATAGACTGAACTTGACAGGCTATCGTATTCCACTTTGAGATTCAATCGAACTAACTACCCACTATGAGTAAACAATAATTCATGAAGAACAATCAACATCAATTATGAAATTAGTAAAGTATAAGACAAATTTCAACTTTATGCATATTGAAGAAAACCCATGTGACAATCTATGACAAAGATAGTCACATGAGTCGAAGTTGATATTGAATGAAATCCCACACAATATGAGAAACATAATCCATATGCCCAAATAATACTTGAGAAACAGTAAAGCAAAATAGACCCATGTGAAACAACAGGATAGTTAATAACAGATGACAACATATGCAAAGATATGCACAACAATTCCATAGACTACAAGGAATGTGAAAAAAAATCCTTAGATGAATGCACACACACACACACCGCTTGACAGATGCAATAAAATGATTCTGCAAGCAATTTTCCAGGTCTTAAGTTTTCAAGGGTGGGAAGGTGAGAAGCAACCTTTTTGTGAGAATACATGTTACTGTTAACAACGATTTCATCTCACCAGAACTGGACAGAAAATACACATGGACTCCTTCCAGAAAATGAAAATGAAGTGTTTCATACACTGATTATTATTGGTACTGTAAATCAAATCTCAGAACTGGATTCTAGGGAAATCCAACAACAGGGAGTCCACAATCTGATAAGTGGTAACAAGGAAAGCAGACTGAACTTGACAGGCTATCTTATTCCACTTTAAGATTCAATCAAACTAACTGCCTACTATGAGTAAATAACATTTCATGAAGAACAATCAACATCAATTGGAATGAAATTAGTAGAGTATTGTCCAAAATTCAACTTTATGCATATTGAATAAAACCCATATGACAAAATATGCTTAGATAGTCAGATGTTGTGAAGTTGATGTTAAATGAAGTTCACATAATATAGAAAATAGAATCCATATGGCTTAAATAATAACTAAGGTACATTAAAGCAAAATTAACAGATGTGAAAAAACAAGATACTTAATAACAAATGGTAAGTATACAGAGATATTCAGAGAAATTCCACGGATGAAACTGAATGTGACAGATCTGGATACTTAATAATCTTTGCACAAATACACCACTTGACTGATGCAAGTAAATGAATTTTATGATATTTTTCATGTCATAAGTTTTCAAGGGTAGGAAAGTGAAGACACAAAAATTTATAAGAATGCATTCCACCTCTAGTTGAATTCATCTCAATTGACTTCACAGAAAATACACATGACCTCCTCAGCAAATGAAGATATCAGTGGTTAAGCAATGATTAATATACTTAGTTTAAATAAACATAATATAACTGGATTCCAAGGAAAATCAACAACAGTAAATCCATCTCAGATCACTGGTAAGAAGAAAATTTAGAAATTGATTTTTAAGTCCAATGGATAGACATATGAGATCTACCAATGTAACAGTAGAAGTAAGTAAAGACAGATTCATGAAGAACAACAACGGATCGACGCTAAGTCAGAGAAAAGACTACATTATTAACATATGCGATCTACCAAACTGAAGAAACCTATGGAAAATCATAAATCCCTGAAATATACACAGAGAACCCAAAACCCCCCTAGATCATTTCGGCGGCAAAGACTTCGACAATCAGAACCTAAAAGCCTAAAACCTGAGAAGCGGTATAGAAGAAAACTTAGACGGCCATGCTCCAACAACAAATTCACCTTCGGAGTTATAAGAACTTTAAGAAAAATTATGTGATGCAGGGAAATACATCACATATGTATACATCAGATTAAACCATTAGGAATAACAGGACATCATTCTAAGACCTATGAAGAAGAAATCCAACAACACATATAAATCTGGACTTCTAACGATGCCATGACAGCCAGCTTAACAGGCTTAAATGCATGACATTTGGGCCTGTTTTGCCGTGAACTGAGAGGGATATATCACAAGAAACGAAAATCTTTCATGCCCCTCTCAGATGTTAGAGAAATCAACAATTCCTGGAACATGCAAGATATATGCATATGACACAAGGGCATTTCATGCTCGGGGGCGAGGAAGACAACCTACCTTAGCCCGACCACTCCTTTTAGCTCGTGATGGCAGACTTGTTCATCTGAAAACAACCATCGTGGGTTGGAGGCACCCTTTATAGGGCGATTTCACGGAAAAAAAAAAACCATCCATGTACCACATCTCCCGCCACAAATGCATACCCTAAGAAATCCCATCTTCAGCCCGTACGATGGATTGTCGATGGGAGTGAGATGGGATTATAATCCACTGATATATCCAGCGTGGGATTTCGCAATCCCAGATGAAGCCGTCTGAATCTAACGCGATCTGCAGCAGATCTTCAATCCCTCACTGCCCAAACAGAGACCCATACGGATAGGATGGGATTTCAAAAACTTATCCAACTTACTCCACCCTACTCCAACGCTCCTCGCTCGTCCAAACACGCCCTAAGAAAAATTTGCCACTGTAGACAAAACCTTTTATCCACCAGTTTTTATGAAGCAATACAAACTTAAGTGACCAACTTAGACTAGCACGTGCAGACAACAAATTTGAGGATGAAACTACCCCTCCTTTTCACTGTTGTTGCGTTTCCTCTCCCTCCCTTCCCTCACTCCTTTTTTGAAAAAAAAAACAGAGACGAAAAAAATCCTGCACTACTTTCATTGCTTGGATCGCACCATCCTCTAGCTGGATCCCACGCTCTCTATTCATCAGCATTCTCTCGTTTTTCTGAAAATGGTCCCTCCACGAAAGAAAGCATGCACCACAGGTATAATGTAGTATATTTACCTAAACGGTGTAAATTTTTTGTGGGCCATTGAACTGCTGGATGAAGCTCGCATCTTGGTTTTCGGTTCATCCATGTAAAAATCATCCTATGGACATGATGGATTACAAATAAAACATCATTATGGAGGCATAACAAGGTTTCTACGGTGGAACCACTGTTTCCTATGGTATGATCCACTTGATATTTCGATATGCCACCATTTTGAGCTGAAACCTTTACTTTAGATGGAAAAACGGATGAACGTCGTGGATAGTCCACATACATTCAAGGCGAGCTCAACTGAGTTAACTCAGTACTATAAGAGCGTACTAAGCAAACTGTAAATCCAATTTGCAAGAGGTTTTAGTCCATTTGACCTACTTCTCGGTTCATGATTGGTGAAATTCCCCAAGCAATTCATAAATTTGACAGAGATATCATAAAAATATGATGGGGAACTTCCACGGATTCATGTAATGTAACGAAAAATTTTATGAACCGCTCTGTCAATTTCATTAATTGCTCGGTCAAATTCACCGAAGAGAATTTCATGTAAAGCTCAGTCAATTTCATTAATTGCTTGGTCAAATTCATCAAAAAGGAAATTGTTAGGCTAGTTCAATTACATTTAAAGTTCATTCCAATTCATGTTAGCCTTGCTGAATTTCATGTTCGCCTCGCTGAATTTCAAGTTAGCCTCACCCAATTTCAAGCTTGCCTCGCTCAAATTCATGTTTCCCTTGCTCAATTTCTAGGTTGCCTTGGTCAATTTCCAGCTTGCCTTACTCAATTTTTATCTTGCCTTGGTCAATTTTCACCTTGCCTCGCCCAATTTCTTATTTGCCTCGCTTAATTTCTATTTTGCCTCGCTTAATTGCTAGGTCGCCTCGCTGAATTTCTAGGTCACCTCGTTGAATTCGTAGGTTCCCTCGCTCAATTTCTAGGTTGTCTTACTGAATTTCTAGGTTGTCTCGCTGAATTTCTAGTTTCCCTCGCTCAAATTCTAGATTGCCTCGCTCAATTTCTACATTGCTTCCCTGAATTTCTAGGTTTCGTCGCTGAATTTCTAGGTTCCGTCGCTCAATTTCTAGGTTACCTCGTTCAATTTTTACGTTACCTCGCGTATTTTTATGTTGCCTCGTTAAATTTCTAGGTTGCCTCGCTCAAATTCTAGGTTGCCCCCCTGAATTTCTATAGGTTGCCTCACTGAATTTCTATAGGTTGCCTCACTCAATTTCTATGTTACCTCATGCAATTTTTAGGTTGCCTAGCTCAATTTCTAGGTTTCGTCGTGTAATTTCTAAATTGCCTCTCTCAATTTCTAGGTTGCCTTTCTCAATTTCTACGTTGCCTCGGATAATTCCTAAGTTCCATCGCTGAATTTCTACATTGCCTTGCTGAATTTTTACGTTGCCTCGCTGAATTTCTAGGTTCCTTTACTCAATTTCTAGCTTCCTTCGCTCAACTCCTAGGTTGCCTCGCTCAATTTGTATGTTGCCTCGCTCAAATCCTATGTTTCCTCGCTCAATTTGTAGGTTGCCTCGTTCAATTTCTAGGTTGACACGCTCAATTTATAGGTTGCCTCACTCAATTTCTAGCTTCTCTCGCTCAATTTTTAGCTTCCCTCGGTCAATTCCTAGGTTGCCTCGCTCAATTTATAGGTTGGCTCACTTAAATCCTTTGTTGCCTCGCTCAATTCCTAGGTTGCCTCGCTGAATTTCTAGGTTCTCTCGCTCAATTTCTAGCTTCCCTTGCTCAATTCCTAGGTTGCCTCGCTGAATTTCTACGTTGCCTCGCTCAATTCCTAGGTTCCCTCGCTCAATTTCTAGGTTGCCTCACTCAATTTCTAGCTTCCCTCTCTCAATTCAGAAGATTATTTTTTTACTGCATAAATCTTATCTTCTAGAACCCTAGCCAAGGAATGAGGATAATCTCATTTGGCAGCTTAATCCTCGCGGTCATAATTATGCTAATTCTGCCTAAAAATCTCTTCAAGTGATCAAGAGGGCCCTCTTTTTCAGTAGATGAGATTAGGATGAAGCGTATTATCTCAACGCTTTTTGTCTCTGTCTTGCTCTAAAAAATCAATGAATCCAAAGCCCTCGGAGAAGAGAGATCTCTCTCCTAATAAAAAATGAGAGGGATCTCTCTTCTATATTATATCTATGAGAAAAGATATAGAGATCTTCTCTCTTCTATCTATTCCACTATCTATGAGAGGATAGATAGTCTCTCAACAAAAGTCGTTCTCATCTTTGTTGATGATTTAACTAGGGGTATATTTTATTTTAAAGAAAAAAGAAAGAAAGATTCCATATTCCTCAAGCAACAGTGAAAAGCCTAGCAAACGGAGGAGCAAATGAAGGCAATAAGAAAAGGACTGCAGCTTCAAAGCCGTTGCTTGTTGCTAGTGCTCAATCTGTTGGTTGCCTCGCTGAATTTCTAGGTTTCCTCGCTCAATTTCTAGCTTCCCTTGCTCAATTCCTAGGTTGCCTTGCTGAATATCTACGTTGCCTCACTCAATTCCTAGGTTCCCTTACTCAATTTCTAGGTTGCCTCGCTCAATTTTTAGCTTCCCTTGCTCAATTCCTAGGTTGCCTCGTTCAATTTATAGGTTATCTCGCTCAATTTCTAGCTTCCCTCGCTGAATTTCTACATTGCCTCGCTCAATTTTTATGTTCTCTCGCTCAATTTCTAGCTTCCCTCGTTCAATTCTTAGGTTGTCTCACTTAATTAATAGGTTGCCTCGCTCAATTTCTAGGTTCCCTCGCTCGATTGCTAGGTTCCCTCACTCAAATCCTAGGTTGCCTCGCTCAAATCCTAGGTCGCCTCGCTGAATTCCTAAGTTGCCTTGCTCAATTCCTAGGTTCCCTCGCTCAATTGCTAGGTTACCTCGCTCAATTCCTAAATTTATTTAGCCAATCCCCTTTCCCTTTTCTATTGCATGTTACATCTTTTAGATTTAAATGGGCGCTATTTCACCTTCTTTTTCTAAGATACAAAGGTGATCTAGTATTTGAGATCAATGGGAGACGATTGCAGTTTACCAAGATGGACTTTTCCCACATTACGGGTCTTAAGCTTGGAGATCTTATTGTACCAAAAAATTGTTGCACTATGAGTACATTAATAGAGACATTCCTTAATCTGTTTTCTTTTTTTTATTTTTTTTACATGTATTGAACTTTGATCATGTTTGTAATAGCAAAGCCTTGAGTAGTATTTGTCGATTTTGATCGCATATCAAGCCTCCAAATCTGCGTCAAAATGGGCCTCGCTAATAGGCGAGCTGACCACGGCCTACGCAATTGCCAAGTAGTGAGATAAACCATACGCCAAAGCGATTTGGCGTTATGAATGGGTAATGCACTCGTCATATAACATCATTTTTGACTGTTATGTATTCTATCATGTTTTAACTAATATATTATTTTTTGAATCATGGACAGGTGTATGCGCCCATAAATTATGAAAATTCATATTGGTTTTTGTGGGTCATCTATCCTAAAGTAAGAGAAATCATTATTGTGGATAGTTTATGCACAAATCTATTATTAAAGTACAAGAAGAAGATGAAGAAGATGACTGATGCACTCCCCATTCTCTTCCATGCCACTGGAGACAGCACTGCGCTTGAAGTGAATAAGTGGACCGTCAAAGTCGATAAATCGGCGCTGAAGAAGGACTATGGTTATGACCGCGGCATATTCGTAATGAAATTCATCGACATTTTGTGTAGCGGTCTCACCTTAACAGGAATAGACACGCAAAAATTCACTACTGATTGGAGGAAGTCAATAGCATATGATTGCTTATCTCTAGTTGTAAATGATATTTGTCAAGGGCATGGGAGGAATTTTGGAGAGATGTTGTATTATATACATTGTATTAATTTCATTGTTGAATATACATTGTACATTGTTGTCCCACTCATGTACTATTTCATGTTATATAAATTGTATTATATACATCGTTGAACATACATTGTACGAGGTTTACAGTAATGTTGGAGTGTAAAAAATTTCCAAGTCTGTGCATTTTAGTCCGAGTTCCTTCTCTAATCACGGTAGCCTTGGGAGGGTAGATCCGAGGGATGGGTTGACTGCAAAAGAGCTGATTAAAACTATATTGGGTTATCTTTCTGGTCCTGAAATCATTATGCTAGTAAGATAACCCAATATAGTTTTAATCGGCCCTTTTGCAATCAACCCATCCCTCGGATCAACCCTCTCAAGGCTATCGTGATTAGAGAAAGAACTCGGACTGAAATGCACATACTTGGAAATTTTTTGCACTACAAGATTACTGTAAACCTCGTACAATTTACTTAAAAATTTTCTTTAGTTGTAGGTCATCTGGTATAAAGAGCTTGTCCTTCTCTACTAACCGAACATAAAACACAAACTCAATGACAATTTTTCAGCCTATAAATCTTATGTGTATGCAGAAAAGCAACAAAAGTGGTCAATGCTTTTAATCATTCAATGTCTAGCTACTCTACATTTTATATCAGAACTAAGGTCATTAATGACAATTTCCACATTAATTATATGAGATTTCCAATAACTAGAATCTCTTCTAGATATTTATTCACCAAGGCTAGAGAATTAGAGACTGGCATTGTATTCTGTGTTTCGAAGATGATCCAAGTGTTGGAACTGTGTATCCGTGGCAACTACCTTAATTCCAAAACGCCAAATAGTGGAATTTTCCTAAGTTTTGTCTATTACTTATATAGTTCAGTTGTAGAGGCAAGGAATGATATTAACCTACCATTGATTAACAATGAATTTCAAGCTTGCCTCGCACAACTTTCAATTTGCCCCGCTGAATTTCATGCTTGCTCCGCTAAATTTCATGCTTGCCCCGCTTAATTTTATGTTTGCCCCGCTCAATTTCATGCTTGCCCCGCTCAACTTTCAGTTTGCCCCGCTCAATTTCATGTTTAACCCACTGAATTTCATGCTTGCCCCGCTCAATTTCATGTTTGCCTCGTTGAATTTCATGTTTGCCCCACTCAATTTCTTGATTGCCCCGCTCAAATTGCAGTTTGCCCCACTCAATTTCGTGATTGCCCCACTGAATTTCATGTTTGCCCTGCTGAATTTAATGTTTGCCCCGCTTAATTTCATGTTTGCCCCGCTGAATTTCATGCTTGCTCCGCTCAATTTTCAGTTTGCCCCACTGAATTTCATGCTTGCCCCGTTCAATTCCTAGGTTGCGTCGCTCAATTTTTAGGTTCCCTCGCTCAATAATTTGCATGGTCTAAATATTATTCATGTAAATTAATAGATAAAAATCATTGGTAAGTCACTCAGATGTGATCATGTGTTTGTGGCATATCCAAGACTTGGAATTTCTTCATTTTGAGGTAAAATATATAATTTCATGGGTTTAGTATAAACATTATGTCAAACATTACATACATTCTTAGGTTGCCTTGATCAATTCCTAGATTCTCTCGCTCAATTTTTAGCTTGCCTCGCTGAATTTCTAGCTTCCCTCGCTCAATTCCTAGATTGCCTCACTCAATTCCTATGTTCCATTGCTCAATTTCTACCTTCCCTCGCTCAATTCCTAGGTTCCCTCACTCAATTTCTAGCTTCCCTCACTCAATTCCTAGGTTGTCTTGCTCAATTCCTAAGATCTCTCGCTCAATTCCTAGGTTGCCTCGCTCAATTCTTAGGTTGCTCGCTCAATTCATAGGTTCCCTCGCACACTGTTAAGTTGATGGCGAAGTTGATAGATGGTGCTGTTAAGCCCACCCATGGGCTACAACCATGAGTGAAATGATGATGTTGACTTAACGAAAGATGATTAGATCATCTAATGGGAGACCACAAGGAGTACCATTTCCAAGCAATTAAAGATTAAGCCCATATAAGGGTCCTGATTAAAGATCAAACCATCCAAGCTGAATATCTGAATAATGAATTAAGATCCAACCACCCAGGTTGAAGACCTGAACCAACCAACTATCTGAGTTAGAGATCAAGACCATATCATAAACCAAACTTACTTATCTCAAATAAGTTACTTATCTACTGCTACAAGTAGAAAAAGTAACTTATTTAGTGGTATCCAAACAGGGTCAACCGGGTCCACTGATCTTTTAGATAGGCGGGGTCGATCGGGTCCACCTGGTCAACCGAGTCCGCTAAGGTTTGATTATGTGAGTTTTGATTGTGTGAGGCTTGTACCAAGCTGGGCAACATTGGGATACTCTGGCTTGAGAGGAAGTGTTAAGTGTGAGGCTTGTACCAAGGCTTGCTGAATATACATGCTTCCTTGGGAGAATCTTCCGATATTATGAAAATAGGAGGTTTATCGAATGTCATCTATTGGTAGCATCTCTGTAGCACTGAACAGAAGCCACAACCATCAAGCTTTAGTTGGGAGAGTTACTGCCATATCCATCAATAGATCCCAATTGCCATTTTACTTCGGATTATCGCTAATCTGTTTTTTCTATTAATTCGTATTTTTTCTACTTGTATTGATCTTTGATTATGTTTGTAATAGGCATGGCTTCAAACTAGTATGTAGGCTCTAAAGGCGTATCGGGACTTGAAGTATGTAGAATCTTTACCGAGATAGACTTCGCCCTCAATTTCTAGCTTCCCTCGCTCAATTTTTAGCGTGCCTTGTTCAATTCCTAGGTTGCCTCGCTCAATTCCTAGGTTCCCTTGCTCAATTTTTAGCTTCCCTCGCTCAATTCCTAGGTTGCCTCGCTCAATTTCTAGCTTCCCTTGCTTAATTCCTAGGTTCCCTTGCTCAATTTGTATGTTGCCTTGCTCAATTGCGAGGTTCCCTCACTCAATTCCTAGGTTACCTCGCTCAATTTATAGGTTGCCTTGCTCAATTCCTAAGTTCCCTCGTTCAATTTCTAGCTTCCCTCGCTCAATTTTTAGCTTACCTCGCTTAATTTCTAGCTTCCCTCGCTCAATTCCTAGGTTGCCCCGTTCAATTTGTAGGTTGCCTCGCTCAAATCCTATGTTCCCTTGCTTAATTTCTAGCTTCCCTCGCTTAATTTCTAGCTTCCCTCACTCAATTCCTAGGTTACCTAGCTTACTTCCTAGGTTCTCTCGCTCAATTTTTAGCTTGCCTCGCTCAATTTCTAGCTTCCCTCACTCAATTCCTAGGTTGCCTCGCTCAATTCATAAGTTCCCTCGCTCAAATTCTAACTTCCCTCGCTCAATTCCTAGGTTGCCTTGCTCAATTTCTAGGTTCCCTTACTCAATTTTTAGCTTGCTTTACTGAATTTCTAGCTTTCCTCGCTTAATTCCTAAGTTGCCTCGCTCAATTGCGACTTTCCCTCGCTCAATTTTTAGCTTGCCTCGCTTAATTCCTAGGTTGCCACACTCAATTCCTAGGTTGTCTCTCTCAATTGTGAGGTTCCCTCGCTCAATTTTTTGCTTGCCTCATTCAATTCCTAGGTTGCCTTACTCAATTCTTAAGAGTGTGTGGTCCTGACTTTGGATAAGATTTTTGATGCACCTTTGGCTGAGGTATATGACCATTTTGGACTGTTCTAAGCTTTAAGATAATAGTCAATATGCCATATGGCTTAGTCCAATTCGTAGCATGCTTGGAATACTGTTATTTCAGAAATTTTTTAAGGCTATTGCAAACTAATCGAATGAGTTAAGTTGTTGTGCCAATTTGAACCTAACTTTTTGTTGGAAGGCTGCTTCCACCGTGTTGGTTCTGGTTGCACTGGCTTTTAACTGGTTATATTGGAATCTGAGTTATCTCACAGGTGGATGGTTGCTTATGCCCAACTACTGGCTGTTCTAACTTTAGGCAGAGACATGGTTTTTAACTACCACTAATTAAAAAGCATACTTTAACTAGTATTAAAATACATACTTTGCATATTGTTGCTCTCATTATTAGTAAATCTTATGTTTCTTTATCTTTCATTTATACAATTTGTATCCATGATCAGCTGGGTTTTCTTATTCTATTTGTTTAGTTGAATGAGTATGCCTAGCCTGCCATCAATTCCTTTCTTTGGTGTCTCACATGGTTAGTTGGTTTCGATGAAGTGCCTTAGGGGTTGTTTGGATGTGTGGAACTCCCCACTTAAGTTCAATGGAATCTGAGTTTCTAGAATGAGAGTGTCATGGATAGAGAAGTCTCTTCTTCTTCTTCTTCATATTCTTTTTCGATTCCTAGTATTGGCCATGCCGTAAGAATTTAATGGTTTATGACGTTCTGTATTTTTTTAAATAGGGCGATTGTTGAATCAGTTGATTTTTGGATCAAGGCCAAACAAGGAATGGTCTCCCTGAGGGATGAGATGGATTTTATGCATGTTAAATCATTTAACCATCATATAAGAATGTTGGATCATGTTTCATTTTCTTCTCTAAGAAATTGATCGCTTCTTGTTCTTTGCCTCTCTAATTTATTTCTTTTAAAGGAATGATTGTTCAATATGTGTTTAGATTCATAGGTGATTTGGTAAATGATGCATGTGAAATTTGCCCCATTGTATTTTATGCCCAAATGCAAGAAGAATGCATCATGGTGCATGGTTTTGAAAGAAAAGATTCACAAATTCATGTTGTTTTCATCTTGTATTAGAAATATGCTATTCAAATCGCAACTACCACTTTTCATATTATAGTAGAAAAATGCTACTTAAATCAACTTAATGTGAATGGAGCATGGCCCAAAAAGCTACCTCGCACTAACCCGGTCAACTCCGTTTCAATGTCTTGTCCCAATGTTGGGGTCGGCTGTTAGATCGGCTATGTTACCTATGGCTACGGTTATAATTCGTAGCTATAGAGCAGCTAAATCCTCACCATAGCCCAGTTTACTTAAAAAACAGGGGGTATTTTCATCCTCAAATTTGATGTCCGCTCGTGCTAGTCTAAGTTGGTCACTTAAGTTTGTATTGCTGCATAAAAACCACTGGATAAAAGGTTTTGTCTACAGGGGCATTTTCGGAGTTCATTTTAAATGTTGAATGCATGTTGATCGAATGTTCCACACGGTCCATCTGGTCGGGCTGTCAAATGGACGATTAAAATGAGACGGTGAGCGCAGTACCGTCGGTGTTGGTTTTTTTTTTTCTATGCTTTAAAAAAAAAAACCATGATGGGCCGCGGTCCGGATTGCCTTATGTCCACGCTAGATGTACAAAGCCTTCTTCCCATTTGGGAAATAAGGAATTACAGATGTAGAGCACTGGGGCTGAATGTCTGTATTTTATACAGCATATTGGTTTGAAGTTTGTAAAAGAAAGGCCCATAGTTCACTTATCCAAACCATTGGTTTGATAGGCTCCATTATTAAGAATTTCCCAGATGGAAAATAAAAATAAAAATCCTAATAGCGGCACAACAAAGAGGCCACTAAGAAAGAAAATACAGCAACATTTACATTCATTATTCAACTGAAAAATGTCAAATATTCATAAATAGAATCTTCTAATCTGGGTATTTTTGGTGCATGAACCATCCAATATTGTAAGGTTCATTGTATCAATGGTTCGGATCGCTGAAACATCAGCCCACTAGCACAATATGAAAGCCCAAATCCTAGAATAACATCATTTTGACCAACCATCATGGTATTAAATTGTTTGGTTTACAGGTGGGAATCGCAGGGATTAGTCACCTGTACCTATATCTACACCTATGTTGAGCCTGACTTAGGCACTGATACTCATTTTAATTAAATTGTTGGGCACCAATAGACTATCAGATATATTATTATTATTATTATTATTAAAACTTAATTATTAATTTGAAATATTAGATTTTTTTTTTTGTAGAAATTAATAATAATAAAAACTACTAATAGTAACTAGAGGTGTACACGAGTTGAACCGAGTCAAGCTTGGCACAGCTCAACTCGGCTCGGCCAGCAACCAACCCTAGCTTGAACTCGGTTCATCTCGGCTCGGCCAGTAACCAACCCTAGCTTAAACTCAGCTTAGCTCGGCTCAGTCCTTGAGCTTGATGGGCCAGCTTGGCTCGAGCTCAGGTTCGGGCCAGCTCAAGCATGTGTGACATTTTCTCAAACATATAGAATATATCTTCAATATCCCGCTCTTCGAATGCAAAACAATAACAATACTTTGCAGTCAATTAATCAAACATTTGGTGAGCATCATCAAGATGAAGATATGAGGGCAGTTGTACAATGTTTTTTTTTTTTTTTTTTTTTGTGATAATTTGCTTCTTCAATCTTCCCTCAAATGGCCATTTTGAGAATACCCTAATATAAGGGCAATCCAATAAACAATACTTCGTTGAGTCATTTTTATCAAACATTTGGCAAGCAACATCAAGATCAAAATAACCAAGTCATTAAGCCAATTCGATCTGAGTCGGGGTTCCAACCGAGTCGAGTTGAGCTCGGGCAAGCTCAAACTCGGCTCAGAATTTTTTTGAACTCCAAAAACCAACTCGACTCAGTCCAAGTTCAATTTTGAGCCGAGGTGAGTCAAGCTTTTCCGAGTCAAGTCTAGCGAGCTGACTGACCTAACTCGACTCATGTACAGCTCAAATAGTAACATGTCATTTTCAATGAAAATTTTCAAAAAGAACATATATTCATGATGAGTGACAACCTCATTGGAAAGGATAGATGACATGCCCAATGCACATATCAGTCAATGATTAGTATGGCATTTGCATTCAGGGTTATTGAGAAACTAACTTCTTTCTTCTTAAAAAAGTACTGCCATTACTACTAAATTGTAATTTATGGCAGTCAATTAATTAAAATAATATATTTATGTATATGTAACACAATTGGGGATGTAGGTCTAGGTAATTAGCATATGCCCACACCTTGCCCAATTATTAACGAGGCTGGAATTGATACTTGAATGCGCACACACTATTTGTGTATGCTTGTATTTGGCTCATGTTGGGTCTTGCTCAGGTACCCATCGGGCTAACCTCACCATCGCCACCCTTATTTTGGTTAGATGTGGAAGAAGAGGACATGAGACAGTGATGGCATGCATCAAAGCATGTGTGAGATGTTATGGTGCATACCGTGCCACTTCCTATATTCCCTTGAACTTTTGTATTCCCTATTTAGCCATGATAGGAAAAGTGATATGTGCAAAGGTGCGTCCTATACCGGAAGAGAGAGAGAGAGAGAGAGAGAGAGAGAGAGAGAGAGAGAGAGAGATGCGCTCATGGTTTCATCAGTGGGCCGGTAACGTATGTCCAAGTTTTCATGTTATGTGGCCACTCGAGCCTTAGGTCTTCCTCATTTTTTGGTGGTCCTAATGTGAGTTGGTGCTTGAGATTAAATGTATGAACAGTGGCATATCGAGCCTTTGCTGCATGATCTCCTTATTACTAAGCCTCATGCCTACAAATAAATTGGAAGACAAGTCCCAATGGGCCTCATGCCTACAAATAAATTGGAGGACAAGTCCCAATGGGCTACTCCTATGACGGATAATTCATTATAGGCTATTTGTGTGTGAATTTTGAATAATGTGCCAGATAATAACAACATTATCCATTTCTCAAAATAGCCCAATTTCATTTTGTTAGGAAATGGCTACTCAAAGCAATTCCTTGGATTAAATGTCAGTGGAGATGGAGATTTGGTTCTTGGATTTCCTAGATGTGTCTCACATCGCTTGAAGAAAGTTACATTGCTTTTAATGGAGTAAGAAAATGTCTAAAGGAACACTCTTCTTCAAACAAGATCCACACCGTAAGTCGTATGGTAGTGATGGAACCTGACTTCCCTCTTGGAATACCTCTCTGCACTCTACAAATTTGTGTGTGAGATTATCTGTATAGTAGTCATAGTTTTCTGCCCATTATATAGGGATGCAACCATGAATGTCATTAATAGTAGGCGATGAACAATTCCAAAACTGTCAGAATAAAGGTTGCAGAGGCAGATGAATAGTTTAGAAATTGACAGAGCCCATCTCTATCTTCCCATAGGTGAGGTACACTTGGACGATCCACCTTGCAGTTACATCTCTCACTTGGATAAGTCAGGCATCAACCTAATTAATTACCAAAACTATACCTACGTTAGAAGTCCTCATACCACGAAATACAGTGTGTGATTAGTGAAGCACATAACTTCAGGAGAGAACAAATATACCAAGTTTCTATCAACTGACATAATATATCTCATCTTCCGCAACACTAACCTGCCCCATGATCATCTTAGTTACACCAATAAAGGATACTTTCTAACCTCTTATGGTATAACGCCCCGAATTTCAAAGGTCAAGCAAATGCTCAACTCCCGAAATTCTGAGCATCACTCATGCTTTGCAGAAGCTGATTTCTCGGTTACTTCTACGTCAGGCAATTAAGCATGTATAAGATTATACTAGGCAGTGTATCATACTTCGGAATAAACATGATTAAAGCAGAAAATTAAATTGAAACGCATGTACTATGATTATCTAGAGTATGGGTCCAGCTGGGTCCAATATACAATTCCAAAATCAACAAAAAATATAGAAAGGTGGCGTCTAGTTAAGCCCGATCGCTCGACTCTCCCTATTGAGAAGTACGCAGCCTATATCGGCCCATCAGAAAGCTGAAAGTAAGAAAACTCCTTCTCATCCATGCCCGCCTGGTCCAACGCGTCGACCTCGGTGGTCCTTGCATCTATATCAGCATCTGGTTGGTGTTTTAAAACACCGTCCCAGAGTGGGAGTGAGCGATCAACTCAGTGATTTCATAAAGCATAGGTTACACATGTTATCAAGTCTATCAGCACAGAAATGTTAAAACAATGTAAAACAATCACTTCCTAATTATTCTTATTAATGCAAATAATGAGATTTATGAAATGATGCATGCCCTCACCATCCAACACTCCCTCAACACGCGACTCCGACCACCTGGTTCGCAAATGACAACACTTCATCAGTACTCGACTTCAATGCTTGTTTCGCCACATTGTATATTAATGCGATGTAGTGAATGGTTATGTTAGCCGAGTGATTAATTATGCCTATTCATTTAGCAGTTTGGGGAAACTATGATACTTCCCTTTTAGTCATTGGTCTCAAATGAATCACTAAGCGCAGAATGACCACAACGTTCCTACACCTGTAATCCTTGATTCGTCTAGGTTGTCATTCCTAGCTGAATACATATGAAAGACGAGTTATAAAAGTGATGCTCGCGATCACTACGGGGAGGCTCATCACCCCAGTGTAGGCCGACAACACGGACACGGTGTCCCATACCACCATATCCAACTAATGAGTCTTGAGGATCGTAATAGTAATGGTTAATAGTAGACATTTGCAATTGGTAAGGGGGTGACCCAGACTCAAATAGTTATGATCATACATGGTGAACATATATAAGGTTAGCTGGTTCTTTGGACAATTTTGATTGATACGGATGAACACCGGCATGACCAACATGAAGTGTGTAAGCATCCCACATGGCCCAGCCACTGTTGGTCATTCATGTTCAACCCAGATCAATCGAACGTGTCTGGCCAACCTAATTTGGTCAACCCATATCCGGGAATTTGCCGACTAACCAGACTACTCTTGTAGTCCTACTTCTTAATTTAATCAAACCAACGAGCATTAAAGATAATTGAATTTACATTCAATCATTAAAATTAATAATCTACTCATTCAAGCATTTCATTGAACATGTAGGTGTCGCTATACTATAAATTGTAATCCACTGAACATAAATTGAAATATATGTAAGTTATCATGCACATACTACATTAGTAATCATAAATCATTAACTAGAGAAGTAGCATTGATAAATCGCAACCTAAGCATTTATGGTCCCCACCTTTGCAATGATTCGCCCGACTCAAAGTGCTCTTATGATTAGGGTTATAGGGAAAATCCACCAAAGCCTAAATAATCATACGAACCATTATAAGGACTAGAAAATCTAACCCAAAATACTAGATTAGAGAGTATAATCTATTTCTTACCTTCAATTGCCACCGAGAGAACTCCACGAAGGATCCATGAGTAGCAAGGTGGCTATAGAGAGGGATGTGAGGGTGAAGGTACACATACCATCATACTTCCAAGCTCTCTCTCTTTCTTTCTCCTCTTTTTCTTCTCTTTCTCTCTTTCTCTCTTTCTTTCTTCTAGGGTAAATTTGTATGGGGAGAGAGAGTGTGAAATGAAAAGGTATTTATAGAGCCAAATGTTGCAAAATGGCCCCAATGACTCTTTATTCATTATACTATCCCTGAAGGGGGTTGTTTCTAACCAATGGGACCCAGCGGGAGATGTATGAGCCAATCTAAGCCATGGGATAAGTATCCCACTAGGCGATCTATATTTGGACGTAACCATCCGATGATCGGACATGCCGATCAACCGGAAAAGGCCCTAACCCAGATCAACGGTCACTGAGCATCAATCAGGTCTATAAATATACGGATATGTCTGGAGAAATGTCTTTAGTCGGCACCCCAAGTTTAGTCATGAATTAACGGTCCCAAAGTTACAACTTTGTGAAAGAACAAATTGACTTATTTCATTTAAGTTTTATATTTTCATATAAGGTATTTACACAACCCAAGCACTCGACTTGCGAGTCCAAGTTGAACGATTCGAGATGTGATCTCAGCTTGATGTCCTGCGGTGAACGTTAAGCCTACTAAGATGATCATATTTCTATAGTCTCGGATTTAGTGACTTACTAATGAGTGACCTAGAGCTTGTTTAGATAATCTGGGCATTTATAGAATGAATTGGGTAGCGAGATTTCTTGTGTGCAATGACTAGGGTTTGGATTAACTATGTCCATAGTGTGGTCTATTCACAATTAGTGGAAATGACGATTCGGTCATAATCACTCTAAACCGTTAGTTCGTAGGCTAAATGGATAATTAGGTCACTTTGGTTTGTTAATTAGGATCCGACCCCTAGTTGTCTCGACTTTAGGTAGATCTTTAATTTAGTTGTGGTTGTCTCGATTAGTCAGTGATAAGTCGGCTAGATTTGGGCCCTATGTGAACAAATCACAAGGTTACACTTGATGCTTAAGTGATCGGGCGAATTCGTTGGCTTTATATAGTTGATTAATCAAATTTGTGCGGTTCTTTATTGGTACCGCCTGCATATAGGCTCGAGCATTAAAGGTCAGTTAGTGACAATGTGAGCTAATTATAGCGAAAAATTTTCAAAGGTCTTTGGAATTCCAAAATAGTGAAAATCCAGGACGTTACATATGGGTATTCATTACCCAAGGATTGTCCATTTACTTATTCACAACCATGAGTTCTAACATGTTGAGGGACACGTTAGTTGACCATAAACTCATCTTGCTCGCGTATGTAAATATGTCATATAAACATGTGAGGTGTAAAACTATGCAGTCTTCCTATAATGCTCATACCTATCTATCTTGGCTCAACCGCTTTCTCAACACGCTCTATTATACCCTTTCTTTTTATGGTGTTTGGAAACAAGCTAAAGTAGTAGCACTAAGCCTTCATTTCAAGGCATAACCCATGGTCATAAGGGCACAAGGTTTACCTTTGCACTAATTTTCTCACACTAAGGTGAAATTCATATCCATTTTTTGTCCACTATAAGTGTTTTCGGTTGTCTTTAGCACTTGCTCTATGAAAAACATGTTACGGTGGAGCTCCTTAAGAGTATGCCAACCTCTACACCGTACAAATCTTGATAAGTTGTCATCCAAGCGCTTAGTCTGAGCCACTCAACTCAATCTCTCTCACAGGCGTCTAAATGAAGTCTCACATATGGCTTATGAGGCTGCATAACCCTAATGGGAATGATCATGCTCGGTCCTAAAAGGATCTCATCCCGAACCCAGTTTGAGCTGATGTGTAGAATAATCACAATAATTTTGTGATCACACATCTCATTTTCCTCGCAAGTAATGTGCCAAGGCGATTATTGTGTGAGATGCACAACCTTTACCTGGCGACATATCTCAATCCATGTGGTGAATGTGTGTACTATTGATATATTCATAGAAGAACAATCAATACACAGATCCAAATATAAACAATCTGTCAAAGAAAAAACTATCAAAATGTCCCCGTCACAAATCATATCCTACGAAAACCCGAACTCCTTTTGTAACTCTTAAAAGTATCTCGAGTAATCGACTTGGTCAATGGGTCAATAACCATCTCACGAGTAAGTACATGCACCAGGACAATCTTTTTCTTCGCCATCATATTTCGAGCATAGTGATAGTGAATCTAGATATGCTTCAACTTGCCATGATATTTAGTATCCTTTGCATAAGCAATAGTTGTCATGCTATCACAATACAATATGACAAGGTCATCAGCATACAGTACACATCTCAAATGCCGAAGGAATCTCTTCAACCATACAACTTCCTAAATGGCAGAGTAATCTGCAATTTACTCTGACTTCATGATAGAAAGCGTGATATAGGCTACTTCTTACTGCTCCAAGAGATGGCCTCGCCACCGAAGAAGAACGTGAATTCAAAAGTAGATTTACGCTTGTTGAAATCGCTGCCCCAATCGACATCACAATATCCTTTTAAACGAAGATATGACTCCTAGTAGCACAACATGTAATCTGCAGTCACATGCAGGTATCAGAATATTCTCTTGACGACCCTTCAATGAGCCAATCCTGTGTTACTTTGATAACGACTCATTAAGCCCACTTCGAAACTGATATCTAGTTGAATGCATATCATTGTATACATTAGACTGCCAACCACACTAGCATATGTATGCTGCTTCATTTCAATTTTTTCTGCATCTGACTTAAGGCAGAGATTTAGAAAAAGTCCATGACCCTTCTCGACAGGAGTGTCAATTGATTTGCTCGAACAACTTTTTGATATAAGTCTCTTGAGAGACGAAGAAGTCTTCTAGGATGATCCCTATGGATCTTAATCGCAAGCACAAAGGATGCTTTGCCCATGTCCTTCATTTCAAAATTGGAGGACAACCACTTCTGAGTAGCAACTAATATCTCCTTGTCATTTGTGGCTAATAAAATGTTGTCAACATACAGAGATAGGATTAGAAAACTCTGCCTTGACAGTCTGACATATATGCAGTGGTCTTTATCAATCATCGTAAACTCATACAAAGCAATGACTCGATGAAATCTCAAATACCACTGCCTACATGATTGCCTCATGCCATGGATGGACTTTTTAAGGCAGAAAACTTTACGCTCTTGTCCCTTGACCTTGAAACTCGTGGGTTGATTCATATAGATCTTCTCATCTAGATCTCTATTAAGAAATGCCATCTTGAAATCCATCTGATAGATTTTTTAAATTCAAATGTGCGACAATTGCCAGAATAAGGTAAATCGAGGTGAGTTTCACCATTGGAAAAAACACCTCATCATAATCCACACCGTCAATCTGTGTGTGGCCCTTAACTACTAGTCAGGCCTTAAACTTAATCTATCACTCCATCTACCTTTCGGTTGATTTCCAAGACCCATTTGACCTCGACAATCTTGCGTCTAGGTAGAAGATCAACAAGCTTCTAGACTTGGTTCTTCTCCATGATCCATTCTTTCATAGTAGGAGATGACAATGCCTTCTAGTATGATCTAGGCTCATCATCATTCAGAGAAGCAGTCATGAATGATTCCCCTTCAATATCAAAATGAGAATGGGGTTTCAGCCCACGAGTGTGTCTTCTCAATTCATGCTCATGATCTAAGTCAGTCTCGACCTCATGTGGTACACTCCTATTAGGCAAAAGATCTCTCCCACATTTCTCAATGATCGGTGCATCAACTGGACCAACAGGTGGGTGATCAATATACCCACCCCCGTTGAGCGACGGTTGGGTGACTAGGACTGAGCTAGAGTTCAAGCCTATCATCTTGAAGAACTCATGAGAATTTGAAGAATTTTTCCTAATTGGAAAATCGTCCTCAATGAAATCGACATCTCGCAACTCCATTTCAACCGTTCCAATGTTTTCTCATTCATGGATAATAACATAACCCTTGGAGTGCTCAGGGTATCAGATAAAAATGCACTCCAAGGATCTTTAATCTAATTCCTCAGTTTTCTAAGATGGTATATGAATGAAATCAGTTGATCCTCAAGGGCATAGATGAGTTAAGTATAGTTTTTTGTTGTACCACAATTCATAAGGGGTCGTTGTAACTGACTTAAAAAGTACTAGATTAAGGATATAGGTTGTATTCAGTAGCACATCTTCCCAAAATTTAAGGGAAAGGTTGGCTTGTGCCATCTTCGATTGCACCATATCGAGTAACGTTCTATTCCTTCTCTATACAACACCATTTTGTTACGAAGTGTAAGGAACAGTCAAGTGTATATGAATATCATTTTTTTTATAGAGCCTTGAAAAATGCTCAAACAAATATTCGCATCCATGATATATCCGTAAGATCTTAATCCTTTTATCGGACTGGTTCTTGACTTCAAGCATATACTTTTTGAAGATTTTTAATGCTTTAGATTTATGTGATATCAAGTACACATGACCATAGTGCGTGTAATCGTCTATAAATGTAATGAAATAGGACTTTCTGTGGTGAGTCCTGACATTTCGGCATCTGCAAATGTCAGAGTGGATCAACTCTAAGGGAGTTGAAGCATGTACTGCTTTTCAAAATAGTTTCCTAGTCGACTTTCCAATCACACAATGCTCACAAGTAAGAAGAACTACGCTTGTGAGTGGACCTTAAAAGCCTTCCCTAGCATATTTAAGCATTATATCTGGATTTATATAACCTAATTTAGCATGCCAAATGTGTGGGTCAATGTCTGCTGAAGTAAAAAAAGTATGGGCAACATAATCATGTGAATAATCACAATCAAGCACAAATAAACCATTACAAACTACATCGCGTCCATAAAAAGAAGTATCTAAAAAAATGTCTATAGAAACTGATCGAAAGATTTTAAAAAACTAAGTTCTGCTAATGAAAGCATTAAAAGTAAATTGCGCCTAGCAGTGGGCGTATGGAGTACATCAAGGATGAGTAAAATATGACCCGCCCACAAATAGAGCTGGAGAGAGCTAACTCCCAGTATGTCCTCTAAGAGACCATTTTTCGTATAGATTTTTCAACTTCCAACTAGGCACTTTTGATACTCTACAAATTCTGTTCGATCCCGAGTTATGTGTTGTGTTACTTCTAAATCCATAACTCAGTTATGATGAGTTACATCAGCAATCGGAACCTCAGTGCATACAAAAGCAAAAGTTAAAGGATCAGCGTCAGTTTATACATTCGTTAGCTCAGAGCATTCTTGAGTAAAGTCACCAAGATTTTCTTAGTTGTAGCACTTTACTTTCGACTTGTCTTTCTTTCAACCTCTTTTTTCTCGCTTACACTTATCACCATTTTGTTTCTGACTAGTGTGTGTTCTCCATCCTGAAAATTCTTTTGGGAGTTTTTTCCTTTGCACTGGGGTCCTTCCCCCTTGTGCATGCTAGGCTCGGCCAAGAATGCGGCATCGTGCTTATGTGCAGACTAGCATTCAGCCTCCAACTGTAGATGATGCGACAATTGGCGAATGTTTTATGCCCTTATCGTGTGTCATCGTGAGCTTCATCTGTTCGTAAGAGTCAGGAACAGAGCACAATAGTTTGCTACTAATCTTTAAGTGCATTTCCCACCCCTTTCAGGCCACGTATTATTGCCAACATCGTTCTAAGATGCTCACCCATTGAGCCGTTAGGAGCCATCTTGTATGTGTCAAACTTGAGAATCAACTCTTAATCTAATAACAGTGGTACTAGTATATGTAAGAATCAAGGCGTTCCACATTTCCCAGGTAGTGTAATATCCTTCGAATTCGCCAATCATATCATTGTTCAGGTGGATCCATGCCAGCAGTTAGGGTTTCTAAAACTCCTTTCTCATCCAAAAGATATTAGATTTTACGATGCCGGACATCATGGTTATTCTCATCTAGCTTCTCGCGCTTGTTTAGGCCGACTATAAAGTTTTTTATTACCATTTTCACCATATTCAGAGATATTATTTATTACATTCATGATAAAAATGTATCATATTCATAACTCGCAATATCACAAGATGATATTACCTTGATTTATTGTGTATCATTGGATCGAAAGATAGGACAAAAGCCAACAATCATCTCCTCATACACACTCAGGATTGAGGTTTTCCCATTCTTGATTTTGCGCATCGAAATCGGCCACTTTGGTTGAATTCGGCCATCTTAATCGAAATTGATCATAAAGGTAAAAAATAGTCCTTGGTCGAAATCAATCACAAAGGTTGAATTTACAATTCAGTCATGGGCTGTCTGGACCGTTATGACAGTTAGCATAATGATAATATCAGAAAAAACTAGGCCATCATATTGACTGTTAATCATGCCAGGGTATAACCATTTCTTGTTCTTAATACCTCGTGTCTCTCTTTCCCAATTTGCTTGCAACCAGTAATCGACCATTTTCCTAGCTGGCTATAGTCGGTTACAGGAAAAAGTTATTCGCCCATTTGATTAGGGATTTCAATCACTGGTAATTAGAGTTTGAATATATGCGTAGAGAGAGATCGAATGGTTAAAGAAAATAGGCAACGAAAGCGCACCTCTAAATTTCTTATACCAATATTAGGAAACAACTATGCAAAGCAATTCCTTGGATCAAATGACAGTGGAAGATGAATGTTTGGTTCTTGGATATTCCCAGATGCATCTCACATCGTCGGAAGAGAGTTACGGTGCTTTCACTGGTGTAAGAAGAGGTCTAAGGGAACACTCTCCTTCAAAGGAGATCCACACTGTAAGTCATGAAGTAGTGATAGAAATTGGCTTCCCTCTTGCAATGCCTCTCCGCACTCTATGGATTTGTGCGTGAGATTCTTTGTATATTGATCATGAGTTACTACTCATTATATAGGGATGCAGCCATGAATGTCATCAATAGCAGGATATGAACAGTTCTGTCAAACTCAAGGCTGCAGAGGAAGATGAACAATTTGGAAACTGCCGGAGCCCATTCTCTATCTTCCAGTGGATGGGGCTCACTTGGACGACCCACCTTGCAGTTACACATTTAAAATCTTTTTCCATGTTCTTTTGATATACAAAGTTCCCCGTCCCTGAAAAATATAAACTATATTTGCAGAGTAAAACGGTCTCATGTTATACATAATATCAAAATCTAAAAGTGAAACAAAATATGATAGATTCATCTCTTCACAGTACACACGGCAGGTAGATTTGACAATTTCATAATTCAAATACCACAGCATCAGAGATGTTCCATATTTCAAATACCACAGCATCAGAGAAGAATTCTTGGTTTCTCTCAGACCGTTAACCACTATTATTTATACCATGTATTTAAAGGCCACCAGCCAGATGGGTAGGATTATCAATATCAGTGCGTTTTAAACTCCTCATCATCCAAAATAGGGCCAACTACAACTATATGGACAGTCCAGATTGATAGGTTACGATACATGTGTACTTGAAAGAAATGGCCCAACCATATGTCGGTCCCGAATAGTCCAGCTGTCTCTCTCATAAGAAGATAAAGCCACCCTTTCATCATCTGTATGGATGGGTAAATGGTGGATGGAGACGGTACGCCTAGTGGATCTTGTCATGAATGGCCCTCGATTTAAAGTTCATCCAAAATGGATGCTCCTAAATATTTGAATGGCGGACTTGTAAAAGGAAGATAAAGCACAAAAGAATCGAAGCTTCCAATTTAAGCCAAAAAAAAAAAAAAAAAAGAAAAAAGAAAAAGAAAAGGCAGAGGACTATATCAACCATTCGTAGCTTCACCGATCAGCTGTCCAAGTCCCCGACAATTTGGTGGACCGCAATCTCTATCACCGTCCAAATCGTGATCATTTTTACCCGCACGTAGTGGTCTCAGTGCGCAGGGCAATGAGTTGCTTGGATGGGAGAATCCAAACCAAAGTTCTTCTGATCAGTGCAAGTTTCTTTGCCCCATCCCAGCAGCCTTCTGATTCGTGGATCCACGTTGACGAATGTGTGCCGTGCAAAGTGGGATAGGTGAGAAAAGAGCATTTGGTGGGTAACACATCATAGTCGTTCAAAAAACATTTAATAGGTAAACGCATTTGTTGGCTGTAAATGTGTTGTTACAAGCAAAAATGATCAATCGCCTTCATTCAACCGGATCAAAATACAATTAAATAAAATTCCAATCAGTTGGAAGGGATGGTTTGAGCCTTGCAAAAAAAAATAAATTTATCTTGCTATCATCATGAGCTTGGCCTTTCTCCAACAATTTTGGGTTGGTTTTCAACGGCAAAGGTTTCTCAGTCTGCTGCACACCTGATATCGAATTTCCCTCCTGGAAGGAAATGAATCATTATCTATTCTGCTTTTCTAGAACCTGTTTCGGATAGGAGAAATGAAAATATGCTTCTTTTTTTTTTCTTTCTTTCTTTCTCTTCTGCAAATGGAAGTCCGTGAACTCGAACATGGATTTTGCAAATCCATAGTTCAGGAATGCTTACAGATCCATGTATTTGGGGAGCATTTATTGCAGGAGAACAACTAGCCTAGATGTGCCTCACTACTATTGCAGTACAGTGCGTTTTCAGCCACAAAAAGTTCTCCTAGAAGATTTTTGGCCGTTCTAGGAAGTTGAATATTACCCAAATCCATGGATCCATCGAGTGGATTGGGAAATCTATGGATATGGTAAATCCCCCCAAAAAACAATAAATCTCCAACGAAAAAAAAAAGACAGGAGAATTGAAAAACATGGACTCCACAACTGGTTTTACAACGTTCCATTGATATTTTTATGACTGAAATAACTCCAAGATAGATGTAAAGAGCTTTCTTCTCCAATCTTGAATCCCAATGGAAAATGACCCAGCAAAAAAGCATTCTTCACACACATCATGCTCATTCAGGAAATCAACAAATAAAAAAGGAACATATGTACATCTCTATGCATACAAATGCTTCTCCATGGACACCCAAGGAAAAAAAAAAAGTAAGAAAAGGAAAACAAAAAAACCCTACCCTGGGTTTGATCATGCCTTTTGAGCAACCAAGTAATTATGCTACAAAGACATCTGCAACTCAACAAAGCTTTCTCTTCTCTCTAGACTCACTTGGGTATATCAACACAGAATCTACACAGAGGCCCCCCTTTGTATGGGTGCAATCAATCTGGGTCATTGAGAATTTGACCTTTGTCGGAGCATCAGAGCTCTCGACAGCAAAATCTCCGACGTGGTAGTTGATCCAGTTCCCAGGTTCGTCTAGGTAACACTGGGATTGAGAATGCTGACCATCAGATGTCGATAGCTGGAAACGAACAGGCTTTATATCCCACCCATGGACGTGTTCAGGGTTACAGACTCTACGGCCAAATCTCTTGGAGGTCCGGCCCAGCTGAAGCCTGAAGAAAAGGCTATAGGTCCCCACTGGGAATTGGAACTCGACCTCTCCGTCTACCTCGAACCACCAGATCTGCTGAAGATACGCCACAGTGTGGAATCTACAAGTAGGGCAATAGAAGCTCCCCATCAATTCCCATCATTCTTCATCTCTTTAAAGACTACAACTATAGATATTCGAGAAAGAGTAGATTTCTAGAAAAGCCAGGTAAGACTAGATGAGGGGTGCCACCATGTTCCCATGCAAGCTCCACTAGCAAGAATATGCTTATCTCATATTTCATCATGTAGAATTGGTACTATCTCCCACACAGTGATGAATATCTTTGAGTTACAGAATCATCACTGGGGCCGGTTTGGATTGGTGCAATCCAAAAAGTGCATTTGTAAAGTAAAATGACAGATCTAAGGAAAACTGTGGATATGGAATCATGGAAAAGAATCCTAAAAATGTTGTTTGTTTTAGTTTCTGTGATCTCCAGGGAAATGTGGAATAATGATCAATAGTCAAAAAAGTGAAATATGCCTATCAAAAAAAAGTATGGAAACGAGAGGAAAAAGAAAAAGAAAAAAAAACTCATTCTTTTGAAGGAAAATCGTAGAAAAGGAAACAATTTTCCAGAGGAAAAAAGGAAAAAAAAAAAATTCATTTTTTTTAGTAAAATCGTAGAAAAGGAAACAATTTTCCACAGGTCACTTTAGTGTCGCAATCAGTAGAAAACGTTGCATCTACAGAAAACATTTTCTTTTCCATGGTTGCTTTTCAGATTCCATCAATCCAAACAGACCTTTAATGAAATTCATGATCTCATCTCCGGGTTTGACATTTTGTTCAACCACAGATGCAAATGAAAATGCAAATTCATAGAAGCAAGATGTTCTGAGAAAAGAATTTTGCATCAGGTACTTGTTCCCCAATTACGGCATACTGCTTTTGTCTTTTACATAAATATAAAATGTGTTAATCAGCAAAAGAAAGAAAGAAAGGAAAAAAAAAAACGAATCATCTTTAGACAGAAGCATCTACAGTCTGTGCAGAAAGAGTGTTGAGTTCTGTGTCTAGTCTTTGAATGCCAAGTTGTTTTTTTTTTTTTTCGATGAATAGAAGATCAGTTGGTTTTTGGCTTCATCTTAGTTATGATTCTCAGTCTATGTAACAAAGACACTCCATTTCTTTGAAGCTTTGCCACATAAACACATGTCCGACCAGTCTAGACAGGGTTCACTTGAAAATCAACTTCTCATAGATTACTATTATTCTCTTTTATTTTGGGATTTTTTTTCACACAAAAATAATGGATTTTAAGTTTATTATGATTTTTTTTAAAAGATAGTTTATTACGTTTGTTATTCATGTTTGAGGCTTTGTTTTCTTATAAATAAAGACATGCTGGTAGATCTGACTTCTAAAGGCCTGCAATGGTAATTCAAAACCAGTTTACCTATCAAAAAAAAAAAAGTGTGACGTATCTGACTTTTAAAAGCCACCATGTCCAACATTGACATGCTCGTCCATGTACAAGTTACACAGCTCTCAGTTAATTGGATGCATCATAGGCATCTAAAATTAGAAATTCTTTGAGAGCTAGAAACGTTCAAGAGCTCTGAAATCGTGAATAAAGATGTACTCTATGAAAACCCAATCACACAAGGAACTACAGAAAAGCAATATAAGAGGTAATCTCAAGCTGAAGAAAACACTCAATTGGTGATCACTACACCCAAGACCATATTTAGACAATAGATCAGCAATGGAATCAGCCTGTGATTTGAAAACTGCAGCATCTAAGTTGGGAAAAGATGCAAACAGATTCAGGAAATTTCCAGCAGTTAATATCATAGGGAACCCTCTGTCCCAAGATATTTATGTATGGACATAATATATACCTCAATCATCAGCTCCATTGATTGTAGCGGCCAAGATACACGATGGTATTGCACAGAATATTGGAAATACAGCATATGAGAAAGACGTTTCTGTCTGTGAATTACACCCACCAAATCTCAAAAGACCGCAACAGTTTTTTTCTTTTCTTTTTTCTCTCTTCTTTTTCTTTTTTACTTTTGTTATCAACAGGATGATCCAGCATATGAGAAAGAAGTTTCTGTCCGTGAATTACACCCACCAAATCTCATAAGACAACAACGTTTTTCCTTTTCTTTTTTCTTTTTTTCTTTTTCTGTTTTTTCTTTTGTTATCAACAGGATGATCCAGCATATTGGAAAGAAGTTTCTCATTGTGAAATATTCCACCACATCTCAAGCCTCCAAGCTTCTCTCATCCATTATCAAATTTGAGCCTCCAAACAATAAAGATCGCGGGGAGCCAGGGACCACTGGTCCAAGTGCGGCTGAATAGCTAACCAAGCATTGTCTTAAGATTAACAAGTTAGGAAGGATGACCATTTAACTGGCCTGACCAATATGTGAAATCTGAGAGAACCCAGAAGTGCTTCCCACTTTTGCTAAGACGCACTGAATTACCCTGCTAGATAAAGAAAATACCCAATAGTTGAGGTCTTTCAAGCCAAACTCTTAAACAGCACATCCATCAAACTTATCCTTGATGGGAGCTCAATCGGTGACTTGGGACCTGCTGGATTAGGTGTTTTTACCTTCTAGAGATGAAAGACAAATCAAATCTCAAACTTGCTTCTTTTTTCTTTTTCTTTTTTCTGGACCAATCAACTAAAGCCAATGCAAAAACATGCACCGCTAGAAGAACCAGAGATTTTTTTAGTCACCCTTGTGTGGACATCTACTTTTTGAGGGAGATTCCAAAAACACTATTTCTTGACAGCAACCATGGCTGATGAAATCTTCGATTTCTCTATAACTAAAGAAGTTGGGTTCAGTCATTGTATTCCATGAGGCTCATGAGATAGCCAATGCTCTGAAAGGGGGGTTTTTTTTTTCTTAAAAAAAGATGATTTCATTAAGAAGAAAAAAAGAAACACAAGGGAAAAAGCCTACTGAGAGGGCAGACAACAACTACACTCCTAAGAAGAAAAAATCACAACCAAAAAGACCCTTAACATTTGTAGCCCACTCGATCATGAAACGCTTAGCCTTAGATGCAACCACCCCAGCAAGATTGAAGGAATTCCTAAAGCATCTATTGTTCCTTTCTCCCCAAACTGACCACCAGACGGCGAGAATGGCCATTCTCCAGATTATTGTTTTCACTTTTCCTAATTTCACCCCATGCCACGCCTGAAGGAGCTGGTTCACCTCGCACGGAAAAGACCAGTCTATGTTGAACCGAAGCAGAAAGTCGGCCCATATCGACTGAATGAAAGAGCAGTGCAGGAGCAAGTGATCAAGAGTCTCTTCCGCCCACATGCAGCATAAGCAAATGTTGGGCAGGATCATCCCTTTCCTCCTCAGGTTATCCACTGTTAGGATTCTTTTTTTGCCGACCAGCCAACCGAAAGCGAGAACTTTTGAGGAAGCTGGATATTTCTAGAGAAAAGAAAGATTTGCCTTGGGGGTGGGCTGCTGCAAGTGCATCTGATTATAGAGGGATCGAACAGAAAAGGAGGAGGATTTATCTGGTCTCCAGAAAATGCTATCCTCTGAAGTAGGGGAAGGGGCAGCTGCATATATCCTCTCCAGAAGACCCACAAATTCTGGAATCTCCTAATCTTGGAGGCCCCTTCTGCATTGCACATTCCAGACAATTTTCCCGGCAATAACTGCATAATGATCAGCAACGTACGAATCATTAGAAGAGGCTAGAAGGTACATATTAGGGAATGTAATCTTAAGCGGCTGATCCCCAATCCAAATGTCGTCCCAAAATCGAATTTTGGGAGCATTGCCGAGCACAAATCCAACAGCTGAGAGGACCTCCTTTTTCATTTTCATAATATCTTTCCAAATGTGCGACGCGTTGTAGAGAGATGATTCCGGAGACCACCAACCGCCAGAAGATGTTCCATATTTAGCCTTGATGATGGAAATCCAGAGACTCCCCTCTTCCGCCCCTAGCCTCTAGATCCACTTACCGAGAAGAGCTTTATTCATTGCTTTGAGCTCTTTGATCCCGGCTCCTCCGTTAGACAAATGGAGACAAACCTCCGACCAATTTAGGAGATGAAACTTCTTCCGTTCTTCCTTTCCGCGCCAAAGGAAGACCCGCCTTAATTTATCAATAATCGCCATCACCGATGCCGGGCATTTGAGAAGAGACATAAAGTATATAGGGAGATTTGAGAGGGCGGCTTTGATTAATGTGAGGCGGCCACCTAAAGAGAGCTTTGATTAATGTGATGCTCTCAAAAGGGTTGATGGAGCATCGTTATGTAATGGGAGATCTTCCCCTTGAATAGTCGTATTATTTGCCTTTCTCAGCAATAAATTTGTTACACACACACAAGAGAAATGCTCACACACTAGTTATATGTCCAACTAGTTGGCAAGAGGGGCCCATCATGGCATTTGTCTGACGTCACACCTGTCTAGCAATGTTGTCCCACCATGAAAATAGTATAAACCAAAAAATCAGGTCAATCCAACTATCAGGTGAGGCACACCATAGAAAACCATGAACAACCACCCAAAAAACTCTACATTCACATGGGGTGTATGACATCCGATGGTTGGATCGACCTGATTTTTGTGGCATCCCATTTCCATGGTGGGGCAACCTTGCTGGATGGGCGAGATGTCATACAAATACCATGGTGTTCCCCCCACACAAACTAGTTGGACGTACAACTAGCTGTGTGCGAGCACCTCTCTCTATATGTGTGTGTGCGCGCCTGCGCATACATCACACACATACATACATATAGACAAACTATGACACCACCTCTACACACACACACACACATGGAAACAATGACACACCACCTGGTCCCATCCTAGATTGCAGACCCACCTTCATCCCAGCTGAAAAGTCTGAATACATGTAAACAGAGAATCTATTGTTGTGTTTTTGTTTCTCATTCTGTCTACTAAATTTGACATATTTGTTAACTTTTTTCCTTTGGTATAAAAGTTATCTCTTTCATACAAAACAATCCCCATCCATGTATTTGGATAACTAAGATAAGTCTTGATGTTGGAGATGCATTCTTTGATACTGATATTCTAATCCTGCGAGAGACAAAAGCATTGCCAACCACCCAACTTTTAAGTATTGAAGGATTTTCCGTCAGCAAGATCTCTACAAGCTTTCCAAGGCCAGCTGAAAAACAAATACAGTGCTCCACCAGGAATCCAACTATGAAATGAGGAGTTTGGAGAGAGTCACGCAAGAACATGTCAGATGTTTTGAGATCCGGGCCATTCATCAGGTGGGAGCCAATTGGAACATGCCCTGTGGCAAAGTCAGGCCAGTCCATTCATCGGGTACCGGATGAGCCACATGCATATGAGAGAAATGGATGTTTGGAGAAAATATGACTAAAACCCCTGGTAGTTTTACCTTTCAAAAAATGACTAACAGTGTATACTCAACATATGAGCATGTGACCAACCTGATGAGTGGATCTTCTTGATTTTTGGGCATGTTCTGATGAGCGGGCCAGATACTACAGACATGTGCCCTGTTGGTATTTGTGCAAGAATAATCACTTCAACCTCTCCTTGCAAGAATCACCTCCATGTTCCTCATGAAAAAATTGAAACCCAAAACGCAAAATCCTAATACTCTAAGGCTCCACAGAATTTACACCTAAAACTGAAAAATCTGAATTTGTGCCACGAATAATCACTTCAACCTCTCCTTGCAAGAATCACCTCCATGTTCCTCATGACAAAATTGAAACCCAAAACGCAAAATCCTAATACTGTAAGGCTCCACAGAATTTAGACCTAAAACTGAAAAAACTGAACTCCAATTTGATTATCAGAGACCAACTACTAAAGCGAAGAACACAACAAGATACAAGACCTCAAAATTATCTCCAATCCCAGAAAAGCATCATAAACCCAACCCAACCATCGACATAAGAGCAAGATTATCTCATTCTTGACTGTTTCTGACAATTAAAAATGCAAACAACATGGACTTCCTGACAAACCCAGATCAAATCTTATCATGCAACCCCAAAATTTCTATCTCCATCAATCATCATATATGGAATTGAGAAAATTCCATAATTAATAGAAGAAGAACACAAAAAACTCACCTAGATTCTTGGGTCGGAATGTAATTCCAGTATCTCCGATCATCAATCCCAGTTATCAACAACGCCTTTGAAGAAATCGACATGCAAATCCTTCCCGTTCCCTTCTCCAGCCAAACCTCCTATCCAAAAAACAGGAAAATGAATAAAATGGGAAAAAAAAAAAAACAAAATCACACACACACACACACACACACACACACACACACACACACACACACACAGAAGACATATCAAATCCGCACCTTTGTGCCATCATCAAAGGGATTCGGCCGACAGAGCCTTGCATAGATCTCTTTCTTCCCAAAATTCTCCGGAACTTCATCTAACAGCTTGTTGACAAGATACCGATAATTTCCAGGAAGCTTCAATTCCCAAACGAAGTCCGCCGACGACGCGCCGTGGAAAGCGCGGTTCAGCCTCGCCAACCGGCAGATCTCGGGAGGGCTAAGATGCATGAGAACGGACGCGACGCAGCTCTCCGGCACGTCGCCGAGCCCTGGTTTGAGACAGCCATCGCCTTCTCCTGCTGCTGATGTCAAGCTAGAAATGCCAACCCCCATAGAAACAAAAAACTCTAACCCTAAATCCGTTTTCCTCTGATTGTAGAGAGAGAGAAAGAGAGGGAGAGAGAGAAAGAATGAAAGAGCGAGGTATTTCAGGTGGGATAAGTGAGGAATTTTAGAGATTTGGAAGTATAAAACAGGGATGGGATGCTAAAGAGGAGGGAAGGGAGATTGTTTATTCTTCTCCATTTGCTTCTTCTTGGAAACGGACACACATCCATTCGATTTTCTTTTGTTTTCCGCTGGAGAGAGATTTCAACAGAGGACGTGTTATCTATGTCTTGGTTTCGTGTCGCGGAAAAGAATAATAGATATTTTATTTGGGAAGCCGACTGCCTGGCGGCCCTCCCACTACGGATATCCACCGTGGTAGGCATGCGAGGCACACAGACTCAGATGATCGCGGTTCGGCTAGTGACGGCTGGTGGTCAGTGCTCTTTTGGCCCTTACCATGATGTTTGTGTTTTATCCACTCCGTCCATTCATTTTTCCATATTATTTTAAAGTTTTATTCCAAAAATGAGGTGGATCTAAAACTCAGGTGAACCACACCATAGAAAAATAGCAGTGATTGAATATCCACCATCATAAACCTCCTAAAGCCCACTGTAATGTTTATTTGACATTTCAACAGGTCATACGTACTTGGGTTAAAGGAAAATAAAAATAAAAATTAAGATTGATCCAATACTTCTGTGGCTGACATGATGAAACACATACATTGTAGTGGAGCCTACACAGCACCCACCACTGGTGGCGGGGTTACTAGCCGAACGTTGTCAAAGGAAATGGGTACTAACTTTTAGGACCTAGCCAGACATGGACAATAGAAGCGGGGCTGATGAGTTCACCTTGATGTATTTATTTTTATCCATGAAGCCCATCCTTTTTTATTAATATTTTAGGGCATGAGCCTAGAAGTAGAGAGATCTACTGCTTTACGGAACATCCAGTGCCCAAAACCCTGTGACTTTACAGAAGTTTTGGATTAAGCTTAATGAAGGATTATTTGTCCATGTGAACAAGTTAGAGGGCAAATAAACATGGACCCAATGTGTTGTACCGTATTCTTGGTTGTTTTTAAAAAAACACATTTGGAAAAGATGCATGTTACAATAAAAGAAATATATTGTAAACTAAATATCTCTAAAGATGCTTGAGTGATTTTTACAAAATTATAGCTAACAGGATGATAAGACATGTAATAACTATGATGAATTCAAAAGCAAATGAAGCGGTCGACCAAGCGGCTGATAGCTATCCAAGAAGTCGAGCAAGCGGTTGATAGTTATTCAGGAGCTCGGCCGATGGCCATCTAAGAGATTAATCGAGCAGCGAAGTGAAATGTCGTCGAGTCAATAAGGATGTTTGGAGTGGTTACTAGGACAGGTGGTAAGGAAGTCCCCAGAAGTTTGTATAGTATTGAACAGTTATATCAAATGTTAGAACATGAAAAGTATCTAAAAAAACCAAGTACTGTTGAAACGATTGCGGCAACCGTCAGAACATGGGAAGAATCTAAATGTTTAAGATAAAGCTATAAATATAAGATGAATGCAAGAGGAAGATTTAGTCTCATACTAATCCAATCAAAACTAAACATTATCTTTCAATTATCCTTTCAATTATCAATTAATTACATTTTTTAGTATAATCATTTTACTTAATTTATAATTCTTAGTGTAATCATTTATTTTCAGCTTGTCATTTACATTCCGTAGTTAATTCGTAGCATTAATCAAGTAGCTTATACTTTTAGTTATAATTTGAGTCTATACTCACATGCTGGATTCATTTATGTAAGAGTTATTTTGTAGTTGTTTGTCATTTTTGCAAGAATTATAAAAAATCATTTCTCATTTTCATCTATCTTGTATTGAAAAGTCGCTTCGTATGAAAAATAAAGGTGTAACTCATCATCAGAGGACGAACTCTACCTTTTAAATATCATTTAATCTTTTTTTAAACATTGAGCGAGTGGCCGAATAAATGACCGATCTCATCATATCTTAGTCATACATTACATGTTTGGCTATCTCAGCACTTGGGGTCATACTTGTCTAGTTTCAATTGAGCCACAAATCTAATTATGGCATGCCGGCATTCCAACTGCCAAAAAATAAGCATTGTGTTATCATTACCACTGTTTTATGTAATGTCATCCACTTAAGCATACAATCTAACTCTTTTTTGGGATCATGTTCTAAAATCATCGGAAGAAATGAATGACCTATAGGGATAAAACACATACACCATGATGAGTCCCACAAAGCTCCTGCTAGGATTTCATGTACCTAGACACTAGCAGGTATAGTACCCAATTTGCACCCGAGGCACATGACAATGTGTGCTTTTTATATCCACGTCTGTACATAAAGCTGGGCATCAGACAAAGTGCGATCGGATTGGGTCCAACTTGACTCGGTCTAAAATCTACATGGCCTGACCCGAACTCGATCCTATTCGGGACTGAATTCGGGTCATCTGACTCGAACCGATCCAAACCACTGCTAGCCTGATCCGATTCGAGTCTAACTCGGTTAGGAAAACCGAGTCGGATCGAATTCGGCAAGGTTCAGATTCATTTTCGGTGAAAATCATTATCCTCACTGCTATTTTCAGTGTGGTCCATTTGAGCTTTAGATATGATTCATTTTTTTTAAATGCTCTAAAATGATGTCGAAAAATGGATAAACGGTATGGATATAATAAATACATCATTGGGGGGCCCATGTAATCTTGATATCATTTGAGCCATTCGTACAACTCGGAGCTCGAGGCACATCTTCGATCATCTTACAACACGTTACTGTGTTGACATGCTATGCACGAAACTACATGGCGTGTGGGTGCAGATTAGATACTGACAAGGTCAATACCAAATTGCTAATGTCACCAAGCTCTGTGGACCCCACCATGATGTGTGTGTTGTATCCATATCGTCCAACCATTTGTGGAGATGGTTTTATGGCATGAGAAAAAAATTGAGATAGATCTAAAGTTCAAGTGGACCCACCACAGAAAACCGTAGGATCAATCACACCCATCGTTGAAACATTTATAGGGCCCACCATGATGTATTTTTTAGATCCAACCTATTCATAAGTTAACATAGAGATAGATGAAGTGAAAACAAAACTATTAGCTTGATCGGAAACTTCTGTGACACCTGAAGTTTTGAACGGTGGATGTCACTGTCCCCACTGTTTTCTATGGTGGGGTCCACTTGAACTTTAGATCTATCTCATTATTTTTCTCATGCCATAAAACGATCTCTCCAAATGGATGGACGGTATGGATACAACACATGCATCATGGTGGGGTCCACAAAACTTGGTGACGTCACTATTGACTTTGTCAGTATCTAATCCGCACGACATATACCTATAGGCTAAGGCTACAGGCTATAACGTCAGTGGTGGTGAGAGAAACCATAGAAAGCAGGAAAGAAACTAATGAGATGCTTGCTATCTATAGCTCATATTAGACCCATGTTAATTTTACACCATTAAGAAAATGGTGGTGATTATCCAGAGCTTAGCCAAGTGAACACGCTTGTGCAACAAAGCTCACCCCATATGTGCTAGCATGGCATGATAACTCCAAGATCTAGTCCATTCATCAGAAAGGTACTGCTATATTGATGCCCTGGCCTAAGAATCAGCTTGATCCATTCATCAAGTGGGCCATGGATTGCAAAACAAAGATTTAGCTATGAAGATTAACCCATTGGCCTGTTTCCAATATTGGGCCCTCAAGTTGAGTGCTCCAGATTTATTTTTTTTGTGAAAACATGTACAAGGTTAGGCCAACTTGATGTATGGATTGGATCTTGGTGCCATGCTGGCACACGTGTGGCATCTAGCACATGCCCATACACCTAGTAAAACTAGACTATCCAAATGTACACATGGCACTGTTGTGAGGTAATCCAGACCATCCAAATGAAACTGCTGTAGATGGAGCATAACTGAATATTTGAGATGAAGGTAAAGTCAACCATCAATTTGATAGATGTTAATTGGATTGTTAGGATAGCTTGATCGGTGTGACTTCAAAGATATGATGGGACCCACAATTTGGACAATGGGGATAGTTGTGCATCAGTGCCACATGATATGAGATGAGTCACCATCACTTTTTAAATAGTGTAAAACTAGCATTGGAGTATTTCAAAACCAGTAGAAGCATGCAAATTGTCTTTCACTAGTGTCCTGACGCTGATGGAATGGGATGAGACTGGAAGGACTCAGTGCTCGTCTTTGCACGACACAGCTATATTATATAGCTGGTGTGTGGTACGCCAGCCAATTTGTACTGAGTAAACTCTGTTGGGGCCCACCGTGAATGCATGTGGTTTATCCACGCCGTCTATTCATTTTTTCAGATCATTTTAGTGGTTGAACCCAAAATTGATGCATATCCAAAGCTCAAGTGGACCATACCATAGGAAAAAGTAGAAGTACTGATAAGAATCACTTCGGATCGGGTTTTCAAATCGGATCGGTCCAGATTGACCACGACCCGATCTCGATCCGAAAAACTGTTGGATCTAAATGACCCTACTCGATCCCACCGATCCAGGCCGTCGGTTCGGTTCGGAACGGGTCGGATCTACCGGATCAGGTGAGACATGCCCAGCTCTATCTGTACATCTGTTTTCCTAAAACATTAGGTTTCATTCACCATTTTTCTTGTCTCATGGTTTACTTCAACTTTGTATCAATTGGATTTTTCGACTCATATTCTAATAGAAGTAGACAAAATGAATGGACAGGATAGACTTTTCACAAACATCACGATGGTGGAGGAGTGTAGCAGCAAAAGTTGGCCCAGACTGTGGGTCCACCTCAATGCATACACCATCCACCTATTTTTCTAGCTCGTGTTAAGGCATCGTCCAAAATATGAAGCAGGTACAAATCACACGTGGACTACAGGACAGGGAAGCGGATTGGCTGGTGTACCACATAGCAGCTATCTAGTTAGTGTATTGACTTCGGTAAGTTTTGTGGGTCCCATCATGAGGTATGTGTTATATCCAAACCGTCCATCCATTTGGCGAGCTCGTCATAAGTCTTGAGACAAAAATTATGACAAATCTAAAGATCAAGTGGACAACACTGCAAAAAGCAGTGGCGGATTGAACGTCTACCATTGAAATCCTTTTGGGGGTCACAAAAGTTTTGGATTAATATGATATTTGTTTTTCCTCTTCATACAGGTATCTTTGACCTTATGAACAAATTGGATGGAAAATAAACGTTATTGTGGCCCCTAAAAATGTTTTAATGGTGAAAATCATTATCCCGCTCCAATTTATTGTGAGGTTCATTTGAGCTTTGGATCTGATTCACTTTTTTGTCCATGCTCTAAAATGACGTCGGAAAATGGATAAAGTGGATATAATAAATACTTCATCTTGAGACCCATTTAACTTTGATATCCTTCGAACCGTTCATACGACTCAGAGCTCGAGGAGCCTCAGCGCTCGTCTTTGCACGACACATACCCCATCAGCTATATAGCTGGCGTGTGGTAAACCAGCCAATCTGCTTCCACGGGGCAGGAAACCGTAGTCATTTAACCGGAAACAGATTGGCTACTCCCCCTGCCACCACCAGCCCAGTGGCTGGTGTTCAATGCTCTATGGGCCTCACCATGATGTATGTATTTCATCCATTCCGTTCATCCATTTTTACAGATCATTTTAGGGCTTTATCATGAAAATGAGAGAGATATAAACCTCAGGTGGACCACACAACAAGAAAATAATAGTCATTGCATATCTACCATTTAAATGCTCCTGAGGCTCACTGTACTGTTTATTTGACGTCCAATATGTTGATTAGGTCATGCAAACCCACATGAAGAGGAAAAACAAAATTTAGCTTGATCCAAAACTTTTATGGCCCCCAAAAAGTTATTAAAGGTCGACGTTTATACAACACTATTTCCTATAATTTGGTCCAATTGAAATTGGTATATACCTCACTTTTACTCTCCTACCATAAAATGATCTAGAAAAATAGATGGATAGCATCATCGATGAAATACATACATCATGGTGGGCCCATAGAGCACCGACCATCCGTCTCCCATTTACCCCAACCATGTAGGCCTACCTTCAGCCTTTCTGTGCGTAGATTTACACCCGCGCACGTGCCAATAGTTAACACGTGTGTAAATCTGAAACGTGGATTAGGTGGAATGGACGAGGAAGGCTATGGCTGTAAAAAGTTAGGCTGGTTCTTTCAAGGCCTGTTTGGCGAGTTGTATATATTAAGTCCTATATATTGCATTGCCAAACCCACTTTGAAATTGAAAATGCATATTTGGAAGAAGTGTAAGATGGGATTAAAATCAACTTTATGGACTTTAGAAATTCAGCCTTGTGTTGGAAAGTGTGAGATGGGTTCCAGATCCCATGAATGATCAATTTTTACTTTATCTAAGTTCAATCAAAATGTAATTTGAAAGTAAATCTTAGGTTTTATTTTCAACGCCTTACTTAGAAAACATGGAATACACCTAATCTAGAGAAAATACCTTACATATGCGCATTTATTGTAACTTTTACCATGCCATCAACCTTAATCCCAGTTGGCCAAACAGGCCCTCGGCAGGTGGCCCACCAACACAAATCAATGGGCGGATTAGAAGACAGATTGTACGACACACTGGCTTTTTGTCTGTTCGTCATTATGGTGGTTTCTACCTTTTGACCGCCTACACACGTCTCTATTCGACACGTGTGTACTCTCTAAGAACTGCTGGTTGCGTGGATGCGTGGGTGTATACCAAGGCAAGCCCCTTTATTTTGCGAGAAAAACTTTCATACTCTCGCAGAGTTTGATGGATGATACGCAGGCTCCTAGAACTTGCCACGTGGCATACAATTAACTCAATTTCAATGTTAAAATTGTAGGCATCCTTAGCCGAAAACTACACGTACATTTCACTTGGCTATCGGATTGGTGGATATTGAGTGGACGGTCGAAATGAAAATTATCCAACGGTCCTTTTTTAGGACACTAGTGTCCACGAATCAGAGATTAAGACTCTTCAAAACTTATGATTTTGGGATTGTGACTTAAGCTAGGTGGGATCCACAATTTCAACGGTTGGATTGAGTTAATGTATGCCATTGATAGAATGTCCCAGTGCCTTTGTATCAACCATCATACACCCCAGCTGGACAAATAACTGCACTTATTTTTAGAAAAAATTACCCTGGGTTTTTGGGGGCCATAGAGATGCCTGTGACAAATCCACTCCGTCCACTTGTTTTGAAAGACCAAATAGGACATGATTCTAAAAATTAGCCAAATCTAAACCTCATGTTTCTACTGTTTTGTCAGTGTGGCCCACCTGAGTTTTGAACCTGTCTGATTTTTGATCATCATGACTTATTGTGGTCTTTCAAAACAGATGGATGGATTGGATTTATCACGGACATCTCTAGATACAGCCCGGGGCACAGAGAGTCACCGTCTATGGTGCACCATGCATCAATCGGATTATTGTGCACGCTCTCATCATAATCGCGTACTAACTACAATCAAATAGTGACATCGACCGTTCCTGTGGTTGATGCAGAATTTGGTGGGCCATGATGTGAAATTGCATGAATTTAGTATATTTGGGCAGATTTTCTGTTGAATGTGAAACGTTTGCCATGCTTGTGGTCCATTTTTATGTCACTGTCAAGTAGTGGAAGTCATATATTAGGTAAGGTGTCGTTTTTCACCGTGCATTTGGTGCTAATGGAGGGTAATTGTGCCTTTTTAGTAAGTTTGGCATGGTGTGTAATGGGTAATAGATGAAAAGCTACTTTTTTGTGTTTTGAGATTCTTTTATTTTACTTTTGAGTAGGTTGGGTTTGGTGTAGTGACTATGCTGGCTCGTTTTCAAAGGCGTAAAAGTCACCCAAGTAATTAAGTTGTCACCACGCCCCTAGTTTTTTCTTTTTCTTTTTTACACACACCCACCCATGCTAGATGGGCACTCACTTATAATCTCAATGTTGAAAGACAATCTATTTATTATTGATTATTAAAGTTGCTCCCTAGGCCAGTGATATAGAGAGGGTCGTGGACAATTGCATGGCCAAGATGGATCAAAAAAGGCTTGATTGATGACAGAAGTGCTCCAAACCATTGGACCTTAAATTGGACGTATCTCACAATTCGGAACGAGTAATCTGACGTAAAATATATGATTTCGGGATAAAACAAGCTACTTTAGCCACCTAACTCTACTATGCTGGGTTGTGCAAGCTGAATTTGCGAAATACCACCAGATCGACGGTTGTTTCTCTATTTTAATTCTGTTTTTACTATAAATAATAAGTTTTAATTTGATTATAACTCTTCATCCTTTGGGCTTTAGGAGTTGCGTGAAAAGTGCTTAGAATAATTAGGAGAAGAGCTTGGCGAAGCCAAATAGGGCACTATTTTTGGTCGAAAACCTTGAGCTTTAGTAGACACCACAGCTGTTTATAAATAGTAAGTTTACTATTTATAGTAAGTTGCAAATTCTAGGAGTTTTAGTTATAGTTTGCTTCTGATTTTTCTCCCATTACTTGGTATCCCTATTTAAAGGGTTGTGAACTCGTTTATTTCATTCATCAATTAATTTCGAATTTTATAGAATTTATTTTCTATTTTCCTTGTTCTTTTCCTCGTAGATTCGAAGAGTCTTTGTGACGAGTCCAGAGAAGTTTTGTGGATTTGGAACAATTATCCTTGTAACGCCCCGAATTTCGAGGGTCAAGCAAAGCTCAACTCTCGAGATCCAACGCATCACTTATGCAACATAGATAATGATGTTTAAATGTTGTCCATGTTAGTGCATTAAACATGAGGGAGATTATACTAAAACAACATATCATACTCCATAATTAATGTAATTAAGCAAGTGGAAGACTGAAATAAATATATAAAGTGTATACGTGTTTCATAACCTCCAGAGTATGAGTATAGTACCGAGCTGAAAATAAACATGTATTGTTTTAAAATTTACAAAATCTCAAAACGTACATGTCCGACTAATCCATATAATCCCTGTGATCCCGCCGATCAGCGCTTGGTCTATATAGACCCGCCTGATAGTTGTACATAGGAGAACTCCTCCTCCTCCTCAAAGAAGTCCATCTCAGATATATAGACTCCGACATCACCTGCATCTACAATAGAGTCTGGTTAGTGTTTTAAAACATCATCCCAGAGTAGGAGTGAGTGATCAACTCAGTAGTACTATAAGACAAAGGTTAACATGTTATCAATTCAGTCAAGCATAATGATAAAGCAATACAACAGTCATGTCCTAAGTACTCTTATTAATGCGGGGATGGTATGCTGTAATGATGCATGCACTCGCATGAAGCTCCCTCACAAGCGACCTCGTCAACCATTCGCACATGACAAACTCCCTAAATGTGTCATTCATCGCCAAAGCACATGCAATGCGGTGCATGGTCGTGTTAGTCAAGTACTTAATTAGGTTTATTCATACAACAGATTTGGGAAGCTAAGGCACCTCCGTTTATATCACTAATTCTAAATGGAGATCCATCTAGGGTCGTCATTCCTAGTTAATCACATACGATAGACAAGTTGTAGGGCATCACCCCTAATGAAAATAGTGGATAGGCAAATTCGAGAGTTTATACTCGAGGTCACTACGGGAGACTCGTCACCTGAACGTAGGCTGACAGCTCGAATACAGCGTCCCATACCACCGTATTTAGCTCACAAGTTTGAGTTGCTCACTGGTCACTACGAGGAGGCTCATCACCTCAGCGTAGGCCGACAGCTGGATCACGGTGTCCCATACCACCATGCCCGGCTCATGAGTCTTAGCGGATCGTGGTACCATGGTTGAAATGGGTTTTAAATTGGTAAGTGGTACATTAGATTCAAGCAGTTGTGTCCATATATGGTAAACACACAATAGGCCAATCGGGTTATTTGACAAGTTCGATTGGTACGAGCGCACGCTGAATTAATCGACTTGGAACGCATAAACACTCCTCGTGGCCTAACCACTGTCGACAATCGTCGTACGGCTCGGATTCATCGAACGTATCCAATGTGACGAGATTAATTCGGCCACTCAATCGGGAACTGTTATCGATTGCCTGGGCTACATTGTAGTCCCAATTATACTCAAATGCAGCATGTAGATACATGTGGCAATCATATAAGCATTTAATAGACATTCTCAATACGAATCTCATTCGAGCATTTCATCAAACACATTGCACATATTACCAAATATTGCATTTCATCCATAAACTGCATAATCGGAATTTAAGTTACATGAAGGAAACTATACATATAGATAAGGTAATTGAGAATCATATCTTAATACCCTTAATAATAACAATTCACCAACAATTTTTTCATTCAGACATTTTATCAAACACTTAGACTACACATTACCACGTGCATAGACTAAATTAGTTACGGCATATATTATGGTAAATTCTTTCACAAGGAGATTGTCATACACACAACAAACATGAATTCTAGGTTAATAGTCAGGGCAAGCACAAATCATAATTTCAAGTTCATTCAAATATTTCAACAAACACATAGAATGCATATTTGTCCAACATAGTTCATACATGTATAATATATGGAAAACGTCGTAACTAAGATCATATGGCAGCAATCAAGTCAGACATAAATCATTAGCTGATATTGAAAGCCTTGAAAACCATAACTTAAACGTTTATAGTCCGCACCTTCCGTCGGATAACTCGTTTCGAATGTGGTTCGAATCCTACATTCTCGTATACAGAATAACGAGTACCTAAATCACGAAATAGGTTAGCTATTTCGTCGATTTCTCTATTTGGATTCCTAAATCAAGATTAGGGTTAGGATTTCTTACCCAAATCGTAGTTGAAATGATTCGCGTATCGATGGTGGGGAGGTGAATCAGCACGTGGAGTAGTGGGAGTGAATCCCGGCAACGATCTCCCGAACTCTCTCTCTTCTCCTCACTCTTTTCTCTCTTCTCTCTCCTAGGGTTAGAGAAATATGTATGGAATGGGAATTGGGTGGTTTAAGGGCATTATATAGGCCCAAAACTGATGTCAATGGCCCCAGGACAATGGTATACTTAGGTTATAGCCAAAGGGTATTTGTTTCAGGCAGACAGGACACATCTGGAGGTCCATTACCTATCTATGTCATAGAGTAAGTTCCCTAACAATGGATCTAGCCCAGGATGCGATTTCAGTGCGTTTGGATAGGTCAATCAACCTTGATGGACCTGTATCAGATCAACGGTCGTTGTCACTCGATCAGGGCCACAAATATACTGATATATTGTAACACCCTAAAAATCGGGGGTCGTGCATACGCTCGACTCCCGAGTTCCTGAGAGTCACTTTTAACCGATTTCATTAATGCATTTAATCAGGTTTATTTGCGCAGCCTGGAAGTTCCTGGAGCATGAAACATAACTATGCCAGTCTACTGAAATGAGCGAAAAATAAACATACATTCATATACATGTCTAAAAGTATAAAAGGGGCACATATGACGCTACCCAATAAAATTTCAAAAGAATAGCAAGTCTAAAAGAATAGAACTGAGCCCCTTACTTAGTGATCTAATCTCGCCTCTTAAGCTGGCGGTGAACCCTCCATCAACTGGAAGTAGGATAGCTCGTCCTCCTCATCGAAGCTCGCCTCACCAGGCTCCTCTGCCTCTGAGTCACTTGCATCTATGAACGGGTCTAGTTGGTGTTTTAAAACACCGTCCCAGAGTGGGAGTGAGTGATCAACTCAGTGGGTGCTATTAGTCTTAAGTTATCACAGGCATCAATTATAATATGACTTCAATGAAAAGCAGTCAAGCATAAACGTCTAACTAATCTTATTAATGCGCATGCATGCGGGATGATATGATGCATGCCCTCACCACAACACTCTCTCGAGCGACACCATCTAACGATTGCAAATGACAACACTCCCTTAGTGCGACCTCGACTGCCGAGTCGCCACCCTAAATAGTGCAATGCAATGCAACATGTTAGCCGAGTTATTAGTTAGGTTATGATGCATGCTCTTACCACAACACTCTCTCGAGCGACACCATCTAACAATTGCAAATGACAACACTCCCTTAGTGCGACCTCGACTGCCGAGTCGCCACCCTAAATAGTGCAATGCAATGCAACGTGTTAGCCGAGTTATTAGTTAGGTCCATTCATCCAGCAGATTTAGAAATTTGGTACACCCCACGTATCAACGCCTAAACGGGTTGCGAGGCTAAGACCCCTCAATGCGTGAGGCCGAGACTCCGGGGTCCGTGATCCCGTTGGGTTCCTCATCCCCGACTTCAAGCACATGAGGAGTGCCGTGAGAAAGGGATTGCTCGTGGTCACTACGGGGAGGCGCGGTACCCTAGCATAGGCCGACAGCTCGGACACAGTGTCCTATTCCACCATGCCCGGCTCACGAGGCTGTGAACCAATTTCAAGTGGGTTATTAATGGGTTACCACGGTTTTAGGGTATTCCAGGTTCCAAAATGTGTGAGCAAATAGGGTTAACAATAAAGGTTGGTCAGATGGTAGACTAGACCTCATGAGTCAGGCGAGCGTGAGGCGTGTGACATCGGGCACGAGGGTCCCATATAGTCGAACTACAGCCACCCGATCACACCCGCCCAAATCCACAAGTCCAACCATTGCGTAGTCCTACCGATGGGACTACCGTCTCTCCTCAAGTTCCTGACCAACCCAAGGGTAGGAATGGTGATTCATAGCATGCCAACAACCAATGCAACATCAAGCATATTCAACAATATGTTCTCATGTTGCTCAACATACAATTCAAATTTCTCTAACAAGTAACTATTAATATCATGAATAAAGTGTAGGTGTGTGGTGTGGGTTTGTGAGGAAGTTAAACACTTCCTCCATCTCAAGAAATCATATGCACAAGGGTAATAAATCATACACACAATGAAACACCACATGTGAGGAAAAGAATCAAGCAAACATGGGCATACTATCATCCATACATCAAATCATGAGAGAGACAAGATCAACACCATTTTGAGAGCTAACATGCACATCCATACAATTCCAACGAACATATAACTCCTAGGGTTTTCTCTAGAGTTTCAAATACAACATCCGAGCAATCAAAATCATTAAGCTCATACTAAAATTGGTGCTAGGACACCTAAGAGTAATAGTCCACACCTTTGGATTCGTTGGAGGCTTGGGAACGACCTAGGAGCGGAAATTTTGGGATCGAATTGCCAGAAACTCTAAAGCATATATTTGTATGTTAGAATCCCATGTAAGTCTCTCCTCTACACAAGGGTTTCAAGCAAAAAGGGATGAAAGATCTTACCTAGACGATCAACGGACGATCCTTGGGGTTGTAGTGTTGGGTTTTTCCTTTGAAAAAAGGATAGGGAGATGCAAGATCGGCTTCCTTAGCCCCCACCTCGATCTAGAGTCCACCTTGAATCTCCCTCCCTCTCTCTTTCTTCCCTTTACTCTCCTTCACTCTCTTTCTCTCTTGGTGATTGTAGTAATTGAGAGAGAGTTATGAGAGCTAGGGTTTATTCCCTAGACTTGGGCCCTTTGGCCTTGAGTTTCCCCAAATTCTCAAAATAGCCTACTAGGACTCATTTTTAGAGTTGGAGTGGCCCTAATACTCCTTTGGCCACCAAATTTGGTGGGTAGGTGCCCTATGGCCCGATTAGGGCCCGCGTAAAATTTAAGAACAAACGGATGGACGGTTGTGGGGTTTGAGTCAACGGTTCTGATCTTTAAACGGCCCTGAGGGGTCCATTCTGGTGATTAGAGTGGTTCTGGTGGCCCTCTGGCTATGAAATTCCTAGGATAGATGCTTTATGGCCCGATGAAGGGCCATACAAAATTTGGAGACGATCGGATCTGGGGTTTGGTTGTACGGGTCCGATTTATGATCAACGATCACCGTTACACGATCGGGTCCCAGAGTTGGTGGACGGGTGTAGGAAAATTCATTAGACCTCTACCATAAATGTGGAAGAGATCCGACGATTGGATAGCCTGGTATCTCGGTTTCATTTGCAAGCACCAGATTTCGGTCATGGCATTGGTGAGGTGCATTTAGTCAGTGCCAGATCCCACTTCTGGGTGTCCACTGGGTCCGTGGTCCGCGATGGTCCCCAAGCCCAGTGAGATTTATGGTTCCCTTTATTTTTAGAATTTTCTAACCTTCCTGTGTCACGGTGTAGCCCATACGGGCCGTCGCTAAGGGCAAATGAGCCATCTGCCTCGACGGCCCGCACCGGGTCCTATCATGACCCGACCGATTTATTCTAATGGGCTAATCCTAGGTTGATTTGCTTGTGGTACCTCACCACGCATGGTTTGAATGATCGGCCGGAGGAAAATCCTACGTGGACGCCTCAAGACACTGTACTGGTTGGACGGGTTATTACAATCTACCCTCCTTACAAATAAATTTCATCCTCACAATTTGTACCTGTTCGTATTGCTGAAGAAGGGTTGGGTAATGCTTGCGAACTTCTTCTTCCATCTCCCAAGTGGCCTCTTCTTCATTGTGATGGGTCCATAGTACCTTGACCAACGGGATGACCTTGTTGCGTAGGACCTGCTCCTTCCTATCAAGTATTCGAGTGGGTCGAAGAATGTATGTGGCATTTTTCTTAAGTTCCACATGTTCCCACTTGATGATATGCGAATGATCGGGGACGTACTTCTTCAACATTGATACGTGGAAGACGTTATGCATTCCGGCTAGAGGCGTGGGTAGGGCCAAGCGATAGGCAACTGCACCCACATGGTCCAAAATCTGAAATGGCTCGATGAACCGTGGCGCGAGCTTTCCTTTTTTTTCAAAGCGTAAAACGCCCTTCATTGGGGAGATCTTGAGAAATACATGGTCCCCAGCTTCAAATTCCAAGTCCATTCGCCTTATGTCGGCATAGCTTTTCTACCTGCTTTGAGTCGTCAAGAGGCGGCATCGGATAATTTCAATCTTTTCGGTCGTGATCCGCACTAAATTCGGCCCTAGCAAACTCTTCTCGCCAATTTTCTCCTAACAATGCGGGGCTCGGCATGGGCGCCCATACAGGGCCTCGTAAGGTGCCATACTGATGCTAGCTTGGAAGCTATTGTTGTAGGCGAACTCGGCATATGGGAGGCAATTGTCCCAACTCTCCTGAAAGTCCAGAACACAAGCACGCAACATGTCTTCCAAAATCTGGTTCACCTGCTCGGTTTGCCCATCTGTTTGCTGGTGGAAGGCGGTGCTAAACTTCAGTTTCACTCCCATAGCTTCTTGAATGCGGGTCTAGAAGATCGATGTGAACCGAGTATCCCGATCCGACACAATCTCCAATGGGACGCCATGGAACTGCACTATCTCCTTGATATACAGCTTAGCCAAGTCGTCGGCGGAGCTAGAAGTCTTGATTGGCAGGAAGTGAGCTGATTTGGTTAGCCTGTCCACAATCACTCATATCGAGTCGTGCCCCTTTCTAGTCTTGAGTAACCCGGCAATGAAGTTCATAGATATGAAGTCCCACTTCCATTCTGCTATAGGCATGGGCTGCAACAGGCCCGGTGGTCGGCGGTGTTCAGCCTTAACTTGTTGACAGGTGAGGCATCGGGATACATATTCCGCTATTTTCTTCTTCATGTTATCCCACCAATAAGTTCGCTTTAGATCCCGGTACATCTTTGTACTAACAGGATGCATTACCAACTTGGAGTTGTGAGCGGCATTTAGAACTTCTTCTCGTAGTCCCTGAAGGTTTGGAACACAAAGGTGGCCTTGATACCGCAACCCTCCATTGATATCGATCCTCCATTCAGACTTCCCATTATTCTTTGCTCTTCCCCTCATTTTTTTCAATAACTCATCGCCCCCTTGGGCTTCAATGATCTTACTGTCAACCAGGGGCTGGGCCTGAATGTGGGCTATGATCTCGTACGGCTCCTCCACGGTTAGCTTCGTGTCGAAGTCGTAAACGAACTCCACCATGTCCCACTCTCTCACCATTAGCGGGGCCGCAAATTCAATTACCTTCTTGCGACTCAAGGCGTCTGCCACCAAGTTGGCCTTGCCGGGATGATATGAGACATCGAACTTGAAGTCCTTCAACGTCTCCATCTAGCGACGCTGTCTCATGTTCAGGTCCTTCTGGGTGAAGATGTATTTGAGGCTTTTATGATTAGAGAAGAGATCAAACTCCTCACCATAGAGATAATGTCTCCATATCTTCAATGCGAATACTACTGCCGCAAGCTCGAGGTCATGTGTAGGGTAGTTCTCCTCATGCTTCCTTAGCTGTCGCGACGCATACGCAATTGTCCTGTCCTTTTGCATGAGTACACAACCCAAGCCCACATGAGAAGCGTCAGTATAGACGGTGTACTTGACCCCTTGCTCAGGTAGCACAAGCACAGGTGTCGACGTCAGTTTATCTTTCAACTCTTGGAAGGCCACCTTCGCCTTTTCATTCCAGGCAAATTTGAGATCCTTCCAAGTCAGTTGGGATAGCGGTCGGGCTATCTTCGAGAAGTCTTTAATGAATCTGCGGTAATAGCCTGCAAGACCAAGAAAACTTCGCACTTTCGTAACCGACTTCGGTTGCTTCCAATCTTGTACCGCCGCCACCTTGGCGAGATCCACAAATATCCCTTCCTTAGACACTACATGACCCAAAAATTTGACCTCCTCCTTCCAGAAGGCGCACTTCCTAAATTGCGCAAACAGTCAATTTTTCTCCAGGGTTTCGAAGACTGCCCTTAAATGTTCTCCATGCTCTTCACGGCTCTTTGAATAAATCAATATGTCATCGATAAACACGATGACGAATCTGTATAAGAATGGCCTAAGGATTCGATTCATGAGGTCCATGAAGACCGCTGGGGTGTTGGTGAGTCCAAACGACATAACAATGAACTCGTAATGGCCAAAACAGGTCCTAAAGGCCGTTTTCTGTATATCCTCATCCCTAACACGCAGCTGATGGTACCCTGATTGTAAATCAATCTTTGAGAAATATTAAACACCCCTCAACTGGTCGAATAAATCGTCGATTCTGGGCAACGGGTATTTGTTCTGAACCGTCATTTGGTTCAGTCTTCTGTAATCCACACATAGTCGTAAAGAGCCGTCCTTCTTCTTTACAAATAGGACCGGGGCTCCCCATGGCGACACGCTGGGCCGGATGAAGCCTGACTCTAGCAAATTATCGATTTGAGCTCACATGGGGGCATGCGGTAAGTAGGCAAGGAGATAGGCTTGGCTCCAGGAACCAGATCAATTGTGAAGTCTATCTCATGTCGAGGCGGAAGTCCAAGTATGTTTTTAAACACGTCCCAGAAATCTTGGACCACGGGTGTGTCCGTTATCGAGGGTCCAGTATATCCGTCCTCCAATGAAGCATAACACAAAATCCTGCGTTCGCAACTGACCTGGACCGAAAATGTGAGGGAAGTGCTGTCGTCCTCATGTATCTTCACTGTCTTTGTATCACAATCGATTTCTTCTTTCATCACTGTCAACCAGTCCATGCCCAGGATGACATCATAATGGAAGATTTTGGTCACTATCAAATCCGCGTGTGCCACCTTGCATCCCAAGTCGATGAGGCAATCATAGCATATCTTCGTCACTTCTGAGAAAGTACCGGTGGCTGCAATGATTTTTACCCCCATGAAGGGGCTAGGGCGTAGCCCCAGATGCTTGACAGTTACATGAGATATAAGAGAAGCAGTGGACCTGGTGTCCATCAAAAGGAATATGAGAGTACCTTGAATGTGGGCCGTCACCTCAAAGGCCGTAGGAGTAGGGACTGCCGCATCTTGGCCCTCCACTGCTAGGGCATGCACCCAAGCCTGCTGTGAAAAGTTCAGCCGCTGCATGGGTCATTGTGGCGGCCTAACCTGTAGTGGTGGTGGACGACGAGACTGCTGGCTAGGCCCCATTGCCCGTAGGGGCGGGATCTGCAAGGCCTGCTGTGGGGGCATAATGTTGCGTTGTGGCGGTGTGAAGCCGAGGTCTCTCATCCTCGTAAAACAGTAGGGCTCGGAGTGTCCCGCCCTCCTGCAATAAGTACATATCTGGGCCGGTCGTGCAGAAGGGGCCGGTGCGGCGGCTAGTCGGGGTGGTGAGCTAGGGCGCGCCCTTTTTCCTGCAAAAGAGGAGGACGGTCCCTCCACCCTGTTCCATGGCCCTAACTGTGAACGGTTTCGGGCGACTCGCTCCTCATCCTGCTCCGCCCTTATGGACATCTCGACAAGCTCGGCGTATGTCCTGATGTTGGCACAACACATCTTGGAGCGAATACCGCTCCTTAGCCCTGCCGTGAACCATCTCATCTTGATCGCTTCGTTGGCAATCATTTCGGAAGCATAGCGGGAGAGTTCCGTAAAGCAGTTCTCATATTGGGCCACGCTCATCCCCCCTTGTTGGAGGCGGAGAAATTCATTCTCCCTCTCATGCTGATACGATTGAGGGATATACTTCTCATTAAAGCGGGCCTCGAATGCCTCCCACGTCCATATGTGGTTCTCGGGAATGGATCGGAGGACACTCTCCCACCATAGGTCCGCCTCCTTCTCAAAGAGATATGAGACGAGCTCTACATTTTTCGCCTCAGAATAGTGGAGAGGCCGCAGTAACTTGGTGACTCGGTTGAGCCAGTATTCCGCTTCCTCTGGGCAATGAGTGCAGGCAAAAGTAGGTGGCCTATGCCTCTGGAACCGCTCATATAGGTTATTCGGGTTGGTCACGGGCGTGGTTAAGCCGGGCGCTTCAGGTTGCGGCATGCCCAAGTTTTGGGCCATGGCCCCCATCATAGTGACCATCATTTGCTGTTGTTGCTGCATACTAGTGGCCATCATTTATTGTTGTTGTTGCATAAGGAGCAACATTTGGTCCATTCGATCCATGGTCGGTGGTGAGGGAGGTACGGGTGATGCGGCTTGCGGTGGCGGTGCATTTGGGGCCGCCTCTTGAGTGGTACTACCCGTATTTTGGGAACCGCTAGCCCCTTGTGTGCTTTGTTGATCGTCGGGGATTTGGTCCCTCTCGACCAAACCGCCATGAGGTAGGCGGATGAATCGGCCCTCTGGTCGTGGAGGCATTTCCTAGAAGAATGCCCTTAGATGGGTTAGGTTTTTTTTTGAACATTTGTATTCTGAGGCCATAGATAAATTCACAGGAGCCATAAGTATCCTATTCATAAACATAAACAAACACATGCACAAACATCTTCATGGTGACAAGAAATTTTACAATGCAATCCACTCATTCACACAAATTTCAAAATGCTGTTAGTACGGCCAATTACAGGACACTGCATGGGTTACAATCATTCCTACACATGCCGAGCGAAAAAGAAAATACCATCTACTTAAGCAAAGGTCCTAAGTTCTCCTAGTACAAGGGATTTAGTCCTAAGTAACTTAAAACAATCTACTACTTATCGGCAAGGCGGTGCCGCTACTCATCTGAGTTGGGCGAGAGTGGCGGTGCTTCTTCCCCTTTGCTGTAGCAGATCAGGGCCTTTATGGCTCGGTACATTTTCTTGTTCCATTTCTCTTACTTCGCTTGATTCTCTTCGATCCTGGCCATCCTATCGTCGAGTGCGTCCAAGCGTCCAAGCACATCTGGAGTGATAGGTGGCTCCCTGCCAACCTCCTGGATCTCCTTAGTTTGCTCGGTCTTTTCAGTATTTCCAGCTCCTTACTCCCCCTCGTCGCTCTCATCACCTTCGTCGTCTTCGCCGTCTTCCTCTTCCCCCTCATCGGCATCCTCGAACTCCTTGATGTAAGCCTGTTTTTGTCTGGGTCCCACTCCCATAGAGTTTAGCAGCTTGTCCCCCAGGATTTCCGTTGGTACGGGGTTTCCGTCCGATCTGCCTATCCCATACTGAGTGGCAATATGGCAGGCTAGGCGGCCAAATGGGAGAGCTATGTCCTTCCGTACCACCCTTGCGGCCTTCACAATTTGGTGGAGCACTGTGCTAGGGGCGCACACATTTTCTCCTCGGCCCACCTGATACAAGAACTCTACCATGTAGCGGGTGCACTCGGTACGGTTCTTCAACCTCGGGTATATATTGTGAGTGGCAATGCAGTGGAGCACCCAATATTTGGGGATCATGGCTGTTGCGTACAGGCCGACATCTCGATTCCAAGGGGCAGCTCAGCTGCACAGGAAACGAGTCCGTTCATTGCAGGCCTCTCTCGATTCGAGGTTCGTTTCATCAATCTGCACCTCCCTCAGTGGTACTCCCAGTATTTCGGCAAAGTCTTCCACTCCCAAGTGGATTTTCTCACCTCGCACTATAATATCAAATCCAAGAGGCTTGAATTGAGGATTCCTAATCCGGGTGTAGAACATTCTAGCTTGCCCCTCATCGGCCTGCTCACTTACATAAAATACGGGACCCCAATTCTTCTCCATGAGTCGGTTGAGCAGAGAGTTATTACCTAGCAGATGTTCTTCCACTGAGGCCTCGAAAGCGACTTGACGCACGCGAAAATTTCTCAAATCTTTAACGAGTGCTTCATCCCTTTGGGAATCATTCCACCTCTTGGATCGGGCTTTTGAGCTTACCTTTCCCTTCAGATCGGCCTTCTTCTTATTCCGTCGCTCTCGGCACGGCCCCGCCTCCTCAGGAGCCGCTCTTTTCTTTCCCATAAGGGAAAGGACCACCGGGATAGAGAAGAATGAGGTAATGGTGGCGAAGAATGCCATCGTTCTTGGTTAAAAGGGTAATGACTCTTTAGAATAGGTTGTAGCTTGGATTTTGAGAATGGGTTTGTAAATGGTGAGGTTTTAGGGAATAGAGTTTAAGGGTAAGTGAGGGAATGGAGAAGGATTTGAGGATGGGTGTTAAGATGAGGTGGGTTTTGTGAATAAGGAAGTGAGGGAGTTGAAATGGGATTTGGAATGAGGTCTTGAAAGTGGTTTTGTAATGGGTTATGAGATGTGAGGATTTGGGGATGAGTTTAGGGGTTTGAGAGGAAGAGGGATTTTCCTTTGGGGCAAGTTGGAGAATGGGTTTTGGAGGTTATGGGTGAAATGGGTTTGGGATTGAGGTGTGGTTCAAGAAAAGGGCTTAGGGGCTTGGAAGGGGAGAAACTTCTTCTTTGGGAGGTTTTGAGTGAAATGAGAGAGATAGAGTGGGTGCCCTTAAGTGTACAAGGTAGTGGGCCCCACCAAAATTTTAAATTTTTTTGCAAGGTGGACACAAGGGTGGTCCGGCGGGGGCCACGCGCCTCACTGGACATTTGGGGGGGGTGGCCACGCGGCAGCGGCGGGGCGAGCACGCGGACGGAGGGGCGGGCATGCGGGTCCGGCGGGGCAAGCACGTGGACCTAGCGGGGGCCACGCGGATCGGCGGGATGAGCACCCAGATCAGGGGCCCGGATAAATTTTGGCATTCCCGGGCGTCGGAAAGGCTCCCCGGGAAGTGCTACACATGAATTTGGGGTATGAGAGGCCGATCTTCGCCGTGGGATGATCAATTTTATGAGATTTTCCATGGTTAGGGTCTAAAATCTCATTCTTCCCAACTTCCCTAACATTAAAGAATTTTCGTCCACGTCGGACTAATTATCCCCGAATGGCTTTGCTCTATCATGTTCGGCCCGATATTAGCTCATCTGGACTTGGATAAGGGCTCCGACCGACCAATCACTCCATTCCGGTTCGCTCCGGTCAGAGCCCCGAGAAAATTAAAGGACCGTGTGGAGGTACGTGAAGGTTTTAAGGGAATCGGATGGGGAGATGAATTTGGCCCCGGACCAGTTTAGCCAATGATATGACGCTATAATATGCGGGGTTACGATGTTAATCCCCGCTCAAGGTGAAGAATGGCATGTCTGGCATCTCGGGTGATGATCTCCACTTCATCTCATAGGCTTTGCTGAATGAGCCATGCGTTGGATGGTGAAATGTGGGGTTTCCACGCACTAGGATGATGAATTTCTAAGCATGATTGGGAAGAAAGATCCGGGATTTGTCCTTCTCTAGGGTTACTATTCTTTCTCTCGCTACCCATTCCTAACTCCTTGGAAAGTCCTACCCTTCATCTACGATTGTTGGTTTAGGTTCTAGGGAGGTTCCTAGCGTTCTAAGTCCCCGTTGCATTATCTAATGTGTATCCTCTCAAATCAGAGGACGTGTAGTGAGTTTATGACCCATGGCCCAATTAATCCCAAACCATACTTTGATACCAACTTGTAACACCCTGAAAATTGGGGGTCGCGCATACGCTCGACTCCCGAGTTCTCGAGAGTCACTTTTAACCGATTTCATTAATGCGTTTAATCAGGTTTAGTTGCGCAGCCTGAAAGTTCCTGGAGCATGAAACATAACCACGCCAGTCTACTGAAATGAGCGAAAAACAAACATACATTCATATACATGTCCAAAAGTATAAAAGGGGCACATATGACGCTACCCAACAAAATTTCAAAAGAATAGCAAGTCCAAAAGAATAGAACTGAGCCCCCTACTCAATGATCCAATCCCACCTCTCAAGCTGGCGGTGAACCCTCCATCAACTGGAAGTAGGATAGCTCGTCCTCCTCATCGAAGCTCGCCTCACCAGGCTCCTCTGCCCCTGACTCACCTGCATCTATGAACGGGTCTGGTTGGTGTTTTAAAACACCATCCCAGAGTGGAAGTGAGTGATCAACTCAGTGAGTGCTATTAGTCTTAAGTTATCACAGACATCAATTATAATATGACCTCAATAAAAAGCAGTCAAGCATAAACGTCTAACTAATCTTATTAATGCGCATGCATGCGGGATGATATGATGCATGCCCTCACCACAACACTCCCTCGAGCGACACCATCTAACGATTGCAAATGACAACACTCCCTCAGTGCGACCTCGACTGCTGAGTCGCCACCCTAACTAGTGCGATGCAATGCAATGTGTTAGCCGAGTTATTAGTTAGGTCCATTCATCCAGCAGATTTGAAAATCTGGTACACCCCACGTATCAATGCCCTAAACGGGTTGCGAGGCCAAGACCCCCCAATGCGTGAGGCCGAGACCTCGCGGTCCGTGATCCTGTCGGGTTCCTCATCCCCAACTTCAAGCACATGAGGAGTGCCGTGAGAAAGGGATCCCTCGCGGTCACTGCGGGGAGGCGCGGTACCCCAGCATAGGCCGACAACTTGGACACAGTATCCCATTCCACCATACTCAGCTCACGAGGCTGTGGACCAATTTCAAGTGGGTTATTGATGGGCTACCACGGTTGTAGGGTATTCCAGGTTCCAAATATGTGTGAGCAAACAGGTTAACAATCAAGGTTGGTCAGATGGTAGGCTAAACCTCACGAGTTAGGCGAGCGTGAGGCATGTGACATCGGGCACGAGAGTCCCATGTAGTCGAACTACAGCCACCCGATCACACCCGCCCAAACTCACAAGTCCAACCATAACGTAGTCCTACCGATGGGACTACCGTCTCTCCTCAAGTTCCTGACCAATCCAAGGGTAGGAATAATGATTCATAGCATGTCAACAACCAATACAACATCAAGCATATTCAACACCATGTTCTCATGTTGCTTAACATACAATTCAAATTTCTCTAACAAGCAACTATTAATATCATGAATAAAGTGTAGGTGTGTGGTGTGGGTTTGTGAGGAAGTTAAAAAGGGATGAAGGATCTTACCTAGATGATCAACGGACGATCCTTGGGGTTGTAGAGTTGGGTTTTCCCTTTGGAAAAAGGATAGGGAGATGCAAGATCGGCTTCCTTAGCCCCCACCTCGATCTAGGGTCCACCTTGAATCTCCCACCCTCTCTCTTTCTTTCCTTTACTCTCCGTCACTCTCTTTCTCTCTTAGTGGTTGTAGTAATTGAGAGAGAGTTATGAGAGCTAGGGTTTATTCCCTAGACTTGGGCCCTTTGGCCTTGAGTTTCCCCAAATTCTCAAAATAGCCTACTAGGACTCATTTTTGGAGTTGGAGTGACCCTAACAATCCTTTGGCCACCACATTTGGTGGGTAGGTGCCCTATGGCCCGATTAGGGCCTGCGTAAAATTTGAGAACAAACGGATGGACGGTTGTGGGGTTTAAGTCAACGGTTCTGATCTTTAAATGGCTCTGAGGGGTCCATTCTGGTGATTAAAGTGGTTCTGGTGGCCCTCTGACTATGAAATTCCTAGGATAGATGCTTCATGGCCTGATGAAGGGCCATGCAAAATTTGGAGACGATCGGATCTAGGGTTTGGTCGTACGGGTCCGATTTGTGATCGACGGTCACCGTTCCACGATCGGGTCCCAGAGTTGGTGGACAGGTGTAGGAAAATTCATTAGACCTCCATCGTAAATGTGGAAGAGATCCGAGGGTTGGATAGCCTGGTATCTCGGTTTCATTTGTAAGGGCCAGATTTCGGTCCTGGCATTGGTGAGGTGCATTTAGTCAGTGTCAGATCCCACTTCTGGGTGTCCGTTGGGTCCGTGGTCCGCGATGGTCTACAAGCCCAGTGAGATTTATGGTTCCCTTTATTTTTAAAATTTTTTGACTTTCCTGTGTCATGGTGTAGCCCATACGGGCCGTCGCAAAGGGCAATGAGCCATTTGGCTCGACGGCCTGCACCGGGTCCTGTCATGACCTAACCGGTTTATTCTAATGAGCTAATCCTAGGTTGATTTGCCTGTGGTACCTCATCGCGCATGGTTTGAATGATCGGTCCTACGAAAAATCCTACGTGGACGCCCCAGGACACTGTACTGGTTGGACGGGTTGTTACATATATGCAGGGAAATTTCCCTGATCCATGGGTGACGTTCGGTCAGAAACATTGACGATCTGAAGTCTTCAATTTCGCTCGCAAGCCAATGACCCAATTTACTTAAGTTTTGGTTCATTTTCTAAAGATATTCACGTTTCTCACACACTTTGCTCAGGGCTCAAGTTGTGCGTTTCTGGATATTATCTAGGCTCGATTCCCGCGATTGTTGTCAAGCCCAATAAGACGATCATAACCCTATAGTTTTGCGATCATCGGACTTTTGACGTCAGTCCAGGTCCGATACGGAGTTTCAATGTGCTCCCGAGAGCAACCGGCTTTTAGGATTTCTCCTAGGTTTTTAAGTAGTGTTGAGTCAGTGATTTTGACGGGTTTGGGTCTTGCCATTTATATAGATAGTGGTTCAAGCTAATCCACCGATTAATTCAGTTTAGTACTTAATTACTTTTCGTCTAATTTATACAGAATATGGTCCTTAGGAATTTATGCCTAAGGTGGTACTCGGGCCTCTGTATAGATTTTTCCGAGACGTTACAATCCTCTTGAGGAAGACGATGCTCGACCTCACGTCCTCTCCCGCGTCAGCCAGCCACTAATTCACCGTACATGTGATGTTAAAAAATGATTTATTTATCGACCACAATACTCTTTAATAGAATGATCCAAACTGTTTAAACATTAGCCATCTTCTTTACACCTGTCTGACACAGTCCACGTGGTATAATGAAGTACTGCCACGTATTTGTACTACGTGTGAATAAATGACGAAATCTTACACACACCTTAAGGATATCTGTCGTTCACAATCCTTCAGCGACACTTCACTTGATAAAAGCATAATAACTCAAAGTCGTATGCACATTAGTAGTTCGAGAAAAGCGAGACAATGTAAGAAGGACATGTGATCCTCACACGGGTAGCATCTGTAACCGAGAAGTGTGCCCCAATAAGTTATATAAAGCCTCACTAATGCTGGATCTTTCGCAATCTATATAAGCATATTAAAGCCATCTTACATAATCATTTCAACAAAAACAAAAAAAAAAACTTTTTAAAGACAATCGATGCTTTTACGACAACTATGGATGATTAGAAAATAAGCTCTACCAAAATTAGAAAGAAATTAAGGTTTAAGAAATACAAGTCTGATTGGAATGCAGTCCCGTATTCTTCAAGGATCAAACATGCATCAACAAGGAAAACTAGATAGAGTCACCAACCTTTTTAGACTATATAAATAACATTTAATGAAAAGCTCGAGGCACTAACCAAGCTAGCACACACAATTTCTCTCACAGCGCAAAGTTGTTTTATCTTAGTTTTAGTTATTAGTTTTCCACTTTTGTTGAGCCCTTGCTACTGTATGTTTGAAGTTTAACATAATTTATAAATGTTATTCTCTTACTTTATTGTTGCAATATGCTTATGAATAGTGTAAATATTCACAACCCCTATTGTCAAATCCTCGATCAACCGATTTCATACTTGAAAGATCACACCGGTCATATTCTACTAGTCATTCACCTTAATTGTTTGTTCTTACATATAATTATAGATAATTTATCTTTTATTTTATCTACTTATTTTCTTATTTAATGTACTGATCTTACTTATAAATTAATAAAATTAGCAATTATATATATATATATATATATATATATATATTTGTTCTATATTACACTATTGAGAAACCTAAGAACTATGATCATCATTGAAAGAAAAGTCATTAGCTCAAGATAAAAAAAATGTCATATTGAAGGACTAACCTTTCATTTCCAAATTACCTTTATCATTATAACATTCGTGGCTAGACAATTAGGTCGGCCTTTATAGGTTTGATCCTATTGCTAATTCGTTGCCTGGAGTCGTCGGTGTTCAATTGATTTGAGTCAAGTACAATCTAACATGCCCGACACTATCCTAATTATATATATTTGACTAAATATGGATTGTTCATTAACACATATAGCCTCGTATTCGGTTAAACAATAACACATCTACGATTAAGCAATAACACATCTAATAAGCGGTTACAAAATATTAGCGAGTTTTATTGTTTAAGATGCTTACTTGTGTGGCACACTGGAGGCTCAAGATTTCCTCACTTTTGTTAAAGCATACATTTTAATGAGCTTATTACGATCATTCATTCAATTGTTCATATATCTACTTTGAAATATTAAACCAAATTTACTTAATTAAGTTTAGTTTTCCATAAATATATTACAAAATTTCAAGGCACGTGGCAAAATACATTTTAAAAAAATAAATAAATTTCCATGGATACCGTCAAACACAACTAAAGATTTCAATTTAAATTAATTTTATAGTAATTGTAATTTAAATTCCAATTCATTTAAAATAAAAGCTACCAAACAAGCCCTAATAATAAATAAAACCCACCCCATTAATCTCAAGTGGACAATGTAAGATACCTTTCTATTCACAAAAGTTTCTCTAACGTAAAATGAAGCAAATTTTAAAAAATTAGATTGTTGGGACCATTTTAACATCTGATTCTGTTCATTATACCTAAGCAATCGTCCCAATGGACGGTTCGGATGGTCCCCTAGATCTTTTCCATCTGGATGGTATGGACTTCCGTTAATTTATTCGGCATGATTAGTGCATGGATCACCGCCGCTATGATGGGATGAATCTATCCGTTTTTTTAAAAGAAAACAGGTACGTAAAACCAGTGAGCCAACGAGCAATAGCATACACGGCCACGTCATCATGTTGACACCTAAAAATAAAATAAATAGGGGCTGACCAACCTTCAGCGTTGGATGTACGTGGTTTGGCTAGTGACCCGATACCAGCCAGCTAGATGGTATCAAAGCTCTGCGGGCCCACCATGATGTATCTATGTATTCCTTTTATTCACGTTGTTCATGCATTTCGCCCGCTCATTTTAGTGTAGGAGCCTAAAAACGAGTCAGATCTAACTCTAAGGTAGACCACTCCAATGGAAAAAGTGGGAATTGAATGCTGACCGTTGAAATTTTTTGGATCAAATGATATTTGTGTTTTCAGCTCTTGTGACATATCAACAGGTTGGATGGAAAATAAACATTATAGTGAGGCTAAGGAAGTTTTTAATGATGGACATTCAGTTAATAATGTTTTTCTGTGGTGTGGTCCACCTGAGATTTGGATATTACTGATTTTTTGGGTTCGTACCCTAAAATGATCTGAAAAAATGGATGAACGGCGTAGATAAAACAGATAGCTTTGACAATAGCTAGTTGGCTGGTGTTGGCGTCCCTGCCCGAACCGCCGCTGGATTTCTTTTCCGAAAGGAGTGGTATATGCGAATTGCGAACGCGGACGGCATATTCGCATATACCCGGGCACTGTTAACCTCCTCTAGGTAGAAGCTGTGTGGGGCCATTAGAGATTCCTGTGGTAAATTCACTCTGTCCATCAGTTTTTCAAGACTACGATAGGATAGAATTATAAAAATTAGTCATATCCATAACTCATATAGCCACACCAAATGAAACAGTTGGAACATAAACGTCCACCGTTGGAACCTTTCTAAAGCTGACCATGATGTTGATATGCTGTCTGAACCGTTCATAAGGTTATTACCACTTAGATAAACTAAAGGACCAATATTATCTTGATAAAAAACTTCTGTAGCCCCACAAAGTTTCCAATGCTGGCGGTTCAATCCCAGCTCTTTTGTGTGGTGTAGCCCGCATTAATTTTGAATCTGCCTGATTTCTAGATTTTTGACCTATTATCACCTTGCAAAACTGATGAACGGAGTGGATTTGTCAAGGGTTGGCCCCACATAACTTTTTGTGCCCAGCAATCCGGCTCCTTATAGGCACCACTTGTCAGACCCAGCCGAAGCTCCCTGCGGCACTCAACGAGGATTCTGCGTAAATTTGAATCCTTATAATTTTTTATACATATAAAGATACTAAAAAAGACCAGATGGGTGGCGGATACGAAACATATTCATCGAGCCAAGGAAGGCTCCACACGGCCAGGGTAACACCCAGCGGGATTTGTGGGGTCAACTCCCCTTAAATTAGGGGGTTTGAAATCCAAGGTCTCAGCTTGGGTTACATCTAAATCATTTTTATAGTTGTACGTTTAACATATGTGCCACTAGATTATTAATTTGTTGGACACATGGACCACTACTACTATCTTAAAGTTATTAGATTATCAATCGCATTACTATAATTACTTTAATATAATGATCAACATCATCTAAACATTGTCCATGTAAATCAATGGTTAAAAATAATTGGTTAGTCATTTAAACATGATCTTGTGCTTGTGGCCCATTCGAGACATGAAAATTCATCGTTTTTTGATAAAATATATATTTTACAGGCTTATTACAACCATTGTGTCAAAAATTATATAAATTTACTAATTAAATATATTAAAGTTGATTTAATAATTAAATTTAAACCCCTACTAATATACTAGGAATAGCTATTTTTGAATTAAAGTTAATTCTTAACCCAAGGTGCCAAACCCAACAAGAGGATTTCAAACACAGGGGTTTCAAATCTTAGGTTAAGTTGTACCCGGGTAACCTATCAAATGGGTCCCAATCAATTACATAGTCCACCAGGGAATGTGGTTTGAATGGGACATATCTGCTCTAGGCTTACCGTCTGATCAAATACTATCCAATCAAACCCTGCCACACTATCGTGGTTCTCTGTAACTAATGGCAGCCAGCCGCAGTACCCAATCCAAGTCCTCTTACTACTGTCAGTTCAGCTGCAGTACCCAATCTACGCCCTCTCAGATGTGGTCAGCAGCACCTGTCACACCACCAACCAATAAAAAATTTATAGACATGACAACCTAGTTCATGCACGGTACGTGCGAAATGCACGTGCCAGTGGAATAATAACCACGGAGAAAAGCTTCTGCCGGAGTATGATGATTTTTACTTGCGCGCGTAGAATTTTTACATATGGCATGCATAATTTCATACTAAACGGAAGCGGATTGGCTCGTGACCACACACCAGCTATATAGCTGGTGTAGATACCTGTCGTGAGAAGACGAGCGCCGACGCGCCTGGAGCTCCAAGTTGTACGAACGGTTCAAATGAGATCAAAGTTACGTGGCCCCCACAATGATGTATTTATTATATCCATACTGTTCATCCATTTTTTTAGATCATTTGAGAGTATTATAAAAAAATTAATCATATTGAAAGCTCAAATGTTAACACACCAAAAATAGCAGCGAGGAAAGTGATTTTCATGGGTTAAAAAATTTGTAGGGCCCACCATAACATTTATTTTCCATCCAATCCGTTAATAAAGTTAAAAATACATCGATGAAGAGGAAAAATAAATTTTCTTATTGATATGAAACTTCTGTGGCCCCCGAGAGGGTTTCAATGGTAGACATTCAATTCCCCACTGTTTTTTGCAGTGTGGTCCAATTGATATTTAGATCTTTCTTATTTTTTGGCTCAAGCCTTAAGACTATCTTGAAAAATGGATGGACGGTTTGGATATAACACATACCTCATAATTTGACCGACAGAACTTAATGACGTCAATACACCGGCTATATAGCTGGTGTGTGGTACACCCGCCAATCCGCTTCCATACTAAACCGTCCACAATGGACGCTGGGTCACACCATGATGTATGTGTTGTATCCACACCGTCCATTCATCCGGAGAGATCATTTCATAGTACAAGCAAGAGAATGAGTTAGATGCAAAGCTCCAGTGGACTCCACCACAGAAAATAGTAGAGATTGAACGCCTACCATTAAAAATTTCTATAAGCTACAGAAGTGATCGATCAAGCTGATATTCGTGTTTTTTCATGTCTGTGTTAACTTATGAACAGGTCGTATCTCAAATAAATATCGCAGTGGACCCTCGGAAGGTTTCAACGGTAGGCATCTCTCTCCCCACTGTTTTCTGTGGTGGGGTCTACTCGAGCTTTGGATATGCCTCATTCTTTATCTCATGCCCTAAACTGATCTGTCCAAATGAATGGACGGTATGAATACAACAAATACATCATGGTGGGGCCCACAGAATATGGTGACGTAGCTTCAGTCGGACTCTCGCGACTCAACCTATCAGTAGCTAATCCGCGTCCGTCCTCCCGCTTCACATGGTCAATTAACCCAAATGTCACACCTGACTACTATTCTATCTTGCTGATTTATGGATATGAGATGGAAGTATACAAACAAACTTATGTCAGATCTAGACCATTCATTAGATGGGGCACACTCTGATCATTTCCTAGACATAAAATTAAGCCTCTCCACTCATCTGGTAGGCCACAAGTGTACGTTGAACATCGATGTTATTTTTTTTTTTCATTTTTCTAATCATATAATTTTCTCATGCAACAAGCTTGACCCTCTGATCAGTGGACCTGTCGGAATATTGGGCCAGCGAATTTCATAAGGTGACCTACCTTCTGATTTGACTGGATCTTCAACGGGTTGGATGAAACATTCACATCAGAGTCGGCCCCACAAAGGTTTTAAGGGCAGCGTCCCATCCCCATTATTATGCGTGAATCTTGGATCTGCATTATTTTCGGAATCTCGTGCTTAAAATGAGTTGGTGCAGATGGTGGACGGAGTGGATGTAAGACAAACATCACGGTGGGCCCACCGAGCTTTTTGTTGCACGTTCTTCCTGTGACAGAAATTCCCGTCTGTAAGTAGATGTTCATGTTGTCCCACAGACTCGCCAGATCCGCACCTCTGCGTGTTATGATGCGTGTGGGATAGCATCATAGCAGACCCGGACGGGAATTGCCTGTCTCCTTACCACCGGAAGTTCCTGTGGTCGGAAGATCTGTGGGGCACGGTGATTTCAGTGAGAAATCCACTCCGTCCATCAGTTTCTCACGCCTGCAATGGGGTTGGACTAGAAAAATTCATGCAAATTGAATACTCAAGTGGGCCACCACTCATTTTATGGAAGCAGATTGCGTATTGTGTAAAGTGTAAACTATGTGGGACCCACCGTGGATGTGTATCATATCCACGCTGTTCATCTGTTTTTACAGATCATTTCAGGGCATTAACTCATAATTGAAACACATCCAAATCACAACTGGACCACACCAGAGGAAACAGTGGGTCCTATTGCCCTCAGTGATTCTTACTTGTCATCCAACCCTGTTAGTAAGGTCACACGGACGTGGATAAAGGCAAAACACAAATATAAGCGGCCCTAAGAAATTTTAAACGTTAGGAGTTCAATTCACACTATTTCCACCGGTGTGGTCCACCTGAGCTTTCCATCTTTTCCAATTTTGGGTTCATTCCCTGAAATGATCTAGTAAAACAGATGTACAGTCTAGATTAGACACATACACCATGTGGAACTAACAGAGTTTACTTAATATAGAATCCGCTTCCTCCTCATCTGATAGCCTATCTAGAAGCTCATGTGAGCCACACCACTCATCATCTAACCTTAAAAAACAGGCCTATCTAAAGCTCAGGTGAGCCACACCGCAATAACACGGGAGCACCCACAATAGAAACCATCCTGGGGCCATGGTGTTGTTTATATGTCATCCAACCCGTTCATCATTTAAGAGCTGCCATGATGAAAAGAAAATACAAACATTAGCCTAATCCAAAAACTGAAGTGGCTATAGGGCATGCATTTAGAGTTTTTGAGCATGATTGTACATTAATTTTCATGTTATGGCTCGACTAATTTTGTAATGCATGGTAAACATGAGGTTTTAAACTGATGGACGGAGTAGATGTCACAGAAACTTCACGATAGGCCCCAAGGATCTCCGCTGTTGCATAGGCTTTCTACAACATGTGTTGTACCGGATTCTAGGTCCAGATTATGTGGTTGGGCACTTAGACACGCGATCACTCTTCCCTCGGGCTTGACTTTTATGTAACCAACCCGGGGTTTCTGGAATGCCCTGTAACCTCAACCACTGTGTGGCCCACCATGATGTTTGTGTTAGATCCACTCAGTCCATCCCTTTCGCCAGCTCATTTTCCAAACATAAAGTAGATCTAAAAATGAAGTGGACTACGCCACGAGAAACAGTGGGGATTGAACGGCCACCGTTGAAACCTTCCTGCGTGCCACAAAACGCCACACCACCAAAAATAGTGGGGATTGAAAGTCCACCGTTGAAACCTTCTTGAGGGCCACAAAAGTTTTGTATCAGGCTTATGTTTCCTTCGTCGAGATGGAAATCACCTTATGATTACGTTGATGGCATGTAAAAATCACTGTGGGCCGCAGAAAGGTTTCAACAACGGGCATTTTCCTATGGTGTGGTCCACTTGATTTTTGGATCTCCTTCGTGTTTGAGCTGATCTCCTGAAATGAGCTGGGAAACGGATGGACGCAGTGAATTTAACACATAAAATCACGGTGGCTCCCACAGCGCTTGGGTTTACAGCCCCTCCAATCTCGTGTTCACTTTCCTTGACGGACAGGAAATCGGATTGCGTAGTGAGCTATTAAGTACTCTTACCGTACTTAGTAAACTCTGTTGGGCCCACCTTAAATATTTTGGTTTATCCACACCGTCCATCCGTTTTTTCAGCCTATTTTATAGGTTTAAAAAAAAATTAAAACATATCTAAATATCACGGTACCACACCACAGGAAAAAGTGAAAATAATAATTTCCACAGTTGAAACTTTCCTACGGCCCCCAGTGATGTTTATTTGTCATCCAACCTGTTCATAAGATCACAAAGACATAAATAAAGGAAAAAAAACAAATATCAGCTTGATCTGAAACTTCTGTGACCCTGAAGAAATTTAAACGGTAGACATTCAATTCACAATGTTTCCTGTGGTATGGTCCACTTGAGCTTTGGATGTGCTTCCGTTTTAAATGAACTCCCTAAAATTATCTGTTAAAATGGATGGATGGAGTGGATTAAGAACATAAATCACATTAGGCCCACATAGTTTACTCAATACGCAACCGTATTGAGTTACTCGGTACGCAATCTGCTTCCGTTGGACAGCACCCGTCCTTAAAACCAGCTAGAAGTCAGAGTAGACAACCTGGTCCTTAGGATCGGGCGTGGATTAGCTGCTCACTGAAGTGACGTCATCAAGTTCTGTGGCCCCTGTGATGTATATTTTTATCCACACCGTCCATCAATTTGGAGAGATCATTTTAGGCCAAATAATTAGGCATATCCAAATCTCAAGTGGACCCCACCACAGAAAACTGTGGGACAGTGACGCCCACTGTTGAAACCTTCCCAAGGCCTACCATAATATATATATTTTTGAGATCCAAACTGTTCATAAGTTAATACAGATGTAAAATATGAGAAAAAAAAATATCAGCTTGATTGAAAACTTCCGTGGCCCAATAAGTTTTTAATGGCAGGCGATCAATCCCCACTGTTTTCTGTGGTGGGGCTTACTTGAGCTTTGGATCTACCTCATTCTTTGGCTCCTACCCTAAAATGATCTCTCCAAATGGATGGACGGTGTGGATACAATACGTACATCATGGTGGGGCCACAAAACTGGGTGACGTCACTTCATATCCGAGGGTAATTCCGTCCAAAAAAGAGCAAACAAGATTACACCCAAAAACAGAAAACCAGATTAAGCTGTACACCTTCCTCTTGAATAAAGGGAAGCGGATTGCGTACTGAGTAACTCAGTACGGTAAGCGTACTGAGTAAACTCTGTGGACCTCTGTGTCATTCATGCATTGTATCCACTCCGTCCATCTCTTTTAACACATGATTTTATGCTTCATCCCAAAAATGGAGTAAATAAAATCCTCAAATGGACCACACCACCGGAAACTGTGTGAATTGAACATCTACCGTTGAAAATTTCTTGGGGACAACAGAGGTTTTAGATCAAGCTGATATTTGTGATTTCCCTTCATCCATGTCCTTCTGATCTTATGAACAGGTTGGATGACAAATAAACATCACTGGGCGCCTTAGAAATTTTTGAACGGTTGAAATCAATATTTCCACTTTTTCCAGTGGTATGGCCCACTTGAGCTTTGTATATGCATCAATCTTGCTTTGAACCCATAAAATGATCTGGAAAAACGAATGGACGGCGTGGATAAACCAAATGCATTCGTGGTGGGCCCAACTGAGTTTACTCAGTACGATAAGAGCGTACTGAGTAACTCAGTACGCAATCCGATTTCTGAATAAAGAGCCGTGGATCGTAGAATCAAACTTTAAAAAAAAAAAAAAAAACCATTAGCCCACGTCGGATTGCGTTGTCATTATTTAATCCTACAAAAGCTAGATCCTCTCTCTTTATTCCTTGTTCTCCCATTTTGGTACGTGTACGCATTATTTCTATTCTTTGTCTAATCGTGTGGTGAACGTGGGCAAGTATAAAATTCAAGTGGGCCCCACATAAATATAGGCTCAAAAAAAAAAAAGGGCCTCCTCTTTTATTCTATTCCAATGGCTTCATTCCTCCCATTAAAAATACTCCTCTCAGTGTCATCCACATGGGAATAATCGATGGTTCTTCCCAATAATGATGTACATGACTACAAACTACTTGAATGAGAGAGAACACTGATGATTATGACTAGCAAGTCGGATCAGCTGGCACATCTGACCGTCCATTCATATTCACATGGCCACTTTGCGACTGCACCTCTCTTGTACGTCACTTGGTTGTAACTCAATTTACACCGTCCAAATTGTCGGTTGCACTCGGATAGTCATGACCAAAAAATCACACTAATTAGATGGTTCTGTCGTCGAGGTGGGGCCCACTACAAAACTTTGCAGGTGTTGTTTGGCATCCGTATTTGGATGTAACGGGGCTTAAATACACCTTTTTGATTCATTAACCATTGTGTAATAAAAGGTAAATGGAATTGTTAGTAAAAGAAACGTTACTTTTTGAAGTGTAAGAAGTGTTGTACGAATAAAAAGGTGTTATTTGTGTAAGAACTCTATTTAGTGGGCCTCCCCGATCAACGGTCTGGATTGTCATACAGTTAGACTGAATGATTGAGTAGACCAGTGAGTCCCACTTCATGTGATGAGCTGCGCAGTCTATCTGCGCAGCTCTGCGTACTATGGCTGAAATGCTATAGCTGTCTTACACAGACAACAATTTGAGTTACACTAACATGCTACAATGTGGAGCGTAGGAGAGAGAGTTGTGATGGGTTTCAAACTCTCTCTCCACAGATCCTATAAAAGAGAGTCGGGTCCCCGATCCTACACCATAGCAGAAATTCGAGTCCCATCTTGTGAATTGCAGAAAGGGTGTGAAGGAGAGGAAGATCCTAAGCTCTATAGGTATTCTGGTATTCTTATCCGGCTTCCATGGTGGTGTCTCAGCTAGGTAAGCTATCCGACCCCTGATCGCCATATCCCATGCACAGACAGATTCATGGGCTTATTCCACATATAGATTAAGCCTCACATTTGGTATCAGAGCACTGTGCAAAGGCATGGATGATCAGATTCATCTATTCCAGATCCATATCAGTTATTGATTTTTCGAATTTAAAACCCATGTCAGATTAGGGATTTCAGATCTACAACCCTAAATCCAGTTTCTATTAGGGATTTAGATTCGAATCCCCAAATCCAAATTCTGCAATTAGGGTTTTCCATTCGAAACCCTAAATCCAGCTAAACAGGGATTATTCCAAAACCCTAAATATAGTCATCGCCTAGTAAGGATTTTCGAATCCCTGAATTTAGAAATCCAGAATTGAGGATTTCGAATCCCAAATACAGATCAATTAAGGATTTCGAAACTCACATCAGTCATTGGGATTTTCCAATCGAAACCCTCATCTAATTAGGGATTTCATTTTCAAATCCCCATATACCGCAATTGAGGATTTCAGATTGTTGATTCCAGAATTCAGATTCAAAACCGATAATCCTAAAAATGGGGATTTTATATACCCACCTATGTCTTTAATGGAGGCGGCCATGTAACCCACCATCAGGGAAGACTGGACGTCTGACCGGCTGCGAATCCATCTGCAGAGAAGGAGAAATCTCCCTCTCCCTTCAGTAGCTGCCCTCAGTAGGTCCAAAAACGGCTTGATTTCTTCTCGAATTAGCGTCGTGGACGATGGGGTGACGAGATCTTCCACAAACTTCGGATACATCTCACGAAAGGGAATTATTATTTTTTGCTTCCCTTACCCTTAGTCGATCGCTGCTCAGTCGAAACCGACCTTATAGGTAGTCAGGTTAGTGGACCCGATTACATACATTTGGATCCACCTTGTGGACCCGCTTATGGTCTCAATGTTATATCCTGCGGACCTGCACTGACAACAGGCCCATTGCACATTTGGGCCATTTGATTTATATCTCATGTCTTGGTAGTAGGCACATTGCCCACATATAAGGTTTTTATGTGGTAGGCATCATTGATATACCATGACCATTTTAGCTAAGGGTCTAATTTTTTTGGACCATTCTAATTGGGTCACATGTCAGCCCACATCTAATTGGTGAGAACAATTCACCATGAGCAATTAATCTTATGCATTCTCTTGATAGGTAATGCAAATAATAACCTATATTTGACAAATATTTAGTATATGGGCTGATCCATCCATGTTGTAGACACCTATGAATGAATCCACACATCCAGTTGTTTAAAGGTTACTATTTCCTATCTATCATGTAAATGTAATGTACTAGATTTGCTTTACTCATTCAGTGTGAACTGACGATAGGGAGTCCTGATTCGGCCCTATAGTTGGCCCATCACCCATCTTTAAGTATTGATATGGACCGTTGGAATATAAGGTATGAAACCTATTTATATATTTCACTTTAAGGATTTTCAAAAGGTCAAAATCAACTAACTTATGGATTGCATCGGACTGATTAAGATATAATTCATATAGAGGCAGGATTATAATAGTAATCCTAAAGTCTATATTTGTAGTTTTGGATTCGGTTATGTTAGCCACCATAGTGACCTCAATCGATGAAAACTTTACAAGTACAGACTTATAACATTGGGATAAGGAGGATTGCATACAGTTGCGTTCATTTTTTCATGCGTACGGTAATGAAAACACAGACGATTACCGTTTGGCAGTCAAGTGAACGAGTGAAGTAAATGGTGCTGGTAATGTAAAGCTGAAAGACTCATCTCACCCACAGGTGTTGAGTGTTTCAGATTTACATGACTTACATCACTTAGCTTCATATTCAGGAGGGTCATTAACATGTTATTATTATCGCTCACAGGAGGAATGATAATGATGTAATAGATTCTCACCAGGATGAGATGGTTGGGCCCATCGTCATCCTGGATGATTCAGTTGATGCCTCCCTTAGTAATTGAATTGATTAACTTTGCCTGATCATTGTTTACATTCACTAAATTGCTTTATCAAATTATGAACTAATGTGAGTATAAATGCATCTCTTTTATTTCAGTCTCAATTCCAACTAACCAGAAGCAAGTCTCTGCTCTTAATGGATCTAATTATGCTCAATGGAAGAACGCCATTGAAGTTGTACTGGGCTGTCTTCAATTAGATCTTGCCCTGATAACACCAGAACCGTCAAAGCCATCTGATAATGCCACTGAAGCTGAATATAATCAATGGGTTGCATGGTTTAGATCAAATCATACATGCCTGAAAGTCATTAAGTATTCAATTTCTGAATCGATGAAGGGTGCCATGCCTGAAACAGATAACGCTAAAGTTTTCCTAACTGAAATGGGAAAACGATTCAAGAAATCTGATAAATCTGAAGTGGGCATTCTTTTGAATAAATTGACTCGCTCGTCCTACGATGGAAAAGGCAACATCTGTGAATACATTGTAGAGCAGATCGAAGTTGTTTCTAAGATCCGTGCTCTAGGGCTTGTACTCACTGATGATCAACCGGTTCGTTTGATCATGAACAACTTACCTCCCCAATTCAGCACGTTCCTGGTAAACTATAACACTCTGAAGGACATGTAGACATTGAATGAACTCATCACTCAGTGCGTCCAAGAAGAAGACAGGATCAGACAGATGATAAAAGTTCAAAATGTTAATATGGTGACTTCAGGACAAGGGCATGTGTAAGGGAATAAAGGTAAAAGGAAGAGGAAACAAGGTTCTAATAATGGATTCTCTGGTCCTCCATCTGGAAACCATGAGAATCAATCTGGAAATGGATCTAGACGCAAACGGGTTAAAGGCAAACCGTGCTTCTTTTGTAAAAAGACGGGTCATCTAAAGAAAGACTGCGAAGGTTTTAAGGATTGGCTCATAAAGAAAGGTAATCATTTTGTTCTTGTCTGTTTTGAATCTAATTTGACCGATATGTCAATAGATTCCTGGTGGATAGATTCAGGAACTACTATTCACATATGCACTTCTATGCAGGAATTACTATAAGCCAGGCCACCAACTGATGCGGAGCGCTCAGTATACGTGGGTAATGGTGTCAAAGTTGACGTGGAGGCAATAGGAGTCTATAGGCTTAAGTTGAAGTCTGGTCATTTTTTGAATTTAGTAAATACATTCTGTGTGCCGTCTATAAGGCGCAATTTAGTTTCAATTACCTATTTGGACAAGTTGGGATATTCGTTTTACTTTGGAAATAAAAGTTTTAGTATTTACTTTAATTCGATTAAAGTTGGAACTGACTCTTTAGTAAACAACTTATACCAGTTAAACTTGATTGCCTCTTACGTCTATAATATTAATACCTTGCATAGAAATGTAGTGGGATCCAAGCGAAGACTAGACTATGAGAATTCCTCCGTGTTGTGGCACAGGTGACTATGCCATATATCTCGTGAGAAATTAAACAGGCTTGTGCGAGAAGGAATTTTACATTTTCCAGACTTCTCTGACTATAAAGTATGCATTGATTGCATAAAAGGAAAACAAAATAGAACGAGAAAGAAAGGTGCAACTAGGAGTGTAGATCTATTAGAGGTTATACATACAGATATCTGTGGACCATTCCCTACAGCCTCATGGAGTGGCCACAAATATTTCATAACCTTTATAGATGACTACTCCCGCTTTGGGTACCTATACCTTATCAGTGAAAAATCAGATACCCTGGATGCTTTTAAAATCTATAAGGCCGAGGTTGAAAATCAACTCGATAAGAGAATTAAAGTTCTCAGATCTGATCGTGATGGTGAATACTATGACAGATATGACGAATCAGGACACAATCCAGGGCCATTCGCTAAATACCTGCAGGATTGTGGCATTGTTGCTCAGTACACTATGCTTGGTACTCCAGAGCAGAATGGAGTTGCTGAGAGACGTAATCGCACCCTTATGGATATGATGCGAAGTATGGTCAGCAATTCAACATTACCAGAATCTTTGTGGGGTGATGCGATGAAAACCGCAGTTCATATATTAAACAGGGTTCCCAGCAAAGCAATAAGCAAAACTCCTTTTGAGTTGTGGAATGGGAGAAAACCAAGTCACCGATATCTACATGTTTGGGGTTGTTCTGCTGAGGCCAAAATTTATAACCTGCATGAAAATAAGCTTGATCGTAGAACCATAAGTTGTTTCTTCATTGGATACCCAAAAAGTTCAAAAGGCTATCGATTCTACTGTCCTTCCCACTCCATCAGGATTGTTGAGACTGGGAATGCCAGATTCATTAAGGACACTGAAAACAGTGGGAGCACGAACATAAGAAATTTTGTATTTGAGGAACAAAGGACTGTGACTCCTGTCATAGTCAATCCAGATCACGTGGACATTAATGATTCAGTCGATTCTGCAGTCACTGCAGAGCACCACGTAGAACCTCATATACAAACCACTGATGAGGAAAATCAAGATCAGACCCAACAAGCTGAACCATTAAGAAGATCTGAAAGAGAGAGAAGGCATGTAAATCGAGACGATTACATCGTATACTTACAGGAACATGACTCTGACATAGGGGTGGAAATGGATCCTGAATCCTTTACACAAGTCAAACAAAGTGCTGATCCTTCTCGTTGGTTTAATGTCATGAAAGATGAGTTGAAATCCATGCAAGACAATAAAGTATGGGATCTTGTAGAGTTGCCTACTGGAATAAGGCCGATTGGTTGTAAATGGATATTTAAAACCAAACGGGACTCCAAAGGTAATGTCGAACGATATAAAGCCAGACTTGTTGCCAAGGGTTTTAACCAACGTGAGGGCATTGACTTTAAGGAGACTTTCTCACCAGTATCCAAGAAAGACTCATTCATGATCATAATGGCTCTTGTGGCTCATATGGATTTAGAGTTACATTAGATGGATGTAAAGACTGCATTTCTCAATGGGGATCTGAATGAGAATGTGTACATGTTGCAGCCCGAAAGTTTTGTAGCTACTGGCTCAGAACATTTGGTTTGCAAACTTAAGAAGTCTATCTATGGGTTGAAACAGGCATCACGATAAAGGTATCTTAAGTTTCATGAAGTAATTTCTTCATATGGCTTTGTAGAAAACACTGCAGATGAATGCATCTACATTAAAACCAGTGGGAGTAAGTTCGTTATGATGATTTTGTATGTTGATGACATTCTTTTAGGTAGCAGTGATACCAAGATGTTGAACGACACCAAGAAATTCTTATCTCAAAGGTTTGAAATGAAAGACCTTGGTGAAGCTTCTTACGTCATCGGCATTAAGATTTGCCGTGACAAAACACTTGGACTGCTCAGCTTGTCACAGAGGGCCTATATTACTGGGGTACTCGAAAGGTATGGCATGCAAAATTGTGCTTCAGGAAAGTCGCCCATTATGAAGGGCGACAAATTTGGTCTATTTCAGTGTCCAAAGAATGATTTAGAAAAGAATCGAATGAAAAAATTTCCGTACGCATCAGTAGTAGGGGGCATCATATATGCTCAAGTCTGTACGTGACCAGACATTGCCTTTATCACTGGAATGTTGGGAAGATATCTATCTAATCCAGGAATGCAACATTGGATAGCTACGAAGAAAGTATTACGTTATCTTCAGAGAACAAAAGACTTCGGACTCACATACAGAAGATCTGATCAATTAGAGTTGATTGGATATTCAGATGCAGACTTCGCAGGCTGTGTTGACACTAAGAAGTCTACTTCAGGATACATTTTCATGATGGTGGGAGGAGCTGTGTCGTGGAAAAGCGTGAAACAGTCTACCACAGCCTCATCCACTATGGAAGCTGAATTTATTGTCTGCCATGAGGCATCTAATCAGACACTATGGTTACAGAGTTTTTTCTCAGTTTTGCGGGTACTGGAGCATATCCCGAAACCATTAGAATATTTTGCGATAATTCGGCTGCTATTTCTTTCTCTAGTAACAACAAGCATTCGTCAAAGTCGAGACATATCGACATCAAGTATCTTGTTGTAAAGAAAAGGGTTCAGAATCATCAAGTGTCTATGAAATTCATCGGCACTAAGCAGATGATTGCAGATTCGCTCACTAAAGGGCTCCCTATCACGCCATTTCAGGAGCATGTAACATCCATGAGAGTCATTGATCCCACAGATGTTTTCAGTTAGTGGGAGTTGAGCGTATTTTGATTTTCACAGACACTTAAAGATCTCATTTTTATATAATTTGTTTGGATGATTTTGATATAAAGATTTATTTCTACTTCTCTATATATATACGCAAATTTTGAGTAAGTAGAACTACAGTCGTATCTCGTTGGAGACATTAAAAGCTTCAAGACCTCTTAAGGATAGACACATATAATCACACTAAAATGTGTAATCGTTATACCACATTTTCTAGTTCGTGATCTATGTCGTTAAGATTGAAAGTATTTGTGATCGCGCGTAGACTTACTTCGCTTAAATTAAACGTTGTGATGACTACCGCGTTTCGATACTGATTGTCTTGATGGACCAGATTGAATAGCATTACTCATACTGTCCAACTGTTTTTCATTGGTTAACCATTTGGATATTTTCTCAAAAGATCAAAACTTATTTTCAAAATAATTCTATATGACTATTACTAATGTTGCTCAATGAGGCCCAAGTGGGAGAATGTAAGAACTCTATTTAGTGGGCCTCACTGATCAACGGTTTGGATTGTCATACAGTTGGACTGGATGATTGAGTAGACCAGTAGGCCCCACTTCATGTGATGTGTTGCGCAGTCTATCTGCACAGCTCTGTGTACTAGTGCTCGAATGCTATAGCTGTCTTATGCAGACAGCAATTTGAGTTGCACTAGGATGCTACAATGTAGAACGTGGGAGAGAGAGTTGTGATGGGTTTCAAAGTCTCTCTCCACAGATCCTATAAAAGAGAGCTGGGTCCCCGATCCTACACCATAGCAGAAATTCGAGTCCCATCTTGTGAATTACAAAAAGGGTGTGAAGGAGAGAAAGATCCTAAGCTCTACAGGTATTCTGGTATTCTTATCCGGTTTCCATGGCGGCGTCTTAGCTAGATAAGCTATCCGACTCCTGATCACCATGTCCCATGCACAGACAGATTCGTGGGCCTATTCCGCATATATATTAAGCCCCACAATTTGGGTATTAATTTGTCATACACGTTGCAAACTAATGATACACCAAAATAATTTAATTATTGGTTGTATCATTGAAATCACAGTAATAAATATAATCTGAATTGTTCAAAGGTTGGCCATTTAAATGGACGGTTAAAGGACATTTGTGAGTTGCTTGTTTGCGATTCTTATATTATAGGCTATCCAAGGTTAGAAATTTTCCTAGTTTTTGCAAAAGTATATATTTTAATGGGTTTGTTATAATTATTATATCAAATATCACAAGTATACTAATTTGGAATATTAAAATTAATTTAGTTAATCAAATTCAGATTTTTATGAATATGCTAAACAATTATGATGCATTTCAATTACAGACATCCAAATACTACTTTCGGATTCCACTACATTCTAATTACAGGCATTCAAACACAACTTTTAGATTTCAATACATTCCAATTATAAGCTACTAAATACAATTGAGGTTTCAAAATGACATTGATTCTTTGATAATTGTGATTTGGATTTCAATTCATTCCAAATACAAGCTTGTAAATGTGTCCTTAACCTCTAATCTAATGTTTGAGGATTCTACTGTGATGAGTGCATGACATCAAGCCTATCCATCATGCATGCCCCCTACACATTTGCCTTCGTGCACATAATCAAGTGGATTCGAACTCCGATGGACCAATGAGGCTCCATTGTGTGTATGTTTTTTTTTTTTTTCTTTTCAGATTCGAAATTGGGCCTTGACAGGATGAACAGGATGAATGCACACTGAAAAAATTAAGTCATTCCAAAACCCAGGTGGGCCACAACACATGATTTTAGAGGTATTAGGCATGGTTTCACATGCTTTGGCCTAAGTCCTGGCAGACTGAGTGGAGATACCTCGTTTCAATACTTGAGGTCTTGGTATTGATCCCTAGCGGGGTGGCTAACATGGAGTGTGTGTACTGACATGGGTGTGCACTGACAAGCTAACCCAAAAAAAAAAAAAAACAAGAGATTTAAAAAAAAATAAAATAAATTGTTGTGGCCTAAGTTTTTGATCTTCCCATTTTCAAGCGCTGAACATTACTCGAATCACACGATGTGCAGATTCGAAGTCAAGAAAGCATCAAAGTGGACCTCACACATCACATTGTAGCTTAAGCCTAACTTACAAAGATTTGAAATGGATCTGGCCTCGAAGGATTTTCGATAACCATCAAATGGGATGAACGATGAAACGAAGTCTAGATCGGTCCGTTCAGTCCCATTTTGTATCTGTGCAACGGACTGGATTGATCTATACATACGCCACCTAAGGTCGGCCACGCGCATGGTTATGGATGGTCATAATCTGCCAATCTATCAATCCTTTTTAGCAAATTCAATATAATAAGCTGTCCGTCCAATGATAGGTAGGTAGTAAGTTAAAAAAAATGTTGAAATTTTACATTGGATATAGAGAGCTTTGGTCGCTCAGGAACCCAATTATAATAGTTATTTAAGGATGATTCAGAACTCATGGAGATTAAAATACGTTCAAGAGCTTTTGACGTGTGGGTCCCCCATTTGAGGGCCGGCGAAAAGAATGCGATCCTTCTTCCTATAATAGGGAAGAATGCGATCCAACCTCAGGATTATGATATACAAACACCGTCCAACCAAGCTACAAAGATTTGAATTTATGCCGTCGAAATTCGTTTTGTTTTGGATTTGTTCTAATTAATTAGATTGATCTTTGACATAGTTACCAAGTATACATTTCTACTAATTAAAATTATAATAACTCACATACAATGATGAACGGGTCAAGATCTTCGTGTCCCGGTGCCACTCGATGAGCTTGTGGCCATGATGATATCCTTGTGGCATGAACCATTAGGGAAATAGAATTCATTTTATTCTCACCACTGCTACCATGTTTTTGGGTGCTTTTAGTTGCACTAAATTTCATAAAATATTATAAATTTTGTACTAAGAGTATTGATTAATCATGAAAATTTGTGATTTTTGGTGCAACGGGCGTTTTTTAGGGTCCACCCAAAAAATGTGAAGTGGACCATTTTTTCCAGCCGATGGATTAATGCTTCAATGCTTTAATGCCTCATCCGTCAAATGCTTCATCATGAGAAGGGGTCTTTCTTAACAACATTTCACCAATGATATAAACAAACATGCGGGCCATAGTCAAAGAAACACAATCTTACAATTCGTGCAAGTCCTCGATGGTCCAGATCACCAAACATGGCCCCCACATGCACAAATTGTTTATTAGTCACTATCATATATATACAACTCTAATTAAATCCTAAATGGCCCCATCTATGATCCATCATATCGCAAATCTCCAACCATTTGGATCTTTCTATCACCATCACGTGTCCCACGTGACATTGATTACCACATGTCGTGTACCATAAAAATCCTGGTACTCAAAGCATCATTTGTTACACCAATGGTACCCTATTGCAATATTATATTTCCTAATGCCTTTTTAGATTTAAGATATTGTTATTTTATAATAGGGTGGTCGAATTAGTTTATATATACCAATCTAATTTAAACAATGGTGTTTAGTTTATACTCCATTGCTCTAAAAGTACTATAACTTATGGTGCTCATATCTGCATTGGTTCACTTGGAGAGTCCAATCGATCCATCTGAACTGTCCATTAAGTCTGGGACACGTGCGATCGGCTACTATACAAAATTACACTAATTAAATTGTTAGTGCTTGATTTATTTTTAGTCATGTGTATTGTGCGCGAGCGTGCCAGATTCAACAAAATGGCTCAAATTGATCAACTTTGACCCTAAGCATCTAAATAAGTATATATGTCTAATATGAATATATATGACCAAATTCTAAAAAGATCGATCGCTTACTTAGCTACTTGCAGAATTTTATAATGATAAAGTGATAAACGAAGAATAGGGTTTTTCCTTGAAGATGGGTTGCTTTGTGCCTTCTACAAGAGAGTGCTATCAGAATACCAGTGCAATTAAAAAAACTTACAATCGGTCACTAAGAGTGACGGTAAGAATGTGTCTCTTGAAAGAACTGCTATGATATTAGATAGAACAAATCCAGCATTCTACAAGAGAGTACTATCAGAATACCATTGCAATTAAAAAAAAAAAAAAAACTCACAATCGATCACTAAGAGTGACAGTAAGAATTTGTCTCTTGAAAGAATTGCTATGATATTGGATAGAATAAATCCAACGTATGAGCGTAGATTTTGATTATAACAAAATATTATGATTAAGAATTACTGTTACTTCTATGATAAGCTAAGATAAAAGATAGATTTGTTTAGTTCGATTTGTAGATAATTTGTTATTATTTCTTTGTAAATTTTCTCTCTTATTTATAGATTTTTTTTTTCTTGCAGCTTGTTTTTTAGATGCTTCTTTCATTACTCAAGCGGTTACGGTAGTCAAAAAGACTTTCTCTAGATCTTTCTTTTTATTATGTTTCTTCTTCTCGATCGTTCCTATTCTCTCGATCAAGCTTTGTTTTGGTCGCTAATTGTTCATTGGCCACATATAAGCTTCATTGCTTTCATTGGTCGTTGATGACATATAGTATTAAATTTTCTAGCTGTTTTTCTCTTTGATATGGTAGCTGAACCATTGCCATTTAGTCTTCTAGATCCTTTTGTCTTTCTTGATATGTTTTCCTTGATTTGTTTTTCTTTTGAATGCCTTTCGGCCACTCGATTTAATTTTATATACCTCTTGGCCACATTTCCTGAATGCCTCTCATCTACCTAATTTAATTTTGAAAATTTCTCATTTGCTCCCTGTCTTATCATAATTCCAGTTATGATTATGTAAAAAGCATTTCAAGTATTCTTAAATTTCTTTAGTATGTTATATCTTTCTCCTACTACGACAATTGTTATTTTTAATTGGATTTTCCAAGAATGTTCAGAAATAGAGTACAACATAAATACTTAATCTATCATTAATTTGGCCTTATTTTCTATGGCCATCCATTTGTCATTTGTCATTCTGGGGTCATAATAGTTGCCTAAAACAAGTTATTTTTTAGAATCATAATCAATCCACAGTAGATCCTAACAAATAGATGGATCAAATTACACCCGGATCCATATCTCAACTGGTAGACTGAGTGGAGATACCTCTTTTCAACACTTGAGGTCTTAGTATCGATCTCCAGTGGGGTGGCTAACAGTGGAGTGTGTGTACTGACATCGGTGTATACTAACAAGCTAACCCAAAAAAAAAAAGAAAAAGAAAAGATGGATCAAATTGTTTAGATGACATATTTTATGTAAATGATCTTGACCGTCCACATTAAGTGCTCTTGATTTGATGGTTATATTTGTTAGATCATTGTGATGCTTGTTTGGTAACTCATGAAACATGCACTATACCTAATGAACGATCGAGATCGATTGATTGGACCGGCTAAGTGTCCAAATGCAACTAGGTGCACTATAAAGCATAGTGCTCTAGAGCACTGGATCATTTCTCTTGGATAAATTAAGTTAATGATGATTGTAATTGATGAACCACCCAAGCCAAGTGGTAATGAGGGTCACTTTCAAAATTGCATAGGAAAGTTGAAAAAGACCCCCACTGATCCAATAAAGACATCTAAGCAGGAGCTGTTTTCATATAAAAATCAGCACCATTACATAATTTTAATTCAAGTCTAACGACTGACATGTAGTCGTTCTGATCCGTTTAGACCTTTTCCTTCGTTTTTATATTATCACTTTCCCACCGTTTAAAGGCTAGGAAAATATGTCGAGCAAGGAATGATCAGAAATGTTCGAATCCCATGCTGATTAGCGTACAATCGAGCTGTGTGGGGCCCATACGTAATGTGATTTTGAAATTCAAACCGTGAATCTGGTGGTTCTCCTCTTTTTTACTGTATATCCTAAGTATCATCTCCATCCAAATCTTAGGTTAGACACATGAGAGAAATCTGTATACTTTCATTACTAAAAGTTGTGAATTCAATTGTTGTGGCCCATCTGAGTATTGGAATGCCTGATTTTCGTTGTATTCCTTCATCTTGGTGAGATGCACCAGATCATTGTGTTGGATGGAATATGAACAGTACGGAGGAATATACATTCCGTGTGGAAGTTTCTATGGTGAGCAATCCTCCTTCCCAATCTCCCTCATTGTTCCTTCTTGTATGGCTCATCTGAGTTATGGAGCAGGCTGGATTTGGTATATAGCCTTAACTTTGGGTGGAATCATCTAATGGACGGTTTGGATTTTACTCATGAACAATGGTGGGCCCAAGTCAGCCGGCACGCATGGTAGTTACCATAAATCCGAACGCATGTGATCATTCCACAAGTAGAAATTTACAACTGTACGACCCATTTATGGCACATTTACATTTGTAAGCCCACTTCTTTTTACCTCTCAAGACTAAGCCCCATATGTACGGACCACTTCCCAAAGGTCAAAAATGCCCCTCCTATATGAAACGCACCTTATTCACGCTACCAGCCACTTCTCCACCCAAAAAACCTGGTTTTTTCTTCTTTCCTCTCCCTGATCCTTCATCGTAGCCGTAGATTATCATTTTTTGATTACTTCTCCCCCTCTGTGATTGTCCACCCTGGCAGTAAAACTCTCCTTTTACCGCTTTCTTCTTTCTCCTTTATCTGGTCGAGAATACACACCCTACACATGTCCTTTTTGACTTTTTCGAGCCCAAGATTGGACGAAAAATGGTCCTCTCAGCTAAGAAGCTTCAAATGGAAGGTATATTCAAATCTCTGCTTTCGTTTTGTGGACCCCACTGTATATTTTACTATATATGCGCATGGTCCACAATCCATTTTTATTTTTTAAAAATATTGAGCTTTCTTTGTGTGGACCCCACTGTATATTATAGTATATATGCCTACGGTCTCCAATCCATTTTCATTTTTTTAAAATATCGAATGGTATGACATGTATTGATAAATGAGCAAAATCATGACTCAAATGGCCCACATTGAGGGTTTTTTAAACAAAGAATGAAATGAGATGTGAAACTAAACAAAGACCGTGAAAGAGACCGAGCACCGATTGAGTTAAGAGACTGAGGACCCACTGAGTTATTGATGAGGACCGTGAGTTAAGCTAAAATGACTATGAACTGATAAAAAATGACCGTGAACTAAGTTAAAATGACCTTGAATTGAGCTAAAATCACCGTTAACTGAGTTAAATTGACCGTGAAGTGACTTAATTCCGGACATTCCCCGTCATTTCACGGTCAATTCCCTTCACTTCATGATCATTTTCAATCATTTCATGATCATTTTCGGCCTTTCCCCTTCACTTCACGGTCAATTTCATGCATTTCATGGTCAATTCGCTTCACTCCATGATCATTTCCATGCTTTTCGCGGTCAATTCCCTTCACTTCACGGTCATTTCCAATCATTTAACAGTCATTTCCAATCATTTAACGGTCATTTCCGGCCATTCCCCTTTACTTCACAGTCATTTTCATGCATTTCACGGTCAATTCGCTTCACTTAACGGTCATTTCCATGCATTTCATAGTCAATTCGCTTCACTTCACGGTCATTTCCATGCATTTCACGGTCAAATCCCTTCAGGGTCAATTCCATGCACTTCACAGTCAATTCCATGCATTTCATGGTCAATTCCCTTCACTTCGCGATCATTTCCATGCATTTCACGGTCAGTGAAGGCGATTCCGCTTCACTTCATGGACAATTCCATGCATTTCACAGTTAATTCCCTTCGCTTCACAGTCATTTCCATGCATTTCACGGTCATGGTCAATTCCGACAATTCCGCTTCACTTCACGGTCAATCCCATGCATTTCACGATCAATTCCCTTAACTTCACGGTCATTTCCATGCATTTCACGGTCAATGAAGGCGATTCCGCTTCACTTCACGGTCATTTCTATGCATTTCACGGTCATTTCCCTTCACTTCATGAACAATTCCATGCATTTCACAGTCAACTCCCTTCACTTCACAGTCAATTCCATGCATTTCACTGTCAATTCTGACGATTCTGCTTTACTTCACGGACAATTCAATGCATTTCATGGTCAACTCCCTTCACTTCACGGACAATTCCATGCACTTCACGGTCAATTCCCTTCACTTCATAGTCATTTCCATGCATTTCACGGTCAATTCCGACAGTTCTGCTTCACTTCACGGACAATTCTATGCATTTCATGGTCAATTCCATTCACTTCACGGACAATTCCATGTATTTCATGGTCAATTCCCTTCACTTCATAGTCATTTCCATGCATTTCATGGTCAATTCCGACGACTCCGCTTCACTTCACGGTCATTTTCATGCATTTCACGGTCAACTCTCTTCACTTCACGGATAATTCCATGCAATTCACGGTCAATTCCCTTCACTTCATAGTCATTTCCATGCATTTCACGGTCAATTCCGACGATTCCGCTTCACTTCATGGTCATTTCCATGCATTTCACGGTCATTTTCCTTCACTTCACGAACAATTCCATGCATTTCACGGTCAATTCCCTTCACTTCACAATCATTTCTAGGCATTTTACGGTCAATTCCGATGATTCCGCTTCACTTCACGGTCATTTCTATACATTTCATGGTCAATTCCCTTCACCTCACGGACAATTCCATGCATTTCACGGTCAATTCCCTTCACTTCACAGTCATTTCCATGCATTTCACGGTCAATTCTGACAATTCCGCTTCACTTCACGGTCAATTTCATGCATTTCACGGTCAATTCCCTTCACTTCACGGTCAATTCCCTTCACTTCACGGACAATTCCATGCATTTTACGGTCAATTCCCTTCACTTCACAGTCATTTCCATGCATTTCACGGTCAACTCCCTTCACTTCACAGACAATTCCATGCATTTCATGGTCAATTCCCTTCACTTCAAAGTCATTTCCATGCATTTCACGGTCAATTCCGACGATTCCGCTTCACTTCACGGTCATTTCCATGCATTTCACGGTCAATTCCCTTCACTTCACGGTCATTTCCCTTCACTTCACAGACAAGTCCATGCATTTCACGGTCAATTCCCTTCACTTCATAGTCATTTCCATGCATTTCACGGCCAATTTCGACGATTCCACTTCACTTCATGGTCATTTCCATGCATTTCACGGTCAATTCCCTTCACTTCATGGACAATTCCATGCACTTCACGGTCAATTCCTTCACTTCATAGTCATTTCCATGCATTTCACGGTCAATTCCGACAATTCCGCTTCACTTCACGGTCAATTCCCTTAACTTCAAGGTCATTTCCATGCATTTCACGGTCAATACCCTTCACTTCACAGACAATTCCATGCATTTCACGGTCAATTCCCTTCACTTCACAGTCATTTCGATGCATTTCATGGTCAATTCCGATGATTCCGCTTTACTTTTCGGTCATTTCCATCCATTTCACGGTCATTTCCCTTCACTTCATGATTATTTCCATGCATTTTCGCTTCACTTCTCGGTCATTTCCATGCATTTCACGGTTAATTCCCTTCACTTCACGGACAATTTCATGCATTTCACAGTCAATAACCTTTACTTCACAGTCATTTCCATGCATTTCATGGTCAATTCCGACGATTCCACTTCACGTCACGGTCATTTCCATGCATTTCACGGTCATTTCACTTCACTTCACGGACAATTCCATATATTTCACGGTCAATTCCCTTCACTTCACAGTCATTTCTATGCATTTCACGGTCAATTCCGACGATTCAGCTTCACTTTATGGTCATTTCCGTTCACTTCATAGACAATTCCATGCATTTCACGGTCAATTCCCTTCACTTCACAATCATTTTCATGCATTTCACCTATGACTCGACCGTTTGCCCCATAACTTAGTGAAATTGGCCGTCGACTTGTTGAATGTCAAATATGAGTCGACCGTTTGACATGGAATTCATCAAAATGGCCGATGACTGCTTGAGATTGACGTGTTTTTCACCGACAACCTTGGTATAAATTTATTAACAAACTACATGAAATTGACCGATAAATGAGTGAAACAGGCCTAAAGCGAGTGATACCAGCCCAAAACTTGTGAAAATTCACTAATAAGTCTTGTACTTCCATTTGGAATTCGCCAAAAACTGACCGCCGACTCAGCAGACTCACACCATATTTTATGAATTTTCACCACAACAAGTCAACTTTCACATTATGTTTCGTTAAATATTGAATGTTATCGTTGATATAATTTCCAATTCATCCTTGCAGATGACAAACCTTTGCATAAGGGATTTGGCGAGTCGGCCCCTACCATCTCATGCATATGTTATTTGACATGGTGGTTTGATAGTGTGAAGAATGGGTTGAAGAAGAATAACACTAGATTAAATATATTTAGGCAGTCCCCATTCTCATTTTTCTTACACATTCTATCATTTAGGTTTATAGGAGCCATTTTTCACTCACTTATTGAGAGATATATAGGCAATCTTGTATTTAAGATATAGGGGAACTGTGTAAAATTTTCTAAAATGGACTTCACCCTAATAGCAGGGTTGAAGACTGGTGACCTCTCCATACCCAATATCCATCGTTCGAAGAAGTAAATAAGAGAAAAATACTTCAATGAATATCCTATCCTAAAGAAACATGTACAGGAGGTGTTCAATAGGATAGTTGATGTAATAAGCACGAAGATGTCGTGAAGGTAGCCTAATATTATGTGTAGAGTGGTTTGTTAGGGGAATCGACGCGAATGTTATATACTATACAGACTTTATCAACCTTGTTGACTCGTTGGAATACTTTAATATCTACCCTTGGGGGTAGTTTGGCCTTCTAGACGATGACGGAAGGGATCGAGAGTGCCTTGATGGTATCGTAGGGGCCTTATTACAATGTCACCGGTTGCATATTTCCCCTACAAGTAAGGATTCTTTCCTTATCTATTTTAATTCATAGTTTATAGCAAACTATATTTATTTAAGATCGTCTTGTCATTTCATTGTAATGGATATGGACCCTTGAGAGAGTACCGTCTCTCCGAGAATGTATAATTTCATAAGTTCCCTCCCAAATTCCACGATTCATACAATATCGGGGATGGAAGGGTTGGAGGTATAAGAAGATTCATCAAATTCTAGAGAGTAAATATGTAAGTTAATTTCTATGAAGCTAAGTGGTCACTCATTCAACTATATATATATATTTGTACATAACACGAAGATGTTTTCTTGCAGACTGATATCGTTCTTATCTTAGAGCCTACCATCGAGGAGTTGGAGATGGAGGCCGTTCGTTTGGTCTGTGATAGATTTGACGTAAGATGTCAGAAACGTCTTATTGTATGTTGATATTTTGTATTTAATTAGATATGTTATATAATATGATACATACATTGCTTCATTTTGTAGGGCACTAAAGATGAAGATGATGAATATATGAAAAAGAGATCGGGACAGGGAGAGGGAGAAGAAGGGGGAGAGGAAGAGAGTACTGATGAGGGAGAGGGAGAGGGAACGGGATTGCAATTGACTGGGGAGTTAATGGAGGATAGGGAGGAGTTGGAGGCACTGAGGCTTCAGTTGGAGAGAGAGAGAGGGAAGAGTTAAAGTTTCTCGAAAGCACGCTAAAAGAGAGAGGAGAATTGATGAAGAGGGAGAGAGAAGTAGTACTGCAGGAGGTTAAACTAATGCTAAAATTGAAAGAAACCTTGAGATTAGAGAAGGAAGATTTGAATGAGAGGGCGGTATTGAAGAAGGAGAGGAAAATACTAGTGAGGTAGAAGAAAGAACTGAAGAAGGAGAGGGAAGAGTTTGAGGAGGGTAAGGCGGAGTTGAAGAGGCAGATGGAGGCGTTTCGTATAGAGAAGATTCAGTTTTGGAAGGAGTTAGGGAATGAGAAGGAGGATGAGGATGCGTTAGGCGTTGATATAGATGAGAAATCACTGCATTCCATTCCAGTATATAAGAGGAGACCTAAGAGGATGATGAAACCGTCTGTCTACAAGCGTTCTCTATTCACTTTCATCTCTGCCGTGCAAACCACTCCATGCAACGTTGCCGACAATGAGAAACGGAGAAAATTTTCTACTTCTCCGATACCCTTAGAGGCCAAGATCGATCCATTTAGGGTAATATCGGAGGAAGAACTTAATAAATTGGAAAGTTGGGCCAACGCAAACAAAGAATCACTAGAAATTGTTTGGTTCAAGTCCATATGGGAGAAAAATGTATGGGTTGATGGCGTGGTAAGTAAATCATACACATGTATATATGGTTATTGAACACTTATATTATAGTAGAGCTTAATTTTTCATCTTTATTGATTAGGCTATCGATAAGTACGTCGAATACTTGGAGAGAAGACACTGATTATTTTCTACTTTATACACAAAGGATTGCAAGTTCTGTCCCACAATTTTTTTGGTAACTGTATGAATTGAATCATGGTTAATATGTTATTTCATTGTATGATCTATGTTCTAATTTGATATGTTGTCTGTAATAGCCATGTATCGGCATGCAAATGTCGACATTGAGAATGTATCGGGATGTTGGCAGTGACAAAGCACGTTTATTATTCGAAGGGCTAGAAAAACTCACTGCGATCAACATTGTCATGCCTCATGACGGGCAGAAGGATATGTGGCAGCATGAAGAGGTAGTGGTGTCGTTACAAGTTATCAATGCTAGGCATACCCATTTATATTATTTCTGGATATTGATATCTTATCTTGCCAAACATGGACAGGCATACATACCAGTCAATCACGCCAACAGTCATTGGTACCTGATGCTATCTACCCTCGAGACCAAGAAATCATTATACTTAACAGTTTATACTCGAGAGCACTTAGTCGATACAGGGAACATATCGAGCTGATGAAGGAGACCTTGCCTATATTATTTTATGCCGCAAGAGATATGTCTGCATTGGAAGGAAATGCTTGGATGGTCAGAGAAGATACTTCTATACCAAAGCAGACAAACGAATATGATTGTGGCATTTTTGTCATAAAATATACCGACATTTTATGCAGTGATCAAATTTTGTCAGGGAGAGACTTGCAGCAATTCACTCCCAGCTTTAGGAAGTCAATAGCCTATGATTGCCTGAGTGACCTAAAAATATGATATATGTCTTTGGCATGAGAGGAATTGAGAAATTTTATGAAATTGTGTAAATTGTTATAAATGATGTCTTGTAAAACATACATGGTGATATGGTGTAAATGATGTGTTGTATATTTTGTCTAAATTTTGTAGCAAATGATGTCTTCCTAATAGTGATTTCATTATGAATGGTGAATTCATACATTTTGCAGTAAATGATGCCTTCACTTCACGGTCAATTCCATGCAATTCACTGTCATTTCCATTCACTTCACAATCAATTCCATGCATTTCATGCTCAATTCCATGCATTTCACGGTCAATTCCCTTCACTTCACAGTCATTTCCATGCATTTCACGGTCAATTCCGATGATTCCGCTTCACTTCATGATCATTTCCATGTGGTCAATTCCCTTCACTTCACGGTCATTCCCGATGATTTCGACACCTTCACTTGACTCGTCATGAGGTTTGATGTCTGAGCCGGCTCGGGTATTGGAGTGTTACTTAGAGGAGATGTCATGTCTTCATATTTCCATCCATGTTCCTCACCCAAACTTACAACAGCTGGGGCGTCATGTTTGAACGCACTATAAGCAACCGGGTCTTCGAGTACTGCCTCATTAACGCGCTGCGTTATCTCGATGAATAGAGGGATGTAGTGATCCGAGTGCTTCATTTGTGCAGCCAAAAACATTCTCACATCTTCATCGTCTTTAATTATAGCTGAATGGGCTAATTCGTTTGTGTAAGGGTACAGTACTTTCAACCTTATATCGTAATGCTTAGGTCTAGTCTTCGCAACTCGGTGCATTTTCGATACAAGCTGTTTATATGTAGTGTCAACTCCCACCATTGAAGGTTTGGAGTAACCACCCTTGTACATGTATCGATTATTTTTACTAACTAACTCCCCACCATATGAGGATATGATCATTACTGAAGCCATTTTCTGCGAACAAACACAATAATATAACTCGTTTAGTATTCACATGTATAAGGTGGATTTGACCGAGTAGTATGAAATCCACCATTGTACTATCTCAAATATACCTTCTAGGGCAAGTTCACTCACTTCGCATTGAATTTCACTAACTTATCGGTCCTGAAGTGATTGAAAATGAGTGCAAAGTGAGTGTGTCTCTGATTTTTGGGCTCAATTGTAATTACCATGTAAATGGGTAACAATTATTCACCTAGGTAATTACCACATCTTTCCCAATGTAGATGTGATAACTTACTTTTTAACACTTAAATTGAGAAATTTACAAAATCAATGTGGGGCCCACCGTGATGTATGTGATGTATCCACACCGCTCATTTGTTATGCTAGCTGAATTTAGGGCATGAGTAAAAAAATGAGGTAGATACAAAGCTCAAGTGGACCACACCATTGGAAACAGCAGGAATCGAACACCTACCATTAAAAACTTTTTTGGGGCCTTTAAAAGTTTTGTATATATCTAATATTTGTGTTTTCCCCTTATTCATGTCTATATGTGACCCTATGAACGGGTTAGATGATGAAAACACCTAAATGTGGGCCCAGTTAAGGAAATAACTTTCAACGGTATAAGAATAAAGGTTATTGTTTCCTTTCGTGTGAGCCATTTGAGTGTTGGATCAACCTCATTTTTGGTCTGATGCCTCAAAATGTTATAATAAAATAGATGGACGGGTGTGGATATATCATATACATTACAGTGGGGTCCACATATTCAATTCCATGCATTTTTTTGTGAAGGGAATTGACTATGAAATGCATGGAATTGTCCATGAAGTGAAGGGAATTGTTCGTGAAATGCATTGAAATGACCGTGAAGTGAAGGGAATTGACTGTGAAGTGAAGGGGAATTGCCGGAATTGATCGTGAAATGCATGGAATTGACCGTGAAATGAAGAGAATTGATAGTAAAATGTATGGAATTGATCGTGAAGTGAAAGAAATTGACCGTGAAATGCATGGAATTGACCGTGAAGTGAAGGGGATTGACCGTGAAATGAATTGAATTGATTGTGAAGTGAAGGGCATTCGCATGGAATTAACCGTAAAATGCATAGAATTGACCATGAAATGAAGTGAATTGACCGTGAAATGCATAGAATTGACCGTGAAATGAAGTGAATTGACCGTGAAATGCATAGAATTGACCGTGGAATGAATGTTTTATTGGAATTTTGAATCGTACTGGTAAGAAATTCGCAATTTTAAAGAAAGCAACAAATGCATTCAATATATAACATTCACAGTCGTATTACAAAAAAATGCACTACAAATTCACAGTCATATTACAAAAATGCACTATAATTTAACTGGTAAAATACGTGAAATTGACCAAGTAGTGCATGAAGTTGACCGATCAATTGAGTATATTGACCGGGAACAAGGTGAAATTGACCATGAAACTTCATCAAATTGACTGCAAACTTCTTCGAGCTTATTAGATAGCCACGTAAAATTGACTTAGCAATGCATGAAATTGACCATCGAAAATTGACCACAAACTTTTAGGTAAACACTTAGTGAAATCCATGTTTGAGAAAGAGAATAAGAGTGCGTTGATGTGAAATGTTGATGTGAAACATGTTATTCGGAGAAAGGTCTTCAAGATTTCACGTCTATCAATGCATTGGCATCCTCTTAGAAAAAGAATGCACTTAGGCTTGAATAGAATGCAACATGGAAGATGTAACGTGACAGTGTGAAGGAGATTATATTGAGATTTAGTGAAGAAAATGGGTGAATTTAATAAATAGGGATGATCCAGGTGAGTTCGGACGTGTATTTGGGCGTAAAGGGGAAACAGATCGCGTACTGAGTAAACTTTATAGGTCCCACAGTCATTCATACTTTTTTATCCACTTGGTCCATACATTTTAGAAAATAATTTTAAGACTTTAGCCAAAAAATTAAGAATATACAAGGCTCAAATGGACCACACCACCTAAAATAGTGTGAATTGACAATCTACCATTGAAAATTTTGTGGGGGGCCACGGAAGTTTTAGATCAATCTTATATTTGTGTTTTCAGTTCATCCATGTCTTTGTGATATTATGAATATGTTGGATAACAAATAAACATCACGGTGGGCCATAGAAAGGTTTCAACAGTGAAAATCATCATTTTCCCACGGTTTCCTGTGGTATGGTCCCCTTGAGCTTTAGATATGCCTCAATTTTGGGCTCAACTAAAATGATCTCAAAACACAGATGGACGGGGTGGATACACCACATACATTCAAGGTGGGCCCTACTGAGTTTACTCAGTACGATAAGAGCGTACTGAGTAACCCAGTACGTAATCCGATTTCAAATTGATATAGGAGGGGCATTTTCGACCTTTGGGAAGCCGTCCGTACGTACGGGGCTTATTCTTGAAAGGAAAAAAGAAGTGGGTTTACAAATGTAAATGGGCCATAAATGGGTCGTACAGTTGTAAATTTCTCTTCCACAAATATATCGCTGTCTGACGTTGAGATCGGCGTAGGTATTCAGCCTGATGCCGACCGTGGAGTGGATCACGTGTTACCCGGGTAACACTGTAGTTGGTGTTTCCCTGACTTTGGGTCCCACGTTGATATATATTTTATATATCCACTCCGTACATAAGTTTTTACATTTTATTTTAGAACTAAAACCAAAAATTAAGTATATAATTATTTCAAGTGAGCCACACCACAAGAAACAATAGTCATTGAACGGCCACCATTAAAAACTTCATAAGGCCCACCGTAATATTTTAATTTTCCATCCAACCTGTTAAGAAGCTCACAGGACCTGGATGGATCGAAAACACAAATCTCATATTAATCCAAAACTTATGTGGCCCATGTCGAGGACCACTATTCCTGTGGTGTAATCCAGCTGAGATTTTACTCTGCTTAATTTTTCGGATGCAGTCATAAAATTAGCTGAAAAAATTGATGGATGGCGTGAATATATAACAAATAAATCAAGGTGGGCCCCACTGTTAGGGAAACACCCACTACGGTATTACGCAGGTAACACCTGATCCGCTCCCCGCCCGGATGAGGGGGGCATTCACGTGGAAGGGCGAGCTCGATCGGCTGAGATGGACGGGCTGCTTCGTGGCTTACTTGCAAGCATGGAACATGTTCATACGATCTGATCCGTTCATCAGGTATGGATAACGTGGAACATTCTCTAAACCTAAAAATTACAATGGTACGTTCATATGAGAAAAATGAACGGTCAGAACAAAATTAATAATAGTTCATATTCAACGTTGGTGTGTGACCTTTCTTATTAATGAAGAAATTCTAACCCTTTTTTCAACGGAATGCTCGAAGTGCGGCCTACTTGATGCATAGTCCGGATCTTTCACATGTGAAGTATGTTGGAATATATTCGGCAAAGGTCCCAAAATTCATCTCTTGAGAGCGAATCCACCTGCAATTTCATGGCAGTTAGGAGGGGGAAATTAAATGGTCCTTGATCTGAGGATGTGCCAAGCGTCCTTGGGCTGTCACTATCAGTTCGTGGGAGTGGAGCCGGCGTTTCTGGGACGCGGGTTTCCTGCGAAATTCCTGCGCAAGGATGCTGGGTGGGGCCACGTAGATACTTTTTTAAATCCACCCCGTCCATCAGTTTTGGGAGCTCAATTTAGTGTGTTATACCAAAAAATAGATGTATACAACACTAAGTTGGGCCACACGAAATGAAATAGTGAGAATTCAGTGAGAACCGTTGAAGTATTCTTATGGACATAAAAGTTCTGTATCAGGCTATATTTTTGGTGTTTTCACTTCATCACATATGTACTGACCTTATAAACGGTTTGGATAGCAAATAAACAATAAGGTGGAGCTCAGGAAGGTTTCAAAGGTGGAAATTTCTTTCCCCAGTTTTGCCTCTCGGGGAACGCACTTGAGTTTTGTATACACCTCATCTTTTGTCTCACGTCCAAAAATTAGCTCACGAGGATGGACGGAATAAATTTCTTACATACATTGCGGTGGGCCCCATCCAGCATCCTTACGTACGAAGTTATAGCGAAAGGCTTTCGCAGGAAATCCGCGTCCGCGTTTATGGCTATTGGTCTGACTGTCCCAACGTGGATGTATCATGCCCCAAAAACGTCCTTGAGAGGACAATCCCTACCATTCAATCGGTGGGCTGCAAATGGACGACTAAAAGGTAGGGGGATGATACGTGGAATATGGTAATAACTCTCTTTACATCACGGGAGCGGATTAGGTGTTACCCGGTAATCCGTTAGTGGGTGTTTCCCTGATTTTGAGGCCCAGATTGATGTATGTGTTGTATATCCACGCCGTCCATCAGTTTCTACAGCTCATTTTAGGGAGTTTTCCAAAAAATGAACCACATATAAATCTCAAGTGGGCCAAACAGTAGGGATTAAATGATCACCATTAAAAACTTCCTCTGAGGCACAAGTTTTGGATCAAGCTGATTTTTTTTTAATTTTTTTAAATTAATTAATTAATTTTTTTGTTTTCCTTCATCCAGGTCTGTGTGACCTTATCGACAGGTTGGATGGAAAATAAAAATTACGGTGTGCCCTAGAAAGTTTTTTATGGTGGGCATTCAATGACCACTATTTCCTGCGGTGTGGTCCACTTGAGATTCGGATCTGCTTTCCTTTTTTGGACCAGCCCTAAAATGATCTGGAAAAAAAACTAATGGACGGTGTGGATATACAACACATACATCTAGGTGGTCCCTACAGTCAGGGAAACACCCATTAAGGTGTTACCCGGGCAACACCTAATCCGCTCCCCCACATTAAGCGCAGAATGGTAATAAATCAATCTGAACCGTGCAACTAGTGGGCTTAATTATCGACGGACATGATCCGTTCATCTTAACTTCGCACCACTTCGTGTTGACCATTACCGTTGATTTGAAGTCCTCTGTTTAGATGGCTAGCATCATCCTATGTATGAGGATCTTGAATCAGTTTCCATCAATGGTGGGTCCCACACTCCCACTAGATATACAATCCCTGTTGAAAGATAACCCTGCCATGTCTAACATAGCAGTAAGGCCCGCCCTACCATCCATCTAACCCTGAGAGATTTTTGGGCCATGGGTCATCAAGGTGAGGCCCATCATACTAGCAGTCTGGATCACTCAACCATGGGCCCCATCTGAACAGACTCATGGGGCCCATTTCATTATGAGTTTGTTTTTTTGCGGGTGGGGCCCATTTCAAGATCAATGGTTTCAGACTTCACCCAGAAGCACTGTGCCCCAAAAGTATCTCCCATAGGTCAATCCCAAACTTACAATGGTGGGCCACAAATAGACCAGAGAAATTAGGCTGTCCACATTCAACAACAAAAGTTCCAAGCGACCTTTCGATCTCATCACTTTTGAAGCATGGACCATCCAAGATGTGGCCCAACAAACTAATGGCCTGGATCACTGAAACACCACCCCATCTGTACAGACTCAAAACTCAACTATACTCGGGTGGAGGATTATGTAAGCCCTCTAAAATCTCAACCACATTTCAACTTTTCAGCAAGGCAGGTGTCAAGATTAGGGCCATTCATCAGTTGGGGCCCACTGAAAACATGGGCCTGTCCAGAAGCGAGGCTGGTCATTTCATCAGACAGGTAACAAGGCATCCTCTCAATCATCATCATCATCATCTAAGCCTTTCCTGTTCTGCCATTCCACTCTATCATATGGGCCAATGATTGGATAGTGAAAACAGATTTTTTTGTTTTTGTTTTTTTCTTTTTCCTCACTTGTGAGGGCTGGAAATGGATATTTGAAAGAAACGGATCAGAAAACCCACATCATCAAGAGAGTACTCCCAACTGTTCCATGGCCACAGCTGAAAAAGCTCGCCAATCAGGTGATGCCAACCATTTCATGGGTGGCTTATACAAACATAACTATAAAAAGAAAGGAAAAAGAGCAATCCAAGCAGTGTAATTGTTGGGTGGCCGCAGCGTTAATCACCGTACAATTTGGTCACTCCCCATCTCAGTATTAAAGATAGATTGAAACATATGATGCACCATCGGCTTGTCGATGCGCTACATTTCACTAACACTCACATGTCTTATGAAATCAGTACAGGAACTTCTTCTACATCCATAAAAGTCATGTACTAGATTATTTATACTTCAATCCATGTAATAAGCTTTTTGATGCAGCTTTCCTCACCCGAATACCTCCTCATTGCATATCGGGCATGCCTGTTTCAGCAACAAAAATTTCATATAAGATTTTAGGTTTGCTTCTAGTAATAGATGAGAAACTAGTCTAAACAAAATGGCATTGCAATCTGACATTGGCTAAAATGCAAAGCGCACTAATTTCACAGATGTCTTTAAGAGTTTGAATTTTTCTCTAATCGAAATCCAATTTGCATTGCAATCTTGTTGATACATGATAATGTTGTTAGGAATCTGTGGAGATTGGTTTTGAGCATCCTCAGTTTATGCATAGTGTAGGCTGCCACAAGCTGCACAACTGCATCCTGGGCATGGTAATTGCTAGGTGACTCGTATTGACTCATTCGGTCTTGAATCGAGTTGCAGCTCACCCGAGTCGGGAGTGACTTGTGGCGTCGAACTGAATCGGTTCCGAACTGAGTGTCGACTCAGATGAGTTGCATGGAAACATCAAAGTCTAGCATAGTGTCTGTGTGATGGAAAGAGGAGATCACCGTCTTCTTCTCAATAATAGCCCTTGAATCCATAAGGGCAGAGAAATCTCTAAAAAATAATAGATAAAATTTGAGATCATCAATGAAAAGTATTGCTTATGACGTATCTAATGTGCTTATATAAGTAAAAGAAACCCTAGAAAACTTTTAAGAAAGTCTTTAAAATAATAATAATAATAATAATAAATTTTTAAGATGTCTAATCCCACTAAAACTTGTAAACAACCCTTAGATGACTAAAACAAAGACTCCAGACTACAAAGGGACTATTACGACCCTAAAAATAGCAAAAAATGGAACTAAGTTTAGACTAAAAAAAACAATTTTGACCCGGAAAATGACCTTTCTTTCAAGAAATCTGTCGGGGTCAATAGCTTTCCAACAGTATATTATACACATGAAATGGATAACCAATTGCAAAGTTATGGCCATCGGAAGCTATAGCATGCACTAGACCCTTGATTGAACTTCCTGGACCAATTTCTTTTGATCCTAGCCGTTCATGAGATTGTCCTTGACTTTGTAATTCATTAGTCTTAAGACCATGATCCTAGGATAGCATGTTGAGAACTTACTACACCAGATAATCTTCTAAAGGGCATGAACTATTTCAAAGAAAGAGACCTAGTTTTTGCCTCATCCTGGAAGGAAACTAGATTCGTCGAGTGCACTCATTGCAATTCAACTCAATTAGGTGCAGGGTCTCATATATGCATGCAGATTCATTCCATTTATTAACACCAAAGTAAAAAAAGCAACATTGTTTCCAGCAACCATTGATGATAACATCTTCCAATTCTTCTCGTACCCACCAATACAATGTTTTTTGCCAGTCAAACTGTCAGATCATGGTTTCTATGAATAATATGAATTTAATTATCTTCTCCCAGTCGGGTGCTATATATAGATACAATTACATCTTATATAAAAGAAAAAAAAATCCTATTATAAAGGAAACTAAATATTTTTATATTTACAAGGACTAATTATAGAATCAATCACACCCCATATACAGCTCATGCAGACACTCCCCCTCAAGTTGGAGCATAGATATCTATCATGCCTAACTTGTCAATTATAACATGGAACACCTTTCCGGAAACTGCTTTCGTGAGTATATCAGCTAACTGGCTTTCGGACTGAACAAATGGAAACTGTATAATCTTTTGATCGAGTTTCTCTTTGATGAAATGACGATCAACTTCAACATGTTTGGTGCGATCATGTTGTATAGGATTCTGTGAACTCTCAATGGCTGCCTTATTATCACAGTGGAGACTCATAGGTTTTGCATATTCAATTCCCAAATCTTTTAGTACACTCTTAATCCACAACAATTCGCATACACCATGAGCCATATCTCGGAATTCGACTTCTGCACTTGATCTTGCCACAATCTTCTGCTTCCTGCTTCTCCAACTGACAAGATTACCTTTCACGAAGGTAAAATAGCCAGACATGGACCTTCTATTGGTTTGATCACCCGCCCAATCAGAATCCGTATATCCTTCAATGTTAGAGACACTTTTTTTAGAACAACAAACCTTTTCCTAGTGTGCTCTTCAAATATCTTAAGATTCGATATACCGCATTCATATGCTCTTCACTTGGTGCATGCATGAACTGGCTTATGACGCTCACTGCATAAGCTATATCCGGCCTTGTGTGAGACAAATAGATTAATCTCCCAACCAACCGCTGATTATGACCCTTGTCTGTTGGAGTTTGATCTAGAAAAACTCCGAGCTTATGATTCATTTCTATGGGTGTTTTTGCTGGTTTGCAAGCAAGCATTCCGGTTTCGGTTAAAAGATCTAGCACATATTTCCGTTGTGAAAGGAAAATCCCGTGTTTCGATCTTGCTACCTCAATCCCCAATAAATATTTAAGTTGCCCGAGATCCTTCATTTTGAATTTAGCAGCCAAATACTCCTGTAATGCTTTCATTTCACATTGCTCATTTCCTGTCAAGACCATATCATCGACATACACGATTAAAACTGTTACATTTCTTTCTTTGTGTTTTATAAACAAAGTATGGTCTGAATTACTTTGTTTATAACCGAATGCCTTCATTGTACAAGAGAACCTCTCCAACTAAACTCTAGGTGACTGTTTCAGCCTGTACAATGACTTCTTCAATTTACAAACTTCACTTCTACACGAATACCTACGTTTGACTCTGGGTGGCAACTCCATGTAGACCTCTTCCTCTAAATCTCCATTGAGGAAATCATTTTTGACATCAAATTGTTTCAAGGGCCAATCCCGATTTGCCACTATAGATATGAGAATGCGAATTGTATTGATCTTGGCTATCGGTGTAAAAGTCTCTTGATAATCCACCCCATACCTTTGCATATACCCCTTTGCAACTAACCTTGCTTTATATCTATCAATACTGCCATCCGCTTTGAGTTTCAGCGTGGACACCCATCTACATCCAATTGTCTTTTTTCCTTTGGGTAATGGAACAAGTTCCCAAGTCACATTCTTTTGTAGAGCCTCCATCTCTTTGTTCATCGCCCTTGTCCATTTCAGATTAGTTAATGCATCCTGCACACTACTAGAAATAGATACAGTGGATAATTGATTAACAGTAAATGCATATGATGTAGACAATCTATGAGAGGACACATGGTTACTAATATGGTATTTGGTCTTGGCTTTAGGATCAGGTTCATATTGTTTCTTTAGAACTCCCTTAGTTGATCTTTATGGATATTTGGGAGCTATATCTTCTGCAGGAACATGTGTTTCATTAGATTCATCAAATATGGGATTCGAGATTACCTGAGGAAGAACATTCTGGGTTGATTCTTCAGTTAATGGTGTGGACATGGGCAACTCTGAGGGCATCAATGATTCTGAGATGTTGGAAGTACCTGAATTGTTTTGGAGAAGAACTATCAACTCACTCTCAACTTCAGGAATACTATCACAGCTTTGATGAACACTTTTTCCAAAACTTTTATTCACTTTTTCTAACTCCATAAACTCATCTCCTCCGCCACCTTCTTGTACCACATTCTCTTCACTAGAGCTCTCCCCCTGAAGAGAAGGGGCAGAGACTTCCCCTCTGTAATAAGGTTCTATTTCATGAAAAGAAGCATCCAAAGATACATGTAATTTTCGGGTTTGAGGGTCATAGCACTTATACCCTTTCTGAAACTTAGAATAGCCAACAAAGACACACCATTTTGCACATGGATCAAGTTTGTTTCGCAGACTTTTAGAGATGTGAACATATACCGTACAACTAAAGACTCGTGGTTCAAAATTTGGGAGATGAGGAACTGAAAGTAAGGATTGCATTTTTTGTTGGGGAGTTTGAAAATCTATGACTCGAGAAGGTGTTCGATTAATGAGGTAAGTAGTGGATTTTATAGCCTCTTCCCAATAGAACCGAGGCATGTTCATGCCAAAGAGAGGCACGAACCACCTCCAATAGTTGTCTATTCTTCCTTTCTGCCAATCCATTTTGCTGTGGAGTATAGGTGCAAGAGGTCTGATGACGAATCCCATGCTGGCTCAGAAGCCTGCCGAAGGATGTATCTGTATACTCAGTACCATTGTCGGATTGCAGAACACGAATCTGTTTTTGGTATTGAATGCCCACCATATTATGAAATTCTTGAAATGCTGTACATACATCACTCTTTTTGTTAAGCAGAGACACTCAAGTCATTCTAGTGCATTCATCAATAAATGTAATAAAGTAGCGAGCTTTTGAAATAGAAGAGATTTTTACAGGACCCCAAACATCAGAGTGAATAACCACAAAAGGTTCTGAACTTTTATTCAAACTTGGTAAATAAGAAATTCAATGACTCTTAGCCAATTCACAAATGTCACTATGAAAATCCAAATCATTCAGAGCTGAAAAAAGATATGGTTGTAATTTTCTAAGATAACCAAAGGACAGATGTCCTAGTCTCCGGTGCCATAACCATATAGTTGCTCGAGATTTATCTTCGTTACTAGTTTGATTTGCCTAATTGAATTTTGGTTTCCCATTTTCTGTCAACTCCAAGTAGTAGAGTTTGCCCTGTCTAACACCATAACCAAGAATCTTCCGATTTAGAATGTCCTGAAAAACACAAAATGAGGGCCAAAAAGTCACAGTGCAAGCAAGAGTGAAAGTAATTTGGCTAACAGATAAAAGATTATACTCAAGGGATGGAACAACAAGGACAGTATCTAATGTGAGAGTATTGGATAAGATGACAGATCCCTCTCCAGTAATAGGAGAGGTACTACCATTAGTTGTGGAGATAACAGATTGAGAAGAAGGGAGAACGGAATGCAACTGACCGGAGTCTCTTATCATATGATCAGATGCACCTGTATCAATAATCCACGTACTGTTCTTAGAAGTTGCAGAGAATACAGATGCCTTACCGACAATACCTGGATGGACAACATTTGCTGTAGGCTACGATTGGTCTTCTTTCGTAGATGTCACCATAGCATTCCCTACAATCTTCTTTCGAGGTTTCTTTGTGAAGTCCCACCACTCAGGATAGTCAATGACTTCATAACATCGCTGTTTCGAATGACCTATTTCACCACAACGAGTACATACCAGGCCACCAGACTTTCCAGTTGATTGATTGTTTCGGTTTTTCAATGAGCCAGACGATTATCCTTGTCGAGTTTGGTTAGCCAGCACAGCCGAACTCTCAGAGATTGGACAAGAGCCTCCCATTGTCTGTCTCTGTTGATATTCTCTCCTGACATTTATATACGAGCTCTCCAAATCGAGTTTTGGGTCTTTTCGTAAGATTTCTCCACGGACCTGATCAAATTCGAAGTCGAGTCCACTTAGAAAAGTATGAACTCAAAGCCTAGCCATCGCGGAATGCAACTGGACCACCCCTTCAACTGTTCCTTCCTGAGAAATAGTCCTGTGATCGATTTCCTGGAAAATAGCAACAAGTTCATTATAGTACGTTGATAATGGTCGACCATTTTGCGTGGTAGAAAAGGATCTCTGATTTAATTCAAAGATACGGGTTTCGTCTGATCCATCATAGAAGGTTTTCGATACAGCCTCCCATATTTCCTTGGCCGTGGGGAGACGAATAAATCGCTGCATCAGCGACGGACTCATTGAGTCAATAAGCCAACCCTTCACTTTGTGATTTTCGGTAATCCATGTTCCAAGATTGGGATCTCTGGGTGCAGGTTTTTTCGCTTCTCAGGTGAGATATCCTGCTTTGTTACGAGCCCCAATACGCATTTCCATGAGTTGAGACCATAATGAGTAATTGGTCTCATCCAGTGTGATGCCGGTAGGAAACATAGAATTGTCTTGGTGGACAATAATCTGTGGTGCTGCTGTTGGAGCTGGTTCGGTTGCTGCGCCTGTGGTGATTGCTATCGCACTCACAACAGATTTACGGTGGTGACTCTGGTGTCGTACACTCCCAAGGTCACGGCCTTCATCGAGGACCGTTGGATGAAGAAGACCAGCGTAAAGAGTAAGGAGAGCTTGATCGTCTTGTCGATGGAGAAAGCAACGGATACAACATCCTTGGAGTGGCCGACGAAGGGATCGGAATACGGGCTCCTTAGAATCGAACCCGATTTGATACGATGTTAGATCATGGTTTATATGAATAATATGAATTTAATTATCTTCTCCCAGTTAGGTGCAATATATAGATACAATTACATCCAAGGTGTCCCGTATCGGTATCGATTGGCGTAATGGTGACCTTCAAAACCGATACGGATACAGGGTCGTAACGGCGATACGGGGGCGTAACGGCCCGTAACGGCGTTATTTTTTTTTTTTGCCAAAAAAATATAAAAAAATATGTATTAAATCTGAAATATTCTAAGCATTCCAAATATGCATTCATTTATAAATTGGAACATGTTTATGGTGGTGTAACGGTCCACTCTTTGGTGAGAAGCTGTATCGGACTGTCTGATTAATTTTTGAACCAGGTAACCTGAATTTGACTATAAAATATATATATTTAATTTTCTAAATATCTAATTTATATACTTAACAATTTAATATCTTTCTCCTAATAGTTCTTTAAAAAAATGAAATTAAATTCAGGTAGATGGCATTGCCAATTTCGGGCTGACTTGGAGGACCAATCTATGCCCCAAATTAGCCTCATATTCATGCAATTTATTGTCGTTATCCCACTTATGTATTAGTGGACATTTATTGGATAGTGAATCATGAAAAAAATCAAAAGGCCCTATTTAAAAAAAATAAGAGTACACAAAATAACAATTAAAACTATTTAAATAATTTGATTTTGGCATTGTGAGTTAGCAATTGTAGTTTATTATTTAATTGGTAAATTTTAAGTTAATATGTCTTTTTTACAATTTTTTAAGGGCTCAAATTAGGCGGGACTCGGATTGTGAAGTGTAGCACACATGTCAAAGTTTTTTGGGCCCCACCCATGATGAATGTGTTATATCTAAACCGTCCATTCATTTGACGAGATCGTCTTAAGGCTTGACACGAAAAATAATACTGATCTAATTATCAAGTGGACCACACTGCAAAAAGCAGTGGGGGATTGAACGTCTACCATTGAAAACTTTTTTGGGATCACAGAACTTTTAGATCAATATGAAATTTGTTTTTCCTCTTCATTCAGGTCTTTTTGACCTCATGAACAGATTGGATGGAAAATAAATGTTACGGTGGGCCTACGAATTGTTTAACAGTGAAAATCATCATCTCCGCTACTATTTTTGGTGTGGTCCAGACGATCTTTGGATACGATTCATTTTTTAGGTAATGCTCTAAAATAATATTTAAAAATAGATGAACGGTGTAGATATAATAAATACATCACTATGGAGCCCATAAAACTTTGATCTCCTTTGAACCGTTCGTACAACTCGGAGCTCGAGGAGTGTCAGCGCTCGTCTCAGCGTGACACGTACCTACAGCAGCTTACACCTGCAAAAAAAAAAAAAAAAGGAGAGAGAGGGAAACCGAAAAGAAAAAAGAGGGAAAGAAGAGAAGAAAAAAGAGGGAAAGAACAGAGAGAGAGAGAGAGAGAGAGAGAGAGAGAGAGAGAGAGAGAGAGAGAGAGAGAGGAGGAGGCCGCAGCCGCAGCAGGGCCGTAGCAGGCTGAGAAGAAGAAGAAGAAGAAGAAGAAGAAGAAGAAGAAGAGGAAAAGAAAGGAAAAAGGTAAGGTTTTTTTTTTTTTTTTCCAAGGCTCGTAACAGCCGTTATGAGTCAGTAACGGCCGTTACGCCCGTAATGGCCGTTACGTGTACAAAAAAGGGACTCGGCCGATATGGCCCTATGAATAATTTGAATTGAATTATCTTCTCCCAATCGGGTGCTATATATAGATACAATTACATCTTATGTAAAAGAAAAAAAATCTTATTCTAAAGGAAACTAAATATTCTTATATTTACAATGACTAATTATAGAATCAATCACACCCCATATACAGCTCATGCAGACACAAACCATAGTTTGTGTTGGTGGAGAGGAAACCATACATGCACCCATAGGTTCTTATGCATACAGAACTAGCCATGTAAACAGAATGGCTATTCATTCAATTCATAATTGAGGAAATGACTAAAGAAGGCATGAAGATATTTCAATCTCAGTGACATCAAAACCCCCATTGCAATTCCATGGTTTTGGAATGACTAATCCCCCAATATGATGCCCTGCTTTGGAATAGAATTACTACAGTTCAACTCAAGTTCTGGCCAGTTTTCCCATCACTCATGGTCATTACTGAGGCATATGCTGGAATTATAATTTAATTCCGCCATATAAAACGCTTAGAGGCGAAGGTTTGTCTATAAAGCATCAAAATATTCTAATTGTTTTGAGAGAAAAGGTTAACAGCATAATGAGAATGGGAACTGTGAAAGTGAAAACAATGATGGCATGAAGACTGCGAGTTACCTTATTGAGCTTCAGCCACCGACTGATACAATCAGAATGATATTGATGCTGACAAGGCAGGGCCATCAAAATGTCTCGGTTTTTGTACGCCGTATAACAGATCACACATTTGCATCTAAGGGAACAGATTACAATAGCAATGTAGATAGTCAGCAAACTGAAACATTAAACACATGTATACTGAGAAACTTGGAGAGCTAATGAATGCCTTAAAATATCATCTTTGCATGTAGTGTAGTATCTCTCTTTTCTTTCTTCTTTTGTTTATTGTCCTGTAAGGGCATTTTAGTCATAATGTAAATTTTGTGCATTTTTCACGTGATTGAGATCAATGAATAAGATGTCGTACAGTTGCTTCCTAACCAAGCTCCTCGCTTCTTCTAAATTCATAAGCATATTTTCTCAGATATGTAATGATATGCATCAGTTTTGGATCTGGCCATGTGTTCTGTGATATTGACATTTAACATAGTTCTAAACTCGCTGAATCAACTCAAAACTCAAACGATTCAACTCGACTTTGGGAGATCTCTAGCCATGTTGGTGAGAAACTTGATTTTGAGTGTGACTACAGTTGACTTGTAAATTGGGTCGACTCAACAAGAGTGGCAATGACTTGGCCCTCTAGTCGATTCGTAAACTCAGTTGGCCCAACAAGACTAACAATTATTTAGTTGAGTCCCTTGCCAAGTCGAGCTTTTTTTTAAAATGAAACATCAAGTTGGTGGGAGAAATTCAAACACCAAGTTATTTGCTTTAGCTAAATTTATATCTTTTACCTTATTGTAAATATTTATTAACATAACTAATGTTTTCATTTTATTATTAAATCTTGAGTCAAGTCATAAAGCACTCAAACGAGTCTTCGAGTCAACCCAATCCAGCTAGACATCAAGTTGAGTTGAGTTTTCAGGTTTTTGAACTATGCATTTTAAACCTTTCACTTCCCATCATTGGTTAGCAGCAGTGTTTTAAATATTGACGATATAGGCCGATATATCCCACGATATATCTTGTATCCCACCCGTGCGATACAAAATGCACGAGTAGTGGGATATATCCCACATGTTCAATCTGGCGAGCATTTTTTATTTTCGATCATTTTTTTTTTTTTTAAATATAAAAATGTAGATCATGTTAAATCAATGTCAAATTATTACAAATCCATGATTTTTCATGTTTTGTATGAAAAATCATGGATTGGGAGCTTCGATTTTGAGATTTGGAGAAGGACCGCCACACGTCTTCTTACATTTATAAATTATATGACTAGACTTTGAATATAATTGCATCAATTCAGTTAGAGAACGCATAGATTAGAACCCCATACAAAGAAAACCTATTATGTGCACTTGTTTTTTGTAATGTTTTGATTTGTAAGTGTGTATTGATGTCTTTTTTAACAAATCACTGAAATTTTGTTGAAAAAATCGACCAATTTCCAATGTTTCCCTATGTTTCCAACAACAGCGATACATTACGCGATACAACCGATATATCCCATGCGATAACCGATACATATCTGTATCCCAAGGGTGCGATACGTAATGCGACATCGATATTTCGAACAATGGTTAGCAGTATCTTGATTCTTCAAGTTATTCAAGGACATTGCTCCATAGTATTTCCTTTATTTCTGAATTCAAGTAAATTTGATAATTCAAAATTCATGCATCCATGTCAAGAATTGTTGATGAACTTCAAATCTGGATATTGCATTCACATGGAATCCTGACGTGGTGGAGGGCCCACAGCGAGGATAGCCTATTAATGGCATTGTATGAATCTTGACTTGGAATGATTATAATAAGGTGGCCAAATTCAATTGCGGGTGTTGAGAATCGTGTTAGTCAGTGAAAATTGGCAGAAGTGGATTGATTTGTGATAAAGTAAAAATGCCAAAATAGGGATGGCTTGCAGCGTATCCTTGTCACCCCCTAGCCTTAAAAAAGGTAGGTTCTGGTAGTTGGAGTCATTAAGCTTACTCTCTTACTCAAGCTCGGAATGCAGGAGAGGTTTTCCCCATTTGGGTGGGAAAACTGTCTTCAGTTCACTAGAGGAGCAGTTATTCCCAATTCTGTATTTAAAACTTGATCAGCCACACTAGTGTGTGTCAGGTTGTCTTTCTAACTGTCTATATGAAATGCGTTCCAGGACATATATATTATAACATGCAAATACCTTGCAATGGAGAGAAAAAAACAATTTTAGAAAAGAATTAATAGAATAGATCTTACTCCTCATGTTTGTCCTTTTTCGAGAAGAATCCTGTTTTGTACTTGAAAGATGGCAAGTAGGAAATAATCTCGTCTGATAATCCTCTACTCTGAGTGCCAATGGTTTCTCCTAATGATTGCAATTCCTGACAAGGAAAAAAAAGTTCTGATTAATTGCCCTATATCGGGCAAAGAAGAAAAAGCCGAAAGAAGTGCAAATGAATCATTTACAAACTTAAGAAATATGGGGTTCCAGGTTAGAATCTGTAATGCATAGAATATTTTCATAGTGGCAACCGATGAAGGGATATTTTGTAAACGATAAGCACTGAGATTTTGGGTTGCGAAAAACAAAGAGGTAATGCATCACTCTGCCAATACATAAATAGTAGTTTGTTGAAGTACGAAAAGAAAAATAAATTTATCCAGTTCAAGGTTTAAAAGACAGTGTTACGGCCTTATAATAACCGAACAATGCTGCCCAAAAATGGGAAAAATGGAAAATGTTGGGCTAATGAGCAAACAACAGATATTGTTTAAATAGTAGCAAGAAGCAAGAAAGTGGGTGAATTGCATTATCATAACAACAACATCATCAATGGTTTCAAGAAATGGAGTGTCTTTGCAGTATAGGTGATGAAAACTCACCTCATAAGTCATATTATCAGGGTCGATACCATCTTGTCTCGAAACCTGCATCTCAACATAGACAAAGCTTTGGTTGCAATATACAGAGTAATGTAAGCTGCTAAAATTCGTAGCAAGAAAGAAAGGCATAAGAATTAGTAAATTTACAAATTACCACAGTGGCGTCTGTGGAGCTCGGTTCTCTGTTGATTGTGGAAGACGCCGAGTGGGTAGTTTCTTCACGAGCCATGTGAAAAGTATATATATGACAATCAATAGAAACATCACAGTATAATAACCAAAAGTTATAGCCATAGAAATATCAATAAATCCTCAAAGTAGCATTTCCTTGAAAAGAGAGACAGTAGCATCATTTGCACTCGAGACATACATTCTATCCAGGTTTTCCGTAAACTCGAGCATGTTTGGAAGTTCCTAGTTCCTATGGCTGAGATCATTCATTGTGCCAAAATGCAAGTGGGAAATGTTCACGACCTTCCCTTACATATTTGGGACAAAAAGAAAGAGGGACCCGCTTTTCATGACACTCCAAACACACAATGTACCTTGTTGGCCTCCAATCACTATTTGACACAACATCCAAATGCTACCCAAAGTTATTAAAACCTTTATAAGATAGACAGAGTGAAAATAATCTATACCAGCTGCTGTTCCAGAAGTTTCAGTAATTGAAGTCCCAGAGAATTGATCCTCCATCTCCTGCATAGTTCTAGCTAAAGCTTCATCCAATTCTAGTTGTGCTGCCACATCATTGGCCTGCGAAGATTCTGCCTCTTTCTGGACGATCTCACTGCCACTTTGGCCAGTATTGGGGCTAGTATGAGAACTTGCAGAAACTTCAGCCGTATCGTTCTCGGTGTTTGTTTGGAAAGAATGGTACAGAATCTCCTGAACAAGAATAACCACAAATGTTACATCAATTTGCACAAGAAGATCAAATTCCAGTTGACACAATGTAAAGTACGTTACTGAAGTTATGCCTAGAAATCTGATCATAATCAGCAGGCTTTCTGAAATAATTGTGAGGAATGATGAGGAATTTAAGATAACACAAAGTTAGAAAAATAACCACATGGAAGTCCATGCTTGTTAAGAAATGGTATGATAACAAGTTAATGACTTTCAAACAAGATTTTAAAATGAGGAATGATAACCTGCAACTGGTTGCATGTGAACTTCATATGATGACCAAGATGTGCAGAATGTGGGCCCCACCATGAAGGTCAAATGGCTCAAAAACCAGGCCAGACCATTCTTCTTGCAGGACACACATGCACAACAAATAAGACCATTAACAGGTCTGATTTACACCATCCATTGTTTTTGTACATGTTCGCTTACCTGATAAGTGAACTTGCCTGATTTTTGCACCAGGGTGCCTTCATGGTGAGGTCCACCTTGGACAATGCTTGGATGTCCTACACACGTATTCCGTTTGAATATGCTGACTTCCCGTTTCTCTTGGCCCTTGAGGTGCTTAGGGAATAATGGGACCTTTCAAGGCTTCCTTCAGTTCTCCCCACATTCCATCTTCACTAATCTTCAGACAAGTAATGTGTTGAGAAGCTGAAATGACTTTCACTTTCTGGCTCTTATTCTCAGCACAGGGCCGGGGGGGGGCGGAGAAGGAGGTTGCATTTGCTTCTAACCCAGATTTGAACATGATGTGTGTTGCCATGTGGGCTGGGATGCATGTAAGGTTACATGCAACGTCTGTGATAATTACTAAAACATTTCATCTTATTTGACAGTTGTTATCGTAAAGAAATGACAATCCATAATTTCCAAATTTTACTTCAAATGCTCTTTGTTCTTGCCATTTTTCAAACTTCTGATTCAGCCTTAAAGAGAAGGGAACAAAACTCGCACTTGGATGAATAACTGATACAGACAGCTAATTCTAGTGTAAGAAAATTTATCCAAATTATCATACTTCAACTATTTAAGAATGTGTTAGGTTTCACCAAATATCATGAAATTCCATGATCCATGAATAGCTTATTTAATTGTATTAGTGTCTATAATTGATTTCTTCTGTGTAATACTGATAGATAGCGCCTCATTGGCAAGTTCTACAAGATCTCATGCATTGGAACCCTTGTTTATGGACCCAAATCCATTAGTATGGAAAATTTTTCTTTTCCAAGTGAAAATCCCCTATTACATGAAGAACGAAAACGTGATTTCGTGAAATTTCATGATATTTTGTGCTAGTGTTCAGAGTATCGGAATCGTTACATCATATCTGTATCAATGACCAAGGATATGGAAACATGTATGGGTATCGCCGACACCTGGAAAAATATCACAATCTGAGGGAAACATTGGGAAAAAGGTGAAATTTTTCAGTGTAAATTCAACAGATATTAAAAGACACATGTTTACATATGTAGGAATCAGAATATTGCAAGAAACCACTTATACATAATAAGCGTTCATTTTATATGACCCTAACCATGTTTTAACGAAAAACCAGTTAATATATAAAATTTTCACATTAATTAACACTGAAAACACATACTAGCCAATACAAAAATGGAAAAATTAGGATTCACCAAAATTTCAATTAAATGTTATTTCTTCGCCACAAATTCATGTCAATGCATGTGAATCATGCATGGACATGGATTTCCATTACAATTCATGCTAACATTAATAATAATAATAATAATAATAATAATAAATTCTAGGAAATTTTCATCATCTTTGAGTTATGGCCCATCTTTGTTTTGAATCAAGATTTCTCCCAAAAATTCAATTCAGTTTTCTAACCAAACAATTCAAAAACTGAAGTAGAACTCTTGAAATCAGATAACACCTCAAATTATATATCTCCCCTTTTATTTACCAAACAACAGTAGTAAGATCAGAATGTCAAAGACATCCAGTTATCAAATTCTCTGTCATTGACTGAGGAAAGACAGAATTCGAATCCCACCTGAGCTTGGATAACCTCTTCGAGCGAAAGATCCCCGTGTTCAAGGAAATACCCTTCGAAATTCTGTTCAATTGTGCAAGGCACGCCAGCATTCACATAACGAACATCCACCTGCCGCCTCCCTGTCGTTTCGAATTCCGCCATATTCACAACCGATCTTGTCGTCCAAGACTAACAAAACCCTTTTCCCTCCTGTTTTCAGATCAAAATCAGAAAAGATAGAAAAACAAAACTCAAATTTCATTGTCCAAGGCAAACCCATTAATCATATCTGAATCCAACCAAATTCTACTATCTTCTTTTCCAATTGGGTTTTGTTCTTTTCAAGCCTTCATGACTTCTCAACCACCCTTAATTACTAAGACACTAACAAACACAGTACTAGTAAAATCAAAATGATTTTTACACAGAATTCTCAAGATCTGTTTGTGAGTATTTTGAATTATGTTCATATCAGTCCTACACAAGAGAGTATCTACTCAAGAACAGAAATCCAAGTATTAAAAACAAAAAATTCAATAACCCAAAAGAAAGAAAGAGGAGAAAATCAGATGGGTGCTGAGAAATCATCTTAAAAAGAAGAGAGACTGTACCTGAGGGAGAGAGGGAGGAATGAAAAGGAGCCTCTTTGCTTTCTCTCTCAAAATCTCAAACAATATCTCTTCATTGAATTATGAGTGAAGCAAACGTGTAGATGCTGGTGGGGTGACCAACAGAAAAGCATACCAAGAAAGTCGCATCATAACAGCCGTTACGCTTATGGCAAGCCGTTGTAACATTAACCGTTAAACGAGCGTCAGGCTATGATCTCAGCGGATTGCGTACTGAGTAAACTCTGTGGGACCCACTGTCATTTATTTATTTTATCCGCTCCGTCCATCCATCTTACTAGATAATTTTAGATCTTTAGACCAAAAATTAATCACACCAAAATTTCAAGTGGACCACACGAAAATGTATGAATCGAATGCCTACTGTTGAAAAATTATTGGGGGCACAGAAGTTTTGGATCAAAACGGACGACAAATAAACATCAAAATGGATAAGCTACGTACAAGATGGGCCTAACTGAGTTTTTTTTTTTTTTTTTGGGTTAGCTTTTTAGTACACACCCATGTCTACACACATTCCATGTTAGCCAGCCCCACTGTGGATTGATAGCAAGACCTCAAAGCGTTGATACGAGGTATTTCCACTCAAAGTTGAGCTATGAGTCTGTGTGCGCACGTAATCTTATTTCCTTCTCCACCTTTTGCTGGTTGTCCCGGACGCCGATCCACTACTCACGCAGCCACTTGGGGGTGCTACGCCTACCCGCCGTGATGTATGCGTTTCATCTATGTCGTCCATCCATTTCTACGGATTATTTTATGGTATAAGCCAAAAAAATTAAGTAGATCCAAATCTCAAGTGGATCATATCATAGGAAATAGTATTAATTGAATATGCACAGTTAAAAACTTCTTGAGCCACGTAAGCTTTTTCCCTTCATCCATGTCTGATCTAATCAATATGGCTAAAGGAGGTTTCTAATGGTGGACATTCAATCACTATTATTTTCCACGGTGTGGTCCACTTGAGATTTACATCTTTACTTATTTTTGGGATAAAGTACTAAAATGGTATGAAAAATAGATGGACCGCGTGTATAAAACAATATACATCATGGTTGGCTCACAGAGCACTGTTAGTGGCCACCGACAGCGTCAGCCGCGTCCGTTAACACCATTATAACGGCGGCTAATAGAGCTATGATATATGCTCTGATGTGAACTTGAGCTGTGGAAGTTAGTATTATGACAACTCTCCGCAAGTATTACTCTGCGCACACATGCCAAGGAGATATTTGGTTATGAGATCCGGGACGTTGGTCAGGTGGGACCCGCTTAGAATGTGCTATGGCCACTCGCTTGATGTCAGGTTGGTTTTTTCGACAGTTTAGCTGAGCGTGTACGTTTATGCTGCGGTTGATTAGTTCTTTCATACACGTGCGGGATACTTTATGGACAGATCATTCATTCTTTCTGTGGAAATATACTTACATTACGTGGCCCACCAGATGAAAGGCTGGGATCACTGGCACGCGTATCTGGTGCTACTGGAGGATTTGGATGGCGTGTAGATAACGCTTCATTATTATGACTTGCTAATGCATTGACGTTGATTACGAGATGACCGACGGCCGCCCGTTCTAACCGCCTTTCTAACTTTCTTTCCTAATTTTTAAGGAGAAAAAAAAGACTTTTTTGCCTTCTTTTTCCGAGTTCGTTTCTCATCTGTCGCGACTGATGACTTGTCATGTGTTGCTTGCTATTTGGGTCTACATTTTGGGTCGTACTATGATCTAAACCGTTGATTTCGTTAAAATATGATATATAATCTAAATTAATCTGAAATCATTATTTAAATTGTCACTATATGCAGATGAATTTAGAACATTGGAAAGAAAATTTTCAATGGATCAAATTCAACTCTAAAAATCATAAGTCAGGATCATTAATGAAGCTTGGTTATGAGAAAATATCATATTTACGAGCGTAATGGAAATTTGGATGGTTCAAATAATCAGGATATCTCAGCATGTGGGCTCCAGTAGGCAACGACACGTGGTTGATTTTGAGTCGCGACAGAGGGAAAACAAACTCTCTTTCCACAACCTTGTATACTCGCCTGAAAACAGTGCCCGCGATTGTCGAAATTGCAGTAAATGACCCTCAGTTGATAAAAATTGGACTGTGATGAGGAAGTGGGGCCTACTTGATTGGACTTCTATAACGCGGGTAATCATCTGGGCCACTGCTTCCCATCGGAAGCGGATTGGCTGGTGTATCACTCACCAGCCATATAGCTGATGTATTGACGAAAGGAAGTTCTGTAGGTCCCATCAAGAGGCATGTGCTATATCCAAACCATCCATCCATTTGGTGAGCTCGTCTCAAGGCTTTAGTTGAAAAATAAGACAGATCTAATGATCGATTGGACCACAATGTAAAAGGCAGTGCGGGATTGAAGGTCTACCATTGAAACCCTTTTGTGTAGTAGAAGTTTTGTTGCTTTTCCCCTTCATACATGCATTTTTAACCTTATTAACAGATTAATGGAAAATAAACATTATGGTAGGCCCTATTAATTTTTAAACGGTGAGAATCATCATCTTCGCTGCTATTTTCGGTGTGGTCCATTTCATCTTTTGATATGATTCATTTTTTGTCTAATGTTCTAAAATGATCTCAAAAAATGGATTAACGGTATGAATATAATAAATACATCATTGTGGGTCCCATGTAACTTTGATCGCATTTGAACCGTTCGTACAACTCAGAGCTCGAGGCTCTTCAGCGCTCGTCTTCGCACGACACTAATCTACAGCAGCTATATAGCTGGTGTGTGGTACACCAGCCAATCCGCTTCCGAGTAATGCTAGTTCGCAATGCGTAGCAAAGTCGTCCATTTGTGCTAGATCAGGAAGGTTCGTTCGGTGGGCCATGTTGTGATTGTTCCTATCCGAAAATCAGGCTGATCCGCTTGGGCTCACTTGATGAGCGGCCTGGATCTCGTACATGTGTCTCACTTTGTCACATGTAGGGCGCTTGCATCCGGCGTTCGCACGCTTGCAGTACGATAATTCTTCAGTTCCTAGCGGCGGCTGAAACAGGGGCAGGGGCCACACGCGACGGAATCTTCTGCCATACCTTTTCACGGAGCATTTAAAACGCTGGGCACATCGTATTGCTGATGTAAAAGTTACTCCGTTCTTCAGTTTCTATCCTCAATTCTAATAAGGGGAGCGGACTAGGGTGATGTATGAATTCTATATCCACACTGTATATCCGTTTTTCTAGATTAGTTTAGTGTATAATCTAAAAAATAAAGTAGATCCAACTATTAGGTGGACCATACCATAAGAAACAATGACGATTGAACGGTGCTACAATTTAAAAAAAAAATAATTGGGCACATCTTAGTGTTTCTGTAGTACTTATTTGCCATCCAATCTATTGATGAGCTCACGTAAGCTTCAATTTGAAAATAAAATAAAATCAGCTTGATTTAAAACTTCTGTTGCTCATTAATGGTCAACCACAACTGTTTCCCATGATATGGTCTACCTAATAATTAGATCTGATTGATTTTTGGGATAATGCCATGGAATGAAGAGCATGGATGTATAATAAATACATAAGGGGTGCCCCACGGTAGGGGCCGCATCGTCTTGGATGAGTCCGGATTCTCATTCAGGTCTCATCTAACCGGTTGCCATTTTTAAGTCTGGTAGCAAAATATCAGTTACATCCACAATTCAAGTATATCCACCGCAACGAACAGCACAGTGGAGATAGAATGCTAACTATAGGTTTGTGTGGGGGTAGCAAGACGTTTGTCTTTCATCCGCTCCGTTGAAGTGAAAAAAAAAAAAAAGGCTGATCTAAAATTCTGGTGGGCCACATTGAGAAGTGGATTGTGTAGTGTGCCAACCTCAGTTGTGTGATGATGCCACCAAGTTCTGTGGGCCCCACCATATGTATGTGCTATATTCACGCCACCCATTCATTTTGCTACATCATTTTAGGCCATGGCTCCAAAGTGAGGGAGATTCAAGGCTTAAGTGGGCCACACCACTAAAAGTAGTTGGGATTGAATGCCTACCATTGAAAACTTCTTACAAGTCATAGAAGTTTTGCATCAAGCTGATATTTATGTTTTCCATTAGAAATAGGTTGGATGAAAAATAAACATCATGGTGGGCCTTGGGAAGGTTTCGACAATTGGTATCACTACCTCCACTGCTTTCCACGGTGTTGTCTTCTTAATATAGACACCTCACCCCAAGTTGATGAGCTGTTGAGTTTGAACTGATGGATAGACAATTGAACCCCAATCCTAAATCATAATCATAAAAGCCTAAACCCTAGGATCTTCAGTCCTAAACTTTAAACTCAGTCCATCTAACCTAGTTAACCCAGTCAGCCTTACCCTAAACCCTAGGAACATGAAACCTTCAAGCCTTGAGTTAACTCGGTGAGTCAACTCATCTGGTCAGCCTACCCAACCCTACAACCCAGTCAACTCACTTAAGCTCAAAACTAAGCCCGAACTCAACCCAAAACCAAGCCCAATAGGAGAAATGACTGAAACCTCAAAACAACAACCTTCACAGCAGATTCTCTACACGCTTAGAGGACATTGCTTTCCAAAGCAGCGAATTCAAGTGGGGACCACTAACAGTCAGGCTGCCTTTGACCATGCGGCACTCCTCTTCTTTGGGATAGCATCTGGTAAGCATGTGAAACTCTCATTTTTCAAGTCTTAAGTGTGCGGTTGATGTGTGTTTACTTCAATACCCACCTCCTTACCCAAAATTATTCTTTTACCACTTCATTCAACCAACAAGATGATGCCATGTGGCAATATCCAATCCCCTCCATTCAACCACTTTTTATCCCTAAGATCACCCGAAATTACCAGAAAACTGGGTTGGGATACTATAAATAGCCCACTCCCCTTCTCATTTTAAGCATCCCCTCTCAATAGAGACACCCCTTTTCATTTCAAAGAGCACACCCATCAGGAAGCATCCCTCCACCAAGGAGAGTGAGAGAGAGAGAGAGCCCAGCCTTGGTCTAGCCTAGCCAGAGTCCAAGCCTCCTACGCCACCTAAGTTAAAATTTGAGCCACTTAATCTAGCCTTGCAACACTGTCATTCATCCATCCCTTCATGCTTCTATTAGTTTCATCAAACCCCAGCATTAGCATTATACAATATCCATTGCCCTCTCAACCCCCCTGCTCCTCATACACATTGGCATCATAGTGCATTTTTCACTGTTTTCTCACATTTGACTGACGGGCGTATGTTCTGTGGCTTGCTGATATAATCGGATCTTGCTGATAAAAAAACTTTAGTCATCTAGCCGTCGTTTTATCATAAGCATCTATGCAACATCATAAGCATCCCATACATACAACCTGCACTTGATCGTTTCGAACGTATGCTCTGCGGCTTGCCGATATAATCAGATCCTACTCATCAAAAATTTCGATCTATCAATCATTATTGCCATTGCATCGCATTACATTTCTGCATGTGAGAACTACCATTATTCTTAAGAAATTAGTCAGAACTTATGAAGTAAAGACCGTACATCCGTATGGGCAAAGTAGGTGCCTAACACATTCCCTCTTTGTAACAACGGTCCCTTACTTAGAATCTCTGGAACGTAAACTTATGACTCATTTTAGGGTTAAGTATATTCGCATTCTTAATCTTAAGCATTTCTACAGGGTCTAATTGACTATAGAATCGTTACAACTGGTTAGTGGTGACTTTGGTAAAATATCACACCTTTTACCCCCATTACAAAAAGCCCTCAAGCAAGGCATCCAATGGTAAGAAGAGAGCATCTCTCGTACCCTTGAAAAATCTGCCCTCTAGCGTCCACAGAATGGTGACTCAGTTGGGGAGAAACTAGCCACACTAGTCGTGACCTGACTTAAAAAACAAGATCTTACAAATCCTGAAGAATACCAATTCTCACACATTTGCATCTGCATTCATACTAAAAGGAAAAAAAATTGCGCCTTCATAAGTCGGACGTCCTCGAAAAAGTCTCCGTTATCACAATATAATCCACACCAGATCCCAAGTAGTAATGGATCACCATGAGGAAGATGTTCAAGCCTTCCACACTCTCGATCTCGTAAAAGCGCCTGCACAGCCTCAACAGGCAAAAGTCGTACCAATGACTTGCATCTAGGAAATGACACAAGGCATGAAAGCAATGCAAGACATGTTCTAACAATTCATGTAAGCGCAAGTTGCTACAATCAACAACGAAGTTGGTCCAGTACAACAATAACAATAAGCTCACGGACTCTTTTTAGTCTCAAGTTCAAATCAAGCACAACTGTCGGACTCCGCACAGAACCACCGACACCATTCAGTGCAGCCCTTGACCATGGGGCACTTTCTTTAGTACTCTCCCGCAGTCGGGAGTCAATCTCAAAACAATCCCATAATCGAGATTCCCAGTCAATTCTAGAACAGCCTCGTAGCCGAGGCCTCCAATCAGTTTCTAGCATATCCTGCAACCAGGACTTCTAATCAGTTTCAAACTGATTTTGCAACCAGGCGTATCTTCATAAGTTGAGAAGAGAAAATTTAGGGATTGTGATAGATTTACAGGCTAACGAAGAAACAAGCAGTTTCGAAAGATGCTTCATTGCAATTGGACAATGCATCTGAAGCTTCTAGCTGCATATTCGAAGGTTTTTGTGTTGATGCAACACATTTGATAAGAAAGTACAAGGGTGTTCTCTTCTTGGCTATGACACTGGATGGAATTAATCATGTCCTCCCAGTAGCATACGGGATCAGAGAATTGGAGAACAATAGTAGTTGGAAGTGGTTCCTTCATAATTTATACAAAGCAATCGGGATCCTCGCAGTACTTGTTATTAGGTCAGATTGTCACAAAGGATTGGTCAGTGAAGTCCCTACCATCTTTCCTTATGCGATTCATGAATATTGTGTGTATCATATTATGGAAAACATGAAGAATATGTGTTCGGATAATTCAATAAATGATTATTTCGAGGTGTTGTTAAGACATGCAGGACATCCACTTTTTGAGATATGATGCAATGCATTCAAATGACGAACCCCACTGCATATCAATTCTTAATGATATAGATAAGGAAGGATGAGCATCTATATTATTTTTTAACAAAAGATATGACAATATTGTAACCACCAACATTATCGAGAGCATAAATGCACTGTTTGTAGATGCATGTGAGTACTCTATGACCAAACTTCTTGAAGCAGTAAGGACTAAAATCCAATAGTTTTTCCTTTGTAGAAGAAATAAGGCATCGACATGCAATGGAATTTTGACTTCTTGGGTAGAAAAAAGACTGAGCAAACCTTTTCACTCGAAAGTGTGAAAGACAGGATGTACTGCGATTTTTGTGGATGAGTTTCAAGTGACATCGAGGGGCATTACTGATGTAGTGAAGCTAAGAGGGATGAAGTGTATGTGCAGTGAGTTCAGTTATATATTACTACCTTGTACGCATGTGATAGCGGCTTCCAATAAGTATCAACTCAATATTTACAAATATTGCTCTCCATACTACGCAAAAATAATTATACCATAAAAAAATACAAAGAGTAGTTTACGTAGTGCTTGACAAATCTCAATGGAATATCCCAGATGAAGTGAAAGCATTGTATGAGAATATAAAACCCCCTGTGAATGAGAAATCTGACAGAAAATCAAAGAAAATTCGGATTACATCTCAAGGAGAAGATAAAGCAACAATTAAATGCTCGGGATGCAAGCAAAAAAGTAGCAATCGGCATCGATGCACCTTCCTCCTTATAAGCTGACAAATTTTATTTTATATGTATTTGAGACTTTAAGAAATATTGGCTCTCTTATTATTATTTGATAATGGCTATGTAAACCTAAAAATTATGTGTGATAATTCAATATTGTATATGTTAATGTTGTAGAATGATACATATGGGGTTGTCATCCATTAGTTGAGGTTGACAGGTAATATACTTAAAGATCGCGGTTATCATCTAGTGAGGGTCGGGGTTGACATCAAGCGTATACTAAACTCGTTTACTGTCAATCTTGACCATTCGTGGATAACAATCTCGACTTTACTTAACAACCTGTCAATCTCGACTCATGTTGGATGATAATATCGACCCTTCCTCAATAGCTTGTCAATCTCGACCCATTGTAGATTACAATCTTGACCCCTATTCAACAACTTGTCAATCTCCACTGGTTTGTGGATGACAATCTCGACCTTTACTCAATAACTTGTCAATCTCGATCCATATCGGATGAAAATTTCGACCATTACTCAACTGTTTGTCATTCCCGACCCGTTGTGGATTACAATCTTGACCCTTACTCAACTACTTGTCAATCTCAACCCATTATGGATGATAATCTTATCCCTTACTCAACAATCTGTCAATTTCAACTCTTAAATTAAAAACCACAACCTTTAACTTGTTTGACAAGGAACCATCCTGTGTACATCATCCATCTATTTTACATTTATACACAATCAATTCATCAGCATCATCCATCATCTATTATACACATTTATACACAATCGCTATACAATACATTTGAAAATCATTAAAGTATAATTTGTAACATTGTTAAAGTCATTGTTTTGGATTTTTTTCTTAGAGGATTTTTTCTTTCAGGTCGTTTAGCCAAGAAGTTGGTAGCATCAAAGCTCCTTTTGTATTCCAGATAGTCGTATGTGATGGTATTTTGGAATTTAGTGATATCATCTAAAAAAAAGAAATAAAATTAGAATAAAACACAAAATATACAATAGTGAATGTAGACTACTCAAATGTCTACTTATGGGTGTAAAGTCAATTTTCCTTCTACTGCATAAGAAGTATATGTATTTGAGCATGAAGATGCCGTAGTCATCTGAAAAGGGTGAACTCTCAGTCTTAGGACTATACCAAAATAAAAATTGCTAAACAAAAATATTAAATATAACTAAATTAATCATAGATCTCAATCGTAATAGTATTGAGAAATTGATTCAAACCTTATTCAAAGGACAATCTTATACAAAAAACAAATGTTTATTGTAGGACAACTTGATTTCTTGAACACGATAAGGATCAAGATCGCAAACTAAAATAGGAGGCAAATAATGGAAGCTATCTATTACAAGTATTCACCACATGTAGAAAGAGAAGATTTAACACACATCTATCACATACATCATCATCTACCTCAAACACCAAGAGTTATAGTGGTTCGGTGTGTACACTAACTGTTCTCAAACAGCCACACCTACTCAATTCTCAATAATCACGACTCACGTGATATTAGTGTTCCCTATAAAATAAGGTTTTCTTAGGCTCTAAAACCTATTCAGTTGTGTTTTCAATTAGGCTATCACAATCAAACCCCGTGCTGAGATTTTCTGGCTAATCTTAGTCAAAACCAATACAAAGATTTTTCTGGCTAATCTAAAAAAAAAATTAAAAAGCAAATAAACAAAAGTACTTATTTTCTTATTGAAGATGCTGCTTGATGTAGCCCGTAGAACTGCTTCGCTTGATGTAGATGTTTAATGTCCAACAAATATAATCAAGGATTTTAAGTTCTAAATAGATTTTAAATTATCTCAAACATTAGGCTACTTGTTTGAATTCCTTGAATCTCAAAGGGTAGAGTAAAAACTCCCTTTAAAAGTAAATTAAATTCACAATACTGAGATCAAGGAATGACAAAAATAAATAAGCTATACAAAAGATCTAAAATTACCGGACCATATCTTGATAATGACAGAGACTTTTCTCTCAAAGTGGAAGCTTTCTGTGACTTAATTGAATGATATTGAATGAGAAAAGACCTCTATTTATAGGCTGAAAAACGGTTCCTTCGATGGGTCTAAGATTCAACCAAATTTCAAAATTTTCGGCACGATCGGATAAAACTAACCTTTGACTAGTTGAGTGGCTTGCTCGACTGGTCGTAGGATTCAAAAATATATTGCTGGAATTCAAGTCGAGCTCCCTACAACTGGTCGAGCAGATCTCCATGTCTAGTCGAGGATCTATTAGAAAATTTTGAATTTGGAGTTCAAAACTTGAACTGGTCGAAGCAATATTTAGACTGGTCGAACCAGAGCCTGGACTAGTCGAACTTATGCTAGGACTAGTCGAAGTTTAGCCTTTAAAAAGTATAAATACCCGAAGATAATATGCATAAGAAAAGACTTAAACCTTGGGTCTCTTTAGGGTCACTTGTAACTGAATCATTAGATATTGAACTCAAATCTTCAGTAGCTTCAAATCTTCTGATTGAAGTAAATTTGTAATAGAAGCCTTATCTTAGATTTGCATTTAGAAGCTTCACCTTGAAGTAGACTTGCAGTACTAGCTTGATCTCCATGTCTTGTACTTCAAATCTCCATATGATGATGATCTTGAAAGTAAACTTTCCATCATATGAACAAGTCACACTCTAAATTGTTTTGTTTCACTAAAATTTGACAACAAAGGGTGGTTAAAACATCATAACACTTATATCATCCTCATTCACTTGCTCCAATATATCATTTATCATCCTCGCTTTCCATTGGTTCTCCTAAAAACTCACTGTCAAGAATAGGGAACAACTACCTCAGCCATTCGGTCAACTGCGCCGCATACAAATCATTTTGACCTTTCCAATCACTATATGCACTGTTAACAAAAGCAACCTCTCTCCTTCTTTGGTAAATGACACCCAAAAACCAATGTTGTTATCATGCATTCAAAGGGACATAAAGCTATTAAACACAACAAATAAAATAACAATTAGTACATACATTTCTCAAAAGAATAATATCATTTAGTTTAAGTGTATGTACAAATAAGAGCTTACCGTTTCATATTTCCATCAAGGCTTCTGCTGATTGACAACCATAGACACATGATTGTTATTAACTTTTTCAATCTTCATGGTATGTCTATCGTTGTGGTTACTGGATCCATAATTATGCAACAATTGCAACTAAGACTCCATTATTTACTATTATAATATCAGATTATTGTTCGAAACATCAATAAGTAAAGATTGTTAAAAAATAAAAATAAAACTACAAGTTGGAATTTCACAATATCGTAAAAAAGGTTGGCACGAATGCTCAATCCTGGGGATAGGCATGGGAAAATTGAAGCCAACACTTGGTCATATAAGATAAGTATATATCCACGCCCTATGTATTGAAAAATGTGTCATAAAACATGTACATTATCTCATATTAATTAAACAAAAAGAAGGACATACACTTTAGAATTGATCATGAATTTAAGTTGTATAGGTGATTCAACCACGAAACTACTATGTCTCCCTTACAAGTTTCAAATCATTGTATTCATCATTTATTAAGGATCTATGTGGATACACGTATCTCTCAAGTTGATCAATGGTAGGAGAGGAATGTGGAGCCATGTAAGAGGAAGACACCCATTTCGATGGGGGTGCATTGAGTTGGGGCATCTGGATAGACACAACCAGAGTAACACATAAGTCGGTCGCAACATGCCCACCCACCTCGTCAACATCCTTGTGTTGACTACTCTCAGTTATGTTTGTTGGATGCCCCACTGCATTATCCATAATTGTAGGCTAGCCAGCAGCTTCATCCATAACTGTAGACTGACTAACAACATCATCTACAGTCGCGGGTTGCCGACCTGCCTCATCCATATTTACAGACTGGTTAGAAGTCTCATCTAGTACTGTGACCTAAACAATAACATCATCCACAACAACTTCGCTCACAACCGCAGGGTGTCCTCCCTCATCCTCCATAACAGGCTGACCACCAGCCTCATCCATATATGTAGGCTAACTAGCAACCTCATCTGTATCCATGGGTAGACTACAATGAGTCTCCTCCATGAATCACAATGATGTGTTGATAGCCTGTATTGGAATTACATATTAGATATGTAATTTATAATGTGTTATTGAAAATCAAACCAAATGCAATTTCACGTACCTTACTAGCATAAAACTCCTCCTTCGGGAGCTTCATCTCTGCATGTAATGAAGTATTCTCTACCTTGAGATGCTTTATTTCGTTTCCCAATGCGTCGACATGTTTCATCTTCTCTCTTAATTCATGCACATCTTTTCCGATGTTCACGAGTCTATGGTCAAAATTATTTAGCGTGAATATTTTTTTTATTGTTTTAATTGAATACTTTTGTTGCCAGTTCCTTGATTGAGGCACACGAATCCACTTCTAGTTTCGATGCTTCACTTCCTCAACTTTTTCCTCTCTCATTTCCCCTATCTCCCTCTCTCACATCCTCTCTCATTTCCTCTCCCAAGTCCATATGATCTCTCACTTCCTTTTGGACTTCCTCACTCAACTCCTCTCCCACATCCACATCCTTCCTCTTCAACTTCTTTTTCACAAACTTCTTTATCTCTTTTTCCACTTCTTCTCTCACTTCTTTTCTCTCCAACTTCTTTCTAGTGACATATTTCTGGACAACCTTCTCCACTAATTCCTCTGTTCTAACTTCCATCCACAGGGCCTTTTCCTTCGTCTAAATCTCATCTTCTAGGAATTTAACAACCCTGGTCTCTTCTTCCTCTTCTGTTGGTGTAAGCTCCGAAGCAATCACCACATGTAGGAGCAATAGAGATCTATTATTTATAATATAGAATCATAATACATTCCTATAACGTAATAATAATGAATCACTCTTACCAGTATGGTTTTGAAGACTCTTGAGATGGATTCATACTGATATACTTTGTAAGAATTCCAGTTGAGTAGTCTAGGAATCTGGACAGAAATTTTTCTTACAACTCACCCCCTATCAGCCAATAGCTTGGAGAATTGCTCATATGCCAATATCTATTTAACCAACAATATGATTTATTAAACATCTATAAGGATATATATTAAATATTTAAAAAAGAAGAAATAACCAACAAAACACACTCTTTGAATGGGGACACCAATAAGTTACTTGTATCGTATATGCACATTCTCAAATATTCTATGAAGTGGGGTACTCAGTGTTCTCATCAACACCGCTAGAGTTGTACACGAGTCAAATTGAGTCGATCTTGGCACAACTTGACTCGGCTTGGCCAGTAGCTGACCCCAGCTCAAACTCGACTCGGCTCGGCCAGTAGCTGACCCCAGCTCGAACTCGGCTCGGCTTGGTCCTCGAGCCTGATTGGCTAGCTTGGCTTGGTTCGATTAACAGCTTGGGCCAGTTCAAGCCGAGTTCGAGCCAGTGCGACATTTTCTCAAACACATGGACTGTACCTTCAATTTCTCACAGTATGCAAAACAACAACAACAATTTACAAGTATTTCATCAAACACTCGGTAGGTAGCATCAAAATTAATATACGATGCTAGTTTTATCATGGAATGTTTTTTTTTGTAGTGATTTTGTTTTGTATCCATACCTTCCTCACCACCAGTTGATCCCACGGAGAATGTATGCACCCAAAACAACACTTCATTTAGTCGTTTCATCAAACACTTGGTAAGCAACATCAATATCAAAATAACTGAGTCACCGAATTGATTTGATCCGAGTTCGATTCGAGTTGAGGTTCGATCAGAGTCAATTCAAGCTTAGATAAGCTCGAACTCGGCTCGAACTCAATTTCGAACCGAGTCGAATCGAGCTTTTTTGACTCGACTCGAGTGAGTTAACTGTTGAGGTTCAAATATTGCATATCAGACCTCAGTTATTGCCTAAATTTGCAAAGATGGTGTCGTTTAACGGCTTAATTTAACCGTGTTTGTGCTGCAATGTGTGTTTAAGAGCTTGGACTGAAACAGGGTGCTAAATGCATAGATTTAACGCTCTGATATCACTAAGGCAAGGGACGGACTCCAGGGGATAAAGATCGACGGATTTACATACCAGAGATCCAAGAAAATTGAGAAACTGAAGCTCAAGTAGCCTAAAAGTCGGCCAGAATAAAAGATCATAGGGTTTACACCATCTGTTCAGCTCGAAACTTCATACATGGCTTGAGGACTATAAATGAACCGTACATGTCAAATTTGAGCCATCGGATCCCTGAAGAAGTGGCCCAAAGGACAGATTATCCCCTTAAATCCTTAAGTGGGGCTTGCCTGGTATCTGAAAATGCTTCAATTTCGGTCTCAACACCTTAAATTATGCGGAGAAATGAATGGACGGAGTGGATTTTTCATTAGACAGAGTGTGTGGACTCCACTCACACCACCGACCCATCTCTTCTTCAAAAGAAACGCAGACTCTGTTTCTGGCATTAAACAGAGCTTGTGGAGGCAATTCCGTGGGCCACCACCCTAGTCCACATGTCAGATCCGGACTGTCCATTGTATCCAGACAAGAATTCTAACCAAAACCTTTAACTTCCTTGCAACCATGCAAACAGATAAGATCGCTAGTGTTAGAGCTTTCGCCAGACGTTGATTCACGCGGTGGCCCACCAAAAGTTCAGATCCTCTTCAAAATTGGAATGATGTGCTAAATCAACCCCATAGAGCCAATGAACGACTCTGATGAGGTGTGAAGTCGCTAAGTGGACCCCACCGACCTCATCCACGAAAACGGAATTTTCGTTTCCTGCGGCTCTGTTCGTGAAAATTGAAATCTGTCCGCGTTTTGTGGGCGGTTGTGGGCCACCATCACGCATCAAAGGTCCGATCTGAACCGTCCATTAGAAGTCGAAGGGCCCTCTCATCCAAGCCTAGGTGTCAAAAGTCCGAGAACAAAACCGCTGGGATGATCTTAACCATCTGACAGAGAATGAACGGTAGCACAGAAAGTCGGGTGGGCTGCAACAAAATAGAGGAAAAACTGTCATGTCCTTCAAGTTTTCCATGCATAATCCAATGAACAGACTGGATTTGTCAAGTTACACCAAGCATGGCCCCACCAAGCATGTCAGCGTAAATTCAAAGGCAGGGAGTGCGTAAAACTTCTGCACCGACTCATGACTGCTGCGTAAAGAGCTCTTCTCTACCAACTTTCTGAGCTAGCCGACCTCCTGACAAATATAACAGAGAGAGGAGAAGAAAGAAAAATCATTCAATTGCGGAAGATTCAATTTCCAGGGAACGTGGAGTACAGAGAGAGAGTTATATTTATTTTTTTCTCCACTATTTCTTTTAAGATGTTTAGCCTAATCATGTCTATTCTAGGCTAAACCTCTTAGCTAGGGCTAAGAGGTGAAGCTTGTGGCATGATGAGAGACTCTTTACTTGTGCCTTTTGTTTAGATTGAACTGATGTTGATTTTGGTTTAATTAGGGGAATGTTTTTAGTTTTTAATGGTCTGTTGTGACTAAAATTACAATGGGGCTGCGATAGCTTTGAGCATGTTCTTTTCCTTTTTATGTTTATGACGTCTGGAAGCCCTATTATTCACCATCGTCTCCTAGGCATGGACGGATGACGGTACCTTTCCTAACCTTCATACATTATTGATTGGTTGGTAATTAGTTTAATTCTATTGTTTACTTTGTCTCCTAGGCATGGTTTGGTAATGGAATCCATTTTAATTCATACACCTTTCATCTCTTGAAAAATTATATTAAAGGAAGTTCAGTCTTGATTTCCATAGTTACATTCTTCAACTAGATGAAGATGGGACTTTAAGTCCAGTTGAGTACTTGAATCAGGCATAAAATCTCTCTAATCTCTATAAGTGGATCCTCTGAATCCCTAGTTTCCTTTCCCTAAATTCTTTAAGTTTTAGATAATTATCTCACCATTATTCCTTAAATTTATTCGATTTAGATGTCGTCTTAGCCTAGTTCTAGTTCTACTTAGTTTCAGATTACGTACAAGGTTCAATCCCTTGGGATTCGACCTCAGTCTCACCGAGTTTATTACTACATCACAACCCTAAACTTGGGGAGTGAACATTAACCGGGTTAACTCGGTTCCTGTATAGCTCTAAACACCGCCAATTGCATGATTAGCTCTCTCCTTCAAATATTCGTACCTCCACACTGCCTCAGGGTAAATATTGAATTGATTTAAGTCATTGACCATTTCAATGTACTTATCTACACAAATCAAAAGTGCCAGCTTAACCGCATCTTCATGTTATTTTTTCCTGAAGAGTGAGAGATAAGCTTTTTTCAAATTATCTTTCGTCACACTTCCTTCTTTCAAGTAAATCTCCTTAATTCATTTTTTTTCTTTTCCCTTATTGTTTGACCCTCGCCGAACTCATTTGATCTAATAAGTCCAAACCTCAGACCCGTAATGAGGGCAAAGTCCAGCTCGGTCAATTTCACGTTGGCACCCTGAATGTTGAAAGTCAGGTCACCAATATGCCTCGACATTGAACAGTGAATTATTTGACCTTGGGCCTTCCACCCAGCTACTAGGAAATTCAATCAATGTCCAAAACACCTCTTCTTAAACATATCTTTTCTATTAGGATTGTTGTCAAAATCATCTAACATGTATTCCTTCAAAAATTAAAATGAAACACTCTGGAGAGACTGTTGCCTTCTCATAATCCAAGCAGGTGGTCCTTCTTGGTTATTTTCAACTTACGTTTCAATAAGGGTCGAGATTATCATCCACCAAGGGTAGATAATCATCTACTAGGTTAAGGGTCATCCACTAAGGGTAGAGGTTGACCGTGGGACAGTAAGTTGAGATTATCATCCAATAAGGGTCATGATTGACAATCTTCTGTTAAGGCCGAGGTTGTCACACTGATAATCTTGACCATTATTGTACGCCAACCTCGATTGTGCCAAATATTGACAACCTTGATCGTTATTGTATGCCAACCTCGATGTGCCAAATATTGACAACATTGACTATGCTAAATATTGATAACCTTGACTATTATTGTATGCCAATCTCGACCGTGCCAAATATTGACAATCTCGACTGTGAAAAATATTAATAACCCAAGCATTATTGTATGTTAATCTTGATCGTGCAAAATATTGACAACATCGAGCGTTATTGTATGTCAACCTTGATGTGAAGTGATTTAGTTTTGAAGCATATCATTACAACCCACAATATCAATTTTTTTTTAAAAAATCAAAGATTATCCACATTTCTTGGTTTGCCATTTTTACAATTTTCAGTTACGAAAGAAGGCATTTTATGAAAGTAAAAGAAGCCGAAGCTGGAGAAGATGATGCCGGAGACAATCGTGGTGAAATAATAGTGCTGGAGGGGGGTGGAAGTGGGTCCTAAAGAAGAAACTTTGAAAGGGAGAGGTGGGGTCATGTTCGCAATTAGAAATGTACCCTGCGGTCATTGTTGGCATTATAAACTCCTTTCTGTACAATGTCATTGGGTTCCATCTTCAGGTTTTGTTAAAATCCTCTCCGTCCATTAAATATTAAGAAAGGTAAATGTCCAAAGAATGACCAAAATATTTGGATCTGGTGGCCCACAACACAACAAAATAGTATTTATTATTCCAGTGAACTGTTGAGAAATTTTCTCGTTGTGGGCCACTGATAGCTTAGAATAACGTGAAGTTCATACATTCTTATGAAAATTAAAAGCCACAAACATTATCAACGGATTGGATCTATCTTTTGATAGACCCTGTAATTAAACGGATTGAATTTACATTTTTTATGAGCATGGGGAAGTGTAGCAGTTCAAGTTTCTCACTCATGCAAGTTTTTGTTGTACCTACTTGTGATTAACCAAGAACGGTACATGCTCAGCTTTGTGGGGCCCATAGCGATGTTTATATGTCTTCTAACTTATTCATAATATCAAAGATACATGGATAAAAGGAAAACACATGCATCATATTTATCGAAAAATTTTGTAGCCCACCTGACAGTTTTCAACAGTAACGTGCAACTCACACTATTTATTGTGGTATGGTCTACTTCATCTATAAATAAGCTTTATTTTTTGGGTTATATATTACAATGAGCCTGTACAATAGATGAACTGTTTAGATTAAAAACTTGAATCACAATAGCCTCACAGGTGTTTTGGAATCACAATAGCCCACATGTACATTAGCATGGAGCACAAAACTTGGAGTTGGCATCTTCTATCTTTCATCATTACCTTTTCATTTGTGAAGGCACAATATGATACAAAAAAAAAAACTTTTAAAGGCCTGTAAATGGATACATCGTACATTAGCATGGAGCACAAAAGTTGGAGTTGGCATCTTTTATCTTTCATCATTACCTTTTCATGTGTGAAGGCACAATATAATACAAAAAAAAACTTTTAAAAACCTGTAAATGGATACATCGGAATATTTTAAACTTTCCTTCTTTATAGGAATTTTACACAAATAACCGCTGGCTAGTGGCCAAAATCCCTAAACAAACTAATCGTTAAGTGTTGTAACATTTTATGTTGTTTTCACTGCTTTGTTTTTTAAAGAAAGTAATATTGTTACTTATGGCGCATTACACACTGCTGCGGGAAGCCATTGTACACGTGTGATGCATTGTGATTTGTGCGGACAAAATGATGGGTGGATGGATAGCTTGATGATCCACATGATGGATGGCTTGGATCCCGGATAAGAGGTCCTTGGCAATTGTCTAAGAACGATAATTTGAAGTGTACGGATGGACACGTGGACTGGCGAACTGATTTTTCTTCTTCTTCTTGTTTTTAGAAAAACTTTTGTAGATGGGTTGTACCAGTGGGTCCCGCCATGCGAGGGTGGAGTAGTTGGCCGATGAGGCACACTGAATGTGGACACTACCCTCCCCTCTCTTCTTACGTTTCCTCCTTTTATTTTTATATTATAACATACTTGTCGTTTTAATTTCTTTCTTTTCCTAAAAGTCTTCCTGGACAAGGACTTAATTGGAGACTAGAAACTTCCTGGCCCTTTCCCCTGGCTCTCTTATTCCTTCGGACTGAAAACGCACCCTGGATTCCATTTGAACCATTCGTTTGTTACAAAACTTGATACCTAACGTCAGTTTGATATGCTCTATCCAACTAGCCCAAAATTGACCTATGATCTTTGAAGGTAGCCAAAATAAAATTTCAACAGCTTTCACTCACCGTGGACTCGTATGACGTGTGTGAGCATTCTATGGATACTAAACCGTTGGATTTTTAGTATATCATAAGGGATTCGTAATGAATTGTTCACGTTAGCGATTGGGTGGGCTAATTGATGGCTACAAGTTTAATGTATGGTTAGATAACAAGTTATGAGGAAATTAATCAGATGATTACGAGCCTAACCATACGTACAAGCTAATGTATTTTCACTTTTATAAGTAGATGAGTACATAATGCAATTTTTAGATGGTTCAATCCGATGGTATGTTGAAAGAATTATTTAAATTGATAATTAGATAACTAAACCTATGATTACCCGAATGTACGGACAAGCGAGGAGTTTCATGCCTTAGTCACATGAACGGTAGAATATCTGGTTAAGATTGGGAGAAATTATGAATGGAAAGTTAGTTTTGTGTGTATTAGTGGTAGAGTGAATGTATACATACATATACATTTATATACATGCAAAAATCATATAATCAACAATTACATAATTCAATGGTTAACATCAGGTCTACTACTCATATCAAAAGTCACACATTACATAGGTTTATGGATGTGCGTGTGCATGATTGCATGGATGAATAGATGAATCTATGCTTGTATGAATGTAAGTGTACACTTATGCACGTATACTCATGTACACTAAAATTTTGAGTCATTTCATAAAATCAAATGGAATAAGTTTAATATATTGGTTTTGTATGTTGACAATATTCTATTTGCTGGTAATGACATTGGAATATTACGGGACGGTAAGAAATTCTTGTATCAAAGATTTGAGATGAATGTAAATCTTCGTAATGCTTTCTTTATCATCGACATTAAGATATATCATGATAGATCACATACACTGCTTAGCTTAACACAGATGACATATATCGATAGAGTACTCAAAAGGTACAATATGTAAAACTATGTTCCCGGCCAATCGTCCCTTGTAAAAAGTGATAAATTCAATCAATTCTAGCATCTAAAGGATGATATAGAAAAGAGTCGTATGAAATTTTTTTCATATGCATAAGTAGTATGAACTATCATGTATGCTTAAGTTTGTACACGACCAAATATTATTTTTATAATTAGAATGTTATGCAAATATCTTTCCCACCTAAAGATGCAACATTGAACAATAACAAAGAAGGTGTGAACAAAGGACTTAACACCTACATATAGAAGGTTCAACCATTTGGAGTTAGATATACTGATACATATATGACTGCTTCAACACTAAGAAGTCTACTTCTAACTATATTTTTATGATGGTTAGTGAGGCTGTCTTAGAAGAGCATTAAACAGCCAATAACAACATCATCCACAATGCAAGTTGAGTATGTTACATATTATGAAGCTAGGAATCAGGCAATATAGCTATAAAGTTTTTTCTTTTTTGGTTTACAAGTATTGAAGCACATCCCAAAACTGTTAAAAATCTTTTTATATAATAACTCACTTGCAGTAAACTTCTCAAGCAACAATAAGCATTCATTAATATTAAAGCACATCGACATTAAATATCTTCTTGTGAAGAGTTCGAAATCGTCTAATTTAGATGATAGCAGATCCACTCGTTAAAGACGGTGTGGATATAAGCCATATACGTCACAGTGAGCCTCACGATCAAAGATCCCACCCACCTTGGTGGATCCTGCGGCACCCTTCGTTTCCTCTAACATGGTACCTATTTAGGATATCATACCATACATGAAAATGATATACCCACATATATAATACATCACATTTTAAGAAAATAAGTTGATCTACTCCCAAAGTGAGCTATACCTTCATGTCGAGTCAGACAGTCAATTGCCCCATTGATTTAGTGGTGTGTCCCACCTATAGAGAAAACCTGCTTGATTTTTATGGCAGGTCATCTTTATGGTGGGGCCTGCCTCTTAAAAGGGATCTTGATGTCTCGTTATTTTAACAAGTGTGGCGGTAGGATTTGAGATGGCGCTCTCGCAAGCAGGGATGCCAAGCAGAGAATATCATGTGCATCCCCACCGGTCTCTTGCAGCTCTGCATATGCTCGAACAATTACGCTAACTTTTTTATTATTATTTTTTTAATTTTTAATTTTATTTTTTAATACTGTTTTTTAAATACAACTAAATAAGTAATAATTATCTTTTCATCTGGATTGTTTGAGATGGAAATTACAACGGATTTTTGCCTCTAACATGGGTCCGAATGGTAACTTGTTGGCACTGATTTAAATTTGTGGGCAATGTGACTTATCCACACCATACATCTATTTTAAAAGCATTTTAAGGTATAAGGAAAGAAAAAAAAAAAGAAAAAAGAAAAAAAAAAAGGGGCAGATATCAAGCTAAAGTAGACCACACCTAAAGAAAAAAATAGTCTTAAAGACATCCACAGTTGAAAATTAATTATTTTCTCCCTAAGGCCTGCAATGATGTTTATTTTTCAACCAACTTATTGATAATATCACACAATTATGGATAAAGGGAACCCAAAAATACCATATTGATCCAAAACTTATGAGGGTGATTAGAAGTTTTCAACAGTAGGTGCTTGGCGTCCAATTCTCATCATGATTAGAAGTTTTCAACAGTAGGCGCTTGGCATCCAATTCTTATTGTTTCCTTTGGTACGGTTAACTTGAGCTACAGATTTGCCTCATTTTTTTTTTTTTATTATTTTTTTCATGCCTTACAATGATATGATGGACGGTGTAGATAAGACAAACAGGGAATGACCCCACTTTTAAAACTTCCTTCCTAGAGTTACAAGAAAAATTTGGAGCCACCTTCTTTAAATTGCAAGTTCGATTGAAAATAATCATTAACCGTTTACTTTATTTTACAATGGGAATAGTAAAATCAAACAGTTGTTGTAGCTGTTGTTTGTTTGTTTGTCTGTCACTCGCACGCACATATTTGTTACATCCAAACTGTCCATTCATTTAGTAATATTATTTCAGGGCATAGTTAAAAAAATATGCCAATTCAAAAGATCAAGTGAACCCTATGTATAAAAGGGCACGTAATATAATGTTCAACGTTGAAACCATCCTAGGGCTCACTGTGATATTTAGTTGCCACTTAAATTATTGATAAAGTCACATAGACGTTGGAAGAAAACAAACAGGTTTCTCATCTTTATCCAAAACTTCTGCTGCCCTTAAGAAGTTTTCAATGATGGATGTTGAATACCCATTACTTTCTTTAGTGTGGTCCAATTGAGCTTTGGATCTACCTCATTTTTGGGCTCATGCCCTAAAATGATCTTGCCAAATCGACTTACCGTTTGGATAGATTAAAAACATCATGGTAGGCCCACAAAACTGGATTATGTGATCACACCACAGAGGTTGGTGGTGTGTGGCACACTAGACAATCATTTCCATCAAAACCCTGTCATGTACTGCTCCCACTTTCCTTTCCCCGCCGAAAGATTAGGTTCGAACCATGCACCCACTGTAGCCAACGTCCTCGGATTTTTAAAATATGGCCATAGTTTCTCGAGAAATAAACTGAAGATAGTATAACGAGTTTTTTCAAAATATCTGCAACTTTGAATTATTTATTGATTATTTACCAAGCGAAACTCTCAAGTCCAATCGGCAGCCGATTGTGTCCGAACTTGGTTGGAAAATAAGCTGTCCAACCAGAGCTCCTTTGGGGCTCACTACTGTGATGTATTTGTTTATCCACATTTTTCATTTAATTTAAATTATGAGCTCAAAAACGAAGCATATTTAGCACTCAATTAGACCACACACAAGAGATGACTCTTGCATTTAATGCATCTTGCATTCAATGGTTATATGCATTTAATGCATATATGTTTATTATTCGGTGTGGTCCACTTGTACATTTGACCGGCTTCATTTTTGTTCTGATACCTTAAACTAACCTGAGAAATTGGATGGAGTGGTCGATAAACAGATACATCACGGTGGGCCCACAAGAGTTCTGGTCAGACAGTTAATTTTCTAACTGGGATCGGACGCAATCCGCTTCCAGTCCAATTGCTTGGACCATAAACTATGGCCCACCAAGCTAATAGCTTACAACCTTTCATGTGTGAGTGACATCTAACCCGTTAAACAGCTCCCTCTCACGTGTTCCCATCCCAAAGATTACATTCCATCCACGCACCCTAACAAAATACTTGGAATTATGTAGCCAACATCAGTAGATTTTTAAAATATGGAGATATTTTCTGAGAAATAAAGTGGATATAGTATCACGAGTTTTTCAAAATATCGACAACTTTAAATTATTTGTTAATTTATACTAATTATTTCCTAAGAGAATCACTCAAGTCCAGCAGGTTACGCTATAAGATATGGCCCACCTAGAAAATAGCTTAAAACCATTCATATGTGTGCGAAATCTAATCCGTTAAATAGATTGGCCTTATCACGAGGATCATCTTTTACAAAAACCAGTCATAGTCACTCATTTTTTTATTTTTTTTACACACGCACGCACACCCCCACACACTCACGCTGTAGTGGGATTTCACCACCTATCGATACTCAAAACCCCTGACCGGGTGTTGAAGCTCCTTAGAGTCTACCACCGAAGCAAGAGTAAGGATAGTGGACAGGCGATTTCGCAATGAGCGGTCTCATGGGCCCTCGCTATTGGAAGGGTGGAGTATAACGTGCCCTTAATAGGGGGACAATATCCTTCGGGTAGACTGTACCTTGTGGTCCCAGACATTTGTCTATAAAAGAAGATCGAGCGGGTGCGGTATTATCTAGCTATTTGCCGTATCATCTCTTTTTGTATCTCTCAAGGGAAGAAAACCTTGCTGTTGTTGTTCAAATATGGGACTGCACAGAAGGCGATGGACGGCTGAGGAAGACGCATTGCTAAGCAAGTATGTTGAGGCGAATGGTGGCGGGAATTGGAGATCAGTGCCCCAAAGAACTGGTAATGTCATTTAAACTTTCATTCGCGATACTGGCCTCCCAATGGAAGAAGTATTGGTGAAGCGGTCAGTCCCTTTGAGTGAGCAAACAGCTCATGTAAAGCTTATGCGGGGGCATGGCCACTTTCAGCACCATTTCAAGATTTTACTTCGTCTTCCTCTTCCCTTTGTCTTTGCATATTGGGTGGCGATGATAGATTGAAGTTCCCAGCTGTATGCGCTGTTGCTATGGCTGCAACGTTGTCTTTGCATATCGGATGGTGATGGTCATGAATGTTGCTATGAAGTGCACGGTCTGGGTCATGGCTGCCTTTAGCACCATTTCCAGATTTACCTTGTCTTCATCTCTCATTTGTTTTTGTTCCTGCATATATACGACCAAGGTCCTGAAAATTCTTACAAGAGGGAGAGATTGAAGATTCCTACATGGACTGTTGCTACGACTGATCACGACGTTGTCTTTGCATATTGCGTGGCGATGATCATGAATGTTGCCATGAAGTGCACGGTCTTTGCCATGGCTGCCTTTAGCACTATTTCCAAATTTACTTGGTCTTCATCTTCCCTTTGTTTTTGTTCTTGCAGATATACGACCAAAGTCTCGAAAATTCTTATAAGAGGGAGATGCTTTTTTCTTTTTTTTTTGAAAACCCCAAAAGATATCACACCATGCATTTCCATGCCTCAAATATGCATCTTCCGCCAACGCAATTCCCACAATCAGTATCAGTCATTGTACAAAGAAATAACAGTTATAAGTATATACCAACCTCTACTGCCTAACCTCCAATCACCCCTGCTTCGTGCAAGCGCCACCATCTGCTTCAAAACCCAAATCATGAATGCATGGTATCGTCTTCCACTCCCTCCCTCGGCACTTCACTGAACATGTACTGATTCTGATACTCCACCAAGTACTGAGTCGATCTCTTCACGTCGAGGAAGAGCTGATACACCCTGCTATTATCCTCCATCTCCACCACCTTCCCCTTCCGCTTCTGGCAAGCCAATGACGCTGCCGTAATCAGATGAATTGCATACCTCAGAGACGTCTCAACGCCAATCTTTGTTAGTAGGACTCTTGCATCTTCCGACATCTCCACTTCTTCCTCCTGGCACCTGATGTCGAGGATCTTACGGATCTCTTCCTCGGTGTAGGGTTGTGTTATGATGATGAGGAGGCGGTCAAGGAAGTCGATAGGGATCCCATGTGGGGATTTGTAGTTTGTGCCACGGATGGTCGTGATCCCTCGATTGGTGGCGACGACCAAGATGGGGGCCATGTCATTTTCTAATGCACGGTTTAAGAACGAGAAGCACTCGATGTCGAGCATGTGCACCTCATCAATGAATAGGACGCCGGAGACAATCTCGGCCTTCCCTTCTTCCCTCCACTCTGCAACCTTCGTGTCAATCTGTTCCCTCACTTCAGCACGGATTTCACCAGTGTCACCAGTGAAGAGCGCTAAAAATCCTTGCGTTCTGCTGTTGATAAAATCAATCTCATGCAGTGTAACGTAGTGCACGACCTCCTTCCTCTTCTGCAACTCCCCATCAGGGCACTGCACGACCTTTGTCTGTGGGCCCATAGCGTCGTACTCACTCGACCTAGCAAAGGACCAACCGAGCTTCGTGATCTTCCCTGACGCCTTGTCGATCACCACAACATCCCCGCTCTGGCCCTTCTCCTTCCCCAGCGCCTCGATCATCTTGGCGCCGAGGTCATAGACAGTCTCCATCTCGGTCGTCTTAAGAGTGAGCTTGCCGGTCTTGGACGCAGCATCGGCTACAGCGGGGCGGTCGATCTGTACCTCGACGACCTCGCCCTCGATGGCCTCGGTCTCTTCCTTGATGCGGACGCCAATGGCACGGCGGAGGCCTGGGCGAGAGCCTCGGTCTTGGAGATTTCGAGGGAGAAGAGCTCGGAGGCGGAGATGGAGGCGAAGGGAGTGTCAGGGCCGAGGGATTTGGCGATGCCGGTCTTGCCGGTGCCGGGCTGGCCAGCGATCTTGCCTTGCTGGATCATGTTGAGGATGAGACCGGCAGCCTTGCGAGCGGAGGGCTGACCGACCATGCCCTGGGAGACGGAGCGGGGGTTGAGGGAGGAGTCGAGGCCCAGGCCTCTGATGTGAGAGTGAGCCCCGATACGCTCGATGCGGGTCAGATCCCTGCTTTCGGAAAGCTTCAGGTCCGCCATTGAAGGCTGGATTGACTGATTTTGAGAGAGAGAGAGAGAGAGAGAGAGAGAGAGAGAGAGAGAGAGAGAGAGAGAGAGAGAGAGAGATGAGGCTTTAGGGTTTAGGGGCCGTTTGGATGCCTGTAACTTGTGTAAAATGTAAGAAAGTTACAGGTGACTTTCTTACAGTTAGTGTTTGGGGGAGAAATATTACAGGCAACAAAGTCTCAACCTGTAACTTTCTATAAGGTAAGATTGCAAGAAATGTAACAGAGAAATTAGGTGTTTTTCAAGTCACAGGTTACTTTGTTACAGGCAACGGCTATCCATTTCGAATTTGAGAGAGGGTGGTGGAAACGCAGCTGCATTGAAAGTGCACCTACCTGCTCTGACCCAACGTCTCTCTCTCTCTCTCTCTCTCTCTCTCTCTCTCTCTCTCTCTCAGCGTCTCCTTCCCTCTCTGCTCTGGCAAGGGTATAAGAGGGAGATACTGAAGATTCCCATATGGGCTGTTGCTACGACTCGCAATGTTGTCTTTGCATATTGGGTAGCGATGATTGTGAATGTTGCCATGAAGTTCACGGTCTGAGCCCTGGCTGCCTTTAGCACCATTTCCAGATTTACCTTGTCTTCATCTTCCCTTCATTTTTGTTCCTCCATATATATGACCAAAGTCCCAAAAATTCTTATAAAAGGGAGAGATTGAAGATTCCTATATGGGTTGTTGCTACGACTGGCAACGTTGTCTTTGCATATTGGGTGGTGAACGTTGCCATGAAGTGCACGGTCGGGGGCCATGGCTGCCTTTAGCACCATTTCCAGATTTACCTTGTCTTCATCTTTCCTTTGTTTTCGTTCTTGCATATATACAACCAAAGTCCCGAAAATTCTTATAAGAGGAAGAGATTGAAAATTCCTATATGGGCTGTTGCTGTGACCTGCAATGTTGTCTTTGCCTATTGGGTGACGATGATCATGAATGTTGCCATGAAGTGCACGGTCTGGGCCATGGTTGCCTTTAGCACTACTTTCAGATCTACCTTGTCTCCTTTTGTTTTTGTTCTTGCATATATATGACCAAAGTCCCAAAATTTTTTATAAGAGGGAGAGATTGAAGATTCCTATATGGGTTGTTGCTACGACTCACAATGTTGTCTTTGCATATTGTTGCCATGAAGTGCACGGCCTGGGGCATGGCTGCCTTTAGCACCATTTCCATATTTACCTTGTCTTCATCTTCCCTTTGTTTTTGTTCTTGCATATATACGACCAAAGTTCCGAAAATTCTTATAAGATGGAGAGATTGAAGATTCCTATATGGGTTGTTGCTATAACTCGCAACATTGTCTTTGCATATTGGGTGACAATGATCATGAATGTTGCCATGAAGTGCATGGTCGGCCGTAGCTGCCTTTAGCACCATTTCCAGATTTACCTTGTCTTCATCTTCCCTTTGTTTTTGTTCTTGCATATATACTGCCAAAGTCCTGAAAATTCTTATAAGAGGGGGAGATTGAAGATTCCTATATTGCTACGACTCGCAACGCTGTCTTTGCATATTGGGCGGCGATGATCATGAATGTTGCCATGAAGTGGACAGTCTAGGCCATGGCTGCCTTCAGCACCATTTCCAGATTTTACTTCATCTTCATCTTCCCTAATAACATCAACAATACTTATGGCTTGTGCAAGTCTTGTGATGAAAAAGTCTCAAATGCATCTCTTTGTGGGGTGTTTTGTTTTTATTTTAAAGATGAATGTCAACGCGATTTAAGGAAAATTGCGACTTGTTTGCATGGTTATCAACCGATTCTTATAATTCTAGTTTTAAAAAAAAATTCCGGATCATATGCTGCTGGGAAGCATGGAGTTGTCTGGCAATTTTATTGGGCCATGTCATCACTAATGATGTCATTTAAACAGTGCTGATGTCGTCAGTGATGACATGGCCCAATGAAAATGCAGGGAATGTAAATCACTGCTTCCCTACAACACAAATCTCGCATCATCTTCTCATGTGCAGGCAAGCCTCCATTCATGTGTTTTATCTTTGCATTCTTTTACCATTTTCATTTGCCAATGATCTCTCAATTTGCATTGTCCTTGCTCCTCAAACTAAACATTAAATAAAAATAATAATTATATTTTCTATGGTTTTGTGAGTCAAGGTCTTCAGAGATGCGGAAGAAGTTGTAGATTCAGATGGATGAACTATCTGAGACCCGACATCAAGAGTGGCAACATCGAACCAGACGAAGAGGATCTTATCGTTAGACTCCATACACAACTGGGAAACAGATGGTCTCTCATTGCCAAACATCTGACGGGCCGAAGTGATAATGAAATCAAGAACTACTGGAATAACCATCTCAGAAAGAAACTCAAACACCAGGAAACCGATCACAATGCCAACAAGAGAGTTTGTGGTGGTCTTGAAGACAAGCTTGTAATTGGGTCTTCCAGCCATGGAGGAGGAAATGAACTTGGTAACGACGTTTTGGAAATTTTACAAAGTGTTTATACTAGGTTTTTTGAAGATGATGATGATGTTCAAGGCCTTGATGTTCTAAACGATCGCAAGCTGGAGAAGATTTATGAAGAGTTTTCAGAGCTCTTAAAAGAAGATGAAAGCAAGTGCAGCTAGATCCATTTGCTGAATCTGTATAGACGAGATTATGATGATGAAGAATACGACGAACCATCGGAGATTTGGGTTTTCCTAGCTATATCGATTGTTTTCTTTAATATCAGGTGTCTATCTTCTCTTCTATTTCATCTATGTTTGTTTGTTTGTTTTTTTTTTTTTTTTTTTAATCAAAGGAATTGTCAAACATGCTTATTGATCGAAGGGAATAACTTGTTGTTGTCAAACACCTGAAATTAATTAGGAACTGTTTTGTATAATTCCCATTTTTATATGCCCTTAAATAAGCTGATAAAGCGGATGTACGGCGTGGATAAGCATATAACATGGTGTCCCACAGAGTTCACTCAGTACGCTACAATTCGGGCGCGGATTTTCCTGCGCATGGATTATGGGTGGGGCCCATCGGGGATGTTTTTGAGTAATCCATCCCGTCCATACGTTTTTTGATCTCATTTTAGTGCGGGATGTGAAGAATGAGATGTATCAAACACTCAGGTGAACCACACGAGAGGAAACAGTGGGAATTCGGTGAAAACCGTTGAAGCATAGCTATGACCATAAAAGTTTTGTAGAAGGCTATATTTTTAGCTTTTTCACTTCATCACATTGGGAATGACCTTATAAACGGTCTGGATAGCATATAAACATCAAGGTGGAGCCATGAAGGTTTCAACGGTAGTAATTTCTTTTCCTAATTTTCCTTATCGTGTGACCTACTTGAGTCTTCTATCCACCTCATTTTTAGTTGAACGTCCTAAAATGAGCTCGTCAAGCGGATGAACGGAATGGATTTCTTACATACTTTATAGTGGCCTCACCCAAGATCCTGAACTTCCTGCAAAAGGCTTTAGCAAGAAATCGGCGTCTCTATTACGCAATCTCCGCTCGTTTTAATAGGCTTTCTAACGAAATCGGATTGCGTACTGAGTTACTCAGTACACTTTTATCGTACTGAGTAAACTTAGTTGGGCCTGCCTTTAATGTATGTAGCCTATCCACGCCGTCCATTAGTTTTTCCATCTAATTTAAGGGCTTGAGCCTAAAATTGAAGCATATCCAAGGATCAAGTGGATCATACCACAGTAAACAGTCGGGATAATGATTTCCACCGTTGAAACCTTGCCAGGCCCTACATTGATGTTTATTTGTCATCCAAGCTGTTCATAAGATCACACGGACATGAATGAAGGGAAATACCAGATATAAGCTTGATGTCCCAGAATTTATCAAGGATAGTCGTTTAATTCAACTGAGTCTACCCTTTCTAACCTTCTTTTTCAAAGTCAACAAATAAACAACAGGAAAACAGTGGTAACAGTTTCTCACAACGCGATCCGCTACCCTTTCTAACCTTCTTTCTTTTTTCAACGAAGAAAACATAACTTCGGGTCCTCTCAGAGTTCGTTCCGCATCTGTCGCGAGTCAGGAACTATCAGGTTTCGCAATCTCAGCTCGTTTTAATCGCGAGTCAGGAAAAATTTTAATGGTTCAAATTCAACTCTAAAAATCAAAAGTCTGAATTATTAATGAAGATCAGTTATGAGAGAATAGCTTATTTATGACTTGTAATGGAAATATGATTATTCAAATCATCAGAACATCTCAGCATGTGGGCTCCAGTGGCAGCGGCACATGGTAGATCCTGAGTCGCGACGGAAGCAAAACGAATTCTCCTTCTTCCACGTCATTGTATGCTCGCCTGATAACAGTGTCCACGGCTAAGATTGACAAAGTTGCAATAAAAATAACCTCAAATACCCACTGTGTGTATCCAACTGCGTTATCTTGATTTTCTGACTTAGCTACATACGTCGTGGGGCACTCTTGATGAGCGGCCTGGATCTGATAAAACTGTTTCACTTTGTCACATATGGGGCTCGCATCTGGCCTTTGCATGGATGCTTGTTGTATAAGGGGCGGATTAGGTGTGGCCCTGCCTCACCCAGGATGGTGCTGCCCTCATCGTGGGGCCTGCCTTGATGCATGTAATCTATATTCACGCCGTTGATGAGCTCGAAAATAATCAGATCCAATCTCAAGTGGACCATATCATCGGATACAGCGGTGATTGACTATTAAAAACTTACCATAAGCCACAAAAGCTTTGGATCATTTCAACCAAGTGTATCTAACCTTATTAACGGGTTGGGGACGTGGATTAGCTACTGAACCCGGCAGTTGCGAGTCTCGTTACTGAAGTAATGTCATCACGTTCTTTGGGCCCACCATAATGTATGTGTTGTATCCACACCATTCATCTGCTTGGAGAGATCATTTTAATGGCATGAGCCAAATAATTAGGTAGATCCAAAGTTCCAGTAGACCCACCGTAGAAAACGGTGGTGATAGTGATGCCCACCGTTGAAACCTTCATAGGGCCCAGCAAGATGTTTATTTGAGATTCAACCTGTTTATAAGTTAACGCAGACATGGAATAAGGGAAAACACAAATATCATCTTGACCGAAAACTTCCGTGGCCCGAAGGAGTTTTTAACGGTAGGCGTTAAATCCCCACTGTTTGCTGTGGTGGGATCCACTTGAGCTTTGGATCTACCTAAATGTTTGATTCATACCATACGGAGTAAAAAAACCCCAAGTGCAGGTTTTCTAGAAAAATCGATCTTCCTTGCTTTCATTTTTAAGTAATCGAAGAATGTGTTTGGTGTAGAAGTGCTGGGATTTTATCTGGCCGTGCACGTCGGAAAAGTCAGATCGGTGGACGTTATATCCTTCAGATAATGTGTTGGGAGCTTTTACACTGGACAAACTATGTTATAAAAAAAAAAAAAAAAAAAAAATTCCCTTTCTCATGACCAACTATTGAAAGATAATTAATGGGATTTTGATTGGTATCATTGTATGGTCAAATTCTTGAAAGAGATTCGACCTTCCGAATATCCTGAAGGTAGCCTTCTGGTCAAATTACCCTTGTCCTTAGTTCAATAGTTGTACGGGTTTTTAGTAAATAAGAAGTTACATCTTATTTAATGTTGAGAAAGTGATGTGGACAGAAGGCTTTTGTTGGTGTGGGCAAGGCCCAACTCATGGGGCCTACATTGATGTATGTATCTAATCCATGCTGCCCATCCTTTTGTCGTATCATTTTAGGGCTAGGGCCCAAATATCAGCCCGATCCAGAGCTCATGTGGGCCTCGTAATAGAAAATAATAGTGACAATAGCACCCACTGTTGAAACTTTTCAGGCTCATTGTAATGTTTGTTAGAAGTGGACACTACCCAAGTCAGGACTTTTTGGGCTCATAATGAGCTGGCTGACAAGGTAGATGGAACGGATCACCCCGTTATGAGCGTCAACTCTTATTATTTAAAAATAATCAAATTATTAATTACATCAACCTGACAACCACAACCCTTATTACATTACAACCACGACCCTTACCATGTTACATGAGTAAGGGTCGAGCTCGTCATGTTATATGGGTCGTAGTTGTGTTGTCATGGGTCATGGTTGTCATGTTATAAGGGTCGTGGGTCCTGTCATGATTTCTATGTCGAATCCAATCCAGCCATTGGATTTAGAATTTAATTTAACGTCATGAGTTAAAAAATGAATTACATCCAAAAATGTTATGAATTTCATTACTTTCTATGGTGTGGTCCATAAGAGCCTTTGATATGCCTTGTTTTTGGGCTTATTCCTTAAAATGATCTTTCAAAATGAATGGACGACGATAATAAAATATATACATCGGAGTGGGCCCAAGAAGACTATCCATCTGTACATAGGTTCGGTTAGTAGGCCACCCTCGGATCTCATAATTAGTCTAAAATGGATGCATATTCACATATATACATGGATGAGCAACGCTTTTACAGGCACGTGGAATATTTAGCCAACCTACTCAAAGAACAAAAGCCCAATTACGTGACCTATATATATATATATATATATATATATATATATATATATATGGTCTTACCCTTGGATGGTGTATGGACAACAAATTCAACTATTTCAACCTTTTTGAGAGTATATAATAAGAACTCTCCTTTAAAATAATTTGGTATCCCCCATCAAAGGTGTGACCCCATCACATAAACGGTTTGGATCCCTCAAAGGAAGGTAGATCCAGCGGCTAAAGTCCCTGCATGTACTATTGTAATGCGGGTTGCATGTATTCGGGCTAGTCGCCAGGTCACCAGGGATATCCCTCGTGCCACGACAATTAGAGTTGTACATGAGCAGAGTATGCTCGGTTACTCGCTCGACTCGACTCGAAATTACTCGACTCGTTAGGAGTTAGAGCCGAGTACGGTCAGTTTTTTAAGACTCGTTTTAATTTCGAGTAGAGTACGAGTAAGGCGGTACTCGACTCGATACTCGATACTTGACTCGTCAAAAACATGTGCTCCCACTGGATGAATGCCCTCAACCAAATATATGAGTTTTGTGCTTATAAAGCGAGATACATGTGTACAGAGGATAATGAAAATTAGGCATTCCTTTTTGAAGGTTGATATTTTACGTTGGTTTGTCTCCATTGTGATGAGTGGAATGATCTGATTTTCAGGTCAAGGCATTTAAGTAGTACAAAATACATGATGATTAGGTTGGATCTTTCACATGTGATCTAATATAGCACATATGACCTGAAATTTTATTTGAACATTTAGTCCCGCATGTTCAGTTCAAGGCATGAAATAAAGTCCTCTGACTTCAATGAAATGACACCTATAAGTAACGGCACCACAGCTTGTGGTACCGTACCATCTTTTTCACTGACGTGGCACTTACATACGAGATCAATTCCATGAAATCAATAGACCTCAACATAAATGTAATTATTATAGAAAATCACTGCAATCTGATAACTAGGTGGACCATACCTGCATGTTGAGTCAGATCATCCATGCTTAATTGATTCCATTGGCGTCGCTCACATGATAAGCATACTAACTTGATTTTTCTTCCAAGTTATCTACTCTATGGGGCCTACTATTTTCATGGTGAAGATTACCTGAAAAGCATCCATATTGGCAGAAAATATGGTGTCGTACCAAAAGTTGTGGTACCTTGCTCGAATGTGATAGTTCTTCCTAATGGAATGGATAAGATTTCCACCTCAGTATACTCTTGCTTAATAAATGATGCTACCAGTCCATAGTACGCATGATACACTGCTTTCCCACTATACAATGCTTGGCCTCGACTCGACTCATTTCGGCTCATACTTGGCTCGTACTCGGGCGAGTGGAGTACGAGTAGAGAATCCATGCTCGATGGCCGAGTAGAGCCGAGTACGAGTAGGACTCGAGCACTAAGAGCCGAGTACGAGTAGGGCGATACTCGGCTTGGCTCGACTCGTGTACAGCTCTGACGAAAATACGGGGCGCACTGCGATGTATGTGTTTTATTGGGTAGCGGATTAGGTGTTACCCGAGATGATCATGGGGCCTAGCTTGATGCATGTGTTGTAAATCCAAGCCGTCCATCAGTTTTTCCCTCTCATTTTAGGGCATGGACTCAAGAAATGAATCAGATTCAAATCTCAACGGTGAAGGGGTGAAAATGTTGCCATTGTGGTACAGATCCTTTCCTAAAATTCCAACTAACCTCATTAGCACCAACAACTCACATTCGAACCACAATTACCAGACGAATCTGGTAGCAGAGCCACATAAAATGCAACGTGGGTCCCACTCGTGAAAAAAACTGTGAGAAGCTACCAATAGTCTATAATAAATATTAGGGTTGTTCACGAGTCAAGCTAGCTTGAAAAGCTCGCTCGACTCGGCTCGAGTCAGCTCGATTAATAAATATATTAAATATTATATATTATATTATGTGTATATATATATATATATATATATATATATATATATATATATATATATTATATTAATATAAGTTTTAAGTTTAAACTTAAAAATAAAAAAATAAAAAACAAACCCTAGAGTTTCTACTCGATCGCACGCACCCCCTTCCCTTTCTCTTTCTTCTCTTTCTCTACCTACTGTCAGCAGCACGCCCGCCCGGACCACCACCACCAGTTTTCATTTCAGCTCTACAATAGTATGATTTCAATCTCTTGAGATCTACTTCTTAGGCGAGAAACCCAAGAAATTCGAGATAGGTTCTTCTCAGATTTGTTAGAGCTTCAAGGAAATCCAATGATCTGATTGGCTAGATCTCTTTACTTGGATTTCTGATATGTGTTCTGTTCTGTTTCTTTTCTAGTACTTGGATTTATGCTGGTGGAAGAAGATCAAGAACAGATCGGTTCTTACAGGTTTCCTCATCCAATTCGAAGCTTTGTTTGGTTTTTTCATCGAGTTTTGCTTTGATTCTCTTAAGATTTTTGAATTTTTCATCAATGGAGGAGGATCAAGAATAGAATCCATTACTCTCTCACCCAACAAGCTCGAGCTCGACTCAAGGTAAACTCGACTCGACTTGAACCACTAGCTCGACTCGAACTCGACTTGACAACTTTGGCAAACAAGCTAAGCTTCAATGTTGAGCTCGAGGCCAAGCTCGAGCTCGAGCTCGAACTCGAGTACATCGTGGACAAGCCAAGCCAAGCTTGGCCCACCTCGACTCGACTCGGCTCAATGCCCACCTCTAATAAATATACACGTTCACGGACATTGATTAGTTCACTCCGAAAAGGTTATGCTGTGAATAGAAGTCCCGCGGGCTACCATAATAAGTTGGTTGGTGGAATTCAACGTCTACTCGTGGATTCAAACACACTAGCAAAAATAAAAATAAAAAACTACTTGGATATTTCTATGCTCTTTCATTCCACCTTCCAATGCTCATCCTTCTTGTATATATACCATTCCATCCCAACCTTCTATACAAACATGAAATAATTCAAACCCAAATGGATAAATGTCAACCACGATTCCAATCACACTCTTGTTTTCTTGAGATCATTGTCATCTCGGCGGAGGCCCTACACGTTTCCAACCATACGATCAAGAAGAACGCTTTCATGACTGTCCAAACGGACCCATGCAACTGCGTCTCCACGCCTGTTGATAGAGATGGTTGATGTAGGACATGACACCTGTACATTCCTAGCATGTCTGGACCAAAAGTATGGTAAATCGTTCATAACTTTTCATCCGGGTATCAGTATTTACTGTAATAGGACATCCGGAGCGAACCGACCCGCATTGCGGGTCGTGTCAGTCCGTTCCATAAGCAAACGCGTGCTAGCAGTTCAAAATTGGAATTTTAGAAAATTTTACTATATTTAGTAATTTCAATTTTTTGATCATGTTTTCTTATTTTTAGACTTTTAGGATTTTTTTTATTTTTAGAAATTGCTCCTAATAATACTAAGACTCATTTTGGCCAAATTTACTATTTTGAGTAAATTTTATTTTACTTGAATTAGGACTCTTAATTAAGGTTGGAAATTTGATATTTTTTGTAATTACGAATTAAGGTTTTTTTTTCTTATTTATTAGTGATGTAAGAGAGTAATCAAAGACAATTACACATTATTTGAATAAAAAATTATTTAAGATTTATCTCTTTTTTCCTTGTGGATTTAAGAAAATACCTTGGTGGATTCAAGGTTTTTATCACTTGAGGAAGACCATGATTTTTCTCATTATCTCTCACACCCACCTGCCCCACTTGGAATGAGAAGCTCCAACTGGCATTGCCAGCCACCGCTCAATCGATTGCCATCAAGGTGCATTGTAATATGTCTTATAGGTTGAAGATGGTTGGGAGACAAACATCCCCATGTCATACATTATGGGTGGATATGCGCCAGCGCATCATGTGCACTTCCTAAGCTACCATCTTAGATAGCAAGATGGAGAGCGAAATGGAATTGCCAATCTTTCTATCAAGATGATGGGCCCAGAGATCATTAGAAAGCCGATAGCACCGTTGGAGAAGATTAGCGGTGGGATTACGGTTGCCATTCTTGGGCCTTATGGGTACAGTGTTGACCAAGTGCTTTTAATCTTATGTCAAAAAAACCTTGTTTTGGTCTAACCGAATGAATTTTTGGTCTAATTGAAATTATTGTTTTGATCTATTGCTTATCATGATGTTTTGGACAATTTCAAATTGACTGAAAGTTTATAAACCAGCCGTTTCATCCAGTTCGACCAAAAACCCATTTAATTCGATCAGACTTAACACGTAACTATGGGTTTTGTTTTTAATCAGGTACGAAAGTGTATAAATAGGGTTCTAATTACATGATTAAGATCAAACGAAAGGACCTTAGCATGTTTTGAAGCATTTTGAGGGAGAAGCTAAGGTTTCTCATCTGTAAGTTGTTTCATCTCTTGTATTTTTTCTGATATAGTGGATTGTTCGTCTCTTTATGCCGTGGTTTTTTTTCCGCAAGGGTTTTCCATATAAAATTCGTGTATTCTATGTGATTATTTAAATTTTCTTTCTCTATTACATTGTTTGCTTCTGTTTAAGGTTGCTTCCGCTCCCAACAGTTTTAATGTGATGCCCAAGGTTTTTATAGTTATAGCAGTTTTCTTTTTTCTTGAATTGATTATTTGCATTCTTCTTTTTGAGTCTGCATTCATTGGCATAATGTCCAGGCTTACCACAGTTATTATATTTTACCCATTTTCTTTCTCTTATTTTCCTAATTTGATTCCATAAAATTTACCTTTGAATATACCTCATTTGAATTTTCTTTTTGGTCCCTATTTTTATTAACCTTAATTATCTATTCGTATGTATACGATTGTAGATTTTAATATGACATCGTTCTTTTTATGTTTCATTTTATTCTTATATTCTTTTCAGGAAGGTGGTAGCTTTTCTATTAGCACTCCCAACATAAATACTTCATTCAACTTAATTCATTCTTATGATATTTCATGAACTAGATTTTGAAAATCATGAATCTGATTTGTGACAAGTTTATCATCTGTCATTTCATAGTGAATGAAATTAGCGATTGCATGTTTCTTAGCGCCTGCATCTTCCAGAATGTTCTTCTTTTCCGAAACAGTCCATATTTTCTTAGCAGACTCATAAGAAGCATACACATCATATAACTCGTTAGACAAAGAATTCAAAATATAATTTTTACAATTATTTTCATCTACTACTTAAGTTTGATATGTTAGATTTATAGTAAATGATTCAGATAATATGTATGAAATTTTAAGGGTCGTTAGTGCGAACATAAGCTTCTGTTTCTATCGTTTAAAGTATTGTCCAATGAACAGTTTGATTCTGGCTAATGTTCACTCCCCAAGTATAGGGTTGTGATGTAGTAATAAACTCGGTAAGACCGAGGTCGAATCCACAGGGACTGAAACTTATACGTTTCCTGAAACTAGGTAGAAATAGAACTAGCCTAAGATGCAATCTAAATCAAATATAAATTGATGAATAATGGTGAGAGATTAATGTAAAACTTTAAAGAATTCAGAGGAAGGAAACTAGGGATTCAGAGGATCCACTTGTAGAGATCAGGGAGATCTTATGCCTGCATTAAGATTTATGGAAATCAAACTGAACCTATTTGATCTGGTTTTCAAGAGATGAAAGGTATTTGAATTAGAATGGATTCCATCATCTAACCATGCCCAGGAGACAAAGCAAGTAACAGGATTAAACTAATTACCAACCAATCAAAAATACATGAAAGTTAGGAAGAGTACTATCATCCAACCATGCCCAGGAGACGATGGTGAACAACAGGGCCTCCTGACGTCATAAACATCAAAAGAGAAAAAGAGATATTCAAAGTCATTGCAAACCCATTGTAATTTCAGTCACAACAGACCATTAAAGACTGAGAAAATATTCTTTTAATAAAACTCAAATCAAAATCAATTCAGTCTAAACAGAAGGCACAAGTATAGACTCATCCCATCACGTTACAAGCTTCACCTCTTAGCCCTAGCTAAGAGGTTTAGCCACAAATGAATGGGCTAGATCTCATAATAAAATAGAGAAAAAGAAAGAAGAAGAAAACAATTAAAAAAAAAACCAAACTCTACTCCCTGTCTCTCTCTCTCTTGGCGTCTCCACCCAGCAACCAGCCTCCCAATTCCAACTGTCCCGAATCTCTCAGCCGCTACCCTTTTTATAGGGGAAAAAAAAAGAAGCCGGTTATGACTGGGAATTGGTGCGAATCTTTCTCTTCTGCAACACAACTGCGTTTGTGTGGGTAATCGCAAACCACTTACGTTTGAACCAAGTATGAGACACTAGCCATCAGAAACTCTCAAAACGGACTTCTTGGACAGGGTTGTGGCCTCCCTGTGGACATTTTGGATGGTACAGATCGTGATTTCGACCACGATCAAGATCACACAGCGGTCGACAACGGCCGATTTTTTCGAACGCAGAATCAACGCTATTTTTGCGCTGGACTGATGGTGGGGCCCACGATCGGGTTTCTCCAGATAATCCACTCCGTTCATTATATTACCCTCGCAATTTCGGTCGAAAATGACTAATTTTGAATCTATTTCGGTGCGCCCCACGTAGTTTTCATTCAGCCGTCCATTCTCCGTTTGGATCCTTCAAGGACACCAAATATCTGAGGAAATTCATATGTAGAACAGGGCACGGTCGATTTGACCTCTTGAAACGAATGGTCGGTCCGGATTGATGGCTTGATCGAAGGTGGTGGCCCACAAAGCATCACAGTGGATGCCCTATTGCAAACAGCATCTTCGCTGTCAAGCGCTGTGATGGTCGGTGGACCTCACAGAGTCATTTTTGATGGAATCCACTCCGTCCGTTGGTCTCAGGACGAAAAATCGTACAGAAAAGAGTATTTTTGGAGTTACTTAGGTGTGGTCCACTGATCTTTTCTCACTGCCGTCCATTTTTCGTTTGGACAGTTGGATTGCAATCCTCACTGTCTTCTGAGTTTCTGACACCTAGGCGAGGGTAATTACCCCCCTTTTATCACCTTGGACGGTCCAGATTTTTAACATATATGATGGATGGGTCCCACAGTCAAAAACCAGAGTTGGCCGTGTAAACGCTGTTGCGTTTTTGAAGAGGACGCGGGTCAGCGGTGGCTGACCCTTTGTAGGAATTCGGTGCACCACAGGAGTGCACCGTCTATGCACTCGCATGCTCCTTGTGGGGTCCATCATGATGTATATATGAAATCCGCTCCGTCCATCCATTCTGTCACATCATTTAGACCGTGGAGACCGGAGATGAAGCATATCCAAACAGCAGGTGGGCCCAGAATCATGATTCCGAGGGATGATCTATCCATTAGGCCACTTCCACCAGGATACAACGGCCGAAATTCTACATGTACGGTTAATTTATGTTCTTCAGGCCGTGTATGAAATTTCGGGACAAACGGATGGTGAGAAACCTATGATCTTGCATTCTGGCTGACTTTCGGGCCACTTAAGCTTCAGTATCTCGATTTTTTCGGATCTCGGCTGTGTAAAATCGTCGATCCCAATCCCCAAGAGTCCGTCCCCTCCTTTTGTGACATCGGAGTGCCGAATCCACGCTTTTAATACCCAATTTCAGTTTAAGCTCCTGATTGCATCCTGCAACAAAACACAATTAAAACCGGGCGTTAAACAGTATCATACCCGTAAATCCAGGTAATAAATGGGGTCTAATATGTAATATTTGACCCTCAACACAACCCCTAACCAGCATTTTGCTAGTCCCGAGCAAAATATGCGAAAATTAAGTTGAGAATTACGAGATAATTCTTGTGAAGCCGAGTGATATTTTGAAAAACAATCCAGATATGAGAAATCTTAAGATTCATGAATGCTGATTATCAGTTTCTCCTGGCCTCTCATGCACGGTGAATTTCATAATCAAGTTCAAATATTAATCCATAAACTAGAATAATAAACATTGAGTTCCATGGGTGTATAGTGAAATCTCGGCTTACCATCATTAAGAGATTCAATTCTTTATTTCAGGATTTCGTTGGTAATCAACAAGAGAATTCATGATAACCAAAACTTGCCTCACAGATCATTTTTTTTCATTTTTCTAGTTTTTTTTTTTTTTTTTTTAAAGGAGACGTCCAGAAGGGGAGTCCAATCCACACCTATAGGGAGCAAACCTATGGTGAAGATTATTTGACTTACTCTTTCAATTCTTCTTTATAAATTGATACTGAAATTTTTGTTTTTCAGGCTGGTTCTTTTCATGCTCAGTGATTACCAAATTAACCCTTCAGTTTCAAACTGAAATCTTAATGTGTAAGCGAGATGTGACATGGGAAATCATGACTCAATCAATGTTTACAACTTCTAATAACGGATTAATAATTCAAACTTAACTGTGAAATCTAACGAGTAACTGAATCCAAGAATAGTAAATCACAAACATTCCATATTCCGTAATTCTAAATCAAAGATGGTCGTCAAATCACTTCAAATTCACCAGAAAGTACAAAAAAAAAAAAAAATTTAAAAATTTTCACAATTTTTTTTGCTCAAGACCAAGAAAACACTGATTAGGAAACCTAATCTCCCACCCCCAACCTAAAATCTACATTGTCCTCAATGTAAAAGATATGAGCATGGAATGCACATAGGACAACGAAAAGTAAATATGAAGTGATGGGAAGATAGTACCTGGATGATGAATCGAGAGAGATTTTTCAAGAGATTGCAGCATGGAATCCAGTCAGCACGAGAGAGAAAGCAGAACAAAAATAACAAAAAAAATAAAATCCTACCTATACCACTTTCGCAGGTGCTCTCGATTGCATTTAGCGTATGCAATAAGCCTTTAAACCCCTAGGTTACCCCTAGTGGACGAGTTGTAGTCTCGTGAGGGTTTGCAATAATGTTACCCACAAACATTGAACTAACTAATGATAAAAATGAAATGAATTGAAGAGCTGGGTTGCCTCCCAGGAGCGCTAAGTTTACCGTCTTCAGCCAGACAAATAAAGCAACTACTCTAGTCCTAAGAAAACAGGAAACCTACCTATACCTCCATCAGACTAGGAGATCAATCCTGGTAAACAGGATCAGTCAGAGGCATGGACATGTCCTCTAAATCAAATTTCTCGACAAATGGTTTTAATCGATGGCCATTGACTTTAAACTCCTTGCCATTGTCGGGATCTCTTACCTCAACGGCCCCATGAGGAAAAACAGTAACAACAATGTAAGGGCCGGTCCAACGAGATCGAAGCTTACCCGGGAAGAGATGTAATCGAGAATTGTACAAAAGGACCTTCTGACCAGGCGTGAATGATTTTCGCAAAATGTGTTGGTCATGAAATGCTTTCATCTTGTCCTTGTAAATTCTCGAATTATCGTACGCATCATTCCGGATTTCTTCAAGTTCATTCAATTGAAGTTTGCGTAGCGAGCCAGCGTTGTCCAGATTGAAATTAAGATTTTTGATCGCCCAGTACGCTTTATGTTCCAGCTCCACAGGCAAGTGACAAGCCTTCCCATAGACAAGTCTAAAGGGAGACATTCCAATAGGAGTTTTAAATGTAGTACGGTATGCCCATAAGGCATCGGTCAATCGGATTGACCAATCCTTACGATCTGGGTTAACCGTTTTCTCCAAAATGTGTTTGATCTCCCTATTGAAAATCTCAGCTTGTCCACTTGTCTGTAGATGGTATGGGGTGCTCACCTTATGAGAGATACCGTATTTCTTCATTGAGCTCTCAAATGGTTTATTACAAAAGTGTGAGCCCCCATCACTAATGATGGCTCGAGGCGTTCCGAATCGAGAAAGGATGTTCTCTTTTAGGAATTTAATGACCGTGCGATGGTCATTCTTTCGACACGGAATCGCTTCGACCCATTTAGTGACATAATCCACGGCGAGCAAAATATACAAATTCCCAAACGATTGGGGGAATGGTCCCATGAAATCGATGCCCCAGCAATCAAATGTTTCGATGATAAGAATGGGATTCAAAGGCATCATATTTCGACGGGACAATGCTCCCAATTTCTGACAACGCTCACAAGCTTTGCAAAACTCATGAGTGTCCCTAAACATAGTGGGCCAGTAAAAGCCACACTGCAGAATCTTAGCCATGGTCTTTTTAGCAGAAAAGTGACCACCACAGCCTTGAGTGACAGAAGGAGATGACGCTCCGATGCTCATCGTCCGTACACATCTCCTTAGAATTTGGTCCGGGCAATATTTAAATAAATAAGGATCATCCGGAAAAGTTGCGCACCTCGGTGAAAATTTCTTCTTATCTTGCGCATCCTGTGTCGGTATGGCACCTGTAGCAAGATAATTAGCAATATCGTGAACCAAGGTGAGTGGGAGACTCGAACAATTGTTCATCGGGGAACATGTCATTGATATGGGTCGCCTCAAGGGACTCGGAGGTATTAAGGCGAGAAGGTGATCGGCCACTACGTTCTCTACTCCCTTTTTATCTTTAATTTCCAAATCAAATTCTTGGAGTAGAAGGATCCATCGTATCAAACGGGGCTTAGAATCATTCTTCGAAAGAAGATACTTAAGTGCCGCATGATCTGTGTAGATAATGATCTTGGATCCGATCAAGTAGGACCTAAATTTGTCCAAGGCGAACACTACAGCTAAGAGTTCCTTTTCCGTAGTCGAGTAGTTCACCTGGGCAGAATTTAAAGTTCTACTTGCGTAATGAATGACGTAGGGCCGCTTATCTTTTCTCGGGCTAAGACCGCTCCAAGAGCATAATCAGCGTCGCACATAAGTTCAAAAGGAAGGCTCGAGCGGGTGGTCGCATGATAGGTGCAGTGGTTAACGTGCCCTTAAGCTTGGTGAAAGCTTCCTGGCATTGCTCAGTCAACTCGTACGGAGCATCCTTTTGAAGAAGATTACATAAAGGACGAGAGAAGAGACTAAAGTCCTTTATGAATCGCCTGTAAAATCCTGCATGTCCTAAGAAGGATCGCACGTCTCTGATGTTCTTGGGTGGAGGTAGGTTAGAGATAAGATCGATTTTTGCCTTATCTACCTCGATTCCCTTGGACGAGATGATATGCCCAAGGACAATTTCCTTCTGAACCATGAAATGGCACTTCTCCCAATTAAGTACCAAGTTCTTTTCTTCACATCTTTTCAGCACACATTTAAGACTTTCCAAGCACTTGCTGAAAGATGGACCGTAAACAGAGAAATCGTCCATGAAGACCTCTATTGCCTACCATATCAGAAAAGATACTAAGCATACATCGCTGAAAGGTGGCAGGGGCATTACATAGTCCGAATGGCATCCTTCGGTAAGCAAAGGTGCCGTAGGGACATGTAAATGTGGTCTTTTCCTGGTCTTCAGGGGCTATCTCTATCTGGTTGTAGCCCGAATACCCGTCAAGGAAACTGTAATAGGAATGACCAGCTAACCTTTCCAGGATCTGATCAATGAATGGTAAAGGAAAGTGGTCTTTCCTCGTGACGGTATTCAACTTCCTGTAGTCAATGCACATTCTCCAACCAGTAGTGACTCTAGTTGGCCCGAGTTCATTATTAGCATTGGCTACGATGGTGATTCCGGACTTCTTAGGGACCACTTGAGTTGGACTCACCCACTAACTATCAGATATATAGGATATATAATACCCACGTCCAGTAGTTTAAGAACCTCGGCTTTAACCACTTCCTTCATGTTTGGATTTAGTCTACGTTGTGGTTGCCGAACGGTTTTTGCATTATCCTCAAGATATATGTGGTGAGTACAAATCGAGGGATCGATTCCTTTGAGGTCCGCTATCGTCCATCCCAGGGCTCCTTTATGCTCAATGAGAGTAGATATAAGCATACTCTCCTGTTCTTTCTCCAGGTGGGCAGAGATCACCACCGGGTATGTCTCATCTTGACCCAAATATGCATATTTCAAATCAGAGGGCAAAGATTTTAGGTCAAGCTTCGGCGTCTTGAGGTTAGACGGTAGAGGCACTACATCAGTTTGTGGTAATTCTTCAAATTGTGGCCTCCATCGGTTAACTTCAAGTACCAGTGCAGTATCAAGCAAGGCGCACGTCTCCCTAATCATGTCATCATCAAAATCATGGGAGTGGGCCAGGCACGTCTCTAGATGGTCGGAGGATAAGGTCAGAGGTGTCGTATCTTCCACGAAAGAGTCAATCATGTTAATGTCGTGGAAATCGTCATCATCCTCTGAGTTGCTGCCGTTATTGAAAAAAATGTTTGACTCCTATGTCATATTTCCTAAAGTCATAGTCATGATACCATTCCTGCAATTGATAATTGCATTTGACGTGGCAAGGAATGGGCGACCAAGAATGACAGGAATCTGAGTGCTCATGTTATTGATGGGTTCAGTGTCCAGGATGATAAAATCTACAGGGTAGTAAAATCTATCAACTTGGACCAACACATCCTCGATTATCCCTCTTGGTACACGAACAGAGCGATCAGCAAGTTGTAGTGTGGTTAGGGTGGGTTTTAATTCACCCAAACCTAACTGTTTGTATACCGAGTAGGGAATCAGATTGACGCTCGCTCCTAAGTCAAGAAGTGCATGATCAATTCGATGGTTCCCGATTACACATGATATGGTTGGGCTACTGGGATCCTTGAATTTCTGTGGCACGCCTTGCTTCAGGATGGCACTCACTTTCTCAGTCAAGAAGATTTTCTTTTGAATAATTTTCCGTCTTTTGGTCGTGCATAAGTCTTTCAGGAATTTGGCATATGAAGGTATCTGTTTAACGACATCAAGTAGAGGAATGTTGACTTTCACCTGTTTCAACACCTCTAGGATATCCTGAGAGTTAGAGAGAGGTTTTGGTGAAACCAACCGTTGGGGGAATGGAGCAACTGGCTTCTCTAAAAGTTCCGGTTCTTTTTGTGGGGCATCACTGGATCCATCATTGTTGTCCTCTTCTGTTTCTTGAGGCTTTTCGGGCCTAACCGGAAGAGTTTTATCAATGATCTTCCCACTCCTAAGAGTGGTGATGGATTTAGCATGCCCCATCTGATTTGAAGAGCTGGGATCATTAATCTCATACTGCGGTTTAGGATTGGGGATAGGTTGTGCAGGAAGCATCCCCTTTTCTATAACCGTCATACGAGAATCTATCTTTTGTATAAAATCTGTAATTCCCCGCATTGCCTAAGCCAACTCTTGTATGGGATTTTAAACCGGTTCCTCTTGAGGTTTCACTTGATTTGGATTTTGATTGAAGAAACTTGGAGGAGTCGCCGTTTGTCCATTCCTCCAACTAAAGTTTGGATGATTTTTCCAGCCAGGGTTGTATGTATTGGAGTTAGGTCCAGTAAAAGGTCTTTGATAGTTGTTTACGGCATTGGCTTGTTCATTCAACACTCCTCGAAAGGCGGGTATTGTAGGACAGTTTTCAGTTGTGTGAATGTTGCAATCACAGATGCCGCAAACAATTTCATTGACCTTATCCTTCTTTCCTTCCATAGCCTCAACTTTCCTTATAAGCGTAGTCACTTTATACTTGAGATCATCCTCTTCTTTCAAGAGATATAATCCCCCTTTCTCCTTTAATTGAGTCGGCCTAGACGTGGTGTTCGCCATTGGGTAATAGTCCCATGATTGTGTTTTTCCATGAGACTATCGAGGTAATCCCAGACCTCGTCAACATCTTTGTTGATGAACTCTCCATTACACATTGTCTCGACCATTTGGCGCATGGAAGATGTCAGTCCATCATAGAAAAAATTTGTAATGCGCCACGTTTCAAATCCGTGTTGTGGGCATGAACTGACCAAATCTTTGAACCTTTCCCAACATTGGAAGAATGTTTCATCTTCCTTTTGGGCAAAGTTCATGATCGCTTTCCTGAGGGTAATCGTCTTATGATGTGGGAAGAATTTTTTTATGAATTCCCTCTGCATGTCGTTCCATGTGCCAATGGATCTAGAACGCAGTGAATGTAACCACGTCTTAGCTTTCTCTTTTAAGGAAAAAGGAAAGAGTTTCAACCTAATTGTATCCTCAGATACATTAGGAAAACATAATGTAGCTATTATCTCATCGAACTCTTTCAAATGTAAATATGGACTTTCAGATTCAAGTCCATGGAATTTGGGAAGGAGTTGGATAACTCCTGGCTTGATGTCCATTTGTCCTGTATTTTCAGGAAAAATCATGCATAAGGGCATACTCACTCCCGCCGGTTGTAGATAATCTCGTAAAGTACGAGGCGGGGGTGCCTGTTGCACCTCATTCTCATCTTGGGTATCCTCCACCCTAGGTGGAAGTAGAGGAGGTTGGTCTTCAGCCATAACCTCAGTTAACTCAGGGGATTTCGAGCGGTGTCTAATCCTGCGATGGATAGTCAACCCCTCAACCAATCCTCCTTCAGTCAAGAGACGTCGAGTGTCGTCACGGGCCCACTTGGGCATGAAAACACTCGCAGCCCTCAATTAAAAACTTAACCCTAGGAAAATCTAGCAAGAAAGAGAGAGTTGGAAAGAAATTACCAAATTGGAGTCCTGAGTTAAAACCTGCAAAATAAAATAAAATAAGTTAGATTCTAAAAAGAGAAGAACAATTCTTTAAAAGAAAGATAGAAGTGAACTAGCTTCTAAAAGAAAGAATTCCTAAAAGAAAGTGAAATTTTCTAAAATAAATTAAGAGAGTCCTAAACTAGAAAGTAGATTACTAAAAGAGAATTGAAAAATAGAAAGTAGGGAAGGAGCTTACCGAATTAGAGATTTCTATCTTAAAGGCCTACAAAATAGGAAGGTTAGTTTCTAAACAAAAATAAACTAAAAATAAACTAAAAATAAACTAGGAGACAAAAAAGAGTTAAAGTTAGAAAGTTACTAAAATAAGAATAGAAAGTTAAGAAATAACCTAGTTTCTATTTCCTACAGATGAGAAGATACTAGAGTTAGAAAATTTCTAAGATTTAAACCTTAATTCTAAAAACAGAAAAAGTAGAGAAATTAGGAAGGAATTACCAATTTAAGAACTTATGTCAGGATCCTACAAAACAGGAAAACAGGTTAAGTTCTAAAAACAGAATAAAATAAAAACTTCTATCCTAAAGTAAGTAAAATCCTAATCCTAACCTAATTCTAAAACTAATTAATTTCAAAGAATCGTAACCGTCAGTCCCCGGCAACGGCGCCAAAAACTTGTTCACTCCCCAAGTATAGGGTTGTGATGTAGTAATAAACTCGGTAAGACCGAGGTCGAATCCACAGGGACTGAAACTTGTACGTTTCCTGAAACTAGATAGAAATAGAACTAGCCTAAGATGCAATCTAAATCAAATATAAATTGATGAATAATAGTGAGAGATTAATGTAAAACTTTAAGGAATTCAGAGGAAGGAAACTAGGGATTCAGAGGATCCACTTGTAGAGATCAGGGAGATCTTATGCCTGCATTAAGATTTATGGAAATCAAACTGAACCTATTTGATCTGGTTTTCAAGAGATGAAAGGTATATGAATTAGAATGGATTCCATCATCTAACCATACCCAGGAGACAAAGCAAGTAACAGGATTAAACTAATTACCAACCAATCAAAAATACATGAAAGTTAGGAAGAGTACTATCATCCAACCATGCCCAGGAGACGATGGTGAACAACAGGGCCTCCTGACGTCATAAACATCAAAAGAGAAAAAGAGATATTCAAAGCCATTGCAAACCCATTGTAATTTCAGTCACAACAGACCATTAAAGACTGAGAAAATATTCTTTTAATAAAACTCAAATCAAAATCAATTCAGTCTAAACAGAAGGCACAAGTATAGACTCATCCCATCACGTTACAAGCTTCACCTCTTAGCCCTAGCTAAGAGGTTTAGCCACACATGAATGGGCTAGATCTCATAATAAAATAGAGAAAAAGAAAGAAGAAGAAAACAATTAAAAAAAAAAAACCAAACTCTACTCCCTGTCTCTCTCTCTCTTGGCGTCTCCACCCAGCAACCAGCCTCCCAATTCCAACTGTCCCGAATCTCTCAGCCGCTGCCCTTTTTATAGGGGAAAAAAAAGAAGCCGGTTATGACTGGGAATTGGTGCGAATCTTTCTCTTCTGCAACACAACTGCATTTGTGTGGGTAATCGCAAACCACTTACGTTTGAACCAAGTATGAGACACTAGCCATCAGAAACTCTCAAAACGGACTTCTTGGACAGGGTTGTGGCCTCCCTGTGGACATTTTGGACGGTACAGATCGTGATTTCGACCACGATCAAGATCACACAGCGGCCGACAATGGCCGATTTTTTCGAACGCAGAATCAACGCTATTTCTGCGCTGGACTGATGATGGGGCCCACGATCGGGTTTCTCCAGATAATCCACTCCGTTCATTATATTACCCTCGCAATTTCGGTCGAAAATGACTAATTTTGAATCTATTTCGGTGCGTCCCACGTAGTTTTCATTCAGCCGTCCATTCTCCGTTTGGATCCTTCAAGGACACCAAATATCTGAGGAAATTCATATGTAGAACAGGGCACGGTCGGTTTGACTTCTTGAAACGAATGGTCGGTCCGGATTGATGCTTGATTGAAGGTGGTGGCCCACAAAGCATCACAGTGGATGCTCTATTGTGAACAGCATCTTCGCTGTCAAGCGCTGTGATGGTCGGTGGACCTCACAGAGTCATTTTTGATGGAATCCACTCTGTCCGTTGGTCCCAGGACGAAAAATCGTACAGAAAAGAGTATTTTTGGAGTTACTTAGGTGTGGTCCACTGATCTTTTCTCACTGCCGTCCATCTTCCGTTTGGACAATTGGATTGCAATCCTCACTGTCTTCTGAGTTTCTGACACCTAGGCGAGGGTAATTACCCCCCTTTTATCACCTTGGACGGTCCAGATTTTCAGCATATATGATGGATGGGTCCCACAGTCAAAAACTGGAGTCGGCCGTGTAAACGCTGTTGCGTTTTTGAAGAGGACGCGGGTCAGCAGTGGCTGACCCTTTGTAGGAATTCGGTGCACCACAGGAGTGCACCGTCTATGCACTCGCATGCTCTTTGTGGGGTCCATCATGATGTATATATGAAATCCGCTCCGTCCATCCATTCTGTCACATCATTTAGACCGTGGAGACCAGAGATGAAGCATATCCAAACAGCAGGTGGGCCCAGAATCATGATTCCGAGGGATGATCTATCCATTAGGCCACTTCCACCAGGATACAATGGCCAAAATTCTACATGTACGGTTAATTTATGTTCTTCAGGCCGTGTATGAAATTTCGGGACAAACGGATGGTGAGAAACCTATGATCTTGCATTCTGGCTGACTTTCGGGCCACTTGAGCTTTAGTTTCTCGATTTTTTCGGATCTCGGCTGTGTAAAATCGTCGGTCCCAATCCCCAGGAGTCCGTCCCCTGCTTTTGTGACATCAGAGTGCCGAATCCACGCTTTTAATACCCAATTTCAGTTTAAGCTCCTGATTGCATCCTGCAACAAAACACAATTAAAACCGGGCGTTAAACAGTATTATACCCGTAAATCCAGGTAATAAATGGGGTCTAATATGTAATATTTGACCCTCAACAGCTAACTTAATAGAAGCATTAACTGTTACGATATTTATAGTCTATTTAATTCAACAAATTCAATTTTAACATTGTTGGAATATTTAGTTGAATCAAATAGACTATTTAAAATCAAAAACTGAAAAGAAAATAAAAAAAATTAGACAAAAGACTTATGGAGTTGAGTTAAAGCATGACGTGAGTCACTCGGCTTGAAATCTAATTTGCTCCCCTTGGACAGCGTCCCAAGTGTAATAGATTTCCAGAGCAATTGACCTTTATGATACGATGACTATTACCCAGTCCAAGTGGTGCACTCACTGTATGTGGGCTCGAACCACTTGCAGTTTAACCCGAAAGATCTTAGTTAATTCAACAACTAGCTTAGCAACCAAAACTTGTAAAATAGAAAAGGAATAGAGTGAGCATAAAGATGTTTCATTTTTTAAAGATGAAATGGAAGTCCTTATATAGACTTTGAAATGGTGCATTAAGCACCCTTTCGAAAGGGTTTAGTCTAACAGTCACATCTCTCTGTTTTAAAATGAAAATGTGCAAGTGCGAGTAGACTCTCGTACAAATAAAGTCCCACAAGTACACACACACATACACATCAACACCTATGCCCATGCACATAAACTCATACTCGGAGCGCGCGCATGTGTGGTTAGTGGTATAGATTAGAGCTATTGGCATAGCCCTACCCCTCAAGGACCAAATTCTCATGCCTCCTAAATGGGGCTTAAGCCCCAAGGCAAAAAGCCTATCTTATATACAAGAAAACTTTTTTGGGTAAATCTGATGTGTAAGTAAACCCATAACTCAAAAGCAACATACGTGGCCCAAAAATAAACTTCTGAGAAGAGAAATGTAGCAACTATGGCATGTTCATGACAGTCGTCCATAGATGACCAGTCCTCCAACTTGGATGTAGGTCCCTTTCACAATTCCACACGATAATCTCAACCCAAATCATATAAATCTTGTGAACCTATAGATAGTACATCATTGAAGTGGATGAGTGACCGAAAAGTGGATTATTAGATGAGGTAAGATAGGTTTCATTTTTAGGTGATGTCGTGTGCATACATGTATTGTGCATACAGTGTAAGTAGAAATTTGTAAGCCATTGATCAAGGGGTAGGATCTTCGAAGATTGAAGCTTTTTAAGGAAGCCCCCACCGTTGATGCTTCTCGTTGATCATAAAACCATAGCCCACATGAAAAAGATTATGAGCATGGTAATGAGAATATTATTCCGACCCTTTAGTGCAAGGGCTCGGGCCAGGCCTCTTTAGCCTATTTGAGCTTAGTCAGAGCCAGGGCTTAAAGTTTTAGGGTCAGGCCAGGCCAAGCTTGGCTTAGTAGTCAGGCCCCTTGCCACCCCTATATGTGATGTACATTAGTCTACTAGGTACTTAGACTTAGATACCCAATCAGACCCAATCTTTAATTAGATACATATCATCAGACTTTGATCTGACTCAATTAATAATTTGCTCAAAAGATGGACCTGGATCTAAGTCGAGTCGACCACGCTACACAAGCGTAGGGTTGCAACTAGGCCAAGCCAGCCCAATTTGAGCTCGATTATCAGCAAACCTTGAAGCTAGCCTAGTTGCAACTTGACATGCACATGATCCTTAGAAAAAGGTAGTATGTAGGGTAATAAATGGGCTAGGCTAGCCCACTTCTTACGGGCTGGGACTAAAATATTAAGCAACCTAAATTTAAGGCTATTTATTAATTGGAATGGGCTCAAATTGTTTCTAAAAATCCCGTGGGCCTAGCCTATTTAGGTTTCAAGGGCACTTTTATCGTATGCAATGCATGGTGGGGAAAACTTCACCAAACTTAGCGAACAACATATATCTTGCACAAAAGTGGGCCAGGGGCCCTTGTCAAGCTCAAGCCTATGTTTTACCTTGCAAACCGGCTTGGACAAGTCTTACCCCGTTTGGCATGCCTATAAATAGCCCTGTCTATGTACAGTTGATTATCAACCGTAGCTTTTAAATTATTAAAGAGATTAAAATATTTTTATCTTCTCATTTTTACATGAAATACCTTGAAGAGACAAATGTTATTTTAAGGCTTAAGAAAATGGAATAACTCCAACTCAATCACATCATATAAAGAAAAATTTTAAAAAATATAACTAGTATGGTTCTACTCTATTTAACCTTAGTACAAAACTATAACGTAATATTGGTGAAGAAATATCTTGGATTGAACATGCCATCATCATTGGTAGTCTGGCATATGCTATGAATTGCAATAGACCAGACATTACCTTTGTTATAAGCAGGCTAAGTAAATATTCTAGCAATCCAAGTTACATGCATTGGAATACAATATATAGGATTCTTAGATATCTTTAAAGGACTTGTGACATCACTCCTTATTATCAAAGATTCCCAGTTATGATTAGAATTCAATGCCTATGAATGTTGTAGCGCAGGTGCATAGTACCCAGCAACTTTTTCTTTATTTGGTTGTGCTATTTAGATGGAGTGTGATATTAACTCGGGCATAAAAATGTATTAAATTTTTGGAGTCATCACTAACGAAATGAATCTTAAAATTTACAACCACTAAAAGTCGTAGAATCAATTACAGGGTGAGATTCCCTAAATCAAGTGACTCTTATAGTTAATTTATGATCGTAGATTTTGATTAAGGGTCTCGGTAATAGAAAATGAAGGGTTTAGGCACCCTCTTCTGCCCTACAACATGTGGTCTCTACCTAACCAGATTTTATGATTTTTTAAGTGAATTTAACAAAATTTAGATATTATATATCTAGCCATGCTTTACATAACCTTAAGGGACTAAGCAAGCAAAATTAAAGGATTATATAACCTTAGTTCACATATATAGTAAAGTGACTTCGAATAAGCAAAAATAAAATAAAATGCAGTAATTAAAAGAAATTGCAAGCCTAGCCTTACTTCACAGAGTTTGGGACTCTAAGTAAACAAATCAAGTAGAGAAAAATGAGTGCAAAGTAAAATAAAAATAAAAATGCAAGCTGATATTGCAGAGATATTGGGAATATTTGAAGTGGAATGTGATTTGAGCTTGATTGAGATGTGAGAAAGAAAATGGGAGGTCTGACATAATTTTTTTGTGCAAAAGGAATTATCAAATTCCAATCCTACTCTTAACTTTATTGTCTTCTTTAATGGATTATTTTTCTTAGGGCTAGCCTCCTGAGTCAAACAGGACCTTGACGTCGGTCAGGAATCTTCGAAGTTTTCAAAGGACATGACCCTTCCCCCGACGTTTCTCTTGACCTCTCTCTAACTCTCCTTAACTCTGGGCTCCTAGAATGGCAGTTGGTGCATTGAATTTATAAATTCCACCCATTGGCTCACCATGAGTTGACATTGTTGTCATCACACATCCTTGACATGAGATTTTGGCATTTATAGGTTTAGGCGGTATCTTCGTTAGGTATAAAGCATGTCGGGTATATCGCTGTCTCGCGGTGAGCTGAGGGTCTATTTTGTCCATCTCCGCATGTATTATGCCATGCACAGGGGTATTCGAAGCTGATTAGACCTGTTAGAAGGTGTCGGTGTTGCTTTCAACCTATCCATTTGGTTTTTCGACGCTTATCAAATGGCTAAGATAATTTTATTTGAGAGGTACATAGGGTTTTCTGTGAGCATGGACTATAAGCTGAGATTTGCTTTGTTAGGGCCCGAATCCACCGATCAGGTTCGTTGGTTATTCTCATATTGTGCCGTGTGTCGAGAGTCCTACTCATTTGATCAATTTAGATTTTCAATGGTTCTTGAGTTGCCAATGAATGATTTTATTGAAGTCTAGTTAAAGTTTGAAAAACAATTTATTCTCATTTTGGGTGGATTGTCTACAGGGCTAGAGAATTCTAAATCTACTAGTGGTTTATTTTCACTATGGCAAGCGGAGTTGTTTCATGGAAAAAAAATGACTCGTATAGCTCAATCCACTATGGAATCTAAATTGATTGTCTTGGCAGCAATGGATGATGAGGCAAAATAGATTAAAACATGAATAATTGATATACATTTTTTTAACTGGTACGACCTATATCCATGCATTGTGATAACTTGGCTACTATAGGGAGTGCCAATAAAAAATATTATAAAAAAAAAATTAGACAAATCCTTCCGAAACATGGCTATGTGAGATAACTACTAAATAATTAATGTTGTGATAAATTTAGACTTTTTAAGATTTAATGATAATACTATGGATCCCTTAACAAAAGCTCTAGCTAGAGAAAATGTCTTTATAGAAATGAATCACTGAAAAATAGATAACCCAACTTTAAGGACTCGAGATACTAAGATCAATGTAAAAAATAATTTTCCATGTTGTTATTAAGTTGAACTACATTACATATTTAGGAAAAAAAATATTTTTCAGTCCCTTCCTATGATAATTAGTAATGCGAATCTCCGTAATATGTAGAGATGGATATATCCCTTAATAAGTTATACCATTGACTTACGGTGGGGTGAAAATTTGTTACAAAGAGACCTATGAAGAATTCCCCTATATGAGTTTGGATGTAGGCTACTTCCTAGGAAAATAGGTATAAGTCTCCAAAGCACTCATGAAATCAGGATATTACACATGGTCGTAACAAGTAACTTTAAACCTCTAGTAAAATCTAAACTACTGAATGTATTTTGTGTGTAGTCTTCTTTTTATGTTTATTTTAAAAATAAATAAATAAATAAATTTAAAGTTAGTTCAAGATCCAGTTAACTAATTTCTTTTAGTTTAAATATGATTCACTAAGTGAGGTTTACGTCATCTTCATTTATGTACATTAACTTTTCATATTGCCATTTTTATTTTTTTATTTTTTATTTTTGAAATAAATGAGAGATTGTTAGTATATTCCTAAAAGAAAAACAAACGAGAGAAAAAAAAATAAAAAATAAAAAATTTGAATTCAATTGATTTATAATTTTGAGTTACATTTTTTTTAATTTGTTTACATTTATAACAGTTGAAAGTTATATTTTTTATTTTTTTTTTAATTCATTTGCATTCATAATGGTGGAGAGATACAGTTCTTGGATTCATTTGCATTCGTAACAATCTGACATTAGGAAGCCATTTGTATTCATAAAGATAAGACGTTCTTTTTATAAATCCATGTCTGCCCTTCTTTTTCAATATAAAAACAAAACAAAAATATAAATATAAATAGAAAACAAAAAAACCACCTCTTTCCGTCTATCTCCTTAGACAATAAGACAATCTAAGCTTTATCCCAGACCACCTTTCACTTGTCAATTCGACTTTTTTATCTTCATCCTTCGACTGATTTCTTTTCAAAGACAACCCATCTAACATGAAGATGGTGTACAATACACCACGGACTTTGGGGCGTGTGCGCATGTTAAGATGACGAGTCATGCTTCTCGAGCGCCGACGTGGATTAGCGACTCGCAGGTTATGTAGCGATAATCGCTACTGAAGTGACGTCCCCAAGTTATGTGTGCCCCTCTATGATGTATGCGTTGTATCCACACCGTACATATATTTGGAGAGATCATTCAGTGCATGATCGAAAGAAAAAGGCAGATCTGAGGACCCACCACAGAAAACAATAGGGAGAGTGACGCCCACAGTTGAAACCTTCGAAGCTCCACTACGATGTTTATTTGAAAGAAGGGGAAACACAAATATAAGCTTGATCGAAAACTTTTGCGACCGTTAGAACTTTTTAACGGTGGACGTTACTCTCCCACTGTTTTCTGTGGTGGGTCCACTCGAGCTTTGGATCTGACTCTTTCTTTGGATCATGCTCTAATATGATATTTTCAAATGGATGGACGCTGTGGATACAGAACAAACATCATGATGGGCCCACGGAACTTCGTGACGTCACTTTAGTTGCGAGCCCGGCTGCTGAACCGGGCGCCGATTGGATACTGACAAGGTCACTAGCCAAATGGCTACTGAAGTGACGTCACCAAGCTCTGTGGACCCCACCATGATGCATGTGTTATATCCATGCCGTCCAAGCACTTTTAGAGATAGTTTTATGGCATTAAAAAGAGAATGGGATAGATCTAAAGTTCAAGCTGACCCCACCATAGAAAATAGTGGGAACAGTGACATCCACCGTTCAAAACTTCTTAGGGGCCACAGTAGTTTCCAATCAAGCTGATATTTTTGTTTTCACTTCATCTATCTCTATTTTAACTTATGAATAGGTTGGATCTCAAAAATACATCAAGGTGGGCCCTATAAATGTTTCAACGGTGGGTGTCACTGCTCCCACGGTTTTCTGTGGTGGGTCCACTTGAAATTTAGATCTATTTAATTCTCTTTGTAATGTCGTAAAACGATCTCTAAAAATGGTTGGACGGTATGGATACAACACATGCATCATGGTGGGGTCCATAGAGCTTGGTGACGTCACTTCAATAGCAATTTGGCTACTGACCTTGTCAGTATCCAATCCGCGCCCTGTTGAACCTGTGAGTAGCCCCGTGTCGTACTAAGACGAGCGCTGACGCTCCTCCGTATCTGAGTTGTACGAACGGTCAAAAAGAGATCCAAGATTCATGGGCCTCATAATGATGTATTTATGATATCTACACCTTTCATCATTTGGAGATATTATTTTAGATTTTCATCTAAAAAATGAGTAATTAACAAAGCTCAAGTGGACCACACCACAAATAGCTGCAGGACAATGATTCTCACTGTTAAAACATTCGTAGGGCCCACTGTAAAGAGAAAAAACAAATTGACGCCCAAAAGGTTTCAGTGGCAGGCGTTCAATCCTTCACTACTTTTTACGGTGTGGTCCAATTAAATTTTGGATCTATCTTAATATTCAGCTCAAGCCTTACACAGGCACAACAAGTGAATGGACGGTTGGATATAACTCATACCTCCTGATGGGACGATCCACAGAACTTGGTGACGTCAACACAAGGTTGCTTATTTGTGGTACACCAGCGGCCAATCTGCTTCCTCGGAATGTAAGAACGGTTGAAAGTAGAACAAAGTTAAATGGGCCTCTTAATGATGTATTTATTATATCCACACATCATTCATCCATTTGAAGAGCTCATTTTAGGGTATAAGCTCGAAAATGAATCATACCAAAGTTCAAGTGACCACACCACAAATCGCAAATAACAATTGGGACAATGATTCTCATTTCTCACAGTTAAAACATTTGTAAGGCCATTATAATGTTTATTTTCCATATCTTTTCATAAGGTTACACACTTTGGGATGAAGAGAAAAACAAATGTCAGGTTGATCCAAAATTTTTGTGACCCCGGGAAGGTTTCAATAGCAGACCCCATTGCTTTCTGCAGTGTGGTCCACTTATTCTTTGGATCTATCTTAATTATTTTTGGGATCAAGCCATACAAAGAGTTCACCAAATGGATGGACGGTTTGGATAAACGCATACCTCATGGTGGGCCCCACAGAACTTGGTGATGTCAACTCACCACCAAGGTCGGTGGTGTGTGGTACACCAGCCAATCCGCTTCCCTTTTTTGATAGATCATGTTCTCAGTGGGAGCCCCGTGATCAATGGCCCTTATCCCATACACGCGTGCCACTTTAGCGTGTGCATCACAGTGCTGCCTCATCAATGCCCAACCAGTTGGAGTGATTTTGTTACATACAGTGGTCATGACCATGTGGAAACTTTCACTGATGGGACGATCATAACTTCTTGCTCAACCGATTTTACCCATTGAATAAGGAGCGGCGTCCATCTCAAGCCCACCAACTGAATGGTGCAGGAAAATTTCAGCAGCCTAGCTTTTAGGCAATGGCCGATCAATGATTGGGTGCTTCACTTGGTGGGTCTCGATTTATAAGTACGTACCTGATGTAGAGTGGGTCGCAGATAATTTCATGGCCAAGATGGACTAGAAAAGGCCCAATAGGAGACGGAAATGATCCGGACCGTCAGAACTTAAAACATGCATATCTCACAAACCGAAATGAGTTATCGGACGTACCCTATATGATTTTGTGTTGGGATGAGCTACTTTAGCCACCTAACCTACGCTGGGTTGCCAATGCCAAATTTGTGAGATTTCATCACATCGGCTATCGAATTTTCATTTTATTTTTGTTTTTACCATTGATGGTAACTTTTAGTATCATAGCATAGTTGAACCAAATAGGACACTATTTTTGGCCGAAAACCATCCATGAGGTATAGTGGAAATCACAAGCCTATATAAATAAGTTTACTATTTATAGTAAGTCACGATTTCTAAGAGTTTTAGTTATAGTATGATTCCAAAACATATTCTTAGGGTTTATATTATTATTTAAGAGGTTTTAAGATCGTTTTTCATCGTCAATTAATTTATTAAGAATTCACGGTGCTCGACCTCAACACATCCTCCCCTGCGTCAATAAATTGACGGTGCTCGACCTCAACACATCCTCCCCTGCGTCTATACCAATCTCACTGCTCGACAACTGACATCAGGATAAGGAAAAGGACATTGAACTAGTGGATATCAAATCAGTAGATCCACATGGACCTATCAGTGGACAGTTTAGTCAGTAGGCTCATCCATGTATGCGCCACAGCCCAAAAACCGAACGGTCGGGCCATCTTCCAACCTTTTAGAGAGGCCTTCGGATGGCTGAAAATGTACACTTGAAAGAAATAGATCCACGAGCTCACATCAGCAAGAGAGTCCAACTGTTCAGTGGCCGCAGCAGGAAAAAAGCACCAATCAGGTGATCCAAACCATCTCAGGGGTGGCTTGTACAAACACATGCACCTAAAAAAAGAAAGCAATCTAAGCAGTGTAATTTTTGGGTGGCCGATGTGCTACATTTCACTAACATTTCAATCCATGCATAACATATCTCATGAAATCAGTTCAAAAACCTCTACACCCATAAAAGTCATGTACTAGATTATTTACATTTCAATCCATATAATAAGCTTTTACCTCTAAAACTAAGCTCATTCCCTTCAATGCAGCTTTCCTCCATATCAAGAACCAAATACTTCCTCATAGCATATCGGGCATGCCTGTTTCAGCAACGAAATTTTCATATACAATTTTAGGTTCGTTTCTAGTAATAGATGAGAAACTTCTCTTAACAAAATGGCATTGCAATCCAACATTGGCTAAAATGCAAAGCACTAATTTCGCAGATGTCTTTAAGAGTTTGAATTTTTCTCTAATCGAAATCCAATTTGCATTGCAATCCTGTTGATACATGATAATGTTATTAATTAGGAATCCACAAGCTTGTTTGGTGGAGATTGGTGTTGAGCATTCTTGGTTTGTGCATGCTGTAAGCTACCACAAGCTGCACAAGTGCATCTTGGGCATGGGTAAATGACTTGGTGATTTGGGGTGTCGAACTGAATCGGTTCCGAACTGAGTGTGGACTCAGATGAATCGCATGGAAGCATCCAAGTCTAGTGTAGTATGTGTGTGATGGAAAGAAAAGATATGATCACCATTTTCTTCTCAAGAATGTCCCTTGAATCTACAAGGAGAGAAGAATCTAGAGAGAGAAGTTGATATTGTTAACAAAAGGCACTGCTTATGACGTGTCTAATTTGCTTACTTAAGAGAAACCCTCAGCCCCAAAAAAACAGCCCCTTTGCAAGAAATTTGTTGGGGTTGTTGGCTTTCCAATAATATATTATATGTATGAAATGGATAACCATTGGCAAAGTTATAGCAACCAAAAGCTATAGCATGTGCTAGACCCTTGATTGAAGTTATTGGCTTAATTTCTTTTGATCGTAGCCATCCAAGAGATTGTCCTTGACTTTGTACTACATTAGTCTTAAGACCATGATTCTAGGATAGCATGTTGAGAATGTTGGGACTCGCAAAAGCACATAAAGTGGAATCAAGTAAAGTAATTGCAATCGCACAAACAAATCCAACAGAGAACAATTCGAGATTTATGTGGAAAAACCTTTGCAGGAAAAAACTACAGCACAAAACAAGAATGCATTATGAATAACAAAGATACAAGAGATGAAATCTTACTGATCAATGCCCCAAGAGAAAGCCCCAAACTTTTCTTCTCTCCAAAACCCTCTCAAATGTTCTAACACACTTACATTAACCCTAATTCCGTTTACACCCTCATATTTAAGCAGAAAATGGAAATAGAAACAATTCGTACAAAAACGCGCAAACTATGCAACACGTCGAGCTCTCGAGTCTACCGGTTGAAAGCCTTCCACTGGTTGGGTCAACCTATTGACCAAGAATTTTGACCTGTAAAAAACGCCAAAAATTGTTTAGAGATTTTTGTTAAAAAAATTGATTTAATTCGATATCCTTCGATCGGTCGACGAGTCGAAGGCCCATGTTTCAGCACATATTTAAGGCGTCTAATTTTCAATAATCTCCATCATAAATCTAATCTTCATGATGTAACATGCCACCCTCCAACCTCCATCTCAAGTTTGTCTCCATCATACCTCTACAATCATCGTTTCTCATGCATACTCCATATTCGCTCAATCTTCGTCAGACCCAGAGAAGTCATATAGAACTTAAACTTCTTTGCAGGAACCACATTCATAAGCATGTCAACCGGATTCACGCTTATGTGTATCTTCTCGATGGTCACTCTGCCTTCCTCTAGCACCTGTCGGATAAAATGATGATGCATATCAATATGTTTACTTCTAGAATGGTAAACTGAGTTCTTTGTCAAATTGATCATGCTTTCACTGTCATAATTAACCAGCACGACCTCCTGCTGAAGCCCCAACTGATTTATCATTCCTCTTAATAAAACTGCTTCTTTGAATGCTTCCGTCACTGCCATATACTCAGCTTCGGTTGTGGAAAGAATCACTACAGACTGAAGCTTCAACATCTAACTGATTGCTCCACCCGCTAATACAAAAAAGTAATCAAAAGTCGTCATTCTATTATCCACACTGCAAGTGTAATATGAATTCACATAGCCTACTAACTTATTCCTTGATTTTTCAAATGTCAAGATGTAGTCTTGCGTACCTCGAATATATCAAAGTAGTCATTTCACTGCCTTATAGTGTTGCGTACCGGGGTTAGACATGTATCTGTTAACAATACCCACAGCATGTGAAATATCTGATCTCGTACAGACCATGGCTACATCAAGCTACCAACCGCATTCGAATAAGGCACACGAGACACAACCTACTTTTCTTCCTTTATTTTAGGACACTGCTTAGAAGCAAGCCTAAAATGAGGCGCATAGGGAATGATAATCAACTTTGTCTTGTCCATCTCATGCTTAACCAATATCTTCTCAAGGTATTCTACCTAAGATAACCATAGCCTTCTCCTCTTCCTATCTTTATGCATGTCAATGCTAAAAACTCCCTTTGCAGCCCCCACATCTTCCATCTCAAATATCCCTGATAGATGAGCATTCAATATGTTAATCTCAGACATGTTATGACTGGCGATAAGCATGTTATCAACATATAATATCAAGATAATGAACTTTCCATCACCCAGAGTCTTATAATAGACACAATGATCATACTCCTACTAAACATTTGACTCATCATGATAAAATCAAATTTCTTGTACCACTACCTAGGCGACTATTTCAGGCCATACAATAACTTCTTCAACCTACAAACATTGTTCCATGTCCCTTGTATTTCGAATACTTATGGTTGCTTTATGTAAATATGCTCTTTTAATTCTCTATGCAAGAAAATAGTTTTTACATCCATCTATTCCAGCTTGAAATTGTATTGGGTAACCAGTGTGGATACTTACTTTACCACAGACGCAAATATCTCAGTGAAATCGATACCTTTTCTCTGAACATATCCTTTCACTACCAACCTTGCCTTATACCTATCATATTTCTTATTAAAGATTCACTTGCGCCCGATCATTTTATGGCTGACGAGAAGTTACACCAACTCTCACGCCTCATTCTTGTACAGTGAGTTTATCTCATCATGCATTACTGCTTTTTACTTTCCGGCATCTAAATCGTCAAGAGCCTCCTAAAAAGTAAATGGATCTCCCTCATCCGTAATGAGGGCAAATTTAACATTCAAGTCATCAATGTGTCTTACCGATAACCTATAATCCCTTGGCGGATTCCTTCTCACAAATGGCTGCTCCACCTGCTCATATACATCTATCTGTATCTCAGTATTAGCATATGTCTCATCTTTGTCTATCTAAACGTCCACAATCGACCTTTTCGCTTTTTGTGCTCAACCTTATGAAACAAAGATTCTTCGTTGAATTTGACGTTATGACTAGAATGATTTTCAATATAACCCGGTTGTATAGCCTATATACCACTTCACATTATTTCCATAGCTAACAAAAACGTACTTTTTAGCCATTTGGTCCAGCTTATCTTTATCAACTGACGGTACACGGGAGTAAGCATTGCAACCAAATACTCACAGCCCCAAATAATTTACTTGTTGACCATTCCACACTTCCTCTGAAATTTTACAATCAATAGGAGTAAAATGAGACTGATTCACTAAGTAACAAGCCGTGTTAATGGCCTCAGTCTACATTTTCTTTCCCAACTCAACATTACTCATCATGCGCTGGGCCCTCTCCAAGAGAGTCTGATTCATCCGCTTAGTTATACTATTCTACTCTGGTGTGTGATGCATTGTATTGTGCCTCACGATCCTTTCATCCTTACAAAACCAATTGAAGTCTCCATAAGTGAATTCCCCACCGTTATATGTCCTAAACACTTTCAACTTTCGCCCTGACTGTTTTTCCACCATCGCCTTCCAATCTTTGAAATTAGTAAAAACCTCGGATTTATTTTTCATAAAATAGACTCAAACCTTTCTAGAATAGTCGTAATGAACATAAAAAATCATAATGACCCTCCACCAGAAACTACGGGCAATGGCCCCCATACATCAGAATGCACATAATCCAGAATCTCATTACAAACATGTTTTTCATACTTAAAAGACAACCTTGACTATTTACCATATATATAATGCTCGCATATGCTAAAATCAACGCTTTTAAAAATTAGAATTAAACAACGGTCAGAAAGTACATTCATGCCTCATGTTGAGTGTCAAATATTGCATATTTTTTCCTATTTATATCTTGGTTTTATGAACATGATAATGCTTAAAGGGTATATTTTATATATGTTTGTATTGCGAGGTGAATCTGAGAGCTTGGGTTGAAAAAAATGTTAAAAGCATGGATTTGATGCTCAAGAATCACAATGATGGATCTTAGGAAACCAATATTGAAGATTTCAAGACCCCAAGATCCAAGGAAACCGAGTGGAGAAGAAAGAAAGTCGAAAGTGCAAAGGGTAAAAAATCAAAGAAACTAAACTTTATTGTGGATGACATCGAATACTGTTCGATGACATCGAAGGCAGTTTGATGACATTGATATTTTTAGAGAATTCTGGAGCAACTCGCTGGAACAATCTGAATACTTTTTCGATCGCTTGAATACCATTTGATTACATCGAAGGTCTGTTCGATGACATTGAAGATGTGTTCAATGACACGAAGAATTACGCAGTGCGAAAAGAGTTATGCAGTATAAAAAAGGCACGACTTCTGGATTCGATTTATGTTCGATGACATCGAAGGCGTTACAAAGAGTGCTTAAATTTGAGGCAGTTTCCAAAGGCGATCGGACTAAGGCTATAAATATGGGTTGTTTAAGGAGTTCTAAACATGAATTATGTCATAATGAGCAGAGCCAAAGGGTGGAGTAGCCTCCCAAGAGTTTTTCTTCTTCCCTAGTTTATTTTTCATGTTTTGTTTAAGAGTTTTAGTTTTGATCATGTCGATGGTTAACTAAACCTCTTAGTTAGAGCTAAGAGGTGAAGCTTGTAGCTTATTGGGATGTTTATTTACTTTGATTCTTGTTTATGTTGAAATTCATTGATTTCTAATTTGAATTTAAGGAATATTTTCAGTTTTTTATGTTTTATTGTGACTCAAATTACAATAGACGCTGTGATAGTTTTAAATATCTTCTTTTCTATTCTGAGATTGTAAGATCGGTCAATCATGTTGTTCGCCAATCTCCTGGGCATGGTAGGATAATGGAATCTCTTTCAATCATCACAATACTCCTTCATGTGTGAACTAATTTAATGAAAAGTTCAGATTATATTTATATTATTTTATCTTCCAACTGGATATGATATGACTTCGATTCCAGTTGTATTTATTGAATCAAGTAAGGTAGCATCCTAATAGCTACAAGTGGATCCTCGGCGCCCTAGTTTCCTTTTTTATTACAGATAATTCATTCACAATTACTCTCTTTTATTCCAGAATTTAGTTTTAGATCTTGTTCTACTTCTACTTCTAGTTATTTTCAGAATACGTACAAGTTTAGTACCTGTGGATTCAACCTCGGTCTCACTGAGTTATTACTACATCGCGACCCTGCACTTGGGGTTGTGAACACCTCGCTTGCTTATGTGGCTTAGGTGTGCATGCCACATACGTTTGCAGACATGGAATCCGCTATAGACATTGCAACTTCACCTGATGAAGTACTTCCGATCAACCTATAGATATTTCCTTTCATTTGTGCTTTCATGACTATGAGTGCCCCATTTAAAATCTTTAGGACACGATCAAATCTGGTAAATTTGCACCGTAATGCCTCAAGTGCACCTAGAGATATCAAACTCTTCCTCAACTCACAAACATGTCTCACATCAATCAAGATATACTTCATGACATCAAACATCTTGATGCGCACTGATCCATCACCAATCACGTTACAGACATTATCATTGCCCATAAACACCTGACCACTATCGCACTCACTGTAATTGGTGAACCAAGTCTTATGGAGGGTCATGTGATACGAAGCCCCCATATCCAAAATCTATTCTTCATCGAAGTACCTGAATTTTGATGCGGTCAGCATGTCACTACCAATAGCCTCTTCACTGGATTTCACAATGTTGGCCTCTTTGGAAGAATTCTCCAATTCTCCTTCCTAGACTTAGAATTCTGACAATCCGTCTTTATCTGCCCTGGCATATCACAATTCTAACACTTCAGCTTGCATTTGCCCTTACCCTTAGATTTGGATCTCAATCGCGGAGATCCACTATCTCGCTCAGAATTTCTCCCCCTCGTAACTAGTGCAACTGTAGAAACACCCATGTTACCACTTTTCTTTTTCATCACCTTTGATTGAAGTATTGAGATAATGGTCTCAATGCTAATGGTTGTCCTACAGGTGCACAAAGAATCCTTGAACAACTTATACAATTCTGGAAGAGAATTCAACATAATACACTTTTTATCTTCATCTTTCATCGTCTAATTCGCATCCAACAATTTACAAATAAGCCTATTGAAGTTACTACTTGTTGGGATTTGTGAAAGCACACAAAGCGGAATCAAGCAAAGTAATCGCAATCGCACAAATAAATCCAACAAAAAACAATCAAAGATTTATGAGGAAAACCCCTTGTGGGAAAAAAAAAAACCACAGCACAAAATGAGAATGTAAATAACAAAGATACAAGAGATAGAATCTTACCTATCAATGCCCCAAAAGAAAGCCCCAAGTTTTTCTTCTCTCCAAAACCCTCTCAAACGTTCTAACATGCTTACATTAATCCTAACCTCGTTTACACCCTCTTATTTAAGCAAAAAACGGAAATAGAAACAATTTGTGCAAAAATGCGCAAATTGCGCAATATGTCGACCTGTTGAGTCAACCGGTCGAAATCCTTCCACCGGTCTGGTCAACCTATCGACAAACATTTTTGACTTGTCGAAAAAGCCAAAAGTTGTTCAGAGAATTTTCCCAAAATTTTGATTTAATTTGATATCCTTTGATTGGTCGACCAGTCAAAGGCCCATTTTTCAGCACAAATTTGAGACGTACAATTTTCAATAGAGAACTTACTGCACCAAGATAATCTACCGAAGTGTATGAACTATCCCAAAGAAAGATACCTGGTGTTTGCCTCGTCCCAGAAGGAAGTTAGATTTGCCAAGTACACTCTTTGCAATTCGACTCAATCAGGTGCAGGGCTTCATATATGCGTGCAGATTTATTCCATTTATTAACACCAAATTAGAAAAGCAACATCCTTTCCAGCGAGCATTGACGATGACATCTTCCAATTCTTCAGAAACCCACCAATTATACAGTGTTTTTGGCCAGGCAAGCCATAGTTTGTGTTGGTGGAGAGGAAACTATACATGCACCCATAAGTTCTCATGCATAAAGAACTAGCCACTTAAATAGAATGGCTATTCATTCAATTCATAATGGAGGAAATGACTAAAGAAAGGATGAAGATGTTTCAATCTCAGTGACATCAAAACACCCATAGCAATTCCATGGTTTTGGAATGACTAATCCCCCAATATGAAGCCCTGCTTTGGAATAGAATTACTGCAGTTCAACTCGAGTTTTGGCCAATTTTCCCATCAGTTTTGGTCATTACCGAGCCATATGCTGGAATTATAATTTAATTCTGCCATAGAAAATGCTTAGAGGCAAGCGTTTGTCTATAAAGCATCAAAGTATTCTAGTGGTTTTGAGAGAAAAGGCTAACAGTATAACGAGAATGGGAACCATGAAAGTGAAAACAATGATGGCATGATGACAGCAAGTTACCTTATTGTGCTGCAGCCACTGACTGATACAATCAGAATGAAATGGATGCTGACAAGGCAAGGTCATCACAATGTCTCGTTTTTTGTATGCCATAAGACAAATCACGCATCTACATCAAAGGGAACATATTACAATAGCAATGTAGATAGTCAACAAACCAAAACAAAAAACACATGTATACCAAGAAACTTGGAGAACTAATGAATGCCTTCAAACATCATCTTTGCTTGTAGTGTAGTATTTCTCTCTTTTCTTTCTTCTTATATTAATTGGCCTATAAGGACATCTGGTCATAATGAAAATTTTGTGCATTGTTTATGTGATTGAGATCAACAATAAGATGTCATACTTGCTTCCTAACCAAGCTCGTCTCTTCTTCCAAATTCATAAGCATATTTTCTCATATATGTAATGGAATGCATTGTTTTTCAATCTGGCCATGTGTTATGTGATATCAACATTTAATGTAGTTCTAAACTCACTGGTTCACCTCGAAACTCAGACAAGTCAACTCGACTCAGGGTCATCTCAAGTCATGTCAGTGAGAAACTTGATTTTGAGAATGCCTCTGATCAACTCATAAACTTAGTCGACTCAACGAGACTGGCGATGATTCTTCTGTCTAGTCAACTCGTAAAGTCGGTCGACACAACAAGACTAGCAATGACTCGACTGAGTCACTTGCCTAGTCAAGCATTATTTTTAATGCAATATTAAGCTGGTGGGAGAAATTTGAACACCAACACCCTCCTAAAAGAACCAGGGTATTAACCCACTACACCTAATATGATTTTGTTATTTGCTTTAGCTAAATTTATATCTTTTTACCTTAGTTGTAAATACTATTAATTAATATCACTTGTGTTTTCATTTTATTATTCACTATCAAGTCAAATCATAAAAGACTTGATTGAGTCTTTGAGTCAAACCAATGATCTGGCTAGACATCGAATTGAGTTTTCGGGTTCTTAAACTATCCATTTTAAACCTTTCACTTTATTTCTGAATTCAAATAAATTTGATAACTCAAAATTCATACATACACATCAAGAACCCTCAACGAACTTCAGATTCCGGATATTGCATTCACATAGAACCTTGATGTGGTGGATGGCCCATGGCAAGGATATGGCCTATTCATGTCATTGTATGAATTTTGAATTTGAACAATTATAATAAGGCGGCCGATTTCAATTTTGGGTGTTGAGAATGATGATAGTTGGTGCAAATTGGCAGAAGTGGATCGATTTGTGTTGCAAGAAAAATGCCGAAACAGTGATAGCTTGCAGGGTTTCCTTGTCACCCCATAGCCTTCAGAAGGTAGGTTCCTCTAGTTGGAGTCATTGAGCTTCCTCTTACTCAAGCTTGGAATACAGGAGAGGTTTTCCCCATTTGGGTGGGAAAATCTCACTATCTTAGGGCCAATAGAGGATTGGTTATTCGTTATTTTTGTATTTAAAACAGGATCAGCCACACTGGTGCGTGTCATGTTATCTTTCTAGCTGTCTACATGAAATGCTTACAGGACATATATATTATAATATGTGAATACCTTACAATGGAGTTTTTTCAAAAAAAAAAAAATTTAGAAAAGAATTAATAGGGTAGATCTTACTCATGTTTGTCTGTTTTCGAGAACATTCCTGTTTTGTACTTGAAAGTTGGCAAGTAAGAAATTAACTCGTCTGATAATCCTCTACTATGAGTGCCAATGGCTTCTCCTAATGCTTCCAATTCCTGAGACAAAAAAATAAATAAATCATTTTGGTTGATTTGGTTGAAACAAAAAAAAAAAGAAAAAAAAGGTAGCTAAAAGAAGTTCAAATCAAATCATTTACAAACTTAAGAAATATGGGGTTCCCGGTTAGAATATGTAATGCATAGATTATTTTCATTGACGTAAGAACAAAGAAGTAATGCATCACTCTGCAAATATATATATAGTAGTTGGTTGAAGTACAAATAGAAAAATAAATGCATCTGGTTCAAGGTTTAAAAGATGGTGTTATGGCCTTATAGTAGCCAAATAATGTTGTCGTTATGTAACATATGGTTGTTATGGAATGGAAAAATAGGAAAATGGAAAATGTTGGGCTAATAGGCAAACAAAAGATATTTTTTAAATAGTAGCAAGAAGCAAGAAAGAGGATGAATTGCATTGTCCAAACAACAACATCATCGATGGCCTTAATTAGCAGTGTCTTTGTTGCATAGGTGATGAAAACTCACCTCATAAGTCATATTATCAGGGTCGATATCATCTTCTCTTGAAACCTGCATCCCAACATAGACAAACCTTCAATTGAGATATACAGAGTGATGTAAGCCGCTAAAATTCGTAGCAAGAAAGAAAGGCATAAGAATAAGTAAGTTTACAAATTACCACAGTGGTGTCTATGGAGCTCGATTCTCCGATGATAGGGGAAGACGCCGAAGAGGTAGTTTCTTGACAAGCCATGTCAAAAGTATATGTATGACAATCAATAGAAACATCACAATATAGCCATAGAAATATCAATAAATCCTCAAATTAAAGCAGCATTTCCTTGAAAAGAGCCAAAGGTGAGATGATTCACTTGTTGGACATACGGTAGCACCATTTGCACTTAAGACATACAGTTTATCCAGGTTTTCAATAAACTCAAGCATGTTTGGAAGTTCATAGTTCTAAAGGTGGGATGATTCACTTGTTGGACATAGGCCAGTCGGGCCCACTTGTGGTCCCTCTTTTTTATAATCATTTTTCTTTATTTCATTTAAAGTTGAATTACAAATTCAATTTTAAACGAGGATTTAGATGAGGAGATAAGTATAAGACCAAATAATTTCTGGTATCATCCAAACTCACCGGTAAAAAGAGAAAATTGAGATATTGATATTTGTCCATCTAGCTTGTCCGAGGTCATTTATACCATAAAATCAGGGAGGTGATTAGACACATCTGCTCTAGTAGTGGTTAGGTTGACCGATAAATCTGAACTATTCATCCTCAACTTTATGGAGGTCCCATATCGTGTATACCGTTAGATCTTAAGGGCCTACTCTTCCACACAGACTTTCATCACTTATGCCAAAATACAAGTCGGAGATGTTCATGACTTTCCCTTACGTATTTGGTACAGAAAGGGGGGACCTGGACACAAGGATGAACGTAATGAGGTCAATCACCATCTTCCGCAAGGGGAGGGAATCCACGTAGCTTCTCTAAACTCCTCACAGAGACTTCTCAAATCCATGAAGGAAAACAAGAAACTAGAAATAATTCTAAAAAATTCGAAATAAATTACTTGATAATTGTCTGACATGTGTGTCCCTGTTACAACATTAATATAGAAAAAAAAAAATCAAAATTCATATTTACCAAAATAGCAAAATTCTAACTCTAATAAAACTCTTCTAAAGCCTAATTTCTAAAAATAAAAATTGTAAATAAACTTTTGCTAGAAGAGTCTTGAGATGATTACAAATTATTTGTAAAAGCGAAGAAAAATCTAAAACTCTAAAAATTAAAAAATATTAAAAATCAAAATTACTATAAATAGTAACTTTCCTTTAAATTTCGTTTATGAGCTGAAAGCTAGCGCGTGTTTCCTTTAAAAATAAAAATTCTAAATAAACTTTTGCTAGAAGTGTCTTGAGATGATTACAAATTATTTGTAAAAGAGAAGAAAAATCTAAAACTCTAAAAATTAAAAAATATTAAAAATCAAAATTACTATAAATAGTAACTTTCGTTCAAATTTCGTTTATGAGCTGAAAGCTAGCGCGTGTTTTCTGATAAAACGGACAGATGCTACCCACTTTGTGGGTCGGTTCACCTCCGGTTGCCCATTTTAGTAGAGATGGATAGGTTGTGTGTCCCATAACGATACTCAGATCAAAAGTTACAATTAATTTACGGTCCACCTTCTTTTGTCCCAACCATGCTAGGAATGTATCAGTGACACGTCCTACATCAGATCAACCTACTTTTCAGGCTACTCCAAACATACAACGTACCTTGTTGGCCTCCAACCACCATTTGAGACAAAATCCAAACGCTACCCAAAGTAAGTAAATACTTTGTGAAAATAATCTATACCAGCTGTTGTCCCAGCAGTTTCAGTAATTGAAGTTCCAGCGAATTCGTGATTCTCCATCTCCTGCATAGTTCTAGCTAAAGCTTCATCCAATGCTATTTGTGCCGCCACATCATTGGTCTGTGAATATTCTCCCTCTTTCTGGACGATCTCACTATCACTTTGGTCAGTATTGGGGCTAGTATGAGAACTTTCATAAGCTTCGGTCGTATCATTCTCGGTGTTTGTTTGGAAAGACCGGTACAGAATCTCCTAAACAAGAATAAACACGGATATTTCATCATTTCGAAAAGGAAGAACAAACAGTTCACACCATGTAAAATACATTATTTGAGTTATATTTGCTTAAAAATCTAATACATGGATATGATCATGATCAGCAGCCTTTCTGAAATAATTGTGGGGAATGGTAAGGAATTTAAGATAATGTAAGTTAGAAAAATAACCATATGGAAGTCGAAATGTATGATAAGGACCTGACAACTTTCAAACCAGATTAAAAAAAATGAGGAATGATCATCTTCAACTGGTTGCATGCGAACTTCATACGATGACTGAGATGTGCATAAAGTGGGGCCCACCATGAAGGTCAACTGGCCCAAAAACCGGGCCCGACCATTCGTCTTGCAGGACAATACATACATCAAATAAGACCATCGACAGGTCTGATTTAAACCGTCCATTGTTTCTGACACATTGGCATGGTAAATGGACTTGCTTGATTTTACACCAGGCGTTCTTCATGGTGGGGTTTGTTATGAAATGTCTTAAATCTATATATGGAACAGGGATTGATCACTTTGGTCGATCAATTATGCCATCCCCAATATATTGGTCTTTGAACAATTTTGTACAATCTCAATCGATTGAAGTCTTAGGTTGATCTATCGACATAATTTGGAAAATATGTATGAACTCTTTGGACAATTAGATTGATAGCATGTACAATTTTACGTAATTGCATGAATTATTTCCTATTCCAAGTGCGACGCTATATATATGGGTGTAATTGTAGGATAAGAGTATTACAATCAAGGGCTAAACATTTCTAGGGTTTGGGGAGGGAAAAACGAGGGTTTTCCAACATTGTAAGTTATTCCATCTCTTGTACTTTTTCTTTCATAGTGATTTGTTGCCGCTTTGTGTCGTGGTTTTTTTCCTACATAGATTTTTCCATGTAAAATTTGTGTGTTTGTGATTGATTTATTTACATTTGTTTAATCTCATGAGATCCGAATTCGGGGTTTGCTTCTACAGATTCCCAACAGGGTCCACCTTGTACACTACTCAAATGTCCTACACACGTAATGTGTTGGCACATAGGCTGACATGCATGTAAGTTTACATGCAACTTATGTGATATATAATGACTAAAATATTGCATTTTATTTGAAAGTTGTTACCAAAAAGAAATATTCAATCCATAGTTTCAGAATTTAACTTCAAATGCTAGCTGTTCTTGCCATTTTTCAAACTTATGACTCAACCTTAAAGAGAAAGGAACGAAACTCATACTGGGACCAATGATTGATATATTCAACTAATTCTAGTGTAAGAAATTCATCCAAATCATCGTACTTCAACTATTTAAGAATGTGTTTGGTTTCACCAAATATCATGAAATTCCATGATCAATATATGAAGAACTGATCTACTTGAATTAGTGTCTATGATTAATTTCTTCTATTTAATATTGATAGTAGTGTTTTCGATAGCACTTAGAGCGTAGCTAAAAGTATGCAAGTAGCATAGCTTCTTAGTAGCGTAAGCTAAGGGGCATGTAGTGTAAGTTACAGAGCATGTAGCGCACCCTATATGTAGGGTAGCGTATATTGTAGTGCAGGTAGCGTATGCTACATGAAATCTCCTTTTCTTTTCTTTTTTTCGATTTCTTGTATGCTAGTTCAACTCCTATTTTTAAAATGGCGATGACTCATTGTTGAGGGTCAAATATTTCATATCAGACCCTGTTATTGCCTGGATTTTCAAACATAGTATTGTTTAATGACCTGATTTAATCGTATTTGTGATGCAGAGTATATTTACAAGCATGGGCTGGAAAGGATGTTAAAAAGCATGGATTTAAAGCTCAGGCATTACCAAGGGCAAGGGACGGACTCCAGGGGACAAAGATCGAAGAAATTACACTCCAGGGGTCTGAGAAAATTGAGAAACTGAAGCTCAAGTGGCTTGAAAGTCAGCCAGATTGCAAGATCACAAAGTTTCCACCATCCGCTTGCTTCGAAACTTCATACATGGCCTGAGGACCATAAATTAACCGTACACGTCGAAAATCAGCCATTGGATCTTTTTGAAAATGTCCCAACGGACAGATCAGCCCACAACTTATCAATCTGGGGCCCGCCTGATATCTTGAAATACTTCAATTTTGGTGTCAACCATTTAAATCATATGGCAACCAGGTTGGACAGAGCTGATCTCTCATATACATCAGCATGGGATCCACATGTGCATTGCACATGTACAGCGTGGGTGCACCAGGCGTGCACGGAAACTCCAGGACGGTCAAACCGTCCTGGACTTGAACGCTCTCACAAACAGCAACAGCGCGTCCCTGTTACGCAGACGGTCGGATTGCGGAAGTTAGTGGGCCACCACCGTGCATCAAATGATCAATCCGGACCGTCCATCAGAAGCCTTTGCCCCCTATCATCCTCGCCTAGATGGCAGAATTTCAAGAGACATCGGAAGCCGGCTGTTGATTGTCCAAACGGCAGACGGACAGTGGAATGAAATCGTTCATGATCATGAATAAGCTGATCCAAAAATGGTCATGTCCAACCGATTTTTCGTGAATAAGCTAATGGACGAGTTGGATTTCTCAAATAACTATGATCAGGGGCCCCACCAGCCGAACAACGCAGGTACGTTACGCGTCCTGTTTACGCAGTCCGGAGGAATCCGAAAATTCCGGACAGCTGTGGCCCATCATCCTTGATCGGATGAACGATCTGAACCATTCATGTGGAGCCCACGCTAGCCGAGACCCCAGCCATGAGGAAAGTTCGAAGCCAAGCCTGTACAGTCATCCCAAAATCTCAAGCCAAACGCAAGTGCATTTCTGCATCTAGTCTGCTGCGTACGTTGATACGCACGCTTATGGACTACGATATATCTCAGCAACTTTGAAGAAAGAGGAACGGAGGTTGGTTGCTGCTGCACGTCAGGAAGAGAGGTGTGGGTTTTCTGCTGGCTCGGTCTTTGGTTTTGGCTCGTTTGGGAGGACTAGTGCTCGGTTTTGGCTGCTGCCAAAATGTGGAGCTGCTGCCAGAACGTGGAGAGACGTTTTGGACGAGCAGGGCTGCTGGACCGTGGGACTGGCAGCGGGTGGAGAAAAGAAAAGGAAGAAAAGAAGAAAAAAGCTGAGGCGAAGCTGGAACGGAGAGAGAGAGAGAAGCAGCCTGGTTTTTATTCCTCTTTTCCTTTATATTTCTTTTAAAATTTAGCCCATTCATGTGTGGCTAAACCTCTTAGCTAGGGCTAAGAGGTGAAGCCTGTAGCGAGATGGGAGATTCTACTTTGAACCTTTAAAATTCATAAACTGAATTTGATTTAATTGATTATTAAAGGAATATTTTTCTTAGTCTTTAATGGTCTGTTGTGACTGAAATTACAATGGGTTTGCAATGGCTTTAAATATTTCTTTTCTCTTTTGATGTTTATGACGTCAGGAGGCCCTGTTGTTCATCATCGTCTCCTGGGCATGGTTGGATGATAGTACCCTTCCTGATCTTCATACATTGTTGATTGGTTGGTAATTAGTTTAATCCTGTTGTTTGCTTTGTCTCCTAGGCATGGTTAGATGATGGAATCCATTCTAATTTATATACCCTTCATCTCTTGAAACCCAGATCAAGTAAATTCAGTTTAATTTCCATGATTCCTGATGCAAGCATAAGATCTCCCTGATCTCTACAAGTGGATCCTCTGAATCTCTAGTTTCCCTTCCTCTGAATTCCTTAAAGTTTTAGATAATTATTCCACAATTATTTCTTAAATTCTATTTGGTTTTAATTACATCTTAGTCTAGTTCTAGTTCTACTTGGTTTCAGATAACGTACAGGTATCAGTCCCTGTGGATTCGACCTCGGTCTTACCGAGTTTATTACTACATCACAACCCTGCACTTGGGGTGTGAACAAGTTTTTGGCGCCGTTGCTGGGGACTGACGGTTACGATTCTCTGAAATTAATTGGTTTTAGGATTAGTTTAAGATTAGGATTTTACTAACCTTAGTTTTTTTTATTTATTTTTATTTGAGTTCAAAACTAACTTGTTTCCTGTTTTATAGGATCTTGACATAAGTTTCTCAATTGGTAATTCCTTCCTAATCTCTCTACTTTTTCCTATTTTTAGAATTAGGGTTTAAATTTTAGAAATTTTCTAATTCTAGTATCCTCCCTTCTGTAAGAAATAGTTTATTTTTAGAAATTAGGTTATTTCTTTCCCTTTTTAGAAATTAACTTTCTATTTTTATTTTAGTAACTTTCTAATTTTAACTCTTTTAGAATCTAATTTTGTTTTCCTAATTTTTTTTTAGAATTTTTGTTTAGAAACTAACCTTCCTATTTTGTAGGCCTTTAAAATAGAAATTTCTAATTCGGTAAGCTCCTTCTCTATTTTCTATTTTTCAGTTATCTTTTAATAATTCACTTTCTAGTTTAGGTTTTTCCTAATTTATTTTAGAAATTTTCACTTTCTTTTAGGAATTCCTTCTTTTAGAAATTAATTTACTGCTATTTTTCTTTTAAAGGATTGTTCTTCTCTTTTTAGAATCTAACTTATTCTGTTTTATTTTGCAGGTTTTTAACTTAGGACTCCAATTTGGTAATTTCTTTCCAACTCTCTCTTTCTTTCTAGATTTTCTTTTCCTTTCTTAGGATTAGATTTTTAATTGAGGGCTGCGAGTGTTTCATGCCCAAGTGGGCCCGTGACGACACTCGACGTCTCTTGACTGAAGGAGGATTGGTTGAGGGGTTGACTATCCATCGCAGGACTAGACACCACTCGAAATCCCCTGAGTCAATTGAAGTTATGGCTGAAGACCAACCTCCTCTACTCCCACCCAGGGTGGAGGATACCCAAGATGAGAATGAGGTGCAACAGGCACCCCCGCCTCGTACTTTACGAGATTATCTACAACCGGCGGGAGTGAGTACGCCCTCATGCATGATTTTTCCTGAAAACACAGGACAAATGGACATCAAGCCAGGAGTTATCCAACTCCTTCCCAAATTCCATGGACTTTAATCAGAGAGTCCATATTTACATTTGAAAGAGTTCGATGAGATTATAGCTACATTATGTTTTCCTAATGTATCTGAGGATACAATTAGGCTGAAACTCTTTCCTTTTTCCTTAAAAGAGAAAGCTAAGACGTGGTTACATTCACTGCGTCCTAGATCCATTGGCACGTGGAACGACATGCAGAGGAAATTCATAAAAAAATTCTTCCCACATCATAAAACGATTACCCTCAGAAAAGCAATCATGAACTTCGCCCAAAAGGAAGATAAAACATTCTTCCAATGTTGGGAAAGGTTCAAAGATTTGGTCAGTTCATGCCCACAACACGGATTTGAAACGTGGCGCATTACAAATTTTTTCTATGATGGACTGACATCTTCCATGCGCCAAATGGTCGAGACAATGTGTAATGGAGAGTTCATTAATAAAGATGTTGACGAGGTATGGGATTACCTCGATAATCTCGTTGAAAAAACACAATCATGGGACTATTACCCAATGGCGAACACCACGTCTAGGCTGACTCAATTAAAGGAGAAAGGTGGATTATATCTCTTGAAAGAAGAGGATGATCTCAAGTGTAAAGTGACTACGCTCATAAGGAAAGTTGAGGCCATGGAAGGAAAGAAGGATAAGGTTAATGAAATTGTTTGCGGCATCTGTGATTGCAACATTTATACAACTGAAAATTGTCCTACAATACCCGCCTTTCGAGGAGTATTGAATGAACAAGCTAATGCCGTAAACAACTATCAAAGACCTTTTACTGGACCTAACTCCAATACATACAATCCTGGCTGGAAAAATCATCCAAACTTTAGTTGGAGGAATGGACAAACGGTTACTCCTCCAGGTTTCTTCAATCAAAATCCAAATCAAGTGAAACCTCAAGAGGAACCGGTTCAAAATTCCATACAAGAGCTGGCTCAGGCAATGCGGGGAATTACAGATTTTATGCAAAAGATAGATTCTCGTATGACGGTTATAGAAAAGGGGATGCCTGCACAACCTCTCCCCAATCCTAAACCACAGTACGAGATTAATGATCCCAGCTCTTCAAATCAGATGGGGCACGCTAAATCCATCACCACTCTTAGGAGTGGAAAGATCATTGATAAAACTCTTCCGGTTAGGCCCGAAAAGCCTCAAGAGCCCGAAGAGGACAACAATAATAGATCCAGTGATGCCCCACAAAAATTAGAACCGGAACTTCTAGAGAAGCCAGTTGCTCCATTCCCCCAACGGTTGGTTTCACCAAAACCTCTCTCTAACTCTCAGGATATCCTAGAGGTGTTGAAACAAGTGAAAGTCAACATTCCTCTACTTGATGTCGTTAAACAGATACCTTCATATGACAAATTCATGAAGGACTTATGCATGACCAAACGACGAAAATTTATTCAAAAGAAAATCTTCTTGACTGAGAAAGTGAGTGCCATCATGAAGCAAGACGTGCCGCAGAAATTCAAGGATCCCGGTAGCCCAACCATATCATGTATAATCGGGAACCATCGAATTGATCACGCACTTCTTGACTTAGGAGCGAGCGTCAATCTGATTCCCTACTCGGTATACAAACAGTTAGGTTTGGGTGAATTAAAACCCACCCTAACCACACTACAACTTGCTGATCGCTCTGTTCGTGTACCAAGAGGGATAATTGAGGATGTGTTAGTCCAGGTCGATAGATTTTACTACCCTGTAGATTTTATCATCCTGGACACCGAACCCATCAATAACATGAGCACTCAGATTCCCGTCATTCTTGGTCACCCATTCCTTGCCACGTCAAATGCAATTATCAATTGCAGGAATGGTGTCATGACTATGTCTTTTGGAAATTTGACATTGGAGTCAAACATTTTTTTTCAATAACAGTAGCAACTCAGAGGATGACGACGATTTCCACGACATTAACATGATTGACTCTTTCGTGGAAGATACGACACCGCTGACCTTATCCTCCGACCATCTGGAGACGTGCCTGGCCCACTCCCATGATTTTGATGATGACATGATTAGGGAGACGTGTGCCTTGCTTGATACCGGTAATTGAAGTTAACCGGTGGAGGCCACAATTTGAAGAATTGCCACAAACCGATGTAGTGCCTCTACCGTCTAACCTCAAGCCGCCGAAGCTTGACCTAAAACCTTTGCCCTCTGATTTGAAATATGCCTATTTAGGTCAAGATGAGACATACCCGGTGGTGATCTCTGCCCACCTGGAGAAAGAACAAGAGAGTATGCTCATTTCTACTCTCATTGAGCATAAAGGAGCCCTAGGATGGACGATAGCGGACCTCAAGGGAATCGATCCCTCGATTTGTACTCACCACATATATCTTGAGGATAATGTAAAAACTGCTCGGCAACCACAACGTAGAATAAATCCAAACATGAAGGAAGTGGTTAAGGCCGAGATTCTTAAACTATTGGACGTGGATATCATATACCTTATATCTGATAGTCAATGGGTGAGTCCAACTCAAGTGGTCCCTAAGAAGTCCGGAATCACCATCGTAGCCAATGCCAATAATGAACTCGTGCCAACTAGAGTCACTACTGGTTAGAGAATGTGCATTGACTACAGGAAGTTGAATACCGTCACGAGGAAAGACCACTTTCCTTTACCATTCATTGATCAGATCCTGGAAAGGTTAGCTGGTCATTCCTATTACAGTTTCCTTGACAGATATTCGGGCTACAACCAGATAGAGATAGCCCCTGAAGACCAGGAAAAGACCACATTTACATCTACCTACGGCACCTTTGCCTATCGAAGGATGCCATTCGGACTATGTAATGCCCCGGCCACCTTTTAGCGATGTATGCTTAGTATCTTTTCTGATATGGTAGGGCAATATCTAGAGGTCTTCATGGACGATTTCTCTGTTTACGGTCCATCTTTCAATAAGTGCTTGGAAAGTCTTAAATGTGTGCTGAAAAGATGTGAAGAGAAGAACTTGATACTTAATTGGGAGAAGTGTCATTTCATGGTTCAGAAGGGAATTGTCCTTGGGCATATCATCTCGTCCAAGGGAATCGAGGTAGATAAGGCAAAAATCGATCTTATCTCTAACCTACCTCCACCCAAGAACATCAGAGACGTGCGATCCTTCTTAGGACACGCAGGATTTTACAGGCGATTCATAAAGGACTTTAGTCTCCTCTCTCGTCCTTTATGTAATCTTCTTCAAAAGGATGCTCCGTACGAGTGGACTGAGCAATGTCAGGAAGCTTTCACCAAGCTTAAGGGCACGTTAACCACTGCACCTATCATGCAGCCACCCGACTGGAGCCTTCCTTTTGAGCTTATGTGCGACGCTTCTGATTATGCTCTTGGGGCGGTCCTAGGCCAGAGAAAAGATAAGAGGCCCTATGTCATTCATTATGCAAGTAGGACTTTAAATCCGGCCCAAGTGAACTACTCAACTACGAAAAAGGAACTCTTAGCTGTAGTGTTCGCCTTGGACAAATTTAGGTCCTACTTGATCGGATCCAAAATCATTATCTACACAGATCATGCGGCACTTAAGTATCTTCTTTCTAAGAATGATTCTAAGCCCCGCCTGATACGATGGATCCTTCTACTCCAAGAATTCGATTTGGAAATTAAAGATAAAAAGGGAGTAGAAAACGTTGTGGTCGATCACCTTTCTCGCCTTAATACCTCTGATTCCCTTGAGACGCCCCATATCAATGACATGTTCCCTGATGAACAACTGCTCAGAGTCTCCTATTCACCTTGGTTCGCTGATATTGCTAATTATCTTGCTACAGGTGCCATACCGACACAGTGGACTGCGAAGATAAGAAGAAATTTTTCACCGAGGTGCGCAACTTTTTCTGGGATGATCCTTATTTATTTAAATATTGCCCAGACCAAATTCTAAGAAGATGTGTACCAGACGATGAGCATCAGAGCATCATCTCCTTCTGTCACTCACAGGCCTGTGGTGGTCACTTTTCTACTAAAAAGACCACGGCCAAGATTCTGCAGTGTGGCTTTTACTGGCCCACTATGTTTAGGGACACTCATGAGTTTTGCAAAGCTTGTGAGCGTTGTCAGAAATTGGGAGCATTGACCCGTCGAAATATGATGCCTTTGAATCCCATCCTTATCATTGAAGCATTTGATTGCTGGGGCATCGATTTCATGGGACCATTCTCACAATCGTTTGGAAATCTGTACATTTTGCTCACCGTGGATTATGTCACTAAATGGGTTGAAGCGATTCTGTGTCGAACTAAATCGCACGGTCATTAAATTCCTAAAAGAAAACATCCTTTCTCGATTCGGAACGCCTCGAGCCATCATTAGTGATGGGGGCTCACACTTTTGTAATAGACCATTCGAGAGCTTAATGAAGAAATACGGTATCTCTCATAAGGTGAGCACCCCGTACCACCCACAGACAAGTGGGTAAGCTGAGATTTCTAATAGGGAAATTAAACACATTTTGGAGAAAACGGTTAACCCTGATCGTAAGGATTGGTCAATCCGATTGACCGATGCCTTATGGGCATACCGTACTGCCTTTAAAACCCCTATTGGAATGTCTCCCTTTAGACTTGTCTATGGGAAAGCTTGTCACTTGCCTGTGGAGCTGGAACATAAAGCGTATTGGGCGATCAAAAATCTTAATTTCAATCTGGACAACGCTGGCTCGCTACGCAAACTTCAATTGAATGAACTTGAGGAAATCCGGAATGATGCGTACGATAATTCGAGAATTTACAAGGACAAGATGAAAGCATTTCATGACCAACACATTTTGCGAAAATCATTCACGCCTGGTCAGAAGGTCCTTTTGTACAATTCTCGATTACATATCTTTCCGGGTAAGCTTCGATCTAGTTGGACCGGCCCTTACATTGTTGTCACTGTTTTCCCGCATGGGGCTGTTGAGATAAGAGATCCCGACAATGGCAAGGAGTTTAAAGTCAATGGACATCGATTGAAACCATTTGTCGAGAAATTTGATTCAGAGGACATGTCCATGTCTCTGACTGATCCTGTTTACCAGGATTGATCTCCTAGTCTGATGGAGGTATAGGTAGGTTTCCTGTTTTCTTAGGACTAGGGTAGTTGCTTTATTTGTCTAGCTGAAGACAGTAAACTTAGCACTCCTGGGAGGCAACCCAGCTCTTCATTTCATTTCGTTTATATCATTAGTTAGTCCAATGTTTGTGGGTAACATTACTACAAACCCTCACGAGACTACAACTCGTCCACTAGGGACAACCTAGGGGTTTAAAGGCTTGTTGCATATGCTAAATGCAATCGAGAGCACCTGCGAAAGTGGTATAGGTAGGATTTTGTCTTTACTTTTGTTGGTTTCTCTCTTGCACTGACCCCCTTTTACGTAAATAGCTATGGAAAGCCTCTTGATTCTTTCAGGTATTATCTTCCCATCACTTCTCATTTACTTATTTTTTTGCATGCTTATTTCTTTTACATTGAGGACAATGTAGATTTTTGGTTGGGGGTGGGAGATTAGGTTTCCTAATCAGTGTTTTCTTGGTCTTGAGCAAAAGTTGTGAAAATTTTTAATTTCGCAGGATTTCTGATGAATTCGAAGTGATTTTTGACGGCCATCTAGGGCACTTAGAATTTCAAGATGCGTGATGTGGGTACTTTATGACTCTTGGATTCAGTTATCTATTAAATTTCACAGTTAAGTTTGAATTGTTAATTCAGAATTAGAAGATTGTACACTTTGATTGAGTTATGATCTCACATGTCACATCTCGCTTTCACATTAAGGTCTCAGTTTGATATTGAAGGATTTACTTGGTACTCACTAAGCATGAAAGGAACCAGCCTGAGAAAATTGAAAGGATTGGGTGGATAATCTTCATCATAGGTTTGCTCCCTATAGGTGAAGGTTTGAGTTCCCAAAGTAGCCTACGGAAAGGGGTGGGCAATGGTCTTCATCATAGGTTTGCTCCCTATAGGTGAAGATTTGATTCCTCCCCTTGGCGGTATTTTAAGGAAAAATATATATATATCAATGGTCGATTACTGAAAAGATGACCCGTGAGGAAAGTTTTAGTTCTTATGAATTATCTTAGTGTTTACCGATAATATCATGAAATTAAGAAGTGAACCTTAATGATAAGGCGAGATTACACGATATACCCATGGAATTCAATATTTAGAATCGTTCTAATTAATGGATTAATATTTGAACTTGATTATGAAGTACCGTGAGCTTGATTCCAAGAGAAAGTAATGCCAATATTCATGAATCTTAGAATTCGAGTATCTGAATTGTTTTTCATAAATCTCTTGAGTTTGTAGAAATTGTCCTGTAATTCTCAATTTATTTTTCGCATACCTTGCTCGGGACTAGCAAGATGCTGGTTGGGGGTTGTGTTGAGGGTCAAATATTTCATATCAGACCCTGTTATTGCCTGGATTTTCAAACATAGTATTGTTTAATGACTTGATTTAATCGTATTTGTGATGCAGAGTATATTTACGAGCATGGGCTGGAAAGGATGTTAAAAAGCATGGATTTAAAACTCAGGCATTACCAAGGGCAAGGGACGGACTCCAGGGGACAAAGATCGAAGAAATTACACTCCAGGGGTCTGAGAAAATTGAGAAACTGAAGCTCAAGTGGCCTGAAAGTCAGCCAGATTGCAAGATCACAAAGTTTCCACCATCCGCTTGCTTCGAAACTTCATACATGGCCTGAGGACCATAAATTAACCGTACACGTCGAAAATCAGCCATTGGATCTTTTTGGAAATGTCCCAACGGACAGATCAGCCCACAACTTATCAATCTGGGGCCCGCCTGATATCTTGAAATACTTCAATTTTGGTGTCAACCATTTAAATCATATGGCAACCAGGTTGGACGAAGCTGATCTCTCATGTACATCAGCATGGGACCCACATGTGCATTGCACATGTACAGCGTGGGTGCACCAGGCGTGCATGGAAACTCCAGGACGGTCAAACCGTCCTGGACTCGAACGCTCTCACAAACAGCAACAGCGCGTCCCTATTACGCAGACGGTCGGATTGCGGAAGTTAGTGGGCCACCACCGTGCATCAAATGATCAATCCGGACCGTCCATCAGAAGCCTTTGCCCCCTATCATCCTCGCCTAGATGGCGGAATTTCAAGAGACATCGGAAGCCGGCTGTTGATCGTCCAAACGGCAGACGGACGGTGGAATGAAATCGTTCATGGCCACGAATAAGCTGATCCAAAAATGGTCATGTCCGACCGATTTTTCGTGAATAAGCTAATGGACGAGTTGGATTTCTCAAATAACTATGATCAGGGGCCCCACCAGCCGAACAGCGCAGGTACGTTACGCGTCCTGTTTACGCAGTCCGGAGGAATCCGAAAATTCCGGACAGCTGTGGCCCATCATCCTTGATCGGATGAACGATCTGAACCATTCATGTGGAGCCCACGCTAGCCGAGACCCCAGCCATGAGGAACGTGCGAAGCCAAGCCTGTATAGTCATCCCAAAATCTCAAGCCAAACACAAGTGCGTTTCTGCGTCTAGTCTGCTGCGCACGTTGATACGCACGCTTATGTACTGCGATATATCTCAGCAACTATTCCGGACCCCGGGGGATATAAAATACAAGGAGGAGGAAGATCAGGGGAGAGAGAAAACGAGAGGTGTGGGTTTTCTGCTGGCTCGGTCTTTGGTTTTGGCTCGTTTAGGAGGACTAGTGCTCGGTTTTGGCTGCTGCCAGAACGTGGAGCTGCTGCCAGAACGTGGAGAGACGCTTTGGACGAGCAGGGCTGCTGGACCGTGGGACTGGCAGTGGGTGGAGAAAAGAAAAGGAAGAAAAGAAGAAAAAAGCTGAGGCGAAGCTGGAACAGAGAGAGAGAGAGAAGCAGCCTGATTTTTATTCCTCTTTTCCTTTATATTTCTTTTAAAATTTAGCCCATTCATGTGTGGCTAAACCTCTTAGCTAGGGCTGAGAGGTGAAGCCTGTAGCGAGATGGGAGATTCTACTTTGAACCTTTAAAATTTATAAACTGAATTTGATTTAATTGATTATTAAAGGAATATTTTTCTTAGTCTTTAATGGTTTGTTGTGACTGAAATTACAATGGGTTTGCAATGGCTTTAAATATTTCTTTTCTCTTTTGATGTTTATGACGTCAAGAGGCCCTGTTGTTTATCATCATCTCCTGGGCATGGTTGGATGATAGTACCCTTCCTGATCTTCATACATTGTTGATTGGTTGGTAATTAGTTTAATCCTGTTGTTTGCTTTGTCTCCTAGGCATGGTTAGATGATGGAATCCATTCTAATTTATATACCCTTCATCTCTTGAAACCCAGATCAAGTAAATTCAGTTTAATTTCCATGATTCCTGATGCAAGCATAAGATCTCCCTGATCTCTACAAGTGGATCCTCTGAATCCCTAGTTTCCCTTCCTCTGAATTCCTTAAAGTTTTAGATAATTATTCCACAATTATTTCTTAAATTCTATTTGGTTTTGATTACATCTTAGTCTAGTTCTAGTTCTACTTGGTTTCAGATAACGTACAGGTATCAGTCCCTGTGGATTCGACCTCGGTCTTACCGAGTTTATTACTACATCACAACCCTGCACTTGGGGTGTGAACACTCATCCCCATCGCACGTGGCACTATATTATATCAATTTGAACCATCTAAATGGTGGTCCGTATCATAGATTGAGCACTTAGATCAATCTAGACCATCCAAATTGTGATCCATATTGTGAATTTGTGATGTTTCAATAAATAAAGAGACGGAGATTTTGCATGGAAATATGTGGGTTTTTTCACACCCGCTTGCACCACAAATTTCATATGGAAATATGTGGTTGATGATCCAAATTCGTAGTAAAAAAAACTCAAAGGAATTATGCATTTAGTAAATTTTATCATGTTTTTTATTATTTTAATTAAAAATATTAAGTATCATGTAATTTATGTTATACACTATGTAGCTTATACTACACACTATAGAGGGCCAAATATTACATTATATAATACACGCTATTTAGAACATTGATTGATAGAGAAGGCCTCATTGGCAAATACTACAAGATCTCATGCATTGGAAACCTTGGTCATGGACCCAAATCCATTATAAGTATGGAACATTTTCTTTTCTAAGTGGAAATTCCCTAGTTTATAAAAGAATATTGAAAAGGTGCTTTCATGAAATTTCACGATATTTCGTGCTAGTGTTTAGAGTATTGATCTTTTTATATATAAATATGGAAATGGTACTATGAGGTCGAGTTGTATGGGTCCCACCATGATGTGTGTCGAACATCTATCCCATCAAATAGATGCACCATTCCATGGTGGGCCATGGGCTTAAAAATCAAGTCAATCCATGACTTGGGTGGGCTACACCACATACAACAGTTGAGAGGGGTTACCTCCCATTAAAACGTTCATAGTCATTTATTACACCCACCGAGATGTGGTTCACAAATCCAGATCATCTATTGTGTGTGTCCCAGTTGGGTGAGGGATCAGACCAAGTTTCAACTGCATCCAAAACTCGGGTGAGCCCTACCAAGTACTTTTAGATGTTTTAGTCATGTCTTCGCATGATTTTATATGGTATGGCCCACTTGAGTTCCGCATGACCAAGTTTCAACTGCATCCAAAACTCGGGTGAGCCCACTTGAGTTCTGTATGCAGCTAATTTTGGGATATCCCATAAGCTAAAGGGGACCCATCAAATGCACGATATAGATATTCAACACACATCACGATGGGGCCCACACAGCTCGACCTCATGAGAAGTTCACATGAGGTTGACCTCATAGTTCATTTCCATATATATATATATATATATATATATATATATATATGCACCTGCACACATGTCATAGGCATCTAATCTGAATGGTCCATGTGATGCGGCATCCCATGAAACCCTAGGAGACCAATTTTCACCCTGATCTAAAACTCCGGTTGGCCATAGCAAAGAAAGATGCAAATTAAGAGAGGAAACTATTTTCTTTTTTATGGCCTACCAGAGGTTTGAATGAAAGTAAAATGTGGGCCTTGAGGGTTTCATGGGCTGCTGCATCACGTGGACCTTTCAAATTTTAAACTCACATCACGTATAATGAGTTCTCAAAAAAGTTCGCATGAGTTCCTTGCGAATTCGTGCCAGCTGAGCATTCAGCTATATATGTAATGACCAAGGATCAATATATATGGGTATCATCAATACTCGGAAAAATATTATAGTCTGAAGGAAAAATTGGGGAGACGTAGAATTTTTCATAAAAACTTTAATGGATATTAAAAGACACCTGCTTACATGCAGGAATTAAAATATCACAAAAACCAACTATGCATAATTAGTTTCCATTTTATAGGGACCTAACCATGTTTTATTGAGAAAAAAACAATATAAAATTTGTAACCAATTAATAGGTCGACCAACACTTACTAGTATATAAAATTTTCATATCAATTAAATAGTGAAAAACACATATTTCTTAATATAAAAATGAAAAAAAAAATAAAATAGAATTTTACCCAATCCCTCACTCTTTCACTTAAATGTTGTTATTTTTTTTTATCACAAATTCTTGTCAATGCACAAGATGAGAATCATGCATAAGCATAGATTTCTACTACAGTCCATGCTAACATTTTAAAAAATATTAAATTTTTACGAGTCAAGATTTCTCCCAAAAACTAAACTTTGATTCAATAAAAAATCAGCAATGATTGAAATCACCTTAATATATATATATATATATATATATATATATATATATATATATATATATATATATATATATATATATATATATATATATATATATATATAATTTTTTTTTTTTAAAAAAAAAAAACAAACAAACAAATAAACAGAAAAAACCAAAATAATGGATTGATGGTATCAGTACTTCAATAAGGGGTTTTAATCGAATATCGTTGATTTCCAGAATGTTGCTAAATATTGCCAATGAGTGCCCGATTCTCTGTTTCGTGGAAATAGCGAGCAGATGAATCCAATATTATTATTGGTCCATGTCACTGTTCATGTCACGTTACCCGCTTTTTTTAATATATTAAAAAAATTACATGTCAGGGAAAGTCTAACGCCGTTAAATGGTTTCGTTTGGAAATCGGATTGCATAACGGTAGGCTCTTGCTCTTACCGCACTGAGTAAACTCAGTTGGGCCCACCTTGTATGTATGTGATCTATCCATGCCGTCCATCCATTTTTCCATCTAATTTAAGGGGTTAAGCCCAAAATTGAAGTATATCCAAATATCCAGTGGATCATACCACAGTAAACAGTGGGGATAATGATTTCCACCATTGAAACCTTGTTAGGCCCCACAGTGATGTTTATTTGTCATCCAAACTGTTCATGAGATCATACAGGCATGGATGAAGAGAAAACACAAATATAAGCTTGATCCAAAACTTTTGTAGCCCCCAAGAAAATTTCAACGGTGAGCGTTCAATTATGCTTCATTTTTTGTCTCAAGCCTTAAACTTATCTGGTAAAATTGATGGACGGAGCGGATAACATACATAAGTCATGGTGGACCCTACAGAGTTTACTTAGTACTCCAACGTAGTGAGTTACTACGCAATCCGCTTCCTTCCATATGGGGATTCAGCGCACGAGATAAGCAGCGAGCGAGACTCACTACTAAAGTGATGTCACCTAGTTACGTAGGTCCCACCATAATGTATGTTTTGTATCCACACCGTCCATCCATTTGGAGAGATCATTTAAGGGCATGAGCCAAAGAATGAATCAGATCCAAAACTCGAGTGGACCCCACCATAGAAAACAGTGGAGAGAGTTATACCCACCATTAAAAACTTCTAAGGGTTACAAAAGTTTTCGTTCAAGCTGATATTTGTGTTTTCCATTCTTTAATGTCTGTGTTAACTTATGAACAAGTTGAATCTCAAATAAAAATTATGGTGGACCTTAGGAAGGCTTCAACTGTGGACGTAACTCTCCTCACTGTTTTATGTGGTGGGGTCCACTCCAGCTTTGGATCTGCCTCATTCTTTTGATCATGCCCTAAAATGATCTCTCCAAATGGATAGACTGTGTGGATACAATACATACATCATGGTGGGCCCCACATAAATTGGTGACGTCGCTTGAGTCCAGCTACTCAACCTCCTATTGGTAGCTAATCCACCTCCAATTTTTTTTTCCTTTAAAATTTAATTAGGTCACATCATCTCACGGGAATTTTATAAGATAAGAACAATATTTACAAAATCTGCCTGATTAGCAAGGAATATTAGTTATTAATCTTTTAATCACCAATGTTTCTTGCGGTGTGGTCCACCTGAGATTTGGATCTTCCTTAATTTTGTGCTCACGAACTACAATGATTTGTAAAAATGTGCACATGAACTACAATGATTTGTAAAAATGGATGGATGGCGTGGATAAAATGCATACATCATGGTGGAGCCAATAGAGCTTTTCCGATAACACACGGTACTATAGTTGGTGGTATATGCTACCAATGTCCCCTTTGTCAAAGCCACTGGTATGAGCAAATAGTTAGTGGATCAGGTGGGCCGTGCTGTGATGTTTTCTGGAAAATCAACCTGGACCACAAGGTGCATCACCCCATTTTAGATCACAGGTCGATAAAATCAATTCTATCTATAATTCAGGTTGACCACATGGTTATAAACAGTGTATAGGCAATCTTTGCCTTCCAAATTGTTTCTATTAGTCTAGCCCAAGTGATTCATGTATCGCTATAATTTTTGGTAAAATGTTTTTTTTTTTTTTTTAATAATCTAGTTGTTGAAGTGGATTTTGATGTAAGTATAATGTTTGACCCTTTAAAATAAAGGGTGGACATCCCTCTCCCAACTATTTCCTTCAGTGCGTATCTATAGGCTCAATATGGGACTTAATAGCTAATGGTTATAATAGATATTACATAAACATCACAGTGGACCTCAGAAAAATTATATAAACTCTCTTTACAATTGGAGAAGTATGGGGGATTGAATTTTTGGTGGGGGTCCACCATGATGTGTGCAAAATCCACTCTGACAATTAGATGCCTAATCATTTAGGCCCGAATCCAAAAAAATTAGGTTAATACGAGATTCATGTAAGCCACACCAAAGAAAATATTTGAAAAAGAGACATTCACCCTTGAAACTTATAGGACCCACCATGATGATTATATAAAATGGACACATTAATTTATCTAATGGAACTCCATCATTTTGTCTAATGGAACCTTATCACTTTGTCAAATGAACCCGTCACTTTGTCTATTAAAACTCCGTCATTTTATTTGATAAGCCGCCACTTTATTTAGTGAAATCATGTCACTTTGCGTAATAACATCGTCACTTTGCCTAGTGGAACGAAGTCACATTATTCGAAAACTCGTTATTTTATCAAGCGAAACCCTATCAATCTATCTGGCAACCCCATCACTTTATCTAGTGGAACATCGTCACTTTGTCTAATGGAACCCCGTTACTTTGACCAATAATCACGTCTGTAACACCCTCGTTCCCAAAACCTGAGTACACTACTCGTTTTCCAAAAACTTAACTTTTAAAGATAGCCCAAATTTCACGTATATTTTTTTTTCTTTATCAAAGTTAGCAATTTAGTGGAATAGAAATAAATTAAGTATAAGAAGGAGTCTAAATATACATAACAAAATAATCGAGTGGTTACCCGAAGGCTTATACAAACTAATGTCTTAAGTTTTTACAATACAAGACAGTACATATTAAATACAAATGAAATTAGGAATATAGAGTCACAAGATCATCTAGCTCCTTCTATTCCACATGAACACCAACATGCCTATCATCTGCATCTCTACACACTGAATATGATTTGATAGCATCAATGGCTATCCCAGTGAGGTACAACCCCCAAGATTTACTAAACATCAAGATAATTAAACATGGTTTTCAGAATGGTAATAAGACAATTCAACGTGGGCCTTAAATCATGTAGGGCTACCGACGACCATCCATTGTCGATAATTTTTTCTTAGTCATTAGACAAAGTGACGGGGTTCATTGGACAAAGCGACGGGGTTATTAGACGAAGTAACAAAGTTATACTTAACTAAGTGATGAGGTTGCTCGACAAAGCAACATGATTCCACTAAACAAATTAATAAGTTTAAACAAGACAAAGCAAATAGGGTTCCATTAGACAAAGTTACAGATTGTCGTAAAAAGTGATGGGTTGCCGAACAAAGTGACCCGATTCTACTAAACGAACTGACAAGGCTGGAAGACAAAGTAACTAGGTTCCACTAGATAAAGTGATGAGGTTGCTGGACAAAGTGACGAGACTGTTGGACGAAGTGACGAGGTTCACTAAACAAAGTGATTGGGTTGCTGGACAAAGTGATGAGGTTCTACCAGACAAAGAGACTATATAGTAGGACAAAGTAACAAAGTTCAACTATATCAAGTGACAGGGTTCTATAGAGAGTGACTAGGTTGCTAGACAAAGTGATGAAATTTGACTAGATAAAGTGAAAGGGGTGCTAAACAAAATGACAAGGTTCTAATAGACAAAGTGACATGATTATTGGACAAAGTAAGGGGGTTCCATTAGACAAAGTAACAATGTTCCACTAGATAAAGTGATGGGATTCCCAGATAAATTAATAGGGTTTTGCTTGATAAAATGACGATTTTTCAAATAAAGTGACTTGGTTCCACTAAAAAAAGTAATGATATTATTGTGCAAAGTGACAGGATTTCACTAGATAAAATAGCGGCTTGTCAAATAAAATGACGAGGTTTCGATAGACAAAGTAACAGGTTCATTTAACAAAGTAATAGGGTTCCATTAGACAAAATGATGGGGTTTCATTAGATAAACTAATATGTCCATTTTATATAATCATCATAGTGGGTCCTATAAATTTTAAGGGTGGATGTCTCTCTTCCAAATATTTTCTTTGGTGTAGCTCACATGAATCTTATGTTAACCTAATTTTTTTGGATTCGGGCCTAAATGATTACACATTTAATTGTCAGAATGGATTTTGCATACGCATCATGGTGGGCCCTGCCAAAAATTCAATCCTCCATACTTCTCCAATTGTAAATAGAGTAAAATATATATATATATATATATATATATATATGAGGTGTGACTCTTGATTTTTCCGGAGCCCAGTACGATGTTTATGTAATATCCACTATAACCATTGGCTATTAAGTCTGAGCCTAGAGATCTGCACTAAAGAAAGTAGCTGGGAGAGAGAGATGTCCACCCTTTATTTTAAAGGGTCAAACATTATACTTACATTTTATTTTAAAGGGTCAAACATTATACTTACATCAAAATCCACTTCAACAACTAGATTATTTTATTAAAAAAAAAAAAAAACTACTTTGCCAAAAATCATACCCATACATGAATCACTTGGGCCAAACTACTGGAAACAATTTGGAAGGTGAGGATTGTCTATACACTGTTTACAATCACGTGGTCAACCTTAATTATAGATAGAACTGATTTTTTCAGTCTGTGGCCTAAAATGGGGTGATGCACCTTGTAGTCTAAGTTGATTTTTCAGAAAACATCATAGTATGGCCCACCTGAGTCACTGACTATTTGCTCATACAAGTGGCTTTGACAAAGGGGACACTAGTAGCATATACCACCAACTACAGTACTATGTGTTATTGGAAAAGCTCTATTGGCTCCACCATGATGTATGTATTTTATCCACGCCTTCCATCCATTTTTACAAATTATTATAGTTCATGAGCACAAAATTGAGGAAGATCCAAATCTCAGGTGGACCACACCATAAGAAACATGGATGATTAGAAGATTAAAATTTTATTGGGGGCTACAAAAGTTTTGGATCAAGCTGATATTTGTATTTCTCTTCATCCATGTCTTTGTGACGTTATCAGTTGGTTGGATGGAAAAAATAAACATTACATTAGGCTCTACGAAGTTTATAATGGTATGTGTTCAATCACCACTTTTTCTATGGTGTGGTCCACTTGAGATATCGATCTATCTATTTTTAGACTCACGCCTTGATGTAAGTGGGCAAAATGGATAAATAGTGTGGATAAAAAAACAACCATCATGGTTAGAGGTGGGCATCAAGTCGATACAAATCGAGTCAAGGCTGACTCGACTCGTTTCGGTTTTGAAATAGGCCTGACCCGAACTCGACCTGACTCGGTACCGAGTCCAGCATGTTGTTCACAACCCCAAGTGTAGGGTCGCGATGTAGTAATAATCTCGGTACGATGTTAAATCTACAGGGACTGAAACTTGTACGTTTCTGAAATTAACTAAAAGTAGAACTAGAAGAAGATGTGAAACTAATTCTGAAGTATTTGAGAGAGTAATTGTAAATAGAGTAATTAAAACTAAGAATTTAAATGTGAGAACTAGGGTGCCAAGGATCCACTTGTAGTGATCAGGGAGCCATCTTACTTGATTTAAGTAACACAATTAGAATTGGAGTCTTATCCTATCCAATTGGAAAATATATCAATAAAATAAAATCTAAACTTCCATTGACCTAATTCTCAATGAATGAGAACTATGATAATTGGCAGGGATTCCATTACCAAACCATGCCCAGGAGACAATGGCAAACAACAGAATTTACCAATCACATAATCTCAAAGCAGGAGAATTATAAAGATTAGGAAGGATTCCATCACCCTACCATGCCCAAGGGACGATGGTGAACAACAAAACTTACTAATTTCACAATCTCAAATCAGGAAAAGAAGATACTCAAAGCTATTGCAGATCTACTGTAATTTAAGTCACAATAAACCATTAAAAACTGAAAGTACTCTTTAAATATCAAATTAGAATCTATGGAGTTCAACATAAACATGAATCAAAGCAATAGAAATATCTCATCATGTTACAAGCTTAACCTCTTAGCCCTAGCTAAGAGGTTTAGCCAACCATAGACATGATTGGATCTAAAACTCTAGAAGAAACCATGAAAACAACTAAGGAAGAAGAAGAAAAACTTTTGGTGACAGCTTCTCCACCATTTTTCTCCACTCCTTAAACCCCTAGAAGATGCCTAGGTACATCTTAGGCAGTCCTATTTATAGTTGTGGAACTTCAACTTTCGCACCTGTTTAGAAAACTCTAAAAACCACCTCAAATTTACGCAGTTTGCTAAAATAAATTTCACTCTGCGCAGTTTCTCAAAAAAGACTTCACTTTGCGCAATTTCACAAAATGACCCAAAATTTCAAAATATACTTTTTCATAATAATTTCAGGATTCCTTTTCTTCACTTCAAATATTTGATTCTCTTCATTCCTCACTTGGTGTTCTTATATCTTTGGCATCTGAATTCTTCAATCTTAGTCTCCTAAGATCCATCCCTTGCCTTGGTGATTCTTGAGCATCAAATCTATGCTTTTAGCACCCTTTTCAATTCAAGCTCTTAAATTCACCTTGCAACACAAATATGTGTAAAATAGAATATTAAGCATTATCATGTTCATAAAACCAAGATATAAATGGGGGATAATATGCAATATTTGACCCCCAACACATGCCTAACCTGATTCGAGTTCGGGTCTAGCCTGGACTAATCTGGACTGAATCTGACCCGATTACAAGTACCGATTCAGGTCGAGTCTTAAAATAATATGAGAAAATGGATGGAGAAAGTAGATATACAATGCATAGATCAAGGTGGGCCCACGGTGAGGATCCTGCGGACATCACTCATCCTAGGTCGCAGCTAATATTCCTTATTAATTAAGCAGATTTTGCAAATATTTTTTTATCTTATAAAATTGTCGTGAGATGACATGGCCTAATTAAATTTTAGAAGAAAGAAATTTGAGGCAAATTAGCTACCGACACGTTGAGTAGCTAGACTCGCTATTAAAGCAACGTCACCAAGTTCTTTGGGGCCCACCATGATGTATGTGTTATATCCACACTGTCCATCCATTTGGAGAGATCATTTTAGGGCATGATCAAAAGAATGAGGTAGATCCAAAGCTGGAGGGAACCCCACCATAGAAAATAGTGAGGAGAGTGACGTCCACCGTTGAAGCCTTCCTAAGGTCCATCGTGATTTTTATTTGAGATCTAACCTATTCATAAGTTAACATGAATATTAAAGAAGCGGAAACACAAATATCAGCTTGATCGAAAACTTTTGTGGCCCTTAGAAGTTTTTAATGGTGAGCGTACTCTCTTCACTATTTTCCGTGGTGGGGTCCACTCGAGTTTTGGATCTGATTCATTCTTCGGTTCATGCCCTAAAATAATCTCTCTAAATGGATGGACGGTGTGGATACGAAACATACATCATGGTGGGACCAACATAACATCTGATGTCACTTTAGTAGCGAGTCTCGCTACATACTTAACCTGCATGCTGAATTCCCAAATGAAAACTTAAATAAAAATCACGGTGGACCTTAAGTTAACATGGACATTGAAGAAGGGAAAACACAAATATCAGCTTGATTGAAAACTTTTGTCACCCTTAGAAGTTTTTAATAGTGGGCATGACTCTTTCCACTGTTTTCTGTGGGGGGGTCCACTCAAGTTTTGGATCTGATTCATTCTATGGCTCATGCCCTAAAATGATCTCTCCAAATGGATGGACAGTGTGGATACAAAACATATATCATGGTGGGACCTACATAAATAGGTGACGTTATGGTAGTGAGTCTCGCTACTTAACCCGTGCGCTGAATCCCCAAATGGATAGAGCGGATTGCGTAGTGAATTACTCACTATGTTAGGTACTGAGTAAACTCTATAGGGTCCACCATGATTTATAATCATGTATTGTGTCCACTCCGTCCATCAATTTTACCAGATAATTTTAGGGCCTGAGGCTAAAATGAAGCATATACAATTTTCAAATGAACCACACCATAGGAAACAGTTGAATTGAACCGTTGAAAATTTCTTGGGGGTTACAAAAGTTTTGGATCAAGCTTATATTTGTGTTTTCCCTTCATCCATGCCTGTATGATCTTATGAACAGGTTGGATGACAAATAAACAACACTGTGGGGCCTAGCAAGGTTTCAACGCTGGAAATCATTATCCCCACTATTTACTGTGGTATGATCCACTTGATATTTGGATATACTTCAATTTTGGGCTCAATCCCTTAGATTAGATGGAAAAACGGATGAACGGACTGGATAGACCGCATACATACAAGGTGGACCCAACTGAGTTTACTCGGTATGGTAAGAGCAGGAGCGTACTGTAATCGGTATGCAATCCGTTTTCCAAACGAAACCGTCTAACGGCATTATACTTTTCCTGAAATGTAATTTTTTTTAAATATATTAAAAAAAGCCAGTACCGTACCGTGGCACTTACAGTGACGTGGACCAATTGGATTCAGCTACTCGCTGTTTCCACGATCCGCACTGATTGCCGATATTAACAAAAATACTGGCAATATTTGAACATCTTTAACCTGTTGTGTCACTGACCTAGCGACACCGGTAATATCATACTTGGAATACTCTTTGGTGCAACCAAAAACACCACAAACTAAGTTTATAAATAAAATAATAATAAATAATAATAAATGAAAAGAAGAAGAAGAAGAATACAGTACTGACTCCATACATATTTTTCATATAATACCTAATCTAAAGAATTTAGAGGCATATTTTGATTCTACTAAACAAATTCAGTTTCTTAATAAAATTCAAAAATTCAATTCAATTTCCTAACCAAACAATTCAAAAACTGAAGTCAGAACTCTTGAAATCAGATAGCACCCCAAAGTATATATGATATCCCCTTCTATTTACCAACGTTAGTAAGATCAGAATTTGGAAGACATCCATTTATCAAATTCTCTATCGTTGACTTAGGAAAGACAGAAGTCGAATCCCACCTGATCTTGGAGAACCTCTTCGAGCGGAAGATCCTCGTGTTCAAGGTAATAATACCCTTCGAGATTCTCTTCGATTGTGCGAGGTATGCCGGCATTCATATAATGAACATCCACCTGCCGCCTCCTTGTTGTTTCAAATTCCTCCATCACAACCGATCTTTTCCTCCAAGAATGACAAAACCCTTTTCCCCTCCTGTTTAAGACCATCACAGAACAGCCAAACTCAATTTTCATTTTCCAAGACCGTTATCAATCATATCTGATTCGAACAAAATTCCACTTTCTTCTTTTCCAATTGGGTTTTGTTCAACCATTCATGACTTCCTAACCACCCTTTTCTACCAAGGCACTAACAAACACACTACTAATTATAAAATCAAAATGATTTTTCCACAGAATTTTCAATATCTGTTTGTGGGTATTTTGAATTATGTTCATAACAGTCTTACACGAGAGAATATCCACTCAAGAACAGAAATTCAAGTATTAAAAACAAAAAATTCAATAACCCAAAAGAAAGAAAAAGGAAAAAATCAGATGGGTGCTGAGAAATCATCTTCAAAAGAAGAGAGATTGTACCTGAGAGAGAGAAGTGATGAAAAAAAGCCTCGTTAATTTCTCTCAAAATCTCAAACCATCTCTTCATTGAAATATCAGTGAAGCAAAGGTGTAGATGCTGGCGGCTGGCCAACAGCAAAGCATACCAAGAAAGTCGTACATAACGATCGTTACGCTTACGTAAAGCCGTTATAACATTAACGTTTGGAGCGTCATAATAACGGACGCGGATTGCGTACTGAAACTGAGTAGCCAGATAGCCACTGGACGGTTCTACGCGGGCCTCATAACGATGTATGTGTTTTATCCACACCGTCCATCGATTTTGGATAATTAATTTGGTTCATGAACCCAAAATTGAGGCTGATGTAGATTTCAGGTGGACCACATCATAGGTAAACAGTGGTGATTGAAAGCTCACCGTTGAAAACTTCCTAGGGCCCACTGTAAATTTTATTTTTCATGCAACCTGTTGATTAGGTCACAAAGACCTGGATGAAGGGAAAACACAAATTTCAGTGTGATGCAAAACTTTTTGTGGCCCCAAAGTTTTATTTTAATGTTGGGAGTTCAATCACCACTGTTTCATATAGTGTGATCCACCTGAGATCTTTATCTACCTCATTTTTTATCTCATTCCTTAATATGATCAGGAAAAAACGGATGGACGGCATGGATGAAATAAAACATCATGGTGAGGCCCACAGAATACCTTCTAGTAGTTACAGTGTCACTAGCAAACCGCGTCCCATGGGAACCCGATACTCTCCCGTTACCGTTAGAACTATTATAACAGCCATTACAAGAACTATGATGCATGCACTGACGTGAGCTTGAGCTTTGGAAGTGAGTCATGTTATGGCTACTCCCGGCGGGTATCTCGATGTAGATATGTACTCTGCACACGCGTGCCAAGGAGATATTTGGGTGCGAGATGGACGCGGTTTTCCTGCGATAGCCTTTCGCAGGAAGTTCTTGCGCTGCGAAATTAGGTGGGCCCATTGTGATATTTGTGAGAAATCTTTTCCATTCATCTGTTTTGTGAGATCATTTTAAAACATTTTACCAAAATTGAACCGTATCCAAAGAAAATGTGATAATTAAATGTCCAAGGTTGAAATATTTGTGGGGCCACAGAAGTTTTGATTCATGTTAATATTTTTGTTTTTAGTTCATCTCAATATGAATAACGTTATTAATGGTATGGTTGACATCTAAACATTACTGTTGAACCTAGAAAGGTTTCAACAGTAGAAATTTCCCTAACTACATTTTCCTTTTAGTACTTCTCACTCAAGCTTTGGATACGGTTCATTTCTTACAACATGCCCTAAAATGAACTCAAAAAGTGGATGGATGGGGAGGATTTCTCACAAACATCACAGTGGGCCCTACCTAAGTTCCCAGCGCGCAGGAACTTCCTGCGAAAGGCTTTCGCAGGAAATCCGCGTCCGTGCGAGATCTAGGACGTTGGTCTGGACCCACCTAGCATGCAGTGGCCACTCGCCTGAAATCAGGTTGTTTTTCTAAGTTCATCCGTTGATGCTGCAGTTGAATAATTCGTTCTTACATGTCGTTGCCACTTAATGAGCAAATCAGTCTTGCTATGGCAGTAGTACTTACACAGCGTGGCCCACCATATGAAAAGCTGGGGTCAATGGCACGCGTGAATGGTGCTATTGGAGGAACGGGATGGTTTACTCATGTGTGTCGGCGAGGCAATATTTTCCCCTTCTTTTCTATAATAATACCTATGACATTGACGGCCAGACGACCTACTGCTGGCGGCAGTTGTAGTAGCGTTTCTAACTTCTTCTTTTTTTGGATTTACTGCCAAAGTAGGGCGCGAAGGTGTATCTTGATTATGATAATTGAGAAGCCTTTAAGAAATTTTAAGACAAAAAAGCTATAAACATTAACTGCCCAACTTCTCATTTTTCCTCCTTTTTTTCTTTCTTTTTTTTTAAGAAAAAAGATAAATAAATAAATAATACCTTCAATATCTTTTTCTATGTTTGCTTAAAAAATTAAAAAGATAATGAAAATAAAAATAACAAACAAATAAAACAATTTACTTTCTTCATTTTATTCGTCTTTTTCTTCTTCCTCTTTTTTATTTCTTTTTTAAAAAAAAAGATAAATTAATTAGAAAAAATATACCTTCAATATCTTTTTTTTTCCTTCCTTTTTCTGAAAAATAAAATGACAAAAGCATAAGAAAATTAACTAATAAATAAAAAATATTTTTAATCTATCGAGTCATGTCATTCCAATTGAAGAATGATACGGTCACATATTAGCGAGTGGTAATGGCACATTCCACAACACGAGAGCTAAACATGTCTAGCTAAACATGTCTAACTGTACAAAAATGATATGATGGTCAAGTCTTGAAACACCGAGGGATATTTTAAAGATCTTAAAAAGCTATTTGCCTATTTAGAAAAAATATAAGCTTTCCTTCAACCCACAAAAGTGTGCCTTGTTGTGTTTTTAAGAATTAAAAAAAAAAATTACAAAAATAAAAGTTATTTTTAGAAAGTAAATAAATATATTAATTATTTAAATTTTTCATAAATAGTATGTATAGCCTGTCGGTAAGAGAATGAGTTTTTGCTTATGCAACCAGGGTTCAAATCTCCTCGAGGACGGTGCGAAGCACCGTCCGCGCGGCGTGGGCTGTAGGGCTGCTTGGGCGCTTTATTAGGCGCACTTAACACTTCGCATGTGCGCATCGTCGCGAGGAGCTAAGAGAGCCTTGGTCTTTTTGACACTTGGTTCATATTTTTTGGGTCATGGTACCCTAATGTTTTATTACCTTTTTTTTGTTGATTGAGAGTAATTGTACATGTATCACCTATGACATGTGTCGCTTATGTGGATACAGTTTTTCCTGTTAGATAACTGCTCCTGTCTGAATGGGTATAGAAATAACTGTCATATGACAAAGAGTCATGTCCTTTCATGAAAAGACAATTATTTACTGTGAATGGGTATGGATTTCTTGAAGAGGCACTTTAGCACCTCTTCAAGAAGAAATCCATAACCTTTCAATTGATATAAATCCTGGACACTATAATTCAGAAGTAAATACTCTCTTAATCCTTGAGATTATATCATCTTCTGTGCAATTATTCTCCATCTAATCTCTTGCTGAGTTTTTCTGAACGTTTTAAGGCATATCGGTGTCAAAACTAGAGATCTGTTCAACACTTAAATGTGCAAATTTTCGTGTTGAAAATCGGATTGAGAGTTCATTGTATCCTGAAGACAATTTGCAGATTTCCTTCGTTTGCACTTGTTGGAACTTCCAGAAAGAGGGCAGCAAATCTGTCTTGAGAAATTGACTATTCAAGTCGAGCCTTGAACTTGATAAATCTGATCATTTCGTTATCGTTTTCTTCTATCCTCCCTTGTGTATAAGATACTCTTACTATTCTAACATTTTAGGGCAACTTGGGAAAAGCTGTTCGGATCCAATGTCAACGAAATAGGAATGGAGTCAACAAATTAAAAGCCAAGGTAATTATTGAAATGTCACCCCCAATATTGAAAATGATATCTACAGCTTCTTATGCAGAATACAATACATTAATCATTTTATCACCTGGCTCACACTCATATGTGAGCCCATATTCGGGCTGCTTCATAAAATTGTGTTGAATGATCGGAATGATAACTGTCAGAAAGCCTTTGATCGCATCAAGATGTATTTGCTGGATTCTCTAACATTAGTATAATATCCCAATCTATTCAATATGTGGGTATTAGAGGTCCCAAGTATTACGGTTGAAACTTTAAAAAAATTTATACAAATAAATGTGCTTACATATTAAGTTTTTTTGAAATATTGAGTATAAAATATTATTTCTAAAATTCAAATCTTGAATTTTAAAAATAACAACCAAACCGCATGTAGAAGGTAAAAATCGATAGCCAATACATCAAACCTACCATTCATCTGATCGATAGTTAAGTTGATCCAATGCTAAATCATCTTAAGGTGGACCATTAGAATACAAATTGACATTGATAAACCTCTAAAACTATTGCGGGACTCGCTATTATCAAGGAATAAATCTAGATCAATCAGACAGTTAAAATGTCATTGATAGGCACTTAAAACCCAAGATTTTTCTTAACGTGGGCCATCTGAGTGATGGATCTGACTCATCACTGGCAAGTGGTATAATGGGAACATTAGAACTTTATGGATGGATCAGATCTCGTGGAAGAACCCTGTGGACCCCACTTTATGCAACACGTGCGCAAAGCACATACACAACCGCTATGCACTGGACCGCAACCCCAGTCAGATCGGAAATCAGATTGCGTCGTATCGTACTGAGTAAACTCTGTTGGTAATACAGTGAATGCGTGTGGTTTATCCACACCGTCCATCTGTTTATACGATTATTTTAAGTGGTTAAGCTCAAAATTGAAGCATATCCAAATCTCAAGTGGATCGTAGCACAGGAAATAGTGGAAGTACTGATTTCCCCGGTTGAAACCTTTCAAAGGTCGTGACGTTTATTTGTCATCACATGTTCATGGGATCAAACAAACATGGATGAATTGAAAACGTAAATATTAGCTTCATATAAAACTTTTGTACCCCCAAAAACTTTTCAACGGTAGAGGTTGAATTAACACATTTTCCGGTGGGGTCCTTACTCTTGCTCGGGTGGTAGACTCTTAGGAGTTTCAACTCCCCGGTCGAGGGTTCGAGTACCCATAGGTGGTGAAATTCCACCAGCATAAGTGTGTGGGGTGTGTGTGCGTGTGTTTAAAAAAAACAAAAAAACACACATTTTCCAGTGATATGGTTCACTTGAGCTTTGTATATGCTATATTTTTTGTCCAACGACTTAAAATTATCTATTAAAATGGATGGATGAAGTGGATAAATTGCATGAATGAGGGTGGGCTCTGCAAAGTTTACTCGGTGTGCTTACTCGGTATGCAATCCGCGTCAGATCGAGTTTGACTCGACCAGTTATGAAAAAGTAGAAGTTTGCCCTTCCTTTCCAACCCGAACCAGGTTTAAACGGACAACATCCGTTCAAGTAGATCTTGGCCCACCATCCGATCACATCTAGAGGATCCAAACTGTCCATCATGTTCATACGATTTGTCTAACAAAACATAATAAACTATACTCATTAATGAGCACAATTTTTCTCACAATCATAGGCGCAAGCCAACCTGCGCACGGGTGAAAATTAGAGTTGGGCAGAATCCAACCCGATCTAGTGGATCGGAACCGAACCAAAGGCCTAAATCGGTGCGGATTGAGTAGGACCACGCAGATCCGATCGTTCATCGGATCGAGTTCAGATCGTGGTCAATCTGGACCGATCCGATCCGAAATCCGAACGAACCCTAACCCCTCTTTCTCTACCCGAAGGAGGCGCCACACCCACCCATCTCTCCTCCTTTCTCTCCCTCTTTCTCTCTCGATTTCCCTCCTCTCCTTCCTTCTCTCCTCCTTTCCCTCCTTCTTTCTCTCCTAGTTTCCCACATCTCCTTATTTCTCTCCTCTTTTCTCTCCCTCTCTCTCCCTAGACTCAACTCGATCTCACTTGATTCGGTTTACCAGACCGAGTCGAACTCGATTCGGGTCAAGTCAGCAAGGATTCGAATCAGATCGAGTCAGCCCTGCTGGACTCGGTCCCAGATCGGATCGAGTTTGGGTCAGGTTCTTGAAAAATCAGATCAAGTCGAGTTGGACCCAATCCAATCCGACTCGACTCGATGCCCACTTCTAGTGAAAATTTCTGAAAACAGAAGTTTTGCTGACAAACCGTTTGTGAGAAGATTCTTCAATCCTGACCATTCATTTTCGCGTAATCTCAGCCATAAATCCCTCTCCCGTGTTAGAGTTTTGCAAACCAAAGAAAAAATGAAAAGAAACTTTCCATTTGGGGCTACTGGCGCGATCGTGATCATTCCCTTTCTTCTAAAAGCTCTCTCAGAGCATCTCTAGCGTCCATTCTAGGACAACTAGAAGCTTCCCGCAACCATCCGAGTTCTTGTAAGAGATCTCGTCATCTTGCATGAGTTATCGTGCGCAATCGAAAAACTCGGAACCCACCCAGTTTTTGCTAATGACCTCACAATTGGTGGGTCCCACAAGCTTCCTGGGACCCATCTGGTCCATCCATGAGTATCTTATCAAAGGATCATCCATCTAAACGAGATTCACCATTAGCGACCAATACATCCTGTAACACCCCGGATTTCAAGGGGCCGAAAAGGCACTCGGCTCCCCAATTCCCGGGTGCCACATATGCCCTATTGGGTTTCGGAATTGGCGTATTTATTCATTTCATAAGCAATGAGGGAGTATAGCAGGTCATGTAATAGAAACCAGGATTAACAAAATGAAATAAAGTGCAGTTAAATGAAAATCCATGTCCAAACATAAAGACAATGTGAATAACATGAGGGACTAGTCCTGCAAAATATATCACCCCAAATATCTGGACCCTTATCCTACGCCCTGCGACCATCCCTATAGCGGACTACGAGGGTCCGCCGAAGATCTGAAAGTACAACAACTCCTCCTCATCATCCACGCTCGCTCCATCAAGTGCGTCAAGCTCCGTGATCCCTGCATCTAAGATAAGTTCTGGTTGGTGTTTCAAAACACCGTCCCAGAGTAAGAGTGAGTAGCTAACTCAATGGTTCCATTATCAATAAGTTACGCATATTATCATACACATGAACAAATTTAGTGAAAAGCAATCATTCATAGAATCCTAACTACTCTTATTAATGTGTATGCATGGTTTCATGATATGATACATGCCCTTACTTCCAACACTCCTTCAAGCGACAACTTCTAACAATCGCAATGCCCAACACTCCCTCAATGCGAACTTTGTTCACTCCCCAAAGTATAGGGTTGTGATGTAGTAATAAACTCGATGAGACCGAGGTCGAATCCACGGGAACTGAAACCTATACGTAATCTAAAACTAACTAAAACTAGAACTAGACTAAGATGAAATCTGAATCAGGTGAATATGAGAGAATAATGGTGAAGTATTACTCTAAAACTTGTGAAAATAAAGGTGGGAACTAGGGTGCCAAGGATCCACTTGTAACAATTGGGAAGCTACCTTGTATTGATTCAGGGATACAACTGGAATCAGAGTCTTATCCTATCCAGTTGATAAGAAGAGATTTGTTAGATCTCTGAACTTCTCATGGATCTAATCATCAATAGATAAGAGTGGTGAAGATTTGGAAGTGATTCCGTCACCTAACCATGCCCAAGAGACGATGGCAAACAACAACAATTTACCAATCTCACAGCCAATCATGAGAGAATTGTGAAAGTTAGGAAGGATTCCGTCACCCTACCATGCCCATGGGACGATGGTGAACAACAGGTCTTACTAATTTCACAATCTCAATAATGGAAAAAACATACTTAAAGCTATCGCAGATCCATTGTAATTTGAGTCACAACAAACCATTAAAAACTAAAAATATACCTTTATAAATAACTAGAATCCATAAGAGTTCAACAAAACATGAATCAAAGCCAAGCAAACGTCCCAATTATGTTACAAGCTTCACCTCTTAGCCCTAGCTAAGAGGTTTAGCCCAACATGATTAGGCTCAACATCTTAAAAGAAATATTAAAAAGAAACAGAAAAAAAACTAAATAAATATTACTCTACTCTTTCTCTGCCTCTACCCATGTCCTTGGAAAATTGAATTCCTTCTTTTTCTCTCTTGTCACCTTTTATAAGTAATAGCAGTAGGTGGGAGTGGTTGCTATAATAGAGCCGGAAACCCACTCTGTTTACGCAACAGAAATTTCTAGAAACTCTTAGGCATCGGTGATGATTGGTGGGCCCATAATCTGACTTATCAAAGAAATCCACGCCGTCCATTTGTTTTCCCTTGAAAAACCAGTCAGGCTTGATCAGTTTTAGATCAGATTCGTGGTGGCCCACGTGATTGATTTTGCAGCAATGACTCTACCGTTCAATCTTACATTTGAGACTTCATGTACCTGCAATGCTTTCGTGGGACAAAACGGACACCTAGGTGATGGTCACACCCCCCCTGTGGACACAATGGACGGTCCCAATCATTGAAATGGATAATAGGTGGGGCCCAATGTCAAAACCCAACTGCAAGCACATCCGTCCCTGGACATTTTGCGTTAGAAGACAACTTTTGGAAAGTTTTGTTCAAAAACTAGGTGGGGCCCACTTTTGATGACATTTTCAGAGATCTACTCCGCTCATTATTTTTTCAGTAATATGTAAGCCCATGGGTTAAAGTATGAAGTAAATTCGAACTCTAAGTGGGCCACACCATCCACTTATGATGAGTTAATACTGAACGTTGAAGCAAACCTCTTCTTACTTACGTGCATGCATATAGAGTTTTGGTTATTTACAAATTTGTCATTCTCCCTTCTATAGACGTATGTGGTTCGTTTCTCCCTACCGCACCGTCCAAAAGAAGTGAAATTTAACGAATATCCACTGTTTTTCATGCTCTTTCCATCGATTCAATTTGGGTCCCGATCTCCCAAGGATGTCCAAGATGCTTTCTTAATGGTTATTGTCTGATTTTGTCCATCGGGTTACTTAAACACTGATCCAAGGTCTGAATTTTGACGTGTACGGTTAATTTATGGTCCTCAGGCCATATATGAAGTTTCGAGACCAACGGATGGTGGGAACCCTATGATCTTGTATTCTGACTGACTTTTCAAGCCTCTTTAGTGTGACGAACATGATTTTCTTGAATCTCAGCCATGTAAAATCGTCGATCTCGGTCCCCTGGAGTCCGTCCCTTGCCTTGATGATTCCTGAGCATTAAATCCATACTTTTAGCACCCTTTTTCAGTCTAGGCTCCTAAATTCATCTTGCAGCACAAACACGATTAAAATATGGCATTGAACAATATTATGTTCGTAAAATCATGCAATAACTGGGGTCAAATATGAAATATTTGACCCTCAACAACCTTGACTGCCAAATCATTAATTCTAACTAATGTAATGTGATGTGAGAGGTTAGCCAAGTTGATTAATTACGTTCATTCATCTAGCAATTTGAGAAAATCGAGACACCCTAACAAATCAATGCCCTATCCTGATCGTGCGGCCCTTGTGGCCGTGGCATTATTGCTCTCGCGATCCTTGGCTGTTTTGGGTTCGTCACTCCCAATAATAAAATCATACAAAGGTAATTTTTAAGAAAAAATCCTTATTCGCGGTCACCACAAGAAGGCTCATCACCCCAGCGTAGGCAAACAGCTCGGGCATAATGTCTCATACTACCATACCTGGCTCCCAAGACTTGTGGGCCACAACCAACAGTTTGTTAGTGGGCACAAATGGACACAAGGTGTCTCAGGTTCAAGCAAGAGTGTACATAGATGGTTAACGAACATGGATGGCCAGCTGGTGGGCTAATTTGTCCCCACTAGACGAACTACGAATTGTATAGCTTTAAGAGCGACGTCTTGCGTAGTACAACTACAGATAACAATCTACAATTTGACTAGTTGGGCTAAATTTGCCCATGGGCGGGCCTACCAGAAGGGCTACCCAAGTGGGTTCTGAATTTTTTGGCCGATCTGGAAAGGGAACAATGTATAGATGCAAATAAAAAAGGAGATGTCGATCTACTCGAAGTTGTGAGAGATTTAGACTTGCATAATGATGAATCACGTCCAATATCAACACAAGAGTTATGGATTTATAATATTCAGGGTATTTCTAGATAAACATGCACATGAGTCCTAAGTTACAAAAAAAAAAAAATCAATGGAGAAAACGAGTACAATAACTGATTTCAGAAAAAATTAAACATGCATAGAGTAATTGACAGTTAATTTGCACAATTCGCACATGTAGGGGACATGCAACAGGATTCTTCTTGTTGAATTTACTCGGTACGCTTACTCGGTATGCAATCCACGTCAGATCGAGTTTGACCCGACCAGTTATGAAAAAGTAGAAGTTTGCCCTTCCTTTCCAACCCGAACCGGGTTTAAACGGACAACATCCGTTCAAGTAGATCTTGGCCCACCATCCGATCACGTCTAGAGGATCCAAACTATCCATCATGTTCATACGATTTGTCTAACAAAACATAATAAACTATACTCGTTAATGAGCACAATTTTTCGCACAATCATAGGCGCAAGCCAACCTGCGCACAGGTGAAAATTAGAGCTGGGCAGAATCCGACCCGATCCGGTGGATCTGAACCGAACCAAAGGCCTAGATCGGTGCGGCGCGAGTAGGACCACTCAGATCCGATCGTTCATCGGATCGAGTTCAGATCGTGGTCAATCTGGACCGATCCGATCCGAAATCCGAACGAACCCTAACCCCTCTTTCTCTACCCGAAGGAGGCGCCACACCCACCCATCTCTCCTCCTTTCTCTCCCTCTTTCTCTCTCAATTTCCCTCCTCTCCTTCCTTCTCTCCTCCTTTCCCTCCTTCTTTCTCTCCTAGTTTCCCACATCTCCTTATTTCGCTCCTCTTTTCTCTCCCTCTCTCTCCCTAGACTCAACTCGATCTCACTTGATTCGGTTTACCAGACCGAGTCGGACTCGATTCGGGTCAAGTCAGCAAGGATTCGAATCAGATCAAGTCAGCCCTGCTGGACTCGGTCCCGGATCGGATCGAGTTTAGGTTAGGTTCTTGAAAAATCAGATCAAGTCAAGTTGGACCCAATCCAATCCGACTCGACTCGAAGCCCACCTCTAGTGAAAATTTCTGAAAACAGAAGTTTTGCTGACAAACCGTGTGTGAGAGGATTCTTCAATCCTGACCATCCATTTTCACATAATCTCAGCCATAAATCCCTCTCCCGTGTTAGAGTTTTGCAAACCAAAGAAAAAACGAAAAGAAACTTTCCATTTGGGGCTACTGGCGCGATCGTGATCATTCCCTTTCTTCTAAAAGCTCTCTCAGAGCATCTCTAGCGTCCATTCTAGGACAACCAGAAGCTTCCCGCAACCATCCGAGTTCTTGTAATCATCTTGCATGAGTTATCGTGCGCAATCGAAAAACTTGGAAGCCACCCAGTTTTTGCTAATGACCTCACAATTGGTGGGTCCCACAAGCTTCCTGGGACCCATCTGGTCCATCCATGAGTATCTTATCAAAAGATCATCCATCTAAACGAGATTCACCATTAGCGATCGATACATCCTGTAACACCCCGGATTTCAAGGGGCCGAGAAGGCACTCGGCTCCCGAATTCCCGGGTGCCACATATGCCCTATTGGGTTTCGGAATTGGCGTATTTATTCATTTCATAAGCAATGAGGGAGTATAGCAAGTCATGTAACAGAAACCAAGATTAACAAAATGAAATCAAGTGCAGTTAAATGAAAATACATGTCTAAACATAAAGACAATGCGAATAACATGAGGGACTAGTCCTGCAAAATATATCACCCCAAATATCTGAACCCTTGTCCTACGCCCTGCGACCATCCCTATAGCGGACTACGAGGGTCCGCCGAAGATCTGAAAGTACAACAACTCCTCCTCATCATCCACGCTCGCTCCATCAAGTGCGTCGAGCTCCGTGATCCCTAGATCTAAGATAAGTTCTGGTTAGTGTTTTAAAACACCGTCCCAGAGTGGGAGTGAGTAGCTAACTCAATGGTTCCATTATCAATAAGTTACGCATATTATCATATACATGAACAAATTTAGTGAAAAGCAATCATTCATAGAATCCTAACTACTCTTATTAATGTGTATGCATGGTTTCATGATATGATACATGCCCTTACTTCCAACACTCCTTCAAGCGACAACATCTAACAATCGCAATGCCCAACACTCCCCCAATGCGACCTTTGTTCACTCCCCAAGTATAGGGTTGTGATGTAGTAATAAACTCGGTGAGACCGAGGTCGAATCCACGGGAACTGAAACCTGTACGTAATCTGAAACTAACTAGAACTAGAACTAGACTAAGATGAAATCTGAATCAAGTGAATATGAGGGAATAATGGTGAAGTATTACTCTAAAACTTGTGAAAATAAAGGTGGGAACTAGGGTGCCAAGGATCCACTTGTAACAATTGGGAAGCTACCTTGTATTGATTCAGGGATACAACTGGAATCAGAGTCTTATCCTATCCAGTTGATAAGAAGAGATTTGTTAGATCTCTGAACTTCTCATGGATCTAATCATCAATAGATAAGAGTGGTGAAGATTTAGAAGTGATTCCGCACCTAACCATGCCCAAGAGACGATGGTAAACAACAACAATTTACCAATCTCATAGCCAATCATGAGAGAATTGTGAAAGTTAGGAAGGATTCCATCACCCTACCATGCCCATGGGACGATGGTGAACAACAGGTCTTACTAATTTCAAAATCTCAATAATGGGAAAAACATACTTAAAGCTATCGCAGATCCATTATAATTTGAGTCACAACAAACCATTAAAAACTAAAAATATACCTTTATAAATAACTAGAATCCATAAGAGTTTAACAAAACATGAATCAAAGCTAAGCAAACGTCCCAATTATGTTACAAGCTTCACCTCTTAGCCCTATCTAAGAGGTTTAGCCCAACCTGATTAGGCTCAACATCTTAAAAGAAATATTAAAAAAAATAGAAAAAAAAACTAAATAAATATTACTCTACTCTTTCTTTGCCTCTACCCACGTCCTTAGAAAATTGAATTCCTTCTTTTTCTCTCTTGTCATCTTTTATAAGTAATAGTAGTCGGTGGGAGTGGTTGCTATAACAAAGCCAGAAACCCACTCTGTTTACGCAATAGAAATTTCTAGAAACTCTTAGGCATCGGTGATGATTGGTGAGCCCATAATCTGACTTATCAAAGAAATCCACGCCGTCCATTTGTTTTCTCTCGAAAAACCAATCAAGCTTGATCAGTTTTAGATCAGATTCGTGGTGGCCCACGTGATTGATTTTGCAGCAAAGACTCTGTCGTTCAATCTTACATTTGAGACTTCATGTACCTGCAATGCTTTCGTGGGACAAAACAGACACCTAAGTAATGGTCACCCCCCCCCCCCTTTGGACACAATGGATGGTCCCGATCATTGAAATGGATGATGGGTGGGGCCCAATGTCAAAACCCAACTGTAAGCACGTCCGTCCCTGGACGTTTTACGCTAGAAGATAACTTTTGGAAAGTTTTGTTCAAAAACTAGGTGGGGCCCACTTTTGATGACATTTTCGGAGATCTACTCCGCTCATTATTTTCTCAGTAATGTGTAAGCCCATGGGTCAAAGTATGAAGTAAATCCGAACTCTAAGTGGGCCACACCATCCACCTATGATGAGTTAATACTGAACGTTGAAGCAAACCTCTTCTTACTTACGTGCATGCATATAGAGTTTTGGTTATTTACAAATTTGTCATTCTCCCTTCTGTAGACATATGTGGTTCGTTTCTCCCAACTGCACCGTCCAAAAGAAGTGAAATTTGACAAATATCCACTATTTTTCATGCTCTTTCCATCGATTCAATTTGGGTCCTGATCTCCCAATGATGTCCAAGATGCTTTCTTAATGGTTATTGTCTGATTTTGTCCATTGGGTTACTTAAACACTGATCCAAGATCTGAATTTTGATGTGTATGGTTAATTTATGGTCCTCAGGCCATATATGAAGTTTCGAGCCTAACGGATGGTGAGAACCCTGTGATCTTGTATTCTGACTGACTTTTCAAGCCTCTTTAATGTGACGAACATGATTTTCTTGAATCTCAGCCATGTAAAATCGTCGATCTCGGTCCCCTGTAGTCCGTCCCTTGCCTTGATGATTCCTGACTATTAAATCCATGCTTTTAGCACCCTTTTTCAGTCTAGGCTCCTAAATTCATCTTGCAGCACAAACACGATTCAAATATGGCATTGAACAATATTATGTTCGTAAAATCATGCAATAACTGGGGTCAAATATGAAATATTTGACCCTCAACAACCTTGACTGCCAAATCATTAATTCTAACTAATGCAATGTGATGTGAGATGCTAGCCTAGTTGATTAATTACATTCATTCATCCAGCAATTTGAGAAAACCGAGACACCCTAACAGATCAATGCCCTATCCTGATCGCGCGGCCCTTGTGGCCGTGGCATTATTGCTCTCGTGATCCTTGGCTGTTTTGGGTTCGTCACTCCCAATAATAAAATCATACAAAGGTAATTTTTAAGAAAAAGTCCTTGTTCGCAGTCACCACAGGAAGGCTCATCACCCCAGCGTAGGCAAACAGCTCGGGCATAATGTCTCATACTACCATACCTGGCTCCCAAGGCTTGTGGGCCACAACCAACGGTTTGTCAGTGGGCACAAATGGACACAAGGTGTCTCAGGTTCAAGCAGGAGTGTACATACATGGTTAACGAATATAGATGGCCAGCTGGTGGGCTAATTTGTCCCCACTAGACGAACTACGAATTGTACAGCTTTAAGAGCGACGTCTTGCGTAGTACAACTACAGATGACAATCTACAATTTGACTAGTTGGGCTAAATTTGCCCATGGGCGGGCCTACCAGAAGGGTTGCCCAAGTGGGTTCTGAATTTGTTGGCCGATCCGGAAAGGGAACAATGTATAGATGCAACATAAAAAAGGAGATGTCGATCTACTCGAAGTTGTGAGAGATTTAGACTTGCATAATGATGAATCACATCCAATATCAACACAAGAGTTATGGATTTATAATATTCAGGGTATTTCTAGATAAACATGCACATGAGTCCTAAGTTACAAAAAAAAAAAAAATCATAGGAGAAAACGAGTACAATAACTGATTTCAGAAAAAATTAAACATGCATAGAGTAATTGACAGTTAATTTGCACAATTCGCACATGTAGGGGACATGCAACAGGATTCTTCTTGTTGAATTTATAAATTTAAGGGTATCATGCTTAGAATTCCATATTTGACAGGAAAAAAAAATCAGATAATGCAGGCATTGGGGTAGTTAGGGACCAATATTTCTTCCTTTTTTAGAAATTATCTATGTCCAAACTCAAATCCAACAATTTCACTCCGTGCAAGTAGCATGCAAAGTAGATTGTCAAACACGGTCACTAGAATTCGTCCTAGGTAATGGCCACATAGAGGTAATGGTCCGCACCTAGGGTCGGTTGAAGGCTTGTGGAGATCCTCTAATGGTGTCGGGTCCGAGAAATGATGCGTCGAGGCCCTATGCTAATTGAATTTGCATGTTAGGACACATACAAGTAGCCTAACATACTAAAATCTGAGGAGAGTTTGGATAATTACCTTCTTATCAGCGACAATCCACTTCTATGGCGATGGAGCCGCGATTTCCGTTGAGTGATTGTGGTAGGAGAGGGAGATCTCTTAAAGTCCAGCTCCCCTTCCACTCTCTCTCTCTCTCTCTCTCTCTCTCTTGTTGGAAGTTTTGTATAGGAGTGAGGGGTGAGAGTTTAAGGTTTATATAACCTGCATTTTTGCTCCAATGGCCTTGGGGTGGCAATTCTTATTACAAATAACCTTGTAGGACTCATTTATGGTCTTTAGGGTTGTCCCAATGGCCCCTTAGCCTATCCGTGCCATGGGACAGGTGTCCCATGATCTAATGAGGGGTTGTCCAAATTTTGGTGGCAAACGGATGGGAAAATTGATCGTAGGGGTCCGATTTGCGATTAACGGTCACTGTCTTTTGATCAAGGGTCTGGTTTGATGGACGAGGGCAGGGAACTATCTCAGATCTATGGTGCGAGTTTGAATGAAATCTAATGGTTGGAATGTCGTACTTTGTTGTCCTAAATGGTGGGGCTAATTGTTTTAAATTTTAAATTTTTAAGCTATTGACTTGGAGAGTCGCATCTCACAAGTTATGGCTTGACGGTGCAAACCGTCCATTTCAGGGCATCGTTTGAGTCCATTGTCCACGACAGACCATAAGCCCAGTGAGATGGACATTACTCTATAATTTCGGAACTAATGGCCCACTAACGATCGATCTAGAGCTTGTTCGGGTAATCAGGGCATTTTTGGAATAAATTTGGTAGGGAGATTTCTTGGGTGCAGTTGTTGAAGTCTAGATTAACTAAGTTTACAGTATAGCCTATTTAAAATTAGCAAAAATGGTGATTCAGTCATGATCACTCTAAACTGTCGGTTTTAAGCTAAAAAAGTAATCGGATTTATTTGGTTTATTAATTAATGTTTGACCCATAACTGGCTCGGGTTTAGGTAGATCTTTAATTTAGTTATGGTTGTTTGATTAGTCAATGGTAGGTCAGTTAGATTTGGGCCCTATGTGAACAAATCATGGAGTTAAACTCAATGTTTAAGTAATCAGTTGGATTTGTTGGTTTTCTACGGTTGATCTATCGTATCTGTACAGTTCTTTATCAGTATTAGCCATATATAGGCTCACTTCAAGCATCAAGGGTCAGTAAGTGACGACGTGATTAGTTATATATATATATATATATATATATATATATATATATATATATATATATATATATATATATATATATATATATAAGGAATTTTGGTAATCCAAAATAGTGAAAATTCGGGGTGTTACAATCTACCCCCCTTAAAAATAATTTCATCCCAAAAATTGCCTCATGTAAATAGGTAAAGATATTTTAATTCTATACGCTTAAGTTTCGTTGATTTCACGTTCATCTGCCTGTATGGTGCATACTATATATGCTAGTCTGGCTTATTGTAGTCTACCCCCTTTAAAACTTTTTCACCTTGATGGTTTACTACAATTTATTTATTTTATTTTAATTTATTATTTTAAAAAAATTAAAGATTTAGATTCATTATGACAGTTCCCCTCTATCTAGAGTAAAAATATATGCTTTCAATGTTCGGCCAATACAAAGAGACAGTTGTAGTGGGCTTGAACTCGATACGTTGATCATATACCTGACCAGGGTAAAAGTTTCATCGTATCCCTTCTTAATCCTGGTGGATCCTAGTCTTCTGCTCGGTCAAACAGTGAGTCCATTGGTACTCGCCCAGGATTGATAATTGGGTCAAGCCACGAATGCTTCACATGTGTATAGTTCCGTAGTCTGATCAACCTAAATGTTTAGGGAATACCCATCATTGAAAAGTTCAAATCTCCTATTTACAAGGTTGTCCTTTGGGTCTTGGTCTAAGAGAATTCTCGTTTTAATTTATGCCCAAATTAGGGGGGTTAATAAATCTCTCAATATGGTTATGGTCAAATATCATCCTAAAAAGGTTTCTAATGGCATAAAATTTTATATGTATATTGTCATTTCGATCTTATGGCTAGTGGGTTATGAGCAAACTGCACTTTAGTTTCGTTAACTTCAAGAGGGAAGGAAGAATCAAGAGTTCTAAGATATTTCAGAGGTTTGCAGTGCTAGTGACGTAAAGAAGGCTGCGGAAAAGGAAAGAGGAAGGACATCTTCTCAAGAGAATAAGAACTCATAATATTTTAGTGAAGTCCACCTTGAATATGAACTTACAAAGTATTAAACAATCAAACTCAACCCTATTCAAGAGTTGTACGTAGTTCAACCATACTAGAAACTACTTTAAATAAAAAAAATATACAAAAAAATAATAATAATAATCTAATTTAATCATACAAGACAATTTCTAACATGGTTAGAAGTAATCTCAAAAAATATACCAAATACTAAAACTCTAATATGAAAAAGATACACCTGGTTTATCGGCAACTCAAGGTTACATAAACTTTTGGTTTCCATGTCTATTATTCATAACATCCTTGCCACTGTTAGCTACTAAAAGATTTTTTTATAATTATTATAATTATTATAATTATTATAATTATTATAATTATTTATTTATTTATTACTAATTCATTGCCAAGTTGAATTTTATCCTACAAAATTTCATTATATTTCAAGCTTTATAAAAATTATAAAAATTCTAGAAGTACTAGTCATCCAATACCAATAATTTTCTATTTGTTTCTAAAATACTTCTATTACTTGTAACATTTTTTATACTTAAAGTAATTAAATTATTTTTAAAATTTTTATAATGAGTTATCAGTAATTTTACTCTCATATTAAAAAATTTCATCTCATTTTGAGTTGTAAAAAAATTAATAAAATTCTAGAAGTGACAGTTGTATGAAATTAACAATTTTTATATTATTGCAAAATGTCTTTATTTCTTGTAATGTTTCTTATAATTTAAGTCCTTAAATTATTTTTAAAACTTTTATAATGATTTATCATTAAGTTTAAATCCATCCCACAAAATTTCATCTCATTTAGAGTTATGGATAAATTACTAAAATTTTAGAAGTAACAACTATCTGAAACTAATAATTTTTGGATAGTTGTTAAATCATCCTTAATTTAACTATATTATAATTTTTATTTATTTATTATTTATTTTTATATGAAATTAGACTTATCAAGCTTCAATCTATCTTTTAAATCACCAAAATCAGATTATATTGAGGGAGATATAATTTTTTGAAGTTAGTCTAAAAAGATAAAAAATCGTAGAAAATTCCAGCGGTGGCTCTGCCACTCTTTGTTGGAAAATGGCATATCTCGCAAACTAGAATGAGTTATTCGACATGTCATATAAGATTTTGGGGTAGGAGGAGCCACTTTATCCAAAAAACTAGGTTATTTTGTAAGATTCCATCAAGTTCATGGTTAAAAATTCATTTTATTTATATTTTTACTATTTATAGTAAATTTTAGTTTAATTATAGTTCTTCATCCTTTGAGCTTTAGGAGTTGTCTAATATAAAAAGTACTTAGAAAAATTAGAAGAATAAAGTGGTGGAAGGTGAGATTTTTGAAGGAGATGGGTTGGAAGGGGAGATCCTAAAGGTTAATGGGTCTATGAGGGAATGAGATTTGAAAAAACTAGCTTGGAGAGGGGGCTTCTTATATAAAAAAATGAATTTTGGAAGAGAAGGTTTGTGGGTTTTAGGAAAGAGGGGCTTAGAAAAATTCATTTTTGAGGGTTCAGAATTGGAATGGGATGAGCGTAGAGAGGGAATAGGGTTAGAATAAGCTTAGAAAGGGGCCCCTAAGGCTTTTAATGGTTAGGAGGGTAAGAGAGGGGGTCCCCACATGTGGGAGGGCCCACCCGAGTTCGGAGTTGGCTGTAGCCCGCCGGCCTGGCGGTGGCCCCGCAGCCCTCTGGAAGGATCGGCGGCAGCCTACACCAAACGATAGTGGCCCACCATGTCTTTAAGCATTTCTTGGGTTATGGGGTAAGGGGTGACCCCTTTGTCACGATGGTTCAGCCCGCCGATGATCGAGAGCCCAAGATGCGTCCTAAACGCTTCAAGAGGGTTAACTTGAAGTTGGCGGCGGCCCTTTTTGGATTCAAGGGGTCATTCGTTTGGTGGTCCAGGTAGGTCAGAAGTCCCTCAGGCTCAAGGTGGAGACGACTTGGCCTGCTAAAACTGAAACGAGAGTGTTTCCTCCATCGGAACGAACTATCGAACATGTTCTACACGTGTTTGGGGCAACGCAAGATGTTACTTGACTCCTCTATATCAGGCCGTATTACTTCCAATTTTTGTATTCCCAACCAAACTCGATTTAGATCATTCCTTATGGCTTAAATCCCTTCTAAATCTAAACCCTAGGTTAAGACTTTAGTGTTCAAATTAATCAGAGAGCTCGGTCCTAAGGTCCTACAATGTTACTAGGTTCGATCGCTCCCTCCTATGTTAAAAATGGCGTTACGATAGACCCACTGCCCATGGCCCAACTAATCCCCGAACCATGCTTTGATACCGCCTGTAACGCTCCGGATTTCAGGGGGCCGAGTAGGCACTTGGCTCCCGAATTCCCACGTGTCACGTATGCCCTATTGGGTTTCGGAATTGGCGTATTTTATTCATTTCATAAGTAGTGGGAGAGTATAGCAGGCCATCTAACATAAACCAGGATTAACAAAATGAAATCAAGTACAGCTAAATGAAAATCCATGTCCATATATAAAGACAATGTGAATAACAGGAGGGACTAGTCTTGCAAAATATATCATCCCCAAATATCTGGACCCCTGTCCTATGCCCCACTGCCATCCCTATAGCGGACTACGAGGGTCCACCGAAGATCTGAAAGTACGACAACTCTTGCTCATCATCCACGCTCACTCCATCAAGCACATCAAGCTCCATGATCTATGCACCTAAGATAGGTTCTGGTTGGTATTTTAAAACACCGTCCCAGAGTGGGAGTAAGTAGCTAACTCAGTGGTTCCATTATCACAAAGTTACACATATTTATCATATACATGAACAAATTTAGTGAAAAGCAATCATTCATAGAATCCTAACTACTCTTATTAATGTGTATGCATAGTTTCATGATATGATGCATGCCCTTACTTCCAATACTCCCTCAAGCGACAACATCTAATGATCGCAATGTCCAACACTCCCTCAATGCGACCTCGACTGTCGAATCATCAATTCTAACTAATGCAATGTGATGTGAGATGTTAGCCAAGTTGATTAATTATGTCCATTCATCCAGCAATTTGGAAAAATCGAGAACCCTGACAGATCAATGCCCTATCCCGATCGCACGGCCCTTGCGGCTGTGGCATTATTGCTCTTGCGATCCTTGGCTCGTTTTGGGTTCGTCACTCCCAATAATAAAATCATACGAAGGTAATTTTTAAGAAGAAGTCCTTGCTTGCAGTCACTACGAGAAGGCTCGTCACCCCAGCATAGGCCGACAGCTCGAGCATAATGTCTTATACCACCATGCCCGGCTCCCAAGACTTATGAGCTACAATCAGCAATTTGTCAATGAGCGTAAATGGACACAAGGTGCCTCAGGTTCAAGCAAGCATGTACATATATGGTTAACAAACATGGATGGTCAGCTGGTGGGCTAATTTGTCCCCACTAGACGAACTACGAATTGTACAGCTTTGAGAGCGACATCTCGTATAGTTCGACTACAACCAACAATGTATAATTTGACTAGTTAGGCTAAATTTGCCCACCAAAAGGGTTGCCCAAGTGAGTTCTGAATTTGTTGGCCGATCCGGAAAGAGAATAGTGTATAGATGCAACATAATAAAGGAGACGTCGATCTACTCGAAGTTGTGAGAGATTTAGACTGCATAACGATGAATCAAATCCAATATTAGCACAAGAGTTATAGATTTATAATATTCAGGGTATTTCTAGATAAACATGCACATGACTCCTAAGTTACCAAAAAAATCATGGGAAAAAACGAGTACAATAACTAATTTCGGAAAGAATTAAACATGCATGGAGTAATTGACAGTTAATTTACACATTTCGCACATGTAGGGGACATGCAACATGTTCTGTTTGTTGAGTTTACAAATTTGGGGGTATCATGCTTAGAATTCCACATTTGACATAAAAAATCAGATAATGCAAGCATTGGGATAGTTAGGGACCAATATTTCTTCCTTATCTAGAAATTATTTATGTCCAAACTCAAATTCAACAATTCACTCCATGCAAGTAGCATGCAAAGCAGATTGTCATACACAATCACTAGAATTCGTCCTAAGTTTGATAAAAGGTCACCTAGAGATAATGGTCGACACCTAGGGTCTGCTGAAGGCCTGTGGAGTTGTAGTAACAGTGTCGGGTCCGAGAAATGATGCGTCGGGGCCTTGTGTCAATTAAATTTGCATGTTAGGATACATGCAAGTAGCCTAGCATACTAAAATTTGAGGAGAGTTTGGGTAATTACCTTCCTATCAGCGACAATCCACTTCTATGGTGATGGAGCTATGATTTTCGGCGAGTGATTGTGGTGGGAGAGGGAGATCTCTCAAAATCCAGCTCCCATTCCACTCTTTACACTCTCCTCTCTCTCTCTCTCTCTCTCTCTCTCTCTCTCTCTCTCTCTCTCTCTTTTGCTGAAATTTTTGTATGGAAGTGAGGGAGAGAGGGTTTAAGGTTTATATAACTTGCATTTTTGCTCCAATGGCCCTGGGGTGGCAACTCTTATTACATATGACCTTGTGGGGCTCATTTACGGTCTTCGGGGCTGTCCCAATGGCCCCCTAGCCCATCCGTGCCATGGGACAGGTGTCCCATGATCTGATGAGGGGCTACCCAAATTTTGGCGGGAAACGGATGCGGAAATTGATCACAGGGGTCCGATTTGCAATTAACAGTCATTGTCTTTCGATCAAGGGTCTGATTCTGTGGATGAGGGCAGGGAAATATCTTAGATCTATGGTGCGAGTTTGGATGAAATCTAATGGTTGGAATGTCGTAATTTATTGTCGTAAGCGGCGGGGCTAATTGTTTTAAATTTCAAATTTTTAGGCTATTGACTTGGAGAGTCGTGTCTCACAAGTTCCAGCTTGACGGTACAAACCATCCATTTTAAGGCGTCGTTTGAGTCCATTGTCCGCGATGGACCACAAGCCCAGTGAGATGGACATTACTCTATAATTTCAGAACTAGTGGCCCACTAACGAGCAGTATAGAGCTTGTTCGGGTAATCAAGGCATTTCTGGAATAAATTGGGTAAGGAGATTTCTTGAGCACAATTGTTAAGTTTTGTATTAACTAAGTTCATAGTATGGCCTATTCGAAATTAGTGAAAATGGTGATTTGGTCATGATCACTCTAAACCGTTGGTTTTAGGCTAAAAGAGTAATTGGGTTGATTTGGTTTATTAATTAAGGTCCGACCTATAGCTGGCTCAAGTTTGGGTAGATTTTTAATTTAGTTACGGTTATTTGATTAGTCAGTGGTGGGTCAATCAGATTTGGGCTCTATGTGAACAAATCTTAGGGCTAAACTCGATATTTAAGTGATCGATTGGATTCATTGGTTTTCTAGGGTTAATCAATCTTATTTGTATGGTTCTTTATTGATACCAGCCTCGTATAAGCTCACCTCGAGCGTCAAGGATAAGTAAGTGACAATGTAGCTAGTTATATAAAAAAAAAATTAAGGATTTTTAACAATCCAAAATAATGAAAATTCGAGGTGTTACACATCCTCACCGTTCAATCGAGAAACCTACCAATCTGGAATGGGTCCCATCCACTGATAGAAAGCATCTGTTGGATGGGCCATAGCATCAGAGATCAATCCATCAACTCGGATTAGGACCGAGTCAACCGATTTCGAGTAGAGATGTAATAGAGGAAGGAGGTGGGGAGCATTATCTATTCTGTCTCCATCAATGCAACCCATTTTCTACCGGGTCGACTCAGCCAATCCTTCCATTGGGTTTTGGTCCAGTTTGACTCGTTTTCAAATCTGTTGCGGACCAGCAACTCCTGAGCTCTCTGCTGAGTGGTCCAAGACTTGGTGTGAGTGAAGAAGAAGATCAAGGGAGCGGTTCTACCTTCGATTTCAATTAAGTGTTTTAAGTTGACTCAGTTGTGTCTACTAAGTTTGATAACTAAATGGATCTGGTTTGATTCCAAATAGGTCATAGTTGTGAGATTTTCTCTAACCAGCATGTTTATACTGATCATCAAGTTCCAACACCTCGGTATAGAACCGAGATAGTCAAATTCATTATTGTACTGAGTCACATAGTTGCTGACTCAGTGTTTTGCGCAGGTTCCAAAGTTATGGGATTTTGTTGGATGGTAGGTTTAACCCAATTTCATCCAGGAGCTATGATTGGGTGTAACAGTGTTCGAATTATCTCCGATATTATCGAAATATCTCTAATATTATCTTTATATCTAACTCAACGATACCGATATCACTAGTATAGCGATACCATATCGCTGATAGTATTAGAAATTTCAGGTATTAGCAACGTATCAATATCACTATTGTAATCATCAATATTTTCAACTATGTAAATTCTAGGTATCGCTTGTATTGCCAATGCATCAATATTGCCAATGTATCGCTAATATTTTTTATTATGTAAATTCTAGGTAATACTTGTATTATAAGTGTATTGATGATATTTCAATAATATCGCCAATGTATTGATATTATTTATAATAATAATAATAATTCGTGGGCACATGGTTGTATGCAGTGTTTAATTTGTCGTTGATAATATTGATAATATCTCGATATTATTGATATCGCCACATGCGAGATATTGAGACAATAGTTTTTGCATTTTCTTTCCAATTGTTGATAATTTCTTGGTGAAATATCATATGATGTTGATATTTTGCAATATCAATGGATGTTTGGATGGAATGTTGGATAGTTAAATAGGTTAGAGGGCATAGTTGGATTGCTTTCTTACAATAGCACATGCTTTTAAGGCCCCATTAAATGGAAACTTATTGTTATGCATTCTTTTTACAATTTTTTTTTAAATATGTTAATATGTACATTTTAACATCTCCTAAAGTTTTGCTGAAAATTCCACCATTTTTTCCTATGTTTCCCCACGTTTTCGGTTATCAACAAATTATCGACGATATCGATATTGTTTCGTATCCCTGGCTAGCGAAACTTATAGTGATACTGATACTTTGAACATTGGGTGTAACAACCATAAGAGAATCAACTCTGTGTTATAGTTGTGGACTCTATGTATGTAGGAATTCTCAAGCACGAGTATGATACTTCATCAGCTAGAATTTGATTATTTTCCTCTTGTTAATTGCATGTTTTGGCAACACAGTAATTGAAATAGGGCTAATTCAAATTCCACATCTGAACCAGGATAATCCAATCCAGTTTGGTTTGAGACTGAAACGAATTGGGTAGGTCAAGCCCAAAGTCAAGACCGAACCATTGGAGGTTGGTAGTTTCTTAAAATCTCCTAGTGGAAGTTTAGTTTGGAATTAAATGAGATATTAATTGTAAGTTCTTCCTTGATTGATTGATCATAGGGATTTTGATTTACCATTCAATCTCACTTTGTGGGGTTTGATTTGACCAAGATGGAACAATCAAGTCCAATTACATCTTCTAGGTGAGTGAAACACAATTCCATCATCTATTAGGGCCAGTTTGTTTTTCCATTTATGCAGTAAATGCGGTGTAAATTGCATTTGTTACTTACATTAATTAGCTATGGAATTGTGAAAAAACTATCATTGGTAATTCCGTCTGTTTGAAATCTTGTCAAACAAATTGCAAAATATGATAATTATAGTTTCTGCCGTTTGTTTTTTTACAACAATATTTCATGCCATTTTGGAGTTCTAATCCGATTTGTGAAACAATGGCCCCAACTGTAGGACATGGATTGCCTACCGACGCTGCCTTGTAGTGACGCAGCGGTTGTCTATGTGCCCAATAATCAGAATGACATGACTTATCACAGCCATCCATCTTTATTTGTATATTACTTGACAGCATGGGCCTAAAGCACAGTTACATCATTGTATCCACTGTTATCTACTATGGGGTCCCACATGAACTTGATCACTGACTCATTCAACACGGGTCAAGCCCTACAATGAATGCTCCGAAGGGATGGACGATGTCCATACAACTCATAAATCATGGTGTGGCCTAATGATCATCCGTGTCCCCGGTTGCATTTCCCACATGCATCACTATGGGTGTCATGCCCCAAACTCAATGAACAGAAAAGCTTGGAGGAAACAAAAAAGCTGCAGAAGTGTTGTCCAAATAATTCTCAAAACAGATTTAGCCATGGCATGTTCCTCTTTCTCTAAAGCTATTGGTAGTCAAATGTACTTCGACCTTTTCACCTAGGAAAATACTCTCTTTCTTACACTCCGTCAAAAGTCAACGAGTAGGGTCGGAACTCGGTACGTCCGGATATCCTTTTTTTAAAGGGTGATTAATTTCCTTTTTCCCCTCTCACATCTCAAAAATCAAGCTGTGTCAAACTGTATATACCCTCTACACCAACAACACCTATTCACGTCTTTTCTACTTTCATTTTCTTTAACATTTCACCTACACAGGGTAATATGGCTTAATACTGTGTTCTTTTTATTTTACTGTTGTTTCTTTATTCCTCTCATTTCGCCTACCCGGGTCCTAAAAAACTTGCATATGGTGTGACTTAATATTGTGTATGTGCTGGTACTATTTCTTTTCTTCTTTTTTTTTTTTCACTTTACTTCGCTTACACTGGCCCTAGCGTAGTATGACTTAATTTTATGATATTTGAAGTTACACTGAATCCCATAAAAACTGAATCTAAAAAATTAAAAAATTAAAAAATAACAGTATGATTCCGTAAAGTAGAGACCTTGCTTTCTATGGATGGAAAAAATGTGCCTAATCCCTTCTTTTTCCGTAACCAATACCTTTAACCAAAATATATGATATGAACCAATGTAGGGAGTCACTTGAGTTGAGAATTCTTCGGATTTCTCGCTCTCTAAGCAATTCTATGAACCCTAGTCAACCGTAGATTCTAAAGCTTTTTTCTAGCTAGTGGTAACTCCAAATATTAAATATGTCATTTCGGCCACCTTAGAAAGGTACTACAAGATTAAAAAAATCAAACAAAGCAAACTAATTAGATACACCTCACATCGCACCAAATTGAATGACGAGTGTGCAAACCTCCATTCTTTCTCTCTCCTCACGGTGGATCACACCATCGTCGAGCCCATTCGTAGCGTTCACACCAACAGATGTTGCCGATGGAGTGGATTTCAAACAAACAACATGTTGGAATGGATAAAATCTCAAACGCATGTTGTTACGCACATAATTAGAGTAATGGTAAATTATGTAACTATCAATTTTTATGGCTAAGAAAGTAATACATAATTTAAGGCATCTCGAAAACTAATCACCTCTATATATAGTTGAAATTTGTTGACATAGAGAATCCGAGCCCATTATCTGTAATACCTGTTTGTAGTAAAAATTAATTGTTTCTGACAACTTTCATAGGTTAGGATTGAAATTTTCTATTATAATTTTCTATTATATATAGACTATCATTCAATAATTTAGACTAACGTGTCCAATTATTCGTGGGTTCTCATTCCTGGCAAGTGGGCCAACGTTTCAGTATTCTAGATGTCCCACACGACAAGAATATAATCAGCAGAACAATCTGTAACCATCCAATAGATGGCCCAGCAATAGACCGATGAGAAGAGAAATGTAGCAACTATAGCCTGTTCATAACAGCCGTCCCTAGATGAGCAGTCCTGGTGTTTTCCACATACTCCAAGGATGCAGGTCATTTTCACAATTTCACAAGATAATCTCAACCCACATCATATAAGTCTTGTGGGTCTATATATAGTACATCACTGAGGTGAACGGGTGACCAAAAAGTGAATTATTGGAAGAGGTGTAAGATAGTTTCCATTTTCTTTTGTGATGCGGTGTGCACGTAGAAATTTGGGGAAGTGGATCGCCTGCTACACTGTAGTCGCGACTTGTTAAGTATGAGACAATGACCTTTGAGGCCTAGAATGATGTTATGTGTATTATCCAGGCTATCCATCCATTTTTCAACCTTATTTTAGGGTATTAATCTAAAAATGAGGCATATCTAAATTTCAGGTGGACCACACCATAGGAAACAGTGGTGATTGAATGCCCACCATTAAAACTTCCAAAGGCCTAGTGTAATGTTTATTTGCTATCGAAACTGTTGATAAGGTCAAACATGACGTAGATGAAGGGAAAACACAAATATCATCTTGATCCAAAAAAATTTGTGATCCCCAATAAACATTGAAACATTACAATAGGCTTTAGGAAGTTTCCAATGGTGGGCATTCAATCATCATTGTTTTCCTATGATGTGGTCCACCTGAGATTTGGATTACCATCAGTTTTGGTACAGTGCCCTAAATTAATGATCCTAAATGAATGGACAGCGTGGATAAAACACATACATTATAATGAGGCCCACAGAGAAGCATCCATCAGTGAGGCAATGTCATGTGCAATCTGCGTCCGAAACTTAGGAGCGGATTAGGCAGGACCTGGACTTGGCCGTTACCGTGGGGCCCACCTTTAGAGAGAGGATCTATAACATTCCATTTTTTCAATGGTAGATATCCCAAACCCCATTGTTTCTTACGGTGTGGCCCACTTGAGCTTTGATCATTCACATTTTTCGGCCCATGTACTAACATGATTGGCCAAACTTGATTGACGGAGTGGATCTGCCTTGTCGTCTCTATACGGCCCACTAAAAAGAGAGAGAGAGAGAGAGAGAGAAACTTATCACTCCTCTCACTGCAACCAACATCGATTCCCGCTCCTCTCTCCCTTCTTCTTCGGCCATGACTACACGAGTCGAGCTCGACCCATCTGTGCACGTCATTCTTCATTGTGGGACCCACCTTCCCAATCCGAACGGTCTGTTGAAACCGTACCATTATGGAACCGTATCTGTTGAAACCCCTTGCCCAAAAGTTTCCAGTGCAACCCAACATGGACATTGATCTACACCGTTTTCGACACCTTCTTACATCTAGGTTCGTAGAAACTGTTAAACGGCATAGATTTCCTTCTCATTATCTCAATGGACCCCACCTATTATCTCGAGTTCTGCATGCGCAAGGAAGCCTTCCATTTTTATAACACAACTTCTTCTCTTCCCAATCTATGTGAGGTCTTTCCACACAATCTCAACTATTCAAAATCCTTCATCCAATGGCCATTGGCCCTCCAGAAATCCTCCTTGTGACAGCCAATCAGAAGTTTGCATATGCCCACGCTCTTTTCCTCTTTACAACTCCTTGAACGTGCCGAAGACACAACTCTCAAACTCAGAACCCATCAACTCACCTGGTATTATTTTTATACCCCATTTCTCATGCGATCTATAGAAAACCAGAGAGAAAATCAAAAAAAAGAAAGACAGAGAGAAGAAAAGGAGAGATCAGGAGAAGGGAGAGTGTCCGTGAGGGTTCAACATCGAGTTCACGAGTCATTGACTCAATCCCTAATGATGCATTGTCGGTTTTTCCAGCATCCCTTGCAGTTATTCTAAAGAGAGAGATCCTGAGTAGAGGTAGCGTGTATCGAGCCGTTCCACCAAGTTGACTGAATCTACCGACTGCAACTCAGCTCGCCGAGTATAGGTTGACCTGAATATCCTTCTATAACATCTGATTTTTACGTAGATGGATGCATTTATATGAAGTTTTACTTCATAAGTTGGGTCGAGTTCAGAGTTGGTCAATCCAAGCTAGTACACGTAGAAATCAGCATCGCTTTATATTATTTTCCTTCCATCACATTATTTTTCCATAACAGGTAGGTGATCTTTCCTATTGAAAATTTTAGGTTAGCATATAGATTGATTTGATTATTTGTTATGTATTCAATTTATTTTATTATTATCATTAGTTGCAGATTATTTTATTTGATTCTTAATTGCATATTATAAAGGTAATTTATTTGAGTTATTAACTTACTTCAATTAATTATCGTTATGTGCTTAAATTGTAATTATTTTCTATTATTACATGATGTATAATGTATTTGAATTTACGCGTGCTTTGCCCCAAAAGGATCACCATGTTATTTTTATGGGGTGCTGATGCAGGGGAGGACATGAGTTCGAGCACCATCTTCCTCAAGAGGATAATTATTCCGAATCCACGAAACTTCTCTAACCTCCTCACAAAGACTTCTCGAATCCACGAGGAAAGAAAGCAAGAAAATAGAAATAAATTCTTATAAATTCAAAATTGATTAATGAATGAAATAAAAATGAGTTCACAACCCTTTAAATAGGGATACCAAGCAATGGGAAAGGCATCAGAATCAAACTACAACTAAAACTCCTAGAATTCGTGACTTACTATAAATAGTAAACTTACTATTTATAGACAGTCGTGATGTCTACTAGTGCGCAAGGTTTTCAGCCAAAAATAGTAAGTGTCCTAATTGGCTTAACCAAGTTGTTTTCCTAATTTTTCTAAGCTCTTTTCATGTTGGGCGCAACTCCTAAAGCCCAACGGATTAAGAGTTATAATCAAACTAAAACTTACTATTTATAATAAAAACGGAATTAAAATAGGGAAACGACCATCGATCTGGTGGTATTTCCCAAATTCGGCTTGAGTAATCTGGTATAACAGGGTTGGTTGGCTAAAGTAGCTCGTTCTACCTCGAAATCATATATTTTACGTCCGATAACTCATTCTGGATTGCGAGATACGCCTGATTTAAGGTCCAACCGTCCGAATCACTTTTGTCGTCGACCGGGCCTTTTCTGATCCATCTTGGCCATGTAACTGTCCGCGACGCTCTCTACATTAGTCTCCTCCACTTCAAAAGAACTCGTCCTCGAATTCTCATTTTGCTCTGGTTCATAATACTCAGTCATGTCCGCGATGTTGAAAGTCCATGAGATTGCCAAGTCATCTGGAAGATCAACAACGTAAGCGTTTTCATTGATCTTTCAGATGATTGGTACCAGTCCAATCTTCTTATTTTTCAACTTGTTGTACGTTCCGGTCGAAAATCTTTCTTTGCGCAGATGGACCATTACTTGGTCGCCCACCTCGAATACTTTTTGTCGCTGATACTTGTCCGCTTGCTCTTTGTACTTTTCGTTCGAGGTGTGTATCTTAGTTTGTACCTCCGCATGAATGCCCATGATCCTGTCTGTCATATGTTCTGCTACAATGCTCATGCCTGGGAGCTTAGGCTGAGGGACCAACTCAAGTGTATGGCGAGGTCCTCGTCCATAAATAACCTGGAACGAGGATTTCCCTGTTGAGCGATTCACCATATGCAAACTCCACTTGAAACAAGGTCAAATCCCACTGCTTTAGTTTTTCTCCTGAAATACATCAAAGGAGATTTCCCAACGTGCGATTCAAAATCTTGGTCTGTCCGTCAGTCTGTGGGTGGTAGGCATTGCTAAACTGAAGTCGTGTATCGAATCAAGTCCACAAAGTTCGTCAAAAGTGGCTAATGAACTTCATGTCACGATCAAAAGTAATAGTCTTGAGAACCCCATGTAGCTACACAACTTCTCTAAAGAATAGATTCGTCACGTGTGTTGTATCGAGAGTTTTCTTGCATATAATAAAGTGTGTCATTTGGAGAAATGATCTACTATACGAACACTGAATCCATGACGCATTGTGTTCGTGGAGGACCAAGCACGAAGTCTATAGATAAATCCTCTAAGGGCCGTCAGGCACAGGTAACGGGGTGTAGAGGCCCATATTATAAGATAATCCCTTGGAGGTCTGACAAATATAACAACGTTAGACTGTCTTTCCCAATTCACATACCAATTGCGGCTAGTAATACCGCTCTTCCACAAGAGCTCGCGTCTTGTCTCTCCCAAGGTTTCCACTAAGGTCACCTCCATGTAGCTTTTGGATTATATGTTCCCTTAACGAACTTTTGGGGATGTACAGTTAATTTTCCTTTAAAAGGAACCCGTCTTTCATATGTAAGTCACCGGGATGACCTTCTTGGCATCTAACTCATGCATCCTTGAAGTCGTCGGCGGCATATATGTCCTTAAGGCGCTCGAACCCAATAACTTCATTGCTCATATGGACTAACAAAGTTGCACGGCGACTCAGCGCATTGGCTACTTTGTTCTGTTGCCCAGACTTATGTTTTAGTACGAACGTGAATTCTTGCAAAAATGATATCCATCTAGCATGCACACGGTTAATGTTAGCTTAATTATTAATGAATTTGAAAGCTTGATGGTCCATGTAAAGTATGAATTCCCTTTGAATCAAATAATGTTGCCAGTGTCGCAGTGCCTGGACCACTGCGTACAACTCGATCTCATATGTAGACCAGTTCTTACGTGCATCGCTAAGTTTCTCACTGTAGAAGGCTACCGGCCTATCTTCTTGAGACAAAACTCCCTCAGTCCCGATATTGAGGCACCACATTCGACTTCAAACAGTTTGTCGAAGTTGGGAAGCACAAGAACCGGGGTCGTGGATAACCTGCGCTTAATTTCGGCAAAGCTCCTATCAGCTTCGTCAGACCATTGAAACTGTCATTTCTTCATGCAGTCTATGTTTGGTGACACAATGGTTGTAAGACCCGTGTCCTAATCCGTACTGTTCCGTTAGCTTCCGCGATCCTTCCGGTCAAATTCCGATAACCTTCGCACCGTATTCGGTGTTTGCGCACGATCATAAGCCAGGTCCCGCGCACCGACGTCGGCTTGGTCTGAAAGTTATATCATAGCGACCGCGTCGTCGCCGCGGTTCCAACGCCGTGACTTGCGCACCGAACCGATACCCAGGCTAGAAGATGCCGATCAGCGTTTATTCCGAAGAAACACCGCGTGTTGCGGATTTCGAGGGGAATCTCTACTATTAGTCCCATCAATCAACCATTAAAGCATCCCATACCTCAAGTACATCAACCCATCTCCACCTTTTACAAAAGTCCACCATTCTTTCCACCTCACCACTCCTCTTTTCCAAATTTCAACAACAACCATACACCTTTTCACAATTTTCAACCCAAACCATCCCCCATCACTCCATCACCCATCTCTTTCTCTCTCTCTCTCTCCCTTTACAACTATCTCTCTTATTCATTTTTTTCAAAAATCCAAATCCAAGAGAGAGCACCATACGTATGAGTCCCCCATGGTGAAAAAAACTTCATTTGTGAGGTCCACCTTTCCCACCCCTTCATCTCTCATCTCAACCATCCATTTCCCATCTTCCTCCATCAAAGGGTAGTACAAGGAGCTAAGGAAGCCAAGGGACCAAGAAGATCTAGCGGTGGGTGTTTGGATAGGATAGATTTTGATGCTTTTAAGTTGGGCCAAGTGAGGCCAACCGATCAATGGTTTGGATCTCACTTTGGACCCTAAGATATGGCCAATGGCCCACTTGGATCATCATGATCATTCCATGATGGGGCCATTCTCCATGGACCCCATCATGATGTTTATTTCTTTGCATGCTTAGGGTCATCTAGACCATTTAATTTAGTGGAGAAGGGATCTCCACCGTTGGATCTAATTTTTATAGACCCATGTGTAATGGGGCCCACATTGATGTATGATTTAGTGCAAGGGAGGGCCCATAGTGCCGGGGTCCCTCCATCACACGGTCTCACTCTCTATCTCTCTCCCTTTTTATTTTAATTGTTTTATTTTTTTTATTATTTTTATTTTTATGTTAATGAGGTCATGTGGCCCACTTGAATGGACCCCACCATAGGGTATGTATTCCATCCAACTCACCTACGAATGGGGCCCACCTTGCATGTAGTATACACACCATCCTCCATGAGGCGGCCCACATAAGCAAGGCCCACCTCTAGTATATTTGCAGAGTCCAGCGTCCAGGGACGCTGGACGTTTCATGGAAAATGTAAAAATAAAAATAAAATGCTTGGGTTGGGGATGGCCCACTTGTGTAGGCCCCACCTTGATGTATGTATTAAATCCATGCCGTTCATTCCTTTCCCAAGATGATTTTAGGCGTTGAGCCAGAAGGTGGGATCCATCAGACCTTCAGGCGGGCCATACCGTGGCAAATGGAGGTTTGCACCATTGAAACCTCTCCTAACCCTTTTATACGCTGAAACAGGGCCAATATTGGGCTTGTTTTGACTGTCGCGAGGCATGGGGAGCCATTGGACGGAGCAGATCTGCAAGAGGTGGACCCCACCTGCAAAATCCATGGAAAAACGAAATCAAAAAAAAAAAAAAAATTTTGAACACAGCAGCAGCAGCTGCTGTGTCAGAGCCGCGCAGGCGCTGCCTGCGCTCAGCGGGCGGGCGGACTGGCCGCCGTACGGCCCAGCACGGCTGTAGCCGTGGGCCCCACCTTGATGTTTATATGCTATCTAAACCGTTCATATGGTGGGCCCCTACCTGACGTGGGCCCACCCCAAAAATCAGCTCGATCCAAGGCTCAGGTGGCCCACACCGTATGAAACAGCAGGATTTAACCCTTACCTTTGAAACCCTTTTGGGGCCCACAGAAGTTTAGGATCAAAGTGAAATTTGTTTCTACCCTTCATCTAAGGCCCACTGGCCTTATCAAGGGGTTGGATGACATATAAACATTATGGTGGGCCCCACATGGAGCCCACAGCGATGTATGTGTTTTACCTCCACCGTCCGCCTGGACGGTGGAGCCCACTGTGTGCGTGTATGTGCGCGTGTGTGTGTGGGTGCATGTGTGTGCTGGTGTGTGTGTGTATATATTTATATATATAATATTATATTACATATAATATATGTTATATGTGTATATATAATGTTATATTATATATATAATATCATATGTTATATATATATATATAATATTATATTATATATAATATATGTTATATGTATATATATAATGTTATATTAAATATAATATTATATATATATGAGTGTGTGTGTGTGTGTGTGTGTGTATATATATTATATTATATATAATTTATTGATGGTGGGAGGCCCACCTCAGTACTTGTGACCCATGGTTGAGGCCCACTTTGATGTATATATAAGGCCCATGGGTCGAGGCCCATTTAATGTATTAGAGGCCCATGGGTCGAGGCCCATTTAATGTATTAGGGGCCCATGGGTCGAGGTTCATTTGATGTGATGGGGCCAATGAGTTGAGGCCCATTTGATGTGCACATGGGGTCCAATTGGTGAGGCCCATTTGATTCATATAAGGCCGGGTGAGTAGACCCATTTGATGTACATATGGAGCCCAATTGTCGAGGCCCATTTGACACGTGTAAGGCCCATAAGCTTAGGCCTATTTGATATGTTCTGAAGCCCCCGGGTTATAGCCCATTGCAATGTACATAAGGCCCATTGGTGCGGCCCGCTTAATGAATATAGGCCATATGATACGGCCCATTTGATGTATTGAAGGCCCAATGGGATATACCAAAGGTCCATTGCAATGTGCAATCCCGACATGATTTATGACAGTCGTGCCTTGGGAGCAATGTTGGTTTGACGTCCACATTGCAAGTACGATGTTGGTTAAATGTCCGCATTATGCCTTTCCCTAGGGCCCATTGGCGGGCCCATGCGTGTTATGTGCAGGTCGTCTAGGCCCACCTTCGTTATGCATGTCATCCATCCTATATAGCATGTTTAAATTCCATAAATTCATGATCATATGCATCATATGTATGCTTGATATGAGAGATGACTGATCATAGCATAAGTCTTTGGGTAGATTGTTTAGGGACTCCCGCATAGGGGGTGTTGCCCTACATGAGCACACGATACGCGCAGGATTGCTGCATGACTGAATAGTGTGATTCATGCATTCGCATTGTGTGATATGGTTACTCTACGCCCTAGCGACATCGGGGCCATAGCCTCCACAAGACGCATCGTGGTTGGCGGGATTGGATACCTGAAATCTTGTTCTACATGGGGTGCGATAGATATCCTGGGTGAAAGTCCCTAAACCCTTATGGTACCAGGAGGTTGCTCAACGTCTAGACCGAGTGTGTGCATGAGCGCCGAGTGCCGATTACCAGACGGTTGCGCTTTCCACTGTGTCGTGGTCGGTTAGAAGGGGGTGCGACTTTACCCGCCCGAGAGTAGGGGCAATGCTAGGCTGAGTCTGACCAGCTCGAGGAATGGGTCCGCTATTGACGAGCCGAGCCCGATATTGGCAGGCGGATAGTGAGGTCTTTTCCACTCACCTTATTGCGCGCGATGGGGCGGCAATCTGGCTTGGAGTGTACTAGACCCCGGTGATATTCCAGATTTGAGCCGTATTGACATGTGGACTTAGATGAGGATTTGTATGCTTGACTTGCATTCCGCATTGCATGGCCTTGGTATGGCCGACATCATTCTTTACACCGCATGGCCTTGGTACGGCTAATGGGATTCTTAGCATTCATCAGCATGTTCCGCATTACTCTGATACTGCATGACTACATTATCACCTTGAGCATACACTTTCACCACCCTCTAAGCTTTCTATAAGCTTATGCACGACCGTTGCGTGCAGGTGACGTTGGATCGCAGCAGCGCTGAGGCTTGGACGCGTGGCTGATCTTCTTTTGGAGTTTTGGTCTATATTCATTGTATTTCCCTTATGCTCATTGTACTTGTAAAGTTTTTTTATTATAGTGGAAATGTGATGGAGTTTTTGGTTGTTGTTTGTGGGTTATGCCTTTGGTTATGCTTATTACGAATCAAACTGACGTACAAAATCCTCCTTGTAGCATCCCAGGATCGGAACCTGGCGAATGGGCGCTGGGAGCCGAGAATGGGGTTCTACGGAGGCTGTCGGCGCCGGATTCGGCGATCGGGAATTTTGTGAGCCCGGTCTCCGAGTTTGGGGCGTGACAATGGTACTGAAATTTTTCACGAACCAACGATAGAATGTCGTCAGTCCATGAAAACTTCGAACTTCGTGAATATTTTTGGGAACCGGTCATTCTCTGATTGCCTTCACCTTCTCCTCATCCACCCAAATGCCCGTGTATGTTACGAAAAAAACTCAGAAACAACAGGATATCGGTCATGAAGCTGCACTTTTTAAAATTGAGATACAATTTATTTTTCGTGAGCACTTGAAGGACCTTCTTGAGGTGTTCCATATGGGTGGTTTCGTCTTGATAGCATATCAAAATAAACCACAATGAATCGCCTAATGAAATGTTTCAGAACTTGGTTTATCAATCTCATGAATGTGATAGGCATGTTCGAAAGACCGAAGGGTATGACCATTCATTCATACAATCCTTCCTTGGTCTAAAAGGCTATTTCCACTCATCACCCGGCCGTATTCGAATCTGATGGTAACCGCTCCTTAGGTCTAATTTACAGAAAATTTTTACGCCCTCCAGCATGTCCAGCATATCGTCCAGCCGTGGTATAGAAAACCTATACTTTATGGCAATTTTGTTGATGGCTCAGCTATCGACACATATGCGCCAACTCCTATATTTCTTTAGAGTTAATAGAGCCGGTACGACACATGGGCTCATGCTTTCTCGAATAAGACCCTTACGGATCAGTTCCTCCACTTGTCCCTGCATGATCTCGCACTCATTGGGACTCATCTGATAGTGAGGATGATTGAGTAAACTGGACCCAAGGATAAAGTCGATATGGTGTTGGATATCCCGCATGGGGGTAACCCATTGGGAAGGTCATCGGGCCAAATTTCTTTGAATTCATGTAACAAGGGCCTTAGTCTTTCAGGGATAATGGTAGGATCGAGTTCTTTCTCTTTTACAATTAATGCATAAGTTTGTCCTGTTTCTTTGGATTCTTCCACGAAGTCTCATATGGTTATGAGAAAATGGCTCTCTACTTTAGAAGTTTCGGGTGGTCCCTCTGGATCCATAGGGGCCAATATGGGCTTCTGGCCGTCCTTGACAAAGATATATATGTTATCTCGCCCTTTATGAGTAACGTCACAGTCAGATTATCAGGGTCGACCGAGTAATATGTGACATGCTTACATGTCTAACACATCGCATACTACTTCATCCTTATAATATTTGTCAATTGAAAAGGATATGGTGCACCATTCAGTTACCTTTGTTTCACTAACCTTTCTTGATCCAACTAATTGTATATGGGGAGGGATGACGTTCTGTTTTCAATTACGATTTTTTCACCATGACCTTGAAGTCGATGTTCTCGCTGCTCCCATTGTCAATGATCACGTCACAAACCTTTCGATTCACCATACACCTAGTTCGAAAGATGTTATGCCGCTGTAGATGAACTTCTTTTCTTGGCGCATATACTAGCCACCTCACAACGAGCGACTCGTCGTGATCTTGCTGAACCCAACCTCACTCATCTGCCTCGTCCTCGGTGGTGTGCTCTTGTTCTTCAACATCTGAATCTTCATAGACGTTATCAGCACTACCATTATTGATGGCGAGGTTCGCCACTTTTTGCTAGGGACAAGTATTTGATAGGTGGCTTGGTTGGCCACAACGATAGCAATTGTCAGGCCTTGGCCGAGCATATGGGTTCGGGATTCTACTTGGACCAGCAGCAGTCGATACACCCCTTTGAGGTCTAGCTTACCCGCTTCCCTGATCTTGGCTCTTAGACGTAGGAAGTTAAGTGTGTGCTCCTACGGGCTCCTTCCCCTTGGGCTGTAGAGCTCCCTGAGGTGGACCTGCCGCAGCGACCCTTACGGTAGGATAGGTCCATGTGTTAGGACGTTCAAGTTGCGCTTTTGCCTGGGTAGTTAACTTGATTGCATCATTCATCGTTCAGATAGACTGTATCTGGACCCGATCCTGGATCGCCGTACACAATCCACTGTTGAATCGGGTGACTTACTGCGATTCAGTCTCGACCAAATCATTATGCGCTGCCAAGCGATAAAATTCTTCTGCGTATTCTCTCACCGACCGACTACCCTATCGACAATTTTGGTATTGTTGGAATAATGCATGATCGTAGTTGCTAGGGAGGAATCGGGCACGTAGTAATTGTTTCATCCGCTGCCATGTGCGGATTAGTGCTTTCATTTGCCTGGTTGATGCGAGTTACAGTTGTTCCCACCAAACTGAAGCTCCGCCCTTCAACTTGTAAGCCACGAGCTTGACCTTCTTTGCTTTAGGGATGTCCATATAGCCGAAGAATCACTCAACTTCAGAAAGTCAATCGAAGAAATTATTAATGTGTAGTTGGCCATTGAAGCTAAGAATATCAACCCGTATATTGAATTATCGATCTGTTCGATCTACTCGATAGCCGCCTTATCTGGATTTTTGGAAGATTCTGACATCGACCTCCTCCTCACTGGATCCCCCTTCCTCATGAATGACCCTTGGATGCACTGCCAGTACTATCCTATGATTAGGGCGATTACAAGTTTCAGCAATTAGCGGTGGAGCATTACCACCAGGAACACGGAATTACCCTAGGGTTTTCGCCAAGAGATCCGCCATGCGATTAATGGAATCCTACAACCCTTGCATGGCTTGCCGATTCTCTCGTTGTGTTGTTTCGAAAGTTGTTGCTGTTAAAGGTAAATTTCCTGGAACACCATCTATGGGATTGTTGCTCGACCCGTCGTTAGAAGCAATCGATCCGAGGAAAAACCTTACTTTGATACAAAACTGATGCATGGGAGGACATGAGGTCAAGCATCGTCTTCCTCAAGAGGATAATTATTCTGAATCCATGGAACTTCTCTGGACTCCTCACAGAGACTTCTCGAATCCACGAGGAAAGAAAGTAAGAAAATAGAAATAAATTCTAATAATTTCGAAATTGATTAATGAATGAAATAAAAACGAGTTCACAGCCCTTTAAATAGAGATACCAAGCAATGGGAAAGAAATCAGAATCAAACTACAACTAAAACTCCTAGAATTCGCGACTTACTATGAATAGTAAACTTACTATTTATAGACGATCATGATGTCTACTAGTGTGCAAGGTTTTCGGCCAAAAATAGTAATTGTCCTATTTGGCTTCACCGAGCTGTTCTCCTAATTTTTCTAAGCTCTTTTCATATTGAGCGCAACTCCTAAAGCCCAACGGATGAAAAGTTATAATCAAATGAAAACTTACTATTTATAGTAAAAATGGAATTAAAATAGGGAAACAACCATCAATCTGGCAGTATTTTGCAAATCCGGCTTGGCCAACCTGGCATAGCGGGGTTAGTTGGCTAACGTAGCTTGTTCTACCCCAAAATCATATATTTTACGTCTGATAACTCATTCCAGATTTCGAGATACGCCAACCGGGCCTTTTCTGATCCATCTTAGCTATGTAACTGTCCGTGACCCTCTCTACATCAGGTGCTCTGCCCAAGGTCATTTCCGAAAGGATCGGCACAATATGGGTGCTCTGCCCTGGGTGATTCCCTAAAAGAATGCACACATGGATGTTCTGCCCTGTGTATTTACCTTAAAAGCTTATTCACTAGATGTTCTACCGAGGGTCATTTCCTAAAAGGATCAACACCGGTGCTCTGTCGAGGGGTCATTCCCTAAATGAATCAACACACACGGGTGCTCTGCCCTGGATTGAACAAAAAAATATTTTAAATGGTTGTATTCTCTTATTTTGTTATTATGAAAAACAAATTGTTATTGTTATAATGTAAAATGTCGATTCAATACTTGTAATTAATCCTATTTATTTTATTGAGTTGTATTGGTGTTAACGTAGAATTTTCAATTCTGGGAAGGATGTGACCTTACGAGCCATCGAGCTCACACCCGTATAGATTATTTTGCAAGATTTGTATATAAAGAATCAATTGGGCAAGATTGAAGACTTTTATCCTTGTTTATTTAGAAATTAATTAAAATTCAATGTATGTTGTTATTATTTATTTTTGAATGTCAATGTAATTAAAGATTCAAATATTCATTAGTGGATAATATTTAATGACAATTATTAGTATCCTTTTAGTTGATCTGATTGCCTTGAAAATGCATAAATTAATGTGGGTTGCAATGTATATTTTATTTAACTGCAACTTACGATCCTAAAATTCATGTTCGGGCATGGGCAACTCGGGTTCCGATTTTCGCAGCGTGACAGGAATGTTCACCTTTATTAACACCTTTCATTTTATGGGGTACCTTTACGGGATATACCAAAAATCAGTTGTATACGGAACTCAGATGGGCTGTATACAGTTGTGATGTGTGTTGAACATTAACATCTTTCATTTTATAGGTACCCTCTACGGGATATCCCAAAAATCAGATGTATACAGAACTCATATGGGTCATACCATCTAAAACCATGCCAATACATGCATAACACTTATAAAAGCACTTGGTGGAGCCCACCTTAGTTTTGGATGGAGCTGAAACTTGGTCTGACCCCTCATCCAAGTGGCAAACACACAATGGATGGGCTGGATTTGTGAACGACATCTCGGAGGCTCAATAAGTGATTATGAATGTATTACTGGAAGGATAACCCCTCTCACCTGTTGCATGTGTCGTGGCCCACCCAATGCATGGATTGACTTTATATTTAAGCCTGTGGCGCACCATGGAATGGTTCATCAGACTGATGGGATAGATGTTCGACACACATCACCATGGGCCCACACAGCTTGATCTCATGGAAAGTTCTCATGATCAGGTCGACCTAATAGTACCATTTCCTTATATATATATTCTGTACCCACAACCTTCATCCATTTTTTTTTCAAATCATCTAAGGGCATTGTCCCAAAATTAAGCAGATCCAATTATCAGGTGGACCATACCATAAAAAATGGTGGTGATTGACCACTGATGGGCCACAAAAGTTCTGGATCAAGGTGATATTTATTTATTTTTCCTTTATCCAGGCTTTTGTGACATTATCAACATATCAAATGGCAAATAAACACCAGGAAACATTAAGGTGCAGAAGTTTTTAATAGTAGAGTCTTCAATCACCCCTGTTTCCTATGATATGGTTCACCTGATAATCGGATCTGTTTCATTTTTTGGATAGTGCCTTTAAATGATCCTCCCAAGGGCTGCACCGTCCTGGGGGAGTGGGAGGTCACACCTAGTGTGCTCTCCGAAATTTTGAGCCCACCCGTCTGCCAGCGTCTAAACGTTGTAGGACTTTGGGCAGGTAGGAGATTGATATTGACCGGTGCACATAATCTCCTTCCCTCTTGCCGACTATAAGATACGTGAGCATATTTCCAGGCAAATCCATTAAATGAGCAATATAGAGGCGTGCACATGCATATCATCAGCAAATTTATTTTTTGTTTGCATGGTGGATGATCCAAACCGTTATATGATGGGTTTCACCTGGGATGCACAATAACCAAAAACAAAAAGGTCTAAGATTGGAATATTCAAGCCTTTGATCATTGAACTATTATGCTTTGAATATGAACCATCCACTTAACGGTCTTTTGGTGGGATCTTCCAAGATGGAAGCGTTTTTAGGAAGCTCCCATCATTGACGATTCTGGTCGGATCAACAGTGTCAATCATAGAACCATGGACATGTAAAAAATTATAAACGTGGATTGGGTACTACCCTGCCATACCTAGCTATGAATGGACAGGAGCTCTAAGGGGCCACCGTGATGTATGGGTTTTATCTGCACCTTCCGTCCATTTTTCTATATCATTTTATAGTATAAATTCAAAATTGAGGGAATTTCGAAGGGTTAAGTGTACCACAGTCGGGATTAAATAACTACCATTGAAAACTTCTTTAGGGCCCGGAAATTTTGTGTTTTCTATTCATGCAAGTGTACGTGACCTTATAAACAGGTTGGACCGTAAGTAGCTATCACGGGCGTCCTTAGAAAGGTTTCAACGGTTGGTGTCATTGTCACTTATACTTCTTTTGGTGTGGTCTACCTGAGCCTGGGATCTGCTCATTTCTATTTGTATCCTAAAATGATATGGAAAAATGGATGGACGATGTGGATAGAAGTTATACATCAGGGTGGCCCCTTAGAGCTACTGTCCCTTCCTAATTAGGGGCAGCCAGAGGTCAGGGACAGTACCCAATCCACGGGATCTTGCTGGTGCCAAGATTGGCCCAGCCCTTTGGTACGAGGGCCAGGGTAGGCTCTTTAGTCTGTTGGGGCTTAGTCGAGGCTAGGGCTGTACACGAAGAGTTAGGTCGGTTATCTCACTCGTCTCGACTCGAAAAAGCTCGGTTTGACTCTGTTCGAAATTGAGATCGAGCCGAGTCGAGCTGATTTTTTGAGCTCGAAAAAATTTCGAACCGAGTTCGAGCTTGCCCGAGCTCGACTCGACTCGGATCAAACCCCAACTCGAATCGAACTTGGATCAAACTAGCTCAGTGACTTGGTTACTTTGATATTGATGTTGCTCACCAAGTATTTGATGAAATGACTCAACGATGTGTTGGATATAAAACAAATACCTTTTTTATTTTTTTGATGTTGCCTACAAGGTGTTTGATGAAATACTTGTAAACAGTTGCTACTGTTTTACATACATTAAGAAATTGAAAGTGTACTCCATGTGTTTGTGAAAATGCCGCACAGGCTCAAATTCGACTCGAACTTGCCCAAGCCGTTGATCAAACAGAGCTGAGCTGGCCAGTCAGTTTCGAGGACCGAGCCAAGTTGAGTTCGAGCTGGGGTCAGCTAATGGCCAAGCTAGGCCCGGTAGCTAAGCCCCTTGACACCCTTATATGGGATGTACATTAGTACAATGGGTACCTGGCTTAGGTACCCAACCGAACCAATCTTCAATCATATGTATATCACTGGACCATGATCCAAATGTCCAACTCAATTATTGATCCACTCAAAAGATGGACTTGGATCTAAGTCAAGTTGATGGCCCTACACAAGCATAGGGTTGCAACTGCTGGCCTACTTTGGTTGGATTGTCGTAGAGCCTTGAAGCTGGCCTAGTTGCAACTTGACACACACATGATTAGAGCTGTACACGAACTGAGTTAGCTTGGTTAGCTTGCTCGACTCGACTCAAAAAAGCTCGACTCAACTCAGTTCGAAACTGAGTTGGAGCCGAGTCGAGCTGATTTTTTGAGCTCGAATATGCATTAATTTTGGGCTCAACACAATAAGAGTACGCAATCCGATTTCAATATTAGGCAATCTAAATTTAAACAATTTATTAATTGGGCTGGGCTCAACTATTTCTAAGAGCCCATGGGCCCACCCCAGCTAGGGTTACAAGGGTATTTTTGTCATATACCATGCAGGTGGGGGTGAAGTTCACCCAACTTAGTAAACAACATATATCTTGCACAAAAGTGAGCCACTGGCCCTTATTAGTCTCAAACCTATGTATAATTGATCATCAACTGTAGTTTTTAAATGATTTCTCTTCAAAGAAGGCATTAGCAAAAATCATATTTTAATTGCCAATGTTTCTCTTATTGGTAGGAAATCCTCTCGGCAGCTTCACTGCTTCGTGAATTTTTAAGTGGATTGATTACAAGGGGATTGGTTTTGGGTTCATACCATTTGATGGAGGGAGGAGAATATGTCCTGGCATACCACTGGCTAGCCTACTTGTGCCATTGGTTTTGGCTAACTTGGTCCACAGCTTTGAGTTGTGCCTCCCTCATGGAATGGACCCTAACTAGAAATTTGGATTGACCTTGGAGAATGATCATCCTTTCATCATCATCCCCGAACCAAGATCTTGATCATGGTGGGGTTTTGTTCTAGAATGATTATATAGATTTTTATTGTTGATTATTTGATCTTGTAGCCCTTTTTAGGACATGGTGAATGCACTCTAATTGCTCAGATGGCCCTTTCCGTGTTGTGGCGGTTTTCACTCTAATGTGGGTTGCCCCTTTTCTAACTCAGACATGGAATATGTAATGTTAGGCTCTTAAACCCTTACTGTAACACATCTTGATTTGAGTGTTTATGTTTGTGTGATGAAGAGTTGGGGATCTTCTTTTATATTCTTTTCTTCTTCTTTTTTTACACACCCACATACACCATATTGACACTCCATCCCATGATCTCAGTATTGAAACAGAGTTTGTATGCCACCGAGCAAGGGAGCCAAACCTAAAGGTCGGGGATCTAGACCATGCATTATGTGGGTCCATCATGAACATTCCTTGGCCTAAAAGGTGGTAGAGATGCTTAAACCAATAAATCTCATAAATCACCCCTGGCTAACCCAAATAAGGACTCCATGCAAAGTGACTCTTAAAAGCCTACAATGAATTAAAAAATAGTCATCACAAAACTTACTAAAAACAATATAAGTTTTGAATCAAAATGAAACTATATCCCTGAAAACAACCTTTTCTCAAAGCCAAGCCGCTGTCATTGGCATATCATATGGCTCTTCGGTAACTTTCCATCGGCTTATTATACACATAGATCCAATAACTTATTGTAAAGTTATGACCGTTAAAAGCTATAATATGTGTTTTAGCTGATTTTTGCTTCAGATCCATCCCCGCCCGAATTCTATATTAATGCTCTGTAAAATTGTCAATGATCCGCCTTACATCAATAGTTAGAGTTGGGCACGACCCGACTCGACTCCCCTAATTCGATTTGTCTGACTTGTCAGACCCAACTCAACCCTAACTGAATGGGTGAGTCGGTCCGAAATGAATAGGCTTCGCCCAATCTAAACTCAAATCGAGTCGAGTTCGAGTTACCCAGCCAAAACTCGATCCGGTTAGACTCGACTCGATCCAAAACCAACTTGACTAAAATTCGGGTATCTCTAACCTTATACGCTGCACCCGACCCGATCCCAAACTCTCTCTTCCTCCCTCATCCTCCTCTTCCAAGCCAGCAACCACCCACCACTACAACCACCCCTCTCTCTCTCTCTCTCTCTCTCTCTCTCTCTCTCTCTCTCTCTCTCTCTCTCTCTCTCTCCTCTTCCAAGCCCGGCAACCACCCACCATCATCACTGGATTCACCATTGTCCTCCTCTTCCCTCCCTCCCTCCCTCCCTCATCTCTTGATCCGAATCGGTACCAATTCGAACCGACTCAGTACTTTTTACCAGGTCGGACTCAGTCCGAATTAGTGCAGGCCAAACCCGGATTCGGATCGGTTCAAGCATACAAAACTCGGTACCAAGTCGAGTCGAGTTCGGGTCAGGCTTATTTCAAAACCGGATTAAGTTGGGTCAGCCCTAACTCGGTCTGACTCAACTCGGTGCCCAGCTCTAACAATAGTGGCCAAATAGAATGGGCCACAGCCCTTTTACCATCCTTAAAAAGCATAATCACTGGTCTAATTGCAATCTAAGGTTGTACTGCTGAAATGCTCTGGTGTGAAAGAAATGTGAAGTGTGAATTGCACCGGGCAAGCTCCCGTCCCGTTTCTCTCATTCCAAAGACTTAGCCATGGATGGTATCCATTCCCAACGACAAAATCATCCAACTTGCAAATGGGCCCGGTCCACACATTCTCAACCGTTCATCTTTAAAAAAACAGATAATGGTGTAATAGTTTATTCATCTGATTATTCCTCATTCAAATACTTTCAAATAAAGAGGAAGTTATCTTACTGATCAATTTCTTTTCTTGATAGTCACATGAGAAACCTATTTGAACCATGATTAGAAGATTCAGATTCTGGGTGCGACTCGTGATCTACTCATCAGTTCACTCGCTTGAGTCAGGATGAATTAGCATACAAGATCCAATCCAATCATCTAGTGTCCATCACATAGCAATTGGACCTTCCTGATCATGTGGTTGTGGCAAGCTTGCTGGTTGAATGTGGAATCCTGCTCCAACCGTTCAATAAATGGACATGCCTGATGATCTTGGAAACAGGTTGCGTCCTGCCTGGCCTCCTGGACGTTAATTGGTTGAGCCAGGGTTCGGTGGGGCCCACTGTGATGTATGAGTTTTATTCAGGCAATCTATCCATTTTGGAAGATCATTTCAGGGTTTGAGACCAAAAATGAGTCAGATCCAAGGCTCAAGTGGACCACATTGTGGGGATTGAACGTCCACCGTTAAAAACTTCTTAGCTGCGGCCGAAGTTTTGGATCAAGCTAATATTTGCATCTGTGGCCTAAGTTTTGGATCAACCTAATATTTGCATTTTTCTTTCATCCATGTCTATGTGACCTTTCGAACAGGTTGGATGGGAAATAAACATCATGGTGGGCCCCAGAAAGGTTTCAATGGTGGGTATCATTATCACCGCTGCTTCCTATGGTGTGGTCCACTTAATCATTGGTTCTCATTTTTGGGATTATACTCTAAAATGATTTTCCAAAATTGATAAATGGTGTGGATAAAACCCATACATCACGATGAGCCCCACATAGCCTACTTAACTGATTAACGTCCAGGCAAGTGCACGAGGCAATCCACTTCTGATGATCTGGGTCTTAAAGTGGCCGCCGCTTGAATGTGCCATGCTATGGTAGTGATTATGTTACTTTGCTATGAATGTTGCATCAGCATCAGGGTGCCCACCTGATCAATGGCTAAGAATTCATGCACATAGAAAAGGTTGGTTTGCATGAGCGGTTAGTCCACTTAATAATAGAGCCTTCTCACTGTCATAAATAGAAATTTCCTGCTTTATTGCAATACAGTTGGGCCACATCATCATTGACTGCATTTAATGCAGCAGTGCTGACAACAACAATCAGCTAAAAAAAAAAAAAATCTTTATTTGTGGCAAGCAACTACAAGAAAAGGGGGCTTTAGCCTCATTTCAAAATTGAGGCTAAAAAGGTTAAAAACTAGTTTTGCCTCAGTTATCCAAACCGAGGTTAAAACCCCCGTGGCTAAAGGCTTTAGCCTCAATTTTAGCAACAGAGGCTAAAATGACTTTTATAGCCTCGGTTCTTCAAGTGAGGCTAAAAGAACCTTTTTAGCTTCAGTTTTCTCGAAATGAGGCTAAATCAAAATTTTAGCCTCCATTGTTTCCAGCTGAGACTAAATTTAAATTTTAGCCTCAGTTGCCTCCAATTGAAGTTAAATCTATTTTTAACCTCGGTTCTCAACAACCGAGGCTAAAGCCTTTAACCATGGGAGTTGTAGTCTCAGTTTAGGTAATTGAGGCAAAACTGAGACTAAAGATAGATTTAGCCTTTGTTGGCATCAACCGAGGCTAAATTCGGTTTTTAACATCATTTATCAATAATCGAGGCTAAATCTAATTTCTGTCAACAAAAGCTAACAATATTATAATCAACCAATGATTGAATCTGTGCATGTTTCACCCATTTAACATCCATCAAGACAACAATCAACAAAACAATTAATGGTCAATTTAAAGTTTTCAAAACAAACAAACTGCCACATAGCCTTCCACATTCAGTAAGATCCCCTTCCACGTGACTATTTTCTCTCGGATCGGAGCATCATTTCCATGAGTTACCATCAATCCTGTAAAAAGGAAAACAGAGAACTAAATTATGATGAATATCATTAGCTTAGAAAGAAGAGCATGATCAGTCTTAAAATACTCACTGGAGGTTATTGTTTAATTTTCTCAACATGTGGAATTCTTCTGTTTTTTTAGCATTGGCATGTCACTAACCATCCTCCACATCAAGTAAGAGGAGAGCTTGTACATGCCTCAAGACCTCTCTTTTGTCAGCATTGCATGCTCTTGAGGGAAGGTGAAGATAGCCTGGAAGACAGGGAACGTGCCCCAAAATCCTGAGATGAAGAAAAGGAGCCCAATCTGTGTTGACAGGGAAAAAAAAAAAGGCGTGAGAACAAACACTTTACAAGGACAATAAAACCCATGTTTGGTTGCTAGTTTTAATATTTCTCTACACAATATTTCCCTTGCTTTATAGAAATCAAGTTTGATTTACACTCTTTAGTTGGTTTTTACAGTCCTAAGAGTTCTATTTCACAGGCTTTCCTAATAAGAGAACTTGCAACGACATCTTCAATTTTCATCTATTGAAAAAAATAATAAATAAATAAAAGAGAAGATATATCCAGGTTCTGATACCTGATCTTGAATGTGGTCAAGGGTAGATCACCACCATAAAAGACCTGCAAGCAAAGCGACCACTATTACTTGGCCAAACTTGAGGGGGGAGAACACCTCATGTTTGCTTTCTTTCACACCCCTCCTCATCATGACTGTGAACTGGTCCCACCATGATGTTGTCCATCTCCCCATCTTTTTATCATTTACGCTCTCTCCCCCTTGAATTTAATCCCTTTAAGCTCCCTTTTCAGCTTCTCAGCAATGTTACTCCTATAGGAAGCAGCCAATTCTTCCTTCACAGCTGCCCTATTCTCCTCCACATCATCACCAGATATACCTTCAAATAGATTCATTTAAGGATTTAAATTAGAAATTAAACCATTTTCTTTTATAACAAGGAAGAAAACAGATGAATATTCATACCATTCACAAGGTCGAGAAGGAAATCAGAAGGATTCGTGGCGACTGAGGGAGTGTGATTGATGCTGGAGAAGTAGTCCAAAGCCTCTGACCCTCTGCCGAAATAGAGAGGGTTCCCGTCTGACATGATCAGTCTTATGAAACGTAGAATTCTCATGAGAGTCCATCTGGTAAATATTGAAAGATATTTACAAATAGGGCCATCATATACCTTCCATCTGGTGATCGATGAACACTGAGAAACTGAAACGGATGCTTGCATTGAGGACAAGAAGGATTCTGATTACCGGGGAAATTAAAATCAAACAGCCCCTAAAAGATTTACCTTCCTCTTCTCTCTCCTCTTCCTTGTCGATCTCCTTTAGAGAGCTCTTCCCCGATGGCTGAGACTCGATCATTCCCTCCTTTTCCGTTCCCTTTCCCTGAATCTTTTACTGATTAATCTGATTAATTATCTCTGGGCTGTAACTAGCCCTATTCACTAGAAGCTTTCTTCCTCTGAATAGTGAACCATTCATTGCCTCTATTGCTGCCTTCATCTCTTTTGTCCCTTCAATCTGAACAAAAATGGAGCCTCTGATTACAACAAATCCCCTTATCCTAGGAATAATGACTTCTTTCCCCTCTCTATACCCCTAAACACCCTTTGAAAATGTGATTCAAACCATTCCTCTGAAAAATCTTCGATGTATGCCGTCGATAACTCCTGCAACACTTAGGTCTCAGCTCCCCTAGTTCAAACAATTCACCTATTTTAAAATATTATTAAAGCCCCCACCACTTTAAAAACATAAAATGGAAAATGTAAGAAGAAGAAGAAGAAGAAGAAGAATAAAATGAGTATAATTTGAATCATAAATTGGGAACCAAATCATAAATTGTAAGATTCCAATCATAGAATCATAGGATTTATTCAAGAAGGGTTTCAAATTGTTTTTCCTAGGATTTGACTTAAATTATAGTCCCCAACAAAGCTCTCAAGTGTTTTCTACCCATTATCATAGTTTTCTTAAGCACCAGTCATTAGATTCATGGAAGTTATTTCAACATTGTTGATTATAGTTAGTAACTTGTACATGCCAATATTACAACTAGACTGCATATGAGGGGGGCAGAATAAAACTGAAAGGTTAGCACTTGTATTAAACAAGCAAACACGCCAAGGAAAGGCACGTTTTCTATAGATGGTGAGATGACCATTCCAGCTTGGAACAGAGGCTCTCCAGCAGACCTTAAGCAGAATTTTAAAAGAAAACTTTTAAGTGAATTAAAGCTAATGCAGGAAATGTTCTGAATATATCCCAGTAACCATTGATGAGCTGACCTTGTTTTCCAATACATTTATGGTATATTCTAGCTCTTCCACAGACTTCTCTAACAGCTTCACCTCATCCTCCTCTTCAGCATAGTTCTTCCTTGCCTCAGTCATCTGAGATCGAAAGGGAAAACATTGAGAATCAAACATGACACAAGTAGGGGAAAAAATCAGAAATAAGGTAAGGATAACAAGAATTAGCAAGCACCTGTCGAGCTTCTATAGCAATTGCTTCATTTTCTTCAGCAACAGCTTGCGCCATTTCTAGCTCATAACAAGAGTCTCCTGCCAATTGCAAAGCAGAGATGATGGCAGCGATTCTCTGACCCTTTTCGCTACATAGTGTCCCCAAGGGCCATGGCCATCAAACACACCACAGAACATCATGTCTTCTTGGCATCCGAATTCCTACAACCCATATAGAACCCACATTTAAAAAAAAAAAAAAAATACATAAGAATTGAGCTCTCAGCAATTGAAAAATTGATTCATACTCATCAAACAACTGAAAATCGCTCTCATTTCTTCCTATACAGATCTCCATGCTGAAACTAAAACTTAAAATATTTAAACCTGTGTGGAATTAAAATAGCTTTGAAAGTAAGGAGACAATGAAATAGACTTAAAATATTTAAACAATGCATGGAATTAAACATACAAACCTGTGTAGAATTAAAATAGCTTTGAAAGTAAGGAGACAATTGAAAAACTTAAAATATTTAAACAATCCATGGAATTAACTAGCTTTCATCAGAAAAACATCTTGGCAAGGAACTACATGATACACGACCTGAGGATGGGCCCTGACATTTGGTGATCCACACTGTTGATCTGATGATTCCAATGCTGGATGGGCCACACCCAAAAATCACCCCAATGGGACAATCGTAACGGATTAGTGCTATGAGCAATACTCATCGTCCTGAAGGGATTGAATCCATCAGTTGCTAACCCAAGCCTGACATTACGACTATCATATGAAAAATTTGGGTGTTGCTCGTTAAAAGATTTCCATATAGGAGAATCAGCAGGATGTCTCATGCACTCATCCTTGGTTCGTCCCTTGTCATGCCATTTCATGTTTTTAGCTGTTTGTGCTTCCATAAATAACCTTTGTAAACTTGGTATTAATGAAAAATGCCACAATGTCTTTGCTGGAATCTTCTTAACTTTGGAGGGAATAGTTGTTGCCTCATCGTCATTAGAATTATGTTCCATCGTTTTCCATCTGGATATACCGCACACAACACATGACTCATCATTCACATTAGTCTTCCAATACAACTGGCAATCATTGGGGCATGCATCGATCTTGTTATAACTGAGGCCCAGTTCTTTAATAATCTTCTTGGTCTCATAAAAGGAACTCGGCAACGTCTCACCCTCGGGGAGTGCTTCTTTCAACAATTCAAGCAACATGGTGAATGACTTGTTGCTCCATCCATTTAAGCACTTAAGTTGATACATTCGAACAACAAAAGAGAGTTTCGTGAACTTCTTACATCCCGGGTACAAGGCTTGTTCGGCGTCTTGCAACAACCTGAAGAATCTTTCAGCTTCAAGATTCGGTTCCTCTTGTATTGGCTCCTGTGATGGCAACTCAGTTGGCATGTCATCCACACCTGATATTCCAAACACATCATGCAACAATCCATGCATGTCATCACGTGGAGGCATATCATCATGTGTACTAGTTGCAGAGCCGGAAGTCGATGAAGAAGACGCCTCCCCATGAAACACCCAACGGGTGTAATTCGGCATAATTCCCTCACACACAAGATGATCTACCACTTCTTTATGAGCACGCCAAAAGAGGTTGGCGCACTTTACACATGGACATAAGATCTTCTCCTCGCTAGCAGCATTGTTGAATGCAAACTCAATGAATTCCTTCATGCCCTTAACATATTCCAAGCTCACCCTATATTGTCCAAGGAAACAAAGGGAACTCTTAAAACAATGCAACTTTATAAGGAATCCAAATTAGAAGGAGAGAGTATTGCTCAGCACATTACCTTGACTTTTGCATCCAACTCTTATCCATCACTTGTATCCAACTTTGAACAATGCAATACTCTGCCCAAAATTCATGTCAATCCACTGTAGTTATTACTCTACTCAACATTGGTCCTGCTATTATCTTATATTCTAGTATAAATTGGTTGCCAAGGCTTCAGGACTCCTCTAGAGTCACCAACACATCCCTTAGCTACCACTAAGGGAGCACGACACCTAATTAAATTACAAAACCCCTAAACATCCACACCATGAATGATTGCAATCTCAAAAAAACTAAGTGTACATGTGGCAGCTATGTGACATTGAGGTAGATAAGAAAATATGCGTAGTTATGCATAAGCCTTTTTATTTTTTAATAACTGTGTGGACTTTTAGAGCCAATCTAGGTGCATGCAAAGTCATGTAGTGCACATGCCATCCTGCATAGACAACATGTAAGTAGTTCCTCAAGCACTATTACACTACCATAAAGAGAAAAATCAGTACAGAGTATACAGTTAATGCAACAGTTACCTAAGGATAGCCTATCATGCTTAAAAGGCTAAATAGATCACCATACATGTTAAAAAGGCTTATACGACAGTCTCAAATGTATCCTCAAACATGTTTATAGAATGGAAGTTCCATGGAATGCCACTCAGGCTGGTCCCTTTTGCATTTCTCATAAAACAAAGTAATGGATTTGCAAGTGCATAGCAATCTGTCTTATCGTATGTATTCAACTTTAAGTCTGGCACAACTCATCTCTCAATGTACCTCTTGTAGCACAGATGGGTCTTCAGAAAATATAGATGAAAGTTTGATTAGTCTATCGAGTCCACCTTGGTTGACCTAGCATTCATAGCAATATAAATCATCATCAACATTATTATCATTAGCCTACAACAAAAATTATAATAACTTCAAATAAAACGAAAGCTAAAACATTGTGCTTATAATTAGTAAAGCCATTCATAGCAAGTAACTTAAAACATTGTGCTTATAATTAGATTTGTGCCAGGTTGGCATGTAGAGCCATTCATAACAAGCAACAAATTATTTTTTTTTAATTTTTAATTTTTTTATTTTAATTTTTACAGATCTGATCTAAAAGCTTAGAATGACAATAATCCAAGTTAAAGATATGATGGCGCTGGAGCAGATTTTTCAATCCTTCGAGCTCTTTACAATGTGAGATTTTTTAGGAAAGCACTAATCCGTTTATCTACAGATCTAGATAACAGGGAGACTCAAAATTTTGGAGAAAAAAAACAATAGATCTCGTTCCAATACTAAGATCTGAACCTAACTACCATCAGAAACCAAATTCTTCTCTCCAAGTCCGAAAATTTAGGGTCTCATATAGGAAAAAAATATATACAAAGGATAGAGAAAAGATCATCAAAATGAAGAAAATGAAAAATAAGAACAATGAGAAGTATTTCCAAAGAAATTCGCAAAATTTCCACTTCTAAAGTCATGAATCAACAGAAACTCAAAATAACCAAAAAAAAAAAAAAAAATCATTAAAAGAAAAAAGAAAATGAGAAATCAAGAGCAAGAGTAAGCAAAATTTTCCTAACATTTTAAAAAATCGACGAAATTTCCATGTGAAATCTCTGTTTCCAGGGTTTCAACTAGAAAAAACTCGAAAACATGCTAAAAGAATCAAAATCTGCAAACAAGGAAATCGCAAAGGTCTTCTTTATGGGAATCCGATAGAATTCCGAAAAAAAAATAAAAAATCTGATAATAGGGAGACTACGATCTAGGGTTCTCGATCGAGAAAAAATAGAAAAACAGCAAAGAAATTCCAAACAAATTAAGAAAAACAAAATTGAGAGTTAGAACATCCGATCTTCGACGAGATTTAACAAGAAAATGTGGGAATAAGAGCAATACCGACCTGCACGTCCGAGAAACGAGAATTCCGAAGCTCCTTTCGCCATCAATCGACGAAATGGTTAGAAGTGAAGAAAGAGACGGCGATTTTCGAGCAGAAATTGAGAGAAATGAGGGTTTTGGGAGACTTGCGTGGACTCGCAGGGACCTTTTGCCCGAAAAGCTGAGCGAGAGATGGTGCCTTGCTTTTGTATAAATAACGAAAACGCAAGGTCGAAAGTACCCTTGCTCTTTTCTCAGTATAAAGGCAGGTGTCCGGTGCGATATTGGCCTCAGTTTTCATAACCGAGGCAAAAACGGCCAGAGACCTCTGTAGGGCCCACCATGACATGGCATCCGCTCCATCCATCTCTTATGATATATTATTTTAGAATGGGACCCAAAATAGTAGGCTGATTTAACATTCCAATGGGCCATAATGCATGGATCAGTGATAATAGGACCATTTACCTTTGAAATCTTACCGTGGCCCACCGTGAAAATGACAGACTTTTGGCCTCAGTTACTCACCAACCGAGGCAAAAGGGTAGACATTGGACATACTTTTAGCCTCGTTTGCTCACCAACTGAGGTAAAATGGTAAATTTTTTGCCTCAGTTTCTCACCAACCGAGGCAAAATGGCAGACTTTTGGCCTCAGTTTTCAATAACCGAGGCAAAAGGGTAGACTTTTGGCCTCAGTTGCTCACCAACCGAGACAAAAGGGTAAACTTTTGGCCTCAGTTTTCAATAACCGAGGCAAAAAGGTAGGCTTTTGGCCTCAGTTTTCAATAACCGAGGCAAAAGGGCAGACTTTTGGCCTCAGTTTCTCACCAACCGAGGCAAAAGGGCAGACTTTTAGCCTCAGTTTCTCAACAACCGAGGCAAAAAGGCAGACTTTTAACCTCGGTTGCTCACCAACCGAGGCAAAAGGGCAAACTTTTGGCCTCGATTTCTCACCAACCGAGGCAAAAGGGCAGACTTTTGGTCTTAATTTCTCATCAACCGAGGCAAAAGGGCAGACTTTTGGCCTCAGTTCTCAACAACCGAGGCAAAAGGGTAGACTTTTAGCCTCAGTTGCTCACCAACCGAGGCAAAAGGCAGACTTTTGGCCTCAGTTGCTCGCCAACCGAGGCAAAAGGGCAGACTTTTGGCCTCAGTTCTCAACAACCGAGGCAAAAGGGCAGACTTTTGGCCTTAGTTGCTCACCAACCGAGGCAAAAGGGCTAACTTTTAACCTCAATTTCTCACCAACCGAGGCAATAGGGAAGAGTTTTGGCCTCAGTTTCTCATCAACCGAGGCAAAAAGTGAATTTTTAACCTCAGTTCCTTCACAACCGAGGCTAAAAACCATATTTAGCCTCCTTTTTTTGAACCGAGGCTGAAAAATTGAGGCTAAAGGCCTACTTTCTTGTAGTGACATGATCAGACTCAAGCCAGGGGTGAATCATCTGGGTGACCCAGGTCTTTAGTCCCAGTCCACCTAGCGTCTTAAGCCTTCGACTTGAGCACGAGTTGTAAACTGTTGGGCTAAACACTTTGGGATCTGATAGAGCTGACGGCCAAAGAGTGCTTAGGCTCTTACCGTGATGAGCCGGACTGAAGATGTGGAGGTGGTCTAACTCGCTGAGACATTCATACAAAGAGAGAACACTTGAATGTAAAGGCCTAACGCATGGATATCAAGACCATCCATCGTGTGATAGTCCAATAATCAGACCGATCCATTCATCAAGTAGTTAGGGACGTCGATGGGTGGGGCGTAGCCAAGCTCTCGTGCTGCCCCAGTCCAGCCCAAAATCCTATGAGCTTCTGTCAGCCAAAGAAGATTTTTCTTAGGCCGTATTTGTGCCTGTCTCAAATGGTATTTAAATGCCATGAGACCAGCCTGGGCCAGCTCATGTCCACTTTATACGAGTGGATGTCACGAGCACATTACGGTGGGCCGACAAATGTGGACAGTAGGATCAATTTCTTCTTTCATGGCTGGTGAAATATAAGTATGGACTTGGGCCAACTGGGCCGCATAAAGGGCAGCCCAATATCGGCCCAAAACTAAAATAGATCATATTGCCTATGCATAGATCCACCTATGGGCCCAAGAGTTAAGCAGAAGCCCACCACCTGGCTGGCCCATTAAACTGACCCAGTGTTAGGACCAGTATAAGGAATGCCTAAGGTTAAAGAATAAGGGAGTTATATATATATATATATATATATATATATAGAGAGAGAGAGAGAGAGGCATGCTCAGCTGCGCACGCGCACACCTTTGCACTTGTGCCATGGGCGTCTAATCTGAACAATCCATGTCATGCGGCATCCCATGAAACCCCAAGGGACCAATTTTCACCTAATCTGAAACTTTGGTGGGCCATAGCAAAGAGAGATGCAAATCAAGGGAGGAAATTGTTTTCTTTTTCCATGGCCCACCAAGTTTTGGATCAAAGTAGAAGTTAGGCCCTCCAGGTTTCATGGGGTGTTGCATCACGTGGACAAATTTGGGACTCACATCAGGTACGATGAGTTCTCAAAAAATTCGCACAAGTTCGGTGCAAACTGGCAGGCAGCGGGCGTGCGCACCCACACACACACACACATATATAAATTACATTCCAATGCCTTTTTAAAAAGGTTTTCAGCATATTAATTCAAGTAATCATCCTTGGACACTTCCCCATTGTACCTCCCCATTGTATTTAGGAAAGTTAAGGTGGCTTGCAAGCAAAGGAGAGACAACTCTAGTGGGCTCCACCATGATGCTCAGGTGGAATCCACCTCACTTGCCCGGTGCATCACCTACTTTACACTTGAGGTTCAAAAATTAGCCCCATCCGTGACTCAAGTAGGCCACACGATTGTAGCCTACGTACAATGCAACCCTCACCTGTCAAACTGTTTCCTTTAGTGTGGTCCACATTAATCATGGATGGGCCTGATTTTGGGCCATGCAAAAATTTTAACATGACATTTAATGCTTGGAATGGATTTTATGCAATCACAGATTCACAATGGTGGGTCCTGTAAAGATCAAAGTGATGCCTCCCTTCAACTGTTTCCTCTAGTGTGGTTCACCTGAATCACGGGTCTGTTTATTTATTTTTTTCCCTAAGTTTAATGTTGGATTATAGTGGTCAGAGTGGCTCTCATGTATCCATCACAGTGATGTGGGACTTAATCTATATGCGGAATAAGCCCACGGATCTGTCTGTGCATGGGACATGGCGATTAGAGGGTCAAATAGCTTACCTAGATGAGATGCCGCCATGGAAGCCGGATAAGAATACCAGAATACCAGAATTCCTGTAGAGCTTAGGATCTTCCTTTCCTTTACACCCTTTCTGCAACTCAAAAGATGGGACTCGAATTCTGCCGTGGTGTAGGATCGGGAACCCATCTCTCTTATATAGAGTCTGTGGAGAGAGAGAGGTTGAAACTCATTACAACTCTCTCTCCCACGCTCCACATTATAGCATCCTAGTTCAACTCAAATTGCTGTCTACGTAAGACAGTTATAACATTCCAGCCCTAGTACGCAAAGCTGCGCAGATAGACCGCGCAGTGCATCACATGAAGTGGGGCCCACTAGTTAACTCAATCCTATAGTCCAACTGATAGGACAATCCAGACCGTTGATCAGTAAGGCCCACTACATAGAGTTCTTACAAGTGAACCTGTCATAAACTAGTGGTAGGCGCCTTAGAAAACTTTCTTTTAAATATCCGGTTTGTGTCTCACCTTGATGCATGTCAAATCCATTCCAACCATTAGATTTGAATTACAACATCAGGTCCAATCAAAATAAGGTTGGCATGTGATTCGGGTGGGCCACACAAAGATATGGTTGGGAGAGACATCCACCACTGATTTTTAAAGGGCCTATGATGATGATTATTTGAAATCCACTCCAACATTTGGATGCCACACCAAAATTTACACCTAGGTTCCAAACATTAGGCTCGTCCACCTTGTGTAAGGGCTCTCTTATACAATATCTGCAATCGTGTGGTATACTTGAATCAAGGATAGGGCTGATTTTGGGGCCTTGGGCCTAATGTGGGGTGAAACACCAGGCAATTAGGGAGAATTTCACTTAAATGTTTGTGGATGTTGGAATGCGAGTGAATTAAGGTCACTTGTACTTTTTTGGGAAAGCATTTGTGATCTTGTTATAGCTTGGGAGTATTATACTTGACTAGAGTCGCCACTACCCAATTATTATGCTTCTATAATCAATCGGACCTTGTACACATTAGGAAGGAAAATTCAAAAGTTCTCTGTCATAATACGACTTACTGATCTGCGACTGCGGATTCGAAGTAAGAGACCACGATTACATAAAGGAAAGGTGTTAGGCACCCGCTTAGCCCACATGGTTGCACAATCTCTACTTCACATGAGTGTACAAGCTATTAGGGATTTGGATTTGTTCTCGCGCATGAGCGATGCAAGGTGTGTGTATGTTGTGTCAATGCACCCTCGTTGACAAACGATAGCTCGGGTTAGATAAATGTACCCTGACTCATTTACTTGTCGAAGCGGTATAACCAGTCAACCTGAACTTTTGATGGGCAGGATCCAATTGTTCGAGAAGCCACAAAGCACGCACTCAAGTTCATTGGGTGACAATGCAGTGGGTTTTTTAGTGATGTGGTGTGTGTATAATGCGTTGTTAATACACCATCGTTGCAAAGTAGTAGCCTAGGTCAAAAAAATATACCATGATTCACATCTCTATTGAAGAAGTAAAATAGCCAATCAACTTGAGTTTTTTATGGGCGGGATCCGATAATTTGATAAGCCACAAAGCATATACTCAAATTGATTGGGTGTAAATGTTATGTATGAGATGTAATGTTGATGGGTGTGATAAGTAGGGGATTGAGAAGGGAATGACTGTTGTACAATGCCAGTGTAAGTTTGAATGAAATTGATCATCGGTGGATGAGGGGTGGATGAGTTTGTTGTAAGGACTGACTAGAGTGGGTTAAATCAGCCTTTATATGGCTCAAGTGGCTAAGGTTAGGGCTTAGCTAGGCTAATCTGGGTTGGACTCCTCTTCTCCCACTCTCACTCCTCCTTTGTGAAGGGATGGGTTGAAAATAGATGGGCTAGGATGAAATGGATTTATCGGATGTTTCTTGCATTTTTTGGGATGGATTGAAATGAGGAAATGAATTGGCTATTTATAGGGTTTTTGGCCAGTTTTTCTGTAACCGTTGGGAAATTTAAGATTGAAAAGGGTTTTAAGGCCTAGATTTGAGATTGTCACATGGTGGAATCTCATCGATTAGATTGGATGGTGTGGATTGTAATTTGGGCAAAGGGGGAGGACCACACAGTCTTTTTCCCTTTACCACACACTTGTGGGTTAATCGGAGCAGCCCCACATGTTGTGCACCTTCTCTTGCCAAAGCAGGAGAGTTGCCACATGGCAGGCAACACCCACCACATGGAACCTTGCTAAATTTTACAAGGGTGACCTCATCACTCCACTTAACCTCATTGTAAATTTTGGAGAGATTCCAATTAGTAGGTGATCCCCGACCCAAATCATAAATTGGCCCAATTTTTTTGTCAAGGGTGTTCTTGAGGTGTTATTTACCCCTTGGTTTACTCGAGTTTGTTTTATTATTGTCCCAAGTGCTAATGGGGCCGAGATTTGGGTGTGGACTTGGGCCTAGACAAAGCTTAGACTTGGGCTCAATATTGGGCTTGGTTTTAGGTTGACTGAGTTGACTAGATTGACTAAGTTGACTGAGTTTGTTGAGGTTGACTGAATTAATTGGGTTGATCAAGTTCGACTGGGTTGCTTTGATCAGCTTAACGGTGCTAGGTGGAGTGTTTACAATGTCATGGTGGGGCCTATTTGAGTTGCTAACCTCTTTACTCGCATGGTGGACCTCTCCCACTAGCGAAAGCTACTTGATGATATTAATAGGATGGCTTATTGGAAATCTTTTTGGAAAAAAAAAAGTACTAAAATGTAAATTCTAAATTATATTAATGGGTGAATCCTTAATCTCGAGGGCTACCTAGATGTGTTGTATATTTTTGCTTTCCATCCATCTTCTGTGTTGTATATTTATGCTTTCCATCCGTTTTCCCAGCTTAACTTAGGGCATGGGCAAAAAATTGAAGCAAATACAAACCTTAGTGGACCTCACCATGGAGACAGTGGTCATTGAACGGCCACCACTAAAATCTTTCAAAGGTTCTTTGTAAAGTTTATTTGTCATTTACGGGGCATTTGGATTGTAAGTTTAGATAAGTTACTTATGTCTTAAATAGCTTATTTTACTTTCTATTTTTTTAGTAAATAAATTTGTTTGGCAAACAACTAACTTATTTGCTAAAAAGTATAAAAACATATTTTATTCCCAACATCACATATGCTTTTATCCTTCAAGTTTTTCTGGTCCGCTCTCATATTCATTGTCCATCATGTGGGGCCAACCTCTGATGTTGATTGTTCATTATGATGGGGATTTTCTCCTAATTGTTGGGTTCGATGAAATCGAACCAGTTTTGATGTCATCGATAATTGTCAGATTTTTCACCCCCTGGTCGTTGGGACAGTTTTTGGTCCTGTTTCGATATCATCGAAGGACCTTAGATGATATCGAAGGCTGTCATCGAGAGACCTTCGATATCATCAAAGAGTTACGCAGATGCGATTGCAGAAATACAGATTCTGCGGAAATTGTTTTCTATTTTGATTCTACCTCTTTCTATTCTTAGATAAAAGGATGTATGCGGGATTGGGGTGTAGATTCCAGGGTTTTCTAAGGTTTCCTAAAGGTTTTCTAGGAGGGCTTAGGGCTATCAAAGCTGTGAGAGAGAGAGAGAGAGGAAGCTTGTGGAAGGGAGATTCTATTCATAGAGGTGATCTATGTCACGCCCCAAACTCGGAAACCGGGCTCACAAAATTTTCGATCGCCGAATCCGGTGCCGACAGCCTCCGTAGAACCCCATTCTCGACCCCCAACGCCCATTCGCCAGGTTCCGATCCTGGGATGCTACGAGGAGGATTTTCAACATCAGTTTGATTCGTAATAAGCACAACCAAAGGCATAATCCACAAACAACAACCAAAAACTCCATCACATTTCCACTATGATAAAAAACTTTACAAGTACAATGAGCATAAAGGGAAATACAATGAAGATGAACAAAAACTCTAAAATGATCTGCCACGCACCCAAGCCTCAGCGCTGCTGCGATCCAGCGTCACCTGCACACAACGGTCGTGCATTAGCTTATAGAAAGCTTAGAGGGTGGTGAAAGTGTATGCTTAAGGTGGTAATGCAGTTATGCAGTATCAGAGTAATGCAGAACATGCTGATGAATGCCAAGAATACCATAGCCGTACCAGGGCTATGCGATGCAAAGCATGAATGATGTCGACCGTACCAAGGCCATGCAATGCGAAATGCAACTCAAGCATACAAATCCCTATCTAAGTCCACATATCGATACAGCTCAAAATATGGAATATCACCGGGGTCTAGTACACTCCAAACCAGATTGCCGCCCCATCACGTGCAATAAGGTGAGTGGAAAAGACCTCACTATCCGCCTGCCAATATCGGGCTCGGCTCGTCAATAGCGGACCCATTTCTCGAGCTGGTCAGACTCAGCCTAACATTACCCCCTACTCTCGTGCGGGTAAGGCCGCACCCCCTTCCAACCGACCACGACACAGTGGAAAGCGCAACCGTCTGGTAATCGGCACTCAGTGCTCATGCACCCACTCGATCTAGACGTTGGAGCGACCTCTTGGTACCATAAGGGTTTAGGGACTTTCACCCAGGGATATCTATAGCACCCCATGTAGAACAAGATTTTCGGTATCCAATCCTGCCAACCACGATACGTCTGTGGAGGCTACGGCCCTGATGTCGCTAGGGCGTACAGTAACCATATCATACAATGCGAATGCATGAATTACACTATTCAGTCATACAGCAATCCTACACGTATCGTGCGCTCATGTAGGGCAACACCCCCTATACGGGAGCCCCTAAATATTCTGTCCGAAGGCATATACTATGATCAGTCATTTCTCATATCAAGCATACGTATGATGCATATGATCATGAATCATGGAACTAAACATGTTATATGGGATGGATGATGTTCATAACGAAGATGGGCCTAGACAGCCTACACATTACACGCATGGGCCCTAGGGAAAGTCATAATGCAGACATTTAACCAACACTATACTTGCAATGGGGACGTCAAACCGCCATTGCTCCCAAGGTATAGCCTCGCCGTAAACATCATTACATAAATCATGTTAGGATTGCACATTGCAATGGACCTTAGGTATATCCCATTGGGCCTTCAATACATCAAATGGGCCGTATCATATGGGCCTCATATTCATCAAGTGAGCCACATCAATGGGCCGCACCAATGGGCCTTATGTGCATTGCAATGGGCCATAACCCGTGGGCCTTAGAATGCATCAATTGAGCCTAATCTTATGGGCCTTATGTGTATCAAATGGGCCACACCAATTGGGCCCCATATGTACATCAAATGGGCCTCAACCCATAGGCCCTAATACATCTTAATGGGCCTTAAACCATGAGCCCCTAATACATCAAATGGGCCTCGACCCATGGGCCTTACATATATATCAAAGTGGGCCTCAATCATGGGCCACAAGTAAACTAAGATGGGCCTTACATATATATCAAAGTGGGCCTCAACCATTGGCCACAAGTAAGCTGAGATGGGCTTCCCACCACCAGTATATTATATATAATATAATATATAATATGTATATATATTACATACAATATTATATATAATATAATATTCTATATATATACATATATATATACACACACGCGCGCGTACACACCCACACACGCACGACACACGATCACACCCATCGTCCCTGGACGGTGGGGAGAAAGCACAAACATCATAGTGGGCTCCATCGTCCACCTGGACGGTGGCAATAAAGCACCTATCACTGTGGGCTCCATGTGGGGCCCACCATAATGTTTATACTTCATCCAACCCGTTGATAAGGTCACGTAGGCCTAGATGAAGGGTGAAAATAAATTTCACCCTGATCCAAAACTTCTGTGGACCCAAAAAGGGTTTCAAGGGTAGAGTTCAATTCACACTGTTTCCTATGATGTGGGCCACCTGAGTCTTGGATGGACCTCAAAATTGGAGGGTGGTCCACTGCCCTTAGGGCCCACCATATGAATGGATTGGATGACAAATAAACATCAAGGTGGGGCCCACGGCTGCAGTTGTGGGTGGCTGTTCGCCAGCCCGACCGCCCAGCGTACGTGCGCAGGCGCTGTCAGAAGGCAGCAGCAGCAACTGCTGCTTCTTCTTCTTTTTTTTTTAAATGCAGTATCTTGCGGTTTTTCGGGTGTGCGGCCTGTATTATGTAAATCCATCCCAGCCATTGGTCTCTGCAGGCTACGACAAGTCCATCGAGCCCAATATTGGACATGTCCTGGTGCGTAAGAAATTTTAAGCACATTTAAAAGGTGAAAATCATCGTTTTTAATACTATGGCCCACCAGATACTCGGATCAACCTCATTTCTCAGCTCAACGCCCAAAATAGTCTGAAGAAAAGGTTGGACGGCTTGGATTGAACACATGCATCAAGGTGGGGCCTGAACAAGTGGTCCACCCAAAAAGCTTGTGAAGCAAGCTAATATTTTTGTTTCCCTTACACGTCCAGCGTCCGTGGACGCTGGACAGTGTTACCTAGCACTTTAAGGTGGGCCCTGTCCAGGTGGGCCATCAAATGATGGATGGTGGTCACAACATATATGAAAAGTGGGCCCCCACCTACAAATGGCTTGGGATCAAATACATGCTTCATGGTGGGGTCCATTTAAGTGGGCCACACAACCTTATTATCATGATCTTATAAAAGGAAATGAAAAGAGAGAGAGAGAGATAGAGAGTGGGACACGCGTGATGGAGGGACCCTGGTACTATGGGCCCTCCCTTCGATGATCTACAACATAAATCAAGTGGCCATTACATGTGGGCCCCTTTAAATCGAAATCCAACGGTGGAGATCCATTCTACACTAAAATAGACGGTCTAGATGACCCTAGGTATGCAAGGAAAGTAAACATCATGATGGGGTCCATGGAGAATGGCCCTATCATAGAATGTTCATGATGATCCAAGTGGGTCATCGGCCACATCTTAGGGTCCAAAGTGAGATCCAAACCATTGATCGGTTGGCCTCACTTGGCCCATCTTAAAAACATTAAAAACTATCCTATCAAAGCACCCACCGCTTGATCTTCTTGCTTCCTTGGCTTTCTTAGTTCCTTGTGCTTCTCTTTGATGGAGGAAGATGAGAAATGGATGGCTAGGATGAGAGATCTAGGGATGGAAAGGTGGGCCACACTTGTAGCTTGGAAGAGTTGGAGAGCTCATACGTATGGAATTTTTTCTTGCTTTGGGAGAGTTTGAAAATGAGAGAGAGACTTGTGAAGGGAGAGAGAGAGAGGGAGTGATGGGTGATGGAGTGATGGATGTGGTGGTGATGGGTGTAAGAGGCTTTTTTTAAAATTTGTGACAAAAGTTGTAAGAAAAGTATGGCTTGTGTAAGAACTTTTTGACTTTGGGGCTTGCTTGGGAAAGGGTGAAAGGTGATGTGTACTTGAAATGATGGGATTGATGGGTTGATTGATTGATGTGACATCTCGTAGAGATTCTCTCGAAATTCGCATGCGCGGCATTTTCCTCACACCGAACGCTGGCCCACATCTCTCAACCAGGGTATCGCCTCAACGCGCGAGTCGCGGCATCGGAACCGCGGCGACGACACGGTCGCTACGGTATAAGTCCTAGGTTGAGTCGACTCAGGTTGACGGCATGAGAATCAGGGTCGCGCGCAAATACTGGTTAAGGGTCGAAGGTTGCCGGAATTCAACCGGAAGGACCGCGGTAGCCTATGGAACGGTACGGTCTAGGATACGGGGCTTACAATCTACTTCGCAGTCCACGTCTCAATATTTTTACATCCTCGTGATCGGTGAGGTCCTTCTGTTTTTCATTATTCTCTTATTGTCCATCCACTTCTGCATAAGTGAAGAAGGTTTGATCCAAGCGATGTGTGCTTGTAATCGGTTGTAACATTCTGCTTTATAGTGGATTGTTGATATGGATGAGGTCCCATGGTTTTTACCTCTTTGAGGTTTTTCCACGTAAAATTCCATGGTGTCGTGTGGTTTATGCTTTGATTTATTTCATTACTTAATTATCCCATAACTCTGGTTTGTTCTAGGAGGCTAGATCCTAAGGTTTTAGTGCAAGGCCCCCAACAAAGTGGTATCAGAGCTAAGTTCATTGAACGGAGTGGGATCGATTTTGAATTATGAAAGGTGGCTCATCAAGGATGATCAACCTCAATGGTTCTAATTGGACCATATGAAAGGCTAAGATGAAGGACTTGCTTTATTACAAGGACGTATATTCTCCAATTTTAGGCATATCAGCAAAATCCAAGGATATGTCTGATGATGATTAAAAGAAGATGGATCGGAAGACGATGGAGTTTATTAGACAATGGCTGGATGATTCTGTGTTCCACCATATATCTATGGAGACCTCAACCGTTAGCCTATGGCTAAAATTGAAAGGGCTGTATGAGAGGAAGATAGCCGGTAATAAAATTTTCCTAATAAGACGACTTGTGAATCTCAAATTCAAAGATGGTGGTTCTGTGGCCGAGCACATGAATGAGGTTAGCAATATAGTGAACCAGCTCTCCGCTATGAAGATGGTCCTGGATGATGAATTACAGGCTTTGCTATTGCTTAGTTCATTGCCTGACAGTTCGGAGACATTGGTGGTGTCTCTAAGTAACTCCGCGTCAGACGGAGAAATATCCATGGAACAGGTAACTAGTTGTCTCTTCAATTAGGAGATAAAGAGAAAGTCTCAGGGGTCTACTCAGCAAGAGGCCCTTGTGACACAGGAACGGAGGAGAGGAAAGAACAGGAAGGGCGGAAAGGCCCGAGATAAATCAAAAGGCAAGTCGAGTACCAGAAAGGATGTTAAATTCTGGAATTGTAGCAAGAAAGGCCACTACAAGCAGGAATGTCGTGATAAGAAGAACGACAATAAAGAAAAAGAAAAGGAGAAGGAAAATGAATCAGATTCCATTGTGGTCGCTTCAGATGGCGACGTTGTAGTTATTCTTTTAGCAGATCATGATGTTTGTCTCACGGCTATGAGTCAGGACACCGACTGGGTGATTGACTCAGGAGCTTCTTTTCATGCGACTCCATACTAGGACTTCTTCACAATCTATAAGTCAGGTGACTTTGGAACCGTGAAGATGGAAAATTCTGGCATATCGAAGATTGTAAGGGTCGGTGATATTTATGTGAAGACCGATGTGGGCTGCACATTGGTTCTTAGGGATGTGAGGCATATCCCAGACCTTCGCCTGAACTTGATGTCGACGGGAAGGCTAGATGATGATGGCTATGAAAGCCAGTTTGCTGGTGGGTGTTGGAAGCTCATCAAGGGTTCGTTGATCACAGCTAGAGGAAAGAAGTGTTGCATCATTTACAAGGTAAGTGTCAGTGTGTGCAAGGGTGGGTTGAACGCAGCGGAATATTCAACTATTGACATATGGCACAAGCGTTTAGGCAACATGAGTGAAAAAGGGCTTCAACTACTAACGAGGAAGCGGCTCCTTCCAGACGTGACAGGTACACCTCTCAAAACCTATCTTGATTGTTTATCAGGGAAACAGTATAAAGTTTCATTCGTAAAAATTGCTTCTCATGTTAATAAAGTGCATGCATTAGATTTGGTTTGTTCTGATGTTTGTGCTCCTATGAGGACAAAAACCTTGGGTGAGGCATTGTATTTTGTTACTTTTATAGATGATGAATCTAGGAGGGTTTGGGTTTATGCTTTGAAATCCAAGGACGAAGTCTTTGGTGTGTTTAAATTGTTTCATGTTATGGTGGAGAGAGAGACAGGTAGATCAGTGAAGTACATCCGCACTGACAATGGTGGTGAATACATTGACGACTTTTATGAATACTGCAAGTCCCTGGGTATACGGCATGAACAGACGGTTCCCAAGACCCCCAGCATAATGGTGTAGCTGAGAGAATGAATCACACCATTGTTGAGAGAATCAGATGCATGTTATCCCATGCGAAGTTGCCTAAGACGTTCTGGGGAGAAGCAATGCACACAGCGGTGTATTTAATAAATAGGTCTCTATCAGCCCCGTTGAATGGAGAAGTACCTGAGAAGGTGTGGACTGGACAAGATCCATCGTACAGTACAGTCATCTCAGGGTATTTGGATGCAGGGTATCCGTTCACGTACTAAGGGACAAGAGGTCCAAGCTCGATATGAAGATCAGGCAGTGTGTATTCTTGGGGTACGGTGATGAAAAGTTTGGTTACAGATTGTGGGATCCGATCGAGAAGATACTCGTCAGGAGCAGAGGTGATTTTCTTTGAAGATCAGTGCATAGAAGGCATTGGTAAGCCAGAGAAAAACTAGCCTAGTTCAGGTGAGCTAGAGGACATGGATTCGATTATTCCTCCCGTGGTGCCTAATGACGGGGGAGTACAACAAGGTGTAGAGGACGAGGGAGTTCCTTCAGAAGATAGACCAGGGGAGAAGCCCCCACTTGATCCACCTGTTAAGCCACAGGTGAGGAGGTCATCTAGGGACATATAGTCGTCCGAGAGGTACTCGCCGCATGAGTACATTATGCTAACTGATGGGGGAGAGCCAGAAGATTATTTTGAGGCCCTAGCCGACAAGTATAAGGGGGAGTGCTTGAAAGCTATGCAAGAGGAGACAGAATCCTTACATAAGAACCACACCTATGATATGATGAAACTGCCTAAGGGCAAGAAAGCTCTAAGCAATAAGTGGGTATTTATAAAGAAGATTGACAAGAATAATTCATAGACGAGGTCAAGGCAAGACTTGTGTTGAAAGGGTTCGGTCAGAGGAAATGTATAGACTTCGAGAAGATATTCTCACCAGTGGTGAAGATGACATTCATACGGGTGTTCCTTGGGTTGGCGGCTAGCATGGATATAGAGATAGAGCAGTTAGATGTTAAAACTACACTTCTCTATAGTGACCTGGAAGAAGAGATCTGCATGCACCAACCAGAGGGGTTCGAAGTCAAGGGCAATGAGCATATGATGTTTAGGCTGAGGAAGAGCTTGTATGAGCTAAAACAAGCTCCACGCCAATGGTACAAGAAGTTCGACTCGTTTATATTGAAGCATGGGTATGATAGAACGGAGTCGGACCACTATGTGTTCACGCGCAAGTTCTCAGATGGTGATTTCTTAGTTCTGCTGTTATATGTTGATGACATGCTCATCATGGGAAAAGACATCAAGAAGATCGACAGGCTGAAACAGGAGTTGGGCAAGTCGTTCGCGATGAAAGACTTGGGCTCGACTAAACAGATCCTAAGAATGGAGAGAACCCGTGACAGAAGTAGTAGGAAACTTTGGCTGTCACAAGAGCGGTATATTGAGAAAGTTCTAAAGTGGTTCAATATTAATGTAACGAAGTCGGTCAGTACTCCATTGGATGGTCACTTCAGATTGATCGACAAGCAGTGTCCCAAGATGAAGACAGAGGTGGAAGAGATGCAGAAGATACCCTACGCGTCAGCAGTAGGAAGTTTGATGTATGTTATGGTCTGTACACGCCCAGACATAGCATATGTGGTTGGTGTTGTCAGCCGGTATCTTGCCAATCCTGGCAAAGAGCATTGGGCAGCGGTGAAGTGAATACTGCGGTATCTAAGAGTCTCATCCATGTTAAGCCTATGCTATGGTGACGGAAACCTGTGTTAGAGGGCTACACAGATGCAGATATGACAGGTAACATAGACTCTAGGAAGTCTACATCGGGGTTCATGTTTACGTTTGCAGAGCGAGTGATTTCTTGGCAGAGCAAGCTACAGAAGGTCGTAGCATTGTCGACGATAGAGGCCAAGTACATGCAGTCACAGAGGCATGTAAAAAGATGCTTTAGATGAAGAGGTTCTTACAGGAACTTAGCCTGAAGCAGGAGCAACACGTGGTCTATTGCGATAGCTAAAGTGCTATTCACTTGAGCAAGAATCCAAGTCAGCACTTCAAGTCAAAGCACATAGAGATTCGGTATCACTGGATCAAGGATACTTTGGAACAGAAGGTATTACAGCTTGAGAAAGTCTACACGGACGATAATGGGTCAGACATGATGACCAAGGCTTTGCTCAAGGGCAAATTTGAGATTTGTAGAAACCAAGCTGACTTGAAGAAGGTAAATTCCTCCTAAGTCGAAAATGGGGAGATTCGATAGGGATTTTCTCCTCATTGCTTCGGATTTTTCACCCCTTAGTCGTTAGACAGTTTTTGGTCCTGTTTCGATATCATCGAAGGACCTTATATGATATCGAAGGCTGTTATCGAGAGACCTTTGATATCATCGAAGAGTTACGCAGATGCGATTGCGGAAATGCAGATTATGTGGAAATTGTTTTCTATTTTGATTCTACCTCTTTTTGTTCTTATATAAAGGGGTGTATGAGGGATTGGGGTGTAGATTCCAGGGTTTTCTAAGGTTTTCTAAAGGTTTTTTAGGAGGGCTTAGGGCTATCAAAGCTGAGAGAGAGAGAGAGAGAGAAAGAGAGAGAGAAAGCTTGTGGAAGGGAGATTCTGCTCGTAAATGTGATCTACTTCGCAGTCCATGTCTCAACGCTTCTACATCCTCGTGATCGGTGAGATCCTTCTGTTTTTCATTATTCTCTTATTGTTCATCCACTCCTGCGTGAGTGAAGATGGTTTGATCCAAGCGGTGTGTGCTTGTGATCGGTTATAACATTCTACTTTATAATGAATTATTGACCTGGACGAGGTCCCATGGATTTTACCTCTTTGAGGGTTTTCCACATAAAATTCCCTGGTGTCGTGTGGTTTATGCTTTGATTTATTTCATTGCTTAATTATCCCATAATTCTGGTTTGTTCTGGGAGGCTAGATCCTAAGGTTTTGGTGCAAGGCCCCCAACACATTGTGTGGGTCCCACATTTGATTTAGGTCATCCATCATGTAGGGCCCACCTTGGATGTGTGTCGTTCATCATTAGGAGCTGACCTTTCATTGCACTATCCATTATGTAGGGCCCATCTTTGATATTAGTCATCTACCATGTGGGGCCCACTATAAATGTTATTGTCCATCGTGTGGGGTTCACAGTTCACCTTCAAAATCCATTGCCCATCTTGTCAATCGTCTATCATGTGGGCCCCATCTCTGACATGGGTCATCCATCATGTGTGGCCCACCTTAGATGTGGACCACTCAACATTAGGGTCAACCTTTGTTGTGGACCATCCATCATGTGGGCCCCCTTGATGTGGGTCATCCATATTGTGAAGCATACCTTTGATGTGGATTGTCCATCATGTGGGTCCCACCTTCAATGTGGGTCGTCCATCATGTATGGCTTGTAGGCCATTCATCATTAAAGGTTTACCTTTGATGTGGACTGTCCATCATTTGGGGACCACCTTGATGTGGGCCATCCATCATGTGGGCCCGCTTCATTATCCATTGCCCATCATGCAGAGCCCACCTTTCATGCGGATCATCCATCATGTAGGCCCCACCTTAGACGTGGGTTGTCCATCATACTGACCCACTTTAGATGTGACTATTTATCAATAGGGCCAACCTTTAATGTGGACCATCCACTATGTGCGCCCACATTAATATGGGATCATTCATCACGTGGGGCTCATCCTTTATGTGGAATGTCCATTGTGTGGGCCCCACCTTTGATGGAGACAATCCATCATGTAGAGCCTCCTTTGATAACAACCTGAGCCAGAGCCCCTTTAACATGGACACAGTGAAGAGTAAAAAAGTAATAAGCCAGAAAGCTATAAAAAAAACTTAGGGTTCATTTAGCATCTCTCCTCTAATTTACTAAGAGATCTTTCAATAAGAGTTACTCTTTAAAAAAACTATTTTTGTTATAACTCTTATGTTTAAATAAGCTAAACATAAAATCATTTTTTTTAACTGAAAAAGCTATTATTTGAAATAAGCACGTTTGGTAAAACATTTAAATAATAACTTATTTCATGGAGAGTTGATGTAATGTTTAAAGATCTCCATTATAAGATCAATACATGTGGTTGTTTTGGTGGATCTTATTACAGATGGACTATGCCCTAAATGGCAAAAGACTAGATGGCTACATGCAATCTTCATGTTTTAAGACATTTGGGCCATTCATTGTGTCGGATACTCGATGTCGATCGTCCATCATATGGAGCCCACCTTTCATGTGGATCCATGTGAGCCAAACCTTCAAAGTGTATCGTCCATAATACAAGGCCCAACTTGAATGTGGACCATTCATCATTAGGGTGCCACCTTGATGTAGGCCATCCATCACGTGGGGCCCACCATCAATGCTAATTGTCATTTATGTGGGGCCCCTCAATGTCCACTACCCATCGCCCATCACCTGTCACATGGAGCCCACATTTGATGTGTCTATGGTTTGGGCCCTACCTTCAAAGTGGACTATCCATCATGGGGGACCCACTTTTGATATCTACCTTTCATTGTGTGGGGCGCACCTTCTATGTGTATCATCCACCATGTGGCCCACTTTGGATATGGGTCATCCATCATGCCAGACCTTTGATGTGGATCGTCCATTAGGTGGGGCCCACTTGATGTAGACCTTCCATTCCAAGGGTCTGCACTTTGATGTGGGCCATCCATCACATGAAGCCCACTTTGTCCATCATGTGGACCATTCATTATATGGGGCCCCAAGTTCAATATAAGTTGTTCACCATGAAGGCCCAACTTTGATGTCAATCGACCATCATGTGGGCCCACCTTCAATGCCCATCATCCATCATGTGGGTCCCACCTTTGATGTGGACCACCCATCAAATGAGGCCCACTTGATGTGGATGTTCTATCATGTTGGGCCACACTTTGATGCGGGCCATCCATCATGTGGGGCCCACCTTTGTTGTGAACCGTTCATTATGTGGGTCCACCTTGATGTGGACCATACATCATGTGGGGCCCCATGTTCGATATGAATCGCTCATCATAAGGGGCCCACCTTTGATGTCCACCATCCATCATATGGGTCCCACCTTTGTTGTGTACCATTTATCATGTGGGGGCCCACTTGATGTGGATAGTCCATTATGCGTGGATACATTTTGATTAGAGCCACCCATCACGTGGAACCCACCTTTGATGTCTACCATCCATCATGTAGGTCACACCTTTTTTGTGGACCATCCATCATATGGGGCCAATACGGGTCATTCATCATGTGAGGCCATCTTTAATGTTAACCTTCCATCATGTGGTCCCACATTCAACATCCACCATCCGTCACGTGGGCCCCACCTTTGATGCGGACTGTCCATCATGCGGGGCCACAATTTGATGCAGGCCATCCATCATGTGAGACTCACCTTTGACGTGACCATGCATTATGTGGGCCCACCTTTGATGTTGACCATTCATCACGTGGGCCCCACCTTCAACATTGGTAGTTCATCATGTGGGCTTTCCTCACAGGGATTGTAAAGAAGAAAAGATGTCAAGATGGAAATTACTTCAAAAGTTTAAGAGCAAACTTGTCAAAAATATCTACAGCTTAAGCTAAATAATTTTATTTTTTTAAAAGTAATTCCTTCTTAACTTATAAAATCAGAAATTATTTACTACTTTCTAAATAAATAATTAAACTTTTATCATATATTTTAAAAGCTTATTCTTTTTTATAGAAATAAGTTAATAAATTTTTATTTGTATAGATGCCCATTGCTCCCTTATTTAGATAAATAATTTTTAGCATTAAGTTAGTTTGGGCATTAAGTATTATAATAATACTTACTAAACTAACGAAATACAAAAGGTTGCTCAACAACTTAAAATAAGTTAAAGGTAACTTATTTGGTGGAATCCAAACAGGCCTTGACCGGTTGCTAATGTCGTGCAGCCATCGACTAGGGGAAAATACAAATAGTTTGATCCAAAAGTTTTTTTTTGACTTAGGCTAACTTTTTAGTGGTCAATGACCTATTTCCCGTGGTGTAGTCTGTTGATATCTGGATATGCTTTATTTTTGGGTTTTTATCCTAAAATGGTCGGGCAAAACGGATGTACGGTGTGGATATTCAACGCATACATCGTGGTCCGCACGGTCTGAGACTCGCCTACAAATCTGCTACCCCCGGACTCACCTTGTCCGCGCCCAATGAATTGGATCTCTATCACGTGTGCGATGGCTGCACGTATGCAGCGGCCCCGCTTTGCCATCACACTGGCGCGAGTCCCGCCCCGACAAACCCTCACTCGCCAGGGTTTTGAAGGTTCGAGACGCTTATTTCACTTTCTTTTTCATTTCACTCCTCCCTCTCGCCGTATAAGGCGAACAGCAAACACCTCTCTCTCTCTCTCTCTGAATAACAAGCAGATCTAGGGTTTCTCCAAAACCCCGCAACTCTCCCTATTCAAGCAGCTTCAGCTATCTCACTCTCTCGCCCACAATCTCAACCGTTGAAATGGCGATTGGGGCCCATACTCCTGACATCCTTGGAGATCGGCAGTCCGGCCAAGACGTCCGCACACAAAACGGTAATCTCGCAAAAACCAAGCAAACCGCCGAATGTCTTGTTCCCTTCCTTTTCCCAGCCTTATTTTTCTCTAATCTGTGAAAACCTCTCTAACGTTCGTTGATTTGGAATGTATGGTAGTCGTGGCCTGTCAGGCGGTCGCGAACATCGTGAAGTCGTCATTGGGACCCGTCGGTCTTGATAAGGTATCTCCGATGATCGCTTTGTCGATCGCATGCTGTCTTATTATGATCGTTTTCATTTTCATTTTTCAATCAGTTACCGCTGTTAAACCGAGTTTTGTTTACTTTCATCCATGCTGCAATGACTTTCAGAATGTATGGATTTGTGATATCAGTGGAGTGCTGTTGTGACTGAAACTTGTTGATCTGGTGGGCTGCTGTGTGGATGGGATGTTGGCCAAAAACTGTAGTGATTGGACAATACTTACATTTCATTGTTGCTAGTTCTGTCCGTTAAAACATGGACCGTTCCTTGCTTTTTTCCTGCAGCCATCACTTTCTTGAGGTCACTGACTGTGGGGATAACACTATCAATTGCCTAGATATCTGGGTATGGCCCATCCACATGCTGGCCCACAACATCACCATCCCTGATTGCATCACATGCGTGCTGCATTTACACTAGATATTCCTTGGTCCGCATTGTGTGAAACTCCTTGCAGCAAACATGCTCTGTGGTAGCCTTGTGATATTATCTGTCTTTTTCTGTAATTAACAACTGAATACTTTAGATGCTAGTCGATGATATTGGTGATGTGACAATCACTAATGATGGGGCGACGATTCTGAAGATGTTAGAAGTGGAGCATCCGGCTGCAAAGGTAGACAGTTTGTGCCCACATTTCTGCTCACTATTTCTCGAATCGACAATCCCCACTTTATCTTTATCATATTTGTGTTTCCTCTCTTGATGATGATAGGTACTTGTAGACTTGGCGGAACTTCAAGATCGAGAAGTGGGAGATGGAACAACGTCAGTGGTGATTGTAGCTGCAGAGTTGCTAAAGGTAACATCTAAGATGGTTGATTGGGTTCTACCATATCTTCCACATGTCTTTTTCTGTAAAGGTTAGTTTTGATATTGTGAGGAGCAGTCACTGATTCAGCATTTGTTTCTGCAGAGAGCAAATGATTTAGTGAGAAATAAGATTCACCCTACATCAATAATCAGTGGGTACAGGGTGAGTGTGCTTATGTACCAAAATATAAATTCATTTGTGTAGTTACTCAGAATCCGTAACTATTGTTCATGTGTATATAAATAAATGCATGTGGGTGTACTGTATTTTTGGACAGCTTGCTATGAGGGAAGCCTGCAAGTATGTTGATGAAAAACTAGCTGTGAAGGTATGCCCTTCTTTGATCAGTTGTTGGATGGCTGTCTTTTATGGTGTCCTCACAGCCTTCTTTTTTCTTTGATTGTGTTGAATCTGTGCCTTTTTTTTGCTCTCTGGCTTAGTGGACTCAAACATTTACATGCACATACAGGTTGAAAAGCTCGGAAAAGATTCCCTTGTAAACTGTGCCAAGACGAGCATGTCTTCGAAACTGATCGGCGGTGACAGCGACTTCTTTGCAAATTTGGTATGCTAAATAGTTCTCAAAACTGCTTAGTTCTTGCCTTATTATTTCATCTTTGTCGCCGAATGTAAATATTATGGTTTAGTATTAAAAAAAAGGAAGGAGAAAAGAAAAAGAGAAATAGATAGAAGTCGACAAGCAACTTTGTCGTTGCTGTCGCCATCAATGTAGCCTGGTCCTAGCTATTGGCTGCCAACATGAATGGAAAAAATACTTGTCATGCCAGACAGGTTATATAGATTAATATTTCATCTCTTGTTTAGTTGTGCATGCTCATCCATTGTATGAGTCACGTTTGCACAGTGGCTTCTCGTAACTGTTTTGGTGTTTTGAGTGTCTCTTTAGTGTAGCCTTCAAGCCAATGCAGACAATACAAACGCTAGTCAGAACTTGCAAACAACCTTTTATTGTTAAATATTTGTGATTATGGATTTACACGAGATGAGCATTGCTATTAAATGGTGATTGCAGCCTTAGATGTGTATTCACTTGATATGTTGCTCTTATGTTGTCAGAGTGTCAACATTGCACATTTTGTAGTTCACTTGTTTGAAGGATATACTTGGTTCTTTGAGCTTATGTTAGTTAATGCTCTCGTAAATCAAGGTGTCTCAAATGACTTCTGACAGGAAAGCTAATGCGAGTTTTTTAGGTTGTTCATGCATGTGAAATTGGCTCCTCTTAACAACTGTGAAGATGCATATGGTGCGGATCTGAGGATCACAGTTATCAGAGTTCTTTAGGAACACTAGACCAGGCTTTTATTTTAATACGGCTTTAGATGGTGACAAATTTAAGATAAGTCGGTCTTAGCAAAGAACATCCTTTGATGTATTTGCATGCAATTGAAAGCTAGGCTAGGATGCTGCATCATGCATTAGTCATTATTCTTGTCTTGTTTTCATTTCAAGATAGCATGAAGCAACCTATACCCTTGAAAAAAAAAGTAGTTTCAGATGGCACTCAACCACAGTTATTGTGTAAAGATTTCTAAGTCTGTTTCTGTCCCATGTTATATACTTCAGTGCTGTTTCTTTGTTCAATTGCTGTTTTTCTTTTATAATGGAAAAAAGTGCTTACCTATTCAAGACAACTTGTCTTTCTAGGTGGTAGATGCCGTGCAAGCGGTAAAGACCACAAATGCAAGGGGGGAGGTCAAATACCCAATCAAGGTTAGTTTTTTGCAAAGTTAAGGCATTTGTTTCATATTGTATTTGTTTATATCATGTTTTCAAGATGAAGACCAATAAAATTTTATGATTTATCTGAAATTTAGAATTTTGCCTCTCAAACTACTTTAGTTAATGTCTTAATAAAACATCAACAAAAAGAAAAAAAATGTAGTCTTAACTCTTAATGGAGCACCAACAAAAGAATCAAAATAGATTATGTATCCTCACAAGTCACAACCAGTGATTTATATCGACAGTATTGACCGATATATCTGCCAATACTATCGATATCACATGTGGTCGATACGATTTGCAAGAGGAATTATTAAAATCCCCTGTATCACTCAAAACATTGCAATGTATAGCTGATATATCAATACATTTGCGATATTTTGCCAGCAACCCATCATAAAATTCCACCATGTCAATACATGCGATAGATTGCAATATGTATCGGCTATACATTGCAATAGATTCTCCATTTGGAAAAAAAAAAACCAAGAACCCCACCCCACAAACAATCCATTTTCTCCTAAATTATTTTGGGGAATATGTTTTTATACTTGTGTTGTATGATTCATGAATCATATGAACTCATTTTGGATATAATTGCTCCTTAAAAAAAGGGATATAATTGCATCACTTGTGTCAGACAATACATAGTTTAGGACTGTATACAAAGGAAACTTGTTGTGCATGCTTGTTTTTTTGTGATTCTTTGAGTTCTAAGTGTGTAATCATGTCTCTTTAAACATATGCTAAAGTTTTATTGAGAAAATTCCATCATTTGCCAATGTTCCCTCAAACAGCGATACATTCCTGGATACATGCGATGCTGATATGTTTCCTTATCCCAAGGGTGTGCTACGTGCATCGATACCAATATTGTGGTCACAACAAATATAATAGCCCTCAGACCACTATAAGATGCTGTACTTCATCTTCCTCAAACCATTACAGCTGCTAGGATAGTCATACACCATCCCACCCTCCCCCCGATCCATAGGACACCCTAAATACCTCTTTCTTGAACTTTAGAAGAAAATAAATCAAACAAAAAGTGAAAAATTTGATCTCCGTAGCAAAATCTCCAAAAACCAGGCGGTACAGACATGCAGTTGAAAATCTCCTTCATTTTGCCTCCAATGCCTCTGAAAATTTAGGCAAATGATCTTTTCCTAGGGACAATGCAATAGCTTAAATTCGTGTTGAAATGGTTTGTGGAGTGAGACTCGGGCAGCTGAAGTCTCGAGCTGGCATTGGGGTTGCAGCTGAAATTTAGCACTTGGTTTTCTATCTTCATAAAGCTTTTAATTTTATAAACTATAAAATACAAGTAATAAAGTCTTTTATATAAAAAAACAAGATCATACTCGAACAATCGATAAGAACCGTTTAAAAGTATTAAGAAAAAGGTCTGCTTCATCATGTGGTGACGCTACATGGGCTGTATGCCACATATCGTAAGTGTATGCCACACAAACTTGTGTATGCTACATGCGACTTGTGCTACTTTCATGCATACATAATGTGAAGGCTACAGTATGTCTTGTAGCACAAGCTATTTAAAACATTGCTTTATAGATGCTTTAATTTGAACAGAATTTATGTCATACAAAGGAGACCTGAAGCTTTGCGAACCACCCAGTTTTTTTCTTTTTTCTTTTTCTTCCTTTTGTGGCATGGTTTTTGCAAAAAAGTTTATTTCCCTGGCATGTTTGTTCTAATAGACTGAATTTATATCACTGTTTCAGGGCATTAACATCCTGAAAGCTCATGGAAAAAGTGCAAGAGAGAGCTACTTGATGAATGGTTATGCCCTAAATACAGGTCGTGCTGCACAGGGGATGCCCACTAGAGTCGCCCCTGCAAGGATTGCTTGCCTCGATTTTAATCTTCAGAAGACAAAGATGCAAATGGGTGTTCAAGTCTTGGTCTCTGATCCTAGGGAACTTGAAAAAATTCGTCAAAGGTGATCTCCATTTTTAATCCCTTGACCCCAAATTGCTTCTCAGGGTTTAGCCTTAAGTTAGTTTTAACTTTTTTACTTGACTGCTTCAGCAGAAATAATATTTGTTTTTATCCATCGCCTGCATGATAGAATTAGTTGTAATCCTTAGGTCAGCTTTTCAATCCTGATATCTGGACTTAGTGGTCAGAATATGATCCCCATATATTTGTCTAAGCAACTGCGGATAACAATATTTTGTCTCTCACAGATCTACTCCACCCCTACCTGGATCCAATTCTGTAGGTTTCTGAGTTTTGTACGTGTCAACCATATGTGGAGTTTAAGATGAGGGCTTAAGTTCCTTTATATTTTTGTAGATTTCTCTATTGTTGTTTATTCATAGCTGCTTTGCAATTAACTTAAGCCCCTGTTTGGTGGACGCAAAAAAAAATGAGTTCATCTCATTTTAGTTAACTGTAATTATGTATTAGAGATCAAGTTCTCTAATACGTAATTACTGTTAAGTGTTAACATCAACTCATTATGTCTTAAAGATCAAGATCTCTATAACGTAATTACTGTCAACTAAAATGAGATGAACTCATTTTTAGGTGTCTACCAAACATGGCCTCAATCCTAGCTCCAATTTTCCTGGATAAGTCACAATGCATTGCGAGGGAAACCATGTTACACAGCAAGCATTTCTGTTTCTTTGTTCAATGTTGTTTTTCTTTTTTTGGCCAATATGATATGGACACTTGTATCCAGGGGTCACATCCGTATTTTGATATATGTTGTTGTTTTCCTGAGCATGAGGCAAAAGAGCCAATGCCCACACCGTATATTGGCCAATATGCAAACAAATGATAGATTCTTGAATATATCATTTTCCCCCTTTTCTGTTTTTCCTTGATTCTTTGGCTTTAACAAAGTTTCGACGGATAGGGGCAGATAATGATATATTGCTCCAATATCGTATCATTTTTCTGCTGGGCCCATTTGCCCCCTGCACCAATATTCAGAACCATGATGTGACCAATATCTTATGAAGCACTCAAATGCTATTTAAACCCCAGTTTCTCTCTCCTAAGGATGCCTCAAGCAAGTGCATGCATCTGTTTATGTGTACATATGACACAACATTGCATTCCCTCAGCTTGCAAATGATTTCTTTGTCAGTAGTGTGAGTACTAATTTTATTTTCTGCTGTTGCAGAGAAGCTGACATTACGAAGGAGCGAATTGAAAAGCTTCTCAAGGCAGGAGCAAATGTTGTACTAACAACCAAGGCGATTGACGACATGGCACTTAAGGCATGCTTGTTTGTGATTCATTTATTTAGCACGCACATGGTAGAACAGCAGCTAGGACCTTGGTAGGACACACATGCAGTCTGTACACTGTCATGATACATGTGATTTTATTTATTTTTAATTTTTCCATTTTCTACCTTTTGGTTTGAGCCCGTACCTCAATGGGAGATGCAATGTGCTTCAACATTGAGGTCTTGGGTTAATGCCGAGCTTATCTATAAAAAAGTAGCATTTTGTATGTAAGATATCAACACATGCCTGCACAAGTATATTGTCTCAGGTTTATTTGCGTTTACTGATGAATTGTCTTTCTGTATTGATATGCAGTACTTTGTGGAGGCTGGAGCAATTGCTGTGAGGCGTGTCCGGAAGGAGGATTTGCGCCATGTTGCCAAGGCAACTGGTGCCACTGCGGTAGTTACATCTCCTTTGGATTATTTATTTATTTGGCAAATTTGAATGTTAGCTTCAGCCAGTGAGGTTTCCTAACTGTATCTTGAGTCTGACTGTATGCTTGCCTCAGTAGACCATCCTGTTATTGTAGCATTTGGCACTCAGGAGACTGTCATTTAAAGGGCAATGAAGTATCTGATGTGTTCTTGATCCGCTTGCCTTTCTTTTTCTCTCTTCTCGTTGTTCCTTGAACAGGTTTTGTGCTTGCATAACTAGCCTAAACAAGGGAATGGGTTGCTATTCAGCGAGTCTTTTAGGTTTCATATTTCATGATGAGTAGATGTGTGCTGTGTGATTTAGCTGACTTTCTTTACCCTCTCTTTTTTTCAACCTTCTTTCTTCAATTGAACTGCCATAGTGTTGTTCTTTGAAAATTTTAAAGAAACGGAAAAATTCCAATGGAAAATTTCAGAAATAATTCTTGCCAACTTTTGTAATGTGACAGCCACTCCTAATCAGATGAAGCTGCATGATATTGTTTTAGGACCAAGTTATTTGGTTTATATAGGCACCTGACCTAATACCTCATTTCTCTAGCTGCACTGTTTCAGTATGTTCTTTTATACAACTTTATCTGGAAACGTAGACGGAAACTTGGAAATTGATGCTTTATCTGCTTGAGGGAAAGGAGTCCATAAGCTTCCATGGCCAATAGGGCTGTCGACGGGCTGTGCCTGGGGTTGGCTTCGGCCCGGATTTTGAACTGTTCAGGCCCGGTCTGTTGTGCCAGGCGTATTCAAAATTTTGATTTTGGGCCCGGCCCATTGACATCCTTAATGGTCAGAATGAAGATTTTAAAGGCTCAATCTTATAGATATTCTGGTACTTGAATAGCAGCATATCCTGATTGAACATTCGAGCATTTATATTTGGACTATATTATAAATCCATGGCGATTGCCTTGCAGTGTGAATAAAATGATATTTTTGTTGATTTGGTTATTCCATATCTCACATTTGTGTTTGATATTTTCTGGTTTTGTAAACAATGCTGAAATTTCTGGCTTATAATGAATTTATGTGATGATAATTTGCAGGTTTCCACATTTGCTGACATGGAAGGAGAGGAAACATTTGATTCATCACAGCTGGGATATGCGGACGAAGTTGTGGAGGAGCGTATTGCTGATGACGATGTGATTATGGTGAAAGGGACCAAAAATACCAGTGCAGTGAGTGCTGATTTATTGAAGTTAGTTATTATTATGTTATAAAAAGCAAACATATGCCATCTACAAATTTTTTTGAAAGGTAACACTACCAGGGATTGAACCCTGGATCACTCATACACACTACAGTCTCTACCAGTTCATCTAACGAGTGGGAGACTACTCCATCTACATTCTTGCTTGAAGGTTCTTGATGTACTATGATTTTCTCCTGATTTTTATTCAGGTTTCATTAATACTTAGAGGTGCAAATGACTACATGCTTGATGAGATGGAGAGATCTGTGCATGATTCTGTGTGCATTGTCAAGAGAACCCTTGAGTCCAATGTGGTAAGCCTATTAGGTAGTTCCTTCTGTAACATGCTTTTGTTGTTTCATGCTGAGGCCATCAAGTTACACTCCGTACGTTGTCTCCATGTACCCTGAGTGTTAGAAATGCTTTGAAGACGAATGAAAACAGCGTTATTTCTGATTTTCGAACTGGTGATGCAGGTAGTTGCCGGTGGTGGTGCTGTTGAGGCTGCATTATCTGTGTTCTTGGAATATCTTGCAACGACTTTGGGATCTCGAGAACAGTTGGCAATTGCTGAATTTGCTGAGAGTCTTCTTATTATACCAAAGGTATTGACTGGGCTGTTTTGTGAAATGGTTTTTTCTGTTTGATGATTGTTGTTTGTGCTGATTGCATTGACTGTTGGGCTGCAGGTTCTTGCTGTAAACGCTGCAAAGGATGCTACTGAGTTGGTCGCAAAGCTTCGGGCATATCACCACACTGCACAAACAAAGGCAGATAAGCAGCACCTTTCAAGGTAGAACCCTGCATAGCTACTCAATAAAGAGGAGGGTTTGAAACCTTAGTCTTATGCATTCAGGATTCAGATGGGCCCACCATTTATGTGCCTTGTCCCAGAAACCAATCTCATCTGGTCAACAGGTGGGCCATGCATCATCCTCATTCGATGCGCATGTGAGATCCAATTGATGAATGGACTGGCATATTGTTCTTCAGCAGCACAAATGCTGTGGTTCAGCCAATGCATAGCCTAGATCTGCAAACATGTGCCACCATGGTTAAAAGTCTGATTCAAAATTCTATAGTTGCAAGTAGCATTTGCATTCTCTTATGGTATTCATATGGCCTGGATTCAGCATGCTGAATTCTCATATAGTGCCATCTTTTCTTTTACCATACTGCAGCATGGGACTGGACCTCTTGAAGGGAACCGTCCGGAACAATCTAGAAGCTGGAGTCATCGAGCCTGCTATGAGCAAAGTGAAGATAATACAGGTGAGTTTGATCTACAATGAAGGGCTGTAGTGGAGATTGTTGACCATCATCATCATCATCATTGTTGTCAAATGTGATTGCATATGCGCATACCGTGGATCGAATCGCATATTGGCATATGCGATCCTAACAAGTATGCCATGGCATACTTTTATATGTGACCAATATGCGATCGCATATGCGAGTATGTGATGACATATTGCATATGCGATCGCATATTTCCCAATAGCCAGAGTGGAAGCAATTTTTTTATTTTTTATTTTTAATTTGGAGAACTTTTTCCTATAAATAGGCACTCATATCCCCTTCATTTTCACTATTCGTTACTCCAAAGCTCTAAATCTCTTACTTTTTCTCTCTTACACCTTCTACAACTATTTCAAGTATGTTTATTTTAAGTTATAAATTGTAAATTGTTTCAAGTTATCTATTTATCAGTAAAATTTATTTGTTCAAAGTTTGTAATAATTAATTCTCTTTTAATGTAGTTCGTTGGTTGTTTTGTTAAAATTTATATAATATAATGTAAGTAATTAAATATATAATTTAATGAAACACTCAAACTATAATGAAATAAGTAAAATAAGCCAATCTAATCATGTATACTAATTAGGCAAGTTTTTCCTATTTTTTTAAAAGAAAAATTTCATCTTTTTTTGATTTTTATTATTTTTTAAAAAATATGCCATGGCAAATGCGATTGTGCGATCGCATATGCGATTTGACAACGTTGATCATCATCATCATCATCAACCAAGCCTTGGCCCAAATAATTAAGGTCCACGAATCCTGTTCTGCCATTCCACTCCATCAAGGGCCATAACTTTAGTTAGATCTCCACCCATGTCCTTTTAGGCCTTTCCCTTGCCCTTTTAGCGCCATCAACTCACTCCTGACGAGCACAATTCTTGGTCTCCGTTGCTCACGACCTAACCATCCAAGTCTACTTTTTCCCCCATCTTATTACCTATTGGTGCTACTCCTAAGTAGTGTTTTAAGTAGCGAATAGTGTGTAGCATAACATTTTCACCCCCTTGAAGTGTGAGTGTGCAAGTGCAACGAAATGCATCCTAAAATAATGGGGAAAAATAGGCAAATACTAGGTATAAAGATAAAGAAATAGCCATGAAACTAGTTTATTATTGCTACTTATACTATTTTACTAAAATATTAAAAACATTAACTAATTTCCATTGAAAATAAAAAATGTACCAAATAATAAAAACAAATTAATTTTTATGTTTATTGAAAAGTAACTTGCAAGCTTCATAGCAGGTGATGTAGGCTAAGTAGCACGTATGCTAATCAGCTTGTAACGTAGGTTAAACGCGACTTAGCTTATTTTCATAAGCTATGTGGCGTGAAGACCAAGCTATGCTACTTAGAGTAAGCTATTTAAAACATTGCTCCTAAGTTCCCTCGAATGTATTCTTTTCTAATTCTATCATTGTCTTGCACTCATCCATCTCGACATCCTTATTTCAGCTACACTCATCTTGCCCAACATTCTGTCTCATAAAGCATGGCTGGTCATATAACTATCCGATAAAATTTCCCCCTTAGTTTGAGTGGTATGCAACGATCACATAAAGTTAAGGGTGAAGAAGGCCTCAGGGAGCCATTAGTGAGATACCACTCTGGAAGAGCTAGAATTCTAACCTTGTGTCACATCTCCATTTCTTCCATCTAGCTTGAATTCTATGGACAACATTCTCGATCTCCCTGCTCATGAATTATTGAGCTAATATCAAAAGTGATCATTTTGGGAAACTTCTTGGTCAACAATTTTAACTAATTCCTCATTTCAACTGCTATTGTTACTAAAATTGCACTCCATATACTCTCTTTTAGTTCGATTGATTTTAAATCCTTTAGATTCTAAAGCACCCATCTATCAATCTAGCATTGCGTTTACTCCATGGTATTAAAAAACGGTTACTTATGGCCATAACGACCATCGTAACGGTAACGGTGGTGACCATTACATAATACAAGGCATTGTTATGTGATTTAGGACTATAACACCCAGTTGAAAAAGAAAAATGACCTGTAATGAGCTTGTAACAGACCGATACAGGGCATGATATAGGGTCAATACAATTTTCTCATTTTATAAAATTTTCCACCTTTACAGGGTCGTAATGGTTATGAGCCATATCGTAATGGGCACAAGGGTTGTTGTTACAACCACTGTTATTATTGTTATTGATACTGCAGTCTACCCCCTTCCTTGTCTTGTCAATAAAAAACTATGACTGAAAGTTTATATGAAATAAGAGGGAAAAGAGAGAAGTGGAAGAGAAGGGTGTTGCACATAATCACCCTCTCTGCCTTAATCCTTTATGATGAATAAACTAAAACCTAATTACAATTGGAGTTTAAAAGAGATAAGCAATATAAGAAAAACAAGGATTAGAAACAAACAAATTAGCAAACATAAAACCTTATCATACTAAACTTAATCGTATAAATGGTACACTAAAGGTGCATACAAATTTGTGCACACTAACACTTCTCAAGCTGGCAAATGGATGTCATTCATGCCGAGCTTGATATTGATGGTCTTGAGTTGCACTGTTGACGCAACTATGGTGAAGACATCTGCTAATTGATCTTTTGAACGAACAAACGTCATACATGGAAGCTTAGTTGCTAATTTTTCCCGAATTAGTGGCAATAAACTTCAATGTGCTTTGTGCGTTCTTGTTAGACTGGATTGGATGCAATATGGATGGCCCCTTGATTATCACAATGAATTGGAATTGGAAAAGATGTTGCGAATCCTGTATCTCGTAGAATGGCTTTCGCCCATAGTAGTTCACAAGTTGCATGGGCCAGTGTACGGTACTCGGTAGAGGATCGAGCGACAACATATTGTTTATTTTTTACTTTTCTAAGTAACTAAATTTTCTCCTACGAATGTGCAATACCCTGTATCGAGCATCGATCAGAGGAGGATGCTGGACCAATCAGCATTGTAGAAGCCACTGATGTTCAAATGACCATGGTTTGAGTGGACAAGACCACAACAAGGAATAACTTTTAAGTAATGAAGGATTCAATAGATTGCTTTAAGATGGTGCCGACAAGGTTGGCACATAAACTAACTTACAATTCCAACAACATAAGAGATATCTGGACGAGTAAAGCTGGGCTAAGTTTGATGATCCACTGGATGACGATATATGCCCGGATTGTCAAATTCACTGGTCTCTCTCATGTAACTTGTGATTTATTTTAACGAGTATGTCAATAAGGCGAGCACCAAGTAAACCTGCCTCGGTCTGTAGATCAAGCATATACTTATGTTGGGACAATAATTTTCCATCTTCTGGGCGAGCCACTTCAATTTCGAGGAAGTACTTTAGTAGCCCAAAATCCTTCATCTTGAATAATAAGGTCAAGAATTTTTAGCATTGTCTATTTTAGTTATGCTCATGCTAGTTAAAATAATATCATCATTATATGCAACAAGAATTGTCGTGTTTCCATTCACGTGTTTTACAAACACAGAGTGATCAAAAGTGCTCCTTTTAAATCCAATGTTGGAAATTATATTACCAAACTTTTCAAACCAGTCCCAAGGAGACTGTTTGAGGTCATACAAAGCTTTCTAAAGACAACAAACTTTGCTAGTTTCTCCTCAGACTGAAAACCGGGAGGAAGGGCCATATATATATTTCTTCATGAAGATCGCAATGAAGAAACGTGTCTTTGATATCCCATTGATGTAAATGTCAGTTATGACTTATGACAATATATAATAGAATGTGGACAATGTTTAATTTTGCTACCGGAGCAAAGGTCTCATCCGTAATCTTCACCATATTTTTGGGTGAAGCCCTTGGCTACTAGCTAAGCTTTGTATCTATTAATTGATCCATCTGCTTTGTATTTAATGTTAAATACCTATCTACACCCAATGGGGTATGTTTGTTTGGTGGAAGCTCAACTAGTTTCCAAGTATTTTGCTTTTCAAGAGGAACCATCTCTTCTTACATGGCTACTTTCCATTTAGGGTCACCAAAGGCATCTGCAATCTTGGTCGGTATAGAGGGGGATGATATGGAGGAAAGTATGAGTGCTAAGAGGGGGAGTTTTGTATGAGACATAGTTACTAATAGAATACTGAGTACATGATCAGGTTCTTTTGCGGATGTCAATTGGGAGATCCACTTATTTTGGTTCAATTGTTGAAGAGTGGTGGTGCTTGGGAAGAGTGGGTTTTCTTCCTTCGAGAGTAGACCTTGAGTTCTTTGGTTGGGATGGACCTTGGTCCATCTTTAATTTGAGACTCAATGATAGGAAGAAAAGAGGTGCGAGATGAGTATTGCCCCGTGTATTGAAATAAGGCCAATTTTTAAAGAATGTAACATCCTTAGAAACATATCTTTTTTATTTACAGGACCATAGCATTTGTATCTTTTCTGAGAATTTGAGTATTCTAAAAACATATATTTTATTGATTGTGGTCCTAATGTGGTGCAAGATGGTCCAAGAATGTGGACAAAGTAGGTGCACCCAAACACCTTTGGTGGCAGGGGAAATAGAGATGCACGAGGTTGGCAGGTTGCAAGACTTGTAAAGGGTAGTTGCCCTTGAGAACATTGGTAGGAGTCTGATTGATTAGAAATGCTGCAAGCAAGATGGCTTCATCCTAATATGCTTTTGGAACTGACATGCATATTGGTAATGACTGATTGACTTCCATTAGGTATCAATTTTTATGTTTAGCCACTCCATTTTGTTGTGGTATACTAGGGCACAATGATTGAAATTCTATGCCATGATCCACATTTTTTTTTTTTGTAAATCATGGAGTAAATATTCATGGGCATTGGTCAAATTTAAATGTTTTAATTGAAGTATTTTATTGAGTAGAAATCAGTTGATGAAACATCTTTATAATCAATGGGACTTTACGTTGACACTTTAAGAGATAAATCCATGTATATTGAGAGAAGTCATCAATAAATGATAGGAAATATTTGGAACCAAACACGAAGACTAGTGGGGCAGGTCCCTACACATCTGAATGAATTAATTGAAATGGATGCAATGTTTTTGTACTAAAGGGAAAAGTAGTTCGACAATGCTTTGATAACTGACAAGTTTCACTTTACAAGTTATCACTTTTATTGAACTTTTCAAGAAATAAAAGACGTAATGATTGTAAAGGTAAATGACCTAGACGGGTGTGCCAAAGGGTCACCCGATTTTTATTCTCAATGACGGAAGCTGAAACATGAGCAGAACTGAAGTGTTTTCGATTAAGGAGGTAAAGCCCCTGAGCTTCATGACCACCATTAATTGTCTCCTTTGTTGCAAGATCCTAGATAACACAATGAGATAGATAAAAATTGACATAACAATTCAGTTGTGTGGTTAGGGAACTTATAAAAAGAAGATTAGAAGGATATGATGGAACATGGACTACAGAAGAGATGAATATGGTTTAAAAAAGGCAGAAAGTTCCCTTTCCCATAGCTTTAGAGAGGGAACTATCAACCAATCTAATATTACTTGTGATAGGAGAATATGAGGTATAACCATTGGTCGTGCCTGTCATGGGATCAGAGGCCCCTGAATCAATGATCCAAGATGTTTGAGAGACGTGATTCATAGTTGCAAAAGTACTTGACTTCCCTATCTGGTTGGCAGTAGTGATGGAGACTTGGAGAGCATCCACTTGTTGTTGTAGCTCATTGATGGTTTTGCCACTTGGGTCTGAGTCACAATGGGCGAAAGTTTTGTCAGTGGTGCTCACATTAGTAGAAGACTTGTTCCGATGTCCTTCGGTCAAAGGTGAGGGTGTAGAATCCAACACTGTTCCTTTAAATGTTATCTTTTACTGCAGTGTGTGCACTAGAGCTTATCTTTGTCCACATTTTCTCGTCCGATTTCTTGCCTCTTAGTATTTTTAGAGTATGTAGTTAAGGTTGATCGTTCTGGTAGGACAACGTGGGTTACATTTCGTCGTCTAGCCTCTATGTGTCTGTAATTATATATAGATTTGAGGTTAGGAAGGGATTCTCTCCTGAGAATTTGTATACGTTGAGGTTCGAAATCTGAACATAGACCAGAGAGAATTTTCAAGATATGCAGTTGTTGTATTTGATTTTTCAGAGCTTCTAATTCTAGAATAGCTGTTTGACAATTATAAGTTAGCAAAATATTCTCCTGGGTTTCCATCTCCTTCTTCGAGATTGTCATTTAGTGTGCGCCATAACAACCATTACATAATGGTAATGGTGGCAACCATTACGTGTTACGGAAAGAATGACCTGTAACGGCCATAACGGTCCCCCCCCCCCCCCCGGAAAAAAAAAAAAAAAGCAGCACCGTAATGGCTGTTATGACCCGTATCGTGATGCTAGCAGTGGTGGCCATTACAACCATTGTTACCATTACGAACCTTGACGTCATTTGCAAAAAAAACATTACCATGGGATCTCTTCCTACAAATGCCTTATTAACTTGCCCATAATCAACATGAAAAGGTACATGCGTAATGTTGACCCTTGGTGCAAGCTTATTATAATTGGGAACCTCAACCCACTCATCTCTCTACTAGTGGTCCTCACATTTGTTACCGCTCCCTCACATATCCTTAATCATGTCAACATATCCTAATTAAACTCTCTTTTTTCCCAATGCCTGCCATGTTAACTCTCCAATGACCCTATCATATGCTTTCTCTGAGTCAATAAAGACCACATGGAGATCCTTCCTCTCCTTATATTTATCTATCAATTGTCTTAAGTAGGAAAATTGCTTTAGTGATCGCCCTGGCCATAAACCAAACTGATTATCTGATACATTTGCCTCATGCCTTAAGGCCTGTTTGGCGTTGCTTCTAGGAATTGCAGAATTGATTTTCTGTTTCTTGAGAAATGCTTATGTGAAAAAGTGCATGTTGCGTAAACATGCATGGAAAAGCAATAAACATGCATGGAAAAGGAATCTCCGCATGAAGGTTTCAATGGTGAGCGTTGAATTCCCATTGTTTCCTTTGCCATGACCCCCTTAAGTCTCGGATCTACCTCGTTTTTGGAGTCATACCCTAAGGGCTTGATTGTGAGCTTGTAAATAGAAGTAAATGGGAAATGGATTCGGAGGTAAATGAATTGGGAGTAAATGGCCTACAAAGTTGTGTTTGGATGGGAGAAAATGAAATGCATTTGAAATTAAAGTATTTTGTTTGGATGGGAGTAAATGGGAGGAATTGGAATGCACTTGAATTTTTCAACATATTCACAAGAATATATGTGATATCCCAAATCAGCTTGAATATCCCAACTTAGTGAATGTATGTGATATTTAATAGAAGATTGTAAGAAGCCCATTGAATATATACTTTAGCCAAAAATGAGGAAATTTCGAGTCTCGGGTAAGGCCACAAACTTCCCAACAATTTTTAACCGTCCATTTAGATAGCCATCCTTTGGACGGTTTGGATCATTCTTTTGGCGCGATTTTAGTGATATGGCTGATATTTTCTTTCTTTTGGAGTATCATTAGTGTGACATGTGTATGGTGGACATGTGCATAGCAGCGCCTTTGTTTACGCGCGCGACTCTCCAAGGGAGCTCAAAAAGGCATTTAATGCCATTTACTTCCAAATCCTCTCTCGTGGAGAGGATTTCATTTACATCCACATTTACTCTCATTTCATTTCATTTCATTTACATGCATTTACTTCCATTCAAACACACCTCAAATACCATTTACCTTCATTTACCTTCATTTACTCCCAAGTCCATCCATTTAGCTCCATTTACTTCCATCCAAACGGCCCCTAACATGATTTGGTGAAACAGATGGACGGTGTGGATATTGCATGGCCATTGCAGTTTTCACCGTAGTGCTGTAGGCAGGGGTTGAGGCTGTCCTGTTTCTCTAGAGATGAAGACTTGTTAAGCCCACGTGCGTGTGCAATACAACTCATGTACATGCCACACATTTGCCTTCATGGCACTTAGGTCTAAGATCCAATCCATCTATTAGAAAGGCACTACTACATTGATGCCCTAGCCCAAGAATTAGGTCGATCCACTGGTCAGGTGGGCCACAGTTTGCAAAACCAATGTATGGCTCTGAAACGCTTGGCTGAAGTTTTCTAACTCATCCACCTGTTTCCAATATTGGGACCCACCATCTTAGTGGACTAGATTAAATTTAGGGATGATCTCGGACCTATGTGCCATGATGGCACCTGTGGTGTACGGCTCTACACTCAAGTGCAATTAATAATTCTTCCAACAAGATAGAGAGATCTTCGATTTTATGAGCGGCTGAGCACTATTCTCACGTGTGTAGAAGTGGAAACAACTGTAGGAAACTGGGGCTAGGCGCTGTGGAAAAATGCGCAAATTTGGAAAATTGTTTTTCTATTTTTTTTTAAAGGTAACACTACCAGGTGTTGAACCCTGGATCACTCACATAGACTACACTGTCTCTGCCAGCTCATCTAAATGAGTGGAGACTTTTTCTAAAATTGAGTAATTAAGTGGCTAACCAAACACACTTAAAAGCCTCTACAAAAGCGGTCTTCAAAATCAAAATTGCAAAAAAAAAAAAAGAAGAAGAAAAAAAAGAAGCACATTTTAAAAGTGAAATAGTCATTGCCTTCTGTCTTCGCTCAATAGTTTCTCATAAGTTCTATCACACTATAGTTAGTAGAGAGATCTTTGATGAGTTAATAAGTGGGTGATTCATTGGCTTATGCTTTTTCAACTTCTTTGCATGTTAGTTTGCAACTGAGGCAGCTATAACGATTCTCCGGATTGATGACATGATTAAGCTCATCAAAGACGAGCAAGATAACGGAGAAGACTAGGAGATCTTCATTGGCTGAATCCGACACAGCCAGGACACAGTTTTGCTCCTCTGTGATGCTTAGGTTGCCTTTGTGAGTCATATGAACTGTACTTGTCTTTTTCTACTCTTAAGTGAAATTGCCGCCTTCTTGGAGACACCTCCCTTTTTGTTGGTTTTCCCCCCCCTTGTTGGTATTGAGTTGCTGGGGAATTGAGAATGGTTAGTGAAGTTGTATTGTGGCATGAGATGGTGATTGATTTTCATGCACTAGGAAAATAGAAATGTATGTTTGGATTGCATTTGTGAGGAAGAACAGAATGGGTTTTTTTTTTTTCCCGAATGTTTTGGAACTTCATGGGCAGCTTGGTTATTTTGCTTTTGTTCTTGACGGGAAAAAAGGTCAAGGATCAGTGTAGGCTTTGTTTTATTAGAGGATGTTTTTGGTGCTGTAGGGTTATGGGGCTGGGACTTTCTGGCTGCCGGATGGAGACCAGCCATCTGTTGGACTCTACTGCAGATGGCTCATGCTACAAAAACCATACTGAGAGGGTGGTCGTAGCCATCATATTGGTGGCCTTCAAAGTATGTTAAAATATTTAAATGGGCCATTGGATTGGAATGTAGATTCATCAAACATCAAATGGCTAGAATTGTTTTATGAATGTGATTTAGATTGGGGGCTATTTATGGTAGGGCCACTAGATTTATACCATATCTAGAGACTGTACAGCCGTTTTCATGGTGTGATGTGATAAAATAAGCTCCATTTTCAAAGGAAAATATTAAGATGCCCAGCAAGGAAAACCCCAACAATGCCCGGCCCTGATCTCCACTGTACGTCTATGTTGATGATCCATGATGGTAGGGACTGTAAACCAGGTCTTCCTGTTGATAAGAACTTGTTTGGTTGGTTTTTTTTTTCCTCTTCTGGAGTTATAAGGCATTACTTGGGCCAAGAGATTTTATTAATACTATTTAGGGTTTCGGTTTGTACAACTGAGGCCCATGGTAGACTGATCCAAACCGTCGATATTACGGCCCCTGTTGTGGATAGTCCATGCACCCCATTTAAAAAAAAAAAAAAGAACTCACGAGTGGAAAAATCCTAAACCTCTTTAAAGGGCCGTTGAAATGGTTTGTAATACGAGGCCAAAAGATTCCATGGATACGTTCTTGTAATCTGAGGGATTTTTGGTGCATTGGCCATCCATGGTGAGTACCATGGCATTAACGTTTTGGATTACTGAAAACATGGGCTCCACATGTACGGTGGATACTGTTTATTGGTAACTTCTAAAAGGAAAAAAAAATAATCTCGATGGTGGGTGGGCCTTTTCTTTGACTGTACCCGCTCTTCATGTACGGTGGATACTGTTTTGGGTGTCTCTCGAGTACTAAATGCGAACATATTCCTGCGAGTTTCACGTCATAAGGAGATCCGATCTGATTGTTAGATTGGTCCCAGCATGCATGTGCTGGCCCAAAATCCGTGTACTCATCAGGTGGGCCATGTGTTCCAAAAAGAAATGGACATTGTGGAGGAAAACTTCCCTACTGTTTCTGCGGAATGATGTCAGGAACTGGTCGGGGACGGTTTAGGAATAGCGACCAAACTGGGGTTGCAATTGTCAATTGGGGGGGCAATCTAGAACCGTGGTAAACACTTCAATGGCTGGGATATGCCAATCTGAGAAATTTTATTGCATTGGCTGTCCATGCCCAGGCCCCTCCTATATGGGGTTTTGATCATTTTTGACGTAAGGCTGGCAATGGGCCTGGGCTCAGTAAATTAAAATTTCTGAATGGGGCCAGGCCATTGCGAGGCCTATTTGGATGTGGGCCACACGTACACAGCAAAAACGTGTGTAACAGAACATTGTATACTAGCTCTAGTTGAAAAGATGAGAGAAGGAAAATGTATAATTTCAATAGCGCCTGGACTCCTATGAAACCCCCCGGGCTAACTTTTTGATTCGATGCAAAAATCTTGTGGGTCATAGCAAAGTGAATCCCTTAAAGGAAGGGCTCTTGAGGCGTCGGTGGCTCAAGAAACCAATGAAGTTCTGCACATAAATCCCGAGCGGAGCATCATGTGAAACTTCAAAGTTCCATTCGCAATAGCTCATAGAGCAAATTCGTAGCAAGTGTGAAACTGTCTTCATTTCCCGGCAGTTGAAACCTGGTATTCCGATGTAGCTGAGAGCATAATGAATAATGACCAGGAGGTCTGCACAATTGATTCAAACTTCAGTGGCCGGTGATAGTGGGAGGCGGCTTCAGTACAATTCGTCAAACCATCTGAAAAGATAAGAGGTCAGGAAACATGCTGCCAATCGCACCAGACTTTTTAAATCAAACAAAAAAGCTAGCCCCCATAGGTTTTCATGAGGTGACGCGGGATTTTGTGGCCATATCATGTGTTAAAAGTTCTTACAAAGTTCTCCTAAGAACTGTCCATCCTTGGACCGCATTTGTGAACTTGATAATCCAAACAGACCAAAAAAGTTATGACAGGAGCATCGAAATTCGGAAACACTTAAACCAGTTTAAATCCATGTATCACATGAACATTTCTCAATGCTGCTTCTAAGATATATTACAGGACTAGCAAGAACAAAGCATCGATACTGCTAGATTTCATCTGACCCTGGAGCTTAAGACACCCATATATTTTAGGACTTTCACAAAATACAATAGATGAAATAAAAAAGCAAGGTTGTAATCTCACTTGCATTACTCTGTATAAACCAGATACATTTCCGTATAAGGTCCGGGCTATTCATTTACGACTCCAAGGTAGCTCATAAAATCTCTTTTATAATAGGGATCAATTTTTGTCTTCCAGGCTGCCTCCTATTCATGGTAGGGTCCACCAGGTGGGATCCCTTGATTGGACCGTTTGGCCCTAACTGTGGGGCCCACCTCATTGTATGTGTTGCATATCCACACCATCCATCCGTTTTGCAGGTAATTTTTGGGCTTGGTCCCAAAATGAGGTAGATCCAAATCTCAAATGGACCACAGTAGGGATTGAATTCCACCGTTAAAAACTTCTTATGGGCTACAAAAGTTTTGTATGAAAATGATATTTGTGTTTTCCCATTATCCAGGTCTGTGTGACCTTATCAACAATTACGGTGGGCCCTAGGATTTTTTTAATGGTGGGCATTCAATCAACACTGTTTTCCACTGGTGTGGTCCACCTGAGATTTGGACCTGCCTCATTTTAGAAAACATTAACTAAAATGAGCTGGAAAAACGGATGGACGGTGTGGATATACAGCATACATTGAGGTGGGCCCCAAAATCAGGGCCTCACCCACGTAGCTGTTACCCTTTCCTCACCTAATCCGCCCTCCTTGATACGAGCCGTACCTAGAAGAATCCGTTGGAAACTATTCTAGCAAATTACTCTTATCTGATTAGCTAACTCTACCGGATTGGTGGACATTTAGTGGACGGTTAAAAATAAAACATCCAACTACCCTTTTCAACAAACAAAGTGTCCTCAAATGATGCTAAGATTTATAGACTAGTTTGATTTGGGATGACAGTAATTTGCACAATTGAGTTGGCTTGGTTTGAGTTAATGTTGCCTCGTCTATAATTTCTAAGTGCCTGCGTATCAAGCGTCATACGCAGCCAGAGTGTCAAATGAATCCCCCTTCTTCTCTATCTACAATGCATCGGCGTCCTCAGATATCGACTGCAGACAGCCCATTCCATGGCGCCCCAAGCGCTTCTCTCCCTATCTCCTGCCTTCTCCATCCCTCAAAACCTAAAAAACCCTAGTATCTTCTCCTTCAAAAAGTCTCCATACAAACTCCCTCCTATCCTCTGCACAACCACTGATTCCCAAGCTCCGCAGCAGCAGCAAAGGTCCAGCTCTGACACCTCTCCTCTCATCGCCATCTCACCACCTCCTTCGACTGGAACGGGAGCTGCAGCTCCAACACGTGGTGACCTCTTCCTCGAACGCCAACAGTCCATGGCAGCAGCAGCAGCCGCAGCCGCAGCAAAAAAGAACAAGAAGATGAAGCGGAAGAAGAAGCTCGATGGCAGCCTCATTCTATCGTCAGCTGTCGCTTGCTGCTATGGCTGCGGCGCCCCGTTGCAGACTGAGGAGGATGACGCGCCGGGGTATGTAGATCCCGATATGTATGAATTGGTATGACTCTCTCTCTCTCTCTCTCTCTCTCTCTCTGCAAGCCGGCGGGCATGCTGTTGTGTTTTGTTTCTTTTGCTACTGCTGTCGTCAATGCTTTTCTACAGATCGTTTGGTTGCGGTAATTCACAAAAAGAAACTAAAAGAAATCCTTAGAATGGGAAACTACAAGTTATTGTCTATCCCATTAGATTTTTCTTCACAGTGGGGGAGTTTTATCAACACATTTGTAGTACATGTGGCACACGTACACTGCAAGGAAAGTGCCGTAATCATCGATCGAGTTGGTGATGTAGCATTCCCAAAAAGCACATTGATGGAATGATCTTAACCACTTGATATGGGCCGTGAATTTGGAAGGCTGGCCATCGTGTTTTTAACTATCCATTTGATGGCCATTGGTAGGATGGCATGGATTATTAGATACTTGTACCATTGTGGGTTTTTTTCCTACACTCCATCTACAGTTAGGTACACAATTTGGATGGTCTGGATTGGTGTACAAGTTTGCCACTCTCTTGTGGTGAACTGTGGGTGTGCTGCTTTCAATTCCACACGGTGTCACAAACCCGCCATAGTCTAAGCCATATCCCGATAGAGGTCTGATTTAGTAGCCTTCCATTGATTACCATTACCCAAGATGATTGGAACCATTGGATTTTAGATTGGCACTTGGGCAACATATATGTGGGCCTGTTGCAACGAAAACGAAAAAGGAGAACCTCATTTCTAATGTGTACCTTTTTCTTGAAGATCAAACCATAAGATTTCTTCACAGGTGCAATGAAAAATAAAACTGTAAGGTTGTTGATTGATATCCAATAGCCTACTAGCCACTATGCTAACAATCATAACTTAAGCAATGCATGCCAACAGGAAAGTAACTCATGCTTTAAACCCAAGGAAAATAATTAATATTTAAATAGCAATCATAACTATTCTAAAAAGTCTTTACATGTTCATATATTCTTTATTAAAGCAAGAGAAACACTAATATAATCTTAACTGTCCATTGATTCTAATCATAATCATCGAAAATGACCAAAATACCCTTGAATGCCATCACAACCATATAGACTTTATATAAAATTTCCATAACTCACTCATGTGGTATTAAAATCTGAGGATCTTGTGTTTGTTTGAAAACTAGCTCAATGGGCTTTCAAGTGGGGCTAATTTCACATCATTCTGACTGTTGTGGAAAAACACCCACACAAGATTGATGAAGGCAAAATAAAACTACAAAGAAAAGATCCAAACAAAAAACCTAAGGGCCAAAGCAAAAGCAAGAAACAAGAGGCACATGGATTTAAGTGGTGTGACAAGATGCATACATCTATGGGGTAGTAACATGGATCTTTCTTCTTCACTAAAACAAGAGAAACTAGAAATATAAGGCTTACCTCTCTCTCACTCTTCTACCGTGCAAGAACTCTCTTACCAAGGAATGCCCAAAAGAATGATATCCTCACTTTACCTATGCTCTTCCTTATATAAACCACACCACATGGAGAGTCCTAGTCCAAATCAGAAGGAAACTAGGCTTCATCATACAAAAAATAATAGGGAGAGGAGAACGTTTCCAAGTAAGAAGTGTCCTTGTGTGTTTACGATAGAGAGTCACCTCTTAATGATGCTTAGGTTCTACCTCCTAATCATTTTCTCACTTGAAGACTAGTTTATCTAATAGTGCAAAAAAAATTTTAAAAAAAATCCAATAAAGGTGCCCAAATGTCATCAATCTCTAGGTAACAACAAGCCCAAGAGAAGTCATGCACCAAATAAACTTCTCCCTTGCAATAGACTTATGTTAGCGTATTTGTTACCTTGTTATCAATGTGAATTTTCTACAATGAAATTTGTCTCTTCCACCGCATCACAAACTAAGTGATACTGGACATCAATGTGCTTCGTCCGAGCATGAAATACTAGATTCTTAGCCGAGTGTAATGTGCTCTGGCTGTCATAGTGAATCACTACCACTTTTTGTTTGAATTTCAAATTTTCTAATAACCTCTCCAATTAAATACCTTCCTTGCATGTTTGTGTAGCTAATATGTACTATACTTTCGTAGTAGACAAGGCCACTACTGACTACAATCTTGACATTCAATTAATTGTATTGTCGGCTAAAGAGAAAACATAGCTTGTGGTAAATCTTCTTTCATCACGATCTCTTGTATAATTTGCATCAACGAACCCAACTAATTCTAAGTTTTGGCTACTATAACAAATAGCTGCCTCAGAAGTACCCTTCAAGTAACGAAGGATCCACTTCATAGTTGTCCAATGATCTCTACTAAGCTTCGCCATGTATTTTCTGATTGCCCTCATTGATTGTGTAATGCGTGGTCTAGTGCACACCATGACCAAAATAAGGCTCCTGACCACTTATAAATATGTTACTTGAGATATATTTGCTTTTCCGCTTCTGTGCTAGGACATTGGACTGAAGACAACTGGCAATCAACGGGAAATGGAGTACCGATTAGATTAGAATTCTGCATATTGAAGTGTGGCAGAACTTTTAGCATGATCCATAAGCGTATGGCTTATACTGGTGTTTTAAATAGCGCTCGCATGTTGCGTAACACTTAGTCCTCTGTGGTGTGTAGTGTGAATTGCATAGTGTGTAGCGTAAGCTATATGATACTTCTATTTTTTAATTTAAAAATAGGAAAAATATGATAAATAGTAAGAAAAAAGGAAAAAAAAATAAAAGATGGTTCTTTTTTTCAAGTATAAGCATGTTCAAACAAGTTATTGATTATCATTTATCAAAAGCCAATCCACATATATAAATCAAATCAAATAATTATCACATCAATAACTTTCTAAGCAAACCACTTTAATTAATAATGTTTAATTGAATGATGAAACTACAAGTGACAAGTATGAAAAGAAAATATAAGTAAATAAATAAAACAATTAAAAAATATATTGTAGTGTACGCTACATATGCTACACGCTACGTAGTTGTAGCATATGCCACAGGGGATTAATGCTATTTAGTACGCTACGGCTACAATACTAGCGTTATTTGAAACATTGGTTCAAACGTTTAGCGGCTTCGTTCTATTGTGGAGTACTAAGGACCATATAGTGCATTCCATTGCCATGCTTACTACAAACATCCTTGAATTCTGTCGAGGTGTACTTGCCTCTGTTGTCAATTCTCGGACACTTAATCTTCTTTCCCTTTTAATTTTCACCGGATGCTTTAAACCGGATGAAACCAACAAATACATCACATTTTTTTTTTTTTTCTCAACAAGTAAACTCAAACCTTCTTGGAGAAATCACCAATAAAAGAAATAAAATATCTTGAACCTCCTAAGTGTCAGAATGAATTAGACTTAAGACATCCTTACTTTTAGTAGTGGAAGAGGGAAAAATAAGTTATATGGAGCTTTCCAAATAGATAATCTTCACTAAAATCTAAATTAATAGATTTTAAACCAGAAAATAAATTTTGATCAATGATTACCTTTAATGTTTGCTTGTTCATGTGGCTCAACCGCTTGTGCTAGATTGTAGCAGATTTTGTCACGACATTGGTAACAATAGCATCGCCAACCACAGTATATCTAATCAACTGATATAAATTGCCAGTCAACTATCCCCTTGCAATTACCACATCTCTTTTACAATCTTCAATTGATAAATTTCATTAGAAAACTTGCATTCATCTTTGTCAGATTTTTTCAATGATAGAAGACTCTTCTACATGTTAGGTACGTGCCACATACCTAAAACTATATGTGTGATACCATCAAACATGGTAATTCTAATATCTCCATTCCTCACAATTTTATACACGCTATCATCACCCTTGTAAACTGTGCCGCCATCACATAACCAATATATGTAAAAAATTCCCTATGTTGAGTTAGATGGAATGAAATGCTTGAATTTAAAATCCATTGATGGTTTAGATTCTCTTGTTGAATCACAATGGACAACATATCTCCATCCTTGGATGAATTGTGTTTCTTAACTAGGTTCCCTTAGAAACCCTTTGAATCCAATGCTTGATCATGCGAATCAAGTTTGAAATTTTCTTGATTTGCTTTCCTGAATTTACAATTTTTGCGCAAGTGACCATTCTTTCCGCACTTCTAGCACTTCCCTGTTTTGTGTCATTTTGACTTGTCTCTCTCACAGGTACCTTTCTCAATAGATCTTCCTTTGACTATCATAGCTATTCTAAAATTCCTTTATATGTTTTTCTGTGGGACTCTTCGATAAGAAATGCAGACATGGCTGACTCCATATAGAGTTCTGGACCATTGTTGATATTCATAATCAAACATCTCACGAATCTCTAACATTGAACAAAGTGAAAGAAGTGCAACCTTTTCTTTGTTGTCAATCTTTGCATTGATTGTTGCCAATCTATTAATCGGGATATTAAACTCATTCAAGTATTCTTGCAAAAGGACTCTTTTTTCATTTTCAAGCTGTACAACTGTCATTGGAGGAAAATCTTATTTGACATTGATCTTATTTCATATACGTTTTGCAATTTTTTCCACAAACCTTTGACAGTGGTTTGAACGGACACGTTGAACAAAACCAAATCATCTGGCTGAAGAAGATCTACCATAACTAACTAGTTTTTCTTCTCAAATTTCTCATCTTTCATCTTTATGGATTTCTTTTCTTTTTTCCTTCTATTGTAATTGCACAACTTTCCTTTACCAACACTACATTCATCTTCAGTTTCCACAATGTGTAATTGAATTCGTTAAACTTCAGCACATCGAATCTAGTAGAACTCAATCCAATCATCTAAAACGCAATTGCAATACGAACGCCAACACCGGTCTTGTCTTAAAAGGCTTTTCAACCTTTGACTCTGATACCAATTGTTGTGTAAAAACACTCACACACAATCGATGAAGGCAAAGCAAAACAACAAAAGAAAATGAGTCAAACAAAAAACCTAAGGGCCAAAACAAAAATTAGAGACAAAATGTACAGAGAGTTACATGGTTCAACAATATGCTTACATCTATGGGTAGGAACATAGAGCTTTCTTTTTCACTAAAACAAGAGAAATAAGAAATACATGGCTTACCTCTCCCCACTCTTCCACTATACAAAAGCTCTCTCACCAAGGATACCCCAAAAGAATGATACCTGCTCTCTACCCCTACTCATATAGATCACACCACATAGAAAGAGCCTCAATCCAAAGCCTAGGGACACTAGGCTTCACTTTACAAAAAATAATAGGGGAAAGGAGGATGTTTCCAAGAAGGAAATGTCCTTGTGTAAACACGGTGGAGAGCCGCCGCTGCAATGCTTCTTAGGTGTCAACTGCTTCAACACTCACAGTAGAGGAGTGAAGATTTGAGGAGAGAGAGAGAAGTTTGGAGAAAAAATGTGCTTGGTAAGTTAGGGCTACCACACCATACACAACACTTTTATTATACTACTAAAGTTACAATAGAGTATAAAATCCGCTTCCCTCGAGCTGTCATACTATAAGATCCTCCGTGGAGAAAGTTGCCTTCAAAGCTCTCGACTTGGTGATCGAATAGGCCTCGTATGACAGCTCCTTAAGGGAAGCGGATTTTATTTTCCTTGTTGCTTAATGGCTTACGCTAGCTCAGCGTAGCCTTTTTCTTAGCTTTTCCCGTGTTTTTTTCTGTTCTTGTTCTCTTTCTTCTGTAGTTTTCGCTCCTTTTTTTTAATAATGAAATTGCGTTATCTCTCAAAAAAAGAATAAGTTACAATAGAGTATTCCACAGGAGTACCAAACACTCAACATGCACAAACAAGAAAAGACATAAAGGACCATATACACATACATTACCCTTGAATTCTCAATACTCCCCCTCAAGTTGGAGCATAGATATTGATCATGCCCAACTTGGTAGCGATAAGGAGAAGACATCCATGTTAAGAGATTTGGTAAGAACATCGGCCAGCTAGTCCTCGGAATGAACAAAAGAAGTAGAAATTTCCTTTGCAACAACTTTCTCCTGAATGAAATGATAGTCAATCTCAATGCGAATGGCAGCTTGGTTGTCACAATGCAAAGGAATATGAGTCGAAGGAGGATAACCAAGTTCCTGTAAGAGGGTGCGAAGCCAAATTAGTTCACATGTCGCATGGGCCATTGCTCGATACTCGGCCTCGGCAAAAGATCTTGTCACAACAGATTGTTTCTTGCTCTTCCAAGTGACGGGTTGCCATCTATGAACGTACAATACCTAGACGTAAAACGTTGATCATGAGAACTTCCAGCACAATCGAATTAGAATAATCAGACGGATGAAGATGGCCATGCAGTTGAAAAAGTAAACCTTTGCCTGGGAAGGACTTGAGACACTGGAGAATACGATATACGACAGTTAGATGTGTGGTCTGAGGACAATGTATGAATTAACTGACAACTCCCACAACATATGAAAGATTTGGCCGAGTAATAGTGAGATAAATGAGTCAGTCTCCGAACTAACTGTCTATACATCCCAGGATCAGGAAGGAGCTCACCATCATTAGGACTAATTTTGTATATAGGATCCATAGGTGTGGTAGTAGGCTTACATCCTAACATCCCAGTTTCAAATGGAAGATCAAGAGCATATTTCCTTTGGGAGAGCACAATCTTAGATTTAGATTAAGCTAGTTCTATGCCCAGAAAATACTGTAGAGTGCCTAGGTCTTTGATCTCAATTCGAGTCTTGAGAAATGATTTAATTTGCATCATCCCCTCAGTATCATCACCAGACAACACGATGTCATCTACATAAACAATCAACACCATGATCCCAGTAGGCCGACAATATATGAAGAGGTAGTGATTGGCTTAACCGCGGATAAATCCAAAATCCAGGAGAGCATGACTGAATTTATTGAACCAGGCATGTAGGGACTGCTTAAGGTTGTAAATGGACTTCTTCAGGTGACACAAAAGGCCTTTGTTAGAAGCCATTGAGAAGCCTGGGAGCTGATCCATATAAACCTCCTTGGCAAGATCACCATGCAAAAAAGCATTCTCACATCAAGTTGAAATAGTGGCCAAGATAAATTGATCGCCAAGGAGATAACCACACGAACCGAGTTAAGCTTGGCTATAGGAGAGAATGTCTCAAAGTAGTCTATGCTATATATTTGAGTATAACCCTTTGCAACTAGCCGGGCCTTATACCGATCAATAGAACCATTAGGAAGGTACTTGATGGTGTAGACCCACTGATGACCAACTGTCTGTTTGCTTTCAGGTAAAGGAACTAACTCCCAAGACTTGTTCTTTTCCAACCCTTGCATTTCGTCTATCATAGCTTCGTCCAGTCAGGACTACTCATAGCTTCCTTCAAGTTACGCGGGGTAATAGTGGAGAATATGGAAGTTGCAAAAGACTAGAATGAAGGTGAATGATGGTGATATGAAACAAAATTGCTAATGGGATGCTTAGTGCATGAGCGGGCAAGCTTGCGTAAGGTAGTAGGAAGATCATCATCAGGAGGTAAAGAATGTATACTTGAACCACTAGCAAAAGCAGATGAGATGAGGGGCAACTGAGCAATGGAGGATTTAGTTCGTCGATGATACACAAGAATGGGCTTTGAGATAGATGGGGTGGGATCATCATCAAGACAAGGGACAGTAAGAGGAATGGAGGTAGATTGCACATGCACCCCCTGACTCAGAAGAGGACTATGTAAAGATCTCCCTTCATTAGAGAAGTATGGAATGTCTTCAAAGAACGTCACATCAGCGGATACATATCTGTTACCGGTCCGAGGGTCATAACATTTGTATCCCTTTTGTGATCTAGAGTAACATAATAAGATGCACTTGGTGGCCTGTGGACTTAGCTTGTCATTAGTTTCGTCGAGAATTTAAACAAAGCATGTACATTAAAAAAAATAAAAATAAAATTTAGGAGGTAAAGGAAATGGTTTATCTTGTGGATGCAAAATTTCAAATGAAGACTTATGAGACAAAATTCGAGATGGAATGCGATTAATTAGAAATGCAACAGTAAGCAACGCATCATCCTAAAAACGTTTAGGCAGGCTCATACCAAGTAAGAGGGCACGAGTGACTTCAAAAAGATGACGGTTCTTTCGCTCAGCCACACCATTTTGTTGAGGAGTCTGTGGACACGAAGTGCGAGACAAGATACCATGATTGTGCAAGAAAGATAGAAGTGCATGTGATAAGTACTTGCCCCCGTTGTCAGAGTGAAGAACTTTGATATGATATTGAAATTGGGTAACCATCTCATTGTAAAATATATTAAACATATCGAACACTTCATGTTTAGACTTTAGAAGGTTCACCCATGTCATTCGAGTACGATCATCAATAAATGCGATAAGATATTTATATCCGAAAAGAGAGATAACAGGAGTAGGGCCCCAAATAGTAGAGTGGACAAGCTCAAAAGGTTTAGGTTTCCCGTCAGATGAATTAGGAGGAAAAACAGTTTGATGATGTTTGAAGAACTCACAAGTCTCACGGCATAAGAGTTTAGATACAGAAAATGAAGGAAATAAGAGCTTTAATCTAGACAAAGATGAGTGCCCTAAGCGGTAATGCCGCCTAGACACGGACTCCCTATCTAAGGATAAAACACTAGTTCCTAAGACAGAAGCATCATCTAGGAAGTAAATGCTGTCATGTTCATGGCCCCCACCAATCATCCGCTTCGTCTGGAGGTCCTGAAACACACAATGAGAGGGAAAGAATGTTACTAACCAATTCAAGGATTTCGTAAGAGAACTAACTGGTAATAGATTGAGAGGAAAACTAGGAACATGTAGAATTAACGACAAATGCAAGGAGGGAGAAAGCTTAATGGCACCAGTCCTAGAGACATGGGTTTGGTTTCCATCCACAATAGTGACAAAATGTGTCTGATTAGAAGGAAGGTAAGAGTTAAACAGGTGAGGCTTACTAGTCATGTGAGAGGTGGCTCCAGAGTCAATGACTCAGGACAAATGAGAAGATGACACATGGAGAGTAGTACCTGATTGGGCTGCAATAGCTCTGAAAACCTCAGGATTATCACGAACATGGAATCGCATGAAGGCATCATAGATCTCTTGGGAGACAAGAACAGTATCACCTGAAGGAGACTTCCCTTGAAGTTCTCTAAGTGTAGGTTGCATGGCTGGATTAGTATTAGGAGGTGCACTGCTAGCCGAAGATGCACTCGACCACGATGGACGATCCATAAGTTTCCAACACTGATCAACATAATGGTTTGTCCCCTCAAAATGTGTGCAACTGTGAGATGTATCGCGGCCGTGTCCACTTCCATGACCACTTCAACCATGGTAGCTACCACGATCCATAGAACGACCCTGGCCTTGATTACTGTAACTAACGTCACGGCCACGCCCAGGTACTCTAGATGTAGGAATGAAAGAAGGCCGGCCACCGATTGCGTATGCCGAGTTATCAGATGAAACCAAGGTTGATGTGGTTGCGGTAGCAACACGCTGAACCACAACATAAATTGCAATCAAAGGAGGGAGAGGATCTATTACAATAATATGTTCAGGAACACCTTTAAATTTAGGGTTAAGGCTGGAAAGGAACTGCATGCTTCGTGTTTCTTCCCGTTGTTTATGAACAAAATTATAATCTTTCTTGCTCTCAGACAAAAGAGAATGATAGAGATCTAACTCGTCCCACATACCTCGAAGGGTAGAAAAGTACTCCTTTAAAGATCGAGAATCCTGTTGGAACTTGCTAATATCTGAAATCAACTTAAAGACCCTTGATAAATTCCTTGCTTCTGAATACATGTCATGTGGAGTGTTCCATATCTTTTTTCGCAGACGATAAGAACATAAGGGAATTACTGACAAACGGATCCATATTGTTAAGTAATCAAGCCATGACTTGGTAGTTCTCCTTGGTCCACGTTTTGTAATTCCATATGTAGGGTTTGGTGCATCATCCAATATGTAGGTGAGTTTATCTCTTCCTCCCAAAAATAATTTCACAGACTGAGCCCGTAACAAATAATTATTACCATCCAACTCGATAGTGGTAATCAACAAGGGGTGTGAATCCAAAGGCCTTGCACCTGATCCAGAAGATATTTTGTCATCCATATGGTTCGAAGATACTAAATTGGAGCAAGAAGACAGAATGGAGGATGGTAGAAAATAAGAATAGTCACGCACCAACACAGGGCAGATTACCGCACAACCGAAGGTCCAAACAATGGGCCATAGGTCCAGAGAGGAAGGAAAACTCAAAAAGCAGTGGGAAGCATCATGGAAAGACTAACATAGACACAACACACAACCATAAAGTGAAAGAGGGACATAACAGATATACACCAGAGTTGTGGTGTATGTACAGGGGCCCTAAGGGGGCTAAAAATGGTGGAGTTGCACCTCTAAAAAGGCCTTGAAACACAAAAAATCCTCCCCAAGAAAAAAAGAAAAAAAGAAAAAAACTCCCATGGATGCCTTAATGAGGTAAAACCGACCAACCCTATAGCGAAATTCCCAAAAAAATCTTACCGATTTGGGAGAAATCACGAAAAATCAAAGAATCGGGAGTTTTCCGTTAGACTTGAAAAATGGCCCAAACACACCTTAGATCAACTCCAAACATCTTGTAAAAATTATTATAGTTCTTCTAAAATCAAGCTCCATCAGATCATGTTTTTTCCAATGCAAAGCTTCAATCAACGTGAGGTCCTGGAGCTTTGTTACCAAGTAGAGAGAGAGAGAGAGAGAGAGAGAGAGAGAGAGAGAGAGAGAGCTTTTGGTAAGTTAGGGGCTGCCACACCTCACACAACATTAAAAGCAAGTTAGGGGCTGCCACACCACACACAACATTTTTATTATACTACTAAAGTTACAATAGAGTACTCCGCATGAGTACCAAACACTGAACATGCACAAACAAGAAAAGATACATAAAGGACCATATACGCCTACATCACTCCTGAATTCTCTATACTCACAACATTTAGTATCTAAAACATGGCCCACCAGAAGGTGACTAAGATACTAATGTAGAAACTTGCTCCACAAGCCGTCATTGCTCTAACCCCAACAATTAAATCTAGTAATAAATCCTATGGACTTGTGGAACAACACAATTCACTTGGACAATTGAGTTGGATCTAGGTCTACCATTGGACCACTGATCTAATCCAGATCCTTGATCAGGCCAATCTAGTTGGTTGCATGGTTGGATCTTTGATCGGACAAATCACATATGGTCTTGGATGCATCAGGGTCCTATCGTCTCACTGATTGGTTCCAATATATCCACCAATTGGAGGCAGGCGGGTGACTAACAAACTAGTGTTCCAATGGACTGCTGCCCTTTTTCCAGCCCAAATCGCCTCTACCCAAGTTGGCTACAGTTTAGCTTACATATCATAGTGTCTTTAACCAATAAATAAAAAAAAAACATATAGTTTTTACCTGCCTGCCTTGGATCTATTGTTACATGTTAATAACTAGACTTTACATTTACCTGATGGTTTTTGTCCTGCATTTTGTCAAAAATGTATTAGCTTGTAATGACTAATGATTGAATTCTCATGGCTTGGAATTATTGAACCAATATGGTTATTCAATACTGATATCGTGTGGTTGGCGATTAATTGTACATGTATTCTTGCTTTTGCTTGTTGAATGGATACCTCAGTGATTCTTTTGTGTCGTATGTCTTTGCTGGGTTCAGAAAAAAAGACATCGCCAGCTTAGAACTCTCCTTTGTGGGAGGTGTAAACTTTTGTCTCATGGGCATATGATAACTGCTGTTGGTGGAAATGGGGGTTATTCGGGCAGTAAACAGTTCATTTCAGCAGAGGAACTCCGTGAGAAGCTGTCGCATCTACGGCATGAGAAAGTACTGATAGTTAAACTGGTAAGGGCTGCACACTATCTGGTATTCTGACTTTTGATTATAACTTTGGTTCATAATTTCAGTTAGATCCAATTAGGAGTTGGTCTTTTCTACAAAAAGAAGAAGAAGAAGAAGAAGAAGAAGAAAATCCATTTAGGCATTTTCTTTTTGTACTGGCGATGAAATTTGAATACATGAATTCTGACATTCGTTGACATTCTGAATTTCAAATTGCTATTCTGGGTAAGCCATTATTGGTCAGAATAAATATTCAAAAGGTCTTCTTGTGCTTTCCAGATGCATTGATGAATGTTGGTTTGTTGCATAGATACATGGCATCCTAACATATTGGGTGATGGATGAGGTTATAAAATTACCTTCTTGAGATAGACTTTCATGGTGGGAACTTTTTGGTTTTAAAAGTACATTCTTGATATAGAATTTCATAGTAGATTTTTTTTTTTATAACAAACCAAGTATCCTTTCGTGGTTTGCTTACAATACATACATGAGAATGGCAACAAAGGTTTTATTTTTTTATTTTTATTTTTTTAAATTTTAAATTTTAAAGTATGAAAAGTAAAAATAATGCAAGGGCATTTTCATACTGGGCTCGAGTTGGGTAGCCTGTGAGATGCAGAGACACACTCGGGGTGGGCAGCTTGTGTGAGGTGGGTGGCTCGTGAGAGGCGGGCCCCACCCGTGTGAGGCGGGTGGCTCATATGAGGCGATACCCATGTGATTTGGGGCCCACGAGGGGGGTTTGGCTGAAGTCCTAACCCATGAGATGTGGGGCCTGGGCTATGAGATAAAGGGATTGATTCGCCATGCTCTAACAGTTCGAGCTTTTAGAGCAAGTGGTTAATTGTCCTGCATCAAAAAAGGAGCCACTACTTGCACCCACTTTGACTGGTAAGTACACACATCTTTATAATGGTACAACTCTTCACTGTTTTATAATCAAAAGTGGAAATGATATGTGTATTTACCGGCCAGCGCATGCTAAAAATAATTCCTGAAGTAAATGAAACTACCAGATTCTAATTGTGTAAGGCCAAACAAGGCCAAATGCGACCACCAACTCAAGCCACTATGACAACCCACTGTCATGGGAAATCCCCCAGCGCCAACTAAAGTAGTACGTGGTACAGATTGAGTGACACTAAAAGGATGATCTTCTTCCCTCTGTGAAGTGGAATATATATACGATGTTAGGGTTTTGGGTGGACTTTATTACGATATTCAAATGAAAAATACCTCTTGCTATTTTCTCTATTATTAGGAGCTGAGTTTCATTTTTTTTTTTTTACTCAATTGTATGCAAGGTTGATATCGTTGACTTCAATGGCAGTTTTTTGGCACGTGTACGTGATCTTGCTGGTGCAAATCCTATTATATTGGTTGTAACTAAGGTAATATTCCCTCAATTGGGCATTGTTATTCTCAATCCCTTCCTTCTCTGCTCACTCGTCCACTCATGCACGCACTTATATGGTTTATGTTTCCTTTCCATGAAGGTTGATCTCCTCCCAAAAGGGACTGATCTAAATTGTGTTGGTGATTGGGTTGTGGAGGCCACTACAAAGAAGAAGCTCAAGTAAGACTGCATTTTTGTCTTTGTTTGTGTTCTTGTCTCGTTTCATGAAGTTCAAAGATGACATCGTACAAATAGTAAAGGCGTAGCCTAAAGACAATATGTTGTTCATTTACAGTGTCCTCTGTGTCCACTTGACTAGTTCAAAGTCTTTGGTGGGAATTGCTGGAGTTGCATCAGATATTCAAAAGGAGAAAAAGGTTAATCCATTTCCTACACTTTATGGGTGTTCTGCACAACTATTTGTCTCGTCTGCAGTAGATCAAGAGGAAGTCTTGAATTTCCTGGTTCTGGTTCCATTCTTATCTTGTATAATAAAATAGTTGTCATGTTAATTATTGGTCATCACACTTGAATTGTTCCCATAAACTAAGGTTGATAGTGCCATTTTGTCTGTGCAGGGGCGAGATGTCTACATTCTGGTTAGTCACTTTCTGAATTGCCAACCCATGAGTTAGTCTGCAAGTAGAATTGGTCATCATATTTCTTCTCTCTAGTTACTAAAGCTACATCTCATTGGTGACTTAGTTTGTTGTCTCGTAATTGACTTCTGAGAACAAAACATAAGTTACTCTGTTTATAGTTCAAGTTACCAGCTTCTAGTTATGTATTTGCAGTTCTGCATGAAACAGGATCCAAAGATTGATCTTCTACTTATTATTAAATTTCTATATATGTAAAGGGTATGTTAGGTAGTTTGTTGATATGATCCGAATTTGCTTTTCCCATTCAGCTTCCAAAAAGGATTATACATTAAGTCCTAAACGTACATTATGCGAGAGTGTTTATGAGATCAGTTTAATGCCCCATATTTATTGTAGCATTTTGTACTTACATTCACCATAATTTTTCTCTATGGTATGAGTTGGAGATGCTAGGATATGATGACAATGGTGATGATTGCGCGAGTTAGAGATGCTTGTTTTCTGTCCGAATTATGCACATCATGATGTCTGGGGTTCACAATTAAGAAATAATTTTTTTTTTTCCCCAGTGGATGTCCTTTTCATTCTCTCAGTACATTATGCCACAGTTATCATGCTTGTAGCTTGCTGCATATTGTTTGGTTTGTAGGCATGTTTTAAAGTATTTCATGATTTAGCTACATATACATTGTGTTTACGCGTTACTATGTGTTCACTTTAGTGCCAAATGTCGCTGGAACGTTTAAACTCACATTCACCTGTAGGGGCGGGAATGAGCTGGGTCTGGGCCAGGTCAGGGTCAGTCTAGGCCTGACGCAATATTAGGGCAAAAAAGTCGGGCCTGGGCTCGCTTTAATTTCAAAGACTGCCCCATTATCAGCATAAAAAGGCTTGTTCTTGGCCTTTAGTTGGGTGCTGATGGAAATTCTGCAAAACCTAGGCCGGGGCCCAACCCATTTATTAATCGTGTATCAAAATCAGGCCTAGATTCCTCCACAGGCCTGAGCTCAATCATTATCATTCTGGTACCTGTAACCCCACAGGCTAAGGTGTCCCATTATTGTTTTCAAACTTTTTCTGTAAGGAGAAAGAGGAAACAGTTGATCACGTATTCCTTCACTGTCCGTTGCTTAGAGAGATTTGGGCACACTTATCCTGTTTCATCTGTAGAATATCTGATAGAGGAATGGAGGGGCAGCCCGTCCAAGAACCGAAAAGAGACACTGTGGAGGATGTATCTTCTTGGAATCTTTTGGGGTGTATGGAAGGAGCAAAATGCTAGAGGATACATCTTCCTTAGTGAGGCACTTAAAAAAAAAAAACTTCTCATCATAATCAATTGGGCCCTTGTGAGAGCTGAATTCTGGGATTGTTTGGATTTTGGGCAGACTTTAATGCTGGAGTAAATGTCATTGTTTATCCTGTAATCAGACTTAGGCTGGATAGTTTTCCCCTCCAGTTAATAGAGAGTATCTTGTTGGGGGGCTGTTTGCCCATGTGATTTTATTTTCACGTTTCATTAATAAAAAAATGAAAAAACCGTCGGCCACCCCCAACCACCCCCCCCTTCTTCTACCATTCAATTAGCTCTTTAGAATTTTTGGCTTTTGCACATCATTTCTTGTAGGTGAGGTTTGGCATTAAAGTTAAATCTACCCTTCTTTTTGCAACATGATTTTTTTTTTTTTTTCCCTGAATTATACAGTGCATCATTGGTACTGCAGCCCAGGACTCCCCTCTAGTCGGGGTGCACAATAACCAGCTCACTTAGCAAGCTGATGCAGAATATGAAAGATTTCAAGATTAATGACTGATTTTTGGAACAATAGATCATCATCATCATCTAAGCCTTATTGCAACTAATTGGGGTTGGCAATATGAATCCTGTTTGGAACAATAGATCTTTATGTTTAAAAAAAAGTATTTTTTTTTGCCCGATTGCCTCCACTACCATCAATGTTTAATAAAGGGTCAGCTCAAGTGCCAGGTTTGTTAGTCCAATTTTGGCTGTATGCTCTAAGCTGTCTTTGGTTAGACTACCCAAGGGGAATGAAGATAAGCCGCTTCAAGGATTTCATAAATTGCTATGGGCCATGTGTTTAAAGTTGCCAGGGTACATGTCTGAAGGTCATGTTCCATTTCTTCTCAATATTGCAACTTTTTTCATAGGATCATCGCCAACATTGATAGATTTACTCATCTCAATAGATTCTTGAAAGGTGAGACCATCTTGGCCGCTATGCAAATGAGTATTCTAAGGTCACAGAATATTATCATCTCAATATCTGATTCCATGTACATGGAAAATGAACGTATGCACTAAAATTGATATTTTAAATCATCATCATCTAAGCCTTATCCCAATTAATTGGGGTCGGCTTAGATGATTGTTTTAAATACTTGGTCTATTAGATGCAGTTTAGGTGATTGTTTGTGCATGTTAGAATAATGAAGGTTCAGTGGTTAGTAATTTGGCTAATGTGAGAATTGCCTGGGCAGCATGTCATGTAACCGTAACTTCATAATCATTAAAAAGAAAAGGATAATCCTTATGCATACTTGAATGTTTTGATATTATATATTACTTCAAAAATACATCGACTATACTAATATTAAATGTGTGGCCTCCGTTTCTAACACTTGAATGCTCCCATTGTTGCTTTGCCCATGGTTTCTAGTTTCTCATTTAAGTTCTTTAATATCTACAGATTTCCTAATTATTGGGGACTATGTGCAGTTCTCGTGTGCTTTACTCTTATTTATATGCCCATGTGCTTGATTATCTTTACCATTTCATTTACATACCTTAGTGTTATCCTGATTTACTTCACTGTCCACACTCGATTCTGCCACGTTTTTATTTGGATTACTTTGACCGTCATATCTTTGTGGAAGTGTATATAAGTGCTCAATTTCATGGTTACAGGGATCAGCAAATGTTGGAAAGTCTGCCTTTATCAATGCTTTGTTGAGTAAGCTCATACCATTGACTTTGTTTTTTCCCCCCCTTGAAAATGGATTGAATCATCATCTACATTTTTATCTCTGATGGAGTGCTTGACTTAGCAGGGGTTTGGGGAGACCTAGAGGTTTCCTCTAGACAGATCTGCTAGGCAATAGATTGGTTTGTCAGATCCTAACTGCCTGACGGTGACCATCAAATGGGCAGTTAGGGAGGAAATGGGCAGCCCAGCCATACAAATTCCACAGGCAAACTTAGATGTTAAATTTGTTATGTTATTGTTCTTCTTCTCTCTCTTTTTTTATTTTTTTCCCCCAATGCTCCATCCACAATAAGGCCCGCGATTCTGATGGTCCGGGCTGATGTTGCCACATTTACAGTGGATGAGTTGCTACAGTTTAGTTATTGTGGCATGTGCACACCGTAGTCTGTTGCTTCATTCTTACCTTGGATATTATCAGGTGACTGTTTCAAACTTCTTGTAGTCAATGGAGGTTTCCTTTTATTTATTTATTTATTTATTTTTTAAAATCTAGAGACGATGGCACAAAAGGATCCAGTAGCTGCAGCTGCAAGGAAGTACAAACCAATTCAATCTGCTGTTCCCGGAACAACGCTAGGTCCAATCCAAATCGATGCTTTTCAGGGAGGAGGGGTATGCCTTATTGGTGTTGCATCTATTCATGTCCTCTCATCTTTTATTAACTATTTACGTTCTGATTTCTTTATTAATTTCATATCTCCATCACTTTTGTTATTATGATGATGTGAATTCTGTTTATACATATTTTGCTGTGGGTGATGTGCTGTTGAGATCATTTTCAACCATGGGGAATTATTACTTCTCATTGATCATCGAGTAGTTTTTTCAGTGTATTTTGCTTTTCTTATCCTTTGAATTTGACCCTCCTCACCATTCCTTCCATGTAACCACTTCACAAGCATCTATATGCTGATGCTATGAAAGCTTTCAGATCCCCCCCTCCCCCCCAGTTTGTTGTGAGCTTAACTCTTCATCTTTGTCTCGATGCTCAACTATTTTTACGTGAAAGTATCACATGCATGGGGGGATGTGCACATGCCATGTTTGTGCAGAGGGAGGAAGTGTGCGTGTGGCCGTGGCCCGTGTCTGTGCAGAGGGAGGGAATGAGTGTGTGTAAGAGCGGGAGAGGGAGGGAGTTCTAACTGCTTTATAATTTTAACCTGCATGGATGTATTGATTGGAATGTGCCTTTTAACCATGACTTCGGTTTCTAATGGATACAGAAATTATTTGACACACCTGGAGTGCATCTCCACCATAGGCAAGCAGCAGTTGTTCATTCTAAAGATCTGCCTTCCCTTGCTCCTCAAAATCGTCTCAGGGGCCAATCATTTCCTGTATGTTAGTCTTTCATTTATCCAACTTCTTAGGAGAATCAACTGGGAGAGACCATCTTCTATATTTCATTTACTCACAAGTTTTTTGGATTGTTCAGGCAGCTTCAGATAATAGAACACCACGTGACAAAGAATCAGTTGGCTTGAATGGGCTTTCAATATTTTGGGGAGGGCTTGTCAGGGTTGATGTCGTAAAGGTTTCTCTTTATCACCTATAATTTAATTTGAGAAATTATAGGGCCCTGATGTGTCCAGGGATGAATAGGGCCCTGTTACGTTCATTCCATGTAAGGTGTGTCCATAGTTCACTGATTCACTGTTCATCTGATGGCCACCAAATGGATTGTTGATGCCGAATAAGGTCTCCAGATTGGAAGGTTGTAGTCCTTTCATCACTGGGTTACAAATAGATGGCTAAGTAAGACGAGGTCCAAAGACTGGATGATTAGAATCTTCCAATCTGGAGGATTTATGGCGCATCCTGCATTTAGAAGTAAGGCTCATCAGATCGACTGTCTGGACCACCAAAACATGCTCCCCCTCTATGAACTGTGCCCATCAGGACCCTATATTTACTTTGGTAATTAGACTGGCCATATACTTGTGTGAGTGCTGCTTGGTGTTTTGTAGTGACAACTGATGATGCATGGAACTCCAGGTTCTTCCACAGACACATTTGACATTCTATGGGCCCAAAGCTCTGCAGATTCATACAGTTCCCACTGTCGAAGCAGACGCATTTTATACTGTAGGCTGTCTTGAACGCTTGAGCTTGTGCTATCATCTAAAGGAATCATGAGAGTGAATTTTTCAGCTTTCTTATGCTGGTCACGTTATGCTAGCTATGAAAGTCATCTCACTACCATTTTGTTGTCTTTGAACATGATGCATATGTTGTTCAATTTATATTTAGAACATGATGCATATGGCATCCATATTACTTCTTTAATGCTTCCCCCCAGGGGGGGCACCTCTTCTATGCTTTTGTTTTTCCACACCTCTAAAAGTCTTACATGATTGTTGCAGAAAGAACTTGGGGTTATGCTGACACCTCCAACTGGAAAACAAAGGGACGACTGGCCTGGACTCCAAACAGTCCGCCAGTTACAAATAAAATTCGAAGACCAAAAGAGGTAACAAGTGCATGGTTTTCTTCATTTCATGCCTTTGCATTCTGAGGCATGAAATCATTTGCTCAGCATATGCATAATTTTTTTTATGATCTCAGTTTTCTGGTCCTTATTGGTTCGTTTCTTCATATGTTTTTTTTATTTTTATTTTTATTTTTTATTTTAAAGATAACAGTGATTTATTAAAGGGAGCTGAAAAGACTCGCTAATTGCACGGGGAAAAAAAAATAATCAGCTAAAGGACTCAATACATGAAGCCCACCCCATCACATCCAACCTAGCCTTTCTAAACACTTTGACACCTAGTCACTCCATTACAGAAGCATCAACCATTCCTTTCACCCCCACAAATCCCAAATGCCTGCAAGGAAGGCAAGCCTCCAAGATACCTTCCCTTCTTTCCCTACACCTCCCCTGTCTTCTCCAAATGATGTATAGCTAGCTTCTCTTCAAACTACTAGCTTTATGACTTATTTGAGCCGGCTGTATAGAACCTGAAAATGCCTGGTTTGGCATGGTGCTTTCAAGCATATTATAGATTATTTCCATTGATATTAGGTGTTTTCTGATGTTAATAGACCTTCAACGGTTGGTTTTTTGTGGGTTCCCAGACTTCTGTATTATTATTGTCAATTGGGTTAAAGTTGATCAAGTAATAGGTTTGTAAGTTTTTCTCTGTCTTCTTGGACAGGCCTGCTTGTGACATTGCCATATCAGGTCTAGGATGGATAGCTATTGAACCCATTAGACAACAGTCTGAAATTTCTGGTTCAAGCGAGTTCAAATTGACCCCTGGGGAGTTGCATTTGGCTGTACATGTTCCTAAGCCAGTCGAGATTTTTGTTAGGCCTCCTATGCCTGTGGGTAAAGCAGGAGGAGAGTGGTATGAGTACCGAGAGTTGACAGAGAAAGAAGAAGAGTCAAGACCAAAATGGTATATTTGATGTTAGTTTTGTTTGCATCCTTAGTGTAATCAATGCCTGTATGATTTGTTGTCTTTCCTGATTTTGCATGAGTTGCTTCGTCTGCCTCTCTTAATATTTTAGGATGTAATTCATGTAAAATAAAGTTTCATTACTGTTAGTTTTTGGATTGAGCTTACACTGATTTCCGCTTCAAATGCAACAATTTGATTTTGGTTGCACGACTTTTGTTGTTATAACAACTAAAATAGAAAAGAAAACGAAGAAAAAGAAAAAGAAAAAATAATATTAATAACAGTAGCTACATGATTTAGTTGAAATTTTCGTTTGGCAGTAAAATGACCAAACTGATTACTAAACATAAAACGTAATTGTGTTGAATCTCAGAGAGAACTTGCTATTTCAGCTGAATGACAACAGCCTCTGTTGTAATCTTCCCAACCATCCATTTGAACGGCCTAGATGGAGAAAGTCACTGTCAAACTTGTCAGGGAGATGTTTTTGACACGGTGCATCCATGGTGGTGGGTGGGACGCAGTATACAAGTGGTCTGGATTGCCAATTAGTGGGCCTCACTCGTGAGAATAAAAAACTCACGCAGAGCAGAACTTCGTAATTCAGAAGTGAATTGCGTACTTTGTAAACTGTGGGGCCCACCATGATTTATGCCTTTTATCACACTGCATCCATTTTACCAGCTCGTTTTACTACATGAGCCCAAAATTGAAGGATATCCAAATCTCAAGTGGACCACGGCACAGGAAACCGTGTGAATTGAACGCCTACCTTTGAAAACTTCCTGGGAGACTACAGAAGTTTCCTGTTAAGCTGATATTTGTTTTTTCCCCTTCATCCATGTCTGTTTGACTTTATGAACAGGGTGGATGACAAATAAACATCACTGTGGGCCCTAGGAAGGTTTCAACGGTGGACATCATTATTCCCACTGTTTCCAATGGTGTGGTCCACTTGAGCGTTGGATATGATTCAATCTTCGTATCATGCCCTAAAATGTTCTTTACAAACGGATGTACGTCGTGGATAAGACACATGGTTCCATGGTGGGCCCCGAAGAGTCCAGCGGTACATCCCCTTTTTAGGGGTTTCTTTTCTCTGCATATACCCGGATACCTCCCCGTGATTGCTGATATTTATAAAAGCCCTGATTTGGTTGGATTTTATATGGGAAATGATCAATATGCCCTCCAAAATCTCTTTAAATCGGCCTTTACTGCCACATGCAACATGCTAAATTCATGATCTTGTGAAAGGGCGTAAACACGTGTCAAAGATGTGCATGCATCACACGTGTCAGAGATCCCAACCATTCATCTGGTAAGGTACACGTCGTGGACCCGAAATGATGATGGTCGGCTAATCAAGCAGGTTAAATTTGTACGAGATAGTCCGAAATCATCATACATGCATGGCTCATTCAATCACAAGTGCACTGAGAAATTTGGTATATGCCATGTTTGCATTACGCCCTACCTGACTAATGGTCCGGATCTCTGATACGTGTGCCATGAGCACCGATATTTAAGACATGTATCGTAGGGGACAACTAAAAAGAACGTGATACTCTGGCAGAGTGTGATGGATGATGCACAGGCACATTAGAAATTGCATACAAGTAATTCAAGCTGAACAGTGCAAATTATGGGTCCCAGTTTAGAGATGTATAACAATCCTAAATTTACGCATACTTGATTACACGATGGAAAATCAATTGACGGTTAAAAATGAAAAATATCCTACGCTCTAGTTTCCACAAACAAGTGTCCACGAATCAGAGGTTAGAATTGCTCACCCAATCTGATTTTCAGACAATTGAGTTAGCCGCAGTGGCTTCAACAAAGTCTGTTTAATTAATTTAATGCTCTAGAGATATGGCTCCGCCATACTCTAGTTTGCCAGGTGTGTGGTCCTCTAATTAATAGGTCTAGTTTTTGGGCAAGAAAACTACAGTGGGACCCACATGTAGATCAATGCCACATATGCATGCCGTTGAAGCTCAATCAGAATGTAAGATACTATGGCATTTGATCCATCTGATATTTAGGTTATGATTTACATACAGCGGCCGGACGAACTTGGTTTGGGGCTTGCGAAGTAAAACCTAGGCCGTAGCGAGCCTGAGTCAATGATGGCCCAAAGTAAATTGAACCGAGCCCGGTCCGTGATGATGTGCACAGCCCGAACCACGCAACCTACTTTTGGGGAAGATCTGGGTTGTTCATTAAGTGTGCCCGATCATGCATGATATAGGACAAAATTGCCTTTGAAATCCTAAATGGGCTGGACAAAAAATGCTCTAGCCACGTGAGTGAAACTTTCATGACATCCAATCCGTCCATCAGCTACTCTGCATCACGTTCAACTAAATTTTAACAAGTCAGGTAGGCCACAATCCATGAAAAAGTTGGCATGGGAGTATGAACGTTAGTTTTGTTTTGGGCCCATCTTGATGATTGTATGCTATCCAATCCATTCATATGATGTGCCTCATCAGGATAAAAGAACTAGCCAAAAATCAGAGCATTCCAAAACTCAGGTGGGTCATATCACATAAATTTAGAGGTTTTTATATATAATTTTATGGGATGGCCCATCTGAGTATTGAATCATCGTGATTTTTGGAATTAATACCAAATAAAGAGTGATGTAACTGATGGACGGGGTGGATTTCACGCACGTTAAGTCTTTTCCCTACGTTAGAGAAAGTGGTCCAGGGAGGTCCCTAAGGCCAGGTACGCAAGTCATGGGGAGGTATGAATGAAAGTTAGCTTGACTTTCTTTGTTTCATGTGGTGGAAGTGATCCAGAGGTCTGCTGAGCCCACATGCGGGTGTAACATAGCTCAGGTACACACCACACATGTGCCAGCATGGCATGATAGGTCCCACATCCAATCCATCCATCAGAATGGCACCAAACCCAGGAATCAACTTCATCCACTGATCAGGTGATCTACAGTTTGCAAAATAAAATTAAAATGTACGGCTCTGAAAATCTTAGTTGAATTTTTCTAACCATCTATCTGTTTCCAATATTCAGGCCCACATGCTGATTGGACCAGATTTTATTTTTGGGCAACCATGTATAAAGGTCAAACCAACCTGATGGATGGATTAGATCTCTCATCATATATACCATGCTGAGGGGCGTGCACACAAGCTTTGTTACACACGTTGATGCATGTAACATTATCTTTCTTCTTCTACAGGAATCGTCATTATTTTATAGTGGGCCGGCAAGGTGGGCCATTCTCCCTTCACATACCTTAAAAAGCCTAACTACTCCTCCTCTATTGGAAAGGTCAGCAAACTCCACTGAAATCATGGCAACAGGATCTCTTCTCTTCCCTATCTTCTTCCTGTTACCTATCATCTTCCTCATCTTCAACCATCTAAGACGTACATCTTCAAAGGGCCCACTTCCACCAGGCCCACGCCCATGGCCCATCATAGGCAACCTTCTCCACATGGGAAAGAAGCCCCATATACAGCTAGCTCACTTAGCCCAAGCACATGGCCCACTCATCTCACTGAAGCTAGGCACTCAGCTCATTGTAGTTGGATCCTCCCCGGCCGCGGCCACCGAGATCCTCAAGACCCATGACCGCCTACTCTCGGCTCGTTACGTTCCACACACAACACCTGCACAGAGATCGAGCCGGAATGGATCGTCGATGGTGTGGGCAGCTGAGTGTAGTGGCCAGTGGAAGTTCCTTCGCACCCTTTGTAGGACAGAGCTGTTTGCGGCGAAGGCGATCGATGGACAAGCGTCTATAAGAGAGAAGAAGGTGATGGAGATGGTGGGCCATTTGGGTGCAAAGGAAGGTGAGGTGATCAAGGTGGGGCAGGTGGTATTTGCTAGTGTGTTTAATATGTTAGCTAATGTAATTTTCTCAAGGGATTTCATTGAAATGGAAGAGAGGGAAGATAGTGGAGGAATGAAAGAGATTGTATGGAGGATGATGGAGTTGGGGACTGCTATAAATATAGTAGACTTGTATCCTATGTTAGATGGGTTTGATATACAAGGATTGAATAAGAAGGCCTTGAAGTATGTTGAGAAGGTTCATGCAACATGGGAAGTTCTTGTTAGGGAAAGGAGGGGAGGGAAAGGTTCAAAACAGTGTGATTTCTTGGATGTTATGCTGGAAAATGGATTTAGCAATGATCAAATCAATACCTTAGCCCTGGTATGAATCTCTCTCTCTCTCTCTCTCTCTCTCTCTCTCTCTCTCTCTGCCTGATTTTTCTTCCTAATATGATGGTGGGGCCTACCATTTTCATGGTACTAAAGTCATGCACAAGTGAGATGTTAGGGGGAAAGATGGTAAGTTACCACTTGTGTGGTAGTTCTCCTTATGAGTCATGAGATGGAAACAACATTGTAGGTGTAGGTTATACAAATCCCCTGTAACCATGACATGGACCAATTAAAATTGTTGTATAAACGATTTTCCTACATGATTTGTGGTAATTGTAAACACAAATAATATGTGGCCCCGCGAATTACTTTTAAGAGATTTGTCTGCATGAAATGATTATTTTTACCCTTTTCACTTTCGGCTGCACACAGCACTTTTTATTGATCCACAAAATGGATTACGGGCAATTTGCATCCATGTCTAATGAGAACTGTTTATCAAAGTTAATTAATTAATAATTGGATAAGACTCCTTTGATAGTCATTCTCCTTACATGTGACGCACTCATAGATGTCTACCAATGCTATCTAAAGGATGGTGCATCTCTCTGGAATAGCAGTGATCAACAAAATTTTAACCATTCAATTGATGGGCCATTGTCCCATGATGAATGGCCCAGACCATTGGCCCTAAAGTTGCTTATGTCTATTTTGTTCAGGACATGCTTGTTATGCGAAAAATCAGTCATGATCGGAATGGTCTACTAATTAGGTAAGCTACACTATTCGAATCAATGGGCAGGAGGTAGGGAATCAATATACATCTATGACCCACATGATGAGTGGATTGGTCTGATTGTTGGCCCACTTGATCTTACAGGTCCAGCTGACCTGTACGGTCATGTAGAGTGGGTCACTGACACTTTCATAGCAAAGATGGAACAAAGAAAGCCCGATCGAAGGCAGAAACGATCCGGACAGTCAGGACCTTAAATCCGTCGTATCTCACAAACCGAGATGAGTTTTTCGACATATTATTTATGATTTTGGGTAGGAGAAGCTACTTAAGCCAACCAACCTGCTATGCCAGGTTGCCCACGCCGGATTTGCGAGATTCCATTAGATCAATGGCCAAAAGTCCAGTTTATTTTTTTTACTATAAATAAGTTGTAGTTCGAGTATAACTTTTGATCCTTTGAGTTGTAGAAGTTGTGCCCAACATGAAAAGGGATTAGAAAAATTAGGAGAATAATGTGATTGGGCCAAATTGGGAACTTACTAATTTTGGCCGAAGACCATGAAGTCTAGTAGGAATGGAGGTCTATTTATAGTAAGTCATGTTTTTAGGGTGTTTGAGTCGGAGCTTGAGTCTAAAACTCCGTCCTAGGTTCGAGTTCCTTATTTAAAGAGTTGTAATTTCATTTTATTTTTATTTTTTGTCATCAATCAAATTATTTCAAATTTATTAGAAACGATTTTTTTACTTTTATCCCTCGTGGATTTGAGGAAGCTTTCTGAGGAATCCAGAGTAGATATCCCCTGAGGAAGGCGGTGATCGACCTCATCATGTCCCTCCCTGCGTCATATGGCTAGTGCCTTTTCGGCTCGATTAGGACCAGGCCTAGGCAGGCCAACCCAGCCGGGGTAAATCCAACCTTGGCTTGGCCATCTGACATCAGAAGTAAAATAGCCAGTGGTCCAAATTCGAACTGCAAAGTCATAAGATTACCATCTTCTCAATGTAATTTTTGGTTATGCTCCAACACCAGTGGATTAGTGATTTGGCTTAGAGATTTTTGGTTGAAAAAGATCCAATCAATAAATGCATGCATTCCTTCCCATTTGTATTTGAATTAGAAATCTAGGTTGTGTTTGTTGATTTGAATGATGAACAATCAGACAGAAGCTCTTACATCACTATCCAGTTCGATAGACGACTTATGAAGTTTGGTTTTGGCCCGTTTGGAATTTCAAGTCTTGTGGCAGGAAATGGGAGCCTGCCCAATCAATCCATTTGACATTTCCCACTTCCCCAAAACCAAAATGAATCAATCTTGATTTGGGTGGTACTCAAAGCAGGCTTGGCGTAGTTTAATAACAGTTCTCTTACATTTGCAGGAGCTGTTAATTGCTGGATCCGACACTACTGCCTCAACGATCGAGTGGGCAATGGCAGAACTTATAAAGAGCCCAGAAGCCATGAACAAAGCTCAGGAAGAACTCAAAAGAGAGATTAAAGGAAACATTGTTAAAGAGTCTGATCTACCTCAACTCTCCTACCTACAGGCCTGTGTAAAGGAGACATTGAGATTGCACCCTCCAGCACCACTCCTCCTTCCTCACCAGGCCCCAGAGACATGCACATTGATGAATTATACTATTCCCAAGGACACCCAAGTGCAAGTGAACGTGTGGGCGATGGGAAGAGACCCTGTAACATGGAAAGATCCCTTATCGTTCACGCCAGAGCGTTTCATCAGTTCGGACTTGGATTACAAAGGCAACGATTTCGAGTTCATACCCTTCGGTGCTGGAAGGAGAATTTGCCCAGGACTACCCATGGCGACTCGGCAAGTTCACTTAATTCTGGCTTCTTTAATCCACTGCTTTGATTGGTGTCTTCCACATGACATGGACCCAACCCAGCTCGACATGAATGAGAAGTTTGGGGTCACACTGCAGAAGGAAAATCCTCTCCTTCTTATCCCTAAACTTAGAAATGTGTAAGTTGTTTCCAGCAAGGACTGCTAAAATCACATACATCATAGGCACACCAGATCAGCGGTCAGGATGTTGTACGTGTGTTCAGTGTTTCCTGTGATGTGTGATATTGGCATTCTTCCTTAGTCTTTTCCTTTGGGAAAAGGAAGATTGTTCATTACATATTTTCCCGTTAATATCGTTGACTTGGTATTCTGTTTATTAAAGTATCTTTCAACAGCAACAATGCGTGTTATCGATCTTACTGTATTTGGTGAAATTTTTGTACCCATGGACCGACCGTCACCATTGCATCAGACTGTAAGATCTTAGATGTCCAATTGCATCTCTTATTCGGATGGGTGTGTACATTGCACTTGGTATGAGTGACCCAATTGCATCTTTTATTCAGATGGGTGTATACATTGCAACTGGTATGAGTCATCAGACTGTAAGATCTTAAATGTCCAATTGCATCTCTTATTCCGATGGGTGTGTGCATTGCACTTGGTATGAGCGACCCATTCGCATCTTTTATTCAGATGGGTGTATACATTACAACTGGTATGAATCATCAGACTGTAAGATCTTAAATGTCCAATTGAATCTCTTATTCGGATGGGTGTGTACATTGCACTTGGTATGAGCAACCCAATCGCATCTTTTATTCAGATGGGTGTATACATTGCAACTGGTATGAGTGACTGAAAGATCTTAAATGTCCAATCGCATCCTAAAGATCTTAGACTAATTTCGCTTCCTAACATTCATACCGAGTAAGTAGCCAAAAGACTGTAATTACATTTCTTTCAAATCCAACTTGAAATGTTACGCAATTACAATTTGGAGCTCAGACCCTTTTTTAAATAAAAATAAATAAATTATTACACACGCACCGACACCCCACACACACTCACACCACCGCGGGATTTCACGACAATGAGTACTCTGAACCCATCAACTCGTGTTGACACTCATGTGAGTCTACCACTGAAGCATGAGTAAAGGACCCCTCAGACCCTCAATATGAATTAACTTCAGTTTGATTGTGTATCCAAACACAACCTAAACAAAATTTGAATAAAATGACAGGTGCTCATCGTAAATCATGGTTAAAATAATCAATCAATCACACATATAGAAGAAGATGGCCACAAAAATATCCAATGCTAAGAAAGATTGACACATACAATTCAATGATATTATTTCACATACATAGGTCCCAAACAACATCGTAAGCCATTACAAAACCCCAACCAAAAAAGGTTAAAAAATAAAAGAGAAAATATTACAAAAAGAATACCAACATACATAAAGAATAGAAGACCTGATATTGTTCTCCCCCCTAATAGGAAGAAAAGAATCAAAGAATGCCCACAAAACAATAAAAGACTCCAAATGATGCTAAAATGAACTCTAAACAATCTACTTCTAGAAGAACTGAAATGGGTATAAAGCTATTACTCTTCTTGAAATGGTATTTGAGCTTTCTGATGATAATGCCAACAGCAAGCAAAGAATCAAAGAATAGAAATATAGCTTTCCTACCTACAAGAAAGAATTTTCTGTTGAAAAGAAAGAAAGAAAAAAAAAACCATCTCTCCATCATCAACCAGGCTGAGATAAAGAGGAGGAGCTGCCAGCGAAATCGACCGGTGCCCACGCTGAAACTGTGTATAGAGGCTGATCTAACCAGCTGAGAGTAAGCCCGCCGCCATCTTCGCCTTGCTTCTCCACCCTGTAGTTCTCGCACGAGAACATCTTCAACAGCATTCGACTCTGAAGGGTCTCCCTCTCTCCGACACCCACGCATCTAAATCCTCCTTCCTCCATCAATCTCCTCCATGTCCCAAAACTCTCATGCCTCTCGATTCTCTCGTTCCCTTCACATGCAACTATGTTTCTAATCTCCCTAGCAAACATCTCCTCCACCTTGATCCTAGCCGGGCTGTCTAACGGTAGACTAGAGTCGATCGAGTCAAAGATAGCGGAGTAGTATTTCATCGAATTGGAAAACCTTGTTTCCCAGCTGGCGTCGTTGTGATCTGCTTCTTGCTCCGCCATAAGGACAACAGTCGGGTTAGTGCTCCGAATCAGCCCCAACAAGTCTCTGAAAGCCCCACCATTGTCGTCATAAAGTGCCTTATGCAACTGGAGCATGCAATTCACGGCCACGGTCTCTTTCTCCTTCACGTGAAGCATCCACAGCCTCACGTCCTCCAACCTGTCCACAACAGCATGGAATTCGAAGGGAAGATTCAAGGCTGCCGCGAACCCTGCCAGTCTCTCACCTGTGTCTTGGAGCTCTTGTTTTGATTCACCAATCCCCGTAATCCGGACATGGGTTGGGGGATTAGGCCTGGAAGCCAAGCTTTGGAACAGACCAGGCCACTGAAGCCCCTGTTTGATGTCGAAATCTATGATGTGGACGCGATCTTTTCCTTCGAATGCTCTCAGCACCATCTCATTCGATGTGAAGTGGAGGAATTTCGGGATCGGGCTAATGTGGTTGAGAAGTTGGAATGCAGTGGCCACCTCATCCTCTGTTCTGTCGAGATCTCTAGGGACAACGATATGGAAAATGTGGGGCCAGAGCTTGACAGTTCGGATAGCTATAGCTTCTGTGAAGTATGCTACCACCCGGTGAATTGGAGTTCCTTCAGGAGAGGCAAGCTGGCCCAACCGAGACAGGAACTGGCTGATAGCTGCGAAGTTCTTAGTTCCTATCGATTCAACGCAGGCCATGAGCAAGCTTACAAGCTCAAGACCCTGATGCTCCGAGTGGATATTCTCATGGCCCGCTGCTCCGTGACCCTCCGAATGGTAAGGGACCTGGGACCCATTCCCTGTTTCATGATCAGAAGAGTTCTTATTCAATTTCAAACTCAAGCTATGGGTATCTGATGATGTGCTTGAACTCGACTTCGTCTGCTTAGGCCCTTCGCTTGTATCAGCATCCTTATCGCCTTTATCTGTGATTTCTGTCACAATAGATTCCACCCAAGGATTGTTCAACAGTGGAATTGGAGCGAAGATCGGCTCCGTGTGTGGAAAACAGACCCTTTCTTCCTCAGCTGAAGATGACATAGAAAAAGGAAGCGGAGGAGGAGGAGGATCGAGGCTTGTAATGCCCAGCATCGATCGAGGCTCCTCAACCATCCGATGAAACCAGAGATCCCCACCACACAATTGGCTAACGCTTAGCCTCTCTCCTTCTGAAGAATTGTCCGGCGTCGTGTTATCACTGCTACTCCTTTTCCTCTTGGCTCTGTTTATGCAAGATTCCTCCGATGAGCTCTGCTCAGAGAAGCGTTTCAAGCTCTTCTTCTTCTTCTCCCAGAACCCATCTTCAATCTCTCTTCTTCCTTCCCAAAATGTCGATTGTGTGGAAATTGGAGACGGGCACCGAACGTTTCTCCGAATAGAGCAATTACCCATGCCTTCAATTGGTTTTTCCACTGAAAGGCCGACGGCCCTCGATGGTTGCAATCGTGGGGCAGCCTCTTTTCGTGTGAAGCTGCAAGGGAGATCCAATCGCTGCGTACTCATCGAACCCAATTTCTGTTGGAAATGGCAAGCTTTTAACTGCACGGAAGCCTCACTCTTCAATCGGTGCCTTGGCGACAGCAGCGTAGGGCACCCAGCCAACATCCTCTATACTCTTCCAATTTTCTTTTTCTATTTTAGAAATTCAATTCAACCCCTTGTTTTTCCTTTTCCTTATATCTCCCTCAAATCTATGTTTTTTCTGTAATTTTCTTAAAATTCAAACAATCTTTCGCACTCTTTAACGACAAAACCGAGAGAAAGATATCGGAAAATTTCAGTAGTTGAAAATCTGGGCTGAATGTAATTAAGCACAAGAAATGAAAATGATAGAAGAATTGAGCTGTACGAATAATGCTATAAATGAATCTGGGTTTCTAAATTTGGAAAAAGAAAGAAAGAATACAAAGAATCCGAAGCTTTTGAAGAATCCAAAGAATCAAAAGAATGTGTAAAATAAAAATTCCTTCTCTACACCTACCATAAAAACCAATCTCGGATTTCAAACATGGCTGGAGAAATTCATTGGAGAGAGCTGGATATCTTCCGCCAAATGCTGCCGAGTCGACATCCGGAGGACCTGAGAAGAACCGATCGGCGCTCGCAGCTGAAATTCAGGAGAAATTTCAAGCCCCAATCAGCATCTGAAAGCTGAAAACTCTCCATAACAGCTGAATCTGTATCTGAAGTAGAAACCCAAATGAGAAAAACCTTCAGAAGTGGAAGAAGAAGAAGATTTATGCTGGAAGAGGCATTGGATTTTTGAAGTGGGGTTTTGTTCTTCTCCTCATTTCTTTCGCTTTCATGGCCGGGTCGTGTTCTTTCGTCTGGCCGTTTGGTTCGATTTCAGGAAGCATGAAAGGAGGGTTACTGTGAAAAAGGGTGATTTCTCAGGATTTTTGGAATGTTCTCGTTCTGGCCGTCGGATGCGGATCCGACGGTCTGGGTAGCAGTCAATATGACCGTTGGGGGCTGATGATATGGTCAACATGACCGTTGTAGCGGTGGAGTACGGATGGGTCGGAGATTTCATTTTGGCGTTTGCTGCGATTCGGGGTGACGGTGCACGTGAGATGCACATGATTCGACTGGTCACGTCCGTTGTGGAGTTATATGATACTCAGGATCCGTATGACACTTGATACTCAGGCACTCATAAGTTAAACAACTAGCTAATATTAACTCAAATAAACCGTATAGATTGTGAAATTTACTGTTTATAAACATAGTAATGATTGAAATATTCTAATCTCTGATTCGTGGACACATGTTTGAGGAACTAGGACCATTGGATATCATTTTCGACCGTCCAATAAATGTCCATTTATCCGAGATTTTAATGATAAAATAAGATTAATTTTTTATTAATAATACATCATTACAAAAGATCATAATTTTGAACGTTTAATTTGACTATCTTTATGGTACATATGCAATTTCTAAGTAGTTTCTAAGTGCCTGCGTATCATGTATCAGACTCCGCTAGAGTATCAAAGTTTTTCTCTCGTGTCGGTTTTAGTGACCGTTGGCCTTGCATGACGATTCTGCCATCATTGTTGTCTCGTACTCCGCGGACTACTGAAGTGAATTCGTTGTTCGCTAGTTGATCGATGTTTATGAGTCATCGGAACCGTTAAAGAGGTAGACCACACTACCATTAGGCTTGAAAGAACTACAAGTTTCTAAAAACGATCCTAAAATTCAGATCTATAGAGAGCTAAATTCATAGAGTGGTTAATGGTTCACATTAAGAACACTTTTTAAACGGATGGGATCATCTTTACGGAAAAGGAAGACCGTCCATGACGAGGCCATGGTAGCATCTACCTCCTGAAGTGGGTCTCATGCCGATGATCCACTTGGCCCAACTTGTAGACGGGCTGCCTTCTTCTAAGGGGATACGGTAGAGCAGTCTCTTCACTGTACACATGGCAGGATTCTAGTCTTATCTGCTATGGATGAAAAACGTAAAACCATCACACTCGCATGGTAACTGTGTTGACGTGGCAAAGCTCTGTGAGCCCACCATGATAGATGTGTTAGATCCACATCGTACATTCATTTACACTCGAAGTGGATTGGCTGGTGTACCACACATCAGCTGTATAGCTGGTGTATTTACGTCAGCAAGTTCTGTGGTCCCGTCATGAGCTATGTGTTATATCCAAACCGTCCATACATTTTCGAGAGCTCGTCGTGAGGCTTTGGACGAAAAATAAAACGATATAACGAATCAAGAGGACCACACTGAAAAAAGCGTTTGGGGATTGAACGTCTATATAGACCAGCCAATCCGCTTCGGTTATATCCACATCGTACATTCATTCGGAGACGGATTGGCTACTGTCCTACCACTGGCCAATGACTAGTGGTCGGTGCTCCGTGGTCCCCACCATGATGTATGTGTTTCATCCATGCCGTCCGCTCACTCTTCCCGGTCATTTTATGGTATGAGCCCAAAAATGAGGTTGATCCAAATCTCGTGTAATGGGGTGTGCTACTACTCTACCCACAGTGTCTTGGAGGAACTGGGATTCCCAATTTGTCCGAAGCCTTTCAGAGAGAAGAGTTTCGATGGGTTTCAAACTCTTCTACCTCACGTGTATAAATCAGAGATGGGTCCTAATCTATCACCAACGACAAAAACTCAATCTCATCGCGTCTTCTCTAAAGGATGTAAGGAAAGAAAGATCCCGACATTCCATTTTCATGACGATGGCATCACAGCAAGTTAAGCCATCTATTCCTTCAAATCTCCATATCCAATGCACAGCAAAGTCCTTCGACAATTCCGCATTATTAGATCTTATAGTTGGTAGGGCGTATAGTGTCGATTGAACACCCATCATTAAGGGCCAGTTTAGGTATCTGGTTTACGGGGTTTTACGAGAGATAGAGTTATCTAATCCTACAAATGACCATTTTAGCCTTGTTTGGATGCAAGTAGACTTATGAGGGATTTGCGAGCGAGTGACACGTAGGATCCAATCGGTGGGATTGTGATATCCCACCAAGATACGCAGCCCGTTTGAATCTCATCCTTGAGCCCAACCCCTTCCCTTCCCAATACCGTCGTCCAGACTGAGGGATGGGATTTGATCTTCTCTTCCTAACACTGTCGTACGAACTGGAGATGAGATTTGCATTTTCACATCTTACTGACTGTAATGGCGGGATGTGGGACGGAACTGGTGGGAAAGCTGGCATTACTTATCCCTCTGTGTGCCAATCGTTGTGGTAGAGGGAGGAGCACTCCATCTCTAGAAACAGGTACCCACTGTTGATTATCTGGATTGGATGTCGGTTTCAGATGTGTTTTTTGCTCTAGTTCTTCTCATCATATTCTCCTCTCTTCGGAGTATTCCTATATTCATGTTTGTTCTTATACATATTACAGACCTTAAAGCCACATCAAATCGTACGGATTGGAAGAGATATCACCGTTTGTTTTGTTCTTCGTCCCGGAATTGAAGGTATGGACTGATGCATGCGCTTTGATTATCGTGTATTTTCCTGCTAAGTTTTTTCACCTATTTCTTAAAATAACTGAACAAGGAGTCTTGTGGTAGCATCTCTTGCCATTATTTGGATGAGAAGTCTTCTTCCCTTTTCATTTTTATATTCTATTGAAGTTGTTCCTTTTTCTATTAAACTATGGTATTTACATCATTATTAGTGTTTCTAGAGAGTGGAATTTATTTTACTATCATGTCTTGTCATTTTAAAGTTTTTTTATTTTTTATATCTTCTATTAATGTCGTTCCTTTTATTAAACTGGGGTATTTGCATCATTACTAGTGTTTCTAGAGATGGAATGTATTTTCCATCCAAATACTCTTGCATTCTTTTAATGAGCGGAAATATACAATTTTCAGAAATTAATCCTGTTATTGGAAGTATTGCCAAAACTGTTTGTATCTGCTACTATGAACAAGAGAATAATTGGTATCCGTTACTATGAGATCTTTGGTTTTACTGTTCAATGGTCATTCTGCCTGGATCTGGGAATACTGGGCTAGTAATATCATGAATGAATGATTGCTGATGAAAAACTACATGGCGGAATACGAATTTGTTTGATTCAACATTTTAACAGACAGCTATGCTCGTGATTCTATTCACTGTTTTCTTTTGAAGTTTCCCATGATCAGTAGCTAACTTTTTGTTCATTTAATTGATGGATTCATCTTTCATTTCTTCATGAGCTCTCATCAGAATTTTATACTATTTTAGTACTTCTAACAAACAGCAATGTGCTCATTATGGCATATGATATTGCATTGTACTAGTATGTCCTTTGTTCTTTTCTTTTCTTTTTTCTTCCTCAAGGATTCTACTGATGTGTCTTATGATACTTTATTAGCGTCAAAAGTATGTTGTAGATGTGTGACTGTTGACTAGAAATATTTCATCGTCATTTCTAAATCCCCAAATGGTATCAACATAATATCATGATTTTATCCAATTTTACAAAATGTATTATTTCTCTCTCTCTCTCTCTCTCTCTCTCTTTTAAATATCAATATCTATTTTACTTTATTTCAATTTCAAAGGGACTTCCTGATTATATCCCAAGAAAATCCCAAAATTTTCAAAATGTTCCTATAAATTCCTCTCAACAATGAGATTTTACAATCTAGCGCAAGCACAACCACAACCACATAAATTGTATTTATTTTGTTGTTTCACTTAAACTCTCATTTAACATGATCTACATGCTTGAATGTTGTGATTCCAATTTAAATTATTCATTTTTAATGGTTATAATTTGAACAATGGGTTCCTAGGTGGGTCAATATACTTATCAGGAAAAAGCTTAATTCATCAGTGGCCAATGTTGCCTAGCATCCAAACAATGTGCATATCTTTCCTTTTCTTTTATACCAAGCATCTTCTATTTATGTCTTTAAAATTTGAAGAATGTGGACAGATGCTACTGTTGGGATTTGGGAAGTTGATTAACCTTCATATAACAACTTACAATTCTTTTTCGTAGTGTGGAGTTCTTCAATACTTTGGCAGATTGCATTGGTTGATATATAGGCACTGAGACATTGCACACAAGATATGCATTATTAACTAAAATTGAACCGTTTGAATGGAGGTACCCTATATAGATAGTTCATCATAAACCTCGAATTATTTTTCAATATGGGGAGTTCATCATTATGTAACAACCTTGAATTCTTTTTCATTATGGACAGTTACTTCAATACTTAGATAGAGAGTGATGGTTGATCATCATCATTATGATGTAATAACCTTAAATTCTTTTTGTAATGGGCAGTTCTTCAACTCTTTGACAAAGTGTGACGGTTGATACACAAGTACTGAGACATTGCACACATGATGTACATTAACTAAAATTGCATAGGCAGATTGAGGGACCCTATGTAGATATTTCATCATCATCATCGTGGGCATACCTTTAGTTGACACATAAGGTTGTCAACTAGCCAAGCAAATTCAAAATTTTGGATAGGGTCAGCCCAGCAGCCCAGCAGCCCAGCCTGAACAATTCAGGTTATGTGGTATACTTAGTAGTTGTTCAGGTTATGCAGTATGCTCAGTTGTTCAGGTTATGCAGCTCTTTTTTGGGGGCGGGGTACACAACATGTTAAAAACTATGTAGATAAACAAGGGGGTCGAGGTATAGAACATGTTAAAAACTGTGTAGATAAACAAATCTTTCTTGAAGAAGGACATTAAGGATTATTTTTTTTGCAAACCAAGTCCCTTTGTGTCTTTTTTGAGTTGATATGACATTATTCTCACCTAGTAACTTGATTTACACAAAACCATATATTCCACAGCCCTTTCCATAATTACACCTGTCTCTGTAAATGGGTAGTTAACTATGGGGATTATCATTAGGCGGAAAGTCTTACCCTTTAAAATAATTGCGGCCATATCGAATAGGTATGTCCTAACTCATTTTTCATTTGTGGTGTCTTCTTGAATGTTGTCTTTCATTCATCGATAACCTTTTGATTGTTTGAATTAGACATCCTCTATGTGGACTTGTGCATACATAGTTGGATTATAGTTCACTATATAGGGGCAAAAACACTTTGGATGAGATATAACTTTGATCTAATTGGTAGGATGAATAATGTAAATATGGTGAGTTTGGCACACAAATAGTTAGTCTCTTAGTTTTTTATTTCTTTCGTGCTGGCAGCTGAAGTGTTGATCTCATAACCATTGTGCAACTATGTATATGTATAATTTATTATGACAAAATACTTAACTTATTTTGTGTGCTTTTCCAATGCACATACACTAAACGTATAATGTATTGACTAAACTCTATGGGCCCACCTAGAGATCTATGTGTTTGATTTGAAGATTCGACTTGGGCTTTCACAGGTGATTTTATAGTATTTTACATCCATAAGTGTAGGTGAGGTTTATGTGATGGATAGCGATGATGATAAAGAGATGACCGAGTCCATCGTGGTTCTTGCAATGGCCGCGTACATTGCCGCTATTGGGGAATATTGTCGTCATTACATATTGAGACAACCAGCGCGTCAAGGGGATGACGAGCAGGCAAGATTTATCAACTCTATCGTTCGTGTAAGTGATAGGGATTGTGTTACTTAGCTGAGGATGAAACGAGAAAGCTTCTTCCAATTATGCAACATAGTACGTGAGAGGATGCAAATATGCAATACTCGTAATGTTAGTCTTGAGGAACAACTAGTCATTTTCCTACATACAATAGGACATACCGTGCAAATCGCGTGATAGGACACATGTTTATATGTTCAGGTGAAACCGTAAGCCGTCACTTTAACCGTGTTTTAGATGCAATAATCTTTCTATACGCTGAATTTGTTAAGCAGGACGGCATTGACACCCTTGTCGAGATTCAATCAAATCCATATTGGGCCACTTACTTCTAGATACCATTTTCGACATATGGCTCTTTCTTTATTATTTTGAAATACGTTAACGTTTTTCATATTATCTTATAAATGAAATTCGATAAAATAACGGATAGAATTGTGTTGGTGCAATTGACGGGACGCATATTCCTACTCATGTGGAAGTATCCCAACACCCAAGCTTCCGCAACAGGAAGGGTATCATGTCTCAAAATGTACTTGCTGCTCGTTCGTTTGACACGACATTATTATACATATTAGCCGAATGGGGGGTTTCTGCTTCGGATGCAAGAGTTCTACATAATGCTTTAACGCGAAGTAATGATCCACTAATCGTGCCACACGATAATTAATTTTCACCAACATCTAATCATCTTTTCATTGTAACATCATACTCAACACACTGATATGAAAACCATAACTCTTAATAATGTAGGAAAATATTTCATCGTCGATGTAAGATACGCTCATTCACCTAGCTTTATGGCCCCTTATCACGGTGTAACACCCTGAAAATCGGGGGTCGTGCATACGTTCGACTCCCGAGTTCCCGGGGTCACTTATAATCGGTTTTCATTAATATGCCATTAATCCAGGTTTAAAGGCGCAACATAGAATTACTTGAAACATGAAGCACGATCACGACTAGTCTGCTGAAATGAAAATAGATCATTATATACAGGTCCAAAAGGATATAAAAAGGGTCGTATCAGGCGTTGCCTAACAAAATCACAAAAGGAATATCATGTCCAAAAGAATAAGGCTAAGTCCACAACTCAGCGATCCAAATCCTGTCTACTAGGCCGACAGGGAACCATCTATCAGCTGAAAGTAAGAGAACTCGTCCTCCTCGAGGCTCGCATCACCAAGCTCTACGAAATCTGTATCACCTGCATCTATGAACGGGTCTGGTTGGTGTTTTAAAACACCGTCCCAGAGTGGGAGTGAGTGATCAACTCAGTGGGTGCTATTAGTCATAAGTTATAACAAGCATCAATTATAATAAGAATTTAATGAAAAATAATCAATCATAAACATCTATCTAGTCTTGTTAATGCGCATGCATGCAGGATGATATAATGTGTGCCCTCGCCACAACACTCCCTCGAGCGACTCCATATAACGATCGTATATGACAACACTCCCTCAGTCCGACCTCGACTGCCGAGTCGCCAACCTAGCTAATGCCATGCAATGATGATGTTAACCGGGTTCTTAGTTAAGTCCATTCGTCCAGCAGATTTAGAAATCTGATACACCCCACGTATCAAATACCCTTAACTAGTTGCGAGGCCAAGACCCCCCAATGTGTGAGGCCGAGACCCCGCGATCCTTGACCCCGTCGGGTTTCCCCCATCCCCGACTTCAAGCACATGAGGGGTGCTGAATGTGGGGTCGCTCGCGATCACTACAGGGAGGCGCGTCACCCCAGCGTAGGCCAACAGCTCGAACATAATGTCCCATTCCACCATGCCCGGCTCACGAGACTGTGGATCAATATTCCATCCGGTATCGATGGGCTACAACGGTGGTGGGGTGTTCCAGTTTCCATACATATGTAAGCAAACAAGGTTAACAAACTAAGTGGGTTAGCCAGTGGACTAAACCGTACAAGCACAGGCATGTGGCGGAACGACATCGGGTACAAGCGACCCATGTAGCCTAACTACTGCCGCCCACATGTACTCGTCCAAACCCATGGGTTTAGCCTCAAGGTGGTCCTACCAACAGAACCACTTTCGCTCTCTTCATGTTCCTGACCAACTCAAGGGTAGGAATAGTGACTCATAGCATGCCAACTACCAATGTAACATCAAACATATTCAACACTATATTCTCATGTTGCTCAATATACAATTCAAATTTCTCTAGCAAGCAAACTATTAATATCATGAATAAGGTGTATGTGTGTGTGTAGGTTGGTGAGGAAGTTAAGCACTTCCTACACCTCAAGGGATAAATTCATAAGAGCAAATGAATCATACACAATATGAAGCAACACATATGAGAAAAAAAAATTAACTAAACATGAGCATGTAATCATCCATACACTAGATCATGAGAGAGGTAAGATTAACATCAAAGAGCAATAAACATGCAAATCATACTATTCCAACAACATGTCATCCCTAGGTTCCTCTAGATTCTTCCATACAACATACTAAGCAAATAAAATCATTAAACTCCAACTATAATTGGTGCTAGGCCACCTAAGGATAATAGTCCGCACCTTAAGAGGAGATTTCCATTCTTTGAGATCTTAGGGTTTGGGGATTTGGGTAAAACCACCTTTCCTAAATCAAAATCAAGAAAGACAACATTAATGCCTAGAAATCTACACTAAGTTGCTCTATTAAAGGGAAATATATCATTCTTACCTCCGCTTCTTGGCATGGGTGGGTTTGGTGGAGGTTTCCTTGGAGAATGGGTAGAGAGTTGCAAGGTTGAGCTTCCTTGGGCCCCATCTCCTACCACATACTCCTTTCCTTTCTTCTTCCTCTCTCTTTCTCCTCTTTCTCTTCTCCCTTTTCTCTCTTCTCTCCTTCCTTCTCTAGGGCAAATTCGTATGGGGAGAGAGGTGCCCCAAATGAGGCCCTTTTATAATGTCAGATTTGGTGCAAATGGCCCCAAGTGCTAGGTTTTTACTATACTAGACCTATGAGAGGGTCTTTCTAAGCTTTAGGGCCCACTATGGGGTGTACAAGTTGATATACACCGTAAAATAGTTAGCCTTAATGATGATCTACGTATGGATACGATCGGCCCGCCATTTGGATGCGCCGATCGACAGATATGATTAGAAATCTGTTCAACGGTCACCGATGATTGATCGGGGCCGCGGCTATACGGATATGAGCAGGGAAATATCCTTACTCTATGGGTAAAGTTTGGTCGCAAACTGACGGTCTGAAATCCTCAACTTTGCATAAGAGTGGACGACTCAATTCACTTAAGTTCCAACTCCTTCCTTTAGGGTATTTGCACTTCTCATGCACTCGTCCTTTGACTCAAGTTGACCGGTTCTGGGCAGTACCCAGGTCCGACTCTCACGATGGACGTCAAGCCCAATGAGACGGACATTATTCTATAGTTTTGAAACTAGTGGCCCACCAACGAGCGGTGTAGAGCTTGTTTGGAAAATCAGGGCAGTTCTGGTGGCTCTCTGGCCATGAAACTAATAGGATATGTGCTCCATGGCCCGATGAAGGGCCATACAAAATTTGAGGGTAAACGGATGCGGGGTGTTACCGCAACGGTCCGATTTGCGATCAACGGTCACCATTTCACGATCGGGTCCCAGATTTTTGTAGGCGGGTGTAGAAAAATACATTAGACCCTCATCGTAAATTATGAAGAAATCTAACGGCTGAAATATCTTACATTTCAGTTTTATTTACATGTGCCAGATTCCAATTTGACATTAGTGGGGCGCATCTGGCAAGCGACGGATTCCACTTCTGGGTACCCAATGGGTTCGTGGTCCGTGATGGTCCCCAAGCCCAGTGAGATTTATGCTCCTCTAAATTTTTATAATTTTCTGACCTTCCTGTGTCACGGTATAGCCCGCACGGGCTGTCGCTAACTGTAAACGGCCATCTGGCTTAGAGGCCCGCACCAGGTTCTATCAAGGCTCGTCTGGTCTATTCAATTGGGTTAATCTTGGTCTAATTTATTTGTGATACCTCACTATAAGTAGCTTAAATGAACGGTCATGCGGTAAATCCTACGTGGACGCCCCAGGACACTGTTCTAGTTGGGTGGGACGTTACACTACATCTGATGTTCAAGTGATTGGGCGGATTCATTGGCTTTCTACGGCTGATTAATCGGACTAGTGCGGTTCTTTACTGGTACACCCTTGTATAAACTAACATTGAGTGTTAATGGTCATTAAGTGATATTATAAGTTAATTAATAGAAAAATTTTAAAGGATTTTTGAAAATCTAAAATAGTGAAAAATCAGGATGTTACACACGGTGTTTGATACCACTTGCAAGAGTATTGAACCGAGAGAACACCCATGAATATGAATGAGTTATTCAACTACCAACATGCATAATTACGAAATGCAATTGAGCGTTGTTTTTGTATAATGAAGGGCAGATTTCCAATTTTGAATACGGCCGTGCAATATCCATTTGAAACACAAGTCAAAATTGTGGTAGCTTGTTGTGTGCTACATAATTTCATTCGTCGGGAATACGAATTTGACCAAGATTTACGTGATGTTGGTATACCCATGGGGGACATAGAGAGTAATCCTACACCAAATGAGGTATCAACAATCAATGAGCAGTAGTGGCTAGTTCAAGTGACACAACGGGAAAAGGATGTCTGGATTAAAGCTCGTGATCAAATTATACACCCAAATAAATAATATGAATAGATAGACATCTTATATTTTATAACTACATTGACTCTTGAGGTAGACAGTAAAACCACTTTACATCATGTATAAGAAAGTATAGTTGAACTGGAGACTTTCATTTTGATATTACATATTCGCTTTATACCATTATTTATCCTTTATATCGTCCTCATGATCATATTTGCTAGTTGAACTATACACTTTACTCTATTTTCTATTCATAACTGTTTGTCCATGTATAATTAGGTGGGATGTCTGACAATTGGATAAGTAGTTCACTAACACCGACGCAGTCCTCGGTGAGAACTCCAGCTTTACCGACACGTTTTTCTCCATGTGAAAAGTCCGTAAAATCCCTTATCGAGCCTCCATTCCAAGCTGCAAAAATCAAGTGGACTAGAACTATGGATTAGATACTGTTCGACACCTTGCTTGAGCAAATAGTGTTAGGTCGAAAGGCTGATAATGGATTTAAGAGAGAGGCATATCAAGCGGCCGTTGACAAGGTGTTTATGAGGACTGGCAAAACGTGCAAAACCGATTGCGGTATCACAAGAGAAAGTACAACGATATAAGGGACATGCTGGCCGCAAGCGGTTTTGGGTTAGATAGCGAGCGTGTGGTCGTCACGGCACCAGACAAGGTTTGGGAAAAGTACATAAGGGTAATGATCGCTCACAACCCTTTATAAGTAAATTGAAGTTCATTTGACAAAATATATCTCCCTTGTATGTAGACGATTATTATCTACTTACTAACTCCCTTCCTTGTATGTAGTAGCATTCGAGGGAAAAAAGATTACGTAGCAAGTGGATCAAATAAATGGATGATTTAGCGATGATCGTTGGTTCTGACCATGCGACAGGACGCTACGCCCAAGGAAGCAGGACATGGCTCCGTCTTCATCTTGTATTCAATGAGATCTGAATGAAGCATGGACAAACCTGGATGATGACACTGATGCACCTATTGATATTTTCAAGAAAAATCTCGAGGATTCAACAGAGACTTTTCATTTTTCAAATGAGAGCCACCACCGGGGTACAGAAAATCGTTCATTCCGAAACACTTACAACCGTGTGACTGAATCTGATATTGGTCATGGTGGGAGTACGACAATGAAACGGATGCGACCTACTCATCCCTGTGACACATTTGGCATGTTTCTAAAAGGTGTAACAAAGGCAATGCATGATTTTGAACTTGATAAAGAGGTGAATCGCACAAGTAAAGTCCTAGATATTCTTGAAGAGGTTCAAGGGCTAACCAACTCTGAGTTCATTAATATTGATCAGCTTTTGAGCAGGGATGAGAAGCTAATATCCTTCTTCGCTAGTCTTCGACCAGAACGGAGGGTCGATTGGTTGAAAAAAACACTGTCCGATTTGAATGACAATGTTGGTAGTGGTTCTAGTTGATGGATATAACAACCTTATTTACCCTACATTTTGGATAATTATTTAGTAGACAAGTGATTTACAATTACTTAATTGAAGGATATGTAATAACTATACACACATATATGTTTGTTTCGGTGTCCATCCATATTTCATGCCTTTAATATTCACACAGTATACTACATGCATGACAGGTATGCAAGGGTCCTATTAGAATGCCATTTAAATTTCATCTGGCAGATGATTTAGTCGCACTGTATATGTGTTCTACCTGACCATCTATTCCACTTGAACTATCTTCTCATCTTCACGTAAATGTAATCATTCAAAGTTCGCTTAGTGCTACAGTCATTGCTTCGTCTGACATTCTTTGAGTGCTCAAGATTTATATGCTTTCATATATGTGGTTTTTATCACATGCATTATTTCGAATCTTTTGTCGTTTATGTGAATGCAGATGGGTTTAAGTAAATGTTACGTTGTACTCAATGGCCGTCGACCTGGCATATATATGTCTTGGGATGAGGCAAGGTTGCATGTAGAAGGATACAGCGGTGCCAGACATCGATCCTTTAAATCAATCCAAGATGCGACTGCATGGTGGAATTCTAACCATGCAAGTACAAGTAGTGGTTTAATGACTCGGAGTTGCGGTGAGGTTGATTCACCTACTTCATCCACTAATTCAATCCAACATATTCCCGGATCCATGGTTTGCAAGAGTACCCAAACAGATGATACCCCCACATTTGATGGGGAAAGAGTGGTTGCATTAGTAACTAACATCCTGGTTATATTATTCATATTATATATTATCATTAAGCTGTAATTCCAGTTTATTCCTCTACATATTTTTACACGTATTTTTGATAGACATCAGTGGTCCTGTATAAAATTCAATGTGATGCATGATGGTGGATTGACATGTTTGTTACCATCATTGATGTAGATCTAAATAACTTTCTTGAACTAATTCCGGGAGCATTCTTGAATGGCATGTATAATTCATGCATCGGATTGTGTTATAATCATCTTTAAATCTGCATGTAGATATAAGTAGCTAATTCCTTCCAGGTGCGTGTAACATGTTTTTTCATTTCCTGCATGCATTCCATTCTTTTAACCATGGCCCCCTATTGTCCATGAATATGGAGTTCACAGCAATCCGCTGCCTACCAAAGGCAAATTCACACAACTAGATATGATGTATTTAAAACCTATCGATTAATGTATAAGTCTATCTAATGTGTGAAAGCATGTGTAGCTTTAGGTGTCGATAACATGAAGGATAACTACCGGATCAATGGAGGCTGGTGTGTTAATTTGGTATGATTATCCTTTTCCATTTTACATTACATCTCATCATCTAATGACAATTTCCGGTATGAACAAGTAATACTCACATTAAATGACAGAATATAAACAATTGCAATGGTTCGATGTACTTTGCTTTTAATCTTTTACCATTTAAACTCGTACTTGAGGTACGCTATGTGTCCCACCAAATTTATACTTATTCGTAGTCAGGCCTGATGGATTTAATAAATAGTTTGGGATTGATTGCCTTGATTCTAACTTCTTGTACAATAGGTCTATGCACCAAACAACCACACACACATGACTCCAACTCAAAGACTTGATTCCCTCGGCATATATAAGTTAAAAAGTGAGGACAAAAGCCTTTGCTTATGATTTTTTCACACTTTTTACGATATTCAAAAATGAGACAGTAATTCGAATCTAAACACGGATTGTGTTTTTGCAGACGATGATTTATGGCCCCGATTCACGCACTGTGTGGTGGCTTCACTTTTAGGTTTATCACCTTAAGATGGCATTGTCCTCGACTTGTAGGAGAGGATAGACCACCGTGTTGCAGCATATGGTAGATTACCTTATAATAGATAGAAGATCTGAAAATGTAACTCAATATGAGATTTTGACATATGTATCGATTTAGGCATCAATTCCTTTCACAGTAGTATATTTTGTGCTATTATCTCTATTTGTAAATATATTTGTGACTTTCGTTTAAAGTAGATATTCATCTCCAAATTGATATGTTCTCCACATAGTTAATTACAAAGGGTTGGATTTGTTCCAGATATTCACCTCCATTTCCAGGGTTTTGATCCACCCAATGAAGAACAAAGGGTTGGATTTGTTCCACACAGAGGGAAATTAGCCAACACCACAGATATTGGGTCCTTTGAAGTGCCGGACGATGTGGATGAATACCACATTATGTCATAGGGCCGTATGAACTAGTGTCAGCCTATTGGAGTGGATTTGCAATAACAACGTGTGTATATTTGAGAGTGCACTTTATGTTGTGGTTGGTGCATCCTACCAAATAACGTTCATTCCAAACAGTCCAACCAAATGGATTTTGGCAATCCATTTGCATCACATGGCATTTCCAAACAAGCCCAGTCACATATCCCATGGGATGGTAGCATCCCACCAAGATCCAAATGGTCCACCCACTATCCTTGGATTCAAGTCTATACCACTATCCCACGACAAACCCCTGCCCAATCATAAATGATGGGATTTACTGAATTCCATCCCATTTACATGCCCTAAAAACTTCTTGGGAGCCACAAAAGTTTTGGATCAAGCTGATGTATATATATTTTCCCTTCATCCAAGTCTGTATGACCTAATCAATAGGTTAGCTGTCAAATAACTATTACAGCGGACCTTAGGAGGTTTTTAAAGGCGGACATTCAATCAGTACTGTTTTCCATGGTGTGGTCCACGTGAGATTTATATCTACCTCATTTTTGGGATCGAGCCCTAAAATTATATTTCAAAATGGATGGACAACGTGGACAAAACACATACATCATGGTGGGTCCACATAGCACCAACCACTAGCCACTAGCGTCACTAGTGAAACCGCGTCCCATTCATTCTCGCATGAATCTAATAAATAAGATAGATCCAGAGTTCAAGTAGACCACACCACATAAAACCATGAGAATTAAGCACTTCCATTGAAAACTTCTTACTATCCACATAAGTTTTAGATAGCTAATGTTTATGTTTTCCTTTCATTCATGTCGGTCTAACATTAAAAATATGTTGGATGGTAAATAAATATCATAACACCCTTAAGAAGGATTCAACAATCATCATCATCCCCTTGCTTTGGATCTAATTAAATTTTGAAATGATGCCTAATAATAATATGGAAACTTGGATGAATAGTGCAGATATAACCAGGGCTGAAAGTCAGGCAGGTTCAACCCGACCAACTCGTGACCGACCCGACATTGTAAGGTTGGGCTGGAGCAGGATATACCGGGTTTGGTCTCAAGCTTGGGCTATATAAACACCAACTCAATAAAGGTTGGGTCAGGCTTGGTTGAGGTCACCCTATCAATATCTAAGTTATAAATGATAATTGAGTGTGGATCGTTTGTGTTGAAGACAGAGAAAATTTCAGTCCCGTCAGGTCTCGCTGGTCCATGCCATTTTCGGTGACTCAAGCTAACAACGTATGTTAGATTTCTCTCTCAAATAGATTGCGTATTACACAACATGACTTTTAAAGGAGTAGTTCTATATTTTAATATTTTAGCTTGTTTGTTTAGAAAAATAAAGTTCTTTACCATAAATAACTACATATATAGTTAATAAAATCTTAGGTACAAAAAATAAGAAGTGTACTGAAATATAATAGACTAATGTAAAAACGAAAATATTAGCATATATCCGCCCAAACAACCCGCCCAAGCCCACTTGGGTTGAAAATTTGCGTTAGGTTGAGCTATAACACATGAAACATCGTGGGCCCACAAAACTTTACCACCACAACATAGCATGCTATGTTCTAAGCTACGCAATCAGATCCATCCATTTTTCCTTCTCATTTTAGGCAATCATATCCAAAGCTCAATGCGAAACACAAATATTAGCTTAAATATTAGCTTGATCCAAAACTTATGGTCAGCTTTCAACGGTTGGCGTTTACTGTGGTGTGGTCCACTTGAGCCATGGAAATACTTCAATTTTGGCTCATGCCTTTAAATGAGCTGGAAAAACAAATGGACAGCACGAATAAGACATACACCATGGTAGACCCCACAAAGTGAAGGCAGAAATAACATGAGGTTACATGGGAAAATGATAATAATTTGTTTCTAAAATTCATCCCATGGCTTTGATTAAGAAATTTTATCCTTCCATTACAGGGCCCACTACATGGATGGTCTCGATTGATGCATCACCTACTCCCTGTTCTTTTGTCCTGATGGTTTTACCGTGTCATTTTTTTTAGTTTAAGATGCACTATTAGGCCACACGTGTCAAAAGCACGTGCTAACAAGCATGTGAGATCTTCCAATTGTGCATAAGGTGGGCCACGCTGTGTAGAAAAGATTATCAGGTTAAACAAAAGAAACGTTTTGAACGGTCCACGTTCCATTACGGTCGCTCTGATGAGTGGACTCGTGTAATATCTACGCAAGGATGTAGATGCTGTGGCCCACCTTGCATGCGTTAGTTGACTTTCACACGTACACGTGGGCCAATGCTTCTATGTGAGGTTTGGGCCATTTACAAATAAAAAACGGTTGTGAATATCATCTCCACACGTGGCACTAGTGTCGAGCTCTCCATACCATCCAAAATGAGGGTCCCATTGATCAAGAAATCCTGACCATCCAATTAATGGCCATTAAATGGATGATTAAAATTGAAATACGTTTGAAGGGGAAAATAGAGTCAAGACCATCTACCTCATTTTTGGAGTCATGCCCTAACATGGTATGGCGAAATGTATGGACAGAGTAGATGTTGCAGGGTCATCGCAGCGGACGATCTCTAAACCATCTACCTGATTGGGGCCCACCTTCTGACTGGACTGGATTAATTTAGGAAGAAAAACTGGTGGATGGATTTGATCTCAGCCTTACATGCCATTATGACATGTGTGAGGTGTATGGGCAAACACTTCCTTACACTACACATCCATACTGAATGGAAAAGCTCACAAGTGTCTTTGAACCATGTATTGGTTGGACTGCACCAATGGACTGGTCCAGGCCTTTCACTGTTTGACTGTGCCTGGTCTGGCCAGGATGTCGAGCCAGATTTCAAACCAGAGCCATGGTGGGGCCCAAGCCGTACCCCTACAGGGTTGGGCTGACCCACCCAATCCATTGCCATCCGGGCTCATCTCCTAATAGAATTGTCGAGGCCATACCCATTTGCAGTGGAGCCCAAATTGTTGAAAGATCAGATGATCCGACCATCCATCTGATGGGCCAAATCTCCGAAAGTTTAGCCAATGGGGCAAATCCTACCGTTGCTAATGGAATAAATCCAATTTTAAAATTTGACGGCTAAAAAAGGGAAGTGGTGATGAATTGGCAAAAGGTCAATCAGATGGATGGTCTAATTGGTGTTATTTCTGAAAATGGGCCAATTCATAGTAGAGCCCACCAGATGGACCGCTCGGGTCCTCCACCATTGCAACCATGCATCTCAGCCAGTCTCTTTAGACTATTAACAGCCTCTGGATCCATTCTAAAATATTACGATTTAATCCCAATATAAGATGCCACATATCGTGATGTGGCCCACCTATGTGTGGTGGCTACGTGAACTTGTTGACAGCTGTTTACAATGATCCATTCGCACACAAGCAATTGTATGTGGAGATCTTCCATCAGCATGATCGTTGACAGAGGACCATCCAAGGTGGGCCTACCTCAAGATGTATGATCTTGATCATGCAAATGTAGGCTAGGCCTGGGTAGGCTCGACTCCTTACCAAGCCCATGTAGGGCTTGTATAGGCCCCAATCTTGCCCGGGACCTCGGTGGGCTTGATTCGTTTATCGGGCTGTTTGTAGGAGATGAAAGTGGGCCCATGGTAGTTGATGGCCCATGAGTCAATAACCTTACACGTGGCATACATGAATCTGAATCCAAACCGTCGAAATTTTGGGATCGATGTTGATAGAAATAATCTGAAACAAAAAGCTTGTTCATGAGACGAACTTAACCCTTGGAGTGGTGGAGATCAGATGAGCTGTTGAAACGAAGAATATTGAATGGTCCTAATTCAAAGAACAAGTGCCCATTAACTGAAGGTTAGGAATTTTCAATCAGATCTTAAGGATATGACCCATCTAAAATGGACCCTCGATTTGTGCGGTCCAGATTGAAATATACATATACATTCCATGCGATGTATCATGCGTGACTCTCTATGTGTGCCTATGGGTCATCCAGTATTCGAGGGAGTCGAGAGTATAAGAACCCGGATTAGCTGCGATCAACCTCGGATCTAGCCAGGGGATGCGACCTGACAGTGGGGCGTACCTTGATCTATTTATTGGAATCCACGCCGTCCATCCGTTTTCCCAACTTATTTTAGATCTTGGCCCCCAAAAAGAATCGGGTTAAAATTTCAGGTGCACCACACCACAGGAAACAGTGGACACTAAAGGGCCACCGTTAAAAACTTCCTAGTGTCCACCGTAATGTTTATTTGCCATCCAATCTGTTGATAAGGTCACACAGACCTGGATGAAGGGAAAACACTAATAGCAGCCTGATACAAAACCTTTTTGGACCCAAAGAAGCGTTTAACTGTTAGAGTTCAATCCCTACTGTGTCGTCCACATGAGATTTATGTATGCTTTATTTTTGTGTCCATCCTCTAAAATAAGGTGGCAAAAATGATGAACGGAGTGGATATACAATGCATACATCTATGTGGGCCCCACAGTCAGAGTCGCATCGACCGGCTGGATCCGGAGTCGCAGCTAATCCGCGTTCGGAGTATAAATCGTAAGGGCATTGGGTGGTGACCCATCATCACCCATATCCCTGATGTTACTGGACTCCATAAGGTCCACGTTGATGTATATGTTTTATCCACGCCAACCATTCATTTTGCCCGTTCATTTGAGGGTATAAACCCGAAATTTAAGCATATCCAAAGTTCAAGTAAACTACACCAAAGGAAACTGTAGGGATTTAATTCCTACCGTTGAGAACTTCTTGTGGGCCACATGTACTTTGGATTGCGGATTGCTTAGTAACTCAGTAGGCTAAGCGTATTGAGTAAACCCTGTAGGGTCCACCGTGATTTATATATTTTATCCACTCCTTCCATCCATTTTACCACATAATTTTAGGCCTGAGTCCAAAAATAAAGCATATCCAAACCTCAAATGGACCACACCACACGGAAACAGTGTAAATTGAACATCTATAGTTGAAAATTTCCTGAGTGCCACTAAAGCTTTGGATCAAGCTTATATTTGTATTTTCCCTTCCTCCATGTTTTTGTGATCTTATGAATAGGTTGGATGACAAATAAACACCACTGTGGGGCCTAGAAAGGTTTCAACGATGAAAATCATTATTACCACTGTTTCCTATGGTATGGTCCACTTGAGTTTTTTATATTCTTCAAATCTGGTCTCAACCCTTCAAATGAGCTGGAAAAACGGATGGACGGTGTGGATTAACCATATACCTTCACGGTGGGCCCAACAGTGTTTACTCAGTATAATAAGAGCATACCAAGTAACTCGGTCCGCAACCCGATTTCCCGGGTCCGTGGAGAGCCGGTCTCACGTAATCCGCTCTCATCCGTATAATGTTATGAATACGTTGGATGTCAAGTAAACATCACGATTGCATGAAAAAAGTTTCAACGGTGGACATCATTATCCCCATTATTTCTAGTGGTGTGGCCCACTTGAGATTGGATATGCTTGAATTTACAGCTGAAAAAATGGATGGGCAGCGTCGATAAAACACATAATTACGTTCGGCCCACAGAGTCCAGTCACCAGTGATATCGATGGAGTCACGCACAATACCGGGGGAATACGCGACCCAGTTCAGGACGCAGATTAGCTGCTACTGACTGGTTGAGTAGCGAGACTCGGTAACGTCACAAAGTTCTGTCGGCCCCACCATCATGTATGTAATTTTGTACATCCATTTGGAGATAGAATTTGTAAGGCATGTTCAGGAGCATGACTCAAATCAAAAGCTGGAGTGGACCCCACCACAGAAAAGAGTGGGGAGAGTGACGCCCACCATTGAAACCTTCCTAAGGTCTAATATGATGTTTATTTGAGATCTAACCTGTTCATGTGTTAACTACAACATGAAAGAAGGTAAAATACAAATATTATCTTGATTGAAAACTTTTGTGGCCATTAGAATTTTTTAACGGTGGTCGTCACTCTCCCCCCTGTTTTCTGTGGTGGGGTCCACTAATGCTGTAATATGAACTCTCCAAATAGATGGACGGTGTGGATACAAAACATACATAATGGTGAGGTCCACCGAGCTTGGTCACGTCACTTCAGTAGCGAGTCTCGCTACTCAACCTGTCGGTAGCTAATCCGCGTCCCCCAGTTTAGGCGTCGGGAAGTTGGATTTCGGCAAAATAAATATAGAGAAGTAGAGCATCGTTGGTCGTGCAAGCACATGCATCATAAGAGGATATACGTGCGTCAATCAAAACCGTCAAATTGCCAGATGGACCATGCCCCAACGTTCTTCCATTTTAGAAAACCCTGTCAACCAGAGATGGGCCTTTTTCTAATGGATGTTGACCATCGATGTATTTCTCTTGTTAAGCGTCTAATACGTAGAGGTACAAGTGTCCCGCTGGCCGAACCATCCAAGGGTGAGAATCCCATGATGGCTAACCATGTGGCCTACTGGCCAGAACAGAAAAGTCAAGCCTTGCTTCATGTTCAACGGTCCAAATTCAAGAAACAAAAGTCTATATTTCATGTATAGGATATCCGAACCAATATAATTATGGGATTATCCGAATATATAGTGTCACTATTTGGATGGTCAGCATTGAGGTGCAGTATGCCACGTGTACAGGGGCTGTGTGCGTGTGTATGGTTTTTCATACTCTTCCAACGCATCCAATAATCCCTCAAGACTACGGCTGTCAACGGGCCAGCCTGGAGTTGGTCTTGGGCCGGATTTTGCAGGGTAAGTTGTGGACTTTGTAGTCCGCACATTGCAAAGAGTCTTTAAAACGCGACCCACGTCTCGTGTCTGGCTCCAAAGTGGGAAGATTAACAGCTGTCTTCGTCCGCGGGACCACGCGACTCTGAGGGCCCACCTCCGTCCATTTACCATCGTTATTTATCGCAACTAACCGTCACTAACACATGTCCTTCTGGAAGGGGGGTGAGATGGGAGGGTGCGGCTTCGGTGGATCCCCGGCCCACCTTGATTTCTGTGACTTACATCCACGCCATCCATCCGTTTTGACAGATCATTTTAGGGCATGATACCCTAAAAATGAAGTAAATCAAAATCTCTGGTGTACCACACCACAGGAAACGGTGGTGATGGACCATTAAAATCTTCTTGTGGGGCACAAAAGTTTTGGATCAAGATGGTATTTGTATGGTCCCATCATCCATGTCTTTGTATCTACAGGTTGGATGGCAAACAAACATTCTGGTGGCCCACCAAATTTTTTTTAATGGTTGGTATTCAGTCACCTCCGTGTTCCTCTGGTGTGGTCCACCTAAGGTTTGGATCTCCTTCAATTTTGTTATAATGTCCTAAACTGGCTTGTCAAAACGTATGGACGGCATGGATGTAATTTACATACTTCAAGGTGGACCCCACAATCAGTGATCCACCGAAGCCGCGTGCAATATTGGAGAGCTTGAAAAAGAGGAATGTGGAAGATCCATCTCTCCAGACTGTAAGTAGCAGGTAACTTGTCATTTGGAACCGTCCATCTTGTTGACCCCACTGATGGCAGACGGTTGAGAATATGCCTAGATTGGATGTACTGGTCGTCTGATCAGTGGATGAAAACAAAAACACTTAATGGTAGTAGCTCAACCACCTCGAACAGGCACACATATATGAAAATCGTGACCATCCATACCACGGGACCATTACAATGAGAGCTGATTCCAAAATGGACAATTTTGCATGTGGAATGTGGATCGATACGCCCTCTTACCGAGGTCTAGCCTGAAACTAAGCAAGCACCACGTGAGGGAGAATGTGCATCAGATCCACTCCGTCCATCAGGTGCAACACCACATTTCCATAACGAATACTATCAATCCAATCTAAAACTTAGGTGAGCCACACGTTAAGAAAATATGTAAAATCATGTATAAAAACTATAAGTTCACATGATGTGCCCACACCAGTCCTGAAATGTCCTGATTTTTGGGAAATCCACTTCTCCTGCAGTGGCTCGTCAGATGAGTGGATTGGATGTCATATACACATCTTGTTGGACCCGCACAATATTTAAACGATTTTAATGATAGAATGGTGGAGCCCAACTTGGTTTTGAATCACCCTGATTATCGTGTAAGGTTATAAGCTGTTCGTTCCAATATCCACCAACTGGATGGTTGAGTCAATCGAGAAGCATGAATTTCGGCCTATCCTATATCTAAAACGGACCCTACGATTTGAAGAGAACTTTACCACGGTAGACGCCACCTTTTATCTAGCAGTTTTTATGAAGCAAACAAAACTTAACTTGCCAACTTATACTTGTATGTATGGACAGCTAGGGGTGCACATCGAACTGGTAGAACCGTGGAACCAGACCGGAACCGACCAAACGGTCTAATTTGGTCTGGTTTTAGAGTGCACCGGCTGCGGTTCCGGTTCCAAAAATTAAAGAACCGTTTAGTTCAGTTCGGTTCCGGTTTGGGGGTATGTAGAACCGAATCGAACCATGATCTGAACCGTGGATCCGAACCATGAATCCGAACCGTGGAACTGAACCGTGGAACCAAACCTAGACCGTGAGTTCACAATATATTTTAGTTGTATATTTGACTCATGATTTATGGTTTACAATGCACCCTTTGCTTGTTTTCATAAATGTATTTTTTCGTACACCATATACTACATCTACACCATTTATCAAGTGGATCACAACACAAATGACATGGGCTAAATTATAAAATAGAACATACAATTGGGCTGGATTATAAAAAGCCCAGAACCGTGGAACCGATCCGCAACCTGACCGGTTTTCACAGTCTGGTTCCGGTTCGGTTCTAGGGTGCTAACAGTCCGGTTCTGGTTCTGAAAATCCTGGAACTGTAAGGAACGGTTCGGTTCCGGTTTCACCTCACAACCAGACCTAACCGAACCGTGTGCACCCCTACGAACAGCGAATTTGAGGACAGAAATACCCCTCCTTTTCAAGTAGACCAGACCTATGGCTACGGATTATAATTGTAACCACAGGTACCGTTGATTGAATGAAGGGTTGGGACCCGATCGACCTGGTTAGCTAGTCGGGGTCGATCGGGTCAGTTGTCTTGCCCACTTGTGTTTTAGATTTGTCTCATTTTTTATCTTATATCATAATGAGAGCAGTTAATTCATTTTTTTAAAAAATTTTGTCTCATTTTTTGTCTTATATCATAATGAAAGAAGTCAAAATGAATTGACATAAGACCTTCTTAGCTATCAATAGTAAGGAGTTCCTACCCTAAGTTGTTGTGGGCAATTTGCATCCCTTTGGATTATAGGGAATTCATATAACCCTAGGTTACATGCAAGTTGCATAACTTTTAGACAATTTAGTTTGCATATGGCTCAATTGAGTTTCAAAACTCCTTAATTGAGTAACTTAGAGTCGAACAATCCTACTAGGGGCTTTTATAAAGCCCACTATAGTATGTGTGTTTTATTTAAGTTGTTCATTCATTTTAAAAATCATTTTAGAACACAAGTTTAAAAAGAAAGCAGATTAAAAACACAAATAAATCACACACACATGACAAGAATTAGTAATGATGATGATATTGTTGTTAAAACCTTCTTAAAACCCATCATGATATATATTTGTCATTAAACTTATTCATAAAATAATGTAAACCTGGTTAAAAGGAAAATATAAAAATATCAGCTTGATCCAAAACTCCTTGAGCCCCTAAAAGAGGTTTTTAGCAAGTTGTGTTCAAGCACCACCATGTGGCATGGTCTACTTTAGCACTAGAGCTTCTTCATTTATTTTATCATTAAAACCTTCCTAGTAATTCAGTGAAGGAACCTAAGAATTGAGCGAGGAAACCGAGGAATTGAGCGAGGGAACCTAGGAATCGAGCGAGGTAACATAGGAATTAAGCGAGGGAACCTAGAAATTGAGCGAGTGAACCTAGGAATTGAGCGAGGGAACCTTAAAATTCAGCGAGGCAACCTAGAACTTGCACGAGGCAATGTAGAAATTGAGCAAGGCACCCTATAAATTCAGTGAGGCAACCTATAATTTGAGCGAGGCAACCTAAGAATTGAGCGAGAGAACCTAGTAATTGAGTAGGGCAACTTAGGAATTAAGCGAGGTAAACTACAAATCGAGCGAGGGAACCTAGGAGTTGAGCGAGGGAAACTAGAAATTCAGCAGGGCAAAGTGAAAATTGAGCAGGGCAAACTAGAAATTCAGCGAGGCAAACATGAAATTCAGCGGGGCAAGCTAGGAATTTAGCAGGGCAAACATGAAATTCAGGGGGGCAAACATGAAATTCAGTGGGGCAAATATGAAATTCAGCTGGGCAAACTGGAATTGAGCAGGGCAAACATGAATTTCAACAGAGGAAACATGAACTTGAGCGGGGCAAACTAGAAATTCAGTGGGGCAAACATGAAATTAAGCAGGGCAAACATGAAATTGAGCTGGGCAAACATGAAATTCAATGGGGCAAACTAGGATTTCAGCGGGGCAAACTGGAAATTGAGCGAGGCAAATATGAAATTCAGTGGGGGAAACATGAAATTCAACAGGGTAAATTAAAAATTCAGTGGGGCAAACATGAAATTAAGCGGGGCAAACTAGAAATTGAGCGGGGCAAACTAGAAATTGAGTGGGGCAAACGTGAAATTGAGTGGGGCAAACATGAAATTGAGCGGGGCAAACTAGTTAACCTCGACTATCTGTCCACTAACCCGAACCCAGTTGACATATAATTATTTCTTATATTAATATATGGCTAAATCGTACTATCCTAATAAGCAGGCTATTGACCAAGCACCATCTTAACATTGTTGATCTCTTTGCAGTACCGCTAAGAGGAGAAATGCTTCATAAGTAGGGACACAATGGAGGAAGATGCATCAGAATTTTATTTTTGTCTTGTTCTCCTGCCAATTTTTAGATTAGGTTTCCATACAGGCTAGCATTCTCTCAGTTCATAAGGTCATTCACTGCTGCTGCAAGAAGAAAAAGTAACTTATTTAGTGGTATCCAAATGGGGTTGACCGGGTTGAGACCTGGTCGACCAGGTCCACCCATGTCAGGGAGGCGGGGTCGACCGGGTCCATGGGATTAGGAGGGATGGGATGGATTTTAAGGTGGTGGTGTCAGTGGATTGGTTTAAGATCCATGTGATTGTTATATCCTGGGATAGGTTCACCGAATCTGTTTGGCATGCCCGGCATATCCCGGGATTTTACCTTGCAATCCGTTCTAATCCGTCCAACCGAACATGCCCCAAGCACAATTGAACAACATTAAGAGGGATAAAAATGGAGATAAGTTGATTAAGATGTTCATTTAGGGAGATTTCCCTTCATGTATTATTCGGAGATTTTGATCTCTTAGAATTGTAGCTCTCATATTATCAGCAAGGCAAGCTCAAAATTCAGCGAGGGAACCTAGTAATTTAGCGAGGGAACCTAGACATTGAGTGAGGCAAACTAGGAATTGAGCGAGACTGTAACACCCTGAAATTCGGGGGTCGAGCATAACTCAGCTCCCGAGTTTCACAACATCACTTATGCAATATATTTAATGATAGATGAATGTTGCCTGTATGAGTGCATAAAACATGGAAGAGATTAAGCCAAACTGCAAACATAATTCAGGGATAAGTGAAAGACGCAAGTAGAAGACTTAAAGAAACATATGTGTACATGTGCAAGTCCCTGAAATACGTATACTCTGCCAAGTCATAATTACAAATGTTGTTTTCAAAATATATGTATCAAAATGACATCATCTATTACAATTACAAAAAAAAAAACCCAGAATCCCCGCATATCAGGACATGGCTCACATGAACCCGCCTGAGAACTGTATAAAAGAAAACGCGTCCTCATCATCCTCATACTCCTACTCTGCCTCAGGGGTCGCGTCATCATCTGCATCTAAGACAGAGTCTGGTTGGTGTTGAAACACCGTCCCAGAATGTGGGAGTGAGTGATCAACTCAGTGGAACTATACAGTAAAAGTTAACATGTTATCAAATCAATCAAGCAGTAATGATAAGGCAATACAATCAAACACGTCCTAATTACTCTTGTTAATGCAAGGATATATGTAGAAATGATGCATGTTCTCGCCTGCACTCCCTTAGCGTCTTCATCTTACGGTACGCATGATAACCTCCCGCAGTGCCAACAACTCCAACGCACATGCAATGCGGTGCATGAACATGATTACCAAGTTGTTATTAGTCCTTTTCATACAGCAGGATTAGGAAGCTAAAGTACCTTCCTCATATTACTTTCCAAACAGTGATCCATTCTAGGGTCGTCAGTCTTAGACAATCTCATACGATCATATAGTTTTAGGTCGCTGCAAAGGGCTCGTCACCAATCAATGCATGCCTATCATACCTTAGTTACTACCCTACGGCTCGTCGCCTCATTGCAGTAACAAGGTATGCTCGAGGTCACTACAAAGGGCCCGTCACCAATTAATATAGGCCGACAGTATGAATATAGTGTCCCATACCACCATAATCGGCTCACGAGTCGGGTGTGCTCACTGGTCACTACGGGAAGGCTCGTCACCCCAGCGTAGGCCGACAGCTCGACCACAGTGTCTCATACCACCATATCCGGCTCATGAGTCTTGACGGATCAAGGTACAATGGTTAACGGAATTACATTGGTAAGTTTGGTACCCTAGATTCAAGCAATAGCGTTCATACATAGTGTACATCTACCGGGACAATTAGGTTACTTGACGAACTCGACTAGCACGAGCGCACGTTGAGTTGAACAGCATAGAGTGCGCAAACACTCTGTGTGGCCAAACCACCGCCGACAACCCTAATACGACTCGGGTTCGTCAAACACGTCTTGCGTAGCGAAAACGACCTCAGCCACGAACTCAAGGTTTGTTATTGATTTTCTGAACTATTCCATAGTCCCAAACATCTTCAATCATAACAAATATTCATACTAACAATTTAGAACAGTAATGGATCAACAAATCTAATCATACAGTATGTGAGCATTTGAAGAAGATCAACTTAATATGAATTTATACATAAGTAGTGTTTGAATTTAAACATAAAAGAATGGAAATTCCATGTAGGAAATCATACACACCAATTGGATAGTTGAGAATCTCTTCTCAACGCCCGTAAACAGATTAATATACATAGTCCAACATACATGACATATGTTGGTGATAACACACATTTGGACAATTCCTTTCGCCAAGGAGTTGACACACATACAACTAGCACAAGTACACGACAATTAATCATGGCAAACACATGTTCATATTTTATACGTATACGATACTTCCTACATATACATAGAATACACAAATCTCAATATAACTCATATATATCAGGAACGCAAAATAAACATCACAGTTGGCATGTGAAATTGCATCCACAACAATAATAAACCATTACCCAACATTGAAAGCCTTGAAAACCATAACCTATACGAATATAGTCCTCACCTTAAACCAAAAAATGCGCACAGATCTGATTCAGACGATAAGTCTTCGTCAACGGCGACTAGATAACCTAAGGCATGAATAGAAATGAGCTACATCAACACTTAGACAAGTCTAAGCTCTAAAACAGATTAGGGTTTGATTAACTTACCCAAGAATGAACTTAGAATCGCCGGAATAACAATTCAAAAGTGATGGTTTAGGGATACAAAGTAACAAGAAAGAATCTCAAGATGATTCACCAACTTCTCTCTCACTTTCTCTCTCTTTTCCTCTCTCTCTTTTAGCTAGGGTTAGAAAATTCGTATGGAATTGAGAGTGAGGGTTTTAAGGTCTTTATATAGACCTAAAATAGATGAAAATAGCCCCAGGTCCAAGGTATACTTAGGTTATAACCAAATCGGGCCTATATTGGTCCAACGGAACACTTCTGGTGGTCCTTTCTCCATGTGCGGTCGGACTTAAGCTCATTGACCATGGATCTAGGTCAGGCTGAGTTTTCGTACTGATCGGATTTACAGATCAGCCGTGGTGGGCTACTCTCAATTCAATGGTCACCGAAACTCGATCAGGTTCACCGGGACTATGACATGCCAGGGCCATCTTCCCTGATCCGATAGTGAAATTGGGTTAGAATCCAACGGTCAGAAAGCTTAGAATCGGCGCGCAAGCGACACGACTCAGATTTCATAAATTCATATTTAATTTCTCAGCTTTCTCACACCCTTTACTCCGGACTCAAGCAAATCGACCCAGGACATCATCTGGTCTTGATTTTTGAGGTGATGGTCAAGCCCAACAAGATGACCAAAATTGTCTAAGATCGACGCTATCGGACTTTCGACGTGCGGTCCAGGTTCGATACAAAGTTTCCAAGTACTCCCGAGAGCAACTGGATTTAGCGTTGAATCTTAGATTTCGGGGTAACATAGCGTTAACGATTCTACAGGTTTTGAGTCCTGCAGATCAAATGTAAAGTGATTGATACGACTTTCACAAGCAATTGAGTTTAACACTAATTAACCCACACATAACTTCTAAGGAAAATTAAGGTAGTACTCGGGTCTTGGCATGAAATTTTTCGGGTCATTACAGAGACAAACTACAAATTGAGGGAGGGAAGCGAGGAATTGAGCGAGGCAACATAGAAATTGAGCGAGTGAACCTAGCAATTGAGTGAGGGAATCGACGAATTCAACGAATAAACCTAGAAACTGAGCGAGGGAACCGAGGAATTGAGTGAGGCAGCGTAGAAATTGAGCGAGGCAAACTAGGAATTCAGCGAGGCAAACTATAAATTGCGTGGGGGAAACTAGAAATTCAGCGGGGAAAACTAGAAATTCAGCAGAGGAAACATGAAATTAAGCGGGGGAAGCATGAAATTGAGCGGGGCAAACTGAAAATTGAGCCGGGAAAACTAGAAATTCAGCAGGGGAAACATAAAATTCAGCGGGGGAAACATGAAATTGAGTGGGGCAACTAGAATTTGAGCGGGACGAACTGAAAATTGAGCAGGGGAAAGTAGAAATTCAGCGGGGTAAAGTAGAAAATTAGCGGGGCAAACTGAAAGAACGCTGTGTATCCTGTAATTCAGAAAGTTGATTTCATCATCCACCAAAATTAATTACAATACAAAGCATGTATCATACAAAATATTGTATAAATTACAAAGTATATTATTCATCGGGTATAGGGAACTTGCACTTCCGACGATTATGCCCTATCTGTTTACATTACCCGCATTTTACTATTTTTTGTTCCTCTCCACGTGAGAGAATTCTAAGCTTTTTTGGTCTTCCAGATGACCTCCTCTGTCCATAGGGTTTTAGTCTACGCACAATGCTCCTTGAAGCCCTCTGAAATCTCCCATTTGCTCTTGTCACGTACCGGGTGTACTGATTCACCATACGTGGTCAGGTAATTTTGCGCCGTGTAGAATGGAGAGCAGTATGAGTAGTGAGGAAGATTATAATTTATACATGCTGATAGGACATGCATACAAGGGTATGCCTTCACGTCAAACTCGCGACATGTACATGAAAACTTACTGAGCTTGACTGTATCATTATAATCTCCCACAACATAATGCGTCAAGCACATGCATCATGAGATGATATACGTGCGTTAATCAAAACTGTCAAATTGCCCGATGGACCATGCCCCAACGTTCTTCCATATTAGAAAACCCTGTCAACCGGCGATGGGCCTTTTTCTATTGGATGTTGCCATGTTGACCATCGATGTATTTCTCTTGTTAAGCGTCTAATACGTAGAGGTACAAGTGATCCACTGGCCGAACCATCCAAGGGTGGGAATTCCATGTTAGCTACCATGTGGCCCACTGGCCAGAACAGAAAAGCCAAGCGTTGCTTAATATTCAACTGTCCAAATTCAAGAAACAAAAGTCTATATTTCATGGATAGGACACCCGAACCAATCTAATTATGGGATTATCCGAATATAGTGCCACTATTTGGATGGTCGGCATTGAGGTGCAGGTATACCACGTGTACAGGGGCTGTGTGCGTGTGTATGGTTTTTCATAATCTTCCAACGCATCCAATAACCCCTCAAGACTACGGCTGTCAACGGGCCGGTCCTGGCGTTGGTCTTGGCCCGGATTTTGCAGGGTAAGTTTGTGGACTCTGTAGTTCGCACATGGCAAAGAGTCTTTAAAACGCGTCCCACGTCTCGTGTCTGGCTCCAAAGTGGGAAGATCAACAGCTGTCTTCGTCCGCGGGACCACACCTCCGTCCATATACCATCCTTATTTATGGCAACTAACCGTCAGTAACACATGCCCTTCTGGACGGGGGATGAGATGGGACGTTGCGGCTTAGGTATATCCCCGGCCCACCTTGATTTATGTGACTTACATCCACGCCATCCATCCGTTTTGACAGATCATTTTAGGTATGATACCCCTAAAAATGAAGTAAATCAAAATCTCAGGTGGACCACACCACAGGAAACGGTGGTGATGGACCAGTAAAATCTTCTTGTGGGGCACAAAAGTTTTGGATCAAGCTGGTATTTGTGTGGTCCCATCATCCATGCCTTTGTATCAACAGGTTGGATGGCAAATAAACATTCTAGTGGCCCCCCAGAAGTTTTTAATGGTGGGTATTCAGTCACCTCTGTGTTCCTATGGTCTGGCCCACCTAAGACTTGGATCTCCTTCGTTTCTTCTAGCATATCCTAAAATGTCTTGTCAAAACGTATGGACGGCGTGGATGTAATTTACATATATCAAGGTGGACCCCACAATCAGTGATCCACCGAAGCCGCGTGCAATATTGGAGAGCTTGAAAAAGAGGAATGTGGTAGATCCATCTCTCCAGACTGTAAGTAGCAGGTAACTTGTCATTTGGAACCGTCCATCTTGTTGACCCCACTGATGGCAGACGGTTGAGAATATGCCTAGATTGGATGTTCTGGTCGTCTGATCAGTAGATGAAAACAAAAGCACTTAATGGTGGTATAACCACCTCGAACGGGCACACATATATGAAAATCGTGACCGTCCATATCACGGGACCATAATGATAGCTGATTCCACATGCATGTGCAATGTGGATCGATACGCCCTCCTACCGAGGGCTAGCCTGAAACTAAGCAAGCACCACGTGAGGGAGAATGTGCATCAGATCCACTCCGTCCATCAGGTGCAACACCACATTTCCACAATGAATCCTAAAATCAATCCAATCAAAAACTTAGGTGGGCCACACATTAAGAAAATATGCCCACACAAGTCCTGGAATGTCCTGATTTTTGGGAAATCCACTCCTGCTGTGGCTCGTCAGATGAGTGGATTGGATGTCATATACACATCATGTTGGACCCTAAACGATTTTAATGATAGAATGGTGGAGCCCAACTTGGTTTTGAATCACCCTGATTATCGTGTAAGGTTTTAAGCCGTTCGTTCCAATATCCACCAATTGGATGGTTGAGTCCATCGAGAAGCATGAATTTTGGCATATCCTATATCTGAAACGGACCCCACGATTTAAATGATTCAGATTCCAGCCGTACAGAGTGCTACGATGGATGATTCCAATCATTTCTAAAACGATGCCAAACTCACCGAACCTAGCCGATTCTCAAAATAGAATCGTCTACTGTTAGTAGAATATCTCGGGATGTGAATGGCGATCTCGTAAAAAATGGTGAATCAATTGAAGCACGGTCATCAACGTCATAGGTTGTTACATACCTTCTTTCTTGGACTATTTAAGCCCATCTCACACCCACCTTTCTGCTTTCGTCATACCTTAACTAGAACGGAAAAGGGTGCATTTATTAACTATTAGTGGGGATGGGTGTCGATTTCAATTCCTTAGAAAGTTGCAGTTGAACATGGTCGATGACACTGCGTAAGATTTCGCCATTTTTAAAATATCGCGATATTTTCACATCAAATAGCAAACGATATTATTACACTCTATCGCGAGATTTTTCATTAGGCACGCGTACGGGAAACTGCTCCCATGGTACCGGTTACACCGTTGGTAGCGATGGCATCAGGCTATTTGCGGGCCCCCAGGTGATGTGTGCATCAGATCCGTCCAGTAGGGCCGGCCTTGGATCTTAGACAATGGGACCGAATATCAACCTCGAAGGAAACTCAAGTGGGCCACACCTGAGGAGGGGACATACAGAATGGGGGACGCGGATTTCTGCTAAAGCCTTTTGCAGTAAGATACTCCGCTGGGGACATAGGTGGGGCCCACCGTGATGTTTTTGAGACATCCACTCCATCCATTCGTTTTGTGAGATCATTTTAGAACATATGGACAAAAATGAACTCGATCCAACACTCAAGTGGGCCGAAAAAGTGAGGATCGAACGTCCACAGTTAAAATATTCATGGGGCACTGGATAATATTTGTGTTTTTAGTTCCTCCCAGTAGAAATGACGTTATAAACAGTATAGATGTCATGTAAATATCATTATCGAACGGTAGGAATTTCCCTACCCACCTTTTACTTTAGTGCATCCCACTTTCGTCTTAGATCCTGCTCACTTTTGGGCTCACAAAAAGGATGGATGGAGTGGATGTCTCATAAATATCACGGTGCGCCCCACCGCACGGAAGCTTCTGCGAGATCCTTTAGCTTTTTCTCACAAAACGGATAGACCGGGTGGATGTCTCACAAAACGGATGGACGGGGTGGATGTCTCACAAACATTACGACGCGGGACCTTTTACTTTTTCTTTCTTGCCCTCTTGTTGCTTTAGGAGAAAACTTTGCTTTTTTTGGTTCGTCGGTGTTATTATCTCTTTTATGTTGTTTTTTTTTTTAAAAAAATTAAAAAAACTTTTCACTACTTGGAAATAATAAATTCTAAGCTTATCTTTAAAATAAAACTTCCTGCAGAAATCTTGTCAATGTACAAGTGAATTAGCCATTCCAGAGCATACGTGGGCCACACCACGTGAATTGCACTAAGTGAATTAGCCATTCCAAAGCTTAGGTGGGCCACAACACGTGAATTGTACCAAGTGAATTAGCCATTCCAAAGCTTAGTTGGGCCACACCATTTGAATTGAATTGAGACTCTTGTGTGTCTACCATCGGGGCAAGAACTAGGACCCATATGATAGATGATGAAATCCTTCCGTGGAAACTGAGACAAAAAACATTGCAAACTTTACTATTAACGAACAGAATTTTGTGCACGAAATGAGAACGAAATAAATAAATTTCAAAATCCTTGAAATGCTGTGTCTACTGAGACTGCCACCATTCATTATGACGACTCAAGAAGAGTTTGCACACTCACCATTTGAATCAGTTTTGGATAATGGATCATGAGCTACCAGAATGCATGCAATCATGTCAATGATTACTAAAGAACTCATATGCATAGACTCATTCATACACAATATTAGCATATAAATAGATAGAAAAGAGAACGGAGAACCTACACACGTTCAGGTACGAACCACACTTGGTTGAGTCATTTCATCAAACACCTAGTGAGCAACATCAACAGCAAAGTAACCGAGTCACTGAACTGGTTCGACCCGAGTTCGATTCGAGCTGGATTCGATCCGAGTCAAGTCAAGCTGGGGCCAGCTCGAACTCATTTTCGAGCTCAAAAAATCAGCTCGACTCGACTCGAATTTAGCTTCAAACCGAGTCAAATCGAGTTTTTTCAAGTCGAGTCGAGCGAGCTAACCGAGCTAGCTTGGTTCATGTACACCCCTGATTATGAGTTAGTAATGCGCGTGGCTAATTTGTTGAACCACAAGGTTAAGTCTATCTTCCTACCCGTAAAGCTCATGTGATTCCTAATCCTTCCAATAGTTTGGCCCCACCACGATGATTACCTAATACACAAATTAGCTTATTGTATAACCATTTATATATCATGAGACACAAGGGTGGTCCACTTGATGAGTGGATGTAGCCAATGTTCAAAGTATTGGTATCGCAAAAATTTTGCTGGCCAAGGATATGTGTCCACTAACCCGGACCCAGTTGACATATAATTATTTCTTATATTAATATATGGCTAAATCGTACTATCCTAATAAGCAGGCTATTGACCAAGCACCATCTTAACATTGTTGATCTCTTTTCAGTACCGCTAAGAGGAGAAATGCTTCATAAGTAGGGACACAATGGAGGAAGATGCATCAGAATTTTATTTTTGTCTTGTTCTCCTGCCAATTTTTAGATTAGGTTTCCATACAGGCTAGCATTCTCTCAGTTCATAAGGTCATTCACTGCTGCTGCAAGAAGAAAAAGTAACTTATTTAGTGGTATCCAAATGGGGTTGACCGGGTTGAGACCTGGTCGACCAGGTCCACCCATGTCAGGGAGGCGGGGTCGACCGGGTCCATGGGATTAGGAGGGATGGGATGGATTTTAAGGTGGTGGTGTCAGTGGATTGGTTTAAGATCCATGTGATTGTTATATCCTGGGACAGGTTCACCGAATCTGTTTGGCATGCCCGGCATATCCCGGGATTTTACCTTGCAATCCGTTCTAATCCGTCCAACCGAACATGCCCCAAGCACAATTGAACAACATTAAGAGGGATAAAAATGGAGATAAGTTGATTAAGATGTTCATTTAGGGAGATTTCCCTTCATGTATTATTCGGAGATTTTGATCTCTTAGAATTGTAGCTCTCATATTATCAGCAAGGCAAGCTCAAAATTCAGCGAGGGAACCTAGTAATTTAGCGAGGGAACCTAGACATTGAGTGAGGCAAACTAGGAATTGAGCGAGACTGTAACGCTCTGAAATTCGGGGGTCGAGCATAACTCAGCTCTCGAGTTTCACATCATCACTTATGCAATATATTTAATGATAGATGAATGTTGCTTGTATGAGTGCATAAAACATGGAAGAGATTAAGCCAAACTGCAAACATAATTCAGGGATAAGTGAAAGACGCAAGTAGAAGACTTAAAGAAACATATGTGTACATGTGCAAGTCCCTGAAATACGTATACTCTGCCAGGTCATAATTACATATGTTGTTTTCAAAATATATGTATCAAAATGACATCATCTATTACAATTACAAAAAAAAAACTCAGAATCCCCGCATATCAGGACATGGCTCACATGAACCCGCCTGAGAACTGTATAAAAGAAAACGCGTCCTCATCATCCTCATACTCCTACTCTGCCTCAGGGGTCGCGTCATCATCTGCATCTAAGACAGAGTCTGGTTGGTGTTGAAACACCGTCCCAGAATGTGGGAGTGAGTGATCAACTCAGTGGAACTATACAGTAAAAGTTAACATGTTATCAAATCAATCAAGCAGTAATGATAAGGCAATACAATCAAACACGTCCTAATTACTCTTGTTAATGCGATGATATATGTAGAAATGATGCATGTTCTCGCCTGCACTCCCTTAGCGTCTTCATCTTACGGTACGCATGATAACCTCCCGCAGTGCCAACAACTCCAACGCACATGCAATGCGGTGCATGAACATGATTACCAAGTTGTTATTAGTCTTTTTCATACAGCAGGATTGGGAAGCTAAGGTACCTTCCTCATATCACTTTCCAAACAGTGATCCATTCTAGGGTCGTCAGTCTTAGACAATCTCATACGATCATATGGTTTTAGGTCGCTGCAAAGGGCTCGTCACCAATCAATGCATGTCTATCATACCTTAGTCACTACCCTACGGCTCGTCGCCTCAATGCAGTAACAAGGTATGCTCGAGGTCACTACAAAGGGCCCGTCACCAATTAATATAGGCCGACAGTATGAATATAGTGTCCCATACCACCATAATCGGCTCACGAGTCGGGTGTGCTCACTGGTCACTACGGGAAGGCTCGTCACCCTAGCGTAGGCCGATAGCTCGACCACAGTGTCCCATACCACCATATCCGGCTCATGAGTCTTGACGGATCAAGGTACAATGGTTAACGGAATTACATTGGTAAGTTTGGTACCCTAGATTCAAGCAATAGCGTTCATACATAGTGTACATCCACCGGGACAATCAGGTTACTTGACGAACTCGACTAGCACGAGCGCACGTTGAGTTGAACGGCATAGAGTGCGCAAACACTCCGTGTGGTCAAACCACCGCCGAAAACCCTAATACGACTCGGGTTCGTCAAACACGTCTTGCGTAGCGAAAACGACCTCAGCCACGAACTCAAGGTTTGTTATTGATTTTCTGAATTATTCCACAGTCCCAAACATCTTCAATCATAACAAATATTCATACTAACAATTTAGAACAGTAATGGATCAACAAATCTAATCATACAGTATGTGAGCATTTGAAGAAGATCAACTTAATATGAATTTATACATAAGTAGTGTTTGAATTTAAACATAAAAGAATGGAAATTCCATGTAGGAAATCATACACACCAATAGGATAGTTGAGAATCTCTTCTCAACGCCCGTAAACAGATTAATATACATAGTCCAACATACATGACGTATGTTGGTGATAACACACATTTGGACAATTCCTTTCGCCAAGGAGTTGACACACATACAACTAGCACAAGTACACGACAATTAATCATGGCAAACACATGTTCATATTTTATACGTATACGATACTTCCTACATATACATAGAATACACAAATCTCAATATAACTCATATATATCAGGAACGCAAAATAAATACCATAGTTGGCATGTGAAATTGCATCCACAACAATAATAAACCATTACCCAACATTGAAAGCCTTGAAAACCATAACCTATACGAATATAGTCCGCACCTTAAACCAGAAAAAGCGCACAGATCTGATTCAGACGATAAGTCTTCGTCAACGGCGACTAGATAACCTAAGGCAATAATAGTAATGAGCTACATCAACACTAAGACAAGTCTAAGCTCTAAAATAGACTAGGGTTTGATTAACTTACCCAAGAATGAACTTAGAATCGCCAGAATAACGATTCAAAAGTGATGGGTTAGGGATACAGAGTAACAAGAAAGAATCTCAAGATGTTTCAACAACTTCTCTCTCACTTTCTCTCTCTTTTCCTCTCTCTCTTTTAGCTAGGGTTAGAAAATTCGTATGGAATTGAGAGTGAGGGTTTTAAGGTCTTTATATAGACCTAAAATAGATGAAAATAGCCCCAGGTCCAAGGTATACTTAGGTTATAACCAAATCGGGCCTATATTGGTCCAACGGAACACTTCTGGTGGTCCTTTCTCCATGTGCGGTCGGACTTAAGCTCATTGACCATGGATCTAGGTCAAGCTGAGTTTTCGTACTGATCGGATTTACAGATCAGCCGTGGTGGGCTACTCTCAATTCAATAGTCACCGAAACTCGATCAGGTCCACCGGCACTATGACATGCCAGGGTCATCTTCCCTGATCCAATGGTGAAATTAGGTTAGAATCCAACGGTCAGAAAGCTTAGAATCGGCGCGCAAGCGACACGACTCAGATTTCATAAATTCATATTTAATTTCTCAGCTTTCTCACACTCTTTACTCCGGACTCAAGCAAATCGACCCAGGACATCATCTGGTCTTGATTTTTGAGGTGATGGTCAAGCCCAACAAGATGACCAAAATTGTCTAAGATCGACGCTATCGGACTTTCGACGCGCGGTCCAGGTTCGATACAAAGTTTCCAAGTACTCCCGAGAGCAACTGGATTTAGCGTTGAATTTTAGATTTCGGGGTAACATAGCGTTAACGATTTACAGGTTTTGAGTCCTGCAGATCAAATGTAAAGTGATTGATATGACTTTCACAAGCAATTGAGTTTAACACTAATTAACCCACACATAACTTCTAAGGAAAATTAAGGTAGTACTCGGGTCTTGGCATGAAATTTTTCGGGTCATTACAGAGACAAACTACAAATTGAGGGAGGGAAGCGAGGAATTGAGCGAGGCAACATAGAAATTGAGCGAGTGAACCTAGCAATTGAGTGAGGGAATCGACGAATTCAACGAATAAACCTAGAAACTGAGCGAGGGAACCGAGGAATTGAGTGAGGCAGAGTAGAAATTGAGCGAGGCAAACTAGGAATTCAGCGAGGCAAACTATAAATTGCGCGGGGGAAACTAGAAATTCAGCGGGGAAAACTAAAAATTCAGCAGAGGAAACATGAAATTAAGCGAGGGAAACATGAAATTGAGCGGGGCAAACTGAAAATTGAGCCGGGAAAACTAGAAATTCAGCAGGGGAAACATGAAATTCAGCGGGGGAAACATGAAATTGAGTGGGGCAACTAGAATTTGAGGGGGACGAACTGAAAATTGAGCAGGGGAAAGTAGAAATTCAGCGGGGTAAAGTAGAAAATTAGCGGGGCAAACTGAAAGAACGCTGTGTATCCTATAATTCAGAAAGTTGATTTCATCATCCACCAAAATTAATTACAATACAAAGCATGTATCATACAAAATATTGTATAAATTACAAAGTATATTATTCATCGGATATAGGGAACTTGCACTTCCGATAATTATGCCCTATCTGTTTACATCACCCGCATTTTACTATTTTTTGTTCCTCTCCACGTGAGAGAATTCTAAGCTTTTTTGGTCTTCCAGATGACCTCTTCTGTCCATAGGGTTTTAGTCTACGCACAATGCTCCTTGAAGCCCTCTGAAATCTCCCATTTGCTCTTGTCACGTACCGGGTGTACTGATTCACTATACGTGGTCAGGTAATTTTGCGCCATGTAGAATGGAGAGCAGTATGAGTAGTGAGGAAGATTATAATTTATATATGCTGATAGGACATGCATACAAGGGTATGCCTTCACGTCAAATTCGCGACATGTACATGAAAACTTACTGAGCTTGACTGTATCATTATAATCTCCCACAACATAATGCGTCAAGCACATGCATCATGAGATGATATACGTGCGTTAATCAAAACTGTCAAATTGCCCGATGGACCATGCCCCAACGTTCTTCCATATTAGAAAACCCTGTCAACCAGCGATGGGCCTTTTTCTATTGGATGTTGTCATGTTGACCATCGATGTATTTCTCTTGTTAAGCGTCTAATACGTAGAGGTACAAGTGATCCACTGGCCGAACCATCCAAGGGTGGGAATTCCATGTTAGCTAACCATGTGGCCCACTGGCCAGAACAGAAAAGCCAAGCGTTGCTTAATATTCAACTGTCCAAATTCAAGAAACAAAAGTCTATATTTCATCGATAGGACACCCGAACCAATCTAATTATGGGATTATCCGAATATAGTGCCACTATTTGGATGGTCGGCATTGAGGTGCAGGTATACCACGTCTACAGGGGCTGTGTGCGTGTGTATGGTTTTTCATAGTCTTCCAACGCATCCAATAACCCCTCAAGACTACGGCTGTCAACGGGCCGGTCCTGGCGTTGGTCTTGGCCCGGATTTTGCAGGGTAAGTTTGTGGACTCTGTGGTTCGCACATGGCAAAGAGTCTTTATAACGCGACCCACGTCTCGCGTCTGGCTCCAAAGTGGCAAGATTAACAGCTGTCTTCGTCCGCGGGGCCACACCTCCGTCCATGTACCATCCTTATTTATCGCAACTAACCGTCAGTAACACATGCCCTTCTGGACGGGGGATGAGATGGGAGGTTGCGGCTTCGGTAGATCCCCGGCCCACCTTGATTTATGTGAGTTACATCCACGCCATCCATCCGTTTTGACAGATCATTTTAGGGCATGATACCCCTAAAAATGAAGTAAATCAAAATCTCAGCTGGACCACACCACAGGAAACGGTGGTGATGGACCAGTAAAATCTTCTTGGGGGGCACAAAAGTTTTGGATCAAGCTGGTATTTGTGTGGTCCCATCATCCATGTCTTTGTATCAACAGGTTGGATGCCAAATAAACATTCCGGTGGCCCCCCAGAAGTTTTTAATGGTGGGTATTCAGTCACCTCTGTCTTCCTATGGTCTGGCCCACCTAAGACTTGGATCTCCTTCATTTTTTTTAGCATGTCCTAAAATGTCTTGTCAAAACGTATGGACAGCATGGATGTAATTTAAATACATCAAGGTGGACCCCACAATCAGTGATCCACCGAAGCCGCGTGCAATATCGGAGAGCTTGAAAAAGAGGAATGTGGCAGATCCATCTCTCCAGACTGTAAGTAGCAGGTAACTTGTCATTTGGAACCGTCCATCTTGTTGACCCCACTGATGGCAGACGGTTGAGAATATGCCGAGATTGGATTTTCTGGTCGTCTGATCAGTGGATGAAAACAAAAACACTTAATGGTGGTATAACCACCTCGAACGGGCACACATATATGAAAATCGTGACCGTCCATATCACGGGACCATAATGATAGCTGATTCCACATGCATGTGCAATGTGGATCGATACGCCCTCCTACCGAGGGCTAGCCTGAAACTAAGCAAGCACCACGTGAGGGAGAATGTGCATCAGATCCACTCCGTCCATCAGGTGCAACACCACATTTCCACAATGAATCCTAAAATCAATCCAATCAAAAACTTAGGTGGGCCACACATTAAGAAAATATGCCCACACAAGTCCTGGAATGTCCTGATTTTTGGGAAATCCACTCCTGCTGTGGCTCGTCAGATGAGTGGATTGGATGTCATATACACATCATGTTGGACCCTAAACGATTTTAATGATAGAATGGTGGAGCCCAACTTGGTTTTGAATCACCCTGATTATCGTGTAAGGTTTTAAGCCGTTCGTTCCAATATCCACCAATTGGATGGTTGAGTCCATCGAGAAGCATGAATTTTGGCATATCCTATATCTGAAACGGACCCCACGATTTAAATGATTCAGATTCCAGCCGTACAGAGTGCTACGATGGATGATTCCAATCATTTCTAAAACGATGCCAAACTCACCGAACCTAGCCGATTCTCAAAATAGAATCGTCTACTGTTAGTAGAATATCTCGGGATGTGAATGGCGATCTCGTAAAAAATGGTGAATCAATTGAAGCACGGTCATCAACGTCATAGGTTGTTACATACCTTCTTTCTTGGACTATTTAAGCCCATCTCACACCCACCTTTCTGCTTTCGTCATACCTTAACTAGAACGGAAAAGGGTGCATTTATTAACTATTAGTGGGGATGGGTGTCGATTTCAATTCCTTAGAAAGTTGCAGTTGAACATGGTCGATGACACTGCGTAAGATATCGCCATTTTTAAAATATCGCGATATTTTCACATCAAATAGCAAACGATATTATTACACTCTATCGCGAGATTTTTCATTAGGCACGCGTACGGGAAACTGCTCCCATGGTACCGGTTACACCGTTGGTAGCGATGGCATCAGGCTATTTGCGGCCCCCCAGGTGATGTGTGCATCAGATCCGTCCATTAGGGCCGGCCTTGGATCTTAGACAATGGGACCGATATCAACCTCGAGGGAAACTCAAGTGGGCCACACCTGAGGAGGGGACATAAAGAATGGGGGACGCGGATTTTTGCTAAAGCCTTTCGCAGTAAGATACTCCGCTGGGAACATAGGTGGGGCCCACCGTGATGTTTTTGAGACATCCATTCCATCCATCCGTTTTGTGAGATCATGTTAGAACATATGGACAAAAATGAACTCGATCCAATACTCAAGTGGGCCGAAAAAGTGAGGATCGAACGTCCACAGTTTAAATATTCGTGGGGCACCGGATAATATTTGTGTTTTTAGTTCCTCCCGGTAGAAATGACGTTATAAACAGTATAGAAGTCATGTAAACATCATTATCGAACGGTAGGAATTTCCCCACCCACCTTTTACTTTAGTGCATCCCACTTTCGTCTTAGATCCTGCTCACTTTTGGGCTCTAAGTCCTAAAATGAGCTCACAAAAAGGATGGATGGGGTGGATGTCTCATGAATATCACGGTGGGCCCCATCGCACAGAAGCTTCTACGAGAACCATTAGCTTTTTCTCACAAAACGGATGGACGGGGTGGATGTCTCACAAACATTACGATGCGGGACTTTTACTTTTCCTTTCTTGCTCTCTTGTTGCTTTAGGAGAAAACTTTGCTTTTTTTGGTTCGTCGGTGTTATTATCTCTTTTATGTTGTTTTTTTAAAAAACTTTTCACTACTTGGCAATAATAAACTCTAAGCTTATCTTTAAAATAAAACTTCCTGCAGAAAACTTGTCATTGTACAAGTGAATTAGCCATTCTAGAGCTTACGTGGGCCACACCACGTGAATTGTACTAAGTGAATTAGCCATTCCAAAGCTTAGGTGGGCCACACCACGTGAATTGTACCAAGTGAATTAGCCATTCCAAAGCTTAGTTGGGCCACACCATGTGAATTGAATTGAGCCTCTTGTGTGTCTACCATCGGGGCAAGAACTAGGACCCATATGATAGATGATGAAATCTTTCCGTGGAAACTGAGACAAAAAACATTGCAAACTTTACTATCAACGAACAGAATTTTATGCACGAAATGAGTACGAAATAAATAAATTTCAAAATCCTTGAAATGCTGTGTCTACTGAGACTACCACCATTCATTATGACGACTCAAGAAGAGCTTGCACACTCACCATTTGAATCAATTTTGGATAATGGATCATGAGCTACCAGAATGCATGCAATCATGTCAATGATTACTAAAGAACTCATATGCATAGACTCATTCATACACAATATTAGCATATAAATAGATAGAAAAGAGAACGGAGAACCTACACACGTTCAGGTACGAACCACACTTGGTTGAGTCATTTCATCAAACACCTAGTGAGCAACATCAACAGCAAAGTAACCGAGTCACTGAACTGGTTCGACCCGAGTTCGATTCGAGCTGGATTCGATCCGAGTCAAGTCAAGCTGGGGCCAGCTCGAACTCATTTTCGAGCTCAAAAAATCAGCTCGACTCGACTCGAATTTAGCTTCAAACCGAGTCAAATCGAGTTTTTTCGAGTCGAGTCGAACGAGCTAACCGAGCTAGCTTGGTTCATGTACACCCCTGATTATGAGTTAGTAATGCGCGTGGCTAATTTGTTGAACCACAAGGTTAAGTCTATCTTCCTACCCGTAAAGCTCATGTGATTCCTAATCCTTCCAATAGTTTGGCCCCACCACGATGATTACCTAATACACAAATTAGCTTATTGTATAACCATTTATATATCATGAGACACAGGGGTGGTCCACTTGATGAGTGGATGTAGCCAATGTTCAAAGTATTGGTATCGCAAAAATTTTGCTGGCCAAGGATATGAAAACAATATTGATATGGCCGTTGATATCACTGATAACTAGAAATGCGTGGAAACATAAGGAAGATGGTGAGTTTTTTTGTGAAACTTTCAGAGATACTAAATACATATATTTGTATATTTAGGAATTAAAAATTACAAAAGAATGCATGATAAGTTTTTATTTAATGGGGCCTTAAAAGTATATGCCATTAAAAAAATAAAAATTAGTTCAACCATCCAACATCTATCCAAATATCCATCAATATTTCAAAATATTGACAGCATACGGTATTTCGCCAAAAAATCATCAATAACTAAAAATGAAATGAAAGATTGTGATCTCGAATTGTGCATGTTGTGATAATGATAATATCAAAATATTATCAATATCATCATTGACAAATTAAGCACAACATAAAACTATAAACCTATAAAAAATTTGAAATAATTTTTTAATAAATAGTTTTTTTGATGGTATTGATATTTTGGCAATATTATTGAAATATCGTCGATACACAAGTAAAACAAGTGACACATAGAATTTACATAGTAAAAAATATTGGCGATATTGATACATCGACAATAAGAGTGATACTAGGAATTTATATAGTCTAAAATATTGGCGATACATTAGTGATACTTAGCGATAAATTGCTGATACTTGGAATTTCTGATGGCACCAGTGTTATCGATATCACTACCAATGTTATCGGTATCGTCAAGTTGAATATTTTGATAATATCGAGGATACTTTGAACAATGGATGCAGTTGATGTTTGCACATTAGTCCTTGTGATGGGCTAACCTATTAGATGGATTGTATGTCGCACGCACAAAATAGGTTGAAAGATATTCACGGTTAAAGTTGTTATAGGATTAAACATGGGGTTGGCTTCAACTAAAATTTTGAATTGTTCGATTGAACCTATCCAAAAATTTTGATTTTTCCCAACCTGAGTTGGTCCATTGACAACCATATCAAACACGTGGACCGTAACTTATTGTCCAATCAGTTAGACTTGAGAACCTCTCATTATTTATTAATTTATAATAAATATTTTCAACTTTAAACATTGTTTCTATAAAAATCTCTTTTCCTTGTTTGTAAGCCTTTATTATTTGGGTCCTTACTCATGCGTTGGTGGTAGACTCCCGAGAGTTTCAACATGAGGTCATGGGTTTAATTACCCATTGTGGTGACATCCCACCATGGTGTGAGTGCGTGGGTGTGTATGGGGTGTGAGTGTGTATGTAAAACAAAAGACTTTATTTATGAGAGCCTATGAAAAGCACTGTTTTTACATTCTATCTTTGTTAGAAAATAAACAAATTTATTTTCCCACCACCATCCTTAAGAAAAGCTGCAGGGAAAATGAGTTTCAAAAGGGTTAAGCCCATATATGCCCCATCTATCTTAAGTCCCTCAAATGTACACATGTTTGAATGTGCCTAATTAGACATTGTCTTTCTTTTGTTCATTACGTGAAATCACGACAAAAACGAGCACTAAAATCGATGATGTTTGCTGTAGAATGCAATTTTAATTTTTCGATGACAAATATCGTCAATATTTTAAAATTGGATAAAAAATCAGATGAGAAAGTCCGAATTGCACCTCACCCTCTCTTTCTCTGCCTCCATTTAACCCTAGCCCTCTCTCCCCTTTCGTCCCCCCTCCCACCCTCCCTCACTACCTCTCTCTCTCTCTCTCTCTCTCTCTCTCTCTCTCTCTCTCTCTCAGTGCTCTCTTAAAGCTCTCTCGGCACTCTCTCTCTCTCTCTCTCTCTTTCTCTTGGTTCACTCCCTCTCTCGATGCTCTCTGTCTTGCGGTAGGCCCTAACCCTAGTAGGTGAGACCTACTGTAATTTCTGTTGGATGTATTGTGGGCCCCGTTGTGATGTTTTATAATGTTTATTGTTGATAGAAATTTGAACTATAACAATATATATGAAATTGTGATCACATGGGCCCACTCATAACTAGAAATTTGTTACTTTGTGGGCCACAGTTGGACGATGTGTGTGTGGCTGAAAATTTGAACTATTTTTTATATTAAGTTATTTAAACTCATATTTATTTTAAATTAAATTATTTATTATTGATGAAAATTTAAACTATTATTTATATATATGAAATTGTGATCACCTGAGCCCACCGACTATTGAAAATTTGTGACTTTGTGAGTTACTGCTGAATGATGTGGGTGTGGTTGGAAATTTGAACTATTATTTATATTAAGTTGTATAAACTTGCATTTATTTTTAATTAAGTTATTTATTATTGCTGAAAATTTGAACTATATTATATATATATATATATATATATATATATATATATATATATATATATATATATATATATGAAATTGTGATCACGGGCCCACTGACTGCTTGAGATTTGTGACTTTGTGGGTCACTGTTGGACAATATGGGTATGGCTGAAATTTTGATCTATTATTTATATTAAATTGTTTAAACTTATATTTATTTTAAATTAAGTCATTTATTGTTAATAAAAATTTAAACTATGATATATATATATATATATATATATATATGGGAAAAGGTTCTATGCGATCGAGCTCATGGGAACTTCCCACGAGGTCAAGTTGTGTGGGCCCCACCATAATGCGTGTCGAACATCTACCCCATTAATCAGATGCACTATTCCATGGTGGGCCTAGGGCTTAAAAATCAAGTCAATCTGTGACTTGTGTGGGCCACACCACCTGCAAAGGTTGAGAGGGGTTACCCTCCATTAAAACATTCATAATCATTTGTTGGGCCCACCGAGATGTGGTTCACAAATCCAACCCATCCATTATGTGTGTCCCACTTGGATGAGGGGTCAGACCAAGTTTCAGATGCATCCAAATTTTAGGTGGGCCCCACCAAGTGCTTTTATATGTTTTAGGATGTCTTCACATGATTTTAGATGGTATGGCCCACCTGAGTTCTGCATACGGCTGATTTTTGGGATATCTCATAATTTAATGGGGACCCATCAAATGCACGGTGTTGATGTTCGACATGCATCATGGTGGGGCCCACACAGCTCGACCTCACGGGAAGTTCCCATGAGCTCGACCGTACAGAACCATTTCCCTATATATATATAGTAAAAAATATTCATTGTGCTCAAATAACACATTGTGGGCAATAAATTTGAATGTGGAATCTATTCATTTTAGACAGTATTACTATATCGTAAATCTGTCCATTTTGGACAGCATGATTGCGCTTTAGATTTATCCACTTTTTTTAAATCTCTAAATCAATCATGAAACTAACCTATTTGATTGTACAAAAAGGGTCTAAAATCTGGCCAAAAGTGTAATAATTGCTCATTCATTATTTTTGTGCGAATTTCACCAGCCCAAAATCTGTATCATCCTATTTAGCATACAGTTCCACATGGTATCCAAACGAGATCAATAGCCCCAATCACCATATATATTTGGTAAAAAAAGAATAGGGTTTAGGGTTAAGATAAAGGGGTTAAGGTTTAGGGTTTGAGATTTAAGGTAAAGCCTCCTTAAGGTTAGGCTTAGGGATCAGGGTTAGGATGATGGGTTTAGGGTTTAGGATTTGAGGGTTAGGGAGGGTTTATGATAAGGTGTTGAGGGTCGAATATTGCATACCAGACCCCAGTTATTACTTGGATCTACAAGCATAATTCCATTTAATGGCTGATTTAATCATGTTTGTGTTGCAGGGCGTGTTTACGAGCCTGGACTGGGAAAAGGTACCAAAAGCATGGATTTAAAGCTCAGACATCACCAAGGCAATGGACGGGACCCCATGGGACCATGAACGAGGATTTACACGTCAGATATCAGAGAAATTCCAGTCACTCACTTTAAACAGGCCTGAAAGACATCCAGAATGCAGGATCATGGGGTTCCCACCATCTGATTGGCTCCAAACTTTATATGAGGCCTGATGACCATAAATAAATCGTACACGTCAAATTTCAGTAGTTGGATCGTCATAGAAGTGGTCCAATGGACAGATCAGTCCATGAATGTGTGATTTGGGGCCCACCTGAGATCTGGATACGCTTCAAAGTTGGTCTCGCCCCATTTTATGAGGTGACACAACAGATGGTCGGGGTAGATTTCTCGGAATCATCACCATAGACCCCACCTGTGTTGAGTGTACATCGTGCACTATTGCACCAGCCATGCACGGTAACGGAGCTTCGGTCAAACCACTCCCTGACCGAAGTTTTCTTCCCAGTTACGCAGGCCGTCCGCTGGGAAGTCTCGTGGCCCACTTACATTCATCATACAGGAGATCTGGACCGTCCATCAGAACTCTATAGGTCCACTAACCGAGACCTAGGTGGAAGCTTGTCAAGAAGCAGCGAGGATCTAATTTCACCTACCCAAACGCAAGACGGACGGCAGAGCAGAAAGCCTGGTGGACCGCATCAAAAGCAACCCAAAAGCATCCATTTCTAACTAAAAGTTTGAGGGGAATCGAATGGACGGACTGGATTTCGAAACCGAAATCGATCATGGACCCCACCAAAGTCGACAGCGAGCCCCGCGTGCGCAGGCCCTGTTTCCGCGTCCGGTCGAGGCCGGGATTTGCGGGGGATAGTGGGCCACGGTCATCAATAATTTGAGTGATCCATACCGTCCAATGTGTCCAAAGGGAGGCCAATCTTCTAGCCAAGATCTCAGAAATGACGGATAGTTTGATATCGCGCCATAAACACAACCCAAACGCAAGATATTCTGCGTTTTCACTGCGAACGCGAACGCGACTACGTAAATAGCTATCCTTCTCTCCCGGCGCAACAACTCAGACTTGGGCATGAAGTCTTTGATTCGCAGGGGACCAGGATATAAGGAAGGTGCAGGAGAGAGTACAAGGAGCGCTGGTTTTTGGACGATTGAAGGGATTTTCTGGTGTAACGGGAGGTGGGTTGCTGCTGTAACAGTTTGGAGGCCGTGGGAGAGGGAGGTGGTTTTGCTGCTGCAACATGAGCACTGGGTTTTGAAGGCTTGAACGTGGCTGCTCGTTTTGGTTTTAGGCAGAAGAAAAGCTGAGGAAAAGAGAGGTCGGCTGTGAAGCTGGGACGTGGGAGAAAGAGAGAGGAGCCTGGTTTTTCTCTTCTTTTCCTGTATATTTTCTCTATTTTTTTTTTAATGTTCAGCCCATTCATGTGTGGCTAATCCTCTTAGCTAGGGCTAAGAAGTGAAGCCTGTAGCGAGATGGGAGACACTATTTCATGCGTTTAATTTGAATTTCTGAACTGAACTTGGTTTTAAGCTGATTATTGAAAGAATATTTTCTCAGTCTTTAATGGTCTGTTGTGACTGAAATTACAATGAGTTTGCAATGGCTTTGAATATCTCTATTTCTCTTTTAATGTTTATGATATTAGGAGGCCCTGTTGTTCACCATCGTCTCCTGGGCATGGTTGGATGATAGTACCCTTCCTGATCTTCACACAATGTTGATTGGTTGGTAATTAGTTTAATCCTATTGTTTGCTTTGTCTCCTGGGCATGGTTAGATGATGGAATCCATTCTAATTCATGTACCTTTCATCTCTTGAAAACCATATCAAATAAGTTCAGTTTGAATTCCATAATCATTGATGCAGGCATAAGATCTCCCTGATCTCTACAAGTGGATCCTCTGAATCCTTAGTTTCCTTCCTCTGAATTCCTTAAAGTTTTAGATAATTATTCCTTAAATTCTATTTGGTTTAGATCACATCTTAGTCTAGTTCTAGTTCTACTTGGTTTCAGATAACGTACAGGTATCAGTCCCTGTGGATTCGACCTCGGTCTTACCGAGTTTATTACTACATCACAACCCTATACTTGGGGGGTGAACAAGTTTTTGGCGAATGACGGTTACGATTCTCTGAAATTAATTGGTTTTAGGATTAGTTTAAGATTAGGATTTTACTAACCTTAGTTTTTTATTTATTTTTATTTTGAGTTCAAAACTAACTTGTTTCCTGTTTTATAGGATCTTGACATAAGTTTCTCAATTAGTAATTCCTTCCTAATCTCTCTACTTTTTCCTATTTTTTGAATTAGGGTTTAAATTTTAGAAAATTTCTAATTCTAGTATCCTCCCTTCTATAGGAAATAGTTTATTTTTAGAAATTAGGTTATTTCTTTCCCTTCTTAGAAATTAACTTTCTATTTTTAACTCTTTTAAAATATAAATTGTTTCCTAAATTATTTTTAGAATTTTTGTTTAGAAACTAACCTTCCTATTTTGTAGGCCTTTAAAATAGAAATTTCTAATTCGGTAAGCTCCTTCTCTACTTCCTATTTTTTTCAGTTCTCTTTTAAATTTACTTTCTAGTTTAAGTCTTTCCTAATTTATTTTAGAAATTTCCACTTTCTTTTAGGAATTCCTTCTTTTAGAAATCAATTTACTGCAATTTTCCTTTTAAAGGATCGTTCTTCTCTTTTTAGAATATAACTTATTTTTGTTTTATTTTGCAGGTTTTTAACTTAGGACTCTAATTTGGTAATTTCTTTCCAACTCTCTCTTTCTTTCTAGATTTCCTTTTCCTTTCTTAGGATTAGGTTTTAATTGAGGGCTGCGAGTGTTTTCATGCCCAAGTGGGCTCGTGACAACACTCGACGTCTCTTGACTGAAGGAGGATTGGTTGAGGGGTTAACTATCCATCGCAGGATTAGACACTGCTCGAAATCCCCTGAGTTAACTGAAGTTATGGCTGAAGACCAACCTCCTCTACTTCCACCAAGGGTGGAGGATACCCAAGATGAGAATGAGGTGCAACAGGCACCCCCGCCTCGTACTCTACGAGATTATCTACAACCGGCGGGAGTGAGTACGCCCTCATGCATGATTTTTTCTGAAAACACAGGACAAATGGACATCAAGCCAGGAGTTATCCAACTCCTTCCCAAATTCCATGGACTTGAATCAGAAAGTCCATATTTACATTTGAAAGAGTTCGATGAGATTATAGCTACATTATGTTTTCCTAATGTATCTGAGGATACAATTAGGCTGAAACTCTTTCCTTTTTCCCTAAAAGAGAAAGCTAAGACGTGGTTACATTCACTGCGTCCTAGATCCATTGGCACATGGAACGACATGCAGAGGGAATTCATAAAAAAATTCTTCCCACATCATAAAACGATTACCCTCAGAAAAGCAATCATGAACTTTGCCCAAAAGGAAGATGAAACATTCTTCCAATGTTGGGAAAGGTTCAAGGATTTGGTCAGTTCATGCCCACAACACGGATTTGAAACGTGGCACATTACAAATTTTTTCTACGATGGACTGACATCTTCCATGCGCCAAATGGTCGAGACAATGTGTAATAGAGAGTTCATTAATAAAGATGTCGACGAGGTATGGGACTACCTCGACAGTTTGGCTGAAAAAACACAATCTTGGGACTATTACCCAAAGTCGAACACCACGTCTAAGCCGACTCAATTAAAGGAGAAAGGTGGATTATATCTCTTGAAAGAAGAGGATGATCTCAAGTGTAAAGTGACTACGCTCATAAGGAGAGTTGAGGCCATGGAAGGAAAGAAGGATAAGGTCAATGAAATTGTTTGCGGCATCTGTGATTGCAACATTCACACAACTGAAAACTGTCCTCCAATACCTGCCTTTCGAGGAGTGTTGAATGAACAAGCCAATGCCGTAAATAATTATCAAAGACCTTTTACTGGACCTAACTCTAATACATACAACCCTGGCTGGAAAAATCATCTAAACTTTAGTTGGAGGAATGGACAGACGGCTACTCCTCCAGGTTTCTTCAATCAAAATCCAAATCAAGTGAAACCTCAAGAGGAACCGGTTCAAAATCCCATACAAGAGCTGGCTCAGGCAATGTGGGGAATTACAGATTTTATGCAAAAGATAGATTCTCGTATGACGGTTATAGAAAAGGGGATGCTTCCTACACAACCTCTCCCCAATCCTAAACCGCAGTACGAGAATAATGATCCTAGCTCTTCAAATCAGATGGGGCATGCTAAATCCATCACCACTCTTAGGAGTGGGAAGATCATTGATAAAACTCTTCCGGTTAGGCCCGAAAAGCCTCAAGAACCAGAAGAGGACAACAATGATAGATCCAGTGATGCCCCACAAAAAGTAGAACCGGAACTTCTAGAGAAGCCAGTTGCTCCATTTCCCCAACGGTTGGTTTCACCAAAACCTCTCTCTAACTCTCAGGATATCCTAGAGGTGTTGAAACAGGTGAAAGTCAACATTCCTCTACTTGATGTCTTTAAACAGATACCTTCATATGCCAAATTCCTGAAAGACTTATGCATGACCAAAAGATGAAAAATTATTCAAAAGAAAATCTTCTTGACTGAGAAAGTGAGTGCCATCCTGAAGCAAGACGTGCCGCAGAAATTCAAGGATCCCGGTAGCCCAACCATATCATGTGTAATCGGGAACCATCGAATTGATCACGCACTTCTTGACTTAGGAGCGAGCGTCAATCTGATTCCCTTCTCGGTATACAAACAGTTAGGTTTGGGTGAATTAAAACCCACCCTAACCACACTACAACTTGCTGATCGCTCTGTTCGTGTACCAAGAGGGATAATTGAGGATGTGTTAGTCCAGGTCGATAGATTTTACTACCCTGTAGATTTTATCATCCTGGATACCGAACCCATCAATAACATGAGCACTCAGATTCCCGTCATTCTTGGTCGCCCATTCCTTGCCACGTCAAATGCAATTATCAATTGCAGGAATGATGTCATGACTATGTCTTTTGAAAATTTGACATTGGAGTCAAACATTTTTTTCAATAACGGCAACAACTCAGAGGATGATGACGATTTCCATGACATTAATATGATTGACTCTTTCGTGGAAGATACGACACCGCTGACCTTATCCTCCGATCATCTGGAGACGTGCCTGGCCCACTCCCATGATTTTGATGATGACATGATTAGGGAGACGTGCGCCTTACTTGATACTGCACCGGTACTTGAAGTTAACCGGTGGAGGCCACAATTTGAAGAATTACCACAAACCGATGTAGTGCCTCTACCGTCTAACCTCAAGCCGCCGAAGCTTGACCTAAAACCTTTGCCCTCTGATTTGAAATATGCCTATTTAGGTCAAGATGAGACATACCCGGTGGTGATCTCTGCCCACCTGGAGAAAGAACAGGAGAGTATGCTTATAGCTACTCTCATTGAGCATAAAGGAGCCCTGGGATGGACGATAGCGGACCTCAAGGGAATCGATCCCTCGATTTGTACTCACCGCATATATCTTGAGGATAATGCAAAAACCGCTCGGCAACCACAACGTAGACTAAATCCAAACATGAAGGAAGTGGTTAAGGTCGAAGTTCTTAAACTATTGGATGTGGGTATTATATACCCTATATCTGATAGTCAATGGGTGAGTCCAACTCAAGTGGTCCCTAAGAAGTCCGGAATCACCATCGTAGCCAATGCTAATAATGAACTCGTGCCAACTAGAGTCACTACTGGTTGGAGAATGTGCATTGACTACAGGAAGTTGAATACCGTCACAAGGAAAGACCACTTTCCTTTACCATTCATTGATCAGATCTTGGAAAGGTTAGCTGGTCATTCCTATTACAGTTTCCTTGACGGGTATTCGGGCTATAACCAGATAGAGATAGCCCCTGAAGACCAGGAAAAGACAACATTTACATCTCCCTACGGCACCTTTGCTTATCGAAGGATGCCATTCGGACTATGTAATGCCCCTGCCACTTTTCAGCGATGTATGCTTAGTATTTTTTCTGACATGGTAGGGCAATATCTAGAGGTCTTCATGGACGACTTCTCTGTTTATGGTCCATCTTTCAGCAAATGCTTGGAAAGTCTTAAATGTGTGTTGAAAAGATGTGAAGAAAAGAACTTGGTACTTAATTGGGAGAAGTGTCATTTCATGGTTCAGAAGGAAATTGTCCTTGGGCATATCATCTCGTTCAAGGGAATCGAGGTAGATAAGGCAAAAATCGATCTTATCTCTAACCTACCTCCACCTAAGAACATCAGAGACGTGTGATCCTTCTTAGGACATGTAGGATTTTACAGGCGATTCATAAAGGATTTTAGTCTCCTCTCTCGTCCTTTTTGCACTCTTCTTCAAAAGGATGCTCCGTACGAGTGGACTGAGCAATGCCAGGAAGCTTTCACCAAGCTTAAGGGCACGTTAACCACTGCACCTATCATGCAGCCACCCGACTGGAGCCTTCCTTTTAAGCTTATGTGCGATGCTTCTGATTATGCTCTTGGGGCAGTCCTAGGCCAGAGAAAAGATAAGAGGCCTTACGTCATTCATTACGCAAGTAGAACTTTAAATTCTGCCCAGGTGAACTACTCGACTACGGAAAAGGAACTCTTAGCTATAGTATTCGCCTTGGACAAATTTAGGTCCTACTTGATCAGATCCAAGATCATTATCTACACAGATCATGCTGCACTTAAGTATCTTCTTTCGAAGAATGATTCTAAGCCCCGTTTGATACGATGGATCCTTCAACTCTAAGAATTTGATTTGGAAATTAAAGATAAAAAGGGAGTAGAGAACGTAGTGGCCGATCACCTTTCTCGCCTTAATACCTCTGAGTCCCTTGAGACGACTCATATCAATGACATGTTCCCTAATGAACAACTGTTCAGAGTCTCCCATTCACCTTAGTTTGCTGATATTGCTAATTATCTTGCTACAGGTGCCATACCGACACAGTGGACTATGCAAGATAAGAAGAAATTCTTCATCGAGGTGCGCAACTTTTTCTGGGATGATCCTTACTTATTTAAGTATTGCCCAGACCAAATCCTAAGGAGATGTGTACCAGACGATGAGCATCAGAGCGTCATCTCCTTCTGTCACTCACAGGCCTGTGGTGGTCACTTTTCTGCTAAAAAGACCACGGCCAAGATTCTGCAGTGTGGCTTTTACTGGCCCACTATGTTTAGGGACACTCATGAGTTTTGCAAAGCTTGTGAGCGTTGTCAGAAATTGGGAGCATTGTCCCGTCGAAATATGATGCCTTTGAATCTCATCCTTATCATTGAAGCATTTGATTGCTGGGGCATCTATTTCATGGGACCATTCCCCCAATCGTTTGGGAATCTGTATATTTTGCTCGCCGTGGATTATGTCACTAAATGGGTCGAAGCGATTCCGTGTCAAAAGAATGACCACCGCACGGTCATTAAATTCCTAAAAGAAAACATCCTTTCTCGATTCGGAACGCCTCGAGCCATCATTAGTGATGGGGGTTCACACTTTTGTAATAAACCATTTAGAGCTTAATGAAGAAATACGGTATCTCTCATAAGGTGAGCACCCCGTACCACCCATAGACAAGTGGGCAAGCCGAGATTTCTAATAGGAAAATTAAACACATTTTGGAAAAAACGGTTAACCCTGATCGTAAGGTTTGGTCAATCCGATTGACTGATGCCTTATGGGCATACCGTACTGCCTTTAAAACCCCTATTGGAATGTCTCCCTTTAGACTTGTCTATGGGAAAGCTTGTCACTTGCCTGTGGAGCTGTAACATAAAGCATACTGGGTGATCAAAAATCTTAATTTCAATCTGGACAACGCTGGCTCGCTACGCAAACTTCAATTGAATGAACTTGAAGAAATCTGGAATGATGCGTACGATAATTCGAGAATTTACAAGGACAAGATGAAAGCATTTCATGACCAACACATTTTGCGAAAATCATTCACGCCTGGTCAGAAGGTCCTTTTGTATAATTCTCGATTACATCTCTTTCCGGGTAAGCTTCGATCTCGTTGGACCGGCCCTTACATTGTTGTCACTGTTTTTCCGTATGGGGCCGTTGAGATAAGAGATCCCGACAATGGCAAGGAGTTTAAAGTCAATAGACATCGATTGAAACCATTTGTCGAGAAATTTGATTCAGAGGACATGTCCATGCTTCTGACTGATCCTGTTTACCAGGATTGATCTCCTAGTCTGATGGAGGTATAGGTAGGTTTCCTGTTTTCTTAGGACTAGTATAGTTGCTTTATTTGTCTGGCTGAAGACAGTAAACTTAGCGCTCCTAGGAGGCAACCCAGCTCTTCATTTCATTTCGTTTTTATCATTAGTTAGTTCAATGTTTGTGGGTAACATTACTGCAAACCCTCACGAGACTACAACTCGTCCACTAGGGGTAACCTAGGGGTTTAAAGGCTTGTTGCATATGCTAAATGCAATCTAGAGCACCTGCGAAAGTGGTATAGGTAGGATTTCATTTTTGTTATTTTTATTTTATTTTATTTTTGTTGGTTTCTCTCTTGTGCTGACCCGCTCTTACGTAGATATCTTTGGAAAGCCTCTTGATTCTTTCGTCCAGGTACTATCTTTCCATCACTCCTATTTTTCCGTTGTCTCATGTGCATTGCATGTCTATTTCTTTTTACATTGAGGACAATGTAGATTTTTGGTTGGGGGTGGGAGATTAGGTTTCCTAATCAGTGTTTTCTTGGTCTTGAGCAAAAGTTGTGAAAATTTTTAATTTTTCAGGATTTCTGATGAAGTCGAAGTGATTTTGACAGGCCATCTAGGGCACTTAGAATTTCAAGATGCGTGATGTTGGTACTTCATGACTCTTGGATTCAGTTATCTATTAAATTTCACAGCTAAGTTTGAATTGTTAATCCATTATTAGAATTTGTAAACATTGATTGAGTCATGAATTCGCAGGATACATCTCGCTGGCATATTAAGGTTTCAGTTCGATATTAAAGGATTAACTTGGTAATCACTAAACATGAAAGGAACCAACTTGAGAAATCGAATGGATTGGGCGAACAGTCTTTACCATAGGTTTGCTCCCTATAGGTGAGGATTCGATTCCCCATGAATGATATGTGAAAAAGTTGGGTCTTTACCTTAGGTTTGCTCCCTATAGGTGAGGATCTGATCCCTCTTCTTGGCGATACTTCTAATGAAAAAAATCAAAAATTAAAAGAATAAAAAGATAATGTGTAAGCCAAGTTGGGTTATCGTGAATTCTCTTAGTTGTTACCAATGATATCCTTAAATATCGAGGTGAATCTTAATGTTGACAAGTCGAGATTAGACTATACATCCATGGAATTCAATATTTAGAATCATTCTAATTAATGGATTAATATTTGAGCTTGATTATGAAGTACCGTGAGTTTGATTCTAGGAGAAAGTAATGCCAACATTCATGAATCTTAGAATTCGAATATCTGAATTGTTTTTCATAAATCTCTCGAGTTTGTAGAAAATGTCCTATAATTCTCAACTTACTTTTCGCATATTTTGCTCGGGACTAGCAAAATGCTGGTTGGGGGTTGTGTTGAGGGTCGAATATTGCATATCAGACCCCAGTTATTACTTGGATCTACAAGCATAATTCCGTTTAATGGCTGATTTAATCATGTTTGTGTTGTAGGGCGTGTTTACGAGCCTGGACTGGGAAAAGGTACCAAAAGCATGGATTTAAAGCTCAGGCATCACCAAGGCAATGGACGGGACCCCATGGGACCATGAACGAGGATTTACACGTCAGAGATTAGAGAAATTCCAGTCACTCACTTTAAACAGGCCTGAAAGACATCCAAAATGCAGGATCATGGGGTTCCCACCATCTGATTGGCTCCAAACTTTATATGAGGCCTGATGACCCTAAATAAACCGTACACGTCAAATTTCAGTAGTTGGATCGTCATAGAAGTGGTCCAATGGACAGATCAGTCCATGAATGTGTGATTTGGGACCCACCTGAGATCTGGATACGCTTCAAAGTTGGTCTCGCCCCATTTTATGAGGTGATACAACAGATGGTCGGGGTAGATTTCTCGGAATCATCACCATAGACCCCACCTGTGTTGAGTGTACATCGTGCACTATTGCACCAGCCATGCACGGTAACGGAGCTTCGGTCAAACCACTCCCTGACCGAAGTTTTCTTCCCAGTTACGCAGGCCGTCTGCTGGGAAGTCTCGTGGCCCACTTGCATTCATCATACGGGAGATCTGGACCGTCCATCAGAACTCTACAGGTCCACTAACTGAGACCTAGGTGGAAGCTTGTCAAGAAGCAGCGAGGATCTAATTTCACCTACCCGAACGCAAGACGGACGGCAGAGCAGAAAGTCTGGTGGACCGCATCAAAAGCAACCCAAAAGCATCCATTTCTAACCGAAATTTTGAGGGGAATCGAATGGACGGACTAGATTTCGAAACCGAAATCGATCATGGACCCCACCAACGTCGACAGCGAGCCCCGCATGCGCAGGCCCTGTTTCCCCGTCCGGTCGAGGCCGGGATTTGCGGGGGATAGTGGGCCACGGTCATCAATAATTTGAGTGATCCATACCGTCCAATGTGTCCACAGGGAGGCCAATCTTCTAGCCAAGATCTCAGAAATGACGGATAGTTTGATATCGTGCCATAAACACAACCCAAACGCAAGATATTCTGCGTTTTCACTGCGAACGCGAACGCGGCTGCGTAAATAGCTATCCTTCTCTCCCGGCGCAGCAACTCAGACTTGGATATGAAGTCTTTGATTCGCAGGGGACCAGGATATAAGGAAGGTGCGGGAGAGAGTACAAGGAGCGCTGGTTTTTGGACGATTGAAGGGATTTTCTGGTGTAACGGGAGGTGGGTTGCTGCTGTAACAGATTGGAGGCCGTGGGAGAGGAAGGTGGTTTTGCTGCTGCAACATGAGCACTGGGTTTTGAAGGCTTGAACGTGGCTGGTAACGGGGCTGCTCGTTTTGGTTTTAGGTAGAAGAAAAGCTGAGGAAAAGAGAGGTCGGCTGTGAAGCTGGGACGTGGGAGAAAGAGAGAGGAGCCTGGTTTTTCTCTTCTTTTCCTGTATATTTCCTCTATTTTTTTTTTAATGTTCAGCCCATTCATGTGTGGCTAATCCTCTTAGCTAGGGCTAAGAGGTGAAGCCTGTAGCGAGATGGGAGACACTATTTCATGCGTTTAATTTGAATTTCTGAACTGAACTTGGTTTTAAGCTGATTATTGAAAGAATATTTTCTCAGTCTTTAATGGTCTGTTGTGACTGAAATTATAATGGGTTTGCAATGGCTTTGAATATCTCTATTTCTCTTTTGATGTTTATGATATTAGGAGGCCCTGTTGTTCACCATCGTCTCCTAGGCATGGTTGGATGATAGTACCCTTCCTGATCTTCACACAATGTTGATTGGTTGGTAATTAGTTTAATCCTATTGTTTGCTTTGTCTCCTGGGCATGGTTAGATGATGGAATCCATTCTAATTCATGTACCTTTCATCTCTTGAAAACCATATCAAATAAGTTCAGTTTGAATTCCATAATCATTGATGCAGGCATAAGATCTCCCTGATCTCTACAAGTGGATCCTCTGAATCCCTAGTTTCCTTCCTCTGAATTCCTTAAAGTTTTAGATAATTATTCCTTAAATTCTATTTGGTTTAGATCACATCTTAGTCTAGTTCTAGTTCTACTTGGTTTCAAATAACGTACAGGTATCAATCCCTGTGGATTCGACCTCGGTCTTACCGAGTTTATTACTACATCACAACCCTATACTTGGGGGGTGAACATAAGGTTTAGATTTTATAATTAGGAATCAGTATTTTGGGTTTGAGGTTTAGGGCTAGGGGTTAGGGTTTTGATTTTGGGTTTGGATTTTAAGTTTTAGGGTAGGGTTTAGAGTTTAGGATTTTGGGTTTCAGTTTATGGCTTAGGGTTAGGGTTTTGGGTTTGGGGTATGGGGTATGGGGTTTGGGGTTTGAGAATTAGGGAGGGTTTCAAGTAAGGCTTAGATTTTAGGATTATGGATTAGTGTTTAGGGTTTACGGTTAAGGGTTTTAGTGATTTAATTGGGGTTTTGGGTTTAGGATTTAACGTTTCGAGATATTAGGGTTTTCGGTTTTTGATTTTGTGGTTTAAGGCAAAAGTTTACAAATTAAGTTTACATTTTACTTTCATATTTGTACTTGAAATGGTGATGTTTTGAGTAATCAACTAATAGGTACTTGCTTGAAGTAGCTAGGTCTCTCATACTATATATGAATGTACTAGGAAATCTTTGGAGTTATGTCATTTTGATGACCTTTTATCTTAACCGTCAGCCCTTATCTATTCTTCAAGGTCATTCAACCTTCTCTTCTTTTTCTAGACAAACAACCATTTTTCATTTTCCCTTCATCTTCATGTGTTTGGGTGTATTACTTTTGTTCACAAGTTAGGCACATAATTAGATAAAATGGACCCTTGAAATCTTAAGTACATTTTCCTTGAATATTCTAGAACCCATAAATGTTATATTTGTCTTGATTCTCTTACACGTCATATCCATGTGAGTATCGATGTGGGTTTCTTTGAACAAGTGCCCTTTTATTCTATAAAATGGGCCACCATGAACTCGATTGATCAACCTCTTACAGCCCAACTTCACTCAAGTTTTAACCCTCTTGATGAGGTGACTCATCATCTTCCTCTTGGTGCAGATACTGGGACTGGAAACTCATGCCCACCTCAATCATACTGAGGTCTCTGGACTATCATCAGCTATTTTTTAATCTAGACTTACCCATTGCGCCTTGAAAATATATGAGATAATGCACTCAACATCCATTCTCCCATTTTGTTTCCTATCATTGCTTGTCACCATCATTTAAATTTTGTTCGAGTTGTTCGAGTGTTGATTTCCATTGTAACTCACAAGTCGTGGCCTTTTATCAGTTGAACATTAAGAATGTGTTATAATATGGATATTTATTTAAAGAAATTTACATGTCGTAATATATGGGCTCAAGTAATGACAACATACATGGTTTTAAAAATTCAGTAATGCACTTCTTCTGGTTGGCTTTCATCGGTGTTGTGTGGACCACTCAATTTTTGTTAAGTGAAGTGAGAAAAGAATTATGATCCTGATTGTGTACGTTGATGACATAATAATCACGAGCAACAATGTAAATGGAATTACCGAAATTAAATGTCATATTCAACAATAATTTCAAACCAAGGATTTAGTACGCTTAGGGTACCTTCTTGGAATTGAGGTGGCCCACTCCACTTTTGAGACTATGTTCAATCAAAGGAAATATATTCTTGGCTTCTTAAAAGAAACTAGTATGATGGGATGCAAATTGTATAATATTTTAATGGAGGACAAATACAAATTAGTAGATGACCAATGAGAGTTATTCGAAGCTCCAAAAAGGTATTGTTGATTGGTGGAGAAACTTATCTACCTTATACATTACTACACATATCATCTGCCATTGGAGTTGTTAGTCGATTTATGCATCAACCACGAACTTAGCATTAGAAAGTCATGGTGCATATTCTACGATATTTGAAGGGATCTCTAGGACAAGGATTGATGTATAGGTCCAATGGTCACCTTCGAGTAGAAGTGTATGCATATGTTAATTGGGCTAAATCAGTGACGGATAGGCGATCGAACTCTGGGTAGTGTGGGTTCGTTGGAGGCAATTCAATTATATCGAGTAACAAACAAAACGTAGTAGCTAGATCTAGTGCAGAAGGAGAGTATAGGATTATGGGCCATGAAGTTCGTGAGATGATTTGGATGAGATTATCTCTTCAAGATTTTTGGGGCCATTTGACATCTCTATAAATAAGAGCTTATTGACTTATTTCTAAAATAAATAATTTTAAAAAAGAAGAAGAAGAAGAAGCTTTTAGATTGTTTGGTAAAAGTTTAATTAAGGGGCTTATTTGTTTATAAAATAGCAAATAACCTCAGATTTCATAAGTTGATGAGGGGTTACTTTTTGAAAAAGAGCTTATTTAGCTTAATTGAGTAGACGATTTTTTGATAAATTTGTTCTTAAACTTTTCAAGTAATTCCCATCTTGCCCTCTTTTCTTCTCTTTACAATCTCTCTGAGGTAGGCCCACATGATGAATAACCAATATTAAAGGTTGGCCCCCACATGTTGATGGTGGGCCCCCAAATAATGAATGGTCAACATTAAAGGTAAGCCCACGTAATGCATGGTCACATCAAATGTGAGCCCCACATGATGGTGGCCCGCATCATAGTGTGGCCCCACATGATGGACGATCCACATCAAGCAAGCCCTACCTAATGGGCATTCCACATTAAAGGTGGGACCCACATGATGGATGGTGGACATTAAATGTGGGACCACATGATGGAAGGTTAACATTAAAGGCGGGTCCACATGATGAATGACCCATATTGAAGGTTTGGCCCCGCATGCTGGATGATCCACAATAAAGGTGGGACCATGCATGACGGATGATGGACATCGAAGGTGCGTCCCACATGATGGATGGCTCATATCAAAATGTAGCCCCACATGATGGACTATCCACATCAAGTGGGCCCCACATGATAGATGGTTCATAACAAACGTGGGACCCACAAGATCGATAGTGGACATCAAAGGTGGGACCCTCATGATGAACAACCCATATTGAATGTGGACCCGACATGATGTATGGTCCACATCAAGATGGACCCACATAATGAATGGTTCACATCAAAGGTGAGCCCCACATGATGGATGGCCTGCATCCCAGTGTGGCCCAACATAAAAAAACATCCACATCAAGTGGGACTCATTTGATGGGTGGTCCACATCAAAGGTGGGACTCACATGATGGATGATGGTCATTGAAGGTGGGCTTACATGATGGTCGTTGACAAAGGTGGAGCCACTTGATGAGCGACCAATATTGAAGGTGGGGCTCCACACAATGAATGGTCCACATCAAGGTGGGCTCCCATAGTGGATGGAGTGGGCTTCACATGATGAAAGGGTCACATCAAAGGTCGTTGACAATGAATGGTCCATATCAAGGTCGTTGGCAAAGAGTGGCCCCTCATAATGGACGGTCCACATCAAGTGGCCCCCACCTAATGGACAGTCCATATCAAAGGTCTCGCATGATGGATGACCCATATCCAAAGTGGGCCACAAGATGGATGATCCACATAAAAGGTGCACCCCACATGATGAATAGTGGATATAAAAAGTGTGCCCCACATGATGGACAAACCACTTCAAATGTAGGGCCCACACTATGAATACATCAAATGTGGACTCCACGTGATAAGTAGTGGACATTGAGGGGCCACTCATTAAGGACAATTAACATTAATGGTAAGCCCCACGTGTTGGATTGCCTACATCAAGGTGGGCCCTAATGATGAACGATCCACATCCAAGATGAGCCTTGCATGATGGATGACCCACTTTGAAGGTTTGGCTCACACAATGGATGATCCGCATCGAAGATGGACTTCGTATGATGGATGATCCACAACCAATATCTGACATAATGGATGGCCCAAATGTCTTAACACATGAAGATTGTATGTAGCCATCCAGTCTTTTGCTATTTAGGGCACGGTCCATTTATGGTGAGATCCACCAAAACAACCATCTAGATTGCTCTTATAATAGAGCTTTCGTAATCTTTAAAAATGACATCAACTACCCCTAAAAAAGCGCTTATTTAAATATTTTGCCAAATCATACTTATTTCAAATAATAGCTTTTTCAGTTTTGAAAAAAAAATGATTTTAACAAACAAGCTTATTTAATTTAATTTTTTTATTTTTTAAAAGAGTTTATTCGACCAGCTCTTATTGAATTAGAGTAAAGATGCACATAGTTCTTTCATGGTTCCCCAATGTGATAATCAAGTAACAACCCACATTGCGAACAATCCAATTTTCCTTAAAAGAACTAAACATATCAAGGTGGATCGTCATTTTATTCAGGAAGAGAATCATTGTTAAAGAAGTTGCTATTACGCTCCAGTTGAAGTTACAATTAGTAAACATTTTTACCAAAGTATTACTGAGAACTATGGGCATACACATTAATAACAAGATGGGATGCAAAATATATATGCTCCATCTTGAAGGAGAGTGTAGAAAGTACTGTTTAGGCCAACTTAACATACTTGGGCCTAAAGCCCACTTGTGTTTATTTTAGATATAATAATATTTTGGAGAGAAAGAGGGTAACCCTAACTCACATTCTCTCCTCTTTCATCTTCCTTCAACGCCACTCTCTCTCTCTCTCTCTCTCTCTCTCTCTCTCTCTCTCTCTCTCTCTCTCTCTCTCTCTCTCTCTCTCTCTCTCTCTCTCTCTCTCGTGTGTGTGTGTGTTGCATTATTCAACCACACTAGACAAACCTAGTCAGCGCTTCTTGCAACAGATCAGCATCCATTGCTGATCGTGCCTAGTGTAGGTTGTTGAACACATCTCAATTAAAAGTTGATTTAAACCCATGCTAGGCTTGAACATGTCAACAGTCTATGCTAGATTTGATCAACAAGCCTAAACCCATCATCAGTAATCTCTTCATCCACACACCATAGCCCCATGCACCAAACTCATCTTCATCGCATTGGATATGCTACATCTCTCTTGTGCCTAAAGCCCAATGTTGCCCATATCATGTCATCATGAATCACAACCCCATTGACTAGATTTGTGGAAGATGTATATATAAAAAAGGTGAGAGATCTGTAAAGATCTACAAAAGATCTTAACAAATATATGTAAATATATTCGTATGCATATCTATAATATATACAACTATATGTGTGTGTGTGTGTGTGTCCTATACTCTAGAGTCAGTGTGGTGGGTGTTCTTCCGTGAGCTTATGAATATAAATGTGAAAATATGCATGCAAGATATGTTATGGTCCATTTGTTTAGGGGATTGAGCATAATTGAGATTTAGTCCCATGTTAAGGCCCCATGCCTTCCATGTAAAATTCATCAAGCTAAAATGGCACTTCTCTCTACATAAATGAAATTAGTAGCATTTTCTAAAACTTCATGCTATAGGGAGGAAGTGCTACTTTAGTGCGACAAATCCTAGAAAAGCCTATTAAAATTTGGATTAACCTTCATCCTAATTATGTGGTGATGGATCTTAAGATTTGCATAGTAATTGTTGAGGAAATCCTTGATACTCTAGCAAAATATGATGGTTGATATGCATATATTAAAAAATTATTGCACACGTGAAAGAGGTAAATTAAGTTAAACCATCCAAAAATTAGATATCTCAATTTAAATGGCTTATAAGACCTAAAGCTATGAATATAATGGTCAATAAGATGAAAAACATCCAGTGACTCAAGGGCAAATGACTAATAATCTGATATTAGAGATTGTTCGTGTAATGGATCTTTTAAATGATGACATATCTTAAGGTCCCACAGTTAAAAGTGCAACACTTGCCGTGTGGCACAATGTTGCCCAAGCTCCATGGGGCCTACCACGATGTATGTGTTTTATCTACATTGTGCATCCATGTTGCCAGCTTATTTTAATGTATGAGTCCAAAAATGAGACAGATCCAAAGTTCAAGTGGACTATACCATAGGATACAATGGGGATGAAAGATACCCACCGTTTAAATCTTTATAGAGCCCACTGTAGTATTTATTTGCCATCCATACTATCCATAAGGTTACATAGACATAGATGGATGAAGGAAAAATACAAATATCACCCTTATCCAAAACTTACGTGGCCTCCAAAAAGTTTTTAATAATGGGTGCTCAGTCTCCACTATTTCCTATGTGTGCTCCACTTAAGCTTTGGATCTGCTTCATTTTTAGGCTCATGCCTTGAGATAATCTTAAAAGAAGAGACAGATGACGTGGATAAAACATACTTATCTTAGAGGGGCCCACAAAGATTGACCCACGTTATGCCACCAAGGATATCCCTGGTTGCGGGTGCTACAAGCAATCCGCTTTCCCCCAATTTGGATAGACTAATTCAACTAATGGCATGTGCACTCTTTGAGTGCCAACTTATCAACCACCCTATTAAGAGTATCAAATAATTATCATATGTATGCTTTAAAATGTGTTTCGTATGAATTTTACCGAGTTATTTGATATACTGTGAAGGTTGAGGCTAGATGTAATGCCCTGGAAATCGGGGGTCGCGCATCCGCTCAACTCCCGAGTTCCCGAGAGTCACTATTACAGATTTTCATTAATATGCATTTAATCTATTTAAGTTGCGCAGCCTGAAAATTCTCTGAACATGAAACATGAACACACAAGTTTGCTGAAATGAAAGAGATTTGACATATATATGTACAAGTCCAAAATATAAATGGGTCGCACAAGGCGTTGCCCAACCAAAACAACAAAAGAATATTATGTCCAAAAGAATGAGGCTGAGCCCATTTGTAACATCCTGGATTTTCACTGTTTTAGATTTTCAAAAAAAAATCTTGAATTTTTTTTATTAATTAACTTATAATATCCCTTAATGACCATTAGCACTCAATGTTAGTGTATACAGGGGTGGTACTAGTAAAGAACCGCACCAGTCCGATTAATCAGCCGTAGGAAGCCAATGAATCCGCCCGATCACTTGAACATCAGGTGTAGTGTAACGTCCCGCCCAACCAGAACAGTGTCCTGGGGCGTCCACGTAGGATTTGCCACAAGACCATTCGTTTAAGCCACTCATAGTGAGGTATCACAAATAAATTAGATCAAGATTAACTCAATTGAATAGACCAGACGAGCCTTGATAGAAGTTGATGCGGGCCTCCAAGCCAGATGGCCGTTTACACTTAGCGACAGCCCGTGCGGGCTATACCGCGACATGGGAAGGTCAGAAAATTATAAAAATTCAAGGGAGTATAGATCTCACTGGGCTTGAGGACCATCACGGACCACGGAACCAGTGGACACCCAGAAATAGGATCTGGCACTGACTAAATGCACCCCACTTATGCAAGGACCGGAATCTGGCGCTCGCAAATGAAGCTGAGATACAAGGCTATCTAGCCGTCGGATCTCTTCTACATTTTTAGGGGAGGTCTAATGAATTTTTCTACACCCGTCCACAAACTCTGGGACCCGATCGTGGAACGGTGACCGTTGATCGCAAATCGGGCTCGTGCGACCAAACTCCAGATCCGATCGTCCCCAAATTTTGCATGGCCCTTCAACGGCCCATGAAGCACCTATCCTATAAGTTTCATGGTCAGAGGGCCACCAGAACTGCCTCGTTATCCAAACAAGCTCTAGACCGCTCGTTGGTGAACCACTAGTTCCAAAACTATAGAATAATGTTCGTCTTACTAGGCTCGACGTCCATTGCAGGAGTCAGACCTGGGTAGTGTCCTGAACCGGTCAACTTGAACTGAAGGATGAGTGCATGAGAAGTGCAAATACCTTAAAGAAAGGAGTTGAAACTTAAGTGAATTAAGTCATCCACTCTTATGCAAAGTTGAGGATTTCGGACCGTCGGTTTGCGACCAAACTTTACCCATGGAGAAAGGATATTTCTCTGCTCATATCCGTATAGTCGTAGCCCCGATCGACCATCGGTGACCGTTGAATAGATTTCTAATCATATCTGTAGATCGGCGCATCCAAATGGCGGGCCGATCATGTTCATACGTAGATCATCATAAGGGCTAACTATCCTACGGTGTATATCAATATGTATACCTTATAATGGGCCCTAGATCTTGAAAAGATCCTCCCATAGGTCTAGTATAGTAAAAACCCAACACTTGGGGCCATTTCCACCAAATCTGGCATTATAAAAGGGCCTCATTTGGGCTCTCTCTCCCCATACAATTTTGCCCTAGAGAAGGAAAGAGAGAAGAGAGGAAAATGAGAAGAGAAAGAGGAGAAAGGAGGAGAAAGAGAGAGGAAGAAGAGAGTGAAGGAAGGTGGTGTTCATGGTGGGGCCCAAGGGAGCTCAACCTTGCAACTCTCCACCTCTTCTCCAAGAAAACCTCCACCACAACCACAAGAATCGTCCGTTGGTCATCTAGGTAAAACCCCTCCCCCCTTTTTCTTGAAATCCATGTATTGAGAAGGGATTTCATGGATTTCTAACATGCAAATGGTTGTTTTAGGGAATCCGGCCGTCCGACCCTAAAAGCCTCATTCCTAGGTCGTTTCCAAGTCTTCAACGATCCATAAGTGCGGACTATTGTTCTTAGGTGGCCTAGCACCAATTTTAATACGAGATTAATGATTTTGATTGCTTGGATGTTATGTTTGAAAGCCTAGAGAAATCTTAGGAATTGTATGTTGGTTGGAATGGTATGGATTTATATGTTTGGCTCTCTCTCATGATGTTATTTATATTTCTCACATGATTTGATGTATGGATGATCATATGCTCATGCTGTGTTGATTTTTATACGTTGTTTACTTCATATTACGTATGATTTCATTACTCTTGTGTACATGATTTTTCAATATGGAGGAAGTGTTAACTTCCTCACCAACCCACACCACACACATACACTTTATTCATAATGTTAATAGTTTGCTTGTTAGAGAAATTTGAATTGTATGTTGAGCAACATGAGAACATGGTGTTGAATATGCTTGATGATGCTTTGGTTGTTGGCATGTTATGAATTATTATTTCTACCCTTGGGTGGGTCAGGAACTTGAGGAGAGACGGTGGTCCCATCGGTAGGACTGCGCTATGGTTGGACTTGTTGGTTTGGGCGGGTGTGATCGGGTGGCTGTAGTTCGACTACATGGGACCCTCGTGCCCGATGTCACACGCCTCATGCTCGCCTGACTCGCAAGGTCTAGCCTACTGTCTGACCAACTTTGATTGTTAACCATGCTTGTTCACACTTGTATGGAACCTGGAACACCCTACAACCGTTGTCGCTCATCAATAACCCACTTAAAATTTGGTCCACAGCCTCGTGAGCCGGGCATGGTGGAATGGGACACTATGTCCGAGCTGTCGGCCTACGCTGGGGTACCGCGCCTCCCCGTAGTGACCGCGAGCGATCCCTTTCTCATGGCACTCCTCATGTGCTTGAAGTCGGGGATGAGGAACCCGACGGGATCACGGACCGCGGGGTCTCGGCCTCACGCATTGGGGGGTCTTGGCCTCGCAACCCGTTTAGGGCATTGATACGTGGGGTGTACCAGATTCTCAAATCTGCTGGATGAATGGACCTAATTAATCACATGGCTAACACGATCACATGCATCGCATTAGTTAGGGTGGCAACTCGGTAGTCGAGGTCGCACTGAGGGAGTGTTGGCATTGGCGATCGTTAGATGGTGTCGCACGAGGGAGCGTTGTGGTGAGGGCATGCATCATGTCATGCTGCATACATGCGCATTAATAAGATTACTTAGATGTATGTGATTGCATGCTTTTCATTAAGATCATATTATAATTGATGCCTGTGATAACTTAAGACTAATAGCACCCACTGAGTTGATCACTCACTCCCACTCTGGGACGATGTTTTAAAACACCAACCAGACCCGTTTATAGATGCAGGTGGTTCAGGGGCAGAGGAGCCTGGTGAGGCGAGCTTCGATGAGGAGGACGAGCTAACTTACTTCTAGATGATAGACGGTTCTCCGCCAGCTTGAGGGGCGGGGTTGGATCGCTGAGCAGGGGGCTCAGTCCTATTCTTTTGGTCTTGCTATTCTTTTGAGATTTTGATGCGTAGCGTTTTATGCAACCCATGTATTCTTTCGGTCATGTATATATGTGTATATATATATATATATATGTTTGTATTCGGTCTCTTTCATTTCAGTGGACTTGTGTGGATGTACTTCATGTACCAGGAGATTCCAGGCTATGCATTTAGATTGGATCGCATATTAATGAAAATTGGCTAAAGTGACCTCGGGAACTCGGGAGTCGAGTATATGCACGACCCCCGATTTTCAAGGCGTTACAAGAGCCCAGCCATCCAATCCCGCCCCTCAAGCAGGTGGCGAGCCCTCCATCAGCTGGGAGTATGACAGCTCATCCTCCTCGTCCAGGCACGCCTCGCTGAGCTCCTCCAATCCTGAGTCACCTGCATCTATGAAAGGGTCTGGTTGGTGTTTCAAAACACCGTCCCAGAGTGGGAGTGAGTGATCAACTCAGTGGGTGCTATTAATCTCAAGTTATCACAGGCAACAATTTTAATATGATTTTAATGAAAAGCAGACAATCACATACGCCTAAGTAATCTTATTAATGCGTATGTATGCAGCATGACATGATGCATGCCCTCACCACAACGCTCCCTCATGCGACACCATCTAACGATCGCCAATGCCAACATTCCCTCAGTGTGACCTCGACTGCCGAGTCGCCAACCTAACTAATGCGATGCAATGAGGTCGTGTTAGCCGAGTTATTAGTTAGGTTTATTCATCCAGCAGATTGAAAAATCTGGTACACCCCACGTATCAACGCTCTAAACTGGTTGCGAGACCAAGACCCCCCAATGCGTGAGGCCGAGGCCCCGCGGTCAGTGATCCCGTCGGGTTCCTCATCCCCGACTTCAAGCACATGAGGAGTACCAAGAGAAAGGGATCGTTCGTGGTCACTACGGGGAGGCGCGGTACCCCAGCGTAGGCCGACAGCTCGGACACAGTGTCTCATTCCACCATGCCCGGCTCATGAGGCTGTGGACCAATTTCAAGTGGGTTATCGATGAGCTACAGCGGTTGTAGGGTGTCCCGGGTTCCATACAAGTGTGAGCAAACAGGGTTAACAATCAAGGTTGGTCAGATAGTAGGCTAGACCGCACGAGCCCAGGCAAGGGCATGGTGGAACGACATCGGGTGCAAGCAACCCATGTAGTCTAACTACAGTCGCCCACACGCACTCACCCAAATCCATGAGATTAGCCTCAAGGCGGTCCTACCAACGAGACCGCCTTAACTCTCCTTGTTTTCTTAACCAACCCTAGGGTTTGGATGGTAGTTCACAACATGTCAACGGACAGAGCTATCAACTAGCAAAAATCATAATCATGTTCTCACACCTCAATCATATAATTCAGATTCATCTAATAAGCAAGCTAACATAATTTATGAGCAATGGTGCATGTGTGTTGTGTGTGTTGGTGAGGAAGTTGCTCACAACTCACAAAAACAATTACATAGGAATTAATAAGGCACGCATACTATAGGGCATCATCATATGAGCAATCCAACAAGTCATCAACAAGTGATCATCAAATTTCAACAAGTCATGTAAGAAGCAAGAATAGCATCATGTGAGGAAATCAAATAAAACATACAATTCCATACCATTAAAATAGACATAAATTCCTAGGTTTTCTCTATACTCTCTAAATGTATCAACCAAGCAATCATAATCATTAAACTCATATTAAAATTGGTGCTAGGCCACCTAGGAGTAATAGTCTGCACCTATGGCTCGTTGAAGATTCAGAAAACGCCCTAGGAAAGAGGGCTTCCGGGTCGATCGGCCGGAAATTCTAAAACAAGCTCTTGCATGTTAGAATTCCAAGACAAACCCACCTTTCTACATGGATTTCAAGAAGAATGGGTGAAAACCTTACCTAGGCAACTCACGGTCGGTTGTTGAAGTCAAGGGGGAGAGTTTCTCCTTGTAAGAGAGGCAAGTTGGAAGGGTTTGCTCACTTGGGGCCCCACCTTGATCTAGGGTCCACCTTGGATCTCTTTCTTCTCTCTTTCTCCTCTTTACTCTCCTTCACTCTCCTTCTCTCTTGGTGGTTGTAGCAAATGGGAGAGAGAGTTATGAGGGATAGAGTTTATTCCCTAGACTTGGGCCTTTTGGCCTTAAGTTCCCTTAAATTCTCAAAATAGCCTACTAGGTCTCCCTTTTAGAGTTGGAGTGGCCCTAACACTCCTTTGGCCACCAAATTCGGTGGGTAGGTGCCCTATGGCCCGATTAGGGCTCGTGTAAAATTTGGGAATAGACGGATGGACGCTTGTGGGGTTTGAGTCAACAGTTCTGATCCTTAATCGGCCCTGAGGGATCCATTCTGGTGATTAGAGTGATTCTGGTGGTCCTCTGGCTATGAAATTTCTAGGATAGGTGCTTCATGGCCCGATGAAGGGCCATGCAAAATTTGGGGACGATCGGACCTGGGGTTTGGTCGTACGAGTCCGATTTGTGATCGACGGTCACCGACCCACGATCGGGTCCCAGAGTTGGTGGACGGGTGTAGAAAAATTCATTAGACCTCCACCGTAAATATGGAAGAGATCCGATGGTCGGATAGCCTGGAATCTGGGTTTCATTTGCAAACGCCAGATTTGGTCCTGGCATGGGTAAGGTGCATTTAGTCAGTGCTAGATCTCACTTCTAAGTGTCCGCTGGGTCCGCGGTCCGCGATGGTCCACAAGCCCAGTGAGCTCTATGGTTTACTAAATTTTTAGATTTTTCTGACCTTTCACCGTTGCGGTATAGCCCGTTCGGGCTGTTGCTCAATGTAAATGGTCATCCAACTTAGCGGCCAACACTTGGTCTTGCCATGGCCTGTCTGGTTTATTCAAATGGGTTAATCCTAGGTTAATTAGCTTATGGTACCCCTGCCACAAATGTTTTAAATGTTTGGTCCTGCGGAAAATCCTACGTGGATGCCCCAGGACACTGTACCGATTGGTCGGGTTGTTACAATCTACCCCCCTTACACATAAATTTCATCCTCAAAATTTGTACCTGATCATATTGCTGAAGCAGGGTTGGGTAATGCTTGCGGACTTCTACTTCCATCTCCCAAGTGGCCTCTTCTTCATCGTGATGAGTCCATAGTACCTTGACCAACGGGATGACCTTGTTGCGTAAGACTTGCTCCTTCATATCAAGTATTCGAGTAGGTCGAAGAATGTAAATGGCGTTTTCCCTAAGTTCCACATGTTCCCACTTGATGATATGTGAAGGATCGGGGACGTACTTCTTCAACATTGATACGTGGAAGACGTTATGCACTCCGGCTAGAGGTGTGGGTAAAGCCAAGCGATAGGCGACCGCACCCACACAGTCCAAAATTTGAAATGGCCCGATGAACCATGGCGCAAGCTTTCCTTTCTTGCTAAAGAGCAAAACGCCCTTCATTGGGGAGATCTTGAGAAATACGTGGTCCCCAGCTTCAAATTCCAAGTCCCTTCGCCTTGTGTCGGCATAGCTTTTCTGTCTGCATTGAGCCGTCAAGAGGCAGCGCCGGATAATTCTAATCTTTTCGGTCGTGATCCGCACCAGATTCTGTCCTAGCAAACCCTTCTCGCCAATTTCCTCCCAACAATGTGGGGCTCGGCAGGGACGCCCATACAAGGCCTCATAAGGCGCCATGCCGATGCTAGCTTAGAAGCTATTGTTATAGGCAAACTCGGCATATGGGAGGCAATCGTCCCAACTCTCCTGGAAGTCCAGAACACAAGCACGCAACATATCTTCCAAAATCTGGTTCACCCGTTTGGTTTGTCCATCTGTTTGCGGGTAGAAGGCGGTGCTGAATTTCAGTTTCACTCCCATAGCTTCTTGAATGCGAGTCCAAAAAATCGACATGAAACGAGTATCCCGATCCGACACAATCTCCAATGGGACACCATGGAGCCGCACTATCTCCTTGATATACAGTTTAGCCAAGTCATCGGCGGAGCTAGAAGTCTTGATTGGCAGGAAGTGGGCTGATTTGGTTAGCCTGTCCACAATCACCCATATCGAGTCGTGCTCCTTTCTAGTCTTGAGTAACCCGGCAATGAAGTCCATAGATATGAAGTCCCACTTCCATTCTGCTATAGGCATGGGCTGCAACAGGCCTGGCGGTCGGTGGTGTTCAGCCTTAACTTGTTGGCAGGTGAGCCATCGGGATATATATTCCGCTATTTCCTTTTTCATGTTGTCCCACCAATAAGTTTGCTTTAGGTCCCGGTACATCTTTGTACTACCAGGATGCATCGCCAACTTGGAATTATGGGCGGCATTTAGAACTTCTTCTCGTAATCCCTGTAGGTTGGGAACACAAAGGCGGCCTCTGTACCGCAATCCCCCATCGGTGCCGACTCTCCATTCGGACTTCCCATCGTTCTTAGCCCCTTCCCTCATTTTCTTCAATAGCTCGTCGCCCGCTTGGGCTTCAATGATTTTACTGTCAATCATTGGCTGGGCTTAAATGTGGGCTATGAACTCATAAGGTTCCTCCATTGTCAGCTTAATGTCGAAGTCCCGAACGAACTCCACCATGTCCCACTCTCTCATCATTAGCGGGGCCGCAAACTCGATTGTCTTCTTGCGACTTAAGGCGTTTGCCACCAAGTTGGCCTTGCCAGGATGATATGAGACGTCAAACTTGAAGTCTTTTAACGTCTCCATCCAGCGACGCTGTCTCATATTCAGGTCCTTTTGGGTGAAGATGTATTTGAGGCTCTTATGATCAGAGAAGAGCTCAAACTCCTCACCATAAAGATAGTGCCTCCATATCTTCAATGCAAAAACTACCGCCGCATGCTCGAGGTCATGAGTAAGGTAGTTCTCCTCATGCTTCCTTAACTGTCAAGACGCATACACAATTGCCCTGTCTTTTTGCATGAGTACACAACCCAAACCCACATGAGAGGCGTCAGTATATACGGTATACTTGACCCCTTACTCGGGTAGCACAAGCACAGGTGCTGACGTCAACTTGTCCTTCAACTCTTGAAAAGCTGCCTCCGCCTTTTCATTCCAGGCAAATTTGAGATCCTTCCGAGTTAGCTGGGATAGCGGCTAGGCTATCTTCGAGAAGTCTCTAATGAATCTGTGGTAATAGCCTGCAAGACCAAGGAAGCTTCGCACTTCCGTAGCTGACTTCGGTTGCTTCCAATTTTGTACCACCGCCACCTTGGCGAGATCCACAGATATCCCTTCCTTAAACACTACATAACCCAGAAACTTGACCTCCTCCTTCCAGAAGGCGCATTTCCTAAATTGCGCAAACAGTCGATTCTTCTCTAGGGTTTCGAAGACTGCCCTTAAATGCTCTCCATGCTCTTCACGGCTCTTTGAATAGATTAATATGTCGTCGATGAACACGATGACGAACCTGTATAAGAAGGGCCTAAGGACTCTGTTCATGAGGTCCATGAAGACCGCTAGAGTGTTGGTGAGTTCAAACGGCATAACTAGAAACTCGTAATGGCCAAAACAGGTTCTGAAGGCCGTTTTCTGAATATCCTCGTCCCTAACTCGCAGCTGATGGTACCCTGATTTTAGATCGATCTTAGAGAAATATTGAGCACCCCTCAACTGGTCGAACAAATCGTAGATTCTAGGCAACGGGTATTTGTTCCGAACCATCATTTGCTTCAGTCTTCTGTAATCCACACATAGTCGCAAGGAGCCGTCCTTCTTTTTTACGAATAGGACCAGGGCCCCCCATGGTGACACGCTGGGTCTGATGAAGCCTGACTCTAGCAAGTCGTCGATTTGAGTCCACAATTCTTCCATCTCACATGGAGGCATACGGTAGGTAGGCAAGGAGATGGGTTTGGCTCCATGAACCAAATCAATCGTGAAGTCTATCTCACATCGAGGGGGTAGTCCAAGTATGTTTTTGAATACGTCCCAAAAATCCTGAACCACGGGTGTGTCCGTTATCGAGGGTCCAGAGTGTCCATTATCGAGGGTCTAGAGTATCCATCCTCCAATGAAGCATAACACATAATCTTGCGTTCGTAGCTGACCTGGACCGAAAATATGAGGGAAGAGCCGTCGTCCTCATATATCTTCACTGTCTTTGCATCATAATCAATTTCTGCTTTCATCATTGTCAACCAGTCCATGCCCAGGATGACGTCGTAGTGGAAAATTTTGGTCACCATCAAATCCACGTGGGCCACCTTGCATCCCAAGTCGATGGGGCAATCATAACATATCTTCGTCGCCTCTGTAAAAGTGCCGGCGGCAGCAATGATCTTTACCCCCACGAAGGGGCTAGGGCGTAGCCCCAAATGCTTGACAATTGCATGAGATATGAGAGAAGCAGTGAACCCGGTGTCCACTAAAAGGAATATGGGAGTACCTTGAATGTGAGTCGTCACCTCAAAGGCCGTAGGAGTAGGGATTGCCGCATCTTGGCCCTCAACCGCTAGGGCATGCACCCGAGCCTGCTGTGGATAATTTGGCCGCTGCATGGGCCATTGTGGCGGTCTAACCTGAGGTGGTGGTGGACATCGAAACTGCTGATTTGGCTCCATTGCCCGTAGGGGCGAAATCTGTAAGGCCGGCTGTGGAGGCCTAATGTTGCGCTACGGCGGTGTGAAGCCGAGGTCTCTCATCCTCATAAAACAATAGGGCTCTGAATGTCCCACTCTCCTGCAATAGGTACATATCTGGGCCGGTCGCGTAGAAGGGGCCGGTGCGGTGGCTAGTCGGGGTGGTTAGCTAGGACGCGCCCTTTTTCCTGTAAAAGAGGAGGACGGTCCCTCCACCCTGTTTCGCGGCCCTATCTGTGAGCGATTTCGGGCGACCCGCTCCTCATCCTGCTCCGCCCTGATGGACATCTCGACAAGCTCGGCGTATGTCCTGATGTTGAAGCAACATATCTTGGAGCGAATACCGCTCCTCAGCCCTGCCGTGAACCGTCTCATCTTGATTGCTTCGTTTGCAATCATTTCGGAAACATAGCGGGAGAGTTCCGTAAAGCGGTTCTCGTATTGGGCCACGCTCATCCCCCCTTGCTGAAGGTGGAGAATTCATTCTCTCTCTCATGTTGATACGTTTGAGGGAGATACTTTCCATTGAAGCGGGCCTCGAACTCCTCCCACTTTCATACGTGGCCCTCAAAGATGGAGCGGAGAACGCTTTCCCACCACAAGTCTGCCTCCTTCTTGAAGAGGTAGGAAAGAAGCTCAACGCTCTCTGCCTCAGTACAATGGAGAGGCCTAAGTAGTTTGGTGACCCGATTGAGCCAGTACTCCGCTTCCTCGGGGCGGTGGGTGCCTGCGAACGTAGGCGGTCTGTACCGCTGGAACCGCTCAAACAAGTTACTCACGTTGTTTGCGGGTGCGGTTAGACCGGGTGGCGTCGGTTGCGGCACTCCCATGTTCTGGGCCATGGCCCCCATCATAGTGGCCATCATCTGCTGCTATTGCTGCATGTTAGTGACCATCATCTGTTGCTGTTGTTACATGAGGAGCAACATTTGGTCCACTCGATCCATAATCGGCGGCGAAGGAGGTACAGATGCCGCTGCCTGCGGTGGCAGAACATTCGGGGCCGCCTCTTGGGTAGTGCTACCCGTATTCTGAGATCCATTTCCGCCAAGGGGGCCTTGCGGATCATCAGGGAGGAGGTCCCTCTCAACTAGGCCGCCATGAGGTAGGCGGATGAATCGGCCCTCTGGTCGAGGAGGCATACCTGTAAAATATCCTTAGACGGATTAAGTGCTAAAACATCTCTCGTACCTAGTTTATGCGTGCATATGCAAGATTTATATACAATCCATTGGAGCACATAGGCGTCACTCATACAAGCATTTCCATAGCAATAAAAAATTTCTGAGAAAATCCATAACTTCACATTGATTTCAAAATGCCATGAGTATGACCAATTACATATTGCAGCATGGATTACAAGCATTACAATCACGCCAGACGAAAGAAAAATACAAACTAGTCAAGCAAGGGTCCTAACTATCTCCTAGTACATGAGTTTTGACCTAATTAACTTAGAACAACTACTAGTTATCAGTACAGAAGCGTGTTACTCGTCTGAGTCGGGCGACAGCGGGAGCGCTTCTTCCCCCTTGCTGCAGCAGATCAGGGCCTTTATGGCTCGGTACATCTTCTTGTTCCATTTCTCTTGCTTCTCCTGGTTCCTTGCTTGAGTCTCTCTGTTCTATGTCACCTCTGCCTTAAGCGTATCCAAGCGCTCACGTATGTCTGGGATGGTAAGCGGTTCCCTGCCAGCTCTTTCGATCTCGTCCTCTCTCCTTTCCCCTTCAGCTCCTTCCTCCTCCTCGTCCTCGTCTTCATCCCCTTCCTCCTCACTTCCGCCATTATCACTTTCTTCTTCGATTGGATCCCTGTATCGATCAATGTGGGCCTGTCGCTGCTTTGGGCCTATCTTCATATTATTCAACATGTCGTCTCCCAAGATCAACGTCGGTATATAATTCTCATCCGATCCACCCACGCCATACTGCTAAGCCAGCCGACAAACTAGACGGGCGAATGGGAGGCATACGTCTTTCAGAGTCGCCCTGGCGGCCCTCACGATCTAGTGGAGTACTATGCTAGGGAGACATACGTCTGCTCCCTGGCCTATCTGACACAAGAACTCCACCATATAACGGGAGCACTCGGTACGGTTCTTTAACCTTGGATAAATATTATGAGTGCCAATAAGGTGAAGTATACGGTATTTTGGAGTCAAGCTTGCCGCACTCAGGCCGACTTCTCGCCTCCATTGGACAACCTGCCCGTAAAGGAAGCGTGTCCGCTCGTTGCGGGCCTAACTCGTATCCAGGTTTCCTTCCTCAATCTGCACCTCTCCCTAAGGCACGCCCAGCACATTTGCAATGTCCGCCACCCCGAACGAGAACCTCTTACTTCCCATCACAAGATCAAAGCCTAAGGGCTTGAATTTTGGATTTCTGATCCGCACGTAGAAGGCTCTAGCCCGCCCTTCATCCGCTTGGGAGTCTCCATAGACTATCTGGCCCCATCCCTTTTCCATGAAACGACCGAGTAGGGCGATATTATCGAACAAGTGCTCCTCTACGGAGGCTTCGAAGGCAATATTACGTACTTGAAAATTTCTCACGTCTTCAACGGGCGGTTGGGACGCTTGCCTCGCGAGAGCCCTTTGATAGTCATTCTTCCGCTTTGATCGAACTTCCGAGATTTGCTTCCCCTTTGTATCGGCCATTTGCTTGCTTCGCCTTTCTCGGCTCGGCGGGAGCGGACCTCTTCTTTCCCATGAGTGATAAGATCACCAGGATGGAGAAGAGGGAGATAACGGTTGCTAAAATAGTCTTTCCTTTGGCTAAGGTGGATTTGGGGTCGAAAGATGTGGGTGGATCGTTGGAGGAACGGCCTTAGGAAAGGCTTGAGGATAGGCCTAGGAATTGGGTTTAATGTTGGACTTGGGATGGGTATAAGAATGGATTTTTGGGAAAAGATGGGTTGAGGGAAATGGAAGGGGAGAATGGGAATGAGTTGAGGAATGAGGTTTGGAAAAGAAAGTGTGATGGTGGAGAGAGTGAGAAGGGAAGAAGGGTGGAGGTAGTTGAGAGGGAAGAAGAGGAGGTGGGATTTATTGAAGGAAGGGCTTTGAAGGTGGGTTTATGGAAGGATGTTGGAGATGGGTTTGGGAGTGAAAGAGGGGAAGAATGAGGGGTTTTGGTCCCTTAGGTTGCATTAGAAATGAGCCCCACTCTGATTTTTAATGGCCCAAGGGAAGAAAAACCCATTTTTGGGTCTGGGCGGGGCCTACACCGGTCGGGCGGGGTCCCGCGTGCAAGCTGGAAGGTCGGGCGGGGTGCAACGCCGAGCGGGCGGGGTCCCGCGCAGCTGCTGGACAACAGGCGGGGCGCGACGCCGAGCGGGCGGGGTGCGCGGGTGGGCGGACAGGGTCGGTGGGGTCCACTCGTTCCGCCATTCCCCGGCCACCCGTAAACTCCTGAAGAGGTTCTATATATGAATTTGGGGTAGAATGAGCAGATCTAAGCATTGGGCTTAGTGGCGTCGCGAGATTCTTCCCAGTTTGGATCCAAAATTTGATTTTTTTTTACCTCCTCTTCAGTTCCCGCAGTCTCGCGTTCGCCCTTACCTAATTTTTCCCTGACTGGGCTGGAGTTAATACGTTGGGTCTGATATTAGCTCCTTCGGACCTGGGTGAGGGCTTATACAGCCCAATCGCTCAGCCTACGGTTCGTCTCTACCCCGCCGACTTGGCTAGCGGCACTACGTTGTGCTAACTTAGGTAGCAAGACTAGTTCCCTATTTCCCATCCGGAAGTGGGAAGGTTCCTAGGGTTTCGTAGTTCCTACTACGTAGCCTCTCAAGTCAGCGAATGCGTTAGCGGGTTCATGATCCATGGCCCAATTAATTCCAAACCATGCTCTGATACCAACTTGTAACACCCTGAAAATAGGGAGTCGCGCATCTGCTCAACTCCCGAGTTCCCGAGAGTCACTATTACAGATTTTCATTAATATGCATTTAATCTGTTTAAGTTGCGCAGCCTGAAAATTCTCTGAACATGAAACATGAACACGCAAGTCTGCTGAAATGAAAGAGGTTTGACATATATATGTACAAGTCCAAAATATAAATGGGTCGCACAAGGCGTTGCCCAACCAAAACAACAAAAGAATATTATGTCCAAAAGAATGAGGCTGAGCCCATTGCCCAGCCATCCAATCCCGCCCCTCAAGCAGGCGGCGAGCCCTCCATCAGCTGGAAGTATGACAGCTCGTCCTCCTCGTCCAGGCACGCCTCGCTAGGCTCCTCCAATCCCGAGTCACCTGCATCTATGAAAGGGTCTGGTTGGTGTTTTAAAACACCGTCCCAGAGTGGGAGTGAGTGATCAACTCAGTGGGTGCTATTAATCTCAAGTTATCACAGGCAACAATTTTAATATGATTTTAATGAAAAGCAGACAATCACATACGCCTAAGTAATCTTATTAATGCGCATGTATGCAGCATGACATGATGCATGCCCTCACCACAACGCTCCCTCGTGCGACACCATCTAACGATCGCCAATGCCAACACTCCCTCAGTGCGACCTCGACTGCCGAGTCGCCAACCTAACTAATGCGATGCAATGCGGTCGTGTTAGCCGAGTTATTAGTTAGGTTTATTCATCCAGCAGATTGGGGAATCTGGTACACCTCACATATCAACGCCCTAAACTGGTTGCGAGACCAAGACCCCCCAATGCATGAGGCCGAGGCCCCGCGGTCCGTGATCCCATCGGGTTCCTCATCCCCGACTTCAAGCACATGAGGAGTGCCAAGAGAAAGGGATCGATCGCGGTCACTACGGGGAGGCGCGGTACCCCAGCGTAGGCCGACAGCTCGGACAAAGTGTCCCATTCCACCATGCCCGGCTCACGAGGCTGTGGACCAATTTCAAGTGGGTTATCGATGAGCTACAGCGGTTGTAGGGTGTCCCAGGTTCCATACAAGTGTGAGCAAACAGGGTTAACAATCAAGGTTGGTCAGATAGTAGGCTAGACCGCACGAGCCCAGGCAAGGGCATGGCGGAACGACATCGGGTGCAAGCAACCCATGTAGTCTAACTACAGTCGCCCACACGCACTCGCCCAAATCCATGGGATTAGCCTCAAGGCGGTCCTACCAACGAGACCGCCTTAACTCTCCTTGTTTTCTTAACCAACCCTAGGGTTTGGATGGTAGTTCACAACATGTCAACGGACAGAGCTATCAACTAGCAAAAATCATAATCATGTTCTCACACCTCAATCATATAATTCAGATTCGTCTAATAAGCAAGCTAACACAATTTATGAGCAATGGTGCATGTGTGTTGTGTGCGTTGGTGAGGAAGTTGCTCACTTCCTACAACTCACAGAAACAATTACATAGGAATTAATAAGGCACGCATACTATAGGGCATCATCATATGAGCAATCCAACAAGTCATCAACAAGCGATCATCAAATTTCAACAAGTCATGTAAGAAGCAAGAATAGCATCATGTGAGGAAATTAAATAAAACATACAATTCCATACCATTAAAATAGACATAAATTTTTAGGTTTTCTCTATACTCTCTAAATGCATCAACCAAGCAATCATAATCATTAAACTCATATTAAAATTGGTACTAGGCCACCTAGGAGTAATAGTCCGCACCTATGGCTCGTTGGAGATTCGGAAAACGCCCTAGGAAAGAGGGCTTCCGGGTTGATTGGCCGGAAATCCTAAAACAAGCTCTTGCATGTTAGAATTCCAAGACAAACCCACCTTTCTACATGGATTTCAAGAAGAATGGGTGAAAACCTTACCTAGGCAACCCACAGTCGGTTGTTGAAGTCAAGGGGGAGAGTTTCTCCTTGTAAGAGAGGCAAGGAGTTGGAGGGGTTTGCTCACTTGGGGCCCCACCTTGATCTAGGGTCCACCTTGGATCTCTTTCTTCTCTCTTTCTCCTCTTTACTCTCCTTCACTCTCCTTCTCTCTTGGTGGTTGTAGCAAATGGGAGAGAGAGTTATGAGGGATAGGGTTTATTCCCTAGACTTGGGCCTTTTGGCCTTAAGTTCCCTCAAATTTTCAAAATAGCCTACTAGGTCTCCCTTTTAGAGTTGGAGTGGCCCTAACACTCCTTTGGCCACCAAATTCGGTGGGTAGGTGCCCTATGGCCCGATTAGGGCCCGTGTAAAATTTGGGAACAGACGGATGGACGCTTGTGGGGTTTGAGTCAACAGTTCTGATCCTTAATCGGCCCTGAGGGGTCCATTCTGGTGATTGGAGTGATTCTGGTAGTCCTCTGGCTATGAAATTTCTAGGATAGGTGCTTTATGGCCCGATGAAGGGCCATGCAAAATTTAGGGACGATCGGACCTGGGGTTTAGTCGTACGAGTCCGATTTGTGATCGACGGTCACCGACCCACGATCGGGTCCCAGAGTTGGTGGACGAGTGTAGGAAAATCCATTAGACCTCCACCGTAAATATGGAAGAGATCCGATGGTCGGATAATCTGAAATCTCGGTTTCATTTGCAAACGCCAGATTTGGTCCTGGCATGGGTGGGGTGCATTTAGTCAGTGCTAGATCCCACTTCTGAGTGTCCGCTGAGTACATGGTCTGCGATGGTCCACAAGCCCAGTGAGCTCTATGGTTCACTAAAATTTTAGGTTTTTCTGACCTTTCGGCGTCGCGGTATAGCCCGTTCGGGCTGTTGCTCAGTGTAAATGGTCATCCAGCTTAGCGGCCCGCACTTGGTCTTGCCATGGCCTGTCTGGTTTATTCAAATGAGCTAATCCTAGGTTAATTAGCTTATGGTACCCCTGCCACGAATGTTTTAAACGTTTGGTCCTGCGAAAAATCCTACGTGGACGCCCAGGACACTGTACCGATTGGTCAGGTTGTTACACTAGAACTTCTATAAACATTGTAAATTAAGTTTATTCTCATCTAACCTATGTATTAATGTAAGACATGGTACAAATACAATCATAGCATGACTAGATCAAAAGAAAGCTAAATAGAAGCAAAAGTAAATCATCAAAATTGGCCCAATCCTACACAGGGTAGAGATAATTGGGCCCTAAGTGCATTTGATTCAAAGAAATTCATTTGGGATTGGGAGAAAGTGTCGTTTGAAGTGTGAACCATAAATCAGCCATAACTTTTGATGCAAGAATCATCACGGTATGTATGACCTATCGATCTTTATGCAGTGTGACATCCAAAATCAACCAACCCATTGTGCGGGTCACATATGTCCGCTTCACGAGAAAACACACTTCCCATTTAAAGCTACAATTTAAAAAAATGCTATTTTAGTAATTCTTATTTTTGTTGTATCTCCTTATTTTTAAAGTTTTATGATTTTCGTCTTTTCAAAGATTAATTGTAATCATGATGGGAATGCTCGAGTAAAGTTAATTTAAGACTTTTTATATTTTTTAAAACTTACTATTTCAGGTAAGTTCTATTTTATTTGAACTAGAACTTCTAGTAGGATTAGAATTTTTCTATTTTGGATAATTTTGAATTAGAGTTTTATTTTTTACTTTATTTGTGGTGTAATCGAGAGATAATACACAAAAGACATTATTCAATAAAAATATTAAATTTTCTCTTATTAGTTCTTATGGATTTAAAAACTACCTTGTGGATTTAAGGTTTTGACTAGAGAAATCCAATGAGCTTTCTTATTATTGTTTCACGCTTCCCTACTTGAGAGCCCCATCATAATGATAAGTCACCCCAAGAATCAGCCTTATCTAATCATTAAACATGCAATGGCTTATCATGTTCATAAAATCAAGTTAAAGTAACCATACACGTAAAATTTCAACCATTGGATCTTTGTGGAAGTGGCCCAACGGACAAGATCAGCCATAAATCCCTAATTTGGGGCCCACCTGATATCTGGATATGCTTCGATTTTGGTCTCAACCCCTTAAATTAGATGAAAAACTGAATGGACGGTGTGGATTTCCAAGATTCATCACGGTGGACCTCATCCTGCAGTGCACGCGCACACCACAAGAGCAGCAAGCGCGGTGCACTGAACCTGGTCAAACTGGTTAGCGAACGCTAACCCGACCATTTTTAAAAAAAAACAGAAATCCCACTTGCAAGAGAAAACAGGGGTGCAGATGGATCTTTATGGGCCCCACTTATCACAGCCTAGGTGACAAAATTCAAAGAAATAGCAAGGATGGGTTCCCAACCATTTAAACACAAGTCGGACGACTGTAAGATCAATCAGGTGGGCCACATCAAAAGCACTCTAAAATCATTCATTTCCAACCAAAATCTTACCACAAAGCTAATGGACAGAGTGAATTTCCTCACCGATGCTGATCATCGGCCCACAGAATGTCCCAGTGCAAGAAATTACGCAGGTGGGTGTGAAAGCAACGTCCGGACGTTGCCGACCACTGTGGGCCGTTTGATGATCTTGATCACGGTCGGATTAATGATCCAAACCATCCAAAAGGTGGAGAGGAGGGTCTTGACCCTTCTTATGCTGTCAGATTGCATGAGCGAAGCAATCTATCCTCCCAAAAACAAATCAAACACAACTGTTTTTCGTTCTTTTGTTGCGAAAAATAGAGTCGGTTCGTCCGACTCCAAACCAACTCCTGCTGCGTAAGTTTACGCATATCACCGCCCTTCTGCCGACTCCAGCAACCGCCTCCTTATGGCTATAAAAGAGAGAGGCAGAGACGTGAGATCCATCATCCTTGGATGTGGAAGAGAAGAGAGAGAGAGAGAGAGAGAGAGAGAGAGAGAGAGAGACAGTGGATGTGGGCTGGCAGCTAGGGAGTTCTTCCTTTCCTCTTTAGTTTTCTTCCCTTTTTATGGTTTTGTTTATATCTTTCCTTTAAGAGAGCTTAGCTAATCATGAGTATGGTTGGCTAAACCTCTTAACTAAGGCTAAGAGGTGAAGCTTGTAGCTTGATGGGGTGTTTCTATGGCTTTGATTCATGTTTACGTTGAACTATCTTTGCTTCTAGTTTGATTATAAGGAATGCTTTCACCTTTTAATGGTTTGTAGTGACTTAAATTACAATGGATCTGCGATAGCTTTGAGCATATTCTTCTCATTATTGAGGTTGTGAGCGTAGGAGCCCTGTTGTTCACCATCGTCTTATGGACATGATTGGATGATGGAACCCTTCCTAACGTTCATAACTCTCTCAGATTGGTTGTGGATTGGTTAAATTTTGTTGTTTGCTTTGTCTCATGGGCATGGTTTTGTGATGGAATCAATTTCAATTCTCATACCTTTCATTCATTAAAAACTAGATCAAAAGTAATTCATAGTTGATTTTTAATGATATATCTTCCAACTGGATAAAGATAGGACTCTGATTCCAGTTGTGTTTGTGAATCAAGCATAGAACTTGAAGATCTCTACAAGTGGATCTTGGAACCCCTCATTTCTCACCTTTGAATTTTACAAGTTTTAGTTAAAGTTATTCACTATTATTCTCTTAAATTTTTCTGGTTTAGATTACGTCTTCTTCTAGTTCTAGTTTTAGTTACTTTCAGATTACGTATAAGATTCAGTCCCCGTGGATTCGACCTCGGTCTTACCGAGATTATTACTACATCTCAACCCTATACTTGGGGTAGTGAACACGTGATGAAATACATTCCCTACCAAGATCGTCAATCTATAACTAGTTTCTAGTGGGGGTAATACCCAATCCACATCTGCCTCTTGTGGATGTTGGATCGCGGCCAAATCATGCTCACTTGTGCCTTTTTAGGAGGCGTGTGTGATTTGTGGAAAGCATGGGGATATTGTGTTTGACTGGAGTCACCACTAGTCAATTACTCTGCTTCCATAGTCAGCTAGATCCGGTATAAATGTAAGGGTAGAGATTCTGAAGGTTTTCTGCCCTAAAATAACTTCTTGATACGTAGCCGAAGATTTGGGGTAAGGGACCTCGATTACAAAGAAGAAAGGCGTTAGGCACCCTCTCTGCTCGTATGAGTGTACCGTCTCTACTTCACAGGGTTATATGAGCTATTGAGGGTTGGGATTAGTTCTTGCACATGAGTGATGCAATGTGTATGTATAATATTTTGTCAATACACCATCGTTATCAAGTGGTAGCCCAGGTCAGATAAATCTACCCCGAATCACCTACTTGCCGAAGCGGTAAAATAACTAATCAATTCGAGTTTTTGATGGGCATGATCTGGTCAATTGGCAAGCCACGGAGCATACACCAGAGTCAACTGGGTGTGGGAATGCTATGAGATATGATGTTGATGGCTGTAACAAGTAGGCGATTGAGAAGGGAATGGATATTGCCTAATGCAAATGTAATGTGGATAAAGCTTGATCAATGCTAGACGAATGGGTGAATGGTTTTATCATAAAGATCATATTGAGTAGCTTGGATTAGGATTCTGGATGCTTAGGTGACTCAAGGTTGGACTAGGCTAGGCTGACCTGGGCTGGATCCTCTCCTTTTATGCCCACTTCTTGGTGGAGGGATGGCACTGGAATGTGGGGAGGCTTAGAGAATGGGAAATGTAATGGTTTGGAAATTTATGAATGCTTAAAAATTGGGGAGACAGGGGCTATTTATAGTCACTGGGCTTGATTTTCTTGTAATTTTTTTGGGAATGTTAGGGTCGAAAAGAGGTTAAATGGCCAGAATTTAAGATTGCCACATGGCATAACTTCGACGGTTGGATTGCTTACAAAGATTATAATTTTGGCATAAGAGGAGGACAACAGAGTCATTTTTCCTCCTCCCACACTTACGGTTGGATTCGGAGCAACTACACATGTTTTGCACCCTCTCCTGTTAAGGCAGGAGATCTACCACGTGGCGGGCGGTGCCCAAGGCATCGCCCATCACATGGCTTGCTCTCTGCCTTCTCAAGGAACTCCTGGAATGGTAAGAAGTCCCCTGGTTCTTTCTGGTTTTGATTTATGGTTGTCCTAAAGGTTGATGGGCTAAGGTTTGGGCTTATTATGAGCTTAGGTTTGGACCAGAATGGGGTTTGGTTTTGGACAAATTTTGGGTTTAAATTGACTTAGTTTGAGGTTGAGTTGGCTGGATGAGTTGATTGGGTTTGACCAAGCAAGTTGACTAGGTTCAGTCTAACTGGGTAAGCTAACTGGGTTTGACTAAGTGAGTTAATTGAGTCCGATCTAATTGGGCTTGATTGGGTGAGTTAACTGGGTCCGATCTAACTAGGTTTGACTAGGTGAGTTAATTGGTTCCGATCTAACCGGGTTTAACTAAGTGAGTTAACTGGGTTCGATCTTATCAGCTTGCCAGCCTTGGGTGAGATGTCTACACCTTTGTAACGATTCCCGAGTCTCTCTTGCTTTGGCTAGACGACGCAGTTGGGTACTACCCCACTACGACCTCGCTAGAGACTGACAGTCATATTAGGGGGTTTATGGGGCCCATCATGATTTATATATTTTATTCATCCCATCTATTTATTTTGATAGATCAGTTTAAGACATTGCCCCAAAAAGAGGCAGATAGAAAGCTCAAGTGGACCATGCCACATGAAGCAGTGGTGATTTATATATTTTATCCATCCCATCCATTTATTTTGAAAGATCGGTTTAAGACATTGCCCCAAAAAGAGGTAGATAGAAGGCTCAAGTGGACCATGCCACATGAATTAATGGTGATTTAAAGCCTTGCATTGAAAACTTTTTGGGGGCCACTAGAGTTTGGGATCAAGCTAATATTTATGTTTTACTTTTGTTTATGTTTATGTGACCTTTTGAATAGGTTAGATAGTAAATAAAAATCACACGGTGGGCCCTAAAAAGGTTTCTGTCACGCCCCAAACTCGGAAACAAGGCTCACAAAATTTTCGATCGCCGAATCCGGCACCGACAGCCTCCGTAGAACCCCATTCTCGGCTCCCAGCGCCCATTTGCCAGGTTCCGATCCTGGGATGCTACGAGGAGGATTTTTTTAACATCAGTTTGATTCGTAATAAGCATAACCAAAGGCATCACCTACAACAACAACCAAAACTCCATTACATTTCCACTATGATCAAAAACTTACAAGTACAATGAGCATAAAGGGAAATACAATGATGATAGACCAAAAGCTCCAAAAAGATCTGCTACGTGCTCAAGCCTCAGCACTGCTACGATCTAACGTCACCTGCACGCAACGGTCGTGCATAAGCTTATGGAAAGCTTAGAGGGTGGTGAAAGTGTATGCTCAAGGTGGTAATGCAGTTATGCAGTATCAGAGTAATGCGGAACATGCTGATAAATGCCAAGAATACCATTAGCCATACCAAGGCCATACGGTGCAAAGGATGATGTCGACCATACCAAGGCCATGCAATGCGAAATGCAACTCAAGCATACAAATCCTCATCTAAGTCCACATATCGATACAGCTTAAAATCTGGAATATCACCGGGGTCTAGTACACTCCAAGCCAGATTGCCGCCCCATCGCGCGCAATAAGGTGAGTGAAAAGACGTCACTATCCGCCTGCCAAAATCGGGCTCGGCTCGTCAATAGCGGACCCATTCCTCAGCTGGTTAAACTCAGCCTAGCATTGCCCCCTACTCTCGGGCGGGTAAGGCCACACCCCCTTCCAACTGACCACGACACAGTGGAAAGCGAAAGCTCAACCATCTGGTAATCGGCACTCGGCGCTCATGCACCCACTCGGTCTAGACGTTGGAGCAACCTCTTGGTACCATAAGGGTTTAGGGACTTTCACCCAGGGATATCTATCGCACCCCATGTAGAACAGTATTTTCGGTATCCAATCCTGCCAACCACGATACATCTGTGGAGGCTACGACCCTGATGTCGCTAGGGCGTACAGTAACCATATCATACAATGCGAATGTATAAATCACACTATCCAGTCATACAACAATCCTGTACGTATCGTGCGCTCATGTAGGGCAACACCCCCTGTACGGGAGCCCCTAAACAATTTGCCCAAAGGCATATGCTATGATCAGTCATTTCTCATATCAAGCATACGTATGATGCATATGATCATGAATCATGGAACTAAACATGTTATATGGGATGGATGATGTTCATAACGAAGATGGGCCTAGACGGCCTACACATTACACGTATGGACCCTAGGGGAAGTCATAATGTGGACATTTAACCAACACTATACTTGCAATGGAGACGTCAAACCGCCATTGCTCCCAAGGTACAGCCCGTCGTAAACATCATTACATAACCCACGTTGGGATCGTACATTGCAATGGACCTTAGGTACATCCCATTGGGCCCTAAATACATCAAATGGGCCATATCATATGGGCCTTATATTCATCAAGTGAGCCACATCATTGGGCCGCACCAATGGGCCTTATGTTCATTGCAATGGGCCATAACCCGTGGGCCTTAGAATGCATCAAATGGACCTAATCTTATAGGCCTTATATGTATCAAATGGGCCTCAACCCATAGGCCCCAATACATTTTTAATGGCCTTAACCCATGGGCCCCTAATACATCAAATGGGCCTCGACCCATGGGCCTTACATATATATCAAAGTGGGCCTCAACTATGGGCCACAAGTAAACTGAGGTGGGCCTTACATATATATCAAAGTGGGCCTCAATCACGGGCCACAAGCAAACTGAGGTGCGCCTCCCATACCAGTAAAATATATATATAATATAGTATAAATATATATATACACAATACATACAATATTATATATAATATAATATTATATATATGTATATATATATACACACACACACACGAACACATCCACACACGCACGCACACCACACGCCCACCGTCCCTAGACGGTGGGGAATAACACAAACATCACAGCTGGCCCCACCGTCCGCCTGGACGGTGGCCATAAAACACATACATCACTGTGGGCTCCATGTGGGGCCCACCATAATGTCTGCTTTCCATCCAACGTTGGTAAGGTCAAGTAGACCTAGATGGAGGGTGGGAACAAATTTCACCCTGATCCAAAACTTCTGTGGACCCCAAAAGGATTTCAAAGGTAGAGGTTCAATCCCACTATTTCATCCGGTGTGGGCCACCTGAGTCTTGGATGAACTTGAAATTTTGAGGGTGGTCCACTGACCTCAGGGCCCACCATATGAACGGATTAGATGGCTAATAAACATCAAGGTGGGGCCCACGGCTACAGCTGTCGGTGGCTATACGACCGCCAGTTCACCCGCTGGCGCTGGTGCGCAGGCAGCACTGCTGCGTTTCTGAGCTGTGTTGTATTTATTTTTATTTTTTTTAGTTTTTCTATGGATTTTACAGGTGGGGTCCACATCTTGCAGATCCACTCCGTCCAATAACTCTCCATGCCTCACGACAGGCAAAATAAGCCCAATATTGGGCATATTTCAGCATATAAACAATTAAAGAAGGTTTCAATGGTGAAAACCATCATTTGCTATGGTATGGCCCGCCCGAAGGTCTGATTGATCCCATCTTTTGGGTCAACGCCTAAAAGGGGCTTGGGAAAGGAATGGATGGTGTGGATTTAATACATACATCAAGGTGGGGCCTACATGAGTGGGCCGCCCAAAGGCTTGAACCAAGCTAGTATTTGTGTTTTCCCAATAAACGTCCAGCGTCCAGGGACGCTGGACGGTCTGGCCATGCAAGGTGGGCCTGCTCAGGTGGGCCACCACTGATGGATTGTGTGGGTACTACACATATAAGGTGGGCCCCACTTATAGATGACTTAAACAAAATACATACTTCATGGTGGGGCCATTCAAGTGGGCCACACAATCATATCAAGATAAAGAAAATAAGAAAAAGAAAAAGATAGGGAGAGAGAGAGATAGAGAGTGAGATCCGCGTGATGGAGGGACCCCGGCACTATGGGCCCTCCCTTGCACTAAATCATACATTAAGTGGGTCCCATTACATGTGGGTCCATGAAATCGAAATCCAACGGTGGAGATCCCTTCTCCACTGAAATAGACGGTCTAGATGACCCTAAGCATGCAAGGAAATAAACATCATGATGGGGTCCATGGAGAATGGCCCCATCATGGAATGATCATGATGATCTAAGTGGGCCATCGGCCACATCTTAGGGTCCAAAGTGAGATCCAAACCATTGATCGGTTGGCCTCACTTGGCCCATCTTAAAAACATTAAAACTACCCTATCAAAGCACCCACCACTTGATCTTCTTGCTCCCTTGGCTTCCTTAACTCCTTGTGCTTCTCTTTGATGGAGGAAGATGAGAAATGGATGGCTAGGATGGGAGATCTAGGGATGGAAAGGTGGGCCACACTTGATGCTTGGGAAGCTTGGAGAGGTCATACGTATGGGATTTTTCTTGCTTATGGGAGAGTTTGAAAATGAGAGAGACTTGTAAAGGGAGAGAGAGAGAGGGGGGGTGATGGGTGATGGAGTGATGGATGTAGTGGTGATAGGTGTAAGAGGCTCCTTTTTTACTTTTGTGGTAAAAGTTGTAAGAGAGGTAAGGCTTGTGTAAGAACTTTTTGACTTTGGGGCTTGCTTGGGAAAAGGTGAAAGGTGATGTGTACTTGACATGATGGGATTGATGGGTTGATTGATTGATGTGACACCTTGTAGAGATTCTCTCAGAATTCTCACGCACGGTATTTTTTTCACACCGAACGCTAGCCCACATCTCCCAACCAGGGTATCGCCTCGGCGCGCAAGTCACGGCATTGGAACCGCGGCGACGACGCGGTCGTTAAGGTATAAGTCCTGAGTTGAGTCAACTCAGGCTGACGGCATGAGAATCAGGGTCGCGCGCAAATACCGATTAAGGGTCGAAGGTTGCCGAAATTCGACCGGGAAGACCGCGGAAGCCTATGGAACGGTACGGTCTAGGATACGGGGCTTACAATTTCAATAGTAAGAGTTCATTCCCCACTACTTCATGTGGTGTGGCCCACTTGAGCATTTGAACTAGTTCCTTTTTAGAGTCATGTCCTAAAATGATATGTTAAAATAGATGAATGGCGTGGATAAAACATATAGATCACGGTGGAACCCATAGATCTCCTGACATGTACATTCGTCTCTCGCTAGGTCATGGTGGGGGTAGTACCCAACCCGCGCCCCAATTAGATGGATAACACGGGCACAAAATCAGTAAAGTCAAGACCTAACCAGTTTGTTCGGGTTAAGACCGTGGGTCCATCTCGATGTATGTGTTGTATATCCATGTTGTTTGTTGCTATCAATTCAATCAAAGTAGGCCACACGTGTAAACGAGGCCCTAGATTGATTATTCTTGTGAAAGTAGGTGCGCAGGCATGTCAGAGTCTGCTTGACTCAGATGTTATGATTAAATTGTTGGGGTCCCTCGCACCGAGACAGACAGATTGGAGATTGGATATTGGATTGAGATTCAGTTATCCTCTCGACCACCGATTTGCGTTCTGTTTAGACAATTTTGTGAAAGGGTAGGGGTTAACCCTTTCGAATAAGTTTTTTTTTTGCCTTGTAATAATAGACATGAGCCTTCGGCCTTACGGACTTTTTCTTTCAATAGTCTCTAAGTTTGATGCCTCTCAAATGATAAAGAATGTACAAATAAAATGGAATAAGCTGAATAAATATTGACTTTATTGATATAAAATGTATAGTTATAATTGACAAAATATCAATCAACCAGATAAATATACGAAAAGTAAACTAAACTAGAATAAATACTTGACTTGTCTACTAGAAAAGATGATTGAAACGGGTGGTCAGCAGTACGTGATTGACTGTAGAGGTATCTGGGTGATCTCTAAGTCTCTTTCGATCTCCACATTGTTGGCAGATTGGATATGTTCGATATGTTATCATAAAAAATACTTGCCTTCTCATCTAACTCTCCCATTCATTTTGTTCCAATCAATGGATGGCTTGGGATTAGCTGATGAGATTCTCTCCCAACTTAGGTTCAAATCGAAGGTAGGTTGGCTTGGACATAGGTCCGATCTCCTAATGTTCAGAATCTTCTTAATCATTGCTGCCTCTACGAACGTCTCTAGGAAGATCTCCCATTTGAAAAGACTGTGAAAAATGGCCTCACCAATAATATCATCACTAAATTCGTAAAAGATTCCTTCTTTCGGCGAGTCTTTTATAGATGTCCTGGTACATTGCCTCATAAATGAGCAATTCTGTCACGCCCCAAACTCGAAAACTGGACTTACCAAATTCCCGATTGCCGAATTTGGCACCGACAGCCTTCGTAGTACCCCATTCTCGGCTCCCGGCACCCATATACAAGGTTCCAATCCTGGGATCCTATAAGGAAGATTTTCAATATGAATTTAATTCGTAATAAGCATAACTATAAGCATAACTCACGAACAATAATGAAAACACCATCACAAAAATTCACAATGATCAAAACTTGAGTACAATGCAAAAATAAAATACAATATCAATAACAGAAGCTCCAGAAGACAGCTACATGTTCTAATCTCAGTGCTGCTGCTCAGCTACGGCTGTGCCTTGGCATCGCCTGCACGCATCTATCGTGCATAAGCTTATACAAAGCTTAGAGGGTGGTGAAAGTATATGCGCAAGGTAGCGATGCAAGTATGCAATATCAGAGTAATATATAAATATATTAGTAAGTTCATGAATGCATTCAGCCGTACCAAAGCTATGCGATGCAAGGCATGAATGTTATCGGTCATACTAAGGCCATATAATGCAAGGCTTACATAGCCAATGTCATAAGTAAGATGCATCTCAAGCATACCAATCCGCACCATATATCAGTACAGTTTTCTCTGCATAATTACTAGGGTCTAGTACACTCTACATTAAATCGCCGTCCACTGGACGCGCAACCATGTAAGTGAAAGAGACCTCACTATCCGCCTACTAATATCGGCCTGACCTGTCGATAGCAAACCTATTTACGAGCTGGTCAGACTTAGCCTAGCATTGCCCCTACCCTCGGGCGAATAAAGCTACACCCCCTTCCAACCGACCACGATACAGTGGGAGACACGACATACTGGTATATGGCCCTCGTGCGCTCATGTATCCACTCGGTCTCGACGTTGGAGTCATCATCTGGTACTATCAGGTTTAAAGATTTTCACTCAGGGACATCTATGGTGCTCTGATGCTAGTAATAATATTTTCGGTGTCCAATACTACCATCCACGATATGCCTGTGGAGGCTATGGCCCTGATGTCGCTAGGGCGTATAAAAATCATATCACACAAATGCGAGATGCATGAATCATACTATCCAGTCATGCAGCAATCTTGCGCATACTGCGCGCTCATGTGGGGTAACTCTGCCTATCAGGGAGTCCCATAATAATTCGCCCAATGGCATGTGCTATGATCAATCACTCCTCATATCAAGCATACATATGATGCGCATGGGCATGGATCGTGAAGCTATACTAAGCATGTTATATGATGATGATGTACTCTCCTCATATCAAGGATGGGCCTAGACGAGCTACTCATATCAATAATGGGCCTAACAATCATGGGGGCCCAACGGTTTGGATTAGCCCACTAAGGGGAGGTGAGAATGGGCCTAACAATGGGCCCTAGGGAGAGTTACAATGTGGACATTTAACCATCATTGCTCTTACAATGTGGACATCAAACCATCATTGCTCCCAAGGCATGACCCATCATAAACATCATTACATACATCATGGTGGAATCACACGTCACATCGGTCCTCATATACATCGCATTGGGCCTCACATACATCGCATTGGGCATCATTCATGGGCCTCACATGCATCACATTAGGCCTCATACAAGGGCCTCATTTATATCGCATTGGGCCACATCCCATGGGCCTCAATTATATCACAATGGGCCATGTCCCATGGGCCTCGAATACATCACAATGGGCCACATCCATGGGCTTCTCATACATCACATCGGGCCTCATCATACATTATAATGGACCGCACATACGAGCCACACAAATATCATATCGAGCCGCACCCATGGACCTCATGTACATTAAGTGGGTCGCATCACATGGGCCTCATCATAAATAGCAGCGGAGATAATGATCGAAAGATCATCTGGACCATACCACAAATAGTGGTGGAGATAATGATTTTCACTGTTTAAAATTCACAGGGGCCACCTTAACGTTTATTTTCCATCCAATCTGTTCATAAGGTCACAAAGACCTGAATTAAAGGGAAAAACAAATCTCATATTGATCCAGAACTTATGTGACCCCCAAACGGTTTCAATGGTAAACGTTCAATCCTCCATTGATTTTTGCAGTGTGGTCCACCTGATAGACAAATTTGTCTTATTTCTCGTCTCAAGCCTTAAGACGAGCTCGCAAAGTGGATGGACAGTTGGGATATAACACTTACCTCATGATCAGACCCACAAAACATGTTGATGTCCATCAGTCCAACAAATAGATGGTCTAGATATAACACATATCTCTTGATCGGACCCTCAGAACTTACTGACGTCCATCAGTCCAATAGATGAATGGTCTAGATGTAACACATATCTCATGATCGGACTCTCAGAACTTGTTGACGTCCTCCCAGCAGCTACAGAGCTGGTATGTGGTACTCCAGCCAATTTACTTCCCACCGTCCAGGGATTGGACGGTGAGGATACAACACATCCATCATGGTAGGCCCCACACCCCACACGTGCAATACGTGTAGGGTGGATCCCACCGTCCCAGACAATGGATGGTGTGGATGGAATCATACATCAAGGTGGATCCCACTTGATCTGGACGGCCAGGATGACCACGTCATCCAGGCAGACCCCATAGACGGACGGCTTAGCTATAAAATACATAAATTGAGGTGGGTCCCAAGCTGGACGGTGTGGACATAAAACACATACGTCACTGCGGCCCCTACCATCCAGGCTATCTGGACAGTATGGATACAACATATACATCATGGGTGGGTCCACGTGGTGGCCCACCAAAGCTTTGGATCGGCAGATATTTGTGTTTTTCCTTCATCCAGGTTGCTAAACGGTGCTAGCAGCACTGGACCGTCAGCCACCTGCTGGACGTCAGTAAAGTGGGCCCCACGGTTGGCTGACATGGATATAGAATACATACTTCATAGTGGGGTCCATCAAGGTAAGCCACACGGCCTCATCATCACCAAAAGAAATGAAAGAGAGGGAGAGAGAGAGAGAGAGAGAGACGGCGTAGTGGAGGGACCCCGCCACTATGGACCTCTCTTTGTTTACAACACATACATCAAAATAGGTCCCATCACAAGTGGACCCCCAAATAAAAATCAACGGTGGATATCCTAAAATCACCCACCGATTGCACTCATTCTTGGTCCATTGGCTTCCTTAACTCCTTGGCTTTGATTTTGATGGAGGATGATGAAGTATAGATGGTTAGAATGGGAGATTGGGTGGTAAGGAGTGGGTCACACATAAGTTCTCCTTAGGTAGCTTGGACGTCCACTCTCTCTTAGGTGCTTGGAAAAAATGGGTAAAGAATAAGAGAGAGAAGGTGTTGTAAGAGAGAGGTGATGAGTGATGGGTGTAAGGAAGGGATGGGTGGAGAGAGAGAGTTGACTTTGGGAATGGGAGAGGGATGGGCTAGGTAAGGGTTGAGATGGGATGTGTATTTGATTGATTGATGTGATGTTTGGGTAGAGATTCTCTCAAAATTCACAACGGGCGGCGTTTTCCTCGAAATAAACGCGGACCCACAACTCCTGGCCTCGATATCGCATCGGTGCGCAAGATGCGGCGTTAGAACAGCGACGGCGCAGTCGCTAGGGTACAAGTCTCGGGTTGAGTCGACTCAGATATACAAGATGCGACTTAGGGTCACACACAAACGCCGATTACAGATCGCGAGTCGCCGGAATTCGACGGGGAGGATCGCGGGAGCCTAAGGAACGATACGGTATAAAATATAGGCCTTACAACTTTGATCCTAGCCACATATCATACAACGATTCATCCCCAAAAGCATACATAATGCTACGTGCCATTGCATTAATAACATAATCTATGGTGCCAAAAGAAAATCAATCGACGGGTGCCAATATGTCTTCAGTGTGTGTCACCGTGCGACTATTTTCTATTACTCCGTACCGAAAGCGGATGTAAATACTGTCTATCAAAATTTCCAGCTCAAAAAGTGAAGCCAGCCCAAATCTAAGGTACAACACGCCACCGAAAATAGTTTGATTGACCATTAAAAACTTTTTGTGACCGTCCAATGAACACTGTTTCGTGTGGCGTGGTCCACCTGAGATTTAGATCTGCCTCATTTTTAGAGCCATGCCCTAAAATAAGGTGGAAAAACGGATGGACGGCAGGGATATACATATACATAACATACATCGAGGCGGGCCCACGGTCACGAGCAGTCAGGTCCCGACCCGACAGAATCGGCGCCCGTATAACGCAAGGGGAGTTATTTGATACTCTGGCAGCCCATGATGCTTGATGCTCAGGCACCCAAAAATCGTGGACGCTTGATACAACTATTTTATGGAACCCAACGTAGCTAAATCAGAACCCCCAAATCAGATTCTCAAGCAATTCTAACCGCTGATTGATGGACATGTATTCGTTGAAATAGGGCCATTGATGCATTTCATTTTTAATGGTCCTGTCAATTTCCACCAAACCGAGTGAAATCTAGACTGGCACCCATAATTTTGCCTGTTTAATTAGAAAATGCAAATGTAAAGTAATTAGTAGGTGCCTGCGTATCAACCATCGCACTCTACCTGAGTATCAAAGCTTCTCTCATGCTGATGCAAGTGGATTAATGCATTAAAAAGATCCGGTACGGCCTGCAACTGAAGAAGCGAGGGAGGGTGGACTTTTTGAATATAATAAGCGGATACGCGTCTTTAATTGAAAAACCGTTTTATATTCTGGCCCAGATTTCACAGTTGCATGCAGATAACTTAAGCTAAACCGTTAAAATCGTGGGTCCTATTTTAGATGGCTCGTATATCATGACAAGTATTGATTAGAATTCCTAACTTTCTGATCATTGCACATTTGATAGACGGTGGAGATGAAAATCACTCAATAGCCCGAATTAAAAGAACAAATGCCCATTAAGAATAAAAGGTTTTTAAGCCTAATGGACGGCGTGGATTTCATTCTAATAACCTGATGAGCCCCACATGGCTTCAGGTGTCTCGAAATAGAAAATAAGTGGACCAGAGACTTCAACCTAACCACCACGCTTTTGGGATTTAACAAACTGTAGACAGATGTAAATAACTAAGACAGCATTGCCTAGACAAATCAAACCAGGACAGGCCTAACCTATACAGGCTAAATGAGATAGATTGAGAAGATGCTCTCCACAAGTAAACGGATACATATATTTAAATTATTTTATTTTTATGTTATTGTACACTGACATGTACGGTTGATAAGCAGGCACTGCGAAATTGCACAGTTAGTAGATAAATGGTTAAAATCATGGGTCTCATTTTAGATGCTTCCTACATTTATTTTAATTTGATTTCATAATTGGCTGATTACTTCATATTTGATGGACGGTCGAGATGAAAATCAGTCAACGGTCTGAATTAAGAGAAGGGGTGCACATTAATCAGAGTATATTATTGTTTAATTGATGTATCTCTTGCATGATGACATTTCTGCAGCGGGTATTATATAAAAAGTCCACTTGTTTGTGCTTGAACTCTAAAATGACATGGAAAATTGAATAAACGGGGTGGATAAAACCCATACATCATGGTGGACCCCACAGAGCACCTGCATAGACTGATTTCCGTCGAGGACGGGGCGGTACAGGTAGGGACAGGATATAATCCGCGTTCCCACGATTTGGACCGTTTAATTTAAATTAATTTTTGTCAAGTTCCCGACTTCTTAGTGCCTACGTATGGGACGCGGATTGCGAAATACTGTAGGCCATACGATGGTGTTTGTATTTTGCCCACCGTTAAAACTTTCTAGGGCCCACTTTAACGTTTATTTGCCATCAAACCTGTTGATAAGGTCACATAGGCCTGTATTAAGGGAAAACATAAATATCAGCTTGATCCAAAACTTGTGTACCCTGAGAAGTTTTTGATGGTGGGTGATCAATCACTACTGTTTCCTGTGCTGTGGTCCACCTTAGATTTGGATCTGCTTCGTTTTAGGGATGCTGTCCTAAAATGATATGGAAAAATGGATGGACGGCGTGGATAAAACACATATATCATGGTGGGGCCCACGGAGCACCGTCGCTAGTGGCAGTTGCTGTCTGGAATCTGCGTTCCTCCGTATACACCAACGCGCTCTGCCACGAGTTCAGATAAATCGCACTTAGGTAGCGTACATGCGAACGTACGGTACGTTCGAGCCGTGTAGGGCCCGATTTAGGGCAACGGATTGGCTACTCCCCCTGCCACCAGCCCCGTGGCTGGTAGTCGGTGCTTTGTGGGCCCCACCATGATGTATGTGTTTCATCGATTTTTACGTATCATTTTATGGCTTGATCCCAAAAATATGAGAGGGATATAAATATTAGGTGGACCACACCACGTGAAAACAATAGTGATTGGATATCAACCATTAAAATCCTCCTAAGGCCCACTATACTCTTTATTTGACATCCGATCTTTTATCACCCTCAAAATGTTTTTAATGGTTAACCCTCATTCAACACTATTTCTTGTAATGTGGTCCAATTGAGATTTGGATATAACTCATTTTGGGACTCATACTGTAAAATGATCTTTAAAAATAGATGGATACAATGGATGAAACACATACATCATGGTAGGCCCACATGGCACAGACCACCAGTCATTGGCTGGTGTCAGGGGCAATAGCCAATCCGTTTCCGCGATATAGATCTTTTTAAGAATCCGAACCCTGCGAGTGCTTCTAATTCCCAAGGTACCCGTACATCAAGAATCGTATCTCTCGAAAACTCAGGTGCGATGCATCTCATGAATCAAACTACAAGAACTTCTACAGCCTATATATTCACTTGCTGTGGCCCATCTAAAATTGGTATGTCTTGAATTTTGGACCCACCATATGAATGGTCTGGATGACACATATAGAACAAGGGGGACCCCACATTCCCTCTGGAAGCTTCTTTGGTGGGGTCCCCTCTCACATGTCCCACGCTGTTCCCTTCGATACGGCCCACCTGAATAATTTATCAGACCAGGTTTCAACTTCTAGTATTAAAAATGGGGGCGCGCATATAATGTACGGTTTGGATGAAACTCACACATCTCGGTGCGTCCAAGACAGCTCGAACGTGAACGCATGTGATCATCCCCACCGTATATGGATGCAAGCGGAAGCGGACTGTGTACTGAATAACTCGGTTGGCTTAATCATACTGAGTAAAATCTTTGGGGCCCACCATGAATGTATTTGTCTAATCCATGCCGTACATCCGTTTTTCCGGATAATTTTAGGGCATGGTCTCAAAATTGGATCATATCCAAAGCTTCAGTGCACCATACCACAAGACACAGTACGAAGAATGATATCCACCGTTGAAACCTTCTTAGGGAAAAGAGTGATTTTTATCTGTCATCCAACCTGTTCAAAAGATCACACAGACATGGATGAAGCGAAAACATAAATATCAGATTGATCTAAAACTTCTGTGATCCCCGATGAGTTTTCAACGGTAATATTTTAATTCACACTGTTTCCTGGGGTATGGTCCACTTGAGATTTTTATACGATTAAAGTTTTTCCTAATGCCATAAAATGATCTGATAAAACGGATGGACGGTGTGGATAAAATACTTTACTAACGGTGGACCCCACATACTCAGTACGCGTACTGAGTTGCTCAGTACACAATCGGCTTCCGAGGCAAGCCAATACCCAGTTTTGTAGTCCACCGGACTACCAATTCAAACTGCGATCACTCCACGAGCGAGGGGACCAGTTGAATCAGTAGTCCTCCGTACCATGCTCTTCTATCGAGTACGAAAATGGAAACAGCACCACCCAAATCCCACCTATTTGAAGCTTACCTTCAGAATCCTAATTAAGGCATTCGGCGACCCCAGCTTAAAATATTCCTACTCATCCCCCTCACAAGAAAAAACCCAATCCAATCCCACCATCATCCAACGACCCCATCCATCCATCTATACATACATATATGATATATACATGGCTTCCTGTTTTTGATCGAGTCCAACCTTCCATCATCTATCCTTCATGACCTTCTTCCCATCCTCCTACAAAAACCTTTAAAATCCTCTTTAATCCCCCAAAGAAGAAGTGGCCATGGCTAGCGCGCATACACCCTACTCCAGTGTATGTAAGCTCTACTTCCCTTACTGGAAGAGAATAAGCCTCCTTCCCATCGCTCTCCTCACCGTTCTCTGCTCCTTATCCTATCTCCTCGGCGTATGGCAGCACGGCTCCTTCACACCCACTTCCACTCTCCTCGCCGTAACCCCCTGCCCTCCGGCGAGAATCCACCCCGCCGCCGCGCTTGACTTCTCAACCCACCACTCCGCCGACGACACTGACGTGCCGCCCGCGGAGGTCGCGCGGCACTACCCCCCGTGCGACGCGCGGTACAGCGAGTATACGCCGTGTGAGGACAGGGACCGGTCGCTAAAATACGCCAGGGAGAGGTTGGTGTACAGAGAGCGACACTGCCCTGCGAAGAGAGAACTGCTGAAGTGTCTGGTGCCGGCTCCGTTCGGGTACCGGAACCCGTTTGCGTGGCCCGAGAGCAGGGAGCTGGCGTGGTTCGCAAACGTGCCGCACAAGGAACTGACGATCGAGAAAGCGGGTCAGAACTGGATCCGGGTCGAGGGCGAAAAGTTCCGGTTCCCGGGCGGTGGGACCATGTTCCCACGTGGGGCCGATGCTTATATTGATGATATCGAGAAGCTTATCCCTTTGAGGGACGGTTCGATCAGGACCGCCATCGATACCGGTTGTGGGGTATGTTCGTCTCTCCTTCTGAATTTTCATTTTCAGTTGTTGTTTTTAGAGACGGACCGGACGGTTTGGTTTTTGAACCGGCTCGTTGAAAGCTCGGTTTTTTAGAAACGGACCGGACGGTTTGGGTCTGTATTTGCTAATTTATTATACCCGTTTTTTCGTGTTCGCTTTCCGTCTGTAGCGGCTCAGGATCCGGCGTGTGTCACCAACCACTGGGGCCCACATTCTTAGATGGTCAGATTATTTGGACCGTCCATATTTTTTTGTTACCACGTCATGATTCGTCCGTTAGTTTCTAGAGTTGAATGGAAGCAATTGAAAATATTCTTTTCACCGCGTAGCGATGGTCATACACAAAATGGACCGTTCTGATCATTGGACTAGCCAGCACGCGGGCCCCAGTGGGCAGCAAGTACGGAATCGGATTCGGTACTGACCCCTTTCTTGTGGGCCCCACCATGATGTGTGTGTTATATCCACGCCGTGCATTCATTTTTCTAGCTCATTTTAGGGCATTTGCCAAAAAATAAGGAAGATTGAAAGCTCGAGTGGACCACACTACAGCTAGCAGTGTGGATACTGACTCCCACCGTTGAAACCTTCATAGGGCCCACGATGATGTTTATTTGCCACCCAACCTGTTCATAAGATCACACAGATACGGATGAAGATAAAACATAAATATTAGCTTGACCCAAAACTTCTGTGGACCCCAACGAGTTTTCAACGGTGGACGCCCAATCTCCGCTTTTTCCTGCGGTCTAGACGGTCAAAATTCAACAAACGAATGTCCATTGATAAGAGGTACTCAACATTATCTAATCAATTGAGATTTTTGGACCATGACCAATCTACAGTGGGTCCCACATCTTTTGTAATGTGGTTTCCGGGTTAGGAGTTGACCGGTCGGGTCGGGTCGGGTCGGGTCTGGTTGGAAAACCGGGTTTTATGTTTTCTCTTCAATAATTAAAAGACATTGCGGGGATATCTGGGGAGGGGCTGACTAACATGAGATATCATCGGTAGAGGGGCAAAATAGTCATTTTACTGAATCCTTTTAGTGGAGAAAAATAGCAATAGCAGCCAATTCTGACAGGAAAATAAAGTTGCGCTGGAGTGTTATGTACGTTCTCCACAATTGTAGGTGTGACAACTCATCAAACATACACGTGGCCTTTGTGGAGTAAATACAGACCGTCCAAGTTCTCAGCACCGTTTTGATTGTCCATCTGATGGGCATCGATTGGACGGTTAGGATGGGGTCTTGGTGTTTGCTGCATCTGCAATCGGTCCTACAGTATGGACGGCCTGGAGTTGAGATACATGTTTGCTGGTTTACAATTGCCACCGTTTAAGTCAGGAATGCACGTGTTTTTCAATTCAGAAATTCTGAAAAGTGGGGCCGGTTTTTCTGTAATCAGGATCACTCATCTGTCCTGCCCCATCATGGATGGACGAGGAACTATAAAATATCCTCGATTGATCCATAATAAGCTTTCTATTCATGGCCTGAAAAAGGACGGTTAGGTAGATAAATAGCAATCAACTGAAAGAATCTCAAGCCCAGCGTCCTGGATCTTGGGAATTTTTCTGAGTTATGACACATCCACGTTAGGAGGTAACAGACCAGTAGTCTAGATTTCCGAACAACGGTCCCACTTATCAGAATTTAAAGCCGGCGTATGCTGTGCTCGGATCGAGTACCATATAATTCTTCTTAAATAAATGGTGGCAAATATAGAGCCGTGGCGCGAAACGCACCTAACTGACGACTGACGGCTTTGGCTGATGTCATGTGTAACTTCTTCTTCTTTTTTATTTCTTTTTTTCTTTTCTTATTTTTTTTCACTGTTTTGTCGCTGCCAGTGTAGAATGAGAAAAACTTTTATACTCTGGCTGACTGTGATGGTTGACACGCGTGCCTACATTAATTGCAGACAGGGCATGTATACCACCCAAATGAAACGGTCCAAATGGTGGACCTCATTTTTTATGGTTCACAGGACATGTATACCCACCCACCCATATGAAACGGTCCGAATGGTGGGCCCCACTTTAGGTGGGTAATGAACAGAACAGTACTACACAAAAATCCATGGCTCACCGTATAATGGGGAAGTGTCAGTTTTTATGGGAGGATGGGGTTGTCCAGTCAATCTGATTTGGGGCCTTTGACCTAACTGAAGTGGGTCCCACTATTTGGACGGTTTGATTTGAGTTAAATGAGTGCCAGGCATTAGTATAAAACATCACCCCAAAAATGGTGTGTATGCAAATCAATGAGGGTGGGTGTGAGTTTCAAAGAAACTGGCGTTGGATAGGAGATCAGATGGCCGAGTTAGCCGTGTGACTGGGTCAACTCGGTCCCACTGACCATTGATGGACTCTTGTAAGGCAAGACACATGAATCATCTGGTGTAATCACTTACCACTTACGCTAGAAATTTCAGTAGTATCGATCCAACGGTTTTCATGTGATGGTAACCACCACCTCAAGCAATCAAGTGGGCACAATAACTAAATCAAGAATAAGAGGGTGACCATGATAACTTGAGGAAATTTTAGTATCATCATTGCTCATTCACCACCTTTCCATCAATCTGGTGGTCCAACCTTGCATGGTCCACATTACGTAATCTGCATTAATTGGACAATCCTAACCATCTGATTGATAAACCATTTCTTCCGAGGATGCAGATCGGACAACTAGGATCAACCTATCAGTTTGTTTTTTCCAGCATTGGCCAATCCAATTTAAGCTGCCAAATGAACAGTCTGGATTCACCAACTGCAACACAAGTGTGAAAGTATACGATTATGAACTGTTCATTGCCTACACCCAGATTTCATTGTAAGTGATTAAGCCAATCATTGTTTAAGGTGCATTTGGTTGCACCAAATAACATCATGATATTTGGTGCAACCAAACACGCCCTTAAAGAAGAAAACTGATAGTAGAAAAGACATCTCTGTGCTTGTGAGGAAAACAGATCATTTGATTATGAATGTGTTGTTTGTATCATAGGTTGCAAGCTGGGGAGGTTACCTTCTGTCCCGGAACATCACGGCCATGTCATTTGCACCGAGGGACTCACACGAAGCACAGGTGCAATTTGCGCTCGAACGTGGAATTCCAGCTATGATCGGAGTGCTCGCATCCATCAGGCTTCCATACCCTTCGAGGGCTTTCGACATGGCGCATTGCTCTCGGTGCCTCATTCCGTGGCACCTCTATGGTAATTCAATTGGAATTTAAATGGCTTTGTGAATTTTTACATATAATTACCTGAGTGGTTTGAGAAGTAGATTGGAGAGGTGATCCACCTTCATTCATCAGGCGGGCCTCTCTGTACATTTGATCTGACCCATAAAAGGACTAGTCCACTCATTCATCAGGTGGCCGTAGACGAGTCCATTTTTGACATGTGGCATGTTCATGATGGACCACCTAATGAGTGGCCTAGATCTCACACATGTTGCAGATCACCTTGAGAAATCCACTTGAGTTCATCTTATTTTAGTTTACTATGATTATGTATTAGATATGTAGGTAATGATTCAAAATAATGTTGATAACCTATAATTTAATAAAGGCGTGTTTGATTGAATCGAATGTCATTAAGGTTCATGATTAATCAGTCTAATGCCGTGCTGAATTTCATGATATTTGCTGAAATTTGGTTCGACCAAACATGCCATAAACTATAATCTCTAATACATAATTACTGTGTTATTAAAATGAGATGGAATCATATTTTAAGTGGCAAACCAAACAGGCGCTTGCCATTTCTTGGTTCACTTTCAGATTGTTGTTGATTGTATTTAGAATTCATAAAACAGATGGGCTGTACTTAATTGAAATTGATCGCATCCTACGGCCCGGTGGGTATTGGGTTCTGTCTGGGCCACCAATCAACTGGAAGACTCACTGGAAGGGCTGGAAGAGAACGGAGGAAGACCTGAAGGCCGAGCAGTCTGCAATCGAGGCAGTAGCAAGAAGTCTCTGTTGGAAGAAATTGAAAGAGAAGGGCGACATTGCCATTTGGCAGAAACCCACTAATCATGTACACTGCAAAATCAACCGAAAGGTCTTCAAGACCCCTCGATTCTGCCAAACGCAAAATCCGGACGCCGGATGGTTAGTCGTTTCATATTCTAAGTCTAATTTCATTTGGATTTCATTTAAATCCATTAGGAGTTTTGCTGACTTGAAATGCCAATGCAGGTACACGAAAATGGAGGCTTGCATAACTCCCCTCCCTGAGGCGGCCACGATACAAGAAGTCGCAGGTGGGGCACTGCAGAAATGGCCGGAAAGACTGACTGCAGTCCCACCGAGGATTGAAAGTGGAAGCTTGGAGGGAGCTACACCAGAGCTGTTCTTACATGATACAGAACTCTGGAAGAAGAGATTGGGATACTACAAGGCTGCCATCAATCAGTTGGGCCAGCGTGGGAGGTACCGCAACTTGCTGGACATGAATGCAGGCTTCGGAGGATTTGCGGCCGCACTGATTGATGATCCAGTGTGGGTCATGAACGTGGTCCCCACCGAATCAAAGATCAACACTCTAGGGGTCATCTACGAACGCGGGTTGATTGGGACATATCAGAATTGGTAAATGCTTCACGTGGTCTATATCGCATTCGAAGAAGTGTCATGTTCATTCCTTCATTTGAATTTGATTCGTTCCATTGCAGGTGCGAAGCCATGTCGACATATCCAAGGACGTATGATCTTCTCCACGCGGATTCCGTGTTTAGCCTCTACCAGAACAGGTAATATTGCAATTGAATTTCACCCACCATAGAATGCCATCATTACAAGTGAGGCACACATGCTTGAGATCCAGGCTGTTCATCAGGTGGGCCCCAATGGATCTGGTCATGTTCATAGAGGGTCCCACCTGATGAATTGCATGGTTCCATTTTTCCTTTGTGGGGCCTACCCTTTAATGGCTATCTAATAACATGACATGCTTGTGTTTTTAGATGTGAAATGGAAGATATTCTATTGGAGATGGATAGAATATTGAGACCTGAAGGGACAGTGATCTTTAGAGATGATGTTGATGTGCTGGTGAAAATCAAGAGTTTAACGGATGGGATGAAATGGGACACCCAGATTGTAGATCATGAAGATGGGCCTCTGGAGAGGGAGAAGCTTCTCCTAGCCGTTAAATTGTACTGGACCGCACCCGGCAAAGATCAAGAAGACTCCAACAGCCAACTGGAGTAGAGAGACCTCAATGTGGTTTTGGTTTCTTGTTTTTTGTTTTGTTTTCTGAAAATGCTATTCTTTCAATTGATATTTGTTTATGGTGTCTGTCTCTGGGCTAATCAAAATTTTTAACGCTGAATACTCACAAATGACCATAATAGCCATGTTTAAATGGCTGTTTTAAAGAGTGGACGCTAGGTTATTTTAGTCATAAAAATGAAAAATAACTGTCTGAAATCTGCATACTACTGAGCAGTTAGTCGATGTTGGGTTCATAAAGGGTATGATGTACATTTCCTTTTTCTTTTGTGGTCTTAAAAATTCAATGTGGGTGATTTGAGGGGAGATTGTTGTGGGCCATGGAGGCTGGAGGACCAGTGATCTCTGCCGGCCCAATTTTAACATGGCTTGGGGCTCGGTCGGCTTAGTGGTCTCAGCCAACGTGTGTGATCGGGTTTTTGTGGTGGGACCGAGCCTAACCCTAGCTCCCAAGGATAGAGCTAGGCATGGGAAGACCTGACTCAACTCGTACGACTCTAACCGAATGGGTGAGTCCGTCCGAACTGAGTATGCTTCACCCAATCCGAACTCAAATCGAGTCGAGTTCGAGTTACCTAGTAACTCGACGTAAAACTGGATTCGGTCAGACTCGACTTGATTCGAAACCGGCTCAATTCGGATTTGGGTATATATATATAATAAAAAAATCATAATTTCTACGTATCTGTAACCTATACATCGCAACCAATCCAATCACAAACTCTCTCTACCTCCCTCATGCTCCTCTTCCAAGCCCGGCAACCACCCACCACCATCACCACCTCCTCTCTCTTTACTCTCCACTCCCTCGCAACCGATCCAATCACAAACTCTCTCTGCCTCCCTCATGCTCCTCTTCCAAGCCCGGCAACCACCCACCACCATCACCACCTCCTCTCTCTCTCTACTCTCCACTCCCTCCCTCCCTGATCTCTTGATCCGAATTGGTACCAACTCAGTATTTTTAACTTGGTCCGAATTAGTCCAGGCTAGACCCGAACTCAGATCGATTTAGATATGCTGGACTCAGTACCGAGTCGAGTCGAGTTTGGGTAGGCCTATTTCAAAACCGAATTGAGTCAGGTCAGCCCTAACTCGGTCTGACTTGACTCAATGACCAACTCTATCTAGTGGTAATATGAGTGGACCCAAACTCATGGATGCAGCCTACTAGTTGTGTGCTTTGGTCTCTCTACTCTCTTTCTCCCTCAACAAACACGAGATGGGAAATCTAAATAGGGATGGGAAGTGGACCCTCTTTCTCTCTCCCTCTTAACAACCACAAGGTGGGAAATCTGATGGTGATGGGATGTGGGGCCCACTTTCTTCAAGATCTTCTTCAAGATCTTGCAATGGGGCCCACTTCACATCACCTTCCCCATCTTAATGTAACATTTCATTCCCTCCTAGATGGGTCCCACTTCAAGCTGGTCGCTCTTCTTCTTATCGGGCAATCGAGATCGAGCTAGGCCGTTTCCAATCATCTTCCCATCTAGATGGAACAGAGATAGAATTCGCTTTCACCTCTCTCGCAATCTGGATTTAGCATGCGTCATTGCTCTGTGGGGCCCACATTCTGAGTGGTCCAATAATCAAAATCGTCCATGTTGTGAACATAGGATCTGCATTAATTCTTACGGAATCCAAACCACAAGATCCCACCAACCAATAACAAATCAATGGTCTTGAATTTTGGAGAACACTCCCCCCATTGTGCAACAACCTGGATCACCAAACCATTAGCCACACATGTAAGAACTAAAAACCCATGTATCAAAGATGCGACCCCTACCTTATAATTGTGCCCTGAATTCTTCTTTTTTAACACTAATGCATATAACTGGGCATAGGACGAGTCAACTCGGCAAACTCAACTCATCTGACTCATTCAAACCCAACTCGATCCGAACGGAGTAAACTTCACCCAATCCAAACTCAAACCAAGTCAAGTCCGATCACCTAATAACTCGACTTGAAATCTAATGCAGTATTGACTCGACTCTATCCGAAACCGGGTTCAAGTAGTGTGTGTGTGTGTGTGTGTGTGTGTGTGTGTAAACTAAATCTAATCTAATCTATCCGTCACACACCTGCACCCAACCCAACCTCTCTCCCTCCCTCCTCTCCCCAACCCGACAGCCACCCACCACCATTACAAGCCACCCTCTCTCTCTCTCTCTCTCTCTCTCTCTCTCTCTCTCTCTCTCTCTCATCTCCCACATGGCCACACTCGATTGTCCTGATCCGACAACTACCATAGCACAGCCTCTCGTCTAAACCAACCCACTCGTAGCTGACTCTCGACTGCCACCCAGCTCTTCAAATCAACTAATCAAGTTAATTTTATGTTCAGAAAGACTTGTAGAGTTCTATTTCATGATTTTATCTATTCTAATTTGGAGGTTTTGTGAAATTAGGGTCAGGTAAGGTTGAATGGACAGATTGAAATGAGTCAGGTGCTTGTATTTAGTTCGGGTTGACTTGGGTGTGTCCGAACTGGCTGTGGTGTGTCTGTGATGACTGTGGTACATCCAGGCTAGCTCAGGCTGACCTATTTCAAAACCCTAAACCATAAACTTAAAACCTAATCCCTAAACCCTAAACCCAAAATCCAAAACCTAAACAGCTAAACCTAAACCTAAACCCTTATTCCCCTAACCCCTTGTTGCTTAGCTTATTATTGTGCATTAAATAGTTAGCCTAATGTGATTTATTTTTGTGAATTAGACAATTAGTGGTTTATTTTTATGAATTAACGATTACATTGCTTATTGCTTAGCTTATTATTATACATTAGATAATTAGTCTAATGTGGTTTATTTTTTATGAATTAGACAATTAGTTGCCCATTTGAGAATTTTTATGTGGTCAGGCATAAATATAGTGTGTTTTTTGTAACATACAAACCATTTAAATTATCTCATTTTGGACAATTCAAGGTTAAATAGATTGTATGCTTTCATATAATTTATGTAAAAACTCATGCCTTTTCTGCATTTCATCTCTCCATTTTTTCTCTGGATATATTTCTTTTTTTTTTACTTTTCATGTCAAATATCTTCATATTACTTAGATGTTTGTCATACGAATGAAATGAAAGATCAATTTAAATTATAACATTTGATGAGTGAATGGATATTTTCTATGCTTATTAGCTTACGTATTTTAATTTTTTTCAAATATTTCTCATATTTTTGTTTATGCTTTTAGATGACTTAATGTCGCATCTCATATGATTGGCTAGTTGCATTTGTTTATCTTTATTCCTTAATTATTTATGTTACTTCAACCTAATCAAATATTCTTTCTTTCAAAATTCATACTCAAAGATATGTTATCAGAAAATGATCTATTAGCAGATATTTGGGATTATGGAGCCCAAGTTTACTCCTATGATGAAATGATAAAGTTGCAATGCAAGTTGTGTGAAAAACAACTTGTAAACAAAACAAATTAGTCAAAATTATAATTGGCTTGTCAAGGAAGAGACGCTGCCACAAATAGCAAATTTCCTCCAAAAGTCTGAAATTTATTTTGAGTCATTCTCAACTCAAATACAAAGGCTTCTACCCATTCCCCTGCAGCAAATACAACCAATCACAAAAGATATAAAAGTATGTCTATTATAAATGAAGAATGGTCAGAGGAAGAACCTCTACACTTAATAAAGAATAGGAAAACAGACTATTAAGGGAACAAGAAAAACGAGATTATAAAGAAAACATAAAATAAAGCCTGGAATTAGCATACAGGACCCGACAACATCGACTCCCTCTGAGACAACATGATGCTAAAGCAGACGCAAGTGCGTGACATAAGTTAGGTAATAAATGGTTAAAGTTTCTTAAAAGTCTCGTTGCATTCTATAAACAGTTTGGAATCCTGTACAAATCGGATTATTAAAGGAGGTTGAAAAAACTCATTAAATTTATGAATGATGACAATGGAAAGACATGTCCATTATCCGATTTAGAAAAAATAAACAACCATCTTTTACACTCCTCTAGCTTGGACTCAACTTTGAATTCTCCCACAGTTCAAGCCATAAAAAGACAATCAAAGTATGATTCTGGTGACGAATGTAAAGAAAGGAATTACTATTACGGACAAAGTTACGTGAGTTACACACCACAAAGGTATTCATGATACAAATAATATTGAATGAATGAATAATTTGTATGTGCAACTCTACTTGAGATTCTAAACATACTTTTAAGTTATTCTAAATAACTTAAGTACACCATTAAATCAGGATACAAACAGAAAAAAATTTAACAAAGAAAAAAAAAAAAAGATCAACTTAACCCCAACTTGGTGCTGACTCGACATGCTGGACTCCGCATCGAGTGAGTCAAGTTTGGGTCAAACATATTTCAAAACTAAACAACTCAAGCACACTATTATATTAAATCGAGATAAAAGAAGAAAAAATATATATATATTAAAAAAAAAAAAAAAAAGAAGAAGAAGAAGATCAACTCAATGCTAGCTTGGTGACTCAACCCAACTCGATTCCTATGTCTATGTTAGACACGGTCCAAGTTAGTCTATGCCAAATCTAGACTTAAATTGGGTTAAGCATGCTCGACTAGGTATCTAATGAGTCAAGTTTGAGTCAAATATATTTCAAAACCGAGTTACGTCGGGTCAGCCCTAACTCTATCCGACTCGACTGGATGCCTAGCTCTACAGTGGTGCGCATGATGCAATGATGCTCTGACTAATGCTGCAGAGTGGGCCCACATGAGCTTGATTTAAATAAATAAATAAATAAAACGTTCCAAAAAAGTAATATAGACTTCATAGTCAATGGTGTATTGGGGATGGAGACGTGTGTATCATGCATCATGCATGTTCCAGAAGGACGCCTATTCTTCCGTACAACTCACATGTTACAAGTCATTCACCGTACACGTGGTGTACATTGGCTCCAATCCGAATCGTCCATATCGTGACCTTCATAAATACCAAACTAATTAGATGATCTCAACTGTCTAATTTCATTCTAGGAACTTTTATTGAATACCATTTTCCTTCGACCATCGATTGGGGACAGCTAGGAAATCATCAAACTGTGTGGTTTTAGGACTACTGCCCATCCACAGTGGGACCTGCCATTTGAACGGTTCGGATTGAGTTGCATACATGCCACGTGTGCGATGATGGGCGAACTGCTGCACCGTAGATGTAGAAAACAAACTATTGAAAATGGACAAGTATGGATAGGGACCCAACATGGCTGCATGATTCACAGCAGAAGAGTAACTATCCATCGAAAACTGCCTCTTCTCTTTCAAACTCCGCGATAGAGCGAGAAGGTAGACCTAGCTCCCTTTCCCGGAAACGGATTGGCTACTCCCCCTGACACCAGCCCCGTGGCTGGTTGTCGGTGCTCTGTGGGCCCCACAATGATGTACGTGTTTCATCCATTCCGTTCATCCATTTTCACAGATCATTTTATGGCTTGATACATAAAATTATATGGATATAAATCTTATGTAGGTCACACCACAGGAGAAAAATAATGAATGGATATTCACCATTAAAATCCTCCTAAGGCCCACTGTACTTTTTATTTGACATCCAGTCTGTTGATTTGATCATAAAGATCCAGATGAAGGGAAAAAATAAATATCAACTTAATCCAAAACTTTTATGGCCCTCAAAACATTTTTAATGGTCAAAATTCATTCAAAACTTTTTCCTGTAATGTGGTCCACTTGAGATCGATATATATTTCATTTTTTTTCACATGTCATAAAATGATATATAAAAATAGATGGACGGCATGGATGATACGCATACATCATTTTGGACCCCACAGAGCACCGACCACCAGCCAATGGCTGGCGTCAGGGGGAGTAGCCAATCCGTTCCCCCCTTTCCCAGTACACGTGGCACAATAACGTGACAACCAGGACACTTTATCATGTGAGACCTATCTTGGATTAACTATCATATTCATACCTATTAGTCAATCCTAGCCATCATTATCTTAGAATTTCCATGATGAACATTGGACGTTAAGCAGTTGTGTTTTCTGCTATTTATTTGGAGGAAAATTATCAGACGGCTGGGATCATCAGATCAAATTCTATTTTGAATCGTTTGTTAAACATAGTAGTGGCTAAAAGATGGACGGTCTAGATTGATATATTACATTTCCACCTATAATCTGGAGAGATGATTCTACCATACTCTGGTTCTCCCAAATCTACCTTATCATAAACTATTCGCTCACGGGTAAGAGGCTGATGAGAAAATCCAAGCGGAAGGAGACGATAGAGCCGAGTGGACGGTGGACCCTTTTTAAAGCCTTGAGTGAGAGTATAGCTTTTTATTCACACGTGGAAGGTGGGAACACGTCCGCAAGATCGGAGCCACTCATCTAACAATCCATTTTTTATGCCATTTTGGAAATCGGATTGCGTACTGAGTTACTAATCACGCTCTTATCTCACTGAGTAAACTCTGTTGGGCCCACCGTGAATGTATCTGGTCTATCCACGCCGTCCATCCGTTTTTCCATCTTATTTTAGGAGTTGAGACAAAAATTTAAGGATGCCCAAAGATCAAATGGACTATACCATAGGAAACAGTTGGAATAATGACTTTTACCGTTGAAACCTTTCTAGCGCCCACAGTGATGTTTTTTTCTCATCTAACCTGTTCATAAAATCACACAGACATAGCTGAAGGGAAAACAAAAATCCAAACCTGATCCAAAGCTTCTATGGCCCCCAAGAAATTTTCAACAGCAGATGTTCAATTCACACTATTTCCTATGGTGTGATCCACTTAAGGTTGCGATATACTTCAGTTTTAGGCTGAAGCAGACAAGTGGATAAAATACATAAATCATAGTGGAGTTTCATGGCCAAGATCGATCAGAAAAGGCCCGATTGATAACAGAAGTGATCTGAACCATCAAACCTTAAATCAGCCATATCTCACAATCCGAAATGAGTTATCAGATTAAAATATATAATTTTGAAATAGAATGCGCTACTTTAACCACCCAACCCACTATGGTGGGTCGCGCAAACCGGATTTGCGAAATAACTTCACATCTACGGTTGGAGTAGTTATCCTTGAGGAATACGGTGATGGACCTCATCACATTCATCCTTGCGTCCCGTTTCACGAAAGATCATATCAATATGGTCATCAAGGGGTTCACACTGTATGAAATGAATGTACAATACAATCCACCAGCGAGGCCCATATTTCGTTCTCATGCTTTCCGTATTTTACACGTGGCAGATGCGTTTAATCATCTGAACCGTTGATTCACTAAGAACGGCCACCTAAAAATCAAAGTATCGGACAATCGTAAACACGTAAGAAATGTTGTACCAAAGTCAATAATCCGTCGTTTTTGTATGCCGCTTCCTAAATGACTATGACTGTCCAACCGCTGAGATTTTGGCATGTGAATTATTCATGATTAACCTAATGATTGAACGGTCCAGATCATCATATTGACATGCCATGTGTGCAGCAGAGAAAGTGGAAGGAAGAAAATTTGGCCCACCTGTTGGATAGATCTTCCAAATTAAAACATTGGCTATTCCTGCGGTACTACGCAGGCTATAGTTAGCCAGTCAATCGCAACCTTTCACTCCTAGTGGCCCTATCACAGCTGACAACGCCCACAGAAATGACCTTGTCAAGATCATCTTTTGTTGGTAGCAGTGGTACATGGCCCAAGCAAATTTTACCATCCTTCACGTGCAGTTACAATAGAATTTTTTATACCACATGCCAGTTTCCTAAGCTAAGCGGTGAAATCCACTATGGCTTGAGTTAGTAGGGGTGTGTTTGCGTGTGTTAAACCAAAAAATTAAAAAATTAAAAATAAGCCTATGCAAAGTATATTTGAAAGTTATTTGTTCTACAGCAGTTCATAGCTGCTATTTAATTTAGCTATGTTCAACCCTAAACCCTATGATAAACTCGACCGAATAACTTACAAACATGCATAACATCGTATCTAACAAGTGACCCAATTAAATCCTGCCACCTAAGCTCCTCAGGCAATTGTTTTGGTTCAATCGTAGTTGATTTGATATGAACCTTTTACCTAACAATGATCTAATAATGAGATTCACCACAAAGCATTGCATGATTAGGTATTGAATTGGCCAATCCCAGCATGACCCACCATTTCAGCTATCCAGACCATTTATCTGATGGGCCCCATCATTAATAGTGCTCGACTAAAATCACTCTTCAGTTGAAGATTTAGGCATCCAAACTGATAGATTGTTGTAGCATGATCTCATCCACGGTGGGCCCAATCATAAAAATGATCTGTATGACCGCCGTACTTACATAGATATACCGTACTTGAGCAGATAGACTAATCACCAAAACATACGCTGTGATGCATGAGTAGCCAACGGTCCATCAGACCATGGGGTAGCGGAGCAGGTGGGGTGCACATGGACCTAGGCCAGTGGGCCCACCGTCCCTATCAAAACCAACCTAATATTATTTTACAATTTGACTTCAATGGATAAGGTCACATCCGGCTCAGTGACCTGAATTATAAAATTAGGAGGGAATAGGTATGCAGATTTGATAATTAATTAATAAATAAAAATACGGACTTACGTAAAAACGTATGGTTGGCGTAATATCTCCATTATTACACGTGGTGTGGCCCACCTAAGTTGTATATTTAGTTGATTTTGGATCCAGGCCTAGCACCATATGGATGGGGTCCAGTCCTTGGGTTGTGCCGGCTCATTCGTCGTTCACTAGTTCGTGGGCGTGGCTTCGGTGGATCCGCGGATCCACCAAAGTGGGTGGGATCCCTGACTTTGGGGCCCACCTTGATGTATGTTTCTTACATCCATGCCATCAAACCGTTTTAAAATAATATTTTATGGTATGATATCGAAAAACGAAGCAGATTCAAATTCAGTTGGATCATATCACATGAAACAGAGGTGATTGACCATTAAAAACTTTTCGTGGGCCAAAAGTTTTGGATCAAGCTGATATTTTTGTGGGCCCTTCATTCAGGTGTTTGGGAGCTTATCAAAAGGTTGGATGGGAAATAAACATTTTGATGGCCCCTAAGTATTTTTTAATGGTGAGGATTCAAGCACCACTGTTTCCTGTGGTATGGTCTGCCTAAGATTTGAATCTGTTAATTTTTTTTGGATAATGCCCTAAAATGATATTTCAAAACGGATATGCGGCGTGGATTTAAGGTAAATAAATCAAGGTGGGCCCCACAGTTAGGTATCCACCGAAGCCGCGCCCGTAGTTTGTTAGGTATCCAGATGGGCCCACGATAACCTGAGTAGCGTCTGAAAAAGAGGAACCGTTCAGCGTTCTGTACCTCTTATCCCACAATATATATGGGAAATGTTTTCCATCTAAAAAGGTTGGCCCCACACATAAGTTTTGGATTAAAATGAAATTTGTGTTTTCCTTTCATCCAGATTTATGTGACTTTATGAACAAGTTGGATGACAAATTCATTTAACCATCACAGTTGGCCTTATCACCGCTGCTTCCTGTGGTGTGGTCCACTTGAGACTTGAATCTGCCTCCGCTTTTTTTACTACCACCATTAAAATGATATGGAAAAATGGATGGACGGTGTGGATAAAACCCATACATCACATTCGCCCCTTAAGAGCCCCTGCCCCTTCCCATGCCAGGCTCGGGAAGGACGGCGGCAGTGCCCAATCCGAATAGGATTTCAATAAGCTACCTCGGTCATTATCATTACCATACCTTCCCTTAAGGGATCGGCAGATCAAGTGGGCCCACCGTGACCAAAACTCAACTTCATCATTAATTTGGGTAGACCGCACGATTGGAAGTAGGGTACAAGGCAGGCCAGCTGAATCCCGGATGGATGTGACAATTGATGTGCTTGCCTGAATCACAAATTAGCCTGATATTTTGGTGTTATACCTAACGAAGAATTACACATCTAATGGTCCAAGTATATTTCCCATACACATCACAGTGGGCCCTGTCAAAATGATTGAAGAACAGAGAGTTCCATCCAAATATTAAAAATATGGATTTTATATTAGTCTTGTACCTAATGAAGAATTACACATCTAATTGTACAAGTAGATTTCCCATATTGCAGTGGCCCCTGCAGAAGCGTTGAAGAACATAGAGTTCCACTGAAATATTAAAATTATTGATCTTTATGTACGGGACCCTGATTTTTTTGGGGCAACCCTGATTTCCCACCATGATATGTATGTGAGACCATAAATGTGTAATCCCACATTAGGCCCACCTCGATAATTATATGAAATTCACTCCAACCATTAGATGCCACACCAAAGTTTAGGCCTAGGGTTCAAAAGTAAGGTCCATTTGTGACTTTTATGGGCCACACCAAGAGAAACAGTTTGAAGGGTGAACGTTGCCCCGTACACTGATTTTAATAGCATGGTCTACCTGAAACATGGATGGCCTAGCCTAAAACCAGGTGACTCACCTCGTGGGTGGGATTGATTTCACATAAACATCATGGCAGGGCCCACTTGAGTCACCAAAGGAGCATTAATGGATGGTGCTCTACTGATAATTACTTAAATTGATGCTGAAAAACATTTTTTTATTGTAAAATACCCTATTTGATAATGTTTACTCTGCGTCAGTCCATCTATCAAGGACGCGGATTAGATACTGACAGGTTGAGGAGCGAGAGTCGCTCCTGAAGTGACGTCACCCAGGTCCGTGGGACCCACCATCATATATGTATTGTATCCGCACCGTTGTAGAAATCATTTTAGGGCATGAGACAAAGAATGAGTCAGATCCAAATATGGAGTGGACCCCACCACCACAGAAAACTGTGGAAAGAGTGACGTCCACCGTTGAAACCTTCCAAAGGTCCACTATGATGTTTATCTGAGATCGAATGTGTTCATAAGTTGATACAGACATGAAAGAAGGGAAAACACACATTTCAGCTTGATCGAACACTTGTATGGCCCTTAGAAATTTTCAATGGTGGGCATCACTCTCTCCACTGTTTTCTGTGGTGGGGTCCACTCGAGCTTTGTATCTGACTTATTCTCTGTCTCATGCCCTGAAATAATCACTCCTAATGGATGGACGGTGTGTATACAACACACATCATGGTGGGTCCCACAGAAGTTGGTGACATCGCTTCAGTAGCGACTCTCGCTGCTCAACCTGTCTATCAGTAGCTAATCCGCGTCAATCCGGGGACTGGGACCCATATGTTGAGTGGTCCAACGATCATAACCGGCAATGCTATAGACTCCATGCTATATGGGCAGCCGTAAAAAACCATCACTATTAAGTAAACGAATGAGACATTTTTTATGGGGCGACATTTGAATCTAAAAATCAAAGGTTAGGATCATCACTGAACCGTAATAACACGGCAGTAACTTATTTAATGTAGTAACGAGAATATGGAAGGTTCAGACCATTGGCCCATCTCAGCACGTGGACCCCAGTGGGTGGCCACACATGCTGAATCCTGAACCGCGGCAAAGGCAGAGAAGTCCGAATCCGTCGGACACTATACACTCCCGTCAACCAGCAACCATCTATCTGTAGCCACAAATCAAAAGGCTAATATCGTTCTATCAAGTTGATTTTTGGAGTATGATACAACTACTGTGTGGCACAACAAATCAATTGTCTGGATTATCAAACCATGGCCCCACTTGTTAGAACTGAAAACCCGTATGTGCTGAGCGAAGATCTGGAACAGGTCGCCAAGGAGAGAGCGTTTGTGCGACGCGACCCGGAACCAGCCATGTGAGTGGGACACTGATCGTGGGGCCCACCTCAACGTATGTGTTGTATATCTATGCCACCCATCCATTTTTCCATATCATTTTATGGTATGGTCCCAGAAATGAAGCAGATCCAAATCTCCGGTGAGCCACACCACAAGAAACAGCAGTGAATGACCTTTAAAGAACTGTGGCCCACAAGTTTTGATCAAGCTGATATTTGTGTTTTCCATTCATACAGGTCCGTGTGACATTATCATATGGCAAATAAACATTACAGTGGACCTTCAGAAGTTTTTAATGGTTGGCGTTCAGAGGGGGTCATTTATTGGATGATTAAAAATGAAAGTGATCCAATGGTCCTAGTTTCAACAATAAACATCTACAGATCAGAGGTTAGGATTGTTCAATATATGTGATTTTGCAACCTTCTACGACAAACATCCACGGATCAGAGCAATGGAAGGGGTTTCACAGTTTAGTCGTCTATTTGAGCTCATGTGTGCAACTAAGAGTGAGTTGGCGCAAATTGAAGGCTCTAAAAGCATATGAACAAGGCCCGAATGGACATTGGTGGAGGTAATATGAAATGACTCAGAAGACCTATGGTCTAGCTCAAGTAATAGCCCGTGATGGTGTGAAATTGAAAGGGTTCATGCTGCCGAACCTGACCAGTTGGGATAAGACTTGGATAATGATGGTGAGATGATGATGTGTTCCACGCACATAATTTCTGATTTGCCTGAGGAGGTTTGCCTAAGTGGCATACTCTGGGTCCTCACTCCTGCTCCGGTGGTAGACTCTCAGGAGTTTCAACACCTGGTCAAGGGTTTGAGTACCCATAGGTGGTGAAATCCCACCACGCATGAGTGTGTGTGCGCGTGTTAACCAAAAAAAAAAAGGGTGGCATACTCTGCCAAAATTCTTAAATATGCCCCCTGAGCATAAACTAATATGACCTTTTTTTTTTAACACAGGCACACACCCCCACACATTCACGCTGCAGTGGGATTTCACCACCTAGCACAGGGTTAACAAAAAAAAAAGGTGGCATACTCTGCCAAAATTCTTAAATATGCCCCCTGAGCATAAACTAATATGACCTTTCTTTTTTAACACAGGCACACACACCCCCACACATTCACGCTGCAGTGGGATTTCACCACCTATGGATGCTCAAACCCTTGACCAGTTGTTGAAAGTCCTAAAAGTCTACCACCGAGTACTTATATGACCTGATTAAGAAATAAACCCAGCAATGAGAAGAAAAGGCAGATGATAGTCAATTGCCATGAATTAAATCTAGACCTCTGGACTATGTACTACCTGCATTGCCTTATCTTTCTATAGAAGACTCGTGAAAAACTAGGATGTTGTCAGGTTTAAGAAGGAAAACCAAAAAACACCCCACTAATGTAAGTGACTGTGGAAGAATATCTCATGACACTCACGTACATGGAAGTGGTGCATCAGTTAGCGTGCTAAGCTGTGCAAAAACCTCACCAAGCAACAATTTGTATGCTTTAGTTTGTCTATTTTTTATACTCCTACTTTTCTAAGTATCTATTATTGGTGAGATACTAATCCTAGTTTAATATTAAAAAAACAAGTCAAATGCAATAGTCTTCAAGTTAACCCGACCCGACTGGATACCAAGTTTTTGAGTTCTTGAACTATGAGTCTAATATGTTTCCCCAGAGCCTTCTCAGCTGGACCAACAGAATTCAGTACCTTGATGTCTAATCACATCATCAGGCCCATCCAAAACCATCTATCATGAATACTGATAGTAAATGCTCCAATCACTTCAAAGAATAGGAATCCTGGAGGTTACAAGCACAGAATAGCAAGCATATCATTTTCACCAAACTACAATGAAATCACAAGCTCAATCCCAAGTCCAGTCCTAAGAAAGAAGTAGAGCAACTTGAGTTATTTTTGCCTTATCTTGGATGGCTTTTCATATTGGGTAGGTAAAGTTCAAGAGAATGAACCTGAGACATCAAGGTTGCACCAACACCACCATTTGGTGTGTTACAGGCTCCAACCCCATGCTTTTCTTTGATGCTGAAGGGATTTCTTCTTTCTACATTGATAGGTAAGCTGAGAACAGAGACATGACCCTCAACGATTGTGAGAAAGAGGGGCCACCGATTGAGCTACAGCATTCAAAATAACTCCATGCCGTTGTGAAGATGGTCAAAGAAGAAGAGTTACAAGCAGCCTCACCTTGTAGATGCAATTGAAAAGCCCTCCCTTGATTTCTGCAATTTTTCTTGGGTATTTCAATCAAATACCACAAACCTGATATTAACTCTCAAACTTTTATATATCATATTGATCAAAGTAGCAGGGTATTCATTAGTTACACCACTGCTCTCAAGAGAGTGACATTGCTAGATTAGCTCAAGGAACAAAGCCTCTTGCTTACTGCTCAGGCCCAGCTCGCTTAGAGACAGCTGGCTCTCACCATCGCTGAAAGCACGCCGGGGATATGGCCTCACCTGTCCCACACAGAAACCCCACAATTAGAGCATTAGTACTTCTAGATGACATTTTGCCAAACTCCTACAACTATCACTAGATAGTTCTGGCAACAACTGTTGCTGTTCATGACAATCATGAAACAAAATATCTTCTGCTGCCATATGGTTTTCTCAGACAATATGAAGACAGAAGATTTACATGAGTAAAGCATGCACAGCACCATTATTTACAGGAGAAGGTACAGGAATTACACTCAGGTTTTCAGTTCTGGGCCATGGTTCAGTAATCCAGACAACTGGATTCTTACGTACAACCATGGTTGGAACATGCCCTGATCATCTCCTTGACAGGGCAATCATAACCTTTAACCTTTTTAAATATGTGGCGGACTAGTAGATGGTTAAGAAGAGAAATACAGCAATGGCGTACATCCAATTTGAGACAAGTCCCAAGAATGATAGGTGAGAATTTTCCAATCTGGGGGATTTTTTTGGACATGGACAATCCGTGGGAAGAAACAAGACAGCATATCCATGGCTAGATTAAATAAAATAAAATAAAAAGGAAAGAAAGAAAGGAAAAACAAAAACAAAAGCACCACCATTTGTAAGAACAGATAACCTGAGTATACCCTATCACCTCAGGTCCAGGATCCGGTAGTTCCTGGAAAGATACTACCTTGTTCTTGAACATAATTCTGTAAGTTTGCAACATCAATAACTAAACCTGGCAATCAGTGAACCTCCAAACCTCAGAGGAATGGCATGTCAAAAACCACTGCTATACCCAGGTCCTATGCTAGTAGATAAGACCCAATTGCCAGACAGGTACTTTGATTCACATATTAAAAAATTGTAGATGTTGTTATGTGTCTGAAACATCTAAGAATGATCACTCATTCTTCTCATGGGTAACAGCCATGTGGAGACCACTAAGAAAAGACCCACTAGTAGACCAACTATCGTGAGGATTTGGAAAGACAAACAAGTTGACACTTCATGCCCCTGAAAATATGTATGAAAGAGATTGGTTAAGAAAAAAAAAATGCATGAATGAGTATACCTATCCTACGTTTCAAATAGCACTGAGGGTACCAATTGCACAACATGCGATGCTCTTTAGACATGTTAATCATATTAGGCTACCATATGATGCACAGTTTCTCTTACTTCAAAGAATCCTTGGATACATCAATTTTTTTAACCCTTTTTACGAGTAAAATGGATTGGTAGAACTTCTAGAGTTCAATTCTTTAGATACATTGCTTTATCAATGACTTCAATTATGTGTTATAACAATATCAGTACAAGGGAATCTTCCATGGGTGCATCTTTTAAACAATTAGTTCATCGTGAGAAAGTGCTCTTCTCAGGAAGAGATGGGAAGCTCTCCTCAGGAAGAGATGGGATATTTGCTACTAAATACCATGCAGCCCATGCCAATAATTCTCTTTGGGTGTGAAGGACGGGTGACTAACACTCCGTCAACTGAACAGCTGGTCTTTCTATTTAATCCAATTTTGTAAGCACAAATTCCAAAGGGAATTTAGAGTTTGAAAACAATGTTCAAAAGGGTTTGAAAAGGTTCTGAAAAAGAGCTACTTTTATTGATTAAAAACAAAAAGTTCTCCTTAAGCTCTCCTTGGTATTTAAAGGAAATGGGCATCCATCAAAAGAAAGTTTCTCTTGTTAAATGGGTTGCTCCTCCAGGTTTATTGAAGCTAAATGTTGATGGAGCTTTAAGGGGTAGCACAGGACCAGCAAGTGGCGGAGGACGGTTCGAGACCACAAGTGGCAATTTTGTTTTGCATTCTCGAGTTTCTTTGGGACTCATACAAATTCTGTGGCTGAAAAGGGGGCTCTACTGGTCAGTCTGTCACCGTGACAGGGTAATACTAGCATTACAGTTATATCTGACTCAATCATGTTAGTTGAGTCATGGTGGCAAAGACAAATTCCTCAGTATCTTTGGTATTGTTGGATCCAGATTGAAAAGATGAGGAAAACAATGCATGTTGAGATAGCTCGTTCTTCGTTCAAGTGACAGATAAATTGACCAATTATGCATGTTATTCATCCCAGGACTCCGTCTTTCAGCGGGGGTATATTCTTCCTCATCGTATGCAACATTCTTTTTCATGGGATAGGACACGTCTCCCTAGGTTGGGGATTAATAAGAATAGATAACCGTTTGTTGTTTGGTTAGGTGTAGTTTGGCTTTTGTTTGGTTTTTGTGATTAGTTTGTCCAGGGGTAAGGATTAACCCCCCCTTTAACTTATTCTTATTTCCATCTTATATAAGGCCAGCCATCAATGCCTACCCCCATGGTTTAATGTATTCTTTTCCCATCCATCTTATAAATGTATAAGGCCCCACTGGTTTGATTTATTCTTTTTTAAATCCATCTTATAAATATGTAAGGCCAATCCTTCAAAACGAAATAATAAATAAATAATTATATGAGGCATGAATAAATATATAAGGCCATGCCTCCCCCTTTGTAAGAATAAGGAGAAAAAGCTCGACCAAGCCAAAAACAAAGTCAACCTGGCCTGGTCAATCATGTGCTTCTGTTGATTTAGTTATGTTTTTCATTTATTCATATAAGTGCACCAGTTTTTCATACACTCGGTGAGGGCAGAACTGGTTGACTGATCTGATGAGATTCTAAACATCGATAAAAGTATTCCCAGAGAACTAGTTAGAAAAAAAATAATAATAATAATAAAATAAATAGAAGAAGAAGAAGAAGATCAATAGGCAGAACACTTACCAATCTGTAACTGCCAGGCTTGACACCTCTACTAACATCTATAAAGTCAAAAAGAGACTGCAAAATAAAAGAGCAGTAAGACTGGCTGAAAGAAAAATGAAACAGATATCTAAAAATGATGTCCCTTGCACAGGAGAGAGAGAGAGAGAGAGAGAGAGAGAGAGAGAGAGAGAGAGAGAGACCTGAAGCTTGTCAGACTTCAGAAAGCGACGACCCCGGCGGCTACCATCAGGCATTCGGACAAGAAGTGTGACAGCACTTTCGTCATCTGGAGATGGTTCCTGAGGGAGAGAAGCTTGCTTTGCTGCAAGCAGTCGCTCAAACTCCTGCAGTTGGTAACAAATTTTAGACACGGGAATATCCAATATCACCAGAGAAAACAAACCCCGAATGAGTGCATTCTGTCTCTGTCTGTGCACCATGTGTTTTCGAGGGAAAGAGGTAGGAATTCCATTTCTGTATCACTTGTTGACTAGTATCAACATCCTAGTTATAGAATTCCTGTAAACTAAAATGTTGCATGCATGCCGCATCGAGGATAAGCTACAGCTTATTAGTAAATAAAGGTGACAACAGTTAAGCTACCCTTAACCATGTAGCAGCGGGACTCATTTGGGATAGGACATTAAGAAGTAGGCACAACTCAATTCCAATTTAGAGAACCATGAATTTGTCCTCGTCAGTAATGAAGATTTTTTTTTTAATCAGCAAGAATAAAGGTTGTTGATTATTGAGACCAGCAGTAATGTGCTTGGTAGGGGTTGCGTCAGCTACCCAGGATGCCTCACAGGGGAGACCAATCAGAGAATATTCACCACAGATTACAAGAGGACAATGTATTATACCCTTGTTCTTAAATGGATTGCAAAAGTAAAAGCGTGCAAAATCCAAAACTTCCATCCAGTGCGCTCCATTGATGGGTTATTTAGTCCAAAACTAATAACAATCAAATAATCCTAACCATCCAACTGAAGGCCTCTTTTGGTCAGGTGATTAAGATTACCCAATCATTGTGATTTTGGGCCATAGTTTGTTCACCATGGTGCAGGGCAGATAGAGCAATAAATTTGCAGTTCAAGTGCATACCATCCAGTAGTTTATTGCTTTATCTAGTGCCTCCATCTAGTTTATTCAACCGATTCTACTAATTTGTAGTTTACGAATAAGTATTGTGTTTAATCTTCCTAACATGCTAAACAGTGTTGCAATGTGCAACCGCACATTCACATATGCGCACAGTCCAGGAGATCGCATATTGTCATGTGCGACAATATGCGATCACATATTGGCCCAACAGTCAGAAATTTGACTGTTTTCTGACCGTTTGAAACTTTATTTTTTCAAAATCCAGCCTGTTTTCCCTATAAAAAGGCATTCATACCCCCCTATTTGCATTCTACATGCACTCAAATTCTCTCTCTACTCTCATACACTTTCAAAGTCTCAAATCTCTCATTCTCACTTACATAATTACATTCTCCATTTTTCAACTCTCAAATTCGAAGCCTCCAAGGCCCAAGCTCCATCTTCTTTCAAGTTTCAATCAAGATTCATGAAAGTAGAAGCAAGAACACATCGAAATCGAATTCCAAGTCAAGTCTCACATTTCATTTTCTACATCAATCTTTTTTTAATTTCTAGATATCATTTCATTTTCTACATCTCATGAGTCTCATTCATTTCATTTTCTACATTCTCTTATTTATTATATTCATTCTCTAGTTACATAATATTCATTCATAATCATACACTCTCTCTTTCTCTATATTCTACATTTTCTCTACATTCATACTCATTTCATTTCTATATCTCCCTAGATTCTCATTTCTATAATCTACAATCTACATAACTAACAAGTAGTAACTACGTCTACATTCATTCATCATTCTCATTTCTACTCTCTCACTTTAGTCTTTAGTCATTCATTATTCATTAATTTATATTCTCATTTCATTTCTATATCTCTTTAATCTCTACATTCTCATCGTTTCTATTCTACTATCTACATTCATTCATCAATTATCATTTTCATTTCTCACTCTCTTTAGTGACTCATTACTTTAGTCATTATTCATTAATCTCCATTCTTATTTCTATATCTCTTTAATCATTCTCTACATTCTCATTTCTATTCTACCAATCTACATTCATTCATCATTCTCTAATCTCTACATTTCTCTATCTCTTTCTTTACATTCAAGAGTCAAGAGACTCAAAACATTTTTTTTATTTTTAGTTTGCTACAACTTATAACTTACAGCTTACAAGGAGATTCATAAGATTCAACTTCCAAGAATCAAGTAAGAGTTCAAAGAAGGCAAGAATTTACATTCTACAAGAGCAACAAGAGTACAAGACTACAACTATAAGTCTACAACATTCAAGAATCAAGACAAGAATATATTTCCGAATTTTAGATTGTGTAATTTGCGTTTTTGTAATTGTGTAATTTGCGTTTTTGTAATTGTGTAACTCTCTCTCTCTCTCTCTCTCTCTCTCTAGTCTTGACTATTTACTTTAGTTTTTGGTTTTTACTAGTTTATGACTTACAATTCATGACAAGAAGAATCAATACACACACACACACACACACACCATGTCTTCTTCCCAACCTTCTTCTTTGAAAGCCAAGTCGAATGACCCAAGTTGGAAGTATGGGCATTATCGTAGTGCAACAGATAAGACTCACATAGTATGTGAGTTATGTAGGTATGTGGGTTTCGATGGCATTGTGCGGTACAAGCAACACCTTGCGCATTTACCGTGGTCAAATGCAAAAGCATGCGACAAAATTATTCCAGAAATACGAAGAGAGATAATGGAGTATATAGATAAACAATCGAGAAAGCGATGCGATAGTGCTCTACGTCACAGAGAATATATGAAACAAGATGCGTACGAAAATATAAACGTGAAGCTAGCCCTACTCTCCCTACTTCAACAGGCCAGTCTAGACCACCAATGGCTTCGAAAAGAGCCCAAGGGCATGAGCCCATGGATACCCGAGGATGTGGTCAACCAAAGGGGTCAGGGCAAAGGGCCGACTCAAACATTTTAGAAAATTGGTGTAAATAAAAAGATAGGAAAACCATTATTTAACATATTGCTAAGTGGTTTTACCAAACCGGCATTGCTTTCAACGCAGTTAAATCAAAAGGCTTCAAAGTTATGGTTGAGGCTATAGGTCAATTCAGACATGAGCTTAAACCATGGTGTGCCGTAAAGGCCGTTACGTAAAGGTAACAATGGCAACCGTTACACATTACAGGGCCGTAATAGCCATTATGGAAAAAACGACCCGCAATTGCTATTAACGGCACATTACGTCCCCTATGAAGGCCATAATAGCCCCGTAATGGTCTATTACGGGACAGATACAAGTTTTTCATACTTTTTAATCAACATTACGGAGCATATACAAGTTTTTCGAGGGGTTTTTCAATAAATAAATAAGAAAGACCGCAACGGCCGTTATAGAGCCGTAACAACCATTATGTCCCATATCGTAAAGGTAACGGCGGTGGCCGTTACAGCCTCCGTTACCGTTACGGAACACCTTGGCTTAAACTCCCTTTATATCATGAAATGAGGGAGACGTGCCTTAAAGCTTAAGTTGATTATACACGATCCTTTATAGCCGAATATAAAGAATCATGGAAAACGTATGGGTGTTCAATCATGGCTGATTGATGAACTGATAGATCCGGTTGGTCTCTCATTAACTTTCTTGTGAATTGTCCAGCTGAGACAATGTTCTTGAAGTTCGTGGATGCATCGGGTCATTTGCATACTGGAGATTACTTGTTAAAACTACTAGATAGTGTAGATGAGGAAATAGGTGAGGAATACGTTATCCGGGTAATTACAAACAACGCGGCCTCATATGTAGCTGTCAGTCATCTTCTTATGGAGAAGAGGCGTTGTTTATTTTGGACCCCCTGTGCGGCCCATTGTGTTGATCTAATGTTAGAATTTTTTATTTATTTATTTTTTTGAAAGATTGCACGATATCTATTAAACGAAGAAAAAGAAAACAGAGAAAAGAATAGCAGATCTGCTGAGAGAGCAGAAAAGACTAAACTCCAAGAAAAAGAAGGTCATAATCCTTCGGAGAATCTACATGAGCAGCCCATTCTAAAATTAAATGCTTAGCTTTAGAGGAAACAATGCAAGCAGAGTTAGTGATATCACTAAAGCATCTGCCATTTCTTTCTTCCCAAACTGACCACTAGATGGCAAGAAAAGCTATTCTCCATAGACGAGACCTATGCTTGCCTAATTTGGCCCCGTGCCAAGCTTTGAAGAGGGAGACCACTGAATCAGGAGAACACCAACTGATACTAAAACGATCGCAGAACTCAGCCCAAATGGACGAGATGAAGGGGCAATGGAGCATAAGCTGGTCGACCGATTCTTCCATCTTCATACAGCATAGACAGATATTAACTAAACACATCCCTTTCTTCCTTAGATTATCCACGGTCAGAATCCTCTTCTTACTAACCAGCCAACCGAAAGCAATTATCTTGGGCGGAACCGAGTATTTCCAGATTTGCTTGCACAGAGAATCATCATTTGAAGCAGGAATATCCAGCTGATTATAAAATGATTTAACCGAGAACTTGCTGGATTTGGCCTTCCTCCAAATCAGCTTATCTTCGACTTAGGGGTTAGGCGAAGCTTTATAAATGCAGTCCAGGAGATCCGCATACTCCTGAATCTCCCAATCTTGGAGATTCCTCCTGCATTCCACATTCCATTCTATTTTCCCAGCAAAGGCAGTATAACAGTCAACTACGGTGATGGCTTGATTTGGAGCAAGAGAAAAAATTATCGAAAATTTTTCTTTTAATAGCACATCATCCACTCATCTGTCTTTCTAAAACTGGATGTTGGAGCCCTTACCCAACTCAAAATCAATACCTTTTAGAACTTCTTTTTGCATTGAGATAAAACCTTGTAGAACTCAAAATCTGATGTTAGAATATATAGGTAGGTTATTTTTAAATGTGATTGCAGGGGCTAGAAGAACCACGGTCTTTATGTACAAACATGCCCTTCTTCTCAGCTGAATGAGAAAACACATTGGGAGTAACTTGTTACATCCAACAGTCACCCGATTCGCTACGGCCTTTTTAACACTACAAAGATTACATGCAAAAAAATCATAACTTAAAAGTTTTGTAGTGTCCATCGATTTTACAAATGGGCCTTTGTCAAAAAAGACTAAAGGAAAACAGGTTCAACAAATAATTCTTTTGCAAAATTTTTGAACTCAAGTGGTAAAGGTGCTAAAAGCATCTGAGCCCTTAGTAATTGTGTTGCGTTGGTGGACGGGGGTGAGAAGCCTCCAATGGGTTGCATATATGATGTGATGGAGAGGCCAAGAAATAAGATCATGAACCATTTTAACTATGGAGAGCATGATTACAAGCCCATTATAAATATTATAGATAAAAGATGGAGTTGTCAAATGTCATCTCCATTGTATTCGGCTGCTTACATCATTAACCCAACCTGTTTATTTGCTTCTCCCAATCCAGCAGAAGCATTTACTATATATATGGTTGGATTTATTTATGTGTTGGAAAGAATGATTCCAGATAGAGAAGAATATGACAAAATCTTAACTCTACTGAACTTCCATATGAAGAGTACGGGCATATTCTCAAGGGATATTATCATCAAGCATTGGATAATGAAATTGTCCTAGTAAGTAGTATGAATGTCTCAGCTCTCTTACAAATAATTTTTTTACAATCTTATCTACAAAGTCTAACCTACTTAAAGCTGTTTTTCTCAACTAATTGGTGAGCTGCCTATGGAGTGGACCCGAATGGGAAGGATTCAGCTCTAAAGAAATTGTCCATGAGGATTCTTGGACTCACTTGTTCTGTCAGCAGTTGTGAGCGTAATTAAAGCAAGTTCAAGGTGGTAAGTTTGGAATGAAAATGTTAATATGTTAGTATGTTATAGACTTACAGTTTGGTAATTGTAACTTCAACTTATGAGTATAAACTAATTAGCTGAATAGCTAATGCCAAATGCACTTTTTTTCATGCGGATTCACACCAAGAAAAGTAATCGCCTTGAGCAAAAGAAGCTCGATGACTTGGTATTCGTCTAATACAATCAGAAATTGTGAAAACAATTCCAGACTAGGAAAGAAAAGTCTGGTTTCTTTGATCATGACTGCTTAGATGAGCCGGATGCAGATAACGAGTGGCTCGTAGAGACGGAGGAGCCGGTATTTGCTAGCGAGGACCTGACATGAGTGCAAATTGAATAAGGTACTTCTACTTCCACTCGAAGGCGATGGAGGGGGGGCGAGTAGTAGCAGTCAACTTGTGAAAGAGATAGAAGAGATAGAAGAGATAGAAGAGGGAGGAGATAATAATCAAGTTAAAGATCCACCGTTGGATGTTGATGAAGTAGTAATACATACAGATAATAAAGAAACAGAAAAAGAGAAAGTGTATGTGGAAGAAGGATATGACTCGGATGATGACGATGGTGGTGGTGATTAAGTGCCACAATGGCAAATATATCAACATATATAGTAGCATTTAGCCATTTACCATTTAGTATTATTTTGTTAGTGACTTAGTGTATGACTTATTGACTTGTAAATTATATTTCCATTTTCTACAAACAATAATAAATAAATAGCTTCTTCATTTTGTTTACTTACCAAGTGTTAAATTTAATTGATATTTGTTAACTATATTGTCAAATGTTGATGACTTAATGTCTAATTCATTGTTTAATTGTTTTTATTTTACTCAAATGTATTTTAAACATAAAAATTATCTATCTATTAACTTAGGAAAGTTCCCCCTACTTTCTTTCTTCTTTTCCTTCTTTTTTTCCCCTATTTTCTGATTTTATTTTTTTTTTCGAAAAAAAAATTTATATGCGATCGCACACGATCCCATATGCGATATGACAACATTGATGCTAAATATAACTTTTGAGAGAGAGAGAGAGAGAGAGAGAGAGGGAGAGAGATACTTAATGTAACGTTAAATGTTTAGAATTGTTATATTAGACATACATTAGGACAGGAATGAAGAGAACTGTCAGGGTTTTGAGAATATATATATATCTGATGGATGGTACCTCTTCCTCAAGCAATTTCCTGCGAATTTCTTCCTCACGTTTTTTTTCTTCTAGAAGGGCAGCTTCTCTAGCAGCCGCTTCTTCTATACGACGCATTTCGGCATCCTCTATTGCCTTCAATTCTTTTTCTCTATCTGCTTGTAGTGCTGCAAGATACTCATCATCCTGCAAGGTTAGCCTAGATATGATATCAGTGCTATCAGGGACCAAGGATCATCATGACTATGGTGGCAAGACAATTAGAAAAACCTGTTGTTCCCGTAGTAAGCGCTGTGCTGTTAAACTCGGTGATGGCGAACGAGGTACCCGCCGAGGATAGAGATCTGCAGTTCTATCTGAACCAGTTTGCAGGACTTGATGAGATGGGTATGCAAAACGATATGCAGTCCCTTCCGGAATCCCACCGAAAAGAGCAGCCTCAAGCATAACTGCTTCATCATGTTCCTCAGAGGATATGCCTCCCCACTTTTACAAAATAAAAATGTCAACCAATCAGTTAATGGAACAATAACCTTTCAATAATATGCATCCTTTTGTGAGTTGGACAGTGTACATAAAGGTAAAGGTAATCCCTATGGATGATACCTCATCAGAATGGAAAGCATCTCCATTATGTTGGGGACGAGGAGCAACAATACTTGGTCCAGGACTTGATGGTGGGCTGTCTACCACTTGCCCAACTTCTGTCGTGGATTCTGCAGGTCCTGAAGCAAGGCGTCTGGACCTGTGTCTTACTAACGGCTGTTCCTCTACTTCTTCAGCTTCCTCTTGGACAGATGAGCCTCCTGCCTCGTGCTTAAATTGACTCGAAGTTTCTCTTTTAGATGAAGCAGACCCTTGCCTCCAACAGGAAATCAATCACGAATCAGGAACTAACGTAACACAGGTAACCCCTCCACTTTGACACAAACAATAATATGTTCATGTTTATAATTATGCATGCACACATGCACCAGGTATGACACCTATAACAGGTATCATGTGGCATGTGAACATCAGGTGCAACTTAGTTCGCACGCCAATGTGTGAAGGACATTTAGGCCATGCATAAGGTAGACCCATCAGAAGATCATCCTGCCCAAAAATCGGTTGGCTCAGGCCACCCCATGCAAAAACAGCGGACAGTACAAGTCAGGCTTGCCAGCAGTCTGCTTCATCACGCATGGCCCACTTGACTGTGGACCAGCCTGACTTTTGGACCAGGTGCTCCTCATGGTGGAGCCTGCCTTACGCAGAGCTTGGATGTCCTAAGCAAGGGACACACATGAGCTAGTCACATGTGATGTTCACAACGAACTGGTTATAGGTGATTATTCTACTTTACAGACACATGAATAGCTGGGACAAGAATGGTGGTGGCAGCAGTGGTGATTCACACATGTACACTGTGCACGCATTCACATGTCTATCTCATGTTCAAAGCTTTTCTAGAAAGCATAAACAAAAGGCATAAATGTCCCATTAACGTGAACAGAAAAATCAGGATCCACCTTCCATTTGCCACTGGCAGACTTCCAAGATCTTCAATTCCAGACGAGTTCAGAACGCCTTGTTCTGCTGTTCCAACTACCACCTTCTGTTCACGCAGTGCTTTCTCTTGCTCTGCTGTCTGAACTTGAGACATGTTAAATGGGATTGAGAAGTTGAGCAAAAAAAGGAAAACTGAAAATAAAGCCGAATGATAAGTTTGAGAAACCTGCAAGGACAATGAAACTGCACGTGCAAGTTCAACATCTTCCGAATGTGATGGCCTTTGTTCAACTCGGGGAATGGACAAATCCTGCATGAAATATCAAGTTTTGCAGCATGGAAACACAGTCTACACAATCATAATCAGGATGCTGAGCACAACATTCAGGCTAATTATCACATACATTGGGAACACCAAACGGCTCTTTTGGGTATCCCTCTTCAACCTCCCGTTTCGAAGCCTCGATAGCAGCTTGAAGCATTTCTTCTTCTATGTCATTACTATAATCAGTCACATCAGCTAACAGAGGAGCACTTGGTCCAGGACGTCTTTCGGAAACATCATCTTTTCTTTCAGTTTGACCTGCAGCATGGGGAGTAGGAGCCTCCGGAAGGTCGTCATCATCAATTATGACATTCCCATGAATTTCTGGTCCATGCGTGTGTGCGCTTTCAGTGACATCCTCAATGGTAGGCCTGGTCCCAGAGTTACCAGACTGGCCGTTCCCATCCTTGAACTCTATTGGGATCTCCCTAACCTCCCTTGGATGTGAGACCAATGGTGCATGGCTCAGGAACTCAGCAGCTCCTCTCCCGTCAAAAAAATTTCGACCAAAATTCGAGTCAAGGACTGAAAATGGGTTGAAACTTCTAGCGGCAGACAAAAGTGGTGGAGGAAGTCCTTGGGGTTCATCTTGAATTGGATCATCTATAGCCATGAAATCATTTTGAGGCACAGGAACAGATGTTGGATGTGTGCTGCACATTGGAGAGGAAAATTCGACACACTTTGCTACAGGTAAAATAATAGTAAAAAACAAAAACTGAACCCTTCTCACAAAATGTAACATAAACTTCTAGATAAAGCAAAGGCAACAGCTCAAGTACAGTACCTGGTTCTATCTCCTTCACTGAAATGAGCATTCACAGCTGCATTGAGATCGCCGCCATGTTCCTGGTATTGGCCAGGACATTAAATTTCATGAACAAAGGTTGTGAAACATACATGAGATATATGGAGAATAAGAAGCTACGTTACCTGGGAACAAATGCTCATAAATACTAAAAAGTAATATAAAATATAGAAGAAAAATATGGAAGAATCATCCAGATGACAGCTTCTCAATTTAAATAGTAAATGCTTGAAAAGTCCAGAAAACTAGGATCCCCGTAGTCCAGAACATTCTATCAGAATCTTTGAAGTCAATGGGAAAGGACACAGACCACATTTTATAAAAGAAAATAATTATGTATGCATGTATCTATCTACGCACGCGCGCGTGCACAAATACGCAACGTAGATATATATATTCTCGAGAATATTGAGTAATTTCATCAATGACATACATGCAGAAGTGACTGGAAGATATTGGAAGGATTATCCTGCAATGTATCTTGGGAAGAACATAGCAAAAGATGAAAAGAATCTGTTTCAGATGCATAAAACGGTTCTCAAGATATGTAAAGTTGTAAGGACGCACTTAAAGTGCATTCATACACCTTCAGCTTAACTCTTTCAGCTGTTTCATTTTGATTATTCCTTCTGAAATTAATACAGTTGGACTTGGACATACTTGCACTCAGGTCATGGGAATTCAAGAAAGTAGATGGATCAGTAAAAAGTTCTGACAAAAACACCTGCATGTGGATGTACATGCCTTCATCTTGTTTTTCTACTTCCCCCGAAATTTTAGTGATTATTGGACCTCTACTTGGGTCCCATTTCAGAAAGAAAATAAAGAAGTGAGAGTCACTCCTTGGCCAGTCTAGTTTCCAAACACATAGGTCAGAGAAGAAAATGACTCAGTTTAGTTTCCATTTTCCAAACACATCAGGTTGAAAAAGAAGATCAGACTAGTTTCCAAACTTAGATGGTTTAATTTGAGTTACTTATGCCACGTGTGCATTTTTGTAGCTCCATCATATCCAGCATCACATTCTCTTAAATATTGTTAAGTTTATGAAAGAGAATTGGTCACATACAATGTTTTATGTGAATTCACCTACAACGCTTCCTTTTGCATAAACATGTCACTTGGCTTAGAACATCCAAGCTGTGGAAAAGGTGGTCTGCATCATGAAGATCATATGGGGCAAAAACCGGACCAAACAACTCATCAGGTGGGCCATACCCATGCACTAAATCAGATAAATGGGTGTTGATTGATTTCAACAGTTTAGCCCACCTGATAAGTGGACCATCCTGGTCCCAGCTGACCATTATGGTTTGGCCCACCTTTTGCATGGCTTTGATATTCAACGAAAGTACACATTTGTGGGAAGGAATCTGTTGTATGTGAAGCCTTTAAACAAAACAAAACAAAACAAAAACAAAAACAAAAACAAAACAAAAAAAAAAACGTTGTTCGGAGTATCCACAATATTATCCGTATCTCCAGCGCGGCGATACCGATAACACTGGCAGTCTTGGGAATTCCAGTTATCGGCGATCTATCGCTGAGTACTGCCACTGTATCGCCAATATTCTCAATTGTGTATATTCCAAGTGTCGCTTGCATCGTCAATGCATATCGCCAATATTTTAGACTGTGTAAATTCCAAGTGTCGCTTGTATTGCCAGTGTATCGCCAATATTTTGACTGTGTAAATTCCAAGTGTCGCTTGTAGCGTCAATGCATTAATATCACCAATATTTTAGCCTGTGTAAATTCCAAGTGTCGCTTGTATCGCTAGTGTATCACTGATGTTTCAATAATATCGCCACTGTATCGATACGCCAAAAATCTGTTTATTAAACAATTTCAATTTCAAAGTTTTTTAAGGGCGCATGGCTGTATGCAGTGTTCAAATTGTCAATGATAATATCGATCATATCACAATATTTTCGTTATCACAACATGGATGATATCGAAACCACAGTCTTTCATTTCATTTCCAATTGTCAACGATTTATTGGCGAAATATCGTGTTGTCGATATTTAGAAATATCGATGGATGGTTTGATGGATGGATGGGATGAATAGGATGGTTGGATTAGTTTCTTATGACAGCACATGCTTTTAGGCTCCCATTAAATGGAAATTTATTATATCTAAATTCTTTTTGTAAATTTTGTATTCCTAAATATGCAAATATGTGTATTTTAGTGTCTCCTGAAGTTTCACTGAAAAAGTCCACCATTTTCCTCATGTTTCCCCGCATTTCCAGTTATCAGTGATATTGATATTGTTTCCATATCCCCAGCCCGCGGAACTTGTAGCAATACCAATACTTCCAACACCAAAAATAAAAAATAAATAAATAAAGAAGAAGAAGAAGAAGCATTGTATGTGAAAGTTCACATACAACGTCGTGTGTGAACATTTCACGATAAAGAGCTTTGCTCCGGTAGACGTACAAGGAGAACCTTTTTTTTTTTTGGTCAGCTTGTTAGTACACAACACTGTCAGTTCACACTTCACTGTACAAGGAGAACCCATCTACACCACTCATGTGTCACATAGCATAGACGCACGAGATCCAAGCTGTCAATCAAATGGGTCCCACCCAGTGTTCATAGTATCGGTATCATTACATGTATCACTGGCTAGGATACGGAAACATGTATCGATATTTTGCTAATACCCGAAAATGTATTGCTGACTGAGGGAAACATTGGGGAAACACGAGGAAATGGTGAAATTTCTCAATGAAACTTCAGGAGATGCTAAAATACTTGCATATTTAGGAATCAAATAATTACAAAAAAAGACACATGCATAATAAGTTTCTCTTTAATAGGGGTCTAAAAGCATGTAACGTTGACCAAGGGAAACATTAGAGAAACATGGGATAAATGGTGGAATTTTTCAATAATATTTCAGGAGATGCTAAAATACACATACAAATCAAAAAATAGTGAAAAAGATGCATATTTTTATATTTAGGAATTAAATAATAAGTTCCCCTTTAATGAGGCCTAAAAGCATGTATCATTAACTTAAGAAAACATTGGGGAAACATGGTGGATCCATCCATCCATCCACACATTCGCATACATACATACAAACACACATGCAAGATCCATCCATCCATACACCCACCCACCCACCCACCCACCCACATCCATCCATGATACATGCATGCATACATGTACACACATACAAACATGCATTTCATCATACAACCATGCACCCAAAAGAATTTGAAATGGAATTTTTGTAATAAACAGATTTTTGGCAATATCGACACATTGGCGAACATTGGCAATATTATCGAAATATCGCTGATACATTGGCAATATAAGCAATGCCTGGAATTTACATAGTCGAAAATACTGGCAATATTGATATATTGGTGATGCAAGGGACACCTAGAATTTACATGGTCGAAAATATTAGCGATAAATTGGCAATAACGATACATTGGCAATACTTAGCAATATATCACCAATACCAAGAATTTCAAATAGTACCAGTATTATCGGTATCACCAAGCTGGAGACACAGATAATATCGACGATATTATCGATAACACAGGGGGTATTCCAAACAATGGTCCCACCATGCAGATGTTTTTTACCAAAAAACAGGCATCAGGCCTGTCCCACTGATTAGTTGAGCTATAATTTATGAAACAAATGGGTGGCCAAAGGCCACCCTTATGTTTCTAACAAATGGGATATTATCGATAATACAGGGGGTATTCCAAACAATGGTCCCACCATGCAGATGTTTTTTTACCAAAAAACAGGCATCAGGCCTGTCCACTGATTAGTTGAGCTATAATTTATGAAACAACTTATGTTTCTAACACATGGCCTGTTAGATGGGCAGATTGGTATGATTTTTAAGTAGGTGCAGAGACACAATGGGACCCACCCAATTGATGGTTTGAATCTCAAACAAATTTGCCGTGTTGGCAACGGGGTGGCATGAAGTTGGCCCCCTTGTACAAACATTTGGACTTTCCAAACATCATTAATATCATGTAACAGACTTGAGTATATGATAAATAGTACCACAGTATAGTGGCTAGCATGCTACACTTTGAATCTAGACACTTTGGTGACCTAGGTTCAAGTCTCAGTTAGATCATTTATATTTCAAACGGTCTAATAGCCACGGATCTGAACCCGACCCTTTTTTAAAAGGGTCCAAAAATTGAATCCAAACTGCTTAAATCCAGTCAAGTCGATCAGGTACACACATCAACAGCCCATTTGAAAGGAAGTTGAGGAATTCATTTAATTAAATACTGTTGTCCTACTCCTAATTCTATGATGCAGTTTCTAAGTTACTTACACGGCAGTATGGCCAGATTTCAGTAACTCAAGCTCTGCTATTGCTTTTCTTGAAAAAAAAAAAAATCACAAAGGTGGCCATGGATATCTGTAGTCCACAGTCCAGACTTGCAATGCACATTTTAGGCCACTACCTTAGAGTTTGAAGCTATTCGTCTCCCATCCTCTCTTTTTTCCAGTAGAGTCATCAAACATTGGGTGGGAGAGCAGCATAAACAAGAACAGGAAAGGGAAAAGGTACCCCCTCTTCATTGCCACAGAAAAAAGAAAATAAAGTTATTTAATGCTCTAGAAGAGTAAGATGGACGATACACAGGCACTTGCATTTGTACACATGGCATATATGTAACTTAAATTAAACCATCCAGATCATGGAAGTATGGAACCAAGATAGATTATTTCTAAACCTAATGTAATATTGACTGAATAATTGTTGTCTCTGATTTATGAAAACTTGTTTGTTTAATTTGATAATTATTGTTCATGTTGACTATTCATCAGAATCAACTAAGGACATGTTTGGAACGTGGGATTAGGTGGGATGGAAATGAAATTGCATTTGGTCCAATGTAAATTCTATCCAGCGTTTGGAAATTATAGTTAGGATTGGATTAATCCAGGTATCATATCATCCAGTTCCAACAAGAGATACGGTGGTACTTCTGGTGGATTTTGAAATCTACTACATCTGTGGGCCCAACGTTGCTGCATGTGTTTTATCTATGTCGTACATCCAGTTGTGCCCTTTACACTGACAATCAAGTTGCATATGTAACAGGTGACTAGCATCAGTTGTGAAATCTGGTCCATTGATTACAATTCCATCGTCCACCAAACGTAGGTTTCACTTAATATAATATTTTTCCCAAAGTAAGAATTTGATCCCAAACATGGGATGGGAAAGTCAAAATACCATGGTATTTCTAGACATATGATCATTGTGTAAAAGGTGATAATTCCACCTAATACAATTCAATACCATTTAATCCAACGTTCCAAACAGGCCCTAATTGATCAGTTACAGCATCGGCATGACTTCAATGTAATTGCTGATTTGTTGTTTTATAAACCATCTAAAGTGGAGCCCGTTAGGATTTTATGAAACGTGGAAGCTTAAACTTTTTAAAAACAATTTATTTTAGATGTCCTAGGATCCCATGTAGAATACAATCAAAATCCTAAAATAAACCAATGGTAAACCTTGCTTGAACCATTGATCGTGATGTAAACAATGCCGAGGATAATCCCCCAAAGCAAGTCACTCCCCGATCCATCCCAGATAACAGGCCAGCAAAAGGTCCCACGCACACCCCACAATAGGGCTAGGGGCATGCACATGAGAGCCATCCAAAAAGTTAACCACACTTGTGCAAATGGAGGACGAGGAGAGAGAGGAGATGATTTTCTCTCTTCTCCTTTCCCTCTTTTTTTTTTAATGAAAAAATGGTCAAGCGGGGTAGGACGTCCAAGAGATCTCTCTAAAATTCGAGTATTATGCATAAATACCAGAAATTTCCAGGGGAAAAAAAAAAAGGCTAAAATTTCCAATTTAAGTCAATTTTTTGCAACAAATTTTAGGTCTTTTGTTTTTAAAGCTCATTTAGGTCCCACCCATATTAGAATATCCCATCTTTTGCTTCTTTTGAGAGAGAGAGAGTGGAGAGATTTAGAGTTTGTGGCCACCAAAAAAATTAAAGAAAGAAGTTATCATATCATCACTCAACATAATCGAACGCCACTTGTTTCATTTGATTTCTACATCAAAATAGGTATAAATACATACAAAATAGTTCTTTAATCTTTTCTTTTTCATTTCTTCCATTTTTAGAGTAAAGTATGCATTTTTCAGGAAAAAAAAAAAAATCATATTTTTGCTCCTTTTTTTTTGTTTGCTATTTTTTATGAAATTTTTTCAGGGCTTTTGTTTTTAAAACTCATTTAGGGCCCACCAACATTAGAATATCCCATCTGTTCCTTCTTTTCAGAGAGAGAGAGAGAGAGAGAGAGAGTGGGGAGATTTGGAGTCCACATGGCCCACAATAAACTTAGGTAAAGAAGTTGTCATATCTTTTTCGTCGCTCAACGTTATCAAATGTCGCTCGTTTCATTCGATTTCTACATCAAAATAGGTATAAAAATATACAAAATAGTTACTTTATCTTTTCTTTTCATTTCTTCCATTTTTAGGATGAAATGTGCACTTTGTTTTGTCTTTTTCATTTATTTCAAGAGTTTTGTCATTTTCTTAATTATTAATCATTTGATTTTTCATTTGATTCTTGTTGAAGTCTTGGAGATGGGAAAGAAGTTGAAATCCAAAGATAATGACCTTACATGGGATTAATCAAATGAAGTCTTGGAGATGGGCAAGAAGTTGAAATCCAAAGATAATGACCTTACATGGGATTATTGTTCAAAGATGGATGAGAACAATAATCTCCATCTATAATGTAATTTGTAGAAAGGCGTATTGGAGAGGTGTGTTTCAAATGAAACATCACCTTGCCCACATAACATGTCCTCAAGTGAGTGATGACGTCATGGAAAAATTCAAAAAGTTGTTAGATGGTGATGTGAATGAAAAGAAGCAACTAGAAGCAATGGTGTACGATGTTGGAAGGATTCCCATTATTGATTATATAGAAGAAATGGGTGGAGGAAAAAAGGAAAAGGACTATGGCTGAATTTGTGGGAAGAAAATTTTGGCCGAAAGAAAAGCAACAAGCCACTCTAAACAAAATTTGGAAGAAAGGAGATAGAGACAGTATGTGCCTTTCCATTTTCGTTTCTTGTATGCGAATGCTCTACCTTTTAATCTTGTAAAGAGCCCCTACTTCACACCTACGGTGAAAGCAGTTGTTGCATTTAGGCCGAGGTTGAACTTCCATCATATCATAAAGGAATAAATTTTTGAAATTGGAGGTTGATTCGATAGAGAAATCCATTGAAGTTTATAAGAAGAAATGGGCCAAGATCGAATGCACAATAATGTCGGATGGGTGGACCAATGGAATGAATCGGTCTATTACAACTGTTTTAGTTAATAGTCCAACTGGTAATGTTACTTTTTTTTTGTAAATCTGTTCATACATCCGATATTTCAAAGAATGCATACAATTTATTGGGTTTACTTAAGTCAGTTATTGATAAGGTGGGCGAAGAGAATACAATAGAAGTCGTGACGAATAGCGCAGCCACTTATGTCAAAGTGGGTCAAATGCTAATGGAGAAGAGAAAGACATTGTTTTGGTCTCCATGTGCAGCCCAATGTATAGGCCTTATACTTGTAGGCATTGGAAAGTTGCAAGTTCATTCTGAAATTGTGGCAAAGGCAGGAGTTATAATGGTCTACGTTTACAAGCACTATTGAGTCTTAAACTTAATAAAGAAGCACACAAATGGAGAGTTTGACAGTTTAGAGTCCTTTTGAAAAAGTCTGCCTTTCTTCATTGACAATTGCCCATTATATAGGTAGATTACAAGCTATTTAGGGAAGAAATACAAGCTGATCTTCAGCCCCTACCATATATACATCTATCTAAATATACTGTACAGCTAATATATCCTAATTAAGGAAGGAATAAATCTGTATAACTGTCATATCAGTCAAAGCTGTAGATATTAGCTGTAAATCTGCTATTAGCTGTAAATCTGCTGTAGATATTAGCTGTAAATCTGCTGTAAATCTGTAAATCTGCAAAGCTGTAAATCTGTAAATCTGTAAATCAGAAAGTCAGTAAATCTGTAAATCTGTAAAGCTGTAAATCTGCTGTGTAGATTGATATTTCCTTTGACATCCCCCCTCAAATTGATGCTGGTAAATCGACAAGCATCAATTTGCTAACGAGAAAATGATGGCGCTGACGTGGCATGGATTTTGTGAAGATATCGGCGATCTGCAAAGTTGTGGAGATATGTGGAAGAGTGATGACTTGATGATCATAGGCTTCCCTGATTGAGTGACAGTCAACCTCGATGTGCTTGGTGCGTTCGTGATAGACTGGGTTTGCGGCAATTTGGATGGCACTAGTGTTGTCAGCATGGAGTGGAGTAGGATGTACGGGAATGAAACTGAGCTCTGTGAGGAGACCACGCAGCCAAATGATCTCGGAGCATGCTGCAGACATGGCTCGGTACTCGGCCTCAGTAGATGATTTGGAGACGTGGTCCTGCTTCTTGCATTTCCAAGAGATAAGGGCATCACCAAGAAACATACACCAGCCGGTAGTAGATTTCCTGGTGTCTGGGCAGCCAGCCCAGTCAGCGTCACTATAGGCTTGTAGCTGAAGTGAAGAACCGGAAGGGAAGAATAAGCCACGAGTAGGTGTCCCAAGAATGTAGCGAATTATGCGGCGGACTGCAGATAGATGGAGATGCCTCGGTGCTTGCATGAATTTGCTGACGATATGAACAGCATAAGAGATGTCTGGTCGGGTAATGGTTAGATAGATAAGACTACCAACCAACTTCCGATAGGTAGTAGGATCCTCAAGAAGCTCCCCTTCGTCACGTCGATATTTCACATTAAGTTCCATGGGGGTGTCAACCGAAGTAGCGTTGGTGAGACCGGCTAGCTGAACCAGATCTTGACTATACTTGTGCTGATGCAAGAGGAGACCGTGCGGCTGATGATGCACCTCTAAACCCAAGAAATAGGTGAGCTGGCCAAGATCTTTCATGTGAAATGTAGAATTCAACAAAGTCTGAACCGCAGAGATTGCCTCCAAGTCAGAGCCAGTGATGACGATATCGTCCACATAAACAAGGAGGACGACGATACTGTGGATGTCCTTTGTAGAAAAGGAGAGGAGTCATACTGACTTTGAGTGAAAGAAAAACTAAGCAAAGTGGATCGAAACTTCTCAAACCATACTCTTGGTGCCTGCTTCAAACCATACAAAGAACGTTTCAGTTTGCAAACATCGTAGGTGAGGAAGTGGGCATACCAGAGGGAAGTTTCAAGTAAACGTCTTCCTTGAGATCACCGTGGAGAAATGCGTTCTTAACATCCATTTGATGTAAGGGCCAGGATTGGGATGCAGCAAGAGCGAGTATAGTTCGGACAGTGGTCATTTTGGCGACCGGTGCAAAGGTCTCATCATAGTCGAGACCATATTCTTGTTTGTTGCCAAGTGCCACTAACCGAGCTTTGTAACGATCTATGGACCCATCGGAATTAAGCTTGATAGAAAACACGAACTTACTGCCAAGGGGTTTCACGGAGGAGGGACATGGAACAACATCCCATGTTTGGTTTTCTTCAAGTGCGAGAAGTTCGGTTTCAATTGCTTTTCGCCAACACTCATGCTCCATTGCCTGTTTATAAGATGAAGGAAGAGAAATAGACGACAAAGTGGCTGTGAAGGATGAAGGAGAAGAGAAACCAAACCTATCTGGGGGTCTACGAACCCGAGTACTGAGTCGGAGAGAGGGAGGTGCAGGTGTTGAAACAGGAGCAGCAGTCGGGGAAGAAGCTTGAGGGGGCTCAGGAGGTGCTGAAGGTTGGTAGGAAGTGGCGGTGGAGCGTCGTCGATACACTAGGAGAGGTTTAGAAGGGACTGGATCTGCAAGAGAGTTAGGAAACATAGGCAAAACAGAAAATGAAGGAGAAACATGATCATGATGGGTAGAAAAGAAATATTGATTTTCGAAAAAAATCACATTTCTAGAAACTCGAATGCGACATGATTTGGATCATAGCAAAGAAAACCTTTCTGTTGTACTGAATATCCTAGAAAAGCACATTTAATTGATTGAGCCGTAAGTTTTGTGCGTTCATGTGCAGGAAGATGAACATAACAGACACAACCAAAGGTACGAAGGTTAGAATAAGTTGGAGGGTGACCAAATAACCTGGTGAAAGGTGAGTCATGGTTCAATGTGGGAGAAGGCAATCTGTTAATGAAATGGACAGCAGTGGAAAGAGCTTCACACCAAAATCGAGAGGGCGTGGAAGATTCTAACAGAAGAGTGCGAACCACATCAAGAAGGTGACGGTTCTTCCTTTCAGCCACTCCATTTTGTTGAGGTGTCGAAGGGCAAGACCGTTGAGAGATGATGCCATGATTCTGTAGGAAGTCCTGAAACAAATGAGACATATACTCACCCCCATTGTCAGAACGAAGGATTTTGACATGGGCCGAAAATTGTGTCTGAATATATGCATGAAAAATCTTAAAAACAGAAAATACTTCGTCTTTGGAATGAAGGAAATAAATCCATGTGAAACGACTATAGTCGTCAATAAAAGTGACAAAGTATTTGTAATTAGCATGCGAAGTGACTGGTGCCATACCCCACACATCACTATGTATCAGATCGAAAGGTTTGACAACATGTGGTGTGTGAAAAGGAAAGGGTAGAGTTTTACTTTTGCCAAGTCTGCAAGAATTGCAATCAAACTGAACAACACTAAGAGATGGTGTTTCATTATTCCCAAGAAAACCAGATTTCAATAAAGCATGAAGTACATTAGAGTTTGGATGTCCGAGACGTTTATGCCACGCTCGGTAATCAACATGAGCAGAATTACAAGCGACAAAAGGCAAAGAAAAAGAAGACAAAGGAAATTGAAGAGGAAAAAGACGTCCCACTTTAGGCCCCCTCGCGATCATCCGCCCTGACTGTTGATCCTGCACAACACAACCAGATTTAGAAAACTCTACTTTACAATCATTATCAACTAACTGACCGACAGACACAAGATTGGTGGTAAGACCGGGAGATACGAAGACATCAGTGAGAGAGGAGGAAACATCACCAGTGGCCGTGATAGGTAAATGATTGCCATCAGCAGTATGAATTTTGAGATTTCCAAAATATTTGTTTACATTGGTAAGAGAAGCAGCATTGTTTGTCATATGATGGGAAGCCTAATCAAAGTACCAAGGAGATGATGTAGTGAAGGGTTTACCTGAGAGTCCTAAAGCTGAAAATGCAGAAATAATCATTTGTTGAATCATGTCAGGGGTCACGGGTTGGACTGAAACGGGAGCAAGAGCAGGAGCACTTTGTGTTGTATTCACCAAACTACCCGCACTAGAAGAGCCAACTGAGACAGTATATGCTGTGTCCGATTTCTTGGGGGGTCGAGTTGGGCATTCCTTGATGATATGGCCATCCTTTTTGCAATAGTTGCAGAATTTTCGGGGACAATTTGCAGCATAATGACCAAATCCCTTGCAACAGAAGCACTGAACAGTGCTCATATCCCTGCTTCATGGCCTGCCTTGTGCTGCATAGGCTACAGGAACAGATGTAGATCGTCGTTGTTCCATGGTGGTTTGAGTGAGAAGGCGCTGTTCCTCGCGAAGAAGATCATTTAGGCATGTATCCAAGGAGGGGACAGATTCTCGGTTCATAAGATTGGATCTGGTGCCTTCAAATTCAGACCTTAGTTTCATTAGAAATTGATCCCTCTGAGTAGTTTCATGGACAGATTGAACAGAACTAAGACCTTCGGATGGTAAGTCAACATAAACTATATCAGTGTATTTAGCCCAAAGATTAGTGAATCTAGAGTAAAAATCAGAGATAGAAAGACTATCCTGTTGGAGAGTGGCCAATTCATGTTCAAGCTGGAAACGACGAGCAGTGTTTTGTTGACTGTAGACCTTCTTCAGGTATGTCCACATCTGAGCTGCAGTCTGAGAAGATCGAAGGTTCAAGATGATGTTGGGTTCAACGGATCCCAAAATCCATGCCATAACTTGTGCGTCCTTGACTTCCCACTTGGCGTGTCGGTCTTTGTCTTTGTCTTTGTCAGGAGCTAGGTTACTGCCATCAACATGTCCCCACAGCTCCTTACCTTTGACGAAAATCCTGAAATGAAACGCCCAAGCAGAGTAGTTCTTGCCATTGAAACGAATCAAAGAAACATCAGACTTATCGGAAGACATGAGGTCAACAGAACTAGAACAAGAATAACCGAGACTAAGAAACTTGAGAGCACGAGACAAATGGAAATTTAGAGCTATAGCTTTGATACCATGACAGTTTAGAGTCCTTCTGAAAAAGTCTGCCTTTCTTCATTGACAATTGCCCATTATATAGGTAGATTACAAGCTATTTAGGGAAGAAATACAAGCTGATCTTCAGCCCCTACCATATATACATCTATCTAAATATACTGTACAACTAATATATCCTAATTAAGGAAGGAATAAATCTGTATAACTGTCATATCAGTCAAAGCTGTAGATATTAGCTGTAAATCTGCTATTAGCTGTAAATCTGCTGTAAATCTGTAAATCTGCAAAGCTGTAAATCTGTAAATCTGTAAATCTGTAAAGCTGTAAATCTGCTGTGTAGATTGATATTTCCTTTGACAGAGTTGACAAGACAGGCCATAACACAATTTGTTACATGTTACTTAACATTACAAAGCATCCACGAGAATAGGATTGGTTTGAAGTCAATGTTTACCTCAAAGGTATGGGAAGGTAGCAGTTTCTCCATGACCGCAAAGGGAAAACATGTTCAAGATATAGTTTTGGCCAATGTAGATTTCTAACAATCTATCAAGTTTTGCTTGAAGACCACTCTCCCATTGGTTAAGGTTCTACAACTAGTTGAGTCAGATGAGGGGCCAGTCATGGGATATATTTATGAAGCGATGGATCGGGCGAAAGAGACGATCTTAAAGAACTTGGACAGATGAAGAAGCGGTATCTGGCTATATGGGAAATCATTGACCAGCGGTGGAATCTTTAGCTACATAGGCCCTTACATGCAGTGGCTTATTTTTTAAATCCTAGATTTCAGTATGATAAGAGTTTCCATCCGGATTTAGAGATCAAAACCAGCATTATATGAATATATTAAAAGAATGTCCCAGATTCAAGGTTAAGGGTCATTACTGATGAACAGATGAATAAGTTCAAAAGGGCCTATGGTTTATTTGGAAGAGAGGTTGCAAAATTAACAAGAACGATAAAGCAACCAAGTAATTTTTCAATTAGACTTCTTTAAGTTGTTAAATCATAAATGTATCATGTATGTTTTTAAGTTATTTAGTTCATTTATATAATTATATGTGATTGATTCATAAGTTTATGGCAGGAGAGTTATGGAGACGAGTGTCCAGAATTGGAAAAGCTAGCTATTCGTATTTTGAGTCTGACATGTAGTGCTACTGGTTATGACCGCAACGGGAGCACTTTTGAGCAGGTGAGAAATTACTGAATCCATTACTTATCTTATAAATTCATCATGTAGTGTTATTGGTCCTTATGGATACATTCAAAGAAGAGAAATAGACTCGACCAATAGAAATTGAATGCACTAATTTTCGTAAAATACAGTCTCCAACTCGAAGTCTGTCATGCAAAGAGAGAGGACCAAGGGCTTGATCCTACATGCCTATCGGATATAGAGTCCGACGATGAATGGACCACCGAGGAGGATCCTACACTTCCTACAGATAATACATGGATGGACATAGGTGAATTCTTTGTCAAGGAATTGGAGGATGTACAAGTTGTAGGCAATGTTTGCAATATCGATAATATCGGCCAATATTACCGTTATCGCTGGCCAGCGAGACGAAACCCATCAAAAGTCCCCGAAATCATTTAAAAATAAATAATAAAAAATTGTATCGTGCGATATATCGCATAATATCGCACAGTTTTTTGCGAAATCCCCAATATTAGCGATAATATCGCACATTACAAAGCCAACAACCATTTGAGGAGAGAATTCCAACGCTAGAAGGCCGGGAATGTCGGGTTTGCAATATTCTCAAAAAATAGAAAAAAAATTCCAAACAAAAAGAGGGAAATACATGTAAGAGGGGGTTTCAATACCTACAGAAGATGTGAGCGTGAATGGAAGCTAAATCTAGGGGGCCACCCGATCGAGAGGTAGTGGTGCGCCATAAGTGCGAAAAAAACCCCCGATTTTCCTATTTTTTCGTCGAACAGGGGAGAGATTTTCTGCGAAATGGAGATTTTGACCAAAAATTTGCCAAAATCGTAGGGATTTTGGATTTGAGATTTAGGGTTCCGGAAGGACCGGAACCCTTTCTTGCCGTGAAAATGGCTTTCGATGCCATTTATGGAAGCGGATCGGGTGGTGTACCGCACACCAGCGACCTAGCTGGTGAGTTGATGAGTTCTGTGGGCCCTACCATGAAGTAAATGTTATATCCAAACCATTCATCCATTTCGTGAGATCATTCCAAGGGTTGAACCCAAAAATAAGACAAATCCAAAGATCAAGTGGACCACACCACAGAAAGTGGTGGGAGATGAAACGTCTACCATTGAAACCTTTCTAGGATCGCAGAAGTTTTCGATCAATCTAATATTTGTTTTTTCTCTGCATCCATGTTTGTGTGGCCTTATGAATAGATTGGATGGAGAAGAAACATTACGGTGGGCCCTACGAATGTTTTAACGGTGGGAATCACTGTCCCGCTGCTATTTGTGATGTGGTCCACTTGACCTTTGGATATGACTCATTTTTTGTTACGTGTCCTAAAATGATCTCGCCAAATGGATGGTCAGTATAGATATAATAAATACATCATGATGAGGCCCACAAAACTTTAATCCTCTTTTCATAGTTAATACGCACATAGACATACACCAGCAAGGCCACTGACGTGCAGTACAACAACTAGTTGGCTTGCTTTACAAACAGGTTGTGGGGTCCACCTTGATGTATATGTTTTATCCCTACCATCCATCCGATTTTTCATATCATTTAGCGACGGTGGACCAAAACTTCAGCAAATCCCAATCTCAAGTGAACCACGGCATAAAAAGTGGTGAATAATCATTAAAAGCATTTTATAGGCCAAGAAAGTTTTGGGTTAAGGTCATCTTTGTATATTCCCTTCATTCACTTCTGGTTGACCTTATTGACGGGTTGGATGACAAATAAACATGATGGATCTACTTAAAGTGGGCCTTCATATGTTTTTAATGGTGAACGTTTAATCATCACTGTTTCATGTGGTGTGGTCCACCTAAAATTTGGATGTACTTAATGTTTGGGACAACATCCAAAAATGAGTTGAAAAATTGAATGGACGGAGTGGATATACAACATATCATCATGGTGGGCCCTACAATAGCACTGTTTTCTGTGGTAGGGTCCACTTGAGTATTGGATTGGCCTCAATGGTGGGTGTAATTGTCCCCACTTTTTTCTATGGTAGGGTCCACTTGAGTATTGGATCGGCCTCATTCTTTGGCTCAGCCCCTAAAATGGTCTCTCCAAATGGATGGACAATGTGGATACAACACATACATAATGGGTGGGGCCACAATCAAGGTTCCATGCACATCGTTCTCTGGTTCATGCTCTAAAATGATCTCTTAAAATAGATGGATGGTATGGATAGAATCCATACATCATGGTGGGCCCATAGTCAAGGTTCACCCTCAGTGCGACCCCAAGAAGTTTTTAATGGTGGTCGTTCAAGAATCACTGTTTCCTGTGGTGTGTTCCACATGAGATTTGAATCTACCTCATGGTCCTATCAGGCTCATGGTGTGGCCCACCATGATATTTGTGAGAAATCCACTATGTCCATCATTTTTTTGCACGGCATATTAGTTATCCAGTATGCATCATATATGAATATAGTTAGTTGTCTCAGTTCAATCAGACAATGCATACCTTAAGACCCTATACAAAGGAAACCTATTATGTGCACTTCTTTTTTGAGATTTTATAATTTAAAAGTGTGTATTGAGGTATTTTTTAATAATTCCTGAAGTTTCATTGAAAAATTCAACCAGTTTCCCAACGTTTCCCCATGTTTCCCAAAAAGTACGATAAATTACGCGATATAAATGATATATCCGGTGCGATAACCGATATGTATCTGTATCCCAAGGGTGCGATACATTGTGCGATACCGATATTTCGAACACTAGGTGTAGGTGCCTCTACCTTATGACCAGATAGGCGACGTGGTATGATTGCATGTTACATACTTATTCTTTAATCTCGTAGTCTTATAATTATTAATTAATAGTTTTACTTTCATTTAGTTATGCACTTACACTAAACTAATAAGCATAATGCATTATGCATAAACTATTTTGTAGGTCATAAAAAAACTTGCAATTAGGAACAAAACAAAGGGGAAAGCTAAAGTGGTAGAAGAGGAAGAAGAAGATTTTATTTTTTATTTTTTTGAGAGATGGGAAGAGTTTATTTCGATATCAAATTCTAAAGATGAAGATGATGTTGATAATGATAATATCATTGATGATAATGAGGATGATGATGGCGCCACCGTGGCCAATGAAGAATAGATTTGTTTTGTTTCCCTTTCATTTATAAAAACAAGTAAATAGTGAATACATTATACATGTAAAATGGGGAGAGAGAAAGGGTCAGTGTTGTCATGTGCCATCGCATATGCGATCGCATATGCGCATATATGTGTACGGATCGCATATGCAACAGTGGCATATGCGATCACTACACATATGCAATCGCATATGCCACATGTGCTAGAGTATGCGATCGCATATTGGCCCAAAAAAATAAAAAAAATAATCCTTATTTTTTCTCTATAAGAAGGGATTCTAAGCACTCCTACATGCACTCAAAGCTCAAAATCTCTCTCTATTCTCTATTTTGCTCTCTTACACTCTCTTACATATTTCTAAGCACTCCTACATCCACTCCTCTCCATCCATATTCCATATTTCTTTCAACTTTCAAGAATCAAGAATCAAGATTGATTTGAGATTGAAGTTTCAATCAAGCGAATATACGTCCACATTCAAGAATCAAGATTCAAGAGACATTGCTAAATCGACAAGACAACCAAGCTCTCCATCCATTGATGATTGAATTGAACTCTCTTTCTACTTTCTAGTTTGAGTTTCTAATTCACACAACACACCCACCACTCTCTCTTTCTATCTCTCTTTCTATCTCTCTCTTTTACTATCTCATTTTCTCTTAGAGTTTCATAATATTAATATCCGAGTTCAAAGTTCTCTAACAACTTCTATCAATTTTTTTTTTTTAGTTTGTTTGTTACTTTGTTACAACTTACAACTTACAACTTACAACTTACAAACTTACAAGTTCGAAGTTACAAGAATACAAGTTACAAGTTATAACTTAGCACTACTTATAACAAAAATTCAAGATCAATACTCAAGTCAAGGGTCAAGGACTCAAGGCAAAGGTGAAGACAACTTAGACAAGAAGTGAAGATTGAAGAATTTGGAAGTTGGAACCTCTTTTAAATTTGTAATTGTAATTTTGTTTGTGTGTAAATCTCTCTCTCTCTCTCTCTCTCTCTCTCTCTCTCTTCTACAAGTGTAACTCAACTCTCTCTCTTTCTCATTTTCTTTTCCCTCTTCTTCTCCCTTTCTACAAGTGTAACTCAACTCTCTCTCCCTCTATCTCCTTTTCTTTTCCCTCTCCTTTTCTACTAGACTACTACTAGTGTAAAGTGTGTAAGTGTGTGTGTGTGTAACTCTCTCTCTCTCTCTCTCTCTCTCTCTCTCTCTCTCTCTCTCCCTCCCAAGTCCCATCTCTTTAGTCTCTTTGGTCTTTACTCTTAAATCTTATTCTCTTACTTTAGTTTTTACTTTTTAGTTTACTTTCTACTTTCTAGTTACATTTTAGTACTAGGCTACTAGCAAGCAACCAATACACGCACCACCAACATGTCTTTTTCTCAATCTTCCTCTTTGAAACCCAAGTCGAATGACCCATGTTGGAAGTATGGGCACTACCACAGTGTTACGGAAAATACTCATATAGTATGTGAGTTATGTGGGTATGTGAGTTCCGGTAGTATTGCAAGGCACAAGCAACACCTTGCACATTTACCGAGGTCAAATGCAAAAGCATATGACAAAATTACTCCAAAAATCCGAAGGAAGATCATGGAGTATATGGACAAACAATCGAGAAAGAGATGCGATAGTGCTCTACGTCAGGAGGAATATTTGGAATGAGATGAAGCTAGTCCCACTCCCCCTACTTCAACAGGACAATCTAGACCACAAGTACAACCAACAGTCTTCAAAAGAGCCCAAGGGCATGGGCCTATGGATAGATGGTGTAGACCACACCCCGAGGATGTGATCGACCAAAGGAGTAGAGGGAAAGGGCCGACTCAAACAACTTTAGAGAACCGGTATAAACAAAAAGATAGGAAAACCACTATTTAATATATTGCTAAGTCGTTTTACCAAACCGACGTTGCTTTCAATGCCGTTAAATCGAGAAGTTTCAAAGTAATGGTTGAGGCTATAGGTTAATTTGGACCTGGGCTTAAACCTCCTTCATATCATGAAATGAGGGAGACATGCCTCAAAACAGAAGTTGAATATACACAATTCTTCATAACTGAATATAAGGAATTGTGAAAAACATACGGGTGTTCACTAATGGCTGATGGATAGACCAATAGATCCGATCGGTCTCTCATTAACTTTTTGGTAAATTGTCCAGCTGGAACAATTTTCTTGAAGTATGTGAATGCGTCGGGCCATTCACACACCGGAGAATATTTGTTTAACTTACTTGATAGTGTAGTTGAAGAAATAGGTGAGGAATATTTTGTACAAGTAATTACAGATAACGCAGCCTCGATGTAATGGTCAGTTGTCTTCTTATGGAGATGAGGCGACGTTTATTTTGGACCCCCTGTGCGGCCCATTGTGTTGATCTTATGTTAGAAGATATAAGTAGATTATTTATAAATGTAATTGCTAGGGCTAAAAGAATCATAGTCTTTATGTACAAACACGTCATTCTTCTCAGTCGAATGAGAAAACACATTGGTGGTAACTTGTTACGTCCAGCAGTCACCCGTTTCGCTAGAGCCTTCTTAACACAACAAAGATTACATGCAAAGAAATCAGAACTTAGAAGCTTTGTAGTGTCGGGCGATTTTACAAGTGGGCCTTAGTCAAAGAAGGCTGAAGGGAAACAGGTTCGACAAACAATCTTTTCTCAAACTTTTTGGACACAAGTGGTAAAGGCGCTAAAAGCATCCGAGCCCTTAGTCACTGTGTTGCAATTGGTGGACGAAGATGAGAAGCTTGCAATGGGCTACATATATGATGTGATGGAGAGGGCAAAAAATAAGATCATAGACCATTTTAACTATAAAGACCGTGATTACAAGCCAATTTTAGATATTCTAGATAAAAGATGGGGCAGCCAAATGTCATCTCCATTGTATTCGGCTGCTTACATCCTTAACCCAGCCTGTTTATTCATTTATGCTGATCCAACAGGAGCACTTGCTATGCTTATGGTTGGATTTATTGATGTCTTGGAAAGAATGATTCCAGATAAAGAAGAACAAGACAAGATCTCAACTTTGCTGGACTTCTACACAAAAAGTGAGGGGATATTCTCAAGAGATATCGTAATAAGGCATCAAACAATGAAATTACTAAGTACTTGACTTCTATGAATGTCAGTCTTAGACTCTTAGTGTCTTACAAATAGTTTTTGATGGGGACATCACGGCCACACGTGCATGCACACCGCCCCTTATGTAACTACGCCAGAAGAATGAGGACCCCACCGTCGATCTGGATCAATGATGATGTCCAGGGATGGCCTCTTAGTTAGGAGACAGTTTTGATTCAAAATAGTGGGCCCGACAGTCAAGAAAAGCCCACCATGATATCTCATGATCGTGGCCCACTAGTCGGATTGATCTCATACTTTAGGTCTTACTTATTGATATGATTTCGAACATCATGAACACTTTCGATTTCTTTGTTTAGTTTTTATTTTAGTTTACTTCATCGCCAAATAAAAGGTTGCGCACATGGTGCGAGTTTTGGGGTATAGGGTTTTCCTATAAATAGGCACCCCTTGTAGCTCTTTTGATTCATTAAAGATTAATAATAATAAAAATTGCGTTTTCCCACTCTCGGAGTTGTAAAGCCTAATTGGGTGCGAAGCCCTCCTTTCATCGAAGGGTTAACTACCGTGGTGCGAAGCTACATCTATCCCGATTCGCCCCCATCCATCGCCATCTCTACTACCCATCTTCTATCATCCCTTCTTCTCATCTCACCCCATCATCTACAGTTCAAATCAATCATCAATTGCAACAACTCTCCTCCCCACAGCAGAATTTCAGAATCTGGCCCTACAGGAGGGCTGAAACTTCGACGGAGCACCACGCACAAACCGTACATCAAATCGAGCTGAGATTTGGGGGTTTTGGAGTCCATCCTTGGCCGACCAGGGCCAAGGTGGCCATTTTCTGAATAGTGGACCCCACACACGTGCAGCTGGCATCACACGCGCAGTTGTCTGGCTCATTGTTGTTGTCCACGCGTGCAGTACTTCTTTGGTTCGTCTCCCTCCTCTCTTTCACTCCGCTTCCACCCAAAATCCCTAAAACTAACCCTAAATTACTCAAATCTCCAATTTTATGTCCATTTTCTTACCCTAGGGTTCCCCGAATTGGAATTTCTGAATCCCTTGGATTAGGGACTGATTTCTATGCATGTGTGGATGATTATTTCTTATCTTTGAGTATTGTTGGTTTATAATTTTTATTAATCCAGCCCTATCATGTGTAGGCCTGGACCCACATAGATTCCCCTTAATTGAATGTTTGGACTTTTATGTGGGATATGGAATTTATGTAATTGTTTCTGAACTAATGTGATCTTAAGCCTGAAATCTCGCATATCGTATTTAATTTTCATGTCCTGCATCAGTTTTTCTACAAAATCAAGTGTCTCTAACCTACTTAAATTGCTTTTCTCAGCTGACTAGTGAGATACCTATGGAGTGGACCCGAACAGGAAGGATCCAGCTCTAAAGAAGCTGGCTATGAGGATTCTTGGACTCACATGTTCTGCCAGTGGTTGCGAGCACAATTAGAGCACGTACGAGGCAGTAAGTTTAGACTGTTTAATAAATAGTATTATAGTAATTGTAAATTGTAAACTTCAATTTTTTTAGTGTAAGGCCTAAGCTAATTAGCTAAATTAATTACCTAAATAGCTAATGTCAAATGCGCTTTCTTTCTTGCAGATTCATACCAAGATAAGGAATTGCCTTGAGCAAAAAAAGCTCAACAACTTGGTTTTCGTTCAATATGATCAAAAATTGCGAGAACGATTCCAAACTAGGAAAGAAAAGCCCGGTTTTTTTTACCATATCTGCTTAAATGAGTTGGATGCAAATAACGAGTGGCTCGTACAGACAGAGGACCCGGTATTTGCTGGAGAGGACCTCATGAGCACAAGTTGAAGATGCTGCATACGGATCGATACCTGGTGAAGGTAGTACCACCCAAAGGCGAAGGATGGTGGGGAGCAGGGGGGCGAGTAGTAGCCGTCAACCCGTTGAAGAGGTTGAGGAGATTGAAGGAGATGGAGATAATGATGATCAAGCTGAAGATCATCCACCATTGGATGTTGATAAAGTATTAGTACGTACAGATGATGAAGAAACGGAAGAAGAAGTGTGTGTGGAAGAAGGAAATGACTCGAATGATGATGATGATGATGGTGGTGGTGATGATGGGCCTGGTGGTGAAATGCCACAATGGCTAATAGATCAATGTATATGATTATTGATTAGATTTAGATAAATAATAAATAAATAACTTCTTCATTTTGTTTACTAAGGGCCTGTTTGATTTCTGAGGGAAGAGGGAAATACCCTTGAAAAAGGTCATTATTACCTTTTCCCCGGTTTGAATTTTCAAATGCATTTTTGCCTTGAAAATTGGTCCGAAAAAGCTGACTTACATTTGTGGACCCCACTATGATGTGCATGACATATCCACACCGTCCATTTGTTTTATCAAAAGATTCTAGGGCCCAAGTCCAAAATTGAGACAAATGCAATGCACAAGTGGCCCATACCACAGGAAACAATGACCTTAAACGTCCACCATTAAAAGTTATTTTGTTTATTGGGCCCACATTAATGTTTATTTGTCATCTAACCTGTTCATGAAGTCATAAAAACATTGATAAGGGGTAAACACAAATATCAACTTCATCCAAAACTTCTGAGGGCCACATAAATTTTTATACGGCAAGCATTCAATTTCCATTGTTTCCTGTGGTGTGGTCCACTGGAGCTTTGGATCTGCCTCATTTTTGGGTTCATGGCCTAAATGAGGTTGACGTATAAGAAGAACGGTGTTGATACATCACGTACATCACAGTGGGCCCTATATTCATTTGGCAGCCATCCTCAATTTTAACGCCAAAAAGCTAAGCTGTCAACGTCCATGCAAGAAATGATGGGGTAATTACCTGGTAAGTAATTATTACTCATTTACCAGGTAATTACCTATTACCTCAAAAATCAAATAGGCCCTAAGTGTGTTGATGTTGATTGTTGATGTATATTGAATGTTAAATATTGATATTTCATATTTGTTAAATGTTAAGTTGACTATATTGTAGAATGTAGAATTGTTGATAAATGATCACTTAATATTTAATTCATTATGTAAAATTGTAAATGTAATTGGTTTTATTTTACTTAAATTAAATGTATTTCAAGGGCCAATGACATATAATAATTTATTCTATTTTTAAAAAAAAAAATTGAAAAAAAAAAAAAGAGTATGCGACCGCATATGCGATTGTGCGCACAGGCATATGCGATCGCACACGATCGCATATGCTATTCGACAACATTGGAAAAGGTTATTTTTATAATCATATAGAAAACCTGCTTATACACGGGATGGGCAAGGGTTGTTTTTTTACTTCATTATGACATGATACAACACAATGTTACAATTATGCATAGTATATAGTTGATCACAATTCACAAAATTAATGGATTAATGTCATCATGGTTAAATTGTTTGTTTTTTGTGCATATGCAAGAGAAAATGGTTGATTGATGTGTTTTTTAATTTTTCTGATTTATTTACATTTTTTTGTTTTTTATGATATTTTTATGAAAATCTTTTTAAAAAAAAAACATACAATTTACGATATGATTCATGATACAATACGATTCAAACCCGTTTACAATTTACGATATGACAACATTACCTACTACATCTAAAGTATGTGGTTCTACCAATCCATGTGCCCAAATTGACATAATCCCTCCACTAACCATGGTCATCTCCCATTAATCCAAGACCCATGCAAGTCAATGAGCAAACCACAAGATCTTAATCATTGGATATCCATCAAGCGTGAATAAAATATTTTTAATGGTTAAAACAAAAACAAAAAAATAACGTTGAAAACATTTAGAACCATTTAAGTGTCGAGCCCAACTACATACAACTTGATGGATGGTCCTATCAATAAGATGTAAGCCATAAAGTGTTCCTAAGCAACCAATGGATCCCTTGTTAGGTAGTATGGACTTCAATGGTATCAGAATGCATGGATCCAACCACACCCACATATGAGCCAATGGATTGACCTCATGAGTGTTAAAGCATATGATACTAGGAAATTGAACTCCCCGTATATTCTTAACTCTATGATTAGTCAAAGTTGGTAGATACACAAGTCGATCCAAACCAAGCATGATATGTCTCCCAATCCAAAGACTTGAAGCAATACTCCAATACAAGTGTCCAAAAAAGATCTAATAACAAGATCCCATATCCAAGAACACTCACTTATGTGGGGTTGGGCAAAGGCACCTTCCATATCGGCTCCCCACATCCCCTAACACGAGATAACTATACAAGAATAACCACAAATTCGTCCCAAAACTTGTTAGGTGGTCATGGACTAACAGGGTATTGAGTTCCATGGAATACAACTTTCCTTTTGCCAATAGTCATTGTGCTCAAACTCAAGTTCCCAAGGATGGCAAAGGAAACCCTCTAGTTTAATCCATGTTTACATAAACAGTTAAGGTAGACCCATATATTAATTATGGCATTAGTAACATGTCCATAAAGGACACATGGTCATCGAGATAAATGGTTGAGGTCAATCAAGGTGTGCCAAATCGGTTACGTATCGGCCGTAACGGCCGATACGTAACGGTGACGACAGATACTGTTACGCGTTACGGGGTTAAAACAGGGTCGCCTTGAAAAAGCAAGCCATAATTGTCGTTATGGAGCCATAACGGCTGATACAGACCGTAACAACTGTTACCCCGTATCATTGTTTTCAGGAAAAAAATAATTTAAAAAAAAATTAATTAAAAAAATCAAAAAAAGAACTTACTTTCTTCGTTTCTTCTTCTTCTTCCTCGTCTTTTACTGCAGCAGCGGCTGTAGTTGCACATGTTGCTGCTATGGCTGCGGATCGTCATCCACTTCCGCTTCTTCTTCTTGCTGCGAGCCTGTGATGCCCTCCCTGTCTCTCTCTCCTCTTTTTCTCGTTTTTCCCTCTCCCCTCTTTTCCCCCTCTATTTCTCATTTTTCCCTCTCTCTCTCTCTCTCCTCTTTAAACGAGAGGAGGCTACATGGCTGTTTCACAGCCATGTTTTTAAATAATAATAAAAATTAATACTCCAGTGGTATTTCATGCTAAGTGCACACACTGTTTTGTGGGACCCACCTTGATGTACGTGTTGTATATCTACGTCGTCCGTCAGTTTTTCCAGCTAGTTTTAGGGAATGGTCCCTAAAATGAAGCAGATCAAAATCTCAAGTGACCACATGGATTGAATTTCCACCGTTGAAAACTTCTTGGGGGCCACAAGTTTGCATCAAGCTGTTATTTGTGTTTTCCCTTTCATCCAGGTCCATTGGACCTTATCAGCATGTTGGATGGCAAATAAACATTACATTGGACCTTGGCAAGTTTTAATGGTGGGTGTTCTACGACCACCTTTTCATGTGGTGCAGTCCACCTGAGATGTGCATCTGCTTCATTTTTGGGACCATGCCATAAAATGAGATGGCAAGACAAATGTACAGCAAGGATATACAACACATACACTGAGGTGGGCCCTATGCTCACGGCCTCACCCACAGATTGCCTAGGCGCAATCACTACTGGACGGTGTTATCCGGGCCCCATCATGATGTATGGGCTTTATCCATGCCGTCCATCCATTTTTCCATATCATTTTTTGGCATGAGCTAAAAAATGAGGCTTGTGGACCATCACAGGAAATAGTGGTGATTGAACGCCAACCATTAAAAACTTCTTGGGGCCCATAAAAGTTTTGGATCAAGCTGAGATTTGTGTTTTCCCTTCATCTAGGTCTGTATAACGTAATCAACAGGTTGGATGGCCAATAAATATTACAATGGACCGTAGGAAGTTTTTAATAGTGGACATTCATCACAACTATTTCTTCTTGTGTGGTCCACCTGAGATTTGAATCTACCTCATTTTTTAGACTGTCATAAAATGAGTTAGCAACACATACATCAAGGTAAGCTCCACGTTCAAGGCCTCACCTACTAGTGGTCTACCTGAGATTGTATGCAGATGTTAGTTACCATATACTCTTTTCGATACAGCTTTCTCACCAAAGAGTGGAACGTTACGCTACCCCATAAACATGTTCAAAATCATAAATGAATGCATATTTGGAATATTTAGATTTTTCTAGATTTAATAGATATTTTTTAAAGATTGTTTTAACAAAAAAACAAAAAAAAACAAAAACAAATTTCTAACCGATACAGGGGGCATAACGCGGCCGTTACTCCCCCGTATCGGCTATTACACCATTACACCATATCAGTAACAGTGGGCACCGTTACGCCCTCCGTTACCACAACAGGACACCTTGAGGTCAATATTAGCTTTTCAGGGACCCAATACTAACATGGCACACTATCTAGATAACTTGTTCTTGAGTTTCACATACATCACATGTGAAATTTTTTATTGCATGTATATCACACATCACACTCTAATAGTTATCAAAGTTTTCTCCAAAAACATTCTCTTTGCTCTCAATTCATTCTCTTTGGTTTGATTTTTTTTCCATCTTCTTCCTCTTCTTCTTGAAAGATAAACTCTAATTTTCATTACACAGAGAAAATCACAATGGATTGAAGCAAAGATGATGTGTTTTCTTATTAAAACAATTATTTGTTATGCAGTATGTAGAAATGTGTGTACTTGTGCTGATAAATACATGAATGCTTTTATATAGAGAGAAATCGTTAACTGATTAATTACCATCAACCTATGATAGTGTTTGATTGTAATCAACTATGTTATAGTCTATTACATTGAGACTGTAGGAGTTTTGTGCTCCCATCGCCATTCAAACACTATCATAGGTTGGCAGCCGGCGTCAAACTTATCCAATAACTTTCATCGTGAATTTGATTATCCGAACAATATGACATTCCAAATTCATGCTAGGGTGTTCCCAGTGTAATGAGATATGGACAAGGATTGGTTGGGGCATCCTCTAGAAGCGACGCACGGCGACAACTCCTGGTTGTTGTTCGAAGTAGCCAAGGGTTCCCACGCCATTCTGGAGATGCACAGGTAAAGAAACTAGCCCAAGAGAATAGGATTCGTCTTGCCACATGGAATGCAAGAACATTGACAGGTAAGAGTATGGAGTTGGTATGGAGCTGGTAGATATGATGAAATGAAGGAGAGTTAACATAGCTTGTATTCAAGAGGCCATGTTGAAATGGGCTAAAATTAGAGAATTTTATGGATATAAACTTTAGTATATGAGAAAGGCCAATAATAGATATGGGATAAGGATAATGGTAGAAAAATATTTAAAGGATGAAGTTATCAATGTTAGTAAAGTAATAGGATTTTAATTAATGAAACTTGTGTTAGAAAAGGAGATAATCAATGTTATTAGTCCACATGCACTACTAGTATGGTAGCAAATAGAAGCAAGAGACAATTCTAGGAGGATATAGATGGACTGATGCAAGGAATCCCGAATGGAGAGAGGATATTCATACAATGAGACTTAATGGTCATGTAGGGAAAAAGAAGTAAAGACATGAGAGCATACAATCTAGATTTAACAAACACATACTTTAAAACGAGGGATGAACATTTAATAACTTTCACAAGTGGATCACATACAAGCCAAATAGATTTCTTTCAGAACAATCAATATGTAAAGATTGCAAGGTTATATCAGGAGAGTCTAATTCCGCAACATAGGTTAATGGTTATGGATGTTAACAATATGAGATGGAAGAAAGGGAGTGAAATTAATAGGCGCCTAAAAACTAGGTAGTGGAATTTAAAAGGAGAGAAAATAATGTTAGTTAGAAATAAATTGATGGAAGAAGGAAAGTGGAATGTCTAAATGTTATATGGAATGAGATGGTTGAGTGCATTAGAAAAGTGGCAAAAGATGTTTTAAAGTTTTTTTTTTTTTTTTGGTGGGGGGGGGGGGGAAGAAAGGGAGTGAAATTAATAGGTGCCTAAAAACTAGGTAGTGGAATTTAAAAGGAGAGAAAATAATGTTAGTTAGAAATAAATTGATGGAAGAAGGAAAGTGGAATGTCTAAATGTTATATGGAATGAGATGGTTGAGTGCATTAGAAAAGTGGCAAAAGATGTTTTAAAGTTTTTTTTTTTTTTTTTTTTTTTTTTTGTGGGGGGGGGGGTTCGCTTGTTTTATTTAATAGGTTTGATTATGTTAACCCTTGTTCCAAGCTGGGCATCATCAGGATGCTCCAGCTTGAAAGGGGGGGGTAAAAACCAAGTGTTGTGATCAGTTGAATAGGTGCCATAACTATGTTGAATAGGTTTGTTAAAGAGTTGAATAGACTGGACTTTTGAGTGTTGGGCCCAACCCATACAATGGACCCATACACAATTCTCACACGGTGTATTTAAATATAAATAATAGGAAGGTGCTAGGGTTTTCTCCAAGCGCTCCTCACACATTTCTCCCCCTCATCGCTCATTGTGTCTCTCCTCTCTTCTTCCTTTCGCATCTTTCCATCCACCAGAGGCATCCCTAAGATCAGCACTATGTAGTCGTTCAACTTTGGTGATGGAATGACGATGTACAAAAAGCTATTTATGAGAAACCATGTTTCAAAGCCTAACAAAGAACTAGAAATGATGAAAATTTTGAACATTATAAAAATGCCAAAAAGACTACTAAGGAAGTAGTGAGACTAAACACAAGGCTTATGATGTTCTTTATAATAGATTGAGGACACGAGAAGGTAAGAAAGATGTCTTCAAACTCGAAAAAATTTGAGAGGAAAGGTAGGGACCTAAATCACGTTAGATGCATTAAAATCGATAAAAAGAGGGTAATACTAAACAACAATGAGATCAACAGAAGGTGGAGAAGTAGTTTCAGAAGTTGTTAAAAGGCAACCACTCTAAGGGCATACGGATACAAGGAACCATAAATTCAAAAGGCGTCGAGGACCAAGATGCTTTCCTATGATTAGGATAGCTAAAGGGAAAGAAGCTTTGAAAACAATAAAAACAGGAAAGACCCTCAGACCAAATGATATACCAATAGATATTTGGAAATGTATGGAAGATATTGTGTTATTTTGGTTGACAAAGTTGATCAACAAGATTGTAAGATCGAAGAAAATGCTAGATGAATAGAGGAAAAATGCCATGGTACCCATTTATAAGAATAAAGGAGACATGAAGTTGCACTAATTATCGTGGGATTAAACTTATGAGTCATACTATGGAACTTTGGGAAAGTGATTGAGCATACTAAGGCATAAGATGTCTATATTAGAAAATCAATTTGGTTTCATGCCTAGGAGGTCTACTGTTAAAGTTATTTTCCTACTTAGGCAATTGATGGAGATGTATAGGGAGAAGAAGGATCTCCACACAATCTTTATTGACCTATAGAAAGCTAAAAATAGGATCCCTAGAGAGTTAATCTAGTGAGTGATGGGAAAGAAAGGAGTTTCAAGAAGACATATTGACATGTCTAAGGATATGTGCAAGGAAGCGGTAACAAATGTGAGGACTATTAGGAGTGAAGCAGTTTATAGTCGAGTAGGCTTCTAATGTTGAAAACTTAAAGGGTTGTAATCTGCACTTTTTAGGAGTGTAGCCGCTTCGCTATCTCAGCGGCTAGACTCTCTCTTTGTGATTCTTAATAAAGTAATTGTTACCTTTCAAAAAAAAATGTGAGGACTATTAGGGCGTGTTTGTTTTTGGCGGGCAGGATGAAATCATTGCGAAATGGGTAATAATTACCATTTCGCATATTTGACTGAGAGAAGCGCGGCGTGCAGATGGCAGGGGCGAAATCACATTTCAAAGTCTGGGGATTCGCTAGGAAATCTCGGCGATCCGGGCGAGATTTGCTTCACGTCTCGAAGACAGGACGGAAGGGAGGGTGGTCCGCGAGAGCATGCAATCCCGCTCATCTCCATCTATATATTGGTGTATCCACCCAAACAGCGAAACGTCTCTCGCAATGCTCCCTCACAGGCACGTCTTCCTGCAAACCTCATCTCGCATGTAATCCCGCCCCACTCCAACTTCGCATTTGCAATTCCGCCTGACTTATCGTCTTCCTCTTGACAGGTTTAATCCTGAATATTTCACTTGCCGTGCTTGGGCAGGAACTCCGCCGGTCGCAACAGTGTGGTGAAGGGACGCGACACCTCAGCCCAAACCGCTCCACCACAAACGCAAGTACGTCGTGTGAATGTATCACCTGCTATCCGAGATTTACTTTTACGCCAATAGTGCTGGATAGGGTACACGGTCGTTCCGTTTTTGAACAAGTGATGGACGGTCGTTCATCAATGTTCGGATCGTGTTGATCCGATGGCTATCAATTGCGTACTGAGTTAATCAGTATGCTATCTTATGTACTAAGGCCCATGGTTGCATGGCCATACGTTCTAGACCGTCCAACTCATATGTCCTACTGTTGATGAAGGGGACATTGGAGAAGCGACCATCCCTTTTTCAATCCTAGCCGCATTTTTTTTCTCTCATTTTGTTTCCAGGTACCTTTTCATAGGCTGTTTATACGTAGGGTTATATGTTTGATGTGGTATTTGTAGAGTGCTCCATTTGCTGCAGGATTCACTAGGTGGATGGTCTAGATCGTCCATTCATGCAGCCATGTGGCCCATGTAATGGGTCAGCCAAGGTTGATTGGGCTCCAGCACAATAGACCTTATTCAGCTACTTCTTGTTGTTGTTGTTGTTATCATCGTTCTTGTTGATGCTACTGTTGTTTCTGTTGTTGTTGTTTGATTGATTGTTTGTGCATTTCATTGTGGGTTGTGCATTCGGTGGTTGAGTTGTTGCTCTTGAGAGCATGGTTTGATATGTAGTCAGAAACTAGCATGTATACCCTGATACAGGGGTGGTAGGGGGCCATATGATCCTGCATCAGTGGGTTACTGATTTGTTACATGCAGACCAATTCACAAACCTTGCTTGAGAGTGCTTATCATGTTGTTCTTATTTGTGAGTGGTTTTTGGTATTTTTTTTCTTTCTTTCTATTTTTTTGTCACTTTCTGTTATTTTGTTAGGGTTTAGATTTTCAATCCTTTTAATAAATTTGTTGGGTTTGGGTCGGACCTATCATCATTATGACCAAAATCCAACCTGACCCAATCCAACCCATTGCCACCCCTAGCTGGGCCCACCTCTCAGTGGTCATGGCTGAAATCTGGTGGGGCCCACTGGTGAAGATGTCATGAAAAATATACCTCCAGTGGAAAATGTTGGACCCAGTCATTTTCCTGCAAATTCATGGTTAGGATGACATATTACTGGGCAGCTAATAGCAGTTGACATATAGGCCAACCAATTGTTGGGAGAAGATAATTTTGCTCAGCCCCCCATCTAATTTTGACCCTTGAGGAATCCACACTATGTCCTTCCATCTTGAATGTGTCTTGATGTTCCAGGAAGCAGGACAATACATAAACTGTTTTTCTAACTTGCTTGTCTCTATGTCTGACTTGCATTCTCAGTATGTACGTTAGGATCCTTTTGTGCAAGGATTTTGCAAATTTTGGAATAAGCCTAATTCTGATTTTGGTGGGCTACATGCTCTCTATGCATGATTTGCTTCAGAAAGTGGTGCATTCCTCCCACCTAATCCCAATTCTGGAAGTTCTAGAAAAAGCTAAACACAAAATTTGTGATTTAGAAGAAAATGTTTTTGTCACATGATTCTTACTAGAAAGCATGGTCACCACTCACCAACATAATTATGATAATTGTTTAATATTGATTTTACAGGATTCCCTACCGAAATGGCCCCCCGTATTTTGAAACAAATAACTGTTGAAATGTATCATGCTTGTTTCTGTGCATGCTCCATCTCTTCAAATTATCTTTTATAATGCCCAAAAGCTTTGTTTGAACCTTGATCATAGAGCCAACATTATATAGCTTGGAAAATTCTATTATGATTATATGATCTAGAGTCATTTTCCATTTGAAATGAGCAGATACGTCCAAATTTGTTGATAGTTGATAGCATATTTGGAAATATTACTAAGTAGGTTTTTCAGCAGCCCATCCACTTAGTATTTGTGCCTGAACAGAAATGGAAATTACTGTCATGAATTCTAATTCCAGCTTGTTCTGTCCCAAAATACATATTTGGGACAGAACATGAAGGCACTTTCTTATCTTAACTGAGTTTTGCATGGAGCACATATACAGGTGGCATACATTGCCATTGACTCAAATTAAATTGACTAAATTTTTGGAGCTCGCTGTTGTTAAGTCAGTCCCAAAATTAAACTATTTGAGCAATCCAGTCGGAGGATGACATGCATTCATTTACAAGTAATTTCTAATTGCCTGTGTATCATCCAGACGGAAAATACAATCAGTGTAAATTATCTGACTGTAACATTTCGATAGTCCATTACATTGATGAACATTAACATGACAACGCGCACTGTCATGGTTGGTATTATCCAAATAATCTGATGCTTGGATGATGATAACTGTTGCATGGGAACTAAACTTTTGAAACATCCACAAAAATTGTCGTGTCATCATCCTAATCAAAGTCACATGCATCCTATATAGAGAGGGGTGAATCACCATGGCTGGGAGCGACTGGACGAACAAAGAGTTAGAATTCTTCGCGGTTATATTGGCTGCGGGATCTGCTACAATCACTGCTGAGGAGTATTGTCGCACGTACCTCTTTCGAAACCCTCCCAGGTCTGCTGATTATGACTATGCCCGTATTATCAATGGGATTATTAGGGCAAAAGAGACTGATTGTGTTTCGCAACTACGGATGAAAAAGACCACGTTCTTCAATCTTTGCTCAATCTTACGAGATAAGAGACTATTGGCGGATGCGAAGCACGTATGGAAAAACAACTTGTCATGTTTCTCCATACATTAAGCCACAATGTCCGGAACCGAGTAATTGGACATCATTTTATAAGGTTAGGCGAAACCATAAGTCGATATTTTAATCGAGTCTTGGATGCAGTCGTTTCTTTATATGTAGACTTTGTTACACTACCTACACTCGATACCGCATCTGAGATTTCATCAAACCCACATTGGGTGGAATACTTTCAGGTATGATAATACATACTTATCACAATTGATTACGATCTGTCGGGATTACATTACATATGCCAATATCACCTAACGATTGACAAGTTTAACTTAGGATTGCATCGGTGCAATTGATGGGACACACATCCTAGCTTTCGTAGCATCTGCGAATAGTGCTATCTATCGAAACAGGAAAGGATACATATCACAAAATATCCTGGCTGCTTGCAAGTTCGACATGAAGTTCGTGTACGTGTTAGCGGGATGGGAAGGTTCCGCATCAGATGCACGCTTTTTGCAAAGCGTCTTGACTCACTCAAGCGATCCTTTCGTAATACCCCATGGTAAACCCATAGGCATCAAGTACTCTGATGGCTTTATAACATCAAACGAATAAGAATTGGTATTGATCAGAAATTATTTTTAAAATGTAGGTAAATACTACGTAGTTGATGCAGGATATGCGCACTCACCCGGTTTCATGGCCCCATATCGCGGTGTACGTTACCATCTCAATGAGTATCATACCGGTCGATAATCATCCAATGCTCGAGAGTTATTCAATTATCGCCATGCACAACTGAGGAATGTAATAGAAAGATGTTTTGGAGTTTTGAAAGCCAGGTTCCCAATTCTGAGACTGCTCCACAATATCCTATACAAACTCAAGTAAAGATAATGCTAACTTGTTGTGTGTTACACAACTTCATAAGGATATCTGGAGACAATGACATGTTTGAGTTTGAGTCGTCATCAAGTTGTGGTGCCGATGGTGTGACCCCATCACCTACAGAAGTATCCGTCCTCGATGAAAGTCGTGTACTTTTGAATGTCACTCCACATGAAAGAGATGAGTGGGCCAGAAAACGCGATGAAATAGCTTCCAGAATGTGGAACCAAGCTCATCTAGTGAGTCAAACAAATTAAATACATTGTAATAAGACATACATCAACGATGGTTTTTGGAGTAGCAGTCAAGAATGTCCCAACTAGATCACCAATGCCTTTGTTCCATATTTTGTTTTATTTAATATGCAAGCTTGTTTATAAAAAAAAAAAAAAAAAAAAACCTGGATGGACTTCATATTATTTACTCATGGGGTAGAATGATTTTTTGAACTTGTCGTCGCATCATTTATCTTCTCACAGATTGAGGTAGACCGAAGTGGCTCCATGTCACCGAATAGACGAACCGTACTATCTACTCCGACGAAATATCACCTGGGATCACCTAGTAGTACCCCACGGAGATCGCCCAGGAACCATACAGTGAACAGTGGAACTGAGTAGTCCTATGGAGGTGTCCTTCATTGGACAGACGACATGGACGACATCCTAATCGACGGGCTAATGGAGGTAGTCGTTGTCGGAAGAAGACGTGGTGTTGGGTTTAAAATAGAATCATTTACAGGAATCGTAGAAAATATGATGTTGAAGTTAGGCCTCAAGATCACTAATGCGAACGTAAAAAATCGCATCCACACAGTGAAAAAAAAAACTTCTTCACTGTCAAAGATCTACGGAGTGCGTCTGGTTTTGGATGAGACCCAAACCTACAAATTGTCGTCGCATCAGATGAAGTGTGGATGGACTACATTAAGGTATAACTCGTTTAACATTTACATCACATCTCATCATACAAAGTGCAATGTTAATAACTAGTTCTTTTTTTGTGTTGTGTCTAGTCTCATCCAGATGTTGCTCAATTCTGTGGCAAACCCATGCCTAAATATGATGATCTCGAGTTCATTTTCGAAAACTATAGGGCTACTGGTAAAGCATGTGTCACTGGCAACTTCCCTCCCTGTGCAACCACTCCTTGATGGAGAGATACACATGTGTCATCCAACCACACTGTTGATCTGAATAATGATATTAACATAATATCTTCTTAAGATCTTGGCGAGGATACACCGCATATCCATTGGTCTGACGACAGCCGTGGAGGCAATAACATTCCTCATCCGAGTCCGACACAGCATGGGAATGCCTCCCGCAACACGAATTCCACAGTTAATTCTAAAAAGAGACCGAGGGTGGAGTGACCTGTTGATATGATTGGCACCGGGATGGTCAATATTGGGGGTGCCATGAAGTCAATTGCCATTTCAATCGACAGGGGTCCGAACTTTGGTCAGATGGCACAAATTATACCGACTTTGGAAGAGTTGGGGGGACTGACGGCTGATGAGGTCTTATGGGCAACAAAGTTGCTATCGAAATAAGAAGCGTATGGGGCCTCCTTCCTTACCTTTGACAAAGAGACGAGAATTTCATTCATAAGGATGCTGCTAAATGGGGGTGGACCCCAAATATGAATGAACATCTTACCTAGTTTAACTGGCTGGAAGCAGTGATTCGTAGGCTTTGCCTTTAAGACAATTTTTAACTATAATATTTTTTGGACTTGTAAAACTTAATTTTGGATATTTCTACTTATTTCTTGTCGCACTTTTGGATAACAAATCACTTGTTGCTAATATTTGAACACAACAGGTGCATTGATAGGGATTATTGTTATTAATTTGAACTACATGCAGGCTTAAGTTTCGCGCAAGTTATGGCGACACTTGCGCCACTGACATATTACCCGGTAGGTAATTGCTTATAATTATCAATAATCTAAAGATCATTAATGACTTCTTTTGTTTGAACAGATGGGGAAAATCTACATTGTCTTCGTAGGAAGACAACCAGGTATTTATTACTCGTGGGAGGAATGTAAGGCTCAAGTCGAGGGTTACTCTTATGCTCGGTTCAGATCTTTCAAGTATGTAAAGGAGGCATTTATTGCCTGGAGCACGTTCGCAGGTGACGTCGTGCCCAATCAAGCAAGCCTTGGTGTATCTGATGCGTCTGGTTTTTACTACCCGAGTCACGATCTTCCATATCCGACGAAACCAGTGACTTCAAGGACAGCCCACCCGGGACGTATTGTGGCTGTAGTGACATCCCTCGTGACTCGTTGCTGGTTTTGTATATTATTTTCGATGTTGTTGTCATAGTTATGGTTTTTCAATTAATGGTCCTATATCGGTGATGTGTGTGTGGTGGATATTGGGGTCTTTTGGATTGTTGAACAACTTATCTTTTTGTTTTTTTGGTAATTTTCTTTTGGATGGACAACTTGTTGTTTTGTAGCTATTATAACATTTTCTCTTTGTACTTAACCGTTCATAACTTGGGTGAGCTATTTTCATCTCCTTTGAACCGTTGGTAAATCATGTCTTCGCACGACACGTACGTACAGCAGCTATATAGCCGGTGTGAGGTACACCAGCCAATTGCGGTGGGGTAATGGTGTAGTTGGTAACCCCGACTTCAGTTTGGTTGAATGATATTAGCCTCTGATTTGCGGACACATGCTTTCTGAATAAGGATCATCGTCTATTTTTCATCTCAGCAGTCAGGTAAATGTGCACCAATATTGCTTTACACCACCAACCGTATGTACACATGAAACCTGCATGTTGAACAGACCTTATCACACGTAACATCTCTCCAAGAATGGCCCACGTCCACGGTAGAAATTTGGAGCATTATCTTTGCATGGGGTGATGAACCTCATCACTTGACACGTCCACGGTAGAGATTTGGCAAGCGCGTGGCCCAGTTTATACCGAATCAAGGGTAACTGATAAAATAGGTATGAACGTGTGGTTATCATACATTGGAGCTGTGTGGACCCACCAAGATGTGAGTTCTACGATGAATATGAAAGTCCTTCAAGATTGACGGTTTGGATTCTACACATGCATCACAGGTGGGCCCATACAACAGGCATGGTAACTGATATATTGGAAACATTCTCCTTTTACTAATCGCTCAGTATGCCAACTAATAGAGATACGTCAAGCCTGTGTAAGGCCCACTGTAATGTGTGGGTGCCATCCGTCCCACTCATCCTAGTTAGAATGGCCTCATATGAACGGTCTACATCGCATATAAACATCATGGTGGCCCCGGGGTCAGTTTCCCACTATTTTCTCATTTTTGAGATCATGTAAGATAGCTTGGGGAAACAAATGGACGGGTGAATTTCTCTCACACATCATGGGGGGTCCACAGAGCTTGGTGACGTAAATCTTGTCGGTGTCTAATCCGCCCCCAGAGTTTCGTCACTCTTGACCATTACATTTTCCATGCCTCTCCAAACACGAGAAAAGCAAATTCTCACCTTTTTGCAAATTTTTCAAACGAGTGAAATCCGAATAGATGACTTCCGATAGTTCCCTGTATTTCCCTGAGCAAGTAATAAATGCTCAGGGAAAATGCATTTACAATGGGATTTGAAAATCAAACGGGCCCTTGGGGAAGAGACAAGTGAGTTCCCAATAATTGTAGGCTTGCACCAGGGGTTGGCATTAAGCTCATACCTTTTTGCATTGGTTATGGACAAATTAACGAGGCTTTTGCAAAAAGAGATCCCAGGGCATATGTTGTTTGCAGATGAAATAGTTTTGAATGACAAGGAAGGCGTAACCAAAAGGCTAGGTTTATGAAGGGATGCTTTAGAATTTAAAGGATCTAAAATTAGTCTAATTAAAACGAAGTATATTAGGCGTGAAAATGAGGAATTAATTAAGATTGTTGACCAAGAAGTTTTCCAAAATAACCAATTTTGATACCTTGGGTCAATAATTAATGAGAGTGGAAAGAATGCGAAGAATGTTGCCCATAGAATTCAAGCTAGGTGGGAGAAATGGAGATGTACCTCTAGAGTTTTATGTCACCGTAATGTACCACTCAAATTAAAAGGGAAATTTTATAAGATAGCTATAAGACCGGCCATGCTTTATAGGAGAGAAAATGTTGGTCAGTTAAAGAATAACATCTTCATAGGATGTGTAGTTGAAAAGAAGATGTTGAGATGGTTGAGTGGCAAGATGAGCAAGGATAGAATTGGAAATTAACACATTCAAGGGAACTTAGGAGTAGCACTAATAGGTAATAAGCTAAGGGAAAGTAGATTGAGATGGTTTGGTCATGTGTAATGGAGACTAAGAACCACACAATTAGAAGCAATGAGTTGGTACAAGTTGAAGGCTCTAAATGGGGAAGGGGAAGGCCCAAAAGGACATGGTAAGTGGACTTAGTAAGAAAAGACTTGATGACCTATGGCCTAACCGAAGGTTTGGCCCTTGATCGAGTGGAATGGCAGAACAGGATTCATGTAGCTGACCCCAATTAATTGACATAAGGCTTAGAGGATGATGATGATGATGATGATGATGAGAAATCATTAGTTATCACAATGAATGCATGCATACATATGCATATCCATATACATACATGCATATATAGACACAACTCTTAATGGGTGAGAAGAAACCCATCAAAGAGTATTGGGGTCTTGCATCCAAGACATGTAGGCCCATGCTTTTGACTGGGATGTGTTGGCAATAACAAGGAGACTTTCTTATTAATAAAGTCATTATTTCTCAAAAGACAATGACATAAAAATGGCTCATGATGGGTGACAGGACACTCATCAAGAGAAATGAAGTAGGCATCGTCCATTTGTCAACATTTCCCATCCATATGCCTCATTGCCTCCAAAGAATGGCAAAAAAAAAAACAATGTTTTAAAAATCGAAGCAAAACACATTATGTGAGGGAGGAATGGATGGAATGAATGATGCATAGCACGATTTCAAAGTAAAGTAGAAAACATAGAAATAAAAAGCATGGGAGTAGCCCTATCAACATGCAATGTGGTGTTTGATTAACATGTATCAGGGCTTCCTACTAGTGTCTGCAGTCAACTGCTTGAGCATGACCCTCCATGCACGTGCGCCTCATGTTAAGCTGAATGCCTGCCAGCTGCCTTTTCATGACACTACTTCACTCATCTGTTCTTTGGGGTGTGCATGTAATGGGTTGGCTGAGGATTGGTACAATGTGAGTCCAAGTGGGCATGCCTGTGCTGTTAATGTAAGCATTTATGATGGTCACTTCAAGAACCCAGGTAATGGAGGAAGGTTGATGTCAGGTGGCTGGCTGATCGTAAAACTTGTCAATCTAAGCATTTGACATGTGTCCGAATCAACTATCAAGAGCATTCTAGAATTTGACATCACATTTAATGAAGGTATGACATTTCACGCCATTTCTACATAGCAAAGATCTGTACAATCCTGAATGATCAGCCGTTGGAATAGACAGTATCGGTATGTTACCTGCGATTCCATTTCATCTCCCTTAAATAAAAAAATAAAAAACAAACTTCAAACCAACAACAATCATTGAACAATCCATCTGATTTCCCAGTGTATTCTTCAATTCACTTACGATTTCTCTCAGGCATGACCAAAGTTAAATTTCAAGCCCGCTTATACTAATGACTCAAACCATAAAGCTAGGATTTGAACAACCATGCCAGAGTCAAGTTTACCTGCATAAAAACTCAAGCAAAATACATCCTTCCTATCACATGATAAGAAGGGTGGCCACTTTAGAACCTCGTCCAAATGCATGTAAACCATGACAAGTCAACTTGCACCTCAACAAATGAATAGTGGGTTTAGCTCCAAGCCTCTAACAAGATTAAAAAAATCACACAATCCCAATTCCTAAAATTCCTTACGAAGTTCCACATCGCTAAAAACTACACTCCATCTAACCGCAGCTATAATACATCCCATCCCTGTCTCTTGGCAATGAACCCAGTAATTCATACCGAGCATAGATATTGCAAACTGTAAAGCTGTGTTTGGATTCCAAGAAAATTCAATGGCGGACATTCAGTTTCATCAAGGATAAATGATATTATTTCCTGCCATTTACAAGGCTAATTATCACAATTCAATTCAGCAGTGCATCCAAATGCACACTGGATGAGACGCAATCCACTTCCGTCAGGGACTCTTTACGACATTCCAATCATATAATCGCTGCATTACAGAGTGTCCATTGAAACTGAAGGATTGAATCCAAATAACAAAACCCTAATTGAGAAAGGCAGAGAACAGTAACAGTACCGAATTCTGTAATCGGAGGATTGTATAAGAGATGGAAAGAGAAAATGAGTGCTGTCAATCGAAACCCTAACGGAGTTGGAAGAAAAACGCGCACCTCGAGTTTCTGCAGAGCGACGGCCTCCGATGCGCCGGTGATGCTGATGAAGGTATCGATTGCGTCCTGCTGTGGTCTCGCCATTGCAGAATCGAATTCGTAGAAAACGGTGGATTCCTCCCGTTCGAATTCGGTGGAGAGAGAGGTCCGCAGAAGTTTGATATGAAGGGCTGCTTTGTAATTTGAGATCTTTATATGAAGAGAAATGATCCACTGCTCGCCTCCTACTTCCACAGACACGTCGACTTTCCAATCAGATCTGGACCGTCCGTTAGGTCCGCAGAGTACTTCATGGGCCGTACCAAGAACAACTAGAGCTGATTGGATGATCATATCCATCCGATAACACTTTCTTTGCCATGGGTGGATGCTTAAGATCATCTGATCAAAGTTATTATTGGGACCGTGAGAAATCCACGATGGGCCACCATTAGCGGACGGTACAAGATGTTGACTGGACCTAGTTGTTTGAACCATGAAATGGACAGTCCAGATTGCAAGATTGGACTGTCCACGAGTCCCTGTACAACTAGGAGCACAGTAGCTTGTAGCGTGCTAGAGCACTGGATCATTTTCATATGACGTATTAAAAGAAGATTAATTAATAATGTAAATTGAAAAGCTCGCATCAAAGCCATCTTTAATTAATAAAATACGGTACAACCGGAATTACTAGAATACGGTGGAGCCATCGCTTCATGCAGAGGTGGCAGGAGGAAATGTTCTGATCTTGGCCGTCCATCTAGTGATTTCTTTAATTTATGTATCATTTTTATAAATTTTGAACTATTAAGAAACCTTATCCGTTGATTTTCTTCAATTTTCCAAACGAACGTCTGTCCATTAACTATTTTTATTTTTTGCTGTTGCTTTTAAGGCCAACCATCAGATATCTGTTGGAAAATCTGATCCGAGCATTTAGAAAAATCTTCCATCTATAAACCAGATGAACGGTCAAGATTGACACATCACCCTGCCACGCGTACCGCTTGCCATACAACAAACGGCTCTCCGGTGTCATCTCGCGAAACCTTGATACCGAAGCAAGCGGATTTCCTGGCGACCCTGCCACCAGGGATAACCCTGGTGGCAGCCGATGTGGAGCCCACCGTGATGTGCGTGTTTTATCCACGCCGTCCATCCATTTTTTCAGATCAGTTTAGAGGCATGAACCGAAAAATATAATAGATCCAAGTTCAATTTGACCACGTTACAAGACACGGTGGTGATTGAACGGCCACCATTTAAAATTTCTTGGGCTACCAAAATTTTTAATGAAGCCGATATTTGTGCTTTACCTTTATCCAGCTCTGTGTGACCTCATGAACAGGTTGGATGGGAAATAAACGTCATGGTGGGCCCTAGGAAGGATTCAACGGTGGGAGTCATCATCTCCACTGTTTCCTATGATGTGGTCCAATTAAAATTTCGATCTGCTTTATTTTTTCTAATGTTGCCATAAAATGATCTGGAAAAATAGATGGACCGTATGGATATAAAGAACATACATTAAGATGGGCCCATGGCGCCTGCCACCAGGAATAAAAAATAAAAAAATCCGTCATCCGATGCGGCAATTCTATATCTACGAGCATCCGCTTTTCCAGGTGGGGTGGAATGTTCTCGAAGTCCCGCACACAAACGCTCCCACATGTGTCAACATGGCAACGTGTGTACGACGGATGCGGTTTGGCTACTGACGCCAACACTAGCCAGCTAGCTGATGTCAAAGCTCCGTGGGCCACACCATGATTTTTATGTTTTACCCATGCCGTTTATCTATTCTGTCCCCTCATTTTAGGGCATGAGCCCAAGACTGTGAAAGATTCAAACTTTAGGTGGACCACACCATAAGAAATGCGGGGAATGAACACTTGGCGTTGAAAATATTTTGGGGTATGAATGTTTTGGATCGAGCTGATATTTGCTTTACCTTTATTTAAGTTTGTGTAATCCTAACATTAGGTTGGATGGCAGATAAGCATTGTAATCTGAAGTGGACCACATTCCAGAAAAACAGTATTGATTAACCTCTACGGATGAAAACTCGTGAGGGATCAAATGGATTTGCCTCATCTTGAGCTCATGCACTGGATGAGGGGGCAAAATGGTTGGACACAAGGGAAAAAGCACATTCATCATGGTAAGCCGACAAAACTTTGACACTAGCTACCTTGTTGGGGAAGCGGATTGGCTGGTGTACCACACACCACTAACCTGGCTTGTGTGGGTAAGTGTCACGTGAAGATGAGCGCTTAATCTCCTCAAGCTCGGAGTTGTATCAACTGTTAAAAGGAGATCAGAGTTACAAGGCCCCATTAGCATGAGCTCGAATTTAAATCATATCCAAAGCTCGAGAATCACACCACAAATAGCAATGAAGGCAATGATTCTCACTATTAAAACATTAGTATGGCTTATCATAACATTTACTTTCCATCAATTTCTTCGCAAGGTCACACATAAGTGGATGAATAAAGGAAAAACAAATATCATATTGATCAAAAACTTCTGTGAGCCTTAATGGCATGTTTGATATGTGGAATTGAATGGTATTGAATTATATTAGATAGGATTAACAGCATTAGTGCACAATAATTGCATATATAGAAATATCACGGTATTATAGTCATCCAATCCCATGTTTGGGATAAAAATTTTGCTACGAAGAAATACCGGATTAAGCAAAATCATGTTTGGTGGACCATGGAATTGTAATCAACGAACTAAGTTCACAACATATGTTGTTCACTTGTTCACATATATAACTAAAATGTCACGTGTAAACGGCGTATATGGATGGACGGCATATATACATGTATGCATCAATGTTGGGCCCACATTCTAATGGATTTCAAATCCACAAAAATCCTGAATGGGACCAAATGCAATTCCATCCCACCTAATCCCAACCTTTCCCATCATTTCCAAATGCCGGATGGAATTGCACGAGTCCAAATGCAATTCTATCCCACCTAATCTCATCTAATACCCTATGCCAAACGCCTCCTGAAAGGGCTTTCAATGGTAGACATCAATCCCCCATTACTTTTTGTAGCGTATGGTACACCAGCCAATCCGCTTTGCTATATTGGGGTCACTAGTCAAACTGCATCCACCTTATACCATTTAACCCACCAAGTTATACGTAGCCCAAAATTGAAGCCATCCATCCAACTCCCTTGCAAGCATCTCTGCAATACAACACAATGGCTGTGGACATTTTTTCCCTTCCAATTAGTCATTATAACAATGGATAGGTGGTGTAAATCCACCATAAAACTAGTGGCTTGACAGAGAGCAGTTGACATTTATACAAATTATTTAGATTTTATTTGCTTTTTTATGATGTAGGTAGCGTACACAGACTTTACTTCTCTACCTGCAAACTGTCCAATACTCTATGGGATTCACCATGTTGTGTAATGAAAAATTCACTTCTAAACCATTATTTGAACCATACAAGAGATGAGTCCCTTTAAAAACTCACATGCCATGCCAACAAAAACAATGCCACGGCAATCATATTATATGTTACCTGAGGTTTTCATCATGCTGAATTTTACATCTTTCCTTCATCTTAGTGGGTTAGACTTGATTAGCGAGTTTGATGAAAGAAACACTATATGGGGGCCCATAAAAAACTTAAATTTGGCATTTCATTCCCACTGTTTTGCATGGTGTGTCCCATCTGAGTCATGGATTTAGACATTTTTTACCGGAGGACTTAAGATTGAGTATAAAAAGCTATGATATAGTGGATTTTACATTTCGACAACACATGCTTAGGTTTTCTACACAGCGTGTAAGACAATCATTGTTAAGGTTAAAAGTCAAGCAGGTTGGGTCAGGTCAGTGCTCAACCCTATCACAGCCTAAGGTTCGTATACCTCGACCCTAACCCAACCCAACCTCAAGTTAGGATTTCTCAACCCAAGCCCAACACAAGTGAGCTCGATCAAGTTAGTCCAGTGAATACATGCCAATATTTTCATTATTACACTAGTCTATTATATTCCAATACATGTCTTCTTTTTTGTACCTATGATTTTATTAATTATATATGTAATTATTTATCATGAAGAACTCTCCTTTTTCTAAATAAACAATATAAAATATAAGACAACTACTTTAAGACTCAACCATATCAAATTCAAGTGTATCAATATATCAACAGCATATCAATTTTCAAATAATATCATATATAAGAAAGAAAACACATTAGAAACTACAAAGACAATAACATACATCGAGTCTTATATATTTTTGTCAAAGTGTTAAAGAATAACATCTCTTTCATCTTTGGCCCTACTTCATTTCATTAAAAAAATGCGTATTAAAATATTTAATAACCTACATAATACATACATAAATTGCATTTTACATTCAAAATCAAATACTACTTAAGAGTAGCATTCCTCCTCAACTTCCTTCAATTTTGTTTTACTATCTGATGTCTTCGAGCCATTTAAATAAATAAAATTATATATAAAATCATTCTGATGCATATGAGTATCAATAAATAAAGTACTGGACATTATAAAGAAATAAACAAGAGTTGCATCAAACAAAGTTTCATTAAATAGCTTATCAAAATAATTAAAAAACTTTGTCAATCGTCATCACAAATTTCTTAATTCTAAAAGTCATTGTTGCTCTTCGAACTTTCATGTCTTTCATATTCCTCAACCTATGAAATTAAGTAAGAGTCTATATCAAACATCACAGTAAGTTTAGTTAATAACATATTTTATATATATAAAAAAATGTAACAATTTGAAGTCTTAATTTATTAATTAGTTACTCCAAAAAATAGAAAATTTAAGTTGCACATAGGGGTGTATATCGAGTTGAACCGAGTTAAGTTGGCCTCAGCTCGACTCGGCTCGGCCACTGGCTGACCTCAGCTCGAACTCGACTCAGCTTGGTCCTCGAGCCTGACTGGCCAGCTCGGCTCAGTTCGGTCAGCAGCTCGGGCCAGCTCGAGCCAAGTTTGAGCCAAGATCGAGCCGAGTTTTCTATTGAGGCATTTTCACAAACACCTAAATTGCAACTTCAAAAACCCATTGTTTTACAAACAGAAGTAATGGTTTTACATGTGTTTGAAAAACAAAGAGAAAAGGGAAACCTCTCAAGCAAATGGTCTCATACATAGAAGAAAATCCACGATTCAACAGGTACAGTACCGTATCTTACTTCGTTACAGTGGATGTATTCAAGTAAACTACACCGAATTGGATGCGAATTGCATGTAACCCTGGGTTATAAGGCTTTCCTATAACCAAAACTCTGAGGGGCCCACCACAATGTTTCTGTTATATCCACTCAGCCATCCATTTTGGGACATGGGACCAAACAAGAGAATGCCCAATGCCACATTTCGTTGAGTCATTTTATCAAACAGTTGGTGAGCAACATCAATGGCAAAGTAACCGAGTCATCGAACCAGTTCGATCTGAGTTCGATTCGAGCTAGATTCAATCCGAGTCGAGTTGAGCTGGGGCCTACTTGAACTCGGCTCGAACTCATTTTCGAGATAAAAAAATCAGCTCAACTCGGCTTGAACTCATTTTCGAGTTAAAAAAATCAGCTCAACTCGACTTGAACTCAACTTGGAACCAAGTTGAATCAAGCTTTTTCGAGTCCAGTCGAGTGAGCTAACCAAGCTAGCTCGGTTCGTGTACACCCCTGGTTGCACATATATAATTACTTATAGGATCAAAAAGTTGATGGCTCACAAGAGGCTGAAACATAATAAATAAATATTAGTTGAGCCATCAACAAATATAAAAAATATATATATTTTTATAAAAACACTACTACAGTAGAGGTTTAGTTAATAGTTAATTCATCGTCTTATAACTCTTTTAAATTTTCTTAAATATCTACTGGAGTATATGATATGTGTGACCAATTTTGTAAACATATCAAAGACTCCACAATATCGAGTGTTGATTAACTCCAAAATCGATTAAGAATTCGACCTCTAGTACCAAAAGTTGACTTTGAAGCAATGGTGGATAACAAAATCATGTTATGAGTCATGTGTGAGAGCACGTGATACCTTGAAGAACTTACCTTCCACAAATCTAAAATATTGAAATTAGATAAATTTACTACAACATCTTATTCAATATATCGATCAATCTCAAATTTATTGGCAATAACTTGTTCTTCTTACATAAATCTAAGATACTCTTGCCTAACATCCACAATATGCTCAACAACTGTATTAGAAGGAATATCCACACTCTTTCAGGTTAACGCATTATTTTCAGTTGAATCTAGATTTGTTGCAAAAGAATGGTATTGTTCAGAGAGATGATTCATAGTATTAATGACTTTCTTAATCATCTCCTTAACATTTTCCATTGGACACGACTTGAAATAACGGAACGTCACATGCATTAACTTATAACAATAATTCAAAATAATAACAATTACTAGTAATATATTAACACGATATAAGTCCTCTAAACACTCCGCAAACATCATCTTCATCTTTAATCTCATGTCACGAAAACTCAAATCTTCGCTTACAAACTATGAAAATAAGAGTCCTTTGTAAGTACTTGTATTTAAAAGCACACATAGAGTTGTCAAATTTTGTAGACAAAATGTCAGTCATATTTCAAGTACACTCCAGTCCTCTATGGCACCTCATGAATATCATCTCAACATCACATGACTATAAGACTTGGCATGATTTCAAGTTAAAGACAAATATCAATGTATGTGTCAACTACTAGGTTGAACGACCCTATAAAAGACATTAGGTTAGGTGTTTTTGAAACATAGCGTTAAATATTTAAAATGTATAATTTATTGTGTAAATTTATTGAAGTCCGGCCAGCCCAACTTCAGGTTCGACCAACCTAACTAAATTTGGCTAAGCTAACCTCAGCCTCAGTAAAGTTTTCAGATTTAACAAAACGAAAAATGTTGCAAGTTCGGCTAGCCCGAAGGTGTCTCGGGTTAAGTTTCTACCAATGGAACTTTCGGATTTCAAAGGAATTTGGTTAGCCGAACCTTGTATTCAGCCAGCCGAATTTTGGTTTGGGTCAGTTGAATTAAATTTCATCTCGCATAATTTGGTAGCCGTTGGAACAGTATCACTGGAATTCGACCAGCCAAAGCCTTTTTTAGGCTGACCAAAATTTCAAATCTTTGGCTATAAATAAAGACTCTGTCTCATTCATTTCTACAACGAAAATCAGTGAAAAACCTTTTACAGGTTAGAGAGAAACTCAAGTCCTCTCAAAGTTATTTGTGTGGTGATTATTATTCTTGTTTAGCTTATTCAATTCCATTTCTCAAGTTAGCGTTAAGTACAATTAGAGAACGATCTATACCCTACTTGAGAAATAGAGAATTAAATATGTAACAATTAGGGTTTATATTTATTGAGATATATAAGATCCCTATATTATTTTTGGTTGAGCATACACTGCTATATATATCAACTTTCAATAAAGAAGATTACTGCTCAAAGCCTCGACTTCATCTTTATCCTGACATCAGGTCTTTTAAATATAAGTATTGTTATTGTTATTATTTTATTTGGATTTTGTTGAGATAGCCCATAAATCTCATTGGGTTGATTGGTGGTTAGCCCGTGAAAATCATTAAGTCATAACACTCCGACAAGTAGAGGAACCAATCGCCTCTTTAACTACTATAGGTGGGGTATCCACTCACTCTGGCATTCAGTTGTATCCACGCATGCAGGAGCTCTAACCACTAAAATATTAAATATCCAACCAAGTAGATTTCTTCGATGCGTATGCCGATCACGATGTGAAAGGGTTGCAATGAGATATTGTAACATTTTCCCCACCCTCGTAATTGTTTAAGTTAGGCTTATAACCAATCAAACTTCTCTATATGACACTTTGGCAAGTAGAGGAACCAATCGCCTCTTCATCTACTCTAGGTGGGGTGTTCACTCGCTTTGACATTCAGTTGTATCCCAACGTCTACCAAAGAAGGGGCATCTGTAGACACCCCATTAATCAAAACATGACCACTTGGCTTTGTACTTGAGTGGGCCCTCAATCTGAGTGGACACACACAGTTAAAATCTCCATAGGAAGGTAACTAACAGTCCAAATTGAACCATATTAGTGCCATCTTTGTGTTGAGTGTCGTCTTTGGCCAGAGCAGTGCTGCCAACATTGGCTTTGCATCAAGGCAATATTGTTGGCATCAGCTTTGCACAATGTTGGTGGACGTTTAGCTGGTTACAAATTTTTTTTTCTTTAGATTTTGCAGGTTTATCTCAATCCCATTATGTGTCCTAGCCCAATCAACCCACTTTAGCGCACTCCAACTTTGGCTTGCTTGTGTGGTGGACTAATCCCGGATTTACACCGATTTATACTCTTCTTCAGTCCGAGCCTGACATTTATGTTAATGCCCCATGCTCGGGAGAATCAAACCTGCTCAATTCTATCAATTCAGCCTTACATACCCCTCTTTAATTGCTTGTAAAAGGGTCCCTGCACTCGTGAACAAAGGAGGAGCCCCTGAAGGGCAACCAGACCCAGACAAAGTATGAGACAAATCAAGAAACAAAGTCAAGACAGATGCTCATATTATTCGATTTCTTATATTTTATTTCAATTTCAAAGCCAACCCCATATTCTCGATCTATCCTTTTCCAATCTAAATATTCCAACCCCACTACTTTGAACACCTGAGCTAGTAGGTTCTGCTCTTACATCATGTAAAGTATACCATGCAGTTGCCTCTCTCGAAGATCTTCTGTATCAAAATACATGGCTTAAAGAGTAATTGAAAACTCTATGTTCCTTTTCTTTGCCTTACTTATATTGGAAAGCCTCTTCTTCTACCATTTCTATTTCGATTTATGTTTGTCTTCTGTGACTAGTCATCTAAAGTTAGTATTTCAAATGGAAGTTCCTTGAATCCCCTTTAGATGTGTACAACATGATATAGCAGACATGGTGTTTCCCGTGGGCGATAAAAGGGTGTTAAACCTATTACTTTTCCATAACCGAGGTCCTTACCCATAATCCATGACGCAAATCAAACCAAGAGTTACTCGAGTAATGAATTATTTAGTTTTTCTTATCTAAAGGCGATTCCATTGATTCTAGGCAACTGTGGATTATAAAAGCATTTTTTTGCCTAATAGCAACTCCAAAACAATGCTTAGTTGAGCCATTTTATCAATCTTGTAAAAGGTAGTGTACAACCTAGTACCGGGTTATTGTAAACTAAGTGCACCCCCTCCCCCCCCCCCTCTGGCTTAGTGTTTGAGGATATGAGTATGTTGCATGGGGGGTTACAGACGATATAATTTTAATTATTCACCTATCTTCTTAACCCTTTCGTGAAGTTTGGGTATGCATGTCTTACCTATAGGTTCCACTGGATATGGATAAACTATGGATATAGGCCTTTATACGCTATTGCCCTTATCATCTAAGTACCTAAAAATCATTAACCTTTATTCTCAACCCTTTCGTGAGGTTCAGGTATGGAGGTCTTAGATATGCGTTTCACTGGATCAATATAGACTTTGGATCTGAGCCTTTACATACTATCGCCTGTATCAACCAGGCATACAATATTTTAGGTTTTTGAAAAACGTATGCTTTGTGACTCTGTGACTTGCTAGGTATTTGGATTGTGTCAGATCAGAAATCTTAATAAATTGTAGTCCTATATCTATCAATGCGCACGTGCGTGCATCCATTATTCGACTCGTGTAAGACTGTCCGATTCGAGCGCCCAGTGGGTGGCCCTGGGGAAAGTTTCCCTGAGCGTGTATCATAGTCTCCATCGTCTCAACAATTTCAATTGCATAGACTTAAAAATTCTCACACATGCATTGCCTCTTGTTGATGTGAAATCCGCCCCACCCACTGGTTATGTCACATTATGTTAGATGCACGACTTAAAAGTTAACTCAATTGGTATTTCATGTGGATTACACAGTTTGAATTTGTATAGTGGCAACACTCACCCTCCAAATTGGTTCCCTTCATGTAGCCCACTTGAATCACGTGTGAGACTAATTTTTGGTTACGAAGCCTAATTTTTAGTGTGACATTAGAGTGAATTTCATATAATCATCACAATGGGCTATGAATAAATCAAGGGTTGGCATCCCTCTGCAAACTCTCTTGGTATGGCCCACCTAAATTAGGCAATGGGATGATTTTTGGGCTATGGGCCCAACATGGGTTGACAAACCTAGTAGACAGGGTGTATTCATGTAAACATCAATGTGCGGCCCACTGGGCCATCACTTAACATCAATCGTCCATAGCTAGCACACTTCTTTCTAGGGTTTAGAATTGATTTTTATTTTTATTTTTTAACCCTTGGTGGAATCTATGGTTATTGGCATTGAATTTACTAATACATGAACTCATCATATATATGGATTCCATTTACGCCGAATGCATGTTATCAAATACATTAACTTTTTATAATTCACACTTATTACAACCAAATATATTTGCCAAACAACCGCTAAAAGCATTTCTTAGAAATTGCTATTCCAAAACATAAAAAAAGTTCCAAGACGCTGAATTTATAAATTTAGGTGTAATTCCTTATGCGGTGGTCCCCCTGAGTGCTGAACCAACTTGATTTCGGAAATCAAGGTAAACAATGGGTGTTATACCTGATGTATGGTGTGGATCTCATGCACATAAAATCATTTCCCTTGCTGGAGCGTCGGGCATGCTCATGTGTGCCTACTTGTAGTCACGTGATAATTTCTCCAACAAATGCCTTCAAAGTTCAAACCGTCTATTTTTTCTGTTGATGCATAAATTTGGTTCACCCTTTTTGCTAAATTGCTGGACCTTTAGACACCGACACACAAAGGAGACGATGGAGACCCTGGCTACAACAGGGGACCCTCCGATGCCAAAGTCAAGCTAGGAATCTAGGTCTAGTAGCGTAGATGGGTTTATGAGTTAGATTTTGCGTACATTTCAGTGTAGACGGGTCTCCTATTTATAGCGTACATGGGTTATTGTTAGGGCTAGAGACGGTTCTCTATCACAGGCGCAATCTTCACGTACGTTTTTCAACCGTTACGCGAGATTTGTGGAGGTGATGAATGTTGAAGTGGTTGGCCCTAGAATCATGTAATGGATGGTCGAGGCCAAGTTGAGCTGAGCCCTCGGTCAATTGGGCTGAGGTCGAGCTGAGCCGAGCCCTCGATCAATTGGGCTGAGGCCGAGCTGAGCTGAGCCGAGCCCTCGATCAATTGGGTTGAGGTCGAGCTGAGCTGAGCCCTTGATCAATCATGCTCATCTCCATGGTCGGCTTGGGGTGAACTTCCGAGCTGACCGTTGCTAGCTGGCTAGTCAATTCCTTGGTTTGTCCGTATTTGGGCACAGGGAACATGCTCGTCTTCTTAGCGAAATTTGTTGCTCTGGATGACCATTCTCCTGATCTTGTTAGACTGATTGGTCCCCCGATCATCTTCTGGTCAAAGAAATCCGAACATTCCTTAGAGATCAGATAAGCTCGGTAGAAGCTTAGAAATGTATGATATTGACGCTAGGCTTGGGAGTTCGGTGCATGCACTTCTCCATATCGATATGAGACAGACGATCGTTTAAGAGCTCCTTGGTCATGATCAATCCTAGCTTGACCTTTAAATGGGCCACCGCCATAGAAAGTGTTATAGGTGAAAATGGTCTGACCCCTTAGGAGGTTGGCTTGCCCATTTAAATCGGACCGGCCAGAGCGGGCCAACTGGCCGGTCCGGCCATTCTTCATGGTCCCTGAAACCGGGCCTAGATTTCTAGCCCGGGCCCGCCATCGGGCAAAATCATGGCCCTGCTCGACCGATTTCCCACCCTACTCTGTAGCAAATGACTCTTAAAAGCGACTCCTCTAGCTTCAGACGAATTTCTCCACTGTTCTTTTCCTTCTCTTTTCCTTCTTCTCTTCCTCCCTCCTGCTCTGTCAGGAAAACGGGCCGACCCGATTGGACGATTCGGGTTTTAAAACTTGGGGCTGGAGTCTTTGATCCGCTCCAGATAATTAGAAAAAAAGAAGAAGAGGAGTGAAACTAGAAAATCATCCAACGGCTCTTCTTCCTTCCCCTGCATCGAAAACGCATTTCCTTTTCCCTTCTCTTCTTTTATTTCTCTCACGGCATCTTTGTGATAAGCTGCATTTTGATATCCATGCTTTTCGATTGAAATTCCATTTCTTTCCTTATGGTCACCAATCCACACTCCACTGGCTTGAAATTCCTTTTATTTCCTCAGGGCCTGTTTGGATGCCTGTAAGTTGGTTAGTAGGAAGTTACTTACAGGGAAGTCACTTACAGGTGGTGTTTGGGGGAGAAAAATCACCTGTAAGTAACTTACAATCTGTAAGTCACTTACAGACAAATCTACCAAAAAACTGCAGGGAGATGGGGGTAGGAAGTCACTTCCCTGTAAGTCACTTACAGGGTCAACGATCAGATTTTTAAAAAGAGGGAAAGATGGAGAAACGCACCAACCCACCAAATCTCTCTCCGTCTCTGCAATCTCTCGCTGCAGTTATTGCCTTCCGTCTCTTCTCCTCTTAAAACAGTTGGGTTTCATCTACCATTTTTTTCTCCTTTGAAAATGGGAGTAGTTTGACGTTACTCTGTAAGGCACGATGGCATCCAAACAGTCACTTATACGCACTTGTGTATTTTTTCACACGTGTCATGGGCCTCTAATCCGAACAGATCATGTGATGCAGCATCCCATGAAATTGTCAGGGACTGTGGCCTGTGGTTGGTGATCTCGTAGATCGTTTATCTGGTTGGTCTCACTGTGGCCTGTGGTTGGTGATCCTGTGATGTACTCGCAGTGTTGGTGAATCTCTTAGATTGCACAGTTAGAATGCAAGTAATTTAACAATCTACATCAGTGTTGGTGAATCTCTTAGATCCTAAGCATTAAACTCTTCATTAGAGAATGAGAAAAACTTTGATAATAGAGTGGGATTGATGATGCGCTGGCTCTTGGAAATTACATCAGATTGTACAGTTGGAATGCAAGTAATTTAATTATTAGATTTTCTATTAATGTTTTTAAGTTTATTCTCAATGCTTAAATTGATTTATTACTCCATACTATAGATTTTTTGAATTCGCGGGCCCACTTGATGATTGGTTTAGCTTAATAATTATCTCAAATATTCATCTTGATGGGCTTAACAAAATAATATATTTGATCCCATGTTTTTTTATATGATTATAACATTTTAAAACGATTCTTCAATCTAAGCTATGCTCGATGTGAATATACAACTTTCTACCTGTAAGTAATTTACAAGTTATCTAAACAGAAAAAGTAACTTACCTGTAAGTGACTTACAACTTACATCCAAACAGGTTACATGTAAATAACTTTCACCTGGAAGTCACTTACAACTTAAAAGAACTTATAGGCATCCAAACAGGCCCTTATGGTCACCAATCCGCACTCCCCTGGCCAAACCAGATGGCTAATATTGTCCGATCACAGTGAGGCCCACGATTTGAAGGTCGCAGTTGAAATGTATGCATCCCGTGTGGTCAGTGGACGAGTTCATTGTAATCCGGTACTCCTGCAGATCACCTTCATTTCCATGCCTTAACACGCCGCACCGAGAAGAAAATCCCTGCTAACTCAGACCGAGCCGACAGAATCGAGTCCGATTTGTACACATTCCAACGAAAAGGGTTGATTCTTTCGAAGGAGAAAATGGTGAAGAAGAGGCATTTCTGGCTATCGGTGACGATATCACTGCTTCTTAGACTGGCTTTGATTCTTCTTCCCAAGAATCTCAACTTGGGTTCTCGCCCGGAAATCGCCACCCCTCTCACCAGCCTCCGTCGCCGTAAGCGCGCCCCCTCCGGGTTTTACCCCTCTCTCGTGCTTGTTTTTACTTCTATACCATCTAGGGTTTAAATGCACGTCTTTTGCTTGAAATATGTTAATTATTTCTTGCGATGCTCATTGCAGTGGCTGAAGGTTACTGGTTGAAGCAATTGTCGCTCTCTCCATATGCAGGTTGGTTTGATTTACAGTCAGCACTGAATTGAAATGCAATTTTTTTAAATATTTTATTTTTATAAATTCAATTGGTAAATGCAAAATGAATGTGTGTGTGTATGGGCTGGGGGGGGAGGGATTGTCTTTTCTAGAGGTAACTGGATTAGTGAAAGATGAGTGATTTAATAAAGGGGAAACCTAACCATAGCTCCGTGTGAAAAAAATGGACTCATGATCTAGACCGTTCATCAGGGAGGTCTGTCCATGGATTGCTAGCTGTAGAAAGATCTCAACGATGTTGATGGTCTTAACCATCCAACTGGGGACCTGGAAGTCCACTGTGGGGTAGAATATTGGCAATGCTGAGCACTGAATAAGAAAGGTCTACCAATGGATAGTTAGGATCAGTGAATTTGTGCAATTTGTGGGTGTTGGTTAATCTATGGAAGTTGGCTGAATGTTGTAAGCAGGTCTTGGTGAAAGTTTATAGTGCAACTCGGTTATCGAATCAATGAGATCTTGACATTTGAATTGCAAAGAAATAAACAAGAGCACTCTAGCAAAAGTATTTGAGCAGAGAGGGAGAAATAACATTATTGATATCAAAATTCTTCTCTAACAATACTTTCGAAAATTCACAACTCAGAAAATTTGGGAGGAGGTTGGATTGCTCTCACCAAAGCAGCCTTCTCTAACATGCTGCTGTATTACGTGTCTCTCTTCAAATGTTTGAAGTTGGTGTTGGCTAAGTTGGAAAAGCTAAGAGGAGATTTTCTATGGAGGGATTGTCTTTTCTAGAGGTAACTGGATTAGTGAAAGATGAGTGATTTAATAAAGGGGAAACCTAACCATAGCTCCGTGTGAAAAAAATTGACTCATGATCTAGACCGTTCATCAGGGAGGTCTGTCCATGGATTGCTAGCTGTAGAAAGATCTCAACGATGTTGATGGTCTTAACCATCCAACTGGGGACCTGGAAGTCCACTGTGGGGTAGAATATTGGTAATGCTGAGCACTGAATAAGAAAGGTCTACCAATGGATAGTTAGGATCAGTGAATTTGTGCAATTTGTGGGTGTTGGTTAATCTATGGAAGTTGGCTGAATGTTGTAAGCAGGTCTTGGTGAAAGTTTATAGTGCAACTCGGTTATCGAATCAATGAGATCTTGACATTTGAATTGCAAAGAAATAAACAAGAGCACTCTAGCAAAAGTATTTGAGCAGAGAGGGAGAAATAACATTATTGATATCAAAATTCTTCTCTAACAATACTTTCGAAAATTCACAACTCAGAAAATTTGGGAGGAGGTTGGATTGCTCTCACCAAAGTAGCCTTCTCTAACATGCTGCTGTATTATGTGTCTCTCTTCAAATGTTTGAAGTTGGTGTTGGCTAAGTTGGAAAAACTAAGAGGAGATTTTCTATGGAGGGGGCTGAGAATAAGATCCATCTACTCAAAGTGGGCCGAGGTGTGTAAGCCGGTGAAAGAGGGAGGAGCAGGAATTGGGGTTCTGGAGACTGAATTTGGCTTTATTGGGAAAATAGATGTGGAGATTTGGTATCAAAGAACGAAGGCTATGGAGACAACTTGTTGCGTGCTAGTATGGCACTCTTCCCGGGGGTTGGAAGGTCAAGAGCTCTTTGATCTATCGTGCATCATGCATTTGGAAAGCTATGGAGTTAGTTGCTTCCTCTTTTAGCTAGGGAATCTTGTTTGCATTGGGAGATGGTGGCTAGATTTGATTATGGGAAGATCCGTGGTGTGGTGGAAGAAGACTTTCCGATGCTTTTCCGAGTGTGGCTAGTTTAGCTATTGAGAGGGATATCTCAGTGGCCCAATGTTTCTCTATTTCAGGCAGTTCAAGTAGATGAAGGTTGGAGAAGAATCAAATGAAAAGGGGAAAAAGAAGAGCAAAAAGAGTAGAAAACAGCTAGGGTTTTTTGTGTTGTGTGTGTGTGTGTGTGTGTGTGTGGTACACCAACAGAGTATAGAAACTATACACGCACGAAAGAAAAAGGAGAAAAGGAGATACATGTTACATGAGATACACTTCCAATACTCCCCCTCAAGTTGGAGCATAGATGTAAATCATGCCTGATTTGTCTACAAGACGACGTAAGATGTCCCAACCAAGAGGTTTAGTAAACATATCAGATAGCTACTCGTCTGAATGAATAAATGGAGTGGGAATTTCCCTAGCAGCCACCTTTTCACGAATGAAGTGATAATCAATCTTAATATTTTTCGTGCGCTCATGGAACACAGGATTGCTGGCAATATGAATAATAATTTGATCGTCACAGTGTAGGGGAATATGATTAGAAGAAGAGTAGCCAAGCTCTCATAAGAACGTCCGGAGCCACACAAGTTCACACGTTGCATGCACCATTGCCTTATATTTAGCTTTTTAGTGGACCAGGCAACTACTGATTATTTTCTATTCTTCTAGGTGACCAAAATGCCACAGACAAATATGCAATAGGCAATAGCCAGATGTAGACCATCGATCATGAAGGCTACCCACACAATCAACATTAGAGAAACTGGAGATGTGAAGACGACTACATCGCTGAAATCATAAGCCTTGACTGGCAGCAATTTTATGTAATGAAGGATCCGTTATATGACATTGATATGCGCCTTACGAGGAGCATGCATAAATTGGCTCACTACTCCTGCACTTGACAAATCAGGTTTGGTGATAGTCAGGTAAACGTGATGACCTACCAAACAACAAATGCATGCCTGGATCCGATAGAGGGGTGCCATCATCGATACCAAGTTTTTGAGTAACATCTATAAGAGTGGCAACTAGACGATATCCAAGCATTCCAATTCCAGAAATGTGGTCAAGATCATATTTTCGTTACGATAGGACAATGCTAGACTTGGATCTAGCCACCTCAATGCCAAGAAAATAGCGAAGAGTACTCAAATCTTTTATTGTAAATCTCTTTAAAGGAAGGATTTGAGGTCGGTAATGCCCGCAACATCATCACCAGCTAAGACAATGTCATCTAAATAGACTAGCAAAACCATAATCTTAGTACGCCGACAAATGAAGAGAGAGTGATCCAAAGGACTGCGAACAAAGTCGAAGTCTAACAATGCACGACTAAACTTATCAAACCAAGCTCGAGACTACTCAAGGCCATATATAATCTTCTTCAGGTGACATACCTAATGTGAGCCATTGGTTAAGGAAAAATCCGATGGCGGGTCCGTGTAGACTTCCTCAACAAGATCACTTTGTAAAAAAGGCATTTTTCACGTCCAGCTAGAATAATGGCCAAGACCAATTTATAGCCAAAGAGATGATCACGCAAAAGGAATTGAGTTTGGCTATAGGTAGAAAGTCTTGAATTAGTTCACACCACATGTTTGAATGTAACCCTTGGTTACTAATCGAGCCCTATATCTAGAGCTATACACGAGTCGAGTTAGCTTGTTAGCTCGCTCCGATCGACTCGGAAAAGCTCGACTCGACTCGGATCGAAATTGTGTTCGAGTCGAGTCGAGCTAGATTTAATGAGCTCAGAACATTTCGAGTCAAGTCTGAGCTGGACCTAGCTCGACTCGACTCGACTCAGTTCGGCTCAGACTCGAATCAGATCGAGTTTCGAGTCATATATATAGCTTTAAAAAAAAAACCCCTTACTTCGCCCGACCCTAACCCGTTCGCCCAACCCTAACCCAGCGGCCAACGCCTAAATCGTCTGACTCTCCCCCTTTTGCCTAAATCGGCTAGCAACCCTAACCCATTCGCTGCCTCTCGGCCGTTCGTTTGCCCAAATCCAAGAATCCCTCCCAAATCCATCACCGTTCTCCAGCGCTCAACGATTACTCTCCTTCTAGCGTTCGTCCGGACGACCGACATTTGAAAGTGAGTCCTCTCCTCCCCTCTCTCCATTTTTCCGGCGATTAGCATCCCTCCGATTAGCGGAACCCATCCGACCAGTGATCACTGGCTGGGTGGCTCTGCTACAATCGGACGGTGGCTCTGGCCCAATCGGACGGTCAGACGTCTCAGACCCCGACCAATGGTGGCTCAGGTACAGTTGGATGGTCGGACTTGAAGACTTGAACTCGAACTCGACTCGAAAACTTTGCTCGAACTCAGCTTGAATTGGACCGAGCTATTGGCCGAGTCGAGCCGAGCCGTTGCTCCAAGCTCGAAGGCCGAGCCAAGCTGAGCACGAGCTAAGGACTTAAGCTGGTCGAGTCAAGCCGAGTTGGGCAAAGCTCGGCTCAGCTCGTCTTGACTCGCGTACACCTCTACCTACATCTATCAATCGATCCATCTGGGAGGTACTTAATGGTATAGACCCAGCGGCACCTAACGGTTTGCTTGTTTGTAGGCAAGGAAACTAGTTCCTAGGTATCATTTGCCCAAGGGCACGCATTTCTTCTATCATAGCTTGCTTCCAGTTAGGACTGCTGAGGGTGTCCTTGAGTATGAGGAATAGAGGAAGAAGAGACCAAGGTAGCGAAAGCCCTGAAGGTGAAAGAAACATAATGATTCATAGGATGACAAGTATGTGAACAAGTAGACTTACATGAAGTAATAGGGAGATCATTAGAAGGTGGAGGAATAGTACCTGGATCTCCATGAGAAGTGGATGGTATGATGGGAGGCTGATTAATGGGGGATTGCTTCTGTCGTTGATGCCCATGGAATGATTTGAGTGATTTAGGAGAATGTGAATCTTCACCAAGAGAGGGAACTAGAAGAGGAATGGAGTGATTTAACAAAGTTTCCTCTTAACTAGCAAGAGGATCATGTAATGAATGCCCTTCAGGTGAGAAGTAGGGAACATTCTCAAAGAAGGTGGCATCCGTTGACACATATTTTTTAGAGTAAGAGGTTCATAACATTTATAGCCTTTCTGAGATCGAGAATATCCTAGAAAAATATATTTTCATATCGAAGACTTATCTTGTCATTACTACCATCAAGTTTGTGAACAAAACATGGGCATGAAAAAACTATAAGGGATAAGGGAAATGCTTTGTCATGAGGGTGAATGGTATTTTAACTAGGTGTTTCCACCTAGGCCTCAACAATGTGAGGCATCTAGCGTGCCCTCTGCCAGGTTGGAGTTACCACCTTCGCCCTCGTCTGACCTCCTCCGGTTTTCCACCTACCATTTAAGGTAGTGCAGGCCTTCGATTGTATTCAACCATTAGGGCGTGTCGGAGGAGAGCCATTTAAGGTAGCCTCCAGGGGTACCTTAGCTGGCTTCTTCAGTACCAAGGAAACGCTTTGTCATGGGGATGTAGGATTTAAAAAGAAGTCTTATTTTGTAGAATTCGTTACGGAAGTTCATTAATAAGAAAAGTAGTAGCCAACAGTAAGTCAAGCATCATTTCAAAAGCATTTCGGAATATTCATACCAAGGAGGACCATTTTGTTAAGAAGTCTGTAGCAAGAAGTTTGAGATAGAATATCATGATCCTACAAAAAAACTCAAGAAGGCTTTCAACATATATTCACCCCCATTGTCAGAGCTAGGCACTTTAATGGGACATTAGAATTGGTTGGCTACTTCATTATAAAGAGTCTTGAACGTATCAAACACTTTATATTTAAATTTTATAAGATAAAATCCATGTTATTTGAAAATGATCATCAATGAAAGAACAAAATGTTTATAACCAAAGACATAATCAACATGTGCAGGGCCTTAAACATCAAAATGAACTAGTTCAAAAGGTTCGGGCTTTCTTCTAGTTGAATTGGGAGAAAACACGACTTTATGATGCTTAGAAAATTCACAAGTATCACAACATAATGGTTAAGGAATAGTAATAAAAAGAAAGATGAGTTTTAGTCGTGATAAAGATGGATGTCCTAAACGACAAATGACATCTAGACACAAACTCTCTATTTAGGGACAACAATCGCAGGGTTCGCATGAGTATCTTCAAAGAAGTAAATCCTGTCAAATTCATGATCCCACCAATCATCTGCTTTGTCTAGAGGTCTTGAAAGATACAATAAGAAGGAAAGAATTTATAGAGTAATTTATTGACTTGGTAAGAGAATTAATTGATAATAGATTCAATGAAAAAGAAGGAATATGTAGAATAGAAGATAACTGCATGGTGGGAGAGAGGGTGATGCACCCAGTCCCAGGGATGGAAGATTGATTACCATCTACAACTATAGCAAAACTAGACAGAACTAGAAAGTTGATAAGAGTTAAAAAGATGGAGCTTACCAGTCACGTGAGATGCAACCCTAGAGTCTATGACCCAGGCAATGTTTTAAATAGCAGCAGTGTGTTGCGTAGTGTTCAACCATCTGTAGCGTGCAGTGTAAGTAGCGTAAGCTACACGATACTTCTATTTTTTAATTTAAAAATAGAAAAAATATGTCAAATAGTAAGAAAAAATAAAATATAAAAATGCTTAAAAGTTGATTCATTTTTTCGAGTATAATAATGTTCAAACAAGTTATTAATCTTCATTTATCAAAAGCCAATTCACATACATAAACCAAATCAAATTATGATCACATCAACAACTTTTAAAGCAAACTATAATTAATAATGTCTAATTGAAACCACAAGTCACAAGTATGAAAAGAAATTAAAATCCCATGGGTTGATAGTATTAAGTACATAATACAAAATATATTTATCTTAAAAAGAATACAAAATATAATTACCATTTATTTCAAAAGGGCGTAGAAGAGGACACATGGAGAGCAGTACCTGAGTGAGTAAGTCGGCGTTGGAAGTGGAACTCATGTCTCGAGTATGCTTTGCTTCAAAGCATCATATGCCTCTTTGGATATGGTGATCGAATCACTTGAAGCAAACATGTCTCAGGACAATGCTGAAGGCACTAGACGAGTCTTCTTTGAATTGGATGATATTGTACCAGTTATACAAGCACCAGCTTACGAAGGTCGGCCAACAATATCCTAACATGCCAACATCGATCAACTATATGATTAGTACCACTGTAATGAGTACAATAACGAGGAGGCCCATCACGACCATGACCACGACCATGACCGCGTACACCAAAAACACGTTCACCACGATTGCCTCTATCAAGGCCTCGACCCCTGCCTCGACCACCATAATCAAGGGGGCAACTACCACTCGGGGAGCTCCAACCTGGAGCCCTAGAACTGGAAAAAAGAGAAGGACGATCTATAACTATGTATACAGATTTGTCGGTGGCCACATTAGTAGAAGATGGGGACATCAACTCTCTGAACAAGGGCATAGACCACTGGAAGTGAAGGGAATGGCTCAATAACTATGATTTGACCACTTACACTTTGATATTCTAGATTTAATCCGGAGAGGAATCGCATTATTCAAGTCTCTTCACGTTTTTGTCGAATGAGTTCATGGTCTCGAGTATAGTGAGAAGGAAGATGATGATACGTATCTAGCTCATCCCACATACCACATAAAAATAGTGAAATACTTTTCAAACTTCTGGCATCTTGTTGAAACTTACATGTGTTCGAATCAACTTTACACTTTGGATATATTGTGATCTTTTGAATACATGTGTCGGATAGTATCTCATATTTTTTTAGCTTATGTAAAAACATAACAAAATTACTAGGGGTAGCCTTCATGCTTTTTTAGAAGCAAAGCCATGGCTTGATAATTTTCTTTAGTCTAGGTTTTAAAACGCTCATCTGTAGAGTTGGGTGGGTCATCCAAGATATAAAAAAATCTCTCTTCCACCCAGAAATAGCTAGACCGATTGAGCCCATTGTAGATAATTGTTTCCATTCAACTTAACGGTGGTGATCAACAAGGTCTAAGACTCAGAGGACCCCATCACAGCTCCAGAAGTGAGCTTATCTTCCACACTAGATTAGTAAAGATGGCTACTAATGACCGGATATATAAAAAAATTATCAATCAAGCAATCCATAGGAAGACAACATATGCACCCAACTTTTTGTGCATAGTTGACGGCTCGACCAACTCAAAAATCTGGAACTCTCATATAACAGACCTGAATCTCGACAACGTTAATGCAAAATAGTTCAATGTATGCTAGACACATGTAATCCCCCAAAATAGTGGAACCCCCATTGTTTTCCTAAAAAAAAAGACCCAAAATGATGGAACCACATGGAAACCCCCAAAAGCTTGCTTAAAACCCAATGAATGAATAAAACTTATGTATGAATGGTCAATAACAATGAACTGGACCAATCATGTTGAAAGATTTCTTAGGGAAATCCCTTTGATTGGGAGAAATGGCAGACAAACTTGAAAAATGGACCGTTTCTGAAACATACCTTGTGGGGCTCGAAACACACCTTAAACGATTTAAAAAAATCCACAAAAATCACCATAAATCTGTATGAATAGTACAATTGTTGACATCATTCGTACAGTCGTTGATGCAAGCAATCTTCGATAACTATGACCAAACTTGCAATCAAAAGCAATGCTCTAATACCAAGTAGATGAAGGTTGGAGAAGAATCAAATGAAATGAAGGAGAAAAAGAGGAGCAAAAAGAGGAGAAAATGGTTAGTTTTTTTTGTGTTGTGTACACACCTCACCCCTCATAACTTTGTGTGCATTTGGGGGTGGTAAGAGTGTGTGTATTCTCAAAATGTATAGTGTATATTTATATTTATGTATGGTGCACCAATATAGTATACAAACTATGTGCGCGCATACACACAAAAAAGGAGAAAAGGAAATACATGATACATTAGATACACTCAATAGTTCAGGTGTGTGGTTGACCCCATGCGGAAGAGAGATGATTGAAGAGGTCACGAATTTGGAGGCGTTGCTGGATAGCCTTCAGTTTTTTTCACCTAGTGCCACGGGAAAAGGACCCTTCGGTGTGGCACACGCACAATTCGGGATGTTTCTCCATTCGTTTCTTCCAGAAGATGCTTTGGGACTCTCTTCCATCACTCAGCTCTCACTTTCCTTCCTATTTTTGGTCCAATTGTATGTATGGCTATTAGGCAGAAAAAATGCTGATTGTTGATAATCTTCGTCCTAAATATTTGCATCATGTGCATGGGTGATGCATAGTTGATTGACGACCTCTTCATCCATTGTATATTCGCTGATTTGGGACTCTTTTTTTTTTTTTTATATATATATATCTTTAATATGGCATGGGCTATGCCAAAGTTGGTGCATGGTTGGAAAGGCACTTTGACAATTTATTATTGTCACAGTCTCGTGGGGTATTTGCAGTCTTGTGGGGTATTTGGGGGGAAGGAACGAGTGTTGTTTTCAAAATACAAGCTCTTTAGTGGAGGAGGTTGTTAGAAAGGTCGAGTTTAGTGTTAAAAGTTGGGTCTCCAATGTGGAGGAGGAGAGATCCTCCTTCCTTCTCTCCTTTTTGGTTTAGTTGTTTTTGGGTTGTATTCTTTTCCCACCCTGCCTTTTTTGGCTTGGTGGGTTGGCTAATAAAAATTGTTGCTATTTCTTAAAAAAAGGGAAGAAAATTTGAAATGCGGATCTGCTACATGCTCCCCCCCCAAGCTATCATATTGATTTTTGTTTGTGTACATAGATTTGGGTACACCTGTGATACACCATGCGAGATAATGTACGTAGGCTTAGGCGCACTGCAGTGCACGATTCTTGTTTTTTATTTGGTTTGTATAATTGTAATTAGGAGACAACTAATGAGCCTATTCTTTTGTAAATATTCTCTTTAAACAGATACAAAAAGGGGAGAAGGAAACTAACATGAACTCTCCTTTCTTCCATACATCTCTTTCTCTCTCTCTCTCCCCTTCTTCTTTTAATTTTCATGGTGTTAGAGCCTGACTGATCCCAATCCCCTTTCTCCTTTTCTCTTTCCAATCCCCCTTTCCTACTTTTAACTATAGAGATACTTCTACATATTCGATTTTGAAGGTCTACCATTTATTTATTTTTTGGATTCATCTTGTAAGATGGTGAAAGAGAGTTTTCTACATCACCACGCTATAGATGCAACTATAACGCATCTTTGTTTCATTCAAAAGAGATATCTTCACTAATTGTTCTCTCTGGAAGACGAAATCACAACATCTTAGGTTGTGAATCCCACTAGAGAAGCTCCTTCGATTCTCAAACAACGCTAGTATGGAGTTCCGATTGGTTTTTCGACATTGAATTTGCACGGAAAACTCCTAGGATTGCCAGATCTACACCAAAAACTATCAATGTCGCCAGATTTGCATTAGAAATCCCTTCATCATCATTGGATTTGCATGGAAATCTTCCCACATTGCCATATATGTGTCGGAAACCTTTCCATTTCCAACAAAACTTTTCTCTGGCATCAAATCCGCACTAGAAATCTTATAGATTTGTTAGTTTTGCTTCGAAAGCCATTTTTAGTATTGGATTTCAAGCCCTACATCGCTTGCTATGTCGGTAATGCCATCTAGACCACCTGGACCACTTGGAAGTGTCATGCGGACGGTGGACCACTTGGAAGTGATTGTCCAATGTTAGATTTGAAGCTCTACAACCTTACGATCACCGAAAGTGCCATTCGGACCACTTGTACCACCTGAAAGCAGTGTTGTGAATAGCTCTGTAGCATAGCGTTCCAAAAACGCTACATATCGTATGAAAATAACATCTTTCCATTGTTGCGTACGCTACAGGGGCTGTAGCGTACGCTACATATATGTAGCTTGTAGTGTTTATTGCGTATGCCTCAAGAGTATGCTAATTTCTTTAAAATAAAAACTGTAATTTATTATGTGAGTTAAGAAAGTGTTTTAAAATGGTGGTGGCCCAAAATTTTCACACGTGGCAGCATGTAGATCCATCCAGACCATCCTTCACACACGTGGCACTTTGTAGGTTATAGATATGTACTCATTTAAACTTTTCTACAATCTAAACCATTCAAAAATGGGCCTTGAAATGTATGGCTGAGACTTTTTTTCCTTTCAATAGATGGTGGGAGACTCATATTTTAAGAAGACTTTTATATTTGAAGAAGAAGACTTTTTACTTAAAAGATTTCGAAATTAGGCTTTTGAACAACCCTATCTCAGTGCCACAACATCTGCACTTGTCGCAGCAAGGGCCTTTTTCAAGCTTCGATTCTCTCGATCAAAAGGCCCCTTGAAGATGAAATTTTAGGCATTTAATCGGACCTACAAGAGCATCGTGTCGTTGTAATTTCAAGAGCATTGAAACCCAAACAAGGGAGAAATCATGTTTCCCCCTTTTCGCAACCGCACGGACACATAACTCAAAAAAATCAAATTTCAGTTGATTGAATCTCTATTTAGGGTATGTTTTGACCCTTTAATCATAATTAATGTGTTTTCTTTTTATTTATGATGAAAATTTGTGGTTATTTTTTCTTTTTTTTTTTAGGAGGTCGGTTCTTGGGTAACAAAGATGCATGGGGGATGTGGTGTGTATGGCATGGATTTGACCCATCCAACCATCACGTGAGACACATGCATGGGGTCCACTATGACAGTTTAGAGTCCTTTTGAAAAAGTCTGCCTTTCTTTATTGACAATTGCCCATTATATAGGTAGATTACAAGCTATTTAGGGAAGAAATACAAGCTGATCTTCAGCCCCTACCATATATACATCTATCTAAATATACTGTACAGCTAATATATCCTAATTAAGGAAGGAATAAATCTGTATAACTGTCATATCACCAAAGTCAGAGATATTAGTCAGAATCGCTTATTAGTAGAATCATGTAGATATTAGTCAGAATCTGTAAATCAAAGCTGTAAATCTGTAAATCTGTAAAGCTGTAAATCTGCTGTGTAGATTGATATTTCCTTTGACATCCCCCCTCAAATTGATGCTGGTAAATCGACAAGCATCAATTTGCTAACGAGAAAATGATGGCGCTGACGTGGCATGGATTTTGTGAAGATATCGGCGATCTGCAAAGTTGTGGAGATATGTGGAAGAGTGATGACTTGATGATCATAGGCTTCCTTGATTGAGTGACAGTCAACCTCGATGTGCTTGGTGCGTTCGTGATAGACTGGGTTTGCGGCAATTTGGATGGCACTAGTGTTGTCGGCATGGAGTGGAGTAGGATGTACGGGAATGAAACTGAGCTCTGTGAGGAGACCACGTAACCAAATGATCTCGGAGCATGCTGCAGACATGGCTCGGTACTCGGCCTCAGTAGATGATTTGGAGACGTGGTCCTGCTTCTTGCATTTCCAAGAGATAAGGGCATCACCAAGAAACATACACCAGCCGGTAGTAGATTTCCTGGTGTCTGGGCAGCCAGTCAGCGTCACTATAGGCTTGTAGCTGAAGTGAAGAACCGGAAGGGAAGAATAAGCCACGAGTAGGTGTCCCAAGAATGTAGCGAATTATGCGGCGGACTGCAGATAGATGGAGATGCCTCGGTGCTTGCATGAATTTGCTGACGGTATGAACAGCATAAGAGATGTCTGGTCGGGTAATGGTTAGATAGATAAGACTACCAACCAACTTCCGATAGGTAGTAGGATCCTCAAGAATCTCCCCTTCGTCACGTCGATATTTCACATTAAGTTCCATGGGGGTGTCAACCGAAGTAGCGTTGGTGAGACCGGCTAGCTGAACCAGATCTTGACTATACTTGTGCTGATGCAAGAGGAGACCGTGCGGCTGATGATGCACCTCCAAACCCAAGAAATAGGTGAGCTGGCCAAGATCTTTCATGTGAAATGTAGAATTCAACAAAGTCTGAACCGCAGAGATTGCCTCCAAGTCAGAGCCAGTGATGACGATATCGTCCACATAAACAAGGAGGACGACGATACCTGTGGATGTCCTTTGTAGAAAAAGAGAGGAGTCATACTGACTTTGAGTGAAAGAAAAACTAAGCAAAGTGGATCGAAACTTCTCAAACCATACTCTTGGTGCCTGCTTCAAACCATACAAAGAACGTTTCAGTTTGCAAACATCAGTAGGTGAGGAAGTGGGCATACCAGAGGGAAGTTTCAAGTAAACGTCTTCCTTGAGATCACCGTGGAGAAATGCGTTCTTAACATCCATTTGATGTAAGGGCCAGGATTGGGATGCAGCAAGAGCGAGTATAGTTCGGACAGTGGTCATTTTGGCGACCAGTGCAAAGGTCTCATCATAGTCGAGACCATATTCTTGTTTGTTGCCAAGTGCCACTAACCGAGCTTTGTAACGATCTATGGACCCATCAGAATTAAGCTTGATAGAAAACACGAACTTACTGCCAAGGGGTTTCACGGAGGAGGGACATGGAACAACATCCCATGTTTGGTTTTCTTCAAGTGCGAGAAGTTCGGTTTCAATTGCTTTTCGCCAACACTCATGCTCCATTGCCTGTTTATAAGATGAAGGAAGAGAAATAGACGACAAAGTGGCTGTGAAGGATGAAGGAGAAGAGAAACCAAACCTATCTGGGGGTCTACGAACCTGAGTACTGAGTCGGAGAGAGGGAGGTGCAGGTGCTAAAAGCAGCAGTCGGGGAAGAAGCTTGAGGGGGCTCAGGAGGTGCTGAAGGTTGGTGGGAAGTGGCGGTGGAGCGTCGTCGATACACTAGGAGAGGTTTAGAAGGGACTGGATCTGCAAGAGAGTTAGGAAACATAGGCAAAACAAAAAATGAAGGAGAAATATGATCCTGATGGGTAGAAAAGAAATATTGATTTTCGAAAAAAATCACATTTCTAGAAACTCGAATGCGACACAGATTTGGATCATAGCAAAGAAAACCTTTCTGCTGTACTGAATATCCTAGAAAAGCACATTTAATTGACTGAGCCGTAAGTTTTGTGCGTTCATGTGCAGGAAGATGAACATAACAGACACAACCAAATGTACGAAGGTTAGAATAAGTTGGAGGGTGACCAAATAACCTGGTGAAAGGTGAGTCATGGTTCAATGTGGGAGAAGGCAATCTGTTAATGAGATGGACAACAGTGGAAAGAGCTTCACACCAAAATCGAGAGGGCGTGGAAGATTCTAACAGAAGAGTGCGAACCACATCAAGAAGGTGACGGTTCTTCCTTTCAGCCACTCCATTTTGTTGAGGTGTCGAAGGGCAAGACCGTTGAGAGATGATGCCATGATTCTGTAGGAAGTCCTGAAACAAATGAGACATATACTCACCCCCATTGTCAGCACTAAGGATTTTGACAGGGGCCGACAATTGTGTCTGAATATATGCATGAAAAAGCTTCACACCAGAAAATACTTCGTCTTTGGAATGAAGGAAATAAATCCATGTGAAACGACTATAGTCGTCAATAAAAGTGACAAAGTATTTGTAATTAGCATGCGAAGTGACTGGTGCCATACCCCACACATCACTATGTATCAGATCGAAAGGTTTGACAACATGCGGTGTGTGAAAAGGAAAGGGTAGAGTTTTACTTTTGCCAAGTCTGCAAGAATTGCAATCAAACTGAACAACACTAAGAGATGGTGTTTCATTATTCCCAAGAAAACCAGATTTCAATAAAGCATGAAGTACATTAGAGTTTGGATGTCCGAGACGTTTATGCCACGCTCGGTAATCAACATGAGCAGAATTACAAGCGACAAAAGGCAAAGAAAAAGAAGACAAAGGAAATTGAAGAGGAAAAAGACGTCCCACTTTAGGCCCCCTCGCGATCATCCGCCCTGACTGTTGATCCTGCACAACACAACCAGATTTAGAAAACTCTACTTTACAATCATTATCAATTAACTGACCGACAGACACAAGATTGGTGGTAAGACCGGGAGATACGAAGACATTAGTGAGAGAGGAGGAAACATCACCAGTGGCCGTGATAGGTAAATGATTGCCATCAGCAGTATGAATTTTGAGATTTCCAAAATATTTGTTTACATTGGTAAGAGAAGCGGCATTGTTTGTCATATGATGGGAAGCCCCGGAATCAAAGTACCAAGGAGATGATGTAGTGAAGGGTTTACCTGAGAGTCTTAAAGCTAAAAATGCAGAAATGATCATTTGTTGAATCATGTCAGGGGTCACGGGTTGGACTGAAACGAGAGCAGGAGCAGGAGCACTTTGTGTTGTATTCACCAAACTACCCGCACTAGAAGAGCCAACTGAGACAGTATATGCTGTCTCCGATTTCTTGGGGGGTCGAGTTGGGCATTCCTTGATGATATGGCCATCCTTTTTGCAATAGTTGCAGAATTTTCGGGGACAGTTTGCAGCATAATGACCAAATCCCTTGCAACAGAAGCACTGAACAGTGCTCATATCCCTGCTTCGTGGCCTGCCTTGTGCTGCATAGGCTATAGGAACAGATGTAGATCGTCGTTGTTCCATGGTGGTTTGAGTGAGAAGGCGCTGTTCCTCGCGAAGAAGATCATTTAGGCATGTATCCAAGGAGGGGACAGATTCTCGGTTCATAAGATTGGATCTGGTGCCTTCAAATTCAGACCTTAGTTTCATTAGAAATTGATCCCTCCGAGTAGTTTCATACAGATTGAACAGAACTAAGACCTTCGGATGGTAAGTCAACATAAACTATATCAGTGTATTCAGCCCAAAGATTAGTGAATCTAGAGTAAAAATCGGAGATAGAAAGACTATCCTGTTGGAGAGTGGCCAATTCATGTTCAAGCTGGAAACGACGAGCAGTGTTTTGTTGACTGTAGATTCTTCAGGTATGTCCACATCTGAGCTGCAGTCTGAGAAGATCGAAGGTTCAAGATGATGTTGGGTTCAACGGATCCCAAAATCCATGCCATAACTTGTGCGTCCTTGACTTCCCACTTGGCGTGTCGGTCTTTGTCTTTGTCTTTGTCAGGAGCTAGGTTACTGCCATCAACATGTCCCCACAACTCCTTACCTTTGACGAAAATCCTGAAATGAAACGCCCAAGCAGAGTAGTTCTTGCCATTGAAACGAATCAAAGAAACATCAGACTTATCGGAAGACATGAGGTCAACAGAACTAGAACAAGAATAACCGAGACTAAGAAACTTGAGAGCACGAGACAAATGGAAATTTAGAGCTATAGCTCTGATACCATGACAGTTTAGAGTCCTTTTGAAAAAGTCTGTCTTTCTTTATTGACAATTGCCCATTATATAGGTAGATTACAAGCTATTTAGGGAAGAAATACAAGCTGATCTTCAGCCCCTACCATATATACATCTATCTAAATATACTGTACAACTAATATATCCTAATTAAGGAAGGAATAAATCTGTATAACTGTCATATCAGTCAAAGCTGTAGATATTAGCTGTAAATCTGCAAAGCTGTAAATCTGTAAATCTGTAAATCTGTAAAGCTGTAAATCTGTAAATCTGTAAAGCTGTAAATCTGCTGTGTAGATTGATATTTCCTTTGACACACTATGGTGCTCTATGCCATGGTCCACATGCGTGGGGTCCTCTGTGGTGTTCTATGCCATGGCCCACATGTGCGGCCATGGCCCACATGCGTGGGGTCCACCATGGTGTGTGTATGGCATGGCTCACATGCGTGGGGTCCACTGTGGTGTGTGTATGGCATAGAATCCAACTATTCAGTCCATCATGTGGGCCAACTATACTCTATGTACTGTCAATTATATAGTGTAGTGTGTGTACCATGTATTGTGTCCAACTGTCTACTATGTAGTGTATACCGTCCATCAGTGAAATTTATTTTTTCAGTAAATTATGGTTTAATGACTATCCATTGAGAGTTTTTTGTTTTTTAGTAAATTGAAAAGAGGGAGATGTCTGAGGGGAAAGAGAGAGTGATTTTTTGTGGAAATATGTTAAAGAGGATCCACGAGGACAAGCTTGTAGAAATTATGTATTTTGTAAATTTTGTGGTCAAAGATGTATACGAGGCCTGACTCGCCTAAAGAATCACTTGGCTGGAACCCACAATGGGATAAAGTCATGCCCAAAAGTGACAACAGAAGTAAAAGAGGAGTGTCAAAAGGCTCTAACAGACTATTATAATGAAAACGATAAAAAAGATGAGGTGTTTCGTGATATAGGAAAGGCATAATCGACATTTTGTTCTGATTCTGGTAGTGGTTAGTGTGGGTAATGCTGCATTTATGATTGACAATGGATCTTCTGAGACCACATTGAATTCAAAGCAGAAGAAGGAAGAGAGAAAAGAAGTGTGTCGGGCGATTGTGAGATTTTTTATTTTTGGAAATGCATTGTCATTCAACCTTTGTAATAGCCTATACTTTCCGGCCATGTTTGAAGCGATTGGAAAGTTTGGGCAGGTATTGAGGCTACCATCCATGCATGAGGTGATAACATGGGTATTAAAGGAGGAGGTTGGTAACATTGATACTTTGATGAAAGCATATAAGGATTCATGGAAAACTTATGGGTGCTCGATTATGTCCGATGGTTGGACAGATGGAACGAATAGAAACATCATTAACTTCTTGATAAATAGTCATGGCTGGAATGATGTTTTATAAATCTATTGATTCTTCGGATTCAATAAAGGAAGAAAATTTGTTATTTAAATATCTTGATGATACTATGGAAGAGATCGGATAAGAAAATGTGGTTCAGGTTATCACAGCTAACCATCGAGCTATGTGAGCGCTGGTAAGAAACCGATGGATAAGAGAAGAAAGATCTATTGGACTCCATGTGTTGCACACTGCATAGATTTAATGTTGGAGGATATTTAAAAAATGAAAATGTATTCTGAAACATTCGAGAAGGCAAGAACATTGACCAAGTTTATTTATGGGCATGAAATTGTCCTCAGCGTGATAAGAAGCTTCACAAATTATTATGAGCTTCTACGGACGACAGTGACACTCTTTGTAACAACGTACCTCACCCTTCAAGGTATTTACAAGTAAAAAAAGGGTTTCCAAGCCATGTTTGCATCGGAGAAATGGTTTTCATGTTCTTGGGCTAAAAAACTAGAATGAATAAGGGTGCTGGTCATCATAATGTTTTATCTAAAGTTTTGGCCGCATGTTGCATTATGCGTTAAGAGCACAATGCCTTTGGTAAGTGTTAAGAGCACAATACCTTAATCCATATCTCAAGTGGTAGACTGAGTGAAGATACCCTCGTTTCAACACTAAGGCTTGGTATCGATTCCCTAGTGTGGGTGGCTAACAGTGGCACGTGTACTGACAGTGGGGTGTGTACTAACAAGCTAATACCCCCCCCCCCCTCCCCCCAAAAAAAAAAAAAAAAAACAAAAAAAAACAAAGAAGAAAAAAAGAAAAAAAGAGAGGAGGGACAGTCGATCGGCTTCATTTATGAATTGATGGATTCTACAAAGGAGAAGATTGCAATGAATTGCAATAATGTAAAGAAGAGATATCTTCCAATTTGGAAGAAGATAGATCAGAGATGGACTCCTCAGCTTTATCGTCCTTTATATGCAGCTGGGTAGTATTTGAATCCTCAGATACGGTATTTAGATAAGTTCTCTACAACCCCAAGATTAAAAAAAAAGGGGGTAGATAGAGTCCATGGATAGGATGATCTCTGATATAAATGATTGGTCCGATGCTGATATTCAATTGGATGAATATGACTTTAGAAGAGGAGATTTTGGTTCTCAGCTAGCAAGTACAACTATGATTAAGCATTCCCCAGGTGATTTTTATTTTCATTTTTATAGATACCATAATTTTATAACTGGTGAAAGCATTTCATTTATTTCTAATTAATTTGTGTAACTGATTGGTGGGCACGCTTTGTAGATAGAACACCACATCTTAAGAAGTTTGCAATCCAAGTTTTAAGCCTTACATGCAGTGCTTCTGGCTGTGAGAGAAATTGGGGTACTTTTGAGCATGTGACTCTTTTACTCTTTGATGTTTTAAAACAACATTAATTAGTACATTAGCAGGTTTTTTATAATTTACATTAATCATCATATGGAATTGGTAGATTCACATGAAGAGGAGAAATTGGCTAGAGCAACAGAAGATAAATTCAAATAGTACCCAACTGCCTGTAGAGGACAGTGAAGCTGATGAGTCCATCTCTCATCTATTTTATTCCAAATTGGAAGATAACTCTTCTTTACATTATTGCAATTCAATGCAATCTTCTCCTTTGCCGAATCCATCAATTCATAAATGAAACCCATCGCCGGCCCCTCTCTCTCTCTCTCTTTTGGGGGGGGGGGGGCACCCCACTGTCAGTACACACTCCACTGTTAGCCACCCACACTAGGGAATTGATACTAAGACCTTAGTGTTGAAACGAGGGTATTTTCACTCAGTCTACCACTTGAGCTATGGATCAAGGTATTGTGATCTTAACACTTACCAAAGGCATTGTGCTCATAACGCATAATGTAACATGCAGTCAAAACTTTGGATCAAACATTATGATGACCAATACCCTTATTCATTTTGGTTTTTTAGCCCAAGAACATGAAGACCATTTCTCCAATGCAAACATGGCTTGGAGACTTTTCTTTTGCTTGTAAATACCTTGAAGGGTGAGGTACACTGTTGCAAAGCATGTCATTGTCGGTCGTAGAAGCTCATGATAATTTGTGAAGCTTCTCATCACGCTGAGGACAATTCCATGCCCATAAATAAATTTGGTCAATGTTCCTGCCTTTTCGAATGTTTCAGAATATATTTTCATTTTTCCAATATCCTCCAATATTAGATATATGCAATGTACAACACATGTAGTCCAATAGATCTTTCTTCTCTTATCCATCGGTTTCTTACCAATGCTCATAACTCGAATGGTTATCTGTGATAACCTGAACCATATTTTCTTTTCCAATCTCTTCCACAGTATCATTAAGATATTTAAATAACAAATTTTCATCTTTTATTGAATTCAAAGAATCAATAGATTTATAAAACATCATTCCAACTGGACTATGAATCAAGAAGTTGATGATGTTTCTATTCTTTCCATCTGTCCAACCATCGGATATAATCGAGCACCCGTAAGTTTTCCACGAATCATTATATGCTTTCATCAAAGTATCAATGTTACCAACCCCCTCCTTTAGTATCCATGTTATCACCTCATGCATGGATGGTGGCTTCAATACCCGCCCAAACTTTCCAATCGCTTCACACATAGCCGGAAAGTATGGGCTATTACAAAGGTTGAATGACAAAGCATTAAAAAAAATACATAAATCTTCCAATCGCCCGACACACTTCTTTTCTCTCTTTCTTCTTCCACTTCGAATTCAATGTGGCCTATCGCGATTCACTGCTAACAAATTGATTTATGAGACCTCTTGCTCTCATCGAAGGTTGGTTACTAGTCCCAGAAGATCCACTGCCAATCACAAATGCATCATTACCCACACTACCACTACCAGAATCAAAACAATATGTCGATCATGCCCTTCCTATATCACGAAACTCATTTTTTTCCTTTTTCATTATGATAGTCTGTTAGAGCCTTTTGACACTCAATTTTTTGCTTTTGTTGTCACTTTTAGGCATGACTTTATGCCATTGTGGGTTCCAGCCAAGTGACTCTTTAGGTGAGTCACGCCTTTCATATATCTTTGACCATAAAATTTACAAAACACATAATTTCTACGAGCTTGTCCTCGTGAATCCTTTTTAACATATTTTCACGAAAAATCACTCTCTTTCTCCCTCTTTCCCCTCAGACATCTCCCTCTTTTTAAAATACTAAAAAATAAAAAATTCCTAATGGATTGTCATTTAATCATAATTTACTGAAAAAATTTTCACAGATAGACGGTATACACTACGCAGTAGACAATTAGACACCATACACAGTATACACACTACACTATATAGTTGACAACACATAGTTTATAGTTGGCCCACATGATGGACTGAACAGTTGGATTCTATGCCATACACACACCACAGTGGACCCCACGCATGTGGGCCATGCCATACACACTCCACGGTGGACCCCACGCATGTGGGCCATGCCATACACACTCCACGGTGGACCCCACGCATGTGGGCCATGGCCACGCATGGGGCCATGGCATAGAGCACCATAGTGGACCCCACACATGTGTCTCATGTGACGGTTGGATGGGTCAAATCCATGCCATACACACCACATCCCCCATGCATCTTTGTTACATAAGAACTGACTTCCTAAAAAGAAAAAAAATTGAAAAAAAAGAAAAAATAACTATAAATTTTCAGCATAAATAAAAAGAAAACTCATTAGATATGATTAAAGGGTCAAAACATACCTTAAATAGAGATTCAATTAACTGAAAGTTGATTTTTTTGAGTTGTGTCCGAGTGGTTGCAAAAAGGGGGAAACATGATTTCTCCCTTGTTTGGGCTTCAATGCTCTTGAAATTATAGCAATAAGATGCTCTTGTAGGTCTGATTGAATGCCTAAAATTTCATCTTCAAGGGGCCTTCCAATCAAGAGAATAGCTTGAAAAGGGCCCTTACTATGGCAAGTGCGGATGCTGTGGCCTTGAGATAGGGTTGTTTGAAAGCCTTATTTCGAAAGCTTTTAAGTTAAAAGTCTTCTTCTTAAAATATGAGTCTCACACCATCTATTGAAAGGAAAAAAGTCTTAGCCATACATTTCAAAACCCATTTTTGAATGGTTTAGAGTGTAGAAAAGTTTAAATGAGTACATATTTATAACCTACAAAGTGCCACATGTGTGAAGGATGGTTTGGATGGATCTACATGTTGCCACGTGTGAAAAATATGGGCCACCACCATTTTAAAACACTTTCTTAACTCATATAATAAAATACAACTTTTATTTTAAAGAAAATTAGCATACTCTTGAGGTGTCCACAATAAACGCTACAAGCTACATATACGTAGCGTACGCTATAACCCCTGTAGCGTACGTAACGTTGGAAAGTTGCTATTTTCATATGCAACGTAGCTTTTTTGGAACGCTATGCTACATAGCGTACGCTACAACGCTATTCACGACACTGTTAGTACTCAATTCAACAATAAGGATGTGAGGGACAAAGGTCTAGCTAGTACCAGTTTGAGGGGATGTGAGTATATGCGGTGTTACAATTGTCTAGGATATGGTCATTTCACATACCAATGCCTGTAGAAAGAGCGAGGTAAGGCCCTCGTAATTGGTGAGTTTGAGGAAGATGTGAATGTTCAGGGCAATTGTGAAGAAGAAGAATATTAGCCCGAAATCGGTGCTAGTGATGAAGAAGTTGGAAGAGTTTAGAACATGCCACTTGCAGTTGTTAGATGTGTCTTAGCCCAGGTTAAAGAGAGCAATGATTGGCGCATAAATTCCTTTTTCCACACGTTAAATGTGATGACCAAAATTGCAAGGTGGTAATTGTTAGTGGTAGTTGCACCAACGTGGTCTCCGCTAGTACTATAAATCTTTTGGGTTTGAAACCCGTTTCTCACCCTTAGCCTTGTCGAGTTGCATGGTTGATGCGTCCTCGATACCGGTTTCTTAGCAATGTCTCATTCCCATTTAGTTTGCTTTCTACAAAGACGCGCTGTGATGTGATGTTTTCCTTGTGGATGTAGGCCACATCATTTTGGGCAGACATTGGTTGTACGACCATGATGTGACACTATTCGCCTACTCGAATACATGTTCATTTATGTATGAAGGTAAGAGGATAAAGCTAAATCCTCTTCCGCCCAAGAGCACCTCGGATAAGAAAGAGGACGTCAATAAGGGTGATCTTAAAGATGTGAGGAAGTCCTAACCTAAGTCTCTCCACATAATAAACGCCAAAGTGTTTGAAAGGGAGACTAAAGTTGATTCGATGGTGTATGCCCCCATGGCAAGAGAGGTCACACCCGATGTTAGTGTAGAGTTGTCACCTGAAGTGATTCAGATGTTGGAGGAGTTTAGAGATATTTTCCTTGAGGACCTACCAGTTGACCTTCCACCCATGCTTGACATTTAGCATGCCATTAATCTTGTCATTGAGTCGACTCTACCAAACTTTCCTCACCATTGAATGAATCCCATGGAGCATACGGAGTTGAAGAGGCAAGTTGATGAGCTTCTTGGAAAAGAGTTCATTTAGGAAAGTTTGAGTCAATGTGCTGTGCCAACCCTTCTAAATCCTCTTCCGCCCAAGAGCACCCCGGATAAGAAAGAGGACGTTAATAAGGGTGATCTTAAAGATGTGAGGAAGTCCTAGCCTAAGTCTCTCCACATAATAAACGCCAAAGTGTTTGAAAGGGAGACTAAAGTTGATTCGATGGTGTATGCCCTCATGGCAAGAGAGGTCACACCCGATGTTAGTGTAGAGTTGTCACCTGAAGTGATTCTGATGTTGGAGGAGTTTAAAGATATTTTCCTTGAGGACCTACCAGATGACCTTCCACCCATGCTTGACATTTAGCATGCCATTAATCTTGTCATTGAGTCAACTCTACCAAACTTTCCTCACCATTGAATGAATCCCATGGAGCATACGGAGTTGAAGAGGCAAGTTGATGAGCTTCTTGGAAAAGAGTTCATTCAGGAAAGTTTGAGTCAATGTGCTGTGCCAACCCTTCTAAATCCTCTTCCGCCCAAGAGCACCCCGGATAAGAAAGAGGACGTCAATAAGGGTGATCTTAAAGATGTGATGAAGTCCTAGCCTAAGTCTCTCCACATAATAAACGCCAAAGTGTTTGAAAGGGAGACTAAAGTTGATTCGATGGTGTATGCCCCCATGGCAAGAGAGGTCACACTCGATGTTAGTGTAGAGTTGTCACCTGAAGTGATTCCGATGTTGGAGGAGTTTAGAGATATTTTCCTTGAGGACCTACCAGATGACCTTCCACCCATGCTTGACATTTAGCATGCCATTAATCTTGTCATTGAGTCGACTCTACCAAACTTTCCTCACCATTGAATGAATCCCATGGAGCATATGGAGTTGAAGAGGCAAGTTGATGAGCTTCTTGGAAAAGAGTTCATTCAGGAAAGTTTGAGTCAATGTGCTGTGCCAACCCTTCTCACGCCTAAGAAAGATGACACTTGGCGCATGTGCGTGGACAACCATAACCATAGACCTTCAGAGTTCGCAGATGCATTTGCATGCCATATGCATTATTTGCATAATGAGATTAAAAAACGGATTAATATGAGTAACGAAAAGTACAATATATTTATTGACTCTCGTCGCAGGTTTAAATAATTTCAAGTAGGTGACTATGTGATGTTTCATATAAGGCCAGAATGGTTTCCACAAGGGGCCGTTAGGAAATTACAAGCCTGTAGGTCCTTATAAGATATCATGAAAATCGGGCTCTAATGCGTATGTTGTAGAACTTTCACTTGATATGGGTATGTTGTAGAACTTTCACTCGATAGCTTTCCTGACCTGTCCTACGAACCATGGCCTTTGCCTTCTCTACCATCCATACCCAATAAAAGAGAAGATTGCAGATATTTTGGATGGGCAAGTGGTTTCCACCAGCACGGAGGTTTCCAAAAATATCTCTTCAAGTGGAAGAACATGCCAGAGTCAGACTGTACGTGGATCACAGAGGCAGAGCTTCAGAGATTGGACCTAGATTTCCTTGAGCATTGCCGTAGCTTTATTTCGCCAGAGGCAAACTCTTCTCAGCTGAAGGGACTCGATGAGGACATTCGGGCACCAGTCAGAGAATACAAGAGGAGGAGAGCTCCCATTTCTTTATGGCCAAGTGATGCATACAGGGCCCAATTCGAGTGCCTAACTCGTTAAAGACCCCACATGAATGATTATGCATCTTTGAAGGCCCCCACACTGGGAAGATGCATGTGGGCTACTTAATTTGACCGTTCTGACCATTGGATCATAATCATTGGAAATATTGATCATGGGTCACGAAAAAGTTTAGTTTATTTAGTAGTTTATTTGTTTTGTTATTTTTGGTTTAGCTTATACTTTTGTTGAGTTTTAAGGAATTAGGAACAAATTTTATTTTATTGAGTGTCTTTATGTGAAACTTTTTTTTTTTTTTTTTGAGAATGTCTTTTTGTAAAGTCTTTTTTGAGACTATAAAAGCTTGGACGTCCACATCCTAGCCCATTATTGAATGTTTTGAATTTTTTTTTTAAAAAGCATTCTTTCTTATTTTAAGATAGAAAATCTGTTGTGAATAGAGATTGATCATTTGAATCGAAGGCGTTAAGCCTAATCTATCCTCATTGTTACTCTTTGTAAATGTATTTTTCTCTAGACCTTCTCGTCTTCTTCTCAAATCATTCTTTTATTCAACTTTTCTTCTCCAAACCCTAACTCCCTTTACTCTTTCCTTCTAAACCTAAACTCGCCACCCCGAACCCATCATTTATAGTCTTTTCTGAGACTATAAAGGCTTGGACATCCACAATCTAGCCCATTATTGAATGTTTTGAAATTAAAAAAAGATCTCTTATTCTGCGATAGAAAATGTCTTGTGAATGGAGATTGATGGTGTGAAGCCTAATCTATCCTCTTTGTTACTTTTTGAAAATGTATTTTTCTCTTGACTTCCTCATCTTCTTCTCAAATCCTTCTTTTCTTCAACTTTTCTTCTCTAAACCCTAAATTCTTTTACTCTTTCATTTTAAATCTCCACTACCCCAAACCCATCCTTTCTTATTCCTCACTCCACCAAACCCAACCCATCACCATCAGTCCCTACACGTACGGACAAGTCCATTCTCTCCATTTTTTTTTTTTTTGGTTCAATCCATCTTCCTATCCTATAAACCCTAGCATAAAACCCCAACTCTTATTCTACTATAAACCCTAGTTTTTTTTTTTTTTTTTTTTTTTTTTTTTTTTTTAAATTTTAATTTCCTCAAACCCTAATCCCTAATTCCCTATGAAACCCTAATCCTCAATTCCATATAAAATCCTAAATCCCAAAATCCTACCAAAGCCTTAATTCCTTTTAAATCCATAATCCTAGATTGAAGATTCCTATACTCCTAACCCTAGAAAGACTAAATCCGCCCCTTTGAATTAGACCTAAGCTTATGCTAAAGGGGGAAGTTCTACCTTTCCTTGATCCACCTTTACTTGATCCTTTGAAATTTCATGTTTTATATGGTTTAGCTTATTGTGGTATTGTGATTTAGATTGAAATCTGAATTTTATTGTTTATTTGATTTCTTAGATTTGTGGCAGTATAGTATATATCTTAAACTTTGAATTGCTCTTCAATTCATCTATAATTTCCTTACATCACATCTAGCCTAAATCACATCTTGAATTAGTGCTCGTTTGCCGAAGTCGAATATTCTGCAATGGCTCATACAGCTTGTGAGTTACTATAGGTGAAGGCTATCCTTCAAGATATGGGATTTTCAACATCTTCCTCAATTCCTCTATATGAGAATATGTGATCGCGCTTGACAACAATGGTGATAATTAGGTAGCCATACACATTGCATGCATTTAACCCGATGTTCCATGAAAGCACAAAGCACATTGAAGTCAATTGCCACTTTCTGGGGGAGAAATTAGCCGCCAAGCTTCTTCACACACCCTTTGTTCACTTAGAAGATCAGTGAATAAATGTCTTTACCAAATCCACATCCACGGTGTGCCTTAACTCTTAAGACCGTTTGTGTCAAGCTTGGCATGAATGATATCTATGCACCAGCTTGAGGGGGAGTTTTAGTGTACATAGATTTGGGTACACCTGCGGTACACTATACCAAATAATGTACATAGGCGTAGGTGCATCTGCAGTGCACTATTCTTGTTTTTATATTTGGTTTGTATAATCGTGGTTAGGAGACAGTTAATGTGCCCCATCTTTTGTAGATATTCTCTCTTTAAATAGGCACAAAAAGGAGAGAAGGAAAATTACATAAACTCTCACATCTTCCACTTGTTTCTCTCTTCTTTCTTCTTCTTTTAATTTTCAATTTCAAATCAGTCTTAATTGATTCCAAATCATTCTAATCTACCTAAGATGGCAACAAGCCTGATAATAGTAAAAGTAAATCCAGTAAATAATCCTCAAAATATTCAATCACATCTTTAAACCAACCTTCATATATCTTCCACAAATAGTAAATTGCAGTTCTTAATATTTAGGCCCTAAATTTGTCATCAAAGAGTCCAATACATCCTGGGCCCTATGGTGGGCCACGGGCGTACATCACTTTGGATCCTCGCGTCAGTTATTTATTTTACCTAAATGAGTAATGACATCAATAGGAACTTGTTAATGTGACCATATCCATTTATGGTTTAGCCAAGCTAGAGTTTATTATTATTATTATAAAAAATTTTCATTTTGGGCACAGAGATCCGTTATGTTATGCATCCCATGGAAAGTATCCTTCTAGTGTTTTTTAGACGCCTTGTTTTCTTTTATATGAGGTGGAGAAGTACATCCATTGCATGTTGACTTTGTACAAATGTTCTTGATTGCTCTACTCAGGCCATGTTTTGGTTTTTCAATCTTTAGCCGAGCTAGAGTTTTATTTATTTATTATTATTTTTTACTCCTTGTTTTCTTTTATCTGAGGTGGAGAAGTACATCCATTGCATGTTGACTTTGTACAAATGTTCTTGATTGCGCTACTCACGCCATGTTTTGGTTTTGCAATCTTTGGATGGGTTGCCTTTCTATGTGATTTTGATACTGATACTTGTCTTAGTCGTCTAGTCAGAGATAAAACTCGTAATAGATGATCTAATGGTTCATTCTTCATAAGCAAAATTATGAGAAATTGGTTTAGCAATAGGCTAATTAAGGAATTTCCATGACCTTGTATGCTTTTCTGACATGTCATTTGATTTAAAAGATCAATAGCCATGGCAATATAGCTAGTATGTGTTTTGATATGTTTACTTAAGGAACTGTTTTGAAATCTTGAGCTTCTACATGACGTGGAGTCCTGGACTTGACTTGAAATATAAATATTTATGTTAGGTTCTTAGATAGATGCCCTTGCTATGATAGCTTCATGCATGGTATCAAAACTCGACTTTGGAGCATGATTGGGCTGGTTAGAGGAACTGTTGTGACTTGTTCTGACTTGGCCAAAAATGTTCACAGGTCTATGACCTGTTTGGAAAATAGAAATTCTTTGAGCAGCTGAGTTGGAACTCTAACTAGCAGCGGAGTTGACTGGTCTTGGACGAGTTTTGATTTCATGGCTCCACAATATTTAGAAGAACTTATTGAATGCATTCCTTCTCTCTTGGGTCAAGTAATGTAACGGGGTTCTAATGCTGTGCAGGATCTATGTACCATGGTTCCCCGTTGTTATTGTCCATCCTTGGACCCCTAACTGTTAAAAGGTAGATGATGATCCCAGCCGACATGCCGTTTCATTTATATAAATCTTTTCTCTATTTAGTTTCTTAGATTCATGTGATCGCCTGATGAATGTAAGGGCTTTTGCTTTGCTATTCTATTCTGAAGTGAAATAACATTTATTTATGATATTTCTGAAATATTAAATTCATTTTACATCTGTGGGTTTTTGCAGAAGTGATGGGCAGAATGATCATCTCTTGTGCAGGTAACATACTTTTTTATTATATTGTTGTCATGGTACTTCATTCTTCTTTTTGTTTAACTTTGCCTGCAGGGATCAGTGAATTTTCGCTGTCCCTTGTACATCTTTTCATCACATTAGTTGTTAATCCTATTTTAATAGTACCTGACAATAATATGGCACACCTGCACTGGTTTTTTTTTTGGGTAGTGGATCCATGAAATACTTAAACATGCAGGATTCTGCTAACATAGTCCACCGGTACATTATTTAGAGGCTTTATGCCCTTGTGCAATCTCCTAACGGTTTTTAATGAGATTTTTGACATCTTGACCCATTTCCAGGCGAAATTTATTATTCATATAGTTGAGCATGCTAATGGGGTGGATTCTTTTGCTTATACCTGTAAAAAATGGCTCACAAGTATCCTATAGGACTTTTTTTTTTTTTTTTTTTTTTGTTGCTAAATTTCTATTTATGGCATCTTTCTATGCTCATATGTGTCTGGTCGATTTGGCAAGAATGCAATAGTGGGTCTTTCCATAACCTAGCATAATTGAAGGATAGCGTGCTTTGTGGTTTATTTCTGGGCTTTTGGGTCTTAATGTATTTCATGGGTGTTGTCAGGAGGATTTTGATGTAAATTGGGGAGTGTCTTTGGCCTTATCTTGATCAGATGATCCCCCATCATCTGATTCCTCCCTGATCCTTCCTTTGGCCTTTTTGAGCCCCTTTCTTTTTCTTTTTAATAATTTTTTGTTGCCACTAAAAAAATGCTTCTATTCACATGACCATTTTTTTTTGGTAGTGGTATTTCTGATTTGTTACTTGAGCTTCTAGTTAAACTGTCTAAATGGCTTTTGCAATTGTAATTTGGGCAATGAAGGAGTAGAGATGACAGGACAGCTCATATGATGTTACCCTGGATTCCTTGGGGATGGCAGGGTATTAAAAAATGGCTACATAATGGCCCATGTAATGGTAATGGTGGGTTCTGTTACATGATATAGGGCTGTAAAACCCGATCTGTGGAAAAAAAAAAAACGCCTTAACAGGCCTGTAACGTCTGTAATGGCCTTATGGGTTTGTAACAGGTCATTACAGGGCAGTACAGGGCTGATACACACACACACACACACACACACACACATATTGCTATTATAGGGCTATAACTGGGCATTACGGCCTGTGTCTCAACGGTCATATGGCCGGCTGTAACCATTAATGAATATCATGGGATGGGTCATCTTTAATTAATAAAAGCTGTTATGCTTTTATCATGAAAGGAATCTTCTAGTCTCAACTTTGCCTTTTGATTAGCCAAAGGGAAAAAAAAAAGCCAAATGTGGAGGTGAATTTTGTTGTTTTTAACTGATTGCAATTTATTAACATTCTATAGCTGCTATGTTAATGTCAACATCTTTGTATACAGTTTGGTGTTTGTGGTTGCAGATTTTATTACTGCAATGCTAATCCGTGCGATTGGTCAGAAGCTTCAGTCATCATACAGTCAAAGTTTGAGGACACTGAACCTTGCAAAACTGCTGGAAACTTCAAGTTAACTTCTAAACCATTTGAATCAAGATCTTTCTTTTGACATGTGAAAATCAGCCACACTAAATGATCTTATTTTTGAATAGCTTCTTGAGTTATTTGCTTACATTAGAATCTTGGAATTAATGCAGCAGCACTTTCCTAAGTTTTGAAGCATTTACTTCCCTTCAGTTGAATGGATCCTTATTTCTTCCTACATGCATTTGGAATCTTCCTGCAATTTGTTTGCTAGTTAATGCCATTTTTGTGTGTGTGTGCACACACACACACACACACACACTGTGCTATCTGTTCATGCAATTTCTCTTTGGAAGTTGGTAGTGCTTTTGAAGTTGATTCTACCTTCTTTTGCTATTTAGAGATGTACTTGTCATTCCTCATAATCTTTCATGAGAAAAGTTATTTTCTTGCAGTTAACTTATTTTAATGTGCCACACTGCTTGTTTTCGCTTAATATTGTATCACCACTTAGATTTTCTACTATTTGGTTCAAATTTACATATTGGAATTCTTTATCCATTACCTTAAAATTGTAGACGTTGTGTGTTTTTCAGGGAATGTAGCTGCTGGAGACGTTGGTGCGCTTGTCTACTTATGGAATCCCTTGACAATAGTTACTTGTGTGGGGTCCTCCACATCACCCATTGAGAATTTGATGGTTGTTTTGTCCCTCTACGGAGCATGTTCACGTAAGAAAGCTGGAAAACATTTCAAAGTACATCTTTTGTTTATGCATTGGTATGTGTGTCTGTGAAGCCTGTGATAGATCACATTATTAGGTTTTGCTTATGTCTGGACTTGCGATGTTTGTTGTAGAGTATGCTCTTTTTTTTTTCCTCCCATCTTATTGGTGCTATTTTCAATTATAAAAAGATATGCATGTTGTTTTACCTGAAAATTTGGAATATGGCAATATGCTACCTTCTTGAAGACTCCTTACCATAGATTTTGCTGCACACAATGATCTAAACTTCTCTGTTGATTGAATTGAAACCTGCATAACATTAGATCCTCTTGATACCAATGCTCTTTGCTGTTTTTCTGTTGAACGAATTGAAGCCTGCATAACATTAGATTTTCTGGTATTACTGTAAAGTGTTCTCTGCTGTCCACTCTGTCTGACCTAGGTTGCACAGTTCCAAGTTAATATGGATTTGGTAATGTTTCATCATCGTCATCACAAGGGCCATATCTTCAGTCAAATCATAGGTCATCAAGTCTTTCTTACGACCTTCACGAACCTCATCTGGACCTTGCCCTTTTACAACCTTCAACTTGAACCAATTCACTCCTAATGGGTGCAGTTCTTGGTCTCCATTGCACATGGTTGTATCATCTATGTCTACTTTGCCTCTTCTTATTACCAATTGGTGCTATTCTTAGGTTCACTAAAATATTTCATTTCTAATTCTATGCTTCCTCTTCTTGCTACTCATCCATCTCAGCATCCTCATTTCTGCTACTCTCATCCTATGAAGACGTTGTTCCTTTACTGGCCAACATTTTGTCCAATAAAGCATGGGTGTTTTTATTGCTATCCTATAAAGTCTTCCCATCAGTTTGATTGGTATGTGGTGATAACATAAACTTCAGAGACATCTCCACTCCATCCACCGAACTCTAATTCTATCAGCAACATCTTTCTCAATCTCTCCACTCTCGTTAAATCTTGGCCTAGGACATCAAAAACGGACATTTTGGGGTACTTCTTGGTTGGAAATCTTAACTAATTCCTCATTTTCAACACGTATTGTTACTAAAATAGCATTAAATGTTATCTGTTTTAGTCCAATTGATTTTAAAACCTTTAGTTTCTGAAGCATTCCTCTATAGTTCTAGCTTTGCATTTATCCCTGCCCTCGTCTTGTCAATCATAACCATGTCATCTGCAAACAACAAACACCATTGGACCTCTCCCTATAAATGCATGTTAACTCATCCATAGTCAATGCAAAAAGATATTGGCTCAATGCCGACCCATGGCGTAAGCTTACAATAATTGGGAGCTCACTTGTCTCTCTACTAATGGTCCTCACATTTGTTATTGCTTCGTCATACATATCCTTAATCAAGAATTGTTAATATCTATGAAATTAAAATTAGTCAAAATTATTTAAAAATATACTAAGGAAAAATAGGAGGAGAAATATTGAATGCTCAACCCTGTAAATGTATTAGAGAGGCCCATTTCATGGTAGTTCAAGCCATTCATTTGCAAATTAGTCATCATATGTGTTCCAAGGTCCAAATTTACCATGTCAGGAGATCCTAATCATCCAACTTATAGATCATTTTGGTGATGTGGATCATTTGTAAACCACTAATCAGATGGTTAGGATTGTCTAATGGAAGGGATCCTAGTACATGGCTGATTGCATTCCCTACTAAAATGGATGCCAGTGTTGGGAGAGGGCTATCCATCTTTTGCTTTTGTAAAGAGGAAATGTACAATGCACTATGCAGCTTTTGTTTGGCTTAACAAACTGTATATTCAGTTGCCACCTTTTAGTTATCCAAATCATCCATATGGTTTTGCTCCATGTAATCGCTCATTTTCAAGGGGCATATATGGTGTATCTATGGTGGCTGCGTTGGGAGAGGACTATCTATGTGGATGGGAGATAGAGACCCCAAGGTTTCAACCATCAGATGATCCTAGTTGTCCGATTTTACGTCTGGTAAATGGGGACTCACCGTTTGTAATTTTTCATTTTCATTAATTTCCATCATCACGTAGGTAGGAGAGATCATGGCATGGTCCATCCTATGATGGGCCCGGCTGATTTGACATCTGCAAATAGGGACCCATTGGGTGTAATTGTTCATTTGCATTAACTTTCCTCATCATATGGGTAGGAGAGATATGGCATGGCCCATCCTATGATGGAGTCCACCACACCAAAACAATGGGTTACATGGCCAAAAGTGAGTCCTTCCATTGCTGGGATCAATGTTCAAAATATTGGTATCGCGTTACGTATCACACCCTTGGGATACTGATATGTATTGGTTATCGCACGAGATATGTTGGTTGTATCACGTAATGTATCGCTAGTGTTGGAAACATGGGGAAACATTGAGAAATTGGTCGATTTTTTCAATGAAACTTCAATGATTGTTAAAAAAGACATCAATACACACTTATAAATCAATACATCACAAAAAAAATAAAAATGTACATAATAGGTTTTCTTTATATGGGGTCCTAATTTTTGCATTGTGTAACTGAATTGATGCAAATATATTCGAAGTTTATTCGTATAACTTATAAATGTAAGAAGATGTGTGGAAACACAAGCAATACGTTCAAAAAGCAAATGAAGAATTACTAGATCAGGTTACATACATGTTTGATTTTATGTTTGGACACATATTGCAATCGATTTGTGAGAAATTGGAAAATTTTGATTTTGATTTTTTTCAATTTTTTGCCACTTGGCCTTTCTCTTCCAAATCTTGAAATTGAAGCTCTCAATCCATAAACAATTTGACACTGACTTAACATGATTTACAAAAAAAATGATCGAAAATTGAAAATGCTCACTGGATCGAAAATGTGGGATATATCCCAATACTTGTGTGTTTCGTATCGCACAGGTAGGATACAAGATATATCGTGGGATATATTGGCTGATATCATTGATACTTAAAACACTGGCTAGGATGAGCTAAAGATTTCGTATGTCTCGATAAAGTATTTACCTCTTATAAAAAAGTATCTACTAGTGAATTGGCAACTAATTCACCAACTCAACATGGGAATTCATTGTTTCCTTGGAGTTGGCTCTGACAAAAAAAATTCCCATGTCTATTGTGCTTGAACTGGCCTAATTCAATGTCGAGATTATAGATCCGTGAACCATGCAAATAAATCCATTTTTCTCTTTATTTCTGAGAAGGCTTCAAGTTTCACTCCTTGAAAGGTGCAGTTGTTAGAGGGTTGCAATGATATCATATGATTCACACCAAACATGTGGAAGCCACTCGTTATCCATCTTAAAAAAAAAAGATAAATCTTGAAGCATTATGTTTGCCTGGTTATCATTGTCATAGTGCACACAATAGGATTCCAAGTATAACAAAAATCAACAACTCACAACTTCCAAATCCATGATAGGCATTTAGTTGTTGCATGTGGTTTGCTAGCACAACTCAACAATTAAGCAATTTATTCTCTCCCACACTTCCATCTCTTCTATAGAGCCCGAAGAAGTAGTGAATGATCATGATCGTTGATTTAGTGAGTTGTCTCATAGATGAGTGATAGCCCAAAGACCATAGAGGCTAGGCATGAAGTAATTTAGCATTTATGTGGTCGGAACATGGGCTAGAAGTTCTTGAAAAAGGAATTTTCGGAGGAAGGATTCAATAAGGCGGTGATAAAGCTCCAGGGTCGGACGATTTTCCAATGGCCTTCTTTTAGAAATTTCCAGAGGTGGTCAAAGAAGATGTGGTAGCCTTTGTGAAGTAATCTTATGATCAGGGAACAATTGCGTCGGAGCTAGGGGTCATGCTTATAGCTTTAATCCTGAAAAAGGATGGTGCAGAATGCCTTAGAGATTATCATCCCATCAGTTTGTTAGGTAGCCCCTACAAGATCCTAGCTAAAGTTTTGGCAACCAGATTTCATTCAATTCCGGGGGAAGTTATTTCGGTCTCTCATGGGGCTTTTTGTGGATGGCAAGTAGATACTTGACAGCTCTTTACTGGCCTATGAATGTATTGATTTGTGAAACATAAGAGGAGACAAAGGCGTAGTCGTAAAGTAGATATCGAAAAGGCATATGATCACGTCAATTGGGTTTTCCTGGACCACATGTTGAGCAGATTGGGCTGTGGCGCCAAATGGAGATTGTGGATGAAGAAGTGTGTGACCTTGGTCAAATTCTCAATACCGGTAAATGGATCGCAGAACGGTTTCTTTTCAGCTTCTAGGGGTCTTCACCAAGACAATCCCCTGCCTCTTTACTCATTTGTGGTAGTCATGGAAGCTTTTAGCTTGAGAGAGGTGTAGAGATTGGGCTGCTGGAAGGTTTTGGGGTGGATAATTCTGATTGTCAAATTTCGCTTCTTCAGTATGCAAATGATATGTTGCTTTCCTGTTTGGCAGACGAGTGGCAAGTGCCAAACCTTAGGCCCATTTTAGTATGTTTCCAGGTGGTATCGGGCTTAAAGGTGAATATCAGGAAAAGCAAGTAAGTGTCGGGTCATCTAAAGAAGATTTGCAAATCTTTGCGTCGATTATTGGATGCAAGGAGGGCTCTTTTCCCGCTACTTGGGCTTCCTTTGTGTATTCGAAGACTGGATAAGGTGATGTGGGATAGAGTGATTGAATGATGTGAGCAGAAAATGTCTAATTGGAAATCCCGATGTCTTTGGGAAGGATATTACTATGATCGAAGGGTCAATATCGAATCTTCTGGTTTACTTTATGTCTCTTTTTTAATGCCCCAAAGTGGTGCTGAACAGTATGCAAAGGTTAAGGTGAGACTTTATGCAGAATGATACGGGAGAGAAGCATAAATTTCATCTTTGAAATGGGAAGAGGTTTGTAAATCGGTTGTCCTAGGAGGAGTAGGCTATGGGGTCTTAGAGAAGAACCTTGCATTATTAGGGAAATGGGTTTGGAGGTTTGGGGTAGAGGCGAATGCTAGGTGGAGGGAGGTGATAGTGAGGAAATACGGGGTGGATGAAAGGGGATGGTGGACCAAATCGTCATCGCTTTATCGTGCTTCTTATTTGTGGAAGTCGGTGGCAGTCCTTAAGAATCGAGTATGGGAAGGGATAGGTTTTTAGTTGGGGGATGGGAAAAATATTAGATTTTGGGAGGACAAATGGTTGGGGGATTCCAAACTTTGCGACGAGTTCCCTAGTTTAGCTCGGATTTCAACGGACGAAGGTTTAAGGATGGCTTCTTGTTTCTAGATTAGGGGCGAGGAAGTTATTTGGGCCCCCCCTTATAGACGAAACCCCGTTGATGAAGGAATTGATGATTTGGTTCGGTTACTTCGATTGCTAGATAAGGAGTCTCCGTTGTTAGCAATCACGAACTCGCTTCATTGGAACAAAGAAAAATTGGGTATTTTCTCGGTGAAATCTTTCCATAGGATGGTAGGTGGTGATTTTATAGGTGAAGAGAATTGTCCAACAAAATTTGTATGGGAGTATGGAGCTCCATTAAAGGCGGCGGCTTTTGCTTGGCTAGTGGGGCGCAATAAGGTTCTTACCCTTGACAACCTTTGCAAAACGAACTTCTGTCTCCCGAAGGTCTACCTTCTTTGATACCATGATGTAGAATCAGTGTATCATCTGTTCATCCACTGTTCTATGGCAAGAGAAGTTTGGAACGGATTTTTCAGGCTCTTTGAAGTGGAATGGGTTTCCTTGTGCTCTATAGATTCTTTCCTTTTATCTTGGCACGGTGGTGGTTGTGGGAAGAGAGGGACACCAATTTGGAGATTGTGTATGCTAGCAGGTTTTTGGAGTCTTTGGCGAGAAAGGAATGACCATTGTTTCAAGAATAGGAAAGGGTCAATTGTTATCATTTTTGGTAGAGCCAAATTCCAGGTTATGGAATGGGCCTCGGTTTCAAATGTCGTGACCCAATTTCCAATTTCTCGGCGGCTGTTGTAATTGCGTTGTTTTTTTTTTTTTTTTTTTCCTCTTTTGGTTTTAATAATATTGTCAATGTTCAAAAAAAAAAAAAAACATGGGCTAGACTACAGTTTGCATTTACCGTCATTTTACAAAAGGTGGTGACTTATCCACCATACAGGAATCCATCATGTCCATATCATGGTACCAGTTCTGATGCAGCATAGCCCAAAATGACACTGATTGGATGGTATTTACAGTGATTTTGTGCTTTGAAATTAGTTAGGTGAGCAATTTATTATTAACATGGCCACCAATGGAACGGTTAGGATCATTCCACCTGTCTAATTGCCGGGCATGTTCCTTCCGCAATGGGCACTGGATTAGCATACATGTATGCGGAATGGATGGTGGATGAGTCATCACCGTTTGGAAATTGGTGATACAGGCCATATTCTTTTCCTTGGGCTATTGAAGTGTCTTATCTGCAGGACATGAAGTATATTGCGGCAGAATCCAACCTGTTGGTAGAGCATGCTAACTTTTATCTAGAATGCCCCCTTTTAGGTGTTTTTGAATGCCTTCTCTTTCTTTTCTTTTGTTTTCTTTTTTACTTTTCGGAATTAGGAGAAAGATTTAACCATGACTGGTCATAATGCAACTATTATTCTGATCATGAACTTACCCAAGTGGAATCACCCAAGGGAAAATCAGAGGAAATGAAATGTTTTACTGAATGGTAATATAGAAGGAACAGTGGTTGTGGTAGATCCACAACTTTGTAGTCAAAACTGGAGATCACTTCAATTGCCCCCGTCTATTCCTCTTCCATGTTTGTCCACCAAAGAACAGAAGAAATGCAACTTCTATTTCATAGAGACAGATGCTTCACTCGCGACCCTAATTGTAGGAAGAAAAAGACTAAAATACCCCATCTTGCTTAGGGCATTTTGTTTATTCCCTATTTATTATTAAATAAAGACAAATCCTCAAAAAAAATAAAAATAAAATAAAAATAAAGACGGCAAAAGAAGACTAAAATAAACTCATAAAATCAATGGCCTGTCACACGTGGGGTCCACACATTCTGAATTGTGTTCAAGTGAGTCCCACTCTTTGACTTTTTGCACGGCATGCGTTTGGTTGCATCAGGTCATTTGGCTATGCCTTTTCTCCAGAATTTGTTAGCCCATGTGAATGTACCCTCAAAAGCAAACGCCTAAACACTGTTTTGACTTTTGAGTCAAATCCCTTTTCATGTTGTGTGTGTGGATGCACTTTGCAAACCCTGTTTGATCCCACCACTCGTCTATAAATAGGCACTAAAAAATCCACTCATCAAGAACCAATCGGATTAGTTTTTGGAAAGTTGACCGACAAAACGATACGGACTTGCTTTTGCTGTAGAACCTCTTTTGTGGAAGTTGCATCCAAACAGGCCTGAATGTAAAACCAACCTGGATACCGTAATATTATGCTCTTCAGAAAATGGTCAAATATATATTTGATTCGACTTTATTTGAAGCTTTTGATTTCTATCTTTCCATTTAACATTTTTGCTCACATTGGGTCACAGGTTTGGCTCCCTTGGCAAACCAGTCAACTTTATTTGAAGCTTTTGACTGTGATCTTTCCCTTTAACATTTTTGCTCACATTGGATCACAGGTCTAGCTCCCTTGGCAGCTTTTGGATGGGTCATGGCAACACATTTTTCTTTTTATCCTGCAATCCTCATTGTACCAGTATGTATTCTTTTCTTGTATTAATGTTTTCAAGTTTCATGGCAATGGCTTCTTCTGACAAGATAGGAATTCAAAATCGCTCTGTAATGGCGCCAATTGTAGGAAGGCTACTCATGGGAGTAGATAAATCCTACTGTCTCCACTAGTTCAAACGTGGCATGTTTTGCAATATTCTTGCATCTCATCTGGTGGGCCCTCTGTGTGCATGTGCCGTGGCCTGAAAATCAGGCTGGTCTAGCCATAAGGCCACATGTGGACTAAAAAATGGGGGCTAAAATGATTGATGAACAGTCCAGATTCGGCCCACACATGCAGCCTGCCTCATGACTGAATGGCCCTTCTTGGGCTGAGCACACACAGGGTGGCCCCACCAGATGAATGGCTTGGATCTAGCATGCCATGCTGGCATGTCTAGAGAGCGTAAATTTGAACCCAACCCTCATGAGTAGCCTTAGCAGGGCCCATTAGTTTTTTCCAATGCATGTTTACCACTCACTTGACTCATTACCTGTGCTTGATATTTTTTTTTCTTCAGGTTATTCTTTTATTAGGCAATGGTCTTGATGCTCCTCCAAAGAAATTGTTCCTGCAGGGAAATTCTAAAACAAATGAAAAAAACCCTTCAAATGTTACAAGCCATCCAAGGCATATGATTCGATGTTTCTCATGGAGACCAGTTTTGCATTTTGTATTATGGGCATCCCTTTGGTCATTTTATGTGTTGGCGCTGTGTAGCATTTCCCTTAAACAATACGGTGGACTGCCGGAAATGTTAAAGAAGTAAGATTTCTCATGGATGCCTGATGTTTTCTGTACTTTTATTGCACTAATTTCTTCATTTCGAACGAGACGTGTTCTCCTGGTTGTTTTTTTTTTTTTTTGCGAGAAATTAATTATTTTTTTACCTTACATATTATTCTTTTGTTTGTTGCTGGTTCTTGCAGGACATATGGATTTATTCTTACTGTGGAGGATCTATCCCCAAATATAGGCATCTTATGGTGAGCTGCCAGCAAACCTTTTCTACACATGTTTTTATCTTTAGTCTGTACTTATTCAGGGTCATTGAATGCAGGTATTTCTTTGCAGAAGTCTTTGATTTTTTCAGAGTTTTCTTTCTTATAGTTTTTCATGTGAACATTCTATTCATGATATTGCCATTGGCCATACGCCTGAACCACCGGCCTTGTTTTCTTGCATTTGTGTACATTGCGATCTCTTCAATGCTCAAATCTTATCCATCGGTAAGTTTTCCTTATTTATACTTTGCTATATACTCTAGTTCGCAGGATGGAATTAACCATTAATCTTTTAACCATATATCAAGATTGAGGAATTATAGATACCATTGCCTGAGGCTTTTTGGCCAATATACTCAGGATCTTGGTTTTGACTAGCGGGGCTAATGGTTCCGCTAATCTAGATCACTAGTCTGTCTATCCTACTGTTGGAGCATGCCCTAAATCTCCTTGGTAAGACAATCATAACATTTCTGTTCATGACCTACAAATAGGCGTTAAGAAGAGAAGTATCCACATTCAACTGAAAAAGCCCCAAGGTTAGTGGTTACTCGTTAGGATCCTCCGATCTGGTTTTTTTTTTTTTTTTTTTTTTGGGGGGGGGGGGCGGGCATGGTCCATCCACCGTTGGGCACAACAGATCAATTGGTTTGGATTACCTTACAATAGACCCACTTGTCAGAACTGAAAACCCGAACTGAAAACCCAATTGCAGAAAGCCTTAGGTTGCATGTCCTATAATTCCTCTAGAGAACGTATTCATCTTTCTTTGTCTAGTCCTTGGGAAGGTTCATAACTTGCCAAATCACTATGGAGGTTGTAACATGTACATAATGCTGTTGAGTTCAAACGTATATGATGATTGTACCGATGAGGATATATGATTAATGATTCTTTGTTAGATGAATAAGATTTTTATTTTTTCTGAGTTTAAAAAACTGTGACCTGCATAAGTCTACTCAATGCTGGAACCAGAGTGACAAAGAATGGCTTTTATTAGTCTAATAAAAGGGAAATGGCTAAATTGTAAATTGCCTTCAGCATATATGTAAGGATCTGGGCCCCCAACTGCAATTATGTTGCTTTCTAGTTGGACTTCAAAGAAATGTAACTGTAAATTTGAGGGATATTCCTTGATTTATTCTTGGGCTACCAGTCTGAAAAACTGACTGAGGAGCATGCTTTTTCATTCTTTCACTTCTTGTAGCCCAATAGTATTCTTTTCCCCTTTGTTGCGGGCTCTTTAATAAAATTTCTGTTCTCTCTCTCTCCAAAAAAAAAAAAAAAACAAAAAAAACACCTTGTAGCCCAGTATTGAATGTTTCAGCTAATATTTTTCTCATGAACTTGAGGGCCTGTTAGTACGGGGTTGAATCGTGACTTCTTTTTGATATATAGGTTTCTTTTCTTTATGCAAAATGACTTTGCATCCAGCAAAAATGGTCTTCTTGTTTTTGCACAAGGCCTTTGGCAGGAGAGAAGAATGCAATAAACGAGCTTCCCTTTTACATTCGTTTCATATATATCTGACATAAACGAGCTCCCCTTTCACATTCGTTTCATATATATCTGACAGAAACGAATGCACAGGGGCAATCCAATCTGACTCAATTGGAGCTGCCCCCATCCAAACAGGTCCCAAATCAGTGAAAGCTCATGGACAACTACATGTTTTTGTGCATTCATCTTCTTCTCTTGAAACAGTTTTGTTTTTTTTTTTTCAAGTCTGTACCAAATTCATGTAATAAGTGTCAACCTAACGTGTTTTTTCTGTTCAAAATATATAAGATTGGAGACACTGCTTTATACTTGGGGCTTTTGGGTTTGTTCATCAATGAACTAGCAGGTAAAACTTCAATCAATTCGATGCTTGTCGTTTATGGCGGCCTTTGACATTGGTTTCGACGTCTTATGCTGTTTACTCACCATAACATGCAGACATGCATTTCTCGTTCTTCCTCTTTTGCGGATATGTTGGAGTGTCTCTTCTTAGCCCTGTGATGCACAACCTCTGGATATGGAGGGTATGACACTCCCCCTCTCTACATATATGCACATACTCCCCTGCAAATGCACATGGATTACTGTAGCTCACTCAAATCTTTACTCATGCAATAAAATGTGCAGGGTACCGGCAATGCTAATTTCTACTTTGCCACTGCTATTGCTTATGCTTGCTTGCAGGTACCTCTTTTACTCTGTGAACTTTAGCTGCTGAAATTAATATTGTAGATTTGTTCTCGAGATTGCAAGTTCAATGGCAAACCAAAGCGGGTTCTATTTATCAGTTTCTTTATATGGTGGGCTTCACTAAAAGATTGGATGCCTGGCACAGAGTTCCCTGGTCCTGACCATTCATCAAGTGGGTGGCAGAATGGACTGGACAGAGTATTATATAAATATCACTGATTAGACAATCTTAACCATCTGACCAGGTGCATATAATCAATAAACAGCAGGAACAATATTGAAAATGATCAGCATTGAATGCAAAAAGTCAGCCAATTCGATGGGCTGGATCACCCAATCCATGTGATATGCAGACAGTGGTCTATCCATTGTGGGACCACCCAAATTAAGAACCTGGGTCATGAATGTCATGGTGCTCAATATGAGGGTGGCGCACCAGACAAGGGAATCGGCACATTGTGCTCTGGTTAAATGTCCCCTAATTTAGAATGCAAATGTTTTAAAAAATGCCAAGCATAGCCAGCAGTTATGAAAAATGAGAATCCGAATGGCACTCTAAGGCTGCCTGTTGGTTATGAAAAATGAGAATCCAAATGGCACTCTTAAGGCTGCCTGTCGGTCAGGCCATGAGAAAAAGAATTTGTGATTTGTGGGATTTCTAATCTTGTTAGAATCTTCAAAATCATGAAACTAGACCTGTGTCGATACAAAAGATCTCCCTGTTTCCGAGACAGCATTAGCCCCATTACATGATTTTGGAAATTCTGGTAAGAGTAGGAACTCCAGAATCTGCAAATTATTTCTCTGCTGCTGTGATGGTGATGAGCCAATTGCAGCCTAAAGTTGGGAAGATCCAATTTCTATTCATACATTCAGTGTGTGTGTGTGTGTTCATTTTTTTACATTTTTACTGAAATTTAGTCCCCAAAACTATACTCCTTTTTGTGGAGCTGGCTGAAAGGGGGACCGAGCTTGGGTATCTTGATAAATGAGAATATGGTTTTATTTCAAATTTGTTTGCTTGCATTAGTTATTTGATACTATTTCCATCTCACACACTTCTCAAGCAGCTTCTGGGTCATTTCTGCAGATCATTTTGGTGGTTGAGAGTGTGGGGGCCATGCTAAACCATGACAGAATGCTACGGAAGCAAGTTGTTGCATCACTGTGAAGTAGCTACTTTGGGGAGTGTGTTCCACAGCCATTTTGGTGGCTTTGGCCTTAAATCTGGCAGGCGGCTCTTGGTGTTTTGGATGATGTTGTTGCAAAATGGATGTCTCTTGAGCAAGCTCCTCAGGTCTCACCGGTGTTTGCTATATTTGTTTTAGGGCCATTTGCAGTCAATTGAATTCAGTCTCTCCTGTATGACTATTGCTGAGCTCTGGTCATTCGCTGAACTTGCTGGATTTTAAGATTGTAATACTAAGCATAGTTAGCTTTGGAGAGATTTGCAAGTCCAAAGATGTTTCACTGATCCAAGGGGAGGGGTGAGGGATATTTGATAGAAATATGTGAATAATGTAGATGGGCTCATTTGCATGTCCATGCTGGATGCTCAGCCCAAGAGTTCAGTATGCTTGGTTTTCGGTTTTTACAAGTGTAGCCATGGCTCAATGATCCAAGATGTTGATATAATGTCCTAATCATTGATCTCTGATGCACCAAATACCCTGGATTGGAAGACCCTAGCCATCAAAATTTTGGCCTTTCATGATTGAATATGAATTGTTGATGCATTTTCTTTCTTTATTGATCTATTTAATGGGTTATGGGAGTTTTAAAGCTTATTGGTTGGGAAGAAAATAGTATGAGTCTGAAGGCTCGGCTATGGAATGGACCAACTCTACTAATGCCACCCGAGATCCCGAGGCAACAGGCCTGACCGAGGGAAGTGTATAGAAAGCCTTAAGGAGAGACTTAGCTCGGTTTATAAGAGGCAAACCTTGACCGAAGCTTATAAAGTCTAGAGCCATGAGGCAGAATCTGTGGGATGCACGAAGTTGACTCGGTAAGCGAGATAGCAACATTCAAAGAGGCCGACTAAGGCCTGAAGCTCAGATGCCACACAACCGACTATAAAACAGACCCATTTCATGGTCGGTTACTAAGTCGGTGATTGGATTAAGAAAGTACACTGGTTACGGATCGGTGTCATCTCATCTGACAGAGGGCAAGATGCTTTACCTTTTGTAGCCAACCGATACTTGCTCATTAGATACTCGCTCATCAGTTGAGTCGGCTAGGCCTGATCCGAGTGAAATGGAAGTGGTGCAAAGCGGAACGCTCGCCTGGAAATCCAGTGAAGAGATCTCCGATTTCGAAGATCTCGAGATCGGCTGTGATCCAAAATTGAATCACGCAGGATCTCCAATAAATCAGGAAAAGAATCCTGGCACGATGGGATCCTCCCTTTCCTATAAATACGAAGACCTTCAACAATGGGAGGTACGTAAAAAAAGCTAACCCTAAAACCCTTCTAAACGATCCTAGTCATGACTTTGCCATCAGAGGGTCCCCGACTGTAGTCAGGGTCTCCTTTGCTTCCTCCTTGTGCAGGTAAATGGAGATCGGAAAGGGCGCATCAGGTTTTTGCATCAACAATTATTAATATATATATATATATATATATATGTATATATTTAAAAAAGAAGAAGAAGAAGAGGAAAAAAGATGGTCAAAAAGGGAAATGCAACAACCTTTTGGGTTCAACTGAAAAAGGGCTCTAGATTGATGACTAGGATTTCGACCCTGAGCCTATCGCTCTACGATTTGTCCCTCAGCAGAGTCAGCATCGGGATTCGCCCGAGCCTGCACCCTCTCGCTTCGTGACTGCCCCGTTGCCTGCCTTGTGGGGGCTTCGAAGAGGGCAGCGAAGTCTTTCTCGCTCCCGTGGGAGACCGCCCAAGGGAGCATGTCCTTGACGGCCCGTTGGAAGACCGACATCTCCTGTTAAGTCATCTCCCCTCCTGAGGGCTCCTCCCTCTGCTCTAGAACCTACTCAGCAACAGGTCTTGGCTCAGCGGCTCCTCGGAACTCAGGGGCCACCGCATCCGCCACTCCCGCCCCTTCCTCTGTGTTGGGGATGATCACGGTCGAGACATCAGGGGCAGTGTGTCCCTTAGTCTTCGAGGTCGTCTTTGATTTTTTGAAGGCCGATGCTCTAACCTCGGAGGAATCTTCATCTTGGAGGACAGACGGAGAATGGGTCGAGCCTCAGCCATCTCTGCACTAACTACAAAACACATCAAATAAAAATCAAAGGGAATGGAGAAGAGTAGCCAAAAAGTACCTGTTAGGGTCAGGTTCAAACCCGAGTCAAAGATACGCTCCGGTTGAAGAAGCCTCTTCCAAGATCGTTGCTTCGTACTCAATGCCTTCAAATCCTTGATTTGAGCTAAAGCGCCGACGCTGAGACTCGGCCTCCGCTCGGGGATATCTACAAAACACACAGTCAGACTTGAAGGCGTAATAGAAATAAAAAGACAGTAAAAGTATACACCGAGTCACTTGCTTGGGAGAACATCCGAGGAACACGGGATTCAATGAGCCCTGGTTCAGCAGTCTCCCGCGACCACACGCCTAGAACCATCTATCTCTCCAATGGTTGTTGGAGGTAGGAGGGTCAGCTATCAAAGGGCCTCCCTTGTTCCGCCAAGCGCACAAAAAGTACTAGCCAGACTACTGCAGGTTCAGTCATACTTGGAATAGATAGAGGAATTCGTCGATGCTCAGTGGGGGCTGCTCCGTCTCAGCCCACAGCACCGCACATTCGAACAAGTTTCTCCACCCGTTTGGAACTATCTGTCCAGGCGCTATCTGGAGTCGGGAAAGCAGATCCCGAGCAATCCCCTTAAGGGACAGACGCAAGCCACACTGGAGACAACTTGGAAGATCGCGACCATTCTAGCAGGAGGGCGGTCGGGTAATTCACTCGGAAGAGGGAGGCGAAGAATGACCGAGTCCGGGACATGGTACCCAGCCCTAATTCTATCCAGATCTGCTTCAGTCAAAACTGAGGGAACCGGCCCCTTCTGTTCGTCCTCAACCTCCTCTCCCTCGGCCGTCGACTCAACGACCTTAGCTGATCTTCGGACAGAGACCGACTCACTGACTCCTTCGGTCGTCTCACCCTCTTCCTCTATGTCCTCCTCAGGAGGATTAGGCCTACCACGGGCAGTCGCCAACGACCCCCCTCTGCGAGATGGGCCCGCTAAAGTTCCAGCTACCCTTTCGGAGTACTGGAAAGCTGCATTGGCATTTCTAGCCATCTCCTCCAGCAACGAGGGTGATTCTGAGACGTCCCAAAAATGCCTCGCTTCACCCTCGTTGCCAGAAGCTCCCTCCCGGGGGCTTAGGGAACCTTGCATCGCCATTACAATTAAAAGCAAAAGGGGAGGGAAAGAGTTAAAAAACTCACCGGAGGAAGTGAAAATGACTGCAAACAGGGCGGAACGAGGAGGCAAAGGTTCGAAAGGGAGAATGAAGATGAAGGAAAGCTGTGGAGACAGCGAAAAATGAAAAATGAAAAGGAAACGGGCGCTCGAAAATGGAAGAGGCCCGTCCCGCTCCTCCTTTTATAGCCCTACCACGTGGCAAGAGAATTTAAGGAGAAGTCGAGTCGATGCCCGCTTCGACTCTCCCGCCTGACACGTGGCACGTTATGGAAGACTCAAGCGCCGTTTTTACCATGTGTCTGACTCTCATTAGCTGAAAATACGTTCTGACGGCCTTCCGCTCGTGTGGCCTCGATCAATGAATCGACGCGTGTTTTGGACGATACAAGATGCCTGCAGACAATAAATGCCCCATCATAGAGTCGGTTCCAGCGCAAGCCGACTCAACGACTTTCTACTCCTTAGCGCCAACGGAGTTGATGCAAGGAGTAGGAGGGCTTACTGTTGGGAAGAAAATAGTACGAGTCTGAAGGCTCGGCTATGCAATGGACCAACTCTACTAATGCCACCCGGGATCCCGGGGCAACAGGCCTGACCGAGGGAAGGGTACAGAAAGCCTTAAGGAGAGACTTAGATCGGTTTATAAGAGGCAAACCTTGACCGAAGCTTATAAAGTCTAGAGCCATGAGGCAAAATCTGTGGGATGCACGAAGTTGACTCGGTAAGTGAGACAACAACATCCAAAGAGGCCGACTAAGGTTTGAAGCTCAGATGCCACACAACCGACTATAAAACCGACCCATTTCATGGTCGGTTACTAAGTCGGCGATTGGATTAAGAAAGTACATTGGTTACGGATCGGTGTCATCTCATCTGACAGAGGGCAAGATGCTTTACCTTTTGTAGCCAACCGATACTCGCTCATCAGTTGAGTCGGCTAGGCCTAATCCGAGTGAAATGGAAGAGGTGCAAAGCGTAATGCTCGCCTGGAAATCCAGTGAAGAGATCTCCGATTCCGAAGATCTCGGGATCAGTTGTGATCCAAAATTGAATCACGCAGGATCTCCAATAAATCAGGAAAAGAATCCTGGCACGATGGGATCCTCCCTTTCTTATAAATACAAAGACCTTCAATAATGGGAGGTATGCAAAAAAAAGCTAACCCTAAAACCCTTCTAAACGATCCTAGTCCTGACTTTGGCATCGAAGGGTCCCCGGCCGTAGTTAGGGTCTCCTTTGCTTCCTCCTTGTGCCGGTAAATGGAGATTGGAAAGGGCGCATCAGATTTTTGCATCAACCGTTATTAATATATTTTGGGGCGTGGTTATCCATAGTGGGACAAGACAAAATGCAACAACCTTCTGGGTTCAACTGAGAAAGGGCTCTAGATTGATGGTTAGGATTCTTAAATCTGTGAGAGTTTTGGGGCGTGGTTATCCATAGTGGGACAAGACAAAATGGTCTGAATTTTTGGGCCATGGACCCCTCTTGACAGGACCATAGTTTTAAAACTCTCAACTCCTTGAGATTTCAAGCTGCGTCAGCATGAAACTCACTGGCGAGCTTGACTTGGTCGAGGTTTTACTAGACCTGTCAGGTCAGCTCACTGACTCTGTCAACTTGAACCGAGTCTTACACCGAGTGATTCTTTTTTGAAAATAAGAAATGAGCATGGGATTCAAACTCCTGACCTTTTTGTAGATAGTTAAATGACTCTACCAGTAAGGTGCCGTTTAGTAAAACTTAATTTTAGCATTTGTCACTGAAAATTGTGATTTTTAATAATTTTTAAAATTTAGATCGTTAAATAAATACAAAAAATTAAGCACTTATTTTGTGGGTTTTTTTTTTTCCCCTTCCAGCCATCAGCCCTTCACTTATTAGTTAGCCTGAATATGGTCAAATGATTTTTCTTTAAACTTTTGAACGGATGTTATTGAAAATATCCCTACCAATAATTTAAAGTGACGACATTATTCTGTTAGATTTTCAAAACCCATTATGTGCTCCCATGTCTTTCATCTGTTCATATTTTGGTAAGGTATGTACTTCATATTTGGTGGTTTATGTCTTTATTTCCTATTAAATATATATTTAGTAACTCTTTAAAAAAGTAGTACTTAATCTTTTTTTCAAAAAAAAATTAATTTAATAATTAAATATCAAGTTGAGTTGAGTCTTCAAGTCAACCCAACCCAACTAGATATCAAGTCGGGTTTTAAGCTATGCAATAACCTAGCCCTGGGAGCCCACCATATTCTGCGTGTAATATGTTATATGTCTATCAGTTGTATCACCTCATGTTCGAGTCCGGTCCAAAACAAAATAAAAAACCAAGCGGATCCAAAACTCAAATAGGCCACCTTACAAGAATAGCGAGGATGGGCAAGTTAACTATAGAAAACCTTCCTTTGGCGATCATGACGTTTATATGCCATCTAAACCGTTCCCCAGGTTAGTCCCATCAGAGAATTTAGGTTCATCAATTGTGGCCCAGTTGAGCTGAATTTGGCTATGTACGGTGACCATAAGGATTGGGAAATTGATTGGTGGATCCACAGACAAGTCAGGTGTTGTTGCATGTGCTTCCTACAACGGTTGTAGAGGATTCCAGTCTTACAATGGCATCGCCAGGGAAGCCCTCTAGCAAACATAGAGCACTTCAAGATCAGGACCATAAATTTTGAAGCCCATATTTTCAGGGAAAAAATAAAAAAAACCCAGTATAATTAGTTTAACATTTAAAACTCCATATATTTTAGGAGTAAAAAAAAACTTTTTTTTTTTCGAAAGTGTATTTATTTAAAATAAAAAGCTTTTAAAGATGATTAAAAAATAGAGGTTGGCAACGACCATCCATTGATAAAATTGAATAAAGGGTGATTTTTTTTAAAAAAAAAATAATGAAAATGGACTTTTTTTTAATGGTTACTTGGAAATGGATGATTTGAGATAGTTAAAGAATAACAGCAATCCACTATCTGCCTATCTATAATTACTTTTTTTTTTTTTTTTGCACTCACACTTGAGACACACCTGCGCACTCACACCACAGTGGAATTTCACCACAATGGGTACTTGAACCCATGACCGCGTGTTGAAAATCTTGCGAGTCTAACGCAGAGGCAGGAGTAAGGACTCAATTATCTGTTATTACTAATGCATATAGAAATCTATCCATTTTAGTTGAAGTCTTGTATTTTGATTTTATTTATGCATAAAACATGCATGCACACTTGTGCATAGGTTGGCATTGAATTAAAAAGCGAAGATTCACTTACTGCTTTCTTGCAAGGTGTTTGCTAACTATGGTTAGGGCATTCATTAGCGACTTGTACAATCTGCCGCCTGCATTGCTCTTCTAGTGAGCCATGTGTCCGGAAAAATTCATCGGTTACATGTGTGCCCTTGAAGATGATTCTCAATCTAGAGAGCAAGGCTACATAGGAGTGACAATGGGTTAGGTGGACCCGATGGGTCATTGCACTGTTCAAAATTTAGACCTATTTGGCATGGTTGGGTCCAAAAGTTCAACCCAAGGTTCAGGTCCTCTCAAAATAAGCCTAGCCCCATCTGACTTGGCCAATTATTAAATTGGTAGGATCTGAAATGCACTTGACTTAGACCCGACCCAGACCCATGAAAAGGAAGCAGAGCACCTGCCGCTGGGGATATCCTTGGTGGCACGACACGACCCAAGCTTTGTGGGGCTCATTTGGTTGTATTTGTTTTATCCGTGCGGGCATAAGCCCAAAAATAAGGCAGATCCAGAGCTCAAGTGGACCAGACCAGGTGAAACAGTGGGGTCAATTACGACCATCATTGAAACCTTCTTTGGGCTTACTTGATCCAACTCTTCTGTACGTGGCCCTCAGAAGTTTTCAACACCGCGAGTCATTGTTTCCACTATTTCCTGTGGTGTGGTCTACTTGAGTTTTGGATCATACTCATTTTTGAGGTCATGCGTTAAAATGAGCTGACAAAATGGATGGTTAATGTAAATGAAACAAACATCACAGTGGACCCCACAAAGCTTGGGCCACCGCACCACTCCGGCTTGCAAGTAGGCAATCTTCCAGGAAAAAAGTCTAAATTAAACATCCTCCTCTTTTGAGCTAAGACTGCAATAATATTCAATCGTGGTTACCCATCTACTATTTGTGATAATATGAACTATACAAGTTCTGGGCTCATCATTGATGCAGAGTATACAAAAAAAAAAAAAAAAACACTAATTGGACCACCTTAATCATCTTATTATTCTTTACCATTAAAATTTATAGCCATTGTTGATGCAAGAATCTGGTCCACCCTCATCGAGCTCCGAGCACTCGCACCGAGCCTAGTAAGTCTGTATAGAAGAAGGACAAAGGAGACCCCAGCTAGAGCAGGGGACCCTTCGATGCCAAAGTTAGGCTAGGAACCTGGGTCTAAGTTGTGTGGGTAGGTTTCGGGTGAGAGATTTTGCATACCTGTTCCATTAAACATATCTCCTATTTAAACCTTCTGATTGAAGTAAACGTGCCCGTCATTCTTGACACGATCTCTGCCATTAAGAGTGAACGGCGCATGCGCTGATGTTGGCAGTTACCTGGAGATTGTGTGTCGAATGTTGCTCCATACATGCGTTACTGGAGTTGATCCGTGATTGTAGGCTTCAACTTCATCCGAGTCGACCCTATAGTCTGGTTCCTGCTTATGACAGTCCAAGCCCATAAGCAGGTCGAGCCTAGCCGTTTGTCGACGAGGGCCTGGTCGGAGCCAATGGATGGAGTGTGTAATGGCTTCTTTCGGGTTCCAAGCTGATGTGAAAGCTTTACAAAAGAACTTGGAAGCGGGATACAGATGTGAAAACTCTACAAAAGAACTTGGAAGCGAGATACTGGTTGCCTGGACTTGGTCAGAGTAGCAGGGCTAGTACCGAACCGCGGGTCGACTTATCTTGCTCTGCCATCTCCTTTCCTTGACGCGACCACTCAACTGGCCGAGCCAAGCTTACCTCAATTGAGGTTGGCTCAAATTCTCCCATAACAGAAGCCCCTTACTCTCTGAGTTCAAGCTCGGACTCAGGGAGTAAATGCCCGGGGAGGTGATCTGTCGTGCCCTTCACAATGGTGAGTCGGCAAAATCGGAGCATATAATCATAATCATAGCTCTCTGTCATTGAAGCACCGTACTACGGTGGCAACTTTTTAATTATGAGCCTGTGGATAGCGAATACGTGGCGACGGTTAAGGATTCGAATCGCTGGGGTGAGCGGGGCATTGCCATGTGGACTTTGAAAGGTGGAAAGATGTCTACGCATTGATTGCCATTTAATGCGAGCAACGCGTGGCTCAATGGACGTGAGTCCAAAATAATGGTGTACTGCCACGTACGTCATAGGGTTCAGCTCTGTGGTGCTCCAGCTTCAGGGAAAATTGTCTGTCATAATTGCAGATGGCTGACTGGGGCTATAAAAACTTATTTCCCCCTCATTTGAATTCTCCTCTCTATTTCTCCTGGAAGGCGCTTGCTGTAAACAGTTCATCAGCGTAGGTGATTTCTGGTGAATCCTCTCTCTTTTCGACCCCTTTTTTTCGACTCTTTCCCTTTTCCGTTCAATTTACGATGTCGAATGGGTCGGGTGAAGTCCGAGAAGTGTATGTGTTCGAGGGTGAATCTGAGCCAGAGAGTGTAAACTCCAGGTGCGAGGCTTCAAAAGGCCCACTGGAAGCGATACCCCTTCAACCTCGTGCCAGAAAAGATAAGGGCTCTAAAGTCAGTGCTTGTTCTAAGGGCACAAAGAGAATGCCCCGAGATCCGATGGGAAGGGTGGTTGCTGAACCATCAGGTGGCCGACCCGCCAAGCTCGTCCCCGGAGGCTTGGTCCTGGTGAAATCCCAAATGGTCGAGATCCGAGCGTAATTTCAAATTTTGAGCTTAGTACATATCCGCACTCCAACCCCTCTTGATTCCTCGGGGGACCTAGCTGAAGGTGATGTAGCGATCTTCATCTCCACCCTCTAATGTGGGCTCCAATTCCCAATCCACCCCTTCATGCATGCCATGACCTCACATTTAAAGTTGGCTCCGGGCCAGCTTGTCCTCAATGCTTGGAAGACATTAATAGCTGCCTTCCTAATCTGGTGTCGGCTAAAAAACCAAGAGCTGATGCCTGATGAGTTTATGACCATCTACCAAGCTAACCACGACCGCTTTGAGCTGTGCTGGTATTATTTCTCAGCGAGGACTCATCAAGGTCCCAGTCTCATCACCATGCTTCCCACTTCCAACAAGGATTAGAAGAACAAGTGGTTTTGGGCCTCGGGAGAGTGAGAGTCGCCCGCGGCCGAGCTAAGTGGTTTGTAGGTTAGAGTCCCCACCAAATTCTCCACTCCAAGTCAGATTTCAAAAGATGTTTTTTCTGCCATTGATTTCTAGCTTATGTTGTTCTCATCTAATCTTCGCTATTCTTTGGCAGAGTACCCGAAGGGTCCTCCTAAGCTCTCTTCCCTTTTCCGAACTCAGGTTGCTAGGGCGAGACTGCTTAACGCCGAGTAACATGTCTGGCACCACATCATTAACCTAGACGACCTTCATCAGTTCGAGCTCTGCAGATTAAAACCCTTTCCTTCTGCTTTAGGTTAGTATTTATATACAGTTCTGTTAGTCAGAGTTCTTAATGGAGTCGTTCCCTTAAGCTAAGTTGTTTTTCGCAGGTATGGTCGAGACATCTGGGTCCAGGAAGAGGAAGCCCCCTTCTCTAGGAGATTTTGCACTCCGAACCCCGAGTGAAGGTCACTGCTCGGAGGAAGGAAACTCGCCGGGCCGAGGCTGGTCCCGCTACCACCTCCGAGGCCAGGGTCATCGTCACTCCCGCCCTTGCCCTCGACTGCCTCTCCCCCCCTGCTCGGGGAGGAAAGGGAGGTAGTCAGGGAAGTTGCTACTGCCGTCCCCTCCTCTTCTGAGTTTGGGGGGAGGCTCTGATGGGTGACGAGAACATCGTACTCACACCCACCGATGTTGACTATCTGGTCGGGAGAACAGATACTCCGCCCAAGGATGGGGCGTGCTAATAATAGAGACTTAGGCCTCGGCTGCCAGTGATGTCGGTGAGGCTGTGGGATCTACTCCCATCTATGAGGCTGGGGAGTTCCCCCCTGGTCATCATATGTCTCAGTTGATTGGCTGGGCGACGAAGCATGCTCCTAAGGTGGAGATCGACGAACTTCTCACACACCGCCATGAATCCTTCGTCAATGATATTGTCTGAGTTTTCTATAAGGTAACCTCCCTCCCTTAATCGATTTACCTCTCCTTGATCTTGACATGTTTTTCACTTCTTATGTGCAAGCACTGACCATGTACCTGTTGACTCGAGAGAGACTACGGGAAATAAGTAGGAAGGATGAAGAGATCGAGGCCCTCCGAGGAGAGTAGAAGCCCTCCAAAGGGAGAAGATTGAGGTGGATTTGCTCCTAAAGGCGGCGACCGAGGAGCGTGAGGAGCTCAGGGGCCTGGTGGCTGAGGGTCAGGGGAAGGAGCTGATGTTCCAAGGGGAGGTCAACGAGCTCTAATCCCGTCTGGACTCGGTTGACTCCGAGTTGGCAAAGGTGAAAACCTACCTCCACTTGGTGAAGGATGACAATGCCTGGGTGGCGGGTGAGTTGGGCAGGCAAGGCTTGATGTTGTCACTGATGCAGAGGCAGCCATTGAGAAGGCTCTCGTTGCTCAGCGAGTTGATGTCGAGGCCTCGGCCGCCTCAATAGTCGTCGCCGTTATTAGAAGTTTAAAACTTTAGCAGAAAGGACGACCGAGGTTGAGAAGGTCTACTACTGTGGCTACAACGCCTACGTAGAAGACGTCAAAGAACTCTACCCGGAACTTAACCTCGACACCCTAAATACTGAAGATACTCCCCCGGCTGACCAGCCCCCCGGTGGTGATCCGCCTCAAGCTGGCTGAACCTATTTCTTTTTGTTTTTAGTAATTAGATATTATTGCCCTTCGATGCCATTTTGAATATCATACTTATAGATCTTTAGTTAAAACGTTTGTTGCTGATTATGTGGATTGCACTTGTGGGGTCTATCGAATGACAGGCCGACCTCTTCTTTAAGAGTTAGCTCGTTGAAGGGCTTTATATCTACGCATGAGAAATGATCCTTCGTAGTGTGCCTAGGTGATGAAGTCATTACTTCTTTAAGTGATTGGCTCATTCGTGGGACCTTTACCCATATTTGGGATCCCATGTAGATTTATACAGAAGTGTGGAAAAATGCGTCTTTTATTTGAAACGTGGATTCACCACAAATAGGGCCGACTCTTACATTATTTCTCCCAGGAATAGTAGATCTTCAAATGCTCAACATTCCATGGGTGCGGCAGTGGGCGCCCTTCCAATTCTTCGAGATGATAGGAGCCGGGTCTGGCAGAGCTGACTACTCGATAGGGTCCCTCACAATTTGGTCCTAGGGACCCTACTCCAGGTTTCGTGGTGTTTTGGAACACACGACGAAGGATGAGGTCTCCCCTTCGGAACCACATCGTCTTGACCCCTAGAGTTGTCGAAACAAGCGACCTGCTGATGCCGAGCCACAATCCATAGTTCGACCATATTCTTCAGCTCCTCAAGTAGGTCGAGGCTTGTTGTCATCTGCTCGGAGTTCTCCCCGTCTTGATAAGATCGCACTAGAACGATGGGGAGTCCTACCTCGACGGGGTTAACCACCTCAGCGCCATAAGAGAGAGAAAATGGGGTTTTCCCAGTTGTTGACCGGGTCGTAGTTCGATATGTCCATAACACGAACGGGAGCTCCTTTGCCCATGCGCCTTTTGCTTCTTCGAGCTTGGTTTTGAGATGACTTTTTATGATCTTGTTCATTGCTTCCACTTAGCCGTTTGATTGGGGATGTCGAGGCGACAAGTATGCATTTCTGATGCCAAGTACTTGACACATGTCATTATTGTTGTCGAACTGTTTTCCATTATCTAACACAATGGTGTGAGGAATGCCAAACAGGCAGACAATATTCTTTTAGACGAAGTCTTTCACTTTCTACTCGGTGATCCTGACAACAGGTTCGGCTTCAGCGCACTTGGTGAAGTAATTGACGACCATAATTGCATACTTGGTCTGCCCTTTACCCTGGGCAGTGGTCCGATGATATTAATCCCCCATTGGGCAAATGGCCACAGCCTAATCATGGGAGTCAACTCCTCTGCTAGTTACCTTGGGACGGCTGCAAACCTCTGGCATTTGTCACACTTCTTGGCCAAACTTCTGGAGTCTTCTCGAATTGTCTGCCAAAAGTATCCTTGGCGGATAATTTTTGGGACCGGAGCTCGACCACCGGAGTGATTCCCGTAGATCCCTTCATAGGTCTCTTGGATTACATGCTATACCTTGTCTGGTCGGAGACACCTCAAATATGGAAAGGAAAAGCCTTTCTTGTACAATGTATCTCCTATGATTGAATATCGTGCTGTTTGGCCTCCAACTTATCCTCAGGGGTCTTACCATTCGTGAGGTATCCAATTATAGGATCAATCCATCTTGTGGTTGTCTGCACAGGGTGAACAATTCCATGGTTGAAGTGATTGATGCTTGGCTCATTAAGGAATTTCACGGGGACAATCTTTGGAATGTTCCCTTCGGTCGCCGAGGCCAACTTTGCGAGAGCGTCAGCCCAAGAATTCTCGGCCTTTGGTATTTGACTGATGTTGCACCCCTGAAACTTACTCATAAGTTTTCGTGCCTCGCCCAGATAAGCTATCATTCTAGCTTCCTTAGCTTCATATTCTTCTGATACTTGGTTCACAACGAGCTGAGAGTCGCACTGGACCTTGAGGAATCGGACTCCCAAGGCAATCGCTAATCTAAGTTCAGCTAACAAAGCCTCGTATTCTGCTTAATTGTTGAAGGCTCGGAAACCGAGCCTTATGGCGTATTGAACAGTTGTCGAGTCAGGTGCGACTAGGATAATTCCTGCTCCCCCTCGTTTTGAATTTGAGGACCCATCTACAAACAGGGTCTAGTTGTCCACTGTCTCTGCCTCTGCTTTGGTATCCTTGGCAGGCGGAGAAATTTAGAGGATCATGAGGTTTGCTGCCGAACAGGAGAGCGCCTCCAAATTGGATGATTTGACTTCACTATTCTGAGCGGTGAACTCCGCTATGAAGTCAACCACCGCTTGGCCCTTGATGGCAGTCCTCAACCGATATTCGATATCGAATTCACCAAGCCTTATAGCCTACTTGGTCAGGCGCCTAGATACTTCAGGCTTCTAGAGTACCTGTCGAAGTGGTTGATCAGTGAGGACGATTATCGAGTGTGCCTATAAGTATGGGCGTAACCGTTGTGCAGACACAACCAGAGCCAGAGTGAGCTTCTTCATGCTTGGATATCTTATCTTGGCTGGGACCGGTGCTTTGCTGACATAATACGCAGGGCACTGTTTCCCTTCGGGTTCTCTGATGAGGGCCGAGTTTATGGCCGGGGCTGAGACTGTCAAGTAGAGGAACGGTGGTTCCCCTTTCTCCGACTTAGACAGCAACGGGGGTAACCCTAAATATTGTTTCAACTACTGAAATGTCTGCTCACAGTCTGAGGTCCATGCTGCCTTCTTATTACCTTTCAACTGCTGGAAGAAGGGGAGACCCTTGTCTATTGCTCTAGAGACGAACTGGCTAAGTGCGACTACTCTTCCAGTGAGGCATTAGATCTCCTTCATCGTCCGAGGTGAGCTCATGTCAAGGAGGGCCTTGATCTTATCTGGGTTTGCCTCAATGCCTCTCTTACTAACTTGAAAATGGAGGAATTTACCTGAGCCCACACTAAACGTGCATTTGGTCGGGTTCAACCTCATTCTATACTTTCATAGAATAGAGAAAGTTTCTCCGAGATCCGATGTGGTCGGCTCCTCTGATGCTCTTCACTAACATGTCGTCGACGTAGACCTCCATGGTTCGGCAAATCTGACGAGCAAACAACTTGTTAACTAGTCTCTGATAAGTGGCCCAAGCGTTCTTGAAGCCGAAGGGCATGAATCGGTAATTGTAGAGCCCTTTGTCCGTAACGAACGTCGTCTTCTGCTTGTCCGGGGGTGCATTGCTATCTGGTTGTAGCCATAGCATGCATCCATGAATGTAAGGAGTTCGTGCTTGGCTGTTGTAATGCGCTGGATTTTGGGGGCCGAGTAGATGCTCAACTCCCGACATCCCAGGTGCCACTTATGTCTTACGGATTGAGAAAATGTGAGTATAATCTAATTGATACATGAGCAATTGAGAAATTAAACGGATCATGCTCCATAAACCACGACTAAATTATTGCATTAAAGTGTGACTAATAAAATATATGATCAGCAAAATGAAATAGTATGCATAATATATGGGACATCCCAACAAAATATATGGTCCAAAAGAATGTGCAAATGTCTCATTGCCTTAAGGCCCCATCACTAGTCCTAGGACGACCTATGGTGATCCACCCAAAAGCTGAAAGTAGGAGAGCTCCTCCTCCTTGACTATACTCGCCCCATCCAGTACGTCGAGCTCCGTGACACCTGCATCTAAGATAGGATCTGGTTGGTGTTTTAAAACACCATCCCAGAGTGGGAGTGAGTGATCAACTCAGTGGGTTCCATTAGCAATACACAAGTCATCAATTCCATAGGCGCAATTAATGAAAAGCATCAAACACAGTTCCTAGCTACTCTTTTTAATGCATATGCATGTTATTATGATATGATGCATGCTCTCGTCATCCAACACTCCCTCGAGCGACATCATCTTACGTTTGCAATACCCAACACTCCCTCAATGCGACCTCGACTGCTGAGTCGCCAACTTAACTAATGCGATGCGATGAAGAATGTTAGCTAAGTGTTTAGTTGCATTCATTCATCCAACATTTTTAAGAAAACTGGGATACTCTAACGAAGTCAATGCCCTAACCCGATCATAAGGCCTAAGTGGCCGCGGCAGCCTTGCGCCTGCGATCCTTGATCCGCTTGCATACAAAAGGCAACTTGTAAAGTAGGCTTACTCGCGGTCACTACGGGGAGGTTCATCACCCCAGTATAGGCCGACAGCTCAAGCATAGTGTCCCATTCCAGCATGCCTGGCTTAAGAAATGGGTTTGTACCCTGGATTGCTTGTGGTCACTATGGGGAGGCTCGTCACCCCATCGTAGGCCGACAACTCAAGCATAGTATCTCATTCCACCATGCCTGGCTCCTAAGACTTGTAGATCTCATCATAGTCATTACTAGTGGGCGTTACATGGGCATAGGGTGTCTTAGGTTCAAATAGGTGTGATTATACATGGTTAACAGACATGGTTGGTGAGTTAGTGGGCCAATTTGTTCAATTCAGGCGAACCACAGAACACCCAAAATTGGGTGTGAGCATCCCATGCAGTACAACTATTGCCGACTATCTATGTTCGACTTAAATTGTTCAGATTGGTCGTTGGGCGGCCCAATCGGTGGGGTTACCCGTGTGAGTCTTAAATTTTTTCTATCCAACCTAGAAAATGAATTAATCATCTAGCATATTATGGAAAATTATAACTACTATTAATCATAGAAAAATTTAGGCATGCATATCCATAAACATAGGTATTCAACATAATCAAAGCATATCAATGACATGCGGGCACATTTCTCCCAAATCGTTGCAGATTTAGGGATCAATCAAAAATCAACTTCATATAATTTGAATTTGAAGTGAGGGGCAGCAATTCAATATATTTGCATAATCTAGCATGGAATCAAGCAATTTATTATTCTGGACATAGATAGGCAGATTTAAAGAGATAACTATCAATGAATTTCTCACTAAATAACATGCACAACAAATTTCACACACATAATCATTAATTTCAACCTAGGCTCGATAATTGGTCACCTAAGACTAATGGTCCGCACCTAAGAATGGTTTGACAGTTTGTGGAACCACTCCTAAGATGTTGGTTCCCCGGGTTGGCGTATCGGAGCCTTGCGCTGATAGGATTTGCATGTTAGAATGCATGCAAGGCTTAAACCACTTAAAATTTAGAATGGGCTGGGCTGATTTACTTTTCTATGGCTAGTGGGCCGCTTTTACGGTGGCAGGGTTGGGGGCTCTGTTGTGGGCAGCAGTAAGGGAGGATTTTCCCCAAATCAGCTCCTCAAGGAGCTCTCTCCTTCTCTTCTCCCCTCTCTCTCACTCGCTTGCAATTAGAAATTCGGATGAGAGTGGGAGAGTGAAATTTTAGGCTTTATATAGTCTAGTTTTATGTCTAAATGGTCCTGATGGCCCCCTTTCTAACATGCATAACACTTGGTGGGTTGATTTTTGATCCCTAAGGCCATTCTAGTGGCCTCTTGGCCCATCTATGTCATGGGGCAGGTACCCCATTGTCGAATGAGTGGTTGGTTCGAATTTGGTAGCAAACAGATGACCCCATTGGCCGCGAGGGCCTGATTTATGATCAACGGTCACTGATGATCGATTGGCCCCCAGTTATATGGATATGAGTAGGTAAATATCTGTGACTCATGGCCCGAGTTTGGTTGCGATCTAATGGTCAGAAAGTTACAATTTCGCGAAAGAGCGAAATGTCTAATTCACTTAGGTTTTCATATTTCAGCTTAGGAGATTCGTACGTTTCAAGTACTTGGCTTTTGTCCCAAGTTGTGCAGTTTTGGGTATTATCTTGATTCGCCACCCGCGATAGACGTCAAACCCAGTGAGACGGACATTATTCTATAGTTTTAGAACTAGTGGGCCACTAACAAGCGGTCTGGAGCTCGTTCGAGTAATCGGGGCATTTTTCGAATGAATTGGGTAAGGAGATTTCTTAGGCATAGTTGTTAGAGTCTGGATTAACTAAGTTTATAGTGTGGCCTATTTGAAATTAACAAAGATGGTGATTCGTTCATGATTACTCTAAACCATTGGTTCTTAGCTTAAATGAGTAAATTGGTTGACTTGGTCTGTTAGTTAAGATTCGGGTCATAGCTAGCTCGGCTTTGAGTAGATCTTTAATTTAATTACGGTTGTCTTAAGTAGTCGGTGATAGGTCGGTTAGATTTGGGCCCTAGATGAATAATACACGAGGCTAGACTCGAGGTTTAAGTGATCAGGCGGATTCATTGACTTCATACGGTTGGTTAATTGAATTTGTATTGTTCTTTACTGGTATCACCTATGTATCGGCTCACTTCGAACGTCAAGGGTTAGTAAGTGATGACGTGGGCTAGTTATATAATATTTTTTAAAAAGAATTTTTGGCTATCCAAAATAGCAAAAATTTAGGATGTTACAGCTGTACTGTCTACCAACTGGTCGATCCTGGGGAGGGGGAAGCTGTCTTTAGGACATGATTTATTTAGGTCTGAGTAGTTGACACACACCCTCCATTTTTCATTGGCCTTCTTGACAAGCACAACATTTACAATCCAATCTAGGTAATGGACTTCCTCGATGAAACTTGCGTCGAGTAATTTGGTGACCTCCTCGGCAATTGACACGTACCTCTTAGGCTCTTCTTTTCTGCTTTACCAGTCTGTGATCCAGGTCCACATTTAACTTGTGAACCATTACTTCGGGAGCAGTACCCAACATATCTTGGTGGGACCATGTGAAGATGTCCCTATGCTGACGTAGAAACTCCAACATCCGTGCTTGCTGATCAGTGGTTAACGATGATTCGAGCTAGACAGTTCTAGTCGGGTCGGTATCATCGAGCGGAATAGTCAGGAGATCCTCCATGGGGACTCCCCTCCGAGGTGTCTTCTCTGGGATCGAGCGCGTCGACTGTAAGGGCCTGTTTTGCCGAGCCCTTTCTAACTGCTATAGCGTAACAACGTCGAGCCTCCCGCTGATCTCCTCGGAGGTAGCTGATCCCTCCAACAACGGGAAACTTCATCATCTGACCTCCTTTTGCTTGTACTTGGTTGGAATGGGGCATCTTTGCGCTTTTTGTCTCCGAAGGAGTTTCCCGCATGATGAGTCCCCTTCTGAGAGCTAATTCATGAATTGTGTAAGGAACGCCTTACTGAGGAGTTTCCTCGGTGTTCAAATACTTTTATGTTCAATTCATCGGAGGGTTTTTCCCTATCGAGAACAGGAACTTCCCCTCTTTGAACCTAGATATTATAGCAGCCAAAGCCATCTTGTCTGAATAGTTGTCAACCTGCATCGCCTCCCCATTGAATCGGAGAATATAGCCCTTCAAAGCTTCCTCGTCTTTCTACTTGATGGTGAGTAAGTGGGCAGAGGGTTTCCTCTTGTAACGCCTCGTGTTTTCAGAACCCGAGTATATGACTCGTTTTCTAAAAACCCGAGTGTTAACCTTTAGAGAGCCAAATTACACCTATATATTATTTTTCCTTTTCAGAGTAAGCAATTTAGCGAAAGATGGACAAATCAACATAAAGGAAAATTCACACTTACATTAAATTTTTACGAGCGACTGCCCATAATGATTTATACAAACTAATGTCTCAATACTTATAATTACAAAATAAGATAACATCGCATATGAAACAAAATACATTATAACAAATCTTGAGCTATAAAATCACATAACAACTCTTAGCAATACAATCATGCATCCTCAATGTTGCACCCTGCTCCTCATCAATATGAGCATGAATATCAACTGGGCTACCTGTGCTACCTATACTGTTATATATTCGATGAATGAGTGGCCAGCTCAGTGTGAATTCCCCTCAAGATTACAAACCGCCGCATTAGATAAGCATAGTTATAAAAACATAACAAGGCATACGAAACATTACATGATGCAGTTTTATTAGATGCATGGATGCATGAGTGCACATTAATTGGGGATGCTCATCCAGTTGGCTTTTGGGCAAATTCCATGCAATATGACCAGTCACCGGTGAAAGTACATAGTACATGCGTAGTGACAAACTCACCGAAGGTGGGTCGATAGTCAATGGTTTGGGAGCTAGCGAAACGATATCCTAACTAAATCCTATTAGGCACGTGTTACAACATTCAGAATTAGTCACCCGTCATCGCCTGAATGCTATAAATGCATAATTAGCCCAACCATTATTATTCCATTTACAACCAGCCAGTTTAATAAAGCTCAAAGGTCACTACGTGGGGTTCATCACCTAGCGTAGGTCAACAGCTCGGGCAAAGGTCCCATACCACAATCCCCGGCTCATGAACCTACCACCTTAAGAAGTTTAATAGAAATCCATTGACTAGTGGCCAATCATATTTTAGTATATGAGGCTTACCATCGCATGATTGGACAAAATAATACCTCGAGCCCATATAGGGCAAATACCAAAACAACACTACATAGGACAAATATCAAAACTAAGTCATATAGGGAAAATATCAAGACTAAGCCACATATGGCAAATATCAAAATTATGCGATAAAAGACCATCCTTAAAAACCACTTAAACACAACAACCCTAGGATGGTAGGCCACATCAATATTCGATTTAAACCACTATTTAATAACCACTAAGTCGAAAGTCCATTACAATCACAATCAATCGAGTTACATCCCAAGTATGAGCGTACATTTATAAGTGCGAGTTTCCCACTGATGTACCAGTTTAAGTTTCATAAGTAATCCACAAGCATGAGAAATTATGCAGGATAAATATTGAGCATGTAATCTAGCAATTCAATTCCCACAATTAATACATGTGATTATAAAATGAAGATATTAATTATCAATCGAAATTAAAATAAAAACTATCACTTAAGCTAATGGAAAAATGGAAAGCTCAAGGGGAAGAAATCATCACCTTATATTTTAAACCGTCTACGTCATTGCTAGGAGGTGCGTGTGCCCTTAGGGTCGAATCTTACCACGAATTATGAAATTGTACTATTAGATCCAAGTTCCACGCACTATTTAGGGTTAAGATCATAGCCTAGGGTTTGAATTTAATTATTTTTAGGGTTTGATGTATAATTAGGGTTTCATCCTTGAGTTTAGTCCTAAATTTAGATTCTAGAACTAGAACTCTAGTTGGTGTACCATTAATTACAATATAACTTAATAATTACAAGAGAACTATTAGCATTGGTGTTATAATTTATATCAGCTAACGTGACACTAATAATCATTATGGTGAAAATACATAGTATGCTTTAACATCAATGACAAAAGAAAACACTAATATTTAATCATGATAATTCTTATATGTAATAACTAATATCAGTATAGATAATTTACTAACGACTATTTATTTCTAATATTAACAATCCTAATAATGATAGAAATGGTAATAATGTTAATTGATGTATGATTGATCGCAATGTTAATCACAAAATCGCCATTAGCATTAACAATGAAATTGATATTAGCTATCATGATAATAATAATCATTATGATGGTAATAAATAATGTGATCTATTATTTATGATAATATTTAAGAATAATAAATAAATACTAATATCTAATATCTACCCATTATAGTTTTGTTTATAATAATTAATACTAGTATAAATAATATATTATTGGCTAATCATAATAAATCAAAAACTTTGGGGAGCAAAGATGACTTATATTAGTTGACTCGAAAGCGAGTCGGGTTTCCAATCCCGATCTATTTCCATCAGCCCCATCATGGCCACCACTTCACTCGCGCAAGTTCAGCGCCAACTGGACTTGGCCAAGGCTCGGCCCAAACACATCAGCCCATGCCCGTGACTCGAGCGAGTCGAGTCGAGTTGGTGTGGCGAACCACCCTCTCTCTCTATTTCTCTATTTCTTCTCCCACTCTTTCTGTCTTCTTCTTATTTAGAGAGGTCCGACAACCCCTAGACTCAACCCAGCCAATGGGCCAAAAGGCTGACTCGGTCCAGAACCGAGTTGCCTTAGTTTGGCTAGGACAACCTTCTCTATCTTCTTCTCATTCCTTCTTTCTTCCTTCTTCCATTTTCTTCCTCTCTTCCTCATTTCTTTTACTCAAACCCACACGCCAACAAGGTTACTAGACTAAATCAGACCTACCTGACTCGCACAGCATGACCCAGTGAGTTTTAGTCGAGTCGAGTTGACTCGAGATGGTTCCCTCTCTCTCTCTCTCTCCCCGTTCTCTTTTTTTCCTTTCTCTTTCATCTCTCTCACTCTCCTTCTTCTTTGCCTCTTGCTCTCCTTCTTACCCACGTCCATCATCTGGACTCAGCAAGACTCACCTCAGCCGTGAACCAACTAGGTCGGGTTGGTGCAGCCGCACCACTCCTACTCTCTCTCTCTCTCTCGCTAGTCCCTTTTACTTTCTTCCTTTTCTTCCTTTTTATCAGCATCAACAAGCTCGGGACTTATCCTGACTGAGTCCGAGCGAGTTAGCAACTTGGTTCGGGTTGGGCCAGTGCAGCATAATGGCAGCTGACCTCACCTCTTTCGAACTCTCTCTCCTTCCACTTGCTTCATCCCCCTAACTTTTTCTTCCTCCACATCCTCTCTCCCTAGCAGTTGTTATAACAACCCCTCTAGGCCCAGGGGCACTCGCCTAATAACCCAACTGAGGTAACAGAGAAGAAGGCCGCCATTAATGGCATCTTCTTCTGCATTACTACTTCCTTCATTCTGGTTCTTGTGGAAGGTTTGACTAAGATCCAGTGAGCTTATAGACACTTATTTTTGAAGCTTGGAGAAGGTTAGGTGGGTGGGTTCAAATGGAGGGAGGTTACGGCTGGTTTTCTCCCACAACTACAAGAAGGGAGGAGGTGGGCTTGAATACATGTCTATAGGGTTTATTAGCAAGAGGAATAAGTAGGAACAGATGGCTAGGATTGACTGGCTTTACATCAACCGTTCAAACACCACTGAAAAAACCAAAACCGACCATCGGTTACTCTTTACCCCGGATGGAAAACGCTGAGGTGGTTTGGAGTGGACGGTTGGGATCTGCCTAAATGGAGGGCTGAGATTGAGGGATTCCACCTCACACGGATCGCCAAGCTGGCATACGAAAGGAGAAACGAAAGTTTTCCATTTTTGGAAAGAACCTACCACACATGGTCGGTTTGTGCCCAGGTTTGTGCTCGCACATGTGTTTTCCATCATGTGAGCAAGACTAGGTTTTGGTCAAGCGTAGACGCTCCATCAAATGGGTGGTTTGGATCTTCTATCTGGGATGAGATGGTGGCCCACACATCGATCAAACAAAAGAGAAGAAAAATGAGCAGTTTCGAACGGCTGTAGGCAAGAAAGAGGGAGAAACTCATCATTTTCGAGAATCCGTCGGGTCAACCCAATTTGACCAAGCCTCTTGGTCCCATGCACCGCATGTGCACCTCCTTTGGTGCATACACGAAATGGCTGTGGGGCCCACAAGGATGTTTTGAGAGATCCACACCGACCATTCCCTTTAGAGGTCCCAATAAGGGGCTCTAACCAAAGATCAGTCAGATCCAAAGCTTAGGTGGGTCATACGAATTGATTTCTAGTTCTAATGGTGGATTTCCGTTAACCTAATGGTCAGATAACTCCGAATATGAATGTCAACCATTAAAAGGGTTCTAATGATCTTAAGGAATGTTCGGGCATGTTATAGGGGTTGATCTGTAACTCAGGTGGGCCACACTACTTGATTTTGAGGGTTTTAATAACACATTTACCAACCATTTAACAGTCAAATTGGCTCAAAGTGTTAATCTGAACGACCCCACGTAATTCTTAAGTCGCTTAGTTCATAAATGTCTCGACAAAACCATTCAATTAGGTTATTTTAAGCAAACACATGTCTTTGTAATTGTAGACACCCCACCCATGCTAACATCTTGAGAAGGCTAAGACAATCTGGGAATCATGATTTTATCTTAAACATAATCCCAGCTTAAACCTATACCGAACCCAAAAACCCTAACCTAAACCTCAAACCTCCAATCCGCAATCTGAAACCCTAATCCAGACTGTTCAATCCACAAACAACCCCTGCCTATACCCTATACCCTAACCAGAGCCCTTTACCCAAAGCTAAGTCCACCTATCTGAACCCCAAAACCCTAAAAGGAGACCATTGGACGAACCAATGCACCAAACAAACCCACACGCTTGAGCTCGGCCAGAGCTCGTACCGGACGGAAGTCCAATTACCACCGGCGGTACTTGGAGTGCCGCCGCTCGCGGCCTACATGTGAATTTCTGAGGACAGTTGTCCCAGCGTCCGAAAGTCAACTTTCTCCAAACATTACCCCCTTATCCAACCATATTTACTGTTTTACCAATCCTAATAGCTAATGGGAGTGCGCCACGTGACGTTTCTCTCCTCTCAACCATTCACCACTTGCCATATCAGCATTTACCCCTTTCAAATCTAGTAATTACAGCAATACCATTGGAGAAGGCTATAAATAGCCCTCTCCTCTTCACATTTTCATCAACAATCACTCCTCATTTCCAAGCTTAAGTGAGAGGGAGAGGAAGAGAAAGGAAGAGAGTGAGGGTGAGGGAGAGCTCCCAAGTCTCTAAGATCAGATTTTTTCTAGCCATCTCTTAACCTCCTCCTAACCTTCTCATTCCCAAGTCTAGCTCGGACTGATCATGGTGTAACCCATGTTTTAGCTTACTCAAGTTCAAGCTAAAGATCCTTTCTACCTAACATAAGCATTCATCATGACATTTATTCCCTTCTCAACCCCCCTGCTCCTCTAGATTTCTAGTGAACGTATGCTCTGTGGCTTACCGTATATCGGATCCTGTCACATCAGAGATTCCTAGTAGTCTAGTCCACTTTTCTTACATCGTTTGCATAAGCATTATTTCATCCACCTTCTAGACACACCATTGGATGTATGCTCTGTGGCTTGCTGAAATCTTGGATCTTTCTACATCAGAAATTCGCGTGAGTGCCTAGTCCCATCTCGACCATAGCATCCATCATCCCTTGAGATTGTTTTTACCACACTAAGTAGAGACCGTAACTTTATATGGGCAGAGAGGGTGCCCAACACCTTTTCTCTTTGTAACTGAGGTCCCTTACCCGGAATCCTAGATTGCAGACCAGGAGTTAATCTAAGGTAGGAGAGTCTTCAGATTTCTTCAACCTTACGTATTCCGTGGGTTCTAGCCAACCACGGGATTCTGAGATCAATTGGCTAGTGGCAACTCCAACATCCACAAATCAGCTTAGTCACCCCCACCACCAAAACCATAACATATAAATCAGCGTGGGCGCCGATTTTCAGTGTCTACAAAATGACGACTCCACTGGGGAGTGCTAGAGTGCACTGGCTGAGACTCGATTCGAAAGTGTGTGGCTCTCCAATCTCAAGGGACATCATTTCTGCATTCATACATAAACTACCAATCTTTAGCTTATACTTACTTAGGCATCAATTCAAACCATGACCACTCAATCCCGAGCAGCCGTGACTTCTTAGGCTACCCATGACAAAGAATCAATGACTCTGCCGGCCTTCAAACCATCATCGTCAGAACCAATCCATGCGCCTACGACAGTATCAATGGTACAAACAGATTTGCCCGTCACAGCAGCTTTGAATGAAATGTCCCAGAACTTTAAGGCATTATAAGAGTTACTGCTTTGCCTGGTACCAAGTGTAGCACCAAACACGCAAGCGGCACAACCTAGCATATAGAACCGCTCAATCCCTTAGACCCCTTTTGTCTTTTCCCTCATTCCTCCAACAAATCTTGTTCTCCCTCTCCCAGAAGAGTCAACATAGGATCAACAGCAACCAGCAAATGGGAGCAACCCTCCCACACATCTCTACTCAGCACATCACAACAATCAGGTTACAATACAAGTTCCCCCTAACGAAAACCACAGACAAGAACTGGCGGATGCCCACGAAGGGGGCCAGTTTCGAGTCTAACTCACTCCTCCTAACGGGAGTAACATTTTGGAATTGGCAGATACCCCAGGCGGGAGCCATTTTCGAACATCACACCCTCCTCCGAAAGGGAGCGATGTTCAATTCCAGTTACCTCCTACCACTGAGATTCCATCATCTTTCCAACAACCCCCCATTCTCGATCCATACGAAGAGGAAGCAACACAAGCCATACAATAAGGGGTAAGATATCCATAACAAAGCAAAGTCAGAAATCGAGGAACTGCAAGAACAATTGCAAATGGTACAAAATTAGCTCCAGAGGTGGCAAGGAGTGGATCACTCAACCACCAAGTTCAGGGACTTATGTCCCTTCCCTAATGCCCGGGTACCTCTAAACTTTGAGGTACTCAAATTTAAAAGATATGACGGTAGTGGGTGCCCCACAACACATCTAAAAGTATTTTGTGGGGAACTTAATGCGATAACAAGGAATGATGGGGCCTTGATACGGCTCTTCCAGAAATCCCTTAAAGGTGACACTTTAGATTGGTATACCTCGCTAAACAGCTATAAAATCAGAACCTGGGAAAGACTCTCCCAGGCATTCATTGACAGGTTTTCATATAATCTGAATAAGGCTCCAAAAAGGTCTGACCTGGTTGCCCTAAGACAAAAGCGACGAGTCCTTATCAGCATACGTAGGGCGATGGCGGGCTATGACAGCCCAGATGAGAAACCCCATTGATGACGAAGAGCAGATATCCATGATCGTGCACTCGGCAAATCTCAACATTTTAGGATATCTAATCTCGTATCCATATGTAAATTTCTCTCAGCTCATCCGAACCGAAGAATAGGTGGAAGCCGGGATCAGAGCCAGAACCATTTCCCCATGGCCACACCAGGCCCCCTCAATCAACAGAAACAAAGTCGAGGGGAAACCAGTCGAATATGGGAACGGAAACCATACTACTCCCACACAACGCACCACAGAGGTCAACAATATCGTCGCTAACGCTCAAGGCAACCAGTATGCTCCACCACCGGAGTCACAACAAAATAGGCAGTACTAGCACCAAACTAACAATACCAACCACAGCAAGCCCAGCAGGGACATCAGGCATAGCCGCCTCAACAACAACAACCTAAGAAAAATGCGTAAAACCTATACAAACAGGCAATGCTAGGCAAGAAGTTCACCCCTTTAGCACAAACATACAGTCAGGTTCTGACAATGTTAATGCAAAAGCAACTTTTAACACCACTCCAGCCTCGACTTCCGCCTAACCCCTTACCACCAGGATACAATGAAAATTAGTATTGCGCATATCACCAGGCTCCTAACCATCTAACGGATCACTGCTTTGCTTTAAAACATGCGGTCCAAGATTTAATTGAAATCCAGAAAATTGCAATCACCCCGTAGGCTAACAATATGGCTTAGGCCAACTCTCTAAAATCCCCTGCCGTCGCATCAAGCGGGACCCAGCACATCCAGCACCCCTATCGTCAATCACATTGAGGGAGGATGTCCCGTGTACTCTTCCCCACAGCATTCTATACAAGCAATCATGCCCAATACAGCAAATCGGACATGGGGATACCAACAAGCGCCACCGCATGACCCACAGGTATTGAAGCAGCACCAACAACACAACCTCTCATCCTTGAAGCAGCACCAACTGCATAGCCTCTCATCTTTCTCAAAGCAGCACCCAGCAGGTCTCACTCTCATCTTTCAATGGGCATCCCCAGCGCCTACCAGGCCACATCCTCAACATCTCGCTCCCCAAGGGGCAATTCAGCTCCAACCTCAGTAAATCCAAACAGGTTGGATTCTAAACCCCTCATTCTTCCAATAGGCCTCCCAGATCTAGCCCCGTTAACCTTGCAAGGGACACCCCTGGTCCAAACGCCAAGTTTCCTAATGCCTCACCAACTGGCACATGCCCAAAGGATCCCTCCCACACATCAAGAGGAGGAAGAAAACCCCATCATCAAATCTCACCAAGATTCGGTTACACTCCAAGAGAAATCATTAAGTCCATCACAGATAGTTCTAGTTACAATCTCTCAGCCTCAAGAACCGATGATATACCTAGAAGGAAGGACGGTTCCCTCCTACAACACAAAAGCAGTCCCATGGCATTACCCAGAATGCGCCGAAGTGGGCAATAACGGAAGTATTTCAGGAGAGATAACCAGAACCCAAAAGAAGCCCAGGGAACTCTGTCGGGAACTACCCACAAAATTGATGCTGCTTACGACATAACAACTCAGCTCAAATCCATTCCCGCACAAATTTTCATCTGGGAACTCTTATGTACATCAAGATTGAATCAAGAAATCTTTATGAAAACACTGAATGATGCACATATCTCCCCTGACGTACCGCTTGAGATGGTGGAAAGCATGATTGGACAACTCCTTGCACCACGAGCATCACTTTTTCTGATAATGAATTGTCACCCGAAGGTCATAAACATGGGTGCTTATTAAACATAGTTGTCCGTTATGAGAATTCCAAGGTCCCACTCGTACTTATAAATAATGGATCAAGTTTGAATGTCTGTCCTTTAAGGACTGCCGAACGTTTAGTGATAAAACCATCTTCCTTCCGGCCCAGTACTATGAGTGTTCGAGCCTTCGATAACTCCCGGAGGCAAGTTGAGGCAGAAATTGACATCGAGATACAAATTGGACCTGACATGACACTTGTCACGTTCCAGGTCATCGACATCCCTGCCTCATTTAACCTTCTGTTGGGGCGGCCATGTCTCCACGCTGTTGGAGCCATCCCATCTACTCTCCATCAAATGGTTAAATTCCATTTAGGAAATTGAATCATCTCAGTACTAGCCGAACCAGAAATCATCCTACCGGTGATGGTCAATATCCCAAAAACCGACATCCCAGTGATTGATGTTCAACACACAAAGGATGATATATCATATCACAGTTTCGAGTTCAAAATTGTGAACTCAATCGCAAACCCATACCCTCTCGCTGCTGAATATGTCATCCCCCCTGCTGAGTGATTAATTTTGAATTACCGAACCAAATTCCATGAGAAAGGTATGGTAGTGAAGCCAGCACGTGCCAACGTGTAAAGACAGGGGTTAGGATATCAACCGACACCAGAAGATCAGGCCAAAAGGTTGAAAAAGAGGCAATCATTCAAGTGCACACCCATCAAGTTTGTCAAGGCGGGGACAGTTTGTGGGGACATGGTGATCTCCCTTGAGGACCAACTCCAGCGGCTTAAACTCACAGAACATTCCAGCCAGGAGTCCATTTGGCCACTAATAAGGTGGGACAAGATCCTCAGGGTATCTGTTGAGGGTCAAATATTGCATATCAGACCCCAGTTATTGCCTAGATTTATGAATATGATATTGTTTAATGGCCCGATTTAATTGTGTTTGTGGTACAGAGTGTATTTACGGTTTTGGATTGAAATAGGATGTTAAAAGCAGGGATTTAACGCCCATGAGTCACCAAGGCAAGGGACGGACCCCAGGGGACCAAGATCGACAAATTTACACGCTAGAGACCCGAGAATTTCGAGAAACTGAAGCTCTAGTGGCCTGAAATTGGTATAAAATATAAGATCACAGGGTTCCCACCATCCGTTCAGCTTGAAACTTCATATATGGCCTGAAGACCTTAAATAAGCTATACACATCAAACTTTAATAGTTGGATACCTGTGAAAGTGGTCCAACAGTCAGATCAGCCTATGAATTACTGATCTGAGGCCCACCTGATATTCACATATGCTTCAAACTCAGGTGTTCACTCCCCAAGTATAGTGTTGTGATGTAGTAATAAACTCGGTAAGACCAAGGTCGAATCCACAGGGACTGATACCTGTACGTTATTTGAAACCAAGTAGAACTAGAACTAGACTAAGATGTGATCTAAACCAAATAGAATTTAAGAAATAATTGTGGAATAATTATCTAAAACTTTAAGGAATTCAGAGGAAGGAAACTAGGGATTCAGAGGATCCACTTGTAGAGATCAGGGAGATCTTATGCCTGCATCAAGTATTATGGAATTCAAACTGAACTTACTTGATCTGGTTTTCAAGAGATGAAAGGTATATGAATTAGAATGGATTCCATCATCTAACCATGCCCAGGAAACAAAGCAACAATAGGATTAAACTAATTACCAACTAATCAACATTGTATGAAGATCAGGAAGGGTACTGTCATCCTACCATGCCCATGGAACAATGATGAACAACAGGGCTTCCTGACTTCATAAACATAAAAAGGGGAAAGAAATATTCAAAGCCATTGCAAACCCATTGTAATTTCAGTCACAACAGACCATTAAAGACTAAGAAAAATATTCCTTGAATAATCAAACCACAATCAAGTTTAATTCACAATTAAATAATTAAATAAAGTCTCCCATCTCGCTACAGGCTTCACCTCTTAGCCCTAGCTAAGAGGTTTAGCCAACCATGATTAGGCTAAAATCCTTAGGGTTCATAAGGAAAGAAGAGAATAACAGCCTAGAAAAATAAGAAAAAGAAAAAGAAAATAAGGCAAAACTTCCCTTTCCCCTTCCAGTCTTCTCGTTTACCCAAGCCAGCAACTCTCTCTCCACGTCCAGCAGCCAAAAAAAGAACTCCCCTGTTCCCGTGCTCTCTCTCTCCAGCCACGTCTAGCAGAGAGCCCAGCCTCTCTTTTCTTTCCTTCCAACCCACGTCCCCCAGCAGTCAACCTTCGTTCCAGCCAAGCTTTGGATCCCTCTCTTCCCCCATACCCCTACACTTTCTCTCTCTCTTTATAGAACTGTAGTTGGTTGGAGTCGGGAAACTTCATGCAGAAGTCTTCCTTCGCAGCACAGTCGGTGAAGAAAATCCCGTGCGCAGCGGAGCCGGCTGAAGCTTACGCATTCCATTCGCAGCTCGCACAGCGAAAGCGCAATAGACAGCTGCGTTAGTGGCTGTGGGAGAACTCACAACCTGATCTCCCTCCTTGGTGATGGTCGGCCCCAACTTGGGCTTCATCTGGACGGTCCAGGTCGACCGTCCGATCAGAAATGGCGGGCCACATGCATCGACTTGTCATGTGTCGGCCGTGAACAGACCCGGTTCCGCATCTTTTGCTAACGTGAATTCGTACATGTGCACGGGTCCACATAATTGACATAGGTTTGACCCATTTCATCACACAAATCCCTTGGATGGTCGGGATATCTCATTTGAATTGATCTTGATGACCCACTGCCATCCGTCCGTAACCTCTGTTTTTGTGTTCGCAGCGGAAATTCATTGTTCATAACCCGTGGGGCCCACACTCCCTAATATTTGAGAAATCCACGCCGTCCATCAACTTATTCTCAGAAAACCGTTCTAAGATGGTCGGTTTTGGATTGCTGCTGATGCGGCCCACTTGATTTTCCATTTTACCATCCAACCTGCGTTTGCACGGTATTTTCCTGTGTGTGCAAGCATGAGTTTGAAAAAACTTCCTGTGTACGGTCGATTTGACCTTCTAGAACGAATGGACGGTCTGGATTAAGCACATGATCGAAGGTGGTGGGCCAGAGAACTTGTTGGTGCGGACGCTGGCGAAAGAAGGAAGTTTTTGTTTTTTTTTTCGGATTCTTGCCAGTCAAACTGCCTTTGAAATTACGATGCACGACTAGTGCACGTGCACTATGCACATCCCACACTAGGTGGAGTTCACTGTACTGCTTGTGAGAGATCTGATCCGTCCATCCTTTTTTTCATCTTATTTAATATGTCGAGACCAATTTTGAAGCATATGCAGATATCAGGTGGGCCCAAAATCGACGGTTTATGGGCTGATTCATCCATTGAGACACTTCTAGAGGGATCCGATGGTTAAAATTTTACTTGTACGGTTCATTTATGATCCTCAGGTCACATATGGAGTTTCGAGCCGAATGGATGGTGGGAACCCCGTGATCTTGCATTCTGAATGATTTTCGGGCCACTTGAGCTTCAGTTTCTCGATTTTCTTGGATCTCTGGCATGCAAATCTGTCGATCTTGGTCTCCTAGGGTCCGTCGCTTTCCTTGGTGACTTCAGACCGTTAAATCCATGCTTTTAGTACCCTTTCCCAGTCCAGGCTCGTGAATATGCCCTGCATCACAAATATGATTAAATCAGGCCGTTAAACAGTTCTATGTTTGTAAATCCTGGCAACAACTGGGGTCTGATATGCAATATTCGACCCTCAACACAACCCCCAACCAGCATTTTGCTAGTCCCGAGCAAAGTATGCGAAAAAAAAGTTGAGAATTACAGAACAATTTCTATAAAATCGAATGATTTTTGAAAAACAATCCAGATCCTAGAATTCTATGATTCATGAATGTTGGGCATTACTATCTCCTGAACTCGAGCACACGATAATTTCATAGTTGAGTTCAAAGTATTAATCCATCAATCAGAACAATTCTAAACATTAAGTTCCATGGGTGTATAATATAATCTTGGCTTATTAACATGAAACTACTTCTCAATTTCAAGATATCATTGGTAACCAATAAGATAATTCATGATAACCAAAACTTTCCTCACAAATTATCTTTTCATTCCTCTAGCTTTTGATTTTTCCATTAAAAGTAACGCCAAGAAGGGGAGTCAAATCCTCACCTACAGGGAGCAAACCTATGGTGAAGACCATTGCCTATCCCTTTCCGACTGGCTACTTTGGGAAATTGAACCTTCACCTATAGGGAGCAAACCTATGGTGAAGATTATTCACCCAATCCTTTCAATTTTCTCAGGCCGGTTCTTTTCATGCTTAGTGAGTACCACGTTAATCTTTCAATATCAGACTGAAACCTTAATATGCAAGCGAGATGTGTCTTGCGAATTCATGACTCAATCAATGTTTACAAATTCTAATAATGGATTAACAATTCAAACTTAGCTGTGAAATTTAATAGATAACCGAATCCAAGAGTCGTAAATTACCAACATCATGTATTTTGCAATTCCCAGTGTCCCAGATGGCCATCAAAATCGCTTCGAATTCATACGAAATTCTAGAAAAATTTAAAAATTTTCACAATTTCTGCTCAAGACTAAGCAAATACAGATTAGGAAACCTAATCTCCCACCCCCAACCTAAAATCTACATTGTCCTCAATGTAAAAGAAATAAGCATGCAATGCACATGGGACAATAAGTAAATGAGAAGTGATGGGAAGATAATACCTGAAAGAATCAAGAGGCTTTCTCCAAAATATCAATGAAAAAGCGAGTTAGTTACAAGAAATAAAAAATAAAAAATAAAATTACAAAAAGAAGGTCCTACCTACACCACTTTCGTAGGTACTCTCGATTGCATTTAGCGAATGCAACAAGCCTTTAAACCCCTAGGTTGCCCCTAGTGGACGAGTTGTAGTCTCGTGAGGGTTTGCAGTAATGTTACCCACAAACATTGGACTAACTAATGATATAAACGAAATGAAATGAAGAGCTGGGTTGCCTCCCAGGAGCGCTAAGTTTACCATCTTCAGCCAGACAAATAAAGCAGCTACCCTAGTCCTATGAAAGCGATAAACTTACCTGTACCTCCATCAGACTAGGAGATCAATCCTGGTAAACAGGAGCAGTCAAGGGCATGGACATGTCCTCTGAATCAAATTTCTCGACAAATGGTTTCAATCGTTGTCCATTGACTTTAAACTCCTTGCCATTGTCGGGATCTCTTATCTCAACGGCCCCATGAGGAAAGATAGTAACAACAATGTAAGGGCCGGTCCAACGAGATCGAAGTTTACCCGGAAAGAGATGTAATCGAGAATTATACAAAAGGACCTTCTGACCAGGCGTGAATGATTTTCGCAAAATGTATTGGTCATGAAATGCTTTCATCTTGTCCTTGTAAATTCTCGAATTATCGTACGCATCATTCCGGATTTCTTCAAGTTCATTCAATTGAAGTTTGCGTAGCGAGCCAGCGTTGTCCATATTGAAATTAAGATTTTTGATCGCCCAGTACGCTTTATGTTCCAGCTCCACAGGTAAGTGACAAGCTTTCCCATAGACAAGTCTAAAGGGAGACATTCCAATAGGGGTTTTAAAGGCAGTACGGTATGCCCATAAGGCATCGGTCAATCGGATTGACCAATCCTTACGGTCAGGGTTAACTGTTTTCTCCAAAATGTGTTTAATTTCCTTATTAGAAATCTCAGCTTGCCCACTTGTCTGTGGGTGGTACGGGGTGCTCACCTTATGAGAGATACCGTATTTCTTCATTAAGCTCTCGAATGGTCTATTACAAAAGCGTGAGCCCCCATCACTAATGATGGCTCGAGGCGTTCCGAATCGAGAAAGGATGTTTTCTTTTAGGAATTTAATGACCATGCGATGGTCATTAGTTCGACATGGAATCGCTTCGACCCATTTAGTGACATAATCCACGGCGAGCAAAATGTACAGATTTCCAAACGATTGGGGGAATGGTCCCATGAAGTCGATGCCCCAGCAATCAAATGCTTCAATGATAAGGATGGGATTCAAAGGCATCATATTTCGTCGGGATAATGCTCCCAATTTCTGACAACGCTCACAAGCTTTGCAAAACTCATGAGTGTCTCTAAACATAGTGGGCCAGTAAAAGCCACACTGCAGAAGCTTGGCCGTGGTCTTTTTAGCAGAAAAGTGACCACCACAGGCTTGTGAGTGACAGAAAGAGATGACGCTCTAATGCTCATCGTCTGGTACACATCTCCTTAGGATTTGGTCTGGGCAATATTTAAATAAGTAAGGATCATCCCAGAAAAAGTTGTGCACCTCGGTGAAGAATTTCTTCTTATCTTGCGCAGTCCACTGTGTCGGTATGACACCTGTAGCAAGATAATTGGCAATATCAGCGAACCAAGGTGAATGAGAGATTCTGAACAATTGTTTATCAGGGAATATATCATTGATATGGGTCGCCTCAAGGGAATCAGAGGTATTAAGGCGAGAAAGGTGATCGGCCACTACGTTCTCTACTCCCTTTTTGTCTTTAATTTTCAAATCAAATTCTTGGAGTAGAAGGATCCATCGTATCAAACGAGGCTTAGAATCATTCTTAGAAAGAAGATACTTAAGTGCCGCATGATCTGTGTAGATAATGATCTTGGATCCGATCAAGTAGGACCTAAATTTGTCCAAGGCGAACACTACAGCTAAGAGTTCCTTTTCCGTAGTCGAGTAGTTCACCTAGGCAGAATTTAAAGTTCTACTTGCGTAATGAATGACGTAGGGCCTCTTATCTTTTCTCTGGCCTAGGACCGCCCCAAGCGCATAATCAGAAGCGTCGCACATAAGCTCAAAAGGAAGGTTCCAGTCGGGTGGCTGCATGATAGGTGCAGTGGTTAACGTGCCCTTAAGCTTGGTGAAAGCTTCCTGGCATTGCTCAGTCCACTCGTACGGAGCATCCTTTTGAAGAAGATTACATAAAGGACGAGAGAGGAGACTAAAGTCCTTTATGAATCGCTTGTAAAATCCTGTGTGTCCTAAGAAGGATCGCATGTCTCTGTTGTTCTTGGGTGGAGGTAGGTTAGAGATAAGATCGATTTTTGCCTTATCTACCTCGATTCCTTTGGACGAGATGATATGCCCAAGGACAATTCCCTTCTGAACCATGAAATGACACTTCTCCCAATTAAGTACCAAGTTCTTTTCTTCACATCTTTTCAGCACACATTTAAGACTTTCCAAGCATTTGCTGAAAGATGGACCATAAACAGAGAAGTCGTCCATGAAGACCTCTAGATATTGCCCTACCATGTCAGAAAAAATACTAAGCATACATCGCTAAAAAGTGGCAGGGGCATTACATAGTCCGAATGGCATCCTTCGATAGGCAAAGGTGTCGTAGGGACATGTAAATGTGGTCTTTTCCTGGTCTTCAGGGACTATCTCTATCTGGTTGTAGCCCGAATACCCGTCAAGGAAACTGTAATAGGAATGACCAGCTAACCTTTCCAGGATCTGATCAATGAATGGTAAAGGAAAGTGGTCTTTCCTCGTGACGGTATTCAACTTCCTGTAGTCAATGCACATTCTCCAACCAGTAGTGACTCTAGTTGGCACGAGTTCATTATTAGCATTGGCTACGATGGTGATTCCGGACTTGTTCGGGACCACTTGAGTTGGACTCACCCATTGACTATCAGATATAGGGTATATAATACCCACATCCAATAGTTTAAGAACATTGACCTTAACCACTTCCTTCATGTTTGGATTTAGTCTACGTTGTGGTTGTCGAGCAGTTTTTGCATTATCCTCAAGATATATGTGGTGAGTACAAATCGAGGGATCGATTCCCTTGAGGTCCGCTATCGTCCATCCCAGGGCTCCTTTATGCTCAATGAGAGTAGATATGAGCATACTCTCCTGTTCTTTCTCCAGGTGGGCAGAGATCACCACCAGGTATGTCTCATCTTGACCTAAATAGGCATATTTCAAATCAGAGGGCAAAGGTTTTAGGTCAAGCTTCGGCGGCTTGAGGTTAGACGGTAGAGGCACTACATCGGTTTGTGGCAATTCTTCAAATTGTGGCCTCCACCGGTTAACTTCAAGTACCGGTGCAGTATCAAGCAAGGCACACGTCTCCCTAATCATGTCATCATCAAAATCATGGGAGTGGGCCAGGCACGTCTCCAGATGGTAAGAGGATAAGGTCAGCGGTGTTGTATCTTCCACGAAAGAGTCAATCATGTTAATGTCGTGAAAATCGTCATCATCCTCTGAGTTGCTGCCGTTATTGAAAAAAATGTTTGACTCCAATGTCAAATTTCCAAAAGACATAGTCATGACACCATTCCTACAATTGATAATTGCATTTGACGTGGCAAGGAATGGGCGACCAAGAATGACGGGAATCTGAGTGCTCATGTTATTGATGGGTTCGGTGTCCAGGATGATAAAATCTACAGGGTAGTAAAATCTATCGACCTGGACTAACACATCCTCAATTATCCCTCTTGGTACACGAACAGAGCGATCAGCAAGTTGTAGTGTGGTTAGGGTGGGTTTTAATTCACCCAAACCTAACTGTTTGTATACCGAGTAGGGAATCAGATTGACGCTCGCTCCTAAGTCAAGAAGTGCGTGATCAATTCGATGGTTCCCGATTACACATGATATGGTTGGGCTACCGGGATCCTTGAATTTCTGCGGCACGTCTTGCTTCAGGATGACACTCACTTTCTCAGTCAAGAAGATTTTCTTTTGAATAATTTTCCGTCTTTTGGTCGTGCATAAGTCTTTCAGAAATTTGGCATATGAAGGAATCTGTTTCACGACATCAAGTAGAGGAATATTGACTTTCACTTGTTTCAACACCTTTAGGATATCCTGAGAGTTAGAAAGGGGTTTTGGTGAAACCAACCGTTGGGGGAACGGAGCAACTGGCTTCTCTAGAAGTTCCGGTTCTAATTTTTGTGGGGCATCACTAGCTCCATCATTGTTGTCCTCTTCTGGTTCTTGAGGTTTTTCGGGTCTAACCGGAAGAGTTTTATCAATGATCTTCCCACTCCTAAGAGTGGTGATGGATTTAGCATGCCCCATCTGATTTGAAGAGCTGGGATCATTAATCTCGTACTGCGGTTTAGGATTGGGGAGAGGTTGTGCAGGAAGCATCCCCTTTTCTATAACCGTCATACGAGAATCTATCTTTTGCATAAAATCTGTAATTCCCCGCATTGCCTGAGCCAGCTCTTGTATGGGATTTTGAACCGGTTCCTCTTGAGGTTTCACTTGATTTGGATTTTGATTGAAGAAACCTGGAGGGGTCGCCGTTTGTCCATTCCTCCAACTAAAGTTTGGATGATTTTTCCAGTCAGGATTATATGTATTGGAGTTAGGTCCAGTAAAAGGTCTTTGATAGTTGTTTGCGGCATTGGCTTGTTCATTCAACACTCCTCGAAAGGCGGGTATTGTAGGACAGTTTTCAGTTGTGTGAATGTTGCAATCACAAATGCCGCAAACAATTTCATTGACCTTATCCTTCTTTCCTTCCATGGCCTCAACTTTCCTTATGAGCGTAGTCACTTTACACTTGAGATCATCCTATTCTTTCAAGAGATATAATCCACCTTTCTCCTTTAATTGAGTCGGCCTAGACGTGGTGTTCGACTTTGGGTAATAGTCCTAAGATTGTGTTTTTTCAGCCAGACTGTCGAGGTAGTCCCATACCTCGTCGATATCTTTATTAATGAACTCTCCATTACACATTGTCTCGACCATTTGGCGCATGGAAGATGTCAGGCCATCGTAAAAAAAATTTGTAATGCGCCACGTTTCAAATCCGTGTTATGGGCATGAACTGACCAAATCTTTGAACCTTTCCCAACATTGGAAGAATGTTTCATCTTCCTTTTGAGCAAAGTTCATGATCGTTTTTCTGAGGGTAATCGTTTTATGATGTGGGAAGAATTTTTTTATGAATTTCCTCTGCATGTCGTTTCATGTGCCAATGGATCTAGGACGCAGTGAATGTAACCGCGTCCTAGCTTTCTCTTTTAAGGAAAAAGGAAAGAGTTTCAGCCTAATTGTATCCTCAGATACATTAGGAAAATATAATGTAGCTATAATCTCATCAAACTCTTTCAAATGTAAATATGGACTCTCTGATTCAAGTCCATGGAATTTGGGAAGGAGTTGGATAACTCCTGGCTTGATGTCCATTTGTCCTGTGTTTTCAGGGAAAATCATGCATGAGGGCATACTCACTCCCGCCGGTTGTAGATAATCTCGTAAAGTACGAGGCGGGGGTGCCTGTTGCACCTCATTTTCATCTTGGGTATCCTCCACCCTGGGTGGAAGTAGAGGAGGTTGGTCTTCAGCCATAACTTCAGTTAACTCAGGGGATTTCGAGCGGTGTTTAGTCCTGCGATGGATAGTCAACCCCTCAACCAATCCTCCTTCAGTCAAGAGACGTTGAGTGTTGTCACGGGCCCACTTGGGCATGAAACACTCACTGCCCTCAATCAAATTCGAATGAAAAGAAAATCTAGAAAGAAGGAGAGAGAGAGAGTTGGAAAGAAATTACCAAATTGAAGCCCCTAAGTTAAGGACCTGCAAAATAAAACAAAATAAGTTAGATTCTAAAAAGAGAAGAACAATCCTTTAAAAGAAAGATAGAAGTAAACTAGCTTCTAAAAGAAAGAATTCCTAAAAGAAAGTGGAAATTTCTAGGAAAGACCTAAACTAGAAAGTAGAATACTAAAAGAGAACTGAAAAAATATAAAGTAGGGAAGGAGCTTACCGAATTAGAAATTTCTATTTTAAAGGCCTATAAAATAGGAAGGTTAGTTTCTAAACAAAAATTCTAAAAATAAATTAGGAAACAAATTAGATTCTAAAAGAGTTTAAAATTAGAAAGTTACTAAAATAAAATAAAAATAGAAAGTTAATTTCTAAGAAGGGAAAGAAATAACCTAATTTCTAAAAATAAACTATTCCCTACAGATGGGAGGATACAATTTCTTAAATTTAAACCCTAATTCTAAAAATAGGAAAAGTAGATAAATTAGAAAGGAATTACCAATTCAGAAGTTTACGTCAGGATCCTACAAAATAGGAAACAAGTTAGTTTTGAACTCAAATAAAAAAACTAAGGTTAGTAAAATCCTAATCTTAAACTAATCCTAAAACCAATTAATTTCAGAGAATCGCAACCGTCAGTCCCCGGCAACGGCGCCAAAAACTTGTTCACTCCCCAAGTATAGGGTTGTGATGTAGTAATAAACTCGGTAAGACCGAGGTCGAATCCACAGGGACTGATACCTGTACGTTATTTGAAACCAAGTAGAACTAGAACTAGACTAAGATGTGATCTAAACCAAATAGAATTTAAGAAATAATTGTGGAATAATTATCTAAAACTTTAAGGAATTCAGAGGAAAGAAACTAGGGATTCAGAGGATCCACTTGTAGAGATCAGGGAGATCTTATGCCTGCATCAAGGATTATGGAATTCAAACTGAACTTACTTGATCTGGTTTTCAAGAGATGAAAGGTATATGAATTAGAATGGATTCCATCATCTAACCATGCCCAGGAGACAAAGCAACAATAGGATTAAACTAATTACCAACTAATCAATATTGTATGAAGATCAGGAAGGGTACTGTCATCCTACCATGCCCATGGAACAATGATGAACAACAGGGCTTCCTGACTTCATAAACATAAAAAGGGGAAAGAAATATTCAAAGCCATTGCAAACCCATTGTAATTTCAGTCACAACAGACCATTAAAGACTAAGAAAAATATTCCTTGAATAATCAAACCACAATCAAGTTTAATTCACAATTAAATAATTAAATAAAGTCTCCCATCTCGCTACAGGCTTCACCTCTTAGCCCTAGCTAAGAGGTTTAGCCAACCATGATTAGGCTAAAATCCTTAGGGTTCATAAGGAAAGAAGAGAATAACAGCCTAGAAAAATAAGAAAAAGAAAAAGAAAATAAGGCAAAACTTCCCTTTCCCCTTCCAGTCTTCTCGTTTACCCAAGCCAGCAACTCTCTCTCCAGCCACGTTCAGCAGCCAAAAAAAGAACTCCCCTGTTCCCATGCTCTCTCTCTCCAGCCACGTCTAGCAGAGAGCCCAGCCTCTCTTTTCTTTCCTTCCAACCCACGTCCCCCAGCAGTCAACCTTCGTTCCAGCCAAGCTTTGGATCCCTCTCTTCCCCCATACCCCTACACTTTCTCTCTCTCTTTATAGAACTGTAGTTGGTTGGAGTCGGGAAACTTCATGCAGAAGTCTTCCTTACGCAGCACAGTCGGTGAAGAAAATCCAGTGCGCAGCGGAGCCGGCTGAAGCTTACGCATTCCATTCGCAGCTCGCACAGCGAAAGCGCAATAAACAGCTGCGTTAGTGGCTGTGGGAGAACTCACAACCTGATCTCCCTCCTTGGTGATGGTCGGCCCCAACTTAGGCTTCATCTGGACGGTCCAGGTCGACCGTCCGATCAGAAATGGCGGGCCACATGCATCGACTTGTCATGTGTCGGTCATGAACAGACCCGGTTCCGCATCTTTTGCTAACGTGAGTTCGTACATGTGCACGGGTCCACATAATTGACATAGGTTTGACCCATTTCATCACACAAATCCCTTGGATGGTCGGGATATCTCGTTTGAATTGATCTTGATGACCCACTGCCATCCGTCCGCAACCTCTATTTTTGTGTTCGCAGCGGAAATTCATTGTTCACAACCCGTGGGGCCCACACTCCCTAATATTTGAGAAATCCACGCCGTCCATCAACTTATTCTCAGAAAACCGTTCTAAGATGGTCGGTTTTGGATTGCTGCTGATGCGGCCCACTTGATTTTCCATTTTGCCATCCAACCTGCGTTTGCATGGTATTTTCCTGTGTGTGCAAGCATGAGTTTGGAAAAACTTCCTGTGTACGGTCGGTTTGACCTTCTAGAACGAATGGACGGTCCGGATTAAGCACATGATCGAAGGTGGTGGGCCAGAGAACTTGTTGGTGCGGACGCTGGCGAAAGAAGGAAGTTTCTGTTTTTTTTTCGGATTCTTGCCAGTCAAACTGCCTTTGAAATTACGATGCACGACTAGTGCACGTGCACTATGCACATCCCACACTAGGTGGAGTTCACTGTACTGCTTGTGAGAGATCTGATCCGTCCATCCTTTTTTTCATCTTATTTAATATGTCGAGACCAATTTTGAAGCATATGCAGATATCAGGTGGGCCCAAAATCGACGGTTTATGGGCTGATCTATCCATTGAGACACTTCCAGAGGGATCTGATGGTTCAAATTTTACTTGTACGGTTCATTTATGATCCTCAGGTCACATATGGAGTTTCGAGCCGAATGGATGGTGGGAACCCCGTGATCTTGCATTCTGAATGATTTTCGGGCCACTTGAGCTTCAGTTTCTCGATTTTCTCGGATCTCTGGCATGCAAATCTGTCGATCTTGGTCTCCTAGGGTCCGTCGCTTTCCTTGGTGACTTCAGACCGTTAAATCCATGCTTTTAGTACCCTTTCCCAGTCCAGGCTCGTGAATATGCCCTGCATCACAAACATGATTAAATCAGGCCGTTAAACAGTTCTATGTTTGTAAATCCTGGCAACAACTGGGGTCTGATATGCAATATTCGACCCTCAACATCAGGCTTTATCCATTAGATGATATGAGAAGAGATGTGAATGGAACAGATTTCTCACGACCATCATGATGATGGCCCATGAGCATCGCATGTATAGAGAGTGTATGTGCACTCAATGTGCACCGGATGAAGAAACCCGGTCAAAGTCGGTTTTGACCGACTTCTTACACAAAAACGACAACTGCCATTACAGCAAAGTTGCGCTGTCATCATCAGTTGATGTTGTGGGCCCCACCCATTGTCCATATGAAAAATCCAAACCATTCATCGGATCCATAAAGGCTTGCTCACCAAGTCCTAGGTGACGAAATTTCAATGTACAGCGGATATTAATTTTTAACCGCCCAAACGTAGGACGGACGGCTGAATGAAAACATCCATGGACCACACCAAATTTGATCCAAAACCAGTGATTCCCACCTGGTTTTTCGAGCTGCAACGAATAGACGAAGTGGATTTCTTTGAAAGCACCGAATATAGACCCCACCACCATCACAGCGTAACCATTACGCATGCTCTGTTCACGCCCGGGCGCTGTCCGAGTTTTGCGGACGATTGCATGAGTATGGTGATGATCGGATGGGTAATCCAGACCGTCCATCGTGTAGGCCACTCAAAAACGTCCCAAGGGACAGTATTATTTTGGAAAGAATCACATGAACAAGGGAGTTTAGAGGATCCGATTTGGCTGTGAAAGGAGGGTGCTACGCAAGCCTTCTCCACCGCCTTTGCTTTCGCAATCCAGCAAACAGGGTCGGCCCTTCCACCTTCCACGGACGGAATCACCATCCCATACATGCTATAAAGAGAGAGATCAGCAAGGGGAAGAGTTATCATCTCTTGGTTGGACGTGCATCACAAGGAGGAGAGAGCGTAGAGGAGTTAGAGTTTATTTCTTATTTTTTTGTTTTATTTTTTTGGTTCAAGTTCTAGCCCATTCATGGCTGGCTAAACCTCTTAGCTAGGGCTAAGAGGTGAAGCTTGTGGTGCGATGGGAACGATTCTATGGTTTTGATTCATGTTATGGCTTGGATTCATGTTAGACTAAGTTGATGTTGATTTAGTTTGATTAATAGGAATGCTTCCAGTTTTTAATGGTTTGTTGTGACTGAAATTACTATAGATCTGCGATAGCTTTGAGCATGTTCTTAACATTATAGGGTTTATGAATTTGGAAACTCTATTGTTCACCATCGTCTCCTGGGCATGGTTGGATGACGGAACTCTTCCTGACATTCATACATCACTCAGATTGGCTGTGAATTGGTTTAATTCTGTTGTTTGCTTTGTCTCATGGGAATGGTTTTGTGATGGAATCTATTCTAATTTACACCCGTCTGATCCCTTGAAAACTAGATTAAATAAAATTAAGAATTAATTTTCAGGTTATATCTTCTAACTGGATTAAGATGGGACTCGAAGTCCAGTTGAGTTCATGAATCAACCGTAGATCTCCCTGATCTCTACAAGTAGATCCTCTGAATCCCTAGTTTACTACCTCTGAATTCTTTAAGTTTTAGATTAATATTTCACTATTATTCCCTCAAATTCATTCGATTTAGATTTCATCTTAGATTAATTCTAGTTCTATTTAGTTTCAGATTACGTACAGGTTTCAGTCCCTTGGGATTCGACCTCGGTCTCACCGAGTTTATTACTACATCACAACCCTATACTTGGGGAGTGAACAGTATCAAAAGCACATCTTATGCTAGGGACAGAATCCCCAGATCCATTATATGAGGCTAGGGACATGGAAGTGGGTCCACTCACGGAGGACTCAAGACCAGAGATGCCCCTTTCAAAGGACATAGGCAAGAACAAGGAGGCACCCATCTCCACCAACAGTCAATGGGAAACACCCCTGCCATCAACTCAGCAGTACAAAGGGCCGAAGCAACCCATCCATTCGATCGATAAAGGGAAGTGGCCTTCCCTTAACTGGACAGACATCAAGGTCCCATCGTAAGGTGAACCCGAGGAACCCGAAGAGCTCCAACTTCTGGGCAAAGAGATCGAATCAGATTCCGACTCTGAGCCCAGTTCGACAGACATCATGGTCATCAAGACAGATGACCCACAGGAATAGACAGTAGAATAGTAGGATCAAAAGGGGGAAAGAACCAGGATGGACAGCTATCCCCCTAACGATTGAATCAGCCAGCAAACCACCTAAGGATGCCGGCCTAAAAAAAGGTCAATGTAAATAATAGTTGGTACCCCGAATCAGGACAGGACCAATTATGGTTCGCAACACCGTCCTGTTCGGGACCCCTTGGCGACATAAAAAAATTAGAAAATTTTCAAAACACAAAAACATCACATATTCCAAAAAGTACAAAACCATCAAATATTCCTCAAAACCACAAAACATCAGAAAATCTTCAAAATTCAAAAATAACAGAAAAACTTTAAAAAATCATTATGTCAAACACTTCACATGCAGCGCCAGAGTTCAAGGTCAACTCCTACGATTCTGATCTAGAGTTGGACTTCGAACTCATGGATTTGGATGAAGCCCTGGATGAGGGAAATGATGATACCACTCTCGAACTCAAAGACTCTCTCGAAAAGTTTGAAACAAAGGCTAACATTGTAGCAGACGATTTCGAAGTTGTGAACTTGGGATCAGTGGAACTCCCTAGAGAAGTGTGCATCGGTAGATCACTGTCCCCGAAATATAAGCAGAAGATGATGGAATTCCTAAGACCGAGGTTATCCAACTTTGTCTTCTCTTACGAAGACATGTCAGAGTTCGATGAAGACTTGGTGGTACACCATTTGCCAACAAAGCCAGACATGAAGCCTATCAAGCAGAAGCTACAGAGAATGAAGCTAGAGTGGGCCCTAAAAGTCCGTGATGAAGTCATTAAGCAATACAATGCGGGATTCCTGGTAGTCTCCAACTATCCAGAATGACTCGCAAACATAGTACCAGTTCCAAAGAAGGATGACAAAGTCAGAATGTGCATCGACTTTAGGGACCTCAACAAAGTAAGTCCTGAAGACGATTTCCCTCTGCCTCATATCGATACGCTGGTGGATAATACTGTGGGACACAAGATCTTCTCCTTCATGGACGGCTTCTCCGGCTACAATCAGATCAAGATGGCCATCGAAGATCGTGAGAAGATTTCTTCAATCACACTATGAGGAACCTTCTGCTATCAGGTTATGCCCTTCTGCTACATATGTGGACGATAAATAAGGAAATGGAGGTTTATGTGGACGATATGATCGTCAAATCTCGCACAATTGAAGGACATTTTGAAGACCTCGAGAAGTTCTTTGACAGGCTCGACAAATTCAAACTCCGCCTCAACCCGCAAAAATGTGTCTTCGGCGCAATTGGAGGCAAGCTATTAGGCTTCATCGTCAGCAAAGATGGCATCCGGGTGGACGAAATCAAGACTAAGGCAATCATTGAAATGCCGCCATCCAAAACTGAAAAGGAAATTCGAGGTTTCCTCGGACGGATCCAGTATATCAACCAATTCATCGCACAGCTCACTCCAGTCTGTGAACCCATATTCAAGCTTCTATGGAAGAACTCGCCAAAGGAATGGAATGACGACTGCCAAGCGGCCTTCGACAGGATCAAGAAGTACTTGTTGAACCCTTTAGTGCTCATGCCACCAGCTCCGGGCAGGCCGTTATTGCTGTATATCTCCATCGCAGTAGAAGCAACTGGGTGCGTCCTCGGCCAACACAATGACACAGGAAAAAAGGAGAAAGCGATCTACTACCTAAACTGACGATTCACGAGCTATGAAGCCAAATATTCTCGCTTAGAAAAAACGTGCCTCGCCCTGGTTTGCGCAATGTAACGATTACGACAATACATGATCGCTCATCTAATCCTCCTGCTCGTTCGCATGGACCCGTTGAAATATTTGTTCAAGAAACCGGCACTAACAGGCAGGATCGCAAAATGGCAGCTACTGCTTTCCGAGTTCGACATCACCTATGTCACTCTGAAAGCGATCAAGGGGCAAGCACTGGCTGACCACCTAGCAACATACTCTCTGCCTAATTACCAACCACTGAAGACATTCTTCCCCGATGAGGATATTCTCCTGATTGAGGAAGAAGAAAAAAGAAAGGTAGGAGAGTGGACGCTCTTCTTCGACGGAGCCGCAAACTCAAAAGGGAGTGAAGTAGGCGCCATTCTCTACTCTCCCTATCACGTTCCAATTCCTATATCCAAGTGATTGGTATTCTAATGCACTAACAACGTAACTGAATATAAAGCATGCATTGCTGGTTTAAGAAAAGCCATAATCCTCAGCGTGAAGAAGTTGCGAGTCTTCGGAGATTCACAGCTCATCATCAATCAAACAAATGGCGACTGGAGGACCAAGGATGAAAAGTTAATCCCTTATCACATCTGTCTGGAGAATCTAACTGAAGAATTTGAAGAAATCACATTTTCTTACATGCCCCGAGCCAAAAACCAATTTGCGGACGCCCTGACAACTCTCGCCTTGATGGTGGAAATCCCAAAAAGAGCCTCTGAATGGGAGCTTACTGTTGAACTTCAGGAAGAACCCGCATTTTGCCTAAAGATAGACGAATCTGAGACCTCTCTGAACGACCAACCATGGTACACAGACATCAAAGAATATCTCGAGCATCAAAAGTTCCTAGAAAGAGCATCATCAACTGATCGTCGCACTATCCAGCAGCTAGCGGCCCAGTTCACGATCACCAAGGATATCCTTTACAAGCGATCCTTCAATCAAGTCCTTCTCCGCTGTGTGGACGAAATAGAAGTAGCACAAATCATGTCACAAGTCCACGAAGGACTATGCGGCCCACATATAAATGGACACATGATGACATCCTATGACTCGGTTACTATTGCCTGACAATGGAGCAGATTGCTGCAAACACGTCGAGAAGTGCTTCAAATGTTAAGAGTATGCAAAGCAGATCCATGCGCCTGCTTCCGAACTCTACAACTTGACAACACCATGGCCCTTCTCTGTATGGGGCTGGACATCATCAGCAAGGTCAGCCCCAAAGCTTCAAACAGGCATGAATACATCCTGCTGGCAGTAGATTACTTCACTAAGTGGATAGAGGCAGCATCCTACACCACCATCGCAGCATCTCACATGGTCAAGTTTATGAAGAATAATATCATTAGCCAATATGGGATCCCTCAGGCCGTTATTATAGACAACAGAACTCCGTTCATCAATAAAAGGATGGGTGATTTCCTCAACAAGTTCAAGATTCAACGTCATCGGTCAAGTCCCTACCGTCCTCAAATGAATGGTGGGGTCGAAGCCGCAAACAAGACTATCATCTACATACTAGAGAAAATGGTGAAGACATATCGCGACTAGTCGAAGATGTACGCACTCTTGGCCTATCGGACGTCTGTATGGTCTGTTGCAAGCGTAACTCCATATGAGCTCGCATACAGAATGGAAGCAGTGTTGCTAGTTGAAATCGAAATTCCATCACTTCGGATATTGCTGGAAAGCCAAGTTGAGGAAGGCAAGTGGCAACAAGCAACGTACGATCAACTGCATCTGGTAGATGGAAAGCGCATGCGTGCGCTAAGCCACTCCCAATGTTATCAAAGAAGGATTGCTCGGGCCTAAAACAAGAGGGTTCGGAAGAGAAGTTTCAAAGTCGCGACATGGTCATGGAGCGTATCTTACTGCCGCACTTACTAGATCCCAAAGGAAAGTTCAAACCCTCGTGGGATGGACCACTGATCATTTAAGAAGTACTCCCAGGAGGCACTCTTTGGCTCACCAATCTGAGAGGAGAAGATCTTCCCGATCCCATCAACGCCGATAACGTGAAAATCTATCACGGGTAACCATACCCAACCTTGTCAATGATTACAATCACTAAGTTGTACTCACTACTTTCCCCAACAAACACAACAAATACCTGCCCGTCATTTCTCCCACAAAAAAAAAGAAAAGAGAAAAAAAGCACAAACACAAACACAATAAAAAAAAAGGAGACGAAACCGAAAACAAAAAATAGAAATTAAAAAAAAGGAAAAAAGAAAGAAAAAAGGAGAAAAACAGGAAGTCTAAAAAAGAAGACCAAGAAGGAAAAGAAAATAAGTCCATCCCACATCTCGAAATAATACGACCAAAAATAGCTTCCGATTGTAATCAAAGACAAGGACAAGAAGGTAACCAATTGGTCGGCTATGAAAAGTCTATCCATCTCTTCTAGCACTCAAAAAAAGAAAAGAGGAAAACATGCCTAAGCAAAAGGGGTGAGCTGAAAACCTAAAAAGGCGACTTGAGTAAAAACAACGGGCATGTAGCGGACTTGGTAAAAACCTAAAAAGGCACCAAGGGTAAAAACAGCACAGCTGCCAAGGGGCAGGCAAGATCAAAAACTCGGGACGTAGTGAAAATCCAAAAGGACACTACGGGCAAAAAATGACGGGATATGCCAGTCGTAATGAAAACCTGAAAGGGCGCTATGGGCAAAAATGGCAAGAAAGGGATACAAGGGAAGATCAACTTCGAATCAGTACTCTATCAAACTTTGCTCAAATCCAAAGGACGTGATCCTCGACACCCTTTCAAGGAACCAAGATCCCAAGTACACAATCCAGACTACCACACACAACGTGGGCTGAGCCCGATATTCTGATCCCAATCATCCAAAGTACAAGCCCAAACACAAGCAAGCACTTGTAAATTTGGCACAAAAAAAAATTCTTTCCTTTAAAGTCTTTTTACAAGTACATTGCTTTAAGCGCTTATCACTCGTACATCAACAGCCTCTACCTAAGCCTCTCTATCTCCGTGCGCAGGTAGAAGATCTCGTCCCTCTCTAGGTGATGCGCAACGAGCATGCTCTCATCATATCATCTCCCAACGGCTAGCTGGCAAGCCATATCTTCACAAGAATGGTGAAAAACGGCAATCTCAGAGATAAGGTGGCCGTGTGTCACAAGAAGAAACAACGGATCAATAAATGGTCGCTCCTCAAATGCCTCCAGAGAATCATCAACACAAGAGGAAGACGAAGCGGTGTCACCAACCATGTCCCGATTAGCGGTCTCATCTGCCAAGTGCCAACTTGGAACCTTACGATAAGGCGACTGCTCTGCCACCCATCGTGATATGGCATTGTCGCTAAAGGAGGAGCCCAAGACTCGAGCTCCAGAACCGTCGCATCCAAAGATCCCTGCCAGGAAATCCAGACTCGTCTATACGTAGCAGTCGAATTAGAATGAAGAAGGGCATGTCCAAATCCAGAAAAGGCAAAATCTGGAATATCCTGCCAGAAGACAAACTGCCAGAGGAAACAAGTAGGGTGATAAGAACAGTATCCCCGGAGGCCTAACAATAGTAAAGGAGTACGAGTCACACTGCAGATCAATGGAGCACGATGAAGCCACGGAGCCTCCCAGCTAATCTCCCACCCTTGCAGCTGAGAAAGCATACGACGATATAACGACTCGGTGGCCTCAGCACCCGAAGGGAGGCTATCAAGCAACAGAGACAGCACATCGCCGCAACAAGAATTCGGCCACAGAAGCAGTGGAGTCATATACAGGTGTTCCCACAACCACAACTGGGAGAAGGCGCAAGTCGAACTCAAATTGCAAATAAATAATAAAGCAAAAGAAAGGAAAGAGGACAAGAGTAAAGAATACCTGAAGGAACGAGCAGCAACCCTGAAGGATGAGAGTATGTCCGAGTGAGCACTCAGTCGGGCCCAAAAAGAGCTCTGTCATCACCACGGAAACGATGCCCCTACGGAAAAGAATGCGGTGGAACACATCCAGTAGAACTGACAGCGATGACTGTTGCCAGCCTGAGTAAAGCAGCTCAGTCAGGACACAAAATATCAGTGCATTCAAACACTAAAGCTGACGATCAAACCCAGGGCCTCCTCGTGCAGTAAAACAGCGATCGTACAAAAGCTTAAGCGAAAGCTCACCAGCCTGACCCTCTGCAGTAGGAAAAGCAGTTGGAAACCTAAACCAGAGGTTAAGTCAGCAGGATGAACTAGCTCAGACGAAGGAATGTAAGGCTCCCGGGTAAGAGAAAGACTCGACAAACGCGAGAACTCCTCCAATGGTGGACCTAGCTCCAAATCATTGAATGAAAATAGGTTAAACGCCGGAACCCAATCATACAACGTCGCGCTCAATAGTCGTCAATCTAGGCGAACTCGGTGGAAGTGAAGAACCTCTCGGAAACCTAAAGAACCCAGCTCGAAGATCTCAGACTTGGTCAAGTTCTCGATCCAGATGTGCAGTCGCTCAGAATAGGTACTACGTGGCTGTAATCGGCAAGTCCAAATCGACTTTGAACCCTTGGGTCAACAAGAGAATCATCGAAGATGAGCATCCCCTCGTCCAACAGATCTATCTCATGGTGACAAAAGAAACCGGACTCACCCATCTTGTCCCGAAGAGTGCCCTGAAAAACTGCAACAGATGGGCCTGAGCTGCCAACGATTGCCACATCAGGAGCAGTCTGAAAATGCACATGCTCTAGGAGCTGCAACGCCTGAAGCATCCCAGTAGCTGACCGGGCCAATATCCTGATCCCCGACAAAAGCTACATGTCCCATCATTACCTCGAAGTCCGTACCAAATATCTGACCCAGACCATCTGCAAGGAGTTCGCCACTCGCCAGATCCAAACTGCTCAAGGCGCCAAGGTGGGGCCCGCCACCCACTGGGACCCGATCTGCCCCATCCACACCATCCACCATTACCGAACTATCATCCACACCATCCATGGGTCCATTGATCATATCATCCATCACCATCATCATATCATCCATACCATCAAACCCGTCCGTCCTCATCATGATGACGTCCACAAACCCTAGTGGCCCATCTGGCGTAGATCCATCAAGCCCATCCAATCCGATCAATCCTTTCCTATGACCACCATCAAATCCATCAAGCCCATCTATCCCGTCCAATCCAACCTCACGCCCTCCATTAATGGTGGTAGGAACCATGTCATAAATAACATTAACCTCCTCACCACCAACCGCCATCAATCCTTCCATAAGTGGATCCTCTCCACCATTTATGGACCCACCAATCCCCTCATCATATCTAGCCATAATAACTCCAAAAAAAAAGGAATAAAGAAAGGGATAAAAGAAGAAGAAGACAAGGAAGAAGAGACAAAAGAGAAGGAGAAGGGGACAAAAGGAATGATCAGAGGGCGTGGACGGACGAGAATATCTAGAAAGGGGCTGAAGGAATAAACAAAGAAGAAGACTTGCTGGAAGAAAAGATGGACGGAGGCGGCAATCCGATTACCGCTGGCGGTACTCCAAGTACCGCCGTAAGACCTGACATCTTCGCATCTCCGTAACGCTGACAACACAGAACAACAGGGAAAAAAGTCAGCGGCGATAGTCACGCGGCCAATGGTGGATCCAATTCCGGGATCCTATGGGCCCATTTCATCTCCAGATAAGCGTAAAGGCTTTCAATAACAATATTCCAAGGACCAAGGGTAAGAGAGACAAGCACGAAAAGTTTATATATATATATATATATATATATATATATCTGAGCAAGGATTGTACAAAACAAGCATATAAAATCACTCGATACAAGAGAAACTAGTCATCCCCATCAGGTATGTATTCATCTCTACCCTTTCGACGGACGTGTAGACTTAGAAGACCTCCACCGATGAAGCGCACACCATCACTAGGAGCATAAGCAGGCTGCAGTATGGGGCCGATACTATATTGCTCGCACCAGGAGCTGTACTCTCTCGCTGGGTCCACAAAGGCGGTAGCATCAAAGCCTTCTAAAGGAGCAGTTAACTCTCGCTTTGGCACCGCCGTCCAATCAGATGGCCCAGATGGTGGACTGAACGGGATGAGAGAACTCCCCTCCAACTGCCAGAAGAGTCTCTCGCCAAGGTATCACTTCATCACTCGAGGGGCCTCCAGGATGCGACGCCACTTTGAGGCTTGAAAGGCGTCCTGGGCAGCAGGAGCAAGGGCCGCATTCGACCGAAAATACGGCCGAGTGTGAAACTATAGAAACAAAAGGGCATAAATAAAGTGCATTGTGAAACAACATGGGGCAACACAAGATGAGGCAGTTACTCACATCATCAAGTACCAAGGCATTTATATTCGACTCCCAGGCAAGATCAGAAAACATGCGTGTGCGGCTGCGGTTATCCTTGTACCACAACATCATACGAGGAAAAGGAGGTAAATGATCAATCAAAGTGGGCGCCAAGTGAGGGAAATGGTCAAAAAAGTACACCTGCATGTGATCACAATCAGTGGCTGACTTTAATCATCCCAAAAGCTGAAAAACGTAAGGGGACAGATCTAGGGGATACCTTAACGACCGAATAAAAGCCAGTCAAACACCTGCTAACGCAGTGGCTGGCCTTGTCCAGTCCGTGGTACAAATGGGTAAGAAGAGCCACATTCCAATTGTACGGTGTGGGGAAGGTGATATCTGCCACCAACGTCAACAGGCAGGAACTTACGAGCTTGTTCCCATGGAAGAAGATCATCGCCCCCATCGTGTATAGTATCAGGGTGTGGGCCTTCACGATGGCTGCGGCCTCGATCTCAGGAATATGACGAGCAAAGTTTGATGACAGCCAAAGCAATCTGAACCGATGGCCAAAAAAATCTGAAGCATCCGGCATTATCCCCAGAAGACTCATTCAATGATCCTCAGAAGGTACCGGGAGATCATCCTCAAAAGGGATAGATCCTTCATCATACCTGAGGCCCAGCTGCATGTAGATATCATATGGTGTGATCCTCCACTCTCCAAAGGGTAGATGGAAAGTATGAGTCCCAGCATGCCATCACTCCGCCAGAGCCGACAAAAGGGACATGTTCGTCTTACTCGGACGAATCTGAAACAAACTAACAAACGGAGTGCGCTCCAACACATCGAAGAACAGGGGCTGCGGATCGTGAAACTAATCCGGCCAATGCGTCCTAACCCCACGTCCCCTTAAGATCGCAGGTGTGCCACCCTTTCAAGCCACGTCAGACAAGTGGCGACCCAACGGTTGTGACTGGCTTTTGGAAAATTGGAAAAATCCAGCCAATTACTTGGCCCAAAATAAAAGAATCCGGCAAGATTCAACGGTTGAGATCTAATCGAGAGAGTTTAAACGGTCCCGATCATGGTACTCCCAAAACCCATGAAGAGATCCAACCCATCAATAACTCCTTAAATAATGGTCCAACAAAAATCCAGAAGGTTCCATTGATCAAATTACCTGAAATGTGAGGAAGGAAGAAAATACCAAAAAAAAAAAACAAATTAAGAAAAACCTCCACTAAAGAGCTTCCACAGACCACGATGGAGTCCCTGGACGTCCAGAAACCCATTTCAAATAGACGGAGAAGCCCCACCGTTTGAACCAATACACAGCCCGGACCACCGGCAAAAGCTCGGATAGGTGGTAATTGGACTGCCGCCAGCGGCAATCCGACTGTCGCCTCGACCAAAATTGTATGGGACAGCGGGCCGGTCCCCTATGACTTGATGGGTTGACTGGTCCTCTCCCGAATCCGTTGGATAAAGACCAACGGGTGAAGAGAAAATGATTCTCCCATAAAAAGTAGATTCCCTTCAAAATCTCGCGAGAAATTGAGAATCTTAATAAAGCACCATCTGAAAATTGCTGGAAAAATGTAAAAATATGCAAAAACACAAATATATATATATAAAGGGGAGAAAAAGAAAAAGAAAAAAAATGCCCCATTAATTTATTAGTGGAGGCCATCTATCAGTTCATAAAAACCAAATGATCTCGACCATCCAAGAGATCGGACGGACCTTTCAAAAACTTCAAAAATATTTAAAATAAAATATCCCATTAAATTATTAGTGGAGGCCATCTATTAGTTCATAAAAACCGAACGATCTCAACCGTCTAGGAGATCGGACGGATCTTTCAAAACTTCAAAAATGTTTAAAATATTAGCCCCATTAATTTTTTAGTGGAGGCCATCTGTCATCTAAAAAAAACTGAACGATGACACACACCCTCGAAATCGAACGGATATTTTTCCAAAAAAATTGAAAAATATTTTCAAATAAAATCCCCAAAGAGTCTAGCTCAAAAGGGATAGTTTCAAACAAAAAGTTTTTAAAAACGCACGCGGCGCGCAGTACACTAAGGAATCTTCCATATTCTCTAGTTGCGGTCAGTGCAAACAGCTAAATAAGATTCGGTCTCCCTCGATTTCCTTAGAGGATAATCGAATACATACATGATATATGTATAGTTGGCCCAATCTCTATATCTGGACAGTCGTACGAATGCTAGTAGAAATGAGTGAATCTATCTCTGAAAAGAATAATCAAACTCAAAGTGACAATAATCTATTATAACCAAAGTGTTAGAATCAGAAGATTGTATGGTAAAAGATTACCTGCACATACCTAGTCCTGGATGTTCGCAAAATTTGATCGAGTCCAAGTCGGCGTAGTGAGTTCCCCGTAAGGCTGCACCAACGCACAGGACAGCTAACGACTTTGACGATCAAATGGATCGAATACTCCTAGGGTGAATATGTAGCAAAGGAACTACAGACAAAACAGTACGGGACTCCTCGTAAAGCCGCACCAATGGGCAGAGGCCCTACTTTCAGACTTACCCTCCAATGCTATCGACAATTTGACGTGAAAGGGTTGTGATTGGTGACCCGTAAAGCCACGATGAATGCACAAGGGACAATCATAACGTTTTCCTTAGCCCTTGTGATATGTGCAAGTAATCTTTTTTCCAAATAGTCAGCTGACAATGATACAATGACAGGCAATAGATTCGAATCACTATCCTTTCTGACCAGAAGGGTGGGGTATCCACTTGCTTTGACCTTCGGTTGCTCGCAACCTCAGCCAAAGAGGGGCATCTGTAAACACTCCACCTAGGCTAAGATCTTGAGAAGGCTAAGACAATCTGGGAATCATGATTATATCCTAAACATAGTCCCAGCTTAAACCTAGACCTAACCCAAAACCCTGACCCAAACCTCAAACCTCCAATCTGCAACCTGAAACCCTAATCCAGACCGTTCAATCCACAAACAGCCCCCGCCTATACCCTGACCAGAGCCCTTTACCCAAACCTAAGTCCACCTATTTGAACCCCAAAACCCCAAAAAGGGAACCATCGGACGAACCAATGCACCAAACAAACCCATACGCTTGAGCTCGGCCCGAGCCCATACCGGACGGTAGTCTAATTACCGCTAGCGGTAGTTTGACTATTGCCGGCGGTACTTAAAGTATAGCCGCTCCTGACCCGCGTGTGAATTTCTAAGGACAGTTATCTCAGCGTCCGAAAGTTAACTTTCTCCAAAAATTACCGCCTTATCCGACCTTATTTACTGTTTTACCAATCCCAATAACCAATGGGAGTGCGCCACGTGGTGTTTCTCTCCCCTCAACCATTCACCACTTGTCACAGCAGCATTTACCCCCATCAAATCTAGTAATTAAAACAATACCATTAGAGAAGGCTATAAATAGCCCTCTCCTCTTCACATTTTCATCAACAATCACTCCTCATTTCTAAGCTTAAGTGAGAGGGAGAGGAAGAGAAAGGAAGAGAGTGAGGGTGAGGGAGAGCTCCCTAGCCTCCAAGATCAGATTTTTTTAGCCATCTCTTAACCTCCTCCTAACCTTTTCAATCCCAAGTCTAGCTCGGATTGATCATGGTGCAACCCATGTTTTAGCCTACTCAAGTTCAAGCCAAAGATCCTTTCTACCTAACACAAGCATTCATCATAACATTTATTCCATTCTCAACCCCCCTGCTCCTCTAGATTTCTAGTGAACGTATGCTCTGTGGTTTGTCGTATATCGGATCTTGTCACATCAGAAATTGATAGTCTAGTCCACTTTTCTTACATTGTTTGCATAAGCATCATTTTATCCACCTTCTAGATACGCCATTGGACGTATGCTTTGTGGCTTGTCGAAATCTCGGATCTTACTACATCAGAAATCCGCGTGTGTGCCTAATCCAATCTCAACCATAGCATCCATCATCCCTTGAGATTGTTTTTACCACACTAAGTAGAGACCGTACCTTTGCACAGGCAGAGAGGATGCCTAACACATTCCCTCTTTGTAACTGAGGTCCCTTACCCGGAATCCCAGATTGCAGATCAGGAGTCAATCTAAGGTAGGAGAGTCTTCGGATTTCTCCAACCTTACGTATTCCATGGGTTTTAGTCGACCGTGAGATTTTAAGATCAATTGGATAGTGGCGACTCCAACATCCACAAATCAGCTTAGTCACCCCCACCATCAAAACCAAACATATAAATCAGCGTGGACGCAGATTTTCAGTGTCTACAATAGTCAACTATAGTGTTCGCTCTATAATCCAATGGGCAGATTGATTCAAAACCACTGATTAACGGTCTTGGTAGTCCTAAGAGCCATCTAAGTGGGATTTGATGCTTGATTTACCCCTTAAATTGTCTGGTTAGTGAGATCAAGTGGCGGATCGCTTTACAGAATGTTATGGGCATGATGGACGATGGTTTGGATGATGCAAGTCCTGGTATTAAAATGAATGGTTTGATTGGTCTATCCAAGTGATTGAAGTCCTAGAGTAGGTGTCTTCGAGGTTGTGATGGACCATTTTGAGAATCAATCAAATGGATAGTTTAATATGTGGATAGGGATTACTTTCGACGGTTGGATCATCCCAAATTTGAACATCAATAGTCAAAAGGACCCCTAGGGATCATCTGTGCATTTAAGACCATCTGTCTCATGTGTTGATAATTCCCTTAATACTGTCAAAGTCTTTAATAATATTATTTACATTATTGTACTATTATTACTTACTTTATCTTTGTACATTATTATTATATGTGTATACATAAGTAATTAATTAATTATTTTATTAGTAGTGGTATTTTACGCAGGACCCGCCTTTGATTAGAGTCATCAATGGTTTGAATCACGTCTTGTTAAGCCATAAGTCCAAGTCTTGGGCATAGCTACTACTTGGGTAGTTTATGGTTAATTTCATAACCTGATGGTCGGGTTATGGGAATTGATCGTTAGATCGATCAACAAAAGCATTGTGGATCTTATGAGTTGCGATGGATCCATAATAATGTTTGGATCACTTGATCTATAGATGTGGATCACTTATAACGGTCCTAAGAGTCCTAAAGTAGTTTAGGTGCTTCCGAATAGACATCATTACCATCTAATAATCGGATTCACATGATTTAGTATTGGATTGTTAAACGAGATGCGCCTACTTGATGGACGGTGGATCTTGATGATGTAAGGCCTACGATTGATAACGTATGGCTCAATCTATCTAATAAGGCAGGGTTAGACTTCCATCGCCATTTGGATCCTAGCAATGCAGTAGGTTCCTAAAGATCACTATCACTTTTGGGATGAGATGATTGTTCGTTCTTGAGAAATAACGGTCAGATGACTCGATATATGTGAGTCACGCGTGATCCCACGAAGGTGTAATTAATTTGGATCTTTAAGGTAACACCCGAGTACCGAAAAGTATGGGGTGTTACACCTGTGCTGCTTACCTACGATAAACTATGTGAGGAATGCCTTACTGAGTTCAGCGAACGAGCTCATAGACTTCGGTTTCAGTTGTGGATATCAGCCTCGTGTGGCTTCAGTAAGCGTTATCGAGAATGCTCGGCACATGATTAATCCGGAGGCTGACTAGAGCTCCATCCATGAGCGATAGGACTCCATGTGTTCGGTAGGATCCCCAGAGCCTGAGTAGGGTGTAATGGGAGGCATACAAAACCTAGGAGGCATCACTGCATTCATTATTTCACCGGTGAATGGGAGTTCGGTCTCCTTCATCATTGCTTCCACTGTGGTCAGGGTCTGAGTTTGCTATGTCCGGCGCATTGTGTCGATCTGCCCTCATAGTTCTTCTAGCTGAGTCTCTCAGGAATCTTTATTCTCGGCCACTGTTTCCTGAGCATGATCAAGCTCAGGAGTCCTTCTGTGTCTTCTCCGTTACAGTTCGTGGCGAAGATCGGTCGAAGCCAGTGCTGAGGTCTCTGAGACGTTCGTTGGAGCTCGATTTAACGGCTCTCGTGCTCGCATCAGGATTCGACCAGATGATCCTCGCGAGACGTCTCTAGACGCTGCAGGGGCTGGATGTTCTGCACCCATCGGAGCATTCACCTCCTTGTCAAGAGGTGGGTGTTGTCTATTCATCTGCTGTCTCATCTAGCTGACTTCATTGACCAACATTTCCATTTGGTTCTGTAATGCTTAGTATTTGCCTCCTCGATTCCTAAACCGCTGAGTAGGTTTTGTAGGCACAGACTCTATCTGTAATCCAGAAGTAGAGTTCCAAGCCCTGTACGGCTCGGGATTTGCTGCAACCACTTGTGTATGCATTTTCTTTTTTTCCTTTTGCCACCTTTCCTTGGTAAAGTAAAAGCGGTTTTTATTCGAAGTCCCACAGATGGCGCCAAAATGTTGATGCAAGAATCTGGTTCACCCTCGCCAAGCTCCGAGCACTTGCACTAAGCCTTGTAAGCCTATATAGGAGAAGGACCAAGGAGACCCTGGCTAAACCAGGGGAGCCTCCAATGCCAAAGTCAGGCTAGGAATTTGGGTCTAAGTTGTGTGGGTAGTTTTCGGGTGACAGATTTTGCGTACCTGTTCCTGTAAATATGTCTCCTATTTATGCCTTCAGATTGAAGAAAATGTGACCATCATTCTTGGCATGATCTTTGCCATTAGGAGTGAACAGCACGTGCGTTGATGTTGGTAATTACCCGGAGATCATGTGCCAGATGTTGCTCCATACATGTGTTATTGGAGTTGATTCGTGATTGTAGGCTTCATCTTCATTCGAGCCGACCCCATAGTCTGGGTCCTGCCTATGACAGTCTGAGCCCATAAGTGGGTTGAGCCTGGCCGTTGGTTGACGAGGGCTTGGTCGGAGCCAATGGATGGGGTGTGTAATGGCTTCTTCTGGGTTCCAGGCTGATGTAAAAAGCTCTACAAAAGAACTTAGAAGTGGAATATTGATCGTCTAGACTTGGTCAGAGTAGCAGGGCTAGTACCGGACCGCGGGTTGGCTTGTTTTGCTCTGCCATCCCCTTTCCTCGATGCGGGCACTCAACTGGCTGAGTTGAGCTTACCTCAATTGAGGCCGGCTCGAATTCTCCCGTAATAGCCAGCATTAATTGAATAGTTTGAAACATTATTTGTACGTTTTTGTATTTAAGGGACTATTTGCTTCCCAAATTACATCGGTGATCACTAGGAATTACCCTTAACATCTCTCCTGCATTTTGCTTGGTCAAATTAGTAAAACTGATTTCAAAATTACCTCTTAAATACACCGTTGACATCACCACTTCCGGATTTCTTGGCCAAAAGCTGGAGTCTTCGTAATCTCAGTGCTCCGCCTATTCACAGTAAGTAGTACATTTGCAATTGCATCTCTTTTATATATATATATATATATACCAAAACCTATTTTGTAGATTGAGGTTGAACCATCTAAAGATGTAGCCGAGCTGAGCTGACTTCAATTGGGGTTGTCTCATATTCTCCCGTGACATTGTAGATTAAGGTTGAATGGCAAATAAGCAAGGTGGATGACATTTGAACACTAATATGGGAAGTTTTCTAAGGACAAATCTCCAAAATGATGATTTGTGGTCCACATGAGGCATAGATTGAATTGTGTGAATGCATGGACCACAAGGATCAAATATGTAACTCTGATTGGATTGGCTTTCTTGTTGGAACCAACGTATCGATTATACAAATCTATATAGTACATGAGAGGAGATTTTACTCAATCGTGTAAGCAATTACAATGTTTCTCCAAATATCATAATTGTCTCTGGGACTGTAATGACATTAATTTACAAATCACTCCAAACATAAGAATCTAGAGTCAATTTACCACGAATTCCTTTGACAGTCTGATGTAAAAAATAATCATAAACTAATTACAATGCATTACTTGTATAATTGTGGAAACAAACTGGTCCTAAACCTAGACCTAAACATGGCCATTTAATAAATGAGTAGCTATTTTTAACTTGGTCTCAACCTGCTTTCAATCGGCGATACCGGTCTAAAATTCTAACTCATTTCCTATATGGGTTAGGTCCTCACCTGCTAAGGGGACATGAATCATCACAATAGCTGTAAGGGTCGCAATGGGCCAGGTATCCTACTTGCCTTGATGAACCTGACCTGATTTTAATGGTGAGTGTTGAATCATCACTGTTGCCTGTAGTGTGATTCATCTGAGATTTTGATCTGCCTTATTTTTAGGTTCTTGCATTAAAATGAGTTGGAAAAATAACCTCATTTTCGGGTCTTTGCCCTAAAATGAGCTGGAAAAATTGATGGACGGTGTGAATAGAACACATATATTGTAGTGGGGCCCATAGAGCATGTAATATGCGTTCCAGCATATTAAAAAAACTCACAGAGACACCAAGAATTCACGTGTTTGTGGCCAACCTGAATTTGTGTCGGCCTGAGTTTTGTATCATCAGCCTGTGAGTGCATCGTGATGAATGGCTTTGATGAAAATGCTCAATGTTGGCCCCCACTAGTTAGCTCAGTTAGTTTGCTTGACCCGACTCGAAAAAGCTCGATTCAACTCAGTTCGAAACTGAGTTCAAGCCATGTCAAGTTGATTTTTTGAACTTGAAAAAATTTCAAGTTGAGTTTGAGCTTGCCTGAGCTTGACTTAGCTTGGATCGAACCCCAACTCGATTCGAACCCCAAATCGAATCGAACTTGGATCGAACCAATTCGGTGACTCAGTTATTTTGATATTGATGTTGCTTAGCAAGCGTTCGATGAAATGACTCAACAAAATGCCGGCTGGTGGTGAGGAAGGTATGAATATGAAACAAATAACCCCGTATCTTGCTTTTTTTTGTTGTTTATAGAGTGTTTGATGAAATATCTATAAGGTGATGCTTCTGTTTTACCTTCCATGATAAATTGTAAGTACACTCCATGTGTTTTAGAAAATGTTGTAGAGGCTTGATATTGGCTTGAACTCAGCTTGAATAGGCCTGAGCTGCTGACCAAGGCTTGATATTGGCTTAAACTCAGCTTGAATTGGCCCGAGCCTCTGACCAAACCAAGCTGAGTTGGCCCGTCAGGCTTGAGGACTGAGCCGAGCCGAGTTTGAGCTGAGGTTGGCTAGTGGCTAAGCCGAGCTGAGCTGTACCAAGCTGGTCTCAGTTCGGGCGCGTGTACACCTCTACGAGTAGCCCCCACACAGATCTATCGTTGGTGTTCCATTCCATTCTTCATGGCAGTGTGGCCCACCTGAGTTGTCCATCTGACTGATTCTTGACATCAATACCTAACATCCAAGGGCACACCCGAGTGGATTCAACACACACAACATGGTGACCCAAAAGAGCTCCGTTGTTTTACGGTGTTGCAGACAGTTACGGTAACCTCGACCTGACGCGACACGACCGAGAGCGGTTACGCGCGACCCTGGCCTCACCCAGACGGTGCAGCCCTGACCGTGGAGCCCACCCTGATGTGTGTATTCTAAATCCACGCCGTCCATCCGATTTTCCGGATCATTTTAGGGCATTAGACGAAAAATGAAGTATATCCACATCTCATGTGGACCATGCTATTGGTGATTGAACGCTCTGACATTGAAATCTTCCTGGGGCCCACCCATCCAACCTGTTGATAAGATCACACGAACCTTAGCTTGATCCAAAACTTTTATGGCCCACAAGAAAATTTTAATAGTCAATCACCACGGTTTCCTATAACATGGACCACCTCAGATTTGAATCTGCTTCATTTTTGGGCTGAAGCCCTAAAATCCGAAGAAACTGATGGACGGCGTGGATGTAGAATACGTACATCAAGGTGGGCCCCACGGTAAGGGCCGCACCGTCTCGGGAGAGGCCGAGGCCGCACCAAATCCGGCTCCTGATTCTCACCCCTCCCCTTTTGTTTCTTGTATTTTCACTGTGCTAAAAACCAAGAACGCATGCAAGGAGCGTTCTAGAAACGAGCGAAGAAGCGAATTTCCGATTGCTTGAAAGCCTTTCTAGGGTTTCCATTTAAAAATCTCTTTCTCCATGGAAGGAGATGAAGATGGTCACGGACCAATGATCTGCTCTAACGGCATCGATGACGATGATAACACTACTGATGGCATCGATAACTCCAATCGAATCAAGCCTATCATGAGCAGTGAGCAGATGGATGTCGAGGCCTATGCTGGCCTCTATACGGGCCGGACTAAGATCATGCGGCTTTTGTTCATCGCCGACCAGTGCAACGGCTCCAACCAGGCAATGCAGCTCGAGGCGCTGCGGATGGCCTATGATGAGATCAAGAAGGGCGAGAATTCACAGCTCCATCGGGACGTCGTTGCGAAGATCAACGGGAGGCTGGGGCCTGCGTATGGCTTGGACCAGGCCTGGGCTGACAGTATTGACCGTCGGGCTGAACAGAGGAAGGAGAAGCTTGAGAACGAGCTCAATAGTTATAGGGTATGTTCTTTAATTCGCATCTTGATTGGGATTGTGTGAATGGAGTTGTTTTATTTATGGGTAGTTTGCTTCGATTTTTCCTTTATTTTTGTGAAAATTTTAAGTAGATATGAATTATGGTGGGGTCCAGATTTCAGAATTGGTAATTTGTGACTAGTATGGCCCCTGAGTTGATCACACTTAATTTGTGAAAATGGTGGTTATTTATTTATTTATTTATTTATTTTTTTATTCTTCTAATTTTAGGGTGTTTGTTTGGATGCACTTTCAAATTGATTTATTAGTCTACTGGAGTGGAAAGGACCCAATTGCAATATCCTTGGCTTTCATGTCGTCGGATTTATTTGATACCCTAGCTGTGTATGACGCTTGATACGCATGCAGTTAGAAATGTTGCCCTTGGCATATATTAACTTAAACTAAACCGATCAAATTGTGGAACCCACTGTTGTTAAGTTAAAACCAAAAATTAGATTTGTGGAACTATCCTAACCTCTGATGGGTGGACACTTATTTGTTGATATAGGACCCTTTGATTTTTATTTTTATTTATTTTTTCCATTTTTAACCATCCAATGAAATTTCCATCAATATGATAGTGAGATGATCAAATGAGCATAATTTTGGTTCATCATACTTTTAAACTGTTACCATAATTTGTATGGTTTAAATTTGAATGGTTCGTATGCTATGTATGCAAATTTTAAGTAATTTCTAAGTGCCTTTCTATCATACATAAGACTCTGCCAGGCTATTGACTTTTTCTCTTCATTTTGAGGGAATGGGCTCCATATCGTGATGCCATTGCCCTAAATTTGGACTTGAAATACATGAAACATAGAACACTGAAGGATGTTTCTTCATTATGCGTACTGGGAAACATCATCAGTTTTTGTCATGTCCTCTTGATTAAGCTTAAATTCACTTGCGCTACCAAATTCAGCCTTACAGTGATTTTTTAATGAGGAAATATAAAATGCTCCCCTGAACTAAATGGGCCATGACCAAATTTCTGCACTCCAGGCTGTCCATCTGATGCAACCCATCATGAGTAAGCTTGCACTAGGTGTCGTCAACGAGCCTATACCTTTTTGTATTGGTTATGGACCAGTTAATGAGGCCTTTGCGAGAAGAGATCCCATGGTGTATGATGTCTGCAGATGACATATTTTGATTGATAAGATGAGGGAGGGCGTAAACACAAAGCTATTTATGGAGGTAGTGTTTCAGAATTTAAAGTATTTACAATTAGTTGGACTAATAGAGTGTATGGAGTGCAATTTTAGTAACAATAGGTGTTGGAATGGGGAATTAGTTAAGATTGTTGACCAAGAAGTTTCCCAAAATGACCACTTTTGATATCTTGGGTTGATAATTCATGACAGTGGAGAGGTTGAGAACGATGTTGCCCATAGAATTCAAGCAGCATGGAAGAAATGGAGATGTACCTTTGGAGTTTAATGTGTTCTTTTTGCACCACTCAAATTGAAAGGGACATTTTATAGGATGGCTATATGACCAACCATGCTCTATGGACTAAATTGGGTAGTTAAGGAATATCATACTGGGGGTGGGGAGTGGCAAGACAAGGATAAAATGAGAAATGAATGCATTTGATCGAATTTACAAGTAGTAACAATAGGTAATGAGACAAGGGAAAGTAGACTTAGATGGTTTGGTTATGTGCAACGGAGACCAAGAAATGCACCAGTTAGAAGTGAGTTGGTACAAACTAAAGGCTCTAAAAGGGTAAGGGGAAGGCCCAAAAAGACGTAGGTGGAGGTAGTAAGAAAAAAAAACTTGATGATCCATGGTCTAATTGAAGTTATGGCGATTGATAGAGTGCAATGGAGGAAAATGATTCATGACACCGACTCCATTTAGTTGGGATAAGGCTTAGATGATGATGATGATGATGGTGATGGTCGTGTATGTGGACCATCGATTTGCTGGCCGAGGATAGGAATATTAAGATCCTCTGGTGAGGAGATTTTTGCGAATGATTATTTATAATAGGTCCTGCGAGTGTTAGCTGAAATGAGAATGTTGAGATGGCGAGTGGTGAAACATGGATCAAATGAGAAATGAATGTGTTTGATCGAATTTACTAGTAACACTAGGTAATGAGATGAGGGAAAGTAGACTCAAATGGTTTGGTTATGTGCAACGGAGACTAAGAACTGCACTGGTTAGGAGTGAGTTTGTAAAAAGTAAAGGCTCTAAAAGGGCAAGGGCAAGGCCCAAAAAGACGTAGGTGGAAGTAGTAAGAAAAAACTTGATGATTCATGGTCCAATTGAAGTTATGGCCATTGATAGAGTGCAATGGAGGAAACGGATTCATGACGCCGACCCCAATTAGTTGGGATAAGGCTTAGATGATGATGACGATGGTGGCGGATGTGGACCATCGATTTGTTGGCCAAGAATAGGAATATTAAGATCCTCTGGTGAGGAGATTTTCGGGAATGATTATTTATAATAGGTCTTGCAAGATAGATTTGAATATTGGTATCGTATAGGCTGATACGGTCGCATCGTATTCGTATCAGCACAAGACAATACGCGATACGGGGCTGTATCGGCCTGATATGGGGTGTATTTACATTGATATGGGTCCGATCTAGGCCGATATAGACCAATACACCCATAAAAACTTAATTATGATTTTTTTTTTTTTCAAAATTTCAATCGTCTCGTCTTCTTTTTCTTTTTCATTTAAATCATGGAGGAAGGCTTAAAAAACTCATTTTAAGCTAGACTTAGACCTATTTTGGGATCAAAACAAATGATTTGAATGAGATTCGACAAATCCAAGCAAAGCAGACCGTTATGGGAAAATCCGGAAAGAAGGGTACACCTTCACTTTCTTTTTGATATTTTCATCTTTTTGCTGTATTTCAATATGATGGGCCCTAATTCACCAAATCATGCTTGATTTGTGTTCAATTAGGGCTCATTTAATTGACCTTCAACAAGTCAAACCGACAGACACCATTCTCATAGAAGAATGGTCTGTTACACTATTATATGCATGTCCAAAATATAAAAAAATGATAGATTCTTGAATATCTTATTATCTTTTTTTTTTCCCCCTCTTGATATTTTCCTTAATTCTTTGGCTTGAAATTGTTTCCAACTGATACAGGCCAATATGGTATGATACGGACTGATATCGATACGCAACGTTCGTATCATATCGTTTTTTGGACGGGCTGATTTGCCTTCCGATACTGATGTTCATAACCATATGCGAGATGAATGGTGGGTCCGTGGAAATGTGAGGGCTACCTGTGCAGTTACTGGGATGAACAAAATATGTTTTTCTATTTAGTCGCATCACAAAGTACCTCTCTTTAGTTATTAATTTGAAGAAATATGAAAGAGGGAAATGCATTGATTGTGGCAAAGGGTATGATTGGTAAGGTGGAGGAACATGCAAATAAGCTTAAAACAAGACCTTAGGATTGCGATGAGTTGGTGGTAGGCTTTGGAACTCTTGATCATGCAAACAATCAGAAGATGATTGAAAATTTACAGTCTCTCTGCTATCATGCGATGAGCATGAAGTATACTCTAGGATCGTATAGACAACATTCAAATCCTGATAAGTCCAATTCAGAAAGTAAAAGAGTTCTAAGCAATGTTTTAAATAGCTTACACTATGTAGCGTAGCTTAGCTTGAATGCTATGTAGCTCATGAATATAGCTTAAGTTGTATGTTGCCTATAATACATGCTAATTTACATTCAGTACACATTACATAGCTTTCACTACAGGTTATTTTTCACTAAAACAAAAATCAATTTATGTTTTCAATGGTTTGTTACTTTTTCCTATTTTTCGATAAAAAATAGTTTATCATGATTTGTTACATTTTCCTATTTTTCAATAAAAATTAGTTTATCTTTTCAGCGATTTTAGTAAATCAGTAGAAGTAACAATATTAAACCACTTTTGTTTCTCCTTCTTTATCTTTGTAGTTAATATTTGCCTTATTCTTCATATTATTTTATAGTGTATGGTTGCACCAGATTTCATGAAATTTCATTGTTAGTCAGTTTAATTTGGTGCAAAATATCATGAAATTTCATGATATTTGATGCAATGAGCGCAACCTTAATTAAAAATCTAGAAGTTGTGTGTAGCTTCTGCATGCCATGTAGCTTATGCCTCACTCTTTAGAGGGGTAAATGCTATGCTACATGCTATTCACTATTTAAAACATTGGTTTTGAGACCATGTTACAACTCCTAGGTCTTTGGTGAAGCTTCGTCAGACTGCCTTTATTGCCATTCTATATGTATTGATAATTATCTGACTTTGTTATGAGCCTCTTACCCTGTCTTTGCACAGGTTACCTTTTGTGGCTGCATCTATACCTACTTGAAGTGTTGCATTTAGTTGGACTCAACATCTATGCTGTGATGGGATGTGTTAGCTTATTGTGCCTCAGCGTTTTGTTTGCCACTTTTTAAAAAAAATCTTAGGCCGTGTTTGTTAACACTGAATTTTTGCACTTAACGCGGAATTGTTTTTTTTTTGGGGGAATTTATTAAGATGACTCACTTTACTTTCTTGACGTATTGTCCCTTTCACTCCTCTATTTCTACTATGTGCTGTTCCTTTTTCTGCTTTCTGTTACTGTTTAATGCTAATTGTGGCATATCTTACAAACATGGATTTTTCTCTCCAAGCAGTTTGTTATTTATGCTATCATCAGAGATCATGACATTAAGATCACCTGATACAACTGGTTTCTTTGTCTTTTTATAATCATTTGGTGGTCATTACATGTTCTCCTAAATTTCTTGTTTGCAGACGAATTTGATCAAGGAAAGCATCAGAATGGGACACAACGATTTTGGAGATTTTTACTATGCTCATGGCTTACTTGGGGATGCTTTCAAGAATTACGTCCGTACTCGTGATTATTGCACAACATCCAAGCACATTATTCAGATGTGTTTTAATGTGATTTTGGTCAGCATTGAGCTGGGCCAATTCATGCATGTCACAAACTATGTTAGTAAAGCAGAGCAGACGCCCGAGCCATTGGACCCTGTTACAGTTGCAAAACTGCGGTGCGCCGCAGGACTGGCTCACCTGGATGCTAAAAAGTATAAACTTGCTGCTCGCAAGGTTTGTTTTCTCACCAGCTATTATCCATGATTACTATCTTTCTCAATGGTGTCTATGTTTAGTTATTGAGGGTTGACCAGAAAAGAACTTTATTGTAATTGTAGAGCCTGTGATTCATGTTTTAGTTCCGATGGCCATGGTTCTTTGGTTCTTTTCCCAGAAGAGTGGAGCATCACAGAATTCCAATGGCATTTCCAGAGCTCGGGAAGATCTTGGACATTGCAATTTCGTGCTGTCAAATGGATATGGGTGTGGTTTTGCCTGTGTCAGAGCTATGGCTAAGGCCGAAGCTGATGCAGCCCACTGAGAATATCTGCCTCTATCATGGCCAGGTGGTGAACCTGCTCAACCAGAAGGGTCAAAAAGACAACAACTTAAAAAAAAAAAAAAAGCACACGCACACATACCCTCACACACTCACGCATTGTGGAATTTCACCACCTATGGGTACTCGAACCCTTGACCAGGTGTTGAAACTCCTAAGAGTCTACCACCTGCACAAGAGTAAGGACCCGAAAAGACAACAACTAAGTTGGGGCCACAATGTCAAATCTTGTTCTCGAGAGTTTCTTGGGAGACCTTCAAAATTTGATGTTTTTCTCGGAATATATAAAAAAGTAAAACTATTGATTATATAATTAGTAAATAAATTTAAAAACCTGTATATATAATTATGAGGTTTGCTAACCCACACGCATGTACAAGTTAGCTAATGCACACACAGTTACATACGCCATTGTGGTGAAATATCCAAGCCAATCTATTAAAAGGGTGCTGTTTTGTGGATTCCCTATCCCAAGAATCAGGTGTCTGGTAGTCAGGTGAGCCGCAATGAACTGAAGAAATGAGTGGTGGGAAAATTTTCCCAAGTTTTCTCACCTGTCCACTTATTTCTGCTATCATGGCACACCTACTAAGCAAACCACCTTTATCTTTAGGAAATAACATCTACACAGCAAGGTCCACTTAATGGATGGCTTGGGTATTTTACATCTTTGCCACATTGGTGCCCATGGTGGCGTCTGCATTAGTGAACTTGTACACGCATGTGGGCTTAGCAAAGCTCAATTATGTACTGAATTATTATTATTATTATTATTTTTGCATTATTATCATATAATCTCATGATAAAATTGTGAAATCTTTCCAAAAGAAAAAAAAGGGGGTGATTGGTTTGTGAAGAGGTCCTCTCTTTATCATGCTTATAGCATTTGGAAAGCGATAGCGTCGACATAACATTGATTTCATAGAAGGGTTGCTTTTGGGTCTTGGGAATGGTATTCATATATGCTTTTGGATGGATATTCGGTGTGGGGATACAGGGTTTCAAGATGCCTTCCCAAGCTGAACTCTTCTTGCTTCGGGCTGGTTCATTTTAGTCGTTAGGTGTCTCTCTATTTGCGATGAAATTGTCATTTGGAGTCCTTGCCGTAAGAACTTGATGGACGACGAGACTCTAGAGTTTATTGGCCTTATGGACTGTCTTAAGCATGTCGCCCCCTCATCTCTGGAAGAGGACTTCGTGATTTTGATAGGGCACTATTCTGGGATTTTTTTGTCTGTGATCTTTCTTCACTTTTCTATCTTCCTTAGTGATTTCGACCCCTCTTGCCCATTTCATCATTGGTTTTTTGGAGCCCCCACCTTGTGTGGTGGTTTTTGTTTGGTTGGTGGGAAGAAAGTGAGTGTTGACGATTGATAATCTTTAGCATAGATCTTTCATTCTCCCCAATGCATGTTTGATGTGCATGAATGATGCGGAGACTATTGATTACTTATTTATCCATTGCTCTTTTGTTTGGAGAGTGTGGTAGTTTTTCCTTACCGCATTTTACATAGCGTGGGTTATTTCAAAATCGGTGGATGACCTCCTTTAGGTGTGGCATGGAGGCGGAGTCAGGAAAGCTATTTGTAGGCTCCTAACATGACTCTCTCTCTCTCTCTCTCTCTCTCTCTCTCTCTCTCTCTTTTGGGGGTTATATGGAAAGAGTGGAATGAGCAGTGTTTCAGAAATGGATGGTCCTCGGTGGATGGAGTGAAATGTACAATTAAAGGCTTTGTAATAGGTTGTGTTCCTCATGCATATGCAGCTAATGCTACTTCAGTTTCTTCTTTTTTCGGGTTGCTAGTGTAGCTTTGTATTTGCTTCCTGCGTTTGGTGGGCGTTCTAATAAATTGTAGTTATTTCTATAAAAAAGAAGAAGAAGATAAAATAGTGATATATATATATATATATATATATATATATATATATATATATATATATATATATATATATATATTAAAAAATTGATATTTTGAAAACCTCGTAATAAATATTATTTTGTTAATTCTTCACAAAACTATCATGAGATTTTCAAAATGCTGACAATAGAAGGGAGGGACATGTGCCGTTTCTTAATGGTACACACGGAGGTTGGTGGGGTTGATCTCGAGGTGTATGATGGAGATCTTGAGAGGTGGCATGAATCAAAAGGAGGCAAATCAGAGCCATCCTTGTGTGAGGATGAGATATTGTCCATCATTGCATATGACAGAGGATGGCAAGAGGCTCAAGTGTCTTGTTAGGTCTCGATGGAGGCTCGGGTGCTAGATGCTCCTTTAGAAGAGGTTTGAGGAAGAGAGAGGAGGGTTGGAAGCAGGCTCAGACTTGGAAGTGTGGTTGGTGTTGACACGTGTACGGGAGTACGGGGGCATGTGGTGTTAGAGAGCTTGATAGTTGACACATAAGGGGGAGTCATGATGAGAGAGGTCTCGTTAGGTGCTTTTAGTGGGAGTCAAAGGGAGATGGTGGGTCATTAATACAAGGGGTGCGGAAAATGGATTGGGTGATGCTCCTTTCATAGAGGAGAGGTGGTGATACCGCATTCTTCCGTTATTCATCAAGCATCGATACCTCACATCACAGGCTCTGTTGTTGAGGCTTCGCAAGATCTTCCTATAGGAGAGCAGCCTGTTGAGGTTTCAGGGGCTGGTTGCTTTGTTATATGCATGCTAATGGAGCAAGTATGTTTCTCGTTGTGGTTCACCTTCATATTTTTCAAGACACGTGTCCTTGACAAGGTATTCCTTATCGGTAATGGTGGTCGTAACAATTAGTACTATTACCGATATGGGTATCGGCCATAACAACCGATATGGGGGGCATAACGATCGTTACGGCCCCCGTAACGGTTGAAAAAATTCTTTTGCCTGAAAAATTCTGAAAAAAAATATTTAGAAAATCCAGAATAATGTAAGTATTCCAAATATGTATTCATTTTTTGTTTTGAACATGTTTATGGTAGTGTAACGGTCCACTTTTTGGTGAGAGTGTTGTATCGGGTTATCTAGTAAATATGTGAACATGATTAATATGTATCTAATGTTTGCACATCACAATCAAGCATCAGAACTAGAAAAAAACTTTTTCAATCTTTTGAAAAAAAAAAGGCCATTGGAGCTTCTATTCTCTCAAATCACTTAAATCTACTGTTTTAATCTTAAAAATTATAATAAGAGTAGTCGAAATCTATTGTAAAATGATCTATGAGAGTTTTTGGAATGAGAAAAGTGAGAAAAAATGGATTTAAATAGAGAAAAAAGAAGTGGCTGTTTTTCGACCGTTATAGGGGTAATGGTTGTTATGCATCGTAACAGCCTTTACGGCCACCGTAACAACCAATACGGTCCCAAAAAAACAACTGCCTCATTTCACCCCCATATCGCGTAACGATCATGGCTAGGAGTGTACACGAATCGAGCTAGCTCGGTCAACTTGCTCGACTCGGCTCGAAAAAGCTCGAATAAGCTCGGTTCGAAGCTAAGTTCGATCCGAGTCAAGCTGGTTTTTAGAGCTTGAAAATGAGTTTGCGCTGAGTTCGAGCTGGCCTCAGATCGACTCGACTCGGTTCGATATATAGCTCGAACCCGGCTCGACTTGGATCGACTCGTGTATTCTCTGATGTTGCTCACTAAGTGTTTGATGAAATGACTCAACGAAGTGTCGGCTGGTGGCAAGGAAGATATGTTACATCAAACAAATCCCCCCCTTTTTTTTTTCTTGATTTTGATGTTGCTTACAAGGTGTTTGATGAAATACTCGTAAAACCGTTGCTAGTGTTTTACATTCAGTAAGAATTTGAAGATGCGGTCCATGTGTTTGTGAAAATGCTGCATAGGTGAACTCGGCTTGATCTTGGCTCAAACTGGCCCGAGCTGCTGACCGAACCGAAACAAGCCAAGCTAGCCAGTCAGGCTTGAGGACCGAGCCGAGCCGAGTTCGAGCTGAGGTCAGCTAGTGGCCGAGCCGAGTCGAGCTGAGGCTAGCTCAAGTCGGTTCGACTCGATGTACACCCCTAGTCATGGCTATTACCTATACGTATCAGCCTTTACGTGCATCGTAACGGATACATAATACCTTGGTCCCCGGTCATAGTAGGCTCGGATAAGGGTTATAGGAGGCTCGGGCTAGGTGTCTCAAGGTGATGGAGGAGGATGCAATAGATGGACGACTAACGGAGAATCGACAGCTAGGTGGCAATTTTAGAGCTTGACTGGGAGGTAGAGACAAAAGAGAGCAAGCATTACACGTGTCCTTCGTTGCTAGATAAAGTGACATCGACGATCATGCTCAAGTTGGCACATGGCCAGGAAGAGTGGCGATAATCTTGTATTGTGTCTCTCTTGTCACATGCGAATGGGGGCGAATATTCTTTTCTATCCTCTAATGGCCATACTTGGATCGATTCACACCCATGTCCAGATTGGACAGGTTTCTGGTGTTAGCAGATTAGGAAGCACATTATCAGGGTTGGAACCAATGTGGCATTCCTCGCCCCGTTGTGGATCATCGTCCCATAGTGTTGGATACTAACGGGGAAGTTTTGGGGACCGATTCCATTTGGCTTCAAATTAATGTGGAGTGAAGTGGATAGATTTGCTGAAGAAGTGAAAGATTGGTGGAATTCTATTCATATTGAAGGCTAGGTGGCTTCATGTTTTTTATGAAATTTGAAAAGTTGAAGGGACTCATCATGGAACGAAAGGAGCTTTTAGTTTCAGGGAGAATGCAAGGGATTTGGTTCTCCTAAAAATTCAAGTGCTTGACTCGAAGGAAGAGTCATCCATGCTATCTAAAGAGGAAAAAGGTTAATGCAATACCCTGTAGTTTGAGTTAAAAAGGAAAGTTAGGAGGAACTTATGTGGCGTGAAAGATTATGTGCAGTGTGGCTCAAGGAAGGTGATTAAAATGCTAAGTTCTTTCACGGCATACCTAATGAGATGAAGAGGCAAAATAGAATCCATAGTCTTGTGGTGGAAGGAAGAAGGGTGGAGGAAATACAGGAAATATGTAACATGGTATTTCTAAGGACTCTTCCATGCAATGATAGGTGGGTAAGGATTCAACTGAAGCTGGATAACTTGCAGTTTTATCACATTTCTGAGGAAGAAGCAAGTCGGTTGGAAATGCCTATTGATGAAGTCAAAGTAGCAGTTATGGTTCTTGGTCATTATAAAGCACTCGTCCCTTACAATTCCCAATTGCCTTTTTCAAGTGTCTCGGGATGTGGTGAAGTGGAAATTGATGGAGTTTGTTTCGATATTTCATGAAAGAGGAAGGTCATCCAAGGACTTGGGAGCCTCTTTTTATCAACCCTACTCTTTAAAAAGAGGGTTTGGAGTCTACGAGAACCTTTAGGTCTATTAGCCTAAATAGCAGCTTGTACAAAATGTTGGATGAGATTCTAATAGGAAGAGTTAGGGTGCTCGGTGAGATCATTTCCATATCTTAGTGTAGGTTCTCCATGAACGACAAATCATTGCCGGGGGCGCTCTTATTGCGCAACAATGCACTGATTCAGGAGATGGGAGGGTAAATTGAGCCTAATTTTCAAATTAGACATTGAGAAAGCTTTATGACTTGTCATTAGGAACTCCTCTAGTTCATGTGGTGCAAGCGGTTAGATGTGGAGAAAGTGGATCAGTGGATGGTAGAATCTATTTCTTCATAGTGATATTTGATTTCATTAATGGCACTCTTGAAGGTTGTCTCCGGGGATCTAGAGGCATTTATTAGGGAGATTTGCTTTCCTCTTCCAGTTCGTAGTGATAGCTGTAGCATTTATCCAAATGATTGAAAAGTCAATCACGGTTGGATTGATTAGTGGCTGTAAGGTGTGTCAAGAGAATTCTCAAGTTTGTAATCTTCAATTTGTAGATGAGACTCTTCTTCTTTCTTCTTTTTTTTTAAAAAATTTTTTAAAATTTATTTTAAATAATAATAATAAAAAATAAATGTAAAGGGCAATTAAGTGGCCAATCTCCAGAGATTCGTTGGATGTTTCCATGAAATCTCTAAGCAAAAAAGTTAACATGCAAAAAAAGAAAAAAAAGAAAAGAAAAGAAAAAGGAGTTATTGGAAATTCACATGAGGAGTGTAGGAGATGGCTATAATTTTTGGTTGCAAGGTTGGTAACCTTCCTCATGTCTCGGGTTCTCACTGTGTTGACAAACTTGCACAATTCCTAATTGTTATCAAAAGAATGTAAACAAAACTTGCAACTTAGAAAGCAAATACCTTTCCCATGGAAGGCGGATCCCGTTAATCAAAGCTGCCATTCAAACATGTTGATTTACTTCATGTCATTGTTCCAATGCCTTGTTATTGTTCTCTAGTGTATTAAAAGGCTCAGAAGGATGGTTTTAAATATCGTTTGATATGACTTGGTATCATTCGAGAGGTATTGGTTGACAATACAAGTCACCACACCGATATGTGACAAAATGGGACTGAGTAGGGGCGAGTCATACCGTTTTCGATCCCTAGGTGACTGTAGTCCGGAATCGCTATTTAATCCATGCTCCAAAGAGATTACCTCTGGGAAGCATGGAGATAAGAAAAAAGTTCCATCTTGTGAAGCAAACTATGAATTGAGCACTATTAGGAGAGTGGCTTTAGAGATTTGGAACCAAGGATGACAGTTTGTTGAAGCAAGTCATATCTAGTGAGTGCAGAGAATTGATCACTATGGACCACGTTTTATTCACTGTGATTTTGCAATTGGGATCCGGAGGAAAACATCGTCAAAGTTTGACATGTGTTGGTTTATGTCTAGCTTTGTTGAAGCATTGGTACAAGCTTGAAGTTCGGGAGTTTATGGTAGAAGAAAAAGATTGCTATGGTCTCTTTGTGCTTGTAGTGAACATAGCAATAGGTTTTTCATTAGCAGGTCTATTAATTTAGAAATAATCTTTTACATGAAATGTAGGTTTCTATCCTAGGCATCGGCGCTTACCCTATTTATTGATTGTAGAAGGGAAGACACATTTTGAGTTCCTCGATAGGATTTTCGTAATTTTGTAGCCAGTCTCACCATCTTCTCCCCTCCATGCCTTTCGTTGTTTCTTTTTTGCGTTATCATGAAAAAAATAAGAGAATCGTTGTTATTTGTTAGGAATCTTATGGCAGGATTGTAATGGAGAGATCTGCTGCATCTAGGCCCAATTCTTCATCATCATCATCATCTAAGCTTTATCCCAATTAATTGGGTCGGCTACATGAATCCTGTTCCACCATTTCACTCCATCGAGGTCCATAACTTCAGTTAGACCAATGGTCATTAATTCTTTTATCACTACCTCTACCCATGTCTTGGGCCTTTCCCTTGCCCTTTTAGAGCCTTCAACTTGTACCAACTCACTTCTTTTAGGCCTAAGTAAACCTTGTAAAAACAACATGATGGGGTGGGTTCCTCTTCAACATCAACGTTGGAGAAAGCAAACGTTGATTTGCAATGAACTCTTCATTGCTTTATGCACTTATGCTCTAACAATGCATCATTGCTCATCTGGGTCCTTAGCAAAAATCTGAAACCTTCCTTTCTTTGGTGGCTAAGCTCAATTGGCTAAACTTCTACTAGCACCATAAAATGAACATACATACGTACTTATCTTTTACTAGCCACATCTTTTCTAAAATATTTAGGACATTTGGTAATTTATGTGACCATAAAAGAACATCACTAGCAATTAATGCCTTTTCAGAAAGATAATGGGCAGCTTTTTTAGCTTCCCTCCATGTATAGACACTCCAACATTCAGGCTTGTTAGATTGTGCTCAGTGAAAGATAGACACCACCTACATTCTATGCTTCTCTTTCTTTCTTTCCTTTTCATTTCATTTTTTTTGAAAGGCAAACGTTTATTTATTTGACAAAGCTATTTACAGAAAGTAGAACAACAAATTGGAAAATAAAAATTAGAATCTACAATATTTACAGAGACAACCCACCACTGAAGAAACAAAGTGAGAGCAAACTCATCCGATTCCTTAAGCAACGGTTGTTTCTTTCCTCCCAAAGTGACGAAATTCCTACCAGTAAGGCCAACCTTCAAATGGCTTTGCTTGCCAAGCTAGGAGGAAATACTCCTTGGAGCTAGGAATCACCCATGATACACCGAAAAGGAAGAAGTTGTTCCATAAGTCTTTTGCATAAGGCAATGAAGAAAGAGATGGACCACAGATTCCTCAGCTTTTATACACATGATGCACACATTTGAGAGAGGCAAATTCCTTCTACGTAGATTGTCCACTATCAAGACTTTATCGTTTCTGACTAGCCAAGCAAGGACCACATATTTGGGAGGAGCCCCATGGTGCCAAACATGAGCAGTGTGGCGAGGTGAGGATTTCGAAGAGGAGCCACTGAATAGCTTGTATAGAGATTTCGTAGAGCATTGGCTGGATTTCTCCCTGCACCATATCATGTTATCATTTACCCTTGCCTTGGGCTTTGCGCAACGAAGTAACCTAAGAGATTAGCGAGGTCATCGACTTCATCCGAGAGTTTCCCACAACATGGCGGGGCCCATATTGTTTTTTTTTTTTTCCTATTACCAAGAAGCATTGTGTGACCATGATTTCTGATGAAGGGGAGGTTCACACCAGCTGAGGAAAGGCATCTCGTAACAGTTTGTCACCTAACTAGATGTCCTCCCAAAAGCGGATTCTTTCACAATTACCTAATGAGAAAGCCAGCTCCACCGAAAATTAACTTTTTAAATGAGCCATTGATTTCCATAGATTTGAGGCTCTATAAAGTGAGGAATCCTGAGCCTACCATCCCCCTATTTGAAGACCATATTTCCTCTCAATATTTTGTTTCCATAAAGAATCGACCTCTGATCCAAACCTCCATAGCCATCTACCGAGGAGAGCTTTGTCATCAAATCCTGAGGCCTTAGGCTGGCGCCTCCTTCATCCTTAGCTTTGCATACATCAACTCATTTCATTAAATGAAATTTGTGATTGTCAGATACTACTTGCCATTAGAAATTCAAGTTTTTCCAATTTGTCTAATACCAATTTTGGAAAATGAAAGAGACATTAAGTAGAGTGGAACGTCGGGTAGTGCCGCTTAATGTCAGTCTGCCGCCCTTGGAGAGATGCATATTTTTCCAACTTGAGTTTCCTTTTTACTCTTTTGATAACTTTATCCCCTAGTTGTTTCTCTGGTTTGCCTATGTATTGTGGGAGGCCAAGATATAAAGAAGGGAATGATGCCGCCATACATCCAAAAATTGAAGCAAGCTTTGTCATCTCTTCTTTTGAAAGGCCAATCCTGAGAAGTTCGCTTTCAGCTATGTTCACCTTTAAGCTTGAAACTGCTTCACAACATGTAATTACTTTCATCAAGTTACGAACCATTTCTTCAGTCATGTCACAGAAAAGCATCATATCATTTGCATATTGAAGATGCGATATTTGGAATTCCAAATTATCTACCTGATTGGCCGAAACACCCTTTTCCATCATTCTGCCTAGGGCCTCCACCACAACCACAAATGGGTAGGGCGAAAGTGGGTCACCTTGTCTTAGACTCTCGATGCTGAGAAGTAGCCCTTTGGGGAGCCATTTACCAAGATTGAGGATTTAGCTGATTGATTATATACATATGGTGATCCAATTTCGCCTTGTTAGCCTGCATCCTAGCCACTCCAACGTATAGTTAAAAAAATATGAGTCTTGTCCACATGATTGAATGCTTTTTCTATACAAGGTTGCAAATAATACCTTTCTTACCTAACTGATGCCGTGCATGTAACCATTCATGGGCGATTAGAGCAATGTCCACCATTTGTCTTCCTTCCATGAAAGCCCCTTTAGGGTTGGATATCACATTGAAAGCACCTTTCAGAATCTTCAGGCTAGGATTTTCGCCAAAATTTTGTATGGACCTCCAAGAAGACTGATTGGCCTAAAATCTTTAAGGCCTTCCGCACCTTCTTTGAAATATGAGCAATGAAAGTCGTTCCCAATTCTGTAGCTAGGTGGCCTCCTTCGAATTCATTTATGAAGTTCATGAAATCCGCCTCACCTCCTCCCAAAATTTCTGAAAGAACATAATTGGGAAACCATCTGGGCTAGGGGCTTTGTTGCAGCCTAGCTCTTGTAGTGGCAATTTGAGCTCTTCCTTCCATATTGGCCTTATTAACCCTACTGTCTCTTCTTGAGAAATTTCGTCGAAATGGAAACATGCAAAAAAGGATAGTGAGCTGGAAGCATATTCTTACTGTAGAAAATCTACAGAAAAGAGCCATGGTTCTCCCCAATGTATGCCTTATGTGCATGAGAGATGCAGAGTCCATTGATCATCTATTTATTCATTGTAGCTATTTCAGCTATTGTGGTCTTGGTTGCTCCTGTCCTCTAGTTCAGATTGGGTGGTGCCTTCCTCAATAGATCTAATGTTTGAGATGTGGCATGGCGTGCAACTTCCTAAGAAGAGTCGGTTGATTTGGTGTTTATCGATGCTAGCCGTTCTATGGAACATTTTAGGGGAGCGAAACTCTTGATGCTTTCGCAACAAGTGGGGCCCATGGGAAGTATTTTGGAAGATTAGGAGGGATGTTAGAGAATGGGCAGCTTCTTTTTGTAGTTCTGAAGATTTGGTTGCACATCTTCTATTTGTTTGCAGTTAGGTCCTGCTGTATTTTTTTTTTGGCTTGTTTTCAAGCTTAGTTTAATAAAATTATATCATTATCCTTCAAAAAAAAAAAAAAAAATCAACTTCAGGATTTTCCGGAGAGGTGATTCATGCAGAAGTTGACTATGGTGTTGCACACTTTAGGCTTGTCTTCGATTCTCTTTCCGTTCACCAATAAGCTTTGAATCTTAATTGTTCGAGCACATGGACTCGCTATTGTGTGATTTTTTTTTTGCCCCCTTCTTTTAGCCATAGGAGCGTTTCTTCCGTTTAATCTCTTCCTCTCATAACCTCACATTGTATTTCGCTATTGATACCTCCCTACTAGCTATCATCCCTTCTGTTACAGCAGTGGTTTCCTCCTTGATGTGTAGTTCTTGAACCTTCTGTAAAAGAGCATCAACTTCAATACCTCTTTTCCATATCTTGATCTTTTCCTTCAATAGTTTTAACTTCTGAAACAGCTTAAACCCAGCAAAACCTTCTATTCAGAATGATTTCCACCATTCTTTTATTGGCGATGAGAAGCCTTCTACCCCAAGCCACACTAATTCAAAGCGGAATGGATGTGATCCCCAATTATCTTCTTTTGGGGATAGGAGGATTGGACAATGATCAGATGTCGGGCGCAGAAGACCCCTTTGTCGTACTAGAGTAAACTTCTCAATCCAGTCTAATGATAATAAAAATCTGTCGAGTTTGGATTTGATTGAATTAGTCTGATCATTTTTTCATGCGAACTTCACATCCCCCATCGGGAGATCCAGCAAAGCATTTTCGAAGATCTAGGAAGAGAAATCTCTCATGCTACGATTAATGTGATCACCATTGGATTTTTCGAAAGGGTATCTAACTAAAACCCCTTTCTTTTTCATTTCTTTTTTGCCATCAGTCCCCTGCATCTGATGAATTTATTTCAATTACATATTTCACTGTATCATTTAATTCCCAATTTCTATTTGCAGTTTCTGGAAACAGGGCCAGAATTGGGGAACAACTATACAGAAGTTATAGCACCACAAGATGTTGCAACATATGGGGGACTTTGTGCACTTGCTTCTTTTGACCGGACCGAGCTGAAGGCATATATCCTTTGTTTATTTACTGCTGGATATCATTTGTTTTTTCAATGTTTGCAGGCAATAAATGATACCTAATTATTTATGTATTTATTTATTTATTTTTGACAGAACAAAGTTATAGACAATATCAACTTCCGGAATTTCTTAGAGTTAGTACCTGAAGTGAGGGAGCTTATTCATGATTTCTATGCAAGGTAAAAGTAAAACAATATCAAGTCCAGTATGGTGGTTTGTTTAGATGTCCTTAATCTGCATATCCTAGTTCAAGTCAGCATATTATGTCCTGATTTTCCCTCATTGAGCTTGTGTTTCTTAGTAGTGGAAAAGACAGAGGCCTATCCTGAGGCCCTTTTCCTTGTTTGAAAATTTGTCAATGCACTTGATCACGCTCATATTGAACTGTATACTTTGGTATTTTTATCTCACATATGGATGTATAGTTATTTGGGTTTGTAGGTGAGGCTGTGGTGAGTCTTTTCCATGGTTGGTTCCAGAATGTGGGTAAAAGAGGAAGGTTGATGCCCTTATTAAAAGCTGACCCTAAATTTCTGGGAGAAGGCTAAGATGTTGATGTTGGATTATTTTGTGGATTTTATCTATGCCATATGATTATCTAGTAGGCATGCTTTTTCCTACATACATTTATCTAGATTATTGTATGCGTAATGGTTTTATGCATATTATGTGTGAATATTGTATAATATCCTTTATTATAGTCGCCAAGATATCGTATAGGGTGTTGACTGAAGTTGTGTCAAATTTGGAAGATATGATTGTTGCATTTCTCTCATGAGGGATGCTTGTGCTTTTTGGATCTTGTCCTGAAATAGGTATCTATTCCTTGGTTGGAATTAGTTCTGACTTCTGATTTCTAGTTTTGCGGTTGGGTAATCATAAAATTTCAAAGAGAAATTGATTATTTGTTCTTATAGGATTGTTTTATGTATTATTATCTTTACATGTATTGCACCATTGGGATACAGAAACATGTATCGATCTCATCGATAATATCATAAATACTAGGAAATGTATACCTGAGGGAAACATTAGGAAAACATTGGAATATTTTAGTGAAACTTTAAAAAGCACACATTACACACCCAGGACACAATAGTTTTATAAAAAACGGCTATGCATAATTTGTTTCCACTATATAGGGGCCCAAATCATGCTCTGTTGTACAAAAGCAATGCAATTATATTCAAAATGGGTTCATATGATAAAAAATTTCATGCAATACATGTTATAAAACACAAAAATACAACTAGATACTATAGAGAACCAAAAACATACTTTAGCCTCAGACCCAAATGAAGTTACAAGGCGGCTTGAAGTTGTCATCCCTATCCCCACTAGGGTGGCCATAATATTGCTTCTCCGTGTATTAACAGTATTTGTGCCCAGCTCATATGCTAATGGCAACAGGCTGTGTAATCTCTTGTATATTTTTGGTACTTATCCTCAGCATACTGCACCAGTATGCCCATTCTTCGATATGGAATGTGCATTGTAACCATCACAGATTCTCCTACTAGCATTGCCTGTGGTTGGATACCTCCATACTCATATCTATATCCTGGATATCCATAGCTATAACTCCCTCCATATCCGTAGCTACACTCTTGACCATAGCCATCTGCAGATGATTGTGTCTGTGTTGTAGCTGTTGGAATCGGTCATCCCATTGTTGTAGCTGCCATATGTATAAGGTCAGATGGAAGTAGAGCCCCCTGCTCAAAACTAGTGTCTAGGGACCCAATGTTCCATGCGAGAGACTCCTTGCTGTGTGGCAATTGTTTTTTACAATGCGAGAAATGTTGACTTGGTCCTATGTCAAGTTGATGGATGATTTCTGTGGTCTCGGTGCTGGTGATATTGTCAAAATGCACCTCTTTTGTCCTGGGTGATATGATGATATGGTCTTTGACTTTTACTCGCCTTATGAGCATCGGTGCTACTGCCATCATTACCCCCATCACCGTTGTCATCATCCCGTTGCTATCACCTCCATGAGATGGGGATAAAATATGCTCTTCATCATCATCACTTAAGGTCAGGCCATGACCCTAATCCTTAGGTGTTGTGCTCTTCATTGACTTATCAAATGAGTCATCCTGAGATCCCACCTCAGCCGTATCTTCCTCGACTTCAATGCCCATAACTGATTTCTCTCTAGCTATATTCTTATTGGAGCATCGGATCTTATTCATCAAAGTCGGGGGACTTAATCCACTGGTAAAGTGGGTTATCCCTGCAATCACCTGCATTCCACCAATGTTCATCAAGTTTAAGGGGTCTCTTCCCTCCAACTATCTGCTTGCAGCTTCCTCCATCACAGTTGCATGTTATAGTGGCAGAAGACAAGCTTTAGAGCTTTGCATACCCAATAGGGCAGTGTTCATTGATTTTAGATCTCTGATGTGAGCTCCGCCTTTACTAGCTAGTTTGCATATGCAAACTCTGCTTCATTCTATGTAATGTCACTTATGATTATCTTTCGAGCATTGAAATAAAGACATTAATATAATGGCATGTTGGATACCAGCTGAGCATTGAAAGAAAGACATGAAATATAACAGCACATTAGACATGACCACAAAATTGGAGTGATTCATCCTCCAAGTGACAAATACCCGCTCTTTCTACTAGAGAGTTTCCTTTTTATCCTTTCTACCAGATTGTCCCACAAATGTTTTGTTGGCACATACAACACATAGAGGAAGCCCAAATAAGATGAAGGCAGGCTGTCAGCCTTGCAATTGAACACTCCTGCCAAATTGTCAACTACCTTGGGATCCAATCGAACACCCAAAAGCTCACTTTTCAACGTTGATCTTTAGACCTTAGACTACTTAAAAGCATCAAACAATTTTCCTATGCTTTTCAACTTGCGATACCTCAATATCACAAAAGAGAAAGGTGTCGTCAGTGACCTAGAGATGAGAAGCCTGGAAGCTTGCACTCTTCACCATAAGATCATTGGTCAAACCCACCAATCTCACTTTATCCAAAATTCTGCTAAGTGCCTCTGCCACCGTGATGAAAAGAAATGGGAAAGTGGATCACATTGACTTAGACCTCTGATCCTTGATGCTGACCTCTCGAACCCTTGAAGAAACTTTTAGGTGAGCCATTAAACAATACCTAAAACAGAATGGTTGAGCTTACAACTCCTATCATCTCTATCTAGCCCTACATCCCAATCTCCTTAGCATATAATCAAGGAACGTCCAATCAGCATGGTCATAAGCCTTACCCATATCACGCTTGAAAATGACACATGCTTTCCCTTACCCGCACCTCAAGTCAGTACGTTTATGAGCAACTAAAGCACCATTCAAAATCTATTTGCTGAAGATAAAAGCCCCTTGGAGTAGATATGACATTCCCCAGCGCCTTGCGGGATCTAGTGGTGAGGGTCTTAGCCAAATTTTTATAAGGTCCTTGGTCCTCCAATCAAACTGATAGGTTTGAAGTCCTTCTGGTACTCAACCCCATCTTTCTTAGGGATTAGAGTGAAAGACGCTTCCAACTCTTTTGAATGACGGCTTCTATCAAAGAATTAAAAAAAACAAAGACAATCAAATCCCTTGCATATCATCCCAAAAGGTTGGAGAAAGGTAATTGGAAACCCATCCATGCGAGGTCTTAGGTGCACGATCCTTCTAATGAGGTGTCTCTCCCACTTCAAATCGCATTCTGGCTCATGCTTCATAGTTGTTTACACTCTCTAGCATTTTTTCCCGGGCTTGAATCTTTTGTTGCTTCACTTCACACTTTTTGCAACTATGCCAGGTACCTTGTCCTTCTCAAAGACGAAACCACAAGCATAACTTCTTCATCCTTGATCAGCGTTTTCTAAGCTCTCATCTTTCTTAACAGTGATGCGATCAAACTCCAGGTTATTAGGATTTGGCCGGGCCTAACCCTCTTCCTGTAAACAGATGGAACATAAGTTAACAATAGAGTCACATGATTCTTCTATTTCTTTAATTCTGTCCCTATTAACCAAGAGGCTTTCGATTAATTTGCTTTTGCAGCTAGCAAAAGTGATCCCATGGAAATATGCAATGTTCTCGTTCCCCCTCTTTTAGCCAAATTTCCTTGGACCATTGCTACTACTGGATTTCCTCGTCCTGTAACTTATTTTGTACTCCAGTTTTAGATTGGATTTTAAGTTCTTATCAACCACTTCTGAGAAGCGCTCAAATTCTTCCTTTTAAGTTGAACTCATAACCCGAAGCATCCTATCTTTAGCTTCCTCCCTCTTCCTCCCCAAAATGATCTTTCTTCCACTACCATATCTTTCCCTTAAGAAGCTTGAGTTTATTCAAAAGCCTGTAGCCCGCTCATCCCTCAATTGAGAAAGACGTTCACCACTCAAGTTTCTGGGGAAATCTCTCTTTCGTTAACCATTAAGCTTGAACCTAAAGGGTATGATTGTAATCATCCTCCTTGGACTCCAAAATGATAGGACAATGTTCATATATTGGCCAAGGTAAGCCACGTTGCTCTACTAGCGGGAACTCCACAAGTCTGCCAAAACTAAGAATCTATCCAGCTTAGAAATAACTGGATGATCTTGGTTATTGGACTAAATGAACTTCATATCTCCCATAGGAATATCAACCAACAAATTCTTGTCAGCCCAACCCAGAAAGAATGCCTCATGCTTCTTGAAATATGGCTACTATTAATTTTTCGAAGAATCTAATCCTGTTAAATCTGAACAATGTGACATTCCAAACTCATGCTAGGGTGTCCCCTTTAAGCAACACGCTGCACCGGACTGTTTCATGTAGCTGAAGCTATGGCCCTTGATAGAGTGGAATGGTGGAAAAGGTTTCATGTAGCTGACCTCAATTAGTTAGGATAAGGCTTAGATGATGATGATGTTGATGATGATGATGATGATGAAGAAGAAGAAGAAGAAGAAGTAGCAGCAGCAGTAGTAGTAGTTATCCCTCAGGCAACAAGGTCCTCCACCAACTGTTTCTAACACTGTCCAGCTCAAACCAGAAAGCATTAAACTGAGCCGGCTGGTCCATACACCACAAAAAGGATGCATTTAAAGCCATTAGTAGCATTCTGCAAAAGGACTGAAACTGGAAAAGTACATGCTTACTAATCCTCCTTGATTCAGAGATCTGAGTGCCAGATGACCATGATGCCAATGGCAGCCCCTTGTTGTGTTAAAAGTCACCCAGTCCCTGTTCCTTTATCCACACAGCAAGTTGATTAATCCTCGTCGATTCCTGGGGTGCAAGCCCTGTGAACCTTATGCCGCCTAAAATTGTTTGAGTTGGGCATGTTTTTAGGGGTAGGTCATCTGCCTAACTTTTCAAGAGAGAATCTTCATGGGGAACTACCAAGAACTCCCTTTCCCCTTTTGCTCGTGAGCAATGATTGCAGTATCAGTTGAAACGATTAATATCGCTCAGTGCTGGTATGAAACTGGGTTGTAGTGGGGAAATTTTCTAATATCGGTTGAGATATCATGATATGTTGCATCGATACATTGCAATATTCTGAAAATATTGTTTTTATAAATTCCCCGATATTGTCGACATGTATGCCTTTATCGATACATGTTGACAATATGACACTTGTGTCGGTCCCCTTCAGAAAAAAAATTGGAAATTTGTGAAAAATCCAAAAAAAATGAATTTCTTTGAATTTTTTTGCTGGGATTACATTGCGAAGTAAATTCCGACCAATTCTTTTCATTTGTTTGGAGAAAAAGGGGATTTGGTGTGGAAATTAAGATCGGATGGCGTTTGGTATCAAAAACTCAATCGCTGACTTTTTGCTAATTCAAATTGTTCTCTCCTGTTTAAATTTCTTGGATATGTGGAATGAAGTTAAGTAATCCATGATTTTGCATGCTTAATCATTGATTTTGACATTCCATTTTTGAATTTGAAGAAAATGGTGGAATGTGGTGAAAATCTGAAGAAAAAATAAAAATAAAAATCTGATTTCACACATTTAACTAATGATCAGAGTGTGGAAAAATCACCTGAGAGTGCTTGGAGGCTGATCTACAAGTTGACCGAACTTTTTGAAGTTTTTGAAAAAGTTTATTTTTTTAATTAAAAATATTGAAAAATAATTTTTTTTGGACAAAATTACATCGACCAGATGTTATTCGTGCCTTGTATTTATGTATTTATAAGTGTATGCTGATCTTACCATTAGCTGCCATCATTTATTTATTTTTAAAAATTAATTTAATGTTTTTTAAAAATATTTTTTAAATAAATGAACCGTACATTGCAGGACAAATTTGGCTTTTGAACGTATTAATTGCGTTTACATGTCTTCTATGATTTAAATTATACAAAATGACTTTGAATATAGTTGCATCCAATGTATTAAATAACAGTGTTCAACCCTCTCTAGTGTGCAGCATAAGTTACACAATACTTCTATTTTTAATTAAACATTAGAAAAAATATGATAAATATTAAGAATTAATGTAAAAAAGCACAAAAAAAAGATGCCTAAAAAAGTTATTCATTTTTCCAAGTAAAAGCATGTTCAAACAAGTTCAAACATAGGGACACCTTGTGTTGTCAAAAAAAGTAATTAAAAATTGAAAAAACAATATTGCATTGCATGCCGTAAATGCACATTGCAATATTGCATAACAATTGGCTAAAACACACCACACCACAGCAAGCCCTTTAAAAAAAGAAAAGAAAGAATAAAGGAAAAAAAAGAAGAAGCATAGTAACCCCTATCCTACTATAATGTATAACAATCAACCTCCAAAAAGAAACCATAAATCTTCATCCAAGATGAAAAACAACTCATTAACAGATATTAACGGGCAAGAACATGCTCCTATGAAGCTCACGAAGCGATTCAATCAATTGAATATTTGACCTTCGTAGTGGTACATATTTGAGAAGGGGGAAATATTCTCTTTTGTTTAAGTTTCAATGCTTTTGAAAATACAACAAATGGACCTTCTTGCAAGGTTGATTAATTGTCCAAAATCTCTTCTCCAACAGTTTGTGGATTGAGGATTGGAAATTAGGATTTGGGGGCCCGAGGGTGCGTGCATGGAGTGTAGCCATGAGTTTTAATGCATATTTCCAAAATGTGAGTTCTATACCATTTACAAATGGTCACAAGTGTAAGACTCCTATCAGGTGGGCCACACATGATCATCGGTATAGATCTGACCGTTGGATTATTCAGATTGAGCGATTCAGTGGGCCCACTTCAGTTGTGATCATTGTAAATAGGTTTGGGGCGGGATGCTTGAATTGCACTCCCTATACTCGGTTATTAAGCCAGATATGGAAACCTACAGTGTGGAGACCCTAGAGGGAGAAGTGTGATGGGTAAGCTTCTAGCCCTTTTTCCTATAAATAGATGTTTTGGTCCCCTCACCAACACAAGAGAGAAAACCCTAGTCCCATTGAAGGTTCTCCTAAAGGGTGTAAGGTGCGGAAGATCAGGATTCTTGTCGGGTACAACGAGGAATTAAGACTGTCTTCCCAATCAGGTACAACTAAGATTATTGTATTGGATCTCCATTATTGATGCATAGACGATTCGTCAATTCCGCAATACAGGTATAACATTTGATATCAGAGCATCTACGCATGAATGTGGTAGATTCGATGAACACTCGTTGAAGTACGGTGAATTATGCTCTGCCTTAGAGTTTTCTCCATTAAAGTTTTTTTTTGGGATTTGTGTTCTGAATGCTGTACACGAATCGGCTTTGTGGTAATGCCAGCTGCCTGGATTGGTAGTCTTAGCATGAGCCTGTGGTAATGGATAACAATCCAATATTAAGATAATCAGATTGAAAACCAACATCTCAATCGGCAATGGAGGAAGAATCACCGATTGTCGTTAGCTGCCAACAGCGGCAGCGACCGCGATTAGGGATCTGCGGGCATTGATTCCAGCGATGATTCTACTCGCTGCGACAACCATAGATTCTGTCAGGGATCTGATCCTCTTCCTTCCTGTTAGTTTCCGACAGTCATGGCCCTATTCAGATGATTTGAAATCAGATCGTGTAGAGTCAACAAATCAGGCAGCCATGGCCGATCGTGACGAAAACAGGGGTGAGAACCCTCTGCCCATCTTCTTCATCCAAGGTCGACTGCCATTAATGGTGGAATAACCCACCTCTTCCTCCATCAGCGGTGCTCGATTCCGGCCTGTGATGGTAGAGATGGGAGTCAAACATGGTGGTTCTGGTGGTCGAAACCTGCAACCACGAATTTGGCCGAGGTGCTATTGCTCGATTCATGCATGCAGATACGGTTTTGGATAATGGGATTGAGGCTATGATTTTGCCAGATTTACAGAGATGCAAGGGTTTGAGGATTTTTCGGATGTGGATAGTGGAGGAAGGGACGTGTGGCTTCATTTTCGGGCATGTGTAGTGGTTGAAATTGGGAGTTTCCCTTTTTTGAAAAGGTTTTGTGACTGTGGAATGGGCCGTTGGGCTTGTGCACTGGATCCAAAATATGGATTCTCCATTTGCCTCTACTATTAGGCTGCATTTTAGGCCTGGCTGTGGCCCACTTCAGTTATTGTTTTATGTTTGCATAAGGCTCAAGATAAGGGCGATTTTAAAATTGTCCATGGGCCCATAACATGTTGAATAACAACCCAATTTCTAGGGCCTGATTAAAATTTTCCTTTGGACTATATGGGCCCCCTTTGGATATATATAGGGCCCAATGTCCTTAGATGTTGTTGTTTAACCTGATAGCGGGCTGAATTTTGGGCCTAATGCCTTGCATTATTTTAGATCCTTAGGGCCCACTTTAGTTATTGGTTTCATTGTCCATTGATGATGATCTTAACGACCATCAGGAATCTAAACTAACAATCACTTTAGAATATATTTAGCCTACGGGCGGTCAACATCAGCTGTATTTTGGGCCAAATCAGAACTGTTTCAGAATGGTTCATTATGGGCAGGACCATGTAGCAATCCTTGAGTCTGGGATTGGGGATTGGACCTGATTATGTTAGCCACCAAAGTGACCTCAATTGGTGATTTTTTTTTTTACTTTCAGACTTCAGTAGATGGAATTTAGTGACCTTCTATTATAGGATTGCATTCAGTTGCGTTCGTATCCATAGCAGGCAGTGGTCAGAACAAAGAGGTTTCATCGCCTGGCAGGATATGAGCGGGGTGAAGTGGTTGGTGATACTGATATAACCTTAAGATATTCATTTTGCCCAAAGGTGATGGACGTCTTAGATTTATTTCACTAGCACTGGTCAGCTTCATGTTCAGTAGAGCCTCCTGTATATTGTAATTTCACCCAAAGGAGGAATCGCAATGATACGCCAGGCTCTTGCTAGAATTTGATGACTATGACCCATCATCATTCTGGGTCATTTGATTGAAGGCCCAAATCAATCGAATGTTAATACATGCATAATGTTTGTGGTTTACATTCATATATGTGGGACTTGTTCATTTATTGACGTGAGTGTTATTTTTTTTTATGTTCAGCCATAATTGTTTCCAATGTTCCAAACCAATTTAATTCTATACCTTTGCTTACTAAGTCCAACTTTAAGAAAATGAAGCACTATTTAGGAAATCGTTCTTTGGGTCCTTCAGAGGATTGCACACAATTTAAAGAATGGGTTGTTTCTAAGAGTAAGAATCAAGTTTTAGTCTGTTTTGAATCTAATGTAGCTGATATGTCCACAGACTTCTGGTGGATAGACTCTGGTGCAACTATTCACATATGTAATTCCACGCAGGATATGCTCCAAAGCCGGACACCAACTGATACAGAAAGATCAGTTTATATGGGGAACAATATTAGAGCAGACGTGGAAGCTATTGGAGTCTGTAGACTTAGGTTATCGTTAGGACACTTTCTTGATCTAGTAGATACTATATGTGTGCCTTCTATAAGGCGCAATTTGGTTTCCATTTCCCGTTTAGATAAATTTGGTTATAAATTTAAATTTGGAAATGGAAAATTAAGTATTTCCTATGATTCGATTATGGTTGATTTTGACACTTTAGTCAATAACCGTTATCAGCTAGATTTGGATGTTTCACATGTTCACAATATTAACTCATCACATGGAAACACTAAAGGCATTAAGTGAAGGTTAGATTGTGAAAATTCCTCCATATTGTGGCACAGGCGATTAAGCCATATTTCTCACGAGAGATTGGAAAGGCTTGTGCGTGAAGGAATCCTTCACTCTTTGAACTTTTCAGACTTTGGGGTCTGCATAGATTGCATTAAAGGTAAACAGACCAGAACCAGGAAAAAGGGTGCCACTAGGAGCGTAGGACTCTTGGAAGTGATTCATACAGACATCTGTGGACCATTCCCTTCAGCATCTTGGAATGGGCAGAAGTATTTTATCATTTTCATAGATGACTATTCTCGTTATGGGTACTTATACCTTATTAACGACAAATCAGATGCCCTGGATACATTTAAGATATATAATGCTGAAATCGAGAATCAACTCGATAGAAAGATCAAAGTCGTCAGATCCGACCGTGGTGGCGATTACTACAAAAGGTATGACGAATCTAGGTGTAATCCAGGGCTATTCGCTAGATGCCTACAAGAATGTGGTATTATCGCGCAGTATACCTTGCTTGGTACTCCAGAGCAAAATGGTGTAGCAGAAAGGCATAATCGCACCCTAAAGGACATGGTGCGGTCTATGATTAGTAATTCAACGTTGTCAGAATCTTTGTGGGGTGATGCGTTGAAAACAACTGTGCATATCCTTAATAGAGTCCCTAGTAACGTTGTAATGAAAACTCCATATGAATTGTGGACAGGGCGAAAGTTTAGTTTACGATACTTTCATGTATGGGGTTGTCCTGCAAAAGCCAAACCGTATAACCCGCATGAAAGAAAGCTTGATCCTAGAACAATTAGTTGCTTCTTTATTGGATACCTAGAAAGATCCAAAAGATTCAGATTCTATTGTCCATCCTATTCCATGAGAGTTATTGAGACTGCGAATGTTAGGTTTATTGAGAATACTGAAGATAGTGGGAGCACGAACTTAAGAAACATTATGTTTGAGGAAGAACGGATTGTAATTCCCACCACAATCATTCAGAGCAGCGTGGTCGTCCGTCCAGTAACGGACCCAGAGATCCCTATGGATGACCATATAGAGCCTTAAATACAACCCACTGATGTGGAAACAGAAAACCCAATTCAGAATAATGAGCCTTTAAGACAATCACATAGAGAGAAGATATGCAATTTCAGACGATTATATCGTCTATCTGCAGGAGCATTACTTTGACATTGGGGCTGAAAAGGATCTTATATCTTTTTAGTCGAATAAAGTGCAAATTCTTCTCATTGGCTCGATGCCATGAAGGATAACAAAGTCTGAGACCTTGTTGAATTGCCTAAAGGGATTAGGCCAATTGGTTGTAAGTAGATATTCAAAACCAAACGGGACTCTAAGGGCAATATCGGGAGGTATAAAGCCAGACTAGTTGCAAAGGGTTTCAATCAGCGTGAGGGCATTGATTTTAAGGAGAATTTCTCACCTGTGTCCAAGAAAGACTTTTTTAGAATCATTATGGCTCTTGTGGCTCATATGGATTTAGAGCTACATCAAATGGATGTGAAAACAGCGTTTCTCAATGGAGACCTAAGTGAGAACGTATATATGTTGCAATCAGAAGGTTTCAAAGCCAAAGGCTCAGAACATCTGGTCTATAAACTTAAGAAGTTCATTTATGGGTTGAAACAGGCATCATGACAGTGGTACTTAAAGTTTCATGAAGTTGTTTTTGCATATGGTTTCATTGAAAACACTGCAGATAAGTGTATATATGTGAAAATCAGTGGGAGTATGTTTATTATTTTAGTCTTGTATGTTGACGACATTTTGTTGGCCAGTAGTGATATTGAATTGTTGCGTGAGACTAAGAAATTTCTATCTCAAAACTTTGAGATGAAAAATCTTGGTGATGCATCATTTGTCATCGGCATTCAGATTAGCCGGGACAAATTACGTGGACTGCTTGACTTGTCGTAGAGAGCCTATATTGATAAGGTTCTCGAAAGGTTTAATATGTAAGGTTGTGCTCCTGGCCAAGCATCTATTGTAAAAGGTGACAGGTTTGGCCAATTTCAATGTCTTAAAAACAACCTAGAGAAGGACAAGATGAAAGATATTCCGTATGTGTCAGCAGTAGGGAGCATCATGTATGCTTAGGTTTGTACGCCTCCTGATATTGCTTTTGTGGTTGGAATGTTGGGCAGGTACCTTAGCAATCCAGGGATGAACCATTGGATAGTTGTTAAGAAAGTATTGCGCTACCTGCAAAGGACAAAGGACTTAACACTCATTTACAGAAGATCCGACCATTTGGAGTTGGTTGGATATATAGATGCAGATTTTGCGGGCTATCTCGACAACAAGAAGTCCACATCGGGCTATATATTCATGATGGGTGGAGGAGCCGTATTATGAAGAGCGTAAAATAGTTGATTACGACATCTTCTACCATGGAAGCAGAGTATGTAGCTTGTCATGAAGCCACGAGTCAGGCGATCTGGCTTTAGAGTTTTTTCTCTGGTTTATGGGTTGTGCAGATGATCCCGAAACCACTGAAAATCTATTGTAATAGTTCAACTGCAGTTAACTTCTCCAACAACAAACAAGCTTTCATCGAAGTCAAAACATATTGACATTAAGTATCTTTTTGTGAAAGAGAGAGTTTAGAATCATCAGGTGTCTATAGAACTCATCGGCACGAGGCAGATGATAGCGGATCCTCTCACTAAAGATCTTCCTATTACGCTCTTTAAGGAACATGTGATGTTTATGGGAGTTGTAGATCCCAGGGATGTATTTCAGTAGTGGGAGTTTTCAGTTTTGATCCGATTATGTACAGACATTTCAGAGATTTCTTTTATATGCATTGATGATTCTATTATTCAGTTTATATATTGCTTCTCCTTAAGTGTGCACTTTTAGTTTTGAGTAAGCAAGACTTTGGTTTGTATCTTGGTGACACGATTAGATTGACCACTTGAAGATAGGTACATGTGGTCACATTAGGCGTGCGATCTTCATACCACACCCCATATCTTTGATCCATGTCGTTGAGGCTATTGGTATTCGTGACCGTGATTCGTCGCACTTCGAAATGTATAAATGTTGTGTTGACTACCACGATTTAATATATGTATTCTTGATGGACCGGATCTGACAAGCGTTGCTCATAATTATCCAATGGTATTGTTTTGAAATTCAGTAGGGCGCCCATTAGGAACTTTCAAAAGCAAATGCATTTTTTAAAATTATTTTCACAATTAAAATAAAATGTTTTGTTTTCTTTCAGAGATCAGTGTAGCCCAAGTGGGAGAATGTAAGACTCCTATCAGGTGGGCCACACATGATCATCGGTACAGATCTGACCGTTGGATTATTCAGATTGAGCGATTTAGTGGGCCCCACTTCAGTTGTGATAATTGTAAATAGGTTTGGGGCGGGACGCTTGAACTGCGGTCCCTATACTCGGTTATTAAGTCAGATATGGAAACCTACGGTATGGATACCCTAGAGGGAGAAGTGTGATGGGTAAGCTTCTAGCCATTTTTCATATAAATAGATATCTTGGTCCCCTCACCGACACAAGAGAGAATCTTAGTCCCATTGAAGGTTCTCCTAAAGGGTGTACGGTGCGGAAGATCAGGATTCTTGTCGAGTACAACGAGGAATCAGGAACGTCTTCCCAATCAAGTACGCGTTAAGATTATTGTATTAGATCTCCATTATTGATGCATAGACGATCCGTCAATTCCGCAATACAGGTATAACAACAAGTCCTCAACCATTCAAGTGAGGCCCATTTGGTTAAAATTGTCTAAATATGGGTACATATAGCAATATTCTCCATCTACAATAGGACCCACTATGCAGATGGTCTGGATAGCTCTACATCATTGCCACGTGTGAGAAGGATGGGTCACCACTATTTTACATCAATAATTGAACTAATAGGACTAAAAAATATTTTAAAAGCAACGAATGGTGTAGCTTACGCTACATATGTTACACGCTACATGGCTTTTGCGTACGCTTTCATGTGCTATTTAGCATTATAGCTATGTTACACTATATAAGGTATGCTGCTGCTATGCCACAAGCACTATTTAAAACACCAGTTGCATCACTTCTGTCAGACAATGCATAATTTATGACCCTATCCGAAGGAAACTTATCATGTGTACTTGTTTTTTGTGATCTTTTTAGTTTTAAGTGTGTATTAATGCCTTTTTTAACATCCCATAAAGTTTCATTGAAAAATTCAACCAATTTCCCAATATTTTTCAATGTTTTTATGAGAGAGAAATATCTCCCAATGTTTCCCAAAAAATGGTGATACATGCAATATTTTCCATGGGGCATGTAAATGTTTCCCAAAAAATGGTGATACATGCAATATTTTCCATGGGGCAATACATGTGTCGACACCAGTACTAAAAACACTGGTTTTGAGGGCCTCTCTACCTTTATTGTAATTCATTGATGAAGCCAAGTTGGATGGCTCCTGTTTGCCCTCTGGGGATTTATTAATTTGACTTCCATAGAACATGGGTTATTTTTGGATTCCCCTTTCCTCGACTAACTTGAATAAAGCCATGAAGTCCTCACAACTGCCAGAAGAAACCCTGACTAGTTTCCCCACATGCCTCTAGCTTCTTCAACCCATCGCATCCCATTGTCATGCAGTCTTTGTTCCTGTGTCCCTGCCTGAGAGATTTTGAACCTCCAAGTTGTTAGAATCCTGAGACTCAATTGCACCAACTTGGGCAGGCCAAATAGAAATGACCACCCAAAAACAGAAACTCCTTTGAAACTTGCAACCTGGCAAGATTCTGCTACCTCCACAAAATTGATACTAACTCCTTCGCCAAGTGAAAAAAGGAGGGGACATCAATGGGCATCTCCCTGAAGCCAATAGAGATGTGGGACAGACAACAATGACAACTTATCACCTTCAAAACGATTCTCCATAGAAACAAAATCAGCACATACCTGGCCAAGGCTAGAGGCAACAGAGCTTACTGCAGGAGATCACCTGTGTTTCAGGAGGTAAAGCCATTGGGTGCACTAGGTTTCTCTCGATGCAAGATCAATCTGTAACTGAAAGCAAGGACCAAGCGAAGAAGCTTTCGATGGAAGAACTCCCAGATGTGTCCGAGTCCAAACTCGCATCCAAAAATTAGAGGATGGTCTATTTCACGAGTTCAATGTTGGAAGGTCGAATCCGCCGATTTCCCATCTCTACTCTACCGACGATATGATTCTATTTTTGACGCCGATGCTATCATGGTGGACAAGTTAAGGATGATTATAAGGTGCTTTGACGTGGTGTGGGGGCTGAAAGTTTAACACTGTCAAGAGTGAGATGCTGATAATCTACTTCATGAATTGATTCAAATGCCCAAAGAAGTGTTAGTTAGATTAGAGAGGTTGAGGAGGGAGTTTGTAGCTAGTTTTGGAAGAGAAGAAAAAGTTTCATTTGTAAGTAGTAAAGGAGGAGCTGGCATAATAGATTTTGAGTTGATGAACCTTGTGTTATTGCGGAAGTGGTTGGGGAGGTTGGGACGCAGGATGGCACCCTATGGAGAGAGACTATTGCTGATAAGTATGGGTGCCAGGATGGGGGCCGGGGTGTGAGGGATTCCTCCCTGCATGGAGCATTGGCTATTTGAAAAGGTGAAATCTAGGTTTTTTGAAGGGATCAGGTTTTCCCTTGGTAATTGGGAGAAGATCTGCTTTTGGGAGGGCGTGTGGATTGGTGAATGCTCCTTGCAAGTAGCGTTTCTGATATCGGCCTGCCTTTCCATGAAATGCAATATTGAGGTTGCTCAATGCTTCTCTCACTGCAGGGACTTGCTCATATGAGCTCACCTGTGCTGCAGATTCCTTCTCATTGTAGAAGTGGAGTTTGTATTGCTTTTTAGATTGTATCCAGCAGTATTGACCAGTGGGCGGGGAATATGATAGGATGGTCTGGTGGAAGAATAAATCAAGGGTGCTCAGTTCGCTCCTTCTATTGTGCACTTCAAGCTCAAAGGATGGATGGCGAATCTGAGAAGACGCGGCATGTGCAGTCTCCTGGAGCCCCTCACTTTTGGATGTTTAGCTAGAAGAGAAATGGTCTTAACTGTGGAAATCTTCAGAAACGGTCAATGGTGACCCCTAGCATCTGCCTTATGTGTATGACATGCACTGAATCAGTCATTCATGAATTACCAGTTCATGTGTCATGTGGAGTGGCTTCCTTAGGAGTTTTAATATCGCTCAGACAATGCCAAGTTCAGTTGGCGGGTTCTTTATGGCTTGGCATTAGTAGGTCTTTGGAAGCAAGCAAAGGCTCTTTGGAGATTGTGTTTATTGGCTGGCCTTTGGGCAATATGGGGAGAAAAGAATGGTAGGTGCTTTTAAGGCAATGTAGGGGAGCGGATCACTAGTAGGGTAATGTTACATGTTGTGGAATGGGCTTCTTGTAAAGATGGGTTGAAAAATTGTAATTTTCCATTTTAGGTTTGTTTCTTTTGCACCATCTCAGCGCTTCTTTTAGCGAAATTTTCTGTTGACCTCTAAAAAAGGGGGGTGGGGCGCGGAACTCGCATCCAAATGAGTAAACCCAGGGGTTCCTGTGCCCCTCTCTAGGCTAGCTGACCCAACAATGGGGTGGTCAAAGGAACCCTTCTGACTAGGAATAGATCCTGTTTGACTCCACTGCACTCACCTACCCAACAGGGTCTGAAACATCATTGCCTGCTGCACGACAAAATCCTTTACAAGAGCAAGATCTGCTTCACGTGCTGGAATTTCAAAATTAGAGCACTCTGTGTGCCCTTACTCCACCGCACATGACAGCGATAAATTGCTGTCAGTGGCCTTTGAGCCAATAGAACTTGGCCAACCACAGCCCACTGCCAAGTGGACTTGAGACCAGAAAAGGTTGTGCACCATCACCATCCTCCAGTGCCCTCTTCTGAGAATCATCCTACGGCACACCCAATGCCAAACACAAACCACCAGCAACTCTCTCCAAATGCAAGTTGCTGATCCTAATCTAAAAGTTTACCAACACAGAAGGGAATTTTTGGGAAATCAATTACCTCAATTACCACCAAAATGATTTCCTGAGTTCCAAGAAGGGCCTGAAGTAGAGGAGGAGAAATATCATCTGGTATATCTGTTTTATTTTTTATTTTTATTTTTGGAAAGGTAATCTGTTATATCTGTTTTTTACTCCATCCTTGTGTCTTTTTTGTTTGATTGGAAATATTTCCTTGAGCAATCTGGTTACTTATCTTGTTATTTAAGGTTCTCGTGTATCTGTTTCTGACTCTTATCATTAGTTGGCTGCAGCCGCTATGCTTCATGCCTCGAGTATCTTGAAAATCTGAAAGCAAACTTGTTGCTTGATATCCATCTCTATGACCATGTTGAAACACTTTACAACCAAATCCGTCACAAAGCAATTATCCAATACACGCACCCATTCATTTCCGTTGATCTGCCCACGATGGCCAGTGCCTTCAAAACTAGTGTGGCGGGGCTGGAGAAAGAACTTGAAGCTTTGATTACCGATAACCAGATTCAGGTACTATCACAATATTTTTCTATTTCTCTACACTGTTCAAATCTTTAGTTTAGAACTCTTGAGGACCTAAGTCATGCTATAGCAGCATGCCCGAAAGGTTTATTGAATTGCAGATATCTTTGGTCCCCACTCTTGTTTCTGTAGGTTGTTTTAGTGCCCATCTGCAAAAATCAAATACAAGGACTCCATGTAGCATGTGTGTTATCTGGGGTGTTCATCAGCTGGGCCCCATTGCTGATTTTCCCTGGCCCAGAAATCAGGGTGCTCCAGGGTCTTGTGGGTCACACATGCATCTTGAATGTGGACTTCTGTTACCTTCTTGAGCTGTCCTTTCTCTTTTAACACATGAGTGGCCCGCCTGAAGAGTCAGCAGGACTTCTCTTTGCTTGGGGCTCATTTATGTTGCACAGCCCACTTTATGAATGGCAAGGGCTGTTCTTCCACCCTTGGGGCGCTTGTGTATGTAGTTTGCAGATGGGCACCAGGCTGCTGGCAAGGAGCATTTCTCATCTTTGTATCTTCTCGTACATGTATCTCAATCTTGCACCACATAATTGGTTGTATTGGACACTTCAAAAGGCTCGGATTGACTCGCACAACAAAATTCTCTATGCGCGGCATGCTGATCAGAGAAATGCGACGTTCCAACGTGCCCTACAAACGGGTATGGAGTTTGATCGAGATGTTAGGGCAATGCTGCTGAGAGCCAGTCTTGTGAAGCATGAGTACAACCTTAGAGCAGCAAGGAAAATGTGAATCCTGAGGTACAGGGGGGAAAAAAAGAAGTTAAAAATCTTTGGAGGTGTGGAGAGGCAGTTTCTCTGCTTGGAATTCAGCTTCTTCACATGGTCTGTTGATACAATTCTAGCTCATTCTTAAGATTCTGAATTCACATGTATATTTGAACTCAAATTTTTATTTTTTTTTCTTTTTTTGAATTTTGAAATTCGTGCTTAGGGCCATGGTTTTATTTCTGAATATGCTTATTAGAAGGTTCAGGGTACTGGTGGACCCACCAATGGACAGTTTGTTGGGGAGTTGATTCTATACTTATATGGCCCATCAAATGGTGATCTTGTCCGTTGAGCGGGCCATCTCCCAGAATGGAAAATCCTAAAACCTGTGTTCTTTGGCTCGCTTTCTTTTGAAGGTTCGACCGTTTCTTTTCCCACTTCGGCATGTAACTCATCAAGGGGTTGGGATTAACTAACATGGGAGATTTGTAATGCATCCCCAACCTACAGCGGGTGGTGCACGTCCTGTAATATGGTCCCCACACGGAATCCTTGCATGTCATTACACATTATTCCCTCCCTTTTTATAGTTGTAGCAGGCTCAATAGTCGGAAGCTTGACTATGGTTATTCTTGTCACCTCATGCAAGGAACTCTTTGTTCTTTCATGACACATTGGAGGATGGATCGCTCCGTATCATCTAGGGCCTGTTTGGACCGTGGAATTGAATGGTATTGAATTGTATTAGATGGGATTAACATCATTATTGCGCAATGATTGCATGTCTGGAAATACCTTGGTATCATAGCCATCCAATCCCACGTTTGGGATACAATTTTTGCTACAAGGAAACGCTAGGATTAATCAAAATCATGTTTGGTGGACCATGGAATTGTAATCAACTGACCAAATTCACAATGGATGTCATTCACTTGTACACATATAATCAATGTGGGGCCCATGTGTAGTGGATTTTGAAATCTACGGAAATCCAGCATGGGACCAAATGCAATTCCATTCCACCTAATCTCTCCAAATGCTGCATGTAATTGCACGGGACCAAATGTTAGTTGAATGTAGACGACGGGCGATTATAACCGTTCATTACTTTCGTGTAGAATTGGCCCACTTAATGAACGCATTGGTCTGATTTTTGTATTTGGTCATCTTCATTGGCGTGGTCTCCTTATGCATGGCACAGATGCTTCACAGGCTGGGACATTTGATGCGTGTAAAGTAGTCTGTCGAGAGATTCCTGGAAAGTACGTGAGCTGTTTTATCTACATCACGTTGCTATAGTAACGCCTTCACTGATGAATGGGCAGCAACAGGTCGGGTTCAGAGGCTGGGTAAAGTGGTACCCGGTATCACCAAAGGAGTATGCCACCCATCTCAATGTCATATCATGTCCGGCTGAAATGGGTGCTTCTACTGGGGACGCGGATTGCGTCCTCTCCTGCCCATGACTCGGTACTGTCAGGGCTTCTGTGGGGCCACCAGGATGTATGTATTTCATCCACACTGTCCATCCATTTTGACAGATCATCTTAAGGCACGAAAAAAAAAAAAAAGCAGATCTAAGGTTGATGTTGGCCACACCATGGGAAGCAGTGGTGATAATGTTGCCACCGTTGAAATCTTCCTGGGCCCATTGATAAAGTCTTCCATCAGCCCATCTTTTCAGCTAGAGTAAAAAACAAGTTCACCTTTAAACAATTTCCAAATACCTACCTACTATTTTAACTATTAGTTGCTTTGGCTCGTGAGGTAAGATAAGGTCAAGTATAATATTCTGTATTTTTACAAATGACCTAAATATTCATTAGGATTTAATACTTGGGGAAAAATGGACCGACCCATGAAGGCAAGTCAGGTCGAGACCCGGCACGCCTCGATGCCTAATGGTCGGCACGATTATAGTCGGCCTAATGGTCGGCACGACTATGATCAGCCTAATGATTGACATGACCCGTAATAGACGCTCCAAGGAACGACCTGAAGAGACCATCATAACTTACGAAGAAGTTAAAGACTACAAAAATTATACATCATAAAGACTTTCTGTAACGATGTTCTTCCTAATTGAAAGGATAGGTCGGTAGTCGAGGAGAAGCTCATCCGACCTTATCCGCGTTCGCCATCTGATCTTATCCAAGGGAACTTGTTGTCATCTCTAAGGATTGCGGAAGCTAATCCGTGATAAGCTTGGGGTCCCAAGATCTTCGCCGAGGATCTTAGGAGACTCCCCATAGGATATGGATCACAATCCATCTATAATAAGCACCTACTAAATAGGGAAGTTCCCCCTACGCTACTATCTCTTCATAACTATAAATAGAAGTACCTCTAATGGTGAAAAGTACATACTCATATATTGTCTCTACTCTTAGACCACTCTTACAGGACTAGGATTCTTGACTTTGGCATCGGAGGCCCCCTGCACTAGCCAGGGTCTTCCATCTTTTATTCTTTGTATAGGTACTCAAGGGTCTAAGAAGGGTCAACTAGAAAATTACATCAACAGTATGGCGTCGTCTATGAGAACAACATTAAAAGTCATCTTCACTGCTTCATAAGTTCAACAATGGTAAAAGGGAAAAAAGAAAGCCCAGGCTTCCTACGTTGCGCTCGATCTTGCACCACCGGAACAACCTGGGAAAGTTGACCTCATGCGAACTTCGCATGAGGTCGAACCGTGTGGGCTCCACCGTAATATGTGTTGAACATCTACCCCATCAGCCAAATGCACCATTCCATGGTGGGCCACGGACTTAAAAACCAAGTCAATCCATGACTTGGGTGGGCCACACCACAAACAACAGTTGAAAGGGGCTACCCTCCCATTAAAACATTCATAATAATTTATTGGACCTAGTGAGATGTGATTCACAAATCCACCCCATCCATTATGTGTGTCCCACTAGGATTATGGATTAGACCAAGTTTCAATCGCATCTAAAACTCAAGTAGGCCCCACCAAGTGGTTTTATATGTTTTAGGCATGTTTTCAATTTTTTTAGATGGTATGGCCCGGTTAATTTCCATAAACATCTTTTTTTGGGATATCCCCAGTCTCTTTTTTGGGATATCCCATGACCTAAAGGAGACCCATCAAATTCACCACGTTGATGTTCGACACACATCACGGTGGGGCCCACACACTTAGCATGAGGTCGACATGTAGAACCTTTTCACATATATATATATATATATATATATATATATATATATATATATAGATATATATATATATATATATATATATATATATATATATATATTCAAGCGGTGTGGGCCCACCATGATGTATGTCGAACATCAACATCGTGCATTTGATGGGTCCCCTTTAAATTATGGGATTTCCCAAAAATCAGCTATATAGGGAACTCGGTTAGGGATACGTGTTGAGGGTCAAATATTGCATATTAGACCCGTTATTGCCTGGATTTACGAACATGGCACTGTTTAACGGCTCAATTTAATTGTGCTTGTGATGCAAGGTGTATTTAGGAACTTGGGTGAAAAAGGATACTAAAAGCATGGATTTGATAGTCCGAATTCACCAAGGCAAGGGACAGACTCTAGGGGACCGAGATCGAGGAATTTACAAGGCCGAGATTCAAGAAAATCACATGTTTCACGTTAAAGAGGCTTGAAGGTCATCCTGAATACAAGATCAAAGGGTTCTCACCATCCGTTCAGCTCAAAAATTCATATATGGGTTGAGTACTATAAATTAACCATACACATCAAATTTCAGCCCTTGGATCCCTATGGAAGTGGCCTAATGGACAGATCAACCCATAAACCATTGATTCTGGCCCTTGTGCACTGGATATGCTTCAATTCAAGTCTCAACCCTTTAAATAAGTTCAAAATTGATGGATGAGTGGATTTATCATGCACATCACTATGGGCCCTACATTTTACGAGCGTGCACATAGGGTGTGCACGTTCTGATGCACCAAACCGGAAAGATCGGCCAATACGCTGCACGATCCCTCTTCAAAACAGACGAGAACTCGTTTCGCCAGGCCCGCACTAACAAATTCAGTGGGCCATCTTCATCATCTGATTCGATGATCCAATCCGTCCAATGCATCCAGGGGGGGCGTCGACCATAGCCATGGTAATCATCTGCATCAATGCATGCACACACAGGAAGAGAGTGATCAAATGCAGGTCGGACGGCTGAAGCACGGATTCAGTGGGCCGCAGAGAAGAAATTCAAAACTATCCATCTCTGAATGGTTTTTCGAGGAGAAACTGATGTACGGGGTGGATTTCTCTGGAAAGTCCGACCATGGGCCCCACCAAATTATTAGCGCAAGAAGTTGGCGCAGATTGCTGCATCCATGAAAGCCGGACGATTCAGCTCAATCAGTGGACGATCCACACCGCCCAAAATCACAGGACGTAAGTCCCAATCTCGGCCAGGACGTCGGATCAAGAAGGCCTGATCATTGGGCCCCGTAACAGCTATTACGTGCGAATTGTTTTCGCATTTTCACTGCGCAGAACAGAGTGCGCGACTAGGTTGCGCACGCACTGGCCTCTACTGGGAACTGTTGTGGCCCATTTCTACGATCTGAGTGTAGGATCCGGACCATCCAGATTATAGGGAAGGAGTTTTGGTCTGTCCCCATGCTGACAGATGGGATCGAAAGTACATCAGTGGACAATAACGAGCGTCTGATCGCCCCGGTGTAAAAAAACAGGATACGCAGGAATGGAATCCAACTCTTGGTTGGAACGTGACTTGTGCACGAATTCTTTCTATAAATGACACCTTTCCATTCAATTACAGAGGAGGTTTTGGGATGTGGAAGAGGGGGACGAGAGCCAGAGCTGGAAGTCAGAGACAGGGAGAGTAGTTCTTTTAGAGTTTTTGTTATTTTGTTTTATTTTATTTTTTCTCATGTGTTCTAGCCTCATCATGTCAGGCTAAACCTCTTAGCTAGGGCTAAGAGGTGAAGCTTGTAGCGTGATGGGAGAATTTATGTGTGTGCCTTTTTGTTTATGCTGAATTGATGTGGATTTTAGTTAATTAATGGGAATGTTTTTAGTTTTTAATGGTCTGTTGTAACTAAAATTACAATGGGTCTGCGATAGCTTTGAGCATGTTCCTTTCCTTTTATGTTTATGACGTCAGGAAGTCCTGTTGTTCATCATCGTCTCCTGGGCATGGTCGGATGACGGTACCCTTCCTAACCTTCATACATTATTGATTGGTTGGTAATTAGTTTAATTCTGTTGTTTACTTTGTCTCCTGGGCATGGTTTGGTGATGGAATCCATTCTAATTCATATACCTTTCATCTCTTGAAAACTATACCAAAGGAAGTTCAGTTAATTTTCATGGTTACACCCTTCAACTGGATGAAGATGGACTCCAAGTCCAGATGAGTTTTTTTGATGTAGGCATAAGATCTCCCTGATCTCTACAAGTGGATCCTCTGAATCCCTAGTTTCCTACCTTTGAATTCTACATATTTTAGTTTACTATTTCATCATTATTCCTCAAAATACACTTGATTTAGATTTCATCTTAGTCTAGTTCTAGCTCTACTTAGTTTCAGATTACGTACAGGTTTCAGTCCCTTGGGATTCGACCTCGGTCTTACCGAGATTATTACTACATCACAACCCTATACTTGGGGAGTGAACAAGTTTTTGGTGCCGTTGCCGGGGATTGACGGTTATGTTTTTCTGAAATTAATTAGGTTTAGAATTAGTTTAAGATTGGGATTTTACTAACTTTAGTTTAAGATTTTTAATTGATTTCTATAACTAACTTGTTTTCCTGTTTTGTAGGATCCTGACATAAACTTCTAAATTAGTAATCCCTTTCTAATTCCTCTACTTTTTCTATTTTTAGAATTAGGGTTTGAGTTTTAGAAATTTTCTAATTCTAGTATTTTTCTATTTTTAGGAAATAGTTTATTTTTAGAAACTTTTTAATTTTAGGTTTGGATTTTCTTTTTTAGAAACTTTCTAATTCTGGAACTTTCCTTTTAGAAACTAACTTTCTATTTTTTATTTTTAGAAACTTTCTAATTCTAACTCTTTTAGAATCTAACTTATTTTGTTTCCTAATTTATTTTTAAAAATTTTCTACTTGTAGAATTTTTGTTTAGAAACTAACTTTCCTATTTTGTAGGCTTTTAAGATAGAAATTTCTAATTCAGTAAGCTCTTTCTCTACTTTCTATTTTTCAAATCCCTTTTAGTAACTTACTTTCTAATTTAGGACTTTCCTAATTTATTTTAGAAATTTCCATTTTCCTTTAGGAATTTCGTCTTTTAGAAACTAGTTTACTTCTATCTTTCTTTTTAAGGATTTTCTAATTCTAGACCTTCTCTTTAGATACTGACTTGTTTTGTTTTTTTTGCAGGTTTTTAACTCAGGGACTCCAATTTGGTAACTTCTTTCCAACCCTCTCTTTCTTTCTAGATTTTCTTTTCCTTTCTTAGGATTAGGTTTTGATTGAGGGCCATGAGTGTTTCATGCCCAAGTGGGCCCGTAACAACACTCGATGTCTCTTGATTAAGGAGGATTGGTTGAAGGGTTAACTATCCATCACAGACTAAACACCACTCGAAATCCCCGAGTTAATTGAAGTGATGGTGAGAACCAACCTCTTCTACCTCAACCTGGGTAGAGGACATTCAGGATGAGAATGAGGTGCATCAAGCACCCCCGCCTCGTACTTTACGAGATTATTTACAACCGACCGGGGTGAGTACACCCTCATGCATGGTTTTTCCTAAGAATGTAATTTGAAAGAGTTTGATGAGATTATAGCCACTTTATATTTTCAAAATGTGTCTGAGGATACAGTCAGGGTGAAACTCTTTCCTTTTTCCTTGAAGGAGAAGGCTAAGACGTGGTTACATTCACTGCGTCCTAGATCCATTGGCACATGGAATGATATGCAAAGGGAATTTATAAAGAAATTTTTTCCACATCATAAAACGATTACCCTTAGAAAAGCAATCATGAACTTTACCCAAAAGGAGGATGAAACATTTTACCAATGTTGGGAAAGGTTCAAGGATTTGGTCAGTTCATGCCCACAACATGGCTTTGAAACGTGGCGCATTACAAATTTTTTCTATGATGGACTGACATCTTCCATGCGCCAAATGGTCGAGACAATGTGTAATGGAGAATTCATTAATAAAAATGTTGACGAGGTATGAGATTACCTCGATAGTCTTGCTGAAAAAACACAATCATGGGACTATTACCCAAAATCGAACACCACGTCTAGGCCGACTCAATCTAAGGAGAAAGGTGGATTGTATCTCTTGAAAGAAGAGGATGATCTCAAGTATAAAGTGACTACGCTCATAAGAAAAGTTGAGGCCATGGAAGGAAAGAAGGATAAGGTTAATGAAAGTGTTTGCGGCATCTGTGATTGCAACATTCATACAACTGAAAATTGTCCTACGATACCCGCCTTTCGAGAAGTGTTGAATGAACAATCCAATGCCGTAAATACTTATCAAAGACCTTTCAATGGACCGACCTCTAATACGTACAATCCTGGTTGGAAAAATCATCCAAACTTTAGTTGGAGAAATGGACAAACTGCTACCCCTCAAAGTTTCTTCAATCAAAATCCAAATCAGGGGAAACCTCAAGAAGAACCGGTTCAAAATTCCATGCAAGAGCTGACCCAGGCAATGCGAGATTTTATGCAAAAGATGGATTCACGTATGACGGTTATAGAAAAGGGGATGCTTCCTGCACAACCGCTCCCCAATCCTAAACCGCAATACGAGATAAGTAATCCCAGCTCTTCAAATCAAATGGAGCACGCTAAATCCATCACCACTCTTAGGAGTGGGAAGATCATTGATAAAACCCTTCCGGTTAGGCCCGAAAAGCCTCAAGAACCAGAAGAGGACAACAATGATGGATCTAGTGATGCCCCACAAAAATTAGAACCGAAACTTATAGAAAAGCCAGTTGCTCCATTTCCCCAACGGTTGGTCGCACCAAAACCTCTCTCTAACTCTCAGGATATCCTAGAGGTGTTGAAACAAGTGAAAGTCAACATTCCTCTACTTGATGTCGTAAAACAGATACCTTCATATGCCAAATTCCTGAAAGACTTATGCACGACCAAACGACGGCAGAGTATTCAAAAGAAGATCTTCTTGACCGAGAAAGTGAGTGTCATCCTAAAGCAAGACGTGCCACAGAAATTCAAAGATCCCGGTAGCCCAACCATATCATGTGTAATCGGGGACCATCGAATTGATCATGCACTTCTTGACTTAGGAGCGAGCGTCAATTTGATTCCCTACTCGGTATATAAACAGTTAGGTTTGGGTGAATTAAAACCCACCCTAACCACACTACAACTTGCTGATTGCTCTGTTCGTGTACCAAGAGAGATAATTGAGGATGTGTTGGTCCAAGTTGATAGATTTTACTACCCTGTAGATTTTATCATCCTGGATACCGAACCCATCAATAACATGAGCACTCAGATTCCCATCATTTTTGGTCGCCCATTCCTTACCACTTCAAACGCAATTATCAATTGCAAGAATGGTGTCATGACTATGTCCTTTGGAAATATGACATTGGAGTCAAACATCTTTTTCAATAACGGCAGAAACTTAGAGGATGATGACGATTTCCACGATATTAACATGATTGACTCTTTAGTGGAAGATACGACACCTCTGACCTTATTCTCTGACCCTCTAGAGACGTGCCTGGCCCACTCTCATAATTTTGATGATGACATGATTAGGGAGACGTGTGCCTTGCTTGATACTACACCGATACTTGAAGTTAATCAGTGGAGACCACAATTTGAAGAGTTACCCCAAATTGATGTAGTGCCTCTACCGTCTAACCTCAAGCCACCGAAGCTTGACCTAAAATTTTTGCCCACTAATTTGAAATATGTCTATTTAGGTCAAGATGAGACATACCCGGTGGTGATCTCTGCCCACCTGAAGAAAGAACAGGAGAGTATGCTCATATCTACTCTCATTGAGCATACGGGAGCCCTTGGATAAACGATAGCGGACCTTAAGGGAATCGACCCCTCGATTTGTACTCACCGCATATATCTTGAGTATGATGCGAAGACCGCTCGACAATCACAACGTAAATAAATCTAAACATGAGGGAAGTGGTTAAGGCCGAGGTTCTTAAATTATTAGATGTGGGTATCATATACCCCATATCCGATAGTCAATGGGTGAGTCCAACTTAGGTGGTTCCTAAGAAGTCCGGGATCACCATCGTAGCTAATGCCAATAATGAACTCGTGCCAACAAGAGTTACTACTAGTTGGAGAATGTGCATTGACTACAAGAAGTTGAATACCGTCAAGAGGAAGGACCACTTTCCTTTGCCCTTCATTGATCAAATCTTGGAAAGGCTAGCTGGTCATTCCTATTACTGTTTCCTTGACGGGTATTCGGGCTACAATCAAATTGAAATCGTCCCTGAGGACTAGGAAAAGACCACATTTACATGTCCCTACAGCACCTTTGCCTATAGAAGGATGCCATTCGGATTATGTAATGCCCCTATCACCTTTCAGCGATGTATGATGAGTATCTTTTCTGACATGGTGGGGAAATATCTAGAGGTCTTCATGGACAATTTCTCTGTTTTCGGTTCATCTTTCAGCGAGTGCTTAGAGAGTCTTAAATGTGTGCTGAAAAGATGTGAAGAAAAGAACTTGGTACTTAATTGGGAGAAGTGTCATTTCATGGTTCATAAAGGAATTATCCTTGGACATATTATCTCGTCCAAAGGAATCGAGGTGGATAAGGCAAAAATCGATCTTATTTCTAACCTACCTCTACCCAAGAACATTAGAGACGTGCGATCCTTCTTAGGGCACGCAGGATTTTACAGGCGATTCATAAAGGACTTTAGTCTCCTCTCTCGTCCTTTATGTAATCTACTTCAAAAGGATGCACCATACGAGTGGACTGAGCCATGTCAGGAAGCTTTCACTAAGCTTAAGGGCATGTTGACTAGTGCACCCATCATACAACCACTCGACTGGGGCATTCCTTTTGAACTTATGTGCGACGCGTCTGATTATGCTCTTGGGACAGTTCTAAACTAGAGAAAAGAAACCATACATTATTCATTATGCGAGTAAGACTCCAAATCCTGTCCAAGTGTACTACTCGACTACGGAAAAGGAACTATTGGCCGTAGTGTTCACTTTGGATAAATTTAGATCCTACTTGATCGGATCCAAGATCATTATTTACATAGATCATGCGGCACTCAAATATCTTCTGTCTAAGAATGATGCTAAGCTCTGTCTGATAAGATGGATCCTTCTGCTCCAGGAATTTGACCTAGAAATAAAATATAAAAAGAGAGTAGAGAACGTAGTGGCTGACCATCTTTCTCGCCTTAATCTCTCCGATTCCCTTGAAACGACACATATCAATGACATGTTCCCCGATGAACAATTGTTCGAGTCTCCCATTCACCTTGGTTCGCGATATTGCTAATTATCTTGCCACATGTTCCATATCGACACATTGGATCGCAAGATAAGAAGAAATTTTTCACCGAGGTGCACAACTTTTCTAGGATGATCCATATTTGTTTAAATATTGTCCGGACCAAATCGTAAGGAGATGTGTGCCAGACGATGAGCATCGAGTGTCATCTCTTTTTGTCATTCATAGGCCTGTGGTGGTCACTTTTCTACCAAAAAGACCACAGCCAAGATTTTGCAGTGTGGCTTTTATTGGCCCACTATATTCAGGGACACTCATGAGTTTTGCAAGGCTTGTGAGCGTTGTCAGAAATTGGGAGCATTGTCTCATCGAAATATGATGCCTTTGAATCTCATCATTATCATAGAAGCATTTAATTGCTGGGGCATTGATTTCATGGGACCACTCCCCCAATCTTTTAAAAATCTATATATTTTTCTCACTATAGACTATGTCACTAAATGGGTTGAAGCGATTCCGTGTTAGAATAATGACCATCGCACGGTCATTAAATTTCTAAAAGAGAACATCATTTCCCGATTCGGAACGCCTCGAGCTATCATTAGTGATGGGGGCTCATACTTTTGTAATAGGCCATTCGAGAGTTTAATGAAGAAATATGATATCTCTCATAACGTGAGCACTCCATACCACCCACAGACAAGTGGGCAAATTGAGATTTCTAATAGAGAGATCAAACACATTTTGGAGAAAACGGTTAACCCTGACCGTAAGGATTGGTCAATCCGATTGACTGATGCCTTATGGGCTTACCGTACTGCGTTTAAAACCCCTATTGGAATGTCTCCCTTTAGACTTGTCTATGGGAAGGCTTGCCACTTGCCTGTGGAGTTGGAACATAGAGCCTACTGGGCAATAAAAAAATTAAATTTCAATCTGGACAACGCTGGCTCGCTACGTAAACTTCAATTAAATGAACTTGAAGAAATCACGATTGATGCGTACGAGAACTCGAGAATTTACAAAGACAATGAAGGCGTTTCATGACCAACGTATTCTACGAAAATCATTCACACCTGGTCAGAAAGTCCTATTGTATAATTCTCGATTACATCTCTTTCCAGGTAAGCTTCGATCTCGTTGGACTGGCCCTTACATTGTGGTCACTGCGTATCCTCATGGGGCCGTTGAGATAAGAGATCCTGACAATGGCAAGGAGTTTAAAGTAAATGGACATCGCTTAAAGCCATTTGTCGAGAAATTTGATTCAGAGGACATGTCCATACTTCTGACTGATCCTGTTTACCAGGATTGATCTCCTAGTCTGATGGAGGTATAGGTAGGTTTCCTATTTTCATAGGACTAGGGTAGTTTCCTTTATATTGTTTTAGGATAGACAGTAAACCTAGTACTCCTGGGAGCCAACCTATCTTTTCATTCCGTTTCATTTTCCTAGTTAGTTAGTTCAATGTTTGTGGGTAACATTGCTGTAAACCCTCACGAGACTACAACTCGTCCACTAGGTGCAACCTAGGAGTTTAAAGGCTTGTTGCATACGCTACATGCAATCGAGAGCACCAGCGAAAGTGGTGTAGGTAGGATTTTATTTTTGTTATTTTTATTTTACTTCTATTGGTTTCTCTTTTGTGCTGACCCGCTCTTACATAGATATCTTTGGAAAGCCTCTTGATTCTTTCGTCCAGGCACTATCTTTCCATCACTCCTCTTATATTTTCGTTGTTCCATGTGCATTGCATGCTTATTTCCTTTACATTGAGGATAATGTAGATTTTAGGTTGGGGGTGGGAGATTAGGTTTCCTAATCAGTGTTTTCTTGATCTTGAGCAAAAATTGTGAAATTTTTTAATTTTTTTAGAATTTCTTGTGAATTCGAAGTGATTCTAACGGCCATCTAGGGCGCTTGGAATTGCAAAATACATGATGTTAGTAATTTATGACTCTTGGATTTAGTTATCTGTTAGATTTCATAGCTAAGCTTGAATTGTTAATCCATTATTAAAAGTTGTAAACATTGATTGAGTCATGAATTCACAGGACACATCTCGCTTGCACATTAAGGTTTCAGTCGATATTAAAGGATTAAATTGGTAATCACTAAGCACAAAAGGGACCAACCTGCGAAGTTCTACCATCATGTTTATAAAGAAGAATTAAAAGGATTGGGCAAATGGTCTTCACCATAGGTTTTCTCCCTACGGGTGAAGGTTTGATTCCCCAAGGTTGACATAAATAAATAAATAAATAAAAATTATTGGGCGACTGGTCTTCACCATAAGTTTGCTCCCTATAGGTGAGGATTTGATTTTCCTTCTTGGTGTTACTTTTAATGAAAAAATCAAAAGCTAGAAGAATGAAAAAATGATCTGTGAGGTAAGTTTTGGTTTAAGTCTTGGTTATCATAAATTCTATTGTTGGTTACCAATGATATCCTGAAATAGAGTAGTGGATTTTATTGATGGTAAGCCGAGGTTACACTCTACACTCATGGAACTCAATGTTTAGAATTTCTTTAATTGATGGATTACTACTTTGAACTTGATTATGAAGTTTACCGTGCGCTTGATTCCAGGAGACAGTATTGCGCAACATTCATGAATCTTAGATTTCTAGTATCTTGATTGTTTTCAAAAATCGCTCGAATTTTTAGAGATTGTTTTGTATTTCTCAACTTATTTTTCGCATACTTTGCTTGGGACTAGCAAGATGCTGGTTGGGGGGTTGTGTTGAGGGTCAAATATTGCATATAGACCCCAGTTATTACCGAATTTACGAACATAGTACTATTTAACGGTCAATTTAATTATGTTTGTGATGCAAGGTGTATTTAGGAACTGTGAAAAAGGATACTAAAAGCATGGATTTGATAGTCAATTCACCAAGGCAAGGGACAGACTCCAAGGGACCGAGATCGATGAATTTACATGGCTGAGATTCGAGACAATCAAGTTTTCACGCTAAAGAGGCCTAAAAGTCGTCCAGAATGCAAGATCACAGGGTTCTCACCATCCGTTTAGCTCGAAACTTTATATCTGGCCTGAGTACCATAAATTAACCATACACATCAAATTTCAGCCCTTGGATCCCTATGGAAGTGGCCTAATGGACAGATCAACCCATAAACCATCGATTCTTAGGCTAAATGACTGGATATGCTTCAATTCAAGTCTCAACCCTTTAAATAAGCTAAAAAATTGATGAGGATTGGATTTATCATGCACATCACTAGGGCCCTACATCGGTATGAACGTGCACATAAGGTGTGCACGTTTGCGGCACCAGATCGGGAAAGATCGGTCAATATGCGTATCGATCCTTCTTCAAAGAACAGAAACGGAACTCTGTTTCCGCCAGCGTCCGCACTAACAAATTCAGTGGGCCATCTTCATCATCTGATTCGATGATCCAAGCCTTCCAATGCATCCAGGGGGGGCGTCGACCATAGAAATGGTGACCATCTGCGACAATTCACGCACACACAGGAAGAGAGCGTTCAGATGCAGGTCGGACGGCTGAAGCACGGATTCAGTGGGCCGCAGTATCGAAAATCCAAAACTGTCCATCTCCGAACGGTTTTTCGAGGAGAAACTGATGTACGGGGTGAATTTCTCTGGAAAATCCGACCATGGGCCCCACCAAATTATCAGCGCAAGAAGTTGGCGCAGATTGCTACGTCCATGAAAGCCGGACGATTCAGCTCGATCAGTGGACGATCCACACCGCCCAAAATCACAGGATGTAAGTCCCAATCTCGGCCAGGACGTCGGATCAAGAAGGCCTGATCATTGGGCCCCATAACAGCCACTATATGCGAACTGTTTTCGCATTTTCACTGCGCAGAACAGAGTGCGCGACTAGGTTGCGCACGCACTGGCCTCCACTGGGAACTGTTGTGGCCCATTTCTACGATCTGAGTGTAGGATCCGGACCATCCAGATGATGGGGAAGGAGATTTGGTCTGTCCCCATGCCAACAGATGGGATCGAAAGTACATCAGTGGACAATAATGAGCGTCCGATCGCCCCTGTGTAGGAAACAGGATACGCAGGAATGAAATCCAACTCCTGGTTGGAACGTGATTTATGCATGAATTCTTTCTATAAATGACATCTTTCCATTTAACTGACGGGGAAAAAATCATCATTCAAGTAGGGGACGAGAGCCAGAGCTGAAAGTCAAAGACAGGGAGAGTGGTTCTTTTAGAGTTTTATTTTATCTTATTTTTCTCATGTGTTCTAGCCTCATCATGTCAGGCTAAACCTCTTAACTAGGGCTACGAGGTGAAGCTTGTAGCATGATGGGAGACTCTGTGCTTGTGCCTTTTTTTTATGCTGAACTGAAGTGGATTTTAGTTAATTAATGGGAATATTTTTAGTTTTTAATGGTCTGTTGTGACTAAAATTACAATAGATCTGCGATGGCTTTGAGTATTTCTCTCTCCTTTTGATGTTTATGACGTCAGGAAGCCCTGTTGTTCACCATTGTCTCATGGGCATGGTCGGATGACGGTATCCTTCCTAACCTTCATGCATTGTTGATTGGTTGGTAATTAGTTTAATTTTGTTCATCATCGTCTCCTGGGCATGGTTTGGTGATGAAATCCATTCCAATTCATATACTTTTCATCTCTTGAAAACTATATCAAAGGAAGTTCAGTTTGATTTTCATGGTTACATCCTTCAACTGGATGAAGATGGATTATAAGTCCAGTTGAGTTTTTGATGCAGGCATAAGATCTCCTTGATCTTTACAAGTGGATCCTCTGAATCCCTAGTCTCCTACCTTTGAATTCTACATATTTTAGTTTACTATTTCATCATTATTCGTCAAATCCACCTGATTTAGATTTCATCTTTTTCTAGTTCTAGTTAATTTCAGATTATGTACAAGTTTCAGTCCCTGTGGATTCGACCTCGGTCTTACCGAGTTTATTACTATATCACAACCCTATACTTGGGGAGTGAACACATACCATCTAAAATCATGTGAAGACATGCCTAAAACATATAAAAGTACTTGTTGGGGCCCACCTGAAATTTGGATGCGTCTGAAACATGGTATGACCCCTCATCCAAGTGGGACACACATAATGGATGGGCTGGATTTGTGAACCACATCTCGGTGGGCCCAAAAAATGATTATGAATGTTTTAATGGAGGGTAACCCTTCTCAACTTTTGTATGTGGTGTGGCCCAACAAGTCACAGATTGAATTGATTTTTAAGCCCTAGGCCCACTATGGAATGGTTCATCTGACTGATGGTGTTGATGTTTGACATACATCATGGTGAGGCCCACACAGCTCGACCTCATGGGGAGTTCCCATGAGCTCAACCATATAGAACCTTTTCCCTATATATATATATATATATATATATATATATATATATATATATATATATATATATATATATATATATGGGAATAGGTACTATGCACTCGACCTCACAATAAGCTCCCGTGAGGTTTAGTTGTGTGGGCCCCACCGTGATGCGTGTCGACCATCAACACCGTGCATTTGATGGCTCCCCTCTAAATTATGGGATATCCAAAAATCAGCCATATACGGAACTCAGGTGGGCCATACCATCTAAAATCATGTGAAGACACCGTTAAAACATATAAAAGCACTTGGTGGGGCCCATCTGAGTTTTGAATGCTACTGAAACTTGGTCTGAACCCTCATACAAGTGGGACACACATAATGGATGGGCTGGATTTGCAAACCCCGTCTCAGTGGGTCCAAAAAATGATTATGAATGTTTTAATGGTGCACAGCCCCTCCCCACTTTTGTATGTGGTATGGCCCACAAAAGTCACTGATTGACTTGATTTTTGAGACCTAGGCCCACGATGGAATGGTGCATCTGACTGATGGGGTAGATGTTCGAAAAACATCACGGTGGGGCCCACATAGCCTTGACCTCATGTGACGGACTCATGAGGTAGAGCTCATAGTACCTTTTCCATATATATATATATATATATATATATATATAATTGGAGAATTCTTTAAATTAATTGTTTTAAATAATATTATAGTCAACTAAAGACTTGGTCTAGTCTTCAAGTTGACGAGGCGTAGCTAGTCATGGAGTTTTGAGTTTTTGAACTATGGTAGCAGGCAAATCTACCATGAAGTGGACCATCCTACCTGTCCCATCTTTTACCTTCTTAAAAAAGGTCAATGATCAACTTTGAAATGGAGAGATTTCACCAATCTAGCCGCTAATTCATGCAAAGGGGTTTTATGGCATTTGTACCAGGAACCATTCTTGGTAGGATGGGTGGTCAGGATGCATGGTCTGTACTAACTTTCATTAGTGACTTGAGATATAATGTGTTTACCACTATGACGGCACCCGTTGCGAGTATTAAGGGCGTTCAAAAGGTAGGGTCCTGTTGATGTAGGGCTTGGGTTTTAAGAGTCCTAGACCCATTGGCTAAGGTGGTCTAAAAGTTCAGGCCCATCTCCCTTTCGGGTATGTCTGGTGTCTTTGGGTTTTCATATTGTCCAAGTGGGCCATCCTTAATTGACTCAGATCACCGTCAGATGTGAACCATGGAGAGATGAGACCCTTTTTTCAGTTGATTGCGGACGGATATTGCACTTTTCTTCATTACCCTTATTTGATGGACACGCATTCGAGGCTAGGATTATTGGCCTATTGTGGTTATTTTTCCGTCATGCTCAAACGAGTAGGTCCGACAAACCAACGGTCTATATCATTGAGCTGTGGCAGCACTTGTACCAACTGGAAATCCGTGGATGCAACATAGTTCAAAACCCAAACCAGCTTTTAGCATCCAGGATCCCATCCATCAGAAACAACGTAAATTATGTGGGATTAAGTGGTATGGAATCCTATTTGGTCCAATGTAAATTCCTTCTTGCATTTGGAACTGATGGGTTCCATCAGATTAAGCCAGGTATCATGTCGTCCTGTCTCAACAAGACATACAATGTGATTTTTTGTGGAATTTAAAACCCATTTTATCTGCCACCCCATGTATGCATGTGTTTCTTTTTTTGTGCCTCAGTCCATATATGCCTTCTACACCTGAGACTTGAGTGGTATATCGTATAATTGACTGGCATCATTTGTGAAATCAGGTCGTTGATTGTAATTCCATAGTCCAACCATTAAAATAGTGTTTTTTCCACGAGAAGAATTTGATCCTAAGCATTAGATTGAATGGTCAAAATTCCATAAGCATTTATAGGCATAAAATTATTGTGTAATAGAAGTGCTTTTTAAAAAAAAAAAAAATTAACACACGCACACACACCCCACCACACTCACGCTAGTGGAATTTCACTACCTATGGATGCTCAAACCCTTGACCGGGTGTTGAAACTCCTGAGAGTCTACCACCCCAGCAAGAGTAAGGATCCAGTGTAATAAAAGTGCTAACTCCACCAAATGCGATTCAATACCACCTAATCTTACACCCAAAAAAGATTTCGGACTCACCTAAACCAACCCTACTGGTTCTATCCATGAGTCAACTGATCACACTCGTGGCATTTAACTAGACCGGGTCTGACTGGGACGAGTCTCTTAAAACCAGCTCAGAAATCTGACATCTGCCTTCATTTATGAGGCTAATATGCAGACCTCTGTCCGTCTCACTTGGGTAGAACACTCGATCCGTGGTGCGCTGCACAGTACAGATTATATGGAATGTGAAGCATAAGGTCTACTTATCAGGTAGTCTACACTGTCAAAATCAATGGACATCTGATGGTCTGTCTAGACTAAAATTAATGTATTTGTATGGATTGGTCTGATTATCACCAACAGATCTTTATGATGCGGTCCACCTGTTGGACGGATCAGATGTTCTAAGCAGAGTACAACCTTGCATGCCGACCCTATGGGAGTAAGCAACGAAACCCACATTAAGTTGTCGGTTGTCGTCCATGATATTTGTGCCACAGAAATAATTTCTTTCAGGTACACGTTGTAAAGCGTAACTCATTTATAACATGTACACGTGTCATCTCTGGGAGCGAAGATGCTGATCCTGCTCACTCTTTTTTTAGATTCACTGAATTTATACAAACCATCAAAAGAGATAGATATGACATCGTCAATTAGTGAAAGGTATACGATGGAGAACCTGAAGAACCGTAATGAGGTAGGGACATCTCTCCACGGACACGTGGCACATTTATATGAAAATCAGGTCCGTCCATTTGCAAGGCCCTAGTATGGATGGTTTATGTTTTCAAAAATCACTACTATTGGACAATCCTATCTGTTCGATCTCTATCCATCAAGGCTGAAAACAAAAACGGTTAAAGTAGTGGGTAGAATTATTTCATAGGTTTTATTTTTAATATATAAGCCATCCGTCTGTGGTAGCAGCATATGGGTGGACCCGATCGATACATCACCCACTGCTACGTGTCATTTGGAGCGATGGCTTTACCATAATACGGTCCTTTGGGCTCTACCGTGTAATCTCCCAGGGGTTGATGAGATAAATACCACCGCTGTTTTGTACTCATTTTCATAACAGGGCTTAGCTGGAATCTTCTCGAAACCCGGTGGAGCAGTTGAAGTGTAAGAAGACGTGTGTGGCCCACCACTCGTAGCTTCTTTGTCCTTGCAATCGAGTGTACGGACATTCATGCATTTAATGCATGGGAGAAAGAACCAGTGATAGTGACAACACGAGCATTGGTGACGGGGCTAAATTTGTGTCCGTCGGGGCCTGTTTGGCCGATCAAATCCCATCGAATCTGGAGGGATGGGATGGATTTTAAGGTAACGATACTGGTGTCAGTGGATTGGTTTAAGATGCTGGGGATTCTTATATCCCCGGATAAGTTCACTGGCTGTGTTTGGTACGCCGGTCATATCTTGAGATTTTACCTTAAAACTAACTAAGGAATGGGATCAATTTTAGGGCTCGTTTGGCCGGTTGGATTGGAAGGGATTTGAAGTTAAATTTGGGATTGACTGGGCGTGTTAAACAGAGATGGTGATCTGATCCCAATCCCATGAGTCTTAAGACAATCTACTGACAACACCATCGTTACCTTTAAATCCCATCCAATCCACCCTGATTCATTTAAATTTACCTAGGACATGTTTGATTCAAGGGATTGGAAGGGATAGAAAGACTTAATCTTAGGATTGGCTAGAAGTGCCAAACAGACATGATATAGCAATCCCATGGATCTCAAGACAATCCACTGGCAACACCATCATTACCTCGGAATCTATGCCATCGACTCTAATACTATTCAATTCCTTCCAATCCACCCGGCCAAACTGGCCCTTAAAGCAAGGATGGTAATGTCAGTGAATTGTTTTAAGATCCAAGGAATTGCTTATATCTTAGGACAAGCTCACCCGGTCTGTTTGGCTCGTCATGCATATCCCGAGATATCATGATCCCATCCCTCCTAATACAATGGGATCGGTCCGGCCAAACAAGCCCTCAATCTTGATCATTTATTCAGTGTGGCCCACCATGGATGGACCAAGTCCAAGTAACATTAGCATGATGATCCTCAACGTGGGAACATGGATTGGAATTTGGATGGTTAGATTGTCCCATTGATGCTTGGGAATTGGATGGCCATTCAATTTATGAAAGGACCTCGCCATGCCCACCCCAGCCAGAATGGCCCCCGTCTGGCCGGTCCCACTCTACAGATACCGTGGGGCCCACCGTGATGATGTATTATAATTCCATTTTTCCAGATCTTTTTAATGCTCGGATCCAAAAAAATGAAGCAAATCCAAATGTCAGGTGAACCATATTACAAGAAATAATAGCTATTAGTAATTAAAATATTTTTGTGAGCCACAAAAGTTTTATGACCCCGTTAACAAGTTGGATGGTGAATAAAGATTACAATAAAACATGGAAGTTTTCAATAGGGGCATTCAATCACCGCTATCATGCCTTGAAATGATACGGATAAATGGATGGATGACTCAGACGTAGAATACATACATCAAAGTAGGCCCATGTCCACTCTCCCATGTTGAGAAAGTCGGGCGGTTTGGACACATAAAAGCCCATTCGTAGCCCATATTAGTATAGATTCTTGTCTGATGAGCCCAACCCAGCTCATTTGGCTCCTGGTTCGGGTTCTTGCCCTGTTGACTCGGACGAGTTCAATGCAACTCGTCCAGACTAGTCAAATCCATGGTGTCTGATCTGGTCCGATATCACGAGCCACCCTCCTAGCCACTCATAACTAGGGGCGCTAGGCTGATTCAGCTGTGACTCGGTAGAGTTATGAGTAGCCAAGCTTTTGGCTATGGTTAGCGGATTAGGTAACACTTTAGTAGATGTTACCCTAACCGTGGGGCCTACTTTGATAATTTTTTCTAAATCAACACTGTACATACGTTTTTTCAGCCCATTTTACGACTTGATGCCAAAATCTAAGCAGATCCAAATCTTAGGTGGACCACACCACAGGAAACATTGGTGATTGAACGCTCGCCATTAAAACTTTCCAGCACTCAATGTAAGAAAATCTGTAATGTTGGTTTGCCATCCGATTTATTGATAAAATCAAACAGACCGAAATGAAGGGAAAATATAAACATCACCTTCATCCATAACTTTTGAGGCCTACAAAAAGCTTTTAATGGTTATTCACTGCTTTTTACAATGGTGTGGTCCAAAAAAAATTTGGATCTTCTTGAAATTTGGAGTAACCTCATGAAATGATATAATAAAACAGATGGACGGTGTGGACATATAATAAATTCATCAAGGTGGACTCAGCATAGTAAAGGTAACACCCACTAAGGTGCCATCCGGGTAACACTAATCCGCTCCGATCTATGACTAGTGGGGCATGAATTTTCTAGTTTATGATGACGATGATACAAATATTCTTTTTGGCACTGGATTTTCTTGCATATGATGATGGAACTTTGTAATTGCATGAGTCTAAGGTATCTGCAACCGTTGTAGATCAGAATTTTCTGATATCTCACCACCACACATCCGTGAGGGGTGGCCCACTATGAAATAAGGACACCCAGAAAATCAGGATATCAGGAGAGCCACATGGAAAAAACAGTGGACAACCATACAAATATGAGAATAATATTACAAGCGTATGAAAAGTTTCATATAAATAAGCTTAAAAAACATGTAAATAAATTAGGTATATATGAATATGTATATTGTTGTCGCAAGAATTTGGATTATCTTCCACCGCACCTTGGTCCTGCACAAATTGGTTGACAAAGGAGACCCTAGCTCAATCAAGGGACCTTCTGATGTCAAAGTCAGGCTAGGGAAAGTGGGTCTAAGTAGTGTATGGTAGATGGGAGGTGCAAGATATTACCTACCTATTGTAATGGGTTCCTCTAGTATTTATACTCACGAGGTGATGAAATCATGGCCATCAATCTCGACACGATTTGCTCAATCAAGTGGATGTCGCGCGTGCGAAGATGCCAGCCACTATCTTTGGATCGTGCGCCGGTTCACTCTCTTGTATGCCCTAATGGGGCGTATCTATGGGCGTGATCTTCGGCCATGTCCATGGTGGGGTTGGTTCCGGAATTCGATTTCCTGAGCCGTTGGTCGGACCTTATGGTCAAAGTCTGTGATCGGAATACGTCAACAGCCTCTAAGATGTGAGTAGGGCTTGGCTCGATCAATTTAGAGCCGTAGTTCTTCAGATGAGAACTCCAGATAAGAGCTCGACTCGGTCGATCCAGGGCTATAGTTTTTCAGACGAGGGTTACAGACAAGATCTCAACTTGGCCGATCCAGAGCCATAGTTCTTCGGACGAAAGCCCCAGATGAGGGGCTCGGCTCGAATTACCCCCGTCTGTCTCTTCCAAGTAACCGTAGGTTTGGAATCATAGTTCGGAAGCAAGGTCGGACTTGTTGCAATGTTCTCCTTCCGGGGTCTTACTGATCGATTCGATTTGCTTGAGTCAATCCGTAACAAGTTTGCTCACATCTTCCTATAACATATATAAATAAGTATTGCAGGTTAAGCTTTGTTTTTTCTGTGTGGGGTCCACTGTAGTGTTCTTATGGAATCCTATCCATTAAGAAGGGTTTGCCAATCAAGGAGCAACCACGCATATTTGGAGATCTATGGTCTTGATGGTTGGATCTGCGTGAATTTTCTGGGTATTCATTTTCAAGGTAGGGAGATCCAATTGGATGGTTTGGATGCCACATGCACAACAAGGAAGGCCCTACATACAACTACTTGTACGAAATTTTAATATGCATCCGTTGCGAAGGAGCTGGCCTGGGAAGGGAGTGGGTTGGGTGTGGCCTGGCCTCTGTCAACACAGCGTGGCTTGCCTGTGGGCCCCACCTTTGATGTACATGAGCCCAAAATGAAGCAGATCCAAATCTCAATTGGACCACACCATAGGAAACAGTTGTGATTGAACGCTCACCATTAAACGATTCCTAGGCCTTGTAAATCAGGTGGACCACATATGTACACAACATGTAAATTTATGATCATATTTTCTCATCCGTCCAATTTTTACATGTGTGACCCTCCTAATGACTGGACCTGTAATTTTGCTGGTCCATTTGCAGAAGCTCGGCAGATGAGCAACCCAGACCTTTTTCTTTTTTTTTTTAGGTTAGCTTGTTAGTACACACCCATGTCAGGACATACACTCCAAGTTAGCCAGCCCGGCTGGGAACGGATTGGCTACTCCCCCTGTCCATTTGCAGAAGCTCGGCAGATGAGCAACCCAGACCTTTTTTTTTTTTTTTTTTAAGGTTAGCTTATTAGTACACACCCATGTCAGGACATACACTCCAAGTTAGCCACTCCAGCTAAGAATCGATGCCAAGACCTCAAGTATTGAAACGAGGTATCTCCAATCCGTCTGCCAGTTGCGCCATGTATCTGGGTGTACGGGCGTTGAAACCGTGTATATGATGCACAAAGCTCTGCCCGTTGTGATTCAGTGGGAAGCCCCTCATGTGAGGAGGCGTGTACGTGCCAGAGCTGAAGGCAATCAACACATATGTTAGTGATTCAGGCCATTCATCAGCTAGGTCGCACCGTGAAATTGCCACATAACAAAAATCAGCATAGTACACTCATCAAGCTTGCCACACACGTACATTGGATTTGGACTCCTGGATTTATTTTTCTAACCGTCGATTTTTCTCTTACAAGACTTGCCGACGAGATCAGAAGACCATATAGTTTTTGATCCAGAGCATTTTAGCAGCATACCCTATTTGATGAACGGCCAAGATCTCTGAAATATTTTACCTCCTCTTAGATGAGGGCCCTTGCAGAACCACAATCCTTCCTCACCATACACCCACACAGCCGTTATACAATGACGTAAATGTTCATAAGTTCAAACTCTCAAATTCCCAACTGTGGGGCCCACTTTGATGTATGTGCCTTAAATCCACACAGTCCATTCGTTTTGAAACCTCATTTTAGGGTATTATCCTAAAAATGTAGCAGATTCAAATCTCAGGTGGACCATAATATAGGGTACAGTAGTGATTGAATCCTCACCATTAAAAAATTCATGGGGGCCACCAAAATGTTTATTTGCCATCCAACCTGTTGTGACATGATACCACGCAAATATCGGCTTGACCCAAAATTTTGTGGCACACGAAGTTTTTAACGGTCGATTACCACTGTTTCATGTATTATGGTCCACCTAAGATTTGGATCTGCTTCATTTTTGAGATCATGGCCTAAAATGAATTTTCAAAACGGATGGACGGCGTGGATATGAGACACATACATCACAGTGAGCCCCAAAGTTAGGGATCCCAGGATGAGGGGTCCACCGAAGCCGTGCCCGCTTTGCATGGCCATGATCAGTCTGATAGCACAGTTGCTGTCTGGTTGTCTATAGTCAAAGGAGATTTAATTGAGGAATTGATTCACGACCCTTGAAATAATAGATACCGTCCATCACGTTGATTGGCGCATTACATCACTGACGTGTATGAGTCACGGCCGTGCCTTTGATCTGATGTTGATGGGACCCGTATCAAAGATTTCTGATAACCCGAGTAATGAGTTATACGTTTTATAGTACAGGGAATTGACTGCTGAAGCTTTAGGTGCACGCTGGCTCTTTTGACACGTGGAAGTTTTAATCACTCATCTTGACCGTCCGTTAGGTCAAGATCATACACCATTGAACAAGCAATGTTATCCTGAATTAGGTTTTTAATGGACCCAAAATTAAATTTTTAAAAGAGTTTTGGTCTCAAGTAGCTCATGTTAGAAAACTAGCTTTTAAACTTTTTCCATGTCCGCCTGTCACTTTAAAATATGGTTAAAAAGGCTTATTATTTTGACTTTGGCTAATATTTTGCCAATAAATTAAGGTAAAAGACAATTTTACCCTGTTTTAAGTTCACGTGTATGGGAGTTTCTCGTGGGCCAACAATGATATATTTGTTTCATCCAGGCCATCCATCATTCTTGGACAATTATTTTAGGGCTTAGAGCTAAAAAATGAATTAGATCCAAATTTCGAGTAGACCCCGCCGTGGAAAAATAATGATAATTAAACTGCCATGAAAAAGTACATGGACTGTTTACTTGCCATCCAACCTGTTGATTAGGTCATGCTGACCCGCATGAAGGGAAAACAAAAATATTTGCTTCATCCAGATCGGTGTGCCTTGTGATGGCATAAATACAAAGAATCTCTGGAATGGAAAGATAAAAGAGTGGCTAGATTATACGGTTATAAAATAAGAAATATAATAAAGAAGAAATAATTATTGGATAGGATCTTTCAATTTAAAGTATTTTGGCGCATGTCCATCAAATTGGATCACTAAATTGATAATCCAAACAACCCAAGGGTCTTACAATAAATTAACCAATTTAATTTCCAACTAGTAGTACATTCTTCTTCTATGTATGGTTAAAAGAAAAAAGAAGAAGAAAAGATAACTGCTTCTTTGCCCTATTTTCTTTTGTATTTTTCAAACAGGCCCTTAAGTAGAGAGTGAGGAGAAAACACCTCTCCTTATTATGATTGTTGTTGTTTTCTTTAGCCCATGTGAAGGAGAGAGAGATAGGGGTGATAGGATTCATTTGTTGAACTCGGAACTCACGGGTGATAAGGAGGGTATAATATACCCTTGGTCCATACAGTGAGGGAGGAGGATTTGGGGTTCATGTAGGAGTGAGAGTGAGAGGAGGACGTGTGAGGATGTATGGGGGCATTTGGTGTTATTAGATGGATGGGATAGAATTGCATTTGGTGCCGTGCAATTCCATCCATCATCTGGAGAGGATGGGAAAAGTTGGGATTAAGTGTGATGAGTCCATGGAAATGCATTTGGTCACTAGCAGGAATTCCATGGATTTTGAAATCCACTACACATGTGGGTCCCACATTGTTGCATGTGTTTATCCATGCCATCTAGCCATATACATTGTTTACACGTGACATTCTATTATATATATATATACAAGTGAGCGACATCCATTGTGAATTTGATTGTTGATCATGGGGGCAAAAATACAAGTCCGGGGACTCGGACTTAATGCCTCGGGACTCGGACTTGATACCTCGGGTCGCCAAGGATGCGTCAAATCCGAGGCATGGTTCGCTAAACCGAGACAATGGTTGAGTCGGTTCGAACGACTTATCAGCGTTCCGGGCATGTGTGGGCGGACCACCTTACAAGACCGACCGTCGCTAGGTCAGATATCATTCCGGATATCTTGGGATAAGATCTCCGACCCAAGCTCACGGGATCGGATAATGGCTCAAGATGGGCACGATCCTATCTCCGTGATACCCGAGAAGATCCCGCGCTCAATATCAGGAGACCCAGCAGCTATAAAAGGAGGACCCTTGTCACCTTGAGAGGTACGAAAAAAATTCCTCCTAAAAACCTTCCAATACTTTGAGACCCCGAGTCCAGGCCGACTTTGGCATCGGAGGGTCCCTGCTCGAGCCGGGTCTCCTTTGTTTTCTTTCTGCGCAGGCATACAAGGGTCTAGGAGGACGAACCGGACATTTGCATCAACAGGCGCCGTAGGAACGTGCAAAAGCCATCTCGTATCTCTATACTGATTTCAATGGTGATGACTAGAAGGACGGTTCCTGAAGAAGATTTGAATGAGAATGCGATTACAGGGCCAGCGGGTCCAGCCGCGGTCCCCGCAGCCCAGAACCCACCTAACAACCGCCAACGAGGGGCGGACAGAACAATCAACAATCAGCGGGGTCGCAAAGACGGGCGATTGGACCAGGAGGTTCAAGAAATCCGGTCCGATATGAATATGATGAAGCAGATGCTGGAACGAATGTATCAGCAGCAAATGCAGCCACTCCCGCATCTTCAAGGGGAGCTCCGACGGCGGCGGTTGATCCTCAACCTTCGGCGCCCAGTCCTTCCGGCCGAGCCAACCCCAAGGCGGAGCAGAACCATCTCCAGCGCAGTCGACCAACGCTTCCCTGCCCCACCGATCTTCGGCACGAAATAGAACGAAGAAGGCGCAATCGCCCTTCCATGGAAGGCACGGCAAAGGCGAACCTTGGAAAGCCGACATTCAAAATTTCAAAAAGAAGTGCGGGAAGAGATGGCAAAGAGATGGCGGACATAAAACACGGCCGTATATTCAACCGGGTCCGAAGCGAAGCGTCCCCCTTTGTGGACTCGGTAATGAAAGCCCGATTGCGAGAGGTTTCGATTACCTCAAATCACTCCTTTCACCAGCAAGACCGACCCGACATATCGAGTGCTTCAGGACCTATATGGAACTCCATGATGCCTCGGATGCGGAATGTGTCGGGCCTTTTCTCTTACATTGGCCGATGTAGCTCTGTCAATAGCTGAAGCCAAAGTCCATCGGTTCATTCGTTGATGAGCAACGCCTTCCTCACCAACTTCATCGGCGGAAAGAAAAATTAAAGCCCCCTGCACATCTGAATAACTAGTTCAGAAGCAGGAGAGCTATTGAAAGATTACATCAAGCGTTTTAATTTGAATCCCTTCAAGTTCGAAAACATTCGGAAGAAACGGCCCTCAATGCACTCATGCAAGGAGTTAGGGATAAGCCATTCCTGGCATCTCTAGACAAAACTCCGCCCGATACTCGGGCAGAATTATGGCACGGTCCGATAAATATGCCAACGCCGAGGAAGCGCGAATCCTGCGTGAAACTAAAACCTTGGCCAAAGAGTCGGCCAAAAAAGAGGCCGATTCGGCCGGAGGGAGGAAAAGCAAAGAGGATCAAGCGCGTGACGAGCGAAGGTCAGGAAAACGGCCGGATCGAAAATTTTCCACATATACTCCCCGGAATAAGACTCGGGAAGAGATGGAAATAAAAAACGAAGGCTTTGTTAGCTGGCCCAGTAAGCTCAGGAGTAATCCTAATCGGCGGGATAAGGATAAGTACTGCCATTATCATCGCGATCACGGGCATAACACAAGTGATTGCCGTCACTTAAAAGAAGAGATCGAAAGACTCATAAAAGACGGCCGACTCAGAGAACATATGGTCAAAGCTGGGGCATCTGAGGCGCGCCCGACCGAGAGTCATCCTATGGAAGAAATCCGGACGATTATCGGCGGTCCACAATGTGGGGGCGACTCAAACAACGCGCGAAGGAATCATGCACGAAAACTCAGTCAGCCTCAGTCCGAGCTCATGATTATAGATCGGCCATCAAAGGAGAAGAAAAGAGAAAGATATCGCATCTCGTTCACAGAAGAAGATGCCCGAGGCATCTATCACCCCCACGATGACGCATTGATTGTCACCCTGACCATCGCTACCGAAAAGTGTTCCGGATACTCGTCGATACGGGGTCATCTGCAGACGTGTTTACTCAGGCGTTCGACAAAATGGGGATCGAACGATCCATGCTGCGCCCAGTTCGGACCCCGTTGATCGGTTTTTCCGGAGGACAGGTGCTGCCTGAAGGGATTGTCTCGTTACCACTCACTGCTGGCAGTACCCCATGTCAGACGACGGTGATGGTAGACTTCCTGGTCGTCGATCAACCATCGGTATACAACGCAATACTCGGCCGACCTTTGTTGAGTCTCCTCCAGGCCGTGGTGTCCACTTACCATCTTTCCATGAAATTCCCGACCGAATCGGGAGTCGGGATTGTCAAAGGAGACCAGCAGGATGCGAGGCGATGCTACATGATAGCCGTAAAAGGAGCCGCCGACAAAAGTCCGACCAACATATTAACAATCGAATCGCTGGACCCTCGGGGCGAGAATTATGAACGAGGACAGCCGGTCGAGGATCTTGTCTCGGTCCCCTTGGTCGAGACAGATGGATCCAAGGTGCAATTGGCTCTCTCTTGCATCCCCTTTGAAAGAAAAGGCGATAGCCGCTCCGCAGTACACCGACGTCTTTGCCGGGGTCACGAGGACATGCCCGGGATGACCCCTCCGTGGTGACTCACCGACTAACATCGATCCGTCAGACGACCGATCCGAAGCGGCGGCACCGCCCAACGATACGCTATCATCGAAGAAGAAGTCAACAAACTCCTCCAGGCTAATTTCATAGAAGAAATACACTATCCGGAGTGGGTCGCGAATGTCGTGCTTGTAAAGAAATTCAACGGGAAGTGGCGAGTCTGTATCGACTATACCGACTTAAATAAAGCCTGCCCCAAGGATAGCTTTCCGCTTCCGAGGATAGACCAGCTAGTAGATAGTACAGCTGGACATGAGCTCCTTAGCTTTGGATGCATATTCGATATAATCAAATTGTAATGCACCAAACAGATAAATCAAAAACTACCTTTGTCACCGCCAAAGGCCTTTATTGTTACCGAGTGATGCCGTTTGAAGAATGCCGGCGCAACTTATCAAAGGTTAGTTAACAAAATCTTTGCTCGGCTTATAGGCCGGACTATGGAAGTATACATCGACGACATGCTCGTCAAAAGCATACACGCGGCGGATCATGTGAATAATTTGGAAGAAATGTTTCTAATCCTACGGAAGTTCCGGATGAAGCTGAATCCAAGTAAATGTGCTTTTGGAGTAGGCTCCGGTAAATTCCTCGGTTTCTTGGTCAGTCAGCGAGGAATAGAGGCAAACCCTGAGAAGATAAAGGCTCTGATTGATATGGAATCCCCCAGAACCATTAAGGACGTCCAAAGATTGGCCGGACGAGTCGCAGCACTCAATCGGTTCCTGTCCAGAGCAACGGATAAGTGTCTCCCTTTTTACAAACAATTGAAAGGAAGACAAGCGATGGGTTGGACGGAAGAGTGTGAAGCAGCATTCCAGCAATTAAAATTATATCTCGGTTCTGCACCTCTCTTATCAAAACCCGAACCGGGGGAGTCGTTGCTCCTCTACCTAGCTGTGTCCGAGGCAGCGGTTAGCTCGGCTTTGATACAATCGAAGGAAAGCAACTACCGGTTTACTACGTCAGCATTGCCAGCAGAAACGAGATACCCAAGCTTGGAAAAAGTGGCCTTGGCTTTAATAACTTCCTCTCGGCGACTTAGGCCGTACTTCCATGCCCACACCATCATTGTAATGACCAACCTTCCGCTTCGCCAGGTACTGCAGAAACCAGAAGCTTCCGGTGAGTTTGATATTCAATACCGACCAAAGGCAGCAATCAAAGGGCAAGCCGTAGCTGATTTTATCGCCGAGGGAACGTCTTCAGCCGAACTTTCAGCAAATGATACACCGAAGGACGGTGCAGCTCCGACCTCAACCGCTCCCCCTTGCCCTATTCCGTGGAATCGTATGTTGACGGTTCTTCCAACTCGAAGGCGGTGGGGCGAAACCCCGATCATACTTACATACGGTATGCCTTACGACTTGGATTCCAAGCGTAACAATACGGCGGAATATGAAGCGTTGTTACTCGGCCTCCGACTCGCCGCAGCATGGAGGTCACTCACCCGAGTGTTTTGGCGACTCTCGTTGGTTGTTAACCAGTTGTGTATACGGCACGAAAAAGACCGTTAAGGGCATACATGCAAAGCAAAGGAACTCATCAACGGATTTCAACTCTGTCGCGTCACTCGGATCCCTCAAAACAGCCAAGCCGATTTGTTAGCAAAGCTCGCCTCGGCCGAAGAAGAGGTCAGGTCCGTCCCTGTCGAATACGTTGACAAGCCAAGCATAGATGAACCAATTAGCGAGGCCGTCAATACAATCGACTCGGAACCTTCCTGGATTGATCCATCCGCCAATACCTTGACGAAGGAAAATTGCCCGATGATCGCGCCGAGGCTCGACGAATTAAGATTCGAGCCTCCCGTTATACCATATTCAACGGAACCCTCTACAAGAAAGGTTACTACGCCCCGTTGCTGCGGTGCCTCAAACCCACCGAGGCAAACTATGTGTTACGGGAAATTCATGAAGGAATCTGCGGAAACCACTCGCTGGAGGGCGATCCCTCTCCTACAAGGTCCTACGACAGGGATAACCGGCCCACTATCCAACACGACGCCCGCGAGCTCGTTCAAAAATGCGCGATGCCAACGGTTCGCGGCAATTCGAGGCAAGCACCGAGCATTAACGCCCGATGATCGGTCCTTGGCCTTTCGCCGATGGGCGTCGACATCATAGGACCGCTCCATATGGGAAAAGGTCGACCAAGTTTGTTGTGGTAGCGGTTGACTATTTCACGAAGTGGGCCGAGGCATAAGATAACCTAGCAGAAGATCACCGAATTTATATGGAAAAACATTATTTATCAGGTGGGTACCATCGTCTAACAATGGAAGGCAATTTGATAAGAAGCTTTCGCGGGATGTGCGACAACCTCGGAATCGAAACGTTTACTCTTCGCCTCATCATCCTCAAACCAACGGACAAGTTGAAGCGGTTAATAAGATTATCAAGCAACATCTTCGGACCAAGCTTGCGGGCCAAAGGAGAATGGGCCGAAGAGCTCGAAAATTCTTTGGGCCTACCGAACCACCGCTCGACCAAGGAGAGACTTCGTTTTCACTAGCTTATAGCTCGGAAGCCGTCACTCCCGTTGAAATCGGATTACCTTCGGCTCGAATCACCACATTCAATGCAGAAGCAAACGAAGAACTCCTAGCACTCGGACTCGACCTTCTGGACGAACAAAGGGAAGTGGCACGGCTGCGCACGGAGGCGCGGCAGCGACAAGTGGCTCGGTTCTACAATACCCGAGTTAGGATTAGAAGATTTCGAATGGGAGATATGGTTCTTCGGAAAGTGTTTTCTAACACCAAGGAATTTGGGTCAGGCACACTGGGACCCAATTGGGAAGGACCCTACACGGGCACTATTAGACCGGGAACGTATCAGCTGGAAGGCCTAAACGGACAGCCGTTGCCTCACCCTTGGAACGCCGAACACCTCAAAGTCTACTATCCCTAGTTCTATATTCAACGATTAAAGAAAGGATAAAGCCAAGTCAAATAAGTAAAAATAGGCATTTCTCTTTCATTCCTCGAAACATATGTAAGTACAAAGCACGTGAATATCGAAATCGGATTACCTTTGGCTCGAATCAGAAGCAAACGAAGAACTCCTAGCACTCGGACTCGACCTTCTGGACGAACAAAGGGAAGTGGCACGGCTGCGCACGGAGGCGCGGCAGCGACAAGTGGCTCGGTTCTACAATACCCGAGTTAGGATTAGAAGATTTCGAATGGGAGATATGGTTCTTCGGAAAGTGTTTTCTAACACCAAGGAATTTGGGTCGGGTACACTGGGACCCAATTGGGAAGGACCCTACATCGTCTCGGGCACTATTAGACCGGGAACGTATCAGCTGGAAGACCTAAACGGACAGCCGTTGCCTCACCCTTGGAACGCTGAACACCTCAAAGTCTACTATCCCTAGTTCTATATTCAACGATTAAAGAAAGGATAAAGCCAAGTCAAATAAGTAAAAATAGGCATTTCTCTTTCATTCCTCAAAACATATGTAAGTACAAAGCAAGTGAATACATCAAAGCAAAAAAAAAAAACTATACATATCCAAGGGCCCCGGTAACTGCCCTCGGACTCGACCTTCTGGACGAACAAAGGGAAGTGGCACGGCTGCGCACGGAGGCGCGGCAGCGACAAGTGGCTCGGTTCTACAATACCCGAGTTAGGATTAGAAGATTTCGAATGGGAGATATGGTTCTTCGGAAAGTGTTTTCTAACACCAAGGAATTTGGGTCGGGTACACTGGGACCCAATTGGGAAGGACCCTACATCGTCTCGGGCACTATTAGACCGGGAACGTATCAGCTGGAAGACCTAAACGGACAGCCGTTGCCTCACCCTTGGAACGCTGAACACCTCAAAGTCTACTATCCCTAGTTCTATATTCAACGATTAAAGAAAGGATAAAGCCAAGTCAAATAAGTAAAAATAGGCATTTCTCTTTCATTCCTCAAAACATATGTAAGTACAAAGCAAGTGAATACATCAAAGCAAAAAAAAATACATGTCCAAGGGCCCCGGTAACTGTCCTCATGCACCGGCCTCATCCCCAGCAGTATCTTCAGCAGTGGCGTCCGGGTTCTCGGATCCCGAGGCTGCTCCACCCTCGATTTCTGAAAGGTCAAGGTCAGGGAAGGATTTCTTTATGTCCTTGACGCATTCCAGATATCCGCTTTGGAACAAGCGGTCCCTTTCATCCTCGAACTCCGCCGACTCGAGGAATGCTTGGACGGCTTGGTCCCTGGCCCTCTCGACCTCCCGAGTCTTCTCGACGGCCTGCTGAATGTGCTCCGCCGCCTCAAGCTTAGCCCGAGCTAAATCATCCGCGCACGAAGCATGGGCTGCTAGAACTCGCTGATTCTCCTCTTCAGCTTTGGAGAGTCGAGCCAGTGCCTGGGCGACCTCTGCCTTCGCTTCGTCCAGGGCCCTTCTGGAAGAAGCCGCCTCTGCCCTCGCGTCTTCGGCAGCTTTCCGAGCAAGGGACGCCTCGCCTGTCAGGACGCCCACCCGGATCTCGGCCTCAGACAGAAGAGCCTGCAGCCGATGAGTTGAGGATAGCTTCTTGCTGGCCTTGATTAAGCAAGGAGCGAGTTCAAAAAGCATCCGGGCGGTCTGCGACGACAGGGCGTTGTAGAGTTTCACGAACTCTCTTTCGCACCCGCGGGCCAGGGCCCAAGGAACCATCCCCGACACCACTTGCTCCAGGATTGACGGCCCCTCCTGGTTCGTCTCCTCCCCTCGGGAGGACGCGGTCCTCGTCTCTCCCTCCCCCCTGGAGGACGCGGCCTCGGTCTCTTCTTCCCGACTCGGCACAGCCGTCTCAACGCGTGCCGAGTCAGGTGCCGCCTGAGGCTCCGAAGCAGCAATCGCCGTCTCTGTCGGGAATCACGACGACGGAAGGAGCAGAAGAGCTCGCTGGCTCTTTCTCCTTCCGCAGCACCCTTTGCCTTTTCGGCGGCCGAGGCTCCGAAAGAAGAACCGACCGCGGAGGAGCCTTCAACCTCGTAACTGGCCTGAGGGCAGGACGAGCTCCAGTCATCTCCGGTTCAGGGACAATCCTGAGGTTGGGACGAGCTTCGGGCAGATCTAAAAAAAAAAAAAAAAAAAAGAAAAAAAAAAAAAGGATAAGTTATGACGAAGTAAGTCGGGGGAAATTTGGAAAATCCAGAAGATTCATTCCCAATTACCTGTAACTTCCGAGTCCAGACCTGCAAGATGAAGGCGTTCCGGCTGTAGAAGCACCTTCCAAGACCTGTCTCTCGGATCCAACGACCTCAACTCTTTGATCCGAGCCGAGGCAGTAGTACCGAGCTTCGGCCGCTTCTTTGGAATATTTGCCAAACACACGCCCGTCAGACTCAGAATATTACAAAAAAAAAAGAAAAAAAAAAGAGGGGGCGAGAGGGAGAGAAGACCCAAGTCACCTGCTCTTTGGAACGCCCGAGGGACACGAGCCTCGTAGGACCCGGACTCATCCGTCTCCCAGCGACCACATGCCCAAAACCAACGCTCTCTCCAGTGTTTGTTGGAAGTGGGAGGGTCGGTTATCAGGGAACCGCCTCCGCCTCGCCAAGCAGCGAAGACGTAGAAGCCGGGGTAGTTCGGATTTACCCGCACTGATGTGGAGAAATTCGTCGATAGCGGTGGCTGTTCCATCTCCGCCCACAACACCGCACACCCGAATAAGTTCCTCCACCCATTCAGGACTATCTGCCCCGGGGCAATCTGAATGCGAGACAAAACTCCCCGGACGATGGCCTGAAGGGGCAGACGCAAGCCGCATTGCATCGACACTTGGTAAATCGCGATCGCCCCAGCAGGAGGGTGATCCGGCAAGTCATTCGGATGGGGGAGATAGGTGATGACCGACTCGGGAATATGATACCTGACTCGGATTCTGTCCAAGTCCGTCTCAGTCAAGTCTGAGGGAACCGGACCGCTTAAATCTTCCCCCGATCCTTCTTCTTCAGATTCGGCCTGCGCCGACTCACCAACAGGAGCAAGATCAGGGGGTCCTTCGGCGATTAAAATTTCATCTTCTTCCTCCTCATCCTCCTCCATATCCCTTGGCAAGTTAGGCCTTCCCGGAGGGTTAATAGAGACGACCCGCCCAGAGAAGGACGCGCCGCCGGAGCTTCGGTGACTCTCTCCTGTAGACAAGCAGCGTTGGCTCCACTGCTATCTCCGTCAGGAAGGAAGGCGATTCCGCAACGTTCAAAAAACGTTGCGCTTCGCCGGAAGCTCCCCCTGGGGACTTTGAGAACTCCTATCCGCCATTATTACCAAATAAAAGGAAGAAGAAACTCACCGGAGGGAGAAAGAAAACGGAGATGGCGGAAAGAGGCACCGACGGTAAAGAGAAAGAAAAGGGAGGAGACGAAAGGCTATGTAAACCCTAAAGAAAATGCGGAGCGGGAATGGCAAGAGCAGTAAAAGTTTAAAGTGCGGGGCCCCTGACGTTATATAAGGTCGCCATACGGCGGAGACAATTAATGAGGAAATGATTCGACGCCTGCATCGATTCCCTCGCTCGACACGTGGCGCACGTCAACTGGCAACAATAATACCTTCGCTACGTGTCCAATCCTCATTGGCGGGATGTGTGATTTGACGGCTGACGGCGCATGCGATGTCAGAAGCTGAACCGTCCCCCATCAAAGGCCTCATGGAATGCATTTAATGATCACGACTCATCTCGGACTGAGTTACGAACCGACTCCAAACTCGCTACTCCTCAGTGTCATATGAAACACACGGAGTAAGGGGGCTTACTGTTGGGGGCAAAAATACAAGTCCGGGGACTCGGACTTAATGCCTCGGGACTCGGACTTGATACCTCGGGTCGCCGAAGGATGCGTCAAATCCGAGGCATGGTTCGCTAAACCGAGACAATGGTTGAGTCGGTTCGAACGACTTATCAGCGTTCCGGGCATGTGTCGGGCGGACCGCCTTGCAAGACCGACCGTCGCTAGGTCAGATCTCATCCCGGAGATCTTGGGATAAGATCTCCGACCCCGAAGCTCACGGGATCGGATAATGGCTCAAGATGGGCACGATCCTATCTCCGTGATACCCGAGAAGATCCCGCGCTCAATATCAGGAGGACCCCAGCAGCTATAAAAGGAGGACCCTTGTCACCTTGAGAGGTACGAAACAAATTACTCCTAAAAACCTTCCAATACTTTGAGCCCACATTGTTGCATGTGTTTATCCATGCCATCTAGCCATATACATTGTTTACACGTGACATTCTATTATACATATATACAAGTGAACGACATCCATTGTGAATTTGATTATTGATCACATAATTTTGCTTGATCAAGAGTATTCCTATGGAAAAAGTTTTATTAAATAGGATTGAATGGCTACAATATCCCAGTATTTTAAGACATGCAATCATTGTATAATAATAATATTAATACAATTCAATACCATTTAATCCCCAAACTAAACAGTCCCTAAAGAATATTTATACATGACTTTTATCTTACCTCATGAGCCAAATGTAACTAACGGTTAAAATGGTAGGTAGGTATTTGGAAATTTTTTAAAAGTGAACTTGCTTTTTACTATAGCTGAAAAGATGGGCTGATGGAAGACTTTATCAATGGGCCCAGGAAGATTTCAACGGTGGTAACATTATCACCCCTGCTTTCCATGGTGTGGCCAACTTTATCTTGGAACTGATTTATTATTATTATTTTGGTTCATGCCTTAAAATAATCTAAATTTATCAAAATGGATTGACGGGTGGATGAGATACATTCGTTATGGTGGCCCACAGGAGCCCTGACAGGACCGAGTCATGGGCAAGGGAGGACGCAATCCGCGTCCCCAGTAGAAGCACCCATTTCAGCCGGACATGATATGACATTGAGACGGGTGCCATACTCCTTTGGTGATACCGGGTACCACTTTACCCAGCCTGGACCCGACCCGTTGCTGCAAATTCAACAGTGAGGGCGTTACTGTAGCAACGTGAGGTAGACAAAACAGCTCACGTGCTTTCCAGGAATCTCTCTACAGACTACTTTACACGCATCAACTGTCCCAGCGTGTGAAGCATCTGTACCATGCATAAGGAGGCCACGCCAACGAAGATGACCAAATACAAAAATCAGACCAATGCGTTCATTAGGTGGGCCAATTCTACACGAAAGTAATGAACGGTTATAATCGCCCGTAGTGTGACTTCAACGTACATAATTTTAAAGTGGATCCTGGGATCCACTGAGATCGGTGGATCCCTGACTGGGCCCACCTTGATGTATCTTCCTTAAATCCATGCCGTCCATCCGTTTTGAAAGATAATTTTAGATAGTAGTACCATAAAAAAAGAAGATGCAAATATCAAGTGGACCATACCAGAAGAAACAGTGGTGATTGAATACCGACGGTTAAAAACTTCTTGGGGTGTACCCCAATGTTTATATGCCATCCAACCTGTTGATAAGCTCACAAAGAAGTGGAAGATGGGACTATACAGATATCAGCTTATCCAAAAGTTTTGTGGCCCACAGTAAGCTTTTAACGGTAAACAACCACTGCTTCCTCGTGTGGTCCACCTGAGATTTACATCTGCTTCATTTTTGGGATCATTCCCTAAAATGATCTGTGAAAAACGGATGGACTGCGTGGATGTCACAGTGGCCCCACAGTAAGGAGTCGACGGACCAGAAGGCGCGTACGAATGGCACCCTACGTAAGGGGGGGCGGCGGAGACGGATTGGCTACTCCCCTTGCCACATCCCCGTGGCTGGTGCTCTGTGAGCCCCAACATGATGTATATGTTTCATCCACGGATCATTCTATTGATTCATCACAAAAATTACAGGGATATAAATCTCAAATGAACACACCACAGGAAAACAAAATTCCCTGTATTATTTATTTGACAACCAATCTTTTGTTTACGTCATACAAAGATAAAAGTAAAAAACAAATATCAACTTATCCAAAACTTTTATGACCCAAAAAGCTTTTAATAATCATCACTCATTCAACACTATTTCTTATAATGAGGTCTACTTGATATTGGGATATACTTAGTTTTTTGTCCCATGACCTAAAATAACTTAGAGAAATAAATAAACAATAAAGTTGAAACACATATATTATAATGGCTGCCTCGTATCACTGACCCCCAGCAATTGGCTAGTGGCAAGGTGTAGCCAATCCATTTCCGGGGTGGTGTAGTTGACGAGGAAACAGATTAACTAGTGACCCTGCCACTAGCCACTGGCCAGTGGTCGGTGTAATCTAAAAAAAAATAAATAAATGATACAAATGAAACACATATACTATAATGCCTTCCTCGTATCACTGACCACCAGCAATTGGCTAGCTGCGTAGAGCAGCCAATACGTATCCAGGGCGGCGTGGGTTGCGAGGAAATGGAATGACTAATAACCCTGCCACTAGCCAATGGCCAGTTGTCAGTGCTTTGCGAGCCACCATGATGCATCTGTTTCATCTGTCCACCCATAATTCTATACCATTTTATGTTATGCACCCAATAACGAAGTTGATCCATACCTCAAGTGGACCGCATAGTGTTGATTGAATGCACACCGTTCAAAACTTCTCGGAGCAACAAAAGTTTACGATCAAGCTGGTCCATATTTGTTTTTACTTCATCCAATTCTATATAACCTAATTAACAGGTTAGATGTCAAATAACCATTACAGTGAGCCCTATAAGGTTTTTAACGGTGGACACTCAATCACTACTGTTTTCTGATGGTGTGGTCCACCTGAGATTTAGATCTTCTGTCTTTTCTTTTGATTAAACTCTAAAATTATCTTTCAAAATGGATGGACGGTGTGGATAAAACACATACACCATGGTGGGTCCGTATAGCACCGACCACTAGCCACGTGGCTCGTGGCAGCGTCACTATCCAAACCGCGTCCGGCTGATGAATGGTACACCAGTGGTGGGGACACCCTATGCACAGTTCCGGTGTTCCACACACTTGCTGGGTTAGCACGTGTGCTGCGTGTAAAGGTACGTGTGGGGCTACCAAACCTCCTGCAATGATATATAGCTGTCCGCCCCTTTGTCCCCGCCCACAAGCACTTGCAGCTTCTCTGACATCATTCTCTTCTCCTTCTTTATCCTACGAAATGGCTTTCCCCAACCGACGGCGACACCTCATATCGGTTTGAGATGGGGAAAACTTCTCGGTGGTTTCGTGGGCTGCTAGGCTCGAAGAAGGCATCGGCGCCTTCCGTTCCGTCAGATACGAAGCCTTCCAAGGAGAAGAAGCGGTGGGGTTTCGTCAGATCTTTTCGGGACAGGGATCGAACGGATCCGCCGTGTGCGGCGGCGGAGGGATGGGAAAAGAACGAGTCTTACAGGGAGGGATCATGCTCGTACGGAGACGACGGACCAGACCCGAACAAGCACGCGATAGCTGTGGCCGCGGCCACAGCCATGGTGGCGGAGGCGGCCGTGGCAGCGGCGCATGCCGCCGCGGCTGTGGTGGAGCTGACAAGCAGTGGGCGGTGCGCCGGGACGGCGCACGGTAGTGAGGACTGGGCGGCGGTTAAGATACAATCGGCTTTTAGAGGTTATCTGGTTAGTTTGCTATCCTACGTCTCTCCGTCGTTGGAATTTCATGAAATTACGAAAATGCCATACCAGTTTTTAAACTGCGTTTTCTTTTTTCTCTCTGTCCCCAGCCGTACCCCTGTTTACATCTTGCAGTAGCTTGTCTGAAAGTCAGTCCATTGTCTGAGTATGAGGGCATTTTCGTCATTCTGAATTTTATTAGTTCACTCTCTGCAATTTCCGTTGTCTTCCGTTCGAGCCCGAGACCTCAAACGTTACTATTTTTGTAATTTTCCTCCCATTTTCGAGTAATTATCTTTCTCAACCTCTGTTTCTTGGCTATTCCCGTAATTTCCATGAACTTGAATGTTGTAACGGAAACGGAAATGGGTCAGCTTTCCACACATCTCTCCGTGAGGAATTTCAATGCCCATTAAATAGGGTTTTTATGACCACTCGTCATTTTACGCAGTTCTAGGAGAACCGTCATGACAGTCCACCCGAACCGGTGGGCCATTACTCCCATTGGTATTGACTGTGGGCCCATCCACGTAGTTTCCATCCATGGATGTATGAGCACTCAACTGATTTGGAACTCCTTCGGACTACTTTCCTTTTCCCCGTCTGAAGTACGCTTCATGTGCTACACCTGTCAGATTTTATTTATATGACTAAAATAGCCTCCGTGTACTCTGAATATGGTAACTCACCATATTCAGAGCTGCGTGGGGCCCACGCATGATGTATACGTGGAATCCAGACCGTGCATCTGTTATGCTTCCTTATATTAACCGTGAATCCTACGATTCACATTGATCTAAAACTCAGATAGGGCATACTACAGGGAGTAATGTACGGTCACGTATAAAACCTGTATATTACTGTGGTGTGGCCCATCTGAGTTTTGGAATAACCGAATTTTTTATGCTTTTTCTCATCCAGATGGGGCGCACGTGATGAATGGGTTGGATGGCGTATAAAAAAATATAGCGTACCCGACATTCCATCAGAGAGATTTCTGTAGGGAGGAAATGCTCCCCGTTTTGCCCCCTTTGGGCGCGTACGCGGGTTGCTATGTGGGGACGCGGTTTAGCTAGTGACGCTGCCACTAGCAAGTGGTTAGTGGTCGGTGCTTTGTAGGCCCCACTGTGATTTATTTGTTTTATCCACGCTGTCCATCCATTTTTTAAGATCATTTTAGTGCTTGATCCCAAAAATAAGGCGGATCTAAATCTTAAGTAGACCACACCACTGGAAAACAGTAGCGATTGAATGTCCACCGTTTAAAACCTCCTAGGGCCGATTGTAGTGTTTATTTGACATCCAAGCGGTTGATTAAGTCATGCAGACATGGATAGTCATGCAGACATGGATGAACGGAAAAAAATAAATATCAACTTAATCCAAAACTTTTGTGGCCTCCATGAAGTATTTAACGGTGGGAGTTCAATCAACACCGTGTGGTCCACTTGAGAATTTGATCTACCTTGTTTTCAGGTTCATGTCATAAAATGATATGCAAAATGGGTGGACGGTATGGATGAAACACATACATCACGGTGGGGCCCACAGATCACCGACCGCAGGGTCACTAGCTGATCCGTTTCCGCCCTGGCCCCACCATGATGCATGTATTTTATCCACGCCGTCCATCCATTTTTCCAACACAGTGGACCACACCACACGAAACGGTTGTGATTCCTTTGGTGTGGTCCACCTGAGATTCGGATCTGCCTCATATTTTTTAGGTCATACCCTAAAATAATGATCCAAAATGGATGGACGGCCGGGATAAAATACATACATCATGGTGGGCCCCAGAGCACCTTCCATTAGCGATTCGCCCCCATGCAGTGTCAGCATCCAATCCGCATCCGGTAGGCGCCACAAAGCTATAACGCATGGTAATTGCCATACGTACGCGCCAAGCAGAAGTCGGAAAGTTTATTTGATACCCTGCGAGAGTGCTGATGGTTCCTGCACATCGACGCAGAAATCTATAACTAGCATACCTGTGGCTCAAAAATAAACCATCCGAATTGTGGGCCCCACTATTGATAGCAAATAAAACAAATATCAGTTTCATTGGAATTTCGTAGCCTTGTAGTGTTTGTCGAATGTAGACCATTGATATCCTTACGTTTAACCGTCCATTAGATTTCCACCGGTTAGGATATCAGTTTCATGTAAGTTTTCGTTCGTGACCCATACGAAGTAGGGCCCACGACTTGGATAGTTTAAGTCACAGTACTGCGGCGCCTACAATTTCTGTCTGCATACGCTGAATTTCGTTGACCCCCCTTTGGAATAAAACAGCGGTCGCTGGAACCGTCCAAACACACTGATTTTTGGGCGATGGCTCACTTCCTGTTGTAAATAGTAAATTAACGGTTCTGATCCCATCCATGTGTGCATGTTTTTGAGAATGACTTCTCACGGAATGGAAAATGAGCGTTTCACGGGCAGGGAATCCGTTCTCAGTTTTTGAACTTTCAAATCCATTGGACTTGCTTTTGAAAAACCATGATGTTGCCGCCGAGATAAAGAAGCCCCTATCTTTTACCTACTTTTTCGAAGTAATCATGTACGAATCTACATGTTTTTCAACCATGGCGACGGAAGGTGTTCCTTTTAAGGGGCATTCCTATAATTTTGTAAGGGGTTGAAGGACGTTTGCAGCTGTTTGAACTTTTCAAGTTCGTACATGTGTGGCCCATTGTTTGTAGTGTTATCAGATGGCTCCAATCTTCCAAATCGAAGATTCTAGGCGGCATCATTTATTATTAACGGTGTGGATCATCAAATAGTGTCTTCTATATGGATGGATCCATGTGATGGCCAGCAGAGGAAGGCTAGAAGTGAATTCTGTCACTGAGCTTCCGACCAGTGTACTGTGTGGTGGCAAACGCATACCACAGCAGTCTTTTACATTAGCCATTATCGGAAGCTCGTGCGTTGCTTTTTCAACACAAAATAGGTGTGATGTCGCTATCGTGTGTCAGGCTTTCCCTGAATGTTTCGCGCCAGCTACGGAATGATTTCAGGGTGGCGCTCGTCATTTTTAAAATGTCACGCGCACATGGGCCGCCACCATCTGTCCTTGTTTCGGACGCTCTTAGCCCGGTTCGCCCGAGACCGATACGTAAGCGACTGTCTGTAGCGGTTTTTTTTTTTTCTTCTTCTGATGATATGCTTGTTTTCTTTTTCTTTTTCTTCTTGGGGTTTTGAAGGCCAGGCGAGCTTTAAGGGCGTTGAAAGCGTTGGTGAAGCTGCAAGCGTTGGTGAGAGGCTACATCGTCAGAAAGCAGGCGGTGGAGACGCTACGGTGCATGCAGGCATTGGTTAGAGTCCAGACGATGGTCCGAGCCCATGCCAATGGCCGCGCCCATGGCTTGGAAAATTCAAGTGTCAACAAGAGCTCCCAAAGCCATCCTGTAAGCTGAATTCTTCTTCAATCTGCGTTTCTCTTTTGATGGATTTTTAATGAATGCATTTGCATGATGCTTACCTATAGCCTAATTATCATGTATATAAACTTAGAAAATGCATGTGTGATGTCTAATTGGGATGAGAAATGCCATTGAAGAGGTGGGACACACCTGTGCAAGATCTGCATCTCTTATCATTAGATGGGTCGCTGCAAGAACCCACCGTGGGACAGAAAAAATAAAATAAAACAGAGGCTGGTCCACTCATCTTGTGGGCGACAAGTGTGCAAGCAAAATAGATGGTTATGGGAAAAAAGAAGAAGAAGAAAACCTGATTGGATGGTCTTGTATTTAAAATAAGTGTAGTCCGCCTAACTATTAGACCAGGGTGATCAATTCAAGGCAGGGTATCTCTAGGTGTTCCTACTTGATGTGTGATCCAAATGCTGCAGAGGTTGTGTTAGTTTCACTTGATGACCCACTTGAAGAATTTCAGCTGAAGTCCGCATGCATTGCAATGCCACTTCTTGAAGATAGTTAACACCTGCAATAGTGCATCAAAGCTCGTCCGTGTTGTCCTTGAAATTCAACCAAACCCAGATCTTTGCGTATGATCTATTAATTAAGGGCGCAAGAAACATGCATAACCTATACTAAATATTTGAAACAAATCTCCGATATGATATGCAGTACGTGAGCTGCAAGTGACCTCTATGGTCTCTCCTGGCATTGACTCATCATATCTTTAGATATAAATTAACCAATTAGCGGGTTGCTTCTTGGATGAACAATGGTTAACAAAATAAGGTTCACTGATTCAATGGTATGGATCATTAGATCTTAGTAGGAAATGGGCAATGTCCTCTTGAGAGGCAGCCCATCTGTTTGATGGTCCAGTTTGATGGGCATGTCAACAGATTGAACTTGGAGTGCGTAACTGTACACACTGGTAATCTGAATTTTTGAGCTGTTGACCTATCATTGATCTGTTGTTCTGGTTCAATGGACCTGCGCACTAAGTGGATGGCTAAGATGGATAGATGACTGTTGGTGTATACATTTTCTTCATTTCATTTAGTCGTCTCATCAGAATAGTGAAATGTATATTAAAATTTGTGAGAATGTATGTTTGGCAGTGGTGGGTGATGATTGAAGACCTCAAGTTAAAGGACAACTGAACTGATTGTCTCCTACTCAGTAAGGGCTAATAGGGGCCTGCATGCTAAGTGGGTGGCTAATGTGGATTATACATGAATGTTGTTGTATATATTTTTGTCACTTTATTATTCTTCCCATCAAAACAGAGGAGTTTATATTGCAATCTGTAGGTGTATATGCTTGGCAGTAGTAATTAATGGTTAAAAAGATCAAGTTAAAGGACACCTGAATTGATTGATTCCTATTCAGCTAATTCAGTTCTCTACAGTCTTATATGAATGTTGAACAGACCTGGTTGATGGGCCTGCGCGCATAGTGGATGGCCAAGATGGATTGTATATGAACATTGGTGTATATGTTTTCTGCAGTTATCCATCCCATCAAAACAGAGGAATTTGTATTGCAATTAGTAGGAGTATATGCTCGAATTTGTTGTGTATTTAGTGGTAAAAAACCTCAGGTTGAAGGATAGCTGAACTGATTGGCTCCTACTCAATTAAGGGCTGATACAGATCTCTACAGTCTCTTATGAATGTGGAACTGATTGGTTCTTAATTTGTTTTGCTTGCAGGGTCCTGCGACTCCAGAGAAATATGAACGTGCAATCCGTGCTAGCTGTACCAAACATGCTAAGTGTGCAACTCTGAAGGTATGCAATCTTAATATGTTTTGTGAAAGAGCCAATTTTCTTCCCCATCTACTTATGCTAACACTGATTGTAATTGTGCATGAAGAGGAGTGCATCCAAGTCAAATAGAATGGATGTTGTTGATCACGACAGAATTCAGATGGGTCGGAACTTGTTTGATCATCGGACGGATGATCATCGAGAAACCCCCAAGAAAGCAGGGGCAGTAGAAGATGGGAAGAGCGACAAGATCCTTGAAATTGACCATGGAAAACCAAACTTCAATTCAAGACGAAAGAACAACAATCTTCCCTCTTTGCCGTCCACCTTCAACAGTCACAGCTTTGTGACGTTGCCTGATTCGCCGTCGAAAGACTCCACAACAGCTCAATTATCAATTCCAAGCCCATCTTCTGTTCAAATGCAATCGCCAGGCCCTCTAAGATTCCCTGTTGAGGTGGAAGACTCAGTCTTTGATACGGCCGAGAACAGCCCTCAATTCTACTCAGCATCCTCAAGGGCTGGGAGCATGAGAAGAGGGCCGTTCACACCGTCGAAGAGCGAATACTCGCAGAGCTTCTTTAGTGGGTACTCAGACTACCCAAATTACATGGCAGACACTGAATCATCGAGAGCTAAATTTCGGTCTCAGAGTGCGCCCAAGCAGAGGCCGGAGTTTGAGAAATATAGTTCGACAAAGAGGTTTTCCATTCATGGTTTTGGGGATACAAAGGTGGGTGCTGGATGCAGGCCATCGTCGCAGAGATCATCATCTTTGCACGCTAAGTTCACGAGCAAGGCATATCCTGGCTCCGGCCGATTGGATAGATTAGGATTGCCGATCCATGAAGTAGCTGGGTACAATGGTACAAACCACAGCAGATACTAGAATCGTATACATGGATCGTATGTTTTCTTTTTCTTGTTTCCTTTCTACCGTTGTGAAACTAACATCTCACATAGTCATCTTGTCTTATCTTCCAAGGAAAAAAAAAGTTGTTTTTGGTTGCTGTTACTCTATGATTGTAACTTGATGCTGTTATATTGTTGTAATGGCTCACCTATCAGTATTTATACCCCAAAGTGTAAGACGATCTGGACCTTAGAATTCTGCAATTTTCTCTGCCTTTTCAGTTTTGGGGCCTTTTTATACGTTGAACACTTTTGGAAATGATTTCGGATGGAGGTTTCCATCTTCAAGATTTTACTAAAAAAGTGGATATCAGCTTCTTAAAAAGGAAAACCAAAAAGGACGTTTAATACCGGTTTCCAAGACTCAGAGCTTTTGAAAAAAGAAAAGAAAAGAAAAGAAATGTGAAAAGGCTGCAGTTTTCCATTCCCTGTAGTTTTCAGGTCCTGGCGGGTATGCATCATGACAGGTAGTCATGGCAGCAGTACATGTTATGGTCTATCGACCTATCTAATTGATTCATAATGACACGTTAGCGCTGTTTGTTTCATGCCAAATCAGTGTAATGTACAGTAAAAAAGTACTAATTACCTTTAAAGTAAAATCGAGTAGCGACTGTATGCAAAGGATGTTTAATACCGGTATTAAACATGGGTACTATGTGGGATGGAATTGCATTTCCAATTCTATTTAATGTTTGGGAAGAATAAAAAAGCTTGGAATTAGATGGATGGGATTGCATTGGGTCCCATGCCAATTCCACTCAACGTTAGCAAGTTGTGCAGGTCCCACCATGATGTGTGGGCTATATCCATACCGTCCACCCATTTTTCGAGATCAGGTAGATCTAAAGCTTAAGTGGACCCCACCGTAGAAAGCAGACGGGATTGGATACCTACCATTGAAAACTTCTTTGGGGCCACATAAGTTGTAGATCTACCTCATTTTTACGCCCATGCCATAAAATAAGCTTCCAAAACAGATGAATGGCTTGGATATAACACATGTATTATTCTCAATAGTTTCAAATTATAGTGGGTATATCCATTCAATGTACCACCATATTACAAACATGTAACATGGAATTAAGCTCATCCCACGGGTGACGGAGCACAATCCCTGTCATACGTGATAATTACGGTTTTTTTTTTTTTTTCTAATCCCATCCCACCCAATCTTTCCCATTACCATGCGCCACCCAGCGTACGTGGGGTTCATGCATATGCATGACATGCTCCTATGTACCATGTGTGTGACGGTCCAAGTTCAATCATTTAATACACATGCATGATATGTTCCAATCTGCCACGTGTGAGATTGTCTAAGAAAAACCATCTTAAAATGTGCATATAGGCTACCATTAATTTGAAGCAATAAAAAGGTGGCAAACATGCTAATGTGTACATCTATTAAACATACCTGAATAAATGTGTCAGCAATCAATCTTTAAGTTATCTATATTTGTCACAACCCATATTATCTCTGTATAAAAATTTGACAAACAAAAATGAAACAACTAATTAAAATAACATGTTCATGAGTCTTTACTCTCACCCTGGTGGTAGATTCACTAGAGTTTCAACACCAGGTAAAGGGTTCGAGTGCCAATAGGTGGTGAAATCAATAGGTGGTGAAATCCCCCCCCAATTGGTCCAATCCAACTTGGTTAAAACTCAGGTTGAGCCTTGCCTCACCTAACTGTGGGGACCCACCTTGATGTGTGTACTATGTCCACCGCTTTCATCCGTGTTTCTTGGTTTCATTTTAGGGCATGTTAAAAAATGAAGCAGATATAAATCTTAGGATCAAGCTGATATTTGTTTTTTTTTTTTTTCAAACCTTCATGGAGGTAATAGTGACCTTATCAACAGGTTAGATAGCAAATAAACATTACAGTGGGCCCTATTAAGCTTTTAATGGTAAGCATTCAATCACCACTGTTTCCTTTAGTGTGGTCCTCCTGAGATTTGTATCTGCTACATTTTTTTAGCTCATGACTTAAAATGAGCTGGATGGATGGTGTGGATATATCACACATACATCAAGGTAAGCCCTACGGTTGGGCCTTACCTAATCCGTTCCCATCGGAAACACGGGAACACGCCTTACCTAATCCATTCCCATTGAGAACACTAGGGAACAATGTACAAAGCCATTTTCGTGCGGTTATCGTTTAGTAAACAAATTTCTCCATTGATCTTAACCATCCAACATGAGAATTGCATCTGGATTCTCCCACCAGGACCTAGCTAGAGACGGACGGTCCTATCATGGGATTTATTGGGCTCACTATTATGTATATATTTTATCCACACCGTCAATCTATTTTGGAAAATCATTTTAAAGCATGAATCCAAAAATAAGGCATATTGAAATCTCAAGCAGACCACACCGTACAAACCAGTGGGGATTGAATTCCCACCGTTGAAAACTTCATCTGGCTCACCGCGATGCTTATTTGCCATCCAACTTATTCATGAGATTACTTAGACTTGTATAAAGGGAATTTCCAACAGCAAGATTTCAATTCCCGTTATTTCCAGTGGCTTGGTCCACTTAAGCCTTCAATCTATCATCTCTTTGAACTTATGCCCTAAATACTGTCAAAATAGATGAATGGTATGGATAAAACATATACATCAAGGTGGGCCCCACAGAGCAGGACCCTCCGTCTCTAGCCATCCAACCTAAAATTAAATATGAGCGCAATCCAAACCTTTGTCGCCCAAAATTGTTTTAGGCGTCCCCTTCATACATTTACCTTCGATGTGGCCCACTTGATTTGTGGACCGGACGTTTTTCTGCCCACAGCCTATCATGAGCTGATGCAAACGATGGACGGTGTGGATGTTACAAAAACATGCCTAACTGAAGTTTCTGTCGCCCCTCTCCCTGCAACAGACGTGGATTTTCTACGAAAGCCTTTCGCAGGAAGTTCCTGCACAAGGACTCTGGGTGGGGCCCATCGCCATGTTTGTGAGACATCTACCCCGTTCATCCGTTTGGCGAGCTCATTTTAGAATATTTGACCAAAAATGAGGTGTATCCAAAACTCAAGTGGGCCACACGAGAGGAATCAGTGGATATTCATTTAGAACCGTTGTAGCATTCTTGTGGCCATAAAGCTTTTCTTCAGGCTAAATTTTTGGTATTTTCACTTCATCCCAGTGGTAAAGACCTTATAAACGGTTTGGATGGCATATAAACATTAAGGTGGATCCTAGGAAAGTTTCAATGGTAGGTATTTCTTTCCCCAAATTTTCCTCTCGTGTGGCCCACTTGAGTTTGGATCCATCTAAAATTTCATCACTTATCCTAAAATGATCTCGCCAAACGGATGAACGGGGTAGATGTCCAACAAACATGGCGGTGGGCCCCATGCGCAGGAACTTCCTGGGAAAGAAATCCGCGTCCCCCTGCAACGTGTTGTACGAGATGCGCGTCGGGCAAAAGGGGGCATTTTGCCTCGTATCTTGGGCCAATAGTCTTTTTCTTGGAAAGCGTTGCATCGGAGTCTTGGACCGTCAAACATTCACCGCCCTTCATTTGTGGCTGGTGTACGTATGGCACGTTGAAAGTGACTGTGACGCAGAAGACAAAGCTCATGTTTGTTGAAATACACATCCTGGTTAAGAAAAAATAAAAAGCAAATATTCTATCAGTTCCAAGTCAATCTTCACGTGATACGCAAGCAGTGGGAAATTGTTGTGAAATTGTACAAGTGGCCCACCGATAATTTAAAATAAACCGTCAAACCTATGGGTACCAGTTTACATGTCCTGTGACAAAAATTATTTCTATTTGATTATTAAAGTATTAGATTGCAAGGTATTCATTGGATAAGTTAATAAAACATTGTCTTATTTCAAAAAGCAACTGCAATTGAATTCAAGTAATGTGATTTTTTAGGTATACATTGGATAAGTTAATAAAACATCGTCTTATTTCAAAAAGCAACTGCAATTGAATTCGAGTAATGTGATTTTTTATACTTTAATTTAGGTCGGTTTGCTTTGGCAATTACTTTAAGTAATTTGAAAGAAATGTGTTATTGTTACGGTTTTAATATATGTAGAAGAATTTGTAATCATTATACTTTTTCATACCATTTGTTATGGAGAAAATAGATTGACCCACAAAATAAAGGTTAGGTCAGAAGCCCACGTATCCAACTTAACAAACGGTTCCAAAGTTCGATAGATGAGATCGAGGTCAATGGCCCAAGGTCGGCACGGCCCAGATCCCATACTTATCTCTGGATTGGAAAACCGGCACAAACTCATGTATAAGCAATGGGAAGAGGCTGTCAGGACTCGTGAAGAAGTTAAAGGCTACAAAAATTGGACATCACAAAAACTTTCTTTATAAATGGAAAGCCATCACTTTGTTCGGTATACGTGGACGAGCTCCCTCATGTCCCCGAATAATACTCAACATGTCTCTAATGTGCGGCCATTTCCTTGGTCCAACTTCAAGGGGAGGTCGATCCAATTAAGCTTAGTCTCCAACTAACATCTCTATGTCAATTCTGGATGGTCCAACCTTATCTAAGGAAGATAGGCCCGAAATCTTCTCTAGAGATCACAAGATTCATCCATGACACAATCGTGATCCCGAGATCCTCTCCTCTCCGAGGATCTCAGGGGATCCTCCTACTTGACAGGAAAATCCATTTCATGCTACCGCCTCGCCTCAACTATAAATAAAGAGGCCTCTAATGGTGAAAGGTACGGACTATCTTTAGTCCTAAACCCTTGATATTCAACTAAACCCAGATCCTATCCCTGACTTAGGCATCAGAGGGTCCCTTGCTCTAGCTACGGTCTTCATTGTCCGTTCCTTGTGCAGGCAAACAAGTCTAGAAAGGGGCTAACCGGATTTCTACATTAACAGTTTGGTGCCGTCTTTGGGAATCCGGCATTGAAAGTCTCTCTCATCTCACCAACAGTTCAATAATGGCGAGAGGGAAGAAGAAGAAGGCCCAGGACTCCACTTCCCAGCTATAGGCTGACTCCGCGCCTATAGGGCTGGTGAAACGATCCTGTAATCGGGGAGGATGGCTAGTCTCCCTTGAACAACAAGTCGAAGCGTTAAACGATAATATGAATTACCTGAAGTAGTTGTTGGAACAACTTCTGCTTCGACTTGCGCAGGGGGTCGAGCAGGCAGTGGGACCAGCGGTCCAGGAACCCCTCGAGCCTTCTAACGCACCCGTTGCCTCTCGCAGAAGCCAGTAACTCAGAATGTCAAGGCTGGAACCTTCTCACATCTCTAGCACCGCAACACTGGCTGCCTTTGATCTCCGTCATGAGTTGGATAGGAAGAAGCGCGATAAGGCTCCCGAGGTAGCTGATGAGGCTATGGCTGAAAGCGACGACCCCTGGGAAGCCGAGCTGAATGACTTGCGAGGTCAGATTGGTAACATACAACAGGCCTATCGTGTGAATGCTCCGACCTCAGTGGAGGTAATATTGGAAAAGATTGAGCCTCTATTTACTGCTAACATTATGCATGTGCAGTTGCTACCAAGATTTCAAATGTCGCAAATCGCCTAATACTTCGGAACCACCGACCCAGCCAAGCATTTAGAATCCTTCAGGGCTTGGATGGAATTACATGGTGCGTCGATTGCGGTCATGTGCCACACATTTTCACTAACCCTATTTAACGTCTCGGAAAAATCCGTACAAAGATCCGAGTGCCACCTCAAACAGAAATCACTAAGGACCAAATCCTTTAGAAATTAAATGAAATTAACTAAGTGCTAAACGAGATTACCTGTGAAATTAGTACTAATCACTTTAAATACGAACTGCAAGACCCAAAACGTGTAAAGTCGTTAATGCTACATTACCTTAAAACTTAGGACCTATCTCTAAACCCGGTTGCTCTCGGGAGCACACCGAAACTCCGTATCGGACCTGGACCGCGGGTCGAAAGTCCGATTACCCCAAAACTATACGGTTATGACTGCTTTATTAGACTTGACAACCACCTCGGGAATCAAGTCCTAATAATACCTAGAAACGTACAACTTGAGCCCGGAGCGAAATGTGTGAGAAACGCGAATATCTTTAAAAAACCAACAGAAACTTAAGTAAATTGAGTCGTTTACTTGTAGGACAAATCTAAGGACTCAAACCATCGGAATCTAACCCAATTACACCCTCGGATCAGGAAAAATTTTTAACACATGCCAGTGTACTTATGGCCCTGATCGAGTACCGTTGACCGTTGAACTGAAACTGGTCCGCCACGGCCGATCTGTAAATCCGATCAGACCGAAAACTTAACTCGACCTAAATCCAATGTCAGGGAGCTTAAGTCCGACCGCATGCAGAAAACGGGCCCCTGGATGTGCTCTGTTGGATTGGAACAGTCCGTATTTGGTTATAACCTAAGTATACCCTGGCCCTGGGGTCATTCTCATCACTTCTGGGCCTATATAAGGGCCTTGAACTCTCTCTCTCCCTTCACATACGAATTTGCAAACCCTAGAGAGAGAAGAGAGAGAAAAGAGAAGGAAAGAGAGAGAGAGTGAGAGAGAGAGTTGGCGGTCGTTCTTGGGATTCAATCCCGCTGCTCCACGTGCTTAACCGCCCTTCCCGTGTCGCCATTCCGGCGATTCCGATTACATTCTTAGGTAAGAAAACCTAACCCTAATCTGTTTTAGGGTTTTCCAATAGTATAAATGGTAGAATAACTAACCTATTTCCTGTTGTAGGTTGTTATGGTGCCGTAGACAAACACTTAGCTTTTAAACTGAGTTCGTTACGAGTCTACCGGTGAAAGGTACGGACTATGAATGTTTAGGTTATGGTTTCCAAAGCTTTTAATGTCAGTTAATGATTTATGACTGACTTGAATGCTATCATATGCTTAGATACGATGTTTTTCGCACTTTACACACATATATGAACTATGTTAAATATAGTGAAATCCATATGTTTGTTGATATGTTTGAATGAATATAGAATTATGATTCATGTTTGCCATGATTATTGATTGTAAATGTATGATCGTTGTATACAGGGCATCTCCTTTGTGAAAGGATTTGCTATAATATGTGTTTTACATGTATGTAATATATGTAGTCTAAGTGTTTGATAAAATGCCTTCATGAGGAAATACTTGTTGAAATGTATGTAATGAGGATGTTGAGATGGGATTCTCAATTCCCTTGACTATAACTATAGTTTCCTTTATGTGACCTATATCGCTACTACGTGTTTTATGGTTGAAATGCCTATGTATGCTAACATGTACCCTATGTGTTTGTTGAAATGCCCATGTGAGATCTGTATTTGATTTCAGTTGCCACATGCTGTTTTGGTTTACTATATATGAATGCTATTATTTGAAATGTGATTGGGGCTACGAGGTAGTTCAGGCAATCGGTAATGGTTTACGAAAGGTGGCCATACTACTTAGCTACGACAGACACGCCCGATGAATCTGAGTCGTACGCTACTTGTCGAGAGTGGTTAGGCCACACGGAGTGCTTACGGGCTCCATGTCGATTGGCTCGATCTATGCTCGTACCAGTTGAGCTTGTCAAGTAACCCGGTTGACCTGATGTATGTTCACCATGTTTGAACGCTACTGTTTGAATCTAAGGTTCCAACTTACTAGTGCCAAAACCCGTTTAACCTTGGTACCTCGATCCACTAAGACTCATGAGCCGGGCATGGTGGTATGGGACACCGTGGTCGTGCTGTCGGCCTACGCTGGGGTGACGAGCCTCCCTGTAGTGACCAGTGAGCAACCCAAACTCGTGAACTGAATACGGTGGTATGTGACATTATATTCGAGCTGTCGGCCTACGATCAGGTGACGAGCCTGTAGTGATCTCGAGCATACATTAGAAACTACGTTGAGGTGATGAGCCTTTCCGTAGTAAACTAGAATATAAACCAGGCCTACGCTGACGGTGACGAGCCTCTCCGTAGCGACCTGGAAACCATCTATCGTATGTGACTACTAGGATTGACGACCCTAGATGGATCAATATTTGAGTTATGATATAAAGGGAGGTGTCTTAGCTTCCTAATCCTGCTTTATGAAAAGGTCTAATAAGAACTCGATAATCATGCTCATGCATCGCATTGCATGGTGCTTTGGTGAGAAAGTGCACAGAGGAAGGGGTGCATACCGAGACCGTAAGAGGAAGATCGCAGAGGGAGTGAAGGCGAGGGTATGCATCATAATATATATCATTTTTGCATTAACTAGAGTACTTAGGGATGCTTGATTGTATTGCTTTATTATTACTGCTTGATTGAATTGATAACATGTTAACCTTTGCCTTATAGCTCCACTGAGTTGATCACTCACTCCCACGTTCTGGGACGGTGTTGTACACACCAACCAAACTTTATCTTAGCTGCAGGTGATGGCGATGCTTATAAGGCAGAGCCGGACTATTACGATGACGAGGAAGAGTTCTCCTATATGTAAGTCTCTGGCGGGTCTATATAGACCTGGAGTTGCGCTAGCGGGGCTGCAGGGTTTTGGATAGAGAACATTACACTTTCTCATTTTGTACATTTTGGAACTAAACTTGTAATTATTTAACCTAGTGACAATCATACTTTGAGGGCTTGCTATTACTCTTATACAGTTTATATACATATCACAGTCTTCCGCTTGCGTAATTTAATTTATCCCCGGAGTATGATATGTTGTTTTGGTATAATCTCATTCATGTTTAAGGCACTAATACAGACAACATTTAATCATCATTATCTACGTTGCATAAGTGATGCGTTGGAACTCGGGAGTTGAGTCTATGCTCGACCCCTGATTTTCAGGGCGTTACACCCTAATAGGAGTAGCTCGGAGGTAGATCCGACAACTGAAGCCACGATCGATTAATTTTTTCACGCAGCTCAGCAAAGCCTTCATCACCAACTTTATCGGGGCGAAAGAAAGCCTTAAACCGGCTTCTCATTTCATACACATCGTCCAAAAAGAAGGTGAGCTACTCAAAGACTATAGGCAAGCGCATTCAGAGGATATTGCACTGACTGCCATGATGGGAGCCATGAGAGAAGGGAGATTTCTCTTCTCACTCGATAAGAACCGACCCACGACGATGGCTGACCTCCTTAACAGACCCTGAAAATACTCCAATGCAGAGGAAATCGCTAGCCTGTGTAGAGAGGCTTGACGAAAGGGGAGCACGGCCAAGAAAAAATGACTTAAGGAGGAGCCTAGTTCGGTCAACAAAAACAAGAGGAAAGAAGATGTGTCGCAAAAGGGTCAGCTCTTGAGCAGGCAGCCCGACAACAGATTTAGCTTGTACGCTCCTCTCAACAGGATGCCTGAGCAAATCCTCATGGAGGTCCGAGATAAATGGATCCTCAAGTGGCTGAGCAAGATGAAATCCAATGGTGACAGGCAAGACAAACGAAAATACTGCCATTTCCACCGAGACCACGACCACTCAACCAACGACTGTTTCGACCTTAAGGAAGAGATCGAGGCACTCATTCACAAGGGGCACCTCTGAGAATATGTCAATAGGAGAGAAGATCGAGCAACCCATCAATAACGAGCCGACCGGAGAAATCCTCACCATCTTCGACAAGACGGCAGGAGGAGGTGGCTCGAACCGAGCTCGGAGAGCCCACGCCAGAAGTATCTGCCACTTCAGCTCAGAGCATCAAGTCCTCATCACTAGCAGACCCTCGAAAGAGCAGAAGGTAACGTCTTATGATCTAACCTTCATTGAAGAGGACACCCGAGGAGTCCATCATCCCCACAACGATGCACTTGTGGTCACTATGACAATAGCTAACCGAAATGTGTATTGAGTTTTGAAAAATACCGTGCGCTCAGCCGATATCCTCTTCGCCAAAGCGTTCAACAAGATGGGAGTAGGACGACCTCGACTCTGGACCATCAAAACTCCTCAGCTCGGGTTTGTAGGAGACAGGTCACACTGGAAGGATCGATCCAGCTACCAGTCATAGCTTGGGATGGACAGAACTAGATAATGACCACGATCTATTTCCTAGTGGTAGACTGTTCGTCTGTCTACAATGTCATTCTTGGACGACCTTCACTCAATGCTTTGCGGGCCGTTGTGTCAATGTACCATCTTGCGATGAAATTACCCACTGAGCATGGTGCTGGACTGGTTAGGGGAGACCAAGAGGAAGCTCGACAATGTTATACCATGACATTGCGGACCCAACAACAGACAATGGCGATCACCTCCTCGATCCTTGAGAAGACTCAATCGAGAGAGGATTTTCTACGGAGGACCTCGTACCCCTCCCGCTTGATTATTCAGATCTGACCCGAACAGTGCAGATTGGGTCATCCCTGACGCCGCCGTTACGAGATAAAATCATGGGCCTCCTCCGCCAATATGTCGACATATTTGCATGGTCTCACTAGGATATGCCCGGCATTAGCCCGAAGGTCATGGTTCATAGGTTGAATATCGACCCCGACGATCGACCAATCTGACAGAAGCGAAGAGCGTTCGAACCTGAACGGTATGCCATAATCAGAGAAAAAAATTGAAAAACTTCTTAAAGCTGACTTCATTGAAGAGATCTACTATTCAGACTGGATAATTAAAGTAGTTTTGGTTAAAAAGTCTAATGGCAAGTAGCGGGTCTGTGTTAATTACACTGACTTGAACAAAGCCTGCCCAAAAGATAACTTCCTTTTACCCAGGATCGACCAGCTCGTTGATAGTATGGTTGTGCATGAGCTACTGAGCTTCATGAACGCCTATTCAGGTTACAACCAAATTGCAATGCACCCACACGACAAGCAGAAGATGACTTTTAATACTGATAAAGGGCTCTACTGTTATAAAGTCATACCTTTCGGACTGAAGAATGCCGGAGCCATGTACCGAAGGCTCGTCAACAAAATGTTCACCTACCAGAACGGACGCTCCATGGAAGTTTACATTGACGACATGCTCGTCAAGAGCATTAAAGTTGCAGACCATTTATCCGACCTCGAAGAGATAGTTAAGATCCTTCGGGAGTACAAGATGAAATTGAATCCGAGCAAGTACCCCTTCAGTATCAGCTCCGGTAAGTTCCTCGGATTCTTGGTCAGCCAAAGAGGAATCGGGGTGAACCCCAATAAAATTCGAGCCCTGCTCGACATGAGCTCGCCTAGGACGACCTCACAGGAAGAGTAGTCACATTAAACCATTTTGTATCTCGAGCTACAGGCAAATGTCTTCCCTTCTTCAAGTAATTGAAAAGGAAGCAAAAGATAGAATGGATAGAAGAGTGTGAGCTTGCCTTTCAGCAACTCAAGCAATATATGGGGCCACTGCCATTGCTCTCGAAACCAGAACAAGGAGAACCATTGCTGCTATACCTGGTGGTTTTGACTGCAACAGTCAGCTCAACTTTGATCAGGGAACAGGAAGGGAAATAGTTTCCAGTGTACTATGTTAGCAAGGCCTTGGTCTCTGCCAAGACCAGGTACCTGGACATAGAAAAGCTGGCGCTGGTCCTTGTCGTTTCATCCTTGCACTTACGGTCGTACTTCCAAGCCCATATCATCATCGTTCCAAACAATCAACCTCTCTACCAAGTGCTACAGAAGCCTGAAGTGTCAGGGAGACTAACAAAAAGGGCGATCGAGCTTAGCGAGTTTGACATTAAATATCAGCCCTGAACAACAATCAAAGGACATATGGTGGCTGATTTCATTGCCAAGTTGGCACCTTCCGAGCTGGATCATCCCAAGTTGGTTCTTCCCAAGCTGGATCCTCTCGAGCTAGGTTATGCTGAGCTGGAGTCCAGTCCCGACATGGGGCCCACCCGGACTGAGCATCAAGCAGCTGACCCAGATCAGTTGACATGGACGTTGTACGTCGATGACTCATCCAATTCAAAAGGCAATGGGGGCGATATAATCCCGGAAAGCCCAGATCAGACATGTGTACAATATGGCTTAAAATTTGAATTTCAGGCATCGAACAATGCAATAGAGTATGAAACGCTACTAGCCGGGCTCAAGTTGACAGCCTCCATGGGAGCCCTACATTTGAAAGTTTACAGCGACTTACAGCTCGTCGTCAACCAAATAACGATTGAATACCAGGCTAAGAAGGAACGAATGAAAGCCTACACGTAAAAAGGTCGAGAACTAATAGGCAATTTCTTGAAGTATAGCATCGGCTTGATCCCCAGAGCAGAAAACTCTAAAGCAGACATGTTAGCAAAATTGGACACCGCAACTGAGTCGCATTGCCGATAGAACTTCTTTCGGCATTATATTGTATTGTTGATGATGTTCGCTTGGTTATCATAGCCATTAAACGACGTATGGCCTCAATCTGGCTGACCATATATCTATTAATATTCTTAGTTTAAATACAGAATTGCTCAATTTGGGCACTTCCATATTCTTGAATATGTTGAATACTCAGTTGTACATCTCAAGACGCGATCACTATCTCGTTCAGGTAAACGGCCTAAGAGGTCGATGCAATACTTCAAGGGCCACTTGAACCGACATGTCCTTGACCGGAGATGGTGCAGTTGGTGTGAAGGGCTCGACCCCAGCGATTGAATTACTTCTTATATTCATAATTTTAATTGGCAAGGTTACATCGGTAAATTAGAGATAAGGTCCCACCGGGTATGCCAAAAACTTACTGGTGCTTGGTTTTTAGCAATTAGAATGCGGCCGTGCCAAAATTGAATTTGCGGCTCAATATAAACCAAATAACTATAACCCCAAGCATCGATATAGGCAGACATGCGGTGTCTAACCGAGATATAATGAGATCTGCTACCTGTTCAACCACCACTCAATGTGTAAACAAGATCAGACAATATTCATAGGGTAGGGTTCGTCATCTGATGATAGGTTGTACCTTTGTCTTCCAAAGGAAAAGACTATTCAATACAGATAAAATGGAAATGAGAAATGAATTCTTACAGTTGGTTGCTGTCATGCCCCAAAATTTGGATACAGAGTGTGCACCCTCAGACCTGAGTTTCAGTTCATAACTCGTACACAAAATGTACTAATTTAATTTCTTAATCAGTTTAATCAGAGATGATAATTACATTCAGTCTAAGTTCCACCATAATCTCAATCACATATACATAACACTTAGTACCAATCAACCAAGTATATATAAATCTTGACAACCCTTAAAATGAAATAAACCTTAAACATCATTCATTTATTATATCATCATACTATAATTAAGTTTATTCCATACTAACATTGTTTCAAATGCAATAAATCTAAATAATTTATTAAAATCTCAAAATCAATACCGATATGCATTATACATTAATCAAACTATGCTAGTAAATAAATAACGTAATCAGAAATGGTCTAATGCCGCCACTTGATCTTTAGATAAGTATGACCACGTTTCACATGGGTCGTATTTAGGTGTGGTAAATCCTTCCGGTTCTTGCGCCGCATCATTTGCTAATGGCTCCTCTATACAGTTTTTCCATCAATCAAAAAGTAAGCTGGTCAGGCTTACTGAAATAACCCAACATGGTTCATAATCATAGCAATTAAAATAAAAAAATGTATGTACAATGATATGGATGCAAATGGTGTATAAATGCATCAGATGGGATGACCGTCCATCTGCTTGGGTTGGAGGTCGTCAACCTGCATCCACCCGTTGTGTAGGCTTCCGCCTTTCGGTAGGCTTAGGCATAGCCCGCATCTGGTAACGTTCTACCAGGATCGACATTTCTTTCAGGAAGGGTCCCTAAGATCGACCATGCATTATGCAAATGCAATGAATGATGGATGATATGTAAATGCATATTTTCATATTTGACATAGTTGTCTTGATCAGAATATTTACATATGAATTTAGCGTACAATTATCATAACAAAATACTCAAATCAGTATATCAATCAATCAAATAATCACAAACGATTTATTTTAATTTTAATGAAATATGAGACAAGTTGGGTTACTCACGTGTACTTGGTAGAGGTAAATCCATCGAAAATCGTAAATGTCTAAATCTAGGACCATAATGAATAATGTAAACAAAATCATGAATTGATCTAATCCGGAGTCTATTTATATGGTATAGATCGGATCTAATGCATCTAAAAATTTATTGATTAACAAATATAATGATTGTGATTTAATTTGATTGGTGTGTCCCACCCAGTGGTCAAATCACTACAAATTTTGAGGCCTTGATATATCTTAGCCTTAGGAATCATATGGTCAACATGGATCTAATCTAATTAAACTAGGCGATCCTACACCAATCTCTGTAGCAAGAGATTTCGCTTAAGATTTACTATTTTCATCATATGCATCAATAGGCCAATGCGATGAATGTGTGGTCAATCCAACTCGTTCATTGCATAGATCTTAAAGAATAATTCTAATTTATGAGAAAATAAAATGAAAATATCCATCACTAACCTGTATCAAGGCGACTTAAGGTTTCCTCATTTCTCGTCTTTCCACTAAGAAACATTTTAAAAAAAATGTGGTTTTTAAAAAAGCTTCAGAATCAATTCTGGAGGTTTCATTAACAACCAAAGATATGACTTTAATTAAAGATTAGGAGCATCTCCTAAGGATAAGGAAGCTCGATCTTGAATAGGGAGTGAAAATAGGTAGTTTCTGTTTGAAACTTTGTTTGTGATGGATAAAACTATTTTTTAGGGAATTGTTTCAAAATGAATTCCTTCATACATACATGTGCCTTTCAATTGATGACATTCACTAACATGTTATGAGAAATCCACTCCGCCCATTCACGTTGCCTTGTCATGTTAGTATATGGGTCCAAAAATAAAGCAAAACTAGTACTCGAGTGGCCTGCTTGATTATAAACTATGAGTAAGAAGAACTACCATTGAAACTTCTCTCATTATTATTATTATTCCATTTTATTTTATTTATATTTTATTTTTACGATGTTACTTTGCACATGTGTGTGCACACGTGTGAATGATGGAAACATTAAGTGACGTGAGTGGATGAAATAGTGAAGTCGTTTCCTACTATGAATGTTCTCTCCATTTTTATTTTTTTTAATTACTGTTATCATTATACAAAAACCAGATGTTTATCTTCCTTTGTTTTATTTATTTATTGCGGGGCCTAGAACGATGTGGACCAAAATCCACTCTATTCATTTGTTTTATCATATTACGTTGGGCTATTGACCCGAATATAAGATAGATTTGAATTTTAAGTAGGCCACATATTATATAGTGTGGATGATGGTTTAACATGTAGAGGCTGGTTTTCAATTTTTAAAAAACATCTCAAGTCTATGTACTTAGAGACTTGTGAGAGAATGACCGGCTCACTTTCTCATTTTTTATATAAAACTTCTGTCTTATATATCTTTTACTTGGATGTCCGAATAAGGCGAAATTTTAGTATGGTTCGTCATTTTGTATGCTCTATCAACCGATTAAGTTTGAGCCTTAATCTCACCAGGATGACCAATATGTATCTCTAATGGCTTACATCTACCCATAATTTAAAACAAACTTTACTGACATCCTACGTAAAAATTAACCGGTAGTTTTGATGTATATCCTATGATATCTCTAATGAATGGTTCGTTTAGATATTTGGATAGCCCAGTTGGCAGATCAGACTATGAAGGATGATCAATTGATGGTCTAAAATTTAAGTAATTGGATGGTTAGGATATTAATCACAATTACGGGTTATTGTACGGTCGTTTTCTCAAATGGATACGTTAAAAGTGGTTTTTGGATGTGGTATATGTTAGAAATATATACCGTTAGATTCAAGTTATTGGTTCACGGGTCTAAAATGCGTAGATTATGATTTTGACGGTAAATTAAGTATATTCATAAGTGACAAATAAGATGAACGGATCGGAATGTTAATTTGACGTGTGTACGAGTGAATATGAAGATCTAGTAGTTACTTTACTTTGATCAAGTGGTCCGAATTTAAAGCAGTAGATATCCTCATCTAGTGGTAAATAGTTGATTTAACGGGTCGGTTTGATGAACGGGTGAGAATATTAAGGTATTTAGGGGTTTGTCCTATTAATCAATAGTCAGTTGACATAATCTAGGGGTGAAAATTACTTTCTATAGTTTAGATTCAAGTTGAATTACAGATAAATTATTAAAATTAATAGAACTGCAAGTGTAGAGTTGAACGAACGTAACCATTTATTTTTACGCAAGGGTAAACTCGCACACAAAAATTTGGGTTGTTACAATTGCAGTGGACAACTGCAAAACTCCTCTCCGGATGAAGAACTAAATCCTGCATATGAGCATAAACTCAAATTAAAGGTAGGACTACCAGCTATTTGATTACTACTATAGATTATACTATGAAATGTAAACAATAGGCTGAAAATGAAGAATTACACTAAGAAATATAATTAATTTGATAAGAAAAGTAAAGCAAATTACACTATGGAATGTATAATGACCAGCATTTGAACAATATTGTTTGGGTTTAATTATGTTGGTATAAGACAAAATTTTTTAAGATTCAAGTTTTATTTATAGCTTTGGATTGGTCATCTAAATTATTTTCACATTCTTACAGTTGCCATGACTGTTTTTTTCTTGTTAGCTTCTTAGTACACCACCACACTTCACTGTTAGCCACCCCCACCGGGGAATCGAGGACATCAGTTAGGGCTTGTTTGTTTTTCAAAGAAATGGAAAATACATGGGAAATAGTAATTATTACAGTTTCACTGAGTGCCTGTGAAATTAGTTTAAAAGATGTAATTTTAATTTTTGAAATGCAAGGTAATGCCAATGATATATCCATTCCATAAGTCTGTTTTATTACAATATTTTGGAGCATGAGACAAAAAATGAGGTGGATCCGACACTCAAGTGGCCCACGCCAAAAGAAACAGTGGCCCTACAAAGTTTTTAACGGTAAGTATTCGATTCCTTTTTTTGTATGACGTGATCCAATTGAGTATTGGATATGCCTCAATTTTTTACTCATGCTATGAATTCAACTGAAATAATGGATGAACGGTGTCGATAAGCGAAATGCATCACAGTGGGACCCACAAATATTTTGTAATATTCTTGGTTTTCGTGTCAAAAAGTAAGTAGCCAAATCAAGTAAGTTATAAATGCAAGGGGAAGTAATTATTGCTTTTTTACATTGCATTTGCCATTTCACCAGAAAAACAAACAGGCCCTAAATCAATAGGTATCTTTCACTCAGTCTACCAATTTAGCTACGGATCTGGGTGTACAGCTGTCATAACTGTTGCTTTTAGATTATTAATTACTCCACATCAGCCACTTATAATGTTCATATGATGCGTCTCAGTTGTGCCACCGACACAATCCTCACCTCATTTATATAAATCTTTATCTATCACGAATTGTACGAATCCGGCCATCTCGTCTGGAAGCGGATCGGCTGGTGTAGCACACATTAGCGATTTAGCTGGCGTGTTGATGTCAGTAAGTTATGTGGGACCAATCATAAGTTAAACCCTTGATCCATTTGTGGAGCTCGTAGTAATTCTTGAGCTTAAAAATAAAATAGATCTAAAGATCAAGTGGATCACAGTGTAAAAAGTAGTGGGGGATTGAACGTCTACCATTGAAACCCTTTTGGAGTCACCGAAGTCTTCGATCACTACGATATTTGTTTTTCCTCTTCATTCATATCTTTTTGACCTTATGGATAGATTGGATGGAAAATAAATGTTGTGGTGGGCCCTACGAATGTTTTAAGGGTGAAGATCGTCATCCCCGCTGCTATTTGTGGTGCGGCCAAGTTGAGATTTGGATATTATTTATTTTTTGGCTCAAGCGTTAAAATAATCGTGAAAAATGAATTAACTGTGTGGATATAATAAATACAGCATTTCAGGGCCATGTAATTCTGATATCCTCGAACCGTCCGTACAACTGGGAGCTCGAGGAACGTCAGCGCTCGTCTTCGCACGAACACGTATCCATGCCAGTTATATCGCTGGTGTGTGGTACAGCAGCCAATCCGATGGGATGCTTAGGTGGAGCTACAGTGATATTTTTGAGAAATCCACACCGTTCGTCCGTTGTGTGAGCTCATTTTAGGAGATATGACAAAAGAGGCGAGGTGTATTCAAGATTCAATTGGTCCGGATGAGAGGGAAAACCGGGGAAAGAGTTTCTTGCCGTTGAAATCCCAAACCGTTTATAAGGTCAATCCCACTCGGATGAAGTGAAAACACGGAAAACTTAGCCTGATATGAAACTTTGTGGCCATACGAATGTTTCAAACGGTGGTCACTGAATCTACACTGTTTCCTCTCGTCGGGCCTACTTAGTCTTGGATCCACCCTACTGCCAAAGGCTTTTGCAGGAAATCGGCGTCTATATTCCGTAGGCGGTCGAGAGATGCCCCGAATATTCTTATCAACGAAACACATCAAAATATTCCGTCAAAACCGAAACGGATTGGCTGGTCCCCCTGCCAGCAGCCAGTGGCTGGTGCTCGGTGCCATGTGGACTCCACAATTATATTGTATTTCATTAATGTTGTTCATCCATTTTTAAAGATCATTTTAAGGCTTGAAACCAAAAACGAGAGGTAAATAAATCTCAAATGGACCACACTACGAGGAGGCAATAGTGATTGAATATCCACCATTAAAATCATCCTAAGACCCACTGTACTGTTTATTTGACATCTAATCTTTTAATTAGGTCATACTGACCCAGATGAAGGGAAAAAACAAAGATCAGATTGATCCAAAACTTTTATGGCCCCTAAAATCTTTTTAATGGACGTTCGTTCAACACTGTTTCCTGTAATGTGGTCCAATTGAGATTGGAATGTATCTAATTTTTGGTCTCATACCCTAAAACGATCAAGAAACATAGATGGACGGGCATGGATGAAACACATACATCATGGCGGGGCTCACAAGCACCGACCACCAGCCATTGGCTGGTGGGAGGGGGAGTAGCCGTCCCGTAAAATCGCATTTCCGTTCCCGAAAAATCGCATTTCCAAATCTACGAAATCCTTGTAATGATGAGAGCCTATCAGAATATTTGGTTGGAGGCGGATTGCCCGCCACAGGATATCCCTGTGACACGACGTGCCCAAGCTTTGTGGCCCAACCGTGATGTATCTGTTTTATCCATGCCGTCCATCTATTTTTACAGATCATTTTAAGGCATTAGCCTAGAAATGATGCAGATCCAAATATTAAGTGGACCACACCAAAGATAAAAATTGGGGATTGAGCGGCCACCGTTTAAACTTCTTGGGAGCTATAAAATGATACTGGTCGCTGATCGATCACACACATGTACCAGGCAAATGGACGGTCTTGAAAAAAAGTATAGCAGTCTAAAGTTCAACCTATATCTATGGCTCACTTGGTAAGCGTACAGCGCCATGGTTTTTTGCTAGCATCCATCACCTAATCAATTGTTCATACCGTCTACTCCCCCTGCAACTAGCCCCAAGGCTGGTGGTCGGTGCTCTGTGGACCCCACAATGATGTATGTGTTTCATCCATGCCGTTCATCCATTTTTACAGATCATTTTATGATTTCGTCCCGAAAATGAGAGGGATATAAATCTCAAGTGGACCACACCACAGGAAAACAATAGTGATTGGATATCCACCATTAAAATCCTCCTAAGCCCCACTGTACTTTTTATTTGACATCCACTCTGTTGATTAGGTCATACAGACCTAGATAAAGGGAAAGAGCAAATATCAGGTTGATCTAAAATTTTTATGAGCCGCAAAAAGTTTTTAATGGTCAACGTTTATTCAACACTGTTTCATGTAATGTGGTCCACTTGAGATTGGTATATACCTTATTTTTGGTCTTATTTCTAAAATGATCTACAAAAATAGGTGGACAGCATGGATGAAACATATACATCATGGTGGGGCCCACAGAGTACAGTCCATCAGCCATTGGCTGGTGGCAGGGGGAGGGGGGGCGTGAAAGACGCAGAGCATGCATGCAGCGGTAGATCAAAGCCCAAATACGGGCGAATTGATTGTTTTTTTTTTTTTGGTAAATATCGTGCCGAATCCATGCAATGATGGGAGGCTGAAACCATGCGGATAGGAAATGAAGACATTCCGGAAATGTAAGGCGCCTTAATTCAGTTTCCAGATTTTACGTTTTGTGGAATGTTTATATATACATGCAATATTTTACCTGAGAGAGTACCTTCTCGTACAATGGCACCCTCTCTCTATACTAGTACAGAAATCATAGCAATGGCACCTTCTCGTCTTCAAATCATTGCTGCATTTCTTCTGTGTCTGCTCCTTTTCACTGAATCCCGACCCACTGGTTTGTGGTCAACCTTGCTTGACATTTTGTTTATTTAGGGTCTGTTTGGGTGAATTCCAAATCATAATATATGCATCCATAGAAAGCTTTTATGCAATCGAACTTGTGAATTTGAATTAGAAATTCATAGTGTTATTTTATTATTATTATTATTATTTTTAAAATAATATCATAGTTCATTTACAAGGACCACTACTTGAGTTTGATCAGTTTATGATAGCATGGCTGCCCTTCACATGGAGCAAGGGAGAGGCACCTACTATCACAGTATTATCATTGTTAGATCGTGGTACACTTATGTTGCCCCACCATGAAAGTTGCCTCAAAAAAGTTAATTAGGTCCATCCAACCTCATCACAGTGTTATCATGCTGATCAGATTATGATACATTTATGTTGCCTGGCCATGAAAGTTGGACACCCCAAAAAGTTAGGTCCATCTAACCTTATTGCGTCACCATGTGAATTTTATGTTTTTAGATGGTTGTCCACTGTTTTCAATAGTTGGTTTATCTTTATAGGTTTTATTTTTGTGGCGTCCCATAATCATGCTGAGTTAATGGATTTGTTCAGTGGCATATACACAACATACTCGCCTTACCATTAGAAATAATGAACAACCATCCAAAAACCTTTAAATTGGTAGCCCATATAAAAGTTGGATCTACCTGACTTTTGGGGCATCCAACATTAATGGTTGAGTGGCACTATTGAGCATATTAGGTTCTTCTGATGGGCCATGCCTTACACTTGAAAGATATTCATATTCTAGGAGTCTTTATAGAGGAGTTGGCCTCACCAATCAATCAACAGTTCGGTATTTAAATTTTTTGAAGTCTATTAAGATATACTGTCACATATGAGCTCAACAACAATGGTGGAAACTTGGTAAGAACATGGAAAAAAGAAAATTTACAATCTTAATGCTAGTCACTGAGTATGACATCTCAACCGTTTATTAAGGGGCCATTATTTTTAGTGTGTGACCATTAATGATGGGGCCAATAGATGAATAGTCCCAACTTTGAGTTGTTGATGAATAGATACTAGTATTTTGCACTAGATGATGATACCATGTATTTACAATGTTAGCACATGGATGCAAATGCAGGAACCCCGGAAGCGGACGATGGCTGCGACTACATCGGACCATGCATTGATAACGCGGATTGCAGCAATAAGTGTGCCAAACAGCACCTTGATCCTCGTGGAGCATTGTGTGTACCTGATCTTCCTCCAAGTACAGGCCTCCGTTGCTGCTGCATCGTATCTGGTGCTTAGGGAAGAGGAATGCCATTTGCAGCGGCACATCCGACATAGAGAAATAAATAAGTTCTAGTGTGACCAACGTATATGATATAAGCTCTGACCAGTTAAACAGGTGGAGCACACAATAAATTTTCTCTAGCTCAATAGTTATGCATCTCCACCCATAGGTGGTTAAAAACATAAGGAGACTGGCAGTCAAATGAAAGGCCATCCTAGTGCACACTGAAGGTGCATCTGCAACTCATCTGGCTATTAGCCTACATAGACTAAGGGCCTGCCTGACCAACGTGGTCTATGTCACCATAGCTTAGGTACTTGTTTTCTCACACCAGGGCATGATCTGCACATCGTAGCTGCAAATGGCAATCCTCAACTAGGAAACGTTGCTTAATAAAGACACGATATGTCTACAGTAGTTCTACTTTTTTTAAAAAATAAAATAAAATAAAATAAAATTTATGTAGTTGTATTTTTTTATATCAAATGAAAAGTAATAATGGAAATATTTTCATTGTTCTTCCTGTGTTCTTCACTCTAATCTATTTCTTTCCTATCTTTAATAATTTTAAGTCATTTTTGAAGAGGGAGAGACTCATTTCATTGATTTTGAATGGCCGGCACGTGTGTCCCTATTGAACCAACATGTTGAAATTGTCAAATGATTTGAACTGACTACATGTTCATTTCTATCACATATATATAAGATATGGTCCAATGACCATATTTCAGTGTTGATCTTGATCTTTGATCTCTGGGGCCAACATTTTCGTCGCTAAATGGTTTTAGCTACGAAAATCTGACTTTTAGGGACGAAAATTTTCGTCGCTAAAAATCTCTGTACGAGACTTTTAGCAGCGAAAATTTTCGTTGCCAAAAATTCGTTACTTGTAGCGACGAAAATTTTCGGCGCAAAAAAAACTATAAAACACTTTTAGCAGCAAAAATTTTCACTGCTAAAAGTATTATTAAGTTTTTGGCGACAAATATTTTCGTTGCAAAAAATAAAACTTTTCACTGCTAAAATTTATTTCTTTTAGCGACGCAACTATCCGTCGCAAAAAAAAAACAGCGCAAGACTTTTTAGCAGCGAAATCTTTCGCTGCCAAAAGTTTCTGTTTTTAGCGGCGAACATTTTCGTCGCAAAAAAACTATCCAAGCCTTTTAGCAGCGAAAATTTTCGCTGCTAAAATACTGTACAAGACTTTTAGCAGCGAAAATTTTCGCTGCTAAAAATTCGTTCCTTTCTAGCGACGAATATTTTCGTTGTAAAAAAAACTGTACAAGACTTTTAGCAGCGAAAATTTTCGCTGCTAAAAATTCGTTCCTTTCTAGCGACGATAATTTTCGTTGCAAAAAAAACTGTACAAGACTTTTAGCAGCGAAAATTTTCGCTGCTAAAAATTCGTTCCTTTTTAGCGACGATAATTTTCGTTGCCAAAAAAACTGTACAAGACTTTTAGCAGCGAAAATTTTCGCTGCTAAAAATTCGTTCCTTTCTAGTGACGATAATTTTCGTTGCAAAAAAGACTTTACAAGCCTTTTTAGCAATACTTTTAGCTACGAAATTTTTCGTTGCTAAAAGTCCTTTTTTTTTTTAATATACCTCTTAAAATTGCGCTCAAAATTTCTGATATACACCTGTTAACAATATATTTCATCATATTCATTCTGATATACACCTATTATATATATATTTCATCATATTCACATTCACATCCATCTAATTAAATTAATTCAAACCCAAACATAAACTACATTCATCCAAACACAAACAATCTAATCCGCACCACATTCATTCAAAACTTAACATAATAAACAAATATATAAAAAAATCACACAGATGAAGGCGGAGGCGCTGGGGCATCAATGGATAAGCGTGCAGCGATAACCTGATATATCTCCATCATCCGTCGCTCATGCTCCATCCGCATCTCCTCCATCCTCCTCTCTTGTTCCTCCCTCTGCCTCGTTAGCTGATCCTCCATCCTCCTCTCCCGCTCCTCCCTCTGCCTCGTCTGCTCCTCCCTCTGTCTGTCCAGCTGATCTTTGATGTCATCGACGACGACTCGTAACTACTGAACCTCTCTCTCTGCAGTATCAGCTCGGCGTACGGCGCTGTCGCCAACGACGATGGATCGGCTGGAGGCAGCTCTAGCGGGTGCCATGAGCTTGGCACCATGGCCAAACCCACGCACATATCCAGAACGGATGCCAAGCACCTGACTCAAGATCTCTGGCTCACTCCGCTGAGTACCATCGGGAGTGGGCTGACTGCGTAAGGTATTTATCTCCTCTTGTAATGAAAACATATGAATTTTCTTAATAAATGACATTACTATAATTTAATACAATTAAATTTTACAATGAATGGATTTTTACCCAAATCTCGCTGGCTGTAGGATGTACCCAAGATCCCATTGCCTGCCGACAATGAGTCCCTCTGTAGAAGTCTACTGATCCGGGCTCCTGGCCAGTGACGGAATCTCGCTGCGTAATTGAAAGGACAATATAGTTAATATAAATGCATGGAAAGAATATATAAACATAATAATTACCAGTACTTTCTTACCATGTCGTGACGAAGTCGTACAAATGACTTTGAACCAGCTACGTGGTTCACTTCTAACTTTCCTCTATTGTCAGAATTTATTTTGCTCCTCTTCTGAACACGTTATTCATAATACATTGTTATTAATTGCGAATTTAATTATTACGTTAAGATATCATAAATATGTAAATATTACCTGAAAAGAATCAGACGAAAACCTATCGCAGAGTATCCGCCAGTCCTCATCGGTCACGTGCAGCGGTGCGGACTGTACGGCCTCCTCGTGACTCATGCATTGCTTGTATTGCCGGTGTAACTTACTGCGGTAATCCTTGAACCGCTCCTTCATCATGTCGTCGACGGCATGAGAGATGTGCGGAACACTCAAATCCAAGTCAAATTTATCCTGCAGTTTTGTAAATAATAGATTAAGATAATAAACTTATTTAAAAAATAACTTAACTGTAAATAAACTTTTATAAAATAAATTTTAATTTAATAAAATTTACCTGAAGGCGCCCATATCATCTGTCACTTCCCCCCAACGGGGAGTGGTGGGGGGGATCAGAGATCGGCATAAGACACCGACCTCCGATGTAAACAACATGGCATTGTTCCCAACAGGTCTAATGCAGTCCTGTGGAACTCTACCGTCACCCTACCCTCACGCGTAAGTCGCTCTAAAAGCAACCCACGCGTGGGTCCACGTCCTCGTCGGCTGGTCGACGGCGCTGTTGCAAAAGAAATATGTAAGTTTAAACATAAACAGAAATCATTAAAAGAAATATATGCCTAAACTTACATGCAGTGCCTGGTGTATGCGTGACTGAGGGATCAGACGCCTGCGATGCAACATGTGACGGCGATGCTGGCTCCGTCACTTCACGAGTAGAAGGGGTAGATCCAGTGCGCGAACGACGTACTCTCCCACCTGGTGCCATCACTGAATATGTGCGAGCTACGAACTTATAAATTTAAACAATGTCAATACAAGTGGAATATACTAAAATATTGTACAAGTAGTGTTGATGGTACAATGCATGTGTTTATGCTTAGAGAGATGATTAAAATATGATTAGACCATTACACTATAATGCAAGCAGAATAACCTAAACTCAATTCCCTAAACCTAAACCTAGACCTAATCCTAAACCTATAGCCTAAACTCAAATCCCTAAACCTTAACCTATAACCTAACCTAAACCTATACTTATAACCTAAAACTATTCCCAAATTCCAAAACCTATTACCTAAACCTAACCTTTCCCTAAACCTATAACCTAAACTCAATTCCCTAAAGCAAAACCTACACCTAATCATAATCTCAACTCCCTAACCTAAACTTAAACTTAAACTTGAAAACCCAAACTTAAACCCAATCCCGATCCTGAACCCGATTTCCTGAACCTAAACTATAACCCATCTTCAAATATAAAAACATATAACCTAAACCAAAACCAAAACCAAAACTTATAACCTACACCCGAACCCATTCTCAAATCCCAAAACCTATAAGCTAAACCAAAACCAAAACCTATAACCTAAACCCGAACCCATTCTCAAATCTCAAAACCTATAACCTAAACCTAAACCTATAAGCTATAACCTAAATCAAAACCTATAACCTAAACCAAAACCAAAACCTATAACCTAAGCCCGAACCCATTCTCAAATCCCAAAACCTATAACATAAATCAAAACCTATAACCAAAACCAAAACCAAAACCTATAACCTAAACTTGAACTCATTCTCAAATCCCAAAACTTTTAACCTAAACCTAAACCTTAACATAAACCTATAACCTATAACCTAAATCAAAACCTATAACCTAAACCAAAACCAAAACCTATAACCTAAACTCGAACCCATTCTCAAATTCAAAAACCTATAACCTAAACCAAAACCTATAACCAAAACCAAAACCAAAACCTATAACTTAAACCCGAACCTATTCTCAAATCCCAAAACCTATAAGCTAAACCTAAACCGTAACCTAATCCTATAACCTAAACTCAAATCCCTAAACCTTAACCTATAACCTAACCTAAACTTATACTTATAACCTAAAACTATTTTCAAATCCCAAAACCTATAACCTAAACCAAAACCAAAACCTATAACCTAAACCCGAATCCATTCTCAAATCCCAAAACCTATAACCTAAACCTAAACCTTAACCTAAACCTATAAGCTATAACCTAAATCAAAACCTATAACCTAAACCCAAAACCTATAACCTAATCCCGAACCCATTCTCAAATCCCAAAACCTATAACCTAAACCAAAACCAAAACCTATAACGTAAACTTGAACTCATTCTCAAATCCCAAAACCTTTAACCTAAACCTAAACCTTAACATAAATCTATAACCTATAACCTAAATCAAAACCTATAACCTAAACCAAAACCAATACCTATAACCTAAACTCGAACCCATTCTCAAATTCAAAAACCTATAACCTAAACCAAAACCTATAACCAAAACCAAAACCAAAACCTATAACCTAAACCCGAACCTATTCTCAAATCCCAAAACCTATAAGCTAAACCTAAACCGTAACCTAATCCTATAACCTAAACTCAAATCCCTAAATCGTAACCTATAACCTAACCTAAACCTATACTTATAACCTAAAACTATTTCCAAATCCCAAAATATATAATCTAAACCAAAACCTATAACCTAAACCAAAACCAAAACCTATAACCTAAACTTGAACTCATTCTCAAATCCCAAAACCTTTAACCTAAACCTAAACCTTAACTTAAACCTATAACCTATAACCTAAATCAAAACCTATAACCAAAACCAAAACCAAAACCTATAACCTAAACTCGAACCCATTCTCAAATTCAAAAACCTATAACCTAAACCTATTCTCAAATTCCAAAACCTAAACCTAAACCTTAATGTATTCTCAAATGTCTAAACCTAAACCTACACCAAATCCTAATCTCAACCCCCTAGCCTAAACCTAAACCTAAACTTGAAAACCCAAACCTAAACCTGGTCCCGAACCCGAACCCAATTTCCTAAACCTAAACCTTGACCTATTCTCAATTCCCCCATCATTAACCTATAATCTAACCTAAACCTATCCTCAAATCCCAAAACCTATAACTATAACCTAAACCTTAACAAAAAACCTATAATCTAACCTAACCTAAACCTATAAACTTCACCTAAACCTAAACCTCTAACCTTAACCTAAACCTAAACCTATAACCTAAACCTATTCTCAAGTCCCTATCCCTAAACCTAAACCTATAACCTAAACCTATTCTCAAATCCCAAAACCTAAACCTAAACCTTAATGTATTCTCAAATGCCTAAACCTAAACTTGAAAACCCAAACCTAAACCCGGTCCCAAACCCGAACTCGATTTCCTAAACCAAAACCTTGACCTATTCTCAATTCCCTAAAGCTATAACCTATAACCTAACCTAAACCTAAACCTATAAACTTAACCTAAACCTAAACCTATAACCTTAACCTTAACATATAACCTTAACCTAAACCTATAACTATAACCCAAACCTATTCTCAAATCCCAAAACCTATAACTATAACCTAAACCTATACTTATAACTTAAACCTATTCTCAAATCCCAAAACCTAAACCTAAACCTTAATGTATTCTCAAATCCCTAAACCTAAACCTACATCTAATCCTAATCTCAACTCCCTAGCCTAAACCTAAACCTAAACTTGAAAACCCAAACCTAAACCCGGTCCCGAACCCAAACCCAATTTTCTAAACCTAAACCTTGACCTATTCTCAATTCCCTAAAGCTATAACCTATAACCTAACCTAAACCTATTCTCAAATCCCAAAACTTATAACTATAACCTAAACCTAAACCTATAACCTATAACCTAACCTAAACCTAAACCTATAAACTTAACCTAAACCTAAACCTAAACCTATAACCTTAACCTTAACATATAACCTTAATCTAAACCTATAACTATAACCTAAACCTAAACCTTAACCTGTAACCTAAACCTAGACTTATAACCTTAACCTAAACCTATTCTCAAATCCTAAAACCTATACTTATAGCCGAAACCTAAACCTTAACCTTAACCTATAACCTATGCTTACAGCCTTAACCTAAACCTATTCTCAAATCCCAAAACCTATACCTATAACCCAAACCTAAACCCAATCTCAAACCAGAACCCAATTTTCTAAACCATTCCCTAAACCTATAACCTAAACCTATACCTATAGCCTAAACCTAAAACAAAACCTATAACCTAAACCTAGACTCATAACCTTAACTAAACCTATTCTCATAATCTATAACCTATACTTATAACCCAAACCTAAACCCGATTCCAAACCCGAACCCGATTTCCTAAAACTAAACCTTAACCTATAACCTAAACTTATACCTATAGCCTAAACCTAAACCATAAACTATAACCTAAACCTAGACTCATAATCTTAACCTAAACCTATTCTCAAATCCCAATACCTATACCTATAACCCAAACCTAAATCCGGTCCCGAACCCGAACCCAATTTTCTAAACCTAAACCTTAATGTATAACCTAAACCTATACCTATAACCTAAACCTAAACCTTAACCTATAACCTAAACCTATACCTATAACCTAAACCTAAACCTTAACCTATAACCTAAACCTAGACTTATAACCTTAACCTAAACTTATTCTCAAATCCCAAAACCTATACTTATAGCCGAAACCTAAACCTTAACTTATAACCTATATTTACAACCTTAACCTAAACCTATTCTCAAATCCCAAAACCTATGCCTATAACCCAAACCTAAACGTGATCCCGAACCCGATTTTCTAAACCTAAACCTTAACGTATAACCTAAAACTATACCTATAGCCTAAACCTATACCTTAACCTATAACCTAAACCTAGACTTATAACCTTAACCTAAACCTATTCTCAAATCCCAAAACCTATACTTATAGCCGAAACCTAATCCTTAACCTTAACCTATAACCTATACTTACAACCTTAACCTAAACTTATTCTCAAATCTCAAAACCTATGCTTATAACCCAAACCTAAACACGATCCCGAACCCAAACTCGATTTCTTAAACCTTAACCTTAACCTTAACCTATAACCTATACCTATACTTATAGCCTAAACCTAAACCTTAACCTATAACTTAAACCTAGACTCGTAACCTTAACCTAAACCTATTCTCAAATCCCAAAACCTATACCTATAACCCAAACCTAAACCCGATCCCAAACCCGAACCCGAACCCAATTTCCTAAACCTAAACTTTAACCTATAACCTAAACTTAGACTTATAACATTAACTTAAACCTATTCTCAAATCCCAAAACTTATACTTACAGCCGAAACCTAAACCTTAACCTTAACCTATAACGTATACTTACAACCTTAACCTAAACCTATTCTCAAATCCCAAAACTTATACTTATATCCTCGCTAAAAGTCTTATTCACGTTTTTAAAATTGTTGTAGCCTTTAGCGACGAAAATTTTCGTCGTTAAAAGTGATTTTTTAGCTACGAAACGTTTCGTAGCTAAAAGTAATTTTTTGAAAAATTGTTTGTAGCCTTTCGTAGCTAAAAGTAATTTTTTGAAAAATTGTTTGTAGCCTTTGGCAACGAAACTTTTTGTCGCTAAAAATCTCATTCAATCGATTCGTAGGAAACTGTTTGTAGGCTTTGGCGACGAAACTTTTCGTGGCTAAAAATCTCATCTACGATATTTAGCTACGAAATTTTTCGAAGCTAAAAGTAAATCGGTTGCAGCTTTTCGCGGCGAAACTTTTCGTCGCCAAAAGTCTTAACCATGATTTGTAGCTATGAAAATTTTCGTAGCTAAAAGTAATCCTTTCAAATGCCTGAAAAAGTTGGTTGCAGCCTTTAGCGACGAAAATTTTCGTGGCTAAAAATCTCATCTACGATATTTAGCTACGAAAATTTTCGTAGCTACAAGTAAACCGTTTGCAACCTTTAGCGGCAAAACGTTTCGTCGTTAAAAGTCTCATGCACGATTTTTAGCTACGAAACTTTTCGTAGCTAAAAATAATCCATTCGTATTTTGAGGAAAATTTGGTTGCGGCCTTTAGCAACGAAAATTTTCGCCGCTAAAAGTCTCATCCATTATTTTTAGCTACGAAAAGTTTCGTAGCTAAAAGTAATCCATTCGTTTTTCGAGGAAAAGGTGGTTGCGGCCTTTAGCGACAAAAATTTTCGCCGCTAAAAGTCTCATCCATGATTTTTAGCTGCGAAAATTTTCGTCGCTAAAAATATCGTCAGTAAAAGTACACTTTTGGTGACGAAAAACTATTTCGTCACTAAAAGTTACTTTTGGCGACGAAAATATGTTTCGTCGCTAAAAACCCTCTTTCTTGTAGTGTGTAGTATAATACATTGAGTCCGGATCCTCTGTTATCAGGTCAACAGAGAATTCCTGATACCATAATTCTCATTGGTCCACGTCACCACTCAGTAAAAAAATACAAAAAATAAAAAATAGCTTCGGACGCCAAACCATTAGGGTAACCGGAATTCTCTGTTGACCTGATAACAGAGGATCCCGACTCTAATACATTATGCTAATGCAAGAGAATTTGACTTTTAATTATGACTACTAGGTTATAGTGTGCATGATGTTATATGTGGGGCTCATTACATACGAAGAGAGAAGGGAACAATGGGCAATCCATCCTCTCGTTTTCCATTGTGGCTACACCAGTACTCTTCGACCCACCTATTTTTTTAAGTTGATATCCTACATGATACGGATTACAAAAGATATATGGAGTGCATGACACACAATTTTCAACATACACCTTGTTGATGCTGAGATCTGGATGTCCCTCCTAGCCCTTCGTGTACCTGCAAAAACAAGTGACAATGGGGGCACTAGTTGTAGCCGGGGGGCCTCCGATGCCTAAGTTAGAATAACCACATAGTAGGCGTGGTTGAATCAAGGTAATTGTACATATCTTATTCTGTTGGTAGGGTCCTTATTTATAACCATTTGACACATCTTCCGTGTATGGCAATGAATCTAATGCGTAGATATGTATCACATAAGGGATCTCCTCCCAGGTATATGACGTTTATGTAGTTGTGATCATCGGTGAAGATATCGAGAAGGGAATCTTTTCTGTATACGGAGGGGATATTCCGTAATGGTCGTTATCAGAGGTTGAGGTCAATTAGCTGATGCCAACCTCCAGGTTGTTTGGTCGAGGTCCTGCTAACTTAGGTCGACGACTGAAGTTGATGGCTAAGGTTGGAGTCGAGTTCTGAGGTTATGGCCACTGGTCAAGGCCATGTCGATGTTCATAGTCATCCATTGGTCGGGACAATGAGATGTCAACTAGGTGACTGAGGTCACCAATCATGGTTAGTACTCGGATTGGTTGCGGAGGTCGCAATCGGTATCTGAGTCCGAGTTGTTAGCCTTTATTATTTCCATCTTATTTTGGTTGTTTAGTCGGTACAGTTCTACCCATAACATACCTCATGCCTCATCTTATGGTCTCTTTGATTAGATGCTTCGTATATCTAATTAGGTAAGAGGAGATGCCATGTAACTACACCAATTAGAGGAATTGATTGCAATCTACGTCGGCCTTTGGATAGACTCTTTAACCATTCTCTATACCAAACAACTACATTTTTAAGATGACTATCTCTTCATTAAGCAATGTTATAAGGGCATATTCTAAAGGAAAAAATGTCCAAAGCTGTTGACATCACATGCTGTAAGATATTTTGGACACATTATATATGTTTGCATATTGCATTACTTTCTTAAATTTAAAGAACCTAGTTATATTTATAATCTTAAGTCATTTTAACAATGAATCTCCCAAAATTCCAATGCCTCTATCCAAATCTCTCAACTCATCCATCGACCATTAATATCAAAAGTAGCAGTCATAGTTAGATTGCATGCCATGCATAGTACAAATGATCAATAATGGTTGAATATCTTTGTAATCAATATGCACCCTTCATTCTCTTGTACAAGATTGGTTGGCCAAGGTAAACAGTTATAGTGACTTTTAAGAGGGATTGGGCTGACTGACATTGAAGATTAACTTTTTTGGAATTAAATTGGAGATTAATGGTCCAATTGCACAAATATTGTGGATAACGGTTTGGTTAGACTAGTGTTGAAGCCAAATGGTCCTGTTCTAACATCACTATAAGATGACCAATTGGACTAATATGAAAGATGAACGACCTGATTTAGCTGAAATTGAGATGAATAATCAATTGGACTAATATTAAAGCTCATAGATCCAGTTGTACTAAGATTAACATGCCAACAAGCTTGTAAAAGATTCGGCCAGTTATCCAGGTGGGCCATGCAGTGTATATTTCCTAACCCAACAGTTACACATGTCCACACTCATAGGAATCCTCTATTTGAAATCAACCTAGAATGCAAACAAGGAAGGGGCTGAAGAGTTAATCTTTTCCCCATGTGACTGCATAACGTGGGAATTGAGCGATGAGGGGCAAGCTGCAAGATAGGGCATCCCCTAGGAGAAGATCTAATGCAGGAACCCTGGAAGTGGATGACGACTGCAATTATATAGGACCATGCACTAATAATGTGGATTCCAACAATAAGTGTGTCAAAGAGGACGTTGACTCCCATGGAGCATTGTCCGTACCTAATCTTCCTCCAAGTCCAGGCCTGTACCTGGTCTTCCTCCGAGTACAGACCTCCGTTGCTGCTGCATCGTATCTGGTGCTTAGGAAAGATGAATGCCATTAGCAGCCACACATCCGACATAGAAAAAATAAACAAGTTCTAGTATGGCAAACATATGTAAGCTCTGACCAGTTAAACAGGTGGACCACACAATAAATGTTCCCTAGCTCAATAGTCATGCATCTCTACCCATAGGTGGGTTAAAAGCATAAGGAAACAGACAGTCAAATTAAAGGCCATCCTAGTGCACACTTGCATCTGCAGACCATCTGGTTATTAGCCTATACGAACTCAGGGCCTACCTGACCAACATGGTCTATGTCACTATAGCTTGGGTACTTATTTTCTCAAACTAGGGCATCTGCATGTCGCAACTGCAAATGACAATCTTCATCTAGGAAACGTTGCTCAATAAAGACACGAGCTGTCTATAGTAGTTTTATTTTGTTTTTTGTATTTTTTTAAATCTCTAATAGAAAGTAATAATGGAAATATTTTCATTGTTCTCTGTGTGTTCTTCACTCCACTGTTTTTTTTTTTTTTTAATCTTGTCTTTTATAATTTTAAGTCATTCCCGAAGAGGAGAGGGCTCATTTCGACTTTGAGTAGCCAGCATGTGTCCCTATGAACTAACATGCTAAAATTGTCAAATGATTTGAACTGCGTACACTTTTATTTCTATCATGCTCACGGGGCCTTTTTAGGATTTCTTATATATTTTCGGCTTAGGGATGTATATTTGACTTGGAGTCACCACTAGCCAGTTACTTAGATTTTCACGATCAGCTGAAACCTATAAAAATATAAAGCCAGATAGGAAGATTCCTTGTTTTAAAGTAATGACTCATGATCTACAACCTGAGATTCTCAGTAAGGGACCATGATAACAAAGACAGAAGGTGTTTAACCCCCTCTCTATCTTTATAAATGTACGATCTCTACTTCACAAGATATGGGAAAATGCAAGGGATTGGATTCATTCTTGCACGTAAATGATGTAATATTGTATGTCGGATTTAGTGTGGAGATGAGATGCCTACTTCAAGTGATGAATAGGGAAAGACTTCTCTACCCAGACTCACCCACTTGGAGAAGCAGTCGAAGACTCATAAAGCATACACTTGAGCTTACCAGATGAGCATGATGGTAAAGAGTGAAAATCATGATACAAATATGAATGAAACTAATTAGACTTAGATAAGTGGGTGAATGAGTTGTTGTAAGAATCAATTGAAGTACTGGACAAGATCGGTCTTCAAGTGGCTCAAGTAGCTAAAATATAGGCTTAACTAGGTTGAACCGAGGTTATGTGGCTTACATGCTTTTCACTCTTCTTCTCTCCTTGGTGGAGGGATGGGCTAGACCCCACTCTCCCTTTCTTCTCCTATTCTTAAGTGAAGATTGGTGAATGATGAGTGATGAAAGGTATAAGAGATAGGAGATGCATTGAAATGGAAAGGGAAATGAGTATTTATAGCTATCATGGGTGGTATTTTTGTGATGTTTATAAAGCTTAAGTGCTAAAGAGGGCTCTAAGAGCTGTGATTGGTTCAGGGCATGGTTGTGCCATGTGACACATTATGGTTGGTTGGATTAAATGACCGGAGGCGTAATTTTGGGGAAAACTAGGGATAGAGGGGTCATTTTATCCTGAGTGGGACTCCCGAGATAAGGTTTGCTTTTTCTACCCTTCACCTAACCAACAATTAAATATCACAAAATTCCACATAGAGAGCGATTGAGCTGGACACAATCCACGATAGCTTGAAAGCTCGGCTTGGATTGGTTTGAAAAAGCTTGGCTTGGATTGGTTTGAATAGAAGTTCAAACCAAACAAAGCCTTGAAGTTAAGCTCATTTAAAAAATAAAAAATAATAAACCAGGGCAGTACCGGCTTAGCTCAGCCCGAAGTTTGGCTTAATTCAGCTTGGTTTGATTCAACTTGATTCGGCTCATAGATTGTATGTACACTATTTCCTATGGTGTAATCTACTTGAGCTTTAGATATGATTCATGAATTTTGGGATCATGTCCTAAAATGATATTTAAAAATGAATGGACGGTGTGGATAATGAAAATACATGACGACATGGATAATATATAATTCATATGCATGAATGCTAATTGTTTCTTGTGGTTTGGTCCACTTGAGCTTTGGATATGATTCAATTTTGGATTATGTCCTAAAATGATATGTAAAAATGGATTGATGACGTGGATAATAAATATACATGATGGTGGGCCCACAGTTTACTCAGTATGCTAAAGAAGGATTTGAATGGGCCAGTGATCTCAACACCCGCCACATAGCTGGTGCCAAAGCTATGTGCACCCCACCATGATTTATGTTTTTTATCTAGACATCCATCACAATTTCCAGCTCATTTTATGGTATGAGACGAAAAATAAGGAAGATCCAAGCCTCCGGTAGACCACAACATATGATTCAAACTTGTCGAGGGATAGAAGTTTTAGATCAATACTATTTTCTTGTGGTGGGGCCCACCTTAATGTATGTGATGCATATCCACGCTGCCCATCCACTATAGTTTTAAAAAATTTATCTTTTAACTTTTAAAAATACTTTACTAAACAAAAAATGACTATGAAAAATTGATTTGATAATTGCATTTTGCCACCCAAGACTAAGGTTTAAAACTCTTCACACCCATGAGGAGCATGAGGAGTTTTAAAATATTCCAATTTGACTTAGACCCAATTTCAGCCACAGTGCGAATCATGGGTCTAATGAATATGAATGGTGATTAGGTTGCCCAGTCGACTAGTCTTCTAAAGTAGCATTTTAACAGAGGTTGACTGTGCTTACATGGCGGGTTTAGAAGATGATTGTTGGGATAATGGTGGTTACTTGGTAATTGCATTTCAACCACAATTCAACATAGTTTGAATAAACAATAGTTGCACTGAATATGATGGGTGTTTGGGATCGATCACTAACACTACTCTTTATAAATCTATTACAGAAAAAAGGGACTATCATTAAATCCTACAACAGGTTTCAAGTAATCTAGATAAGCATACTCAGATTCAATCCATAGTAGAATAAATATTCTCTCAAACATCATCAAAGATGAAATGAAATTAATTAGAAATAACCATAAACATTATATTTTCATTAATCTAAATCAAACACATGATTCTTCATTGTATGACAGCTTTTATTTTCTCATTTCTTCCTCCATCTTAGCAAAAACCATAACACACCTCTCTGTCTATTTCTCAAACCCTTTATCTCTCTTCGTAATACCCAATCAAGGAATGCTGCATAAGACATTAAAAACATATTTTATTTTATTTTGCTTTTAAAAATCATGTTAGTTTTGACAAGGATTACCACTCAAAAGCATGTAAAAGCTGAGATCATAACCGTTTATCCAGTATTTCTAATAAGGAATCCACTAAGAATCATCCTGTTTGGATGATCCTAACACATTATTTCGTAGGTGTATGAATGGGCACTAGGGTCTGTTTGGATGCAAACAGAACTGTATCCAGGACGGTCGTTCCGGGACATATGACCAATGGAGAGGATTTCTCTACAAAGGTAGAAAATCATGTCCAAGACAATTTCATTCGGTGCATGTGTGTCACATGTACCACATGCGCCACCCACCATTTACAAGCGCCCCCACCATCAATCGCTTTACAAGTGCTAATTTGCACATGCGCACATGCACCACATGTGCCACAGTATTCCTCAAACGTGAAGCATCTGCCACCGTAATTCTACAAACTCCCACATGTGCTACACATGCCTACATGTCAATGTGGCCGTACATCACATGGGTTAGATGATTTTGCCCCCTTTGAATAAACTCTGTGGAGCCCACCGTGATTTATGTGTTTTAACCACTCCATCCATCCATTTTACTAGATGATTTAAGGTATTTAGCCCAAAATTGAAGTATATCAAAAGCTCAAGTGGATCACACAAAAGGAAACGGTGTGAATTTAACGTCTACTGTTAAAACAACCTTTGGGGCCACGAAAGCTTTGGACCAAGCTGATATTTGTATCTTCCCTTCATCCATGTCTGTGTGATCTTATGAACAGGTTGAATGATAAATAAATATCACTTTGAGCTGTAGGAAGGTTCCAACAGGGGAAATCATTATTGGCCCTATTTCCTATAGCGTAATCTACTTGAGCTTTGGATATGCTTCATTATTAGGCTCAACCCCGTAGAATGAGCTGTAAAAATGGATGGACAGCGTGGATAAACTACATACATCCACGGTGGACCCAACAGAGTTTACTCCGTACACTACAATTTTGTATCCAAGTTGGTCTGTTGGTAGAGTTTGGCATACAGAGTCAGACTGAGTTAGAACTGACCCAACTTGACTGGTTTTAAAATAGATTTGAAATGAATTCGACCTGACTCAGTACCAAGTCCAGTATAGTTGACCCAATCCGAGCCTAGGTCTGGCTTGGACTACTCCAGACTGAGTCGGACCTGGTCACGGGTACCGAGTCAGGTCGAGTCATCATCAAGTCGGGTTGAGTGTAGTGGGTATCCGTGGGCTGAAATCACAGCTCAGAACATAAGTGCATTAGCTGAAATTGCAGATTCTCCATCAGTTACACCGGTCTGAAGCAACAAATCTGAGTTTTATTTTATATGCACGAGTTGGGTCTCAGATCAAGTCAAGTCAATATCGAATCAGATTTCATGTCAAGTCAAATTCAGTTATTGGGTGACCTGAACTCGACTCGGTTTAAGTTTGGATTGGACGAAGTCTACTTGGTTGGATTCGACTCACCTACTCGATTCTAGTCCAGTCGGGTCTAAACGAGTTGGATGAGTCGAGTCTACTGAGTCGAGTCATCTTGTGCCCAGTTTTATATGCAGGTATTAAAGATGTGTGGACGGTCTGTCCAAGCCCATATGAGGCCGGAGACATGACAAAACAAACGGGGGAGCCTGGCTACCCTCTTTTGTTCAAGATCTCGGTTGTTTATTGGTTGTGTGCAATGAAACCTTGAGAAGGGTGGGCTGACGGGCTCTTTAACACAGTCTTGAGCCTGGGCCCATTAACAAACGGGATTAAATTTAGGTCCGGGCCCAGCCCTTGGATCTTGTATTTCAGCCATCCACCAGTTCTTGTAACCAAAGCTTCATGGGCCCCACCTCATTCTCCAGTGTAAATCCACTCCATCCATCAGTTTTTCCGGATCACTTTAGAAAATAAGATCACCAAAGAGGCAGATCCAAGACGGGGTTGGGCCACACCACAGGAAACAATAGAAATGGAAACCCTCACCATTAAAGCCTTCCTAGGCTGGGGATGAGCGTGATATCTACATTTCCATCCAAACCGTTCAAAAATGTGATACCACCGGGACGAAAAGAATCTATGGTCCCAAGAAGATTTCAATACCAGCCGTTCAATCCCACTATTTCTTATGATGTGGCCCATTTGATGGTTGGATCTCCCTAATTTTTGGTCTCCCATCATAAAATGACCTGGTGAAACTGATATGCAGAATAGATTCAGACGCATATACCGGTCAGCCCTCGAACACCGAACCGTCCAAAACTTCATCTCAGGAAAGCTTTCAAGGACAGAGAGTTCAGAACAATGCATGGGAAAAAAAACTCTTTTGCTGCTGCCTAGTGAACCCTCCCACGTAAAATCAGCACTGGCTACTTAGGTGAGATAAAGTCTGTTTATTTGATGGTCAGGATGATCCGATCAAGACATTTTCTTTAGATGGCCATTCAACGGTGGGTGATCAGGGAAGTGGGACCATCTTTGCATGTGAGCCACAATTCGACAAAACATGCTGGTCAAACTAATTCTGATAAAGAGAAAAGAGTGGGGCCCACCCAACACCGAAAGTGGCGGTCCCAACACGTGGCAACCGTCCGTGTCAAAGATCGGACCATTGTTCAGAGTCCAGGCTAGTTTGCATTGAAAATGTAGTGCGATTGCGATGCATCAATCCAGTCGAAGTACCATTTGACTGATAGTAATTGCGTTGAGTTCGAGAAATGGACTACTCAACCGCATTCTTCAGCGAATCTTACGGGCAGCATACAACCCGAGGCTTTGTACGTATCCACGTGTTCCCAGTTTTGATTACGTGGGTCCATAGATTCTTAATTCGTGCCACGTGTTCTACCCCTCATCGTTGATTTGGATGGACCGTAACTCAAATATTACCTTGATAGAACAACTCAACGGTCTGGATTACGAACATGGACCCCCACTTGTTCGGATTGAAAACGCGTGTATATTGTGGATCAACGTGGGGTCCTGTATGCTATAATTCATGTTTGTCGCGACGAGCGGACGATCCAACGGTTAGGACTCACGAGGCAGGAAATCAGATATACATCCCTGTGGTAGCTTTTGTACTGAACGCGTCATACTTGTACGACAATCTGGACGGTCCAAATTGGGGGACCCGTTTTGGCAAAACCTTGCCTGAAAAATACACCTGACGCATCAACCGTACGATAGTCTGGTCAGTCTCATTTTGCATCTATGATCTGTGGGGCCTACCGAGATTTATATAATTTATCCACTCCGTCCATCCATTTTACCAGATAAATTTAGATTTGAGTCCAAAATTGAAGCATATTAAAAGCTCAAGTGGACCACACCACCTGAAACAGTGTGACTTGTAATCTACCGTTGAAATTTTCTTGGGGGCCACCGAAGTTTTGGATCAAGATGATATTTGTGTTTTCCTTTCATACATGTCTTTGTGATCTTATGAACAGGTTAGATGGAAAATAAACATCACTGCAGGCCTTAGAAAAGTTTCAACGGTGGAAATCATTATTCCCACTGTTTACTGCTGTGTGGTCCACGTGAGCTTTGGATATGTTTCAATTTTGAGCTTGACCTTTAAATTGAGATGGAAAAACGGATGGACGGCGAGGATAATCCGCATACATTCGAGGTGGGCCTAATAGAGTTTACCTCATAAATCATCCCTCAAGTAGTGTGAATCAACGTGGCAAATGTGCACAAGATCTGGTACATCGATCAGGTGTGCCCCACCACTAACGTGGCTAAGAAAAGGGCATCAACTCATTATGTTGGCCGCACATGTAAAAAATAGATGGATGGTTAAGAGAAAACGGCCAAAGGTCCGCCTTCAAATTACATGGGTGGCCCACATGATGTTTAGATCAACCTATTTTTTTACATAACGCATCTTCACAGTAGGACCTGCCGAATGAACGGCTTGGATCACACCCACGAATGCATTATTCCACATGTGAGTGGTGATTTCCCAGCAAATTCAACGGCTGCATTGCACCGATCGTGCACGGTGAATTCATAAAGTGGGCCTGAATGTGAACCAAGTTTTCTAGACCGTCCATTGCCTTTTATCTGGTAAACTGAACAGCCTAGATCAGGTCATCTACACAGAGCGGCCCACCTCGTGCACGGTTTGGATGACGAACACGTGCCTACCTGGTGCACGTGTGGAATAAGAAAGAGAGAGAGGATCTTACGAATTGCAGTCTGTGTTGGGGTCTATGGTGAATCCAAGAGAGATGCCACAGAAGCCAGGCAAAGTAGCTATAGCCGTTGAATTTGGATTGTACGTTGTGATGAGGCCCATCAAGCACCTACAAACGGACCGTCGATCATCTGGCGAATCCGCAATGCTGTTCAAGCTCACCACTGCATTGCAGCATGGGGACCCCACCATCGGCTCTGGTATCCCATACAAGATGAAGTTGGAGCAGTTGGATATGAGCGATGACACAGTGCTACAATCTACATTACCCTTCACCCACCTGGTGCACATTAGCACCATCAGCGCACATATCACAAATCCCTTACTTCCCATTTCACGTATGTATCTTTCCCTCCAATTTCACTATTTAAATGAGAATCATACGTGCATGATATTTTATACTGAAGTTCATGGGTCATGTGGGTCGGTTAGTCATGATGTGGGCATGTGATTCATGTATCATGTATGAGCCTACAACCCTTGTAACTGCTAGCATGCAGCCATGCACGCATGCCCAGCCTCATGCCTTTGGGCCATGGTTCGAGTTGTATGGAGTCGACCATGTTTCTGAGTTGACTCAGCGACTCTTATGGACTTCCAACTAAGTCAGTGAGTCGAAATCTCTCATTGAGTCAAGTTGACCCATAAGGGCCGTTGATCGAAGCCGTTGGTTCAATTTTAAGCCGTTTTTGGTATTTCTTTCTCAAACATCTATTTGTTGGGCCACCTGTTAACGGTTAGGATTTTTGCATTTGGGGGATCTGCATGATATTGTCGGTTCAGATCAGGAAACCATGGGTCCTACTTGTAGGAACTTACGGCCATGATGTACAAATGACCGTTGTATAATTCTCGTTAACATATCAGACGGTGTATATTGGTGTCCCATATTGCAAACGTATCACTTTCGAACATCCTACCCGTGCAAAAGGTTGGCCGTACCGTAAATATCATGTGGTGTGCAAATCAGGATTCCCCACTCGCACCGTTGGCGACATCATTGAAATCAATGGACCGTTGATGGTTTGATTCAATGTACCATTCTAGAACACCTAGAGAGTCGATTGGTTATGGTTTTGACTCATGTGATCTTTATGGTGTGACCCACCTTTTGCACGGACCGGATGTTCCATAGAAAATGAGACATTAGATGGATGGAAATCCTTGTATGGGCTTGGTAGGCACCCATGAGTTCTGAAGCTCCACTAATGGGCTCAGGCCAGAGTTTGAATTGCACTAAGGCCCGACACCACATCCCAACGGGCAACGTTATACATTGTAGTTTTTCATTAGGTGATGATATGGCCCAACTACATTGCAACAAGCAGAAAATTTTTATTTGAGGTAAGCAGACGATCCGGACACTTTTTATATATCTTTCACTACTCTCTTCTTTCACCCAAAATCCTTTTGAAGCCGGATTCACTACAAATTGACTCGTTGAGCCTATCATAACGTTTTCTTGACATTTAATCCATTCATCATTTGTGTACCTAATGTTTTTTTTTTCTTTTTAATGCCCAAAATTCATGCTGATATGAGGTAGGTCATGTCATAGAGAACAGTTCCAACGGAGATGCCCACTTTTGAAAATCTTCCAGACTGTGTGTCGGACCCATTCATGTTTTGTATATGCCATCTAACCCAATAAGATGATGCACCCAGTCAGGATGAATGGCCACCCAGAAAATCATGATTTCCAAAACTCGGGTGGGCCACTGGAATGTGGTTTTAAAGGTTTTATACATGATTTTATATAGTGAGACCTACCTAAGTTTTTTATTGACGTGATTTTCAGGGTCCAAGGAAGATAGGAGGGGCTCAAAAGTGGGGATTGAACCCTCAAAGTTTGGATCAAGCTGATATTTATGTTATGCCTTCGTCCAGGTCAGTGTGACCCCTGCTTCCTATGGTATGGTCCACTTGAGCCTTGAGGTGGTGCAGTAGCGATCAGCTTCCCAAAATCAAGTGGCATGTCTCACCTATGTTTTATCGATTTTTTTATTATTATATATATATATATATATATATATATATATATATATATATATATATATATATATATATATATATATATATATATATATATATAACACCAAGTGATCGCTGAAACTTATGATTTTAAGGGTAATTTGGCACTGTCGATTTGGGTGGGTTTGAGGGGATTTCAAATCTCCTGGTATATTTGGCACCATAAAGTAATTGAGAATTTCAAATGGATTATAATCCTCTCAAAGAAGGGGTTTGAAATCCAAGGTGAAAAGTTGAATTACATCTAGAGTCCTTCCAAGAGTTGCATGTGTAGCATGTGTGTCACTAGATAATCTACTCGGCAAATGCCCTATGGATGAAATCACAAAACAATTAGATTATCAATTGCATCACTATAATTACTTTAATATAATAATTTATGCCATCCAAACATTGTTCATATAAATCAATAGTTAAAAATCGTTGGTTAGTCACCCAGATGTAATCTTGTGCTTGTGGCCCATTTGAGACTTGGAATTTCATCATTTTCATGTGGAGTATCTATTACAATGGGCTTTTTACAACCATTATGTGGGAATTAAATTCAAGCCCCTCTAGATTTATTATGCATAATTACTATTGGATTACAAGTGATTTTGAATACAGAGTCCCAAACACAACCCAGTGATTTCAAATCCTAGGGTTCCAAATCCACGCTCCGGAACAAGCTCGTGTTGAAAGGGAGAGTGGATTAGGTGAGACTTGGCCTCACCCAAGAAGGTGCGGCCCTTACAGTGGGATTACCATTGGGCCCACCTTGATGTATGTATTATGTACACATGTTGTTCATCCATTTTTTTCATATCATTTTAGGATATTATCCCAAAAATAAGCGGATCCATTAACCAAGCAGACCTATCATTAAAAATTCTTAGAGCGCACCTTAATGTTTTCGTAGTGTTTTATTTACTATCTAATCTATTGATAAGGTCACATAAAACTAGATGAAGGGAAAAAAAAATTAAATCAGCTTGATCCAAAACTTGTGGCCCATTAATGGTCAATCACCACTGTTTCCTATGATATGGTCCACCTGATAATCGGATCTGTTTCATTTTTTTCATAATGCCCTAAAAAGATTTTTTAAAAAATAGATGACCAGGGTGGATACATAATAAATGCATCAAGGCGGGCCCCATGGTAAGGGCTGCACCATCTTGGGTGAGGCCGGTTTCTCACCTAATCTGCTCTCGTTGAAAGGCACTCTGTGTACCACTGACCCTCGACTTGTGTCCCATTGTCCTGCCATGCACTATTGAATTACAAACTTTTTGGAGTCCCACCTGCAATCTGGTTTTTCATCTTCTATTGTTCTATATTTTGGGCGTGGCTTGAGTTCTGGATTTACCTAGTTTTGGGACTAAGTCACTTCATGTACACATCAGATTTCGGATTCTCATCATGGTTTGTTCTCATACAACCAACGTAAACTATTGACTAGACCAGTTGCATGGTGGCAACCCAATACAAGTTAAACCAAGTCTAATTGGCAACGGGCCTGGCCTGGTTGACCCTAGTCTAGCCCTAATACCCTAAGCCTTGCATCTGGCCTAATTTCACCCTAAACTAGCCCTAAGACATCTAACTCTTGCCCTATTTTGCTCAAACACCTAGCCCTTAGATTCCTACAAAGTACCAAGATAGGGTGTGCCTGTAAAGAAAAGTATTAAATCATCAAATGTTAAAAAACCAATGTAATTTATTATATTTTTTTCTTTCTTCTAAGGATATTATATTATATTCATTCGCATCTTTAAATCATTCAATCCTTTTGTACAAGATAAACCTACTTGATGATTGGATGGGCTAGCAAGCTGGGCTGGCCAGTCATCCTTAGCTAGGACGCACATGGCCTAGACATTGGGAGTAGATTTCAACCCCAGGGTCACAATGGGCCGGGCCACTTAGCCAAGTAGTAGGGCTTGGGCTCATAAACTCAACCTAAAGGTCAACTTGGGGCTTAAACTATAGGCACAATATCCAATTTAGGCTTCAGTCAACAGCGAATGGCCTAAACCAGTCATCAAGTGAGCCAGAGTTATATGAAAGAATATGCAGTTTAAAGATACTTGTATCTAAGGTTATGTTTCGGTAATAAAATCATTTATATTGTGGGACCGATCATGGATGGCAGGAATAACCAAAAAAAAAAAAGATTGGACTATCCCAAAACGTTGACTATTTCACTCCTTTGGGTGTGGAGCAAGCTCTATCCAGCCTAATAAGACTAGGGCCAAGGCTGAGAACTTTTAACCCCACTTCATCCCATTGATTATTAAGGCTAAGGCTAGGGTTAGGGCTTTGGGAATGGGCCTAGCCTCACTCAAGACCATGAGGCCCCTACCATGGGACCCACCTTGATGTATAAATTCTACATTCATGCCTCCCATTCATTTTGTTAGACCAATTTATGATATGTGCCTAAAAATGAAGCAGATCATACTATAGGAAATGGTGGTAATTGACCATTAAGAACTTCTCGTGGACCATAAAAGATTTGGCTCAAACTGATATTTATTTATTTTTCCTTTCAGTCAGGTTTGTGTTCCCTTATCAACACATTACCGAAATAATACGGTGGGCCCTAGGAAGTTTTTTGTAGCGAGGCATTCAATCACTACTATTTCCTTTAGTATGGTCCACCTGAGATTTGGATTTGCATCAATTTTAGGCTCATGCCCTAAAATGATATGGAAAAATAGATAGACGTAGGGCCTGTTTGGATTGAAGGCCCCGATTGAATTGTATTGTATTAAACGGGTTTAAATACATTATACAATGTTTGATTTGGAGTTGAGATCCGTGGAGTACCATGCGCGTGAATACATCATTTCATCAAAAAATTCAAATGACGGTAATGTATTGTTAGACGGCTCTGCTTCTCACAGTACAGCCTATTCAAGATACTGTATTCGCATGCGATAGAGGCTGGGTCTGTTGCAGGAGGTTTTTTATCTGAGGACGACCAAAAATTCCTACTCTAGCATCGCCTTAGATCATCTCCCACCTTTTGCATATGGCTATTCAGCTGAGAAGGTTCGCTTCTGAAGGTTTGACTTTCATAATACAGTCAGAAAATATACTTCTTACCACGTTGGATAGGGGCAAATCGGGAAATCATCCACCAAATCGGATCAAAAAGTGGGCCAGAACATGGTGGGTCCCACAACTAGTAGATGTGCGGTTGGAATCGGATCACCTCATAAAAATGAAAAGGTTTTTGATGTTGGATACTATGTGTCCCAAAATTCTAATTGGAGATTGGCTGTTTGGTTCTAATTGAAACAAAATCTGATGACTAAAATAGATGGACATCATGGATGGCTCATGGACATCATTGAGGGACCCACATAGCCCCTCAGAATTAACTCTACTTCAGCAGCTGTTAAAAATACTCATCGTCGTACAAGTTTCGTCAATATTATACGTATATACAATACACAGCCCTAATACGTCGTATCCAAACATTGATCAGATGAAGAATTCGTATACTTGCCCAAATAATTCCTCCTATCCAAACATTGATTTGTGGTATGTTGATGTGGATGTATTATGAAATTGATCAAACATATACATGAACAGTGGTTTGATACAATATAATACACCCTTATACGTCAATCCAAACAGACCTATAGTGGATATAGAATACGTACATCAAGGTGAGCCCCACGGCAAGGGCCTCACTGTTTTGGTTAAGGCCGGGACATACCTAATCAGCTTTAGAGTTATGTCCATTATCGGTCCTATTAAAGCCAAACTCGGGTCTCAGGGCCCATGTACGTGCCCAAAAGACCCAGCCGCACAGCCCATTGCTAATCTTAGAAATACGTGAGAAGTGGGCCCTACTACTCGTTTCGGGTACAATAGACGAAGTGGGACGGGAAACCATTAAATTTTGGACGAGGGAATGTTTGCCTCTTCGATGTACCTGATGAGTGACCTAGATTTCAGACTCGTGTACTGCGATCCATGCTTTGTTCTCATCAGCACTTCGGATCCACTGCAAAGCTTTGTAGGTTTATAGAAACGTATTATGCAGTGTGTTGCAGTCCACTGTGATGTGCGAATGACATCAAATCCTCCCTCCTGAGAACCCCATGATGCGATCCGAAACTAAGGTGGGCCATGCCACAGGGAACAGTTGAAAGGGGGAGAACACCGTTAAAAACCTTTCAGTATGTGGGCCCAAAGTGCTTTTATATATATATATATATATATATATATATATATATATATATATATATATATGCCATCTAATCCATTCAGAAGATGGCCACACTAGGATGAATGGACAACCAAAAAACCAGGTTCCAAAACTCATGTGGGCCAGTCGCACTGCATGATTTTAGAGGATTTGTGCATAATTTTACACGGTGTGGCCCACTTAAGTCTTCAATAGGCTTGAATATTGAGATCTAAGGAGAACCCGAGGGGGCAAACAAGATGGACCGATTAGATTTCATTCACTCGTAGTCTAATAGGTTAATCTGGAGGAGTAACATGATACTCAGGTTGCATATGACGCTTGATGCGCAGGCACTCGGAATTTGTACATGTAGTATATATTAACTCAAATTAAAAGGAGTAGATCTTGCAGCCCACTGTTACTAAGTCACAATCCCGAGATCAGAGTCGTTGTGTCCCGACAACCTCCGTAGTACCCCATTCTCGGCTCTCAGCGTCCATATGCCAGGTTTCGATCCTAGGATCCTATAAGGAGGATTTTCCAACGTTCATTTGTCTCAGAAGAAGCATAACCACAAGTATACCCAAATTATAAAAGCAACATCATCATCACATATCCACTAATATAATCATTTGAATACAATGTTGAAAGGAAAAAATATATATTGAAATCAAAGCTCCAGAAGATAGCTGCACGCTCCAAGCTCAACGCTACTGTAACCTAACGCCACCTGCACACATTTATCGTGCATAAGCTTATAGAAGCTTAGAAGGTGGTGAAAGTGTGTGCACAAGATAAGTGCAATATCAGAGTAATCAAAGTAAGTGAAAATACTGACAAGATCATGAATCATATGATATCAGAGTAAGAGGAAATATACTGGTAAGTCCATGAGTCATATAATATCAAAATACGTAATACAGATCAGCTACACAAATGAGGAGTCATAAAGAGCCAAATATCAGATGTCGAGCGTACAATGCAATATGTAAATCCTGTTAAGTCTGTTTAGGCCATATAAGTATAAAAAACATAACGACCAAAAATGTCATATGAATGCGGATGTAATATGTGATGCGAATGAAATGACTAAGTTGGAGTGTAAGGTCGGGATGATAGTACGTAGTATTGCAGGCTACGGGGTCCATCACAAGGGACTTCTATCAAAACCAGTCCCATACCTAAATTTGAATAGTCAGACTCAATGTGGTAAACTCCTGGTCTCAGGTTAGTTGCGTGCCCAACTGAAATCTTGGTCATGTGAAGATACACATAACAAATAGTTATGCACCACCAGCCCAAGTGGATAGTGAATGAATAAATGAATGCATGTACAATTCCTGCTCAATAAGTAAACATATCAGTACAGTTCCTCTCTGGGATCATCACTGGGGTCTAGTACACTCCACGCCACCTGCCGCCCTATCAAGTGCATAACTGGGTAAGTGGAAGAGACCTCACTATCTACCTGGCCAGTAGTCTATCAATAACTACCTGGCTCATCGATAGCGGACCCATTCCTCGAGCTGGTCAAACTTAGCCTAGCTATGCCTACTCCCTCGGACGGGTAAGGCCACACCCCCTCCCAACCGACCACGACACAGTGGGAGACGTGGTCTCCTGGTATTTGGCATTCGGGCGCTCGTGTATATCCACTCGGTCTCGGGCGTCCTCTGGTACCAAGAGGGTTTTAGAAATTTTTAACCAAGGCCATCTATGGCAGTCTGATGCTCGAACCAAACATTTTCGGTGTCCCATCTGGCCATCCACGATATGCCTGTGGAGGCTACGACCCTAATGTCGTAAGGGCGTACAGTAATCACAACACACAATGCAAGATGTATGAGTCATACAATCTAGTCATGCATCAATCCTGTGCATACCGTGCGCTCATGTGAGATAACCTCCTCCTATCAGGGAGTCTCATAACAACCTGCCCAATGACATATGCAATGGTCAACCACATCTCATAACAAACTTGCAAATGATGTGTATGGGCATGTATCATGATGCTATGCAGTCACATACTCATAATCAATATCAATAACCGGCATCGACAATCAACCTCAATAATGTGGACATTTAACCAACATTGCCCCTAAGTAATGGCCCATATAGAGCCTAACATATAGTGGACTCATGGCCTCACACAAGAGCCAAATATATAACACCATGGGCCTCACTCAAGAGCTTAATACACATCACGATGGGCCTCACTCGTGGGACACATATACATCAAGTGGGTTGCATCTCACAGGTCTAATATACATCGCAATGGGCCGCTCACACGGGCCTAATATACATCAAATCGGGCCTCATCATATGGGCCGAAAATATATCACAATGGGCCACGTCCCATGGGCCTCGAATACATCACAATAGGCCTCAACAATCGGAATCGGCCTCGACAATCGACACCAATAATCAGCATCAATAATCAGCACCAACAATCATCATATAAACAAGGCGAGGTTCATAGATGGACAGCTGATCAACCATAATATAAAGATCGATCCACAACTGTGGTTATATCAAATCTAATGGCACAGAGCCATCCATCTATGGCGAATGGGGCCTACTTATTTGGATTAACCCACTTAGAGAATGGTGCGAATGGGCCTAACAAAGCCTACGGGAAGGTCACAATGAGGACATCTAATTGCACATCAATATGGACATCTAACCAACATTGATCTTATGGAGTGACCTACATAAGGGATTCATACACAACGTAATGGCCACACATACATCATATTGAGCCTCATTCATGTGCCTCATATATAACGTTGGGCTTCCTACATGGGCCTCAAACGTATCACAATGGGCCACGTCCCATGGGCCTCATACAATCTCAATGAGCCACATATACATCACATCAGGCCTTGCCCTTGGGCCTCGAATACATCACATTGGGCCTTACCCATGGGCCTCGAATACATCGCAAGTGGGCCTCAAATATACTTCACAAGTGGGCCACATACCTGGGCCTAATACACACCACTATGGGCTACATCACATGGGCCTAATACACATCACTATGGGCCACAACGCATGGGCTTTAAATACACAATAGGTGGGCCCTACACATGGGCCTCAAATATATACAACAGGTGGGCCTCAATGGACGGGCCACAAATACATCAAGATGGGCCTAATCACATGAGCCTCCTATATATATCGAATAGGCCGCACCAATTGGGCCTTACATACGTTGCAATGGGCCATAACCCATGGGCCTTGCATACATCACAATGGGCCTCATACCATGGGCCTCATATATATATATATATATATATATATATATATATATTAAGGTGGGCCTCAACAATGGGCCTCATACACATCAAGGTGGGCTACTACATGGATGGTGCAAGAATGCATACATCCAAGGGATCCTACAAACCTGCTATCATTAACAGCAGCTATATAGCTGGTGGGCCATGGCCCACCAGCAGATGGATGGCTGGATGTACAATTACATCACAGTGGAGTCCCACTGTCCAAGTAACTGGACAGCGGGGATGAAACCATTCATCAAGGTGAGTACCCTAGGGCTCCTATCCGTCCCAGCCAAATGGGATGAATGGGTTAGATAAAACCATACATCACAGCGGTCTCCGCATGGCACCGTCCAGATTGGAAGGTGTGAGTACAACACTACATTATGGTGGCGTTCCACCGTCTAGTTGGACAGTGGAGACACAACACTGACATCATGGTGGGGTCCACACGTGCCATCAAGGCAGGCCCCACCTCTAGCTGACGTTAATAAAATAGCTATATAGCTGGTGCGTGGTAGCCTAGCCAATCCATCTCCACCGTAAGTGGGTCCCACGTGGGGCCCACCATAACATTTATCTTCCATCCAATGAGTTGATAAGGTCACACAGACCTGAATGAAAAGGAAAAACAAATTTCATAATGCTCCAAAACTTCGGCAACCCAAAAAAAGGTTTCAATGGTAGACGTTCAATCACATTGTTTCCTGTGATGTGGGCCACCTGAGCACCACATACAGCTGATTTTTGGGGGGCCCACTGTCCCAAAGGGGACCCAACAAATACACGGTGTAGATGTTCTACACACATCAAGGTGGGGCCCACGGCTGGGACCCAACGGTCCCTGCTCACCATCCACGTGGCACAGCGCAGCGCCTGCTGCACGACGTCAGCGGCAGCAGGTGCAGGTGCTTATTTGTTTTATTTGTTTTTTTTGAAAAAAGACGTTTTTCTATGGTATTTCCTATGTGGGGCCCGCATCAGGAGAATCCGACCCAGCCGTTGGATTTTATGGCTCAAGACAAGCTAAATGATCCCAATATTCGATGTGTTTCGGTGTATAAAAACATCAAAGGGGATATTAACGGTAGAAAATACTATTTTCTATGCTATGGGCCGCCAGATTGTCGGATTAACTTCATTTTTCGGGTCAACACCTAAAATGAGCTAGAGAATGGAATGGACGGCATGGACTAACTTTCTACATTAAGGTGGGGTCCATCCGAGTGAGCCACACAACCACATTACCACACACAAAAACAAATGAAAGAAAGAGAGGGAGAGAGAGAGAGAGAAAGATGGACACGTGTGATGGAGGGCTCCGCCACTATGAGCCCTCCCTTGCATTTAATCATACATCAAGTGGGTCCCAATATATGTGGGCCCACCAAATCAAAGATCAATGGTGGAGATTCCTTCTCCACAAAAATGGAAGGTCTAGATGACCTCTATTCATGCAGGGAAAATAAACATCATGATGGGGTCCATGGATAATGGCCCCGTTATGGAATGATCATGAGAATCAAGGTGGGTCATGGGCCACATCTAGGGTCCAAAGTGAGATCCATACCATCAATCGGTAGGCCCCACTTGGCCCATCATCAAAACATAAAAATCTAGCCTATAAAGCACCCACAAACAATGAAGATTTACCCACCGATCGGCCTCCTTCTTGACTCCTACGGCTTCTTTTGCTCCTTGCCTTCCTTTTGATGGTTAAAGATGAAAATTGAGTGGCTAAGATGAGAGGGATAGGAAGTGGGTCACACATAGCCTCCTCTCTCCCTTGGGAGGCCATGGACATTGGCTCTCCCTTGGGGTTGCCTGTGAGTAATAAGAGAGAGATGAGAGAGAGAGAGAGTGATGTAAGAGAAGTGAGGGATGGGTGTGATGGGTGAAAGGGTGATTGATGGGTGAAAAGGTGAGTGATGTGTACTTGACATATATAGGTGTGTAAGAGAGAGGGTGAGAGAGAGTTAACTTTGGAGATGGGACATGTACTTGACATGTGAGGTGATTGATTGGATTGATTTGACATGTTGTAGAGATTCTCTTGGGATTGCAAACATGCAGCATTCCTTGAACTAAATGCGGGTCCACATCCCCTGGCCTGGGAGTCAGATCAGTGTACAAGACGTGACATCGGAACCGCGGCGACGGCGCGGTCGCAATGGTACAAGTCTCGGATTAAGTCGAATCAGATCTATGGGATACGACTTAAGGTCATGCGTAAACGTCGATTATAGTCACGAGTTGCAGGAATTCGTCGAGAAGGATCGCGAAAGTTGACAGAACAGTATAGACTAGGATACAGGCCTTACACGTTGAACAATCCTAACCACCAATTAGTGGGCACTTTGCTTGTGGAAAAGGACGGTCGGATATTTTCATTCTCAACCGTCCAATAAATGCCCACTAATTTGATAATTTGATAATCTCATAAACTTAAATTTTAGATCATGATACCTCTACGTTGGGTGTCATAATTTGGACAGTTTAATTTTACTACTTGTGTGACACGTGCATAATTTCACGTGCATAATTTGTAAGTAATATATAAGCTTCGGCTTGTCATCCATCAAACCCTGTCGAAGCATCAAAGTTTCACTCATAAGTTTATTGTTGGGTAGATGTCTTGGATTTTTCCAATATGTGCTGCGTAGAGATGTCTTAGTTCGATACAAGTAAAGTTTGATTTGGTTCGATAAAAAATTAGATGTTTCTTTCGTTGCATGTTATGATGATTTGAACTTTGTTGGTTTGACCGAAAAGTTTGATTGGGATGGTCCGGTCCAACCGAAGGTCCCATTCGGTCCGACCAGACATTTTACGCATATTAGCGTAAATTGAGATATTAAGTTCTATTTAAGATTAGGACTTGTAATTCATGTGTTTTTTTCCTTAAGGACAAAGGTTTGCGTGGTGGGAGCGTTTCTAAACATTTATAAGGGCTTGAAAAATATTTTTCTCGGAGGGTTGTGTATCGCAAGGGAAAATTATGTGCTTCTGTAATCAAATGGGACAACCTCCCTGCTCTAGCAACCAACCAAGGGCACACCCTGCCTGTCTCAGCTTTAATCAATCAAGGGGACAACCTCCCTACTCCAGCAACCAACCAAGGGCACACTCTACCTATCTCAACTTTAATCAATCCAGGACACAACCTCCCTACTCCAGCAACCAACCAAGGGCACACCCTGCATGTCTCAGCGTCAGTCAATCAAGGGGACAACTTCCCAACTTTAACAATCAGTCAGGAGCACAACTTACCCATCGTAGCATTAATCAACCAGGGTTATACCTTGCCCCCGTCGCTTACACCGTCATCTGCACCAGTATCATTAGTTGACAACCAGGGGCAGAAGTCCCCACCATCTAGCCATAACAACGAGAGACAGAAGGAGTTTGTCCTCTCAGTCATAGATATACAATGCTCCAATAAGGACATCACATACCGTATGTAGTCTTGAGTTTGAGACTGTGACTTACATTTCTCTTGCATGTCCCATCGGATCAAATTATGTCTTCCTTCTTAATGAGCACCAAATCTTTTACCAGCTTGAATATCAAGACTTGGCCCAAGTCATTGAGGATCGAGAGAATGAGAACATGAGAAGACTAAGATATCGGTCTCCTATAGGCAGGAAACCAAAGCATAAGAGCATTAGGAGAAAATAAGGTTGTCAAAAGGAAGGCAATCATTTCGCCTACACATCAATTCCATCTGATAATACAAAGAACTCGGACAAGGGGGATGGATTGCTTCCATTTGACTGGACCACAATCTTGGTCCCACCTGAGCTAGAAGAACCCAAGAAGCTGCAATCCATCAGGGATGAACCAGGGGAAATCACATCCGATACTGACTCAGAGATCAACCCCTCACTCATCTAGACGTTTGGGCACAATGATGGGAGCCCGTCTACTAATCCCTTAGGCCCTACCTCCTAAGGGGAAGGAGTGCAAGGCAATAACAGGTTCATAGTCCTCGGACAGCAATAAAAGCCAATGTGAATAGCATTCGGCTCCTTAAGCCAGATCAAGCAACCCCTTGTTCGCATTGTCATCTTGTTCGGGCTCCCTTACAACAAAAACTCCAAAAAATCGGAATTTTCAAAAATCCAAAACAACAATATTTTTAAAATTCAAAAGATCCAGATATTTACAAAATTTCCAAAGATTTAAAAAAAAAAATTCAAAAAAAATAAATAATCACAAGCAATAAAAGTGTCAAGTCAGTCAATCAAAGAACTTGAGTATGAAGCTAACTTATATAATTTCAATCCAGAGTTAGACTTTGAACTTAAGGGTTAGGATGAAGCTAATGATGTCAAAGATTATAAATAAACTCTTGAACGAAAGGGTTTCCTTAGAACGTTCAAAACCAAAAGCTAATGTCATCCCAAAATTTTCAAAATCATAAACCTAGGATCTCTTGAAACTCTTAAGGAAGTGCGCATTGAGAACCCTTATCCCCTAAAAATGAGCAGAGAATGATCGAATTCTTGAAGTCATGACTACCCAATCTCGCATCTTATGAAGACTTGTCTGGATTCAAACGAAAACTTGTCTACAAAGCCTGAAATGAAGCCTATCAAGCAGAAGCTATGAAGACCATGCTTACATTCTACGTCAAAAATTACTTCAAGTGTCAAGAGCATGCACATTGAATTCATGAGTGTGCTTCAAAACTCTATAACTTGGCAAGGTCCTAAACATCCTCTATACAAGATATCAACATTAGCAGAAAAGTCAGCCCGACGACATTTAATGGTCATGAGTTTGTACTTGTGATGATCGATTACTTCGCAAAAAAAATGAATGGGGGCAACATCCTACATCTCACACAATGACGCTTGTGAATAACAACATCATTAGCCACTACAAGATCTCACATGTCGTTGTCATCAACAATAGGACGCCCTTCATGAATCTAAAGATGGATGATCTCCTCGAGAAAAATAGAAGACATAGGGTTGCTCTCATATGCATTTTGGGCCAATCATACATCCGTACATACAACTATGGGTGAAACTCTTTATAAGCTAACTTACGAAATAGAAGCAATCGTACAAGTTCAAGTTAAAATATCATGAAGAGTAAAGTCAAGGAAAGAAAAGTCAAATTGGGTTTGCAACAAGTACTGATCCAACTATCAGACTTAAGGGGCAAGTTTAGAGCTCACATGAGATGGCCCAATGATAAGAAGAGTTCTTTCGGGAGGTGCCCTCTGACTCACCAACCTATGGCGAGGATTTTCTAAAGCCCATCAAGGCTGATAGCAGGTAAGCTTATCTAATCATGTCTAGATTTACAATAGCAAAGATGAAGTCAACTTACCAAAGCTAGTAATCCTGATAATCACTTCTCCCATCCCCCAAAAAATCCGCCATCCAGCATCCACAAGGCCGAAGAAGTCATTTTATGGGAGAAGCTATCTTTGAGGTAATGGTACATGCGGTTCGATTCCTATATGGTGAAGATTGGTTATATTAGGTGTGAGCACAATTGCTGCGTTTATCATAGTACTTGAGGATGGATTCTATATTCTACTAATGCTTTACGTTGATGATATGATGATTGTTACAAAGGACAAGAAAGAGAGACTCTTGTTTAAGTCTATGTTAAGCAAGGAGTTTGACATGAAGGATCTTAGCACTACGAAGAAGATCTTAGGCATGGAGATACATAAAGACAGAGAGTCTGAGTAGTCATGGCTTTCTCAAAAGGGTTATGTGTGCTAGAGAGGTTTTACATGGAAGGTGTTAAGCTAGTTATTACGTCTCTAGCATGTCACTTTACGCTATCATCTAAGTCATATCCAAGCACACAAGAGGAGATTTCAAACATGTCATGACTATCACATGCTAGTGTGGTGGGGAGCCTCATATATGCAATAGTTTGCACGAGGCCAGATATCTCACAAGTCACAAGCAGTTAGTGCAGTGAGCAGATATATGACGAATTCAGGAAATAATTATTGAAATACTGTTAAGTGGATTATCAGGTATCTCAGGGACAAAGTTGATACTATGATCATGTTCAAGAGACATGGAGCTTTAAGTGAAGTTGTAGGCTACATGGATTCAAAATATACAAGTGATCTGGACAACAAGAGGTCTACTATAGGATATGTTTTTAGATTAGCAGTTAGATCGATATGTTTGAGATATATGTTATAGTTTACAATAGCATTGTCTACAACCGAGGAAGAATACATATCTACGATAGAGGCGTCAAAGGAGGTATTGTGGTTAAAATGTCTGATATGAGAACTCAAATTGAAGCAGGAAGTGATTCGATTACATTGTGGCAATCAAAGTGTTATTCATATGGTGATGAATCATGTGTATCACACGAGAATAAAGCACATCAACTTGAGGTTCCATATGATAATGAGCTCATTACTTCAGGAGAGATTATGTTTCAAAATTTTCATGTGAACAAGAATGTTTTAGACATGTTGACAAAGCCAATGACTACAGAGAAGTTCAAGCACTGTTCGGGCTTAAGTGGGGGTGGCTAACAGTGAAGTGTGAACTGACAGTGGGGTGTACTAACAAGCTAACAAAAAAAAAAAATTCTCTAGCCATTGATGAGATTTGGCATCGTTGCACAAGGGTGCAAATGGAGCTATGTTCTAGGTAGAGAATGCAGGGAGTGGTTTACGATCAAGGTAGAGGTTGCACGGAAGATCTTTAATGTGACTTTGCAAAATATAAGTAAATGTGGAGATTGTTGTGCAGGATGCCTTGGATTCTACTAGTCTGTTGTACGGTGATGTCCTAGTTCAACTCCACCTAAGCCTGATTCGGTTAGACCAAAAATTGGAGATTTCTCAAGTTGTACGCTGTGATGATTTGCACTTTTTCGGTTCGATCGAAAAGTGTGATCGGGATGACCTTCGGTCGAACTGGACATGTTACACAAATTAGTGTAAATTGGGGTATTTAATTCCTATTCGGAATTATGGCTTGTAATTCAAGTGTTTTCTTTCTAATGGCAAATGTTTGCAAGGTTAAAAGGTTTCTAAACACTTGTCAAGGCTTGGGAATGGTTTTTTTAAGAGGTTGCAAATGCAAGGGGAGATCGGGTGCTTTTGCAATCGAAGAAGTGAGTGTATAAACTCTAAAAGTTTTTATTATAGTTGATCTCTGTCACTTTATGTCACGGTTTTCTCTTGTACGTAAAATATCTTGTGTTATGTGGTTACTTCCTTTATTATTTTAGTTATTCTGTTTTATTTGATAATTCTATCTTCATTATATGAGCTTTCACAAAGTGCATAGATTAACAATAATATTAAATCTAAGGGGGTGTTTGGCGCAAGGTATTAGATGGGATTAGGTGGGATAGAATTGTATTTGGTCTGTGCAATTCCATTCAACATTTGGAAAAGATGGGAAAGGTTGGGATTAGGTGGGATGGAATTGCATTTTGTCCCATGCAGGATTTCCGTTGATTTTGAAATCCACTACGCATGTGGGCCCCAAATTGATGCATGCGTTTATCCATGTCATCCATCCATATACACAGTTTACACGTGACATTCTGATTATATGTTTACAAGTGAATGACATCCGATTACAATTCCATGGTCCACCAAATATGATTTGGCTTAATCCTGCCGTTTCCCTATAGCAAAAATTGTATCCCAAACATGGGATTGGATGGCTACAATACCATGATATTTCCATACATGCAATCATTGTGTAATAATGATGTTAATCCTATCTAATACAATTCAGTACCATTCAATTGCATGGGCCAAACAGGCCGTGAATGTCTAATAACCAACGTTGATAAAGGTTTGCTTAGGGATTTGAATCTCAACACTAAAGGGGCATATGGCGCCTGGTATTAGATAGGATTAGGAGGAATAGAATTGCATTTTGTCTCATCCAGTATTTGGAGAGGATGGGAAAGATTGGGATTAAGTGGGATGGAATTGTATTTAGTCCCATGGTTGCATTTGGTCCATGCGGGATTTCCATGGATTTTGAAATTCACTACACATGTGGGCCCCACATTGATGCACGTGTTTATCCATGCCGTCCATCCATATATATATATATATATGACATTTTGGTTATATATGTGTATAAGTAAACCACATCTGTTGTGAATTTAGTCATTGGTTACAATTCCACGATCCACCGAACATGATTTTGCTTAATCTGGTATTTTTATATTGAAAAATATTTATCTATAACATGGGATTGGATGGGTACTATTTCATCATTGAGCAATAATGATGTTAATCTCATCTAATAGTATTCAATACCATTCAATTCCACGGACCAAAGAAGCCTAAAGAGTATATTTTCCATTTTTTCTCAAAGTAATATTAATTATATGATCCACCATTTTCACGGATCAGATTTTCCATCAAAGCTAGAATAACAGAAATATAAACGTTGCATTCTAAAGTCCCCCTACAACGTTGTATGTGAACATCTCTCGTCGTAAAAACCCGCCGTAGCATACTCAACCCTCTCAACTGAGATCCTTCCCTTCGTCTCCTAACACAAGGAAAACTATCATTCCGAAACCGAATCTCAAATGCCAATCTGACCCGACCCATTCCGACCCGACCCGACCCGACCCGACATGGTGCTCGCGAAGCGTAACACCGGTCGGCAATGGAGGATTCTCAATCTCATATCGGCCGGCTTCTTTGTAGCGGTTTTCATCTTCCTCGCTCTCGTCTTCACACGCTTCAGCGACTCTCTCTTCGTTTCCACCCGCCGATCCGTCACCATCTCCACCGTCGTCGATCCCCTCCACCGTCAGAGGCTTATATCGCTGATCGACGCCGGCCAGAAGCAGCCGTCGATCGAGCCCTGCGGTCCCGATGCCGTTGATCACATGCCCTGCGAGGATCCCCGCAGGAACAGTCAGCTCAGCAGGGAGATGAACTTCTACCGCGAGAGGCACTGCCCGGTGCCGGAGGAGGCGCCGATCTGCTTGGTCCCTCCGCCTGGCGGGTATCGGATCTCCGTTCCGTGGCCGGGGAGCTTGCACAAGGTAAGTCGGATTTAGTCCCATGCTTGTTCGTTACCAGTGAGATGGACGGTCGAGATGTCTTTTAAATTTAAAATTTAAAACTCTGAAACGAGAATCGAACTCCTCTTTTTTGTGATAATTGGGGATGTTTGGTAGATAACGTAACTGAAAGTTGTATTCATTTACCTTTCGAATTGGAATTTGAGATGCAGATTGTACTGTGACATTGCCAAAAATGTGTTGAAGACGCGTTTGGATGCACTATCCAATTGAATCACAATAATTAGTTCAATAAAGTGGAAAACTAGGTTCGAAATTGCAGTTATTTTCATTTCAAGGTAGACTTGAAATTATTACAATCTCAAATTTAGGTATGCTTGCTCACTAGTAGTGCTGGGAAAATTTGCAATTTCCTCTTCATTAATTTGAATGTTTTAGCAAATTGTTCTACTTCGACAATCTAAGTTGTTGATTTTACTTGATTTGTACATGTGGGATTGTGTGGAGATGGCTGACGTTTGCCCCTTCCTAAATTAGTTTGTGAGTTTAACTGCTGTGAGTTGGATATAATGACAATGGATGAGATTTTTCTCCCAGCAATCCTAATATAGATAATCCAGATAATCCAGAAATGAATATTTCGAGCACGTCCCGTCCGCTGCCAAGAGGAAACACACGAATGTACCATTCAACCTTCCTTTTCCAGAGGCTTTTTTTTTTTTTTTTTAAATGGGTAAATATCTTTACAACAGAAAGTAAGAGTAGAACAAGCAGCAACAGATGACTTCAAATAGCATACAGCTACAGGCCTACAGCTGCATTGTCACAGAGACATACAGATACCCTACACAGATCACAGCCAACCCATATAGGCCCCAAGCTAACAGATCACTACAAGGAGCACTAACACTATTGAATAATTCTCCCCCACCCTGGAATGGAAACATTATTCAGTTACATTGCAACAACTCTTCCCAGTCCTGCAAAAACATGGCCCTAGAAATTCCTCTATTATGAGTTGCTCTAGCCGACTTAATAAGATGGCTGCTAATCTTGCTAAGAATTGCAGGGGTTGGAGAATGCTACCCAGAAAAGGTTCTCCTATTCCTTTCAATCCATACCCCAAAAAAGCAGCAAAGAAAACACTCCACTGCCACATTCCATAGCTTTCCCAAGAACCTGTTGATTAACTCTCGAATGCCTTCGCAACAGTCTCTGACTCTCTGGAAACACCCAATTCATCCCAAACTTGTTAGGAATTGCCATCCAAATTTCCTTTGCTACCCTGTAGTGAATGGGAAGGTGATGCATTGTCTCCTCTGCAGTATGGAACATGATGCACCTGTTAGGAATGATTCATTCCTTCTGCTGAAGCTGGTCTAGGGCAATTCCCAAGTCCCAACATATATTCTTTCTGTTTAAGCTGCGTTGCTTAAAGAGTGATAATATGAATCTTGTGCCAAGGATATTGCGAAGAAGTATCCTCGAGCTGTGATTTTGGATAAGTGTGGCCCATGGATTGGTTATCCAGGCTGTTGATCTGATGGACCTTGCTGTGAATTGGGATTACCTTAAAAAGTGATCCTGATTGAACATTTCTGACCCTTCTATCCACGGCCCGCAAATAGATGATCGTGAAGAAAATACAGCAACAGTTCATATTTGACAGGAAAAAAAGAAAAAAAGAAAAAGAAGATGCCGTATAATAGATGGCTACAAGTTTCCAATGTTGGTGTTTAAGAGGCATAGTGTATCCACATTGAGCCAGTTTTTTAGGCATGGTCTATCCATGTTGAGGTCCATCAGTGCAGATGATCAATCCATGGCCCCCCTGGCCATGCTCAAGGGTTGAGGGTCTGTGCATATCCTCTGCACGAGATTCTATAATTCCTTGGCCATCCATTCACTGCTTCAAAACTAGGTTCTTTACTGATTGTGATACTTCATGAAAACACTTAGCTGTAAATTGTTTGATGGTTGACTTAAAATTCCACAAAGATATTGCTTGGAACAAATTCTGCAATATGTGGATTACTTGCCTACCTTTCTCCTTCAAATTTAAGCTATCAGTGGTTGCATGGCCCATTTTCTTGCTCCTCCACTTTTGATAGTCAGTATTTATAGATTTATTCTTATTGGTCATCAATAAATTAAGAGACCCAAGATTTTGAGAACCCAAATCCAAGGACTGTTGATCGAGCACATCACATCTTGCCATCGCAGCAAAAGAGGCAGCACTCTTTTTCCGTTTGGCTTAAAATCTTATCTTTCTCTTACATGCAGATATGGCATGACAACATGCCACATAACAAAATTGCTGAGAGGAAAGGCCATCAAGGCTGGATGAGAAAAGAAGGCCCACATTTCATTTTCCCAGGTGGTGGTACAATGTTCCCTGATGGAGCTGTACAGTATATTCGGAAGCTATCACAGTATGTTCCTATTAGTGGAGGCGTCTTGAGGACAGCTCTGGATATGGGTTGTGGGGTAGGAGCTTTATCCCTTTGTCACTTTCAGCTCCAGTGGTATACTGTTTTTCTTCTATTTCCTTGTTATGATTTTGAATGTTACAGTCCGTTCCTCATGCAGGTTGCAAGCTTCGGGGGTTACTTGCTTAAGGAAGAGATTTTAACCCTTTCCTTTGCTCCAAGAGATTCGCACAAATCACAGATACAGTTTGCACTAGAAAGGGGAATACCAGCATTTGTTGCCATGCTTGGCACTCGCCGGCTGCCATTTCCTGCATCTGCATTTGACCTTGTGCACTGCTCTCGGTGCTTGATCCCCTTTACTGCCTACGGTGAGCTCTCTGACATGCTTTCCTTACATGGCTGCTGGCATTATAGTGTATCATTTCCGTGCTATTTTTCTTCTAATCATAATGGAAATTTGGCTTTGCAGGCGGAACATACATGATTGAAGTAGATCGATTACTTCGACCCGGAGGATATCTGGTTATATCTGGTCCACCTGTACAGTGGCCTAAAGAAGAAAAGGAATGGGCTGATCTCCAAGCTCTAGCACAAACCTTGTGTTATGAGATGATCACTGTCGATGGAAACACTGTCATCTGGAAAAAGCCTTCTGGGGATTCTTGTCTGCCTAGTCAAAATGAATTTGGGCTTGATCTTTGTACTGAAGATGATGATCCAAGTGATGCATGGTAAGCTTTATGATAATCCTTTGTTAGTTTTTCACAACTGTGGTTCAGGTTCACTGCCGGAAATCCCCTTCCATATTTGTAGTAGTCTATAATTCAGCGACCTGGAATAATGCAAATTTGTTAATTTTCTTTCCCTTTTATTAATTTCTATGCCTATGTTGAAAAATACACTTCAATGTGACCTTGTTTTGTAGGTACTTCAAGCTGAAAAACTGTGTCAGTACGCTACCCTCTCTCGAGAAGAAAATTGCTGTTGGGTCCATTCCAAATTGGCCGGATAGACTCACCAATCCCCCTGCAAGGGTCACATCTGGGATCGATGTATTTGAAGCTGACACAAAGCTTTGGGCCAGACGAGTTGTATACTATAAGAAATCCCTCGGCATAAAGCTGGGGACTTCAGCAATACACAATGTTATGGACATGAATGCATATTTCGGAGGCTTTGCAGCATCATTGGTCTCTGACCCTGTTTGGGTCATGAATGTTGTTCCCTCTTACAATCAGTCAACCCTTGGCGTGATTTATGATAGAGGTCTTATTGGAGTCTATCATGATTGGTAATTTTTTTGCTGCATATATAACCTGCTTTCTCCTGCCTCCAAGATGATGGTGGTGTTTATTCATGCTTTCTTTGATGATGGTACTGGTGGTGATTACCGAATTTCTTTGATAATGCATTGGAAATTAGTATAGGTTCCATACTAGATGCTTCACATTTATATTTATTGATAACTGAATTTAAAGAACATAATACAAAAACATTCAAGAAAAAATGGAAAAACAAGAGCTTCATAAACTCAGGAGCTATAAAAGCATATAATTGTTATTAAATTACAATTTTTGCTCAACGAAAATAACATAGAACCCTGTCCGCAATGCTGCAAGTTAGGCCATAATGATGTAAGTCTGCTATGCCGCCATCTTCCTCACTTTTTGTTTTTTGTTTTTTTAAATGCAACCAAGGGTTTTAGCATGTTTCTCATCTCTAGATATGGACTTGATCTATCACCTTTAAACCATGCCCGAATCAGCTTACCTAGAAGCCATACTTCAGCTTCACCTGTTATTCAGATAAACAATTGATTGTTTATGCCATGAATCTCTCAGAGATTGAAGAGGTTGCAAAACATGGGGAATGAATCCTTGCATTGTACAATTTTTACTGCAGTATATGGTTATCCATTGTAATTCATCATAAAAAGAATGTCCTTTGTTATCATCATCTTGTTCTTGGTTACAACACCAAATCTTATATTTTGTTGAAATGCAAAAGTATTCACATCTAATTTATGTATGTTGTAGGAGGTAATCATCATGGTTGCTTAATCAGATCGCTAATGGGTGTGCAGTTGTTGTTGATAGGTGTGAGGCTTTCTCAACATATCCTCGAACATATGATCTCATCCATGTAGGCAGCATAGAATCCTTGATACAAGACTCCAGCTCAGGCAAGAGCAGGTAATTTCTGGTTCACAGCATTGAGGTGTTCAATGCATCCTCAATTGAAATTTCTGTTTTGTTTTAAGTTTTGGAACTTCTTCTTTTTCTTTTTTTTCTTTTTTTTTTCTTCTGTTTTGTTTTGTGGGGGGGGGGGGGGAATTCTCAACAAATACTAACATAGGCAGCCAAAAGAATAAAAATAAGCGAAAAGGCTGGATTCAAAAGGCTTGAAGGTCCTAATCCCAAGCAATGACATCTCGCTTCCTAAACACTTCATCAAGGAGCCTATGCCAATCTCTGAAGCATCTTCACCTGCAGATTGGATAACACCTGCAGGGATTTGTTCAATGCAGAACAAGCAATGACCACCCGCACGATTTGTTCACTGCAAATGGATTAAAGTGGGATAAATGTAAATCAGTTAGAAACCTGTACCACATGATATGTAAATAGGTTAAAGTGGGGAAAGGGATTAAAGGGTAGGATTTTGTTCACTGCAAACAAGATAAAGGTGGCTACATCTCCTGTATGATAGACAAAACCTCCCTTCTTAAAATTCTTTTGTTCTTTCAGCATCGAGGGTACTTCATCGCTTTTAGAGGGAAAGAGTGCTCTCTTTGGCACTTTTAATGTAGTTATAGGGCCATTCGCTAAATTGATGAGAAAGTGTTATCATTTAATCCTCAGCTATGGGTCATTGTAGAAAAGAAAACAGAATCATTTTCTTGGAAACATTAAGCTTTCATTGTGTTAAGTTCGATGTTGAAATCAATGCCAATATTTCGACTTTTCATAAGGTATTTCTTTTTCTTTGAATCTCCTGATATATGGATGAATTTGACATCATCACATGATAAAATACCCATTCTCATCACATTTATGTAAAGGGAAAGACCACAGAATCTTTGGCAAGGAGGTTTTCATTATGTTTGGTTGAGTTGCACATTTTGAAAAGTTTTTACATTAATAATCTTATGATTCAGTTTTCCAAATTTTGGATTCTGTAATATTATTATTCTAGCATGAAGATTCCTGTGGTTAGCTTCTTTCACCTCTTTTGTTATTTCAATTCACTTCCTTGTTTGTTTCAATTCCAGCTATGTTTCCATGTAATTGAGTAACTTTTTTTCTTTTTTCTTCTTCTTTTCCCTGTTTGGGGTGCAGATGTCATCTTCTTGATTTGATGTTGGAGATGGATCGGATACTACGTCCAGAAGGAACGGTCATAGTTCGAGATTCACCCAAAACCATGGACAAGGTGAGCCGCATAGCTCATGCAATAAGATGGACAGTTAAGGTGTACCCTGCTGAGTCAGAATCAGATGAAAGTGTGAAAATTCTAGTAGCAACTAAGAAGTTTTGGAAGCTACCTTCAGCTTCTCTTTGACACTTGTTCTTTACATTGTTTCTTCTTCTTCTTCATATTATTCTTCTTTTGGTTCTTCATATTATTCTTCTTTTGGTGTTTCTTCTTCTTCTTCATATTATTCTTCTTTTGGTTTCTAGGCATGAAGTTTATATCAAGAGAGTTTTTTTTTGTTTTTTCTCTTCTCTGGATGTACAAAAAGAAACCTCTTGGAAATTGTCTTGAATGGCATTGAAGAATTACTGCTAAGGGTTTATTATGTGGGGTTCTCGCATTCATTAACATCGTAGAAGATGCTGTTCAATCAAAGCAAGATTACCAATTTCGATTTTCTTTTCTGGTGTACAAGATACCAACATGTACCCTGCTGTATTTTTATCTTGTAATTGAATGTATATGGTATGCAACCCTTTCCTCATGGATCCTTTTTATTCCCCACCTTTCATTAAAAACCAAAAAAAAAAAAAAAAACAAAAAACAAAAAACAAAACAGGAAGTGGAAGACATCCAACAAAGTAGTAAAATAGCAAACAGTGATTCATACTGCTTGGCCCAAAGTAAATGATATCACGACATCTGTATCCTCCCCTTTTTTCCTTTTTTATTTCCTAAACTTTTATTTGTTAAGGATTTTTTGCTGGGTTAGGCAGAACTGCATAATAAGAGGAACTGATTGCTAGTCTCATGCCTTTCTGTACATGGTTTTCAACATCAAAAGGGTACACTTCTGTACTACTCTAGACCGGTAGGGAAAGGGGGTTTCTAGCAGAAATATAGGAAGCAGATTTTCTTTTCTTTTCTTTTCTTTTCCATGGTTTTCCCAGAAAATTGTGAAGATCAGTGTCTTCCAATGTTTCATGGAAGAAGCATGTTGATTGCGCCTTCTTACTTTAGCTTCCTTTTCCAAGGATTATTATGAAAAATCACACTGTAAAACAAACAACATTAAGAGCCCATAGATGTTCATTCCTCGTCGCTTCCATTTTAGTTTTCTTTATCCAGATTTAGTTTTCATCATGTTTGTTTTGAGAGAAAACTCAGGTCAACCATCAAAAAGAAAATGAATTCCTTTTGATGTGATAGTTTTCTCATTGTTGAAAAGTCAAAAGAGAGAAAAAACTATTGGTTTCCGTTTCTAAAGTATTCCTTTAATAAGTGATTATAACTTATTCCTTAATAAACATATTAAAATATCTTTTCCTCACAGTGGATCTTTTCTTCACATGGTGGGAAAAGAGTTGACTATCTAATGTGATGTTTTAAATTGGTAAAAAGTTGCTGGTTTGGTGGATTTTATACTTTGAAAATGGCAAGACACAATGGGAATGGAAACGAAAGGCATTTTCCATGCAACTTCATGGTACAAAACAAACAGGCATATAGAAATCCGCTTTCGCAAATGCTAAACATGAAAATTTCCACATTTTGGGATTCCCTGCCTGATTTATATCATCTGTTGTTGAGCAAATGGTGATAAGATACATCCCCAATCGACTTAGTTCAGACCTCTTCATTCAGAGATCAGATTGGTATATGAAAAGGGTACCTTTGGTATCTTGAAAATGGGATCAAATTGAACCATTTACCTGATTTCACATTTTTTTTCCTCCTGGAAATGGAAAAACGAATTCTACGCCATTTATTTTTATTTCAAAACATTGTCAATGTAATATCATTCTCATTTCAAAGGTATTGCACGGAATCAGGTACCCTAAATTTTATTTAATTATCATAGGAGATGGAACAAGTCACAAGAATTTCCCATGAAAACAAATGGCTCATCATATACATCATCATAATTTATTGCTTCTTGATCAGACGAGGGCATGACAGGGTCAGCAGCAGTGGCGAATAGGCGACCACTTCAATAAAAATAGAAAAGGACCAGCTTGCAGAGAGCCATACGGCCATTTCAAACCATCGCATGGCTCTCTCTCTCTCTCTCTCATGCAGTAGTCATGTTCACCTAAGGCAACTTGTTAGAAATGATCCACCAGCCAGATTTTGGGTCCATGGCCCATCATTGGTGTGGCAGTAACCGACCGGATGAGGGGTCCACATACCTAAATTTTCCACATGGATATGTCTCCACGTGCATAGATAGGCGTGTGGTTAGGTGTACAAACAAGTCCCCTCTTCAATTAGCATTCCTCCAGATAAGGATTTCAATTGTTACCATGACTTCATTAATTTCTTCCCTCAGCAACGAGTGATGCAAGAAAATATCAGATAGACTCATTCAAGCCATAGAAAAAATCAACACACCCATATGACTACATAATACATGAAAAAAAAAACATTCAAAAATAAAAGAATGCTGATCTATAAAAAAATATACAACAATCCAATATCTACCAAGGGAAGATATAGATAGGGCAAGCAATAACACAATCCTCAAGAAAGCGGAATTTAAAAAATAATAAAAAAAAAAAAAAAAAAAAATTTAAAGGAAGAAAGAAAAAGAAAAGCAACCAGCTCTCTAAGCTATATACATGGGTAAAGTAAAACCGGATGGGTCTTATTTATTTCTCCCAAAGAATGAACGAACCACCCCCCCACCCATTTTCACCCAAACCTTCCTATAAGCAAAGAGATGATGTTCCTCAACTCCCACAACGCCACCTCGATGTTGGTACGCATGTCAGATAGTGACACCAGTGGCAGTGGTCATTTCCATTCACTCCGCGAAACAACATCACCAGGCCAACCACAAACCTGCAAAATAGAAAAACCATCTCGGCTTCAGTTCCTCATGGAAAACATAGTTAGTTGGCTAGAGAAATGTAACACTCTTGGTTATTGGTCATGACATTAGTTGTGTATATCACTTTCATAATGCACTAACACCTTTAACTGATTCTTCAATACATCTTATGTTGACTTTGAAAATCCGATGTAAGCACCAACGATCCGTTGGCAATGGAAAAGAAGGTAAAACTGGAGTGCTGATGCATTTGGGGTGCTCAATTAAAATGAGAGTACCCTTAAATTACAGTTAAGGAACATTTTTAGTCCGGCTTGAAACACACAGAATAGCAAGGGATCATCATTAAAGAAGGCATCAAGAAAACCAACTCACCCAACTCTAGACACTCCAATCCTTTTGGAACCCATATCTGTTAATTAAAATGCTAAACTTATTTCGGTGATTTCAACTTCATTCGATTAAAGACTGCAGTTCAATTCGTTGAGCATCCAACTCTGCCTACTAATCAGGTGACCAGAGTAGCCTTGAGATGAGCAGAGGTGCCTAGTCTCTGGCAAGCATAGGCAATCCTCACAAGCAGCTTTACTCGCCTAGAGAAAGCACCCCAGGGCCCAGAGTACATTTTAATCAAACACTTCAAAAATTTCATGATTAATCAGGTCTAATTTGGTGCAAAATATCATAATATTTCATGATATTTGGTATAACCAAATGCACCCTAAGATGTTATTTAAACCTAAAATCTACATATTCTAATAGAATATTTGAAGTCCATAACAGAAAGTGTTCAAAGACTACATTGAATTCCTGGCTTGCTCACAAGCAACTATGAGTTAATTGCAAATGCCTACAACAGACACTCGCCTGGGACAAAATAATTGAAAGCAATCTGTGCAAGAAATAGTATGTGCTGAGGAAATTAGTAATAACGATTCAACGTCCAGTTTCACTTACCCAGCTACCAGCAAAACCACAGCAACCAGCCACAGTGCATACTGGTATGCCTTGTGCTTGGATGGTGCCCGACCTGCAGATGGAAGATTGTGGCGTTCCATCCAACCAAACTGGGGCCGGACCAACAAAATAAAGCCCAGGAGAAAACCCGTTAAGAAACCTCCAATGTGAGCAAAATTATCAACATGAGGTAGTATTCCAACAGCGAGGTTTATGACGATGATCACTATCAGTGTTATTAAAGCTGCAGCCTGCACAAGCAAAGAAATGTTAGTTTAGACGTAGGGGCAGAATAAATATAGCTAAAAATATTTAGTAAATCACCGCATCAGACCATGTCCTTAAACAGCACTGACCTTGTTGGCATAGATAGTCCAGTTGGTGATAAGCTCAGAAAGCATAGCTCCTAGAAGTCCAAATAGAGCACCAGAGGCACCAACAGAAATGCTATTCTGAATAAAAAGGGAAGAGAGGACGCTGCCACCGAACCCAGATAAGAGGTAGATTACCCCAATGCGCACTGCAAGATCATGCAAAAATGGTTCAGGTTTACACGATTTTTTTTTTTTTTTTTACAATAGTTACAAAATTGACATCCAGAATCAGGAACCATTTCATTTGAAATCTTGGGACTAAACTCAGAACATCCAAATGGGTTAAGTTAGAACACTAGCCTCCCATATCAATTTGGATGAGCAAACATTCAAAAATTTGAACACCAATCCCACACAGGAGGGAAAAAGGTACATCCTACTACAGTACCTTGGATTGAATCTGCACATCCAACTATGGTACTTTAGATTGGTAGAATCCTTTCTACCATGGCCAAAATAAAAAATAAAAAATCTGCATATGTGACTTTTTCTGCCGATTGCAACAAAAAAAGCAAGCCTGTGGAAGACAGTTTTCCTTTACACGGTTTTACACAAAAAAGGGCAATTTTCTTTCCTCCCAAAAATCTAATATCATGTTTTCCACTTTTCTTTCTTCCTTTTTTTTATTTTTATTTTTATTTTTATTTTTATTTTTATTGAGAGAGAGATTGAGATTATACTCCCTTTTGACCATTGGACTTTCTGTTTTTCCATGGAAATCACATTTACTCTAATAAGAAACCTTTCTAGGATTCTTTTCCATGAATTTCCTTACCACAGTTTTCCTCATATATGATGTTTTCCTTTTTCAAATCTATTTTTTGAATTCCACCAATCCAAATAGGACCTAAGTGATCCACAACAAAAATAAACCAATCGAATTGTGCATGGGCATCTTTTTCTTTTTTTCCCCAGATGTGGGGTTATCATATCTCACTAACCAAATAGGAGGAAAAAATCCAAATGAATAAACAATGAACTTTTTCATTGTCTTTCTAATGAAAGATGAACTTGTTAGATTAAACTCATTGGTTGCATGTAAGTCCAAACAAAAATTTCACGGCCACAAAAACCTTGAAAAAGATAAGGAGCATCATTAAGAGCATGGCTTACCAAACCCAAATTGCTGTTCAAGTCGGATTCCAATGAAAACCAGGCTAAACATATTTGCAAGTAGATGAACGACACCTGCATGTAACCAGATACAGGTAATAAGCCTCCATCCTTGACCTCCATGGACCACTTGATACCAAGCAAGGGCTCCTAACTTCTGCAATCTGTATTGGAAGTATTTGGAAAAAAAAAAGGAATCAATATCATCCACAAATCCTAAAATTGCCAAAAGAAAACCTTGACACACGGGCAAACAATCTAAGTTTACACTTTTTGTTACTACTATCACTACATTTAATTTGGTAAATAAAATGTCTCTCCAACTTCATTTGGAGTTAATTTCCAAGGATGCACTGATCTTAGGAAGGTAGACCATAGCATAACAGCATGAACAGAACTTGATGGTCTGGCCAAGATAGCAGTGCAAGCATCTTCTCATTTGATGAAAGAAACCACAATCCAGCGATCTGGACTGTTTATCTAATGGATCATACTGTAAACAGAGCAGGAGCAAAATAACCACATGAACGGGAAAGTCTGATCAGTTCTATTAGAGGACTTATGCAATTTTTTGGTCATTGATAAAAGAGAGAAAATTATTATAATCCAAGAAGCAATTTACCAGATTTTGATTCACAGATGAGTTAAACGAAAGGGCAAAGGAGTCACATGACGGTTTCTAGGCCGTTGCACCTCATTTACATCATCATCTACACCTTATCACAGCTCGGCTACATGAATCCCATCATAGGAATTCAAAGAAAATAATTCTCATTTCATAAACTCACATGATCCTTGTCATACATACTTTGTTTTGCCTATGTCACAACTAAAGATCACCACCACCTGTTGCCCCATGCGGCCAACATGCCGATTACTTCAATGATCAGAACTGCCCATCTTCTCAATAGAAGCTACTGTCTAACAATCACGATTCAGCATGATCCCAACATATAATTTTTAAAGTTGAATGTGAACCATTGAAAATTCCTTTCCAACATTCTAAATTCATATAGACATCGTGATGGTCAAAATACTCTGTTCTGCATAAGCTTCAAACACTGGCCCAAATAACATAGATTTCAGAATAATGGACGGTTGTGATTGGACGATCTGACCATGCAGGCCACAATGAGGCAACACATTGTAGCAATCCTGACCCTGAATAGCAACAGATGAATCCTTTCCTTCATCAGTAAAACCCAAACTATCCCTAATTCGCCCAATCACCTTTACTAAATAACTCCCCTAAAGACATTCAAACACCTAGGCTGCGTTTGGCTGCACCAAGTATCATGATATTTCTTAATTAATCAACATGATTTGGTTCAAAATATCATGAAATTTCATGATATGTGGTGCAACCAAACGCAGCCATAACAAAGTAAAGATTCCAAGAAAAGAAATTAGGAGAATAACTATATTTTCGAATTCCTCTACGGTTGAGATAGGAACTCCTTTTACTAACCGTACAGGCCTCGTGGGGCCCATTCGGTTAATATCCAACGGCTGACAGACACTCGTACGATCAAGCGGGCCCCACAACCACCACCCCATAGATGAAATTTCTGGCCTGTGGCCCACCAGACGAACGGCCGGGATCATCAAAGTAGATAGATTTACCCAAATTGCTAACCGTATCTCATAAGATCCTGTAACTCAATTTCTGAAAGAAAAAAAAAATCACAGCCGATCAAAAGCTTACGTGGCGGAAGATGGACCGAGGAGAGGATTCTCCCTGAGGGGTTGGAAGGAGAACCGTCCAAGGAACCGAACGACGCATCTACCGTTCGTCTGATCATGCTTCCTGGGGCAGTTATTGATGAACATGGTGACGATGAAGACTGCCACGTTGGCAACCACGAACATCGGGATGATCCAAGACGTCCATTGCCGCTCAGAAGTTTCGAAGTAATAAGGAGTCGACGATGCTGGAGGATGGTGATTCCCTCCTCCTCTGTTCTTCGCAGCTCCTCTGCTCTCTATATCTTCGTTCGCTGCCATCTCAATCTCAAACGTGTGAGGGTTTCTTCGCTACCTGCAACTCGGTGGAGAAAGGCGGATGAAAGATAGAAGAATGAGGGAAGTCGGGAGATTTTAAAACGGATGTTTCGAGAGGAAGAGGAGTTATTCGAGTTCTTCTCCATGACTGTTTGCTTTCTTGGCTTTGAAGGGAGAGTCGGTGATACTCTGGCAGAGTGTGATGAACGATACGCAGGCACTTGGAAATTACTTAGAACTTGCAAACGTGGTATACAAGTTATTAAATTAAACCTTTTAAATTATGGTACGCGGTTTAGATGTATCATGAAAGAAAACAAATATGCTTATTTGACTATCTAACTATCGGATTGGTGGACATTCATTGAACGGTTAAAATGAGAAGAATGAATCAGCGGTTAGGATTGTTCGGCTTATCTGGTCTTCGGATTTGTGAACTGGAAACATTAGGCTGCATTGTGTAGTCGGTTTTATTTGAGTTAATATATGGCATGTGTACAATTTATGAGTGCCTGTGTATGAAGTGTTGGAGGCAGCCTGAGTAGCATATTACTCATTGAATTGAGACTTGCGAGAGAGTGGTAGTTGAGATGGGCCCACCCTGTTGAATATGTCAAATCCGCTCCATCCATCAGGTTCTATCTTGGAATCTTGGAACTGGGGAAAAAATAATTCCAGATCTAGAACTCAGGTAGGCCACATCAATGGGGATGGGATACCAACCGAAGGACTTTATGTGGAGTGGCCACCTCGAAGTGCATGTAACGGTAACTTATCAGGATGAAGCGAAGATGTGGATGATCCAAAACTCAGGTGGCTACACTGCGTGACGTTTTTTTATCTGGCTGATCTTTTAAATGTACGGTTCAATTGTGATTTTTGACCTGATGGACGGAGTAGATTATTCACATTCAACACGGTGGGCCCAACGCGGCTTGGGTGTTTTTCGGCCGCTGAAAGAGGCGTTGAAGAGGAAGCAACTCCCAACGTATGTTAAAAGTTACGGAGGCATGTCGAGAGTTTTTAGATCTCGATCCATGATTTTATTTTTGAATTGACGGAAGTACCCTGTGAAAATTACGAATGTGCCCTTACCTGCACACCCGTCGTTTCTACGTGTAGGATGCGTGTGGATGTCGACGCGGCGCACGTAAGTAATGCCGTACGCGACTTGATCGGGGATGTCTTCGCGGGTGGGACGCGATCCAGTGATGTGGCCCATGTGGATGTGACCCCGACAGTGGGGCCTACCTTAATGTGTGCGTTGTATATCTACGCCGTTGGTCTGTTTTTTTAAGCTTATTTCAGCGCATTGTCCCAAAAAAGAAGTAGATACAAATCTAAGGTGGACCACGCTACATGAAACAGTCGTTATTGAACAGCCACCGTTAAAAACTTCTTAGGGGGTGTTTGGGGCATGCTATTAGGAAGGATTAGGTGGGATGGGATTCAAAAACAGTAATTATTACGTATCACATTGATTGTCCCCTGTTACTATGGGATAAGCCTAGTTCCTTCCGTGCCATATTTGTAATACGGTGGAATTCACTCTTTTGTTTCTCATATACTCACCATTATTGTGTTATATCCAAACCGTTCATCCGTTTTGTAACCTCATTTTATGGCATGGGCCTAAAAATGAGGTAGATTCAAAACTTATGTGGCCTCAAAGAAGTTTTCAACGGTAAGTGTTCAATTCCCGCTACTTTCTATGATGGGGTCCACTTAAGCTTTAGATCTACCTGATTTTTTGGCCCATGCTCTAAAACGATCTTGAAAAATGAGTGGACAGTGTGGATATAGTTCACACATCATGGTAAGACCTACACAACTTGCTAACATTGAGTGGAATTGGCACAGGACCAAATGCAATTCCATCTATTCTAATTCCAAGCTTTTCCATTCTTCCCAAACATTGAGTGAAATTGGCACGGGACTAGGGTGTACATTGAGCCGAACCAAGTCGAGCTAGCCTCAACTCAACTCAGCTCAAACACTGGCTGACCTCAGCTCGAACTCGGCTCAGCTCGGTCCCTGAGCCTGACTGGCCAGCTCGGCTTGGTTCGGTCAGCAACTCGAGCCGAGTTCGCCATTGAGGCATTTCCACAAACACTTAAACTGCAACTTCAAAATCCTATTGTTTATCAAACCTCCCACGAAAATTACTACTTTGTTAAACCCAGGTAGAAGAAGAAGTCAGAGAAGAGGAATCCATATGCATTGAGTTATCTATATATATTTATATATATATATATATATATATATATATATATATATATATATAAATATATATATATATATATATATAAACCGCTTTCCTTCTTCTATCAGATCTACTTCCCGCCATATTCCTGCTCCAGATCTAGTGATTTCCAGCCATGGGTCTTGAGATTTCACTTCTCATGGCATTGAGTCATTTTATCAAACAGATGGTGAGCAACATTAATGACAAAGTAACCAAGTCACCGAACTAGTTCGATTTGAGCTGGATTCGAGCGGGATTTGATCCAAGTCGAGTCGAGCTGGGGCCTGCTCAAACTCGGCTCGAACTCATTTTCGAGCTCAAAAAATCAACTCGACTCGGCTCAAACTTAGTTTCGAAACGAGTTGAATCGAGCTTTTTCGAGTCAAGTCGAGCGAGCTAACTGAGCTAGCTCGGTTCGTGTACACCCCTACACGGGACCAAATGCAATTCCATCCCACCTAATCCCATCTAATACCATGCGGCAAACGCCCCCTTAGGGTTCACCGTAATGTTTATTTGCCTTCCAACCTTATGTAGCCATGGATGAAGTTGCCATGGATGAAGAGAAAATACAGATATCAGCTTGATCCAAAACTTTTGTAGCCCACGAAGGTTTTAATGGTCAATCACCGTTGTTTATTATGGTGTGGTCCATCTAAGTTTTGGATCTAGCCAATCACCATTATTTTTTATGGTGTGGTCCATCTGAGTTTTGGATCTATGCGCACTAAAATGAGCTGAAAAAAATGGACAGATGGTGCGTACAACGATATAGGTCCCATGGTCAGACTCCCACCCACATCATTAATGCAGGGTGGTTGTAGCTAAGTCGCAACTGAAACGTCGGTTTCCATCCCCACTGTTTATTGTGTTGTAGCACACTTGAGTTTTGAATCCTCCTTATGAAAGCAGATTGCTTAAAGCATATTGCATCCTGTCCGTGCCAGGAAGGACTCAGCTTTGGGGCTCCGTGAGGCCCACTGTGATGTATGGGTTCTATCCACGAGACCCATCCATTTTGCCAGATCATTTTAGGATATGGCCCCAAACATGAGGCACATCCAAGGCTTGAGTGGACAACACCACATGAGGTAGTGATGATAATGACACACACCATTGAAACCTTACTAGGGTTGATGTAAATGTTTATTTGCCATCCAACATGTTCACAAGTATATTTGGACACGAACTGAGTTAGCTTGGTCAGCTCACTTGACTCCACTCGACTTGGAAAAGCTAGACTCGACTTTGCTCAACATTGGGTTTGAACCTAGTTGAGCTAGCTTTTGGAGCTCAAAAAAATTTCGAGCCGAGTCCCATCTTGCCCAAGTTCGACTCAACTCGACTTAAGACTCGGATCGAATAGGATCAGTGACTCCATCACTTAATATAAATAGGAATTTTAAAAATTACTCCCCCCCCCCAAATCTTCCTAGCGAGCAAGCCTGCCCCGAGCCCTATTGCCCTGTCCCCTATCTCCCTTCCTCTTTCCCTATCTTTCTCCCCAAGTGAGCTCCCTAAGCCTTAGCCCCCTTCCCCTTTCCCTCTCTTTCAACCCCAAGCATCCAAGCACCTTGAACCCTATCCCCCTTTCTCATTTCTATTCTTTGTGTCTAAGTCGGCGAGCCGTGACCCTTGAGCCCATCCCTGCCTCCGTCTGAGCAGGTCACTGCTCTGTGCGCCTATCCAACTGTCCCTGCCTCCGTTCAAGCCCCTTGCTGCCCTGCGCGCTTGTTTGTCCAGGCCGTCCTTGCCTCTCTATCTGCCCCCAGTAACACTCACTCTCCTCTCTCATTGTCTATCAGAAGCTCGAACTCGTCTCGAGCCGGCCCGAGTTGCTGACCGAATCAAGCCAAGTGGGCCAGTTAGGCTAGAGGACTGAGCCGAGCTGAGTTTGAGCTGGGGTTGTGACATAGGTGTGAATGTGATGAGATCGATCACCGTCTTCCTCAAAGGGGATAACTACTCTGAATCCATAGAGCTTATCTTGACTCCTCACATGGATACCTCGAATCCACGAGGGAAAATAAGAAAATAGAAATAAATTCTAGGATTTCAAAAATTGATTGATTGATGGTAAAAATGAATTTACAACCCTTTAAATAGTGATACCAAACCTTGGAAGAAGTTTCATAATCAAACTCCAACTCAAACTCCCTAAAATTCGTAATTATAAAAAATATTAAAATTCTAATTCTAATAAAAATCTTAATTCTAATAAAACTCTTCTAAAGCCTAATTTCTAAAAATAAAAATTTTCAAATAAAGTTTTGCTATAAGAGTCTTAGCATGATTAAAAGTTATTTCTAAAGAATAAGAAAATATTACAAAAATCGGAATTACTAAAAAGAGTAAACTTTCCTTAAATTTTCATTTTTGAGTTGAAAGCGCGCGTTTTTTGGAGAAACGGATAGACGCTTACAGTAAAGATCGATAGGTTGTGCTCCCCGTAATGATACCCATATCAAAAGTTGTGGTCAATTTACAGTTCACATTATTTTGGTCCAACCATGCTAGGAATGTATCTGTGCCACGTCTTACATCAAATCCCTCCACTTAGAAAAAAACTCGTCCTTGAGTTACTTAAGGGACTTCACTAATGGTACTCAAATAATTTCTAGCGACAGTGTTTATCAGCATTTTCTTTGTACTTTGCATTAGGCTCTCGAGCTGACACAATACATGCACTCATGCTCTCCTTGACTTGACCACTATGGATTAGTTCCTTCACTTATGCCTGTAAGATCTCGCATTCTTTCTGATAATGTGGGGAATTAGGTAAACTTGCCCCTAAGACAAGATCAATGTGGTTTTATATATCACGTATGGGAGGCAATTCCTTAAGGAGTTCATCGAGCACAATCACCTTAAACTCCTGCAACACTGGTTTCAAATTCTCTAATATGTTCACAGGCTTTATATATTTTTCATTTTCAATGAATGCAATTACATCTCCCGTCTCCTCAGGTTGTTTAACAAAATCATGTTTGGTTATAAGAGACAATCCCTCCACTTTAAAAGTCTTGGGTTGGTTTTTCATTCCCATGGAGACGAGGATAATTTTCTACCATTTTTAATAAACATAAATACGTTATCCCGACCTCTATGCGTAGCATTAATATTATAGTCATGGTCGACCAAGTAACATGTGACATGCTTCCATGTCGACTACGTCACACATTACTTCGTCCTTATAATATTTATCAATGGAAAAGAATATACGATATCGTTCGGTTATCTCTGTTTTGTTTATCTCCTTGATCCATCCAATCGTGCATGGAGATGGGTGTCTTTCTGTTTTCAGTTGCAACTTTTACACCATTGTTTTCGATACAAGATTCTCACTGCTCCTGACATCGATGATCATATTACAGACTTTTTTGTTTGTAGTGTATCTCGTTCAAAAAATATTGTGTCGTTATAAATATAACTCTACCTTTAGCATCTATAACGGCTTCCTCACGATCAAAGTGGTGGCCTACGATTCACCATCATCGGTTGGTGACATGCGATTCATTACTAGTGTTACACTATGAGCATAATGACGCAAGCTCCATCGCTGATCTCGTATTGCTTATTATTACGAACATGGATCTGTCATGTTGCTTTCGTTAAATGGTTGATCGCTGCTTGCAGTCCTTGCATGGTTTGTCGATTCTCTCATTGCGCCGCTTCGAAAGTCACGCAGTTAATAGATAATTCTCTGGAGAACCCTTGATCGGGTGTTGAAACTCTCGAGAGTCTACCACCGAAGCAACAGTAAGGATCCTTTATCCATATATGAGTTCATTTTAGATCATGATTCTAAAGTTGAAGTATATCAAAAGCTCAAGTGAACCACACTACAAGAATAGTGGAGATTGAACGCCTAGCATTGAAAACTTCTTCAGGTAGAGAAGTATAAAGCTGATATTTGTGTTTTCCCTTCAATGAGGTATGTATGACCTTATGAGCAAGTTGGATGGCAAATCACAGAGGTGTAGGCTCTAGTTTAGCTTTTATTCTATTTTTAATTTTTGTAATTCTTTTTTTTTTCTTTTTAATGCACATGCTTACACCACGGTGGGCTTTCACTACAATAGATACCCAAACCCATAATCTTGTGTTGAAACTCTTGTGAGTCTACCAGGGAGGCATGAGTAAGGACATGTAGTGGTCCATCCACGCTCATATCCATAAAGAATGAGTTGGGGCCTATAATGTGCTATAGAATATTCATTAACCGCATTGGAATGAGGCATTGCGGACCAATGAAGCTCAAGCTAGCCTTGCTGGATGTGGCCCGCTTGAGTTTGGATACAGGCCCAGATTGGGTACTACCCCTACTAAGACCTATTTAGAATCATACATTCTTATCAGGGGCTTTGTGAGGCCCATCATTTTAGGGCATGACCCTAAAAAGGAGGCAAATTAAAGGCTTAGGCGGAGCACACCATAAAACACAATGGTGACCCTCCACAGTTGAAACCTTCCTAGGGCCTACTGTAATGTTTAGTTGCCATCTAACCTGTTCATAAGGTAACATAAACTAAGGGAAAACATAAATATCAACTTGATCCAAAACTTTTGTGGCCCCAAAGAGGTTTTTAGTAGTCGGCATTTTTTCAAGTGGTGTGGTCCACTTAAGCCTTAGATCTGCCTCCTTTTTAACTCATGCTCTAAAATGATCTTTTAAAATGGATTGACAGCTTGGATAAAACACATATTCATGGTAAGGCCGTACAAAGTGCTTTCAAAATTATCCATCTCTAGTTAGGTCGAGGTAATACCCAATCCATGCCCTTTGGATACACTTAAATTTTGGACTCATGACTTACAATGAGCTGAAAAAATAATCAAACATCATGGATAAAACACACACCACAGTGGCCCCACAACATTCAATCACCATGGATATTCCATGTTGGAAATTATACAGATTAATATAATTTCTGTATAATGTTGAAACCGAAAAACAAAATAAGCTTGAATAAGGACAGGCTAAAGCACGTCTGAGACGCTGTCCTTAAAGTGTTATTTGCCCCTACTCAAAAGATTGAGTATGCTGATAGGTTTTAGGCAAACCACTTCTAGGATACAACGAGCCTGATGTGGGTCTGCGTTTAGCAAACACGAAGTCCCACTAATGGAATTCTGTTACACGGTCTGACAGAAATACATAAAAAAGGAAAAAAATCCCAGTATAAGAAAGAAGAGAAGAAGAATATTTGGAACTTAGACCACTGCACTGGTCTGTTTTTACTGATCTTCAGCAGCTACTGGTTCAGATGAACGCTTTAGACCACACTTTTGGTCTACTTCTCAAGCAATGGTTCAGATGAACCTTGCTATACTACTGGAATTATTGTTGTATATGAGAAAAGTGGCTTAGGTTTAGTTAGTATGGGTCTGCTGGAGTGGGTTGAGAGATGGATTGGATACCCATCCAGGCCCTCCTTTTATAGGCTCTAGTGGCTGGGGGTTATGGTCCAGGGACATAAATGCCATTAATACAATTTCTAACTATTGAGAAACTAACTGTTATATGGCCATTTTTTACTGTTGTGCATGGCCCATTACAGCAGCTGCATGCTGACTGTTGTGAGAGCTGGCTAGCCATTTTCTAGCTGTTGGCAACAGTTTCTGCAATCAAGTCCATAGCTGTTACACATTTGTGTAACAGCTATATTTTCAGCCTCTATATAACCAGAGGAACTCTCATTCAGTCCTCTAGATTTCGTCCAGCCACCTATCTGCCTTAGCCACTTAGTCGCACCGCAACTCGCGCGCGTCTCGCTCCGGTTCGCGAAGGGAGCGACCCTCTACGACACGATGCGCACGTGCGAAGTACAAAGTGCGTCATTAGCGCCTCTACAACCACACTGCCTCACATGCCCACTCTCTCGCACCGAGCCCGTGAGCGTGACCGAGACCCAGCCCGAGCCTGAGCGCGTGCACGGGTGTTCCAGTGCACACCATTCTCCTTTGTACCATGTGTGTAAGTATTATAATACTCCACCACTCTCATATAAAGTACTTTTTCTTCTTCTCTTTTTTCAATGTGGGACTATTCCCAAAACCCACAAAAAGGTATTTTTCAAACACTTTATATATTATATTATATTTATTTTAAAATATATATTTTATATAAAATCAACATTTTTTGTAACAATCCCCCACTTGATTTTTATAAAAATATATTTTCTCGGTTAAACGTTTCTGCCAGAATAATCAGCTTATATGCATAAAGAAAGATATCTTTCAATTTTAATCTTTCGTTAGTGTAAGTATCTCAAAACTCTATCAAAATAATTGGTAGCTGTAGTGTTGAACCAGTTATTCCTAGATAACAAAGTCGGAGAAACCACACACATATTCGCTATGTGTTGTTAGAGTTTCCATAATCTTGCTCAGCACAATTAATGGTCATGTACTTATCCTAATTCGTGAACGATCCTGAGAGAAAACTCTTAACTCTCATGAGAGACGGCTCCATCTCTACGTTCATATGGGTGAAATCCTTCCAGTGTCTCCGTTACTATAAGACACTTATCCTATAGACTGGATTTCATTAAGAGTTCTAAGACTCAACCCTCTTTCATAACGCTCAGCACTTATCTCTTATGGATGAGGTTTTATAATTTAGTGCTAAAAAACTTTCCACATATCAGTGACTTGTTCTTAACCATTGAACCCAAAATTAGAGATTTTCTAACTTTAGGTTGGGTTACCATCACTGGTGGAACTTTGTTGAAAAGTTTCAACCCTATCCCTCTAGATGTAGCCTTTACTACCTCTCTCGGTAGAGGTTTAGTAAAAGGATCTGCCAGGTTAATGCTTGATTTCACATAGAAAATATCAATGATTTCATCTTGAATCAATTGTCTGACATAATCATGTCGAAGACTGATATGTATAAACTTACCATTATAAGTATTGCTATAGGCTCTAGCTAATATGCCTTCACTATCACAATATAGTGAAACAACTGATATAGGCTTTACACAAAAATGAATTTCTAATAGAAGATTCCTTAGCCACTCAGCCTCTTTGCCTGTTGCAACCAGGGCTATAAATTCAGACTCCATAGTCGAGTGCGTTATGCAAGTCAATTTTTTGAATCCCCAAGATACACCTACACCTCCTAGGGTGAATACCTACCCTATAGTAGACTTGTTGTCCCCTACACTCGATATCCAGCTCGCATCGGTATATCCTTCTAATACGGCCAAAAATTCTGAATAAAATAGTCTCAAGTCTTTGGTTGCTTTTAAGTAACCAAGGACTCTACTGATTGCATTCCAGTGTTCAGTACTGGGGTTACTAGTAAACATACTAAGCTTACTCACAGCATATGTGATATCAGGTCTAGTGCATTACATAGCATACATAAGACTCCCTATAGTACTTGCATATTCTAATTGTGCAACTATTCTTCCAGTATTTTCTTTTAACTTGATACTTAGATCAAATAGGGTTTTTGCTTCCTTTATATTTAGATGGTTAAACTTGTTTAATATCTTCTCAATATAATGAGATTGACACAAAGCATAACCCCCATAATGTTTATTAACTTTGATACCTAGGATGGTATCAACTTATCCAAGATCCTTCATTTTAAATACGGAAGATAAAACCTCTTTGTTTCAGTCACACCTTCCATTTTATTACTTATTATTAACATGTCATCAACATACAGATAAATAATAACGATATAAGTACCATCTATTTTAGAATATATGCATTTGTCAGCTACATTATGCATGAAACCATGAGATAGCTAGTATTTTGGAATCAAACTTGTCATACCACTATTTTGGTGCTTGTTTTAATCCATACAAAGATTTGACTAATCTACATACTTTGTTTTCATTTTCTGATAGAACGAAACCTTCAAGTTGTTCCATGTATACCTCCTCATTGAGGTCACCATTCAAGAATGCGGTCTTTACATCCATTTGGTGGATGTGAAGATGATGTATGGAAGCTAACGCAAATAATATCCTAATGGATGTTATTCTAGTTACAGGAGAGTATGTGTCAAAGTAATATATTCCTTCTTTTTGTCTAAAACTCTTAGCTACTAGTCGAGCTTTAAAGGTTTGGATAGTTCCATCAGTGTGATATTTCTTCATAAATACCTACTTACAACCTATAAGTCTAGAACCTGGAGGTAAGTTAATTAGCTCTCATGTTTGATTTGACAGTATGGATTTCATTTCATCGTTTATAGCTTCTTTCCAGAAAGTTGAGTCTTTAAAGGATATAGCCTCTTTATATATTTTAGGATCATCTTTTATAGTCATTAGTATAGGTATTTGTCTTATAACATTTTCTCTGTTTGCTTCTATAAGATGGAAAATGATGCGTTATGAGTCTATGTAGTCATCTCCTAAACTATTCTTTATTCTTGTTCTTTGACTCTTACGAAGTTCAATAGGAGCTTCCACTATCTGTGGAGTTGTGATATCTGGTTCTCTATTAGGAATTTGGATTTCATTATCTTTTCACTCCAAGGATAGTAAGTTCTCAAAGAATTCAACGTCTCTTGATTCTATTATTGTATTAGACTCTATGTCTAGAAGTCTATAAGCTTTACCATTTTGTGTATACCCTACGAAGGCGCACTTAATAGCTCTTGGTCCTAACTTAGTTCTTTTTGGATCAGGGGTTCTGCAATATACAAGACACCCCCACACTTTAAGATACCCTAGATTAGATTTTCTACCTCTCCATGTTTTATATGGAGATATTTTATATTTTTTAGACAGAATTCTGTTTATTATATGATACGCTGCAAGCAGTGCCTCACCCTATAGACTTAGTGGCAACTTTGCTCTTATCAGCTTGAGTTGACCATTCCTACTAATGTTCTATTCTTCCTTTCAGCTATTCTGTTTTGTTGAGTGTTCACACCCCAAGTGCAGGGTTGTGATGTAGTAATAAACTCTGTAAGACCGAGGTCGAATCCACAGGGACTGAAACCTGTACGTTATCTGAAAATAACCAGATCTAGAACTAGGCTAAGATGTGATCTAAACCAAATAAAATTGATGAATACTGGTGAGAGATTAATGTAAAACTTAAGTAATTCAGAGGAAGGAAACTAGGGATTCAGAGGATCCACTTGTAGGGATCAGGGAGATCTTATGCCTGCATCAAGAATTATGGAAATTAAACTGAACTTACTTTGATCTCGTTTTCATGAGATCAGACGGGTGTAAATTAGAGTGGATTCCATCACAAAACCATGCCCATGAGACAAAGCAAATAATAAAATCAAACCAATTCATAACCAATCTGAGTGATGTATGAATGTCAGGAAGAGTACCATCATCCAACCATGTCTAGGAGACAATGGTGAACAACAGGACTTCCTGACGTCATTAACATAAAAAAAAGGGAAAGAAATACTCAAAGCCATTGCAAACCCATTATAATTTCAATCACAACAGACCATTAAAGACTAAGAAAAGTATTCCTTTAATAATCAACTAAAATCACATTCAGTTTATGAATTTTAAATTACAGGCACAAATTATAATCTTCCACCTCACTACAGGCTTCACCTCTTAGCCCTAGCTAAGAGGTTTAGCCACACATGAATGGGCTGAACAAAGCAAATAAAATTAAAAAGAGACAGGAAAGAACAAGAAGGAAAGAAAGTAGAACCAGCCGCACGTCCCTGCCCAACTTCCTTCTTCCCTTTCCTTCACGTTTCAGCCTCCAGCCTCTCCTCCTGCTGCTTCCCGTTTTTTTTCTCCCCCCTTTCCTGCGACTTCACTTCTCTGTTTTATATTTGAGAAGGACGGTGCATGTGCAGGAAGCATTATGCAGCAACGTCTTGCGTATCACCACATAGCTTCTTTAAGATCAGGAGCTAGTCCACCTTGGAGCTCGTCTCTTCTTTCAACAGGTCGGGTCCAAGACGATTTTGTCTGGGCTTCCTTATGGACGGTGTGGATCGGAGAGATGGCTCATCATGGTGGCCCACAGCCGCCCGCAAAACACGGACAGCTTCCGGTTTCCGCGAACAGAGCCGCTGGAAACGGAAACTCCGTTTACATGGTTGAACTCGGTGGGGTCCACTTTAGCGACATCACACCTCATCAGAGCCGGCCATTGGCTCTGTGGGATTGATTAAGCACAAAATTCCGATTTTGAAGAGGATCTGACCTTTCAGTGGGCCGCTGCGTGAATCAACGTCCGGCGAAAGCTCCAGCAAGCAATCTTATTATATGCATGATTGCAAGAAAGGTAGGGATTTTGGTTAGAATTATTGTCTGGATACAATGGACAGTCCGGATTGACCGTCCGATCACGATCACGAAGATCGTATGGCCCACAGTGATCGGTCATTTGTTACGCACGTACGTGCGTAAGGAATTACGCTGGGATGCTCGGCCGACCCCTGATCATCTCTAGAGAAGAGATCCACTCCGTCCAATGGACTCATGTCGAAAAAACGTTCGACCATGGGTGTTTTTGCATTGGATTCGGTGTGACCCACCGAGTTTTCAGTAAATCGTCTGAATTGTGTTTACACGGTAAAAAATCAATCATACTGCTCTCTTCAAATTATCTCTCCTAGGTCCGCATTCTCTGGGCTGTTGGAGTCTGCTGAACGGTCCAGATCGGCCTAAAGACCTCAGATGGTGGCCCACTACAAGAACATAGCGGCTCGTTCCTTAAAACAGAGCTTTCTCTGTTTTGAGCAGCGAGACGCGGTCAAAAGCGTTTGACAGCTCTTGTTGGTTCAGTGTTCAGTGCGTGTGCAGTTGCCCGTGCACTCCTTGCATGTAAAGTGGGTCCCATACTGATGTATATGTGAAATCTACTCCATCCATCTGTTGTCCCATCTCATTTAAACCGCCAAGACTAACTTTGAAGCATATCCAGATAACAGGCGGGCCCCATATCACTGTTTTGGTGGCTGATCTGTCCGTTGGGCCACTTTCACAGTGATCCAGGAGCTGAAAATTGATGTGTACGGTTCATTTATGGTCCTCAGGGTACGTATGGAGTTTCAAACTGATCTAATGGTGGGAACCCTGTGATCTTGCATTCTATACGTCTTCTAGGCCTGTTGGCTGGAATTTCTCTGATTTCTGGCTTGTAAATTCTTCAAGCTTGGTCCTCTGGAGTCCCGTCCTATGCCTTGGTGAATTCAGAGCGTCAATCCATACATTTAGCATCATTTTTCAGTCCAGGCTCGTGAATACGCCCTGCATCACAAACATGATTAAATCAGGTCGATAAACAGTACTATGTTTGTAAATCCTGACAATAACTGGGGTCTGATATGCAATATTTGACCCTCAACATTGAAGTGTGTATGGCGCTGTACATTGATGTATCAGTCCATATTCTTCACAGAAGTTATCGAATTCATTTGAGAAGTATTCTCCTCCTCTATCACTATGGCAAATTTTTATCTTCTTATTTAGTTGATTCTCTACTTCTGTTTTATATATTTTAAACATGTTCAATGCTTCATCTTTACTCTTTAATAGATAAATATACACATATCTAAAGTAATCATCTATAAAGGTTATGAAGTACTGTTTACCTCCACGAGTAAGAATGCCGTTTAACTCACATATATCACTGTGCACAAGATCCAATACTAGAGACGATCTTTCAACACTTGGAAAAGGTTTCTTCGTCATTTTGGATCGTATGCACACTTCATATTTATTTGTTTCATTATCAGTGTATGAGGTTAAACCATTCTTAGCTATGAACTTCAAGGTACTATACCCTATGTGGGCTAGTCTATCATGCCACAGTCCAGTAGATTCAACCATATACGCAGAAGTGCTACTTTCATTCGGAGAAAACTTAACCATCCCATTACAAGCATATCCTTTTCTGACAAAATTTTCGTTCTTAGACAGAATCAGTTTTCCTGACTCGTACACCACTCTAATGCTTGGTTTACCCAAAAGATCTCAAGAAACTAAGTTTTGCCTCATGTCTGGGACGTGCAGTACATTAGTCAGAATCACTTTCTTCCTAGAGGTGAATATCAATTCGACAGTTCCTTTCCCGACGACCTTCGATCGGACTTCATTATCCATTTGGACTTCTTGACCATCAGTTAATTCCTCATAGGTTTTAAACGTTGATTTGTCGTAGCACACATGTACTGCGGCAGCAGTATCATACCACCAACCTAGAACTTTACCTTGGATGGTATTCACCTCAGTGATCATAACCACAATATCGCCTTCTTCTATTACACTTGCTTCTTTTTAAGATTTGCGATATCGGCATACTCGAGCATAGTGCTCGGTTTTTCCACAGACATGGCAAGGGCCTTTGAACTTTCTGTTCTTCGTTTGGACGTTTTTCTTGAATTTTTCTTTATTGGGTTTTAGGGAATCGTCCTTCTCGAGATTTTTGTTACTGGTATTTTCTACTGCATGTACCTTGGAAGAGGTATTCCCGTTATCATTCTTTCTGTCGCGGTTATAGGATTCTTCCTCGATTTTGAGGTATTTCTAAATTTGTTCCAGTGTGTATTCCTCAGTTTTATGCAACAACTTCTTTCTATAATTTTTTCACATCGGTGGCAATTTGGCGATTATAGCCCCGACTTGAAATGATTCAGGAAGATCAATTTTGATGGCTTTGATTTTATTGACTATTAGCTGCAGTTCTTGGATTTGAGGCAGTAGCGATTTGTTATCTACCATACTGAAGTCAAAATACCTGGCGATGAGAAACTTGTTGGTACCTTCTTTTTCAGCCTTGTATTTGAACTCTAAAGCGGCCCAGATCTTCTTTGCTGATGATGTCTGTTGGTACAGATCGTACAGGCAATCGGAGAGCGCATTCAGAATGTGCCCTCGATATAAGAGTTCGTCTTCGGCTCGTTTGGTGCGGGCAACCACCTATTCAGGTGTGTCTGTGTCGAATGCTTTAGGTAGTGCTTGCAAATTTGGATTTAATATGTAGTAGATCTTCAGCGCCGTCAGGAGAAATTTCAGCTTATCTTGTCATCTTGTAAAATTGGTTCCATTGAACCGATCAAGACGTATCAAGTCCCGATTCAACAACTTGATGGATAAAACGTTGTCGGCTTCCATTAAATAATGCTTTAAGATTTTTGAAAATTATACAGATTAATATAATTTCTGTATAATGTGGAAATCAAAAAACAAAAAAAGCTTAAATAAGGACAGGGTGAAGCACATCTGAGACGTTGTCCTTAAAGCGTTATTTGCCCCTACTCAAAAGATTGAGTATGCTGATAGGTTACAGGCAAACCACTTCTAAGATACGACGAGCCTGATGTGGGTCTACGTTCAGCAAACAAGAAGGCCCACTAATGGAACTCTGTTACACAGTCTGGCAGAAATACATAAAAAAAGAAAAAAATCTCAGTATAAGAAAGAAGAGAAGAAGAATATTTGGAACTTAGACCACTGCACTGGTCTATTTTTACTGATCTTCAGCAGCTACTGGTTCAGATGAACGTTCTAGACCACACTTCTGGTCTACTTCTCAAGCAATGATTCAGACGAACCTTACTATACTACTGAAATTACTGTTGTATATGAGAAAAGTGGCTTAACCTTAGTTCGTATGGGTCTGCTGGAGTGGTTTGAGAGATGGATTAGAAACCCATCCAGGCCCTCCTTTTATAGGCTCTGGTGGCTTGCCTTTTTCTAGCTGTTGGCAACAATTTCTGCAATCAAGTCTATAACTGTACACATTTGTATAACAACTATATTTCCAGCCTCTATATAATCAGATGGACCCTCATTCAGTCCTCTAGATTTCGTCCAGCCACCCATCTGCCTTAGCCACTTAGTCGCACACGTCTCGCTCCGGTTCGCGAAGGGAGTGACCCTCTGCGACACGATGCGCACATGCTAAGTGCGAAGTACACCACTAGTACCTCTACAGGCACACTGCCTCACATGCCCACGCCCTCACACCGAGCTCGTGACCGACACCGAGCCTGTGCCCGAGCGCGTGCGCGGGTGTTCCAGTGTGCACACAAGTCCATTCTCCTTTGTATCATGTGTGTAAGTATTATAATACTCCACCACTCTCATATAAAGTACTTTTTCTTCTTCTCTTTTTCCAATGTGGGACTATTCCCAAAACCTACCAAAAGGTGTTTTTCAAACACTTTATATATTATATTATATTTATTTTAAAATATATATTTTATATAAAATCAATATTTGTTGTAACATTCCAAATGTGGATTGTGTCCTACCCCGCCTGTCTCCAACTTGGAACGGGCAGCAACTTTGAGTGGCCACCGTGATGTATGGGTCTTATCTACACTGTCCATCCATTTTTTTTCATATAATTTAGGGTATATACCTAAAAATGAGGCAGATCCAAGGCTCAAGTGGACCACACCACAGGAAGCGACAACTGATCATGATTCTCACAGTTGAAACTTTTCTAGGGCCCATATTGATGTTTATTTGCCATCCAACTTATTAATAAAGCTACATAGACCTGGACAAAGAGAAAACACAAATATCAGCTCCATCCAAAACTTCAATGGCCCACGAGAAGTTTTCAATGGTAAGTGTTTAATCTCCTTTGTGTCATCCACTTGAGCCTTGGCCCTTCAATCTCTCATTTTTGAGTTTATACCCTAAAATGATACGGAAAAATGGATGAACGGTGTAGGTAAGACCCATACATCATGGTGGCCACTCAAAGCTGCTGCCTGTTCCCATATGGATACGGGCAGGGTATGACACAATCCACTTCCGGTGTTCCTGATGTTGAGGTCACCATAAAATCTACATTGGATGGAATTTCACAACAAGATTCTGTAAGAGATGAAGTTGCAAAGCATGTTTCAAAAGTTGTTAAGTTGAGTAGTTAATCATGTCCTAACAGTTTAGTGGAGTAGGTCCTCAACCGGCCCATCATAGGAACTTGGATGCATGGCATGGTGCCCTGATGTAGCTTAATGGAATTTAAACAAGGATTAGACAAGACCACCTTCGCTGTCAAAAGGGGGGAATGGTCGTACTTAACCTAACAACTTTGTACTTTACCCAGGTCATTTTTGGCAATGACACGTGTCTCAATCTAATCTGGCTACATTCCAAGCCCCACTGAGCTACATGCTACTGGGGTCACCACAGAAATCCATATCATCATCTTTAACAGTGACACATGGCACGCTCAAATCTTAGGGTTATGTTTGAAAATGAGCCGGAGAGGACGCGGATTTCCTGTAAAGCCTTCCGCAGGAAGTTCCTGCCTGGAAGCTTAGGTGGGGCCCATTGTAAGCTTAGGTGGAAGCTTAGGAAGTTCCGCAGGAAGGAAGTAAAATAACACCCTGATCCATGGCTCAAGTGGTAGACTGAGTGAAAGATACCTTTTGGGGGTGGCTAACAGTGAAGTGCCATAGATCCCTAGTGGGGGTGGGTTTATATGTGGGCCCACCCTAGATTTATGGGTCTTTTCCAAGCGATCAGCAGCTCAAGTAGACCACACCACGGTTACCTACGGTAATGTTTCTCTGTCATCCGACTTGTTCATAAGTTCACACATACATATGAAAAAACAAATATCAGCTTGGTTCAAAACTTTCAAGTGTCTCGGGAAAATTTCAACAGTAGACAAATACCAGTTTGGTTCAAAACTTCTAAGTGTCTCAGGAAAATTTCAACAGTAGGCAAGCGTTCGATTCAAACTATTTCTTGTGGTGTGGTTAGCTTTAGCATAATACATGTTTCAATTTTAGGCTCCTACCCTAAAATGAGATGGTAAAATAAATATACACACCTACCTCAGGCTTTGGAGGAATTGCTTGCTAACACTGAATAACAACTCTTTGGGAATGGTGCTATGTGGACCCACCATATCTAAGCCCATCCATTTTTGCCAATTCATTTTAAGGCACAAGTCCAAAGATGCAGCATACAAAATTTTAGGAGACTACGCCCGCCCATTAAAAACTTCATAGGGACATAAAAGTTTTGTATGGAACTGATATTTGTATTTTCCTTTCATTAAAGGGTTTGTGACCTAATTAATAGGTTAGATAGCAAATAAATATTGCAGTGGGTCTCATGAAGTTTTTAATGGTGGGCATTCAATCACAATTGTTTTCCTATGATGTGGCCAATCCAAGATTTGGATCTACCTCATTTTTGAGATCATGCCCAAAAATAATGATCCAAAAAAGGATGATCCACATGGATAAAACACATTCATAATTGTTACAGAGTGCCATCCTTGCTATTGGCAATGTAGGAGGCAATGGGGGTCCTCCTGTACCCTTGTCGATGCTGGTCAGTCTGGAACAGCTCCTTGGCCCCACCATGATTTGTCTTATGGGTCCTGTCCCAAGCTCTGTACAAGCAGAGGCTTTCAAGAGCCATCATAATAAATATGTTTTATCCACACTATCTACCCATTTTGCTATATTGTTTTTGTAAATGAGTGTTAAAATTAGGCAAAACCAAGGCTCAAGTGAACCACACCATAAGCATGAGCGATGATAATAACATCCACCTCGCTAGAGCTCACCCTAATGTTTATTTGTCATCCAACCTATCACGTAAAAGTGAATCAAGGAAAAATACAAATATCAGCTTCGTTCAAGACTTGTGTGGCTCAAAAAGTTTTCAATAGTAAAAGCTTAATCCCCAATGTGTGGTCCACAGGAGTCTTAGATTTATTACATTTTTGTGCTTTATATCCTAAAATGAAGCAGCAAAACAAATGAGCATGTGATAAAATCCATATATCATAGTGGCCCCTATGTGTATTGAGCTCAAGACTCATGGGGTTAGTACCCAACCCCCTTCATGTTTCATCCACGGTCTATCTATTTTGCCATCTCATTTTATGATAGGAGCTCAAAATATAAATAATTCATTTTCAATTATACCACACTTTGAAATAAAATAGTGATTAAATGCTCACTATTAAAAACCTTCGAGGGCTCACTTTAATGTTTATTTGCCATCCAACTCATTGATCAGGTAATAAAGACTCAGTGAATCTACACTGAGATTTAGATCTGCCTTTATTTATGGGCTCATGCCCTCAAATGGAAGGGACAAAACGAATAAAACACATACAGTGCGCAGCTTTTCCAACACCGACTGGTACGGTCGGAGTAGGGGGTCTCCGAATCCACCAAATCCGCGTCTAGATAAATAGTGCGCGTGGGACGGGCAAATCTCAGGCCGACAAGAGGACGCGGTCGTCATTCTTGCAGCTGGCTATTCCCACCAGCTTTCTGCGACTTCATTTATCTGTACTTTTTTTAACTAAGGTAACGATCAGGATCCTTCGTTAAGTGGGGCCCACCCATTCATGTAACGTGTTTACGTGTCCTATGTTCCCAGAGGTACAGATTATGAGGTGGGATTGAGGGCAACAATCCTGACCCTTGATTGTTATTAGTAAGGTTCTTAAGGCTTCTATTTGTTGTGTAGACCTTCTCCTTTCATATTCTAGCAAAAATCACAATCTCATGGCCGGCAATTATCTAATAATGGCCGTTCATCAAGTGGGACTTCTTTTGGACCAGACATCGTGTCATTTCATCAAACACTTGGTGAGCAGCATCAATATGTAAGTAACCAAATCACCAAACTAGTTCGATTCAAGTTTGAATCGAGTTGGGTTCAATCCGTGCTGCAACTCGGACTGGATTTGAAACTCGAATCGGCTCGAACTCAATTTTGAAGAAGTCAAATTAAGCTTTTTCAAGTCAGAGTCAAGCAAGCTAACCCAGCTAACTCTACTCGTGTACAGCCCCAGAGGTGCCTGATGATAGAATAATGCATACATAAGATGAGCGATCCTAAAAGCATGCATGCATGCATTTGGAGGATCCTCGTACGTGTGTGGGGCCCAGCAATCTGAATTTTGTCAAAAAAATAAAAGAAATTAAAAAAAGTCTATTAATCGAAAAAGTCATCAGGAATATAATTTCTAAAAGCCTAGGCCATGTGTCATCGTGAGAGGTGACCGACTTCTATTATTTGTTTTTAAAATTCGTTTATATTAAAGAAAGTCATGATTACTTCGTCTTAATCACATACAGGCACTGTATCTGAACTTTCACCAACAGCCCATCTTTCGAGCCAACTTGTTATGTGTGTAAGATATCAGAGCCAACCAAAAAATGGGCCACACCATGAAGACTCCCTATCATGAAAATGAACCTAACCCAACTATTATTTGGTGACATCCTACACTAAATCAAACCTTCAATTGTCTCCACTGATCTTGTTAATGTGGCCTGCTTGATGAGTGGACCGTCCTGATTTTCACTACAGGTCATCCAATGGTGTGGCCCATCTTTTGACAGCTCTGATGTCCCGGTAAAGTGACACTCCGGGAGAAAGATGGACCGTAATTTCACTCAAGGACATACACTACCAGTTTGTGACCATTTCTCCAGAAAGCACATTGCAAGATGAAATGTTAGCATGCAGGAGTTTTTTTTTTTTGGTCCAGATTCATGTGGTAGATTTGTACCATTTAAAAATAACAAATGCTAAAACAGAACTAGTTGGTGTGTGGGACCCAATCCTGGTGTTTGTATGCCATCCTACCCTTCCACTATGGTCCTCCCACAATGAAAATCAGATGCTCGAAAAATCAGGTGGATTCAACCATTAGATGGACCATATAAACATGGAAGTTTTGGGTGGTTGTTCATTATTTTCTATGGTGTGGACTAATTAATAGTTTTTTAGACCTTATTTTTTAAGCATTTCTTTCTCGTGGTGGGACTATCTTGATAGACGGTTTGGATGTTACAAAAACACTATGATAACCCTCACACACAACTAGTTAGAGGTAACAAGTTATGTTCCATTGAGCATTTCTTTTAAAAAACTGGAACAGATGTATGGGTAATCAGACCATTCAAATCGCTGACTCAACTGAGAATAGAATATAACCGAAAATTTTCACTTAGAAGATGACAGTTAACTGTCTGATTTTTTTTTCCATCAAATTTGGGCCACTCATTTTACTATCAACCATCAATTTCATAGCCGTTAATTAGTTATCAATATAATTTTAGAGATATGCTCCATCCACAATGGTTTAGATGGTCGGAATAATTGTACATATGTGCCACATGTCACACGTGACACGTGAGAAGGATGGGCTTAGATGGTGGAGAACTCACATGAATTTTGTTGGACGAAGCTTTGAACGAGTATGAACGCACGGTGGTAGTTGGTACGCTTCAATCGTTCCAAAAGGAGTCAACCGGAATTTTTTGGATTAAGAGAAAAATCAGGTGCTAGACGTTGGTATCTAAGTTAGTGATCAAGCACTGAATTTCTTTTGAAGTGAGGCATGTGGATGAGATCCAGACGGTTCATTTGTTGGGAACGATCATGGATGAGTTCCTCCCTGAGAAACACGCCATTCAGAATATACCATCCACTGAGTGAATGACTTTTGAGGCGTGCAATCAGATGACTACAAAAAGAAGCCAACGGTTAACATTCAGCACGCAGAAGTACTCCACATGTTTCTAGGATGGTCCGTCTGGCCCATCCATACCTGATTGAATGAACGGACAGGATTTTGTACATAGAGATATGTGGAAGATTATTGCTCAATGGATACTGCTGACCGTTGCTTTTTTTTCCTTATGCCAAATGCTTTTGGGGTGTGTTGGGTTCTATGGGCCCACCTTGACATATTAATTTTATATAAGCGCCATTTATCACTCTTTTTAGTTCATCTTCGGTCAAGAACTGAAAAATGAAGCAGATTCTTAAGCTCAAGTGGACCATACCACACGAAACAGTGGTGATTGAACACCCACAATTAAAAACTTTACGCGTCCTGAGTTTTGGATCAAGCATATACTGATATTTTCCGTTGGCCAGGTCAGCATGACCTTATCAACAGGTTGGATGGTAAATAAAAAACTAGGGTGGGCCTTGGGAAGGTTTCAACGGTGGGTGTCATCACCCCCACGGTTTCCCACGGTGTCGTCTACGTAGGTTCGGATCTACTTTTTTTTATAGGGTTATTCCCTAAAATAAGGGGATGGATGGTGTGATAGTGTGTCACGTCTCATGATTCAGATATCGAGTGTTCACACTAATACTTGATTTATAGACCATATGACTCATATACCACGTGCACTAAAATCAAACATTTATATTATTTTCTAGAGGTTTAGTTTACATATATTTCAAGAGCCTGTTTGTTTGTTAAATCTGAAGTTGGAAGTTTGAATCTGAAATCAGAATCTAAAGTCTGAATCTGAAGTCAAAAACCTGGTATTGAATTTAGAACAACTTGTTTGTTAATTAACGATATGAAATGTTTGGAATATGTTAATTTGGCACATTTGCCTTTATGAAACAATCATGATTGAATCCCTACCATTGAAATATTCATGGATTCAATCAAAATGTTTATTTATAAAGTATTTAAGAAAAAAAAAAAAAACTAAAAACACCTGGATGAAGATACCACACAAATATCATCTTAATCCAAAGCTTTTGTAGCTTGCAAGAAATTTTTAATGGTCATTTACCACTTTCTCTTGTACTATGGCCCATCTGAGATTTGGATTTGCTTCATTTTTTTTGGATCATGCCCAAAAATGAGCTTTTAATATGGATGGATAGGATGAATGTAGTCACATACATCACCGTGAGCCTCATAGTCACAGTCCCACCCACCACGGTGGATCCAGATTGCTTAATAGCCCCTAGCTATTGGACAATATTTTGGTCCACATCATAATGCAGGTGTTTTATCCGCACGGTCCATCCATTTTTCCAAATCATTTTAGGGATCAATCCCAAAAATATGGATGATCCAAATCTCATGTGGCCTAGAACTTTCTTGGCTCATTAATGGTCACTCACCACTATTTCCTGCTACATGGCCTACTTGATAGTTGGATTTGCTTCATTTTTTGTATAATGCCCCATAACTATTTGAAAAAATGGATGAACAGATTGGATATAGGACACATACATCAAGGTAGGCCCCAAGGTAGGTGGGATGTGGCACACCACGCGGCTTACCTACTGTCAAGTTGTGTAACGGGACTCACTACTGAAGTGACGTCACCAAGTTTTGTGGGTCCCTTCATGATGTATGTCTTGTTTCCACACCATTCATCCATTTGGAGAAATCATATTAGGGCATGATCCAAAGAATGAGTCAAATCCAAAGAATGAGTGGACCCCACCACAGAAAACAGTGGGGTGAGTGATGCCCACCATTAAAAACTTCTAAGGGCCACAAAAGTTTTCAATCAAGCTGATATTTTTTCCCTCCTTTTATGTCTGCGTTAACATATGAACAGGTTGTATCTCAAATAAATATCATGGTGGACCTTAGGAAGGTTTCAAGGGTGGGCGTCACTCTCCCCACTATTTTCCATGGTGGGGTCACTCCAACTTTGGATTTGCCTCATTCTTTGGATAATACCCTAAAATGATCTCTCCAAATGGATGGACAGTGTGGATATAATGCATACATCACGGTGGACCCACAGAACTTAGTGACGTCACTTCAATAGCGAGTCTCACTACTCAACCTAATCTGCTCCCTTCGGATCCGGGTGGGGTTGCATATTACCCCCACCTAGTATAGCTAGAGATGGATGGTCCTGTCATATGGATCTATGGGGCATACCGTGATGTATATGTTTTATCCGCACCGTCCATTTATTTTTTCATGTCATTTTAGGGAAAAAGACCAAAAACAAGCCAGATTCAAGGCTTAAGTAGGCCACACTACAAGAAACAGTGGGAATTGGGTGCCTACCATAAAAAACTTCTTAGGACCACATAAGCATCTAATCAAGCTGATTTTTGTGTTTTCCCTTCATCCAGGTTTGTGTGACCTTATGAAGAGGTTAGATGGCAAATAAACTTCATAATGGACCATAAGAAGGTTTTAACGGTAGTCATTCTATTCCCACTGGTTTCTATGGTGTGGTCAACTTGAGGTTTGGTTGTGCCTCATTTTTTGGAATCATAATGTAGGACAATATAGAAAAGTTGATGGGCGGTGCGGATCTAACACATAAATTGTAACACCCCGGTTCCCGAAACTCAAGTACATTACTCGTTTTCCAAAAACCTGAGTGTTAACCTTTAAGATATCCCAAATTTCACGTATATTTTTTTTCTTTATTAGAGTTAGTAATCTAAAGGAATATAAACAAATCAAGTATAAGAGGGAGTCCAAATATACATAACCAAGTATTCGAGTGGTTGCCCGAAAACTTATACAAACCAATGTTTTAACTTTTTTATAAAACATGATAGTACAAATTAAATGCAAATGAAATCAGGAATAGAGAGTCGCAAGATCACCTGGCTCTTCCTATTATATATAAACACCATCATATGTATCATCTACGTCTCCTACACACTGAATACAGTTTGATAGCGTCAATGGCATCCTAGTGAGGTATAACCCCAAATATTTATCGAAACATTAAGATAATTAAGCATAGTTTATCAGAAACAGTTTATAATGAATATTTCACAACGACCATCATAGTAATAAGACAAAGTTTATCAGATACGCATATATTAAATAAATTTCACAAAGAAATTCTTATTTAAATGCATGGATGCATGCACATGCTCACAGACCTGGGGATGCACATTCAACTGGCAAAAAGGTCGCCTAAGAAGAACTAGCCACTCTGAAAAGTATTCAAAGGTACGCCCTAAAGAGAAGTGGCCACCCAAAAAAGACCATGCAACGAGGACACCCAAAGAAAACTAGTCTTCCAGAAAAGTACTCAATGGTACACCCTAAGGACTAGGCACCCAGAAAAATCTATGCAAAAAGGACAGCCCATAGTGGTAAGAATGCACGTAATATTAACTTAGGATCACCTGGTACAATACTTTATGGTATAACCCATAGTGACCCAAGAGACTCCGTGTCTTACATCGACCACTTGGTAAAGTCCGTATGCCATGAAAATGGATGATTAGCCCAACCATTATTATTTTAATTTCAAACAATCATTTTAAAGAAGCTCAAGGGTCACTACGGGGGGCTCGTCACCTAGCATATACCGATAACTCGGGCATAATATCTCATATCACCACCCCGGCTCATGAGACTAACAAATAAGATGTTTAAAAGTAACATCTTCAACTAGTGGTGTAACGCCCTGAAAATCGGGGGTCAAGCATATCTCAGCTCTCGAGTTCCAAAACATCACTTATGCAACATATGTAATGATGAATGTATGTTGTCTGTATTAGTGCATAAGACATGAAGTAGATTAAGCCAAAACTGCAAACATAATCCAGGGACCGATAAAATATGCAAGCGGAAGACTAAAGGAATATATATATATATATATATATATATATCAATATAAGTCCCTGAGATATGTATGCTCTGCCAGGTCATAATTACAAGTGTTTGTTTCAAAGTATAAGTATCAAAATGAAATAAACCATTATAAAATAAGCCCTGAATCCCCGTAGCTCAGGACACGGCTCACATGAACCCGCCTGAGAACTGCATAAAGGAGAACGCCTCCTCATCATCCTCAAACTCCTGCTCTGCCTCGTGGGTTGCATCATCGTCTGCATCTAAGATAAAGTCTGATTGGTGTTTAAACACCGTCCCAGAATGTGGGAGTGAGTGATCAACTCGGTGGAACTATACAGTAAATTTAACATGTTATCAATTCAATCAAGCAATAATGATAAAACAGTACAATCAAACATGTCCTAATTACTCTTTTTAATGCAAGGATCTATGTAGAAGTGATGCATGCCCTCACTCCCTCAGTGTCTTCATCTTACGGTACGCATGACAACCTCCCGCAGTGCTCCACAACACCAAGGCACATGCAATGTGGTGCATGAATATGATTACCAAGTTGTTATTAGTCATTTTCATACAGCAGGATTTGGGAAGCTAAGGTACCTTCCCTATATCAATTCTCAAACAGTGATTCATTCTAGGGTTGTCAGTCCTAAACAATCTCATACGATCATATGGTTCTAGGTCGCTGCAATGGGCTCATCACCAATCAATGCATGCCTAGTCATACCTTAATTGCTACACTAAGGCTCGTCACCTCAATGCAGTATCAAGGTATGCTCGAGGTCACTACAAAGGGCTCGTCACCAATCAATGTAGGCCGACAGCACAAATATAGTGTCTCATACTACCATAATCGGCTCACGAGTCTGGTTTGCTCACTGGTCACTATGGGGAGGCTCGTCACCCCAGTGTAGGCCGACAGCTCGACCACGGTGTCCCATACCACCATGCCCTACTCATGAGTCTTAGCGGATCGAGGTACCATGGTTAACGGAATTTGTACTGGTAAGCTTGGTACCCTAGATTCAAACAGTAGCGTCCATACATGGTGAACATACATCGGGCCAATCGGGTTACTTGAAGAGCTCGACTAGCACGAGCACACGTTGAGTTGAACGACATGAAGTGCGCAAATACTCCGTGTGGCCAAACTACTGCCGACAACCCTAATACGACTCGGGTTCCTCAAACACGTCCTACGTGGCGAATGAATCTCAGCCACGATTTCAAAGCTGTTACCAATTGCCTGGACCATAACGTGGCCCCATACACATTCAACCATAATAGCAAACATATTATAAGATATAGGATAACGAGAATCCATACACATGCATTTCATAAGTAAAGCAGTAAAAGTAACAACTTGCATGGAGGAAATCATACACATAGTTAACATGGATAATTAGACTAAGCAATTCATGGAGGAAAAAGTATACATAAGTAAGGTAATTGGAATTTCATATCTCAACTGCCTTATGGTTCACACCTTACTAAATACGAACTCATTCAGATATTTTCACAAACACTTAGACTACACTTGGCAACATATATCACATATGTCGGCCATAGTACATATTAGGGCAAATCCTTTTGACAAGGAGTTGTCGCATAGATAACAATCATATCCCTATGACAAATAATCATGGCAATCACAACATCAAATTCCAAATGCATACAAACATTTCAACAAACACATGAATCACACTATTTACAACATAGCTTATATATCTATGTAAAATGAAACAGATATCGCATTTGGCATGTGAAATGGCACCCACGTCAGTAATAAATCATTAACTGACATTGAAAGCTTTGAAAACCATAACCTATACGAATATAGTCCGCACCTTAAACTAGAAAGTGCGCAAAAGATCTGATTTAGACAATCAGTCTTCGTCAACGGCGAAAAGACAACCTAAGGCATGAATTAGATTAGCTACATCAACACATAGACTATTCTAAGTTCCAAATCAGGTTAGGGTTTAATTGACTTACCCAAAAATGAGATTACAATCGCCGAGATAACGATTCAAAAGCGATGGGTTAGATACGCAGAGTAACTAGAAGGAATTCCAAGATGATTCACCAACTTCTCTCTCTCTTCCTCTCTCTTTTCCTCTCTCTCTCTCTCTCTCTTAGCTAGGGTTTGGAAAATTCGTATGGAATTAGAGAGTGAGGGTTTAAGGTCTTTATATAGGCCTAAAATTGATGGAATTAACCCCAGGGCCAAGGTATACTTAGGTTATAACCAAATCGGGTTTATTTCAATTCAATGAAGAGTTTCTGGAGGTCCTTTTACTGAATGCGGTCGGACTTAAGCTCACTAATAATGGATCTTAAGCAAGTTAAGTTTTTAGTCTGATTAGGTTTCCAGATCGTCCATGGTGGACCAATTTCAGTTCAACGGTCACCGAAACTCGATCAGGGCCACATGCACTTTGACACGTGTGGGCCATCTTCCCTAATCTGAAGGTGAATTTGGGTCAGAATCCAACGGTCAGAATGCTTATAAATAGCGCGCAAGCGACACGACTCAGATTACTTAAATTTATATTTATTTTCTAAATAAATTTACGTTTCTCACACTCTTCACTCCGGACTCAAGCAAATCGTCTCAGGACATCATCTAGACTTGATTTTTGAGGTGATTGTCAAGTCCAACTAGGTGGTCATAATTGTCTAAGTTCATCACTATCGGACTTTCGACGTGCGGTCCAGGTCCAATACGAAGTTTCAAAGTACTCTCGAGAGCAACTGGGTTTAGAGTTGAATCCTAGGTTTCTAAGTAATGTAGCATTAGCGGTCCTACTCATTTTGGGTCTTGTAGTTCATATTTAAAGTGGTTCGAGCTAATTCTACTGAGTATTCAGTTTAGTACTTAACCAAATTCTACCCTAATTATGGTAAAATACGGTCCTACGGCCATTCTATGCCCCATTTTTGGTACTTTTAGTTATTATATTATTTTAATTATTTTTTTAGTATTTTATCATCAAGTTTACCCCGTCTCCACCAAATTTCATGAGAATTTGTGTTGTAGAAAAATTCTAAAAATTCCAGAAGCAGCATCTGTCCAACAAGTGATTTTTGGATAGTTGTCACAACAACCTACTTTAAATTATATTAAATATTTTATTATATTTTTTACATATTTTTATATAAAAATAAACTCATTTAGCTTTAATATGGTTTTTGAATCACCTAAATCAGAATTATAATGAGAGAGATATAATTTTCCAAAATTGGACAAAATGCGTAGAAAAATTGAAGAAAACGGGCTGCCCAATCCGCTGTATGGACGAGGCCTCGCCAAACTGGCGAGCCCCTCGCCGGTCACTGGACATATGGGCGAGGGCTCGCCCCAGGGGCGATGTCCTCCCCCCTCGAGGTTACTGGAAACATGTGGGACCCACCCCGGGTCCCCCCGAATTGAGTCATTGGGGTTCACGAGTCCGTCGAGGCATTATCAGGTCTCATTTGCAAACGGGAGTGAGTAACGCGATGTACAATATATGATTTTAGGGTAGAAGAAGCTAATCTATCCAATTAACCTATTTATATTATGATATTCTAAAAATTCAATAGTTGAAATCTCATTTTATTCATGTATATACCATTTATAGTAAGTTTTAGTTTAAGTATATTCCTTCACCATGTAAACTTTAGGATTTGTGTCTAATATGAAAGTACTTGGAGAAATTTAAAGAATGAGGTGATGAAAGGTGAGATTTTGAAGGAAATGGGTTGAAAAATGATTTTTTTTTTACTTTGGGATTGAGCATTGAGAGTGTTATGGTTGACCCATTGCCTAAGGACGTCTAACTCTAAGTTGGCAAAAATTCGGAGTGTTACAAGTGGCCAATCATAATTTGACAAGTGAAACTTACTATTGCAAGGTTATACGAAAATAATCTATAAAAGTCAATTAGGGTAATTATTTCATCAAAGCCACAAAGGGCAAACATACAATCGAAGCCACATAGAGCAACTAGCCAATCGAAGCTATATGGGGCAAATAGTTCATTCCAAGATACGGTGAAAGGAATTGACCCCAAAAGCCACAAAGGCACAACAATTCATTAGATGGTAAGTCCACGACAAACTTCGATTTAATTTATTAGGCAAAATGACCACTAGTTCGATGACCTCCATAAATGTCGTCAAGTCATCACAAGTAATAAAATAAGACACGTACAATGTCAATAGTATCCACACATATAAAATGTACATTTAAAACCAAAATAAGGATATTTGCGATCTATAGCATGTTCAATCATTGAATTTAATCTAGTCATCAATTATTTATAAAGAATTACTCAATTAGAACTACCATTTATCATCATTTCCATACAATATTGTATTAAGAAGTCAATAAGATAAATGAATTAATATAATTAAACAATACTAACTATCATGATGTAGAAAGACTTGAAGGGTGATCCTCACCTTTTAAGACTCGAATTGACCTCCTATGTTATTGGAATCGTTTGCACATGTTCAAGAATCTAACCCCTCCATACTTTAAACCATTTGTACAACTAGGTCGCAACATGATTCCTTATGTTCAACCCTAAGGATTTGATAGTTTTGAGTATGAATCTATGACTTAGAGGAGGTGATTTGAATTCCAATATACGAATAACATAGTTAAACGATTCGCATGTTGAAATTTAAGCTAAAATCTTAAAATCAGCTTACTTATGTGAGTCATGGTATGACTCGATTTTGAATTAAAACAAGTCGAATTCTCCAACCCGGCTTTAACTCACTTCAACTCGGATTCAACTCGAACTCGGCTAGCTTCCATCGTGGCTCAATTCCTGGTTCTTTCTACAACAATGTAGACTCACACTTGGCCCGACTTGTCTTTGACACAGTGGGTCGACTCACTGAGTTAACTCAGCTTGACTCTCTCTCTCTCTCTCTCTCTCTCTCTCTCTCTCTCTCCTTCTCCTTCCTTTCGTTCCTTTTTCTTTTCTTCTTTTCATATTCTTTTGTGAACTTCCAGCAAGGTCTAGACCCAAATGGACAGTGAGTCAGAGACTCAATTTGGTTTTGAACTGAGTGGACTCAGTGAGTTGCCCAACTTCCTCTTTCTTCTCTCTCTTTTCTTTCTCTTTCTCCTTCTCTTTTTCTCCTTTTAATTTCTTCTTCCCTGCTTCCTACTTTCTTCTTCCATCATCTTCTCTTTTCTTTCTTCTCCTCTTGGTTGGTCCAACAATGGACATTGACCCAACTCAGCCTGACTCGGCAAGTTTCAGTCGAGTCAACTCGGCAATGCTTCACCTCTTCTCTTTCTTCTGTCTTCTTCTTCTATGTTTCTTGTGGAGGCCCAGATGCATCTGGACTCGACCTAAGCACAACCCAAACCCAAACGAACTCAGTGAGTTGGCCCGCGCAGCACTGCCTGAGCCGAACTCTTTCTACCGTCATCTGCTTCTTCCTCCCCGCTCCCTCTCTCTCTCTCTCTCTCTTTTCTCAGCAGGGATGGGTCTGAACTCGGCCCAAACTCGGATTGAACCGAGTTGACTCAGTGCAGCATGTATAACCATCAGCTCCGACTCGCCCCCCCCCCCCCCCCCCTCACATAATTAGACATCTTGACCAGACCCACGCCCAACAGACCATCAGCAGCTCGGTCGGGTTGAGTTGGTGTGGTACTTGCTGCACCCTCTCTCTCCCTCTTTCAATCCCATCTCTCTTCCTCTTGCTTCTCTTCTTCTTCTTCTTCTTTCTTTGTTGGAAACAACCAAGTGAAGCCCTGGACTCGGCCCGATCTTGCAGCGACTCGGACCGAGTCAACTCAACCCGATGTGGTAGTCGAAACGGCGCATTCTCCCTCTTTTTCTGGCTTTCCTTTTTAAGAAAGGGTTGCCCTAAAAGGCAGCCTTTTATAAGGCTTTCTAACCTCATTATCGAAAGTTCGGCCGTAACTAATCGCTGGATTAGTTACAGCTAAAGTCGTTTTAGCAGTAGTTTTGTAGTGATATTTAGAGTGTTAACTTCTTCTTACGCTGCATGACTAAGATCCAATGCCACCGATGATTATTAAAGTGTGTGGCCCATTAAATGAATGTCTTGGATCTGATGTTGGGAGCCATTCAATGGAGATGGGTCTTTCCCGTTGTTTAAGGAAGATGATGCATCCTCTCATGACAAAATCAAACCAGGCACTTTATTTCTTGGTCCACTAATTTTAAACGGTCTAAATAGGCCATAGAGACCTTATGGGACCCACCATCGGGATGGCTATCCACCATTTCTCGGTGGGTTTGAGATCTTTCATTACGGCGGCTCCTCCGATGTGACGAAAGCCCTAAACCATGTGAAGAGAATGGATGGCTAGGATTATCCTGCCCAGTTTCCATTTTCAGAAATGAGCCATCCGCATAACTCAACTTGCGTTGGATCTCATGTGCACATGGGTGCATAGAGACGGGTGTGAATAGTTGGGTTTTGGTCAGAATTCCTGTCCGGACTAGATGGATGGTATGGATTATTAATTCGATCTCAGATGATGGGCCATAGCTGATGCAAATGGACATCCTCCGTTTAAATTGTAGCTGAGCGGAAAAGAGGATAAAATTTGTCCTTTTTTTTGTTTTTGTCGGGTCAAAGCCTATTTGACCGACTCCCGAGTTCAGTGTACTGCTGGTACACCATCTCTTCTGTACACACAACTCTTGTGCGGGGTCCATAGTGATGTATTTGCTAAATCCAATCACCCATTCACTTTTGAGATATCACTTAGGCCCTCCGACCAAAGATCAGATAGATTCAAAGATCAGGTGGGCCACACTAAGTGATTTTATTTTAATTTTGGATTTCCATTGATCTGCTAGTCAGATCACTCCAAACTTAAATATAAATGGTTATGAAGGTTCCCAGGTCCTATCTAAGTGAATTTCAATGGTAAATCTAGTTACAGAAGCTAGGATAAAGATAATCTAGTAGTGGGTTGTCAACTTAAGCGTTGTAGGCCCGATAAATGGTGGATCTAGCGGATTGGGCCCTCAATTTTTAAAATGATTTATGGTCAGGGCCTCCCATAGTCCACATCAAATGGTTTTAATAGTTCTTAGGGTTGTTTAATTTCGATTTAATGGTTGATTTTAAGGTTGAGTGTGTATCCACTGATTGAAAACCTTTAAGTGATATCCACGGTAATCAATCATACTTTAACAATCGATATGATATTTAAATAATTTTAGTTTCTGAATGGCCCACTAAAAGGAGTTTTAAGATCTTATCCATTGACCCTAGATAATTTAATGGTCAACCTAATTTAGCGTCAATGATCAATGGTCTAAAGCTTTGATTTCACAAGTTAATGATTGGGTCTCATTGGGACCATACGTCGCAAGGGTTTATAAAGTTCCTTGGCCTATAGGGTTATTAAGGTGAAGATTAGTGGTCCATCTCATCAATCTAATGGCCGGATAGCTAGATTTACGATTGAAGAGTACAAAGACTCTAAGTTTAGGTTAAGGTGTAGGTGAACATATAGACTAGATTAATTTGACATCTTACACTTGTATATACTAAGTGTTCATGGTAACTACATAGTATTGAAAGTACGAGGTGTTATATAAATCATAGTGAGTCTAGAGAAGTGTCAGGCGATAAAAGTTAGGTTATGTTTTACGCAAAAGAGAAAGTCCAGGGCAATTTTGAAATTTTAAAAAAAATACGCAAAGCGCATTCTACATTCACCATTAAGCTAGACCTTCATTGTTGAAAAAATTAAACCAAAATACAAGGAGCGCTTTCTATGTTCCATGTTAACAAACAAAACTAAATGTCGATTGCTTTTGAATTCCGCATTAAGTTAAAATTTTCAGCATTACCAAACAGGGCCTAAGTCTAGAATCTCAAACATTCAGCATAATAATTCATACTTATTGTAACTATTCATATACGTCAACTATCAACAAAATCTATAAGCATTCAGTCCTCATGTTTATAATATGTATAAATACTAACCATTGTACTACAACCCACCCATTTAAGGCTTTATTAAACCATTAACTAACAAATACTTTAAATTATTTTTTTTTAAATCAACTATTCAACTAAAGTCAGCTCAGAAACATAATTAAAGAAAATAACATAAATTTCAACTAGACATGCTATTGATTTAATACATTCAGCTCATCTTCTTCAAGATGAGGCCATTGCTCTTGTGGATCGTCCACTGGTTGACCCTCTTGTCTTGAGACTTGGGCAATTGTTTCATCCTCCGCTAAATCTATACAATTTCCTTCAATATAACCTCAGCTGACCAAGCCTAGTGAGTGAACCCATCATGGTTTATGAACATAATTAAAATAGAGATGCATTGATGTCATGAGATGCATTGATGCGTGAATGCATCAAGTGGTTAATCAGTCCGCTTGCTTAAGTTGGATTTCATCAACCTGTATCTCCTCTTCTAGGGTAGGCTTACATCATCTTGGTGGGCTTTCACACATTATGGGCATGTAGGGATGGTCCCCTAGGTCACACGGTATTGTATGTACCTACAAGTCTTACAAGGAGAGCCCCCATGAAAATTTGCAGGAACGTGATGCATGACATTGATGCATAAGGATGATTGATACATCATATTAAAAGCAATCACATATATTATCATGGTTCCACAGTATCATTTCGACTTCTATAATTTCAACAAAATAATTTATACAAAAGAATACTAATAACAGGGCAAATATTTTAATCACAACAGAGAGAAAACATGTTGGGATCACTCACCTAAAATATGGTGATGTAGATTCTGAGATGTTATCCTAAGATCAATCAGTTTGCAATCACCTAAATAATCATAATTTAAATTAATTTTCTATTGGTGTATTTCAGTGCAATCATCCCACCCATGGTTAATCGTTTTCCAAATTTTGAAATTTGTATAGCAATCAAATTAATGTTATTTATTTCTTTTTCTATTTTTCATTTTCCTACATGAAATTTCGAAATGATTTCTTTTCAATTTGGGGCCTACTCAATTAACCAAGGTGTTTTGATCATCCCAACATTCTAAGAAAATAAAAAATTATTATTAATTTACATCACATAAACAAGATATTAAAGTTTCAAATTAAATAAAACATTCCAGTGTATTTTTGATCGATCGATCAACACTGCCTTCGGTCGGTTGAGGTTCGATATAAAATTACTTCAATCGGTCAAAATAAATCTGAATTTCTAACACAACTCTCTTGACACTTTTTGCCCATTTCGATCAATGTAGATTGCTTATTCGATCGGTCGAAATAACCCTTCGATCCGTAGAATTGCCTTATCGACCAGTCGAACATGTTTTGATTTTCAAGATTTTTTCCTTATTTTTTTTTTATTTCTCCTGTTTTAAATGATCCATTGATCATATAAGAACAATCTAAACTAGCCACTGACTCCCAAAATCCCAAATTAAGAATGGGTCAATAAATCGCTTAGATCTAGACCATCCATACTTTCAAACTCTAATTCAAAGTATGATATGTACTATTCTACCATTTCATCTTTATGGCCCATCAAACGGTCAGATCCACCTATACTTTCTAAATATTAAATTAGAGAGATAAATAAGCATAAATGGTGGGGATTAAATTCGATCATTCCGATCACCATCTTAGAATTTAAGGTATAATAAGAAGATAAATGCATAAAAATAACCCCAGACCTCACTTGCAAACAAGAGTCGCGGCAGTAAGGTAAGAGTTGATCCCTCGACCTCTCTCTCAACCATGAGTGTCTCTACCAACTCAACTATTGATTTATTTTTGTTCTTAATTTAAAAATTAAAATTTTAACTATTAATTGTATTTCTAAGTGTACAAAAATTTATGATTGTTATATTCTACCCTCCTTTAATAAAAATTGTCCTCGAAATTTACTTGAACTATTTTTTTGAAAAGGTGATGATATTTTTCTTATAGCTCAGTTTCTTGCTCCAATGATGCTTCAGCTGCTTCGTGATGATTCCATAATACTTTGACCAACACTATAGTTTTGGTGTGTAACACGCTTTTTTTCTGATTCAAGATGAGCAATAGTTTCTCCATGTAAGACATATTTTTGAAGCTCCAGATCTTGCCAATCGATGATATGTAAAGTATCCATTTCATACTTCCTTAGCATGGAAACATTGAAGATATTGTGAACACTTGCTAATTGTGATGGCAATGTAAGTTAATATGTAGGGGCTCCCACTTGTTCCAACACCTTGAAAGGTCTGATAAATCGAGGAGAAAGCTTCCCTTTTGTACCAAACCGCATCAAGCCTTTCATTGACGAAACCTTCAGAAATACATAATCTCCCACTGAAAATTTCATATCACGCCTTTAGTTATCGGCATAGCTTTTCTACCGACTTTAAGTTGTGTAAAGTCACTTTCGGATGAGTTCTAATTTCTCGGTTGCTTCTTAGACAATATCTGGCCCAATCAATCCATTTTATCCCATTTCAGTTCAACAATTTAGGGCATGACACGGATGGCCATATAATGCTTCATACAGAGCCATTCCAATACTAGCTTGGTAGCTGTTATTATAAGCGAATTCTGCAAAGTGCAAGCTCTCATCCCAACTTCATTTGAAATCTAGAGTGCATGCCTGTAGTAAGTCTTCAAGAATCGGATTCACATGCTCAGTTTTACCATTAAACTGCGAATGATACGTTGTGCTGAAATCCAATATTGTGCCCATGGCTTTTTGTAAACTAGTCCAGAATTGTAAGGTAAAACAAGGGTCGTTGTTAGAGGTGGGCATCGAGCCGATTCGTGTCGAGGTGGGCCAAGCTCGGCTCGGCTTGTCCATGGTGTACTCGAGCTCGAGCTCAACATTAAAGCTTGGCTTGTTTGCCAAAGTTATCGAGTCGAGCTAGTGGTTCAAGTCGAGTCAAGCTCGAGCTTGTTCATATCATTATATGTTATATTTTTAAATTTTGGCTAAAAAATACAAATTAAATGTCTCATATGCTAATGCCACATTACTAACTACTAAGACATAAATGAAAAACCTCTAAATACTATCAATATCATACCACAAAACCATATTTTGTCCTCAACAATCAACATCAACATTAATTCGAAAGAGTTAAAATATATCAAAAATTATAAAACCGTTCATGAAATTTTTTAAAGTTTTCATTCCTTCAAGCATTCTGACCCACATTTTCAATTTCATTGTCCTCTTCATACTCTTCAGCATCGAAACTACTACCACCCCAAACTAGATGCAACCAATCTTGCGTACATATCAGTGTTTCAACTGTATTCGAGGCGAGCGAGCTTCGATACTTGCTAACTACCCTGCTGTCAGTGCTAAAAGTTGATTCTGATGCCACGGTCGAAATTGGAATTGATAAAATGTCCCATGCCATCAATGAAAGTCTTAGGTATTCACAAGCTCGAGACTTCCACCATTCCAAAACATCGAAATCATTATCTTTTAGCCTTATGACCGGCTCATTTAGATACTTCTCCACTTCAGATTCAGTTTTCTACGTATCTGTTTATTCTTCATCTAAGAAAGACATAAAGTCACGAAGTCGCTCGCCCTCGGCATCAGTAGAAGAACTACCCACAGTTTGAGAAGTACTTATTGCACTTGATGTTTCGGCCGAATTATCAACATATGAAGCAAACAACTCTTCAATCGCAACAATAATAATGGCGGCTAAAACTCTTTCAGAACTGGAATAAAGCGATTTGAAAATATATCTAACCATCACCATTGTATTGTGGATCCAGGACAACTGCAATGGTCATTAACAAGTGGCATTCAGCCCAATACTTATCAAATTTCAACTGCATTCCTATAGCCATCGCTTTTAAAAATTTCGGCCCATCACCAACACACTTTTTTAGCGCTTTCATAATGAAAATAATTTCAGGAAGAAATTGACTTGCCATGGGATACTTATTTCTTGAAAAAATCTTCGTACAGTTATAAAAAATTTGAGAAATCGATGAACATCTTCAGCTTTCTTTCAGTCTTCATCACTTGGCACGTATGTATACATTTTATCACGCGCCGCAAGTTCAGGGAATGTAACTTTAAATTGTAAAGCTGTATCCAACATTTCATAAGTAGAATTCCAGTGAGTGCAGACATCTAACTTCAACTGTTGTTTAGATTTCAAATCCAAATGTTGGATTATACCATTCCACGTACTCGGTCTTGAAGGTGACCTCCTTATGTATTTAATGATATCTCGTATGTTTGCAATCGTTGAATCAACTGCTTTCAACCCTTCTTACACAAGCAAGTTGAGTATGTGAGCACAACATCTAACTTGAAATATTTTACCTTCAAAGAATAAATTTTCGGCATCTTTGAACTGAGTACGTAAGAAAGAAACCAAAGTATCGTTGGATAAGACATTATTTAAAGTAATTGAAAAAATTTTCTTTTCAATGCCACATTCAACAAGACAATTGTAAATGCAATCGGACATGACCACACCGGTTTGAGGAGGAGGAACGTGACGGAAGTTTAAAATCCTCTTTTGTAATTTTCAATCCGCATCAACAAAGTGTGTGGTCAATGACATATATCCCTTTCTCTGATTCGAAGCCGTCCACATATCCGAAGTCAAACTTAATCTAGATACGGATGCCAGGAGAGCTTTCAAGTTAGCTTTCTCAACAGCATATATCTCCATACACTCTCTTTTCACAGTACTACGAGAGGCCTTCTCACATTTAGGATTTAGAAATTTACAAAATCTCATGAAAACTTTGCTTTCTACCATACTGAATGGTTTCTCATTAACTATCACTAATCTCACAAACCACTCATTTAATTTATCTGGATCATACTTATATGTTGAAAGTGCAGCTTTAGAGTCATCATCTTTAGAAACGGTAAATGAAAACAATTGTTGAACTCCACCCTTCAATGTTCTTAGTCTCTTTACACATTTATCAAGATGCCTCTAATAGTGAGTTGTAAAAAATCAGAATATTTGCCATAAAGAGTTTTACAATTCTTGCATCTAATCTTGACTGAACCATCTGGTGCGTGATCTTATCAAAAGATTCCCATATCGCCAATCTTTTTTTCTCTTTCTTAATACCTAAAGCTGTTTCAACTTTGTTATCTAATTTTTCTTCATCCTCCACGGCTAAAGGAGAATTGATTGACACACCAGAGCCAGGAGTACTTGGAGTTTCTTCAGTAGCCATCTAAAAATCAAGAGATAACAAAGGTAGGGTAAGATCAGAGTTTTTATAAGTTAAAGGAATATGTTAATGACATTTATACGTATATAAAAATATATATAATACAAACAATATCGGGCCCCTCCATAAATTACAAGACACAAGTTTCTCAAATAATCCCCTAATAAATAAATCCACCGAGATCCATACATATACATAACTATAAATTACCCATAATTATTTCAATTTTTGTTTCCTAATTGTTTCTAAATATCTTATTCCTACTTGTCTTTATCTAGAGGTGTTAATTGTCTCTATTCCATTCGGTAACATACCATGTACTGTCCCCATATAATTTACATGCGAGATGAAATTTCGGCAGCATCTTCTTATATTCTCCAGATATATGTAAAATTCAATACTAATTAGTTGTCATACCCACATGTAATCCAGTACACATGTAGTGGAAACCAACTAGTAAAGAACCACATATTCGGAGAAAACATAGGGAAACACTATCAAAATTTCAAGCACATGTAAATTAAATGATGACAACCTAAGTACATGGTATGGTACCAAACTGTCCAAAATGGGACAATTTAGGAATTCATAAGGAACAAGTATTTTCAGTGGAATGATTGTACTTGTTCAATATAAATTCCTAAACGGGAAGTATATTGCTAAACCACTAGGTGGCCTAAATATTAATTAACAACACCAGATGACAAATAATCATAAGCATCGACATCAATATGACAATATGTAAACAAAAATTATCACAATATATAAGAAAAAGTTTATCCATACAATTACAACTCTACAAGAAAAAAAATTTAAGATGAAATAAGAAGATAATGCATATGATCATTAACATACAACATTTTAGCTAACTTACAATATTTTAGTAGGAAAGTTAAGTCCATACAAGTACAACTGTAACCCGACAAGTTTATAAGATTACAACTAAAAAATTTAATACATCAAAGTTAGTTTTCCTGCTCCATATCAGATCCATAATTTTCGTCATTCAAGCTTGGGCTAGTGGTATTATCCTCTCCAATATGATCATTAACCTCCCCTGAATCAGAAGGTGGGGAGACTATTTCACCATGCTCTTGTATAGATTCAACCAATTTTTTCAAACTATGTTTATGAGCTGATCTATACGAAATACCCAAGTTCTTGCAGAATGAGGCGAGTTTGGAAATAAACTTTGATGGCTTCTTACTTGTCGAGCTCGGTCCTGCTTCTATATCATGTTGTCGAGGAGTACATAGTTGATATCTTGATACATTGCCTCTTCCTTGCTCAATTTTAAGGCTAATTGTAATTGCTCTTCTTCCAATCTTATTAATCTAGCTGCATTTTCTTCTTCCTTTTCCATACTTATTCTCTTCACCCTTTCTATTTCAGAATCTTCATTGATTAGAACGGGTCTGTTATTGTATATCCTATGGCTAGTTGTATTCGATGTGGGGGAGTGAGTAGAAGGCTTCTTATTGGAGTCTACAAGAGCTTGGTATAAACATCGTATCTCCTCTGATGCTTTAAGACATGGTTTTGCATCTCGACACCCCCCCCCCCCGCGATAATTGTACTCTAAGCCGATTTGTTTTGTTAACAAATCTGGCCCCACACAATTTACATTGGATTTTCATTTTTTCAGAAGTTGGGGAGTACACTTGGGATCCATAATCCCAAATATCGGTGGATGGATCATCTGAAGACATTGCTTGCTGCACACCATTTAGAAACAAAACATATTTCAGAGCTACAGAAGTTTTAAATAAGGATACTCATTTAATATAGGCTATAATAAAGCGTGGATTGAAATCTATGACAAGTGTTAAGTGAAAAATGGAGAGACTGAAGTCAAAGACTTCATGGACAGTGTGGGCCTTGGTATATTTGTTAAGTAGGTAAAACTCCAAAAAAACTTATACTCAATCCATGTGATCAATGGGCACGGTAAACCTGACCCATTAAATCAATGGGTTGGTTATTTTGACTTGGACCCACTCCAATTCTAATGAGTTGGGTCTAGGTCCAAAATTTTGATCCAATTCTTAAATGGGTCAAGTTCAAGCCTCCCCTCGACTTAACCCAACCCATTTGCACCCCTACATGGGAGTTTAAGTACTGAAGAGCTAGCATTTCTACATAAAGTATTTGGGTCATCTTCAGAAATTTCTACGTACAAAAATTGTTAGGTCTAACAAAAGTATTACATATCTTAAAGGAAATATGTTAAGGATCTTCTATCATAAATTGGATTCCTTGGAACTAAACCCATTTCTGTACAGTACTTTTTAGCTTTTGAATTGTCTTGAACTTTTGATATTTTGATTTCTTGTGTTAGTTTTGGTTGCTCATCTAACTTCAATATGTTAATCATCAATGACATAAAGCATATTTACCGGTAACTCATATGAAGCATGATATGTCTTCTCTTGTTCTACAACTTGGCATGTTCTTGGACTTGAGGATCTAAACTTGACCATAATCTCAGTTTTTTTTTTTAATATCTTTAACATAACCTCACCCACACACAGCACAATGGGTACACAAACCCATGACCTGTGTTAAAACTCTTGTGAGTCTACCACACACACCACTATAATCTCAGTTGAGTACTGAGTTTTTAGATTAAAAATACTGCACATTGGGTTTCTAAACTACCATATGATTAGATTGTTGAGCCCTTTAATTCGTAGTTATTTTCCTTGCTAGAATAGCTTGTGTATACATTAACAAATCGATTAGCAGGTCTTTTAGGCCTCATGACTATTCTTTTGTTAGACTACTGTGGAACTGAGTTCGACTCCAAAGTCGAGCAGTTATTGAGTGCTTTTTTATCATCGTCTATATTTTATTATATTTTGACATACTTAACAGTGAAAAATCCCATTTCTGGTGTAAATAATCTGTTAGGTGGGTCCTAACAGATACACAGGTTCGATACCCTACATGTCCAGTTGGCACATTGTAGCATGTGAAGGGTACTCATGAAGGGGGACTGGTGCTTACAATCCTCTACTCTGTGGATGACATGGAACGTACTCATATGCTAACGTCCACATTAATGCAGAGACATTAGCATTTCTAGCATTACCAATGACGTCTCAATTGCAATCGATTGGACCTTAAGGGTGCGTTTGGGAAATAGGCAGTACATATCCATCATCTCTATCATGGAATGGCTGAGCTGATTAGCATATTCAACAAATGAGATTTCATGTGGGCCCCACCATTAGGATGACCGCAAAGAAATAGGCATGTCTACCCGATCTCGCCCATACCCTTAAATATGCCATTAAAATTGGCAAGATCGGGTAGATCTCCAATGGAATCAAGAAAGAGGAAAAGAAGAAGAAAAAGATGCACTCACCTTATCGGGATTGGGCGAGATCGGGTGGATGTTCAGGCAGTGTTCGGGCAGTTGTATGCCGTATATGGTGGTGGCCCACCTCTAATCGATGTTGCTCATCGGGCGAGCGTGCGCGGTCAGTGGTCAGCGGGCTGGGTGGGGTAGAGATGGACAAGAAAGGAAAAGCTGCGGCCGGGTGGGGTAGCTAGGTAGGGTTTTTAGAAAAGTAAAAACGTTTTACTTTTTCTTATTATATATATTATATTATTATATTTATATATAATATATAAATTATATATAATATAACCTATTTCTAATCGAGCCGAGTCGAGCTTGAGTCGAGTTGAGTTAAAACGGCCCATGGTCGAACTTGGCCCGAACTCAACTCGAGCTGCTTGACTTGGCCCGACTCGGCCATTCAAGCCAAGTCAATCCGAGCTGACTCGAGCCGAGTCGAGCCAGTTAATCGAGCTAGCTCAACTCGTGAACAGATTTATTCATTGTTTAATACAATAGAGCTAGGCCCCCTATTACTCTCACTACTTCTTTAATGTACATCTTGGCTAAAACGTCCATCGCATAATTTATATGAATGGAAACGAAATGCATTGATTTTGTTTATTGATTCATAATCACACATATGAAATCATACTTCTTCTACGTCGGGAGAAGTCCAACTATGAAGTCTATGGAAATACAATCTCATTTCCATTCAAATATTTTCATAGGCTGTAACAATCATGATGTGTTCTAGTGATCGGTTATTACTTGTCGAAACACGAAACACCGTGCATCGTAATTGGCAATATCTTTCTTTACGTTCAACCACTAGAACGAATGTTTCATATCTTGGTACCTCATGAATGAATAGTAAATTTAGCCATGTGTGCTTGCTTTAAATTTTCTTTCTTTAATTATAGGATATCATGTACATAAAGATAGTTACGATATCAAATCACTTTATCTTCCCATACTTTCCATTCTGATGCATCCTTACTTTGGTACTTAGTCACCATTTCCAATAACCATTCATCACCTTCTTGAGGTTTTATAATTCGTTCATTCAACGTCGATTTCATGATTAAATTACATAGGCGAATGCATCACTCTTGATACTATAGCTCAACATTGAGATCGTTCACGTAATTCAGCATTCTTCATTCTCAGATCATTAATCCTGCCACGACTTGCTGCTTATGATGTTTCCTGGTAAGGGCATCTGTTACAATCTTGGAGAAGCAACATGATCCCCTTAGCTGATCAAATAAATCATTGATACGCGACAGAGGATACATATACTTAATAATCACTTCATTCAACCAACGGTAGTTTATACATTCCTGCATGCTTCCATCTTTCTTCTTTACGAAGAATACTGGTGCTCCCCATGGTGAAATATCGGGCATTATGAAACCATGTTTCTTTAGTCCTTTTAATTATTCATTCAACTCTTTTAGCCTAATTGGAGGCATCCGATATGACTGTATAGAAATTAGAGTAGTGCTTATAAATAAATCAATATTGAAATCTACTTCTTGTCGGGGAGGTAAACTGGGTATGTCTTAGAAGACTTCAAAATACTCTTTCACGATCGGAATCTTCTTCACTCCAATTCTGTCGATTCATTTTCCTTTACTACCATAATGCACTCCACATTCTTATCTTTTTGTAACCCAAAAATTTGTGAAGGTTCCTTCCTAAGAACAGAAAATGTAACAGTCGTTGTATGACAACCAATTCTGGCATGATTAACGATGAGTCAATCCATCCAAGGATTACATCATGTCCCTTCATATTCATCACCACTACATCAACCAGCATTATACTACCACAGATATTCACTTCACAAGATTTACATATTTGGTTCAAAGTAACCATTTTCCCCACTGGTGATTCTACAACAATCGCTTTACTTAGGTTTACAGGCTTCAACCCTAGTCGTTTTACTATGACGCTTGGAATAAATGAAATAATAATTCCATAATTAATTAAAATGACAATAGGTTTTTAAGTATATCGACTGTACCTTTAATAACGTGGTTATCAATTTTTGACTGTTTGACAGAAGTTATGGCATATACTTTAGCTTTAGGGGGTTGTTGCCTAAAGACTTTCCGTCCTCGGTTCTAAAATGCTGGAGTTCACTTTAATGGTTGAGGTCGGTTCTTTGGATATTGCGGTGGCCTAGGAGGCAGAGATCGTGATGCCTACGAATATGTAATCAATGGTCTAGAAGCTTGTGAAGACTGACCAGACTGCTGAGATGATGCAAGAAGTTGCATCTTAGGAGGAATTTGTTGTAGCTGCGGAATTTGACCAATATCTCTAAGCCAGTTTCTATAGTTTTGAGCTTTGTATTCGTACATCCCATAATACGTGCAGTTCTTGACGAAAAACTAGTCCTCACTATTAGGTACTGAAATTTGAATATTTGTCTATTGTCTTTTCTCTAATAGCTATTACTGATTTGGGGTAGTCCTAATATGGCTTCCCGTCTTTCTCATTTGAGCTCGAGACTTCAAGAACCGTTCATTATCTCTTTCAGCTTAATGAACTTTATCGACAATTTTAGAATACTTCTTGATGCCATCGCAACAGAACTTAGTTCTAATATTCTGACGAGGAACTTCATCAAATATAGAAATTTTATATTCCTTATCATCCATTATCTTTGGTATGTATCTTCATAGCTCGGTGAATTTTGCTTCATATTGGCTACTGTCATCGTACCTTATTTTATCTTTGAAAATTCAATTATATTCTAACTACAATAAGCTATAGGAAAATTTTTCATCAAATTTGTCTAGAAATTTCTTCCAAGTCCATACATGACTCATTGCAACCATTCGCTTGGCCAATTTCCATAAATATTTGTTTCCCCTTGCAAAATGAGCGATGCTAACTAAATCTTTTGGTTCTTAAGACAATTTATAGTTTCTAATATATTTTTGATATATTTTATAAAATCTTCTACGATTGTAGGATCTGTGTCACCTTTAAATATCAGAGAAAGAAGTTTCGTTAACTTTTCAAGCAAATTTACTTCATATATCTGTCTAGCCCTAACTAGCAATGCTTGTGGATTACCTTATGGTACTTGGTTTGGACTTGCCAACAAGTCCATTGAATCGTGAATTCATCATGTTTCTATTTCATCATAAACGTCATGTGATTTACCAATTCAAACGTAGCGTCCCAAGGTTACAAGTTAAATCTAATGAAATTGGCATGCATAACATTTAGGGACAAATGCAATTGAATACTTGGTCCAACCCCACCTTGATCTTTAATGGAGGGGGAGGTAAAAAAAAATTCTGGTACCTCTTCGCTCTCATCTACATCCACTATATTTTCATCTTGTTCTCTTTCTATCAACTCTTCTTCAACCAGAATATTGACATCTACCACTGGGTCAAAATGAATGGTGGCGCTAGCAGATGGTATTATATCTTGGAGGTTGCACATTTTCTTAGGTGCTATAATTTTCTTATAAGGAGGTTTGATTAAGACTTAATAAGCTTATAAAATATGATTTGAACATTTAGATTTTTTATTCCAAAAAAATTTTAGTAAAAGAATTTCACTTAATTAGTTTAATAAAGTTCAAACCAAACAAACCAGATCGTTATTGTTGGTTATTATTCTAATTAGTAGTTTACTTATAAATTTTACTTTTTGCCCAAACTTTTTTTGAGTATCTTTGCCTATGCATATAACATCGCCGTAAATTTTTATCAAGATTCACCAAGTACAAAAATCTCAAAAATTCTTATAATCAGGTCAGCCCAGAAATTGTTGACTTTTACCTAGCCCATACTAACTGCCTAAATTAGTATAATGACTATCATATTTAAAATTTTCAATTAATTTTATTTTAATTTAGACTTATTTATCTTTGAACAGGCTTTTAAATCGCCTCAATTGGAATACTACTTTTATAGTAATAAAGTTTACAATTTACCTAATTCTTGTTGCTTATTACTATCCAACAGGACTTTATGACCTAAATATTCTTAAAATTTATTTTGGTTCAAAGTAATCCATTTTAATCTAAATTATATTCAAATAAGAGTGCAATAAATCTAAATTTTAATTTCTACATTCTACAACAACCAATAAGGGATCTAGTTTAGGTTTCTACATCCATCATCCCACTTTACAATCTATAGGAAAATTAATCCCGATGTCATGTTTCTAATGTCAATGGTCTACAAATTGTGAACATTAGTAGGTTGCATAACCTACAGGTCACTCTAGGTTTTACAAAAAGGTTATCTGATACTATTCTATCACGCTCCAAAATTCAGATATAAAGTGTGCACCCTCAGACCCGAGTTACGGACTATGACTCATACATCAAGTGTACTAGAATCATATGTTCATACTGTTTTCCGTAGACTTAGTTTACATATAATCTAAGTCTATAATCTAAAACATTCATCACAACAATTCACGCCTACTATTCCAACCATTCACATACATCAACTACCAAGAAAATTTATAAACATTCAGTCTACATGTCTATGATATTTACACAAGCTAAATATTACACTACAACCCACCCATTTGATGCTTTATTAACAAATATTAAAAAATATTAAAAAATGTCGATTACTTAACTAAAGTCAGCTCAAAAACATAAGGAAAATAATATAAATTTAACTAGATATGTTGTTGATTCAACACATTCAGCTTGTCTTCTTCAACATAAGGCCACTGCCCTTGTGGATCATTCATAGGTTCACTCTCCTATCATGAGACTTGAGCGACGGTTTTATTATCCACTAAATCTATATGGTTTTTCCATCAATATAACGTCAGTTGGCCAGGCCCAGTAAGTAAACCCATCATAGAATTAAAATATGGATTCATAGATGTCATGAAATGCAAAAATGTGTGAATGCATTAAGTAGGTTGATCAATCAACTTGCTTGAGTTGGATTCCATCAACATGCATCTCCTCTTTTGGAGTAGGCTTCTACTATCTTCATGAGTTTCTGCATATCGTGGGCATCCAGAGATGGTCCCCTAAGTCACCTGGTAGTGTAAGTACCTACAAGTCTTACATTGAGAGCCCCAGGAAAATAGTGTAGGAACATGATGTATGGCATGAATGCATGAGGATGATTGATGCATCATATTAAAAGCAATCACATATATCATTATGGTTCAACAACATCATTCCAACTTGTACAATTTCAAAAAAACAATCCATACAAAAGAATACTAATGAGCAAATATTTTAATCACAATGAGGAAACATGTTGGGATCACTCACCTAAAATATGTTAATGTGAATTATGAAATGTTATCCCAAGATTAAGCAGTGTGCAGTTACCTAAATAATCATAATTTAAATTAATTTTCTATTGGTGTGCGTCAGTGCAATCAGCCCACCCATGGTTAATATTTTCTCTAGATATGAAATTTGTATAGCAATCAAATTATTATTATTTATTTCTTTTTCCTCTAGAAAATTTCAGAATGATTTCTTTTCAATGTGGGACCCACTCAAATTAACTAAGGTATTTTGATTAGCCCAACATTCTAAAAAAATGAAAAAATTTATTACTAATTTATATCACATAAATAACAAATCAAAGTTTTAAATTAAACAAAACATTCTAGTGTATTTTCAATCAATCGAATTGATCGATCGACGCTGTTTTCGATTGGTCAAGGTTTGATCGAAATTTACTTTAATTGATCAAAATAAATCCAAATTTTTAACACAACTTTCTTAACACTTTTTTCCCCTTTTGATCGGTCAAAATAAATCTGAATTTCTAACACAACTCTCTTGACACTTTTTGCCCCTTTTGATCGGTCGAGATTGCTTGTTCGATCAGTCAAAATAATTCTTCAATTGGTCAAACTGACTTATCGATCGGTCGAATATGTTCTGATTTTTTAGCTTTAGTTGCTAGACCTTTTGGGTTGTTTTCGACCGGTCAAAATAATCGCTCAACCGATCGAACTGACCCTATTGTCATTGTCTAGATGATCTGAAACTTACAACTTTTTAGGTTTCCTTATTTTTCTTGTTTCTCCTATTTTAAATGATCCTTTAATCATATAGACAAATCTAAACCATCCATTAAATCTCAAAATCTCAATTTGAGAATGGGTCAATAGATCGCTTAAATCCAAACTATCCATACTTTCAAAATCTAATTCAAAGTATGATATGTATTATTTTATCATTTCACCTTTATGGCCTATCAAATGGTCAGATCCACCCACACTTTTTAGATATTAAGTTAAATTTATCTCAGAATAATCATGAATAGTGGGGATCAGATTCGATCCATTCGATTATCATATTAGAATTTAAGGTATAATTCAATATCTATGATTAGATCTGAGTGACATGGACCACCATATGATCTGTTCAATCCTTTATAAAGACATTTCATATTAGATCTAACATCATTTATAGTCCACACAACTTAATATACAAGTTTATATACATAATAAGATCATATTAATATGACCCATTCCTTGATCAAATCGATCTGAAAATTTGGAATCTTATATTTATTTACCCTAAGATCAAATGATTTGTTCATATCTATCATAATACATCCGTATGCAAGCAATTTAATTCATTCCTCAAAATACTATTGTTCATATATGTATTTCCAAATCATCTTTACCTAAAAATTCTATACGCACCTATGCAATGACCGCGTGGTCAATCCTCACACATAGATCAAGAGAAGAAACTGTGCATAATTTTTATTTTTATTTTTTTTAAGGAAAATAAATCTAAAAGCTAACCTCACCCGCAACCAAGAATTACAGCAAGAAAAGTCAATCCCTCGACCTCTTCCTCAACTAATAATTTCTTTACTCATTCAATTATTTACTTAATTTAAAAATAAAAATAAAAATTTTAAATATACAAAAATTCAAGGTCGTTACACGTTAGGCCCGACATCGCTCAAATCACCAGCTAATTCGCGTCCGTCGTCAACATGGTGGGTCATCAGATGAACAGCCCTAATCCCCTCACACGTTTGTCATGTGTACCATGAGGAGGGTGTTGCTTTCGGCAAGCTGCATGAGAACATTCCTCTTTCTTTTGATGGTCCAATTCCAGTTCCAACCAACTGCTGACTAGTAGTATGACTATGATCAACGGCATCCTACCGTAAGGATGTGGACCCATGACAAGGCCCACCGGTCGGACGGTTCTGATTACTTCCCATTGCAATGCACCAACATCAGTAGAATACTAGCATTGCTCCACGATGGTCACTTTTGTCAATTTGAAGGGCATTTTTGTCATTTAAAAAAAATTGCCAGACGCCGGTTTCCGGGAAAACGTGAAGCTCGCGGCAATTGAAATTTAAAAAACGCGGCGTTACACCGTAGATAGCGTGTGGTCGTGGAAAGGCTCACGTGGTTCCACCAGAAATTCTAATCCCTAGTGCCAACCTTAAAGCGCCCAATACAAACGCACCACACGTGCTAACGTGATACGTGTGAGAGATCTCATATGTTTATAAAATAGCTTGTACTTTTCACATGTAGCTTCATGAAATCACTCGGGCCTACTAATCAGATCAGCCGAAATGCATGTTCGATTTAAACCGTCGGTTATCAGTTTTTAACCTTCCTCTCTTTGAGCATGTGTGGCCCACGTGATAAATAGAATACACTGATTTTTATCCAAAAGTAACCCCATGTTAGGAATTTCTTAATGAACGTTCAGGATCCTTTACTTATCTTTCAAGTTGGAAATATAGTGCATCTTTTCATGGCGCTTGAAAATATGCGCCTGCAATTAGAATTCCTCACCGAGGATAAGGAGTGGTGGGTTTCGGAAAATCGGGTGACTCACCCCACTAAACGCGTCCGTTGAAGTGGGTTTGTTGGAGCAACGCCAATCGTATTATCAGTCCCAAGCATGAGATGTAGGTAGGCATCGTACACGTGTCTATTATTACACGTATGTAATTTCAGGACCACTCATCAATTGTAGACTTCACGTATATTCTCCCACACGTTTGGTCAACCTGATTAAATATACAGCTCTAGATATCGTCTAGGGCATAATCATGATGATCCCCATCATGTGAACGGTAGTGATTACATACACGTGACTAATATGGCACGTGGGGTCGCAATGCCCCATCTATCTCACGCGAGAGAATAAAGTAAGTATTCCAGCTGTTAGTTGAAAGAGTGCTATTGCCTGTCGGAGCTGTTTTGTTGCTTACAAGCTACTCCCTCAGTTTGCCACTTGTCGTTTTTTGATAGCTCCCAGATGGCACGTGGAGCGCATGATTACGAAACGTATGGAGATCCGTCGGCACGTGGATTGGGTGGATCCGTGACCGTGGGGTCCACTGTAATGCATGGGTTTTATATCTACGCTGTCCATCCGTTATTTCAGCTCATCTGAGGACTTTATTAAAAAAATTCAGATTTCTTTCTTAGGTGGAACACGCAACAGGCAACGGCGGTGATTGAACGCCCACATAAAAAAATTCCTAGGGCCCACCCTAATATTTATTTTCCATCCAACCTATTAATAAGGTTACATAGACATGGATAAAGGGAAATAAAATAAATATCAGCTGGATCCGAAACTTTTTTGGCCCCCAAGATGGTTTTAATGGTGACCGCTCAATCTCCGAGGATTCCTATGACGTGGTCCAATTTAGAATTGTATATGCTTCAGTTTTTGGATAACGCACTAAAATGATATTTCGAAAAGGATAGACGGTATGGATATAAGAAATATACAACACAGTCACGGATCCACCACCTCGGTCGTTCTGGGGATCCAACGAATCCCCGTTTGGTCCGGCGATGGGAGCTTGGAAACGAATGATGAATCCGGGAGCGGATTGCGTGGTGACCTGGTGGCAGCTTCTGTGGGCCCCACCGTGATGTATTTGTTTCATCCACGCCGTCCATCTGTTTTTCCAGATGATCCAGAGATTTAGTCTTTTTTTCCCTTCATCTGGGTCAGTGTGAAAACATCACGGTGGACCACAGACAGCTTCAACGGTGAGTGTCATTATCCCCACTATTTCCTGTCGTGTGGTCCACTCGAGCTTTGGATATACTTCATTTGTGGGGTCATATACTAAAATAAGCAGGAAAAACGGATAGACGGCATAGACAAAAAAACAAATATATCACGGTGGGCCCCACAGCGCCAGGGTCACCTCGGAATCAGCTTCCGATTAATCCTATGGCAGACTCATATGATATATACGCCAATTTTAAAATGGTGGTGACTCTTCAATAACGCACATGGCATGTTTGGACGAAGATATCTAGACCGTCGAAATTGATGATCTAGTTGTGGATGGAGCACATCTGAAAAAATTACATTGAGAATTTGATAGAAACCCATATAATTTTGCCAATGGAATTTGGACCGCTCAGCATTTTACTCTTAAACATTCACTTGGTAGCCATCGATTGGATGGTTACGATTGCTTGATCCAAAAAAATCGCAACAAACATGCAGTGGTAACATTCTAGTTGGCATCCCCCAGACGGATTGTTACAACAGCAAAAGCCAACGGTCTACATTCGAGGAGCGAAAGGTCCATGTATCTGACGGCTCAGATCATCTGATTAGCAGGAGTTGTGGACTCTGGGTTCATCCAATGTCCGCTATTGGTAAGAGCATCCATTCATGTAATCCCGCGAGCTACTTCAAATATAGAGACTGGATGTTGGAACCTCTACGCCGCATCGTTAGAAATTGCAATCATTATTTTTTTCCTGTGGTGTGGTCCACCTGAGATTTATATCCCTCTCATTTTTGGGATCAAGCCATAAAATGATCGTAAAAATGGATGAAACACATACATCATGGTGGGGCCCACAGAGCACCGACCACCAGCCACCGGGCTAATGGCAGGGGAGTAGCCAACCCATTTCCCTTTTTGAGGATATAAGACAGAAGAGTGGGAATTCTCAGCCGTCCAATCAAAGATGGGACGTCAATGAGACGTGCGCCCACCATATCTCATCAGTTGCTACGAAAGTAGAGCAAGTGGGTCCGCAGATCACCTACCTATCACTATCCTAAGCCCTGACGTGGTCCACGACAAAGGTTGGATTATTCCTCTTTTGACCCGAAAAGATCAATGACGTGTGCATTTCTGGACCGTTGTTTTTAAGTAGCTGAAATCCACGATGGGTGGTGAGATTTCTTACATATGGATAATCGAGATCCTGAATTTTCAAATAAACGGTGCAGATCATAACTTGTGGGACAGACTCTAAGGTGAGACCATTATGAGATTGACACACTATCTGACCCGGCCTAAAACCTGAATGTACGTATAAACTAATTAGGCTGGACTGGGCATGCTTTTTGTTGCGGGTGCAACTCAGGGTGGGTTGGGTCAGGTTGAGGGTCAACCCAAGCCCAGCCCAGCCCAATCTCAAGAGGAGTCGAGCCCAAGGCTCAACCCAATCCCAGATATTCAATACTCAACCCTAACAAATTTCAGATTGGGTCGGGGTGGGTCATTAAAGCATATTAGATCACGTTTACACTTCAAATTGATTGATCTGTGTATTAATGTACGGTTATGATCGTTTACACAAAAATAGGTCCAATCAACAATTTGATCCATCTACTTGTTTGGGTCAATCATGAATTCCTTATGATTTTAAAGAATTTAGTTTTTTTTTTTTTAAGGGAATTGTAACCATCATATCCGTAGCTACAAAAACGGATGGTTGTAGAGAGTTAAGGCCAAATCAAAGATGGGTTGACATTCTGGTCCAATTTTTGTATGGTAACCTATGATGTATTATGGACTTAATGGACGGTTCAGATTGACCAAGTGAACTGATGAAACTAGGAGCCTGATAACTTAAACTAATGCTATGGAGCATGTCTCATCAAAATATAAAAATATCATCAAAGTAGCATATATAATTATCAAAATAACACTAATAAAATAAAGTATACCATCTTAACCTTTGATTTTTTAGATTGAATGAGAGCCATTTAAAAGTCTCTTTATTGTTTAAATTTATCTAGTAATACTGGTGGTCACAATTGTCCATCATTGTTACGTGGCCATATATCATAGAGTAGACAATATTGACAGTTCCGATTATTGGACCACTCAGCTTGTGGGCCCCAATGGGCTGCAACACAGCCAAAATCATGAGTTGACAGAGGCAAAACAAACTCTTACAATGGAGTTACAATCACAACTCATGATTACTCATTAAAGAGCCCCTCAAGTAGTGCACAATGTGAACCGACCCAGTACCCATGTCGGTACTGGTCGGTGCTCTGTGGGCCCCACCATGTTTTATCCATGATTCCATCCATTTTGCCAGTTCATTTATGGGCATGACCCTAAAAATGATACAGATAAAAATCTCAGGTGGACCACACCATGAGAAATAGAGGTGATTGAATGCCCACCATTGAAAACTCTATACGGTCCAATCCAATGTAATGTTTATTTTTCATCCAACCTCAGATGTTGATCAGGAAATCTGGTCCCCAAGAAGTTTTTAATGGTGGGCCACCTGAGACCCATTTTGTCTCATGTCGTGAGATGAGGTGTAAAAATGGATTGGACGGCATGGATATAAGACATACATCATGATGGGGCCCACAGCACCGACAAGTACTGGAGGGGTCACTACAGAATCCCAGTCCAATGTGAACATGCAATGGACCGGAAATAATGGTCCGCTGATCATGCAGGTCAAACTTACATGAACCCTACTTTCTAAGCCATGATCTTACATTTATATTATATTAGTCATTACTCACATGTAAATGTATTTGCCTGGAAGGTCAGGTTCAGGTTGGGCTGGGTTGAGGCCTCAACCCAACTTGGGTCTGGTTGAGGATTTTCAACCCAAAGTACAACCCAACAGGACCCAGAGTTCGGGTTGGGCCAATCACATTCAGGTTAACCCAACCCTATTTGCACCCATATTAGACCTAGCCACGGGTCAGGTTGTTCGAGCACTATCAACTACAATTAAGTAGGTCCATGTTGGGTTAGGCTTGGGTTTGATGGATTAAAGGCAGGTTGGGGCAGGCCACAGGTTGGGTTCGGACCAGAACCCTTGGGACTGTCTCTGAAAAGGACCACCTGGCTGACCATACCCTTTGCAATCCTATCCCTACATCCACAAACATGGCCCAGGCTATTCACAAGGCAACAGGGAAATCAAAGCACAAACTTATCTTACCCATCCAATTATTTTAAAAATCATGAATCGCCCGATGAATGGACCAGATCTATTCTTGGGCACGAGCATCATCAATGTCACAACTGCTGGATGGATGGCTTGGATATTGTCCTAGAACCTGTGATGGAATGAACATGACCTGTCTTGAATATCCAAAGGGTGTTAGCAAAGGGGGAGAAAAGCAATATAAAAAACAAAGCATTTGAGTAATGCCACACAAAAACCATTTGAAAGTATTAACTGTTAAAGGTAAACGAGGTCTCAAATCATGCTTTACTAACAAAGCCAAATAAGTAAAATCCTATTTCGGTCTACTAATATTTCCTTGTGAAAAGGGGGGAATGCTATAGTGCTCAGCGCTTCCCTCCACCACCTCCGAGTTTCGGGCCTTTTGGTGCGGCACCCTTGGGAATGCTACCCTTGGTTTGCGTCTTCTGTGACTTGGCCATCACCTCCGCTTTCTTCGCCTTCTTTTCATCCTTGCTTTTCTTGACCCTTTCCTTGATTTCTCTGCGGAGGTGATTGTCCAGTAAAAACAAAACAAATAAATTTCAAATCAGAAACTAAAACCGCACAAAAAGCTCATCGCTTGATTCTTTGAGCGTGGACCCAAGTCAGTCACTTGTTTATAGCCCTATCGATTTTTATGACTGTCTAGTCTTTCTTATTCTCATTCTTTTTCTTTTCATATTATTTTTTTAATTGGATTTTTCTGCTTCAAGAAAACCTTTGCTCTCTTCCAAAAGAAGACTATTTGAGTTGACTACGCAAGTTGCAAACGCGAATTTGAATTTTCATAAGAGGAAATATATAGTTTTCAGCTGAAGCAGCCCACCTTTAATCCTAGAGGTTTCAATGTTCATATGGTGGGGCCATCCTGGATGGAAGATGCCCCAAGAAATCCGTCCATGGATTTTTCTACCCAATGAGCAGCCCTGTTAAATGTGAGCTGTTTGCTGTGATCCATTTGGAAGACACCAATCAGATCATCTGATAGTGAAAATCTTGGGTCATTCCCATCCAGACAAATGTCTTAGATTTACCAAAAAGTGGATCCCCAACAGTACAACACAAGTGAAAAAAAAAAGGGTTTCTTTACATCAAACAGGATATAATACTTCAAGCAAGGAACAACCTTTTACTCCTAATGGGCCATAGAACCACCACAAATTTTGGAGAATCGAAGGTAAGAGAATTTACCGAAGAGCAGCTTCCCGAGCAGCATCTCGAACTTCCGCCTTCTCAGTTCTTTTCTTTTGGATAACCTCTAAGGTAGCACCAACTATCGACCTTGAATATGGCTTCTTGGTAGTACGGCGCCTCTTCCTCACAGTTTCGGCATGCATGTCCTATAATACAAGTGTATGGGGGAAAAAAGATCCAATAATCAGCCGCAGTAAGACCAGAAATAAATTTATCCAAACATTCAGAAAAGCAGAAGATGATAGAAAACAACCTCATCTCAAGCTTAAATGAGAGAACAAAAGAAAATAACCTTTTTATGCTGCTTCCTGTACATGGCAGTCCAGGTAAGCTTGGACGGCTTCAAACGGTTGTGGAAGTACCGCTTGCATTTCGAGTTGGCAAACAGGAAGACCTATGGTAATCAAGAAGAAACTTAGTTCTGATTCTCAGAAAATGTCAAGAAAGAGTGGTAAAATACATTGTTTCCTAGATATTCAATCATACGAATTGGGGTGGCAACAGGCAGACCTGGAATGGTCACTCTGCTCAGACCCGGGCAAATTTTGGGGTTTAGATAAGCCCAGGCCTAATACATTGCTACCCCTACATAGTAGTGATAACTGACAACAAATACCACAACTAACGTGAGGATTTGAAGTAATAAGAAGTACCATGATTTACCTGAGAATCTGCACGGATAAATCTGATGCCCTTCCCAGGATATATCTTGGCACCACTAAAGCGGCAGAGTTCAGTCCTGGAAAATCATTTAACATGACAATTGAGGAGCAAATCATACATGGCAATTTTAATGAAAGTTTATTGAATATACTGCCTAGAATGACCATTCAAAACAAAATACTGCATAATATGGCTATCAGCGTTACACACAAAGCAGTGGTGAAATGTGATTATTAGCATAGTTCTCTAACAGCCTGTTTGATAGACAACTAAAAATGAGTTCATCCCATTTTCGCTAATCATAATTATGCATTAGAGATCACCATCTCTTTTCTTTCAGGATTAAAAATAATCATGACAACCAACAATTAATATCTCTATTACATAATTATGATTAACTAAAATGAGATTAACTCATTTTTAGGCATCTATCAAACCGATCCTAATCAAATGCTATTAGTAATGGTCTAAACAACAAATAATAAATTCACAAACATTGAAACTCACGCAATAATCATTTCGATAAATAGTACCTTGTAGCCGATCAAATAAATAAATAGTAGCTTGTATGACCACCATAATAAATATCAATTGCTCTCTTCAAAGAAAAAATAAAATAAAATCAGAGAACCCCAACAGATATGGGGGGAAAACACGAAAAGAATACAAATTTATTTTTTTTTTGTTAAATGGGCTGCAGTACCTAAGATAAAAGTGAACAATACCTGAGGGATTACCTACTATGAATAGTATCTTACATAAAGAGAATTTACATAACAAAACAATCGAAAAGGATGAAAGGACACTTTATGGAGAATGTGCTTGGATTCCTCATTTAAGATAACTGATCGCCCAACTGGCACATGGTACAACCCACTTTTTATGCCTTCCATACTTTTTTCAGCGTAGTTAAAGGTGCTAGGCACACCCCAGGCACACCTGCCCCTGTAGTGATCAAAACGCCTCATTTTAAGAGAACTGATCACCCAACTGGCACATGGTACAACCCATTTTTTATGCCCCCTGTACTTTTATTAGTGTAGTTAAAGGTGCTGGGTGCACCCCAGGCACACCTGCCCTGCAGCAATCAAAACGCCCAGGCACACACCTGGAGATTCCAGGCGCAATTTTTCAATATATAATATTACTTAATTATTTCTAGATATGATGTTTTTTTTAATAATCAAAGTACAATACCATTGGATTCCTCTTAGCCCAAAGCCCCATATCTGCAATTTTCCCACTTCCTCAATTCTAAGTCCTAATTTCTCCATTTTCCCAAATCCCAAAACCTAAATCCTCCAAATCACCAATCAAAGACCACAATTTTGCAAAAATCCCCAAATGTTCAAAATGCTATAATCCAATTTTTCAAATTCCCAAATCCTCTAGCCTAAATTTTCTAATTCCCCCAAATACGCAATTCACCTTAGATATCATGTAGGTCACCAAGAAAAGCTCCAAATGCTTTCAGGAAGTCCAATTTGATGACCTTGTCAAACCAATAAGGATATATATATATATATATATATATAGAGAGAGAGAGAGAGAGAGAGAGAAAAATGGTTGGAATTTGGTGAAAGAATATCTCAAGCATTAACCTCGACGAAATGAAATTGTCGCAATTGGGCTTAAAAGCCCTTCTTTTTCTTGTCTATTTGCACCCTTATCATGAGGTCCCCAGAAGGGCACCACATGTAAAAAGTGACAAGTGCTTCAGGCGCACCCCTAGCCCAGGGTCCGAGCAAGGTGCAAAAGGCCCCAAACACCTATGCGCACACCTGGAACACCTTTGACTACACTAATTTTTGTTTCCATTTTTTCACTCAAAAATATTAGGATAATTTCAAGGGAAATTTTCTTTGTAAAAATGGGAAGGTTTATTAAGTTAGCCTAGGAGTGGTTTTAGGGGACCAGTTCTCTTTTAGGCTGCCTGACGCATGGCAACATTTGATGACAACACGAAGATCCTTTGTATGTACTTATTTTGAAGTGCCATGCCAAATCAAAGTGTCTAAAACTGTCTGGTACGACAAAAATCAAAATGCAGAAGTGTTTAGGTAGAATTGTTGATAATTTTGAACAACCATGCAAGGAGGAATTCATCATCCTTGACCCCAGGGCTTTGCACAGGTAGTCAAGTTTTGAGTTTTGGCAAGCAAGGCCCATGGTTTCAGTAACCCAAAACATTGATCTGTTGTGGACCACAGTGGATGAACCATGCTCCGAAAATCTCCCCAATTGGAAGTTCCTAGCCACCAAACTTGACCCTTTTCTCAGTTGAATGTGGACTGTTGTAATTCTTCACAGCCATCGCTTTGTAGGCCACAAATTTGAGGGTTGCGATTTCCATATCAAGGATGTTTATTGGGGGTAGTCCACCCACATTGGAATCCAACAGAACAATGGTCTGGCTTACTGTAAAATGTCCCCACTTGTCAGAAATTAAAATCTAAGCATACTGTTGAAAGCCACGGGTCAAAGAATCTAAAATTCCCAGTTTAAACAGTGTGCACACCTGATACGCACCTCATTTTCCACCCATCCGTCATGTATGTGTGCACATGGGGCTAGCAAAACCTCAATCATTTTTATGTTCTCTTTTGGTAAGTAGTAAGTTGGGATGAACCCATGACCTTGGACACCATGAAGTGCTAATATTTGAAAAATCCTACCCATTAGATTTCATTATAAAAGTTTTGAACTCACAACAAGGATCAGTTTTCATCTCAATTGTCCATTGTCTGGATAGAAGTCCTGGTAATTTCTCAGCCCATGCCCTATTAACAATGGGACCCATGATTCAAGTAGACTGGGGTTCTAGATTAATTGGCATACATTCATGCCATGTTTATGGAGGATGGATGCATGCGTATGACTTTCATACTTTGCCGAAGCATGGTACAATCCCATTTTGGAAAGAGGTCAAGAAGGACCGAAATCCTCCACAATTTTTTTTGTAGGAAGCCCATCCAACACCCGAGTTAGTGACATCAACTCTGTTCATCAGCTGCATCACTTCATTTTCACCATACAAAACAAAAATAAGCTTGATCCAAAATTCAGGTAGGCCACACTATGGGAACAGTGTAGAATCACAACTAAAACCTCTAAATATGCTAGATGTAGCCCACGTGACTCTTTGCATTCAAGTTAATTTTTTGGAAGTCCCTTATTAGATTTTTCCCATTTTGGTGAGCCTACAGGAATCAAAGGTTTCGATAGAGGGTTGGATTTAGCTGTAAGTGGGCCCCACATAGGACGTAATCATATTCAACCACGATACCGTTGCCAACATATTGCTTGCTTATTGTGTGCAATGAAATCCCAGAAGACAGGAAATAGATGAAATTTTGAACTCGTGAGTTTTTTTGTTTTTTTTTTTTTTTTTGTTAAAGCAAACTACTTCACCAATTGAGTCCACTTTGGTGATTAACATAACTAGTTCCACCCCTTGAGTTTTGAACTCAAAAATTGCCGCGTGATCCTACCCTCAACAGATCAATCTCAAGAAGCCTCGATCTGGCCCAAAGATTGTCAATCTTGACTGTTGACCAGATGGGTAAACTTTGTCCACGATTAGATTGTTGGATTTGCTTAAGATGAATGGTTCGATCCAATCCAAGCTGAATGACCAGATTTAGTCTGGGTTTAGTGGAGAAGTTTCACCAGATTAAATGGTTGAGATTGAAACCTAAGAATAGATTCTACAGACCAGAATGAGCCAGATCATGGCCCCCTTAAAGAGTTATTTCACCATGTAGATCCAAAAACAGCCCTTGAACTGATAGAAGCCCAAACTTATGCATGGCCATATAAACTAGATTCAATTACCAATGTCACTGGGGTCATAAATCGAACCATGATTTTAATCATGACCCAACCACAGCCTGATCAATGCTCCAAGCATTGATCGAGGCATCGACATACACTACTCAATCTCATGAGTGCAGGACTATTGTTCCTATTAAGCTTGAGCCTAAGGTAAGCAGGGTCGAGATCTACTCTCAATAGTGTATGAATAATTGAACTTGTCAATCAGCTCCGGAGAACAACATCGAAGGGTCATTGTAGTGGAATATTAACACTAGTCACATATTAACAAAAAAGTCTACAGTAAATAGAAATCCAATTGCTAACAAAGGATCTTAGCAACACATCCTATACACATTGATTTCTAATACAAACCACTATTGGCATGAATACCAAGGATCCACCATACATCAAATCCAGAAGATTAAAAGAACACAAAACACATAACTACAAGGCTTATTGCCGTTGTTGTTACTTAAGAGGACGAAGAAAATGTTGAATGCTTAAATCTTCTACACCTTCAACAATCTAATGCAACCGAGATAAGGTATTGGAATTTGTATAGTGATGAGGAGACTTGATTAAATTTAGAAGACGAAATAGGCATTTTACCCATCACAAAAATAACTCTCTTTACGTCTCTACACCACATACAATGTATATTTCATTCAATATAAACATTCCATGTATTTCCTACCTTTTTGGATTCCTTTGCTTACGGCAAGGGATACATTGCCAATCCTATCATGATTAGATACTATCACATCCTATGTGAGGCCACTGGCATGCCCATTTTCGGAGATCTAATGGGTAAATTAGGCATGGAAGAGAGGCATGAAGATGGTACACACAGTGTGAATATGCTCATCTCCAAGTGATCCTATTGTTTGTACCAAGAGACACCACATGTCTCAAATGGTACTCAAATTTGGCTTACGTACGGCATATGTGCACACTGAAAGAGAAGCAAAAAATAAACCACATAGCAGAATCATCAATGATAAGCTAAACAAGATTTCAAGATGTCTATACATAAATTGGATCTAATAAGAGTAAAACTCCCACTAATCAAATGCATTACGAAAATCGATTGCTCTTATATAAGTCACATGTTCCCTTGAACTATGTGATAGAAAGGCCCTTTATGAGTGGATCCATTAACATCTACTTCATGCCGACGAATTCTATAGACATGTGATGATTTTGTACTCTCCTTCACAACAAGGTACTCAAGATCAATATGCGTAGACCTAAATGAGTGCTCGTTACTGTTGGAAGCTAACTTGAGCCAAAATGTCCCATAAGATTCTTAGTAGCTTCAGGATCGACTCCATTACCCAGTATCCTAAGAATTTCTTTTGCAGTCATACACCTGATTTGTGGCCTTGTGCCAGAAGAAGTATTTTGCTTCTATGGTGGATGACACAATAATCATCTACTACACGCTCTCCAATGCCTTTGATTATGTTGTTGCAGTTACTAATGGTTGTGACCAATTCCGTTCCCACTTCAACAAGATTAAATGTTGTGGTGATTCCCAGGATCCAGTACTAGTAATCTCAAGGGACAAGATCTGAGGGGCTTCACTTATATTATCTAGCAGCAGTGTTTTTTGAAACTTTACCACTTAGGTGATCTTAAGAAAATTTAATTTGCAAAATGTTTTCTTAAAAATCACTTCAATGTTTAACATTGATTTGTGTGGCCCAACTAGGGCAATGCTAATTTTTCCATTTTGGTAGGAATACACAAACCAATGGTTTGGATTGAGAATCGGATTTAGCCATTAGATCTATGGGAATGTGCTTTGTCAACCCAGCATAGGATGTGATCGTCTTTAATCAGTAATCACAATAGAGCTAGCATCACATCCCTTGCTTATCGTGTGCAGGGAAATACTGGAAAACAGGAAATATGCAGAGTGTATAGATGTGTAAAGAGAGAATGTATTTTTCAATGAGTGTAACTCTTCCATCATTTCTATTTAAATAGGTCCTAATGCCCTCATCACCATACAAATAGCAATAATTCCTCATCATGGTTACGTAAAGGTGTGGAAGGTGCAAAAGATTCAAGCATTCAGCATCATATACATCCTCCAAGTAATAGAAAATGACAAAAAGCATAAAGGTATGTTAGTGTGTGTTTTTGTTCAAATCTTCTGACTTTAATGTATGGTGGATCCTGGAAAATTAGTTTACAGTCTCTTTATCCTAGTGGGGCTTACCAGATTAATGGATTGGATACCATAAAAACAACACAGTGGCACTAGGAAGGTTTATATGGTGGGTGTCGCCATTCCCTTTGTTCCCTGTGGTGAGAACCACCTAAGTTTTTTACCACCATGACTTTTGGGCTCAGATCCTAACATTCATTGTCTCAACTAATGGACGAAGTGGATGTCATAAAAGCATCACGGTAACCCACAAATCGTCGGTGTTGCATGCTCTTCGTGCAACAAATGTTGCAGAGGATTTTGTTCTGGTATAGAATCTCTCATACAAATAGAGACTGTATATGCAATTAGAGACCCTAACTATGAGTGTGGGAAAAAGATGTAAAGGGAGGTGTTGAACAATGCCCGGGCCAAAAGTAATGCAACTAGATCAAAGAGAAAATGCTTGCAATGAAATTTAGCATACCAAATTGACATTCAAATCACACACTGGTGTGGAAAGATCCACATGTAGAAAGTAAAGAAAAGAAGCAATGACTATAAGCAAGCTCAACAGCCCTCTAGTCCTGTACTAGAGACGACAACTCCTCCCCAACACTACTACCATAGAGAAACAAAGAAATTTCTCTGAAAATATCATTCATTCGTATTATTTATATGGAATATGCCATATTCATAAGAAGAGGCTTACAACGTTTCACTTTTTATTGCCGACAATCAAGGGCCATTTATTATGGGCAGTGTTTTCAGTATTGTACGCTACGTAGCAAGTAGCATATGCTATGTAGCGTAGCGTAGCTAAAACGCAACGTAGTGTGTAGCATACGCTATGTAGTGTAGTGAAGCTAAAACGCTATGTAGCGTATGCTGCTAGCGTATTCCTTTCGTAGCGTATGCTGCTAGCGTATTCCTTTCGTAGCGTACACCACGGGGCTGGTAGCATACGCTACAATAGCATAGCATGTAGCCCAGCAGTGTACATTACTTTATACTTTTTAAAAGAAATTATTTTTAACATGTGAATCTGTAAAGAGTTTGGAAATGGTTGTGACTCATCTCCTTCACACTTGGTAGTATATCAGGCCAATTTGGCCAATCCGAAATGTTGTCCCTATCGTTGATAGATTATATCTTGATAATTACAGCCACTGATCAATCCTAACCATCTGATTTTGTGCATTAAACTGTATGGCTGGGAATTTTTATATGTTCTAAACCGTATGAGACTCACAATGCATCTACTCTTTATAAAACAAAAGTCATTCATCAAGGTTTTCAAAAACCCTACCCAACTCCGAGGTTTGAGCTTCCGACCGTAAAAAATTTTGAGCACTTGATTCTCTCAATCCACTAATCCATCTAGAAGAAGATTTTCAGGTATGGGGAGACAAATACTCGACGACCGTAAAAAATTGCATATGTGCTGCTGTGGGCAGTCAAATGTTTTACTTCTACGTGTTTTGGAAGAAAGTAAAGGTATGTTTGTAGCTATTCACTCCAATTAGTTATATTTACTTTAGTTTTATTGATAAAATGATTTATTTGGGTTATATTTTGGTTTTTTTTTTCTCTTCTTTTTTTTCCTTTTTTGGTTGCCGGTGTGATTCTTTTTTTTTCATGGAAGTCATTTTTTTCATTTTTTCCCTCTTGGGGATATCAGTTCTGTAAAACAAGCATATGTTTGAGATATATTTGTTGCACACAAGACATTGTTTTAGCATGTCGCATGGAAATGGTCCACCAGTACAGTTATTTTACATGGAAATGGCTCGACTATAGAAATTGTTTTATAATATTTATCTTATTTTTCTATTATTTTAATTAAAAAATAAAAGTATCATGTACCTTACACTATGCACTATAGAGGGTTGAACGCTACGATATTGAAAACATTGGTTATGGGGAGTCAAATACTCGACGACGCGCTTATTGTTCATGAATGCATAGATTCTAGACATATAGAGAAGTGAAGCGGTGTAATCAACAAATTGGATTCGGAAAAGGCCTATGATCATGTCAATTGGGATTTTTTGGATTACATGTTGCATAGATTGGGTTGTAGTAAAAAGTCGAGGAGCTAAATGAGGACTTGTGTGAAATCTGCCTCCTTTTTTGTCCTTGTCAATGGCTCCCCTAAAGGTTTTTTTAGGGCTTCCAAAGGCCTCGGGCAAGGAGATCCACTCTCTCCTTATGTATTTGTGGTTGTTGGCAAGGCCCTTAGCAAAATGCTTCATAAGGGGGAAGAGGGGGGTTTAGTTAGCAGTTTCAGAGTCTCATAAGGTGGGCTACAAATTAGTCACCATCAATACGTGGACGACACTATTATGTTATGTGCAGTGTTTTAAATAGCGTGTAGTGTACGCTACAATTCTTAATATTTTTTAATTAATATAATAGAAAATATGATAAAATTTACAAAATGCATAATTTCTACCAGTTATTGACTACAAATCTGGATCATCCACTTATTTCCATGCAAAATCTCTCTCTCTCTCTCTCTCTCTCTCTCTCTCTCTCTCTCTCTCTCTCTCTCTCTCTCTCTCTCTCTCTCTCCCCTTGCCTTTAGACATCTCTAAGTGTGACTTCTTTTTTCTTTTTTTTTAATTGAAACATCATAAATTCATGATATACACCACAAGTTGGATGGTTTGGATTGATCTAAGTGCTCTATCCACGATATGGATCACAATTTGGATGGTCTGGATTAGTTTAATGTAGTGTCATTTGTCATAGGTATAAGTCATCACCATTTTAAAATAGATGTTAAACTAATATTAAAAAAATAAATAAATAACACTTTAAAAATGAGATTTCAGGTAGTTTACACTATCTACACTACACACTACACTACCCTACATGTAATGTACGCTATATGCACTATAGCGTACACTACATACCCTGTAGCTTATACTACCTGGGAGTTACGCTACAAGCTATGCTACAGGCTGCGCTGCTGAAAACACTGGTTCTGTGATGCTAGTGCAACTGTTATTGATAATCTTAGGAAAAAAATTGTCTGCTTCGAAGCTGTGTTAGGCCTTAAGATTAACATTGCCAAAAGTGAGATGCTAGGGGTGCATGTTTCTAATGAAGATCTTCAATCTTTGGCTCTAGTCTTCGGGTGCAAGGCAAGTTTGATGCAACTAGATGGCGACAAAAGCCGATTGATCAAGAGTTGAAGAAAATGCTCACATCTGATGTGTGCATGCTCCACACATGTGCACAAAAAAATGCCCACTTTTCCTCTTAGGCCATCCCTAGTATCCATTTTTAGGCAAATCTTTACATTAGGAAATATCTTTAATTTTCATTTATTTTATATCTCTACATTAGGTAGTTTCCTTTGATATCTTTATATTTGGCAAGAAGTAATCTTTATATTAGGTAAGAAGTAATCTTAGATTCTTCTTATTTAAGTACCCTCTTATTTAAGTGGTTTCTTATTTAGGTAGTTTGCTATTTTTTGGATCTTGGCTAACTAGGAATTCTATTTTTAGATTCCATAGTTTTTATTACATATTGTAAGAACTGATTATAAATACAGCCTCTACCTATGGAATAAGATAAGTCGATTGATATTTTCTTCGAGTAATTCTCTTATTTCTACGGTAGTTGTTGAAGGGGGGAAGTGATCTCTAGTTCAAGACTAGAGGACTGTTTAGCTTGCTCACAATCTTGCATGCGTGATCTCTAGCATTCGGCTAGAGGATTGTTGGGTCCTTTCCCACAATCTCTTTCTTCTTTTCTTTGATCTATTTCCTTCTACATACGTGAGCCTTCTGTTATGAATTAGGAAGCTTGCAAAGCATTTGTGGGACAATGTAGTGAAAAGGATTGAAAGGAAATTGGCTAGTTGGCAATGCCGGTATCTCTCTTATGGTGGAAGGCTTACTCTAATCAAAGCGGCATTTTCAAACATACCTTTATATTTCATGTCTTTATTTAAGTGTCTCAACCCAGTATTGGAAAGGCTTGAAAGGTTGAAAAGGAACTTTTTTTGGAAAGGGAATATGGACGGCAGAAAATTCTAACTTCTCCGGTGGGGAGAGGTTTACAAGCATGTTTCCTAAGGGGAGCTAGTATAAAAAAATGGGGATTATGAACCTAGCTCTCTTGGGGAAATGGATCTAAAAGTTTGGAACCGAATAAGGCAGACTATAGAGAGATCATAGTCAACAAGTATGGTACTCACGAAGGTGGTTGGTTTGTGAAAAGATCATCCATTTACCGTGCGTCAAGTATTTGGAAAGCTATCACATCGACGGAGCACGTGGTTCACAGAAATATTGCCTTCGCCATTGCGAGTGGGAATTAGACCCAACTTTGGTCTACTATTTGTTGTGGAGATATGCCACTTCAGAATGACTTCCCAAGGGTGGCCGCTCTCGCTTCGGATTGCAAAATCTTTCTCTCATTGCTCTTCTGTTTCTGGAGGCATGGTAGCGTGGTGTCCCCCTATGCCATAGGAACCTTTTGGACATCAAGGTGTTGGAGTACATCAGCTTGCTTAATTATCTCAAGCCAATCGTTCCCTCTCTTCACTTTTAGGAGTCTTGGAAATGGAAAGGTCACCGTTCTGGAATATTCTCCATCCATTCCTTTTTCAAGATCTTGGCAGAGTCTGGCAAGGTTCTCGAGCCGTTGCACCCGTTCCATCACTGGTTCTACGGTGCTCCTCCCTGTGTGGTAGTTTTCGTTTGGTTGGTTACTGGTTATTCATAAAAGAGTGTTGACCATTGACGATCTCCAGTGAAGGTGCCTAATTTTTCCAAACATTTGTTTACTATATATGGCGGAAACGGAGTCGATCGATCATTTATTCATCCATTGTGCTTTCACTCGCAAGGTCTGGGACTTGCTTCTAGCCAAGTTTTAGATATCTTGGGTCATGCCAAAAGCCATGGATATGCTTTTATGGGCGTGGTACGGTGGCGATGTTGGTAAAGCTGGGAAAGTTGTTGGGGGTCTCGTCATTATGGCCATCTTTTGGGCTATTTGGGAGGAGGGAAACAAACAATGCTTTAGGAATGGTGGGACCTCAGTGGAAAGAGTGATAGGAGCAGCCAAAGGTTTTGTGAAGAGATGGGCTCCATATGTCAATGTAGCTAAAGTTGCTTCTATTTCCTCTAATTTGGGTTAATTAGATTTGCGTTGTATTCTTTTCCTACTTTTTGGCGGGTTTATCAATAAAGTTTGTTGCCTCTAAAAAAGAAAACGTTTCACTTTTTAGAAAATCCTAAGCCTAATCTAGAGGATCTAAAAATAAAATCCCCTGCTACCAAATGTAGTTGTCAAAATCCTATGATTTACGATGTGAGTCAAATTTTAAGCAAAATGATTTGAATCCTCCATCGAATCCCATTTTAGATGAATTCTACAATTCTATGATTTGAATCTTACGACGTATGATTCAAATCCCGATTTACAATTCAAACTACACTTAGTCTCTTCTATTTTAAGCTTTGTTTGGCTTTCATTTTATGCTTCTAAATTGGTGAGGGCTATAAGCATCGTTTAGAAGAGGTTAATTATTTATTATATTCTTTATAAGAGATTACATGATCGATATTCTCTTCAACGTCAAATCATTTTGCATTTTTTTATGATTTCTTACTTCTTAATTAGTCGAAACATCAAAATGGTGTATGCTATGTTATAATCATGTTGACCTGTATGTATTGCAGTAATGTCATTATACACTCAAGAAGGGTATTTTTTTTAAAAAAATATTAAAGGATTCTTGTATTTTTTTAAAGGTAAATTTCTCGAAAGACAAAATAAAAGACGAGAATCCTCTAGCACTATCACGATATGGTGGTATTACTTGGTGCATATTGATGGGAACTGGATGATTGATAAGTTTTTATTTATTTATTTATATCTTTTTGCAGATTTTTTTTTCAATTTTCTAAAAAATCATAAGAAATTTTACAATGTACGATGCAATTTGCAAATCGATACGATTCAACCTTCATCACGATTTGTAACAAGATAACCATTTTGACAACGTTGCTACCAAAGATCTATAAGCATAAGTCAAAACCTATATTTCAAAAATAAGAAAACAATTTATTCTAATTACATACCAAAGTATCTTTCCTAACATAAGAACAATAAAAACAGAAAACTAGAATCAATTTAAAAGGGAAAGTAAGCCTTTGTATGATGCCATGTATATGATCAAGTGGGCCCCAGCTGAGCCATTTCTTGTGCAACGTGAGGAGCCTACACATATGGAGTGTGTGTGATTGCATCAGAAACGTTATACAGTACAGTACCGCCCAAGTTTTCAGTTTCTACAAGTGGGGCCCGTGCTCCAATGATCCAAATCGTTGATGTAAGTTGTAACAGACCTTGGCAACAAAATTCGCTTGGAATATCATATAAGTACCCTTTTCTTTGGTTGAATTGGAACATTGTTGTATTTTCTTCCCTAGCCGTCCATTTGTTAACCACCTATTGAAGGTTAGGGTTCTTCCGATGAAAGGTATGTTTGGTGCATAGTCCATCCACAGTAAGACCCACACCATCAACGGTTCCGATCACTGGAGCATGGGCCCACTTTCCCCAACTTGTACAAACGTTAAATCCGAACGTTGCTGTACAACCTTTCCGCCCGAGCATTTTATAGTGCCTGATCTTGAATCAAATTCATGTAAAATGCATCAAGAAATAAAAGGATTTTTTCATCAGAGAATTTACAGAAGCCAGGAATCGAAATTTCATGGAGTCGAATTTAAAAATAAATAAATAAAGTAAATCATAATCGAGGAAAAAAGTCGTACTTGAGAACCATGGTTACCGCAGCTTCCTCTCTTTCTCTCTCTCTTTGGCAGCCCAAACCCTAACTAGTCCAAAACCCTAAATACGGTTTTAAGTTAGAGAAGGGGAGGAGTTTCATAAAAGGGCAGGCATACGGAGAGAACTACCAAAATGCCCTTCGTAGATGATACACGGTAAGAGCCGGTGAACGTGTGGCCCTTACCGTGGGGCCCACCTTGATGTATGTATTATACATCCACGCCGTCCATCCGTTTTTCCAGAACCATTTTAGAGTAATAATTCAAAAATGAAGTAGATCCAAATCTCAGGTGGACGATACTATTGGAAAAGGTGGTGATTGAACGCTCCACCATAAAAAACTTCCTAGGGCCCACCGTAATGTTTATTTTCCATCCAACCTTTTGGTAAGATAATGTAAATATGGATGAAGGGAAAAAACAAATATCAGCTACATAAAAAAGCTTTGTATTCCGCAATATGTTTTTAATGGTTAATCACTAATGTTTTCTATGGTATAGTCCACCTGAGAATTGGGCCTGTTTCATTTTTCATATCACGCTCTAAAATAATCTATAAAAACGGATGGACGGTACAGATATAAAATATATACAACAAGGTGGGCACCACAGAAAGGGCCACCCCGTCTTGGGTGAGGCCCGGGCCGCACCTACTACGTCCCTGTACATGGTAGCCATTTCTCCAAATCACCAGAGGCATGGATAGAAAGAATATCAACGGACTGTCCATCTAGTTTTCCAGTCGTTTGATGGGACATGATTGAAACTAAACATCCATGAGATGATCTTATCCGTCAGATATGTGGCTACATAATCGACTGTTGGAAACTAAAAAGATTAATGGTCGAAATTCAACTTCGGCCTGTCTGCATAGGCCCGAGTTGGGCCGCCTGGACTTAGGGGTCGCTTGGCACCCTGGATTCGGGGGATTCTCAAATCCACTGGTTGTTAAGCATGGGTTTAAATGGGATTAGTGAGAATGGGTTTTAAGATTCCGTGGTTCATTGCAACCTTAATTTGGGACTCACATAAGGTACACCTCATTGGAGTGTCTGGGCAAAGGTTTCTACATTTCTACTTTAGGTTTTGTGTAGCTAGTGGTAGGTGTTATGTGGACCCCACTATGATGTATGTGTTTTATCCATGCTGTCCATCCATTTTAAAATATAATTTTAGGGATTGACCTAAAAAATGAGGTAGATATAAATCTCAAGCGGACCACACCATGGGAAAATAGTAGTGATTGAATTACACCATTAAAAACCTCTTAGGACCAACTGTGCGGTCCACTTGAGATTTGGATCAAACTCAATTTTGAGTTTATACCATAAAATGACATGGAAGAATGGGTGGACGGCATGGATGCAACACATACATCATAGTGGGAGCCACAAAGCACTGACCAGTAGTGGCAAGATGAGTAGCCAATTCGTTTCCCAAAGATGAAGTGGAATGGCCTCTAAGCCAACAATCCCTGGCAGTGTAATCATTGCATTTTAGTAATTCTATCTCACTTAAACTTATCTAATCTCATGCTCCAAACACCTCTTAAGGGGTCGTTTAGCACTATGGATTTGGGGGGATTCTAAGAGATTTCAAATCCTTTGATTGTCTGACACCATATAGGTTACCGAGGGTTTCAAATCCCCTCTTAAAGTGAGGGTTTCAAATCCATGATAAAAGCTTGGATTACATCTAAAATCTTTCAAGAGTTGCATGTGTAACATGTATGTCACCGGAATATTATTCTATTGAGCGCATGGCCCACTAATGATGTCCCTAAATAATTAGATAATCAGTTGCATCACTATAATTACTTTAATATGATAATCAGCACTGTCCAAATATTTTCCATGTAAATTAACAGTTAAAAATCATTGATTAGTCACTCGGACAGGATTTTGTGCTTGTGACCCATCCAAGACTTGTAATCTCATTATTTTCAGACAAAGCATATATTTCAGTAGGCTTATTGCAACCATTGTGTAAAACATTACATACGATATATGTTAAAGTTGATTTAGTAATTAAATTCAAGGCCCCGTAAATATCCAATGCATGGCCACGTTGGAATTAAAGTTGATTCCCAATCGATGATGCGAAACACAATAGGAGAATTTCAAATCCAAGGGGTTCCAAAACCACATTTCCTAATAGGCTCGAAGAAACCAGGGGTTTCAAATCCCTAAGAGGAGATTCCCGATCTATGGTGAGAACTTGGATTACACCTAAAATCCTTTCAATAGTTGCATATGTAATATGTGTGTCACTAGACTATTATTCTAATGAGCAGATGGCCCACTAATGATATCGAAAAACAATTAGATTATCGATTACATCACAATAATTACTTTAATATGATGATTAACATTGTCTAAACATTATCCATGTAAATCAATGGTTAAAAGTCAAACATGATGTTGCGCTTAAGGCCTATCCAAGACTTGGAATTTCATCATTTTTGGGCAAAGCATATATTTCAACGAACTTATTACAATCATCATGTCAAGCATTACATATGTCACTAATTAAATATATTAAATTTAATTTAGTAATTAAATTCAAACTTCTCTAAATATATCATGCATATCTACTTTTGAATTAAAGTTAGATTTACAATCCAGTGTATCAAACACAATAGGAGGAATTCATGTCCAAGGGGTTCCAAATCCAGGCTCCCAGAGTGACCTAGGTTCTGTCTCTTGCACGCTGGGCTTCGGCATACTTTGCCTAACTCGCTTCCGCATGGGGACTTGCCATAGACTCTGATGTTAGTCCTATACCATTTAAGAAATGGTGGTGACTCTGAAAACATAAACATGGGTAATCCAGACCATCCAAATCTCTAACCCAAGTAGCATAACCAAGTTGCACTGGGATGATAACATCAACAACGTCCACTTGGCAGCTATAAATGAATGGTCAGGATGCTTGGTTAAGAGTGATTTCATATATATATATATATATATATATATATATATATATATATATATATATATGCGGCACTATCCAAAATGGACCCACAACGTGGATGATCTAGGTAGGTGTACATAAATGCTATGAGTCAGAGGATAACTCATCACCATCTTTGCTGGTGCAGATTCAATAAATTACAGTAACAAAATTTGATTGCGTCATGTGACGTTGTGCCAAAGAAAAGCAAAGCACATTTGATATTTGTACTAAGCCTTGGCCCATTCGGACAGCGGCATCTGAGCTGGGCAAGGGTCCTGTCTTGTTTTAGGTGGGTTCTCATCAAAACACCCCAGTACGCTGTTTGCTGTCAGAGCTGTACGCGAGTCTAACCGGGTCGTGCTTGGCATAGCTCGGCTTGGCTCGGCTCACCAAGTAGCTAACCTAACTCAAACTTGCCTTGGCTCATCATTGAGCCTAGCTGGATAGCGCGGCTTAGTTTGGTCAGCAGTTTGGGCCAATTCAAATCAAGTGAGCATGGGCAATATTTTCACAAACATGTGTGACATCTGGAGAACCACCTGTGTTGTCTCAACATCCTGGGATTTGATGGCCTCCATCAGGGAGGTCCAATAGAATTCAATTAAATTTTTTTGAAATTTTATGAAAAATAGGACTTTGGGTAGATAACAACTGCCCCATGGAGAAATAGTGAAGGAAATTGAAAGACAGAGAGATAGATGAAATTTTCCTTGCAAAGCTGTCTAAATGACAGTGACGAGCAGCCTAAATATAAAAAATAACTGAGTCACCAAGCCAATTCTATTCAAGTCAATTCGAGTTGAGGTTCGATTTAAGTCAAGTCGAGCTCGGGCAAGCTCGAACTCGGCTCAAAATTTTTTCGAACTCCAAAAATCAGCTTGACTTGGTCCAAATCCAATTTCGAGCCGAAGTGAGTCGAGCTTTTTCGAGCCAAGTCGTGCGAGCTGACTGAGCTAACTTGACTCGTGTGCAGCTCTATTCGCTGTCATTTAGTAAGCTTTGCAAGGAAAATTTCATTTACCTCTCAGTCTATCAATTTCCTTCACTATTTCCCCATAAGGTAGTTGTTATCTACCTAAAGTCTTATTTTTCATGAAATTTCGAAAAAAATTAATTGAATTCTATTGGACTTAGTCTCCCTAAAGGCGGCAATCAAATCCCACAAGGTGAAGAAAACACAGGTGGTTCTCCTAATGTATTGAATCCATGTCCCATCCCTAAGGCACTCTCTCCATGCATACAGGTGAGAAACACAAGCACAATCTATGATTGGAGTGCTAGTGCAATGTATTTTTCACATAGCGGATTACTTTGGCATTTTGTTATGAGAAAACATGCGAGCTAAGTTACAAAGCTATGTCAAAAACAAAAAAAAGAATTTTGAAGTACCACTTCATTAATTAGGTATTTACATCCTACTATCTTTTCCAAAATGGTTTTCTATGTTAAAAATGAATTTTTAAGTAACACTTCATTAATTAGGTATTTACATCCTACTATCTTTTCCAAAATGGTTTTCAATAACATAACCCAGAAATTCAAGTATTATCGAGTTACCTTCCGTTAAAATCTAACGGAAGTTGAGTTCTTTCATGGGCCTAAGAATCAGCCCCATCTATGATTCAGGTGGACCACACGATTGGAAAAATTGTATAGGACAAGGCTTATCCTCCACACTGTTTCCCTTAGTGTTGCACGCTTAAATCGGGGATAGGTCTAATTTGCTTGCCGTAGGCCTAGATTTTGGTTTGAAATCTAATGGATGGAGTGGATTTCATATGATCGTTTAATGGGCCCTTCGAAAATCAAAAGTGGATGTCTTCCAACTGCTTCCCTTAGTGTGACCCACCTAAATTACGTGTCAGCCTGATATTTTTTCCCTGTAACTAAATTGAGATTACACGTCTACTTGTCAGAGTGGATCTCTCATATAAATCAAGGTTGGCCCCATAAATAAATAAAGAAATAAAAAAAATAAAAAAAAATAATCAAGGGTCTATGTCGAGTACAACCAATTGGACCACGAGTTATGGTTCACCCAGTGCATTACTTCCAACCTATCTATTGATTCAACATCACTCCCTTCGATTCATTTTGCCCCACAATGAGGATAGCCTAATGAAAAATCAACCTCAACTATTGATAAATAATAAAATACAAGTGAGGTCCAATACATGAGTAGATGTGACTGATTTTTATATAAAGAAATCACAATAGTGATTCCAAAACTATTGGACAAGTTGGATGTCGCACACATACGAAAGGTTGGAAAGCATATTTTGGAAGGACCATAATTTATGGTCCAAAGAGTTGGACGTGCAATCTTCTCTTTTTCCAACGTACCAATGGAAATTTACGAACAATTAGAGAAATGGTCTCCTCTGTTTTTTTAAGGGCCCACAGTAGTGTACATGAGAAATCTACTCCAACCATTAGATGTGTAATCTCACTTTTAGGCCCAAGAAAAAAAAAATCAGGTTAACCTATAATTTCAAATGGGCCACACCAAAGGAAACAATCAAGAGAGAGTCGTCAATCCTTGCTTTATATAGGGATCACTGTGATGATTATATGAAATCCACTCCAACCATTAGATTTCAAACTAAAATTTAGTATAAGAACCAAAAATCAAACTTATCCGTGTTTTAGGTGGGCCACACTAAGGAAAACAATGTGGAGGGTGAGCATTGCCCAATACACTTTTTCCAATTATGTAGTCCACCTAAATCATGGATATGGTTGATTTTGGGCCCTGGACTGAACATGGAGTGACACACATGATGGTCGAAGTGGATTTCATATAAACATCACAGTGGGGCCCACCCAAGTTATCGGCCCTTGATCCCATTAACAACCTAACTTCCATTAAAGAAATCTAACGAAATGTACTCGGCTAGTAAGACATGAATTAATAAGGTAGCTTACTAGAAACCTCTTTGAAAAATGTAACAGTATGTCAATACATAATTAATGAGGTAGTCATTTGTAAAATTCTCTAAGAAGAAACTTCATATACAATGAAAAGCTAATATGTGTGAGAAAAGAGAGACTATATGACTTGATTTTTCCGAAAGAAAAGGTGTCCAAATCTATAAACAAGAGAGATTCTTGGTTGTCTCCATCCGGGCTTAAAATGCATGGAGCTACTGTAACACCATGAACTTTTCAATACCTGAGTATTGGAAGTTTTTTAGTGTTACCATGAAATTAACTTAGTATGTACATGTGTACAATACCAATTTAGCTAATCCTAACTTTACATCTAAATGACCGTTGGGAATAATCTTTATCCGTAGATTAAGTCATTCGACCATCGATTTGTAAGACAAACCATCATATATCCAAGTATTCTCACACGTCCATTATAACCAACCGCACAGCCAACTATTCACTGATAGGTAAAGATATATGACCGTCCACTCTAAGATTGGACCACCCAATTATATTAAACTAACTACTTGATCATCCGTTCATACACATCAAATTGAGATTTTGATCCGTTCATATTATTCACCACCTATGAATATACTTAACCCACCATCAAAACTACAATTTGAGGAACTTATATATGTGAACAAGTCACTTGAATCTAACGCTACACATGTTCTACCTCTTGATCACTCCCAAAACCCACCTCGCATCCTTCCGTTTACGAAACTGATCATACATCTACCTACGTATAGGGTTAGATTGCCAACCATCAACTTTCTATATTTTTAGCATGTCATCTGACCGCCCATCATATTTGGATCTGCTAAATGGGTTGTCCAAATATCAAAATAAATTGCTCAGTTCGAAAAATCGTGGGGTATATGCCATGATTACCAGCTAACTTCTCTATTAGATATGAAAGTATTGATTTAGACTTCGGGCTGATATAGCCAATTAAAAAGACAAGTTGGTCATTTGTAAGCGATCAAGGTCTAAATTGAGGCGATGGAAAGAGCTCGAAAAATGAGAAATACCTGGCAAATTTTAAGATATTTGGATGGTGCATTCCGACATAACAGACATTGAAAGTTAGTTGAGAAACGGATGGAAAATCTGTAAATGCCGGATGCCAAGTGCATGACACCAAACCATATGCATGAATGAAAGCTTGGTTCAACAGTGGGCATCGTCTCCTCACCGACTGATATATGGCCCATTCAGAGCTTGGATCTATTTCATATTTTGGTTCTTGGGACAACAAGACGTGAGGGAGTTGATGAAGGGAGTGAATTTCCCTAAAGGACATCACAAGTGGACCCCACCTGATCTAGCAGTCGAATCAAAGTCGACACCTCCCCGCTTGTGGTAAGAGAGTCCGGACAACCCACGTTAGTAGGAGTTTCGCCATCGAAACTTTTGGATTCGGCAGCCCAAAGAAATCTGAGCCGTTTAATCTCCACTTGAGGGAGATCCGACTCCAACCCAGAGCATCGAGAGATCGAAAGAATCCCCACGATGCCAAGATTTGTAAAACCACATACAACGTGGAAAAAAAATAACATTTGCACTTTTCGCTGAACCCATCAAAGAAACGATTTGGACCCTCCATCCGGTGACTCTCCAAAGCTTCTTGTGACAAATTTGACCCCTATGAAAGAATCCACTCAAGGAGATCTGGGTTAGGGAGGTATTCGCCATGAGAGTATAAATTGTCTTCCTCGAGAAGACGCTGAATGATGAGCTCTACAAGTAACACCTTTCATATATCGCAACCACACCATTGATGGCCCACCTGAATGCCTTCCATCCCCAGAGCTCCTTGTGACAAATTTGACCCCTATGAAAGAATTCGCTCGAGGAGATCTGGGTTAGGGAGGTATTCGCCATGGGAGTAGAAATTGTCTTCCCCGAGAAGACGCTGAATGACGAGCTCTACAAGTAACACCTTTCATATATCGCAACCACACCATTGATGGCCCACCTGAATGCCTTCTATTCCCTAAAATACTAAGGGGAGAAGAACCGTCAATCTAGACTTAATGTTCAAATCAAACAGCCACCAAACAACTGGCGTGTGTAAAAACCATTCTGCCGTGTACGTAGTTAGGAGCGTCCAGCAAAACCATTCCGCTGTTTGCACGGGAACGTCATACAACGCATTCAATATATAAACTACACGGGAACAATATAGAAATCTTGTAACCTTATAAATTCTCCCCCCCCCCCCCCCCCCAACAACGCTAGAGAATGTACAACAAATGAGAGAGAAAGAGAAAGAAATGAGAAAGAGATTGGGCACCGGAATCAATGTCCAGAATCCACCTAGTCCAGTAGTAGCCAGGGTCCATCGGAGCCATTCTAACCAGCCATCGGCAACAAAGAAGAAAGGGTGAGAGTGAGATCGGCGTTGTGCACTAATTCACCTGGTCGAAAGGAATTTCATAATTCAATTCTAAGTTGAATCCAACATCCTAGAGGTAACTAAGTTAATTTAAAAACCTTCACCAATATTCTTAGATTAACATGAATTTTAAATCCCAAAAGAAACGCATGATGTATATTGTATAAAAGCCAAGTCAAACTAAGTTGATTTAGCAGAAGCATTCGCTAAACTACGGGTTCCATTATTGAGTATAGTTGTTAAGCAAGGTAAATTACTCATCTAAATAATGACTTATTTAAGTCATTTTAATTTGATAAATAACTAAGCTTAAACCTAATCCTAAACTACAAAATGCATCCTAAAATAAATCCTAATTGTACAAGTTTTGTGATATATTGTAGAAATCGAGTCTAAAGTGTATATACAAATATTTAACAACGTTAAAGGCAATTTGATCCAAAGAGGAGAGGGTTCTTCCTTTAAAAATTGTGATTAAATTGATTTGATTACCTTATTTTTGCATGTTTTGAGATTTATTACCAATCATCTTCATTGTGTAAATTATTATTTTGTAATTTTAATTATTGCATTAATACCTTGTAATGCAAGTATCGTGTTGGAAATCCCACCCTATCGATCAATATATCATTATGGATGTAATGTTTTCAGGTAGTCACCTCTTAATTGACACATAATTCCATGAATTTTCGGTAATGATGTACAAACTGATGTAAGTAATCCGCAATGCATGTTACATCACTTCTGGGATTGGATATCGCAAATAGTCGCTCCATGAACAAATCGTGTCACGTAATTCATCCGATCCGTGTATTGTGTCATCTTGAAGTGTTTCACGTAAATTCACAGTAACACTGGATACGCTGACGAATCTCCATAGTATAGGATGTGAGGCGAGCCAGGTATTTTTGATTTATTTTCTGCATTGTAATCGCTGCGTGTGATGGACCACACATACTTTACTAAGCATACATTTTATGTATAATGGTTATGCATATCGATACCACTCATATTTGTGGAGTATAAGATGTATCAAGACTCATATGTTATTCTTATGAATCACTTGAATTATTATAAACTTTAAAGGACAACCACCACTATGAGTAGGGCATTGACCCTCTCAAACCATATATATACTGTAGGTGATTTACAGGTTAATGATACAAACGACGACCGTTTTATAGAAGATATTTTCGAATGGAGAAGAAGAATAACACATGATTTACTTTTATTTTTTTCGCTGCTTACTTTAAGACAATATAATAAACTCTTATTGAGAGGGCATTAGAAAATTAGTTGATTTTATACTTTGAAGGATAAAGAAATATAATTAATTTTATTCTCGTGAATGTTTACTTTCATGAATGTGATATAAATGAAAATAAGAAAAAGAAAAAAAAAATAATGTGCGATTTTAAAACATCCAATTATTACATTATTAATGGTCAGAATTCTCAAGCATGATTATAAACTCGGGCCGTGAAAACTTGGGGCATTACAGTTACAGCTTCAATAAGGGTGATCTTATGCTCATTGGAAAGATAATCCGATGAACTTTTAAATAACTTTAGAATCATTTCATTTGGACACCATATGGCTATCCAAAAGTGGGCCCAAAGTCCTTCATTACACTAGAGCGAGCTCACGCGAGAGTAATGGATTTTAAGCCAACTTTAAAATGTCATAACTACCTTATTACAACATCGATCAGGGTAATCTTATACTCGTTAGAAAGATAATTTAATGAACTTTCAAATGACTTCAGAATCACCTTATTTGGATATCATTTTACTTTCTAAAAGTGAGCTTAAAGTCCATCATGACGTTTGTCACTTACGTAAGAGTAATGAATTTTGACCTAACTTTGAAATGTCATAACTCCCTTGTTACAACTCTGATTAGGGTGATCTTGTACTTGTTGGAAAGATACTTTGATTAACTTTCAAATATATTTTGAATTATATTATTTACACACCATTTGATAGTCCGAAAGTGGGCCCAAAGTCTATCATGACGTTAGAACGAGCTTGCACGATTGCACAAGTGTAATAAATTTTGACCCAACTTTAAAATGTTATAACTCTTTCATTATAGCTCTAATCAGGGCGATCTTATACTACTTGAAAAGATAATTTGATGAAATTTAAAATAGAATTAAAATCATCTCATTTTGATACTATTTAACTAGCCAAAAGTGAGCTTAAAGTGAATCATAACATTCAGGTCCTTACTCTTGTTCCGATGGTACTCTCTTAGGAATTTCAACACCTGGCCAAGGGTTCGAGTATCCATAAGTGGTGAAATTCTACTATGACGTGAGTGTGTGGTCGTGTGTGTGCATATAAAAAAAGAAGAAGTGAATCATAGCGTTCGATCGCGTTCGCTTTCATTTCCAACATCGTGTGATCACACGAAAATGGTCATAACTCCCTTATTAGAGATTCGATCGGGGTAATCTTGTTTCCATTGGAAGGATAATTCGATGAACTTTCAAATGTCTTATGAATCATCTCATTTGAATACTATTTGGTCATTCAAAAGTGGCCCCAAAGTCATTATGTTTGATCTCATTTCCAGATGTGTATAATCCTACAAAAATAAGCATAATTCCCTAGTTTCAGGTTGGATCGAGGTGATCTTGTGCTTATTAAAAAGATAATTCGATAAACTTTCAGATGAATTTTGAGCCATATCATTTGGACACGATTTGACTATTCAAAAGTAGGCCTAAAGTTTATGATGTCGTCAAGTCGTGTTCAATCTTATTTTCAACATCGAGCAACACACAAAAACGGTCATAACTCTCTCATTTTTTGCTATATTTTTTCTTTAATTCTATTAGTTTCTTGGCAAAATACGCATCAAGGTGTAAAAAAATTTTAAGAAAGAAGAAGAAGAATCTATTTTTTTAGGGAAATACATTAGATGCGGCCCCAACTTCACTTAAAGTGATGCACCTCTCATCATGGGGCTCACTTTGATGTAGTTGTTTTAAATTCAAATCATCCATCGATTTTTTCATATCATTTTAGACTACGTGCTTAAAAATGAAGTACATTAAAATCTTATGTGGATTATACTATATGAAGTAGTGGTGATTAAACATCCCACCATTTGAAACTTCCTATGGCTTACCAAAATGTTTATTTTCCATACAACCTATTTATAAGGTCACATGAACTTGGAAGAAGGGAAAAAGTAATAGTATTTTCATCCAAAGCTTTTGTAGCCCATTATAAGTTGTCAATGGTCAATCACCATTGTTTCCTATGGCTTGGTCAACCCGAGACTTGGATATGCTTCTTTTTTGGGCTCATGCCCTAAAATGATATGGAAAAATTAGATAGATGGTGTGGATATAGAATCCATGCATTAAAGTCAGCCCTACAGTAAGGGCCGGACCGTCTTAAGTGAGGTCGTGGCCATAACTAATCCGTTACCTTTTCTTAAACGCATAAAAGTTAATAAAAAAATAAAAGGTGTTTAAGAGAAGATACTATTGCACATAAAATATAAAAATGGTGTTTAAGGACAACTTCATGTAGGAAAAGTGGAGTAATGCATGGACATGTAAATAAGTAATGTTTTGAAAAATGATGCTAATTAAGTGTACTATAAAACTTGAGGTGTATGTTAGCAAAAAATCTCACACATCAATGTTGGCCCTATTGTAAGGGCCGCACCATCTTGGGTGAGGTCGGGGTGCGCCTAATCCGCTCCAATCAGTTATGTGTGGAGGGTGTGATGCAAGTGAGATTTGAATCTATACATCGCATGGTTCTTCTACTGCACCCTCCATGTGTGCACACCCTGTTCCGTGAGTAAAATTCACTCCAACATTTTACATACCACACTGGAACTCATAAATATCCACAGCTCAAGTGGGCTGCAACACAAAACAATGATGAGGGAATGTCAATTATAGGTTTATTTGAGGCCTGGAAAGGTGTGTATATTATATCCAACCCGTTCACAAGTGTGTCACCAAGATAAGCCAAGATCAAAAAAATCTTTCTGATCCTTAACTCATGAAAGTCCAACCAAGTGAACTTGAAGTTTAGGTTTGATTTTACATTATCCCCAATGGTGTGGGACACCTTGGTTTTGGATTGTGCTAATCTTTTGAATGTACTGTGAAAATTATAAAGCTCACTTAATGTAACACCCTGAAAATCGACACTCAAGTACAGATACCCAGGTCCTAAGTTCTCGGGTGTGAATCAAATGAAAACGCACTTGTGACCTCATTCAGATTCACATTTATTACATACACGAATAATCGGATTAACACGATTTAACTTATCGAATCCAAAGCAAGGTAGAGATAATAAAAATCTAAAAAAATAGGACTAATAATCAGAAATACAATGCCAATAGTAGTGATCGTCCAAAATGGAGTCACAATGAACATATAACAAAATCAACATACGAAGTACATCCAATCAGGGACTCCAACATATACAAGCACAAAATTAAATAAATGCGAGGTCTTCCAATTTCGCCCAACACTCCTAAGACATCACGACTAAAGTACAAGTTAATCCAAGCCTACCTGCCGGAGGCCTCGATAAAACTTACATAAACAACAATGCATGGTTGGTGTTTTAAAACACCGTCCCAGGTGGGAGTGAGTAGCTAACTCAGTGGTTCCATTAGTTCTAAGTTACGTGTGTTATCAACCCAATCATTGTAGGCAATGATAAAGTAGGTAAACAAAAACTTCTTAAATACTCTTATTAAATGCAAGAATGAGATTATGAAATGATGAATGCGCCTTACAATCCATCACTCCCTCACAAGCGACTTTAACGCTTATTTCGCAAATGTTAACACTTCCTTATCAAACGATTACAGCGCTAAATCATAACATCATATTGTAGTGCAATGCGATTGATATGCATGATTAATCAAGTGATTATTAATTTCAATTCATACAGTAGATTAGCGAAGCTAGAATACTAACGTCATATCACAAGTCCTTATCTAAATCACTTGGCTTGTTATAACATGTTGTGGCTCCTCACCAGTGTCCATTGATCTAAATTTAAGTATCACCGTTTATCTTATAAATCAACACTTCCAAAGGTGCGACATGATACCCGTAGGTATGAGGATCAACTCGGTATAGGTTGTCACCCAAATACCGAGTATGATCACTTGGTTTCGAGGTGTGGGCTTATCACATAAAATCAAATCACCACAAAGAAAATGACTCATCACCCAATTTCATTCACGCCCTGGTCATTTGAACAATACTCTAGCATGGAACCATCGCCCGAGTAATTTGATGGGGGTTGTTCAAACAATGATCTATCACCTCCATTAATGCTTACTGGTTAATACGGGGAGGCTCGTCATCCCAGCATAGTCCAACAGCTCAGACATGGTATCCCATATCACCATGCCCGGCTCACGAGTCTTAGTGGGATCGTATCGCACTAACAGTTATGAATGAACTTATTCACTAAGAATGGGGTATCTGAGATTCAATTTGGTTGTGTCATATATTGTGAACATACATGATCAACCGGCTAGTGGACTAATTTGATTGACATGGGAGAACCCCGATGCAACCGTCATTGGGTGCAAGTATCGTATGTAGTCCAGCTACTGTCGGGCGTCCGTGTTCAACCCGGGTCGATCGAAGAAGCATAAGGTGGCTGACTTCACTCGGGCTACTCATTGGTTTGTGCGATTTACCGCCTGACTTAACATCGTAAGAAATTCTAAACATCACTAAGGGCTAACAATTCGTTAGGCAATCATTTTATGATTTCATATGAACCTGAATTTAATAACACAATCACTCAAGCATTTCATCAAACATGTGAGCATCAATAAGATGACACAATCATATAGGTATTTCATTGAACATGTGAACATCAATAACATAATACAATCACGTAGGCATTTCATCGAACGTGTAAGCATTAATAATTCAACATAATCACATAAGCATTTCATCAAACATATAAGCATTAATAATTCAGGTATTAGCACATATTGCAATTAAAATTAAAACATGGATATATTAGCATACACCAATGCATGTACAATAACAAGTCATTAACTGCAACTCTCAAAGGTTGATAAATGACAACATAAGAATAATGGTCCGTACTTTTAAGAAGGAATCCTTAATTTTAAGCTCTTAGGGTTAGGGATTTGGGGGAAAAATGATTCCTACATCAATTTCAAAGTAACTAAGTAAGATTCATGCAATTTAACTTAAAAAAACCTAAGTTGGGAAGTAGGGTTAGTTTCTTATATCTCGATTGCGAGTGGGATGGATTCGACGAAGGAGAACTATTTAAGCTAAGGCTTGAATGAATATAATCCATCAAGAACACTCTAAAATCTCCCTCGTCTCTTTCTCTCTCTTTCTAGGGCAAAATTCTTGTGGGGAGAGGGGGTGCCCAAATGAGGCCCTTATATAATGCCAGAAGTGGTGTAAATGGCCATAAGGGTTAGGTTTTCATTATACTAGCCTATGGAAAGGCATTTTTAACCTTTGGGGCCTATTATGGAGTGTAAGGGTTGATATACATTGTAAGATAGTTGATCCTAATAATGATCTACGTATAGATGTGATCAGCCCGCCATTTGGATGCGTCGATTGACGGGTATGATCAGAAGTCAGTTCAATGGTCACCGATGGTCGACCGGGGCTATGACTATACAGATATATGTAAGGTATTAACTTAGGTTGGTGCCCTAAATTTGGTCACGATCTAATGGTCGGAAAGTTACAATTTTGGTAAAGACCAGATACATACAATTAAATTAAGTTCTTGATTAATTTTGAAAATATTCACACATTTCATACACTAGCATTACGAGTTTAAGTTGAGTGATTCGAAACACGATCTATAATCGATGTCCCATGATACCTGTCAAGCTCACTAAGACAAATGTCTTTTTATAGCCTCGGGTTTAGTGGTCCACTAACGAGCTGTCTATAGCTTGTTCGAATAATCTACACACTTCTGAAATGAATTGGATAACAAGATTTTTTGTGTACAATAATTAGGGTTTGGATTTGCTAAGTTCATAGTGTGCCCTAATCGCAACTAGTGAAAATGGCGATTCAATCATAATCACCCTAAACTGTTGATTTTTAGGCTAAAAGGATAATTATGTCAGTTTGATTTATTAATTAAGATCCAACTCTTAGTTGTCTCAGCTTTTGGTAAATCTTTGTTTAGTTGCGGTTATCTTAATTAGTTAGTGATATTTCAGCTAGATTTGGGCCCTATGTGAACAAATCATGATGTTAAACTCGATATTTACGTGATTGGACAAATTCATTGGCTTCCTACGGTTGATTAATCAGATTTATGCAGTTCTTTACCAGTACCACTCGTGTATAAGCTCACCTCAACCGTTAAGGGTCATCAGTGACAAGATGAGCTAATTATAACGAAATTTTTTAAGGATTTCTGAAAATTCAAAATAGCGAAAATATGAAACATTACACTTGATGGACGGAGTAGATCTCACACATAGAACATTGTGGGCACCACAATATGGGGTGTTTTACTAGTTACATATTCCTGATGGTGTAGATTATTCGGTTTCGTAAAACTGACCACCCTCTCCATTCAATGGGAAGGCAGAATAAACTCTGTGGGTCCACCCATGCATGTGTCTTATCCACTAAGTTCATCTATTTTTCTAACTCATTTTAAAACATGATCCCAAAGTTTAAGCATATCTAAAGGTGAATTAGACCACATCAAATGAAATATTAGGAATTGAATGCCTACCGTTGAAAGCTGATATTTATGTTTTTTTACTTATCTATGTCTGTGCTAATAGATTGGATTGACAAATAAACATCATTGTGGCCCTTAGGAAGGTTTCAACGATGGACGTCATTATCTCCACTATTTACTGCGATGTGGTCCACTTGAGCTTTAGATATGCTTCAATTTTGGGGTCATGCTCTAGAATCAGCTGGTAAAATGGACAAATAGCATGGATAAGACATGCACATCACCTGTAGGTCCCAAAGAATTTACTCAACACAACAGCACTCAATTCGCTCTCATTCAATGGAGGCGTGTGGCCCACCTAATGAGTTGCTAGACCTGATCTCAGGGGTCGTTTGGCACTATGGATTTGGCGGGGTTTGAGGGGATTTCAAATCTCTTAGTTGTTTGGCACAATCAAGTAACCGGGGGTTTCAAATGCCCTCAAAGAGGGGGTTTGAAATCCGCGGTGAGAGCTTGGATTACATCTAAAATGCTTCCAAGAGTTGCATGTGAATATGTGTGTCACTAGACTATTAAACTAATGGGCACATGGCCCATTAATGATATCCCAAAACAACTACATTATCAATTGCATCACTATAATTACTTTAATATGATGATCAACACCGTCCAAACATTGTTCATGTAAATCAACGGTTAAAAATCATTTTTTAGTCACTCAAACATGATCTTGTGCTTGTGCCCCATTCGATACTTGGAATTTCATCATTTTCGAGCAAAGTATATATTTCAGTGGGCTTATTACAACCATCGTGTCAAATATTACATACGTTCACTAATTAGAGATATTAAAGTTGATTTAATAATTAAATTTAAATCACCATAAATATACCATTTATAGCTACTTTTGGATTAAAGTTGATTCTCAATCTAGGGTGCCAAAAACAATAAGAGGATTTCAAATCTAGGGGGTTCCGAATCAAGGGGGTTCCAAATCCACACTTCCAAGCGGGCCCTTAGGGTCGTTTCGCACCCTCCACACATGACTGACATCACAAAGTTACTGAAGGTTTGAAATCCAAGGTAAAAGCTTGGATTACATTTAAAATCTTTCCAAGAGTCGCATATGTAACAAGTGTGCCATTAGACTATTAATCTATTGGGTACATAGCCTACTGATGATATCCCGAAACAATTAGATTATCAGTTGCATTACTAATTACTTTAATACGATGATCTGTGTCATCCAAACATTGTCCATGTAAATCAACAGTTAAAAATTGTCAGTTAGTCACTTGAATTTGATCTTGTGCTTGTGGCCCATTCAAGACTTATAATTTCATCATTTTTAGGCAAAATATATATTTCAATGGACTTATTACAACCATTAAGTATTAAACATTCCATACATATACTAATTAAAAATATTAAAGTTGATTTAATAATTAAATTCAAACTCCTGTAAATATACTATACATAACTACTTTTGGATTACAGGGGATTCTGAATCCAGGTGCCAAATACAATAAGAGAATTTCAAATTCAGGGGTTTCAAATCCACGCTGCCAAACAGGCCTGGCTACCATGCGTTGTGACATGGAAATTGCCTTCTAAACGCCATGAATAACTATCACACGTTGCACACACGGGTGCTGCCTTGTAAACGCTAAGAATGTGCGGGCCCTTATGTGATGCAACATAGTCATGCCCTATAAAGACTTATATCAATGTGAGCCCTATGGTAAGGGTTGCACCGTCTTGGGTGAGGTCGGGGCGCACCTAATCCGCTCCTGTTAATCATGTGTGGAGGGTGCGATGCAAGTGAGATTTGGATCCATGGATCACATGGTTCTTTTGCAGCACCCTTCGTGTTTGCGCACCCTGTTCTGTGAGTGAAATTCAATTCAACATTTTACATACCACACTGGAACTTAAAAAGATCCACAACTCAAGTGGGCCGCAACATAGAACGATGATGAGGGAATGCCAATCATAGGTCTATTTGATGCCTGAAAAGGTGTGTATATTACATCCAACCCATTCAAAGGTGTGTCACCAAGATAAGCCAAGATCATAAAAATCATTTTGAACCTTAACTCATAGAAGTTCGCCCAAGTGAGCTTGAAGTTTAGGTGTGATTTTACATTGTCCCCAATGGTGTGGGACACCTTAGTTTTGGATTATGCTAACATTATGAATGTACTATCAACATTATAAAGCTCACTAGATGAACGAAGTGGATCTCACACATAGAACACTATGGGCACCAAAACCTGGGGGTGTTGAGGAGATTTCAAATCCCCTAGTATGTTTGGCACTATAAAGTTACTAGGGCTTTGAAATCCAAGCATTTTCAAATCCACTCAAAGAGGAGGTTTGAAATCCAAGGTAAAAGCTTGGATTACATTTAAATCTTTCCAAGATTTGCATATTTAACATGTGTCATTAGACTATTATTCTATTGGGCACATGGCCCATTAATGATATTCCAAAACAATTAGATTATCAATTGCATCACTAATTACTTTAAAGGCCTCTTTGATTTTCCATGATAATCCTAGTAAATAACTAATTATTACCTTTTCACTTTGTTTGAAATTGTGAGAGTAATTCCACCTCGAAAATCGATACAAAAGTGTTGACTTAAATATGTGAACCCCACTGTAATGTATATGATATATCCGCACTGTCCATCTATTTTATTTGAACATTTTAGGGCACGAGCCGAAAAATGAGGCAAATCCATTGCTCAATTGGCCCACATGAAAGGAAACAATGACCTTAAATCGTTCATCGTTGAAAGTTGTTTCCTTTATTGGGCCCACACTGAGGTTTTTTTTTAATCATCTAACCTGTTTATAGGGTTACACAGACATGGATAAGGGGAAAACACAAATATCAGCTTAATCCAAAACTTTTAAAGGCCTTAAGAAGTTTTTAATGGTAGGCGTTTGATTCCCGCAATTTCCTTTGGTCTGGTCCATTTGAGTTTTAGATTTGCCTTATTTTTTTAGCTCATGCCCTAAATTCAGCTGATCTAACAAATGAGTGGCGTGGATAAGTCACGTACATCATGATGGGCCCCACATTAATTTCATAAAATTCTCAATTTAAGTGTTAAAAAAATAACTTGTTACATCTGCATTGAAAAAGATGTAGTAATTACCTTGGTAAATAATTATTACCTATTTACATGGTAATTACAATTGAGCAGAAAAATCAAACAGTCCCTAATATGATGATATGCGTCATTTAAACATTGTTCACATAAATCAATGGTTAAAAATCATTGGTTAGCCACTTGAATTCAATCATGTGCCTGTGGCTCATTCAAGACTTATAATTTTATCATTTTCAAGCAAAATATATATTTCAATAAACTTATTATAACCATTGTATGAAACATTATATACATATAATAAATAAAAATATTAAAATTAATTTAATAATTAAATTCAAACTCCTACAAATATAATATACATAATTAATTTTGGATTAAATGAGATTAAAAATCCAGGTGCCAAACACCATAGGAGAATTTCAAATCCAGCACGCTCCCAAACCTGCCCGGATAACATGCGTTGTGACACGGGATCCGCCTTGTAAATACATGAATGACTATCACACGGTGCACACACGGGTACTGCCCTGTAAACGCCATGAACGTAGTCATGGCCTGTAAAGACTTATGGTGTGGCCCACTTGAGTCTTGGAACTGGCTCATGTGATCTCATCGTAATTGGCAGAACTAACGGACGGTGCGGATTTCACACGAACAGTGCAGTGGATCCTACAGAGCCTCTGGGCTACGGGAACTCGCGTTTTCGCCGGAGATATCAACGTAGGAGGGAGATGTAAGCCGATTTCGGAGCTAGGGCTTTTTGCTACCGACGTTTGCAAAGGCAAGAGACGTTCTCTTTCAGTGCCTTTGACTAACAAGCGCCAGCAAGTCAGCTACAGACCCTACCTTACTTTTACTTTATTTGTTGTTTCTTCCCTGTTTTCTTGCAGTAATCAGTACGGACACGACTTTTTCCGAAAGATTCACGGATCCGGAAGCTCTGCTTTACTTTTTCTTTTTAATCTCTTTTACTTTTTCATCGGTGGTAAAAGAGCAAAAAACAGAGAACAAAAAGGCCTTTTTCGGAAAGAAATCGTTATCGATCTCTCTCTCTCTACACTGAGATACAGTCAACCGACTTTTTTCTTCTCTTCTTTTTCATTGGTGATGTATCGAAGAGTCCACACATGCATTCTATCGTCGCCTTTTCCTTTTTTCTAAGTAGATAGATTCATAGAGAGAGAGAGAGAGAGAGAGAGAGAGGGTTTTGCTTGCATTATTTCTCTTGCTTTCTCTGTTTGGTTTTCTTTTTCTTCTTTTTCTTCTCTCTTTTTTTCCCAGTGTTTTTTTTTTTTTTTGAAAAAAAAATTAATTCTTTCCATTTGAAAGGGGTTGTTGGGTTTTAGCTGAATCGAAGGTATGTCCTGTTGCTGGTCGTGGTTTGGAGAAGATGGGTCGGAGCATGTGTTTTTAGTTCTGGGTAGGAGGGATTTTGAGGAGGGAGAGAAGATGAAGGGAAGAATGGAGTTTTGAAAGAGACTAGAACAGTACTGGAAAGGAAGAAACTAGTAAAGAAAATTACATACGAAATCAAACAAATTATAGGGTTTTTGATGAGTTTAAGGAGTTCTCATCCAAGCATATCTGGTTCCAGGATCGTCACCGCCGATATAAATTACCCCGATATGCCTGCCGGTGCAATTTCCAAACTACCATTCATCTCCTCACCCATCGCTGCCTCCATGTTCAGCTCGCCAGGACTCTCCCTTGGTCTCGTACGAATCGAATTCGAATTCAATCTCGTGTTTTTTCTTGTTATTTTTCTGGGTTTTCTTTTTGAGCTGATTCGTGATGTGGGTTTCTTCTCTTTTCTCTGGAATCATCTCTTTTTGCAGCAAACGTGCATTGAGGGGGAAGCTGGTGAGACGGGCGGTCGAATTGGGAGAGATTTTGAGCCGGTGGGCGGAAGAAGTAGGGAAGAAGATTATGAGAGTCGTTCTGGGAGTGACAATTTGGACGGTGGATCTTGCGATGACCAGGACACCGACAATCCTCCCAGGAAGAGGAGATACCATCGCCATACGCCGCAGCAGATTCAGGAACTCGAAGCGTTAGATTTCTCTCTCTGCCCTTCTGTAATTCTGTATAGCTTCTGTTCTTTCCTCTCCTTTTTATTGATGCTGGGTTCTTCTGTTTTGAAGGCTTTTCAAGGAATGCCCTCATCCTGATGAGAAACAAAGGATGGAATTGAGTAAGAGGCTTTGCTTAGAGAGCAGACAAATCAAGTTCTGGTTTCAGAATCGGCGCACCCAAATGAAGGTAATTTCATTTTTCTTGTGGTTTTTTCTCTTTCTATGCTGTTTTGGATCTAATGATGAAGTATGCAATTCGAAATTCGGATGAGTTTTCAGATCCATCTCGAACGACATGAGAACTTGTGCCTTAGACAAGAGAACGATAAGCTCCGGGCGGAAAACATGTCGATTGGAGATGCAGTGAGGAACCCAGTCTGTAGCAACTGCGGTGGGCCGGCAGTGTTTGGTGAAATGTCCTTGGAAGAGCAGCACCTTCGGGTAGAGAACGCCCGTCTGAAATATGAGCTAGACCGTGTATCCGCTATCGCTGGGAAATTTTTAGGCAGGTCAGCGTCATCATCAATGGCTCCTGCTCTTCCCATGTCTAGCTCGTCTTTGGAGCTTTCCGTCAGAAGCAATGGATTCGGCTGTTCGAACATCATCATACCAGCTACGTTGTCTCCAGGACCTGATTTTGGATGTGGGGTTTCAAGTACAGTATCTGGTGGTGCTGCTGCCAGGCCCATGAACGTTATCGGGTCCGAGCTATCGCCGGAGAGGTCTGTATTTCTGGAGCTTGCATTGGCTTCCATGGATGAATTGATTAAGATGGCGCAGAACACCGAATCTCTTTGGCTTCCGAGTGTGGAAGGAGGGAAGGAAACATTGAACTATGAAGAGTATCAGCGTATGTTCATGAGATGTATCGGAGCGAAACCAGCTAGGTTTGTAACGGAAGCTAGCAGGGAAACAGGGATTGTAATCATCAATAGCTTAGCTCTTGTGGAGACTCTCATGGATGCAGTAAGCTATTTTAGATCATATCTTTATCTGATTCTATACTCAACTTCTAATGCCTGCAGTACTGTTTGGCTGTTCTGTTGATGTTTTTTTTTTTTTTTATGCTTCTTCAAAAACAAAATGCCATCTGTTTGATTCACCTTTATTTATTTATTTATTTATTTTTTTAAATGCTTCTTAAAAAACAAAATCCCATGATCAATCTGTTGCATTCACTCTCATCTATTGCCATGATCTGGTATTTTACTTTGAATTCCATGGAACCAAACGCAATCCAAGATATGGAAACGAAAAACAACCTTGAATACTTTTAAATGAAAATCTGTGGAATCTAATACTAAGTTTATTGTTTTGTTTAATAGTGTTATTTTCCATGTATGCATGTATCTCAGGTATAGCTCTGTGGGCCCCACCGAGATGTGTGAAAGTGTGTTGGCCATCGGCACTGTGCATTAAATGCCTGAAAATCAGGCAGGTGGGCTGTACCATAGAAAACAATTGAGAGTGGGTGCCTACCCATTGAAACCTTTTGATTCTTTGTAGGGCCTACTGAGATGTGGTTCGGGCATCCAATCCATCCGTTGTGTGTCCCACTTTTATGAGGAGTCGCACCAAATTTCAAGCCATTCTAGAACTCAGGTGGGTCCCAACACATGCTTTTAGATGTTTTGGGCATAGTTTCACGTGGTTTTAGATTGTGTTGCCCACTTGAGTTCAGGATACAGCTGATGTTTGTGACATATCATAACTTAGAGGGGATCTGCGAACTGCAAAGTATGGATGTCCAATATACATCATGGCAGGGCTATGAGGTTCAGCTCTATGGGCCTTACTGTGATGTGCATTGGACATCCACCCCATCAATCCGATGCACCCTTCCATAGTGGGACATGGGCCTAAAAATCAGGCCAATTCACTCAAGGTGTTACGTAACGGTAACGGTGGTCGTAATGGCCACTACCGTTACCTTTATGATATGGGGCATAACGGTTGTTACGGCCCTGTAACGGCCGTTACGGTCTCTCTCTCTCTCTCTCTCTCTCTCTTTAATGTATTGAAAACCCCCAAAAAACCTGTATCTGCCCTGTAGTGTTGATTAAAAAGTATAAAAAATATGTGTTTGTCCCATAATAGACCATTACAGGGCTATTATGGCCTTTATATGAGACATAATGTGCTGTTAATGCCAATTACAGGTCATTTTTTTCCATAACAGTTGTTACGACTATTACAACCCCGTAACGTGTAACAGTTGCTATCGTTACCTTTACGTAACGGCCTTTACGATACACCATGAATTCATTACTCAGGTGGGCTACACCACATACAACAACTGAGAATGGATGCCCACACATGGAAACTTTTTTTTATACATATATATTTTTTTTATAAAATTTGTTTACAAGGCCCACTAAGATGTGGTTTAGACATCCAACTCATCCCTTGCGTGTTTCTCACTTGGATAAGGGGTCGCACCAAATTTCAGGCCATTCTAAAGCTCAGGTAGGCCCCACAAACTGCTTTTAGATGTTTTAAGCATTATTTCACATGGTTTTAGATGGTGGGGCCCACCTGAGTTCTGTATATGGTTAATTTTGGGACATCACATAACTTAAGAGGGGACCTGCCAAATGCATTGTGTGGATGTCTAACATACATCATGATGAGCCCACAAATGTCGACCTTATGGAAAAATGATCCATGTCCCCCCTCTTTTAGTGTGAGAGGAAATTGTCATATCCGGGGGGAGTTATATTCTTTTCTAGGTTTTTCAGTGCTCTCTATTGTGTCTTGGAATCTTGAAATGTCTTAGTCGACAATACGTTGTTGAAATCTTCGGGCTTTCACTACTGTTCATTACAGAATCGTTGGGCAGAAATGTTCCCTTGCGTGATTGCAAGAACCTCGACTACCGATGTGATTTCCAAAGGTCTGGGCGGGTCTAGAAATGGGACACTTCAGCTCGTGAGTTTTTCGGCACTCTTAACTGAAACCCAAGTTGCACTTGTCTCGAATTAATTAGATTGTATTTCTAATTTCATACATCATCTTGTGCAGATGCGTGCAGAGCTGCAGGTTCTCTCGCCTCTGGTCCCAATCCGTGAACTCAACTTCCTCAGATTCTGCAAGCAGCATGCCGACGGTGTTTGGGCTGTCGTTGATGTATCGATTGATGGCATGAGGGAAAACCCAAATGCATCTCCATACATGAATTCCAGGAAACTTCCCTCCGGCTGCATAGTGCAAGATATGGGCAATGGTTATTCGAAGGTAAGTTTCTTCTCCTAACCTGATCAAACTAGAATACCATTAAAATTCAGAAAGAGAAGGGTATGAATATCATCCCCCTCCCCAGCTGCTTTACCATTATCAAATCAAACCTTCTTTTATTGAAGTCATGAAGCCTCTATTTCTGTTTTCTCAATCTCCAAAACATTAATTCAAATGGCTTTCTGAATGGGGCTGGGAGAATGCTGGGGTCCCACTTGATGCCACTTGTCAGAGATCTGGCCATTCACTGGGTGGGATGCACTTTTATACAATGCATATCCTTAACAAAATGTTCATCAGTTAATCAATCAGGCAGGTTAAACTTGTATGAAAATGATAAGCGGCCAGAGAGGTGTCCAAAACTCCATATTTGACAACTGTTAGTAGATCCCTAGATGTCTATTGAAGAACGGCCTGGATCTTTGGCACGTGTGCCATCGACAGTGGGAACCCGGGGCTACATGGGTGATCTTATGTGGGCCCCACTTTCTATCCAAACCCTTCTTAACAACTTTATCATTTCAAGGTAATATTTTATTTCTTGATCACCATGCCAATTCTTTTATTTCTGTCTTTCCATTCAATTCTTTCTCACTGAAATGGAGCAACGGAGAAAATTATCATATAGTACTTCTTCCGGTCGATGGCATGCTCAGATTACAATGCTACGTGGTTTGATTTCCGTGGACTTGACAAAGTGGACCTATCATGAAGATTAACTTGGACATGGAGGGATAGCTAAAATTTTTAATAACCTTGACGTGGCTTATCGAAAAAGCGTCATCAATGTTGTTATTATGGATTTAGAATTATATTTTTATACGTATGATAAGCACATATCCTGCCTTTTCAGTGGCCGTGTCTTAGCTGCAAACAATCAGTGTTGAATCCACGTGGCCTGAAAATCAGGCTAGTCAATACGTCCTCATAGGTGTAGCCCACATGATTGGTGTGATTGTCTCACCAGATGATCTTCATGGTGGGGCCCGCCCGCCTTTTGCAAGGCTGATAAGTGTTGCACTTACACCTAAGGGGGAAGAACAACCTCTGCGGTGGTTGCATGTGATCATCATTCATGATTATTCAAATGTTAGATGATTATATGCCTTTTGCACATATATCAATCAATACACACCATCCGAATCTTGGACCACTATTAGAGAACTTGTTACGATACACAACATGTGGCCATCAAACGGATGTTTGAAAGAAGATGTCCGAATTCAACGGCTGACATCAGTTGCCGTGCATGCATGAAACATGCACTGTCCTGAACTATTACCATTTAAGAAATGGAGAGGGAAGCACACATTAAGCTCTGTCACTTGCATCACTTGCCGAACTGTCTTTTCGAAGCTGCTGCCGGCTAAGGCACGCAGTTTTTTGCGTTCTAATTCAAGCCTGAAACGTTAGGTTGACTGTACAACGTTTTCAGATCTTCTCCTCCGATTTTTCTACACTTTCACATCACGAGCGCGTAGGATAATAGACACCACCCACTTGGCGCAAGATAGAATAACAGTTAGAAAATACGCGCAGCTTACGTGGGTCGAACACGTGGAGTACGACGAGACCGCAATTCACCATCTCTACAGACCGCTCATCAGATCTGGCATGGGCTTCGGGGCCCACAGATGGGTAGCTACCCTCCAGAGGCAGTGCGAATGCTTCGCTATCCTGACGTCGTCCTCCGCCCCTCACACGGACCAAGCTGGTACGTATATATATCCAACGGCTGAGATATTTCGGAAAGAATAAAAAAGAGTAAAAATTTCTGACGTGTATTTTTTTTGGCCATGCTGCAGGGATAACGCCGAGCGGGCAAAGTAGCATGTTGAAGCTCGCACGGCGCATGATGGGATGTTTCTGCGCGGGCGTGTGCGCGTCGACGGCGTACGAGTGGAGCAGACTTCAATCGAGACACGTGCACGACGATGTGCGTGTGATGACTAGGAAGAGCATGGACGATCCTGGGGAACCGCCTGGCGTTGTTTTGAGTGCTGCCACGTCAGTCTGGCTACCTGTTTCGCCACAGCGTCTGTTCGATTTCGTGCGGGATGAACGGCTGAGAAGCGAGTGGGATATACTCTCCAACGGTGGGCCCATGCAAGAGATGGCCCATGTCGCCAAGAGGCAGGGTCGAGGCAACTGCGTGTCGCTGCTACGTGCTAGTGTGAGTTGTCTCTCTTTCCCTCCGTTACGAAGATTACCAGAGTGGAATTGCGGTACACGTGCCAATACCACACACTTGCCACGTCCCTCCCAGTCCATTTTGGTCCGTTCATCATGGTGGGCCAATTTGAAGGCGGGGGAGCTGTTGGTATTTAAATTTTTAACCGTGCATTTCCTCCGTCCTGCTCGTGGATATGGATTCGACGGGCAATTTTCGTCATGTGGTGGATTCGTACGTCCGGTGGGTGAAACGTAGGTTTGTGTGCCGCGATTCACCGATTCAATTTCCTCGTACCAAAAGGCTGTCTCTTTTGTTACTTCTGCTTGAATGCGTAGTACTAGTATCCCCGACCGAGGGGGTCTGAGTGCCCACCGTGATGTATTGGTTTTATCCACGCCGTTCATACATTTTTACATATAATCTTAGGTTAGAAGATAAAAGATGAGGCAGATACAATTATCAAGTGGGCCACACAGTGGGAAATAAATATCTACCGTTGAAAACTTTTAGGGGGTCATATAAGTTTTAGATCAGGCTTATTTTTGTGTTTCTGTTCATTATCCAGTTCTATTTAACCTTGTTAACGGGTCGGATGGCAAATGAATATCGTGGTGGGCCCTAAGAAGGTTTCCTGTGGTGTGGTCCACTTAAGGCCCTCCTTGGCTCTACCTTATTTTTGGGCTTGTGACCTTATGATTTGCCAAAAATGGATGGACGATGTGGATAAAAGTCTACATCACGGTGGCCGCTCATATCTCTTGCCCTGGTGGAAGTGGATTGCGTGTGTGACACGCACCACGAACCTCCGTCGTGTTGAGGTCACAAGTAATCCCACCATGATATTTTTGTGATATCGTTTTAGGATTTGAGACAAGAAAAATAAAAATAAAAATGAAGCTGATTCAAAACTCAAGTGGACTATATCACTTAAAGCAGTGGGGATTGGGCATCAACCATTCAAAACTTGTTTGGTTCCCGAGAAGTTTTGGATCAATCTCGTGTTTTTCCTCAGGCGTGGGTTAAAATGATATTGAATGATATTAGATGGGATTCACATATTTACTGCACATGATTGCATGTATGGGAATCCCATGTTATTTTACCCATCCAATTTCATGTTTGGGATAAAATTTTTGCAAAGTGAGAACACTAGATTAAGAAAAATCCTATTTGGTGGACCATGAAATTATAATCAATGGACCAAATTCACAATGGATGTCATTCACTTGAATAAGCGGTTTATATGGATGGATGGCATGGATAAACACAAGCATTAATGTGAGGCCCACATGTGTAGTAAATTTCAAAATCGAAGGAAATTCACACGAGACCGAATGTAATTCCATCCCACCAAATCCCAACCTTTCTCATCCATCCCAAATGATGCGTGGAATTTGCACATACTAAATGCAATTTTATCCCATCTAATACCCTCTGCCAAACACCCCTAGAAGGGTAGAAGGATTTCAATGGTAGCCGTCCAATTCCCCACTGCTTTTTCCAGTGTGGTCCACTTAATCTTTAGATCTGTCTTATTTTAAGACTCAAGCAGTACGACTAACTCACCAAGTGAACGGACGGTTTGGATATATAACATACCTCGTGATGGGACGGTTTGGATATAACACACACCGGACCTCGTAATTCGGTGACGTCGACACACCGGCCAATCCGCTTCCGCCCGTGTGAGGTAGTACCCAATCAATCCACTTTTCACGAGAAAAAACGAAGAAGAAAGAAGAAGACGAAGAAAAGGAGCGTCGGATACATCGCCTGCGAATGTCTGTCATTTACCAATAATCCAGACCGTTTATACGGCGGGTCAGACTCTGTCATCGCGGAAATGCAACGGATAGAAGCTCTCAATTCGATAATTTAAAAACCCTTTGATAATCTAGCCCTTTTGCTTTTATTGTTGTAATTTTTTATCCTCTCGCTAACATGCGCAGGCGATGAGCGCGAGTCAGAGCAGCATGCTGATACTGCAGGAGACGTGCACAGACTCGTCAGGTTCGCTTGTTGTATACGCACCAGTCGACATCCCAGCCATGCAGGCGGTTATGAACGGCGATGACTCTACCCACGTGGCGCTTCTCCCGTCGGGCTTCGTGATCTTACCCGATGGCGGTGGGCCACGCAACAGAAGCAACTCGGCGACGAAGATGGATGGGTCTCTCTTAACGGTGGCGTTCCAGATCGTGGTAAACAGCCTCCCCACAGCGAAGCTGACGGTGGAGTCGGTCGAGACGGTCAACAACCTCATCTCTTGTACGGTGCAGAAAATCAAAACTGCCATTCACTGCGATAGATAAAGAGTCAGAAACAGTGTACTGGTTGATGCTAAATTGCGAGGGGTGCGAAGGATACCAGTCCAGTAAAAGGTGAGCAAGTTAGCTCTGCCTCTGGCGATTCAGCAGTGGAGTGGAGCCCACATGTGAGATGATTGCTGTGTGCAAGGAAGAAAGGACTACTATTGGATGTTTGCCACGTGTCCGAGTCGAGAACGAACCGCGCATGGACAGTCTCTTGCTAAGTCGTGAAGTCGTTAATACGTGCTGGTTCGGGTATTGACTCGTTGAATTGCGGTTGTTGAAGGCTGAGCAGATAAACCGATAGGGGTCAAGAAAAAGAAAAGGCGAAAATGATAAAACCTACCTATTTTCTGACAGTTGTAGATGCGGTTTCTCTTTTGCTTGTTTTGATTAGATGGAATATAAATTAAGGAAACGTTATTGGCAAGAAAGAGGCATTAAAAAAAAAAAAAACTTTTTTGTAAATTTTCAGAAAATACATATTTCTGTAAAAATTACTTTTTTTTTTTTCATTTCAATTTCGAAGTGTTGATTTTAATAAAGAGATATAGCAAATAATAATAATAATAATTTTAGGTATAAGAATTAATAAAGGAATTGTTTGGAAAGTTAATGCATGTTACTATAGTTGCTTTAAACACAAATTTGTCCCAACAAGAAGATCATTAATGCACAGGCTCTTGACAACTCTGCGTTCGAAATATCATATATTTTTCAATAATGGACCGCTTTGATAAGGTACACACATGGTCTAAGCCACACAATTTAAGCAAGAGTATAAAGAGAAAATATCTGGAGAATAATTAGGCAGAAGAGGATGAGGATATTTTCTGTATTTAGTATGGGAAAATGAAATGCATTTATAAAGAGTCATGTTAGAGTCTTTGGTCACGAAGCGCGTGTGAGGGGGGAAATTAATAACATGTTGGTGCATGATGCATGATGGCTCATTTATTATTGTACTAGTGCATGATAGGATGTGTGCATGTGCATGAAGTTATTTATGCAGAGAAAAACAAAAATGTTTAAGTCAAAGCCACATCTCACCACACTTTGGCATGGATGCATGTATGCAAGGTTGCACCCATGGCATACTCTTGATTTTTAATACAACCAACAATGAAAAGAATGTAATATAAATGTTACTCAATTCGCTTTCTTTCTAATGAATGTAGGACTAAAACCAATGTTGGACGGCAAATAAAGATAATCAACACTATAAGATGAAAAGAAAGATAAAATAGCAAAAAACTTTAAATCTATTTTTCTAATACAAAGTGCACCAAAATAATAACATGTGCTACCACTCATTTTCTAAATATAGAACATGTGCAAGTGATCATCTTCAAGTGTCCAACATGTGCCAAAATATCAAATATGCAGCATATATTACCATTCATTTTAGACGCCATATGCCACGTGCAACATGTGTCGTTGCCCATCTTTTGATTACCCACCTTTTAGTGTGCTACCCTAATGTGTCGCTCACACACATCTTTAAATGCTCTACATATGCCATATGTGCTACGGAGTTACATGCGTCACATGACCATTGTTCATCCTTTAGTGATTTGCATGTGTCACATGACCAATGTATAATACGACAACATATTCCACCAATCACCTTCAAGTGCCCCATATATGTAAATGTTCAATCAAGTACTGTTACTTGTGCCAGAATTCATCTTAAAGCACCATACATATGTGCCAATATACCACATGCACGATATTCGGAATCACCCATTGTCAAGTTTGTCAACCTGTCAAATGCTATATGTGCAACATATGCCACCCTCATCTTCAAGCATTGTATGTGCCACCATTTGTCTTTAAATGCTTTATGTGTGCTGCACATGTCAATACACCACATGTGTAACATATGCCACCATTCATCTCGAAACATCCCACACATGCCAATGCCCCCACATGCGCCAAGGTGTTATGTGTGATAATTTGACACAAATGTCACAATTCATCTTCAACTCACATTTGTCACTTTTATTTGTGTAAAATTTTCATGATTTTTTATTTTTTATTCCAAAAAATGGTTTTAGAAATGATTTTTTTTTTTTCAAGAAAATCTTGTCAAAAAATAATCAAGGGAACCATCTTTCATGTCTCACTAATTTCTAAAAATAATCAAACGAAACATATTTCATTTCTCATTGATTCGTTGAAATAATGTTTTAGGGAAAACATCATTTTCTTCAAATTCTCTTCCAGTGATCTAAGCCCTTTAGTTTGGGTTATTACATATACTTCTCCTTTAAGGCATGTTTGGATACATGTAAGTCAAAAGAAAGGAAAAACAATAACTACCCAATGGTCATTGCAATGAAAATTATTGAAATATGAATTTTAATTTGAAGTTCTTGTTTAAGTTGCAAGTAGAAATCTTATATTCCTCTCACAATACTTATGGAGAGTATGTTTGCATTATGGGAAAAGAAAGAAAAAAAATGAAAAAGTGAAATGATTGTCTGATTATGGATTTTCATGAATAACATAAGTATTATTTAAACATGAATTCCATTTTTTTTAATGATTTTCTTGACTGGTAAATGAAAATCTCATTCCTATTAGAGAATATTCACCTCATAACTTGTGTAATTGAAACTGACTATGGAATACTATAATAATTATTATGTGGAATCAACCCTCTTCCTTGCCATCTAAAAAACACAGAAATCACATTAATGGACAACAATTCTCAATTCCCTTTCTTTCTATCGATTTCCACCAATAGAAACATGCCCCTTGTTTTTTATGCTAAGAAATCTAAATTATTGAAAAGCATAGTGATGGCTTGATGAATCCACTCATTTTTTTTTACTATCCAAACAACACAACTTATTATATTAAAAGAGAACCATTTTCTCTTTTTCATTGTTTGGCATGGATTCAATGTTTTCCAAACATATCATTAGATTAATTCAGATTCTTCATGCAATAAAGAAGCATGGTTCTCTTTAATCAATTGACTATTTTATACCCTTGTTTCTCATATGCAATTAGTTGTAGATATGTGGGCCCACCCAAGTGTTTGCTAGTCATCTAACCGTTTAAAATGAGACTCCCGAAGAATCAAGCTAATCCAACTGTCAAGTGACCCTCCACATGAGACTTGAAGATTTATGGGTGGTTCTCTGTTGTTTTCTATGTTGTGGCCCACCTAATGATTAGATCAATATGATTTTTACGCGTCTAAATCACTGCAAGACAGGTTGGATGCCATTTATACACAACCAATGAGCCCCACACGCTTGCAAAATCATGTGGGGGTGAAGTTAGGTTTGACATTTGGTATATGCAATATTCATCTATAAGCCTTATAGCACGGAGGAAGTACCTACAATAATCCATGGCACTGGCAATTGTGAAGACTTCGTACCCCTTTGAAGAGGTTAATTATGAGGAGGTACGACACATGCAATGCAATTGAAAGACAACAAGAAAGGGAGAAACTTTACACATATGCAGTCAGGCAGAGAGAGAAGGAAAGAAGGATGCTTGGAACGGTTTCAATGGTGGGCCCATCCCGACTTTGTCGGGTGTCTCTACAGTAGAGGAGAGCGATCGCCAATTGGTAGAAAAATGAGAGAGAGAGAGAGAGAGAGAGAGAGAGAGAGAGAGAGAGAGAGAATAGGGTGCGCAGAGAATTTTAGGAACACTTAGGAGTGCTTTCAAACTGTTTTTCTTTAGGAACGGCCCTAATCTTTTTCTAAACCAGATACATAGCGGTTCCTGAACCAAGGTTTTGGTGTAGTGTGCTATGGTTCACTCCAATTTTAGATTTAGGTTGTTTTTAGGGTAAAGTCTTAACATGAGCCAATGTAATAAATGTATGCATGGATTTTAGACAATATTATGGCGGCCAAACATATGCTTTGTACTCATGGAGGTCAAACAATTGCTATGGTCGCCAAGCATTAACTTTGTTGCTCGGTCTCCTTAGTATCACATTTTCATGTGGGCTATATGAGGGAGGAGAAATCGAAGTAGGTTACTCTTATCAAATAATTTAAAAGATAAAAAAGAATGGCCAAACACATTTCAAAATTACTTGTTTAGACATTTCAAAACTACTTGTCAAGCATTCGCATCATATGCGCTTGGTGTAAGCTATAAGGTTGCTTGGGCATTTTTTGGCGTTTTATTGGGCACACTTATAAGTTCAGGCTAATATGAGTCATGGTGCAATTATGAGTGAATCAGGGTCCAACTAGAGGATATGTGGTTTAAACCCATTTAAGCCATGATGCAATTAATTAGGAGTGAACTAGGTTCTAATCTAAGGTTTGTCCCATCGATGCCAAAGGTTTTAACCATAATTGATTGTGAGTGATTATGACATTGTTGTACACATGGAATCGGTGTCACATGTTGCAAGGTTTATGTCCATTCATAACAGAGAGTCCGGTTGCTATAAATGAGTATGTGAATGTCCCAAAGAGGCAAAAGAGAGTTTCTTTAGTAAGGACACTTTAATCCTTCAACCACATAATTGATTAAGAATAATTAGGACATGGTTGTACACACGGAATCGGTGCCAAATGTCGCAAGGTTCATGTCCATTCATGACAGATATTGGCTGCTATAAATGAGTGTATGAGTATATAAATGCCCCCAAGAGGCGTAATAGAGTTTCTATAGTACGGACAGTATATACCTTCAAGTTCCATATATTGTAGATCTTCCTATTCCAGGAAAATATATTCTATTTCCCAAATCAAGTCATCCAGAGTCAATTGCACTTAAATATGCCCTCTATCTGTTTTAGAGTATTTTTTAAGCGACATATTATCGTCATACTTAAATATCTATATTCAAAACTTAAGGTGTAAATTTTCATGATGAAATTTGAATATATGAGTTTATTGTATCTTGAAGATTATTTACTTCTCCATTCTTTTACATTTGCTGAAATATTCAAAAAATAGTAATAAATTTATCTTGAGGTATTGAATATTTAAGTCAAGATTTGAACCACGAGCTTAACTTTGAATCCCTACTCATGACTCAATAAGTAGAGTCACAAGAGTTTCAACACATAGGTCAACCCATTGTGGTGTATGCTTGTGTGAGTGCATGTTTGTGTGGAAAAAAAAAAAAAACAAATAGAAACTTGATTTTATTCATCTGAGTTTCTGCCTTTCCTCTATTTTATACTACCATTCATCCAACATCTGACAACTAATTATTGAGCTAAAATTGGCCAAACACCACTTGTGTTATTTACAGTGGAGATCTGTATCAAATAATCAACATTCTTTATTTGAAGTGTTCATCTTGCATGTGGTGTTGGCCCACTTGTTTTCATGGTGGGGAGAGTTGGCGACGGCCAGGGACCGTCAGATTGGATCCTCATGATAGCCCCTACAAATTGGAAGATTTTATCAGTTGGATGGCCGGAACCTCTTTATTTAGTGGAGCAGATCACAGTACATAATCCATTTTATCTGATTTGTGTCGTGGTTTGCGTTCTATTTACCTGAATGCAACCGGTGTGTGAGCGGACGTGGATTCGGATCCATGATGTGGGGCTCACTATGATGTGTTTTTTTTTATATCCACACCGTTCATCTGTTTTTCCATATCATTTCAGCGGATGTATCAAAAATTAGGAAGTTTCAAATCTCATTTGGTCCACACCACAGGAAACAGTGGTGATAGAACGCTTACCATCGAAAACTTATTGAAGGGTACAGATTTTTTGGATCAAGCTGATATTTGTGCTTCACCTCTTTCCATGTCTGTGACCTAATCAACAGTTTGGACGTCAAATAAACTTTACAGTGGGCCCTAGCAAGTTTTTAATGACGGGCGTTCAATTATCACTAAGTACTTTGGCGTGTTCCACCTGAGACTTGGATCTGCTTTATTTTTGGGATCATACCCTAAAATGAGCTAAAAAAACGGATGGACGGCGTGGATATAAAATACATACATCAAGTTGGGCCCCACTGTCACGGATCCTCCAGGTTGGTGGTCGTCCGGATCCACCGAATCCGCGTCGTGACTGGGTCCCTGGCAGGTCTTGGAAGTGGTTAGATACGCCGGTTGTAGCGGTGCAATAATCAGCCTCCTCGTGTAGGCCCTCCTATTGGTGCACGCTAGATGCAGGTGTGGCCCACCTGACCATTTTCAGTGAATGGGTAGGACGTCGTTGTTGTCTGCATGTCCATGCACCTTGGGTGGACTACAGCGAATTGTACTTGTACTTGCTCGCATGAGATGAGCTGAAGCTTCACGGTGCACTTTCAATGTGACCGATGCAGATTTGAAATATGGGACGTTGATCAGCTACGCTGTATTGTACTCATGCTCTTGTCGAGAATCAAAGTGATCCGCGGGCTACGCCTGGATGAGAAAATGGAGAGAATTGTATCCGTCCATTTTCAATGTGCAGGTGTAGATTACGAAGATTGGTGGAACCGCTAAATCTACGGCATTCAGGAAACGTGATGTATCTGATGAATGGATCAGATCTTGTAAGTGTGACTTATGTTGCAACGTGTGACGCGAAAGTCCCGTCCATCTCACACGAGAGGGTGGACGTAGGATTCCTCCGCGTCGGTGGGAGCATGATTGTGTAGGGTATCACACAGCACCGACGAGTACCGACGTCGGTGCTGGAAAAGGTCTGTGGGCCATCCATGAAACGATCTAACCTGTTGATTAGGAGAACGGATTGGCTACTCCCGCTGTGGTCGGTGCTCAGTGGGCCCCACCATGATGTATGTGTTTCATCCATGCCATCCATCTATTTTTCTAGATCATTTCATGGTACGAACCCAAAAATGAGATATAGCCTAGTCATAGCCTAGTCTCAAGTGGACCACATTACAGGAAACAGTGTTGATTGAATGTCGATCATTAAAAGATTTTTAGGGGCCATGAAAGTTTTGGATCAAGCCTATCTTTATTTTTTTCCCTTCATCTAGGTCCGTTTGACCTAATTAACAGATTTGGATGTCAAATAAACAGCACAGAGCCTTGGTAGGATTTTAATGGTGGATATCCAATCACTATTGTTTTCCTGTGGTGTGGTCCACTGAGATTTATATCCCTCTCATTTTTGGAATCAAGCCCTAAAATGATCGGTAAAAATGGATGAACGGCATAGATAAAAGACAGACTTCTTAATGGGCCCTGGAGCACCAACCACTAGCCACAAAGCCAATCCGTTCCCGTTGATTAGGTCATAAAGACATGGACTAGCTTTTGTAGCCCCTAAGAATTTTTGAACGGTGAGCGTCCAATCATTACTATTTTCTGTAATGTGGACCACCTCAGATTTAGATGAGCCTTATACTTTATCATGCCCTAAAATTAGTTGGAAAAACTGGATGAATCGGAGTGGATAAAACACATACATCATGATAGGCCCCACAGAGCTTTTCCAGAACCACACAGCACGGTGCTGTGTGCAAGTACTCAAAATGTTTTAGTACACTACCCGTGCGTTTCATATGGCACTTGTGTTTTGTATCCAAGACGTTCATTAGCCAGGCCGTAGATGTGTCTTGAATCATGTGGGCCGCACGTACGTAAAAGAATGAATAAGATCACATATGACATTCTTCGAGACTTATTGAAAAAATCTCATGAAAATGTTCCTATCATGTTTACATTTTTAATAGGTGACACGTGAAGTTTCCATGTTCTCTGGGCAAGTGGACCACACGGGGTATGGCAGAAAGGACGAAAGAAGCTTTCTGGGTTATTTCCTTCAATCTTACGGTGAGCTTCGTTGTTGGATGGATTCATTTCTTGATTCTCAAGGAAATGATTTTGTTTGGTTAATGATATGGTTGAAGTATTTATAAAAGAAAATCCATAAAATATGTAAAAAATAAGAAAAAGGTCATTTTATCTTTTGAAAGAGCAAAATATAGTCGCACCTATCCAATATGTAAAGGAGTTCTGAAGTGTTTTATAATTCTCTGTTTATATATGTAAATTTGTCTATTTATGGTTCACGTGGGTTCCTTAGCAATGTTTATGTAAAATCTACCTGCTTTACACACGTTTTTTTATGTCATGACGTGTACCAGTCAAAGGTTGCGATATGTTGACACTACGTTGTTAGAATTTGTAGAAATCTTATTTCTTTCCGAGAGTATTATTTTTTAATCTTTCTTCAACATTACGCATTCTATTGTTAATCTAGAGGCACTTACCTTTATGCATGCATTTAAGAGAATGAATTAATAAATGCCACATGACCATGTTTGTCGTGCTAATTAATGAGGTGGCGTACCCAACATGACTATTAAAGACTTGCTGAAAGAACAAATCTTATTACATATCCAACTAGAATACAATCAGCGATGTTGTCTCTCGTAATTCTTTCAAAATGAGAGATCTTTCTATAGACGTTGGGAGAGCTTGTAACATTCGAAAATGTTCCAAATATTTGAAGATCAGATCCACATTTGAGCAAATCTGGCTATGTATTGGATCGGAATCAGGAGAGTCAGACATAACTAGATCAAGTTCCAATTCCATGCATCAATCAAAATTAAAAGAATGGAAGAGCTTGAGAACCTGATCCTATGACCGTGGTTCGATTGGGATTAAGAAAATGGGAGAACTAGATCTGATCTAGTCTGACAGTTCAATATCAGGTGTCAAATCCCACCAGTATTTCAGACCATCTGGACCGTCCAACACCTCGATTAGAAGTGGATGAGGTGAGCCAACAGATGAGCGCCCATGACCGGTTTGAGGTTTGGGACTAGCCCTTGAGGTTCCCCAATCTTAGCCTAGTTGTCTTCATCAGAGAGACCTTGACATTCTTATGCTTGATCTTGAATTTGATTAGTGGGTCACGAACATCTCGTATCGAAGGGGTCGACTATGAAAAGAAGATCGAAGAAGCCAACAGTTTTGGATCCAATTGGAGACTTTCTTATCTGGAAAACATCTCGGATACATGAAGGATCCAAGACCAATAAGCAAACCTAGTGAGAATTTTACCTCGACAAGTAATCGAAGAAGGGCTCGGACCCCTATGCCGAATACATCTATCTACTTTACATTTATCTTTCCAATTTATTTTAAGCATAGCCTAGCTTAGTTCTAACATAGATCATTACTACCTAGTTGTTCACACCCCAAGTATAGGGTTGCGATGTATTAATAATCTCGGTAAGACCGAGGTCGAATCCATAGGGACTGTACCTTGTACGTAATCTAAAAGTAACTTGGACTAGAACTAAACTAAGATGTAATCTAAATCAGAAAAGATTAAGGGAATGATTGTGAATTTATTTAACTAAAACTCGTGAAATTCAAAGGTGGGAAACTAGGGTTTCAAAGGATTCACTTTTAAAGATAAGAGAGATCTATACTTTATTCAAGAACACATCTAGACTCAGAGTCCCATCTTCATCCAGATGGAAGATATAATATTAAAATTAACTATGAAATTCTTTTGACCCAGTTTTCAAGAGATGAGAGGTATAAGAATTAGACTTAATTCCATCACAAATCTATGCAAGTAAACAATAGAATTTAACCAGTCCACATCCAATCTAAAAGAGTCATGAACATAGGGAAGGATTCCATCATTCATTCATGCCCTTGAGACGATGGTGAACAACAAGGTTCTTATGATCATAACCTTCAAACATGTATGGAAATATACTAGAAGATATCGCAAATCCATTGTAATTTGAGTCATAACAAACTATTAAAAACGAAAGGTATTCCATAAATAAACTAAAATCAGATAAAGTTCATAAATCAAATTTAAATCAAAGGCATAAAGGAAAGTCTCCCATCTCACTACAAGCTTCACCTCTTAGCCCTAGATAAGAGGCTTAGCCAGACATAGATGTGATGAGGCAAATATCTCTGAAAAGTATCAAAAGAAGAAGAAAAACTAAAAAGAGAAGAAGGAAAACTTTATGAAGAAGCCCACACTCCTCTTTATCTCGTGCTCCACGTGTGCAAGATGGATCTCACCTCCATTTCTCCTTTTCTTTTATAGCCTACGTGACGCGGTGACTGCTGAAAGAGAGGTTGGTGCTGTGCATGCATAAGAAGAAGGCTTCCGCAGCAACGTGCATACGAAACGCGGAAGAGTCACGTTTGAAAATAATTTGGAACGTCAGATCGTCCCAAGAATGGAATCTGACTACATGGTGAGGGTTGTGGGCCCTTGGGGAAGATTTTGAACGGTCCAGATCACTCATCCGACCGTGATCAAGATCACACAACGGCCCACGGAGGACCGGACATGCGGACGCTGTTTCTTGGATTTTCTTGCGCTGCGAAGGTCGGTGGGCCCCACAATGGTGTTTTCGGGGAAATCCTGCCCGTTCATTGTATTTCTGGCAAAAAACCAATTATGAAGGAGTTGTTTTTATTTGGTTTTGGTGCGGTCCACTGTATCAAACCAACTCGCTATCTATACTACGTTTTTCAGCGATCCACGTTTGTACACGTGCATAGGCCAAATGGCCACCTAGGCGAGGGTCATGCCCCCACTCTAGACACATTGGACGGTCCAGATCATGAAAAGGGATTATGGGTGGGGCCCACAATCACGAACCGGCGAACAGACGTCAAGACGCTGTTGCGTTCTTTGATTTTTCTGGAATTCGTCGGTCAACACAACGCTAACTGACTTGAATTTTTGAGTGCGCGGCAGGATCCCTTGTACACGGTGCACATGCACCACGATATGGGGTCCAATGTGATGTATTCGAGAAATTTGCTCCGTCCAACCTGTTTTCCATATACTTTAAGTGGTTGAGACCAAAATTGAATCATATTCAGATATCAGGAGGGCCCCAAATCAGGATTTAAGAGGATGATCTGTCTTTTGGGCCACTTCCACAAAGATCTAATGGCTGAATTTTGAAATTTACGGTTAATTTATGGTACCCAGGCCATATATCAAGTTTCGAGCTAAACGGATTGTGGAAACTCTATGATCTTGCATTCTGGACGATTTTCGGGTCCGTTTAACATGAGTGGCTTGATTTTCTCGAATCTCTGGCATGTAAATTCTTCGATCTCGGTCCCCTAAGGTCCGTCCCTTGCCTTGGTGATTTATGAGCATTAAATCCATGCTTTTAGTACCCTTTTTCAGTCCCAGCTCCTAAATACACCCTGCAACACAAACACGATCAAAATAGGCCGTTAAACAGTATCATGTTCATAAAAGTAGGTAATAACTGGGGTCTAATATACAATATTTGACCCTCAATACTAGCAGCTCATGATACAATACCTTAGGAGTAGATTCAATATCCACAACCTTAAGTTGTAAGATTGTGATCAACTAAGTTTTAATTTAGCTGATCATACCCATTCGGTCATATCCTGTTAACCACTCTCTCCGATCATCTATTCCGATAAATGAATTAAGTATTTATCTTTCTTTTTCATTTATTTCTATGGCTGTTTGATACATTGTTGATTGTAACGGGTCATTTATTTGAATATTAATAAAACCGACTTTGTTTAGCCTTCTTTTATTTATTTATATATTCTTATATATTTGAGAAATATCGAGTTGAAAGTATCGGTAAAAGAACAAGTCCTTAAGTCTATAAACTCACGTCTATTGTCAAAAGGCCAAAAGAATCCATTAATAAGTGCTAACCCATGCCATTTCACAAATCGCCTAAATGCTTAGTGCAACTAGTGGTTGAGAGGATAATTGGATCATGTATCTAGTCACCAATTTGTCTGTCTTAACACGGGAGAACACCAGCAGTTCAATCACACATTGAGTCCAACATACCCTAGCACACATGCACATCATACCCACACATGAAAACCGAATGTAGGCCCCCATTCACTCATGTGACCTTGTTTGATTGAATTGGCAGCAACACACCCCGACCACTGCATGTGTCATCACTTGTTAGGCTGAAGGCCCAAATATCATCCCTATTCGCGATTCTAGTGGGCCATACTACGGAAAACATTTTAGAAGGTGAGTGTTATCTGTACATTGTTTCCAATTGTGTCATCCACCTAAATCATTAATAGGGTTGGTTTTTTCATTCCTAGGTTTAAAATTAGGTCACCAACTTACTTGTTGGAGTGGATTTGTAAAATACATGATTGTGAGCCCACACGAATTATATAACCCATTACTTGGAATTTGTGGACCATGATTGTGCATGACGCAGTTACCCCCTTAACGTAGTGCAAAGACTATGTGGAGCCCATCGTGATGTATGTGTTTTATCCACATTGTCCTACATTTTTCGAACACATTTTAGGGAGCCCAAAATTAAAGCATTTTCAAAGCTCAAGTGGGCCACACGATAAAAAACAATAGAAATTGAATGCCGACCATTGAAAGCTTCTTGGGGGCTACAAAAGTTTTGGATCAAGCTAATATTTGTGTTTTCCATTCATCCAGGTCTATGTGACCTCATGAACAGTTTGGATGACAAATAAACATCACCATGCGCCCTAGGATGGTTTCAACTATGGACGTCATTATTGCCACCATTTTCTATGGTGTGGTCCACTTAAGCTTTAGAAATGCTTCAATTTTGAGTTCATGCCCTAAAATGATCTTGAGAAATGTATGGATGATATGGATAAAACACACACATCATAGTGGACCCCACAGTCTTAACACCACAGTAAAGGGTGGTGATCGTATATTTGAGGTAAAGGATGATGTAGTTGGGGTGAGCCCACCATCATCTATTTTCACAATCCTACTCCAATCAGCAAGTTAGTCACCCAATTTTAGGTCTATAAAAGAAAAACTGGGTTTATCTATGATTCAAAAGGACCACATGATTGGAAAGTGTATAGGCGACACTCACCCTCCAAACTTTTTCCCTTGGTGTGGGCCACTTAAATCACAAAGTGGCCTTGGGGCTAACGTAAGATGACGCACCTGGTGGTTGTGGTGGATTTCACATAAACATCACAGTGAGGCCCACTTGAACCGTTAACCCCTCATTCCATTCATCATATCCATCACCTATATATATGTGTGTTTAACCTACCATAAATTTTTTATTTTAATAATACCTCATATGTCTACCATATACCCCAAGAATACATGGTGCATAAGTCTAAATAATATTATATCGTTTATCTACAAGTCCGATCAAGAAAACCTTCGCACATTAATCTAGTAATCATATGAGGATCTAAATTATCTATTCCACATACTTAATCTTAAGACCATCAATCATGAACCAATGGTCAAGATCTCATTGACCTCTTAAATGAATAATAAACAATTGAACAACAATATAGCTCTTGTATAAACATTTATTTCTATCGGTATATTTTATATTGAATGTAGACACATAAGTCATATAACCAATCCGTTGCGTTGTAGTAATAATTATAAGAGTATGCATGCCCATATCCTTGAACCATTCCCCTGGTTCTCACCCATAATCTACACTTGTAAACCCTTCGACTTTTATGTAGATTCTAAGTCATTCATTCATTAACCTCTTTATCCTAATCATCCATTCACATCAGCAAATAAAACTACCTATTTGACAATCTAAATTATTCATTCATTTAACCATTTATCTTATTATTAATTTAACTTTCCATTCATCAATTGCCTATCGATGCATGTCTCTCGTTTTGGTAAAACAATAAATTATAATTTGAAAATAATTTTTTACTGATCTTCAATGTTTTATTTCTATTTTAATATACAAAAAATTATACGCTATTAGAATATAAGAAAAATCTTATTATTTAAAAGTTAATTTTTTTAATAAACACTAAAAAGTCATGATTTGTTTTTGATATGAAATTTTTAATTATTAAAAATTTATTTATTTTTAATATTTTTATTAAACTCAAATGGAGAGTATTTTTTTATTTATATAAAGTAGCTTAAAGCAAATAGAAGTAAAGTTTATGACATTTACTTAAATATTATTTTATGTAAATAAGTGTCACATATTTCACACACCATACATGTGAGGCAACATGTCCCATCCAACCCCAACACGTTTTTTCTTTAGAAAATATACATATAAGGTGCGTAACAACACCGTGAGAAGTCGTTGAACTCTCTTATGGTGGTAGAACCCTTTCTTATTTAAAGGGAGAGACTTTCACTTGCTAGAATATGTGAGGAGAGAGAGAAAGAGAAAGAGACAGAGAGAGAGAGAGTCTCAAATTTTTAAGGTGAATGATCCTCCCACATAAATTATTATGCATTTTAAAGTTATTTCTCTATCTTTTTGAAGCACGGATGGATGTGATGAGGTTGAGCACCGTCTTCCTCAAAGGATAATTACTCTGAATCCACGGAGCTTCTCTAGACTCCTCACAGAGATGCCTCAAATCAACGAGGAGAGACAGAAAATAAAAATAAATTCTAATAAAATCTAAAATAAATTGATTAATGATTTAAAAAATGAGTTTACATTCCCTTATATAGTGATATGAACCCTTAGAAGAAGTTTCAAAATCAAACTCCAGCTAAAACTCTCTAAAATCGTGACTTACTATAAATAGTAAACTTATTATTTATATGCAATCATGATTTCCACTGGACCTCATAGTTTTTAGCCAAAAATAGTAAGTGTCCTATTTGGCTTAACCATGTTATTCTCCTAATTTTCTAAGAACTTTTTATGTTGGACATAACTCCTAAAAATCAATGGATCAAAAGTTATGATTGAATTAAAACTTACTATAAATAGTAAAAATGAAAATAAAAAGGACTTTCGACCATTGATCTGATGGAATCTCTCGTGATCAACCTTGTGTATCGGTTTGATTGGCTAAAGTAGCTTCTGCTACTCCCAAAATCATATATGGTATGTTGAATAACTCATTTCGGTTTGCAAGATATGCCTATTTTAAGGTTTTGACGATCCGAATCACTTCCACCTCCGATCGGGCCTTCTTTGGTCCATCTTGGCCATGAAATTGTCCGTGGCTCGCTTTACATCACTTTTTAATTCTTTAATTTCAAATTTTCAAGATCCTAGGGAAGGGATCTCTCATGCCTCTGCCCTCTTTTGGATTTTTATGTACATTTAATTAGCCATTCTGAATTGAGTTTAGATCTTTTATCTCTCTTCTTTCACAAATTTAAATTAATTTTGAACTTGCCATTTTTTTTCTTTGAATTGATTAATTTTTCTTTTGGAAATAACTCATTTTATATTGAGTGAGAAATTCTTAGCTTTGTTTATTTTCTTTTACGAGTTTGGATTGTACTTTTATCCTACTCAATTATTTTTTCTTGAAAGATTTCATAATTTTGAATTGCCCTTTTTGTTTTTTAGTTCTTTTCCTTTATGCATAAGATTTCAATTCATTCTTTTATGTCTTCCTTTAAGTTAAGTTTTTTTCTTTGAATAGGGCTATTCCTCAAATCTTTAAATTTATCCATGTAATTATTAATTTCCTTGATGTTAGCCATTTTATTTGAGTATCTCGAATCTTTCTTCCTTATCTTGAAAACTTTTATTTTAGGTATCTGAAATTATTTCCTTTTCATTTCAAGTACTTTGAATTTAGCCCATGGGTACTTAAATTTATTCATTTTATAAGTATCTTGAATTATTGGAAGTTGAATTTGTATTCTCTTTATCAATCTTGGCTTTTCTTGATCGTCTCTCAAGAATCTTGATTGTTCTTGATCATCTCCATCGAATATTAATTTTTCATAGATTGTATGGATCTTGTTTTCTTGAGTTATCTTTAAAATCTTGATTTCTTGGTGTATGTTTTTTCAATTACATAAAAATAATAATGTATTTTTTCATGTTAACTATCATCTTGCTTTACTAGTTCCTCTTTCGAAGTCATTGAGTAAAGATGATTTATTAAAGTTTTTTTTTTTTTAATTCACAAGATCTACATGCATCATGATCATGGAGTGTTTGGAATTTGATTTTTTAAAATTTAGTTTTCTTGGTTACTTATAATCATGATATGTCTATAATTTGGTTTGCTTGGTTACATTATTGTTAGGGGAAAAATGGATCGACCAATGAAAAGAGGTCAGGTCGGAACCTTACGCACTTAAACGAACTAGACTATAACAGAAACTATAGACATAACCTCCAGCTCCAAAGTCGAGTAAGAGACAAGGTTGAACTCGATGTCTGCCCACAGGTCAGAAGAACCACAGACCTCAGCGAAAGGAACTCGACCGCTCGACTAAGGAGACAAGTCAGCATGTCCCATGTCGGTATGTCCCAAGTCTGTACGTCCCAAGCTAGCATACTTCAAGTTAACGTAGCCTGCTTCCTATTAAGGCCCAATCTGATCTTTACTGCGTTTGCCTGAAATCCTAGCCGAAGATTTAGGAAACCTATCGCGATACGGATCCGCTCGAGATCTCAGCCGAGAATCTAAAGCGATCCTTACGGCTTATAGTAGGATTGAGATCCTATTACGGGATATCCTACTAAATAAGGAGACTCCTCCTACGCCATTGCATCTATTCAACTATAAATAGGAGCCCTTCTAATAGTAAAAGAGTCCCCTAATTCCTTAACCTGACTTAAGCATCGGAGGGTCCCCTATGAAAGCTAGGGCCTCCTTTATCCGCTTCTTGTGCAGGGGTTCGAAAGTGTAGGGAAAGCTATCCAATTTTCTACATCAACAATTATAATCATGGAATATTTGAAATTTACTTCGGTTGGTTACATTATAATCATGGCCTAATTAAAACTTCAAAATCATGGAATAATTGGAATTAGATTTAATTGAAAATTAATTCAATGGGCATATAAGGATTGCTCATCAGCGAATATGTAAGGATTATTCATTTTGGTAAATTAGATTGGTGAGCATACAAGGATTGTTCATCGGTGTGCATATAAGGATTGCTCGCCTCACTAAACTGGATAGGTGAGCATGTAAAGATTGTTAAATGTTATTATCATCTAAGCCATGTGAGATCTTGCGTTTCATTAAATTGGATCAATGAGCATTTAAGGATTGTTTATCAACATGCATGTAAGGATTACTTACCTCGTTGGACCGAATAAATGTTATAAAGATTGTAAAATGTTTTTATTGTCAGAACAATGCGAGATCTATAGGATTATTACATTGAGATCATGTTTAATCGTATTCTTTTTCTTAAATTGTTTCATATGGTATACTTTTTGAAATTCAACTTGTAATAGACATGATCTCATTGGACTTGTAGCTTACTTAATATTATAACTCTTTCATGTTAAGATGTGATAAAGAAGTTGTGGAGATGAAATACTTAATTTTTTTTATTTGAACAATAATAAGATATAGTAGAGATTTATAAGTGAGAGATACTGGTAATAGTTGAGTATAATTCGAAATCATTACTTTTATTTTAATTTTAAGTTGTGGATATTATCGTTTAGATAATTAAATAGTTTTTTGGTTTGGACATATGGTGCATTAAATGTGAATGTGATAAATAACCGCGTATAATTAACTTCATATATTAGAACTCGATATCAAAGTTATTGTACTCGCGTTTTGAATTTCGGAACGTGACAAAAGTGTTGACTAAAATTTTAAAAAGAAAGAGATTCTTAGGCTAAAAATTCTACCTGTAACCCCACACTCAAAATTTGAATTTTAAACCAATTTAAGTATCCACCTTAAGACGAGTTCTTAACGTATTGTTTAGATATTTAATACTCTTTCACAACCAACACCTCGTTTTATGTTCAAAGTTAGAGAAGAGTCCGTTAATGTGATGTTTTTTGTTTAAGTTGTAGGTTAAAAACATATCAAATTATATATCCAAGTCAAATACCTGGACTAAAGTACTACCGGGTAGAAAAAATAACATAGAAGGCTAGAATGAGAGCTACCACAAGTTGAACATCTTAAAAATATGAAGCTTATATACATTATGCACGTAAGTGCATTTCCTTAACTCTCTTTTCCATTCATGTATGGCGAAGCCTAATTTTTTTAGCTTTTGACAAGTGCTCTCTATGGGTGTATTATCAATAAAATGAAAACACCTATAATGTTTTAGGCTTTTGCCAAATGTTTTTTTTTTACGGGTGTATTGTCTATAAAAGAAAAAAATATATAGAGAAATAAGGTCGTTATGAGAATTTTTTAGTAAAAGATTCCTGATACAGTGGAAGCGTCGGTATAAAAAAAAAAAAAGGCAAGTATTATACTCTTGTTTTCTTATATTTTAGTGGAAAAAAAAAAAGGTTTATGTTATTCTCCCATGGAAGTAGCCATATTGTTAAATCACATAAATCTCTATATTTCTTAAATCTTTTTTTCTTCTTCTTCTTCTATATTTTGAAATTTAACTTTTCTTTTATAATTTTGTTGTGTTTGCATTGGTTGTATGGGTGTGTTTTTTCTACAATAGAACAGGCTATGAATATAAGAGTGAGAAGCGAAAATGAGTGCTAGTGCAAAGTGGACAACCTATGATGCAAGCTCATTAGTCATTTGTGATTATTTATGGCCCACTTACACTTCCCAGCATTTACTAAATGGTCCAGGATCAAATGTACGGTCCACACGATTTAACAGATGCCAAGAAGAATGAAGCTTAGAAGCACTTGGATTGTGAACTGTAATGTATCACCCATTAAACAGGCCACAACCCTAAATTTTGGCTGATTGGAACTTCCTCACCATTTTTAATAAAATGGTAAACGCATTTTCCAAGCTGGCTCAGGTGTACAAGATCTCAGCCTTTCTTAGTGTTCTCTCACGGTGAATTTTCCTCAGCCCAAAGTCATTGAACGGTCAATATATTAGGTGGAAACATACAAAGAGAATTGGATGATGAAAAAAAATCACCACCACTCATTTACCCACGGATCAGGTGAGCAATGGGCTAGCCTGGTTGGACTCATAATCTCTAAGCCTTTTACCAGCTAACTGGGGTCGGCTATCAATCGACTGGCCAGATTTTGTATATAACACATGATCCAAGCTAAGGGTGGCAAATGGCATTAGGCCAGGTAGCCTGCATGAAACGAAATTTCGTCCGGGCTTGGACCCACTGCTTGGCCCATGGCCCAGGTTTGGACCTCACGGCATTTTAGCCTGACCACAACCCGGCTCGACCTACACTCATACATATGAGCATTATATCCTACCAATATGTTATTCTAATCTTTGGTTTGGTTAGACAACCCATTTATCTTGGATGTAGAGCATCGGATTCATTACTTTGAAGTATTTATTTTTCGTGCATGTGTGGCCCACGTGATTAACGGATATATTAGGAAAATTCAAGTGGTAAATAGGGATTTTATAGAATTTCGGACCGGTGAGTTGGGTCAGTTCAGGCAGGTGTAACAAAATTTTCCATTCTTGGACTTGGGCCTCTGTTAGGCCCATGAAAGACTTGGGTTGGGCTGAGGACTTGGATAGTAAGTGTTGGGCTGGGCCCGAACTGAGGTAGATGTGACTCAGGAATTGCCGTATCTTTGTGAATTCCATCTCGAGTCCCATACACGAGTGATGGTGGCTTAAATGACTCGGTGTCAAAGCGGATTGGAACGCGGATTTCCTGCCAGAGTCTTTGGCAGGAAGTTACTGCGCGAGGATGCTGGGTGAGGCTCACCGAGATATTTTTGAGAAATCCACTCCGTCCATCCGTTTTGAGAGATCATTTTAGGACTTGTAACAAAAACATGAGGTGTATAAAACATTTAAACGGGCCACACGAGATGAAAAAGTGGGCATTCACTGAGCACAGTTGAAGCATTCTTATGGCAATACAAGTTTTTTGTCAGGCTATATTTTTGGTGTTTTCACTTCATCCCATTGGTAAAGACCTTATAAACGGTTTGGATAGCATATAAACATCAAGTTGGAGCCTAGGAAGGTTTCAACGGTAGGAATTTCTTTCCCCAATTTTCCCTCTCGTGTGACCCAATTGAGTCTTGTATCCAACTCATTTTTGGTCACAAGTTCTAAAATGATCTATAAAAACGGATAGACGGAGTGGATTTCTCACGTACATTTCAGTGGGCCCTACCCAGCATCAAATCCACGTACAGAGGATTGTGTCCGAAACCGGGTAGGACAATAAGCCATACGACCAGAGCTCCTGTGGGTCCTACCGTGATGTATCTGTTTATCCACGCCGTCCATCCATTTTATCATATCATTTTAAGTTATAATCCGAAAAATGAAGCAGAAACAACTCTCAAGTGGACCACACCAGAGATGACTCTTGCATTTAATGTGATCCAAGCTCACCAGCGAGACGACTCTTTCATCCACATTACCTACTTGCATCTGGAAACGTTAGTATCCACATCACCTATCTGCACCGTCCTTTAGATTCGGCCCACTAACATCATATTATATGGAATATTTTGGTGAAAATAAAAATTAAAAATACTTGTTATAAATCATTAAATAAGTTTTAAATTTAAATATATAAATCGACAAAAGTTTACTTAGTCTAAAGTCTAAACATTTTCAATTAAAATTACAATAGTGCAATAAAATAGTAAAAAGTTACAAATTGTCAAAATTTTGAAAATCTCACGACATTATCACAATAATAATATTAAATAAAAAATTCTAAAAATATATCATGAGAATTTTATCAGCCGTATGGCCCACTGTTTCAGTGCCCTACAATCCAAAGATGGTGAGAGAATTCTTAAAGATTCATCTCAATGGAATGTTGAAATGCCTAATATCAAGTAAATTTTTAAACATGGGAAGCCGTTGGTGCGCGGACTCTCAATGAGGATGTGGTTGGATGTGCTAAATTAAAAGGTACCCAATAATAATAGACACTCATGGACTACACGTGGAAAAGGAGTAGATAAAGCTTTAACTGTGGATAATCATTCTCTATGCATTAAATTTCTGTGGTCTATTCAGTATTTAATATTTTTCTTTTAAGTTTATATTCTAATAGGAGACGGCACAATAAATGTATAAAGAGAATTTTATAACATTATTGCCGTAGGCTCAATAAAGTCTTTATCATATAGGGTTCCCTAATAATCCAACTTCCATGCATGTTACACACAAAAAGTCAAGAGAACAAGTGCAAGCTACTTGCAAGAAGGAAGGGAAACGATAAAAATGGGAAATCAAATTTTCTCTATTCTCTGTAGGGGTAAAATTGTCCAAGTATCACTTATAAGTAGACTTTAAGCTATTGCAGGCAATTTAGAAGTGAAATATGTTCACTTCGGAATTCAGGCCACTCAGCAGCCCTATGCAATATCTTCACGGAAGACTCAATCTAAACTGTACCTAACTCAATTTGACTCGGTTTTCCATGCCCACCTTTATCTACAACCATCAAAGATTAGTCGGTGACATTGAAGTCACATTCAATAATATCAAGTAGCAACTCTAAAATTATCCAACAAGCAATTGAAAATTTTCAGATTATCTCACATACCCTTTATTTCAATCACATTAAAGATATCTGACAACAAAATACAGTAAAATTATTTCACCACAATGGGTATTCAAACCCATGACCGGGTATTAAACCTCTTGCGAGTCTACCAGTAGGCATGAGTAAGGACCCATGTTCTACTCTCTCTCTCTCTTTTTTTTTAATCAGATCACGTGCAGTGTACAGAAGATTTTTATTTTATTTTATTTATTTTTTCTTTTTTTTAACACAGGCACACACACCACCAAACAATAACACTACAGTGGAATTTCACCACCCTTGCCCAATCGAACCCTCAACCAGGTGTTGAAACTCCTGAGAGTCTACCACCGGAGTAAGAGTAAGGACCCGCAGTGTACAGAAGATCAGAACCAGATTAGAACCAGTAATGAGCTGGTCATGAACATGGATCACCTTGTGGATGTGGGCTACCTTGCTAAGTTGGCCAACATGAATTAGACAGCAACGGTCCACATCCAACTGAACAAGTAGTTCAAAGATAAAAAAGATAGGACCTTTCTAAGGTTTCAGCTGGCCAGCGTTGTGCCAGCCTTAAGGATTTTAGCCCCAAAAAAGTATTTAGGCAGCTTGGCATTGAGACTTCCAAATGGGCCAAGACGTGGCCCTGGTCATGATTAAATGGGCCCATTTGGTCTGGGATGGACCAATGACTATGAGCATGACCAGCTAGACAAGCAACTAGGTTCGAGTCCGGCAAGCCAATTACCTATTCTAACAGTTGTAAATAAGCTGGGATAGCATCTCAGTCATATCACCTCTTTATACACAAATCCAGCCCAGTTTAGAGGTGAAAATGGCTGGGATGGAACAGGCCCAGTTCATGTCCAGATATACTTCCGAGTGGCTTGGCCCAGCGCAGTTGCAACTGTTGATCTTCCATGGTGAGGCCCATCAAATGGCCTGGATCACAGATCCTGCAGGATCTCATCCCAATCTTACTTGTTAGCAATATGCGTGGTTTCTATTGGTTAAGACCCAATAATTCGTGATCCATAAATGTGGGCCACGTTCTTGAAATGATTCTTCTCACCCTTCATCTAGATTATGATGTTAATCCACTATCTCAACCATTGATTTGATGGCCCCAGAAAAAAGATTTCTCATCACCAAGACAGATCTTTTAGACCAGCAATGGATTATGATCTGATTGAGGTTCACATGTGAGGAGCCCTGATGAGAAAAAAGGCAGTACAAATGCCACAAGCAATCTATAGATGGTCCAGATGCTGAGCAATGTGGGCCTTCCACATATCGGGTCAATACATACCATGGCCATCTTGATTTCAGATATCGGGTCAATAATACCCGGCCCGATCTTGATTTCAGACTGGATAAAGAAGAATCCGGTCCAGACCCGGCCCGTTGCCACTCGTACAAAGCCGAAGCACCTGGTAGGGTGATGTATCAATCTGGTCCATCAACTTACTGGTCTGAAATCTTATACAAAATGTTTCTTCAATTCACCCCACTGCATATTCGACATGGACCATTTCCTTCTTCTACCGAAACTTTTGATGGCCACCGATCAGGTCGGTGAGATTAGCTAATAGTTGTGATTTTTAATGAGACCTGCCTCACTCAATATGGGGCCGTCCTTACTGGAAAGCCCACCTTGATGTATATATTCTATATCCACGCCGTTCATCTATCTTTTCAAACATTTTAGGGGACGGGCGTAAAAAAAAAAAAAACATATCAAAATTTCAAGTGAACCGTGTTATAAGAATCAGTGGTGATCAAATGCCCCATCGTTAAGGGTGTACATGGAGTCTAACCGAGTCAAGCTGAGGAGCCGGCCTCAGCTCGACTCGACTCGAACACTGGCTAACCTCGGCTCCGCTCAATCCTCGAGCCTTACTCGCCAGCTCAGCTTGGTTCGGTAAGCAGCTCGAGCCGAGTTCGCAATTAAGGCATTTTCCACAAACACCTAAACTGCAACTTCAAAATCCTATTGTTTTACAAACAGAGGGAATGGTTTTATAGGTGTTTTATCAAACACCTTCTAAGTAACATAAAAAAATAAAAATAAAAATAAAAAATTAAAAATTAAAAAAAAAGGTATTTGTTTAATGTACATACCTTGCTTGCCATCAGCCAAACCTTCCTTGCCACTAGTCATATTTTGTTGAGTCATTTTTGTCACGCCCCGAACTTGAAAACCGGTCTCACAAAATTCCCGATCGCCGAATCCAGCGCCAACAGCCTCCGTAGTACCCCAATTCTCAGTTCCCGGCATCTATACATCAGGTTCCGATCCTGAAATCCTACAAGGAGGATTTCAAGCATGATTTTGATTCAGTATAAGCATAACCCACGAACAATAACCACAAGAACACCATCACAAAATCCACTATGATCAAAAACTTTGAATACAATGCGTATAAAAGAAAATACAAGATAATGATATATAATAGAAACTCTAAAAGCTCGACTGCACACTCCAACTACTATAAGGCTACGGCTGTGACCTGGCATCACCTGCACGCATCAATCGTGCATAAGCTTATAGAAAGCTTAGAGGGTGGTGTAAGTGTGTGCGTAATATAAACGTGCTAAGAATGCAAAGTCAGAGAAATGCGGAATCATGCTGATGAGTACATGAATGCAATCAGTCGTACCAAGGCTATGCGGTGCAAGATATGAATGCTATCAGCCATGTCAAGACCATGCGATGCGAGATGTAGTTCAAGTATGTTAATCCTCATCATATATCAGTACAGTTCTCATTCTGGATAATCACCGGGATCTAGTACATTCTACGCCATCTTGCCGCCCCTATCTGGACGCACAACTGGGAGAGTGGAAGAGACCTCACTATCCGCCTGCCAATATCGGGCCTGGCTCGTCGATAGCGGACCAATTCCTCAAGCCGGTCAAACTCAACTTAGAAATTGCCCCCTCACTCAGGCGGGTAAGGTCACACCCCTTTCCAACCTACCACGACACAATGGGAAATGCGGCCTACTGGTATACGACCCTCGTGCGGCCTACTGGTATATGGCCCTCGTGCGCTCATGTATCTATTCGGTCTCGACGTTGGAGTCATCCTCTGGTACCATCGAGTTTAGAAATTTTCACTCACGGACATCTATGGCGCCCCGATGCTAGAAACAGTATTTTCGGTATCCAATCTGACCATCCACGATATGTCTGTGGAGGTTATGACCCTGATGTCGCTAGGCCATACAGTAATCACAATCACACAATGCAAAGTACATGAGTCATGCAGTCCAATCATGCATCAATCCTACGCATACCGTGCGCTCATGTGGGATAACTCCGCCTATCAGGGAGTCCCATAAACCACCTGCACTATGACATATGAAATGACCAATCACATCTCATAACAAACATACGGATGATGTGTATGGATATGTATCATGATGCTATGCTGTCGTAAACTCATAATCGGCAACGGTAGCCGGTATTGACAATCGGCACCAATAATCGACATCGATGATCAACCTCGACGTAAGGTGGGGTCCATAGATGGACGACCAATGATAGATCAATTAAAATCAATGGGGGCCAAACGTTTGGATTAACCTACTAGAAAATGATAAGGATGGGTCTAACAAGGCCTATGGGAAGGTGACAATGTGGACGTCCAACCATCATTGCCCGTCAATGTGGACCTTTAACCAACATTGCTCCCAAGGAATGTCGCTCATAAGGTCAACCGGATAGGAGTCCACGGCCTAGCATAAGGGCTTAATATGCATCATCATGGGCCTCAATTACATCAAATGGGCCGATTCAAATGGGCCGGTACAAATGGGTTGAATCGATTAGGCCGATCAAATGGGTCGAATCAAATGGGCCGGTACAAATGGGCCAAGCAAAGGGGCCAATTCAAATGGGCCGATCAAAGGGGCCGAATCAATGGGCCGATTTGAATGGGCCATTCATCCATTGTTAGAGGTCATTTTAAAGCATTATGTGTGTGTGTGTGTGTGTGTGTGTGTGTGTGTGTGTGTGTGTGTGTATAAGAGTCATATGCAAAGGATCATCGGGACTATACTACACATAATAGTGGTGATAATGATTTCCACAATTAGAATTTAGAGGGCCCACCATAGCATTTATCTTCCATCCAGACTGTTCATAAGGCCACAAAGACCTAAACAAAGTCATAAAGACCTGAATAGTGAGGAAACAAATATCATGTCAGTTCAAAACTTTTGTAACCCAAAAGGGGTTTCAATGGTAGGCATTCCATTCCACTGTTTGGGCAGTGTGGTCCACTTTAGTGTCAAGCCTTAAACAAGCTGCCAAACGGTTGGACGGTGTGGATGAAACGTACCAGGTCAAGGTGGGCCCCACACGTTGCCATGGTGGGGTCCATGTCCTGATGATGGACGGACATGATAAAATACATGCATCACGATGGGGTACACGGAGTGGACGGTGCAGATGGACCCATCCAGCGTGGGATCCACAGGACTTGCTGGTATCTGATATGCCAGTTAGTCCCTCCTCAATCAGGTGAGTACCCACGTGGGACCCACCACAGATTAATATATATAAATATATTTTATTATTATATTATTATATATTATTATTATTATTTTATTTTATTTTGAAATGAACTGCATGTCCAGCGTCCAGATGGACGGCTGGACAAAACACATATGTCAGATGGCCGCTGGTGGGCCCATGTCCGTACTGCACGTGTGCAACAGTCCCACGTGTGGGGTCCCACCATCCTTTGGTGTGGATGGCATGGATAAAACACATATATCAGGTCCCATGGCACCGTCTAGACCCACTAGACGGTGTAGATCTCCTTACAATTTAAAGGTGGGTCCCACGTAGGAGTGGCCCACCATATCATTTAATATAATATATTATATTATATAATAATATATCATATATATATATATATATATATATATATATATATATATATATATATATATATATATATATATATATATAAGTGTGTGTGTGTGTGAAGGTGTGAAAGTGCCAGCGTCCAGACCCTCTAGACGCTGGATGGGTGGTTTTGATGCAACACATGCATCATGTGGTGGGGCCCACATTCACCAGCTTGGTGACGTCAGTACACACCCACCATGCTAGCCGCCCTTGCTAGGGATCGACACCAAGACCTCAAGTGTTGAAACGAGGTATCTCCACTCGGTCTGCCAGTTGAGCTATGGATCTGGGTGTGCCCAGACCCTGGACAGTCGGATGTAGGTGCACTTTACGGTGGAGTCCCACCATACATGATGGAAGGTACACAAATTAGTGGGGCCCACATCATCAAAATGGATAGAAAGAGAGAGGGAGAGAGAGATACGGTGATGGAGGGACCCCGCCACTATAGGTCCCTCATGATTACAACATATACATCATAATGAGTCCCACCTACAAGTGGACCCTCAAATACAAATCGACGGTAGAGCACCCACCTATCGGCCTTTTTCTTTAGCTCCTTGGACTTGTATGCTTCTTACCTTCACTTTTGATGGTGGTTGATGGAGTTTTGATGGTGGGGATGAGAGATGAGAGGGTGGGGAAAGTGGGTCACACTTGTTGTTGTTGTTTGGGAGAGAAGAGAGGTTGGACGTGGGGTGCTTGGGAGATTTGAGAAATGAGAGAGAGAGAAGGAAGTAATGGATCAAAAGGATGGGATGATGTAAGGAAGGGTATGGGTTTATTTGAAAATTTGTAAAAGAGGTATGGTTGTAGTTGAAATTTTGTAAAGGGAAATGGTGAGGGGAGAGAGAGAGTTGACTTATGGGAAAAGAGGGATGGGTTGTTGTACTTAGGGGTATGGAGTGACTTGACTTGGGTGATTGATTGATTGATGGGACACATTATAGAGATTCTCTCGAAATTCGCACGCACGGCGTTTTTCTCGAAATGAACATGGGCCCACATCTTCTAGCCTGTGTCTGGATCGGTATGCAAGACGCGGCATTGGAACCTCTTCGACGGTGCGCTCGTAATGGTACAGATTTCGATTCGAACCGACTTCGGTATGCGGGACCCGGTTTAGGATCGCCCGCAAACGTCGGATACGGGTCGAGGATTACCGGAATTCGACTGAAAGGACCGCGGAAGCCAACGGAACGGTACAGACTAGGACACGGGTCTTACAATTTTATTAAACAGTTGGTGAGCAACATCAATGGCAAAGTAACCAAGTCACTAAACTGATTCGATTCGAGCTGGATTTGATCCGAGTCAAGTTGAGCTGGGGCTCGCTTGAACTCGGCTCGAACTCATTTTCAAGCTTAAAAAATCAGCTCGACTCGGCTCGAACTCAGCTTCGAACCAAGTCGAATCGAGTTTTTTCGAGTCAAGTTGAGCGAGCTAACCGAGCTAGCTCGGTTCGTGTACACCCCTACCCACCGTTAACAACTTTTTACGGTCCACCCTAATGTTATTATCATCCAACAGGTTTGAAATCCAACTTGGATATATATATATATATATATATATATATATATATATATATATATATATATATATATATATAGATATATATATATATATATATATATGTTTTCTTCTGTGCAGATTTGTGTGACTTTACGAAAATTGAACTCGGGGTTTTAATGGACTAATGCACCACGTGGATCATTCAAATTTTAGACTCAAACCCAAGACCTCGTGTTGAAACTCCTCAGAGTCTACCACTGAGGTAAGGACTCGACCCCAAATTTTAGACTTGCATAACGCGTAATGAGTTTTAAAAAAGTCTGCATAAGTTTCAAGCTATAGGAGCTAATACATATATATATATATATGTGTGTGTGTGTGTGTGTGTGTGTGTGTGTGTGTGTGTGGGAAAAGGTAGTATGCGCTCGACCTCACGATAAGCTCCTGTGAGGTCGAGCTGTGTGGGCCCCACTGTGATACGTGTCGACCATCAACACCGTGCATTTGATGGGTCCCCTTTAAATTATGGGATATCCCAAAAATCAGCCGTATACGGAACTCAAGTGGCCCATACCATCTAAAATCATGTGAAGACACCGTTAAAACATATAAAAGCACTTGCTGGGGCCCACCTGAGTTTTGAATGCTGCTGAAACTTGGTCTGAACCCTCATCCAAGTGGGACACACATAATGGATGGGTTGGATTTGTAAACCACATCTCGGTGGGCCCAAAAAATGATTATGAATGTTTTAATGGTGCACGGCCCCTCCCCGCTTCTGTATGTGGTGTGGCCCACACAAGTCACGGATTGATTTGATTTTTGAGACCTAGGCCCATGATGGAATGGTGCAGGTAGATGTTCAAAAAGCATCATGGTGGGGCCCACACAGCTCGACCTCACAGGAGCTTATCGTGAGGTAAGCGCATAGTACCTTTTCCCTATATATATATATATATATATATATATATATATATATATATATATATATATATATATATATATAATGCTCAACCGTGCATTAGTTTGCACCGAACTCGTGCAAGCTTTTTAAGAACTCATTATGCTATACGTGAGTCTAAAATTTAAATGGTTCACATGATGCAGCACCCCATAAAACCCCCGTGGCTCAAATACAAGCTCACAAATTGAGCATGATTAAATAAGGAGCATTGAGAATATACCATAAAGTATTTTGCTGAGGCCCACTAGAATTGTACGGTGAAAATTTGTCCCTTGGGGTTTTATGGGATTCTGCATCACATGAACTGTTCAGATTAGATGCCCATAAGACGTGTGTAAAGGTGCGCACGTGCGTAGGTGCGCAAGTTAGTATGATTCATATATATATATATATATATATATATATATATATGGAAATGGTTCCATGCGACTTCATGGGAAATCGAGCTGTATGGGTCCCACCGTGATGTGTGTCGAACATCAACACCGTGCATTTGATGCGTTCCCTTTAAATTATGGGATATCCCAAAAATCAACTGTATGCCGAACTCAGGTGGCCCATACCAACTAAAATCATGTGAAGCCATGCCTAAAATATATAAAAGCATTTGGTGAAGCCCACCTTAAACTTAGATGCGTCTGAAACTTGGTCAGACCCCTCATCCAAATGGGACACACATAATGGATGTGCTGGATTTGTGAACAACATCTCGGTGGGCCCAACAAATGATTATCAATGTTTTAATGGGAAGATGACCCCTCTCAACTTTTGTATGTGGTGTGGCCCAACAAGTCATGGATTGACTTGATTTTTATGCCCAAGGTCCGTCATGGAATGATGCATTTGGCTGATGGGGTAGATGTTCGACAAGCATCACGGTCAGCCCACACAGCCTAACCTCATGAGAACTAGACCGCATAGAACCATTTCTATATATATATATATATATATATATATTAATTAGCTTGATCCAAAACTTTTATGGCTTACAATTAATATTTAATAGCCAATCAGCACTCTTTCCTATGGTATAGTCCACCTTCGATTTGGATCTGTTTCATTTTTTTATGCTCATGCTCTAAAATGATAGGGCAAAATGGATGGACGGCTAGTGTGGATGTAGAATGATTAAGACCGCCTTGGGTGAGGCTGGCTGCACCTAATTGGCTCCCGATTTTTGAACCACAATCTATCTATGCTAAGTCTCAGTGGACGGATGGATGGATCCGATTGATACATAAGGCTGCCACGTATACTTTGAGTAGATGGATCTGTCATACCATCCTGCCTACGTAATTGCGTGTGACACCATAATTTTTTTAATATTAATCTACCCATTTGATGCCTGACGTATTAACCAAAACATGTTGAATTGAAGTCATCTTCAAAGGATGGGAGGGCCGCATTATCAGCTCCCAAACAATTCTTGCGTTGAAATGAACAGCACTACAATGGAAGTGCGACCTCGATCTCCCGTCGTCCACGTGGCATACGCGTATGGCAATAAGGTCACTAATCTGCTGGGCCATGGCTCAAAATCATTGAACACTTGGAAGAGATGGACTGTATATTTATCAGGTGGGCCACACGGTTGAGGCTATATAGCTCAAAGAACATTGGGCCCACCTTGATGATATATTGTATATCCACGCTGTCCATTCATTTGGGAGCGGATTGGGTGAGACCCTGGATCCACTGAGGTAGGTAGGACGCCTGACTGTGGGGCCTACTATGATGTATGTGACCATATCCACGCAGTCCATCCATATTAAAATATTATTTTAAGGCATGATGATCCAAAACATGGAGCGAATCCAAATATCAAGGGAACCATGATACAGGAAATAGTGGTAATGGACTATTAAAAACTTCATGTGGGCCACAAAAGATTTGAATCTCATCCAAATCTTTGTGACTTTATCAACAAGTTGGATGGAAAATAAAGATTCTGATGGCCCCATAAAGTTTTTAATGGTTGGATTTAATCACTACTTTTCCTGTGATATGATCTCCACAAGTTTTGGATTTGTTTCATTTTTGGGTTCATGCGGTAAAATGACCTTTCTTAACAGCTGGGCAGTGTAGATTTAAGGCACATACATCATTGTGGGCCCTAAAGTAGGGTGTCCCACCTACCTCTGTGGACCTGGGGTCTCACCTAATCCGATCTCCATTCATTTTTTCAGCCATTTCAGGATGAGGTCCAAAAAATTAAGCAGATCCACCTCAGGAAACAGTGGTGATTGAACACCACCATTGAAAACTTTCCAGGCCCACCTGCGTAGATCTAAAATGTTTATTAGCCATCCAACTCGTTGCCAAGGCCAAAAAGATCTTAATGAAGAGAAAAATATAAAGATTAGCTTAATCCAAAACTTCTGTAACTTGCAAAAGGTATTTAATAGTTATTATTTGGATTAGCCTAAGTTTTGGGTAACATCCTTAAAAAGAGTTGAAAAAACATATGGGGCGGCGATATACAACACATTCACATTCATCAAGGTGGGCCCCCACACGGTAAGTAGCACCTAATCCGCTCCCAAGAACATCCTACCATCCACTCATATGGCTTTTGTCTAGTGATTGTGGACCGTTGCTTGCTTTTCTAGGTGAGACCCTGCCCCACCAAAGACTCTGCGGCCCTTATCCCGTGGGGGCCTGTATTATGCATCCACGCCGTCCATCCATCTTTCCATATCATTTTAGGGCGTTATCCAAAAAAAAAAAAGTGAAGCATATCCAATTATCAGGTTAACCTCATCATAAGAAACAGTACTGATTGACCGTACTACCATTAAAAACTAATTAGGGCGCACTTTAATGTTTCCATGGCATTCATTTATCATCCAATCTGTTGATATAGTCGAATAAGCCTTTATAAAGGGTAAAACAAATACATCCTAAGCTTTTATGGTTCATTAATGGTCAATCAACACTGTTTCATGTGGTATTGTCCAAATGATAATTGGATCTATTTAATTTTTCCAAAACGTCATAAAATGATCTTTAAAAACTCATGGACCGCGTGGATGCATAATACCTACATAAAGGTAGGCCCCACGTTAAGGGCCACACCGTCTTAGATGAGGCCGGGTCTCACCTAACCCGCTCTCATGAGTCGTGACAGAGATGCCTTGAAATACTGACAAGCCTTACAGTTTTAGCTGACAGCGGCTTTTCAAAATTCAAATGGCAGCTGATTCATCCATCACATTCAGAAATAAAAAAATCCTCCATCGGGACAAGGCCCATTGCGGTAGAGCACGTCCTGAAAATTACAGCGATTGAGCAATCCCTACGGTTCATTTGATAGACGCTACTTGGCTACGACCCAAATGGAATGGGGTACCGAGTTACTATGTGTGCTTTAACTTTGTTGGGCCCACCGTGACTGTATGTGGTTTATCCACACCGTTCATCCATTTTTTCAGCTCATTTTAGGGGTTGAACCTAAAATTGAAGCATATCCAAAGCTCAAGTGAACCACGGAAATAGTGGTAATAATGATTTCCATTGTTGAAACTTTCCTAGGGCACACAATGACGTTTATTTGTCATTCAAACTGTCCATGAGATCACACGGAGAGAAAAAACAAATATCAACTTGATCAAAAACTTCTGTGGCCTTAAGAAGTTTTCGACCATAGAAGTTCAATTCACACTGTTCCTTGTCATGTGGATTAGTTGAGTTTGGATATGCTTCATTTTTTGAATTAAGTTATAAAATTATCCAGTAATATGGATGAATGGAGTGGATAAAATACATAAATTATGGTGGGCCCACAGAGTTTACTCACTGTCCTTCTGGCTTCCTTGGCCATGACTCTCCTCTAGCAATGTGGGTGGGACCCTGATGGTAGAGTCCATCTCTATACATGCATTATATATCTGAGCCATAATTCGTTTTGCTTGATCATTTTATCATATGGAGGTAAAGAATGTAGATCCAAATCCTAGGTGGACCACACCATAAGAAACAGTGGTGAATGACCATTAAAAGCTTATTGTTGGCCTAGAAGTTTTAGAACAAGCTTATATTTATATTTTCTCTTCAGCCAAGTCCATATGACTTTATCACCAGGTTGGACGGCAAATAAACATTATGGCCAACTCTAGAAAGTTTTAATAGTGGGTGTTCAATTACCACTATTTCCTGTGGTGTGGTCCACTTAAGATTTGGATTAATTCATTTTTAGGTTTATGCCCTAAAAGGAGTTGGCAAAACTAATAGATGGAATAGTTTGCAACGCATACATTGAGGTGGGCCCCACAGTCAATGTCCCACCCACATCACTAGATCTCATGCCGCAACACTCCCATTTGATGGCCTTCAGATGGGAGTGGATTCGATGTATTTGGGGACATAACGACCTCAGTGGGACCCCACTGACATATTCCATTGGTCCAATGAGGATAATTAAAGAGGTGCCCACAGGTCATTAATGTCGCTTCCACCATGAGGCAATTAATGTAGTTCCGCAGCTTCATACTCCAACTCTTGCCCTCATTCTCTCCCAAAGCTTAAGCTCTACCTCTCCATCTCTCCCTCCCTTTCTTTGTTTTCTTCCAAAGCTCGTGCCATGTTCTAGGCTCTCTCTCTCTCTCTCTCTCTCTCTCTCATATATATATAGGGAAAAGGTACTATGCGCTCGACCTCACAAGTTCGTCCCATGAGGTCGAGCCGTGTGGGCCCCACCGTGATGCGTTTCGAACATCTACCCCATCAGTCAGATGCACCATTCTATTGTGGGCCTAGGTCTCAAAAATCAAGTCAATCCGTGACTTGTGTGGGCCACACCACATACAGAAGTGGAGAGGGGCCGTGCACTATTAAAACATTCATAATCTCATTTTTTGGGCCCACCGAGATGTGGTTTGCAAATCCAGTCCATCCATTATGTGTGTCCCACTTGGATGAGGGTTCAGACCAAGTTTCAGACGCATGCAAATTTCAGGTGGGCCCCACCAAGTGCTTTTATATGTTTTAACGGTGTTTTCACATGATTTTAGCTGGTATGGCCCACCTGAGTTCCTTATATGGCTGATTTTTGGGATATCCCATAATTTAAAGGGGACCCATCAAATTCACGGTGTTGATGGTCGACACGCATCACGGTGGGGCCCACAGCTCGACCTCATGGGAGCTTAACGTGAGGTCGAGCGCATAGTACCTTTTACCTATATATATATATATATATATATATATATATATATATATATATATATATATATATATATATAAGGAATGCTCACCTACGCATCGGTTCATAGTTAGTTTCATGCGAACTTGAAAATCATTCATTGGATCTGGTAGATAGTTGAGATTAAAAGAGGTTTGGCAAACGTGCCTCAAAACACTCGGTAAGACTCATGATCTCCAAATTTCGATGTTGAATTTATCAGTATCTCTTTAGCTTTCCCTCTTTGATTTACTCGAAAATGAAAATTATTTGCGATGATTTAAATGGTGATTGAGTGATGATGTATTATATCCACCCCGTTTATCTAATATGCAATATCATTTTAGTATATTAGAACAAAACTGGAGTGAATCCAAAACTCGAGTGTGCTACACGAAAGTAAACATTGGGGATTTAGTGACTACCGTTGAAACATTCATTCGGCCACAAAAGCTTCTTATAAGCTAACTTTTCATGATTTTACTTCATCCCATTATGAATGACATTTTAAACAATTTGAATGGTATATAAACATCAACGTGGAGCTTAGGAACATTTCAATGATAGTAAAGTCATTCCCTAGTTTTCCATCTTGTATAGCCCACTATAATTTTAAATCCACCCCATTTTTGATGGTATATCTTAAAATAATCTCACAAAATATATGAATGAAGTGGATTTCTCACAACCATCACGGTGGACCCTACATAGCATACCTAGCTATATGCACAGTCAATACGCAATCTGCTCAAGGGGATGCGGATTTCCTGACAAGCCCTTCATGGTAAGTTCCTCGGTCGGAAATCTAGGTGAGTCCCACCATCATATTTAAAAATAAAAAATAAAAAATCACTCCATTCATCACTTTTTTAAATAAAACATCAAGTTTTTGGCGCCGTTGCCGGGGACTGTTTCGGTCCAATTGGATTTAAGATTCTCTCTTATCATAATTCATAGCTTAGGATTTTTTCTAACTTAGAGTTCTGTTCTTGATTTTAGAAACTAACCTATTTCCTGTTTTGTAGGATCCTGACATAAATTTCTAAGTTAGATTCTAACATAGATCTCCAAATTGGAAGTGAAGGAGGAGCTCCCTATTCTTCAGACATCAATCATCTCCTATTCAGGGTTCTTTCTTCCCATTCTTATTTACATAGTTTTAACTTGTTTAAGAAACTCATAGGTCCTAGGTCTAGTTTTATTTCTCTTAGGTTACTTCTTAGTTTAGTTTTCTTTCTTACATTGCAATAACATAGTTTATGCTAGGACGTAGATCTCTGAATATAGAACTAGCACCGTTTGATCCTGAGATTGAAAGAACAATTCGTGAAAGATTGAGAAATAATCCTGTTGAAATGGCGAATGAGATTGAAGTTAAAGCTCTCAAAGATTATTCAGCTCCTGTCCAATTTAATGCGCCTTCATGCATAGTGTTGCCAACCACTACGGCAACACACTTTGAACTTAAACCTCTGAAGTCATACAATTGTTGCCATCCTTTTATGGATTGGACAAGGAGGACCCATATCATCATGTGAAAGAATTCTTAAACATTTGCTCCACCTTTAAGTTCTAAAACTTCTCAGACGATTCGATCCGCCTACGCCTGTTTCCTTTTTCTTTGAAGGATAAGGCGAAAGCATGGTTGAATTCTCTAGAAGTTGGATCTATCACTACATGGGACCAACTGTCTAAGAAGTTCTTAAACAAGTTCTTCCCCGTTCACAAAACCAATGCCCTCCGTAGAGAAATTACTAACTTCACACAAAAAGAGGGCGAGCACTTTCATGAATGTTGGGAAAGATGGAAGGACTTGCTTCTTAAATGTCCTCACTATGGTTTTGAGAAGTGGCAACAAGTTCAATACTTCTATGACGGTCTGACACCACAGAACCGTCGCATGGTTGATGCCACCAGTGGAGGGTCATTCATGACCAAAAGTGATGTCGAAGCGTGGAGCTTCTTTGAAACCTTGTGCGAAAATTCCCAGCAATGGGATTATTCAAATAGAGGTGACAAAAGTCCCCAACCACAAAAGAGAGGTGGTATATATGAGATAGGAGTCATACCAGAGCTGAGTGCCAAGCTTGATAACCTGACAAAGAAAGTTGATGCTCTGGTATTAAATAATGGACCACCACAAACAACTCAAGTCGAGGCATATGCCACATGTTCCAGTCCTGCCCATCCTATGCAGTCTTGTCCATCTGGTGCAGCATTCCCAGAACTTCTCTCTGAACAAGTTCATGCTATGAACACTTTTCAAAAATCTGGGAATGATCCTTACTCGAACACATACAACCCAGGGTGGGCTAGACATCCAAATTTCTCTTGGGTAAAAGGACCACAATAAGGAGGACCATCTGGAAATCCTCCCATGCAACCGCACCTCCAAATTGGCAGTCAACAACCTCAACAGTTTCCACAATATCAACAACTGCCTACACAATCAAGGAAACCATCTCTTGAGGATACACTCCATCTTTTCATGCAGAGTTCTCTCCAATTCCAAAAAGACACCCAACAAACCTTACTGGCCAACCAGCAAAGCTTACATGCAAATGCACAATCCATTGCCAAGCTGGAAGCACAAATGGGTCAACTAGCTGCCACATTGAGTGAGAGAGAGAAGGGCAAGTTCCCTGGCCAACCTGAGGCTAATCCAAAGGGACAGTATGAGATTGGCTCTAATTCCAACCAAGGGCAATATCATGAACAGGCCAAATCGATCACTACCCTTAGGTCAAGCAAGCAGATTGATAACAGAATAGAGATGCCTGGGGATGAATCAAATTCTAAAACAGAAGATCAAGATGAAGCACAGAGCCATACCAATGCATCCAAAGTCCAAAAGCTCTCTGACTCTCCACGAGCCACTAATGTGCCACCTTATGTGCCCAAAGCACCCTTTCCTCATCTTCTGTCACCAATAAAGAAAAGAAATTACTTTGATGAAATCTTGTATGTGTTTCAAAAAGTGCAAGTCAATATCCCGTTGCTTGACGCTATCAAGCAAGTCCTCGCTTACGCTAAGTTTCTTAAAGATTTATGCACTCAAAAGCGTAAGCGAATGTTCATAAGAAAGTCTTCCTTGCGGAGCACTCAGCTCCATGATTCAACATAACACCCCTCCTAAATTTAGGGATCCAGAGCTCCCACCATTTCTTGCGGCATGGGAGATCATAAGATCGGGAAGGCATTACTTGATTTAGGGCGAGTGTCAATTTGTTACCATATTCGGTTTATGAGCGCTAGGACTTGGTGAGTTGAAACCGACTAAGGTAACATTACAACTAGCCGATAGATCTGTCAAGGTGCCCCGGGGTGTTATTGAAGATGTGTTAATCCAGGTTGATAAATTTTATTTTCCAGTGGATTTCATAGTTATAGATACTCAGCCTGTCCAGAATCCTCACAGTCAGATCCCAGTCATTTTGGGTCGTCCATTTTTGGCCACATCTAATGCTATTATCAATTGCAGGAATGGAGTTATGAAATTGTCCTTTGGTAACATGAATATTAAACTCAATGTTTTTAATGCAGGACAACAACCCTCAGATTTGGATGACATATTTGAAGTGGACATGATCGAGAGCCTTGTGCAGGACTCCTTCCGTACATCTTTTGAAGATCCTCTTGAGACCTGCTTAGCACAATCGAGCATGGATTTTGACATTGATAGTCTCATCCATGAAGTCAATGCATTGCTCGACTCTACTCCTATATTGGAGACTGAAAAATGGAGAGCGAAAGTGGAACCTCTTCATCCCTCTGAGACTCTTCCTGACAGCACAGTTTGTAACTCTGAGAAGACAAAGGCGAGCAGGCTGCTTAATGTTCTTAGAGCATATAAGGCAGAAATTGAACGGAAGATAGAAAAAATCCAGGGAGTATGCCCCACTGTATGGATGGATCATGCTGTGGTAATATCGCATAACATGCAAAGGAAGCGTGATCCTAACATAGAAGAAGTCGTTCGAGCAGAAGTCCTTAAATTATTTGACGACAGTGTCAGTTGCCTTATTTCAGATAGCACAGCTCATGGGAACTCACATCACTTGTCTGGGATCGGTTAATGAAAGTGTTGAGGTAATTTCTTTGGCGGACCCTGGTTATAAAGATTATTTCATTCATGGTCCGTTCTTGTCTGGCTGAAGACGTTAAACTTAGCGCTCATGGGAGGCAACCCAGCCGTTTGCTTTATTGTCTTGCTTTTTATTTCAGTCAGTTTCATTTTTCTTAGTTAGTTACTTCAATGTTTGTGGGTAACATTACTGCAAACCCTCACGAGACTACAACTCGTCCACTAGGGGTAACCTAGGGGTTTAAAGGCTTGTTGCATGCGCTAAATGCAATCGAGAGCACCTGCGAAAGTGGTATAGGTAGGATCTTCTTTTGTTTTTCTTTTTGTTATTTTTACTTATGTTGATTTCTCTCTTGTGCTAACTCGCTTTTACGTTGAAATTTTTCACCAATTTTGAGAAAGCTTCTTGATTCTCCATCCAGGTATTATCTTTTCATCACTCCTCTTTTATTCTCGTTGTCCCATGTGCATTGCTTGTTTATTTCTTTTACATTGAGGACAATGTAGATTTTCGGTTGGGGGTGGGAGATTAGGGTACCTAATCAGTATTTTCTTGGTCTTGAGCAAAATTTGTGAAAATTTTAAACCATGATACATGATGTTGGTAACTAATGACTCTTGGATTCGGCCATCTGCTTGATTTCACAGTCAATTTTGAATTGTTAATCCATGATTAGACGTTGTAAACATTGATTGAGTCATGATTTCACATATCACATCTCGCTTGCACATTAAGTTTTGGTTCGATAACTGAATGATTAACTTGGTAAAAAGAAGAATTAAAAGGCTAAGTCACATAATCTTCACCATAGGTTTGCTCCCTATAGGTGTAGATTTGATTCTCCATAGTTGACTTATAAAAAAAATGAGGCGACGAGTTTTCACCATAGGTTTGCTCCCTGTAGGTGAGGATTTGATTCCCTTCCTTGGCGTACTGTTCATAAAGAAAATCAAAAAAAAAAAAAAAAAAAAAAAATGAAGGCTGAAAGGTTAATCTAAAATGCTAGTGTTGGTTGTCAGGAATTCTGTTGTTAATTACCAATTTTAGCATGAAATTGATTATTGGAACTCTTAATGATTGTAAGCTGAGATTATACTATACACCTGTGGAACTCAATGTTTAGGAATGTTCTAATTAATGGATTAATATGTTGAACTTGATTATGAAGTTTACTGTGAGCTTGATTTCAGGAGAAAATTCTACTTACCATTCATGAATCTTAGAATTTTCACATCTCAGCTATCTGTTCACAAGTCACTTGAGTACAGGAATGGTCTTTTATTTCTAAAATTATTTTTCGCATGTTTTGCTCGGGACTAGCAAAATGCTGGTTGGGGGTTGTGATCAGGGTCAAATATTGCATATCAGACCCCAGTAATTGCCTAAATTGACGTACATGATGAGGCTTAATGGAGTGTTTTACTCGTGTTTTTATTACAGGATGAAATCAGGAGTGTGTATTGAAAATTGATATTAAAGGCATGGATTTTATGATCCAAAGTCTCCAGAGCATGGGATGGACTCCAGAAAACCAATAGTGAAGATTTTACATGCCTGGGATCTGAGGAAAGCACGATAAAGAGGCCCAAAAAGGGTCCAGAATGCAAGATCACATGGTTCCCGCCATCCGATCAGTTCAAAACTTCATACATGGGATGAGGGCCATAAATTAACCGTACATATTAATTTTCATCCATTAAAGATCTCGGGAAGTGAGCCAACTGACAAATCAGCCCGTTAATCTCCAATTTGGGGCCCACCTGATATTTGGAACTGCTTCAAACTTGGTGTTGACGATTGAAATTATATGACAAAGAAGATGGACGGTGCAGATTCCTCCAGAATGTTGCAACAGACCCCACATGCGTGAGTGTGTGCGTAAAGCGCACGTGCGCTGGCACTACACCGGATGGCTGGGACGGTCGAGAAAGCCAATCCGTCCATCTTCTTTGTCATATAATTTCAACCGTCAACACCAAGTTTGAAGCAGTTCCAAAGATCCGGTGGGCCCCAAATTGGAGATTAACGGGCTGATTTGTCAGTTGGCTCACTTTCCGAGATCTTTAATGGATGAAAATTAATATGTACGGTTAATTTATGGCCCTCATCCCATGTATGAAGTTTTGAACTGATCGAATGGCGGGAACCATATGATCTTGCATTCTGGACCCTTTTAAGCCCCTTTGCCTTGCTTTCCTCAATCCCAAGCGTGTAAAATCTTCACTATTGGTTTTCTGGAGTCTATCCCATGCTCTGGAGACTTTGGATCATAAAATCCATGCCTTTAACATCAATTTTCAATACACACTCCTGATTTCATCCTGTAATAAAAACACGAGTAAAACACTCCATTAAGCCTCATCATGTACTTCATGGTAGGTTCCTCGGTCGAAAATCTAGGTGAGTCTCACCATCATATTTAAAAAATAAAAAATCACTTCATCCATCACTTTTTTAGCTCATTTTACGATATGAGGTAAAAAATGAGCCGGATCCAATACTCGAGTTGACTAAAAATGTGGGGAACGCCTACGGTTGAAATATTCATGGGCCAACGGAAGTTTTGAATAGTATAATATTTGTGTTCTCAATTCATCCTAGTACGAATGACGTTATGAATAGTATGGATGGCATGTAAACATCACCTTTAAATCGAAGGAGGTTTCAATGGTAGGAATTTCCCTACCCACAAATTCCCTTAGTGCGACCCACTTGAATCTTCGATCTTGTTCGATTTTTCTCTCAAGTATTAGAATGATCTTACAAAAAGGATAGATGGGGTGGATTTCTTATAAAACATGACGGTGGGTCTTACCTAGGTTTCCAGCGCATGAACTTACTTTCCCATTAAATCTGTCTAATTCTTTAGATCAACCCGAGTCCTAAATGGATTGGCTACTCTCCTATCTGTGCTTTATGGACCCAAACATGATATATGTGTCTCATCCATGCCGTCCATACATTTTTAAAAACAATTTTATAATATGAACTCAAAATTGGGGTATATCAAAATCTCAAGTGGGCGACATAGTGATGATTGAACTCTCACCATTAAAAACTTCTTGGGGCTACCAAAGTTTTGGATCAAGCTAATATTTATTTTTTGCCATTATCAAGGTCTGTATGACCTAATCTACAGGTTGGATGTCAAATAAATATTATAGTGGGCCCCATGAGGTTTTCAATGGTAGATGTTCAATCACTGCTATTTTCCCATGGTGTGGTCCACCTAAGATTTTGATTTGCCTCATTTATGGGGTAAATTATTAAAATATTGTGTAACAATGGATGGACGGTATGGACAAAACACATAGATCATGGTGAGCCCACATGACACCAACCACTTGCCACCTGGCTAGTTGCAACGTCACTAGCCAAACTGCCTTTGCGTCCTACCCTGCCCGTCTGCAGCTGGGAATGGGAAGGAGCTTTGAGTGGCCATCGTGATATATGGGTTTTATCAACACCGTCAATCCATTTTTACTTATCATTTCATGGCATTATTCCAAAACTGAGGCAGATCCAAATCTCAAGTGGACCACACCACACCACGTGAAGCAGCGGTGATAATGATTCTCACTGTTAATTTTTTTTAAGGCCCACATTGATGTTTATTTGACATTCAACATGTATATTAGGTCAATCAATACAAATTATATTGTCCATATACATCTAATATATGATGTGTTGCATTATGTTTCCAAATGTATTGTTAATTCTTAATACATGTTTCTTATGTATAAATAGTCACATCCACACGCTGATAATATTCATAGTAATTGTATTGAACAATTTGAGTGTTTAACTTTCATAATTTGAAATTACTAAAATATGAGCATATATGTGTAAATTAACCAGAAAGTCACACCTATCATTTGATGATTTTGATGACAACAAATGTGAATGCTAGAAATCAGAATCAGATAAGCATATCTAGGACATTTTATAACTATCATATGATGATTTTAGTAACAATGACTTTTAGATTTGATAATCGAATGACATAAATAAGGCTTTTTGTAACTTGGCACTTAACACTGTTGATTTTTAAAGTACTCGCAACATAGTAAATTCAAAAGGAAAGGCTAAGTTAGATCATCCATTATTTGATACATAAATCAGTAGGGTCGTTGATATTGTAAGAATGTTTTCAATCGAAAGTGACAGATGGAAAGGATATTGCACATGTCTAAACTTTTAAATGTATTGAAACAGGTGCCGGGTTTAACCAACAATTAATTCTTCTTTGCAAGTAACATTTTGGATGAGCAATACGCAATTGTATTATTTAATCTATCATAACACTAAAGGCTTGAGTGACTGCAAATATTGGTTTAGGCTTACTAGGTTAATTAAAACTGTCTGTCACGATATTTCATAGTTAAGTAAACCATGTTAGATTGTGTGGCTTGTGTTAATATTTTGTCAATTGAAGTCACATGAGACTCTTTAAATTTTCATTATATAGGTAACCAATGCGGCTTTAAGAAATTCTCAATACCATTTACATTTTCTAATATAAATTGGGCATGTGTTGTTATTATTATGTAAATTTTTTTTACTTTCCTTTAATTTTATATTCTATCCTTGTTGTATTTTGTTCTACTTATGTTTTGGACAAGGAAGAATATGATATTTGTGTTAGTTGATAAGTATGTGCTTAAGTTATATGGGGATACATTATTAATGTCAAATTTATGGTTTAGATAAGTACATATGAATTTAAACAGATGATAATATCTTGCACATGATTTACTGCTATTACTGAAATGGAGTATATAATAAAAGTAACCTACACATGACACTTATTGGGAACTGAACACATATATAATTCGTATACAATTTACTATTTAAATCATAATTACCTCTACTACCGACTAATATGTCTATTAGATACATTACAAAGAATAATCTAATTCTAATTGGTTTAAAATCATTATTGAATTCTAAGTTTGACGAGAAAAATATCAAAAAAACAACACATTATTTATAATTGTTTTGCCAGTGGCTTGCCAATTTTAAGCTCCTTATTATTACCTCCTTAGTGCAAACACCCATAGTACATTTCACCTAACCTCTACATAATTAATATGTACTTTAACTTTGAGTTTTACTAATCCATATTGGCATGTCATCCATTGAAGAATGGGCTCAATTTACAAATCGATACTTACTCAATTATTGTGGTAATATCCTTCCATTCTTTCATAGGTGAAGTCTTTATAACGATAACCGACATGTACAAGTTATTGATTACTTTATTATTTTTGTATATATGTGAAACTATTATTTACAACCTTTGATTAATTTTTTGTTATCTATTCTACAGACACCATACGACCCATTAATTGAAAGTGTACTATCAATCAGAAATTTGTGTCATTGCTGATCCAAAGTTCAAAATCAAGTCATGTGTAATCTACTTCTATTACTCAAATTTGATATTGTATTAAGTTGTATGTGTTTTATGCTCAAATCAATTGGGGTTTTCTATAATCAGCAATCATATGTTATGTTTATCAACATGAGTAGCAAAGTACCTATTGGTCACATTATTTTAAGATTTGTGAAATGATAAGATGATGTAACTCACCAAGCTGTGGAGGACTGAATACAGACAGGTTGCAAAGCACCAGGATATTGTGTTAGTGATTGTAACTGAATGACAATATCATCTAATAGTATGTTTTCCACTAGAACTTATTTCGATGGCCTACTATAATAATCAACAAACATAGTAATTGCTGGTCAAATGCACAATCCTAAAAGATAAGCAATGCCATTTGCTATAATAGCAGCATTATAAAAACAATGATAATTCACCCTACCAATCAAACCCTGCCGCGTCACCACACCACATGGGCGGTGAGGGCCTCACTCTCTGCTCCGCATCCCCATCTGTACACGCCACGTGTACGGTGGACAAGCGGCCATCATTTAGACAATGCTGGTGTTGATGTACGTGGACCTTGTCTAGCCGTGAAAACATTTGGTCAATTCAAAAAATGCCAGTTGCTTTCATCGTTCCAGGAGCAAGGCCAGGTGTGATCCATGATAAAATCCATGGGTCCCATGTGTCTCCAAAGGCTCATGATTGTACGGTCTGGCTGGTCCTGTGGTGGGCAGATTCTATCAGCAATGATGAAATGGGCCACGTGTAAGGATCAGATCAAGCCCATCTTTCTCATTGATAGGGACCGAAATTTCATCATTATCCAGTAAAAAATCAAATCTGACCGTTCAACTATGCTGGGCCACCATCGCGATGGCCATAGCACTAGACACTCGAGTGCCATGAAGATAAAACCTCCTTGGACTGTTGCCTAAAGAAAGAAAAGAAAAGAAAAGAAAACTAAGTACACAGACTCGTTATGATAGTTTGCCACTATTTAAAAAAATCATGTCGACTCTTGGACTGTTTGGCAAATCACAAGGCATAGTTGTATGGTCATCTAAACCATCCAATTTTTTTAATCTATTATGAACGAGCATCAGAAGACGACGGCAATCATCGGCTTCCTCACAATTTTAATCTTAACCGTCCACTAGATAGTGATTAATTTGACGATTAAGATCTCTTGATCAGTGTCATTTTAGATATATAGTCCATCCGGAATGTGCCCTACAATCTGGATGGCCTGGATAGTGATACATGTGTTCCAGATGCGAGGATTATTTGTCACCATCATTTTGAGAATGGTGACGAACTATCACGGAGACCAGCCGAGAAAACTAACGACCGGTTCCAACGCTCCGAAATCCAGCCAAAACGCAACCGTAAACAGCTCCACAGGGATAGCTCCCGCACATATCGCTCGTGCTGGACCGCTGGCAATTTCCCCCACAAAACAAGGGCATTTCCGGAAGTCCACCCTGACAAGCCCCTGTCAAACCGCGCCATTTCAGCGTGCCGTCCGATGCACGCACGATCACCAATCGACGGCTGTGGTTCGTCCTTTGACTGGCGTACTACGGACCCGATTGGAATGATTGGAGTTGCGGCCTTTGACCGCCGAACAGGAGAAGTAAAAAAAAAAAAAGAGAAAAAAAAAGAAAAAAGGGAGAAAAAGAAGAAGAGAGAGAAAACGAAAGAGCTGAGACATTTTCGGTTCGAGAAGAAGGAAGAAAGAAGAACGTCTTTTTTCTTTCTTTTTAATTTTAATTTTAATTTTTTAACTTTTCCCTGTTTCTCTTTTTAGCTCTCTCCTTTTCTCTTTCCTCTTTCCTCTTTTGGGGCTTTCTCTATTAAAATGGAAGAGAGGAGAGAGAGAAGGGCTTTTTAGGGTTTGAGCGAAGGAAGAAGGAGAAGAGAAGAGGAGGAAGAAGAAATTTGGGGTTTGGGGAAGAGCCATGCATGTGATGCGGCGCCTCAAGAGCATTGCTTCAGGCCGTTCATCTGTTTCAGATCCCGTGAGTTTTTTCATTTTCCTTTTTTTTTTTTTTCTTTTGACTCTCTCTTTTGCCCTAGATTTTCATCCATTTCTGTCTCTTAATTAGTAGGGTTTTCGCTCTTGTGATTTTTTAGTATGCGGTTTTCGCTTTTGGTTTTAGGGTTTTTCTGTTGTTTTCCTTTTCTTTGGATGATCGTGCTGTGATTTTTCTGAGTTATTTTTGGTTTGTTTGCCATTTTTTTTTTTTTTTGGTATTTATTTATTTATTGTATCAGTATCATAGATTATTATTATTATTATTATCATTATTATTATTATTATTTATTACTATTATTATTAATATTTGGTTTTTCTTAGCTTTATGATTTGTTTCGGGTTTGATAGTTTTGGGATGTTGTCTGGTAACTTGTGTTAATTAGGGCTCCATTTTTTGTTGCAATGTGATGGGCGATTGGTGATTGGGAGTTGATTGAGTTGAATTACAAATATTTGGGGAGTGTTTGGATACAGTATCGAATTGGATTGCAATTATTAGTCTGTTCGATGGAAAGCATCCAAATTTACAGTTATCTCCCTTACCATTCATTCATATTGAAGGTCTGGGCTCTAAGTTGTGATGATGTTATTTTCAAGTTGGATCTGAAAGGACTGCCAATCTGAGGGTCACTATCTCATTTTGAATATTAGGTATCATCGAATTGAGGGACGTGGTTGAAATTACATTGTGTGGATTTAGTTCCTTGGCATTCATATTGAGGGACCTGGCTTGAAATCATGTTGAGCAGAACAGCTGCAATTTGAGGAAGTAATAGGAAATATCGCTATTTTTATCATTTCCTCTTGGTTGAATTCAAACTGTGTTTGGATCCACAGGTGAACTGAATCATGAGCAATCAGATTGTCATGACCCCCAGTGGTTAAAGGGCCTAGCTTGACACTTTCCATTGATCCTGAGATTTTTTTTTGGGATGTGAATCTGTTGGGATTTTTTTTTTTTTTTTTTTTTGAGATGTTTGATGTGACCTCCAAATTAAGTTGGTTCAGTCATTGTGTGTCTATAGCACTTGCGATCTCTAAGGGGATTTTCCTTTGTTAGATTTGCAGGACTCTATCCTTATTGGAGAACAACTTAACAAGAGGAGAGTTCTGTTTCTTAACCATTCAATTTCTTCAATGGATGTTGACACAATCCGACGTAATAGGTCTTTGAAACCAAGAATCTGTCGACAATATGGAAATATTGGATCTTCCAGATGTCAAAAAAAAAAAAAAGGAAGAAAGAAAGAAAGAAAAGAGAGAAAGAGAGCCAGTTGAAGCTTCATGGAGGGTGCAGTGCAAAAGGAGGTCCTCATTAGACATTGCAAGGGCCAGAGTCAGTTTCGGGAGGCATAACTTGTGCTTATATGTTCGTTTCCGGTGATCAGTTGCATCAGCTACGCATCTGCAAATCTTATGTCACTTTGGGTCCAATAAAGAAAGATGCCCATGCTGGGTTTACTCGCATTTTGGCTAATAACCTAATATCTTTGATGGCCCTTTTAGACATCATATTTTTAAAGCCTTTAACATGCAGACTTTGGAAGGCTTCTTGGGTGGCAAACTATCATTTCAAACCATGGTGGCTTCATTTAATTTTATGAGATTCATCTTTTTTATTGGATTTTTATTCATGACTTAACTTCTAGGATAAACATTACGCTTACTTTTTATAGGGGATAGTGATTTCGCTAGCACCTTAGGTAAGGTCTGGGAAGGCCATACTTTGTATTTGGAAAGCATGACCTCTCCATGTATTTCTCTTGTTTCTTGAATAAAATTTTCTTACTTCCATGAAAAGCCTGGGTGGGTCTGGGGTCATTTCAGTTGCAAGGTCTATAAAGCTCATGCTGTGACGCCCCTAAGCTCTTTGCTCTTTTCTTTTGGGTAAATGCTAGCTTTCCATCACTAAAGCAAGAGAAAAAATCCAACCAGCTAAGAGTATCCACAGACAACACACACACACACAAGTTCTGCACAATCAATAGGTTGATGGTTGTTGAAATTTCAGAAGAATTTCTCCTTCTATTTTGTACCAGGGTGGGGGTTCTGGCACCAAAAGAGTGAAAGTTGATCAAGATGTAGAAGGGAGGGTTCCTAAGGAGGAACCCCGTGTAGGTGAAGCGACAACTATGGGTTTAGATCAGCATACTGCTTCTACATTGCTGGAACCTGATCCAAGCTCATCCAATATGGCTGCTATTGATAGAACTGACAAGGCTGGTGTTGATCAGCTTCCAAAGGAAATGCGTGAAATGAAAATCAGAGAAGATAAAGCTGACCACCATGATGATAAGGTACATTTTCTTTATTTCTTTTTCCTTTCCTTTTTTCTTTATTTTTCTTTTTCATTTTATCCAGGTATCTTTGTATGTGGGGTTATTAGATCAATACCTGTAAATGGCGTTTTCGTGTAATGATATGATCTGATTGGTAAAGTTGGATTTTGCAGGAGTTGGAAGCCACTGTTGTGAATGGTAATGGGACAGAAACAGGTCAGATAATTGCAACAACAATTGGTGGTCGAAATGGTCAGCCAAAGCAGGTCATCTTTTTTCCCTAGTTTATTGTTTTGCATTGGCCTGATTCTATATGTTGTTTTGTATATATATTAGTCAGCCAAAGCAGGTCATCTTCTTCTTCTTCTTCTTCTTCTTCCTCCTCCTCCTCCTCCTCCTCCTTCTTCTTCTTCTTCTTTTTTTTTTTTTTTGCATCTTAAAAAAATATTATATAGTATAAAAGAGATTCCTTTGGTGCTATATCATCTCTTGTGTTACACTTATGCTATTTATGCATGGCAATGATAATGTAACCAAATCGCTAATTTTCATGTCCACTTTCGTTTGGTGCAGCATCCCTTTTGCTAGAGACTGCTTCTCATAAACTTTACCTTTAATGGGTCTGATAGTTATCCATTTTGTTGAGCTCTAACCGATACATAGCTACCTTGGTCCCCCCCTGCAAATGCCTATGTTTCTCACTCCTATTTTCCAGAGTTGTTTTCTGCCTTCCTTTTTTTAACCCCAATTAGTTGGGATAGGGCTTAGATAATGATGATGATGTGGGATGAAATTTATTAAGGGGCAAAAGCTGAAAGAAATAGAAACAGAAGAAGCGAAGATGATGACATATCATCCTCCCCCTAACATGGAAGAATCAGCTTCTCGAATTCCTTCAAATCTTTTTACAGCATCCCAAGAACAAATTGAAGCATATGGCCAACACAATCATGTTCCTTTCAAAATCATCTGTTTCATGCATTTTCTAACTTCTATTTATTCCTTTCCTCCGTTTCTCAGTTTGGCAACTGTGGTCCAATATATGCCACCTGATGCTTTTATATTTCTCATTCAAGTTTTCTGCCCTGTTAACAGTTTATGGTTGGTTAATTTAAGCCAATTTTAAATCTTATCCAATTTTTGCATAAAGAACTTGCTTAAGTTAATACTCTGTTTGTTATTTGGATGCCAGACAATCTCATACATGGCAGAACGTGTAGTAGGCACTGGTTCGTTTGGTGTAGTTTTTCAGGTATGTAGTATTTAATTTGTCCACCTCATGATGGAAGCTAGGTTTTTGAATTTCATGCCAAATTTTTTCACTAGGCATGATCAAAGCATTTACTAATTTTGGTCTATTTAGGCCAAGTGCCTGGAAACAGGGGAAGCAGTTGCTATAAAGAAGGTACTGCAGGATAAGAGATACAAGAACAGGGAACTCCAAGTTATGCGCTTGGTGGAACACCCTAACATAGTTCAACTAAAGCACTGTTTCTTTTCAACCACTGACAAAGATGAGCTGTACCTTAACCTTGTCCTGGAGTATGTCTCAGAAACTGTTTACCGAGTTGCAAAGCACTACAGCAAGATGAACCAACATATGCCCCTCATCTACGTTCAACTGTATACTTATCAGGTTAATTTTAATGAATTAAGCTATCATGATTTTATGCACCGCAGAATTGTTACTCTTATGTACTGTGATTCTTAATCATGTTACAAAGGTTCTCTGCGAACTCTTTGCTTCTATCTGAACTTTTCTTTTTCTTTGGCAGATCTGTCGTGCACTAGCTTACCTTCATGGTGTTATCGGTGTGTGTCATCGTGACATTAAACCACAGAATTTATTGGTAAGCATTTTGATACTCTTTCTTTGGGTGCTGTTAGTAATTTTATTGATTGTCTAACCCCCCTCAGAATGGTTACTGGACAAGGGCGAGGTCAGCTACACCTCACGTAGAACTGATCATGTCAAATCAATTAGTCCAGATTACTTGGATGGTGAAGAGTCCCAAGATCTTCATTACTACTTGAGATCCATCCATGAACAATTTTAGAGGATTGTGGACTCTAAACAGGGGCGAATTTGTTAAAGCTCGGTTGGGTATCAAAGTTCTCGAACAAACTTTTTTTTTTTTTTTTTGTCATTTCAATACACTAAAGGCAATAGTCAGTGAAGTGGAAGTGGTTTTTAACAGAGCATGGCTATCCTCTATTCCTCATCCATGTAGCTGCTGGGAGTTGTTGCCCATGACGTGCTTGGTGGTCTGGCCATTCTGCAGCAAATGCCGCTCTTGACCATGGACTTCATAAAAGATTTCTGGTTGATCTATTTTGGTACCACACTCGTTGGATCTTGAAATGAGCTATTTTAGAACCTCAAGCATCTAGAGATCACAAGATGCTGAAACTGCACTCCCTGAGTATAAGATTCATGCCACCATAAGTCTATAACCCATTCACATTTTATGACATTGATGCAGTAGTTCATAGAATGCATCCAAAACAGAACAAAAAATGCAATAATTCACAGAAATTACTCTTAGCATCGTAATCAGTGAGATCCAATTTAGCACAGTATGGACGCACTCAATTCCTGACTTTTATAAAGTTCCCTAACAATAGATTACCAATTTGTCGAAAGCTATGATGACAGCTGAGAAGTGCTGAGGTTTGCTTCCATAGAACACCGATTACGGTGCTCGGAAGTGTCTTGAACTTCAATAATGTATCTCTTTTTCTGTTTTCCCTCTCTGTGTGTGTGTGTGTGGTTTTTTTTTTTTTTTTTTTTTAAATTTTATTTTTATAACAATCTAGTTCAGAATCTTGTGCTTCCCAAGTACTTATTCGAAAATGTGATAAATGTTTCAGGTCAATCCCCATACTCATCAACTAAAGATTTGTGATTTTGGAAGTGCCAAAATGTTGGTATGTTATGTTTCTCTGCATTTGAATAAATTCTCGTGAATTGGTAAATTCTAACATTTTTAGGTAACTGCAGGTGCCGGGAGAACCTAATATATCATACATTTGTTCGCGGTATTATAGAGCTCCAGAGCTGATCTTTGGAGCTACAGAATACACAACAGCAATTGACATGTGGTCTGTTGGTTGTGTCGTAGCTGAGCTTCTTCTAGGGCAGGTTGGCACGCTAGTATTATGAGTTGCATGTACTTAGTTCTTTGGTAGTCTTTACTTAGTTCCTTTGTAGTGTTGGAGCTGCAGAGTTCTATCTTGCTTACCATGCTTCCATAAAACCCATTGTTTTTTTTTTTCTGTTATTTTGATTACTTCATGGCCTGATGGTTTCAGTTTCTTTTGAAACTCTTTAGTAGTGTTTACTTAGTTCTTTTGTAGGGTTGGTACCGCAGAGTTGTATCTTGCCTCCTATGCTTCCGAAAAACCCATTGTTGTCTCTGTTATTGATTTTCATTGACCTGATGGTTTCAGTTTCCTTTGAAACTCTTTAACATTGAGCATAATTGACGAGAATAAGGTCACCTTTTACTTTATTGTGGAAGACATGCCAATTGACCATTGAAATATCATAATGGTTTGTTATCTCTGTATTTGTCTTCCTATAATCTACTTTATTAGCGATTACATAGCTGATGAGGGTACCTCTGCTTTCTCGTCCTATAATTTCGGTGGCCTGTAGGGGCAGCTTGCATAACACATTGCATACAATGCTTTCCTCAGCCCGACATTTATAAATCAAATGTTCAGTTTTACTTCTAATCATCTTCTAGTAAGACGCAATTTTGCATCACATACCACTATTTTTTGTCTTTTCTTTTTAAAAAATTTGAATGGTGACAAAGATTTTATTGAAAGAAACCACAAGCAAATGAAACAAATACAGGGCAGACTGATAACATGTGACCTCTTGTTACTATTGATGTTGCCCACTCTCATTCTTGTATTTCTAGAATTGGATGGTGATAACATGCAGTTGCAGCATAATCATATTGACCTTACATTCAAAATAAACGTTGTACAAATTATCTCCCTTGTGTATTTTAGTTGGCTCTGCCATTGCCTTTTCTTTTGGCGTCAACCATGCCCCATTCTGGAACTCATTTCTGGCATGCCTGGGTGCAAGTTGCTTGCTATATTGCCCTCTGAAAGATGTCTTGGTGTTATGTTCTTGATTTATTTTTTGTTTTTGATCTGACCGTTTAGGTATAATCTTTTCTAATGTCTAATTGGTTGACGGATATCATGCAGCCTCTGTTTCCTGGAGAAAGCGGTGTCGATCAGCTGGTGGAAATCATCAAGGTCTGATCTCATTTGGCTGATTCCGTGTGATGTATACATGCTTTGCAAAATATTTTGTACTCTGGAGTAACTTATGTTGTCATGCCAGGTTCTTGGGACCCCAACTAGAGAAGAGATCAAGTGCATGAATCCAAACTACACAGAGTTCAAGTTTCCTCAGATCAAAGCTCATCCATGGCACAAGGTGTGTGTTGAGTCTAAGCAACACATTCTTGTTTAATTCTTTTAACTGGTCAATACATATATATATATATATGTTCATGACATGATTATCATCATCAGTTAGGCGCACTTAAAATTTATTTTTGCAGATTTTTCACAAGAGGATGCCTCCTGAGGCAGTTGATCTTGTATCAAGGTTGCTCCAGTATTCACCAAATTTGCGTTGCACTGCTGTAAGTTTCATTTTCCATCTTTAAACGTATTTGTTCTTGATGATTGTCTCTATATGAAGGTTCTAATCTGGCAGGGATTGATTATACTCTTGGGATATTTGAATTCACATTAGAGTTTTCATCTAGTATTTTCTCTGCCCTCTCTTTATAATGTTACTTCATTTTATCTGCAGCCTTCTCTTCTTCTTCTTCTTCTTCTTCTTTTTTGCTTCTTTTTTGGGTGAGGAATTTAACTATAAGAATAAACGTTGTTACAATCTGCAGTTGGAGGCATGCGCACACCCCTTCTTTGATGACTTGAGAGAGCCAAATGCACACCTGCCTAATGGACGCCCCTTTCCCCCTCTATTCAACTTCACGCCTCAAGGTGAAGATTACCCTGCCTTTATTTCCTTTTTATCAGGTTTCTTTTTATAATTATACTCAATCTAATGTATTCCCACACACCCAACTTCTTTAGAGCTGGCAGGTGCTCCTCCGGATCTTCTTCAGCGTCTCATTCCCGAGCACATGAAGAAATAAAGTTGTAAAAGGGAAGCATAGTTCTGGTGATTTTAGTATATCAAAATCCAAAGGCGTGATAGCCCTTGCCCCAGCTGCTGCTTGCTTGCCCCAAGCGCTCAGCCTAAAAGCACACTGGCCTTTGGCCTGGAGATTGGACATGAGAGCAGAGAGATGTGAAGGTTTATGGGCTGTAGCAGATCCGTGTTGGGGTGTTTTGGTCGGTCAATGGCTTTCCTAGCAGATTCCTGCACATTGCGGAATGTATGATGTATCAGACCACCACGGGCGGAATGAATATCTATGTTAGGTTTGTTTATTTGATGTATTACCATGCCAAACTGTGGTAGATGAATAGTTCACCGGTTATGTCTTAGCTGGGTCTATATCATGGGGGGTTGTTTTTTAATTTTTTGAGCATCACGACTGAAATGTAGTTCTCTGTTTATTTGTTCTTCGTATCTAGAGTGTGGAGAGATGATGGAGAATCTACTGAAAACCCAATCTTGTCTCTTACTGTTGCTTGTTTGTGCTGATTTTTTTTTTTTTTTGGGTATCCTCGGAGGATCCACCTAAGGAACTTAATATGGGCTTGAAGCTTGGGGATAGGTCTTTACCAGCTTGGCTATGGAACGAGCTGGAGACTTGTGGGTGCTGATTTCTGTGCAGGAAGAATCGTTTCTCATCTGTAGAAATGAAGCTTATGGTTCATTGATCCAAACCATTGATCTAATGGACTTCCAATGGTTTGCATTTCATCCAATGAAGTTGTGGTTCCCGCCCCCCCCACGTCTTACTATGGCTCTTTATGAGACAATGGTCTAGATCATCAGAAAAAGGGCCAATGATCCACCCATCTTATTCTTTAACATCTAAATAAAATCTTCAAGATGAATTGCAGGAATTTAAAAACTGGCTTGATTTTGGGAATCGTGCAATATTTTCACCATGATATTGTCTAATTCAAATTTCCAAAGACGGTTGCTACAGGCTAACAGCTGGTGTGAAAAATTTTGGCCACAACTTTTATCATGCATCCTTCGCATGCTCTGATTGATTGATGGAAACTTGTTAGTTGACTGACCGCCCACCCTTGAATGTCCAATTAACGAAATCAAACCAATGTAATTCTCTGTACCAAAAATCACTTTGACAATGTGTCAAAGGTTTTGAAGTGTATGGCTGTCCATAAACCAATAATGCCATGGTACACGTGGGAAGATTCTCCTCAATCCAAGCTGTACCAATCACAGGTCCCACTCTGGATCTGAAGTCTAAACAGATAAATCCTAATTGTCCAATTACTGTGCCATAATAGTTGGTCAGTCACCATATCAAAAAGCTCTTTCTGAATTAATTTCCATCAAAAGCTCTTTCTGAATTAATTTCCATCCAATTAGTATTAGGTATATTCTTCTTCTTTTTTCCTCTCTTTTTTGAAAGAATAACAAGCATTTTACTAAAGAAAATAAGGATTTGATTGCAAAAAGATCAAGTTCCCCAGCAATAACCCAGTAGTCTGCCTGGCGCTGTCCTCCTTTAGCAGGGCTCCATGGCTACCAGATCAGTAGCATCCATTTGTTTAAATCCCTTCTACCTTGCCTTGAATGCAACTGAAAAGATCAATCCCCAATCTTCATGTTCCAAGATGTGGGATCAATGCTACAAACATCAACTCAGGTTGACAATTCAACTGCTAGGAGCCTAGGACATGTAGCAAAGAAGCCATTTCAATTTCCATGTTTGTGGAATATGTATGATAAAATCTTTCAAGATTTCTTTTCAGAGGACACTGATAAGGATATTGAAACCTTTTGTATATGACATCTTTAAGTCTCAATTCCGCAAGCTTGTGTCTGTGGGGGCCAATAATCTTGCTATTGCTATTACAGCTAACCGATTGACCAAATCCATTCATGGCATAGCAGTTGATAGTTTCTGGTTTTTAAGCTGCAACTCCATCTTGATTCTCAATGGATCTGATTGTGTTAATGTCAGCCTCCCTTGTCATGGAAGCATACATTAACAAAGTACACATACAGGTGATAAGGTCAATACCATTTTACAAGCTGCACTATCCTCTTCAATGCGTGAGTAGGTTGCGGTCGACATTAAAACATGGCTTTCCACTATTAGTACCTTCATAAGCTATAGAACATAGGAGGTTCCCTGCAAAAGGGAGCTCCCAAAATTTGGATATCAAATCCTAATCCTGCCAGATCCAGGTCGATGAGTTGTTTCACTGCTTCAAAATCAGGATGGTCTAATCATCTGTTAACGGGGACTTTTGCTCTGTTTTCTTTTCCAGCCATCCATTTCTTTGTATGGATAAAGGATGCCTGATGACCAAGGAGGCCTTGTTTTCAATGCGTGGCACATACACGGTGGGGCCCACCTAATAAGTCTTGGCAAAAAGAAGGGTGATAGTTTTGATCCATCAAGTACCTTAGGCTTGGCAAGTGGTGGACCAATTACAGCTTACAGCAGTGCCTTCAACTACCAAAACAGCTCCAGGAAATGTCCACATCCAATATCAAGGGAACTCGGAAATGCAGATTTTCTACCAATAATCCCTACAAGAACACCTCCCCTCACTGAAGTGATGGAAGCAATTTGCATCCCTCATGACAATACGCCGCTCAAAAACTTTGGAGATGAGTTTTAGAGCAGTGTGACAATCGCCGCATACTCGAAGATTCTTAACTATCCGAATTGGCGCCTCGAGAGGCACACTAAGAAGCCCAAACGCAACAGCCAACTTCTCACTGTGATAAGCAAGACCAATCTCCTTACCCTCTTCGTCAACATCATGAAGTGCAAAATTAGTGTCTGGCATGTAGCCGGCCTCCTTGATCAAGATCATAATCTCATCGACCTTAGAGTAGATTTCAGCTGTCCGTGGGTGGCTTCTATCTTCAACCATAAATGCGTGCACTGTACTGTTCACCTCCATCCAACTGCACCCTGGCTCTTTACTTACTCCTTTTGCCTTCATCAACCTCCGAATTTTGGCTGCTTTGTCCCATCTTTGTGCCGCAGAGTAGATATTGGACAGAAGAATGTATGGCACTGCATTTCTGGGTTCCAATTCGAAAAGGTTCCATGCTGCCCTTTCTCCTAATTCCATGTTTCCATGCACTCTACATGCAGCAAGCAATGCTTTCCATACAGTTGCATCTGGTTCGACAGTCATTCGGTTTAGTAGCCCCTCAGCCTCATCCATCTTCCCAGCCCGCCCGAGAAGATCGATCATACAGGCATAATGCTCAGATCCTGGACTTATACCATGGACTTTATGCATGGATTCAAAATAGCGACGGCCATCCTCCACAAGACCAGCATGGCTACACGCAAATAACAAGCCAATGAATGTAACATAATCAGGTTTCGTTCTGCTCTCAAGCATTCTATCATAGAGATGTATGGACTCCTTTCCCCTTCCATTCTGAGCATAACCCACAAGCAATGCTGTCCAAGAAACAACGTCCCGAATCATCATCAAGTCAAAGACCTGATGAGCATCCTCAATGCACCCGCATTTTGCATACATTGTCACTAGAGAATTATCTATAGATGGAGATGACCTGAATCCAGATCTAACAAAAATCGCATGAACTTGTCGTCCGAATTCCAATAATGTTAATCCAGCACATGCACTCAAAACACTGGCAATGACAAACGCATCCGATTCGATACGTTCAATTCTCATCTGGCTGAACAGCTTGAGTGCATTTTCATGGAACCCATGCTGTCCATAACCCGTGATCAGTGCAGTCCAAGATATGACATCCCGCTCAGGCATCTTGTCAAATGCACCGAGCGCATATTCCAAGCTCCCACACTTCGCATACATATCAATGAGAGCATTGCCCACATGTTTAGAAGCCTCAAAACCGGATTTGATTATTGACCCATGAATGGATTTCCCATTTTCGACGTCCATAAAAGAAGCTAATGAGTTGAGAACAGACGGGTATGTAAAATCATCGACCTTCACACTCCTCACATGCATATTCTTAAACAAGGACAGAGCTTCTTCTTCAAAGCCCTGCCTCACACACCCAACTATCAAACAGTTCCAAGAAACCACATCTTGAGCCTCCATACCCTCCAGAACCTTCCTTGCACTGTTCAAATCCCCGCATTTCGCGTACATATCGATCAATGCGCTTTCAACAAACACGTTGGGACCAAACCCACTACGAACTATACAACTGTGCACCTGCATTCCAAATTCAAGTGCGCGAACCATGGCACAAGCCGTCAAAACGCTTGGAAATGTGAACTGATTCGACATGACAGCTTCTGTATGCATTGCCTGGAAGCACTCGATCGCCCTATGGCCATCGCCATTCTGAGAGTAACCCGTGATCATCGCTGTCCACAAGACATGATTCTTTCTGTCGGGCATTCTATCAAACAGAAACCTAGCTTCTGAAATCTGCTTGCATTTCCCATACATGTCGATGAGACCTGTAACAACATACACATTGGAGTCGAACATTGTTTTCACGATATGGGCATGGACCTGCTCGCCTCTTCGGAGTTCAGACACACTCGAGCAGGCTCGCAAGATGCTGCCGAGCGTGTATTGATCGGGTCTTAGCCCCTCGGACTGCATTTGCCAGAATAACTTGACTGCCTTGGAACCACGCCCATAACGGGAATACCCAGAAATGAGAGAAGACCAAGATATGGAAATACGGTTTGGGATCTCGTTGAACAGTTGATGGGCCTCGGTCAGTCGACCGGAGCTGGCATAAGCAGCAATCATGGTGTTACAGCTGAATGCATCTCGATGTGGCATTTCATCGAACAATTGGCGCGCATCATCGATCTGACCGGATTTTGAAAGATGGTTTAAGAGACGATTAGAGGAAAAGATAGAAGTGACATTTTTGGAATTTGAATTAACAGAGGTATGGATTTTGTTAGCAGATTTAATGTCGTTGGGTTGGAAAACTGCCGTAGCAGACATATGCGAAGTGCATGAGCGTAATTTGTTCATAGTCCTCGAACATCAGCGCATACACCGAACTTCTGTGTGTTTCTTCCCTGTGTCGTATCTTGTAACCGGCGACCGTTTCGTTGAGATTTGAGCGGGAACGAAACGGAACACCTTTTAGGATCCGGTGTGCGTCGAGTGCCACTTGGTAAATGGTGCCAACTAAATGAGGATTGCGTGGTGACCATACCACCGCAAACGTCCGTGGTGGCTCGACGTTGGAGGCTTGATCGGACAATTGGCTGCTATTAGGAAGAGAGTCATGGAGAACACGTTCAATGGTGACTCTGCAGCCCATATGACATAGCCAAGTGGATTTCTCACCAATGCTGCGTGAATTTTTTCTATAGGTATTAAGATTTATAGTTTCTAGATTTCATATTTAACTTAATTTTTTATGAAGAACCTAGATATAGGTTTTTAATTCCTCAACTTCTTAGTTCCTTTGAAAATTCAATTATATATATTTAATTCATGATCTTATCTTAGTTGCGTAAAGCTTATGATAGTTCATTCCCTCATACTTAGTTAATCTTATTATCATTCTCTGATACTAACCATAATATTCCAAAATTTCCACGGCCTAGATTCCTATAGCATTTTACACAAAGTTCATGCATTCAAAAGCTAGGTAGCTCTTCCTTGATGTTCGTGAGAAATTCATCTTATCCATTTATTTTGCCAGCTCATTTTAAGGCATGATACCAAACAAGAATAAGATCCAAAACTCCACTGGGCCATATGAGAGGAAATAGTGAGGATTGAATGACCACTACCATTAAAACAATCATATGACCAAATAAGTTTGATACTAATGACCTTATAAACGGTTTGGATGGTGTATAAACATTAAGGTTGGAAGGTTTCTTCCTCCCCATCAGGTTAGGCGGAACGATAAGCTTTATTGAGGTCATGAACATGGGCCCACTTTGATCTATGTGTTGGATATTTCTTTTGTTCATTTATTTTGCCATATTATCATAAAAAATAACCTAAAAAAATAAAGTAGATCCAAATCTCAAGTGGACCATATCACATTAACTAGCAGTGATTGAGCACCCACCATTAAAAACTTTTTGTGGATTACAAAACTTCTGGATCAAGCTGATGTTCGTGTTTTCCCTTCATCCAGGTCTATGTGACCTTCTCATCAGGTCAGATAGACCTTAGGAAGATTTTAGTGGTGGATAATCAATTATCACTGTTTTTATGGTGTGGATCACCTAGGACTTATTTGCCTCGTTTTTATACTCATGCCATAAAATGCCTGAATTTTCAATTCACCGGATCCCTCCTCCTTTGAAAATCTATGCTTCTTTTAGAGTTGTTTGGTCAGCTAACGTCATTTATTTCAAAGTTGTATGGGCAGGTATACCTACCAAATTCCTGTTTGGTGGGTCTCAGGACTACTGTACACCATAAATGGCTGACATGGGGAGATTTAAGTGGGCCCCACATGAGACAAAGGGCTACTCGACCAAACACGTCCTTTTTCGACGTCATCTTTGACCGGGATGCTTGTTAGGTAGTGATGCGACTTAGGTGGGACCCGGAGCCAGCCATGTGGACCTGACCCTGGTGACAACTTGGATCTATGCATTATAAATCCACGCCGTCCATCCGTTGTTCCAGTTTATTTTAAGGCATGGTCCCAAAAATGAAGCTGATAAAAGTCTAAAGTGGACGACACTACAGGAAACAATGATTATTGAATGACACTATTAAAAACTTACCGGGGTCCACTAATGTTTATTTTCCATCCAACCTGTTGATAATGTTATACGACATGGATAAAGTTGAAACACAAATATCAGCTTGATACAGAACTTCTATAACCCTCAAAATGTTTTTAACCATCACTGACCAAGTTTTCTTGTAGTGGATCCACTTGAAACTTATACCTGCTTCATGCTAAAAAATAAGCTAGAGGAACGGATGAACGGCATGGACATACAATGGTCAATCTCTTGGTAGAAGGTTCCTTAGAAACAAATATTTATTTTAGGTACCTCATCTCTCTTCTTTTTAATAAAAAGACAAAAATAAAAGAGAGTGAGTGGAGTAAAAATGACAAGAAGATATTGGAACACCAATTTGCTAGATTCCTTCGCTACCAAAATGATCTTTGGTACCCACAATTAGGTATTGTGAGGAACCATACATAAGGTCTGGACCTCCATAAAGTCAAAATGAGAAAATGATGTGATTTAGATTCATCAAGGCTGCAAATACAAATGCAAATATTAGTAGTATAGCAAAGTAAAAAATGCATTTTTCGTCATTAATATATATACTCCTGGTAATTATGGCTTTAGGCTAATGATAATATAACTCTAATGATCCAATCACTGAGTCAATTGATACCTGTGATAATTTGTAAATGAATAAATTTAAGTGGGCCCCACGGTCAGGGTCTCACCACACCGCTAGTGCTAAAGTTGAGTCCATTAGCTGGTCCAGCATGCACCACCTTTAGCATTAGATGGTGATGTGGTGAGATGTGATTGGTGCGACGATATGATAGACGCGGGCCTTTTAAAAGGTTTTAGGTTGAGTGGTGCATCTCTTAAAGGATACAGCCCCACCAATCACATCTCGCCATGTCATCATAACTTAAATTTACATCCCTCTAACAGCAGCACGTGGACTGATAAAATCTTACTATGCAGGGGATTAATCTGCGTCCATATTTGATTGACCGGGGCCATTTCTGATAATATTACATGACCCAATTAAATCCCTCCACATTAGGTCACTATACACATCTACGGTGGTGGGGTCACCACCCAATCACACTTTGGTAAGTAATTGAATGGACCACCTCTTGGACGGCTGTGGTTGAAAATTAATTTCCACCAATACCTAAGTTCAAAATTGTCCCTAAGGCTGTTAATGGGCCACAAAATCAAAATTTTGAATAGGCCCAGGCCCAATGGCTCAAAATATGGGCCAAACCAACCCCAGGCCAGGCCCAGGATAGTCCTAGTTATCCCATCGATTTGTACGGAGAGTTCTTTGATACTCTTTCAGCGTATGATACTTCGTACGCAGGAATTCACCCGGCCAAATGGTGGAGCGGACTGTAACTAAATCACGATCGTAGTATCACATCCGTTGAACACTCTTAACCAGTTATTCGTAGACACTTATTAAAGTAGAGCATTGGATGGTTTTCATTTCAATCGTTCAAGAAGTGTCCACCAACTGATGACAACATGAGATTTTCAAAGAAGGGCAACCTTCAAATTCATGGTATATGCAGCCACTCCGAAATTACTTAAAATTTTACTTGAAGTATGCAAATAAACCAAATTAAATTATTAAAATATGGGTCCAAATTTAGAATGTATGATGAACCAAAATTCCTTCTTGATTCGTGGACATTTAATAAATGGGTAAAACGAAAATTATAATATGGTACTATTGTGGAGGCGGCTGTCCTGAGGCATGAATTTTCCTAGTAAGTTTTTGGTACTAATACGTTTCATGTTTTCTTCAACGAGGATTGTCTACTGAGTAAACTCTGTGGGGTCCACTGTGATGTATAAGTTTTATCCATGCCGTCCATCCATTTTAGCAGCTAATTTTCGAGCCCAAGCCTAAAATTGAAACATATCCAAAACTCAAGTAGACCACATCATAGGGAAAGAGTGTAAATTGAATACCTATCGTTAAAAACTTCTTAGGGATCAAATAAATTTTGAATCAAGCTGATATTTGTGTTTCCTCTTCATCCATGTCTGCGTGACATTGTGAAAAATTTGGATGACAAATAAACAATTATGTGAGCCACTGGTAGGTGTCATTATGCCCACAATTTCTTGTCATGCGGTCCACTAGAACTTTGGATATGCTTCGTGTCATAAAATAATAAGAAAAAAAAAAGATGGACAGTATGGATAAGAAATGTAACCATGGTGGCCCTACTCAATGGACAATTTATTTTTGGCTTTTTCCACTGGGCTTTAGTCCTCGCATGATCTTACTGTCGAGGTAGGATGGTATCTCTATCAAAACAATACTAGACATTTTAGCTTCTCAATGCTAACTATCTATTTACATACATCCTTACATATGATTAAGCTTAATTTCTCTAGGTTTTGGTATATGTTATCTTGCGGTGTTATTTATGTAAGGGAAACATGTATAAGAAGAGTAAGAGAGAAGCAAGCCCAATATTTTGAAATTCTTTTATTTTATCCAAGAAGAAAGATCCGTTTTGTTGCCTGTTGATGCAGGCATATTGCCAGACCATGTAAATTTGTGTTTCTTGTTTTTTGTTTTTTGCTTTGGCTATTTAGTTTTTATTTGATTCTTTTTCTTTTTTTGGTGCCTATATTGATTGTGTACAGGTATTTTTCCATAATAATTAGTGTTAAAGCTAAAGATTAAAAATCTATTTTTAATATAAGATTGTTGTTTGTATTTATGTTATAATTGTGTTTTAAATGGTTGAATTAAGTTCTACTATATTCGAGGTGTCAAAGTTCGATACATTTAATTATGCATTGTAAAAACTAAAGATGAACATGGTATTTGGGAAGGAAGATTATGCAATTGTGATAGAAAAAAGAAGAAGAAGAATAAGAAAAGAAGCCTATAGAGATGAAATATTATGTTTGATTAAACCGTTGCTAAAGGTTAGCGAAACAAATTGTGAAACCTATATAAAGAGAAGCATATGTCAAATAAGACATTTTTTAGGAAACAGTTGTACATGTGAAGATGAATTGTTATCTTTGCAAGAATAGTTAAATGGATTTAATACCCTAATTAGTTGATTGGCAGTAGTCAGTGTGAATATCGACAATGAAGACAATGTTGCTCTTTTGCTTTGCTCGATACCAAGTTTGTAGAATAGTTTGATTATAAATTTCAATGATGGTATAGATCTTGATATAGAATTGGTCATGTATACTTTACTTACCGAAGAGTTCTACGAAAAAATACATAAGGGTTCTTCTAGTGGTGTCATGACAATATAGGGAGATCTATTAAGAAAAATATCACGGAAAGAGATCATACATGATTCAAGTTTAAAATGTATATAACATGAAAGTGTTGGAATTAAAGAAAGAATGGTTACTTATATAAAAGTTACAAACTTAAGAAAATAAATTAAGAAAAATTCTAATACTGATTCACATGAGTAAGTATTTGATTCAAAGGATTTTTAGAGAACTCAGTAGAGAATGGTGATTTATCTGAAAATGGAGAAGTGTTGTCATCTTTAGTTCTATAAGAGAACCTGAACCATAATTGGATCTTAAATTCATGCATTTTATTCGATATGACACCACACAAATATTATTTTTAAGCATATCAACTATGTGATGACGACACGGTTTATATGGATGATGATAGGGGGGTGAAAATATTGGAATTACTATATTTAATGTTATTACATGTACAACTTTGAGTATGCAACATGTACCAGACCTGCAAAATAGTCTTTTATTATTAAGAAAAATTAATTAAAATAACTATAATTTTTTTGGTAAAAGAGTCTATTGAAAATTGTAAAAGTGACGATGATAATTGTGAAAGGAGAGTTGATAGGCGATTTATATTGGTTGGTCGAAAATATTATGATTAGTGATATTATTGTTACCAATGTTATAACAAACTATCTATAATCTGGTACATGCGGTGGGGCCACATAAGTAAGTAATGATTAAAGATACTTCTTGATTGTAATTTATTTATTTGTTTAAAATTTATGAAGTTTAGTTTTTATATAAATTATTTATTTAAAAATTTTCATAAAACTCATTTCTGTCTTTTACTACTGTAAGTATGAATGTTCTAATTCTAATTCATTTTGATACTTGAAAGGCTCCTTTCAAATCCTTAGGAGATTCGAAGTATTTTATTTTTAATTAATAATTTATCTAAAAAGTATGAATTTATATGCTTAAAAGGAAGAGTGATGCTTTTACTTGTTTTATTAAGTTTAAAGCATTGATTGAAAATTTAAAAAATGAATGAAAATAAGTGTCTAAGAACTGACAACAGAGGAGAGTGTTGGGTTTTTTTTAGTAAAATTCAATGAAAATTAAAGTTCAAAAATAGATTTAATTTATTCTATGGATCATAGTCGTGAATCGTGATTATGCCATCTCTCATCTCATAAACATACATATGTGGGAAATGATCACTAGACAAACTCATTACCGAACTCCCGACTGAGGAAGACTCTTCCCAAATTATTTTAGGTGTAAAAGAGTGAAAACCTATGTCTTAATCTTTGGTAAGGGTTAAGATCAAACTAAAGTCATTCGATGAATTAACCACACGACTAGCCAAGGGTGTGCACATGTGTGGGTGATGACGGGAGGTGGGGTTCCACGTCTTCATCTCTTCTCCACTCTTTATCTCTAGCTCTCTTTATGGTGCAGATGTCCACGGGAGGTTTAGATATCACAAATCTATATCTCTCTATCTCAATATAGGGAGGATTAAAATTTCAAAAGGTGCAACCAATATGGCGCTCCAATACCCTACAGGCTTCCGTATATCCTATTGTGAAGGAAACGTGTTTACCTTCCTCATCCATCCACTCCAACGGTTCAAATCCCTTCACTCAGTGGTCACCATCTTAGGTAATCACATGTTGTCTCAAGGACTGATTTATCAAATCTTAGTCTTTGTATGTTCATTAACTAAGTTTTAAAACACATTGATAGTTAAAACTTAAAGTTAACGGTTGAAAACTCATAATTAACCTATTAAAACCATAGAAGTATTGACCAACCTTTAAAACATTTGATAGACGGTTCAAACCGTAAGATAATCTTGCACACTTATGTCTAGGTGAACCAAGTGAATCTCATGTTGGATCTTGTGAACTTTGACGACCCTAATGAAACCTCTTAACCACATCCACTTTTAGTGGTTTCTAGGTAGCCTTGTAAAATGAGCCAAAGAAGTATTAATTGGGATCAATCCATCCATACATTCTTAAATTAAGGGATTTAACGGAGCTAGTGAAATAACAAGTATTCTCTAACCTGGGTATGATGGCCCTCCCTGACTAGTACTTGTAAGCAATTCTACTAATGTAAACGATCAAAGGTCCTACTTAAGAGAACTATCTATGATGTACTCACATGCTCCTCGAGTAAGGTGAATGGGCATCGACAACGAGTCAGGCCCCGATAGTGGAGATTGTCCATCCTGACGCCAAGTCAGCCCTTTCACGTAAGATGACCAATATGAATGTCACAAGTATGTCCAAGTACCTATATGCTTATGTCCAAGCATTGAAATACATGGATCATATCTCTCCCTAACCACAAGTTGATTGTCCAATTTCAATGTGCTTAATGATAACAAACCCAAAATAATAAGCATGTTCCATATAAGCTAACTAGGCCAATGAATAATCAATCCATAGTAATATATCAATGAGCAACAATTACATTGATTTTTCATGACACTTCCCAATATAGTGCACACCTGAAGAATTCAAAAATTTGGCAATAAAGATGACAGTAAGATGTACTACACGTTCCCTGATACTCCATAACAATATGAAGTAACTAAATGTATGAACCATATACTTATAGATCATGATAGGAGCATGATAAGTTCAAATAAAATTGTGTACACACTTCACCTAGATCACCTAGACACTACTTTTGAACCAACTGGCAAACCCTTGATAAAACTGCATATAGCCTCCTTGATCACCGTTGGACACCCAAGCAAATTCATATATAAAACCCCTGACTTGTCTCCAACAGAGTTACCAAACCCAATTTAAAGATTTCCAACTCTTAATCCTGCAACAGGAGCACTTAGTTGACTATATCTAAGACTCGTTACCCTGATACATTCCGATAAATTTGCACCTAGTTATCAAAAAGACTACTGAAAGCCCATCAAACAAAGATATTCAGATTACAAAATTTCATTTCGATGAGAGTAAGTGGATTAGATCCCCTGATCCCCACTTGTTAATGTTATAAAAGTCATAACAAGTCCAATGAAAAGGAAGACAGACACAATCGTTGAATCAAAACTAAGGGAAGTGCGTTGTCGGCCAACCATTGGGCAACAAACACCTGACACCCTTTACACTAACCGAAGATTGAGATGCCGTCTAATAAATCCTTCATGAAAATTTTGTTCCAAGTGTCCAACCACTGACAATAGTTTTCTCTTATAAATACAGCTTCAGCCTTCTGTTTAGGGAGACAGACAGGGACAGAAGAGGGAGATAGAGATTATGAAAGAAATGGAGTAGGATCCCCAATATGCCTAAGCCAACCCTTCAGGAGAATACCCTTTCACTTAGGAGAACCCAGATTCCCTCCCCCCCTAAAAGTCAACTACAGAAAGTCTATCTGCCAAAACAAGCCAGTCAACTCAAGAGTAGGGTCAGGATTTAGGATGCCTGACTATCTATTTTTTTAACTCAAAAATGGTGTTTTACTTCCTTTTTTCTTTCTCACATTTCACTTAAGTTTAGAATGTAGTCCATTCTATGCATTCCCTTACAGTTACTGTTACTATTTTATTCTTGTCAATTATATTTGTTTCTATTTGCTACTTTATTTATTCTGCTCACCTACCTGGTGTCACTTCACTCTACATAGCAAAGCTAAGACTCTCCTTTTGTTTCGTTTTCTACATGTCCGGATCTCTCGTAGGATTATGTGAAGCATGGTTAGAAGAATACCATATTTATAAGTATCATATTCCCTTGAAAGTCATATAGTCTTTAAAGTAGAGACCACACATAGTGCGGGTGAGAGATGGTGCTTAATCCCTTCCTCTCTCATAACTGAGACTCTTATCCAGACATCCTCAGTTGCAGGCCATCCACATGAGTCATTTGGTTAGAAAAATTTTAAGATTCTCCAACCCAAGGCAAGCCCACAGACTCTAGCAGGTCGTGAACAAATATTAAGCTTAATCGGCTAGCAGCGAATCTAAGTATTTAAACATACTATTTTGGTCACCTTGGAACGGTATTGCACAACTAAGAAAACAAAACCAAGTCAAAGAAATCATACACATATCGATACTACATCTAAAATAGTAGTGAGCATACGAACCCCCCTCACCCACTCTATTCCATAGGTAGTATGGAGGGGCCGGGGCATCATGTGGATAGTGTTTATAGATTAAGTAATTTTTTTAATAAAAAATGTTAAAATAATGAAAATTATTCTCCTATAAGTGTACTAATTGTAAGATCCCTAAAGATGTATTGTTTAAAAAAACTTTTTAATTATTTATTTCTTTATACTTTTAGTTGTGACACGTGTGTAGATTTTCAAAGAGTAGATGACTGAACTATATGCAAAGTCCATAATTGTATTTTTCTTGGCTATGTGGATAAAACAAATTTAGTATAGATTATTGGACCATATTACCCATAAGTTTGTGCTTAGCCAAGATGTTATTTTTAATAAAGTTTCGGTATAGAAACAGAGTATATATATGACAACTATACAAACATATAAGGAAGATATTTAGTTGAAGATGTTGTTAGAATAATTGAAAATCAAGCAAGAAGTGGCGGTTATATACTGTAATAGTTATAATGCATTACACTTAGCCAATAATATGATATTTTATGCTCGAACTAAACACATCAATGTTTGGTATCACTTTATTCGTAATGTAGTGGAAGATAAATAGATCTAATTTTATAAGATCATATTGACAACAATGTAGCAAATATTTTGACGAAGCCTATTGAAAATGAAAAGTTTTTTGGTTCACGACTTCTCTTAAGTGTTTTATTACTTAGTGATTAATGACATTTGTGTAGTTATTATTGAGAGTATTTTTCTCACTATTGGAGAAGTTGCTCTTCAAGTGAGAGAATATTGTGAGAATAGACATTTCACTATCTTAAGGTATAAGATGTTTCCTATTAGAAAATATTACTTTATATTTTGGTTTTTCAACACTGACTCATGCCACGTACATATGTATATACATATGGTAAAGTCTACTTCTTCTACATTTTTTGTATGTATTTTTTCTTATTGTGTTATCTATATGATGAGAATGTATAGAGAGTGAATGTTTTCTTATATGTTATTTCTTGGTGAAAGAGTTCTTATATAGAAAAAATGTGGGAGAGAGTAAGCTTTTTATTTTTAATTTCTATTATTTTAGTGAAGAAGAAAATCCATGTTGCTACCCTGGATGTAGGCATATTGTTGAACTACATAAATATTTGTGTATGTTGTCTCTTATTTTTGCTTTGACCATTGAAATTTTTATTGGACTCTTTTATTTTCAAGCTTCGCTTTGCTTGCATCAATTGTGTGTGCGTATTTTTCTATAACAATATTTCAACAACAAGTGTGCACGAATAAAAGACTAGAATTGTTCGACTAATATGATTTTGGGTTTGTCACTTAACAGCGCATGTTAAACAACCACTTCTAGCCGCTTGAGCTTTTAGAGTAAGTGGTTGTTTGACATAGTATTAGAGCGGAAGGTCATATGTTTGAATATTAAAAGTAGCAAATATGTCACTAGAATACATTTTCTCATGAGAGGCCATTTATGGTGTGAGTTGTGTGTCCCTCCACCCTTACACAATATGTTCTAGTACAAAATGCTACCCCGCACATGCGAGGGAGTGTTAAAGTATTAAGTCCATTGATGTATATTGATACACCATCCTTTGAGGGCTTGAGCTTTTAGAGAAAAGTGGTGATTCGACAACGTATGTTACCACAATTTAGTCAAATTAATTTATGTTAATACGTGCCAAGTGTAAATTTTTTAGGTGTGTGTATAAAGCATCATACACTGTTTAGATATCATATTGATAGTCATAGGTAGATATTTTTTCAATTTATATCCATATATGAATAACCATAAATTGATATTACAATTTATTTCCTTCCATATATTGATAGATGTAATCTTTTACTTTTTTTTTCATATATAAATTATGTATTTATATATAAACTCTATCTGGGATAATGAAATATACAGGAAAAATAGAAGAAAAGTCTTTAAATTTTCATATGTTATTATGGTATCAAAATAATAAATCTGGACCACGGATTATTGAGTCGATTCTTTGGCCTTCAATTCTTCACACGTCGTCGGTCCTTATTGTCATCGCGGTTATCATAGTTGTTGTTATCTTTTGCAGATCACCATCTTTAGATCTTTATGACAACATTGTCAACTCCATCCTAGCGGACCCATTACTGTCCAACCCATTCCAAAACTCCATTTGATCGCGATTATAGGTACACACACCCCAACTGATAAATCTATTTCATATCCCATCTAAGACACTCCTCCCATCACCTTCTTCATTACCATCATCATCGAATTCCCTGTGATGACAATGGAATGTAGTTGTCTCTTGCAACCATCGTTGGGAGCCCCAAATCATCAACCGACAACCTCTAACTATCATCGACAACTCAAAATCTTGAATCTTTATCATCCCTTAAAATTCCCAAGCCCATAATTGAGATATCCAAAATCCATTTTCGTCTTTACTGACTACCTCACGCCTATTTTTATAAGTAACTGTGTTGCTCGCAACAAACTCAACAAATCTTGAAACCTTAGATATGTTGTTCTCAAGCTCCTTTATATAAATCTTATTTAAGGTAATGTAATATATAGAAAAAAATATTAAAGAATTCTCTAAAATTTTTAAAGTTATCACATATAACTCCCTTTACCAAGCTCAATTTAAATTGTTTAAATGCAATGGGTATAATTTCTCAATGTCTAGGTATCATCGATCACACTGTCATCAAAATTAAAGTTTTTCTCTTACCTTTTGGCTAAAGGAGCAAATAAGTTGATATGAGTTCAGTCGAGGGAATCCTTACTATAACATATTTAATAATTGAGTTAAACTTTTGGTCTCGGTTCTCACCGATTAAATTTTGGGTTGGATTTGTGATCAGGTCCAAGGAAAAAAAAAAAGAGTTATGCCCAAACCTAAAAAATTTGTCTCATGGTTTAGGCCTTTGTCAACTATAAAAACCAAATGGTAAAAAGAGAGAGAGAAAGCGGTAGTAATTATTTCACTTGATAGGCGTTAAAAGCCTATTTAATAGGTGATAACTATTGTAAAATATATATAATAATTATTTTTCAAGGTACTAATAATGAATGGTTTTCAAGGGATTGCATTTTAAGCAAGATATTTGTTTTGCTTGTAAATCTTAACTTCATCTCATAAGGTCACCTTAATTTTTGTAGTTGGAAATGGTAGAAAATAAGTATAATGATTATATTAAGAATCCAAGATAGGCAGAAATAGAGAGAGAGAACTTTATTGGTGTTTAAAGTAGAGATTTATTGTCATTAATACATTCTCAAAAGGAGGTTCTTAATATAATTTTCTCCAAAACTCAAAATATCAATTTAACTTTTTAACTTAAGGTAGGTTTAACATTAGCCTAAGGATCTCATTGATCAAGTTTAAGTTGGGTTGATAAAGTAGTCTCATACCTGACACATTTACACCCACATACATTTGGTCCATCCTCTCATCCGACTTCATTGAAATTGATTAACACATTCTTCATATCACTAAATTATGAAAATTTATTTAGTCGCTTGATATAACCAATTTGATTTTTATTGACTATCCTAAACGAACACTAGTCCAATGGCTAAGATGATATTATCAACTTAATTTTGGAGCCATGACCTTCAAATTGGGACCAACATTAAGTCCATATGAGTCGTAGTTCACTCATGTTGAAAGTGGAGATATGTTTCCCGTAGTGAACATCTAGAAAATATCTCATGTTGGAATAACTATCCTCATTTGAATATATACCATATCATTTAACTATTTTTTGTTAGGTATTGATCTAAGGTTAGTATTTTTTTATTTTGATTTGAAGATTATTGTAGTGAAATTAAATCAATCGTGTTTTTTTTATCGAATCAATAGCTAAGATCACTAAAATAAGACCCCACATATATAGAATCATGTAGGGCAATAAACTATGGGTTTTTTTTTTCCTGATGAGTTGAACACCATAGTTCATCTTAGTTTAAGAGGTATAATATACTGTTAGAGGCTGAGATATTGAATTGTATCATCGAGGCTTAAGTGGAGTCATTATTAAGTGATCCAAACTATTGAGATGGGACCATTATGTAGTTCATTATGTACCAAAAATCTTGCACGTGTTAAAACCCTTAGCCTTTCAAGAACAGCAAAAAAGTGATTTGAGAGAAAAATACAACGATAGTTTCTATTGTACTGCTTTAATTAGAAGGCAAATATTCTTTAGCTATATCTTTTAAGTTTGATAGATTTTGGTCTGAGAGACCCATTATTTAAATCTCATTGGACTACAGGCCCCAAAGGTAGAAAACCCAAATGTATTATGCAATATATAGTCCTAAGTCCTAACCATTAGATGATACTTCATATTTTTAATCTAGATGATTATCATAGGTTTGAGTTGAGTAGGCCCACAACTATGTGTGAGTGGCATCTAACCCATCTAATTAGATAACCTCTTCAATGTAAGGTTTAAATCCTAAAATCCAAATTGATTCATAACCCAAGTAGGCTGCACCAATGGGAATGTTGCATCTAGTATGTCGTGTTTAGGTTATTCAACCCAATCATATGGTCTGACCAACCAAGATAAAGAAACACACCAAAATTAAGGTATTTTAAAATTTAGGTACACCACAACAATTGGTATGTAAGTGGATATATGATAGGTTTTAAGCGTAATTGTACATTGGACTTTTGGTGTGTCTCACCTAAGTTTTTAACCATTATATCATGCATGATCAAGGTTATATCATGCATGATCCCATTCACACATATCTAATCCAATTCCTCCACTATCATAGCCATCCAGCATAAACCCAATGCCCATGCGAATCAAGGTGAACCTCTAGTTTTTAACCATTATATCATCATTAAGTGTGATCAAAACTATTTTAAATGATTAAAATAAGTATGACAGTTAAAAACATTAATTAAACCTTTTGAATACTGGGCCTAATGAAAAATATCACTTGCTAATGATCCAATTCCCAAGATCTAAATCATAAGTTTATATGAAACTAATGAATCCATCTGTTGGCCAATGTGAGTTTCAAAGGACCTTAATGAATGTACCGAACAACACCCACTTTTGTTGGCCAGATAATGACCTTGTAAAGCAAGTTGGAGCATATGTAATCAAGACCCTAATTCTTTACATGTCCTCAAGTATTAGGATTAATCAATTTTATTTTATCCTCAATTGATTGTGCTTAAAGCATGATGAGCCTCCTGGTGCAAAGACTTGAATTCATGCTGGTTTTGAATTTTGTTCACATGTGTTATGTATGTGTGTGTGTGTGTCGGGCGTGCTAGAGCCAATAGTAGCTCCAACTCAAACCAAACAACTTGTGACCTTAAGCACCGAAATAGTCGACTTAGGACCAAATCTGTGAAGTTTGTCTTAATTACTTACCCACCAATTATGCATAATCAAGTGATTGATGAATGTAAGAATTTATCTTTTAATGAGTCTTTTGGGTTTAAAGCAAAGACTTTATTTTCATTTAAGTATGTGATTTACTTTACACCATTTAATAATAGAATAATATAATTAAAAAGAATAAAATGAGGCCAAAGCATATCAATTAAATAAATGAGTTTTATCTATTATCGGCTAGAAAACAAAATAATAAAAAGGAAAAAAAATAATAACGAACGATAATATGTTCGTAAGATGGTAGTCGGAAGTTGGATCGCCTGCTCAACTGGCTTCGTGATTAGACGGTTATCAAGGATAACAATCCATTTGCATAGAGTAAGCTTCATTATGTGAGACAATCGTGGTTAGTGGAAAGGGTAAATGTCTATTTGTTACATAACTAGCTTTATGGTCAGATGATCATCACGACAATTGTTTGTTTGTAGCATAGGAGTGGGTTTTGTCACTATATGGCTAATGGCGGGTGGTGTTTTTTTAAAAATGATTTATTTATCGTATGGATAGGTTTTGTAATGAGACAGTCATCGAGAAATGATAGTTTGTTCGTTACTCGACATAGCTGAGCTTCGTGGGCAAGTCGGTCATTGTTTAAATAATCGATTGTTTGATACAACCACATTATAGTGGGAAGGTTGGGAGGGTGACAATTTACTCGTTGCTTCAGGTCCTCACTTTATGGTGAGACAATCGTAGGAATATCTATTTATTTGATGCTTAGATCCTGACTCCATGGGTAAGGTTGTCATGGGACAACCACCTATCCATCGCTTGATTGGGCTCTGTAGTAAGAAAACTATAGTTAAACAATAATATATTCATAAGTTGGTCAAACCCCATAGTGAGATGGTTGAGATGAATCTTTAGGCACATGATAAGATAACCTTATTGGTCATCTATTCAAGACCTAGAGATCTTTCTACGACAACGACATGATTGCGGATATAAGATGCATCACCATCTTATTATAACCTACTCAATTTGAGCTAGTTTTACAGTATTGAGCTAGCTTAGCAATAGAGGAGTTAGATTAAAGAATAACAATAATTGTAATGATAATTATACATAACGAATGAAGAATATATAGCGTTGCATTGAAAAGAATAATGTTGTGTTGTATTGGAGTAGTGTGAGCCTCGAGCTCTTCATTTTCTACCGAATTTATAAATGTGTAAGGTAGTTTATTGAAGAAATATTGGAATCAACCTTTAAGATCTTGTTTTGATTGAGTGGCTAGTGAACAGATATGGCCGATTACATTTCTAACTCAAGACTAGTTTATGAGATTTTCTTCCAATCGGTTGTTAAGTAAGCTCAGTTGATCGTATTTATATCTTGAGATAATCCTTCATAATTTTATGTTATCACCTTGCTTATGGATACATTTGACTAATCAAGTCGTGCCATATGCCATTGTTGATCATAGCCTTAGCTAATCGTGCATATCAGAGCTCTCTGCTTATCACTTTACATGTGTGTAGCCATTCGTTTTCTACTGTGTGTAATGAAAAACATCATCACCAACTAAGATAATGGCAATGACTTTTTTTCTAGGCCATTATGGAGCTTATTAACTATCTTGTGTTGACACGTGTCATGCAGCAACCGTTACTCGGGCATGATGACACGTGTTTTGTAGCGGCAACGTTCCTTGTACTTTAAAGCTCCTCCCGCTGATCGCATCAACCATGGGGATCTCATCTTGATATTCCGTATAATGATGCCGCCACATATCAGCTTACTAGCCATCAAATTTGGCGCAATTAGATTAAATGCAAACACTGCGATTCATCAATACAAGTGCCTAACGGGTTTGAATTAGGAGCCTATATCCTTGGCAAGCCCATACTCCTATGCAGGGTAAAGGTCCATGGACCCACTGCTATGTCCAATGGTAAAGAAATTTCATCCTAACTCATCATTAGTGTTTGGAAATATGTGTTAAAAACAGTAGATAATATTTGAAAAAATAAAAAAATAAAGAAAAGAAAAGATGACTTCTTGGTTTGAGTTGAGGTATGACTGAGTCACTCGGCTTGAAAGCAAATTTGCCCTCCTTGGACCGCATCCCAAGTGCAATAGGAATCATGGACAGTTAGCTTCCAGGATACAATGACTATAACCTGGTCCCAATGGTGCACTCGTTTTACATGGGCTCGAACCAGCACGTGGAACTTAGACCCGAAGTGAGTTAACTCAGTTGCAGAAATTTAGAGACAGAGTTTGAAAGGCAAAGAGAAAACTTGATTTGTAAGTGATTTAAAACGGGCAAGTGTAATATTAGTTCACACATAGACCTAGACCTGATCGGCATGGCGCGGTGCACATGCACGTCCACAGCTTGGCATAACTCAACGCACGCGTGCGTGGTCAATGGCATAGGTTCGGGCTAATGACATAGCTTGAACATGCCCCTGAGATAGGGCTTAAACCCCATGCCAAAGTCCCTTATTATAAACTTGATGTTTTTTTTTTTGTCCTTATATCATTATTTATGTGGGAAGAAGAAAAACACGGGCTTGTTTGGATTCACCAAAATGGTGGGAAAGGAAATAGGGTTTCTCAAAAAACCATTTTTCCACCATTTGTAAACACCAAAACTATAGAAAATGATAGGAAATTCAATTTCCCACACAACCTATTTTCTTACAAAATTGGTATTTTGTTTTCTCAACCAGATCTTTCAGAAAGGAAAGTTTCTTTTACCACACTTTTTTCAACTTAGATTCGGTAGTGACCCTTTCGGTGAGAGCGGATTAAGTGCATATTTGACCTCACACAAGATGTTGCGGCCCTTATCATGCGGCTCACCTTGATGTATGTATTTTATATCCACATCGTCCGTCCGTTTTGCCAGATTATTTGAGGGCATGACAAAAAATGAAGAAAAATCCAATTCTTAGGTGGACCATACGATAGGAAATGATGGCGATTAACTATTAATGGTTCACAAAAAATTTGGATCAAGCTGATATTTGTTTTTAGCTTTCATCCATGTTTATGTGACCATATCAATAGATTGTATTGCAAATAAACATTACGGAAACAATATAGTGGGCCCTAGGAAGTTTTTAATGGTGGGGTGATCAATCATCATTATTTCCTTTAGTATGGTCTATCTGAAATTTGGATATTCTTCATTTTAAGCTCATGCCCTAAAATGATATGAAAAAATTGATGAATGGTGTGGATGTAGAATACATACATCAAGTTGGTCCCCACAGTAAGGACCGTCCACTCTCCCCTCCAATACTAATTTGGTGCGAGTAGGTGCTGGAAAATCTCTGTGAGCCCATCATGATTTATGTGTTTTATCCACCTCATCCATCTAGTTTTCCAACTAATTTTAGGGCATGAGTCCAAAAATGAGGTAGATATAAATCTTAGGTACACCAAACTAGAGAAAACATTGATGATTGAATGCCCACCGTTAAAAAAATAATAAAAAAATGGAGGCTACAAAAGTCTTGGATCATGCTGATATTTGTTTTTCCTCTTTAGATGGGTCCGTGTGACCTAATTAATAACTAAGTTGGATGGCAACTAAACATTGCAGTGGGCCCTAGAAACTCTTTAGTAGGGGCATTCAAACACCATTGTTTCCTGTGGTGAGGTCCACCATAGATTTTGATATGCCTCAGTTTTTTGCTCATCTACTAAAACAAGCTGGCAAAATCGATGGATGGTATGGATAAAAAACATAAATCATGGTGGGACCCATGGATCTTTTGCACCCACCAATATCCTTCCTATTGGAGGCTACCATATCCTGACTGAAATAACTCTTTCAGAATTTTCCTAAAATTAAGGGGCGGGATAACTCTCTTAAACTGAGTTTCACATGGCCCCAACATGCTCTCTATGTCCAATCCACTCCATCCAACATGATCATTCTTCAATGTTACATCCCAGGACAAAAAATCAGCCCAATCCACAACTCAAGTGGGCCACACCACAAGAAACTATGTGAGTTACAAATGTGTTCAAGTTAGATCATTGGACCCTTTTTGTAACCATCCATCTTTCTCAAATGGTGTGATCTACAACTGATTTTTTTATTTTTTTATTTTTTTATTTTTTTATTTTGTTTTTTCAATCCACGATTACAACCATCCATCTTTTCTTACACCAGTGTGATCCACTGTCGGATCAATAAGGGAATATAATTTTTTTCCATGATCACAATGTACCCCATTAATGCCTTGGATTTCTTAAAAATGTGTGAAGCCCCTCATGGTAGTTTTGATGAGATCTATCCATAGGATTGTACTTTTTTAAAAAACTTAGTCTCTTAATCATGCATATGTCCAATGGTTTCGAGATGTTGCTCAAAAGATTACCACTCTATAAGTGTATTTTTTCGGAGTTAGGCTTATGTGATCATCCATTACATGGTGACCTTCCTGAGTTTTGGATTAACTTAAGCTTCAAATGTAAAATAGAAAGGCACATGAATTGCAATTAAAAGAATTTCTTAAGAAAATTTTATTGCCAAACAAATAATTTAAATAAAAGACCTTAATTTTTTTGGAAAATGTTGGTGATAAACAATTAGGCGAAATAATAATCCTTTCCCATACTTTCGTAGAAATAAAGTTTTTTATTTTTTTTATTTTTTTAACGCACGCACACATACACACCCCACCCACTCATGCTGTAGCAGAATTTCACCACCTTTGGGTACTCAAACCCTTGACCCGATGTTGAAAAGAGTAAGGACCCTTCGTAGAAAATAAAGTTTCTCCAAAAATACAATTTCCTTTCCTACCTTTTCCATGAATACAAACAAACCCTAAAAAACAAAACAGCTTTCAAAAGGAAAATTGAGGGAAAATTTTCAAATGCGAAATACTTTATTTTAAGAAATATTTTAAAATACAATAATGGTTCATTCAAACAAGATGACCACATATACAAAGTAATAACCTTAGGTTTGCCCTACAACTGATTAGGTGGTTATGATATAATAGAGTATTGAAATCCATGACCTACAATTCTCACTCAGCAATAACTATTGTACTTAGTCTCAAATTTTCAAGAACAACTAGAGGAATGCGATATTCCATATATTAAATATGGCATTATCACATATTTATCTAAGACCCATTATTAGCATAATCTTTGGTCAATATCATGACTATCACTAAATATCATCCATGCTATCAATAGATAAGATTTATATTGTTTTTAAGTGGCACAACTCCAATAACAGCTAAGTTTTGAAATGCTTATCATCATTCCAATTAGTAGGTAAAAGTGTAGCTGTTGGATTGTTGGCCACCATCAAGACATTAACTATTTCATCTTCCTTATTACTCATCTTTTGTCTCTCTAATCATAATGCATTTTATATAATTCTCCCTTTCAAACATGAGGAATGATCCATGCGCTTGCCTGAGTTGCCTCACACGTGGAAATGAGTTCATGTGTTTGAGATTACAGCCATGGCCAAGGGATCCCGTTTGGGTGGAGCTAGCCATATCTCGAAAAAAAGGCCATCTGATCATTGGGTTGGCCACATTTATACAAAATAAACGAACAGACGAGATATTGACCAAAAATTCAAATTCTACATACAAGAGTAGCCCATTCGATCTCTTATTTTCTAGATGCAGTATCTACGCAGTTAAGATCCCGAATCAACGGTTCTGATCTCACAGTCGTTTGACGTTTCCACATGTAATGCAGGTGGAATTGGCACTTAACCTTCTCACATTAATAGTTTTAATTTTCATGGTTATAATAAAGAGAGAAATTTCCGACTGTGACGCTCACCTTTTACCCACCGTCTTTTCCAAATACTTCTAAACTTTACTTTTCCCAAACTAAACCATTATATACGGACACAGTATTTTCATATGAAAATACCCTTGCATGTAGGAGGGTCGGACCTACTTTAGACTTATGGCTACGAATTATAACGTAGCCATTGGTAGTGTAGCTCTATGGAGTACGCTTTGCAAAGGCTTGTGATTCCTAATGGCAACGTTACAAGTTGCTACGATTATAATCCGTAGCAACAGATCTACAGAAGCAAGAATATTTTTTCGTTTGTAAATAGTGTGTCCGTACAGAATAGTTTAGATCGAGAAAGTATAGTTTGGGAGCGTTTGGAAAAGACGGTGGGTAAAAGGTGGGGATTTAGAGTTGGAAATTTCTCTTATGAAAAGGTCAAAAGGGGTAATTGAGAAGGCGAGTTATTTTATACTCTGGCAGTGTGTGACTCTTGATACTAAGTCACTTGAAAATTTTACACATCGCATGCGTTAACTCCAACTAAGCTGAATAAATTATGGCACCAAGGTCTTTAGGTGACCGTCCAAAATAAGATTGGTTGGAAAATCCTATTCTCTGATTTATGGACACTTGCTTCTGTTTTGTTCAAAGCAACGGTTGGATTTTTTATTTTTATTTTTATTTTTTCATTTTAACTATTAAATAAATGTCTCCAATCATGATGCGTTTAAACTGGGACCCATAGTTTGGAAGATTGAATTTCTATGAAATTTTAAACTAATTCCTAACACTCCCACGTTAATTTATACAGTAAATTTGGGTTGGGTTTGTACATATTGCAGTTCTGATCCAATGATCCAAACCGTTGGTATGATGGCCCTCATCCTGAATGGCCCACAAAACGAAATTTGTCCCTATTGTAAGATCATATCCGTAGAATAGTTGGCATTTCAAATGACCATTGGACAGTTAGAGGATGGCCCCCACTCATATCACCTGAAAGCTTGAATGGTAATGTACATACGTACGGCTCAAGCCCCGCGTAGTTCCTCGGCAACCATGATGGTGAAAATGTATAGATGAGCATTGAAATCTAATCATATTTTCTACTCGAGTGCGAGTCACGATTGAAACGCGTTAGTGCGTGATATGATAACCAAATAAAACTGCACTTTTATTTGAGAACTCTCTCAGATTGTGTGGGACCATCTTAAAATTGTATACATGGCTGAACGCATTTCAAATTGAACCGTCTAGATCGTCTATACAACTTTCGATGGGACATAGGCCCAATACCAGACTGATTTGATCATCCTAAACTTAGATCAACAGACATTTGACAATATTCACTTGAACCATCCATTTGTCATAAACCAATCAGATACTAGAACTGTCCTTTCAGGGCAACTTTTTTACTATGCGCGCCCCATCTGCATTTGGGCCCACCGTTGCAATTGTACAGATTGAGCTACTTGTATGCAACATGTATAGGTTCTGCATGCGTGCATGTGGATAATCGTACCATGCAAGTGTTGCACCAACTCTTTTTGATACTCTGGTAGAACATGATGTTGACAGATGCCTTAAATCTGCGTTGCTTGACTAGTCGAGAGCCTGGCTCGATCGGTTGAGTGGGTCACTCGACTAGTCGAGGGTTGTTCGACTCAAAGTCCAGTGACTTGGGTTTTTTGGTGTCCGGGCTGCTTGACCAGTTGAGGGGGTCCCTCGACCAGTCGAGGCCTCGGCTCGACTAGTCGAAGTTACGCAGATTCGAGTTCGGATCTTTTGTGGATTGTGAAAATCTGATGCAATTTTTACAAGAGTGCGAAAGTGAAGTTTCCTAAACTATAAATAGGGGCGTCTAGAGCTATTCTAAATTATTTTAAGGCTTCCTAAAGATATTCTAAAGGGTTCTAGGGTTATCAAAGGGTATAGCAAGGGTGAGATTCGAGGTTGTTCGAATTAGGTAAGTCCTCTCTCTTTGTAATTGATGCTTTCATAGTGGAATTCTGTCACTTTGTACAGTGATTTTTTTTCCACAAGAATTTTTTACGTTAAATCTGTGTGTTCTCTTGTATATATGTTTAGTGACATTGTATTGCTATCTTAAATCTAGATCTGTGTGATTCTACAGCCACAATCCCAACACATGACACATCACACATGATACTCAAGCAAATAAGTTCTTTATATAAAAAAATCCATGATAAATATAAATAGAGATCTATAATTAAAATTACACTGTACAGAGTCTCAACGTTTTTCACAGAACGATTTCAAAAGGCTAAGATATTCTTTGGAAATTGTGATCAATCACTGGAGCCCACGTGACCATCAAGTTAATTTCCTTTCATTGCCGGTTAGGTGGAGATGCACATAGAATTAGTTAATATAAATGTAAGAAATATTTTATTTTAGTCTTTCCTTTGTTGTCTTACATTCGTGGAAAATTTTGAAACAAAATAATAAGTAAAACAAAATCAATATTTTATGTACACTAGGCAGTGCAAACGATATCTAAGTCCACCTCAGCTAAAAATATCTGCGTTTGGTTGGTTTTTTATTGGACTACTAAAATATTATATATATATAAAAGATTGACCTGCCAATAAGATCTGGCTCCACGTATCATCCATGATGTGGCCGACGGTGTGGACGAATTGAACTGACATGCACGTAGTCATCGGTATGATAGAGAAAATGCCAAGCATCAATCATTTGTACCACATTAGTGGTACACGTACGATGGATGGATGTGAATTGGGTGCTGCACTTTGCCTTTATCAACCTCTATGCCGTGACATGGATGGATTTATTTGATTGGCTCGTATGTTACGGTTGGAGATGGAATCGTGTTTGATACTCGTATGCCGGATTGGGTACTGTTCCGACTGCTCCAAGCTCAGGACTGGCTGGAATTTAAGGGGTCATTGGCTTTTATACACACCGTCCGTCTAATTTGCCATTTTATTTTAGGCTAGGAGCCAAAAAAACTGAGCCAGGTCTCATACTCAAGTGGTCCACACCCGCAGGAGCTAGCGATGTCCACTGAAACCTTCCTACTGCCCGCCATGGAAGGAGACGGATTGCGTACTGAGCAACTCAGTACGTTAAGCGTACTGAGTAAATTCTGTGGGGTCCACTATGCTTTATGTATGTTATCCAATCCGTCCATACATTTTAGCAGATGATTTTAGGGCTTAACCCAAAAATAAAGTAAATAAAAGTTAAAACGGACCACACCACTTGAAACCATGTGAATAGAATGTCTACCGTAGACAATTTCTTGAGGGCTATAGAAGTTTTGGATCAACCTTATATTTGTTTTTTTACATTCATCCATGTTTTTGTGATCTTATGAGAAGGTTGGATGACAAATAAACATCACTGCAGGGTCTAGCAATGTTTCAACGGTGGAAATCATTATTTCCACTGTTTCCTGTAGTATGGTCCACTTGAGCTTTGGATAAGCTTCAATTTTTGTATCAACCCCTAAAATGAGCTTGAAAAGTGGATGGACGGTGTGGATAAGCTACATACACTCACAGTGGGCCCAACAGAGTTTACTCAGTACGATACTCAGTACGCAATCCGATTTCACCATGGAAATCGGAATGTGTACCGAGTCACTCAGTACACTCTTACCGTACTGAGTAAACTCAGTTGGCCCCATTATGAATTTATTTGGTTTATCCATGCCGTTCATCTGTTTTTGCAGCTCATTTAATGGGTCAAAATTGAAACATATATAAAGCTCAAGTGGATCATACCACGGGAAAAAGTAGGAATAATGATTTCCGCAATTGAAACCTTGTTAGGCCCCAAAGTGAGGTATATTTGTCATCTAACCTGTTCATAAGATCATACAAATATGGATGAAGGGAAAAAATAAATATAATCTGATCTAAAACTTCTGTTACCCTGACAATTTTTTAAAGGTGGAAGTTCAATTCACACTGTTTCCTGTGGTGTGGTCCATTTGATCTTTGGATATACTTTATTTCTAAGTTGAACCCATAAAATTATCTGATAAAATGGATGGACGGAGTGGATAAAATAAAAAAAATCATAGTAAACCTCACTGAGTTTACTCAGTACCATAAGCTTAGTGAGTTACTCGGTACGCAATCCGTTTCCACCACCATAATATTTATTTTCAATTTCATTGGTCATATAGACCCGTCGGAGGTAAAACGGAAGTAAAACACAAATATCAGCTTCATCTGAAACTTGGTCCCAAGACGTTTTTAAGGCAGGCTAATTCCTGATATGTGGTTCACTTGGGTTTTGGATATGCAATTTTTGGGATTATAACCTAAAAATGACATGTAACATGATTGGACGATATGGATAAAAGCCATATATCAGGGTGGCTCCTCGTAGGCTTAACCTTTCTGGACAGGCAAGGGTACTACCCGAGCTGCGTTGGAAGTGGATTGCGTGGTGTGCCACACACCGACCTTAGTGGTGCTTTGACGTCGATCCATACTGCAAGATCATTTTTAAGCCATGAACGATCAAAAATTAGACATCCAAATCCTAATTGCCCCTGCCCCAAAAAAGTAGTGGGGACCGTTGAAACCTTCCCAAGGCAACCATAATGTTTATTTGTCATCCAATCTGTTCACGAGGCCATGCAAATATGGATGAGGGGAAAAAGCAAATATCATATTTATCTAAAAAGCCTATGTCCCTTGTTGGTACTTGATTTTCAGTTTATATCATGTAACAAGTGTGAGTGTGCTAGAATTGAATTTGTGGCTCAATTCAAACCGTACGACTATGACCCTAAGTGCCGAGATATGCAGATACATAGTATATGACCGAGATTGAATGAGATCGGTCGTCAATTTAGCCACTCGAACAATATGTAAAAACGATTAGGCGATATTCAGAAGGTAGGGTTCATCCTCTGATGATGGGTTACACATTTACCTTCCGTATAAAAGGACTTTTTAATACAGATAAAAGAAAGATAGAAAAGAAAACCTCATAGTTGGTTGCAAAGAGCAGCTACAAAATATCTTCTTAAATGGAACATTGAATCCAACATACGAGTGTAGACCCAAATTATAGTTAAAATTATCAGCTACTTGATTAACGCTACGAGTTATACTATGGAATGTAAACAACTGGCAAAAAGTAAAGGATAACACTAATAAATGTGATTGACTTGCAGAAATGTAAAATGATTATACCAATGAATGTAATTGATGGATAATCGAAAGATATATTAGGTTTGATTGGGTTGGTAGGGTTTGATTGGGTTGGTAAGAGACAATTTCCTTTGCTATTTATAGTCTTAACCCGGCCATTTGGATGCTTGCCATGTTTTAATAGTTGTTGTAACTGTTTCAACACTACATGACCTTTTAAAGACTTCTTTCTAAACTTGTCACATATCCTAGTAATTGCTTCAGGCCTCTTTGTTGACTTGGCCACTTGGTCGACCTCCTAGATGACACTCGACCACTTGATCGGGCTCCTGAATGACTATTAATCACTTGATCGACCTCTTGAATGACTATTGACTGCTTGATTTGCCTCCTGGATGACTATCAGCTACTTAGTCTGCTTTTGAATTTATCTCATTGCTACATGTCTTGTTATCCTGTTAATCGTTATTCCGTAAAAAGCACCCCAAACATCCTTGAAAATCTTTAGCCTACAATATCTTTTCCTTATTCATTTCTAATTGGGTTTCCCAATAACGGTCAGTAATACAGTACAATATTGCCCTCAACATTACTTCACATTTGGTAAAAGGTGAATGCGTTGTTAATTCATTGTTTGGTGTAATAAATGTGATTACTCAATCGTGTAAAAATATAAATTTCGGCCATCTAGGTGGAACTCGACCATCTTGATCGAAAAAACATCAAAGTCGGCTGACTTGGCCAAAAAATGGTAAATTTGGCCATTCTAGTCAAATTCGACAATCTTGATCTTAAAACAGTAAATTCAACCGTCCTAGTTGAACTTGGCCATCTTGACCAAGAAATGAAAAATTCGGTCGTCTTGGTTGAACTTAGACATAATGATCCAGAAATGGCAAATTCAGTCATCTTGATCGAACTCAGTCATCATGATCGAAAAACGGCAAATTTCATTATTTTGATCAAACTCGACCATTTTGATTGAAAAAAAAAAATCAATTGTGACAATGGAGACTGTCAGCCAATCCATTCAAATTGGGCTTATGGTTGGCCGAGGTAGTAATACGGCCGAGAACTTAGCCTGATACTTTCTAAACCATTTAAATAATTTGGTTGCAGTTCAAATGGCGTGATTCAGCCATTGGAGGTGATTTAGGGCCTACCTAGTTTTGTCTTCCATGATACGGTGGATTCCCACAGAAGGGTTGTCCCACAGGTATATTTTGGTTTCCTTCTTCAGTGAGAAAATTCCTGAACTCCCACTTTGGTCGCCTGAACTCGGCGGGTGGTGAAACATTCCTCCAATCCTATATTGCAGCGAGAAGGGTGTTCTGATCCAATGGGTGTTATCGGTCAATCCATTTGGGATATGGCTTATTGTAGATAAGGATGGTATTACAATCGAGTACTTGGCCTGCTACCTCTTAAACCATCTACATGATTTGGTCGCAATCCACTTGTTGAGGTTCAACCATCGATGGTGGATGAAGACCTACTCGATTTTTTCCCTCATGGAATAAAAGGTTCCTAGGGAATTGCTGAAAATTTTGTCATCCCAGTAAACCCTAGTTCTGAACCTCAGGAACAAAATTCCTGGCCTCTCGCTCTTGTCGCCTGAATTCAGTGGGTAGTGGAGCATCCCGTACTTCTTAAATTAGAATGGTCGGCGAGTTTCGCTGCAGGGGAGGCATAGGTGGCGGTTGAATCACATTATTGATAGAACTTCCCTCGACATTATATTGTGTTACTGTAGGCGTTCTTTCAGCTATCATAGACATCAATCGATGCATGGCATTAGTCTAGCTTGTCGGCATGTATCTGTTAATGTTCTCAGTTTGAATACGGAATTACTCGACTTGAGTTCCCAAATATTCTTGAACATGCTGAATACTTAGGTGTACATCTCGGAGTGCGACCCTTATCTCTTCCGGAGAAACGGTTCGAGAGGTTGAGGCTCCTTCTTGATTTCTGGTACTGAGTATCCAACTACTATTCAAATTTAAAACTTTAGGGTCACTTGAAAACAGCACATCCTCGGTAAAAGGTTGGTGTGGTTGGTGTGGAGAATTTGACCCTAGCAATTTGATTACTTTTTCTATTCATATTTTCAATTGGCAACATTGCGCCGATAAATTAGAAACAGGGTCCCACCAGGGGTGCCCAAAACTCGTTGATGTTCGCTGCACAGCTGGTGCACAAGTATATTTATGGCAACCAAATAGTTTAGTGTCCCACCGAGCATGCTAAAAACCTGTTGGGTTTCTGAATTGTCGGTGCAAACTGAATATTTTTGACAACCAAGTAGTTTTTTTTATAGTGATAGTCTCAATGGGCATGCCAAAACCTATTGATTGCTTCTTCATAGTCAGTGCACAGTGTATATGTATGGCAATCAAGTACTTTAATGTCCCATCGAGTGTGCCAAAAACCTTGTTAGTGCTCAATTTCTAGTTTCTGTCACGTGACAAGCATGGGCGTGCCAAAATTGAATTTGCTTCTCAATTCAAACCTAACATCTATGACCCCAAGCGCTGTGATAAGCAGATACGTAGTATATAATCAAGATTGAATGAGATCGGTCACCTATTTAGCCACTCGCATAGTATGTAAAAAGGGTCAGGTAATATTTAGAGGGTAAAGTTCATCCTCCTCTAATGATGGGTTATACATTTGCCTTCTGTACGAAAGGACTTTTCAATACAGGTAAATAAATTTTTTTTTTTAAAAAAAAAAAACAAGAAAGGAAACCTTACAATTGGTCATAAAGAGTAGCCAACACATTCCTAAATGGAGAACTGAATCCAGCGTATGAACGTAGACCCAAATTACAACTAAGATTATCAGCTATTGGATTAACACTACATATTACACTATGGAATGTAAACAACATGCAAAAAGTAAAACATTACACTAAGAAATGTAATTGACTTATAGAGTGATTACACTAAAGAATGTAAATGACGGGTAATTAAAAGTATAATGGAAACATATATTAGGTTTAATTGGGTTGGTATGAGATGATTTGCTTTGTTGAATTCATTTGTTATTTATAGCCTTAACCCAACCATTTGGATACTTCCCACATTCTGACGGTTGCTATAATGGTATTAGTACTACTGGTCTTCTAGATGCTTCTCATGTTTTGACAATTGTTAGAATTGTTTTAGTACTACATGACTTATGGAGACTTTCTTCTAAACTGTCACGTCCCAGTAACTGCTCGAGGCCTCTTGCTAACTGGACCGCATTTCACTCAGTCGCTTAATCGACCTCCTGAATGACTATCAGCCGCTCTCTCAGCTGTGATAAATTCCATTAAAAAAAATACTCCAAGCATCCTTCTTTAACCCATGTATCTTTTGCTTGCTATAATATGTATCATTTCCAATTAGGTTTATAAAGATATTAAGGAATACGGTACAACTACTCTAAGAAGTATTCAATGGCAAACTGTATATCCACTACTTTCTTTGGTGGTCTACTTTAACGTCCAAACTGCATTAGGATGGTGGGTGCCTACATAATGCATAAATCATTTCGTGGTCATTTTGTGGAGACCATATAATTTTGTGGTCATTTCGTGGAGACCATATAATTTGGTGGCGTCAACACACCAGAGAACTTGGTCCACAAGTGGATGGACGGTTTAGATATAACTCGTACCTCATGATGGAACCCATAAAACTTGGTGACGTCGACACACTAGCCACATCGGTGGTGGCTGGTATACCAGCCAATTCGCTTCCTTTCCGGCTGGGCGACCTCACCGTCCGGTCAAATCTCACCATGTCAGGGCTGAAAGACTTCGGCCTGGAGACACAGACTGCCTCTACCGCACAAGAAGTTCCATGGCCAAATGTCATGTGGGGCCACAAAGATGCCCCTGATAAATCCACCCTGTCCATCAGTTTTGAAAGACCACGGTACGACAGGAGTAACAGATCCAAAACTCATGTGGGCCTCACCACAAGAAATAGTGGGAATGGAAATATCCACGGTTGAAACCTTCCCAGAGCTAACCATGTTGGTATATGCCATACAAACTGTTAATAAGGTTATTATCACTGGGATAAAGTGTAGCACAAATATCATTCTAACAAAAAACTTCTTTGGCCCCACAAAGTTTCCAATGGTGTGGATCAATTTCTATTGTTTCTTGTGGTGTGGCACGTAGAGTTTTGGATTTGCTTGATTTTTAAATTTTTGACCTCTTATGATCTTAATCTAGAGCAGGTCGCGGACAGTTTCATGACCAAGATGGATCAGAAAAGGCCCGGTCGACGACAGAAGTGATCCAGACCATCAGACTTTAAATTGGGCGTATCTCACAATTCGGAATGAGTTATCGAGCATAAAATATATGATTTTGGGGTAGAACGAGCTACTTTAGCCTTGTGCAATCCGGATTTGTGAAATACCACCGGGTTGATGGTTGGTTCCCTATTTTAATTCCCTTTTTACTATAAATAGCAAGTTTTAGTTTGATTATAACTCTTCAGCCATTAGGCTTTAGGAGTTGCGCCCAACGTGAAAAGAGCTTAGAATAATTAGGAGAACAGCTTGGTAAAGCCAAATATGACACTTACTATTTTTGGCCGAAAACCTTGCACACTAGTAGACATCACGACCATCTATAAATAATAAGTTGCAAATTCTAGGAGTTTTAGTTATAGTTTGTTTTTCATTTCTCTCTCATTGCTTGGTATCCCTATTTAAAGGGTTGTGAACTCATTTATTTCATTCATCAATCAATTTCGAATTTTATAGACTTTATTTTCTCTTTTGCTTGCTTTCTTTCTCGTGATTCAAGAAGTCTCTGTGAGGAGTCTAGAGAAGTTTCGTGGATTCGGAACAATCATCCCCCTGAGGAAGACGGTGCTTGACCTCACGTCCTCCCCTGCGTCAGATCTTGCAAAAGTGATGGACAGATTGGATTTGTCACGGGGAAGCGGAATGGAAGTGAGTAAACTTTGTTTGGCCCACTATGAATATATATGGCTCACTTTAGGGGTTGAATCCAAAATCCAAGCATATCCAAAGCTCAAGTGGACCCCACCATATAAAACAGTGGGGACAGTGATATCCATAGTTGAAACCTTCCTAGGACTGCGATGATATTTATTTGTCATCTAATTTATTCATAAGGTCACATAGACATGAATGAAGGGAAAACACAAATATCAGCTTATCCAAAACCTTTGTGGCCCCATCAAGATTTGGATAGTAAGTGTTGTATTCCCTGGCTCTTATGGTGTGGTTCACTTGAGCTTTGGATATGCTGGATTTTGGGATCATACTCTAAAATAAGTTGGTAAAACAACTGACTAAGTGGATAAGACACATAACTCATGGTGGGCCCTACAAAGTTAATTTACTCAATATGTGATCTTTTGGGGCCCACATAGAACTTCCTGTACTTAGCAGCACTGACAATCCATGTCCTTAGTCTAGGTTCCGACAATACCTAGTCTGCGTGCTCTCTAGCCTGGACCCATATTTCTAGGAAGAAAAATACAATTGCAATGTCTTCACACATGGAAATTGTTTACACTTATTTCGATATACCGACGTAGACCAATAAGAAGTTGCCACATGTCAACACTATGGGTTTAATGTTGGCAGAATTGTACTCGCACTTGAATATATGTTTTACCACATTTTCTTCGGCGATACACCTTTCATCATTAATGTAGTGGCACAGAACCATACACGTGCCAATTGAGGAATGAAGCGATAAATGATACATAGCCTTAAGGCATGTGACTGAGGCAATGTATGTGACACGTTTATAAAAGACGTACTGAGGCAAGGATCCTATTACAGATATGGATGTGTTCGGTAAGGCCGTCTCTCATAATCTTTTCAAAATGGGAGATCTTCCTAAAGATGTTCGAAGCTCTCGCAACGATTACGAAGATTCCAAAGATTCGAAGATTATACAAATATCTGAGCGGATTGGAACCAATGGATAAGGGCCAGATCAAGATTTGATGGATCCAGTCCTATTAAATCCATAAATATTCAAGGACATAATAGGTGGAAGGGAGATGGCTCTGATCGAGCTAGATTTAGACGTCCTTAAGATCTGATCTAGATGAGCATTTACGTAAAAGTAGAGATCATACCAATGGTTTCATATTTACAGAACTCCCTATGGGAAGACTACAAGCCGTAGCTACGAAGGATCCTAGACTATCAAAGAAACCCAGCGAGGGTTTCACCTCCTCCCAAAGCCTATAAAAGGAGAATGCAATTAAGAGCTTAAGGCCTCACACCAAATACAATCTATATTCTTTACATATATATTTACATTTATCTTAGCATACACCGCTATTGTCCGGTGCAAACACTACAGTATCATAAGATTAGCATAATCATCCACAACCTTCTGTTGTTGGATTTTGATCAACCAAGTTCTTACTCGAGAGGTCAAATATTTTAATCACATCCAGCTAACCATCCACCTGAACCGTTTGTTCATTCGACAGTTTCAGGTATTCATATATTTTATTCTCTAGTTATTTTTTTTTACTTTGTTAATTATAATGAGCATCATCTACAAATTAATTAAATTAGCATTATTTTAACCGCTTTTTGTTTTATTTGTTTATCTTTATTCTTTTGAGAAATACATTGGCAATAATTATCAGTGAATGAAAAGTTCTAAAAGTAAGGCAAAATTATCCATCAAGAACGATTAACTTCTATCCTTCTATAAATCGCCTTATTGTTGTTATAATTGATGGTTGAAAGGAAGGTTGGATTTTCGGATCTAGTTTTCATCGGTCCATCTCAACGCGAGGGGTGCAAGCATTTAATCAGCATACAGTCAAGTGTGACTCTGCACGTCCAACATGTTCTAATTGCGCATGTAAACTAAATATAAGCCATCGCTCACATGTGTAGCGTTTTGTTTGTTTGAATCTCAAAATAAAAAACATGGAACATATGTGTTATATTCTAGCTAATGGTTAGAGGGATCTCCACTATTTAGATGTCATTCTCAAAGCCTAACCAATTTTGTGATGTTAGTAGGGCTACCATAATTTTTGTGAGATACCCCATCCATCTGTTTTTTAGGATCATGTTAGGACGTAAGCATTTTTAGCCATTTCAATAACTCAAGTGAGCCACACGTCAGGAAATGCCCACCATTGAAACCTTCTTGGATCCACCATGATGTTCTTATGTCGTCCATATCGTTCATAAGGTCATTCCTATTCTTATTAAGATGAACTGAAAACACACAAATATTTGTCTAATCCAAAATTTTGGTGTCTTTACTGTTTTTGTCATGCGGCCCATTCAAGATTGGGATCTGCCTCATTTTTTAACCCATGTCCTGATATGATCTGGAAAAATGGATCGTTCAGATTTCTTACCAGCATTACAGTGGGCCTTATCTAGTTTTCAGTGACAAGAAATTCCTGCAAAAGGAAAATCTGCATGGGCTTTGACAAATACATGCGGCATGCTAGCCAACTTGGCTAGTCCACAGGAGATCCAAGCCATGCACTAGTGGACCCAACATTGTAGCTAAATTTGGGAAAACTTAAAATGGTAAAATGATTACACAGGTCCCACCTGTACAAAACATCGGAAGGATTAGAAAAGATATGCCAACAGTCCGCATTCAGTGTGAACAATGGAAGAGCGGACTCTCCCGTGACTTCTAGTACAGATCATAACTTAGCCCAACCCACATGGAAGCAAATTGTGTATTGAGTAACTTGGTATGTTAAAGCGTTCTAAGTAAACTCTATGGGGCCCACGGTGATATATATATATATTATACATGTCATCCATGTTTCGCGGTGGCACATAAAAATGAATCAAGTAAAGTATTCCAGTCACATAATTAAGTTCAATTACAAACACTCTAAATTTAATGTGAAAAAAAAATCGTTCCGAGAAAAAACCATGGCATAAAGCGATAGATATACACTATGAAAGTAGAATATTATAAGAGATAGAGATTGCCTGATTCGAACAAGCATCGAAACTCCTCAAACTACACCCTTAAAACCATAGGAACGAATTAGAAAGCTCTTTGATACCCCCTATTCCCGATTACACCCATATATATAGCCTCTACGAGAATCACAATCGAAATAGAAAATAAATCCCACGCTTATGCAACTCTGCGCAATCATTCGATGTCACTTCGATGGCATCAAACAACCTTCAATGATATCGAACCTCTTTGATGTCATCGAACTAAACACCAAAACGTTTCAGTGACTAAACATAAATTTTCTGAATTTTCTCGATGGCATCGAGCAGGACACCTAAAGTATCTAGCAACCAATTGTGAAAATTTTGAATTTTTTTGATGGCATTGAGCAGCCTTCAATGGCATCGAGTTGTCATCGACAGACCTGTTGATATACATATTTAAGACACCAATCAACAATTCCCACCATGTCTTCATTCGCCAATCTTCATAGCTCATTTTTTCCTCATTTCTACTTATGCCTTGGATCATAGCTCCACCATCGCTTTTCGTGCATACTCCGTCTTCCGTTTATGCCTTCGCTAAGCCCAGAGAAGTTGCACATAACTTGAACTTCTTTGAGGGAACCACCTTAGTCAGCATGTCCGCCGAATTTTATGAATCTTCTCCAAAGTTATGCCTCCTTCCTCAAGCATTGTTGGATAAAATAGTGACGAACATCAATGTGTTAATACGTGATTGATAAATAGAATTTTTAACCGAATTGATCGTGCTTTCACTGTCACAATTAACCAACACGGCATCCTGCTAAAGCCCCAACTGATTTATCATCTTCCTCAACCAAACACCTCCCTTGAATGCCTTTGTCACTACCATATACTCAGCTTCGATCGTGGAAAGAGCCACCACAGACTGAAGCTTCGACATCCAACTGATCACTCCACCCGCTAGCACAAATGAGTAACCGAAAGTTAACCTTCTACTGTCTACACTACTCACATAATCAAAATCCACATACCTTGCTAATTTGGCCCCTTATTTCTCAAAAGATAAGACGTAGTCCTGCTACCTCGAATGTATCAAAGTAACCATTTCATTGCTGTAACACCCCGATTTTTGGAACCCGAGTATATGACTCGTTCTCCAAAAACTCAAGTGTTAGCCTATAAAATTCAGTGTAAATTTGAACCACTTATCATTAATCAGAGTTAACAGCAACGCAGTTAGAGTAAACCATGCATTGTTTAAAAACATTCTAACTATAATAAAAATCCAAATGTAACGCCCACACAGAACTTATACAACCCTCAAATAGCAAAGTTCATTAATTAAAAAATAGAAATTTATCATCTAACGGTGGAGCTCAATATGGGCCGTAGAGACCCCATCTAGCTCCCATGCTACTCGATCTGCTCTAGCAACCTAGTGAACAGCATCGACTCGCTCTACACCTACATCAACTGATATGATTTGATAGCGTCAATGGCTATCGAAGGAGGAGCACCCTCTAAGATTACACACTCATCATTCATAATCCAACATAAATCGTAATATATGAGAAGAGACATATTAAACAATGCAATTCAAAATTATAATCATATATTCAAAAATAAGTTAGTTAACATAATCTCAACATTAAGGAAATGTAATAGAAATCGCAATGAAAGGGGATGTGTCTAAATAGTCAAATAATCAATCTTACAAACTCCATAAAATGTCTAGAAAATCAAGCTTTAAACCTCTACTTCACTCAAAAATCATATCGTATGTGAACACCGCAAAATGGCTAGGAAATCGCTAAGCAAACACCCACTCCACCCGGAAATCACAATACAACTGAATACCGAAAGATGAAGAGAGAACAACATACAAACATCTACTTCACTCGAAAATCATATCATATATGAACACCACAAGATGGCTAGAAAATCATTAAGCGAACACCTGCTCCACCCGAAAATCACAGCACGACTGAACACCACAAGATGAAGAGATAAGCAACATACAAACTCTAGACCACCCAAAAATTATATCGTACATGAACACCGCAAGATAACTAGGAAAACAACAAGCCATAAAAGGGCACCAATAATCTATCAAAGTCACAAGGGCAAATATGCGGTCCAAGCCATGTAAGGAAAATATGCGATCCAAGCCATATAAGGTAAAGTGTGATCTAAGCCATATAAGGTAGATGTGCGATCCAAGTCACGTAAGTCAAATATGGACCGCAAGATGGTGAGTTCATGACGAATTTCATTCTTTATATCACTCAATCACAAATGGCAAACACATAGTTAATTAACCATGTCCAACTAAAGATAGCATGTTATCATCGATCATTTATGCTTGCTATAATTAAAGAGATATATTCATTATCTAATACAGGAATCAAGTGCGTAACATATTAACATATTCACATATTCTCATAATAAGTTTAGTAACTCACTCAAGTAACTTAGGGGATACTAAATGGGAAGGATTAAGGCATCATATATGATTAATGAATTTAAGTGGGAAGCTCAAAGGGTAAGTCTTCACCTCAAATTTTGATTGAAATGAGTTCAACTCAGATCACCTCCACTAGCTTGAATCCAAGGTGACAGAGAAACTAGGTGATAATAAGAAAAATAAATAATTATCGTAAAATAAGGATTTAATAAATAACATTCTTCTAGGAGGCTAATATACAAGGTTTTAACTCACCTTGAGGTGCGGTCTATTCAACGTAGCCCAAGCTCAGCTCGACAACTCGCCCGAGTTGACTCGGCAAGTGCAATGACCACCCTATCTCTCTCCCCTCTTTTCCTTTCTTTCTTTCTTTTCTTATGATTTCCTTCTATTTTCACTAGAAATGTCTAGACTAGGCTCAAGCCCAACTTGACTCGGCTGGACTCAGTTTCAGCCAAGTCGACTCGACAACCCCCAAACCCAACTCCTCTTTCTCTCTTCCTCTCCTTCTCTCTCTCTCTCTCTCTCTCTCTCTCTCTCTCTCTCTCTCTCTCTCTCTCTCTCCCTTTTTCTTGCTGGAAACCTAGCTGGACCTAGACCAGCAATGTCCAAACTCAGGCAGAGCTCGAGAGAATGGCAGCAACTCTGCTCGAGTTGCTCCAACTTAATGCGACAACAATCTAAGGAAGGGACCAACTCCCCTTCTCTGTTCTCTCTCCTACTCTCTTCTTTTCTTCTGCTACAAGGACCAGCAGCTCCACCCTACAACTTGACCGAGTCGAGCTGGTGCGGCAATAAGTCAGCGACAAGAAGAAAATGGCACCCCTTTCTTATTTTCTCTATCTTCCTCTTCCTATTCGCTTTCCTCTCTCTCTTTTCTTCTTCTTTTTTTTTCTTTCTCCTTCTCTTGCTTCTCTTTCTTCTTTCTTTCTTGCTGTAGCTCCAGCAGAAATCCTGGGCTAGCAGCGCCTGAGTCGCGCTCGACTCGATTAGGTCGAGCAGTAACACAATGCGACACCAACGTGCAGATCCGACTGGACAACAACTCACCAATCTTCTCCTTTCTTCTCCTTTTAAGCTGTCCAGTAGGGTTGCTAGACAGAAACCAACTCACAACTTGGAGAGTTTTCCAGATGCGGCGGCCCCGACTCAATCTCTCTCTCGTTTTTCTTTTCTTTCTTTCCTTTTGGATGGTTGCCCTAAAAGAAAGAGAGTTATTTATAGCCTCTCAACATCTAGAAGGGCTGGCAACAAATCTTGAATTAGTTACAAGGTTAGAAGTTAATTAGATTAATCTCGAGCCTTCACACTACAATAATCAATAGAACTCATATGTATGGACGTGATCCAACTACACGGAGGGATTTCTGGTCACCAGACCCTCCCTTTAAATGTTTCAGATAATCAAAGTGGGGTCCATGCAAGAAGATGGGTCCCACCAGCTCAATGAGGAAGATAACCCCACCCTTAATGGCGGATTATCAATGAATCATTAATCTTATGATCTGATACATTTGGGTGGCTAGGATTTGGTCAGAGAACCCCGTGGGAACGGTTGAGATCATGGCAGCTCACTTAATACGAGATCTCTTCTACCTTTTCAAGTTAAGGGAAAGAAGAGCTAGCGGGGGTTGCTACCCTAAAACCAAGGGTTGAGATTTCGCCAAGTGGAGGGTCGAGATGTTGCAGGAGCCATTGCACGCGGATCGCCAGCGTGGAAAGAGAGAAAAATGAAAATTTCCATTTTCGGAAAGTGGTTGCACGCGGCCTAACTGCGCCTGTGTTTGTGCGGCTGCACGTATGAATCATCATGTGAAACTCTGGGGGTTCGGTTTAAACTCCCGTTTTTTAAGATGGACGGTCCAGATCATCTGATCAATGGCCAACGGTGGGCCATCTCGTGAAAAAAACGGACGTTGTCCGCAAGCCGCTCGCGGGCGGGAAATTTTCGAAAGAGAGAGTTTTCTCTTTTTTGAGCGGGCACGGTCAGCACCTGGTTTGACCAAGTTCTCAATCTGGTGCTCAGCGGGTGGACACACATGGTGGACACACACCACACAAAAGTGGGGTCTACAATGGTTTATGATCCAATCTGCTTCGTTCATCTATTTTTTCAGCCTAAAATAGGGCCCAGTCCAAAGAATGAGGTAGATCCTATATTCAGGTAGGCCATATCAGATGACAGATGGCCTTTGGGTGTCAATTATTGTCAATCCAATGATGATTTGCGGTCCAATCCCACCATCAGAGCCATTCATCCAACTGGCGAGTCAATCAGGTCCACTACCCATTTATATTGGTGTCATCTTACATGTACGAGCCACAACGTTTGCCCTTTTTGGACTTTGTTATGGGTCTATATCAATTGGACGGTCAGATCGCCTCTAAATCTGATATTCATGCTTCTTATGAATTCATAGTCAGCTTTAAAGGGAACTTAATGGCTGGTTAGTGCTGATTAGTTAGCTTGTACGTTTTAAGTGTGATTCATCCTCTAGGTTATTAAGAATGTAACGAACGGTGGATGGTGTGACTCAAGATATCAGATTTGTGGCATGTGGTGTAGTTTTAGAATGGCGTGATGACTCATCTTAAGAATTTAATAGATGGATAGGTTGGCCTATGGATGAAGATCACCATTAACGGTTGGTTAGGCCATAGTGTGTGAATGTTCACATAAATCGGGATTGCATTTATACCAAGTCAGGTTCTCATGGTAACACCTGAGTATAGAAAAGTATGGGGTATTACAACTACCTCCCAGTGTTGCTTTCCGGGGTTAGATATATATCTGCTAACAACATCAACCGCATGTGAAATATCCGGTTTAGTACAAACCATGACATACATTAAGCTGCCAACCGCACTCGAATAAGGTACACGAGATATCTCCTGCTTATCTTCATCGATTTTAAGACATTATTCAGAAAAAAGCTTAAAATGAGTCGCGTGAGGAACGCTGACTGGCTTTGCCCTATCCATCTCATACCTCACTAATAACTTCTCAAGGCATTCCTTTTGAGATAACAAAAGCCTGCTCTTTTTCCTATCTCCATGTGTATCAATGCCAAGAACCCTCTTTGCAGCTCCTAGATCTTTCATCTTAAATGTCGCTGATACTTGAGTCTTCAGTAAGTCGATCTTAGACATGTCGTGTTCGTGATAAGCATGTTATCAACATACAATACTAGGATGATGAATTTTTCATCACTCAGTATCTTGTAATAGACACGATGATCATATTCACTCCTAGTAAACTTCTAACTTACCATGAAAGAATCAAAATTTTATATCACTGCCTAGGCGACTATTTTAGGCTATAGAACGACCTCTTCAACCTGCAAATATTGTTCTCTGCCCTTTTCTATTTCGAAGTTTTTTAGTTGTTTTATGTAGATCTACTCTTCCAATTCTCCATGCAGGAAAGTAGTCTTCACATCCACTTACTTCAGCTTAAGATCGTATTGGGCAGCCAACACGAATATGATAGATACTTACTTGACCACAACTGCAAATATCTTAGTGAAGTTGACACCTTTCTGAGTATATTCCTTCGCTACCAACCTGCATTGTACCTATCATGTTTCTATTTTAAGATTCACTTACACCTGATCGCTTTATGGTTAACGGAAAGCTCTACCGATTCCCGTGTTCTTCTATGAGGAGTCAATCTCATCGTTCATCGCTGCTTTCCAATTTTTGGCATCTAGCACATCAAGAACCTCTTAAAGAGTAAACGGATCCCCCTCATCTATAATGAGGGCATATATGACATTAGAGTCATTCCTGTATCTCGTCGGTAACCTACAATCCTGCAACGGATTTCTTCTCACAGGTGGCTGCTCCATTTGCTCCTGTACCTCTATTTGTGTATCTGTCTCAACCTAAGTTTCATTCTGTCTAACTGAACGTCCACCACCAATTTTTTTGGTTCCTCGTGCTTATCCTTGTGGAATAAGGAACCTTCATTGAAATTGATATCATGACTAATGATGATTTTTCATGTGAGCCAGTCATATAGCCTGTACCCCTTCACACAACCACCATAACCAACAAAAAATACTTTTTGGCTCTTTGGTCTATCTTACTCTTTCAACTGACGGTACATGAAAGTAAGCTTCACAACTAAACATACGCAATCTCGAGTAGTCTACCTGTTGACTACTCTATACTTCTTTTGAAATTTTACAATCAATGGTCATAAAAGGGGACCGATTCACTAAGTAACAAGTCGTATTAATGGCCTTAGTCTACAATTCATTGTCCAACCCATTATTACTAATCATGCATCGGGCCCTCTCCAAGAGAATCTGATTCATCCACTCAGCGACACTGTTCTTCTTTAGTGTGTGGCGCACTGTATTCTGCCTCAGGATCCCTTCATTCTTACAATATTGATTAAATTTACCTGAAGTAAATTCTCCACCATTATCTGTCCTTATAACATTCACCTTTTGCCTTGATTCTTTTTCAACTATTGCCTTCCACTACTTGAAGTTGGTGAAAACATTAGATTTATTTTTCATAAAATAAACCCACACTTTCTTGGAGTAGTCGTTAATGAATGTGATGAATTATGACAACCCTTCAGTGAAAACCACGGGCGTTGACCCCTATATATCATAATACACATAATCAATAACACCATTACATACATGTTTTTCAGTTTTAAAAGATAACCTTTAATATTTACAATATATACAATGTTCATATATACTTAAATCAAAACTTTTAAAAACTGGAATTAAACAACGGTCAGAAAGTACCTTCATGCCCTGCTGCTCATGTAGCCCAGACGTGCATGTCACATACGTGTAAACGTAGAATCCGCTATAGACACCACGACTCTACCCGATAAAGTGCTCCCGATCAACCTATAAAGGTTCCTGCTCCTCTGTGCCTTCATGACACTGAGTGTCCCCTTTGAAACTTTAAGGACACTATCAAAATCGATGAATCTGCACCCAAGCACCTCTAGTGCTCTAAGAGATATTAAGCTCTTCCTCATATCAGGAACGTGTCTTACATTGGATAAAGTATGTTTCATGCCATTAAATATCTTAATGCACACCGATCCAACACCCACCACATTACAAGCATTATCATTGCCCATAAATACTTAGCCACAATCGCACTCTATGTAACTGGTGAACCAACTCCAATGAGGAGTTATGTGATATGATGCCCTAGTATCTAAAATCTACTTGTCCTTACGTTCATTGTATAACTGTCTAACTATGGATCCTGGCAACACATCATAACCACGTGTACCTTCATTAAGCTAGGCAATGTTGGCTTTCCTGTAAGAAGTCTCTGAGTTCTCTTTTCTTACCTTAGGATTTATGCAATCCTTCTTTATGTGCACAGATATACCACAGTTCCGGCACTTTAACTTTCCCTTTCCCTTGCCCCTGGATTTGGATCTCGAACAAGAAAATCCACTGTCCCGCTTAGAATTTTGTCCCCTCTTAACCAGTGCATTAGTAGAGGTACCCACGTCACTGTTTTTCTTTCTCATTACATTTCCATAAAGGGCTGAGATAATGGTATCGACGCTAAGGGTAAATTTACTAGTGCATAACGAGATCTTGAATGATTCATACGAAGCCATGAGAGAATTCAATAGGATGCATTCCTGATCCTCATCCTTCATCATTTCTTACACATCCAGTAATTTGCAAATCATCTTGTTAAAGTTATTAATGTTGGCATCAACATCACCTCCCTCTGTCATCTTCATGTTAAATAAATGAAGCTTCAAGTATAGGCGATTCTTAAGAGATATCTTCGGGTAGATTTCTTCTAATTTCACTCATGTACTTGTTGAAGTTTTCTCTCTCATGACATTGTACGTGACTCATCTGTTAGGCACATTTGGATAAAGGTTCTCACTTTCTTATCCATCTTGTTTCATTCCTTATCTATCATATATTACGGTTGCTTCTCAAGGAGTGCATCATTCAATCCTTGCCGAACTAGGAGACCAGTCATCTTGACCTTCTAAAGTTTAAAATTATTTTTCCTGTAATATTTCTCAACATCAAAATTAAGATTAGAAGTCATTGATACTATGCTTTCATATTCAATATGCGCCCCAATGTTAAACTCTGATACCACTTTTCGGAGGGCTGCAGAAGCACACAAAGATGAATCAAGCAAAGTATTCCAATCGTACAACAAGTTCAATCACAAACACTCCAAATTTAACGTGAAAAAACTCTTATGGAAAAAAACCATGGTATAAAGTGGTAGATACGCATGATGAAAGCATAAAATTAGAAGAGATAGAAATTACCTAATTCGAACAAGCCTCAAATCTCCTCAAGCTACATCCTTAAAACCGTAGCAATGAATTAAAAAGCTCTTTGATACCCCCTATTCCCAATTACAACCATATGTATAACATCTAAAAGAATCACAATCGAAATAGGAAACAAATCCCGCACGTATGCAACTCTACGTAACTTTGCGCGATCGTTCGATGACTCCTTCGATGTCACTTCGATGGCATCAAACCTCTTCAATGTCATTAAACTAAACACCAAAACGTTCTAGCGATTAAACATGTATTTTCTTAATTTCCTCGATGCACTTCCATGGGACTTCGATGTCATTGACGGCTCATTGATGGCATCGAACCCCTTTCGATGGCATCGAGTAGGACACCTAAAGTGTCTAGCAACCAATTGTAAAATTTTCAGATTTTTTGATGGCATCGAAGTATGCTCGATGGCATCAAGCTGTCATCGACAAACCTGTTAATTTACAAATTTAAGATATCAATCAACAGTCCATCCGTTACTAGATCATTTTAGGGCATGATCTAAAAATAAAGCATATCCAAAGCTTAAGTGGACTATAATATAAGACATAATGTGAATTGAACGCTTATGGTACAAAACTTTAGGCTCGTTCGACATCTCTAATCTAATCTAATAAGAGCTTTTTAAATAAGAGTTATTCTAATAAGCTCTTTTTGTTCTAGCTCTTGGTTTAAATAAACTCATTTGGTAAATAAGCATGTTTGATAAAACATTCAAATAAGGGATTTTTTAAGGGATAGTTGATGTAAGTTTTAAAGATTACAACAACTTCATTATAAGAGCAATCTAGACAATTGTTTTGGTTGACCTATGACGTGGACTGTCCATTATATTAGACCCACATTGATGCGGATCATCCATATGTGGGCCCACCATCAATGCTAATTCTCTTTTACGTGGGACCCTTAATGTCCACTACTCATTATGTGAAATATATATTTGATGTGTCCATCATGTAGGCCCACCTTCGAAGTGGGTTGTCCATTATTATGGGGCTTACTTTTGATGGTCACCATCCATCGTGTGGGGTACACCTTCTATATGGATCCTCTCATGTTGGGTCACTTTGGATATGGACTGTCCATCATGCAAGACCTTGGATGTGGATCGTCCATTAGATAGGGCCCACTTGATGGAGAGAATCGATCATGAGGGGTCACACTTTGATGTTGGTCATCCATATATGAGACCCATTCCATCCATTATGTGGACCACCATGATGCAGACCATTCATTACGTGGGGCCCCACCTTCAATATGTGTTATTCATCATGTAGGCCCACCTTTGATGTCAATCGTCCATCATGTGGGCCCCCTTTGATGTCCACATCCATCATGTGGGTCCTACCTTTTATGTGGACCATTCATCAAGTGGGGCCCATTTTACATGGATGGTCCATCATGCTAAGCTACACTTTGATGTGGGCCATCCATCACGTAGGCCCACCTTTAATGTGAACCGTGCATTATGTGGGCCTACCTTGATGTGGATCATTCGTCATGTGGGAGCACCTTCAATATGGGTTGTTAATCAGGTAGGCCCACCTTTAATTTCCACCATTCATCATGTGCGACCCACTTTTGTTATAGATCATCCATCATGTGGGGCCTACTTGATGTGGATAGTCCATCATAGGTGACCACATTTTAACGTGGGCCATCCATCATGTGGAACCCACCTTTTATGTTCATCATCCATCATGGGGGTCCCACCTTTGTTGTGAACCATCCATCATGTGGGGCCTAACCTTTAATATGGATCGTTCATCATGTGGGCCCACCTTTGATGTCAACCTTCTATCATGTGGTCCCACCTTCAATATTCACCATCCATCATGTGGGTCTCGCCTTTGATGTGGATCGTCCATTATGTGGGGCCACACTTTTATGTAGAGCATCCATCAAGACTATGTATTATATGGGCCACCTTGATGTGATTCGTTCATCATGTGGAGCCCCACCTTCAACATGGGTTGTTCGTCATGTTAGCCTACTTTAGAAATATTATAAAGAGAAAAGTAAGATAGGAATTACTTAAAAAGTTAAGGCAAAAATTTGTTCAAAAATTAATAAAAAAATGTGTACTTACTAAAGTTAAATTGTGCTTTAGAAGAAAACGTAACCTCCTCATTACTTATTTTTTAAGAGGTTTTTATTACTTGTTTCTAAAAAAAATAAATTCTAAAGTTAGAGCTTTGCCAAACTGTTTATTTTCAAGATAAGATTTCATTTTTCTAAAATAAATAAATAAGCTTTTATTGTAGAGATGCCAAACATTTCCTTTTTGGGGCCATTGAAATTTTAAATTAAGTTAATATTTGTGTTTTCCTTTCATCCATGTCCATATGGCATTATGAATAAGTTGAAAGAAAAATAAACAGCACATTAGGCCTTAAAAAGTTTTCAAGGGTGAGCATCATTATCCTGACTGTTTCCTGTAATGTGGTCAACTTTAGCTTTTGATATGGTTCAATGTTGGGCTCATGCAATAAAAATTAGCCGTAAAAATTGATGGACGTCATGGATAAGACACAAACATCCTCGGTGACCCCCACAGAGTTTACTAAGTACGCTTTACATGATGCATGGACTATACGTCCCACATACATGCGAGGTTGCCACGTGTGGTGCACGTAGCTGTGCATCATGCGGCTTATTAAATTCTGTAGATTTTAAATTTTTTTTTTCTTTTTATTCATGCGGGTAGACCTGGCATTATAAATGACGCAGGTTTCATGGCCAAAAATGTGGAGATCCCACCGTTATATACCTCTTTTTCCATTCAGCCCATTTATTTTCTAAAATATTAAATAGCAAGCTTAGGTTTCATTAAATGTAAGAGTTATCTGTAGTGTAGTGTGGTCCACTTCTTGAGTGTTGGATTTGATTCGTTTTTGGACTTGTACCGTAAAATGATATGAGAAAAGAGACGGACCGCATCATAAATAAGCATTATTGGTAGAGACGGGTAGAGATAGGATGTGATCTGCGTCCCAGATAAGATGCGGCTACTGGACGGTACAATGCATGCATGAAAATGATGTATTTATTTTATCCATACCATCTTTCCATTTTGAGTCATTATTTTAAGTCATGGGCAAAAAGCAAGGTAGATCCATATCTTAGGTGGACCATACCACATAAAAACAATAGTGATTGAATACTCACCATTAAAGACTTCCTAAGGACAGTGATATATTTGCTATCTAACATACTGATTAGGTCACAAAAACCTAGGTAAAGGTACAAAACAAACACAAACATTATTCAAAACTTCCGTAGCCTCTGGAAAATTTTAATAATGGTTGTTTAATCACCATTATTTCCCTTGGTATGGTTCACCTGAGCTCGTGATCTACCTATTTTTTAGATCATCCCCTAAAATGATATTGAAAAATGAATGTCCGGCGTGGATAACACGCATACATCATAGTGGCGCCACGGAGCACCGTCCACCAGCGACTCGCAGGCAACCGCGTCCACGGGGAGATGTTGAAAAGGAGATTCACCTCGCACATGCAAATATGCATTAGGGGCACATGGCCAACAAGTCGAGCTGGTCCCGTGCGTGTACGGGAAATCCATCTGCTCATACGCATGCAGTTACCCCACAAGTGTGCTATCCTGTGTCCTGACTTCAGGCCAGGGCAACCTTATGGTAAGCCTCACCTGATGAACGGCCTGGATCTCCACGTTAGCAACTGTTCCTCGAATAATCCCCACAAGATCTACTCGCGCGAATCAGCTCATCATTGAATAGAAAACAAAAACGAAGTCCGGTACCGAGAAACCAGGCTCCCAGATTTGGGAGCGGATTAGGTGCGACCCCGACCTCACGCAAACGGTGCAGCTCTTAGTGTCGGGCCACCTTCATGCATGTATTCTATATCCACACCGTCCATCCATTTTTTCAGAACACTTTTCTTGGATGAACTCAAAAATGAAGCAGATTCCAATCTCACCTAGACCATATCATAGGAAAAAGTGTTAGTTGGCTATTTAAATCTTATTATGGCCCACAAAAGTTTCAGATAAAGATGATATTTGTCTTTTTCCCTTCATCCGGGTTTATGTAACCTTATAAACAGGTTTGATGGAAAATAAACATTAAGGAAACATTATAGTGGCCGCTAGGAAATTTTTAATGGTGGAGCATTCAATCACCACTGTTTCCTAAAGTATAATCCACCTTAGATATGGATATGCTTCATTTTTTATGTCTCATATTAAAATGATCCAAAAAAACGGATGTACGGCATGGATATAGAATACATACATCAAGGTGGGCCCCATTGTAAGGGTTGCACCATCGTTGTTGCGACCAGGACCGCACCTAATCCATTACCTTCATACTTATTTATTTTCGGTGTTTGTTTGTTTGCTTGCTGTGCAAACATTGCAAACCGCTCTCGTACGCACAATCATCAGTAGCCCAACAAACCAACCGACTGTTTTAGGAGAAGTCAAATACTACAGAACAAAATTACCGTATTGCCCTTTCATTTCTTTTCTTTTCATTTCATCCCACTAATAATAATAATAATAATTCATAAGGTGATATTACGGAGATGGAAAATAAAGGGATGATTTTGGAATAAGAAATATTTACTAACCCTAATACAGATCATCCATGGAAAATAGGGATGGTCCATTGATCGGGGACACTCGGCCATCTAAATCAATGGACATTTGACGGTCCAAGTAAGTGTGCGTGTATGGCCCACCTAATGCGTTGGTTGCTCCAATTTTTCTGTGGGTGATCTCCATGGTATGGATTAGCACTTGGACGGCTTGGATTTTCTACCGAAGTGACACATCAGCGAAAATAAAAACATTGCATGTTAAGGTTCCATGCGACGCTTACTTGTGAATAGAGTAGTTCCAAGGTCTAAATTCGTTTCTGAAGTTTTACGTAAAGCAATGGTAGTGCTGTCAACGGGCCGGGCCTGGGTAGGTCTCGGCCCAGATTTTGAACTGTTTCTGTCCGGGCCTTCGGGCTAGAACTTTGTAAAATTTCACTTTTAAAGGCAGAGCCCGGCCCGTTGACACACCTAAGCGACATACGTAAGGAGCACTTATACAAGAAAACCTCACTTTCACATTTGGCAAAATTGCCCTTTGGATCAGCAAAAAATGGATGATATTTGATTGAATGTGCACCATTGATTCCATGGTTCAGTGATCCAGACCATCCATCTGTTGGGACCACCATGTATGGCCCAATGCATCGGAATGTAGAATCATTGGTCTTTTCCAGTGGGAATGTAGACTGTTGTTGTTCTATTCTGTTACCTTCCTGACCGTCTGTTTGCAGATGCAAAGTAAAAGATAGGTATGTCTGTAGATTTTCCAAGCATGGTTCAATATCAATCAGATATGGTCACGTAAAAATCATTTCCCTCTAAAAATCAATCATAATCATTAGATACGCACTGCTGAGGTCTGCAAAATTCTCTTGGAATTTTGATTTTGATTTTCTTTTCTGTTTTGTTTTGTTTTGTTTTGTTTTTTTGTTTTTCACTTTGATGACACTGCCCGAAATTGAAATAGTCAACTATCCACATTCACACCGAGATCCATAGCTCAAGTGGTAGATTGAGTGAAAGATACCTTGTTCCAGCACCGAAGTCTTGGCATTGATTCCCTAGTTGGGGTGGCTAACAGTGAAGTGTGATCTGACAGTGGGTGTACTAACAAGCTAAACTATCCACATCCAACAAACAAATGTCCATTAATCAGAGGATGGGATTTCTCAATCACTCTACCCTTTGGATGACGACCGACCTACATATGGTGGGTCTTGCAATTTAGGTGGTTTAACTTGAGTTAATGTATACATCAGTGTGGTGCCCCCGACTACATTCCTATATTATAATTGGTTTTCTCCTATATTTGGAAGCCGATTGTGTACTGAGTAAACTTTATAGGGACCATCTTGATTTATGTATGTTATCTATGCCATTCATCCATTTTTAACAAATGATTTTAGGGCTTAAGCCCCAGCATAAAGCATATCAAAAAGCTCAAGTGGAGCACACCACAAGAAACATTGTTAATTGAATATGTACCCGTGAAAAATTATTAGCGGCGTTAGAAGTTTTGCATCAATATGATGTTTGTCTTTTCTGTTCATCCATGTCTATGTGATATTATGAACAAGTTAGATGACAAATAAGCATCATTGTGGGACTTAAGAAGGTTTCAACAGTGGAAATTATCATTCCCATTGTTTTCTATGGTGTGGTCCACTTGAGCTTTGGATATGCTTCAATTTTGGCCTCAACCACTAAAATGAGTTAGAAAAATGCATGAACAACTTACATAAACGACATATATTCAATTTGAGCCCAATAAAGTTTACTCAATTTGATAAAAGCAAAGTGAGTTACGCACTGGGCAATCAAATTTCTCTTATTTAGATATCTACTTTAGCTTGTTATTGATGTCTTAAATATGTAAACAGTAGGATTTATCAATGTTATCGACAGATCACTTGTTGCCATCAAGTAGATGTCGATGCCATCGGAAAAAATTAAAAAATTCACATTTTATTGTTAGAACGTTTTGATGTTTTACTCGATATCATCAAAGAGATTTGATGTCATTGATAGAGCGTCGATGCCATCAAAGTCTCATCGAATGTGTCATCGAGTACACATGCAGAATTGCATAAGTGCATGATTTATTTCCTGTTTTGATTTACTACGTAATGTCATATATAGTGGGCATGATAAGAATTTGTGAAGTATTAGAGGAGTTTTAGGGTTTCTAATTCGTTACTAAGGGTTTTAAAGACATATTTTGGGTTTGCGGAGAATATCCGAGGTTTGTTCGAATCGGTAATCTCTATCTCTTGTAATTATTGTTTTCATAGTGCATTATCATCACTTTGTGTCACGGTTTTTTTTCCATAAGATTTTTTTCACATAAAATTTAAATTGTTTATGTTTAGAATTGGTTGTGCAATTGGTAGTACTTTTCTTGATTCATCTCTATGTGCTTTCGTGGCTACCCAACACTGCTCACCTAGTATGATTTGGAAAATCATTTTTCAAATGGATTAGTATATCATATAATACATTTTTTTTTAATTGTTCGATCGCTATTCATGGCTCAATGATAGACCATGTGAATTTCAACATTGAGGTAACAAGCTCAAGTGCCCATTTTAGTGTATGAGTGTAAGCATGCTTTTTTTTTTTTTTTTTAAAGATCCTTACTCTTGCGCAGGTGGTAGACTCCCAAGAGTTTCAACACCTGGTCAATGGTTCAAGTATCCAAAGGTGGTGAAATTCCACTAAAGCATGAGTGTGTGGGGGTGTGTGTGCGTGTGTTAAAAAAAAATGTGTTTAAAAAAAATGGCTAGTCTTTTGGAATTTCTAACCCTAACTTTCAAGGCAAAAAAAAAAAAAAAAAAAAAAGGAGGAGGAAAGAAAGTAAGAATTATTAGAGCTGGGGTTTCCATGTGCCTCAATCTTAGGCCTATCTTTTGTATCCTTGTGTGGTGATGATCAACCCTCCATCATAGCTCTGCATTTTCACAAACAGACAAACACATATTGAGGTTAATAGAAACTTTGTCGTTAGAAGCTGGCATCAAGTATCATATAGACAATTTATATTTGTCTTTCAAAGTTTAATTTGAGGATGTCTCTCACTAAAGTTGTTCATTCTTTTCACTAATTAACATCACGATCAGATTGATCATGATTAATATGTATGCTTTATCTTGAGGAAAGTGTTAGTAATAATATATTATTTGGACTGCATTATTTTTTCACATCAACACTATTTTTTTATAGAAGAGGGGAGAGAAGAAAACATCAGTACTAATTTTTCATAAAAAATACAATATGACTTAAATTCTTCTACATTGTAATATCATAGCCATTCAATCCCTGGCCATTTTCGAGCAAACATGGGCTATATCTGCAATTAGCTTAGTTGTTTTTTCTAATCCATGGATGAGAATTTTCTAATCAAGATAATTTTTTAGTATCCCTGTCTAACAAAGACAATCATATTAATGGTATGGATCATTAAACCATAGGTCCCACTTATACAAAGTCGAAGTACTCCAAATGGCTATATGGCCGAGTAGCGGTCCACGAAATCAGAGTATTATCACCATCCATGCTAGGGTGACTTAGAAACTGCCAAAGTTGTTTCTAAAATTGTGCATGGATGATGTGATCCCCAACATAGGAAACTTTTCCCATCGAGATCATTTACACAATGGCTTCTAGATGAACGATTGGATCATCACAATTTGGGTAGAAAGGTTCAGGAGATTGAACTTAAAATTGAGGTAGATTCAAAGCTAAAGTGGGGCCCACCACGATGTATGTGTTCTATAATGCTAGCTCAATTTAGGTCCCTACTGTTAGGGGCGGCTCTAAGGGGTAGGCAGGTGAGGCAATCGCCTAAAACCCCCTAATTATGAAGGCCCTATATTATAGCAAAATTAAAATTTCTTAATCATGAAGGTCCTATATTATAGCAAAATTAAAATTAAAAAGAAAAAAAAAAGTCTAAAATTTTTGAAATAAAACTTATTGGAAGGCTTACAAAATAAGAACATTTAAAAATTAGTTTACAACTTTGAAATTGAAAATAAAAAATAAATCCTAGAAACTAGCACTATCAATAATAACAGTCTAACTTTATCGTCTCTTTTCAAAATAATGGCATCATTCCCAATAAATTCTTCTCCTAAAACCTAGGACCACAACTACCTACGTTATTGCTAATTAAGTTCTCAAAAAATTAAATTCTAATGTCATTTTTCTAAATTAAATTCTAACTTCATTTTTCTAATGGTATAGTAGCATACCAATGTCTAATTAGATTATTAGTAGTGGATTGTTCTTTTTGCTAAACAGTAAAACAATCGCACAACACAACCGACTTTTTTTGTTAAGTAAAATAGCTTCTCAATCTCAAAGTATTTCCTACTTTTTTGCTAAAAAATATCTGCAAAACAACTTCTCCAATAATCGACAAATCAGCTTCTCAAAGTCTTGATTCGTTAGTTGTTGCTGCTTCAACAAATCTAAGATTTGTCAGGTTCTATTGTTGAAGAATTTATATTTCAATTTATTATTTATATTAATTAGTTTTTGTTTATCTATTATTATTATTTTTTATTTGTGTCAACTTGTTAATCTTTAAAATGACTAGTAGAAAATATGCATCTGGATATAAAAAAACTCAAGAAAAAAAAAAGGAGAATAGAAAGTTTAGTACAATCTTAAAAAGGGGCCCTTGACAAATATCTTGTTGATAAAGGGGAACCAAATTCTAATAAAGATAAATTAAATGGTTTAACAATTTTATCTATCAAAACTGATAAATTAATATGTGAATAACCAAGTATTAGGGGGACCAAATTCTAATTAAGATAAATTAAATAGTTTAACATTTTTATCTATCAAAACTGATTTATTAGGTAAACTTGAATACAAAAATTTAATTCGTAATTTTGTATCTAAAAAGGCAAGAAGCAAATTTACGATTTAATTTTGAATTAATTAAATTTTTTTATTTTTTAAATTAAAAGGCCTCATTTTTATGACTTGCGAGGCCCCCAAAAATGTTGAGCTGACACTGTCTACTGTTTCCTGTAATGTGGTTCCTCAATTCTAGATCTTATTCATCTTGAGCCCAAAAATGAAGTTGATTGAAAGCTCAAGTGGACCACACCACACAAAATAGTAGCATTAGGTCAACCACTATTGATAAGGTCACACCTGCCGACCTGAATGAAGGGAAAACAAGATACCAGCTCAATCCAAAAAATTTGTGGCTCCAAAAGTTTTTAATGGTGGGCGTTAAATCACCAATGTTTCCAATGTGTGGTCCATTGGAGCTTTTGATCTCAGGTGAGGATTAGCTACCGACAAGTTGAGTAGGGAGTCTCACTATTGAAGTGATGTAACCAAGTCCCGTGGCCCCACCGTAATGTATGTTCTGTATCCAGGCTGTCCCTTCATTTTGAGAGATCATTTTAAGGCAAGATCCAAAGAATGAGTTAAATCCAAAGCTCCAGTGGACCTAACATAGAAAAAAGTCGGACAGTGACACCTACAGTAAAAACATCTAAAGGCCACAAAAGTTTTAGATCAAGCCGATATCTGTGTTTTCCCTTCTTTTATGTCATCATGTTGGGCCTTAGGATAGTTTTAATGGTGGGAATCACTTACCCTGCTATTTTCTGTGGTGGGATCCAATACAGATTTTCTGCTTTATTCTTTGGCTCATGTCCTAAAATGATATCTCAAAATGGATGGATGGCGTGGATACAACACATGCACATACATCATAGTGGGTCCATAAAACTTGGTGATGTCACTTCAGTAGGGGTCTTGCTACTCAACCTGTCAGTAGCTAATCTGCGCCCTTTGATCTCCTTCAGTTTTGGGCTCATGCCCAAAAATGACATGGCAGAACTGGTGAATGGCGTGCGTGAAACACATATACAACGGCGGGTCCCACAGTGCCCAACACCACCGTCTGGTCACGCTGCCACTAGCAAGGTGGCGTGTTCGGTGCTCTGTGGGCCATTTCATGATGCATGTGTTTTCTCCACGCGGTCCATACATTCTTAAAGATTATTTTAGGGCTTTATAAAAAAAAAATAAAAAATGAGGTATATCTAAAAATCAGTTGGACTACACCATGGAAAACAGTAGTGATTGAATGTCCACTATTAAAAACCCCTTGGGTCGTACATACCTGTATGAAGGTAAAAAAGAAACATAAGCTTGATCCAAAACTTTTGTGGGCCTCAGGAAGTTTTAATGGTAGGCGTTCAATCAACACTATGTGGTCCACTTGAGATTTGGATCTACCTCGTTTTTGAGCTCATACCATAAAATGATATGGAAAAATGGATTGATGGCATGGATGAAACAAATACATCATGATGTGTCCCACATAACACCGACCACTAGCCATTGGCTAGTGGCAGGGTTACTAGCCAGTCCATTTCCGTGGTCACCACCCATTCCGGTTCCTTTACCTGGAGCTATTTGGGCAGGCCTATTTTCTAGGAGCCCAGATTGGTACTGAGTCACTCACTAAACTCGGCTGGGCCCACTCATGATGTATGTAAGCTGCTAATGCATACTGACTAAACTCGGCTGGGGCCACTCATGATGTACATGCCTTATCCACACGGTTTATCCATTTTCTAGCTCATTTTAGGTCATTAGCTCAAAATCGAAGTATATACTAAAGTCAAGTTAATCACACCACATGAAACAGTAGAAAATGAACACTTGCGGCGGAAAACTCCATAATGGCTCAAAAGTTTTGGATCAAAATAATATTTGTATTTTCCCTTCATTCATGTTTGTGTAACTTATGAACAGGTGGGATGACAAATAAACATCATTGTGGGTCCTAGGAAGGTTTCAACGGTGGACTTCATTATCCCCACTGTTCCCTGTGGTGTGGTCCACTTGAGATTTGTATATACTTTAATTTTTGGATCAAACCCTAAGAAGCACTGATAAAAGGGATGGACAGTGTGGATAAGACACATACATCATGGGTGGGCCCCACAGAGTTTACTCAGCCTACTGAGTTACTAGGAAGGGTTGACAAATAAACATCATCGTGGCCCTAGGAAGATTTCAACGGTGGATTTCTTTATCTCCACTGTTCCCTGTGGTGTGGTCCACTTGAGCTTTGTATATACTTCAATTTTTGGCTCAGACCCTGAGAAGCACTGATAAAAGGGATGGACAACGTGGATTAGACACATACGTCATGGGTGGGCCCCACAGAGTTTACTCAACCTACTGAGTTACTCAGGTAGGTTTGACAAATAAACATCACTGTGGGCCCTAAGAAGGTTTCAACGGTGGATTTCAATATCCCCACTGTTCCCTGTGGTGTGGTCCACTTGAGCTTTGTATGTATTTCAATTTTTGGCTCAAACCCTAAGAAGCACTGATAAAACGGATGGACAGTTTGGATAAGACACATACATCACAGGTGGGCCCCACAGAGTTTACACAACCTAGCGAGTTACTCAGCCCGCAATCCGCGCCCATTTTCGTGACTCTTATCTGTATCTTTTCTTCCAAGTCCGGCGCCTCGAAAATCTCGCCTGAACGATTTTTGTGTGGCCTCCGGACGAGCAGCTCGAATCCCGTGTACGCGTGCCGCGAGTACTCGACTCGACTTGTCACGTCTTCAGTCGAGTTGGGACTCGCCCGAGTTTCGAGTTAATCGGCTGAGTTGTGTTTGACTCGTTCGTGTGACTTGGTTTCTCGACCGAGCATTAGCGTAATTTCGTAGCATTCACTGGCAGGCACTGGCGTAACCGTATTGTGCATCTTTTCTCCCGCAACTTTTTGCACGTGTAGGGAATCCTATCCGTGCAAAAGTCACCAAGCACGAAAGATGGATGGATCCGATCATGAAGCAGGCCATATGTTTTTATTTTATTTTATTTATTTTATTTTTAAAATCTTTGTCAGATCATCAGTCGGATTTGATGGAATAGCCTATACAATGATCAGATCAGCTTTCTTCTCAACTTATGTAATCTCCAAGATAAGGGTACCTTTTAATGGATCAGATGCGCTAAAAGTGTGATACGTGTCAAAAAAGAAGGTGCAATTTAGTAAACTTACGATACTCAGTACAGTACCTGATTATTTCTCGTTTGCAATTTCGGCAATTTATTTTTGAAGCACATTCATCTAACGACTCCATGTATGGTGTGGAAAAAATAATGATTGTATCGGTCTATAATTTCGTCATCACATCATCCTAGTAGGGATCATATAAATTCACGGTTTGGATAGAATATTCCCATAACGGTGGGTCCCACAGTAGAAAACAATGGAGAACCATAAAAAATCCAAATTCAAGAGGTATCCTACATAATGGTTGGATTGGCTGAAACTTTGATAAATAGAGACACCCTTCTCAACAGGTTGGATCACATAAAAAAACCCATGCGGGCTCTACATCAGCAATTGTATGGTAAGCTTATTCTACAACGATTTGTAGGGAACCGGCTTCAAAATGAATTTCTTCCGGATAAAAGCAAAGGGTATTTTAGTAATTTCAGAGAGTGGCATGGACCCGTCTCGGCCCCACTACAATAAAATCGTCGAAGAGAAATTGCAGGAGCAAGAAGAAGGGCTTGCGTAGAGGCAAAGGGAAAGTCGTTCTCTGCTCTTTTTTACCTTCTCTTCTCAGCAACAGAGACGAGCGAGGAAACAGAAACATTCATACAAACACCATTCATGCGTGTATATACAGTAACCGTCGCTTCCATCTACCAGATGGGAATGTGATATATGCATCACATGACACGTCATCACGCCAACCTCAAACTGAAGAAGAATCCAACTTCGTTACTCTCACTTGCAATCTTTCTCGGTTCGTTTTAATAATAATTATAATATTTATTTTATCTTTTGTTTTTGTCGTTTGAATTCGTTCGAGCAGTTGACCTAAAAAAACCCTATAAATAACAGCGAGATTTCATTTCATTTTGTTTTGTTTCCATTTTTTTGCTTGTTATAGAAGATCTTTTCATTCAAGGGCTGAGATCTTCTCTTCCTGTATGTGATTGAAGAGGTGTAGGCTTTGATTTTGAGATCTTTTCTTTTGGAGATGGGGAATTCGTTCGGATGCTCGGCGTCAGGGGAGCGTCTGGTTTCAGCGGCGAGGGATGGAGATTTGGTCGAAGCTCGGATGCTTCTAGAATTCAATCCTTGCCTCGCACGCTACTCGACCTTCGGCGGCCTCAATTCCCCTCTCCATTTTGCCGCCGCCAAAGGTCACAATGAGGTATTTTTCCTTAATTTCCCAATCTTCTTTCGCTTTGATGGTTTTGCAGTGTGTTTTTTATTCCATGAAGTTTGTTTGTTTGTTTGTTTGTTTTTTTTTTTTTTTTTTTTTTTTTTTTTTTTGTAGATTGTGTCGCTATTGCTTGAGAACGGCGCTGATGTAAATTCAAGGAATTACTGTGGTCAGGTGTGGGGGAACTTTCATTTTTGCTTGTTTTAGATTCATTTGGATTGAAATGAAGAATAAACGGAGAATTTGGAAATGGATTTTGTTAATAAAGAAAAGACATTTACTTCTATTTTTTGACAACTCCACCCATCCATGCGGACATATTGCCATGATCGGATTGCAGTTTGTGCAATTCATCAGAAGAGAAAAGGGGTTGTATCGTCGAACAGGGGGTGTAACTCATCCACCATACACATGTCACGTATTCATGCGAATATGGATCATCCAAATCATGTGCCCCAACACGGATTGTGCATAGCCTGAAAATCATATTGATTGGATGGTTGTAGGTGTCCAATTAGTTACCATCACATTGGCAGTTAGCTGTCCAAATTTAAGAGGAAAAATCAGATGGTTAAGATCATCTAATCAGTGTGATTTGGGCCTGCTCCATCTATAATGGGGCCTGCAAGTTGGGTGCACTGGACTGGCATGCGTGCATGCCATATGTAGGTGGATGAGTTGCAGTTTTGTAGTGAGGTGTCTCATTTAACCATGGCACGGGGATCCATAAGAAATATGTTAATGTGCTATGAATTTCTTTAAATTCGGCCTCTTAAATTGCAATTAATGGACTATCAAAATCTGTCCCCCCACCCTAAATCAGCATAAATGCTCGAATGATAATTTTAATGAGCACCCTTTGATCTACATGTTTCTAAACTTCTGACTTTAGTGCTTTTTTTTTTTTTTTTTTTTTGCATTGTAGACTGCGTTGATGCATGCATGCCGATACGGGCACTGGGAAGTAGTGCAGACTCTTCTTCTATTCAGAAGCAATGTATGTTGTCTTTCCTGTATCTCTATGTAAATTCCGGGGCTTTTTTTTTTTACCAGGTTTTGCCTCACTTATGATATTCATAGGCTCTTTTACAGAGTTTTTTTTTTTTTTTTTTAAATTTTAATTTTAATTTTTTTTAAACATCTATTCCAGGTTACAAGAACAGACTATCTTAGCGGTAGGACAGCTCTGCATTTTGCAGCAGTGAATGGGCATGTAAGGTGTATAAGGCTCGTAGTTGCCGACTTTGTCCCAAGTGCTCCCTTCGAAGTGCTTACTTCCGCAAATAATGGTGATAAAGGCAATGGTTCTTTGCACCAAAGATATGATCAACTGTATGCGGTTTGTTTTCTATTTCATGTTTCTTTCTTCCTTGAAAGAAGAAATGTACCAAGTCTGAATTGCACATAATTTTAAATGCCAGTAGAAGAAAGAAAAGAGACTGGAAGATTGTATGCCAGCCAGGCATTCATCTGCTGGCTTACACTATGTGTGTGCTCTGGCTGAAAAGTAGGCTGCTGTGCTCGTCAGGTTGGCAACACATGTGCTAAGTGATAAAATGTTTGGTTAGAATAACTTGACCAACTTTCTACTTTCAAGATGCATGCATGGCACACCTGATGGGTGGTCCAACCTGATTCTTGGGTCATGGCATGTTCACATAGGACTCCTGCCTGATGAAAGGTCCAGATCTCACAAGTTTGCCAAGCTCCCACATGTACTGCCAAGGCGATTCTGTTTCCTCTCATGTGAAGTTCTTCTGCATTCTCTAGCTTTTAAGTGTAAAGAGAAGAAAGAAAAGTGGAGATTGGAAGACTATATTGAGTTTATTGTTTATGTTTATACTAAAATAAACTAGTCAATATATTGTGTTTTATAACTTTTGGGTATCGTAAGAATATTTCAAGTCTCACCGTCATCTCTGCTACTGATTTAGTTTTGCTGAAGAAGTCACTGTTTTAAAACGAGCTGCTTATTGTCAATGCAGTGCTCTCTCCAAGTTTGTAAACAAGGCAGCGGATGGCGGTATAACTGCTCTTCATATGGCTGCATTGAATGGGCACTTTGATTGTGTACAGTTGCTACTCGATATTCATGCAAATGTTTCAGCTGTGACCTTCCATTATGGCACATCGATGGATTTGATAGGTGTGTTCCATTATGAGATGTCTTGATACATTTCGAGTAAACAAGTCACTGGTTTCTATGGGTCCTATCACTTTCTAACACAGTTTCTTTCTTTCTTTTCCGTTTTGGGCAGGAGCTGGAAGCACTCCTTTGCATTACGCTGCATGCGGAGGAAATCTCAAGTGTTGCCAGGCATAGCTACTAGAACCAGTTTTTCCCTTTAGTTATTAAGAATGCTGTTTAGCAGTTCGCATGATTATTGGGATTTGATAACACCCATTTGATTGTTTCTTTTGAGTTTGAAAGGATGGCTATTATCTTTGTGCAGATTCTTCTTGCAAGAGGTGCAAGTCGGTTGACATTAAATTGCAATGGGTATGTTGTCCATGCTGTCTAGATGAAATTCAGATACACTTCCAGTGGTTGACGTTGTTAATCTGTTACAGATAGTACCCTACTTATAAATGAGAATTTCATAGTTTGACATGCTTAGTGAAATTTCAAATACTTTTCAGGTGGCTGCCACTTGATGTTGCTAGGATATGGGGACGCCATTGGCTTGAACCATGGCTGCAACCAAATTCTCATTCGACCTTGCCCACTTTTCCTCCATCAAAATTTCTGTCTTTGCCTCTTATGAGCATACTTAATATAGCAAGGTACTTTCTTGATTATTTATTCCTGTTAATCTGCAAATGACTGTTGGTGCAAGTTTCGCTTTCTGGGTGGCATGTCTGTGCACTCTAACAATATTTGCTGCCCATTAGATTTTTGTTAGATAAATGCTGTAACCATTTCTTAATAATTGGACTGGACTTCTGTCAAACCTGGAAGAGTGGAGAGGAAGCCTAACGGTTCTCATTATTCTCGGTTTATGGAAGAAATGTCTATTGTACAAAGAATACAATTAACTAAGGATCGAATGACATAAATGTCCTTACACAAACAGAGAGAGGCTAAAATAATTACCCCTACAGCTTTAATTAGAAGACATTTGTACATGTGCCGATACCCTCTTAAGTGCTGCTGTTTTCATTATTCTCGGTTTATGGAAGAACTGTCTATTGTACAAAGAATACAATTAACTAAGGATCGAATGACATAAATGTCCTTACACAAACAGAGAGAGGCTAAAATAATTACCCCTACAGCTTAATTAGAAGACATTTGTACATGTGCTGATTCTCTCAAATGCTGCTGTTTACCAAAACGAGGAATGTATGGCTTGTGGATGTCACGCCATGATAAACAAAATTCATTATCTGATGCAACTGGTTGTACATGTGATGCAATTGATCAAGGGATTAGATGGTCCAAATAGATGTCAGTCTTCAATAACTGTGTAGGAAATAAACTGACAGGATTTCCCTCAAATTATGATTTATGGCAGCAAAAATAAAATTTGCAGCGGGTTGGGGGTTTGAATAGTTAATAAGATGAGGGAAAGTAGGTGTAATGGCAATGAAGAATTGCACTGCTTAGGAGTGAGTTGTTTCAAGTTGAAGGCTCTAAGGGCAAAGGGGAAGGCCCAAAAGGATGTAGGTGGAGACAGTAATAAAAGACTTGATGCCCTATCGTTTAACTGAGAATATGGATTTTGATAAGTGGAATGGTGGATCAGGATTCATGTAGCTGACCCTAATTAGTTGGGATAAGGCTTTAGATGAAGAAGAAGAAACCGTATCGTGCAACTAGAGGGATTTTACAGCATTAAAAAATAAGTACTGGATGAATTTCCAGCCCTCGGTGCAACATTGTAGCAACTGCCCCGCCCCCTCCCCCCAAAAAAAAAAGAAGAAGAAGAAGAAGAAAAAAGAAAAGAAACACATGCACACACACAGAGTTGGGAAAATACCAAAGGCATCCGACATGTCCTATGTGAAACTGCAATCTGGCTGGTTCTTGGTGTGAAATTTATCCTGCTGGTTTTCTCCAAAAGGAATTCTCATCCACAGACAGGAACAAAAGTGGTCCTGATGTTACCCTAAAAATAGAGTGACCAACTGAAATCTAAATCCTAGAACTTATCAAAGTTTAATAAACTGTTTGAGGCCATGTAACATCTTCTAAAGGTTGTGAGCGACTAGAGGAAGAAGAAAAAAAGAGCTGTGATCGATAACATATGAGACGTGCTGGAATCAAATAGCCAATGTGAACCTGAAATTTGGATGCAGAAGTTCCACTCCATCTGAGCAAGACCAAGAGAGAGCTTACCACAGATATCATGACCAGGACCAGCCTAACTGAGCAGTTGTGAGCTAGGCACAGAGTAGCTGAAAGATCATTCTTTTAAGGCACAGAGAAAAGCATTAGTAGCTTGTTTCTTGCCTTTTGGTTTCATATGTTTATACCTGTAGGTTGTGACAGAAGTTGCAGATAAAGCACACTTTTTAGACGTGCTGGGGTGCAAAAAAGTCAGAACAGGCGACATAAGCAGCACCATGTGAAGAGCATTAGCAGGATCTGAGGGAGGTGGAGTAGTATGGTGCTGATTCTTTTTTGTTATAACATCACCAAGGGCCTCATAGACTGGGCCAAGGGCAGTTAACAACCACCATAGTACATACTCAATATGAAGATGCATCACTAAAATGAGACAGTGATGATCATAGTACGTGGCAAATGCCTAAGAGAGTCCTTATTGGGGATGTACAGAGTTCTCCCATGGTGGATAGAGATTGATATGGATGTTGACATCACCGAACCTTGATTCACTGAAAACAAGTCTTGCTCAGATGAAGACTGTTGTGGTGACCTGCCCATACATTCTCAAGATGCACTTTCATGGATGCCACTGCAATTTACTAAATATGATGGAGACTTGAGTGAAGTCAAATCAGTGAGTTATTATGGCAATCTTTATGACACTAATAACTACATTGTTCACTGATTAGGGGTTCACATCCAGGTACTCAATAATGGTAATGGTGGCTGTAACAGTCACCATCATTACTGTTATTTTACAGGAAAAAAAAAAAACTATCGGCCCCATAACGGTCATTAGAGGCCATTTTTTTTTTTCTGTAATGGCTGTTACAGCTCCCACAGTTACCGTTATGTAACCGCCATTAAGTAACAATTTTTAATCCCTTGGTTCACATTGGATTGATGGTGGCAAGGTTTCTTAGCAATGTTTATGGAGTGGGATCATACTTCATGTGGATGAGATTTGGTTGGTTGGTTTACCACAACAGGTTTTTGAATAAGAGACTTGCTGAAATGCATCTTGTGGTGGTCATGGTGAATATGAGATGTATACCTGGAGGCAACTGATGAATCAGCAGATCCAAAACAAATAGCAATGATAGCTTCCAAATGGGTTTCAGATTCCATGATGGCCCTTGATGGATTAATGGGAAGAGCAATCGCAGCCGAAAATCTTGTCCTGGTTCTGTATTTTCATGAGATACTAACACAGACGGATTAACTTTTCTCATGTAGTTGCCAAAACAAAATAATAGAAGGGCAAAACTAGTTAAACCTTTAAAAAACAGAAACCTATCCAAAATACTGAAAAAACAGAAATACCCTTGAGGGTCTGCAATAAATGATAAGGTGTATGCTTTGCATTTTTCAGTAATCTAATTGCAATGCTTTCTTCAGTGTTTATCCAAAAATACAAATCTGAATATTCTTCTCGAGGCATCAACTGATCCACTCTTTGCATGCAAGTTCCATCTTGTGTTGTAGAAGCCAAGCTTAAGAAATCATTCAACAAGAATTTTGTATTTAAGGTTATTTTCACAAAGCTTGTATGGCGCATGATCATTGCATGGGTTTTCTCTGCAGGGAATGTGGGTTGCAATCATTGACGGCCTCCTCCGATGATAGTGATATTTGTGCTGTTTGCCTTGAGAGAGCTTGTAGTGTCGCTGCTGAAGGTTTGGTCTCTTTCTTTTCTACATCTTGTAATGGACTTAACGATGCAGGACAATTAACCACTTGCTCTAAAAGCTTGAATTGATAGAGCATGGTGAATCAATCCTTTTATCTCATATCCCATGGGTTAGGACCTCTGCCGAACCCCCCTTGTCGGCCCCACTTCACATGGGTTCCTAATGCAGGATAATTAGCCACTTGGTCTAAAAGCTCGAACTGATAGAGCATGGCGAATTAATCCCTTTATCTCATAGCCCAGGCCCCACATCTCATGGGTTAGGATCTCGGCCGAATCCCCCTCGTGGGCCCCAAATCACATGGGTACTGCCTCACATGAGCCACCTGCCTTACACAGGTGGGGCATTGGTTATGCTTCACACGAGCCGCCTGCCCCACATGGGTGGGGCCTGCCTCACACGAGCCACTCGCCCTGAGTGGGCTCCTGCATCCCACAGGCAACCCCACTCGAGCCCGGTGTAAAAATGCCCCTGCATTAATCATTATCGATAATGAGTCTTGAACACGAGACCTCCCGTTCTGATTCCAATTTGATGTAGGATAATTAATCACTTGCTCGAAAAGCTCGAACTGATAGAGCATGGTGAATCAATCCCTTTATCTCATATCCTAGGGCCCACATCTCATGGATTAGGACTCCGGCCGAACCCCCCCTCATGGGCCCTAATTCACATGGGTTCCACTTCACATGAGCCACCCATCTCACACTGGTGGGGTCTGCCTCACACGAGCTACCCACCTCACACGGCTGCCCACCCCGAGTGTGCCCTTGCATCCCACATGTCACCCCACTCGAGCTCGGTGTGAAGATGCCCCTATATTACTTAGGCCTTGCAATGGGTCAGGTTTGGTACGAGTTGAGGTTTGCCCAACCCATTTAATAAATGGGTCAAGAAATATGGCCTTAACCTAATTCGCTACTCATGACTTGACCCAACTTGCTTAAAATTTCTGTAGTTTGAATGCAAACTAACCCCAACCTGTTTAATTGCAGTCGGGTTAGGCTTAGCCAACTCACCAAACCCGACCCATATACTAATTCAATCCATCTTATCAGGCTTCTTCACTATTCTTGGAGTTTCATGTGTATGGAGCTCACTATTACATGCTTATGGGATTGGGTTTTTAGTGACACATGTATGTTTCATCTCATCCACGCATTCACAGAAGGGCAATCACGCATATATTAGGATTCTTTTGTTTTGGGTTTTAGGTCAAGTTATTTGGCCCAACCCATTGACCAATATATGGGTGGGTCAGATCGGGTTGGCCCAAAGCCAAGCCCGATTGATAATCTAAATAGGCTCCTTTTTTGGTCCGAGATTTACTTGCAACTTGACCCCGATTCGGCCCAAACTTGGCTTAGAAGCGGGTTGGGCCAATTGCCATGGGTCAACTTGATCCATTCCACCCTAAATGGACTTGCACTTTTTTTCCTCATCTCCATGTTTCCTTTTTCTCCACTGCAATATGCAATATTGCTTTTGTTATAATCTCACATGGACATTAAAATCACCACTAGTCCGCTAATAGTTAAAGATGCTTTAAAAAAAATAATAAAAAAATTCTTATGTCACTTCTGATGACATTTTTTTGACGTTTGTCTTTTCTTTAACTGTAACATCCCATTAAATATATATATATATATATTTGAAAGGTAACACGATTTTATCATAGAGAGGCAAAACCAAAGAACAACCAAAAGGCAATTACAAGATAGACCAAGAAGAGGCCGAGATAGGACATTTATATTCGAGGCCTATATCATTACGTCCATTTCAGCCCCCTCTTAAAAGATCTCTAAGATTAAATCACTTTTTAAAAAAAAATAAAAAAATTGGAAACAACATTTATTCCTTTCTCTTCATAAGAACCAAATGCCTGCCAATAAAGAAAATCTCTAGAGTATTCCCCCTTTCTTCCTAATCCCACCCCCATGCCAAGATAGAAAGAGACGCTCAATAGTTCCCAACATCACCACGACACTTCAAAGATTGCCAAGAACCTCTCCCGTAACTACCGCTGTACACGAGTCGAGTTGGCTCGATCAGCTCGCTCAACTTGACTCGGAAAAGCTCGATTCGCCTTGCCTCGAAATTGGATTTGGACTGAGTCGAGCTAGTTTTTGGAGCTCGAAAAAAATTCGAGCCGAGTTTGAGCTTGCCTGGGCTCGACTCGACTCGGATCGAACCTCAACTCGAATCGACTCGGATTGAATTGGCTCGGTGACTTGGTTATTTTGATATTGATGCTGCTCGCCGAGTGTTTGATGAAATGACTCAATGAAGTGTTGTTTTGGGTGCATACATTCTCCGCGGGATCGGCTGGTGGCCAGGAAGGAATGGATACGATATAAATCACTACTTAAAAAACTTTACATTATAAGACTGCCCTCATATCTTGATTTTGATGCTGCTCGCCGAGTGTTTGATGAAATACCTGTAAAGTGTTGTTACCGTTTTTCATTCTATGAGAAATCGAAGATGCACTCTGTGTTTGAGAAAATGTCACAGGCTCGAACTGGCTCGAGTTGCTGATTGAACCGAGCCGAGTTGGTCAGACAGGCTCGAGGATCGAGCCAAGCCGAGTTCGAGCTAGGGTTATCTATTGGCTGAGCCAAGCCGAGCTGTGCCAAGCTCGACTCAGTTTGACTCGTGTACAACTCTACCTGTAACTCACGAGCAAAGGGACAACGAATGAAGAGATGGTTAATCAATTCCACTTCCTGCATGCATATCATGTAAACATTTGTGAATTACCATCTTCCTCTTCTGGAGATTGTTAGCTGTTAGGATCTTATTCCTCCCTTCCAATCATGTAGGGACTGCAAATGGTGCTCTTCGGACAAAGACCCTAGAATCAACTTGTAGAAAGAGCTGATTGAAAATCGACCAGATTTCTGTTTGTTCCAGACCCATGTATCCCCAAGTCCTAATGAAGGACCAATGGAATGCAGCCTCTCAAGCAAATGAGAAAGCTTTTCCACTTCCCCTACCAATTGATTTCTTCTACATGGAGGGATCCACACCACTTCATTACCTGAAACTGAGTAGCATCCATTAATAACGATATTCGCTTCTGGGGTTAGCCTAGCTAGCCTCGGAAAATCATCTCAAAGCACCCTCTCACTTGTCTAAGCATTGTCCCAAAATTGAATCCTCGAACCATCCCCTAATGACAAACCAATTACTTGAGCCTATTCCAGTTTGATAATCATCTTCCACATTGTTGAAGCCCTGTAATAGTAAGAATCTTTTGTCCACCACCCTCCCCTAACACTATACTTTCTTGCTTAAGGCTTGCATCTCACTTCATAATGGAGCTTATTTTTACTTCAGACACTTGAAAAGAGACATAAAATAAAGCGGCAAATTCAAATCAGAGGTGCTTACTTTTTCACACTGGCAATTTCCTTTTGAATATTTTTGTAAGGTTGTCCCATAATTGCTTCACAACTTTACTTTCGCTAGCTTCTCTATTTTTATTTTTTTTAATTATTATTTTTTAAAGACACAGGGTGTCCCTGCCCCTTTTGAGGTGAGACTATTCCTTGCGGATACACGCGGTTACCCACAACCACTTGTATCGGGGTAATGCCGAGGATGGGAGTCGAACCCGCACTTGTAGGGAGCAAACCCACGGTGATGGTCTCTTGCCCAAACCTCGTTGGGTTCGCCAGCTTCTCTGTTGCCTCCTTAGTAATACCAATGCTCAAGTACTCGTTTTTAAGGATGTTCACCTTCATGCCTAACACCACTTTGAAGCACCTAATAATCTTCCTCAAGCTATACACCTTGACTTCTTCCATATTGCAAAATGAATAATGTCATTGGTAACTGAAGATGGGATATCTAAAAATCTGCTTCTTCAACCTTGAGCTTGCTAATGAGAACCATCTACATACCTTTATCCAAAATTTTGCCCAGGGCTTCCACTGCCAGCTAAACAAAAAGGGTGAGAGCGGATCTCCCTAATGCAACCCTCTCGATGCCTTGAAGTACCCATTGGGGGACCTGTTAACCATAACCGAGAACCTGTCCGACTGAATACACTCCTGTGTCCATGACTGCATCCCAACTGACTGAGTATATAATTGAGGAATTCCCAATAAACGTGATTGTACACTTTCTCAATGTCTAGCTTATTGATGACACCCTTTTTTACCTTCCTTATAGTGCGAGTCGATGCACTCTTGAATTGTCTACGAGCTACAGCTGCTCCCTGGGCTTTGGAAATGATGTTTGTAATTAGTAAGTGGGATCTGAAGGCCAATATTTTAGTTAGTATTTTGTAAGGTCCTCCAATAATACTAATAGGCCTAAAATCCCTCAAACTTTTGTTACCCCTTCCTTCTTTGGGATTACAGCAATAAAAGAAGCACCCAATTTTAGTGAAAGCCGACCTCTATCATAAAACTCTGCTATAAAGCTCTAACAAATTGGTTTTCACCAACTCCCAAAATACCTGAAAGAAATTTATTGGGAAATCCATCTGGCCACGTCAACTTTACCCAAAGCATCCATAGCCGCTTTAATTTCCTCCATAGAGAATGGTTTTTTGAGAACCTGAACCTCTTCATCAGAAATAAGATCGAAGGACAAATTATCAAGCTGCAGTTGCACCCATCTCTCAACAGCAAGGAGATAACTGTAGAAATCGACAATGACTTTGCGCACCTGGAAGTTTTCCTCTACCCTTATCTTGTTCACTGTCACACTATGGATTTTATTATTCCTAACCTTGATGCTAGCAATGTCATGGGAAAACTTCGTATTCTTGTCTCACTCTTTAAGCCACATTGCTCCTGACCGCTGCCACCACTTTATTTTTTTTCTTCCTTTAGCTGGTTCATATAATCTAAAGAGAGCTTCTCTGTCCTCAATTTCTCCTCCTCCGACAACTCCATCCCTTTTTTATATCAAGTGCTTGAATATCACGATTCACGAAGGAGAGTGTATTTGTTTCTCAAATCCCCAACACCTCCTTCCTCCAAGAGCTGGTTCTACCTGCAAGGAGTTTAAGTTTCTGAAGGAGAATGAAACTTGCATGTCCATCCACTGTGAAGGACGAACGCCATTTCTTCACCAACTCTGGAATCCCTCCACTTCCAATCACATGAGCTCAAATCAAAATGGCCGTGGACCCCAATCATCCTCCTCCACTTCCAATGCTATTGGACAATGGTCGTAAATTGGCCTTGCCTTGGGAGGCCTCTCTGCTGCACCAAGGGGAATTTCTCTGCCCACTTTATGGAGATGAGAAATTGATCAAGCCCGGATTTAACTACCCTTTATTACCCATTTGTCCAAGTAAATCTCACATCCCCCATCGGGATATCGACGAGATCGTTCCTATTGACCCTATCCGATGACCCCCTCATGCTTCGTGTCATGCAGCCCTCCTTGGATTTCAAAGGAGAATACACATTAAGGTCACCTCCCAAATACCTATGTAGACACCATTTTTTTTTTTTCCAGAATGAATCCAATTCATCCAACAGGTGAGCACACTGACCAGGGCTATTTGGACCATACACTCTTGAGAAAACCAATCTGAATCCCAAAGCCAAGTCCTTGAGAAATCATGGACATGGGACAACACTCGACATGGAAAGGTTCATTGGCCAGGTTGAATAAAAGAGAGAGAAGCTCACACATGCCTGGGCTGCTTAACTCTTCCATTCGAGAATTACTCCCATTTAATAACTCTACACAAGTGGGTTCTTGAATGTATGCCTTCGACATTTTTCCAGCCCTGATGGCTGGCTGGCCATGTGTCACATCTGCAGCTGCTTCCCCGCCACCTGCCCCCTGACATAGGCATGTGGCCATCCTCCAACTTTTTTCCATCGCTATCATAGCATTTCATGTTACGAGAGTTCATAGAGAAGCCTCTGAGACTTTTCTTTTTCTTCATTCCTTGTGATAGAAAATTTGCAGTAAGCTACAGCAATAGTGCACATGATAATTTTGTGTGCAGGTTTAGGCTAGAAATGTGGTTCCAAAATTGGGATGCTGGGAGAATGGTTTAATTTCACAGGTCTCTTTGCACATGGAATCCTGAAAATCTGGATTGTCTCAATCCTGATTTTGGTGGGCCTGTGCCCTATACCTCAGATTTGCCTCTGTAAAAGTGCTATTTTCTCTTGACTTAATCACAAACATTGTCCATTTTAACCCTTTTTTTTTTTTTTTCAAAACTTCACATAATTGTGATTAAGCGGGGAGCATTGCTTTAGCAGATGGCACTGCTTTAGCAGATGTGAATCTGACTTGGGGGTAATGGGGCACACCAAAATTGAGATTAAGGCATAATCTGATTTTGCATGATCTGTTACCCAAATGAACTACTGATATCAGATGTGAAAATGAACATCAGACAGAAAAGAATACTAGTTGAAGGAAACCAAAAACCACCAATACTCTTGCAACAGGAGAATTATTTATTCCACATAGGTGTTATCACTTCACAGAGCTGATGATTGTTGAATAATCTAGCAAAATAAAAGAGTTAGTCTTAGACTAACCATCATCACAAAAACCAGTAAATGATGTGAATACTTTTCAGATAAGCACTCTCTGGATGCTTCTTCCACAAACTTATCATGAGAAAAACCTGTTGTTCCATCCAGCATGTTTGATGCGAACCCATGTTTTGGAAGACAAGCACATCTGATTTGGTATGATGAGTATCTAAGTTCCTCTGAAATCAGGGTGAAAAATGTGGAATTTTAACTGTCCACCTTTACATATTAATAAACCATTGTTATGGGGCCTGTTCAAATTTTATACCTATCCAATCCATTTTGTTACAAATGGGAGAGGGAATGAAATGAATTAATAAAAAAAAGGCACCCTTTTAATGTGTTCCCACGGGGGATATTTTGTGTAAAACAAACTACCAACTTTTTCGGATTCACATACTTTCAGATCAAAAAGAAAGAAAAAAAAAGGGATTCACTCCGTCCAAACAGTTTCTTGCATCACTACCCCAAAAATGTAGAAATTCATCTTAATACTGCTTATTCCTGACACAATGCACCATGAGCTGAGTATTAAGTTATCACTTGTTTCTTTCAGGTTGTAGCCATGAACTCTGCGCAAGATGTGCACTTTATATTTGCTCGACCAGCAGCATCACTACTGAGATGGTGGGTCCACCTGGGTCAGTTCCATGCCCCCTCTGTCGACATGGTATAATTTCTTTTGCAAAATTGCCTGGTTCCCCCGTGAAGGAGCTTGAGCTAAATCTAGCCCTCGGATGCACCCCATGCATGCTCCACGCCTGCGATCCAGACCCTCCACCAACATCTTGTCTATCTGAGTTCCGCAAAAACCGCATCGCTTCGGTCTCTCCCGACCTTTTCTGTCCCGTCTCTTGCAGCCCATTCCCTTCTATTGCAATTCCCTCATGCACCTGCAACGATGATCCGTGCCCATCTCTTGAACCCCCAGATGGAGAAACACAAGACCAATCTCCTCGGCGCTCGCAGGGCGTGTTGGGGGATCGTGATAAAACGGGAGGTCCAAGAATTGAGAAGACAAGCTGCTCGAGTATCTTTTGGAACAGAAGAAGCTGCCACAGAGAGCATCAGTGCAATTCAGAAATAAACACTTGATTCTCTCGTGCCTGTGAACAATCATATTCGACTAGGGAGAATTTTGATGGGAATCAAATGGTGGGTTTTATGCTTAGTTTCTTTGTTGGCTGTCTAGTTCTTGATATGATTGGTTTGTTGGTTGTTTTTGGCTGCCACCTTAGTCAGCCATTTCCAAGTTGCTGGGTCCCAGACATTTCAGATATGGAATCCAGGCAGGTTTGAACATAGAAGCCTTCGCCGCCTTTAGATTATTGTAAGGGTTTTGGAGAAGGGTTTGTGAGATTTTGTATGCTGAAGTATATATAGACTACTTGTAATTGAATGCTCTTATTGAAAAAAGCAACAGGTTTAGTTTTACTCTGGTTGGTTGATAATCTTTTCTCAATGCAATTTTCCTTTTCTTTCTTAAAAGGAAATTCAACTGTTTGAAATTGTCATTTCTGATTTTGATTTATATGCAGGACCATAGTTAAATCTCTTTGGTTGTGTTTGGATGCAGAACCGAATTGAGTTGGAAACAGCCAGTTTAATCGAGAATTCACAAGAGTCGATGTTTTCTCATTGAAGTTGGGTTTCTTTCAGGTCCAACTTGAAGTTAATGTAAATGCAATTTGGAGCTTTGCCCTGCATTACAATTTTGAACATTTCGAGTTTGTCTGAAAATTTGCAATGCAATCTGATAGTGTGTCCAAACACGCCCTTAATTTTAGTAGACAAAAGGAGAATGCCCCTGCAACCAGTTAAAATAAGGCCAATCCAATCAAGAGGTGGTTGCCCACCATGAACCAAGTTGGTTTATTAGGGTGCGAATTCTTGTGTGGACCCAGAAGGGCCCACTTACAATCATGTTACACCACTTTCACATGAACTAAAAATAACCCCAAACAGATGATCTTGGATAGCTTTGATTATCCGATCATTGTGATCATTTTTCCGTGAGCAATCGACGGTGGACCTGTCCGGTAAATGGTCCTTACAAATCGAAGTGAGCCTATCTGGAGCTGTTCGGTAACTTGTTGGTCTGATCTGATTAACCTCAATGTGGATGGTGTTTCCCTAAAATCTTACTGATGGAAGTTTTCTATCCATTTGATCGGTGGCCTGCAGATGGAAAGCTGAGAAATAAAGACAAAAATGGTCCACACTCGATACAAAAAAAGGTGACTGATTGAACGGTTCCGATCTGCAGATTTTGGTGATTTTTTTTTATTTTTTATTTTTTGGGAATCCATATCATCGGTGTGGATCACCAAGAGTGGGCCCGACCTCTACAACAAGCGTAAGTATATTCAAGGATCCCACTATTCCTCTGGGGTTATGTTATTGGGGGATGTTCTGGTACATCTCATTTGCATCAAAATTTTTGTCACATACATGAGATTTCTGTCACCGTGTATGATGATAGCATGTGGACAGTGGATTGGTCTGGATGGATAGTCCAGTTCATCTGGACCATCTATCCACTCCAACCTTCATATCATGGGCGATCATCACATCCAGTGAATGATCATAACATCCCGTTGATGGCCCAAAAACTGGATGCGCCGGATTGGACCGCCATTGAAACCTTCACAGGGCCTACCGTGATGTTTATATGCTATCCGACCCCTTAATAAGGTGAGTCCAAAGATGAAGGGTAAAACCAATATCAGACTGATCCAAAACTTCATTGGGCCCAACCTCTCAATGGTGGGTGTCCACGTCCTTACTTTTCCCTGTGGTGTGGCCCACTTGAGTTTTGGATCGGCCTGATTTTTGGGCTCACTTCCTAACATAAGCGGGCACAAATGATTAACGGAGTATACGTCAAACACACATCACCTTGGGCACACATAGTGTTTTTTTTTTTTTCACGGCTCTATGTAACAACTGATGTAGAAACATCACCGTCCGCCTCGACGCATCTTTTTATTTCTCGTTTCCTGAGTCGGAAAAAAGGAAAAATTCCATTTCCAATAATCGTGAAGCATTCTAAGAACCCACAGTTTCCCGTGCAAAGAAAGGGAGTTAATCGATGCTCTGGCACCGTGCGACGCTGATACGCAGGCACTCAGAATTGTAAACGTGGCAGACATAAACTCAAGTTAAACTGACAAATAGTCGAACCAATGTGCTTAAGCAATCGTGGCCTCTGATTGGTGGACACTTGTTTATTGAAACAGGACCTTTGGATATTATTCATTTTTAACCGTCCAGTAAGTGTCCACCAATCAGATAATTGGATAATAAAATAAGAATATTTTATTTTATTCATAATACATCAAAATTGGGTCCATCAAAATTGGGACCCAACAATTTGAACAATTTTATTTTAATTAATTTTTTGCCACAGTTGCAAGTGGTAAGTTCCACGTGCATGCGTATCATCCATCACACTCTGCCAGAGTATCAGAGTTCTTCTCTGAAGGGAATCCAAGCTCCAATTTCCAAACATAGAATGCATCTCGTGGGTCCCACTTTGATCATAATTCAACGGCAGGTGCCAGATTTGTATCCTTCCCGGGGGACACCCTTCTTCATTCATGACATCTCCACTGTACATATGACATGTGTAAGCTGATCAAGACCATCCAACTGGTGGGCCCATCATAGATTGGCTACAGCCCAAAACTAATACGTACCAGAAGACCCCCACTGGTCGTTTGTACTATTGTTAGATTGTAAACTACTTCGGCATTCACTCCTACAGGCTGGGGAGTCAATGGGCCGGGTTCAGGCCAGGTACTCGGGTGCCACAGCCATACTCATATCTATGCTCATGTCAGATTTGAAATGAGCATTTGCACTCAGTACCCTCTAAGGTGTTGGTGTACGTACCCACTACCATTTCGGTACCAATTTATGATTTAAGATTTTTAAAAAATGCAAACACCATAAATTTAAAAGATTAAATTTTATAATAGAAAAAAAAAACAACTATAATTTTTTCTTACAAACACATAAAATATAGCATATATAGCATTGTTACATGCTATTCCGGATTAAAAAATAAAATAAAATAAGACCTTTCATCATGTTATTTTTAATCCATTACATGATTAAAAGATAAAATATCACAATAAAATTGCATAATTGGAATATAAGTAATTAAAATATAACCTGGCTAAATTCTGGGCCTCGAATTAGATGTAAAGTAAACAAAAACTTATACTTGTTTAATTATTTATTTATTGAATTGGTGAACGCTTTTTAAAATGGTTAAAGTAAAAAAGAATCTGATGTTGTATTTCAACAAAAAAGTGGCTACGACTCTCTAAGGTTAGGATTGTTCAACGGATCTGATTTTGGACTAATACTTAATGAGAATGATTTTTCATGTTACTTGGTCTAATTTGAGATATATATATATATTGTAGACCGTTTGGATCAAACCTATTGAATGGTCAAACCTATTAGACACATGTGTGTCTAATCCGAATGGTCCATGTGATGCGGCATCCCCCAAAGGACCAATTTTCACCCCGATCTAAAATTCTGGTGGGCCATAGCAAAGAGAGAGGCAAATCAAGGGAGAAAAATGTTTTCCTTTTTCATGGCAAAGTTTTGGATCAAAGTAAAAGTTGGGCCCTAAGTGTTTCATGGGGTACTGCATCACGTGGACCGTTCAGATTTTAGACTCACATCATATATGATGATTTATCAAAAAGTTCGCATGAGTTTCGTGTGATAGTGCATGTTAACAGCAATTATATATTATATATATATATATATATATATATATATATATATATATATATATATATATATATATATATATCATTAATTTATTTATATATAATTGGGTTTCGGTATTAGTTGGGGTATGCCCATGGCCGGCCAATTTATTAATTAGGCTCAAGAAAATATCTAAACGCACACCCACACTTGGACTCTTTTAGCTACACCCATACATAGGCTATGTCGGACGGTAGAGCTTAATGGCAGATTCATGTGGTAGTTTGATTATGAATCTTAGCAATGGTTTATATCATAATATGAATATATCCATGTGACTTTACAAATACTTGGTAAAAAAAAAAAACATTTGAGAGATCTTCTGGTGATGCTATGATGGTTAGAGAAAGATCAACTGAAAGAGGCATAAGTGGGAGAGATTAGACAAGGCATAAAACGTATAAGTATTAGAATTAAGGAAAGAATAGTCACTTATTTAAAAATTGTAAACTCGAAAAGGATAATTAGAAAAAAATTCAAGTCTGATTCACATGATCAAGCATTAAATTCATAGCATTATCAGGGAAACTTATTTGAGAAACTGATTCTACCAAAGACAGAAAAATGTTCTCTTCTATGATTTTATAAGAGAATTTGAACTATTAATGAATTTTAGATTTAGACACTTGTTTCATATGACAATACAAAAATTGCTTTTATATGTATTGGTTATGTGATGGTAATACAGTTTACATGAATGATGATAGTATATGTAAAATAGTAGGCAGTTGAGATGTCAGAATCACTATGTTTAATGATATCACACATGTTTTCAGGTGTGTGGCACATATCGGACCTACGAAATAGTCTTCTATCATCAAAAAAGTTTAATAAAGATGGCTATAATTTTTTTTTTAAATGGTTGATTGGTGATGTTTGTTGGTAATATCATTACAAACTCTACTAGAACTTGGTATAGACAATTGGACCACATGAACAAGCAAATATTAAACGTACATCTTGATCAAAAATTGCTTTTTTTAAAAAAAATAATTATTAATTTAAAATTTTGAAAGAATTGCATTTTTTGAAAGCTCCATAAAACTTGTTTTCTCTTGTCCATTAGTAGAAGTAAGGATATTTTATACTTGATTTAGTCTGACACTTTAGAAGCGTTTGTCGAATCTTTGAGAGATTTAAAATATTTTGCAGTTTATTATTGTTTTCTCTAGGAAAGTGTAAGTTTACATGCTCAAAAGAAAGAATGATATATATATCTATATGTATATTTCTTATTTTATCAAGTTTAAAGTACTGGTTAAAAATCAGAAGGGAAAGAAGATTTAGTGTTTAACAATCAATAATGGAGATGAATACACTTCAACAAAATTCAAGGTTTTTTACAATGAGCGTAGCATTTAGAGACACTACATGGTCCTTAGTACTACACAATATAACATAATGACTAAACATATGAATTAGGAGTTTTGCTAAGCTCAAGCAATAGTTTTGGACATTACTTGGTAAATCATTCTCATACGACTATACGAGATTGCAATATCTCTGAAGATATATGGTCTATAACAAGTTAGTTATTCATTCATTCGCACTTTTGGTTGTAACACTCATTTGTTGATTCTAAAAAAACAAATGACTAAGATGAATGCGAGGTTCAGAAAATGTATTGTTCTTAGCTGTGAAAATGGAATAAGGGATAAAGAGTATGAGATCCCACTGCGCGTAAGTTTTTTTTTTCAAAAGATCATTGCATTGCTGTGTGAAAAGCTACACAAAAATGAGGGGGAGCTCAGGAACAACAAAAAATTGAGCTCCGACTGCACAAGACATTCACATTCGGGAGGGCCCAACCCTTAGTAGGCCCACCTATCGTAAAAGAAGAAAAGGAAAACGAGGCCTATGAAAGACACACAGAACCTAAACCAGTCCTGTCTAGGACCACCTCCCCGCGGGAAAGGGTGGGAAGGTTGGAAATTTCTTCAAAAATTGTAGAATGCTGACTAGTGCTGCCCCAGCGAGCCAGGCTATCAGCCACCCTGTTTGCTTCTCTTGGGATATGCTTGATGGAAATTGTTCTGGAGGATTTCATGGCTTCGAATTTCTTCTTCCAGTAGAAGACGTTCCAGGGAGGATTAGCCGACCTGGAGAGCATTTCGAGTACTGCTAGGCAGTCACTTTCCACCTCAATCGACTCAAATCCTTTGTTAATGCAAATGATAAGACCGTCTACCACTACTTTGACTTCTGCGTTAAAGCTGGAGCCCAGACTGCACCCCTTAGAGAAAGCAAATATGAACTTCCTTGCTCGTCTCGACAAACTCCCCCACTACCCGAGGGCCCTGGATTGCCTCTGGACGAACCATCCACGTTTAGCTTCATTGCTCCTAGCTTAGGCCTTAGCCATTTCACACAAGACATCGAGGAGGGAGAGGGAGCTTCCTGATGGATCTGGAGGTCAGACAGGATCTCCTTTTCAGCCTAGTTTTTAACAGGGGGAAGAGGATAAGCGTCGGAGATGCGCATGATCCAGGATTGGACTTTATGGATGGTGAGCGTAGCTGAGGGGAGGATTCCTTCAAAGCGAAGGGCGTTTCTGGACTTCCAAATTTTCCAGAGGATCAGCGATGGGGTCAGCCCTCTAATGATCCCCAAAGCGGACGAGTTATTGGCTAAGGTCCACCATTGGGAGGCTCTGCCAGACGCCAATTGACCAGGGAGAAAAGACATGGAGAGAATAGCCGAGAAGTGGGTCCAGACTGAGGAGGCGAGAACACCTTCTGCTAACAAATGATCAAGAGACTCCTCCTTTTGGCGTGGCGAATAACAACAGGAGCAGGCAAACGCTAAGTGGATGCCCTTCCTTTTCACGTTAATATCGACTGGGATGACATTGTTGAAAACTTTCCACACGAAGACTCAGATTTTAGGTGGCAGGTGGGGGAACCAGGTCAACTTGGCCCAAGAGCGCATCTGGCCGTGGTCATGGATGAGCTGCCAAGCTGAACTCACTGAAAATTTTCCTGACTTATCTCTGGTCCAAACGACACGATCTTCATTTTGGCCAAGTGAAATTCCTTTTGTAATAACATGGAGACGGACAGAATTCGAGAGGGGTGCCGGAAAAGGGGCATTATGAATCAGGTCATCTGGACCTATTACGTCCTTGATCTGCAGGTTCAGCGAATGGGGAGGGATATTGCCAGGAATAGTCCTTTTCAGAGGGCCCAGGCTCGACCAATTTTCACTCCAAAAATTACTTTTGTCATCCCCCAGAAGTAAGCAAGAATTCTCCTCCAGGACACCAACAAGATCCCTTAACTTCTTCCAAGATGGACAATCCGCGTGCCGTTGAGTTGGGGCGACACGGGCTTGTTTATCCTATACTTGGAATGCATGAACTTATCCCATAACTATTCTTGTGGCCAAAGAATAAAGTCCATGCACGTTTCAACATCAGGGTCACTGAGACTTCGTTTAGAGCCTTAATTCCAAGATTGCCTTCCTTCAATGGGGTAGCGATTTTGCTCCACCAGATCCAATGAAGATTTTTCTTTCCTTCCGACCACCCCCAAAAGAAGTCGGCAAAACCTTTTTCTAGAACAGCCAGTGTCTTTTTGGGGATTGTTGTTGTCGCTAGAGTGTGTATAGGGATGCTCGAGAGGACATGTTGGATAAGAACGATCCAGGCAGCTTGGGTGAGGAAAGGAGCCTTCCATCCTATGATGCGGGACAAAATCTTTTCCACCAGGGGCTGGAAAGAGGAGGAGCTGATTCTTCCTTTAGAAAGAGGGACACCAAGGTAGAGGAGGCTGGACAACGATATGGAGATCCCGGACAACCTTTCAATATCCCGGATCCTGTGCTCTGCCATCTTGGAGGATGTGATGAAACTGCTCATGGCATAGTTGATCTTGAGGCCTAACTCGATGGTGAACTGGTTGAGGAACGACTTCAGATTCTTAATGGAAGAGTTACTGCCATTGGTGAAGATAGTGGTGTCATCCGCGAATTGGAGGTGAGAAATAATCAGGGAGCCTCTTCTTGTCTTAAAAGGCTTACATTGGTTGGATTCAATTAGGTATGTGATGCCCCTACTAAGGACCTCCATGACTAAGATGAATAGACTAGGGGAGAGGGGGTCCCCCTAGCAAAGCCCTCTTTCTAATTTGAAGAAGCCCGAGGTCTCCCCGTTGAAAAGAACGAAGAACCAAGGGCCCGCCCAACATTTTTCCACCATGGAGATCCACGCCTGGCAAAACCCGAACTTCTGGAGCACCACCTTAAGGAACGGCCAGCTGACTCGGTCGTAGGCTTTCTCGAGATCGATCTTGAAGATGATATTGCTGCCCCTAACCTTCTTATCTATGTCCTGGATCAGTTCTTGAGCCAAAGCGATGTTGTCTTCTATTGAACGCCCTTGGACAAATGTCATTTGCTTGTCTGAAATAAGCTTGGGGAGGATAGAGCTCAACTTAGCTGCAATGACCTTAGACAGGATCTTGTATACACAGTTGCAAAGGCTTATTGGCCTAAAATCAGAGAAGGATATGGGAGCAACACATTTAGGGATTAAACAAAGGAGAGTTGCAGAGAATGTTCTTGCGATCGTACCTCCCTGGTGGAGGAATCGGACAGCGCGGAGTAGATCCTCACCAACGATAAACAAACACGCCGAGAAGAACGCCCCTGAGAACCCATCCGGGCTAGGGGCCCCGTCCAGAGGCTAAGAGTTGACCGCCATCTTCACTTCCTCCAAAGAGGAAGGGGCGAGGAGGAAGTTATTATCAGCTTGGGTAAGAATGGTAGGGATCGTGTTGGTGCAGTCGACCGTGCATGTAGAGGAATGAGTCGCATAAAGGGACTTGAAAAAATCTGTCGCTGCTTCTCGTATCTGGGCTTGATCATCTGAGATGGTCCCACTTGGGAGTTGAATCTGGAGAATGTGGGATCTTCTGATGCGGTCAGTGGTAGAGGCATGGAAGAACTTGGAGTTTCTATCGCCCTCTTTGAGCCACATCTTCCAAGATTTTTGTTTCCAAAAAATTTCTTCGCGGAGCTCCAGACGAGCTAGATTGGCTTTCTCCTTTTCTAGGTTAGCTAGGTTGAGAGGAGAAAGGGAGACAGTAGCTTTCAGTTCCAGCTTCTCCACCTGACCTGAAGAGGCCTTGATTTGCAAGAATATATGGCCAAACTCCTCCTTATTCCAAGAAACGAGCGCCTATTTTGTGTTCTTCAACTTTGAAAGGAGGTGAATCATTGGGTTGATGAAAATATCAGACTTCCAGGCTGATGAGATGACATTTTGAAACCCCTCATGCGTGATCTACATCCTTTAGAAGCAGAACGGCCTTGGGGAAGTTGGAGTTGTAGGAGGGGCTGATAGGAGGAGAGGGGAGTGGTCCGAGTTGACTCGAGGGAGGTGATGCACGCTGAAGGAGGGGAAGGTTTGCAACCAATGAGGAGAGCAAAGGGCCCGGTCAAGTCTCGCCCATTTTTTGTTTGTACCTATACGGTTATTGCATTAAGTGAAGGCATTTCCAGAAAAACCTGTGTCCATAAGATTAACTTGGTTAATAGCCACCAAAAATTCATTAGAGCTGGGACCCACCAAGTAATTGCCGCCGATTCTTTCCGAATTAGAAATGACAACATTGAAGTCCCCACATACCAACCAAGGGTCAGTTATAGAGTTGGACTGATTAGCCAAGTCAGCCCACAACTCCCTTCTCCTCAAGTAGGAGCATTTGGCATACTGCACACAAGTGAGATGGAGAGCTTGATGTAGATTAGGAACTCTAGCCCCGAACGAGATAAATTGGTTTGATGAAGAAATGGAGTCCACCGATATAGATGCATGGTGGAAAATCCATATTTTTCCTTCCTCCGCTGCATTGGAGAAGAAGCAATGGTAACCGAGCTTAAGACCCGTGGATACTCGCCTGGAATCGACTAGTATGGGTTCAATGAGAATTAGGATAACTGGGTTGTGGCTGGAAATGAGCCGCTTCACATGTCTGACCGAGGGAGAATTTCCAAATCCCCTCACATTCCAGAGGAGGATGCTATCCATCAGAAACACTTCCTGAGTTAATGGCCCTGTTGCTGTTACTTCTCTTCTTACCACGCCAAGTTTTAATGAAACTGTTCAAGTAAACTGTTGCCTCCTTAACTGCGTTATCAGTGATGTTTTTCTTGGCCTTTGCTAGGTGAGGATAGTCTACCAAGACCCTGTGATCGTCCGTTGTTGCTTGAATGTGATCAGGTCCTGTTTTGGCACTACTCTGGCTGGCTGTATCAGAACAAGTCCCTGGCGTCTTGGTACATTGCTGATGATTAACTAGAAAGTAAGGCGATAGGTCAATGTGGAGTTGACCAATTGCCTGGGAGGGAGGATTGCCTCTCTCAGTTGAAAAGCTCTGAGAAGGAGTGACCGCTTCCACTTGATGCTCAGCTGCAGGTTCCCTCGGTTTGGCCCCCTCGGAGAGGGAGAGACTTTGGACATAACTGGTGGATTTGGGATTTAGTCCAGCCCCTATGGTGTCTGGACCAGCCTCGGGGTGGATTTGGGTGTGCTTAGGGGATATCCGATTGCTTCTCCCCTCGTTGCAGGCTGAGGCTGCCTAGGTCGGATGAACAAGGGGTGTCGGGGGAATAGAGATGTTGTGTTTTGGATGGGGTGAGTAGGAACTTCGCCAGGGTGTGGGGAAGGGGCAATTAGCATGTGGGAGTCTGCCCATGGCAGTTGTGCCACCTCCTTAGAGGGGAATGCAATAGCCAATGGTTTGGCTGACGCTGGAGTAGCTGGAATGAAAGAGTCCTGAGGGCTCTCTGCTAAAGAGGAGCGGTTTTCCAAGGTAGCCGAGGAATCAGTTGCATTCAAGATCTGGGGGGCATTAAGTTGAACAGAAGGTGGGCACCCAGATTGGGCTCCCTTGTTAGAGTAGAATGCTGAAAGGACCTAGTCCCTTGTGGCCTAAACTCTGGTATGGGGTTCGTCGGGGGGGATGGGAGGAGTTTTAGGTGCTGACTTGAGCTCTCCTCCTGGCACTTCTAATACAGTGAAAATAGGGTAAGATTATTTACCCACTATCAGGTTAATCACCTTGGATAAATCCTGCCCTAGAGTTAGGATGATTTTTACCCTGGTAAAGACCTAGAAAATACCAAATCTAGCTAAACTGTCAATCTGAACAACCTTTCCATAGTGTTGGCCAATATCCACTATCACTAATTCAAACCAGGGTGTGCGGGGATACCGTACCCCCTAATCCATGTCCCGTTGTGCCCCATCACAGAGCAAGTATTCCACTATTCGAAACACTCCAGACCCATAGAAGAGTGGAGGGTCGAATCTGAAGAAAAATCTCTTAGTTCATCAATATATCTAAACTGAAGAAGGAAAGCCAAGGGAGCTAACCTGACGACATCCACTGCCGAAGTTGCAAATTTTGAATCCCTGAGAGCCCGAATGATCCGAGTAATCGGAGTGGAGGAGTGGGTTGGGAATCCCACTAGAGATGATTCCAAGCGACGTCTTTAGAGAGCAACTGCCGCATCGTCTGCTTTGACCGTGGGAGGCTCTGCTGCTACATATTTTTGAACTGGGATTGGGGGTTTCCTCTTGAGAACTTCACTGAAGGAGTTGGGGTTCCGAGGCACTGGGTTAGGGATGTGGAGATTGGGGTGGTCCGAGCACCTCTGTCTGAATGGTTGGGAAGTCACTGCTTGGACTCTGATCACTCGACCATCAATCCGTTTGCCATCCAGCACTCCGATGGCAGATCTGGCTTCGTCTTCATAATGGAATTGCACAAAGGCGAAGCCCCTAGGTTTCAGCGACCCTCTGAATGTTGGTATAGAGACTTCGAGGACCTTTCCATACCTTCCGAAGATAGAGGTAACGTCTTCATGGGAGCAATCGAAGGGGAGGTTGCCGATGAATACGGAGAATCCGAGGGGTCTAGGGATCGCTAGGGATACCCTAGACCTCTGCATTGGGGTTGTCTCTCACTACGCGTAAGTTGGTGATTAGCTGAGATGTTGTTTTCAGTGAAAATTTGATGCAGAAATATAAGGAATCATCGGGCTCATAGTCACAAGAGATAATTGAATTTAAAATTTTCAAACAATGTTCAAATTAATGTACTCATTCAGAAGATCAATAAATTGATAATAGTGTTGAAGGAGCCGATGAAAAGTATGTACATGAGATATCGTATGTTGAAATTCAAAGTGATTAAGGTAAACAAAAAAGAACTCCAAAACTTTTTGTTTGATTCAAAGATTATATTGTTAGCTATGTTTGCAAGATAGAAGAATTTAAGTCTTGTTTATATTAAGATGCATGTGAATATGTGGATATTATCTAGTGGAGAGATGAGAAGAATGAAGCTTTGCATAAAAAATATATTTGAGAATTGATTGAATAACCTGAAGGGTGAAATGCTAATGGTTACAGAAGAATTTACAAGTGAAAAAAATAATAATAATAAGAAGAATGTTAACTGATAAAATGTCCAATTGGTGGCAAAAGGTATGCTCAGAAATTAGGCATTAACTTCAATAAAATCTTCCCTCTAATTATTCTTTAAGTACTATTCATATTGTGTTTAATATGATGATTATGTTCGACTTGAAACTTGAGTAGTTCAATGTGAATACTGCCTTTTTGCATAAAAATCTCAGTGAAGAAATTTATGACTTAACCTGAATACTTTATTAAATAAAAAAAAAATCTAGTTTGTTAGCGGAATAAATAACTTTACAGATTAAAACAAATGCAAAGTTTTTGTATAAATAATTTAATTATTTCATTATGAGCTTGAAATTTTAGAAACAGATTATTATACCTCTATTCATACCTTAGCTCATGGTGCCTTTACTATGTTATTATGGTATGTTGATGATATGCTAGTCACAGGTACTAGTAAAGAGAATTTAATATGAATAATTTAAGTGTTGTTAATTAAATTCTTTGAGTGGCCATATTAATAGAATATGAAAGTTTGTACAATTCGGAAGGGTAATGCTAAATGAATTTTGTATCGCTTTTGTATGCAGAATTCTAATCCAGTTTGTACTTCATTCCCTATTCGTTGCAAGTTGTCTTTAGATTAGTGTCCCATCACAAAAACAGAAAAAGCAGATATGTCTCAAGTAGATATGTCTCAAGTATCATACTAATTGGAGATAAATAACCTTATGTTTGTTATGGTGTGTACCAGGCTATACATCGCACAAGCATTAGAAGCAATTAGTAAATACATGGTGGACATAAATAAAGATCATTGGACTATTGTCAAGTGAATCATTCATTATTTGAAGGATACTCAATATTTGTTATAATGGATAAAATTTAGAGTTGATTGGGTTCATGGATGTAAACAATGTAGGAGATCGTGATAAATAAAGATCTATCAATGTCATGTTTTCTCTTTATTTGGCTATAGAATTAATTAGATGTTAAGATTACAATTAGTAGTGATATTGTCTATTACAGAAGCAGGGTATATGTTAGTTACATAAGCTTATAAGGAGGTTATTGGTTGAAGAGATTACTAGAAGAGTTGAAATTCAAGCAGAATGTGGTTGTGATTTGGTATGATAGTCAAAATGCATTATATTTGGCTAAAAATTTGATATTTCATGCTTGGACCGAACACACTGATATACAGTGTCATTTTGTTCATAGCATGGTGGAAGATAGATATATCTCATTGTAGAAGATTCACACTAAAAACAACGTAGTGGATATGTTATAGCCTATTATAAGAAGAAAATTTATTTAGTGCCAGACTTCTATTGGTTCCTAGTAATTGGTAACTTTTGGACAAGTGTGTTTGATTGCGTTTTTCAGAGTATTAGCAAAAGTAGGCTTCAAGTGGGAGAATATTAAGGTAGTATAATGTGTGTGTATATATATATATATATATATATAGAAAGAGAGAGAGAGAGAGAGAGCGAGAGAGAGAGAGAGAGAGACGTTTCCACTATAGAAACGTCATCTCTCTCTCACTCATTTGTACTTTGAAGCCTTACTTTAGTATGCTTTGGCATTTACTCTCTTAAGGTACGTTATCTATACAAGGAAAACATATATAGAGAGCATATCTTTTTAGTATTCCTTGGTAAGAGATTTCTTATACAGTGGACGAGAGATTTAAGTCTTGTACTCTTGATTTGTCTTGTTTTAAGAAAAAAGAAAGCTCCATGTTGCACTCTCGTGGCTGTAGATATATTGTTAAACCATATAAATCTATGTGCATATTATCTCTTATTTTTCTATTTATTTTAAAATATTAGTTAGGATCTTTTTTTATATACGTCAAAATTGCGAATTTGCAAAACGCAATTAACGACGGACTTGGTCCGTTGCAAAAATTAAATGACAGATGGGATTCGTCGCTAATCTATGACGGATTTAAATTTGCAATGGATCCTATCCGTTGCAAAATTAAAAAATCCATCACTGCACTACGAAAAAACTCACATGAATTATTCATCATTATAAAATTTGGCGACGGATATGCTCCGTCCACTACACCAAAATCTCTGGACAAGAACAGCTGGGATTTTGGTTTGAAAATGGTTCAAAGCTGTGTCTAATTTGAAACGGTTATAAACCGTGTTCAAATTTGTACCTGTTTTAACAGCCAACGTTGCTATTTTTGATATTTTGTTGGTGTGTCCGACTTACGTTTTGGATATTCCTAATTTTTAGGATTGTTCTATTATTATATTTTAAAACAGATGGATGGATTGGATTTGTTTTGGAGACCTCGCTGGACCCACACAGCCCTAGAGGCATAGTAGTTTTTATTTGCCACAGATTACCGAATCGATTTCACCTTTTTTTTTTGGCTGAAACCCTCATTCCCATTGTCACATGACCTCCCTCTCTCTCTCTCTCTCTCTCTCTCTCTCTCTCTCTCTCTCTCTCTCGATCTCCCTCTTCCTCTCCCGATCTCGTATTTCCTTTTATCGAATTGATTTTCCTGGATTTTCTTTTACTATTCGGATTGTGAAATCCATTGAATCTCCTCTCTGGAAACAAACGCCTATTCTTTCATTCTCCTTTTCCCTGAAAATTTTAGGGTTTTACTGCTTTTTCTCGAGCTGAAAACTATGCATTACTCTACGATTTCAGCATTCTGAGCTTTTCCACGTTGATTTGATCTGCATTGGATTCGATTCCTTGAAAGAAGATAGTTGATAGGTAGAGATTTCAGCGTAACATTGACATTCCAAAATACAAGTTGTTTTCAACAGATTCCGATGTTTTACCTTTTGTATAGATCTTAGATTTTTTTTCTTCGTCGTTTGATACGAATATCGGCTCAAAAAAATAAAATCAAGAGCTCTTGCAGATCGTTAGATGAAGTCTGATTGTTTTCCCTCCCTGCTTTCATCTCAGGTTCGATGTTCTACTCTTCTCATTTTAACATTTCCATTTTTAGGATTTACGTTTCTGTGACGGAATCCCATTTCCATGTAAATAACTTGATTTTTTTCCCTTTTCATTTTCTTGATCCTTTTTCGGTCGTTTTGAAGTATTCTGGTTCGATTGCTACGTTTCCACCATTCAAGGTAAAAGAGAAGGAAAACAATAGAAATAATAATAATACGTTATTTATTTATTATTTTTATTTTTATTTTGCATTTATCTACCCCTTCCTGGCTGTAGATTTTCCTCGTGTAGAAGAAGTGCTCTGCAAGCGTTAAAGGTATCATTTCCTTGCTGAGAAAGGAACGGATTTACGATTTTCTTGATTTCAATTTTTAGAACGGGCAAGGCATTTTTATCTCTCTTGGAAGAGGAATTTTAATATATTATTTTGCTCTATATTCTTTAGAAAGAAATTCCCTTACTTTTTCTTCTTTCGTTTCATCAAATGCTTTGAGCTTGAGAGCAGAGACTAGATTCTCACCATTCATTCCTTGAGATTGCAACTCCAAAAAGCATCATTTTACTCCCTGATCTGGGGAGAAGACAGCCACTTGGTGAGGGGTGGAAAGTTGGCGTGGTTTGTACATTTAAGTTAAGAGTTGGTTTGTTGTGAGGCTGGAAAGATTTGTAGGTTGGTGGTCCACTTGTTAGCCATTTGAGGTGTATTTTAAGATGTACATATTGATGGCGATCAAATGGACGGTTGAAAAGAAGATATTGTTAAACGTATAGCAAAATCCGATGGTTTGTGCCATTGGGTAAGTGTAATCTTTGGGCTATGGCCCACTCTATATTAATGAAATTTTATTCTTGTGTGTCCTTTCTTTTTTACTCTCGTTTTCTTTATCAATGTACCTATTTTTCTTAGAATTGGTTCTAATGAGAATGCCTGAAAGCCAGCTAAGTGGGTGTTGCCCTGACCATAGGGCCCACCTTTATGATATGTTGTATATCCACTTTGTCCATTCATTTTCCCAGCCTATCTTAGGATGTAGTTCTAAACATTAAGTATATTCAAATCTCAGATGGACCACACAACAAGAAATAGTGATGATTGAACGCAAAGCCCGTAATGTTTACTTGCCATCCAAATTGTTGATAAGGTTAACGAACTGGATGAAGTGAAGATACAAAGATTAGTTTGATCAAAGAGGCCAGGAAGATGCTTATTGAGTTCTACTTCACAGATGAACACAGAAGGCCCAGTTCTTGATATGGCAGATCTGCCAGTGGAAAGCAACGATGTTGAAGAAATGTTTGATGAGATATAAGGAAGGCTACTGAGATTAGTCTTGTGTTGCTATTTAATTTTCTATTACAAATTATTTCATTCTATAATATTTGTAGTTTAATCATTTTGAATAATTCATTCTATAATCATTTGATTTTAACCATTTTGTTCTCTAAGAGGAACAATAACTTGGAGGATGAACTATTTGATTGCTCAAATTTCACTCATGACATTTAGCTACTTGTTTCTTTTTGCCAATTGTCTTTATTTGATGGAAGTGGTGTTCATGTATGTAGGGTAGTTGTGCTGCACCAAAAATCAGGCCTTTCAAACTCTCAAGTGGGCTCCACCTGTTAGATGGGCTACAAGTTGTCACTGGTCCAGGTTCAGTATACACTCACGGCGCATGCGATGAGTGGTCTGGTAAGAGTTTACACAAAGCCACAGGGGCAACAACCTGATTTTTCAGATCCTGTAGTACTTTCCACGGTAGGTTGCACATTCTTCTTGAAGAAATATACAATGTGAACATTTGCTTGGTCTGACAAACTGTATGTATGGGGAGCACTTTTGGTGATCCAGATGATTTTGTGGTGGGCCCATGGTGGATGGAAGATCTATAGGTACGGATTTTGCTCCTTTTTTTGGTAGTGTAAATATACTCACCATTCTCCATAAACTGTTTAGTCCTAATTTGCTTATGGCCTATGAATTTTGTAGGTATATTGGATCAGTTTTACAGACATTGCTACTCCTCATCAAACGACTTCCGCCAAAGGTTGCTACTCTCATTTTTTAGTAGTTACAGAGGCATAAACTGTGTGCATAGATTTTTTATGTGAGTTAGGGATGGATTGGTTTGTTGCATGGAAGGGAAAAAAAAAGTTTAGATTTGAGATGGGTTTTCTAAAAAAAAAAAAGTTCTACACATTGTTACTTGCTTCATGATTATCATTTCATTGTGGTTATACTATAATTGTTTCATGAACTGTTGTTCAATTTAATAATCTTTCTATGCATCCAGGTTGGATATGCTATGCTGAAAAAAACACTTGGCTCATATACTACCTTTATTTCTTCTGTGAAGATTCCACAACAAGCAATTGGGGCAACCATCAAGCATCACATTTGCCAAACAAATGGGTCTAATGTAAGTTCTAATAGTCCAAACACCCACCCTTGTGACTTTGGTGCTGCTTATTATAAGAATATTATATGACATGGTTTTGGCTCATCTGAAATCATGCTTTTACTATCATATTATTACAAATTGGTGTTTGTTGAAGGTTTATAAAATGAATTGCCATCTTGTATAGGCACATGGTTGAAGCTTTCCAATCCATCTTGTATAGGCACCTGGTTGAAGGTTTTCTCATGATGGGCTCCGAATCTTTATATTTTTGTGGGAAATATTACAAGAAGGTATTTCTTTTTTTGCTTAATGCTTGCTTTTCGAGGTGTAGGTGATCATGGGAGTACCTTTAATTCATCATCTTTAGGTCTAGATGCTTCCCCTCACCAGCATCATTCCAACACTCTCTCCGACGCTAATATGGGTTTTGCTGAATGCACTTTTTCCGCTGCTGGGGCTGCTGTCTTGTCACTGATCCTCGTTAATCTGCTAGACATTTTAAAGGCAGATGCTTCTTTTTAATTTCAATTTTGTTTTTGTTTCTATTGTAATTGTGGTGTTTGTGGAAAGACTCGTTTGTTATTTTTCTCAAAAATTTGAGATATCTCTCTTTTCTTTTTTTTTCTAAGGAAATATACTTGTAATTTATTCTAAGGAAATATTATGCAAATTATTTTAAACTTTAATTCCGATCTTCTTTAATTTATTATTGCTATTTTTCTTCAATTTCTTAATCAAATTAGAAAGAAAAGGTTATCACGAGGCTAATGGCTTGCCTCTGCCTCACGCCTTTTTAAACCATAGACTTCCATAACTCTCTTTTTCATGATTCATATACACTCCAAAAGATCATCAGAAAATGGTTTTGTTTCTGTGTTTGAATTTAGAAATTTGTTGGCCAGAAGTAACTGCTAAACTTGTTTTCATCACTGTTGATGTAAATAACTTCAGAGTCCAATACTGTATTTTAACAATATCATTCTCATGTTTTTATTTTATTTTTATTTTTTTTAAGGGGGGGGGGGGGGGGGGTAAGAGGGTGTATTTGTTCCTTTCTTCAGGGACTTGCATTATCACAGAAGAATGCCTATTGAATCCAAATCGAAACCCAACAATGAGTGAGGAACAAATAGAGGATGAACTGAAGATGTATCTTGGGGTCAAAAAGGTTATTTGGTTGCCTCAAGGACCTTCAATACATTTAACTCATGTTATACCTTTGCTATTTTCAAAAGTCAAATCAGCATTTTTCATTCATTCTTTGTCCTGAAAGGTTGCCTCATTGAGATCATATTTCTAAAACTCACTGATTCGACTTGAAACTTGGCTGAGTCAACCTAACTTGGCAAGATTTTGAGACGAATCCTTTGAGACTAACTCGTCCTGGAGTCAAGAAGACTCATAGAGTTGACTTTCAAACTCGGTCATTTCGTTGTTTTTAGTTGCGTTATTGGATTCACAATCTCTACCTTGTTGGCAATCCTTTCTGTCAGGAGTCAGGACACTGGAGAGTTAATATAAATCATTGCTCTTTTCTTTTCTTCTTCTTTTTTCCACCCATTCAAATGTGGGCTTTTCATATGAATTGCTATGTTGACTCTTGAAAGAAAAAATTATATTGATGTCTGCATGCTTTAACAATCTGTAATGACGCCATTGCAGGAATGTTTTCTCCAATGATGGTTCCAGGATGCCAAATACTACTGCACTCAGTGCAGTCCAGGCATGTTCTTTTCATCCTCTTTATTCTTCACTTAAATAAGGCCATGTATTCTAATCGTGGTTTGATTGCTTTTGTGGCATCTTATGCATGTTAAATGTACCAAATGAAGACCATTCATCCGTGATGATGCCTCAATGTAACTAACCATGTAGACTAGCATGACCCTAATAAGAAGCTTGGGCTTTTTAAACAATAAAAATAAAACTATTCTTTTCTTTTTCTTCTTTTTTCATTTCCTGACCATAGCAGCTTCTAATGAATCCATGTATAGAAACTACAATACTCAGATGCTTGTGAACTTGCACATGCAATGGATGCACAGGTGCCAATGTCACCAGTGCTTGGCAGGTTCCGGCCTCAAGGACGAAATGTCACCAGTACCCTCAAGGTTGTCTTCTTCCTCCAAGTTTTTTTTTTCCCGTGTCTTGCTGATTGTTGGGTCCTACAAGTTGTGGAGACGGCGGTCGCTCTACAGGAGGCTGGATGTTTCGCAGTCGTTTTGGAATGTGTGCTTGCACCTGTAGCTGTAGCTGCAACCTCTGTCCTCCAGATCCCCACCTTAGGCATTGGAGCTGGCCCTTTTTGCAGCGGCTAGGTTAGTTGATTTTCAGCCTTTCTGCTATAATAATACCATCAGGAAGGCATCTTCATTCTTTTCTTTTCTTCCTTTTACTGTTAGAAGAAAGTGGATTCATTTGTTACTCTAGCAAAGCATGATACTTCATACACTTGCACATAAAAATTGTTCACGTGACATGTACCTCAAATTAGACTGTTCAAATAGTGGGACCCAGCGTAGGTAGGGCATAGTCCTAGTATGTTTGATCTATATATACTGACCACAAATTAATGGACATCTGCTTATTGAATTTGGATAGTTGAGTATTTTCTGCATTAACCAGATTAGGTTCAGCTGCCCATTGGGTACCCAATGGTTCTTTAAATCTTTTCAGCTATTTAGAGAACTGTAATTCACTTCTTGTAGTTTTGTCAACTTTGATAACACCTGATACACCAAGTCCATTGGCATATTCGCACTACCATCTGCTATATTTAGGATCATCTATAGAATTTGGATTTGAATTTTTCTTGATTTATTTTCTAGTTGGGTTTTGTTGAATTACAGTTCTCTATGGGAAAATTGTAGGTCTGCAAAGGTGTGGAAAGAGCTGCAGACCGAGGTGGATAAATTACCTGAGGCCTGATCTTAAGAAAGGCACATTCTCGCAGCAAGAAGAGAACCTGATAATCGAACTTCATACAGTTCTAGGCAACGACAACACCTTTGTACGAGCAGCCAGCTGAGCCATTGAAGAGAGAGAGAGAGAGACAGAGAGAGACAGAGAGAGAGAGAGAGGAGTCTTTGCTTTGCACGTAGCTTGTGTTTGCAAAAGAGCAAGGATTGTAGCTGTAGTGGGTTCCTAGGGCTTAAGACAGAAATTGTTGGATTATAAAAGCCTGGAAATGAAATGTTGTATTGAAATTGAAATTGAAATGTGTACTAGAAAAGAAGGAAAAGATTATTGTGTGTGAATCATTTTATTATCTTTTTCTTCTATTTGTGTAATTATCTGGCATATAATACAAGTAGATTATATACCCTACACTCTCTCATACAATGAACAAAGGATTTAAAATTGTTCCTAAAATTTCATCCTAAAATCTGGCCGTTGGCAGGTGTTTAAAACCGTTTCTAAAATTGTGCCTAAAATATGACGTTGGCACTAGAACGGTTTAAAACCGTTCCTAAAATTCCATTTCTAAAACTGAAACAGTACCCAAAACGGTTCAGAACCGTTCCTGTTTTTCTGCAATGCCTCATTTAGGAACGGTTTTAAACCATTCCTGAAGCATTTAGGAACGGTTTAAAACCGTTCCTAAATGATGATTTTTGGTACAGTGGTAACTGATTTTAAGATAAGCAACAAAGCTCGAATCCACATGTTCTTTTTTTTTTTTTTTTTTTTTTGAATTTTTTACTCCTGATATTCATTCAAAAAAAATTCACACGATCGTTTAATAAGAATCTCATTAACAAAATTCAAAAGATTGACCTGAATATGAAACTAGACTAAATATCATTTTAGGTGTGTTTGAATGCTCAATTGCTCGAATAGCAAACTAAACTAAATATAGAGTAAATAGCCAAAATTGTGTCAACTTATGATGACATAAGGTAATGTAAAGGATATCATCTGCCTTGGAAACTAAACAAATGATCACCATAATTATGTCGCATTAATTAAAATACAAATCTAGGAAACTTTTATTCTCAATATTTCTACAAACATCCAAACGAAATATAATACATTTGAAACTAAAGAGATAGAAAAGATAACATACCTACAAGTTGCTTCCATTGATGTTGCATCGTGAATGCTAACATGATAGTCCTTGGAGCCCATCTCTATCCAATTGTTTTGCAGTAACAACCTACTAAAAAAAGCACACATTCTTATTAGTAAAATGCAAATAGTTTTCAAAATCTATATTGTATTTTGCATTGATGTTTAAATTCATTTCTCAAGGATATGATACAGGCATTCTCAAATTATGCAGAAGGATTTCTCATCTTCAACTCAAGACTAAAGAGTCCAGCTCTTGAAAATCCATCAAAACCGAGATATATGATCTCGAATTCAGAAAAAGGAACCCGAGGACCGAAATAGCAAACTCTATTTTGTATCAATCTATTAGAATGAAGCAAACTATTTATATTCATAACCAAATGAAAACTACCACTTATCAAGAAATCAAAACTGTGTTATTTTACAATATACCATTTAACCCTTTTAAGCACTAGTCTTTGAAAATGAAGATGCCTAACAAAATTGAATCCAATTTACAGGAATTTTTATTTGAATCATGAAACTCTAACATAGAGATGTAACTATAATTTAAATATAAGTCATGCAAACTAGCTAAGCTTCATTTTCAAATGTTAGCGAATCTCAGTACTACTTACTTCTAAACCATACCAACACACCAAGATCTCAAACTCAAAAGAAAAAAAAGGGTTGGAATCCCAATTCCTTGATTCATCCTTTCAATCAAATGCAATATGCCCAATTGAACTCATATTCCAAGTAAAATACCCAATCCCCACAATGGATTGGGGATGCTACAGATAACTCATCTATTGAAACATCCTGCTTATTAGTTTTAAGCCAAAAAATGACGGTCAAAAGAAAAATATAGCCAACAAGACATATATGCATGAAAAGGTCTACCAATGGATGGATGGGATTGTCCAATGGAAGATAATTTTAATCCAACAACATCCACAACATGCCCCAAAACTTTATGAGCCTCCAAGCAGATTGCACAAGTACCCTTCACCCCCTTTTATAAAGTTGTTCATGTTTACGACAATTGGCTATTTAAAATACCTACTTCATAAGAAATTCAAGAGTATGTCTTCCATAAAATACTTCAGTTGGGTGGGCCACAATTTACAAAAACAAAATGAGTTTTTTTTTCCAGCCATACATTTCTTTTGTACAGTGTGGCTAAAACAAATTGATTAATAATGAAAAACCATGATATTTGTGCAACCAAACACGCCCTAATACATAATTATGATTAAATAAAATGAGATAAACTCATTTTTAAGTGGCTACCAAAAAGGCCCTTATCTTACCTTCGAAAAAAAATGAAAAACAAATAAAAGAAAAAAAAAAAGAAGAAGAAGAAAGAAATCAAGTTAATTACCTCTTAGGCTTCTCATCCAGAAACAAATGCCAATGTTGGTCGCTAGCGATAATAATAGTTCTTGATTTAGTCTTCCTGTCTCTTACATCAACAAGAGACTTTGCATTTTGAAGCACTTGTTTGTAGTGTTAAAAAATAAAATTTTAAAAAATATATTAATAATGTCTACTTTTACATTCTTTAGATGGATTTGATTCGTTTAAGGTTAGATTGGGCTGAATTTTGTTCTCAGTCCTAATTAGCATGTTCTATATATCTGACTGTTCAAATCAACTTTAGGATGACTTGATCATAGAATTTGATCAATCTCATCATTATAAGTTATTCTTGCAATTACACTTCAAACTAATAAGTTATTCGATAGACTACTAAACGTCAACCAATCTGATTGCTAGTTAACTGAATGAGTGTAATTTTTCATTTTCGACCATCCAATAAATTAGGTCCATTCATTTCAATTTAGGCATATTTTTAAATCTCACCAATTTATTTTTAAATCCAAAATTTTCAAGCTTATTTTTTTTTAATCTTAATTTTTTCTGAAATCTCTCTCTCTCTTTTTTTTTTCAAAATCTCATTTTTTTTTTATCAGACTTCTCATTTCTTTCAAACTTCTCACTCTATTCTACTCGTTAAGAGCTTTGATTTGACTGGTCACTCGCCCTGATCGAGTTTCGGATGAGAAAGATATTGGGTGTGCAAAATTGATCAACAATATAATGAGCCATATCTTGCGATCCAACTATCAGATTTGAGTGAAATGTAATCTAAACATGCAAAGTTATTTATGCTTCAATCTGGACTGATCAGATTATCCAAAATCTTTCTAGAACTAGAGAAACTGATCATGCCTATTTAAAGAGTATTTTGGATGGATCTGATTCGTGGATGTCCCTAGTAATTTAGCACAAAACCTCAAAAAATTCTCACTGATGAATGTCAATCAATTTGATAGCTAGCCAGCTAATCGAATGAGTGAATTTTTCATTTTCGACCGCCCAGTTAATGTCCACTAATAAATTTGGTCCACTCATTTCAAATTTCTCATTTTTTTAAAAAAATCTTAATTATTTTCAATGTCACTAATTTTTATTTTTTAGTTTTAAATCTCATTTTTTTTGAACTTATCAATTTTATTCAAACTCAATTTTTTTGAACTTCTTAATTTTCTTTTTCAAAATGTTAATTTTTTTTTCAAAATCTGGAGGCTTTTTAAAATCTCAATTTTTTATTCAAAATCTCAATTTTTTTAATCTCACCTTTTTCAAAGTTTCTATATATATATATTTCAAACTTACTCCATTTCTTTTTCAAAATGTCATTTTTTTTTCAAACTTATAAAATAAATTTCTTTTTTCAAAATCACAAATTTTTATGAAACTTTTTATTTTTTTTGAAAATACAAAATCTCATTTTCTTTTTCAAAATCTCAATTTTCTTTCAATATCTAATTATTTTACAAACTTATTAATTCTTTAAAAAAGTGCCACTATTTTTAAATGTCAATTTTTTGTAACATTTTAGTTTTTTTTTTTTAATATCAATTCTTTTCAAAATCTCAATTTTTCTCAAACATTGTTACTTTTTTTGAACCTTTTGAACCTTATTATTAGAAAATAATAATAACATTTCTATTTTATTTTTCAAAATATCATTTCTTTTCAAAATATTTTTTTTTTCTTCAAAATTATCAACTTTATTCATACTTCTTAATTTGTTTTTACAAAATCTAGATTTTTATTAAATTACAGTTTATTTTTTTTAGAATCTCAATTTTTCTCAAACATTTTCAATTGTTTTTTTAAAGTTCTCAACTATTTTTTTTTTCAAAATCATAATTTTTTTAAAACTTTTCGATTTTCTTTCAAAATGTCAATTATTTATCAAAATCTTGATTTTTATCAATCTCAATTTTTTAACTTCATTTTCTAAATCTTGATTTTTAATAAACTACTAAGATTGTAGAGTGGGATTATTCGTGTGATATTGCAAAGCATTCAAATAATAATTTTAAAGCAAAAAGAAAAAATTCCACTCAATTGATAAATAAAAAAATAAAAAATCAATGGATTTAATCAATTGGTACAAAAAAATCTTAGATACAAATAAATACAATTAAACCAGTGAAATTCTATTAAAAATCACTACTTGGACTACAATAAAGTACAAAATTCCACAAATTCTACAAAAAAAAAAAAAAAAAAAAGGCTTGGGGCAAAAGCGAATTTACAACCGACCATGATCTGTCGTAAAAGCAAATAAAACCGTCGCTAAATGTTTTAAGTCGGGTTCTTTGGACGGTATGTGACAGACCAAAATCCCTAGTATTTAAGATTTTGTAACGGATTTTGGTCCATCGCTAAATCCTGACACTTGACTAGACCAGACTCTTCTTTGCTTGAGTTGCTCCCACGCACCGTCATAGGTCGAAAGATCTTAGTTTTCCTGGACTGGATAAGTACATAGAGATCTTCATGGAAACTGCCATAATTTCCATTAAAAAGATGCGTACGACGAACATTTTCTGCTAGAGCGTGCGACAGACATTTTCCGTTCGCTTCTCCCAAATGGCCTATTTTAGGGTTTGGATGGCTTAAATTCTCACGCCCCAAATTCTAGCACCTACGTTCGCCGAACCCTAATCCCACATCTCAAGACATGACTTATAATTTAAATATTAAGAATCATAATTTCATAAACATCACATAATACCAAAACATATTTCCATAAAATACATTCATTAAAATATACAACTATTATTACAAAAAATCTAAAGTCTCAACTACTCTCTCTCAAATATTCTTTTACAACGAATACAAGTTAGAAAACTAAAACTAGATTGACGGATCGAGAACTCCGCTCCTCTTCACTCCCTTACTAAACTCTGTATCCTGAAATTTAGTATCCATAATTACAGGCGAGCTTATAAAGCCCAATGAGATAATATCATGAATTTTAAGTCACGTAAAACAAATATTTTCTAAAATAAAGTTTTCAGGCTTAAATTAAAACTTAATAAAAATATACATTTAGAATCATGCGTATACTTCTAATAAAATCATGAATGCAGTAAAATAAGAGAACATGAATCAACATCCTTAGTACTATTAATCATTAAAACCTCAAAAGTTATTTTATTACAATTGGTCAACACTTTACATTACAACACTTTGTCTGATAATATGAACCTTTTGCATACATGCTCACCATTCAAAAGGCATCTAGTCTGGCAATAAGAACCTTTTGCAATCCTGACAACTCACTCATCTAAAGGGCAAAACCTAGCAATGGAAACTTTTTGCAAGATGCTCACCCATCCAAAGGGCTCACTTATGAGGGCCTATTCAACGTGGTCAGGCAAAACATACATCTCCCACTAAACTTGGTAATGGGAACCTTTTGCAATCATGATATGCCCACCTATGTGATAGAGATCCAATAGATATAATGCAACTTTCCAAAGTATTTCATCCACTTTTCAACTTTTTCGAGGTATCTAACATTCAATCACACTCTTTGTAAACCACAAGTATTTTCAGTAAATAATGTATTTACCTAATTTAACATAGTTTTCAAAATCATCACAAATATACTTTTTGGAGATTAAAATGGAGCATTTAGTAGAATAACTTTGGATTTCCAACAATAAATCCAAATATTTAAAAATAAAATTATCAGATTTTTCCTTTTAGAAAAATTATACAAAATCCCTCAAAAAATCACAATTTCAAATAGAATAGTAAGATTTCAAGTGTACAACATATCATGGGGTAGGCTTTCAGACAATTAAATATGCAAAACTTGGTATTCTAATATGAGATATTCCATGACCTAATTAAAATGATACAAATCATATTTAGATCCTTATTTTCAGCAATTTACAAAAAAAAAAAAAAAAAGACCCCTCAAATTATAAAAATTCATATTTAAATCATATATTGTTATTATATATTATTGTTTTCTCGTTTTCATCATAACTTAATTCATGAATTTTTGGACTTTCAGCAAATGAATTGGAATACTTCGTTTATTCGAAAAATTGAGAGAGCAATATCATATAAAATTAATTAGTTTCTATAATATAGTAATTTGTAATTTAAATCAAACAAAAAATAATATATAAAGAGGTGATTCACAACATGAGAAATTCTATACGACTACCCACCTTTCGATGTTGCTGAATTAATCCGAACATAACCGAACTTGAACCCGAAGTTTACACCCGACGTGCACTACATGCAAATGTTGGACTGCATCTCTCTCTCTCTCTCTCTCTCTCTCTCTCTCTCTCTCTCTCTCTCTCTCTCTCTCTCTCTCATAAACCTCACGTATCTATGGATGGAGTCTCAAATCTCCTTATAACACTCTCACCAGCTACAATTCCCAGTTCTAAACTCTCTGATTAATAAGGATACACGACCTCTTCATGTTGGAAAGTTAAAGCTCCTAAAACGTCTCAACATCTTATGCTGCTAACTTAAAGACACTACATGCTTCATGTTTAGATGGTTTAGATGAGGGATGATTGGGATAATTAGGTTTGATGGATTGAATTTGGACAATTTACAGGTGGGTTTTTTTATTCGACCGATGAGGCAATGACCTATTTTGAAAAATCCCTAAGTAAAATATTTCTTGATGATTTGATCTCACTGGACGGTCCATATTGACGTGAGGATGCTTGAGATCTACAACCTTCGATCATTTGGATGAGTTTTTTTGGTGGGCTTTCGAAGGCAACAATTTTAGCAGCCCCAGGTTGTCGAAAATTCAAAGAAGAAGACGAATGAGGTTGGTGCAAATGGTTTTACCGCGTCTTGATTTGAAAGTGGAACCAGTGGATAATAGAAACTTTAGATTTGAACGGTTAGGATCTATCGTTCTTACAATCTAGATCGATAGGTCATGGCTTTAACTGTAACAACAGCTCGAAGAGGATAACATGCGTTTGGAGAAGACGGAAGCTAGTCTCTCGAGGTCTCTTAGTGGTATATGATGCTGGGTCCTGATGTCCGGTTAGATGGTTAGGATCGAAGGATCTCACACTTCCTAGTGCAACGTGATCGGAGAAGACGGAATGCAGTTGGTCATGCTTCCCTAGCTCAAAAACACCAGAGACGCAATGCAAGATCAAAGAAAGGATGGTTTCCTTAGCAGTGGGATGGTGTTTGAACGACCTAGATTTGGTGGATCACGAAGCTTTGACACATTGTCTCTTTACTGCAAATCATTCAAAGAAGGAAAGAGACAGGGAGTGGAAGATGTCGGTAGGAATTGAGTTCTTCGGGTTTCTCGACACGACCATCATTGATGTATTTGAGTTATACATGCGAGCATTGTGGTGTTGGTTATCGTCTATCAGGTGCATACTCATGTGGCCCAAAATAGTTGAGAGGGTGACTATGTCTACTATTTGAGTGGATTTTACATGTTAATGGTCATTTGATGGCTTAATGTTTGTCGAGTTTGAATGGTCTACTATTTGCAGAGAAGATTCAACTGACAATAAAAGATGAATCTATCAACAAGTAACACTTGAAGATCTTGTATATCGAAGTGCAATGGGTGATGGTGGGTGGTGACGCTTGGTGTTTATTATTTTCTTGACATATATATTCTAAACTAAGTATTGTACATGTCCATGCTCCAGCTTGAGAGAAGTAGTGGAGTAGGATGCCGTTTATGTCAGTCCTAACATGGGCTTTGTGGGGCCACCATAGGGATTTTGAGCATCCACTTTTAAAAACTTTGGGAGCCAGTTTTGATCAAGTTGACAATCGTGTTTGCCCTTCATTCAGGTCTATATGACCTTATGAACAATTTGGATGGCAAAAAAACTTCATGGTGGGCCCTAAGAAGGTTTCAATGGTGGGTCATTATCACCATTGCTTCCTGTGGTGTGGTCCACTTATGCCTTGGATCTGCCTTTTTTTGGGGGTCCTACCCCAAAATGATCCATCAAAATGGATGGAAGGCATGGATAAAACACATACATCACAGGAGAGGATGCAATCTGAGTCCGTTGGAGTATAGAATCAAGGTATGTGTATGCCACGTGTACATTTGAAATGTGTCTGCATCATTTTGATATCCTTCCACTGTGAAAAAAGGTTGAGGCAAAGAGACAGAAACCGAAAGAGTCGACTTGCAGCAAGTGCACCATTGTTGCCCTCATGCGTGGGATTCAGGCTTTTCTCAGGTGGGACCCACCATCAACATGTTCTAGCTCAAAATATCTAGCCCATGTTAGGCTAACATTAGCCTCCCAAAACACTAATATATCATATATTCTAAGATGGGTCCAATGAAAGAACGGCGGATCTAACCCATATATCGAGATTGGCTCTACACAGTAGATATAATAAATCTGATATCACATATTCTCCCATCTACAATAAAAAATGATGATATACTAGCATAAGATGTACTAGTGTTAAGGATATGCCTCATACTTCTCTCAAAGAAATAAATGAACGGTGTGAGTGATATAGGATATGCCTCACACTTCTCTCAAAGAAATAAATGAACGGTGTGAGTGATATATATGTAACACCGTCGTAAACATCACGACGGAGCATGTGAAGATCACAATAGTTGGTGTCATTGTCATCGTTGCTTCCTATGATGTAGTAGTTCACTCAAGTATTGTGTCAGCCACTTTTCGAAATCATCCACTAAAATGATGCGTAAAAATGAATGGACTGCGTGGATAAAACACAAATATCACAGTGGGCTGACAGAGCTCCTGACAGGACCGTCCGTATCTGGACAGGTACTGCTGGGGGTGGTACACAATCCGCACCCCTCTCCAGGCGAAATCAACCTAGCGCGCGGTTCCGGTATACAAATGATGAATGATATCACGTGCATGATGGTTAGTTACTACTTAAGAATCATCATGGTGCTACTACATCGTAGGGTAGCTTTGAAACGCGACAGCTGTAAAGTACACTTCGCTGTACAACAGTTCCATACATTTCTGTCCCCACATTACACGTGGCAAATAGGTTTAGTAATCGGACCTATTGTGCTGCTAGGAAACCTCATGGATAGTCCACATCCCATAAATAAACGGATTGATCCAAAAATTCTATGGCCCTCAGGAAATTTTCAATGGTATGTGTTCAATCTCCATTTTCCTGTATTGTGATTTACTTGAGCTCTGGATCAATGTCAATTTTTTGGAATAATTTTGTAAAATGATATGAAAAAATGGATGGACGGAGCGGATGAAACACATACATCATAGTGTGGCCCACATAACTTTTCCACGTATACACCGTACCCACGTCGGTGCTGTATTGTACACTGCGCAATCCGAGTCCCATGGAAACTACGCACACGTGGAAAATAACGTTGTTTAACGGTTCATTCGTTTTGTGCATGTTAGGCCCACCTCATGATAATATCAACCTAGCTAGCATCTGAGCAAGGGGATTGATTGATGAGGGATCCGATACCACACACGTTTTCCTCGTTTCCACGTGTGAGGCGATTGCAGTACTTAAAAAGCGCAATGGGTATTATATTAGTCCAGCTCCTGTTTGTTTTGCCTCTGTCGCGACATACAAACTAGCCTACGTCACGGCCCACCAGGGAGTACGTGCTGAATTTGAACCGTTCATCTTGCGGAATCTATGCTACAAGCGACTTGGGATACTTTTATAAGTGGGGAAATTTTTCAATGATTCACATTCATCTCTGAAAATCAAAGTTTGAGAAGATGGGAGAATAGCTTATTCTTAGATTAGAAAGAACATCGACGGTTCAAATCACAGGAAAATCTCAGCATGAGGCCCTAGTGGGTAAAGGGACAGGAGCGAAACGAACTCGGTGCAGTTAGCACTTCCACACCGGAGGGGCCCACCCAACTTTCCACGTACTCGAACGCGGATTAGCTGCGACCCCCCATCCAGCCAGGTGGGTGTGATGCTGACCGTGGGGCATACTTCGATGTATTTTTTGTGTATCCATGCCGTCCATATGTTTTTAAAGATTATTTTAGGGTATAGTATACAAAATGAAGTAGAGACAAATCTTATGTGGACCACACGATAGGGATTGGATTCCCTCCATTAAAAGATTTTTGGGGGCCTCAAAAGTTTGTGTTAAGCTGATATTTGTGTTCTCGCTTCGTCCGGTTCTATGTGATCTCATCAACAGGTTGGATAGAAAATTACTATATTACGTTGGACCCTAGGAATTTTTTAACGGTGGACGTTCAATGACCACTCTTTTCCCTGATGTGGTCCACCTGAGATTTATATCTACTTCATTTTTGGTACCATGCCTTAAAATAATCTGGAAAAACTTATGGATGGATTAGATACACAACTCATATATATGGGTGGGCCCCATGATCAAGCTTGAACTCACGAGCCTGGGTCGGGGGTCGCAGCTAATACGCGTTCTATGAAACGGTGACACGTTACCGTCCTAGGGAGCGGATTAGGTGCGGCCCTATCCTCATCCAAGGTGGTGCGGCCCTTACCGTGGGACCAACCTCGATATATGTATACTATATCCTTGCCGTCCATCCGGTTTTACAAATCATTTTACCGGACGAACTCTAAATCGAAAAAGATACAAATTTCTGGTGAACCATACCGTAAGAAACAGTGGTTATTGACCATTAAAAACTTCTTGTGAGCCACAGAACTTTTGGATCAAGCTGATATTTGATTTTCTCCTTCATTCAGTTTACTTTTTACATTATCAACAGGTTGGATGGAAAATAAACATTACGATGGACCCTGGGAAGTTTTTTATGGTGTGTCGTTCAATCACCACTGTTTCCTATATTACGGTCCACATGAGATTTGGATCTTCTTCATTTTTTGTCTCATCCCCTAAAATGATCTTTAAAAACGGATGGACGGCGTGGATATAGAATACATACATTAATACGGGCCCAACGGTAAGGGCCGCACCTAATCAGCTCCCATTTCTAGAACAAGGCTGCTCCTGTCCGTACGATCGGGTGCGATGCATGTCACACTCTCGTTCCCGCTCCATCTCTTCTCGTTCCAGCGTCTTAGTACCACATAAGAGAAACCCAAGTACTAAAAATGTTCAAAACCCTAAATTCAATGGTAGACGCCCATAAAAACCCAAAAACCCCCAGACCCTATGATTAAAAGGACCCAAGCCCTACAAATACAGTTCCCTAACTAAAATGCAAACAAACCCTAGAAAATACATAACAATGCTGACAATTCTCGTGAAGAAGAGTCACTGGGCTTTGATTTGTTATGTTCTCATGTATTCTCTTTCTTGCTATCTCCTTCTTGCAGCTGTTTCACGCTGCGCATTGAAATATACCACTGCGACAGGAAGTCCAAGCCCATTCTCCTCTGCAAATCTTCTGGTGTTGAAATGGTCTCTTGTAGGTGGCGGGCGAACTGTGTCTCTTCCTCTCTGCTTGAATAGGATAAATATGAACCTATGAATGCCGATGACGGGCTTTGGGATCTCGTAACTGATTAGTTCTCTACCTGTCAAGCAAAACCAATGGTTGTTGCATTTTTAATTTACAGACGACTTAAATACATGACAGGGTATTATAAGAAATAAGTGGATTGAGTAACTCTATTATGATAAAACTAAATAAAGTACTTTCTCAAAATCCTAATACGTGACAAGTATTGCAAGTTGTAGAGTGGGCCATGTAAATAATTAAAGGCTGAGATAAAGCCATATTCACATGGTGCATTATCGATTATAAGACTTACCAAAGGAGGCATCGGTGGTGCCGGGAATGTCGGTGACGATCCTGAAATGAGCAAAACTAAAGTTGAGTTTGTTTTGAATTCAGATATCTACAATTTACACCTTATGCTTCGATCAATCGTCCACATTATTCTACTTCTTCAGGTATAAGAATATATAGTACACTTTTTAGTATTACGTGTACCAAAATTCGAAAAGTGGGATACATGTATGAAAAGCATAGGGTGTAGATATTATATTCCCGAGTGAAAACCAAAAGCAAACATTCGGAAAGGAACGGCTTTGATTAATAGGACTAACCAATGAAGATGTTCTCTTAAGTTTGGATCGCTGGGGCTTGGCGCATCTGGGTCCGTCATGATCTTCAGTGATAGATGATCAGATCGAAGGGTGAATAAGCATCTACTTACTTAAATGGGGTGAGAAAGAAGTGAAAAGGCTTGTGAATAATGGAACTTACCAATGTGTAAGTGACCCTCATGTCCTTGCCGCCAACCTCGACTCGAGGTTTCACCACCAAGGTGGAAGGCATAAGTTCATAGCCATTAAAGACCTGGTTGTTGGAGTTGTAGGTAACCTTCATATTCACACTTGGGGTGAAAACATCTAATACATCTCCTATTACTCTCCCTACAATAAGGGGTTCAATTAACCTCGACATGGGTGAGAGAGAGAGAGAGAGAGAGAGAGAGAGAGAGAGAGATCTTTATAAGCTTGTGGATGGAGATATTGGAGAATGAAAGGGTTTATATACATAAAGAGACATGGGGTTTGAGTGGGAAGCTTATAGATTCGAAAATTCGGCAATATGAAAGGATCTACCTTCGTGGAAAGGACATGTTTGAAAGGTTGCTATCCTTTAGTCGACGTGTCACACGGCGAGAAGTCACGAGGGAACGAGAGAGAGAGAGAGAGAGAGAGAGAGAGAGAGAGAGAGAGAGAGAGGCGTTGGAAAGGGGAGTGTCTTGTGTCTGACCCATTTCCAAAGCATGCAACTTTTCATAGGTTGGGAGTATAATTTTGGTCATGTTTGCGCTAGCGACAGTGGAGAATACCACCTTTTATTAATGAGAAATTATCTAGTGGGCTATGTGCATGGGAAGGTTCCCATGCACATAGCTGCATTTCGATTAGTTCACGTCCACATCACCTATCGGGAGTGCCCATCAGGTCCAATCCACTCTTCACAGGCTTCCTTGTAAAAATCATACCAATTGGATTACCGACCTCATCTAGTCAATGTCATGAAAAATGGACGGATAAGATCATGAATAAAAGATTGGTCCAATCACAGCTGTTTAGTACCATCTGATTGATGTGATTTTTGCATAGTAGTGAAAGAAGATTGGCTTGGACCTATTGCACCGTCCAAATAAGTGATGTGCATGACAATCAGTTAAAATACAACAATGTGCATGGAAATCTTTCTATACACTTAAACTACTAGAACATTTCTCTTTCTTATTTATAATATCTGAGAGCTAATGGAGTAATGAGCTTTTCAAGGTGCTTCTCTCCATTCTCATTTTTCTCTCTTATAAAACAACATCTTATCAACAACCTCGTTTCTCTTAATAAATGAAATTGAAAATAGTAACATAACTAGAGCTTTCTAATATGATTTGGCCATGGGATGATTTTCATTATTAGAGAGAAATGATACTACGCAGAAGCTTGTTAGAATATTTTTAAAAATGTTTAAATTCAGTTATTTGAATCCTTTGATTATATAAAGTTTATGATGGTTGTCCGGATTAATAGAAAAAGAGCCAAATGATCAAGGGTTGAAGTAATTTGATTTAATAGGTTTTATTTTCAACTCCATCCAACAACCAAACCAAGATCATCATCATATCATTGAAAATGACCCCAGATGAAAATGATAGTCTCCATGAATCATATTGCAATAGAGATTATTCTAGGAAACCTCAACTAAATCTATTCCAACACTAACCTAATGATTAGCTTTTAGATTAGTGGCACCATCAACAAGTCAGCGTTTATGGTGATTCCAACATAGTTTGGATTGTGGATTCACACGAATGGTCCATCTAGTGGGCCCCGCCACAGATGGCTAACAGCACACTGATGGGAGAAATTACCAATATGATTAGTTGACTTTTTTTTTCTTTTTTTTTTTTCCTTTGAACATGGGCAGGTGGTCCCTTTTAATTTCCCCATCAGACAGAATGACACAGATGCCATGCACGTGTCGGGCCCATCAAATGTATGGTCCAAATTCCTTCGACGCTCGATCGTTGAATTGTTTGGAATGAGCTAGAGAGTCAACGGCCCAATATCGAACTTGGATTAGTGGGTCGCACTCCCACAAACACCTACAAATTCCCCCACTAGTGCATAAGGAAAACCCACCTTTGGTTCTTATTGCTTTTTCCACTAGAAAGGAGCTTTCCTTTAGGAGTAGCTTGACACTACCAAAATTCTGAATTTGGGGCAATTGGAAATTGAAATTCAGGATATGTGAAAGTGGGGTCGTTTGGCACCTTGAAAATCCTAGATTTCAATTTTAGGATGGTTCAATTTCAAGATGGTTCAAAAGCTAGGATTTTTGCCCTTTTTCAATTCTTAGGGAGACCGTTCGCTTGCAAAATTCAGGATTTTAGAGCCATATCCAATCGCCATAACTACCATCTCCTCCTTTATTAAGGTATTCACATTAGAATAGATGCTATAAAAATCAAGTTTATTAGCAATTAATAGTGGGCCTAATTTAATTTGTAGGCCACCAAAGCTTAGAATTAGCTTTTCCTTGGGACAGGGTTGTCTTATAATGTGCTTAGTGTAATGATCATCTAATGTTGCACATGTATATCTTTTAGAATATTTAAGAGAATTTAATTCATTACATTTATTATCATGTGAATATAGCACAAAATAATTCTAAGAATCCAAAGTCAAAATTTATGCTTCCAAATTCAATTTTTGAAATCCAAGATTTTAAAAATTCATCCTACCAAACATAAGTGAAAATTCAGGAATTCAATTCCCTGCTCCCAGACAGGCCCTTGTTATTTCATCCTACTAAACATAAGCGAATATTCGGATTTCAAATTTAGGAATTTAGTTACATGCTCCCAAACTAATGGGAGGAAGATCTTGAATTAACTATGAAGAATATCAATGTCTGCCTCAAGTAATAAAGGCCTTAAATCCACAAGATTTTGAGTCCATAAAAAAATAGGAGAGAAAACTCAAATATTCTTATTGAAAAATGATCAAAGATTGCACGATTATATCACTTACGTGGAAAACTCAAAACCCTAAATCAAAATTACCTAAAATAGTAAAAAATATCTCAAAAAACTAAATTTGTCAAAAATAAAAATGTCAAATAAACTTTACCAGAGCATTTTTGACATTAGTACAGGCAACTTCTAAAAAAATAAAAATTCTAAAACTACGAGAATAACAAGATATGATGAAAATAGAAATTTTTAAAAATAATAAATAATTACTAAAATATCAATTTTGAACTTTAAGACGAATGTTTCTCATGAAATGGGTGTCCACGACCTGCTATGTAAGATTGACCCTAGAATTACCATTACATAAAGATCGACTGGTCCTGTGTTTCATAATGATGCTTGGATAAAAAAATTTATAACTGTTTTACAATCAATCCTTCGAACGATAATTTTTTCATATCTGAAATGAATCTTTGATTCTCTTAAAATCGGACGCACCTTGAACCTACGTCATGCCCTATATAAGACTAGTCTGGCTCTAATGAACTATTTTTTATTTTGTTTGGGCTTCTTTTGGTCCGGCCGTGCTACGAATGCATCTGTAGCATGTCCTATATTGTTCCCCTCTACTTGGAAAGAATTCATCCTCGAGTTATTCAATGAACTTCGCTTATGACATACTCATATAGTTCTGCCACATTGAAAGTCTAGGAAATCTTCATGCCCTCAGAAAGATCAACAGCATAGGCATTGTCATTGATTTTTTTAGCATCAGAACGGTGTTAATCTTTTTATTCATTAGCTTCGTGTCTCAGTCAGAAACCTCTACTTGTGCAGGTGAACTAGTACGTTATCACCCACTTTAAACATCTTCTGGCGCCAATGTTTATCAGCATCTTTCTTGTACTTGGCATTAGGATCTTGTAATTTCTTCTGGACCTCAGCATGTACTGTCACGATCAGGTTCGTCATATTTTTCATAATAACACTCATATGTCGTAACATAGGCAAATGGGTCAGGTGAGTGTATGCTTGGAAACACGACCATATACAATCTCGAATTGGGATTTATCGGTAGGTCAATTTTGCATGTTGTTGAAAATAAACTTCGCCTGAGTACGAGCAATATTTCACTAATTGGGCTTATCACCAAAAATACAATGTATGAGGTTTTCAAGCATGCAATTAATCACTAATGTATATCCATCTATTTGAGGGTGGTAAGTGCTGCTAAATTGCAAGGTGTTGTCAAACATCTGCCATAAAGTCTTTCAAAAGTGATTGAAAAACCTGATGTTGCAACCAGAGGTAATAGTTTTGGGGACACCATATAGTCACATGACCTCTCTTTAGAATAGATTAGCAACATGGGTCACGTTTAGAGTTTTCTTGCACTAAATAAAATGGGTTATCGAGGACCAGTCAACCATCACAAATACTGAATCCAAACCTCGTTGGGTCCGTGGAAGACTCAACACGAAGTTCATGTATAAGTCCTCCCAATGCAGCATTAGGTACAGGAAAAGGGGTATAAAGGCATGTGTTCTGTGATTGCCCCTTAAATGTTTGACCTATATGATATCTTTGCATTGCTTTCTTGACATCCATATTCAATTGTAGCAAAAAATACCACTCTTCTAAAAGAGCAATCATTTTGTCTTGCCCTAAGTGACCACTGAGGCCACCACCATGTAACTCTAAATGTTGCGCTCTTATAATGAACTTTGTGGTATGCATAGCTGATTTTCTTGAAGAGAAAACCATCCCGGATATGTAGGTTACTTGGCTGAACTGCCTGCCATCTAGCCTATGTGCCCTTGAAGTTGTCGTCATCTGTATATAATTTTTTAAAGTTCTCAAACCACATAACCTCGCTACTCATGGTAACCAGTAAGGTCGCTCATCTTCTAAGTTCATTAACAGTATTGTTTTATGCTTCAATACAAACGTGAATTCCTGTAAAGAAAGAAATCTATCCAGCATGCATACAATTGACATTAATTAGCTTGATTGTTAATATATTTGAGGGGTTGATGGTCCGTATAGAGGATAAACTCCATCTGAATCAGATAGTGTCTCGAATGGCGAAAGGCCTAGACAACCGCATATAACTCTTAACTCGTAAGTTGACTACTTATGAGTCTCACGTAGCTTCTCATTGTAAAATGATACAAGTCTACCCTCTTGAGACAACATGCCTCCACTACCCAAATAAGAAGCATCACACTCTATCTCGAATAGCTCGTCAAAAATAGGGAGCACTAGGATTGGGTAGTAGACAATTGCTCCTTGATTTCTACAAAACTTCGGTCTACCTCTACGGTCCACTAAAACTTTCATTTCTCTATGTAATTAGTAATAAGAACCATGATGGTACTAAAGTTCCATACAAATCAATGATAAAAAGTTGTCAACCCATGGAAGCTTCACACATCATAAATATTTTTTGAATCGGCCACTCCCTAATTGCTGTCACTGTCTTCTTCAAGTAGTGAAGGCCTTAATTTCATAAGGTAAGTTCTTGAGATCATAAGAAATAAGAGGAAAATTTTTAATATTTTTATTGAATATTGATTTAAGATTGCTTGATTACATTACTTATATGGAAGACCCAAAATCCTAATTAAAGATTACCTAAAATAGCAAAAATATTCCAGAAGACTAATTTGTTCAAAAATATAAACGTCAAATAAACTTTAACAGAGTATTCCTGACATTATTACAAGCAACTTCTAAAAAAGAAGAAAATACTAAAACTATAAGAATAAGGAAATACAATGAAATTTTTTTAAAAATAATAATTTTTTTCTTCTAAAATCACAATTTAAACCTCAAGACGAGCATTTCTTGCGAAATGATCCATGAGCTTCTATACAAGCCTGTTAACCCTAGAATCACCGTTACATAAAGATCAATAGCTTATCCCTTTTAAAACAATGCCCGAATAAGAAGATACATCCATTTTACGATCAATACTTCGAACGACAATTTATCCATATGTAGAATGAATCTTTTCAAAATGGACATACTTGGGATCGAGTTATGTCATGCCTTATATAAGACTGGGATACCTTTCTAACAAACTACTGCTTTTTTTTGAACTTCTTTTAGTCCAACCATATTAAAAATGCATTTGCGATATGTCCTACATCACAAACAAGCCCTTATTATTCCTCAGGATATACATATTTAGGAATTAGCTATTTATAATCAGCACTTAATATGCAACACCCACCCAAAAATTGTACATGCAGCATGCATTAGCTTGATTTAAATTAATTATATTATGGAACCCACTATGTCTAGAATAATATTAAACTCTGGTTCGTGGACACTTGTTTGTCAGAAAAGAACCATGTGATACCTTTTATTTTTAGCCTTCCAATAAATGTCAACGGGTGCAACAAAACTTGAGTAAGCCTAGTTTGAACAAATTATTATATCACTTGAATGCCAAGTAAGCAATTTTTAGTTGCCTGGGTATCATCCATCACACTTTGTTGGGGCATTAAAGTTTTTCTAATCTAATGTCTACAGCTAAATGGAATTTTGACATTTGGTTGGAATTTGGAAACGAATCATCCTTTCTCAGCCGAACACGCCTCAGAAAGAAAAGAAGAGTAGGATGACAAAGCTCGCTTCTCCGATCAAACTCTCTTTCTCTCTCTTCTTTTTTAATTTTTAATTTTTCTTTTTTATCACTATTTTCATATTACGACACGTGTACACACGCACGGATCAACGGGGTTGACTAACAGGAAATGATTCCGTGACTTCCATCAATTGGATGGGACAGCCATTAGTTGGTGACCCTGCCACCACACAAGTTCACGGTGACATGACGTGGCCGGATTTCGTACCGCTACCCGAGACGGACCATGTATGGCAAGGATTACGTACGGCCCGTGCCTCCTAAGACGGTATATCCATGCCGGCCATATGTTTTATAAGATTACCTTAGGTTATGATCTCATAAATAAAACAGATCCAATTCTCATCTGCACCACACTCTGGAAAACAGTAACGATTGACTGTTAAAAATTCTTGCAGGCCATATGTATTATTTTCCTTTCATCCAAGTATGGGTCACATAATCAAGAGGTTGGATGGAAAATACATATCACCAAAAAATACATTATGTAAATCCTAGAAAGTTTTTATCGGTGGGGCGTTGTTTCCTATGGTATAGTCCATTAAGATTTTAGGACATGAGCCCAAAAATAATATGAAAAAAATAAATAAGCTGCGCGGATATAAAATACATATATCAAGATGGGCCCTACAATAAGGGTTGCACCATCTTCGGTGAGGCTAGGGCTGCGCCTGATCACTCCTGACCATGTAAAGTGATTTGGGAGTTGGGTAAGGTGCCAACTCATCTCAGTCGTACATCTTGTAATTGCTCGAGTTCTTTCCCACTCTCAACATTAACAACATGACACCCTTGAGGTCTAACTTATATATATATATATATATATATATATATATATATATATATATATATATATATATATAATTGAATATTTGATTTGAGAGTTGGATCGGGTGCAGGTTGGATTATTTGGATTGGGTGGCTAGGTTGAGTCGGCTGGGAGCATGTTTGACTCAACTCGAGGTAAGCTCGCCTCGACTTGATCCACTAGCTCGCCTCGAGCTTGATTCAAAAAGTTTAACAAACAAGCTAATCTCTAATGGTAAGCTTGAGGCCGAGCTTTGGCTCGAGGAGAGCACGAACGAGTCAACCCAAGCTTGGCCCACCTCGACTCGACTCTGCTCGATATACAGCCCTACCGTCAAGGCTTTGGATTCGATAGGGACCCCTTAAGAGTAATAGGCTGGTACTAGTCGGTTCTTGAAAAAGTAAGTGGTCCCCACCATGATGTATATGTTTTATCCATGTTGTTCATCCATTCTAGCTCATTTTACAGCACAACCCTAAAAATAAGGCAGGGCCAAATCTTAATTGGGCCATATTGTAGGAAATAGTGGTTGATTAATCGCACACCGTTAAAAATTTCTTGAGACAATAAAAGTTCTGGATCAAGTTGATATTTGTGTTTTCCCCTTCGTTTAAGTCTATGTGACAGAGACTCAACCAATAGGTTTAATGACAAATAAACGTTACAGTGGATCTTATGAAGTTTTTAATGGTGGGCGTTCAATAACCAACCGTTGTTTCCTGTGGTGTGGTCCACTTGAGATTTATATCTTCCTAGACCATAACCTTAAAATAAGCTGAAAAAATGAATGGACAGAGTGGATAAAACTTATACATCATGGTGAGGTCCATAGAGCACTGACCAGACTGACCTAGTCCGTTTGGAAGTAGATAGGTGGAGTGTAGGGGTGTACATGAGTCAAACCGAGTCGAGGTGGGCACAGCTCGACTTGGCTCAATCCTTGAGCCTGATTGGCCAGCTCAGCTTGGTTCGATTTGTGGCTCGGGCCAGTTCGAGCCAAGATTGAGCTGAGTTCGCCTGTGTAGCATTTTCACAAACACATAGACCGCACCTTCTAAACTCACTGCATATAAAACAACAACGGTGGTTATCTAGGTATTTCATCATAACACCTTCTAAGCAGTATAAAAATCAAGAAAAAAAAAATGACGCATTTCATCAAACACTTTCTAAGCAACATAAAAAATCAAGAAAAAAAATAGCATTTGTTTCATATACATATCCTTGCCATCAGCCACACTTCGTGGAGTCATTTCATCAAACATTTGGTGAGCAACATTAATATCAAAGTAACCGAGTCACCGAACTAGTTCGATCTGAGTTCGATTCGAGTTGGGTTTGATCCAAGTCGAGTCGAGCTCGGGCAAGCTCAAACTCAGTTCAAAATTTTTTTGAGCTCAAAAAATTAGCTCGATTCAGCTCGAACTCAATTTTGAACCAAGTGGAATCGAGCTTTTCCGAGTTAAGTCGGGCGAGCTAACCGAGCTAACTCGGCTCGTGTACAGCCCTTGTGGAGTGTGCTCTCCAGGTACGTGGCCAATCAATTTCCGCGTCACCCCGGACGTCTGCAGCGCACGGTCAATCACGCAATCCCCGTCCAGTAGGATAGAAAAGGAGCCTCGGTGTGGTACATGTGGCGCATGTGTGCGCCATCCAGGCCATTCATCGGATGGGATCCACAGCGAGGTGAACACGTTCTGGCCAATAAATCAAGCCCGTTCGTTACGATGTTGGGATCTTGTTGGTAATTTTCATAACCGTCCAATTTTGTCATAAAACTGTGGCCCACCATATGAATTGGTAAGCCTATTTTGAACCAGTCGATTGTCGATTCGCTGGATGAATGGTCCAGATCTATTATTATACCGTAACATGACTCCATCCCCTTCCCCATCTCACTCGCACGTACATGGTTAATTTGAGGGCAGGTTTTGCCTCCGGTCCGTAGGATCGTGGAACGGTGTTTGTTGCAAAATACTAAAGATATGCCATTTGTTGAAGTGCATCCAGACGGTCGATCTAGTGGATCAGAATGTTTCGAACGGCTTGGATGCCCACGCAAGTGAGTCGTTGGCCGGAAAGACAAGACTCTGTGAAAGTTGAATCTTGGTACCACTAGAACCGTTCTAAACGAGAATTTGGGTGCAACTTGCTGCGAGTGGGCAAGCCCTGATGTGTATGTGTACGACCCAAAATCAGTCCAACCATCAAGTGCGCCACATTATAAAAAACAAAGGACAACCACCTGAAAAATCTTTAATGTGGTCATTGTAGGATCCCATCGGCCTTATTTTTAAGTCATTTCATTTGCATGATTTGGCAACTTTTATGGACGAACTAGTATCCATACAAACACCAAAGTGGACCCCACATGGAGGCAATTACATGAAAAACTCCTATGCAACGGTTGTAGAGGAACCGACCTCAAGAAAGTTCTCTCTCACACACACATAGGGTCCTTAATTACTCTTGCTCGGGTGGTGGACTCTAAGGAGTTTCAACCCCTGGTCAAGGGTTCGAGTACCCATAGGTGGTGAAATTCCACCAGCGTGAGTGTGTGGGGGTGTGTGCGCGTGTGTAAAAAAAAAAAAAAAAAACAAACAAACAAACACGTGTGTGCGCATATGTGATCATGTCTCCATGCAACAAGATTTTGATGTAAGGAGTTTGTTCTCACATAAATTAGGGTGGCAATGGGACTTAGGCCACTAGACCTGTGAGCATTGTTCTGACCAGGCTGAGCGTATGTTAAAGAGGAATAGACCGATCCACCTAACCCAGTCTAGTTTTTTTCCTTAAACAGATATACTACACGGTATGCAGTTATCAATAACATATATTATAGAGTTGGCATGCTAATGTATATGAGTACTATGAAGAACTAAGATACTCTAGCAGAGCATGATGCATGATACAATATTTAAATTATGAACCTGGCTTTAAATAGGGATCGATACATTGATGTCTTTATTTGAGTACTTGCATATGGTAGACAACTGCGTAGAGAATATGCTTGGTTGATAAATAATCTTATTTAAAGGAAATGTATAGTAGAAAAACTTTAATTCTCGAGAAGAGTTTAATAGTCCATAAATATGCGCTTATCATTCATATACCGATGGGAATATACATGTAGCATATGCATAACTTATCTTTTAACTTGTAAAGTTCAAAGCCTTATATTAGCTGGACCCTCTACGTGAGAACAAGGCCAGGGTCTCTTTAACCCATTAAGGCTCATGTTCGGCTTGGGGCAAGGTTTAGTGCTCCAGGGTGGGCCCGTTAGAGATGCCGATTGGGTGGTGACCCTACCACCACAACTCTACACTGTGGCAGGACTCTATAAGGCCTACCATGATGCATTTTATCATGCGATCTATCCATTTTGTTAGCTTATTGTAGGGCATGAGCTCAAAAATGCATTAAAATGAGGCAGATCCAAAAATCAGCTGGACAATGCCCTGTGAGATAGAGGGTATATTGACACTCACCATTGAAACCTTCCCAGGACTTCTATAATTAAGGGAAGCACAAAAATTAACTTGATCCAAACTTCTTGGCTCCCAATAAGGTTTCAAAGGGCGAATGTCATCTGAGCTTATGTGGCTCCCAGGAAGGTTGCAACAGGGATAATGTCATTATCCCATTGTCTCCTATGGCGTGGTCCACTTGAACTTTGGATATGCTTTAATTTCAGGCTCATTGGCTAAACTATGCTGGAAAAATGATTAGACGGTGTGGATAAAAGGTATACATCATAGTGGACCCACAGAGTCCTCCCACCAGTAGGTGGCAGGTCACCACGTACGCAATCCGCGTCGGGCCTTTGCCACTTAGTGCATGGAAAAGAAAATGCTGTACGTAAACTTTCGTGCAATGCTTTATGTCCATTCAACCTTGTCAATTATGCAGAAAATCCAAACCGCCCAAAAAGTGGGCCGTACGGTGAAGATAAACTCTACCAAAAATTACACCACTCTATTCATTAGATAAGCCACACCCACGCATCGAGTCAGACCACTCGCTGCCCATTGATTTGGACAGTGGTGGCCACATTCAATCCGTTTAAGTTGATTTTTCTCTTAAGATGACACCATATAGGATATCATCTAGAGTATGGACGGTTCTGATCATCTGACCCATTTAAGCATGTGGGGTTCAAATGAGACAACACATGCCACAGAGGCAGAACGAACTCTTCAGCTAGACCGTACGATCTACCCCTCTGATGGCCCGACTCAAAACAAGAGATTCGAATCACGCACGAGCGGTATGTAAAAGCAGTGGGCCTTTGGAAGAGTCCGGCCCCGACGCAGTCTATCAGAGACTGACACGTATTAAAGAGGCAGTGTGGGTGGAAGTCAGGAGTACCTTCCTTTTGTACTCTCTCTCTCTTGACTTCAACTGTTTTTTTCGCTTGCTTTGCTCTGTGATTCGATCTCATCCATGACATACTTCACTGACAGCTTTAAGAGTTTTGTTCTGATTGATACTTCACTTGTCATACGCAGCACGTAAACCACCCGGGCCCATCATGTCTTATATGTTAAATCCACTCCGTCCATCAGGTTCTTTCATTGATGCTAAGTATAGAAAATAAAAATCAGCCACATCCACAGCTCAGGTGGGCCACTCCACAGGCTAAGACAACTATAGGTTTGTGTGTGGGGCTACCATGGCCTGTGTATTTCATCAAATGTGTTGGTCAAGTGTAACTAAACAGGATGAAAATTGGATACAAAAATCAGCATGGTCGAAAAATCAAGTGGGCCACACCTTTAGGAGTAAATTTACAGAATTTCGATTGGTACGGACGCATGAGTTTTTTTCCATATTGGCTGATCTTTTGTGGGTAGTGTGAACATAAGGTTCCTCACCTGATGGACGGCGTGGATTTTACATATAGACATGGTGGGCTCCACAGAGCTGAGATGTCTTTTGCCTAGTGTAAAATAGTTGTGCCAGACGCTTCCTGTCCTATGCTACTTGAATGTCCTACACAACTGGTTGCAGGTGGGGTGGTGCAACGAAAAGCACTGCAGGGATTACCATGATTTTTTGTGACACATGCTCTATCGATTTTTTTTGTCAGATGATGCTAGTACGTGTGAGCCTAGGAAATCATGAAGATCCAAAATTGAAGTGGGCCATACCACTGGGAACAGTGAGCATAAGGACACCACTGTTGAAACCTCCCTTGGTCCACTGGGATGAATATATACCATCCAGTATGTTAAGATGAGTTCCAGTAGGATAAAGGGAATTTACAAATATAAGCTTCATTGAAAATTTGTTGGCCCCAAGAAGGTTGGGTCAATGGTGGGAGTCCTCAGCCCCAGCGTTTCCTACGGTGTGGCCCATTTGAGTTTTGTATCTGCCATATTTTCTAGATCCCAAGATGAAACAGTTACGGTAACTGATGGACGGAGCAGATGTCACAATAGACATTTAAGGCCTCCAAAAAGGGTTTATTTATTTTAATTTTAATTTTTTTTAAAGCTTAGTTTATTTGATGAGGCACACCAACGCTCCTGCTAGGATGTTGACAGGCATTGATTTTGAAAAGAAATTCACAAAACTTTGGGCCCCAGCATGACGTATGTATTTATCTATGCCGTCCATTCATTTTGTCTGATCCGCAGATCCAAACATTCTGTAGCCTCAAAAAGTTTTCAATAGTAGGCATTTAATCCCCACTGTTTTATATGGTGTGGTCCACTTGAGTTTTGGATCTACATCATCTTTAGGCTCATACCCTAAAATGATATGAAAAAATGAATTGATGGCATGGATATAGCACATATGTTATGGTGAGGCTCCGTTATTTGGTTGAGTTTTGTCCAATTTTTTAGGGTAAATTGCAACTTTAAAACAAATAGTAATTATTTATCAAAATATTGATGTCCTCGGATGTAAGCCATTCATCGTTAGGGCTGACCTTCGATGTTGACTGTCCATTATATGGGGCCCACCTTAATGTAGGTCATCCATCACGTGGGGCCCACCATCGATGTCAATTATCTATCATGTGGGACCTACTTTTAATGTCCATTACCCATCATGTGGAGACCACTTTTGATGTGGACCATCCATCATGTCGGCCATCCATCATGCAGAGCCACCTTTGATACAAATTGTCCATTACGCATGCACGGCCCACCTTGATGTTGGTTGTCCATCATGTGGAGCCCACCTCCAATCTCTTTGTCTCACTCCTCCCTCTTCCTCACTTTCTCAATTTGATAAAAGAGAAAAAAGGTATGAATATTTTTGTTTAGAGTAATAAGTCATTTTAAAATATTTAATAACTTTTAAATAATATTTTACTAAACTAAGTTTGTCATAGAAGTTGTTGATTTGCTATTATAAGCCAAATAAGGTATATCAATGGGATCCTAAACAAGCTTAAAATAAATGGCTTTAATTTCATGCCTCATGGTGACCAATTGTCCATAGAAATCAATATGAAAGGTAGAGCCGTAAAGAGTATCTTTAATGGCGCGTGGCGCCCATCAGGCATGGAGGGCTAGATTCCAATACTTTGAAATTTATATGTATCCTTGGGATAGGGCCAAGCACCGCTGCTCTTTTCTTATTTTACTAGCGAGCTCGTGAGAAAGGGGATGCGGATTGCCGCATGACCCAGTCAACTAGCTGTGGGGCCAGCATGATGTATGTGTTGTATCCACGTCGTCCATCCGTTTTCCCCTCTCATTTTAGGGCATGAACCCAAAACTTAGCCAGATGCAAAGCTCAAGTAGACCACGATACATGAAATAGTAGGGATACACCTAGGCCCATCGAGTTATTTGTTTGCATTCCAACCTGTTCATGACGTCACACAGAGCTTGATGATGGGAAAACACAAATACAAGCAGTCGTACCTTATTTTTCTACCGATCCTATAAGAATCAATTAGTAAAGGACATGTGTTATTGTACGAGAAAAATATAGCACGCATAAGATCTATGAGAATAGGTAGAGCATATGTTGCGAAAATAACGATTGATGCTGATTGGATAATACACGTCATCTAAAGAGAAAGTATGGCTGAGCAGTGAAAGACGGAACGTGGTCGAGTGAAAAAGCGGTGCTGAAGCAGTTACCAGGACAAGTGTCAAAGGAGAGTCTGAAAGACCGGAGTGATGCTAAAGTGGTTGTTGTAACCGATTGAACGTGAGGAGAATCATCTAGATGGTTGTTTTAGAGAAGTCTGTAAATAGCGAAGGAGTTCAATGAAGCAAAGTATCTTATACCAATCCAATCAAACAAATCAAATCTATCAATTATCATTTATGTTTCCTAGCATAATTTGTCTTTTACATTTATTATCGTAACTAGTAGCTTAATCCTACATTAGGAGCAGCAGTAATTTAGTAGTTGTAATCCAAGTCTATGCCCATATGTTGGATAATTTTCATTGTAATACAAGCAGTTTTTTTGTCAAAAAGGTGCTTTGCAGTTATTTTCTGCAGTCGACTGTAAGTGCTTCCTTTTTGTTTATTTTTGTATCTGAAAGGTATTTCGTCCAGAAGGCAAGGTGCAATCCATTTTTGGAGGGGGAACCCTACCTTATGATAATCACCTGATTATCTTAAATAGCTTGTGAGTAGCTAAATAAGTGACCGCTCTTCTCAAATTTTAGTCATATATGGCCAAGTCTGGTGTATCTTCCTATCTTGACGCTTAGGGTCAAAGTTGCTTAGTTGGAATTGAGCCGCACAGTCGGTTCTAACATGTTCGCACATATCACACATGATTGAATTTTGAAACCGAGAGGCAACATTTTTTAGCATGCCCGATGAGACACCTAATTTGGTAAATATACCGGTGTGATTCAATTAATTAATCTAACATTGAAAATATGTGTCGAAGGGTTATCCAAAACTCTTCTGGGGCTAATGAGCCCATGACACCTTCTGCATTGCCTCCACTTGCAGAAATGCAGGTGCAGCCAGCACCTGAACTCCTAGGTTCACCATCATACCCAATGCCTAATCCTCCAAATTAGGACGGGGCATCCTCATCTCGTAGGGGTCTTCTTGATGTTATATCAGTTGGGCTGCGCGATATGTATTTGGTAATCCAACATATTACCGAGCAAGGGAGGGCTCAAGCAAAGCAAGCGCGAGCTCAGGAAAAGTAATCGCGAATTCAAGCACACACCTTCAACAGGTGGATGGCCAGCCAGACCAAGAACTTGAACCAAATGATGGTTATCCTTACCGAGAGGGTGCCTAATGTACCTAAGTAAAATGCTTAGGTTAACTCTTTGACTCCAGTACTTTCAGTACCTCCCCCACAATGGAATACATATCATGCTCCGACACAGGGTATGTAGAATGCGCCTCTACCTGCCGACTTCAGGCAACTTAAGTAGGAAGCTAGAAGCTTCATTCCTGAAGTTAGAAATCAAGGAGTGCCTGAGGGCACCCTTTCCCTCAAAATCCACCTTATAATGATGAATAATACATGGTAGGTCTAGATCCACCACCAATGGTCGAACCTCAACATCTGAATCACAATCAGGTTATGCAACTGATCTAAAAAGTGGTAGACCAAGTTCTCAGCCTCACAACTACCCTGGTATACCACAAACATTATCTTAAATGGATCGACCGGCAGTATCCATTGCATAAGAATTATCGACTAGACTCTACACTTTTTGTTGGTGACACAAGTCAATTAACCATAGAGCACATAGGCTAATTTACCATTCAATGTGGTAAATTTGCTAACAATGATTATCATAAGTTACAACTTTTTGGCCATTCCTTAACCGTAGTGGCTTTTACTTGGTATTTTAACTTATTGTCAAACTTCATCCAAATCTAGTAAGAGATTAAAAATAAATAAATAAATTCTATGCCCAATTCTTCTACGAGGACAGAGAGATTTCTATGATTGACTTTGTGTGTTTCCGACAATTGCCTAGTTCAAGTGAACAAAAATCCGATGCCAGGTAGTCGCGACTAAGGCTGAGTTTGTACAACTCGTCTGCTGAGTTTGTACAACTCGTCTATTGCAAAAAGTTTATCAGGACAGAGTTTATGGATTTATACAATTTGACAAAAAAAAAAAATCCCGATATGAAGCCCATATCTTTAAGAAGGGGCAATTTAAAAGAACTCGTTGGCTAGAACATACTACTATGGTCCTATCTACGAGGTGGCTGTGGTTGAAGTAGTGGCCAAGAAGTCATTTGTGTGTTCGTCGTTGGTTAGAACGGAAGCAGTTGCACTGACCGCACAGAAAACTAATAAGGTATATAGATTCGACATTACTCGAGCTAATGAAATCTTTGATATGATGTTGGTTTAAAAATTAATTAAAATTTCCATTAACCATAAAATAACCAAGATCGAATAGCTAAAAAAGACCGAGTATTATAAGTAGCATGGAACCCGTTCCCACTCTACTAATAATTACGTGATTTTCAGGAATATCATATAGGACAACATAGACCGAGGATTGTTGAAATTCCTTGAGAAAGAAAAGGAAGTTGATCGATATTTATCCATTTCCACCTAATCTAAAGATCAACATGGCCACAGTCAATCTTCAAAAGCTAGTTTGACCACGACAGAAGGTTAACTTTGGGCATCATGACCACTAGGTTCTGGCACGATATCTCAGCAAGAGATACTATACGCCTTAGCAAGCGGCCACAAGTGCAAAAGCGTGGTTGATAGTAACACCACACATCAACCGTGAACCACACGATCTGGCTGACCAAGCTTATACAATAATATGACTAAATTTTCGTTGTGAAACACATTGATAAATGATATTATCTTTAGTTTAATGCTCAGGTTCTTAAGCAAAAGGAGCCATCCTCGAGTTGTGAGAACCAAGGTGTTATAAGTTGGTATCAAATCAAGTTTCAAAAAAATCAGACCTTGGGAATGGGATGGATGCAAACATAAAGTAATGAATGTTTAGGATATTAGAAACTTGAATTTTAAGAAATTTCCCTTAGAAGTAGGGAAATTTGGAAAACATAGTGATGCCAAATCTTTGACTTCCTTGAAATTTTAGGTTAGTCACTTAAACTTGTAACCTTGCCTTATGATTGGCTAAATTAGAACAGTCTCAATGAATTGATCATTATTAGAGGAAGATGAAAATTCACTTTCCAGAACATTTTTCCTAGTCCAAAGAATCTATGGCTCTCCCGGATTTCGACAATTAGAGAAATACAATTCGGTTGATGGACTGCTTTGTTCAACCAACACAATCTTCAACCCTTTGAAAAAGTTTTATATAAATTGAAAATGAGTAAAGCTTTCGTGTGATGGTCTCCTAATGGCTCAATAAGGAGAGAAAATATATTAGTAACAAAGATTCCTCTTTCTACAAGAGACCATGCCTCCTAAATCACGAGGCCAACGGGCACGAGCTTCATACATGCTGCCACAACCATCAGAAGAGGTTAATCGGGAAGAAAGCCTTGTTTATACCCCAGCACCTCTAGTTGGACTTATTGATCCGGATACTAAGAAGAAGGGACCATTCCGCCACCACAGCCTACTAGCCCAGCTAGAGCTACACCCTTTAAAGCCTAAACCGGTGCTATGGCCATTAACATGTTTAGACAAGTGGCTGCCTTGATGCGGCAACAACAAGCTTTTATGCAACAATAGTAGATGACTTTTACCGTTACACTCGAGGCATTGCACCAGGCTTCTCCGATGCCAACCTCATGGTCGAAAGTTGGACGAGAAACTGATATATTTGAGAAATTTCAAAAAATGCGACCCCATCCTTCACAGGATCAACCGACCCCATCCAAGCCAAGAATTAGATGAAACGTATTATCAAGCTGATGGAGCCACTGGGATGCTCAGATACTCAAATGGTGATGCTTGCTACATTCGTATTGGAAGGAGAGGTAGATGAATGGTGGGACTCGATTCGAATGTAAATGCCAACCGGCTATCAATGGACATGGGCTGGTTTTCAAATGAAATTCAACGATAAATGTTTTGAAATGTTTTCCCGAGTCATTTTAAGATGAGAAGATCTCCCAATTATTTAAGTTGGAACAAGGAAATATGTTTGTCTCGTAATATGAAGCACATTTCACTGAGCTCTCTCGATACGTTCCCACATTTGTGGGAGATGAGAAAGTCAAACTGAGGAAGTTCAAAAATGGATTGCAACCTGAATCCAGTCAAAATTATGTTGCTTTTACTTTAGATGATATGCTCCAGTGGTGGACAAAGCACTACGAGTTGAAAAGGATTGTGAACAGTTGGCTAGAGGATGAACTCCTTTTAGGGACACTCACAGTAGAGTGAGACCAGCACCTCCTACCTCTCAGGTGCTCGAGAAGTGAGCGAAAATCACTCCTAAAGCAACTCCCACTTATCCGGCCAAACACTGCGATTGTTGCGGGAAACCCGGTCATGTAGCCAAATTTTACTATAAAAGGTTGCAAGTTGAAGAAAACAGGCCACCATCCCAGGCAAACTGACCACATCCGAGTCAAATAATATTCAGACCTCCACCAGTCGGTCAACCTCAATTTTAGAAATTAGCCCATCTCAGCTCAGAACAGAAACCCCTCTAATCGTATGTTTACTATATCTACGGCGGATCATGAAGAAAATGTGCCCATATTTGTTTAAGGTATGACTTATATTAATAATGTTCCGATATTCGTCTTATTTGATATTGGTTCTACTACATCCTTTATTGATTTTTTCATAGTAAAGAAGCTAGATTTGAAATTAAGTCATATAAAAAGTCCTCTTCTTATAGCCTCTCCCATGAGGAGATTTGTGGAAACGAATAAAATATGTCATGCATGTCTTATGTCGTGGGCGGGTCACAAAACACGTATATAGACTTAGTGGTGATAAAAATTAAACAGTACGATGTTATCGTTGAAATGGATTGGCTTTTCCGAACACGTGGTCCTAGATTGTTGTGCCCAGACAATTACTATAACATTACACGGGCAGGCTCCATTCACGTTGCAGGGGAGATTCCAATATGAAGCATATGAAAGTTTATTGGCATTAGAAGAAATGAAATCAGTAGAAGTTACAGTAGATCAAATATCAGTTGCTCAAGAATTTTCATAAGTATTTCAAGATATACTAGGTTTACCTCCTAAGAGGGAGGTGGATTTCATAAGTACCACCCCAATATCTCTGTCACAATATAGGATGCTACCATGTGAGATGAAAGAGCGTAAAAGAAATATGGATCTCTGCGTCTCTGCATTGATTATAGAAGATTACATCAAGTTATGGTGAAAAACAAGTATCCTTTATCTTGCATCGACGACCATTTTTATCAGCTTAAGGGTACTAAATATTTCTCAAAAATAGAACTGAGGTATGGATATCATCAATTGAAGGTAAGAGAAAAGGACATCCCTAAAATAACCTTCGGGACAAGGTACAGACATTATGAATTCCTAGTGATGCCATTCAGACTTGCAAACGCATGCACCCGCTGTATTTATGAACTTGATTAATTGAATCTTTATGCCATACTTAGATCGATTCGTCATTGTTTTCATCAATGATATCCTGATTTACTCAAGAAGTCAGGAGGAATATGAGGCATACCTAAAGATCGTCCTAGGGACACTCAAGGAAAGGCAATTGTATGCTAAATTATCTAAATGCGATTTTTGAAAAGAAGTAAAATTTTTGGGTCACGTTGTGAAGAAGGAATGAATTACAATAGATCCAGCCATGGTGAAAGTAGTGGTAAAATGGGAGCATTCCACTACAATCACTAAAGTTAGAAGCTTTTTAGGGATGGCCAACTATTACATGTGATTTATTACAGAATTCTCTCGTATAGCTCGACCACCAACTCAATTGACAAAGAAGAATGCACAGTTTGGCTAGAACAATTATGTTGAAATAGCCTTCCAGGAGCTTAAAAGGAGACTTACGTCGGCCTCGATACTCACTCTCCTCGAAGGAGCTAAATATGTAGTTTATAATGATGCATCAAAAACCGGATTGGGATGTGTACTAATACAGAATGAGAAAGTAATCACTTATGCGTCTAGACAATTGAAGAAGCACAAAGAGAATTATCCAACGCATAATTTAAAACTATTTGCCCTAAAAATATGGAGATATTATTTATACGACGAAGAATTCGAACTGTTTTGCAATTACAAGAATTTAAAATATATCTTTACTCAAGAAGACCTAAATATGCGTCAGCATCAGTGGATGGAAACTCTTAAAGATTTCAATTTTGAAGTATCATATCATCTTGGTAAAGCAAATCTTGTAGCAGATGCTTTGAGTCGGAAGAAAAAACATGAAATTGTGGCTGCCCTCAAGCTGAAAGAATGGAAAATGTTGGATTTCATCCAAGACTTTGATGTCTAGTTGTCATTTGGCGAACCATTCGTGTTTGTGGCCCATCTTATTATCAAACCCACATTGATATGACGAATTATTGAAGCTCAAGATCAGGACGAACTACTTAAGAAAATAAGGAGGAGATGTGAGAATGAGGAAATTCAGGATTCACATATTAGCTCAAATAATGGTTTAAGGTATCGAGGCTGTATATGTGTACCAAGTGTATCTGAGTTAAGACAAGCAATTATGGACGAAGCGCACAAATCTCGACTCACTATCCATCCTGGAAGTACCATGATGTACCGTGATGTTAATGATAATATTGGTGGGAAAATATGAAACGTGATATTATCGATTATGTCGCTAAATGTCTCACGTCCCAACAAGTAAAAACAGAACATCGTCGGTTGTCGGACCTCTTGCAGTCGTTGCCTCTCACCAAATGGAAGTGAGAATGTATCACCATGGACTTCATTTTGGGACTTCCAAAAACATGAAAAAATCATGATTCCATTTGGGTGATAGTTGATAGGTTGAAAAAGAAAGCTCGATTTCTACCAATATGAATAAGCAATTCAGCTGACGATCTGGCAAAACTATATATTTAGGAAGTTGTCCGGTCATCATATGGTATACCTCATGAAATTGTGTTTGATAGGGACTCTCGATTTACTTCCACGTTTTGGAAAAGTTTACAGGAAGAGCTAGGCATTGACCTGAAGTATAGTATTGCATTCCACTCTGAGATAGATGGATGGATAGAAAGGGTTAATCGGATAGAAAGGGTTAATCAGATATTAGAGGACATGTTGAGGGCCCGCATACTTGACTTTAAAGGAAGTTGGGATGAATATCTTCATCTTGTAAAATTTGCCTATAACAACAACTTCCAAACTAGTATAGGCATGACTCTATTTTAGGCTCTTTATGGTCGTCCATGTCGAGCACCGCAATGCTGGGCTGAAGTCGGTGAGAAAAGTTTATTGGGACCAGAAATAGTTCAGGAAATTACTGAGAAAATAGATATGATTCGGAAATATCTTCGTATGGCTCAAAGTAGGCAAAAGAGCTATGCAGATAACCATCTTTGGGAGTTAGAATTTGCAGTTGGAGATCATGTGTTTTTGAAGATATCTCCTATGAAAGGCATAATGTGATTTGGGGAGAAAGGAAAACTCTCACCCCGATATATAGGACCCTTCGAGATCATGGATTGAGTTGGGGCTGTGGCGTACTGTCTAGCATTACCACCAAAACTTGCCAACATTCATAATGTCTTTCATATATACACGTTGAAGAAATATGAACCTGATGCTTTGCATATCATCAGAACAAATTTAGTTAAAAGACAATGCTACCTACATTGAAGCACCAGTTTGCATATTGGATCATAAGGAACAAATCTCACGTACAAAGACAATCTTGCTAGTTATTTCTTTGGTCAAGCAGCATGGGAACGTAAAGCTCTTTTTTTTTTTTTTACACATGCACACACACCACCACACACTCACGCCGTAGTGGAATTTCACCACCTATGGGTACTCGAACCCTCAACCAGGTGTTGAAACTCCTGAGAGTCTACCACCGAAGTACGAGTAAGGACCCATGGGAACGTAAAGCTGAAATGGAAGAAAAGTATCCTCATCTATTCAAACACTCTACTTAGGTAATTTTGAGGATGAAAATTTTCTTTTAGGAGGGTAAACCGTGACACCATGATTTTTCAATATTTAGATATCATACATTTTTTTCTTTTCTTTTCTTTTTTTTTTTGAATAATTATACACGTGCATGTGCATATATGTAGTTTAGGGCATGTTGAACCTTGAGAATCTCTCATGAAATTCACCCATAGGTCACTAATGACAATAATATATGTACCTATAAAGGAATCCAGCCACACAGGATTGAAATCAAGACCTGAACCTGAAGGGTTCACCATTAAATTAAGTCCCCAACATCTGAGTCACAAGCATATCACCTTATCGAACCATCTTATCACCTACTTTACTATTTAGTGTCAGTAAACCCAACCTTAAGTATAATGGCACCTAGTAACGACTATCCTTGGTAAAGATCTGATAGTTAAAATAGTTGACATCATAAGCTAAGAACCTAGGATCCTTTTAATATGGGCCATCCGGGGCAGAAACCGCTTAACTTTAAACTGATGATCTAATGCAGCCGGCCACGTCGGATGGACGAAGCGGATCACCCAACATATCATTGTGAGCCCCATTTTTCACTACGTGTGTACACAGTACCTGCTTGGTCGTGTCACACCGAAACTTAGGCCGAGTCAATCTGAGTGTGGACCCGAGCTCCTTTTACCCACCGTCTTTTCTAAGCGCTCCCAAACTTTACTTTCCCAAACTAAATCATTCTGTACAAATATACTATTTGTAGACAAAAATACCCTTGACTTATGGCTACGGATTATAATAACCATAGCCATATGAAAACATGAAATTCAACGGATTTGGCTCGTTGAATTTATGCTTACTTTGTTGAATGTCATGTTTTCCATATAGCTACGGTTATAATCCGTAGCTATTTATTTCGCGGCGCCATTTAATTGCACGGGCATTTTCGTCTGCAGATAGTATGTCCGTACAGAATGGTTTATTTTGAGAAAATAAAGTTTGGGATTGTGTAGAAAAGACGGTGGGTAAAAGGTAGGATATACAGTGGTCAATTTCTCCCCGAAGAAGCAGCTGATCCTTTCTGCCTCGACAACGACCGATCGCACCGTTCGTGCGTTCCGTTGTGGCCCACCTCCAGAGCTTACCCAAATATCCAGACCGTCTATCTTGTTACCCTGATAGTTCTGACCGTAATCCTATCCTCCATCCTCGTCGACACACGTGTGCAGTGGCACAATTCGAACCCCAACGCCATCGAAGGGTGCGACTGTGTGCCGAGAACGGAAACTCCATTCTCCTTGCCATGCTGACAATCCGAGCCAGCGTGCCTTCCGCCATCTCAATCCTCTCCATTCCCGCAGATCTCCACCTTCCATTCATAGTTTTAGGGTTTCCCTCCGCTGCGAACAAAAGCAGAAAGGATCTTTCCACTCCCGTTCGTGGCTTGATCCTAACCGAACGCCGCCTTCTAAAAGCTCCCTATGATTCATCTGGGACGTCTAAATTAGGGCGTCATGAGACCTCTACAACAGAAGCCGAGATCTCGATTAAAATATCATAGCGACGTGAGTTATCTCGAGTGGGGATTGTATATCTTAATCCGCTTCCTTGAGAGAGGGAGCGGATTACCCGCCACTGGCGGCACGCGTTCGGTGCCTTCAGATTGTAAACCACAGACGACGTGGCATGTGTACGATGGTCCGCGTTAGGCATCCTGTAGGCACAGCCGTTGATTGGTTCTGAAACAAAATTTCACTTTGATTGAATTATCTTAATCATCTAATAAATGGGCATCTCCCCAATTAATGAGAACAGTTGATGATTATGTCTTTTAGTGTTTATTTATATGATACTAATTGAAGAGCTAGAATTTATTTAAATATGGTGATTATTGGACCATGGCCCATTCACGATTGTAAATGCGAAATTAACGGTTTAGATCACTTCTACGAATGCCACGTGTTTAGAATGGCAGGGAAGCACGGGAAATGCGGGACCTACAGAGGCACCGAATCCGCTCCATATCCCAAGACACTTGCTCTCCACGTAAGTTATTTGATACTCTGGCAGGGTGTGGCCCTTGATACACATACCCATAGAAACTGTGGACGTGGTATATATAACTCAAACTTACTTACTGAATCATGGACCATTGGATAAATTTTGGTTTTTAACCGTCCAATAAGCTCAATAAATGTTCCTCAAGATGATGTTCAGACCATGATTTGTGCCGTTTAATTTCAATTCCTTGCATGTCATATTCAATTTCTAAGTACATGAAGATCATCCATATGCAATTTCGAAGTTCTCCTTTTATTTTTTATTTGTATGAGGCCCATCTGAAAAGTAGGGTGGGCTAACTCATTTAGTGGACCATCTAGATTTTATGCCCGCATCACGTATCAGAAGTTCTCAAAAAGTCATGTGAGAACTGATTTTCAGGAGAGCGTTACTAGGTTCGGACGCGGATTGCGTCCTACCCCCGCCCGGACCCGCCCGGACGGTAATCGGTCCGGGCAGGGCTATGTGGGGCCCACCATGATATAATTATTTTATCCACACCATTAATCGTTTTTATATGATCATTTAAATGTATTATACAAAAAATGAAGCAGATAAACAGATCCAGTGGACCACATCAAAGGAAGCTGCAGTGATAATGACACCCACCATTGAAACATTTCTAAGGGCCACCGTGATGTTTTTTTTACCACCCAACCTATTAATAAGGTCATGCAGACTTGGATGAAGTGAAAACACAAATTTCATCATGATCCAACACTTCTCCAGCTTTTAATGGTGGAAGTTTAATCCACAATTTGTGGTCCACTTAAGCCTCTGTTTTTTATTGGGAAAAAATACAAAATTCTGTAGGTCATTTGGGTGCCCACAAAATGGATGGTCCATATTAACCATACCAGAAAAGGTCCCATCGTTGGTTTGGACCAGTCGTCTTGGAGCCCATCATTGATTTCCTCTCCCAAAAATGACCTTGAGTGGCTGATCCTGAGCATTCATGGTTATTAAAAATTAAGGGGTCAGCTTGATTATACATCAAAGATTCACCAAGTCAATGGAACATCAGTCACATGTAGCATACTTCAAGCTTGCCAAAAACATTTTAAAAAAAGGCCTAATTCCTTCAGATGATCCAAATCATTGGACAGATGGCTAGAAAAAACAAAGGGTGGGCCTTATTGATTATACCAGCAAAGGTCTGATAATTGATCTGTACCAATCATCATGCCAAGCCCACCTCTGATTGCCTACCACACCCCAAAATCGCATTGATTACCGTTTAATCAGTGGCTATGAAAATGGACGTTTCATATTGATCTTACTAGAAAAGGTTTGATCAGCGTTCTGGACTATCGTTATGTGGGGCCCACCATCAGTTGCTTAGCCCTCTTAAAAATCACTTTGACGGATGATTCTAACCATCTAACCTCGCTAGGAAAATTGACGCTCCATACAGTTTATACTGGAGAAGGGCCGGAAGCAATTTGGATGATACAACATGTGGATTCCCGTTCAGGTTGATCCGAGAAGGTCAAGAAAATGGACAGCCCTTACTAACAAATCACAATTCATTTTCTTCTCCTATAAATCATGGAACGTCCGAAGATAAGGCTGATTTTTTTATTTTTTTATTTATATCCTATCGAATATTCCTGTAGAATAAAAGATCATAAAATGTCAAGATAGGCCCACTTGGATCAAACGGACCACACAAGGAGAACACGACCCATCATCTGGGAAACTTGATAAAATACAATACACTTTGATACCATTCGTTTCTTCTTATCCTAAAAAACTGTACTGATTGGAGAATCTTAGCCATCTAAATTTCTAACCATCAAACAGAGTTTAAAGGAAAATGGTGATTAGTCCAACTTCAATGGGCAAAATCAGATGCCAAAGAGTCAATATGACATTTTCATCAACAATGGGTCTCACAATTTCTATGGCCTAGATTGACCTACATATGCATGAACAGTGGATGTTTATCCACCATTTAGCAACAGGTGGCAAAATGCGTTATCCTTTTAACCATCCATCAGGACGGCCATCAGTTTGCATCGTTCAATATCAACAGAGGAAACAAAGGGTCCTGCACATTCAGTACATGTATGCACCGAACCAAGTCCCCCAGTTTTATTGTTCCACACCATAGATATGGTAGATCCCAACATGCATAGGGGGAAATATGTCACCTGTGGGAAGATCCTGACCATTGGATATGTGCACTCTTCCCATTTTACATTTCTCGACATCTGATCACATACGACCGGAAATAGACTAGATACAGAGACATCTTTCAGTATGACTGAAATCCATACCATGCAAATAGGTACATCTCACCATTTCCATGCAAATAGTTAGGTCACACACCATGAGGATCACTCAGCACAAAAATCAGGCAGTTCCATTCATTAAGCAAGCCATGCCTTTGGAAGCAGTGGACAATCCATGGTCTGACTCACAAACAGGTGTGGCCTATTCTGTGAGCAGATCTGCAAGATTTTTGTGCAAGACCATTTTCATGACGGGACCTAGCATATGCATGGTAAGGATTTCCAACATGTGGCATGATGGTACCCTAGATGTTCCTTCTCTTAACGCCGAGTGGGAAAAGGGAAGAAGAAGTTGCCCTTTGATTACACGCATGGGCAGTCAATCCAAGTAGGAAAACAGCTCCATGCCATAGTTCAAAAACCCGACAACTCAAATCGTTCCGATATCCAGCTAAATGCACAGAATGCTAAATCCAAAATCCTATATAAACAGCTCTTCCAAAGTTCTTAAACTGCAAACAGATTCGATGCATCAAGATCTACTTACGCAGCTTTTGCTGTTTCCCGAACTAGAGAGAGCTTGGCCAAGAGGCCACACAGCTGAAGGAGTGAGCCAACTCCGTCGCAGATTCTCATGTGGGCAAATCCAGTTTCCTGTAAACCAGTGTGAAAAAGACATTCAAAGGAGCAGGTGGATCAGAGAGACCTTGCAAAGAAATACCAAATAAGCTTTGCTGAGGTGATGTGCACCAATGTGTTGGACATCTAAACCATGCATCACATGGTGCCCAACATGTAGATAAACTGGGCTAATCATTAGCCAATCAACTCATCATGTGCAACAAAAAGAAAAAAAGAATGGTTCCAAAAAAAAAAAAGGCGGAAGAAAAATCACCAAATATCCACATTCAGTGTACTTTGATGCAAACCGGATGAGCGGATGGGCCTGATGTTTGTGCCAGGGGTCATCTACCAAGTGGGGCAAACGTGATGCACAACTCAAATGTCACACAAATGCCATGAGTGTGAGCTTAGCAGAACTCCTATGGAATAAGGACAGTTTGGCCTTTACCTTCAAGAACTCCAATTTCAGATATTCGGCCATATCATAATTCTTTATGATACGGAAAAGCGTGGTGATTATGTCGGTAGGAGAATAACCCAAATCATAGAGCTGCTTCAGACCAGAACAGGCATCATCAAAATTCCCCTCGAGAACATTGCGGACCATATTCTTGACATGTAAAGGGTGAGGCTGGTCGCAGACCTGAAAAACCGCAAAAGCAAAAGATATTCAAAAGATGAGGACATTAGATGATGAGAAAGAAACTGCCACTTCCACTTTCTAACCTTGAAGACATTCTCTTGATTGACAAACCGGAACCCGCTATATGTAGCTTGCAAGTTATTCAAAGCCTGCCTCATATCCCCATCAGCAGTGAAGATTATGGCTTCAAGACCTTCTGGCACATATGCAACCTTCCATTGTGCCCACAGAAAAAGTCAGAAATCAAATCAGATCCTTGTTCAGATTAATTAACACTATAAGATATGCAGGCATTCACATCATATGGATCCTGGAAACGGAGCTTTGCTAAGACCACATGCATGCACAATAATGCTAATGCACAAGCCACCACATGTTCCAATGTCGCACATTGGTACAAGATCTAATCCATTAATTAGAGCCGTACCACTATTTAGACACTTCACCCAAGAATTAGGTCAGTCCAATCATTAGATGGGCCACGGTTTAGAAAATATATTTATGGCTAGGCTGAAGTATTTTTAACTGTCCAAATGTTTTTGACATTGTGGCCCACCTGCTTAATGGGCCAGATTTACTTTTGGGAGAGAATATAGACATGGTCAGGACCACCTTATGGATGGCTTGGATATTGCACCTATCAACCACACTAGCACATATAGTTCCGTATGCATTAGCATTACTGTTCACACGTGTGGACTTAACAGATCTCCCCAAAATTGTATTAAAATAAGCAATAAAAATTTTGCTGGTGAACCACACCCGTTCATGGTTTGCCCTGTAGCACGGCAACTAATCTCATGAGATGAGAAAGTACATTGAGATCCAAATGAGAAGTAGCTATTTGATAGGATTACCATGTTAGTATACACAAGCATATGTGGCAATCTAAACAAAAATCAATGAAAGGATAGTACCAGGAGGTATAAGAATAGTAACCTTTGCTTCTCCCCATGGTGCTATTGTCAGGAAGGCAGGAATCCTATGGGTATTGAGAATGTTTGCAATGAGGCTATCACGCAAGTGTGTGATTGTTCTGGATTGAGGTATCCCGAACTTTGTGCTTGAGAGGACAATGTTCATGGATGGACAGATGTGATGAATTGCATCATCATTTACCTTGCTTATTTATGTATTTTGGTTAATTAGTCGCAAAGGTTTCTTTGGGAACTCTAGGGGGTCGAGACAGGATACCTATTTTCTTCACCAATGCAAAAGAGACAAGAAGCTTTGTCTCCAAGTTAACCCATCCGGTGTGGATGGAATGTTTCAAGGTGGGCAGGATGGGTTTTAGGTTGCCCGTCATTAGTTTCCCACGCATCAAAATGAAGCAGCATGCTAGCAATCTTCCAAGAAGATTTGTCTTCTAAATGTGAAAAGGAAGAGAATTCTTTAGAAACACTACAAGACAATTAGCAAGAGTGGAGTTAAACCAAAATGTCTCACAACATCAACATTGAACTTATGTGATTTTCAAAGAACTAACTCCCGTTAGCATTCATAGTAGTAAAATGGAATAAAGAAAATATAATGTTTACCTTCTCAGCTTCGACCACTACCATAAGACGAGCAAGAATCTCTTGGTCGGACAATCTTGAAAAACGAACAAGTGCACATCTGCTCTGAATGGGCTCAATAATTTTTGAAGAAGTATTGCACGCGAGAGCAAATCGTGTTGAGTTTGAATATATCTCCATTGTCCTCCTCAAGGCTTGTTGTGCTCCAGATGTCATGCTGAATTAAATAATTCATCCAATATGGTGGGATCAACATGCCACCGCAATAAGTGGCTAAGCTTTCAAAAAGTACATAAACCAAATATGGAAAGCTATATTCAAAACAGCAAATGAGAATAGGACAACCATATTAGTGAGCATTTCTCAGTGGTGATGAGTCATCCATCATACTTGTGGCACATGTGTATGCCAATCCAGACTATTCAAATTATGGACCAACTATAGATGCAGAAAAACCTGATAAGGATTGAAAGATCCTAACAGCCCAATTGCTGTCCATCAAATGGACACCAAGGATAAATTGTGCAGGGTCCAAATTGACAAGCAAAATCGGATGTTAACATTGTCTGATTAGTGCGTTTTGGGCTATGGTTCATCCACAACAGGGACACATATTTGGAGGGTTTGGAGTACCAATTTACCATTCACATATGAAATGTGCAAAATGGATGATTCACCTCCATCTAGAAAATAGCAATGAACAAAGATCCCTATGAGAATGTAAACCAGGTAATCCTTATCGTTTGTGAAAGCAACTAGAGTGACCAAAGATCACTTAGATGCTATTCGAATACCTTCACCATGAACAGTTATTGTCGAGAATTACCTGTCGGCTTCATCCAAAATTATTACTTTGTGCCGCCCTGGTGGGAGTGTTACCTTTTTCTGAGCAAACATCTTAATCTTGTTCCTCACAACGTCAATTCCCCTAAACAAGACATGGAGAAAACAACAGGTTCTCTGAAGAAAACAGCACCTCGAAATGAACAAAATAAAGATCAAATCCATCAATAGAAACAGCTCATTGCACCTGTCATCTGATGCATTTAACTCCAAAACAGCCTCCTTGCAGTATGACCCCAAGAGCTCATGCGCAAGGGCAAGTATACTTGTAGTTTTCCCAGTTCCCGGAGGGCCCTGAAAATTGCAAGATGTGGTGAGACAGCTGAAAAACAGCATGATTCCAGGTTTGAAACAGCAAATACAGTTACCTTTTTAAATCATATGGTCACCCAAGTGTCAAATCTTTTAGAAAACACCAAAATAGACTTCAAACATTTAAAAGATGCCAGAATCTTTGTTAAATGAAAGGTGGGAAGAGTTTTAAACATTCCCTGTTTAAGTTACTTCTCCGGTTATTCTTTATGGTGATAGAGAAAGGGCCATTCTTACTCAAAAGAGGACACATCACAACAGTCCAGTTATGTGGATTGGAAAACTCGAGACATGACTCGCTGCTGCAAAATTTTTAGCTGGGTGAGTCGGGATTTTTTGTACTTCATAAATAAGAACATACTTATCTATACATAGAGAGATGATCCAATGCTCTTAGAGCACTAGACCCGTAGACAATCCAATCGATTGCTCTCGATTGTCCATTAGGTCCAACACACATTGCATGGGCTACCTCACAATGATCACAACTATATGAAAATCTTAATCATCTCATCAATAGAGAATAATACGGATGATCAAGATTGTTAGACAAAAATAGGTTTAATAAACAATTTGATCCATCTATTGTCAGGATCCATAACAGTTTGCTAGTGATTCTAAAGAATCACTATTGTTAGGAAATCCTAACCATCCCATCCATGGCTGGGAAAATAGATGGCTATAACAAGATAATGCAGGGGCATTTTCACACTGGGCTCAAGTGGGGTGGCCTGTGGGATGTAGGGGCACACTTGGGGTGGGCAGCCTATGTGAGATAGGTGGCTCGTGTGAGGTGGGCGGCTCACGTGAGGTGGTACCCATATAATTTAAGGCCCACGAGGGAGGTTCGGCCGAGGTCCTAACCCATCCGATGTGGGGCTTGGGCTATGAAATAAAGGGATTGATTCACCATGGTCTAACAGTTCGAGCTTTTAGAGCACGTGGTTAATTGTCCAGCGTCACAAGGCCATATTAAAGATGGACAGTACAGATCAACCAATTGGACTATACAAGAATCCCGATGCAACTAGGATCACTGTACTTATAGTGCTCTACGAGCCTCAATCATTTCTTCTATACATGTGCCCAACGCAAACCAGATACACCACCATTAAAAAAAAAAAAAAAAAGGCTGACAAGAATCTAGCAATATTTCAAATTGCGGATTTTCAAAGGCCCATTTGGAGATGCTTGCCTCTTTTCGTTTATGAATGGTGGGAGAAGTATCAATATCATGTTCATCTCATCATAATAGCCTTGTATAACAGATATTTGCAGTCTGTTTTCTCATGATCTCTAGGAAAAGTTCATCTTTAGAAGAGGGGCATGGCGATCCTTAACGCTTGTATCATATGCCTCGATGTAGAAGAGTCTATGGATCATCTCTTTATTCATTGCTACTCTAGGATTGTTTGGTCAGGCATCTTTCAATTGGTAGGAGTCTCCTAGGTCATGCCAGCTTCGATTGACTTCCTCTTTTGGGCTTGGCATGGTGATCACTCTTTAGAAGTGGAGGCTGGCGATGTTGGCTTTGCTTTGGTCTCTTTGGTTAGAAAGGTACAACTGCGTCTTCTAAAATCTCTGTAGCGCTTTGTATGAGTGGGCTTCTTGAATTTTGGATTTGGGTTTGGGGCCTAGTTTTCTAGCCCCTTTGTATTTTGCAGGTCTTTTCTATTCCCCTATTGTATAGTCTCTCTCTCTCTCTCTCTCTCTCTCTCTCTCTCTCTCTCTGGTTTTTGTTTTTGTGGTTTTGTTTGCTTGTTGTTTTCTCCTAGCCTTTAAACCTTCAAAAAGTACATCATCTTTAATTTTTTTTTAAAAAAAGTTCAATGACTGGACATCAACCCTCTACCTTTAACTCGACTAGGGGCTAACTAGCATGTCATACAAGTTGAGGTCATAATTTACATTGATGAGCATATGGAAGAAATGATTAGACACACACACACACACACACACACACACACACATACACACACACACACACACACACAGAGAGAGAGAGAGAGAGAGAGAGAGAGAGAGTAATACATAAAAAAGTGGAAGATTTAGATAAATGTCGATAAAGGTGGGTTCATTTTTCCTTTCCTAGCAAAAGTGGAGATTGACCCCTAAAACCTTATTGATTTACTTTTATTTTGTTCTTCTCTTTCCTTCTGTCTAAGGAAGCCCCAAACCAATGGCGGAAAAAATCCCCTGACAAAACTTGGCGATGGTTTCTTATCATTGCCAAAGCTCTCATGTTGTCAATCATTGTCAAAAGTTGTGGAAGTTGCTCTTGTATTTTCAATTAAACTGCTCATTAAAAAAACACTACCACTATGAGTCAAGACTTGAACTTGAAAAATGCTCTTCTAGAAAGCTACAAAAGAGTTTAGACAAGCCTCTAAATCACTTTTTATTAAGTTGAACTGTGAGAATCTGTAAAGTCGCCGAGTCACAATTCAACAAGGTTAACTCAACTATGCTGGGCTTTTACAAAATAATAAAAATGGCAGGAATCAAACATCTTTTGACTATGAAGAGTCACTGAGCCACATAAGAACACAACAAAACTCAGTTGAGTGAGGTCAATTTGTACAGGACAAGTCTTCTAGCATGTTGACTTGTTTTGCTAAAAAGTGGGTGGACTTGGGTGAATCACAAGTCGACTCGGATAGTTTTCCAACCTTGATTTGTTCCTCTAGGGAGGATGCTCACTAAGGGACAAGAAGAAGGCCTCATTTGTGGGTTCAAAGTGGAGAGTATGCCTTCTCCCATCACTAATCTCCAATACGTAGACAATACCCTTCTTTTTTGCGCCACTTCTTTCAATATGGTGGACAAGCTAAAAACTATTATTCAATGCTTCAACGTGGTCTCCCGTTTAAAGGTAAATATCGCTAAAAGCAAGTTGTTTGAGGTGCGGATGGAACCAGAAGAAGTAGAGTTGATGGCCAACTCTTTTGGTTGTGCAGTGGGGGAGCTTCCTTCTTCTTTCCTAGGCCTCCCCCTTTGTGTCAGCAAACTAGCAAACCATCTCTAGGACAAGGTGGTGGAGCAATTTGAGAAGATTTTAGCTAAATGGAAGAGCCGATATCTTTCGGTTGGCAGGCGCATCACTCTTATCAAGGTGGCTTTATCGAACCTCTCCCTCTACTTCATGTCCATTTTCAAGTGCCTGACCTCAGTGCTCTCAAGGCCAGAGAAGCTTAGGCGTGATTTTCTATGGCAAGGGACGAGGGACAAGAAGAAATTTCACTTAATGAGGTGGAATGATATTTGTAAGACATATGAAGAGGGAGGTGTAGGCATCAAAGACCTAAAATCCATGAATGAGGTTTTGCTCGGCAAATGGTTTTGGAGATTCGAGGTGGAAGATGGGGTTTTTTGGAGGGAAGTTATGTGTGTGTGTGGGTGCTCGGTTGGAGGTTGGTGGACGAGAGACTCCTCTAGCTATAGAACATCGGCTTTGTGGAAAGGAGTTTCCTCCATGAAGCAAGCTTTTATGGAAGAAGTCAGATATTCATTGGGTGTTGATGAAAAAATCCAGTTCTGGGAAGACACTTAGATAATGTCCTCTTCCTTGAAAGTTGACTTCCTTAGGATCTATCGCTTGGCTTTGTATCCCTCCGCGATGGTGTCGCTTGCTTCCCATACATTGGGGAGGTTGTTGTGGGGAACCTCCTTGTAGGAGATTTCTCCACGATGAAGAGGTGGTTGATTTTGGAGCGCATCCACCTTTATTCCCCAGCTAGCTTGGACCAAGATAGAATGATATGGAGAGCAGACAAATTAGGTGCCTCCTCGGTTCGCTGCTTTTATTCCCTCATTTGTATCAACGGTAAGCAAGAAGAGGTGGGGAACACAAAATTTCTTTGGCACTACGATGCTCCTCCTAACTCCTAAGATAGCCTCATTTGGGTGCCTGGTTGGTAGGAAAAAAGTCCTCACTATAGACAACCTTCGAAAAAGACCTATGATTCTCTCAAATATTTGCCTCCTATGCATGAGTGATGAGGAGACGGTAGAGCATCTCTTTCTTCATTGCCCCTATGTGGGGAAGATTTAGGCAGACATTTTGGGCCGCTTCAAAGTCTCTTAGTCCTTCCCATCATTGGTGAGAGAGCTTCTAAATGCTTGGCATGGTGTAAGTACTGGGAAGGTGAGAAAATCACAATGGAGAATGGCTCTACTTGCAGTTTGATGGGCGGTTTGGGAGGAATGAAATGTGAGGTGTTTTAGAAATGAAAGGAAGTCTATGGAGGGAACTTCCTGAAGGGCAAGATTGCTAGTGATTGAATGGGCTTCTTGTGTATCAGAGCTCCAGGGATGTAATCTACTTTTTCTTGGGATGTAATTGGATCACCCCTCTGCACCCCTCTGTTTTCTGTTTTTGCTGCTGTCTATTTTGCTTCACTTTTTAATAAAATTTTCATTATCTCTTTAAAAAAAAGAAAAAGAAAAGAGAAGTCTGCCTCCCAGATTGGATGGACCACTCCACAAAACTTGCAGGCATTGGATAACCCTGTCCATCAGTCAGGATCATTGCCAATGTTTTCTCCTTCCATTCGTAGGTTACCCATCACACACTTAAGATTTAGCCAGTGAATTGTACTACCATGGCCAGTCCTGGTGGGGCCTGCTAAGTGAATGGCTCAGATCATTAGTAAACAGTAATCTGGGATCGAACCTCAGACCTCAATGTTGAAACACACCCTATCTTCCACTGAGTAATGGACACGAACCTATGAATTGTTCAGATCATGATGGTTATACCAGCCCAAAATTTCGTGCAACACAGAAAGCAGTTGAACCTGTTGTGGTATTTCTCACATTAGATTTCCCGGGCGGTTTGGGAAGCTAAGAATTGTTAGAAATGAAATCAGCTTCCATGGATATGATGTTTTCCGCTGTTTGTATTGCAAAAAGCTATGGAAATCCATTGTCATTATTACTCTTTTCCTCCAAAAAAAAAAGAGAGAAAGAAAGAAAGAAAAGAGTGAATTGATTTCTCCCAAGAAACCTACCCAGTAGGTATTTCCTCTCTTTTCCATGGAAAACGCAGTTGCAAGACAAACAGTAGACTATGGATTCTTTTCCCCAGTTTTCCATGAAATGCCTGAAATTTCGATGGGTATTTTGAACAATTTTGGAATTAAACAGTGTCGTACCAAAATACACAGGAACATAAAAAAAAGAAAATCCCAACTGTTCATTGCATCTGGAGATCTTTGATTTGGAATATGACAAGAAAATCAGCTAGAAAAGGGAAGGGGCACGGATGGGAGAAATCTTACGGCTAGGATGAGGTTGGGCATGTTTCCATCCCTTGCAATGACTTGAAGTCTAGAGACGGCGTCCACGTTCCCCACAACGTCGGCTACTTTGGCGGGTCTGTATTTCTCCACCCACGGGATTTCGTAGCCGCTCGATGATGATGACTGTGGTGGGCCCGAAGAAGCCATGATTGGACGAAGCGGATGGCTTCTGATACGAAATCCCTGAAAACCCCCAAATCCAGAAAATAGAGGGAAACAACGGAGGGTTTTGGGCCTGAGCTTTTCTCCGTTTCTGTAATTTTGAAGTACGGTTTGGTAGTCCGCCCTACCGCGGCTTCGAATGGCGGGGAAAAAAAGGGCCGGACCTGATTTCCTGGAAAGCCTTTCGCAGCGAAGTTCCCGCGCTTGGATGCAACGTGGGCCGAAAATGATTTTTCATAAAAATCCAACCGTCCATCCGTTTTGTGATCTCATTTCAGGATATGGCATGAAAAATGAGATGGATCCAAAGCTAAGGTAGGCCACAATAGAGGAAACAGAGTAGATTCCATGAGTAGCGTTGAGACATATTTATAGAAGTTTTGTAGAAGGCTCGGTCTTTTATTTTTTGGATTCATCCTAATAGAAATGAACGTATAAATAGTTTGGATGCTAATCCAAACAGGCCTTAATATTGAGCTTAGGAACATTTCAACTCTTAAGTATTTCTTTACCCAACTTCCCCTCTCCCATGACTCACTTGAGTTTTTGGATTTGATTATTTTTTCATTCCTACCAAAGGCTTTAACAGGAAATCCATGCCAGGTCAGATGTGCCAAGTGCGACACATGTCAGATATAGGCCGTTCACCTCATGGAATAAACGTGAAATGGGAGCAAATTAGGTGCAACCCCCCTCACCCAAGGCAGTGTAGTTCTTACCATGGGGGCCACCCTAATGTACGGGCTCTACATTCATGCTTTCCATCAAGATATTTTAGAATTTGATCAAAAAAATAAAGTAAATCTAATTCTCAAGTAAAGTATGTTGTAGGAAACAGTGGTGATTGGACATCCTACTGATAAAAGATATGTAAGTACTACTGCAATGTTTATTTATCATTCAACCTGTTGGCAAGGTCACATAAACATGTGAAGATAAAAAGAAAATATCATCTTAATCTAAAACTTTTGTGCTCAGTTGATAGTTAATTACTACTTTTCTCATAGTATGATCGCCCTAAAACTAAATTTTTTGAGCTAATGCAGTCAAATAAAATAAAAGAAAGACGTCATAGATATGGAATACATACATCAAGATAGGCCCACTGTCAAGGGCTGCACCGTCTGGGGTGAGGCCGGGGCCTTACCTTATCTGTCCCTACGTGAAAGTCCCCCGGCCCAAGCCAGCGGGTCTCACACGACATTAACCACACCCGCATTTTGAATGTAGGCTGCTGTTGATCTAACAATTACTTTATCAGCACAGATGTGGCGCACCGTATCAGCGGATATTCAAGATCGGCCCCATCTATTGATGGCCCCGGACGTAGAAAACGTACGAGCCGTAGCCCTGATTCACTTCTTATCTTTGACTGCACATGTTTCTCGTGGGACGAATGCAGAGCGAGGGAACTTTTCGAGTAATCTCCTTGTGCACGTGTCACACATATGCCATATCCGAGTCCGTCACCAGGCAGCTAGATTCTCCGGGAAGATGCCCGATCTGAAAATTCAAGATGAACTGATCACATATGATGAAGGGCTTGGATCTTGCACGCCTGGAGGGGCTAGTACCAATGCCCACCTGATGAAGGGCTTGGATCCTGCAGGTGGTGATTCCACGTTGAAGACGTGAGTGCTAAATTAGAGTGATGCAATGCCTCGACCATATGGACTCTAAGGTGTGGTACACTTGAGTTTTGGACATGCAAATAAGGTTCACACCCTAAATTAATATGAAAAATAGACGGCCATGGTGATAATATACATACATCATGTGGGCCCACGGATCATTTTCAGTACAGATAATGGAGGGGTTCACTAACGAATCCAAGGGTCACTAACCCACGCGAGGGGGCAAGTGCATGCAACGAACCAGCCCTGCCTCAGATGGCCAAGGCTCAAAATCTCTGCCAATCGGATGGTCCTTGTTATGTTTTTCACCACGGGACATTGGCCTTTGGCAGGAAATCTCTGCGCTGGGATGCAAAGTGGGTCCACTGTGATGTTGATTAAAAATTCAGCCTGCCCATCCATTTTTAAAGCTCGTTTTAAAAAACTTGAGCAAAAATGAAGAGGATCCAAAAACTCAAGTGAGCTATGAGAGATGAAATAGTGGCAAAATGAATGCCTACCATTAAAACCTATTTAAGCTCCACCTTAATGTTTATATGTTATCTAAATTGTTTATAAAGTCATTTTCACTTTGATGAATTGAAAACGTAGAAAACTTAGGATGATATGAAACTTTTGTAGTTATGGAAATGTTTCAACGGTGTTCACTAAATCATCATTATTTCCTCTCATGTGCCCCCATTCGAATTTTGGATCCCCCTTCCTTTTGGTCACATATCCTAAAATTAAGTCAAAAGATGAAAGGACGGGTTGGATTTCTTAAAAAAGAGCAATGATAGGATGATCATGACCACCTAATTCATGTGATCTTTGAGCAGTACGAAATCACTCCAGGTCCACCTGATTGACGGTCTCAACTCATGCATAACCTTGCTATTGATTTTCAACTACATCGCTTGTGACCCATCTGATGATCAGATCAGTTAATCAAATAATGCGGTGGATGATCTGTCCAATCTTTTAAACACGTGTCGGCCTCATGCGATAGGCGTATGTCAGAGAAGTGCGCGTGCCGTGGCGCCCACCTCAGCTGCTCCCATCACGAAGAAGAAAGAATACAGCAGAAACGGCCGAACCGAAACACGTGGGATCGCGCTCTGAATTGGGACCGTCCATCAGTTGGACCGTACACAGATGCCATACGTCTCAAAGCTACACCGCTTGGATTATCCTCTCTGCTGCTTTTCTCTAAAATTTCTTCTCCGGGGTGTCCACCACTGCCAATTTTCCCTTCGTGCCACCAGTTTAAAGATCATGATATCTGATGGCTACGATCAATGACTCAGCTTGGTTCTTGATAACCGTCCATCCACGGTAGGTTCCACTGGATGGACGGTACAAACAAAAATATGACACGTGTATACGGAAGGCGCTCTACGATAGTCCTGTCCAACCATACCTACTATATAATTTCCCTTAAAAAACAGAGAAAATCACAATAATTTCCCAACTGACGTTCTTCATTTTGGCGTTTCTCGGAAGGTTTCACGAATTTCTGAAACTTGAGATAAAATAAAATAAAATCAGCATCTCCTCGAGGCTAAGCAAGCAGAGATTTTCTCTGACGAAGAAGCGTGCACATTCAACCCACGTTTTCGATTCGCTCCTTTTTCGGTCTAGGGTTTTGGAATCTTCCCTCTCTGAGGAATCTGTGTTTGGTTTTGGGGAAATAGGGTTTGGTATGGCGCCATTTGTATCGAACCGAAGCCACTGCATCGGTTAGGGTTTTTGGGTTTGGGTTAGGTTTTTATCTTCCAGAATTTCAAATGGAGAGGTCGACGACGACGGAGACAGCGACTTCAGCTGCCGAGAGTACGGCGCCTTTGCTCGGCAATTCGACTGCGAATCGAGATGATGATCGGAACCGGCGTCTCTCGCGGAGGCCGAGCTTGCGTGGCGCCGCCCGGTTCCTCCGCCGGGCCAGCAGCCGTCGGATTATGCGGGAGCCGTCGATGCTGGTGCGGGAGACTGCGGCGGAGCAGCTGGAAGAGCGGCAGAGCGACTGGGCGTACTCAAGACCTGTTGTTGTTCTCGATATCGTGTGGAATCTGGCATTCGTCATTGTTGCGGTTGCTGTTCTGGTGATGAGCAGGGATGAGTCGCCGTTGATGCCTCTAAGGCTTTGGATTGTGGGGTATGCTCTGCAGTGCATTCTCCACATGGTCTGCGTTTGTATTGAGTATAGGCGCCGCCAAGTGTCGCCAGAGGAGCAGAGTGGGAACAGGAGTGGAGGGAATTCAGGTTCAGGTAGGAGGCAGGATGTGGAAGAAGCTGGTGAATATGATGATTCTGAGCTGAGTCAGAATGAAGAGAGGACAAGGTATAAGAATTAACGGTTATTTCAATTATCCTTTTTTTATTTCATAAATTCTGCATTTTGTTTAATGTCCACTGGATGATGGATATTGGTACTGAAGAACATTTGAATTGATGGGAGGAAGAGAAGAAACTATAAACTGTTTGTTGTGATTGTGTCGGGGTCTAATTGTCATAATTGTTCCTTTTAAAATGAGTTAGGTTGTATTATAACCTGCATTTATATTGGTTTGAACTTCAAATTCTAATCTGGATTTCAGTTCTGAATGTTGGCTGGTGAACTCATCTTTTTCTACTTCTCTGGTCTCTAGGAGCTATTGGTTAACTTAGGTGCATAAGTAAATTGAATTGCGAACAGATAATTATATAATACCTGGCCTGCATATTTGCATAGTAGACATGGATTTTCATTTCAGACTAGTGGGGCCCATGGATCAGTGATTCGGATGATTGGGTCTGTTGTAGAGTTGTCTCGCAATGGATGTACTCTACATCCACACCTCAAAAATGTTAAGTGTTCACAATAGGAATTGTTAACCTTTCATTTTTCTGCCTACAGATCGACTGTGAAGAATAGAAACACAACAAAGGCCCGCATTCAACGGGAAAGGTCCTAATGCTGGTTGTGGATTGTCCAATCTGGGTGATTTTTGAGGAAATCCTCCATCCACATTTGCACCTAATAGATCAGTGGCCTGGATTAGGTGAACCATTGGTCCCACTTGCCTAAATTGAAAACCCATGTACACTGCATAGAGGTGGGCCATGTACCTCTTGCAAACATTTAATCAAGAAGAAATGACAAAATGCTAATGCTACTTCATATTATTCATAATGAGGAAGTAGTCCTCAGGCTGCATTTATGGTCCTCTCTAGAACCAGCATGTTGGTAGCATGATTGCAATTCAGAGCCCAAAGTGATGGAGATTTCAACTAGATTATTTCTACCTTTTTAAACTACTAGTTGCAAATCAGTCGAGTAGTTCATCCAAATATACTCTTAAGTTCCACTCGAGGAGATTTAGGGCCTGCTCGGATTCATCCTAAATCAGGATTTGTTTAGGGCCTTAACTGGAATAAACCTGCTTGGCTTTTGAGGCAGTGGAAGATGGAAACTGCATTAAGCTGGATACCATTTTTCCTTAAGTCGGTAGAGTTCGCCATATTTGTGGGGAGGACCTCACATCCACTGAAGAAACTAAGAACCCCAAATGGCAACGTGAGACATGTTTTGATGTTCTGATGCATAATGTTTCAATTTTATTTGCACCTTATTTTCAATATTACTTTGGCAACGATTGTGGCTTGTGCTGTTTTGGCAATGCGTTTTGATATGCTTAAATTGATGTCAAGTGCAAGGCATTCAATAATGATTAAGATATAGCTGTAATGGCCATTTGATGCGGACACGGGTGCATTCAAGGTGTACCAACGAAGAAAGCGCCAACCACAAGTGCCGTCCTTGTGGATAGGCGAATATTGAGGAGTTGAAGACCTTTCACATGTGATTGGACATATAGAAGACCCCACTTAGGAAGACACATGTGAAGGAAGATTGGAGAAAGAGGATCGAGCGCCCAAACTTTCCCATACTTATGTTATTTGCACGTTTTTTGACTTAGTTAGCGATCTTTTAGTAATCTTATATCTTTATTTGCTTATCCTAGGGTATTTTAGTAATTTTATGTCTTTATGTGCTTATTTAAGTGGGGTAAAGCCCTAAACACGAATTTCAACTATTGATGAATGAAAAGCAAACCCTTTGGTTGCCTCCTTCCTCTCTTCTCTCTAATGGTGCTTCTTCTCTCCCATTGATCTTCTTCTTCTAATTTCTTCTTGTGCCCCTCCAACTTCCTCAAGGTGATAACTTTCTTTCTTCTATTTTTTTGTTTTGGCTAATTCATCTTCTATCAAAATCTTGAGAACCGATCTAAACCCTAAATCCCCAAATTCTCAAATCCCTAATTCGAGAAACTTCTTGGTTCTTCGGACTAGTGATCTTCATTGATCGATTGGGTGTGACCATGCAAGATCGGGAGGTCTCATCCCTCGCCGGATCCAACCTAAGTAGTAATTGAATTCCATACTCCATGGTTGTAGTGATGGCCTGCTCCATTGCATGTTTCCTTTATGATTTTCTCAGTTATGATGATTATTGTTAGAATTTTAGATCATTTATTCCTTTTATTTCCGCTGTTTAATTATCTCCATGAGCATGCATCATAATTAGGGCTGTCCTGCGTCAAATTTGGTATCAAAGCCTAGGCTTGCATGGTTTTTGTCTAGATCGAGTTATCAAATTAGGGTTTTGATTTTTAGGTTTAACTTAGGAAAGTTTCAGGTTTAGAAAGTTTTCAATTTTAGAAACTTTCCAATTTTAGAAAGTTCCTAATCTGGAAAATTTTCAGATTTGAGTTGTTCCTGTTTCAACTTAATTGTGTCAGTTCATAGTAGTTTTGCATTCATCGCATTCATCTTGAAAGTCATAACACCTAGTAGTCTAGTTAGGTAGAGTTTGGTTCAAGTCTTCATTGTATGCCCACGAGAAGAGGTAGATGTTTCGGACTTCAACCTACCATGAATAACGAGCAATTATCTGAGCAACTTGCTCAATTGATACAAAAGATAACCGCACTATAAGCGGGTCAAAGGAGTGAGATTGACCGCCTTGGGAAACAAATTACCACCAAAATGACTAAGGTGGAGCAACTAGAGGCGTCTCAAAAGGAAAACACCGCAGTAGGGGAAGATGCTCACTCCCAAGAGGAAGGAATCATTGAAGAACGTGCTGCCACACGTGGTGGTAGTGAGGATAGAGATCGTGGTAACGGTCGTGGTGTGGTGCGAGAGGCACGAGCCACATGTGGTCATCAAGACCGTTATGATCCAGATGAGCGTGCGATGAAGAGTGTGAGAGTTGAGGCCCCGAGTTTTGATGGACGCTTGGATCCCAAGGCATTCCTTGACTGGGTTGCTGACATGGACCACTACTTTGAGTGGTATGGCATGTCAGAAAACCGTCAAATGCGGTTTGCTAAGATGAAGCTTGTGGGTCAAGCCAAGCTCTTCTGGACCACAGAGCGTAGGGTAGAGAGAGTTGGTAGAGCCCCTATCACACATTGGTATGAGATGAAAGAGAAGTTGAAGGAGAAGTACCTTCCTCTCTCATACCGTCAGAAGCTCCTTGACCAATGGCAATCCTTACGCCAAGGGTCAATGTCTGCTGTTGACTACATCGCTAAATTTGAAGAGTATGTGATGCGATGTGATATCCGAGAAGACCCTCTAGTAACGCTCTCGCGTTTTAAGACGGGCCTTTGTGCGGATCTTCAGCGCGAGCTTATCACTCGGCCCTTAATGGACTTAGATGAAGCATATCAAGTCGTGCAGGAGTTAGAGCAGTATCTGAAGGCTCCTGTCGTTCGTCGTTTTGAGTCCCGAGACTCCAATACTAGATCTAGTTCCCAAGGAACTAGACCTAATATTGGTAATCAACCTAGGGCACAGGCGACCATTCCGCCTAGGCCTAGGGAGGACAAGGGCAAAGGGGTTCTTGGTGCCGGTCCTAGTAACATGAGCCAAGTGAGGTGCTATGAGTGTGGCAACCTTGGCCACATGTCTAATCAGTGTCCTACGAAGAGCCGTGGGAGAGCCTTAGTTATAGGCGAATCCTACGAGGGTGGAGATGACCAGGGTGATTATGAAGTTGAAGAGTATCACCCTGAAGGAGGACTTACTGATGAAGAAGTGGATGGAGAAGCAACGCTTGCAGTAGTCAGGCGTGTGTTAGCTCAGTATAGAAGTAGTGCTGACTGGCGTCGAAGCACTATCTTCTACACTATTGCCAAGTGTGGTGAAAAGAATTGTAAGGTGATAGTGGACAGTGGAAGTTGTCAGAATGTGATTTCCACTAGCACCTTAGATCGCTTAAAACTGAAATCCACACCTCATCCAGACCCGTATAAAGTTTCTTGAGTTGACAAAACATCCCTACCTGTCACCCAGCAATGTCTAGTCCCTATCGAGTTTGGGTCATACAAAGAGTCCCTGTGGTGTGATGTTTTACCTATGGATGTGGGGCATGTTATCCTAGGTAGACCGTGGCTATTCGATAATGATGTCACGATCTTTGGCCGTTCGAATGCGTGTACTTTTATGTATAGTGGTAAAAAGATCAAACTTAATCCCATGCCACCTGAGAATACACTAGGAAAGAAGAAGGATGAGAAGGCAAGTGAGCCTAGAGAAATGGGGAAATCCAAACCTAAGTCTTTACATATAATCAGCGCAAGAGAGTTTGAAAAAGAGGCTAAGGAGGATTCTATGGTGTATGCCCTTGTGGCTAGAGAAATTACACCTGAGGTTCCATCAGAGTTGCCCTGTGAGGTGATCTCGGTCCTGAAGGAATACAGTGATGTATTTCCTGAAGACTTACCGAATGAGTTGCCACCTATGAGGGACATACAACATGCCATTGATCTTGTCGTAGGGTCTACTCTACCGAACCTTCCTCACCACAGGATGAACCCTGCAGCGCATGCAGAGTTGAAGAAGCAAGTTGATGAGCTTCTGTAAAAGGGTTTCATCTAAGAGAGTATGAGCCCGTGTGCCGTCCCTGCATTGTTGACGCCAAAGAGAGACGACACGTGGCGCATGTGTGTAGACAGCTGTGCCATAAACAAAATTACTGTCAAGTATAGGTTCCCTATACCTAGACTTGATGATATGCTTGAAATGATGGCCAGGTCCACTATATTCTCTAAGATAGACCTCAAGAGTGGATATCACCAAATTCGTATACGCCCAGGAGATGAGTGGAAGACGGCGTTTAAGACGAAAGATGGGCTGTATAAGTGGTTGGTTATGCCCTTCGGCTTGACTAACGCACCCAGTACTTTCATGCGGGTGATGACACAAGCTTTGAGGCCGTTCATGAAAAAATTCCTAGTGGTGTACTTTGACGATATTCTTATTTATAGTACCACTAAGGAATCACACCTTGAACATTTAAAGAAGGTCTGTAGTGTCCTTAGGAAGGAAAAGTTGTACGCTAATCTTAAGAAATGTGCATTCATGTCTAGCCAAGTTGTGTTCTTAGGATTTATAGTGTCATCTGAAGGGATGCGCGCAGACCCTGAAAAAGTCAGGGCCATAGTTGAGTGGCGAACCAAGGAACATTCATGAGGTGCGAAGTTTTCACGGCCTAGCAACTTTTTATCGTCGGTTCATTAGGGGTTTTAGCACGATCATGGCTCCCATTACCGAGTGCATGAAAAAGGGAGAGTTCGTGTGGTCTAAAGCCGCCGTCAAGGCTTTTAAAGAAATTAAGGGCAAGATGGTGGAAGCTCTTGTCATGCGTCTACCTGACTTTTCTAAAGTCTTTGTAGTAGCGTGCGATGCGTCTGGTGTCGGTATAGGTGGAGTGTTGAGTCAAGAAGGACACCCAGTGGCCTATTTCAGTGAGAAACTGAATGAGGCAAAACAAAAATACTCCACTTACGACAAAGAATTTTATGCGGTAGTGCAATCCTTGAGACATTGGCGACACTACCTCCTACCGCAAGAATTCGTTTTGTTTTCTGACCATGAGGCTTTGAGATATTTGCATTCTCAGAAGAAACTCAACCCAAGGCATGCCAAGTGGGTAGCGTTTCTTCAGGAATATTCGTTTGTTTTGAAACACAAGGCCGGGGTTGAAAACAAACCAGCGGATGCCCTTAGTAGGAGAGTGACGTTGCTCAACTCCTTGAGTGTAGAGGTAGTCGGATTTGAGCAACTGAAAGATGAATACCCCATATGTCCTGATTTTGGGGGTACTTACACGTCGCTCTCTAGTGACCAGCATATTATGGGTGGATATGTTCTTAAAGATGGCTTTCTTTGCAAGGGAGACAGACTTTGTATTCCCGTATGTCCCTTCGTGAATTCCTCATCCTGGGAGCTTCATTCGGGAGGGATAGCGCCATTTTGGTCATGATAAGACCATTGCCCTCGTGGAAGATCGTTTATTGGCCAAGCCTCAAGCGAGACGTAGCCAAAGTTTTAGGGCGGTGTCGAATCAACCGGCAAAGCAAAGAAAGCAAAATCCTTGGGTTGTACACGCCATTGCCAGTGCCACATGCTCCGTGGCAGGACATTAGTATGGACTTCGTGCTCGGGCTTCCCAAGACTATAAAAAAGCACGATTCCGTTTTTGTCATTGTGGACCGTTTTTCTAAAATGGCGCATTTCCTCCTATGTTCGAAGACGTCAGATGCATCTCATGTTGCTCGTATCTTTTTTGATGGTGTGGTGCGTCTCCATAGGTTACCTAAAACCATAGTGTCTGATCGTGATGTTCGATTTACTAGCTATTTTTGGAAGACACTGTGGCACATTATGGGAACTCGTTTGCAATTTTCTACTGCTTACCACCCACAAACAGATGGTCAAACTGAAGTGGTAAACCGTAGCCTTGGAAATCTTCTACGTTGTCTAGTGGGTGAACATGTTAAGATTTGGGACCTAATTTTACCAACTGCTGAACTTGCTTATAATGGGTTAGTTAATAGATCTACAGGGTTGAGTCCTTTTGAAATTGTAAGTGGTTATAAACCTAGAATGCCCATAGATCTCTTACCTATGTCTGTTACCCAAAGGTCTTCTGAGTCAGCCGATGCATTCGCACGCCATATTCATGATTTGCATACACATATTAGACAGCGGTTAAATAAGAGCAATGATGATTATAAAGTTTTAGCTGATTCTCATCGTAGAGTGCAAGAATTTCAAGAAGGAGACTATGTAATGGTGCAAATAAGGCCAGAGCGATTCTCTCAAGGATCTGCAAAGAAATTACAATCGCGTAGTGCTGGACCATTCAAGATATTACAAAAGGTTGGGTCCAACGCGTATCGGGTTGACCTTTCATCTGAAATGAGCATTAATCAAACTTTTAATGTGGAAGATCTAGTCCGTGCCCATACTCCCATTGTTGATACATCGTCCCTTTCATGGCTTTTTCTGAGTTTGCTACCCAACCCCTTCCACCCCCTCCTCCACCCATTACCCATAAAGAAGCAATTGAGGAAATCTTGGATGACGAGATAGTATCCACGAGAGATGGGGGTTTCCAAAGGTATCTTGTCAAGTGGAAGAATAAACCATCGTCTGAATCTACGTGGCTGTCGGGCGACGCATTGCAGGGTATTGATCCAGATCTACTTGAGCGCTACAAAAGTTTCAACTCGTCGGGGTCGAGTTTTTCTCACCCGAGGGGAATTGATGCGGACACAGGTGCATTCAAGGTGTACCAACGAAGAAAGCGCCAACCACAAGTGCCGTCCTTGTGGATAGGCGAATATTGAGGAGCTGAAGACCTTTCACATGTGATTGGACATATAGAAGACCCCACTTAGGGAAGACACATGTGAAGGAAGATTGGAGAAAGAGGATCGAGCGCCCAAACTTTCCCATACTTATGTTATTTGCACGTTTTTTGACTTAGTTAGCGGTCTTTTAGTAATCTTATATCTTTATTTGCTTATCCTAGGGGTATTTTAGTAATTTTATGTCTTTATGTGCTTATTTAAGTGGGGTAAAGCCCTAAACACGAATTTCAACTATTGATGAATGAAAAGCAAACCCTTTGGTTGCCTCCTTCCTCTCTTCTCTCTAATGGTGCTTCTTCTCTCCCATTGATCTTCTTCTTCTAATTTCTTCTTGTGCCCCTCCAACTTCCTCAAGGTGATAACTTTCTTTCTTCTATTTTTTTGTTTTGGCTAATTCCTCTTCGATCAAAATCTTGAGAACCGATCTAAACCCTAAATCCCCAAATTCTCAAATCCCTAATTCGAGAAACTTCTTGGTTCTTCGGACTAGTGATCTTCATTGATCGATTGGGTGTGACCATGCAAGATCGGGAGGTCTCATCCCTCGCCGGATCCAACCTAAGTAGTAATTGAATTCCATACTCCATGGTTGTAGTGATGGCCCGCTCCATTGCATGTTTCCTTTATGATTTTCTCAGTTATGATGATTATTGTTAGAATTTTAGATCATTTATTCCTTTTATTTCCGCTGTTTAATTATCTCCATGAGCATGCATCATAATTAGGGCTGTCCTGCGTCAAATTTGGTATCAAAGCCTAAATGAATGCATTGTATTGGCCCGCAAGGCCATTACGGGCCATCTTTTCCTTAACTGCTGTTAAAGCCCCATAACGCCTAATGGTTCCCACTGTTACTGTTACGTAACAGACGTTATGTAACCATTTTTGAATACCTTGATTAAGTGGGAGGTACCAACCCTATTTATAATACTTGCCTAACTTACTGTATTTGCTCACCATCATTCTTGTGCCAGTGTTGCAAAGCATCTGGAGTCTGCAAATACAATGTTTTCATTCATATGGTGGATCATTGGATTCTATTGGGTATCTGCTGGTGGCCAAACTTTGACCCGTGATGCACCTCAGCTTTACTGGTATATGCAACTTACTCTTGTTGTGGTTTGGGCTTGAAGCACATGCTCACACTTGATACTTATTAACTAATACCTCCATGCTTTTGTTTTGCAGGCTCTGTATAGTTTTTCTGGCATTTGACGTGTTCTTTGTTGTTTTTTGTGTTGCTCTGGCCTGTGTCATTGGTATTGCTGTTTGCTGCTGTCTTCCATGCATCATTGCAATTTTATATGCAGTGGCAGACCAGGTATGGCTTTTGTGATGTGGTGTCTGCTTTTTGGAAATTATCTTGATATGCTTGAAATTTCACATTTTATAGAAATGGCATTTATCTAGACTACAAAACTAATTCCATAGCCACTAACCAAGTGTGTGTCGTAATGGACCGAATCAAATAGAAATGATACACAAAAGCTTACAACTTATGAGTTACGATACTTTAACATGAATGCTCATAGACAACTAGTATCGAAGTTTACATAATGCAGAACTCCACATTTTATATATCGTTGGCTAGAGGATGTATATTCATTATTCTCAGCTTCCATTAAAAAGCTGAAAATTCTCCATGCCAAAGAGCTTTTATATTGATAATTTGATTTCTACTAGGCCCTTGCTTCAAACTACTGGGGTCTTGGTTCTGCTTCTCCATTTGTGTGTTTCCCATTGAGTTACAGTCAACATACGTGTTTGTTTCTTTAGTAGAGCAGAGGATTGGCAGTTATGTGAGGGCACTCTAATTATTACAATACAATTCACTGGAGTTCGTTTACACTGTCCAACTTTTCCAATTGACACTTCCACAAATTATTTAGTAGTACTCAACTACAGCACTAGAATGAGAAACACTTCCCGTCTTTTTGTTGCTCCAGTGATTTAAAGTGGGGCAAACAAGAGTCGTCGTAAAGAAAGTTATAAGAATTTTTGGGACTGGACTGTTCAGAAGGCAAACAGATGCCACAAACAATCTGAATTGGTGCCAATGACAGCTGGAACTTCATGTTTGACTTTCTAACCTTTGCACGGCAGTGTATTTCCTTTACGAAATTTGCCATTAAATGAAGTTATTTTCAGTGTTCGAAATATCAGTATTGCATTCTTGGGATACAAATATGCGTCGATCATCGCACGGGATATATCGTTTGTATTGGGTAATTTATTGCACTTTTCTGGGAATCATAGGAAAACATTGGGAGAATTGTTGAAATTTTCAATGAAACTTAGTGATTATTAAAAAAAGACCTTAATACACACTTTTAAGTCATTACATCTCAAAAAAGAAATACATATGGTAGGTTTTGTTTGTATAGGGTCCTAAGCTATGTGCTATCTGATTGAACTACTGTAGCTATATTCAAAATTGAATGCATAACATTTAGAGTGTATGTGTTGATCATTTCATTAAACACTCGTAAATACTTTGAAATTAGTCTCGACTGACAGTCGGTTGAGGGGAAATTTTGAAAAAAAATAATAATAATATTTTGATAAATTTTCTCAATTTTAATTAAAAATGATTTCTATTTTATGAAACTTGATGAGGACTTAACAAATCAGTAAATCAGCCCTCATACATGCTTGATTTCATGTTTGGACTGCAACACTGCAAGCAATTTGGGATAAATTGGGAAAATTTTGAATTTTCTCCAAATCCAACCACCTACACTCACATTTCGTAATTAGAGTGTATGTGATGATCATTTCATGAAATGCTCCCAAATACTTTAAAATTAGTCTCAATTGACAACCGGTTGTAGGAAAATTTCGAGAAAAAACATGGAGAACATGAAGAACTAATGGATATGGAAATCAAAGCTCCAACTCCATGTTTTTTCATGCAAAACACGAAGAACCAATGAATTTGTAACCATTCGATACTGATTTAACATAATTTTAACAAAAAAAAAGGATCGGAAATTGAAAATGCTCACCGGATCGAACATGTGGGATATATCGGCACCACCTGTGTGTTTTGTATCACATAGGTAGGATACAAGATATATCGTGGGATATATTGGCCGATATCGTTGATATTTAAAACATTGTTTATTTTTACAAAATAACCTTTTGTCAGTATTATTTTATCGTATAATTTATGGGATTAAGGATATGGTTGTAATTTTGTTGTATAGCTTTAGAAGGATTTGGGTTTAATTGTTGAAGGTAATTTCCTATTTTCTCAAGGGTTTCTCTTGATTAAGAGTATTCCTAATTTTGTTTGTAGTATATTTCCTTGTTTAAATGTTAGGCTCTTTCCTGATATATTCAGGTGTTAGGGGTTGGTTTTTTAATAAGGCATAGGGTGTGTTTGAAATTGGGATGTTGTCATCGAGACTTTTTGGACATGATTGGATTATGCTCGTTTCTAAATGCTGTTTATAGAAGCTAATTTTTCGTTGTAAATCCCGTTCGCGTGGGACTTGATGGAGAAGTCCGTTTTACTCTCTTGCAAAGGAAGGCTTCTGATGGATGTTATTTGATACTTGGAAAAAGTGTGATGGTTGACATGTAGGCACTAAAAAATTCTAAGTGTGGCATACAAATTAAAACTGTTCCCTATGTATATATACATATACATAGATATACACACACACACACACACACACACACACACACACACACACACATATATATATATATATATATATATATATATATATATATATATATATAAACTGGGTATCATGCTTTATATAAGATTTTTTTTTTTTTTTGCCACGTATGCAATTTGTAAGTGCTTAAATATCAGTCAACACGTGCCAGACTGAATGCCTTCTCTTTCTCGTGCAAGCGGGCAAGCTTGTCTTGCCTCCTTTGATAGTTTACCACCATTTAAAAATGGCCGTGACTCATCTTCATCACTTGTGCCAGTCATATATTGCTCATGCACTGGTATCCAGACCAACAGAATTGTGCATCTCAAAACTCACAGTAAGCTACCAATCCTATCCATTCAATTGATGGTTAAAAGTAAAATAATGAGATAATCCAAGGACCAAATCAGATCGATTACTAACATCTGCTTAGTGTACATTTTGGGTTATGCTCCCCCTACAGTTGGGTTAGCGATTTGGATGGTCTGGATGCAGTACAACTATAGCACGTGAATGATGGAAGGGAAATTACCAAATTTTAAATTGTTATGAACTATCATAGGAGTGTTGACTCCAATGGAAGTTCCCTGCTATTTTGAAGATGGTGATGAGTCATCGTCCTCATATGTGGCACTCATGTGTGCTGTTCTAACCACCAAACTGTGGAGTACAGATGTAACATATGTTGAAAATCAAACAGATCAACCATTCTTAACCATCCAAGTGATGGTTGTCTAATGGATGGTTGAAGTTAAAGTACTGAGTGGTTCAAAATCAAGGGTAAAATAGGATGGATGCTATCATCTGCTCAGTATAAATTTTTTTTTTTTGGCTATGCTCCATATGTGTTGGATCAGCGATTTGGACGGTCTGGATTGTCGTAAAAGTTTGCCATCTGTGCCATGAAAAATGCAAAACAAATTAAAATGGTGGTTAATTATCATAGGGGTCTAGTCCAAATATACACGTAGATGGAGGTCCTAGCAACACACTCAACCATTTCCACTAACTTTGCTTGTACACATGCCAATGTGGCACATCTGTACATCCGACTATGCATAAGGTGGGCCACCCATGTATAAAAAATAAATAGAGCATTTTGAAGAAAAATAAAAACTAATCTGAAAAATTCAGGCCAATGAACTCATCAGGTGGCTGGCCCTTGTCCGGAAATGCATTATGTGTGGTCAAATCCTCTAACAAAAAGAGTTATACATATGGTCAATCCCCTGCCACACGCACTTCACAGTTTACTGGCAATCGGGTGCACATTTGATGGGTTGATAAGGTGGACTCTTTGTATTACATTTGACTTTTTATAAAATGGTCTTTTAGACATTGACATCCAGACAACAACAGCATCATCATCTTCATCCAAGCCTTATCCCCCAATTAATCAGGGATCCGGACAACATTATAAAGGGGAAAAAAGGAAAAATAAAAGAAAAGTAGACAATGTCATCTAAACAACGTTTCCAGATAAAATTAGGGCCTGTTTGGTAGATGCCTGAAAATGAATTCATCTCATTTTAGTTAATAGTAATTATATATTAGAGTGTTCTTCTTGGCGGTTTTTCTAATAAAAAGTTTCGTTACTGTACAAAAAATGTATCAGAGTTCATTTGGTTATCAATATTATTTTTTAATCTTTACCACAAAAGAAATATGATCTCTAATACAGTTTATATTTTTTTAATTTTTATAGATATCTCTAATACATAGTTACTAACTAACTATTAACTAAAGAGAGATGAACCCATCTACCAAATAGGTCCTTAGTTTTCACAAATTGCAATGCAACAACTGCATTTCCATATAATGGAGTTTTCACAAAGTAATTTCCTCACTCATCCAAGGGCCAATAGTGTATGGTCCCTTAGTTTCTATGCGAAACCTTTGTAGCTGACAAATTTCTACTGCATCAAAATTTCTCCCAAGAGGAAAGTTAACCCAATTGTAGATTTTCTGCCACATGGGCACCTAAATTATTTCTGTATGGGTATTTGCCGTAATGTCAGCTAAGTTTGGTGCAATACCTTTTTAATTGACTATTTGATTAACAGCCTCACATGTGGCTATCTTGGTTTGCTAACCATGCTTTGTATATCTGCATATACTCCTAAGTATACGAGATAACCCACGGGCTGTTGGTAATGAGAGGCATCATGGATGCCCCTTCAAACTTTGTACTCATTAGTTTTTATTCCACTCTTGCAATGTAGCCTAACTTTTATAATATCTAAAGATGTAGAGTATGCTTAGCTGAAGATAAGGAGAGGTGATAGTGGATTACTACAAAAAGTGGAAGAGGAAGGGGATCTGTAGAATGCTGCACATATTCACATGACATCTCAATTCTTTGATGATACATGGTTGCCTGGGATGCTTCAGGGTTCCTTAGAGGTGTTCTAAGGCTTTTGCAAGGAGTCTTTGGCCTTTAAGTGAACCAAGGGATGTTATGGTGGAGGGAATCGTAATGCCTCGTATTTTCCAGTGCCTTTTCGAGCGAATGTGTGCGATGTTTGGTGTAATACCTGTAGCTCGATCTTACTTGAACCGTACGCCTCCGATACCTTTTCGAGGGTCGTCCGATGTTTTCGGCATGACCCGAATTGAGCATGCAAGTACGCACCAAAGGGAACAAAATCTCAAGAGCCGAGACCTACGTTAGCGTGACCTCACCATTGTTACGAATCCAATGGTATCCCTGATGCGTTGAGGCGTGCACACGAATCTGAGTTGTCACAAGAAGAACTGTTAACGTTAATGTGCGTAAGGAGCATTTAACCCCTAAATAATGTCATAATTTCACATTTTCTCTAGAAAATTCTTAAGTTAATAAAGTCTCTTAATTAAGACCTAATGGTGCCATAACATAAGCCTAACATAACTTATCATTATTAATCTTTAATAAATGTGGGGGCTACTTTTCTATAAACGTCAATGCTTCTCCTTAAAATAAGGAGAGAAAGCCACCTTACATTTTTTAAAAATTAATTATGTCTTGATAAAGTATACTTAAGAGACTTAATCCATAAATTAGATGGTGTAAGATGACTTTATTTTGTTAAAGTGGTAGGAACCAAAAGTCAACAAAATCCCTTAAAATAAGGAGAAGTCATTAACATACAATTTATAGAAACACTTAGGCCTAATTTAAGTATTATTAAGGCTAAATGAGATTAATTAGTTCAAAAAAATACTTTTATTAAGGCTAATAAAGTGCATATATCAAAGTCAACTTTCATTTCGTATATTTAAGGAGGACCAAGTATTTTGTTTTCTACCTTTTTTTTTTTATATATATAGAAAAGTATCTTGTGTGTTGTTAAGCCCCTTAAACATTGAATAGATGGGACAAATAACCCTTGAATCAAGGTGATGCTTCTACTTATGTCCTAATTTAGAAACTTGTCCCTAATTATCCTTTAATTTATAAATAGTCATTCCTTAACCCAAATTTAAATACTTAACGTGCCCAAATCCCAACCATCATTTGAGAGAGAGAGAGAGAGAGAGAGAGAGAGAGAGAGGACCATCTATCAAGGAGATCCATGCCATTTAATCCCCATATTGAGGTGAGTACACCGCCCATCCACTTTCCCTTTTGTTTATTTTTAATGATGTTGGTATTGGTGTACACGAGTCGAGCTTGGCACAGCTCGACTTGGCTTGGCCGCTAGCTGACCTTAGCTCGAACTCGGCTCGGTCCTCGAGCCTGACTGGCTAGCTTGGCTTGGTTCGGTTCGATCAGTAGCTCGGGCCAGTTCGAGCCGAGTTCGCCTGTGCAACATTTTCACAAATACATGGACTGCACCTTCAAATTCTCACTATATGTAAAACACCAACAACGATTCTACAGATATTTCATCAAACACCTTGTAGGCACCATCAAAATCAAGAAAAAAAGGGTATTTGTTTGATGAAACATACCTTCCTTGCCACCAATTGACACTTCGTTGAGTCATTTCATCAAACACTTGGTGAGCAACATCAATATCAAAGTAATCGAGTCACTGAATTGGTTCGATCTGAGCTCGATTCGAGTTGGGTTCGATCTGAGTTGAGTTGAGCTCGGGCAAGCTCGAACTCGGTTCGAAATTTTTTCGAGCTAAAAAAACCAACTTGACTTGGCTTGAACTCAGTTTCGAACCGAGTCGAATTGAGCTTTTTCGAGTCGAGTCGAGCGAGCTCACCAAGCTAACTCGGTTCGTGTACAGCCCTAGATGTGGGACCCATTGACCATGGGCCCTACCATGGTTCTTATATGCAATTTGGACCAATCTTGTTGTCTCGTGCAGTAGATAACATTGATACCTTGGTTGGATGGTTTAGATTGTGTGACCTACAGTAATCCAATTGGTTCCAAATTTTGGGAGATGGTATTAGACTTGATGGATTATGTGTGTACCAAATTTGGAGCCAATCCGATCGGTCTAACCACTTCATCCGATCAATGCAATCTGGACCAAGTTTGTTGTCCAGTGCAGTGGACATCATTGATGCCTTGATTGGATGGTCCAAATTTTGAGATGGTACTAGACTTGATGGATTACGTGTGTACCAAATTTGGAGCCAATCTGATCGGTCTAACCACTTCATCCGATTGATGCAATTCAGACCGAGTTTGTTGTCCAGTGCAGTGGACATCACTGATACCTTGATCGGATGGTCCAAATTTTGTGATGAACAAATATCCAATTGGTCCAAAATTTGGTGGGATGATACTATACTTGATGAAGCATGTGTGTACCAAATTTAGGGCCAATCCAATAGTTCTAATTACTTCATCTGATCGATGCAATCCAGACTATGTTTGCTATCCAGTGCAATAGACAACACTGATACCCTGATTGGATGGTCCTGATTGTGTGGCCTACAATTATCCAATTAGTCCCAAATTTTACAAGATGATAATAGACTTTATGGATCACGTGTGTACCAATTATGGGGCCAATCCGATCGATCTAACCACTTCATTCTGATCAATGCAATCCGAACCAAGTTTGCCGTCCAGTGCAGTAAACAACACCTATACATTGATTGGATGATCTAGATTGTACGACCACAAATATCCAAATTGGTCCCAAATTTTGAGTGATGATACTATATTTGATGAAGCACATGTGTACCAATTTTGGAGCCAGTCTGATCGGTGTAACCACTTCATCCGATCGATGCAATCTAGACCAGGTTTGTTGTCATGGGCTGTGCATACAGTAAGATGGCCTTGGATCTCCTCTAGGGATTGGATAGTTTGGATCTCCTTGATGGATAGTCCACCATCACTCTCTCTCTCTCTAGCAAATGGTGGCTGGAAAGTGCCTAAATTTGGGTTAGGAAATGACTATTTATATACGATAGCATAATTATATATATGTTTTTAGATTAAGACATAGGTGGAAGCATTATCTTAATTTAAGGGTGATTTGTCCAACCTAGCAAATGTTCAATGAGCTTAATGACACACTAATTATACACGAGATGCTCTTCTAGAAAATAAAGGGGACAAAATACTTGACCCTCCTTAAATATAAGAAATGAAAGTTGACTTTGGTGCATGCACTTTATTAGCCTTACTATAAGCTTTGTTTTGGGCTAATTAATCTAACTTATATGGCCTTAATGATACTTAGATTAGGCCTACGTATTTATAGAAATGGTGTGTTGGCAAATTTTCCTTATTTTAAAGGATTTTGTTGACTTTTGGTTCATACTACTTTATTAAGCAAAATAAAGCAATATTTTCACCATCTAACATATGGATTAAGGCTCTTAAGTAGGGTTTATTAAGACTTAATCAATTTCTAGAAGATGTGAGGTGGCTTTCTCTCCTTATTTTAAGGAGAAGCATTGACTTTTATGGAAAAGTAGCCTTTATTTTTATTAAAGTTTTATAATGATAGGTTAAGCTAAGCTTAGGGTCATGCTATGGCATAATTAAGACTTAATTAAGGGGCTTTATTAGCTTAGCGATTTTCTAAAGAAAAGTGAATTTATGGCACTATTTATGTGTTTTAAGGCTCATTACGCACATGAACGTTGACAGTTCTGCTCATGGTAACTGGGGTTCGGGTGTACATCTCGACGTACGGGGGGTACTGTTGGGTTTGTAGTGACGACGCAGTCATGTTGACATAGGTCTGGGGTTCTCACGGTTCCGTTCTCTCTGGCGCGTACTTGTGCGCTCGATTTGGGTCATGCCGGAAACGTCGGACAACCCACAAAAGGTATCAGAGGTGTACGGTTCTAGTATGATTGGGTTACGGGTATTACACCAGACATCATGCACATGTTCTTGGAAGGGCACTGTAAAATTCGGGTGGTTACAGGAATAGTAGATCATAATATGTTTTGGTTGACTTGGAAGGTGGATGGAACGCAAGAAAGAAAAGTTTCAAATTTAGTAACTTGGTCTTCCTTTAGGGTCGTAACCCATTACTTGATTTCTTGGTATCTGATCATAGAGAGTTGGAACAAAATCTTACTCGAAAATGACATTAGGAGTTGCATTACTTTTACATGAGTCCGCCTTTAATAACTTCCCTATTAAATATGGGTGGTGTAAAGCGACTTCTTCTTGTTTTTTTTTTTTTTTTTTTTCCCAGATCACTGAAGTTGTTCAAATTAGATCTTCTCACTGTGCTTGGTGGTGCAAAGTGACTTATTCTTCTTGAATTGGCAGTCTTTTAGAGAGGAAATTTGCTATGCCCCAAGAGACAAATCAGGCATCAAATGTTTGGTAGGATAGATGATGTGGTGAGAGGCCTCTTAGTTCAGCTTTCCCATGGCTTTATTGTGTGGTGAGGAGAAGTCCCTCATAGCTCAATGTAGCTCGAGGGTGGGTGAACAAACAGTGTCGTATGTTACATTTAGAAGGGACCTACTCGGTGTTGTCAATCGCTTGAGCACTTATGCGATGCCATTTTGGGAGCATATACTGCATATGCCATAGTGGCATGGAAGTTTTATGACCGTTGGGCATTATGCGGTCACATACAAAAGTATGCAAAAGTGTATGTCATAAGTATGTGATCATGTGATGGCATATGCAATAATGCGAATATATATATATATATATATATAGAGAGAGAGAGAGAGAGAGAGAGAGAGAGAGAGAGAGAGAGGTGATGTGGGCCCAAAATCTGAACGGTCCATGTGTCGCAACACCCCGTGAAACCCCTAGGACCCAATCTTTACTCTGATCCAAAGCTTTGGTGGGCCATGGCAAAAGAAAACAGTTTCCTCCCTTGATTTGCATCTCTCTTTGCTATGGCCTTTCAGAGTTTTGGATCAGGGTGAAAATTGGTCCCTGGGAGTTTCACGGGGTACTGCATCACGTGGAACATTCGGATTTTGGGCCCATGACATGTGTGCAAATGTGCACAGGTGAGCATGGCTCTCTCTCTCTCTCTCTCTCTCTCTCTCTCTCTCTCTCTCTCTCTCAATGGACCTGCTGGATGAGGAAATCAATATCTTAGGATGATGGAAATGCTTCACAATTAATGAAAATTTCCCTTTGATAGGAATAGATGGATTTGGAATCCGAGCAAAACCAGAGCTTTTATGGTGGATCATTTATATTGGACGATTCAAGACCCGCAATTACCGCAAACCAAAGATCCTATTAGGAAAATTTGGAGATATCCAGGATCCTCGCGGGTTGGTGGTGTTTGGTTGGCTTGTAGGAAAGAATAAAATCCTCATCCTCTCTTTTCCCTTTTTGCCTTCTTTTAAATAAAATTTCCAGTTACCCTTCACCCGAAAAAAAAGAAAAGAAAAGAAAAGTGGTAATGGAAGGTTGGGAAGAACATGAGGAACTTTCATTGGGAGGGAAGAGGAACAAGGAAAGAGTCATCTACTTGATGCGGAGATGCTGAAAAAAAAATTGAAAACATGTAGGGGATTGGTTATCAGAATATTAGGGGAAAAAATTGGCCCCTTGTGGTGGTTGTGGTTTGGAAGTGAACTAGAGGTGATGTGGATTAATCTCGAACAACTAATTGTTTGGATGGAATCAATAATGCAAAATATGGACTGTTTCTGAAGGATTAAGAATCTTCACATCTTCATCCAAGAATCTAGTGGCTTAAGCTGATATCATAAAGTAGATAAGATGTAGGCAATTCCTAAAGACTCCAAAAGTTGGTAGCAAGACCAAATATTTTGTTCAATCATGTAGAACGAGAAGCTAATGAGATTGCCAACTCTCTGGGACAAGGTGTGAACTGTGAAGTGATTGCCTCTTTGATTTCCTCTCTTGTGCCTTCATTCTAGTAAGGTGCTGTCTTACTTGTGAAGGTGTGCTTTGTTGGGACTCTCATCATTGGTGCAAGCATTACCATGGTATTCCACGAGGGTTATGTAATGGCTGTAACGGTAAAATGGCCCGTAACAGTCCCATAATGGGCCTTTATGGCGCCTAAACATTTTTTCCCCAGAAAAGGCCATAACAGCCATTATGGCCTATATTGTAACGGTAACAGCGCTGACCGTTACAGCTACCATTACTGTTATGGAATACATTGAACATTTTCCATAATGTTTCTGTTTGGAGGACCGGTTGGTTTTCATATGCTTCCTAGTTATGTTAACATATTATCTTTCTTATTCATTTCCACTTAAACTGAGAGAAATTTTATAGGATGGCTATAAGACCAGCCATGCCTTTTGGAATAGAACGTTGGGCAGTTAAGGAACAAGATGCCCATAGGATGAGTGTGGCTGAAATGAGGATGTTGAGATGGATGAGTGGCAGCATAAGGATGGAATCAGAGATGAGTGCATTCAAGAACAATTAGGAGTAGCACTAATAGGTAACAAGATGAGCGAAAGTAGACTTAGATGGTTTGGTCATGTGCAATAGAGACCAAGAACTGCGCCGGTTAGGAGTAAGATGGTACAAGTTGAAGGCTTTAAAAGGGCAAGGGGAAGGCTGAAAAGGACTTGGGTGGTGGTAGTAAGAAAAAACTTGAGGACCTATAGTCTAACTGAAGTTGTGGGCCTCGATAGAGTGAAATAGTGGAAAAAGATTCCCTGTACCCAGTCCTAGTTGGGATAAGACTTATAATGATGATGATGATGATCTTTCTTATTTATTTATCTATTTTGCATAGACAACTCTATTTCATTGAGAAAGAAAGGAATACAGAAATTGCAGTAGAGGAATCTGTCCCAAGTAATGAAAGGATTCACAACACCATCTTTAGCACCAGTCTTAGCACAGGCATTAGCAAAGCTTCACTAGATATGAACGAGAACGCAGTCTTTAACCTCAAACCTAGGTCTGTGACTTTTCCACAATGGGCTCCGATGTCCATGGTTCCGCTGAATGTCTGTTAAACATCCAGTCTCGACATTTTGAGTATTAACATAGCATCTCGGCCACTTGCTGAAAATGCAACCAGGGTCTTTATTATCTGATTCGTTAACGTGGCCATTATTGTGTCAAAAAATTATCAGTTTAGCGTTTTGTTTAAGCAAACCATGTCGCCTGAGAAGCAGATGCATATAGGCTGGTACTAAATGCTGCATTCGTTATTCATTGGCTTTAAGTAGCTGTTGCATAATTGTTCATATCATGTGTGCATCCATTTGAAGTTCTATCAATATAATTTGATGAGTTGATCCTATTTCATTTCCTGTCTGTTCCATCTCTTTAGTTCACTGCAAGTAAAACAGGAACAATTACATTAGTTTTAGGTGCCTAATAGAGTGCAGACAAAACGTTCTTCTGTTTGGGTCACCCTTCTTTCTGAAAAAGCAGGAAGGAGCATCCGATGAAGATATACGCCAGCTTCCAAAATACAAATTCAGAAAGGTTGCTGATTGTGAGAAACTTGGTGAGATATCAGGACCTTCTGGTGGAATAATGACAGAGTGCCGAACTGAAATGCCCATCGAACACGTTCTTTCTGCAGAGGATGCTGTAAGTTGTTCAACTCAAATTTCGCTATCTTGGAATTCCATGTGATAGTCATGAGAATTACTTGTGGAGACTACGCTGCTCTTCGTTCATTCATGGTCTGCATAGATCATCCTCTCAGTATCTGTATCTAAAGCAGACGCTTGTCATACTTGTAGGAATGTTGCATCTGCCTTTCTGCTTATGAAGATGGGGTTGAGCTGCGAGAGCTTCCATGCACCCATCATTTTCACTGTGCCTGCATAGACAAGTGGCTATACATCAATGCTACTTGCCCGCTCTGCAAGTATAACATCATAAAGAGTGCCAGCCATGGCAGGGAAGATGTGTAATGGGCAGTTCTTCTGTCCTGCACCCGTAACAGTTCTTCTGACGCTATGTACTTGTGCATGCATGTGTGGGCATCCATCAGCTCATGGTGTGCCGATATGCTTGCAGCTCTTATAGGTCTCCTGTAACTCATGTTTGCATGCGTTTGTGTCGTGTGCACTGATACAGGTATGAGGTAGTAGTGTCTATGTGTATGTGTTATTTGTTTGTATACATGCATACGTGTAAGTGGATTTTCTAGGGAACTGGTCATCACATGTTCTGAATTAGGCTGCCTTAACTGTACGAGGATTGGAGAGTGTTTGTGCCGGTTTTAATCTTCAAATCCCAGTTGTATGCTTTCAGTCTCTCTTTTTTATTTTTTGTTTATAGTTGGCTTGAGCATTGATGTGATAATTTACACTTAAAATCATAATTCAAAAACCTGAAAACACCACTTGATGTTCTGCTGGCTTGGGTTAACCCAAAGACTCAGACTGGAATCACGAAATTTAGTTTGATAATATGTTTGCAATAGTATGCCTAGTAAGAAATGGATTACTCTATAGCAAAAACAGTGACTGGCAGCGTAGTAGTAATGTGCCTGTGTTGCTCGATAATTCAGGTGTTCAAATATTGTCTAAAATCTATTCACTCAACGAGTCCTCTAATGCGAGTTTCTCAGTGAGTCGGCTTGAAATCTTGTTGAGTTGACTTAGCTGAGTTTTGAGTCGAGGCGGACGTGTGCTGCAGATGCGACATGATGGGGCTTGAGGCTGGGGCCGGTGATCTGTTGGGCTATCATGTGATGGTAATTCTCGGTGTTGGGGAATCCGAACTACTACATTTTGCTCTCTCAGATTAGATCCTGATCATTGCAGATAAGCCTCTCTACAGTGTTATGTTCTCAGTGATTAATGGGATGAGTTCAGTGGTGTTTGAGTAATGGAGAGAGGCTTTAGATAAGATTCAGTCATTGATCGGATTATCCTGGCTTTTTGGGTGTGCCGCTGTTGGACGTTCATCGTTATTCAAGACTCCTGATAAGCATTGGCATATCATCATCTATCATACATGTGGCAGATGCTCGGCTTTTGCCATACTCGTGTGCAAATCCATCATGCATGTGGCAGATGGCATTCTTGAATTCATACTGCTCGTGTTGTGGACTCTACTGGATTGAACAAAGCCCATAAGTTACAATGATTGGATGATCCTAACTCCGTGATCAAACGCTGGCCATTTTTATTTATATCAACCCATTTTGAAGGCTAGTGATCAATTGTATGCGACCGCTGGAAGATACTTGCCATCCAATGGTTCTCTTTTTTTTTTCTTTTCTTAACCATCCATCTGCAACCCACCCATGAAATTACTAGGAGTGTACAAAGCGCTGAAAATTTAGGGCATCTCCGTAAACAGGTGGGTCCCCATCAGATCAATATCTGGATCCATGTGTCCCACTGGGACACTGAGGACATCAACCGAGTACAGAGGCGTGGCTGGAAGATATGGCTAGCATGATTGGGCCCCAAGTAGGACTCGCTCTCCCAGTTATTCCCACCGTTGATATGGCATACTAAAATATTTTCCTTTGATAGGTTAGGCAAGACCCAACCACTGGCAACGGTACCACCACTCGTACTACCGAACCACCTTTCTTACCAACATGTCACGTGTTTAACTTCAGTACCGGGAGAACAGTGGGCCCAATATGAAGCTTACTCTTCAAGAGAATCAGGCTGAACAGCTCACTCGGTGGGCCACACCTAATTTTGAATTGGACTCGTCCGTTCATTCCAACCATGTGGGCTCATCTTGTCATCCTGTTTTTTTTTCCTTGATGTTGGGGGCCTGCTGTTTTCATGGCACTGATGTCCTGAACAAGTGGCATGTTGGTTGCCCAAAAGAAACCATCCAGTCTTATTCAATGGTTGTCCAAATAAGTATATACGAGTGTGATCCACGATCAGGGCCAAAGAGTGGATGGATAAGAGTCTTGCAGTCTGGAAGATCTTTAGGAGAAGGTCCATCGAACAGTATAGATCACTGAAGCATGGGTCTTACTTGTCCGACACGATGCCCGACTGACACTACACTCGGCCTTGGACCCCCTCACGTTGTTTAGCCGTTCTGGTACAAATATGCGCGCTCGTGCATGTAATTAAAAAAAAAAAAAAAAAAACAAAAGAATGGAATCGGATTCGTTGAGGCCGGTGAAACACGCGCGAATTTGCCCTAATTTACGCTCGCGTGACATTGATGGGGGCTTCGAGGAACATCTCCCAATTTGTTATACGTGTGAAAGATCCATATCGTTCATTCATCATTACACACTGTATAGATGATCCATCAAAAATCGACTGCTCCACTCCCCCATCGGGCTAAACATTGTTCAAGTAAAATACGCATTTAAATAAAGACAACGGGTCCATATTCAACGTACATCAACAACCTTCCCGTCGAGTATACCGACCTGACCATTTTCTACCTCAGGACTGGCGCAGATCTCGCACGTGAGTTTCATACTAGCATGTGTCCGGAGAAGATCCCGTTCATCTCACGCGAGCGAATAAAGACCGATGCTCTTACTCATTTCGCGCTTTTGGACTACGGCTTGTTTCTCCTTCCGCCTTCCCCCCCTTCTTCCGCTCCCCTCTCTCTCTCTCTCTAAACCATTTCCTGTCTATTTTTATTTACAAAATCATACACCATCCCAAAAGAAGAACCCGTTTTTGTAATTTTCTCAACTCCTGCTAAATTCCAACTAGATCGATTGTGAAACGACGACAGACTCACACGCGAAATCTTTATGTAAGTCCTACGGGTCTTGTGCTTCTCGGGTGCAGATGGAGAATCTTCTTCTACACAAGTATCGCAGTGACCGCCGCAAGCTCCTTGATTTCATCCTGTCTGTCGGTTTAATCAGAGAAATTCAAACACCTCAAGGCGCTATTAGCTTACGCGACATCGATTTGGATGCCGTCAGCGTTGATTCCATACTGGAATGCGCGAATCATGGTATTGAGATTTGGTTTTAGTTTTAAAAATTCATTTCTTCTTCTTCTTTCCTGTGAAGGATTGGGAGGGCTTTGATTGTGGGTTAACTGATGCCTTGTTGTTGTTTCAGGTGGGATTCTCGATCTTTCAGAAGCTACTAAAAAGTACTATTATGAACATGATTATCCGACGATGGTAAGGAAATATCAAGCAGGGATTGATGTTGTTTTAGTATCATATTGTTACTATTTTATCTCTTTGATTGTCTATCCGGGGTCATTTGGATGCCTATAAGTTTTTAAGTTGACATGCTGCCTATTTGGATGTAAGTTGTAAGTCTTTTAATGGTAAATAGTTTTCTTCTTCTACTGGTAAATAGTTTTCTTCTTGTGTGTGGGTAAGTTACAGGAAAGTAGCCGTATAGTCCCACCAAATAGTGTTAGGAAGTGCGGAAGTGTGAGCCCTCAAGATCTGACGGTCTACACAATATGGAACCCTCACGAAGCCAAAGATTAATGCTCCAGATCCAGCGGCCCGCCTATTTACTACTGGAGCAGATGAGACTATCCACCCCTCTGATTCAACGGTATAGATGGCCCCGGATCACGATCTATGGATTAGATCGTCCCAAGGACAAGCCATATGGACAAATTACTGCTTCCTCTCCTTTTACTCTCGGTATTTCTTATTGATTTTACGAGAGAGTCTCATCCTTTTTGTAGGGAGGGTTGAGAGTTTGGATGAGACCAGATTATCTGGTCATATCCCTATCTCCCATCTAAAATCAAATTCAAAGTTGAATTTGAAATCTAACTAAAGGAAGAGGCCGGAAGAGACCTAAAAACATGGGACCCACCCACTAGTGATTGCACACCAGTGGGCCCCACAGGCCTATGTCCAACAAATAGAACTTAGAGTAGGGAATTGCTCCAAAATCTTAAAACCACATGAAAAAGCTGGGCATAAAATACGTCATTGGGTTCAGCCCATCTAGGTGAATCTTTGCGCTGATTCCTAGGCTAAATCAATCATCTAGGCCACAAAGTGTGCCCACAAATTCAAAATACTTGTAATTTGGAGCATTTACTTAATATAAGCAATGACAAAATTAAAAATAACAACAAATCCACCGTACACATAGTTGTAGGGCCCATAAAGAAGTACAATCTACATTCAAGCGATTGCTCAGCCCAACATACCATACATTTGGGGCCCACATTTTGAGTTTATTGGGCCATGTCATGGATGAGAAATGCTAAACATATACCCTTGGATGATCCTTGTCATCCAATTATTTACTTTGGCCTACTATAATGATTATTCTGATTACCGACATTTGGTGGGTGCCACCTTTGCTAGTCAACTACAACTTTTATTTATTTTAATTCTCTTACAAGCATTACCATGTAATAGATCTAAAAAAAAAAAAGGTCAATGATTTTTAGAGCTTTTATCTATAATGGATAGGGGACGTTTGGAAAATCATCTATCAGGTGGGGATCACTGTTCCATTCATCAAGTGAGTCACATATGCAAGAAAAAACGGTTAAGAAAGAAAATGATGACCAACAATCTACATTCGAGGTACACTCATGCCCGACATGATTAATGGGCTGGAATGATTTTTAGGATCGACAGTAGGCCTCACCATGATGTATGTATTATGTCTACGCCATTCATCTGTTTCACCAACCCAAACGTGAGGCATATCCAAATCTCAAGTGGACCACACCACATGAAAGGATGGGGAAAATGATGCCCACCATTGAAACTTTCCTAGGGCCCATCATGTTGTTCATTTTTCATCCAGCCCGTTCATAAGGTTACATTGACCTGTTGAAGGTAAAATGCAAAGATTAGCTTGTTCCAAAGCTTATGTGGCCCCAAAAAAGTTTTTAATGGTGGGCATTCAGTCCCCACTGTTACTTGTGGTGTGGTCCGCTTGAGATTTGGATCTACCTCATGTAGTCATTTTCGGGGTCATATCCTAAAATGAGCCATCGAAACAGATGAACAAAGTGGACATATCATATAAGACATGCATCACAGTGGGCTCGACAAAGCTTTGGGTTGCTAATCCCATCTCCATTTTCTTGACACAATTGTACCTTTGCTCCCCCTTTTCTTGATGGTAAAAAATGAAAGAAAGAAAGAAAGAAAGAAACAAAGAAACAAAGAGGAGAAGGGAGAAGCGAACCTTGCATTGTGACAGGTTGGGAAATATGGAGAGAGGAGAGGCTGGTCGGAGATATGGACGATTTTGGCAGAGGTAACTGGGGAGAGAGCCTGTAACTTATAGGCAAGTGAAATCCCATTCCTTCCCCATGTAACTTGCTGAAAGTTTTTCCTGCAAGTGACTTACAGATTGCAACTTAGTTATAAGAGAGCTCCTAACTAACTTACAGGTAAGTGAAATCCCACCCTCCCATGTAACTTGCTTGTAAGTTTTTCCTGTAAGTGACTTACAGGTTGTAAGTTGTAACCTAGTTATAAGTGAAGTTTCCCCCTCAAACAATACCTGTAAGTGGCTTACTTGTAAGGCACTTACAACTAATCCAACTTACAAACATCTAAATGACCCCTTCGTGAATTCATTTCTTTAGCACTCGCAAGGGTCTCTTTTAGTGTAGGGCCCATCATGGGGTGGGCCTTCCCTTTCATAGGGAGGGTAGTGTCCAAGACCAATTCAAAGATAGATCTATCCTTGACTCGAAAGGAACAAAAGGTGTAAGAATTGAAGCGGATGTGGAGCTACGGGACATACGACTCAGAAGCTGTAGGGATGTTGGTGGAGGTGTGGCCGTAGGAAGAGGATCCTTTGGAGGAAGCTATCATGGTCACTCCTCTGTGCACAAAGAAGGTTAGAGAAGACTCGACATCTGTCTGTCTGTACTATGGGGGAAGGCTCAAGGCTAGTTTTGAGGATCGGACAAGCAAGGGGATGATCACAGTGGATCAATTTCAGTGGACTAGAGACATCCTGATTAGAGTGGGGGGTTTGGTGGCTACGTCTTACGGAACGCGAGATGAGAATTTATATGATTTCTACCAATTTGTGCAAGACAAGGCTATATAATGACGACAATCTCACCAGAAGTTGAAGCCCAGGAAGCCTCCCAACGGTTGGAGAGAGCTAGTGAATTTGGAGTGCTCCATTAATTACGAATTTGCAAGTAAAAGGAAGTGGATTGAAAAGGGCAAGACCGGGAAAAGGATGTGACTGATGATCTTTTGTCTTGGAATGGTCATGGATTGGGGGGTGTAGCATCAAGAGAGCTTAGTTCAAGAAGTTGTGTATGAAGACGAAGGCTGACATTATTGCAATCTAAGAAACCAAACTGCAATTAGTGGATAAAGGTACAATAAATTCTATTTGCGTGCATCCGCAGGGAATATTCTCAGCTTAAAAAGGGGCGGGGACACCCTATCGTCATTAAAAAAAATCTATTTGATGTATTAGTAATGTTGACTAGGTCTTTCTCAATGCTTCAAGGGCAGTTGGGTGTATCTTGGTTGCTTGGAAATCTAACGTTTGGAAAAAGTTAGAAGTTTTCTCTGGATTTTTCTCTCTTTCTGTCTTGTTGCGTGATCCTTCATCAGGATTCTAGTGGGTGTTATCTGATGTGTATGGTCCTTATGGAAAAAATTATGCAGGATCAGGTCTGGGCAGAACCTGATGGTGTTAGATGTGGTCAGTTCCCTGGTGTATAGGTGGGGACTTTAATGTCATCCATTTCTCCTACGAAAAGCTTAATGGGGGACGGGTGGCCACTTCTATGGTCAGATTTTTTTGCTAGGTTGGAACTCGGAAGCCATGATGTCACATTCGTCTTTGGGGGGGGGGGGGCATCAAATCACTACCCCATTGTCCTTGAAGTCACTGAAGAAAATTGGGGTCCCAAACGTTGGAAGTTGAAGGGTTTGAGTAGCTAGTGGTGGAGTGGTAGTCCTCAATGGTTGGTGGTTATGCCGAGTTTAGAATTTTTAGAAAGCTAAAGACGTTGAAAGAGAAGCTCAGAGTGTGGAAGGAAGATGTCTTAGGTAGAAGGGAAGAGGAATTTGACAAAATGGCGGAACAAATTCACGATCTTGATTTGCTAGAAGAGCGTGATAGGCTATTCTCCAAGGATGAAAAAAAAAAAAGAAAAAAAAAGGGCAGATCTTTCCCTCGTATTTGTGAAACAAGCCAAGAAGGAGGAAATTAAATGGCGTCAGAGATCGAGTGCAGTATGACTGGAAGGAGATAAAAATATACATTTTTTTTTTTCCATAGCATTGCTAGCCCACGGGCTCGCATTAACAAGATTTCAACTCTCATGGTTGACAGAGCTCCTACATTGGAGAAAGAAAAGATTTCTGATACAATTGTCTCCTTCTATAAGACCTTACTGTTTAAAGAGCAATGGATAAGGCCGAGGTTGGACAACTTAGACTTCAACATCATATGTCCAGAGGATGCAAGTTGCAACTGAGCTGGAGAAGCCATTCATTGAAGAAGAGGTGAAAGCGACTATTGGCTCGATGTGTGGGGACAAGGCCCCAGGCCCACAGATTCCCAATTCTGTTCTTTCAGAATTTCTAACATATTGTTAAGAAGGACATTATGAACTTTGTTGCAGAGTTCTAGGAAATGAGTTGCCTATCTTATGAGTTAGGAGCCTCATTTATTGCTCTTATCCCCAAAGTATAAGGGGTAGAACAATTGAAGGACTTCAGGCCGATTAGTTTAATTGAGAACCCCCACAAGATTTTGGATAAGAATCTTACATCCAGGTTTAGGGCAGCTCTTTCTAGTATTATTTCCAAGAATCAAGGGGCTTTTGCTACAGGTAGGTGGATCCTGGATAGCACCTTAGTGGCTTGTGAATGTATTGAATCAAGATACAAAGATAGGAAAACATGATTAATCTATAAATTAGATATTGAAAATGTGTATGATCATGTAAATCGGGATTTTTTAGACTACATGCTTGATTGGTTGGGCTTTGGTAAGAAATGGAGGGGGTGGATTAGGGCATGTGTTGAATCCTCGTCATTCTCCATTTTAGCCAATGGTTCGCCGAAACGTTTCTTCAAGCTTTTAGATGCCTACTCTTCAAAAGAAGAAGAAGAAGAAGAAGAAGAAGAAGAAGAAGAAGAAAAAAAGAAGAAAAAAAAGAAGCTTCTAGACACTTGATGTAGGGAGATCTACTATTGTTGTACTTATTTGTGGTAGTGGGGGGGAGGCCCTTAGCAACATGCTTTCCAAAGGTGTTGCAAATGAGTTGTTTAGAGGATTTGATATTCCAGTGTACAGTTGGCAGATTTCCCACCTTCATTATGTGGATGACACGCTTCTCTTTTCTGAAGTTAAGGAGGACTCGGTGGATAACGTCTGGAAAATTCTGGTTTTCTTTGAAGCTCTCTCGGGTTTGAAGATTTATATGGGTAAATTTGAAATGCTTGGAGTGAGCATTGGTGGGGACGAGCTAGGGTAGGGTGATTGAAAGAATCAAGAGGAAGTTGGCCTCGTGGGAGTGTCGTTATTTTTCTATGGGAGGTCGGGTGATTCTCTTAAAGATGACATTCTCTAATATGCCCATTTACTTCTTCTCCCTGTTCAAATGGCCCAAGTTGGTCCCGGACAAGTTGGATAAATTGAGAAGGAACTTCTTATGGAATGGCGCTAGTGATAGAGGGAAGTTTCATCTTCTTAGATGGGAAAAGGGGGTGCTAAAGCCTTTGGGTGATATGAATATAGCCCTTCTTAGGAAATGGATATGGCGTTTTGGGGTGAAGGAAGGATTTGGAGATAGGTGAAGGCGAGCAAGTATGGCACGCAGTAGGGTGGATGGTTTGTGAGGAATTCTTCACTTTATAGGGCGTCGACGGTTTTGAAAGCGGTGGTGAATACTGAACATTTGGCTAGCGTGGGATTTCCTTCAGGCTTGGCAACAATACTCGTATAAGTTTTTGGATTGACCCTTGGTGTGGCGGCCACACGCTTCAACATCTCTTCCCGAGGACTGCCCGCCTCGCTCCTAATAGATTTGTTCTTGTGGCGGATTGCTTTTCCATTGTTGAGGGATCGGATGTTTGGTCCCCTCCCCGCCGAAGGAACTTGTTGGTAGGCGAGATTGATGAGGCTGCTGAACTTTTGAACCTCCTAAACAACGTTCGGCTTGCGGTTCTTGAAGAGGACTCGATATATTGCTCGGGACATTGTTCGGGGAAGTTCTTGGTTAAGCCCTTCTTTGAGTTGAGCTCAGAGGCTCGGCCCCACCCATTCCACTTTTGGTTCTACGGAGCTCCCCCTCGGGTGGCAGTTTTTGTCTCATGGTGGATAGTTTGCGAAGGAGATCCCTTGTCCTCGCGAACATTTGCCTAATGTGCTGGGCAAGTGGGGAGTTAATCGATCATCTTTTCATTCATTGTTTCTTTGTTCGCAGTGTTTGGAACCACTTCTTCTGTGTCATGCATGTTGATTGGCAATGCCAAAGTTTGTAAGCGAGTTGATTTGGGCATGGCACAGTGTAGACGTCGGTAAATCCGGGAAGGCTATTTGGAGATTACTCATAATGGCCATCTCTTGGGCTTTGTGGGGAGCCCAGAATGGATGATGTTTTAGAAACGAGGGTTTGGGTATTATTTGTTCTATGGGTGGTTTCCTTTTCTGATTTTTGTTGTTGGTGGTTGTATTATTTGTTCACTTTTGCCGCTTCTAAATAAAATTGTTGATGCCTCTAAAAAAAGGGGGATTAGGCCTTGTTATGTATCTACCCTTTCAGATGATCCTACTGTTCAAATTAATATGGGCATTCAACAAACTATGCATCCAACAGGGACCAAATCCAACAATTAGGATCATCTAATAAGGAGGATTTTGAGGCTATCTCACTTTGGTGCCCACCATACAAATGTCGGGCCACACATTTATAGTTTGTTGGGCTAAGAAGATGCTCGCTGGGTCTCTTTATTTTCTTTTAATGTTTTTGTTTCATTGTCTGAGTTTCACTTAGGGCCCATTTGGTGTTGCTTCTGGGAGGTGTATAATTGATTCACAATAAAATATTCTTTCAAATTGTTTATTGACAATTTTGTTAAACATACATGGAAAAAAAAAAGCAATTCTTTTTGGGTGAGAACATCTTGACAGTTTCTTGAAACAATTTCTTAGTTTAATCCATATACTTGTTTCCAACATCATGGCCTACCTGATATCTCGTGAGTACTTCTTGACTATGGGAACAACCTGATGGACAGCTTTGTTACTGCATCATCTGCCAAAGTGGAAAATGTCATGTGGTGTAGAAGGCATGCCTTATACATGCGTGGGCTTGGTAAACCCCTAGTAAACCTCTTGCAACATTATATGTGGCATTGGATTTGGGAAATCCTGCTAAAGAGGTTTGCTAGAATACATCCAAGTGTATTGCAGTATGATACATTGGGACTTTAGCTGTCACACCCCAAACTGGGAAACCGGGCTTACAAAATTCCCGATCGCCGAATCCGATGCCAACAGCCTCCGTAGTACTCCATTCTCGACTCCTAGCGTCCATACGCCAGATTCTGATCCTGGGATCCTATAAAGAAGATTTTTCAATGTACATTTACTCGTAATAAGCATAACCACAAGTTTACCCAAATCACAAAGGCAACATCATCATCACATAACCACTAATATAAACATTTGAATACAATGCTGAAAGGGAAATACATATGTCAAAATCAAAGCTCCAGAAGTTAGCTACATGCTCCAAGCTCCACGCTGCTGCAACCTAACATCACTTGCACGCATCTATTGTGCATAAGCTTATAGAAAGCTTAGAGGGTGGTGTAAGTGTGTGCACAAGGTAAGTGCCAAGTATTCAATACAATGCCATAATCATACAATATCGGAAATACTGGTAAGATCATGAATCATACGATATCAGAGTAAGCGGAAATACTGACAAGTCCATGAGTAAAAGAATATCAGAGTACGCAATGCAGATCGATTATGTAAATGCGGAATCATAGAGAGCTAAATATCAGATGCCGAGGATGCAATGCAATATACAATTCCTGATGAGTTCACGAATACCGTCAGCCGTATCTAGACCATATAAATGCAGAAACACAGTAACTCAAAATGTCATATGCCGCAGATGTAATGCAATATGCGGTGCGAATGGAATGACCATGCTGGAGTGTGAAGTCGGGATGATAGTACGTAGTATCGCAGGCTATGAGGTCCATCATAAGGGACTTCTATCCAAACCAGTCTCATACCTAATTTGGATAGTCAGACTCAATGTGGTAAACTCCTGATCTCTGGTTAGTTGTGCGCCCCAATAGAAATCCTTGCCGTTGCGAAGGCACACGTAACAAATAGTTGCGCACCACCAGCCCGAGTGGATAGTGAATGAATGAATGAATGAATGAGTATGCAATTCCTGCTCTACAAATCAGTATTGTACATCTTTGGGATCATCACCGGGGTCTAGTACACTCTACATGCAATCGCCGCCCACTGGACATGTAACTATGCAAGTGGAAGAGACCTCACTATCCACCTGGCCAGTAGTCAGCCAATATCTACCCGGCACGTCAATAGCAGACCAAATCATGAGCTGGTCAAACTCAGCCTATCTATGCCCCTTACCCTTCGGCGGGTAAGGCTACGCCCCTTCCCAACCGACCACGACACAGTGGGAGACGCGGCCTAATGGTATTCGGCACTCGGGCGCTCATATATCCACTCGATCTCGATGTTGGGGCGTCTTTTAGTCTCGGAGGTTTAAGGATTTTCACCCAGGGCCATCTATGACAGCCCGATGCTAATAACATATTTCCGGTGTCCCATCTGGTCATCCACGATATGCCTATGGAGGCTACGACCCTGATGTCGCTAGGGCAGACAGTAATCACAACACAATGTAAGATGCATGAGTCATACAATCCAGTCATGCATCAATCCTGCGCATACCGTGCGTTCATGTGAGACAATCTCCGCATATCAGGAGTCTCATAACAACCTGCCCAATGACATATGCAATGGTTAACCACATCTCATAACAAACATGCAGATAATGCGTATGGGCATGTATCATAATGCTATGCTGTCACATACTCATAATCGGTATCAACAAGCGGCATCGATAATCGGCCTCTACAATCGTCCTCGATAATTGGAATCGACTTTGATAATCGGAATCAGCCTCGACAATCGGAATCAGCCTCGACAACCGGAATCGGCCTCGATAATCGGAATTGGCCTCGACAATCGGAATCGGCCTCGATAATCGGCCTCGACAATCGGAATCGGCCTCGACAATTGGCCTCGACAATCGGAATCAACCTTGACAATGGGAATCGGCCTCGACAATCGGAATCGGCCTCGACAATCAGAATCGGCCTCGACAAGTAATTGATCTCGACGCAAGGCGGGGTCCATAGATGGACGGCTGATGATGGTCCAAGCAATATCAATGGGGCTCATTCGTTTGGGTTAACCCACTAGAAAATGATGAGAATGGGCTTAACCAGGCTTAAGGGAAGGTCACAATGTGAACATTTAACCATCACTGCCCATTAATGTGGACATTTAACCAACATTGCTCCCAAGGAGTGGCCCACGGCCTCACACAAGGGCCTAATATACATCATCATGGGGCCTCACTCAAGGGCCCCAAATACATCAAATGGGCCATATCAAATGGGCCGAATCAAATGGGCCGTATGAAATGAGCAGAATCGCATGGGCTGATACAAATGGGCCGAATTAAATGGGCCCAAACCAACCACACCATTCATCTATAGCTAGAGATCATTTTAGAGCATTATCACAAAATGAATCATATCCCAAGGATCATCTGGACCATACCACAAATGGTAGTGGTGATAATGATTTCCACTGTTGAATTCCAGTGGGCCCCACCATAGTATTTATTTTCCATCCAGTCTGTTCATAAGGTCACAAGGACCTGAACAGGGAGGGAAAAGCAAATATTATATTGATTCAAAACTTCTATAATCCCAAAAGGGGTTTCAATGGTAGACGTTCAACTCCACTGTTCGCTGTAGTATGGTCCACCTAATAACAGGATCTGTCTTATTTTGTCTCAAACCCGAGATGAGTCGCCAAAAGGATGAACGGTGTGGATGAAATACGTCCATAGGGTGGCCCCACATAAATAGATGGACGGTAGGGATACAACACATGCATCATGGTGTGAATCCACCATCCCAACCAGGGATGGTGTGGATGAAACTATACATCACGGTGTGTCCCAACGTCCAAACCTCTGGATGGTGAGGATCTCTCCTCTCGTCAGAGCAGTTGACGTGAATACAACTGCTTATATAGCTACTGTAGGTATGGTGGGTACCACGTGGGAGTGGCCCACCATAACAACTAATTTATAATATAATATAATATAATATATATCTTATATATTATATATATGTGTGCGTGTGGGAGGGTGTGAGAGGTGCCAGCGTCCAGACTCTTTGGACGCTTGATGAACGGTTGGATGGTTGGTGCTTGCACCGTTGTGGGCCCATCTCCACACGTGCAGTATGTATGGAGTGGTCCCCACTCCCTGCTGACGTCAATATAGAGACATACATCATGGTGGGGTCCACACGTGTGGCCCACATCATCTCCGGATCAAACTGATACTTGTGTTTTCCTTCATTCGGGCCCGTCCAAATGGATTGCCATGTGGGCCACTCGGTGGACGGCATGGATAAAGTACATACTTCATGGTGGGCCACACACATACACATTATCCATGAGAGAGAGAGAGAGAGAGAGAGAGAGAGAGAGAGAGAGAGAGAGAGAGAGAGAAACGAGAAGGGGAGGGACCCCGTTACTATTGGGCCCTCCCTAATACAATGCATACATCAAGTGGGTCCCACAATGAGTGGGCCCTTAGAAATCGAAATCAATGGTGGATCACCCACATTTGGCCTCCTTCTTTAGCTCCTTGGACTCCTATGCTCCTTGCCTTCAATTTTGATGGAGGTTGATGAAGAATGAATGGTTGAGATGGGAGATGAGAGGGTGGGAAAGTGGGCCACACTTGTTGTTTTGGGAAGGCTTGGAGATCTTGGACGTTTGGGTGTTTCTCTTGGGGTTGGAGAGTGAAGAGAGAGAGAGAGAGAGAGAGAGAGAGAGAGAGAGAGAGAGAGAGAGAAATGATGGATGAAAAGGGATGGATGGAATGGTTGTTGTAAGGGATGGGAAAGGGAAAGCACGGGTTGGGTTGAAATTTGTGTAAAGGAGGTATGGGTGGGGAGAAAGAGAGTTGACTTGTGAGGGGGTGAGGTGGCATGGGTGATGTACTTGAGATAGGGTGTGTACTTGATTGATTGATTGATGAGACATGTTGTAGAGATTCTCTCGGAATTCGCAACACGCGGCGTTTCTTCGGAATGAACGCGGGCCCACATCTTCTGGCCCGGGTATCGCCTCAGTGTACGAGACGCGGCGTCGGAACTGTGGCAACGACGCAGTCGCAAGGATACAAGTCTTGGGTCGAGCCGACTCAAATTGATAGGATGCGACTCAGGGTCGTGCGCAAATGCCGATTACAGATCAAGGATCGCTGGAATTCAATCGGGAGGACTGCGGAAGCCTATGGAACGGTACGGGCTAGGATATGGGTCTCACATTAGCCTTCCAACGTGGGTCATCTTTCAATGATCCAAATCATTTGTATGGTGGGCCGCATGTAGCATGGGGGATAGTTCAAAAATAATAACTCTTGTGTTAGTGTATTTCAAGCCTTTGATCATTGTCTCTTTTCATTTGAATATGGACGGTGCCCTTAACCTCTAAATGATTAAGGGTTGACCTATTTCAATCTGAGAATTCTTTTGGGTATATACCCCATCTATGGTGCTACCCATCATATAAATGGTTTGGGTCATTGAAAACAACCCAATCCAATGGCTAAAAGTCCTGTTGTATCCTATTGTAATACATTAGGGTGTATTCTAGAAAGCCCGTCTATGAAACAGGCTACATGAGTTATCTGAGGGTCGTGATTCATTAAGTGATCCTTATGGTGTTAGAGATTCATGCATACAACACTCATATATCTGGGCAATTCATCAGGTAGGGGACATTGTGAACATGTCATGGACCAAATATAATGCTGGTTCATTGATAGTCAGGCAGGTCAAACCTGTATGAGAAATATGGGCAACCAGATTAAAGTCCAACTATCCAGCTTCAATGTACATGTGTGGCTCACTTGATGACTGTGTTTCCCTGGTTTTTGGTATATGCTATGTGCATCCTACCAGATGAATGGCTCGTATCTCTTACATGTGTTTCACCCCCTCAAATGAGGGGTATGCTTGCTTAGTGCAAAAACACTTTTGGGAAACATCTTCAATTCACAAGAAAGCATTCCCTTTAATAACACCAAAATAAAAAAATAAAAAAAATCCAAAATTATAATCGCTCAAAAGCATTTAATTAAGCAATGCCAAACAGGTCCTTACCTCAGGGATTTCAATGGGCCGGGCCTTGGCCAGGTCCGCGCCAGCCCACCCATGAGATGAAAACATAAAGTCTGAGCCTGTGCTTACCCCGGCATGGCATAATTAAAAATCTGTCATGCACAAACCCAGCCCATTAAGAAATTTCTACATGTGTATTAGTGGCTAATTCACATTATTATCATGGCTGGGACCAACCTGATCCTACTAGATCCGAAGGAGCAATGAGCTTGACCTGACCACGGCCATTTTACTAATCGGGCCATAACTTTCAGACTTGACAGACATGGTGGGCTAGGCCCAAAGATCCAATGGGCTGGCACAGACTGTTGACAGTTAACACCCTTATATATTCATAAGTTAATTCCATATATGCATGGGTTGTGTTATGCAACTTTTACTTCTAATATTGTATTCCTTGCTTATGGGCTTAACACTGTGGAATCTGACATATGAAACGACCTTTAATGTTGTGTTTGGATGTAGTATTGAATTGTATGCAATAATTGGTCAGAGAGAGGAAATAACTGCATAGCAATAACCTTCCTTGGTACTCATTACGAGGAAGTTGCCTTCAAATTGAATTTAAGTTTCTTTCAAGTGCAACTTGAACATGACATAGTTGTGATTTGGATAACAGTCTACCATTGTGGTTACTAATTGAGGAAATTGCAGTGCACTTCATTGAACTAGTCGCTGCAATTTAAATAACTAGGGCATTAGACACATATTTTCACAAAATCAGAATATACATACATACATATATATATATATATATATATATATATATATATATATATATATATATATATATATATATATATAGCCGAATGCTCAGCTGCGCACTAGTTCTCATGGAACTCGTGCATACTTTTTGAGAACTCATCATACATGATGTGAGTCCAAAATCTGAACGGTCCACGTGATGCAGCACCCCATGAAACCCCTGGGGCCCAACTTTTACTTCAATCCAAAACTTTGGTGGGCCATGAAAAAAGAAAACAGTTTCCTCCCTTGATTTGCATCTCTCTTTGCTATGGCCCACCAGAGTTTTAGATCAGGGTGAAAATTGGTCCCATTGGGTTTCATGGGATGCCGCATCACATGGACTGTTCAGATTAGACGCCCATGACATGTGTGCAAAGGTGCGCAGGTGTGTGTGTGTGTACATGCGCGCGCGCGCGCATTACTCCAGAATGTACTTCAAATAAGAGCTTTTTATCATTTCCGAGTTCCAACCGTTTGAAATTTAACAATATAACATGCTCCTTTATGCAGATAAATTCTCAATCAGGTAGCTCATACTTTCTTCTATCAGAACCATTGTCTGGGTCACCTCCACAACGCATGCCTCCTCAGGTTCCAGATAAACCAATTACTAATCTTTCATCACATTCATCAAGCAAAGTGGATCCTTTAATTGCAGAGGAAATTGCAAGTTTTGGGCATGCAGATGCAGTCAGACATATGGCTGAAACAGCTAAATCTTGTCAACCCATGAGCGATGCAAATATTCTCTCATTAGGCTTACCTACCCTGGGGACAGGTATCGTTGGGTTTAGATTTATCATCTTTTTCATAGTTTCTACAATGTATCAAAATTACAGGTCAGATTACTTTATATGCTTATTTACTCAAGATGGTGCAATTTTCTTATTTTTCCTCTAATTGTTTCTTTCTATTTCTCTTAATTGCACATTATTTGGTGGAGCTCTGCAATTTGATTTTTCTTGTAACTAATCCATAGTTTTAGGGACTTTGAAGGGCTTTCTGATGATGATGTCCGAGAAACAGCTTATGAAGTATTGCTTGCTTCTGTGGCTTTCTCTGGGTAGGATCTCTCTCTCTCTCCAAAGTAATATTTATATCTTGTGGTGATTGAAACTGTTGATTTTATGACCTCTCTCTCTCTCTCTCTCTCTCTCACCAAGACTTTTTCCAAAGTAACATTTATATCTTGAAGTGATTGAAACTGTTGACTTTCCATCTCCTCTCATCCCCTTGTCTCTCCATAACTAGGGTTCAAATTCATTCCTTTGAAGACAAGAAGAAGGAAAAGAAATCTAAATTTCTAACGAGGCGGAGAAGTAAAAAGGATAATTCTCAATCACTTTCAGATGCTAGCCACTCTGACCTGCTTGATACAATTCGCATTCAGATGGAGGCAAGTTGTGTTTGTATTTAATTGTGTGCAATTCTCTCCATGAATTTGCTGGTTACCTGCAGTTTTAATTGTTACTGCAAAATAATTTATTGTTCAGTGAACATCTTTTTTTGTGCTTTGGTCTTTTGGAGATACCAAGTAATTGTATATGATAAAGGATGGAATTGAAAGATGGAAACCATAATTTGGCAAAGGCATAACTTTTTAAGCATTTTGCTTTCACTTAGGATCAAGGTATTCAAAATTGGTTACGTAATGACCGTAACGTAACGGTAATGGTCATAACCGTTATGCGTTACGGGGTTGAAACGACCGTAATGACTGTTACAGAAAAACGGGCCGTAACGGTCCTGTAATGGTCCCGTAACGGACCGTAACAGTCCAGTTACAACATTTTTCAAAAAATAAAAAACAGCCGTAACGGCCGATATGGCCCGTGTCATAACGGCAACGGTGGTGGCCATTACGGCAACCATTACCGTTTTGGAACACCTTGCGTAGGATTTATCCATTTGAAGAAGTATCAGTGGCCTATTTCTGTCTCCCACTCGTTAGATGAACTGGTAGAGACAGTGTAGTGTGTGTGAGTGATCCAAGGTTCAATCCTTAGTAGTGTTACCTTAAAAAAAAAAAAAAAATCAGTGGCCTATTTCTGGCATTCTTTCTGTGAGGGAGATCAATAACATGGTGGATATATTGGTTATTTGTGATTGTATGAATGGTAGTTTAGTCTTGTGTCTCCTCTTTAATCTTCAAGGCTATATACTTCCGAAACTCAATCATATCTATATTCTTACAAACATAAACACAAATACGTTTTGGATAGTCATACATTTCTAAGAGATTGTGGGTTGGGGAGTTAGGTGAAGAAGTCCTTTTTATAAAGGGACATTTCAATCGGTAAACCTCTTGATAGGGGGCCCATCCTCACATTTAGGCATAGTTTTCCATATATAACCCACCAGTTTACCCCGCTACAGAGATCATCATCATGCTTTGGCATAGGCATGTGTTTAACTGGTAACAGGTTGGTCATTCAGTAGAGGTCATACAGTTATGAGGTTTAGTCGTCTCTCATATATAGACCTGCCAGTTCATCTCCACTAGGGGTCATTGCTGCAGTCTGGCTTACATGGCATCTTCAACCGATATTAACTCAAGGGGTCATTAGAGGATGTACAGCTACGTCCTTAGGGATTCAAAGAAGGCACCTCATTTGCTTGTTTCTATTGGAGTGGTAAAGTCCCCTGATATACATTGATACACCACACTCTGATAGCTTAAGGATTGAGTGAGATTGAGTTGTTTGAATCAATCCTTCTTGGCATAGGGTCTCTCTTGGCATAGGTTTATCTCTCTTGGACTCTCCTATGGCTGACAAAGGGCCCTCATCTCTTGGCATAGGGTCTCTTGAATCCAACCATTTACTCTAAAAGCTTAAGCTGTCAGAGTGTGGTGTTTCAATGCATATCAAGGGACTTTACCACTCCAATAGTTTCTACTGATCAAGCTTCAGAGGGGTACATAGAAGCAGTGATTTAAGTATCGGTATTGATGTATATATTGCACTTTTGGGTTATAGAAACATATTAGTATTGCACGGGAAATATCACATAATTTATTGTTGTTTTTGGGAAACATTGGGAAATTTGTTGATTTTTTCAATGAGACATCAAGGTATATCTTAGAATAGACATTATTACCAACTTAGTACTCAAAAGGATCACCGAAAACAAGTGCACATAATAAGTTTCCTTTGTGTGGGCTCATAAGTTATGCGCTGTCTGACAGAAATAATTTTATTTAAAATAATAAATAAAAATACTAATATTCTATAATATATAGTGCATTTATTTAAAAAATATTTTTAATTGTTTTTATAAATTTTAAGAAATAAATAAATGGATGTGGCTGATGTTAAATCAGTATACACTCATAAATACATAAATATTAGGCATAAATAACATCTGCTCAATCTAATTTTTAAAATATTTTTAAATATTTTTTGAAAATTTTAATTAAAAATAATGTCTCAAAACTTCCAAAAAGTTCAATCAATCTATAGATTAGCCTCAAAGGACCCTGATGTGATTTTTCTACACTCTAATTGCAAGCTAAATGATTGAAATTGGAGGAATTTTGGAGTTTTCCCAAATTCTCCCATTTTCCCCAAATTTGAAAATCAAAGGTCAAAATTTATGAATGAGCATAGAAAACATGCAAAATCATGGATTACTAACTTCGTTCCATTGATTCCAATTAAACAAGAGAAAACGATTCAATCATTCTAATTAGACAACTAGATTTTTGGTACCACACGTTCTTTGATCTCGATTTCCCCACCCAAATCATCCCCCCCCCCCCTCTTTTTCTCCAAACAATGAAAAGCAATAGTTGAAATCCCCTTAGAAAGGGATTCCTAACAAAAAAAATTCACAAAAAAATGGGTTTTTTAAAATGATTTTGAGCGATTTGGAAAAGAGGGCTGATACAAGTGCGATATTGTTGATACGTATTGCATGTATTGACGATTCTGGGTAAATTACGAAGGCGATGTTTTCAAAATATCACAATGTATCGATATATCATCAATACTTTGCAATATTTTGCTACCGATACTAGGAATTTGACACCTTCAACCCAGTTTCATATCACTGTTGTGCGATACCAATACTATTGATATTTTAATCATTACAAAGGGGTACCTGCAATATGAGGCTGCGTGGACAAAGCATGCTAACCAGGGTATTAAATATGTTTAGCATGCTTGTTGGAGGCATTTCATACTTGGAGGAATGTGGACAGATGATGCATACATAGCTGACTGGGGTAGGTCGTCATATGACTCATATCATCTCTAGTTGTTGTGTTTTCCACCAAGTCTCTCTCTTGATTTGTTTGCTTGGCTGGTCGCTTATGATCAATGTTCGCAAATTGCTTAAGCGATTGTATGTGATCAACACAGTGTGATTGCTTATGCAATCACACAATCGCATAAGCGATTACACAATGTTTTTTTATTTTGGAAAATTAAAAAAAATCATTAAAAAAATGAAAAAAAATAAGAAATTTTGGGAAAAATCTGTTTTTTTTTTTTCCTCATAAAGACTGCACTACTCCCATCAATTTTCAAACTAATTTGTAAATATTAGCAAGTATATTACCTATAGTATCTAAGCTATTAATAACAAAAAAGTAATAACTACTTATTAATAAAAAGTAATAACTTAATACTTTTATTGATAAACAAAATCTACAGAGTGCAAACTACTAATCTACTAACTATATACATTGTTCCCTCTCCCACTGTGGCACTATCACCATCGTCATCATCATCGTCAGATTCATCTCCTTCTTCAATGTACACTTCATCTTCTTCTGTTTCTTTATCATGTGTCCGCACAAGTTGCTCATACATGTCTAATGGTCGAGCATCTTCTTATACTTCTTCAATCTCAATATCATCGTCGTCTTCTCCTCGACTACTAGGCATAGGCTTTGTGCTACTGCTCGCACCTCTAGCTCCTCTTCTCCACCGTTGAGATTGAGAACCTTCACCAGGTGCCAATCCATAAGCGGAGTCTCCAAATTGGGCCCATGTAAGGGACTCACTGGCAAAGATTGAATCCTTTGTCTCCACAAGCCACTCACAAGGTGTTGTTTATGCCGGTCAATACCACTGGAACTTAGGAATCCACATAGGTCACACAATACTTGGGACTTTTCACCGGCACTTCGATGATGCCCATACTTCCAACCTGGGTCATTTGACTTTGGCTTCAAAGTAGAAAATTTAGAAGAAGACATGATGACACTATGTAGTAGCCTAGTAGGATAGAGAAGTTGAAAGTAGTATGCGTATGAAACTATGAATGTGTAATAGAAATTTAAAATTTAGACCAAAGTCTATTAGTCTTAGTAAGTACTAAATTAAATAGGTATGTAGTAGTAACTAGTACGTAGTAATAGGCAAATGCTAACTACTAAGTAGTAAGTAAATACTACTAATAATGCAGGGGCATTTCACATCAAGCTCGAGTGGGGTAGCCCTTGGGATGTGGGGACACACTCGGGGTGGGCGGCTCATGTGATTTGGGGCCCACGAGTTTACCAGGGGGGTTCGTCCGAGGTCCTAACCCATGAGATGTGGGGCATGGGCTATGAGATAAAGGGATTAATTCGCCATATTTTAACAGTTCGAGGTTTTAGAGCAATTGGTTAATTGTCCCGCATCAAATTAGTATCCGAGTGGGAGGTCTTGTGTTTGAGACTCCTCACTGGGGGTGATTAATGCAGGGGCATTTTCACACCGGGCTTGAGTGGAGTAGCCCGTGGGATGTGGGGACATACTCGGGGTGGGTGACCCATGTGATTTGGGGCCCACGGGGGAGGTCTCATGTTCGAGACTCCTCATCGGGAGTGATTAATGTAGGGGCATTTCACACTGGGCTTGAGTGGGATAGCCCGTGGGATGTAGGGATACACTCGGGGTGAGTGGCCCATGTGATTTGGGGCCCACGAGCCCATAAGGGAGGTTCAGCTGAGGTCCAAATTCATGAGATGTGGGGCCTGGGCTATGAGATAAAGTGATGCAGGACATGAAATTTAAATATGATATGCAAGATTTCAGGCTTAGATCATACTAATTCAAAAACAATAACATAAAAATTCCACATCCTACACAAAAGTTCAAACATTCAAGCAAGGGGAATCTGTGCTGGTCCAGGCCTACACAGGCTAGGAGTGGATCAGTAAAATTATGGAGCAAATGATGCTCAAAGGGAAATAGAAATCATCCACACATGCACAGTAACCAGTCTCTAATCCAAGAGATTCACCAATTTCAATTCAGGGAACCTTAGGGTAAGAAAAGGGGCAAACAAATTGAAGATAATGCAATCTAGGGTTAGGGTTATGAAAAACAGGTATGAGAGGGAGATATAAGAAGAAAACCTGAACTGGACGACAGTCCCTGCGTGCAGATAGCGGGCCAGGCTTGACGCAAGTGCGAGGGGGTCCCACACTTGGAAATCGACTCCTTGAGTCTGTTCGGTCAGGGATGGACTCCAAAACCCTCAAGTTTTGGGTTGATCTGAGCTACGGGCTATGCGTGGTGCTCCGTCGAATTTTCAGCCCTCCTGCAGGGCCAGAATTTGGAATCTGGCTGTAGGGATAAGAATGGTTGCAAAAAATGGTGGATTCAAAGCAAAAATGATTGTAGAAGGTGAGAGATATGGATGGAAGAAGGTAGGGACGGATTGAGATAGGCGTGGCTTTGCACCACAATAGTTAGCCCTTCGAAAGGGAGGGCTTCGCACTCACTTGAATTTTTCCACAACTCAAAACTCAGAGAGTAGAAAAAAACACGTAGGAATTTTTATTTCTTCAATGAATTAAAAGAACTACAAGGGGTGCCTATTTATAAGAAAACCCTATACTCCAAAACTCGCGCCTTGTGCGCAAATTATTACTTGGCGATGAAGTAAACCAAAATAAAAACTAATCAAAGCAATCTAAAGCGTTCAAGATGTTCTAAATAACATAAATAAACAAAACCTAAAATATGAACTTAATCCGACTAGTGGGCCACGATCATGAGATCCCATGATGAGCTTAACTTGAATATCGGGCCCACTCTTTTGAACCAAAACTCTGTCTTCTAACCAGGAGGCCCTCCTTGGATGTCGTTATCGAGCCAGATCGAGGTGGGGCCCTCCTTCGTGCGTACGTGCGTATGGGGGCGGCGTGCGTGCGCGTGATATCCCCATCATAAAGGGATTAATTCGCCATACTCTAACAGTTTAAGCTTTTAGAGCAAGTGATTAATTGTCTTGCATCTACTAAGTACTAAATAATGTAAATAGTTTAAAATACTGAGAGAGAGAGAGAGAGAGAGAGAGAGAGAGAGAGAGAGAGAGAGAGTCCTGCGACTCTTGAGTCCTGGGAAGTTGGAAGTTGTTGAATCTTGAAAGTCTTGAAAGTGAGTCTTGACTCTTAATTCTTCAAAGTTGAAAATGATCACACTCTTGAGTCTTGAATCTTGAATCCTAAAAACTAGAAACTACAAATTATAAATAAACAAGAAACTAGAAATAATTAAAATAAAAATAAACTAGAAACTTCAAACTTGAAATAAACTAGAAACTAGAAACTTGAAAGTTGAAATGAACTAGAAGTCTAGAATCTAGAAACTATAAAGTACAAAGTAGATAGAAGAAACTACAGTCTACAAATTACAATGAAAGTATGAAACAAAATAGAAGACTTCGTTGGGAGACTTGAGTGTGTGATTGCCACTTGAGAGTTGAGACTTGACTATTGAGTTGACTCTTGAGAGTCTCTTCTTGAGTTGAGTCTTACTCTTGAATCTTGAATCTTGATAAATGATAGTTCTAAAAAGAAATCAAGAACAATAGATCACACAAACACAAGTTAGAAACTTAGAATAGAGATTAGAAATTAAAAAAGTTAGAAACTTAGAATAAGAGATCAGATTCTTAGAATGGAGATTAAAAATTAGAATAATAAGAGAATAGAATTATAGAAGAAATAAGAAAGAAAAAGATAGAGTGAATAGCATAGATTGATTGAATCCTTGATTCTTTTAAACTTCTTGCTTGTTGAGTCCTTGACTTGATCTTGAATAGTGAGATTAAGACTAAAAGAGAGTATGAGGGATTTAGAATGATGTATGAGAGCAAGAGAGTGCTTTAGGATGCTTATGTTGCAAATGGAGGAGGAAGTGCCTTTTTATAGGCAAAACATCCGAAAATTTAAAATAATAATAATAATTAATGCTCCAACGGTCAGATTTCTTACCGTTGGAGAGTATGCAATCGCATATGCCATTATGTGATCGCATACCATTGCATATGCCATATTGCATAATCGCATATGCAATATGCGATCGCATACCATTGCATATGCCATATGGATGGCATTATGCGATTATGTGATTGCTTTTGAGAACATTGGTTATGATTGGTGGATCATGTTTTGTCATGCTTTTATTCTCTTTTATTATTATCGTTATGCAGTGCTAGGATCAATCTGTTTCACAGATGATTTCCGAATGAGGTATAGAAACTCTTTATGGAAGTCTAGGAATATCCAAAACTACTATGCAAATGCAAGTTTCTTTGGAGATCTCTGTAACTAATTTTTGGTCAGTTTTCTAGGGTATTAGCTAATCCAGTCATGGATCTGACATTGAAAACCAATGGATGGTTTAGGACAAGAGTGTTCATTTCTGTTTCTGTTTCTGTTTTCCCCTCCTTTAGGTTCTTTCTTTGTTTTTGTTTTTAGTTGGTTGGTTATGATTGTAGGATAACTTTTTATCAGGTCTGATTGCTGTGGTTTTACACAAATAATTGGTGCTTTCTTAACCAGCTTTCAGAAGCGATGGATGCATGCATTAGGAAAGGCTTAATAAAGTTTGCTTTTAGGACAGTGACTGGGCAATTGGATGTTCCTCAAATTTCATTGGAGCTTTTAAGTTGCGTTTGCAAGTCCGATTTTCCCAGTGAAAGGTCTTATATGCATTGGCTGAAGAGACAGGTGAGATCAATATTCTGTGTTGTTTTGCTTGTGAGTTCTTCCTGACTCTTAACCTCTCAATCTGTCTTGCAATTATGTATTTATCACAGGCAAATATCCTTGAAGAACTCCTCTATTTTTCTGCAAACCTAACCACAGATGGGCAGATTATGTTCAGAGGTTTTCTTTCAAAGCTCAGAAATACTGAGGTATCACTAGATTTTGCATTGGATTTTTTACTCATCATTGAAGTGCCTTTGCTAGGATAGTCATCATGACGTTCTGTGGAAACTTCTCATATAAAATGCAAAGAATAGACCTGCTAGGTTTGTGGATGGTTGTAGGAATGGTCTTTAAGAATGGCCCCTTCTGAACGTGCGGTGCTTTTAACATCTATAAGAAGAGTTGCTTTGAAACTGTCCAAGATGCCTACAAAGTTTGGTATTCCTTGCGAAACCTATTACTGGGTGTCTGGCTATCATTTGAATGTTAAGCTCTATGAGAAGTTACTCTGTAGTGTTTTTGACATTGTTGAAGAAGGTCAGCTTATAGAGGTATGTAATTCTCTTTAATTCTTCAGTTGAGGAATTTTTGTGCTATTAAGAGAAATATTGCCTTGTTGTTAATGATGCTTATTAATACATTTGTCCCTTGGACTCTTTGCTAGGAAGCAGAGGAAATTCTTAGTATTCTTAAATTGACCTGGCCTATTTTGGGCATTACTCAGAAGATGCACATCACATTATATGCCTGGGTGCTTTTTCAACAGGTACGCTCTTCTTATGATTTGTACTACTTGGTATGTTTCTCTTCTACCATTATTATTAATCTTCATAGTCTTTAGCTTCATAAGACAAACTTCACAATCTTGTATGATATTATTTTTAGTTAAATTATTGTAGGTTAGACCTTTAAGAAATTTTCTAATTGACAGATTATTGTCCAAAAGTTTCTAGGGACAGGTGAGGCCATGCTCTTGGAACATTCAATTGCTGAGATGCAGAAAGTTGTATTGAGTGAAGATGGTGATGGGAATGAAGGGTCATACTTGAATAGCCTCATCTGTTCAGTTGGAGTGAATGGCAACGAAACAAAATTAAGCTTGATACATGCTGTTTTCTTGTCAATGAGGATCTGGTGTGACAGTCAACTTCGAGACTATCATCTGCATTTTAGTAAGGTTAACTGCCGTTCTTGAGTATTCTTAATCTTAGTTGGTCTTGTGTAGTATTTTCAATGATTTTTTTTTTTTTTTTTTTCACATTTCTCCATTAACTATTTTAATTTCAGAAGTATAGCTAAAAAACAAAACAAAAAATAAAAATTAAAAATTAAAAAAATGAAGAACTAGAAAATTGTGAGACCCATGCTTACCAGCCTTGAGGTGTGCCTTGCGTTGACATAGTGGAAGAAGTTTGCCTCACTTCTCTCATTTCAAACAGTGTATCAGTATATGTTTCCAAATTACTTGGTTTGTACAATCCTCGTGTCTTTATCGAACTCTATATCCTGCTTAATTGATAATTGCCTTTTCTTTTCAGAAACCTGAGAACTTTGGAAGGGTGTTGACCTTAGCAATAGTTGTGGGAATCCATACTGCTAATGACGGTGGTGAAGTTCAGGTTGGTTATTTCCTCATTTGCCATAGTTAGTGCATGCTAAACTAAAGCGATTCATCTTTCTTTCTTTCTCTCTCTCTCTCTCTCTCTCTCTCTTTGAGAAATAATTTCATTGAGGAAGCTGAAAGGCCAGAAACAAGGAGCAAAAACAAAGATACAAAAGGAAGGGGAAGAGGGGTGATGAGGGATCAGACCACTTCACCACGAAGAAGAAATACAATGGTCCCCCAAATAATCAACACGTCTTCTCATTTATTGCCCTTAATTTTTTGAGTTTCTAAAGCCCACCCAATCATCCCACCTTTAGTCCTTTATTATTTTTCAAAAGGTTGTCTTAGTTTGTCTAGTGTTCTAAGCGCAGGTGGGAGTTTATTGGTTCACATTCTTGCCTTGATAAATTTGTATTCCTCTCTCAAAAAGAGTTGCTAATTGGTCATAATATGGTCGTGGTGTGGTCTTTCCAAATTTACAGATCTGTCCTGGCAACTCACTGTTAGGTATGCACAAATTTATGAACCTTTCATAGCATTTATTTTCCACCTTAACTCTTGAGTCTTGGCTGATTTTTTAGCAATGTGTAGGAACTTCAGACCTATCTGGAGAACTCACTAGATCACCGGTGTTTGAATTATTCGTATTGCGTTACATATCACACCCTTGGGATGTGGATACTCATCGGTTATCGCATGGGATTTATCAGTTGTATCGCGTAATGTATCGCTGTTGTTGGAAAGATGGGGAAACATTAGGAAATTGGTCAAATTTTTCAATGAAACTTCAATGGTTGTTAAAAAAGACATCAATACACACTTATAAATCAAAACATTACAAAAAACAAGTGCACATAATAGGTTTTCTTTGTATGAGGTCATAATCTATGCGCTGTCTAACTGAATTGATGCAAGTATATTCAAAGTCTATTCATATAATTTATAAATGTAAGAAGACGTGTGGAAACACTAGCAATACATTCAAAAGCAAAGAAGAATCACTAGATTAGGTTACATGCATGCTTGATTTTATGTGTGGACACAAAGATTGCAATTGATTTGTGAGAAATTGGAAAATTTTGATTTTATTTTTTTTTCAATTTTCCGCAACTTGGCCCATCTCCAAATCTCAAAATTGAAGCTCCTAATTCATGATTTTTCATGCAATACATGAAAAATCATGGATTTATAACAATTTGACACAAATTTAACAAGATTTATAGTAAAAAAGGATCGAAAATTGAAAATGCTTATTGAATCGAACATGTGTGATATATCCCACTACTTGTGTGTTTTGTATCGCATAAGTAGTATGCAAGATATATCAAGGGATATATTGGCTGATATCGTCGATACTTAAAAGTAAAACACTGGCACATCATGATTGGCCGCACCATCCCCCCATTTTCATCATGAGTGGACTTTCAACTAAGGCATAATTGGAATGGAGGAATTTGCTGTGGGAGGAGCTTGGATGATGTCTTTTTCAACGACAATAGGTACAGGCACAACTTCCACATCAAAAGATTTATTGTCTTTTGAGAAGAACAAAGTGGACTCGAAAAATGTAATATTTGTACAAAATTTTGAAATAAAAGACTATAACAATGATAACCTCTGTGTCCGGAAGTACCCAAGAAAAATATGTTTAATGGCTCTAGGATCTAACTTATCATAGTCCAACTCCAATTGGTGAACAAAACATACACATCTAAAAAAAATTAGGAGGCAAAAAAAAAAAAAACACAACAGAGTATCTAAAGGAAAAAATTCACAAGGTATTGCCTCATTAAAGCAAGCAAGGGCATTTGATTTATCAAAAAACACATCGTGAGTATTGCATCACTCCAGTGAGAACATTCATGTGAATTAATAGAGCACGAGTCACCTCAAGTGAGTGACGATTTTTCTGTTCCGCAACACTTTTTTTTTTTTTTTTGTTATGGGGAGTAGGCACATAATAGGATATCTGTGTTTTTTTTTTTAAAAAAAAAATTTTAATTTTTTTTTAAAGAAAAACAAAATATTGATTAAAGAATTTTTGACTAGTGTTTCAAATAGCTATACACGCTACGTAGCTCACAATACAAGTTATTTTTCACTACATTACAATCAATTAATGTTTTCAATGATTTGTTACATTTTTCTATTTGTAATGAAAATTAGTTAATCTTTTTAATGCTTTCAGTAATATAAGTAGTAGTATTAAATCAATTTCATTGCTCTTTAAATTTTTATTTTTATTTTAAAACAAACCCTTTATACTTAATCATTGCTCTTTCCTATATTACTTTAGGTTTGAGTTTGGTCGTGCCAAATGTCATGAAATTTTGTTAAATTTCATTATTAACTAGTCTAATTTCATGTGAAATATTACGAATTGGTGTAACCAAGCATAACCTTGATTAAAATCTAGAAGTAGCATGTAGCTTATGTTACACGCTATGTAGCTTACACCTCATGCTACAAATGGGTGAATGCTATGCTACACTCTTTGCACTATTTAAAACACTGATTGGGACATATTCCTTGGCATTATCATAATGAAACACTAACATTTATGAGTTAAATTCATTATGCACTTCCACGTGAAAAGTCTTAAAAATAGAAAATAATTCAGATCTATTTTCGTTAAATAAATTCAAGTTATTCTAAAAAATTCATCAATAAATGTAATAAAATACTTATACCCTGACCTACAGGAAATTTTAACCGATCCACAAACATCTAAATGGACTAAGAAAAAGAACTGAACTCCACTTTTCCACACATGGTGGAAAACTAGCACGATGATGTTTACTCAATCAACACACTTCACACTTTAGAACTGACACATGCGATCACAAAAGAATAACACCTTTGTGATTCTTCTAGAATGGATGACTGAGACGACAATGCCACTGAAACGGAGAAATGTTCTTCCGTGCTATTTCACTGACAACGTCACGGTCGAGATAGTATAGCCCATCATGTTCATGTCCTCCACCAATCTTCTTCTTCGTCATTAGATCTTGGAAAACACAATGTGAATGATAGAAAATCACAAAGCAGTTAAGAGATGTGGTGAGCTTACTAATAGTTAGAAGACTTACAGGGAATTTAGGGACATAAATGATAGATGATAATGAAAGGGAAGAACTTGGATGAATAGTGCGTATTCCAGATATTTTAGACTGGGTACCATCTACCAAAGTGATAGATAACCCAGTATCACTGTATTAACTGAGGAAAACACATTGGACTCACTTGTCATGTGGTTAGATACTCCAAAGTCAATAACTCATAGAACAGGGAACTTAGATCCTAAACATACCATGCTTGAGGTCACAAATATAATGGTAGGAGTGAAAGTTGCAGGAACAAACTGATTCTGTAGATTTTTCAGTTACTTGGAATACTCTTCTTGAGTAACCGTAATCGTCTCCACAGACATACATGGCTGTTGAGTTGTAAATGTAGAACTAGCCGGATGAGACCCACTGCTCTCTCCAATGTGAGATGCCTGATTAGCCCATATTGGCTTTTCATGAAGATCTCTACATTCTTCAATAGAATAATTCATAAGCCCACAATGGATTCACTTCCCAGGGTCACAACCTCCTGCTTTACCACGATCACCTTAGTTGTCTCTGCCACTGGGATTACCACCTCGGCTTGACTGTAAAGGATGCAGAAGCAGAGTTGCCGTCAGCTTCACTTGTAGAACCAAGAGATACACGTCGGAGGCGAGCATACACTTCATTGAGAGATGACACATCCTTGCCACTCAAAATCTATGTAAGAAATAGTTCATATTCACGTTTTTAAGCTAGATAAAAACTTGGCCACAGGAAACTTCTCTCATTGCTGATGTTGCTTCTCCAAATCAGTATTAAAGGGATGATACACATTTAGCTCCTACATTCCTTTTAGTTTTGAATAATATTCATCCAGTGATTTATTTCCTTGTTGAAGCTCAAATATTTTCTCAAATAACTTGTATCTCCAAGAGATTTTTTATTGGATGAATACGTCTATCATAATGCATCACACACTTTGTTTACAGTATTTAAAAATATAATATTTGCACTAATGGAAGGTTCCATACTATTCTACAACCACGTTATAATCTAAGGATTCTCCTTGATCTATTGATTTTACATACTAGCACTCGCATCATGCATTTCAGTGGTCAAGTATTTTAATTTACCCTGTCAGTTAAAAACACTTGGATGGATTTGGACCACTGAAGATAGTTTGTTACATTAAATTTAATAGAAGTTATTTACATCCCTAAAAAAGTCGAATTTATGAATTTAGTTCTCGAATCACTTTTCTCTTCCATCTAGGATAAGGGACTAGAATATATATCGCAAGCTAATACGAACACGTGCTGACCTTTCGTGATCAACAAAGACTCAACTTGTATAGTTCACATGGTATGCACACCACACGTGAAGAGGATGACCAGTCCCATATGTTCCAACCAATCCTGATGGTCGATGATCATGAACACAACATCCGACGATGGCAATCAGCCCACACGTCCACACATCTCACACATGAGAGGTAATGATCACGAACACTTTATCCCCTTCTTACGCAAGGACGATTATAAAGTCTCGAGACAACAAAGAGAAAAGAAACCCTTGAGTTTCTCAAAAGATTTTCAACACAAAGGGATGAGAGAGATCAAAAAATAAAAGAAGTAAAGAATTTTATAGGCTAGAAGGGAGGAAGATCAATTATATCAGTAACAAGAAATCTCTGGTACCATGTTGAATTATAGATTAAAGAGAAGAAGAGAAGAGAAGAAAGGCGAGGGGAGAGGAAAATAGTTATGGCTGGACATCCCCATTCTTTCCCTTTATATTAATAATAAAAACTAAAAAGTACAAAAATACCCTTAGTAATAATGTTTATATTCCAAACAAGTCCTAATCCAATATAAAAGAGAGGTGGGCTGTATAGTGGGACGGCCCACATCCTCATGCGTTAACAAATTTCAAGGCACATATATTGCTTGTTGTTATTATTATTATTATTTGAAAGGGGAAAGCTTTCTATTGTGTTTTTACGCTTAGAGAATGTTTTGATACATGGAATCCATGGGAAAGAAAGGAAAAAAATAATAATTCTGCAAAGATGATTTCCTTGAGAACAATTGAAACATGGAATCTAGTTTGGAATTCTTGTTTGGATAGTAAGTGAAATTTCATATTCATCTCACAATGCTCACCTAGTTCTTGTGCCAAGAATCCAAAATATGGAAAAGTAATGATTGTTTGGTGGAATCCACCCTTTTCTTTGTTATCCAAACCACACAAATCATCACATCAAAGGAAAACCCTTTTTTCTTTTGCGTTGTTTGGCATGGAATCCATGGTTTCCAAACATGGGGTCATGTTTATGAATCGGATTTATCTCCATCTTTACTTTAAACTGATGAGACGCACTGTCATACTTGCAGTTCAATAAACCTATTGCTGGGACCGAAATGGCTTCAAAATGCTTTAGGGAGTATGTTGAGAGGTCTATTCAAGCTGAATATAAGAGGGTGAGTGATGTAAATTTGTAATTTTCACCTTGATATGATATCTTCAAAATGCCACATGGACAAGTATTTTAGATTTTGAACATCATGATTATTTTGTGTTCTCAGGTCTTGAATACCTTGGAGATCAAATCAAAAGCAGAAAAGAGACATCCTTTGGCCGTGTTAGCTGATGAATTACAATTGATTGCTGAAAGAGAATCCACTATGTTTTGCCCCAAGTTATGTCATTGGTGCCCGGAATCTAGAATGCTTCCTGCCATTCTCCTGCACCAACTTTATGGGGAAAGACTGGTGATGTCATCATCTTCATGGATGTGAAATATCTCCAATTTTAGTTTTCTTCATTGGTAGATCATTAAGTAGAAGTCATCTTCTATTAAGTGAATGATGTATTAATTGAGCCCTATTTCATTGATCTCTAGAAGCCATTCCTTGATGGTGTATCACTTCTTTCAGAAGATGTGAGGTTAGTGCTCCCTGCAGCTGATATGCTAGACCAGAATCTGACTCAGATATTCCGTTCTGCATGTGGCGAAGATATGAATCCGCTTTTCAGCAAAGATTTGAAGCCATATCAGGTTAGTTTGTCTTCCCTAACTGGGAGCTGTTGTCTCTCTAATTGTTACAGGCATCTGCCTTTTGACACATTTTCGATGAATCATACAATCTTAATTTTGCCAATCATATGAATTCCTTCACCGCTATCAATTTCTAGGAACTGTTATTTAATGTATCAATTGTTTGCTCTTTGTTTTCAAGTGGGGTTAGTCTCGAATCTCGATACTTTAAAATCAATTTAAAGACTGCTCCCCTTCTATATGGTGTGGGTTTGTCCGCACTCTCATCTGAGTTGATAATTCAAACATCCCTTCATGATGTTAGATATTTTATTTTTCAACAAATTGATATTTTCCAATTATTCTTTACTTCTAATGCCATTTACCTTGGGCGAAAGCCAGCTAGGCTTTAAGAGCTGGTTGGTTTTAGACTTAATGCATTGGGAAGCTTCGAATGCAAAAGGATTAATTTGATTTTGCTTAAAATAGAATATCTGGGTCCAAAACTGTTTATTTGATTTTGCTTACAACAGCAAAGCCATTTTCAGAAGCTGAATTATGTTCATTTAAATTTAGCTTGTCTGAAGTGGAAAACAAATCTCTGATTTCACGAACTTATTTATATCTTAAATGTCATACCAATTTACTTATGAATTTTTACGTCTTATCTAAAATTGCATATATCTTAAATTCAAAACCAATTTAATTTACATACATCTTCAGTCAATCTGTTTTTTAGTTTCCATTGATTTTTTATTCAGTTGACCTATATCTTCACTCTGGTGTGCTTGTAAACCAATTTGATGCCTTGTAGGATAACATCCAATTGTTGCGGTAATTATTGAGATGGAAATAGTTATCTTTTTATTTTGTGTGTAGGTTGGAGAAGTTTCTGCACCAATTATTCTTCACTGGGTGAGTGTGCAGCATGACAATATCTTGGAATGGACTGAACGTGCTTTTGATCTGGAGGTTTGTTTGCCTAACAGAGAATTGACTTCTACATTGTTCCTTGATATAATACTATCCTCTCTTCCTCTTATCTTTCAGGAAATACTTTGTCACTTTAGCTTAGTTATAATACTTGAGCATTTGTTCTTCTCAAAAACTTGATGACATACGGTAGTAAGAAAAGACTCAAGACCCATTGTCTGACTGAAGGTCTGGCACTTGATAGAGTGGAATGGTGGAGCAGGATTCATGTTGGCGACTCCAATTATTTGGGATAAGGCATAGATGATGATGATGATTCGTTCTTCTCAAAAACTCATGGAGTTCATCAACATATTGGTTCAAGATTAAATTTTGATTCTTGACTACCAAAATGTACAATTTATTGCAGAAGATTTTCAGTGGTAAACTTGAAAATTTTCAAAATTATGACAAACACGTAAAAATTGAATAAATTGAAACAGTTTACTAGGTTTTGCATAATTAAATTGAACTAAACAGTGTATCAACTGTGGTGTAGAACTACAGTACTGGAGTACATGCCATATCATTTTTATCATTTGGATGTTACACTCTAATTGCTAGTGTAATTCTTGTGTTATAGTGCTACTTCTGTCACTTCTGTTTTCTTTTCCTTTCTTTTCCCTTTTCTTGGCTCCTAAAGGAATGTTGATATTTTACCCTATTACTTGTATCCATTGTTTGTAGTATCTCAGATATTATTGAAACATCCTTGATATTATTCGAATCTCCAGCTCGGCGATTCCAAAACACTGGTAGTATCAGAAATTCCAGGTTTTGGCGATGTACGGCTAAGTATTGCCAATATTTTTGACTGTAAATTCCAGGTGTCGCTTGGTCACCAATGTATCGATATCGCCAACATATTGCCAATATTTTTTACTGAGTAAATTCCAGGTGTTGCTTGTATCGCCAGTGTATCGGTGATATTTCGATAATATCGCCAATGTATCAATATCACCACAAAACTGTTTATGAAAAAAATTTCATTTTAATTTTTTTTTGGGGGCACATGGTTGTATGTAGTGTTCAAATTTTCGACGCTAATATAGATAATATCGCAATATTATTGTTATCACAACATAGGCGATATTAGGGGTGCACACGGGTCGGTTTGGTCCGGTTCTGGGGTAAAACCGGAACCGAACCGTTCCTAACGGTTCTGAGATTTTTGGAACCGGAACCGAACCGTTAGCGCACTAGAACCGAACCAGACCGGGACCGTGAAAACCGGTTCGGTTCCTGATCGGTTCCACAGCTCTGGCTTTTTAAAAAATTTAACAAAAGACCCTTTGCAATTTTCTCAGTGTGGCCCACTCCACATTCAAATCGTCGATCTGTACTGTCCATTGTGTACAGAAGGGAGATTTAACCCTTGGCAATGTGGCATTCTGAAACCATGCAGGCTGTTGTAGAATTATGACCATTGAACATGAAATGGACGGCGGAGTAGATAAGCTCATGGGCCATGCTGATTTTGCTCCAAAAGCACTCTATTCCTGATGGTTTTTCGTCCTCAATCTCATGAACGGAGTAGATTTTCCAAAAGACTTCAGTAAGTGGGCCACCAAACGTCAGAGAGTCGACGTACGTCAACTCTGTTGAAAACAGAGCTTCCGTCCTTTTGTTGTGGGCCACCATCATGCAGGGAGAGATGGATCTGAACCGTTCATCAGGTAGAGGGGGTAGAATCCATTAAAACCATGTTGAGCTTTCTTAGCCGTGTACATCCTCGTGATCTCTACAACGATCGAAAGAAGGCCGTCTGACTGCTTTTAAGGCTTGATTATTCAGGTGGGCCATATCATCATATGATTAAAGCTCACCATTCACGGTCCAAATTCCAAGAGGAAGACAATGGACGGTGTGGATCTGGGCCACGGTTCAACGGATCGGGTCCACGGTTCGGTTAACGGTTTGGTTCGGTTCTGCGTGCCCTTGAACCGAAACCGAACCGTATCCAACGGTTCTGGAAATTTTGGAACCGGAACCGGAACCGGTGCTGTCTAGAACCGGACCAAACCGGACCGATCCAACGGTTCTGGTCCGGTTCCACGGTTCTACCGGTTAAATGTGCACCCCTAGGCGATATCAAGACCACAATCTTTCGTTTCCTTTCCAGTTGTCGACAATTTCTTGTCGAAATATCGTGTTGTTGATATTCTGAAATATTGATGGATGTTTGGATGAATAAATGGGATTGATGGATGGTTGGACTTATTTCTTACTACAACACGTGCTTTTAGGCCCCCATTGAATAGAAACTTATTATGTATGCATTCTTTTGCATTTTTTTGATTCCTAAATATGCAAATATGTGTATTTTAGCATCTACTGAAGTTTCACTGAAAAATTCCACTATTTTCGCCATGTTTCCCCGCATTTCTGATTATTGGTGATATAGATATTGTTTCCATATCCTCCGTCAATGAAACTTGTAGTGATACCAATACTTGTATCTACTTAGCCAATGAAATTTTAATCTGTAGTGTTGTCTTTTACTTCTGACACATCAACCTTCATTTGATTGCATCAACCTTCATTTGATCATTGGATATATATGTAGAAATGATTCTTGTAGTAGAAAGTAGAAACACTTCAATGCTTTTCTGAATTGAGCTCCAATTCTCTCACCATTCGACCTTTATGGTGTTAGATTGATATATTGGAGGCTAGGGCTATTTTAGAAACTTGATTTGTCTTTTTGACCTTCCGTTGCAATCTCTGTGATGGCCTCTTCATCCAATGATGGAAATTGTATTAACTGTAAGCAGTGTTCGAGTTGTCGGTATCGCTACAAGTTTCGCTGGCCAGAGATAAAGATATAATATCGTTATCGCCGATAATATCGCCGATAACCGGAAATGCAAGAAAAAAATGGGGAAACATGCAGAAAATGATGGAATTTTTCAGTGAAACTTTAGGACATACATGAATACACATATTTACATATTCAGGAATAAAAAAATTGCAAAAAAAATACATTACATGATAAGTTTTCATTTAATGGGACAAAAAAAGCATGCAATGCCATAAAAAATCACTTTAATAACAACTAAAATGAGTTTATATATTACCAATGAAGTTGACATATAGTAATTAAGACATGTAAAAGTGAATGAACTCAAAGATGCCAAATCAAGGATGGATTGGATTATCCAATCAGTGTGGTTTTTTGCATGATAGAGATGTACGTCACAAATCCACTCCTACCATCTGTTTTGAAAGGCCACAATAAGATACTGTTCTAAAAGTTAGCCAGATCCAAAAATCTGGTGGTGGGCCATACCACTGTTTTTAATGGTGGGCATTTAATCACCACTGTTTCCCTTAGTGTGGTCCACCTGAGATGCAAATCTGTCTCATTTTGGACTCATGCCTTAAAATTATCTATCAAAATAAATGGACGACATTGATAAAATATTTATCATTATGATGGCCCCACAGAGCATATTCAAATCTTTGGTGGACGACCTTTACATAAGACACGGTGGTGATAGACCATTAAAACCTTCTCATGGATTACAGAAGTTTTGGACCAACCTAATATTTGTTCTTTTCTATATAAAGGTTTACAAGACCTTACCAAAGGGTTGGATGACAAATAAACATTACAAAAACATAAAAACATTAATGTAGGCTGAGAAGTTTTTAATGGTGGAGGTTCAACCACCACTCTTTCTTAAAATATGGCCCAGCTTAGATATCGATCTGCTTCTTTTTTTGGGCTAGTGTCTTATAATAATCTGAAAAAACCTATGGACGGCATGTATAAAAAATAAATACATCAATGTGGGCCCCGTCGTGAGAGACACACCACTGTTTGTAAAGCCCCGTAATTGCACCGAAGGGAGCTTTCGTCTTGGCTGGTGTACCAAGCATCTGGGTGTATTGACGTTAGCAAGTTTTGTGGGTCCCATCATGAGGTATGTGTTATATCCAAACCATCCATTCATTTTATGAGCTCGTATTAAGGCTTAAGCTGAAAAATAAGATAGATATAAAGATCAAGTGGACCACACCGCAAAAAGCAGTGGGGGATTGAACGTATACCATTGAAACCTTTTTTGGGGTCACATAAGTTTTGGATCAATATTATATGTGTTTTTCCTCTTATTCCAGGTATTTTTGACCTTATGAAAAGATTGAATTGAAAATAAACTTTATGGTGGCCCTACAAATGTTTTAACGGTGAAAATCATTACCCATTGCTATTTCCGGTGTGGTTCATTTGAGATTTGGCTATGATTTATTTTTTGATTCATGCTCTAAAATGATTTTGAAAAATGAATGAACGGTATGGATGTAATAAATACATCATTTTGGGGCCCATTAACTTTGATAACCTTTGAACCGTTCGTACAACTCGGAGCTCGAGGAGCTCCAGCGCTCGTCATCGCATGAGTACTCAAGTATGCTACTGAAGTGACGTCACTAAGTTATGTGAGACCCACTATAATATGTGTTGTATCCACACCGTCCATACATTTGGAGATATCATTTTAGGGCATGAGCCAGAGAATGAGGCAGATAAAAATTTGATTTTTTAATTTTTTTTTGGGGGCACATGGTTGTATGCCGGTGTTCAAATTTTCTGATGCTACATATAGTTATTAATATCGCAGTATTATCGTTAAAATCACAACATAGGAAACGAATATCAAGACCACAATCTTTCGTTTGCTTTCCAATTGTTGTCGACAATTTCTCAGCAAAATATCGTGTTGTTGATATTCTGAAATATTGACGATGGATGTTTGGATGAATAAATTGGGATTTTGGAATGGTTGCCCTAAAATGTTTCTCTACGACAACATGTGATTAAGGCCCGCATTACAATAGACATACTTATTATGTATGGCCCACGGAACTTGGTGACGTCACTTGATGCTAGTCTCGCTACTCAATCTGCAGCTAATCCATGCCTGTATCTTCTAGCATCTTCCACTGAAGTTTCATCGTTTCCGCCTAAAAAATTCCACTATTTTTGCCATGTTTCCCGCAAATTTCTCGATCTATTGGTGATCATAGATCCCCATTGTTTCCAATATCCTCCGTCCAACCTCGCCAAACTTGTAGTTTCTTCCAATACCTATATCTACTTCGAGCCAATGAAATTTTAATCAGAAAAATTGTCTTTTACTTCTGAAACATCCGCGCTATCAACCGTGATTTGCCCATCAAATCCATCCGATATAGCCACTCGTAGAAATAGATTCTTGTAGTAAGAAAATGGTAAGAAGATTTTTTTCCTAATTCTCTCATTATTTATTTATTTATTTATTTATTTATTTAATAATAGGGAGAGTTGTCGCTGATAATTATTTTTTTCCCGATAAAATTGAAAATATCGCCGATATTTCGTCGACATTAGGAAGAGAAACGAATTTTTGGTGTTTCGGTGTCGCCGGTCCAGCGACACCGATAATATCGGCGATATTATCGATTTTTCGTCGACAATGGAAACACTGCCTGTAAGCCAAATCCCTATTGCTAAGGAGAAAATTATGTCCCTCCTGTGAATGTGCTTGAATGTACTGCTTGATCATTGTTTCAATGTAATTTGTATCTTTGTACATGGGAACTATTTTTTTCTGGTTGGCTACGCCTCATTGTAACATTGTTTATGTGATTTTTTCTTGCCTTTCAGCCTTTGGCGCAGCTTTGGTTACTTGCATATATGTTGCAAGATGCATTGTCTATCTTTGATAGCCTTTGCATACCATCCATCCTTTTGTCTGTTTGCCTGGTCCTTTCTTTGAAAATCGCCATGGGACTTCTGCACAAGTCTATTATGACAGTTGAGTAAATCGTCATGCTATTAACCAGAAGCTACAATTATAAGAAATACAAGTGGAATTATTAATAGATGTTTCAAGATGATGATTGGACCAATTTTGTTTTTCTTGTCAATCTTGACTGCCCATTTTCATGCCATTGACCGGAAGTTTCGGATCACACAATTAGCATGATTTCTGCACCATGGCTTGCTACTACTCGAATGAATGAATGAATGGTTCGGACTGACAATAGGTCATCCCTTGTGACCTTTAAAAGGTTTAGGAATGTTGCTAATGTCCCCATGAAGGTGGGGACATCGGCAAAACCCTTTGTGTGTGTGTGTACATATATATATGCATACATGCATGCATATTGATGCAGGACGGAATGATCTAACCTAATATGATGCCATGAAATTAAAAGATAGATCAACTAGAGCAATGGAACGACAAAATAAAGCTAATTTACCATAAATTCAGAAATTTCTGATTCATGACATGTCCAAATTCAAGCATATGACAGTCCCACAATGCGAATCTCATAATTTACTAATTGACCCGGACCTGTGGGAGATAGAACCCTCATCCTAGCATAATGTTAAACCTAAATTTAATGGAAGTCATGGGTCTTGTAGATGTGTTAGGGCTGTTTAAAGGCTATGGAATATGGGAAATGGGTTCGGGGTATCTAAGCTTAGAGGAATTAGGGTTGAGGTTTTGGGAGGTTTCGGGTTAGGATTTCAGATTGTGGGCTTAAGGGATTTAGAATTTAGGGTTTTTAGAATTGGGAATATGGGTTTCAAGTTGTAGGAATTATGGATTTATGATTTGGTTAGGAGATTTTCAAATTTTGGGAATTTGGATTTAGGAAAAAAATGGGGGATTTTGGGATTTTAGGGTTAGGGTTTGGTGAAATTAGTTTAGGGGTTTTGAAGAGGGAAGCTAAGGGAAGGGAAGAGCATTCATGACGAAACAAGGGGGCAACTATACAAGGTTGTCCGTATGGACTACAAAGGGTGGCCGATTATGGTCGGTTTGGGCTTGGGATGGATCAATTTAGGTTTTGAATGGTAACAAAGAAGAAAAGAAAGGAAGAGATGAATGGGAAGAAAAGAAGAAGATGATACCTTGTTGATGAGAGAGAAAAGTAGAAAAGATAACTAGGGAATTGCTCCCTGTGGTTTTGCACCACTAATCCAATCACAGGATGGAATTTTGCTCAATCTCAAAGTAAAAGGAGAGAAATCTCTTTCATTCATAACATGTATAATGGCTAGGGTCCAACCCTTTATAGTCTTAGAAACGACCTTTTACAAAAAAGACACTCTCAGATAAGATTCTCAACATAAAGACGCTTAATGAATTAAAAGTTGTTCCTAACTCTCTAATCGCAACAAAAATATGAGCTATATCAAAAATAACGAAACACGTAAGCAAACTAAGCAACTAAACCATTTTGTGGCCCATGGAGGTACACGATCAAGATGTCTGATGATGACAATCCAATGGTCCAATCATTGTGTCCACTTGATCCAATGGTCCGATGTGTCCATCAAGCTCTTATTTGCAGTTAACGTGCATCTTTCTAGTGTGGGGTCTTCAACATTGCTATGAATGTAAATTGGGCCAAGTGGGCCCCATGTAATGGTCGTTTAGCCATAAGGAGACTGGCTTAGCCCTTCTCTGGTATGGTGCTCGGATGTCCTCATCACACATTTGTACTTACCGACACACACATACCTATACGTACGTACATACATACGTACGTACATCCATCAATCCATCATGAGTTATGTTTTTTTTGCTTTTCATTGAAGTTAAGTTGTAATTTTTTCAATGTTTACTTGCTTGTATAGGATTGGGAGCCGTTATCATCTCAGCAAAGACAAGCAGCATCAATAATTGAAGTCTTTCGGATAATTGAGGAGGTGTTTTTGTTGATAATTAATTAATCGATTCAAATATTCTGGTTTAGACTTGCAACTCAATTAATTAGGAAATTTGTGCTTGCATCTCATGAGAATCTTGGGAGGGTGTTGTAGTGAAGGAAAAGTGATTAAGGGCCTGTTTGGTTTTCTAGTTACAATGGTAAATGGTTCTAAATGGGTAATGATTATTTATTCTTGTAATTGTGTAGTGACATCACTTACATTTGACTGCAATGATTATTTTCCTACATGGTTTGTTCACCCAAAAATCACTATAAAAATGGGAATTTTATAACGTGAAAAATATAATGATTACAATTTACTTTACCTACTTCCTTTACAAGTGTATTTGACTCTCGATCTCCAACCCATAATTTTGTTTAAACAAACACCTGGAAATGATAATGATGTCTCATTTACTTTGCATTTCATAGGAAATTGATAAACCAAACGGGCCTTAATTGAAATCTTTGTAAAACATTTTGCCATGGAAAGATTTTTAGCAAAGATGAAAGCATGAGACAAATGCATTAGAAAATCAGTTCGGTTCATGCTAGGGAGGTCTACCATTGAAGCTATTTTCCTACTCACACAATTAATGGAGAAATATAGAGAGAGGTGAAAGGATCTCCACACGGTCTTTATTGACGTAGTGAAAGCTTACGATAGGGTCCCTAGAGAGTTAATTTGGTGGGTGTTAGCAGATAAATGAGTTTCAAGAGGAGATATTGACATGATTAAGGATATGTATGAGAGAGCAATAACAAATCTGAGGACTGCTAGTGGAGGGACAAGTGAGTTCCCAATCACTTTAGGCTTGCACTAGGGGTTGGCATTGAGCCCATACCTTTTCGCATTAGTTATGGACGAGTTAACAAGGCATTTACAGGAAGAGATCCCATGGTGTATGTTGTTTCCAGATGACATGGTTTTGATTAACAAGACAAGCGAGGGCATAAACACAAAGTTAGATTTATGGAGCTGCTTTAGAATCTAAAGGATTTAAAATTAATTTGAGTAAAACAGACTATATGGAGTGCAATTTTAGTAACAATAGGAGTGGGAATGACTAACAAGGAATTAGTAAAGATTGTAGTCCAAGAAGTTTCCCAAAATGACCACTTTCGATATCTTGGGTCCATAATTCATGAGAGTGGAGAGATTGAGAAGGATGTTGCCATAGAATTCAAATGGGGTGGAAGAAAAGGATGCCTTTGGAGTTTTATGTGATCATTGTGTACCACTCAAACTGAGAGGGAAACTTTATAGGATGGCTATAAAACCAGCCATGCTTTATGGACATAATGTTGGGTAGTTAAGGAACAAGAACAACACGTCCATAGGATGAGTGTAGTTGAAATCAGGATGCTGGGATGGATGTGTGGCAAGACAAGGATATAATTAAACTTACATGGTTTGGTCATGTGCAATGGACAAAAGAATTGTGTCAGTTAGGAGTGAGTTCGTACAAGTTGAAGGCTCTCAAAGGACAAGGGGAAGGCTGAAAAGGACGTGGATAGTGGTAGTAAGAAAAGACTAATGACCTATGGTCTAACTGAAGTTATGGCCCTTGATTGAGTGGAATGGTGGAAAAGGATTCATGTAGCTGACCCCAATTAGTTGGGATATGGCTTAGCGATGATGATGAGGAGAAATTTCTTTGCTTCTACTGATTGATTTTGTATTTTTCTAAAATAGTGACACTAGCATGTAAAATCGCTTATTTCGCAGACCCCACTTATGTCCATGCCTGTCATGTGCTCTATTTGGTCTCATGGATGTATGGAATTAATTTTTTTAGTAAACATGAATCCAATGTCTTTGTGGAAGTTTGGAGTGTTGACGGCTATTTCCATAGCTGTTGCGACTCTGTGTGTGTGTGTGTGTGTGTGTGTGTGAGTGCGTGCGTGCATGCATTTTTTGCATCTGCACAAAACGCCAGTGCATGTGTTAGGTTTATCTAACGTGCACTCCATGGGTTACCCATGTGAAGATTCACTAGATTATTTTGGCCCAACATTTTCTCTGTTATGAATTAAAATAAAGAATTTAAGGGTAAAAGTTAAATCATCATCATCATCATAGCGTTGTCCTAACTAATTGGGGTTGGCTTTATGAATCTTGTTTCACCTTTCAATCTATTGGTAAGTGAACAAGCCTTCATATCTATCCTCACCATCCCAACTTTCAAGAGGACTTAAAGACACCATCTTTAACAAGTGAGTCAGCTATGGACTTTACATCCCTTGGAACTACACAAAAAATTGTGGGCCATGCCCTGGCTATGGTTCTAATCTCATTAATGCTGCCAGAAAATAGCACCTTTCAGGTCATCTTCTACCATGAGCCAACCCGAGGACTCCCTTACCAACTTAATGCTCATATAAATGTCATCCTGGTTGTTATGATTAGAATCTCCTTTGCTGGTCAGCCTGGAGAAAGGCTGTTTGATCCCCCATGCTCATCCTGAATGACGCCTCCTATGCCCAACTATCTGGGGTTATCAAGTGACTAGCTGTCGACATTTAGCTTCCACCAATTAGAGGAGGATGCTTCCTTGCCGTAGCCTTGGGCACAGTACTCAGGTCATTGGTAATCTCTCACCAATTTCTAGAGTAGTCCGAGATGGAAACACCAAGAAAATTCTTTGGCTTTAAGACCCCAAATTCTCCACTTACTGTGCATGGAACCATACACAACAACATTCTCATGTGCTGACCGAATTGCCCTCCATACCATACCAATGTATGGGCAGACAAAGAAAGAGGAAGACCCACTCAATCTGGAACAGCTGGAAGAAATATGACCCAAATCTCTTTAGCAGAACTGCAGTGAAGCATCAGGTGATTGATCTACCCTTCATTGTTCCAGCTATCTCAAACATTTGGAAGCACCTAGTACCTCTTTTTTAGGTTATCAATATGAGGATCTTAGTAGCCACCGCAGACTAACAGTTTGCTTACCCCCAAGTTCCCCAAACCATCATACAAAGGATACAAAGATGGATTATCTGGCTTAAGGTCCTTGAGGAATTCATTGGCCAAAAAAGCACAAATCAAGGATGGAGCCCATATCATCTCATCCTAATTAGTCATGGAAATAAAGACACCATCAAGGATCCCTGAGAATTCTGTTAGCATAACTATTTCATCATCGAGGAGTTTCCATCTGATCATGATATTCCACACCACTTTATCTCCAACCCACTTTTAGCATTCCTTCATCAGAATCTCCCACGGTATAAACTAGGGCTGAAAGTTGGGCGGGTTGAACCCGACCGACCCGACATTGGGTTGGGCTTGGGCAAGATCTATTGTGTCCGATCTTACGCTTGGGCTATACAAACACCAACCTGATAAATCTTGGGTCGGGCTCGGGTTGAGGTCTTGGATCGCCCGACCCAACCCGAACCCGATCAATATATAAGTTACTTATAAATTATAATTGAGTGCAGATCGTATGTGTCGAAGACATAGGAAATTCCGGTGTTGTCGGATCTCATTGGTCCACATCATTTCTGATGACTCAAGCTAACAAGAAATGTTGGATTTCTCTCTCCCAAATAGATTGTGTGCTACACAACACGACTTTTAAATGAGTAGTCCTATATTTTAGCTTGTTTGTTTAGAATAAATGAAGTTCTTTACGATAAATAACAATATATTTAATTAATAAAATTATAAATATAAAAAATAAGATGTGTATTAAAATATAATAAACTAATGTAATCATTAAAATATTAGCATGTATTCACCTGACCAACCCGACCGAACCCACTTGGGTTGGGCTTGGGTTGAGAATTCCCAACCCGAGGTTGGGTTGGGTTGGGTTAGGGTTGAGGTACAAGAACCTTGGGTTGGGCTAGGGTTGAGCCCAACCCGACCCAACCCGCCTGACTTTCAGCCCTAGTATAAACTGCATAATCCATAGGGAATGTGGTGATCAGACTCCAATCCGCCAGTCCTCCCAGAATCTGTATATATCTCTCACACCCTTGTTAAATCTGATTCTTGCAGCAAAGATTTTACCTATGCCACTCTCCCTATTACTGAGAAGCCGAGATATTCTTCCACATTGTCGATCCTCTGCCTCTTCTATTGCAGCCAGGAGTCCATCCATGGGCATCCTTACCATGCTTGCCATGATCTTCCTCCAAAATGGTTCCTTCTCATTATTGAATCACCACCACCACTTCGATAACAAGGCCCAGCCTTTTCCTCTATTATTGCCAATGCTGACTCCCCCATTCATGTGATTTTCTCTAGGAAGGGAAGTAGACTAGCTATGGTTGCCCCAAACAAAATAATATTTCCAGTCCAACTCTCCCAACTTCTACTGTGGTTTGACACTAGGTATCTTCTTATTGCCTTTTCAATTTCATTTGATTGGATTTAACTGTCAGCTTCAATTTGGAAGTTCTCAGTGTGCATCGTTTATGATTTATGTATCACACTTGCTAATTGGTAGTTCTATTCCATGTTTAAACTTCAGATCTGACTTTCATGTGACTTGCAGACGATCGATCAGTTCTTCAACTTGAACCTCCCAATGGATATCACACACTTGAAATCTCTACTATCTGGGATTGTTCGGAGCTTGCAAGCGTACTTGCTGAAACTGACCAGTCAGCTAGGTATAGTATGATGCTCCTTGTCATCTTACTAGAATGCCTGCTAGCTGAATTTTACTCCTTGTAAGCATTCATTCACAAAGCTTAGGCTTTAGTCTGTAGAAGAATGAAAACTATATACTACGTAAAATTATTAACTTTTGGAACCTTTTTACTTTCCTTTTCTGGAAAGGTATATGCATTTGGCTGTTTTATCTGATCTCAGACCAATTATCTTGTTGATCTCTTTGATGATTGCACTGGATGCATTGTTGACATCCCTCAGCAAACAACCCCAGCCACCAGTTTTACCAAATAACCTTTCACTTTACTCTTATGTTAGTACTCCCTGTTTGGGGTCTGGGTTCATCATAATTTCTTTTGAAGCTGAGGCTCTGTCATCTTTATAGAAGATGCTGTGATCTTTATCTTGCATGCGCTTGTCTATTTGATGTACTGTTTACCAGAGGCTTTCAGCTTCTTATTATATCTAAATACAAAACTATGCTCATATGGCAGGCATTCATATTGTATAGCAATATTCAAATCTCATGTAACCGTTTCTTATTTTCTTATGTCAGCTTGATACAAAGGCTGGTAACTACTTACTTTCAAATTGATAATTGAATGGTTCTAGTCTTGGTTAATTGACTGACACATCAAAATGATAAGAGAATGAATATGTTTATTTAGTTACTTATTGATTAAATTCTCATTCAGAGCTTGTTGACTGACATATTTGTGTAACTACAATTAGTTACTACTTTGTTAGCTTTCTAACAACGGAAAGCATGAAAAATAAGCTAAACTAAACAAACCATGTAAGATTGCAACTAAATTAATGGAGAATAGAGTTACATGAGCATCAGTTACATTCAGCAACAAATTTCAAAGGATCTGTGGTGAACTAGATCTTGACCAACTTGAGTTACCTAACCCTAATCCCATCTTTTTATAGAGTAAGAATTGGGTTAGGTCATACTTTCTGATTGATGTAGACTTTAACTTCATTAACCTGTAATAATGAACATAGAAGATAGAATGAAAGGGATAAGATGATAATGGCGCCTGATACCACCAGGATGCGACAGCTTACCTGCCCATGTTATGTGGCTAGGTAAAGGGGTTCCAAATAAAGAGGAGAGCGAAAAATGGACTCTCTTACTATGTTGCTGTTTCACTGCTAATGGTTTCTAGCTTTATTCGTTTTACCTTATCGTAGAGTAAAATATTACATTAAAACCTCAATAAACTTTCAGGTTTTATTCCCTGTGGAATCAATTGACCTAAGTGAAGACTAAAGAAGAATGGACAAACTATCAGATGAGGCAAACAGGGTAAACATAGATGTACAAATTAAGTTGCTATGACTATGTTACCTATTGCATGGAGTTGATTTCATGGAAACTATAAAATAGTGGGAAGAGAGATGGAAATAGAAAAGAGGAAAGAGAGAAAAGAAGAGAACATAGAGAGAGGGGAATGGATTGAAGTTAGGAATCCCCCCCTATCTCTTTTATATTATGAAATTTTCATAACTAGAGAAATGCCATTAATAAGAAAAGCAAAAATCCCCTATATGTCCTACACCAAAATAATCCATTTTAGTGGGCCCATATCACGTTCATTAATACTCCCCCTCAAGGTGGAGCATAGATATTATCTATGCCTAGCTTGAGATATATATGTGTAGCCTGAGTGGAATGAAGAGCCTTGGTGAACATATAAGCAAATTGGTCCTGCGATTGAACATATGGAGTAGAAATTTCACCACTGAAAACTTTCTCACATATAAAGTGACAGTTGACTTCGATGTATTTAGTTATTTTATGATAGACTAGATTGTTTGCCATGTGTGAAGTAGCTTGATTCTCACAACATAACTGCATGGGTAGGTGCACTGTAAATCCCATTTTTTACAACAATTTGTTGATCCACATCAACTCACATGAGGTATGAGCCATTGCTCAATACTCTGCTTTGGCACTTGATCAGGCCACCACACTTTGCTTCTTACTCTTCCATGTAATTAGATTTCCTTCCACAAATACATATAGTATCTAGTAGTGGATTGTGTATATGCTACGGAACCTGCCTAGTTTGCATGTAAATATTCTATGACCTGAAAATGACCATTTCATTTATACAAAATTCCTTGACCTGATGTTGGTTTTAGGTAACGCAAAATTCGAATGACCGCTTCCACGTAAGGTACTATTGGAGAACTCGTGAATTGGCTTACCACGCTCTCTCATTGCGTCGAATATGTCTGATGGAGTAATAGTTAAGTAAATAAGTTTTTCAAACCAATTTTTCGTACATCCCCGTATCCTCTATTGCAGCTCCTTGATCACTTACAAGCTTGTGGTTAGGATCCACTGGATTATCAACTGGCTTGGTCCTAAGAAGATCAATTTCCATGAGTGAATTCAAAAGATCTTCTCTATGAGTAAATCTAGAATATATTTCCCTAGAGATGGATTAACTCCTTTGGATCTGGCTATTTTTATACCGATGAAGTATCGAAGATGGCCCAGATCTTTTATGAGAAAATGTTATGGAAAATACTTATTTCATTATTTAATCCCCTTGTTGTCACTTCCAGTAACAACAATATCATGCACATATACTACAGGCATAATGAGACTTGAGATACCCTTCCTAGAAAAATGGAATAATCAGCATGACTTAGAATGTAGCAATAGATTAATACAACCTTATTTAACATGTCAAACCATGCCTTTGTCCATTAAAACTCTCAATTTTTTATGCAATCCATGATGTGAGCCATAATTGAACTGAAATCTCGAATGAACCGCCTATAGAAGGTGGTAAGCCGTGAAAGCTGCGTACCTCATGCATATTGCGGGGTTCAGACCAATTGACTATGGCCTTGACCTTCTTGGGATCCGCCAATATGCCCTTAGCTGACATAATAAAACGTAAGAAGATAACACTACTAGACAAAAATGCACACTTCTTTAGGTTGGTGTACAATTTTTCGGCTCTAAGGATCCCATAAACTTGCCTTAAATGGTTGAGGTGTTGCTCCTTGGTCATGCTATAAATCAAGATATTGTCAAAATATACAACCAGGAACTTCCCCATGATGGGCCTCAACACTTGGGTCATCACACGCATGAAGGTGCTTGGGGTGTTAATTAACCCAAAAAAAGCATAACTAGTCACTCGTATAGCCCGTCTTTCGTCTTGGAGGCCGTCTTCCACTCATAACTAGGGCATACACGGATTTGGTAATAACCACTTTTGAGGTCAATTTTTGAGAAGATAGTGGCATTGGCCATCATATCCAACATGTCATCAAGACGCGGTATGGGAAATCGATACTTGACTGTGATTTTGTTAATGGCCCTACCATCAACACACATCCTTCATGTGCCATCCTTCTTAAGTGTAAGAAGGGCAGGCACGACACACGGGCTCATGCTCTCTCGAATGAAACCATTCTCTAGGAGTTCGTCAATTTGTCTTTTCAACTTAGCATGCTCCTTTGGGTTTATTTTGTAATGCGGGAGGTTTGGTAGAGTCGCCCCAGCGATTAAATCAATGGCATGTTGTATATCCCTCATAGGGAGAAGCTTATTCGGTAGATCATCAGGAAAGACATCACGAAACTCATGCACTACCTGAATGGCCTCAGTAGGTAACTCTACATTAGCCTTTGGTACACTCTCCCTAGCCACAAGGGCGTATACCATCGAGTTTGCCTTCGTTTCTCACTCAAAATCTTTGGTATTTAGAATATGGAGAGGTTTGGACTTGGACTTTTGACTCCTTCAATTCTTTCAAGCCGCTCACACCACTCTGTGTGGTAGACTCCTTTCCAGTCGTGTTCTTGAGTGGCAGAAGATTTAGCTTGATCTTCTTGCCCTCAAACCAGAATGTGCACACATTTGAACAACCAAATATGGTGACATCTCTGTCATAAAGCCATGGTCTGCCCAGAATGATATGGCCAACATCCATGAGAACAACATCACACCAAAGTGTGTCTTTATATGATCCAAACTGAATAGGAACAAGACAATGGTGCGAGACTGGAATGGAAGTTTCATCAACTCAGGAGGCTCTATAGGGTTGAGGATGGGCTTTTAGCTTTAAGCCCAAACGGCTCACGGTGCTAGTCGACGCCACATTGGCACAACTACCACCACTATCTACGATCATCTTACAGCTCTTTTCTCCATATTTTGCATAAGTATAGAAGATCGTGTTGTCACGCCAGTCATCAGTGTTCTTGGTTAGAGCCAAAGTGCAACGCATAATTGCGAGGGTTGCAGACTTTTGCGCTCCCTCTTCCTCATCACTAGGGGTATCTACGAGCTCATATTCTTCTTCTTCACCGTCACTCTCTGGGGGCACTACTTCTACTTGCCCATCAATAAGGAATACTTTGGTGCTCTCTCTCGTGCCACACTGTTGGGCAAAGTGACCAAACCCCTGACACATAAAACACCTAGTTGCTCCACTCCCACATGAGCTAGACCCGACAATCTCTTTTCCCTTATCATCCTTGGGCCCGAGCTAAAAACTGTTAGAAGGTTTGTTCTGGTATCCAGCGTTAGGTTTAGCCCCAGAGAGGTTGGCCTTAGCACTAGAATCGCGAAAGTCAAACCGCCTTCCCACAGATGCCTTGAGGTATTGCTCGACGTCTAACACTACTTGATACAACTGCTCAATAGTGTCTATATCTTTGGCGAGCAATTCTCTCCTAATGTCAGGACGGAGGCCCGTTTTAAAACTAGCAAGGGTGAGTACGGGATCATCATCAACCTCGCAACGGATCAAGTATTCTTCGAACTTTTCAATATAGTCAGCAACACTCATGGAACTCTGTCGAAGAGAATGCCACTCCTTAATCAACCACAAGCGATAAGAGAAAGGGATGTACTTCTCTTTAAGTGTTTCTTTCATTTCTTCCCAATGGACTATTAGGAGTTCCCTTGCTCTTTCTTTCTATCGCTCTACGGTCGCCCAAAACCTCTTTACTTGGCCCACAAGCTTCATCTTGACGAATCAGACTTGACGAGCATATGTCATATCATACCACTCAAAATAGTGGTCCATATCCGCCAATCAATCTAAAAAGGCTTTAGGGTCCAATGGGCATCTACTTTAACTCCCTTGAGGAGTTGCGCATCTGGGTCATATTGTTCATGATGTCCCTCACGGAGTGGGTACACAGGTGCACGCCCATGACCATCTCCTTGGCCGCCTTCATTCCTTGGTCTAAGCTCCTGAGCACCTGCCTGAGATTGAACATCTTTCCCAATGGTGGGTTTGCCTCGAAGGAGGCCTCTATTTGGGCAACACAGTCATTAAATTGGTCAAGGCGTTGATCCATGCGTTGTTCCAAGCGCTTACTTAAGAAGTCAACCTGCTGGGTTAATTTGTTCATTGATTCTTGTAGTTGCTCCATGTTTAGTGTAGGGTGCAAACCAAAACCACGACCCATACATGTGGGCATACAACTGCTAACTCCACCTAAGGACTTTTAACTACGACTATATGCAACTACATGGGACTAGATGATCCTATGAGACTCTATATGAAGGAAACTACGCAGTGCTATCAAAATCTAGTAATATAGTTGTTGAAATAAGGGAGTAACAGAAAGTTATAGCAATGTGAATTGCTAACTTCCTGATAACAGAAATTTCAGCAACTAATATTAGTAACTACGGACTTCTAAACAGCTATATATGATGAAACTGGACGCATGATGGACTTAAACAAACTACCCTAAACATGTAATGCATTCCCCTATAAGAACCCTAGGCTTTGATACCAAATTTGATGCAGGACAATTAACCACTTGCTCTAAAAACTCAAACTGTTAGAGCATAGCGAATTAATCCCTTTATCTCATAGCACAGGCCTCACATCTCATGGGTTAGGACCTCGGCCGAACCCCCTTCGTGGGCCCCAAATCACACGGACTGCCCACCTCGAGTGTGTCCCCGCATCCCACGGGCTACCCCACTCTTGGTGTGAAATGCGTATTAATTACCCTCGGTGAGGAGTCTCGAACACGAGACCTCTTTCGTGGGCCACAGTCACCCCGAGTGTGCCCCTGCATCCCACAAGCTACCCCACTCGAGCCCGGTGTGAAAATGCCCCTGCATTATGATCGGTACATGTCTTCTTTTAGGGCAATAGGAATATTTGATGTATCTGGAGAGCTCACTAGACCACAAGTTTCTGAAGAGTATATGTTGGACAAAACATCATGATCGGTTATACCATCTGTTTGTTTTCATTGTAAGTAGACCTTCAGTTGAGGCATAGTAGGAATGGAAGAGGCAATAGATGATGGAGGTTGATGTCTTTGTTGATCACAACATGTATGAGAATGATTTCCGTATCAAGAGATTTGCAATTTGTTGAGAAGAACGGGGTAAATTAGAAAAAAAGGTAAACATCTACACATACATTGTCTTCGAAGTAATCGATTATAACAACTATAACCCCATTGTATATGTGAATATTAAAAGAAATATATACATTTAACCGCTCAAGAATCAAACTTGTCATGGCCAAACTCTAACTGATAGACAAAATAAGCATATTAAAAAATTGTAGGAGGTAGAGAAAACATCAGAGTATCTGTGATCAAAACTCGGTGAGGTGATTGACCCCTTTAAAAAAAAGAAAGAAAGAAAAAAGAAAAGAAGAGAGAGTATCCAATTTATCAGAAAACATGTTATAAATACTGCGTTGTTCCAAAAACTCTTAAGAACATTCATGTGAATTAAGAAAGCACAAGTTACTTCAAGGATATGGCGATTTTTCCATTATGCAACCTTATTTTGTTGTGGCGTGTGTGTGGTTGATGTTTGATGTAAGATTCTTGTTTCAGGAAAAAAAAAAGGAGGAAGAAGAAGAAGAAGAAGAAGCTTGAAACATATACTTGGCCTGATCAATCTGAAACACAGACGACACTTTCGGAGTAAAGTGATTTTGCACTTTCATGTGGAAAGTCTTAAAAAATAAAAAATAATTCAGATATATCTTTTATTAAATAAAGCATTATCATTCTCAAATAATCATCAATAAATGTAAAATAAATAAAAACACTTAAACTTGGACCTACAAGATATTTTAACTATACCCCAAATATATAAGTGAACTAAAGAGATAGGAACTAAACAACACTTCTCAACATGTGGTGGATAAGTAGCATAATGATTCTTACTCAACTCACACACATCACACTCTAAACATGACATCAACAACGAGGAATGAATGGTACCCTTAAGAATCTTCAGTGATGGATGATTGAGATGGCAATGCAGAGATGACAATTCATTGTATGTGTATGGATGTGTGTATTTGAGTAAGCTTTTCCCTAGTTCCTTACAGCCATTCTTGCACTTATGTAAATAGTTGTTCTCTCAGTTAAGGATACTTGATATGAATTTCCATTAATCTTCATGTGTGATCTTGATCAAGTTTCCTTGAAATTGCAGTTGACAAGAATTACTTGTTTCCTGCTGCTCCTGCATTGACACGTTATAAGGAGGCAATGACTCCCTTTATCAAGAAAAAGTCAATTGAGTATGTATTTCTGGAGGAGAGAGTGCAGAATCAACTGAATGAATTGACAACTTCCAAACTTTGTGTTAAGCTTAACACTCTTCATGTGAGTTCTATTTCCTACTGATAAAAAGGGACTTACATGTCCTTCTACCTTTTGTAGCCAGTGCTTGATCATATTAGTTTTCAGTGGAGTGTGTATTCTTCCAATTAGAGAAGGAAAATGAGAAAAGGAATCAGCACTCCTGTATCAATTCTCTGATGTTGGGTAACTTTCAAGTGGAATTTTGTTATTCCTGAAAAATATATTATGTTTTGTTCAAAGTGGTCACATATTCTGCAAAATAAATTATGTTTTGTTGTGGTTTAAGAGTGCTTTTTGCTTGTCCTATAGGAGGTTAACTCCAACTTGTTTTGAGTTACCCCTGAAAAATAGTGGTTTTGAAGAAGCTTTTGTTAGGGAAGTATTTCAATTTTCAAGTGTTTTGTGATCTTTCCTTTGAAAAATATCACCATAACCTTTCACACCCACACAAAAGAAAGAAAGAAACAGAGGTAAAAAAGTAGAAGAAAAGTAAAAAGAAGCCTCCATAACAAAATCTTTGTGACAGCAGCATATAGCTAGTTGCCTGAGCTCTGGATCAATGTTTAACTTCCATATTAATATCACATTTTCCGTCAGTAAATGCATTTTCTAGAAAAGGAAATTAGAAGCAAAAGCCTACTTGTACGAGCCATTGGTCCCATAAATAGATACAAATTCAAATAATGGTAGTTCCTATTATGTTTTCCATAAAGATTCTCTTTTATACTTGCAGATCCTGAAATGTGTTGAAATCAATTATACAAAATCATGCCATTATGACTTCACCGTACTCTGATAGCATCTCTTTCCGTCTGTAGTTTTTGGACCAAAATGAAACCGATAATTACTCTACAACTTGTCCTGGAGGTTCTTTGATGTTATTGTGATCAGCAAGGCAAATTAAGAAGGATGGAAATCCTTAGCACCATGAATATCCTTCCATGATGAACTGAGATTACCCTTGGTACTACTGTCAAAATAAATTGTCATGCCTTGTTTACGGAGGGATGAGGCATCTAAGAGTGGCTTAAAAATTTTGGCATTTTTAACACCTCATTGCTATTAATCTGCAAGACTAACCATTCAAAAATAATAATGTGATGATTATGATAATAATTATTATGATGATGATGATGATGATGGTGATAATGATGATGATGATGATGATGATAATGATTATGATAATAATTATGATGATGATGATGATGACGATGATAACAATAACATGAAAATAACAATAACAATAATGATAACGATATACAAGATTATTACATCTAAAGTCATCAAAAGGTCCCTTGTTACTCTCCCGTGATTATCAATCATCTTTGTTCTGAAACAATGGAAGTTAGGTTCCTTGTTACTCTCCCATGATTATCATCATCTTAGTTTTGAAATGATGGTGGTTGATGTTTATACTTGCTAACATATTGAAACTGATGCTTCTCCACTCCTGCATCCAAATCAGTTGCCGCTTCCTAGCTGTTTATACTCCGCTTCATGCTTCGTGCATCTATAGTCCATTTCTTTCACAAGTCTTGTTGGTTACTGGTGGAACCAATGTTGCTACTTTTCTCAATATAAAGCTTTTATAGAGCTTATGTCACTTTCTCAACATAAAACAACTCTTTTTGTTTTACTTTATCAATAACAGTCTCTGCAAACATGTCAAATAATTTTCAAGGTACTTAACTTTATTTCTCTTTTCATTTTTCATGCAGTACATTCAAAACCAAATTAGAACATTAGAAGATGCCATCAGGAAGCAATGGATGCTTGTTAGGCCATTGAGTAAGTTATTTCAGCTTGCTATTTGTGTTTGGCGACTTGGAACCTAGCATTTGGCAATGTTGAGCAGCATCTGGCTTGATGTTGCAGGGCCTCCTATTCTGTCTACTTCAGCTTAGGATATTCTGGTTCCAGTCAATCTTTTTGGTTACTATTCTTCAACTTCTTGTTGTTTACAGATTCATTAACAACAATTTCATAGAAAATAAAACAATTAACTTCATCAGTGGTATGAGCTGTACGTGATGTTGCCCATGTACAACACCTGGATACTCCAGCTCTAGATTTTGAAATTATGTTCTTAAATCTAATTTAGATCTTCGACCTCTTAGCTTTAGAGACCATGTCCTTCAAACTTGGTGGGATTTTTCATCAAAACAACTCATGGACTGATCAGAAGGAGATCACATAGCACATAGGAGAATCATCCTTCATCAACTTGTGTCATTCATCCCAGTCTTTAGTTCTTTAGTTGGGTTTGAAAAAATAGATGCCTGCTTGGGATGGCAAGGGAGAATGGACAAAACCCCTCTTGTTCTGCCTTCTGAAAATAAGGTTCTTCTTTAAACTTTAGTGTGTTCTCTTTCCTTCCTGAAATGGAATTTTGTTTTTCTTATGGAAAAGCGCAAGTCTAGAAATAGTGTTCAGGCATGTGATACCCAGATACTTCAAAAACATGTCTGCATCATATCATGTCCCATTCTTCAAGTGTATGTGTACAATGTGTCCACACCGTGTCCATGCAGCACCCATGGTATATCTGTGCAGTATCTGGGTTCATAAAATTAGGTGTATCTGTCTTAATAAAATGCCCTCCTGATATTGATGCAAGTGTTTTCTCAATATTCGATCTAGGAAATAACAATTTTTAGTTGAAATGTGAAAATTGGTAGTTGGCAATATGACATTCTCTATTAGGCTTGACTGCATTACTTGTGATCCGTCTTCTGTGGTATGTGGGCAACTTATCTAATATACAACTGAAAGTTGTGTTGGACAATCAGAAACAGCTTATTTATTTCGCAATTTTACTGATGTGGAATTCAATCTATGTATCCTACACAGGAGAATATCAACCTCTAGGAGCTTCAAAGGAAGGATCACCTACATTTAGTGGGTCAGTTGATGAACCATTTGCCACCTTCAACAGCATCAGGGAAGCTGCAGATAAAGCCACAACGAAGATCTGTGATTTCATTGGTGAGCAAGCAAACTTGAGTATTTGCAATTTTGCATATGAGCCAATTAAATATTTTATATCCTCATAGGCCACTGCTGTTGTGCATTATGGGCCAATCAAATATTTTTTACCCCTACAGGCCACCCAACAAGGTGCTAGTGCTAAGTTATGTATATTCTGTACTAGATTTACTTGCTTTTATTGATCAGGGGTGCCTTTCCATGACGGCATTAATAGTCCATCAGGAGAATAAATTTGCTCTAGAAAGCATCTGCATTACGGACTACAGAAAAGTCAAGTCAACGGATAACAACAAAGTTATTTCTACATGACCTTTGCATCCGCAAAATCCTTTTGTTCACATACAATTGAACTAACACTTCTCATTGTCCACGAAACAACTCTTTCTCATCAACTCTTTCTCATCCAGTCCGCATGTGATGTTGAGGATTTATGTGAGGGAAAGACATGTTACTAGATTTTTTTTTATTTGTGTATGACCTTTTACATTGTCAGGACATCTACATGTATAAGGCAACTCGACAGTGTTGGTCTGCTGATTGATTTGCTTGTCATAGAATAGCAAACAAGTTATATTGCAGAACGCAACTTGGAAATGCCATGTTGAAAGATTTCAAAGTGGGGATATTCCCTCTTTCGGAGATTTAGTTTGACGATTTCACCAGACCATCCAATATGCTAGGTAAGCAAATAAGAAATTTCCCATCTTGCATTGTTTGGCCCCTGACTTGCCCTAATATGTACCTAACCCATTCCAAAAACTCCATTTTGACATTGGGATGGGCATGTTTAATGCATATGCTCAACACAAGGGTCAACCTAGCATTGCATTTACTGATCTTATTGCCACGGCCAAAGTGCTTCAAGTGTAAATTGGTGGCACCCGTAAATCCCTTAGTGGATGAGTCAGCCTACCACCCAAGTGTAGCCAAGCTACTTTGAAGAGGAGCACATGAGAGACATGAAGTGAAGAATGCTTCTATTACTCAGGAGCTCAAAAGCTTAGAACTATCTAGTACCTATCACAAATGAGGACTTCCTTTTTACATAGACCTAAGAACCTTCTCGCTACTTTACATGGATGACCAGGATGTTGCCAAGTGGTATTCATCCAATGGCTAGGAATACTCTATAAATCTTCTAGACTATTCTACACTACTCTCTTCTACAAAACTCAGTAGAGAACTCCAGAACATTCCAGAAATCTATACAGTACTCTACACTCTTATATATTCTCTAGAATTCTCTATACTACTCCAAACACTGTACAAGCCTCTTGTCTACAAAACGAGTAGAAAATGGTTAAGTCCCTTGAATAGCTCAGATGCCTTGTTCCTGACACTGTTGGAAATATGCCATTTCCTTGAACATTTATCTTCTCTGGAAACTAAAACTTTTGTGGTTATTGCTTTACTGCTATGCTTCTGCTTCTGAAATCTACTTAATACTTTTTCAAGTGAACTTGAAAATCATAAGAACCTTGATCTATGATAGACTTTATGACTTTTTTACCAACATTTCCTTGAGCACGTATAGTTCCGATTATGTCAGAAGACCATTAACCTATGTTGGCTACATTTCATTTCTAGGAACGAAGGTCCTCTTCTGGGATCTGAGAGATTCTTTCCTGTTCTCTTTGTATCGAGGCGATGTTGAAAGTGCTCGGTTGGAAAGTAATCTTTCACAACTTGATACTGTAAGATGATGGAATAAATTTATTTCTTGATTATTTTATTATGTTGAAAGTCCCAATTAAATCTCTTGGAAAGTTCATTGTGCTGCTGCATCTCAAGCTGCATTGAGATTGGATAAATTCAATAATTATGAGGCATTTTATGCAGGTCCTTGACCATATATGTGCTTTGATCGCTGATTCTCTTAGAGATCCAGTTGTTTTGAGCATTTGTCAAGCGTCATTTGTAATTTCTCCTTCTCTCACTCTCTCTTTCTCCCTCCCTCCCCCTCTCACTCTTAGTTAACTGTTCAGGGATTTATTTCTTACTCTCTCCCTTTTAGTCTAACCATTCAGGGATTTATTTCTTATATATAGGAAGGCTACATCTGGATACTGTTGGATGGAGGCCCTTCCCGTGTGTTTTCTGACACTGATAATGCAATGATGCTAGAAGACCTTAATATATTGAAGGTATGCATTGAAACACAGTTAAACACAACGTCATTTATACACTGGTTTGTAAGGTGAAGAATGTGCCTCTGCATCTAGCTCCCTACTGATTGATACCTATATCTAGCTTCCCTACTGAGAAGGCATTCTACCCCTGAACCTATTCTTGGTATGAATTTTTTGCTTGAGATTATTCATTTCTCATTGGCCAAAGATACTAAGCCTCCTTCCCCTTTACCCAACCTACACTGACTGTACAGACTGCATCCATGCCACAAGCACACACATGGGCACACACATGGAGTAGTGTGCCCGTGCTTTCAAGGAAGCACTTGCGTAGATTGAAATACCTGCTCATGCTAGCAAAGGTCAATGCTATCCAGGTAGTCTCCGATGATAACCCGACAAATCAACCATTATATAAATATATTGGTATTAATTTTCTTAAAATTTGAGAAAGAATAGTAGCCTCAAAATAGTTCTGCTTGTATTATGGACCTACTTGGCATAATCAGGTTTTGGTTTTACATTCAGGCTTTTCATGTCCATTTGCTGCTGTGCGTGTATTGCTGCTGCTGCTGCTGTGATGCAGCTCTTGCTGATCATTTCTATTCTTGGTCATCCATATTAAAGTTCTGCTTGTTATTTTGCAGGACTTTTTTGTAGCAAATGGAGAAGGCCTTCCTCGTGCGGTAGTCGAGCGAGAAGCCAAATTAGCTCAACAGATCCTAAATTTATATACCCTTCAGGTCTGTGTATTATGCTTAATAATTACTCGCACACATTTCTATCGATGAAACTGTAATTCGTTTGCCTTTCTTTTCAGACCGAAACTGCAATTGGAATGTTGATGAGTGCAAGTGAGCAAATCTCCAAAGGATTGGATTGTAGGAAACCTGGAGGGAGATCTCCAGAAGATGCTGATACCTTACTCCGTGTATTATGCCATAAAAAGGACAGAGAAGCCTCCAAGTTCTTGAAAAAACAATATCAACTTCCCAAGTCTTCAGGTCATCTTCTTTCCCTAGCCAAATGTCTGATGCATTTTAGATGTGTTTCTAGTGCGGGAATTACAAACTAGATAGGTTTCTTATTGTGAGTTTGTGATGCAGGACATGGAAAATAAACGATGTTATGTAAGATCTCAGGCGTTAGATTATACTTAGTTCAGAAACAATCACAGAAAATTCCACATCTCACACAAAAGCTCAAATATTCAACAAGGGGAATTGGCACGGGTCCAAGCTTACATGGGCTAGGACTGGATCAGTAAAATTATGAACCAAATGACACTCAATGATAAGTAATAATCAGCCACACATGCACAACAGTCAGTCCCTAACCCAAAGGATTCACCAATTTCAATCTAAAGAACCCTAGGGTGAAAAAAAGGTGCAAACAAATTAGGGAAAACGTAATCTAGAGCTAGAGTTCATGAAAAATAGATATGAGAGGATAAAAGAGAATGAAAACCTGAGCCAAAAGACGATCCCGTGTGTGGATAGCGGGCCTGAGGCACTCGCACATGCGCAAGTGCCTAGCTGCACGTACAAGGGGGCGACAATTGCAAAAAAACTCTCCTGGCCCTGATCGGCCAAGGGTATATTCCAAAACCCAAAGTTTCGGGTCGATTCGAGCTACGGCTTATGCATGGTGCTCCGCCGAAGTTTCAGCCCTCCTGCAGGGCCGAAATCTGGAATTCTGCTACAAAGAAGAAATCTGCTGCAACCAAAGATGAATTTGAAGTATGGAGGATGGTGGAAGATGAAAAGAGAGATGAGGGAGAATGGGGTGAGTCAGGGTCAATGTGGCTTCACACCACGGTAGTTAGCCCTTCGAAAAGGGAGGGCTTCAGACTCACTTGAATTCTCCCACAACTCACGAAGATAGCAGAAAAATAAAGCAGGAATTTTTATTAAGCTTGAATGAATCAAAACAACTACAAGGGGTGCCTATTTATAGGAAAACCATATACCCCAAAAGTCGCGCCATGTGCGCAACCTATTACTTGGCGATGAAGTAAACCAAAAAAAAAAACCAATCAAAGAAATCTAAAGCGTTCATGATGTTCTAAATAACATAAGCAAAACCTAAAATATGATCTAAATTTGACTAGTAGGCCATGATCATGAGATCCCATGACGGGCTTTTCTTAATTATCGGGCCCACTTCGACGAACCAAAACTTTGTCTTCTAGCTAGGAGGCCCTCCCTGGATGTTGTCATCCATCCAGATCGATGGTGGGGCCCTCCGTCTTCGTGCGTACGTGCGTAAGGGGGGCGAGGTGCTTGTGCGTGCGCGTGGGATGTCCCCATCAACTCTCCCCGGCTGCGAAGATTTTACCACTGACGAAACAAAACTCCTAAACCGATCTAAGATGTTAAGATTAAGTATCTGAAGCTCCTTCTCAGTGAGCCACGTGCTGTCGGAAGTTAGGCGTGACTTCCATTTAACCAGGTACTTCTGAAACCCGCCGTCCGACGTTGAAACTTTCTGATGGTCTAGGATATCCTCTATTTCCTCTCTGGGCGTGGGAAGATTAGGTAATGGAGGTAGAGGCTGGGAAGAAAAGTTGGGAAGAGGCCATGTATCAAAGGACAGGTCCGGGGAATCAGGATGGGTGGGCGAAGAGCCGGACAAAGTATCAGTGGACTCCTGAAAAGTAACTAGATCCTCCACATTGAATGTGGAACTAATTCCTATGGAGGGTGGAAGATCTATCACATATGCATTGACACTGTTTTGTTTTATAATTTTGAAGGGTCCAACGCTACGTGCGTGCAATTTATCAACGGCTCCCTAAGGATACCGCTCGGGCCTAATGTGGACCATCACAGAGTCCCTTAGATTGAATTCCTTGAAACGTTTATGCTGGTCTGTAGAAAATTTATAATGTTCATTACTAGTAATGATCTTTCGCCTGATTTCTTGATGCAATGAATGGATGTGATGCGCAAAAGACTCTGATGGCCTATGGGACAAAGACATAGGGACAAGATCAATAGGCTTCCTAAGCTTATAACCAGTAACAACTTCAAAAGGACTTAGACCTGTGAACCTATTGACAGAACTATTGAATGCAAATTCGGCTATGGGTAGTACGGTGTCCCATGTCTTGGTGTGTACCCCCACTAAACATCTGAGTAAACTCCCTAGGCTCATATTAACCACCTCAGTCTGACCATGGTCTAAAGGTGGTAGGCAGAAGAAATTTGGAGCCTAGTATTCATCTTATGCTTAAGTGTCTTCCAAAAGAAACTCATGAATTGCACGTCACGGTTAGACACTATGGTTTTTGGTAACCCATGCAATTTGACGACCTCACTAAAGAACCGCTTGGCAACATGAGATGCATCGGAGGTCTTAGAACAAGGAATGAAGTGGGCCATTTTAGAAAAATGGTCCACGACAACAAATATGGAATCGTGTTTCCGAATAGTCTTGGGGAGTCCAAGCACGAAGTCCATACTGATGTCCTGCCAAGGAATGAATGGTACTGGGAAATGTGTATATAATCCTGTATTTTGTTTATTTTGTTTTGCCAATTGACAAGTACGACATTGCCCTATAATTTTGGCCGCGTCTCACTTAAGGCTTGGCCAATGAAATCTATCCTCAACTAGGGCAATTGTCTTGTCTCGACCGAAATGACCCGCGATCCCTCCCGAATGTAACTCCTAGAAAAGAAAATCGCGGAGAGAGGTACGTGGTATGCACATGCCGTCACTCCTAAACAAGTATCCGTCTAAAATCAGGTATTCACTGCTAGCTCTTGACGGACTCTCTAACAATGACACATACACAACTCCAAAATCTAGACACTCATAATATTCTTCCTTGATGTGCTCAAGGCCTGTAACTTCGACACTCATGGAGTTGAGTAATACGACTCGACGACTCAACACATCGACAGGCTTATTCTCTACATCGACCTTGTGCTTAAGTACAAAAGTATACTCTTGAAGGAATTGGACCCATTTGGCTTGCCTAAGTTCAATTTCTTTTAAAAGTTTAGATATCTCAAGGCCTCATGATCTGAGAATAAGACGAATTCTTGTGGCAATAGGTAGTGACGCTAATGGCGCAGTAATTGCACTACCGCATAGAATTCCTTGTCATAGGTGGAATATCTTTGTTTCACCTCATTCAGTTTCTCATTGAAAAAGGCGACAGGGTGCCCTTCTTAACTAAGTACTCTTCCTATGCCGACTCCTAACGCGTCACATGTGACTTCAAAAGCTTTTGAGAAATCTAGAAGTCGCGTGACAGGAGTTTCGGTCATCTTGACCTTTATCTCTTGGAAGGCCTTCGAGGCTGCCTTTGTCCATTGGAATTCTCCTTTCTTTATGCAATCCGTGATGGGAGCCATAATGGAACTAAAACCTCGATTGAACCGCCTATAGAAGGTGACTAAGCCGTGAAAGCTGCGCACCTCATGAGTATTGCGGGGTTCAGGCCAATTGACGATGGCCTTGACCTTCTCAGGATCCATGATATGCCCTCAGCTAACACAATAAAACTTAAAAAGATTACACTACTAGACAAAAATGCGCACTTCTTTAGGTTGGCATACAACTTCTCGACCCTAAGGATCCCACAAACCTGCCTCAAGTGGTTGAGGTGTTGCTTATTGGTCATGCTATAAATCAAGATATCATCAAAATATATGACCAAGAACTTTCCCATAAAGGGCCTCAACACTTGGGTTATCACATGCATGAAAATGCATAGAGCGTTAGTTAACCCAAAAGGTATAACTAGTCACTCATATAGCCCATCATTCGTCTTGAAGGCCGTCTTCCACTCATTATCCGGGCGTACACAGATTTGGTGATAACCACTTTTGAGGTCAATTTTTGAGAAGATAATAGCATTGGCCATCGTATCCAACATGTTATCAAGACATAGTATGGGGAACCGATACTTGACCGTAATTTTGTTGATGTCTCTACTATCAACACACATCCTCCATATGTCATCCTTCTTAGGTGTAAGAAAGGCGGGCACGGCACACGGGCTCATGCTCTCTCAAATGAAATCCTTCTCTAGGAGCTCATCAATCTGCCTCTTCAACTTAGCGTGCTCCTTTGCGTTCATTCTATAATGCGGGAGGTTTGGTAGAGTTGCCTCAGGGATTAAATCGATGGCATGCTGTATATCCCTTATAGGGGGAAGCTCATTCGGTAGATCATCAGGAAAGACATCACGAAACTCATGCACTGCCTGAATGGCCTCGGTAGGTAACTCTACACTGGCCTCTGGTACACTCTTCCTAGCCACAAGGGCGTATACCATTGCGTCCGCCTCCGTCTCTCGCTCAAAGTCTTTGGCATTCAGAATATAGAGCGGTTTGGACTTGGACTTCTACTCCTTTACTTCTTTCGTGCCCCTCACACCACCCTGTGTGATGGACTCCTTTCCAGTTATACTCTTGGATGACAAAGGGTTTAGCTTGACCTTCTTGCCCTCAAATCAGAATGTACACACATTTGAACAACCAATATAGTGACATCCCTGACGTAGAGCCATGTTTTGCCCAGAATAATATGGCCAACGTCCATGGGAATAACATCACACCAAAGCGTGTCTTTATAAGATCCAAATTGAATAGGAACAAGACAATGGTGTGATACTGGAATGGAGGTTTCGTTAACCCAGGAAACTCTATAGGGTTGAGGATGAGCTTCTAGCTTCAAGCCCAAACGGCTCACAGTGCTAGTCGATGCCACGTTGGCACAACTACCACTATCTACGATCAATTTATAACTCTTTTCTCCATATTTTGCATAAGTGTAGAAGATCGTGTTGCGGCGCTAGTCATCAGTGTTCTTGGCTTGAGTTAAAGCACAACGCATAATTGCGAGGGTCGCAGACTCTTGCGCTCCCTCTTCTTCATCACTAGGGGTCACACGGGCTCATTTTCTTCCTCTTCACCATCACTCTTTGAGGGCACTACTTCTACCTGCCCATCAATAAAGAATATTTTGGTGCCCGCTCTCGTGCTGCACTGGTGAGCAAAATGACCAAACCCCTGACACCTAAAACACCTAGTGGCTCCACTTCCCTGTGAACTAGACCCGGTGATTTCTTTACCCTTATCATCCTTGGACCTAAGCTACAAATTGTTGGAAGATTTGTTTTGATATCCAGTGTTAGGTTTAGCCCCAGTGGGATTGGCCTTAGCATTAGAATTGCGAAAATAAAACCGCCTTCCCACAGACGCTTTGAGATATTGCTCGACGTCCAACACTACTTGATACAACTAATCGATAGTGTCTATGTCTTTGGCGAGCAATTCTCTCCTAATGTTTTTAAAATGAGCAAGGGTGAGTATGGGGTCCTCATCAACCTCACAGCGGGTCAAGTACTCTTTGAATTTTTCAATATAGTCAGTAACACTCGTGGAATGTGGTTTCACACCATGGTAGTTAGCCCTTTGAAAATTGAGGGCTTCGCACCTACCTGAATTCTCTCACAACTCACGAAAAGAGCAGAAAAATAAAGTAGGAATTTTTATTGAGCTTAAATGAATCAAAAAACTACAATGGGTGCCTATTTATAGGAAAACCTTATACCTTAAAACTCACGCCATGTGCGCAACTTATTACTTGCCGATGAAGTAAACCAAAATAAAAACGAATTAAAGAAATCTAAAACGTTCATAATATTCTAAATAACATAAATAAGCAAAAGCTAAAATATGATCTAAATCCGACTAGTGGGTCACAATCAAGAGATCCCATGATGTGCTTTTCTTAACTATTGGGTCCACTTCGACAAACTAAAACTTTGTCTTCTAGCTAGAAGGCCCCCTGAACGTCGTCATCCATCCAGATCGATGGTAGGGCCCTCCGTCTTCGTGCGTACTACGTAGGGGGGCGACGTACGTGTGCGTGCACGTGGGATGTCCCCATCAGTTTGGCATGTATATGTATGCTAATAAGGTTGCAATTAGTCAGGGTTAGCCTAGGTGGACAGACCAATACCAAGGTTCCCCTACCTGGAGGATATAGCAGGGTTCGAGAAGTTGAACCCAAGCCCAACCCATTTACTAAACAGGCCAAGAATTCCAATACATGCCAGTCCAATCTACTACTAAATGGGTCTAGATTTATTTTATTTATTTATTTTTTGAAGAGTAAAATGAGTCTAGAATTTAAGCAATTGCCCAACTCAAGACCAATTCTTAGGCCCAGGTCCCTCTGAACTCAACTTGTTTACTTAGCCTCATTTTAAGACCCGTCAGTGCTATTTAAAAGGTTTTGAGGGTTTAAACCCCTTCTATTACTATTTATAACCTTCAAATGAACGGGCTGGGTTCGGCCCAAGCCCAGCTTAACACATCTCATTTTGCGGCTTGAAACAACTGACCCATGACAATTCTAGGGGAGAAGGCTTGAATATCATCCAATGTTGTTGAATCGCATATGCGATCATGTGCGATTACATATGCGATCGCACAATCGCATATGCGACCGCATATTTTTTGTTTTATTTTTTTTTTTTGAAATTTTTTTTAAAAAAAAAATCGAAAAATATGATAATAATAATAATAATAATAATAATAATAATAATAATAATAATTGTAAAAAAAAAAGAAGAAGAAGAAGAAATTAAGGGTAACTTTCTAAGTTATTAAATAACTAATTTTACATATTTAAATTATATTTGAGAGAAATAAAATCAATTAAACAATGAATTAAATAACAAGTGCTTGAATCTTGGTCTTCCAACTTACAAGAGAGAGTAACAAGTGCTTGAATCTTGATCTTCCAACTTCCAAGAGAGAGAGAGAGAGAGAGAGAGAGAGAGAGAGAGAGAGAGAGAGAGCGCACTTGGAATTAAGAAATGTAAGAGAAGAATAGAGTAAATGAGTTTTGGAGTGAGAATATCCCAAATGGGGGAGGTTTGGAAGCCTTCTTGTAGACAAAAAGTTATTTTTTAACAAAATAAAAAAATGAAATAAAATAAAATAAAATAATGTGTCAACCGTTGGCCAACATGCGATTGCATATGCTGTATGCAATCGCATATGCGATTGCATATTTTCGTGCACGCCACATATGCGATCGCATATGTGCCAGATCGCATATGCGATCTGCATATGGATATGCACATATGCAGTCGCACATGACAACAATGATATCATCACCTAAGCCTTATCCCAATTAATTGGGGTTGGCAATATGAATCATCTTCCCCCATTTTATAATGAATCCGAACAACAAGATGGCTTCAATATCATGAGAGAAATCTGGGTTTGGTTTTCTTATGTTATACAGACCAAATGGTGATGTATCTTTCTACACTTCAGTTCAAGCATACATGCTGCAGCCATGACATACCCATGCATTGCTCATACAATATGTGACTTACATGGCAAGATTGGGGGCACATTTTTGGTGTTGTCTAGCATGGGATGTGTTTGAGTTCACCGTGGATTAAATTATTATTTGAGATCTCTTTATGATGATGCTTTTCCTTAATTTACAAGTGGGAATATTTTTGTCATATGCAAAGTAATTTGATTGGCACAACAATAATTGTTTTTTAACATATATATCATGCATGAGGAGCTTGCAGAGCTCTCTGTTCTTTTATTTAGTTTTTTTTTTTTTCTTTCTGTGGCGGATGGGGCTTTGGTAGGTCCAACGCCATTATGTTGATAGTGCTGCATTTTAGGACCCTATACTGAGGATGTGCTCCGCCTACTCATGTTTTCAGTTTGCACTAGTGTGGCCCAGTGATCCAGACTGTTCGTCTTCTGATTCCCTGTGGATAGACCATACCTTAAAAATTCCTGATCAGTTTTTGACCTCAAATATATGATTAAGAAATACAGCAATTGTCCACTTTCAACTGAAAAATGTGTTTTCAGGTTCTTCCAATCCACGTGATTTTTTCAGTAGTGTCCATCCAAGGGGACTTGGATCATCCCAATATCTGGATTGCCAAAATATGGATCCCACTTGTAGGAACTGAACCCAAGCATGTAGTGCACCTCGGTAAGTATATCATATAATTCCTCAATGAACAAGGGCATCATTGTGATCTCTCATCTGTTATCCCACCACTGTCTGTTTTGGTCCTTACAGTGGGACTCATTTTGGTGAAATGGTTTATACTTCTTTTGTCTTATTTCTCTCTTCTTGTCTGTTAATTTCAACATACTCTTTTCTTTTCCTCCACTAACTCTATCTGCCCACGCTTTCGGACCTTGCCGGTGATGCCCTGAAACCTCTCTCAACAGATTATGAAGACTTTCTGGGGAAGGAGTCAACTTTGAAATCGCCTCTTATATCAGATCTACTGAAAAGAAGTGCGTCATTTCACTGGTCCGAGACGAGTATGAAGGGCTTGAAGAGTATGAAAAAGAAATTTCAGGTTGCCACATCTGAAATCAAGTACACCACTTCTAGGTGAGGAAAAGCTGTACTTGACTCTTTTGGCGTGTAGCACATATTATTATAGGAATATAAATGTGGGTTTTCTTTTTGAAATGAGAGACATCCATGCCCTGGTTTTGGTATGGTGAGATTATAGGCTCACATCCCTTGGTTATAAAGGAAAAGGAAGCTAATTTCATTGGAAGCACAGTTTGTACACCTCTCCTCTCTTTTGCATTGACCCTGGGTTGTAACATGATTTTCTACACAGGCGAATCTAGTCCGTTCATTGGGCAGGGGTAGGTCTTCCCTGACTGCGCCATCGCCCGAGAATTAGGCTGGTCCAGTTGTCATGTGTGCTGCACTTGTACACTGAATACAGGCTTTTAATTTATCTTTTTCTTCTTTTTCTAAATCTAAGGGTGCATTTTTCTCTCCCATAATTAGCACAACTGATGAGTAGACTGGCATTATTTTGGGCCTGGACATGTTCATGGTGGTTCCACCTGATGAATGAGCTGATCTCGCACACTTGTGCCTGTGGATCACCTCTTTGTTCTTTCCTCACGTGAGTCACCTCCTAAGATGAAGGAATTTTTGGGCATGATGTTTCCATCATGAACGGTGTATCACATAAAAATATATCAGGCTGGTTTGGTAAACCTTACATGCGAATATTCATGCAGATCATGCCTATCTAGCATGTAGATCGGACATCTATGCATTAGGTTGGCTCCTCAATGAAGTCGGCCTCTCAGAAAAAAAAAAAAGAATAAGAAAAAGAAAAAGAAAAAGGAAAGGAGCTGTACACTCGTGAGGGCCACGGTGTCTGTCAAACATGGATCACTGGCTTGTCTCCTTTCTATCTGACCATTTTCATATGCATTGAGGGATGCCCTCATGACGAGTAGATTGAGCTTATTGCTGGGCTGGAGCATGCATTAATGTCCATGTGCTGCTAGTAGAGCTGTGAGGAAGCTCTAGCAAGCCTCATGAAAATGCTTTGAAACATTGAAGGGGGCGAGTCATGCACGGATATGCCTGTGGAGGTTGGAGCACTCATAAGGTGAGGGTCGCCACTAACATGCCCTGTCCAAAAATCAAAGAGGTCCGCTCAAGAGGTGGGCCACGAGTAGAGCTTAGGTGGAAACTGCAGGTCTGTTTTTCTTTCTCAAGTTCAAAACCATCCAGATGCGCTCTATCATGTGGGTGTATTGTAACCATATCAAGGGTTTCTTGCTGCCAAAAACGGTATTTCAAACCTTGCAACAACGAACATGAGTTGGTTCCTGATAAATGTAAAAGAATTTGGAGAAAATATTGGATTACCAGAGCTTGTAGCAGGGCCTCCCACCAACTGATTTGATGATCCAAATGCAGGGACCACCTGCAAAGCAAGTCTTTTGGAAACATTGGGCAATTTGGATTATTTCAATCAGTTTTATGGTGGGCCATCAACCATGGGCACATCATGCTAGGGTTGGGGTCACTGTATACAGAACTACGGGTGGCAATGAGTAGAGTCAGCCTGTGGGTGAATTGGCCCGATCTACTTTTGAGTCTGTTTGGGCTAGGGCCAAAAGGGTAGTGGGTCAGCCTTGGGCTAGAATGTGGCTGTAGCTCATGAAAATAAATGGGTTGGGCTTGGGTCCTTACTCTTACCCTGGTGATAGACTTTCAGGAGCTTCAACACTTGGTTAAGGGTTCGAGTACCCATAGGTGAAATTCCACTAGCGTGAGTGTGTGGGGGTGTGTGTGCGTGTGTTAAAAATTAAATTTTTTTAAAAAAAGGGTTGGGTTTGGGTTTTCCAACCCGACCCATCCATATAGGTTTTAATGGGTTGGGCCAGATGATTTGATCCAATCGTAAACCCAAAACAAAATAAAATAATATAAGTACATAGATATACACTTAAAACAAAAAAAATACACACTCCATCTTGTAATCCATTTGACAATGGAGGAGCTATTTTTTTAGGGCCACGGGAGAGCATCAAGGGAAGTACATGATGGATAGATTGGATGTAGTATACACATTATGGTGGGCCCCACATCATAAGTGTATATTAATCATTATGTTCTAACATATATACTAACTTTTTAGTTGTAAAGACTTTATCTGTAATTTGAAATATGATTTTTTATCATATTTCAAATTATAACTTAATTTGTTTACAGTCTGTAAAGCCTTTAAAAATAAATACAGTCCAAATAGCCAACCTCGGTAATCCCTTTACAACTTAAAGGACTTTACAAAACCTCTTTAAGTTTTTTTTTTTTTGGTTAGCTTGTTAGCCACCCCCACTAGGGATCGATACCAAGACCTCAATGTTGACATGAGGTATCTTTCACTCAGTCTACCTCTTAAGTTGGTAGCCCGTAAAGTCCTTTAAGTTGTAAAAAGATTACAGGTAATTTAATTGCAAGGGGCTGTTTAGATGCATGTATTTGCCGTAAAGGCTTTACAAGCTATAAACATATTATAGCTTTTAGTTGTATTGAAACCTGATAAAAAGCCATGGTTTAGATCACAGGTAAAGTCTTTACAACTAAAAAGGCTTTACACATGTTAGAGCACAACCGTTAATATACATTTAAGATATGTAGGGTCCACCGTAATGTATATGGTACATCCAATCTACCTATCATGTACTTCCCTTGATGCTCTCCTATTATTAAAAAAAAAACAAAAAAACAAAAGCCCATCCATTATCAAATGGATCACATGTGGGAAGGATGAGACGCCTATCATTAAAACCTACCATATTGCATTTGGGGCCATTATGATGGGTAGAAGACATCTAATCCGTTTTAATGCATGCATACTTTAATGCTCTCTTATAGCCCTAAAAAAATCAAATCCTTTTGTGATTTGTGAATTTTGGAAGGTTCACCACTCAAACTCTATGGTATGAATACCTACTTTATCCGTTGCAAACACTTTACCAGCCAGCCAAACACACAATCTATCTACCTGAAAATAGATTACCACACTTAAAAGCCAAACAGATGGAATAGCACGTATACCGATTAGACCTGATACTCTTTCCCAGGTGTAATTTAGGCATCCAAATGACCCCTCGGGGAAATTCCGCTTCCACTACTTCCGTTTGGAGGAGGATTCTACGAAATCAAGAAGAAGTCCTTGAAAAATCCGGACCACCCAGTGTGATGATCACAGCTGTCAATCATCAAAACGGCATGTTTTTACTTGACTCTAGCACTTTGGTAAACAACTTAGATTTTGCAAGTTACATTTCACGTTAGTGGCGTAATTCCCTTTTGGTTGACTATTAATGTAGGAATTAGATATTAGCATGGTGTGATTGGATTTAAGTGACTAGAAGCAATGCATGCTTGAAGAGTACTTCTATAATTTATAACATTCATATGCATCCTTCTATTTATATGTCAAATTGGACGACAGAACGATAGTGCATGCTTGATTTGCTTACTTGTGTGTATGATTGATTTGCCACCTCGGTATACCAGTTAGGTGAACATGGTTGAATTGCAACAGGTTCCTAACATATAGAGGCAGCAAGATCTGGTCGTTGAGCATGGTTGATTTACTTTGTTGTAATGATGGAGTATGGTTGATTTGATCGTTGTGATGATGGGGCAGGATTGATTTGCTCGATTGGGATGATGAAGCATAATTGATTTGCTCACCAAGATGGCATGGTTGATTTGCTAACATATATTTATTTAATCACACCATACATCGAGCATGTGCATACATGACATCGTGATATTCATGCTTCATTCATAATGACTAGTAAGGGACAACTCATGGCATTTCCCTATTAGATTATAGACAATTCTACTTGATAGTGAATAAGGCCTTGTCATATATCAACTAGAATTTTCCAGTGATGAAAATGATCTCACTGGTCTTTAGCTCACTAAAAATCACATCATTTCTTATATGTTTTTATGAAGAAAAAGACAGGCAAAACAGAGTATTCAAACGGTCACATCCTACAAAAGCGCCACCTGTAGTTTAGGTCGATGTATTTAATTTTTATTAAATTCAATGTAATAAGATATTAATGAAATTTTATTACTAGGGAATTTAGTGAAATTAGTTTTGAATTTAACAATTTAGGTTGTAATTAAATTATACCTTAATGAAATTTTATTTGACTTTAGTTAAATATTCGATTTATGGAATGGAATCTTAAAGAATTTATGCTTGAATTTTAATTCACACCCTAAAATTCGGGATTAGGGTCATTACACTTAGGTTTCGATTTTTCAGAGTTAACACCACACCACAGAAATTAATGGGGATTGAACATCCACCATTGAAACCTTCCTAGGGCCAATCATGATATTTTATTAGAGTTGAAAACGAGTCAAGTTCGAGTCGAGCTAGGCCAAGCTCAGCTCAACTCGACCCCACCATGACCCAAGCTCAAGCTCAGCTCAACTCAGTTTTCGACCTCACCCCTCTAGCTCACCTCGGCGAGTTGGATCGAGCGAGCTATTTGAGCGGAGCCAATTCGAGTTATATGATTTTTTAATACTATTTTAAAAATTATTATAAAATAATTAAAATGATAAAATCAAAATTGTTAGAATTGAGATAGGTGTAATGGTAGTGCATAACGAGTTATTACAAGTTAACAAGTAACAAAATAAGAATGTTTGTTACTACAAAACCTTAAACTCACTCAACATTCATCAACAACTTGTTAATATGATTCATATGAGGAACGCCTTCCTGACCGACAAATAAGAGAGTTATCAACTTCATTTGAACTCGATACATCACCATCGCTTTCATCATCCGTTCCACTTGATGTATTTTTGGTTTCATGGATGACAGAAAATATGTTTGCAGATCCAGAGGTGTTATCTTCTCCTAGGTAATTGTATACTTATTCTAAATTAGAATGTAGTGAAACTTCACAATCATGTTCATGTATAGATTTAGCTAACTTTTTCAATTCTTTTTTATAAGCCGATTTATAAGGAGTTCCTACCATCTTATAGAATGAGGAGAGCATGTGATGAGGATATCATGTGCATGCCACCTACAAGCGCACGCACGCGACCCCCTACACACATATATATATGCAAAAGGAGGGCCCCACCATCGATCTGGTTCGATAACAACATCCAGGGAGGACCTCCTAATTAGAAGACGAAGTTTTTGTTCAAAAGGGTGGGCCCGATAGTCAAGAAAAGCCCATCATGGGACCTCATGATCGTTGCCCACTCGTTGGATTGATTTTATATTTTAGGTTTTGCTTATTGTTATTATTTAAAACATCGTGAACGCTTTGGATTTCTTTGTTTGGTTTTTATTTTAGTTTACTTCATCGCCAAGTAATAGGTTGTACACATGGTGCGAGTTTTGGGGTATAAAATTTTTCCTATAAATAGGCACCCCTTGTAGTTTTTTTCATTCATTCAAGTTTAATAAAAATTCCTGCTTTATTGTTCTGCTCTCTTCGTGAGTTGTGGAAGAATTCAAAAGTGGGTGCGAAGCCCTCCCTTCTTCGAAGGGCTAACTACCGTGGTGCGAAGCCACATCTTTCCACATTCGCCCCTACCCTCTTCCATCAATATCTCTCATCTTCTCTCATCATTATTGCTTTGAATTTCTTAGCTTTTGCAGCTATTCATCCCCCTACAGCCAGTTTTCAAAATCTGAACCTGTAGGAGGGCTGAAACTTCAGCGGAGCACTATGCCTAGACCTTATGTCGGATCGTCGTTAAATTTAGAGGGATTGGAGGTCTCCCCCGGCCGACCAAGGCCTAGGTGTCACTTTGGGGAGGTGGGCTTCCATCACACGTGCAGCCAGCCCACCCGCACACGTGCGTCAGCTCCGAGTCACCATCTGCACACAGGAGCTTTCTCCGGGTCAGGTTTTCCTCTAGTTTTTCTCTTTTCATTCCTATTTCCTAAATTCTAGCCTTAGTTTGCATTAGCCCTAATTTATTTATCCATTTTTTCACCCTAGGGTTTCTTGAAGTGAAATTGAGGGATCCCTTGGATTAAGGACTGATTCTTATGCATGTGTGGTTGATTTCTATTTCTCTTTGACATCATTTAGCTTATAATTTTTATTGGTCTAGCCCTAGCCTGTGTCGGCCTAGACTTGCATAGATTCCCCTTTACATGAATGTTTAGACTATCATGTGGGATGTGTAATTTGTGTAACTGTTTCTGAATTGGTATGATCTAAGCCTGAATTCTTTCACATCATACTTGAATTTCATGTCCTGCATCAGCATGGAAATAAACTTTGATATTTTATGGCTCTTCTTAATTTCTATTCTTGGCCTTGCCTCATCATCATGTTGTTTTGAAGGATATATATATATATATATATATATATATATATATATGCCTCTGCCTCTTTTCTACTTATCTTCAAGGCAAATTTTAATTGTTCTTCTTTTAGAGCTTTTAATCTGGCATTTTTCTTTTTTCCTTTCTTACTAATTCTTTGCACTCTCTTTATTTCTGAATCTTCATTTATTATAATAGGCTTGTTATTATATTTTTTTTGACTAGTTAAATTTGGTGCGGAGGGAGTGGGCTTTTTCTTATTTAAGTCCAAGAGAGCCTAAAATAGAATTCATACTTCCTACGAGGCATTGAGACATTCTTTTACGTCTCTTCCCCGACCAAATAAGTGTGTTCTTAGTCAGTTTGTTTTATTCACGAATTTATCACCACACAAACGGCATTCAATCTTCATTCTTCCAGATGCTGGGGAGTAGACTCGGGTACTGTAATCCTAAATATCATTGGATTGGTTATCAGATGACATTTCTACACAAGGACTTTTGTTAATAGAGAATTACATTTTTAGGCAAGGTCATGAAGCTAATATATTTTACAAGAAACAAATTACAGTACATTTAAAATTTAAATGGCAATGTTAAGTCACTCCAAAATTAACAAAAATTAAAGTTTTATAGAACAAAATATGAATTATAACAAGTAACAAAATCAATATGTGCTAAAATTAAAAACAACATTTAAACTTTAAACAGATGAAGGTGCAATGCCAATCTCGTCTAGACTCCCGGTCTCTTCCTCTTCATCATTTTCTTCATCAAATGAACTGCCACCCTAAAGTAGATGCAACCAATCTTGTGTACAAATGAGTTCTTTAATTGTTTTAAATGTAAGAGAGCTTCTATACTTGTTCACCAACCTACTATCAGTGTTAAATAAAAACTTGGATGCCACTATTGTAATTGGAATTCATAAAATATCTCGAGCCATCAATGATAGTGAAAGTGCCCTGGTTTGTCAATTAGCGTGATCGTTGAGTCAGCTAGACAAAGGAGCCCCATAGGAAGATTGATTAAGCGTCTACCTCAACTAGATGTGTGCCCGAACTCGCTACAGGTAAATCTTAGCTTTACATCCCATGTCCCAAAACACCAGGTAATTAAAACCCTTAAAATTGAACAGAACACCTTAGGATTTTTGGTTAGAAAATTTTTTCAAACTTCAGAAAAATATTTAAGTTTTCTACCTTTGTCAATTTATTGACAAGTGGTTCGATAAAATCAAACACTGTTGTTTATGTCCTCGAAGCTCACTCGATCTTATCAAAATGAGGACCAAAGATGTCCAGCAATCACAAAGATATCTGGACTGAATTATCGATGGATCGATGGACTCATCGATATCATCGATTTTTTAATCTCGAGTCCATCGAACCTGACTCAATAACATCGACATCTGGTCTATTGTGTCTAAAGAACTACTAAGGCAAAATCATATAATCTTTGATATATCGAAGAGCTCCTCGATATCTTCGGAATTCAAATCTCAATGATATTGAAAGCCCTTCGATGATATCAGATTGGGACACAAATCTATCCAGCAAGTTTTTAGGTTATTTTTCTTAGATCGAGAGTCACTCTATAAAATCGATATTCAAATATCGATTATATCGAGGCAAGGTCGCAAGCTTATAGGAAAATTCCTAGGAATTATCGATGAATCGACACTGTCCTCGATATCATCGATATTCAAATTTCGATGATATCGAGTGATACTCGATCATATCATTGACCTGAAATTTTTCAAAGGCAAGTACTCTCTCATTTTTAAATGTCGAGAAATCGAACCTTGTATCGATGAAATCGAAGTTCAAAATTCGATGTCATCGATACACGTTCGATTTCCTTGACCAGTTGGCAAAAGATTTCAAAAGTGTTTGACAGTTGAGTTCGTGTCATCGAGCGGTCAGTCGACGATATCGAGAGCATACGCTTGATGATATCGACCCTGCTCGATAATATTGAACTCTGTAAAAAATATGACTGCTTTATATCAGTTGGAACCTTTTGCCTATTTAATGAGAGCTTGCCCTTGGTTGTTAGTAGAGAAAACAGAGAGTGCTTTTGTGTGTTTAACCCTAGATCATATACCCTAAGCCTTTTCTCTCATGGAACTTCATCTTCCAATTCACCCTCATCATTGACATTCAATAGAGTGGATTGGGGAATGAACTTCCGCATTCAAGGATCCTTCAGCTACCACCTTAATGGCAAATTATTAAGTTGTGATGCCTTGAATGTATAGATGATTGGAATCGCTCTGTCTCCTTCACAGGAAAACATTGAATAGAGTAGGATTCCATCATAACCTTGATCCAAACCGTTGCCTAACATTGGTACATTATCTAAGTTGATGTTCAAGGGAGCTGAAGATTCTTCATCATCAAAGGGGGAGATCTTCATCAACGCGTTGAATGGGGCTCATCTACTTATTTGTAAGTCATTAGAGTCCGGATGACCCTTGTGATCATTCCTTCTGTAGGATTGGGTCTAAGGTGTTTCTCACCCCTTACAAGCCCTCATAGGAGGCCTCTGGCGAGAGTGTACGTGGGGGTGCTTTGTGTTGAGCCATGCTCTATGGAAAGCATAAACTGGTTTGAGGTGAACCTGATTTGAAACCTCCGATTTGAGGTGAACCTATTGTGAAACCTCTATTGAGGTTCCTTGTGAGGATCCTTGGCCTTTATGGCCTAAAACTTGGGTGTTGTGTGTTGACCCGTGCTCCTGTGTTAGGCATAAACTGTGTCGTGTAGATACGTTGTGACAGCCTAAGTGTAGGTTGTACTGGTTAGAGATGAACCTGATTTAAAATCTCCGGTTTGAGATGAACCTATTGTGAAACCTCCGTTAGTGAGATCCGGTACACTCATGGGTTGAGTGCGTCCGCCAGAAGTGGAGTAGACACGTAGTCGAACCACTATAAAAATGACTGTGTTTGAGATTGTCATTTACTTCTACTATTTGTGTGATTTCTCTGATTGTTCTCATATTGCATATAAGTAGAATCACACTTCACACACAATCACATCCATCATGAACTATATTATGCATCTTGTTTATCTTTTGAATAGTTTTGTGATTGGATCCTCTATTTGGCTTAAAAGCCATTAGAGTTATTTTAAAGAAATCCTGATACTTGCATACTTATTCAGGATAAGGTTAATAGGTTTTTTAAATTATCATAAATTATTAAAAAGTCCTTTTCACCCCCCTCTAGGACATCTTGGCATATTCCCACTTCAACTAAAGCGGTCATTACCGCAATTCAATTGGTATTAAAGAGGGTCTCTCTTAAGGGCTTCACCGCCTAGAGAGTAATCTTGACTGAAGTTGGAATCATGTCCAAAAGTATATTAGAAGGTGTGAAAGAGCGGAACAATTGCCTAGTAATCCATACTGCTCTGAAAGTTGGCAATAATTCAAAATGGTACCTTGATAGTGGATGCTCCAGGCACATGACTGGTGATCAAACTCATTTTTATGAGTATTCAGACTTTGATGGTGGATCAGTCACTTTTGGAGATGGTAGCTCCGCCAGAATTATTGGCTAAGGAACAATAGTTGTACTAGGTCTTCCAAAAATCAAACATGTTCTCTGTGTAGAAGGTCTGAAACATAATCTCCTTAATATCTCCCAAATCTGTGATGAAGAACATTTGGTCAGCTTCTCAAAGGATGTGTGTAGGTTCTTAGACCATATAGGAAACTCTATCATAAAAGGCTTATGCACTAGTGATAACTGTTATGTTATTGAAAGCACGAATGAGAGTGTATTATCCACAAAATGTAATATGGCCATAAAGAGTGAATCCAAATTATGACATCAAAGGTTGACACATGTTCACTACCGAAATTTAGCCAAGCTAAGTTCAAAAAATTTGGTGGAGGACTTCCAAAGATTAGAAAAGAGGAAAAAGTTATATGTGGTGATTGTCTTAAAGGAAAACAGATAAAAGTCGGTTACAAAAAGACAACCGCCATAACAACAACAAAACCTTTAGATCTATTACATATGGACCTAGTTGGTCCAACCAAAGTGGAAAGTCATGACAAGAAAAGATACTTTTTAGTGGTAGTAGATGATTACACTAGATTTACTTGGGTCGCATTTCTTCGAGAGAAATCAAATGCCTTTGATGAATTTGTAATTTTGGCAAAGCGACTTCAAAATGAAAAAGGATATTGCATAAATCGCATCAGGAGTGATCATGGTCGCGAATTTGAAAATGAGCGATTTGAAAGGTACTGTGATGAGAAAGGAATCCGTCATGAATTCTCAGCCCCAAAAACCGCACAGTAAAATGGAGTTGTTGAAAGGAAAAATTGTGTACTGCAGGAAATGGGGTCAGTTATGCTAAATGGAAAAGATATGGCAAAGAGTTTCTGGGCTGAAGCTGTCAACACTGCTTGCTACATTATCAATAGAGTTTATCTTAGAGTAGGTAACAACCTAGTGTGAAATATTTTCGTGTTTTTGGAAGTATGGTATGGAAAACAACCTAGTGTGAAATATTTTCATGTTTTTGGAAGTAAATGTTATATCTTGAGAGATAGAGATCACCTAGGAAAATTTTAGTCTAAAAGTGATGATGGTATCTTTCTAGGATATGCCTTGAATAGCCGTGCCTATAAAGTATACAATCTAAGGACCCTCACTATTCAAGAATCAGTCAATGTGGTGATCGATGACCAGTCCCATGAAGAAGTTTGCCCCTTGAATGAATTAGAAGATGATGTAAATTCATGTATTCTAGATAAATCAGATAACAAATCTCCATCATCTAATGAACCACAACCGTCATCCGACATACCCATTATTAAGGATCACCCTCAAGATCAAATCATTGGAGATCCGAATGATGGTGTAAGAACTCGACGACAGATAGAAAATATCTATAGTCATTTCTGCTTTACTTCAAAGATTGAACTCAAGAATATTGTGGAAGCTCTTCAAGATGAACACTGGATAAATGCTATGCAAGAAGAACTTCAACAATTTTAGAGAAATGAGGTATGACAATTGGTTTCCAGCCCACTCAATACAAATGTCATTGGAACCAAATGGATCTTCAAGAATAAATCTGATGAATCTGGCAATGTGATCAGGAATAAAGCAAGGCTAGTAGCTCAAGGGTATTCACAGATAGAAGGCATTGATTTTGATGAAACATTTGCTCCTGTAGCTCGTCTTGAGTCTATCAGAATACTCATGTCTGTTACGTGTGCATTGAAATTTAAACTATTTCAAATGGATGTAAAAAGTGCATTTCTTAATGGGGATCTTGATGAGGAAGTCTATGTAGAACAACCTAAGGGATTTTCAGATCCTAAGTATCCTCATTATGTTTATCGTCTAAACAAAGCACTTTATGGTCAAACAAGCATCACGTGCTTGGTATGAACGATTGACAAAATTTCTTTTGGACCATAAATTTTGCAGAGGAAGTGTAGATAAAACACTATTCACACAAAAGACAAAGGATTCATTACTCATTGCACAGATCAATGTGGATGATATAGTTTTTGGCTCAACATGTGAAGATACTGCATACAAATTCGCCGATCTCATGAAATCAGAATTTGAAATGAGTATAGTCGGCGAATTGAACCTCTTTTTAGGCTTACAAGTGAAGCAGCTAAATGATGGAATTTTCGTATGTAAGACTAAATATGCAAGCGACTTAGTGAAAAGATTTGGGCTCGAATCTGGTCGTACTTATCATACTCCTATGAGCACCACACTTAAACTCTCCAAAGATGTTAATGGCAAAAGTGTGGATCAACATCTCTATCGGAGTATGATAGAAAGCCTATTGTATCTCACAGCCAATCGTCCAGATATATCTTTTAGTGTGGGAGTGTGTGCTCGGTATTAGGCAGATCCCAAGAAATCCCACCTAATGGCTGTTAAAAGGATCATCAAATACATAGCAAGAACTATCTCTTTTGGTCTATGGTATCCATTTAAAACATCCACCACCATTGCTGGATATTCTGACGCAGATTAGGCTGAAAATTTGGATGATCGAAAATCAACGAGTGGAGGATGGTTTTATATTGGAAATTGTCTGGTCTCCTGGCAAAGCAAGAAGCAAAATTCAATATCCCTGTCCACTGCCAAGGCCGAATATATTACTGCAGGTAGTTGCTGTGCACAACTCCTTTGGATGAAACAAATGCTGTTGGATTATGGGATTGAGCAACCCACAATGAGTCTTTTTTGTGACAACACAAGTGCTATCAATATCTCAAAAAATCTTTTTCAACATTCTCAGACCAAACATATTGACATCCGTCATCATTTTATTCGAGATCTTATTGAAGATAAGATTATTGTGTTAGAATATATGTCTATAGAAAAATAACGTGTTGATATCCTAACTAAGCCTCTTAATACATACAGGTTTAGTGATCTCCAGAAATCAATCGGAGTTTGTGAAAATTGATGATAGTCTCAGTTAAAATAATCTACATAGGAAAATCTTCATCAACTGAGAAACTCGTGGTCAATTAAAAAACAAAAGAGTCGAATCTTCAATGTCAACTGACGTACTGAATCTTAACGTACTCGATGATATCTAGTTGCCTTCGATATCATCGAGATTCAAATATCAATGATATCGATGTGATCGACGGTTCTCGGAAAGGTAAGCTTGTGTCCGTTGGAAGTTTCAAACTACTGCCGGGTTTTCCCAACAGTCATCGACACGGTCTTTAATGCATTTATGAGCATGTAATTCGATATCATCGAAACTACTTCGATGACATCGACAAGCCTGTTATAAAAGAGGAACGAAAATAAGAAAGGCACTCACACTTGTCTTCATTTCCTCTAGTTTCTCTTATCACCTTGCTGGCTACTAAACATCACAAGGAGAGAAGAAGATGGTTAAAGGGAAAGGTAAGGATCTCTCTTCCTCAAAATCTTCCAAAGCCAAGAAAGGGAAAAATGTTAGATCTCCTCCAAACCAATCAGATTGGGAACAAGTCACGATTGTAGATCGTATTGTTCTCAACAGTGCCATTGAGCCTTATGGGGTAGATCTTTTGTTAGAGACTATTGGCTGGCAGAATATGCTTAATATAGGTGGTCCGTACCAATATGAAATGATTCAACAATTCCTAAATTGCTGCCACATTATTCGGGATTATCAGCCCTGTATTTGTCTAGAATTTGTGCAACAAACCAAGCTTATTGCTCCAATAGTTCTTGGACGTCTCGTAGACATTAGCGTGACTCAGATTCCAGTCACTGCTAGAAGTCTAAATGAATTAGGAATGTGGGGGGAAATCATGCGAGCACTGTGTCAGGGTGCTACAACTCCTAGAAATGATGAAAATATACTTCCTGTGAAACATCTAGGAACTCATTTTAAAATCCCCCACGGTATCTTCAATACGAATGTGTGCCCATGTGATGCCAAAGACACTGGCTTGAATCCCTTTTATACTTAATGTCCTGTTTGATGTATATCAAGAGGTTCCTGTGTGTCTGCCAACTCTTATCCTAGAGCAACTAATTCGGATTGTCAAGGGGGATGATACTCTTCCATTTCTGTCCCTCATCTGCAAACTCGGACATTGGGTAGGACTACCGGCCATGTTAGATAAAGTATATCCTGAAGTATGGTTTGACCTTGATGCAGTTTAATAGGTGTATGTCTCAGCCTACTCTCATGCTGATAGTCCTCCACCTATTGGAGCAAGCAGCCAGTAGCCTAATGTAGAAACACCTTGGGGATCCAATCGGACACCTCTCCATAGTCTTGAGTCAGTCACAAATGCCGACTTCATGTACTTGAATGCCACCTGCTGGAATTGACGAGCGGCTCCACAACTGTGAACGGCGATTGTCAAGGATAGAGGACAGGATGGAGGCTCTCCAGCACTCTGTGCAATAGATTCTTGAACTGCTGACGACTGACAGATCTAGTGCGCTCTAGAAGGTGGTGGCATCGGCGTATAGATGTGTTCGAGCATGGACACTGTGATCACTTTTTGCAACACCAACACTTTTCTCTGATCTGGGATATTTGGGGTTCTGATTGGTTATTTTTGTTTTGTATGCCCATGAATGGGCTAAATACTTGTGTTTGTTTTTGGGTGCCCATGGATGGGCTTGATTTTTATTTTGGTTTGGGATGGAGGTTATACTACTGCCAATCTTGGGCAGTACTCATTTTGGATATTTTGGGTTATAGCTGTTTATAATTCGTATCTATTTACTACCATATTTTGCGATCCCCTGTTTTATCTGGTTTATATCGGCTGTGATGCATGTGATGCTTGATCTTTATCTTCATATTATCTGCTTATTTCACTGTTCTTCTTTGCCTTAATATACATACATGGCTTCTGTACTGCGATGTTCTTTTACATCTATCTATTATGCCTCTGCTATCTGACTTTTGGTTCTCCCATATGCTTCAACTTCAGTCGATATCCATTATTTCATTATCCTTTGCCAATAATTGACAAAAAGGAGGAGAACAAATCCACCCTCAAAGGAAAATTGTATGTGTATCTGTTTGTGGATGGTGGTGGAGGTGTTAAGGGGAGTAACTACAAGAAGATAAGGGGAGATTGCTGTTAGGGGGAGTAGCTACTGAGTGTGTGTATGTGCAAACTAGATAACTTTATATAATTGTGTAAAGTTCATGTTCACACAATTTAGGGTGTTAAGCTAGACGTTGTTCTAGGGTGTTTTGGAGTTTTGTCACGTAATTGATAAAGGGGGAGATTGAAAGTGCCCTGATTTGTCAATTAGTGTGATCGTTAAGTCAGCTAGACAAAGGAGCCCTATAGGAAGTTTGATTAAGCGTTTGCCTCAACTGAATGTGTGCCCGAACTCACTACAAATAAATCTTAGCCTCACATCCCATGTCCCAAAACACCAGGTAATTAAAATCCTTAAAATTGAACAGAATACCTTAGGGTTTTTGGTTAGAAAACTTTTTCAAACTTCAAGAAAATCTTTAAGTTTTCTACCTTTGTCGATTTATCGACAAGTGGTTCGATAAAATCAAACACTGTTGTCAATATCCTCGAAGCTCACTCGATCTTATCGAAATGAGGACTAAAGATGTCCATCAACCACAAAGATATCTGAACTGAATTATCGATGGATCGATAGACTCATCGATATCATCGATGTTTGAATCTCGAGTCCATCGAAGCCGACTCGATAACATCGACATCTGGTCTATTGTGTCTAAAGAGCTACTAAGGCAAAATTATATAATCCTCGATATATCGAAGAGCTCCTCGATATCCTCAGAATTCAAATCTCGATGATATCGGAAGCCCTTCGATGATATTGGATTGAGACACAAATCTATCTAGCAAGTTTTTAGGTTATTTTTCTTAAATCAAGAGTCACTCGATAAAATTGACATTCAAATATTGATCATATCGAGGCAAGGTTGATGTCATCGAAAGTGGACATAAACTGTCCAGCAAGCTTATAGGAAAATTCCTAGGAATTATCGATGAATCGACACTGTCCTCGATATCATCGATATTCAAAATCCGATGATATCGAGTGATACTCGATCATATCATTGACCTGAAATTTTCCAAAGGCAAGTACTCTCTCTTTTTCAAATGTCGAGGAATCGAACCTCGTATCGATGAAATCGAAGTTCGAAATCCGATGTCATCGACGCACGTTCGATTTCCTCGACCAGTTGGTAAAAGATTTCAAAACCGTTTCACAGTTAAGTTCGTGTCATCGAGTAGCCAGTTGATGATATCGAGAGTATATGCTAGATGATATCGACCCTGCTTGATGATATCGAACTCTGTAGAAAATATGACTATGTTATATCAGTTAGAACCTTTTGTCTATTTAATGGGAGTGTGCCCTTGGTTGTTGGTAGAGAAAACAGAGAGTGCTTTTGTGTGTTTAACCCTAGATCATATACCTTAAGCCTTTTCTCTTATGAAAGTTCATTCTCCAATCCACCCTCATCATTGACTTTTAATAGAGTGGATTGGGGAATGAACTTCCGCATTCAAGGATCCTTCAGCTATTATCTTAATGGCAAATCATTAAGCTGGGATGCGTTGAATGCATAGATGATTGGAATCACTGTCTCCTTCATAGGAAAACATTTACTAGAGTAAGATTCCATCATAATCTTGACCTAAACCATTACCTTATATTGGTACATCATCTGAGTTGCGGTTCAAGGGAGCTGAAGATTCTTCATCATCAAAGGAGGAGATCTTCATCAACGCGCTGAATGGGGCTCATCTACTTATCTATAAGTCATTAGAGTCTAGAGGACCCTTGTGACCATTCCTTCTGTAGGATTGGGTCTAAGGTGTTTCTCACCCCTTACAAGCTCTCATAAGAGGCCTTCGGCGAGCGTGTACGTGGGGGTGCTTTGTGTTGACCCTTGCTCTATGGAGAGCATAAACTGGTTTGAGGTGAACTTGATTTGAAACCTCCGGTTTGAGGTGAACCTGTTGTGAAACCTCTATTGAGGTTCCTTGTGAGGATCCTTAGCCTGTGTGGCCTAAAACTTGGGTATTGTGTATTGAACCTTGCTCCTGTGTGGGGCATAAAATGTGTCGTGTAGATATGTTGTGTCAGCCTAAGTGTAGGTTGTACTAGTTAGAGGTGAACCTGATTTAAAACCTCCAATTTGAGGTGAACCTGTTGTGAAACCTCCGTTAGTGAGATCCGGTACACTCAAGGGTTGAGTGCGTCCACCGGAAGTGGAGTAGACACGTAGTCAACCGCTATAAAAACGACTGTGTTTGAGATTTTCATTTACTTCTACTGTTTGTGTGATTTCTCTGATTGTTCTCATATTGCATGTAAGTAGAATCACATTTTACACACAATCACATCCATCATGATCTATATTATGCATCTTGTTTATCTTTTGAATAGTTTTGTGATTGGATCCTCTATTTGGCTTAGAAGCCATTAGAGTTATTTTAACGAAATCCTGATACTTGCATAGTTATTCAGGATAATATTAATAGGTTTTTTAAATTATCATAAAATATTAAAAAGTCCTATTCACCCCCCCTCTAGGATATCTTGGCATATTCTCACTTCAACTAAAGCGGTCATTACCGCAATTTCAGATAGTATATGGTATTTTCCTTCACGAGCTCTAGTTTTTCACCAATCTAAAATGTCAAAGTCTTGTAAAGAGACCTTCACGACTGGCTCCTTGAGATATACATTTAATTCTTACTCATTTATTTGCAGACTTGCTTCATCTTGCCCTAAGGCTGAGAAGTACTCATCGAGAAAATTATCATCACCTACACACGAACTACAGCTCCGTTGATGTATAAGTTGTGTCTTGTCTTGTTGTAGAATTACCCACATAAGAAAGTACAATTCTTCAATCGCTACACAATCACTAGATGTTTTAACTACTACCTTGTCAAACAAATAAATCTTTTTATAAATGTAATTAACCATCCCATTTTGTAGTGAGGATCAAGTACAACAGCTAAAGACATTAATAAGTGATATTTGCTCCAGTATTTTTCAAATTTCACTTGCATCCATAATGTCATATTCTAAATATAATCTAAACCTATTGTGATACTTCTTTGAAAAGCATTCTTAATCTTTAAAAGCTTTGAAAGAAACAGATTTTCCATTCGATTTTTATTTCCGTAAAATAACTATCCAGTCATAGTAAACTCAAAGAAAACTATGAACATCTTCAACTCTTCTCCAATCATCTTCATTAGGTAACCAAGCATATGCTTTATCACAAACCACAAATTCTGAGAACGCAAATTTTAACTCGACTGTCGCATCCAATATTTCATATGTTGAATTTCAACGGATGCACACATCTAACTTCAATGCGTTTTGTGATCCAACATTTAAATGTTAGAGTATATCATTCCAAGTACTAAGTCTTGATGGTGACCCCCTTATATTATTCACACTCTTTTATGTTCTTAATTGTTTCGTCAATTATTTTCAGTGCCTCTTGCAAAATCAGATTTAGAATGTGAACACAACATCTGACTTGGAAAACTTTTCCCCCAAAATAAAGATTCCATGTTATCTTAAATTGGCTCCGTAAAAAAATATCACAACATCTGTACATGCATTATCTAGTGTGATTGAAGATATCTTACTTTCGATGCCCCACTCCTAAATATAATTGTATATGCAGTCTGAAATAACTAAACCAATATGAGGGGAAAAAAGGTGACGAAAGTTTAAAATTGTTTTATATAGATTCCAATCTACATCCACATAGCGTGTAGTTAGTGATATGTACCCCTTCCTTTGGTCGGACATCGTTCACAAGTCTGAAGTAAGACTTATACATGAGACTGATGACATGTCTTCTCATTCATATACATCTTCATGCATTCTCTTTTCATCATGACTTGCGAATACTTCTCAAATTTGGAATTCAAGCATATGTTGTATTCGCTAAAAACTTTACTTTTTTACTTTTAGGGTTTTTACTTTGTTTTACTTATATGTATTATATATATATATATATATATATATATATATATATATAATATTCGAGCAAGTCGGGTTCGAGATTTGTTTCGAGTCGAGTTGATTCGAGCTTGGTCAAGCACAAACTCGACTTGATTTTTTTCAAGCTACATGTATAGGCGCTCGACTTGACCTGAATTAGTTTGAGTCAAGTCAGATCAAGCTCAACCGAGTCAATTCGAGCGAGTTTCTAGAGCTAGCTCGACTCATTTTCAACTCTATGTTTTATTTTCCATCCAACATGTTCATAATATCACACATGCATATATGAAGGTAAAACACAAATATTAGCTTGATTGAAAACTATTGTGGCCTTAAGAAGTTTTCAATGGTGCACATTTAATATAAATGTCCTAAATTAGGAATTGTCCTAAATTTTTGGCCCTAGGTCTAAATATTTCTTTTCATCCAACGTGTTAAGTGGATTTCACATGATCATCACAGTGGTCTCCATAAAAAAATCAATGGTGGATGTCTCTCTTACAACTATTTTCTTTGGTGTGGCCCATCTAAACCACAGATTAGCCTAATTTTTTTTTGTAATGGGCCTAAAGTAGGATTACACATCTAATAGTTGGAGTAGATTTCAAATACACATCACAGTGGACCTCACAAAAAATCCAAGGGCATCCCTCTGGACAAGAGTTCCGGAAGTAGATTGCAACACCTACCATGGGGATATCATGTGGGACGATGAGGCCAAGCTTGGGGCCCATCAGGATGTGTGTGTTTTATCCACACCGTTCCTTCCTTTTTCTAGCTCGTTTTAATGAATGAGTCCAAAAATAATACAGATCCAAAGCTCAAGTGGAACACACCACTAAAAAACAATGGTGATTGAACACCCACTATTGAAACCTTCCTAAGGTCATCATGATGTTTTATTTTCCATTAACTTGTTCATAATATCACACATGCATAAATGAAGGGAAAACACAAATATAAGCTTGATCTAAAATTTCTGTAGCCTTAAGAAGTTTTCAACTATGGGCATCCAATCCCCACCATTTTCTTTAGTGTGGTCCATTGAAGATTTGGATTTGCATTATCTTTGGTCACAAGTACTAAAATGAATTGCTAAACTTTGAGGAAATGTATGGATAAAATACATACATCATGGTGGGCCCAAAGAGCTTGGTCTTAGAGCTGGGCAAGGGATGACTCAACTCAGTAAACTCGACTCATCCGACTCGTTCAGATCCGACTCGATCCTAACCAAGTGGGTGAGTCAATTCGAATCGAGTTGACTTCATCCAATTCAAACCGAGTTGAGTTCGAATCACCTCGTAACTTGACTCAACTCAACTCGAAATCCAACTCGCTACTGGCTCGACTCGATTTGAAACTCGACTCGTGTGTGTGTGTGTGTGTGTGTGTGTGTGTGTGTGTGTGTGTGTGTGTGTATATATATATATTTAAAAAAAAAACTCAGATCCGACATTTCAAATATGAGAAGTTGTACAATTAATTGATGGAGAGGTAACAATTATGCAAGTGAATCTAGGTTTTGAGTTATGATTTTAGCCCATGGATACACGCTGCACTCGACCCGATTCGACTCGGTACTTGTGATCGAGTTGGACTCGGTCTCGATTAGTCGAAACTAGACCCGGACTCGGATTGGGTCAGGCATGCCGAACTTGGTACCGAGACGGGTTGAGTTGAATATGCCCATGTTCAAAAAATCAGGCTGACCTGTGATCTAGATGGACCACACTAAAGGAAACTGTTAGGAGATAGACATCAACCATTGATTTCTTATCGGGCTTACCATTATGATTATGTGACAAAAATATTTAGACATAGGGCCCAAAAATCAGGACAATTCATGGTTCAAGTAGGCGACAATTAGGGAAACGTTAGGAGGGTATGTATCACCCTATACATTGTTTTCAATTATATGGTCCAGCTGAATCATAGAGGAAAAGAGTTTGAAGCTCTTTACAAGTCTTAGTGTTGAGCGTCAAATATTGCATATTAGACCCTAGTTATTACCTGAATTATGAACATGATACTGTTTTAATGGGCTATTTTAATTGTGTTTGTGATGCAAGGAGAATTGACGAGCATGGATTGAAAAGGATGCTACAGGTATGGATTTGATACTCTGGCATCACCAAGGCATTGGATGGGACTCCATGGGACCAAGATTGAGGATTTACACGCCAGAGATTAGAGAAATTCCAGCCACTCACTTCAAACAGGCCTGAAAAATGTCCAGAATGTAAGATCATAATGTTCCCACCATCTGATCGACTCGAAACTTTATACATGGACTGAGGACCATAGATTAACCATACACATAAAATTTTAGCCATTGGATACTTGTAGAAGTGCCCCAACGGACAGATTATCCCATAAAACTTTGATTTGGGGCCCACCTGATATCTGGATACACTTCAATTTTGGTTTTAACTCCTTAAATGAGGTAGCAAAACAGATGGTCGAAGCGAATTTCTCTCGAACATCACTATGGGCCCCACGTGTACATTGCATGTACATAGGGTACATGTGCACGAGAGGTACACCGGACTGGGAGTCCGGTCAAAACTCGGTTTGACCGAGTCTCTTCTCCAAATAGGAAACTATGTTTGCTATGGCGTGAAATAGAGCCATGATTGGATTCTTGTGGGCCACCACCATGCATCGACGGTCCGATCCGGACTGTCCAATGGAATCCCACAGATCCTCTTATCACCACCTAGGTGACACAATTCCAGGAAATAGCGATGATGGGTTCCTAACCTTTCAAACACAGATCAGATGGACGTAAGATCAAGTAGGTGGGTCATATCAAAATCACTCCAAAACCATTCATTCCCACCCGAAATCTCACTAAGAAGCTAATGGATGGAGTGGATTTTCTCACCGACGCTGAACAGGGGCCCACCAATCATCACAGCGCAACTTTTCTGCGCAAGCCGTGCGTCCATGAAAACCGGACACAATATGACGTTATGGCCCACCAGAATGGCCCATTTGACCAATCTGGACGGTCCAAAAGTGTAAAAAGGAGGTCCTGACCCCAACCAGCCAGTTTCGAAAGATTTAGACAGTCAGCAGATCAAATTCAGACCAAACGCAGATGCTTTTGTGTTTTTCTTTTTCGCTGCGCTGAACAGAGATATGTAAGTCCTTATTGCGAGAGGTCTTATGCACAGACGCACCGACTCCACTACATCATTCTCCACTGCCTCCGTCAGCCTTCAAAAGGGAGAGAGAAAGAGAGACAGAAAAATCTCAGCTTGGGGGCTTGAATGTGGATACAAGAGAAGAGATAGAGTTGGAGAAGATTTTTTAGTTGTATTTGCTATTTTTTTTTCTTTATGCTTTAATTTGAGGATAGCCTAATCATGGTAGGCTAAACCTCTTAGCTAGGGCTAAGAGGTGAAGCTTGTGGTGTGATGGGAACAATTCTATGGTTTTGATTCATGTTATGGCTTTGATTCATGTTAGACTAAATTGATGTTGATTTAGTTTGATTAATAGTAATGCTCCCAGTTTTTAATGGTTTGTTGTGACTGAAATTACAATAGATCTGCGATAGCTTTGAGCATGTTCTTAGTATTATAGGGTTTATGAATTTGGGAACCCTATTGTTCACCATCGTCTCCTAGGCATGGTTGGATGACGGAACTCTTCCTGACATTCATACATCACTCAGATTGGCTGTGAATTGGTTTAATTCTGTTGTTTGCTTTGTCTCATGGGCATGGTTTTGTGATGGAATCCATTCTAATTTACACCCGTCTGATCTCTTGAAAACTAGATTAAATAAAGTTAAGAATTGATTTTCAGGTTATATCTTCCAACTGGATGAAGATGGGACTCGAAGTCCAGTTGAGTTCATGAATCGACCGTAGATCTCCTTGATCTCTACAAGTGGATCCTCTGAATCCCTAGTTTCCTACCTCTGAATTCTTTAAGTTTTAAATAATTATTTCATCATTATTCCTCAAATTACAGTTGATTTAGATTTCATCTTAGTCTAGTTCTAGTTCTACTTAGTTTCAGATTACATACAGGTATCAGTCCCATGGGATTCGACCTCGGTCTCACCGAGTTTATTACTACATCACAACCCTATACTTGGGGAGTGAACAAGTTTTTGGTGCCGTTGTCGGGGATTGACGATTTCATTTTCTGAAATTAACTAGTTTTAGGATTAGTTTAAGATTAGAATTTTTCTAACTTTAGGTTTAGGTTTTTCTGATTTCTAGAAACTAACCTGTTTTCCTGTTTTGTAGGATCCTGACATAAACTTCTAAATTGGTAATCCCTTTCTAATTCCTCTACTTTTTCTATTTTTAGAATTAGGGTTTGAGTTTTAGAAATTTTCTAATTCTAGTATTTTTCTATTTTTAGGAAATAGTTTATTTTTATGAACTCTCCTCTTTTGTTTTTAGAAACTAACTTGGCTTCTAGGTTTAGGGAACTTTCCTTTTTAGAAACTAACTTTCTATTTTTATTTTTAGAAATTTTGTAATTCTAACTCTTTTAGAATCTAACTTTGTTTCCTAATTTATTTTTAGAAATTTCCACTTTCCTTTAGGAATTTCTTCTTTTAGAAATTAGTTTACTTCTATCTTTCTTTTTAAGGATTTTCTAATTTTAGACATTCTCTTTAGAAACTGACTTGTTTTGTTTTCTTTTGCAGATTTTTAACTTAGGGACTCCAATGTGGTAACTTCTTTCCAACCCTCTCTTTCTTTCTAGATTTTCTTTTCCTTTCTTAGGATTAGGTTTCGAATTTGATTGAGGGCTGCAAGTGTTTCATGCTCAAGTGGACCCGTGACAACACTCGACGTCTCTTGACTGAAGGAGGATTGATTGAGGGGTTAACTATCCATCGCAGGACTAGACACCACTCGAAATCCCCTGAGTTAATTGAAGCGATGGCTGAAAACCAACCTCTTCTACCCCAACCTAGGGTGGAGGACATTCAGGATGAGAATGAGGTGCATCGAGCACCCCCGCCTCGTACTTTACGAGATTATTTATAACCAGTGGGGGTGAGTAGTACGCCCTCATGCATGATTTTTCCTGAAAATACAGGACATATGGACGTCAAGCTAGGGGTTATCCAACTCCTTCTTAAGTTCCATGGGCTTGAATCTGAAGAACCATATCTACATTTGAAAGAGTTTAATGAGATCATAGCCACTTTATATTTTCAAAATGTGTCTGAGGACACCGTCAGGCTGAAACTCTTTCCTTTTTCCTTGAAGGAGAAGGCTAAGACGTGGTTACATTCACTGCGTCTTAGATCCATTGGCACATGGAATGATATGCAGAGGGAATTTATAAAGAAATTTTTTCCACATCATAAAACAATTACCCTTAGAAAAGCAATCATGAACTTCACCCAAAAGGAGGATGAAACATTTTACCAATGTTGGGAAAGGTTCAAGGATTTGGTCAGTTCATGCCCACAACACGGCTTTGAAACGTGGCGCATTACAAATTTTTTCTATGATGGACTGACATCTTCCATGCGCCAAATGGTCGAGACAATGTGTAATGGAGAATTCATTAATAAAAATGTCGATGAGGTATGGGATTACCTCGATAGTCTTGCTGAAAAAACACAATCATGGGACTATTACCCAAAATCGAACACCCCGTCTAGGCCAACTCAATCTAAGGAGAAAGGTGGATTGTATCTCTTGAAAGAAGAGGATGATCTCAAGTATAAAGTGACCACGCTCATAAGAAAATTTGAGGCCATGGAAGGAAAGAAGGATAAGGTTAATGAAAGTGTTTGCGGCATCTGTGATTGCAACATTCACACAACTGAAAATTGTCCTACAATACCTGCCTTTCGATAAGTGTTGAATGAACAATCCAATGCCGTAAATACTTATCAAAGACCTTTCAATGGACCGAAATCTAATACGTACAATCCTGATTGGAAAAATCATCCAAACTTTAGTTGGAGAAATGGACAAACTGCTACCCCTCAAGGTTTCTTCAATCAAATTCCAAATCAAGGAAAACCTCAAGAGGATCCAGTTCAAAAACATATTCGAGAACAAGAGCTACTTAATCAAAATTCGGCACAAGCGTTTCATGATGTCTTCACAGCATTAGGAACGCTTGCGTCGTCTATTCAAAGGATAGAGTCACAATTAACAAGTGGAGGGAAGGGGATGCTTCCTGCTCAACCTCTCCCCAATCCCAAACCGCAATATGAAATAAGTGACCCTAGCTCTTCAAATCAAATGGAGCACGCTAAATCCATCACCACTCTTAGGAGTGGGAAGATCATTGATAAAACCCTTCCAGTTAGACTCGAAAAGCCTTAAGAACCAGAAGAGGACAACAATGATGGACCTAGTGATGCCCCACAAAAATTAGAACCAAAACTTCTAGAAAAGTCAGTTGCTCCATTGCCCCAACGGTTGGTCGCACCAAAACCTCTAACTCTTAGGATATCCTAGAGGTGTTGAAACAAGTAAAGGTCAACATTCCTCTACTTGATGTCGTAAAACAGATACCTTCATATACCAAATTCTTGAAAGACTTATGCATGACCAAACGACGGCAGAATATTCAAAAGAAGATCTTCTTGACCGAGAAAGTGAGTGTCATTCTAAAGCAAGATGTGCCACAGAAATTTAAAAATCCCGGTAGCCCAATCATATCATGTGTAATCGGGGACCATCGAATTGATCATGCACTTCTTGACTTAGGAGCGAGCGTCAATCTGATTCCCTACTCGGTATACAGACAGTTAGGTTTGGGGGAATTAAAACCCACCCTAACCACACTACAACTTGTCGATTGCTCTGTTCATGTACCAAGAGGGATAATTGAGGATGTGTTGGTCTAAGTTGATAGATTTTACTACTCTGTAGATTTTATCATCCTGGACACCGAACCCATCATAACATGAACACTCAGATTCCTGTCATTCTTGGTCGCCCATTCCTTGCCACTTCAAACGTAATTATCAATTGCAGGAATGGTGTCATAACTATGTCTTTTGGGAATATGACATTGGAGTCAAACATTTTTTTCAATAACGGTAGGAACTTAAAGGATGATGACGATTTCCATGACATTAACATGCTTGACTCTTTCGTGGAAGATACGACACCTCTGACCTTATCCTCTGACCCTCTAGAGACGTGCCTGGCCCACTCCCATGATTTTGATGATGACATGATTAGGGAGACGTGTGCCTTGCTTGATACTGCACCGGTACTTGAAGTTAACCGATGGAGGCCACAATTTGAAGAGTTGCCCCAAACTGATGTAGTGCCTCTACCGTCTAACTTCAAGCCACCAAAGCTTGACCTAAAACCTTTGCCCTCTGATTTGAAATATGTTTATTTACATCAAGATGAGACATACCCAGTGGTGATCTCTGCCTACCTGGAGAAAGAACATGAGAGTATGCTCATATCTACTCTCATTGAGCATAAGGGAGCCCTTGGATGGACGATAGCAGACCTCAAGAGAATCGACCCCTTGATTTGTACTCACCGCATATATCTTGAGGATAATGCGAAGACCGCTCGGCAATCACAACGTAGACTAAATCCAAACATGAGGGAAGTGGTTAAGGCCGAGGTTCTTAAAATATTAGATGTGGGTATCATATACCCTATATCCGATAGTCAATGGGTGAGTCCAACTTAGGTGGTTCTTAAGAAGTCCGGGATCACCATCATAGCCAATGCCAATAATGAACTCGTGCCAACTAGAGTTACTACTGGTTGGAGAATGTGCATTGACAACAGGAAGCTGAATACCGTCATGAGGAAGGACCACTTTCCTTTGCCCTTCATTGATCAAATCTTGAAAAGGCTAGATGGTCATTCCTATTACTGTTTCCTTGACGGGTATTCAGGCTACAATCAGATTGAAATCACCCCTGAGGACCAAGAAAAGACCACATTTACATGTCCCTACGTCACCTTTGCCTACAGAAGGATGCCATTCGGATTATGTAATGCCCTTGCCACCTTTCAGCGATGTATGATGAGTATCTTTTTTGATATGGTGGGGAAATATCTAGAGATCTTCATGGACGATTTCTCTATTTTTGGCTCATCTTTCAGTGAGTGCTTAGAGAGTCTTAAATGTGTGCTGAAAAGATGTGAAGAAAAGAACTTGGTACTTAATTGGGAGAAGTGTCATTTCATGGTTCATAAGGAAATTGTCCTTGGACATATTATCTCGTCCAAAGAAATCGAGGTGTATAAGGTAAAAATCGATCTTATCTCTAACCTACCTCCACCCAAGAACATTAGAGACGTACGATCCTTCTTAGGACACACAGGATTTTACAAGCGATTCATAAAGAATTTTAGTCTCCTCTCTCATCCTTTATGTAATCTACTTCAAAAGGATGTACCATACGAGTGGACTGAGCCATGTCAAGAAGCTTTCACTAAGCTTAAGGGCATATTGACTAGTGCACCCATCATACAACCACCTGACTGGGGCATTCCTTTTGAACTTATGTAAGATGCGTCTGATTATGCTCTTGGGGTGGTTCTAGGCCAGAGAAAAGATAAGAAACCCTACATTATTCATTATGCGAGTAAGACTCTAAATCCTGCCCAAGTGAACTACTCGACTACGGAAAAGGAACTCTTGGCCGTAGTGTTCGCTTTGGACAAATTTTGGTCCTACTTGATTGGATCCAAGATCATTATTTACGCTGATCACGCGGCGCTCAAGTATCTTCTGTCTAAGAATGATGTTAAGCCCCGCCTGATACGATGGATCCTCCTACTCCAGGAATTTGACTTAGAAATAAAAGATAAAAAGGGAGTAGAGAACGTAGTGGCTGACCATCTTTCTCACCTTAATCCCTCTGATTCCCTTGAAATGACATATATCAATGACATGTTCCCTGATGAACAATTATTCAAAGTCTCTCATTCACCTTGGTTCGCTGATATTGCTAATTATCTTGCTACAGGTTCCATACCGATACATTGGACTGCGCAAGATAAGAAGAAATTTTTCACCAAGGTGTGCAACTTTTTCTGGGATGATTCATATTTATTTAAATATTTCTCAAACCAAATCTTAAGGAGATGTGTGTCAGACGTTGAGCATCAGAGTGTCATCTCTTTCTGTCATTCACAGGCCTGTGGTGGTCACTTTTCTGCCAAAAAGACCACAGCCAAGATTTTACAGTGTGGCTTTTACTGGCCCACTATGTTCAGGGACACTCATGAGTTTTGCAAAGCTTGTGAGCGTTGTCAGAAATTGGGAGCGTTGTCCCGTCGAAATATGATGCCCTTGAATCTCATTCTTATCATCGAGGCATTTGATTGCTAGGGCATTGATTTCATGGGACCATTCCCCCAATCTTTTGGAAATCTATATATTTTGCTCGCTGTAGACTATGTCACTAAATGGGTTGAAGCGATTCCGTGTCAGAATAATGACCATCGCACGGTTATTAAATTCTTAAAAGAGAACATCCTTTCCCGATTCGGAACGCCTCGAGCTATCATTAGTGATGGGGGCTCACACTTTTGTAATAGGCCATTCGAGAGTTTAATGAAGAAATACGATATCTCTCATAGGGTGAGCACCCCATATCACCCACAGACAAGTGGGCAAGTTGAGATTTCCAATAGAGAGATCAAACACATTTTAGAGAAAACAGTTAACCCTGACCGTAAGGATTAGTCAATCCGATTGACTGATGCCTTATGGGCTTACCGTACTGCGTTTAAAACCCCTATTGGAATGTCTCCCTTTAGACTTGTCTATGGGAAGGCTTGCCACTTGCCTGTGGAGTTGGAACATAGAGCCTACTAGGCAATCAAAAAATTGAATTTCAATCTCTACAACGTCGACTCGCTATGCAAACTTCAATTGAATGAACTCGAAGAAATCCGGAACGATGCATACGAGAACTCGAGAATTTATAAGGACGGAATGAAGGCGTTTCATGACCAACGTATTCTGCGGAAATCATTCATACCTGGTCAGAAAGTCCTTTTGTATAATTCTCGATTACATCTCTTTCCAAGTAAGCTTCGATCTCGTTGGACTGACCCTTACATTGTGGTCACTGCATATCCTTATGGGGCCATTGAGATAAGAGATCCTGACAATGGCAAGGAGTTTAAAGTAAATGGACATCGCTTAAAGCCATTTGTCGAGAAATTTGATTAAGAGGACATGTCCATACCTCTGACTGATCCTGTTTACCAGGATTGATCTCCTAGGCTGATGGAGGTATAGGTAGGTTTCCTGTTTTCATAGGACTAAGGTAGTTTGCTTTATGCTGTTTTTTTATTTTTATTTATTTTTTATTCCATTTCATTTTTCCAGTTCAATGTTTGTGGGTAACATTGCTGCAAACCCTCACGAGACTATAACTCGTCCACTAGGGGCAACCTATGGGTTTAAAGGCTTGTTGCATAAGCTAAATGCAATCGAGAGCATCAGCGAAAGTGGTATAGGTAGGATCTTCTTTTTGTGATGTTATTTTTATTATTTTACTTTTGTTGATTTCTCTCTTGAGCTGACCCGCTCTCACGCTGATATATCTTTGGAAAAAGCTTCTTGAGCCCTTCGTCTAGGTACTATCTTTCCATCACTTCTCTTGCAATTTCATTGTCTCATTTACATTGCATGATCATATCTTTTACATTGAGGACAATGTAGATTTTAGGTTGGGGGTGGGAGATTAGGTGTCATAATCAGTGTTTTCTTAGTCATGAGCAGAAATTGTGAAATTTTTTAAATTTTTCTGAAATTTCGCATGAATTCGAAGTGATTTGGACTCCCATCTCGGATTCAGACTTATAAGATACATGATGTTGGTAATTTATGACTCTTGGATTTAGTATCTGTTAAACTTCACAGTTAAGTTCGAACTATTAATCCATGATTAGAAGTTTTAAATATTGATTGAGTCATAATTTCACATGTCACATCTCGCTTACACATTGAGGTTTCAGTTCGATATTGAAGTGTAACTTGGTGATCATTAAACATGGAAGGAACTAACCTGGGAATTTGTCCATCATATTCAATAAGAAGAATAAAAGAAAAAGAAAATACCCAATTACAAGATAGCAGCCTGCGGAAAGGGTTGGGCGAACGAACTTCACCAAAGGTTTGCTCCCTATAGGTGTAGATCCAATTCCCCATGGTCGATATTTGGAAAGGGTTGGGCGACTAGTCTTCACCATGGGTCTGCTCCCTATAGGTGAGGATTCATTTCCCCTCCTTGGCTTTACTCTTAAAAAGTTGACATAGTGTGAAAATCATCAAAAGCTGGAAAAATGGATCAAGTTTTGGTTTAGGTTATCATGAATTCTCTTGTGGTTACCAATGATATCCTGAAATAGAGAAGTGAATCTTAATAGTGTTAAGCCGAGATTACACTATATACTCATGGAACTCAATGTTTAGAATCGTTTTAATTAATGGATTAATATTTGAACTTGATTATGAAGTTTACCATAAGCTTGATTCCAGGAGAAAGTAATGCCAACAATTATGAATCTTAGACTTCTAGTTCTGGATTGTTTTCAAAAATCACTCGAGTTTATAGAAATTGTCCTGTAATTCTCAATTTATTTTTCGCATACTTTGCTCGGGACTAGCAAAATGCTGGTTGGGGGTTGTGTTGAGGGTCAAATATTGCATATTAGACCCTAGTTATTACCTGAATTATGAACATGATACTGTTTTAATGGGCTATTTTAATCGTGTTAGTGATGCAAGGAGAATTGACGAGCATGGATTGAAAATGATACTAAAGGTATGGATTTGACACTCTGGCATCACCAAGGCATTGGACGGGACTCCATGGGACCAAGATTGAGGATTTACACGCCAGAGATCAGGGAAATTCCAGCCACTCACTTCAAACAGGCCTGAAAAACATCCAGAATGCAAGATCACAATGTTCCCACTATCTGATCGACTCGAAACTTCATAAATGGACTGAGGACCATAGATTAACTGTACACATAAAATTTTAGCCATTGGATACTTGTAAAAGTGGCCCAACGGACAAATTATCCCATAAAACTTTGATTTGGGGCCCACCTGATATCTAGATACACTTCAATTTTGGTTTCAACTCCTTAAATGAGGTAACAAAACAGATGGTAGGAGCGAATTTCTCTTGAACATCACTATGGGCCCCACGTGTACATTGCATGTACATAGGGTACATGTGCATGAGAGGTACACCGGATTGGGAGTCCGGTCAAAACTCGGTTTGACCGAGTCTCTTCTCCAAATAGGAAACTATGTTTCCTGTGCTGTGAAACAGAGCCGCGGTTGGATTCTTGTGGGCCACCACCATGCATCGACGGTCCGATCTGGACCATCCATTGGAATCCCACCGATCCTCTTATCACCACCTAGGTGACACAATTCCAGGAAATAGCGATGATAGGTTCCTAATCTTTCAAACACAGATCAGATGGACGTAAGATCAAGTACGTGGGCCATATCAAAATCACTCCAAAACCATTCATTCCCACCCGAAATCTCGCCAAGAAGCTAATGGATGGAGTGGATTTTCTCACCGACGCTAAACAGGGGCCCACCAATCATCACAGCGCAGCTTTTCTGTGCAGGCCGTGCGTCCGTGAAAACCAGACGTAATATGACGTTATGGCCCACCAGAATGGCCCATTCGACCAATCTGGACCGTCCAAAAGTGTAAAAAGGAGGTCCTGACCCCAACCAAGAAGCCAGTTTCGAAAGATTTAGACAGTCAGCAAATCAAATTCAGACCAAACGTAGATGCTTTTGTGTTTTTCTTTTTCGCTACACTGAACAGAGATACGCAAGTCCTTGTTGCAAGAGGTCTTACGCACAGACGCACCGACTCCACTGCATCATTCTCCACCGCCTCCATCAGCCTATAAAAGGGAGAGAGAAAGAGAGATAGAAAAATCTCGGCTTGGGGGCTTGAATGTGGATACAAGAGAAGAGACAGAGTTAGAGAAGATTTTTTAGTTGTATTTGCTATTTTTTTCTTTATGCTTTAATTTGAGGATAGCCTAATCATGGTAGGTTAAACCTCTTAGCTAGGGCTAAGAGGTGAAGCTTGTGGTGTGATGGGAACGATTCTATGGTTTTGATTCATGTTATGGCTTTGATTCATGTTAGACTAAATTGATGTTGATTTAGTTTGATTAATAGGAATGCTCCCAGTTTTTAATGGTTTGTTGTGACTGAAATTACAATAGATTTGTGATAGCTTTGAGCATGTTCTTAGTATTATAGGGTTTATGAATTTGGGAACCCTGTTGTTCACCATCGTCTCCTAGGCATGGTTGGATGATAGAACTCTTCCTGACATTCATACATCACTCAGATTGGCTGTGAATTGGTTTAATTCTATTGTTTGCTTTGTCTCATGGGTATGGTTTTGTGATGGAATCCATTCTAATTTACTCCCGTCTGATCTCTTGAAAACTAGATTAAATAAAGTTAAGAATTGATTTTCAGGTTATATCTTCCAACTGGATGAAGCTAAGACTCGAAGTCCAGTTGAGTTCATGAATCGACCGTAGATCTCCTTGATCTCTACAAGTGGATCCTTTGAATCCCTAGTTTCCTACTTCTAAATTTTTTAAGTTTTAAATAATTATTTCATCATTATTCCTCAAATTACAGTTGATTTAAATTTCATCTTAGTCTAGTTCTAGTTCTACTTAGTTTCAGATTACGTACAGGTATCAGTCCCTTGGGATTCGACCTCGGTCTCACCGAGTTTATTACTACATCACAACCCTATACTTGGGGAGTGAATACTTAGCTTACAGGAAACCGTTGGAATGAAGTGAGAAGATGGAATCATGTAAAATTAAAGTTAATTTCTCCTCATTTCTTTGTGCTAATTTTAGCTTTAATAGCTCTAAGGTCAGGATTTCTTGAGTTTGTTTGCTTAGAGAAAAATAAGTTGTCATTTTGAGTTTTCTTTTCTTAGATGATTGAAGTTGGCATTTTGGTTTTTTGTCTTTGAGAGGATTTTGAGGGTGTTTAATATGTGATTTTGTGGATGGGATTTGAAGTCTCTACATATAGGTATCATTCTTCGGAGGAATTTGAATGAAGAAAGGTGGGAAATTTGTGTCTTCAAAATGGTAGTGAAATAGTTGTATGATAGGAATGGAATTTTCGTTTCTTCTTAGATAGTCATGTTTTTGTTAAATGGTTTTTTATTGAGTTTTTCTAATGAAGATGCTCAAAAGCTGATTGTTGTTATTGTTATATATAGTTCTTACGAAAATGGCAGTTATGGGGTGAGAATTTCAAGTGGGAGTTTTTGTTGTTTTGTTGCAGTTGTTTCTCATATGAGCTCTAATTTTTGTGTTTTTGTTGGTTTTTTGTATTTCATGTGGAAATTGCTGGGTTTTTGGTTATGGTGATTTTAGCTTGAGTGTGCATCCATTAATGGCCTGAAAATTCATTGGCTTTATGTTGAGGCATTGCTTTGCTTCAGTGTGCACCAATCCTTATATTCTCCAAATATATGGTTCTCTATTGATTGATTGATTGCCTTCCAATGCATGTTTCTTTTGTAGGTCAATATGTGAAATAGATGTTAATACCTTCGAGAGTCTATTATTTTCTTAGTCATGTTAAAGATTAGATTTAAATACTAAAATTGATTATCAAGGAGCAAGCCAACAATTTTTAGAGAGTCTACCATTTTCCCAGCGTATCAAAGATTAATTTGAATACTGAAATATATTATCAAGGAACAAGCCAATAATTATTGGAGAGTTTACCATTTTCTCAACTATGCCGAAGATTATATTTAGATACCGAAATAAATTATCAAGGAGCAAGACAACAATTATTAGAGAGTTTACAATTTTTTCAACCATGTTAAAGATTATATTTTGATGCTGAAATAGATGATCAAGGAGAAAGCCCACAATTATTGGAGAGTTTACCATTTACTCAACCATGTTGAAGATTAGATTTTGATACTGAAATAGATGACCAGGGGAAAATTAGAGAATATTTACGGATAGATACATATAAGAATTTAAATGAAGCGCCTAAAGTAGGAATGGTGTTTATCTCTGACAAGAGTGCATACGAGTTCTACAATAGGTATGCTAGGAATACAACATTCAATGTTCGAAAGGTATGGGTAAATAAATTTAATGATGGTAAGATCATACTTACAAGAATATTTTGTTGTTCTAAATAAGGTTGTAGAAGTAAAAAGAAAAAACAAGGCCAAGCAAAGTATATTCGACCAATTATAAGAACTCAATGTCTAGCATGCATGGAGATTAAGCTTCAAAAAAATGAAAAATATAGTGTGCCTAAGTTTATAACAGAGCGTAACTATGAGGTTATTACACCAACGAAGGTGCATATGTTAAGGTCACATAGAGGCATGACTGATATTCAAAAAACTGCAGTAGATAGAATGGAAGATTCAAGAATAAACCTGAAAGAAGTTATAGAAGTGCTAAGTAGAAAATTTGGAGGTCTGAAAAATTTGGGTTTCACATGCGTTGATTACAAAAATTACTTATAAAAGACATGAATGAAAGAGATGGAAAAAGGTGATGCTAGACCTGTTCTTGAATACTTTCAAAAAATGCAAGTGGAGAATCCATCTTTCTTCTATGCGTTATAACTTGACGAAGATGATCAGATGATAAATATATTTTGGACAGATGCAAAGCCAATAATAGACTATAGTGTGTTTGGAGATGTCGTTTCCTTCTATACCACATACATAATAAATAGTTATGGATGGTCATTTACACCATTTATTGGAGTAAATCATCATAAGCAAACTATAATATTTGGTGTGGCATTGCTATAAGATGAAATGATTGAATATTTCAAACATTTTCAAGTGTAATGCATAGAAAACAATCAATGACAATCTTAACAGACGAAGACCCTACAATGGCTAAGGCAAAAATTTCAGTGATGCCAGGAACATATCATCATTTATGTATTTGGCATATCTACCAAAATGTTGCAAAATACATTGGTAAGGTATTTGAGGTTCAAGAAGTTTTTATTATGATTTTAATAGGTGTATATATGATTATGAGGAGGAGGTAGAATTTATAAATGTATTGAATAACATGCTCGAGAAGTATAACTTAACTGAAAAAAATGGCTAAAAGATTTGTTTAAGAAAAAGAAAAATGGGCATTGGTTGATTTATGGAAGAAATACATTCTGCGCAGGCATGGTGAGTACGCAACGAAGTGAGAGTATGAATCATGTATTGAAAACATATCTAAAGTCTAAATACAATCTATTGCATTTCTTCCATTATTAGGATGGATTACTTGTTGATCTATGATATAAAGAGAACCAAACTGACTTTCAAATGAGGCATAGTATCCCTGTAATGTTTCTTAATGTGAAGATGTTACAGGAAGAAGAAAATGTGTATACTCCAGAAGTGTTTGTAATGTTTCAAGAAAAGTATAAGGAATTTATTAGTCATTCAATTTATAAATGTGGTGAGTTTAGTACGATTACTAAGTATCGTGGTATTTATAATGACAAAGTTGAAGAATGCATTGTTAAATTCGACACATCAGATGGAACTGTGAGTTGTAGCTACAAGAAATTTGAATTTGCAAGGATCTTATGTAGTCATGCATTGAAATTTTTTAATTATTATAACATAAATATGCTTAATCCCCATTATATCCTAAAAAGATGGCAAAGAGATGTGAATATAGGTTTTGGTAGAGATCGGACTGAATTATCAATGCAAGGTAGTGAAATATTGATTTAAGTAAATGTTATAAATATTTGTGTTAGAAGGTTCATAAACTTGCGGCAATTGTTGGGGAACACGAAGACCTCTTCAAATTCATTGATAGATATGTGGAGTTTCATGATGCATTGATGGAATGTAAAAAAGTGTCGAAGGAACCACTACAAAAGCTGCATCAAGTTGTTGAAGAAAGTGTAGATATTGAACATTCAATCCCTAGATTGATTGAAAGTGTAGATGTTGAACATACATGCTCTGAGCCGATTGAAATTGTTCATATTAATGATGCATGTGATGAGAAATTTAAAAGTGTAGATGGAGAAAATGCACACCCTAAGCCGAATGAACAATAAGATATTGTTGTTGAAACTCAATGTTCACAAACCGTAACTGGGATTAAAGTAAAGACTACGTTTGGGGGTATAGCTATTGCGCTTATATATATTCCCTAGATAAAGCAAAGAAGAAAAGATTCTGAATTGAATATGTTCACCCATAGGAAAATCAAAAGAGACAGGAAATGACTCAAGCACTGAACAATATGCACCTTGCTTTATTTCAGCCTTCGCATCATTCATGTATATTACCTGAATCTAGTCATTTCAATAAGGTATCGATGAGGTTTTGTTTACTAAAGTTTGTTATGTTAAATGTTAATAGTATTATAGTTCCTGATTTATTTTTTCCTCCATTAGGGTTCACATGTTTCACATGTTATTTTGGTGAGTCTCTCAAGATTACCAAGTGGATCTCATTTAGGACAAGGTCAGCTTATGGTGATGAGTTACACTCCGAGTCCTAGACCTAGTGGATTAGAAACTACACCCTTCGCATCATTCATGTACATAACGTGAATCTAGTCATCTCAATCAGGTATCGATGAGGTTTTGTTTACTAAAGTTTGTTATGTTAAATGTTAATAGTGTTACAGTTCCTGATTTATTTTTTCTCCATTAGGGTGAGTCCCTCAAGATTACCAAGTGGATCTCATTCAAAATAAGATCAGCATATGGTGATGAGCTACACTCCTAGTCTTAGACCTAGTGGATTAGAAACCACACCCTTGGCTCAATGTGGCTATGAAGTAACTAATGCTAACATGTTTAAACAAAACATCTTCAACATTGGAACTCAAGTAGAGGTGAGGTTTAATTTTATACATAAGTAATAGTAGATGTAATATTCATATAGCTTATGGTCATTGAAGTTTTGTTTATTGTGGTTTTTTGTATACTAGAATTCAATTGTTGTTAGACCGAGTCATTTTGGGATATCCACTCTTGGTCCTAGCGGGTTAACAAATGCACCATTAGCTCAATGCTGGTATGAAGTACCTAATATTAGCATCTTTGAGCAAAACATGTTCAACATAAGAACTCAGGTAGCGGTGAGATTTATTTTTGTACATTGGTAATAGTATATACACATGTCTTGTGCTCATTGAAGTTTTCCTTATTATGTGTTTTTTTCTCTACTAGAATTCAATTATTATCATACTAAGTTGTTACAGGATATCCACTCCTGGTACTAATGGATCAATGAATGGTCTTTTGGCTACACGTGGCTACCAACCAAGCATTAATTTGTACCAACAAATTCATTATAGTAACTTACAATTATCACATTTACATCAACAATCATCTGCAGGAAGTGTTATTTTGCTCAGTTAAAACCAACCGTCAGTGTGTATGCATTGTAATATATTTTGAATTGTTTAAATTTTAATATTGTGAGACACCTTATTCATTAATATATGAAATATCATATGCAGCCATCAAATACACTATTCGATATCAATCAATCATTAGGGTGTAAAGACCGTAACGTATGACCAAAAAATTAAATCTTTTGTCAAAGGTGAGTGTATTTTCTAACTTTTTGAAAGGATCCCAAATAGCTGCTTTTTGGGTAGGATTTGTATTGGGCTTTTTATTTTCTACACATAAGGATTTGATATGGTTATTGAGTCATGATATTAGGATTTTTTGAGCTGTTCATGGGTGTTTCTTTCTTCTTCTTCTTCTTTCCTTTTATGAATGTTTATTTTTATCCTGGGCATGATTCGAAACCCCAACTAAAGTGTGATGCATGCACAAGAAGTAAACCCAACAAACCTGAAGGTCCTTCTTGCTCTTGGTGTCATAGTTGCACTAATGATAGTGATTGATTCCTTACTTAGTTGTCATGCATAGAATGTAGTAAATCTTGTTACAGATTGTTCATCTTTCTAAGCCTGAAGCCCTCTAAATTGTTGTGTAATAATCATATGTCTGTTTATGGAGGCTTTTACGTTTCAAATTATCATTAAATTTTTAGACATTTTGTTACCAAATTTCTTTTCTAATTTTTTAGCTACACATTGCTTATGCATTTGCAGATATTCAATTGGACCACAAGTTTGCAAGCTTGATGAAGTAATGCCACTGCATTCACATCTACTGAATCTGAAGTTTTGCAATTCTTCAAGAGAAAAGATGTCTATGGAATCCTTGGACTTAATAGTGCATTGGGTGGCAAATGGAGGATGTTAAGTTTTAGTTCTTTGGCTATTGTTGTTTTTTTTTTTTAAAGTCACTTTGGGGGTTGATTGGGGTGATTTCACCCTTTGGTTTGGTGGGTGTAGCATGTGGCCCTTGTTCTACCACTGTCTTGATCACATAGGTGGATCTAGTTGAAGATCGCTTGATTTTGGGAGGCTCATGTATGGGTGGGGCCTGGATGGTAGCTCTGTTTTAGGAGGCTTATATTGCAAGATGTGTCTCGGATTGTGGCGCTCTCCTTTTTGGTAGACCTTGCGTTGGGTGTGGCCTGGGTGAAAGTCATGTTTTCACGATACTTGGGTAGTCTGTGGGCTATTGGTGATGTTTTACATGCCCAATATTCTCCATTCTTCAACTTAGTGTTTTTTTGCTCTATTAGCAGGGTTCTTTCCTGTCCCCACTGGAAGATATCCCTTATGCTGCTGGTTGTGGGTAATCATTTTGAAAAGGAATGCTTGCAGACAATGGTTGGTGTCGAGAGGAATGTTTGCGGCCAATGCTTAGTGTCCAGAGGTGCTTCAGGGCTTCAGGTATACTCAATAGGAAGTGATGTAATTGATGGCAACTAGCAAAAAGGTGTCCTGTGACTAGGCGTATCTGCGGGTATGAGTCAAAGTTGAGTTGGTAGTGGATGGGTATGGCTGGTAGTTTTCTTGTGGAGGTGATGTGATGCATAGGTTGGAGGTTGGGGGCACAACCTGTTGTGTTCGGTCCATGTTAGATGTTGTTATTTGTGTCAAGTGGCCCTATACCTCATCTTCTTTAAGAGCACAATGGCTTTCTTCTGCTGTCTTCTTTTTTTTTTCTTTTTTTTTTTTGTATATTTTGAGGCTTTTGATGCAAGTATTTGATAGGCAAGGCTCGTCCTTTTTGTGGAGCCCGCCTAAATTCATGTACAAAGATACATGTGGTGTGCTCTCACCTTTCCAAAAAAAAAAAGGAAAAGAAAAAAGAAAAAAAAAATAGAGAAATAAGTGCATCAAAGGCTTATAAAGTGCCTCTAAAGAGGAAATTTTAAATTACAGTTGACAATTGCTGTTTGGAGAAAATTTTAAATGAGAGAGGATATTTTTTCTATGAATATTCAGATTTGAATTAAGTAACTTTTTAGTAATTTAGTACGTGTTTGATTGCACCAAGTTCATGATATTTTATCTCAAATTAGATTTTAATTAACACCAAATATGCAACTAAATGCACCCCTAGAAAAGAAAAGCAGAAAGGTTGTCTAGCCATGTTCATTTGTCATCTTGCCTTATCTCACTGCCTTTTTGTGTAATTTGAGCTCCACAAGACGGAATGTAAGGACCGTGGTATGACCCACATCGATGTATTGCCAGCCCCAACTAGGGGTTGCAATTGGTCGGGGTCAGCTCAAGCCTTACCCATTTACAAAGTGGCCCAAGAATTCTAACCCAAACTCAACTAACCACTCATTATCCTTTGAATCGACTTGACCCACTTAAAAATTCAATAAGCTTAACCCAACTGACTGGATTCATGTATACATCCTCTCTTTGTTTTATTTTGTATTTTTAGTTAGGTTGAGTCATCTGATCAACCATTGATAAGGTTTATGGGTGGGTTAGGTCAGGTTGGGTAGGGCTTAGCCCAACCCTGACCTATTTTCTAAAATAGGTCACATTTTCAGCCAAGCCAACCCACCATGCCACCCATTCATCTTGGCTAAAACCCACCTCAAAAGCAGTTGAGGCCAGTTGCACTCATGACCATCAGATGCCCTTGCGTTCACTCTTCCGATGATGTTAACACCCCCACAATGAAAAACGGTTAGGGTGTTGACAGGTTATAAAGACTTGGAGCATGCACATGAATTCATTATGCAATCTTCGAATAGTTGAGGCACTTCCTAATATGTTGCAATTGCAATAGTCTATCTCCATCTCTCTTCAGTAACAACTTAGTCACAAGTTCTTCTTGGACATCACATGTTCATTTGTGCACAGGTTTCCTACTCCATTGTGGACTTCAGACATGATCTTAATAGCTTTTTCTTGATGGGCTTGACTTCAGGCTTCATAGTAGATTATGTATGACTAGCTCTTCATTGGATCTGGGTAAGGCTTCATAGGAGAATGCGAGATTGGATAGCCTTGGCCTCAAGAATTTTGTCATCATCTGCTTGTATTCAAGAGGTGAGGATCTCCTTATGCAAACCTTTTTAGAGAGCTCGAGGGTTCGAAGTTCACAATTTTTAAATCATCCGCAATGACATTAGCCTTTGTTTTGATCTTTCTGAGGGAATCCTCCATCTCAAGAATTGAATCATCGTCTTCCCCATCCTAGACTTCGTCCAAACCCATGAGTTTAAAGTCTAACTTTAAATCAAAATCATATAAGTTGACTTCATAATCAAGTGCTTTAATGGACAAACTTGGCACATTATTACTTGTGATTTTTGAAATATTTCTAGTGTTTTTGTATTTTGAGAAATTTATGGTGTTTTTGGATTTTGGCAAATATCTAATTTTTTTTTTAGTATTTTAAAAATATCTAGTGTTCTTGGCTTTTTGATCTTTTAATTTTTAAAGATTTTTTTAAAGGGACCCAAGCAAGACGACGATGTGAACCAGGGATTGCCCGATTAAGATTAGGGAACCAAGTACTATTTACTTTTATTATGCCATCACAGTGACTACGAACCAACTATTTCCCTACACTTCATCCCCTCAGGAGGCAGGGCCAAAGGGATCAGTAGGTGGGCCCTCACCATTGTTGAGGGTCAAATATTGCATATCAGACCCAGTTGTTGCATAGAGTTACACACATGATACTGTTTATCGGACTAATTTAATCGTGTTTGTAATGCAGGGTGTGTTTAAGAGCCTGGACTGAAAAAGGGTGGTAAAATGCATGGATTCGACGCTCCAGAAGCACCAAGGCAAGGCACGGACTCTAGAAGACCAAGAACGAAGGAATTACACATCAGGGACCCAAGAAAATCAAGGAATTGAAGCTCAAGTGGCCTGAAAAGTGTCCATAATGCAAGATCACAGGGTTCTCACCACCTGATCAGTTCGAAACTCCATACGTGGCCTGAGGACCATAAATGAACCGTACACGTGAAATTTCATCCATTGGATCCCTCTGGAAGTGGTCCAATGCATAGATTAGCCCCTTTAATCGTTATGTGGGACCCGCCTGATATCTGGATATGCTTCAAAGTTGGTCTAGACGGTTAAAATGAGATGAGTAAACGGATGGACGGATCAGATTTTACTCATACGTCACCTTGGAACCCAAACACGTGACGTGTGTATACGAGGAGTGTATAGACCGGGCGTGCACCGAATCAAGCCGATCGGGTCAGCGACGCTGACCCGATCCTTCTCGCAGGCGGAAACAGCAAACGGACGCTGTTCGTCCGTTTTCGCGTAGTGGGCCCCATCAATTACAGCTCTCGATGATCAGAACCGTCCATACGCTCTGCATGGTGACCAACATCGTCGCCTAGCTTTTCTTTTTGGCCCATGCACACACACAAAGGCAGAGTACCTGATAAACGTCGGATAGACGGCGGACTAAGCAAGCTTGTGGACCCCACCGATTCTCTTCAAAAAATACTCAATTCCTAAGGGTTTTTCGTCTTGAACCTAGTGGACGGAATGGATTTCTCAAAATACATCACTGTGGGGTCCACCGACCATCACAGCGTTCAAACGTGCAGGCTCTGTTTCGCAACAGAGCCTGCGGTGGATCGTTGTGGGCCATCCTCTGATGGGTTCGGGTCAATCTGAACCGTCTAGTGGATTCCAAAGAGGCTTGAGACCATCACCTAGGTGAAATTTTCCTAGGAAGTAACGTATAGCGGATTTTGATCGCCGAAACTTATGATGGATGGCGGAATACAGCATCCATCGGGCCATACAAGAACCTGCCAAAATCACCCTGTCCTGACTGGATTTCCACGAGGATACCAATGGACGGCGTGGATCTCGTTGACAGTCCCGATCTTGGGCCTCACCAATCATCAGCGGAAAGCATTTTCTCTTTTTCTACGCGAACGTCTGATCGTGTCCCAGCAGCCCACGAACGCAAAAGAGGCAGAGTTCCATCAGGAGTCTGCTGCGAATGGAGAGGAGCAGAGGCGGACAACTGCATAAGAGGGGGAGGCTTTGGGACGTGGAGAGTATCAGATCAATTGGGAGGGACGTGGCTGGCGGTTTTGGTTGCTGCTGCACGAGCAGGGTCGTGGGCTGGAGGAAAAAGGGGAGGAGAGAGAGAAGCACGTCCTGGGTGTTCTGCTGCTACGTGGAAACAGTGGGGTTCGGCTGCTGCTACGTGGAAACGGTGGTGTTCTACTTCCTTTTTCTTTTATTCCTTTCCTTTAATGTTTTTTTTTCTTTTTTCCTTCTTCTTCTTTTTAGTTGGAATTTAACCTATATCATGCTCGGCTAAACCTCTTAGCTAGGGCTAAGAGGTGAAGCTTGTAAAGTGATGGGAGTCTTTATTTATGCCTTCTTTTGGTTTAAACGGAACTGATGTGGCTTTTTAGTTAATTAAAGGAATGTTTTGTGTCTTTAATGATCTGTTGTGACTGAAATTACAATGGATCTGCAATGGCCTTGAATACTTTCTTTCCAGTTTTATATTCTCAGGAAGCCCTGTTGTTCATCATTGTCCCATGGGCATGGTAGGATGACAGTACCCTTCCTGATCTTCATACATTGTTGATTGGTTGGTAATTAGTTTAACCCTGTTGTTTGCTATGTCTCCTGGGCATGGTTAGATGATGGAATCCATCCTAATTTATATACCTTTCATCTCTTGAGAACCAAATCAAGTAAGTTCAGTTTGAATTCCATCTGCGAGCATACGATCTCCCTGATCTCTACAAGTGGATCCTCTGAATCCCTAGTTCCCTTTCTCAGAATTCCTGAAAGTCTTAGATAATTCTTCCACAATTATTTCTTAAATTCTATTTGGTGTAGATCACATCTTAGTCTAGTTCTAGTTCTACTTGGTTTCAGATAACGTACAGGTATCAGTACCTGTGGATTCGACCTCGGTCTTACCGAGTTTACTACTACATCACAACCCTGCACTTGGGGTGTGAACAACCATCGTGCCCAAATGTCATAATGAATTCAGGATTGGGCTCTGAGTTGGTGTTGGATGTCATTTCTCTTAACTTATCTCCGATGCATTGCGACTCTTTGGATTCTTCTCACTTGGGTGGGACCCATACTATGGTCCAGTCAACCAGGGGCAATTCTTGCCCCTTGGCCGAGCCTTCTTCAAATAGATCAGTTAGGCTCATTCTGCTCATTTGATCCTCTACGATGGATCCCATCTTGCCAATTCGATAAATGATCCCTTCTTTGATGAATTTGATTGGTGTGTGGCTAAAGGGATCTTCCTCCTCTCTACGACTTTGCCATCCTTTAATACATCTGTGCTTTGGTATATTACCCATATGAGGTTGATATTCCAGTCCTCTCATGCCTATAGTCTCTTGACATTCGATCCGATAATAAAAATGTTGGTACTCAACTGGAGGGAAGACATAACTTGATCCAATGAGACATGCAAGAGGAATGTAATTCAGTCTCAAACTCGACACTATGGTATGGGATGTTCTCACCGGAGTATTGTAAATCTATAACCAAGATATCTAGCTTTTGATGGTTGGCTACTTCTATAAGGAAGATTTGTTTGGGATCATTCAGAATGGTTAGTGCCTTGTCTCTGAAAATGCACTTGGTCTTTTAGTGAAGAGTCGAAGAGATAGCCTCAACTCAGTGGAACCAAGATCAATTAAAGATGAGATGAAATGAAGTTGTGATGTCGAAGATCTGAAAAGTAATGGTTGATGTTTTGGGACTAATAAGAATCTCGACATAAATCTCTCCCTCGACCTATCTCATAAATGAGGGAACCACCTATCCTAAACTCTTCTCTTGAAGGATCGAAGACTGAGTAGAGCTAGGCAAATCCCTCTTAGTAGTAGAATATCTTTCCTGAAAAGTTACTGCATGATTGAAGCTGGGCCCTGATTTTGTCAAGGCATGCGGCATGTTGATAGGGGAATGGGCATTTCCTTGGAGCATGAGGGTTAGAGTAGGGGCTGAATAGGCAAGTCGTGCCCTTTACAAGATAGGGAATGTGTGGACTAGATTAATTAGGGGTGGCTCTTGTAGACTTAGGGGCATGAAGATCGGACTTATTAGAGATGGCCCTTGCATATTTAAGGGCACATAAATTGAAGTGGATGGGTGTGTCCCTTGCAGAATTGGGAGTATTGGTGTTGGGCAGGCGGTGATTGCATGGATGGATTGGACAGGATGGTAAGGTAATTCTCCCTAGACGATATTAGTGGCAGGGGTGCCTGATGAGCTGGGGCCTACTTGATGCAATGGTAGGGGATTTTGGAGAATGTAGTTGGTGGCAACAATAACAAGAAAGGTAACCACAATCCTTTGGTTATCAATTAGATCTTAGATCGCATACTTTAGGGTGAAACAATAGTTCGTTGTATGGCCTCGGGATTGGTGGTATGCACAGTTGTAACACCCCGCACCTCTGGTATGCGAGTGTTACCATTAAGACCTGTGTTAGCATAACTATGAACCTAATTGCTAAACGAAAACTAACTTGAACTAAGGCAAAAGAGAACTTAACACTCAAACACAACCACACACACTAAGGACACTTATCAGGCAAAGTAACTAAGCCTAAACATACCCATCACCCCTGGAACCCTTTTCAACCATTAACATTCGAGCTTAGAGAAATCCGACCCTTAGAATTCTCGAAAAAAACCTAAATAACACTTCAATCGCAACTCGGGGACCATCCAAGTATTGGATCGTCCTAATTAACAGCCGAACACCTTGAGCATGACCACTAAAAAGGATGAACGACTTAGATTGCAAAATCCTAGCACGATGGGGTCCACACAAGCTGCATATACACTACAGGTGCGAGTGCACGACGTGCACTGATCGTCCAGGGCGGTCAAAACGCCGCTAACCCGATGGAAATTTAAAAAGAAGGAGATTTCCTTCTCGCCTCCACCCAACGGTGTACTGGACCAAGGGTCGTCTATCTGGATGCGTTGTGGCCCACCTTCGATTAACATGGGGGAAATCCAAACCGTCCATTAAATGGGAAAGGTCCGGGCGACCAAAAATAATGAGTCCAAATCACCCCATGCACACGTGCATGTGAACGTGCAGCAGTCGGCCTCGAATGGACTGTTGTTCCCTTCCAAATGAGACTGTCATTGAACCTTCCACGTCAGCGATCCGTATCCTGAGCCCTCCTTCAATCCTAGCCGCCCCTGAGGATAGCAATCCGCATATTCCATCCATTACCAGGAATAGCCATGCAACTGCCTGAGGCAACGGTTGGCATAGGAGACAATTCCCGTTTGGGAAATGGCAGCTAGCTTGATCCAAGCCTTCCAACAGGCCACGTGAAGTAATCTGCACCACTCCCTTTAGGGCAGCAACAGTTGCTAGCTGAAAGCATCTCTTCTCGTGAGAAAACTGAATTATGCAGAGAATCTCGTGTGGGGTGGCAAAATGTAGATGAAGGGCCTGAAAAATGGGCCCCACCATGATCAAAGGCTACATCTGATCCGTTCTCGTTCAAACGGATCAGATCTTGAGAAAATACCATTAATAAAAATTGGCCCTGATCAGCCATGTTATCTTCCCCTTTTCGCCAAAGCACCCATCATGATGAGTGGGACCTATTGGGGGAGGAAAATTACTTTTCCTGTGGGCCTTAACATCAGAAACTCATCCCCAACAGTGGATGGATTTCATGCATGCGAAAAATCTGAAATAAACATGTGCTTTCGGCCATCAAATCGTGGCCGTTGGATGGGTCATCCACATTTGCCCAAGCCCTATAAAATCAGGTCGCTCATCTCGGGATCTCCACTAGCGTCTAGGAGAGGCAGTGAGAGATAGAAATAGAGAGCCGAGAAAATGGGAGAGAGTGAGATAGGTTCACGGAGAGCGAGCTCGGTGCTGCACTGAGTTGACTCGGATCGCGTGGGTTGAGTCGAACCAGTGCAGACCAGTAGCACTCCGAGAATTAAGAGAGTGATAGATAAAAGGTGAGAGAAAGTAAGGAGGAAGGGAGCAAGAGCACACGTGCTGAGCTGGTCCTACACTGTGCCGAGTCAATCCGTTTAAATCTGATTGAGCTGGGTCAATGTGGGCCGAAGCTATAGCCATTGTTGCTAAAAAAACTCATTAGCATTTCCTACCAACCCTGAGCCATTACAACAACCGGGTGAGCTGTTGGTGCACCCCCAACAGGTTGAAAATTCAGGTAACACCAAACGTCCCCCTCCATTAGCCATTTGAGATTCCGGTTACTATAGGGCCGTTTGGCTCTCGATCAGGTCATGTAATGCCTAAACCTTGGGTTGTTACCTGAGCTGGATAAAGTCTTCAGTTGGGCCTTAAAGTAGAAATGAAAGACACCCTTCAAATGGCCCTCTATCAGGCCAAAAATCAGGACTGAGAACGCCCTTGGCAGGCCGTGTTGTTGGCTTGCATATCGTCCTTCAATTGGTCCGCGTAGTGGGCCAAAACTAGGCCGTTTGGGCCGTGGTGTGGGCCGAAAATAATGGCTAAAAGGTGTTGAGATTAGTGCCGTTATCTGGGGCTGAAAGCCAGCCCAGAGCTAGACCGAAATCAGGGCTGGATCTGGGCTGAAATCAGCTCCAGTCTGGGCCTAAGATCAGGCCCAATCCAAATCCAGCGGGCCACACACCATAGAGGGCCTCACTTTAAAAAGCAGGTGGGCTGCACGTTGCCTAAGTGCGGGTGGGCCACACTCATTTGAAAACAGACCCATTGGGCCGTGATTTGCTGGGCCAGGGACGACCTAGCACAGCGCCATTTTGGGCTTGTATTGGACCCAATAGCTGGGCCAAAACAAAGGTCCAGTTCGGGCCTTGGTATAGGACAATTATAGGCCTAGTCCAAGTCATATTGTTGGGCCACGGTTGACGGGTTTGGTCCCCCAAGTACGGGCCCGAATAACCTTAATCATGGGCCCTTTTCAAACCCCACAAAATCCCCAATATGCTAGTAAACAAATACCTTAAGAATACTTGACTAATGCAAACTATCCTCTAGGAAGTTACTTGCACAAATTTGGCCCCCAAGATATTCTCGAGAACTTGAATCAAAAATAGGACCGCAACACTCCAGGTGAGGATTCTATCTCTTGAGCTTTCCTCTTCCCTGTTAACTCATGTGTTGGTTCAACTCTAATTATTACCTAATAATCAATGACCCCATCTTCTTGGCTATTTACAATAGTTACTGCATGCTTAATATCTATTTTGTGAAAACCTACATGTATGGTATGCCAAATTTTGCTTAAGGAATAATTATGTAATACGTAACCTTTGAACTATGACACTCATTTATGGAAACCTATATATACCTTTATGAAACACAAGCTCATAAATCTTGAATTGCGACACTTATTTAAATGTCTTTCTAAATTGATTGTTTAACAATTGCTGAAATTAGCCATGTATACATGACACTTCTATCTTTGGATGGACTAACTGTTGGTAAGATTCATTTTTCTTATTTGGGATGAGCCGACCATTTAAAAGACACATTCTCTCGCATGAATGGACTGACTATTTGAAAGGTCCATTCCTTTGTTTAGGATGAGTTGACTGTTTGAAAGGCCCATCCCCTAGCATGAATGAGCCGACTGTTTGAAAGGCCCATTCATTGCTTAAGTCAGCTGACTGTTTGAAAGGCCCATTCTCCTGTTTATCGGACCGATTGTTCAAAAGGTCCATCCACTTGTCCAACTAGATGTGCATCCCTAGTTGGTATGCATTCACGCACCCATGCACCTAAATAAGCCGCATTTGTGAATTGTTTTTGAATATATATTATCTGGAGCAAAGCTTGGTTAATGCGGTAGTGTGTAATCTTGAGGGGAGTTCCCACTGAGCTAGCCACTCATCTTTTAAATATATAACCATACAGATAATGTAGGCATAAATGAGGGTACGAATGGGGTGGATTTGGATGGAGATCCCACGGGATTGGGAAAAGACTATTATGAAGAGGAGCCCCGTCAAGACGCAACGGAGTTTTACGGGCTAAACCAATAGTTGTTTTTATTTCCTTCCTAGTTAGTAACTCTTGAAACATTTTGAAACTTGAAGTTTTGTATCTGGGCCTCAGCTGAGTGGCCTCAGATATTATTCCCATCTTGGTTAAATTTATGTCATACTTGATTTTCGCTATTTGCACTTTGATCCTTATTGTTTGCTATTAATATTTTGTTAACTCCTGGGTTTTTGGGATGCGAGTCGTATACTCAGGTCCTAAAAATCAGGGCGTTACAATAGTACTCATTTTCATTATAATTTTGTGACAAAGGGTTTGGTGGGGACCTAGGCAGTAGCGGGGTAAGTGTTTGCCTTTGGATTAGCGCAACTAGTATATTTCTGTAAGTTTGGGCTATTAGTGTGAACCGCCTAGGCTATCAACCATGATTGGGGTATTGTGCATTCCATCTTGGTTGTTGTTATTATCCCTGTTGAGGGGTGAATGGTGCCCCTTGGGTAGAGGTGATAAGATTATCTTCTTCCGTTGAATGGAGGACAAGAATAATTTTGTTATCATTCTCGTAGCTAGTAGGCCTTACTTCCACTATCTGTTGTACTGAGGAGGCCTGATGAGGCCACCAAAGGGAGATCATCCCAATCCTTATTTTGACTTAGATTTATTCTCCAGTGCGAATGAGTTGGCTAAAGTTAGCATATAGACACGAGACGAAATATCCCAATCGTTTGCAAAGTGGACGATCATGGAGATTTGCTCATCGTCATCAATTGGTATTTTCATTCTGGCGGCCATGGCCTGCCACCATCCAACGTAAGTTGATAATGATTCATCATTCCTCTGCCTTAAGGCAGCAAGATCAACCCTTCTGGGCACTATATTAAGATTGTAAATGAAACGATCAATGAATGCTGGAGAAAGTTGTTCCCAAATTTTAATTCAATGGTAGTCTAATGACAAATACCAATCTAACACATCACTTTCAAGAATTTCTAAAACAAACGCATCAACCATCTGTCGTTACCTGCCACCGTATTGAGCTCTCCACAAAATGCTCTTAAGTGGTCTATAGGACACTTGTACCATCATATCTTTTGAATGTTGGTACCTCAAAGTCTTGAAGTACCTTTGCATTAGGGAAGGGATAAAGATCCCTAAACTTGGTGAATGGTAGATCCACCCCCTGCTGCTTCCGTAGCTTCCTCTACATCTCTCACAATTTCAGAGGGACCGGATGAGAGAGGTTTTGCCCCTTGGAACTGACTGAATCTCCTATTAGGAAGAGGATGTTGGAATTGACTAGGATTCTTAGTTATGGGAGGTTGATTTTGGTAACAGTTCTCATTAGTGAGAGGCTTTTGGAAACGATTCGTGGCTGCGAAAAATTGGTCTCGAAGGTTACTCCCGTTATGGAAGAGGATGCTAGAAAGTTGAGATGACTGGAGCACTAGGCGATAATGCCTGTATAGTTTGGATAGCCCCTCTTTGAATATATTGGGCAAGAAGGTCCTGCAAAACCTTGAGATTTTCGGTCACATCGTCCATGAATGTGGTGGTTGCAGTATTACTAGTCATCAGCTTGAGTGATCCGGAGGTGCCTTTTAGGTGCAATGGTTTCTTCTTTTTGGTTTGTCATGGCGGCTCTGGATCAGGTAAGCATTTGGGAAGCATAAGCCTTTAATGAGTGCAAGTCAAAGACTGATGCTCAACTTTTTCGTATTTTTTTTTATGCAAAGTATAAATGCGATGTATGTAAACTATCCATTGGAATTAGATAACCACACTTTTTCAAGTTAAGTCTCAATTAGTGTGAACTAGCAAGTCCCTAGTGGAGTCGTCATTCTATAAATGTTGGAAATCGACACCCGCTCTTTCTATCTTTGCCTTTTGAGGTGTATGGGTTCATTTGGATTGATGATGTAGTATACTTGGAGTTGCCACTTGCCAATTAGTTCAAAATTCTATAGTCGGCTAGAACCTGCAGAATCTATAAAATCCAGAGAATCCAGAGATTCTCGTACTTTAAGTTGACTCTGGATCCATGACTTGGGATTCTGAGTAAGGGACCTTAATTACAGATAGAGAAGGTGTTATGCACCCTCTCTACTAGTACGAGTGTACGGTCTCTACTTCGTGTGGTAAGTTGATCTTAGGGGATAAAATAATAGGATGTAAAGTATTATAATGAGACCAGAAAGACTCAAAATTTTGATGTGGCAGGGTCTGGAATTCAGGCAAGCCATAGAGCATACATCTAGAGAATGTCTAGAAATGAAATTTATAAAGAGATGTGATGATACTAGAATGTTATGTAAGAGGACCGGACTACCATGAGTTTCTGATGCGAAAGGATCCAGAGGTCCGGTAAGTAATAGAACATATGTTCAATGACATCTTAGAGAAGTCGGGAGGTTAAGAAGGGAAGTAATTATGTGGTTAGCGAAGTATGAATGTTGGTGATGATAGGATGATCTTTGGCTTACACTTGAAATGGCTTGGATGGAGTATGTACACTACTATGCTTTGGAAGAGTTGACCAAAGCCGGTATAAGAGGCTAAAGAGGAGGCCAAAGAAGATGGGAACTTGAAGACCAAAGCACTCTATCTCACTCACTCACTCTCCCTCTCTTAGTGAGAATTGTTTGGTATGAAATGAAGAGAGTAGGAGAGATTTATAGCCATTGGGATGATTTTTTTGGTAATTTTAGGGATTATAAAGGGTAAATGATGATGCGACAGCCTAGGATTGGTGGAGGGAAGGGAGATGCCACATGGCACTTTCTTATTGGTTAAAGGACTTGGTAAAATAGTAAATAGTAGGAATCCTTAGGTTAAGCAGGTCTCATCATATATATTTGACTTTCTAGAGGACAATAGTTATAGCTTGGGGCACATATTCCAAGAGGAGGCGGTAATTGGATTACCGTTGTTTATTATTCATCTTTAAAATTTAGCCAGTTGGCTCGTTCGTGCCTCGAGAGTAGCTTAAGGCTTTGGCTTTTAAACGACTCGGGTATGACTTGATTTAGGTAGTAGCTTGTGTTCAGCTAGGGTTTGGCTTAGGCTTGGACATGGCTGAGGTTTTAAGTAGGGTGAAGAGTTTATGTTTAGTTCTTAAGGATCATCCATGCTTCATCAAGTTACTAGCCTAAGTGGGGTGTCTATAAAATGTCACACCCGTTCACGTGCGCATCACTGTTTTGTATGGTGTGAGATGTTTTTTTTATTATGTCTAATTATTTTTTATTTCCTTAGTGTAATATCTTTCCAAAGTGATTGAAATGGTTTATTTGAATATTTACAGTTATCATTAGCCGATTAAGCTTGCTCTTATCCACGGTCGGCTAGAATCTGTGGATTCACCTTGCGGTTAGGAAATTGTTAAATTTCCCAACCTGAATGATTCTTGTGGCTAGCCTACAGTTTCAAAGGTTATAGTAAGGGTCACGATTACGAGAGAGAAAGAGATGTAAAATTCCTTTGAAAGTCGTACAACCCTAGGATGTGCGAAATGGATCGCATGTTGAGCTTGATAGAGATGTAAGAAAAAAAATAGAAGTCAAATACCCCTTTTGTCAAAAGAGATAATTGAATGTCCTTAAATCTAACCCTACTCTTAGATTGGCTGACTTTCTAATAAGTAAACTTTTTTTTTCTACTGGTTTTAAGCAGGCCTTAGGCAAATTTTTGGGTGTCCTAGGTGGCAGTCTTCCGATTTTGTAAATGTTTGGACCCATATATGAAGAAAGAGGCCTACTAGGGAGGTCTTTGCGGTTGCTAACTACTTTCGAACTGAGTGCTGGGGTGTCGAATTTATTGACTCAGACTTGGTTCGTGATGGTCCGATCCTGGACACTACGAAATTTTCCCATGCAAGATCTGTTAGGAGGTATGTAAATTATTGGTCGGCAAGGGATAATGCAAGTGTTCATTGGCTCACGAGAGGCCAATGGTTTGGGTTTCTCTAGTTTAGGTCTAATGGCCGCGATTCTTCCTTCTCCTTTTTGGCTTTTCATGGATCTTAATGGTTGGGGATTAGGGAATCTATTAATTCATCCTCTTTGGGAGGAAGCTTGGCCTGAATATTCCTCTTCTAGTGGGTTTTCAAGGGTTCATTTGGAAGATAAGTGCGGTTTCATCGAGATGTGCTGGGATAATGAATTTTAGATAGGGTTGCCCAAGGGTTGTTAATACAGGACAAGGAGTCTGAAATCTTTGGATCTTATTTGGTAACCTTACTAGGGATGAGCCCGGTATTCTGCTTTCAAATTTGCTAGGAGATTCCGCATTGATTGAAGGTTTTAGGTGCGTTTTGGATGAAGTTGATATTTAAGTTTTCTGTTCATTCAGGTCTATGTTACCTTGCGAACAGGTTTGATGTAAAATAACATCAAAGTGGGCCCCAGGAAGTTTTCAATGGTTGGAATTCAATTCCCACTGCTTCCTGTGGTGTGGTCCACTTGAGCCATCCTTCTGGGTTCAAAATAAATGGACGGTATGGATAAACTATGAGCCCACTGTACCTGACAGGGCCGTCCGACTCGGACCCCCCACCAGCCAATGGCTGGTGATCGGTGCTCTTTGGGCCCCACCATGATGTATGTGTTTCATCCATGCCGTCCATCTATTTTTGTAGATCATTTTAGGGCATGAGACCAAAAATGAGGTATATTCCAATCTCAAGTGGATCACATTATAGGAAATAGTGTTGAATGAGCGTTGACCATTAAAAAAATTTTGCGGGCCATAAAGTTTTGGATCAAGCAGATCTTTTGTTTTTAACCTTCATCTAGGTCTTTATGACCTAATCAACAAATTGGATGTCAAATAAACAGTACAGTGATGGTGGACATCCAATCACTATTGTTTTCCCATGGCGTGGTCCACCTGAGATTTATATACCTCTCATTTTTAGTACTAAGCCATAAAATGATCCGTAAAAATGGACGAATGGCATGGATGAAACACATACATCATGGTGAGGCCCACAAGGCACCGACCACCAGCCACGGGGCTGCTGGCAGGGGGAGTAGCCAATCGGCATCCGTCCAACTCTAGGTTAAGTCCCGGTGGGCGTGGAACCTAATCCGCGCCCTTCCTACTGCTCCTGCCGTGCGCCACAAGTTTTGGAATGGCCTATTGTTCCGCCAGGTCCTAACAAGATCCCACAAAACGTGTGAACAGTAGATTTCTCACGAACATATCTGTGGGACTCACCTAGCTTCCTGCAAAAGGCTTTCACAGGCCGTCAGCGTCCAAAAATAGGCCCGAACATCCTAAATTGGAGAAATTTACGACTGTGGACCCCACCTTTTATCCAGCGGTTTTTTTTGAAGCAGTATAAACTTAGAAGGGAATGGATTGGCTACTCCCCCTCACACCAGCCTCGTGGCTAGTGGTCGGTGCTCTGTGGGGCCCATAATGATGTATATGTTTCATCCATTCAGTTCAGCCATTTTTATAGATCATTTTATGGTTTTATCCCAAAAATGAGACATATAAAATTCTCAGGTGGACCACACCACATGAAAACAATAGTGATTGGATATCCACCATCAAAATCCTCCTAAGGCCCACTGTACTGTTTATTTGACATCCAATATGTTGATTAGGTCATACAGGCCCAGATGAAGGGAAAAAACAAAAATCATCTTAATCCAAAACTTTTATGGCCCCAAAATGTTTTTTAATGGTCGACGCTCATTCAACACTGTTTCCTATAATGTGGTCCACCTAAGATCTTGATATATATCATTTTTGGTCTCATATTTTAAAATGATCTGTAAAAATAGATGGACGGCATGGATGAAACAATTACATCATGGTGGGGCCCACAGAGCATTGACCACCAGCCATTGGCTGGTGTCAGGGGGAGTAGCCAATCCGTTTCCAACTTAGAATACGCACTTGGACCTCCTCGTACGGAGTTGGATTTTCAGGACGAAAATACCCATTCTTTTTACGGAAATGGATTCGGTACTCCCCTGCCACCAGCTAATGGCAGATGGTCGGTGGTCTGTGGGCCCCACCATGATGTATGCTTTTCATCCATGCCGTCCATATATTTTTCAACATCATTTTATGATATGAGATGAAAAATGAGGTATATCCAAATCTCAAGTGTACCACATTACAGGAAACAGTGTTGAATGAGCGTCAACCATTATAAACCTTTAGGGGGCCACTGTGATGTTTGTGAGAAATGCTCCCCGTCTAAGTTCATTCATAGGGTCACAAAGACCTGGATGAAGAGGAAAAACAAATTTCATAATGATCTAAAACTTCTATAACCCCTAAAAGGGTTTCAATGGTAGACGTTCAAATCCCCACTGCCTTTTACAGTATGGTCCACTTGATAGTTAAATCTATCTTATTTTTCGTCCCAAGACTTAATATGAGCTCGCCAAATAGATGGATGGTTTGGATATAACACAGACCTCATGATGGGACCCACAAAAGCAACACAGTAAAAAAAAAAAGAAAAAAAAAAGACTGTTGCAACACTGCCGCCCACGCAGTCTAACTACGGCAATAGCTACGGTTATAATCCGTAGCCATAGATAGCCTGTAATTCAGTGATCAATCGCGACTCCCGCAATTCCACCGCAAGTCGCTGTCCCAATCAGCGATCAATCACGGATTCCGCGATTCCACCCCCGATCTATGGCTACGAATTATAACCGTAGCTATAACCATATCCTTATGCACTTTTCTTCTTCTTTTTTTTTACATGGAGAATTTTACTCTACCTACATTTTTCTCTAACACACACACACACACACACACACACATATATATATATATATAAGCATATAAAGAATTTTATACTACCTACATTTTTCTCTAACACATATTTATATGAAATGCATGGAAATGATCGTGAAATGCATGGTAATGACCGTGAAGTAAAGAGAATAGACCGTGAAATGCATGGAATGGACCGTGAAGTGAAGGGAATTGACAATGAAATGCATGGAAATGACCGTGAAGTGAAGGGGAATCGCCGTAATTGGCCGTGAAATGCATGGAATTGACTAAAGTGAAGGGAATTGACCATGAAGTGAAGGGGAATCGCCGGAATTGACCATGAAATGCATGAAATTGACCGTGAAGTGAAGGGAATTGATCGTGAAATGCATGAAATTGACCGTGAAGTGAAGGGAATTGATCATGAAATGCATGGAATTCATCGTGAAGTGAAGGGAATTGACCGTGAAATGAATTGAGTTGACCGCGAACTGATTGAAATTGACCGTGAAGTGAATGAAATGGATTTTCGACCATCGACTTGATGGAAAACAGTGGAAAATAACCAAGTTAGCTGGCTAAAGTAACTTCTCCTACCCCAAAATCATATGTGGTGAATCAACATGGAATCGCCGGGAATGACCGTGAAATGCATGGAAATGACCGTGAAGTGAAGGGAATTGACTGTGAAATGCATGGAAATGATCGTGAATCAACACGGAATCACCAGAAATGACCGTGAAATGCATGGAAATGACCTACGAATTAAGAGAGTGAAGCTAGGAATTAAGCGAGGGAAGCTAGAAATTGAGCGAGGGAACCTACAGATCGAGCGAGGCAACCTACGAATTGAGCGAGGGAAGCTATGAATTGAGCAATGGAAGCTAGGAATTGAGCGAAGAAACCTACGGATTGAGTGAAGCAACCTACGAATTGAGCGAGGGAAGCTAGAAATTGAGCGAAGGAACCTACAAATTAAGCGAGACAACCTACGAATTGAGCGAGGGAAGTTAGAAATTGAGCGAGGCAACCTAGGAAATGACCGAGGGAACATAAGATTTGATCGAGGGAAGCTAGAAATTCAGCGAGGCAACCTAAAAATTGAGCAAGAGAACCTACAAATTGAGTGAGGGAACCTAGGAATTGAGCGAGGGAAGCTAGAAATTGAGCGAGGCAACCTAGGAATTGAGCGAGAGAAGCTAGAAATTCAGCGATGCAATATATAAATTGCGCGAAGGAACCTAGGAATTGGGCGAGGCAATCTAGCAATTGAGTGAGGCAAAGTAGAAATTCAGTGAGGCAACCAACGAATTGAGCGAGGCAACCAACGAATTGAGCGAGGCAACGTAGAAATTCAGTGAGGGAACCTATGAATTGAGCGAGACAACCTACGAATTGAGCGAGGGAAGCATGAAATTGAGCGGGGCAAACTGGAAATTGAGTGGGCAAACTGGAAATTCAGCGGGGCAAGCATGAAATTGAGCGGGGCAAACTGGAAATTCAGCAGGGCAAACATGAAATTGAGCGAGGCAAATTATAAATTCAGCGGAGCAAACATGAAATTCAGTAGGGCAAGCATGAAATTGAGCGGGGTAAACTGAAAATTGATCGGGGCAAACATGAAATTCAGCGGGGCAAGCATGAAATTCAACGGGGCAAACTAGAAATTAAGCGGGGCAAGCATGAAATTCAGCTGAGCAAACTGGAAACTAAGCGAGGCAAGCATGAAATTCAGTGGGGTAAACTGGAAATTGAACAAGGCAAGCATGAAATTGAGCGGGGCAAACTGAAAATTCGGCGGGGCAAACATGAAATTGAGAACCTTTCAAGTCGAAAGAAAAGCAGAGAATGCATTGGCTCCTTACCCTTAGCTCGAACATCAACCTCTAAAGCTATATCGGCGAACAGCTCCTGCAACAAGTTGAGTCGCTAAGATTGAGATGCTAGTGCCTATAAAGATAAAACAGCCATTAATCAAACATGGCCATGATTCACATTCACACAACACAATTGAATCGATCAATTATCAAGATTGTTTTTTCTTTTGATGCGGTTGAGTGGATTCTAGACAACCCAATCTGCATTACTGAAGTGCATACATATTTCTTTGGTGTATGATATCAGTCAGCTGAGAGTACTGATTCCTAAAATCTCATTTGTACCCAACACGTAAAAATCGGAGATTTTGAGCTTTATTTCTCACTAAGATACTTTATTTCTCACTAGGATACAGAGACAATGGGCAAATCTCGGGAAATATATTAGTATACAAGGCCCTTGGACTACACTTTGGAGATATCCATGTTGTCACTGCGACTTACATCAGCGAGGCAAGCATGAAATTTACAGAGGCAAACTGAAATATGCCAAAGACAGAATCAACCATGACATCATCTAAAAACCATAAAGATTCACCGCAAAGTAGAAATTCAGTGGGCAAATTAGAAATTCAACGGGGGAAACTTGAATTTGAGGCAGGCAAATTAGAAATTCAACAGGGCAAACTAGAAATTGACCGGGGCAAACGAGAAATTCAGCGGGGGAAACATGAAATTAAGTGGGGCAAACTAAAAATTCAGCGGGAGAAACATGAAATTCAGCAGGGGAAACATGAAATTTAGTGGGGCAAACTAGAAATTGAGCAGGACAAACATGAAATTCAGCGGGGGAAACTTGAATTTAAGAGGGGCAAACTAGAAATTTAGCAGGGCAAACTTGAATTTCAGCGAGGGAAACTTGAATTTGAGTAGGGCAAACTAGAAATTCAGTGGGGCAAACTTGAATTTCAGCGGGAAAACTAGAAATTCAGCGGGGCAAACAAGAAATTCAATGGGGGAAACTTGAATTTGGGCGAGGCAAACTACAAAATCAGAGGGCAAACTAGGAAATCAGCGGCAAACATGAAATTGAGCGGGGGAAACATGAAATTGAGTAGGGCAAACTAGAAAATCAGCGGTGCAAACTTAATAAATAATTTCATGGATTGAGCCTAAAAATTTAAACGTATCCAATGTTCAAATGGACCACACCACATGAAAATTTTGAATTGAACTTCTCATGTTGATCATTTCTTAGGGGCAACAGAAGTTTTGGATCAAGCTTATAATTGTGTTTTCTATTAATCCCGTGGTATAGTCCACTTGATCTTTTGATATGCTTCAATTTGGGGCTCAACCCCTTACACACACACACGCACACACACACGTGCGCGCATGCATGCACATGTGTCGTGTGTATATATACGTGTGTGGGAAAGGTTCTATATGGTTGAGCTGTGTGGGCGCTATCATGAAGTATATCAAACATCTACTTCATCAGTCAGATGCACCATTCCATGGTGGGCCTAGAGCTTAAAAATCAAGTTAATCTGTGACTTTTGTAGGCCACACCACGTACAAAACTTGAGAGGGGTTACCTTCCATTAAAACATTCATATTTAATTTTTGGGCCCACCGAGATGTGTTTCACAAATTCAGCCCATCCATAATGTGTGTCCCACTTGGATGAGGGGACAGACCAAGTTTCAGACACATCCAAATTTCAGGTGGGCCCCACCAAGTAAATTTATATGTTTTAGGCATGTCTTCACATGATTTTAGATGGTATGGCCCACCCAAGTTCCGTATATGGCTGATTTTTCTGCTATCCCATAATTTAAAGGGGACCCATCAAGTTCATCATGTTGATGTTCGACATACATCATGGTGGGGCCCACACAGCTCGACTTCATGGGGAGTTCCGATGAGCTCGACCGTATAGAACATTTTCCTCTAGTACAAAAATAAAAATGGAACTACATACATTCAATGTGGGCTCAACTCAGTTTAAAATATACCTGTGCTACGTGCTTTCTTCACTGGACCGATTATTTTTAGAAGAAGACAAAATACTGATGAGGAGAGCCACAAAAAAGAGTTTTTTGGTCTTTCTGCTGGAAACGCAGTGAGGAAAGGGGTTGAAAGTAACGGCAGTGAAAAGCAACAGTGGAAAGAGATAGGGAAAGCAAGCAGTTGAAATGGGAGAGGAAAAACCACAGCCGTGGAAGAAGGGGTATTTTCGTCCAAAAAATCTAATTCCGTACGAGGAGGCCTAAGTGCGTATACTAAGTTTGTATTGCTTCAAAAAAACCGCTGTATAAAAGGTAGGGTCCACAGTCGTAAATTTCTCCCTAAATGGTACATGGTCCGGATACCTCACGGGAACGGATTGGCTACTCCCCTGCCACCAGCCAATGGCTGGTGGTTGGTGCTCCGTGGCCCCCACCATGATGCATGTCTTTCATCCATGCCGTCCATCTATTTTTCTAGATTATTTTATGATATGAGATCAAAAAAATGAGGTATATATCAATCTCAAGTGGACCACATTACAGGAAACAGGTTTGATTGAACGTAGACCATTAAAAACATTTTGGAATCCATAAAAGTTTTGGATCAAGATGTTCATTGTTTTTTCCCTTTCCGTATGACCTAATAAACATATTGGATGTCAAATAAATAATATAGTGGGCCTTAGGAGGATTTTAATGGTGGATATCCATTTCCATACCTCACAGGATGGGGCGTTGTTACGCGTGAAAAGGGTTGCGAATCGCCGCACCATTTTGGTCGTGGAAAAAGTTAAAAGAGTACTGAAGCGGACGGAAAGGCTAAAAGGTCAGGCACGGGAATTAACACGTCCGCCGTCGAGTCGCAGGTATCATCTGATCGACAGTTGCGAAAAAGTAATCGTACTCTCACCCCAGTATTAAATAAAATGAAAGGTTTGCTCGAATACATACTGCAGTATGATACGTTGGGACTATAGCCTTTAAAATTTGGGTCGTATTCTAATGATCCGAACCATTTATACCAAGTTTCTCACCTTCTATTATAAATAAAGAACAAATAAAATATTAAAATTCTATTATTTCAACGGTTTGAAATTCGGATCATTATTTGTTTTGATAATGGACGGTAACCACATGGCCTTTACAAAATCAAAGGGTATCGGATATTGAATGTGAGATCTTTTTATACAACCGAAGGCCTATTACATAAACGGTTTGGGCTATTTGAAAGAACCCAATTCAAATGGCTTTTAGGTGATGCATTCGAGCAAACATGGATGAAATGTAACGAAAAGCCTTCCTTGCTTTGAGATGGCTAAGGGATCGTTTGGCGCCGTAGGTTGGCGGGAATCTGAGGGGTTTCAAATCCCCGGTCGTCAGGCAGCATAAATAGGGGCCTGTTTGGGAGCGTGGATTTGGAACCCCTTGGATTCGCAACCCCCAGGATTCGAAACCCCCTGGATCGGCAATCCTCTCGGTGTGTTTGACACCCGGAGTGTGAATCAACTTTAATTCAAAAATACCTATACATGGTATATTTATGAGGGTTTGAATTTAATTACTAAATTAACTTTAATATCTCCAATTAGTGAGATATATAATTTTTGACGCTATGGTTGTGATAAGCCCGCTAAAATATATGCTTTGCTTAAAAATGATGAAACTCCAAGTCTCAAATGGACTGCAAGCACAAGATCATGTCCGAGTGACTAACCAACGATTTTTAACCGTTAATTAATATGGACAATGTTTGGATGGTGCTGGACAATATTTGGACGGTGCTGATCTACATGAACAATGTTTGGACAGTGCTGATCATCGTTAGTGGGCCATGTGCCCAGTAGAATGATAGTGTACAGTGACATACATTTATACCTGCAACTATTGAAATGATTTTAAGTGTAATCCAAGCTCTCACCTTGGATTACAAACCCCCTCAAAGAGGGGATTGGGAACCCCTGGATTGGCAATCCCCAGTTGCTTTATGCTGTCAAACAACCAAGGGGATTTGAAACCCCTTCTAATCCCCTCCAATCCCCTCCAATCCAAAGTGCCAAACGACCCCTAAGGGTTTCAAATCCAGGGGTTTCTAATCCCTTTTTTGAGTGGGTTTGGAAGCAGAGTGAGAGCGTGGATTACACTTATTAAAATCATTTCAATAGTTGCATGTGTAACATGTGTCATTATGTACTATCATTTTATAAGGCATATGGCCTTACTAATGATGATCAACACCATCCAAACATTATCCATATAAATTAGTACCATTGAAATATTGTCCAGCACTATCCAAACATTATTCATATAAATCAATGATTAAAAATTATTGGTTAATTACTTAGACATAATCTTATGCTTGTGGCCCATTCGAGACTTAGAATTTCGTCATTTTCAAGCAAAACATATATTTCAACGGGCTTATCACAGCCATTGTGTTAAAAGTTACATATCTCACTAACTAAAGATATTAAAATTAATTTAATAATTAAATTCAAATTCTTATAAATATATCATGGATAGGTACTTTTGGATTAAAGTTGGGGAGTAGATACATTGGGCCCGTTTGGCGGAGCGGATTGCAAGGTATTAGATGGTATTGGAAGGGATTAGAAGTTAAATCCTAGGATTGGCGGGCGTGCCAAACAGAATAGATGATCTGATCTTGAGATATAGCAATCCCATCTTAAAACAATCCACTGACAACACCATCATTACCTTTAAATCCCATCCAATCCACCCTAATCCGATCCAATCCACCCTAATCCGTTCAAATTTGCCTGGGACATGTTTAGTCCGAAAGATTCGAGGGATGAGAAGGTTTAATCCTGGGATTGGGCAGGCATGCCAAACAAACTCGATACAGCAATCTGGTATATGGCAATCCCATGGTTCATAAGATTATCTATTGACAGCTCCATCTTTACCTTGGAAACCATGCCATCCACCCTAATACCATTCAATCCCTTCCAATCCACCGGCCCAAACGGGCCCCGTGAGGATTGCAAATCCAAGGGTTTCTAATCCCAGCGGTTCCGAATCCAGAGGGTTCCAAATCCACGCTCCCAGACAGCCCATCGTGCCGTCGGTCTACGCAAATCCTTCTCTTTGCACACGTGCCGATATGGCACGTATGTAAGTCCGGATCATAGTACCCTGAGCCCGAAGATCAGGCCTGTCTTTTCATCGGGCCACACGTCTACTAAAACACGTGTGACAGGTTTGCTACAATGCAAACCTACCCACTTGTAATTTTAACTTTGGGTTGTATCTGTTCGATCTGGGGTTAGCTTTTAACGATGAGAACCGTTTATATGATGTAAACAACGTAGGCTGGTGATAGTCCTGACAAAACTCTCGGATTTGAAGATTTTCAAAACGTTAAAATATATTTTCTTTGAATGTGGACGGTCTCTTTTGATCGTTTTTTTTTTTTTTTTTGTGGGCCATTGATTGGATCTTCCCAAAACGGACGGCTTAATTTCCGAATGCTGGCGTATATCCTGCCGGTAAACCCAGGACGAAAGATCCGAATCTCGCACCAAGGTACCACGTAAATGCCTGTGGTAGAGTACCAATATGGATCTACACCGGAGAGTAGCCGTAGCATTTTTTCATGGAGAACTGATACTGAAGGAGCATGGGGAACGGATGCGGATTGGCTGGTGTGCCACACACCACCGGCCTGGCTAGTGTAGGTACGTGTCGTGCGAAGACGAGCTCAGACACTCCTCGATCTCCGAGTTGTCTGAACGGTTCAAAGGAGATCAAAGCTGCATGGCCCTAAAATCATATATTAATTATATCCACCCCGTTCATCCATTTGGAGAGCGGTGTAAATCTTAAGCTAAAAATAAGTCATATCCAACGCTCCCACACCAAAAATAGTAGTGCGGAAATGATTCTCACCGTTTAGACATACATGGGGCCCACCGGAACGTTTATTTTACATCTAATTTGTTAATAACGTCAATAAGACATAGATTAAAAGGAAAAATAAATATCATATTAATCCAAAATTACTGTGACCCCAAAAGTGCTTCAATGGTAGACGTTCAATCTTCCACTGCCTTTTGCACTGTGGTCCATCGGATCTTTGGATCTATCTAATTTTTCGTCTCGACCATCGCCAAATGGAAGGACGGTTTGGATATAATACATTCCTCGTGATGGACTTACAGAACTTGGTGACGTTAACACATCAGCCAGGTCGGCCTTGTGTGGTACACCAGCCAATCCGCTTCCATGGGAAACCGCCATCGAGAAGGAAGCGCTGCACATGTGCCAAAGCGGTGCCAGTTGTATTAAATCCTGGACGTTCATCAAGCTGTCCTCACAGTGATTATCCGGTATCGCACTTTCATGACTCGTTGGCACGTGCGGTGTGGACTAGGCAGCAGTTATGAAACGGATTGGCTACTCCCCCTGCCACCAGCAAATGGCTGATGGTCGGTGCTCCGTGGGCCCCACCATGATGTATTTATTTCATCCATGCCGTCCATCTATGTTTGTAGATCATTTTATGACATGAATCCAAAAATGAGGTATATCCCAATCTTAACTGGACCACATTACAGGAAACAGTGTTGAATGAACGTTGACCATTAAAGACTTTCTGGTACAATAAAAGTTGTTGACCATTGAAAACTTTCTGGGGGCGATAAAAGTTTTGGATCAAGCTGGTATTTGGTTTTTCCCTCCATCCGGGTCTTTACGACACAATCAAAATGTCAAATAAACGGTACAGCCTTAGGAGGATTTCAATGGTGGATATCCAATCACTATTGTTTTCCTTTGATGTGGCCCACCTGGGATTTATATACCTCTAGTTTTTAGGATCGAGCTATAAATTGATCGGTAAAAATGTACGAAACATATACATCATGGTGGGCCCACAGAACACCCACCATCAGCCACCGGGCTGGTGGCAGGGAGTAGCCAATCCGTTTCCCTACTTTTACATGTTCTGTAGATCTCGACCTTTGATCTGAAGGAACATGCAGTGGAGGGCTGACTCGTATAAAATGCCTCCACCTAGGTGATTCCTAATCTTCGATCATTGGCTGCAACTAAACGATTAAGCAGGCAAGGCATTAACGGCTCGAAATGCAGCCATGGATGTGATTAATAAAAATTAAATCTGCAAATTTTTAGGCCATACTCAATACAAGGTAGGCCCATCAGATCTTGGTCTGGATCACCCAAAGGGCCCCACATTTATAATGTCCAGGACACTGTTTATGTTCTGATGCATCAGGACCATATTACAATGATAAAAGCTTTGATACTCAGGCAGCGTTATCGATGATATGCGGGCAGTTAGAAATTACATCCTTATTCCAGCTGTTGATGCACTGTGTCTGGTTCGTCCTCCTAGACCCTCGTATGCCTGCACAGAAAGAGGACAAAGGAGACCCTGGCTCGAGCAGGGGACCCTCCGATGCCAAAGTCAGGCCTGGACTCGGGGTCTCAAAGTATTGAAAGGTTTTTTAGAGGGAATTTGTTTTCGTACCTCTCAAGGTGACAGGGGTCCTCCTTTTATAGCTGCTGGGGTCCTCCTGATATTGAGCGCGGGATCTTCTCCTGGTATCACGGAGATAGGATCGTGCCCGTCTTGAACCGTCATCCGATCCCGTGAGCTTCGGGGTCGGAGATCTTATCCCAAGATATCCGGGATGAGATCTGACCTAGCGACGATCGGTCTTGCAAGGTGGTCCGCCCGACACATGCCCGGACCGCTGATAAGTCGTCCGAACCGACTCAACCATTGTCTCGGTTTAGCGAACCATGCCTCGAATTTGACACATCCTTCGGAGACCCGAGGTATTAAGTCCGAGTCCCGAGGCATTAAGTCCGAATCTTCGGACTTGTATTTTTGCCCCCAACAGTAAGCCCCCTTACTCCGTGTGCTTCATATGACACTGAGGAGTAGCGAGTTTGGAGTCGGTTTGTAACTTAGTCCGAGATGAGTCGTGGTCATTAAATGCATTCCGTGAGGCCTTTGATGGGGGACGGTTCAGCTTCTGACATCGCATGCGCCGTCAGCCGTCAAATCACACATCCCGCCAACGAAGATTGGACACGTAGCAAAGATATTATTGTCGCCAGTCGACGTGCGCCACGTGTCGAGTGAGGGAATCGATGCAGGCGTCGAATCATTTCCCCATTAATTGTCTCCGCCGTATGGCGACCTTATATAACGTCAGGGGCCCCGCACTTTAAACTTTTACTGCTCTTGCCATTCCCGCTTCGCATTTTCTTTGGGGTTCGCATAGCCTTTCATCTCCTTCCTTTCCTTTCTCTTAACCGTCGGTGCCTCTTTCCGCCATTTCCGTTTTCCTTTCTCCCTCCGGTGAGTTTCTCCTTCCTCTTTATTAGGTAATAATGGCGGATAGGAGTTCTCAAAGTCCTCAGGGGGGAGCTTCTGGAGACGAAGGCGAAGCGCAACGTTTTTGGAACGTTGCGGAATCGCCTTCCTTACTGACGGAGATAGCAGTGGACGCCAACGCTGCTTGTCTACCGGAGAGAGTCACCGAAGCTCCGGCGGAGCGCCCAGCTTCCGTCGTTCCTTCTCGGGGCGGGTCGTCTCTATTAACCCGCCCGGGAAGGCCTAACTTGCCAAGGGACATGGAGGAGGATGAGGAGGAAGGAGATGAAATTTTAATCGCCGAAGGAACCCCTGATCTTGCTCCCGTTGGTGAATCGGTGCAGGCTGAGTCTGAAGAAGAAGGATCGGGGGAAGATTTAAGCGGTCCGGTTCCCTCAGTCATGACTGAGACGGATTTGGACAGAATCCGAGTCGGGTACCATATTCCCGAGTCGGTCATCACCTATCTCCCCCGTCCGAATGACTTGCCGGATCACCCTCCGGCCGGGGCAGTCGCGATTTACCAAGTGTCGATGCAATGCGGCTTGCGTCTGCCCCTTCAGACCATCGTCCGGGGAGTTCTGTCTCGCATAAAGATTGCCCCGGGGCAGATAGTCCCGAATGGGTGGAGGAACTTACTCGGATGTGCGGTGTTGTGGGCTGAGATGGAACAGCCACCGCTTACAGTCGACGAATTTCTCCACCTGTATCAAGTGCGGGTAAATCCGAACTATCCCGGCTTCTACGTCTTCGCTGCCTGGCGAGGCGGAGGCGGTTCTCTGATAACCGACCCTCCCACTTCCAACAAACACTGGAGAGAGCGTTGGTTTTGGGCATGTGGTCGCTGGGAGACGGATGAGTCCGGGTCCCACGAGGCTCGTGTCCCTCGGGCTTTCCAAAGAGCAGGTGACTTGGGTTTTTTTTTTTTTTTTTTGTAATACCCTGAATCTGACGAGCTTGTGTTCGGCAGATATTCCGAAGAAGAGGCCGAAGCTCGGCACCACTGCCTCGGCTCGGATCAAAGAGTTGAGGTCGTTGGATCCGAGGGACAGGTCTTGGAAGGTGCTTCTACAGCCGGAGCGCCTTCACCTTGCAGGTCTGGACTCGGAAGTTACAGGTAATTAAGAACGAATCTTCTGGATTTTCCGAACTTCCCCCGACTTACTTCGCCTTATTCTCCCTCTTTTTTTTTTTTTTTTGCAGATCTGCCCGAAGCTCGTCCCAACCTAAGGATTGTCCCCGAACCGGAGATGACTGGAGCTCGTCCTGCCCTTAGGCCAGTCACGAAGTTGAAGGCTCCTCCGCGGTCAGTCCTTCTTTCGGAACCTCGGCCGCCGAAGAGGCAAAGGGTGCTGCGGAAGGAGAAAGAGCCAGCAAGCTCTTCTGCCCCTTCCGTCGTCGTGATTCCCGACCCGGACGAAAGGGCGGAAGAGACGGCGATTGCTGCTTCGGAGCCTCAGGCGGCACCTGACTCGGCACGCGTTGAGACGGCTGTGCCGAGTCGGGAAGAAGAGGCCGGGGCCGCGTCCTCCAGAGGGGAGGGAGAGACGAGGACCGCGTCCTCCCGAGGGGAGGAGACGGACCAGGAGGGGCCGTCAATCCTGCAGCAAGTGGTGTCGGGGATGGTTCCTTGGGCCCTGGCCCACGGGTGTGAAAGAGAGTTCGTGAAACTCTACAACGCCCCGTCGTCGCAGACCGTCAGCCACGCTGCCCGGATGCTTTTTGAACTCGCTCCTTGCTTAATCAAGGCCAGCAAGGAGTTATCCTCAACTCATCGGCTGCAGGCTCTTCTGTCTGAGGCCGACGGTCGACGTGAGGAGGCCGAGATCCGGGTCGGCGTCCTGACAGGCGAGGCGTCCCTTGCCCGGAAAGCTACCGAAGACGCGATGGCAGAGGCGGCTTCTTCCAGAAGAGCCCTGGACGAAGCGAAGGCAGAGGTCGCTCAGGCACTGGTTCGACTCTCCAAAGCTGAAGAGGAGAATCAGCGAGTTCTGGCAGTCCATGCTTCGTGCGCGGATGACTTAGCTCGGGCTAAGCTTGAGGCGGCGGAGCGCATTCAGCAGGCCGACGAGAAGACTCGGGAGGCCGAGACGGCTAGGGACCAAGCCGTCCAAGCATTCCTCGAGTCGGCGGAGTTCGAGGATGAAAGGGACCGCTTGTTCCAAAGCGGATATCTGGAATGCGTCAAGGACATAAAGAAATCCTTCCCTGACCTTGACCTTTCAGAAATCGAGGGTGGAGCAGCCTCGGGATCCGAGAACCCGGACGCCACTGCTGAAGATACTGCTGGGGACGAGGCCGGCGCATGAGGACCGTTACCGGGACCCTTGGACACATATATGTATATTTTTTTTTTGATGTATTCACTTGCTTTGTACTTACATATGTTTTGATGAATGAAAGAGAAATGCCTAAGTTTTACTTATTCGACTTGGCTTTATCCTTTCTTAGTTCAGAGTCTTTAATCGTTGAAGATAGAACTAGGGATAATAAACTTTGAGGTGTTCAGCGTTCCAAGGGTGGGGCAACGGTTGTCCGTTTAGGTCTTCTAGCTGATACGTTCCCGGTCTAATGGTGCCCGAGACGATGTAGGGTCCTTCCCAGTTGGGTCCCAGTGTACCCGAACCAAATTCCTTGGTGTTAGAAAACACTTTTCGAAGAACCATATCCCCCATTCGAAATCTTCTAATTCTAACTCGGGTATTGTAGAACCGAGCCACTTGTCGCTGCCGCGCCTCCGTGCGCAGCCGTGCCACTTCTCTTTGTTCGTCCAGAAGGTCAAGTCCGAGTGCAAGGAGTTCTTCGTTTGCTTCTGCATTGAATGTGGTGATCCGAGCTGAAGGTAATCCGATTTCAACGGGAGTGACGGCTTCCGAGCCATAGGCTAGTGAAAATGGAGTCTCCCCTGTGGCTGTTCGAGCAGTGGTTCGGTAGGCCCAAAGAATTTTCGGGAGCTCTTCGGCCCACGCTCCTTTGACTCGGCCAAGCTTGGTCCGAAGATGTTGCTTGATAATCTTATTAACCGCTTCAACTTGTCCGTTGGTTTGAGGATGATGAGGCGAAGAGTAAACGTTTCTGATTCCGAGGTTGTCGCACATCCCGCGAAAGCTTCTGTTATCAAATTGCCTTCCATTGTCTGTAACAATGGTACGGGGCACCCCGAATCGGCAGATAATGTTTTTCCATACAAATTCGGTGATCTTCTGCTCGGTTATTTTAGCTAATGGTTCTGCCTCGGCCCACTTCGTGAAATAGTCCACCGCTACCACAGCAAACTTGGTCTGACCTTTTCCCATAGGGAACGGTCCTATGATGTCCACGCCCCACTGTGCGAAAGGCCAGGGACCAGTCATCGGCGTTAGTGCTTCGGGTGCTTGTCTCGGAATTGACGCGAACCGTTGGCATCTGTCGCATTTTTGAACGAGCTCGCGAGCGTCGTGTTGGATAGTGGGCCAGTAATATCCCTGTCGTAGGACCTTGTAGGCAAAGGATCGGCCTCCAGAGTGGTTTCCACAGATTCCTTCATGAATTTCCCGCAACACATAGTTTGCCTCGCTGGGTTTGAGGCACCGCAGCAACGGGGCGTAGTAACCTTTCTTGTAGAGGGTTCCGTTGAATATGGTATAGCGGGAGGCTCGAATTTTAATTCGTCGGGCCTCGGCACGATCATCGGGCAATTTTCCTTCGTCAAGGTATTGGCGGATTGGATCAATCCAGGAAGGTTCCGAGTCGATTATATTGACGGCCTCGCTAATTGGCTCCTCTATGCTTGGCTTGTCAACGTATTCGACAGGGACGGACCTGGGTATTTCATCTTCTTTGTCCGAGGCGAGCTTCGCTAGCAAATCGGCTTTGCTGTTTTTCGTGCGAGGGATCCGAGTCACACGACAGAATTGAAATCCGTTGATAAGTTCTTTCGCTTTCTCCATGTAAGCCCTTAGCCGGTCTTTCCGTGTCTGGTATACACCGGTAACTTGGTTAACGACCAACTGAGAGTCGCTGAAAACACTCAGGTGCGTTACTTCCATGCTAGCGGCGAGTCGGAGGCCGAGTAACAACGCTTCGTATTCCGCCGTATTGTTGGATGCTTGGAATCCGAGTCGTAAGGCATACTATATATAGGTATGATCGGGGGTTTCCAGCACAACCCCAGCCCCACTGGCCTTCGAGTTGGAAGAACCGTCGACATACAGATTCCACGGAATAGGACAAGTGGGAGCGGTTGAAGTCGGAACTGCACCGTCTTTCAGTGTTTCATTTACTGAAAGTTCGGTTGAAGACGTTCCCTCGGCGATAAAATCAGCTACGACTTGCCCTTTGATTGCTGCCTTTGGTCGGTATTGAATATCAAACTCACTCAGCTCGATAGCCCATTTGGTGAGTCGGCCGGAAGCTTCTGGTTTCTGCAGTACCTGGCGAAGCGGAAGGTCTGTCATTACAATGATGGTGTGAGCATGGAAATACGGCCTAAGTCGCCGAGAGGAAGTTATTAAAGCCAAAGCCACTTTTTTCAAGCTTGGGTATCTCGTTTCTGCTGGCAATAACGCTTTGCTGACGTAGTAAACCGGCAGTTGCTTTCCTTCGGATTCTCGTATCAAAGCCGAGCTAACTGCTGCCTCGGACACAGCTAGGTAGAGGAGCAACGATTCCCCCGGTTCGGGTTTTGATAAGAGTGGTGCAGAACCGAGGTATGATTTTAATTGCTGGAATGCTGCTTCACACTCTTCCGTCCAACCCATCGCTTGTCTTCCTTTCAATTGTTTGAAGAAAGGGAGACATTTATCCGTTGCTCTGGAGAGGAATCGATTAAGTGCTGCGACTCGTCCGGTCAACCGTTGGACATCCTTAATGGTTTTGGGGGATTCCATATCAATCAGAGCCTTTATCTTCTCAGGGTTTGCCTCTATTCCTCGTTGACTGACCAAGAAACCGAGGAATTTTCCGGAGCCTACTCCAAAAGCACATTTACTTGGATTTAGCTTCATCCGGAACTTCCGCAGGATTAGAAACATTTCTTCCAAATCATTCACATGATCTGCCGCGTGTATGCTCTTGACGAGCATGTCATCGATGTATACTTCCATGGTTCGGCCTATAAGTCGAGCAAAGATTTTGTTAACTAACCTTTGATAAGTTGCACCGGCATTCTTCAGACCAAATGGCATCACTCGGTAACAATAAAGGCCTTTGTCGGTGACAAAGGTAGTTTTTGATTTATCTGTTTGATGCATTACAATTTGATTATATCCCGAATATGCATCCATGAAGCTAAGGAGCTCATGTCCGGCTGTACTATCTACTAGCTGGTCTATCCTCGGAAGCGGAAAGCTATCTTTGGGGCAGGCTTTATTTAAGTCGGTATAGTCAATACAGACTCGCCACTTCCCGTTGGACTTCTTTATAAGCACGACATTCGCAACCCACTCTGGATAGTGTATTTCTTCTATGAAATTAGCCTGGAGTAGTTTGTTGACTTCTTTCTCAATGATGGCGTATCGTTCAGGGCCGAGTGGTCGTCGCTTCTGTCGGATCGGTCGATATGACGGATCGACGTTAAGTCGGTGAGTCACCACGGAGGGGTCGATCCCTTGCATATCTTCATGACTCCAAGCAAATACGTCGGCGTATCTTCGAAGCAGGGCGATCAGCTTTTCTCTCAAAGGGGACTGCAGAGATGAGCCAATTCGTACTGTCTTGGATCCATCTGTTTCGACTAAGGGGATTGAGACAAGATCTTCGACCGGCTGTCCTCGTTCATAATTCTCGCCCCGAGGGTCCAATGATTCGATTGTTAATATGTTGGTCGGATTCTTGTCGGCGGCTCCTTTTACAGCTATCATGTAACATCGCCTCGCGTCTTGCTAGTCTCCCTTGACAATTCCGACTCCTGACTCGGTCGGGAATTTCATTGTAAGATGGTATGTGGATACCACGGCCTGGAGGAGACTCAATGAAGGTCGGCCGAGTATCGCGTTGTATACCGAGGGTTGATCGACGACCAAGAAGTCAACCATCATCGTCGTCTGATGTGGGGCATTGCCAGCAGTGAGTGGTAATGAGACAGTCCCCTCGGGCAGTACTTGTCCTCCGGAAAAGCCGATCAATGGGGTCCGAACCGGGCGTAACGCGGATCGTTCGATCCCCATTTTGTCGAACGCCCCAGTAAACAATACGTCTGCAGATGATCCTGTATCGACGAGTATTCGGAACACTTTTCGGTTAGCTATCGCCAAGGAGACGATCAACGCATCATCGTGGGGGTGATGGATACCTCGGGCGTCTTCCTCAGTGAACGATATGCAATATTTTTCTCTTTTCTTTTCCTTTGATGGCCGATCTATAATCATGAGCTCGGGCTGAGGCTGACTAAGTTTTCGTGCATGATTCCTTCGCGCGTTGTTTGAGTCGCCCCCACATTGTGGACCGCCGATAATCGTCCGGATTTCTTCCATAGGCTGACTCTCGGTCGGGCGCGCCTCAGCCGCCCCAGCTTTGACCATATGTTCTCTGAGTCGGCCGTCTTTTATGAGTCGTTCGATCTCTTCTTTTAAGTGACGGCAATCACTTGTGTTATGCCCGTGATCGCGGTGATAATGACAGTACTTATCCTTGTCCCGCCGATTAGGATTACTCCTGAGCTTACTGGGCCAGCTAACAAAGCCTTCGTTTTTATTTCCATCGCACCTCTTCCCGAGTCTTATTCAGGGAGTATATGTGGAAAATCTTCGATCCGGCCGTTTTCGACCTTCGCTCGTCACGCGCTTGATCCTCTTTGCGTTTCCTCCCTCCGGCCGATCGGCTTTCTTTTTGGCCGACTCTTTGGCCAAGGTTTTAGTTTCACGCAGGATTCGCGCTTCCTCGGTGTTGGCATATTTATCGGATCGTGCCATAAACTCTGCCAGAGTATCGGGCGGAGTTTTATCTAGAGACGCCAGGAATGGCTTATCCCTAACTCCTTGCATGAGCGCATTGAGGGCCGTTTCTTCCGAATGTTTTCGAACTTGAAGGGATTCGAAATTAAAACGCTTGATGTAATCTTTCAATAGCTCTCCCTGCTTCTGAACTACGCTATTCAGATGTGCAGGGGGCTTCAATTTCTTCTTTCCACCGACGAAGTTGGTGAGGAAGGCGTCGCTCAACTCAACGAATGAACTGATGGACTTTGGTTTCAGCTGTTTGAACCACAGTCGAGCTACGTCAGTCAATGTAAGAGAAAAGGCCCGACACATTACTGCATCCGAGGCATCGTGAAGTTCCATATAGGTCCTGAAGCACTCGATATGCTCGGTCGGGTCGGTCTTGCTGGTGAAAGGAGTGATTTGAGGTAATCGAAACCTCTCGGGCAATCGGGCCTTCAGTACCGAGTCCACAAAGGGGGATGCCTTCGCTTCGGACCCGGTTGAATATACATTCCGGCCGTGCTTTATGTCCGCTATCTCTTTTGCCAGCTCTTCCCACACTTCTTTTTTGAAATTTTGAAAGTTGGCTTTCCAAGGTTTGCTGCTTTCTGCCGTGCCTTCCATGGAAGGGCGATTGCGCCTTCTTCGCTCCAATTCGTGCCGAAGATCAGTCGGGGGCAGGGAAGCGTTGGCTGACTGCGCCGGAGATGGTTCTGGTCCGCCTTGGGGTTGGCTTGGGCGGACAGACTGCGGCGCGGGAGGTTGAGGATCAACCGCCGTAGCCGTAGCTGGAGCGCGTGCCGTCTCCCCTTGAGGATGAGGGAGCGGCTGCATTTGTTGCTGATACATTCGTTACAGCATCTGCTTCATCATATTCATATCAGATCGGATTTCTTGAACCTCCGGTCCAACCGCCCATCGTTGCGACCCCACTGATTGTTGCTTGTTCTGGTCGCTCCTCGTTGGCGGTTGTTAGGTGGGTTCTGGGGGGGCCGCGACTGGACCCACCGGTCCTTCAATCTCATTTAAATCTTCCTCTGGGACCGTCCTTCTAGTCATCACCATTGGAATCAATATAGTGATACGAGGTGGCTTTCTTGTACGGTTCCCACAGACGGCGCCAAACTGTTGATGCACTGTGTCTGGTTCGTCCTCCTAGACCCTCGTATGCCTGCACAGAAAGAGGACAAAGGAGACCCTGGCTTGAGCAGGGGACCCTCCGATGCCAAAGTCAGGCCTGGACTCGGGGTCTCAAAGTATTGAAAGGTTTTTTAGAGGGAATTTGTTTTCGTACCTCTCAAGGTGACAGGGGTCCTCCTTTTATAGCTGCTGGGGTCCTCCTGATATTGAGCGCGGGATCTTCTCCTGGTATCACGGAGATAGGATCGTGCCCGTCTTGAACCGTCATCCAATCCCGTGAGCTTCGGGGTCGGAGATCTTATCCCAAGATATCCGGGATGAGATCTGACCTAGCGACGATCGGTCTTGCAAGGTGGTCCGCCCGACACATGCCCGGACCGCTGATAAGTCGTCCGAACCGACTCAACCATTGTCTCGGTTTAGCGAACCATGCCTCGGATTTGACACATCCTTCGGAGACCCGAGGTATTAAATCCGAGTCCCGAGGCATTAAGTCCGAATCTTCGGACTTGTATTTTTGCCCCCAACACCAGCAATTCAAATTAAACTCTTCAAATTATGGACCAAGTTTAGATGCATCATTAACCAAAAATTACATCATATTCGATTATCTGACTGAAGGATAGGTGGACATTTATTTGACGGTAAAAATGAAAACATCCAACGGTCCATATATCAACAAGAAGGTGTCCACGAAGGTTAGAATTATTCAAGAAATCTGATTTTTGGGACTGTAATTAGACACAGTCGGTTCCAAAATCCAGTGATTTAATTTAAGTTCATTTATGCATCGTGTACAGCTTCTGAGTGCCTGCACATAAACCGTCATGCTCTGCCAGAGTATCAAATAACCCCTCTTTCATAATCCCTGCAAACAGGGCATCCGTCTACTCCAGCTCAACATTCCTGCGGCCATTTCTCATGGAATGACAAACTGCTGCACACCATACCACACCTACTGTGTATATTCACCTCTCCTGCATACACGTGGCATTTAATTCGAATTCAAGCCGCTAAAACAGTGGGGCCCACTATAAATTGACAATGACCCGGATATCAGATTAGTTTGTCAACTCTGAGATCTGATTAACAGACATTTGCTTGTCGAAGTTGGACAGTTTGATTCATTCATTCTCTACCGTCCGTTTGGTGTTTACCAATTAACAAGTTAGAGTAAGATTACTGAATAATATTTAGGTTTAATTGCTATCAGTGAGTTCAGCTGATTGGACGGTTGAGATATAAAGTAAAGTCCACGTGTATAGTAGGATAGGTGCCACTGCACAGTAGCTGTGGTAAGATGACCGGCACACTAGCATTTACCAGTCTTTCCCAATATGAACATCTGAACCGGCGGCGCACGGTAAGAGACGGTCTTCTTACCTTTTAACAGAAACGCAGAATACTACACGGATTCACATGAGGAGATTGAAGAGTTGAGTCGCGGCACACGTGCGATTCACTACACTTGGTTGAGATCCATGCCGTGCACGTGGCGAAGCAAGTATCAGCATTCCTCGTCGCCGATGATTCACAGATCAAATGAAAGCTCAGGCAGTTGATGATTTTCAGAAAATGTGGCCCACTAGTCTGAATCTTTTACCCGTACGACGAATCGGCACGTGCGAGGCGATTTGCCTCCTCAATGTATCCTCGCGCGACTCTCTCATAGCATTCCGTAAAGAGGATCGCATTCTCAGTTTCCATTCGCTTCCACGTCCTGCCTGAAACGTCGCTTTCCGTTTCGTCTTGCATTTAATGCTACCCTCCCTTGCGTTTGTCTCTCTCATTCATTTGAATTTCATTTGAATTTCAGTTTTCTCCTTAAGACATGCACACCTGCATTTAATTTCACTCATGTGATGGCTTCCATCTCTCTCTCCGTCTCTCCAATACTAACTGCACTTTGCTTCTTATTCTTCTTTGTCTTCTTTCTTCACCACCCAACCTCAGGCTCATCAGGTATAATACGCTCTTTTCACGTTTTCCATTTCTTCCCTTACCGTGTCCGGGGAATTTTCTAACGTGCGCCGATGGTGTTACGCAGGTAACGCCCCACACGTAACTCGCAATCGGAAGTGGATGCGTTTCGGTAAGTGTGCGAATATCTCGATTATTTCTGTAATGGCATCATGTGAAATTTCGGTGAAGTTGAGGGGTTTCTTGTTTTTTTTTTACCGCAGGGAGTGCGGATATTGGTTTTAAACCCTGCAAGGCGTCGGACATTGTGGTTTCACAAGCAGCTGGAAGTCCGTTACCAGACGGAATCCCTACGTTCTCCGTCCAGATCAGCAGCACGTGCTCATCGAAATGCCCGATCTGGGGCGTCCACGTGTCGTGCGGGCTGTTCGCGTCTGCCAAGCTGGTGAATCCCAGGATCTTCCGTCGGGTGGGCCCGGGCGACTGCATCGTCAACGATGGGAAACCTCTAGAGAGTGGGGTCAGCCTTTCTTTCATTTACGCCAACTCCTTCAGCTATCCGATGTATGTGTCACGTGCTAACATTTGCTAGCACGTGAGCTTGAGGTTTTTGGGAAAAAGGGCAATGCGGGAATGTTATTTTTGTGATTTTGAGAAAAAGCCAGTGTTTTTTTTTTTTTTTTTTGGTTTTTGTTTTTGTTTCCTGAGGAATTCTACAATACAGGCGCTTCACTCCTCGCTGTACACGTGGCAAACGTTTCTGGTCTGTTTATCTGGTGGGCCATCAGGTTGGTTGGGTTGTGGGGGATGAAAATTGCATTGCCAGGACCGCTGTGACCGTCCTTTTTGTTTTGAGTTTCTCCTGGTTGATTGTGGTTAGTTGTTCTAACCGTTTTTACAGGCCGCGACTGGATGGCTATCATTGTCTGTTATAACCCTTCTTTTTTGAGATGTGGCCTATCTGCAGTGGCCCACCATAACAACGGTTGGATCACTGGATATATATGCCATGTGTACTTTAAGGAACTAGGATTATTTTTTTTAGGGCGACTGCAGATATAGGCTGCTTGAATGATACTAACATCCGATTCGAATTGATATGCTGGCTCATTTTTTTAATTGTGTATTCTTGTTGACCGCCAGATGAATGGTTGCGATAATCCTTTTAATTTAGTGGCCCCAGATTTTGACGGTTTGTTTTGAGGCACATGTATACAATGTGTATATTGGCTATATATGGTGAGAAGTGATAAGATACCGTCAACAAAATGGGGGGCCCCATAATGAATACGACCCAGCACGAAAATCAGGCTCGTTGGACACTGATGCAATTTACGGAAACCGACAGACTGACTCAAAAATAGGCGTGCTGACTTAGTACATAAGGAGCAAACTTGGGTGAGACCCGGGAACAAGCGATGTGGGTGCGAACACCGAGATCCATTACTCAACTGGCGGACTGAGTGGAGATACCTCGTTTCAACACTTGAGGTCTTGGTATCGATCCCTAGCGGGGGTGGCTAACATGGAGTGTGTGTACTGACATGGGTGTGCACTAACAACCTAACCCAAAAAAACAAAAAAAAGCAATGTGGGTGCGACCCTGACCGTAGAGCGCACCTTGATGCTTGCATTGTATATCCACACAATCCATCTGTTTTTTCAGATTATTTTAGGACAGAGTCATAAAAATGAAGCTGATAACAGTTTTAGGTAGACCACAGCACACGAAATAGTGGTCATTGAATTCCTGCCATTAAAAGCTCCCAAGCATCTACTGTAATGTTTATTGACCACCCAACCTATTGATAAGGTCATACAAATCTGGACGAAAGATAAAAAACGAATATCAGCTTGATCTGAAACTTTTGTGCCCCACGGAAGTTTTCAATGATCATTAGCCACTATTTTCGGTGTTGTGGCCCACCTGAAATTTGTATCTGTCATTTTTGGGACCATGGCCTACAGTAAGCTGAAAAAACAGATAAACGGGTGGACATACAATGCAATGCATACATCGTGGTGGCCTTCTACGGTCAGGGACTCACCCACATGGCTGGATGTACGGTTTGGATAAATTCATACATCACGGTGGCCCTTGTAGCATCCCGTCTCGGTGGACGAGGATTTCCTGCGAAAGCCTTCCCCAGGAAGTTCCTGCGCTTGAAACTTAGGTGGGGTCCACCGTGATTTTTTCAGAAATCTGTTTTGTGAGCTCATTTTAGGAGATGAAACCAAAATTGAACAGGATAAAAGACTCAAGTGGGCCATACTATAGGGAAAATTCTACCGTTGAAACCTCCCTCAGTTCGACTGTGATATTTAAATGCCATCCCTACCGTTATTAACATCATTAGTACTAAACACAAATAATATCATGATTCAAAACTTTTTTAGCCCCACGAAATATTTCAACCGTAGAAGTTGAATTATCACTTTTTCAGCCCACTTGAGCATTGGATACGGTTCATTTTTAGCCTCATATCCTAAAATGAGGATTTCTAAAAAATGTGACAGTGGCCCACCTGGGTACACCGGCCAATAGCTGGTGGTCAGTGCTTTGGAAGACCTACCATAATGTATGTGTTGCATCCATGCTGGCCATCTATTTTGACAGACCATTTTACGGTATGAGACCAAAAATGAGATATATCCAAATCTAAAGTGGACCACATTACAGGAAACAGTGTTGAATGAGCGTCGACCATTAAAAATATTTTGAGGGCCATAAAAGTTTTGGATCAAGCTGATTTTTGTTTTTTCCCTTCATCTGGGCCTGTATTACCTGATCAACATATTGGATGTCAAATAAACAGTACAGTGGGCCTTAGGAGGATTTTAATGGTGGATATCCAATTACTATTGTTTTCATATGGTGTGGTCCACCTGAGATTATATCCCTCTCATTTTTGGGATCAAGCCATAAAACGATCTGTAAAACTGGATGAACGGAATGGATGAAACATATACATCATGGTGGCTCTCACAGAGCACCAACCATCAGCCACGGGGCTGGTGGCTCGGGGAGTAGCCAATCCGTTTCAGGAAATCCGCATCCTGTCTCGATCTCTGGAAAGACTGTAGTACCTAATCCGCGTCCCCGCACCACGTGGGAAGGGGAGTTGCCTCACCACGTGGGAAACGGATTGGCTACTCCCCTTCCCACCCGCCAATGGCTGGTGGTTGGTGCTATGTGGGCCCAACATGATATATGTGTTTCATCCATGCCGTACATTTATTTTTTTAGATCATTTTAGGGTATGAGAGGAAAAATGATGTATATCCCAATCTCAAGTAGACCATATTACAGGAAACAATGTTGAATGAACGGTGACAGTTAAAAACTTTTTGGGCCCATAAAAGTTTTGGATGAATCTGATCTTTGTTTTTTTCCCTCCATCCAGGTCTTCATGGCCTGATCAACAGATTGGATGTCAAATAAACATACAGGAGGATTTTAATGGTGGATATCCAATCACTATAGTTTTCCTGTGGTATGGTCCAACCTGAGATTTATATCCCTCTCATATTTTGGATAAAGCCCCAAATTGATAGGTAAATACGAATGAAGGGCGTTGATGAAACACATACATCATGGTGGGCCTAAAGAGCACCGACCATCAGCTACCGGGCTAGTGGCAGGGGCAGTAGCCAATCCGTTTCCCTCCATGTGGCTAGCTAGAGGCTGCCATTCATGTCGGGCTTTTGGGCCATTCTGATCTATATGTTTTATCCGTCTAGTCTGACAAATCATTTAAGGGCATGAACCAAAAAAGGCTGCAGATAAACCAAAAAGAAGGCAGATGAAGACTCAAGTTACCACTATATGGACATGAACCCGAAGAGGAGGCTTGGGGGATTCACCGTTGAAAACTTCTTAAAGCCCAATGTGAAAACCTATTTATAATGTTATATAGACTTACATACCAAGGAAAAACATAAATATCAACTTACTCCAAACTTTCCTGAGGCCAAAATTTCTGTGGCCCCCAAACTTTAGGCTTTAAATCCCCACTACTTGATGTGGTGTGGTCCACTTGAGCCTTTAATATGTCTCCTTCTTGGACTCATGCCCTAAAATGATATGTCAAAATAGATGGATGGCATGGATAAAACATATAGATTTCCGTGAGCCTCAAAGAGTCCTTGACATGACTGTCCATTTCTAGCTAAGTTCTCACGGGAGTAGTACCCAATCAGTGGACCAAACACATTGATTGGCAGCTCAACCCATCAATCGACAGCAGTTTCATTCATGAACTGGTCCACGTCCTCCATTTGTTTTGCCGGCTCATTTTAAGGCTCATGCCCTAAATCAGCAGTGGCTGTTCATTTCTGAGTGTCTTCTGCGGTCCATCTGCCTCATTTCCGAAACGATCTGACCAAATGGATGTACGGCCTGTACGTAACATATACATCATGGTGGCCCCATACAGCTTAGTCCTGACCGCGTCCCATGTTGGTTGGAAAGATGGTACGCTACCACCGGTTGTAGTACCGTTGGTGATCGCATCGCAGGTTTTGGCCGGAAGGGTGGCACGATTCCACTAGTTGTAGTATGGGTGCCTCTCTCAGATGGATGGACCTACACTGCTAGTGTATCAAATAACCTATGTTAGCGGTGCAAATTGTGGGCCCCATCATTAATGGTTCACTGCCTAACGGTTTAAGAATCCAGTCTTGATAAAAGCTACAAATGAGAAAAAAAAATGATCTGAAATATTGATAATTGCTTGTATTTTTTATCGAGTATATTTCTGAATTTATACAAGAGAAATAGCTTAAAAAAGAAAATTATAATTAATTATATTCTAATTAAATCTCATACAAAAAGAAAATCAATAAAATAGAAATCACATCATTCCTAGTACTCCCCCTCAAGTTGGCATATAGAGATCCATAATGCCTAACTTGCCGTTTAAGAATTGAAATTGGTTCCCAAGGACTTTGATGAAGACAACAGTAAGTTGTTGAACAGAAGGTACAGAAAAATACAACTTGTTGATCATAAAGTACATAAGAATTACAGAGAATGCCTGGAGATATATTTTCTTGGGTTAGGTAACAGTCAATCTCAATGGATGACCTGGAGACCGTGGTATGTTTTTTTTCCAAGATATAGGATTGGTCCCAAGCATGAAGAGCAATTTGATTGTCACGATGAAGGCGCATGGGCCGTGGATGTTAAACATGAAGATTATCAAGCAATTTGAGCCAAGTTCACAAAGTAACACTAGCAATAATGCGGTGCCCGACTTCAATGGATGACCGGGAGATAAAGGTATGTTTTTTGCCAAGATATAGGATTGGTTCCAAGCATGGTAAAGTAACCCGTAGTAGATCGACATGTCTTAGGACAACTAGCCCAATTTGAATCATAATAAATTGATATATGGAAAGAGATAGTGGAGGACAAAAGGATGCACTTGCCAAGAGAAGACTTTAGATATTAGAGCACTCAAATGGCTGCATTATAATGAGGTTGGTATGAATTGGCTGAGAATATTGACCACAAATAATGTTAGGTCGAATAATGGTCACCATGGAGGGATATGGAAGAAGAGTGCCAAGGTTATCGGTTAGACATAAGTTCTATTCCATAAGAAAAGTAGTAAGTCGATCTCTAAGATGTCCACTGTCTTGGAGAATATCGAGAGTATATTTGCGTCGACTCAGAAAAAATCCTTTATGGGAACGAGCTACCTTAATTCCTAATAAGTATTTCAATAGTTCGATATCTTTAATGTGAAACTTAGTTTGAAGAAATGTTTTTAGAGAGGTAATAATGATTGGATCATTCCTTGTGAGGATAATATCATCGACATAAATGAGACCGTCGTAAAGAGAGCCTCATTTGAATGTATGAAAAGAAAATAATCCACTAATAATTGCTGGCAACCAGCTTCTTTGAGTGCAGATGAGAATTTCTCAAACCAGTTTCGTGACGCTTGGCGAAAACTATTGAGGGATTTGTTAAGGTGGCAAATACGTTGCTCTCCCTGTGTTGCAAATCCAAGGGGGATCTTCATGTAGACTTCTTCATGAAGGATGGCATTGTTGATGTCAAACTGATAGTGACCATGGCGAATAACAAGACAAACAAGAGACAATGTACTTAACTACTTTTGCAAAAGGTGCAAATGTTTCATAAAAATCGAGGCCCTCAATTTGATTGTATCCTTTTGCCACTAAATGAGCTTTGAAATTTTCAATGGTTTCGTTAGCATGATATTTGATTTTGTTCACCCATTTGCACTCAATGGGCATTTTTCTAGTCGAAGGTATTACAAGGTCCATGTCTAATTTTGTTCAATTAATTTATACGTCCATCGTTTACACCAATAATAAATTTTAATAGCTTGAGAGAGATGTCGGCTCATCATGAGAAGAAATAGAAGAAAGTAGGATGACATGATTAGTAAAAAAATAATTACATGAAAGATAATTAGACAAGATATAAAGATTATTTGCAGATGGTCTATAAAGGAGATGAAGGAGGTGAAGTAGGAGAGGATGAAGGCGGAAGGGTGAGACAGATATAATCATTGAGTCGAGTGGGTCGGGTTATAATATGCTGAGAGCGACAAGGACCTGGGACTCACATTGGTTGAAGGTGGAGTGTCTTGAATGCTAATGACATGAATGGACGGGTGATCATCTTGACTTTGGTCATTAATAGGTATAGGAGGTAGTGTATTTACATGGTCTACCTAAGATCATAGTGTTTAATCGTGATGTACGTTTTATGAATTATTTTTGGAAGATACTATGGTACATGATGGAGACAAAGATTCAATTTTTATTTACCTATCATCCTTAAACAGACAATCAAATAAGGTCGTCAATAGGAGTTTTAGAAATCTGCTTAGATGCCTTGTGGGTGATCATGTTAGAACTTGAGATACTATTTTTCCTATAACCAAGTTAGTATATAATAGTTCCAATAATAGATCCATAGGCATGAGTCCATTTGATTTCAAAGTCCATCACTACTCTTTGGATAGGCAATGAGCCAAAATCCGTTGATTTCAAAGTAGTGACGGATTTAGTCTGTCGTTAAAATTTCTACAAAAAAAAATATCATTACATTTGTTATTTTTTAAAGTTGTTGCACCTGACAGCATATCCATACATATTAAATGCATAATATGAAGGCATATAAGATCATTCAATTGTGTGGATGATAAAAACTCAAAATATTCATATACATGAAAATTAAAAGATTATGCCAAGAAAGCATATCTGTATTAGTTTGTGTTGTTCACTTGGGTAGTTCGTTGTTAAAATTTCTATATATAAAAAAGCAACTTTACATTTGTTGTTTTTCTAATACATTACACTTAATAGCATATTTATACACATCAAAATCATAATATGAAGGTATAGATGACCATTCAAATGTATGGATTGTAAAAGCTCATAGAATATCTACACATGTCAAAATCATAATATTAAGGTAAAGAAGAAAATGCCCCCTTGATCAGAGGTTATGATCCTGCAATCGATTTGCAGCTTTTACACCATGCCCACATATTACTTGCGAGATCTAAACATCCCATCGATATCGTATGCATGCCATTTTTCAAAAAGATTACCAGATATCTTCATAAAGAGATTAAAGCGAGGCTTAGAGTATGGCCAGCCATATGCATGCACTTAATCGCGATGATGTGCTATATAGGTGTCCCAATCAGAGCCAAAAGTACCAAAGCCTACAACAATTGAGTTATGCACAAATGAAATGTATACTAGACAGCTGATATATGAAAGGCAGTGTGTTGACTTTACAATGATGAAGAGGAAAGCTCCAAAATAAATGACAGTGGATCCCCAGTGCTATAGATGATTACTCACTGGAAGATACAATACATACCGGACATTATTTAATCAATGCTAGAAAAGAATGTTTCACTTGAAAGAGAGAATGAATCCTTCAAGGCTAAAATCTGTAAAATATATTTATCAACATATAAGAGAGAATAACCTTGCTTAATTAGAAGCGGGTTCACTTCATTTTCAAGTTCGTTGAGAGCATCATTCAACTTTGATAGCAGACCAACTAGCTCTAGAGCTGAACTGTAAGATAATATTCGTATTAAAGAAAGCCAACTAAAAATTACATGAAATTTAAATATCAACAACTATCAACTTAGCATCTACCGTCTCCTTGATTTTGAAGTATGTTGCAGAACACGACTATACTCGAGTGTACATAGAAAAGATTGGACATGATTATAAGTCCAAAGATAATATAGGTTTATTAAACTATAAAAACAAGCGAACATGTTTTCTACTAAAAATTATCAATTGAATATTATCAATGAGCGATGATGACTGCAAAGGGAAAGTTCATAGGTGGTCTATATCGGTTGATTAGAGATATCATGTATGATAATGTTAATATTGTGATAGAGTTGGCTACTATCTAGGAAAGGCAGTTGGGTTGACGTGAACCTGCATTAAGGAGAGAGTAGAGGAAATAACATTTTGGTCCCTAACGTGAGATGTTAGTTTGACTTATTGACCAAGTGTATGAAAAAGAACAATTTGAAAAGAGAAGTATTTATCTATAATTAAGAGAGATATATGTGTATGTACTATAATTAGAGGGCATCTATAAGAGTAAACTCCATATTCTCCAAACAAGGTCCTGATGCAACTAACCCATATTGATGGAGCCCATTCTCTGGTTATCCAAGCCATTGCAATGAAGGCACTTCTCCACTATTCAATGAGTGTCATAGTCCTCTACATGCAGCCCCAAATGCTTTTAATGGGACTTTATCCATTTCAAATCTGTATTTTGCAGTTTACTCCATTACACAGCCCACAAAACCTTTGCTAGAGCGATCTCTTTCACTCAACCATAACCACAATATCTACGAAGATTCCATGCCACCATCTACATTGATTCTCCTGACACTTCTCCTTGACACCATTAATAACTCTTTCATTGGACCACAATCACTATATGCAAAGATTCCATGCCTTGATTTCTCCTTACAAACAACATTTCTCCTTGCCTCCATTAATTAATTGGTGCAGTGAAGTAATGCACAATGACCTATGTATCTTAGAAATAGATGTGTGTATGCATCAAACAAGGACACAATGTGTCAAACACAGAGCTCAAAGCCAATATGCCGACATGTTTAGACAACTTGAAATAAAATATTAAGATATATTAAAACCGTATTAAGTAATAGCTGAAATCAAGGAAAAGATGCAATCAGATACTATCCAATTAGTCATGTTGGTGTGCATGCCCAATCAAGCATGATGTCTACTTGTTACATGGTATAGAAAAAAGAATGCCATAGATAGTATTAATAAAATTTATATATATAAAAAAAAAGAACAAAGAAAGAAAGAAAGAAGCGAATGTTGAAATGAAGTGAGAATAGGTTTTACTGGCTTTATTCGAGAGACGTTTGGTTTCTTTCTATGTGAAACTTGGGTAAATAGCTTTGCCAAAAGGAAAAGTTGAGTTAAAGCCGTGATGTCGAAGATGGTCGGGGTCATAGGGCTGTAGTTGAAAAAGAATATGTTGGTAGAAGAACTCCATAAGATTGAAGTTGCAACAAGAATAGCGGGATATGAAGGATAGTGGTGGATGGAAAGGTTGATGCATTTATGGATGCCCGATTCTCTCTATGTTTCCTCATATTGAGAAGAGACACGAGCAAACCAAACGTCCCATTCTAGAAGAGGTCTTGACCATGATCGATGGTTCCTTAGAGCATTTGAAGGATCATGTATGTCTTCTGACTGGATCAACAAAGTTTCACCAGGACAGATGAGAAACAGGACATCCATCACACTAACTTCATCAATGCTTGTTGTTGGACAGAATGCTGGACCCATACAGTAATAATCTCTGATAGGTGTTTTGAAGACTGTTTTGTAGATGTATTTTTTAGAGAGAGCATCTATCACTATGACGAGATCTTTTTACTGGAATGATGGAAGAGAAGATGAGGAGGCAACCAATGATTAAGGCAAGGGTTGAAGTTCGAAGTTACTTTGGGAAAGGAAAATGAGATTGTAAGAATTAAAAGTATCGAAACGACACTTATATTGGCCGAGCCAAGGAAGTATTAACTAGGGCATCATTGATTTTGTTGGAAATGATGCAAAAGGCATGTGTTGTTGCGGGATTTAGTGTAGGTTTCGAAAAAGGGGTGGTTATCGATGACGTGTTATGATGAATCGGCCGAGGGCAGTTATTAGTTTGCTACCACATGTGAATAATAAATGCTGCATTAATGATGGGTCGCACATTGCTTTCACCTTTTTTTTCGAAGGTGAAGCGATGTGGGTAATATTCATCCCCATGGTCACCATTCCTTATGAGAACCAATCAGAGCAAATTACGTGTGATCTGTACGGATTCACATGGTATTTTTGAATACCTACAAAGATGTGCAGAGAGGATTTCTTGATAACATAACTGAAATACATCGAGTGTTGCTGGAGATGGTTGATCGTGAAGGAGCGATTATGGGACAGGCGGCAAGAAAGTCTCCAGAAAGCCAAGTAGTGCTGAATGGTTATAACAACCGTTAAAATGTAGGAAGCATCCAAATGTCTTGATTAAGGCTATAAATAATAAATGAATTTAGCAAGAAGATTTCGTCTCATACCAACCCAATCAAAATCAAACATTATCTTTCAATTACTGATATTTTACATTGCATAGTGTAATCTTTTACTTTTCCTTCCAAGTAAATTACATTTCTTAGTGTAATCATTTACTTTTTGCTTATTTATATTATGTAGTGTAATTCATAGCACTAATCAAGTAGTTGGTAATTTTTGTTGTAATTTGAGTCTATACTCGTGTGTTGGATTGAGTTTTGCATCAAGAGGTTTTCTACCGCTGTTCTTCATGGTTGACTTTAAGAATCCCTTTTTCATCTCACTTTATCCGTACTGAAAAGTCATTTTTGTACCGAAGGCAAAGGTGTAATCCATCATTAAAGTACGAACCCTACCTTTTGAATATCACATGATCTTATTTACACATTAAGCAAGTGGCCGAATAGGTGGCTGATCTCATCATATCTCTCTCATACACTATGTGTCTGTCTATTTTGGTGCTTGGGGTCATAGTTGTTCAATTTAAATTAAGCGACAAATCTAATTATGACGCGCTTGTATTCCAACTGCCGAAAACAAAGTAGCAACATCACCTTAGTTGGACGAATTGTTCATTGGTCCGGTCATCCGATCCGTTGGGAAGTTGGCCCGGCATTCTCACATTGCCATACAAAGGTTAGGCTAATCCAGCGCCTCTGAAAAGTGAAAAGCAGCCCATGAACATGACCACAGGTGTCATGGTTTTACATGGACTTCTAAATGCACTAGCCCAAAAATCAGGCTGTTTTGCTGATTGGTGGCCACTTTGTGTGAAATAAATGGATGGCTTAAATGAGAGAGACCTGGCTCATTCTTAAATTTTCTTTCCAATGACCTGATGACCGATGGCATGTATTTACACCGCGTATACAACACCCAAGCTCTGTGGAGCCCACCATGTTGCATGTGTGATATTCAGATGGGCCACACCACTGGAGACGAAGTAAAATTGCACCTAAAACATCTAACTTCATGTGGTGTATTCTTCTTTCGTCCTTGCAACTCATACCCAATGAACAGTTTCGAAGAAATATACATGCCATGGTAACCCCCCACACAAACATATGATTGGCAGCCCATACCCATTGCTCCATGTGGTGTGGCCCACCTGAGTTATGAGTCCAGCTGCATTTTTGCTGCAGGTCCCATCGTGAAGGGATGCGCCTGATGGACAAAGTGGATGATCCACATATGGTGGGATCAGAATTTTATTGTTGTATGCGCTGAGTAAAACAAGTGCCGTAGATGATTCTGGTCCTATGTATGATATGGGAACAGCTGATGACCGGCTACGATTTTCCCATCAGTGTCACCACCCCGGTACATGCGTTTTGCCTTGTGAGCTTACGTTGAACATGTACTGGTCCAAAAGCCAGACAGGTCTATTATGAGACAGCTGGCGATTTACCCTGACCGTCCATTTTTCTCATTCACATGTGGCCCACCTTGTAAGTTGACTGGCTTGATTTTGGACTTCTACAAGTGTGATCCTTTGTCAAATTGACTACCTTGTAGAGTCAATATGCAATGAGAGGGAACTGATGTGTAAGCAGGCCCAAACCAGCCAACGGGCTAGCCTTCCAGCCTAAGCCTGCCCAAAAGCCCAGCCCAGCCTTGACAGTGATATGGTAGACCAAGAAAATAACATTTTCATGACCAAGCAATGCCTTCCTTCCAACTAGTGGGCCTACCCTCCATGAGTCTGTTTCAAATATAACATCCGCCGGACAATCCTAACCTTTTTATGCTCTACCAACTCTTCCTAAGCCACTCATTCAATTCGATCCGTGTATTTAAATAACTACTTTCCATCTATGATAGTGACTACTAGTAGTCCAGACCATGGAAAGGCCTGATTGATATGACCCTATCTGTGGTGGGGACCACTGATAGAATTCACAATTGCAGAATAAGGAGCACTGATTTTGTTTCCATACGGAGTGGGACCAGACCACCTTGCAAATTAAGGTCTTAGTGACAATCATAAGGTGGGGTCATATAAAACAGGGACTGGACTACTGTGGGGCCCACGTCAACCGTGCATCTGATCCACCCCGTCCATTGAGAGCCCCCCCACCCCTTTCGTTCACCGTTGAAACAAAAAATCAGGTCCAAAGCTTATGTGGGCCACAATGTATGGAACAATATAAAACCATCCCTAAAAACCTCTAATTTTAGAAGGTGTGGCAAATCGAATGGATTTTGGTGGGTCCCTTCATTCTAGTGGATCACATCAAATGAATGGATTAGATGGCACATATACAACTCGGTGGGCCCAACTAACTGTGAGGAAGGTTTTATTGGGTGGGCATCCCCTCCCAACTGTTCCTTGTGGTGTTGCCCACCCAAGCTTCTGTTTGGGGGCAGAAATTTGGGCCCGTTGCCAAACATCTAACGGCACCTAACTAACGGGTGGATCGGATGCACAGTTGACGTGGGCTCCACAGCAGTCCAATGCCACGTTTGAACGCACCTGGTTAAAATATTGTAGCACTTCCCACATTCGAGTTTTCACATGGTAGAACATCTGGAGGTTGCCGACAGATGGACGGTCCAGATGGTTAATCATAAAAGAGTGGCAATGGGCGCTAGGCTCAGGTCGGACATGATACTTGAGATCCAAGGCCCCGACATAGACCTAGCATAATAGGCCCAAGCCCAACCTGAATTTTTTAGACCAGATTCACCCAGTCTAAAAATGGATAAAAATCCCTATTTCCTTCTTGAATTTTCTTAATCTATTCGTCTATCGAGTGAACCACACATATAGAAAGAAATAACAATATTATATTAATGAAACCAAACCGTCCGCATTCAAGATAATTGATTAACTAAGAATTAGAATGGCATATTTATAGAATATAATACATACAAGCCAAGCCTGACCCAAAAATGAATTGGGCAATGAAGGCGAGGCCCAAGCCCAGGCGACCGGTCATGCTAGTGTGTCCAAACCCAGCCAAAAGTCTAAGACGGACGGTAGGTCAGGCTACCCGGCCCATTGCCATTCTTAGGGGTCGTTTGGATGCATGGAAAGTCCTTAAGTTATAAAGGGGTTATGGGTAATCTTATTACGGCCTATAAAGGCTTCATAGGCTGTAAGCAGATTACAACTTTTAGATGTAATATGAAACTTGGCGAAAAGCCATGTTTCATATTACAGGTAAAGTCGTTACGGCTAAAAAGGCGTTAAATATGTTATAACACAATGGTTAATATACACTTATGATATGTGGGGCCCACCATAATGTGTATGGTACATCCAATATATCTATCGTGTACTTCTCTTGATGCTCTCTTGTGATCATAAAAACACAACTCGTCCATTATTAAATGGGCCACATGAGGGAAAGATAGAACATCCACCATAAAAAACTTCTAGATTTTATTTGGGGTTCACTGCGATGAGTGAAAGACATCCAATCTGTTTAGTGTGTGCATACTTTAATGCTCTCTTATGACCCTAAAATAATCAAGTCTTTCTTATGTGATTTATAGATTTTGAAAGGTTCACCACCCAAGCTCTATGGTATGAATACCTACTTTATTCATTGTAAACTCAAACAAAAACAATCCGAATTTTGTGGAAAAACCTTTGTGGGAAAAAATCACGGTACAAAGCGATCAGAAATGCACCATGAAAGTAGAAATTATAAGAGAGAGTGTTACTGATTTGAATAAGCCTCGAATCCACTTTACAATCTTTGAAACCCATATGAACAAATTAGAAAGCTCTCTCTCTATTACCCTAATCTCAATTACACCCGATATATATACTATCACAACTGAAATAGAAAACAAATCCTACACTTACGCAATTCTGCGCACATCTTCGATGGAACCTTTGATACCATGGACGACCCTCAATGTCATCGAATATACTTTGAGGATATTAAGTAGTCACACTAAAACATTCCAGCAACCAACATTGGATTTTCTGAATTTTCTTGATAGAATTGAGCATATGTCAATGGCATCGACATCTACTCAATGGCATCGAGTGGTCTGTCGTTGACATCGACAGACCCTGTTTTTGACAAATTTAAGAAATCAACAACATGCCAAAGTCACACATGTTAGAGATCAACAACCACTAAATGAGATAACATACTTATTTTCCTAGTCAAATTATTATAAGAGTGTGTTCCACACATAAATGACCCATATCCTATAAAAGTGCAATGTTTTATTTTGCATGCAAAATGCTTCCTGCATTTAACAATATATATATATATATATATATAAAACCTGGTGAGTCACTTGAATATTGCACATGCACATGCTTGTGAATTGTTCATGTTATCTACTCGTAAAATGGCTCCTGATTGTTCTACAGAACTTGTTCTTCTCTCATGGACAGTCACCACCATAAAAAACCCATAAAAATTTGTGTTTTTACTGTGTATTTTGCTTTTGGTAATTCGTTTTATACGTGCCATCGTAATCTCCCAACTAATCATTGTTAAACACAAAAAGGGCCACCCATAGTGAAGTTCATACATGCACCTAAATCTAAGTATTACGGCTTCCATCACTACAATGGTCTTTTGTCTTGATGACTCATCCAAAGTCATTCACCTCTAAGTTGAGTTGTAACTCACCCAAACTTGAGAGTCAACAATTCATGATTGAGTGCGGATAAGATTGCCTAATTAGCTTCTCCAAGCCATTCCTTCCTAGGGCTTGTTTGTTTCACTAATTACCATAGTAATGTTAAAAAAAATAATAATAATTAAAAAAATGGAATGATTATAAATTTCTTTACATGTCTTTTCACAACATTTTTCTTTGACTCATGTTTGGTTTATCGTGAGTAAAATCACTACCATTGTATTTTTACATTACTTTAATATTAAATAATCACAAACGTACATTGATGTCATTATTTGGATTCGAGATTTTCATAATAATGGCATAAAATATGATAATTGTTTACACTCATTTTCAGTGCTCTGACGTGGACTAATAAAAGGCTTGTCGTATGTTGATACTATGGGGTTTGTACTGGCAAAAATTCTACTCCCGTCCAAGAGTATCTTCGTTTGATCTTCCTTCGCCGTTACACATTCTATTATTATGCGAAGACACGGACCCTTACACATGCCATTAAGAGAACAAATCAGTGGATGCCAGATGGCCACGTTTATCGTGCCGATTAATGAGCGTGCCCAACATGACTATAAGAGACCCGGTGAGTGAATGAATCTTATCACGTATTTGGCAATGACACCCTCAGCGAAGCCTTTCCCATGGTCCTTCCAAAATGGGGAGATCTTTCTAGAGACGTTAGGAACTCTGTAGCGTACGAAAAGGTTTTGAATATCAGGAAATTGAACCGATATTTAGGCAAATTCGATTTCAGTTTGGGCCCAAGTTTGAAGAGACAGACACATCGGTTAGATGATCTGGTCCTAACTCATGGTTTAATCAGAATGAAGAGAATGAGAGAACTAGATGGAAGATCCAGCTAGATCCATTCTAGTGTCAGATCCTCTAGCACTTCAACCATCTTGTCGTGAATGGTGAAAATACAGAAGGTGGTTTGATCTAGACCATCCATCACCACGAAGTGGAATAGGTGGGCCACAGGATGAGCGATCCTGATCTTGGCCTAGCTATCTTCATCAAAGGAATCTTGACATTCCCAGGCCCGCTGACCAAATCCGATTAGTAGGCCACGGACATCTCCCATCGAAGAGATCAACTATTAGATAAAGATCCGAAAAACGAATAATTTTGAATCTATCTATGAGATTCTCATATCCAGAAAGTGCGGAGGATCCAGTATCAACAAGGAAACCCAACGAGAATTTTTTTGCCTCGACGAGCTATAAAAGGAGCAATCGAAGAAGAACTTGATGCCATACGTCAAACATATCTATCTACTTTACATTTACCTTAACCTAGCCTATCCTAGTTCTAGCTTAGATTGTTATTGCCTAGTGGCTTCCACTACAGTATCTTAGGAGTAGATTCAAATATCCTCAACCTTAGGTTGTAGGATCATGATTAATGAAGTTTCGATTTAACTGATCATATACCCATTCTCACATCCTGCTAATCACCCACCTCGATCGTCTATTTTGACAGACGACTCAAGTATTTATTTATTTATTTTTATTTTTTATTTTTTAAATTTCATTTGGTTGATTAATCCTTTGTCGATTGTAGTGATCTATACCTTTAAATCTTAATAAAATCAGCATTGTCTAGCTTTCTTTTATTTATCTATACATTCTTGTTTATTTGAGAAATATAGAGCTGAAAGTACTAGTGAAAAAAAGTCCTTAAGTCTTTAGACTCACATTTATTGTCAAAAGGAAAAAAGAATTCATTCGGAAGGGTTAACCCCCACCCTTTCACAAATTGCCCGAACGCCAACTGCAATTGATGGTTGAGAAGATAACTATATCTTGTGTTTGGTATCCAATCTATCCGTCTCAACATGGGAGAACACCAACAATTAGTCAAACTTTGAGCTGAGTAGACTCGATCACACCTGCACATCATACCCATGCACAAACACCGAGTACAAACCCTCATCTACACGTATGCAATGTTGTTTGATGGAATTGGCAGCAACAATAATGACACTTTTCCTTTGCATTACAAGGATCATTGGTGAAACAAACAAGCCGATACAGTACTTTTGGGCAGGCTATTTCTCATTCAGGGCCTTTAGTAAATTTCCCATGCATGAACCATGAAAACACCATACACTTAAATCAAACCAGCTAAATAATGTAAGTTCCTTTATTTATATAAACAAATAATCAATAAAATTTAATTAATGAGATCATATTTCTAAGGACTTATTTGCTACTCTGGCACCATGTCATGCTTTATACACAAGCACTCCTAAAAAGCATAAACCTGGCATACGTTGGCTCAAATTAAACCGGCTATCACGGTCCCCAAATCAGATTGGTTGAACAATCATAGCCTATAATTTGTGGACAGTTGTTTATTGAAGTAGGACCATGGAATAATTTCATATTTAACCATCCAATAAATATCCACCAATCTGATAATTAGATAATGATGATAAATCTAACCTGGGAACAATATTTTGGACAATTTAATTTGACTCACTTGTATGCCACGTGTGTAATTTCTAAGAATCTCTGCGTATCATCCATCACACTACCAGAGTATCAAAGTTCCTCTCATTTCTCCTGGAACATGGCTTTTTACGTGCCCATTCTAGCTACACTCTACACCCATAAGGCACAGGAATGCCAACTGCAATCCCACCGTTAATCTTCTCCAACGGGAGCAATGGCCTACTATCATTTTCTGGACCCACCATCTTGATAGACAGATTGATAATCCCGTTCCGTTCTCCGTCCTGCTGTCTCAGACGGTAGCTTAGGAAGTGCAGATGGTGCGCCGGCACATATCCACCCACAAAGTCCGACATGGGGATGTTTACCATCCCAACAGTCTTCGACGACCCAGAAGCCGTCTTACATAGCACCTTGACGGCAATCGATCGAGCACTGCCCGGCAATGCCAGATGGAGCTTCTCATTCCAAGTTGGATAGCCCCCACCATCTCTATCTACAGGCGTGGAGACGCAGTTGCATGGGTCCGTTTGGACAGTCACGAAAGCGTTCTTCTTGATCAGATGATTGGAAATGCGGAGGGACTCTGCGGAGATGACAGTGATCTCAAGAAAACGAGAGTGTGATTGGAATTGTGGTTGAGATTTATCCATTTGGGTTTGAATTTCGTGTTTGGATAGAAGGTTGGGATGGAATGGTATATATACAGGAAGGATGAGAATTGGGAAGGTGGAACGAAATAGAATAGAAATAGGTTGTGTATTTCCTATGTTTCGTTGTTTCGTGTGTGTGATTGTTACGACTCGCGCAATTAGAATGCTAGTGGGTTTGGTCACCCGCGGCGTAGACTACCGTACGTGGCAACTTGGCACATGTGTTTAACATCCATGCCGCTCATTAAGTGGATTTGATTAAGAGACGGCTTAGTTGAGAAGCATGCTGCACGCGTACCGTGAATTTGGACCCGGCTTCAGATTTCAAAGTGGGCCAGGCTTTATGAGCGGATTGGATTTTCAAACACGCCTGCTTGTAACCCACGGGGTTTTTGATTCAGCGTTGACAGGGTCATTGAAAAGGCTGGAATGTATTTTCTGTGTCTTCTCTCTGGAAGCACAGAGACAGGGGGAATGTGTGCGTCGGGGAAGTGGGCCCACCATGGAAGAAAATAACACGGAGGGGACCGGACTCACGTGTGTGAGTGACATGAACGTGTATGTTGATTATAGACCGTTGGTAAGTGCTCTCCGTTTTTCTAATGAGTGGGACCCACTGTTGGATATTATAGAGATTAATGTATTTCTGTATAATGTGGAAACCGAAAAGTGCAAAATAATCAGAAATCAGGACAAGCTGAAGTACGTCTGAAACACTGTCCTTAAAGCGTTATTTGCCCCTACTCAAGTGAATTGAGTATGCTGGTAGGTTACAGGCAAATAGCTTCTAGGATACGACGAGCCTGGTGTGGGTTTGCGTTCAGCAAACATGAAGGCCCACTAAATGAAACTCAATTACACACTTTTTGACAGTATTACAGTATAAAGGAAAAAATCTCAAAATAAGAAGAAAAGAAGAGAAAAAACTTCTGCACAGGTCAGTTCAAATCTTCAGCTACTGGTTCAGTTGAACCGTTCTAAACCACACCGCTGGTCAGTTCTTCAAGCTTAGGTTTAAGCCTTCCTATATTGCTGGAAACACTAGAATATATGAGTGGAAAAGGGCTGGCTGTCTCAGTTCGTATGGGTTTGCTGGAGTGAGTTGAGATTGTTTGGAAACCCATCCAGGTTCTCCTTTTATAGGCTATGGTGGCTAGGGGGTTATGGTTCAGAGACTTAAATTCCATTTAGCCATTTCTGGCTATTGGAAAACTAGCCGTTTTATGGCCGTTTTCTGACTGTTGTGCAAGAACGCTCTCAATCTCATGCAACAAAGTCTGACCGGATGGAATCTCATGCAACAAAGTCTGACCGGATGGAGTAAGGTTTGGTGGAGATGTGAGATGCAATATCCCTCTATTTATACTGAGAGATCTCTCTCTCAGTCCTTTAGTCTCTCTACTAACCAGCCACACGTCTCGCTCCGGTTCGCTCAAGGTCGCGAAGGAGCGACCCTCTGCGACACGATGCGGACGTGCGAAGTGCAAAGTGCGCCACTAGCGCCTCTACAGCCACACTGCCTCACATGCCCACGCCCTCGCACCGAGCCCGTGACCGAGACCGAGACCGAGATCGAGTCCGAGTCCGAGTCTGAGTCTGAGTTTGAGTCCGAGACCGAGACCGAACCCGTGCCCGTGCCTGAGCCCGATCCCCAGCGCGAGCGCACGCGCGGGTGTTCCAGTGCATCCATAGTCCACGGACTAGGTAGGTAAATATTATAATACTCCACATCCTTCATATAAACCACAGGTTTTTCTCTTCTCTTTTCCATGTGGGACTATTCCCAAAAAACTCGTAAAAAAGTGTTTTTTTCAAAAACAACTTTTTATATTATATTATATTTTATTATTAAAATCAATATTTTTACAACAATCCCCCACTTGATTTTTATAAAAATATTTTCTCGGTTAAACAATACTGCCAGAATAATTTTCTTATATGCATAAAGAAAAATATCTTTCGATTTTAATCTTTCCTTAGTGTAAGTATTTCAAAACTCTGTCGAAATGACTGGTAGCCGCAGCTTTGAACCAGTTATTCCTAGATAACAGAATTGAAAATACCACACACATATTCGTTATGTGTTTGTTAGAGTTCCCACAATCTTGCTCAACACAATTAATGGCCATGTGCTTATCCTAATTCATGAACGATCCCGAGAGAAAAATTCCTAACTCTCATGAGAGACGGCACCATCTTTACGTTCATATAGGTGAAATCCTTCTAGTATCTCCATTACTATAAGATACTTATCCTTATAGACTGGATTTTATTAAGAGTTCTAAGACTCAACCCTCTATCATAACGCTCAGCACTTATCCATTATGGATGAGGTTTTATAATTTTAGTGCTGAAAAACTTTCCACATATCAGTGACTTGTTCTTAACCATTAAACCCAAAATTAGAGATTTTCTAACTTTAGGTTGGGTTACGATCACTGGTGAAACTTTGGTTGAAGAGTTTCAACCCCATCCCTCTAGATATAGCTTTTACTACCTCTCTCGGTAGAGGTTTAGTGAAAGGATCTGCCAGGTTATTGCTTGATTTCACATAAGAAGTAGCAATGATTCCATCTCGAATCAATTGTCTGACATAATCATGTCGAAGACTAATATGTCTAGACTTACCATTATAAGTCCCGCTATAGGCTCTAGCTAATGTGGCTTTACTATCACAATGTAGTGACACAACTGATATAGGCTTTACACAGAAAGAAATTTCTAATAAAAGATTCCTTAGCCACTCAACCTCTTTGCCTGTTGCAGCCAGGTGTTCACTCCCCAAGTATAGGGTTGTGATGTAGTAATAAACTCGGTAAGACCGAGGTCGAATCCACAGGGACTGATACCTATACGTTATCTGTAACCAAGCAGAACTAGAACTAGACTAAGATGTGATCTAAACCAAATAGAGTTTAAAGAATAATTATCTAAAACTTTAAGGAATTCAGAGGAAGGAAACTAGGGATTCAGAGGATCTACTTGTAGGGATCAGGGAGATCTTATGCCTGCATTAAGATTCATGGAAATCAAACTGGACTTACTTGATCTGGTTTTCAAGAGATGAAAGGTATATGAATTAGAATGGATTCCATCATCTAACCATGCCTAGGAGACAAAGCAAGCAACATGATTAAACTAATTACCAACCAATCAACAATGTATGAGGATCAGGAAGGGTACTGTCATCCTACCATGCCCATGGAGCAATGATGAACAACAGGGCTTCCTGACTTCATAAACATAAAAAGGGGAAGAAAATATTCAAAGCCATTGCAAACCCATTGTAATTTCAGTCACAACAGACCATAAAAGGCTAAAAAAATATTCCTTTAATAATTAACTAAATCAATTTCAGTTTATGAATTAAAGGCACAAAGTAGAATCTCCCATCTCGCTACAGGCTTCACCTCTTAGCCCTAGCTAAGGGGTTTAGCCACACATAGGCATGATGTGGCTGAACTTAGAAATAAAAAGAGAAAGGATAGAAGGAGAACCAGGTCTCTCTCTCAGCTCATGTGCCACGTTACAGCAGAAGAAAAACAACTGCTTTTGCTTCCTCCTGCTCCTTCCAAAACGAGACTCCAAGTCTCCTTCCTCAATCCCTGCTCCACGTCTAGCCGACAGCCCTGTCAATCCTAGCAGCAAAACAAACCTCCGTTTCTCTTTCTCTCTCCCTGACGTGCAGCAGCAACCCACCTTCCACGTTCCTCTCCTCACGGCTGCACTCTCCTTTTCATGTCCAGCCTTCTGCTGTGAGGCACCTCACGCAGTCCGGAATACCGCGTCTCCGCGCTTCTTCTTCTTTGTTTTTTTTCAAAAGGACAACGTCCTCTGGGAGTTTTCGTGCAGTCCTACATGATGAACGGTTCAGATCGTCCGTCCGATCGCTCCCACGAGTGCACAATCCGCCGCAAAAACCGGACGGCTTCCGGTTGCGAAACAGAGTAGCGTCATTGACGCTGTGACGATGGTGGGCCCCACTTCACTGTCTTTTTGGAAAATCCAAGCCGTCCACTGCGTTCTACTCGAAAAACCAGGTGGGAATCACTATTTTTGGACCAAATTCTATGTGGCCCACAGTACCTTCTACTCCGCCGTCCATCATGCCTTTAACGGTTAGGATTCTGCAATATTTTACATGGTCTCAAAAGGCCGCCTTGGTGAGGTAAATACCCCACCTACGCACACAATGGACGGTCCCGATTGATGCTATGCATGATGTGTGGGGCCCACAAGCAGAACCGACGGTCGGGCAGCGTTACGCTGTTGCGTAATTTAAAAATTTTGAGTTTGAGTCGGTTAGCGCCTGCTGACCGACTTTGAGTGCACGGGTGCACGGTTGGTGCACGTGATTGTTATGCACATTCATCACCGGCGGGGCCCCACAGAGATGTTAATGAGAAATCCGTTCCGTCCATCAGCTTTTTCACCTCCTATAATGGGTTGAGAAAAACTTGGAGCATATCCAGATCTCAAGTGGGCCCAGAATCAACTGTTTATGGGCTGATCTGACCGCTGGGCCACTTCCACAGTGATCCAGGAGCTGAAATTTTACGTGTACGGTTCATTTATGGTCTTCAGGCCACGTATGGAGTTTTGAACTGATCAGATGGTGGGAACCCTATGATCTTGCATTCTGGACACTTTTCAGGTCACTTGAGCTTCAATTCCTCGATTTTCTTGGATCCCTGGCGTGCAAATCTGTCGATCTTGGTCTCCTAGGGTCCGTCCTATGCTCTGGTGCTTTCAGACCATTAAATCCATGCTTTTAGTACCCTTTTCCAGTCCAAGCTCGTGAATACGCCCTGCATCCCAAACATGATTAAATCAGGCCGTTAAACAATACTATGTTTGTAAATCCTGGCAATAACTGAGGTTTGATATGCAATATTTGACCCTCAACACAACCCCCAACCAGCATCTTGCTAGTCCCGAGCAAGGTATGCGAAAAATAAGTTGAGAAATACAGGACACTTTTTATGAACTCAAGCGATTTTTTATTTTTTTAAAAAGAAGTCTAGATTCGAAAATTCTAAGATGCATGAATGTTGGATATTACTTCCTCCTGGAATCAAGTGCACAATAAATTTCATAATCAACTTTAAAGTATTTATGCATTAATTAGAACAATTCTAAACAATGAGTATCATGAGTGTATAATAAAATCTCGGCTTATCATCATTAAGAAATCCAATGGATAATTTCTATGATAACATTGATAATCAAAACAGTATTTAGGACATTTAAAACTTAAACCAGAATTTGCCTTACAGTTCTTTTTTTTTTTTTTAATCGAGGGAGAGGAGAATTGAATCCGCACCTATAGGGAGCAAACCTATGGTGAAGATTATTCGCCTAACCTTTTCCAAAGGTATCTCTCTCTTTTTTTTTAATTGATCATGACGGGCAAATTTTCCAAGCTGGTTCCTTACATGCTTAGTGATTACCAAGTTAACCCTGAAATCTTAATGTAAAAGCGAGATGTGACATGTGAAATCATAACTCAATCAATGTTTAAAACTTCTAATTATAGATTAACACTTCAAACTTAACTGTGAAATCTAATATAATAGATAACTGAATCTAAGAGTCATAAATTACCAACTTCACTTATCTTGTAATTTTAAATCCAAGATGGTTGTCAAAATCACTTCAAATTCAACAAAATGTCAGAAATTTTTTAAAGATTTTCACTACTTTTGTTCAAGACCAAGAAAATGCTGATTAGGTGACCTAATCTCCCACCCCCAACCTAAAATCTACATTGTCCTCAATGTAAAAGAAATAAGCATGCAATGTACATGGGACAACGATAAGTGAATATGAAGTGATGGGAAGATAGTACCTGGATGATGAATCGAGAAACACTTTCCAAGAGATCGCAGTATGGGCGTCGGTCAGCACGAGAGAGAAACCAACAGAAGAAAAAAAAATAACAAAAATAAAATCCTACCTATACCACTTTCGTAGGTGCTCTCGATTACATTTAGCGTATGTAACAAGCCTTTAAACCCCCAGGTTACCCCTAGTGGACGAGTTGTAGTCTCGTGAGGGTTTGCAGTAATGTTACCCACAAACATTGAACTAACTAATGATAAAAATAAAATGAAATGAAGAACTGGGTTGCCTCCCAGGAGCGCTAAGTTTACCGTCTTCAGTCAGACAAAAAAAACAACTACCCTAGTCCTAAGAAAACAGGAAACCTACCTATACCTCCATCAGACTAGGAGATCAATCCTGGTAAACAAGATCAGTCAGAGGCATGGACATGTCCTCTGAATGAAATTTCTCGACAAATGGTTTCAATTGATGTCCATTGACTTTAAACTCTTTGCCATTGTCGGGATCTCTTATCTCAACGGTCCCATGCGGAAAAACAGTGACAATAATGTAAGGGCCGGTCCAACGAGATCGAAGCTTACCCGGAAAGAGATGTAATCAAGAATTATACAAAAGGACCTTCTGACCAGGCGTGAATGATTTTCGCAAAATGTGTTGGTCATGAAATGCTTTCATCTTGTCCTTGTAAATTCTCGAATTATCGTAAGCATCATTCCGGATTTCTTCAAGTTCATTCAATTGAAGTTTGCGTAGCGAGCCAGCGTTGTCCAGATTGAAATTAAGATTTTTGATCGCCCAGTACGCTTTATGTTCCAGCTCCACAGGCAAGTGACAAGCTTTCCCATAGACAAGTCTAAAGGGAGACATTCCAATAGGGGTTTTAAAGGCAGTACGGTATGCCCATAAGGCATCGGTCAATCGGATTGACCAATCCTTACGGTCAGGGTTAACCGTTTTCTCCAAAATGTGTTTAATTTTCCTATTAGAAATCTCAGCTTGTCCACTTGTCTGTGGATGGTATGGGGTGCTCACCTTATGAGAGATATCGTATTTCTTCATTAAGCTCTCAAATGGTTTATTACAAAAGTGTGAGCCCCCATCACTAATGATGGCTCGAGGCGTTCCGAATCGAGAAAGGATGTTTTCTTTTAGGAATTTAATGACCATGCGATGGTCATTAGTTTGACATGGAATCGCTTCGACCCATTTAGTAACATAATCCACGGCGAGCAAAATATACAGATTTCCAAATGATTGGGGGAATGGTCCCATGAAATCGATGCCCCAGCAATCAAATGCTTCAATGATAAGGATGGGATTCAAAGGCATCATATTTCGACAGGACAATGCTCCCAATTTCTGACAATGCTCACAAGCTTTGCAAAACTCATGAGTGTCCCTAAACATCATGGGCTAGTAAAAGCCACACTGCAGAATCTTGGCCGTGGTCTTTTTAGCAGAAAAGTGACCACCATAGGCCTCTGAATGACAGAAGGAGATGACGCTCTGATGCTCATCGTCTGGTACACATCTCCTCAGGATTTGGTCTGGGCAATATTTAAATAAATAAGGATCATCCCAGAAAAAGTTGCCCACCTCGGTGAAGAATTTCTTCTTATCTTGCGCAGTCCACTGTGTCGGTATGTCACCTGTAGCAAGATAATTAGCAATATCAGCGAACCAAGGTAAATGGGAGACTCGGAACAGTTGTTCATCAGGGAACATGTCGTTGATATGAGTCGTCTCAAGGGACTCAGAGGTATTAAGGCGAGAAAAGTGATCAGCCACTACGTTCTCTACTCCCTTTTTATCTTTAATTTCCAAATCAAATTCTTGGAGTAGAAGGATCCATCGTATCAAACGGGGCTTAGAATCATTCTTAGAAAGAAGATACTTAAGTGCCGCATGATCTGTGTAGATAATGATCTTGGATCCGATTAAGTAGGACCTAAATTTGTCCAAGGTGAACACTACAGCTAAGAGTTCCTTTTCCGTAGTCGAGTAGTTTACCTGGGCAGAATTTAAAGTTCTACTTGCGTAATGAATGACGTAGGGCCTCTTATCTTTTCTCTGGCCTAGGACCGCCCCAAGAGCATAATCAGAAGCGTTGCACATAAGCTCAAAAGGAAGGCTCCAGTCGGGTGGCTGCATGATAGGTGCAGTGGTTAACGTGCCCTTAAGCTTGGTGAAAGCTTCCTGGCATTGCTCAGTCCACTCGTACGGAGCATCCGTTTGAAGAAGATTACATAAAGGATGAGAGAGGAGACTAAAGTCCTTTATGAATCGCCTGTAAAATCCTGCGTGTCCTAAGAAGGATCGCACGTCTCTGATGTTCTTGGGTGGAGGTAGGTTAGAGATAAGATCAATTTTTGCCTTATCTACCTCGATTCCTTTGAACGAGATGATATGCCCAAGGACAATTTCCTTCTGAACCATGAAATGACACTTCTCCCAATTAAGTACCAAGTTCTTTTCTTCACATCTTTTCAGCACACATTTAAGACTTTCCAAGCACTTGCTGAAAGATGGACCGTAAACAGAGAAATCATCCATGAAGACCTCTAGATATTGCCCTACCATATCAGAAAAGATACTAAGCATACATCGCTGAAAGGTGGCAGGGGCATTACATAGTCCGAATGACATCATTCGATAGGCAAAGGTGCCGTAGGGACATGTAAATGTGGTCTTTTCCTGGTCTTCAAGGGCCATCTCTATCTGGTTGTAGCCTGAATACCCGTCAAGGAAACTGTAATAGGAATGACCAGCTAACCTTTCAAGGATCTGATCAATGAATGGTAAAGGAAAGTGGTCTTTCCTCGTGACGGTATTCAACTTCCTGTAGTCAATGCACATTCTCCAACCAGTAGTGACTCTAGTTGACACGAGTTCATTATTAGCATTGGCTACGATGGTGATTCCGGACTTCTTAGGGACCACTTGAGTTGGACTCACCCATTGACTATCAGATATAGGGTATATAATACCCACGTCCAATAGTTTAAGAACCTCGGCCTTAACCACTTCCTTCATGTTTGGATTTAGTCTACGTTGTGGTTGCCGAGTGGTTTTTGCATTATCCTCAAGGTATATGCGGTGAGTACAAATCGAGGGATCGATTCCCTTGAGGTCCGCTATCGTCCATCCCAGGGCTCCTTTATGCTCAATGAGAGTAGCTATGAGCATAATCTCATGTTCTTTCTCTAGGTGGGCAGAGATCACCACCGGGTATGTCTCATCTTGACCTAAATAAGCATATTTCAAATCAGAGGGCAAAGGTTTTAGGTCAAGCTTCGGCGGCTTGAGGTTAGACGATAGAGGCACTACATCGGTTTGTGACAATTCTTCAAATTGTGGCCTCCACCGGTTAACTTCAAGTACCGGTGCAGTATCAAGCAAGGCACACGTCTCCCTAATCATGTCATCATCAAAATCATGGGAGTGGGCCAGGCACGTATCCAGATGGTCGGAGGATAAGGTCAGCGGTGTCGTATCTTCCACGAAAGAGTCAATCATGTTAATGTCCTGGAAATCGTCATCATCCTCTGAGTTGCTGCCGTTATTGAAAAAAATATTTGACTCCAAGGTCAAATTTCCAAAAGACATAGTCATGACACCATTCCTGCAATTGATAATTGCATTTGACGTGGCAAGGAATGGGCGACCAAGAATGACGGGAATCTGAGTGCTCATCTTATTGATGAGTTCGGTGTCCAGGATGATAAAGTCTACAGGGTAGTAAAATCTATCGACCTGAACTAACACATCCTCAATTATCCCTCTTGGTACACGAACAGAACGATCAGCAAGTTGTAGTGTGGTTAGGGTGAGTTTTAATTCACCCAAACCTAATTGTTTGTATACCGAGTAGGGAATCAGATTGACGCTCGCTCCTAAGTCAAGAAGTGCGTGATCAATTCAATGGTTCCCGATTACACATGATATGGTTGGGCTACCGGGATCCTTGAATTTCTGTGGCACGTCTTGCTTCAGGATGGCACTCACTTTCTCAGTCAAGAAGATTTTCTTTTGAATAATTTTCCGTCTTTTAGTCGTGCATAAGTCTTTCAGGAATTTGGCATATGAAGGTATCTGTTTAACGACATCAAGTAGAGGAATGTTGATTTTCACCTGTTTCAATACCTCTAGAATATCCTGAGAGTTAGAGAGAGGTTTTGGTGAAACCAACCGTTGGGGGAATGGAGCGACTGGCTTCTCTAGAAGTTCCGGTTCTACTTTATGTGGGGCATCACTGGATCCATCATTGTTGTCCTCTTCTAGTTCTTGAGGCTTTTCGGGCCCAATCGGAAGAGTTTTATCAATGATCTTCCCACTCCTAAGAGTAGTGATGGATTTAGCATGCCCCATCTGATTTGAAGAGCTGGGATCATTATTCTCGTACTGCGGTTTAGGATTGGGGAGAGGTTGTGCAGGAAGCATCCCCTTTTCTATAACCGTCATACGAGAATCTATCTTTTGCATAAAATCTGTAATTCCCCGCATTGCCTGAGCCAGCTGATTTGGATTTTTATTGAAGAAACCTGGAGGAGTAGCCGTCTGTCCATTCCTCCAACTAAAGTTTGGATGATTTTTCCAGGCAGGATTGTATGTATTGGAGTTAGGTCCAGTAAAAGGTCTTTGATAGTTATTTACGGCATTGGCTTGTTCATTCAACACTCCTCGAAAGGCAGGTATTGTAGGACAGTTTTCAGTTGTGTGAATGTTGCAATCACAGATGCCACAAACAATTTCATTGACCTTATCCTTCTTTCCTTCCATGGCCTCAACTTTCCTTATGAGCGTAGTCACTTCACACTTGAGATCATCCTCTTCTTTCAAGAGATATAATCCACCTTTCTCCTTTAATTGAGTCGGCCTAGACGTGGTGTTCGCCATTGGGTAATAGTCCCATGATTGTGTTTTTTCAGCGAGACTATCGAGGTAATCCCATACCTCGTCAACATCTTTGTTGACGAACTCTCCATTACACATTATCTCAACCATTTAGAGCATGGAAGATGTCAGTCCATCATAGAAAAAATTTGTAATGCGCCATGTTTCAAATCCGTGTTGTGGGCGTGAACTGACCAAATCTTTGAACCTTTCCCAACATTGGAAGAATGTTTCATCTTCCTTTTGAGCAAAGTTCATGATTGCTTTTCTGAGGGTAATCGTTTTATGATGTGGGAAGAATTTTTTTATGAATTCCCTCTGCATGTCGTTCCATGTGCCAATGGATCTAGGACGCAGTGAATGTAACCACGTCTTAGCTTTCTCTTTTAAGGAAAAAGGAAAGAGTTTCAGCCTAATTGTATCCTCAGATACATTAGGAAAACATAAAGTAGCCATAATCTCATCGAACTCTTTCAAATGCAAATATGGACTCTCTAATTCAAGTCCATGGAATTTGGGAAGGAGTTGGATAACTCCCGGCTTGATATCCATTTGTCCTGTGTTTTCAGGAAAAATCATACATGAGGGCATACTCACTCCCGCCGGTTGTAGATAATCTCGTAAAGTACGAGGCGGGGGTGCCTGTTGCACCTCATTCTCATCTTGGGTATCCTCCACCCTGGGTGGAAGTAGAGGAGGTTGGTCTTCAGCCATAACTTCAGTTAACTCAGGGAATTTTGAGCGGTGTCTAGTCCTGTGATGGATAGTCAACCCCTCAACCAATCCTCCTTCAGTCAAGAGACGTCGAGTGTTGTTACGGGCCCACTTGGGCATGAAAACACTCGCAGCCCTCAATTAAAAACCTAATCCTAAGAAAGGAAAAGAAAATCTAGAAAGAAAGAGAGAGTTGGAAAGAAATTAGCAAATTGGAGTCCTAAGTTAAAACCTGCAAAATAAAACAAAATAAGTTAGATTTTAAAAAGAGAAGAACGATCCTTTAAAAGAAAAATAGTAGTAAATTAATTTCTAAAAGAAGGAATTCCTAAAAGAAAGTGGAAATTTCTAAAATAAATTAGGAAAGACTTAAACTAGAAAGTAAATTATTAAAAGAGAATTGAAAAATAGAAACTAGGGAAGGAGCTTACCGAATTAGAAATTTCTATCTTAAAGGCCTACAAAATAGGAAGGTTAGTTTCTAAACAAAAATTCTAAAAATAAATTAGGAAACAAATTAGATTCTAAGAGAGTTAGAATTAGAAAGTTACTAAAATAGAAAGTTAATTTCTAAAAAGGGAAAGAAATAACCTAATTTCTAAAAATAAACTATTTCCTACAGAAGGGAGGATACTAGAATTAGAAAATTTATAAAATTTAAACCCTAATTCTAAAAATAGGAAAAAGTAGAGAGATTAGGAAGGAATTACCAATTGAGAAACTTATGTCAAGATCCTATAAAACAGGAAACAAGTTAGTTTTGAACTTAAATAAAAATAAATAAAAAAAACTAAGGTTAGTAAAATCCTAATTTTAAACTAATCCTAAAACCAATTAATTTCAGAGAATCGTAACCGTCAGTCCCCGGCAACGGCGCCAAAAACTTGTTCACTCCCCAAGTATAGGGTTGTGATGTAGTAATAAACTCGGTAAGACCGAGGTCGAATCCACAGGGACTGATACCTATACGTTATCTGTAACCAAGCAGAACTAGAACTAGACTAAGATGTGATCTAAACCAAATAGAGTTTAAGGAATAATTATCTAAAACTTTAAGGAATTCAGAGGAAGGAAACTAGGGATTCAGAGGATCCACTTGTAGGGATCAGGGAGATCTTATGCCTGCATTAAGATTCATGGAAATCAAACTGAACTTACTTGATCTGGTTTTCAAGAGATGAAAGGTATATGAATTAGAATGGATTCCATCATCTAACCATGCCTAGGAGACAAAGCAAGCAACATGATTAAACTAATTACCAACCAATCAACAATGTATGAGGATCAGGAAGGGTACTGTCATCCTACCATGCCCATGGAGCAATGATGAACAACAGGGCTTCCTGACTTCATAAACATAAAAAGGGGAAGAAAGTATTCAAAGCCATTGCAAACCCATTGTAATTTCAGTCACAACAGACCATAAAAGGCTAAAAAAATATTCCTTTAATAATTAACTAAATCAATTTCAGTTTATGAATTAAAGGCACAAAGTAGAATCTCCCATCTCGCTACAGGCTTCACCTCTTAGCCTTAGCTAAGGGGTTTAGCCACACATAGGCATGATGTGGCTGAACTTAGAAATAAAAAGAGAAAGGATAGAAGGAGAACCGGGTCTCTCTCTCAGCTCATGTGCCACGTTACAGCAGAAGAAAAACAACTGCTTTTGCTTCCTCCTGCTCCTTCCAAAACGAGACTCCAAGTCTCCTTCCTCAATCCCTGCTCCACGTCTAGCCGACAGCCCTGTCAATCCTAGCAGCAAAACAACCTCTCTGTACTCTCTCCCTGACGTGCAGCAGCAACCCACCTTCCACGTTCCTCTCCTCACAGCTGCACTCCCCTTTTTTCTGATTTTCTCTTGAGGTACCTCACGCGATCAAATACCACGTCTCCGCGCTTCTTCTTCTTTGTTTTTTTCAAAAGGACAACGTCCTGCAGGAGTTTTCGTGCGATCTACATGATGAAGCAGGTTCGAGATCGTCGTCCGATCGCTCCCACGAGTGCACAATCCGCCCAAAACCGGACGGCTTAGGTTGCGAAATGAGTAGCGTCATTGGCTGTGCGATGGTGGGCCCCACTTCATTGTCTTTTTGGAAAATCAAGCCGTCCACTGCGTTCTACTCGAAAAACCGGTGGGAAAACTATTTTTGGACCAAATTCTATGTGGCCCACAGTACCTTCTACTCCGCCGTCCATCATGCCTTTAACGGTTAGGATTCTGCAATATTTTACATGGTCTCAAAAGGCCGCCTTGGTGAGGTAAATACCCCACCTACACACACAATGGACGGTCCCGATTGATGCTATGCATGATGTGTGGGGCTCACAAGCAGAACCGACGGTCGGGCAGCGTTACGCTGTTGCGTAATTTAAAAATTTTGAGTTTGAGTCGGTTAGCGCCTGCTGACCGACTTTGAGTGCACGGGTGCACGGTTGGTGCACGTGATTGTTATGCACATTCATCACCGGCGGGGCCCCACAGAGATGTTAATGAGAAATCCGTTCCGTCCATCAGCTTTTTCACCTCCTATAATGGGTTGAGAAAAACTTGGAGCATATCCAGATCTCAAGTGGGCCCAGAATCAACTGTTTATGGGCTGATCTGACCGCTGGGCCACTTCCACAGTGATCCAGGAGCTGAAATTTTACGTGTACGGTTCATTTATGGTCTTCAGGCCACGTATGGAGTTTTGAACTGATCAGATGGTGGGAACCCTATGATCTTGCATTCTGGACACTTTTCAGGTCACTTGAGCTTCAATTCCTCGATTTTCTTGGATCCCTGGCGTGCAAATCTGTCGATCTTGGTCTCCTAGGGTCCGTCTTATGCTCTGGTGCTTTCAGACCATTAAATCCATGCTTTTAGTACCCTTTTTCAGTCCAAGCTCGTGAATACGCCCTGCATCCCAAACATGATTAAATCAGGCCGTTAAACAATACTATGTTTGTAAATCCTGGCAATAATTGGGGTCTGATATGCAATATTTGACCCTCAACACTAGGGCTATAAATTCAGACTCCATAGTCGAATGCGTTATGTAAGTCTGTTTCTTGGATTCCCAAGATACAGCTACACCTCCTAGGGTGAATACTCACCCTGTAGTAGACTTGTTGTCCCCCAGCTCGCATCGGTATATCCGTCCAATACGGCAGGAAACTCTGAATAGAATAGTCCTAAGTCTTTGGTTGCTTTTAAGTAACCAAGGACTCTACTTATTGCATTCCAGTGTTCAGTACTGAGGTTACTAGTAAACCTACTAAGTTTACTCACAGCATATGCGATATCAAGTCTAGTGCATTGCATAGCATACATAAGACTCCCTATAGCACTCGCATATTTTAATTGTGCAACTATTCTTCCAGTATTTTCTTTTAATTTGATACTTGGATCAAATGGGGTCTTTGCTTCTTTTATATTTAGATAGTTAAATTTGTTTAGTATCTTCTCAATATAATGAGATTGACACAAAGCATAACCCCCACAATGTTTTTTAACTTTGATACCAAGAATGGTATCAACTTGTCCAAGATCCTTCATTTTAAATACGGAAGATAGAAATCTTTTTGTTTCAGTTACACCTTCCATTTTATTACTTATTATTAACATATCATCAACATACAGACAAATAATAACGATGTAACTACCATCTACTTTAGAATATATGCATTTGTCAGCTACATTATGCATGAAACCATAAGAAAGTATTTTGGAATCAAACTTCTCATGCCATTATTTTAGTGCTTGTTTTAATCCATACAATGATTTGACTAATCTACATACTTTGTTTTCATTTCCTTGTAGAACGAATCCTTCAGGTTGTTCCATGTATACCTCCTCGTTGAGGTCACTATTCAGGAATGCAGTCTTTACATCCATTTAGTGGATGTGAAGATGATGTATTGAAGCTAGCGCAAATAATATCCTAATGGATGTTATCATAGCTATAGGAGAGCATGTGTCAAAGTAATTTATCCCTTCTTTTTGTCTAAAACCCTTAGCTACTAGTCGAGCTTTAAAGGTTTGGATAGTCCCATCAGTGTGATATTTCTTTCTAAATACCCACTTACAACCTATGGGTCTAGAACCTGGAGGTAAGTTAACTAGTTCCCATGTTTGATTTGATAGTATGGATTCCATTTAATCATTTATAGCTTCTTTCCAGAAAGTTGAGTCTCTAAAGGATATGGCCTCTTTATATGTTTTAGGATCATCTTCTATAGTCATTACTATAGGTATTTTTCTTATAACATTTTTTCTATCTCTTTCTACAAGATGGAAAATGACACGTTGTGAGTCTATATAGTCATCTCGTAGACTCTTCTCTATTCTTGTCCTTTGACTTCTACGAGGCTCAATAGGAGCTTCCACCATCTGTGGAGCTGTGCTATCTGGTTCTCTATTAGGAGTTTGGATTTCATTATCCTTTGACTCTAAGGATATTAAGTTTTCAAAGAACTCAACATCTCTTGATTCTATTATTGTATTAGACTTTATGTCTAGAAGTCTATAAACTTTACTATTTTGTGCATACCCTACGAAGGCGCATTTAATAGCTCTTGGTTTTTCCAGAAGATCCCCAGAAACTAAGTTTCGCCTCATGTCTGGGACGTGTAGTACATTAGTTAGAATTACTTTCTTTCCAGAGGTGAATATCAGTTCGACAGTTCCTTTGCCGACGACCTTCGATCGGACTTCATTACCCATTTGGACTTCTTGACCATCGGTCAATTCCTCATAGGTTTTGAAGGCTGATTTGTCGTAGCACACGTGTACAGTACCGGCAGTATCATACCACCAACCTGAAACTTTGCCTTGGATGGTATTCACCTCAGTGATCATAACCACGATATCACCTTCTTCTACTGCACTTGCCTCTTTCTTAGATTTGCGATAGCGGCATACTCGAGCATAGTGCCCAGTTTTTCCACAGATATGGCATGGGCCCTTGAACTTTCCGTTCTTCTTTTGGGTGTTCTTCTTGAATTTCCCTTTATTAGGTTTCAGGGAATCGTCCTTCTCGGGATGTTTGTTATTAGTGTTTTCTACAGCATGTACCTTAGACGAGGTATTCTCGTTATCATTCTTTCTGTCACAGTTACGAGATTCTTCTTCAATTTTGAGGTGTTTCTAGATATGTTCCAGTGTGTAGTCCTCAGTTTTATGCGCAACTTCTTTCTATAGTCTTTCCACATCGGTGGCAATTTGGCGATTATAGCCCTGACTTGGAAGGATTTAGGAAGATCGATTTTTATCACTTTGATTTTGTTTACTATTAGCTGCAGTTCTTGGATTTGGGGCAGCAGCGGTTTATTATCTACCATGCTGAAGTCAAAATACCTGGCGATGAGAAACTTGTTGGTACATTCTTCTCTAGCCTTGTATTTGAATTCCAGAACGGCCCAGATCTCCTTTGCTGATGACGTCTGTTGGTACAAATCATACAGGCGATCGGAGATAGCGTTCAAAATGTGTCCTTGACACAAGAGTTCATCTTTGGCTCTTTTGATGTGGGCAGCTACTTGTTCAGGTGTGTCATTGTCAAATGCTTCAGGTAGTGCTTGCAAATTTGGATCTAATATGTAATAGATCTTTAGTGCCGTCAGGAGAAATTTCAGCTTGTCTTTCCATCTTGTAAAATTGGTTCCATCGAACCGATCAAGACGTATCAAGTCCTGATTCATCAACTTGATGGATGAAACACTGTCGGCTTCCATCAGAAAACTAACGCTTTTAGATTGTTGGATATTATACAGATTAATGTATTTCTATATAATGTAGAAACTGAAAAGTGTAAAATAATCAGAAATCAGGATAGGCTGAAGCACGTCTGAAACGCCGTCCTTAAAGCGTTATTTGCCCCTACTCAAGTGAATTAAGTATGCTGGTAGGTTACAGGCAAATAGCTTCTAGGATACAACGAGCCTGGTGTGGGTCTGCGTTCAGCAAACACGAAGGCCCACTAAATGGAACTCAATTACACACTTTCTGGCAGTATTACAGTATAAAGGAAAAAAATCCCAAAATAAGAAGAAAAGAAGAGAAAAAACTTCTGCACAGGTCAGTTCAAATCTTCAGATACTGGTTCAGTTGAACCGTTCTAGACCACACCGCTGGTCAGTTCTTCAAGCTAAGGTTTAAGCCTTGCTATGTTGCTGGAAACACTAGAATATATGAGTGGAGAGGGGCTGGCTGTCTCAGTTCGTATGAGTTTGCTGAAGTGAGTTGAGATTGTTTGGAAACCCATCCAGGTCCTCCTTTTATAGGCTATGGTGGCTAGGGGGTTATGGTCCAGAGACTTAAATTCCATTATGCCATTTCTGGCTATTGGAAAACTAGCTGTTTTATGGCCGTTTTCTGACTGTTGTGCATGGACCATCAAGCTGCTGCATGCTGACTGTTGTGAGACAACAGCTAGCCGTTTTCTAGCTGTTGGGCTAGCCATGCAGCAGTTATAGCTGGACCCTACACTAATGGCTTAGCTGTTACAGTTTCTGCTGTAACAGCTCTTTTTAGTCCCTCTATTTATACTGAGAGATCTCTCTCTCAGTCCTTTAGTCTCTCTACTAACCAGCCACCCGCCATAGCCACTTAGTCGCACACGTCTCGCTCCGGTTTGCTCAAGGTTGCGAAGGAGCGACCCTTTGCAACACGATGCGGACGTGCAAAGTGCAAAGTGCGCCACTAGCGCCTCTACAACCACACTGCCTCACATGCCCACGCCCTCGCACCGAGCTCGTGACCGAGACCGAGTCCGAGTCCGAGTCCGAGCCCGTGCCCGTGCCCGAGCCCGAGCCCGAGCCCGAGCGCGGGTGTTCCAGTCCATAGTCCACGGACTAGGTAGGTAAATATTATAATACTCCACATCCTTCATATAAACCACAGGTTTTTCTCCTCTTTTCCATGTGGGACTATTCCCAAAAAAACCTGTAAAAAAGTGTTTTTTTCAAAAACAACTTTTTATATTATATTATATTTTATTATTAAAATCAATATTTTTGCAACACCCACGTGGTATTTTAAGTGTCTCTACAATCAGGTTGGTCTCGTTGGAGGGGAATTGCCTGTGGCGGGTCCCACAGGGATATCCATGTGGCACAACATTGCCCAAGTTCTGTGAGGCTTACCGTGATGAATGTGTTTTATCCATGCCATTTATCCGTTTTGCTAGCTCATTTTACTGTGGGCCCAGTAATTATGCAAATCTAAAGCTTGAGTGGACCGGCCATGGAAAACTGTAGGGACGCCCACTTTTAAAACAGAAAAAATGCAGGGATTAAAGGTAAACGTTAAAATCAGAAAAATTGTAAGGGTTGAACGCCATGCTGAAAACTTACTATGGCCGATCGTGATGTTTTACTTGCCACCCAAACTTGTCCAGAGGGTTACACGGAACTAGATGAAAGGAAAAAACAAATATAAACTTGAACCGAAAAGTGCAAAGGGTCCTTCCTCCCACCCGGGTGGTAGACTCCCTTGAGTTTCAACACCGGGTCAAGGGTTCGGGTACCCACGGTGGTAAAATCCCACGGCCTGTGTGTGCATGTGGCGTGGTGTGTGTGTGAGTAAAAAAACGTGAGTGTATGGGGGTGTGTGTGCGTGCGTAAAAAAACGCACAAACAAAAAAAAAAAAAAACTTGAACCGAAACTTAACGTGGCTTAAGAAGTTTTCAGCGGTGGCCATTCAATCCCACTGATTTCTGTTGTGTGGCCACTTGAGTTTTAGATTTGCATTGATTTTGGCCCCATGTCTTAAAATAAGCTGGAAAAATGGATGGACAGCATGGATAAAACATATACATCACAGTGGGACCCACAAAGCTTGGGAAACGCTGTGCCACATGGATATCCTCTAAGCCAAACCCCTCCCGGCCCATTGAAATTTTAGAAAGGAATTTTAACCAAAATATCTCATGGTAGGGCCAAACGTAGCAAATAGCCTCTCTTATAAAGTCTTACTATTTTAAATCCTCTAATAGTAATTGGAAAATTTTAGGGACAAAAATGCCCCCTTACATTGAGCCTAGCGCCCATTGGGGCACGATGCTATGGGGATATTGTCTAAGCATACGTGATAAAACACTGTGGGGCCCACTATGGTGTTTGTGAGAAATCCACACCATTTATATGTTTTGTCAAATCATTTTATGACACGAGCCCAAAAATGAAGTAGATCCAAAACTCAAGTGGGCCATACAGTAGAAAAGAGTCGAGATCGTACACCCATGGTTGAAACATTCATGGGGTGCAAAAGCTTTGGATCATTTTAATATTTTTATTCTTTTAGTTCATCTAAGTGGTAAAGACCTTATGGGCATTTGGGCTACTTTATGAACGGTTTGGATTGCATATGAACATCACAGTGGAACCCGAAAAGGTTTGAATGGCAAGCAACCCCTTTCCACTATTTTCAGTGTGTGGCCCACTTGAGTTTCAGATTTGCCTATTTTTTGGTCTCATGTCTTAACATGATTTTTCAAAACAGATGGGCATATTCGATTTCCCAAAAATATCACGATGGGCCCAACATAGTTTCCGATGACTGGAACTTCCTGTAAAAGGCTTTTTAAGTGGAAATCGGCATCCGTGTCATGGGATGTGACGCAGATTGGGTAGTAGGACCTAGTTAGAGATGGATGATCCTGTGGAGCCCACTATGATGTATGTATTTTATCCACACTATCCATCTATTTTGAAAGATCATTTTAGGATATGAGCTAAGCATGTCAAATGCTCAAGTGGACTACACAAAAAACAATGAGATTGAAAACATTCCACTGAAAACTTCTTAGGGGCCACAAAATTTTTGGATCAAGCTGATATTTATGTTTTCCCTTCATATTGGTCTACATGACCTTAAGAACAGGTTAGATGGCAAATAGACATCATGGTGGGCCTTAGGAAGTTTTTTATGGTATGAGTTCAATCCCCATTATTTCCTGTGGTGCGGTCCACTTGAGCCTTCGATTCGCCTTCTTTTGGGGCTCATGCTCTAAATTGTTCCATTAAGATGGATAGACAGCATGGATAGATTATATACATCACGAGACGCATAACAACCAATAATGGTGGTTGTTAATTCCCAACTATTTTCTTGCGGTGGGGTCCACCTTATTTGTGAATGTAACTCATTCTTTAGCCCATAGCATTAAATTAAAATTTGAATTCAATGGATGGAGTAAATTCAACACATATCCAATGGTGACCCCCACAATCCTTAACATATGACAACCACGACCTTTAACACATGATAACCATGACTCAAACCCTTAACACACTACAACCTAAACCCTTAACACATGACAACCATAACTTAGACCCTTAATACATGACAACCTTTATTAGTGTTGTAGCGCCCCGAAATTCGAGGACCGAGTAGCTACTCGGCTCCCGAATTCTCGAGTGCCACGTGTGCAATGATGAGTCACAAATGCATATAGTTAATCAGGTATTAGCAAGCAATGATGAATTAATCTAAGCATATTCAATTTCTAATCAAGTAATTAAGAGACAAGTGCCACTAACTAACTAAAATTTCATAAAAAGTTCACATCCACCGTATCAACTTAATAAATTTAGTTTAATACTTATCCATGGATTTAATCTCAAATACTTATCAATCCCCAAAATGACCTCGGCTCTGGCTCAGTCCCTCCAACATTCATCTCGCTAATATGCTGCGCCAAACTTCTGATAGTATGCCCGCTCCTCGTCGTTGTCGGCATCGACATCGTCAAATGCGTACTGCTCCAGAGTATCTGCATCTTTATCGGGTTCTGGTTAGTGTTTTAGAACACCGTCCCAGAGTGGAAGTGTAACGCCCCGTACTTTTCAGTAAATAGGTGTCACCAGGGAAGTTTAAATCTGTTTTCATGTGTGTAGAAACACACGTGGTCAGCCATGCACACCGACCCCAGAAATCCTTGATCTATTCATCTCAACTGTTTTGTATGACATTCATTCGTACATCAAGCCATCCATTCGATTGATTTTCAAAATAGTCTAGAGACGTCTATTTTAGGATCCCAATTACTTCAATAGAAGAATCAAATCATCCAGAAATAATTCATAAGTGTGTGTGTGTGTGTATATATATATATATGTTATATTATAAGTTTTACACAAACATAGATCAAAAGAATTGTGAACTTATTTGATAATTTATTTATCATATAAATAATGTATGAAAATGTATTGTAGTAGAATGATATGTATATAACTAACATATATAAAATATTATGAAAATAATGTTATATTAAATAGACATAACGGGTGATAATTTTTCAATGTACAATTGAACTATAAATATTAATGTAGTATTAAATATCTATTATAAATATGTATACAAAAGATTATTAGATATTTTAATAAAATTGTATATCATTTAACAATATTATTGAATACAAATATGATTTTTAATTAAATAGGATACTATACAATTTTCGTTCATTTATATGTGTGTTCATTTATAAAATAATGTTATATATTATGAATCATATTATTAATAAATATGTGATCAGTAGCATGTATGTAGTAGTACATTAATAATAAAATTACGTCTATATATGTGTATGAGATTTTAGTCATTATAATTATAAGTAATATACAATAGTAATAAGTAGTAATAGTAATAAAATTAATATTAATAAAAGCATATGGTTAGAGCCTTACGAATGATCCACTAGGAGACCGTTGATGCTCGGATTGAAGTGGATCCAACCGTTGAATCAAAGTAGTCGACCCTTAAAGGGCGAGCATAGATTCGTATGGCCCACCTGGGCCTCACATCTGCCCCATACTGGACCAGGACCCCTAGAAGAGGATCCCAGGGTGAATGGACGGCCTGGATTTATCGCAAACATCACCATGGCCCCCCACATTGGTGTGCATGTACACCAGTGCTAGAGCACCTGCGGTGCACTGGACGACCCAGCACAGTCAAACGAGTTTGACCCGTGACTCCTGTAAACGGAGGGAATCTCTCCCTCTTTCGTTTTTCTTCCTTCCGACGGATCACGCCACTGTTTCGATCAATGGGCGCACCATATATGGTCACACGCGCGATCCGAGCTGTCCATTAGATTCAGAGCGTGGCTCTCACCAAAACCAAGGGAGTTTCACACTGGGTAGTGTGCGTACAGATGAACATTCACGGGCGCAAGTGGGCTGTATACAACCATGTTTCCTAAAATGGAAACTGCCACGCTGGCAATCCGCGTGAGCTTTGTTCTCCTCCAATCTCGGCCATCCATGTGGAATAATCTCAACCAATCAACGACCCTTCACACGGATTTTGGTTTTCATAGAAAACCAGCAAATGAAAACAGCTGTTTCTTCATACCTTTGAACCCACCACCCAAACGCACCTGGAGCTTCATTTTCTGGTTTCTAAAAGCACCATATGGAAGGACTGGACCCTTCAACAGCCTCATTTCGAAGAAATGTGGGCCGCATTTCGATCCACCATTCGAGGCCGACCTGCTTCCTCATCAGGAAACCGGCATCGTTCGAGCTGTGTGGCCACGGAATCCATTAAGTGCGCTTCCCGAACACCGCTCGATCATAGATGATCATCCCGGATCTATTCCAAGTAGCTGTGGTAAAGTTCAAATCAAAGGCAGTGTGCAACCGGGCCTTCAGACGTGCGGTTGGGGGCTGTGCTGCACCTGCCGTCGAGTTGTGGCCATGGTCAGTCCGAGTTGGACGAGTCTGGCTTGCATCCAGGCTTCCTAAGAAGCTAGTAAGAGAAACGAATGAGAGAGGAAGAAGAGTTGTAGCGTGGTGCTGCACTACGTCACTACCTGACTCCCTGGCAAGTCCAGGCGGTGAGTCGGGACAGGTATGGTGAGTCAGGGATGACCGAGTTCGGTTTGGGCTGGACTGCAAGGTCGGTAGATTGATGCAGGAAAAGAAACAGAGAAAGAGGATAGAGAGAGAGTTGGATGTTGGAGTTGCACCACATCACAGTCGGGGGATCAAGTTGCTGACTTGGTTCAGGTTCGGGGCAGGCCGGGTTCGGTCCTGCTGCTGCTGGCCAGAAAGTGAGAGCAATGGCAGGGAAGAGAGTGAGAAAGAAAAGAGAGGGAGAAGGAAAAGAGAAAGAAGGAAGTTTGAGTTGGACTTGTTGGTTGCTGAGTTGACTCGGATGGAACCGAGTCCAGCCTAGTCAAGTTGGGATGGGTCTGTCCAGACTCATTGCTGGACATCCCAACAGAGAAGAAAAGAAGAAGAAAGGGAGAAGAAGAGGAGAGAGAAAGAAGGGGGTGGTTGTGTTGAGCCAAGCTAACTTGACTCAAACTGAGTCGATTAGGTGAGCCCACATTTTCTGTCCAGATTGAAATCATTGCAATTATCATTGTTATTATTATTATTTTTAAGGATTATTAAATTTAGATATAATTAACCCTTAGTAAATTATCCATACGAATATTGGTTCATACATATAGAAATTATCATTATTAAAATATTAGTATTTTATTTTGCCGTTCTTAAAATATTAACATTGACGCTAGAACATACTATTTATTTTCATCAAAATTATTATTAGTGTCACGCCCCAAACTCAAAAACCGGGCTCACAAAATTTCCGATCGCCGAATCCGGTACTGACAGCCTCCGTTGTATCCCGTTCTTGGTTCCCAGTGTCCATACGCCAGATTCCGATCCTGGGATCCTACAAGGAGGATTTTTCAATGTATATTTAACTCATAATAAGCATAACCACAAGTTTATCCAATTCACAAAAGCAACATCATTATCACATATCCACTAATATAAACATTTGAATACAGTACTGAAAGGGAAATACATATGACAAAATCAAAGCTCCAGAGGTCCATTGTATGATCCAAGCTCAACGCTGCTACAACCTAATGCCACCTGCACGCATCTATTATGCATAAGTTTATAGAAAGCTTAGTGGGTGGTGAAAGTGTGTGCACAAGGTAAGTGCCAAGTAAGTAATATCAGAGTAGTCAAAGTAAGCGGAAATACTGATAAGTCCATAAATCATACGATATCAGAAATACTAGTAAGATCATAAATCATATGATATTAGAGTAATGTGAAAACATGCTAATAGGCCCATAAATACCATCAGCCTTATCCAGGCTATGCGATGCAAAAATATAATAAAAACAATATCATACACTGATGAAGGAAAGTAGATCAGCTATGCAATGCGGGGACAGTAAGCTAGATATCAGATGCTGATGATGCAGTGCAATATGTGGTGCAAATGAAATGACTAAGCTGGAGTGAAGTCGGGATGATAGTACGTAGTATCGCACCTATGGGGTCCATCACAAGGGACTTCTATCCAAACTAGTCTCATACCTAAATTTGGATAGCCAGACTCAATGTAGTAGACTCCTGATCTCAGGTTAGTCGCGCACTCAACCGAAATCTTTTCCATTACGAAGGTACACAATAATTAGTTGCGCACCACCAACTCGAGTGGATAGTGAATGAATGAATGAATGAATATGCAACTCCTACTTGATAAGTCCACATATCAGTACGGTTTCTCTCTGAGATCATCACCAGGGCCTAGTACACTCTACATGTAAATCGCTGCCACTGACGCACGACCATGCAAGTGGAAGAGATCTCACCATCCGCCTGACCAGTAGTCAGCCAATATCTACTCGGCACATCGATAGCGGACCCATTCACGAGCTGGTCAAACTCAGCCTAGCAATGCCCCCTACCCTCGAGCAGGTAAGGCCACACCCCCTCCCATACGACTATGACACAGTGGGAGACGCGACCTCCTAGTATTCGGCCCTCATGCGCTCATATATATCCACTCAGTCTTGACGTTGGGGCATCTCCTGGCCAAGGAAGTTTAAGAATTTTCACCTAGGGACATCTATGATGCCCGTATGCTAGAACCAAACATTTTTGGTGTCCCATCTGGCCATCCACGATATGCCTGTAGAGGCTATGACCCTGATATCGCTAGGGTGTATAGTAGTCACAACACACAATGCAAGATGCATGGGTCATATAATCCAGTCATGCATCAATCATGCGCATACCGTGTGCTCATATGAGATAACCCCCGCCTATTAGGGAGTCTCATAACAACCTGCCCAATGACATATGTAATGGTCAACCACATCTCATAACAAACATGCAGATGATGCGTATGGGCATGTATCATGATGCTATGCTGTCACATACTCATAATCGGTATTAATAACCGGCATCAATAATTAGCCTCGATAATGTGAACATTTAACGAACATTGCTCCTAAAGAGTGGCCCACATAGAGCCTAACATATAATGGACCCATGGCCTCGCATAAGGGCTTAATATACAACACCATGGGCCTTACTTAAGAGCTTAATACAAATCATGATGGGCCTCTCACATGGGCCTAATATACATCACAATGGGCTTCATCGCCTGGCCCTCAAATGCATCATAATGAGCCTCATCACATAGACCTCATATTTATCATATTAGGCCTTAAACACGGGCTAAAACACATCCCAATGGGCCTCAAATACGGGCCGCATATACATCACATTGGGCCTCAAACACGGGCCGCATATACATCACAACGCTACGCTAGCTCATACGCAGTGCACATACTAACTCAGTCGTAGCCAATAATCGACCAAAAATGGCGAGGTCCATAGAAGGACAATAGACCTAATCTGTAACATGAGAATTGATCCTCGACAATCGGAATCGGCCTCATCAATCGGACTCAGCCTCGACAATCGGAATTGGCCTCGACAAGCGGCCTCAACAATCGGAATCGGTTTTGATAATTGACCTCGACAATCGGAATCGGCCTTGTTAATTAGACTCAGCCTTGACAATAGGAATCGGCCTCAACAATCAGCCTCGACAAGCGGCCTCAATAATAGGAATCGGCCTCGACAATCGGAATTGGCCTCGTCATTCGGAATCAACCTCGATAATCACCCTCGACAATTGGAATCGGCCGAACAAGGCCTAAGAGAAGGTCACAATGTAGACATTAAACCATCATTACCCAACAAAGTGGCCATTTAACCAACATTTGCTTCCAAGGAGTGGCCCACATAAACATCATTACATACATTATGGCAAAATCACACATCACATCGGGCCTTGAATACACAACAGGTGGGCCCTGCACCTGGGCCTCAAATATATCACATGGGTCTCTCATATACATCACGTCGGGCCTCGCCGAAGGTCACAAACATATCACAGTGGGCCTTCTCACGTGGGCCATATATACATCAATGTGGGTCTTGTCAAATGGGCCACAAATACATCATAATGGGCCTCATATCTATGCCGCATATACATCACTATGGGCCTCAACTCATGGGCCTTAAACACATAATAGGTAGACCCTACACATGGGCCTCACTAAATGGGCCACATATACATCGTATTAGGCCTCGCCCATGGGTCAAAAATATATCATATTGGGTCGCACATATTGGCCTCTCATACATCATATTGGGCCACGCCCCATAGGCCTCGAATACATCGCAATGGGCCACAACCCATGGGCCCCAAATACATCTCAATGGGTTAGGCCCTACTCATTCCAAATGGGCCCATTAATGGACAATTTGGATAAAACACGTACATCACGTGGGGGCCACGTGAATGGATGGTGTGAATATATAACATATATATATCACGGTGGGTCCTAAGTCTTGATGGACGGTGGGAACTTGGATTACATCTAAAATCATTTCAATAATTGCAGGTGTAACATGTGTATCATTGTACACATCATTCTATGGGGCACATGGCACCCTAATGATGATCAGCACCACCTAAACATTATCTAGCACCATCCAGCACAATCTGGATGGTGTGGATAATATAAAATAAATACATCAAGGTGGTCCAAGACCACACCCAGACATCTGGATGGTCTGGACATAACATATATGCAGACAAGGTGGGCCACACCCCTCACATGTGCAGCACACTTATGTAGCCGCAACATATTCTTCTTCCATCGTACTGATAGATACTATCTTCTGTAACTGAGAGACCCAACTAACTGCAACACTACTCAGAGTAAAGACATAACCTGTAATGCTTCTTCTGCTGTCGATATCTCCTGTCAAATTTGAATCTACGTAGCCTTGTAGCTTGATTTTCGATCCGCCATAGTATAGCCCTACATCCTTAGTACCTACCAAGTATCTAAGAATCCACTTCATAGCTTCCCAATGTTCCTTCCCGGGGTTGTTCATGAACCTGCTAACAACTCCCGCTGCCTGAATAATGTCTGGCCTCGTGCTCACCATAGCATACATGAGACTCCCAATAGCTAACGCGTATGAGACTTTAGCCATGTAGTCCTGTTCCTCTAGGTCTTTACACATTGCTCCTTAGATAGCTTGAAGTGGTTGGCTAATGGAGTGCTAACCGGCTTAGTACCTCCCATATTGAATTGATCAAGTACTTTGGCTATGTACTTTGCCTATGATAAAACCAGTTTCTTGTTTTCTCTGTCACGCTTTATTCTTATGCCTAGGATTTATTTTGCAGCTCTTAAATCCTTCATGACAAATTCTCTAAACAGTTGTCTTTTGAGATCTGAGATGTCCTTCATGCTTGAACCAACCACAAGCATATTATCAATGTACAGAAGAAAGATGATGTATGGCGTATTAAACTTCTTCAAGTAACAATAGTGGTCAGCATGACATCTCCTAAAACTATTTCCCGACATGAAACTGTTGAACTTCTTGTACCACTGCCTCGGGGCTTGCTTCAGGCCATATAGACTCTTTTTCAGTCTACATACCTTATTCTCCTTTCCTGGTGCCACGTATCCTGTCGGCTGATACATATATATCTCTTCTTCAAGGTCCCCAAGAAGAAAGGCTGTCTTAACATTTAGCTGTTCTAGATGTAAGTCCTCTGTAGCCACTATGCTTAAGACCATACGAATCGTAGACATTTTCACCACAGGTGAAAATTTTTAGTGAAATCGATACCTGCCTTTTGTTGAAACCCTTTCACAACCAATCTAACTTTGTACCGTTTTGAACCATCGTGCTCCTCCTTCAGTCTGTAAACTCACTTGTTATAAAGAGCTTTCTTACCCTTGGATAGAGTGACTACCTCCTATGTAAGATTAGACTCAAGAGAGTCCATCTCATCATCCATGGCCTGCTCCCACTTAACCTGTGTATCCAATTGTAATGCCTTTTTAAAATACTCTGGTTCACCATTATCTGTCAGCAGTAGATAATGTAAGGAGGGTAAGTATTGGACCATGGGTCTCCTCTGCCGAGTAGACCTCCTCACAACCAGTGTATGCGACTCTACCTTATAATGCTCCTGTGCATGATCATCCTGTGGCGCTGTAATACCTGTGTCCGGTAACTCTTTTATCTCTACAAATTTCTTTTTCTCGGCCTTATTTTCCTGCACACTGTCCTTATGCATCACTTTTTCATTGAATACTATGTCCTTGCTTCTGATGATTTTTCTGTTTTCTGCATCCCAAAACCCGTAGCTGAAATCATGTTGCACGTAGCCTATAAACGTGCACCTCATGGACTTAGCATCTAGCTTGTTTCTATGCTCTGCATCAATGTAAACATATGAAGTACAACTGAACACTCTGAGATGTGCAAGGTTCACTTCTTTTCCAGTCCACGTTTCTTCTGGTAGCCCACCATCAAATGGTGTTGAGGGACTTTTATTGATGAGATATGCGGCAATATTTACAGCATCTGCCCAAAAGGTCATGGGCAACCCTGCATGTAACCTCATGCTCCTAGCACTCTCAAGGATGGTCCTGTTAATATGCTCAGCCACACTATTCTGCTGCGGTGTCCTTGGAATCATTTTCTGATGTTTGATTCCATTTGCTACACAATACTCCTCAAATCTCTTATCATAATACTCTCCTCCATTATCAGATCTGAGACATTTTACTGTTTTACCTGTCTCGTTTTCTACCATAACTTTTCACTTCTTAAATACATCAATTACATTAGATTTATGTTTTAAAAAATAGACCCACAGTTTTCTACTAGTATCATCAATAAAGGAAACAAAATAACGTGAGCCACCAAGAGATAATACCTGTGTCAGTCCCCACATATCAGTGTGTACAAGCTCCAGTAGATGCGTCTTTGGAGCGCGTCCTGTCTTCTTGAAGCTTACCCTCTTCTACTTGCCATACATGTAGTCCTTGCAGAATTTCAAGTCAATAGACTTTAGCTCTGGTAGCTACCCTTTTGACAATAACACTTTCATCCCTTTCTCACTCATATGTCCTAACCTCTGATGTCATAACTGCCCATTCACTCCAGTTGATGCGACTTCGAGTGAACTATACGATACTGAAGTCACGTACAAAGTACCTTCTTTCTTGCCTCGAGATATCACTAAGGCACCTTTTGTGATCTTTCAGGAATCATTGGTGAATGTCGTCACATAACCGGTACCGGCCAACTGCCCCACTGAGATCAAGTTACGTTTCAAACTCCGTACATGTCTGACATCCTTCAATTTCAGAGCCGTTCAGTCTTTCTAATTTACATGTCTCCCTTTCTAACAATACTACATGGCTCATCATCACCCAGGTAGACTCTCCCGAAGTCACCTGATACATGATTACGCAGAACTTCTTTACATGAAGTGGCATGAAATGAAGCACCCGAGTATATAACCTAAGACTCATTCCTCGCATCAAGAGACAAGATCAACGCCTCTGTGTCACTCTCCTCAGATAGATTCACTGAATCCTTCCCGCCTTGAGAGTTTTCTTTTTGTTTCTTGAGCACCTTGCAATCACGTTTCATATGTCCCTTCTTCCCGTAATGCCAACACCCGTCTTTGTCTTTCGGTCCCTTGGACTTTTTCCTCAACTTAGAACGTCCGTGTTTATTGCCTGATTTGTTCAGCGATCTTCCCCTTCCTTCAATGTTTAGAACATTCCCTGAATCCCCTGAAATTCCTGATGCATTTCTTCTAGATTCTTCACTAAGAATTAGACCGGCCACATCATCAAATTTCAGCTGTGTCAACCCTGAAGAATTACTCACAATAATCACCAAACCATCCCAATTGTTTGACAAACTAGACAAGATCAATAACGCCCTGACCTCATCTTCAAAAACAATGCCAACGGATTCCAACTGACTCGTGACTGTATTGAACTCGTTTAGATGTTCAGCCACGCTCCTACCATCTGACATCCTCATGTTGAATAGCTGTTTCATAAGATGAACCTTGTTAGACGCAGAGGGTTTTTCATACATGATGGCTAGGGCTTCCATTAATTCTTTTGTAGTTTTCACCTTGGATATGTTGAAGGTGACGCTCTTAAATAAAGAGAGTCAGATCGTTCCTAAAGCTTTCCTATCTAGTAAAAATCATTCATCATCTGTCATCTTTTCTTGTTTCTTTTCTTTTCCTCTTAGAGGAATATAGAGGTCATTTTGATATAGATAATCTTCCATCTGCATCTTCCAGAAGGTAAAGTTTGAACCATCAAACTTCTTAATTCTAGTCTTCCCTTCTTCCGTCATCGCTCCCAAATAGAATTAAACCAATAGCTCTGATACCAGTTGTTGTGCAGTACGCCAACAACGCAGTGAACCGAGATTCAATCTTCGGTCTCACCCACAAATGATAAACAAGAAAAAATATAAACTAGAAACAGATCAAAGCAATCAAAACAAACCACAAGACAAGATATACGTGGAAAAATCCCAAACTAGGGTAAAAAACCACGGATGCAAACTTTCACTATGAAGAACAACGAAGATTACAAGGCAATATATTAACCTCTCACTTGAAAATACAGAGAAAACCTTTTGCCAACACCTTAGAATTATTTCCCATCATACCTAAAAAAGCCCTAGGGACCCCTATTTATAGTTTATGCAACTCCCTTTCGTACCCTTGCGAAAGCCAACTCAAATTTCCGTAGTCCACATCAAATCCAGAAACGAATCTGCGTAACCTTGACTGGTCGAGCAGATTGCAAGACCGGTCGAGCACCTCGGAACCCAAAATTGATGCTCGCTGGACTTTGAGTTGAGCTAGTCCACGATCGGTCGTGGGCTACACGACTGGTCGAGTAGGAGCCACGACCAGTTGTGCGACCCCCAGATGTGGCTCTACATCTCAACATATATTGGCCGAGGCAAGGAAGTATTAACTAGGGCATCATTGATTTTGTTGGAACTGATGCAAAAGGCACGTGTAGTTGCGGGATTTAGCGTAGGTTTCGAAAAAGGGGTGGTTATCGATGACGTGTTATGATGAATCGGCCAAGGGCGGTTATTAGTTTGCTACCATATGTGAATAATAAATGCTGCATTAATGATGGGTCGCACATTGCTTTCACCTTTTTTTTCAAAGGTGAAGCGATGTGGGATAATGTTCATCCCCATGGTCACCATTCCTTATGAGAACCAATCAGAGCAAATTACATGTGATCTGTACATATTCACATGGTATTTTTGAATACATACAAAGATGTACAGAGAGGATTTCTTGATAACATAACTGAAATATTTTGAGTGTTACTGGAGATGGTTGATCGTGAAGGAGCGATTATGGGACAGGCAGCAAGAAAGTGTCCAGAAGGCCAAGTAGTGCTGACCGGTTATAACAACTGTTAAAATGTAGGAAGCATCCAAATGTCTTGATTAAGGCTATAAATAACAAACGAATTCAGCAAGAAGATTTCGTCTCATACCAACCCAATCAAAACCAAACATTATCTTTCAATTACTGGTATTTTACATTGCATAGTGTAATCTTTTACTTTTCCTGCCAAGTAAATTACATTTCTTAGTGTAATCATTTACTTTTTGCTTATTTACATTACGTAGTGTAATTCGTAGCATTAATCAAGGAATTGGTAATTTTTGTTGTAATTTGAGTCTATACTCGTGCATTGGATTGAGTTCTGCATCAAGAGGTTTTCCACTGCTGTTTTTCATGGTTGACTGTAAGAATTCCTTTTTCATCTCACTCTATCCATACTAAAAAGTCATTTTCATACTGAATGCAAAGGTGTAATCCATCACAGAGTACAAACCCTACCTTTTGTATGTCACACGATCTTATTTACACATTGAGCGAGTGGCCGAATAGGTAGCCGATCTCATCAGATCTCGCTTATACACTACGTGTCTATCTATTTTGGTGCTTGGGGTCTAGTTGTTCGTGTTTGAATTAAGCCACAAATCTAATTATGACATGCTTGCATTCCAATTGCCGAAAACAGAAGAGCAACATCGCCTTAGTTGGACGAATTGCTCAATGGTCCGGTCATCCGATCCATTGGGCAGTTGGACCCGCATTCTCACCTTGCCATTAGAAGGTTAGGCTAATCCGGCGCCTCTGAAAAGTGAAAAGCAGCCCATGAACATGACCATAGGTGTCATGGTTTTACATGGACTTTCTAAATGCACTAAGCCCAAAAATCAGGCTGGTTCGGTGATTGGTGGGCCACTTCGTGTGAAATAAATGGATGGCTTAAATGAGAGAGACTTGGCTCATTCTTAAATTTTCTTTCCAATGACCTGATGACGGATGACATGTATTTACACCGCGCATACAACACCCAAGCTCTGTGGAGCCCACCGTGTTGCATGTGTGATATTCAGATGGGCCACACCACTGGAGACGAAGTAAAATTGCACCTAAAACATCAAACTTCATGTGGTGTATTCTTCTTTCGTCCTTGCAACTCATACCCAATGAACAGTTTTGAAATATACATGCCATGGTAACCCCCAAACAAACATATGATTGCAGCCCATACCCATTGCTCCATATGGTGTGGCCGACCTGAGTTATGAGTCCAGCTGAATTTTGGCTGCAGGTCCCAGCGTCAAGGGATGCGCCTGATGGACAAAGTGGATGATCCACATATGGTGGGATCAGAACTTTATTGTTGTACGCGCTGAGTAAAACAGTTGCCGTAGATGATTCTGGTCCTATGTATGATATGGGAACAGCTAATGATCGGCTACGATTTTCCCATCAGTGTCACCACCCTGGTACATGCATGTTGCCTTGTGAGCTTACGTTGAACATGTACTGGTCCAACAGCCAGACAGGTCTATTATGAGACAGCTGGCGATTTACCCTGATCGTCCATTTTTCTCATTGACATGTAAGTTGACTGGCTTGATTTTGGACTTCTACAAGTGTGGTCCTTTGTCAAATTGACTACCCTGTCGAGTCAATATGCAATGAGAGGGAACTGATATGTAAGCTGAGGTCTGTCCAAGCCCGGCCCGAGTCTGAGCTGAGCCTGTGACCAGCCACTTGTTTTTTGTGCAAGATCTGAGCTGTTTATTAGGAGTGCCATCATGCATGATATAGCTAAACGGGCTCGTCGGTGATGATGGGTCTTATAAACATCACGATCCGATTCTGATCAATAAGCAGGCCCAAACCAAGCAACGGGCTAGGCTTCCAGCCCAAGCCCGCCCAAAAGCCCAGCCCTGCCTTGACAGTGATATGGTATACCAAGAAAATAACATTTTCATGACCAAGCAATGCCTTCCATCCAACTAGAGGGCCTACCGTCCATGAGTCATGTTTCAAATATAACATCCGCCGGACAATCCTAGCCATCACTTTTCACCCTAGTGTTGACTGGTAAGTGCTAAGCCGCTAACTTTTTTATGCTCTACCAACTCTTTCTAGGCCATTGAATCAATTTGATCCGTGTATTTAAATAGATACTTTCCAATCCATGATAGTGACCACTAGTAGTCCAGATCATGGAAAGACCTGATTGATATGACCCTATCTGTGGTGGGGACCACTGATAGAATGCACAATTGCAGAATAAGGAGCGCTGATTTTGTTTCCATGCGGAGTAGGACCGGACCACCTTGCAAATTAAGGTCTTAGTGACAATCATAAGGTGGGGTCATATAAAACCGGTACTGGGATTCTGTGGGGCCCATATCTACTGTGCATCTGATCTACCCCGTCTATTGAGAGCCCCCCCTTTTGCTCACCATTGAAACAAAAAATCAGGTCCAAAGCTTATGTGGGCCGCAATGTAGGGAACAATATAAAATTATGCCTAAAAACCTCTCATTTTAGAAGGTGTGGCAAATCGAATGGATTTTGGTGGGTCCCTTCATTCTAGTGGATCACATCAAATGAATGGATTAGATGGCACATACACAACTCGGTGGGCCCAACTAACTTTGAGGAAAGTTTTATTGGTTGGGCATTCCCTCCCAACTGTTCCTTGTGGTGTTGCCCACCCAAGCTTCTGTTTGGGGGCAGAAATTTAGGCCCTTTGCTAAACATCTAAGGGCCTGTTTGGCCAGGCGAATTGAATGGGATCAGGAGGGATGGGATCTGTTTTAAGTAATGATGGCTTGGTCAGTGGATTGGTGCAAATACAATGGTATTGCTATATCCCATGTCCAAAAATGAGTCATGTTTGGGACGTCTGGCTTATCCACGGATCACAAACAATGGTCCCGTTTGGCCGAGCATGCGATGGCACGAAATTCCATGGTTTTGAAAAGCACGCCTGGGCAGATTGGGTTTAGGTGGGGTGAGATTCAAAACGTCCGAATCTCACTGCCCAGGCCAGACAACCCGTCTGGGCAAGTCTCTGTGGGGCCCACAGTGATGTAATTGTTTCATCCACGCAGTTCATCGTGCCACGCAACTGATGTATATACATATTCTGGAAAATCAAGTAGGTCCATATCTCCAGTGGACCACACCGAAGGAAGGTGCGGTGATAATGAAACCACCGTTGAAACCATTCCATGGGCCATCGTTATTTCGTTTGTTACCATCCAAAAATCCAGTGGACCACACCAAATAGCTCTGCCCCCCAATAACAATCACTCTCACGTTGGTCATGTCCACGTATCCAGTGGACCACACCATATGACAGTGGTGTGAGACAAAAATATGACAACGTGAAGCAGTCGATAATGTAAATGATTTATAAGGCTCATATGGCTGATGTATCCGAAATCATTGCACCATACTATAACTAAAATAAACAAGTAATAATCGTTCAGTTACAGTACCAATAATATCTAGAATTTAAGGATAACAAACAAGGTTTAAAAAAAAAGGAACCACAATGACAACCAGAAGTGCAAGAATCTCTCTCCAACTGATGGGGCAGGATTATCAGTCGACTTGGCCTTGGAAACCATGGCCTGAGTCGTCTGGGTCATGTGTTGGATAGATGAAGTCGAAGAATGGTGGATGTCCACCTCATCAGAATATGTGGCAACTTGAACCACAAGAGATTCTGTGCGAGGTCTCAATTGTGCACTGGCCTTATTGAAGTAACCGTCCCAACATGCAATAACTTCATTGTAGTTCTTGAAGGCTCAGTGTCTCCCTCCGCTAAATCCCTTCACATCCAATCTAGCATTGTCCCATGTCAGATATATACCTGGTCGACGGCCCACTAAGACAACATAGTATTTCTCCTTTGCCATCTGCATTGACACGTCCATTATTGGCATGAGATTCGTGTTTTGGAATAGGATCGCAAAATAGAAAACATGCATTATTGTCCTACCGAAAAAAAGAAGTACAAAAAAACTAACTATTTTTTTTTTAAGTTGTAAGTACGTACCCTTTCTCCAAACGAAATATGTGGTCCTATCTGTCTTAGTGTACATAAGGCAAGCATGTGATTACATATATGAAAGATGTTAAATAACAAAAAATTGTCATAATCACTTCATTCATAATGGTATACACTGTATACCACATATATCAATCCCCCCTTAAAAAAAAAACCATCATCCTGTCTAAAAAAGATATTACATGGCCGGAAAGAAATAGAAAAACAGAACTAAGGACTACATCTTGTCAGACGGCCCCAAAACCTGCATCACCAAAGTTATCATATAGTGTTTTCTTCAATCACTTAACGCGACGATCAGGTCGGAGACTGACAAAGAATGATGCCAACTTCTTGTCCCTACTCAAGATCTGACCAACTTCGATAAACTCTGAGTTGGTTAAGCCTTGCACCTCTTTCAGAACATCAAGTACTTTGATAGTATAATTCACCTCCTTGCCGAGGCTAAAATCACGCATAGCCTCTGCAACGATCGTAAGAGAGGTGCCAAGTACTTCATAGGGACGAGGAAGGCGCAAACGTTTCTTTGAAGTGGTCTCACCTCGGCTACTATCAAAATCAGCAGTGCGAGTAGGAGTGCCACGGGAGTCGCGATGTTCCATCGAAGGACTGTTCGACAAAAATGGGATGGTCCCTGTGGAGTCTGCTACATGATCCTCTGAGAGGTCAATCGTATCGCTGTTCACACCCTAAGTATAGGGTTGTGATGTAGTAATAATCTCGATAAGACCGCAGGGACTAAACCTTGTACGTAATCTGAAAGCAACCAAAACTAGAACTAGAAGAAGATGAAATCTAAATCAAGTGAATATAAGGGAATAATGGTGAAATATTACTCTAAAACTTGTAGAATTCAAAGGTGGGAAACTAGGGATTCCAAGGATCCACTTGTAGAGATTAAGGAGATCTATGCTTGATTCATGAACTCAACTGGACTTCGAGTCCCATCTTCATCCAGTTGGAAGATATAACAATAAAACTCAATCTGAACTTCTTTCAATCTAGTTTTTAAAAAGACGAAAGGTATGAGAATTAGAGTTGATTCCATCACAAAAACATGCCCATGAGGTAAAGTAAACAATAGAATTAAACTAATCCATGATCAATCTGAAAGATGTATTAATGTTAGGAAGGATTCCATCATCCAACCACGTCCAAGGGGCAATGGTGAACAACGGGGCTTCCTAACTTCACAATTAAATAATGAAAAAGAAATACTCAAAGCTATCGCAGATCTATTGTAATTTCAGTCACAACAAATCAGTAAAAACTAGAAGTATTCCTTATAATCAAAACCAGAATCAAAATCAATTCATAACATGAATTAAAGCTGTAGAGTACTACCCATCACGCCATAAGCTTCACCTCTTAGCCCTAGCTAAGAGGTTTAGCAAATCATGACCATGATTAACTAATCCCTAAATAAAACATAAATAAAAAAACAATGGAGAGAAAAAAAACTGTCTAAAAAACTGCTCCACGCTACTTCTCTCTCTCTGCTCCACGTCCAGCTCCTTCGATCCTCTCTTCTCTTCTTTCTCTCTCCTTCTTATAGGTAGCCGAGAGTCGGTCGACTGGGAGTGCGTAAGGGAGAGACTCTTCGCAGCACTAGGCGGTGAAGAACCTACGCAAGAGACAGCTAAGTCAATGCGAAAACTTTCTTTACGCAGCACAACCACGTACACATCTGAACCGAAGTTTGCTGGTTCATCTTCCTTCTTTTCCTTTAAAAAAACAATGTCCCCTGGGACGTTTTTGGATGATCTATATGATAGATGGCCTGAATCAGCCATCTGATCAACAATGGTGGCCCACTTGGATCGACCGCAGGTCACATGCGCAAACAGGGCCTGCGCATCTTGCGTTGTGCTGTTGGTGGGGTTCACACCCTTCGGTGTATGAGAAATCCACTCCGTCCATTAGTTTCTTCTTACAAAATCGTTCTGAGATGGTCGGTTTTGGATTGTTGTTGACGTGGCCTACTTGATTGTTATTTTGGCCGTCCAATCATTTGAACGGTTTGGGGAGGCTTCCTATTTGATTTTCGGTGGGATTATATTAGGTCCTTGGTCGTTGGCTCATTATTCTTCGAATGGACAGTGTGGATTAGCCATCCAGATGCATCTTGATGGCCCACTGAGATCGTCCAGATCTCTCTGTTCGCAACAGGGGCAGACTTTCTGCTCGTTTTAGAAATAAGTCGGGTCAAAGTCAGTTTGACTTGACTTTGCGTCCAGTGCACCTCCAGTGCACGTGTGCTATGCACACTCATTCCATGTAAGTAGGTCCCACCATGGTGTTTCGAGCAATCTAATCTAATCCATCCATCCATTCTTCTAGATAATTTAAGGGGTTGAGACCAAAGTTGAAGCATATCCAGAGATCAGGTGGGCCCCAAATTGCTGATATGTGGGCTGATCTGTCCGTTGAGCCACTTCCAGAGGGATCCAAGGGCTGAATTTTGATGTGTACGGTTAATTTGTGGTTCTCAGGTTAGATATAAATTTTCAAACCGAACGAATGGTGAGAACCCTGTGATCTTGCATTATGGATGAATTTCAGGCCTCTTTAGCGTGAAACACTGGATTTTCTCGAATCCCAAGCGTGTAAATTCTTCGATCTTGGTCCCCTGGAGTCCGTCCCTTGCTTTGGTGATTTATGAGCGTTAAATCCATGCTTTTAGTATCATTTTCAGTCCACACTAATAAATTCACCTTGCAACACAAACACGATTAAAATAGGGCATTAAACAGTATCATGTTCGTTAATTCAGGTAATAAATGGGGTCTAATATGCAATATTTGACCCTCAACAATTGTCGATATCATCATTGAGATCTCTCCATGCATCATTGAGATCTCGTTGAATCCGAGATGATAATGCAACTATACTCATACTGCCTTGACATAACGTCCCGTGACTTGGTTAGATCCGACGATAACTGCAAGGTCATCCATTCAATCGATACGTTTCCCGCGGAGTCTTTCAGCACGCGGTCGAGATTACAGCCGTAGAAGACAATTGTAAGTCAGCAAATAGTAGATATTTAGTTAAGTGTTTAACTCAACTTCTGTAAATTTTATCCTAAGATATTTCTCCCAGACTTCATCAGGAGCAGTGACCACTATCCGCTCATTGTCCCATCCAAACCCGCTGGCTGCCAGCATGTCCTTCATTACATTGTACTCTCTCTTGTAATACCTTAGTTAGTTCTGCGCGTTCTATTAGTTGACGACTATGTCTGTATGCTTCGTTACTTATTCAGCAGCTGTTTGGTATGCCTTTCGCTTGAAACCATTATCAGCTTTACGTCTCAGTGCAACTTATTTGATCAATGTGTCGAAAAGAACCTGATCCATAGTAATAGTCCATTTGATCTTCGGGACTCAGGACAGAGGCTCGGCTAGGTATTTCACCGTCTTCCCGTATGGAGAACATCAGTGGGCACCACTGGTGTTTTAACTAGTGATTGTGTTGGTGTCGATGTATCATTGCACCAGAAGTTTGCCATTTCACTTGTGAATGCAACACATGCCAAGTATATATGATGTTTTGCAAATGTCAACCAAAATCTTGAGAAGAAGGATTATTCAGAAATTCATAAGTCATTACTTATGAGGAATTAACCCAGTCAAGTTTTGGGAGACCATAATTCCATTGTTAAGTACTAAATATTTTTTGACACTAAATATTGTTAACTAAGTAATGAAAATTAAACATAAAGAATCGACTATCTACTCCTACTATTCTACTGCGCATCTGCCCACATTCTAGGTGTAATATCATTGCGCACTCGAATCCAAGCATTATTTTCTCGTTGAGTTACTCTCAGCAACCATTACCTCTCATCATTCATTGATACCTCGTGGGGCGTTGTGTTACTCTCCCCATCGGCAACAGATATACCAGCGTCTTCTCGGTCCTGATGAGACTCATGTTCGGTACGTATGAAATTGTGTAAGACACAGCAGGCTATCACAATTTTAACTTGTGTGTGGAATTCATACTATATAGAGCTCTTCAAGATGAAAAATCTGCCTTTCATAACACCAAAACAACGCTTGATTGCATTGCACAATTGTGCATGTCGGTAATTAAACAACTTCTTCATGTTGGCAGTGTTCTCCTGGTTCGATACTCCTGTAAGTGGTATTGAACGCCCTGGTATGGAGCCATAAAACTAGGTGAATGAGCATATCCAGTGTCAACAACATAATATTTTTCTACACATTTGAATGAATGTTCCATTAAGTAAACAATCAAAGAATTCATAATTATGAAATAGATTGACAATCTTTAAACAGATAACTAGTACCATGTGAGACAATTAAGTAAGGGATCATTTGATCGGGTCAATGCGTTGTATAGCACCCTCGCATCTGAAGTAGAACCCTCCCAACTGGCCAATACATATATAAAATTTATATAAAATGAACATGCCACCAGTACGTTTTGGGAGAGGATCCCTTTCCAATTATGAAAGCTTGCATGGTTGACTGCGAGCACATGAGCTGGAATATGTGTATCATCAATTACACCGACGCAATCCTAAATGCATTGAATCAAATTTTGTTTAGGCAAAAGGTGTGAATGGAGGGAAGTGAAAAATAATATATAGAAATCTGACTAAATGGAAATAATACCTGAAAGTAAGGGCCCCATTTACATTTGTTTGGATCTCAGAGTGCGTCTCTGGTACAACTTGTTTAACGAACTTGGGGTACATTGATATAAATGCATCTAGTACACGGTGAAAGTGGTGACTCACGGTTTTACTCGATTGAATAAATCTATGACATATGACCCGATTCCGAACATTGTGCCCCAACGTGTATAGGATAATAACTAATTATTCTTCAAGACTCACAGTACGAGTATTACGCAGCTGTGTCTTCTCGCGTAGCTTGGTACATAGTTCAAAGAATGTCTCTCGATTCATCCTGAGTTGTGTAACACAATCTCGGTCACTAGTCTGAATGATAGAGTTAATGAACCTTGCTCGCTCATCATCCCCATGATGAGCCGGCTGTTTGAACATATATACGCGACAGTATTCCCTAATAGATGCTACACAAGCTGTCTTCGCTTGAACAACAATAGGCCTCTCCATCTCTTTCTCATCTTCATTTTCTATCGCCAACTGATAACCTATACTTGTAGGTATGGATGTCTTTTAAATATATATCATAAATCACTGGTTTACACTACATTAATATTCCATGTCCTATTTTACTAAACTGATGACTGTGGTCATTTAAACAAGTGACTTATGGACAATCAAATAAGAGATACCACATTTTGGACGGTCCACATCACAAAAAATCATTAAAAAAAATGGTAATTTGATTTTCAGTTAATGTATGTCACATGTTTTCTTCAAAATTCCCTGCATATCAAGCGTCATATGTAGCCAGAGTATTAGATAAGTGAAGGTGCTGTTTGAATACGGACTGAATATGATTTCAAAACACCTTGACCCATAAAGTAAACTGCCTGTTCTCAGGTGTATGAATCTGCACTTGACATTGGACCAATGACATAGATTTTATCAACAGTGGAGACCTAAAGAGAAGTAGAATAGAATGATTTTTTTGGACAAGAGAGCAGCATGACATATCTGATGATCTAATAGGCTAGAACATTGGTTTGCTATGGTCCACTGTGGATGGACTATGACATGCCTCAAAAATCTACTCAGCTGGATAATCTTCTTTGCGGCTAACAGATACAGAATAACAGAGCTATGTGCATATGCATCCTCAGAAATATTGCCAACATAAGAGGAATTAAATAGATTACATGAAGAACAATCCACAAAAAATTTAGATCAATAACTAGATTATAAGACTTATAACCATTATTCAAATTGAAGAAACCCATATGACAAAATCCACAAAGATATTCAGAGAACCCAAAACTCCTAAGATCATGAAATTGAAAAGAATCTAAAAAATAGAATCCAAATATCCTAATTCTAAGAAACAATAAAGCGAAATAGATGAGAGTAACCATACGATGAAATCTATAACAAATTCAGAGATGAGATCAATGAACTTTAAGACTGAAACCAAGCTGCGAAATCCATCAGAATTCTAAAGAAAGCTTGGAGCCTTAGGTTTCTAAAAACAGTATATTTAAAGTATAAAGAAGAAATCTAACTGCACATATCTATTAGAAATCCAAAGGATACACCAAACCACAAAAATCAAATGAGAGTAACAATATGAGAGATCTATAGAAAACAAAAAATCAACAAATTCAAGAAACAATAAAAATTCAAACTTTGCATGCATATGAGAAACCTATCAAAATTCCAAAAGCCCCTGACTTTAAGAAAATAAAAGGAAAAAAAACTTGTCCATCATTGTTACCATCAGTTTGACAACCACTCTCTTGATCTTTTCTACTCTATATAGAAAAAATAGAATTATCTCCATCCATGGGCTACTACAATGCTTCCATTAACAAAGTAGACAACAATTTTCTTTCTCTAACTGTTCAAAAAGAAAACAATTCTTTCTCTATCTAAACCAAGAAACCAGTTCCAGTCTAAATTGAATGTGAACAATAGGATACTTAAGAATCTTTGCACAAACATACCACTTGACAGTTTAAATGGTACATACCTGTTGACAGGCTACAAATTCCACCATCATCTAGGCTACAAATTCAACTACTTGAATTTGCTTACATCTACCTTTTGCTTTGGTGGACATCTAAGCCTTGCATCAAGTAGGCAACCATGGAGATGACTTGGTCAATCAGTCTTGTCAACTCATAAGGTGGGCCACATGTGAAATGAATGGACTATTTAAATGAAAATAAATTGCCTTTTAGCTACATCTACATAGAGGGCCCACCTGATGTGTGGATTGGATTTCATGCATGTGCATATGTAGCTGCAAGTAAAGTTGGTGGACTTGGTTAATCTCCTTCTTATGAGACTTAATATGAATGCAAATAAATTGTGGGTTACTCTTATAACATGAGATCCTCTAATCTTCTACTGACTAACATGGAGTTATTGCCAGCTTATATTGCTTAAGGCATGATTTTTCTGGATTAGAATCAGTGGCCTTCAGCAATACATGAAGGCATATCTTTCCTTGCAATGCCAGATATAGTGCAACCCTCAGTGTATTGGTTGGAGCAACATGTGATAGTTTCATATATATACTTCTTCCTCAAGTGGGCTATTAATGTTTTCTAGGGGATTCCATGCTTACTGAGAGAGATCATTAACTGAAGGATGACATAGACATAGGGTGGTGAACCACCAAGACAGAAGAACACTAATATGAATCTGATTCTTCTTTTATCTTATTCTTTTCCCCCTTTTTCTGAATGGTGGTCATGAAATTCTTAGATGGATTTCAAACACCTTCGAATTATTCATAAGTTTTCGAGGGGGGGGGGGGGGGGGGGGACATTCCACCTAAAAAATAAGTTTATCTCATTTTAGTTAATAGAAACCACACATGGAAATCTTTCAGAAAATGAAGATAGCTCTGGGAACTAAAGATTAATATAAGTAGTTTCAATAAAATTTCATAATTGGAATCCAAGGAAAACCAACACTAATAAATCTATCTGAGATCATTGGTAATAAGAAGAAAAAGCAGAATTTCAAGTCCAATGAATAGACATATGAGATCTACCAAAACTTTTATACAAGGAATTAAACAGAATTCATGAAGAGCAATCCATAAGAAATATATATCAATAAGTAGATTATAAGAACTATAACATTTATTTAAATTGAAGAAAACCCATATGACAAAATCCACAAAGATATTCAGAGAACCCAAAACATCCAAGATCATGAATTTGCAAAGAATCTAAAAAACAGAATCCAACTGCCCTAATTCTGAGAAACAATTAAGCGAAATAGAAGAAAACCCACACAGTGAAATCTATAACAAATTCAGAGATGAGATCATTGAACTTCAAGACAATGAAACCATGCTACGAAATCCATCAGAAATCGAAAGAAAGATTAGAGCCTTAGGATTCTAAAAATAGTATATTTGAAGTATAAAGAAGAAATCCAACTGCATATATTTATCAGAAATCCAAAGGATATACCAAACCCCAAAAATTAGATGAGAGTAACCATATCAGAGATCTATAGAAAACAAAAAACCAACTAACATTGAACCTACATGAAACTGTACACGTATTTCAAATGCATGCCCCATTCACCATCAATCAGCAGGTATTTGGGCATGCCATGGAAATCTCGAAGCCGTGACAGCCTATCACACAGGCCAAATGCATCTCAGAGGTCCTGTTTTGCCGGTGATGACAGGGGTAGATGATCAGGCCTGAAATTTCATCGTGCCCTTCTCAGATACTAGAATAAACCCACATTTTCTGAAACATGCAGGACCTCAAATCATGTACATAAGGGCATTTCATGCCCGGACGTGAGGAAGAAGACCTACCTCAGCCCTCAAACACCGTCAGCTCGCGATAGCAACGCCCTTTCAATGAAATCACCTCCACGACCAACATGTAGCCCTAAATAACAGTGATTTTGCGCCAAAAACATGATCCTCGCCATCTCTCCCACTAGAAGAGGGATGGGCTCGATGAGGGATCGGATGACAATGAAGTATTCAAGGCGAGATTTCGTAATCCCTCTCAGTCCCGTCCGAATCCATCAGAAATCTGCAATCCACTTCAATCCCTCGCCGCTCAAATAGACTATTATATGGATAGCAGGGATTTTACAATCCTATCCTTCCTACTTCCTCCTAAGTCCGCCGGCCAAACACACCATAAAGGCACCTTATCAATGGGTGGATCAGATGCACAATTGATGTGGGCTCCACAGCAGCCCAATGCCACGTTTGAACGCACCTGGTTAAAATATAGTAGCACTTCCCACATTCAACTTTTCACATAGTAGAACATCTGGAGGTTGCCGACAAATGGGCAGTCCAGATGGTTAATCATAAAAGAGTGGCAATGGGCACTAGGCTCAGGTCAGACATGATACTTGAAATCTAAGGCCCTGACATAGACCTAGCATAATAGGCCAAAGCTCAACCTGAATTTTTTAGACTAGATTCACCTAGTCTAAAAATGGATAAAAACCCCTATTTCCTTCTTAAATTTTCCTAATCCATTCGTTTATCAAGTGGACCACACATATAGAAAGAAATAACAATATTATATTAATGAAACCAAATAGTCTGCATTCAAGATAATTGATTAACTAAGAATTAGAATGGCATATTTATAGAATATAATACATACAAGCCAAGCCTGACCCAAAAATGAATTGGCCAATGAAGGTGAGGCCTAAGCCTAGGCCACCGGTCATGCTAGTGTGTTTAAACCTAGCCAAAAGTCTAAGTCGGACGGTAGGTCAGGCTACCCAGCCCATTGCCATTCTTAGGGGTCGTTTGGATGCCTGTAAAGTCCTTAAGTTATAATGGGATTATGGGTAATCTAATTACGGCTCATAAAGGCTTTACATGCTGTAATCAGATTACAACTTTTAGATGTAATATGAAACCTAGTGAAAAGCCATGTTTCATATTACAGGTGGGGTAGTTATGGATAAAAAGGAATTAAACATGTTAGAACACAATGGTTTATATACTCTCATTATATGTGGGGCCCACTGTAATGTGTATGGTACATCCTATATATCCATCATGTACTTCTCTTGATGCTCTCCTGTGATACTAAAAACACAACTCGTCCATTATGAAATGGATCACATGAGGGAAAGATGGAACATCCACCATTAAAAACTTCTAGATTGCATTTGGGGTCCACTGTGATGGGTGAAAGACATCCAATCCATTTAGTGTGTGCATGCTTTAATGCTCTCTTATGGCCCTAAAATAATCAAGTCTTCTTATGTGATTTACAGATTTTGGAAGGTTCACCGCCTAAGCTCTATAGCATGAATACCTACTTTATTCATTGTAAACAAGTCCAAACAAGAACATCCAAAATTTATGTGGAAAAACCTTTGCGGGAAAAAACCACAGTATAAAGCAACGAGTAATGCACTATGAAAGCAGAATTTATAAGAGAAAGTGTTACTGAATTGAACAAGCCTCAAATCCACTTTATAATCTTTGAAACCCTTATGAATGAATTAGAAAGCCCCCTCTATTACCCCAATCTTAATTACACCTAATATATATACTATCATAACTGGAATAGAAAATAAATCTTACACTGTTGCGTAGCATGCCAACAATGTAGTGAACTAAGATCCAATCTCTGGTCTCACCCACAAATGATAAACAAGAAGAAATATACACTAGAAACAGAATCAAAGCATTCCAAACAAACCACAAGACAAGATATACGTGGAAAAATCCCAATAAGGGTAAAAAACCACAGATGCAAACTTCCACTATGAAGAAAAATGAAGATTACAAGGCAATATACTAACCTCTCCCTTGGAAGTACAGAGAAAACCCTTTGCCCATACCTTAGAATTATTTCCCATACCCTAGAAAAGCCCTAGGGACACCTACTTATAGTTTAGAAAACTTTCCTTTCGCACCTTTGCGAAAACCAACTCAAATTTGCGCAGTCCGAATCAAATCTGGACTCAAATTTACGTAAGCTTGACTGGTCGTGCAGAATCTTTGACTGGTCGAGTAGCACCCTCGACCGGTCGAGCACATCCCACGACTGGTTGAGCACCTCGAAAATCCAAAATCCCAACTTACTGGAAAACGAGTCAAGCCAGTTCACGACCGGTCAAGCGGGCTACTTGACTGGTCGAGTGGCTGTCCAGATGTGGCTCCACTTCTCAATAATCTCTCACTTGAAGACACATCACCATAAACCTCTGTCTTCTACAACCGGAGTGCACCACCTCCCCGTCTTCAAGCCTGAAGACCAATCAAAGCTGAACAAAACTTCAACTTCTCCCGTGTGACCGCCTTGGTCCGCATATCCGTAGGATTCTCACTTCTATGAATCTTCTCCAGAGCAATCGATCCATCTTCCAGTAACGAACGTATGAAGTGATATCTGATGTTAATATGCTTAGTCCTTGAATGAAAGGCTGAATTCTTAGCCAAGTGTATTACACTCTGACTGTCACTATACAGCTTGCAATCTGCTTGCTTCTTACCTAACTGTTCCATGAAATCTTGCATCCACACCATCTCATTGCACGCTTCTGTAGCCACAATATATTCTGCTTCTGTCGTACTGATTGATACTATCTTCTATAACTAAGAGACCCAACTGACTGCAGCACTACTCAGAGAAAAAATATAACCTATAGTGCTTCTTCTGCTGTTGATATCTCTTGCCAAATCTAAATCCACGTAGCATTGTAGCTTGATTTTTGATCCTCCATAACACAGCCCTATATCCTTAGTACTTACCAGGTGTATGAGGATCCACTTCACGGCTTTCCAATGTTCCTTCCCGGGGTTGTTAATGAACCTGCTAACAACTCCCACTGCTTGAGCAATGTCTGGCCTCGTGCTTACCATAACATACATGAGACTTCCAATAGTTGACGTGTATAGGACTTTAGCCATGTAGTCCCATTTGTAAGACCCGTATCCTAGCCCGTACTGTTCCGTAAGCTTCCGCGGTCATCCTGATCAAATTTCGGTAACCCGTGAACAGTTATCGGCTTTTGCACGTGACCCTAAGATGTGTCTCATATATCTAAGTCGGCTCGACCCGAGACTTGTACCAGTGCGACCGTGCCGTCGCGGCGGTTCCGATGCCGCGTCTTGCATGTCGATGCGGTACCCTAGCTAGGAGATGTGGGCCCGCGTTCAGTTCGAGGATGAACGCCGCGTGTTGCAATCCCTAAAAAATATCACATCAATCACATTAATCAAGTACACATCACTCCCATCACTCACACCCATCCCTAAGTACAACCACTCCCCTTAAAGTCAACTCTCTCCCTTACACAAGTACACCCATCACCTCACTCACCCATCCCATCCTCTCTCTCTCTCTCTCTTATTTTCTTCATTTTTCAAGCAACCATGAGACTCCAACGTCCAAGCCTCCATATGAGAAGCCATGTGTGGCCCACCTTCCTACTTTCCATCTCCACCATCCAAAGTCCATCTCAACCATCGGAATAGTTTCCTTGGAGCTTTAGATCGTGTTGGTGGAAGAAGTCTAAGAAGATCTTGAGGTGGGTGCTTCTCTCTCTCCCCCTCTTCTTTGTTTTTATGTGATGACGTGGCTGTAAGTCCCACCCGAATGGACCCCACCAGGAAGCATGCATTTTTCCCAAGCCATCTGATAGGTGGGGCCCACATTAAAATGTGTTGTATGGGTCCGTCCAGTGTCCAGGGACGCTGGACGTCGCTACATAGGAAGCATGAAGCTGACAGTGGTGTGTACTGACAATAGCAGAAAAAAAATAAAAAAATAAAAATGTCAGTTTGATTTCAAACCTTTGAGTGGGCTACTCATGCACCATGATGTGTGTCGGCCATCAACACCATGTATTTGATGGGTCCCCATTAGGCACGAGGATATCCCAAAAATCAGCCGTACACAGGACTCAGGTGGTCCACACCATGAAGTAGTAGAGATTGAACGGCTACCATTGTAATCAGTTGGGCCCACCGCAGTTGTAGCATGTGAGGTCCCAATGTGATGCTTATTTACCTCCAACCTATTGATAGGGTCACACTAACCTGAGTTAGGGACCACACAATATCAGTTTGATCGAAAATACAGTGTGACCCACCTTGATTTTATATCCACACCGTTAATCCAACAAGTCCAGAAGATTGGACGCTGGACCGTGCACCCTGCACCCCTGTATATATATATAATAATATTATATTATATTGTATTATATATACATATACGGTGTGTGTGTATATATATGTGTGTGTGTGCATGTCTGTAGTGGTGGGTCCCATGTGGTACCCACCTGCTAGACGGACTGGCTCGTGTACCTCTCATAGCAGCTGTTGTGATTGTCGGCGGCAAGTTTTGTGGGACCTACCCTGCACGTGTGAGGGTGGGAACCACCTTGATGATGTGTTGAATCCACCGTCCAGCCCATGGACGGTGGATCCCAACCTTGATGTATATACTCTATTCTCACCGTCCATCCGGACTGGACGGTGATGCGCAGGGCCTACCGTGATGTATCTGTTTTATCTAGGCAGTCCATTCGTTTCTAGGACTATGGGCCATATGTAGCAATGTCAGCAAATTCTGTGGGGCCCACACATGATCTATGTATTTTATCCATACTGTGGTGATCATACATTACGCTAATCGGGTTACTGGAGAAGCTTGACTGGTACGAGCGCATGTGGGGACACCATGATGTATATTTTTTTCACAACATTCGTGGGCCAGTGTGACCCATCGTAATGTATACGTTGTATATCCAGCTGGTGGGGCCCATTCTGTGATGCTTCAGGCCCACCTTGATGTGTGTTTGGGAAGCACATGGTCCATCTATTTTTGTTTGGACCATGGGGTTGACCCGTGTGACCCACTATGATATATGTGTAATACACATACTGTCCATTTATTTTTGGGCCGTATGCCTCATTACCTTGAGAGGCCCACTTGATGTGTATGGGCCCATTAGTGGGGCCTAATGTGATGTTTGTGTGACCCATTGGAGTGACCCATTGACGCAGTCCACTTGATGTATATGGGGCCATTGTGATGTATTCCCAGCTCATAAGATGCAGCCCATTATGATATATATCAGGGCCCACGGGTTGAGGCCCATTGAGATGTATTCAAGGCCCATGGGTTAAGGCCCATCGAAATGTATTTGGAGCCCGTGAGCAGAGCCCACCTCATATGTTCCATCTTAACCGTCCAAATCATAGAGGGCTAGCCTCGATGTATGTTTTATCCACACCGTCCGTGGGACGTGTGACCCACTAGATGTATGCATGTTATATCCACACTAACCATCTAGTGGGGCCCATTTGCTGCATGTACAGGGCCTACTTATTATGCATTTATGCGGCCAATTGGTGCAACCCACTTGATGTGTACGAGGCCCATTAGTGCAGCCCATTTGATGCAACCCACTTGATGTGTACGAGGCCCATTAGTGCGGCCCATTGATGCAAGGCCTATTGTGACATGTATTGGGCCCATGATGCGTGGCCTATTTGATGCGTATAAGACCCATGGGTAGGGCCCACATGTTATGTATTTGAAGCCCATGAGCAGGGCCCACCTGAGGTGTATATATGGGGCCCATTAATGTGGCCCACGGGTTGCGGCCCATGGGTCGTCGCTCATTGTGATGTATACTCAGCCCATATGTCGTGGCCCATTGAGATGTGTTTTCGACCCATTTAGTGAGGCTATTGTGAAATATTCCTGCTCATATGATGAGGCCCATCGAGATGTATTTCTGGCCCATATGATGCGGCCCATAGCGATGTGCATTAGGCTCATGTGATGCGACCCACTTGATTTATGAGACCATTGTGTGAGGTCATGGGCCTACTATATATTTGGCCCTATGTGGGCCACTCGTTGGGAGCAATATTGATTAGATGTCCACACTGTGACCTTCCCTTAGGCCTTGATCTGCTGATTGCCGAATATCGATTCTGATTGTTGTGGCCAACTGCCGATTATCGATCGAGGCCATTTATTGATTTTAATTCGTCGTGGCCGATTGCCGAATATCGATCGAGGCTGATTATCGATTCTTATTTGTCGTGGCCGATTGTCGATTATCGATCAAGGCCGATTACCAATTTTGATTTGTCGTAGCCGATTGCCGATTATCGATCGAGGCCGATTATCGATTCTGATTTGTCATGGCCAATTGCCGATTCCGATTGTCGGGGCCCAATGTGATGTATATGCGATCCATATTTAAGGCCCAACATGATGACTATTCAGCCCGTGTCTAAGGCCAATGTGATGTATATTGAGGCCTAGGTGATGAGGCCCATTGTGATGTATTTGGGAGCTAGGCGAAGGAGCCCATTATGATGTATGTTAGGCCCATGTGAAAGGCCCATCATGGTGTGTATTACGTTATTGAGTGGGACCCATGGTGTTGTATATTTAGCCCTTGTGTGAGGCCATGGTCCACCATTCCTTGGGGGACAATGTTGGTTAAATATCCACATTATTGTGATTGATTGTCGATGCCGGATATTGATACTGATTATGAGTATGTGACTGCATAGCATCATGATCATGCACATATGCATCATTTGCATGTTTGTTATAAGATGTGGTTGACCATTGCATATGCCATTGGACAGGTTGTTATGAGACTCCTTGATAGGTGGAGGTTATCTCACATGAGCGCACGGTATGTGCAGGATTGATGCATGACTAGATTGTATGACTCATGCATCTTGCATTGTGTGTCCTAGCGACATCAGGGTCGTAGCCTCCACAGGCATATCGTGGATGGCCAGATGGGACATCGAAAATGTTGGTTCTAGCATACGGGCGCCATAGATGTCCCTGAGTGAAAATCTCTACACTCTCTTGGTACTAGAGGACGCCCCAACATCGAGATCGAGTGGATACATGAGCGCCCGAGTGCTGAATACCAGAAGGCCATGTCTCCCACTGTGTCATGGTCGGTTGGGAGGGGGTGTGGCCTTACCCGCCCGAGAGTAGGGGGCAAATTAGGCTGAGTTTGACCAGCTCATGAATGGGTCCGCTATCGACGTGCCGGATAGGTATTGGCAGACTATTGGCTAGACAGATAGTGAGGTTTCTTACGCTCACTTAGACTGTGGGGCTGAGACAGCGGCAGTGCCATTTGGAGTGTACTAAACCTTGGTGATGATCCCAGAGATGAACTGTACTAATATGTGGATTTAGTGAGCAGGAGTTGCATACTCATTCATGCATTCATTCATTCACTATCCACTCGGGTTAGTGGTGCATAACTATTTATTACGTGTGCCTTCGTAATGGCCAGGATTTCGGTTGGAGCGCGCGACTAACCTGAGATCAGGAGTTTACCACATTGAGTTTGACTATCCAAATGTAGGTATGGGACTGGTTTGGATAGAAGTCCCTTATGATGGATCCCATAGTCTGTAATACTACGTACTATCATCCCGACTTCACACTACAGTATAGTCATTCCATTCACACCGCATATTGCATAACATTCGCGGCATATGGCATTTTGGGTTATTGTATCTCTACATTTATATGGCCTAGGTACGGCTGACGCTATTTGTATTACTCATCAGGAATGTATATTATATTGCATCCTCTGCATCTGATATTTGGCTATCTATGATTCCTCATTTGTATAGTTGTTCTATATTGCGTATTCTGACATTGATTGACTCATTGACTTGTCCATATTTTCGCTTACCCTGTTATCATATGATCTTGTCAATATTTCTGCTTACTCTGGTAATTCATTATCTTATCGATAGTTCTGCTTATTCCGATATTATATGATTTATGAATTACTAGTATTTTCAGTATTGTATGATGATGTCATTATGTTGAATACTTGATACTTACCTTGTACACACTTATACCACCCTCTAAGCTTTCTATAAGCTTATGCACGATAAATGTGTGCAGGTGATGTTAGGTTGCAGCAGTGTTGAGCTTGGAGCGTGCAGCAGTCTTCTGGAACTTGATTTTCGATTCATGTATTTCCCTTTCAGCATTGTACTCAAATGATTATATTAGTAGATATGTGATGATGATGTTGCCTTGTGATTTGGGTAAACTTGTGGTTATCCTTATTACAAGTTAGATGTACGTTAAAAAAAAATCCTCCTCGTAGGATCCCAGGATCAAAATCTGGCATATGGACATCGGGAGCCGAGAATGGGGTACTACGGAGGCTTTCGGTACTGGATTCAGCGATCGAAATTCTTGTGAATCCTATTTTCGGGTTTGGGGCGTGACACCGTTCCTCCTACGTCTTTGCACCTTGCTCCTTAGATAGCTTGAAGTGGTTGGCTAATGGTGTGCTAACATATGGACGCCGAGAGCCGAGAATGGAGTACTACGGAGGCTTTCAGCACCGGATTCAGTGATCGAAATTCCTGTGAATCCGATTTTTGGGTTTGGGGCGTGACACCATTCCTCCTGCGTCTTTGCACCTTGCTTCTTAGATAGCTTGAAGCGGTTGGCTAATGGTGTGTTAACTGGCTCAGCACCTCCAATATTAAATCGATCAAGTACCTTGGCTATGTACTATTCCTATGATAAAACTGGTTTCTTGTTTTTCCTGTCACACTTTATCCTCATGCTTAGGATTTATTTTGTAGCTCCTAAATTCTTCATGACAAATTCTCTATATAGTTGTCTTTTGAGATCTGAGATGTCCTTTATGCTTGAACCGGCCACAAGCATATCATCAACATACAGAAGAAGGATGATGTATAATGTATCAAACTTCTTCAAATAACAATAGTGGTCTGCATGACATCTCCTAAAACCATTTCCCAACATGAAACTGTTGAACTTCTTGTACCACTGCCTCGGGGCCTGCTTCAAGCCATATAGACTTTTCTTCAGTCTGCAGACTTTGTTCTCCTTTCCTGGTGCCACTTATCCTGTCGGCTGATGCATATATATCTCTTCTTCAAGGCCCCCATGAAGAAAGGGTGTCTTAACATCTAGCTGCTCTAAATGTAAGTCCTCTGTAACCACTATACTCAAGACCATGCGAATCGTAGACATTTTCACTACTGGTGAAAATATTTCAGTGAAATTGATACCAGCCTTTTGTTAAAACCCTTTCACAACTAGTCTAGTTTTGTACCATTTCGAACCATCATGCTTCTCCTTCAGTCTGTAAACCCACTTGTTATGGAGAGGTTTCTTATCCTTATGTAGAGTGACTAGTTCCCATGTACGATTAGACTCAAGAGAATCCATCTCATCATCTATGGCTTGCTCCTACTTAACCTGTGTATCCGGCTGTAATGCCTCTTCAAAACACTCTGGTTCACCATTATCTGTCAACAGTAGATAATGTAAGGAGGGTGAGTATCGGACCGTGGGTCTCCTCTCTCAAGTGGACTTCCTCACAACCGGTGTTTGTGGCTCTGCCTTATAATGCTCCTGTACATGATCATCCTATGGCACTGTAATACCCGTGTCCGGTAACTCTTCCAACTCTACGAATTCTTTCTCCTCGGCCTTATTTTCCTGCACACTGTCCTTATGCATCACTTTTTCATTAAAGACTATGTCCTTGCTTCTGATGATTTTTCTATTTTCTGCATCCCAAAACCTGTAGCTAAAATCATGCTGCCCGTAGCCTATAAACGTGCACCTCCAGGACTTCGCATCCAGCTTGTTTCTGTGCTCTGCATCAATGTGAACATATGAAGTGCAACTGAACACTCTGAGATGTGCAGGGTTCACTTCTTTTCCAGTCCATGTTTCTTCTGGTAGCCCACCATCCAATGGTGCTGAGGGACTTCTATTGATGAGATATGCGGCAGTATTCAAAGCATCTGCCCAAAAGGTCTTAGGCAACGCTGCATGTACCCTCATGCTCCTAGCGTGCTTAAGGATGGTAATGTTAATACGCTTAGCCACACCATTCTACTGTGGTGTCCCTGGAATCATTTTCTGATGTTTGATTTCATTTGCCGCATAATACTCCTCAAATTTCTTATTACAGTACTCTCCCCCATTATCTGATCTGAGACATTTTACTGTTTTACCTGTCTCATTTTCTACCATAACTTTCCACTTCTTAAATACATCAAATACATCAGATTTATGCTTTAGAAAATAGACCCATAGTTTTCTACTAGCATCATCAATAAAAGAAAATAAATAATGCGAGCCATCAAGACATAATACCTGTGTCGGTTCCCACACATCAGTGTGTACAAGTTCTAACAGATGCGTATTTGGAGCGTATCCTGTTGACTTGAAACCTACCCTCTTCTGGTTGCCATACACGCAATCCTTGCAGAATTCTTAGTCAATAGACTTCAGCCCTGGTAGCTTCCCTTTTGACAATAGTACTTTCATCCCTTTCTCACTCATATCCCAACCTCTAATGCCATAACTGCCCATTCACTCTAGTTGATGCGACTGCGAGTGAACTATACGATCCTGAAGTCACATACAAAGTACCTTTCTTCTTACCTCAAAATATCACCAAGGCACCTTTTGTGATATTTCAGGAATCACTGGTGAATGTCATCACATAACCGGTATCGGCCACTACCCCACTGAGATCAAGTTCCGTTTTAAACTCGGTACATGTCTGACATCCTTCAATTTCAAAGTCATTCCATCTTTCTGATTAATATGAACGTCTCCCTTTCCAACAATACTGCACGACTCATCATCACCTAGGTAGACTCTCCCAAAGTCACCTGATACATAATTACGTAGAAATTCCTTACATGAAGTGACATGAAACGAAGCACCCGAGTCTATAACCCAAGACTCATTCATCGCATAAAGAGACAAGATCAACGCCTCTATGTCACTCTCCTCAGATAGATTCACCGAATCCTTTCCGCCTTAAGATCTTCTTTCTTGTTTCTTGAGCGCCCTGCAATCGCATTTCATGTGCCCCTTCTTCCCATAATGCCAACATCCGTCTTTGTCTTTCGGTCCCTTGGACTTCTTCCTCGACTTAGAACGTCCGTGTTTATTGCTTCCTTTGTTTAAGGATCTTCCTCTTCCTTCAACGTTTAGAGCATTCCCTAAATCCCCTGAAACTCTTGATGCCTTTCTTCTAGATTCTTCGCTGAGAATTAGACCAGCCACATCATCAAATTTCAGTTTTGTCGACCCTGAAGAATTGCTCACAGCAATCACTAAACCATCCTAACTATCTGTTAGACTGGATAAGATCAATAATGCCCTAACCTCATCCTCAAAAATAATGCCAATGGATTCCAACTAGCTCATGAATGTATTAAACTCGTTTAGATGTTCAACCACGCTCCCACCATTTGACATCTTCACGTTGAATATCTGTTTCATAAGATGAACCTTGTTGGACGCTGAGTGCTTTTCATACATGGTGGCTAGGGTTTCTATTAATTCTTTTGTAGTTTTCATTTTAGATATATGGAAGGCGATGCTCTTAGACAAAGAGAGTTGGATCGTTCCTAAAGCCTTCCAATCCAATAAAAACCATTTATCATCTGTCATCCTTTCTGATTTCTTCTCTCTTCCTCCTAGAGGAATATAGAGATCCTTCTGATACAGATAATCCTCCATCTACATCTTCCAGAAGGCAAAGTTTGAACCATCAAACTTCTCAATTTTAGTCTTCCCTTCTTTCATCATCGCTCCTAATAGAACAAAACCAACATAGCTCTGATACCAGTTGTTGCGCAGCACGTCAACAATGCAGTGAACCGAGATCCAATCTCTGGTCTCATGTTGAGGGTCAAATATGGCATATTAGACCCCAGTTATTACCTGAATTATGAACATGATACTGTTTTAATGGGCTATTTTAATCGTGTTTGTGATGCAAGGAGAATTGATGAGCATGGATTGAAAAGGATGCTAAAGGTATGGATTTGACGCTCTGACATCACTGAGGCATTGGATGGGACTCCATGGGACCAAGATTTACGATTTACACACCAGAGATCAGAGAAATTCCAGCCACTCACTTCAAACAGGCCTGAAAAACGTCCAGAATGCAAGATCACAATGTTCCCACCATTTGATCGACTCAAAACTTCATACATGGCCTGAAGACCCTAAATAAACCGTACACGTCAAATTTCAGTAGTTGGATCCCTATGGAAGTGGTCTAATGGTCAGATCAGCCCATGAATTACCGATCTAAGGCCCACCTGATATTCAGATATGCTTCAAACTTGGGCTCTATCCATTAAATGAGATGAGAAAAGGGACGAGCGGATCAGATTTCCCACAAACATCAAGGTAGACCCCACTTCACGTGGCGGGTGTACACAGCGAGTGTACACCCGCTGTGCACCGGACCAACCAAAGGGGTCAAAGTCGGTTTTGACCAACCTTATTTCTAAAAATGAAAATCTCCATTTTCTCTGTTCGTAACAGGGAGTTGTGGGTGATCTCAGTGGGCCACCATATGGACCCATTAGCTCAATTTGAGCCGTCCATTCGAATCATACGAAGGTCCTGATCAAGATATGGTAGTTCTTGGTCTGAAGAATGCTAAAAAGAGGTTGCAAATGTGCTAGATGGCAGAATCCTCGTTGCAAGATCAAGCAGGTGGGCCGCGTCAACGAAATTCCAAAACCGACCATTTTTTACCAGATTTTCAAGGAGAAACTGATGGACGGTGTGGATTTCGCTGGAAATTCTGATTATGGGCTTCACCTATCATCAGCGCACGAAACGTGCAGGCCCTGTTTACAGCGCGTCCGAGACCCGGACGCTGCGGGCCGTTGTGCATCCACAGATAGGATCGGTCCGACGATCCGGACCATCCAAAATCATCCCAAAGTCGGACTGACCAGAGCCATGCAGCCCGGATGGCTTAGATCATGCACTTGGAGCTGAAAATGCACTTCAGACGAGATCTGTTGCGTTGTTTTTCCTGCGATAGATGCGGCGGACGTTGCAACTACGTAAGATTTCCGCACCGACTCCAGCGGCGGAAAGGAAGCTTGCAGACCAACCTCTCTACTGCCCTTGGCAGCTATAAAACAGAGGGAGAGAGAACGTGAGAGGGAGAGTGGCTAGGAAGGAGGCTGGACGTGAAGCAAAATCCCAGGATTGAGAGAGTTTTCTTTTTCTTAGTTTATATTTTCTGTTTTTATTTTTTATCTTTTTAATTTGAGGATAGCCTAATCATGGTAGGGTAAACCTCTTAGCCAGGGCTGAGAGGTGAAGCTTGTGGCGTGATGGGGTTGATCCTACGGCTTGGATGCATGTGATGAACTATATTTAATTCTAGTTAGATAAAAGAATGCTTTAGTTTTTAATGGTTTATTGTGACTTACATTATAGTAGATCTGCGATGGCTTGAGTATTTCCTTTTCCTTTCTTGTGATTATGAAGTCAGGATGCCATGTTGTTCACTATCGCCCCTTGGACATGGTGGAATGACGGAACTCTTCCTGACATTCATATATTACTCAGATTGGCCATGAATTGGTTTAATTCTGTTGTTTGCTTTGTCTCATGGGCATGGTTTTGTGATGGAATCCATTCTAATTTACACCCGTATGATCTCTTGAAAACTAAATTAAATAAAGTTAAGAATTGATTTTCAGGTTATATCTTCCAACTGGATGAAGATGGGACTCGAAGTCCAGTTGAGTTCATGAATCGACCGTAGATCTCCCTGATCTCTACAAGTGGATCCTCTGAATCCGTAGTTTCCTACCTCTGAATTCTTTAAGTTTTAAGATTAATATTTCACTATTATTCTCTCAAATTCATTCGATTTAGATTTCATCTTAGTCTAATTCTAGTTTTATTTAGTTTCAGATTACGTACAGGTTTCAGTCCCTTGGGATTCGACCTCGGTCTCACCGAGTTTATTACTACATCACAACCCTATACTTGGGGAGTGAACAAGTTTTTGGCGCCGTTGCCGGGGATTGACGGTTACGTTTTTCTGAAATTAACTAATTTTAGGATTAGTTTAAAATTAGGTTTAGATTTTTCTGATTTCTAGAAACTAACTTGTTTTCCTGTTTTGTAGGATCCTGACATAAACTTCTAAATTGGTAATCCCTTTTTAATTCCTCTACTTTTTCTAATTTTAGAATTAGGTTTGAGTTTTAGAAATTTTCTAATTCTAGTATTTTTCTATTTTTAGGAAATAGTTTATTTTTAGAAACTTTCCTCTTTTGTTTTTAGAAACTAGGTTAGTTATTTCCCTTGTAGAAATTCTTTCTAACTTTAGAAACTAACTCATCTTTCCTTTATTTTATTTTTAGAAAGTTTCCTTTTTAAGAATTAGTTTATTTTTAGAAACTTTTTAATTTTAGGTATAGATTTTCTATTTTAGAAACTTTCTAATTCTAGGCCTTCTTTTTAGAAACTAACTTTCTATTTCAATTGTAGGAACCTTCTAACTTTAGACTTTCTATTTTAGAAACTAATTTCTTTTGTTTTCTTTTGCAGGATCTTCACATAGGGGCTTCTCATTTGGTTTTTAACTTAGGGACTCCAATTTGGTAACTTCTTTCCAACCCTCTCTTTCTTTTTAGATTTTCTTTTCCTTTCTTAGGATTAGGTTTCGAATTTGATTGAGGGCTACGAGTGTTTCATGCCCAAGTGGGCTCGTGACAACACTTGACGTCTCCTGACTGAAGGAGGATTGGTTGAGGGGTTAACTATTCATTGCAGGACTAGACACCACTCAAAATCTCCTAAGTTAATTGAAGTGATGGCTGAAAACCAACCTCTTCTACCCCAACCTAGGGTGGAAGACATTCAAGATGAGAATGAGGTGCATCAAGCACCCCCGCCTCGTACTTTACGAGATTATTTACCACCAGTGGGGGTGAGTACACCCTCATGCATGGTTTTTCCTGAAAATACAGGATATATGGACATCAAGCCAGGGGTTATCCAACTCCTTCCTAAGTTCCATGGGCTTGAATTTGAAGAACCATATCTACATTTGAAAGAGTTTGATGAGATCATAGCCACTTTATATTTTCAAAATGTGTCTGAGGACACACTCAGGCTGAGACTCTTTCCTTTTTCCTTAAAGGAGAAGGCTAAGACGTGGTTACATTCACTGCGTCCTAGATCCATTGGCACATGGAATGATATGCAAAGGGAATTTATAAAGAAATTTTTTCCACATCATAAAACGATTACCCTTAGAAAAGCAATCATGAACTTCACCCAAAAGGAGGATGAAACATTTTACCAATGTTGGGAAAGGTTCAAGGATTTGGTCAGTTCATGCCCACAACACGGCTTTGAAACGTGGCGCATCACAAATTTTTTCTACGATAGACTGACATCTTCCATGTGCTAAATGGTCGAGATAATGTGTAATGGAGAATTCATTAATAAAAATGTCGACGAGGTATAGGATTACCTCGATAGTCTTGCTGAAAAAACACAATCATGGGATTATTACCCAAAATCGAATACCATGTCTAGGCCGACTCAATCTAAGGAGAAAGGTGGATTATATTTCTTGAAAGAAGAGGATGATCTCAAGTATAAAGTGATTACGCTCATAAGAAAAGTTGAGGCCATGGAAGGAAAGAAGGATAAGGCTAAGGAAAGTGTTTACGGCATCTGTGATTGTAACATTCATACAACTGAAAATTATCTTACGATACCCGCCTTTCGAGAAGTGTTGAATGAACAATCCAATGCCGTAAATAATTATCAAAGACCTTTCAATGGACCGACCTCTAATACGTACAATCCTGGTTGGAAAAATCATCCAAACTTTAGTTGGAGAAATGGACAAACTGCTACTCCTCAAAGTTTCTTCAATCAAAATCCAAATCAGGGGAAACCTTAAGAAGAACCGGTTCAAAATTCCATGCAAGAGCTGACCCAGGCAATGCGAGATTTTATGCAAAAGATGAATTCACGTATGACGGTTATAGAAAAGGGGATGCTTCCTGCACAATCGCTCCCTAATCCTAAACAGCAATACGAGATAAGTAATCCCAGCTCTTCAAATCAAATGGAGCACGCTAAATCCATCACCACTCTTAGGAGTGGGAAGATCATTGATAAAACCCCTCCGGTTAGGCCCGAAAAGCCTCAAGAACCAGAAGAGGACAACGATGATGGATCCAGTGACGCCCCACAAAAATTAGAACCGTAACTTCTAGAAAAGCCAGTTGCTCCATTTCTCCAATGGTTGGTCACACCAAAACCTCTCTCTAACTCTCAGGATATCCTAGAGGTGTTGAAACAAGTGAAAGTTAATATTTCTCTACTTGATGTCGTAAAACAGATACCTTCATATGCCAAATTCCTGAAAGACTTATGCACGACCAAACGACGGCAGAGTATTCAAAAGAAGATCTTCTTGACCGAGAAAGTGAGTGCCATCCTAAAGCAAGATGTGCCACAGAAATTCAAAGATCCCGGTAGCCCAACCATATCATGTGTAATCGGGGACCATCGAATTAATCACGCACTTCTTGACTTAGGAGCAAGCGTCAATCTGATTCCCTACTCGGTATACAAACAGTTAGGTTTGGGTGAATTAAAACCCACTCTAACCATGCTACAACTTGCTGATCGCTTTGTTCGTGTACCAAGAGGGATAATTGAGGATGTGTTGGTCCAAGTTGATAGATTTTACTACCCCGTAGATTTTATCATCCTGGACACCAAACCCATTAATAACATGAACACTCAAATTTCTATCATTCTTGGTCGCCCATTCCTTGCCACTTCAAACACAATTATCAATTGCAGGAATGGTGTCATGACTATGTCTTTTAGGAATATGACATTGGAGTCAAACATCTTTTTCAATAACGGCATGAACTTAGATGATGGTGACGATTTCCATGACATTAACATGCTTGACTCTTTCGTGGAAGATACGACACCTCTGACCTTATCCTCTGACCCTCTAGAGACGTGTCTGGCCCACTCCCATGATTTTGATGATGACATGATTAGGGAGACGTGTGCCTTGCTTGATACTGCACCGGTACTTGAAGTTAACCAGTGGAGGCCACAATTTGAAGAGTTGCCCCAAACTGATGTAGTGCCTCTACCGTCTAACCTCAAGCCGCCGAAGCTTGACCTAAAACCTTTGCCCTCTAATTTGAAATATGTCTATTTAGGTCAAGATGAGACATACCCGGTGGTGATCTCTGCCCACCTGGAGAAAGAACAGGAGAATATGCTTATATCTACTCTCATTGAGCATAAGGGAGCCCTTGGATGGACGATAGCGGACCTCAAGGGAATCGACCCCTCGATTTGTACTCACCGCATATATCTTGAGGATAATACGAAGACCGCTCGGCAATCACAACGTAGACTAAATCCAAACATGAGGGAAGTGGTTAAGGCTGAGGTTTTTAAACTATTAGATGTGGGTATCATATACCCCATATCCGATAGTCAATGGGTGAGTCCAACTCAGATGGTTCCTAAGAAGTCCGGGATCACCATCGTAGTCAATGCCAATAATGCACTCGTGCCAACAAGAGTTACTACTGGTTAAAGAATGTGCATTGACTACAGGAAGCTGAATACCGTCACGAGGAAGGACCACTTCCCTTTGCCCTTTATTGATCAAATCTTGGAAAGGCTAGCTGGTCATTCCTATTACTGTTTCCTTGACGGGTATTCGGGCTACAATCAGATTAAATCGCCCCTGAGGACCAAGAAAAGACCACATTTACATGTCCCTACGGCACCTTTGCCTACAGAAGGATGCCATTCGGATTATGTAATGCCCCTGCTACCTTTCAGCGATGTATTATGAGTATCTTTTCTGACATGGTGGGGAAATATCTAGGTCTTCATGGACGATTTTTCTGTTTTCGGTTCATTTTTCAGCAAGTGTTTAGAAAGTCTTAAATGTGTGCTGAAAAGATGTGAAGAGAAGAACTTGGTACTTAATTGGGAGAAGCGCTATTTCATGGTTCATAAGGGAATTATCCTTGGACATATTATCTCGTCCAAAGGAATCGAGGTGGATAAGGCAAAAATTGATCTTATCTCTAACCTACCTCCACCCAAGAACATACGGGGCGTGCGATCCTTCTTAGGACACGCTGGGTTTTACAGAAGATTTATAAAGGACTTTAGTCTCATCTCTCGTCCTTTATGTAATCTACTTCAAAAGGATGCACCATACGAGTGGACTGAGCCATGTCAGGAAGCTTTCACTAAGCTTAAGGGCATGTTAACAAGTGCACCCATCATATAACCACCTGACTGGAGCCTTCCTTTCGAGCTTATGTGCGACGCTTCTGATTATGCTCTTGGAGCGGTTCTAGGTCAGAGAAAAGATAAGAGGCCTTACGTCATTTATTATGCGAGTAAGACTCTAAATTCTGCCCAAGTGAACTACTCGACTACGGAAAAGGAACTCTTAGTCGTAGTGTTCGCCTTGGACAAATTTAAGTCTTACCTGATCGGATCCAAGATCATTATCTACACAGATCATGTGACACTCAAGTATCTTCTTTCTAAGAATGATTCTAAGCCCCGCCTGATAAGATGGATCCTTCTACTCCAAGAATTTGATTTGAAAATTAAAGATAAAAATGGAGTGGAGAACGTAGTGGCCGATCACCTTTCTCGCCTTAATACCTTTGATTCCCTTGAGGCGACCCATATCAATGATATGTTCCTTGATGAACAACTGTTCAGAGTCTCCCATTCACCTTGGTTTGCTGATATTGCTAATTATCTTGCCACAAGTTCCATACCGACACATTGGACTGTGCAAGATAAGAAGAAATTATTTACCAAGGTACGCAACTTTTTCTGAGATGATCCATATTTATTTAAATATTGCCCAGACCAAATCTTAAGGAGATGTCTGCTAGACGTTGAGCATCAGAGTGTCATCTCTTTCTGTCATTCACAGGCCTGTGGTGGTCACTTTTCCGTCAAAAAGACCACAACCAAGATTTTGCAGTGTGGCTTTTACTGGCCCACTATGTTCAGGGACACTCATGAGTTTTGCAAAGCTTGTGAGCATTGTCAGAAATTAGGAGCGTTGTCCCATCGAAATATGATGCCCTTGAATCCCATTCTTATCATCCAGGCATTTGATTGCTAGGGCATTGATTTCATGGGACCATTCCCCCAATCTTTTGGAAATCTATATATTTTACTCGCTGTAAACTATGTCACTAAATGGGTTGAAGCGATTCCGTGTCGGAATAATGACCATCGCACGGTCATTAAATTCCTAAAAGAGAACATCCTTTCCCGATTCGGAACGCCTCGAGCTATCATTAGTGATGGGGGCTCACACTTTTGTAATAGACCATTCGAAAGCTTAATGAAGAAATACGGTATCTCTCATAAGGTGAGCACCCCATATCACCCACAGACAAGTGGGCAAGTTGAGATTTCCAATAGGGAGATCAAACACATTTTGGAGAAAACGGTTAACCTTGACTATAAGGATTGGTCAATCCAATTGACCGATGCCTTATGAGCTTACCGTATTGCATTTAAAACCCCTATTGGAATGTCTCCCTTTAGACTTGTTTATGGGAAGGCCTGCCACTTACCTGTGGAGTTGGAACATAAAGCCTACTGGACGATCAAAAAATTGAATTTCAATCTTGACAACGTTGGCTCGCTACGCAAACTTCAGTTGAATGAACTCGAAGAAATCCGAAACGACGCAGACGAGAACTCGAGAATTTTCAAGGATAAGATGAAGGCGTTTCATGACCAACATATTCTACGAAAACCATTCACGCCTGGTCAGAAAGTCCTTTTGTATAATTCTTGATTACATCTCTTTCTAGGTAAGCTTCGATCTCGTTAGACTGGCCCTTACATTGTGGTCACTGCATATCCTCATGATGCCGTTGAGATAAGAGATCCTGACAATGGTAAGGAGTTTAAAGTAAATGGACATCACTTAAAGCCATTTGTCGAGAAATTTGATTAAGAGGATATGTCCATACCTCTGACTGATCCTGTTTACCAGGATTGATCTCCTAGTCTGATGGAGGTATAGGTAGGTTTCCTGTTTTCATAGGACTAGGGTAGTTTGCTTTATGCTGTTCTAGGTTAATTTGCTTTCTACATTGTTTAGGATAGTTTTCTTTTGTTGGTTTCTCTCTTGTGCTGACTTGCTTTCATGCTGAGATCCTCGTGTAAAAACTTCTTGAATCCCTTGTCCAGGTACAATCTTCCCATCACTTCTCATTTACTTTCATTATCTCATGTACATTGTGAGCATATCTTTTACATTGAGGACAATGTAGATTTTAGGTTGGGGGTGGGAGATTAGGTCTCCTAATCGGTATTTTCTTAGTCTTAAGCGCGAAAATTGTGAAAATTTTTAAATTTTTTTGGAATTTCGTATGAATTTGAAGTGATTTTGACGGCCATCTTGGATTTAAAATTACAAGATAAGTGATGTTGGAAATTTATGACTCTTAGATTCAACTATTTGTTAGATTTCACAGTTAAGATCGGACTATTAATCCATGGTTAGAGGTTTTAAATATTGATTGAGTCATGATTTCACAAAACACATCTCGCTTGCACATTAAGGGTTCAGTTCGATATTAAAGGATTAACTTGGTGATCACTAAGCTTGAAAGGAACCAACCTGAGAAATTGAAAGGATTGGGCGAATGGTCTACACCATAGGTTTGCTCCCTATAGGTGTAGATTTAATTCCCCATGGATGATATGTGAAAAAAGTTGGGTGTACAGTCTTCACCATAGGTTTGCTCCCTATAGGTGAGGATTTGATTTCCCTTCTTGGCGTTACTTTTACTAGAAAAATCAAAAGCTAAAAAAATGAAAAGATGATCTGTAAGGCAAGTTTTGGTTATCATGAATTATCTTGTTGGTTACCAATGATATCCTGAAATAAAGAAGTGAATTTTAATGACGATGAGCCGAGATTACACTATACACTCATGGAACTCAATGTTTAGAATTTTTCTAATTGATGGAGTAATACTTTGAACTTGATTATGAAGTTTACCGTGCGCTTGAGTCTAGGAGAAAGTAATACCTAACAATCATGAATCTTAGACTTCTAGTTCTGGATTGTTTTCAAAAATCACTCGAGTTTATAGAAATTGTCCTGTAATTCTCAATTTATTTTTCGCATACTTTGCTCGGGACTAACAAAATGCTGGTTGGGGGTTGTGTTGAGGGTCAAATATGGTATATTAGACCCTAGTTATTACCTGAATTACGAACATGATACTGTTTTAATGGGCTATTTTAATCGTGTTTGTGATGCAAGGAGAATTGATGAGCATGGATTGAAAAGGATGCTAAAGGTATGGATTTGATGCTCTGGCATCACCAAGGCAATGGACGGGACTCCATGGGACCAAGATTTAGGATTTACACACCAGAGATCAGAGAAATTCCAGCCACTCACTTCAAACAAGCCTGAAAAACGTCCAAAATGCAAGATCACAATGTTCTCACCATCTGATCGACTTGAAACTTCATACATGGCCTGAAGACCCTAAATAAACCGTACACGTCAAATTTCAGTAGTTGGATCCCTATGGAAGTGGTCCAATGGTCAGATCAGCCCATGAATTACTGATCTGAGGCCCACCTGATATTCAGATATGCTTTAAACTTGGGCTCTATCCATTAAATGAGATGGAAAAAGGGATGAGCGGATCAGATTTCCCACAAACATCAAGGTAGACCCCACTTCACGTGGCGGGTGTACACAGCGAGTGTACACCCGCTGTGCACCGGACCAACCAAAGGGGTCAAAGTCGGTTTTGACCGACCTTATTTCTAAAAATGGAAATCTTCTTTTTCTCTGTTCGCAACAGGGAGTTGCGGGTGATCTCAGTGGGCCACCATATGGACCCATTAGCTTAATCCGAGCCGTCCATTCGAATCATACGAAGGTCCTGATCAAGATATGGTAGTTCTTGGTCTGAAGAATGCCAAAAAGAGGTAGTAAATGTGCTAGATGGCAGAATCCTCGTCGCAAGATCAAGCAGGTGGGCCGCGTCAACGAAATTCCAAAACCGACCATATCTGACCAGATTTTCGAGGAGAAACTGATGGACGGTGTTAATTTCGCTGGAAATTCTGATTATGGGCTTCACCTATCATCAGCGCACAAAATGCGCAGGCCCTATTTACAGAGCGTCCGAGACCCGGACGCTGCGGGCCGTTTTGTATCGACAGATAGGATCGGTCCGACGATCCGGACCATCCAAAATCGTCCCAAAGTCGGACTGACCAGAGCCATGCAGCCCGGATGGCTCAGATCCTGCACTTGGAGCTGAAAATTCACATCAGACGAGATCTGTTGCGTTGTTTTTCCTGCGATAGATGCGGCGGACGTTGCAACTGTGTAAGATTTCCGCACTGACTCCAACGGCGGAAAGGAAGCTTGCAGACCAACCTCTCTACTGCCCTTGGTAGCTATAAAACAGAGGGAGAGAGAATGTGAGAGGGAGAGTGGCTGGGAAGGAGGCTGGACGTGGAGCAAAATTCCAGGACTGAGAGTTTTCTTTTTCTTAGTTTGTATTTTCTGTTTTTATTTTTTATCTTTTTAATTTGAGGATAACCTAATCATGGTAGGCTAGTTAAGAGGTGAAGCTTGTGGCGTGATGGGGTTGATCCTACGGCTTGGATGCATGTGATGAACTATATTTGATTCTAGTTAGATGAAAGAATGCTTTAGTTTTTAATGGTTTATTGTGACTTACATTACAGTAGATCTGCGATGGCTTGAGTATTTCCTTTTCCTTTCTTGTGATTATGAAGCCAGGACGCCGTGTTGTTCACCATCACCCCTTGGATATGGTGGAATGACGGAACTCTTCCTGACATTCATACATCACTCAGATTGGCTGTGAATTGGTTTAATTCTGTTGTTTGCTTTGTCTCATGGGCATGGTTTTGTGATGGAATCCATTCTAATTTACACCCGTCTGATCTCTTGAAAACTAGATTAAATAAAGTTAAGAATTGATTTTCAGGTTATATCTTTCAACTAGATGAAGATGGGACTCGAAGTCCAGTTGAGTTCATGAATCAACCGTAGATCTCCCTGATCTCTACAAGTGGATCCTCTAAATCCCTAGTTTCCTACCTCTGAATTCTTTAAGTTTTAAGATTAATATTTCACCATTATTCCCTCAAATTCATTCGATTTAGATATCATCTTAGTCTAATTCTAGTTCTATTTAGTTTCAGATTATGTACAAATTTCAGTCCCTTGGGATTCGACCTCGGTCTCACCGAGTTTGTTACTACATCACAACCCTATACTTGGGGAGTAAACATCTCACCCACAAATGATAAACAAGAAGAAATATAGATTAGAAATAGAATCAAAGTATTTGAAACAAACCACAAGACAAGATATACGTGGAAAAATTCCAACAAGGGTAAAAAACCACGGATGCAAACTTTCACTATGAAGAAAAATGAAGATTACAAGGTAATATACTAACATCTCCCTTGGAAGTACAGAGAAAACTCTTTACCGATACCTTAGAATTATTTCTCATACCCTAGAAAAGCCCCAGTGACACCTACTTATAGTTTAGGCAACTTCCCTTTCACACGTCTGCGAAAATCGACTCAAATTTTAGCAGTCCGAATCAAATCCTGACTCAAATCTGCATAAGCTCGACTGGTCATGCAGAGTCTTTGATCGGTTAAGTGGCACCCTCGACCGGCCGAGCACATCCCACGACTGGTCGAGCACCTCGAAAATTCAAAATCCCAACTCGCTGAAAAATGAGTCGAGCCAGTCCACGTCCAGTCGAGCGGGCCACTCGACCAGTCGAGCAGGTCACTCGACTGGTCAAGCGACTATCCAGATATATCTCTACATCTCAACACACAATTCTATGCACATCTTCGATGGAACCTTTGATGCCATCGATGACCCTTGATGTCATCGAAGATACTTCGATAACATCGAGTAGCAACACTAAAACATTCCAGCAACCAACATGGGATTTTCTTAATTTTCTCGATGGAATCGAGTATATGTCAATGGCATCGAGTGGTTTGTCGATGATTTGACAGACCCTGTTATTGACAAATTTAAGACATCAACAACATGCCAAAGTCACACATGTTAGAGATCAACAACCACCAAATGAGATAGCATACTTATTTTTCTAGTCAAATTATTATAAGAGTGGGTTCCACACATGAATGGCCCATATCCTATAAAAGTGCAACGTTTTATTTTACATGCAAAATGCTTCCTTCATCTGACATAATATATATATGGTGGGGGTTACTTGGTGAGTCACTTAAATATTGCACATGTGCATGCATGCGAATTGCTCGCGTTATCTACTCGTAAAATGGCTCTTGATTGTTCTACAAAACTTATTCTTCTCTCATGGACAGTCACCACTATAAAAAACCATAATTTTTTTTATTTTTTATTTTACCCTGTATTTTGGTTTTGGTAATTGATTTTATATGCGCCATCGTCATTTGCCAATCTATCATTGTATAACACAAAAAGGGCCACCCATAGTGAAGTTTATACATTAACCTAAATCTAAGTATCACGGCTTCCATCACTACAATGGTCTTTTGTCTTGATGACTCATCCAAAGTCATTCACCCTGAGTTGAGTCGTAACTCACCCAAACTTGAGAGTCAGCAATTCATGCTTGAGTGCGGGTAAGATTGCCTAATTAGCTTCTCCAAGCCATTCCTTCCTAGGGCTTCTTTGTTTCACTAATTACCATAGTAATGTAAATTTTTAAAAAAAAAAAAAAGAAAAAAGGAAAAAAGGGTGGAATGATTATAAATTTATTTACTTGTCTCTTCGCAGCATTTTTCTTTGACTCATGTTTGGTTTATCGTCAGTAAAATCACTACTATTGTATTTTTACATTACTTTAATATTAAATAATCACAAACGTACATTGATGTCGTTATTTGGATTCGAGATTTTCATAATAATGACATAAAATATGATAATTTTTTACACCCATTTTTAGTGCTCTGACGTGGACCAATAAAAGGCTTGTCGTATGTTGACACTATGGGGTTTGTACTGGCAAAAATCCTACTCCCATCCAAGAGTATCTTTGTTTGATCTTCCTCCGGTGTTACACATTCTATTATTATGCGAAGACACGGATCCTTACACATGCCTTTAGGAGAATGAATTAGCGGATGCCACATGGCCACGTTTATCATGCCAATTAATGAGGAGTGTGCCCAACATGACTATAAGAGAGCCGGTGAGTGAATGAATCTTATCACATATTTGGACTAATATTTAAGAAAATCCAATTTCGATTTGGGTCCAAGTACGAAGAGACAGACACATCAGTCAGATGATCTAGTCCCAACTCATGGTTCAATTAGAATGAAGAGAATGAGAGAACTAGATGAAAGATTTGGCTAGACCCATTGTAGTGTCAGATCCTCTAGCACTTCAAACCATCTTGTAGTGAATGGTGAAATTTTAGGAGGTGGTTTGATCTAGACCATCCAACACCACGAAGTGGAATAGGTGGGCCACAGGACAAGCAATCCTGATCTTGGCCTAGCTATCTTCATTAGAGGAATCTTGCCATTCCCATGCCTGCTGACCAAATCCGATTAGTAGGCTATGAACATCTCCCATCAAAGGGATCATCTATGAGATGAAGATCCGAAAAGCGAACAATTCTGAATCCATCTAGGAGATTCCCATATTTAGAAAGCGCAGAAGATCCAAGATCAACGAGGAAACTCAGTGAGAGTTTTGCTACCTCGACGAGCTATAAAAGGACAAATCGAAAAAGAGCTTGATGCCCTACGCCAAACATATCTATCTACTTTACATTTACCTTAACCTAGCATATCTTAGTTCTAGCCTAGATTGCTATTGCCTAGTGGCTTCCACTATAGTACCTTAGGAGTAGATTCAAATATTCTCAACCTTAGCTTGTAGGATTATGATTAATGAAATTCCGATTTAGCTAATCATATACCCATTCGCTCACATCCTGCTGATCACCCACCTTGGTCATCTGTTTCGACAGACGACTCAAGTAGTTATCTTTCTTTTTTGTTTATTTCATTTGGTTGATTAATGCTTTGTCGATTGTAGTGATCTATACCTTTAAATATCAATAAAATCGGCATTGTCTAGCCTTCTAATATTTATCTATACATTCTTGTTTATTTGAGAAATATAGAGCTGAAAGTACTAGTGCAAAAAAGTCCTTAAGTCCTTGGACTCGCATCTATTGTCAAAAGGCAAAAAGAATCCATTTGGAAGGGTTAACCCCTACCCTTTCATAAATTGCCTAAACGCGGAGCACAATTAGTGGTTGAGAAGATAACTATATCTTGTTCGGTCTCAACAGAGGGAACACCAACCATTTAGTCAAACTTTGAGTCAATTAGACTCCGGCACGCCCGCACATCGTACCTCCATACAAAAACGGAATACAAACTCTCATCCACAGGTGTGCAGCGTTGTTTGATTGAACTGGTAGCAACAATAATAACACTTTTCCTTAGCATTACAAGGATCATTGGTGAAACAAACAAGCCAATATGGTACTTTTGGGCAGGCTATTGCTCATTCAGGGCCTTTAGTAAATTTCCTATGCGTGAACCATGAAAACACCGTACACTTAAATCAAACCAGCTAAATAATGTAAGTTCCTTTATTTATATAAACAAATAATCAATGAAATTTAATTAATGAGATCATATTTCTAAGGACTTAATTATTTGCTACTCTGGCACCATGTCATGCTTAATACACAAGCACTCCGAAAAAGCATAAAACTGGCATAAGTTGGCTCAAATTAAACCGGCTAGCACGGTCCCCAAATCAGATTGGTTGAACAATCATAGCCTATAATTTGTGGACAGTTGTTTATTGAAATAGTACCATGTGATAATTTCATATTTAACCATCCAATAAATGTCCACCAATCTGATAATTAGATAATGATGATAAATCTAACCTGGGAACAATATTTTGGACAATTTAATTTGACTTACTTGTATGCCACGTGTGTAATTTCTAAGAATCTCTGCGTATCATCCATCACACTACCAGAGTAGTATCAAAGTTCTTCTCATTTCTTCTGGAACATGGCTTTTTACGTGCCCATCCTAACCACACTTGTACCCAAAAGGCACAGGAATGCCAACTGCAATCCCACCGTTAATCTTCTCCATCGGTTGCAATGGCCTACTAACATTTTCTGGGCCCACCATCTTGATAGACAGATTGATAATCCCGTTCCGTTCTCCGTCCTGTCTCAGACGGTAGCTGAGGAAGTGAAGATGGTGCGCCGGCAAATATCCATCCACAATGTCCGACATAGGGATGTTCACAGTCCCAACCATCTTCGATGACCTAGAAGATGTTTTACATTGCACCTTGACGTGAATTGATCGATCACTGCCCGGCAATGGCAGCTCTAGCTTCTCATTCCAAGTGGGGTAGCCCCCTCCATCTCTATCAACAGACGTGGAGACACACTTGCATGTGTCTGTTTGGACAGTCACGAAAGCGTTCTTCTTGATCAGATGGTTGGAAATGCGGAGGGACTCTGCGGAGATGACAGTGATCTCAAGCAAACGAGAGTGTGATTGGAATTGTGGTTGAGATTTATCCATTTGGGTTTGAATTTCGTGTTTGGATAGAAGGTTGGGATGGAATGGTATATATAGAGAAAGGATGAGAATTGCGAAGGTGGAACGAAACAGAATAGAAATAGGTTGTGTATTCCTATGTTTCGTTGTTTCGTGTGTGTGATTGTTACGACTCGCGCAATTACAATGCTAGTAGGTTTGGTTATCTACCGTACGTGGCAACTTGGCACATGTGTTTAACGTCTATGCCGCTCATTAAGTGGATTTGATCGAGAGACGGCTTAGTTGAGAAGCATGCTGCACGCGTATGGTGAACTTGGACTCGGCTTCAGATTTCAAAGTGGGCCAGGTTTAATGAGCGGATTGGATTTTCAAACACGCCTGCTTGTAGCCCGAGTGGTTTTTGATTCAGCGTTGACAGGGTCGTTGAAAAGGTTGGAATGTATTTTCCATCCTCTCTAGAAGCACCGAGACAGGGGAATGTATGCGTCGAGATGAACGTGTATGTTGATTATGGACCATTGGTAAGCGCTCTCCATTTTTCTCATGAGTGGGACCCACGTGGTATATTATGTCTCTGCAATCAGGTTGGTCCCTTCGGAGGGGGATTGCCTGTGGCGGGTCCCACAGGAATATCCCCGTGGCAAAACATTGTCCGTAGGGCTCACCGTGACGTATGTGTTTTATCCATGCTATTCATCCGTTTTACTAGCTCATTTTACTGTGGATCCAGAAATTATGCAAATCTAAAGCTCGAGTGGACCCGCCACGGAAAAATGTAGGGACGCCCACTTTCAAAACAGAAAAATGTAGGGATTGAACGCCACGCTGAAAACTTACTATGGCCGATCCTGATGTTTTATTTGCCACCCAACCTGTTCGTTAGGTCACACGGAGCTGGATGAAAGGAAAAAACAAATATAAACTTGAACCGAAACTTAAGGTGGCCCAACAAGTTTTCAGCGGTGGGCATTCAATCCTACTGTTTTCTCTTGTGTGGCCCAATTGAGCTTTGGATTTGCATCAATTTTGAACCTATGTCTTAAAATAAGCTGGGAAAATGGATGGACAGCATGGATAAAACATATACATCACAGTGGGACCACAAAGCTTGGGTGACGCTGTGCCACATGGATATCCGCTGGCCAATCCAATCCCGACCCATTGGAATTTTAGAAAGGAATTTTAACCAAAATAGTCTCATGGTAGGGCCAAACATAGCAAATAGCCTCTATTATAAAGCCTTACTTTTATAAGTCCTCTGATAGTAATTGGAAAATTTAAGGGACAAAAATGACCCCTTGCATTGAGCCTAGCGCCCATTAGGGCACGATGTCATGGGTATATTGTCTAAGCATTCGTTATAAACACCGTAGGCCCACTATGATGTTTGTGAGAAATTCACACCATTTACATGTTTTGTCAAATCATTTTATAACATGAGCCCAAAAATGAGGTAGATCCAAAGCTCAAGTGGGCCATATAGCATAAAACAGTTGGATCGTAAACCCATGGTTGAAACATTTGTAAGGTACAAAAGCTTTGGATCATGCTAATATTTTTATTCTTTTCGTTCATCTAAGTGGTAAGGACTTTATGGGCATTTGGGCCACTTTATGAATGGTTTGGATTGCATATAAACATCATGGTGAGGCCCAGAAAGGTTTGAATGGTAGGCAACCTGTTTCCACTGTTTCCAGTGTGTGGCCCACTTGAGTTTCAGATTTGCCTATTTTTTGGTCTCATGTCTTAACATGACTTTTCAAAACATATGGTCATATTAGATTTCCCAAAAATATTATGGTGGGCCCAACATAACTTCCGATGACATGAACTTCCTACAAAAGGCTTTTTAAGTGGAAATCGGCATCCATGTCATGGGATGTGACGCAGATAGAGTAGTAGGACCTAGCTAGAGATGGATGATCCTGTGGAGCCCACTATGATGTATGTATTTTATCCACACTGTCCATCCATTTTGAAAGATCATTTTAGGATATGAGCTAAGCATGTCAAATGCTGAAGTGGACCACACCACAAAAAACAGTGAGATTGAAACATACCACTGAAAACTTCTTAGGGGCCATAAAATTTTTAGATCAAGCTGATATTTATGTTTTCCCTTCATATTGGTCTACATGACCTTAAGAACAGGTTAGATGGCAAATAGACATTATGGTGGGCCTTACGAAGTTTTTTTAATGGTAGGAGTTCAAGCCCCATTATTTCCTGCGGTGCAGTTCACTTGAGCCTTCGATTTGCCTCCTTTTGGAGCTCATGCTCTAAATTGTTCTATTAAGATGGATAGACAACATGGATAGATTATATACATCATGAGACGCATAACAACCAATAACGATGGTCGTTAATTCCTAACTATTTTCTTGTGGTGGGGTCCACCTTATTTGTGAATGTAACTCATTCTTCACCCCATGACATTAAATTAAAATTTGAATTCAATGGATGGAGTAAATTCAACACATATACCATGGTGGCCCCCACAATCCTTAACATATGACAACGACCTTTAACACATGATAACCACGACTTACACCCTTAACATATGACAACCATGACTTAGACCCTTAATACATGACAACCTTTGTTAGTGCACTTGTTTTTCAATCATGTGTGTTAGTGAGTCGGTTGAGCCCTTAAAAGCTGAAAACTGAGTACGCATGAAGACTTGAAGCATCAAGGTACGAAGAAATAAGTAAATTATGGTGCCTTGGTGACCCTAACTTTAGAACCCTTTAACGTCCAAAACAACCTTAGCTTCTAAATGATCTATTCTACAATACATAAACCTTTGTTTGATCATCACATCGCCTTAGGAGCCTTTATTTGATCATGGATATTTAGGCTTTAGAGGTGCAAAACTGCTGATAAACAAACAATTCAAATCAGCAGTTTCAAGTTGATCTCGATCCTATTAATAGGTCGTCGATCGAAAACCCTGGCCATTCGATTTGATCGAAGATCGGGCCATAATTCGCTAGCAACCAAACTATATATATATATATATATATATATATATATATATATATATATATATATATATATATATATAATTAATTAATTAATTGTTCGTTCCTTTTAAAGGGGAGTTTGATCGAATCGAAGGCCAGTTCGATCATATTGATAGTGCCATTGAACTAGTTGTTTTATAGTCATTACAAATCTCTTGTCTATAAAATGGCATTCAGACCTTGAGAAAAAATGGTGGATTTTTTGTACAATTAGAGCTTAGGCAATTCTCCACTCATTATTCATCTTCTAAACTCCAAACCAAAGAAAATCAAGACATCCTTTTTGTGATTAATCACTCTAATAATTATTCCAAGTTCCATTATAAAATTATTCATATTTTTTTCTATTTTCTAGAGATTAGATTAAAACCTATAGGTATATCCTTGTCTATATCCTCTAAAATACCCATATAAGTGAATGCCTAATTGAAAACCAACTGTCCATTAGTTGTAGGAGATTCAATTATCATATTCCATTACCTTGATATCCTTATATAGGTACATCAATTGTAAGGTAGCCGATTTTTAGGGTGGAAGAAGATCGGCTTCAAAGATCAGGGGAGCAATTGAGAAGCCGATTCAAGATTGAAGAAGCTCTCAAGGAATGTGCATTAACGGGGCTCAATCCGACCTTCAAGTAAGTGTCTTTTGCTAGAATTCAAGTATACTATTTTCTTGTGTAGGATTGAGTATAGAGTTTGGGAACCAAACTCGATTAAGTCCTTATATAAGCCTCCGATGGGAGTGTATGTCTAAGTCCTTATCTAAGCATCCGACAGGAGTGTACGTGTGTAAGTCCTTGTGTAGGCCTCCGACAAGAGTATATGTGTGTAAGACCTTGAATAGGCCTCCAACGGGAGTGTACGTGTGTAAATTTTAAAGGTGAATCTATTGAAAACCTCTGAGATAGTGAAATTTGGTACACTTAAGGAAAGGACATCCACTGGGAGTATAGTAGATATTTAACCAAACTACTATACATTGTTGTGTTTGTGATTGCTTATATAAGCATGTTTTTATTTGAATTGTTCATTATGGATGCATGAATAGATTGTATGCTAAGCACTTAATTTGCATCACACACATAATTGATATTTTATATTACACCTCGTAAACTAGTTGTTCAATTAGTTGTATCTATTATATTTTATGTAGTTGGATGTATTTAACTTAGAAGCCTAAGTATTAATTTCTTTTAATTAACATATATTTTTAAGTGGTCCTATTCACCCGACCCATTCCTTTAGGACTTAGTCGTAATTCTAAACTCCATAAGCTTCTGTGTAGCATGGTGTAGTGTTAGCTAGACAACTGACACAATTTCAAACCTCGATCCTTAACATGTGACAACCTTGACCCTTAACATATGACAATCATGACCTCTACAACACATGAGAACCTCGACCATTAACATATGACAATTTCAACCCTGGTTGACATGTGTTAAGGGTCAAGGTTGATATAACTATTCAACTAAGGCAATAAATTACAAAATCCAAATTATATCTCATTCATTGTCTTGCACATGATAATCATAACCATTCCTTTTCACCTCAAATCTATTCTGACAATCACTTCTCCCCATAATAATAAGCACGACCATACCTTTTTATCCACAAGTAAAAGTGGCTTCCATATATAAGAAAATACTATTCTATAAAAAAAAATCAATTCAAAATGTCTTCCAAGTATCACCGGCTTCCATTTATAAGAATTGTGATCGTTGGAGTAAAAACAACACTCTTTTTTAGGGCCATAGAAGTTGTTGGCAATGCCCATACACCTAAAGAAGTTGATGGTAGCAGTCGTACACTTGAGAAATTGATGGCAATGATCGTACGTTGGAAAATGCAATTGGAGGGGCGGTGGTGGGTCCTCGGAAGACGTGTTTGAAAAGGAAGAAAATTTTCCAGGAAGATAACAAAGGAAGAAGAAGAAGGTACTTACGAGCACTAGGTTCCAAAGCAAGGGTATTTTCATCCACTAATTCTTTAAAAGGTAGTCAGAAGTAGGGGTGTACATGAGTTGAACCGAGTTAAGCTTGGCACATCTCAACTTGGCTCAACCACTAGTTGACCCCGGCTCGAACTTGGCTCGGCTCGGCTCATTCGATCAACAGCTCAGGCCAATTCGAGATGAGTTCGAGCCAAGATCGAGCCTCTGCGACAATTTCTCAAAAACATGGAGTGCACCTTTGATTTCTAACTGAATGTAAAGCTGTAACATTGGTTTACATGTATTTCATCAAACACTCAGTGGGCAACATAAAAATCAAGATACAATGGTATTTATTTCATATCCATACTTTCCTCGCCACCAGCCAACACTTCATTGAGTCATTTCATCGAACACTTGTTGAGCAACATCAATATCAAAATAACCGAGTCACCGAACTGGTTCTATCTGAGTTCGATTTGAGTTGGGGTTTGATCCGAGTTGAGTCGAGCTCGAGCAAGCTCGAACTTGGCTTGAAATTTTTTCAAGCTCAAAAAATCAGCTCGACTCGGCTTGAACTCAGTTTCAAACTGAGTAAAATCGAGCTTTTTCGAGTCGAGTCGAGCGAGCTAACCAAGCTAACTCGGTTCGTGTACACCCCTAGTCGGAAGGCCAGAGAAATAATATTTTGTAAAGGGAGGTGATTTGGTGAGTTTGGCCATACGGGGAAGTTAATTTGGACAAAATCTTTTAGAAATGATTAACTCAATAAAGCAACATTTTCACCCTAGTTAAGCTTCTAGGGGGCCCTAATTAGTGTTTTTATGACAACCAACTATTCATCAGGTTTTTCCCGTTATGATGAAGGGATGGATCAAAAAGTTGGCCAGTTCTATCATCAAGTGGGATGCACCATACAAAACAATGCACAACCGTAAAAACTATCCAAATTCAATCCGTATCCCATGTGAAGATTGTATTGGACTAATTTGATGGCAATCCCATCATCATGCCTACTGTGGCCCATATATTAGATAGGAATTGATGTCGTACAAATATGGTGTGGTCCCAAACACTTCATTTTGGAGACTCCTGGGCCATTGTGCATTGTTTTCTACGGTGTTAACCAGCAGATCATTTGATTCCTCTCGTTATTTTTGCTAGGTAATCTTCAAGGTGGGGTCCACCTTGTGGATGGCTTGGATATAGTATACACACCACGTGGACCCCATGAGCATATTTCTCTCCAACCTCATCCATGAGGTGTGATTGTGTTATCACAACAGTATTTTCTTTTAAAAATTAAAAAAATACTAGTAATTTAACGTTAAGCGGAGAAAAAGGAAGGGATTTTGACTGTACTGGTGTCGATGTATGGTCAAATTCCCCTAAGGGATTCAACCTTTCAAATATTTTGAGGGTGGCCTTCTGAGAAGCTTTTGAAAAATTTTCGAACCAAAATGCCATTATCCTTGTATTAGTAATGGTATGGTTTTGAGTGCGAAAGAAGTTACGTTTTATTTCAATCCTGAAAAAGTGACGTGGATGGAAGCCTTTCGTGAGCAAGGCAACTCGTGCGGCCCACATTAAAGTATGTGTATAATTCATGCCACTCATCCTTTTTGCCATGTCATTTTAGAGCTAGGGCCCAAATATCAGCCTGATCCAGAGCTCATGTGGGCCACATAATAGAAAATAAGGGTGACAATGACACCCACTGTTGAAACTTTCCAGGCTCACTATGATGTTTGTTATAAGTGGACACTACCCAAGTCAGGACTTTTTGGGCCTACGGCAAGCTAGCCGACAAGGTAGATGGAACGGATCACCCCATTATGGGTCTTAGGCTATGAGACCAATGGATATCCTTTCATTTGATAGTAAAGGAAGTGAACATGTAATAATCACGACCCATAAAACATGACGACCACGACTTATATAACATGACAACTACGACCCATGACAACTATGACTTATGACAACCACGACCCATATATCATGACAACTACGACCCATGACAACCATGACTCATATAACATGATAACCATGACTCATATAACATAACAACCACGATCTCGACCCTTACTCCATTACAACCACAACCTTAATCTGTAGCTTTTGATCCATTTTTAGTAGTGTAGGTAGTGAACAAGCAACAATCCGTCCCTTAACACATCACAACCCCTACCCTTAACACATGACAACTAAGACAACTACGACCCATATAAATTGAAAACCTACCACTGAAAATCTTTTGAGGGCCATAAATTTTTTGAATATAACTATTTTTTGGCCCATAAAGTTAAATTAAATTCTAAATCTAATGGACGGATTGTTACTTGTTCACTGCATATACTACTAAAAATAGATCAAAGGCTAGAGATTAAGGTCGTGGTTGTCATGGGGTTGTAATTTTCATGTTATATGAGTCATGTTTGTCATGTTATATGGGTCGCGGTTGTTAAATGTTCACTTCCTTTACTCCTTTACTAACAAATGAAAAGATATCTATTGATATCATAGCCTAAGGTCCACAGTGAGGTGATCCATTCCATCCACCTTGTCGGTTAGCTCGCGGTGGGCCCAAAAAATCCTGACTTGGGCAGTGTCCACTTATAACAAACATCAAAGTGAGCCTAGAAAGTTTCAATAGTGGGTGCCATTGTCACAATTATTTTCTATTATGTGGCCCACATGAGCTTTGGATCGGGCTAATATTTGGGCCCTAGCCTTAAAATGACACGACAAAAAGGATAGGGAGCATGGATTATACACATACATCGATTTGGGCCCCACGAGTTGGTCCTTGCCCACGCTTAGAGGCGGGCATTGAGTTGAGTCAGACCGGATTGGGTCCAACTCAACTCGGTTCGAAACTTTCAATGCTCAAACTGAACTCGATCTGATCCAGGATCGAGTCCGAGTCCTCTGACTCGATCCGATTCATCACACTGCTGGCCTGACCCGAACTGAGCCTGACTCGGTCAGGGAAACCGAGTCAGATAGAGTTGGATACAATTCGGATCGAATTCTCTATTTCAACGGTAGACGTTGACACGCATCATGGTGGGGTCTACACAGCTCGACCTTATGGGAAGTTCCCATAAGATCCCTCCCCCCCCCCCTCTTTCTCAAGCTCAGTGCTCGATTTATACCTCAAGCCATGAGCTGAGAGAGGGATTAACTACTCCTCAGCCACCGGCTCATGGCTGATGGTTGGTGCTTAGTGGACACATGATGGTGTATTTATTTCATCCATGCCATCCATCTATTTTACTAGATCATTTTATGGTATTAAACCAAAAATGAGGTATATCTCGATCTCAACTGGACAATATTACAGAAAATAGTGTTGAATGAACATTGTGCGGATCAGATTGGATCCGGGATAGGATCGGTCCGGATTGGCCACTGATCTGAACTCGCTTCGATGAACGATTGGATCTGATTGACCCTACTCGATCTACATCGATACAAGCTGTCGGTTCGGATCCACCGAATCAGGTCAGAAATACCCAGCTCTACCCACATTCAAAAAGGTTTTCGTCTACGTCACTTTTTTAGGATTGAAATAACAAGTAACTTCTTTTATACTCTACACTGTACAACTATGATTGAAAGACAAAGGCATTTTAGTACGAAAATTTTTCCCAAACTTAGGCCATCCTTTGAGTATTTGAAAGGTTGAATCCCTATGGGAAATTTTACCATACAACCAGGCTAGTACGGTCAAAATCCCAGAACTGAACGCGGGTTGCCTGCGCCGCCCACCCACATGGGACGAGGATTGCGTACTGGGTGACTTTTGCGGTGGCCACCGTGATATACGTTACTTATCCAAGTGGGAACCACCATGATGTATGTGTCTTATCCATGCCGTCCATCCATTTTTTTCAAGCTCATTTTATGACATAAGCATACATTGAAGAATATTCAAAACTCAAGTGGACCACACCACAGGAGACAATGGGAATTGAATGCCTACCGTTGCAATTTTCTTAGGACCATAAAAGTTTTGGATCAAGCTGATATTTGTTTTCCCTTCATCCATCCATGTCTGTTAGTCCTTACGGAAAGGTTGGATGACAAAGGAACGTCGCTGTGGGCCCTGGGAAAGTTTCAACGGTGGACATCATCATCCCCGTCGTTTCTGTCTACTTGAGCTTTGGATATCTTTCAATGCTGGGTCCATGCCCTAGATGAGCTGGAAAAGCGGATGAACGGCGTGGCGTGGATAAGACACAGACATCACGGTGGGACCCACAGGGTTTACTCGGTATAGCGTGCTGAGTTATCACGCAATCGCGTCCACCCATACGAAGCTACGTGGGGCCTACGTCGGAATTGCCTTTCAGCATCTGCGAATGTGACGAGGAACGTGTCAGGTCAACACCAGGAGGTTTGCCCGAATACATTCCCACCGTATTACAATATATAGCACACGTTGGGACTTTTGTCGCTGGATCTAGGTTATTTTCAGGGATCCAAACCGTTTATTTGATGGGTCCCACCTTGGATGGGGGATCCGAAACTAATTCAAAGGATGAATATTTCAACCTTTCGCTGACCGTCCATGATTAAAAGGAGAGTTCTTATTATCCATTTAGCAAAGGTTGAAATAGTTCTATTTGTTTTATATCCACCATCCAAGGTAAGACCATCATATAAGCGGTTTGAATCAATGGAAGATGACCCCAATCAAAAGACTTAAAGCCCGAACCCTATCCTATTGGAATAGGGCCATATGTATTGTAGCAAACCTCTCATAAATGTACACAAGTTTTAGACGCTAAGTTATCCCTTTTTGCGGACTTTGGGTGGTCATGTGGTTTGAATAGGTATGGGTTTGGGAATCTTACAATTTTCTAGTGGGTTTGTTGTTACCATTTTAAGTTTGGTGAGAATTGGCAGCATATACTCTATTTGTCAAGGGTAGGTGAATGGGCTCCTGTGCTTTCAATAGGTTTGCTAATTTAACACATGTGTGAAAGCGTTGCCCATCCACACACGTGCATATGTGTGAACCAACATCTGTCAGATTAATCATCTTTTCATGAAGTGAGTTATATAGTCTGTGTTCATCCATCTCCATGGTTGCCAATTCCTGCCAAAGCCCATCATAGCAAGATACATGCCATTTCGTTGGATTTGTGTGGTGTATTTGAAGATCCACGGGGATATATAAAGAAATCATACGATAATATAGCTGGAGCACATCAAGCGATGCCATGATATCGTTTAATCGGCTGATTGTGTAGAAGCGGTTATGGGACATATGACAAGAGCAGGAGCAAAGAAGGCCAAGTAGTACTGAATAATTATAGCAATTGTTGATGTAGTTTTTCGGTAAACCCTCCGCGGTAGACCTTCCTGGACCTACACAGGTGTTAGAGAGGGACAAAGGACACCCTGGCTAATGCAGGGGACTCTCCGATACCTAAGTCAGGATCAAGGTCCTATGAGAAGAGTAGGATCTCCAGAAAAGAGACATGAGTCGAATATTAGAGTTTTTTTGTGAACGTACCTTGGACGGCAAGAGATATCTCTATATTTATAGGAAAGAGAGAATACCAACGTAGGAGGATTCTTTCCTGATATCTTGGCCGTAATCCGGGATTTCTACGAGATGATCGGTTTCCGAGATAGTTGGGATTTAATATTATCCTTCGAAGATCTCGAGAGAGATCTTTTAGGATGTTAGGGGATTCTCTGAATCTTTAAATCAATCTTAGGTCGAATCCCATGGCAGGTGTTGAATGGAGAATGAGTAATACTGACCTAATCGATAGATTGACATTCACCATCTTCGACGGTCGGTTAAGAACACCATCGACCTATGATCAAACCCCGACCTCGCAACGACCGTTCAGTACACTACCAAAAAATTGAGCAAAGGCTACGGACCATGTTAGTATTTTGCTACGGATATAAACCGTAGCTATATTTACTACGGATTTAATCCGTAGCTAAAATGTTGCCACGCCACGACTAATTAACGATGGTGTAAGGGGCTCTATAGGGCCCAAAAAAATATATGTTTTCTATCTAAGCCGTTCATATATTTTAAAATATTATTTTAGTGCATGAAACCAAAAATCAGGTAGATTGAAGCTTCAAGTGGACCACACGGTAGGAAACATGGAGATTAAATCACATGTGCTTCCTATGGTGTGGTCAACTTGGGCCTTCAATCTACTTTAAATTTGAGATAATGAAGTAAAAATATTTATAAAAATTAATAGACGGAATGGATAAACCAAATGCATCATGGTGGGCCCCACGGAGCCCTTAACAGGATCGTCTATGGGTCCGTCTTAACCAATCGACGCCCCAAATGGGCGCGCGCTCAAAACAGAGCCGCGCCCATAAAATTCCTCAATCTCCCTCTCTCTCTCTCTCTCTCTCTCTCTCCATTCCCTAACCTTCTTTCTCTCTCCCTGTTTGTTCCCTAACCCTATTTCTCTCCCGATCTCTGCTCCATCTCCCTAATCCTCTCTCTCTCTCTCTCTCTCTCTCTCTCTCGGTTTATTCCACCTCAGAAAATGAGAGAGTGCATCTTGATCCACATCGGTCAGGCCGGTATCTAGGTCGGCAATGCCTGCTGGGAGCTGTACTGCCTCGAGCATGGCATCCAGGTCAGTGAGTTTACCTCAGATCTGAGATCTTTTTCATTAGATCTCTGCATTTTCTTCCCTTTTATTTTGATTTTCCTTGATTTCTTGCTAGATTTAGGTTTCGTATGTGAAATATGGTGTAGATCTCTTGAAAGAAATGATCGATCTCTTTATGGATCGCTGATAAAATGCTCTATTCTCGACAGATCTAGGGTTCATGTGTGATATATGGTGTAGATATCTTGAAAAGAATGGTCGATATCTTCCTATAGATCTCTGATAAAATGCTCTATATCCTGTAATGGTTTTTCAGATCTAGGGTTTTGATGCGAAAGATTGCAGAGACCACTTATAAAATGTCCAGGTCGGACCCTTTGATATCCCTAACAAACTAACAGTTGCTTTTAGATCTTTTCTCATCCAAGTGTGAAATTTAGAACCTGCTTTCGTGGAGTGTAATATCTTAGTGGAAACAAATTAGGGATGCTTGCTAGTCAAAGATGCAGGGGAAAATTACTAAACCTTTGGATCATTAAAGACAGGATACCCTGTTACGTCCACTCCATCTAATATAAGGGAATCTGCCAGATACACATCAAATGTCAGAAGAGGTGTATAAAGTGATAAGGATAGAAAGGTGGTACTGTGAATGGCATGAAGCAATTCTATGTATATATCCTTCTAATTGCCATTGTTTATCATTGTTGTTGATCCTGAGTTGATTGAAGCTAATTCTGGCACATTAGTGAAGGATTTGAACCTCATAACTAGTACATATTCATCCTTCATTCATAAGTTTAAGTTCTTTCCAATCTTACCACATCAATTTCATTGGGACCAATGTTTGAAAATGCATTGTACAATAGGAAGAGGATTCAGAATTTTTGTACTGACAATCTCAGGGAGAACAAATGCTATTTTTGCACCAAGGTTGAGATTTTGATTGTGTTTGTTACATATTTGAGGAAAGGGTTTTGGCACAGAAAAGCCATATGCACTATAGCTAGGATATGGGTGAGGCTCCCTTAGCATACACACGGCCTGTAACTCAAGTCCGAACTATCCAAATGGTAAGGCCCACTGAATACTTGCACGTACGGGTTTAGTCTTTGGGAATTTATCCATTCCAATTTCTATTGTGGTTAAAAAGTTGTGTTGAATGCCTAACCTTTTTTTCCCCTCATTATTTCAGGCCCTCAATGCTACTAAACTCTGAGATGACTTTTCTGACTTATGTAACATATGCAGCTGATCAGATGGCTGGTCCAGCTGAAATTTGTTAAGCTTATTTAACTACAAATCCAAGTAAATGGATCTTTATGAATTGACCTTGGACAAGTAACACTAGTTGTAGCTGTGACTCCAGCTCAAACTACCACTGAGTAGTTACAATCTACGTTTTACTTAGGTTGTGTGTCATTGTAAATTTTCTTGGTAGATGAACGTATGAGGCCTACATTCTTACCCTCATAACATTATTTCACCATTCTATTAAAGACTTCGAGTAGCATTAGCCGTTTGCGATGCACTGTTGTTATTTATTTTTATTTTTTTTTGAATTCCTCGGTCTGCTGAAACTGGAATGGGGCCACCGGAATTTTGAAGATCAATGCGATGTTGTTTGGGCTTCTCTAAGCCAGAAAGCATGTACAGGCCAGCCCATGTACATGCAAACCCATGTGCTATGGGTACGTGCACGTGAACTGGTGCACATCTCTTTTTTTCCACTTGGTGTCACCATGGCAGAGCTTGGTTGTTTACTCTTTTCGCTTTCCTCAATATGATGAACCGGTGGTTTTAATTACATAGTGGAACTATAGGATCCTGCTCATTAGTAAACACATACTATGTGTTTGCTGACATATATGATTTCATGCATGTGGGTCCATGGTTCAGTTATCAGAACCATTGATATAATGGTCCTATTGTACATAGTGGATACTCTTGAAATCTCCCAGATTGAAATCCTAACCCTCTTCAATTTGTGCCCTTTGTCAATTAATCGTGGAAAGTTATATTGTTCTCTCAACCATTATTGTTGGCCATGATGGTTGAGATCAAGCAATCTGATTTGAAAGGGTCCTCTAGTTAGGTTCAGATTGGATAATGCCAGCCTGAGTTGAACAAACATTCATCACAATTTAATATGATGTTGCTAGCCCATCTCAAACCAGGGCCATTGACGTTCCAAGTTTTGTTTTGTTTTGTTTTGTTTGGTTTTTTTTTTCTTCTTTCACTGTATTTAGTTTCTTGATTTTGTGTGATATATGTTATGAGTTCTTGTTGTTCCATCCCTTTTCAAAAATTGTTTGTGTTGAATGATCCTAATCATCTGATTATCATTGACAAAAATGATAGTTCTATGATACTTCCTTCCAAAATTTCAGGACATGCATCATGTGCAGCTGTCAAGAATGCCTAAGCTTCATAATTCATTATGAAATAAAACCTGTTATAAAAGAATATTTAGTGTTAAGGAAATATTCTTCAAAGAGGCAAGAAGCATGTGCAAAGTAGTCCTCAAGGTAAAAGTTCAATAGCATTGTGTTCCTATCATTTTCCCATACATATGAATTTCAATAGTTCTTTGTTTCTCTCATTCTTTGAGTGTCAAAGGTACATTTTTACTTCTCCAAACAAATATTCAGTTGTTATTGGATGCAACAATCCACATTTGGCATACACCTGTGTGCCAATTTATGATTAGAGCAGCCTACTTATTTATTTTATTTTATTTAAGCAGTAGAACTTATTGTATGTGATCTTGAATACTAATTGATTTATTTTTGTTATTTTTTGTAGGTTGTAGACAGAAATGGATGATGACTAAATGGGAGGATTTTTTATTAAGTATTTGGAACTAAATGGTTTCAGACTTTTGAATTGAGTTAGACACATTTAAACGGTTTATTTTTATCCTAGTGTAATCATAGAGGGCACATCTAAACTCATTTAATCTCTTCTGTTTTATTTATGGTAGCTCTATTTACTGTAGTCTAGATATGATCATCGATCAGCCAGTTTTGACCATCAACCAATGTTTACTCACATTAAAGTTCACAATTATGAGAGGTGGGTCCACAGTTATAGAGACCCATTATTCTGTTTTGAAATTTGCGCAATACATTTGGGCTCATCCAATTGTAGGGCAGCACGTACCAGGAACCTTCAGGTTCTATTTATGAACACAGGATGCATTTTGAAAAGGACAAAGCATTAGCTCGACGATTCCAACCTGTGTTGATTGGTGAGTAAATTTGCATATAAGTCTTAGGCTCCATTTGGTCATCACATCAATCTTTATGAATATAATTTTTTCTCAAACCAAATGGAGCTTAAGCCATTTTTTAACTTCGCCAATGCAACTTCTTGCATTGCAGGTCCCAAGCCCGGGTAAGGGAGGAGGGAAAAGGGCGTTAAGGTGAGTTGTGTAATTATCTTCCATTTTATTTTACATACAACGTTAATACACACAAAATAATCCAAGAGCTAACTCTCTTTTGCATGTTGAGATCAATCCGAGGCCATGACAATGCCAAGAACAACCACCTAGTGACTTATCTAATGCTCAGTTCTGGTTTCTGGAGCGACTACTTGTTGTCCATGGGCACTAGTGCTATAAGAGGATTACCCAAATGGTAAGAACTACAAAATCCCTTCTTTCTCTTTCCTTTTCTTGAAAGAAAAAGTATTGTACAATGCTTCTAGAGCCTTACATATATTCCCTTCTTCCATTTTAAGGGCCTATTGTTACCACAATCCGAGCTTTGCTGACACCTCATCCAATGAAGGAACTTCAAGTAAAGGTGAGCAGTCCCACCTTTTTATTTTGTGATATATTCTATGGTCCATGTGACATTTCCCATCAACATTTATATGTTTTTATACTCCAACAATAAACTACATCGTTGAATTGGATATTATTGCTAAGGTGATGATGATGTTGAATTGGATATTATTGCTGATATGCAAATGCATACGCTGAACATGTGTTGTGTGCATTTTAAGAAGCCCAAATGCAGTAAATTTGGTACTGTATAATTGAACATGTGTTGTGTGCATTTTGAACTCATTTTAAACTTGTTGTGTGCATTTTGAACTAATTTTGAACTTGTTGTGTGCATTTTGAACTAATTTGGCACTTGTTTTTTTTATTTCTTTTAATATTGAATGAATTTTGTACTCTATATTTGAACGTATTTATAGTCTTAGGCTCCATTTGGTCATCACATTAGTATTTATAAAAACATTTTTGTTTGAAAACCAAATGGAGCCTAAGCTCTTTTTTAACTCCGCCAATGCAACTCCTGCATTGCCGGTCCCAAGCCCGGGTAAAGGAGGAGGGAGAAGGGCTTTAGAATGAATTGTCAACTACGGAGGAGATCTTGAAAATGCAGTGAGTATCTCTGGTTTTATAGTTTTACTTGTACATTCCTATATTGATTACTCAAGCATGACGGTTATGCGCATTCTTTTAGGTGGATGTTGCATGTGGGAGGGTTGGAGCTGCATATTTCAGATTCAAGCATCTGGTACGTCTCTTGTCAAGAATACACATGTGTAGTTCATTAAACAATACATTATGTGATATCATGTGCATGATATCTATGTTGTAATTTCCCTCATGTATTTTGCTTAAAATCCATGTTTATGCATGATTCTCATGCATTGACATGGATTTGAGCTAAAAAAGATCGAAATGGAAAATTTGAGAAAACATGAGAGATTTTCTTTTATAAAGTAAGTATTTGAGACCAAGTGGTTACGTATTTGCTCCATTAAATTTGCTCGAAATTAATGGAGCAAACCAGGATGTGCGTCGGAGCTATCCGGATGAGCGGGGGTCCTTGGAAGGTGGGAACCGCTGTTATGACCATGATGAAGCTATCCATTTCCTATGGACAGCATTGGAGGGGCCTGACCATTTGGAAAGGCCGTGTTTATGTATTTGATTGAAATTAATGGAGCAAAACCGGATGTGCGTCGGAGCTATTCGGTAGAGCGGGGTTCCCTGGAAAGAGGGAACCGCTATTATGACCATGATGAAGCTGTTCATTTTTTATGGACAGCATTGAAAGGGCCTGGCATTTATGTCGGATGGCCGTATTTATATCTGTATTTGCTTTACAGGGACCATACCCTTAACCTAAACCAAAACCTAAACTTGAACCTACACCTAATCCTAATCTTAACTCCTTAACCTAAACCAAAACCCATGACCTAAAACCTTAACCTATAACCCAAAACCTCAACCTTAACTTAAACCTAAACCTAAACCTATAGCCTAAACTCAATTCCCTAAACCTTAACCTAGACCTAAACCTAAACCTATAGCCTAAACTCAAATCCCTAAACCTTAACCTATAACCTAACCTAAACCTATACTTAAAACCTAAAACTATTCCCAAATCCCAAACCCTATAACCTAAACCAAAACCTAAACCTAAACCTATAACCTAAACTCAATTTCCTAAACCTCAACCTAGACCTAAACCTAAACCTATAGCTTAAACTCAAATCCCTAAGCCTTAACCTATAACCTAACCTAAACCTATACTTATAACCTAAAATTATTCCCAAATCCCAAACCCTATAACCTAAACCAAAACCAAAACCTATAACTTAAACCCGAACCCATTCTCAAATCTCAAAACCCAAACCTCAACCTAAACCTAAACCTAAACCTATAACCTAAACTCAATTCCCTAAACCTCAACCTAGACCTAATCCTAAACCTATAACCTAAACTCAAATCCCAAAACCTTAACTTATAACCTAACCTAAACCTATACTTATAACCTAAAACTATTCCCAAATCCCAAAACCTATTACCTAAACCTAAACCTAAACCTAAACCTATAACCTAAACTCAATTCTCTAAACCTCAACCTAAACCTCAACCTAAACTCAATTCCCTAAACCTCAACCTAGACCTAAACCTAAACCTATAGCCTAAACTCAAATCCCAAAACCTTAACCTATAACCTAACCTAAACCTATACTTATAACCTAAAACTATTCCCAAATCCCAAAACCTATTACCTAAACCTATACCTAAACCTATAACCTAAACTCAATTTCCTAAACCTCAACCTAAACCTAAACCTAAACCTATAACCTAAACTCAATTCCTTAAACCTCAACCTAGACCTAATCCTAAACCTATAGGCTAAATTCAAATCCCTAAACCTTAACCTATAACCTAACCTAAACCTATACTTATAACCTAAAACTATTCCCAAATCCCAAAACCTATTACCTAACTCATTCTCAAATCCAAAACCTATAACCTAAACCTGAACCCATTCCCAATTCCCAAGACCTATAACCTAAACTAAAATCAAAACCTATAACCTAAACCCGAACCCATTCTCAAATCCCCAAAACCCAAACCGACACCTAAACCTAAACCTAAACCTAAACCTATAACCTAACCTCAACCTAGACCTAAACCTAAACCTATAGCCTAAACTCAAATCCCTAAACCTTAACCTAGACCTAGACCTAAACCTAAACCTATAGCCTAAACTCAAATCCCTAAACCTTAACCTATAACCTAACCTAAACTTATATTTAAAACCTAAAACTATTCCCAAATCCCAAAACCTGTAACCAAAACCAAAACCAAAACCTATAACCTAAACCCGAACCCATTCTCAAATCCCAAAACCCAAACCTCAACCTAAACCTAAACCTAAACCTATAACCTAAACTCAATTCCCTAAACCTCAACCTAGACCTAAATCCTAAACCTATAACCTAAACTCAAATCCCAAAACCTTAACCTATAACCTAACCTAAACCTATACTTATAACCTAAAACTATTCCCAAATCCCAAAAACTATTACCTAAACCTAAACCTAAACCTAAACCTATAACCTAAACTCAATTCCCTAAACCTCAACCTAAACCTAAACCTAAACCTATAACCTAAACTCAATTCCCTAAACCTCAACCTAGACCTAAACCTAAACCTATAGCCTAAACTCAAATCCCAAAACCTAAACCTATACTTATAACCTAAAACTATTCCCAAATCCCAAAACCTATTACCTAAACTCATTCTCAAATCCAAAACCTATAACATAAACCTGAACCCATTCCCAATTCCCAAGACCTATAACCTAAACTAAAACCAAAACCTATAACCTAAACCCGAACCCATTCTCAAATCCCCAAAACCCAAACCGACACCTAATCCTAAACCTAAACCTAAACCTATAACCTAACCTCAACCTAGACCTAAACCTAAACCTATAGCCTAAACTCAAATCCCTAAACCTTAACCTAGACCTAGACCTAAACCTAAACCTATAGCCTAAACTCAAATCCCTAAACCTTAACCTATAACCTAACCTAAACTTATACTTAAAAACCTAAAACTATTCCCAAATCCCAAAACCTCTAACCTAAACCAAAACCAAAACCTATAACCTAAACCCGAACCCATTCTCAAATCCCAAAACCCAAACCTCAACCTAAACCTAAACCTAAACCTATAACCTAAACTCAATTCCCTAAACCTCAACCTAGACCTAATCCTAAACCTATAACCTAAACTCAAATCCCAAAACCTTAACCTATAACCTAACCTAAACTTATACTTATAACCTAAAACTATTCCCAAATCCCAAAAACTATTACCTAAACCTAAACCTAAACCTAAACCTATAACCTAAACTCAATTCCCTAAACCTCAACCTAAACCTAAACCTAAACCTAAACCTATAACTTAAACTCAATTCCCTAAACCACAACCTAGACCTAAACCTAAACCTATAGCCTAAACTCAAATCCCAAAACCTTAACCTATAACCTAACCTAAACCTATACTTATAACCTAAAACTATTCCCAAATCCCAAAACATATTACCTAAACCTAAACCTAAACCTAAACCTATAACCTAAACTCAATTCCCTAAACCTCAACCTAAACCTAAACCTATAACCTAAACTCAATTTCCTAAACCTCAACCTAGACCTAATCCTAAACCTATAGCCTAAACTCAAATCCCTAAACCTTAACCTATAACCTAACCTAAACCTATACTTATAACCTAAAACTATTCCCAAATCCCAAAACCTATTACCTAAACCCATTCTCAAATCCAAAACCTATAACCTAAACCTGAACCCATTCCCAAATCCCAAGACCTATAACCTAAACCAAAACCAAAACCTATAACCTAAACCCGAACCCATTCTCAAATCCCCAAAACCCAAACCGACACCTAAACCTAAACCTATACCTAAACCTATAACCTAACCTCAACCTAGACCTAAACCTAAACCTATAGCCTAAACTCAATTCCCTAAACCTCAACCTAGACCTAAACCTAAACCTATAGCCTAAACTCAAATCCCTAAACCTTAACCTATAACCTAACCTAAACCTATACTTATAACCTAAAACTATTCCCAAAACCTAAACCTAAACCTAAACCTAAACCTAAACCTATAACCTAAACTCAATTCCCTAAACCTCAACCTAGACCTAAACCTAAACCTATAGCCTAAACTCAAATCCCTAAACCTTAACCTAGACCTAGACCTAAACCTAAACCTATAGCCTAAACTCAAATCCCTAAACCTTAACCTATAACCTAACCTAAACCTATACTTATAACCTAAAACTATTCCCAAATCCCAAAACCTATTACCTAAACTCATTCTCAAATCCAAAACCTATAACCTAAACCTGAACCCATTCCTAATTCCCAAGACCTATAACCTAAACTAAAACCAAAACCTATAACCTAAACCCGAACCCATTCTCAAATCCTCAAAACCCAAACCGACACCTAAACCTAAACCTAAACCTAAACCTATAACCTAACCTCAACCTAGACCTAAACCTAAACCTATAGCCTAAACTCAAATCCCTAAACCTTAACCTAGACCTAGACCTAAACCTAAACATATAGCCTAAACTCAAATCCCTAAACCTTAACCTATAACCTAACCTAAACTTATATTTAAAACCTAAAACTATTCCCAAATCTCAAAACCTGTAACCAAAACCAAAACCAAAACCTATAACTTAAACCCGAACCCATTCTCAAATCCCAAAACCCAAACCTCAACCTAAACCTAAACCTAAACCTATAACCTAAACTCAATTCCCTAAACCTCAACCTAGACCTAAATCCTAAACCTATAATCTAAACTCAAATCCCTAAACCTTAACCTATAACCTAACCTAAACCTATACTTATAACCTAAAACTATTCCCAAATCCCAAAACCTATTATCTAAACCCATTCTCAAATCCAAAACCTATAACCTAAACCTGAACCCATTCCCAAATCCCAAGACCTATAACCTAAACCAAAACCAAAACCTATAACCTAAACCCGAACCCATTCTCAAATCCCCAAAACCCAAACCGACACCTAAACCTAAACCTAAACCTAAACCTATAACCTAACCTCAACCTAGACCTAAACCTAAACCTATAGCCTAAACTCAATTCCCTAAACCTCAACCTAGACCTAAACCTAAACCTATAGCCTAAACTCAAATCCCTAAACCTTAACCTATAACCTAACCTAAACCTATACTTATAACCTAAAACTATTCCCAAAACCTAAACCTAAACCTAAACCTAAACCTAAACCTATAACCTAAACTCAATTCCCTAAACCTCAACCTAGACCTAAACCTAAACCTATAGCCTAAACTCAAATCCCTAAACCTTAACCTAGACCTAGACCTAAACCTAAACCTATAGCCTAAACTCAAATCCCTAAACCTTAACCTATAACCTAACCTAAACCTATACTTATAACCTAAAACTATTCCCAAATCCCAAAACCTATTACCTAAACTCATTCTCAAATCCAAAACCTATAACCTAAACCTGAACCCATTCCCAATTCCCAAGACCTATAACCTAAACTAAAACCAAAACCTATAACCTAAACCCGAACCCATTCTCAAATCCTCAAAACCCAAACCGACACCTAAACCTAAACCTAAACCTAAACCTATAACCTAACCTCAACCTAGACCTAAACCTAAACCTATAGCCTAAACTCAAATCCCTAAACCTTAACCTAGACCTAGACCTAAACCTAAACCTATAGCCTAAACTCAAATCCCTAAACCTTAACCTATAACCTAACCTAAACTTATACTTAAAACCTAAAACTATTCCCAAATCCCAAAACCTATAACCTAAACCAAAACCAAAACCTATAACCTAAACCCGAACCCATTCTCAAATCCCAAAACCCAAACCTCAACCTAAACCTAAACCTAAACCTATAACCTAAACTCAATTCCCTAAACCTCAACCTAGACCTAATCCTAAACCTATAACCTAAACTCAAATCCCAAAACCTTAACCTATAACCTAACCTAAACTTATACTTATAACCTAAAACTATTCCCAAATCCCAAAAACTATTACCTAAACCTAAACCTAAACCTAAACCTAAACCTATAACTTAAACTCAATTCCCTAAACCACAACCTAGACCTAAACCTAAACCTATAGCCTAAACTCAAATCCCTAAACCTTAACCTAGACCTAGACCTAAACCTAAACCTATAGCCTAAACTCAAATCACTAAACCTTAACCTATAACCTAACCTAAACCTATACTTATAACCTAAAACTATTCCCAAAACCTAAATCGACACCTAAACCTAAACCTAAACCTAAACCTATAACCTAAACTCAATTCCCTAAACCTCAACCTAGACCTAAACCTAAACCTATAACCTAAACTCAAATCCCTAAACCTTAACCTAGAACCTAACCTAAACCTATACTTATAACCTAAAACTATTCCCAAAACCCAAACCGACACTTAAACCTAAACCTAAACCTAAACCTATAACGTAAACTCAAATCCCTAAACCTTAACCTAGACCTAAACCTAAACCTATAGCCTAAACTCAAATCCCTAAACCTTAACCTATAACCTAACCTAAACTTATACTTAAAACCTAAAACTATTCCCAAATCTCAAAACCTATAACCTAAACCAAAACCAAAACCTATAACCTAAACCCGAACCCATTCTCAAATCCCAAAACCTAAACCTAAACCTAAACCTAAACCTAAACCTATAACCTAAACTCAATTCCCTAAACCTCAACCTAGACCTAATCCTAAACCTATAACCTAAACTCAAATCCCTAAACCTTAACCTATAACCTAACCTAAACCTATACTTATAACCTAAAACTATTCCCAAATCCCATAAACTATCCTAACTATACCTAACCTAAACCTAAACCTAACATAAACCAACTACCTAAACCTATAACCTAAACTCCAATCCCCAAACCTCAACCTAAATCCTAAACCTAAACCTAAACTAAACCTAAACCTAAAACCTATAACCTAAACCTAAACCTATAGCCTAACTCAAATCCCAAAACCTTCAACTAAACTAAACCTAACCATAAACCTATAACCTAAACTCATCCCAAATCCCAAAACCTATAACCTAAACCAAAACCAAAACCTATAACCTAAACCGAACCCATTCTCAAATCCAAAACCAACCTAAACCAAACCTATAACCTAAACCTAATAACCTAATAACCTAAACCTATAACCTAAACTCAAATCCCAAAACCTATAACCTAAACCAAACCTAAACCTAAACCTATAACCTAAACTCAAACCAAAACCTTAACCTATAACCTAACCTAAACCTATATTATAACCTAAAACTATTCCAAATCCCAAAACCTATTACCTAAACCTAAACCTAAACCTATAACCTAAACTCAAATCCCAAAACCATAAACCTAACCTAACCTAAAACCCTAACCCTAACATTCTCAAATCCCAAAACCTTCTAAACCTAAACCTAAACCAATATAACCAAACCTAAACCTATAACCTAATAACCTTAACTAAATCCAAAACCTATAACCTAAACCTAAACCAACCATTCTCAAATCCAAAACCTATAACCTAAACCAACCCAAACAATCCTCAAATTCCAAAACCTATAACCTAAACCCGAACCCATTCTCAAATTCCAAAACCTAAACCTAAACCTAAACCTAAACCTAAAACCAAAACCTAAACCTATAACCAAATCCCAAAACCTATAACCTAAACCGAAACCGTAACCTAATCCTATAACCTAAACTCAAATCCCAAAACCTTAACCTATAACCTAACCTAAACCTATACTTATAACCTAAAACTATTCCCAAATCCCAAAACCTATTACCTAAACCTAACCTAACCTAAACTCAATTAACCTAAACCTCAATTCCCTAAACCTAAACCTAAACCTAATCCTCTTCTAAAATCCCTAAACCTAAACCTAAACCACCACCTAAACTATAACCTAAAACATTCCCAAATCCCAAAACCTATTACCTAAACCCGAACCTTTCCCTAAACCATAAACCATAATTCCTAGCTAAAGCATATAACCTATAACCTAAACCTAAACCTAAACCAAAACCTAACCTAAACCTAAACCTTTCTAAACTTTTAACCTAAACCTAAACTAAACCTAACCTATTCTCAAATTCTTAAACCCAAACCTAAACTAATCCTAATCTCAAAACCTAACCTAAACCTATAACTAAACTCAAATCCTAAACCTCCAGAACCTAAACCTAAACCTAAACCTATAACCTAAACTCAAATCCCTAAACCTTAACCTATAACCTAACATAAACCTATACTATAACCTAAAACTATTCCCAAATCCCAAAACCTATTACCTAAACCTATAACCTAAACTCAATTCCTAAAGCCTAACCTTAACCTAAACCTAAACCTAAACCTAAACCTAAACTCAAATGCCTAACCTAATCCTATAACTTTAACCTAAACCTATACTTAACCTAAACTTTATTTCCAAATCACAAAACCTATACGTAACCTAACTTTCCCTACCTAACGCATTCTAATTCCCTAAAGCTATTTAACCTGATGGAACCTACGAACCTAAACCTAAACATTTACCTACCTAAGCCAAAACTTATAACCTTTCCTAAAACTTAACTTAAACCTAAACTTAAAACCTAAATGTAATTTTCAAATTCTTAACCTAAACCTAACGTAAACTTATTAACTACCTAACCTAAACCTAAACTTGAAAGCCAAACCTAAACCTAAATGAAAATGAGGCTAATAATACTCAAATTTAATTATTAAGTACAAAAAGCTAGGATATAACCGTAGCACTATCCTTACCTTTTTATTAACTAGACTTTCACTACAAATATATCCTAACTTTTGAAGCTTTTTATACGGATAAACTTGGATTATACTGTAGCTAATTTAACTAAGCTACGATTTAACCGTAAAGCCAATAATCAGTATGGTGTAGCCATTTATTTTGTATGTACATAGCTTTAAACCCCGTCACTTTATTTAATTGCTAAGAAAAAGGTGGATTTAATCGTGATGCATAACTTCTATAGCTGGTATTTAATCGTAGCCAATGGTTCTGAATCGTTATGAATGACATACGCTTGTGGTTTGATGGACATAGCTACGAAGCTTAATCCGTAGCCATTAGTCAAGCACGATTAAATGTAGCCTTTTATTTTGGATTATTGCTATTTTAATTGATATATCGAGCTTGTTGAATGTTAAGTTAATTGATATGGGATTATGTCGTAGTATTGGACATGGATCTATGGATTGTAATTTGAATTAATCCGATATGCACTTGATGGGCTGTAGGTACTTTGATGTACAATTATAATTGCATCATCCGTATTTGAGAGGTTATTTAATTTCTGGTAGATGACCCTATAGCTACGGATCTTAATCCGTAGCCACTAGTCCATCCATGTAGCCGATTTAATTGGACTTGCTACGGACTTTCTCTATCTAATGATAATATCCGTAGCTTTTTGAAGTTTTTGCTACAGATATTATTGTAAGCAAGTCATGTTTAGGTCGGGTTATGTGTACTATGTCGAGCCGAGATGTCATAAATGCCAGGCATGGCGGCCAACGTGGGAGTCGATGCGTGTCAGCTCGTGATCATGACGTGCCAGCGCGTGGCTCGAGGTCACCTGGGGCGCCAAGCCATCTTTTCGGTAGCAGACTAATGAAGATGCGACGCATGCCATCGTACTCGATATCGAGGTCGACTGGCACATGGGCTCGCATCACGTGTCGAGTCGGGGCAGCTAAGGGGGTGTCGTTTGACGTGACAGTGATAGGTGCCTTAAATAGTTGCCGCGTGGCACAACTATATAAGGGAAGCCCTAACCTTTAGGTCTTTCCCTTTGCATTTCGCCTTCTTGCATTCCAATTTTTTGTGCAATTTCGGTGCCTGTTTCCACTGTAATCTGTCTGGAATCCTGCCAGTCCTTACTCCGGTGAGCCTCCTCTCCCCCTCCTTTCATTTTTCCGTTAATCGTCGACACGTTTGGCTCCTTGAGCTCACGGGAGGGGGTTTTCGGCGGCGATAGTGGGGCGAGCAGCCACCTTAGGGTAATGTCAAACCCACCTCCGCCGTTGGTGATGATGGTGGATGCCGCTTTTCAGTCATTATCATCGAGGAGAGAGTTGGAACGGTCTTCAGCACAAAGGCCGGCGCCAGCTGCCAGGGCGTTGAATCTGCCCCCCGAGCGCGGGATGGTGCCCAGGCCCTGAGCATTGAATGTGTCTTCGGCAACTAAATAGGTTGTTGAGGCGCGCAACCTACCCGATGAGGTCGATCTGAGGGAGCTTGATGCCGAGGAGGGTCTAAGGGGGCCAGTGCCTTTGACTCTGTCCGAGGAGTTGGCTCGGATCAGGCTTGGATATCATGTTCCCGAGTCTGTGGTTCTCCGACTTCCTTTGTTGAATGAACTTCCAGACCAACCTCTAGAAGGGCCCGTGGCGATCTTCTAGGTTGTGCTTCAATGTGGCTTGCGACTCACCCTATAAGGGATAACTAGGCGTTTGCTAATTTGCCTTGGCTTAGCCCCGGGGTAGATGACTCCAAATGGGTAGAGGGATTTATTTGGCTATGTGGTCTTACGGGCCGAACTATTAGTGAACAAGTTCCTCCACTTATACCAAGTAAAAGAGAACACCCTTCAGCCCGGCTGGTATTACTTTTTTGCATGACAGAATACCGGCGGGGCTTTAATAACCGACCCCCCATCCTCTAATAAGAACTGGAGGGATAAGTGGTTCTAGGCCTCCGGGTGCTGGGAGATGGTCGAGCCAGGATGGACTCAGCCCCTTGTTCCCCGAGCTTTCTCCGAGCTAGGTCAGTGTTGTAGAGGTCATTTATCTTTAGTTGGTCAGCTTCCATTGTCGTCTAATCTTGTTTACATGTCTTCTTTTACAGCTATTCCCAAGCATCCGCCGTTGCTCGATAGTGGATCAGTAGCTCGGATCAAGGACTTGCATGCCCTTAATGGGGAGAGAAGTTCTTGGAGAGTAGTTTTCCAACCTAAGCGACACCTCCAATTAGGCTTAGACATAACTCTGACAGGTATGACCTTCGGTAAGATCTTCAACTGAACTTTCAAACTTTGAATTTTGCTAGAAAATTCTTTTGACATACTGACCTACTATTCTTGTATATTGACACAGAGATGCCTGAAGCTCGGCCCTACATTCGACCCCCCCTCTAAGGTCCGTGCGCCTCCTCAAGATGAACTGCCGGCGCTAAAGAGGAAGTGACAGAAGACCTCTTCTAAGGTCAAGGGGAAGGTCGGCCCCTCTTACCCGACTGTCATAGAGGTCGGGGATGAGGGTATGGAGGTAGCTCCTTCCTCTAGGGCGGCGGGAACAGTTGTTCCGGAAGGTGACACCCTTACTGAGGTCCAGAGGGCTTTGGATCCCCCTGTTGGGGTTCAATCCTCAGGAAGGGAGGAGGCCAATGAGAGGTGAGGAAGGCTTCGTCAGACTGTAGAGGAGATCCTCCCTAGGCGGATCGTCACACTGTCGAAGAGGAGTTCATCGACTTATTCGGGTCTCCCATAGATACGACCCTCACGCACATGACAACAATCCTTCTCTGGGTAAGAACATCGTCCGATATCACGTTGCGTCATTTTTCCAGTTGTTTTTCTTAATCCTTTTTTTTTTGTAGTTCACCCTGTGCATGCTGAAGGCACGCACCGAGCTTGCTCAGGCGCATAACCGGGCAGAGAGAGCTGAGGCTCGAGCTTCGATCGTTGAAGCTGAGCTAGATGCCGCGAAGACGGCTCTCGAAGCGTCTTCTAATAAGAAGGTCGAGGTGGCTACGCGGCTGCAAGAGGCCAAGGTGTTGCACGATGAGTGTCATGCTCAGCTTGTCGACACAGGCACGAAACTGGAGAAGCTGAGGACGAAAACGAAGGTCACACTTGCTATTGCACTAAGGGACGTCGTTAAGGAATTTCGGTAGTCCCAGGCATTCCAAGACAAGAGGGATAACCTTTATCGCCAGGGATACGCCGAGTGTATGAGGGCAATGAAGGAGACCTTCCCGGGGCTCGATCTCTTCACTTTTAACGAGTTAGAGTCGAGCTCTGATCAGTCGGGAGATGAAGTGGCTCTTAAGATAGCCCCTGAAGTGGCTCTCGAGGCGGCTCCCAAGGCAGCGCCTAAATCTTAAAGTTAATTTTGTAGAGCAGTATTTCTTTTATCCTGCTCACTTTTTCAGCTTCAAGCACTCCAAGCACACAAAGCGTCATCTCCTTTTATCTTTTTTAATTCCGCTTATAGTTCGAAGTACAAGCTCATTTTTGGAATTATAGTCAATGTAACACTGATGTAGTGATGCCATTTTGGGTCTTTTCAATGAAAATATCTCCTTTTGAAGATTTGTTTTCATTTTCTTTCCCACTATAGGATGGATCACGGTATCAGTCAGACGTTGATTAAAATTTTATTTAAAGTCTGCACAAGCCATATAGCTCGGATTTCTTTTATTCCAAAACAGATTACAACATAAAAAAGGTTATACCGACTAATTCAAGGGTAATAGATCTTCAAATGCTCGGCATTTCATGAATGTGGGAGGGATTGGTCGGTCAAATCTTCTAGTTGGTTTGTACAAGGTTAGATGGTTGTCGAAATCATGTAGGTCCCTTCCCAGTTCGGGCCTAAGGTCACCGTTCCTACTTCCCTGGTGTTTTGGAATATCTTTCGGAGAACTAGATCTCCAATTCGAAACCTTCTGACCTTGACCCGAGCATTATAAAACCGTGACACCACTTGTTGCTAATGGATAATGGTTCGAAGCTGAGCTTGCTCCCTTTGCTCTTCGAGAAGGTCGAGACCGAGGGACATGAGCTTGTTATTGACCTGTTCATCGAACGAATTTGTCCGGGCTGTAGGTAGTTTGATTTCTACGGGGGTGACTGGCTCTGCTCCATACGCTAGGGAGAAAAGGGTTTCTCCTGTGGCTATTTAGGTGGTAGTTTGGTATGCCCATAGGACTTTGGAGAGTTCCTCGGCCCAGGCTCCTTGGGCATTCTTAAGCTTGGTGCAGAGGTGATGTTTAATGATCTTGTTGACTGTCTCGACCTGTCCATTTGCTTGTGGATGTCATGGCGATGAGTAAACGTTGCAAATTTCGAGGTCTTGCATATCTCCCGGTATTGTCTGTTATCGAATTGCTTCCCATTGTTAGAGACGATAATTCGAGGTATCCTGAACTTGCATATGATATTCTTCCAAATGAAATCTGTAATCGTGCTCGGTTATCTTCATAAATGGTCCTGCTTCTGCTCACTTAGTGAAGTAATCTACAGCTATTAGGCAAACTTGGTCTAACCTTTACCCATGGGGAGAGGACTGATGATGGCGATCCCCCATTGACCAAATGGCCAGGCCCTGGTCATAGGAGCGAGCTCTTCTGGTGGCTGCCAAGGAACATTTGCAAATATTTGACATTCGTCACATCTTTAGACGAGTTTCTGTGCATCGTGCTGGATGGTCGGCCAATAGTAACCCTACTGGATGACCTTATGTGCTAATGATTGCTCTCTAGAGTGATTTTCGCAGATTCCTTTGTGAATCTCTCTTAGGACATATTCAGCTTCTTCTGGTCAGACACACCTCAGATAAGGAAGGTAGAATCCTTTCTTGTAGAGTACGTCGTTGAGTATGGTATACCGGACGACTTTAATTTTCATTCATTGTGCCTTCGTTCGGTCCCCAGGTAGTTCGTCATTATCAAGGTACTGGATGATTGGGTCCAGCCACGTTGGTTCTGAGCTAACCGGAAAAATGGTCGAGAGGTCTACTTCATTAATGCTTGGTCTAGCCAAGAATTCGATTGGGATAGATATCAGGATTTCATCCTCATTTGTTGTAGCTAGCTTCGCTAACATGTTGGTTTTTGAATTTTTAGCTTGTGGAATCAGGTCGACATTGTATTTTTTAAAACTGCCGATCAATCTTTGGCTTTCTAGAGGTAAGCCTTCAGACGCTCTTTCTTGACTTGGTAAACGTTGGCTACTTGATTGACGGCCAATTAGGAGTCACTGAAGACTTCAAGTTGTCGAGCCCCAATGTTCGCTTCTAGTTTTACTCCAATGAGCAAAGCCTCGTATTTCGCTATGTTGTTGGAAGCTTGAAATCCAAATCTTAAGGCATATTGCATGTATATATGGTTAAGAGTTTCTAGGCCTACCCCTCCCCGCTTGCTTTAGAGTTGGATGAGTCATCAATGTAAACTGTCCACTTTGATGGGTTGGGAAGAATGGTGGAGTCAGACGATTCAATGATTTGCTGGCCTACCGAACTTTTTGGAGCGAGCTCTAACCTGGGTAGGTCGGGCTTAGGTCGGACATCGGTCGGATCTTTCTCAAGTGATGCGAGCTCGACGATGAAGTCAGCTACCACTTGACCTTTGATTGTAGCTCGTGGCTGATATTTAATGTCGAACTCACTTAATTCGATCACCCACTTAGTTAGTTGACCTGAGGCCTTGGGCTTTTGTAGGACTTGACGTAGTGGCTGGTTAGTTAAAATAGTGATTGAATGGGCTTGAAAGTATGGCCGCAGACGTCGGGAAAAAATGACCAAGGCCAGGGCCAATTTTTCCAAGGTCGGATATCTTGTTTCTATAGGGACGAGGGCTTTGTTGACATAGTAGATAGGGAACCGTTTCCCCTCATTCTCCCTAATCAGTGCCGAGTTAACTGTTGCGGCTGACACAGCTAGGTACAACAGTAGTGATTCTCCTAGCTCAGGTTTGGGGAGCAAGGGTGGCAATCACAGGTATTTCTTGAGCCGTTAAAAAGCTGGTTCACATTCTTCGATCTGGTTTACTATTTGTCTCCCTTTCAACTATTTAAAGAAGGAGAGACATTTATCTGTAACTCGGAACACGAAGCGGTTGAGTGCGGCTATTCTCCCAATTAGCCTCTGTATATCTTTGATCGTCTTTGGAGACCGGGATAGCCTTAATTTTCACAGAGTTTGCCTCAATCCCTCTTTGGCTAACCAAAAATTCAAGGAATTTTCCTGAGCTAACGCCAAAAAGGCACTTGCTCGGATTCAGTTTCATTCGGTATTGATGAAGCATGAGGAATATCTCCTTGAGGTCGGTCACATGGTCTGCAGCTTTGATGCTCTTGACGAGCATGTCATCAATAAAGACCTCCATTGTTCGCCCTATTTGGCGGGAAAATATCTTATTGACCAACCTCTGATAGGTCGCTCCTATATTCTTCAAACTAAAAGGCATCACACGATAACAATAAAGACCTTTGTTGGTGACAAAGGTAGTTTTAGATTTATCTCCTAAGTGCATTAAAATATGATTATACCTCGAATATGCATCCATAAAACTAACTAGTTCATGTCCCGCGGTACTGTTGACCAACTGATTGATCTTGGAAGAGGAAAGTTGTCTTTATGGCAGGCTTTATTCAGGTCTGTGTAGTCTACACAGACTCGTTACTTCCCATTAGCTTTCTTGACTAATATGATGTTGGCCACCCAGTCCGAGTAGTAGAATTTTCGATGAACTTGGCTTTAAGGAGCTTATCGACCTCTTCTTCAATCACAGCATATCTTTCTGGGCCAAGAGCGCGTCGCTTTTGTCGGACTGGCTGGTAGGACGGGTCAATGTTTAGTCAATGTGTAATAATGGCGGGGTCAATACCTGACATGTCCTCATGGCACCACACAAAAACATTAGTGTAGCGTCGAAGTAGGGTTACCAACTTATCTCTCAATGGCAAAGTTAATGACGACCCAATCCGTATGGTCCTAGATGGGTCGGACTCGTCCAATGGGATCGAGAAAAGGTGTTCCATGGGTTGACCTCGTTCACGAGATTCCTCACGTGGATCCAAGGATTCGATCGTTATTGCCTCTGGTGGAGCTCTCAATGCCGTCGCGTAGCATTGTCTTGGTTGCCTTTGACAATTCTCATGCCTTGCTCAGTTGGAAATTTCATAGTGAGGTGGTAGGCCGATACTACTGCTCGGAGGAGATATAATGACGGTCGTCTAAGAATGGCGTTGTAGATGGATGATTGGTCGACCACAAGGAAGTCGACCATCATGCTTATTTGATTTTGCCCATCTCTAGCCGAAAGGAGCTATGGCTCCTTCGGGAATGGCTTGTTCGCCTGAGAATCCGATCAAAGGAGTTTTCATGGGCCAGAGCGAGGACTGACCAATACCCATTTTATCGAAGGCTTGGACGAAAAGCACATCTGTTGATGACCCCGTATCGAGAGGACTCGAAATACCTTCCAATTGTCTATGGTCATAGAAATTACCAAGGCGTCGTCGTAAGGATTGTGGACACCTCTGGCGTCTTCCTCGGTGAAGGTCACACTGTACTTTTCTAGTTTTTTTCTTTCCAGTGTTGGACGAGGACCATAATTTTTCCCTCAGGGTGACTAATGCTTCTTGTGTGCATCTTTTGGGCATTATTCGAATCGCCTCAACTTTTTTGACCCCCAATAATCGTGTGGATTTTCCTAGTCGGTTGGTTGTCAATCGGCTGTTCCTTGGTAGCCGTAATTCGATTTCCTCCTTGGTTCACATGTTCTCTGAGATGGCCCTTTCGAATGAGCCTTTCAATTTGCTATTTAAGGTTAAAACAGTCGCTCATGTTTTGCCCATGATCCTGATGAAAATAGCAATATTTGTTTTTGCTTCTTCGATTGGGATTACTTCATAGCTTGTTCGGCCAATGGACGAGATGGTTATCCTTTATCTTCATCAGGACCTGCTCATGGGATTTGTTGAGAGGGTTGTAAGCAATGAACTTACTATCAGGTCATTTATTTGACCTACGGTCGTCTCGATATCGATCATCTTTTCATTTTTTGTTCACGTTGGTCAAGTCGGGCTCTATCTTCGTATGCTCTTTGGTCGGGGGATTTTTCTTTGGGCAGCATGCGCAGGATCCGAGATTCCTTGGTGTTAGCGTATTTTTGCATACGGTTCAGGAACTTAGCCATCGTCGAAGGAGAATTTTTATCCAAGGAAAAGAGGAATAGTTTGTCCCTTAACCTACTCAGGACAACGTTCAGAGCGACCTTGTCCGAATGTTTCCGAACTTGTAGAGCTTCTAGGTTGAAGCACTTAATGTAATCCTTTAGCAGCTCGCCCTCCTTCTGGACTACGTTAAGAAGATGAGTAGGTGCCTTGAGTCTTTTCTTCCCTCTGATAAAGTTTGTAATGAAGGCCTCGCTGAGTTCAGAGAATGAGATGATGGACCTTAGCTTTAATTGTTTGAACTAGAGCCGAGTAGCGTCAGCTAAAGTCAGTGAGAAGGCTCGGCACATGACCACATTAGAGGCATCATGGAGTTCCATGTAAGTCTGGAATGACTCCATGTGATCTGTCGGGTTGGTGTTCCCTGTGCAGGGCATGATTTGGGGCAGTCGAAACCGATTCGGCAGTCATGCCCGTATTATATCAACAGTAAATATGGATTCAGTTTCCTCTACAGTGGTCACATTGGCTTGATAGGTTTGTTTCATATCTTGATTTGCATTTTCAGACTTTGTAGCTTGATTTTCCACGGTTCTTCGCTATTAGCAGTGAGTTCGGCCAGAGCTCAACTGCGCCTCCTCCGATCTATCTCATGACATAGATTGAACGTAGGTAATGGTACAATCCTAGAAGTATGAGATGGGACTAGTTCAGTAAGGTCACGTTGTTGGCCCGGTGGAGGTGCCTATGCATAGGAGGGCCGAGGACGATTGGTATATGGTCGTACAAAGCTCGACTGTCCTTCCCCACGGTAGTCCCCTGAACATGCTACGACTGCATCTACTCCAACATCTGCTTCATGTATCCCAGATCGGCCCTCATATCGTTGACCTCCCTTTCGAAGGCGTTTCGTCGACCATTCTTACCACGAGTTTAATGACCGCGCCTACTGGAACCCAACGTGGCCTGACATTGCAGGGAGTTGTGATGGCTCTCCTATTGCTTGGAGCATTCCATAGGTCGTGGGGCATGGTCGGGTGCAAGCACGGTCATGATTGGAATAGCTGTCGGAGGGGATTGAGCCTTCTTTTTACCTTTCGTCATTGTTGAATTTAAAATGTTCACTGGTAGAGCTGGAACAACTAAAAGATGTCGTTCCCATAGACGACACCAAATTGTTGATGCAGTTTTCTGGCAGACTCTCCACGGTAGACCTTCCTGGACCTGTATAGGTGTTGGAGAGGGATAAAGGAGGCCTTGACTAATGCAGGGGACTCTCTGATGCCTAAGTCAGGATCTAGGTCTTATGAGAAGAATAGGATCTCCAGAAAAGAGACACCAGTCGAATATTAGGGTTTTTTGTGAACGTACCTTGGACGGCGAGAGATGCCTCTATATTTATATGAGAGAGAGAATACCAACATAGGATGATTCTTTCCTCATATCTTGGCCATAATCCGAGATTTCTACAAGACGATTAGTTTCCGAGATCGTCGGGAATTGATATTATCCTTCGAAGATCTCGGGAGATCTTTTAGCATGTTAGGGGATTCTCTGAACCTTTAGCTCAGTCTTACGTTGGATCCCAAGGTGGGTGTTGAATGGGGAATGAGTAATACTGACCTAATCGATAGATTAGAATTTACCATCTTCGACAGTCGGTTAAGAACACCATCGACCTATGATCAAACCCCGGCCTCGTAACGACTGTTCAGTAGCTGTTTTATAGTCGACCTATGATCAAGCTATGGTCAATCTATGGTTGATTTATGGTTGAGCTATGGCTAATCCATGGCCAATCTATATTTGGCCTATGGCCGATCTATGGCCGATCTATGGTTGACCTATGAATTAGGTCGGCATATAGCCACTTGAGTGGGCTCGTATGTAAGCTCTTTGTTTGTCCCTATAATTGCATCATCCTCCTTAGAGGTTGCTTTGTTTCTGGATGGAGAGGAGGCCTTATTAGGCTCGGGTCTCGACGGGTCCGCGCTGGTTTAGTAGAGTTGGTCCATTCCATAAGTTGATTTAAGGACTTGTAGATTTTTCCCCAACAACAACCATTAGAACTTGGGAATGATCTAGATGGGCGGATTAAGACTATATATAGTAAACGAATTTATCACGAAAATTTGTCTCTTACCAACCCAATCAAACCCAAACATATCTTTAAATTATCCTTTCAATTATCTATCATTTTACATTCCTTATAATAATCATTCTACTTTTCTGCCCAATCAATTACATTTCTTAGTGTAATCCTTTATTTTATGTATGTTGTTTACATTCCATAGTGTAATATGTAGAGTTAATCAAGTGGCTGGTAATCTTAGCTGTAATTTGGGTCTACGCTCATATGTTAGATTCAGTTACTCATCCAGGAAGGTGCCTCACAGCCGTTCTCTGCAATCGACTGTAAGAATTCCTTTCTTATTTCTTTTTTATCTATACTAAAAAGTCCTTTCATACGAAAGACAAAGGTGTAACTCATCATCAGAGGACGAACCCTACCTTCTAAATATCACATGATTCTATTTACACATTAAGTGAGTGTCTGAATAGGCAGCTGATTTCATTCGATCTTGGTATATGAGATCTCAGTCATGTAAGCGCAGCTGATTTCATTCGATCTTGGTATATGAGATCTCAGTCATTCTGTAGACTTCCGCGGTCTTCTCGGTCGAATTTCGGCAGCCTTTGATCCTTAACTGGCAATTGCGCACGACCCTGATTCACATGCCGTTAACCCGAGTCGACTCAACCCAAGACTTGTACCCTAGCGACCGTGCCATCGCCGCAGTTCTAATGCCGTGACTCACACACCGATCCGATACTCTGGCCAGGAGATGCGGGCCAGCGCTCAGTGTGAGAAAAACACCGCGCGTGAGAATTCTAAGAGAATCTCTACGACTTGTCATATCAATCAATCAATCAATCAATCCCATCATGTCAAGTACACATCACCTTTCACTCATTCCCAAGCAACCCCAAAGTCAAAAGTTTCTTACACAAGCCCATACTTTCCTTATACCAAAAACCAAAAAAGTCAAAAAGTTCTTACACCCATCACTCACAACATCCATCACTTCATCACCCATCTCCCTTTATAACTCTCTCTCACTTTTTCAAACTCATTTCCAAGCAACCAAAATACCATATGTCCAAGCCTCCCAAGCCACTCCAAGAGAGCCACAAGTGTGGCCCACCTTTCCTACCCTTTCATCTCCTATCTCAACCATCCAAACCTCATCTCCTCCGTTAAGATCGAAGCTAAGGAGCAAAGGAAGCCAAGGGAGCAAGAAGATCGAACGGTGGGTGCCTTTATAGGGTAGTTTTTACGTTTTTTTAAAGATGGGCTAAGTGAGGCCTACCGATCAATGGTATGGATCTCACCCTGGATCCTAAGATTTGGTTGATGGCCCACCTTGATTATCAATATCATTCCATGATGGGGCCATTCTCCATGGACCCCATAATGATGTTTACCTTCCTAGCTTGTATATGGGTCATCTAGACCGTCTATTTTTGTGGAGAAGGAATCTCCACCGTTGGATTTTTTTTTTGAATTAATGGGCCCACATATAATGGGACCCACTTGATGTATGATTGATTGTAACGGAGGGCCCATAGTGTCGGGGTCCCTCCATCACGCGTGTCCCACTCTCTCTTTCTTCCTCTCCCTCTCTTTTTCATTTTTTTCTTTTCTTGTGTTAATATGGTCATGTGGCCCATCAGGATGGACCCCACCATGAGGCAAGTATTTTATCCAAGCCATTTATAAGAGGGGCCCACTTTAAATGATTTGTACCCACACCATACATCATTTGATGGCCCACCTAAGCAGGGCCCACCTCAATGCTTGTGCAAGGCCAAACTGTCCAGCGTCCCTGGACGCTGGACAAAAAGGGAAGACACAAATATTAGCTTGTTTCCAAGCTTATGGGGTGGCCCACTTATATAGGCCCCACCTTGATGTATGTATTCAATCCACGCCGTCCATTCCTTTTCCAGCCTCATTTTAGGCGTTGAACCGAAAAACGGAGTCAATCCGAGGTTCTGGCGGGCCATACCATAGAAAATGGTGGTTTTCACCGTTGAAATCTTCCTTGATATTTTTATACACCGAAAAATACTTAATATTGGACTCATATAGCCTGTCTTGAGATATGGAATCCAATGACTGGGTTTGATTTTCTGGATGTGGACCCCACCTGTGAAAAACCACAGGAAAACCAGAAATAAAAAAAATACATATCACAGCAGCCAACGCTGCTGTGTTAGAGGCGTAGGCAGCGCCTGCTGTGAGAAGACGAGCGGATGGGCAGCAGCCCACGGGCCCAGCCGTGGGCCCCACCATGATGTATATCTGTCATCCAACCCATTCATTGGGTGGGCCCCTTCCTGAAGTGGGCCCCCTCCAAATTTCGGCCGCATCATGCACTCAGGTGGTCCACATCATAGGAAACAGTGGAATTAAATGTCTACCCTTGATACCCTTTTCTGGGTCTCCGAATTTTCAGACTCAATGTGAAATTTGTTTTTACTCTTTGTCCAGGTCTCTGTGACCGTATGGTCAGATTGGATGGCATACAAACATTGTGGTGGGCCCCACTTGGGACCCACAATGATACATGTGTTTTATTCCCACCACCTAGGGACGGTGGAACCCACTATGGGGTATGTGTTTTAGACATGCCGTCCACCCATTCCACAGGGACAGGGGGTCCCACTGCTGTTGACATCAGCAGGGTCTGTGGGACCCACCATGATGCATGGGTTACACCCAATCCGTCCAACCATCTTAGAAGCTCATTTTTATGGCATGAGCTAAGGAATGAGTCAGACCTATAGATCAAGTGGACCCCACTTTGGTATATGTATGGGGCTCATCTTGAGTTATTTGTGGCCGTCCATTGAGACCCCACCTTGATATCTGTATGAGGCCCATCTTGGTTTATTGTTGCGGCCCATTTGATATATATAAGGCCCATGTGATTAGGCCCATTGTGATGTATTTTAAGGCCCATGGGCTATGGCCCATTGCAATGTACATAAGGCCCATTAATGTGACCCATTTGACGAATGTAAGGCCCATTAATGCAGCCCATTTGACGAATGTAAGGCCCATGTGATACGGTCCATTTGATGTATTGAAGGCCCAATAGGGTGTACCTAAGGTCCATTGCAATGTGTGATCCTAACATGGTTTATGTAATGATGTTTATGACGGGCTATGCCTTGGGAGCAATGTTGGTTTGACGTCCACATTGCAAGTATAGTGTTGGTTAAATGTCCGCATTATGACTCTCCCTAAGGCCCATTAATAGGCCCGTGCATGTAATGTGTAGGCCGTCTAGGCCCATCTTTGTTGCAAACAGAATTCATTGACATATAACATGCTTAGTATAGTCCCATGATTCATGCTCATACACATCATATGTATGCTTGATATGAGGAGTGATTAATCATATCATATGCCTTCAGGCAGATTGTTTATGGGCTCCCGGATAGGCGGTGCTGCCCTACATGAGCACATGATACGTGCAGGATTGTCGCATGATTGGATAGCGTTATTCATGCATTTTGCATAGGGTGATATGGTTACTATACGCCCTAGCGACATCAGGGTCGTAGCCTCCACAGGCATATCGTGGTTGGAAGGATTGGATACCGAAAATCTTGTTATACATGGGGTGCTATAGATATCCCTGGGTGAAAGTCCATAAACCCTTATGGTACCAAGAGGTTGCTCCAACGTCTAGACCGAGTGGGTGCATGAGCGCTAAGTGCCGATTACCAGACGGTCGCGCTTTCCACTGTATCATGGTCGGTTGGAAGGGGGTGCGGCCTTACCCGCCCGAGAGGAGGGGACAAAGCTAGGCTGAGTTTGACCAGCTCGAGGAATGGGTCCGCTATCGACGAGCCAAGCTCGATATTGGCAGGCGAATAGTGAGGTCTTTTCCACTCACCTTATTGCGCGCGATGGGGTGACAATTTGGCTTGGAGTGTACTAGACCTTGGTGATATTTCAGAGTTGAGCTGTATTGATATGTGGCCTTAGATGAGGATTCGCATGCTTAAGTTGCATTTCACACTGCATAGCCTTGGTACGGCTCATGACATTCATGGATTCATCAGCATATTTTGCATTACTCTGATACTGCATAATTGTATTACTACCTTACGCACACACTTTCACCGCCCTCTAAGCTTTTCATAAGCTTATGCACGACCGTTGCGTGCAGGTGACGTTGGAGCACAACAGCGCTGAGGCAGAAGCGCTTTGCAGATCATCTTGGAGCTTTTTATTTATTATCATTGTATTTTCCTTTATGCTCATTGTAATTTTAAAGTTTTTGATCATAGTGGAAATGTAATGGAGTTTTTGGTTGTTGTTTGTGGGTTATGCCTTTGGTTATGCTTATTACGAATCAAACTGGTGTTGAAAATCCTCCTCGTAGCATCCCAGGATCGGAACCTGGCGAATGGGTGCTAGGAGCCGAGAATGGGGTTCTACGGAGGCTGTCGGAGCCGGATTCGGCGATCGAAAATTTTGTGAGCCCGGTTTCTGAGTTTGGGGCGTGACAAGTCATATATTGTGTATTTGCTTATCTCGGTACTTGAGTGTCATAGTTGTTTGATTTGAATTAAGCCGTAAATTCAATTCTGGCACGCCCACACTTATCACATGACAAAATTGTTAAAAATAACGAGCAACAAATTTTGACATGCCTGGTGGGACCCTGTATTTAACCTACAGGTATAAAATTGTAAATCAAAATTATGAATATAATGGGCAATTGAATTAATAGGGTTGAACCCTCCACACCAACTGTACCACCTTCGACTGAAGATGTACTAATTCAAGTAGCCCCTGAAACATTAAATCTGAACGTTAGCCCAACAATCAGTGCTGGGAATCAAGAAGGGGTGTCGACCTCTCGGACTAATATTTCTCTTGAAGAGATAATGGTCGCATTTCGGGATGTACAACGGAGTATCAAACATGTTCACTAATATGGAAGAGCCCAAGTTGAGCAATTCCATATTTAAATCGAGAACACTAGCAAATAGATGACCATTTAGACTAAGGTCATGCAACAATTAATGGCTATAATGGTTGAAAGAACGCTTACAACAATGCATTATAATGTCAAGTGAAGTTCTATTAGCAACACAGTTCAACTACCACCAAACCCACCACCAATTCTAGTTTAAGAGATACGAAATGCTCCACCACCCGTTGAATTCAGATAACTAGAGAAGGAGCTTAGGAATTTCGTTCCTAAAATTTAAAATCAAGGCTTACCAAGAGGATATAATCTCCAACAATTCCCTAAGAATCCGTTGCTCCAAGAGGGACTAAACTGATTAGGTCCTGATCCACCACCGATGGTTGAACCTCAGCGAATGGATCGCAATCAAATCATGCAAATGGTTCTGGAAGTTGCAGGCCAAGTACTCGACCGCAATACCTTTCAGGTCTATTATATGCCTTATCTTGAGTGGATAGATTGGCAGCATTCATTGTCGTGAAATTATTAACCGGACTTTGCCCTATTTTCTGGTGATCCTAATCAATTGACTATCTAGCACATTGGCCGATTCACCATACAGTGTGGGGAGTTAGCAAATGATGACTATAACAAGCTGTAATTACTTAGTCATTCATTAACGACAATGACTTTCACATGGTAATACAACTTATTTCCAAATTCGATACTTGGCAAGAGATGGAAGAAAAATTCAATGCTCAATTTTTCTCTAAGAATAAGGAAATAACCATGTCTGATCTCGCCCGTTTCCAATTGCTACGGGGAGAAACCTGCGAGAGCTATATCGCCTAGTTTCAAATGGCGAAAAGCCAGTGTAAGGTTATTATGACCAAGGTCGAATTTGTGAAACTTGTGCAAGACGGGCTCAAATACAAATTTTGTAAGAAATTCATTGGGACAAAGTTCATGAACTTATACTACTTGAAATAGGAAGGTCTCCAAGTACGAAGAATTACTGCAAGAGAGTGCTAGGCAGAAGAAATCATCACTTAGAACATATTACTATAACCCATACTATGAGGTCGTGATTGCCGAAATAGTAGCTAAAAAGCCACTCATATGCTTGACACTAGTTAAGGTGGAATTGGCTGCGTTGACTGCATAAAAGGCCAAAAAAGTATACACTTTTAATATCACACGGGTTGATGAGATATTCAAAATTCTGTGGCCTTGAAAGTTTATCAAGATTCCCATAAATCATGAGATACCTTGCAGAAAATTGAATATTGTAAATGGCACGAAACTCATTCCCATTCAACTAACAAATGTGTTGTATTCAGGAATGTGGTTTAAGATGAAATCGACTGTGGGCTGTTGAAGTACCCCGAGAAGAGTGATGAGGTGATGTTGATTAATATGGATTCATTCCCGCCTAATCTCAAGGTCAATATGGTTATAAAAAATCTGAGAAAGGCTAATCAATCGTGACTGAGGGTTGATCTTGACCCAACTAGCCATGAAAGCACACCATAACGATCAGGGTAGGGGCGATGTCGCCCTCACCACTCGATTGACACCCAGCCGAACATAATTCGACAAGATGGTTGAGGCTCACAACTGTGTGACCAATGTGCCAGAAGGACCATTTCGAGGTGGGGAGACCCTCCTCAATCGCAAGTCTGATACATGGCTCCTTCAAACAAAATGGCTCCAAGAAGGGCTGAAAGAAGTAGTCAACATCGGCCATAGAGGACGCCTTCACCCCTTGATCAGTACTCTTAGGGTCGGGTGTCAAATCAAAGAATGGTTCAATCTTCATCAACCTAGAAGGGAGTCTAGAAATGGGTCATGCATCCTAAAGTCCCAGCAATGCCAAAAGTGATGACTTAAACCTTGAAATGCTGTGGGTAGAGGTGTAGAGCGGCGATGAGGAGAGAGTCAGCAAGGGTTGAGGATGTACCCCGACTGAAGGCAGCGCAACCGTGACCATTCTAGAGAATTCCTTTGTCTGGAAAATAGGTGGCCGTTAACACGGTCGAAGCGGTTCTACCTCCTGTGTTGTGTAACCAGGATGTCAACATTCTCGCCTAACCTTGTGAATCGATTGGTCTAAAGGATAAAGAAAAATGTGATAATCTATTCGATTATCTCAGTGATAAATGTTTCCCAGGGGATAAGTAGTTGGTGAACAAATTAGTAGCAACCGTTGAAGTGTCGCAAGTAGTCTCACCTACGACCACATCAGTCGGCATTATGGCTGACGAGAGTACTAAGCATATTAAAAAATCCCAACATTGCCACCTATCGTGTTCCATTATAATATAGTATTAACTTTTCTTTCCAATTTTCAAGCTAAATCGACACAGCCGAGTAAGATGGCGAGCGATATAGAGGAATTCAACCCTCATATGGTGATATAGCGTGCTTCTCTTCCATCAGAGGGAACAATTAAAGGGAGACCTGGAGTGAATGAAATGCCACATGTGAACATCCTTATGGTGGAATCGGGAACTATGTCAGAAAGAGTAGTCATAGAAAGACTCACTCATGGCATGATGCAGCATCTGAAACTGTTGTATATATCTGATCACCTTAAAGGTTGCCCAGTCACTAGGATTTGGGTCGATAATGGGAATGTTATCAATCTTCTACCAGTGATAATGGTGTCAAAATTGGGATAGATAATGGCTGACTTGATCCCGTCAGAGGTCATTGTCAATAATTTTGCTGGTCACATTACAAATACTAATGAGGTACTGCTAGTCGACCCGACTGTCTGGACTAAAACAATGTTGGCCCTATTTTTTTGTGGTTGATACCTCATCTAGCTATAATGCTCTACTTGGCAGAGCCTGAATCCATTCGTTTACATGTATTCCATCATCTCTGCACCATTCGTTTACATGTATTCCATCATCTCTGCACCAGTTCATAATTTTATGGAACCAAGATAAAGTTGAATTACTTTTGGTCGATAATAAACTTTTCTAGGCTACATCGAATGCAAAAGAAGCATATTACTATAGTGAAGAGGTTAAGGGCAATTCAGTTCACTAGAAGGAATAAGCACAGCCAACCGACTGGAATATATATAAAAAGGAATCTAGACAACATCGTGCGAGATATCATGGAAGGTATCCATCCAGTCAATGACCTGCCGAGGGACATTATTCCATTTCGATCAGTTCCACATTGTACCAATGAGGAAATCCAATTATTGGTACACCAAAAGATAACTAGTGTAGGGCTGATTTCACAACTAGAATAAGAAGACTCGAAGAAAGCTGAAAGACGTCAACGATGTCTGTCTTGTGAATATAGCCAATGTAGATGTCTCAGTTAAAGAAAAAAATGCAGAGCTTAGGGAAGCCCCTAATGAGCTGGAGGATTCTCAGACCCAAGTTCAAGATCCCTTAGTGGAAGTGAACCTAGGAACTGAGTAAGACCCAAAGTCTACGTCCATCAATGGATTGCTCAGGTCCCAAGATAATTTGCAATTGATTAATTTACTTAAAGAGTTTTCTAATTACTTCGCATGGAATTACCATGAGATGATGAGACTCAACCGGGCTTGATCGCGCACAGGTTACCTATAAAAGAAGGATTTGGTGCGCTCACAATTTACCGTTGTACGTGCTGCATAAAACAGGTGCCATGGAGGATTCTGGTCCAATGTATGATGTGGGAATCAGCTGACGAGTGGCTTGGATCTCCCATCAATGTCACCACCCTGGCAAATTTTGTAGGATGTTGCCTTATGAGCTTACATTGAAAATGTACTGGTCCAAAAGCCACATAGGTTTATTATGCATCGTGAATGTAGGCAGCTGGCAATTTATCCTAACCACCCATTTTTCTCATTCACATGTGGCCCACCTTATAATTTGACTGGCTTGATTTTAGACCTTGACAAGTTAACTGTCGTCCTTTGTCAAATTGACTGCGCTGTCGAGTCAATACGCAATGAGAGGAAACTGATATGTAAGCTGAGGTATGTCCAAGCCCAGCCTGCATGGTAAATCCAAGACCAAGCCCAGCTAGCCATGGTGATGCTTCCGCCCCGCCCAACTCTGAGCTGGGCCTGTGCCCAACCACTTGCTTCTGTGCAAGATCTGAGCTGTTTATTAGCTGTGCCATCATGCATGATATAGGAAAAAATTGCCTTTGAAACCTAAACGGGCTGGTTGGGGATGATGGCCTCTTAGAAACATCACGATCCCAGCGCAATGAATGAGTGGGCTTATATTTCGGGCCTAGACTCAGCAACTGGGCTAGACTTCCAGCCTAAGCCCTCCTAAGAGTGGGTCCCACAGCCCAGCGTTAACAGTTTTATGGTTGACCAAGAAGACAAGAACATTTTGATAACAGTCTTTCCACAGGGCAAGTAGCTAGTCAACCAAGCAATCCCTTTCATCCAACTTGTGGGCCGACTATCCATGAGTCATGTTTCAAATCAAACATTCGCCGAGCAATCGTAGCCGTCAGTTTTCCCCTAAATGTTGACTGATAAGTGCTAAGCCTCTGAACTTTTTATGCTCTAGCTACCAACTCTTCCTAGGCCACTGATTCAATTTGATCCGTGTATTTATATAACCACTCGCCATCCATCATGATAGTAAGAACCACTAGTATTCCAGGTGATGAAAATAAGATCTGATTGATATGACCCAATCTGTGGTGGGGACCACTGAAAGAACAGTCAGATATTGCACGTATAGTCTTCATGTATATAATTGCTGATTAAGGAGCACCAACTTTGTGTCCGAGCGGAGTAGGACCTGTCCACCTTGCAAATTAAGGTGTACGTTAGTGCCAATTATAAGGTGAGCTCATAAGGTACCATTACCAGGCTGCTGTGTGGGCCATGTCAACTGTGCATATGATCCACCCCGTCCATGGAATTCCTGCCTCATTCTCACCATAGAAACCAAAAATCATGGTCCAAACCTTAGGTGGGCCACAATGTAAGGAGCAATGTAAAATCATGACTTAGACCTCTGATTTGACCAGGTGTGGCAAATGGAATGGCTTAACTTTTGGTGTGTCCGTTTATTGTAGTGGGTTACTTATGATAAGTGGATTGATCAATGGCATATACACAACATGTGGGACCCAACTAACCGTCAGGATGGTTTTATTGGTTGGGCATCCCTTTTCAATTGTTCCCTACTGTGTTGTCTATTATGAGATGTCTTAAATCTATACATGAATTACGGGTTCCATCAATCGACTACTATGTTCGATCAATTGAGTGAACTTTGAATTATGCATATTGGTCTTTGGCTAGTTTTGGACATCCTCATCGATCAAAATGTCGGGTCAATCGATCGACAAAAATTCAGAAGTACTTCTAAACTCTCTGGACAATTTTAAGCATGTTCAATCGCTTGAACATGCTGGCTTGATCGATCGAGAATTGCTCAATTAGTGTCAGAACAAATTTGATTTTATGAATTTTAGTCTCTGGACGTTTTAGTGCCCTTCCGATCGATCGACGTAGTGTGAAAATTTATGCATTTTTCAGTTTTTATTTCCTTATTTGTTTCTCTTCTAATTATGTCTTAAGGTTTGTTTTAAGGTTATTTAAAGATGTAAACTCGTTTGTTTTGCTAGTTTTTAATAAAATTTTCAACTTTTTTTTTTTATTTCTCTCATGGATTTGAAAATTTTCTCTTGTGGATTCAAGAGAGCCTTTTGGATTCAAGGTACTTATCATTCGAGGAAGACATTGTTCAACCTCATCACGCCCATCCCTTCGTCAGTTTGCTATTAGAGAGGTTTCTCCTTAGATTGATGTCTTCTAACGACAGATCGGGCAACAATCCCATGGATGGTGCTCCAGGGAATTATTATCCTTTAACAGAGGTGGCTTTCGAGGCATCATAATAAGAGAATCAACAAGTTAAACAAGGGTTGTAGGCTGCTCTCGACCGAATGACGGATGCCTTAGGGCAGCTCCATATTCATGGCGACAATCTGCCTCCCATATGCACTGGAATTCATAATCATGCTAATCGTGGGGTGATGCCCATGAGGAATCGCGAGATCATGCTTAAGGATGTGGGATCCAACAAGGAGGAGATCGACAACATGATCCTCCAACACCCTGGCGAAGGCGGTGATCAGGTAGATTGGATGGATTAAGAATTCAGGATGAAAGTCGATCTTTCTAGTTTCAATGGCCAACTCCACATTGAGGACTTCCTTAATTGTTTGCTTGAAATCAAATGTTTCTTTGACTACATGGAAATCTCAGAAGAGAAGAAGGTTAAATTAATGGCATATATGTTGAAGGACGAATCTTCGGCTTGGTGGGAGCAACTTCTGCTCACACGGATGAGACATATGAAGGCACCAATCCACACGTGGCAATGGATGAAAAAACTCATGTTTGCGCGATTCCTCCCTATTGACTATGATCGGGTATTATTCCAATAATACTAAAATTATCAGCAGGGTAGTTGAACAGTGAGAGATTAAGCAGAGTAATTCTACTGTTTGGTGGCGTGGAATGATTAAGTCGAGACCGAATCACAACAAGTCGCATGATTTAACGGCGTGTTGGGTGTTGCAATCCAGGATCTGTTTTAGATGCAATTCATTTGGACAATGAATGAAGTGATCAAGCTGGCCACTTGAGTAGAAGTGCAGCTTGGGAGATCCAACATGCGGGCCTACCCTGCTAGTAGGGTAGCTACTGCGGGTCCTTCGCAGAGAGCACCACATGCCAAGGTGAAAGAACCTATAGGGAGGTGCCTTCAACCTCTTACATATATGAAATGAGAGTTGAGAAACGGGCAAGTAAGACCCCAAAGGAGTGTGACCACTGCTATCGGTCCAAGCAGGATCCCAAACCCTTATAGTCGTCTAAGGCTAGACCATTTCTATCGATGTGGCTAACCAAGTCACCTATCAAACATTTGTCCCCAACGACAAGTGGCTAATCTCGCCATTAACAGTGGAAGTGCTAAAACTGCAGAGGAAGACACGGATGTTGATGAAGTGGATCACATCATGAATGATGAATCAAATGAAGAAGATTGGGTTCTGTAAGATCATGGTGAGTCCCTAATAGTGAGACGACTAATGTATTCGCCAAAGAAGGAAGTACACCCGTAACAAAATAACATTTTTTAAACAAGGTGTATGGTGAATTGAAAAAGTTTTTGATGTGATCATAGATAACAGGAGTAGTGAGAACATCGTCTCTAAGGTCAAGGTGGAAAAGTTGCAACTGAAAACGGAAAGACATTCCTACCCGTATATGATCGGATAGATTAAGAAGGTTAGCGAGACAAAGGTAACAGAACAATGCGCTATATATCTTTCAATTGTAAGCATTATAAGGACCAAATTGTATGTGATGTAGTTGACATGGATGCTTGTCACATACTACTCGGTCGGCTGTGGCAATCAAATTATGACGCCACTCATAGAGGATGAGATACTGTGTATTTTTGTTAAGGATGGTCAGAAAATCATACTCACTTCTATGGACCTAGATGAGTAACCCGGAACTTCCAAATTGGAGGGGCGTTCTCTCCTAGCCATACGGGACTTTGTAGAGGAATCCAAAAAGATGGGTCAAGTCTATGCACTGATTGTAAAGGGCAAAGAGGTAAAGCCCATGATTATTCCCTAGAAACTGAAATCATTGCTAGAAGAATTTAAGGCAATTTGGCCTGATGAACTTCCCAACAAGTTGTGCCTCTCATGCAAGATATTCAGTGCCATATCGACCTTGTCCCAGGGACTAGCTTATCCAATTACTCTCATTATCAAATGAGTTTGAAAGAGTTCGATGTTTTGCAAGGACAATTGGAGGAATTGATCTGTAAGTGTCTAATGCGAGAGAGCATAAGCCCATGTGTTGTGTCGGCTCTATTGACACCTAAGAAGGATAGGAGTTGGCACATGTATGTCGATAACCAAGCCATAAATAAAATCACCGTAAAGTACAATTTTCCTATACATCGGCTTGACGATATGTTGGACATGTTAGAGAAGGCGAACATATTTTCCAATATGGATTTAAGGAGTGGGTACCATCAAATCCATATTTAGCCAGGCGATGAGTGGAAGACAATATTTAAGACCAAGAAGGGTCTATATGAATGGCTAGTCATGCACTTCGAGCTCTTGAACGCACCTTGTACGTTTATGAGGGTGATGAACTAGTTGATAAAATTATTCATTAGTCGATTCGTGGTAGTTTATTTTGATGACTTCGTGATATATATTCAGGATGAACATCTTAAATAGGTGCTTCAAGTGCTCACTGAGAACAAGTTGTGCCTCAATCTGAAGAAGTGTAGCTTTTTTTTTTTTGGTTAGCTTGTTAGTACACCCCACTATCAGTTCACACTTCACTGTTAGCAACCCCCACTAGGGAATTGATACCGACACCTCGGTGTTGAAACAAGGTATCTTTCACTTAGTCTACCACTTGAGCTATGGATTAGGGTGTTGAAGAAGTGCAACTTTTTTATGGAGAGCCTGTTGTTTTTTGGATTTGTCGTGACGTATCCATGGTTATCCGTGTGGATGATGAGAATGTGAGAGCCATCAGAGAATGGTCGGTTCTGACGAACATTCATGAAGTGCGAAGTTTTCAAGGGATGACGACATTCTATCATCAGTTTGTAAAGAACTTCAGTACTATCGTGGCACCGATCTCCAAGTGCATGAAGAAAGGACATTTTCAGTGGACTGATGAGGCTGAAAGAAGCTTTGCTATAATTAAGTAGAGGTTATCCACCACTCCGGTCCTCATACTCCTCAACTTTGATAAATTATTCGAAATTGAGTACAATGTTTCGTATGTTGGCATTGGAGGTGTGTTGTCTCAAGAGGCCAGATTAGTGGCCTTTTATAGGAAAAAACTTAGTGATGCCCATAAAAAATGGTCGACACATGAGTTAGAATTATACGTAGTGGTTCAAGCCTTGTGACGTTGGGGGCATTAGTTGATTCAGTGGGCGTTTGTACTTTATACAGACCATCAGACCCTCAAGTTTATTAATAGTCAAGCTAAAGTTAACCATGTGCATGCTGGGTGGATTCCTTTCTTGAAGGAATTCAAATTTGTGCTGAAGCATAAGGCCAGGCAGCAGAACAAGGTGGTTGATGCACTTAGCCAACGTGCAACCTTATTGGTCACCATGAGCAACGAGGTTGTCAGGTTGGAGTACCTTAAAGACCTATATGCTGAAGACAATGATTTCCAGGACGTGTGGGTTAGATAGATGCCAGGAGAGTCCAATGACCTCCATATTAAGGATGGTTTTCTTTTCAAAGGAAATTAGTTGTGCATTACACGGAGTTCGCTGCGAGACCGTGTCATCCAAGAGGTAGATGGAGGTAGCATTGGTAATCACCCGGGGTGTGACAAGACAATAGCTCTCTTAGAGGAGTGTTACTATTGGCGACAGCTGAAACGGGATGAGGGAAAAATGATGCAGCGGTGCCATACATGTTAGGCATCTAAGGGGCAGTCATAGAACACGGGCCTATACACTCCATTGCCTGACCCTTATGGCTCTTGGGATGATTTTTCTATGGACTTTGTGCTAGGTCTCCCATGGACCTATCGTGGAATGGACTATGTGTTTGTTGTGGTCCACAGATTTTTCAAGATGGCTCATGTCATACCATGCAAGAAGACTCTCGACGCTACACTTGTTGCAAATTTGTTCTTTTGAGAGGTTATTTGACTACATGAAGTCCCAAAATCTATCACCTTAGATTGTGATACTAAGTTCCTCAGTCATTTTTAGAGGACTTTGTAAATGTGATTTGACACCAAGCTATAGTTCAATAGTGCATATCATCCGCAGACAGATGGGCAAATTGAGGTAGTGAATCATACACTCAAAAACTTTATACGATGCATTTCAGAAGATAAGTCAAAACAGTGAAATTTTACCCTGGCTCAAATGGAATTTGCATTCAACGATATGTAAAACCGTTTTACCAGCAAGTCCTCGTTTGAAGTTGTATACAGAGGAGTGCGTAAACATACTCTTGATTTAGTTCCATTGCCCAAGTTAACATGCATGAGCGTTGCTACATATCATTTGGCAAACCGAATCATAAGTGTACACGCTAATGTTCAGCCCCAATTGAGAGCATTCAACGACAAGTACATGGAAAGGGTTGACACACATCGACGTCTGAATGTGTAAAATGTGAGCGACAACATTATAGTTCACCTGCACATGGAAAGATTTCCAACTGAGATGTACAACAAGTTGAAGAATAAGAAGATCAGACTAGAACCTTTACTTCGCAAGGTCAATGATAATTCTTATATCGTTGATCATCCTGATGACATGGGGATCTCAAATACATTTAATGTGGCAAACATATATGAGTATCATGAACCAAAATTGGAGGATAATTCAAGGATAAGTTTTTTTTTTTTTCTCAAGTAGAGGGGTTTTGATGTAAGACGTGAAGCAAGCACGTGCCTATCATAAATGAACCAGATGAAGTCCAAGAAGAAAATCAACAAAATTCAGCATAGTTTGATCAATCAAGCAGACCAATCGAGCTAATCAATTGATCGATGGAAATTTAAATTTAGATGAAAATCTTGTTAAACAATTTTTTGCTCAGTTCGATTGATCAATGGGTTGGGTCGATTGATCAGATGAAATTCAGTTTTATGGATTTTAATCTCTGGATGTTTTTGCACCCTTCCGTTCGATTGGTTGATCGATTGACCAATCAATCGACGGAATGCGGAAATTTACGCATTTTCTGTTTTTATTTCCTTATTTGTTTAGGTCTCTTGTAAGGGTTTGTTTTAGGGTTATTTAAGGATACAAACTCGTTTATTTTGATTGCTTTTATTGAAATTCTCAACTTTTCTATTATTTCTCTCGTTAATTCAAAATTTTCTCTTGTGGATCGAATGGAGCTTGTTGATTCAAGGTACTTATCATTCCATGAATACATACATTATTTGACCTCATCACACCCACCCTTACATCATGATTCAAGCCCAAGCCTAACATAGACCTATCTAATAAGGCCAAGCTCAACCTGAGAAAAAAAAAAAAAAAGATCAAACCCACTGTAACACCCTGGATTTTCGCTATTTTGGGATTTGCCAAAAATCTTTTAAATATATTTTTTTTATAACTAGCCACGTTATCACTTACTGACCCTTGACACTCGAGATGGGCTTATACACGACTGTACCAATAAAAACCGTACAAATAAGATTGCTCAACGGTAGAAAACCAATGAATGCAACCAATCACTTAAACATCAAGTTTATCCCCATGATTTGTTCACATAGGGCCCAAATTTAACTGACCTACCACTGATTAATCAAGACAATCGTAACTAAATTAGAAGATTTACCTGAAGCCGAGTCAGATAAGGCTCGAATCATGACTAATGGACCAAATTAACCCAGTAACTCTTTTAGCCTGAAACCAACGATTTAGAGTGATCATGACTGGATCTTCACTTTCACTAATCTCGAATAGGCCATACTGTGGACTTGGTTAATCCATACCTCAACAACCGCGCTCAAGAAATCTCCCTACCCAATTTATTCCAGAAATGCCCCGATTACCTGAACAAGCTCTAGACCACTCGTTTTGAAATTATAGAGTATCTATCTCACTGGGCTTATGGTCCATCGCAGGAAAAGGATCTAAAAGACGCCCGAAAATAGATGATTCATACTGTCAAGTCAACACTTGTAAAGTGCAATTCTCCCTAGAATTAGCCTAAAATATGAATTTTAAAGCAAATAGCCCGCCCACTTAGGACAATAAATTAGGGCATTTCAGCCGTCAGATTTCACCCAAATTTACACCATATGGTAGAAATATTTTCTTGCCCGTGCCGATAAAATCTGACCACTGATCGAGGATTGGTGGCTGTTGATCGCAAACCGGGCCATTCTAGCAAAACCCCGCATCCGTTTGCCATCAAACTTTACTCAGCCCTTCATCGGGCCATGGGGCACCTATCCCATAAATTAAATGGGTCAAGGGGCTATCAGAGTGGCCCCAATAGCCAAAAATGGGCCCCACAGGGCCATTGAAGGCACTTTATGAAACTTAGGGCCAAAGGATTTAATTTCTTGATATTTAATGCCCAAACCCCCCTCATTTCCACCATTTCTAGCAGCTGAGATTGAGAGAGAGAGAGAGAGAGTGAGGGTGAGAGAGGGAGGAGAGGGAAAAACTCTCTTTCATGTGCATGTGAGCTTGGAGCTTGGGATATTGAAATCCCAACACCTTCTCCTCTCCACGCCAACTCCTATCATTGTTGGAGTGAATTCCAACCCATCTAAGGTAAGATAGGGTTCCCAACCGCATCTTTTTTAATTTTTGCAACATGCATGTCTTACCTCCATTCTATGCAATGTAGGGGCCACGCACCTCAAACTTGCAGACCCGACGGCGCTAAGACAATCTCAACAACCTCCGGCTAAGTTTAGGTGAGGACCATTACCTTTAGGTGGCCAGTTATCGCGCCTGGTATAGGTTTAACAAACGTGCTTGGTGTATGTTAGTGCATGTGGCTTGATTTTCCTTTTTAGGCATAACTAAGGTGACAAATGAGAGATTTCTGAAATTCATTGGAAAGGACTTAACTCCAAACCCTTAATTAAACTAAATTGCTGATGTGCATGCTTCGTCGGTTTCAAATTTGTGGATTTTCCTAATTTGCTGATGATTAATTGTATTTCTTTTAGTTTGGTCCAAACTATGTCCAACATGCTAACATGTATTGCTGAAAATGGTTGTTAAATGTTTGATTTCATGAATCCTTAAACTTGTAGTTGAGCATGTTTTGTTGTGGACATGTAATGATGAAGAAGTGGCGGATTGGTCGATTTACTTGTCTGGAGTGTAGTGTATGATTGAACTGTAAAATGCATGATAACCTATGGAGAATTTATTCTAGGTGCTTTGCTACATGACTATCCATATAATTATATGAGTTGAACATGTTGTGTGGGACCTGTAAATGAAATAGAACTTGTGTGTGGAGGTGCCTATGCATTGATTTTGCTAAAACTATATCTGCCTAATGTGAAACGTATGTATGGATGTCGTGATTGGTGTGTATAATGCATAATTCCCCTATGGATTGGCCGATTACCTGAAATTATCTGGGCGGTCGTTATTAGACATGTCCCCAAGTGAATCTGGCCCGACAGTTGAACTGTAGGTTATTGGCCGTAGTTGGAATGCACGAGATCATGTTCTCAGGCCGATTAGTTATAGTTCAGCCCGTCGGGGTACATTGACCATTAGTCGACCATCCTGGTATATTAACCTTATTTGATCATGTCTGTATGAACCCGAAGTACCCTAAGACCATTGCGCCCATTTAAAAATATGATTTATGGCTCATAAAGTCTCATGAGTTAGGGATGGTGGTATGGGACACTATGCCTGTGCTGTCGGCCTACGCTAGAGTGACGAGCCTCCCCATAGCGTTAATTGAGCATTTAGACTCATCAGCCAAGAATAATGGTATGGGATATTGTACCCGTGTTGTCGGGTTGTGTCAGGGTGATGACTTCCCTACAGTGACTGCGAGTGAGACATCTAAGTTCCAATTTGATTTCATCCATGTTATATTTTATTCAGGATTGACGACCCCAATATAGGGCTAAGGATTGCGAGAACCGCATGACCACGGTCCTTGAGCTGTGCGATCGAGTTAAGGGTAATAAATCCGTTAGGGTATTCTGGTTTCCCCAACTTGTTGGATGAATGGACTTAACTAATCAACCTGACTAACATGTTCCATGACATTGCATTTATATTGTTGACGATTATGCAGTCGAGGTCACCTTGGAGGGAGTGTTGTTTTATTGCGGACGTCAGATGTCGTCGTTTGAGAGAGAACTGATTTTTGTGAGGAGCATGCATCATATCATAATCATGCATTTGCATTAACAACAGTGTTTAGGATTCTATATTATTTGTTGTTCATTAAATGTATCCAATGCATGATAAAATGTATGCCTATTGCTAATGATCCCATTGAGTTAGCTACTCACTCCCACTCTGGGATGGTGTTCTAAAACACCAACCAGAACACATTATAGATGTAGGGTTGATGGAACCAGACACGCCGGAGGATGCCGGCATGGACGATGAGGAAGAGCAAGCGCACTACTAGACTTATGGTGGATCTTTCTAGACTGAGCTTGGCGATCAAGGGGATTGGGCCAGGGCCCTAGTCACTATGGGACATATGTATGGGTGAGATTAGTTCCTTATTTGGATACTTTTAGATTTGTGGTTTGGATTTTTTTTTTCATTTAGTGGCACTTGATACTGTCTTATGACTTATTTATGCTTCATGCCTTGCTAAACTCTCCATTACTTGCGAAATCACCCAAATGCATTAAAATCTGGAGCCCATTAGGGCATACATGGCACCCGGGAATTTGAGAGCCGAGTTCCTACTCAGCCCCTGAATTTCGGGGGCGTTACACCCACTCAGTCTGAAAGTTGATAAAAATATGAATTTTTTTTTAACACACATACCCTCTCCTTATGGACTCCGAACTAATTATCTCATCTTTGAAACACATACACCCGTGTTTCCTTCTTCAACTTTCATAATTTATTCATGTATTGAGTAGGCTACACATGCATATATATATATATATATATATGGGAAAAGGTTATATGCGCTCGACCTCACGAGTCCGTCCCATGAGGTCGAGCTATGTGGGCCCCATCGTGATGCGTTTCGAACATCTACCCCATGAGTCAAATGCACCATTCCATCGTGGGCCTAGGTCTCAAAAATCAAGTCAATCCGTGACTTGTGTGGGCCACACCACATACAAAAGTGGGGAGGGGCCGTGCACCATTAAAACATTCATAATCATTTTTTGGGCCCACCGAGATGTGGTTTGCAAATCTAGCCCATCCATTATGTGTGTCCCACTTGGATGAGGGCTCAGACCAAGTTTCAGCAGCATTCAAAACTTTGGTGGGCCCCACCAAGTGCTTTTATATGTTTTAACGGTGTCTTCACATGATTTTAGATGGTATGGCCCACCTAAGTTCCGTATACGGCTAATTTTTGGGATATCCCATAATTTAGAGGGGACCCATCAAATGCACGGTGTTGATGGCCGACACGCATCACGGTGGGGCCCACACAGCTCAACCTTACTGGAGCTTATCGTGAGGTCGAGCGCATAGTACCTTTTCCATATATATATATATATATATATATATATATATATATATATATATATATATATAGCAATAAAACCAAACAACCTGCATTCAAGGTAGATGATTAAATAAGCATTAAAACGGCGTATTAATAGATTATAACAAATACACATATACAGTCAGGTAGGGCCGAGTTGGGTCAGGTAGGTTTAACTAGATTAAAATGACTTGACCCAAGCCCAGGCCACTAGTGAAACCAGTGGGGCTAAGCCCGGCCAAAACTCAAGCAGGACACCCGGTCCATTCCCACTCTTAGTTAGATATTAGCCTCACGTGTACGGCGCAGATGGCGTGATTCAAGTTGGAAGGTCATGCGGGGACACCTTCGAATTCCACGTCAATTTAACGAGTGAAAATTCTCAGCTTTGAATTGACTGGTACAGATGCCCACGTGCTGGACGGCTACGACGTTAGGGGGGATGCATGGTAATAAATCGTGCACCGTACGATTTTGACGTCATTTCATGATGTCGTAATGTCTTGACATCAACACATGAACGCCCTAGACTCGGCAAACATCAAACGTGTTTCTACGGGTATGAAAAAGCCACGTTGTTTCGTTATTGTTTTGAATTTGGATAAGATTATGTAACCTTGTGGGGTGCAGTATGGTTGGTACGCATTATCTGTGGACCGTCTATTTCAACACATGTTGTCAATTCTCAGCGTGCTTTTGTATGTGACATGGTCTTTAGTAAGCCACGGGGCCCAAAATGGAAGGTGGATATCTTTTGATCAAGGTGTAGGATGGTCCACGTGGCAACTTATGTGTGGTGATGGCCCAATACAAACTTTGCTAGGCCCACACGCGTGTACAAGGCCGCTCATGTACATGGCACATGTGCCAAAATGGCGCATGACAGTGAGATCCAAGCCATAAATTAGAGGGCTACCACTAATGGAGATGCCCTGGTCCAACAATCAGGTTGGTCCGCTAGTCAAGTGAGCCACAGTTTACAAAGCAAATATATTACTTGAAAATCTTTACCGAAATTTTCTGGCCCTTCCACCTACTTTAATATGGGGGCCCACCTTCTGACTGGACCAGATGTAGTTTTGGATATGAACATCTATACTGTTGGACCAGCTGATGGATGGCTGCATTTTGCACCTATCCGGGTGGTTGTGTGCATGAACACTCGGGTATGCATGTGGGCTTAACAGTATTATCTTGAGGGATAACAGATACATGGTACCAGGCCACTTTTCATGTTGGGCCCACTGTAGTGTGCATGTAGCATCACCTATCCAACCCCGATTTGAGTCGACTGGTGAATCATGTTGTGAATTTCTGAGTAATGTGATTGCAAGCGTTTGAGAAGATATATTTCAGCCTCTTCCAATATACACCACATGCATGTAGAGTTGAGCAGGATCCGACCCGAACCGATGGATCCGACTTGTTCGAACCGGTCGGATCCAATCTGACCCAAACCGAAAGTCAGGATCAGGTCGGATCGAGTAGACCCACTCAGATCCGACCGCACATCGAGTCGAGTTCGAGTCAGTAGCCAATTTGATCCGATTCGATCCGGTCGGTAAGTGTGTGTGTGTGTGTGTGTGTGTGTGTGTGTATCCGAAAGGTGAACCCTAACCCATCCCTACCCGAGCGGCGCCGCACGAGGTCCTTCTTTCTCTCCGCCTTTGTCTCATTCTTTCTCTCATGATTTTCCTCCTCTCCTTCTTTCTCTCCTCCTTTCTCTCACTCTTTCTCTCAATTTCCCTCCCGTTTCCTTCCTAGCATGAGAGTCTCCGGCTCGGCTTGACTCAACCCAGTTCAAATCAACTGAACAGACTCGACTCGATCCGACTCGGTTCGGGTCAGGCCAGCAAGGATTTAGATTGGCCTTGCTGGACTCGGTCCCGGCTTGAATCGAGTTCGAGTCAGGTTCTTGGAAAAATTGGATCGAGTCGAGTTGGACCCAATCCGATTTGACTCGACTCGATGCCCACCTCTACATGCATTTTCTATTCTCTAAGTTGTGTAGATATTCGTGCCCTGGCTTTCTAGCCCTATAAATGTTGTGTTGTTAACAAATGTCTTAAATCTCAAAAGTTCGACTAGCCTTGAGAAAGTTTGACTCGAAGTCCAACAACAATATATTTGGAATTCCAAAGATCTTCGACCAGTTGAAGCTCTAGTTCGACTAGTCGAAGGTTACACAGATTGTGCGCGGACTGCATAAATTTGAGGCAGTTTCTAGGGAGGTGTGTAAGTTGGAGTTCCCCAACTATAAATAGGAATCCCTATGGCCTTCCTAAAACAATGTTAAGGCTTTCTAAAGTATTCTAAAGAGTTTCTAGAAGGGTTCTAGGGTTTGCAAAGGGTGTAACAAGGGTGAGATTCAAGCTCGTTTGAATCGGGTAAGTCTTTTCTCTTTATAATTTATGCTTTCATAGTGAATTTCTCTCGCTTTGTGCCGTGGTTTTTTCCCGAAAGGGTTTTTCACGTTAATTCTTTGTGTTCTCTTGTGTTTGCTTGGTGCTCTTTGATTGCTATCCTAGATCCATCTCTGTGTGATTCTGTGGCCCAATCCCCAACAAGTGGTATCGGAGCTATCGTTGGAGTACAGATCTGGATCTGCAGGATTAACATCAATGGGAAACGCCAAGTTTGATATTGAGAAGTACTCGGGCAAAAATAATTTTAAGTTATAGAAGATTAAGATGATTAGTCTATTAACTAAGCAAGGCGAAGTTATGACTCTTGAGGAGCGGAAATCGATTATGAATGATGAAGACTGGAATACTCTTGAGATGAATGCTTAACTTCCATCTATTTATGTCTCACGGATGAGGTTCTCTACAATATTTTGAGGGAGAAAATTACGGCTAGTTTATGGGTGAAGTTAAAGGATATCCATGTGAAAAAATCCTCTGAAAATTGCCTACACTTGAAGCTACAGTAGTATACCTTCAAGATAGCAAAGGATAGAGATCTGGAGGACTACCTCAGCAACTTTAATAAATTAGTTTGCAAACTGCTAAATATGGAGAAAGTGATCAAAGATTAGGAACAAGCATGTATGTTGTTGAATTATCTTCCGGCATCATATGAGTCATTTAGAGACACAATGTGCACCGCAAATAAGACCCTTAGTGTCGATACTATTATCTCAGCCCTTCAAGGGAATGCTATGAGAATGCTAAACAGCGGCATGTGGATATCTTCCGATATACTGATTACGTGGGGCAGGAATACTGATCGAGGTTTAGAATTCTCAAGACCTAGATCCAAATCCTAGGGCAAGGGTAAAGGAAAACTAAAGTGCTGGAACTGTGGGATGAATGGTCACATGAAGAAGGATTGCACAAATTCTAAAGCGAACACTACGCCAAAATGGGCAATTTGCGACATATTTTTGCGACGGACGAAAAATCTCTTGGTTTAACGACGGATTTAATCCGTCGCTAATGAAAAAGTCTGTCGCTAAGCTCGTCTTTCTTGAATATCCGTGGGCCGAACGTCGAGAAATTTAGCGACGGACCTAAATCCGTCGCTAATATCTGATTTACAACGTATTTACGACGAATTTTTGTCCGTCGTAAATAGGCGACGGACGAAATCCGTCGCAAATTTTCATTGGGCGACGGAAAACGTACCGTTGCAAATTCCCGCCCAAAATACCAGATCGCGCCTTTTCTGTTCCTTTTGCGACGGATCATGGTCCGTCGTAAAAGGATTTGCCTTGACTTTTTTTTTTTTCATTTTTTTAAGAATATGGTGGAAAATTAAGTTTTTTTGTAGTCTAATAATTGTTTTTTAATAGAATTTCAGTGGTTTAATTGTATATATTTATATCTAAGATTATTTTTTAACAATTGATTAAATGCAAAAAGAAAATTTATTTTGTTTTTATATTAAATGAGAGGAATTTTTATTTTTATTTTTTAATTTAAAACTGATATTTAAATGATTTGTAATATCACATGAAAAAGAATACTGAGAAGCTTAAAAATTTTAACAATGTTTGAGAAAAAAATTAGATTTTGAAAAAGTAAAAATCGTGATTTAATAAAAATCTATTTTGTGGGAACAAAAAAGAATATTTAATAAAGTTGATAAATTTTTTTTAAAAAAAAGCATTTGATTTTGAGAAAAAATAATATCTTGAAAAAGAAAATTAAAAATATTTTTAAAAATGTGAAAATTTTCACAATGTTGAAAAATGAAAATATTTTTAAAAAGAAAATGAGAGTTTGAAATTTGTAGGAAAAAAAAAAGTGAAGTTCAATAAAAATTGACGAGTTCAAATAAAATGCTTTTAAAAAAATGGAGAAGTGAAAAAGAATTGAAAATATTAAGATAAAACAATATTAAAAAATCGATACTTTATCAAAAAATAAACATTTTGAAACGAAAAATAAATAAGTTGAAAAATTTTGTGATTTTGAAAAATAATTGAAAATGTTCAAAATTCGAAATTAAAAGAAAAGGTTATTTATAAGAACACTAAGATTTTGAAAAAATATATATAATTTTAAAATAAAAATTGAAAAGTTGAAACCAACATGATGCTCTTGAAGGGAAAAAATCGGCATTTTGGAATTTTTGGGAAAAAAATAAGAAATTGTGAAAAATTAAGATATTTTGAAAATAAAAATTCAGAATTTGTATTTTAATTTATTTTTTGAAATATTTTATAATAAAAATGATATTTTGTTAAAAGTTTTCAAAGAAAAATTTAGAGTAAAAAAATATACGTTTTGAAAAAAAATGTTATTTTTTAATGGAAATTGAAATTTATCTGTGAAAAAAATATATTTTTTAATAAATTATTAGGCACATCCACTAATTGAACCTTTAACCGTTTTTGGACGATGGAATTAGTCCAAATTGAAGAGTAAATAGCTTCATATGTTTAAATCAAATTTCACTGAAATTGTTAATCAATCTTGTATACCTAATACCTTTCTCACATATAGCTAGCCTAATTGGGGCGAGTAACTAGTCAAATTGAGGTATTGGTCAATAAAATAGAGTGAATGGATTACACATATAAAATGGGCTAAATATTATTGTCAAAATTGTGACCCAACTTGTTGACCTTGCGAGAACCTACGAATTGATGTTAATAAGTTTTGTGGGCCCCATCATGATGTATGTCGAACATCAACACCGTGCATTTAATGTACCCCCTTTAGGTTATGAGATATCTCAAAAATCATCCATAAATGAAACTCAGGTGGGCCATACCATCTAAAACTATGTGAAGACATCCTAAAGATATAAAAGCACTTGGTGGGGCCCACATGAGTTTTGGATGCGGTTAAAACTTGGTCTGACCCATCATCCAAGTGAGACACACATAATGAGTAGGTTGGATATATGAATCACATTAAGGCAACTCCAATATCTGATTAAGAATGTTTTAAGAAAACCCCTATACATTTAGGTGAGTTAGTCATTATCCTTACCAGAGTAAACTCTGTGGGGTCCACCATTATTTATTTATTTTATCCACTCTATTTATCCATGTTAACAGATAATTTGAGGTCTAAAGAACAAAAATGAAGCATATCCAAAGCTCAAGTGGACCACACCACATGAAAAAGTGTGATTGAACCTCTACCATTGAAAAATTCTTGGAGGCCATAGAAGTTTTGGATCAGTGATGTTTGTGTTTTCTCTTCATTCACATATATTTGATATTATGAATATGTTGGATGGCAAATAAATGTGACTATGGGCCCAAGGAAGGTATCAATGGTGGAAATCATTATTTCATATTGTTTCGAGTGGCATGGTCCACTTGAGTTTTGGATTTATTAAAAATTTGGGATCAACCCACACTGTTCATCCATTTTTCAAGATCATTTTAGAGAATTATTCAAAAAATGAATCATATCCAAAGATTAAATGGACTGCACCACAAATACCAGCATTGATGGGAACGGATTGGCTACTTCCCTACCACCTGCTCGTTGTATTCAGTGCTATGTGGGCCCCACCATGATGTATGCATTTCATCCATTATGTTCATCCATTTTTACCGATCATTTTAGGGCTTGATCAAGAAAATGATAGGGATATAAACCTAAGGTGGACCACATCATAGAAAACAATATTGATTGGATATCCACCATTAAAATCCTCTTAAGGCCCACAATATTGTTTATTTGACATCCAATCTGTTGATTAGATCATACAGGCCCTGATGAAGGGATAAAAAACAAAGACCAGAATGATCCAAAACTTTTATGGCCCCCAAAAGGGTTTCAGTGGTAGACGTTCAATCCCCCACTGCTTTTTTCAGTGTGGTCCACTTGATAGTTAGATTTGTCTTATTTTTTGTCTCAAGCCTTATGACGAGCTCACCATATGGATTGACGGTTTGGATATAACACATACCTCATGATATGACCCACATAACTTGCTGACGTCACCCAGCCCCCTCTCTCACGAGCGCGGATGGGCTACTGTCTAAGTTGAGTAGAGAGGCTGCTACTGAAGTGACGTCACCAAGTTCTGTGGGCCCCATCATGATATATGTTTTGTATCCACACCGTCCATCCATCTGGAGAGATCATTTTAGGATAAGATCCAAAGAATAAGTCACATCCAAAGCTCCAGTGGACCCCACCAGAGAAGACAGTGGGGAGAGTGACACCACCATTAAAACCTTCTAAAGTCCAAAAAGGTTTTATATCAAGCTGATATTTGTGTTTTCCCTTCTTTAATGTCTTTGTTAACTTTTGAACAAGTTAGATTTTGAAAAAACATCATGGTGGGCCTTAGAAAGGTTTCAACGGTGGGCATCAACCTCCCCACTATTTTCTTTGGTGGGGTCCAGTAAAGCTATGGATCTGCCTCGTTCTCTGGGTCATGCCTTAAAATAATATATCCAAATGAATGGACGTTGTGGATACAACACATACATCATAGTGGGGTCCACGGAACTTAGTGACGCCACTTCAGTAGCGAGTCTCGCTACTCAACCTGTCAGTATCTAATCCGCGTCCCTCACGAGCGGATTAGGGCGCCGGCCCCCTCTCTCGTTTGAGCTTTTGAGGCCCACAGTACTGTTTCAACCCCTCTCTCATACGCTCTCCTCTCTCCCTTCCCACAAATCTCTCCTTCCTCTCTCTCTTCCTGTCGATCTCTCTCCCTCCTCTCTCTTCCTGTCGGTCTCTCTCTCTCTCCTCTCTCTCTTCATGGTGAAAATCTGGTGGCTCGCCTGATGGAAAAGGTGGAGTTGAAGCTCGGGTTAAATCAGATTCACACAGGTGAAAGTATTTCTTTCTCTCTCTCTCAATCTCTCTCAATATTAATGCCGATTTAGGAATTTGGGAGTCAGTAGTTTGTAGATTCCCGATTTGAATGTGGACCCTTATTTCAGGATCTGGAGATTTTAGAGTTTACAGATTTGATGGACCCCAAATTGGGGATTTAGGGATTTTAGGATTTTGGGGATTTTCGGACTTTTAAAATTGGGGATTTTCTGATTTTGCAAATTGGGGATTTTCTGATTTTACAAATTGGGATTTTCTGATTTTACAGATTTTTTTTTTTTTTTTTAATTTTTTTAACATTCTGTTGCTGTTCTCTTTCTAATTTTCACGATGGATCCTAAAAATCAAGGCCACGCCACAAGGAATAGTGTCAAATCATGCTAAATTTACTATATATGGCCAAGTTGAGTCTTGGAATATCCTGATTTTCGGGGAATCCATTCATCCTAGTGTGGCAAATCATATAAGTAGATTGGATGGCATATAAATATCAAGGTGGAACCTGCATGTACTTTGGACGATTTTGGTGGTGGGAATTACTATTTCAACTGTTCCCCGACAGGTGTTGTCTTTGGTTTTGGAAGATTTTGGGTACCACCCACTCCGCATGGTCCATATAGGCAATTTGGATCATTGCAGCATGCCCTGGATCTAGCTGCAGTTAGCGGTGAAACTTGGACAGGTGGATTTGGATTGAAGATGGATCTAGCAGTGCAACATGTCCTCCTTATACACAGTAGAGATGTGAAAGATGGAGGAAACGTATGTATACTTAGAGAAAGCAGTTAATTGTGTCTACTGTATAATATAATCAGATTTTTTTTCCAATGGTTTAAACATTGCATTATCTCATTTGGCATCTCTACTCTAATGGAATAAGAACTTATAAAATAAGAGCTACTCTAATAACCTCTTTTTGTTCTAACAGTTGTTTTAAATAAGCTCATTTGGTAAAATTACTTCTTCAAATCTGAAAACAGCTCTTATTTAAAATAAGCATGCTTGGTAACATGTTGAAATAAGGGCATTTTTAAGGGTAGTAGATATCATTTTAAAAAAAATAAAAATAAAAAATTACAACATGGCTGTGTGTTGATTCATTTAAGAACCTCCTTTTTATTTATTTTTTTGCAGGGTTTGAAGATAGAAAAAAAAAGTTTGAATCATTAACCTTGATCATCAATCATTTAGGCCCCACGTTTGATTGATAATAACTCTTGGGAAGTACTTTGATTGGATGAATCCAGCCATTTGATCAGTGGTCATTGATCAAATGGCTTGCATTTTTGTTGTCAATTACGTGGGTGGAGAAAAACATGAGAATCACACCCACTTTTCAATGATCTAACAGTTACACTTTAGAAGTGGGCAATGTTCTCTTCTCTAAGTAACTGATATGCTACTCTCAGCTTATCCTTTTGTAACTGATATGCTGGAGAACACACAAAGCTGAACTACACTTTGCGGGGAACAAAGTATAAGGAATGTTCAAAAGAGTTGCATTGATAAGCTTTGTGGGCCAGATTGTGCATTCTTGTTTGCCAAACATCTTTCAGGAAATTTTACATCTGTGATTTATCACAATCCTATGGTTGGATGCAAAGTATGAGCTTCAGAAGTTTCAGTCCAATAACCAAGAAAATTCAGGCATTTTGATTTCCTGTTAGATATCCATGTGTAGTGTCAGCTTTCTTTGGACTAGTATTCATATTTAGATTAATCAACACAAAATTCTGTTACTAGTTAAAGATTACTGCTCCCAATTCCCAAGACAGCAACTGTGATACTGCCAAACTGTGATACACAAAATTCTGCCTTTGTGAGCCAACTCCAAGAATGATTTCGATAATGTTGAAAGGAGTACATGCTCTCTTTGTTGCAAGGTGGATAGATATAAATGAGCTATTTAGGTGCATTTGTTTTTTTTTAATCTTTCCACAAAACCAGTGAATAAGACTTCCCTTTTTCAACCAATAATTAGGACTTGGCTTAGGCAATGTACATAACTCTGCTTTATGGGCTCCCATCCCATGTGAAATATTGAATATCACGGCACTATTATATCGTCTTTAACCATGTAGAGCGTCATGATTGATTTATACTTTATAATGAGGCATGTTGGCTTTTATATAAAAGTTGTGCTGCCATGTTTGGATATGAATTTGTTGCTCAAATTTACTAAAACTTTTCCTTTTTGGCTATCATGAATGTTTTGATGGGTGGCTTCCAGTGTTATATGACACTTCCAAGGCAACATATGAGCTCATTCAAAAGATTCTACTTACAGGACTGGAGCCTGGAGCTGTTGATGTGTTTCTTGATTTCATTTACTACTCAGGTGGTCCTCTACCTGACGAACTGCTCACCCAAGTTAAGGTTAGGCATCACCCCACATGATGTCAAATTCTATTTCTTTTAGCCTTTCGGTTCCTCCAATTCATGAAGCTGGTTCTACATTTCTATGTATTGTTTTCTTCTTTCTTTGAAGTCAAGGTTTATGTGTTATTTTGTTGATATAATTTACAAAATTTTCTGCATCAGTATGCGATCGTTCTTCAAAGCATTTTCTTTTATAAGATGTTATCAGTTGTTCTTTATCTTTATTCAATTTCCTAAGTGCTATTCAATTTTTGCTCATGCCTCATCTTGAACTAAGTTTTTTCTAATGGAGTTATTTTGTTATAACCAGGGAGTTCATGTTTCAGAGGACTTTGTTGCCGAGCAATTGAGGTCCATGATTTCTGATATGTAGGTTGCTGTGGTAAGTGACAAGCACTCAAAAGCAAGTTATGATAATGATGGTGGAAAAGGATTCATGTGGCTGACCCCAATTAGTTGGGATAAGGCTTAAATGATGATAATGATGGTCTTCCTTATTTTGCTTTAGGTCACTCAGGTTGGCAGCTGGTATACAGGAAGTCAAAGTTGAAATGGTAATTGGTTTCCTTTATTCGCTCCCTTTTTATACATGCAAATTGATTTTCACATTTTGTCCTTCATTTGATATGATTGTGTGCCAGAAAATGATGCCCATCCCAAGCATTACAACAAATATGATGTTGAACTGTGGTGCCAATTATTTCTATTGTTAGTTATTATGTTGGAGGTAACTTCGATTTTTTCCAGCTAGCGATATTGAGGGATTCATTGAGCTAACTGGATTGTATACAGGAACAAGGGTCCATTCAGCTGCAAGTCTACTTATACTTCTAAGATGTGAAACTATAGATGAGCCTGAGTCTCTTCTTTGTTTCTTATCTTTGTTGATTTGTCCTAGGTTCCATTGTCTTTCATAAGGTTGATAAATTATTAGATATGGTGGCAAGGCAGCTCATTTGAGTAGTTGCCTTGTAACCTTGCATGCTTGCATTGATGTCTTCATCCTTGAACAAGCTTTGCATTGATGTCTTTATTTTGCACCCATGTATGTGAGTGGATAAGTGATGCCATTCTTGTAAAAATTTTGCAAACCATATTTGTTGTTAGTTTGTTTTGATTCATTTTTGTCCTTACACTCGGGTTTTTCTTTTGCTTTTGAAGGTTTGCCAGGACGTTTTTACATGGAAAATGCAAACGGATATCTTGTCGATACTCTCATGTTTTATAGCTCATGGAATGCCTCAGGTCAAAGATGCATACTTATGATTTCTTCATTGTGATCTGGAAATTTTCATTTGTATTGTTTCATGTCTTCTCTTTAAGCCTGCTGTGTATTTCTTGTTTAACAAAAAATTATTTCATTCGCTTAACAATTAGATGAATGTAGTAAGTAGTAACTATGAGTTGGTTCTCCATGGATGGTGCTCTTTGAGGCAACATTTAGGTCTCAAGTGTGATCCCAATTTACCTATCCACAGAAAAAAGGGGGAGGAAACTACTATTTGGTGGAATATACAATATATTGGAGTTGTTCTCCTATGCTTTATTGGCATGGAGGGAGGGGCTGGAGCTGGCTGGACCTCGTGATATTAAGAAATAATTCGAGTATTAAAAAATTATGTGTCTTAATGCTTTCTAAATGTCCAACCAAGTCTTAAAAATTGATATAACAGAAAATATTAATCCAAACATGAAAACATGACACAACAGTTTCATGTTTTTATGTTTTATTTGGAGAATTCATCACTATTGCTATGTGCAACATTTTACCTCTCTGTCTGAGTTACAGTTCATTTGCAGCAACATGGAGCACCTATGAAGTCTCCTGGTTCTCGGCGTCAACTTCGAGATGGTACGTTGTAAGGTCATAGGATCCAGCTGCCTATTTTGTTTTCTAAGATGTTTATGTTTTGCTTGTAATTTCAATTGATGCTTCTGTTGGTGATTGGAGCATCGTGATGCTTTTATGTGATTAGATTCCCATAGTTCACTAATTTTTCATGTTCAACTTGAATATAAAGAAATTGTTGCTTATTTTATATTTGCACTCAACAACACATACGTTAGAGCTGGAATTGAACATGGATGCTTTACTCTAGGAAAGCATTGATAGGTTGTCCCAACGACATATCCAGATTCCTCTGTTTCTCTCTGTTTTCTTCAGCTCTGCTCTTGAAAAAAAAAAAAAAAAAAAAAAAAGTTGTTGTCCCAACCAGCATTAGATCAGATTAGTTTTGTAGGAAACCAGAAGCCCATGTCCAACCCTGGCATTCCAACCATAGACCTGTCAAAACCCGAGTCCAAAACTCTTCTTGTGAAAGCCTGTGAAGAGTTTGGATTCTTCAACCATGGCATTCCATTAGAGTTCATCGATAGGTTGGGAGCTGAGGTTGTGAAGTTCTCCTTACCTCAACCTGAGAAGGAAAAAGCTGGCCCTGCTAATCCGTTTGGGTATGGAAACAATAGGATTGGACCCAATGGTGATGTGGGCTGGATTGAGTATCTCCTCTTTCAAACCAATGCCAATTCCATTTCTCAGAGATCTTGGGCCATTTCTAGAGAAAACCCAGAAATCTTTTGGTAAGAAAATCCAACCATTTTCTCTTGCAGCTCAAACCCAATTGCATTTTTCAAATAGCATTAGCTATTTATAGCTACGATTCTTCAACTTGGAGCTTCTGTTTTTATGCAATAATACTTCATGTTTTGATGAAATGACCTTTTTTTTTGGTGGGTTATTTTTCAGCTCTGCTGTAAGTGATTACATATCAGCTGTGAAGAAATTAGCTTGTGGAGTTACTTGAATCTTTAACTGAAGGGCTGAAGGTTGAACCAAGCTTAACTGGTTTTGGAGAACACACTGACCCTCAGATAATATCAGTTCTGAGATCAAACAATACATCAGGCCTTCAAATCTCTCTCAGTGATGGGAGCTGGGTTTCAGTCCCACCTGACCACAACTCCTTTGTCATCGTTGGTGATTCCTTGCAGGTATAAATCTGCATAATGATGCTTCTTTTTCTTCTTTCTATTCAACTCCCAAGTGTCTCTGTTTTGAAGAATGGGCTTAATATGGTGGACCCAATTGAGAATGGGAGAGCAGCAGTATTGCAAGAGTAGTGGTGAAGTACAGTTGCCATCTCTGGAAGGAGGCTAGGTTGCTTGGAGTTGTTTGAATCATGGGATGAGGCATCAACCTTCACGTTGCTAACCATGTAATCCTTGTTGACGGTTCGTGGAACCCTACTTATGATCTTCAGGCTCAGGTTTGGAGGTATGACATAATCGAGATATTTATTTTCTAAAAAAATTAATGCTTAATCTTTTGGAGCGCAGTTTTCTTGTTGTTGTTCTTTGTTTCTAAAATGTATTGCTTTCTTGCAGGTATAGGCAAACAAAGCCCGTTTATGCATATCGTTTGATGGCACATGGAACTATGGACGATAAAATATATAAACGGCAGGTACAGACAAAACATGACTACTAATAAATGATGTGTATGAGGCTTTACGTACCATCACATTGTGAATAAACTCTGTCTCATTTTATTTTCAAATCTTTCTTCTACAATCAAAGTTTGGAAGAAAATGTTTTTTTTTTTTTCGTGTGATTTTTTGTTACTGCAACAGGTGACAAGAGAGGGACTTGCTGTAAAGGGTGGTTGATAGGCAACAAATACATCAGACCATTTTTAAGGTCTTGCATCTCTTGGATTTGTATTTTAATTGATGGAACATAATTATGATGATCATTTGTTAAGTTTTCAGGGAAAATGATATTCTTTACATTATCTTATTTCATCAGTAGCGGACCTAATTTTGGCTATTTACTATATATTTAGATCAGTTACTTATTCAGCCTTTTGAGCATCCAAACACATTGATATTTAGTCTAGTTTCATATTCAGCCCAATCTTGTGAATGTGTTTCTTATTAAACAATCTTGTGAATTATTTTTTGAATGACTATCAGGTGTAAGATATTAAAAATTAAAAAAAAAAAAAAAAAACGAAAAATCTAATATATTTTTTTAAAATAAAGATATTTTAGCGACGGACCAAATCCGTCGCTAATTTCTCAAGATAAAAATCAACGACGGATTTGAGCTCCGTCGCTAATATTTTTAATGACGACGAGTGGGTTTTTCGAATTTTAGTGACGGATTTTTATTTTTTCCAACGGATCTTAACCGTCGCTAATAACCGACGGAGCAGATTCAACGACGAATTTTATCCGTCACAAAAGAAACGACCCAGTAATCAGCGACAGACCAAGTGACGGACGAAATCCGTCGTTTATTTGGTTTTACGACGGATTTGGTCCGTCGTAAATTCACGATTTTGGCGTAGTGAAAAAAGAAAACTAAGAGCTTCTTCCAGGGAGGCCAATGTTGTCACATCTAATGAAAAAATAAGTGGAGGTGATGTTTTGTCAGTGTCTATGGTCGGACACTTACATAACAATGTTAGAGATGAGTGGATCCTTAACACATGAGCATCATATCACATGACTCCTCATCGGAGTTGGTTTGCCAGTTACAAGGGATGCGATAGTGGACAGGTCTTTATGGGCAATGACAATACCTGTAATGTTGTAGCTATTGGTACAGTGAGCATCAAGATGTTTGATGGGATGAAGCATACCTTGACTGATGTCAGGCATGTTCCTGATATGAAGAAAAGTCTGATTTATCTTGGTGCACTCAAGGCTATATGGTGCAAGTTCACTGGTCTTAATGGTGTCCTTAAAGTTTTAAAAGGGGCACTCGTGGTTATGAGAGCGCAAAGGCACGGAAACCTTTACAGGTTAACGGAAACACCTTAGCAGGTGGAGCTGCAGTAGCTGTTGCAGACTCCACATCTGTTGTGGCATGCCTGTCTAGGCCACATGAGTGAGTGGGGCATGAAGGTACTATCTTATCGTTATTTAATTTCAGCTTTTAAGAACTCTGATTTAGATATATGCGAGCATTGTATATAAGGTAAACGATCTAAATTATCTTTTAAATCTGTAAAACATGTATGTAAGGGAGTGCTTGATTATGTGCACTCTGACGTATGGGGGCCATTGCCAGAAGTTTTCGTTGGGGAGTTGTCATGGTTTGTTTCATTTATTGACGACTACTCTAGGAAAGTTTGAGTTTACTTCATGAAATGTAAATTCGAAGTTTTCACCATATTCAAACAATAAAAGGCAATGGTGGAAAAACAATCAAGGCAAAAAATAAATATTTTAAGGACTGACAATAGTGAAGAATTTACTTCCACTGAATTTAATGACTATTGCAAAGATAAAAGGATAATTAGGCACAACACAATACCCCACACGCCCGAACAAAACGATGTGGTTGAGTAGATGAATCAGACTCTCCTGGAGAGGGTCCGATGCATATTAAGTAATGCTGTGTTGGGTAAGGACTTATGAACTGAGGCCATTAACACGACCTACTACTTGGTGAACCGATACCCATTTACGACAATTGAATGTAAAATCCCAGAGGAAGTATGGAGTAGTCATATGCTGGACTACTCAGATTTGCATATATTTGGTTGTGAGGCTTACTCTCATGTACCGTCAGTTGAGAGAGATAAGTTAAACTATAGAACCAAAAAGTACATCTTTGTCGGTTATGGTATTGGTGTGAAAGGTTACAGGTTATTCGACAAAGTCAAACGCAAGGTCATCACTAGTAGTGACGTCAGATTCTATGAAAGCTCTCTATTCTACAAGAATGATAAAGATGAGCAAGAGGAACCAGAAAGGTTGATCGTAAACGTCTAGATTGACATAGATGATACTTAGGTAGAGGCAGATGCACAGACAGAGGTACAAGATCTGGTGGAGTAGCCACTTGTGAGAAGAAACCCAGCCACCGCGTGCTCGCAGGTTACCGGCAAGATATAGGGACAATTCTTATATTGCACATGCCCTCATTACAGATGAAGGGGACTCATCTACTATTCAGGAGGCTCTGAATGAGCTTGATGCAGAAAAGTGAAAGGCGGCTATAGACGATAAGATGGATTCATTGCACAAAAACAGTACATGAGAGTTGGCGGAGCTTTAGTGGGTCGCAAAGAGATCGGATGTAGGTGGTTATTCAAAAGGGAACATGACAGATATAAAGCAAGGCTTGTAACGAAGGAGTATGCTCAGAGAGAAGAAATCGACTTCACAGAGACATTCGTGCCGGTGGTTAAGTAAGTATCTATCATATTCATGTTAGTGTTGATTACCCAATACGATCTCGAGCCGGAACAGATGGATGTCAAGACTGCATTCCTTCATGGGGAGTTGGAAGAGCAAATCTACATGAAGTAATCAGAGGGCTACGAAGTTAAAGGGATATAGAAAAAACTTTACAGGTTAATGAGGTCATTGTACGGCCTGAAACAGTCGCCTAGGCAGTGGTATAAAAAAATTGATTCTTTCATGTTGAATTAGAAATTTACTCAAAGTGAATACAATCACTGTTCTATTACAAGAGACTGAGTAATGACAAATTCATCATCCTAGTATTGTATGCTGATGATATGCTGATCGCTTATCATGATATGTCTGAAATCAACGTATTGAAGACTCAGTTATGAGGGACATTCGAGATGAAAGATTTGGGGGCAGTAAAGAGGGTTCTCGGCATACATATTCATAAAGACAGAAAGAGGAGCAGACTTTGCTTATAATAGACAGAATACCTTATAAAGGTGCTGATCAAGTATAGGATGGACCAGGCAAAGCCAGTGAGCTTCCCTACGAGGCTCACTTTAAGCTTTCCTCAGAATAATGTCCTAAATCAATGAGAAAAAATAAGTTATGTCTCATGTGCCTTATTCGAATGTGGTTGGTAGTTTAATGTATGTTATGGTCTATACAAGACCGGATATTTCACAGGCAGTCGATGTACTGAGCAGATACATGTCAAACCCCGGCAAGCAATATTGGGAAGCAGTGAAATGGTTACTTCGATACATTTGAGGTACAATAGACTAGGTCTTAACTTTTGAGAAGACAAGAGCAAAGTTAGTCAGGTATGTGGATTCAGACTACACAGGCAGTGTGGATTCCAGAAAGTCGACTTCAGGTTAATCATTTGTACTAGGGGGTGGAGCAATTAGTTGGATGTCGAAACTTCAGTCTGTGGTGGCTCTTTCCACGATTGAAGTAGAATATATGATAGTGACAAAATCATTTAAGGAAGATATTTGGTTAAAAGGTATAATAAATCAGTTGGGACTTTAGCAGGAGTCGTGCCGGTTAATTGTGATATCGAAAGCGCTATCAATTTGGATAAAAATTCCGTTTATCACTCACGTACTAAACACATTGATGTTCGTCACCATTTTATCTGACATGTGCTTGAGGAAGGAGGCGTAATACTGGAGAAGATTCACACCAGCATGAATCCAGCAGACATGCTTACCAAGGTCGTTCCTATAGAGAAGTTCAAGTTCTGTGCAACTTTTTTGTGCATGACGATGGTGTAAAAGAAGGACGAAGTGTGCACGAGAAATATTGCTTGAATTTATGATGTGATGCGGAGATAAGAGAAGAAGTCAAGAATATACACATTTAAAGATTGAAGACATGGTGGAGATTGTTGTTAACAGATGTCTTAAATCTGAAAAGTTCAACTAACCCTGAGAAAGTTCAGCTCGAAATTCAGCAACAATGTATTTGAAATTCTCGAGATCTTTGACCAGTCGAAGGACAGGCTCGACTAGTTGAATGGTCCTTCGACCAGTCGAAGCTCTGATTTGACTAGTCGAAGGTTACGCAGATTGTGTGCGGACTGTATAAATTTGAGACGGTTTCCAGGGAGGTGCATAAGTTGGAGTTTCCTAACTATAAATAGGAATCCCTAGGGCATTTCTAAAATAATGCTAAGGCTTTCTAAAGTATTCTAAAGGGTTTCTAAAAGGGTTTTAGGGTTTGCAAAGGGTGTAGCAAGAGTGAGATTCAAGCTTGTTTGAATCCGGTAAGTCTTTTCTCTTTTTAATTTATGCTTTCATGGTAAATTTATGTTGCTTTATGCTGTGTTTTTTTCTCGAAAGGGTTTTTCACATTAAATCTTTGTGTTCTCGTATTTGCTTGGTGTTTTTAGATTGCTATCCTAGATCCATCTATGTGATTCCGCGGCCCAATTCCCAACATGTTGGAGGTGGGTGAAAGTGATAGATTGTGCTTTGGAGGCGCTAAGCATATGGCTGTGGTGTTTTGTGGTTGTTGTTTGGAGGGAATTTGATCTCTAAGTTTGTTATGGGGTGAAAGAAGTGTCGACTTGGCAGCTAGAGCTACAAAGGACCTGGGTGCAATATCGTTATAGCTGGAATGAGTAGGCAGCGTCTGGTTTGGCTACTTGCTGGCGCCCTTCTTTTCTTAGTATTGTTGGAGCTCAGGTGCCTATGATTGGATCTTGGGTTGTGCCAGCTTGCTTGGTAGCAAACCCCTGCGCGAGTTCAAACTTTGCTGGGATTGGTAGGGAAGGGTGATGTGGTGGAGGATGCGCTGAAAGTTTTGCGGCGGACTCGTATAGGCAGCAGTGTGGGTTGGCAATATCAGACAACCTTGCTTCCAGGATTTTGGCGATGCAGAGTGAGGGTTGTATTTAGTAAGTTATGGGTTTTTTTCTATTTTGTTTTCCTACTATAGGTGTGGCCCAATATTTTTGTGGGGCCCACCCAACGAACATGAAAGTATGATCTTTTAATTCATATTAATAAAATTACAGGTGGTGTGATCCCACCTTTCTAACCATTTATATGACAGGCCCTGTTCAAATGGAGGAAAACCCTTGCAATTTCTTGGATTTCATTATTCAAAACCTTTGATCATTTCACTCTGTTCCATGGCCTAGCTTGACCTAGGGCCAGCCCAAGCCAAGGCTAGGGCTGGGTCACTCTTTTCCTAAAATTGATTCGGTGCTTAGTTTATTATTATTATTATTATTATTATTATTATTGGTGGGTATACTTTCTTAAGGAAGCATGCCACTTGAAGCTGCTTTCCTTTCTTTTTTAATTTTGTTTTTCTTCATTTTAATTAAAAAACACGTGCTTAGAGGATCTTTGGACGCTTAGCAACTTATATGGTGGTCCTTTCTCTTCCGCTTTCCATTTTTTTTCTTTTTTTCTAAACATTTTCAATAAAATAATGCTCCGGTCTTTTATTGGACTACTCAAAGAATTGTCCTTCTAAAGACACACATGCCAAAGTGACACATGTGAGAGATCAGCTACCACCAGATGAGTTAGCACATATATGCTTATTTTTTATGGTCAAATCTTCATTAGAGTGGATTCCACACAAGAATGGCCCTAGATCCTAGTGCAATCTTTTAGTTTGTATGAAAATGCTCCCTTCATCTTAACATAATACATATATGGTGAGGGCTACCCGGTGAGTCACTTGGATCTTGAACATGCTGAAGTGTGCATGCCAATTACTCAGGTTACCTACTGATAAAGTGGCTCTTGATTGTGCTGCAAAACTCATTCTTCTCTCATAGACATAGTCACAACTTGTTCTTCTCTTGATTGTAGGTGCTTTGGTTAATTGGTTTTATATGTGCCATCATCATTGGTCAATCTATCAATGTAAAAACCTAAAAAGGGTAATCCACAATGAAGTTTATACGTCCAGCGAGCCTAAGTAATTCGCATTCCATCACTACTATGGTCTTTTGACTCCACAATTCATCCAAACTCATTTACCTCGAGTTGAGATGTATCTCACCCAAGCTTAGGACTTAGATGACTCAGTGATATATGATCACTACCGAGTGCTAATGAGATTTTTTTAATAGCTTGTTCGTTTCATAAATTACTATCATAATATAAAAAAGTTTGGAATGATTACAAATTTCTTTACTTGTGTAATGATAACATATACATTTGATCATCGATTCTCATTTTTAATTTATTTGCGATAAAATCATAATAATTGCATTTTTACATTACTTTAATGTTAAATCATTACTAAAATACACCAACTTTCTCTATTTATGCATGGCTATCAAATTTCCTCTCATTTCCATACATGCATGGCCAGAACATGGCTTTTTACGTGCCCATTCTAGCTACATTCTACACCCATAAGGCACAGGAATGCCAACTGCAATCCCACCGTTAATTTTCTCCAACGGGAGCACTGGCCTACTATCATTTTCTGGACCCACCATCTTAATAGATAGATTGACAATCCCGTTCCTTTCTCCATCCTGCTGTCTCAGACGGTAGCTTAGGAAGTGCAGATGGTGCGCCGGCACATATCCACCCACAATGTCCGACATGGGGATGTTTACCATCCCAACCGTCTTCGACGACCCAGAAGCCGTCTTACATTGCACCTTGACGGCAATCGATCGAGCACTGCCCGGCAATGCCAGATGGAGCTTCTCATTCCAAGTCGGATAGCCCCCACCATCTCTATCTACAGGCGTGGAGACGCAGTTGCCTGGGTCCGTTTGGACTGTCACGAAAGCGTTCTTCTTGATCAGATTGTTGGAAATGCGGAGGGACTCTGCAGAGATGACAGTGATCTCAAGAAAACGAGAGTGTGATTGGAATTGTGGTTGAGATTTATCCATTTGGGTTTGAATTTCGTGTTTGGATAGAAGGTTGGGATGGAATGGTATATATATACAGAAGGAAAGAGCATTGGAAGGTGGAATGAAAGAGCATAGAAAAACAACTAGTTTTTGTTTCGTGTTCGCTGGTGTATTGGAATACGCGGAGTAGACGTTGAATTCCGCGGACCAACTTGTTATGGTAACCCGCGGGACTTCCATTCAGAGTATAACCTTTTGTGAGTGAACTATCGTACGTGGCAACTTCGCACATGTGTGCAACATCCGTGCTGCTCGTTAATAAGTGGGTTTGATCTGAGAGATGGCTTTATTGTGAAGTAGGCCGCACTAGCTCGTATGTTGAATTTGGATCCGGGTTCAGATTTCATACAGTGGGCCAGGCTCAATGAGGGTTGGATTTTTCAAACATGCATGCTTGCAGCGGATGCGGATGAGGTACTTCCCCTGCCTTTCTGGAGCATGGAATAGGCTGGGGCTGTAAGGGTCCACCGGAAGTAGCAGTGGTGATGATACCTACTGTTGAAACCTTCCTAGGGCCCACGTGACGTTTTTTTTTTTTGTTTTCATCGAACATGTTCACAAGGTTACGTAAGACCTGGATGAAGGCTAAGCAGAAATATCAGCTCGATCCAAAACTTAGGCGTCTCACAGGAAGTTTTTAACAGTGGGTGTTTGATCCCCACTCTGTGGTCCTCTTAAGCCTTCTATCTACTTCAATTTTGGTTCTATATCCTAATACAATACGAAAAAAATGAATGGACGCTGTTGATAAACTCATACATCACGGTGGGACCCTCAGAGCCCAGCTTGTTCCGAGCTCGGAAGCGGATTAGCTGGTGTAGTTACGTGTCGTGCCAAGACGAGCGCTCACGCTCCTTGAGCTCCGAGTTGTACGGACGGTTCAGAGGATATCAAAGTTACATGGCCCCACAATGATATATTTATTATATCCACACCGTTCATCCATTTTTTTGAGATCATTTTAGAGTACTATACAAAAACTTAATCATATCCAAAGATCAACTGGACCACACCACAAATAGCAGCCGAGATTATGCTTTTCACTGTTAAAAATTTCATAGGGCCAACCATAACGTTTATTTTCCATCCAATCTATTCATAACGTCACACAGACGTGGATGAAGAGAAATTTTTTTTCATATTGATTCAAAACTTTTGTAAACCTCATAAAGGTTTCAATGGTATACGTTTAATCCCCCTGCTGCTTTTTTCAGTGTGATCCACTTGAACCTTAGATCTGTTTTATTTTTAATCTCAAAACTTACGACGAGCTTGCAAAATGGATGGACGGTTTGGATGTAACACATATCACATGATGGAACTCAGAGAGCTTGCTGACGTCGATACACCATTTATATAGTTGGAGTGGCACACTAAATCCGCTTCCCCGAGCTCGGGACAACGTAGCGGTGGTACCTAATCCGCGTCAGGTTATATCCCACGGGAAATTGAGTCATCATTGACGCGTCGTTTTGAATGCGGGAACGTGTGGTCCGAGTCTTCTCTGCCGAAGAACGAAGAAAGGGAAATATATGCGTGGGGAAGTGGGCCACCATCGGAGAACACGGACGGGACTCACGCGTATCAGATGAGATGAACGCGTACGTGGATTATGGTCTATTGGTAACTTCTCACCTTTTTTCTCATGCAGAGGATGTTAAATTTGTCGGGGAAAAATATGAGAAGTCTGGAGACTTGATTATGGAATGGACCAACTCTACTGAAATTGTCCAAGGGATCAGAGCCAATAGTTCAAACCGAGATAAGATAAAGCCTAAATGAGAGATTTGCTTGGATTTGTAGAAAATAAATCCCGATCGAAACTGAGAGAGTCGAGAGCTTTAGGAAAATATAAGACACATCAAGTTGACTCGGTTAACGAGGCAACAATGTCTAAAGGGACCTATTAAAGGCCCTAAATCGGAAAGCCACCTGACCGATTATGAAACCGATCTATGTAGGGTTGGTTGTGGTATCGGCTATCGGATAGAAGAAAAACATCGGTCTTGAATCGACTCAGTTTCGTCCGACAGTAGGCAAAAAGTCTCCTCTGTAAGCCAGCCGAGATTACGAATCTATTGAGGCCGAACCAAACAAAGAAGAGACGGTGTAATCTTAAACACCGTCCCGAGAATCTTGTAAAAGGATTCCCGATCCCGAAAATTTCGAGATCGGGAAGTATCCGTAAACAAAACATCACCTAAATCAGATCCCCTGAAAAATCAGAAGAGAATCTCCTTACGTTGGGACCTCCCACTCCTATAAATAAAGGGTTCTTCAGGATTAAAGGTACGCAAGAAAAATTCTAAGATACTCCTCTTTCTGAGCCCTTACTAACTCAAGCATCGGAGGATCCCCGGCTCAAGCCAGGGTCTCTCTTTCTCCCTCATTGTGTTGCAGGTCGAAGTACAAGAAGAGGTCGACCCAGTTTTTCGCTTCAACTGATCTCCTCGAGCCGACTTCATATTTCCAAGCCCATACCATTGTCGTTATGACTAATTTCCCACTGCGTCAGATTCTACAGAAACCAAATGCATCCGGCCAACTTACGAAATGAGCGATCGAACTCAGCGAATTCGACATTCAATATAAGTTGAGAGTAGCAATCAAAGAGTAAGTCGTGGCCAACTTCATTACTGAAGTAACACCATAAACCAACCTGATGATTGAGCATACGACCGAGCCTGTTGAAGAATCGACTACTGCTTCTCCCGCGTCATTGCTCGACCCAATACCCTGGAAGCTGTATGTCAACGGTTCCTCCAACTCTAAGGCCAGCGGGGCAGGAGTAGTTTTGGAAACTCCAAATCAAACCTACATGCAATATGCCTTAAGACTTGGATTTCAAGCTTTGAACAATACAACAGAATATGAAGCGTTGTTGCTTAGCCTTCGACTCGCGGCCAGCTTGGGTGTTACGCATATAAATGTTTTCAGTGATTCTTAGTTGGTTGTTAACCAAGTTACCAGTGTATATCAAACACGGAAAGAGCAATTAAAAGCATATATGGAGAAAGCTAAAGAACTGATCAGTGGCTTTCAGTGTTGTATCGTCACTCGGATCCCTCGGACAGAGAATGCCAAAGCCGACATATTAGCAAAACTCGCTTCCGCCGACGAAGACAATATACCCAGGTCTGTTCCAGTCGAGTACGTCGCTAAACTGAGTATTAATGAACCAGTTAGCTCGGTCATACATACGATTGACTCGGAACCTTCTTGGATTGATCCAATCGTCCGATATCTCGACAAGGGTGAGTTGCCTGAAGACCGTGCCGAGGCCCGACGATTAAAGATCCAAGTCTCCCGTTATACCATACTCAACGTGATTTTATATAAGAAATGTTATTATGCTCCACTGCTGCGATGCCTAAACCCCAGTGAAGTAGACTATGTACTATGGGAAATCCACGAAGGGATCTACGGAAACCATTCAGAAGGACGGTCACTCGCGCATAAGGTATTACGTCAGGGATACTACTGGCCGACTATCTAACACGACACTCGTAAGCTCACTCAGAGATGCGACAGATGTTTGAGATTCGCGGTAATCCCAAGACAACCTCCCAAAGCGTTGACATCTATGACTGGTTCTTGGCCCTTCGCATAATGGGGAATCAACATCATAGGGCCACTCCCTATGGGAAGAGGTCAGACTAAGTTTGTTGTCGTAGTCGTGGATTACTTCACGAAATGGGCCGAGGTTGAACCACTGGAAAAAATAACCGAACAGAAGATCATTGATTTTGTGTGGAAGAACATTATCTGTCAGTTCAGAGTATCCCGGACCATTGTTACCGACAATGGAAAGCAATTCGACAATAGGAGCTTTTGTGAAATGTGTGACAACCTCGGGATCAGAAATGTGTACTCATCGCCCCACCATCCTCAGACGAACGAACAGGTTGAGGTAGTCAACAAGATCATCAAACAGCATCTCCAGACCAAGCTCGACCGAGCCAAATGAGCATGGGCTGAAGAACTCCTGAAAATATTGTGGGCATATCGAACTACAGCTCGAACCGCCACAGGAGAAACTCCTTTCTCCCTTGCTTATGGCTCGGAAGCCGTCACTCCGTCGAGACCGGGTTGCCTTTAGCTCGAGTTAGTTCGTTTAACGAAGAGGATAATGAACAACTCTTAGCACTTGAACTCGATCTTATGGACGAACAAAAAGAAAGAGCTTGGCTACGATGGGAGCTCGGCAACAGCAAGTAACTCGGTTCTATAACGCCCGAGTCAAGGTCAGACGTTTTCTAGTTGAAGACATGGTTTTTCGAAAGACGTTCCTCAATACAAAGGAAGTTAGCTCAGGTACACTGGGACTCAACTGGGAAGGACCCTATATCCTCTCAGCCACCATTCGATCGGGGACGTATCGGTTGGAAGACCTAACCCGACGACTACTACCTCATCCGTGGAATGCCGAACATCTAAAAATATATTACCCCTAAAGTCGGCACGACAAAGTAATGAAAAAGGGTCGAAAATAACAGGCATGTAAACTGAGTCAAAAATGAATAAAATGAAACTGAGCATATTCATTTATCAGTATGTTACATCGAGTTATATCTTGCTTCAGCATTATATTGTTAGACTAGAAAGGGTTAAGGGCAAAAGAAAGATCGGCCACAACGTGCGAATCTCTTCTTCGATTAATACTATTCTCGAGCTTGCCCGAAGCTGGTGTGAGTGCCAAAAATGGAGCCGATGATGGTACCAAAAACCGAGCTCCGATATTATCAAGGGTCACTCGGAATGACTTCTGGAGCCTGAGCCGCTGCAGACTCGGCCCCGGTACCACCCGTAGAATCATCAGACTCAGCCGCTTCAGTCGATGGATCCTCAGGAGGCCCTTCCTCGAATCTCGAAAGATCAAGGTCGGGTAAAAACTACTTCACCACTTGGATGCAAGCTTTATACCTGATCGCGTATAAGCGATCCCTCTCGTCTTCAAACTCCAGAGATTCAAGGAAGTCTTTTACGGCCTTCTCTCATGCCTTTTTCTTGGCCACCTCGAGCGCTACTTTTGTATCGGCCTTTAGCCGAGCCAGCTTCTCCTCAAAGGTGTCACGAGCAAGGTGGATTTGCCGACTCTCATTAAGGGCTCCCTTCAGCAACTAAGCCATTCGAGCACATTTAGCTCTAGCATCTTCAGTCGCCTTTCGAGCCAAGATCAACTCGCCAATCAAATGGCCGACTCGAGTTGAGGTAATCTCAAGTTGAGCCTCTGCCTCTGCTGCCCGTTTCCGAGCCACTTCGACGTCCGCCACATGTTTTTGGGCCTTCTTAGCCTCGGTCAAATCTACGCTGGCTCTCAGTAGGCAAGGAGCGAGCTGCACAAAAAAAAAAGAAGTCTGATTAAAGCCGAAAGAGACAAAGAGCTAAAGGATAAATTCGAAATCCTACCTGAAGCAAGACCTTCGCAGCATGAGAGAGTATCCGACTCCCGGGAGCTTTGAAGATGGAAACAAATTCCTTTTCACTCCCGGCAAAAACATTCCAAGGAACTATGTCTACCACGGCCCGATAGAAGGATGATTGCTCCTGTGGAGCCGACTCCTCCCTTGAACTCTCTCCTCTTTACTCCTCTCTTCGCCCTGAGACCGTTCTGCAACAGGTCCTGGCTCAAGAATTGCCCAGGACTCGACCGGAACGTCCTTCGCCCTCTCTTCGGGTCAGAAAGATCGACGACGGTCGGAACGACCGAAGTAGTGGCGACTGGGGCGGAAGGCTCCGCGATCGAGGGAGTAGTTTTCACCTTTTTTGGAGGCCGAGGCTCTGACAGAAGCACTGACCTAGGAGGAGTCTTCAACTTCGACGATGGCCTCAGAATGGGTCAAGCTTCAGCCATTTATATGTCAGATAAAATGCAGAGTCAGAAAAATTCAAGAAGGATGTGCCTAAATAATTCAAGGATACCTATCACGGATGAATCCAGGCCCCAAAGAAGAAGACGCTCCGGTTGTAAAAGAGACTTCCAAGACCTATCTTTCGGGCTCAACGTCCACAGGTCTCTGATCTGAGCTAAAGCGTTGGCTGCTAGCTTCGGTTTTTTCTTGAAAATATCTGCAGAATACGTTCAGTCAGACTCAAGAGGATTTTATCAAGACAAAACGAGGGAAAAAGCGTCCCGGGTCACTTGCTTTAGAGAACACCCAGGGAGCGAGAGGTTCGAACAGCCCAGGCTCGATAGTTTCCCAGCGACCGCATGTCAAGAACCACCTCTCTGTCCAGTGCTTGTTAGAGGTAGGAGGGTGGTAAGAGGGTCGATTATCAAAGAGCCACCGTTGTTCCGCCAAGCGCTTAAAAAATACTAGCTGGGTTGCGAAGTGTTCGGCCGAACTTGGTATAGATAAAGGAACTCGTCTATAGTCAGTAGGGGCTGCTCTGCCTCAGCCCACAACACTACACATCCAAATAAGTTCCTCCACCCATTCGGGACTATCTATCCGGGAGCAATTCTGAGCCAGGAAAAAAAATCCCGAACAATGGGTTGTAAGGGCAGACGCAAGCCACATTGCATGATAACTTGAAAATTTGCGACCATCCCAGGAGGGGGATGGTCGGGCAATTCATTTGGAAGCGGAAGTTGAAGAATTAAAGAGTCGGGAACATGATACCCTAATCGGATCCTATCCAAATCCGTCCCAGTCAAAACTGAGGGAACTGGCCCCTTCTGCTGGTCTCCGATCTCCTCACTCTCGGCAACCTCTCCTTCTTCAGCTGCCGACTCAGCAAACCGAGACGATCTCCGTAGGGGAACCGACTCAGTGGTTCCCCCAAACTCGATCATCACCGGTCTCCTGGGAAGAGCCGACTCAGAGGTTCCTAATTTTTCTTCTTCTTCTTCTAAGTCATCCCCGGGGAAAAAAGGGGTAGGCCTGCCCGGGGCATGTCTCAACACAGGGGGACCCTCTGGAGCAGGGCGTTCCGCTAGAATCCCACTAGACATCCTAGCGGTGAGCTAGAAAGCCTCATTGGCGCTCATCGCCATCTCCGCCAGTAAGGAAGGCGATTCTGAAACATTCTAAAAATGCTCCATTTCGCCCTCATCACCGGAAATCCCCTCTCAGGGACTTGAAGGGTGCATTGTTACTAAACGTCGAAAAGAAAAGGGAGGAAGAGAAGACTCACCGGAAAGACAAAAAGCACATAGTTGAGGAGGAAGGAAGAAAGTAAGGACGGAGAAGAATGGTAGATCGCAAGCACAGTAAAGAAGGAAGAAGAGAGAACGGAAGAAAAGGAAATCAAGTGGGCAGACGAAAGTGCGAAAGTTGATCCCGCTCCTCCTTTTATAGCCGAGGCACGTGGCAGTAGCATTTAAGGAGTCGAATCGATGCTTGCTTCGACTCCCTCGCCCAACGCGTGGCGCACGCCGACTAACGCAAGTAACGTCTTCGTCACGTGTCTGACACTCATAAGCGGACGAAACGACTTGACGGTTGTTCGCTCGTGCGACCTCAAATAACGATCCGTCGCACGTCAAGAACGACACAAGAAGCTATAAATGCCCCATAATAACCTCGGTCTGCAATACATTACTCCTTAGTGCCGATATAACTGACATATGGAGTAGGGGGCTTACTATTGGGGAAAAATATGACAAGTCTGGAGACTCGATTATGGAATGGACCAACTCTACTGAAACTGTCCGAGGGATCCGAGCCAATAGTTCAAACCGAGATAAGATAAAGCCTAAAGGAGAGACTTGCTCGGATTTGTAGGAAATGAATCCCGACCGAAGCTGAGAGAGTCGAGAGCCTTAAGTAAGTATAAGACACAACAAGTTGACTTGGTTAACGAGGCAGCGATGTCTAAAGAGACCTATTAGAGGCCCTAAAACGGAAAGCTACCTGACCGATTATGAAACCGACCAATGTAGGGTTAGTTGTGGTATCGGCTATCGGATAGAAGAAAAACATCGGTCCTGAACCGACTCGGTTTCGTCCGACAATAGGTAAAAAGCCTCCTCTATAAGCCAGCCGAGATTACGAATCTATTGAGGCCGAGCCAAACAAATGAGAGGCGGTGTAATCTTAAACACCGTCCCGAGAATCTTGTAAAAGGATTCCCGATCCCGGAAATCTCGGGATCGGGAAGTATCCGTAAACAAAACATCACCTAAATCAGATCTCCTGAAAAATCAGGAAAGAATCCCCTTACGGTAGGACCTCCCACTCCTATAAAAAGAGGGCTCTCCAGGATTAAAGGTACGTAAGAAAAACCCTAAGAGACTCCTCTTCCTAAGCCCTTACTAACTTAAGCATCGGAGGATCCCCGACTCAAGTCAGGGTCTATCTTTCTCCCTTATTATGTTGCAGGTCAAAGTACAGGAAGAGGTCGACCCAATTTTTCACTTCAACAAAATTAATAGGTTGTATGTGCATTAATGATGGAGATTCAATGCTTTAATCTTAAAAGTGTGCTTGATTGTGAAGACATTTTCAATTTCGAGATGTGATTGAATATGATTTTTATCTTCCGCACCTCACACCTTCAAAAAAAGCTCTGAAACTAGGATTTTCTCTCAAGACATGTATTTATACCAAAGAAGTCTAGAAGCTTATCTATCACACTTTTTTCCTCCATGGTCTCTCCACATCTTAGATTTTCATATCCGCTTAATAACCGTGTATATGGACTATGGTTCAACCATCCCACCTTAAATCTATTTACAATTATCACAACTGTATTAAGGTCCACTGAATCGCTCAATCTAAATAATTCAACGGTCTAATATAAACTGATGATCATATGTGGCCTACTTGATGAAATAGGACCCATGTGATATTTTATGTGGCTTTGCAATCAGATTTACCCATTATGGTTGGAATGTGGATTGTTGGAAAGTATCTATATTTTTGTGTCAACATTTTCACCGCGCTTCACAGTTGAGATTTGAAGCTGCTTCAATTTTTTTTATATCATCCCTAAAATGAGGGAGGAAACTGATGGATGGTTTGGACATACAACACATGCATCAAGGTGGGCCCCAACGGTCAGGAAAACACTCATTACCATGTTATCCGGTAACACCTGTTACGTACCCCGATGAAACACGGAAACGGATTGGCTACTCCCCCTGCCACCATCCCAGTGTCTGGTGGTTGGTGCTATTTGGGCCCACCATCATATATGTGTTTCATCCATGCCGTCCATCCATATTTATAGATCATTTTACAGCATGAGACGAAAAATGAAGCATATCCCAATCTCAAGTGGATCACGTTACAGGAAACGTGTGTTGAATGAACTTGAACCATTAAAAGCTTTTTGGGGGCCATAAAAGTTTTGGATCAGGCTAATTTTTCTTTTTTCCCTTCATCTGGGTATGTATGACCTAATCAACGGATTAAATGTCAAATAAACAGTACATTGGGCCTTAGGAGGATTTTAATGGTGGATATCTAATTGTTATTGTTTTCCTGTGGTGTGGTCCTCCTGAGATGTATATCCATCTGATTTTTGGTATCAATTCCTAAAATGATCTGTAAAAATGGATGAACGGCATGGATGAAACAAATACATCATGGTGGGGGCCACAGAGCACTGACCACCAGCCACCGGGCGATGGCAGGGGAGTAGCCAATCCGTTTTCATAAAACACATGCATCACAGTGAACCCTGCATTGTCGTGCCAGGAGGGATATCCCCGGTGACCTGGCGGCGGTTGCCGGGAAACGGATTGGCTACTCCCCCTGACACCATCTCTGTGGCTAATGGTCGGTGCTTTGTGGGCTCTACCATGATGTATGTGTTTCATCCATTCCGTTCTTCCATTTTTACACATCATTTTATGGCTTGATCCCAAAAATAAGAGGGATATAAATCTCAGGTGGACCACACCACATGAAAACAATTGTGATTGGATATCCCCCATTAAAATCCTTCTAAGACCCACTATACTGTTTATTTGACGTCCAATCTGTTGATTAGGTAATACAGGCCCAGATGAAGAGAAAAAACAAAGATCAGTTTGATCCAAAACTTTTGTCCCCCGAAATATTTTTAATGGTCAACCCTCATTCAACACTGTTTCCTGTAACGTGGCCCACTTGAGATTTGGATATACCTCATTTTAAGAATCATACCGTTAAATGATCTGTAAAAATAGATGGATGGCATGGATGAAACACATACGATCTGTAAAAATAGATGGATGGCATGGATGAAACACATACATCATGGTGGGCCCACATAGCACCGACCACCAGCCATTGGCTGGTGTCAGGGGGAGTAGCCAATCCGTTTCCCGGTTGCTGGGGCAATCTGCTAGAAGGTGTGCGTCAACAACAGGAGGTTTGCCCGAATACATGCAACCGTACTACAAATTACAATAGTACGTGCTGGGACTTTGGCAGCTGGATCTACGTTCCTTTCAGGGATCTAAACCGTTTATGTGATGGGTCACACCTTCGATGGGGGATCCCAAAATAAATCAAAGACTATATATTATCCAAAGGTAATCGTGACCGTCCATGTTTTAAAGGAGAGTTCTTATTATCTATTTTTAAAAAGTTCAAATAGTTCAATTTGTTGTCCATACACCATCCAAGGGTAAAAGCATCATATAAGCGGTTTGAATTAACGGAGGATGACCCAATCTAAAGACATAAATCCCAAACCATGTCATATTGGAATCGGGCTGTATGTATTGTAGCAAACCTCTCATAAATGTACACTAGTTCAGGGAAGTTTTAGACGCTAAGTTATCCTTTTGTGGGAACTTTGGAAGTTTAGTTTGAATAGAGATGTGTTTGGGTATCTTACACTTTTCTAATGGGTTTGCCGTGAGGATTTTAAATTGGGTGAGAATTGGTAAAATATACTCTATTTGTCAGGGTTACATAAATTGGCCGTTCGTGCTTTGAATAGGTTTGCTAATTCCACGTGTGTGTGTGTGTGTGTGTGTGTGTGAAAGCATTTCCTATTCACATGCGTGCATATATGTGAATATGCAACATCCGGTCAAGATATTAGTCATCTTTCATTGAGTGATCAGCTACATGGTTTGTCTTAAATATTTTGTTTTAACTGTTCTTTTATTTTATACACTACAGCTTATAACCTTGATGTAGAATAAGTTGAATGAGTTGTAGAAAACTAAATGGACGACCAGGAAAAAAGGAAATCAAGCTAGAAAGTTCGATAAACACCAAAATGACCTAAATGCGCTTTGAGTTCGGTTATGAATTTGCCCATATATAAAAGAATATCATCGAAAAGCTATCAACGAGCCTTACATAGTGGCCATGGCAGAATTGATTGGCCATGAGAAAATCTTTATATATATAAAAAAATAGTATCAAAATTGTGTTTTAATTAACTTACTATGTTTAGTAAACTTCATATTTGCTAGGGTTTCATTAGTCTAGTGTTATGTATAATTACTTGTTGGGGTTAGCTATGGTTAGTTTACCAGTAAGAATAGATCATTACATATTTACTATTTTTAACAAGTTTTTCTATTTTAAAAAAAGGTTTTTCTTTTTTAGTGAAAGAAAGAATCCAGGGTGTCATTGCTTAAATAAACACATCGTGAATGTTATATACACAATTCATTTAACAATATTAATGTTATTGTCGTTTTTAGAGATTTTATACCTAATGGATTGAAGGACTATCTTAAAAGAAAGTGATAAAGATTTTCCACACCATTTCATTCACAAGGGAATATTTTCAACTTTTGACCAAATGGGAAAGGATTGTTGATGGAATCCATGGGAAGGAAATCATGCTTAAAATACAATAACACCTAAGCATGACCACAGGTGCCATGTTACATCGACTTTTAAATGTACTTGCTCAAAATCAGGCTGGTTTGGTGATTGGTGAGCCACTTCACATGTGGCCCACCTTACAAGTTGACTAGCTTCATTGTGGACCTCAATATGTTAACTGTCACCCTTTGCCAATTTTTGTGCTGTCGAGTCAATATACAATGAGAGGAAACTGGTATGTAAGCTGAAGTCTGCCCCAGCCCAGTCCACATAGTAAATCCAAGACCAAGCCCAACCATAGTGATGCTCCCACCAGGCTTGAATTTGAGTTGGGCCTGTGCCCAACCACTTACTTTTGTGCAAAATCTGAGCTGTTTATTAGGTTTGCCACCATGCATGATATAGAATAAAAATGCCTTTGAAACTCTAAATGGGCTGGTCGAGGATGATGGGCTCAATCCCAAAATCGTCATTTAGGAACGGTTTCAAACCGTGCCTAAATGAGGCGTCGCAGAAAAACAGGAACGGTTCAGAACCGTTTTGGGTACCATTTCAATTTTTAGAAACGGAATTTTAGGAACGGTTTTAAACCATTCTGGTGCCAACGGTCACATTTTAGGCATAATTTTAGAAACGGTTTTGAATGCTTAATAATGTTGCCAACTGTCAGATTTTAAGACGGAATTTTAAGAACAATTTTAAACCCCTTTGTTCATTTTATGAGAGAGAGAGAGTGGGGTATGTAATCTACTTGTATTATATGCCAGATAATTACACAGAAAAATACAATGATTCACACATTAATCTTTTCATTCTTTTCTAGTACACATTTCAATTTTAATTCCAATTTCTAATTTCAATATAACATTTCATTTCCAGGCTTCTATAATCCAATAATTCCTTGCTCTTTTCTGGAATGATCACTGCCTTCAGATATGACATCCGTTGCAAATCCTCCTCTTCAATGTCTTCTCGTCCATCCCCCACAACCCGATCGATCTCTTCCACCAGCTTGGCTAGCACATCTTGATGCTTCACCAGGTTCGCCATGATCCACTGCAGCGATGTGGACGTTGTGTCCGTATGAGAGGGACGAAAATCTCTTCCTTCGGCGTCAGTTCCAAGGCAGTCTGGTACATGTCATGAGCTATTAATCCTGTGCACATCCCTTCCTATAGTGGCTGGAAGTATTGGTGTTGCTGCTACTGCTGTTGTTGGGCTTGAATCAGCTGCCTGAAGGGCTAGAGAAGGCCTAGAGAATGGTGCATCCAAACACAACATTAGATACAAATGGTGGCTTAAATTAAATTAAAAGAAGTACCCGTTAGGGAGGACTTGCCGGTCTGGGAATGAAGAAACCAGAGAACAGGTTGAAGAGTGCATAGAAAGTTGCCGCAAAGATAGCTGCCACTTGGTGGTTCGGTGTGATGGACACGGTCATCATGCACATAGCAAGTGGAGGAATGTGAAAAAGGTGACGAAGAAGAACCAGAAGAACTTCGTGGCTGTCCACTGGAAGCTCACCATGGCATAGACAATAAGAGTATAGCATGTGGTTTGGATGAATACATATGGTATTTCCACCACGACCTGCATCAAAACACATGTTATCTAGGTTTGTTACTACCTTTTTTGTGTCTTTTATCTAATTAGAGAAACAATATAAGAGCATGTGCTAATTAATCTATATGTTACATTTTATTTTATGACTGTCCTAGGCATAGCAAAATATAAGCAAAACCCAAAAGAAATATAAGAGATAATATATATAGAGTCTAGTATATGTGAACCAAATTTCCAACCTATTTTGAGTTTTTATACTGTTTATGACTGAAATGCACCCACCCGCTGAGATGAGTGAGTAAAATTGGTGTCCTACCTGAGCAATGGCGTATGGTGAGGCAGAGTACATCCCTGCAGCTCTTTCTCAGTAAAACACTGTCCTTTCGATGGCTCCAATAATGATGGTTAGATCATTTGCATTTCCCTGCACCATAAACACAAAGTTCATGGTTTTGTCATGAATACTCGAGTAAATAAAATTTTGTTGTTTAAGATTCTCATGAAGTACCTAATCATTTAATGGGACCGAGAACATGAAATGATCAGACTATAGGAGAAGAATGGCCACATGGGAGGCTGAAATTTTTCTTGAAACACTTGAAATAGAGGAAGTGATGCTTACCTTTTTGTGCCAACCCGCCAAAAGATCATGCCAAGCATGAGGGCAACAACTAAGGTGAAGAAGTATTGGGCGAGGTTATAGTCAGGGCTTCTCCAATATGTCAACCATTGCTTCCAAAGGCATGATTTGAACTGCCCAAAAGTAGACTCAGAGTATTGTGTGGGGAAATAGATATCTTTGGCTCCTGGGGCAGGAGTGCTTAGCTCCTTAACCAGCGCTTTATTTCTCCTGGAGATAATCACAAGGTGCACATTAGCACAAATGCAACAAAATTTTATAACAATCACATGGAGGTTAAGTTGATTGCAGGGTTGTTTTCATCTATTGTGAGATAAAAATATACAATCAGAGTGCTGCAATTCAGTACTAAGTTCTTCCATCTAATAACTGAAAATGATAGTCACATGGATGTGTAAGAAAAAAGTTTCTTAGATGCACTTGAATTCATCAACATAAGAAGAGTATGATTCACACATCTAGGAGCCTTTTCTACTTGGGTTGATTCCAAAGGTGACCAATCAATTGCATGTGAGCACTTTTCTACCCAAGCATTTGTGAGATTAGCAGTGCTCTTATTAGAAAACCAGTTTCCTTCTCTGTGCATGTTTGAAAAATGATTCACATTGATGTCCACCACATTGATTCAGGGTTTGCTCATCCAAGATTCAAAAATTATTTTACCCAAGAAATTGTCATTATTATGATCCTTCTATCAAATACAAAGGAGATTATAGTTCACTTACTGATACAACTGCGAGGACTTGTAGTGCTTGGCAAAATCAATTCCCAATCGAACTTCAGCGGCAATTGAGCTTGCTTCTAGCATCCATGTTGCCAGATTGTATTTCTCTTTTATTTTTGGGATGCCAAGAATCTCCTACATGATGTAAACCAATGGAGGCTGAGTCAAATCACCATCTTTTTCTCTTTCCATTTTTATATTTCTCTATTCTTCTTATGATTGTCAAAATTAATACTTCACATATGTCAGATTTTGTGTGCGAACGATCAATACAATAATAATGATGATGACTGTAAAATGGGAAAAAGTGTCTTACTTCAAAGTCTTCGATTATCTTCTGCGAATTCTGGCCCAAAGGTCGAGAGTATATCACTTGCCCTCCTCTTTTCATCAGTAGAAGCTATTGAATTCCACAAATTTCAAATGTTGCATAAATATTACACTCTAAAACTTTTAACTATGTGTATGGCAGAGACAGAGAGGTAGATCAGTTACCTCATCGAAAGCTTCAAAGATGTCAATGCTAGGTTGATGGATTGTGCAGGCAACTGTTCTTCCTGTATCAACCATGTTCCTTACGATTCTCATGACAATGGCCACTGCCCTTGCATCAAGACCTAATGTTGGTTCATCCATGAAGATGATTGAAGGGTTAGCAACAAGCTCCACGGCTATTGTCAAGCTCTTCCTTTGTTCTGTCGACAGTCCTGTAATCCCTGGGAGGCCCACTATTGCATCTTTGAGATTATCAAGCTCTACTAGTTCCATCACTTCATCTACAAAGATCTGAAAACAAATGATTTTAACATTTACTTTAATCTGTCAACCAGCATTTAATTCTTCAATGCAAAACTACCTGCATTTAAGGAAATCAGTCTAATGAGTAAGATTATTATTTCTTTATGATCCATCCAGGTATAGGCCCAGTCAACATATTCCCAGTTAAATACCTAAATGGAGGAAAAAGAAAAAGAAAAGAAAAAGAAAGAAAGAAAATCCCCACTTCATTGTTATCAAGGGTAAGCATTGACTCAAATAGCAAATTTTCATTTGATAATGTTAGACTTACATGAAATCCACTCTTGCATGGCTTTCAAAGGAGCTTGGAATATCGCCAGCCAGGCTGTTAAAGCTGAGGTCTCTGCATGGAGAAAGCACAATGATAGATAATGAGCCTGTAACAGAAATGTTTTTTTAAAGAGTGTTTTTTTTTTTTTTTAAAACATGGAGTTTCTCTCTGTTTTGCTTCAAATCTGAGATGGGACAGTAATAGTATTTGTTTAGAAGAAAATATTGAAAATAGAATACTAAGAGCAGCCAATGACTGATGCTCTAGTCACTCCATCTTTAGTAAGGAAGTCCAATTGCAAATGGCTATAGGTAAATATTCTCACCATCTCCACTACAGGACACCAGTAGCAAATCTTTAGCTTTTTTTTTTTTTTTTTTTGATGAATTATAATTTTATCAATGCAACGTTAAGAGAAAAGAGCTACTAAATGTTCAAAAAAGATAATAAAAAGGAAAAAAAAAAAAGAAGCAAAGAGCTATTTCAATACAACAAACTCCAGGTAAATTAACTAAAAGAGTAAATGCCCAAATCTGCAGCATTCGGCATTTGTCTGCAAATATTTAGCTATTGATGCATATTTTCACCAAACATTTGAGCCCCACGTCCTAAGATTGAACGGAACATGAAACAAAACTACTGTGTTTTGCAATGGATCATTCCCACAACACTATTTGTATCAGAGAAATAACCTCTTAATAGTACCCAGCTACTTAGTGCAGCTGGTTATACTCATTTTACACATTGGGATAGAATGCGTCCACCCACCACAAAGCCAAAATATTCAAACATACCAATTCATTATATTTTTCTCAAAATTATACAGATTAATCGTTAAATATCATGAAGTTTCTTAATGTTAAAGATTTTGAAAGGAAAAAGACTTACCAAAAAATGAAGAAATTCTGATTCTTCTTTCCTACTCCCTCCAACAAATAACAGCTGAAAAAAAGAGTGAGTCATTTTTTTAGGGTTTCCAATTCATCTGATCAAGCACTGAGGAATACCACTAGTTGTCTAAAAGACCATAGACACATTAGCATTAATTAGTCTTACTAAATAGTATGTACAAATTAAAAGAAAAAAGGATGCATCCCTTTGCTCCCAACTCAACTTTAGATATCACCCACATTTTAAATGAGTTCTTGCAAAGGAAAATGCTGCGGTAGTCAAAGAAAGAGAACTGATCACCTACAAGCCGTTTTTATAAGAATTTTGCTGGAAACAAGCTCAAACAAACCAATAGCCTGCCTGGACAAGAGAATCATGGTTCCCACCTTTACAAATTGAAGAGGTGAGTATAACATGCATATCGTCCAGTTAAATATCAATAATATAATATAATATTCCAGTTCAACATTTCAAAATGGGGAATTTTTGCCCCTTTTCATGGACAATCGGAACCCAAAAGATCCAAAAGATCTAGTCAATAAAGAAATAGAATGAACAACTCAATCAAGGGCCAAAGAACATATTAGAACAGACAAACTAAACTAACAAGAACTATAGGGTCGGCTACATGAATCCCATTCCACCATTCAACTCAATCAATGGTCATCCATAGTCTCAGACAAACATGATTTTGAATTGATAAACATGTTATCCACAGGACTATTACAATGAAATGATTTTACATGAAGAGCCTTGAAATAACTTTTTATAGTGTTTTCAACAGCAATATGGCAGTTATCTTGTAACTATCAGTGACATGTCTGTTGTAGAGAACAATTTAACTAAGCTTTGGTTTCACCACTATTTGCATCTAGCACACATGGCATGCACATATAAACATCCAAATCATACTAATTGGGGTTCCAATGATGTAGAATACCTTAATGCTTAATACTGATGGGGCTCCTACCCTTACAAATGGTGGCCCATCAAATTAATGGCTAAGATAATCAGCCAGTGTCCCAATGGAAGAGTCGGCACCATTTTGAAAAATGGTATCGACTCTCCTCCATGCGGTATTCATGTATGGCTATTCAAACCATACAAATTGTAGTGCACATTTTGGATAAAGTGCATAAATTGAAATGGTAAGTGGCTCAAATCATAGAGAAAATCCAGGGTAATTTTTTGGTGTATGCGCCATCCACAAATGAGCCAGCATTTTGGAAGGTCTAGATTAACATAAATTAAGCATGTGTATGGTGAAAGCTTGCTAGAAAGATAGGTGAAATTTTGCTAGATCACACACCCTCTCCCTGCAATTTATACATAGCACACATGAAAAAAGTATGCTCAACCATTAAGGTGACTAGACTATCAGGGAGTCCACTCATTAGGGAGACCACCCTTCAACGAAAATAGATAAACCATTCAGTATAGAAAATTGATTAAAAAATCAGGCCAGTCCACTCATCAGACAGGCCATCCCCTATACTAAGAGATTTATATGGGTGGTCTCTTCTCCACATCCACTTTCTCATAGCCAAGCACGTGCAGGACAAAATGCATTTTGTGCAGGACAGCCAAACAGTGCTATAAGAAAAAATAAGAAATATATACTGTCATCAAAACAACATTTTAGATGAAATGAGTCTTCGAAAACTGCATGGCCACAAAATGAAATTTTCATAAAGTTGTCAACTAGACAAGGCCTTATCTATCCCTTTATAGTTACCACCCTGAAAATTAAATTTTATTACTCATGAAGCGAAAACATCAATGCATACACCAGTAGATTTCACAATCCAATGAACTATTAGCTTTTTGTTCTTTCTTTTTCTATCTTCTTTTTTGTTTTACACTAAATTGTTAGCTTGAGGAGTCAAACGGCCTGATATGCCGACGAGGACACCCAAACAGTGTGGCCCAACTGACGAAAAGCTCTGATCTTGCACATGTGCCATATTGGTATGTATTCTATCCACGAAAGTGTAGAAAAGGCACCCATACAACGCTTACATATAATCAACACCCAATGCAAGTAACAAAATTTCAAAATCCACTCTCTGAGTCAATTCTACAAACACATTGCAGACATAAATACTCCCCAAAACATAAAACAAGCAAACAAAGGGCAGATCGAAGAAACATAAACAAGCAAGACCCAAAAAACAAGAAATGATAGAAGAATTAGAATGAAAATGCTAGAGAAAATACCGAAATTGTGCCCAACGATGCAATGCTAGGTGGTGCCATACTCCTTATCGAACTCCTCCTTGATGTACTTGGCAATGTCCTTCTCCACGCCGTGCTTATCAACGGCCTGAAAGAATTTAATTTTCCCAGCAGCAAAGAAAAAATGTTAGGAAGGACAAGAAGGTAAAAAGATGAAAAGATGAAGGACAAAATGGGGAAGGAAAGATGCGAACGGAGAGAGCACAGTCGATGGCGTCTTTTTGCATGTCATCTTTCAGAGCTACGATACACCCCATACAGAGCTGCTGCTGCTACTTCCACAATACCGTGTGGGGACTGTCAGATCTAGAGTCGGACAGGGAGAGGGAGATCGAGAGAGGGAGGGAGAGTGAGAGGGAGATCGAGAGAGAGAGGGTCGAGATCGGAAGAGGGAGAGGGAGATCGAGAGAAGAGGGAGAGTGGGAGGGAGATCGAGAGAGGGTTGAGATCGAGAGAGAGGGTTGAGATCGGGAGAGGGAGATCGAAAGAGAGGGATATTGAGAGAGGGAGAGGGAGAGGGAGATTGAGAGAGGGAGAGGGTGAGGAAGATGAATGCGAAAGGAGGGTAGGGTTTTGGCGTAATGTAAGGGTGAAAATGGTTCGGTAGTTTGTGGCAGATCTAAAGTAATGTAACGCTTGGGCTTGTAGGGTCCACTGAGAGGGTTTTAATCAAATCCATTCCATCCATATGTTTTACAATAAAATAATAGATCTAAATAATGAAAACTAAGAAGATCCAACACTCGATTGGGACACATCAATGAAACTGTGGAAATAACAATGCAACTGTGAAAACAACAACAAATTGTGGTACGATTTATAACCGTTTTGAATCAGAAACGGCTCTGAGCCGTTTTTGAACCAAAATCCCGGTCGTTCCAGAACTGTCATTTTGGTGTAGTGCTAGCCTGATCAATAAGCTGCCTTATGATTTAGGCCTAGACCTAGCAACCGAGCTAGTTTTCCAGCCCAGGCTTGCCCAAAAGTGAGTCCCCCAGACCAGCCTAACAGTGATATTGTAGAACAAGAAGATGAGAATTTTGATCATAACACTCTCTCCACAGCGCAAGTAGCTAGTCAACCAAGCAATCTCAACCAGCTAGTGGGCCGACATCCATGAGTCATGTGTTGATGAAGTACCCAAAGTGTGAACAATTAATATAGTCCAAAGAAGAAAATCAATTAGGATTTAACAAGAAAATAAAGAATGAGAACATGTGCACCTATTTTCTCCATGAGAGAGAGAGAGAGAGAGATGAACCAATGGAAGCGCAAAACTAGGTCCCTCTCTTAGACAATTCATGCCTTATTTTGAAATAAAAAATAATACAAACTCTCTGTCATGATTGCCTTTGGGATACAACTGCTAATCGGCTAAAAATAGTTGACCTCAACACTATAACAGCTTGATGCTCAATATACGATGACAAAAACAAATATTCGAAAGAAAATAGTCGAGTTAATTAGGTTTTTTGAAGAAGATTGAGAGAAGAAATCTTACGACTTAGGAGACAGAGAGAAGAGTGCTTGCCGCTAGGGTTAGGGTTTCTTACTTTTAATCACTTAGCTTTTTTCTCATTAAGAGAGATTATATAACAGTAACTCATGCCCATGTGGAAGATACCCGATGCTTAGGTGGCTGCTAACTTTATAATGAATGGTCACTACACCATTGTTGTAATGTGTCTAGCATTTGCAAGACTCAACCAAAAGCCCAAAACACAAGGAGAAAAAATAAAAAATTTCATGTAAACAAGCCCGAGACTAGCACGCACGCATGGTGTGGTGTGGCGGGCATGCGCACGGTTGTGGTCTATGGCATACCATGCCCAAGAGAGACAACAAAATCTATTTACATGAATATTAATATAAAGGAGAAAAAAAATCCTCCTTTCTATCCGATATGGGACTATTCCTACAAACTATTTTTCAAAGACTAAAATGTAAACCTTTTCTTCTTTCTCTCTCTATTTTAATTTTTAAAAAGCAACAATCCCCAACTATTTTTAAAGATTAAAAGAGATATGGGCATCATATCTAGCGTGCATAACAAAGGTATCTCATAGACTTCGACCTTTTCCTTAGTGAGAAGTAATCACTTACTATAACCTTAGTGGATAATGCTTTACAAAACTAGGATATTCAATGGTAAGATCAATACTCTACACACATGCAAGATCATCACTTCACTTCACTGGTGTATAAACATAAAATACACTTTAAGGCCATTTGTTAATCCCAATTTCATGAGTACTCGAGAGAATTAGATAAATTCTTATGCAAGGTGACAACACCTTCACACTCATATAGGTGAATCTATCAAGAACGCACTCGTGACCATATGTCCCATTCTTAAGGACTATAGAGCTCATAGAGAGGTTTAACCTCATCCTCATATCTGTCACAAGTAGCATTGATTCAATATCAAAATGGGATATAAAAAAATAAATAAATAATCCAGTTTTCTTAATCCATTGCCTCCAAAACTATTTTCTACCTCATTTACCCCATTGAACCTGTTTTTTTGGGATCTCTCGTCATTTACGTTGGGTTACCGTCATATGTATTTCACTTAATCGGCTTAACTCTCATTCCCTTCGATTTACTATAGATTTTTTCCTTGCAAGGCCCTTAGTTAAAAGATTTGTTAGGTTCTCTGGCGAGCTGATTTCATTTATAAAGACCACTCCTTTGAGTAGTTCTCTTATCCTGTTGTATTTCTAGCTAATTACTTTTCTTTTACTATTATATTGTGCATCATTTGCACGCTTGATAGCTGCATTACTATTACAATTTACTTTAATAGTAGGAACTAGTTTACTCCAAAAAGATCATACAAGATATTTCTTAACCACTCCGCTTCTTCTACAATAGAGGTTATGGCTATAAGCTCAGACTCTATGGTTGAGTAAGAGATAAAGATTATTTTTTGGACCTCCAAGTTACGGCTCCTCCACCTATGAGAAAGATGTAACAACTTGATAACTGCTAAATATTATATATTTATCCTCAATTTTACATTATTTTCCCTTACTTATGAATGATAATTTGGCCAAATTAGATGATTTTTCAATGTGTTAAAGAATTGTAGAAGTTTGAGATAATCCGAGCTATTTGAAAAGTTTTAAAGCTCAAAAGGAGGGGAAAATAAATATTCGAAGAATGAAAGAAGTTGAAGATCAAAGAAGAAACAAGAACTTTCTACAGAGGAAGATTGTATATGAAGTGAACTTGCAATTCAAGAGAAAATAGAGAAATTTTTATCAACCGTTTGGAAGTTTGATCGATCGAGAGATTTTGATTGGACTTGATTAAAGGGCAATTGATCAAGAAAATTCTGAATTTTGGGATTAATTTACTAGACACTTTTTGATACTTTCAATTTGATCGAAGAGGAGGTTTCAATCGATGAACGGGGATATTGATTGGTTTTGATCGATTGAAGGTATTAATCGACGATTCACACATATTTGCGTATGGGATTAACTTAAGTCAGTGGAAGCAAAACTATATAAGGAGGGTCTCTAAACATAGGGCATCAGGGGGGGGGGGGGGGGGGGGAGCACCATCTATGTCTCCTTCATTGATTTTTTCTTCGGTTTCTAATTCTAGTTTTAGTTATTTCATATTTTACTTTTTGAGATTAGTTTTATATTAGTTATGGTTGGCTAAGCTCTTATAGTTAAGGCTATCAGGTGAACATTGTAATAAATTACCGATTGGTGGATAGTCCGAATTTTTATATATAAAAGAGTGACAAGGATTTGGTTTTGGGCCAAGCCTGATAGGATATTTAAGACCCAAGGTTCGAGCCTAACATGGACCTAGCTAATAGGCCTAAAACTCAACCTGAACAAATTTAAGACCTGACCCACCTAGTCCAAATTAAAAGTGGATAAAAATTCATATTTTATTTTTCTTTTTAAGACATACACACATCAATTCACACGCTCCTTCCTGGGCGCACAAACTCATAATTTCATGTTTAAATGCAATGGGTCTGCTATTGAGCCACACATACCCTTATTTCCTTCTTAAACTTTCATAACCTATTTATTTATTAAGTAGGCCACACATGCATAAAGAAACTAAAAAATCAGCATTTAAGGTAGATGATTAATTAAACATTAAAACACAGTATTAATAGAACATAATGCATACACATATATAAAGTCTTCCAGGAAAATGATTTGATCCAGACCTGACCCAAAATTGATCAGCAAGCCCCGAGCCCAAGCCACTGGTCAAGCTAGTGGGTCCAAGCCCGACCAAAAGTCAAATCCGGCAGGTTACCCGGCCCATTGCCACTCTTAGTTAGATCTTAGCCTCATGTGTATGGTGCCGATGGCGTGATTCAATTTGGAGGGTCATCGGTGGACGCCTTCATTTTCCACATCAATTTAACGAGTGAAAAGTCTAAGAAGTTTTGGATCAATCTTAATGCGTCCAGGTAGGGGCTCCGTGGGGGCCACTGTGATGTATGAGTTTTATCCACACCATCCATTTTTTGTTAGATCACTTTATGAGTATGGGTTTCATCTACACCATCCATTTTTGTCCAATCATTTTAAGGAGTCTAAAAATTAGGTAGGTCCAATGCTCGAGTGGACCACACCATAGAAAATAACAGATAATGAAACTCAACGTTGAAACCTTCTTATGAGGTATATGATACTTATTTGCAATCGAACCTGTTCATGAGGTCATATACACGGAAGCAAATTGGCCGGTGCACCACACACCAGCTACATGGCTGGTGTAGCCCACACCAGCTATGTGATACGTGTCCTGCTAAGGCCGACACTCCTAGAGCTCCGAGTTGTACGAACGGTTCAAAGTAGATCAAAGTTACATGGCTTCACAATGATGTATTTATTATATCCACACCGTTCATCCATTTTTGAGATTATTTTAGAATATTAGGAAAAAAATGAATCATATCCAAAGCTCAAATGGACCACACCAGAAATAGCAGCGAGGATAATGATTTTCACTATTAAAAAATTCGTAGGGCCCACCATAACATTTATTTTCCATCCAATCTGTTAATAAGGTCACAAATACATGGATGAAGAGGAAAAACAAATTTCATATTAATCCATTGTTGAAAATCAGTGGTTTTTTTAAAAAAGAAATTCGAATTTTCAAATTTTTAGGAATTTCCCTCTAAAACGCTTTTTGAGAATTTTGAATTTAAAAGTGCAGTGTGTGTGCTTTGTCCCACATTGGAAATGTAAAGAAAAGTTTTGTGGTTTATATGAGAACTTGTGAAGAGTATTCTTACTTGGAGTTTTTGGAGGAGGTGATACTCGAGTTGCGTGTTCTAGTGCGTAGCACTGGAACACATGCACGCACACGCGCGCGCTGAGGCTCGGGCACAAGCACGGGCATGAGGCAGTGTGGCTGTAGTGGCGCTAGATGACGCACTTTGCACTTCACATGTGCGCGCATCGTGTCGCAGAGTGGTCGCTCCCTCGCAACCTTACGCAAACCGGTGTGATAGGTCTGGTCAGAGTCTTAGGGCGGTGGATCTGAAAATCTAAAATGAGCCTGAGTTTTATAGGTGACTGAGACCGATTGGATCTTAAATCTGAAATGTCCAGCATTTCTAAAAACGGATAGCCACCGTAACAGCCACAACGGTCCGAAAACGGATGGCCAGGATGATCTGACGACCAGAAATGTCTAGGATTAATTGTCAACGACTAGAAATATTTTTCAAACATTTTGGACCATTAAATAACTACACAGCAACGGTGCTATACCTGATGCCTATATAAACTGGACCATTCCAGTCCGATTTCATCATCTCAACACACCATCTCTCCCATTAGAAACATCCAAATCTCCTTAGTGAACACTGTGAACATTTCTCTCTATCCGATCCTGCCAGAATAGATCAATTGTATTACAACGTTCCATAGTGGACCCGTCGTGGTTGCTGCACGTTGGATTCAGAACAGGCTTGTCATATCCTGGAAGCAATTTGCCTATAACCCATCAGCAATTGATAAGGGAGCGAATCATGCTTTAAGGACAATGTATTCTATACGTGATTTAGCCTAGTGAAATAATTTTTCTTACATTTATTTTTTTATATTTTTTTTGGTGTATCCAAACATCAATTTATAACAATCTTAAAGCATGATTCCATGGACACCGAAAGTGTTTCATCAGTCAAACTGATGAACCAGGATCTGATCCGATTGGACCAATTCGATGGTTCAAATTTCACTAGATGGCAGGATAAGCTGAAAATTCTGCCGAATGCTTTGAAGATTTTCTATATCCTGGACCCGACTCTCCAGCCTCTGCCTGAAGTAAATGACACTGACACTTTAGAATAGATTGCTGCTGGGGTCAAGTGACAAGAAGATGAACTACTGTGTCACTGCCACATCCTTAATGCTCTCTCTGATCGGTTGTACGATTTGTACATGGGACCACATCAGTGAAAGAAATTTGAAGCACGCTAGAATACAAGTACAAGGCTGAAGAAGAAGGTACACAGAAATTTCTAATTGTCAGGTATTTTGACTTCACGATGGTAGACAATTTACAACTGCTTGCCCAAATCCAAGAACTGCAGCTTATTGTAAACAAAATAAAAGCCATAAAAATTGATCTTCCTGAATACTTTCAAGTCGGAACTATTATCGCAAAATTGCCTTCGATCTGAAAAGACTACAGGAAGAAACTATTGTATAAATTCAAAGAATTCACCTTGGAACAAATCCATAAGCATCTTCGTATTGAAGAAGAATCTCGTAACTGAGGCAAAAAGGATGACACTAATGGTGCATCCTCATCCAAGGTGAACGCAGTAGAACAGTTATCTTAAAATAATTCCTATGAGAAAGCTGATTCCCTTAAACCTAACAAAGATGAACGAAAATTCAAGAAAATCCAAAAATAAGAAAAATGGCAAACCTAAGGGAGCTTGCTATGTCTGCGACAAGACCAAAAATTTTGCTCGAGTCTGTAGGGACCGAAAAAAGCCTAAGAAAGAGCCTAATGCAGTATTCAATGATATGGTAGCCATGGTCACAGAAGTGAACCTGGTTCAAGAAAAAAATTCTGGTTGGTGGTATGATACAGGTGTCACAGTCTATGTATGCAATGATCGATCTACCTTTAAAACCTATGAAGACGAGACTAATAGTCAAGAGGTTTAGATGGAAAATGAAGGATGATCGAAAGTTGCAGGAAAAGGAACCGTGGAATTACTCTTTAACTCTGGTAAGAAGATAATCCTTACCAACGTACTACATGTCCCAGATATAAGGAGGAATCTTGTCTCAGGGGATCTCTTAAGCAAACCTGGGATTATGATTGTGTTTAAATCGGGTAAGCTGATCTTATCCAAGAATGAGAACTTTGTGGGTAAGGGATACACTTGTAATGGGATGATCAAATTATCTTTGAATGAAAAGAATTCTTCTGCTTACATGATTGAGTCCGTAATGCTATGTCATGGTAGACTATCCCATAGTGGCTACAGTACCATAAAACTCATAGCTAAGAACGGCCTAATATCATACAATGATAGTGACAAAGATAAATGTGAAGTATGCATATGGTCTAAAATAATCAAAAAATCATTCCCTAGCATTGAGAGATCATCTTAAATATTAGACATAACGCATACTGACATATGTGAACTAAATGGCGTTCTTACCCGTGGAGGTAAAAGGTACTTTATAACGTTTATAAATGATTGTTCAAGATATGTATATGTATATATTTTAAAATCGAAAGATGAAGCATTTAATGCATTCAAGATCTATAAACTGAAGTAGAAAATCAATTACTTAAAAATATTAAAATCCTTTGTAGTGATCGAGGATGAGAATATTTTTGTAATGAATTTTCTAACTATTGTGAAGAACACAGCATAATTCATCAGTACACAACACCTTATACACCACAACAAACTGGTGTAGCAGAAAGAAAAAATAGGATATTAGTAGAAATGGTCAACTCAATGCTAATTCAAGCACAGTTGCTATTAAACCTGTGGGAAGAAGCACTGTTAGTTACATGTCATGTTTTAAACTGAATTTCATCTAAGAAAACTAAAACCTCTCCTTACGAAATATGGAAAGAAAGAAAACTAAATATAAGGTATCTTAGAGTGTGGGGGTGTCTTGCATACTGCAAAACTCCAGAACCTAAAAGAAGTAAGTAGGACCAAGAGCTATCAAGTGCATCCTTGTAGGATATCCACAATATAGTAAGGCTTATAGACTTCTAGACTCAGACTCCAATGTAATCATAGATTTTAGAGATGTAGAATTCTTTGAGAATTATATATTCACGGAGAAAAAGAATGCTGAGATTCAATCTCCTAATGAAACTATAAAAGAAACACAAATAGAAGAAATAACTCCAAGTGAACTTCGTAGGAGTCAAAGAGCAAGAGTAGAGAAGAGTCTTGATCCTGATCATATAGACTCTCAACGACTCTCTTTTCATCTAGTTGAGGGTGATAGAGAGAAGGCCATTAAGAAAATACCTATGGTTTTAACTATAGAAGATGAACTTAAAACCTTTAGTAAAGTTATGACTTCAAGAGACTCCGCTTTTTTGAAAGAGGCCATTAATGATGAAATGGATTCTATAATATCTAATCAAATATTGGAATTGGTAGATCTACCTCCAGGTTCTAAACCAATAGGTTGTAAGTAGGAATTTAAGAAAAAATATCACACAGATGGTACAATTCAAACCTTTAAGGTAAGGTTAGTTGCTAAGGGTTTCCGATAGAAAGAAAGAATCGATTATTTTGACACTTATTCCCCAGTAGTTAGAATAACATCGATTAGGATCTTATTCGCTCTAGCATCCATACATTATCTTCATATCCATCAAATGGACGTGAAGATAGCATTGCTGAATGGTGATCTCAATGAGGAGGTATGCATGGAGCAACCAGAAAGGTTTGTTCTATCAGGAAATGAAAGAAAGTGTGTAGACTTGTTAAGTCTTTGTATGGATTAAAGCAAACACCAAAACAGTGGCATGATAAATTTAATTCTAAAGTTCTGTCTTATGGTTTTAAGCATAATATTGATGATAAATACATATATTCAAAAGTGTGCAATGATTATGTTGTAATCATATGCTTGTATGTAGATCATATGCTAATAATCAGTAATAAAATTGAAGGTGTAATTGAAACCAAAAAGTTTCTCTCTTCAGTTTTCAAAATGAAGGATCTTGGACAAGTGGATACCATATTAGGTATCAAAGTTAAAAAACATAGTGAGGTTTTTACATTATGCTAGTCTCATTATATTAATAAAATAATAAGCAAGTTTAATCACTTAAAAATTAAAGAGGCAAAGACCCCGTTTGATCCAAGTATCAAGTTAAAAGAAAACAGTGGAAGTGCAGTTGCACAACTAGAGTATGCTAGTGCTATAAGCAGTCGTATGTATGCAATGCAATGCACAAGACTGGATGTAGCATACGCCGTAAGTAAACTAAGCAGGTTTACGAGTAATCCAAGTGTTGAATATTGGAAAGTAGTAAATAGAGTTTTAAGTTATCTTAAAGAAATCAAAGAATTAGGGCTATTTTACTTAGAATTTCCACCAATATTGGAAGGATATACCGATGCAAGTTAGATATCGAGTGTAGGGGACAATAAGTCCACTACAGGGTGGATATTCACCCTAAGAGGTGCAACTGTATCTTGGGGATCTAAGAAATAAATTTGCATAATGCACTTAACTATAGAATCTAAGTTCACAACTTTAACTGCTACAGGCAAAGAGGCTGAGTGGTTAAGGGATCTTGTATTAGAAATCTCATTTTATGCGAAGTCTATACCAGCTGTTTCACTTCATTGTGATAGTGAAGCCACTCTAGCAAGAGCCTATAGCTGTACCTATAACGGGAAGTTTAGACATATAAGTTTGAGACATGACTATATAAGACAATTGATTCAAGATGGAATCATTGTGATCTCATATCTAAAGTCGAGTAATAACTTGACTAATCCTTTTACTAAACATCTAATGAAAGAGGTAGTAAGGACAACATCTAGAGGGATGGGGTTGAAATTCTTTACTTAAAGTTTCACCAGTGAAAAAAAAACCTAACCTAAAATTAAAAAATCTCTAAATATTGGGTTTAATGGGTAACAAACAATTCATTGATAAGTGAAAAGTTTCAGCATTAAATAAAAATAAATAACCTCATCCTTGATGATAGTGCTGATCGTTATAAAAGAGGGATGCGTATTAAACTCTTAATGAAGTCCAGTTAAACAGGACAAGTGTTTTAACAAAAACACTGGAAGAATTTTACCTATGTGAACATAGAAGTGGTGTCACTTCTCATGAGAGTTAGAGTTAGCTCGGGATCGTTCATGAAACAGAATAAGCACATAGCTATTAAAAGTACTAAGCGAGATTATGAAGGAACACGTAACGTAGGAGCTATTATGTGTATGGTATTTTCGGATATATCATATAGGAATAACTGATTTAATGCTGTAGCAACCAGAAATTTCGAAATAACTTTAAAATACTTACACTAGGGAAAGATTCAAATCGCAAGATATCTTTCTTTATATATACTAATTGTTATTATTCTGGCAGAGTTTTCATTGTTTTAAAAAATCAGTGGAGGATTGTTGAAAATTAGTGGTTTTTTGAAAAAAGAAATTCAAAATTTTAAAAAATTTGAGAATTTCCTGCCAAAATGCTTTTTGAAAATTTTGAATTCAAAAGTGCGATGTGTGTGCTTTGTCCCGCATCATAAATGTAAAGAAAAGTTTTGTGGTTTATATGAGAACTTGTGAAGAGTATTCTTACTTGGAGTTTTTGAAGGAGATGATACTCGGATTGCGTGTTCCAGTACGTAACACTGTAACACACGCATGCACGTGCGCACGCTCGCGCTCGGGCTCGGGCTCGGGCACGGGTATATGCACAGGTGTGGATAGTGAGGCGGTGTGGCTGTAGTGGTGCTAGATGGCGCACTTTGCACTTCGCAAAATATCCAAATCTCCTTAGTGAATACTGTGAACATTTCTCTTTATCTGATCCTGCTAGAACATATCAATTGTATTACAACATTCCATAGTGGACCCATCGTGGTTGCTACACGCTGGATTCAGAACAGGCTTGTCTTATCCTAGAAGCAATTTGCTTGTAACCCATCAGCAATTGATAAGGGGGCGAATCACGCTTTAAGGACAACTTATTTTATATGTGATTCAGCCTAGTGAAATAATTTTTCTTACATTTATTTTTTATATATTTTTCGGTGTATCTGAACATCAATTTATAACATCCTAAACTTTTGTGACCCCCGAGAGGGTTTCAATGGTAGACATTCAACTCCCACTGCTTTTTGCAGTGTGGTCCAATTGATCTGTAGATCTATCTTATTTTTCTGCTCAAGCCTTAATACGAGCTAGCCAAATGAATGGACGGTTTGGATATAACACATACCTCATGATGGGACCCACAGAACTTGCTAACGTAAATACACCAGCTATATACCTGCTGTGTTGTATACCAGCCCATCCGCTTCCCATATACACCCACTTATAAAGAAACTTTTAATGGTGAGAATTTAATCCCCGGTGTGGTCCACTTAAGATTTGGATCTGCTTCATTTTTGACTCATATCATAAAATAATCTGAAAATGGATGTACGGCGTAGATAAAACACATACATCACGGTGGCCCCACAGAGCCCTGCCTAGACGGATTATCGTCCAGGCGGGGGCAGGAAGCAATCCGCTTCCACGTGCTGGACGGCTACGACTTTATGGGGAATGTATGATTTTGACGTCATCCATGATTTCGTAACGTCGTGACATCAACACTTGAACGCCATGGACTCGGCAAACGTCATCCGTGTTTGTCTTTGTAAGAAAAAACCACATTGTTTCGTATTGTTTTGAATTTGGATAAGATGACGTGTCTTTTATGTAAAAATGTGGTGATTGTTGGTTCACATTATCTATGGACCGTCCATTTCAACACATGTCAGTTCTCAGCGTGATTTTGCATGTGACATGGTCTTTCGTAGGGCTTAAAATGGAAGGCGGAGATTTTTAGATCAAGGTATGGGATTGTGCACGTGGCAACTTATGAGTGGTGATGGCCCAATAAGACTTTGCTAACCCACACGCGTGTAGACAGCCCATTTACATGCCCTGCATGTGCCAGAATGGTGTTCGATTGTGAGAGTATGGCCACCACTAGTGTAGACGCCCTAGCCCAAGAATCAGATTGGTCCACTAGTTCACAGTTTACAAAAAAAAAAAATTGCATTAACTTTGAAAATCCTAGTCAAGTTTTCTGACATGTCTACCTATATTTAACATAGGTGGGACCCATCTGCTGAATGTACCGGATATAATTTTGGGAAGGAATATCTATATCGTTGAACCAACTATGGATGAACAAGGCTAATCCATTTAACACACTCCATGCTGCTCACTTAGGACCTGTTTGGCCAGGCAGATCCCACGGTATTAAGAGGGATGGGATCAGCAATATCCTGGGATAGGCATGACGAGCTAAATAGATCCGGTGAACTTGTCTCGAGATATGAGCAATCCCATGGATCTTAAGACAATCCATTGACATCACCATCATTACCTTAAATTTGATCATATCCCTTGGTTGGATGGATTGGACGGTAAAATCCCAGGATATGCACGGCATGCCAAACAGACCGAGTGAACAAGTCCCGGGATATAAGCAATCCCATGGATCTTAAGGGCCCGTTTGGCCAGTCGGATTGGATGGTATTGGAAGGGATTAGAAGTTAAATCCCGAGATTGGCCGGACGTGCCAAACAGAGTCCGTGATCTGATCCTAATCCCATGGATCTTAAGACAATCCACTGACAACACCATCATTTCCTTTAAATCTCATCCAATCCACCCTAATTCGTTCAAATTTTCCTGGGACGTGTTTGGTTCGAGGGATTGAAAGGGATGGGAAGGTTTAATCCCGGGATTGGCCGGGCGTGCCAAACAGATTGCATGTAGCAATCCAGGGATAGAGCAATCCCATGGATCTCAAGACAATCCACTGACAACACCATCATTACCTAGAAATGCATGCCATCCACCCTAGTACCATTCAATCCCTTCCAATCTACCCTGCCAAACGGGCCCTAAGACAATCCACTGACACCACCATCATTACCTTAAAATTGATCCCTTCCCTCCTAATACCATGGGATCTGCCCAGCCAAACAGGCCCTTAAGGCTTTCTTCATAGCAATATTATATTATAAATGAAGAAAAGCATGTTATGTTTCATTCGCCCTGTTCGATGGCGATTGACAGTTTGATGTATGTCATGGTATCTACGATACCAGATATTTCACGTAGAGTTGGTGTTGTGATGAGCAGATATATGTCAAAACTTAGAAAGTAACAACAGGAAATAGTAAAATAATTACTTCATTATCTATGAAGTACAACGGAACTACGAGGTACAAAGTAATATGTCTTGATATTTCAGAAATCATAAGAAAAGTTGGTAGGCTGCACTTAAATCAAACCAGCTAAATAGTAAAAGCTCCTTTCGTTATATGAACAAATAATCAATGAAATCTAATAAATAAGTTCATATTTCTACAAGAGACTTGTTTGCTACTCTGGCAGCAAATCATGCTTGATACACAAGCACTCAGAAAAAGTATACACGTGGCATATTTTGGCTCAAATTAAACGGGCTATCACGGTCCCCAAATCAGATTGCTTGAACAATCATTATTTTTTGGCTAATTTCATGTTTAACCATATATCCAATAATTGTCAACCAATCTGATAATTGGATACTGATGACAAATCTAACCTGGGAACCATAATTTGGACAGTTTAATTTAACTTACTTGTATGCCACGTGTGCAATTTTTAAGAATTTCTAAACGTCTGCGTATCATCCATCACACAACCAGAGTATAAAAGTTCCTCTCATTCCCATGTGTGCATGGCTAGAACATGGCTTTTTACGTGCCCATCCTATCTACATTCTGTACCTATAAGACACAGGAATGCCAACTGCAATCCCACCGTTAATCTTCTCCAACGGGTGCAATGGCCTACTAACATTTACTGGGCCCACCATCTTGATAGACAGATTGATAATCCCGTTCCGTTCTCCGTCCTGCTGTCTCAGACGGTAGCTTAGAAAGTGCAGATGGTGCGCTGGCACATATCCACCCACAATGTCCGACATGGGAATGTTTGCCATCCCAATCATCTTCGACGACCCAGAAGACGTTTTACATTGGACCATGACGGCAATCGATCGAGCATTGGCCGGCAATGGCAGCTGGAGCTTCTCATTCCAAGTGGGGTAGCCCCCTCCATCTCTATCAACAGACGTGGAGATACAGTTGCATGAGTCTGTTTGGACAGTCACGAAAGCGTTCTTCTTGATCAGATTGTTGGAAATGCATAAGGCCTCCGCGGAGATGACAGTTATCTCAAGAAAACGAGAGTGTGATTGGAATTGTGGTTGAGATTTATCCATGGGGATTGGGATTTCGTGTTTGGATGGAAGGTTGGGATACGGTGGTATATATATACAGAAAATATGAGAATTGGCGTAGGTGGAACGAAAGAGAATAGAAATGGCTTCGTGGTTACGTTGTTATTGTCTGCTGGCGGTAAGCATAATCCGCGGAGCAGACGTTGAATTCCGCCTACCAGGTTGTTTATGGTAGTCCGCGGGACTGACAATTCAGAGTATAACCTTTCGGGAGTGAACTACACAGTACGTGGCAACTTGGCACATGTGTGTGTAACATCCGTTCTGCTCATTAAATGGATTTGATTGAGAGATGATTTTGTTGAAAAGTATGGTGCACGTGTATGATGAATTTGGACCCGGCATCACATTTCAAACAGTAGGCCAGGCTTAACGAGTGGATTGGATTTTTCAAACACGCTTGCTTGTAGACCACGGGGTTTTTAATTCTGCGTTGACGGGCTCGTTGAAAAGGTTGGAGCGTGTTTTCGGTGTCCCTGTCAAAGCATAGGGGAATGAATCTAGAGCTGTACACAAACCGAGTTAGCTCGGTTAACTTGCTTGACTTAACTCAAAAAAGTTTAATTCAACTCGGTTCAAAAATGAGTTCGAGCCGAGTTGAGCTGATTTTTGAAGCTTGAAAAAATTTCGAGCAGAGTTCGAGCTTAGCGAAGCTCGAATCAACACTGATCGAACCTCAACTCGAAATCAGATCACACGAACCAAGTATTTGATTAAATGACTCAACGAAGTGTTGTTTCAGGTGGATACATTCTCCATGAGATCAGTCGGTTGCAAGGTATGGATATGAAATAAATCACCAAAAAAACCAAAAACAAATATTACATGATAACATTACCATTGGATCTCGATTTTGATGCTGCCTACGAAGTGTTCGATAAAATACATGTAAACTACTGTTGCTGTTTTGTAAACTGTGAGAAATTGAAGGTGCACTTCATGTGTTTGAGAAAATACCGCATAGGCTTAAACTCAACTCGAACTTGCCCGAGCTACTGACCGAATTGTGCTGAGCTGGGCAGTCAAGCTTAAGGACTGAGTCAAGGGAAGTTCGAGGTAGGGTTAGCTAGTGGCTGAGCTGAGCCAAGTTCGAGCTAGATTTAGATTCAGCTAGTGGCCGAGCCTTGACTCGGTTGGACTCGTGGGGATTGGGTACTACCGCCATTGTTCCGAGCTTGGAACAAGAAGGGTTTTGGGGGGCCACTGTAATGTATGGTTTTCACCCACATTGTCCGTCAGTTCTTATATATTATTATAGGACATAGACTTACAAATGAGGCAGATAGAAGGATCATGTGAACCACACAGTGTCAATTGAACTCTCACCATTAAAAACTTATTGGGAGCAGTAGAAGTTTTGATCAACAGTGATATTTCATTTTTCCTTCATCCCGGTCTATGTAATCTTATGAGCAGGTTGGATGACAAATAAACCTCACGGTTGGTCCTAGGAAGGTTTCAACGGTGGGCATCATTATCACCCGTACTTCCTATGGCGTGCTCTACTGGAGCCTCGGATATATATTTTTGGCTCATACTGTAAAATGATATGAAAAAATGGCTGGACGGTATTGATAAAACCCATGCATCACAGTGGGTCCACGGGAAGTGGGCCACTACGGAAGAGTAACACGGACGGGACTCGCGTGTACGAGATAAACGTGTATATTGATTATGAAGTATTACTTACTTCTTTCCTGTTTTTCTCCCGGGTAATTTATGTGGTTCAGCAACCAGATTGGGTGGTTTGAAGGTAGATTGTTGGTGCTAATAAGATTGTTGAAATTTTAGGAAACACATGCATTAAGGTAGGCCCTTTATTGTTGAGATATGGATCTGCTTCATTTTTGCGCGACCATACCTTAAAACGATGGGAAAGACCATCGACGACCTAGAGATGAAACATATACATCAAAGTAGGCCCCACAGTAAGGGAAACGAGTAACACCTAATCCGCTAGAGTATAAAACACGGAAGCTGGTTGCGTCCGAACACTGGTTGAACAATAAGCAGTACAACAAAAGCTCCTGTGGGGCCCACCGTGATTTATCTATTTATACACGCTTGCAGCCATTTTATCAGATTATTTTAAGGATCCCGAAATTGAAGAAGATCAAACTCTTAAGTGGACCACACCATAGATGACTCTGGCATTTAATGCTTTTATGCATTTAATGCAGCCAAGGTCACTATTTGGTGTGGTCTATTTTAACGTTGGATCTTCTTTATTTTTGGGTTCATACCTTAAAATGATATGGAAAATTTGATGGACGGTGTCGATAAACGGATACATGACGGTGATCGCACAGGAACTCTCGTCGGACTGCTTATTGTCCGACCGGGGTTTGTACGCATACATCACGGTAGGCCCCGCAGTGTCGTGCTCCAGGGATATCCTATTTACGTTGGCGTGGTCCACTCGATCTTTTTATAGGCTTTATTTTTGGGCTAAAGCCTTAAAATTATCTGGTAAAATGGATGAACAGGTTGAATAAAATGCATGAATTAAGGTGGCCCCACAGAGTTTACTCAGTACGCTAAGGGTACTGAGTTACTCAGTACGCAATCCGCTTCCTGGTCGCTGAAGCAATCCCCACGAAAGTGTCGGGTCAACACCTGGATGTTCGCCCGGATACATGCGACCATATGGCAAGAGTACATGCAGAGACTTTAGCCTCTGGATCTAAGTTCCTTTCAGGGATCCAAACCGTTCGTGTGATGGGTCACACCTTGGATGGGGGATTCCAAAATAATTCAAGGACTGAATATTATCCAAAGGTAACGGTGACTGTCCATATTTAAAAGGAGAGTTCTTATTATCTATTAAAAAAAAAAAATAAGTTTGAAATAGTTCAATTTGTTGTGTATACACTACCCAGGGGTAAGACCATCAGATAAATGGTTTGAATAAATGGAAGATGCCCCCAATCCAAAGGCTTTTAAAGCCCAAACCACATCATATTGGAATAGGATTGGATGCATTGTAAAACCTCTCGTAAATGTACACTAGTTTAAAGGAAGTTTTGGACGTTAAGCTATCCCTTTGTATGGAAATTGAGAGGTTAGATTGAATGTGGATGGATTTGAGAATCTTCATTTTTCTAGTGGGTTTGTTGTGACCATTTTAAATTTGATGAGAGTTGAAAGCCTATGTTTGTCAAGGTTACGTAAATTGGGCTTTTTTGCTTTGAATAGCTTTGTTAATTTCACACGTGTGTGAAAGCGTTGCCCGTTGATCATACGCGTGCATATATGTGAATACGCAACATCCGGTCCCGATTAGTCATCTTTCCATTAGGTGACCTACATGGTTTGTCTTAAATATTTTGTTTTAACTGTTCTTTTATTTTATACACTATTGTTAACCTTGATGTAGAATAAGTTGCACACAATTATATGTACCATCAAAATTAAAAGAAATTAAGTTAGAAAGTTCATCAACACACAAATAACCTAAATGCCCTAGTAAAGTTCTCAAGTTGTAAAGAGATTACAAATAATTTGATTACAGGGGCTGGTTGGATGCATATATTTGCCTGTAAAGGCTTTCTAGGCGGTAAACAAATTACAACTTTTAGCTGTAATTTAAACCCTGGTAAGAAGCAATGTTTCAGATTATAGGGAAAGTATTTACAACTATAAAGGCATTGCACATGTTAGAACACAATGGTTAATATACACTAATGATATGTGGGGCCCACCGTAATGTGTTTGGTACATCCAATCTACCCATCATATACTTCCCCTGATGCTCTCTTATGGCCCTAAAAAAATAGCCCATCCATTATCAAATAGACCACACCAAGGATGGGATGTCTGTAAAACCTTATGCGGAATTGCAAAGAACCGCATTGTACATTGAGTATGGAAATCAATGAATTGATTAAATGACGTACCTGATTGGGACGTCATCAACGAAAGATTGATGCCGTAGTCTTTTGCAGCTTACATCCTTAGAGAATCACATGGATGGAAATCATAGCTTCTGTTATATGTAAGCTTGGGGACCCAACCCTGTTTATATAGCTTAAAGGGACGAGGAGTTTGAAACCCATCAAAACTCCTCTCCCTAAGGCTCCACATGAATTTGGTAATCCTAGTTCCACTGGAACACTATGCGTGTGACACAGTTGCAACGCACCACCCCTTACATGATTTTAGATGTATCACAACTGAGCGGGGTTCAATGGTACTCCCGATTACACTATCCAACCCTTAGGGCAATCCAGACCATTGATCAATAACGCCCACCTTATAGAATTCTTATATTCTCCCACTTGGCCACATTGATCAATATCAATGATTTAATCTTTAAAAACACGCTACACCAAAATCACGAATATACGAAGAAAAATCGCTTGGTTTAACGATGGATTTAATCTGTCGCTAACGGAAAAGGTCCGTCACCAATCCCGTCTTTCTCGAAAATCCGGTCTAAACGTCGTGGAATTTTGCGACTGACCAAAATGCGTCGCTAAAATCGGATTTACGACAGATTTTGGTCCGTCGTAAACTAGTGACGGACTAAATCCGTCACAAATTTTGATTTTGCAACAGAATATGATCAATTGCAAATTCCCGCCTAAAATAGCAATTCCCAACATTTTTTAGTTGCTTTTGCGACGGATCATGGTCCGTCGTAAAAGGACTTTTGCCTTGAACATTTATTCTTTTCATTTTTTTAGAATATGGTGGAAAATTATGTTTTTTTCTAGTCTAAGAATTGTTTTTTAATACAAATTTAGTGGTTTAATTGTACATATTTGTATCTAATATTATTTTTTAACAATTGATTGAATGCAAATATATATATATATATATATATATATATATATATATATATATATATATATATATATATATATTGTTTTTATATCAAATGAGTGGAAATTATTATTTTTTTAAAATTTAAAACTAATATTTAAATGATTTGTAATATGACATGAAAAAAATATCGAGAAGTAAAAAAAATTTAACAATATGTTTGAGAAAAAGAATGAGATTTGAAAAAATAAAAATCTTGATTTAATAAAAATCTATTTTGTGGGGAAAAAAAAAAAGAATATTGAATAAAGTTATAACTTTGAAAAAAAGAATTTGATTTCGAGAAAAAAATAATATCCTGAAAAAGAAAATTAAAAAGATTTTAAAAAATGTGAAAATTTTGCCGATGTTAAAAAATGAAAATATTTTGAAAAATAAAATAAAATTGTGAAGTTCAAAAAAAATTGACAAGTTCGAAAAAAAAATGCTTTTTAAATAAAATGGAGAAGTTAGAATTGAAAATTTTAAAATTAAACAATATTAAAGAATCGATACTTTAACAAAAAACAAACATTTTGAAACGAAAAATAAAAAAGTTGAAAAAATTTGTGATTTTAAAAAATAATTGAAAATGTTAAAAATTTGAAATTATAAGAAAAAGTTATTTATAAAAACATTGAGATTTTGAAAAATATATATATCATTTTAAAAAAGAAAATTGAAAAGTTGAAAACAAAATGATGCTTTTGAAGGAAAAAATTGGCATTTTGGAATTTTTGAGAAAAAAAATTAAAATTTGAGAAAATTTTTGAGATTTTGAAAATAAAAAATTAATTAGAAATTGTATTTTAAATTTTTTTTGAAATATTTTATAATAAAAATGATATTTTGTTAAAGTTTTCAAAGAAAAATTAAGCGTAAAAAATATACATTTTGAAAAAAAATGTTATTTTTAAATGGAAATTGAAATTTATCTATGAAAAAAAAAATGTAGCCTGATTGGGGCGAGTAACTTGTCAAATTAAGGGTATTGATTAGTAAAATAGAGTGAATGGACCAAACATATAAAATGGGCCAAATATTCTGGTCAAAATTGTGACCCAACTTATTGAACTCGCAAGAACCTAAGAATTAATGTTAGTAAGTTTTGTGGGGCCCATTATGATGTGTGTGGAGCATCAACACCATGCATTTGATGTGCCCCCTTTAGGTTATGAGATTTCTCAAAAATCATCTGTATACGAAACTCAAGTGAGCCATACCATCTAAAACCATGTGAAGACATCCTAAAAAATATAAAAGCACTTGGTGGGGCCCACATGAGTTTTGGATGCGGCTGAAACTTGGTCTGACCCCTCATCCAAGTTGGACACACATAATGAGTGGGTTGGATATGTGAATCACATTTAGGCAAGTCCAATATATGATTATGAATGTTTTAAAGAAACCCCTCTCTACTTCATTTAGGTGAGTTACTAATTACCTTTAGCATACTAAGTAAACTCTATGGGGTCCACCATTATTTATTTATTTTATCCACTCCGCTCATCCATGTTAACAGATAATTTGAGGTCTAAAGAACAAAAAGGAAGCATATCCAAAGCTCAAGTACCACATCACAGGAAATAGTGCGATTGAACCTTTACCATTGAAAAAATCTTAGAGGCCATAGAAGTTTTGGATCAAGCTGATGTTTGTGTTTTCTCTTCATTCATATCTTTTTGATATTATGAACAGGTTGGATGACAAATAAACATTACCGTGGGCCCAAGGAAGGTATCAATGGTGGAAATCATTATTCCACATTATTTCGTGTGGCATGGTCCACTTAAGTTTTGGATTTATCAAAAATTTGGGATCAACCCACATCGTTCATCCATTTTTGAGATCATTTTACAGAATTAGCCAAAAAATGAATCATATCCAAAGATTAAATGGACCGCACCACAAATAAGGAGAATGGATTGGCTACTCCCCCTAACACCAGCCAATGGCTGGTGGTCAGTGCTCTGTGGGCCCCACCATGATGTATGTGTTTCATCCATGTAGTCCATCTATTTTTAAAGATCATCTTATGGTATGAGACCAAAAATGAGATATATCCCAATCTGAAATGGACCACATTATAGGAAACAATGTTGAATGAGCGTTAACCATTAAAAACATTTTGGGGGCCATAAAAGTTTTGGATCGAGATGGTTTTTGTTTTTCCCCTTCATCTAGGCCTGTATGACGTAATAAACAAATTGGATGTCAAATAAACAGTACAGTGGGCCTTAGGAGGATTTTAATGATGGATATCCAATCACTGTTGTTTTCATGTGGTGTGGTCCACTTGAGATTTATATACCTCTCATTTCTGGTAAATCCCTAAAATGATCTTTAAAAATAGATGAATGTAATAGATGAAATACATACATCATAGTGGGGCTCACAGAGCACACTACAAGAAAACCCACTTTTACCAACGAAAATATTCGTCGCTAAATGCTATTTTTTCGTAGGTAAAAAGTTTTACCGACAAAAAAAATTTGTCGATAAAAGATCGACGGAAAAGGGTTTTACCAACGAAAATTTGAATCGTCGGCAATGGCAAGATTTTTACCGACGAATTTTTTCGTCGGTAAAAAATAAGTAAAAAACTTTTACTGATGATTTTTTTCATAGGTAAAAATATTTACAAAACTTTTACCGATGAATTTTTTCATCGGTAAAAAATAAATAAAAAACTTTTACCGATGATTTTTTTCATAGGTAAAAATATTTACAAAACTTTTACCGATGAATTTTTTCGTCGATAAAAAATAAGTAAAAACTTTTACCGACGATTTTTTCATAGGTAAAAATATTTCACGATACTTTTACCTACGAAAGTTTTCGTAGGTTAAAAATGTGGATGAGACGTTTACCTACGAAATATTTCGTAGTTAAAAGTCTTTTTTCCCACTATTCTAGCACAAAATTCCTGATATACACCTGTTACAATATATTCTTCCTAATATACACCTATTACAATATATTCTTCTTGATATGAACCTGTTATATAATATATTTCATCATATTCACATTCACATCCATCTAAACCCAGACTACGTAAATCCATCCAAACATAAACTACATTCATCCAAACATAAATTACATCCATCCAAACACAAACAATCTTATCCACATCACATTCATCCATGTATAAATACATATAAGTTTTACATCATAAATAAAATACAAAACATTATTCATAGCCTATTTTCTAGTGGGGCTCACAAAATTCAGTGTGGTGAACACATTGCCAATTGTGCACACACACCTAGGTCCTTACTCATGCCTTCATGGTAGATTCAAAATAGTTTCAATACAAGGTCACGAGTTCAAGTACCCATTGTGGCCGTAAGCAACTCTGGTGTGTGATTGTGTGTTAAAAGAAAAAGAAAAAAAATGCTGATTTATCTTTTGGGTTGAGCCTAATGGTACTTGGTGATTTCTCATCAGGTAGAAATTATTATTAGTTGTTTTTAGAAATGTGAGATTAGGCCACTTATAATTATATTAACATGATAAAATGTTGTACGTATATTTGAGCAGACACCACAAAATAAATAATCTTATGGAAAAAACAAATGAAAAGAGAGAGAACCTATGAGAGGTGATCATTATCTCCTTTGATGAATTCAAGCTGCATGTGCCCTACCCAACTTCTTATAAGGAGAAGTTATATAGGTCTTGGAATAATGTTGGTGACAAATCCATCTTGTCCATTAATATTATCATATTGTGTTAGGACATGACTCTAAAAATGAAATAAATCCAAATCTCAAATAATCTATGCTACAAGAGATAGTGGAGATGTAAATATATGCATTGTGATTCTTGAGTTCAAATATGCTTGCCATCAAAGTAAGATTTTCTTGTTTGTTGCCATGTGATTGGGCTACATTATTACATCGATCGGATTCGGGTTCGGGATCGGGTTTAGATTTGGGTTTTCAAGTTTAGGTTTAGGTTTAGGTTAGGGAGTTGAGATTAGGATTAGATGTAGGTTTAGGTTTAGGGATTTCAGAATACATTTAGGTTTTAGATTTAGGTTATAGGTTTAGGTTTAGGTTTTAGGTTTAGGTTAAGGTTAGGTTATAGGTTATAGGTTATAGGTTATAGGTTATGGTTTAGGTTATAGGTTTTGGTTTAGGTTAAGGTTATAGGTTTAGGTTTAGGTTTAGGTTAAGGTTTAGGTTTAGGTTTAGGTTATAGGTTATAGGTTATAGCTTTAGGGAATTGAGAATAGGTTAAGGTTTAGGTTCAGGAAATCGGGTTCGGGTTCAGGATCGGGTTTAGGTTTAGGTTTTCAAGTTTAGGTTTAGGTATAGGTTAGGGAGTTGAGATTAAGATTAAGTATAGGTTTAGGTTTAGGGATTTGAGAATACATTTATGTTTAGGTTATAGGTTTAGATTTAGGTTATAGGTTTAGGTTTAGGTTATAAGTGTAGGTTATAGGTTTAAGTTTAGGTTAAGTTATAGGTTAAGGTTTAGGTTAGATTATAGGTTATACGTTATAGGTTAAGGTTTAGGTTATAGGTTAAGATTCAGGTTTAGGTTATAGGTTTATGTTTACGTTAAGGTTTAGGTTTAGGTTATAGGTTTTGGGATTTGAGAATAGGTTTAGGTTATAAGTATAGGTTTAGGTTAATGTTAAAGGTTATAGGTTTAGGTTATAAGTTTATATTAATGTTGTAGGTTATAGGTTTATGTTTAGGTTTATGTTTAGGGATTTGAAAATACATTTAGGTTTTAGGTTTAGGTTTAGGTTTTACGTTTAGGTTAAGGTTACAGGTTTTGGTTTAGGTTTAGGTTATAAGTGTAGGTTATAGGTTTAGGTTTAGGGAATTGAGTTTAGGTTATAGGTTATAGGTTAAGGTTTAGGTTATAGGCTAAGGTTTAGGTTTAGGTTATAGCTTTAGGTTTAGTTAAAGGTTTAGGTTTAAGTTATAGGTTTTGGGATTTGAGAATAGGTTTAGGTTATCAGTATAGGTTTAGGTTAATGTTGTATGTTATAGGTTTAGGTTATAAGTTTATGTTAATGTTGTAAGTTATAGGTTTTGGTTATAAGTTTAGGTTTAGGTTTAAGTTTAAGGATTTGGGAATACATTTAGGTTTTAAGTTTAGGTTAAGGTTTTACGTTTAAGTAAAGGTTACAGGTTTAGGTTATAGGTTTAGGTTTAGGTTATAAGTGTAGGTTATAGGTTTAGGTTTAGGTTTAGGTTTAGGTTAGGTTCTAGGTTAAGGTTTAGGGAATTAAGAATAGGTTAAGGTTTAGATTCAGGAAATCGAGTTCGGGTTCGGGTTCGGGTTTGGGTTTAGGTTTGGGTTTTCAAGTTTAGGTTTAGGTTAAGGAGTTGAGATTAAGATTAGGTGTAGGTTTATGTTTAGGGATTTGAGAATACATTTAGGTTTTAGGTTTAGGTTAATGTTATAGGTTTAGGCTTAGGTTATAGCTTTAGGGAATTGAGAATAGGTTAAGGTTTAGGTTTAGGAAATCGGGTTCGGGTTCGGGATTGGGTTTAGGTTTGGGTTTTCAAGTTTACGTTTAGGTTAAGGAGTTGAGATTAGGATTAGGTGTAGGTTTAGGTTTAAGGAATTGAGAATACATTTAGGTTTTAGGTTTAGGTTTAGGTTTTAGGTTTAGGTTAAGGTTATAGGTTTATGTTATAGGTTTAGGTTAGGTTTAGGTTTAGGTTATATGTTATAGGTTATAGCTTTAGGGAATTGAGAATAAGTTAAGGTTTAGGTTTAGGAAATCGGGTTCGGGTTCGGGATCGGGTTTAGGTTTGGAATTTTCAAGTTTAGGTTTAGATTCAGGTTAGGGAGTTGAGATTAGGATTAGGTGTAGGTTTAAGTTTAGGGATTTGAGAATACATTTAGGTTTTAGGTTTTAGGTTTTAGGTTTAGGTTTAGGTTATAAGTGTAGGTTATAGCTTAAGGTTTAGGGAATTGAGTTTAGGTTATAGTTATAGGTTTAGGTTATAGGTTATACGTTATAGGTTAAGGTTTAGGTTATAGGTTAAGGTTTAGGTTTAGGTTATAGGTTTAGGTTTAGGTTAAGGTTTAGGTTTAGGTTATAGGTTTTGGGATTTGAGAATAGGTTTAGGTTAATGTTGTAGGTTATATGTTTAGGTTATAAGTTTATTGTTAATGTTGTATGTTATAGGTTTAGGTTATAGGTTTAGGTTTAGGTTTAGGTTTAGAGACTTGAGAATACAATTAGGTTTTAGGTTTAGGTTTAGGTTAAGGTTACAGGTTTTGGTTTAGGTTTAGGTTTAGGTTATAAGTGTAGGTTATAGGTTTAGGTTTAGGTTAAGGGAATTGAGTTTAGGTTTTAGGTTATATGTTATATGTTATAGGTTAAGGTTTAGGTTTAGGTTTTATGTTATAAGTTTAAGTTTAGGTTAAGGTTTAGCTTTAGGTTATAGGTTTTTGGATTTGAGAATAGGTTTAGGTTATAAGTATAGGTTTAGGTTAATGTTGTAAGTTATAGGTTTTGGTTATAAGCTTATGTTAATATTGTAGGTTATAGGTTTAGGTTTAGGTTTAGGAATTTGAGAATACATTTAGGTTTTAGGTTTAGGTTTTACGTTTAGGTTAAGGTTACAGGATTAGGTTATAGGTTTAGGTTTAGGTTTAGGTTTTAGGTTTAGGTTAAGGTTATAGGTTTAAGTTTAGATTATAGGTTATAGGTTATAGCTTTAGGGAATTGAGAATAGGTTAACGTTTAGGTTTAGAAAATCGGGTTCGGGTTCGGGTTTAGGTTTGGGTTTTTGAGGTTAGGTTTAGGTTAAGGAGTTGAGATTAGGATTAGCTGTAGGTTTAGGTTTAAGGATTTGATATTTCATTTAGGTTTTAGGTTTAGGTTTAGGTTTTAGGTTTAGGTTAAGGTTATAGGTTTAGGTTATAGGTTTTGGTTAGGTTTAGGTTTAGGTTATAGGTTATAGGTTAGAGGTTATAGCTTTAGGGAATTGAGAATAGGTTAAGGTTTAGGTTTAGGAAATCGGGTTCAGTTTCGGGATCGGGTTTAGGTTTGGGTTTTCAAGTTTACATTTAGATTGAGTTGATATTAGGATTAGGTATAGGTTTAGGTTTAAGGATTTGATAATACATTTAGGTTTTAGGTTTAGGTTTATGTTAAGCTTATATGTTTAAGTTATAGGTTTAGGTTAGGTTTAGGTTATAGGTTATAGGTTATAGGTTATAGCTTTAGGGAATTGAGAATAGGTTAAGGTTTAGGTTTAGGAAATCGGGTTCGGGTTCAAGATCGGGTTTAAGTCTAGAAAATCGGGTTCGAGTTTGGGATCGGGTTTAGGTTTGGGTTTTCAAGTTTAAGTTTAGGTTTACGTTAGGGAGTTGAGATTAGGATTAGGTATAGGTTTAGGTTTAGGGATTTAAGAATACATTTAGGTTTTAGGTTTAGGTTTTAGGTTTAGGTTATGGTTAGGTTATAGGTTATAAGTTTAGGTTATAGGTTATGGTTTAGGTTATAGGTTTTGGTTTAGGTTAAGGTTATAAGTTTAGGTTTTGGTTAAGGTTTAAGTTAAGGTTTAGGTTTAGGTTATAGGTTTTGGGATTTAAGAATAGGTTTAGGTTTATGTTTAGGTTTTGGGATAGATCCAAAGCTTAAGTGGGCCTTGAAACGAATTGAGGCCACAAAAGTTTTTTATTAAGCTGATATTTGTGTTATTCCTTCTTCAGGTCTAGGTTTGTATGAACTTACCAATAGGTTGGATCTCATATAACCACCATGGTGGATACCAGGAAGGAATCAATGGTTGGGGGCACTGTCCCCATAATGATGTTTAGTTTTAGATATTAGTTTTAGGTGTAGGTTTAAGTTTAGGGATATACTAGGGTCTGCTCCAACAATTTTGAGCTAATACATAAACACGGCCTGTCTAAATGGACAGGCCACTCCAATGCTTTCATAGGAAATGGACAGCTTCATCATGGTCATAACAACGGTTCCCACCTTCCATGGACCCCTTCTCAACATCCGGATGGTTCCGACGCACGTCCGGGTCTGCTCCATCAATTTCGAGCTAATACATAAACACGGTCTGTCCAAATGGTCAAGCCACTCAAATGCTATCTATAGGAAATGGACAGCTTCATCATGGTCATAACAGCGGTTCCCACCCTTTTGGGACCCACACTCAACATCCGAATAGCTTCGACGCATATCCGAGTCTACTCCATCAATTTCGATCTAATACATTTAAAAACAACATAAAAGGTAAGTAAAGCAATAAATATCCATATGAAGATATTGAGGGGAATTACTAGTGTATCTATATCCCTTCTATGTAGTAGGTTGATTATGACCAAGATGTTGATATTACATTATATGTGATGAGGGTTGCATTACTAGTGTATCTATATTCCTTTAAAGCGATCACTTGGACAGTTATGGATCACCAAATGGTAGGCCAACATATGTACAATTTTCTGGTCCTAGTAAAATTAGTTGACTGAACATTGTGTCTTTCCTCTATTCAAAATGGTGTCCATTAAAAGCAATTCTTAGAAGAAACTCACAGTTTAGTGGGCTTAGAACTTCTTTTCTCCTGCCTTCCAATTTCTCCTTCATATCAGAAAGAGACTCGAACTGAGTATACGAAACCTGTAGTCGATTCCCAAGGAAAACAAACTCATCTAGTTTCCTCTTTGTAAACCTGCAAAAATTAGGCCACATATTCAAATACACCATGCTATGGCCCTACATTCACAGTTGAATACTCCAATGGCCACATGATGGAAATTATGAAAAACAGAGGTATATTTGTTGCATTTTGAATCTGTTGCACCTTATTGGAAAAAAAAAAATGTGCATATTCAATTAAATAGCCCAAATTAGATACTAGAACATGTTATATTTAAAAATTCATTATGAAAGAAATTCAAATATTCCAAACAAAAAGTAAAGTGGTTTTTGCCGGTAAAAGTGGTTTTTGTCGGTAAATTCATTATGAAAGAAATTTTCAATCTTAAAAATATAACAGTTTTACTGACGAAAATTTTCATCGGTAAAAGTGGTTTTTGCCGACGAAATTTTTTTCGTTGGGAAAAATGTTTTTACTAACGAAAATTTTCATCAATAAAACTCTTACCGCGAAAGTTTTCAAAATAGCACAAAAATTTTCTATCTTAAAAATATAATAGTTTTACCAACGAAAATTTTCGTCTATAAAAGTGGTTTTTGCTGACGAAAAATTTTTTTGCCTGTAAAAGTGTTGTTTTACGATGAAAAAAAAGTTCGTCGGTAAAACACTACTTTTACTAACGAAATTCTTTTCGTTGGTAAAAGCTCTATTTCTTGTAGTGGCACCGACCACCAGCCACGAGCTGGTGTTAGCGAGACTAGCCACTAAAGTGACCTCAGCATGTTCCGTGGACCCCACCATGATGTATGTATTGCATCCACACCTTCCATCCATTTAGAGAGATAATTTTAGGGCAATATCCAAAGAATGAGTTAAATTCAAAGCTCCAGTGGACCCCAACATAGAAAATAGTGGGACAGCGATGCCCACCATTAAAAACTTCTAAAGGCCACAAAAGTTTTAGATCAAGCTGATATTTATGTTTTCCCTTATTTCTTGTCTTTTTTAACTTTTGAACAGGTTGGATTTCAAATAAACATTATGATGGGCCTTAGGATAGTTTCAACGGTGGGAATCACTCTCCCCGCTGTTTTGTGGTGAGGTCCACTACAAATATTTATTTGCCTCATTCTTTGGCTCCTGACTTAAAATGATATCTCAAAATGGATGGATGGTGTGGATATAATACATATATCATAGTGGGCCCCACAGAAATTGGTGACATACGGTAAATGAAATTAGGACGTCTAGAGAGATGCCCTAATTCATTTCTGTCTCTCTCGCGCATAGCCTCTCCTCTCTCTCTCTCTCTCTCTCTCTCTCTCTCTCGCACCCTCTCGTCTCTCTCTTTGTCTCTCTCGCACCTTCTCTCCTCTCTCTCTCTTTGTCTCTCTTCCTCTCTCTCTCTTCCTCTCTCTCCAATCTCTCCACCCTACCATTGCCGAACGCCCTCTCTCTCTCTCAATCTCAATACCGATTTAGGGATTTGGGGATTTAGCAATTTGTGGATTCCTGATTCGATGTGGACCCTCATTTAGGGATTTGGAGATTTTAGGGAAACATTACTTCACATTGTTGAGGATTTAAAGATTTGGGGTGTAACGCTCCAAATTTCGAGGGTCAAGTAAAGCTCAACTCCCGAGATCCAGCACATCACTTATACAATATGGATAATGATGTTTAAATGTTATCCATATTAATGTATTAAACATGAGTAAGATTATACTAAAACAGTATATCATACTCCAGATATAATTAAATTAAGCAAGTAGAAGACTGAATTATATGTATTGAAATAAGTAAGCAATTCACAGCCTCCAGAATATGATGATGTAACAGAGTATAATATATACAAGGTTTGTTTTAAAATATACAAAATGTCAAAATGTAGGTGTCCAACTAATCCATGTGTCCCTATAATCCCGTCGAATCACCACGAGGTCTACATAGACCCGCCTGATAGCTGAACATAGAAGAATTCCTCCTCCTCATATATGAAGTCCAACTCAGCCGCATAGACTTCATCATCGCCTGCATCTACAACATAGTTTGGTTGATGTTTTAAAACACCGTCCCAGGGTGGGAGTGAGTGATCAACTCAGTGGTACTTATAAGGCAAAGGTGAACGTGTTATCAAGTCAATCAAGCAGTAATGATAAAGCAGTACAACAATCATATCCTAAATACTCTTGTTAATGCAAGGATGGTATGCATTAATGATGCATGCTCTCGCATGAAGCTCCCTCACAAGCGACTCCGACAACCAAATTCGTGCATGACAACCTCCCTAAAGTGGAACTTCCTCGCCAAAGCACATGCAATGCAGTGCATGGTCGTGTTAGCTAAGTACTTAATTAAGTTTATTCATACAGTAGGTTCAGGAAGCTAAGGTACCTCCCTTTATATCATTAACCCAAACGAAGATCCATTTAGGGTCATCAATCTTAGTTAACCACATACGATAGGTAAGTTGTAGGGCATCACTCCTAATGAAAAGCAGTGGATAGGCAAATTTAAACGTTTATACTCGCGATCACTACGGGGAGGCTCATCACCTCAGCGTAGGTCGACAGCTCGAATATGGTGTCCCATACCACCATGTCCGGCTCACGAGTCTGGGTTACTCACTGGTCACTACGGGGAGGCTTGTCAACCTAGCGTAGGTCAACAGCTTGACACGGTGTCCCATACTACCATGCCCGGCTCCTAAGTCTTAGCGGATCACGGTACCATGGTTGAAACAGGCTTTTACATTGGTAAGTGGTATCTTAGATTCAAGAAGTAATGTCCATATATGGTAAACACATAATAGGCCAATCAGTTTGTTTCATAAATTTGATTAGTATGAGCACACATTGACTTAATTGACATGGGGTGCATAAGCACCCCTTGTGGCCTAACCACTGTCGACAATCACCGTGTGACACAGATTCGTTGAGTTACACAATGTGGCAAGACTAATTCAGCCACCTGTACGAGGATTATTACCGATTGCCTTGGCCACGTTGTAGCCCCAATCTTACTCCGATGCAATAAGTAGACACATGTGATAATCATATCAACATTTAATAAATAATCTAAAGAAATCTCTCATTTGAACATTTCATCAAACACATTGAACATGTCACCAAACACTTGCATTTTATCCATAAATTGTATAGCGGTAAATATGATTACATAAGAGAAACTATACATATGATTAAGGTAATTGAGAATCCTATCTTAATAAACTTAATCAATACAAATCATCAACATTTTCTCATTCAGACATTTTATCAAACACTTAAGTTACACTTCACTAAATACATAAACTAGATTAGTTACGACATATATTATGACAATTCCTTACACAAAGAAGTCAGCATACATGTGATGATGATGAATCTTAGATCAATAGTCATGGCAAGCACAAATCATATTTATATGTTCATTCAAACATCAACAAGCACATGGGATGCATCTTTTATTTAACATAGTTCATACATGTATGTCATATCGAAAACGTCGTATCTAAGATGATATAGTAGCAATCAAGTCAGATATCAATCATTAGCTGACATTGAAAGCATTAAAAACCATAACCTAAACGTTTATAGTCCACACCTTTTGTCGAAATACTCGTTTCGGACTCGGTCCAAACACTACGTTCCTGAAAATGGAATGACAGGTACCTAAATCATGAAATTCGTTAACTAGGTTGTCAAACGACTATTCTAGATCTTAACTACACTGTTAGGGTTTGGATTTCTTACCCAAATCGTAGTTGAAACCAATCATGTAGCGAAGTGGGGAGGTGAATCAGTGCGTGGAGTTGTGGGAGAGAATCCCAGCAATGATCTCCCAAAGTCTTTCTCCTCTCTTTCCTCTTTTTTCTTCTTTTTCTTTCTTCTCTCTCCTAGTGTTAGAGAAATTCGTATGGAATAGAAATGGGGTGGTTTAAGGGCTTTATATAGGCTCAGAACTGGTGCAAATGGCCCCAGGGCCCTGATATACTTAGGTTATAACCAAAGGGTGTCTATTTTTGACAAACCGGGCTCGTAGGAAGGCCCATTACTCATCTACGTCATAGAGTAAGTTTCTTGACAATGGATCTATGCCAGGATATGATTTCGACGCGATTGGATAGGCCGATCGACCGTGGAGGACCTATGTCAGATCAACGGTCAAACTTACTCGATCGGGGCCACAAGTATATGGATATAAGCAGGGAAATTTCTTTTTTTCCTAGATGAAATTTGGTCAAAAACTAACGGTCTGAAATCTTCAATTTCGCGTGTAAGAAAATGGCCTTAAGTTTCATTACATTTTCTAAAGATATTCGTGTTTCTCACACAATTCGATCTGGGCTCAAGTTGTGCATTTCTGGATACTATTTGGGCTTAATTCCCGCGATGGTCGTCAAGCCTAGTAGGACGGACATAACCTTATAGTTTTGCGATCATCGAATTTTCGACATGTGGTCCAAGTCCGATATGGAGTTTCAATGTGCTCCCGAGAGTAACAGGCTTTTGGGATTTTTCCTAGGTTCTCAAGAAATGTTGAGTTAGCAATTTTTATAGTTTTGGGTCTTACCATTCATATAAAAAGTGGTTTGAACTAAATACACTGATTAATCTAGTTCAGTACTTAATTAATTTTTACCTAAATTTCTACAGGGTACGATCCTTAAGTATTTCTAATTGAGGTGGTACTCGGGCCTTTGTACGGATATTTCTGAGACATTACAATCTACCCCCCTTAAAGAAAAATTTCATTCTCGAAATTAGTACCTTTTCGTACTCCTCGAGGATTTGAGGATAGTTTTTACGGACTTCGGCTTCTGTTTCCCAAGTAGCCTCTTTCTCGGTTTGGTGCATCCACAATACCTTCACGAGTTTTATAAATTTGTCGCGTAGTACTTGTTCCCTCCTATCTAAAACATGTGTTGGTCGTAGCACATATTTAGCATCTTCACTTAGCTGTACTTGTTCCCATTTGATAATATGGGTAGGGTCAGGAACATACTTCTTCAACATGGACACGTGAAATACGTTGTGCACGCCGGTGAGTGGCGTAAGAAAAGCGAGATGGTATGCCACCATACCCACTCAGTCTACAATTTGGAATGGGCTAATGAATCTCGACGTGAGTTTTCCATTCTTGCCAAATCAAAGGACTCCCTTCATTGGAAAAACTTTCAGGAATACGTGGTCCCCAACCTCGAATTCTAGCTGTCGCTATCTGGTATCTGCGTAACTCTTATGTCTACTCTGGGTTGCAAGAAGTCGACACCTGATGATGTCGATCTTCTCTGAGGTCGCTTATACTAAATCTGGGCTAACCAAACTCTTCTCGCCAACTTCTGCCCAATAATGTGGAGCTCGACATAGGCGCCCATACAATGCTTCGTAGGGAGCCATGCCAATGCTTGCTTAGAAGCTATTGTTATAAACAAACTTGGCATAGGGGAGACAGTCATCCCAACTGTCTTTGAAATTAAGCACACACACTCACAATATATCTTCTAATATCTAATTTACCCGTTCTGTCTGCTCATCGGTCTGTGAGTGGAACGTGGTATTGAACTTCAGTTGCACTCCTATTGCTTCTTGGATTCGAGTCCAGAACATAGATATGAATCGTGTGTCCTGATCCGACACAATCTCCATAGGAACTCCATGTGGCCATACAATCTCCTTGATGTACAGCTTAGCTAAATCATCTGCTGAGTTTGAAACTTTAATCAGGAGGAAATGAGCCAATTTCGTTAATCGGTCCACAATTACCCAAATGGAGTCATTTTCCTTTCTCATCTTTGGTTATTCAGAAATGAAATCCATAGATATGAAATCCCATTTCCATTCAGTTATGGGCATGAACTGAAGTAAGTAAGGGGGTCGGCGATGTTCGGCCTTAACCTACTTGCACATGAGACAATGGGACATGAAGTCTGCTACGTGGGCCTTCATGTTGTCCTACCAGTATGAACGTTTCATATCTCTATACATCTTTGTACTGTCCGGATGTATCGTTATCCTTGAATTATGAGCGGCTTCCAGGACTTCCCTTCTCAAGTCATGGAGATTCGGGATGCATAGGTGGCCACGATATCATAAACCTCTGTACGAGCCAACAATCCATTCAGATTCTTCGCTGTCACTTGCTCGCTCTCTCATTTTCACCAATAGTTCATCTTCTTTCTAAGCCATAATGATTCGGTCATCAATAAGTGGTTGTAAGTGGAAGTGTACGACGCTCTTGAATGGCTCCTCCATTGTTAGCTTTTGTTCAAAGTCTCTCACAAACTCTACCATATTCCACTCTTTTATCAGCAGCGGAGCTGTAGATTCTATTTTCTTCTTGCGGCTTAGCACGTCGACACCAAGTTGTCCTTGCCAGGATGGTAGGATACCTCAAACTTAAAGTCTTTCATGGTTTCCATCCAACGTCGTTGCCTCATGTTCAGGTCTCTCTAAATAAAGATGTACTTAAGACTTTTATGATCGCAAAAGATCTCGAACTCCTCTCCATAGAAGTAATGTCTCCAGAGCTTTAATGTGAAGATGACTGCCACCAATTACAGGTCATGCGTAGGGTAGTTTTCTTCGTGTTTCCTCAACTGTCACGATGCATAGGCAATCACTCTATCATTTTGCATAAGTATACAACCCAAACCAACATAAGACACATCAGTATATATAGTATATCTGACCCCTTGCTCTGGCAATACTAGCATGGGTGCGAATGTTAGCTTGTCCTTTAATTCCTGAAAGACTGCTTCTGCTTTCTCATTCCAGGCAAACTTAAGATACTTTTGAGTGAGTTGAGACAACGGTCTGGCTATCTTGAAAAAATCTTTAATGAATCGATGATAGTAGCTGGCAAGTCTGAGGAAACTCCTCACTTTTGTAACTGAGTCGAGCTGTTCCCAGTCCTGTACTACGGCCACCTTGGCAAGGTCCATGGCAATTCCTTCCTTGGACACCACGTGTCCCAGAAACTTGACTTCTTTCCAGATGTCGCATTTTCGGTATTGTGCAAACAACTGATTCTTCCTGAGACTATTAAAGACTACTCGCCGGTGTTCTTCATGGTTTTTCCGACTCTTGGAGTATATCAAAATGTCATCTATATACACGATAACGAATCGGTATAGATACGGCTGAAATACCTGATTCATGAGATCCATAAATATGGTCGGTGCATTTGTAAGTCTAAATGGCATCATGAGGAATTCGTAGTGCTTGAAACGGGTTCTGAAAGCTGTTTTTTGCACGTCTTAATTCCTGACGAGCAACTGATGATACCCAGACTGCAAGTCTATCTTAGAGAAATATTGTGCTCCCTTCAACTAGTCAAACAGGTCATCTATCCTGGGCAGAGGATACTTGTTCTTGACCGTGACGTGATTTAGTTTGTGATAATCAATACACAATCGCAGCGATCCGTCTTTCTTCTTTACAAACAACACAGGTACTCCCCAAGGGGATACGCTTGGTCATATGAAACCTAAATTTAACATATCATCAATCTGTCTCCTCAACTCCTCCATTTCACATGGAGGCTGTGATACGTCGGTAAAGAGATAGGTGTCGCATCTAGCACTAGGTCGATGGTAAAATCGATCTCGCGCTAAGGAGGTAGCCTAGGGATCTTTCTGAACACATCCGTGAAGTCTTGGATTACTAGCATGTTTTGAAGTATCGGACCCCCAACATTTTTCAATAAGGAAGCGTAACAATGGACGCGGAAGGGGCAACTGACTTGAATTGGGAAAGTGAAGGCTGTGCCCTCGAGCCCATGTGCTGTTACTAATCTGGTTTCACAATCGATCTCTGCCTTCATTTCAGTGAGCCAATCCATGTCGAGGATGATGTCATAATGATATATCGTGGTGACAATCAAGTCAATGCACACCACCTTGCTTCCTAAGTCTATCAGGCAACCTCACTACCAAAAAAAGGGACAAAGGCTACGAATTAAAACCGTAGCTAAAGACCTATGGCTACGGTTTTAATCCGTAGCATGACCGTAGTCACAAGTGTCGTAGCCATAGGTCTAAAACCTATGGCTACGGATTAAATCCGTAGCCAAAGATTATAATAGCTATAGATAAAATCCGTAGCACTTATTTCTATAGCGAAAAGCACCTACAGTTACAGATAGTATTTGTAGCTAAAAGTTGTACTAGATCCATAACAATATGCTAAATTCAATAACAGCTACAGTTGTCGGATTACTAGCTACGGTAAATATCCATAGAAATTGTCTACTTGTTAAAAAAACTATAATCATTCATTCATACATCAATTACCACCTACGTAATCATTCATTCAATTACCACCGGCATCATCATTCATTCAATAATGAATTAATTACAATAATGATAAAAATAAAAAGGAAAGGACATCATCTTTTCTTGGGTATGTACTTATAGAGAAGCATCTTTTCATCGCCTTAAATGCAATAACCTATGAGCTTGACTAGATTCCTGTGTTGAAGCTTTGCAATCAATATAACTTCATTCTCGAACTCTTCTAAGCTTTGTCTAAGCTTTGTCTGGAACTCCTAGAAAGTCATTTCACAGCTATTTCTTGGCCTCCTGGTAGCTTCCCCTGAAAAAAAATTATAAAGACAATCCTAACAACCATTACCTTATATTGTCTTTTGCCCATTCACATGCCAAGGTTTTGATATACAAAGGTCTCACACAATTTGTCCTTATATTGTCTTTTGCCCATTCACATGCCAAATTCTTTGTAAGTTGATTAATTGCCACTGACAAAACAAATCGATAATAAGGAAAAAAAAAACAACCTCCTTGGAATTTGAGTGAGAAATGTGAAGGCTACTTAATGATATAGTAGGATTCTCAATCTTACTATCTCCAGACATGCCAATATGGTATGTGGCATGTATATGCTATATCCCTGCTGTTCATCAGTTATGTAGTATCAACATCTACTTGTGAAAATCAGGCCAGTCCAGTCACTTGGTGGGCACACATGTTACATACATGTGTAATTCTTACCTCACTACTGAACTGGTAGCCACGAAACATACATGATTGGACCCACTTAACAAACGGACAAATGGCTAGGATCTCACACACACATGCCACATTTGAATGTTTAGGACGAGTAAGGTTTGAGGGAAAAAACAAACAAACAAAAGATAGAAAACTGGATTAGCTGACAAGTGACCCTCTTATCACTCCATATCTGACAAGAGAATCAACAATCTAATTTGCCTCTTTTAGAGTGAATATAGGAAAAATTGGATACAATAAAGGAAACACAACAGTGAGGATCTTGCAAGCAGAATTATTATTTTTGTTTCAGCTGGCTATATCCCAAATGTTCACAGAGGAAACCCAACAGTGAGGATACTTGCAAGCATTTCAACCATTTTGGATTTAGAATTGGCAGGCTTTCTTGTCGCCTCAATTAGTCCCCATGAAATATTGCGTGATATCAACATGCCGATATAGAATATATTTTCTTCTCTTTTTTTCCTCTTTGGTTTCCTTCTTTTCAAAAATGTTATATGGAGATGAATTAGAAGTGGCTAGAAGACCCTAACAACAAATCAAACATGTCATCTGGAGTTAGAAGAGTCATACCGCCAAGAATCAACTCAACATCTAGTCTACCACTTTCTGATGCCGCCTCTCAAGCTTCACGGACCTTCAAAATACACACATTCACACTCAAATGCACACACACACAAAAGATAGAAAGAAAAGAAAAGGAATGCTGAACAATCTGCTTTGCTCCATCTATAAGTTGTGGCAACTCATCCACTATACATGTGGCACACAAGCACCCAACCAGGCCCATCAAAATTGTGAAATGGAAGGTTCAAAAAGATTATGGTCTCCGGTCCAAATTTGGTTGGCAAGATTTAGACAGTTTAAGTGTTCCGGGAGACCCATGATTCAGGTAGTCTAGAATCAACATGGATGTATGCTACGTGTTCATCATTAAGTTGCCACAACCTAGTGGTGACAATCACACAATGTACTCTACCAGTGGGTCATTGGCCCATTGTGATTAGAGCCAAGGTGTGTTGTATCGGTAGTTATGTATCAGTAATGGTGAAATCTATAGGCACCTTTCATTAGCATCCAACTGTCCTGACATTCACTCCAATACCAAAACATCCACTGTAAGTACGTTTGACTAATGCAAGCTTATAATTCTTTGTGAATTAATGATTTATATTATGCACTAGGCAACCTTTATAACTAGGAATTATTTCAATGTTTTATGAAATCATTGATATTGATTGAACCTTCTACAAGTATATGACCCTTCCATTTTCCAATAAAAATATGTTTCTCACAAGTGGCTATTTCATCCCCATTGAGCAATCAGATCTATTCTACCCAGAGATTGGGTGTGTTCATTGATGGTAGAGAAACCTAGTGATGAATTAATGCATACTATCTTTCTTCTTGCTGAGCCACAAAACTAGCCATTCTAATCCCAAAGTACTTGGTAATGACAGGTAATAATTTCTGTAATTTTCTTAAATAGGCAGAAATCAGAAGCATTCAGGTGTATTATTAGTACTAGTTCTTTCATGAGCAGAAAACATACAGCGGGGCTTTTGTCCATTTCTATGAACATTACTTGCATCTTGCCATAGATTTCCGAGTTGCTGTCTTGCTGTTGTATGCCTTCCTTTGCAGTCTTTGCATCTTCTTGTGAATTAGCTGCACATCGCCAATATCCAATTACATCAGCAAAAAACTACATCATTCTTTTAATCAACAATGCAGCAACAAAATCTTTAGAAATCCTTCAGTTAACCCGTCTTTCTAAAACAGAAAGGCTTTTGGGCCACCGCATTTAGACAATGGGACCCTCTTGTTGAGCAGCTTGGATCTCACAAATGTGTGGCAGATTGGCATGTAGAAGCCATGAGCCCCTTGCAAGGTTCACTTACATAGTGTCCATAAAAATCAATCCTAGCCATTAAGACACTTTAAAACAAGAAGACGAAAGACAGAGTGAGAGAGGGCATCAGTATACACACCCAGGACAAAAGATCACCATCCACGACATGGGCTTCTAGGACCAATGAAAAGAACTCCTGAAATTAAATGAAATCTAATTGTGCATTAGAAAATAAAAGTAGTTGTTTTGATAACTGGGCCAGTTTTAAAGCACTCAACCAATTCAATGAATCTTATTCGCCGTCTTTTGAACCATTTTCAATATTTCCAGTGTAGGGTGCTTTTGGTTACACTAAATATCATGAAATTTGACAGTTAATCAGTCTAATTAGATGAAAAATATCATGGTATTTCATGATATTTGGTGGAGCCAAACGCAAGCCTAGCTATAGTAATTTATGCATAAAACTTGATTGGCTTGCTACCTGTATGATTTCAGATTTGATTCTGATTTTTCGAATGATTAAAACTGGTATGCACATCTATACAGCTGAAGATAAGCATATGAAAAAGGAGATTCAATGTACACATGTAAGAGATCCTGGCCATTCACCAGGTGTCACAAGACAGGTTCACTCATCAAGTATGCCACATGTGCATGCTGGATATAGATGATTGGTACTGTCTGCCAACCAAGGCAAATCATTAACATGGATCTTGCACATGTGAGCAATGCTTGCACTTTTCTCCCAAATTTCCTCTTCAATCAGCCTTACTATGAACCTTCCCAGCATTTCTATATGTTCAAACAACAGAAGAATTCTACCTTGCATAGACGATGTAAAAAGATGTCCTTAGAGAACCATGAATCATCCAATATCACCGATGCGCCTTTCTCAAAACCAACTGTGTTTGCGTGGTCCTTACGAAACCCATATAGAAAAGATTGAATTCAATAAATTAATTAAAAAAGACTCATATAGAAAAAACTATTTTACAAAATCTTTTTTGAGATAACATATCTTTGATTGATGAAACAGCCAAAGAACAACTGTAAGATCTAAATCGATGGGAAGCACACCATCAACAAATTGAAGCAAGAAATTTTCTAAAACTGAAACAAGAGTCTCAAATCTCATTGACCTGTTTTTGAAAGCATAGGACATACGAAATACCTCGAGTCGATTTCATCAATTCCTCATTAAATGGAACAAAATTGGGCTTTCCCTGTGTAGTACCAAAACTGCAAGAAACAAATACTTTTCCTCAGTTTGCTGATCATATGTTCAAAGTAAGTACAGGAAACAAAAGTAGAATTAGAAACAAGATGTCACGCCCCGAACTCGGAAACCGGGCTCACAAAATTCCCGATCGCCAAATCCGGCACCGACAGCCTCCGTAGAACCCCATTTTCGGATCCCGGCACCCATTCACCAGGTTCCGATCCTGGGATACTACAAGGAGGATTTCAAGTCATCAGTCTGATTCATAATGAGCATAACAAAAGCATAACCCACAAACAATAACCACAAGAATACCACCACAAAATCCACTATGATCAAAAACTTTTGAGTACAATGCGGCAGAAAGGGGAAATACAATATAACAAAAGAAATAAAACTCCAGAAGCTCGGCTACACGCTCCAACTACAGTGAGACTATGGCTGCGTCTGCGTCCTGGCGTCATCTGCACGCATCAATCGTGCATAAGCTTATAGAAAGCTTAGAGGGTGGTGAAGTATGTGTGCAATATAAACGTGCTCAAAATTCAAGGTAAGAGTAATACGGAATCATGGTGAAGAGCACATGAATGCAATCAGCCGTATCAAGGCTATGCGGTGCAAGATATGAATGCTATCGGCCATAACACAGCCATGCGATGCGAGATGCAACTCGAGCATGCCAATCCTCATCATGTATCAGTACAGTTCTCATTTTGGATAATCACCGGGGTTCAATACACTCCAAATGGCACTGTCGCTCTCCTAGCCGCACAGTCCAAGTGAGCGTAAAAAACCTCACTATCCGCCTAGCCAATAGTCTGCCAATACCTATCCGGCACGTCGATAGCGAACCCATTCGCGAGCTGGTCAAACTTAGCCTAGTATTGCCCCCTACCCTCGGGCGAGTAAGGCCACACTCCTTTCCAACCGACCACGACACAGTGGGAGACGCGGCCTCCTGGTATTCGGCCCTCATGCGCTCGTATATCCACTCGGTCTCGACGTTGGAGTCATCCTCTGGTACCATCGGGTTTAGGGATTTTCACCCAAGGACGTCTATGGCGCCCGTATGCTAGAACCAAATATTTTCGGTTTCCAATCCTGCCATCCACGATGTGTCTGTGGAGGCTAAGGCCCTGATGTCGCTAGGGCATATAGTAACTACAATCACACAAATGTAAGTGCATGAGTCATACTATCAGTCATGCAACAATCCTGTGTGTACCATGCATTTATATGGGGCAACTCCGCCTATCAGGGACCCATAAACAGTCCGCCCGAAGGCATATGATATGATCGGTCACTCCTCACATCAAGCATACATATGATGCGGATGATCATGAATCATGGATCTATACTAAACATGTATGAAGAGATGAGCTCAGTGTATAACGGAGATGGGCCTAGACGGCCTACTTTCCATAAGTATGGGCCTATCAGTGCGCCTTAGGGAGAGTTATAATGCGGACATTTAACCAACATTATCCATTCAATGTGGACGTCAAACCAGCATTGCTCCCAAGGCGTGGCCCGTTACAAAATCAATACATATATCACGGTGGAATTACACTACATTGGGCCTTATGTACATCCTATTGGGCCTTGACCCGTGGGTCTCTAGTACATCAAATGGGCCTCATAATACGGGCCTAATACAAATCAAGGTGGGCCTCAACAAGGACCACTTAATACATGAAGATGGGCCTCCACAATGGGCCTTAATTATCTCCAATACAGTTGGACAGTTGGATGAAACACATACATCATGATGGAGCCCACATTAATAGAGGGCGTGGTTTACAATACATACATAGGCAGGTCCTAAGTAGGACTCACCATAATGCTTGTTCTCCACCCAGCTTAGAACCCAATAAAATGTTTATTTTCCACCCAACTTAGGGCCCATTATAATGTTTATTTTCCATCCAACTTAGGACCCATTATAATGTTTATTTTCCATCCAACTGTTCATAAGGTCATGAGGACCAGGTTAGAGCCCACTGTGTGTGTGTGTGTGTGTGTGTGTGTATATATATATATATATATTTTTTTTTTTTTATTTCATCCAACCTGTCCATAAGGTCACGTGGGCCTGAATAGGGCCCACTGTAATGTTTGTTTTCCATACGACCTGTTGATAGGTCGTGTGGACCAGGGGCCCACTGACATGTTTATTTGTGCCCAACCTGCTCACGGGGTCACGCAGCCAGGGAGGGGCCCACCGTAAAATTTATTTGCCATCCAACGTACGTGGGCAGGGAGCCCACCGTGACGCTGGCAGGAAGCCCACCGTGATGCTCGTTTTGACGTCCAACCTGTTACTTACATAAGTGGGGCCCACCAAAATGTGGTTCACAAATCCAGCCCATCCATTGTGTGTGTCCCACAAATGTAAGGGTCCAATTCAAGTTTCAATCGCATCCAAAACTCAGGTAGGCCCCACCAACGATTTTATATGTTTTAGGCATGTCTTCACATGATTTTTGATGGTATGGCCCACCTGAGTCCCGTTTTCGGTTGAGTTTTTGGATGGACGGCTGGTCCGAGGGGACCCACCAAATGCATGGTGCTGATGGCCGAAAAACATCGACGTGGGGCCCATAGTTGGGCCGTGAGGGCCTGCTCGGTCCGTCCGCCCGTCCTCTGACAGCGGCAGCAGCAGATGCTGCTGCCTCTGGTTACTTTTTATTTTTTTTTTGAAAATCAGAGATCCAGTGGTTTTTGATAGATGGGGCCCACCACAGATGAATCCATCCCAGCCATTGGTCCCTGTGGCTCGATACAAACCCATAGAGTCCAATATTGGGCTGTTTCAGATATACAGGAGCATTAGGGAGCAAATCAAAGGTAGGAAACTCGTTTGCTATGCTATGGCCCACCATAAGTTCAGATTGAGATTATTTTTCGGCTCAACGCCTAAAATGATCTGAGAAATAGGGTGGTCGGCTTGGATTGCATGAAAGCATCAAGGTGGGGCCTGCATGAGTGGCCCACCTCTCCCTACTCTTTTTTTCTTTTCTTTTTTTTAAGTACACACTCATTGCCAGTGCACACACTTCTCTTGCCAACGTCCAGCGTCCCCTGGACGCTGGACGACACACCCAAACACATTGCTATGGTGGGTCCCACGTAGAAGTGGCCCACCATCATATATGCATATAATATATATTATATTATATATATGATACATATTATATTATATATATATTATATAAAATATAACATATATGTATATACATATATATATATATATATATATAAATGCATTGGGCCATCCAAACAATGGATGGTGTGGATCATCACCTGCAATAGAGTGGGCCACACCGTCTGATGTAGATGGACGAGGTAGATGTAACACATATTGGTGGGATCCACACCATACAAAGAAAGAGAGAAAGAGAGAGATAGAGAGAGATATACGGTGAGATAGAGGAACCCCGCCACTATGGGCCCTCTTGATTAAATCACATACATCCAAATGGGTCCCACCAACAAGTGGACCCTAAAGTTTAAAATAATGGCAAATCACCCACCTTATCTTCCTTCTTCTTGGTCCCTTAGACTCCAATGCTCCTTAGCTTCAACTTTGATGGAGGTTGATAGACTTTTGATGGTGGGGATGAGAGATGAGAGGGTGTAGATGGAAGATGGAAGGTGGACCACACTTGTGGTTTGGGAGAGAAGTGTTGGACGTGAGAGGCTTGGGGTTGCTTGGAGATTTTGAGAAATGAGGGAGAGAAAGAAGATATGGATGGGTGAGGTAAGGTGATGGAGTGATGGGTGATGGTTTGGGTTGAAAAAATTGTAAAAGGGGTATGGTTAATGTTGAAAATGGGAAAAAGAGGAGTGGTGAGGTGGAAAGAGGGTAGACTTTTGAAAAAGGTGGAGATGGGTTATTGTACTTGAGGTATGGGATGCTTTAATGGTTGATTGATGAGACTAATAGTAGAGATTCCCTCGAAATTCGCAACGTGCGGTGTTTCTTCGGAATAAACGCAAATCGGCATCTTCTTGCTTGGGTATCGGTTCGGTGCGCAAGTCACGGCGTTGGAACCGCGGCGACGACGCGGTCGCTAAGACATAGGTTTCGGATCGAGCCGACATCGGTGCGCGGGACCTAACTTAGGATCGTGCGCAAACGCCGGATATGGTACGAAGGTTGCCGAAATTTGACTGGAAGAACCGCGGAAGCCAATGGAATGGTATGGATTAGGACATGGGTCTTACACAAGACCTTATTGATGTGGTCAAAATCACAAAGTAGAACGACCACTGCTGCCAGCAAAGTAGAAGCCACTACCAGTAGAGCAACCATACACCCTGCAATCCAGAAATTCAAAAATCACAAAGAATTTGCATTTGTAAATTATTAAAAATAAAAAACCAACCACTAATAACAAATACATAATCCCAACAAATCAAAAACCCAAATTGTGAAATGGTAGTTTGATTGTTGAGTTCTCAATGCCTATTGGAATAATGGATTCCAATTGCAAAAGTTGCAGTGTATCTCCACCAGAAATCCCGCAGTTTCTACTGTTGGGACTGGATGATATCATACTTGTATTCATCCAATCCTTTGGTCATTTACAAACACCGGATGGAATTTGCACGTAACAAGTGCAATTCCATACCACCTAATCCCATGTCCCAAACAGGCCCTTGGGTCACCAGGTAAAATGTAGAAGGGAATGAGAGAAAACCTAAGATTTATTATTAATTTTCACCAATATTTAAATTTAAAAAAAAAAGAAAATTTTGGGATTTACAAGAAAAAAATACAATGTGTCACCCTCCATTCACCTAAAACTACAAACAAAAATACATACATACGCACACATAGACAGACATACATGCATATACAGAAAAAGATCGCCATCAAACATTGTGCACCAAAAGCCAGTGTACATATGTTGTCCAAGAAAGAGATTGTTTCAAAGTACTTTCATGATGAGATGAAATTCAAAAGTGTAGTGTAGAATTTAAATTGATTTACCTGTTCAAAATTGGAGTAGGCTAGTCTCTCTTCCATGCATAAACAGGCAACATCAAATGCACTCTAGTAGGCTGCAGGGATTTCTTTGTGCTCTTGAAGTCCCAAAAACCTATTCCATTAAAGAAGAATGGTTTGTTGACTAAAATTTCAGATGGCTGGCATTGTTCTAGTTCTAAAAGCTTTAACTCAATTTACTAAAAGGAGGAGGAAAGAAAAGTATGTAACCCATGTCAAAACTGATGGAATCAATGTTTTGAAAAATCAAATCAAATAGGTAGAACCACAAATTTGTTTAAGTATTTTTGAAAGATTAATAAAATACAAAGACTAGATCTTTCTTTCTTTGATAGGTAAGTTGGGCTTGACCCCGAGACCTTAATGTTGAAATGCAGTTTGTCTACCATTGAGCTAAAAAAGAAAGGAGAAATCAATAATATTTCACAATTCCATAATTAACATTAGCCAATTTATAACAATCTATAGCAGTGTGATTAGTAAGGAGCCATATAGAGCATCTTGACTGATTATAAGAAAGAAGTTAGTCTCAATATGTTACTGACAACCCCACTACATCACCCTTCATTTCTTATTAGATATTAAGCTATTAATGATCAAGAAACCATATGCTAGTCCATTAGTGATGCAATTGTATGATTCATATATGGTATTTACGAAGAGAAGCTGTGCAATCACCATCCTTGGCTGAACATATGCATAGCAACCATGGGTCCTCGGTTTGTATAGGGTCCTCATCCTAACTGTTGATCTGATGGGCACGGCAGTGGATGGACTGTCCCAAAATCACCAAACCAATGGGTGCACGAGAATCTCTCCACACCCATATCATAGATTGAGAAAACTACACCTACATAAAGCCTACAAAACAAACCTATAGCTTGGCAATGCAAAATAAAACACAAGAATCTCTCCACACTCATATCACAGATTGAGAAAACTCCACCTACATAAAGCCTATAAAACAAACCTATAGCTTGGCAATGCAAAATAGCCAAATGTTGGCTGGTACAAGAGAGAATTATAAGTTCATGTTCACTGGCCATTGTATCATTTCTTAACGCGCATAATTCCTCACACGTGGGGCCCATTGTTTGGCAATCCAAACCATTGACTGATGCCCCGCCATGGATTCAGGATGCCCAAGAAATCTTCCAGATAGGAAGATCACAACCAATCATCATGGTGGCTCCAAGTAGATAAGGTTTGTATTCAGTGGAATGATAGGCCGACCAATAGCTAGGATCTTCCAATCTAGGAGGTTTCTGGATGATCCCCAACCCATGTCAGGCCTAACAGAACAACAAGTCAGATCACCAAACCAATGGGTGCACGTGCACGAAATCTAGTGTTCAAGAGCTTATAATTACTCAAATGCCAATGGAGTTTGGAGGGTAGCAGCCCCCATCCTTCACCCAATCACCCTGGAAAACTTCTTTTTTTTGCCCAAATCACTTCCCCTAATCTCTTCCATCTGCACAAGCAATGGAGCAGACAAACCCAAATTCCCATTTTGACCTTAGTAGATCCCATTCATTCCAAAACTGCCCTCAGCAGCCTTCCCAGGCATAGTTGGGTCAGCAGACAAACCCAAATTCTCATTTCGACCCTGGTAGATCCCACTCATTCTAAAAATTCCATCGCCCTTCAAATTCTTTTCAGGGTTTCTTTCATCATCACTGATCTATTGAAATCCTTCCAGCTCAATGTCAAGCCCTTGCTCATCATTCAAAAGAACCCTGGATAACCCTTCAATGCGTTCAATTTCTCTAATCATCACACAGAACCCGATGATCAATGCTGGCACCATTTCCGGCAGCTTGAATGCTTGGAAATGCCTCCCGAGCATTGGCTAAAGCTCTAGATCGAATACCATTCTCTGAAAAGCTTACCTTTTTTATTGATTTGGAAGGAGTCTCTTGCCTTTTCGCTGCCATGCCATTAACATATTGCAATAGCTGAATCAGTTCGTTGTTTACTGCCCTTTTCCCTTCCCGAATCATCGAGTCACCACCTTAAATGGATTCGAGCTTTTGGAGCTGACTGGTGACTTTCTGCGAGAGGGCATCGGATTTGCGGAGTTGGGTCTTGTCTGAGAGAGGGGATTTGAGGGCAGCAAGATTAGATTTGATAGAGGCGAGGTGTTTGAGTTGTCTGAGGGTTTGGGATCGACGGGCAAGGAAAGCTCGGAAATGGGTTTGGATATTGCGAGCGGTTATATCTCGGAGAGAGAGAGAGAGAGAGAGAGAGAGAGAGAGAGAGAGAGAGAGAGGTGAATGAGAATGAGGAGGAGGATAGATGTGGTGGAGAGATTCAAGGGCCATGACACAACGGAGGAGGGATTGAAGGAGAAGGAGAGATTGGGTTTGGGGCGTGGGGAAAATAGGGAGAGGGAAAACCCTGAAAACCCTGTTCTGGGGTTTTTAGAGAGACAGAAGACACGTGTTCAGGGGTTTTGAGAGAGAGAGAGAGAGACAGAAGGCAAATCGAGAGAGGGCAATGGAAAGGGCGGACGCAAATGATACGTGGGTTTTGGGAGGTCCGTGCGCGAGAGAAAAGGGCGGACGCAATGGATTTCGTTTTGGGGGAGGGCACGTGGTAGACGGCACTATAAGAGTGTCCAATTTTAGAACTGTGGGCCCACCCTGATATATGTTATTTATCCACTCCATCCACTAATTTTAAAGTATCATTTTAAGGGTTGATGCAAAAAATGAGTCAGATCGAAGTTGTAAGCAGACCACACAACATATAAACAGTCGAAATTTAATTTTTATTATTTCTTATGGTGTGGTCCATTTAGACCTTCAATCTATATAATTTTTAGGCTCATCCACTGAAATTATATATCTAAATTTATGGGTGGCTTAGATCAAACACATCTATTCCAATGGGCCCCATGGAGCCCCTTAAGCACCATTAATCAATAATAATGTGCAGGTGAGGATGTAGGATTTAGCTACGGATTAATTGGGTTTTAGCTATGGATTAAATCTGTAGTAAAATTGCTACAAATTTAATCCGTAGCCAAAAGTTTTCAACGTCCGTAGCCTTTGCTCGATGTTTTGGTAGTGCCTTTACATAGCTTAGTGGTGTCAGTAAAAGTTCCTTCTGCTGCAATAACTCTCACCCCAACCATAGGGGTAGTATTCAACCCCAAATGCTTGATTGTAGAGTATGATATCATCGGAATAGTGGACCCGGGTCCACCAACAGAAATACAGGTGTACCTTGAATGTGGGCAGTGACTTCAAAGGCTAAAGGCACTACAGTTGTGGACTCAGATGCTTCAGTTGTAGGCACATGTACACGCGCTTGTTGAGGACGATTAGGTTGCACTGCCATAGGTCGTTGGGGCAGCTTGTTTCGGGATACAAGAGGTCGGTTGTACGGATGTGCTGGTGGTGCAGATTGTAGAGGTAGAGCCGAAATAACTTATGGCAGCTGGCGGTTGATCTTCTGAGGCAGCATAAAGCCGTTATCCCTCATCTTAGTAAACCAAAAGGGCTCGTTATGGTCTATCTTCTTACAGTAGGCGCACCAAAGATCTAATCGCCTCTACTGGGTCAGTAGAGCCATTAGCCTGGGAGGCGAATCTGCATGTGGCCTCTTACCGAGGAATGGTCGGTTCGGCAATTCAGGCCGAGGCCTTGGGCCCATTGGTATAGGTGTTCGAGACACTCTATCTCCATCCTGCTCAGCTCATAGGGACATGTTCACTAGCTCAGCATAGTTAGAAATGCTAGCACAACACATCTTAGTGTGAAAATCAAGCCACAGACCCTCTAAAAATCACCACATCCTCATCGGCTCGTCTACTAGGATTAATGGAACATATCTGGCTAGCTCTATAAAACGGTTCTCGTATTCAGCTACGGTCATTCCTCCTTGTCGGAGGTGGAGAAATTCACCCTCATTTTCATTTTAGTAAGTGAGGGGGAAATACTTTTTATGGAAATGGATCTCAAATGTGCCCCACGTCCACACATATCCCATGGGGACGGTCCGTAGGATGCTGTCCCACTAAAGACTAACCTCCTTCTCAAACATATACGTAACAAGCTCCACTTGCTCTGCCTCATTACAGTGCCACAGCTTCAGCATCTTAGATATACGATCCAACTAATACTCTGCCTCCTCAGGTCGGTGAGTACCTGCAAATGTAGGAGGGCGGAAGCACTGAAAGTGCTCAACAAGCCACTAGTGTTCATAGCTCCAACAGGCTGCACAGGTGGCATAGGCGGGACCGCGTTCATGTTTTGGGCAATGGCCCCCGCAATAATAGCCAAAACTTGCTGCTATTGTTGCATTAGGAGCATCATCTAATACAACCTATTAGGGAGAGAGGCTACCTGAGGCATGTGTGGCGTCTATGTAGACTCACGGTTGTCCCGGAACCGGTGGTGCATTCAGTATTGGCCTATTTGTAGGGTCAGTGGCCAGCTGTGAATCCTGCATCGTCTCAAAATTCGGACCCAAGCTAGGGTTCGTCTGGCTATCGCTCAGGGGAGGTGCCCCATCAATCGATCCGCTAAGTGCGAGAAGTGTCACGCCCCGAACTCAGAAATCGAGCTCACAAAATTTTCGATCACCAAATCCAACGCTGACAGCCTCCATAGTACCCCATTCTCAGCATCCTGGTACCCATACACCAGGTTCCGATCCTGAGATGCTACTAGGAGGATTTCTAATCATCAATCTGGTTCGTGATGAGCATAACCACAAGCATAACCCACGAACAATAACTACAAGAATGCCATCACAAAATCCACTATGATTAAAAACTTTTGAATACAGTGCTTATGAAAGGGAAATACAATATAATGAAAGTATCAAAAGTCCAAAAACTCGGCTGCACACTCCAACTACGACAAGGCTATGGCTGCGTCCTAGCGTCACCTGCACGCATCAATCGTGCATGAGCTTATAGAAAGCTTAGAGGGTGGTGTAAGTGTGTGCGCAATATGAGCGTACTTAGAATGCAAGGATAGAATAATGCGGAGTCATACTGATGAGTACATGAATGCGATCAGTCGTACCAAGGCTATGTAGTGCATAATATAAATGTTATCAGCCATATCAAGGCCATGCGATGCATAATGCAAGTCAAGCATGCCAATCCACATCCACATATCAATGCAGCTCCTCTCTAGAGCATCAAATCAGTATGGTTCTCAGTCTGGATAATCACCGGGGTTTAATACACTTCAAATGGCACTGCCGCTCTCCAAGCCGCACAGTCCAAGTGAGCGTAAGAAACCTCACTATCTGCCTGGCCAATAGTCTGCCAATACCTATCCGGCACGTCAATAGCGGACCCATTCACGAGCTGGTCAAACTCAGCTTAGTATTACCCCTAACCCTCGGGCGAGTAAGCCCACACCCCTTTCCAACCGACCACGACACAGTGAGAGACACGGCCTCCTGGTATTCGGCTCTCATGTGCTCATATATTCACTCAATCTCGACATTGGAGTCATCCTCTGGTACCATCGAGTTTAGAGATTTTCAGCCAGGGACATTTATGACGCCCCGATACTAGAAACAGTATTTTCGGTATCCAATCCTGCCATCCACGATGTGTTTATGGAGGTTATGGCCCTGATGTCGCTAGGGCATACAATAATCATAATCACACAAATGCAAGTGTATGAATCACACTACCAGTCATACAACAGCCATGCACATACCACGTGCTCATGTATGGCAACTCCGCCTATCAGGGAGCCCCCAAACAATTTGCCCGAAGGCATATACTATGATCAGTCACTCCTCCTATCAGGCATACATATGATGCGTATGATCATGAATCATGGATCTATACTAAACATCTTATGTAGAGATGGGCCTGTGCATAACGGAGATGGCCTAGACAGCCTACTCACTACAAGTATGGACCTATCAATGGGCCCTAGGGAGAGTGACAATGCAGACATTTAACCAACATTGTACTTACAATGTAGACGTTAAACCATCATTGCTCTCAAGGCATAGCCTGCTATAGAGATCGTCACCTAAACCACGATGGAAACACAATATGATGGGCCTTATGTACATCCCGTTGGGCCTCGAACCATGGGCCTCAAACCATGGTCTCATATATATCAAAGTGGGCCTTAGTGGGCGACCATAAATACATTAAGATGGGCCTCAACAAATGGCGGCCTCAATGGACGGCCCACAAATACACCAAGATGGGCCTCAACACATAGCCTTAAAATCATCTCCAAAATGGTTGGATAGTTTGGATGAAACTCACTCATCACAGTAGGTCCCATAGGGATGGAAGGCATAGATAAATCACATACTTCATGGTGAAGGTCCACACTGATGAAAGGTGTGGACACAATACATACGTAAGTGGGGCCCACCATAATATTTATTTTCCACACAACCTGCTGATGAGGTCACAAGGACCTAGGGCCCACTAAAATGTTTATTTTCTATCCAACCTGGGGCCCACCATAATGTTTATGCACCATCCAAACTGTTCATAAGGTCACTTGGACCTTGGGCCCATTATACTGTTTATTTGCATCCAATCTGTTCATATGGTCACGTGGACCTGGGAGCCCACTGTATCGTTTATTTGCCATCCAACTGTTCATAAGGTCACGTGGACCTTAGGCCCACCATGATATTTATCTGCCATCCAACAGTTCATAAGGTCACGTGGACCTAGGATTGAGGAAAAACAAATTTCATATTGATACAAAACTTCCATGACTCATAAAGGGTTTCAATAGTAGGCGCCCAATCCTACTGTTTCTAGTGGTGTGGGCCACCTGAGCCTTGGTTCAGGCTGCTTTTTGGGGTGGGGCTCACAATGAAAGGGGCCCACCCAATGGACGGAGTGGATATCCCACACACATCATGGTGGGACCCATGGTTGGGACCGTGGGTCCCTGCCAATTCATCCGCCCGTCCCTGTCAGCGGCAGCAGCAGATGTTGTTGCCTTTGTTCTTATTATTTTTTTGAAATCACAATTCCTATGGTTTTTGGTGGGTGGGGCCCACCTCAAACAAATCCAACCCAGCCAATGGTCCCTGTGGCTCGATACAAACCTATCAAGACCAATATTGGATGGTTTTTTATGTACAGGAACATCAGGGAGTATATCAATGGTAGGAACACTGTTTTCTTCACCATGGCCCGCCAGGAAACCAGACCAGCCTCACTTTTCAGTTCAACGCCTAAAATGATCTGAGGAAGAGGGTGGATGGCTTGGATTATAAACATTCATCAAGGTGGGGCCTGACAAAAAAAAAAGGCTAAATGTTTTTTTTGTTGGTCGTTAACACACATCCATGTCAGTATACACACTCTATATTAGCCACGCCCCTATCACGTCCAGTGTCCAGGGACGCTGGACGGGTCTCTAGACGACATGGATAAACAGGGCATCATGGTGGGTCCCACATATACGTGGCCCACCACCATGCATATATATATATATATAATATTATATATAGTATGTGGGACTTCCCACCATCTCAAAAATGGATGTGGATTTCGCCTAAAATGTGGTCGGCCACACCATTGATGAATGGAGTGGATTTAACATGATTTGGTGGGGCCCACTTCATTATAGGGAGAGGAGAGAGAGAGAGAGAGAGAGAGAGAGAGAGAGAGATATGGTGATAGAGAGGAGAGACCTCGCCACTATGGGCCCTCCATTGATACAACACATACATCAAGTGGGTCTCACAACAAGTGGACCCTAAATTTTAAAATTAACGGTGGATCACCCACCTCTAGGCCTCCTTCTTGCTCCCTTAGGCTCCTTAGCTCCTATGCCTAGCTTTTAACGGTGGATGATGGAATTTTAATAGTGAGGTTGAGAGTGAGAGGGTGGACCACACTTGGCTTGGGAGAGAGTAGCTTGGACGTGTGGTGTTGCTTGGGAGGTTTGAGAAATGAGAGAGGATGGGGTGATATGGATGGGATAATGTGATGGTTGTAAGTAAAGGAGATGGATGGGTATGGTTTGGTTTGAAAATTAGTAAAAGAGGGATGGGTAGGGAGAGAGAATTGACTTATGGAAAAGAGAGAGATGGGTTGCATGTACTTGACTTGTACTTGAGGTATGGAGTGTACTTAATTGATTGATTGATTGATTGATGAGACATATCGTAGAGAGTCCCTCAAAATTCGCAACCCACGGCGTTTCTTCGGAACGAACGTAGGCCCACATCTTCTAGCCTAGGCATCGATTCGGTGCGCTAGTCGCAGCGTTGAAACTGTGGCGACGGTGCGGTCGTTAAGATACAAGTTTCGGTTCGAGCCGACTTCGGCATGCAGGACTCGGCTTAGGATCGCGCACAAACGTCGGATATGGGTCGAGGATTGTCGGAATTCGACCGAAAGGACCGCAGAAGTCAACGGAACGGTACAGTCTAGGTTACGGGTCTTATAGCTCTCCCCTCCAAATAAAAATTTCGTCCTCGAAATTTACACAATCATCATAACCAGACATAACTCATAAAGAAGAAGGAACATCGCATCATCATATAAAATCGGAGACAGTTTACAAAATACAACATACAATCAATCATCAAAGAGATGAGGATATCGCTCTCGAATCTCAGCCTCGTGATACTAAGATGCCTCATCAACAGAATGATGACCCCACTGAACTTTTATTAAGGGAATGACCTTGGTCCGGAGGACCTGCTCCTTCCGATCAAGGATACGAAATGGCTGCTCAATGTAAGAAGCTTCCTTGCGAACCTCCAATGGCTACCAATCAATAACTGAAACGATGTCTAACCCACACTTCCTCAGCATAGAGATATGAAAAATGTTGTGGACGTCAGACAACTGAGATAGTAAGGCAAGCCGATAGGCCACGGCGCCAACGCGCTCAGTGATCTCGAAAGGTCCAATGAATCTCGGGGCAAGCTTGCCCTTCACTCCAAATCGAACAACGCCCTTCATGGGCGAGACCTTGAGATACATGTGGTCCCCTACATCAAACTTCAATGGACGACGCCGGCGATTAGCAAAATCTTCTGCTCTGAGCTGTGCGCATCCTCTACATGATGATATCGATAACCTCTGACATCTTCTGCACAAGCTCGAGACCTAAGAGATGCCGTTCTCCAATCTCGGTCCAACAACTCGAAGATCTGCACGGTCTGCCATACAATGCCTCAAAAGGAGTCATGTCAATGGTCGCCTAATAGTTGTTGTTGTATGCGAACTCAGAAAATCACAGATGCTCATTCCAGCTACCCCCAAAGTCAATCACGCAGGCCCAAAGCATATCCTCAAGGATCTGGTTGATCCTCTCGGTCTGGCCATCGGTCTACGGATGATACACGGTGCTGAGCTACAAATCATTGCCCATCACTCTCTGAAAGCTTCTCTAAAACTAAGACGTGAACCTCGGGTCTCGGTCAAAAACGATCGAGACTGGAATGCCGTGCAGTCTCACAATCTCCTCGATGAATAACCTCATAAGCCGGTCCAAAGGCCAAGTCGCACGAATCTCAAGAAAATGTGCCGACTTCGTCAGATGATCAACGATGACCCAAATGGCGTCATGACTGCGCTGAGTCCTCAGAAAACCTATAATAAAATCTATAGATACGTGCTCCCACTTCCACGTCGGGACGCTCAACGGCTGCAATAGACCAGGGGGTCTCTGATGATCAGCCTTAACACGCTGGCATGTGTCACACTCGGCCACAAAACTGGTGATCTGGCGCTTCATCCCCGCCAAAAAATACTGTCTCCTCATATCACGGTACATCTTTGTCGAACCAGGGTGGATAGAAAACCGTGATCGATGTGCCTCGATCATAAGATCTCTGCGCAACTCAGGAATATCCGGGACACATAATCAACCTCTGAAGTGAAGTCCACCATCAGCACCAATCTGTCAATCTATCTGACTCTCAGATGCTACCTCTGCTCGATGATCCTGTAACGACTCATCTGTCTGTTGAGCCTTGATTACCCTTATGACAAGAGAGGGTTGAATCGACAGGCTCGATAGCTGAACAATAGAAGACCGCAGACCAAAATCGAAGTCATACTCTGCTATATCCTCGAGCATCCTTTACTCCTGAATCATCATATGTGCCACCAATCCTCGTGACTAACGGCTGAGGGCACTGCCACCACGTTCGCCTTACCTGGGTGGTACTGGAGGTCAAAATCATAGTCTTTCAGAAGCTCCATCTAGCATTTCTGTCTCATGTTTAGCTCAGACTGAGAGAACAGATACTTCAAGCTCTTGTGGTCAGAGAAGAGCTCGAACCTAACCCCATAGAGATAGTGTCTTCATACCTTCAGTGCGAAGACGACTGCTACCAGCTCTAAGTCATGCATAAGGTAGTTCAGCTCATGGACCTTGAGCTGACGAGAGGCGAAAGCTACAGGCCTTCCGTGCTACATCAAGATAGCACCTAAACCAATACATAAGGCATCGGTAAATACAACAAATCCATCAATCCCAGAGGGAAAAGTGAGGACAGGAGCGGATGTCAGATGGTCCTTCAGCTCCACAAATGCTCGCTCATAGGCATCACTCCAAATAAACTCTGCGTCCTTCCGAGTCAACCTGGTCAACAGGGTTGCAATATGGGAGAAGCCCTCAATGAAACGCCGATAGTATCCCGCTAAACTAAGAAAACTGCAGATCTTGAACGCAGTCATGAGCTGACCTCACTGATGCACTGCCTCAACCTTTGAGGGGTCTACTACAACACCCTCCCTCATCCCCACGTGACTGAGGAATCTCACCTCCTCCTACCAAAACTCTCACTTCTCCAGCTTCACATATAACTGATGGGCACGAAGGGTCTGCAAAGCGATCTCCAGATGCTGCATATGGTCCTCACAAGTTCTTGAATATATCAGAATGTCGTCAATGAAGACCACCACAAACTAATCGAGATATGGATGGAAGACCTCATTCATCAACTGCATGAAGACCGCGGGTGCATTGTTCAGTCCAAAAGACATGACCCGAAACTCAAAATGACTGCAACGCGTCCTGAAAGCCGTCTTCGGGATGTCCTCCTCTCGAACCCGAATCTGATGATAACCGGAACACAGGTCAATCTTCGAAAAGAACCGTGCACCCTGCAGTTGATCAAACAAATCATCTATCCTCAGGAGCGGGTACTTGTTCTTGATCGTGACTCGGTTGAGGTCGTGGTAATCTATGTAGAGCCTTAACGAACAATTCTTCTTCCTAACGAAGAGTACCGGCACTCCCCAAGGCGAACTGCTCGGATGAATGAATCCTAACTCATGCAACTCATCCAACTGCCGCTGCAAGTTACGCAACTCCATCAGTGTCATACCTTACAGGGCCTTCGAGATAGGCGCAGTACCAGGCACAAGATCTATCTGGAACTCAATATGACGGCGTGACGGCAATCCCGGAATCTCCTGAAACACGTCGGAGAAATCACAGACAATTGGCCACTGATCAATACAAACGGCAACAGGCTCCTCAATAGCGCAGGACATCAAACAAGATAACGGCTCTCCTCGGGGCTCTTCAATGAACTGAAACTGCGGCAAGCCTGGTATGTAAAACGTGACCGTTCTCGCGGAACAGTCCAAGATGTCGTAGTACTCGGCAAGCCAATCCATACCCAGGATAATGTCAAAATCTGACATTGGCAGCACAAATAAGTCGGCGGGTAAGAAAATCTCTCACACTAATATGGGACAAGACGAACAGAAATGACTTAACACTGTAGTCTTCCCCAAGGGCGTCGATACGGTCAATCCCTCGCTAAAAGACTCGGTCGGTAATCCAGTCAATCGGTAAAAATCCTCAGACATGAATGAGTGCGAAGCATCGGAATTAAACAATACTCAGGCGATGCATGAAGAGACTGGAAGTATACCCTCAACGACTCTTCCGGAGGTCTACGGATCCTGCTGAGCTGTATAAAATTTAGCCTGAGCTGGCTAGGGAGGTGTCTGTCCCCTCTGAGGTCCCTGGTGCTGCTGCTACCTCTACGGTGTTATGTACTGCTGTCTCTGCTGTTGTTAGGGTCTCGACAGCTGAGGTGGCTGTGGACGCTGTTGATGGGGTCGCTGCTATGCTGGAAGCTGCTGGTGAGGCCGCTGCTGCGTTGGAAGCTGCTGTGCCCCTCTCGACTATTACAGATGAGGGCGAGGGCACGCAGACAAGCGGTGCCCTGTCCCATTGCATCCAAAACAGGTCTGTACAAATGGTTAATGGGGTGGCGCTGGAGGTGTTGCTGGTGCTCTAGCAGGTGGGTGGCTCCTATACCTCTGTGGTCGTCGATGCTACTGAGAGCTACTAGAAGGGGCCTGCCTCTTCCGATTCTGACCCCTCCTCTGATCTCAATCGCTCTGTGAGCTGGCCCACTCAGTCTCATAAATCTGAGCCCTCCGCACTACTGCCTGAAAAGTCGGGAGCTCGTGCCCAATCACACGGCGTCAAAGACCGTAACGTAAGTCGTTCTCAAAACGTCGGGCCTTCCACCTCTCATCATCAACCATATATGACACGAACCTCGATAGCACCACAAAATGGGCCACGTACTGCACTACAGTCATGTCCCCCTGCACCAGAGTCTCAAACTCCAGTGCTCTCTGACGTCGAATGTGGTCAATGAAATCCTCCCATGTCTAGACATGATCAGGTCCTACAACGCAGGTGACAGAGGTCCACCAATGCTCTACCTCATCCTGAAAAGGAAATACTGCCAACAGGACTCGCTGCTCGGTCTACATGTCATAGTATCGAAGATCTTCTCCACATCGGAGTGCCATCTCTTGGCTGCAGTCGGATCTGGCTCACCTTGGAAACACGGAGGACCGAGCTGTCTGAACTCTCAGAGAAGGGTGCTTGCACGCTCCTGCTCGGCTTGGGCTGGAGAAACAACTGGGCGCCTGCCCTGCCCCTAAAGCGCAGTAGTCACAACCTGCAACATCTGCTATAACTGCGAGGCACTCATAGGCACGGTCGGATCCGCACCGGCATCAGGTCGAGGAACATCATCCTCAAGCAGGGGAGTAGGGATCTCTGGCGGTGGAACGGGAGGCACAGGTGGTAAAGCTGGAGCCTCAGATGGTGGAGCGAGGTGCACTCAGGTCGCTCTCCTGGACGGCATGTCTTATAGGAAAGAACAATGACGTCAATCAACCTTGAGAATCGTACGTTATGAAACTCAATCAGAAGGTTTCGCACTCGGAACCTAACTGCCTTAAACTCATAGCAAACATGTGATGCTGTTCTTGGTTATTCTCAAGTTATGCTCTGATACCAACTTCTGTCATGCTTCGAACTTGAAAACCGAGCTCACAAAATTTTTGATCGCCGAATCCAGCACCGACAGCCTCCGTAGTACCCCATATACAGCATCAATACAGTGCTTATGAAAGGAAAATACAATATAACGAAAGTAACAAAACTCCAGAAACTCGGATGCACACTCCAACTGCGACAAATCTACGGCTGCGTCCTGGCGTCACCTGCACGCATCAATCGTGCATAAGCTTATAGAAAGCTTAGAGGGTGGTGTAAGTGTGTGCGCAATATGAGCGTGCTCAGAATGTAAGGACAGTAATGCGGAGTCATGCTTATGAGTACATGAATGCGATCAGCCGTACCAAGGTTATGCGGTACATAATATAAATGTTATCGGCCATCAAGGCCATGCGATGCATAATGCAAGTCAAGCATGCCAATCCACATCCACATATTAATGCAGCTCCTCTCTAGAGCATCAAATCAATACGGTTCTCATTTTGGATAATCACCAGGGTTTAAAACACTCCAAATGGCATTGCCGCTCTCTAAGCCGCACAGTCCAAGTGAGCGTAAGAAACCTCACTATCCGCCTGGCCAATAGTCTACCAATACCTATTCGGCACATCGATAGCGGACCCATTCACGAGCTGGTCAAACTCAGCCTAGTATTGCCCCTTACCCTCGGGTGAGTAAGGCTACTCCCCTTTCCAACCGATCACGACATAGTGGGAGACCCAGCCTCCTGGTATTCGGCCCTCGTGCGCTCATATATCCACTCGGTCTCGACATTGGAGTCATCATCTGGTACCATCGGGTTTAGAGATTTTCACTCAGGGACATCTATAGCGCCCCGATGCTAGAAACAATATTTTTAGTATCCAATCCTGCCATCCACGATGTGTCTGTGGAGGTTATGGCCCTGATGTCGCTAGGGTATACAATAATCATAATCACACAAATGCAAGTATATAAATCACACTACCAGTCATACAACAGCCATGTGCGTACCACGTGCTCATGTAGGGCAACTCCGCCTATCAGGGAGCCCCCAAACAATCTGCCCGAAGGCATATACTATGATCAGTCACTCCTCCTATCAGGCATACATATGATGCGTATGATCATGAATCATGGATCTATACTAAACATCTTATGTAGAGATGGGCCTATGCATAACGGAGATGGCCTAGACAGCCTACTCACTACAAGTATGGGCCTTTCAATGGGCCCTAGGGAGAGTGACAATGCGGACATTTAACCAACATTGTACTTACAATGTGGACGTCAAACCATCATTGCTCTCAAGGCATAGCCTGCTATAGAGATCGTCACCTAAACCACGATGGAAACACAATATGATGGGCCTTATGTACATCCCGTTGGGCCTCGAACCATGGGCCTCCAATACATCAAATGGGCCTCAAACCATGGTCTCATATATATCAAAGTGAGCCTTAGTGGGTGGCCACAAATACATTAAGATGGGCCTTAACAAATGGCCTTATACAAATCAAAGTGGGCTTCAATGGATGGCCCACAAATACACCAAGATGGGCCTCAACACATGGCCTTAAAATAATCTCCAAAATGGTTGGACAGTTTGGATGAAACTCACGCATCACAGTAGGTCCCATAGGGATGGAAGGCATAGATAAATCACATACTTCATGGTGGAGGTCCACATTAATGAAAGGTGTGGACATAATATATACATAAGTTGGGCCCACTATAATGTTTATTTTCCACCCAACCTGCTGATGAGGTCACAAGGACCTAGGGCCCACTAAAATGTTTATTTTCTATCCAACCTGGGGCCCACCATAATGTTTATGCGCCATCCAAACTGTTCATAAGGTCACTTGGACCTTGGGCCCATTGTACTATTTATTTGCATTCAATCTGTTCACAAGGTCACGTGGACCTGGGAGCCCACTGTATCGTTTATTTGCCATCAAACTGTTCATAAGGTCACGTGGACCTTGGGCCCATCGTGATATTTATCTGCCATCTAATGATTCATAAGGTCACGTGGACCTGGGATTGAGGAAAAACAAATTTCATATTGATACAAAACTTCCGTGACCCATAAAGGGTTTCAATGGTAGGCGCCCAATCCTACTGTTTCCAGTGGTGTGGGCCACCTGAGCCTTGGTTCAGGCTGATTTTTGGCGTGGGGCTCACAGTGAAAGGGGCCCACCCAATGGATGGAGTGGATATCCCACATACATCATGGTGGGGCCCACGATTGGGACCGTGGGTCCCTGCCAATTCATCCGCCTGTCCCTGTCAGTGGCAGCAGTAGATGTTGTTGCCTTTGTTATTTTTTTTAAAATCACAATTCATGTGGTTTTTGTTAGGTGGCGCCCGCCTCAGACAAATCCAACCCAGTCAATGGTCCCTGTGGCTCGATACAAACTTATCAAGACCAATATTGGATGGTTTTTGATGTACAGGAACATCAAGGAGTATATCAATGGTAGGAACACTGTTTTCTTCACCATAGCTCTCCAGGAAACCAGACCAGCCTCACTTTTTGACTCAACGCCTAAAATGATCTGAGGAAGAGGATGGATGGCTTGGATTATAAACATTCATCAAGGTGGGGCCTGACCAAAAAAAAGGCTAAATGTTTTTTTTTTGTTGGCCGTTAGTACACATCCATGTCAATATACACACTCTATATTAGCCACGCCCCTATCACGTCCAGTGCCCAGGGACGCTGGATGGGTCTCTGGACGGCATGGATAAATAGGGCATCATGGTAGGTCCCACATGTACGTGGCCCACCACCATGCATATATATATATAATATTATATATAGTACGTGGGACTTCCCACCATCTCAAAAACGGATGATGCATTTCACCTAAAATGTGGTGGGCCACACCATTGATGAATGGAGTGGATTTAACATGATTTGGTGGGGCCCACTTCATTCTAAGGAGAGGAAAGAGAGAGAAAGAGAGAGAGAGAGAGAGAGATACGGTGATAGAGAGGAGGGACCCCGCCACTATGGGCCCTCTATTGATACAACACATACATCAAGTGGGTCCCACAACAAGTGGACCCTAAATTTTATAATGAACGGTGGATCACCCACCTCTAGGCCTCCTTCTTGCTCCCTTAGGCTCCTTAGATCCTATGCCTAGCTTTTAACGGTGGATGATGAAATTTTGATGGTGGAGATGAGAGATGAGAGGGTGGGCCACACTTGGCTTGGAAGAGAGTAGCTTGGACGTGTGGTGTTGCTTAGGAGGTTTGAGAAATGAGAGAGGATGGGGTGATATGGATGGGATGATGTGGTGGTTGTAAGTAAAGGAGATAGATGGGTATGGTTTGGTTTGAAATTTGGTAAAAGAGGGATGGGTAGGGAGAGAGAGAGAGTTGACTTATGGAAAAGAGAGAGATGGGCTGCATGTACTTGACTTGTACTTGAGGTATGGAGTGTACTTGATTGATTGATGAGACATATCATAGAGATTCTCTTGAAATTCGCAACGCGCGGCGTTTCTTTGGAACGAATACAGGCCCACATCATCTAGCCTAGGCATCGGTTCAGTGCGCGAGTCATGACGTTGGAACCGCGATTACGATGCGGTTGCTAAGATACAAGTTTCAGTTCGAACCGACTTCGGCATGCAAGACTTGGCTTAGGATCGCGCGTAAATGTCGGATACGGGTCGAGGATTGCCAGAATTCGACCAAAAGGACTGCGAAAGTCAACGGAACAGTACGGTCTAGGTTACAAGTCTTATAAGAAGTGTTATATTCTGAATGTTTTTAGGAGGCATTCCCTATATACAACATAGGGTACAACATGTGTAAGATTAAGATAATATTACCCACTTTTCCAAACATTCTACACATTCCAAATCAAATGAAGCTTTATGCATTTCATTTAGCCAAAACTTGTCACAATACATAAGATGTAGTATTGCATGAATTATGATAGAAGATGCATGTGAGCTAATTTAGCAAAAGTTTTAACACTAACTATTCTAACATCTAACTAAGCCGACCAGGGCTATTACATAGAAAAATAAGAAACAAAGAAAACCAGAAGACAATTGTAACACATGAGTAGTCCTCTGACTCTGGCAAAGGTGGAGGCCTACCCTTATCCTGCATATAGCACATGAGGGCCTTCAAGGTGCGAGACATTTTCTTGAATTTCTTTTTCAGATAAGCCTGATTCTCCTTGAACTCCTGTCTCAGAGCGGACTGGTTTTCTTCAATCCTAGCCATGTGAGCTTCTAAGATGGCCCGATCATGGCGGTCCTCATGTGTGGCAGGAGGTTCCCCATCTGAATCTTGGGCCTCCTCTACCTCTTCCTATTCTTCCTCCTCACTTCCTTCCTCTTCACTGCCTTCTTCATCCTCACTGCTTTCTTTCTCTTCACTTCCTTCCTCATCTTCACTACCTTCTTCCTCTTCACCCTATTCTTCTATTTCATCCCCGTACTCATCAAGTCGGCTTGGCGTTGCTTAGGGCCAATCCCCATATTGTTGAGTGTAGTCTCACTGATGAAGTGGATCGGCACAAGATTATCTATATTTAGTATGAAACCGAAGTTACGAGCAATCTTATAGATAAGTCACCCGAATGGGAGTGAGAAATCTCCCCGAGTAGAGAGTGCAGCCTTGATTATCTGTTACAGTGCGAAGGTAGGTAGGCACAGCTTGTCTCCCTGTCCAGCTCTGTACAGGAAGTCCACCATAAGGTGAGTGCATTCTGTACGGTTACTCCACCTAGAATACATGTTGTACGTGCATACGTGGTGGAGTAGGAGGAAGTCTACTGTCATCTTAGTCGATGCAAGGCTATTATCCCACCTCTAATGAACCAATTGCCACAACGAAAATATGTGCAGTGATCTTTCTCTCTTCTATTAGTGAGATGAGTTGCACTTGCATGTACCACACCACGCTCAATTCCCATAATACGGGCTATGACACCACATTGACTATGGCTTCTTGCCTCCCCAAAGGAATAGTAAACTAAAGTGGCTCCAATAGTGGGTTCCGTATATGGGCATAGAAGGCTCGTACGGTGCCTTCACTCACATGAGCCTTCCCTTCAAATATGGGACCCCACCTGGTTTCCAACAAAAGGTCAATAACTAGGTACAGTCCAAATAATTTCTCATTAAGGTGTGCTTCAAATACAACTATGCGGTTATGGAACCTACCTAGTTTGGCGCCCGCTAGTAGAGATCTTACAAGCGGGATTTGAGAATCGAGATCTCGTTTAATCTTCGCTCTCGCTCGGCACTTGTATTAGCCTCGGCGCTCGCCTTCTTCCTCGAGCGGGTTGGACTGCTCGGCCCGGCCTCATCCGGGGCCACTCTTCACTTTCCCATGAGGGAAAGGATCGTTGAGATTGAGAAGATGGTGGTAACTAGCTCAAAGAGAGCCATGGAGTTGGAAGAACTTAGGAATGAGGTGGATTTGGGGATATGGGAAGTATGAGACACAAGAAGAGAATTTTTGTGCTCAAATAGGTGGAAATAAGGAAGATGGAGAGGCAAAAATGGTAGTTTTGAGAGAAAGGTGGAAGATGGGTGTGAAATGTAGAAGAAAAAGGAGCTTTGAGTGTATAGAATGGGGGTTTAGGAGAAAAAATGGGGTTTTGGAGGGTTTAGAGGGTTTGAAATAGGATGGAATGGGAAAAATGGGCAAGAGAGAGGCTAAATAGGTGATCTCACACAGACGGTCGGAAGGCAGTGCGCCGCCACCTGCGTGGTGCCATCGCGCCCCCTTGGGGTGTCCGGCGATGGCTCCACCCTGGGGTGGTGGCCACCTCCTCCCGGGTGCTGAAAATGTGTAAGGGACCCCTTAGGTCCCACGGTATTTCGTGGTATGGGCCTCTATGCCCGTAAGGTCCACTTTCGACATTCACTCCGCACGTATTCATGCCCTTTGTCCTATTTCAGTTTTGGAATTTGCCAACTTATGGTTCAAACTCGTCGATCGACGGCCCAGAAGTGATTTGGATCACTGCACGTGATCCAAGTAACTCAGGTATTCGCTAGGAACTAACCTATAGCATTTTGTTTTGGCCGTCTGTGAAACTTGGGATGCTATGATCATTTCTACATTTCATCGCCCACTTCCTAAGTTAAAGTGCGTCGTGTTACCTATAACCCAGGTCCAGCTTAATCCAAATCATGCTTTGATACCAACTTGTAACGCCTCGAATTTCAAGGGTCGAGCAAAGCTCAACTCCTGAGATCCAGCATATCACTTATGCAACATGGATGATGATGTTTAAATGTTGTATATATTAATGTATTAAACATAAGTGAGATTATACTAAAACAGCATATCATACTCCAGATATAATTAAATTAAGCAAGCGGAAGACTGAATCATATGTATTGAAATAAGTAAGCAATTCACAGCCTCCAGAGTATGATGATGTAACAGGGTGTAATATATACAAGATTTGTTTCAAAATATACAAAATGTCAAAATATAGGTGTCCAACTAATCCATGTGTCCCTATAATCCCGTCGAATCAGCATGAGGTCTACATAGACCCGCCTGATAGCTAAACATAAGAGAATTCCTCCTCCTCATCTATGAAGTCCAACTCAGCTGCATAGACTCCATCACCGCATGCATCTACAACAGAGTCTGGTTGGTGTTATAAAACACCGTCCCAGGGTGGGAGTGAGTGATCAACTCAATGGTACTTATAAGGCAAAGGTGAACATGTTATCAAGTCAATCAAGCAGTAATGATAAAGCAGTACAATAATCATATCCTAAATACTCTTGTTAATGCATGGATGGTATGCAGTAATGATGCATGCCCTCGCACAAAGCTCCCTCACAAGCGACTTCGACAACCAAGTTCGTGCATGGCAACCTCTTTAAAGTGGAACTTCCTCGCCAAAGCATATGCAATGTGGTGTATGGTCGTGTTAGCTGAGTACTTAATTAAGTTTATTCATACAGTAGGTTCGGGAAGCTAAGGTACCTCCCTTTATATCATTAACCCAAACGAAGATCCATTTAGGGTCGTCAATCCTAGTTAACTACATACGATAGGTAAGTTGTGGGGCATCACTCCTAATGAAAAGCAATAAATAGGCAAATTCAAAAGTTTATACTCGTGGTCACTAGGGGAGGCTCGTCACCTCAGCGTAGGCCAACAACTCGAACACAGTGTCCCATACCACTATACCTGGCTCATGAGTCTGGGTTGCTCACTGGTCACTACGGGGAGGCTTGTCAACCCAGCGTAGGCCGATAGCTCGACCATGGTGTCTCATACCACCATGTCCGGCTCATGAGTCTTAGAAAATCACGGTACCATGGTTGAAACGGGCTTTTACATTGGTAAATGGTACCTTAGATTCAAGCAGTGATGTCCATACATGGTAAACACACAATAAGTCAATCAATTTATTTGGTAAATTTGATTGGTACGAGCACATGTTGACTTAATCGACATGGAGTGCATAAGCACACCTTGTGGCCTAACCACTGTCGACAATCGTCATGCGATACTGATTCGTCAAGTTACCTAATGTGGCAAGATTAATTCAGCCACCTGTACGATGATTATTACCAATTGCCTGGGCCACGTTGTAGCCCCAATCTTACTCAGATGCAATAGGTAGACACATGTGATAATCATATAAATATTTAACAAACAATCCAAATAAATCTCTCATTTGAACATTTCATCAAACACATTGAACATGTCACCAAACAATTGCATTTTATCCATAAATTGTGTAGCGGTAAATATGATTACATGAGAGAAACTATACATATGATTATAAGGTAATTGAGAATCCTATATTAATACACTAAATAAATACAAATCATCAACATTTTCTCATTCAGATATTTTATCAAACACTTAAATTACACTTCACCAAATACATAAACTAGATTAGTTACGACATATATTATGACAATTCCTTACATAAAGAAGTCAGCATACATGTGACGATGATGAATCTTAGATCAGTAGTCATGGCAAGCACAAATCATATTTACATGTTCATTCAAACATTTCAACAAACACATGGGATGCATCTTTTATTTAACATAGTTCATACATGTATGTCATATCGAAAACGTTGTATCTAAGACAATATAGTAGAAATCAAGTCAGACATAAATCATTAGCTGACATTGAAAGCATTGAAAACCATAACCTAAAAATTTATAATCTGCACCTTTCGTTGGAATACTTGTTTCGGACTCAGTTCAAACACTACGTTCCCGAAAATGGAATGATGGGTACCTAAATCACGAAATCTTTTAACTAGATTGACAAACGACTATTCTAGATCTTAAATATGGTATTAGGGTTTAGATTTCTTACACAAATCGTAGTTGAAACCAGTCGTGTAGCGAAGTGGGGAGGTGAATCGGTGCGTGGAGTTGTGAGAGAGAATCCCAGCAACGATATCCCAAAGTCTCTCTCCTCACTTTCCTCTTTTCTCTTCTTTTTCTCTCTTCTCTCTCCTAGGGTTAGAGAAATTCATATGGAATAGAAATGGGGTGGTTTAAGGGCTTTATATAGGCTTAGAACTGGTGTAAATGAGCCCAGGGCCCTGGTATACTTAGGTTATAACCAAAGGGTGCCTGTTTTTGACAAACCAAGCTCGTAGGAAGGCCCATTATTCACATACATCAGAGTAAGTTCCCTGATAATGGATCTATGCCAGGATGTGATTTCGGCGTGATTAGATAGGCCGATCGACCATGGAGGACCTGTGTCAGATCAACGATCGAACTTGCTCAATCGGGGCCACAAGTATACAGATATGAATAGGGAAATTTTCTTTTTCCCTGGGTGAAGTTTGGTCAGAAACTGACGGTCCAAAATCTTAAATTTTGCAAGTAAGCGAATGGCCCAATTTACTTAAGTTTCATTACGTTTTCCATAAATATTCACGTTTCTCACACACTTCGCTCAGGGCTCAAGTTTTGTATTTCTGGATAATATTTGGGTTTGATTCCCGCGATGATCGTCAAGCCCAGTAGGACGGACATAACCCTATAGTTTCGCGGTTATCGGATTTTCAACGTGCGGTCCAGGTCCGATACAGAGTTTCAATGTGCTCCGGAGAGCAACAGGCTTTTGGAATTTTTCCTAAGTTCTCAAGCAGTATTGAGTTAGTGATTTTGATGGTTTTGGGTCTTGCCATTCGTATAAAAAAATGGTTCAAGCTAAATCCTCCAATTAATCTAGTTCAATACTTAATTAATTTTTGCCTAAATTTCTACAGGGTATGATCCTCAGGTATTTCTGCCTGAGGTGGTACTCGGGCCTTTGTACGGATTTTTCCAAGACGTTACATGGGGTTTGGAGATTTTAGGGATTTGGGGATTTTAGGGATTTGGCACACACGTGAGAGATCCAATCCGATCATCAGATGGTACTCACCATGTTGAGGAGTTATTTGATACTCCGGCTCATGCTTGATATGCAAGCACTTAGAAATTGTACACAAGGCATGCATTCACTCACATGGGTTTTCTTGGGTTTGCTAACAAGAGGATTTTTCGCTCATGGATCAGCTCATTAGTGAAGGAATATGATTTGGCCAGATCCTGATCTGCCAACATTTCCGTCTTTTATTATTATTATTTATAATTGATAGATTATCTGGCACTATATTCTCACTGTTTGTACACTTCTTAAGTTTTTTATTTTCCTCTGTTTTAATTTATTTTGCCTTTTTTAGTTTCATACATTTGCAATTAGTTCTTTTTAGTTGACTGGGTCAAAACAATTCCTGGATAAATCAGCCAAATCATCATGTGCTCTAGTCTACGTCATGAGGCCAAACAGTCATATGGACTGATTTGTTAAAGATTGTGCTTTGTATGATCCTTTTTTTCCCTGAGGTGGTATCTGCGATTTTGTTAAAAGAAAAGAAAAACAAAGGCAGGGATCCAAAGACAAAAGCAAAGGGGATTTGATGAGGTAATGATGTGGGTGTAATTAATGAGGTTATTAAATAGAATGGATCATAAAAAATGAAAACAATATATCAAATCATAATGGCTATGACTCATATATTGATAGATGCATAAACTAATATAGGTACTAGAGAACTTTACCATCGGGTTTGTATTTCTCAATTCTCATAGATCACTATGCAAAGGGTTATCAGATGTTTGAGGCATAGTATCTGATATATTCCTTATAAAATTATAATGCCTTTGCCTAGAGATAGGAAAATGACTAGATTATCCATACTATGGATTCGTAGGGTTTTTGGTACATTAACTATTTTAGGATTTTCTTGAATTTGGATTTCTGTGGCTAAACTGGTATTATTACCTAGTCTTGTGGCCCAATAAATTCAAAGAATCAATACAATTATGAATGAAAGGCTGAAATGATAGCATTGTTACTCTTATTGCTGGTGTGGAACGACTGCTTCAATGTATGAATGATAGCATTGTTACTCTTATTACTCAACTTATTCTCTTACCTTTCAACAAAATGATGGAAAGAAGCGGGAGACTAAAGCCTTCTATTTTATATTGTCTAAAGATGCATGAGATGGTAATTCATCACAATTTATCTGGATCTGTGTTCCTTTTCAACTTATTTTTCTCCATGCAAACGTGTTACAGATGAATGAGGCGGATGTTTATTTATCGTATCTCCCTCTAGCACATATCTTTGATCGCGTGCTCGAGGAGTTGTTTATTTCTTATGGTGCCTCAATAGGATTTTGGCGTGGGGTAAGTTTTTTGGAGTTTAGGATATCCTTTAATCTAATAACATTCAATTCGAGAATTGATCGCGGGTTTCATCTTCAGGATGTCAAACTGTTGATTGAAGACATTGGGGAGCTAAAACCAACTATATTTTGTGTTGTTCCACGTGTGCTGGATAGGATCTATACTGGTATATTTTGGAAAACCATTGTCATTGGGAGTTCCTACACTTGCATGTGATAGTATTTCTGTGAATGCTTACATCTTTTCCCATTGGTCACGGAAACAATATATTCCATAACGGTAAGATTGTTACCATTATAATCCGCACCGTAACGGCTGTTACAGTTTATTTTTATTTGTAGAAAAAATTTGTTCAGCCCTGTTGCGGGACTTTTTTTTTTTGGTAACAGCTGTTACACTCGTTTTGGCCCTGTAACACGTAACAGTTACGTAACTGTTTTGGCATACCTTGCATGGGAGCTTATTGAGGGAACTTGGAGTGAGGAGAGTGAACACTAGTGATCCTTGGCATGATATGTTCTTAGGTGTTGTACATTTATTTTCAAGTCTGACAGAGAAGATATCTTCGGGAAGTTTCTTAAAGCAGGCATTGTTTAACATTGCATACATATAGTAAGTTATATTGCTACAGCTTCCAACAAAATAACATAATGCATTTTTCCTGGAAGAATATTGTGACATGTCATTTGAGCCTTATTTTCTCATGATAATCCTATTTGGAGATGGTCTACTGAGACATCTCTACCCATTATATATTATGCATGACCAGTTGTGCTTTTCCTTTTCCACTCATTTCATTTTGTAGAGTTGTTAACTTTATGTTGTAGTACATTTCTATTGCCACTGTTCCCATTTCTTTTGGTAGCTGTAAATTACCAATGTGTTCCATGAATAGCGAATATCTTGCTTTGGTTTGACAACTGTGGGTGGTTTTTGATCTATGAATTTGGAAATGCTGCAGCAAACAATATTTCATGCAGAATGGATTAAAACATCAAGATGCAGCACCGATTTTTGACAAAGTAGTTTTCAACAAGTTACAAAAGCACTAGCAGTAAATTTCTCCAATTTTATTAGTGCTCAGAATTAGTGGCTCTCCTAAAATGATTCTGCACTTCCCAAATTCCTATTTTCATTATTCCTTCAGGTAAAGCAAGGGTTAGGTGGAAATGTACGACTTATTCTATCTGGAGCAGCTCCACTTGCCACACATGTGGAAGCTTTTCTACGAGTGGTTGCATGTGCTCATGTTCTACAAGGATATGGTATGCATCCTTACAGTTCTCTTATTGGCTTCTAATGGAACTTTTTCACCCGTTTTGATTGACTTATATGCCTAGTCATCATCACTGCTGATGCTAGAAAATAAGATTCTCCTTTGATTCTAACTAAAAGCTGTTGGAAGTACTGGTGAAGCATTACACTATTTCTCCACATTAAAAAATGTGGGTGTATGTGCATGCGGGCATATGACTGGGCCCACAAGTACATACATCTGGGTCTTATATGTTATGGACCTTTATCCTTAATTTTTCAGCCTTTTATCTTTGTTTCATGCTTTCGTATTTGCTCCATAGCCTTCTAGTTTTTCCTTCTTATAAGGGCATATATGTAATTTTACATTTTCTTCAATTATTATACATAAGAGTGGGCTGGACATCACAACCCCATATACTCTCTTTTTCTCAAATTCTCTCAATTAAAATTTAAAAAATTAAAAAATTAAATTTTAAAAAAAAATAAAAATAAAAAATAAAAAACCTTACCATGTTTAAGCATCATGCTAGGCTCATATTGTGGGCTTTTATTAACCTTGTTAAGCACTTGGGTAAAAACCTTTTTTTTTTTTTTGATAGATGAAGCAATTTATTAGGCTAAGCCAAAAACAGAAAATAAAAAACATACAAAAGCAAAACAACAAGGAAAACTAAAATACAACAACCTAGCCTCGAGATTGGGAAGGAAACCCAAAGAGGCCCTAAAAGGCTTAAGGTGCTCAATCCCTAAAAACAATAAAACCCTACAAAACACCCCAGCTGAGGAGACCCTCAAATTCCTGAAGCAATGCTTATGCACAACAATTCACTATATGCACAACAATTTCCTAGTGGATTGGGATTAAAGATGTTGAATAGATTCATTTATCATCCACAGAGAAAATTCATTGCTTTTCTTGAGCAGATCTGAATCTATTGCTATTCAACAAATTGCTCTAGGATAACTGATGACGCTTCTTTATTACTATAGGCTTGACAGAAACCTATGCGAGGACATTCGCCTCAATTCCAAATGAACCATCAATGCTTAGTTCAGTGGGTCCTCTTGTACCAAATATTGATGTGTGTCTGGAGTCAGTTCCTGAATTGGGATACAATGCTAATGCAAGCATGCCACGTGGAGAAATCTGTATAAGGGGAAATACTCTGTTCTTGGGATACTACAAAAGAGAAGACCTCACAAAAGAGGTTATGGTTGATGGATGGTTCCATACAGGTTTGTCCATCTTGACATCTATTTCTAATATCGGACTTGGACATACCCAAAACTTGATGTCACTGGGCCATGACTAAACATTTTTCTCCCCATTCTTGCATCTATTTTGGTTCTTCATTAACAGTGATTAATATGATCTTTTTACATGGAATATTGGTGAGTGGCAACCAGATGGAAGTATGAAAATTATTGATAGAAAAAAGAACATTTTCAAGCTTTCCCAAGGAGAATATGTTACAGTTGAAAATCTTGAAAACATTTATATGGCCTTGTTTCTGAAGTTGACTCGGTATGTCTTGTGCTTGGCAACAAATGGGTGTGCGTACTATTTCTACTTCATAGTTTTATCTAGTCTTTGCAATTTCGTAAGTTTAATCTAATAAGGATTTCAAAACAATTGATACACTATAAGAAAAATAGGATTTACCGGTGGCCAAAACCGCCCCTAAAAGTCCCAAAAACCGCTGTCATACAAATTACCGGCGGTTGGACACGTTCCTCATCTCTTTACCGGCGTTTTTTATGGCCGCCGCTACAATAGGAACTACAACGGCACTTCTTATCTTTTAGCGGCGCTTCTTTGACTGCCGCTAAAAATTTAAAAGCGCCGCTAAAAACTACAAAACGCTGCTATATGTATGAAAAACGCTGGTCTGTAAAGACGCCAGTAAAAGTTATGAGAAACGCAGGTAAAATTTGTGACAAACGCTGCTAAAGTTGTAGCAAACGCCGGTAAGTATTTTAACCACCACAATAAGGTTGCCAAAACACCAAGAAAAATATACAAAAATGCATGCCAAAGCAATTTCATTCCAAAATTCGTATGTATGATTTTACAAGGAAAAAAAAACAACATGGTTTTACAAGTATTAACATCTAACACTAAGATGTAGACTGCATCCAAAAATTTTGCCACGAATAGTAATCACAATTTGTAGCTGGTTCCCTAATCATGAATGAGTTGAGCTAGCCACATTTGGTTATTTCCCCTTTATTGAATTCAGTTATTGTTGTACAAGTCAATCAAACATCAAAACATAAACAATATCAAATGAATGCATAGCCACTAATATGAATATTGAGATCGTCCACTATAATGATTCTTGATTCATCAATGAGTTTAGATTTTATAACGAGGAGTATCAAGAAACTATTACAGACAAAGCGACGAGCATTTACATACCCAAAGAAGTAAAGCACTTCAGCTACCTGCTCTGCATGGTCTCTCATGCTAAGTAAGGGAGAGTCCGAAGAAATGATGACGGCAGCTCCTAACTGCAGCGACTCTTAAACAAAAGACAGCAATATGCATTAAAATCAAAACACTGAAAAACTAAAATAAAATTTGCACTACCAACCAGCTGTTTGTTGAGGGTCAAATATTGCATATCAGACCCAGTTGTTGCATAGATTTACAAGCATGATACCGCTTAATGGCCTGATTAATCGTGTTTGTAATGCAGAGTGTATGTACGAGCCTGGACCGAAAAGGGTGCTTAAAGCATGGACTTAACGCTCTGAAGTCACCAAGGCAAGCGACGGACCCTAGGAGACCAAGATCAACAGATTTGCACGCCAAGGATCCAAGAAAACCCAAGAAATTGAAGCTCAAGTGGCCCGAAAAGTGTCCAGAATGCAAAATCATAGGGTTCCCACCATCTGATCAGTTCGAAACTCCATACGTGGCCTGAGGACCATAAATTAACCGTACACGTCGAATTTCATCTGTTCAGTGCCTCTAGAAGTGGCACAACTGTCAGATCAGCCCATAAACAGTTGATTCTGGGCCCACTTAAGATCTGGATATGTTTCAAGTTTTTCTCAACCCATTATATGAGGTGAAAAAGCTGATGGACGGAGCGGATTTCTCATTAACATCTCTGTGGGGCCCCGCCTGTGATGAATGTGCATAACATCACGTGCACCAGCCGTGCACCCGTGCACTCAAAGTCGGTCAGCAGGCGCTGACCAACTCAAACTCAAATTCTTTAAATTATGCAACAGCGTAACGCTGCTCAACTGTCGGTTTGCTTAGTGGGCCCCACTCATCATGTGATTAGAAGATCCATGCCGTCCATTTAGATTTCAAAGGCTGTATTGCCAACGCCTAGGTGACAGAATTTTAGGAGATGGCATATATCAGATTTCAACCGTCAAAACGGAAGATGGACGGCAGTGAGAAAACTCTTGTGGGCCACGCATAAAACAACCAAAACCGTCCATCTCCAACCGGAATTCCGAGGCGAATCCAACTGACGGAGTGGATTTCCTCTCCAGCACCGATCATGGGCCCACTGCACTTCACAGCGCAAGAAATTCACAGGCCTGCGTCCGAGAAAACCGGCCGCTGTTGGGCCGTTGTGCGATCATGCTCGTGGTCGGATAGGTGATCCGGACCGTCCAGAAGAGACACAGGGAGGCCAATACCCTAGCCAAGCTTCCAGAATCGATAGGTAGGTCGATATCATGCCGGAAATACGCTCCAAACACAAGTCGTTTTGTGCTTTTTCTGCGCATACGAACTCAGTTGCGTAAACGGAAGAGAAACCAACTCCGACTCCAGGACGGACGGCAGCACACCTCTCCAGGGCCTGCTTACCTATAAGAAAAGGAAGGAAAGAAAGATAGGAGTGGCGGAGACGTGAAGGAAGGGAAAGAAAAGAAGGAGCCGTGTGAAGAAAAGAGGAAGGCGGGGACGTGGAACTTGGCTGCTGGAACATAGAGGCTAGAGGTTTCTTTCCTTGTTTTTTTTCTCTTTTTCTTTTTTTTCTTTTTCTTCTTATTCTTATTTTAATTTGTTTATTTTTAAGAGATCCAGCCCATCCATGTCTGGCTGAACCTCTTAGCTAGGGCTAAGAGGTGAAGCTTGTAGTCTGATGGGGGAAACTTAGCTTGTGCCTATTGTTCATATGGACTGATGTTGATTTTAGTTTAAATTAAAAGGAATATTTTCAGTTATCTTTAAGGGTTTGTTGTGACTGAATTTACAATGGATCTGCGATGGTTTTGAGTATTTCTTTCCCCTTTTTATGTTTATGAATTCAGGAAGCCCTGTTGTTCATCATTGCTCCATGGGCATGGTAGGATGACAGTACCCTTCCTGAACTTCATACACTATTGGTTGGTTGGTAATTAGTTTAATTCTGTTGTCTACTTTGTCTCCTGGGCATGGTTTGGTGATAGAATCCATTCTAATTCATATACCTTTCACTTCTTGACAACTATATCAAAGGAAGTTCAGTTTAAATTCCATAATTCTTGATGCAGGCATAAGATCTTCCTGAACTCTACAAGTGGATCCTTTGAATCCCTAGTTTCCCTTCCCTGAATTGTTTAAAGTTTTAGATAATTATTCTACAATTATTTCTGAAATTCTATTTGATTTGATCACATCTTAGTCTAGTTCTAGTTCTACTTGGTTTCAGATAACGTACAGGTATCAGTCCCTGTGGATTCGACCTCGGTCTTACCGAGTTTATTACTACATCACAACCCTATACTTGGGGAGTGAACACTGTTCCAAGCTAAGACTGGCCTATTGACACCCTTAGCTGTAGCTTCTAAAACATTTTGATGCATTTAAGAAGAAAAGCTGACAGAGATGTTATAGATGGATTTATTTATTTATTTTGAATTTGAATTTATTACAAGAAAAGAAATGATAAAAAGATATGGTCTAAAGTCATAACAAATTTTTAGATCTAAAGTTGTAACAAATTATGGACAATCTGTTAGATAAAAGAAAAACAAAATAGAGTGTTCTTGTGCGGGAATGATCATAGCTGTCGATCCATTAAAATCACTTTGTACACACACATCCACACCATTGGAAACAAACAATTGTAGTTCAAGTATGTTCTATCAGACAAACCCCCAATGCAAATGCGTAACTGAGAAAACCCAAATGAGAAGGAAAAAAAATAAATAAATAAAAATTCAATGTTTTCAAGTAGATATTAGAAAGCATAAACCACAAGATAGAACAAGCACCTCCAATATAAGTGACAGCAACCTTACAGAGTTTTGAGATTTGGCATCTGTGAAAGGGTTGAAGGGATAGGTCCTGTTAACTGATTTTCTTCAATGTCCTGCATAGTAACATCACCATAAATGACCAATCTATCCCTTACAAAGGGGCAAGCAAGATTTGAGAAAATAACCACTCTACCAAATAAAAGCAGACATGATACTAACAATTCCTCAAGCTGTTTGAGCCTAGATGTTAGAATGGAATATCTCCATATAGCAAGTTACCGGATAAATCCCTACAGAAAACAAACCAACACAGCTTTCAGTTAAATCCTCCATTACATTCTCAATCCCATAACTTCAGAATGCAAGTAAATGAGAGAGATTACAGAGATTTCAGCAAGACGCAGTTACCGATCTCATCAGGGATTGACCCGGTCAGCTGATTCCTCTTCAAATCTCTGCACATCAATGCAAACAACATAAGTATTTGAGCTTAAAATGATTTCATCCAAATGCATATTTATCCTGATGCAATAAAGTAAAACATACAGTGTCTGTAAGCTCTGTAAATCCCCAATGGCTGGCGAATTCTCCCCGCCAAGATTCAAATTTGAGAGATTCCTTCACAGAAGATCCATGATTGTAACGAATTAGAAGTTGAAATCAGATAAGAAGAAAGAAGAAAGAAGAAAAAGAACAAAAGGTATGTGAGTTACAGAGAGACGACGGCGAAGGAGAGATTGTCACAAGCAACCCCGCGCCAGGAGCAGTGATCTTCGTTGTCATCAGCATTCCAGTCGAGGAGCATGTTAGCAACGTTGCTAAATGACGCCTTGATGGACATGAGTGTTTTCCCTATGAAACAAAACTCTCATTTCACTTAAAACAGAGGACTGAAACTCCAAATTGTTTTTAGGCTGAGGGCATTGCTAAAAATATCAAGGATTTGATGCATAAGATCTCAGCCCTTCGTTTCCTAAGACTTGCAAGCTCTTGGAAAAACAAGCATCAGAGAATACAGGAAAAGAAGCTTTAGCCGCCTAAAGCATTTTGAGAAAATGACACAACTAAATCAGCCTGGAAGATGATACATGCAGAAACAACATGCTACCTTAGAAACAATAAGTTGTACTATCTTCCACAACTAAAAGAAAACTGATCACCTACAGCCAGCTATATGCTACCTTAGTATGCAGCTCCATCTTTCCTACTAATGAGTCACCTGTGGGACAAGCATGCAAATGGTAGGCCCCATCATGAAAGTCACCTGAAGCAAAAATCAGTTGATCCACTCATCAAGCAGGTCACGCCATCAAAACAGATGGATAAGCGATGTTCTGACTCAACATACAGGTGTGGCCCATCTAATGAGTGGATCGTCCTGATTTTCAAGATGTGATCTTCATGGTGAGATCAATTGCTTGTATAACTTCATAATTGTAGATAACTAGATTTGGATATTGCTCACTTGAAATCCACATGGCATGCTGAGGTGGACTCTAGGTAGAAGTCTAGTAGATGAATCCCATCAACACCTGGAATTTACACAGTCAAAAATATTGGGGATACATTGGCGATACAAGCGACACCTGGAACTTGCACAGTCAAAAATAAGGATCGTAAACCACGGGCCCTGGTGTTTTTGGCCATTGCTTTTCTTGCAATTAGCCTCAAAGCATTTTCTGTGAAATGCAGTTTGACCTGGGACACAGTTAAAACTGATACAAATCAAAACACTTTTCAGGCTTTGCTGATCCATCCAAAGCAGCAAAAAATCCTTCACTGTTTGATTATGTATGGGTTCTAATAATGCATTTGCAAATGTGAATGCGCATACTGTGATTTCTTTGCAGATTCAAAGTGTGAAAACTTGCTAAATGAAGATGTCTGCTAATTACAAATTACAATTTAGAAGTATACATAGAGAATGATTATGGTTTTGCATCTGTTTTGATTGGACTGTACTGTGGTTCTAGGATCCTAGCCTCATTACGGAATGGTAGTTGGTTCTAGGATCCGTAGCCATAGAACATAAATAATAGTGAATATTATATGAAATCTGATAGTGACACCCACCGTTGAAACGTTCATAGAGCCCACCATGATGTTTATTCTCTACGCAACTTGTTCATAAAGTCACCAAGATGAAGGGAAAACATAAAAATTATCGTCATCCAAAGCTTCTGTGGCCCACAAAAAGTTTTCAATGGTAGGCATTCAATCCCCACAGTTTCCTGCGTTGGGGTCCACTTGAGCTTTTGATATTGTCTCATTTTTCGGAAGATGCCTTAAAATGAGTTGGAAAAATAGATGGATAGCAAGGATAAAACACATACATCATGGTTGGGCCTATAGAGCTTAGATCAGTACCAACCAGTACCCCAAACACATACATCATGGTGGGTCAATGCAGAATCCGAATCTCGCAATTCAGCCCCTTGCTTGCATTCGCTCCTCTTCCTCAGCTCTTTTCCAAGCAGCCTGAGGAAAAAAAAAAAAAGATTAACAAAGTAAGGAAAAACAGAATTAGAAAAAGAAGCTGATTAAGAAAACGGTGAAAACAAGAAACAGAGTCTAATCTAGAACTACTTACTCTTTAAAAACCTCCTTAATATGTCTCTCCATTGGACTTTGTGGCTTGTAGTCATCATGCTTGGGCAATTTGGAAACCCCAGGCCAGTTGTCTTCATCAGCAGATCCACACAACAAATAAATTTTATGCAATTGATCTGCCTGCAGCAAGCAAAAACAGGAGAACAAGCATCAACCTTCTCTACTAGGATCACAAAGTAGGAGGCTTACTTTTCAAATCAGTACAATTAAAACCCCTACGGAAGTTTATATATATATAGCACTAGAGGTCACATAATTTGGCATACAGACGCTTTCAATTGATGCAATATTCAACCACTAGGATCCATTTGAAGTATTAAAAAAATGAACTAAGTTTTGACATGCAACACGCTTCCATTGACCAGCAGGAATTACTCAAAGAAATATCTCCAACAGGAATTACTTTCCAAGAAAATGTTGTTATGTGAAAGTCAATGAACAACCAATGTAGTTTATGTATAGTAATGTATTTGCCCTGATAGTGCCCAATCCAGTCAGGAAAAAAAGGTTTGCATGCTAAAATATAGCATCTGTATGCATAGCAGTTTGTGTATAGTAACCTATTTGCAACTGTGTATGCAGCTGTACACACGGTAGTATGGCTGTGTATACAGCCCACAGTCAGTGGTGGGTTGTATTAAAAAAAAATTCCATAAAGGCCAATATGAATATTCATATACAGACAGTGTAGAATCCATAAATATTGGTAGATGCACCGGTAAAAAAACTCATACATTTCTAAGAATTGATAAATCCAACAATAATGAAATAAAAATAAGAAGAGGTCATCTATCCTTTACATATCTCAACTGATCATGAGATTGTGAGTATCCACCATTACCACTGACTTTACTTTGCTAAACACTCCCTGCACTCCATCATTACCACAGACTGAATTTGTGTATGTGACTCAGATTGAGGCTGAGGAACTGCAAGTTTCTGTTTGTACAATTTAAAATACATTTACAATCCACTCATCAGGAAAAAAGCTCCATCAAAAAAGAATAAGAAAACCCATGAGCTAAAAAACATCAAAATAGAAACCCAAAGTGCAAATATATTACACAAGAGAAGGACAAAAACATCATAAAGAATTGGGGCTCTTAGCAATTCAACATGGGCTGAGGGTCTGTGATGGAAGTTGGGAAGTTTCCTTCCCAATCCAACCTACCAAACAGTCCCTTCCACTGATTATGCCTATTGGCTGTGTTTGGCAAGCATCAAGGTATCAAATCCACCATTTGACCAGTAGACAGATTAACCTGCATTTTGTAGACATTGTAGGACAATACACGACAAACATCTGAGTTTATTAAAAAGTTAGAGGAAAACTGATATAAAATCCAACATGTCAATCAGCACTAACATGAGATGAGCTCATTTTTAGCTGTCTGAATTTCTATGGAAATTTTCTTTGCATACCTTGTCTACGGTGTTGTTCTGCCTGCATACTATATTTGCACTGCCAATATCACCTCTAGTTGAGAACTTACGCCTTCTTTTGTCACTGATATAACTGAAATGCCATGCACCACCAATTAGTAGGTTGTATGATAACAAAATAGCAGAAAGAATCTGATAGAATGAGGTCAAAAGCAATGGGAAGGGAGACTCTAAATAAATGAGGATAGAGCTTGAAATGTTTACAGGTGTTTTTAACAAGGCCTGCTGCCTTAGAATAGCCTATAACAAATTAATGTTGAGTGACATAAATATCATAAGAGGCCATTTCTGGATACCTCCACCAAATATCACAGAACTTCTACTGCTAAAAATGATTTTGCCATTCAATCTAAAAGAAATAAATACTGGCGTGATTTAATGCCATTTTCAAAAATGAATGCAATAACCACTAATAAAAAAAAATCCACTATGCAGTTCTCACTAAGAAAATCAGCATCATCTAAGGACCAACTAACTGGAATCAGCTACACGAATCCTGTTCTGCCATTGCACTCCATCAAGGACCATTTTCTCAGATAAACTAGTTCTTATGAAGGAGATACATCCCTAAATATGGCCATTTAGTCAATCACCCAGGTTGCAACATTGCAATAAGATTTATATTAACGGAAGAAATACTAAAATATATTTTCTTATGGTTTCTCTGCAACATTAGCAGAATAAGCTAATTCTACAACTAGGCAGGTTTCTCTGCAACATTAGCAGTATAAGCTTATTCTACAACTAGGCAGATTCCTCAGTGACATTCGTAGAATAAGCTTATTCTACAATATGCGTGGAGCCCATCATGATCTGTGCAAGGTTCCACTGTCCATCATGTGTGCCCCCCTCATTTTCCTTTTGGAAGACAAAAATTAGGCTGACCCAAAACTTGGGTGGGTCACACCATATAAAATCATGCCCAAATCCGCTAAAATCACGTGGTGTGGCTCATTTGAGTTTTGGAATGGTCTGATCTTTTGGGTGTCAATCCATCCTTGTGGGGCGCGTCTTATGAATGGATTGTATGGCAAATCATTCCTTTTCTTTGATAGCCAATTTAACAACTGCTGTCAGGATTATAGCCATAGGCAGGCACACAGTACTCCTAATCACACATGTTACCGTAAAACAGATGCTATCGATTTTAATTTCTATAGCTGTACATGTAACCAGCTAGTAGTAGGAGTGTTAGAACGTCCAAACCAAACCGACCCTCTGGATCACCTTGTTATTTCTGGGTTATATGTCTTATACTATGGCCAATGATTTGGATGGTTTGGATTGAGGTACCAATATTGCCATGCATGATGTCATTGTGTCTGCTTATAAATCGTCATCCTTTAGCAGATTACAATGAAGTTTCTTTGGCCCTTTTATTTTCTCACAGGAGAGAGGCAGTGGATAGCATCCTACCACTACAAAGTTCATGCCTAATTACCAAAAGTACCCTCTAAGACACCTCTAGCATATCTTTGTTTCCAACCTCATTTATCTTTTGAACCATTCCAGGTGGAAACTTTTCCATCCTCACAGTTCTCATTATCACATAGGATAGATGATGCAACCAAATGGCCACATGAGCATGTTGATCAAGATCTAAAGAATCCAACCATTCAAAATTGTCTTGATTGCCAATTTGGACCAGATTCGTGGTTTGATGATCAATCTGATGAAATGAATGTTCAAATAACATGCAGGGCTGAGAGTATTAATTGAATGGTCATTATATTTCTAGGATTTATTTGTTTTAGTTAACTATTAAGATTTGTGTATTTAATAATTTCTTTTTTTTTGCATTTTTTTCATCACTCTTTTGGTGGGCCACTTTTGGGCATAAAAGATTTCAGAATGACATGAAATTGGTCCTATTTGATAGCCTATTGAGTTATCTTTCAAAAGAACCCAAGATCATGCAATTCCGGTGTCATTTGATTGATTTATGACATATGGTTGCATGCATGAATGCATGCATGTAGATGCACATCATTTGTGTGTAGGCATGTGTGTGTCTATCCATTCAAACAGACAACTAGAATGCATTGTAAACCCATATAAATGATTTGAAGACAATACTTACCAACAAGCCTTCTTGGAGAGCCAATTGCTTAGCAGTCTCAACTGCTTCATCACTTGATATCCGTATTAAGAGAAGCATTGTAAAACATGACAATTTGGTAGGTACCCAATTTTCACCAATACATGAACATGAAATTCCAGTAGATTCTCATTCAGTCTCAACAGCTTCATCACTTGATATCTGTAGTAGAAATGCAACTCAGGCGGGTCAGGGTGAAGGGTCAACCCGAGCCCGACAGGGACTAGAGTGGACCTGACCCAATCCAAATTCCAACATGAGGTCCCTGACCTGAACCCAACCTGGATTCCTCTATTTTCAACACTAAACCGACCCAACCCAACCAAAATACATATGATTATTCCCAACCATACCTAATCTGACCCAAATTTGTTCAACCCAAACCCAACCAATTTGATATCAGGTTGGAGTTTTCCAACCCTAACCCAACCTGCGGACCATGACAACTGGACCCAACCCAGGCCCAACACAGGTTAGGTCAGTTGGTTTCAGGTTGACCCGAACCCAAGTTGCAGCTCTAATCTATAATGTGGCAAGCATGGCATGGCATGGCAATTTAGTAAAGGAACTCAACTTTCACCAATACATAAACATGAAAATTTAGAATAAATTCTTATTCTGCATGTTAAAAGCTTTTGATGCCCTATGTAGAAAGTTACCTTTGAGTCCGAGCATCAGCGACATATTACTAAATTATGCATGATAAAATTTATGGTCATTCACTGAGCCAAAAATGTCATTTGAACATTGTATTTTCCTCTTTGCATTCTAAAACCGGGGCTTTTTGGGATTAGGTGGTCAGTACCCAGACAAACCAATTAACTCAGCGACGTACGAGAAGTTTTATACAAATGTAGAAAATATAGCTGTAAAAAAAAAGTAGCAAGCACAACAGTTCTTTGCGAATTGTGACAATGTTGGTACGGCATAGAAAAGAAGCAATGTTGATGGTGGGCTCCGTAACCTGGTTACAGATCGTTTGGCAACACGGATTTTCAGCAGTTAGGCATTGGAATCTAGGATTTTCAATCCAAATCATGTTTTGGACCCCCAAAATCTTGGATATCAAATCCAACTTGGATTGAAAATCCTCTAGAAGGGCCCCTTTTAAATCCAAGAGAAAGGAGGGGTAAAAATCCTGGATTTTCAATCCTCTCCAACTGTCGTAATTGTCTCGCCTCTCTTTTAAGGCCCCCTTAAGTCAAAATCCAGGCTGCCAAACATAAACTTCTAGATCCAATGGATTGAAAATCCAGGCTACCAAATGCATGCAAAATCCAGGATTTGGATTCGTAATTGAAAATCCAAATCCATGTTGCCAAATGACCCCCAAATGGAATGCGCAGGCAATGAGTCGATTTAGGACAGAAGGAATAAATAAGGGTGGAAGAAAACCATACCTCTATGACTTCATCAACAACTTCAAGGTCTAAATTCCCGGGTACAAAACCTGCTCCAATACCTTGAATCATATGTGGACCTGAGTGATTGTGATGACACAACTCAGACAGAAAGAAAGCACAAATGCATAAACCGCCTAAAAGCATGATTATCTGAGGAGAAAACATCCAAACAGTCATCTTTGCTTTTACCAGGCTTTCCCCGTGAAAGTACATTGCTTTCTAAAGGATCCGCAGCAATAATCTGGAACATCACCGTGTATGCGTGAAATAAAGAAAGGGATAAATATACGGAACTTCACGACCCCACAATCCAGAACTAAAATATCCAATAATTTACAAAGTGATTTTATGCAAAAAGTTGTGTTGCAACTAGTTGGGACAGCTCTTGCCAGCCCATAGACCCAGGCCCCTAAAGGCCAGACAAGTTCGCAAGCCTGTCCTAGTACTTGCCAAACGGGCCAGAAAGGCCTCGATCAAGCCTTGCAACATTGGAATGTGTCGTCATATGATACCCTAATGTTAAGATTTTTCCCCCCTTCAGAAAATGACCAAATATAAGATTTTGATTTTATTTTATTTTATTTTATTTTTTATTTAGAAAATGACCAAACATCAGAATAGTTCCACCAGTTACATTCCCCACAATAAATATATCTATCTTGCTGCTTGTATATTTGTGTTTGGATGCCACCTGCAATCATTGGTTTGGGACTCAATCGATGATTTAGGTAACAAATAGGAGAGACCCCAAAAACAAATCCAATTGGTTTTTGAGGAAACGAATATTGCAGGTATTCAAGACAGTCAACAATGCGTCCAAGGGCCCTAAAGGCCTGACAAGTTGGCCCAGCCTGTCCTATTTGGACATTCATGTAACTACCCTAGAAAGGCCTCAAACCAACTCAGCTCTTGGTGGGCCAATCCTGGAATCGTTCCTAAAGCCACTCCGACCTTAAAATACATCATCATATTATACCTTTATGTTAGGATTTTTGTCTTTCAGAAAATAGCCAATGCCAGAAATAGTTTCACCGGTTCCAATGCCTGCAACAAACATATCCACCTTGCCACATGTATCTTCCCAGATTTCCGGACCAGTTGTTTCATAGTGTATCTGCACTAAACCATGAACACTATATCTTCCCAAATTTCCAGACCAGTTGTCTTTGTAACATTGACCTGGCCACCGATCCCAATTGAGAAAGGTGGTCTCAAGTCCAATTGATAGCATGGTTTCATCCAAAAAAGGATTTAGCTAAAGCATTTCATCAAACAAGTAGCGTGTTGTCCTTGTCCATGTGGAGAGTGTTGTCCCTGTCCATATAAAAATTAATTGAATAATTTACAGAACTATAAATGCAACATTTCAGCATTCAGAAGGTTTGCTAGTTCCACACATGTGGAGAGTGTTGTCCCTGTCCATCCACACTCAGCCACACGTGTGCTTGATCAGATTTTTCACCATCTATGACATGTATGCAATTTCTAAGTGCCTACGTATCATCCATCACACTCTGCAAGACATTTCATACATGATGAAACCAGGAGAGAGAGAGAGAGAGAGAGAGAGAGAGAGAGAGAGTAGCATATTGCTGCGGCTGTTGGAGAAGAGGAGCTACTGCTACGGCTGTTTCTGATGCTTCTTCCTCTTGCGAGCCTTCTCGCCGAGCAACGGCCGAGAGATAAGCATCTTCAACAAGCAATGGAAATGGAAGCCATATCAAGAGAGGACGGAGTGGAAAAGGGAGATCGAGAGACGTTGGAGAGAGAGAGAGAGAGAGAGAGAGAGAGAGAGAGAGAGACTTTCAGTCGGTTGGTGGACTAAAAGAGGGAGATCGAGAGACGTTGGAAAGAGAGAGAGAGACTTTCAGTCGGTTATTGTGGACTAAAAGAGGCGCGATTTGGGAGAGGAGGGAAGAAGGGTTTTGGGAGAGAAATGGCGCGCGCGATCGATTTGGGGAAGTGGAGGGAAAAAGCCCTCTTTTTATTTTATTTCAGAACTCAGCAGTGGTGGCTTATCTATACACTGGCGGCCACGTAAAAACGCCACTGATTTTACATGTACACTGGCGGTTTGTTGTGGCCGCCAGTGGTAGTGCGCCGCTAATACATACATTTCTTGTAGTGATAGTATCCTCTTGGCAACAATCTTCTCTCCTCTAGTTTTGCAAGGCTACCCTAAAATAAGTCATAAATACCTGGGTGGTGTCAATTAGTGATCAAGAAGGTCTTCAGCAGATTCCTCTACTATTGAGAGGGGTTCTGACTTCGCTTCTCCTCGAGTATGAGAGTGCATCTCATAAAATGTGGCAAAGGGTACACATTTGCACCCTCAAAATGAGTCAGCAAATTCCATCATCCTAAGTGGTCGATCTTTCTTATTATTTTTAATGTTATGCTTTCTTGGCACTTACAATTTTGTTCAACAGCTCAGAATTCACACTCAGAACTCAACCAACATCTGACCATCATGCATCTTGTCTTCAGAGAGTTGAACCAAAATAAGAACAGATCTCCAAGTCGATGAACTACTCAGCCAAGTGATCATTGATTCAGTAGTTCACTTAAAGTTTCTTATTTTTGACCTGCAGCCTTTCCATTTGATTTAATGGCTGGGTGTGGTTCTAACTCCAAGAAATGATTTTACTAGAAAAAGGGGATAGAGAGATGTTCTAGGAAAAATTTGGACCTATATTCATGATTTCATTCCTTTTTTTTGGTTACTTGCTAGTTTCTTGCTGATATTATTTATTATATACTTTTTTCTTAATTTTTTATTCCTCAAATGATTTGAACATGCACACACTCGGTATGCCTAACTCTTTTGGTTTGATGAATAGGATTCTTATTAAACAATCAAGTGAATAGGATTTATTTTGTGAATAGAATTCTTATTAAACAATCATATGAATTATTTTTTGAATGACTATCAGGTGTAAGATACAAAATTTTTTTTTAAAAATACATAAAATCTAACGATATTTTTTAAAAATTTACAGATATTTTATCGACAGACCAAATCCGTCGCTAATTTCTGAACGTTGAATATCAACGACGGATTTGGGTCCGTCGCTCTCCTCATATTAGCGACAGACTTTTTAATGACGAATAATGGGTGGTTTTTTCCAAATTTCAGTGACGGTTTTTTATTTTTTGCGACAGATCTTATCTATCGGCAATCTGCGACGGACCTTATCCGTCGCAGATTAAACGACGGACTTCATCCGTCAGGAAAAAACGACCCAGTAAACATCGACAAGCGAAATCCACCATTTATTTGGTTTTACGACGGATTTGGTACGTCATAAATTCACGATTTTGGCATAGTGACATTTTGAAAACATGTTTTAATTTTAAAGAAACATCCAAATGGTTAACTAATGTAATTGTTGAATAACACGGGCAACACTATTACAATCTGGTCCATCAAGACTGCTAGTATCAGATCACGGTAGACATCACAACATTTAATCTAAGCAAAGTGAGATTAAGCATAGTCACAAATACTACCAGTATTAACGACATAGATAAAAAATTAGAAAGTGTAGTATAAGGATTACACTCGTAGCGTGATGACATGTGCCTATCCTTAAGAGGTCCTGGAACTTTCAAATATCTCCAATGACACACGTCTTTAGATCTACTTATTCTAAACAAATTGCTCATATTTGGAGAGAATCAGAAATCAACTTTATATTAGAATCTTCAAAACTTTATTAAATGAGATCTCTTTAATATCTATGAAAAATAAAACACGCTCAACTCACACTAATTCAATACAACTTTAGGATCAATGATTCTCATAGATGTTACATATTCCTAAAATGGCATGATAAAGAGCCCTTTAGTGAGCGGATACATAATCATCTGCTTAGTGCCGATGAACTACACAAACACTAGATGATTCTGAATGATGCTGGTTATTACTAGAGAAGAAAATTACAGCTGGATTATACAAAAGATTCTCAATGGTTTTGGGATATGATCTAGTATTTACAAACCTGAAAAGAAAGGTTATAACCACAAAGCTTGATTAGATGCCTCATGACAAGTAATGAACTCAGCTTCCATGGTGGATGAGGCTATGGTTGACTATTTCACGCTTTTCCAAGACAACCCCACCAACCAGCATGAAGATGTAACCTGAGGTGAACTTATTTGTATCAACGCAACTAGCATAATCTGCGTCTGAGTATCCAACCAACTCTAAATGATTGGATCTTTTATATCCGAGTCTGAAGTCCTTTGTTCTTTGTAAGTAGCACAACACTTTCTTTGCAGTTATCCAATGTTACATTCCTGGATTAGATAGATACATACCCAACATTCCAACTACAAAGGCAATATTCGGTCGCGTGCAAACTTAAGCATGCATGATACTTCCTACTACTGACGCATACGGAAAATCCTTCATCCGATTTTTTTTTCAAACCATTCTTAGGACACTGGAACTCGACAAATTTATCACCATGTATAATGGGCGGCTGTCCAGAAGCAAAGTTTTGCATGTCATACCTTTCGAGTACCCTATCAATATAAGTCATATGTGATAGGTTAAGCAATCTGTATGATCTATTACAGCATATCTCAATGCCGATGACATAAGATGCGTCACCAAGGTCATTCATCTCAAACCTTTGATATATGTATTTCGTAGTATCGCTTAACATCCTGATATCACTCTTACCTAACAAAATGTCATTAACATACAAAACCAATATAACAAACTTACTCCCACTATTTTTAATGTAGATTCATTCATCTGTAGTATTTTTTACAAAATCATATGAGAAAATCACTTCATGAAACTTCAGGTATCACTGTTGTGATGCCTGTTTCAAGCCATAGATGGATTTCTTCAGTTTACAAACTATATGTTCTGAGTCATCAGCTACAAAACCTTCAGTTTGTAATATATATATATATATATATATATATATATACACACACACACACATTCTCGTTTAAATCCCCATCGAAAAATGCAATCTTTACATCCATCAAATGTAGCTCCAAATCCATATGAGCCACAAGAGTTATTATAATCATAAATGAGTCTTTCTTATATACTGATGAGAAAGTCTCCTTAAAATTAATGCCTTCACGCTGGTTAAAACCCTTGTCAACAAATATATCTTTATATTTTTCGACATTAGCCTTACAGTCTCATTTAGTTTTGAACACTCATTTACAACCAATCGGCTTTATTTCTTAGGATAACTCAACAAGATCTCATCCTTTATTGTCCTTCATGGATTTCAATCCAATGAGAATGGTAAAAACACTCTGTTTGACTTATGTAAAGGATTTCGGATCCTTTTCCACCCCTATGTCAAACTCGTGCTCCTTCAGATATACGATGTAATCGTCTCGATTCACAGGTCTCCTCTCTCTCTCAAATATTCTCAATGGCTCACCCTCTTGAGTGTAATTTTAATTTCATTCATTATTGGATTGTATAAGAGGTTCATCGTAGTGATCTGCAGTGACTACAAGCTCAACTACAAGATTCATACAAAGGAGGTACAGAATGACTGCAACAGGAGTCACAATCCTTTCTTCCTCGAATACAAAATTCCTAATATTCGTGCTCCCACTATTTTCAGTATCCTCAATGAATTTGGCATTCTCATCTCAATAATCCTGATGGAGTACAAAGGATAGTAGAATCGATAGCCTTTTGACCTTTTCGGGTGTACTATAAAGAAACAACCTATGGTCTGGGATCTAGCTTTCTTTCATGCAGTACTTTAGCCCCAGCAGGACATCCCCAAACATATAGATATCAGAGAGTTGACTTTCTCCCATTCCATAACTTAAAGGAGTTTTTACTAACAGCCTTGCTGAGGACCCTGTTAAGGATATGAATTGCAATTTGATCGCGCCACCCCACAGAAATTCTAGTAATGCAAATTGCTTATCATGCTACGCACCATATCCATAAGGGTGTGATTGCATCTTTCAGCCACACAATTCTGCTTTGGGGTTCCAGGCATGGTGTACTGGGCGACAATGCCATAATCTTGTATGTATCTTATGAAGGGTCCTAAATTGCGCCCTGATTCATCAAATCTGACGACCTTAATCTTTCTATCGAGTTGATTTTTAACTTAAGCCTTATAGATTTTGAAAGTATTTAGGGCATTTGATTTTTCACTGATAGGATAATGGTACTAAAAATGAGAGTAGTCATTTATAAAAGTAATAAAAAAATTTTGCTCACTCCAGGATGATGCAGGGAATGGCCCACAAATTTCTGTATATATCACCTCCAAGAGTCGTACACTCCTTGTTGTACCATTCTTTCTAGTTCTGGTTTGTTTACCCTTAATACAATCAACACACATTTTATTGTTGGAGAAGTCTAGAGAATAAAGAATCCCTTCACGCACTAGCCTATCCAATATCTCACGAGAGATATGGCACAATTGTCTATACCACAACATAGAGGAATTTTCATAGTCTAGTCTTCGCTTAGATCCTACTTTATTTCCATGCAGGCCATTTACATTATAGATGTGAGAGACATTCAAGTCTAATTAGAGGTTGTTCACCATAGATCCAATGTCAACAATAATTGAATCAAAGTAAATACTCAATATTTTATTATCAAATTGAAAAAAATAACTTAATTTATCTAAACGAGAAATAGAGATAAAATTATGCCTTATAGAAATAACATAAAATGTATCTACTAAATCCAATAAATGACTTGACCCTAACTCAAGCCTACAAATTCTTACTGCTCTACGTCAACTTTAACATCATTTCTTACATATACTGAGCATTCTATATCAGTTGGTAGCTCGCTCTGTAGCAACTCCTGCATAAAAATACATATATGAATAGTTGTTCCTAAATCTATCCACCAAGAATCTACCAACACATCAGTTAGATTGGATTCAAAACAAACCAGAATTGTATTATTACCCTTCCTTATGAATCACTGCTTATACTTTATGTAGTCTTTCTTCTGATGGCCAAGCTTTATGCAAAAAAAGCAATTATTCTTTTTAGCCCACTTATGTTTCGATCCGTTCCCAAGTTTATTGCCAGCCGGAGAATCCGGTGGACCTGAAGGACCTAAGGATCCCTTATCAGAACCATGTTTTCTTTTTTCGTTTCTATTATGTCCACATACATGTCCTGAGGTTACAAGATTAATATTCTGAGCATTTTCATATGATTTTGATTTTTCCAAAGTAAGGTCCAACTACAAGCACCCCATGACTATCTTTATGGACTCCTTCTGTTGAACATAATTTGACCCGATTAAGGCAGGAACTGGATTCATTTGAGTTGGAATTGTAGCTGATTAAAATATACTCATATTAACAAATTATTTACATAAAATAATTCATGAATAAAACTGAATATTAGGTAAAATTTATTGCAAGTTCAATTAATTGGGGCCTTCAATCGAACTCTCAGGATGAAGATGGGCCTAATATATCATTCAATCTTGGTGAGAGTCAGTTACATCATCATGACTCCTCTTGTGGGAGGCAGTCATAACATGCAAGTGACTCTCTTGAACTTGAAGTTAAGCGATGCCAATTATGTAAATCTAAGACACATCTGAGATACTCTACACTTGTGGGCATAATGAGTGTTTTAGCTTAAATCACTAGCACCATTTACTCCACCTTGTTCATGTCCCTATCAAATGGTGATCGTCTGTGTTTTCGCCACCGTTCGCATGAAACGTGAACGCTACTGCATGCAATCCTCTAACTCAATCTCAATATCACAAGTATGAACCCATAAAATTTTCATTGATTGATGTCACTATCGTGGCTAACACAACCAGATATAATCTCACAAATAGGGACTTAGGATTGCAATTTTAATCCTGCCCTCAAAAGACTAACTATTAATTAGTCTGATTTGGCCCAGAAGGTGATTGGTATTGATAGTTGGAAAAAATGAACTTTAAAGAGAAACGTATGGTTAAGTTTCACTCTCCTCACTCCAATCGTCCATATCAATTCTTAAAAGATGGGTAATGGGCCCATAATTGAGCCTAATAAGAACTTTACCATATGATTTGTACAACCTCCTTGAACATTTAAATTTCAGGCATAAAATTCAAAAGATGGGCGGTCATGTAGTCTAATTCAGATGGACAAATAGATTTTACATTATAGTCCATGTAGATGGATGTTCAGGATCTGTTACTCATAGTCCACTAAGGCAATTCTTAATATGTAATCATCCTTCTAAGGAAAGATCCGGATGGGATGCTCACAAAAAAGGATGGTTCAGATTTAATGGTAAGATCCCATAAAACATGCTGGAAGAACAGAGCCACATCTAGCCTTTAAATGAGCACAAGCCTAGTCACAAGGCCTAACAGATATGAACCAAAAAAGAATCACTGATGGAGGCTCATATAAAATGGCTATTAACACAACCCAATAAAGGAAACTTCTATGTTCGCTGGGCTAGCTGAGTGGTTTGGTCATAGGGCTTTCACTCGACAAAAAGCAACCCATAAAAGGGCTCTAGCCCAACACAAGCCACAACCCTCTTTAAAACAGGCCCTTAAGCCTCATGTGAACAGAGACCAAAGAAAAAAAAAAGGAGGGGAATTTCCCAACCCTAGTGTTCACAACCCCAAGTGTAGGGTCACGATGTAGTAATAATCTCGGTAAGACCGAGGTCGAATCCACAAGGACTGAAACTTGTACCTTTCTAAAATTAACTAGAAGTAGAACTAGAAAAAAGATGTGAAACTAATTTTGAAGTATTTAAGAGAGTAATTATGAATAGAGTAATTAAAACTAAGAATTTAAAGGTGGGAACTAAGGTGCCAAGGATCCACCTGTAGTGATCAGGGAGCCCTCTTACTTGATTCAAGTAACACAATTAGAATTAGAGTCTTATCCTATCGAATTGGAAAATATATTAATAAAACCAAATCTGAACTTTCATTGACCTAATTCTCAATGAAGGAGAACTATGATAATTGGTAGGGATTCCATCACTAAACCATGCCCAGGAGACAATGGAAAACAACAGAATCTACCAATCCCATAATCTCAAAGCATGAGAATTGTGAAGTTTAGGAAGGATTCCATCACCCTACCATGCCCAAGGGATGATGGTGAATAACAAGACTTACTAAATTCACAATCTCAAATCAAGAAAAAAAAATACTTAAAGCTATTACAGTTCTACTGTAATTTGAGTTACAATAAACCATTAAAAACTGAAAGTATTCCTTAAATATCAAATTAGAATCCATGGAGTTCAACATAAACATGAATCAAAGCAATAGAAACATCCCATCATACTACAAGCTTCACCTTTTAGCTTAGGTAAGAGGTTTAGCCAACTATAGACATGATTGGATCTAAAACCTTAGAAAAAATCATGAAAACAACTAAGGAAGAAGAAGAAAAACTCTTGGCGACGACTTCTCCACCTTTTTGCTCCACTACCTAAACCCTAAAAGATGTCTAGGAACATCCTAGGGAGTCCAATTTATAGTTGCGGAACTCCAACTTTCGTACCTAGTTGAAAAACTCTAAAAAAACCACCTCAAATTTACGTAGTTTGCTAAAATAGACTTTGCTCTATGTAGTTTTCCAAAATAGACTTCACTCTGTGCAATTTCACAAAATGACCCAGAGTTTCAGAATATGCCTTTTAAGGATGATTTCAGGATTTTTTTCTTCACTTCAAATCTTTGATTCTCTTCATTCCTCACTTGATTTTCTTGGATCTTTGGCATGTGAATTCTTTAATCATGGTCTCCTAAGATCTATCCCTTACCTTGGTGATTTTTTAGTATCAAATCCATGCTTTTAGCACACTTTTCAATCTAAGCTCTTAAATTCACCTTGCAACACAAAGATTGAGTAAAATAGAACATTAAGCATTATCATGTTCATAAAACCAAGATATAAATGAGTGATAATATGCAATATTCGACCCTTAACACCTAACTGTGTGCCCTGCCATTTTCTCTCAAAGGCGACCCCAACACCACCACAAATCTCAATCAATGATGGCAGAGATCAGCCGCCTTCCTAGACGATTGCATACTACAATCCAATCATCGTGGAAGCACCGTTGGCAGAGAAGAAACTCCCAAAAAGATGAGATTTAGGGTTTTCAATAAGGACGACTGATTATAAAATAATGACTGGTCTCAATGACAATGGGAGGAAGCAACCAGAGAAGACACCAAACTTTGCCATTTCTTATCACTGTCGGTGAACATAGAGAGGACGAAAGAGCAAGGACTAACAAGTGTAGCCGCACTTATAGTGATGTAGAAGGGGTTTTAAGAATTATTTTCCAGTTCAAGCAATAGTATTCGACAACAATGGCTACCGAATGTCACTGGAGGAGAATAAGGCTACTGTCGTTCATGGCCGGTGGCTATTAAGGTGCGGTTTCAAAAAAAAAAAGCTCTAACGTTAATGGCAACCCTTGTCACTTCAATAGCTACATGCCAGAAGGGATTTTGGCTGTTCGGATTCTATAGGGTATTATTATTGATAATACCCTAATTTGAGTATGATTGAGAGGGCAACAATGCCAGATTTTAACAATGTGTTAAAACTCACCGCAATGAGATATGGTGTAGTAACAATGATGGGCAAAGCCGTTGTTAGCACTGATTGCCGGAAACATATGTAAAATTACATTCCAATGGCTAGATTTGGTATTGAATAGTCTTTAATTAAAACTCATAGATCCGGCCCTAAGGTTTGAAATAGTTTCAACAATCTGGAGAGATCTACCATAGCTGATGCACATATGCCTATGATACCAACGGTAAAACTTTACGCAGAATTGCTAAGGACTGTGTTGTGCATCGAGTATGGAAATCAATGAATCGAATAAATGAGGTACTTGATTGGGACGTCATGGTTGGAGGATTGATGTTGTAGTCTTATGCACTTTACACCCTTAAAGAAGCACATGGATAGGAATGGAAGCTTCTGTTGTATGTAGGCTTGCGGACCCAACCTTGTTTATATAGCTCAAAGGGTTGAGGAGTTTGAAACCCATCGAAACTCCTTTCCCAAAGGCTCTACACGAATTTGGTAATCCTAGTCCCATTAGAACACTGTGCATGTGACACAGTTGTAGCACACCACCCCTTACACGATTTTAGATGTATCACAACTGAGTGGGGTCCATTGGTACTCCCGATCACATTATTCAACCCTTAGGTTGTTAGATCATGATCATCTGAGTTCCAATTTGATTAATCATACCAATCTGGTGACATCTGTTGAGGGTCAAATATTGTATATCAGACCCCAGTTATTGCCTGGATTTACGAATATGGTACTGTTTAACGGCCCGATTTAATCGTGTTTGTGATGCAGGGCGTATTTACGAGCCTGGACTGGAAAAGGGTATTAAAAGCATGGATTTAACACTCTGAAGTCACCAAGGTAAGCGACGGACCCCAGGAGACCAAGATCGACAGATTTACATGCCAGGGATCCAAGAAAATCGAGAAACTGAAGCTCAAGTGACCCGAAAGACATCCAGAATGCAAGATCACAGGGTTCCCACCATCCGTTTAGCTCGAAAATTCATACATCGCCTGAGGACCATAAATTAACCGTACACGTCAAATTTCATCCGTTCAATCCCTGTGCAAGTATCCCAATGGACAGATCAGCCCATAAACCCTTGATTTAGGGCCCACCTGATCTCTGGATATGCTTCAATTTTGGACTCAACATCTTAAATTAGATGGAGAAAAGGATGGACGGTACGGATTTCTCGAGAATATCATAGTGGACCATACCTGCACTTGAGTGTGCATAATGCGTAGGTGCGCTGAACGCGAACCGGACGGTCAGCTGAGTCAAAGACGGGCTGACCCGTCTTCTTCTTGCGAAGTAATAGCGGACGGACGCTGTCCTTCCGTTTTTCAGTAATAGGGCCCACTCATCATCCAAATGGATGATCCAGACCGTCCATTGAATCTCTTGGGTAGACGTAACCCTCACCTAGGTGTCCTTTCGACCCATGAACGTACGGACAGGCAGATTACCGTTCAAACACAAGATGGACGGCGGAGTAAATAATCTCATGGGCCACACCGAATTCAATCCAAAAACGACCATATCCAAATGGTTTTTTGAGTAGACCTCAATGGACGACGTGGATTTTCCACCTGACATCGATCGTGAGCTCCACCAAACATGACAACGACTTGCGGCGGCTCTGTTTCGCAATCAGACGCTGGTTTTGTGCAGTGGGGCCCACCCCTCACCCCTCAGGGCCCATAGGTCTAATCTAGACCGTCCATCAGGAGCCCACGGGTTCTCTCTCCCTAACCTAGGTAACTCATTTCAGGAAACCGTAGAGATCAGTCCCCATTCGTCCAAACAGACACTGACGGTACAATGAACAAGGCGGGTGGGACACACCAAATTTGGTCTAGAAATCATCCAGTTCTACTGAATTTTCAAGGGCAATCTAATGAATGGACTGGATTTCTTGATGATCGTCAGGAATGGGGTCCACCAAACAACCAGCGTAAGCTCTGTTACACATTTTGTTACAGTGCGTGAAACTTTCGCACCTTTGTCTGCTATGCATAAGGGGTACGCATGCAAGCTGCCACCGACTCCTTGCTCTATAAAAGGAAAAGAAAAAGAGAGAGAAAAGCATCGAATTTTGTGCTGAGCGTGGAGCAGAGAAGCCTGGACCTAAAGTAGTTTCTACAGAGTTTTGTTTTCTTAGTTTTCTGTTTAATTTCTTTATGATATTTGAGAATAACCTATTCATGTTGGGCTAAACCTCTTAGCTAGGGCTAAGAGGTGAAGCTTGTAGCATGATGGGAGAACTTTTTGTTTGTGCCTTTTGTTTAGATTGAACTATGTTGATTTTAGTTTAATTAAGGGAATATTTTTTTAGTTTTTAATGGTCTGTTGTGACTAAAATTATAATGGGTCTGCGATAACTTTGAGCATGTTCCTTTCCTTTTTATGTTTATGACGTCAGGAAGCCCTATTGTTCACCATCGTCTCCTGGGCATGGCCGGATGACGGTACCCTTCCTAACCTTCATATTATGTTAATTGGATTTTAATTAGTTTAATTCTATTGTTTATTTTGTCTCCTGGGCATGGTTTGGTGATGGAATCCATTCTAATTCATATACTTTCATCTCTTGAAAACTAGATCAAAGGAAGTTCAGTCATGATTTTTATGGTTACACCCTTCAACTGAATGAAGATAGACTCTAAGTCCAATTGAGTTTTTGATGCAGGCATAAGATGTCCCCGATCTCTACAAGTGGATCCTTTGAATCCCTATTTTCCTACCTTTGAATTCTAAATTTTAGATAAATATTTCGACATTATTCCTTAAATTCAATCCATATAGATTTCATCATCTTAGTCTAGTTCTATTTCTACTTAGTTTTAGATTACGTACAACTTTCAGTCCCTTGGGATTCGACCTCGGTCTTACCGAGTTTATTACTACATCATAACCCTATACTTGGGGAGTGAACAACATCCTTCTAACTAATCACCTCGATTGTTTGTTCTTATAGACGAATTAGGTGTTTATCTCTCACTTAATTATTTATTTGGTTGTATGATACTTTGTCAATAGTAATGAGTCATACATTCAAATATTCATAAAATCGGCATTGTTCAACCTTTTATCTATCTATTCATCTCTATTCCTTTTGAGAAATATCAAGCTACATTATTGATGAGATAACAAGTCCTTAAGTCCATTTACACAAGATAAAAATGATCCATTTGAAAGGGCTAACTATCCTTTCACAAATCGCTTGATCACTGATCACAACCGGTGGTTGAGAGGATAGCTGGATCCTACGTCCAATCTCTAATCAGTCTGACTCAATGCGGATGGCATCAATGGTTCAATCAAACTTTGAATACATGCCATCGATCACACTTGTGGCCTCGTGTTTAATTAAATTTACACAACACCATCCAAATTCAATATGTATCCCACCTGATATTAGATTAGACTGATTTGAAGAATCTTGTCATCATGCCTAATGTGACCCATCTTTTAGATAAGAATGGCTGCCCTACAAATATCATGTCATCCCAAACACTCATTTTATAGGCTTTTGGCCGATCATGCATTGTTTTCTATAGTGTCGCCCAACAAATCATTTGATTTCTCTCTTCTTCTTCTTCTTCTTCTTCTTCTTAGGCCTGTTTAGATTCATAAAAAGCATGAGAAAGTAAACAGTGTTTCTTGGGAAATTTTATTTCCTAGGAACTATGGGAAAAGAAATAGTGTTTCCCTTGTTTGCTTTTCAATAAGATTTATGTAGAAATTTGTTTTGGTTAATTTTTTTAAAAAAAAAAAAATAAAAAAAAAAAAAAATAAAAAAAAAAAAGAAAAAGAAAAAAAAGAAGATGAAGAAGAAGAAGAAGAAAGAAAGAAAAGGCACTCACTAGCATGCAATGCTTAAAAATGAACAATGACAGATGTGGCATACACAGCATACGTGAGTACTTAAAGTTGAATTGTGGTATGCATGGTACATGTAGGTGCTTGAAGTTGTACGGTGACTAGTGGCACAAGACAAGCATTGGCACATTTAACCTGTGGGTGCTAAAGCTAGATAACAACTTTGGTTGTACATTGACATTATTGGCAGTACGTGACATATTTGGAGGATTGAAGATGGACAGTGGTACATGCACGTTAACACCCGTAGGGTGCTTTGCACATGCGGGACACAAGTTGAATTATATCATATGTGAAACAATAGCATATGTGGGGTGCAAGAGAAAATAGATGGTGACACAGGTGGCACATTAGTACATTGGTAGATCTTTAGACATGGGGCACATGTGGCATATATAGTGGCACATGTGGGGCCCAAATGAAGATGGACAATGTCTCATTTGACACAGTGTGGCATATGTGGTACATGTGACATGATTGAACATGGATGATGGTGTATTTGGGGCTTTTCACCATAGAAAAATTCATTTTCATTCTACTGTGGAAAAAAAAAATGTATTTCTTAAGAATGGATATGGGAAAATAAATCTATTAATTTTTCATTAAAGATAGAAGATAGAAAATGGTATCTCTCACAATTTCTTAAGAAGAAAGGCTTAACAAATAAAGGAAGCGTTAAAAGTAAAAAATTAAAAATTAAAAAATATATATATATTAATAATTGAACATTAAGCCGTGAAAAAGGAGAACCAAGTAGTTGCCTAGGCCGCCCACCCACATGGGACGCGGATTGAATGCTGGGTAACCTTTGTGGCGCACCGTGCTGTATGCATCTTATCCACGCCAATCATCCATTTTTACATCTACGGCATGAGCACAAATTTGAAACATGTTCGAAGTTCAAGCGGACTGCACCAAAGGAAACAATGGGATTTGAATACCTACCGTTGGAAACTCCCTCCTGGATCACAAAAGTTGATGATATCTGTGTTTTCACTTCATCCATGTCTGTAATATCTCAGGGACAGGTTGAATGAAAAATAAACATCGTTGCGAACCCCAGAAAGGTTTCAACGATGGATGTCATTATCCCCACCGTTACCTGTGATATGGCCCACTTGAGCTTTGGATATGCTTCAGTGTTGGGTTGAAGCCCTGAAATGAACTGTAAAAACGGACGAAGGGTGTGGAGGTTTGCCAGAACACCATGGTGGCCCCATAGAGTTTCCTCAGTACGCAATCCACGGCTGCACACATGAAGCTTCGTAGGGCCTACGTCACGTCTGAAGCGCCTTTGTGACGTGGAAGGTTTCCAGTCAACACCAGGAGGTTTGCCAGAACACAAGCCCGCCGTATTAAAATAGCATATGTTGGAACTTTAGCCGCTGGATCTAGGTTACTTTCAGGGATCCGAACCGTTTATGTGATGGGTCACACCTTGGATAAAGGATCCCAAAATAATTCAAAGAACGAATATTTCAACCGTTTGCTGACCGTCCGTGTTTAAAAGGAGAGTTCTTATTACCCATTTAACAAAGGTTGAAATAGTTCTGTTTGTTTTATATCCACCATCCAAGGTAAGACCATCATATAAGCGGTTTGAGTCAATGGAAGATGGTCCCAATCCAAACGCTTAAAGCCCAAACCATATCCTACTGGAACAGGACTGAATGTGTTGTTGCAAACCTATCGTAAATGCACACTAGTTTAAGGAAGTTTTGCACACTAAGCTATTCTTTTGTGTGGACTTTGGGAGGTTAGCTAGTTTGAATGGATATGGATTTGGGTATCTTACATTTTTCTAGTGGGTTTGTTGGTACGATTTTAAATTTGTTGGGAATTGACAACATAGACTATTTGTCAAGGTTTACGTAAAATGGGCTTTTGTGATTTGAATAGGTTTACTAATTCTACGAGCGTGTGAAAGCGTTGCCCATTCACACGCGTGCATATATGTGAATATGAAACATCTGGTCGAGATTAATCATCTTTCCATTAGGTTAGCTACATGGTTTGTCTTAAATATTTTGTTTTTTTATTGTACTTTGGACGCTACAGTCAACCTTGATGTAGAATGAGTTGCATCAAGCCAGAAAGTGCCATGAACACAAAAAATGACTTGAAGACTTATCAAAGCTTTGAATAATATAACTTTGGGGTTAGTTATTGAATTTGGCCGTATATTATATCATTTGAGAGCTACTGACGAGCGACGTGGATTGGGTACGACCCGCACCAGGACATGGGCTCTATCGGGTCTACTATGATGTGTGTTTTATCCATGCCATTCATCGGTTTTAACAAATCTTTTAGGTGAGGAGCTCAAAAATGAGGAAGATGAAAGGCTCGAGTGAGCCACACCACAAGAGACGGCAGGAATTGATCACCTATTATTGAAACCTTTTTAGGGGATATAGAAGTTTTGGATCAAGCTGATATTTTTGTTTTCCCTTCATCTAGGTCTATATGACCTTATGAACATGTTGGATAGCAAATAAACATCACGGTGGGCCTTAGGAAAGTTTCAACAGTGGGTGTCAATATCAACAATGCTTCCTGTCGTGTGGTCCACTTGAGCCTTCGATCTGCCTCATTTTTGGACTCGTGCCATAAAATGATCTATATATAAAAATGGATGGACAGGTAGATAAAACATGTACATCAGGTGGGGCACAGAACGTCTACCAAGACTGTCTCTAGCTAGGTCCGTACCAATCTACGCCAATCAATGAGGTTTACAATGTGGCCATGACAGGTATTTGACCTTGAGAAAATTTTATTAAGAAAATGCTTTTAGTGTCAAATTTGTGTTTTTTTTCAAAGCTTATTATTTTTAGTAACCTTCATATTTGTACTTGTTTGGGTAAGCTAAGAGTTATTTATGAGTCTGAATTGGATATTACATATAATTTTTAACAAGTTTTCCGATTTTGAAGAAGTTTCATTTTTTGAGTTGAAGTAAGAATGTAGGGCGGCATTGCTTAAATAGGCACATCGATCATTAAATAAAGTTAATATTATTCTTAATTTTAGAGATTTTGTATCTTGTGTATAGAAGGATTATCTTAGGAGAAAAGGTTAGAGATTTTCCACACCATTTCATTCACCAAGAAATATTTTTAATTTTTGACCAAATGGGAAAGGATTTGGGATGGAATCCATGGGAAGGAAATCATGTTTAAAATACAATACCTTAAACACCTGATCACCACTGTTGCTCAGTTGGTTACTCATCCTCTACACGTAAACAGGGCCACAATCATGGAAGGCTTAACCGCTATCTATACCGTTGAATTTGATTGAGACTATGTAGTTAGCATCTCTCTACAATCGCCCTGGTCAAGAATTAAGGAAAACTAAACAGGCTCGACCATGATATATGTGTCTTCTCTTATGGAAGAATTTTTCTTGAGGTTTTTACTAAAATGACCTTAAGGTAGGCTGTTTCCCTGTTTTTTTGTCTCCCTTTACAAAACCTTCAAAACCTTTTGTAAATGGCCCTCTGGCAAAAAAGTGACAAATTTGGAACAAAAATGCAATACTTGGTCATTGGGCCTATTGAAAGGTAGATTCAATCCATTCATTTTCTTTATGGCCCACCATTTATTCGGGAAAATAATAACCTCTCTGATACAATCTTTGTGTCACCCACAAAACCCGACAACCTCTAATGTCCGTTCACTACCAACTATTTGCTTGTGATGTGGTCCGTATAATCGACGGTTGTTGGTTATTTTTTCAACCGTAACCTTTTATAAAATTCTGAGGTTAATGGATGGAGTAGATTTCAGACATAGGTGACAGTGGGCCCCATAGAGAATGTAAGAAGTCCCTTGAATAGGGCCAAAGCCATACTAGTACAACGGTTGCCTTTTCAGTTTTTACAGTAGCTTCTTCCTTTAGGAAACTTTTTTCGTGGGACCCACTATCACTCTCCCACGGGCATTTTGGTTAAAAAGATGATGCCATTTTTAAATCATCATAAGAATTTAGCCAAGATGAGTTGGATGATCTGATTGCCAATCATAGACAAATGGGATTGGAAAGCTTAGATCTAGTTCATATACATTGCAGACTTGTGGCAGCATGGCGATACGTACGTCATCCAATCCATCTAACATGAAGGTCCTATGTTACTAGTTTGATGGCTTAAGAATTAGGTCAGTCTGCTAATCAGGTGGTTGATGGGGTTTTCTCCCCAGGCTCGACCGGTCGATAGCCTCACTCAACCGGTGAAGGGTGTTGGTCGACCAGTCTAGGATAGGCTCGACTCAAACTCCAGCGAGCTTGGTTGGAATTTTTCCATGGTACTCGACCAATCGAGGGAGGTGCTCAACCAATCGAGTGGGCCGCTTAACCGGTCGAGGACTCTACTCAACCAATCGAGTTTATGGAGATTTGTTCTGGATTTTATGCGAACTGCGTAAATTTGAGGTAGTTTTCACATAGGTGAGGAAAGAGGTTTCCAAATCTATAAATATGGGTACCTAAGGCTATTTTAGGTAATGCAAGAGGGTTTTCTAAAGCTTTATAAGGGTTTGTTAAAGGGTTTAAGGCTATCAAAGGCGTGAGAGTGAGAGAGAAAGAGAGAGAGGAAGCTTAAGGAAGGGAGGTTATGCTCATAGAGGTGATCTATTGTGCACTCGACATCTCAACGCTTCTACGTCCTTGTAATCGGTGAGATCTCTCTATTTTTCTCTTTATTCTCTTATTGTTTATCCACTCCTGCATGAGTGAAGAAGGTTTGATCCAAGCGGTGTGTGCTTGTGATTGGTTATAACGCTCTACTTCATAGTGGATTGTTGATATGAACGAGGTCCCATGGTTTTTACCTCTTTAAGGGTTTTTCATGTAAAAATCTCGTGTCGTGTGGTTTGTGCTTTGATTTATTTCATTACTTTATTATTCCATAATTCTAGTGTTTTTGAGAGGCTAGATCCTAAGGTTTTGTGCAAGGCCCCCAACAGTGGCTGCATTCCACTGAACAAACCTATTGTGGAAAAAAAAAAAAAACAATTGGTGAAAGTTTTCTAAACTGCCCATCTGCTTGTGGCATCTGTGTCCCAACTGATCAGCGTAGTAATGGGACAATGTCACATGTGTGGTATGGAGATATAGACCTCTTGCACTCGTGTGGGCTCAACGAGAGTTTACTATAAGCTGGGTAGAATATTGTCATGTATTGTACTTGGGACACATTGGACTGAGACCTTTTGCTGTAGAGCCATGCTTCAATGGTCCAAATTGTTTATAGTATGGTTCTTACTTTGAATAAGGGATACCGAGAAAGAAAGAAAAGAAAAAAAAAATTAAAAAAAAAAATTCCTAGATGAGTATGTTTCAACTGCATGATTATTTAACTATTTCTTGTTGGATCTCGTTTAAAAGATTGTTTTGTAGATCATTTCTCAAAAATTGAAGATTTTTTATGCAGCCAACTTCACTTGTTTATCTTAGCTTTTTTAACCGAAAGATGGGAACACGTTACCTGTAATTTTATTGTTAAAAACAAAGATTGATAGAAACCAAAATAGACCTAGAACAAACCAGCCCAAGCAAACCAAAATAAGCTAAGAAAGAATACATGAAGATGAGGATTCCAACCAAATCACCCTGGACCAAATGTCCCATCACCTCCCATATATGGTTGTTCACTTCTCCTTCTACAGACTCTATCCTCCGCGCCATCACTCCCCATATGGGCCAGACATTCCGCCGCGAGTTATTCTCCCTTTGCAAATGGGAGATCTCATGATTTATATCTGAAAGCTCACAACTTGATTTTACTAACCAAGTTTCAAATGTAAGACTCCATTAGGTGGGCCACATATGATCATTGGTTTATATCTGACCGTTGGATTATTCAGATTGAGCGAGTTGTGATTATTACAGATAGGTTCGGGGTGCAATGCTTGAACCATGGTCATTATATATAATTATTAAGCTGGATATGGAAAACTGTAGTATGGAGACCCTAGAGGAGAGAAGTGTGCTAGGTAAGCTTCTCTAGTACTCTTCTTTATAAATATATGTCTTCATCTCCTCACCCACACACCAAAAGAAAATTCTAATCCCATTGAGAGGTTTTTATAAGGGTGTAAGGTGCAGAAGACCAAGCATTCCACGGCAACATCGCGGTATCGAGAATGTCTTTCCAATCAGGTACGCCTTTAAAATTACAGTGTAGAATCTTCATTATTGATGCATAGATGATCTGTTTATTCTGCTGTTCAGTTTACACCAAATCCTCCAAGGGATAGTAAGCTTAAAAGACTTTATTATAATCGTGATAATCTTCTTCTATACTAACATTAGAAAAGCCTAGACTTTTACAAATCTTCGGCCATAAGTAAAGCCTTTAGCTCCACCACTATTTGAAACACTCTCACAAGAGATATATCCTTTAGTTCCACCACTATTTGAAACACTCTCACAAGAGATATACACCAGCGCCCCCCCCCCCCCCCTTCTTCAACCACTCTCAGGTTTCTCTTAGACGAGCTGTCTACATTAAATTTAACCCTAGACAAATTTGGCCTCTCCCAGTTGGTAATCAGCACCTTATTCCTTTGGTCCATGGCTTTCTTGATCCCTAAAAAGTGCATGCCAACATCCTCCAAAAGGGAATGATTTTGGTCCTCCTGCATTCAGTTAGTAACCTTACAGAATCAATCACTAATCCCCCTAGTCACTCCCTCATAATTGAACCGTTTCATATCAAAGCTCCTGACATTCCTTTTAATCTAGAGTTTCAAAACAATGGAATTCGGGACAAGCCCCTTCAATGTTTTGAATCTTGAAGATCGCCTAGCAATCTTGTACCATTGTTGAATTCATTGTTTTATGTGTTGTTTGTTTCTCAGATGAATATTGAAAACACAACTAAAATGACGCCATACCTTCATAACTATTAGACTGCTACAAAATAGATTATTCAGATTTTCCACAGCCCCCAAACACTCCCCATTGTCCGGACTGATCAAAGAAGCCCCACTTTTTAGAGCGTCATTACCCTAGATGGGTTTTAGGCCCCCTGCCTTTGCTGGCCAAGCTCTCAATCTCCTTCTTGAGAAAAAAAAATCTCTAATTACATGCCCATTTCGGCAATTGAACAAATCATTGCAAAGCCATCCCTTGAACCGCAAAATCCCTAGTGTGCAACAGCTGACACACTCTTCTGCTGCTGCAAATTTCTATTAGGTATGGTCTATCCTCATGTGTGAGCCACTCACCATTAGATGAGTGGAGTACTTAAGTTACGTAGTGACATAGGGGTGGGCATGATGAGGTCAATTAATGTCTTCCTCAAATGATAAGTACCTTGAATCCATAAAGCTCTCTTGAATCCCTAAGAAAAGCTTCTCCAATCCATGAGAAATAATGGAATATTTGAAAATTTTATTAAAAGTTATCAAAATAAACAAGTTTGCATCATTAAATAACCTAAAAATCCTAATACGCAATTATAAAAAAATGCGTAAGTTTCCATATTAAGTCAATCGATCGTCCAATCAATCCATCGATCGATCGGAAGGGTGCAAAAATGTCAAGAGACTAAATTCATAAAATCGATTTTGTTTCGATCAATCGACTCGACCTATTGATTGATTGAACTTAGTAAAAAAGTGTACAGAAAGCTTTTCATCTAAATTTGAATTTCCATCAGTCAATTGATCCGACCAATTAATCGATCGATTGAATCAATTAGTCTGCTCGATTGATCAAATTATATTGAATTTTGTTGATTTCCTTCTTGGACTTATTGTGGTCAATTTGTGATAAACACGTGCTTGCTTCATGTCCTACACCATGTACCTTTGTTTTTTCCTTTATTTTTCATGTGTGTGTCTCTACATGTGTGAGAGTGTAAATGAGATTTTTAAAAAAAAACAAAAAAAAACAAAAAAAAAAAAAAAAAAAAGGCCTTATTCATCTTTCTGATCTAAGAAGAGAGAGAATTATAAAAGAAATATACATAAATAAACTCTAGAGAGATTTATTCTTCCTCTTATATTAAGAAAAACTCGAGGAGTTTTGTATACATAAGAATAAAATCATCAAGCTAAGCTTGAGAGATAGCTTATAATTCTCAAATTATTCTATAGGGAATTTTTCTTTGACGAGTCCATAGTTGTTTTTTTTTTTTTTTTTTTTTCCATATTGAGAAAGTTTTTTTTTCTCGTAGAACCAATGTGCATCTCTCTCTCTCTCTCTCTCTCTCTCTCTCTCTCTCTCTCTCTCTCTCTCTCCTAATTCTCTTTCCATTTTATACTTATTGTGGTCCTATGGGGTTGATTTTGCGCTAAACAGTGTACCCTTGTAGAAATTCCCAAGTGATTTGGCTCTTCCCACCCAGTCCTTTCATCTCAACCATCTTCCTGGTGCAGTGAGACCCCCGTATCCACATCTATTTCAGCCACTAAATGATAATTGATTGCGTCGGTGGAGCCACCCTGTTGAACCATGGACTCCCCAATTTGCAGCAAGTCACGCATCCCCATTTGCTACTGCTTTCACCCTATTGACCTTTGTCCTGCAAGAACAAAAATTGGTACAAATCCTCCCCTACCAGCATTCTCATCTTTGCAGCATACATATCATATCTTGACGCTAGCTGAACTCCAACCCCACCCCACACCCCGATTTCGGACAGCAGCATCAACTGGAACTCTATCATTCGACAATTTCCACATGCAGAATATATTTATTCCACACCCATTGTAATCACAGTTGTTTCGCCTACCTAATTTGAATCACATCCCACGCAGATTATTTAAGGTGAAATGCCCGGAGGATGTGCCTGGCCATATTAGCCAATTGTCCCTATTCAAAAGCCTAAATCCAAAAACTCTCAACCACTGCTGGACTTCACTTGATGCAGGGAAGGAATTGTAGAGGTCGAGCACCGTCGTCCTCTGGGATAACTACCCCGAATCCATGGAGTTTCTCTGGACTCCTTACTGAGATTTTTTGAATCCACAAAAAAAAATATAATAAAATAGAAATAAGCTCTAAAAAAATTGTAATTTGATTGATAATTATCTAAAATTCGTAATTACCAAAAATAATAAATTTCTAACTCTAATAAAAATCCTAATTCTAATAAAACTTTTTTAGAAATTAAGTTCTAAAAATAAAAATTTCAAATAAACTTTTGCTAGAAGAGTCCTAGCATTATTACAAGTTATTTAAAAATAAAATAAAATAAAATCTAAAACTCTAACAATAAAAAATATTAAAAAATCAAAATTACTAAAAATAGTAATTTTTTTAAATTTTCGTTTTTGAGTTGAAAGTACACGTTTTCTGCCGAAACGGACAAATGCGACCCACTTTGTGGGTCGGTTCACCTCGTATGGCCTATTTCAGTAAAGATTGATAGGTTTTGCGTCCCGTAATGATACCCGGATCAAAGGTTATGATCAATTTACAGTCCACCTCCTTCTGGTCCAACCATATTAGAAATGTACCTGTGCCACGTCCTGCCCCACCTTCCCTGGCTAGACCAAAAATCTGCTATTGCTTGCCTTAAATGCTCCAGCGCTCCTTCCCATGTGTATCCAAACTAGCATGTGTTTCTATGTATTGTAGCCCTCCATCATTAGTCATGCATTATTAGAGGGAATCGTATGAGGGGGACCCTAATGCTGAGCATGGATTTAGCAAACCTCCATGTGGAATTAGCAAACATATGCTTTCAATTCAGAAGGTGTCCATTCAAACAAAGGACTGATCACCTACAGACGCCTGCCTCACTGGGAGTGCTGTAGAATGGTTCAAAAACTCAGTGACTTCACTTGACACTCGGCCAAGTCAACTCGAGTTGGTGAGATTTCCAGCTGAGTTTCTTGAGAACTTACTGATGAGCATTACTCGAACAAGATCTTTCCAGTCCGACTCCATGCTCACTCACCTAGTCAACTGCTTTTTTGGTTATTTAGGGCGTGTTTCAATGGCTGAATTCCACTGTAACATAATATAAAACTCACATTATTATTTTTTATAGCCGATTGGATAAACATAAACTAAGTTGTCAAAATCATAGTAATCCGTTAGACTTACCGGTGCGAAGGTGTGTTGAGGTGGCATAGTTTCAAGGGGCCCATCATGATATATGTGTTATATCAACACTGTCCATTGGGGTGTACTAACAAGCTAACCAAAAAAAAAACAGTCCATTTATCTTGCGAGATCATTTTATGAAAAGAGAAAAAATGAGGCACACATCTAAAGCGGAAATTAACCACACCGCATAAAGCAGTTGTGATTAATGATTGCCATTAAAAACTTCCCGCAACCCACAAAAGTGATGGATGAAGCAAATATTTGGAGTCATGCCCTAAAATAATATGACAAAATGAATGAACAGTGTGGATATAATACATATTAGACAAGTTATATCTATAAGTGTGTAATCACCCGAGTACATTACATGCATATCAAAAAATTGAAGTGACAACAGTAGTATTGTATTACATACAGATAAGTATACTTAGGATTACTGTGGTATTAATAATCATTACACATTTACATAACACTATGATCGAATCCATCCATCCAAACACGCCCTTATTTACTTGATACATGTCCAACGAGTTCAATACTAATTACCACACAAATTCAATTGTTAATATGTCAAGTCAAGTGTAGAAAAGACTCGTTCAAGTCTTTAAGTCCATCCAACCTGGTTGGGCATCAAGTCGAGTCAATTTTTTGGGTTTTTCAACTATGGCAATACAGGGCTGTACAGGTTTGGGTCTTGCCATGTCTGTGTCCAGGTCTCTTTGCAGAACCAAGGCCTGGTTCATTCGGGTTCAGATACCTATTTAGTTTTTGGACTTTGGTTTAAGGTCAAGTTCGGGTCAGGTCCACATCAAAGAGACCATTTTCATCATAGGCCCACCTAAAATGATGGATTCGATTACATAAATGTGTGCCCCTAAACGGGCTCTTTTATATGAGTGTGGCTTAGCATGCCTCATTACAATGCTAAAATAATTAATATATATTTAATACATATAATACTTCTATTAAAATTTTACTAGACCTGACCTTACCAATAATAACCGGGTCCGAAATAGTGGACCTGAGCTGGACCAAACTACACCCAATTCCAAGATGACAGACCGAACCAATCCGAACCTATTTTTTAAACAGCTCTGAGAAATTGAAGTCGAACCCTTCAACATAAGATCGATCTATCAGGTACAGACTACATCTAGGTAGAGCCCTCTTTGCTTCATTTTCATATTAAGGTACGGAATAGTCAGCCCTGCTGATCCAAGCCCAGCCCATTTTCAATGGTGTTTGGGCTGAGTCTTGAGATGGCCAGGCTGGATTACGCCATGTATTAGACCCAACAATTATCTGGGCTGCTTGCATGTGCCAAAAGGCCCAGCTTAACTTATCTGGATCAACAGAGTATTTTCGAATGGTGGACCAGGCACAAATGCTAAAATGAAGGGCCCATTTAAACTCATTTCTTCAACCGGATGATTTAGCTAACGACCCACACTTCTCAGTCATGCTTAAAATGTGATCACTAGTCCAGATTTACCATGTAAATGTGGCCCACCTGAAAAGTTGTTTTTACTTTATCTAGGCCTTCCTTGATGACTCCTTTTGGTCTTGGCCCCTCCATAAAGTCGTCTGTCTCATCTTACATCAAGCTCCGCTCCTTTAGCATCAGAAATAAAATAACATAACAACATGCAAGTTCCAAATAATAATAATAATAATAAACAAAAAACAATAGAAAATTCGAAAAAAAAAAAAAAAACACAAGCGTATGGGGACAGCAGAATCCAATGGTGGTACTCTTTTAGAGAAATCTTTTCTCCTTTTTTGTTTCTTTCCTCTCTGTTGGTTCATATAACCAAAAGCTATGTTCGGCTTCCGATAGCTTTCTGACGCATACAAAAGAATGTGGTGAGGCAGTCACTGTTGCATGTGGCATATATTTACACCAATCCAAATCGTTCAAATTGTAGGCCCACAGAGATTATCCAAAATTCAATGTATGAAATTTAAGATGATCCTAGTTCCCCATCTTTGAGCAATGCTCCATCTACAATGGGCCATGCGTATTCAAGATTTATAATTCCCACGTGTACGATGATTGATCCACCACTCTCTACCACTCTTTTTTAAATGGTGGTGAATTATGAGTCTTTAAAATTTAAATATATAATCAACCTCCTACAAATGAGTTCATCTTATTTTAGTTAACAGTAATTATGTACAAGAAATGCTTTAATATTCTCGTAGCTGAATACATTATAGTGCTCCTAGTTGCATTGGGATACTTAGGTCTAATTCATTGATCTGGTCTGTTCATTGAGTCTAGAACACATTTCATGGGCTAGCATGCAATCATAATGTGATTTGGTATATACTAATTATTTGGCCTTTGATATAGAAGGTCAATATCATTTATAGAGAAATAGGTCCAATCAACAATTTAGATCATCTGTTTGTTAGGGCCCTCACAAATTACTTATGATTCTAAAATTTTGCTTTGGTTAGACAATCATAACCATCTAATGCATGATTTGGAAATGAGATGGATATAAAGAATGTCAAATCAAGGATGGATTTTCTAGTAGCTCATCCCTTTCTTCGTGTCACTTTCACTTTCGGCCATTGTCCCAAAAATGAGGCAGATACAAATCTTAGGTGGACTACATTAAGTGAAAATAGTAGCGATTAAACGCCCACCATTAAAAACTACTCATGGCCCACTATAACGCTTATTTGACATCCAAACTATTGATGAGGTCACATAGACCTGGATGAAGAGAAAACACAAATAAAAGCTTCATCCAAAAATTTTGTGGCCCTCGAGAAGTTTTTAAAGGTGGGAATTCAATCCCTACTCTGTGGTCCACCTGAGATTTATCTACCTCATTTTTAGTACCGCATGGCTAAAATGAGGTGGAAAAATAAATGGACAGAGTGGATATATACGATGTGTACATTGAGGTGGGCACCATGATCGGCCTCACTACTAAGTTGTTAACCCCTCATAACCTAATCCGCGTCCAACCATTTGGACTTCCAATGCATTAATTAATGGAAATAAATGGAAAGAGAGAAATGAGTAAAGGGTAAGCCGGCTAGGGTGGGGCCACCATGGTATTTATGTGAAATCTACCCGACCACCTAATCTTAAGCCCGCGTACCAAAACTCAACTCCATCAATGTTTCAAGTGGACAACGTCATTGGAAACATTGTACAAGACAACGCTTACTCTACAAATAATTTCCCTCCATTTTGGCCCTCTTGAATAACAAATGGGAATGATGTTCAGGATCCAAGCCTAGGTTTTCATGTGGTATCTAATGTTGGAAGCACTTTTCTATAACCATCACAGTGGGCCTTTAAATATCAAGGGTGAACATCACTCTCCCAACTGTTTGGCTTTGTATGGCCGACCTAAATCACAAGTCAATTTGGTTTTTTTGTCTACGGGCCTAAATTAGGACTACATTTCTAGTGGTCTAAATGAATCTCACATACAGATCCAGGTGGGCATTATAAAAATAAAGGGCACCAGTGCCAAGGAGAGACACATCTCACGTATAACGAGGGAGAGGACACTTCTTTTTTTTTAGAAAATGGAGTTCACGGCTTAGGCAAGCCCCACCTTGGTGTTGATATGAAATCCATCCACCCCGTCCATGAGGTGTGTCACACAATGCTAGGTACATGGACCAATAATTAGACTCATTCGCATTTCAACTAACCCACACGGTTGACAACAGAATATTGGGTAAGGCTTACCCTATGAACTCTTTCATTTAGTGGGGCCTACTTGAAGTGAGGATTGGATTGATATTTGGGACCCGTTCCTAAATATTGGTGTGGCATCTAATGGTTGGAGTGGATTTTTTATAATCATCACAGTGGGGCCCGAAATATCAAGGGTCAATGTCTCTCTTGTGACTCTTTTATTTGGTGTGGCCCACTTGAATCACAAGTAAGCTTGATGTTTTTGACCTTGGCTTAGCATGGGACCACACATCTAATGGTTGGAGTAGATATCATATACACACCACGATGGGTCCCTTAAAAAATTAATGGTTGGCATCCTTTACAAAATTTTAGGGGCATTTGGTCGAATTGGGCCAGGCTTGGACCAAGCTTGGGATAAAAATTTTGGGTTGGGCTCGGGCTCTACATTTTTGGCCTGTCATGAGCCTAGGTTGAGTTCGAGCTTAGCTAGAAAGATATGGGTCAAGCTTGGATAGAGCTTAACCCAGCCTTAACCGGGCTTGTTAACACCCCTAAAAGCAACTCTTTGCAAAGCAAACCCCATTAGAGTAAACTTCTATCAAGCATTAAATACTAGAGCCTCCATCAATAATAATTCTTTGTAGATGCAAGAGCCTAGTGATGTATGGACTCCAACAAGTTTCCTATACTAGAATTTATTAACATAAAGGCTCCAACAAGAATTCCCATGCATGACGGATATAACAAGAGGTGTACGTGATCGCTTGTACACATATCATAATATAACAAGATAAGCTTACGTGGAGAATCAATGAGATTTACACAGCAAACTATCCAAATCTCTCATGATGCCGAATCATATGCAAAGCATCAGCCTCTCTAAATCTATAAAAGCGGCATTCGAAAAAGAGATTCGAGCCCTCGCAACACAATCAATCTCTCTATGGCGCAATGCTACTTATTATTAGTTTAGCTTTTTAGCTTTAGACATTCCACTTCTATCCAGACACACAGCAACAAATCCAAAACCATTAGATTAATTTAGATTCGTTATCATCTAGCGTTATCGCTGCAATACACCCTAAGAGTAGGTTAAATATCCACAACCACCGTCGTCTTGAATTCCCTAATCACTGAGGTCTTACTTAACAAATCACTAGTCATATCCTGCTAACTACATACCATGATCGTCTAGTATTTTCTATGACCATTATACTAGCACATGCCATCATAGGTATTTATTTTCGTTTCTGCTTAATTTTTTCTAGCTAACTGTACTGTTCTTACATTTCAATTAATAAAATCGGTGATTAATCTTATTTTAAATATTATCTAACCAATATTAATTAATTGAGAAACTTGATATACTATTACCATTAAAAGAAATGCCCTTAACTTAATGTAAAAAGATCACATTCTAAAATAGTACTAGCCTTCTCCTCTTTAAATTGCCTCATCATTCACTTTTTAAATTGCCTGATCACTGTAATAGTTGGTAGCTAAACAGTCATATCAACATTTACAGGTCTGGTGTTAATAAGGCTAGTTTGACACCTAAGATCACAAGTGTTTAATCAATTCAAGTTTAGTATAACTCTGACACACCGGGTAATATTCCTAATTGCATATGTTTGATTAAATTCCAGCGTTCATTACATGTGTGGTCACGCATTCGGATTAAACCACAAAAATATAGGTAATTTTATTTCATTTTTGTGTTTTCAATTCATCCCAATGGTAATGAACTTATAAAAGATTTAGATGGCATAGAAAATTCAAACATCCAGGTGGATCATATGAAAGTTTCAACAATGGGCATTTTTTCCCAACTTTTTCCTCTCACGTGGCTTTCTTGAGATTGGGATCCCCCTGATTTTTTATCACACATCTTAAATGAGCTGAAAAAAATGAACGTACGAGGTGGATTTATCACAAGTATCATGGCGGATGGGCCCACCTAGCTTCCCAGTTTGCAATCCACGTCCCCACAATACAGTCCGAGTTATTGCCTTGGACTGTCTGGTCAGCGTGACATTGCCATGGATGTGAATTGCGTTCAGCGAACTGTCCAGCATATAATTCTGTGGAGCCTACTGCCATGTCCATCTGACATTCACTCTCTGCATCAGTTTTTATGGCTCATGTTAGGATGCGATTCTGGAAAAGAGGCTGATCCGACACTCAGGTGGGCCAGATAAAATAAAAATAAAAATAAAAATAAAATAAAATAGAAATAAATAAATAAATAAATAACGGGATATTTAATACTTATAGTCCTAGAAATCTTGGATCAGGCTGACACGTGTGTTTTCTCTTCATCCTAACGAAAAACATGATGTGATTTTGAAAATGAGGCCAATCCAACACTCAGGTCGGCCAGATCACAAGAAACCGTAGATATTAAACACTTGGGAGTCCCGGGAATCGTAGATCAGGCTGATATATGTGTTTTCCCTTCAACCCGATGGGAATCACCTTATCAACGGATGAGATATCATATAAACATCATGACATCACGATGAGCTCTAATAACGTTTCAATGGTGGGTATTGGTTCCTACTGTTTGTCACGGTGTACTCGACGATATCCGATTGCATACCGAGTAACTTAGTAGGCTTTTATTGTACTGAGTAAATTGTGTTGAGCTCACCGTGAATGTACGTGGTTTATCTACACTGTCTATCCGTTTTTCTAGCTCATTTTAGGAGTTGAGCCTAAAATTGGAGCATATCTAAAGCTCAAGTAAACCACACCACAAGAAACAAGGGGAATAATGATTTTCACCGTTTAAACCTTCCCAGGGCCTGCAGTGATGTTTATTTGTCATCCAACCTGTCCGTAAGATTACAAAGACATGGATGAGGGGAAAACACAAATATCAGCTATCCAAAACTTTTGTGGCCCCAAACAAATTTTAACGTGTTGTCTAGTTGAGTCTTGGATATGCTTCATTTTTGGACTCAAGCCCTAAATTGTCTAGTAAAATGGATGGATGGATAAAATACATAAATTACGGTGGGCCCTGACTTGAGAGAAACTATATGTGCCGAGTGGATGTGAGCCGGACATCACGTTAGGCTGATAGAGTTTTATACCGGATGGGGCTAGAGGTGTACACGAGTTGAACCAAGTCGGGCTTGGCATAGCTTGACTTGGCTCGGCCACTAGCTGACCTCAACTCAAACTTGGCTCGAGTCGGTCCTTGAGCTTGAATGGTCAGCTTGGCTCGGTTCGGCCAGGAGCTTGGGCCAGTTCGAGCCAAGATCGAGCTTCTATGGCATTTTCTCAAACACATGGAATGCACCTTCAATTTCTCATGGAATGTAAAGCAACAGCATTGGTTTACAGGTATTTCATCAAACACTCAATAGGCAACATAAAAATTCAAGATACAAGGGTATTTGTTTCATATCCATACCTTCCTCGCCACCTGCCGACACTTCGTTGGGTCATTTCATCAAACACTTGCTGAGCAACATCAATATCAAAATAATTGAGTCACCGAACTGGTTCAATCCGAGTTCGATTCGAGTTGGGGTTCGATCGAGTCAAGTTGAGTTGAGCTCAGGCAAGCTTGAACTCTGCTCGAAATTTTTTCGAGCTAAAAAAATCAACTAGACTCGGCTCAAACTCAATTTCAAACCGAGTCGAATTGAGCTTTTTCAAATCGAGTGGAGCGAGCTAACCGAGCTAACTCGATTCATGTACAACTCTAGATGGGGCTGGAAGCAACAATTGGCCTCCCTTTGCCACCTCTGCCCATGGAAGCCAATTGCATCCTACCCCCGCGTGGATAATAATTCGTCCAGGCATGGGCTATGTAGGGCCCACTGTGATGTATGGGTTTTATCCGTGTTGTCTGTTCATTCCCATTATCATCATTCCTCTTAAGAGTCAATCAAAGTATATTAAATGTGATTTATACAAAATCTGTGTGGTGTGCTTGGAGATTTGAAAAGATTTCTTAACAAACACTAACTGGAATGTATCAGACAATGCCACGTCAATGTCTAAGAGGCTGACGAAGAAGCGATCATGAAGAAATGGTTACAGGGGAGATGGTAAAAGGAGAAACATAGGAAGTCAAATAATACTGAACGGTTATGGTAACCATCAGAATGTGAGAAGAATCCAGATTACTACATTAAAGCTATAAATAGAAGAGGAATGCAAGAGTAAGATCTCGTCTCATACCAACCAAAACAAACCAAATCTATCTTTCAATTATTAGTCAATTTACATTAATCATTTACCTTTTTCGTCAAGCAAGTTACATTTTCTAGAGTAATTTTTTACTTTTCAACATGTTGTTTACATTATGTAGTGTAATCCGTAGCGTTAACCAAGTAACTGGTAATCTTTAGTTGTAATTTGAGTCTATGCTCGCAATGGATTCAGTTCTTCACTTGAAAAAGATGTTTTGTAGTTGTTCTCTGCAAGTGACTGTAAGGATCCCTTTCTCATTTTACTTTATCTATATTGAAAAGTAGAGTTGGGCATCGAGTCGAGTCAGACCGAGTTAGGGCTGACTTGACTCGATCTGGTTTTGAAATAGGCATTACCCGAACTCGATTCGACTCAATACCGAGTCCAGCATACTTGACTCGATCCGAGTTCAGTCCGGCCTGAACTGATTCGGACCGAGTCCAATTCGGTCAAAAATACCGAGTTGGGTTGAGTTGACACCAAATCGGATTGAGAGATGAAGGTGATAGTGGTGAGTGGTTGCCGGACTTGAAATAGGAGGATAAGGGAGGGAGAGAGAGGTTGGGATCGGGTCGAGGTAGGGTTAGAGAGTCGAGTCGAGTCGGGTTTCAGATCAAGTCGAGTTTAACTGGATTGAGTTTCAGGTTGAGTCAGATCAAGTTACTGGGTAACTCGAACTCAACTTGGTTTGAGTTCGGATTAGATGAAGCTTACTTGATTTGGGACTCACCCATTCAGTTCAAGTCGAGTCGGATTGAACCAAGTTGGATGAGTCGAGTTAGCCGAATCGGGTCATCTCGTGCCCACCTCTATTGAAAAGTCATTTCGTACGGAAGGCAAAAGTACAACCCATCATTAAAGGATGAACCCCACCATCTGAATATCGCCTGATCATGTTTACACATTGAGCAAGTGGCTAAATATGCGATTGATTTCACCATATATCAGTCATAAACTACTTGTCTGCCTATCTTGGCGCTTGGGGTTATAATTGTTCGATTTGAATTGAAGCCGCAATTTCAATTCTGACATACCGGCACACGTATATCCAAAGATTGAGCAAGCAATGTGCAAACACTGTCCATCCATCTTTTCAAATCATCCTAGACTTAGATTAGCTACCTAAGGCTTTAGTAGCAAATTCACCGTTGAATTGACATCATCAAGTTATGTGGGGCCCACCATGATTTTTGTGTTGTATCCACACCATCTATCCATCCATAGATATCATTTTAAGGCATGAGCCAATGAATGAAACAGATCCAAAGCTCAAGTGAAACCAACCACAGAAAAAGGTGGGGGTTGAATGCCTACCATTAAAAACTTCCTAGGGCTATAGAAGTTTTCGATCAAGGTAACATTTGTGTTTTCCCTTTCATCCACGTTTGTTTGATGAACAACAGGGTATATCTCATATAAACATCACGGTGGCCGTAATAAGGTTTCAACTGTGGGCATCACTGTCCCTACTCTCTCCTGTGGTGGGGTCCACTTGTGCTTTGGATCCGCCTTATTCTTTGGCTCATGCCCAAAAATGATCTCTCCAAATGTATGGACAGTGTAGATACAACACATATATCATGATGGGGCCACCAAAGCAATGGTGATAATGACACCCACAGTTGAAACCTCCTTTAGGGCATCTGATGTTTATTTGCCACCTAATCTGTTCGCAAGGTCATATATACCTTGACGAACGGACAACAGAAATATCATTTTAATCCAAAAGAAATATCTGTTTGGTTCTGCCACTCCGGGACTCCTGGGAACTTTTTAATAGTGGCGGTTCAATCCCCAGTGTGTGGTCCACTTGAGCCTTGGATCTACCTCATTTTAAAACTCATATCCTAAAATGATATTGAAAATGGATGGAACGCATATACATCACAGTGGGCCCACATAGCCCTCGCGATACTACCCTCACCAGGGCGTAGATAAAGTGGTCCTGTCAGGTACTCTGTGGGGTCCGCCGTGATGTGTGTGTTTTATTCCTGCCGTCCATCCGTTTTGAAAGAAACATTTTAGGTGATGAGCCGAAATGACCGAGAAATGAAGCAGATAAAATGGTCAGTGTACCACACCAAAGGAAAACAGCGGGGATTGAATGCCTAGAGCCCCAGGAAAGTTTCAGCAATAGGGTCATTCTCACGGCTGCTTCCCGTAGTGTAGTCCACTCGTGCCTTCGATCTGCCTCCCTTTTAGCCTGATGCCCTAAAATGATCGTTTAAAATGGATGGACAGCTTGGATAAAACACATATATCACGATAGGCCACAGCTCCTATGACGGTACCGTCCCTCTCTAGCTACGTCCCGGTGGGGGGTAATATATACCCAATCCGCGCCCCCATAAAGGTCATGCTCATCAGCAAAGGATGACGCCAGGATTCCTCAAATGTGGGCCCATGCCCCAGAAATCTTCTATCAAACATATGATACGGTGGTCTGCAAATAGACGGTACTGAGAAAAATACAACCATCCATATTCGACAGATAGATCAATCAAATACGGAAGTGTTGGACCTTCCGTTCCGAGAGATTTAATGAGCATCCTGAGGCCCATCAGATGACCGGTGCAGATCAGTAAACCATCTCCCCATGCGTGCGTAATCACGAGCGTCAGCGAGGGGCCCCATGACTTCTCCCTTTTCGCATTGAGTCCATGAAAGGCAATCTTCTCCGCATTCGTTTTGCGTCAATCGCAGCACACAACCAGGTGTAACGTGTTGCTGGATGGAGCCCGCATACCTGCTGATGGGAACATCCAAACCGGACGCGGATTGCGTCCTACCCCGCCTGGACGGACTCGGTCCAGGCAAGGGCTCCGTGGGGCCCACCGTAATCCACGGCGTTCATCCATTTTGATGGATCATTTTAAAGCGTAAGCCCAAATGTTGGGCGATGGACGGTTGACTATTTCATTCTAATTTTCTTTCAAAGACCTATTGGATGGCCAAGATCTCAGCCTTTCTGATTTAGACGAGCTACGTTGGTCATGGAGCTAGATGGGCCATCCATTGACAGATGGTGGAGCACTGTGACTCCCTACTCCCGCAAAACTAACTATTTTTCCCAACTTTCCGCGTGAGCTTTAAAAATAGAAAATGCATAACAACGAAAACAGAAAAAGCTAAAAAGCAACAGAATAATCCAGAAAAGAGACAGCTTTATCATTTCGCTATTAGGATCTCGACACGTGGCATTACCTTCTAAAGCAATTGCCGATAACTACAAGTCTAGCCCATCTTACAAGCCCAATACCAGCCCAACAAGCCAAAAGTCCCAACCGTCCGATTGAATGACGCGCTTGAAAATTCAATCGTCTGATGCTTTGAGGCGCTATTTCCGAGCCCAACTTCAGCCACCGCGATTGGGCCCACTTACACGTGCGACACCACGTGAGAAGGAATCTAGATATTTCCACCTCTTCGTGGATCAATCGTAGACTCGGTGGTTGGATCGGTAGCTATATTTCAGCCACGTACGGTCCCCATGATCTGAGCTCGAATCCAACGGCTCAGATTTTATCTCAACCCTCTCCTTTTCCTCCTCCCCGTCCTCTTCTTCTCTCGCACGCTTCGCGCCGATGGAAACCCCGAACAGCCTAGGATTTGGATTTGGATTCGGACTCGGGCTCCGACTCCGACTCCGACTTGGCTCCTCCTCCTCCTTCCCTAGGCCCTGACCGATGCCGTTACCGTCAGACTCGCCGCGAAACCGCTTCACGGGCGGTTTCTCCGCCGGAAAACTGCCCTCCTCCGTCTGACGGCTAGCGTAATCCGTCATCAAAGCCAGGATGTTATCGCAGAGGCTCTTCATCTGCCCCAGCTCCTGCGACAGATGGGCGTTCTCCTTCCTCAGACGCTCGTTCTCCTCCATCAGCTCCGCCGCGCTTCTGATCCCGTCGCCACTGGCCGTGGCTGGTGGTGGGGATGAACTCGACGAGACTACTGGTTCTTCGCCGGAATTCGTCGGCGATCCGGCGCGAGCCACCGCAACCACAGCCGTCGTCGGCTGAGACGGCGAGATCTTCCGGCGGTGTATGTCGCACAGCAGACGCTTCTCGCCTCGGCGGAAGCAGTCGTTGGCGAATTCCCACCGATCGGGTACGACCTTTCGGAAACCCTGGGAATTCGTATATTCGCAGTTAGTGGCGTATATATCTACGTATTTTTATACGGTATGTGGAGAAAGAAAGGGAGCGGCTCATACGTAGGTGTTGAGCTGGCGTACGAAGCTGGAGAAGTTGTTGTGCTTGAAATATTTGGGAAGAATGTCTCTGGCGAACTCGGCCGGGCGCCACACGATGAAGCTCGATCCGTCGTCGTTCCACGAGATGACGTCATCTACGGACGAATCGTCGACGAGCTGGTAGGTCTTCGTCAGGAATGGCGTCGGGAGAGATCTGTGCGGTGGATCTGCAGCCGTCGATTCGCCCTTCTGTTCGACGGGAGGGGCCATGGCCGTCGATCAATCTCTTAAAGGGATAGAGATCTCAATCGATCTATCCCTCTCTAGAAATGAAACGATCTGTAAGCGATGATTTCAATGAGAAGAAGGCGATGATTTGCCGGATGTCGATGGCGGAGTATCGAGAGGAGAGGAAACGAGAGGAGGGAGTTTGGGGTTTTTGTTAGTTTCTAGAACGTTCTTCTTCTTCCTATCTTGGGGTGAAATGATGGAAGCAGAAACCGAGAGAAGGAGAGAGAGACAGCGGGCCCCACCATTTATCTAGGCATCCAAAAGGAATGGAAAGCACGAGAAGCTCCGGTACGACCTTTCCCGAAGAGTTCGGTTTGCATCTGTCGCGATTTAGATTCTACCGTGTATTGTCGGTCACTGGGGCCTACATGGTGATGTGATCAGATGATCGAAGCCGTCCATTTTGTGTACCCTATTTTGAAAGCACGACCATAAGAAAATCATACGGAAGAGATAGTTGAGACAAACACTAACTGTAGATGAATGTAGAACTATGGGAAGAAAATTTTCAATGTCCAGCATTTAACTCTAATAGCGTGACTATTAGACATTAGATTATTTAATATATTGGACCGTTCAAATCATCGGACTATATCAGAAAGTGGGACCCGGTGGATGCGAATCATGCTGAAACCTTAGTCGCGACCGATGCAAAACAAACTCTTTCCAGAAACTTCTTGGATAGCCTGTTCTGTTGACACGTGTCTGTTAAAACTTGAGTGGGAGAGCGAACGATAACGGCGAGGTTAATATGCAAGTGGCTGCATGGGATTCGATGCGCTTCACCCTCACGCTACGCATCGCACACGTGTGGTGATAGGATTGATCCGGTGTGACACGTGTTAGAACGCGGATTGCGTCCTACCCCGCCCGTCTCTAACTAGGAACGGGCAGGAGCTTTGAGTGGCCACAACAATGTATGGGTTTTATCCACACCGTCCATTCATTTTTATGTGCCATTTAAGGCTATAAAATCGAAACCGAGGCAAATCCGACGCTCAAGTGGACCACACCACAGGAAGAAGCAGTGATAATGATTCGCACCGTTGAAACTTTTTTAAGGCCCACCTTGATGTTTATTTGCCATCCAACCTATTCATAACGTTACATGGACCCGGATGAAGAGAAAACACAAATGTCAGCTCGATCGAAAACTTCCCTGGCCCCGGTGAGTTTTCAACTGTAAGAGTTTTAATTCCCATTGTGTGGTCCACTCGTGTCTTGGATTTTCATAATTTTTAATATTATTTCTATAAATGATACGGAAAATTGAATTGACGGTGCGGGATAAAACTCACACATGGACACTCAAAGCTCCTCCCCGTTCCCGGTCTGGAGACGGGCGGGGTAGGACGCAATCCTCGCTCGAGCTACTTACTATGATTTTGAAGAAAATGGATTGGCTACTCCCCCTAACACATGCCCCGTGGCTGGTGGGCCCCACCATGATGTATGTGTTTCATCTTATCTGTTCATCCATTTTTACCGATATTTTATGGCTCGATCCCAAAAATGAGAGGTATATAAATCCCAGGTGGACCACACCACATGAAAACAATAGTGATTAGATATCCATCATTAAGATCCTTCTAAGGTTCACTGTACTGTTTATTTGACATGCACGCTGTTGTCAGTCCTACGATTGAGGTTGACTCCTGATCTGAACGCTACTTTTCAAGGTTGCTGATACGAGTGACTGTTATACTCTTGTCATTCCTTAGAAAGTCCATTAAAGAAAGACACGTGGCATTATACGAGAAATAAATAAATAAATAAAAACGATCTCGTAAATATTTAAGAATTTTGTGGGAATCATAGCTCGCGTGAACCTAATTTTTAACTGCAGTCATTAATCCGTGGAATGATAGAGTCAAATTATCTAAATATTTATTGAGCAGGACAAAAAGGATGGTCGAGCGACTATGGTAGAAAAAGAAACATGACAAAAAGGATTATCTAAGAAGAGTAAGTGAAAAAGAAATATAATAAAAATAATTATTTAAGAAAAGCCTTTTTAATCCAACACCACCAACAAACCAAATAAATTTATCTTTTATATCATCTCATTTTATCTCATCGTAACCGTAACATTAATCAAATTGCGATAACTCTTAGTTATAATCTTTAATTGTAATTCAAATCTATGTTGATACGTTGCAATTGATCTCTATCCAATATCACGTAGTTTTTTCAAGAGATACATACCTGCAGTCGCTCATAGTGATTGATTGCGAGTTTTTCCTTTTATTTAATTGCACCGATATTATGAAATTTTTTCCCTATGGAAGACACAAAGCTATTGACAAATGTCTTAAATCTGAAAATTTATGGGCTGCTTGACCAGTCGAGGGCCTGACTCGATAGGTCGAGGGTCCACTCAACCGGTCGAGGCCCGCTCAACTCAAAGTCCAGCGAGCGTTTGTTCTTTGGGTGTCCGCACTACTCGACCGTTCGAGGGTACCCTTCGACCAATTGAAGCCCTGAATCAACTAGTAAGGGTTATGCAGATTTTGCGCGAATTTTGCGCAGACTGTAAATTTGAGGCAGTTTCAAAGAGGTGCGTAAGTAGAGTTTTCTAAACTATAAATAGGGGTCCATAGGGCTATTTTAAGGCATGCTTAGGCTTTCTAAAAGTTTTCAAAGGGTTCCTAAAAGGGTTTTAGAATTTCTAAAGGGTATAACAAGGGTAAGATTCGAGGTTATTTGAATTGGGTAAGTCCTCTCTCTTTGTAATTTATGCTTTTATAGTGGAATTCTATCACTTTGTGCCGTGGTTTTTTTCCGAAAGGGTTTTCCACATTAAATCTGTGTGTTCTCTTGTGTTTGCTTGGTGTCGTTGGATTGCTATCCTAGATCCAGATCTGTGTGATTTTGTAGCGCAAATTCCTAACAAGTGGCATCAGAGAAATCGTTGGGGCACAAATATGAATCTAAGGGATTAATAATAATGGCAAGCACTAGGAATGATATTAAGAAGTACTCAGGGAAAAATAATTTTAAGTTACGGAAGATTAAGATGATCAGTTCCTTAATCAAGCAAGGCGAAAATGGTGCTCTTGAGAAACGAAAGTCTACTATGACTAATAATGAATGGAATACTTTTGATAAGAAAGCTTTATCATTGATCCGTTTATGTCTCATAGATGAGGTTCTCCACAATGTCATGAAAGAGAAAAATACAGCTAAGTTATGAGCGAAGTTAGAGGATGTTTATGTAAAAAAAGTCCTCTGAAAATCATCTACACTTGAAGCAGCAGTGGTATAACTTCAAGATGGTAGAGGGTGGAGATCTGAAGGCTCACATCAGCAACTTTAATAAATTGGTTGAAAAATTATTGGATATGGAGGAAGTGATGAAAAATGAAGAACAAGTATGTATGTTGCTGAATTTTCTTCCGGTATCGCATGAATCATTCAAGGACACAATGTGCACCATGAATAAAACCCTGAGTATCGACACCATAATCTCAGTCCTTTAAGGGAAGGCTATGAGAAAGTTTGACGTCGACATGGAGATATCTTCTGATGTACTGCTTATAAGGGGTAGGAATTCTGAATAAGGTACAGGTTCTTTAGGTTCTAGATATAAATCCAAGGGCAATGGCAAATAAAAGGTAAAGTACCAAAACTGTGGAATGGAAGGACATGTGAAAAAGGATTGTGAAAATCTTAAATCTAAGAGAGAAGAATCTGAGGCTTTGTACAAGGAGACCAATGCTGTCACGTCAGATGGATCGAGTGGATGTGATGGTGATGTTTTGTCTATGTCTACGATCAGACGGTCATACGATGATCATAAGAGCGAGTGGATTCTAGACACAGGGTCATCTTTTCGCATATCTCATCATCGGAGTTGGTTCACCAGTTACAGGGAGTGCGATGGTGGACATGTGTTTATGGGCAATGGCTTTGCCTGTAATGTTGTGGTTGTTGGTTCGGTGCGCATCAAGATGGTTGATGGGGTGGAGCGTACCTTGACTGATGTCAAGCACGTTCCTGATTTGAAGAAGAATCTGATTTTTCTTGGTGTGCTTGAGGCAATGGGCTGTAAGTTCACAAGTATTGATGGTGTCCTTAAAGTATCTAAGGGAGCACGAGTAATCATAAAAGCGCAACGACTCAATAATGTTTACAGGTTGATCAGGAGCACTTCAAAAGGTGGAGCTGCAGTGGCTGTAGCAGATTCCACCTCTGCACGTGTGTGGCATGTTGGGCCTTGCCACATAAGCGGCCAGGGCAAAAAGGCTGAGACTCGCGGACGGAGATACAGAGCAAGTAGAGTAACCACTTGTGAGAAGAATCACACAACATAATCGCAAGATATCGGCGAGGTACATGGATGACTCCAATGTCGTAGAGGATTCGTCTTCTATTCAGACGACTCTAGATGAGCCAGGTGTTTAGAAGTGGAATGTTACTATGGGCGATGTGATGGACTCGTTATACCAGATCGACACATGGGAATTGGTGGAGCTTTCAGTAAGCCGGAAAGCGGTTGGATGCAGTAGATCTTCAGGAGGATACAACATAGATGCAGAGCGAGGTTGGTAGCGAAGGGTTATGCTCAGAGAGAAGGGATCGGCTTCTCAGAGATATTTGCGATGACGGTATAACAGGTTTTTATTAGATCCATGATTGGCACTGGTTGGCCAATGCGATATAAAGCTGGAAGGATGGATGTGGAGTCTACACTTCTACAAGGGAAATTGGAAAAGCAGATCTACATGAAGCAACTAGATCGGTTCGAAGTTAAAGGGGCTGAGAAAAAAGTTTGCAGGAGGTCGTAGTATGACCTGTCGCTTAGGCAGTGATATAAAGTTTGATTCCTTTATGGTGGGTCAGGTATTGTATGTTGATGACATGTATATGTCAATTATGATATGTCTGATGTCAATATACTGAAAACTCGGTTAAGTGGGACATTTAGGATGAAGGATCGGGGGGCTGCAAAGATGGTTCTCAGCATTGAGAATGAAAGAGGAGTAGGCTTTGGTTATCTTAGGCAGATACCTTGTGTTACGCCCAAAACTCAAATACCGGGCTCCCAAACTTTTTGATCGCCAAATTCGGTGCTGACAGCCTCCATAGTACCCTATTCTCAGCTCTCAGCGTAGTGTCATTAATGAAGTGAATCGGCGCAAGCTCGTCCATGTTAAGTCTGTAGCCGAACTCTCGAGCAATCTTTCATATAAGTCGGCAGAATGAGAGTGAAACATCTCTCCTAACAGAGCGTACGGTCTGGATTATCTGTAATAGGGCGAATGTAGCCAGACACAACTTATCTCCCTGCCCAGCTTTATACAGGAAGTCCACCATCAAATGAGTGCATTCGGTACGGTTGCCCCACCTAGGATACACATTATATGTGAATATGTGGTGGAGCAGGCAAAAATCATTTATCAATTTGGTCGATGGGAGGCAATTGCCTCGCTTCCAATAAACCAGTTGGCCGCAAAGAAACCGCGTATGGTGATCTCTTTTTCGCATACTCTTGAGATGAGATTCATTAGCATGCACTTCACCATGTGCAACTCCCATAATTCGGGCCATCACATCCACATTGACTATTACTTCCCGCCTTCCTATGGGAATAGTGAACTGTAGAGGCTCTAGTAGTGGATCCCGAATGTGGGCATAGAAGGCTCGGACAGTGCTCTCGCACGCATAAGACTTGCCTTCAAATATGAGACCCCACCCAGAGTCCAACAAGAGGTCCATTACCGAATATAGCCCAAATAGTCTTTCGTCCACATGTACTTCAAACACAACTTTACAGCCACGAAACTTACCGTGTCCGATGCTCGCCGGTAGAACTCTTTCGAGTGGAATCTGGGGATCAAGATCCTGCTTCATTCGTTGCTTTCGTGCGGCGCTTGTACTTGCTTCTTTGCCTGCTTTCTTCCTCCAGCGGGTTAGGAGGCTAGGCCCGGCTTCCTCCGTGGACACCCTTCTCTTTCCCATGAGAGAAAGGATTGTAGAGAGCGAGAATACGGTGGCCACTATCTCAAAGAGGGCCATAGGGTTGAAAAAGCTTGCAAGGTGAGATAGGTGGGTGGTTTTTGGAGTTTATGAGACACAAGGAGGGATTTGGGTGCTCAAATGAGACGGAATAGGGAGATAGAAGGTGGTAGGTGATGGGTTTTGAGGAAAATGGTGGAGGTGGGTATGTATTGTAGAAGAAGAAGAAGATATAGAATGGAAGGGAGATTTTAGAAGAAAAATCAGATTTTGGAGGGGTTAGAAGGGTTTAGAAGCTAGGTGGAGGGTTGAAAGGAAGCATAGGAGGGAAAATAGGGTGGTCTCACACGTGGGGGAGGCCCACATATGTGTGTGAGGGGCAGTGGGCCGCCAGACCCGAGGGCCCGCCGCGGCCCGCTGGAGTGGACCGCGGTGCGCTGCAGTAGGCGCGGTGCCCCCGCAGTCCGCTAGACCAGGGCCGGTGGCCCCCCGTCCTAAGGTGTCAAAAATGTGCGGGGGACCCCCTGGGTCCCACCGATTTTGGTGGTTTGGGCCTCTCATCCGTTTGAGGTGGTTTCAGGTCCCAACAAGTGCGTATTCACGATTTTTGAGTCACTTAAGTGTGGGATTCGCTGAATTATCATCCAAGCCCATCGATTGATAGTTTAGAAAGGAATTAGGATCATTTTCCATGATCACAGATGCTCACAGGTCACATTTCAACGGTCAGTTTCGCCCGTCGGGGAAACTTGGGATCCTATGATCATTTCTACGTTTTATCACCCCCACCTAAGTCAAAATGAGTTAATGAACGTCGTGTTACCATAACCCAAGTCCAGTTTAATCTAAATCATGCTCTGATACTAACTTGTAACGCCCTGAAAATCGGGGGTCGAGCAAAGCTTAACTCCTGAATTCTAACGCATCACTTATGCAACATAGATGATGATGATTAAATGTTGTCTATATTAGCGCATTGAACATGAATGGGATTATACCAAAATAGCATATCATACTCCAGAGTTACTTAAATTGGGTAAGCGGAAGACTGAGGTAAACATATAAATTATGTAAGTGTTTATCAATCCCCAGAGTATAAGTATGCTACTAGGATAAATAAATACAAGTGTTTGTTCCAAAATTTACAAAATATCATAAGGTAACTGTCCAACTAAACCATGTAACCCTGTAATCCCGTCGAATCAGAACAAGGTCTATAGAGACCCGCCTGATAGCTGAACGTAGGAGAATTCCTCCTCCTCATCCATGAAGTCTAGATCCGTCATGTAAGCTGCATTGGAACCTGCATCTAAATCAAAGTCTGGTTGGTGTTTTAAAGCACCGTCCCAGAGTGGGAGTGAGTGATCAACTCAGTGGTACTATAAGGCAAAGGTTAACTTGTTATCAATTCAGTCAAGTAATAATGATAAAGCAATATGACAATCATATCCTAAGTACTTTCATTAGTGTAGGAATGATATGCGCAATGATACATGCCCTCGCCTGCACTCCCTCAACGACTTCATCTCATGGTCGCGCATAACAAACTCCCTAAACATGGGCTTCCTTGCCAAAGCACATGCAATGCGGTGCATGATCGTGTTAGCCAAGTAATTTATTAGGCTTATTCATACAGCAGATTCGGGAAGCTAAGGTACCTCCCTTTATATCATTTATCCAAACAAGGATCCATCTAGGGTCGTCAATCCTAGTTAGTCACATACAATAGGCAAGTTGTAGGGCATCACCCCTGATAAAAGCACTGGATAGGTAAGTTCACGAGTTTACACTTGAGGTCACTATGGAGAGGCTTGTCACCGTCAACGTAGCTCTATTTTATACTCGAGGTCACTACAGGAGGCTCATCACCTGAACGTAGGCCGACAACTCGAATACAGTGTCCCATACACCACCATATTTGGCTCACGAGTTTGAGTTGCTCACTGGTCACTACGAGGAGGCTCGTCACCCCAGCGTAGGTCGATAGCTCCACCACGGTGTCCTATAATACACCATGTCCGGCTCATGAGTCTTAGCGGATCTTGGTATCATGGTTAAACAGGCTTTACATTGGTAAATGGTACCTTAGATTCAAGCAGTAGTGTCCATACATGGTAAACACACGATAGGCCAATCGGGTTATTTGACAAGTGCGATTGGTACGAGCACACATTGAATTGGTCGGCATAGAGCACATAAGCACTCCGCGTGGCCTAACCACTGCCAACAATCACCGTACGGCTCGGATTCATCGAACGTATCTAATGTGACAAAACTACTTCGGCCACCCTCTTAGGAACCATCACCGATTGCCTGGACTGAGTAATAGTCTTAATCATACTCAAATGTAATAGGCAATCACATATGTTAATCATAATAGCATTTAACGAACAATTCAAGTATAATTTCCGTTAAGCATTTTATCAAACATATTGAACATATAGTTATACATGTGCATTTCAACCATAAATTACGTAGAAGCAATTTACATTACATGAAAGAAACTATAACTGTGGACAAGGTAGTTAAGAATCCTATCTCAACACCCTTGTTAGAAACAATTTATCATACTCTTTCTCATTCAGACATTTTATCAAACACTTAGACTACATAATACTATATACATAAACTAAATTAGTTATAGCATATATTTTGACAAATCCTTTCATAAAGGAGTTGTCATACACACAACACACATGTATTTCAGATTAATAGTCATGGCAAGCATAAATCATAATTTCACCTTCATTCAAACATTTCAACAAATACATGGAATGCATTTTATATTCACATAATTTACACACATGTATAATTTACTGAATACATCGTAACTAGGATCATATGGCAGCAATCAAGTCAGACATAAACCATTGTTGACATTGAAAGCCTTGGAAACTATAACCTAACCATTTATAGTCCGCACCTTTCGTCGGTATGCTCATTACGAACTTGGTTCGTACACTGCGCTTCCGTGTACAGCACAATGGCTACCGAAAACATGAAATCGGTTAGCTATTTCGTTGCTTCCTCTATTTGAATCACTAAAATAAGATTAGGGTTAGGAATTTTTACCCAAATTGTATTTGGAATCTACAGTGTAGCAAAACGGGAGAAATGATTTAGTTCGTTGTGTAGTGGGAGTGAATCCCAGCAATAATCCACAGATCTCTCTCTCTCTCTTCTCCTCACTCTTTTCTTCTCTTTCTCTCTTCTCTCTCCTAGGGTTAGAGAATTCGTATGGAATGAGAGAGGGGTGGTTTAAGGGCATTATATAGGCCCAGAACTGATGTCAATGGCCCCAGGGCCATGATATACTTAGGTTATAGTCAAAGGGTGTATGTTTCGGGCAAACGGGACTTATCTGGAGGCCCATTGCTCACTTAAGTCATGGAGTAAATTCCCTGACCATCGATCTAAGTCAGTTAAGGTTTCGGTCCAATCGGATTTGTAAATAGACCATGGAGGACCGATTTCAGTTCAACCGTCATCATCACTCGATCAGTGTCACAAGTATATTGACATGTGTAGGAAAATTTTTCTAATCTACGGGTAAAGTTTGGTCAAAAACTGATGGTCTGAAACCTTCAATTTTTCCCGCAAGCGAATGGTCCAATTTACTTAAGTTTGAGTTAATTTTCTAAAGACATTCGCGCTTCTTACAAACTTTGCTCAGGGCTCAAGTTGTGTGTTTCTGGATACTATTTGGGTTCGATTCCCACGATGTTTGTCAAGCCCAGTATGGTGGTCATAACCTTATAGTTTCACAGTAATCGGACTTTCGACCGCGGTATAGGTCCAATACGGGGTTTCAATGTGCTCCCGAGAGCAAGTGGGTTTTGGAATTTCTCCTAGGTTTTTAGGTAATGTTGAGTTAGTGATTCTAATGGTTTTATGTCTTGCAGTTCGCATAGATAGTAGTTCAAGATAATTCACCGATTAATTTAGCTTAGTACTTAACTAATTTTTGTCTAATTTCTAAAGGATTTGGTCATTAAGGATTTCTGCCTGAGGTGGTACTCGGGTCTTTGTACGGATTTTTCCGAGACGTTACACGACGATGCAATGTAATATAAAATTCCTGATGAGTTCACGAATACTGTCAGTCGTATCTAGATCGTATAAATGCATAAACACAGTAACCCAAAATGACATATGTCGCGGATGTAATGCAATATGTGATGCGAATGGAATGACCATGCTGGAGTGTGAAGTCGGGATGATAATACGTAGTATCGCAGGCTATGGAGTCCATCACAAGGAACTTCTATCTAAACCAGTCCCATACCTAATTTGGATAGTCAGACTCAATGTGGTAAACTCTTGATCTCAAGTTAGTCGCGCACCCCAACCGAAATCCTGGCCAATACGAAGGTACACGTAACAAATAGTTGCATACCACTAGCCCCAGTGGATGGTGAATGAATGAATGAATGAGTATGTAACTCCTGCTCAATAAGTCCAGATCATCTCTGAGATCGTCACCGGGGTATAGTACACTCTACATGCAAATCGCCGCCCACTGACGCACGAACATGCAAGTGGAAGAGACCTCACTATCCGCCTGGCCAATAGTCAGTCAATATCTACCCGGCACGTCGATAGTGGACCCATTCATGAGCTGGTGAAACTCAGCCTAGATATGCCCCCTTCTCTCGGGCAGGTAAGGCCACACCCCCTCCCAACCCACCACGACACGGTGGGAGACGCGGCCTCCTGGTATTCCGCACTCGGGCACTCATGTATCCACTCGGTCTCGACGTTGGGGCGTCTCTTGGCCTCGGAGGTTTTGAGATTTTTACCCAGGGCCATCTATGACAGCCCGATGCTAATAACAGATTTCTGATGTCCCATCTATCGTCCACGATATGCCTGTTGAGGCTACGGCCCTGATGTCGCTAGGGCGTACAGTAATCATAACACACAATGCAAAATGCATGAGTCATACAATCCAATCATGCATCAATCCTGCGCATATTGTGCGCTTATGTGAGATAACATCCGCCTATCAGGGAGTCTCATAACAACCTGCCCAATGACATATGCAATGGTAAACCACATCTCATAACAAACATGCAGATGATGCGTATGGGCATGTATCATGATACTACGCAGTCACATACTCATAATCGGTATCAATAACCGGCATCAACAATCGACTCCGACAATTTAGACATTTAACCAACATTGCCCCCAAGGAATGGCCCACATAGAGCCTAACATATAATGGACCCATGACCTCACATAAGGGCTAAATATACAACACCATGGACCTCACTCAAGAGCTTAATACACATCACGATGGGCCTTTCACATGGGCCTAATATACATCACAATGGGCTCCATCGCCTGGCCCTCAAATGCATCACAATGGGCCTCATCACATAGGCCTTATATATATATATATCACATTGGGCCTTAAACACGGGCGAATACACATCACAACGGGCCTCAAATACCTAAAGATAACATCACATATCAGGCCTTAATATCCGGCATCGACAATCGGCCTCGACAATCAGAATTGGAATCAGCTTCAACAATCGGCCTCAACAATCGGAATCGGTATTGATAATCGGATTAAGAATCGACAATTGGCCTCGACAATCGAAATCGGAATCGGCCTCAACAATTGGCCTCGATAATCGGAATCGACCTCGATGATCGGTCGATCAAGGCCTAAGGGAAGGTCACAATATGAACATTAAACCATAATTGCCCATCAATGTAGACATTTAACCAACATTGCTCCCAAGGAGTGGCCCACATGGGGCCAAATATATAGTGGGCCCCTGGCCTGTCATAAGAGCCTCATACACAACCTAATGGGCCTCATCGTATGGGCCAAAAATATATCACAATAGGCCATGAATACATCAAGTCGGGCTTCATTCAATGGTCGGAATATATGGTCTTCAAATACACAACAGGTGGGCCCTGCACATGGGCCATAAATACATCACATCAGGCCTTGCCCATGGGCCGAAAATACATCACAATGGGCCACAACCGATGGGCCTTAATACACAACGGGTGGGCCCTACACATGGGCCTAATATACATCACAGGTGGACCCTGCACACGGGCCTCATATACACAACAGGTGGGACCTGCACATGGGTCTCAAATACATAACATGTGGGCCCTATGCATGGGTCTCATATACATCAAATGGGCCACGCCAACAGGCCTAATACCTATCACAATGGGCCGCACGATATGGGCCTATACACATCATCATGGGCCTCACTTATGAGGCATATACACATCACATTGAGCCTCACTCATGGGCCAATATATATAACATCGGGCCGTATCAAATGGGCCAAATCAGTAGGCCGAATCAAATGGGCCAATCAAATGGTCCGAACAAATGGGCTGATTCGAATGGGCCGGAACCAACCACACCATTCACCTACTACTAGAGATCATTTTAGAGCATTATTTCAAAAAAAGAAGAATCATATCCAAGGATTATCTGGACCATACCATAAATGGCAGTGGTGATAATGATTTCCATAGCTATATTTCTAATGGGCCCACCATAATATTTATTTTCTATCCAATCTGTGAATGAGGTCACAAAGACCTGGTTATAGAGGAAAAACAAATATCGTATAGGTCCAAGACCCTGTAATCCCAAGGGGTTTTTAATGGTGGACGTTCATCCCACTGTTCTCTGTAGTGTGGTCCACTTGATATTGGATCTGCTTTATTTTTAGTCTCAAGCCTAGAGACAGGCTCGCCAAATGGATAGACGGTCGGTTTCAACACATGCATCAAAGGGTGGGACCCGTCGTCTAACCACATGGATAGTGCGGCCAAAACCCATACATCACGGTGATCCTCATGGGGTGGAAATACGTGCATCATGGTGGGGCCATACCCTGCACGCCAAGTAGATGGACGATAGGGATATAGTACATGCATCATGGTGGGGCTAGTCACCAAATGGATGGACGGTAGGGATGCAGCACATGCATCATGGTGGGGCCGGTCACCAAATGAATGGGCGGTCTGGATATCACGCCTGCTACACCGTCCAGCAACTGGACAGTGCAAATGTAACCATACATCATGGTGCGGTCCACGTAGTGGCCCACCAATATAATGTTATTAATATATTATATATTATATAATATAATATATTACATATACTTGCACGGTGGCAGCACTACCCATACTCACCATCCAGACCCATCTGGACGGTGTAGATCTCATGAAAAGAGGTGGGTCGCACGAAATTTGGATGGACGGCATGGTAGCACAATACATTAAGGTGGGGCACATGTGGCGTGCCAGATGGACGGACAGTTTGGATCCATTAGCGTGAGGCCCACAGGAGCGAGGACACCAGCCACTCTGCTCGTCAGGTGGGTCCCAGGTACGTGGGCCACCCCACTTCCCTCACTCTCTCTCTCTTTTATATATATATATCTATCTGTGTGTGTGTGTATAATATAAACATGCATGTATATATATAATATAATATAATATAGTATAATATATAACAAAACATATAATATTATAATACATATATTCATAACTTAAAGTACCTACCATCCAGACTCTCTGGACGTTCTGGACGGTAGGGATTCATTGCATATATGATGGTGGGTCCACACGTGTGGCCCACCTCAATGTGCTATGATATATATATATATATATATATATATATATATATATATATATATATATTAAATATTAACTCCTCTCTCTTTTTTTTTTGAAAGTTGCTAGAGTGTTTTCTCTTACACAGTCCAGCAGCAGAGACTGCTAGACGTCCAAGGTATGGATGCAATACCTTTATCAAGGTGGGGTCCACGTACTCATGGCCCACCAACCACATATATATAGAGGTGGCCCCACTTATACATGGTCCTCAAATGGACAGTGTGGATCTAATCCATTCATCACGGTGGGGTCCATACGTTCCAAAACGAACGGTATGGATATAATATATACATCATAAGCGGGCCACTCTCATCATCATCATCACCAAAAGAAAAGGAGAAAGAGAGAGAGGGAGAGAGATCGGTGTAGTGGAGGGACCCCGCCACTATGGGCCCCTCATATGATTATAACAACACATAAATCAAATTAGGTCTCATCATAAGTGGGCCATTAAATTAAAAATCAATGGTGGATCACCCACCTATCGGCCTCCTTCTTTAACTGCTAAGGCTCCTATGCTCATTGCCTTCAATTTTGATGGAGGTTGATGATGAGTGAATGGTTGAGATGGGAGATGAGAGAGTGAAAAAGTGGGCCACACTTAGATTTGGGAGAGAGCTTGGACATAGGAACTTTGTTGCTTGGGACATTATTTTGAGAAATGAGGGAGAGAGAGAGAGAGAGAGAAGTGATGGGATGATAAGGGATGGAGTGATGGGTGATGGGTGGAGTGATGGAGTTGTAAGAAAGGGATGGGTGGAGAGAGAGAGAGTGTGTGAGAGTTGACTTTGGGAATGGGAAAGGGATGGGTTACTTATACGTGTGGTATTGTGTGTACTTGATTGATTGATTGATTGATCGGATATGTTATAGAGATTCTCTCGAAATTTGCAACGCGCGGCGTTTTTTCTCGAGATGAACGCGGACCCACATCTCCTGGCCCGGGTATTGCCTTAGCGCGCGAGACGCAACGTTAGAACCACGGCAATGGCGCAGTCATAAAGGAACAAGTCTTAGGTCAAGCCGACTCTAATATACGGGACACAACTTAGGATTACGCACAAACACCGATAATAGATCACAGGTCGCCGGAATTCGACCGGGAGGACCACGGAGGCATATGGAACGATATGGGGTAAGATACGGGTCTCACACTTTGGGTAGGTATTGATCAAGGATGTGATGGACCAAGCAAAGCCGGAGAGCGTTCCCTACGCGTCTCTCCACAAGTTTTCCTCAGGACATGTCCCAAAACAAATGAGGAAAAGCAGGATATATCTCATGAGCCTTATTCGAATGCGGTTGGCAGTGCATGTCATGGTCTGGATTAAACCAGTTATTTTATAGGCTATCTGTATTGTGAGTAAATACCCCGGCAAGCAATATTGAGTAGCGGTGAGATAGTAAGACGACTACGTCTTTCCTTTTGAGAATACAGGAGCAAAGATAGTTGGGCATGTGGATTTTGATTCGACAGACATAATCACCAAGGTCATTCCTATAAAAAATTTCAAGTTCTGTGTAACTTTTCTGGGCTTGGCGATGGCGAAAAAGAATGACAGAGTGTACACAAGAAGCTATGATGTGATGTAGAGATAAGAGAAGAGGTTAAGAAGCTACACGATTGACGATTAAAGACATGCTGGAGATTGTTGACAAATGTCTTAAATTTGAAAATTTCTGGGCTGCTCGAAGAGTTGAGGGCCTGGCTCGACCGGTCGAGGGTCCACTCGATTGGTCGAGGCCCACTCGAGTCGAAGTCCAGCGGTGTTTGTTCTTTGGGTTCCACACTGCTCGACCAGTCGAGGGTCAGGCTCGACCAGTCGAAGCCCTGGCTCGATTAGTCGAGGGTTACGCAGATTCTGTGTGGATTTTGCACGGACTGCATAAATTTAAGGCGGTTTCAAAGAAGTGTGTAAGTGGAGTTTCCTAAACTATAAATAGGGGTCCCTAGGATTATTTTAGGGCATGCTAAGGCTTTCTAAAAGTTTTCCAATAGTTCCTAAAAGGGTTTTAGGGTTTCTAAAGGGTGTAGCAAGGGTGAGATTCGAGGTTGTTCGAATCGGGTAAGTCCTCTCTCTTTGTAATTTATGCTTTCATAGTGAAATTCTATCGCTTTGTGTCATGGTTTTTTCCCAAAAGGATTTTCCACATTAAATCTATGTGTTCTCTTGTATTTGCTTAGTGTCATTTGATTGCTATCCTAGATCTAGATTTGTGTGATTCTGCAGTGCAAATCCCCAATAAAAGCAACCCATCTTTGAATGAAGAACCGCACCCTTTGATTATCTCCTGATCATTATAAATTTTCTACAAGTGATTGAATAAGTGATCGATCTTCTCAAAATTTGGTCATTAGTCTCTTCCGAGTCAGAAACTTCAAGTCTTTACAGAAGATTAAGTAGCATCGACCGAAGTGTCTAGAACAGATACCTCGGCTTGAGAAGTTGGCATAAAGACCAACTCTTTAGAGGCCGAAAGTTCTCTAGTTATTCTAATAAAGACAGGAGAAAGTAAGACCTAAGAATTATAAAATAATCACAAAAGAAAAGAATAAAATGTTAGAATAACATCCACCTAAATTTGACCGAATAGCAATAGTGGTAAATTAGTTAACTGTTGGTGAACTTTTGGTGGGGTCAATGATCAAAACCAGAGCTCAGTTAGAACGAGGAAAATGAGGAAGATTAGGACGATATGACTTGAAAAATCGATCTAAATGAAAATTAGGATCGTTTAATATTTCCTTTCGCTCTGCCATTTATTAAAAGTTCTATAGAAGTGAGCATCTTTATGTCTCTTATACGCATCTTCCATCTCCTAAGAATATTTTAAAGGTGGAATACGTAGCCAGAATTTGGTTTTATAATAAATTCCAAAGTCTGCAATAGCTTTAGCCAAAGAAGAAATACCTAGCGCAGATCAATCAAACGTTGCATGCTAAGTAGGGCGGGGAGCTGGGAGAGGCCCAAGCTCAGAAATCTTCAAAATGGCTAGAGGAGTTGTTAGTGCAGGGATTAAAGCAGTTGTCGAAACCACCTTAGCTGGACCTACCATCGTGGTCTTTTGACACTTCAATTCAAGTTGAGATGGCTTAACCGCTCATGTGAAAGAATGCTCGATCGCCTTTATTGGTGTTGGGGATGGGACGGTCAATGTGACTGAGGTCATCTTCTTTGACCGTGTCTTCCTTTAAGTAGGAAACATGGCTGACTGAGGAACAATCGACTTTTCTGTGCCTTCTTTATTTTCCTTCTTCTTTTCAGACATAAGTTTTTCTACTTAGGAGGAAGCAAAAAGTTGACCGATGATCAATTCATGAGACTCATTGATCAAAGTCCTGTAGTAGTTTTTCCACTAGGAGTGGAATGACTCTAGATGTTGTGGATAGTTGGTGAAGATGGGAAACATGAAACTAGAGCTTATAGAATCAAACCCTCTGTAAAGAGTCTAAAAGGTGATGACTGAGTCTACAATTGGTCAAAGAGTTGGATGTCGGTTGCAAGTTTAGTGACTAAATGAAAAAGTGATGCCATGATTCAAACCAAATAGATGAGTAAGAATATTGAGACAGTATTGTTCAATGTCGGCCTTGGCATTAACACTCGTATCTATTGTGTTGCCATATGCTAGGTCTCTGCAGATCAGATAGTTTTTTTAAGCCGCATCCCTGAGGCTTGCCATCTCGGTGTCGGTCGACTCGTAGTCTTTAGTGAACTAAGTCGGACTGAACTCTATATCTTTCAATGGGCAAAAAGAATGGTTGGACTTATTGAGGGTAAAAGAAATGAAAAAACTCATATAATATTCAGTAAAAGAATAATTGATTTTGGGACATAGGATGTTTCGATAACCAAATGAGGTAAATTCTACATTTGCTAGAACAAATTTAATAAATTTTGCTCTAAAGTACTTGTAGAACCACATCTGGACAAATCACATAGGTCCGCCTTGCTTCAAACATTCTGCGGTAAAGGTGGTCGAGCACGAAAGGGGTGAGAGCGACCTGACGTCCTTGAGCGAGCGCCTCGGCCAGATGAATATATTACTTGATATTTTGCAGGGCACTGACACATAGCAGGAATCGGCAAATCCACATCATAATGAATGCCATACGTTCTTGCTCATCCACTTCATCTTAAGATTTTTGTTTTAGAGTTATGAAGGTGGAATACACATTGCTGGTCTTATCCAGAAGAATGAAGGGATGCTGAGTTTTCAAAGCGAAGCCCGGATAAACAAGCTCCCCAAATAGCAAAAGATGGGTGAATGCACATTCATCAATAATTGCTGGACCCATGGGGCCATATCCAAAATGGAATGTATTAGTCGATAAATTCTAGAAAGTTGACCCCATTTCAAGAAGGAAAGTGTTGGCCAGATATTTGTGTAAGTAGAGTTTGATGCATTCATAAATTCCTACCTACCTCCATGTGTCTCCATGTTGTGCTTTAACGCATGTGAACCATTCAACCCAACCGTTCATCGGTTTTGGTCATGCTCACAGAGATTTAAACGTGTTAGAAGGAAATGAGAAGTTATCGAATTGAATCAAAAGAACTTCATCAGGACATTTTGGGTTGTTCGATCTCACAAAGTTGTTCGTGAGTGACTGCTTGGTAAAATGTTGGACCAGGTGTCAACAATGCCTTGTCCGGTTCGATTGGAGTATTGAACAGGATGTCATTGGCCACTCCTAATGACAAAATATCTGGATCTTTGATGAATGATTCTATAGGGAAAGTTGGAGTGGAAGAAGAAGAAGATACATCCATGATAATTGAGAGAAGAAAGTTGGAAAATGGGAATTTACGTAAAAGAAGCAAAAGGTGAAGGAAGAAATGCACCGACTTAAAGTTTTGTTTATGCATTGGACGCGATATGTGCACATTAATGAAAGGATAATCATGACTCCTCATACGATACAATTCTATGCGACGTGTCACAAGGATGACTTAAAAGGGTGAAGCAAAGGATATCTTTCGATATGACTTTGGTTAGGTAGAATCAATGGGGAGAATACATGGAACAATGGTCAATTGCATTTATTGCATTGGACAACGGAACAACATCACTTTCACCTTTTTTTCAATGGCAAAGTGACGTGGGGGACAATGTTGTACCCTAATTTTGGCCATTCTGGAAAAGGCTAATAAGAGGGTGACATGTGGCATTGCATGAGAAATATGAGGTGGATAAAAAGATCTTTAAGATACTTGGAGCGCTTTTTGTGAAATCATAGTTAGTATAAATTCAAGTTTACACATCAGTGGCTAGTTGGCAGAATGATGTAGTTGAGTTATCTAAAAGTTTAATGAGCGAAGGGAGAAGAAATGCAGGTGAGCAGTTCGAGATGCAAAAGGTGACCGAGAGGAATAAAGTTTGAGCGACAAAAGAGAAACAATTGTAAAAGAGAAAAGTAACAAAAAAAGGATATAGAGAAAGGCTTTTCAACTATTGTAACCATTGCAATAATTGAAGAAAGATTTAGAAGAATAAGCTCTAACAGAACTCTATAAAAAGTTGAGGAATCCAATAGAAAGATATATATATATATATATATATATATATATATATATATATATATATATATATATATATATATATATTTATCTCCAAAAAATCTCCAAACACAACTAGCAAACCAAATAAATTTATCTTTTATCTCAGTTTATCCTAGGAGTAGCAGTAATCAAGTAGTGTTAATTCTTAATTATAATTTTAGTTGTAATCTAAATCTACGCTCATACGTTAGGTTTGATCTTTATCCAATATCATCCAATATCACGTAATTCTTTCAAGAGACGCATTTTTGTATTTGCTCATAATAACCTATTGTGAATTTTTCCTTTTATTTAATTACAGTAATATATTGAAAGTCATTTTTCATAAAAGGCACAAAGCAACCCATCTTCAAAGAAAGAACCCCACTTCCTGATTAACGCCTATTATTATAATTTTTTTATTGTCACCTATCATTATAATTTTTTTGCAAGTGATTAAATAAGTGATCAATATTCTTAGAATTGGATTTTCTCATAATTAGGTCACATGCGTTCATATTATATCAATAAATCTACTTATTTTGGTGCTTGGTATCAAAGTTGATCGGTTTAGATCAAGCTGCTTTATCACTTTATCGATTCTGGCATGGCACATTACACGTGATAGAAAATAAACCAAAGTGTCATATGTTACATCCCTTGATTTTTGACATATGGCCTATCTCATGCTGACCCATAGGAACAACAGTTTAGATGAGGGACACATCCACAAAGTATGTTGTGGACTTGAATAGCTCTTGAATGCATGACCTGTATAACATGGATTTTGTTTTTAAACAAAAATTGGTTTTCGTTTTACCTCTACCGCGAGGCACGATCCGGCGATAGTCGCCACGCACTGAGCCCACATGTTTTGATTGTCTGATGATTTTAACCGTACATGCTCTTATTGCTACAACAAAGAAGCTATATTCCCATAATCAGGGCTACTAATCTTAAATTTTGATTTCAGAGTTAAGCATCGAGCTATTTAAAAGTTTATTTTCATTGTTATAGATTAATCTACTATAGGTAGGTTCAAACTCATCTGTTCAGTGTAACCTTCTTTATGGTGGTCCTTATAGCATAGATTTTATAATATGGATAGTTCCGATCATCAGATCATTCATCATGTAGGCCCCTTTGTGCACCGATAAGCCATGGATGCTAACTAGTGACATATGCAAAACCTATAAATGGCCGCGTCTGTGCAGGTGGAGTAAAAGAGGGGACGCAATTGGACGCAACTTCTGTACAACTTCATAAAATAGTGGTGATTGACCATTAAAAACTTCTTGCAGGTTGGGCTGTTAATGGATCGGGCCTGAGTAAGTCTTGGCTCAGATTTTGAACTATTTTGGGCTGGGCCATTAGGCCAGTTCTATTTAAAATTTTGATTTTTCAAGCCCGAGCTTGGCCCAGTGACACCCCTACTTGTGGGCCATAAAAGTTTTGGATCAAGCTGATATTTGTGTGAACCAATAGGTGGAATGACAAATAAACATTTCAGTGGTGTGGTCCAAGACTATGGAGCCTACCATGTATATATTTTATCCACACCGTTTATCCATTATTTTCAGTTTATTTTAGGGCGTGAATCCAAAAGTAAGGCAAATCCAAAGCTTAAGTGGACTACACTATGGGAAACATTAGGATTAAATGCCTATCGTTGAAAATTTCTGGAAGGTCATAATTTTTAATATTTTTGTTTTCCCTTTATTGAGGTATGTGTGACGTTATGAATTGGTTGTTGAATGGCCTTAGGAAAGTTTAAACGACGGGTGACATTATCCCCACTGTTTCTTGTGGTGTGGTATATTTTGTAAGAATTTTATAAGGTGGGCCTTATTGATCAATTGTCTGGATCTCCTTAAGGGTTTGATCATGTGATTGGGCATACCAGCAAACCCCACTCAGTTGTAATTGGTCTAAAATCGTGTAAGGAGTGGTGCGTTATAACTGTGTTATATGCACAATATTTTATATAAATTAGGAATTTAAATTCGTGTAGAGCCTAAAGGGGAGGAGTTTCGATGGGTTACAAATTCCTCAACCCTCCAAACTGTATAACAGGACTAGGTCCCCAAGCCTACACACGTTGAAGCTTCTCATCCCATCCCGACGCTTCTCTAAGGAGTATAAGGTATAGAAGACTACAACAATTATGTCTTTACCAGGTACGAATTTTAATTCAGAAAGTTCGATCCCCATCTTCGATGAACTATTCAGTCCTTTATTTCTGCAAATCCAGTCAACACACTTGAGTTGGTCGAACGGATGGACAACGATAAAACACATACATCATGATGGCCCCACAAAGAAGTGTTGCCAGGGTATCCCTAGTGACCTCTGCGTTCGAGTAGAAGAGTGAAAGAGGCCATCTTTTCCACGTGCACAAGGTTGTCTATTGCTTGTCTCTTAGTTGCGCGCCAAGGCTACTCACCTATACTAGAAGGTTCCACTTGATCTAATCCCACTTTGGAAGGTGAGATCTCTAAGGGTAGAGCCTTTTAACATGTTTCATACAATATGGGGTTGAAGTATTGGGTGTAGGTTTTTTGTCCAGATGGCCCCGTAGTATGACGTGGTCGTGGTAGGAACTTGTACGGACCAAACAAGGTTTTGTAGTAGTGAAACCACTTTTTCATTTTTTTTAGAGGATGAAAATGTCCCTCTAACACAACTGCTCCTCGGAAGTAGAAATGTTTTTTGAGAAAGGGATGTGGGCCCTATCAAAATTGAAATTTGGCCCACCCTTTGGCCGATCTGATCCATACATTTTAATCGGACAACTGTGAACCCATAGAAGAGATCTTCCAGTTTTTTGTTTGAAGATGTATGTGGCCTATAACTACACTAATGTTGTGCACTAATTATGAATTGTTTCCTTTGGTGTGGTTCATCTTTGAAGAGTTTTGCCCTCAAATTTGGGCTGACGACATGAAATTAAAATATCTTACATATGGACGGGTTGGATTTACTTCATGACAACCCAATGGGCTCCACATAAGATGTGGATGAGTTTAAAACATGGGGCCCTCCTTGAATTTTTCACGAGAAGGAAGAAGGGTGTGAAAGGGAGGATGGTGTTTTTTGGTTCACTTCCTTCTTCCTTCATTCTTCTTTCCTTAGTTTCCTTTATAGTTATTTTTTAGGTTTTTGTTATTGTGTATGAATGGTGGGAGTTTGTGAAAGAAATGAGAGTGTGGAAAAATATTGTAATAGATGATTTTTTATAACAGAAAGTGTTAGTGCACTGATTTGTGCACCTTATTTGCCAATCACGTGTGTTTGTATGTCAAGGAGTTGGTTGAGACCTTATAAGCTAAAGACCGAAGACATGAAGATTGGAGCATCAAGAAAGTGAAGAACATGTATATGAGGTGCGTTGGTAACCCTAACCTTGACCCAAAACAACCCTTGAACTTCTAGATGATCTTAACCTTAATAGGTAAACATTATTGATCATCCTTTAGCCTTAGAAGCTTAATTGGAACATGATAAGTAATGTTAGAAAATGTGCGAAGCTGCTATGAAATCATATGCCCAAAACAAAAAAAAAAATTAGTGGTCTTCGATCCCATTGACAAGTTGTCAATGGGACTTGATAGAATCAAATGACCACTCAATCCGATCGAAGATACAGTCGTGTAACCTAACTGATATACTTTTAGATTTTCTCGATGAGATTGATAATGTGCTCAATCATATTGAGGGACCTTCGATCCTATTGGATGACCTTTCGATCGAATCGGTAAAGCCATTAACTAGCTATTTTATAGTCGTTGCAACACGAACTCTATAAAATGGACATTCGGTTCTTAGGTATGAGGATATATTTTTGGTGTAATAGAAATCTAGGTAATTCCATATTCATATCTCTCATCTTAAGCTTTTAAACCAATGGCTTCCAAGTCATTTTCTTTGATATTAACACTCTAATGAGGATTCCAACCTCCACCTTAAAGATAAATTTGAACTTTACTATTTTTTAAAGATTAGACCCAACCTCTAAAAGACCCATCTAGGTGAATCCCCAAGGATTACAACATTTTCATCAGTTGTAAGAGATTTTACCATCCTCCCATTAATTTGGTCACCTCAATGGAGCATTACGTGTAAGTTATTTAATCTTAGAGATGAAACATTAACCAGCATCGACATCAATGATCGAGGGATCAAAAGGGGATCTAATTGAAGTACAGGAGAACATCGATCAAGCAACCCAAGAAGACGCTATGAAAGGGGCTTAATCTGACAAATTGTCAAATTGTAAGAGTCTTCACACTCATTCCTCATGTAAGGTTGAGTGTAGAGTTTTTAACCCAAACTCGTGTAGGTTCTTGTATATGATCGTATTGACACCGACATGGGTGAATACATGTGTAAGTCATTGCATAGGCCACTAACATGAGTGTGTACGTGGGTAAGTCCTTGTGTAAGCCACCGACACGGGTGTGTATGTGGGTAAGTCCTTGTAGGCCACTGACACTGGTGTGTACATGAGTAATTCCTCGCGTAGGCCACCAACATGGGCGAGTACGTGGTAAGTCCTTGTGTTGACCTCCAACAGGAGTATATGCTTATATAGATTAAAGGTGAACTTGATTTAAAACCTCCAATAGTAAATACTAGTACACTCAGGAAGAGTGTGTCCGCTGAAAATGGAGTAGGGAAACCAAACCACTATACTTCATTGTGTTTGTGATTAAGAATATTGTACATTTTTATTCATGCCTATGTGGTTGATTAGTTAAATCATATAAATGTTTGAAATGAATTATATGATAGGCACTTATCTTGTAAAGCATACACAAGCATATTATTGATTATAAACTAGTTACTTCATTGTCATATCTATTGCAGTCTATGTTATTAGATCCAACTTTAGTTTAGAAGTCTTAATGTTAAATTATTTTACTTAGTTTAAATTGGCATATTATTTTAAGTAAACAATTGTATTTTAATTGGCATAATTTTAATTGGTCCTAACGAATGAATGTTGTAATAGATGAATTGGTCCCACCGCGCATTTTTAGAAAGATATTGTAATGGATGAATTTCGTAATGGAATAATGTTGTAATAGATGAATTTTGTAATGAATGAATGTTGTAATAAATGAAGTGATGAATGTTGTAATAGATGAATTTCGTAACGGAAGAATGATGCGATGGATGAATTTTATAATGGAAGAATCTTGTAATGGGTGACTGTTGTAATGGATGAATTTTTGTAATGAAAGAATGTTGAGATGGAAGTGTGTTATAATGGATGAATGTTGTATGGTGAATCATCGATATTTATTGTGGATCGCCCATATTTACTATGGATTGCTCATATTTACACTATAAATTGTCAATATTTACATTGTGGATTGCCGATATTCAATCTAAATTATCGATATTCACTATGGATCGCCAATATTAAGTGTGGATTACCAATATTCAATGTGGATCACAGATATTTTCACAACGGATCGCCAATATTCACTATGGGATACTAATCCAATGAAAATGATCATAACTCCCTCGTAATATGTCCAGTTTGGGTGATCTTATGCTCACTGGGAGGGTAATTTGATAAATTTTCAAATGGATGTGGAATAATCTCATTGGACATTATTTTATTGCCCAAAAGTGGGCCTAAAGTCCATTATTCATTGTGGGTCATCGATCTGACGAAAACGGTCATAACTCCCTTTGTTACATATTTGATTTGGGTGATCTTGTACTCGTTAGAAAGACAATTTGATGAAATTACAAATAAATCTAGAATGATCTCATTTGGAAACCATTTGATTACCCAAAAGTGGGCCGCAATGAATATCAATGATTTACAATGAATTATAAACTTTGGGCCTACTTTTGAAAATCAAATGATGCCCAAATGAGATAAATTTAAATATATTTGAAATTTTATGAAATTATATTTCCAACTAACACAAGATCCTCCAAATTTGATATGTAACGAGGGAGTTATAACCATTTTCATCGGATCAATGGCCACAATGAATAATGAACTCTGAGCCCACTTTTGGATAATCAAATGGTGTCCAAATGAGATTATTTTAAATCCATTTAAAATTTCATCAAATTAGCTTTCCAACAAGTATAAAATCACCAAAATCGAATATATAATGAGGGATTATGGCCATTTTCGTCAGATTGATAGCCCATAATGAATATCAGCGATCCATAGTGAAAATATCGGCGATCCACCCTGAATATTGGTAATTTACAACGAATATCAACAGTCTACATTGAATATCGGTGATCCATAGTGTAAATATGAGCGATCCACAGTAAATATCGATGATCAACCATACAATATTCTTCCGTTACAACATACTTTCATCTAAACATTCTTCAATTACAAAAATTCATTCATTACAACATTCATCCATTCCAACATTCATTATCTTCATCCATTCAAGATTCTTCCATTACAAAATTCATCCATTATAACATTCTTCAATTACGAAATTCATACTTTTATTATAAAAAATTATCTATTACAACATTCTTTCACACTCTCCCTTCCACAAACTCCCACCATTCATACCCAATTTTTTTTAAAAAAAAAAAAAATCCAAACAACAATTATAAAGGAAACCAAGAACGGAAGAAGGAAAGAAGAAGGAATAAGGAAGGGAACAAAAAAACACAATCCTCCCATTCACACCCTACTCCCCTCCCATGAAAAAAAATTAGGGAGGAAGGAAATGGCCACATGGCGGTTGTGCGGAAGGGCCTCACGTTTTAAACCCATTCATATATTATGTGGGGTCCACTAGCTTGTCACGAAGCAAATCTAACACGTTCACATATGAGGGGTTTTAATTTAATGTCATCGATCTAAGTTTAAGGGAAAAATTCATCACAAATGGACCATTTTAAAGGAAACAGTTTAGATTTAATGCGTAATGTTTGTATATTTGTGGGCTACAGAAAACGCAAAAAATCTTTTTGTAAGTTCACAGTTGTCCAATTAAAATGCACGGATCAAATCACCCAATCGGTCAAATTTCAACTTTTAGTAGAGGTCACGTCATTTTTTTAAAAAAATATTTCTCTTTTCGAGATAAGAGCCCACCGTACAAGGCACATCAATGACAAATGAGTATTTTCATCATTCAAAAAATGAAAAAGTAATTTCAAGACTACAAAATATTAAGTTTGGTCTATACAGCCTCCGGCAACAACCACATCAAAGCACAGGGCCATCTGTACCAAAAACCCATCAGTTGCGGATTGGGTACTACCCGGTCAGGATCTAACTAGAGATGTACGGCCCTGTCAAGGGCTATGTGGGGCGCGGCTTGATGTATATGTTTTATCCACGCCGCCTGTCTATTTTGACATATCATTTTTAAGACATGAACAGAAGGAGGAGGCAGATTGAAGAATCAAGTGGACCACACCAGAGGAAGCAGTGGGAATGGAAAGGTTACCGCTGAAAACTTCTTGGGGCACACAGAAGTTTTGGATCAAACTGATATTTATGTATTCCCGTTTACGTGATCTTATGAACAGGTTTGGATGAAAAATAAACATCAAGATGGGCCTTAAGAAGTTTTCAACTGTAGGAATTCAATCTCCGCTGCTTCCTGTGGTGTGGTATGGTCTACTTAAGCCTTTTATCTTAGACTCATGTGCTAAAATAATCTATCAAAATGGATGACCAGCATGGATAAAACACATACATCAATGAGGGTCCCACAGAGCCCCTGCGTGGACCATCCGTCTCTAGCTAGGTCCTGGTGGAGGTAATACCCAATCCACGCCTTGAACTGTCCACCTGTGAGATACCAATACCGTAGTCAGCAGTGGCCCAGATTTGCCACGGTCATGCATAAAACATCAATGGTCAAATCGTGGATCTGGATCTTCCATGAGGTCAGCACGACCTTCTTCAGCCATGATGAAAAGCACATTTCGATAGGGGGACTCTAACCCACCGAGAACTAACGTCTTTTGATAGCCTTTGGTTTTATAATGGCTTACCACGTTCTGGTAAATCATGGATTAATGTATCAGCGCACAGCTGCTTACCAAAAAATAAACAATCATTGTACAGCTAGGTAGGCACTCAGAAAGAATTTATCAACAGTGTCAGCCCTGTCTCATCCCCGTGCACGCCAGTGCGCTAGATGTGTCAAAAATCTGATGATTCCTCCACAAGGAGGGTAAGCCAGTGATATAAGAAAAGGCTACAATCTTTAATCTGGACCGTTCATCGTGATCATCCCCCATCCTCTAAAAAACCACTTCGTTATCATCCATTCATTGGCTGGAGAAATTGATGGTCTGTATGATTATACTAGAAAAGGACCTATCATTAATCTAGATCATCCATCACATGGGTCCCTCCTTTGAATATCCATCCCTGTCAAAAGGTCACGGCAAATAGATGACCGTCACATCCAACATGGATAAATATGATATATATTAGCTATAGTGGAAATTGTCCAATCACTAATCCAGATCGTAATCGGATGATCCTCGAATTGCCTCATTAATGGCTAGGGAAATGGATCATCCATGTTGACTAGTGTAAAATTAGTCCAATTATAGATCTAGATCATCCATCACTTGGGAACCACCTTCAATTGCCCATCAATCTAAAAAAACCATATTGATAGTTTGATTATAGAATCTAACCATCCATTCATTTGTTAGGGGATGGACGATCCACACTGATTATACTAGAAATAGTATGATCATTTATTTAGATCATGCACATCAGATGATCTTAACTGTTTGACCAATGGATCAGTGGTTAGAAAATGAATATAAATGAAACGGCACGACTATTGATGTAGATCATCCATCACATGAGCCCTGCCTGAGGTTAGGCAACTAGGATATGTGATCACCATGACCTTCATAGTTGGCATAGACCTAACAACCTCTACAACTGTTGCCTGTAGGGCCCACTAGCAAATGAATTTGGATGAATTTCCTTCCAAGAGTGGAAAAAAACAAAAAAGACTTTGATGCTTTTGGATGGCGGTCCATTTATTTCTATGACGTGGCCCCACCTATTGATTAGATTGGAATGATTTTTTTTCGGCATTTTCATGGTGGGGCAATTGGCTAAAAGTCCTCACAGATCCTGTTGCAATACCTAGGGATGTATTCTAGCAAACCTCATGACCAAATTGCAATTAACTTCTTAGCATTAAGATCGAGTGATTGGGTTCCAGACTGCAATTCTGTTACTTTGAAGTTGGACTGGAAAGGAATACAACTGCCGTGTCCTACCTCATTGTGAAAAATACTAGAAGACTTCATAGCAATTTGGGCATTTGTATTGTTTTGAACTGATAGTTCGTGATCTGGTACACTTGTGCATCCAAATATGTCCCCAAACGGTGTTAAAGTAAAATTCATACCCTGAAAAATCCTATCAAGCTGAGTAAAATGTTACGAGCATTCCCAGAGACAATGAAATTCTAACAGAGTAAAATGTTCTTAGTATTCCCAATTGAAAAGACTAGGTGATGTTTTCAAGTTGTAATTTACTGGTGAACTCCAAAAATAGAAGAAACCCCACTAATGCCAACAATAATGAAATTCTAACAACTCACCAAGTTATCAGAAAAAGAAAAAAGAACTTCCACAAGACAAAAGTAAATTCATATGCCCCTCCCTCAGCCCCACAAACACATGAAATCTAGCATTCGCTACTTCCAGATACTCCTAAAAATGGCCTATGACTTAACTATTACTGGCGACTTTGCCATAAATAAGTTGATAGAACCACAAAATGGAAGGAAATACATGAAGGCAGTCTTCTAGCAACAATTCCACCAATAATCAAAATTTATATTACCCAAAGAAGATGATGATCTTGAACTCCTTGAAGCAGGCCCACTGAATTTCCACAATGCTATCACCTATCATCTTATTCACTTAACTTTGATATGCTTCTCTGCTCCAATAGTCAGAAGATTTCTGATTTCAGGTACCCCCTTGAGGCAAGGAGCACTCTTTGCAAGAAGAGATTAAAAAATCTCTTGTAATGGAATATATTTTGATTGTGGGATAAGTCCAAAACTTTCCACAAGTTCGTATTTTGCACAATAACAAGCCATTCATGTGGTTCGAGGGACCATAACTCACACTCAAACTGACAATTTCAAGTCCTTTTACAAGTCAACAATTTCTGAAAACTGCCTGCAAGGAAAGGACTGATCCTCCAATTCTACAATTGGTAAAGGGAGGGGGAAAAAAGAAACAAATCTCAAGATTCAAAGAAAATCTCAATCTCAAGGCAACAACAAAGAAACCACTAACATCTAGGATGACAATGGAAAACTTAATGAAATTAGTATTGCCCTTGTTCTCCTGTAATCATTATGTTAGATCAAATGAGCAACAAATGTTATTTTTACCTATGTCAACCAGGTCTACCCCACCTCTTGAATCTAAATAGTCCGTATGCCCAGATATATACAAAACAGAAGGCTGTGATTACACTTGTGCGAAATGGAAACATGACTTTTACATCGTTGTTGAAACCAAAAAAAAAAAAAAGGAAAGAAGAAAAAGGAAATAAAATAAAATAAAGGATGTGCTGTTAACATACACAAGCCATGGAAGTAGTTCACGAACCATATCAGATTACGAGCATGTTAATTAGAGATTTATGTCAGAGATTAAACTATTTTAAGAAGATCAGTAAAACTTAGAAGTTAAATAATGATTTTTTTTTTCTTTGAAAAGTAACGATACTTTTATTAGAGCAAGGCGTCAAGATGGCACACAAAACTAGTCCAAACAAAAGCGAGCAATTAAAATCCTTAAGAGTATTAATACAAGCGCCCATTCCACTACAAAGAGCTTCACCCTAATGAAAACCAACACCACCCAACTGCTACCATTTCAAAAACATCTACCATTCCTTTCCCCCATAGTGCCCAAAGGCTAGCCACCAAAACCAACCTCCAAAGAATTCTTTCTTGCTTGCACCAAGCCAAAAACAAATCGCCTATTGATTCTGGCATCACCCACAGCATATCAAACATTCTAAAGAGACTACTCCACGCCTTGTGAGCAAACGGGCAATGACAAAAAAGATGATCAACTGACTCAACATTAACCATGCACATCAAGCACATGTTGGAAATCACCATTGCCCTTTTCTGGAGGTTATCAATGGTCAACATCTTCTTTCTTCCAGCAAGCCAAGCAAAAGCTGCCCTTTCTGATGTATGCTCCCTTCTTCCTCCTCACACAGGAGACCGAAGCATGTTGTAGAAAGACCAGACCCCTGGAGCTTCACAAACTCTTCCACTTCCCATCATACAGATTCCGAAAGCATGGGGGCATCCATAACACCACATCTACAGAAAAGGAGTACCTAGATGCCTTAATATGGTTGTCCGGAGAGAGGTGAGCTAATCTTGGAAAAGCTGGCTAAAGGGAGGTCTCATCTACTCATACGTCCTCCCAGAATCGGATTTTTCCCCATCACCAAGGGTGAAGCTGATTTCCTCCAATTTCAAGTTTAAGCTTAACCCCTTCCAAATCCCAACGCCCTATAAAAAAGAGGAATCCCAAACCCACCATCCTCCCAAACCCACCATCCTCCGTCTTCACATCCATACCTTACTATAATCTCTCTCCACAAAGAATCATCTTCTATCCCAAACCTCCATAATCACTTTCACAAAAATGCACAACTCACCACTTTCAAATCCCTGATACCAATGCCCCCTTCCCTCAGACGGCTTGCACACCTCATCCCAACCTAGGAGTTGGAACTTTATTTTGTCTTCCGAACCCTGCCACAAGAAATCCCATCTCAACTTATCCAACTTGGCCAAAACCGATTTTGGGCACCTGAAAAGAGACTGAAATACAGGAGCACATTTGACAACGCTGCTTTGATGAGAGTTAGCCAGCCACTCATCAATAAGTACTGGCTCTTCCATCTTAATAATTTCCTTTCAAACGTTTCCACAACTTTGTTCCAAAGATGCTATGTGGGTTTACCGATGTAGAAGGAAAGACTAAGGTAAGTGGAGGGAAAAGAACCCGCACTACATCCAAAGATTTCTGCGGATCCGCTTGACCTCATCCTTCTACATTCGAACCCCCAATATTGCTCTTGGCTATATTTACCTTCAGACCCGACACCACTTCAAAGCATCTCACCATCATTTTCAACTCATCCACCATACCTGCATCTGCCTAACAGAACAGGATAATGTCGTCTGTGAACTAAAGATGGGATATCAGAGGGCTAGTCCTCTCAGCCCTAAAACTTAGAATGAGACAAACCACTTTACCTTTCTCCAGCATTTTGCCTAAGGCTTCGGCCACCACTAGAAACAGGAGGACTTCGAATAAAAATACACACCTTGGGATGATTACAAAATTCCAATTCTCACAGTTTATCCATTCTAACATACACAAAGCAATTGTCATTACCATGACCCTTCAGGTGTGGAAGTGCTTCATGCAGCATCTGCCATCCACAACGCTACTTTGCTTGATCACCCTTTGAGGTGTGTTATGTAATTGGCAGGCTGAGGGTCAATATTGGGTGGGACGCATGTGGTGACAGTGTGAGCTCTGTGATGGCCAGTTCCAAGAGCTTGGGTAAAAGGAGAAGATTGATGTCTGGTTTGCAGCTGATCATAAAACTTTTTGCCGATCTGCCATTTAAAGGCTGAGCTAGGATAAAGGCTAAGATGATGATGATGAATTGTCATTACCATCAACCTGTTCCTTCTAATCTCCTTTCATATGTCTCTTTACATATGTACTTCGTAAATTCTAGCTGATAAAAAACATGTGATTTTTATTTTTATTTTTCAGAAAATCATTTCATACACAACTAACTGCAGATCAGAAACTCGTGCAACAAGCTGGATGTTGGATCCACCATGGTGTGTGTGTGTGTGGCATCCAATTCCAATCCATCCATCGTCCTTGCCCCACCATGAAAATGGAATGCCCCAAAAACCAGGCTGATCCAACCATCAGGTGGGCCCTCGAGTAAATTTAGAGGTTTTTGGGTGGTTGTCCATAGTTTTCTATGGTGTGGTCCACTCTATGATTAGATCAGACCAATTTTGGGGGAATCTTATTTTTCATAGTGACCACTGGACAGGATGGATGTTATACAACCACCATGATGGGCCCTACAGACAACTAGTTGCATGTTTTTCTCAACTACAACTAGTTGCATGTGAAATGTTCCCATTTATAATATGCCTTTTCGGTTCCCATTTACATCTTCACCACTTTGTATGCCTCTTCCACAAGAGCATAAACATTAACTGCCATGGAAGATAGTAGTTCTTACTCTCGCATGACAAAAATATAGGAGAGCATTCAAGTTGTGAAAATACCACACCCCTTACTGTGAAAGAGAAAATTGGAAAGACAGCAATCATAGAGTTAAATAACAAGAACAGCCTTAAATAAAAGAACAAAAGGAAGTTTTGAATAAATAAATAAAGAAGAACTGCCCCCAATACTCCCCTTGAAACTGAATTAGAACAAGGCACTTGGGTGCGTTTGGAATTTGGATGCGCTATCAAATTGAATTGCAATTACTAGTCTAATAAAGTAGAAATCAGTGTACGAAATATCTCCGATAATATTGAAATATCTCCGATATTATCTATCTCCAGCTCAGCAATACCGATAACGCTGGTAGCGATACCGATAATGCTGGTAGTATCAGAAATTCCAGGTATTAGCAATGTATCACTAAGTATCTCCAACGTATCAATGTCGCTAATGTAATTGTCAATATTTTCAACTATGTAAATTCTAGGTGTCGCTTGTATTGCCAATGCATCAATATCACCAATGTATCGCCGATATTTTCGACTATGTAAATTCTAGGTAATGCTCGTATCATAAGTGAATTGACGATATTTCAATAATATCGCCAACATATTGATATCATTAGAATTTTGTTTATTAGAAAATATATATATATATATATATATATATATATATATATATATATATATATATATATATATATATATATATTTCAATTTTTTTTTTAATGGGCACATGGTTATATATAGTGTTCAATTTGTCATTGATAATATTAATAATATCTTGATATTATCAAAATCGCAACATGCGTGATATTAAGACCACAATCTTTCATTTCCCTTTCAATTGTTGATGATTTCTTGGTGAAATATCATGTGTTGTTGATATTTTGCAATATCGATGGATGTTTGGATGGAAGGTTGGATGGTTAAATAGGCTGGATGGGATGGTTGGACTGATTTCGTACAACAACAAGGCCCCATTAAATGGAAACTTGTTATGTATGCATCTTTTTACAATTTTTTTAAATTTCTAAATATGCAAATATGTACATTAACATCTCCTGAAGTTTCACTGAAAATTCCACCGTTTTCCCCACGTTTCCGGTTATCAACAATATTATCGGCGATATCGATATTATTTCCGTATCCCTGGCCAGCGAAACTTGTAGCGATACCGATACTTCGAACACTGGTAGAAATAACACGAAATAACCAAATTGTTTATTTCCTTTACAGGTAATGCAGCAGAGATAACCACACACACAAAAAATCACATTTATTGCTCATTACTTGATTTAGTTAGCATCAAACTGTGCTGTTACAGAACATCACATCCAATTAGGTTTTGAGGAATCACAGAAAGCAATAGAATCTTGCTATCCATAAGAACTTCAAATTTTCATTCAACTATTTATAAAAAGATTCTATACACCATTAAACGTTAGAAAAACAAATTTTATCGTTCATAGTTGATTGAATTAGCATCATGCCAGCCTTAATACAAAGAATCACATTTGTATAAGCATAGTATGACACGATATTTGTATTGACATCACACAAAATTCCCATTTTGAGAAAACACTACTTAAACAAGAGAATCTGTCTATAAACAAAGATTCAATTTTTCATTCAACTACTCATCACGAACTTTTTACATGTATATATGCTTTTCCCCAGCAAAAGAAACCCTAATATAATTCTTCCCATCCATTTAGTCCCAAGTACCTAACGGTATATTTTTAATAAGTAAAATCCCTAAATCGCATCACAATCATACAGGCCTTCCCTAAATGAGTCATAACCGACTCCATTCATGTCAAAATCACTTGATATTGAGCAAATATAAAAGCTAACTCAATAGGCTTTGAAAAAGGATCAATTTCATGGAACTTAGACAGCATTTTACATCTAAAAAGTTGATCCACAAGATCATCATCATCTAAGCCTTATCCCAATTAATTGGGGTCGGTTACATTAATCTTGTTCCCCATTCCACTCTATCAAGTGTCAAACCTTCAGTTAGACCATAGGTCATCAAGTCCTTACTACCTCCATCCACGTCCTTTTGGGCTTTCTGCTTTGCCCCTTTAGAGCCTTCAACTTGGACCCACTAACTCCTAATTGGCGTGATTCTTGGTCTCCGTTGCACATGACCAAACCATCTAACTCTGTTTCCCTTCATCTTATCACCTATTGGTTCTACTCCTAAGTTCTCCCAAACGCATTCATTTCTAGTTTTGTCCTTTCTCATCTTGCGACTCATCCATCTCAACATCCTAATTTCAGCTACACTCATCCTATGAACATGTTGTTCTTTAACTACCAAACATTATGTCCCATAAAGCAACAATTGTAGGGGTGGAAATGTGCTAGGTTCGAGTCAGGTATAGGGTTATTCATACGCCCCAATCCATATTGCACCCATACCCATTAGGGTGTCAAACACCCATACCCATCAGGGTGTCAAGCACCCATCGGGATATACCCATTTATGATTTGGAAATTTTAAAAGAAAAATCTAACCATTACTCAAAATATTAGATTTCATAGAAGTGATTAAAAAAACTATGGATTTTTCTTATAAAATGTAAAAATAAATAAATAAATAAATAAATAAAGAACATGATAACATGGTATTTTAGATATAGAAAAAAAAAAAAAAACATATATTAATGATGTAGCATCCCACTTTCATAGTGGAGCAACCTTGCTGGACGGGTTATCAAGTACAACCACAAGGCGAAGACTTTGGCATAGGCACACATGAACTCCACATCATCAAGTAGCACGCCCATTGGATCATCAAAACAAGCAAAAGGAGGATTTGAGCTTCCCATAGTAGTTAGCATGGACTGGGGCATGAAAGTTGAGAGTGCCCCAAATGAATTAGCCACTTATATGGCAATGAGGCTAAGTCAAATCATATTTCCCAGCCCTGTGGGAGACTTTGTTCGACCGGTGACCATTTTCCCAACATGCCATCTTGCGTTTAGGCAGAAGTTGGCTATATGCCAAACTCTAGTAGTTTGGATATGCATGGACTTCATATCCATGCAAAACACATAGCAAACAACATGGGTCAAAAAAATGTCTACCCTTATCTTGTTTCCTACGCCTACTATGTGTGTCATTGTTAAAACTTCCACAAGTCAAGGCAAAACAATTTCAAGAGCGCTAGTCCCTTTACCATGCGGTTGCAAATTCAAACGACATCTCAATCATAGATCCAAATATCGGCATCATATTGGCCGATACGAGCGTATCATATCCATATCGGCTCGATACGATAAGTGATACGGGCCTGTATCGAGCGTATCAATATCAGTTAGCCCGTATCGGGCCATATCGTTCTGTATCAGCCGATACAAACCATATCGGTGCCGATATGTTGTACCTGATACGGGCATAAAAAGAGCAAAAATGCCCATTTTTCCCCATTTTCGATCTCTCTCCCTCATTTCTCCTGCAACCTTTCAAATCCCTCAAATACATCAACCTATACGGATTTTCAGCACCATTAACAGCTACTTGGAGGATCAAAACATCGGATTTCAGCCGATTTGAAGGATCAAAACAATTTGGGGCTGGTTTTGAAAAAATTGGAAAAAAATATTTTAAAAGATCTATTTTTTTTTCTGTTGATCCTTGTTGAAATCCATATTAATGCTTATTATATGCCTAGATGTACCAAAAACTACCAGATTTGAAGATCGTTTTGATCATTTTTTGGTTTTTTTAAGCATTTACACCTGATTTTTTTGGAATTTTTGAAAAGAGCTTTTTCCCATCTAATCTCATATCTGGAAAGGGGAACCATTTCCGATCAGATTTATAGCAGATCTAATCAGGAAAAAAATATATTTTATTTTATTTTTTATTTATTAAATCTGTCAAAATTTCTGGAAATTCCATAATTTTTTTTAATCTGATCTCGGATCTGGAGAGGGGAACCATTTCCGATCAGATCTGCAACATCAAAAAATTTTTATCATTAAATTTGTTGAAAATTTTAAAAATTCCAGATATTTTTAATCTGAACACAAATCTGGAGAGGGGAGGCATTTTTTTTTATATCAAATCTAAATCAGATCTGATCAGAAATAAAGTTCTTATTTTTTATTTTTGGGGTAATTTCTATCGAAATTTCTAAAAATTCCATAAAATGTTTTGTTTTGTTTTTGTTTTTCAAATATATTGCTTTGGGAGGGCTAATTTTGTTAAGATCTACATCATTTGAGTAGTTTCGTTGTTATTTTTCAAATATTATGTCTAGTTTTCTCCAATTTCAATTTTTTGGTTTTTTTAAAATATGTTGAAAGTTAAAACTTAAAATGTAATTCATGTATAATTATATAAGACTATTAGCAATATATGATATTAACTTGTGACATATATCAATAGTTAATATAATATATATATATATATATATATATATATATATATATATATCAACACCAGAACTTACAATAGGTCAACCTACCAGGACAACATTCTTACCAAGGAAACAATACGTCAACCTACCAGGACAACATTCTTACCAAGGAATGGTCCGATAAACCATTGAATACATGGTCAAAATACGAATTAAATAAAAATAAAAATAAAAAATAAAAAAAGGAAGAAGAAGAAGAAGAAGAAGAAGAAGATAGATTCGTGAATATCTCTTTTTTTTCTTCTTATTTTTTCATATTTTTTTCTTCAAAAAAAAAATCGAATTATACAAGCTGATACAAGCCGATACGGCCCCAATTTTGATGTGCAACACTGTATCGTATCATTTTTCCACAGTGCCGATACGACGGCCGATACCGTCATTCAGAACCATGGTCTCAACAGGCATTGAAAAGGTTCATAGTATTCTATGAGACTTTTTTAGAAGAAGAATTCATACATACACCCACACCTACACAAGGGGGGGGAGAGAGAGAGAGAGAGAGAAGATTGTTGAGAAGAAGGGAGATGAGGCCAAGACAAGGCCGCTAAGAGGAAGGGTGAGGTGAAAAAGGGTGAGGGGAAAAGGTTGTTGAGAATAAGAAGGGTGAGAGCAAGAAATCTACATTCAGGGGATAAGTGGATGAGTGGCAAAACAAGGATGGATAAAATTACAAATGAATGCTTTTGAGGGAAACTAGGAGTAGCACCAATAGGTAATAAAATAAGAGAAAGTAGACTTGTAACAATAATCATCATAATTGAGAAAATCATAAAGGAAACATGCAATGGAGCGGGCCATCACTACAACCATGGAGTATGGAATTCAATTACTACTTAGGTTGGATCCGGCGAGGATGAGACCTCCCGATCTTGCATGGTCACACCCAATCGATCAATGAAGATCACTAGTCCGAAGAACCAAGAAGTTTCTCGGATTAGGGATTTGAGAATTTGGGGATTTAGGGTTTAGATCGGTTCTCAAGATTTTGATCGAAGAGGACTTAGCCAAAACAAAAAATAGAAGAAAGAAAGTTATTACCTTGAGGAAGTTGGAGGGGCACAAGAAGAAATTAGAAGAAGAAGATCAAGGGGAGAGAAGAAGCACCATTAGAGAGAAGAGAGGAAGGAGGCAACCAAAGGGTTTGCTTTTCATTCATCAATAGTTGAAATTCGTGTTTAGGGCTTTACCCCACTTAAATAAGCAAATAAAGACATAAAATTACTAAAATACCCCTAGAATAAGCAAATAAAGATATAAGATTACTAAAAGACCCCTAACTAAGTCAAAAAAATGCACAAATAACATAAGTATGGGAAATTTTGTGCGCTCGGTCTTCTTTCTCCAATCTTCCTTCACATGTGTCTTCCCTAAGTGGGGTCTTCTATATGTCCAATCACATGTGAAAGGTCTTCAGCTCCTCAATATTCGCCTATCCACAAGGACGACACTTGTGGTTGGCGCTTTCTTCGTTGGTACACCTTGAATGCACCTGTGTCCGCATCAATTCCCCTCGGGTGAGAAAAACTCGACTCCGACGAGTTGAAACTTTTGTAGCGCTCGAGTAGATCTGGATCAATACCTTGCAATGCGTCGCCCGACAGCCACGTAGATTCAGACGATGGTTTGTTTTTCCACCTGACAAGATACCTTTGGAAACCCCCATCTCTCGTGGATACTATCTCGTCATCCAAGATTTCCTCAATTGCTTCTTTATGGGTAATGGGTGGAGGAGGTGGTGGAAGGGGTTGGGTAGCAAACTCAGAAAAAGGCCATGAAAGGGACGATGTATCAATAATGGGAGTATGGGCACGGACTAGATCTTCCACATTAAAAGTTGGATTAATGCTCATTTCAGGTGGAAGGTCAACCCGATACGCGTTGGACCCAACCTTTGGTAATATCTTAAATGGTCCAAAGACTACGCGCTTGTAATTTCTTTGCAGATCCTTGAGAGAATCGCTCTGGCCTTATTCGCACCATTACATAGTCTCCTTCTTGAAATTCTTGCACTTTACGATGAGAATCAGCTGAAACTTTATAATCATTATTGCTCTTATTTAACCGCTGTCTAATATGTGTATGCAAATCATGAATATGGCGTGCGAATGCATCGGCCGACTCAGAAGACCTTTGGGTAACAGACATAGGTAAGAGATCTATGGGCATTCTAGGTTTATAACCACTTACAATTTCAAAAGGACTCAACCCTGTAGATCTATTAACTGACCCATTATAAGCAAGTTCATCAGTTGGTAAAATTAGGTCCCAAGTCTTAACATGTTCACCCACTAGACAACGTAGAAGATTTCCAAGGCTACGGTTTACCACTTCAGCTTGACCATCTGTTTGTGGGTGGTAAGCAGTGTAGAAAATTGCAAACGAGTTCCCATAATGTGCCACGGTGTCTTCCAAAAATAGCTAGTAAATCGAACATCACGATCAGACACTATGGTTTTAGGTAACCCATGGAGACGCACCACACCATCAAAAAAGATACGAGCAACATGAGACGCATCTGACGTCTTCGAACATGGGAGGACATGCGCCATTTTAGAAAAACGGTCCACAACGACAAAAACGGAATCGTGCTTTTTATAGTCTTGGGAAGCCCGAGCACGAAGTCCATACTAATGTCCTGCCACTGAGCATGTGGCTCTGGCAATGGCGTGTACAGCCCGGTATTTTGCTTTCTTTGCTTTGCCAGTTGACATGTTCGACACTGCCCTAAAACTTTGGCTACGTCTCGCTTGAGGCTTGGCCAATAGAAACGATCTTCCACGAGGGCAATGGTCTTATCACGACCAAAATGGCCAGCTATCCCTCCTGAATGAAGCTCCCAGATGAGGAATTCACGAATGGACATACGGGGAATACAAAGTCTGTCTCCCTTGAAAAGAAAGCCATCTTTAAGAACATATTCACCCATAATATGCTGGTCACTAGAGAGCGACGCGTAAGTACTTCCAAAATCAGGACATATGGGGTATTCATCTTTCAGTTGCTCAAATCCGACTACCTCTACACTCAAGGAGTTGAGCAACGCCACTCTCCTACTAAGGGCATCCGCTGGTTTGTTTTCAACCCCGGCCTTGTGTTTCAAAACAAACGAATATTCCTGAAGAAACGCTACCCACTTGGTATGCCTTGGGTTGAGTTTCTTCTGAGAATGCAAATATCTCAAAGCCTCATGGTCAGAAAACAAAACGAATTCTTGCGGTAGGAGGTAGTGTCGCCAATGTCTCAGGGATTGCACTACCGCATAAAATTCTTTATCGTAAGTGGAGAATGTTTGTTTTGCCTCATTCATTTCTCACCGAAATAGGCCACCGGGTGTCCTTCTTGACTCAACACTCCACCTATACCGACACCAGACGCATCGCACGCTACTACAAAGATTGTAGAAAAGTCAGGTAGACGCATGACAGAGCTTCCACCATCTTGCCCTTAATTTCTTTAAAAGCCTTGACGGCGGCTTTAGACCACACGAACTCTCCCTTTTTCATGCACTCGGTAATGGGAGCCATGATCGTGCTAAAACTCCTAATGAACCGACGATAAAAAGTTGCTAGGCCATGAAAACTTCGCACCTCATGAATGTTCCTTGGTTCTGGCCACTCAACTATGGCCCTGACTTTTTCAGGGTCTGCGCGCATCCCTTCAGATGACACTATAAATCCTAAGAACATAACTTGGTTAGACATGAATGCACATTTCTTAAGATTAGCGTACAACTTTTCCTTCCTAAGGACACTACAGACCTTCTTTAAATGTTCAAGGTGTGATTCCTTAGTGGTACTATAAATAAGAATATCGTCAAAGTACACCACTAGGAATTTTTCCATGAACGGCCTCAAAGCTTGGGTCATCACCCGCATGAAAGTACTAGGTGCGTTAGTCAAGCCGAAGGGCATGACCAACCACTCATACAACCCATCTTTCGTCTTAAACGCCGTCTTCCACTCATCTCCTGGGCGTATACGAATTTGGTGATATCCACTCTTGAGGTATATCTTAGAGAATATAGTGGACCCGGCCATCATGTCAAGCATATCATCAAGTCTAGGTATAGGGAACCTATACTTGACAAGTAATTTTGTTTATGGCACGGCTATCCACACACATGCGCCACGTGCCGTCTTTCTTTAGCGTCAACAATGCAAGCACGGCACACGGGCTCATACTCTCTTGGATGAAACCCTTTGCGAAGCTCATCAACTTGCTTCTTCAACTCGGCATGCTCGGGGGTTCATTCTGTAGTGAGGAAGGTTCGGTAGAGTAGACCATGGGACAAGATCAATGGCATGTTGTATGTCCCTCATAGGTGGCAACTCATTCGGTAAGTCTTCAGGAAATACATCACTGTATTCCTTCAAGACCGAGGTCACCTCACAGGGCAACTCTGATGGAACCTCATGTGTAATTTCTCTAGCCACAAGGGCATACACCATAGAATCCTCCTTAGCCTCTTTTTCAAACTCTCTTGCGATGATTATATGTAAAGACTTAGGTTTGGATTTCCCCATTTCTTTAGGCTCACTTGCCTTCTCATCCTTCTTCTTCCCTAGTGTATTCTCAGGTGGCATGGGATTAAGTTTGATCTTTTTACCATTATACATAAAAGTACACGCATTCGAACGCCAAAGATCGTGACATCATTATCGAATAGCCACGGTCTACCTAGGATAACATGTCCCACATCCATAGGTAAAACATCACACCACAGGACTCTTTGTATGACCCAAACTCGATGGGGACTAGACATTACTGGGTGACAGTAGGGATGTCTTGTCAACCCAAGAAACTTTATACGGGTCTGGATGAGGTGTGGATTTCAGTTTTAAGCGATCTAAGGTGCTAGTGGAAATCACATTCTGACAACTTCCACCGTCCACTATCACCTTACAATTCTTTTCACCACACTTGGCAATAGTGTAGAAGATAGTGCTTCGACGCCAGTCAACACTACTTCTAGACTGAGCTAACACACGCCTGACTACTGCAAGCGTTGCTTCTCCATCCACTTCTTCTTCATCAGTGAGTCCTCCTTCAGGGTGATACTCTTCAACTTCATAATCACCCTGGTCATCTCCACCCTCGTGGGACTCGCCTATAACTAAGGCTCTCCCACGGTTCTTCGTAGGACACTGATTAGACATGTGGCCAAGGTTGCCACACTCATAGCACCTCACTTGGCTCATGTTACTAGGACCGGCACCAAGAACCCCTTTGCCCTTGTCCTCCCTAGGCTTAGGCGGAATGGTCACCTGTGCCCTAGGTTGTTTTCCAATATTAGGTCTAGTTCCTTGGGAACTAGATCTAGCATTGGAGTATCTTGAATCAAAAAGAAGAAAGACAGGAGCCATCAAATACTGCTAACTCCTGCATGACTTGATATGCTTCATCTAAGTCCGTTAAGGGCCGAGTAATAAGCTCGCGCTGAAGATCCGCACAAAGGCCCGTCTTAAAACGCGAGAGCGTTACTAGAGGGTCTTCTCGGATATCACATCGCATCACATACTCTTCAAATTTAGCGATGTAGTCAGCGGTAGGCATTGACCCTTGGCGTAAGGATTGCCATTGGTCAAGGAGCTTCTGACGGTATGAGAGAGGAAGGTACTTCTCCTTCAACTTCTCTTTCATCTCATACCAATGTGTGATAGGGGCTCTACCAACTCTCTCTACCCTACGCTCGGTGTTGGTCCAGAAGAGCTTGGCTTGACCCACAAGCTTCATCTTAGCAAACCGCATTTGACGGTTTTCTGACATGTCATACCACTCAAAGTAGTGGTCCATGTCAGCAACCCAGTCAAGGAATGCCTTGGGATCCAAGCGTCCATCAAAACTTTGAGCCTCAACTCTCACACTCTTCATCGCACGCTCATCTGGATCATAACGGTCTTGATGACCACATGTGGCTCGTGCCTCTCGCACCACACCACGACTGTTACCACGATCTCTATCCTCACTACCACCACGTGTGGCAGCACGTTCTTCCATGATTCCTTCCACTTGGGAGTGCACATCTTCCCCTACAGCGGGGTTTTCCTTTTGGGACGCCTCTAGTTGCTCCACCTTAGTCATGGTGGTGGTAATTTGGTTGTCAAGGCGGGCAAACTCACGCCTTTGACCCGCTTCTAGAGCGGTTATCTTTTGTATCAATTAAGCAAGTTGCTCAGATAACTGCTCGTTATTCATGGTAGGTTGAAGTCCGAAACCTCTACCTCTTCTCGTGGGCATACAATGAAGACTTGAACCAAACTCTACCTAACTAGACTACTAGGTGTTATGACTTTCAAGATGAATGCGATGAATGCAAAACTACTATGAACTGACACAATTAAGTTGAAACAGGAAACAACTCAAATCTGAAAATTTTCCAGATTAGGAACTTTCTAAAATTGAAAAGTTTCTAAAATTGAAAACTTTCTAAACCTAGAACTTTCCTAAGTTAAACCTAAAAATCAAAACCCTAATTTGATAACTCGATCTAGACAAAAACCATGCAAGCCTAGGCTTTGATACCAAATTTGACGTAGGACAGCCCTAATTATGATGCATGCTCATGGAAATAATTAAACAGCGGAAATAAAAGGAATAAATGATCTAAAATTCTAACAATAATCATCATAACTGAGAAAATCATAAAGGAAACATGCAATGGAGCGGGCCATCAATAAAACCATGGAGTAAGGAATTCAATTACTACTAAGGTTGGATCCGGCGAGGATGAGACCTTCCGATCGTGCATGGTCACACCCAATCGATCAATGAAGATCACTAGTCCGAAGAACCAAGAAGTTTCTTGGATTAGGGATTTGAGAATTTGGGGATTTAGGGTTTAGATCGGTTCTCAAGATTTTGATCGAAGAGGACTTAGCCAAAACAAAAAATAGAAGAAAGAAAGTTATTACCTTGAGGAAGTTGGAGGGGCACAAGAAGAAATTAGAAGAAGAAGATCAAGGGGAGAGAAGAAGCACCATTAGAGAGAAGAGAGGAAGGAGGCAACCAAAGGGTTTGCTTTTCATTCATCAATAGTTGAAATTCGTGTTTAGGGCTTTACCCCACTTAAATAAGCAAATAAAGACATAAAATTACTAAAATACCCCTAGAATAAGCAAATAAAGATATAAGATTACTAAAAGACCCCTAACTAAGTCAAAAAATGCACAAATAACATAAGTATGGGAAATTTTGTGCGCTCGGTCTTCTTTCTCCAATCTTCCTTCACATGTGTCTTCTATATGTCCAATCACATGTGAAAGGTCTTCAGCTCCTCAATATTCGCCTATCCACAAAGACGGCACTTGTGGTTGGCGCTTTCTTCGTTGGTACACCTTGAATGCACCTGAGTGGCAAAACAAGGATGGATAAAATTACAAATGAATGCTTTTGAGGGAAACTAGGAGTAGCACCAATAGGTAATAAAATAAGAGAAAGTAGACTTGGATGGTTTGGTCATGTGCAATAGAGACCAAGACTGCACTGGTTAAGAGTAAGTTGGTTCAAGTTGAGGGCTCTAAAAGGACAAAGGGAATACCTGAAAGGATGTGGGTGGAGGTAGTAAGAAAAGACTTAACGACCTATGGTTTAACTAAGGATATGGTCCTCGATAAAGTTGCATAGCGGAACATGATTTGTGTAGCCCAGTCCCTGATTAGTTGGGATAAGGCTTAAATGATGAGAAAGAGTTGCAGGACTATCATAAGGTGAAGTTCAAAATCGTTCCATTTTCTCATTTAGGCATCTCTAGAAGAGATTATCGACGATGTTGGAAAAACAAGCAAGGGAAGCCAAGCGCTTACTAATGCCGATAGGAATGGTCGATGAGTATATGACCGAGTACCTTGGTCTATCATCACCAAAAATATGTATGTTTGATTCTTGTCCCTGGCTAATTCATACAACCAATTAGCTGCAGCCACGGATACACCGACTCACCCATTTCTTCATTTTAGCTGGACTTAACTCAAATATCAGTCCTTTCGCCACAACAACAGCTTAGGTGATTTTCTGCACTCGATTGTTTGCCAACATTTTCATCTGGTTTTGTTGGGCTTTTAAAAAGTATCTAGAGTTGGTTACTCTAAGTTTCAAGAACTTCTGGGGCGCCAAAGGTTAAAATAGTTCACGGAGGCTTTTGCTTATGTCTGTCAATGGGCCAGGTGCAATGGGTATCCAAGCCTAGCCCAACCTAGGCCAGGTATGGGTGTAGCTAAACCAGTGTGGGTGTGAGATTGGGAATTTTTTTCAGCCTGATAAACAAATTGGCCGGGCATGGGTATAGCAAATAGTGGACCATCTACATCATACCTACCATCCATTTTGGCGTAGCCGTATTACCAACCTAAGGTGCAAAACAAATTACAGTACAAGTGCCAACATGTAGGACGTGGACAATTTATATACCAAGTCAAAAGTCTTCGTGTAGAATTTACATACCAAATCAAGAGTCATAATAAAATGGGGATTTTTTGATACTCGAGCTATGCATGACACTTGATACACAGACGCTTTGAATTTGTACATTGGCAAACAATATCTCGAATTAAACCAATTAAATTGTTGGAAATCACTGTCGCTAAGCAGTAGATCTAAAATTGGATTGGGTGAATAATCTTAACCTCCAATTCCTAGACACTTTTTTATTGAAATAGGAAAATCAAATTATTATTTTTCACTTTTTAACTGTCCAAAAGACATTCACTAATCCAATAAACAGATAACTAAGCAAGCTTAACTTTTGGTTCATTCCACATCTAATCTAGGGCCCACAATTTGGATGATTTATATTTTAATTACTTAACGTATGCAATTTCACTAGATAATTTTTAGCTTTCAATCATATGATGGACTAAAAACAATATGAAGAAGTTTTTTTTTTTTTTCCTTAATCCAAAATAACATACTATCATGCTATCTTTATGTTTTTTGAAGAAAAGACCATAGTTCTTATTTTCTACGAAATTTAATCTTTTGAGTTAATGGTGTCTGTGTGTGTGTTTTAAATCTTAAATTATAGATGGTTACTTGATACCCTAATGGGTACACCAACACCCTATAAGGTACAGGTATGGGTACCTATTTCAAGCCCTACATGGGTATGGGTATGGGCATTGGTACAGATGCAATAGGTATAGGTGCAATACCCATTAGTAGGAATGGGTATTCGTAACCTTATACCTGGTCCAAATGATATGGGCATGGGTATAGGTGCAATACCCCTAGACACTTTTTTATTGAAATAGGAAAATCAAATTATTGTTTTTCACTTTTTAACTGTCCAAAAGACATTCACTAATCCAATAAACAAATAATTAAACAAGCTTAACTTTTGGTTCATTCCACATCTAATCTAGAGCCCACAATTTGGATGATTTATATTTTAATTACTTAACATATGCAATTTCACTAGATAATTTTTAGCTTTCAATCATATGATGGACTAAAAACAATATGAAGAAGTTTTTTTTTTTTTTCCTTAATCCAAAATAACATACTATCATGCTATATTTATGTTTTTTGAAGAAAAGACCATAGTTCTTATTTTGTACGAAATTTAATCTTTTTGAGTAATGGTGTCTGTGTGTGTGCTTTAAATCTTAAATTATAGATGGTTACATGATACCCTAATGGGTACACCAACACCCTATAAGGTACAGGTATGGGTACCTATTTCAAGCCCTACATGGGTATGGGCATTGGTACGGATGCAATACCCATTGATGGGCATGGGCATGGGTATAGGTGCAATACCCATTAGTAGGAATGGGTATTCGTAACCTTATACATGGTCCGAACCTGGCCAATTGACACCGCTGGCTCTGCTGCTAGTCAAGCTGCAGCTCCATCCCGGCAAAGGCACCAGCTGTGCCAAAGACGAAGACTAGCTGAGGATAAAGGGGCAATAAAATCACAAAGAAGGCAGCAACCTCCAAGCACATGACAGTTGAGTTAGTCATGTTGGATGACAATGGATCTGGAAGCAAAGAAAGGCCTGAGAATGCTCCAAAAGGGTTGGCCCAGAAAACAGGATGAAAGACCTTCGCTTCAAGCAATGATCCATCTGCAACCCAAGAAGCCAAGTAGAGAAGTTCACTAGAAGACATCAGTAACTTAACATCATTTGCATTCCTCAGTGATGAATTGTTCACGTTCGCATCATTTCTTAGAGTCCCATTAATGGTGGTTCTGATCCATTCGATTGGTGGTTCTGATCCATTCGATATTAGAGTCAGAACCTCGTTGCAAGCTCAAATTGTGAGCATTAGAGGGTTCTGCTATGGTTGGATCTATCCCTGAGACATCAGGATCTGAAAGTAGGCACCTGTTTTGTTGGATGCATGTCCATCCTTTTCTGTTCTCCCCTCGTGTTGAAATCTATACTGGTCCTGTGTTCTCTAGATCCAGGTCAGGATGGGTAGAATGCAGGGCCAACTGATCATGGCTAGTGGCTACGACCAAAAATGGGTACAGGTAGCAGCATTGCTGCTCCTTTGCAGCCATTTCTAAAGAACAACCATTAGAAAGTATGTGTCATCCTGCTTTTGTTTTGTGCAGGATGGCACATACCTTACATACATGCCAAGACTCTAAAATATTTATATTTTAAATAGTAAGAATCACCAAGTCCTCAAAAGAACTTCAAGTTTACTTTTGAGTCTTTAAACATTGATACAAATTGAAGGGGCAATTCTTGGGGTAGAGGTTCAAATGGATCCACTTAGAGTGTCCCACAGACCTACCCAATCCATTTTCCAATCCTAAAAATTGTTCAATTGTACATGCTAGCATAACAGGAAACAAAAGAACAGAAAGAAAAGGCAACATGGTTCATTTTCAACACAAACCTGAGAAACCTGCGGCACCCTTTTTCTGTTGAGATGCTTTTCTGAGTCTGACTTCCCATGTCTATGTCTAAGTAATGTTCTCCTTTTTTAACTTTTAAATGAAAAAAAAAAAAACCATAATTCCCATGAAGAGCCGCTACTTGCCTACTGGAAGCTCTTTTTCTCCCAAACAAAGAGCACAGGCTATAAAAACCCTGTAATGGAACCCATATAGCTATACCGGCCCAATTAATATCCTTATAGCAGACAGGACGAATCTAATTCAAACTATCAAACAGGGTTATGAAATTACAGCTTTAGTGCCATCAATCAATTGTAGACACAAGGTTATATGCTTTGTAATGCTTAGTTTGAAACAGGAAATTCATTACCACTCATACATAAAAATTCACAGGATGGACTAAGATCTCTTATAAAATCTTCGTAACCCATTAAATTACAGGCAGCATTTGAATGTAATTGAAAATTCAACTCAATATCCCAAGAATAGAGCAAACACCACAAAACAAAATAGCCGTCATGAGATCAACAAAATTCCATAACGATAGAGAGCCAAGCTCGCCGAAGTGAAAACAGCCCAAATGAAGACAACCCACCAAGCCATAAACAAAGCCACTTCCTTCACTAAAGAAGAGTAATGCACATAGTTATCAGTAGATTTAAAACCACCGAATAAGTTACCTTGAATCTGCGACAAGCTGAGAAACAGCAGCACCAATGCTGGCGCTGAGAAAAATTGCAAAACAACTAAGCAAAGGTAGTAATTGTGTAAGAAGATCTTCGCACGACCAAAATCCAAGTCCGGAACTTTACTGGTGTGCAATCTCTGGTACCAAGATAAGACCGCCTCATTCAAATACATCTGCAAATTAGGCCGCAGGGACAGAAGCTGCAAGACTGCCGATCCCAATAAACACCATGTCCTAAACTTCAAGAAATCAGATCGCACCAACCCCACATTCCCAACCCACTTCTCTTTATCTCCAAATCCCAATTCCCGATCTGAAACCATCTTCTTAACAAGGATTTCCGCAACCGGATTAATCCAAAGCAATGATGTAAACACAACCATCAAATAATTGATATATAGTAACATCCGAGCAGGCGTCCCGCAGGAAATTACAGCAAGATTCCATTGAAGCTGGTCAGTCCCGAGCCAGAACGATCGAGCGGCCCTCGTTGCAGGCACATAGAGCGAACCCACAAGGCCCGCTGCAACAATGGCAATAGAAGTCCGTGCGAACCCATTCGCAGAACTGAAATCGAAGTCAAGTACGGACGGAGCAAAAATGAAAACAATCAGGAGAACAAACAAAAAACCAAAAACGCCCAACAAAATACTCAGCTGCTTCTCAGACTTCGTCGATGCGGACCGCTCAATTGCCGCCTTCACGAGGGAGACTGACACCTTGCAGAGAACATAGACTACCAGAGCAATCGGAACCGTGCTGAAGATTCCAGAATCTTCTTCTGGGAGGAATCTACGGAGGAAGAGATTCGAGAGAGCGACGGAGGAGTAGACGAAGACGGACTGGTAGTTGGAAAAGTAGAGGCGGGAGCGGAGGTGGGCATCGACGAGGCGGAGGCGGAAGATCTGGGCGTTGGACTCGTCAAATTCGACCTTGTCCTTGGATCTGTGCCGTCGCTTGGGCTCGGGGTTCTCTTGGGAAGATTCTGGCCGTCGGATTGCTGCCCTGAGGTTGGACTGGTTGGGATCAGCGCCGACATTCTCAGGATGTATGTATGTATGGAGGCCTTGGAGAAGGATGATGGGGATATTGAAGGTGGTGATGATGAATGTTATGGAGAGGGAGAGTACCGCATGGGATATAAGGTTTATGTATGGGAGGAATGGGGATTCCATTGTTATAGAAGGAGATGCCGATGATGATGATGAGTCATGGGTGGGGTTTTGGATGATGAGATTGGATGTGGGCCGTTGATTTGATGTGGGACTCGAAGGTTTTTAGACGGTGGCGCGGGATTGGGCCTTGGATCTGAGGATAGGACGAAATGGTTTGGAAGAGAAGTTGCGGGGGAGCATTTTTGAAGAGGAACGGGGAATGTTCAGTCCGCCATAGTGGACTGTAACTATACTGTCCGTTGAGCGTGTACCGCTATCGTGTCACATGTATATGAGATCCGAGCCATGTAGCAGGTTGGTCCTACATTAAAGAGTATATTGGGTCAAGTTTTTATGAAGTGAGCCGTTGTGGAAATTGAGTTAATCCACTAGACTTAAATTGACTTCTACACCATGGCTCATTTGATGAGTTATTTGTTTAACACTAACGGCTTGTTTGATTATAATTATTTCGCTGGGCATTTACAAATTTTCATCCGTACCTGATTTGACTGCCCACTTTTTTGACACGAAAACCAAGAATTTTACAAAATATACTTGGAGCCATTGTAATGCGTTTCGCTTATCCACCCGTTCATTTGTTAGGCCAGTAGAATTTATAGCACGATGAAAAAAAAAAAAAAAAAAAAGGCATATCCAAAACTCAAGTGGACAACACCATAAAAAAAGGGAATCAAATACTTACCATTAAAAACTTTAGGAGGCCATTGCTTCTTTTGGCGTGGGCGACTTGAGTATTGGGTCTACTTCATTTTTTGTCTAATACTTTAAAATATTGTAGTAAAATAGATGGGCAGAACTAATATATTATATATAATACCTTATGGTTCAAAAATTAAAATTTTTTCTTTTAAACTAGTTTCAAAGGCACAGATTCCAATGAATTTTCCAACACGGTGAAATTATAATAATTACCTATTTACAATTGCTTTGAAAAAACCAAAAGGCGGTAAGGTAACACGTGGCATTCCAATGAGAGATAGGAGGTGTATAAAAAACTTTTATGAGATATAATATTTTTAAAAAATTATAGCTAGCATATATTTAATGATACACCTCATTAGCTTATCACCAAAAGTAATGCGTCGAGGCATTCAGTGACAAAATGTACTCGAAGAGCAAATTATAATAAAGAAGAATACAACTTGATTGAGAGAATATGAATAGTCAAAATGAGAAATGTCAAGATGGTGATGGCTCAGTTATTATAACCATCTATTAAAAAATTAAAAAAAAAAAACGTTTTAAGAATATCTACGTTAGAAATTTATAAATATCAGGAAGTTTAGCAGAGTAAAGAATGACAACTAAATCTAACAAACAAATAAACTCTATCAATTTATCTTACGAGTGGTGGTAATCCAATAGCAGTAATCTCTTACTTGTAATCCAAGCTTATACTCATGTGCTAGACTTGATCCTTATCCAATACAAGCAGTTCTTTCCAAAGTATTATTGTAATTGTTTTTAGTGATTGATTATAAGTTTTTCATTTTGTTCTATTGCACTGGTATACTAAAAAGTCCTTTCTTGTGAAAGGTAAGGCACAACTCATCTTTAGAGGAAGAATCACACCCTTCGATTATTGCCTGATCATTATAAATATTCTGCAAGTCGTTGAGTAAGTGATTGATCTCTTCAAATTCAATTATATACTATCAAGTTTGATGTGTCTGCCTATTTTGGCTCTTGAGGTCAAAGTTGATCGGTTTGAATCAAGCCGCTATATCGATTTTAGCATGCTCACACACCGCAAGTGACAAAAAGCAAACCGAGAATAAAATTTTTTTTACCACACCCGGGCAGACTCCAACAATTACTTGGTTGTTATAAATATTTATTTTACACCAATCGTATAAAAAGAATAATTTTTTACCCGCCCGGTAGGACAACGATTAGCAGTGCTAAAGTTCTGTGGAATTATAAGCCGAAGAGGTGGTCAAAACACTTCTTTAGCTACTAATGTTGCAGCTAATGAAGCTCCTCCCCATGAGGAAGAGTTGCATGTTCAGCAGGTACCCGAGCAAGTGAATCCACCACCCAATCCAGTGTCTGTTCTATCAAATCCAGACAAAGCATCAACATCTTGGGTTGAACCCCTTGAGATTATATCAATCGGGATGGTCGATATGTAAAGAGAAATTCAGCACATTATGAAATTGTCACGTATTCAAGCTGAACAATCACTTGCTCATGCTGAAACCTTTAATAGATTGATGGTTAGTAACATTGAGAGCATAAATTGGTTGATAGCTATGTTTGCCGAAAGGCCACCTGTTGCACCTCAGCAGCATGTTGACACTTGTTTAGTTGGGAATCTAGTAGCAGTACCTCTGATACAACTAGTACCACAAGCACACCCTTTTACGGCAAAATACACATCCTATCCCTGTTCCAGTTCAAGACGTTTGAAATTCACCTCACATGTGGATTTCAGGCAGCCAGAATATGAGAATAAGAATTTTGTCCTTGAAGTCAGGAATCAAGGGATACCTGGGGGACAACATTTGCCCAGAAACCAACCTTATAATGAGGAGCAACATCCGGTGGGTTTAGAGCCCCTCTAATGGCTAGGCAATAACATCGGGATCATAATCAAATTGTGCAGCTGGCCCAGGAGGTAGTAGGCCAAGTTCTTGGTCGAACTACTACTCCAATGTATCAAAAGTCTTATCCTGATTGGGTCGACCAATAATATTTATTGCTGAGGAATTATTGACCTAATTTTAGACTATTTACAGGTAATACTGGTTAACCAACCATAGAACATATAGATCGTTTTACTATATATTGTGGGAATTTGACCAATAATGATTACTATAAATTACAATTATTTAGTCATTCACTAACTGGGGTAACCTTTACTTGGTATTCTAATTTGTTACCAAATTCGATTCAAATTTGGCAAGCAATAGAAGAAAAGTTTCATGCCCAGTTCTTTTATAAAAATAAGAAAATTTTTATGGCTGATTTTTCACAATTTCGATAATTTCCAGGAGAATCGGTCGAAAAGTATATCGTTTGATTCATAAGAGCAAAAGGTCAATACAAAGTAGTCACAATCAAGGTATAATTTATTCAATTAACCCAGGCTGGTATAGAGTTTAAACTTCGAAAAAAGTTTATTAGAACAAAATTCATATGTTTTTATGATCTAACTAAAAAGATATCTCGATATAAGGCTCTATTTTACGAGGTGACACTACAAAAGAATTCGTTAGCAAGAACATACTGCTATGATCCTGACTATGATGTCACACTAGTCAAAGTAGTGGATAAATAGCCATTTGCCTATTTGGCCTTGGTTAAAATAAAGACAGTTGCACGGTCCACTCAAAAGTTCCAAGGATATATACATTCGATATTACTCGGTCTGACAAAATCTTTGATATCATATGTTGGTCAGAAAATTTATAAAAGTTTCTATCAATCATAAGATACCGACACCCGAAGAGTTAAAGAAAATCAATTATTGTAAATGGCAAGGAACTTGGTCTCATTCCACTAACAAGTGTATTATTTTCAGGAATGTTATCCAAGACAACATCGATCAAGGATTGTTGAAGTTTTTAGAAAAAAGAGAAAGATACGATATTGATCAATACTGATCCATTCTCATCTAATATGGAAATCAACATGGTCACGGTTAATCCTCATATGTTAGTTCAACCATGACAAAAAATTAACATTAGATCTCAAAATGATAAGGTCGAGGAACGAGATGTTGGTAAGAAGACTATATATAATTGAGAAAATTGAAGCATATCCAAAGGTGGAAAACTTCACTTGTTATAGGCCACACTTGTATGGGCAATATGCATGGTCGATTCGGCAAAATAAGTGATTTTATCGACCGCACTGTCAAGCAGAACCATCGGTTAATCAAAATATTAAAAAGGGTAATTCTTTTTACCAACAAATGGCTAAGTACACTACTAATGATCTTGGGTCAACTCTCGAACAAAGGATGATTAAACCTCGGCCTACTCGAGAGGGAGTTCGGAAAAGGTTATGTTATCCAAAGTTTCCAGTTGTACCAGAAGGAATGACACGTACTAAAACACGATGTTGGCAAAGGCAACAAGCAGCTAAACAAAGGCAGTTAGCCGTTGTAAGAGGTGAACCTCGAATGAAGGACATGCAAATGCAATCAAGGCTAACAATTCTAAAATCAGAAGAAGAACAACTAACAGTAAATATGGTCAAACTGCATGAGGAAGCTGAGTAAGCTAAGAATAGCCAAATTTTAAAAAAGGAAGGGATGAACATTGAAGGATCAACCGAATATTTCAACGATAAATATTTTTTAAATGATCTTTTGATTGAGGAATTGCTTGCAAAAGTGAAGTCATTAGAATAAACCTCATGCAAACTGAATGAGAATATTTGCCCGGAAATGGTGAAGGAAATTGGCATGCAAATGAACTCAGACACGCCTGGGGTAATGTCCAAATTTGGTAATTCAGTTTGGGTCATTTCCACCAATCGTATTGGATTGTAATATGGTATTTGCCCTACCATTAAGTTTCTAGGTTAAATCGTCACAACCAAACAAGATGGAAGGAAATGTGGAGGAACTTAGTCGTCTTATAATTATACAACATGGCTCCTTCAATTCAGAAAAGGACACCAAAAATGTATCGATTATTTCAGTCGAATCAGTGTCACCTTCTAAAAAGATAGAAATTGAAAGATCAACCTATAACATGACTCAACATCCAAAAATGGTATATATTTCTATTCATTTGGAAGGATATCTAGTCACTAGAGTCTTTGTGGATAATGGAGCAACCATAAATATACTTTCAACCGAGATGATGGCCAAACTAGGGAAGACTCAAGACGATTTGATACCAACCGAAGTCATGATCGGTAATTTTATTGAAGGGGTGGCAAAAACACATGGTGTTTTGCTTATCAAATCATGATGGGGACCAAGAAGATGTTGGCCACTTTCTTTGTGGTCGATTCCTCCTCAAAATAGAATTAATGCTTTGCTGGGAAAAGACTGGATTAATTCTTTCTCATATATTTCTTTATCACTACAACACTTTGTGATTTTTAGAAATCAAGACAAAGTATAATTGGTTTTGGCCAATAGCAAACCATTCTTAGCCATGTCTAATGCGACCGAAGCTTATTTATATGTGAACGAGATCAGACCAATACATTTTATAAGATGAGATAAAAATGGTAGACCAACTGAGATAGATGCTAAAATCAATCCAAATAACATCGTACATGATATCTCCACCATAATACAACTGGACGATGAGTTGTTGAAAGCTATAATTCATTTCTATGCAACTACGAGTTGTATGATAGAAGATTCTATGATGACTCAGACATTGGTCAACGCCGAATTCACGACCATATTAAAGTAGCTTGAGGAGAGCCTGCAAAGATATGATAATGGATACTTTGTTAACATGGTTGGAATAGTGGTACCAGCCGAACATGTAGTCGAAGATGGTATTGATTTGAAGGATTTAAAGCAAGCTCTGAAAAAATTGGATGATTCCCAAGATCAAGTCCAAGATGCTTTAATTGAAGTCAATTTAGAAACTGAGAGACATCCCAAAACTACTTTCATCAGTGAGTTATTTGACTCACAGATCCAAATCGAACTTATTATATCACTTGGAGAGTTCGCTAATTGTTTTGCATTAGACTATCATGAGTTGTCTAGACTGGACCGAAACCTAGTCAAATACAGGTTATCTATAAATAACGGTTATCGATAACATAAGCATCCATCAAGGTAAATGATAACTGAAGTTATCCAAAAGAAAAGGAATAAATTGAACAGCTTTTGAAAACAGGGTTCATTAAGCCCATCAAGTATGCTAAATGGATCTCAAATGTAGCTTCGATTATTAAGAAAAATGGCAAACCCAAAGTCTGTATTGATTTCAGAAATTTAAATCGAGTCATACCAAAAGATGAGTATCTTATGCCCATGGTCGATCAACTGATCGATTGAGCTGCAGGGCATCAAATGGTTTGTTTTATCGACAGTCATTCAAGATATAACTAAATAAGCATTGCAGTTGAGGATGTCCCAAAGACTACCTTTAGGTGTCTTGGACCTTTGGCAACTTTTTATTAGGTTGCAATGTCGTTTAGTTAAAATGCAAGAGCTACGAATGACATTGTCCATGACATGATTAGTCATTTCATGGAAATATATATTGATGATGTAGTGGTCAAATCATCTAATCCGGCTAAGTACTTCTCTTACTTGTGAAGATCATTTGAGAGAACGAGAGTTCACAAGCTGAAAATGAACCCTCTCAAATGTGCTTTTAGTGTATCGGTTGAAAACTTTTTATAATTTGTGGTACATCAACGAGGGGTCAAAATTGAACATCACAAGACTAGAGCAATAATAGAAGCTAGACCGCCAAGAAACAAAACTGAACTCTAAAGGTTTCTCGGCAAAGTCAATTTTATGTGTCGATTTATTTCTAATTATGTAGGAATAACTAATTTATTTTTTCCATTGTTGAAGCTAAAACAAAGACATGAGTTTAGGTGGGAAACAAAACATCAATTAGCTTTTGACAAAATTAAAAATTACTTGACAAAGCAGCGTTTATGCCACCAGTGTTGACGCCATCGGTCAAAAGTCAACCGCTCAAGCTCTATGTCGCGGCTTTTATAGAATTTGTTGACACTTTATTAGTACAAGATGATGATGATCCAAGGGAATATGCATTTTATTATCTTAAACAAACATTATTGGATATTGAGAGATGATATTCTGTTATAGAAAAACTATGTCTATGTAATAACCCAAATTAATCTTGACCATCTAAATTTTAACGTTGATCAACGTACCAAACTAATATAATATGACCATTGATCTACATGATCAACCTATCCAATCTCAACCGTTGAATTGAACATATCCAAATCTAAACATCCATTAATTAATAAATTGAATCGTGCATCCAACTATCCATCACCCCATCTAATCGTTCATATGTTGACAATCATCAGAACACTTGTCATCCATCTAAATTGACCATCCAACTTGTCCTGTGGCCACTCACGATTCTACTCGTCTATTTGACCACATACCCAATGTGGGGTACATACTAAAGGTGTATGTGTTACCTCTTCTAGAAGTCACCGTTCATCACTCTTTCATTTAACCCATCATCACATCCTACCTGTCCGTCTCGCCTTTAATACATACGTACATTTGGTGGTCTAGCCACCAATCACACAATAGCTCATTTGACCATATGTTTATCTGTCCATCCAACTACACCATCCGATTACGTGCCCATGCACGTATCACAAATCACACAAACACTCATTATACAAAAACATGCCTCGCACACATGGACCACACGCACCACATGCATCCCTACATGTACACACGTGGCACACAATGTATGGTGCACATGTGCATTAGACCAGCCCACGTTGTTTAAAAGAGAGAGAGAGAGAGAGAGAGAGAGAGAGAGAGAAATGTGATTAAAAGAAATGAAAATGAAAGCAAGAAATGTTGCTTCTTACATTCACTTCACCTGTGATTAATAACACCATAAATAAGTAGATTTGTGAGAGTAGGAGGGCGTTGGAGTATTGAGAAGTGTAAGATGTGAAGGTGAGGTGAGGAAGTGAGGAGAGAGAGAGAGAGAGAGAGAGAGAGAGAGGTCCCTTGTTGTTGACTTGAGAGAGTTAAAGAAAGAGAGGTAGAGAGAGAAAAGGAAGAAAAAAAAAGGAAGAGAGAAAAGGGAGGAAAAGAGAGAAAGGAAGAAAGAAATAACAAATAAGAAGAAAGAGAAAAAAATAGAGAGAAATGAAATAAAAGAAAAAAGGTTTTTTTTAATTAAAGGTGAGTTTTCTCTCACTTGATATCTTTAAGAAAATATTTTTTTCATTTATTTCTTTATTTGTTTATCTCTTATAATTTATTCTATTTTTTTCTTTAAAAAATAAAAAAAGATTAATTTTTATAGGAATAATCTGATATTCTTATTTGCTCATATTTGTTATTTTTTTGTTTAATTTTTAATTTGTTGTAATTACTTATCATGCTTTTTCATACGTCATTTAATTTTTTTATTTTCTCGGTTGTCGTTATTTTAACACGCCTTAATTTGACTTCAAGTTTTTATTATTATTAATCCTACACTAATAATTCATTTTTAGGATTTATATTTTTATTTTGTTAAAATTATTGTACAAATCTCGAGTTTATATATTATTTTCAAGGCTCTCAAATCTAATAGATTATATTGCATGTTTATTTTCTATGTATAACTTTGATCTTGTATGGATAGTTTATGTTGATTAAAAATTTTATTTTTGGTTTGATAAATTATTTACATCATATATTATGGATTCAATCGAAGAATAACGATCATTATAGATTTTTATAAATATTTAGTTCATGTAATATTGAAATCATGCATGACCAGAACAACTTTTAGAACACAAGAAAATAAGTGAGGCGATCAAGTGCCTTGGGTTGAAAGTCTCAGAATCCTAATTGGTACATCTTGAAATTTTATTGTAAGTTATAGGAAGGTAAGCATGTCATGATTGCAAAAGGTTCTTGTTGCCAAGTTCATTAGGGTAGTAGTCTGACCAGCTAATTTACAAATGGGTCATTTATCAAGTATCATTTAGATGAGTAAACATTTCCAGTAAAAGATTCTCATTATAAGACCAAGTGCCCTTTAGATGAGTGAGCTTTTCATGCAAAAGGTTCACATTGTTAGGCTATTTATTGTATTGACCCGGGTATTGACAAATTTATATAAACTTACCATAGTATTAAAAAAGAATAAACTGCACTTATTGTTATAAATTATAGCATATGTTGATTGAATTCATTTTTTTATTTACAGTAAAAAATATTTTTTATTAACATCTTTATCCATTTGCTTTACATAAACAAATATTATATTTTTTAATATAATATTTGTTTCTATTATAAACTTACCATAGTGTTAAAAAGAATAAACTGCACTTATTGTTATAGATTATGACATATGTTGATTGCATTCATTCATTTTTTAATTTACAGTAAAAAAAATTGTTTATTAACATCTTTATCTGTTTGCTTTACATAAACAAATATTATATTGTTTTAATACATTTTATTCAAATTATATAAGGTTATTTTTTAAACTTGTGTTGAGATTATTCACTGGGCTTGACAGCTTATCCTATTGGGATTTAAAATTTTCAGGAATAAGATATTGTGGTGGTGCTTAAAGAGCTTTGCTTTTATATTTATATTTATTTTTTATTTCTTTAATATTTTCTGAATAAGTTGTAATGAAAATTAAGTATAGTATGATAGTATAGTGATAACATGTGTTAAGACATGAGTTTGGTGATAATCTTCAATAGTCAGAACATAAATATTTTATTCTTCTTTAAATAAATGTTTATTTATTTAATTTCTGGATTGTTATATCTCATGAATGAGAATCATTTTATTAATATATGTGCAGATTATAAAATCTAAACATACAAATTATAAGTCATGCATTCGGGTATGGAATCGGAGTTGGATATACCCAGGTGCTGAATTTCGCGACATGACAGTCTATTATTTTACTTTGTGACCACAAAATTATGTTATTATTTTTTGACCGAGTTATTCAATGTAATTTTGATAACTAATTTAGGTAAATATATGTTAAATCGGCCAATTATAAATAACCAAATTGTCAAATGAGTTCTAGCATTGTTTGAGTTTGATCTTACGTATGTGCTATGAAGGGCGGTAAAAGGGCAGGCCATAGTACAAAACAATTGTATGCAACATGTTATAAGGACAACCGACAGATAAAAAGTAGAGACCGTCATTTGGTTTAAATTTGGTCAAGTGGAATCAATGGGGTATTGACAAGTAGATAAACGACCATCCACATTAATATCATTGAGCAACCAAACAACCTCACTTTCACCTTTTACCCAAAAGTGAGGGGGGGGGGGGTTCTGACTATTCCAAGAAAAGCCAATAGGGAGGTGACATGTGGCATTATATAAGAGATAAGAGGTGTATGAAAAGATTTTTTAAGATACTCAGAGCACTTTTTGTAAAATCATAACTGGCATACATTTGCTGTTGCACGTCATTAGGTGACAATCGACAAAAGTAGTGCGGCCGAGGCATCTAGAAGTAGAATGTAGTCAAAGAGAAAACCATGACCAAGAAGAATAGAGCTTAGCTGAGAGGAGGAACAGTCAAAATGAAAAAAATAACAAGTGAAGGATCTACATGAAAACACGTTAGTTGTCATAACCATCTAATAAAAAAGAAAAATGTTTGAAGAATAGCTATATAAGAAATCTATAAATAACAGGAAGATTAGCAGAGCAAAGAATAAAAACCAAATCCAATAACAAAAATTAACTCTATATATTTATCTTAGGTCAATCTATATTAGAAGTAGTGATAATCTAGTAACAGTAATCTCTTAGTTATAATCCAAGTATATGCTCATACGCCGGACTTGATCCGTATCCAATATAAGCAATTCTTTCAGAAGAAGTATTCTTACAGTTACTTATAATGACTGACTGTAAGTTTTTCATTTTGTTTGATTGCACCAGTATACTGAAAAGTCTTTCATGTGAAAGGCAAGGTGTAACCCATCTTCGAAAGAAGAACACCACCCATGATTATCGCCCGATCTTTACATATATTTTACAAGTGGCTGAGTAGGTGACCGATGTCTTCAGATTCAATTATATATTGTCAAGTTTGACATATCTACATATTTTGGTGCTTGGGGTCAAAGTTGATCAGTTTAAATTGAGCCGCTACATCGATTTTGGCACACCCGCACACACCACACGTAATAGAAAATAAACCGAGTGCCAACATTATTAAGCTGAATTTTTATATCCATTGATCTTGAATGTGGGACCAACCTCTTCATAACAGATATGATGTCGTGTAAACTTGACACTTTAGATGTTGGAGCTCGATGGACAGTGATGATAAGCCTATTAAAATCGATGGCAGTTGGTCAATCCTTAAAATTATTTGTGATATCAAAACCTAATATCTCTTATATTATCTTCAATTATTAGTGAATATCAATGAGATGTTGCCCCTTATTTTTCAGGATTTCACTTCCAACTTATATTTATACATGATTATAATGCATTTTCATAAATTTGAAAAAGAAATTGTGGGATTAAAGTTGAAACGGGAAAAATTGAGAAATTTAAAATTTTTAGTTTATTTCCATTTTTCTTGTCTAAATTAAGGTACCGAGATCCAATTTTTAGCATGATGATGAGGGTGAGTTGTTCTATCAATTTGTGTTGATTTCCTGCTTTTCGAATTTTTTTAATTTTTTATATTTTAAAAAATTAAAAATTTGTTTAATTTCAAATATATAAATTCAACTTCTTTTATTTAAAATTTTTAATTTTTTTAATATTTTCTTTTTTATAATTCAAATGATTGCAATTGGTGGAAGTAATTTTTTAAAATATTTTAAAGTAAAATCTATTTATTTAGAAATATTTTTTTCATTTGATATTTTTTTATGCATGGTTGGATGTGTGTGTGTGTGTGTGTGTGTGTGTGTGTGTGTACATGCATTGTTGGATGGATGGATGGTGAGTGGATGTGTGTATGTATGTATGTATGTATGCATGCATTGATAGATCGATGCTTAGTTGGATTAATGATATGATGTATGGTTGTGTCATTATATATATGTATATATGCATACATGGATGAGTGGATGGATGGTTGGTTGGTTGGATGTTTGGATGAATGGATGATCATTCATGTGTTTATGCATGCATAGATGGATGGTTGGTTGGTTAGATGGATGACTGGATAACTATATGGATGGATGCATGCATGCATGGATGGATCATCATACATATGTTTATGTATATTTGTATGCATGCACACGCGAAGGGATGGATGGATCATTGTGCATGTGTTTATGTATGTTCATATGCATGCATGGATGGTTGGATGAATGAATGTTTGTTTGTTTGCATTTATACATGGATTGATGTATTACTTATCCTCTTGGTTTAATGCAATTTAAGTGATTATTATGTTATTAATGAATGTTATTATTGGTCCCTACTTATAGCTTAGTGGTAGACTTATAAGAGTTTCAACAAAAAGGTCATGTGTTCCTGTACCCGTTGTATTGTGTTTGGGTGTGAGGGTGTGTGCATAAAAAAAAGAATGTTATTATTGGTTGTATTTCTATGCATGCACTAGGAAATAAGATATCTTCGAAAAAAGAAATAGAGAGGGCATTAAGTGAAAACATGAACAACCAATGAATGGGAACAAATATAGAATAATTTACAATTATTTTAGACACCTATCAAGGAGTAGAGGTGTTTAAGTTGAAGCAACATTTAGCAGGGAGTATAAGAATGTGAAAGACTGCCCAAGTATTCTAAAGGAAGTGAGAGCATAATTAGAAAAGTGTTCAGTGAGGGGAAGACACGTAGGTAGCAACAAAAATAGGAGATGAATATTAGGAATGAATTACAGGGTCTTGGGACTATTGATGAGGAGCGGGATGATTAGATGTTGATAATATCCCAAAGACTGTATTACTAAGAAGGATAAGATGAAGTACAGATGAGCATTAATTGAGTGAGTCCTTATGTAAGCCCCGTATCCTAGACCGTACCGTTCCATAGGCTTCTGCGGTCTTTCCAGTCGAATTCCGGCAACCTTCGACCCTTAACCGGTATTTGCGCACAACCTGGATTCTCATGCCGTCAACCCAAGTCGACTCAACCCAGGACTTGTACCTTAGCGACCGCGTCGTCGCCGCGGTTCCGATGCCGCGACTTGCACGCCGAGGCGATACCCTGGTCGGGAGTTGTGGGCCAGCGTTCGGTGCGAGGAAACGCCGCGCGTGCAAATTCCGAGGGAATCTCTACAAGGTGTCACATCAATCCCATCAATCCTATCATGTCAAGTACACATCAACTTTCACCCTTTCCCAAGCAACCCCCAAAGTCAAAAAGCTCTTACACAACCCATGCTTTTCTTACACCTTTTGCCAAAAAAGTCAAAAAGTTCTTACACTCCCATCCCTCTCTCCCATCCATCACTCCATCACCCATCACTCTCTCTCTCTCTCTCTCTCTCTCTCTCTCTCCCTTACAAGTCTCTCTCTCATTTCAACTTTCCTAAGCAAAAAAATCCATACGTATCAGTCCTCCCATGGTGAGAAAATTGCATTTGTGAGGCCCACCTTTCCTACCTCTTCATCTCTCATCTCAACCATCCATTTCTCATCTTCCTCCATCAAAGAGAAGCACAAGGAGCTAAGGAAGCCAAGGGAGCAAGAAGATCAAGCGGTGGGTGTTTTGCTAGAGTAGTTTTTGATGTTTTTAAGATGGGCCAAGTGAGGCCAACCGATCAATGATTTGGATCTCACTTTGGACCCTAAGATGTTGCCAATGACCCACTTGGATCATCATGATCATTCCATGATGGGGCCATTCTCCATGGACCCCATCATGATGTTTATTTTCTTGCATGCTTAGGGTCATCTAGACCGTCCATTTTAGTGGAGAAGGGATCTCTACCGTTGGATTTCGATTTCATGGACCCACATGTAATGGGACCCACTTGATGTATGATTTAGTGCAAGGGAGGGCCCATAGTGCCGGGGTCCCTCCATCACGCGGATCTCATTCTCTATCTCTCTCTCCTATCTTTTCTTTTCCTTATTTTCTTTATCTTGATATGATTGTGTGGCCCACTTGAATGGACCCCACCATGAAGCATGTATTTTGTTTATCTATAAGTGGGGCCCACTTTATATGTGTAGTACCCACACCATTCATCAGTGGTAGCCCACCTGAGCAGGCCTACCTTGTATGGCAGACCGTCCAGCGTCCCTGGACGCTGGACGTTTATTGGGAAAACACAAATACTAGCTTGGTTCAAGGCTTTGGGTGGCCCACTCATGTAGGCCCCACCTTGATGTGTGTATTAAATCCATGCTGTCCATTCCTTTCCCAAGATTGTTTTAGGCGTTGAGCCAGAAGATGGGACGAATCAGACTTCCAGGCGGGCCATAACATGGCAAACAGTGGGCATACCATTGAAACATCCCCTATTACTTCTAAACACTGAAACAGGCCCAGTTTTGCTTGTCTGGAGCCATAGAGGGCCATTGGACGGAGTGGATTCTCTAGATGTGGACCCCACCTGTGAAAACCATAAAAAAAGGCTTGAAATTAAATATATATATATATAGCAGCAGCAGCAGGCGTTGCTGCTGTGTCAGAAGGCAGCAGGCGCTGCCTGTGCACAGGGACGAGCGGGCGGACACCACCCACGGCCCTAGCCGTGGGCCCCACCTTGATGTTTATTAGTCATCCAAACCATTCATATAGTGGGCCCTCAGGGCAGTGGGCCACCCTCTAAAATTCAAGTCCATCCAAAACTCAGGTGGCCCACGCAAAAGAAAACAGTGAGGTTGAGAGTTTGCCATTGAAATCCCTGATTTGGGCCACAGAAGTGTTGGATCCAGCCGAAATTTGTTCTCCCTATTCATTTGGGCCCACGGGACATTATCAATGGATTGGATGGAATGTAAACATTATGGTGGGCCCCACATGGAGCCCGTAGTGATGTATGTGTTTTATGGCCACCGTCCAGGCGAACGGTGGGCCCAGCAACGATGTAAGTGTTTTATCCCCACCGTCCAGGGGACGGTGGGCCTGTGATGGTGTGGTGCGTGCGTGTCTGGTGTGTGCGTGTGTGTGTGTATATATATATATATATAATATTATATTATATATAATATTATATATTATATGTAATGTATATATATTATATATTTTATCATATATAATATAATGGTGGTGAGAGGCCCACCTCAGTTACTTGTGGCCATGATTGAGGCCCACTTTGATGTATATGCAAGGCCCATGGGTCGAGGCCCATTAAGATGTAATGGGGCCAATGGGTCGAGGCCCATTAAGATGTAATGGGGCCAATGGGTTGAGGCCCACTTGATATACATATGGGGCCCAATTGGTGTGGCCCATTTGATACTCATAAGGCCCATGTGAGTAGGCCCATTTGATGCACTCTAAGGCCCACGGGATATGGTCCATTGCAATGCACATAAGGCCCATTGGTGCGGCCCAATGATGTGGCCCACTTGATGAATATAAGGCCCATATGATATGGCCCATTTGACGTATTTAAGGCCCAATGGGATGTACCTAAGGTCCATTGCAATGTACGATCCCAACATGGGTTATGTAATGATGTTTACATCGGGCTGTACCTTAGGAGCAATGGCGGTTTGACGTCCCCATTGCAAGTATAGTGTTGGTTAAATGTCCGCATTATGACTTTCCCTAGGGCCCATTGTTAGGCTCGTACGTGTTATGTGTAGGCCACCTAGGCCCATCTTCGTTATGCACATCATCCATCCTATATAACATGTTTAGTTCCATGATTCATGATCATATTCATACGTATGCTTGATATGAGAAATGACTGATCATAGCATACGCCTTCGGGCAGATTGTTTAGGGGCTCCCGTACAGGGGGTGTTGCCCTACATGAGCGCACGATACGCGCAGGATTGCTGCATGACTGGATAGTGTGATTCATGCATTCGCATTGTGTGATATGGTTACTGTACGCCCTAGCGACATCGGGCCTGTGGCTCCATAGACGTATCGTGGTTGGCGGGATTGGATACCGAAATCTTGTTCTACATGGGGTGCGATAGATATCCCTGGGTGAAAGTCCCTAAACCCTTATGGTACCAGGAGGTTGCTCCAACGTCTAGACCGAGTGGATGCATGAGCGCTGAGTGCCGATTACCAGACGGTTGCGCTTTCCACTGTGTCATGGTCGGTTGGAAGGGGGTGCGGCCTTACCCGCCCTAGAGTAGGGGGCAATGCTAGGCTGAGTCTGACCAGCTCAAGGAATGGGTCCGCTATTGACGAGCCGGGCCCGATTTTGGCAGGCGGATAGTGAGGTCTTTTTCACTCACCTTATTGTGCGCGATGGGGCGGCAATCTGGCTTGGAGTGTACTAGACCCCGGTGATATTCCAGATTTTGAGCTGTTTTGATATGTGGACTTAGATGAGGATTTGCATGCTTGAGTTGCATTTCGCATTGCATGGCCTTGGTATGGCCGACATCATTCTTTGCACTGCATGGCCTTGGTACGGCTATGGTATTCTTAGCCTTCATCAGCATGTTCCGCATTACTCTGATACTGTATAACTGCATTGCCACCTTGAGCATACACTTTCACCACCCTCTAAGCTTTCTATAAGCTTATGCACGACCGTTGCGTGCAGGTGACGTTGGATCGCAGCAGCGCTGAGACTTGGGCGCGTAGCTGATCTTTTGTGGAGCTTTTGGTCTATCATCATTGTATTTCCCTTATGCTCATTGTACTTGTAAAGTTTTTTATTATAGTGGAAATGTGATGGAGTTTTTGGTTGTTGTTTGTGGGTTATGCCTTTGGTTATGCTTATTACAAATCAAACTAATGTACAAAATCCTCCTTGTAGCATCCCAGGATCGGAACTTGGCGAATGGGCGCTGGGAGCCGAGAAAGGGGTTCTACGGAGGCTGTCGGCGCCGGATTCGGCGATCGGGAATTTTGTGAGCCCGGTTTCAGAGTTTGGGGCGTGACACCTTAGCATCGGGTAGGATAGGGAGCAGAAGAGACGACTTGAAGAGACTAAGTCGTTGTTTGGGCCTCTAAACGAGAGGTTGGCGAGAGCAGTAAGGGAGGTGAGGGCAGTAGCAGGAGGTGAGGAAGGTTAGGGTACTTGTGATTTAGGCATGCCTGACACTTAGAGGGCCTATATTACAGATTCACTAATTATAGGTGCAAATCAAATAAGAGTTAGGGGGTGTTTGATTTACTATTTCTTTACATAAATATGCACTTATTACTTACACTCTTCTACTATAGTAAATGTTTGAATTTTCCTTTCACAAAGGGAAAAAAGCTAATCACAATGATTTAATTGTGCTTTGTTAAATATGAAATGGTCAAATCAAAAGGGAAACATGGAGCACTTGCTAGTTAAACACTGATTGCATGTGAGGGATCATAGATTTCGTTCTAAAATTGTTGCCAGCAGGGAGGTGGATACTGGACAATGCTCGATGGGTCTCACCATGATGATGTGTTCTATCAACACCATTCATCTACTTTTCAAGCTCATTATAATGCATGAACCCAAAAATGAGAGAGATCAAAATCTCAAGTGGACCATATCACAAGAAATAAATGGTGATTGAACGCCCACTATTAAAAACTTCCTATGGCCCATTGTAATTTTTATTTGCCATCTTATCTTTTCATTATAGAGACCTAGATGAAGAGAAGAAAAAAATTCCACGAAGATGTAAATTTTTTATGGCCCCCAAGAGTTTTAATGGTGGGCATTCAATTACCACTCTTTCCTATGGTGTGGTCTACGGTGTGAATCAACTTTATTTTTTTGTTCACATTGTATAATATACAAGAAAATGGAAGGACTGTGTAGATATAACACAAACATCATGGTGGGACCCAAGAGCACCAGAAAAGTGTCTACAACCTACTGGCAGTAGGTAATCTGCGTTTGCATGGAAGGGCCTTGCAAATGAACCTCCTTCGATGGGAAGGTAAGTGACGCCCACCAGATATTTATGAGAAATCAACACTGTTAATGCATTTGAATGGATCACCTTAAAGGAGGACTAAGACACTAGTACATCCAAAACATAAGTTGGCCACTAAAGAGAAAACACAGAGGATTGAACGACCACTATTGAAACCTGCGTGGGGCCAAATTAAATTTTCAAATATTTTTATATCTTTAGTTTATCGAAGTAGGCATGACCTATTGAACATTATTGATGACAATTTAGCATGATGATGGACCTTATGGAGATTTCAACAGTAGGCATTTTACCTACACACATTGTGTTGTTGTGCATCCATTTTGACTTTGACTCGATATCATTTTACTCCATCTCCAAACAAGATGGTTAGGCTGAGGACCTACTTCATTACTTCCAAAGAAAACACTTCTTTTAAATCCTTGATTAGAGGTTGGATGATTTATAATTACTGCACCTTGGCATACAATTCGGTGCATTTGTATGTCAGCCATTTACTAAAGAAATATAGCTCGATTTCTGCATCCATAAGGGTCCACTCCTAGTGTCCCTCTTATGTATATCACACTGATCTAGTCCAATACAATTCAATCTCACACACTACAGGCATGCAAGGGGTCAGCTGAGAGGGTGAGGCCTTGTCCATCACCTCCACCCACATGAATGATCCAACAGGATATTGAACATAAAACATAAACCATAATTTGATTCCAACTAGCAACCATCCACGATAAACATACTACCTAAAATAAAGGATGAACAAAATGCATGTTTAAGTTCCTTAAGCATGACAAACCTAACATATACCAATATAGTAGAAAAACTATGAAAAGTATAGTAGAGGTAACATGTATCACAATTATCTAATCTCCATGTCCAAAATATAAAGCATAAAAAAAATGGAACACTTTTAAAAGACAAAAAAATAACATGAGCATGCATGAACTCAATGATAGAACATTACTTGAATTGTCACATATCTATTAGGCAATCATGTTCTCTTCGCTTCTCTTGTACTTGACTGAATTTTCTTACTTTGATACTGATGGATGGCCATGATGATCCGATCAATGTGCATTTGATCCATTTAACATCCCATCCTTTTTGGGTTCGCTCCACAAATAAATGGGAGATGATATGGTAAGTTGATTTAATTAATTCAAATAGAGCATGTAAGAAGAGGCTTGGTTGGGCGTGTAATAACTTTCAAATATATATTTACACGACTCCAATTTAATATTGAGCTGTCATCCAATTAAATCTTACCATATAGAGGTAAAAGAAGCTCACCTACGAAGGGTCGATACCCATTCCAATATCCCTCACTTTCATTATTTTAAAAGAAGGCCTCAAGTCCAACCCATTGGACCATAAGTTACATTCCAGCAAGCAAATGACTTCTAAACTATTATCTACTTGCGACATCCAATCCATCCATTAGGTTGGACCTATTATGAGTATTTCCTTATGCAAAAATTAGCGACAGGTATTAATTGAGTTAGTGGCCCTTCTATTTTACTATTTAGGTAGATATTGTTTGTAAATGTGACCCAAGTGATAGATAGATGATAGATAGATGCAGCTGCATTTTTGCACAACGTGATCTTTATGGTCAACCTAATCTATTAGAAGGGTTAGATGCCGCACTCACTTAATAAGATCTGTTAGTTCGACCATAACTTGTGGTCCAACCTATGCCAAACATAGATTAGATGCACCTCAGTAGTAAAATGACATGGAAAAAATTGATTAGTAGGGTCATATATTGTCAGAAATGATCCTTAGCCCATCTCGAACGACAATACAACTCGACAATCAAACCTCACCATGTCATTTTATTGCCGTGATGGGTGGCTAACACTCAATTTAGCCCTCATCACTTCAAATTAAACATTCTCTTTGAAAAGAATCATGTTTGAATGTGGTCATCTGCAATGACTTAATATATTGAAATTTGATTAGACTATACGCTACTATGAAAGATGAGCCCATATGAAATATATTTAAAAGTTGTTAGCCCAAGTATATACTTGACAGGCCCTCCTCTGATAGTGGTACATGGCTCAATCAAATTTCACCACATCCAGTGGCCGACCTTCCATCCATGTTGATAGCGTGACCACACAATCAGCGTCCATCAAGAAACTTGGGGACCAATGCATAGGGGATGATGCGGTATGACCCAGCAAAAACTAAATAGGTGACCCCTGCATAGGAGATCCACATCTTCGTAGTACACATGGCAGGGAGATCTGTTGATCTGGGCTGTCTATCTAATGGAATCATCATCAGAGCCTTATATTTCAAAAATTACAACTATTAGATAATCATGTCCATCAAATTTCTCCAACTTTTGGCAAATGTTTGACCATTAACTATTTTTATCCTAAACCATGGCTTTGAATGCCACCTTTCAGATGTATGGGATGATAGGATATTTGTGTATTTTGCAACACTATCCATCCAAATTAGGGAAAACTGGATGGATGGACTTGATCGACTCATTACCCTGTCACTTGTAACCTAGAGTTGGATCTCCAGTAAAAGGCAGCTTAGCTCTCAATAACATTTTTGTAATTAATCCCAAAAGAAAACCCATTTCGATTTGTATGTATAAAATATTTATCCACAACACGTGTAACACTTAACAAACACCATTATGGATGACTTACATTTCAGACACCATATCTATCAGGCAATCGCATCCATCAATTCTCTTCGCTTCTCCTGTATTCGACTAAATTTTCTTACTTTGATACTGATGAATGGCCATTATGATCCAATCAATGTGCATTTGACCCATTTGACATCCCATCCGTCCTGGGTTCGTTGCATAAATAAATGAGAGATGATATGGTAGGTTGATTTAATCAATTTAGAAAGAGCATGTAGAAATGGGCTTGGTTAAGCGTATGTATAATAAATTTCAAATATATTTTCGCGTAGTTTCAATTTAATTAAATCTTGCATGTAGGGGTAGAGGGAGCTCACTTAAAAAAGGTTAGTACCCATTCCGTCAATTTAATTAAATCTTGCCAAATAGGGGTAGAGGGAGCTCACCTACAAAGGGCTAGTACTCGTTCCATATCCATCACTTTCGTCTTTTTAAAAGGCTTCAATTCCAACCCCCTGGACCACAGGTAAAATTTCACCCAACAAATGACTTCCAAGCTATCATGCGCTTGTGATATTAATGCAGGGATGAACGTGATGAGGTTGAGCACCGTCTTCCTCAAGAGGATAACTGTTCCGAATCTACAAAACTTCTCTGGACTCCTCACAGAGGCTTCTCAAATCCATGAGAAAGAAAGCAAGCAAAATAGAAAATAAATTCTATAAAATTCAAAATTGATTAATGAATGAAATAAACGAGTTCACAACCTTTTAAATAGGGATACTAAGCAATGAAAGAGAAATAAGAAGCAAACTACAACTAAAACTCCTAGAATTCGCAACTTACTATAAATAGTAAACTTGCTATTTATAGATGGTCATGATGTCTACTAGTGCACAAGGTTTTTGGCCAAAAATAGTAAGTGTCCTATTTGGCTTCACCTAGATGTTCTCCTAATTATTCTAAGCTCTTTTCATGTTGGGCGCAACTCCTGAAGCCGAACGGGTGAAGAGTTATAATCAAACTAAAACTTACTAGTTGTAATAAAAAAACAGAATTAAAATAGGGAAACAACCGTCGTTCCAGGGGTATTTCGTAAATCCGGATTGCACAACCCAACATAGTAGGCTTGGGTGGCTAAAGTAGCTCGTTCTACCCTAAAATCATATATTTTATGCCCGATAACTCGTTCTGGATTGTGAGATATGCCCGATCTAAGGTCTGACGGTCCAAATCACTTCTGTCGTCGACCATGCCTTTTCTGATCCATCTTGGCCATGAAACTATCTGCGAACCGCTCTACATCAGATATCCAATCCATCTATTAGGTTGTACCTATCATGAGTATTTCCTTATGCAAAAATCAGAGACACGTAGTAATTGAGTTAATGACCCATCTATTTTGCTGTTTATATAGATATTGTTTGTAAGTGTAACCTAAGTGATAGATAGATGCAACTGCTTTTTTGCCCAATGTGATCCTCATGGTGAGCCTAATTTATTCGAAGGGTTAGATGTCTCAATCACTTAATAAGATTAGTTGGTTGGATCATAGCTTGTGGTCTAACTGGTTTATCAACGACAGATTAGTTGCCCACCTCAATGGACGTGGATTTTTTGTAGGAAGTTCCTGCCATAGAAACCTAGGTGGGGCCCATCATAATGTTTGTGGGAAGTCCACCCCGCCCATTTGTTTCGTGAGTGAGCTCATTTTAGGATATGCGGCCAAAAATGAGCTGGATCCAATACTCAAGTGGGCTGAAAATAAGAGGATTAAACGTCTACAGTTGAAATATTCATGGGGCCACGAAAGTTTTGAATTAAGCTAATATTTGTGTTCTCAGTTCATCTTAGTAGAAATGATGTTACGAACAATAGGAATGGCATGTAAACATCACTGTTGACTCAGGGAGGTTTCAACCGTAGGAATTTCCCTACCCACCTTTTCATTTAATGCAGCCCACTTGAGTCTTGGATCCTGTTCACTTTTGGTCTCATGTCTTAAAATGCGCTCTAAAAGTGAATGCAGAGGGGTAGATTACTCACAAACATCAAAGTGAGCCCCACCTAAGTTTCCAAGAACTTCCTAAAAAAGGCTTATGCAAAAATCGGTGTCCACCTCAATAGTAGAATGACATGATAAAATTTGATTAGAGTCATATATTGTTAGAAATGAGCCCTAGCTCATCTCTAACCACAGCACAACTGGCAATTAAATCTCACCATGTTATCTCATCGCCGCCACGGTGGTTGGCTAGCACCCAATTTAGTCCTTATCATTTCAAACCCTCTTGAAAATATTTGAATGTAGATTGCATGGTGACCATGCCACCACCATAGTCACCTACAATGACTAAACATGGTGGAATTTGATTGGAACAAACGATATGTGAAAGATGAGTCCATACTAAATATGTTTAGAAGTTGTTACCTCAAATATATACTCTACGGGCCCACCTCTAATAGTGGTACATGGCTCAATCAAATTTCATCACGTCCTCTGGCAGACCTTGCATCCATGTTGACAATGAAACTGAATAGGTGATTCCTGCGTAGGAGATCCACATCTCCATAGTACACATGGCAGGGAGATCTGTTGATCTGGGCCATCCATCTTGTGGGATCATCATTAGAGCCTCATGTTTCAAAAATTACAACTATTAAACAATCTCGTCTATTAAATTTCTCCAACTTCCTTTGGCGAATGTTTAGTCGTTAACTATTTTCATTCTAAACCATGGCTTTGAATGCTACCTTTCAGATGTATGGGATGATAGGATACTTGTGTATTTCGAAACACTATCCATACAAACTAGGGAAACTGGATGGATGGACCCAATCAACTCTTTACCTTGTCACCTGTAACCTAGAGTTGGCTCTACGGTCAAAGGTGGCTTGGCTGTCAATGGCATTTTTGTAATTAATCCTAAAAGAGAACCCATTTCTATTTGTATGTATAAAATATCTATCCACAACGTCACCTTTACACTTTTTACATGAATGATATGGTGGAGGCCATAGAACTAGAACATCGTAGACCCATCCTTACACCATACACGTGGCATATCTAATTACTAATCAGGGCCGTCCATCTCGTTGCTCATACCATGGCTGGAAAATATTTTAAAATATACACATTAAATGATACAATCAATATATTTATTGGTCTTAAAACCTACCATAGGAAATGAAGTTGATCAACATCTAGTGTGAAAAAGAGAAGAAGAAATTGATGGACGAGATTTTCTAATAGATGTTATATATGAACCATATGCCATCCGTAAAACCATCTTGGATGGACGGTCCTGATTAATACCTCATGTACATCTGATGTGTAAAGATGAATCTACCATATTATGGCTCCACCATATCACTGCCCTAATATTTATGAGAGACCAAGGTGGTGCTTGGACGTGGGGGCATTTGATTGGTCAGGTGCCCCAATCAGATATGGGCCCCACAAAGCATGCTTATGCTTGCGCCTTGTCTCACGGTGGGCGATGGCTCAATCAAATCCTGTCATGTCCGTCCCAATATATGATGTTGGGCTTGCCACATAATCTACATCCATTCCTATAGAAACACGTTCATCAAAAAGAGCATTAGATCTGATGAGATGTTTGTGTGACATTTGCTTTTTCCATTTTCGTGGCATCTCATGATAGAGTACCATCTCGCATATCAGGCACAAGACTCAAATAAGGCATGCTAAAAACAAAACTAATCTTAAGAGCCTCAGCTTGTATAAAGGCTGATATTTGTGTTTTTGCTTCATGCTAATTACATTACCTTACGAAGGGGCTGACTTCATAGACGGTGATGATATCGCGATGAGCCTTGCAGGGTTTTGAGGGCATGCAACTAGCACAACATATGTGTGTAAGATCAGGTCATTTATCAAGCATTGTCCATCCTAAATCCATTCCCAAAATCAAGATGGTCCACACTATCCTGTAGGCCATATGTTTATAAAAATAGATGGCTGAAAACGATAGTCAAATGTCTATATTCTAACCAATTATTATGGGCCAGTTGGATGGCCACCCACTCTTTTACTAGCTAGGGCAACTACATACGGACCTGACTGATGAGCGTCCAATATATCCCATGTGTACAAAGATGGAAAATCTAGCCTCAAGTAAGATTCTAAGTAAATTTTCCAGAGAGAACACGAGGAAGGGGTTTGCTCAAATACATCTCATGCTATTGTAGATAGGACTATGGAATTGAGGTCATTATTTTTCAATGATCCAGTGCACTTTTATTATGGGCTTAACTTAAAGGATAACTAAAATATTATATTTCTTTATATTAAAAAAATTGTTAACATCCACATTACACGTCTATTTTCATTTGAATATAATCATTTCATGTAAAGGGTTGTTTTGATGCCTATAAAGTTTTAAGTTGTAAACACTTTATATTTGAAGAGAGTTTTGAGTGTAAATGTTTACTTACAATTACATTGAGCTTTAAAATGGTAAAGTATTCAAAAGTAAATAGATTATGTGTTTTGGCAAAATTGCAAGGCATTTATAATGTATAAAGTAGATATTTACACCACATAGAGCTTAGGGTAATAAATTCCACCAAAATATGCAATCATATAAAAATGGCTTGATTTTTTAAGCCATTGGACAACTTCAAAGTATGCACACAACAAATGAATTGGATGTCCTACACCTATCATGGTGGCCCTCATATAATTTGGTAGGGTTTTAATGGTGGGTGTTCTATCCTAAATGTTCTCTTGTGTGGCCCATTTGATGATCAATGTGGCTATTTTTTTAAGGATTGTAGGACAGCAGCAAGGGACACGTGATGGACATTGGATATTCTGTGCGGAAGCGGATTGTGTACTGAGTAAACTCTACGGGGCCCACTGTGATTTCTGTATTTTATTCACTATGTCCATCCATTTTACCAGATGATATTAGGGTTTTATATAAAAAATGAAGCATATCCAAAGCTCAAGTGTACCACACCACTGAAAATAATGTGAATTAAAGTCTATCGTTGAAAAAATCTTGGGGGTGATAAAAGTTTTGGATCAAGCTGATATTAGTGTTTTCCCTTCATCCATGTAAGTGTGAGCTTATGAACATATTGGATGAAAAATAAACATCACCATGGGCCCTAGGAAGGTTTATGGTGGAAATTAGTATTCCCATTGTTTCCTATGGTGTGGTCTACTTGAGCTTTGGATATACTTTAATTTTGAGCTCAACCCTTAAAATGAGCTGGAAAAATGATGGACGGCGTGGATAAACCACATACATTCACAGTGAGCCCAACAGAGTTTACTCAGTACGATAAAAGTGTACTGAGTTATTTAGTACACAATACGATTTCATCCGATAGACATCACGATAGGTCCCACACATCATGATTGTGTATCAACCATTTCATGCCATTGTGCTCATCTATGTAAAATAGTATTTCAATTGTAAAGACTTGTGTATAACATATTTTCAATTGTAAAGACTCGTAATCTTAATTTTTTTTCATAAAAATTATGAATTTACCTATAAAGTATTACAAGTAAATTTTGTCATCCAAACACTTACTTGTAAAGTGTTTACATATAACCCCTTTACAACTAAGGATTGTATGGGCATCCAAATGACTTCTAAACACTTAATAATCAAATGATTGAAATGTTTTAATGTCCATAAACCTTTCAAATCCACAAATAGGCTCACCGTATGAATTATAAGTATGGCATGTGCGATGAGCGATGCACATGGAGCCAGAAGGTGATAGAAAGAAAATGAGTCTCAGAGGGAATAGAGAAAAATCAAGAGAGACTTGGAGGGAACTTGTCCTCTATAACACTTCTTTTACACACTACGTAAAATACCTAGGTCTATGGGGCTCATCATGTTTTAAAATGTAAAGTTTGCTCCATCCATCAAGTTGCATACTCAATAATAAGTCAATGAGGTTGAAATTCAGTTACATCCGCAACTCAAATACCCTACACCACATGGAATAATGGGAGTGGGATGCTGATCATAAGTTTGTGCATGGGCCACTTTATCTTTATCAAAACTGCTAATCAATTCTAACTCATCAATATAAAGAGAAGAGACTGAAGAAGATAGGGAGGAGTTTTTCCTCTCTCTTCTCTTTATTTATGATAATGTAATAATTGAAAAGTATTTAATAGTTCACAACACTACCCAACACAGTATACCCATACTGTAACTCTCCCTCTTAAGTTGGAGCATGGAGAGCATACATGCTCCGCTTGAATACAGTATCAAACAAGCATATTCCAATAATAGCCTTGGTTGAAAATATTATCCAATTGATCCTTAAAAGAAATGTGTGGAGTGTTGATAACACTAGTTGATAGTTTCTCCAAAATGAAGGGACAATGAACTTCTATAAGTTTAGTTTGTTAATAAATTACTTTATTGAAGGCAATATACTCACTACATGATTGTCATATAAAAGATGAAAAAGCGTAGGGATGTAGCCCAACTTGGAAGGAAATAATTATAACCATAGTACCTCACTAGTGGCATGTCGTATAGATTTACACATAGCTTTCGCTAAAGAATGATCAACAATCGACTATTTTTTACTTTATCAAGAAATTAAGTTGCTATCGACAAATATATAGAAACTTGTAGTGGATCACCTACCACTGGTAAAATTTGTCCAAACAATAATAATATCAGAGTAAGCCCATGTTTCTAGATATTTATGGTTGGTGACTAAGACTATTATTGTCAATGACTGTGGTGATGGTTACCAGTAGGAGATGGTGATGGTGGTTACTATTGGGGTGGGGGATCTCTATTTATAATAATAAAGATAATCAGAAAAATATTTAGTAGCCCATAGCACCACCCAATATATTGTAACCTCACCTTAGAAAATAAAAAATAACCTTAAGAAAAACTCAAGTGGGCTACAATATGTAAACTTAGTAGTTTTAAAAGCAATTTTATATTATTTTCGTTGGTTTAGCCTATATGTTTTTTAAATTGGTCTTATCCTCTGTACAGTTTAAATAATAGTATCTCATAATGGATGAAGTGCATATACAACATGATATACCTCACAAAGCATTATATGGCCCTCTTCATGTGGAGTATATGTAAAGAAGAGAGTAAGTTACATTAATGCATTAAGAAATACATGCATTCAGAAATAAGTGATGGGGTGGGTTAAATCTAAGTCATTTTCTTTATAGTAAAATCTCAATGGCCAAGCAACTATGTGTTTGCAACAAATTTACTTTCTTCTAACAATGAATTTGTGTGGAATATAATACCATGACTATGCACAGAAGCTTGACGGAGTTATAGAATTGTGGCTATGTCATAAAGGGAGATGATTAGGACCAAATAAAATGTATGCCTTTTAACATACAATTGCTTATTTAAACTAATAAGTCAATTTAAACTAAATAAAATAATTAACTCTAAGGCTTCCAAGCCGACTGAGGGTCCAATCACATAGACTACTATAGAAATTTCAATCAAACAACTAGTTTATAGATGATAGTGTACATGTGTGTGGGATATGCTCACAATTCAATTCATAGCATTCATCTAATCATGTATACATATAATTCACTAATCAATCACATAAGAATAATTAGAAAATTACTCAAATGACAAACATGTATAGTGATTTAGTTTCCATACTCCACTTCCGGCATATGCACTTTCCTTGAGTGTAGTGGTATCGGATGTTTTAAATCTGGGTCACTTCTAACATTTGCAGCCCCATACAAGGACCACAGCACACTCCATTCGAAGGCTCTCACAAGAGACTCTAGCTGGTATTCTATCGGCTAACCAATAACCTCAGTCCTAGTCTGAGGAATGTGTTTACTCCTACCGGAGGCTCCCATAAAGACTAACACATATGCACTCGTGTCTGGTAAATTTGACCATACATAAGAGCCTATGCCCTACACAAGTACCTATCGATTTTGGGTTACAAACTCTTACCCTTAATCCTACACAAGAAAATTAGAATATGGACTCACGTAGTACATACTCTCTAATTTACACTTAATTATCAAATTGAGCTCATTTAACATGCTTTCTCGAGTTGCTTGATCGATACTCTCATGTGCTTTAATTAGCTCCCATTTTGCTCCCCCAATCGTTGATGACAATGCTTTGCCAATGCTTAAGCTCTAAGATCAAATACCTTGCATGCAATACTCTATTGATATAACTAATGTGATGAGAGGTTGAGTGAATCTCTTACAACATATGAGAATGTTATAATGCCTAGGGAATTCACCTAGCTATGTGTCTTAGAGAATTTTGGCAATAAATTTGACTATTAGTTCAAGTCTAATCTCTATAACAAGGTGGATATCAAGTTCATCTTCTTCAGTAAGGTTGGAATCCTCTTTCAAGTGATTTATAAGGTAGATGACATATATCTTATGGATTTAGATGCTATGAATATGGGATATAAGTGGGGAATCTCCTAAGCTCCTATTGCACAAAAAATCCATTTTTTTGTCCAAGTAGCAAATGCCATTTTATAAGAAACCGATTTGAAACGACTGTAAAATGGCTAGTTAATGACTCGATCGATGGGATCGAAGCAGTCTTTAATATGATCGAAAGGTCATTCATAGGTTCGAGTAGGTTGTTGATCCCATCGAGAAACCCAGACAAATATATCAAAGCTTGTTAGATAGATTTGAGTTTCCTAATCTATCCCATCAAGTGGATTTTCAATTTTATTAAAACCCATCACTCGAAAACTATTGTTTTGGGCATACAATTTCATAGCGGATTTACATATTTTCTAGCCATACTTATCATGTTCCAATTAGGCTTCTATGGCTAAGAAATTATCAAACAAGGTTTACCTATAAAGCTATTATCATCTAGAGATTTTGGATTATTTTGGGTCAAGGGTTAGGGTCACCAAGGCATCTCATATACATGTTGTTTGTTTCTTGATTCTCATATCCACTTATGTCTTCGGTCTTCAGCCTTTAAAGGCTCAACTGACTCCATGACACAATGACTCACGTGATTAACAAACAAAATGTAAAAATAAGTGCACTAATAATCTTTCTCTTTGTCAATTATTTGTCAAAAACTTAACCCAGATAATATCATGGTCCATACCAAAACAACTATAAATATTCAATGTACAATTCCAAGAGATTTACAACTTGATGCAAACAAGCATGTAATACTGCATTAGTTGCTCTCCCTTAATTGCTTCCCTTATCTTCATTAATCCCTAAAATAAATAGAACTTGTAAAACATAATTTATTATTTTGGTGGGACTTGATCTTTCTTATTCAATTTGTCAATATTTAACAAAGAGTTAATTCTAATAGGTATACCAACAAAAATATAACATGAAACAACTCTATACATCATGGATTTACCAATTATAAGGCACATAATTGGTAAATACATTAAATATTAAATACATGGAGCACTCTTATTATGATCATTCAAAAGATATATCAATCCAAATAAAAATGACTAATGATAGTCTAGCAATAAACATATGATACTTAAAATTAATCAAATTTAAAGCTAAAACTTTAAAAAAAAAAAATGAAGCTATAATCTTTGAATATGCTAATTGAGCACAAGATGAGGCTAAATTCTTTAATTTACCAATAATGCTCAGTAAAGAGACTAAAATTCTCTTATTTAACTATTGACCTAAAAAATAAGACTTAATCCTCTGATATAACAATTCAACCTATAGGGACCTTATAAGGTCATTTATCTAAAAGTATTATGGTCTCACAATTCTCTAGGAAGGGAACCAGTGGTGAAGGCAATTAAGACATGTAAGTAGTTAAAGTCTTCAACACTAGAGGGGTCTCCTGAATTGGATTCAGACTCATTCGTATCATCCAATGTTGTCATCATATCCTTGCCTTTAGATCTTACTTTGCCAGGGCAATTGGTGTCAATATGTTCATAACTTTCACAATTATAACATTTGACTTACTTAAATTATTTAACAGATTTACTTTTAGGATTCTTAACTATTGATTGCTTGCCTACAAGTGCAGAGGTTCGTAAGTTATATCCTGTGAATACAGCGTTGATCCCACAGGGAGATAATTTATGAGAATGAGAAAATCAAATGTAAATAGAAATTAAACGGATGATTTGATTTTGAAGGTTTTGAATGTATGAAATTCATTTAATTTGAAAAAAACACCCATGATTCAAAGTTCCACACATAGGTTAATGTTCCATAAGTCATGATGACTTTGATAACACAACTAGGATCTGAGCACTATGTTCGGCCTAATCGAAAAATAAAACAGTTTAAATATTTTAATAAATGATATAAAATATTAGAGAATCATGGATTAACACCATTAACATATATTCTCAAGCGCCGGTGATTTTAAGCATTCAATATCCATGAGATAATGAATTAAAGAAATGTAGCAGGTTGAGAACATCTCCCATCTAAGAAATCTAATTGATCTAGGTTAAGTCTACCCATCAATATGAATCTCACATGATAGAAACATATGGATTTCACACGAGGATCAAAAAACCTAAACTTAGATAGTTGATAACATGTATACACCATTCATCTCATCATTAAAAATAGTCATTCATCATAAATTATAAAATCATTAAAGCAATGTGCTTCCTTTCTACCTTGGGCTAGAGGGAACTAGAAAAGCATAACTAAATTACAAAAATAAAAAGCAACAAGAAATAAATAAATACAAATAGAAAAGATCTAAAAGAAAAGAAACAATTTATAAAACTTTAATAAAATTGAAAACTCTTTAACTTTAAATCTTGCTCTTGAATGCTTTAAATGATCCTTAGGAATACCTTCGGAAGCCCTATTTATAAGTGGGGAACTCTCTCCTTCAAACAGATTTGAAAAATTCAGAAACCGCTTTAAATTTTCTCACTCTGCATAGGTTTCACTTAAACAGATTCGATGCATCGAAGGTCTGTCGAGATGATCTTCGATATAAGCTTCGATGCATCGAAGGTCTTTTGATATCATCGAAACTGGTCCAGAACTGTCTAGTGAGTTTAGCTTTAAAATCCTGCAATTTTCGATTCCACCTTCGATACATTAATTACCTTTGATATGATCTTTAATGCATCGAAGGTCTTTCAATATGATCGAAGGTGATTTTGGCAGTTTTCCAGAACTATACTTTTCCGGTCCCGGAATATGTTTTCAGGACAATTTTCAGGATTCCTTTTCTTCACTTCAAATCTTCGATTCTCTTCCTTCATCACTTGGTTTCCTTGAATCTTTGACATGTGAAATATTCAATCTTAGTTTCTTAAGATCCATCCCTTGCCTTGGTGATTAGATCCACAAATTTAGCATTGTTTTTACTCTAAGCTCTCAAGTTCACCTTACAACACAAATATGTATAAAATTTACCATTAAGTATTATCATGTTCATAAAACTAAGATATAAATGGAAAAAACATACAATATTTGACACTCAACACACCCTCGAACCAGCATTTTGTTAGTCCCAAGCAAAATAAGCGAAGAAAAATAAAAACTAATTCTAGAAAAACTAAAACGAAAATAAAAATTCTAACAACACCACTTTCACAGTAATCTTGATTGCATTTATCATATTAATAAGCCTTTAAAACCCTAAGTTTCCGCTAATGGACAAGATATAGTCTCGTGAGGGTTTACAAAAATGTTATCCACAAACATTGAAAACATAAAAGATGGTTCAAAACTCAAAATTTTATACAATTATGCCTTCTTTCATCATATGAATTCTAAAATAAAGCAATACTTGTCCTAAGCCTAAAGTTAGTTAGAATCTCAATTTCTTAATCCATTACATTCTTGAGTTTAGAAACCTAATCAAAATTTAAAATAGTTATGACTAATATACTTAAGTGCTCAGTGACACTAGTCTAACTTTGAAAAATATGCATGTTCCCTATCCTGACTCCTTTCAATCATCTTAAGAATATGAAATCTCTAGTTATCTCATTTTCTTCATGCCCTTTCTTCTTTTATCATCATATCCTCATTATTATAAACCACCCTTAAATGAAGATTCCCACCGGGTTTGCTTCATAACCTAAGGTATCGTAATTGTAACGGTAATAGCAATGGATACTTAGGTATCCTTACTCTAGATTACTGACACAATTGTTATGCTCATTACATTCATGCTCTATAATAAAAGTTTCTTTTTCCATTACTTTTTTTTCTCTTCTTCAATATTCTCTGTTTTAAACATATGTCAATGGTACTAGTTCATTCAATCTTATTTGAATCAAAATTTGTGAATTCAGTACATCAAATTACAACTCACTCTAAACTAGTGATTAGATAATCGAACTCAAGTTTATACTTTTCAGTTATTAGAATTTTAACTACTATCAACCTAGAATAAGTATTAACTTTGCCTTTAGAATTTGCATAATATCATGTTCACATCCTTGTATAAAAAATTAAAATTTTTTTTCCATAAATAAAAAAATGTAGACTCTACTAGTCATAAAATATAAACTCACATGGATGATTATACACACCCCAACCTAAAATTTACATTGTCCCCAACATAATGATACATGTAATGCAAAAAATATGAGAACAATAAAAATCAAAGAAAGGATGGATAGTACCCGTTATGAAGAACTCACCTGCTAGGTGACACTAAAAAAAATGAATATTATATAAATCTTACACAAATTCTCCGCCAGACTAGGAACATCAATCTGAATATTCTAGCTCTTGAAGAGGGACGGACTCTTCTCCCAAATGAAAGTTTTCCATATAAGGCTTCAATCTTTGAACATCCTTGTACGCATTGCCATTACGTAGATTCTCAATTTTAATAGCCCTATGAGTATAAATATTCTTCACAATAAAGGGGTCTGTCCATCTTGATCTTAACTTTCCTGGAAAGAACTTGAGATGGGAATTGTACAATAGGACATTTTGCTGAGGTTCAAAATTTTTCTTCAAGATATTTTTGTTATGAAAAGCTTTGGTCATCTTTTTATAGATTTTAGAATTTTCATATGAGTCTCTCATCAGCTCCTCTAATTCTTTCAACACTAATTTCCTTTGTCCACTTACTTAGTCCATATCAAAGTTTAACTTCTTTAATGCCCAGTATGCTCTATGTTCCAATTCCACAAGCAAGTGGCAAGCCTTCCCATACACCAATTTATATGGAGACATTCCAATCGGGGTCTTATAAGTAGTCTTATAAGCCCATAAAGTGTCGGATAGTTTGAGGGACCAATCCTTCTTATCTGGCCTTATAATTTTTTCCAAAATATGTTTGATTTTCCGATTAGAAATCTCAACTTACCCACTCGTTTGTGGGTGGTATAGGGTGTTCACTTTATGCTTGATGTCATATTTCTTCATTAAGGCCTCAAATGTCCTATTGCAAAAGTGATACCCGCCATCACTAATGATGGACTTTAGAGTTCCAAATCTAGAAAAAATATTTTCCTTGATGAATCGTATGACCACTTTGTTGTCATTGGTCCTAGTTAGAACTGCCTCAATCCACTTGGAAACATAGTCTACATAAACAAATATATAAAGAAATTCAAAAGAAGATAAAAATGGGCCCATAAAATCAATACCTCTATAATAAAAAATCTTCAATGGTAAAATTTGGGATAAAGACATCATGTTGCGCCAGGACACTCTTTCCAATCTTTGACACTATCATAAGCAATACAGAAAGCATAAGTATCTTTGAACATAGTAGGCCAGTAAAACCCACACTGCAGGATTTTTACAGTTCTTTTTTAGCAGGAAAATGGCCACCACATGCTTCCGTATGGTAAAAGGAAATAACACTCTAGACTTCATCCTCTGGGATACGACGTCTAAAAATTTGATTAGTCCCATATTTATATAAATACGGGTCATCCCAGAAGAAGTTCTTAACCTTGATTTCAAAACACTTCCTATCCTGTGACTTCCAATGATATGACATTTTTCCCGTCACAATATAGTTCACTATATTCACATACCAAGGTAATTTAGAGATCGCAAATAATTGTTCATTAGGGAAAGAGTCCGGATATGCATCTCTTCAGTAGAATCATCAAACACCAATCTGCAAAGATGATTGGCCACTACGTTTTCTACTCCTTTCTTATCTTTTAATTCTAAGTCAAATTCTTGCAGTAAGAGGATCTATCTCAAAAGTCTCGATTTTGAATCCTTCTTAGATAACAAATATTTCAAAGTCAAGTGGTCTGTGAAAATGACCACTTTAGATCCCAACAAGTAGGACCTAAACTTATCCAAAGCAAAAACTACTCAAGTAACTCCTTTTCAGTTGTTGAGTAGTTCACTTGGGTCGAGATTAGAGTTCCACTCGTATAGTGAATAAGGTAGGGCCGTTTATCTTTCCTTTGGCCCAAAACAACCCCTATGGCATAATCACTCGCATCGCACATTAGTTCAAAAGAAAGTGTCCAATCTGGTGGATGTATGATAGGTGTAATGGTATGAGATGATTTAATTTTATTAAAGGCACTTGCACACGCATCTGTCTTCTTAAATGAGACATCCTTTTAGAGAAGATTAGTCAAGAGTCTAGTAATGACACTAAAGTCCTTAATGAATCTTCTATAGAATCTGGCATGTCCTAGAAGTGATCTAATATCTCTAACTGTTCGGGGAACAGGTAGATTAGCAATAATGTATAGTTTTGAGCGATCTACCACGATTCCATTTTTGGAGATAACATGGCCCAAAACAATTTCCTTTTGAACCATAAAATGACACTTCTCCCAATTTAAGACAAGGTGCTTTTCTTCACATCTAGATAAGACAAGAGATAAATTGTTGAGGCATTCTTCAAAACTACTCCTAAATACAAAGAAATCATCCATGAAAACCTCAAGAAACTTCTCAACCATATTTGAAAAAATATTTAACATAGGCCATTGGAAAGTTGCTGGAGCTTACATAATCCAAATGGCATCCGTTTAAAAGCAAACGTGACAAATGGACAAGTGAACATGGTTTTCTCTTGGTCTTCCAAGGCTATCTCTATTTGGTTATATTCGGAATATCCATTAAGGAAACTATAGAAGGAGTGACCCGCTACCCTCTTTAAAACTTGATCAATGAATGGTAAAGGGAAATGGTCCTTCTTTGGGACCGTATTCAATTTTCTATAGTCAATACAAATATGTCAACCTGTGCTTACACGTGTTGGTATGAGTTCATTATTAGAATTTTGCACGATAGTTATTCTAGATTTCTTTGAAACTAGTTGGGTTGGACTCATCAAAACATTATTGGATATTGGGTAGATGATTTCCACATCTAACAATTTGATCACCTCATTTTATATAACTTCTATCATGTTTGGATTGAGACGCCTTTGAGATTGTCTAATTTGTTTAGCGTCCTTATTGACGTGGATCCGATGGGTGTGTATAGAAGGGCTTATACCCTTAATGTCAAAAATGGTCCAGCCCAATGCTCTTTTGTAGTCCCTTAGAACATTCAATAATTTAATCTCTTGATCCTTATCTAAAAATGAAGAGATCACCAAAGGATAAGTTTCATTTTCACCCAAGTATACATACTTAAGCTTATTTGGTAGTAGTTTTAGATCAAGCTTTGGAGCATTGGTTGGTGATGGCAGAGGTTGTAAGTCCTCGATAGACAGGATTTGAGTGCACGGTCTCCATCAGTATATACAATGTCCTGGGTGATAGTGCTCTCATTATCATCACAAATTTCAGTAAGTATTTTTTCTAAATAAAAAATTTTCAAGTCCCTAAAGACTTTAATCAATTCCATAGACTAGGTTCTAATTCCTCTTCCTCTATCAAACAGTCCATAAAATTCAGCTCATGAATCTCATTATTGTCTATAGGCTGCTTACATAGATTGAAAATATTTAGCTCTAAGGTCATGTTACCAAAAGACAACTTCATCATTCCATTCCTACAATTGATGATTGCATTTGAAGTTACTATGAATGGGCGGCCTAAAATAATGGGAACTTGAGCACTAGCATTTACACATGGTTCAGTGTCTAGTTGAAACGACCCGCCCCACCCGTATGATATTGTCCGCTTTGGGGTCTCCCCCACTTGGCTTTAAAACGCGTCACAACAGTTAAGGGAGAGCCTCCACATATAGCTAGGACTTTGAACGACTGCCTAAGCGATGTGGGACAAAGTTTCGTCCACAGTCACCTGTAATAGTAGCTCACCCAGCACGATAGCTCGCCCAGGCACCCAGTCCCGCCCACATCACGCCCACCCACATTGGAGTAGGGACCGGGGCGTCACACTAGTACAATAAAATTCATGGGGAAGTAGAATTGCTCTACTTGGACTAACACGTCCTCTAAAATTCTCCTTGGTACCTTAATGTAGCGATCAGCGAGTTGAAGTGTAATCTTGGTTGGTTTAAGCTCGCCTAACCCCATTTGTTTGTAAATCGAATAAAGTACTAAGTTGACAGTTGCATCTAAATCTAACAAAACATGCTCAATTTGAAATTTTCCAATAATACAAGGAATAGTGAGACTTCCCGGGTCTTTTTATTTGGGTACAACCCTTTTCTGAATGATAGCGCTTACTTTTTCAATGAGGAAGGCATTCTTGTGCACATTTAATTTTCTCTTTATAGTGCACAAGTCTTTGAGATATTTAGCATATGATGAAATTTGTCTAATAGCATCAAGCAGACGAATATTGACAGTAACTTTTTGGAGCACATTTAACACATCTTGATATTTCATGGGGATGGTTGATGGGAACAGAACTAGAGGCTCATATGACTTAGTCTCTTTATCTTTTTGTTGTTGCAACCCTTGAACCATAGCCGGTTCATCATTATCTTAAGACGGTGGCTCATCCTCCAATATTTCTACCGGTTGCATTATCTTATTGTCTACCTCTTTTCTAGTTCTCAAGGTAATGATGGCCTTAGCTTGTTCATGATGTAGCTCACTTGGATTTGAATCTCCAATGAAATGTGTATTTATAGGCTCTGGCACAGGTTGAGAAGGAAGTGTGTCTTTCTTTCTAGCATTTAGTTGAGTCTCAATCCTAGCCATGATTGTCTTTAATTCCTAATTTGATTGGATTAGAGACTGATTCATTTGAGCTTGATGGTTCATGAATGCGGTCAATGCATCCTCCACAGATGATCGCTTTGGTAAGGGCACATATGGTGCATTGTTAGGTACTCCAAAGAAGTTATTTTGTGGAGACACTTGAGTTGCATTGGGCGCATTAATTTGTGGTCCACTCGTCCAACTAAAATTAGGATGGTTACGCCAATTTGGATTGTACGTATTTCCCATTGGTTGCACAACTGGCATTTGGTAGTTATTTATAGCATTTGCTTGCCTATACTCATGCATGATATCTTGTACAACCAAATTTATTAGACAATCCTTCGTGTCATGGTCGGCACCACCACAAATGCTACAAAAATTACCTAAGGAGGTGTTTTCTTTAATCATATCAACCTTCCTAATTTCCAAAACTTCGACCTTTCTAGCCAATGCAACAAATTTTGCATTAAGGTTGTCTTCCTCTCTTAAGACGTACATCCCCGCTTTCTCTTTAGGAATGCGTCTAGTATGATCTGGTTTAGTAGAGACATCCTAAGCCTCATTATGATCTTTATTAAGAAAGGTTTCATCACACATCATTTCTATGAACTAACGGGTATTCATGGTGAGCCGTTTTCGGAAAGCATTAATCAAGTGTCATGGTTCATAACCATGATATGGGCAAGTAAGTAGAAGGTCTTTGAAGCACTCCCAAGCTTGGAAAAACAATTCATTCCCCTTTTGGGAGAATGACATGATTTCTTATTTTAATGCATTTGTTTTGTGCTCGAGAAAGAATTTTTTCAAAAACTCTCTACTTAAGGCTTGCCATGTAGTGATGGTATGAAGTCTTAGAGAGTTGAGTCATGCTTTGGCTTGATCCCTTAGAGAAATGAGAATAACCTAAGTTTGAGTGCATCCCTATTGCCATTATTTACATGTAATGTTGCAATCACTTCCTTAAAGTCCTTGAGATGCAAGTAGGGGCTTTTAGAATCTAAGCCATGAAATTTAAGAATCAATTGAATAACACCTGGTTTAAAATCAATATTCCCTGCGTAAGCAGGGAACACAATGTAAGATGGTAAAGTTGATATCTCAGGGTGTAGATGTTCACGTAAAGTCTATGGTTGGTTTAACACATTCCTATGAGCTTCATTCTCATCCTCAAGAGGAGGATTGCATTGATTTTCTCTGTTTTGGATTGGAGTTGGATCTAGCAGATTTGGATTTGCATTATCAAATGGGTCTGTCATGGAATCCAAGTGGTGTTGACTGCCTTTCCTAAATGAATGATCAAAGCCTGGGACTAGTCGACCTTCGGAGGAGAGTCGATTATTTTAATCTCTACCCCAACGGGACATAAACCATCCACACCACACAACAAAAACCACAAATTCAAATAGCAGGTATGATACTTAGAGTAAAAACAAAAACTTATCCAATAACCTAAGCGGCAGAGCCGACCATAAGGGTTCAAACCACAAAGCAAAATAAATCCAATAACCCAGACGACAAAGCCGACCATGAGGGTTCAAACCACAAAGCAAAATAAATAAAAAGAAAGTAAAACTAATGCAGAAATTAAACTATGTTAATCTGAAAAATAGATTCAGCGGATGATCTTTGTGATCAAACAACAACTGTAGGACAACTATAGCACTTGGGTGATAAAATCCCAAGCAGGAGCAACCTTATGTCATAGTTAGTACTTGAAAGACCCAACTGAATTTACTTTCAAAGTAAAACAGAAAATCTACAGAAATTTTGAAGGGTTTAGAAGAGAACTTACCTTAACTACCTTTCACAGATCTAATCTATCTCTGTCTCTCTCTGACAACGATGCCAAAAACTTGATTGCTTAGCTCCAAGTGCAGAGGTTCGTAAGTAATATCCTTTGAATACAGAGTCGATCCCACATGGAGATAATTTATGAGAATGAGAAAATCAAATGCAAAATTAACTAAGTAATGGAAACTAAACGAATGATTTGATTTTGAAGGTTTTGAATGTATGGAATTTAATTAATTTAAAAACAACACCCAAGTTTCAAAGTTCCACAAATAGGTTAATGTTCCATAAGTCATGATGACTTTGATAACACAACTACGATCCGAGCACTATGGTCGGCCTAATCAGAAAATAAAACAGTTTAAATATTTTAATAAATGATATAAAATATTATAGAATCATGGATTAACACCATTAACATATATTCTCAAGCGCCAGTGATTTTAAGCATTCAATATACATAAGATAATGAATTAAAGAAATGTAGCAAGTTGAGAACATCTCCCCTCTAAGAAATCTAATTGATCTAGGTTATGCTTATCCATCAATATGGATCTCACATGAGGATCAAAAAACCTAAACCTAGATAATTGATAATATGCATACACCATTCATCTCATCATTAAAAACAATCAATTATCATAAATCATAAAATCATTAAAGCAATGTGCTTCCTTTCTAGCTTGGGCTAGAGGGAACTAGAAAAACATAACTAAATTAGAAAAATAAAAAGCAACAAGAAATAAATAAATGCAAATAGAAAAGATTAAAAAGAAAAGAAACAATTTATAAAAATTTAATAAAATTGAAAACTCTCTAAAAATCTTAAATCTTGCTTTTGAATCTCTAAATGATCCTTAGGAATGCCCTGGGAAGCCCTATTTATAAGTGGGGAACTCCCTCCTTCAAACAGATTTGAAAAATTTAGAAACCGCTTCAAATTTTCTCAATCCGCGTAGGTTCTGCTTAAATAACTTCGATGCATTGAAGGTCTGTCGATATGATCTTCGATATAAGCTTCGATGCATCGAAGGTCTTTCGATATAATCGAAACTGGTCCAGAACTGTCCAGCGAGTTTGGCTTAAAAATCCTGAAATTTTTTATTCTACTTTCGATACATTTAAGTACCTTCGATATTATCTTCGATGCATTGAAGGTCTTTCGACATGATCGAAGGTGATTTTGGCAGTTTTTCAGAACTATACTTTTCTGGTCCCGAAATCTGTTTTTAGGACAATTTCTAGGATTCTTTTTCTTTACTTCAAACTTTCAATTCGCTTCCTTCATCACTTGATTTCCTTGGATCTTTGACATATGAATTCTTCAATCTTGGTATCCTAAGATCCATCCTTTGCCTTGGTGATTAAATCCACACATCTAGCATTGTTTTCACTCTAAGCTCTCAAGTTCACCTTATAACACAAACATGTATAAAATTTACCATTAAGCATTATCATGTCCATAAAATCAAGATATAAATGGGAGAAAATATGCAATATTTGACACTCAACAACTATCTTGTCATTCTTGCCACAACTCTTCCCTCTATTCAATTTGAGGAATTTCTCGATTTATTTTCGAAATCTCCATCCTCATCCTTATCATCATTATCACTTTCGGTTTCAGCTATTGTATACCTATGTGAATACCTATGATATGTTTTAAGGATGGTTAGTTTCTTTGTTCCATAGAGGGCCTTAAAGTGTAGTTCATAAGTTTGTATGAACTTAATAATTTTTCTATATTTATCTTGTCTATATTCCTACATTCTTCTATTAAGGTTATCATAGGACTGAACCTATCCAGAAGGGATCTAAGTATTTTCTTACATATACGACCATCAAAGATCCTCTCCTAAACCCCACATGGAGTTGCAAATATCTTTAAGTTTAGAATAAAATTTTATGAAAATTTCAAACTTTTCCATTCTTATGTTTTCGAATTGGGTCATTAAGAGCTGAAGCTTCAATCTTTTTATTGTGGTAGTTCCATAGTGGATGACTTCAAATATGTCACACACTTCCTTACCCATTTCACATGTGTAAATATGTTTAAATTCATTGAGAAAAATTGCACAATAAATAAAATTGAGAGCTTTGGCATCATAGGTATACCATGCCCTCTCATCCGTTAATTTATCTTCGAGAGCGTTGATGGCTTTATTATCAACAACGACTTGTTATACGTACATAGTTCATTCTTTTACGACAATTGTCCAAACCATAGGGTCACGATATCTTAGAAATACATTCATTCTAGCCTTCCAATAGGCACAGTTAGACCTATAAAAATAAAGTGGTCGTGTAATGGCACACCCCTGTTGGGTAGACATCATTCTTAAGCTCATTAGACCAACTCAAGGTGGTTAAGCCCTTAAAGAGTTATCATCTCTTATACCAATTAAAATTGTATTGAATATGATACCATGACTATGCGTAGAAGCTTAACAAAGTTATAGAATGGTGGCTATGTCCTAAAGGGAGGGTGATTAGGAGTAAATAAGTTTTTTGTCTTTTAACGTACAATTGTTTACTTAAACTAATAAACCAATTTAAACTAAGTAAAACAATTAACTCTAAAGCTTCCAAGCCAATAGATGGTCTAATCACATAGACTACTATAAAAATGCCAATCAAGAAGCTAGTCTATATACAATAATTTACATGTGTGTGTGATGTGTTAATAATTCAATTCCTAACATTCATCTAATTATGTTTACATATAATTCACCAATCAATCATAAAAATATAATTAGAAAAGTGCTCAAATGACAATTCCAAACACTGCATGTATAGTGGTTCAATTTCCTTACTCCACTCCCAATGGACGCACTCTCCTTAAGTGTACTGGTATTCACTATCGGAGGTTTAAATCAAGTTCACTCTAACATTTATAGCCCCACACAAGGATTGTGGTCCTACACAAGAACCTAACATACACTCCCACCGGAAGCTCTCGCAAGAGACTTTAGTTGATTTTCTATCGGTTAACTAACAACCTCAATCCTACATAAGAGCCTATGTCCTACACAAGAATCTATCGACTTTGGGTTACAAACTTTTACCCTCAATCCTCAATAAGAAATGAGAGTATGAGGTTACTAATTGACACTTGTCGAATTGATCCCCTTTGAGCCTTCTCGGGTTGGTTGATGATGCTCTCCTATGCTTCAATTTCTCCATTTTACTCCCATGATCATTAATGTTGATGCTTTGCCAATGCTACAGATCCAAGGTCAAACACTTTCCATGAAATGTTCCATTGAGGTAACCAAGGTAATGAGAGATTAGGTGAATTTACTACAACACATAGAAATGTTGTAATTCCTAGGGGGATTCACCTAAATGCGTGTTCTAAAAGATTTATATGAGAATTTTAAGTCTAATTTTTAAAACAAGGTAGAGATCAAGTTCCTATTCTTCAATGAGGTTGGAATTCTCTTTCAAGTGATGAATAATAAGGAAGATGACTTAGATCTCATTGACTTAGAGGCTGTGAATGTGAAATCTTATATGCTTCTATTGTACCAAAAATCCATCTTTTTGCTCAAGAAATTAATGTCATTTTATAAGAAATCAATTTGCAACGGCTATAAAATATTTAGTTAACAGCTTTGTTGATGGGATCGAAGCAGTTTTCATTGGGATCGAAAGGCCCTTCGATATGATTAAACATGTTGTTAATCACATCGAGAAACTTAGATAAATAGATCAATGTTTGCTGGACATATTTGGATTTCCTAATCGATCCCATCAAATGGATCTTTGATTCCATTGAGACTCATTGACAACTTGTCTATGGGATTGAGAATCACTCAAAAAATGTTGAGCATACAATTTCACTGAAGCTTTGTGTCACGCCCCAAACTCGGAAACCGGGCTCATAAAATTCCCGATCACCGAATCCGGCGCCGACAGCCTCCGTAGAACCCCATTCTCGGCTCCCAGCGCCCATTCGCCAGGTTCCGATCCTGGGATACTACAAGGAGGATTTTCAACATCAGTTTAATTCGTAATAAGCATAACCAAAGGCATAACCCACAAACAACAACCAAAAACTCCATCACATTTCCACTATGATAAAAAACTTTACAAGTACAGTGAGCATAAAGGGAAACAAGTACAGTGAGCATAAAGGGAAATACAAGGATGATGAAAAAAAAATTCCAAAATGATCTGTCACGCGTCCAAGCCTCAGCGCTGCTGCGATCCAACGTCACCTACACGCAACGGTCATGCATAAGCTTATAGAAAGCTTAGAGGGTGGTGAAAGTGTATGCTCAAGGTGGTAATGCAGTTATGCAGTATCAGAGTAATGCGGAACATGCTGATGAATGCCAAGAATACCATTAGCCGTACCAAGGCCATGCGGTGTAAAGAATGATGTCGGCCATACCAAGGCCATGCAATGCGAAATGCAACTCAAGCATACAAATCCTCATCTAAGTCTACATGTCAATACGGCTCAAATCTGGAATATCACCGGGGTCTAGTACACTCCAAGCTAGATTGCCGCCTCATCGCGCGCAATAAGGTGAGTGGAAAAGACCTCACTATCCGCTTGCCAATATCGGGCTCGGCTCGTCAATAGTGGACTCATTCCTCGAGCTGGTCAGACTCAGCCTAGCATTGCTCCCTACTCTCAGGCGGGTAAGGCCGCACCCCCTTCCAACTGACCACGACACAGTGGAAAGCGCAACCGTCTGGTAATCGGCACTCAACGCTCATGCACCCACTCGGTCTAGACGTTGGAGCAACCTCTTGGTACCATAAGGGTTTAGGGACTTTCACCCAGGGATATCTATCGCACCCTATATAGAATAGTATTTCCGGTATCCAATCCTGCCAACCACGATACGTCTGTGGAGGCTACGGCCCTGATGTCGCTAGGGCGTACAGTAACCATATCACACAATGCGAATGCATGAATCACACTATCCAGTCATGCAGCAATCTTGCGCGTATCGTGCGCTCATGTAGGGCAACACCCCTTGTACGGGAGCCCCTAAACCATCTGCCCGAAGGCATATGCTATGATCAGTCATTTCTCATATCAAGCATACGTATGATGCATATGATTATGAATCATGGAATTAAACATGTTATATGGGATGGATGATAATCATAACAAAGATGGGCCTAGACGGCTTACACATTAGACGTACGAGCGTAAAAATGGACCCTAGGGAAAGTCATAATGCAGACATTTGACCACACTACACTTGCAATGTGGACGTCAAACCAACATTGCTCCCAAGGCACGACTGCCACAAATATCATTACATAAATTATGTTGGGATCACACATTGCAATGGACCTTAGGTACATCCATTAGGCCTTAAATACATGAAATGAGCCAAATCACATGGGCCTTATATTCATTAAGTGGGCCACATCAATGGGCCGCACCAATGGGCCCTATGTACATTGCAATGGGCTATAACCCGTGGGCCTTAGAGTGCATCAAATGGGCCTACTCACATGGGCCTTATGTGTATCAAATGGGCCTCGCCAATTGGGCCCCATACGTGCATCAAATGGGCCTCAACCCATAGGTCCCAATGCATCTTAATGGGCCTTAACCCATGGGCCCCTAATACGTCAAATGGGCCTCGACCCATGGCCTTACATATAAATCAAAGTGGGCCTCAACCACGGGCCACACGCAAACTGAGGTGGGCCTCCCACCACCATTATATTAAATATGAGATAATATATAATATATATAATACATATAATATTATATATAATATAATATTATATATATATATATATAAATATACACACACGCACACACCACACACGCACGCACACAAGAGGCCCACCGTCCCTGGACGGTGGGGATAAAACACTTACATCATTGCTGGCCCCACCGTCCGCCTGGACGGTGGCCATAGAATACATACATCACTGTGGGCTCCATGTGGGGCCCACCATAACGTTTATTTTCCATCCAGACCCTTGATAAGGTCGCATGGACCTAGGTGAAGGGTAAAAACAAATTTCATGTTGATCCTAAACTTCTGTGGGCCTCAAAAGGGTTTCAAAGGTAGAGGTTCAATCCCACTATTTCATACGGTGTGGGCCACCTGAGCCTTAGATCAAGATGATTTTTAGAGTGGGCCCTTGTCAGAGGGTGGCCCACCCGATGAACGGGTCAGATGAGAGATAAACATCAAGGTGGGGCCCACGGCTACAGCCGTGGGTGGTCACGTCTGCCGTCGCCGGCGTTAGGCGGCGGCTCTTTGCTTCGACACAGCGGCGGCGTTGTGTTGCAGTTTATTTTTTTTTATTTTTTTTAGTTTTTTCATGGATTTTACAGGTGGGGTCCACATCTTGCAAATCCACTCCGTCCAATGGCTCTCCATGCCTCACGACAGGCAAAACAAGCCCAATATTGGGCCTGTTTCAGTGTATAGAAGCAATAGGGGATGTTTCAATGGTAAATCCACTGTTTGCCATGTTATGGCCCGCCTGGAAGTCTGATTGGTCCCATCTTCCGGCTCAACGCCTAAAACAATCTTGGGAAAGGAATGGACAGCATGGATTTAATACATACATCAAGCTGGGACCCATATGAGTGGGCCACCCATATCCTTTAAAACAAGGTGATATTTGTGATTTCCAACCAACGTCCAGCGTCCAGGGACGCTGGACGGTCTGGCCATGCAAGTGGGCTGCTCAGGTGGTCCACCAATGATGGGTAGTGTGGGTACTACAACATGAAGTGGGTCCCACTTAGGTGACTTAGACAAAATACATACCTCATAGTGGGGTCCATTCAAGTGGGCCACACAACCTCATTATCATAAAAAAATAAAATAAAATAAATAAAATAAAAGGGAGAGAGATAGAGAGTGAGACCCGCGTGATGGAGGGACCCCAGCACTATAGGCCCTCCCTTGCACTAAATCATACATCAAGTGGGTCCCATTACATGTGGGCCCATTAAAATTAAATCCAACGGTGGAGATCCCTTCTCCACTAAATTAAACGGTCTAGATGACCCTAAATATGCAAGAAAGTAAACATCATGAGGGGGTCCATGGAGAATGGCCCTATCATGGAATGATCATGATGATCCAAGTGGGCCATTGGCCATATCTTAGGGTCCAAAGTGAGATCCAAACCATTGATCGGTTGGCCTCACTTGGCCCATCTTAAAAACATCAAAAACTACCCTATCAAGACACCCACCACTTGATCTTCTTGCTCCCTTGGCTTCCTTAGCTCCTTGTGCTTCTCTTTGATGGAGGAAGATGCGAAATGGATGGTTGAGATGAGAGATCTAAGGATGGAAAGGTGGGCCACACACGTAGCTTGGGAGATATGGGGAGAGGCTCATACGTATGGATTTTTGCTTGGGAAAGTTTGGAAATGAGAGAGAGACTTGTAAGGGAGAGAGAGAGAGAGAGTGATGGGTGATGGAGTGATGGATGGGAGAGAGAGGGATGGGTGTGTAAGAGGCTTTTTAACTTTTTTGGTAAAAGTTGTAAGAGAGGTATGGGTGGTGTAAGAACTTTTTGACTTTGGGGGTTTGCTTGGGAAAGGGTGAAAGGTGATGTGTACTTGACATGATGGGATTGATGGGATTGATTGATTGATGTGACACCTTGTAGAGATTCCCTCGAAATTTGTACCCGCGGCGTTTTCCTCGCACCGAACGCTGGCCCACATCTCCCAACCACGGTATCACCTCGGCGCGCAAGTCGCGGCATCGGAACCGCGGTGACGACGCGGTCGCTAAGGTATAAGTCCTGGGTTGAGTTGACTCGGGTTGACGGCATGAGAATCCAGGTCGCGCGCAAATACCGGTCAAGGGTTGAGGGTTGCCGGAATTCGACTGGAAAGACCGCGGAAGCCTATGGAACGTTACGGTCTAGGATACGGGGCTTACACTTTGCATCTCTTCTAGTATTACTTATTATGTTTCAATGAAACTCTTAAGGCTAATATATGATCAAACGAGATTTACCTATCAAGCCATGATCATCTACAGGTATAGTGTTGTTTTTGGTCAAGGGTTAGGGTCAACAGGGCACCTCATATACTTATTCTTTGTTCCTTGATACTCATGTCCACTTGTGTCTTTGGTCTTCAACTTCCAAGGGCTCAACCGACTCCCTAACATAATGACTCACATGCTTGACAAACAAAGTGCATAAATAAGTGCACTAATAAACAATTATTGTGAAAACTAACTGTGATGGTAAAAATGTCCATAGCTGTAACTAATTGTGAGGGCAAAAATGTCCATAGCTATGGCATTATATATAGCAGAGTTAATGGGAAAAGCTCTAAAACTTTTTGTGTAGTGCACATAAAATTACTAAAAGTTGAATACATGTCATATAAATAATATATCAGGCCCGACTCGTTGAAAGCGGACCCATTTACGAGTTGGTCATATTCAATCTAGCTTATAGCCCCCTCACTCAGGCGGATAAGGCCATACCCCCTTCTAACCGACCACCACACAGTGGGAGACACGACCTCATAGTATAGGCACTGACGCTCATATTCCACTCGATCTAAACGTTGGAGCATCTTTTGATACCAAGGAGGTTCTGAAATTTTCACCCAAGGACATCCTACGTGCCCACAGTGCTAGAACTAAGCATTTTCGGTGTCCCATCTGGCCATCCACAATGTGTCTGTGGAGGCCACAGCCCTGATGTCGTTAGGGCGTACAATGATCAAGTCACATATATGTGAGATGCATGAGTCACAATATCCAGTCATGCAGCAATCCTGCGCATATGCCGCGATAATGTGGGCACTCCGTCTCATAATGAGTCTCATAAATAGTTTGCCCAATGGCGTATGCTATGATCAAACATTCCTCATATCAGGCATACATATGATGCGTATAGGCATGAATCATGGAGCTATACTAAGCATTTTATATGGTAATGAACTATCCTCACAACGAAGATGGGCTTTGATGGCTTACACACAATAAGTATGGGCCTATCAATGGGCCCTAGGGAGAGCAATAATGCAGACATTTAACCAACATTATTCTTACAATGTGGACATCAAACCAACATTGCTCTCAAGGCATGGCCCACCATAAATGTCATTACATAACCCATGGTGGAATCACACAATGCAATAGACCTTGTATGCATCCCATTGGGCCTCGACCCATGGGCCTCAAATACATCAAATGGGCCTCAACCCACGGGCCCTAATACATCACAATGGGCCCTAATCCCATGGGCCCTAATACATCACAATGGGCCTCAACCCATGGGCTCCAAATACATCAAATGGGCCACATCATATGGGCCTCATATACATCAAGTGGGCCTCAACAACGGACCATAAACATATCAAAGGTGGGCCCCAATGGATGGGCCATAACTACATCAAGATGGGCCTTAGAATATGTCAAAATGGGCCTAATCACATCGACCATATGCATATCATATGGGCCTCAATGGACGGCCACAAATAAATCAAGATGGGCCTCCTACACATACCAAGGTGGGCCTCAATGAACGGCCATAAATAAATCAAAATGGGCCCCATACATATACTAAGGTGGGCCTCAATGGGCGGCCACAAATAAATCAAGATGGGCCCCATACATATACTAAGGTGGGGGTCCACTTGAACTATAGATCTGTCTTATTTTTAGTCTCAAGCCTGTAATACAAGCTTGCCAAATGGTGGATGGTTTGGATGCAACCCATGCATCATGGTGGATCCCATGAAGGCCCATCATCATTTATATATTATATAATCTATATATAATCTATATATAATACACACACACACACACACACACATCAGGTGCAGTCCCACACATGGGGTGGGTCCCATATAGCTGGACGACATGGATGAAACATATACATCATGGTGGGGTCCACTAGCCGTCGAGCAGCCCCACCGAATGGCTGGACGGCATGATAAAACACATACATCTAGGTGGGTTCCACCGTCCACGGCAGTGGACGGTGTGAATAAAACAATATATATCACTGTGGGTCCCACGTGGGGCCCACCATAATGTTTATAAGCCATCCAATCCGTTCATAAGGTCACGCAAACCTGGATGAAGAGTAAAAACAAATTTCATATTGATTCAAAACCTCTACAACCCAAAAAGGGTTTCAATGGCAGACGTTCAAACCCCCCACTGTTTCCTGCCGGGTGGGCCACCTGAGTCTTGGATCAGGCTGATTTTTGGAGGGCAACCTACTGCCCTAAGTGCCTACAAAATGGACAGTGTGGATATACAAAACACACATCATGGTGGGGCCCACGGCTGGACTGTGGGTCTGCTGTCTGTCCACCCAAATGCCGCAGGAGCTGCCTGCGCCTGTGGCAGCAGCAGCGTCTACTGCATATATATTATTTATTTTTTTTTGAAATCGCGTAATCTTGCGGTTTTTCATGTGTGGGGCCCGCATCAGGCGAATCCACCCCACCCACTGGTTCCCATAGTTCAAGGCAAGTCAAACAAGCCCAATATCTGATTTTTTCGGTGTATAGAAATGGCACGGTGGTTTTCAACGGTAGAAACCACTGTTTTATATGCTATGACCCGCCAGAAGATCGGATGGACTTCATTTTTCGGCTTAACGCCTAAAACGGACCAAGGAAAGGAATGACGGCGTGGATTAAATACATACATCAAGGTGGGGCCTACACAAGTGGTCCACCCTCAAGGCTTGAACCAAGCTTATATTTGTGTTTTAACTCACGTCCAGAGTCCCTAAACGCTGGACGGTTTGGGCATAGCACATGCATTGAGGTGGGCCCTGCTTAGGTGAGTCATCAAATGGTGGGTGGTGTGGATACAACACATATATAAGGTGGGGTCCATCCAAGTGGGCCACACCACTATATCATCACAAAAGGGACAGAGAGAGAGAGAGAGGGAAATAAGCATGTGTGATGGAGGGACCCCGTCACTATGGGCCCTCCGTTTCAAGCATCCAATCATATATCAAGTGGGTCTCATTACATGTGGGCCCACCAAATCAAAGATCAATGGTGGAGATCCCTTCTCCACCAAGATCTAAGGTCTAAATGACCTCCTTTTTTACTAGAAAGTAAACATCATGATGGGGTCTATGGAGAATGGCTCCATCATGGAATGATAATAAAATCAAGGTGGGTCATCGGCCACATCTAGGGTCCTAAGTGAGATCCATACCATCAATCGGTAGGCCTCACTTGGCCCATCATCAAAACATGAAAAGATCTAGCCTAGTAAGCACCCACCATTCGATCTTCTTAGTCTATTGGAACGCCGGTCCCCTTATGCTTCACTTTGTTGGAAGGTGATGAAAGGTGAATGGCTAAGATGAAGGATTTTGGGGTGGGAAGCGGGCCACACAAAACCACTTTTCTCTCTTGGGAAAGGCTTGGATGTGAGCTCATTTTGGTGCTTGAAAAATGTGAAGAGAAAGAGAGGGTTGTTGTAAGAGAGGTGCTGGTTGATGGATGTGAGGTGATGGTGTACTTGACTAGCATGAGTGTGTAAGAGAGAGGGTGAGAAAGAGTTGACTTTGGGGTTGCTTGACTTGAGGAGAAAGAAAGTTTTGATTGATTGATTGATGGGACATCTTGTAGAGATTCTCTTGGAATTACAAACGCACGGCGTTTTCTTCGAAATAAACGCCGACCCACATCTCCCTGACAGGGTATCGGATCGGTGCACAAGACACGACGTCAGAACCGTGGCGACGATGCGGTCGGAATGGTACAAGTTTCGGATTAAGCCGACTCAAATCTACAAGATTCGACTTACGGTCGCACGCAAACATCGATTAAACGTCGCAGGTTGCTGGAATTTGACGGGAAGGATCACGGGAGTCGACGGAACAGTACGGACTAAGATACGGGTCTTACAAAAAATGTCCATAGTTGTAACTAATTGTGAGGGAAAAAATGTCCATAGCTATGACATTATATATAGTAGATTTAATGGGAAAAGCTCTAGGACTTTTTGTGTAGTGCACATAAAATTACTAAAAGTTGAATACATGTCATATAAATAATTCAAATTAAACTAGCCAAATTAGGGATCATAGTTTAGATGCATAGTGAACAAGAAATTAAGCTTATTTAGTTATTTGACTATCAAATTGAGGAACATTTATTGAATGGTTATAAATAAAATATCTAATACTCTTATTTTAACAGGTGTAAGTGGTTAGGATTGTTCAACTAATATGATTTTGCCATTGTGACCAGTAATTTGTTTAATTTATATGAGATATACACTTTCTAAGCTCCTCTGTATCAAGCATTATACATAGCCAAAGCCAAAGTATCACCTGGAGTCGTAAAAAAGATCCTCTGAACTTCAGCTGTAGTTATATGGTATGTGTTACAACATTGAACCTAATTTAGTGAGGCCCGGGAACGTGTCACTGTTAGAGATAGCACAATGCAAGATGGATGTAGATTGAGAACTATCATCACTATGATTTATGAGTACTTTATCCATGCATTCATCCACTCTGTGATGTAATCCAAAATATAAGGTAGATCCAAGGCTCAAGGGGACCACATAGTGAAAATTGAATGCTCACCGTTAAATTTTTCTTGAGAGTAATAGAAGTTTTGGTTCAAGCCTTTGTTTATGTTTTCCCTTTATCCGGGTTCATGTGACCTGAACATGTTGGATGGCTAATGAACAACAAGGTAAGCCCTTGCAATTTTCAACGGTTGACGTTATTATCACCACGGCTTCGAGTGGAGTGGTCCACTTGGGCCATGGATCGACCTATTTTTTAGCTTATATCCTAAAATAATATCTATTTCAGACAAAATGGATGGATGGTGTGGATAAAACCCATACACTACGGTGGGCCCCTTGAGCGTATTGCCAGCTCGGCCCAGGTGTCCACACAAAATATGTTTGTTAGATTGGCTCTGTCGAACTGCTCGTCGGTTGGACGAATGCAAGCTCTCCACGTGTCAGGGTTTTTACCGAACTTCTGTCTCCTTGACCTCACGGAATCTTGTAGTCTAGCTTACCTGTAAAGTAAGTAAAGGACCTTCCGATCCAACGGCACGGATGCACTCTAGTGCCCCTTTCAATTCTTGCGTTATTTTGTCCGTCCGTCGGCGGATGGACTATGTTCCAGAAATGTGCGAGATTAGAAAGACCAATCTTCAGGCATTTTTCAGTTCAACGCGGACCCTTATATTTTCTTATTAACCGTCCATCAAAACGAAGATTATTTTATCCAGAATTTCTTGGAACAAATTTATCTACGGTGGAAAGTGACAGATCTATGGTCCGGATTATCAAACCACGGACCCCACTAGTCAGGATAGAAAACCCACGTATACAATATAAAGCGTGATCGCGTGTCATGCGAAGATACCTTCGTGATCATCCATCGAAAATCGGATTCCCTTTTAGGACGCGGATTGCGTCCTACCCACGCCCGGACAGTAATCCGTCCGGGCAGGGCTATGTGGGGCCCACCGTGATGTAAGTGTTTTATCCACACCGTTCATCGTTTTTATTGTATCATTTTAATTTATTGGATAAAAAATGAGGCAGGTACAGGCTTAAGTGGATCACAAAGTTTGGATTGAACGTCCATAATTAAAAACTTCTTGGGAGCTGGAGAAGCTTCGGATCAAGATGATATTTGTTTTTTAACTTAATCCACGTCTACATGACCTTATGAATCGGTTGGATGGTAAAAAACATCACGGTGGCCCTCAGAAAGGTTTCAACGGTGGGTGTCATTATCACTGCAGGTTCCTTTGGTGTGGTCCACTGGAGCTTTTTACCTGCTTCATTCTTATGATAACAGTTCAAAATGATCTGATAAAAACGATGAATGGAGTGGATAAAACACTTACGCCACGGTGGACCCCAAATATCCCTGCCCGGACGGATTACTGTCCGGGCCGGGGTAGGACGCCATCCGCGTCGTCCTTTTAGTCTATCAAGAAAATATCTCAAGATCACGTGCTCCAGCCACAGATATTTCCAGCTGCGTGCGGGAAGTAAAGTAGTAATTGACGAAACTGCTCCTATATAGAACCGGAAATTCTGAAAACCACCAAACCTCTCTCTCTCTCTCTCTCTCTCTCTCTGCATGGATTTGCTGGAGATGGGTGATTTCAATGGGTTTTGGACTAACGAGAAGCACATATCCTTTCTTAACCGGATAGAAGCTTCCTTCGTTAGAAAGATGCTTGAAAATGAAGACGATTGCTTGCTAACGTACGCCCATGGTGCTCTTCCTTCTCATCGTCATGATTATGATCATCATCACCGTCCTCGCCTCGACCGTTATCTCCCTGACAGTGCTGAGTCGACCCTTGATTTCGAAGAAGGAAATAACAGAGGGAAAACCCGAGTAATCGATGGTAAGATTTTTCGCTCATTCCATCAGTCTAGCTACCTTGCGCGCCCTTTAGATCGCGGGCATGTTAGTTGAATCCCTCTTTTCCGGCCGAAAGAATCGTTATAAATCGAAGAAAATTACCAAAGTGCCCTTGAATGTTCATGACTCGTTGTTTATGTTGGCGGGTTGAAATGGTTTTCTTTTTTTTTCTTTTTCCCTTTATTCTCATTTTTTTATTTTTGATGTTCATTTTTAGAAATTGTGGGAAGATCCGGCACGTGCGATGTTAGGGAGGATGGCGAGAAGACGAGGAAAGGGTCTTATCGTCCGTACAATGCATCCCAAGATCAGGTTGGTTGCGCCCTAACGAATGTTATAGAAAACGAACCATGCTAACTTGCACAGGTATGCGCATGTACGCTGCTGCGAATGGCAGACTACCCCATCTCAATTTCATGTCTCCTTCTCTACGATCTACCTCTGGAAAATTGGATAGATGGAGCATGCATTGTAGGGTGCAGTCGTGCTCTTCAGTACTAGTGGGGCCCATGGATCTACGTGATCTAGTTGTTTGATCTGATGGGCCCCAAAATCGACTGGTGGAAAAATAAAATAAAATTGGACCAACGGTCCTTATAGTAGGCCAAAGATAAGAGGATTAGCAGCATCGCCTAATATTGGTATTGATGGGGCATCTTCCATCCACGGTGGGTCCAATCTGATTGATGGTCTGGATCACCGAATCACGAGCCTCACGGAAATTGAACACTCCCACGGCCTAGATGCGCCACTCTTTTTTAAAAGAAAGAAATACGCAGAAGTTTCGTTTGTATGTTGTAGTGGTGGTATGTGGTTAGGACAAGACGAGTGGGATATGTACATGCAAATCCAGCCATCCAAATTGCAGAGCATGTGGAATGAAACGTATCCAGGAAATTACACGTGTTGAGAGCTACCAATCATAGCCATCAATTGAGAACTACCAAATGACGGTTAGAAATGGAATGGTCAGGTCGGGATGCGAAATCGGACGGTTAAGATCATCCAATCAGTGCCCAATTCAGATCTTTGCTCCATCCATGATCGGGCCATCATGCATGAAACGGCAGCTTAAAAGATGGTGGTGAAATATCACCGTATATACTTGAAATGGGTGTCACTATTTCGAACTGGGAATGATCCTATTGGGTATAAATGGTGAAGAATCTTCAGCCGTCTGATCAAGATCTGAAGGTGATAGCAGATGACCTCACTTTTGACTTTTTGGAGGGTGCTACATCAAATGTGCGATAGCTACGGACGCGGATTACGTTATATCCACACCGTCCAACCATTTTGCCATATCATTTTAGGATACAAAGCCCAAAAATGAGCCAGATCGAATTTTCAAGTGGACCACACCACAAGAATCAGTGGTGATAATGACACCCACAAAGTTTCAACGGTAGGTGTTTAATCCCCACCGTATGGTTCCCTTGAGCTTTGGATGTGCCTGATGTTTTTTGGCCTGTACCCTAAAATGCTATGGAAAAAATGATGGACGGTGTGGATAAAACCCATAGATCCCAATCGTCCGATGGCCACAACGCATCAAGTTGTGGGAACTCATCCACGAGGTGTCATGTATCCTCAATCCTGACCGTCAAAATTGGTGGCTTATTGTAGATGGAACACCTGAAAATCACTATGATCGAATTTGGACCGTTGAGCACTTTTAACCGTCATTTATATGGATTCCAATCGGATGGTTAGGATCATTCCAATCGAGGTGATTTTTGGGCCACACTCTATCCACCATGAATCTTATGTTTTGGACGGTATGGATGTAAGCGTCAACAATTCAGGAGGTGGTGGGATCGAGTGGGCCCCTTACACAAACACCTAAGTTGGTGTCAGCACCGGATGTGCCTTTTTTCTTTTTTGTTCTTTTCATGTAAACATCACAACTACAAATATCTGCTTGGATCTTTTGTTAAAGCCAGTTCTCTTTATTTTCTTTCGGATTGCGTCTATCTTCAGGTGGTCCCGCAGCTAGCGCACTTGAAAACCGACAGGGATGAGGAAAGAGGCGTACTTGAAATCGCTGTCCCGAGAGCTACTGAACGGGATTGAAGGTGGGGGTACATTTGCTTTTTCCATGCAGCTTGTCGTACACGGATGCGTTAGTTCTACGAGTGGGCGGATTGGATTAATGTTAGCTCAGATATTTATTTCTTTTCGAGTTTTGGGTTTGTTGTAAATGGTTGTTTTTATAAAAAATAAAAAATAAAAATTCGTGGAAATGATTTAGTGGATGAGTGTACTGTAACATTAAATTCTCTCCTATATGAAACTAATAGTTTTGGACAATTTTGCCCTTGCTATTAGTTTTGTGAGAGTTTCAAACTTTGACAATTAAAATTACATGAAAAGGTTTCCAACATAAGTCAGGGGTATTTACGGCATTTGAAAATTGTGCGGATTTACGGCTGATGGCTCGGATTTTACCCAACATTTATGGATGAAAGATGAGGTTTTACTGGTTGCAGGTGGCGTTTTGCTTCCATGGGAGTCGAGTTTTGCTTCTACGAGAGTAGCCCGGCCAACCCTCTTTGTGCATGGCCCGCAGCATGCTGATGACCACGCAAAATCTACTTTGCATATCAGCTATAAAACTAGAGCGTGACACAGAATTAGAAAAGATATGGATGGCTCGCTTAGCGTGTTCTCTCTCTGTGCAATTTGCATCTTTTTCAAAACCATGAATTTGAAAAAGATATGGCGGGCCTGTTTTGGAGCGTCGATTTAGAACCCTTCAATTCGGAACCCTCCGAATTTGAGCTCTCCTCCGGTTGTGTTTGGCACCCGGAATTTAGAATTCCCTCTAATTCAAAAGTAGATAAGAATAATACGATAAATGCTCACCTTCTTGCGTGTGTACCTTTGCACATGTGTTTTAGGTGGAATCTGAACAGTCCACCTGATGCGCCACCAAAACTCTATAGGCTTAATTTTTAGTCTGATCCAAAACTCTAGTGGGTCATATAAAAGAGAAATGTAAATCATGTTTCCTTTTGCCGTGGCTCACCGGAGTTTTATATTAACCGAAAGCTGGGCTTGTGAGGTTTTAAAGGATGCTACATTACATTGACTGTTCAGATTCTATGCCTAAGACGTGTGTGAAGGTATGACGGGTGCTCATGTAAGGTGTGTAGGTGAGCATTCCTCAAGATAATATATTTATTGGGGTTTGAATTTAATTAATAAATCAATTTTAATATCTCTAACCGGTGTACATACTTAATATTTAAGACAATGGTTGTAACAAGTTGGTTGAAATATATACTTTGCTTGAAAATGATGGAACTCCATGTATCAGATGGGTCACAAGCTCACATCTGAGTGATTAATTAATGATTTTTAACCGTTGATTTACATGGATAATGTTTGGACAGTGCAGATCATCATATTAAATTAATTATAAAGATGCAATTGATAATCTAATTGTTTTGGGACATCATTCGTAGGTCATGTGCCTAATAAATTAATAGTCTAATGACACACGTGTTACACATGCAACCTCCCCCTCCCCCATCAATGGTGCCAGACTACCCTGATTTTCTTATTCTCTCCGCATTTAGCCCACACTTTTTCTCACATTTCTTTTTTACCTTTTCTTTTTAACTTATCAAATTTTAGAGTTTTTTTTTTTTTTTTTTAAAAAAAATTATTTTAAATATATTCCACAGTTTGCTAAAATACCCAACACATTACAGTATAAGTTATTTGTTAGAGCCAAATTAGCAAGGGCTTTTATTTCACCTCCATCCACTGTACAAATTAAGACGAATCATGTTCCCCTCGAAAATGCAACACCATAACTATTAGATGTAATCTAACGAAAATCAACCTAAGAGAACGGCCATCAATGGGTTAGGTTTGGGTCTTGCTAGGTCCGGGTCTCATTCTTAAAATCTTAGATCCAATCCAATCAAGTTCTTGTACTCGTGGCAATGGATTAGGCTTGTACCTAAATTTTGAATTGCTCAAGCTGGGCGTATTCAAAACTCTGTTTTTGCCAGGGCTAGGCCTGTCCATAAGGTTTTTGGATCTAAGTTTTGAGTTGTTTTTATATGGTCAAGCCCATTAAATGGATGGATTATGTTGCATACACATTGCCACCTTGACACTTGTGTTGTTGTGTAAATGGGAGAGTGGCTAAGGAAACATCATTCTTATGCTAAAATAATCATTTTTTTAAAACTATTTGGATGTGAATAGGATGCAAGTTGGCCCCACCAAGCTTGATTTTAACTGCTGGAGTGTAATTCACATAATCATCATGTTGAGCCTTAAAAATTAAGGCTGGACATGTTTTATTTGGTGTGGCCCACCTAAATCAAAAGTCAACTTGATTTTTTGGATCTGAGCCTACACGGGGAGTACACATCTAATGGTCGGATTAGATTTCTCATACACATTACGGTAGGCATTGCCAAAATCAAGCCTGGCTTTCCCTCTCCAACTATCGAAATTATTATGAAAAAAAAAAAATAGAATAGCAGGGGATGCAACTTTTGATTTTGACGAGGGCCACGATGACGTTATGTAAGATCCACTCCTATCATTAAATATTTAATCTCATAGTAGGCCCGGATAAAAAATTTCAGGGTGACTTGTGATTTTGGTAGGCCACACGGAAAGAAACATTTGGGAGAAAGATGTTAAACTGTTGATTTTTACGGGGCCAGCATGATAATTATATAAAATCTACTTCGATCATTAAGATTCCACACAAACATTTAGGTCTATTGACCAAAAATCATACTCAGTTGTTGTAAAAACCCATTTTTTGTGGGAATCAATCCCATCGTCTGCTTGTGTGTGGCCCACCTGAGTTTTGGATTAGCCTCATTTTTGGCCTCATGTACCCTCATGGGCAGGCTAAGATGATGGATAGAGAGGATTAATAACATCATTAGTGGGACTCACCACAGCTTTTTTTTTTTTTTTTTTTCTTTTAAAGAATGAATCATCTCTGGTGATGTGGGGAAGCACATCACCGCCGACCAACCCACTCTCTTCCTTCTTCCTTCTCTTTCATATGGTAATGGGCACCGAACCCTCTCACCAATCGAAACTGTTCACATTCCCCACTCTTCCATTTCATTACTCACCTCCTTAAAAAAAAAAAAAAATTTAAAGAGAGAGAGAGAGAGAGAGAGAGAGAGAGAGAGACTGGAGTAGGGCCGGATCATCAGATTTTTTTTAAGGTAGGTCATCTTAACTTGAAGTTTAACATTTTCAGTTAATTGTTTTGTTATTTTATTTCAAAATTTTAATAGTAATATTGCTTAAATTAATTATTATGTGATTAATCTTTTTATTTAAAATTTATTTAATTATTTAGTTTAATTGTTAAAATTTTGAAATATACCTTAAAACAATTGTTGAATTAAATCAGTTTGATTCATAGTTAAATTTTAATTTAATATTTAAATTATTGAAAGTATATTTTGATTAAAAAATTCAATATTAAATCTAAACTTTTAGAAATTAATAATTTAAATAAATTTTGTTATTAAAACAATCAAGTTCATCAGCTTTGGAATTTATTTAATAAATTAGATCATAATTTGATTGATTTAAATCTAAAGTTAAATTTAAATATTAATTAATTCTTAAATTGTAAAAATACTTTATTTGTATAATTTATTAAATTTTAATTTACCATCAGAATGATATAATATTTTATATATATATATATATATATATATATATATATATATATATATATATATATATATATATATATTGTTAAGTTTATGTGGTAATTAAAATAAAATTTAAATTTTAGAATATAGTGAATAAAAATAATAATTAAATATAAATTAATTCTTAATTGATAAAAATACTTTATTTGTATAATTTATTAAATTTTAATTTAATATCATAACTAAATATATATATATATATATATATATATATATATATATATATATATATATATATATATATATATATATATATATATATATTTGTTAATTTATGTTAAAATAAAATTAAAATTTTAGAATTTAGTGAATAAAAATAATAAATAAATATAAATTAATTCTTAAATTGTAAAAATACTTTATTTTTGTTAAGTTTATGTGATAATTAAAATAAATTTAAATTTTAGAATTTAGTGAATAAAAATAATAAATATTTTTATGCTAATATTTAATATTATTTAAGTAAAAAAAATTCTTATTTAATTAAAGTTAGAATTTAAAATAAAATTTCTTATACATTATTAAATCAGTAATTTCTAAATTTAATGATAGTAAAAATAATATTTTATTTAAATATTTTAGTTATTAAAGTTTTAACAAAATTATATTTAGAATTATTAATTAGAAATAAAAATTTATATTGTTAATATTTTCAATTGCGAAACAATGATTCATCTTACATGCATGTCTAGCATTCATCGAACATTGATTTTAATATGTTGGATGTAATGTAAATAAATAGGACGATCATATCCCTTGGGTGTAAGACCTTAAAGCTAACAAGTAGGGCGATTGTATCCCTTTGGTGAAAGACCATACAACCCACTGGATCCTTTGGAGTCTTCTTTATATACGGTGTATGAGTACAATTGTATGCACGGACATACGTCAGAGGTACAACTGGAGTAGTAGTCTGACCAGCTAATGTATAAATGGGTCCATCACCACGAGGTACCGATGCGTGGGCGTTATTATAACGTGGTCATCCATTTGGGTACGGTGTTATATGAAATGAAATATATATTTTATGAGAATTATGGAAAGTCTCACATGCATCATGATTTTACAATTCTATTGCTTAAATTCATGTTCTTTTGTTATTTGTATTATATTTTTCTCCATTATTTATAAAAATTTGATATAATCTGAACATGTTAAATTTCGAATAAGAAATGACCCTACTGGGCTATTATGCTTACCCTACTACAAAAATGCACAGGTGTAGAGCTGGAATACTACGAGCAAGTGGGCCTTTGCTATTAGTTTTATTTTTCTAAAAAATTAGATTTAGTTAAATTCAATTCAGTTTTTGTTATTTAGGTTTTAGTTTATATTACAAATTTCGATGTAGAAAAAACAAACTATAAAGAGAGTTGAATTTAATAAACATTTCACCAGTATTTTCTTTTTAGATGACATTGAATATCTATTAAATTTAGAGCTGGGCATTTCATACCTGAACCAGTGGATCCGACCCGATTCGAACAGAACCGATGGTCAGGATCGGTTAGGATCGGGTAACATAATCTAGATCCGAATTTTTTTCAGGTCGAATCCGAATAGGCCCTGTTCCGAATCGACCCGATCCGGAATCCGATTCGATTGGATTTGATTCGGACCAACCCGATCCAGACCGTCTGTATTTAAAATGGATTTTGAAACGGGTTCCAGCTATTTACCTTTGTAGTGGTATACAAGAAGCTTTTGCTTTCAATCGTGCGATTAACTTGGGTGTGAAATGGAAGAACTGATCGTGGAGAAGCAGACGGAAACTGTCTCTGTGAACTCATGTAGGTTAGAAAATGAAGTGAGACAGGAGATAGTTCAACCATTAAACGATCATGGTTGCCGCACGTGGCATACAAAGAGGGGAGGAGGCTAGAAGAACAGCTCAGATGTCGCACGTGTGACGGAGGAGTGAAGTAGGCAGAGAGTACCTACTCAAGCTATTAATGCAGGCAACTCTTCGTCATAAAGAGTGTACTTGTCCTGATGGCCTCCAAATCCATGGACGCGGATTGCGTCCTACCCCTGCACATCTCCGCCCCGAACGGGCAATTCTGTGGGTGGGCCGACCGTTATGTATCTGTTTATCCAAGCCGTCCATCCCTTTTCTCTTATAATTTTAAGGCATGGATACAAAAATGAGGCAGATCCTACGATTAAGTTGACCACGCCAAATAATAAGCTCAGTTGCATTAAACGCACAGGGCATTAAATGACAGTTGCATTAAACGCAAGAGTAATCTTTGGTGTGGTCCACTTAAGCATTGAATGTGCCTCGTTTTTACATTTAGGCCTTAAAATGATAACAGAAAAAGGATGGACGGCTTGGATAAACGGATGCATCATGATGGGCTCAACTAGAGACGGGCGGGGGTAGGACGTAATCCGCATCCTAAATCCATGCATTAAATGACGTACAGGTGTAATCTCATTACGAGATCTCTTCTGCAACTTCACCCGTTTCTCTCTCCCTAACATCCGCCCTTTTTATATTGCTTTTGAGAAAGGATTTCATACTCTGGCAGTGTGATGGATGATGATATGCAGGCGCTTAAAAATTACTTAAATATTATATACGTGGCATACTATAATTCAAATTAAACCGTCCAAATTATGTCTCATATCTTAGATGCATTATGAACCAATAACTATACTTATTTGATTACCTGACTTTTAGATTGGTTGGAATTTTATTGGACGATTAAAAATGAAAATATCCAACGGTCTTATTTTAAGAAGCAAGTGTCCACGAATCAGAGGTTATGATTGTTCAGCCAATCTTATTTTTGACATGTAACTTAGAAAATTTTGAGTTAATAGATGCGACGTGTATCATTTTCCAAGTGCATACGTATCAAGTGTCATCAGCAGCCAGAGTATTTCAAATAACTCTCATCTCTTTTTCTTTTTCTTCTTTTCAAATGGCTATTCTCTTCCTTTTCCGAAACTAAGAGAATCTGAAAAAATCTTTAGAGGTATGTATTCCCTTTTCTATTAGAAATCTATATTCTTTTGTAATGGAATTTTGCATTTCCTGTTTTCAATTCCATCTCTGTTTACTGCTTTCAATTGTATCTCTGCATTTTCTCTTTCGTTGTAGAACTCTTTCTTCTTGGATTTGCAATATCCCCAGTAGTTTTTTTTTTCTGCTTTTACGAATTGAAATGTCAAATATTTTGTAGATTTCTAGAGGTTTCTGGAATTGTCGGTCATACGAGGAGAAAAATGATCTTTTCTTTTTAATCAGAGGATATAAACATTACTTCCAAACAGATGGAAAGATCAGATCTTGCATAAGTGTTATCAGTTGGCACGTGTGATTCGTGTGGAACAAAAAAAAAAAAAAAAACATGTTGAAAATTCTCTAGTTTTTCTACTTCAAACTTTTGGTTTGGAGTTAAGAAACTTTTTCTTCACGCGTCGATCGCCTATTACTTCTTTTGTCAATTTTCTCTTGAAATCTGGGTAGATCCAAACAATACTCAATCTGATCCGACTCAGTTTCCCTGCCCGAGTCGGACTCGGATCGGATCAGGCCATGTACATTTCGGATCTGTTCGAGTCAGGCGACCCGAACTCGGTCCCGGATCGAATCGAGTTCGAGTCAACCCATTGAGATTTCGGATAGGATCGATTTGGACCCAATCCGATCCGACTCGATCTAATGCCTAACTCTAATTAAATTTGATTGAGTAATGTGGATTATAATAAATATCAATATATTAAAACTCATGAATCTAGAATTTGGGTCTCGAATACCCTATTTGGGTACCCAAATGTTGGGGCATGACAAGTTGGTATCAAAGCCAGGTTTAGATTAAAAACTATGGACCTGGGGTTGTCTTTCAAATTATTGACCCAAATATAAATTCATTTGCTTTTATGATAGAAAAACTAGAAATATAAACATCTATGTTGACATAAAATATGGTTTTATTTAGACTTTACATTGATCTAACAACCCAAATCTGGACCTTAAAGAATTTTTAATAATTTTTAGCATACTGCGGTAAATTGGACAGCAATTGTAAGTAGAAAGAACTTAAATTTCAAAAATCATAACTAATTAATTACAACTCCGTTTAAGGCGATTCAAAATCCCAGTCGTATATTAACAAGTGTAGTTTTAGTAAAAAATAATTCAAAAATGTAAATTTAGGTTTATTCTATACCAATGTTAGGTTATGTGTATACTAGTCAGAAATCAATTGTTTCTGGGCAGACCTAATTATCTGAATTTAAAATTTTCTGTAGACTTTATATTAGGCTGAAATTTTATAGAATTATAGTAAACTCATAGAAGTATCCTCATAAAAATTTTTAGATCAATCGAACACTTTTACGTACTAGAAACATTAACAAGAATAATATCCTAAAAGTCTGAATTTTCGGCCCTACAACCTTGATACATATCACTACTTGAATATTCTTAACATTTATGTATAAGTCTTTGGACTATTTAATCTTTCTTGCAATCCAATAAATTTTTCATTCTCCTAAAGACCTTAAATAGTATGTACTCCCTTAATGATACTTAGATTTCAATTTAGTTACTACAATCTACCTTAGTTGTCACATACTAAAGCTTACATATTTAATCAATCGTAGATTATGGTGAATCACAACACTGATGTCGGAGCCTCATTAGGAGCTTCTGGTCTTGATGCCACTGAAAACAGGTCACTTATGGGTGAAATTATTAGAGCCATAAGAGATCTTATGGCTCTTGTAAGTTATCAGATAAGACAAACTCAAGCGCAAGGTCAAACTCAAACTGTTCACGTAGTTAACGAAGGGATGAGAAATTTATTGGAAAGGTTCAAAAGACAGAGACCACTTGTATTTAAGGGTGGGCCTGATCTATCTGAGGTCGAAGTGTGGAAGAAATAAATTAATAATATTTTCATGGTTATGAGGTACGATGATTACCAAAAAACAGAATTGGTTATTTATATGCTAGAAGGGGAGGCATACCATTAGTGGGACTCAGTCGTTAAGATGAACCCGAGAGTTAAAGCCTAAACTTGGGCCCAGTTTTACGAGAATTTTAACGATAAATACTTTTCTTTGTATGTGAAAAATCAAAAGGCGAGAGAATTTATGAAATTAGAGCAGGGTGACATGACAGTGCGCTAGTATGATGCGAAGTTCATAGAGCTATCGCGATTTGTAACTTTTCCGGTGTCCGATGAAACTCGTAAGACATAAAATTTTGAAAAAGGTTTGAGAGCCTCCATTCGTAACCGATTAATCCCTTTCGTATAGAAGAACTATGCCGAAGTGTTGGAGCGTGCCTTAGCAGTGGAGAAAGACATCAACAAATATTGAAAGAATCGTGACCAAAAGAAGGACGTAAAGAGTGGTGCTAGAACTGCTACCCACATATCACCAGCCTAATAAGATGCAACTAAGAGACAGAGAACAACATCGACATCGATGGCCAAACCGACGATAACACTTTCTGCAACAAGATTTTTGAGATTATGCTATAACTGTGGACTCGAGGGGCCACACCATTCATTTCTGTTCCAGACCACAACGCACTCAATATCGACAAAGGTCGGGACTATCACATTAGTCTTTCAGGCCTCCCTAGCAACATGTGCCACCACCTATGTCCCAGTGACCTCCATTACATCCTTCCGCATCACAACCTTTCTCGAGACCACCTCAGCCATATGCATAGAGGCCGCTACGGTTATACTCGAGGCCACCACAGCAAGGACCTTTGTCGGTATATCAAAAACTACCTCAGCAGCAGCAGCCACCAGTTAGACCTCAACAGTACCAATAGTCGAGGTAAGGAGGTCAGGTGTCACAACCACAAGCCTAAGGCTGAGTCTACGCCCTAGTACAATTAGGAGTACGAGAACTTGGCGCTAAAATACGAGAGCCAAATTCAAAGTTATGATGTTCCAGCACAGTCTGAGGATGAAGAGACCCAGACTTTGATGATGTCGCACCCCTATATGAGGATCCAACACAGCTAACAGCTGACATTATTTAGTCTGACATCGAGGATACCAGCAATGTAGTCGAAGGTACCATCGTCATTTATTCATCCTTAGCTAGAGCATTATTTGACTTTGGAGTATTGCATTCATTTATTTCTTACTGCCTTTTATGCTCACTTGGGTTATCACTTACTCCATTATATAAAAAGTTAATGGTAGCAAAATTCCTAGGTAATTCAGTGGACTTAAGTCAGATTTGTAAATTTTGTCCAATCATGATCGAGAACGTAAATTTACCAGCTAATCTTATAGTTATGCCGATGCGAGAATACGATATTATATTGGGTATGGATTGGTTATCTCTATATCGGGTTAAAATCAATTGTTTTAGGAACATAGTCATATTGAATATCGATAGGCGACCACCGTTACAATTCCATGGGATGCGAAGGAAGGGAGCTAGTACCGGTTAGTTTGTCAACCATCTCGGAAATTGAACCCCAAGGAGTAGAACAAATTCAAATTGTTAACGAATTTTCATAAGTATTTCAAGATATTCCTGGATTACCTCTAAAGAGAAATGTTGATTTCACAATCGATCTGTTACCTGGGATTGTACTAATCTCTAGAGCACCATACCGTATGACTCCTGTTGAATTGAAAGAATTAAGGGAGCAACTTCAGCAGCTACAGGACCAAGGCTTCATTAAGGCTAGTACGTTGTCGTGGGGTGCACCAGTATTATTTGTAAGAAAAAAGGATGAATCTTTGAGGCTATGCATTGATTACCGTTAACTTAATAAAGCAACTATCAAGAGCAAGTACCCGCTGGCAAGGATAAATGATTTATTCGATCAGTTGAAGGGAGCTAATATTTTTCAAAGATAGACCTACGGTCTAGATATCATTAGTTGGGGATTAAAGATGAAGATATGCCCAAGACTGCCTTTAGGACTCAGTACAACCATTATAAATTTCTAGCGATGCCCTTCGGACTAATGAACGCTTCAACAGTATTTATGGACCTCATGAACAGGGTCTTTAAACCGTATTTGGATTGATTCGGGATAATGTTCATAGATGATATTTCAATTTACTCTAAGATGCAAGAAGATCACGCAGAGTACCTTCGAATAGCTCTACAGACTCTAAAGAACAATCAGTTGTATACTAAAGCTTCAAAATGTGACTTTTGAAAGAATGAAGTAAAGTTTTTGGGGCACATGGTATCAGAAAAAGGAGTATCGGTAGATCCATCGAAAGTCAAAGCAGTGTTAAATTGGGAGCAGCCCACCAATGTGACAGAGGTGCGCAGTTTTCTCGGATTAGCTGGTTATTATAGAAGGTTCATTAAGGGATTGTCTCAGATAGTAAGGCCATTGACTAACTTGACCAAGAAGGGCACTTCTTTTAAATGGAATGAAAATTACGAGCAAGCTTTCTCTGGGTTGAAAAAGTAATTAACGGAAGCCCCAGTACTTCATTTCCAACCGAAGGGGAAAGATTTGTGGTATATACTAATGCATCTTATCAAGGGTTGGGATGATTGCTGATACAAAGTATTAAAGCAATAACATTTGTGTCAAGGCAGTTAAAACCTCATGAACAGAATTATCCCACTCTCGACTTAGAGCTTGCAGCTATAGTGTTTGCCTTAAAATTTTGGAGGCATTATTTTTATAGTGAGCAGTTTGAACTGTACTCAGATCACAAGAGTTTAAAGTATTTTTTTGATCAAAAGGACTTAAATATGCGATAGAGAAGATGGATGGAATTCTTAAAGGATTATCATTTCGACATCTGCTATCATCCAGGCAAGGTGAATGTCGTAGCCGACATGTTAAGCAAGAAGATACGTAAGCTAGTAACAAGTTTAATGATTAAAGAATGGGAGATGCTTGATATAGTTAAAGATTTTGATGTCAAACTTTGTATCGATAAACCTTGGGCTTACATCAGTAATTTAGTGGTGCAACCCACTCTGGTAAGTAATCTCTTAATTATCCATTTAAATTAGCCCTTTAATTCTTATATTAGGATGTACTTATTTAGGATTTTCTTTTCTAGGTGCGACGAATAATAGAAGCGTAGAAGAATGATGCATGACTATAAGAGAAAATAACAGAAGAAGCGAGAAAGGACAACTCGGAGAGGCTCTGATGGTGGGATCAGATTGCGAGGGAGGTTATATGTTCTAGACATATTTGAATTGAAACAAGAAGTCTTAGACAAGGTGCACCATATAAAATCCACTATCCACCCATGAGGAACCAAGATGTGTCGTGATGTGTGACGCCAATATTAGTGGAATAATATGAAAAGAGAGATAGCTAACTATATTGCAAGGTTCCTTACCTGCCAGCAGGTTAAAGCAGAGCATCAGAAGCCATCGAAACTTTTACAACTGTTACAGGTCACAGAGTGGAAGTGGGAGCACATATCGATGGATTTTATCATTGAACTACCAAAAACAAGTCATCATTATGATGCGATATGGGTGATCATTGATAGGCTAACAAAGTCAGTACACTCCCTTCTTATATGTATTTCTTCATCCCTAGACGAGTTAAGAAAACAATATATCAAGGAGATCGTTAGGCTTCACGGCATTCTTGTGTCCATTGTATCCGATCAAGACCCCAGATTTACATCACGCTTTTGGAAGAGTCTTCAAAAGGCCTTGGGAACAACGTTAGACTACAACACAGCTTTTCATCCACAGACTGATAGGCAAACGAAGCGGATAAATCAAATCATAAAAGACATGCTTCGCAGCTGCATTCTTGACTTTAAGGGAAATTGAGACGACCACCTTCATTTAGTAGAATTCGCCTACAACAATAGTTTTTAGTCCAGTATTGGCATGGCGCCATTCGAAGCTTTATACGGAAGACCTTGTAGATCACCAAATTGTTGGACCGAAATAGATAAAAGAATATTATTGGGACCAGAACTAGTGTGAGAAACATCCAAGAAAATTGCCTTCATCAAAAAATGTCTACGTACCGCTCAGAGTCACTAGAAAAGCTACGCCAACAATCGCTGAAAGAGCTTAGAGTTTGCCATAGGAGACCATATGTTCCTAAAGGTATCCCCGATGAGAGGAGTTATGCGATTTGGGAAGAAAGGAAAATTGACACCATGCTATATCGGACCATTCGAGATCTTGCAGAGAGTAGGCCTCGTAGCCTACAAACTAGCCTTACCTCCTCAACTTTTTGGCATCCACGACGTATTTCATGTATCCATGCTTCGAAAGTATGAGAGACACGCATCGCATATTATTGACTAGGAGCCGCTAGAAATCTGGGAGGATGTCTTATATATAAAGCAACCGATTCACATCATCGACAGAAAAGAGCAAGTGCTTCAAACAAGAGCAATACTACTTATAAAGGTTTAGTGGGGGCATCATGGCGAGGATGATGCTTTGTGGGAGCGAGATGATGAAATCTGAGAGAAGTATCATCATCTCTTCAAATGATAGGTATGCTAAATTTCAGGAACGAAATTTTTGTTAAGGGGGGTAGAATGTAACAACCCATTTTTTGTGGGAACCAACCCCTCCGTCTGCTTGCGTGTGGCCCACTCGAGTTTTGTATCAACCTCATTTTTCGCTTCATGTCCTCTCATGGCTAGGCCATGGACGGAGTGAGTTTATAACATCATTAACTCACCACATCTTTTAAAAAAAAGAATGAATTATCTCCAGTGACGTGCGGAGGTACGTCACTGCCGACCAACCCACTCTCTCCCTTCTTCCTTCCTTTTCGTATGGTAATAGGCACCAAACCCTCCCACCAATCGAAACTGTCCACATTCCCCACTCTTCTATTTCATTACTCACCTCTTTAAAAAAAAAAAAAAGCAAAGAAACAATCGAATAAGAGAGAGAGAGAGAGAGAGAGAGAGAGAGAGAGAGAGAGATTGGAGTAGGACTGGATCATCAGATTTTTTTAAAGGTAGGTGATCTTTAACTTGAAGTTTAACATTTTCAGTTAATTGTTATATTATTTTATTGCAAAATTTTAATATTAATATTGCTTAAATTAATTATTATATGATTGATCTTTTTATTTAAAATTTATTTAATTATTTAATTTAATTATTGAAAATTTGAAATATACTTTGAAATAATTGTTGAATTAAATCGGTTTGATTCATAGTTAAATTTTAATTTAATATTCAAATTATATATATATATATATATATATTAATTATATTATATTAATTAATAAATTATTGAAAGTATATTTTGATATAAAAAAATAATCTAATTTTAATTCTAAACTTTTAGAAATTAATAATTTAAATAAATTTTGCTATTAAAATAATCAAATTCAACAGCTTTGGAATTATTTAATAAATTAGATCATAATTTGATTGATTTAAATCTAAAGTTAAATTTAAATATAAATTAATTCTTAAATTGTAAAAATACTTTATTTATATAATTTATTAAATTTTAATTTAATATCAAAACAATATTTTATGTGTGTGTGTGTGTGTGTGTGTTAAGTTTATATGGTAATTAAAATAAAATTTAAATTTTAGAATTTAGTGAATAAAAATAATAAATAAACATAAATTAATTCTTAAATTATAAAAATACTTTATTAGTATAAACTTTATTTGTATAATTTATTAAATTTTAATTTAATATCATAACAATATAAAATATCATAACAATATAAAAAATATTTGTTAACTTTTTGTGATAATTAAAATAAAATTTAAAATTTAGTAATATAAAAATAATAAATAAATATAAATTAATTCTTAAATTGTAAAAATACCTTATTTTTGTTAAGTTTATGTGATAATTAAAATAAAATTTAAATTTTAGAATTTAGTGAATAAAAATGATAAATATTTTTATGTTAATATTTAATAGTATTTAAGTAAAAAATCTCATTTAATTAAAGTTAGAATTTAAAATAAAATTTCTTACACATTATTAAATCAGTAATTTCTAAATTTAATAATACTAAAAATAATAATTTATTTAAATGTTTTAGTTATTAAAGTTTCAACAAAATTATATCTAGAATTATTAATTAGAAATAAAAATTTATATTGTTGATATTTTCGATTGCGAAACAATGTTTATCTTACATGCATGTCTAGCATTCATCGAGCATTGATTTTAATATGTTGGATGTAACATAAGCAAATAGGGCAATCGTGTACCTTGGGTGTAAGACCCTAAAGCCAACAAGTAGGGCGATTGTGTCCCTTGGGTAAAAGACCCTAGAAAGCACTAGATATTTTGGAGTCATCTTTGTGTACAACGTATGAGTACAATTGTATGCGTGGACATACGCCAGAGGTACAACTGGAGCAGTAATCTGACCAGCTAATGTATAAATGAGTCCATCACCATAAGGTACCGGTGCATGAGTGTTATTGCAACGTGGCCATCCACTTGGGTATGGTGTTGTATGAAATGATATATATATATATATATTGTTTATGAGAATTCATAGAAAGTATCACATGTATCACAGTTTTATAATTTTATTGCTTAAACTCATGTTCTTTTATTATTTGTATTCTATTTTTCTCCATTGTTTATAAAATTTTGATATAATCTGAACATGTTAAATTTTGGGTAAGAAATGACCTTACTGGACTGTTATGCTCACCCTACTACAAAAATTCACGGGTACAGAGCTGGAATACTACGAGCAGGTTGGCCTCTACTATTAGTTTTATTTTTCTAAAAAATTAGGTTTAGTTTAAATTCAATTTAGTTTTTATTATTTAGGTTTAGTTTATATTTCAAATTTCGATGTAGAAAAAAAAAACTATAAAGAGAGTTAAATTTAATAAACATTTCATCACTATTTTCTTTTTAGATGACGTTGAATATCTATTAAATTTGATTGAATCATGCGGATTGTAATAAATATCAACATATTAAAACTTACGAACCTGGGATTCGGGTCCCGAATACCCTATTCGAGTATCCGAATGTCGGGGCGTGACAATTATGATTCAGGTAGGCCACACTAATGGGAATAATTTAGAAGGGAAGTATTGCCTCTTTTTTAGGCTCTAGTCTTAAGATAGGGATAATTAGATACTTGGTGATTAGGATGGATTTTCCATAAACATCATGGTGAGGCCCAATTGAGCAACTGACACATTTTCTCACTCTGCAAACATTACTAAAAATACTAGAAAGTAGAGGTGTGCACAAATCGAGCTAGCTCGGTTGGCTCACTCGACTCAACTCGACTCGATTCAAAGCTGAGTTCGAATCGAGTTGAAATGATTTTTTGAGGTCGAAAACGAGCTCGAGCTTGCCCTAGATCGACTCGACTCGAATCGAATCTAGCTCGAACTTGGCTCTACTCAGTTTGACTCGGTGCATGGGTATATATACCCTTTAAAAAAAAAACCTACCCCTTTTAAGTTTTACCTTTAGTCCTTTTCCCTTACCCGCACGACTGCACGAACCCTAACCCCTTTCCCCCTAAACCCTAACCCGAGTTCGAGCTCCCCTCTTCTGGTCTTCCTCCCTCTTTCTCTCTAGTCTCTCCCTCCTCTCTCAGGCGCATCCGTCTTCCTTCCTTTGATATTGATGTTGCTCACCAAGTGTTTGATAAAATGACCCAACGAAGTGTGGGTGGTGGCAAATAAGGTATGTATATGAAACCAATACCCTTTTTTTCTTGATTTTTATGTTGCTTAGAAAGTGTTTGATAAAATACTTGTAAAACCATTGCTGCTGTCTTAAATACAATGAGATTTTGAAGGTGCAATCCAGGTGTTTAAGAAAATGCTACACAGGCGAACTCGGCTCGAACTGGCTCGAGCTGCTGACTGAACCGAGCTGAGCTGGCCAGTCAGGCTCGAGGACCGAGTTGAGCCGAGTTCCAGCTAAGATAGTGGCCGAGCGGAGGCTAGCTCGACTCGGTCCGATTCGATGTACACCCCCACTAGAAAGTAAATATATTAATTAATGAGGTATTTTTTGAAAACTTTTATGAAAAGGAATTTATTGTAAATTCTATATTAATTAGGCAGTTGTTCTTAAAATTCCTAAAGAAAGAAAGAAAAAAAAAAGTAGACAAATGCCACCGCATCTTTTGTTTGACTTCTACCGCCGTCCAATCCCTTGAAAATGCAATTACCATTGCAATTCCATATTAATGAAAATCCATGGAAAGTAAAATCTTGAAAAATTAGGCAGTCGTTAGATGATCATTACTGTTTTTATTTTTCTTTACCCACCATCCAATGACATGGATAGAAGAAAAGATTGATTGCACACGTGCGAAAGGTGTGTGATATTGGACCCACTCATCATATGGGATTCACCATGGATATGTCATAAGCAAAGATCAAGCTGGCGACTCAATATGTGGGCTCCTCCTAGTGTGTGTTGAACACGGAATGTTGACAAATGAATGGCTAGAATTGATTAATGGTTTAAACTATGTGCACACATTTTTATTTTTTATTTTTTTTACGCACGCACACACACACCACACACGCATGCTAGTGGAATTTCACCAACTATGTGCACACATGTGGCCCACCTACGATCATATTTTCCCCATTTTAGATGCATGGATCTACACAGCAAAGATATCTTGATGAGATGGTACAATTCTGCACACGTCACTTCCAAACTCCCAAACCGGAATCCTCGGTGACACTTGCTGTCTAGCATGCGGACAACAATCAAGCTCCGTTTGCCTAGTGTGCTGTGTCTGAGAAATCCACTCCAGACATCAAATGTGCCCCGAGATTTTATGCCCGCCCCTAAAAATTCTTCCTGTTCAAAAAGTGAGGTGGGCCATACCACAGGGAACAAATGGCAGTGGACGCCAACCATTAATTGTGTGTTGGGCGCATCATGGTGTGTATATTACATGATCTGCTCGTTGAACAGCGTATCTCACGGACGCGGATTGCGTCCTACCCCGGTCCGTCTCCAGCCACGAATGGGCAGTTTTGTGGGCGGGCCCGCCGTGATGTATCTGTTTATCCACGCCGTCCATCACTTCTCTCAGATAATTTTAAGGTACGTGCACAAAAATGAGTAGATGCAACGCTAAGTGGACAACACCACAGATAGCATGTAACGTAACCTGCATTTAATGATGTGCATTTAGCATTTAATGCGACCCAAGCTTATTATTTGGTGTGGTCTACTTGAGCGTTGGATCTACGTAATTTTTGTCCACGTGACTTAAAATAATAAGATAGAAGGGATGAACGGTGTGGATAAATAGATAAATCACGGTAGGCCCACCCACAGAACTGCCCGCTCGTGGCTAGAGAGGGGCGGGGTAAGACGCCATCCGCGTCCGTATCTCACCAGAATGAACAGCCACATAATGAGCAGCCACAGGAACAGGCAAGCGGATTGAGTCCTACCCCCGCCCGGACTGTAATCCGTCCGGGCAGGGCTCTGTGGGGCCCAATGTGTTGTATTTGTTTTATCCACATCGTTCATTTCTATTCTTAGATCATTGTAAGGTATGATACGAAAAATGAGGCAGGTACACAGATCCAGTGGACCACACCAAAGAAGCTGCAGTGATAATGACACCCACCGTTGAAACCTTTCTATGGGCCACAGTGATGTCTTTCTTCCATCCAACCTATTCATAAGGTATGTAGACCTGGATGAAGTGAAAACACAAATATTAGCTTGACCTGAAACTTCTTCAGCTCCCAAGAAGTTTTTAATGGTGGACATTCAATCCCCACTTTGTGGTCCACTTAAGCCTTGATTCCGCCTTGTTTTTGGATTCATAAACTAAAATTATACTTGAATATGGATGGATGTCGTGGATAAAACCTTTACATCACAGTGGGCCCTACAGAGCCATGACGTAAACCGCGTCCCTGGAAAAGCCGGCCTCATTGCCTACACACGCATAGTCACTAGAGCTGGGCATTTCATACCCGAACTGGTCGATCTGGCCCGATCAGACCCGATCAAACTCGATTCGAACAGAACCGATGGTCAGGATCGGATAGCGTAATCCAGATCCGAATTATTTTCGGGTATAATCCGGATAGGCCCTATTCCAAACCGACCCGATCTGATTGGATCCAATTTGGACCGATCCGATCCAGATCGTGTGTGTGTGTGTGTGTGTGTGTGTGTGTATTACTTTTACCGCCTAGGCTTTATGTTCGGTGCCAAAAAATCCCGCCCAATGTACCCCTGAGCCCGTTAACTCTATCTCTCTATCTCTCTCTATCTCTCTATATATGTGATTCTCTCTCTATTTCTGTTGAAAAAGAAGACAAGAAGAAGGTTTTGGAGCTTGGATTTCTTTGCTGGAGAGATATAGAAGAGAGAAAGAGGGAAAGAGAAAGAGAGTCGCAACTCTATCGAAGAATGGTGTACGAAACGGTTTTTGTGGGTCTGATCACGAGGTATGTTTTATATCCAAACCGTCCATCCATTTGGCGAGCTCATTTTAACGCTTGAGACCAAAAAAAAAAAGAAGACAGATCTAACCATCAACTGGACCACACTGCAAAAACTAGTGGGAGATTGAACGCCTACCATTAAAACCCTTTTCAGGGTCACAGAAGTTTTGGATCAACATCAAATTTGTTTTTCCTCTTCATTCAGGTATGTGTGACCTTATGAGATTTATTTTTCTTTTTCAATCAGGTACTTGTAACCTTATAAACAGATTGGATGTAAAATAAATGTTATGGTGGGCCCTACAAATTTTTTAACGGTGAAAATCATTATCTCCGCCACTATTTATGGTGTGGTCTAGATGATCGTTGGATATGATTTATTTTTTGGATAATGCTCTAAAATGATTTCTAAAAATAGATGAACGGTGTAGATATAATAAATACATCACTGTGGGGCCCATGTAACTTTGATCTCCTTTGAACCGTTCTCACAACTCAGAGCTCGAGGAGTGTCCGTGCTGTCTTCGCACAACACGTACTAGAGAAGCTATAATACAACTGGTGCTAGCTACAGCCAGGTTGCACTTTTATAAACGATAGCAGATTGCGTGCTAAGTAACTTAGTACGCTTGGCGTACTAAGTAAACTCTGTGGGGCCCATCGTCATTTATGCATTTTATCCTCTCTGTCCATCCATTTTATTAGTTAATTTTAAGTGGTTAGCCCAAAAACGGAGCATATTCAAAGATCAAGTGGACCACACCACTGGAAACAGTGTGAATTTAACGTCTATCGTTGAAAAGTTCTCGATGGCCACAGAAGTTTTAGATCAAGCCGATGTTTTTTTTTTTCACTTAATCCATGTCTTTTTTTATCTTACTAACAAGTTGGATGACAAATAAACATCACTGGAGTCCTTCGAAAGGTTTCAACGGTGGAAATCAATACTTCTACTATTTCCTATGGTATGAGCTATTTGAGCTTTGGATATGATTCGATTTGGGCTCAACCACTAAAATGATCTAAAGAAACGGATGGACGGCGTGGATAAACCAAATGAATTCATAGTAGGCCCAACAGAGTTTACTCAGTACGATAAGAGCGTACTGAGTAACTCAGTATGCAATCCAATTTCTTTATAAAGCTTCTTAGAGAAGCTATGTAGCGGGTGTAAAGCTTCTTCGGGAAGCTTACAGTAGTACGTTTTTATCTCTCTGAGTAAAATATATGGGGCCCATCTTGAACTTTTTAGTTTATCCACACCGTCCATTAGTTTTTTCAGATCATTTTATGGGTTGATATTAAATTTTAAGTATATTTAATAATCAAGTAGATTGCACCATAGGAGACTGAGAATAATGATTTCCACACCGTTGAAAGAAACGAACGAACTAATTCTTACCCAATCTGATCCGACTTAGTTTTCCTAACTGAGTCGGACTTGGATCGATTCAGGCCAGCAGGAGTTCGGATCTGTTTGGGTTAGATGACCCAGACTCGGTCCCGGATCGGATCATGTTCGGGTCAGGCCCTGCAAATCTCGAACAGAGTCGAGTTGGACCGAATTCGATCCGACTCAGTCCGATGCCCAGCTCTAATAGTCATAGAGAAGGCGTGACTTGCGCTGACTGAGCCATAGGTGGTAGAATCATTAATGGATTCACCCTGTCCATTAGGCATGCTGTCACATTTTCACCATAGATTCTAGAAATCAGTCCAACCTAAGATGAAGGTGGGCCACACTATAAGGAACGGTAGAAAAATCATGTATATAAACTCTAAATTCACATAGTGTGGCCCACGTGAGTGGAATATCCTGATTTTCAGGAAGTCCCTCCATCCTGGTAGGGCGTGTCAAATGAATGGATCGGATGGTGTATATACAACATGGTTGAACCCCACAATTTACAAGATTTTAACTGTGGGTGTTCCCATCTCAACTCTCCTCTAATTTATTACGGCTAAATTTCGAATGTGCCCGATTTGTGGGCCCCATCCAAACACGACATACTTTACGGATTGGAGATAGGCAGAGAATGCCATTCAACTTGCTATAATGCATTATCGTTGAGACAGATAGAAATTCACTTTAATTAAAGTTTTCTATTGTAAGAGATGCTCCAGTGCTTTCAAACAGCTATAACGATACTCGAGCGCTATAAGTTATAGTGCTCCTGGCTGAAGTGTCTTCATTAGGTTTAGCAAACAATGCATGGTCAACCAAGTAAACAATGCGTTGATTTGATAAAAATAAATTATTTGATGAATGGCTTTTTAACATGGACGATCAAAATAATTTACAAAAAATAGGTCCAATCTACAATTTGATACATCCATTTAGTAGGGCATACAATAGATCACTTTTTATTCTAAAGAATCACTTTTATTGGGTAATTTTAACTTGACATCCATGGCATAAACAATGGACAGCTGTAGAGAATAGGCCAGAACAAAGATGGGTTGGATCATCCTATCAGCATGGTGTTTGTAGAATAACCTAGGAAATGTACTCCTTGCTTAATTTGATAGTTCAGATCAATTAAATGGATTGTTCAAGTGAACTGATGCAACTTGGTGTTAAGAAAATAGGCAGAAATCGAAATCAAAATCAAGACAAAAAATAGATAGAACGAGGTTTTGAAGCACGTGCCAAATATGCTTGCTTTCCTTAATGCGTTATCTGCACCCTATATGCAACAATTATAAAGAGACTATAAGAGGAAATCAATATGCTGTTTTCTATTCCAGCAGACTTTATGTATGAGAAAAACAAAGAATCCACTTGTTGCCCGGAGAGAGAGAGAGAGAGAGAGAGAGAGAGAGAGAGAGAGAGAGAGAGAGAGAGAGAGAGAGAGTAGATATGTTCTTTCTGCTGCATTAATTTCAGGTGCTTATATATATATATATATATATATATATATATATATATATATATATATATATATATATATATATATATATATATATAGAGGAACGCTCAGCTACGCACCGGTTTGCACATCATTATGTGCGAACCTTCCTATCAACCATTGGATAAGGTAGACGGTTTGGATGAAGGCGCTCTTAGCGCGAGCTTAAAAAAGCGAGTTTCCTTCTCTCGCACGTTTCTTCACCCCCTCTCCGAAGGATGCGGCGAAAGCCTTAATTTTCACATCAAAATTCTTTCGCTGGGATGCTAGGTGGGTCCCACCAAGATGTTAATAATAAATCCATGCCGTCCATACATTTTTAAAAATAATTTTATGGTATGAACCCAAAACTGAGGTAGATCAAATTCTCAAGTGAGCCACACAGTGTTGATTGAACTCTCACCAATAAAAACTTCCTGGGGCTACCAAATTTTTGGATCAAGCTGATATTTGCTTTTTTTCCATCATTCAGGTTTGCATGACCTAATCTACAGGTTGGATGTCAAATAAATATCACGGTGGGCCCTAAAAAATATTTAACGGTGAGAATCATTATCACTGCTACTTCCTGCGATGTGGTCCACTTGAGATTTGGATTTGCCTCAGTTTTGGGATAATGCCCTGAAATGATAAGGAAAAATGGATGGACGGGGTAGATTTCTCAAAAAGATCATGGTTGGCCCCACCTAAATTTTCAACAAACTTTGCAAATTGCGAGTGTAATTAGGTGGCAGATTTGATTTCCCTTGAAAATCTTTCGCAAGACGTTCCTGCGCAAGGATGCTGGGTGGGGCCCACCACCATGTCTTTGGGAAATATACTCCGTTCATCCGTTTATAGAGCTCATTTTAGGAAAATCGACCAAAAATGAGGTGGATCCAAAACCAAAGTGGGCCACACGAGAGGGAAAATTGGAGAAAGAAATGCCTACCGTTGAAACCTTCCTAGGCTCTGCCTTGATGTTTATATGCCATCAAAACCGTTTATAAGGTGATTAACATAGGGATGAAGTGAAAATATAGAAAATTTATCCTAAAAAAAAGCTTTTATGATCATAAAAATGTTTCAACGGTTCTCACTGAAACCCTACTATTTCCTCTCATGTGGCCCAGTCGAGTCTTGGATCCACCTCATTTTTTGTCGGTTATCCTAAAATTAGCTTGCAAAATGGATGAACGGAATATATTTTCCAAAAACATGGTGGTGGGCCCCACCCATCATCCTTGCCCAGGAACTTCTTATGCCAAAGGCTTTCGCAAGAAATCCGCGTCACCACAGAGGCTGATGCGGAATGGATACTGGTGTAGGTTGAGTAGCCAGAGTTGACTGGAGTGACGTCACTAAGTTCTGTGTGCCCCACATGATGTATGTGTTGTATCCCCACCGTCCATACATTTGGAGAGATCATTTTAGGATATTGACCAAAGAATGAGGTAGATCCAAGGCTAAGGTGGACCCCACCATAGAAAACAGTGGTGAGAGTGACGCCACTGTTGAAACCTTCAAAAGGTCCACCATCATTTTTATTTGAGATCCAATCTGTTCATGTGTTAACGCATACATGAAAGAAGGGAAAAAACAAATATTATCTTGATCGAGAGCTTTTGTGGCCCTCGGAACTTTTTAATGGTGGGCGTCACTCTCCCCGTTATTTTCTGTGGTGGGGTCCACTAGATCTTGGGATCTGACTCATTCTTTGGATTATGCCCCCCTCTCATACTCTCTCTCTATCCTAAAAGAAAATCTTCTCTCAAACCCACCCAATCAAAAACACCATACACCTCTCTCTCTCTTGGCTCGACATCCATGATAGCTTTCTAATTGTGCCATTCTTCCGTTCTCCCAGAATCTGGTCTCTCTCTCTCTCTCTCTCTCTCTCTCTCTCTCTATTGTTTTGGATCGATTAGGGCTTCCTAGATTTGGGAAAGCTAAATTTGGTTAGAGTTTTGATATTCCGATTTCTGCAATGTGTAAAAATATATATATATATATATATATTTTTAAAAGAAACTTAATCAGAAACAATCAGATTTAAAGAGATATCATGAAATTGACCAAAAAAGTTTTTCCTTCTCCTTTTGATTGAAAAAACCAAACTTAAGTAGATAAACTTATAAGGAAAAAAATTGATAACATTGCCTTAAAAAAACATATCCAAAAAAAGCAATGTGTATCAATGAATAATTATAATAATAATCTATTTAGCATAGGCAATGAGATTGAATTAATTACAAGTGAAGTGATATAAGATTCTAAATATGAGAGAGTTGAAGATGTTATTTTCAGCACATGTGAGAGTCATGGTGGTCTAGGAAGAGATCCGTTCCACTCATTAGATGGGTCCACCATGAATAACACCTTACCCAAAATCAAGCCCTAGTTGTAACAAAAAAAATGGACTAATAGGCTATTTAATGTACATGCTAGTACAGTTGATGGGTTTTTTTTCTCGTCCAGGAACTCTTGATAGTGGGACCCACCTAATGAGTGGCCTAGATCTTGAAAATGTGTACTACATTGACACAATTGTGACTAATGTTATCCTAAATCTCTACTCCCGCGAATCCCCTAACATATGTCAACATGTAATTTCTTTTTTTAGTTCAGATGAGTCACTCTCAAAGGCCGCTTAGAATGAAATTATTGTTTTGTGCAGTACTTTTGCTATTTTCTATTCCTCATATTGGACTTGGACAATGCCTCTGAGAAAGCATCAATTTTTTTTGTAGGTCGTACTACTATTAACAAATGAATGCCGATGGAGAGGATCCCATTAAGGCAACTGAATCATGTGAAGGAACTGTTTCTAGAAGTGAATGGATTCCTGAAGTAGAAGAATCTAAAAAACCAATTGTAGGGAAAACTATATTCTCTTCATTAGAAGAAGCCTATGAATTTTACAATAACTATGCAAGATGTGCTGGTTTTAGTGTTAGGAAATGCTCTTGCAAGTATGCTAGCGAAAGTAAGATGGATGATAGCAGTAGTGAAATGGAAGATGAATTAAACTTGAAGAAAAATAGATTGATAGTTTGGAAAAGAAAATTGAAGAGGTTGTGTTCAATCGTCCCCAACATGAGCAGGATAAAAAAGAAGAAAAAAGAATAGGTCAAGTATCTACAGATGTCATTTTCATTTTTTGTTTTTCTTTTCATTGGTTTACATATTAGAGGATTACAGTTTGTTCATTGGTTTTGGTGGGTCCATGGCCTAGCACCCATGGATGTGGTGCTAGGCTATTGCTGTGTTTGCTTCTAGTTAACAAGAGTTGTTTAACAATGGGATTTATGCACTTAAATCTTGAAATGTTTCAAGTAATGTTTGAGAAATCAACAGGTCATAGCAGTCAGGCTGCTAAGGACATATTTTGAAGAGTCATATGATGTTCAAGGCATCACAATGCTTGATGTGCAGGCACTCGAATGGATGAACATTCCTGGTCATTAAAGTAGGACCAATAAATTTTTTTTCAATTCAAAATGTCATACTGTGAAAAAAAAAAAAAAAACACTTGAATGTGGCTAATGTAGGTAAGGTTAAAACAGACAAAAAGAGTCAGACAAAAGAGTTAAAGCGGCCAAGCTAAAACAAGAGCCAGGAGGTGCATGGATTTCTAAACATGGGCCCACTTATGAGAAATGAAAACCCGAGTATACTTTTCAAAGCCTCTATATCTTGAGAGAGAGAGAGAGAGAGTAAAAGGATTAGTGCGGATTTGGCGAGAAATTACCGGACGCAGATTAGCTACTGACCGGTTGAGTAGCATGATGACGTCATCAAGTTCCGTGGGATCTATCATGATCTATGTGTTATATCCATCACGATTTTTTAGATATATATAGAAAGCTCAAGTGGACCACACCATAAGAAGCAGCGGTGATAATAATTCTCACCATTGAAAATTTTCTAGGGTCCACCGTGATTTATATTTGCCATCCAACCTATTCATAAATTTACATAGATCTGGATGAAGAGAAAACACAAATATCAGCTCTATCCAAAACTTCTTTGGCCACCATGAATTTTTCAACGGTAAGGGTTTAATCCTCACTGTGTAGCCCACATCTATCTTGGGTCTGCCACATTTTTGAGCTAATAGCTTAAAATGATGAAAAAAAATGGATGGATGGTGTGGATAAGACCGTAGAAAACATTACCGTGGCCACTCAAAGCTACCTCCTATTCCAGAGACGGGCAGAGGTGGGACGCGGTACGCGTCCACAGACTCCTGACGAACTGAAAGTCACCAAGTTCTGTGGGCCACTCCATGATGTATGTTTTGTATCTACACCGCCCATCCATTTGGGGACATCATATTAGAGCATGACCCAAAGAATGAGTCAGATCCCAAGATCTAGTGGACCCCACCACAGAAAGTAGCGGGGAGAGTGACGCCGCCATTAAAAAGTTCCAAGGGCTACAAAAGCTCTTGATCAAGATAATATTTGTGGTTTCCCTTCTTTCATGTCTGTGTTAACACATGAACAGATTGGATCTCAAATAAAAATGATGTGGACCTTTTGAAGGTTTCAACAATGGGCGTCACTCTCACCACTGTTTTCTATGGTGGGGTCCACCTTAGCCTTGGATCTACCTCATTCTTTGGTCAATATCCTAAAATGATCTCTCCAAATGTATGGACGGTGGGGATACAACACATACATCATGTGGGGCACACAGAACTTAGTGACGTCACTCCAGTCAACTCTGGCTACTCAACCTACACCAGTATCCATTCCGCGTCAGCCTCTGTGGTGATGCGGATTTCTTGCGAAAGCCTTTGGCATAAGAAGTTCCCGGGCAAGGATGTTGTGTAACGACCTTGGAAATTTTGTGCTAATCTTTCCTTAAGTAGTTGTTTTGGGGTAGTTAGTGCTCTACTTGATTGCTTGTGAAATTCGCATCAATCACTTTAAATTGTATCTGCATGGCTCTAAACGTGCAGATTAGTGAGCGCTACGTTACTCTGAAATCTGGGATCCATCGCTAAATCCAGTTGTTCTGGGGAATTTTTGGAAGATCTGGATCGGACCTAGACCGCGCGTCGAAAGTCCGATGGCGATGATCTTAGGCTGTTGCGGTCACTGAGTTGGGCTTGGTCTTCACCTCAAAAATCAAGTCGATCTGATGTTCTGGGTCGATTTGATTGAGTTCGGAGTGAAGAGTGTGAGAACGGTTGGAATTTAATAAGCTTTTTATGAAATCTGAGTCGTGTCTTTTGCGACGATTTTAAGCTATCCGACCGTTGGATTCTGACCCAATTTCACCCTCCGATCGGGATGGTTGGCCCAGGCATATCCTAGTGCTTGTGGACTGATCGAGTTTCCGTGACCGTTGAATTGAGTGTGGTCCGCCACGGTGATCTGAAGAGCGGTCGGTACGAAAACTCACTGACCTAGATCCATGGTCGGTGAGCTTAAGTCCGACCTTTCGTGGTTATAGGCCCACCAAGTGCTTCGTTGGATCGAGAAAGGCGTACTTTGGTTATAACCTAAGTATACCTTGACCACGGGTTATTTCCATCATTTTAAGGCCTATATATAGTCCTTAAACCCTAGCTCTCATTTCCATACGAATTTTCTCTAACCCTAGCTTGGAGAGAGATGGAAAAGAGAGAGTTAGTGAGAGAGATCGGTTGGTGAATCATCTTGATTCTTCCTTGTTCTTCTTCACCTTTGAACCTTTGCTTTGAATAGTTCCTCTGACGGTTCTGAGTTCTTTTTGGGGTAAGTTAACCTAACCCTAACTGTGTTAGAGCTTAGATTAGACTTGGTGTTGTTGTATCTCATTTCTATCCTTATTTTAGGGTATTCTTGCGCCGTTGACGAAGACAACTCGTCTAAATCATTTCGGGTGGTTCTTTCTTTGCTTAAGGTGCGGACTTTAAGTGTATAGGTTATGGTTTTCAAGGCTTTCAATCCCGTTAGTGATTTATTCTTGTTATGGATGAGATTTCACATGTCAAATGTTATGTTTGCATTGCTTTCGATATGCATGTGCTATATTGAGATTTGTGTATTCTAAGTGTATTTATAAAGTACCGTATACGTATAAAATACGCACTTGTGCTTGCCATGATTATTGGTCATGTATGTATGCTAGATGCATGTATGACAACTCCTTGGTAAAGGGAATTGTCTAAGTGCATGTATTCCAACATACGTCATGTATGTTATTCCATGTATGCTAAGTGTTTGTAGAAATGCATGAATGACCTAAGTGTAACTGATTACACTAAATGCGGGCGTTGAGAAGTGATTCTCAATACTCCTATGGATGCGCATGATTTCCTTATGCATTTACATTCCAAGTTATTTAAATTCAAGCATTCCTATGCTTACATTTATGTTAAGTTGATATTATTCAGATGTGTATGTAACATGATTTGAGTTGTTGATCCATTATTGTTTTACATTCCATATGAATATCTGTCGTAGTGTAGGATGTTTGGGACTATGCCTTAGTCCAGAAAATCGGTAATTGACCCTTTTGTCGTGGTTGAGATTGCTTTCGCCACGTGAGACGCATTAGACGAACCCGAGTCGTATTAGAGTTGGCGGCGGTGGTTTGGCCACGCGGAGTGTTTGCGCACTCTATGTCGTTCAATTCAACGTGCGCTCGTGCTAGTCGAGTTCGTCAACTAACCCGATTGTCCGATGTATGTTAACCATGTATGGACGCTACCGCTTGAATCTAGGGTACCGAACTTACCAGTGAAATCCTAATAACCATGGTACCGATCCGCTAAGACTCATGAGCCGGACATGGTGGTATGGGACACCGTGGTCGAGCGCCGGCCTACGCTGGGGTGACGAGCCTCCCGTAGTGACCAAAGTGAGCAACTAAACTCGTGAGCCGATTATGGTGGTATGGGACACTATATTCGTCTTTGTCGGCCTACATTGATTGGTGACGAGCCCTTTGTAGTGACCTCGAGCATACCTGGATACCACAAGGAAGTGACGAGCCGATCCGTGGTAGTAAGGGCATGAAAGGCGTGCATTGATTGGTGACGAGCCCTTTGCTACGACCTCAACTATATGATCGTATGAGATGTCTAGGATTGACGACCCTAGTATGGATCACTGTTTGGATGATGATATGAGGAAGGTATCTTAGCTTCCCAATCTGATGTATGAATTGGACTAATAACAACTTGGTAATCATATCCATGCACCGCATTTGCATGTGCTTTGTAGATGTGGCGCACTTTGAGGCGATGTCATGCGTAACGTAAGATGAAGACGCGAGGGTGTACGCGTGAGGGCACGCATCATATTGCATTCATACTGCATTAACAAGAGTACTTAGGATTTATTTAATTGTCTTGCTTTATCATTACTGTTTGATTGAATCGATAACATGTTAACCTTTGCCCGTATTATTCCACGAGTTGATCACTCACTCCCACGTTTGGGCGGTGTTTCACACCCACCGACTGCCTTAGGCCCCGATGTTGCGAGATGTGGATGTGACGCCGAGGCAGAGCGGAGCCGGATGACGACGAGGCCGCCTTCTCCTATATGCAGTTTGACGGGTTCTAGCGAGCCTCGGTCTCGTTGCGCGGATCTATGGGATTACTATTTTTGGGAACTAAATGATGTAACTTGTACTTATAAATTTTGATAAATAACACTTTTACACGATCTCGGTTGTATATGTAATTCAGGGACTTACACTTGTACACATATTTTACTATAAGTCTTCCGCTTGCTTTATTCACTTATCCTTGAATCATATCTGTGTTTTGGCTTAATCTATCCCATGTTTATGCACTAATACAGTCAACATACATCTCTCATTAATTATGTTGCATAAGTGATGTTTTGGAACTCGGGAGCCGAGTTATGCTCGACCCCGAATTTCGGGCGTTACAAGTTGGTATCAAAGCATGATCTCGGATTAAACCGGACTGGGTTATGGTCACACACCGCACGTTGTCACCACTATAGGGTAATTGGGTGCGGTCTATCATCGCTTTGTGTTTGTGCTCGTAGTTTCTATCGGCGAAAGTTTCTGAAAACCTTTACCGAGATCGAGTCTGTACCCTTACCTGATCACACACAACGACCGAAACCTTTCTAGACCCTCTATTAATGAGTGTAGATGGTCTACCCTCCCATTATTCAGTTTTAAACCTTCCAGAAATCGCTGTTTGTATCAGATTTCTGTCAGAATGACCCAAGCTTCAAATTACACAAGGGGCCAATCGGGGCATTTTCTGTGGGACCCAGTGGGGGAACCACATCATTTGGACCAAGGAGGACCAGGAGGACCTCGCCAAATCGGCGAGGCATCGCCGATATGTCCAGAGACCGGCGATGCCATCGCCGGCGGTCGGCGGGGTCGCCGGGCCAGGAGGGCCGGGCCGACGCGGGCCGATCGTCCATGAGGCTTGTGTGGCCCACCCCTCCACGGTTTTCATTTTAAAACCCTTCCTTTCATCTATTTCCTTCACAAAACCCTCTTCCAAGCTCTCCTTTTCTTCAACAACCTCTCCAAACTCTCTCAAATCTCTCCCAAATCTTCATCTTCCTTCCATTTTCGTGCAAACCCATCACCCCATTCTCAAATCTTCCATTCCATTGCTGATTTCTCCATCTTTCCCTCTCATTTGAGCCCTTTCATTCCCTTTTTGGCTCATAGTTGTGTGGAAGCTTCACCATCTTCCTATTTCTCTCTTTCTCTCATTTCTCATGGCCCTCTTTGAGATTGTGACGGCCATCTTTTCCATTTCTTCCCTTCTTTCCTTGATGGGGAAGAAGAGAGCGCCCGTGGATGAAGCCGGCCGAGCCGCCCAACCCGTGCACGGAGGCCGAGAGGTGCCACCGCGAGCACATCTGCCACGCGTGAATTCTAGACGAAGCGGGACCTTGATCCTCGAGCTCCTGTCAGTAGGACCTTGTTGTCGGAATTGTCGCATGGAGTCTATGAAGGTCGTAGAGTCCTTTTTGAGGCTCATGTTGATCCGCGGCTCTTTGGTGAGTTCTTTTGGTTGGAGCGCCTAGAAGGGGCTGGTTGGGGTCCCTTGTTCGAAGGCGAGTATCCGAATGCTAGTTCGGGCCTTCTATGCCAACATTCTGGAGCCTTCGCTGGATCCTCTGCAGTTCAAGATTTCCTGTGGTAGCGGTCGAGTTGGAATTGTCAATGTTGCTTTGATATCCCGACTCTTGAAGGTGCCACTTGGGGAAGTGCATGCCCGCGAGAAGAATGTGGAGCGCGAGAGGGATCGGCGCACCCGATCCTTGTGTGGTGGTCTGACAGCCGAATAGGAGTCTTTGGCTTCTCACATGACGGACGACTTCCGTTGCTTCACCACATCTTTACGTTCAATGTGTATCCGAGGTGGAGCAAGTGAGTGTACGCGCCCGATGGTAGATTTTCTATATCGGGTGGGGCAGGATGCGTACGTCCTGCGCCCGATTATTCTCATCGCTCGTTCGAGTAGACGGACCGAGTCTCTTCCCTTTGCCGCCTCATTTGCAAGATTGCACATGAGTTTGGCTATAGGCTTGGGACAGAAAACCGGTCCCTGTTCGTCATCTCAACTTGAGGACCCTTAAGCCGATGGAGTTGGTTCTGGTCGGCTTGCCTCCGAGGGTGAGGCCGGGTCTGAGAGTGATGATGAGAGTTATGCTGAAGGTGGGCGGAGTCTGAGGAAGAAGCAGAGCAAGACGAGGAAGAGAGTGGGGCACAGATTCGAGTGATCGCTCTCCTCCGGTGGTGCCAGAGCAAGAGCAGGTTGCCAAAGATGCCCGTCTTACACGGCTTGAAGAAGGGCAAGGTGCTTTCGCCAAGAGATGGTGGATCTTCGAGGCTTGGTTAAGCAAAGTTAAGAAGATGTGGACTTTGAAGTCTATCTGTGTTGCTTGCGGATAGGGGTGCTCCGCCTCCGTCTCTGATTTCGACGAGTAGCATCGTCGTGGCCGTCTTTGCTTTGTTTGGTGTTTCTTTCGTGTGTAGCCGTTGTTGGCTTGTAGTTGGAGTTGTTGTAGTGTGGTAGTGTTAGTGGTTGTAGTAGTTGTGGTTGTTTGTAGTGTTAGATGTTGTTGTTTTCATGCTTTCCTAGTCGTGATTCATGTATTGCCGCACTACTTGTATTGCGACGATTTTGGTTAATGGAATGCATGTTGTTTGTTTTTGGCTGTGTTGTTGTTGTGTGGATGGATTATGTGACTTAGAATCTGACAGGTTGCATCCTTTGATTTAATGTAGGGATGCCTCCTAAGGGTTCGAAGGCTTCGGCCCGTCTTTTGAGTTGCTTGCCGGGGTTCCTCCCTTGAGCGATAGCAAGTCAGATCCGCAGGCGGGTCCTCTCGTGCCGGTGTTGGGTCGACACCTATGGCTCCTCCACTCACACTTCCCGAGCCGAGCCATGCACCTTCTTCGGCTTCACCTGGATAGGTTTGGGCAGATGATGTTGTTGATGCACCAGCAGCAGCAAGCAGCAGCAGCCGCAGCAGCAGGAGTTCCTCTCCTCCATGGCGGGCATCTTTGCTCAGTAGGGGCGACTCCAACTGTTTCACCTATGCCTCCATCCGGGAGTGCCAGTGCCAGTAGTGCCAGCGGCACATTCGAGCGATTCCAGCGCTTGAGACCTCCTACTTTGCGGGTTCTCAACCCGAGGAGGCCGAGTATTGGATTGACCGCATCTCTAAGATGCCGAGACCTCTGAGGTCGAGCAGTTGAGCTTGCCACCTTCATGTTTGAGAAGGAGGCCGGTTTGTGGTGATGCGTCGCACTGTCGAGGAGGATTTCGTGTGGTCGTGGCAGGCGTTGAGGGGCGCTTCCACGAGAAGTATTTTCCTGTCGTAACGACATGAGAAGGAGAGTGAGTTCCTTCGCCTCCGCGAGGGAGGGTTGTCGGTTAAGTATGAGAACCGGTTTATTGAGTTGGGGCGGTATGTTCCTTTGATCTGGGCGATGCCGATGAGGATGCGGCGTTTTCCGAGGGGTCACCGAGATCCGATCAAGATTTTTGTGCCAGATTTCTTCATATGCGGAGTAGTGAGCATGTCCTGCGAGGAGAGCAGACGGAGATAGAGCGTCCCGCATGCGAGCACCGATGTCCTAGGCCGAGACCGGATTTCGGTGCACCTTTCCTTGGCAAGAGGCCGCGTGTTGATTCTCCTCCGAGGCGTTCCGCCCAGCAGATGAGAGCTGATCTGAGATGTTCTTATTGTGGGAAGGTTGGGCACTTGGACCGTTTATGCTTTTCCGTATGCGAGCCGGTGGTTTTACTCCACCGCAGAGGGTTAGCCGTCCGATGCCTCGGTTATTTCTCCTCCTCCCATCCATCCCTTTCGGACTGCGTCGGTTTGCCACCTCGCGCCCATGGTTCCTCCCAATCGGGCAGGCTCGTGTTCATGCGCTTTCCGCAGAAGCGCTATGTCTGACTTGGTGCCGAGGTCCTTTGAGGTGACAGCGCATATAGAAGGTATTCCCATTTCTGTGCTAGTGGATACAGGGTCCACTACTTCTCTTATTTCTTATGCGGCAGTTAGGCGTTTGGGTTTGAGATCTGTTCCTATGCCTGGAGTACCGCTACGGGGATGTCCTCTGCCTTGGGCAAGCGTTGTATGGATTGTTTGGTCGATCTGGGAAGTGGATCGATCCGTGTTGATTTGCTAGTCGCACCGCTTTATCACTACGATGTTATTATGGGTATGGATTGGCTCACGAGGATGGGCCGAGATTGATTGTGAAGCGAGATCTGAAAATCCATGGACTGAGGGCGAGATTGTTACTTTCCCGGTTCAGTCAATTACCCTATTCGTATTGATTTTTATTCTTCTCTTTTGGAGAGTTCGGCCGAGTCGTCGTTGGTTAGCGGTAGTTCGAGAGTTTGAAGATGTATTTGAGTCGATTCTGGATTACCTCCTCGGGTGAGATTGATTTTGCTATCGATCTTATGCCGTGCGGCGCCCATTTCTTTACCCACCTATCGGATGCCTCCGAGTGAAATGGAGGAGTTGAGGAAACATATATGGTTTTCTAGAATTGGGTTTTATTCGGCCACTGTGTCTCCTTGGGGAGCACTGCTGTTTGTGAAGAAGAAGGATGGTTCCTTGCGATTGTGATTGATTTTATCTGAAGAATAAGTACCCCCATTGATGATCCGCTTTGATCTAAGGGGGGATTTTCAAGGGCCGTGGGTATCACCGCGGCCAAGGATGGGGATGCGTAAGACCGCCAGGACCCGGCATTATGAGTTCCTTGTGATGTCGTCTGGAGGCCGTGTTCATGGATCCGATGAACAGGGTGTTTCGCTGTTTTGATTCGTCATTGTATTTATTGATGACATTTTGATTTATCCGAGCCGGGCAGAGCACGAGGAGCACTTAAGAGCGGTTTTGGGTACTCTTAGGGAGCATCAGTTTTCGCAGTTCAAGAAGTGTGATTTCGGAAAGAGGAAGTCAAGTTCCCGGGACATGTGGTGTCCAAGGAAGGTATAGCCGACGACCTTGCCAAGGTAGCGGCAGCCCGGTTCGGTTATCGAGGTGAGGAGTTTTCTTGCGATATTATCGACGCTTTATTCGGACTTCTCGAAGATTGCCGACCGTTGTCGCAGCCAGAAGGATTTGAAGTTTGCTTGGAGTGAGCGGGCGGAGTTAGGAGCGGAAGGACAAGTTGACGTCCGCCGTGTGCTATTGCCGGAGCAAGGGGTTAAGTATATTATATATACCGACGCCTCTCGTTGGTCCGGGTTGTGTCCTTATGCTGACAGGGTGATTGCTTATGCTTCGCGCCCTTAAGGAAACACGAAGAGAATTACCCTACGAACGACCTTGGCATCTTCGCATTAAAGCTTTGGAGACATTACCTTTATGGTGAGGAGTTCGAGCTCTTTCGACCACAAGAGCCTTAAGTATATTTTCACGCGCGTGATTTGAATATGAGGCCAGATGGATGGAAACATTGAAGGACTTAAGTTCGATGTTTCTTACCATCCCGGTAAGGCCACTTGTGGCAGATGCGCTGAGTCGCAAGAAGGCTTTGAAGTTTGGCTCCGCCGATGATAGCAGAGTGGGAGATGTTGGAGTTCGTGCGCGATTTTGAGCAAGCTTACGGTGGTTGAGCCGTATGAGGTTATCGCACACATTCGTGTAGACCTCATCGACGAGAGGATCGTTGCCGAGGTAGATGATGAGCTTTGGTGAAGATGAGGCAGCGGGTTGGTAAGAACTCCGACTGGCGTGTTAGTTCTGATGGGGGCCTACGTTTGCGTGGCCGGTTATGTGTTCCCGACATCCCTGACTTGAGACGTGAGGTTCTCGAGTTAGCCCATAGTTCTAAGCTTGCGATGCATCCAGGTAGCACGAAGATGTATCGGGATATGAAGAGGTCTTATTGGTGGGACAATATGAAGGTCCAGATTGCTGAATTTGTTTCTCGTTGTCTCATCGCCGACCTCCTGGGTTGCTTCAGCCCATGCCCATAGTAGAATGGAAGTGGGATTTCATCTCTATGGATTTTATTTCTGGGTTGCCGAGGACGAGAAGGGATTTGACTCTATTTGGGTGATCGTCGATCGATTAACGAAGTCGGCGCATTTCTTACCGATCGAGTCACTTACTGCAGACGAGTTGGCTAGGTTGTATATCAAGGAGATAGTGCCTCTGCATGGGTTCCCCTGGAGATTGTGTCGATAGAGACACGCGTTTTACATCTATCTTCCGGACTCGTATCCAGGAAGCGATGGGTGTGACTGAAGTTCAGCACCGCGGTTCATCCGCAAACAGATGGGCAACGAGCGCGTGAATCAAGTCCTGGAAGATATGTTGCGAGCTTGTGTTTTGGATTTCAAAGACGGTTGGGATGATTGTCTTCCTGCAGAGTTCGCGTATAATCATAGTTTCCGGAAGTATCTCCTGGCTCCCTTAGGCGTTGTATGGTCGCCATGCAGCACCACATGGGTGGCAAATTGGTGAGCAGTTTGCTTGGCCCAGAAGTTGGTGCGTGACTTGAACCTTCAAGGTTGACATCATTCGACGTCGACTTCTAGCAAAACGTTTAGAGGATAGTTATGCGATACGAGGCAACCGCATAGTTCGTAGTGGAGTCATGTTCTACAAGGTCTCCCTAGGAGTCCTCGGTTCGTAGAAGGAAGCCGCGCGAGATTTTTGTCCATTTAAGTTCTATATAGCTGGTAATTACCGCTATTTGCCAAACATTCAGGGTGCTACATTCTCTTCCAGATTCAAGTCTCCATCCTTCGCAATTATCGTTGGGAGCAAGGCGGTTAAGTGAGGATGCCACTTGGATGTACTGCACCAACGATTCGACAAAAGAGCAGTGTGCAGCATGTTATCCTTCAAGGTGTATGTGACAGTCTTAGGCTACTTGGACAAAGACTAGGTCCAGACGTGGCTCCTCCACGCTTATATGAAGGATGAATTTCGAGGGAAATTTTCTTTAAGGTGAATTATTAACTTGAACTTTTGCTAATTGTTATCAAGTATGTTTGGGTAAATAGCATACTATATTGATTGGAAATTGACAATCACTTTAATTAATGGTCGCGTGGCTCTAACGTTAGTTTACGCAGGTCCCTGAACTGGGATCCCGTAATCCGTTGTCCCTCAATTTCTAGTCCGAATGAAAATTCCAACCACAATCCAAGACCATCACCTTTCTTTGTCACATGGGATTGTTTACTAAAATAAGTCCATTCATGTTCGGTCGATTTATTTTATAATTACGTTGGATTTATAGCTTTTTAGAAATTGAAGCTAAACGTTTGCTCGAGATTTTAAGTATTCGACCGTTGATTCGACCCAATTTACTCTATATGATTGTCCTAAAAGAACTTATCTGGCATTTAGTTACCTGACTTCATAAGTTTGTCCCACGTCTGATTCAAGACCACGTAGGATAATCTTAACAGAAATGTAATGACTTAATCGACTTTCTGTAAAGCCATCGTGACTTAATGGATCGAGTAGCGATTAGGTATACCTATATAACTTGACAGGATATTATCTATTAGGGATTAGTGTTATTTCCAATGTTAAACGTTTCTCAAGCATCCTTGGAATATGGAAGGCACTAATAAAGTCGGAGTAAGCCTGATTATTCAAAATTATACTTTGAGGCTACTTTAATGTCTCGACGATTTGAGTCTTGGGGTAAGTTAACCTAACCTAACCTGTGTTAGAGCTTAGATGATGAATGTTGTAATCATTTAATCCTTTACTTTAGGATTCCATGACCAACTCCTAAATCATCGATTCTTTCTTTGTAAGTGGATTTAAGTGTAAGTACGTTTCAAGGTTTAATCCCGTATGATTTTTTGTTATGGTGATTTCAATTCAAATTGTTTGACAACTTTCCGAATGAGCTAATTTGTTTGGTCTTCTAAGTGTATTTATAAATCCGTATACGAAGAATCCATTTGCATTATCATTAGGAACTTGTATGATGTAATGATGTATACAACTCCTTGGTAAAGAATTGTCTAGGCATATTCCACATAGTATGTATGTTTTCAATGAGCTAAGGTTTGAGAAGTCATGAATAGCTATGTGAAATCTGTTCACTAATGCTGGAGTGAGAAGGATTCAATATTATGGAGCGATGATTTCCTTATGATTAAACATGTACTTGACTTATTAATGAATTCTCTCTATTGATATAATAGAATGAATATGTAAATGATTTAGTTATTCTTCATTTTGTTTACATCCTAGACCATGGATGTCAGTTTGGGACTATGCTTAGTCAAAATGTATTACCCTTGTTGGTTAGATTCTTTCGCACGTACGTATAATGAACCACGTTATAGTGCAGCATGGATTGTTGAGCGAGTATTGCGTCAGTGCTCAATCTAATGGCACCTAATGAGTACAATACCATTGCAGGTCTAATCTGTTGGACGCTAGCTTGAATCTAAGTGAACCAACTTACCAATGAAATCTAATACCAGGTACCATCGTAAAACTATGAGCGGACATAGTGTATGGGAGCCTAAGAGCCGGGTCATGGGTACAGCGGGCTATATAAAAGAAACCAAACTGTAGCCATATGGGGAGAGAGACGTATTGTGCGGCCTATTGATGTACGCAGCCCTTTTAGTACCTCGAGACCCGGATAGTAGGAAGTGGAGCCGATCGTGTAGTATGGCATGAAAGGTGTTATGATGTACGATTTTTAGTTCACCGAACATATGATCCCAGATGTCTAGGATGATACCTATTGGATCATTTGGATGTTATTAGGCAGTATCTTAATTCCCAATCACCGTATGATTGGACTACATAGACTTGGTAATCAACATGCACCATTTGCTTCTTGTAGATTGGCCCTTGAACTAAGGTATGGGTAATAGATAACGGAGGGTCGTGGGGCACCATCTATTGAGTTCATACCATTAACAAGAGATAAGGATGATTTAATTGTCTGCTTATCATTACTGCTTTATTGAGCTACTACATGTTAACCAAAGGCTTATGTTCCACCGAGTTGCACTCACTCCCACGTTTCGGCGGGTTTCACCCACCGATTATGTTTAGTGCCACCGAGTTGATTGGATGGACTCGAGCAATTGGAGCCGATGCAAGAATGGCGCCTCCATATGTCACACGTTCTAGCGGCCCGGCCGTGCGCGATTATGGGTTACATTTTGGGAACTCTAAATATACTGATAAATTTTGTAATTACCCTTTTACAGATTCGGTTTAATGAATTGGACTTACATGACAATTTTTCTTTAAGTCTTCCGCTTGCTTTATTCACTTATCCTGAATTATATTCTGCTTTTTGGCTTAATCTATCCCATGTTTATGTGCTAATACACTAACATACATCATTCATTATTTGGTTGCATACACAGTATATGTGGACCGACGAGTATCTCGTACCCAGTCAATTCCGGGGGCCACTTTTATTTCCACCTTTCATAAATGTCATCGTGAAAAAAAAAAAAACACTTGAATGTGGCTAATGTAGGTAAGGTTAAAACAGACAAAAAGAGTCAGACAAAAGAGTTAAAGCGGTCAAACTAAAACAAGAGCCAGGAGGTGCATGGATTTCTAAACATGGGCCCACTTATGAGAAATGAAAGCCCAAGTATACTTTTCAAAGCCTCTATATCTTGAGAGAGAGAGAGAGAGAGTAAAAGGATTAGTGCGGATTTGGCGAGAAATTACCGGACGCAGATTAGCTACTGACCGGTTGAGTAGCATGATGACGTCATCAAGTTCCGTGGGATCTATCATGATCTATGTGTTATATCCATCACGATTTTTTAGATATATATAGAAAGCTCAAGTGGACCACACCATAAGAAGCAGCGGTGATAATAATTCTCACCGTTGAAAATTTTCTAGGGCCCACCGTGATTTATATTTGCCATCCAACCTATTCATAAGTTTACATAGATCTGGATGAAGAGAAAACACAAATATCAGCTCTATCCAAAACTTCTTTGGCCACCATGAATTTTTCAACAGTAAGGGTTTAATCCTCACTATGTAGCCCACATCTATCTTGGGTCTGCCACATTTTTGAGCTAATAGCTTAAAATGATGAAAAAAAATGGATGGACGGTGTGGATAAGACCATAGAAAACATTACCGTGGCCACTCAAAGCAGAGACGGGCAGAGGTGGGACGCGGTACGCGTCCACAGACTCCTGACGAACTGAAAGTCACCAAGTTCTGTGGGCCACTCCATGATGTATGTTTTGTATCTACACCGCCCATCCATTTGGGGACATCATATTAGAGCATGACCCAAAGAATGAGTCAGATCCCAAGATCTAGTGGACCCCACCACAGAAAGTAGCGGGGAGAGTGACGCCGCCATTAAAAAGTTCCGCTACAAAAGCTCTTGATCAAGATAATATTTGTGGTTTCCCTTCTTTCATGTCTGTGTTAACACATGAACAGATTGGATCTCAAATAAAAATGATGTGGACCTTTTGAAGGTTTCAACAGTGGGCGTCACTCTCACCACTGTTTTCTATGGTGGGGTCCACCTTAGCCTTGGATCTACCTCATTCTTTGGTCAATATCCTAAAATGATCTCTCCAAATGTATGGACGGTGGGGATACAACACATACATCATGTGGGGCACACAGAACTTAGTGACGTCACTCCAGTGAACTCTGGCTACTCAACCTACGCCAGTATCCATTCCGCGTCAGCCTCTGTGGTGACGCGGATTTCTTGCGAAAGCCTTTGGCATAAGAAGTTCCCGGGCAAGGATGTTGGGTGGGGCCCACCACCATGTTTTTGGAAAATATATTCTGTTCATCCATTTTGCAAGCTAATTTTAGGATAACCGACAAAAAATGAGGTGGATCCAAGACTCGACTGGGCCACACGAGAGGAAATAGTAGGGTTTCAGTGAGAACCGTTGAAACATTTTTATGATCATAAAAGTTTTTTTTTAGGATAAATTTTCTATATTTTCACTTCATCCCTGTGTTAATCACCTTATAAATGGTTTTGATGGTATATAAACATCAAGGCAGAGCCCAGGAAGGTTTCAACGGTAGGCATTTCTTTCTCCAATTTTCCCTCTCGTGTGGCCCACTTTGTTTTAGATCCACCTCGTTTTTGGTCGATTTTCCTAAAATGAGCTCTATAAACGGATGAACGGAGTATATTTCCCAAAGACATGGTGGTGGGCCCCACCCAGCATCCTTACGCAGGAACGTCTTGCGAAAGACTTTCATGGGAAATCAAATCTGCCACCTAATTACACTCGCAATTTGCAAAGTTTGTTGAAAATTTAGGTGGGGCCAACCATGATCTTTTTGAGAAATCTACCCCGTCCATCCATTTTTCCTTATCATTTCAGGGCATTATCCCAAAACTGAGGCAAATCCAAATCTCAAGTGGACCACATCGCAGGAAGTAGCGGTGATAATGATTCTCACCGTTAAATATTTTTTAGGGCCCACCATGATATTTATTTGACATCCAACCTGTAGATTAGGTCATGCAAACCTGAATGATGGAAAAAAAGCAAATATCAGCTTGATCCAAAAATTTGGTAGCCCCAGGAAGTTTTTATTGGTGAGAGTTCAATCAACACTGTGTGGCTCACTTGAGAATTTGATCTACCTCAGTTTTGGGTTCATACCATAAAATTATTTTTAAAAATGTATGGACGGCATGGATTTATCATTAACATCTTGGTGGGACCCACCTAGCATCCCAGCGAAAGAATTTTGATGTGAAAAGGCTTTCGCCGCATCCTTCGGAGAGGGGGTGAAGAGACGTGCGAGAGAAGGAAACTTGCTTTTTTAAGCTCGTGCTAAGAGCGCCTTCATCCAAACCGTCTACTTTATCCAATGGTTGATAGGAAGGTTCGCACATAATGATGTGCGAACCGGTGCGTAGCTGAGCGTTCCTATATATATATATATATATATATATATATATATATATATATATGGGAAAAGGTACTATGCGCTCGACCTCACGATAAGCTCCCGTGAGGTCGAGCTGTGTGGGCCCCACTGTGATGCGTGTCGACCATCAACACCGTGTATTTGATGGGTCCCCTCTAAATTATGGGATATCCCAAAAATCATCCATATACAGAACTCAGGTGGGCCATACCATCTAAAATCATGTGAAGACATGCCAAAAACATATAAAAGCACTTGGTGGGGTCCACCTGAGTTTTGAATGCTGCTGAAACTTGGTCTGAACCCTCATCCAAGTGGGACACACATAATGGATGGGCTAGATTTGCAAACCACATCTCGGTGGGCCCAAAAAATGATTATGAATGTTTTAATGGTGCATGGCCCCTCCCCACTTCTGTATGTGGTGTGGCCCACACAAGTCACGGATTGACTTGATTTTTGAGACCTAGGCCCATGATGGAATGGTGCATCTGACTGATGGGGTAGATGTTCGAAACGCATTACATTGGGGCCCACACAGCTCGACCTCATGGGACATTCCCATAAGCTCGAGCGCATAGTAGTTTTCCCTATATATATAAATATATATATATATAGAGAGAGAGAGAGAGAGAATAGATATGTTCTTTCTAAAACCTCAATTTACAAGGATCTTTTATATATATATATATATATATATATATAGAGAGAGAGAGAGAGAGAGAGAGAGAGGGTGGTGGTGCGAATTCATAGAGGGGCATTTCTTAAAGACACATATGAAACCGTTCACAATGGTCAAGTCATTTAAGAAAAGACATAAATTAACTCAAAAGGCAAAAGTTACCATTTCTTACAATGATTGGATTCTATTAACCATTCGTCATAAAGAAACATAGTAATGGTCGAGATCTGTCAACGGATTTGTGGTGTGGCCATTTTTTATTGGTCAATTTGTGAAACTTTGGGCAATAGTCGGCCAATCGACTCAACGGTCGGAATTCACCATCTGATCAGCGCAACGACTGTATTTGTCAACTAAATGATGGGACGGTTGTATCAGTTAGCCCATTGGTAAAATGGCCACTCACTTCCGACCAATTGATGCAATAGTTGTTCACGGCCAACTCCGTTCTCTCCTGTTTGATCGATCATGAGATGGACATATTCGCTACAGTCGATTCTACAACGACGTAACTTAGTTACACCGCGACTTGCACCGGATCACGTCAGTCTGCGGAAGGTCGCGTGGGAGCGTCACTCGTGACATGATGCACACATGCGGAGAGTAAAGTGAAATTACATGGATTGTCTACCACGACGCGTGTGGAAGATTGGTGGAGCTTAGAATTACAACTTAGTCCTAGAGGGTGTGAATAGGACCACTTTAAAAATTCTTACTTAAAACAATTTACTAATTTAAACGAAGACAAATAACTCTCAGGCTTCAAAGAAAAGTGGGTCAAATCACATAAATTATAAAAGATATGCCAATTGGGTTCCCAAGGCTATGAAATGATTAATTAAATGTTTACCTATTAAGGCATGATAATCTAGAGGCTAAGTTGTTTTGGATCTAATGTTAAGATTACCAAGGTACCTCAATTTACCCATTCTTCACTTCCCTGATGCTTTAAGTCTTCATGTATCTCCGTCTTCGGCTTCCAATGGCTCAATGACTCACTGACATACAGACGCACACAATCTACAAATAGGTGCACAAATCAGTGCACTAATACAAAGTGCACCACTAATGCCTCTACAACTTAACTGCCTTATAGCCCATACCCTTGGCCTCGACTGCGGCTGCATGCGCGTGCATGCATGCGTGTGTTTCAATGCTTCTTCTCTCTTCATTCTCTAAGTAAGAATATTACAGAACTCAAAGCATAACCCATTTCCTCTTTCTCTTTAAGCAATATGGGACTAAATGTAATACCCCATTTCCTCTTTCTCTTTACCATGAAATTTAACTTATTATGCATGTGTATACAATACCAATCTAGTTATCTTAACCTTACATCCATTCTCCAACTCGAATATGACTATTGATTTTGAGATAGGATCATCATATACCCAAGTATTCTCACATATCCATCATAACCAACCGTTCAGTCAACTATTCACTGCTAGGTAAAGATATCTGACCGTCCATTCTGAGTTTGGACCACCTGATCATAGTAAACTAGCTACTTGATCTCATCATCCACTCGTACACATATCAAATTGAGATTTTAATCCGTTCATCTTATTCACCACCTATGATTATACTTAACCCACCATTAAAACTATAATCCGAGAAACTTATACATGTGAACAAGTCACTTGAATCTAATGATATACATGTTATACCTCTTTTCACTCTAAAAACTCACTTGTGATCATCTGTTTACAAAACTAACTGTACACTTACTCACATACATTATCAGAGTACTAACCATCAATTTTTTTCTATTTTTAACATGTTATCTGACCATCCATTATATTGGTTGATATATGTACATTCCCTTAATTAGTTTGGAGAATAATTCCTTATTTATAAGATTTAGATATAAGTTCTTTTGTAAGAATTACTTAGAAAGGTGCCTACAATCATGTAGAATTATTATATTTTTCAAAACTCTTATTCAGCAATAATTACGAAAATATCATTAACCTAGACCCTTGAATTCTATATCACATGGTTCTCATAATCCGTTTGATTTAAAATTTTATATCATGCTTATGTATCATAAATTAACCATACTTGTCAAATTTTGGCCCTTAGATCATTATAAAAGTGACCCAATTAACAAATCAGCCCCTTAACCATTGATTTTGGTATACATCGAGTGAAGAAACTTCGTGGGTAGTCATAATAGGATATTTATCTTCATATGAATGAATTGGATTGCCCATTATATAAACCAAGTGTGAAATATGAAGACCCCACTTTGGTAGGCTTTTTCTTAGACATGAAGTTTCTTGTCAAGGCTTACCAACTCCTTATAAATCTGGACCTTTCGATTTAACCACTTCCTTCCGTCTATCGTAATTTAAATTTAGACCATACTCTGGTCTCATATGACTACGAGGATATATAAAATTTAGGCCCTGATTTATGATCCTACACCGTTGAAGGTTGAAGCCAGTTCCTTCATTTTGGTATAAAAGGTGAAATTTTAGATTTGGGCTTTTTCTACTATTGATCAACCACCAAATTTTGTCCAACCCTTTTACTATCTTGACTACACATTTTTTCTAAATTTAGGCCATGATCATTAAGTGTGGACTATTAATTGAGATCAAGTTCGTTTTGACATCCGTTAGGAGAATTTTCAAGATAGGTCAATCCAAATTTCAGATCATCAAGAAAATTATATACCCTGACTCTATTTAACGACTCTAACATAATGAATGAATTAGATTTAAAGAAATATCATCAGAAAAAGAAAAATAAAAAAATCCAATCCAAGTAGGATGGGAAACACCCTTCTCACACACCTACTCCTTTTAAAAGGGGTGTGCATTCCCTTCTCCACTCACACGCCAAACCTTCTCAACGCCCAAGAAAGAGAGAGAGAGAGAGAGAGAGAGAGAGAGAGAGAGAAGAAAAAAAAGAGAAAAAAAAGAAAGAGAAAGAGAAAGAGAAAGAGAAAGAAAGAGAAGAAGAAGGAGAAAGAAAAGCCTAAACGCTCTCTTCATTCTCTCTTAGTCAAACGATGTCATGATTCATGTGAAAACTTTTCATGTAAAAGTTTTCCTACATAAATGTCTACCTAAGGTTTAGATATAAGGCTAAGGTGAGGGATTCCTTTAAGCTTACCTTGATTTAAGTTGATATGATTTATCTTGCCTTTTACATGCTTCCATGTTATTATGATTCTCTCCCTGCCATTGTTTAATTTACCACCAATAATTCTTTATCCTTTTGGAATTATGTTATGATGTTAATTACGTGTGATCTATACTAATTTATGTGGAGCAATGGATACAAGCATTGCCCTTGCCTTACCAATTTTGTTGAGTTAGCCCTTGCTACACTCCTCTTTTATTGAGTTAGCCATTGTAACTCTCCTCTTTTATTGAGTTAGTATTACTACTCTTCTCTTTTGTTGAGTTAGCTTATTGCTACTCTTCTCCTTTATTATGTTAGCCTTATGCTACCTCCCTTTAAGACTTGGGCATGTGTCTTGAAATTTCAAAACTCACATGATTTAATTTATCTCTCTATTGGTGCAAATGATGTGTTAAAGCTATCATAGCTAATAATTCAAATATTTATCGTGGACATAATGTATTTTGGGTAGCGGCTCTCTTGGTTGGCCGTAATTTCGTGGGTTGGTTGGCGTGGTGCACAATCTATGTAAGTAAATCGTCATGCATGTTACATCACTTCTTGAGATTGGATGTCGTAAATAGTCACTCCATAAACATATCGTGTCACGTAAATCCTCCAATCGCGTTGTTGTGTCACCTTAAGATGTTCACATAAATTCACATTAATGTTGGATACGCCGGCGAATCTCCCTAGTTATGGGATGTAGGGCAAGTTAGTTTTCTATTAATTATATTCACATTATGATGATCACTACATATGATAAGTCGCACACACTTTCCTAGGCATGCATTCATATATATATATATATATATATATATATATATATATATTGGTTGCGCATGTTAATACCTCTCATAGTGGTGGAATACGAGACGTATCAAAACCCTTACATTACTTTTATGAATCTCTTGAATTATTGTCAATATTAAAGGATAAACATCACTATAAGTAGGGCATTGACCCTCTCCAATTGTACAGATGATGCAGGTGATGTAAACATTAAAGACCCAGAGAACCATCCCTTCATGGAAGATTACACTGAATGAATAAAAAGATAATTTTACAATTTAGTTTTATTTATATTTCTGCTGCGAACTCGATAATATAATAAGCTCCCATTGAGAGAGCATTTGATAATTTGTTGAATTCTTTTACTTTAATAAAATAATAAATACAGTCAATTTTATTCTCGTGAATGGCTAGCTTCATGAATGTAACCAGATGTAATCTAAATGAAAATAAAATAAAATAAGGTACTATTTTTAAAGCATCCAATTTATACATTATTAACACCCGAAATTCTCAGGCACAAGTATGTACTTGGGCTACAAAAATCTTGAGATGTTACACTAAACTTTTCAAGCGTTTTCATTTTTCAAGCATGGTTTTAAAGGGAAAGTTAAAATTTTCAAACATTTGAATAAAGCAAAATAAAAAAAGGTACATGTGCAAGACTCTAACTATTTATATTATTTAATTTAAACAACCCAATTGAGAATAAATCTCAACTATCACTCACTTGGTTAAATAAGAATAACAGAAATCTCTATCAGAAAATATATAATGTTATTATGCATATAAAAATGTATCTTTTGATTTGAACATTTTCTTAGTATAAGCTACTCAAGGTCTTATTGAAATCCTTGGTAGCATACGCTTTGAACCAATTATTCTAAATAACAAAAATGAAGAGACCACATACATAATCACTTCTGTGTATATGAGATTCCTTAATATACTCGCTTAGTACTTTTAATAGTCATGTGCTTATTCTCTTTTCATGAGTGATCTTGAAAGAAGAGTTTAACTCTCATGAGAGGTGGTGCCACACCTGTCCTTAAAGATTGAACTTCACTAAGAGTTCTATGAATAATCATCTATCTGTAATGGCTAGAACTATCCATCTTGGATGAACTTCTTATAATTTTCAGTGCTGAAACTTTTTATAAATCAATGACTTGTTTTTACCCATTGAACCAGATAACTAGTGATTTAATAGTGTTAGGTTAGGTTTCCATCATTAGTGGTTCTTTGATCAAAGAGTTTCAACCTCATTTCTCTGGATGTCATCCTTACGATTTCTCTAGTTAAAAGTTTTGTGAAGGGATCGGCCAAGTTGTTAATTGACTTCATATAAATAATCACAATGACTCCCTAAATTGTCTTAAATAATTATATCTCAGACTAATATGTCTAAAATTCCCATTATATATACCTCTATAGGCACGTGCTAGAGTGGCTTCACTATTACAATGAAGTGATACAGCTAGTATAGGATTTTCACAGAATACAATTTCTAATAGAAGATTTCTTAGCCACTCAACTTCTTTGCCTATTACAACCAAGGCTATAAACACAAATCTCATAATTGAGTACGATATAAATGTTTGTTTCTTGGATCCCTAGGAAACTACTACACCTCCTAGTGCAAATACCCATTCTATTATGGATTTATTATCCATTGCATTCGATATCCAACTTGCATCTGTATAACCTTCCAATACGACTGAAAACTCTGAATAAAATAGTTCAAGTCCTTTGGTTCCTTTAAGGTAACTTAAAACTCTGCCTATGGCCTTCCAGTGTTTAATACTTGGATTACTAGTAAACTTACTTAGTTTACTTACCGCGTATACTATGTTAGGTGTAAGACTCGACCCGAGATTTCTTGTGTGTGCATGTGTGTGTAGGTATACATTTCATTTCTCTTGGTCCCGCGGTCTTACCGGTCGAATCTCGGCGACCCGCGACCCTCGGATAATGTTTGCGGTCATCCTTGAGTCCAGCCAGGTTGACCCAACTCAGATCGGCCCAAGACCTATGCCATCTTGTTCGTATTGTCACTGCGGTTCCAACGATATGTCTTGTGTGTCCATCCGACTTATATATTAAAAGTTATAAACATTACATAATATGACCCTTAATCATGTGGCCCACTTTTGTATAATGCATGAGGACTACCTCTTTGGCACACGTCCTTATACACACTACACACACCACATAAATTTTATGAAAAACACCACCCACCTCAATACACACTACACAAGCCTAGCCTATAACCTAAGCATTGTAAACTCCTCCTTAGGCAATGATTATTTTTCTTACAAAACCATCATGACATCTTTCTCTCTCTTTATCTTTCTCATTTCCCTCCATTTGCTAGCAACATCTCCCACTCTCGAAAGTCCCTTTCTCCCTGTTCTCTCCAGCCCTCTAATCTAAATCCTTTTAAATCCTACCATCAAAAACATTTCTCCACCATTAAAACCTCTTCTTAGGTCCAAGATTTTCTTAGTATGGAAGTTTAGAGGTTTGTTTTGCATGTGGGTGAATATAAATTTCTGATTTCTTTTCTGACCTTTAATCTTCTCTTTTCTTCATAAATGGATCATATAGGACCCACCAATTCATGGTAGGGATCCCATTTGACCCCATGGATGTGGCCCTTTGGCCCATCCTACATGTATGTCATGATATATGATGGGGTCATTCTTCATGGACCCTATCATGATGTATTGTATTATCTACTTTATTCCAAGGGTATCTAGACCCTAGAAGTCATGTTGGGATAGCATCCAAACCACCCATTTTACTTATGGATCATGTATGCATTGGTTTATTATTGCATGTACAATCTACATAGTTGTATAAATGAGATTGAATCTTGGGAGGGCCCATTAGTGACGGGACCCTACCCCCATGGCTGGGTTGTATTTCTTCTTCTCCTTTCTCTTATTATTATGGATGATGATGTGTGTGGCCCACTTGGTGGGCCTAGGGCGTCCCAAAAATTCAGCAAGGGTGGGTCGCCCCTACCACCTTATTCCATGGTTTTTGGACACCCTAAATTAATGCATGTGTCCTGACCTTATTTCATGATCTGGACATATGTGGGGCCCACTAAGGAAAGCCACACACCCTTTTAATTGCTGAGATTATTGAGATATAAGCTGATATGTCCAGCCATGTATTACTGTAAAAAAATATGGACTGTTTACATGGACTGCTTTAGCTGATGTTTGGTATGAATTTAGTCTATGATTCTACTTTTTTCTTGATGATTGTGAGGTGTAATATGAAGGTGTGGACCCCACCTTGAAGCGTGGTGGATCACATCTCAGATGGCCTAGGAAATGGTACCCAAAAGGGGGCCCAAAGAGGGGTGGGCAGTCCACCTTGCTGGACCATCCAGCCCAAAAGAATGAGGGGAGAACCCAAATTTTAGCTTGTTTTTCTAAGTGGTGGGCCACTTTTGTGGACCCCACCTTACTGTATTTTATAGGAAAAATACTAATCATCCATCCCTCCCCTCCTACATGAAGTTTAGGCCCACCTTATTGGATAAACATTGTATGGACAGTAACATTTTACTTTGGATAGATTATAATCTCGAATTTAATTAAAATATTTCTGAGTATCCAAAAATTACGAAATTTTATAAAAGTGTGGCCCACCCATGGAAGGACTACCCTGTAAATTTTTAAGGCCATCGGGCCCCTATACCCACCGTGGTGTGGCCTAGAGTGGCCCACCAAGCTGGGATGCCTAGGTTAGAACGTCTAGCCTTGGCTGGCCATCCAGGCCACTTTGTGGGCCCACCTTAATGTATTTTATATCCCACTGTTCATCCATGTGGGGTCTATAGGGGACATGATCATCTTCCCCTTTAGTAGCATCCAATTGGGGCCCACTGGATGAGTTTTTGGGCCAAATACCCAGGCTTATAGAGCTGCCTACACAAGGGACGCCAGCCCATTGGGCTGCTGCTGGACATCCAGTCCAGTAGCATGGCCTATCTGATTTATGTGTTTAATCTATCCCCTTCATTTGGTGGACCCCTTGTGACATGTATGGGTTACCAGGAACTAAAATGAATATATAAATTAATTAATTTTTGAATTTCCAGCAAGCCAGATAGTGGGTGGGCTGGAATTTCAGCAATAGGCCCATGGTTACTGCCCATAAATGAATGTTTTGGGGCAGCATGGTCCACCAAATTTGAGGACATTATTACACATATCTTACCCTATTTTTAATTAGAATTTGGGCGTAATTAATTAGTACATGCTTGAGGCCCACCCCAGTTGGGGTTTTTATTGGGTCCATACTCCTAGTTAATTTTTCGACAATATAGCCTTGGTTGGACTAGAACTTTTAATAGGCCCATTGGACCCCTTGGGGCCTATATTTATCATGTCATTGTGATGGGTTTTATTGGCCAAGTACTCAAGTAGTTGGGCTCTTGCTTGCCCATTAAAATAAATCCATACTTAGACCGAGATGTGAGGCCCAAATTACTTATTTTAAATATAAGGATTACCCATATGTTGGAATAATGGCTGCCCATTAGGGCCACCACAATGAGTGGACCCATGATCCTTATGGTTGAGCCCAAACCTTGTTTAAGAGCCCACCATGTTGCCTAAGTATTGGGCTTAGTGTATGGCCCACTAGGCCCGAATTGTTTAGGCCTTGGGTCTTGTTTTACATGCGTGTAGATAGCGGGCTACCTTTTGGGACCCAGTTGAGGTTGGATGTCCTCCTTGGTGGCCTTAAGGTAGACCCATAGGGCCCTTATAGGTGGTTGAAGGCCCACCTTGGACCTTGTTAAGACCGTTTCTTCCTTGAGGCTTTATGACTCTCTTAGCTTGTGGCCCGCCCCAAAGTATTGGGCCTCCACTAGAGGACTTCACTTCTCCTTAGAGTACCTGTCTATGTATCTAGATCTTGTCCCTCCTTGGGAAGGAAGAATATATTCTACAGGTAGCGCACTTATATCATTGTGACCCATATGCATCATCTGTGTGAATTAATTGCATTGTGTGGTGGTCATAGAGGGATGAAGTTTCTCCCATTATTCACATTGATTGCCTGAAGCCAGTGCATGATCTGTATGTGTGATTCATGCATTGGCATCGCATTTCATGATGATATCACCCTTGCTTTATCAGGGCCTTGCCTCCACAAGGATATTCGTGGATGACCATATGTGTGAACACCGGAAATGTTATTTGAGCATACAGGGTGTATAAGATGCCCATGAATGAAATTTTCAAAACTTTCATGGTACTAAGGATCTGTCCCAACGTCGTGACCGAATTATGAGCGTACGAGGGCCTTATACCATTAGGCCGTGACTCCTATTGTCATGTAGTCGGTTGGGTAGGGGTGTGGCCTTACTCGCCTAATGTAAGGAGGCATTGCTAGGCTGAGTTTAACCAGATCGTAAATGGCTCCGCTACCGGCAAGCCTTGCTGGTGATTGACTGTCCACGGGCGGGTAGTGGGTCTCTTACACTCATTTAACTATGCGGGTCTGTAGAGCGGCAGTCATCCAGCAGTGTACTGGACCCCGGTGATTTCTTTATGATTGAAAATGTACTTGATATGTGGATTGGATATGAGCACTAGCATCACTTCGCATTGCATTCGCATCGGCCATATAAGCCCCCTTTTGCATCCCCTTGGTATGATGCTTGGTACTCATTACATTATATTCATGTTAAGCCTCGGTAAGGCTAGTGATGTTATCATTGATCATGTTCCCCCTCGTATATCTCATATTATTCTTCTGTGCACCATTGTCACACACCTTCACCACCATCTAAGCTTCTATAAGCTTATGCATGATTGATGCGTGCAGGTGATCTTAGGTCAGCATCGTAGTGGCAGAGCTTGGACTAAAGTTGAGCTTGAGGACCCCAATATTGCAGACTTTTCTTTCTTTCTTTCATTATCTTATGTATGTCCTTTTGAACCTTTTGTACTTGTAAAAGTTCAAATTTATAGTGGATTTTGTGATATGTCCCTTTGTTATTTTTGAGATATTACTTGCTATGATCTTGAGTATGCTCATAATGGAAATGGTTATACAGTTATGGAAATCCTCATTGTGGGATCCCAGGATCAGAACCTAGCTCAGGAGCCGAGAATGGGATATTAAGGAGGCTGTTGCGGCCAGAACCGGCTATCAGGTTCCTTGTGAGTCCAGTTACTGAGTCTGGGGCGTGACATTAGGTCTTATACACTGCATTGCATATATGAGACTACCTATCACACTTACATACTCCAGTTGTGCAATTGCTTTTCCATCATTTTTTTAATTTGATACTTGGAGTGAATGGGGTATTTTCTTCTTTGATTTTTTAAGTTATTAAATTTGTTAAGTACTTTCTTAATATAATTAGATTGACTTAATGCATAATGCATAACCTCCACTATGATGTTTAACTTTCATACCTAAGATCATATCAACTTGTCCAAGATCCTTCATTTTGAATGTGGAAGAGAAAAACTTCTTCATTTCAGTCAAACCCTTCTTATTTTTACTCATTATTAAAATGTCATTACATACAAACATATTATGATAATGTAATCGTTATAAACTTTAGAATATATTCATATTTATCAGCTAAATTATGCATAAATTTATGAGATAATACTTTAAAGTCAAGCTTTTTATGCCACTATTTTGATGCTTACTTTTAAACCATATAATGATTTAACAAGTCTACATAACTTATTCTCATTCCCTAAAAGAACGAACACTTCCGGTTGTTCCATGTATACATCTTCATTGAGGTCATCATTTAAGAAAATAATCTTCACATCCATTTGATGGACATGAAGATATTGTATGGATGCTACAACGAATTAAATCCTAATTGATGTTATTCTAACCACGTGTATATTTGTATCAAAGTAATTAATTCATTCATTCCATCAGAATCCTTTGAACACTAATCAAGCCTTAAAGGTTTGAATCGATCCATCAGTGTGGTATTTCTTCCTAAATACCCACTTGCAGCTTATATGTTTAGAACCTAAAAATAGATTTACTAAATCTCATGTTTGGTTTGACAATATGAAGTCTATTTCATCATTGACGACTTCCTTCTAAAAAGTTGAGTCTTTCAAAGACATCGCTTCATCATAGGTCTTAAGATTGTCCTCTACGTTTAGAAGTAAAGGGTTTTTCCTAATTACCTTATCTCTATTACATTCAACAAGGTGAAAATGGATATATTAAGATTCTTTTTTATTAAAATTCAAATTCTTCTTTATTTTAATTTGTATTTATTTATTTATTTATTATTATTATTATTATTATCTACTCTTACGAGGTTCATTAGGAGAATCTACAGATTTAAAAGGTATCTCATTATAAGAATCTTGTATAGGTTCACCAGTTAGAGTTTGGATCTCAGCATCTTTAAACTCCACGACCAAATAGTTCTCATAGAACTCTACATCTCTTAACTCTAATATCATATTAAACTCTAAGTCTAAAATTCTATAGGCTTTGTTGTTTTGTACATAACTCACAAATGCACATCTAATGGCTCTAAGTCCAAGCTTAATTCTTTTAGGATTACGGATTCTACAATACGTTAAACACCCCCACACTTTAAAATATCCTAAGTTTGGTTTTCTACCTCTTCATATCTCATAAGGTGATGTTTTGGGTTTCTTGAATGTAATCTTATTTAAAACATGACACACTACTAATAGTGCTTCTCCCCATAAACTAAATGACACTTTTGAGTGTAAAAGCATTGAGTTAATCATTTTTACTAATGTTCGGTTCTTTTATTCGGCCACACCACTTCATTATGGTATGCATAATGTTTTTGTTTGGTGCACTATACCATGTTTTTCACAAAAAATTAGAAAAATTAGGAAACAAGTATTCTCCACCTCCATCACTATAGAAAACCTTGATTTTATGGTCTAACTGATTTTTTGCCTCATCCTTATAAGCCCTAAAAGTAGGGAATGTCTCATCTTTAGTTCTAATGAGATACATATACACATATTTAGAGCAATCATCAATAAACGTAATAAAGTACCTTTTACCACTTCTGGTAAGAACATCATTCAGTTCAAATATGTTAGTGTGCACTAAGTCCAAATTTTATGAAGATCTCATAACACTTGAAAATGACTTTTTAGTCATTTTAGACTTTGTACATACTTCACATTTGTGTGTTCATTTCTATTGCATGAAATTATGTCATTTTTTTTCATCAACTTAATAGTATTATAGCCTATATATGCTAATTTACCATGCCATAAAGAAACATATTCAACCATATAAGCACAAGAAACATTTTCATTTATAGATAATTTAATCATTCCATTACAAGAATAACATTTTTCTGTGAAGTTTTCATTCTTAGACAATATCAATTTACATAATCCGAATATAATTTGAATCCCCACTTTACTCAAAAAGTTTTCAGAAATCAGTTCCTTCTCACGTTGGAGATATGTATAACATTAGAAAAGGTCACATTCTTTCCAAAAGTAAAGATTAGTTCCGCTATTCGTTTACAGACAACCTTGGAACAACCTTCATTTTCCATTTGGACTTCTTGTTCATTTGTAACTTCTTCATATATTTTTAAGGCCGATCAATCTTAATAAAAAATGAACCGTGGCAGCAATATCATACCACCAATAAGGAATTTTACCTTGAACCATTTTGACCTCTGTAATCATGACAACTCTGTCATCATCCACCGTGTTAGCCTTATTCTTCAATTATTTTTTTTACGAAATTGAAAAACTAGAGCATAATGTCTGGTCTCTCCACAGACCTAGTACGAACCCTTGGGTTTCTCTTTTTTGTTGTTATGAGACTTCTTAAACTTTCTTTGATTTAGTTTTAATTTTAAAGAGTTATCCTGGTTAGGATTACTCTTGTTTTGGAATGGTGTATCAACTGTGTGAACTTTATGAGATGATGCACCATTGGTATTGGTGTCATCTCTCGTGTCTTGTAACCAAGACTCTTCTTCAATCCAAAGATGCTTCTGAATATTCTCAAGAGAAAAGTCTTTGGTCTTGTGTAATAATTTCTTCTTATGATCTTTTCAACTTGGAGGTAGTTTAGCAATTATTGTACTAACTTCAAAAGATTCAGGTATATCGATCTTTAAAGATTGATCTTATGAACAATGACTTGTAATTCATGCACTTGGAATAAAATCGGCTTGCTATCTACCTTAAGAAAATCAAAATACCCAGCGATGAAGAGGAATTTCTTAGTTCATTCTTCTTCAGCGTTGTATTTGAATTCAGGAGCGTTTCAGATTTCCTTGCCTGAAGTTGTGTGTGTGTATATATATATATATATATATATATATATATATATATATATATATATATATATATATATATATATATATATCACACATACAGTTGAAGAGAGTGTTTAGAATGTGTTCATGGAAAATCAACTTGTCTTCTGCCATTTTCTGTCTTTCGGCCTTTCTTTCATAAGTGTCTTGATCAGACGGTGGAGGAATTGGTTGCAAATTTAGGTCCAGCATGTAGAAGATCTTCAAGACTGTCAACAAAAACTTGAGTTTGCCTTGCCAATGAATGAAGTTCTTACCATCTAATTAGTTGAGCTTTACCAAATCTTGGTTCATCAACTTGATGGAAGCAATACTGGTTTCGGTTTTCATAATAATACTTTAAGATTGTTATAAAAATATGCAAAAATTAAAATCAAGATTTAATATTATATATATATATATATATATATATATATATATATATATATATATTGTCACGCCCCAAACCTAGAAATCGGATTCACAGGAACCTTGATCGCCGAATTCTCGGCTCCCAGCGCCATTCGCCAGGTTCCGATCCTGGGATGCTACGAGGAGGATTTTCAACACCAGTTTGATTCGTAATAAGCATAACTAGAGGCATAACCCACAAACAATAACCAAAAACTCCTTCACATTTTCACTATGATAAAAAACTTTACAAGTACAATAAGCATAAAGGGAAATACAATGATGATGAACAAAACTCCAAAATAATATGCCACGTGCTCAAGCCTCAGCGCTGCTGCGATCAAACGTCACCTCTACGCAACGGTCGTGCATAAGCTTATAGAAAGCTTAGAGGGTGGTGAAAGTGTGTGTTCAAGATGGTAATGCAGTTATGCAGTATCAGAGTAATGCGGAACATGCTGATGAAAGCCAAGAATACCATAGCCGTACCAAGGCCATGCGGTGCAAAGCATGAATGATGTCGGCCATACCAAAGTCATGTAATGCGAAATGCAACTCAAGCATACAAATCCTCATCTAAATCCACATATCAATACAGCTCAAAATCTGAAATATCACCGGGGTCTAGTACACCTTAACCAGATTGCCGCCCCATCGCGCGCAATAAGGTGAGTGGAAGAGACCTCACTATCCGCCTGTCAATATCGGGCTTGGCTCGTCAAGAGCAAACCCATTCCTCGAGCTGGTCGGGTAAGGCCGCACCCCCTTCCAACTGACTACGACACAATGGAAAGCGCAACCATCTGGTAATCGGCACTCGGCACTCATGCACCTACTCGGTCTAGACGTTAGAGCAGCTTCTTGGTACCATAAGGGTTTAGGAACTTTCACCCAGGGATATCTATAGCACCCCGTGTAGAACAAGATTTTCGGTATCCAATCCTGCCAACCACGATACGCCTGTGGAGGCTACGGCCCTGATGTCGCTAGGGCGTAAAGTACCATATTACACAATGCAAATGCATGAATCACACTATCCAGTCATGTAGCAATCCTGCGCGTATCGTGCGCTCATGCAGGGCAGCACCGCCTATCCGGGAGCCCATAAACAATCTGCCCAAGGGCATATGCTATGATCAGTCACTCCTCATATCAAGCATATATATGATGCGTATGATCGTGAATCATGGAACTATACTAAGCAGGTTATATGGTAATGGATATAGTTCATAACGAAGATGAGCTTAGACGGCCTACACATTACATGTATGGGCCTATAATGAGCCCTAGGGTGAGTCATAATATGGACATTTAACCAACACTATACTTGCAATGTGGACGTCAAACTTTCATTACTCCCAAGGCATAGCCCGTCGTAAACATCATTACATAAACCATGATGGGATCACACATTGCAATGGACCTTAGGTACATCCCATTGGGCCTTCAATATATCAAATGGGCCGTATCACATGGGCCTTACATTTATCAAATGGGCCGCATTAATGGGCCTCACCAACGGACCTTATGTACATTGCAATGGGCCATAGCCCATGGGCCTTAAAATACATCAAAATGGGCCAAATCACATGGGCCTTATGTAAATCAAATGGGCCGCACCAATTAGGCCACATATGTACATCAAATGAGCCTCATAACATGGGCCTTATAAATGCCAAGGCGGGCCCTAAAAAAATGGCCACAAATACATACATAAAAAAATGGCCACAAATACATACATATATATATATATGTATATACATATACATGAATCATGTCAAAGGATCAACCGATCCTTACTTCAAATAGTAGTGGCAGGACCCACTTGAACCACGGATCTGACTCATTCTTTAGCTCATGCCTTAAAATGAGCTTGCAAAATGGATTGACGGTTGGGGGTGCATCACAAGCATTATGGTGGGGTCCACATGGATGGGCAGCATGGAGAGAACACATGCATCATTGGGTCCCACCGTCCAGCCCTGGACGGTGTGGTGAAGATGCATGCACCATGGTGGGTTCCACCGTCCATGGTGGACGGTGTGAATAAAACAAATACATCACTGTGGGTCCCATGTGGGGCCCACCATAATGCTTATGTGCCATCCATTTTGTCCATAAGGTCACGCAGACCTAGATGAAGAGTGAAAATAAACATCATGATGGGGTCCATGGAGAATGGCCCCATCATGGAATGATCATGATGATCCAAGTGGGCCATCGGCCACATCTTAGGGTCCAAAGTGAGATCCAAACCATTGATCGGTTGGCCTCACTTGGCCTATCTTAAAAACATTAAAACTACCCTATCAAAGCACTCACCGCTTGATCTTCTTGCTCCCTTGGCTTCCTTAGCTCCTTAGCTTCGATTCCAACGAAGGAGATGAGGTTTGGATGGTTGAGATGAGAGATGAAGGGGTAGGAAAGGTGGGCCACACTTGTTGCTTGGAAGAGTTGGAGAGGCTCATACGTATGGATTTTCTCTTACTTGGGAGAGTTGGTTTAAGAATGAATAAGAGAGAGAGAGACTTGTAAAGGGACAGAGATGGGTGATGGATGTGTTGATGTGGTGAGTGATGGGTGTAAGAGCCGTTTTTTGACTTTTGTGGCAGATTGTGTAAGAAAAGTATGGGCTTTGTAATAACTTTTTGACTTTGGTGCTTGCTTGGGAAAGGATGAAAGATGATGTGTACTTGACATGTACTTGATATGATGGGATTGATTGATGTGACATCTTGTAGAGATTCTCTCGAAATTCGCACGCAGGGCATTTCCTAGCACCAAACGCTGGCCCACATCTCCTGGCCAGAGCATCGCATCCGCCCGCGAGTCGCGGCATCGGAACCGTGGCGATGACGCGGTCGCTAAGGTACAAGTCCTGGGTTGAGTCGATTTAGGTTGACGGCATGTGAATCAGGGTTGCGCGCAAATATCGGTTAAGGGTCGAAGGTTGTCGGAATTCGACCGGGAAGACCGCGGAAGTCTATGGAATGGTACGGTTTAGGATACGGGTCTTACAGCTCTCCCCTCCTAATAAAAATTTTATCCCCAAAATTTGTACAATCATCGCAACTAAAGCATAACTCACAAGGAAGAAGAAACATGACATCATTATATAAAACCGGAGATAACATACAAAATACAACATAATTAATCATAAAAAAGATGGGGATAACACTCTCGAATCTCAATCTTGCGTTCCCAAGAAACCTCCTCGACAGAATGTGACCCAACTGAACCTTTATCAACGGAATGACCTTGGTCCAGAGGACCTGCTCGATGTAAGAAGCGTCCTCACGAACCTCTAACGGCTGCCAATCGATAATAGGAACGATGTCTGACCCACACTTCCTCAACATGGAGACATGAAAAACGTTGTGGACGCCAGACAACTGAGATGGCAAGGCAAGCCGATAAGCTATGGTGCCAACGTGCCCAGTGATCTCAAAAGGTCCTATGAATCTCGGGACAGGCTTGCTATTCGCTCCAAATCGCACGCCCTTCATGGGCGAGACCTTGAGATATACATGGTCCCCTACATCAAACTCTAAGGGACAACGCCGACGATCAGTAAAACTCTTCTGCTGGCTCTGAGCTGTGCGCATCCTCTACCTGATGATATCAATAGCCTCTGATGTCTCCTACACAAGCTCGGGACTTAGGAGACAACGCTCTCCAACCTCGGTCCAACAACTCGGTGATCTGCATGGTCTGCCATATAGTGCTTCAAAAGGAGTTATGTCGATGGTCGCCTGATAGCTGTTATTATATGCAAACTCAGTTAATCGCAAATGCTCATCCCAGCTAACCCCGAAATCAATCGCGCAGACCCGAAGCATATCCTCAAGGATCTGGTTGACCCTCTTAGTTTGGCCATCAGTCTGCGGATAGTACGCGGTGCTGAGCTGCAAATCAGTCCTCATCGCTCTCTGAAAGCTCCCCCAAAACTGAGACGTGAACCTCGGGTGTCGGTCAGAAACGATCGAGACTGGAATGCCATGCAGTCTCACAATATCCTCGATGAATACTCTCGCAAGCCGATCCAAAGGCCAAGTCGCACGAATAGCAATAAAATGTGCCGACTTCTTCAGACGATCCACAACAACCCAGACGACGTCATGACCGCGCTGAGTCCTCGGCAAGCCCATAATGAAATCTGTCGACACGTGCTCTCACTTCCACATCGGGACACTCGACGGCTGCAATAGACCAGGGGGTCTCTAATGATCGGCCTTGACACGCTGGCATGTGTCACACTCGGCCACAAAACTGGCAATCTGGCATTTCATCCCCGTCCAAAAATACTGTCGCCTCATATCGCAGTACATCTTTGTCGAGCTAGGATGGATAGAAAACCACGATCGATATGCCTCGGTCATAAGATCTCTGCGTAGCTCAGGAATATCCGGGACACATAATCGGCCTCTGAAGCAAAGTCAACCATCTGTACCAATCTGCCAATCAGCCTGACTATCAGATGTTGCCTCTGCTCGGTAATCCTGTAACGACTCGTCTGCCTGCTGAGCCTCGATCACCCTTGCGACAAGAGAGGGTTGAATCGACAGGCTCGATAACTGCACAATAGAAGAATGCAAGCCAAACTCAAAGTCGTACTCTCCTATATCCTCGAGCATCTGCCACTCCTGAATCATCATATGTGCCACCAGGCCTCGTGGCTGATGGCTGAAGGCATCTGCCACCACATTCGCCTTACCCGGGTGGTACTGGAGATCGAAATAATAGTTCTTCAGGAGCTCCATCCAGCGCCTCTGCCTCATATTCAACTCAGACTGCGAGAAGAGGTACTTCAAGCTCTTGTGGTCAGAAAAGAGCTCGAACCTAACCCCGTAAAGATAGTGTCTCCACACCTTCAGTGCGAAGACAACTGCAGCTAACTCTAAATCATGCGTGGGGTAGTTTAGCTCATGGATCTTGAGCTGACGAGAAGCGAAGGCCACTAGTCTCTCGTGCTGCATCAGGACAACACCCAAACCAATATGTGAGGCATCGGTAAATACAATAAAACCATCACTCCCAGAGGGAAGAGTGAGAACAGAAGCGGACGTGAGGCGGTCCTTCAACTCCATAAATGCTCGCTCGCAGGCGTCGCTCCAAATAAACTTTGCGCCCTTCTGAGTCAACCTGGTCAACGGGGCTGCAATACGAGAGAAGCCCTCAATAAAACGCCGATAGTAGCCCGCTAAACCAAGGAAACTGCGGATCTCAGACACGTTCGTGGGCTGACCCCACTGATGCTCTGTCTCATCCTTCGAGGAGTCCACTGCGACACCCTCCCTTGTCATCACGTGACCGAGGAACTTCACCCCCTCCTACCAAAACTCACACTTCTCCAGCTTCGCATACAACTGGTATGCGGGGAGGGTCTGCAACGTAACCTCCAAATGCTGCTCGTGCTCCTCACAGGTCCTCGAATAGATCAAAATGTTGTCGATGAAGACTACAACAAACTGATCGAGATAAGGGCGGAAGATCTCGTTCATCAACTGCATGAACACTATGGGCGCATTGGTCAGTCTGAAGGACATGACCTGAAACTCGAAATGACCATAACGCGTCCTGAATGCTGTCTTCAGAATATCCTCCTCTCGGACTCGAATCTGATGATAACCGGAACGCAAGTCAATATTTGAAAAGAACTATGCACCCTGCAGCTGATCAAACAAATCATCAATCCTCGAGAGCGGGTACTTATTTTTTATTGTGACCTTGTTGAGCTTGCGGTAATCTACGCAGAGCCTCAACGAGCCATCCTTCTTCTTCACGAAGAGTACCGGCGCTCCCCACGGTGAACTGCTCGGACGGATAAAGCCCAACTCGCACAACTCGTCCAACTGCTTCTGCAGTTCCCGCAACTCTAATGGTAACATACAATACGGGGCCTTCGAAATAGGCGCGGTACCGGGCACGAGATCAATCTGAAACTCGGTGAGTCGACGAAGCGGTAATCCCGGAATCTCCTAAAACACATTGAAAAAATCGTAAACCACGGGCAACTGGTTAATGCTCACCGCTATGGGCTCCTCTATGGCACATGACATCATACAAGATAATGGCTCTCCTCTGGGCTCAGTAATGAACTGGAACTGCGGCAAGCCAGGTATACAAAACGTGACTGTCCTCTCGGAACAATCCAATATGGCGTGGTACTCGGCAAGCCAATCCATGCCCAGGATGACGTCGAACTCAGACATCGGCAATACAAACAGATCGGCAGGCAAAAAGATATCCCCAACCAGAACGGGGCAAGACTAACAAAATCGGCCCAACACTGCAGTCTTTCCCAAGGGAGTCGATACTGACAAACCCTCACGAGCAGACTCCAATGGCAAACCAGTCGATCGGTAAAAACTCTCGGTCACAAAAGAATGCGATGCATCAGAATCAAACAACACACGTGCAATGCATGCGGATACTGGAGGTATACCCTCAACGACTCCTCCAGATGACTGAGGATCCTGCTGGGCCACATAGAATCTAGACTGAGCCGGCTGGAGAGGTGCTTGTCCCCTCTGAGCATGCTGCTGCTGCTGCTGTCGCTGAGGCGGTCGAAACTGCTGCCTCTACTGCTGCGGTCTCGAAGGCTGGTGCTGATGCTACTGCTGAGGTGGCCTCGGTGGTGGGGGCTGCTGTCGCTGCTGCTATGGGGGCCTCTACTGCTGCTGTTGTGGACCTCTTAGCTGCCGCTACTGCTGCTGGGGGTGAGGACACTCCCACATACATGCCCCGTCGCACCACACCTAAAACAAGAGCCGGTGAACTGCCTCAGAGGTGGTGCTGGAGGTGCTGCTGGCGCTCGAAAAGCTGGGCGACCTGTGTGCCTCTGCTGTGGTCGACCCTGATGGGAATCACTGGAAGGACCCTGCCTCTTCTGGTCCCTCCTCTGACTGCGATCAGACTGAGAACCGTCCCACTCAGCCTAAAAAATCTGGGTCTTCCGTATCACTCCCTCGAAAGTCGGGAGCTCATGCCTAATAACACGACCTCGAAGACCGTAACGTAAGCCGCCCTCAAATCGGCAGGCTCTCCGCTCCTCATCATCCACCAAGTATGGTGTAAATTTAGACAGTGTTACAAAACGAGTGGCATACTGAGCCACTGTCATATCACCCTGCACAAAGGCCTCGAACTCCAACGCCCACTGTCGTCGGATGTGATCAGGAAAATACTGTCGGTCAAACCGATCTACAAAATCCTCTCAAGTCCATACAAAATCAGCACCCGTTGCTCGGGAGATTGGCATCCACCAGTGCTCAGCCTCACCATGGAGGAGAAATACAGCTAATTGGACTCGCCGCTCAGTCGTGCATCCCATCGTCTCAAATATCTTCTCCACATCGGGGCGCAATCTCTCAGCTACCGTCGGGTTTGGCTCACCGTGGAAACGCGGGGGATCGAGCCGTCGAAACTCTCGAAGGAGGGCACTCGCGCTCTCCTGCTCTGCCTGGGTCGGTGAAACAACAGGGTGTCTGCCCTGCCCCTGAAGTGCGGCCGTCACAGCCTGCAACATCTACTACAACTGGGAGGCACTCACGGATACGGTCAGATCCGCACCGGTCTTTAGTGGAGGAGTTGCATCTACAGGCTGGACAGTAGGGATCTCTGGTGGTGGAGCGGGAATCGTAGGTGGTAAGGCGAGAGCCACAGGTGGTGGAGCCGGAGTCTCAGGTGGTGGTGCCGGAGTCGATCGGGTCACTCTCCTACGCGACATGTCCTATAGGAAGGAGCGAAGGTGCCTATCAACTTAAAGGCTCGCGAAGGCATGTATGTTAAGGGTCTGTACTAAAAGATCGCTAGGCTATCCGAACTTAGGACTCAATCATTCATAGCAGACATGTAATATTGTTCTTGGTTATTTTCGAGTTATTCTCTGATACCAACTCTTGTCACACCCCAAACTCGGAAATCGGGCTCACAAAATTCCCGATTGCCTAATCCGGCGCCGACAGCCTCCGTAGAATCCCATTCTCGGCTCCCACTGCCCATTCGCCAGGTTTCGAACCTAGGATGTTAAGAGGATTTTCAATACTAGTTTGATTCATAATAAGCATAACTAGAGGCATAACCTACAAACAACAACCAAAAACTCCATCACATTTTCACTATGATCAAAAACTTTACAAGTACAATGAGCATAAAAGAAAATACAATGATGATGAACAAAACTCCAAAATAATCTGCCATGTGCTAAGCCTCAGCGCTGCTGCGATCCAAAGTCACCTGCACGTAACGGTCGTGCATAAGCTTATAGAAAGCTTAGAGGGTGGTGAAAGTGTGTATTCAAGGTGGTAATGCAGTTATGCAATATCAGAGTAATGCAGAACATGCTGATGAAAGCCAAGAATACCATAGCAGTACCAAGGTCATGCGGTGCAAAGCATGAATGATGTCTGCCATACCAAGGTCATGCAATGTGAAATGCAACTCAAGCATACAAATCCTCATCTAAGTCCACATATCAATACAGCTCAAAATCTGAAATATCACCGGGGTCTAGTACACCCCAACTAGATTGTCACCCCATCGCACGCAAGGTGAGTGGAAGAGACCTCACTATCTGCCTGCCAATATCGGACTCAGCTCGTCAATAGCGGACACATTCCTCGAGCTGGTCAGACTCAGCTTAGTTTTACCTCCTCCTCTCGAGCGGGTAAGGTCGCACTCCCTTCCAACTGAACATGACATAGTGGAAAGCGCAACCGTCTGGTAATCGGCACTCGGCGCTCATGCACTCACTCGGTCTAGACGTTGTAGCAACCTCTTGGTACCATAAGGGTTTAGGGACTTTCACCCAGGGATATCTATAACACCCCATGTAGAACAAGATTTCTGGTATTCAATCCTGTCAACCACGATACGCCTGTGGAGGCTACGGCCCTGATGTCGCTAGGGCGTAAAGTATCATATCACACAATGCGAATGCATGAATCACACTATCCAGTCATGCAGCAATCCTACGCGTATCATGCGCTCATGCAGGGCAGTACCGCCTATCCGGGAGCCCATAAACAATTTGCCCGAGGGTATATGCTATGATTAATCACTCCTCATATCAAGCATACATTTGATGCGTATGATCGTGAATCATTGAACTATACTAAGTAGGTTATATGGTAATGGATGCAGTTCATAACGAAGATGGGCGTAGACGGCCTACACATTACATGTACGGGCCTATAATGAGCCCTAGGGTGAGTCATAATGTGGACATTTAACCAACACTATACTTGCAATGTGGATGTCAAACCAACATTACTCCCAAGGCATAGCCCGTCGTAAACATCATTGCATAAACCATGATGGGATCACACATTGCAATGGACCTTAGGTACATCCCATTGGGCCTTCAATATATCAAATGGGCCGTATCACATGGGCCTTACATTTATCAAATGGGCCACATTAATGGGCCTCACCAATGGACCTTATGTACATTGCAATGGGCCATAGCCCATGGGCCTTAAAATACATCACAATGGGCCTAATCACATGGGCCTTATGTAAATCAAATGGGCCGCACCAATTAGGCCACATATGTACATCAAATGAGCCTCATAACATGGGCCTTATAAATGCCAAGGCGGGCCCTAAAAAAATGGCCACAAATACATACATACATACATATATATATATATATACATATATATATATATATGTATATACATATACATGAATCATGTCAAAGGATCAACCGATCCTTACTTCAAATAGTAGTGGCAGGACCCACTTGAACCACGGATCTGACTCATTCTTTAGCTCATGCCTTAAAATGAGCTTGCAAAATGGATTGACGGTTGGGGGTGCATCACAAGCATTATGGTGGGGTCCACATGGATGGGCAGCATGGAGAGAACACATGCATTATTAGGTCCCACCGTCCAGCCCTGGACGGTGTGGTGAAGATGCATGCACCATGGTGGGTTCCACCGTCCATGGTGGACGGTGTGAACAAAACAAATACATCACTGTGGGTCCCATGTGGGGCCCACCATAATGCTTATGTGCCATCCATTTTGTCCATAAGGTCACGCAGACCTAGATGAAGAGTGAAAACAAATTTCATCCTGATCCAAAACTCCTGTGGACCCAAAAAGAGTTTTAAAGGTCGCCATTCAATCCCACTGTTTCCTACGGTGTGGTCCATTTGAGCTCTAGATCAGGCTAATTTTTGGAGTGGGCCCACTTCAGGGAGTGGCCCACCCAATGAACGGGTTAGATGACATATATACATCACGGTGGGGCCCACGGTTGGGCCCATGGGCTGCTGCCCATCCGCCCATCCCTGTGCGCAGGCAGCGCCTGCTGCCTTCTGACACAGCAGCAGCGCCTGCTGCTGCTGATGTTAATATATATATATATATTGTGTTCCTGTGGGTTTTCACAGGTGGGGTTCATATCTTGAGAATCCACTCCGTCCAATGGCCCTCCATGGCTCAAGACAAGCAAAACAAGCCCAATATTCAATATATTTTGGTGTATTGAAATGTCAAGTGAATTTTTAACGGTGAAAACCACCGTTCGTTATGCTATGGCCTGCCAAAACATCGGATTGAATCCATTTTTCAGCTCAACGTCTAAAATGAGCTAGGGAATAGAATGGATGGTATGGATTGAAAACATACATCAAGATGGCGCCTACACAAGTGGGCCACCCCCATTGGCTTGGAACTAAGCTAATATTTGTGTTTTCCATGCACGTCCAGCGTCCCTGGACGCTGGATGGTCTGGGTCTCACACGCACAAGGTGGGCCCTGTTTAGGTGGGCCCCCAAATGGTAGGTGGTGTGGGTACAGTACATATAAGGTGGGCCCCACTCATAGACGGCTTAGATAAATTACTTACTTCATGGTGGGGTCCATTCAAGTGGGCCACACAACCTCATTATTATCAAAAAATAAAAAACATAAAAGGGAGGGAGAGAGAGGGAAAGAGTGGGAGTGGGACACACGTGATGGAGGGACCCCGACACTATGGGCCCTCCCATGAGATCAACATACATCAAGTGGGTCCCATTACACATAGGCCCATTAAATCAAAATCCAACGGTGGAGATCCCTTCTCCACTAAAATAGACGGTCTAGATGACCCTAAGTATGCAAGGAAAATAAACATCATGATGGGGTCCATGGAGAATGGCCCCATCATGGAATGATCATGATGATCCAAGTGGGTCATCGGCCACATCTTAGGGTCCAAAGTGAGATCCAAACCATTGATCGGTTGGCCTTACTTGGCCCATCTTAAAAACATTAAAACTACCCTATCAAAGCACCCACCACTTGATCTTCTTGCCCCCTTGGCTTCCTTAGTTCCTTAGCTTCGATTCCAACGGAGGAGATGAGGTTTGGATGGTTGAGATGGGAGATGAAGGGGTAGGAAAGGTGGGCCACACTTGTTGCTTGGAAGAGTTGGAGAGGCTCATATGTTTGGATTTTCTCTTGCTTGGGAGAGTTGGTTTGAGAATGAATAAGAGAGAGAGACTTGTAAAGGGAGAGAGATGGGTGATGGATGTGTTAATGTGGTGAGTGATGGGTGTAGGAGACCTTTTTTGACTTTTGTGGCAAATGGTGTAAGAAAAGTATGGGCTTTGTAAGAACTTTTTAACTTTGGGGCTTGCTTGGGAAAGGGTGAAAGGTGATGTGTACTTGACATATACTTGATATGATAGGATTGATTGATGTGACATCTTGTAAAGATTCTCTCGGAATTCGCACGCGCGACATTTTCCTCGCACCGAACGCTGGCCCACATCTCCTGGCCAGAGCATCACATCGGCGCGCGAGTCGCGGCATCGGAACCGCAGCGACGACACGGTCGCTAAGGTACAAGTCCTGGGTTGAGTCGATTCAGGTTGACGGCATGTGAATCAGGGTCACGCGCAAATACTGGTTTAGGGTCAAAGGTTGTCGAAATTCGACCGGGAAGACCGCGGAAGTCTATGGAACGGTACGGTCTATGATACGGGTCTTATATATATATATATATATATATATATATATATATATATATATATATATATATATATATATATATATATATATAACAAGGATGGAATCAAGCTTTGAAGCACATATTAGATATGATTTCTTTAAAGCGTTATTCGTCACCTCTTATTGGTACGAGATCGTTGTTGGGTTTCTAGCGAACTGCTTACAGGATACAAGCCTTGGTAGTTCTGCATGCAACAATCATAAAGAGACCACAACACGAACTCAATACACAATTTTCTATTCTAGTAGATTCTGTGTATGAGAAAAAACAAAAAAAACAAAAAAAAAAAAAAAAAACCCACTTGTTGCTTACAGAGGAAGAAAGGAGAGAATAGATGTGTTCTTTCTGAAACCATAATTTACAAGGAGTTTTATAGAGAATGAGTGGTCGTGTAATTTCACAAAGAGATGTTTCTTAAAGACATATCTAAAACTGTTCACAATGGTCAAGTCATTTGAAAAGAGTCACGACTTAACTCAAAGGGCGGAAGTTACCGTTTCTTATAACAGTTGGATTCCATTGACCATTCAGTGCAAAGAAACATAGTAATAATTAAAATCTGTTGACAGATTTGTGATGTAGCCATTTCCGATTGGCCAATCTGCGAAACGGTCAATAATAGTCAATTGATCGACTCAATGGTTGGATTTCATCAGCCGTTTAGCGCAATAGTCATATATGTGGGCTGAATGACTGGATAACCTTATCTGCCAACCGATAGGTAAAATGGCCACTCACTTTTGACCAATTGATGCCACGGCCATTCACAACCGACTCTGATCTCTCCCAATCGACCGATCTTGCTATGGACATACTTACTATGACCGATTGTATAACGATGTAACCTAGTCGCACCAGATCACCTTGGTCCATAAAAGGTCGCGTGGGACTGTTACTCGCGACATGATTTGCATATGCGAAGTGCGCCACTACTGGCTCTACAGCCACATTGCCTCACAATCCACACCATCGACCGTGTGCACATTCATGCATGTGTTTTAATACTTCACATTGGAACACAAAAGTCAAGTAAGAATACCAGAGAACTCAAAACATACAAATCCATTTTCCTATCTCCCCAAGCACTGTGGGACTAAACTTTTTAAACATTTTCATTTTCAAACAAAATTTTAAAGGGAAAGCAAAAATTTTCAAATATGTGAATAAAGTAAGGTAAAAAAAAACAAAAAAGTGCATATACAAGGCTCTAAGTATTTTTATTATTTAATTTAATCAACCCACTTGAGAATAAATCTCAATACGAGTACCATAACGTATCGCACTATTGGCGCAATAGATCATCTCTTCTTAATTTTAAGGGAGCAATTATCTTCTATTTTAACCTCATTTATGTGTATAATTTATTGTGCAACCGTCGTGGATTCAATGGATATAGAGAACCACGTGGATTTAATGGATCTGGTGAATCCCCACCCACCCCGATGGTGTGCTGACTGCTGATGTCACAAGCTCTGTGTGCCCACCATGGCGTATGTGCTATATATTCGGGTCCATCTATTTTACGAGTTACCTTTAGTGCATAGACAAAAAAATGAGACAGATCCCAATCTCAAGTGGACCACACCACAAAAAGCAGCAGCGATAGAATGTTTGAAAACTTGTTTGGGCCACAGAAGTTCTGGATCCAGCTGATATTTGTGTTTTCTCGTTATCCAGTTCCATGTGACTTTATTAATACGTTGGTAGGTCCCAGGAAGGTTTCAATGGTAGATGTTATTGTCAAAACTACTTTTAATGGAGCAGTCCACTTGAGCTTTGGATCTCCTTCAGTTTTGCCTTAAAATGATGTAAAAAATGGTTGGACGGAGTTGGTACAACGTATACATCATGGTGGGCCTAACATAACTTGGTGACGTCAACGCACCGCGTGCACGCTACGCAGCCTGCTTCCAACTCCAAGTACCGTGCTTCTGAGGAGCGGATTAGCTGTTACACAGGTAACACCCACTTACCCAAAACCTGTGGGACCCACCTTAATGTATTTATTGTATGATAATACACCGTCCACCTGTTTTTCTATTTCATTTTAGAACGTGATCCCAAACCTTAAGAAGATCTAAATTTCAGCTGGACCATAGTACTAGAAACAATGATGAATGACCGTTAAAAAAATTTTATGAGCTACAAAAGTTTTAAATTAAGCTGATCTAAGTCTTCTTGATACTATCAAAAGGTTGGATGGATAATAAGTATTACGATGAACCCTTTATAAACTTTTAATGGTGAGGCACTCAATCAGCGTTGTTTCTTGTAGTGTGGTTCACTTAAAATTTGGATCTTCTTGATTTTTGGACCATGGTCTAAAATGATACGGAGAAACGGATGGATGGCGTGGATATATAACACATCATCAAGATGGCCCTATCTGGGTAACACCCAGTCCGCTTCATGCTTACTGGGGAGCAGGTGTAACCCGGGTACAGGGAGCAGATTAGGTGAGAACCCAGGGCTCTCCTAAGACGGCGCGACCCTTACTATGGGCCACCTTTATGCATGTATTTTATATCCACTCTGTCCTTCCATTTTTCGAAATCATTTGAGGACATTATTTTAAAATTGAAGCATATATAATTATCAGGTGGACCATACCATAAGAAACAATGGTGATAAAATATTAATGAGCCACGAAAGTTTTGGACCAAGAAGATATTTATTTTTTCCCTTCATCCAAAGTTACCTGACACTATCAACAGATTGAATGACAAATAAACACTACCTAAACATTAGAGTTCACCCTATGAAGTTTTTAATGGTAGGGTGTTTAATGGCTATTGTTTCCTATTGTATGGTCCATCTGATTATTAGATCTACCTCATATATATATATATATATATATATATATATATATATATATATATATATATATATATAAAAGATAATGATCTAAATTGATACGAAAAAACAGATGAACTGCATAGAAACAGAATACATATATCAAGGTGGGCCCCACAGTAAGCGCAGCACCGTCTTGGGTGAGTCCGGGCTCTCACCTAATCCACTCGCCCGCAGGCGGCACTGGGTACTACCGACCAGGACCTAACCGGAGACCGACGGTCCTGTGAGAGGCCCTGAAGGGCTACCATATTATATATGTCTTATCCACACCGTTCATTCATTTTGAAAAAATCACTTTAGGTGATGAGCTTAAAAATGAGACAGATTGAACGGTAAAGTGGACCACACACAGTGGGGATTAAATGCCTAGGGCTGAAAACCTCTTTTGGGCCGCGTAAGTTTTTCATCCAAGTCTACCTGTCCTCGTGAATAAGTTGGATGGCAAATATACATCAAGGTGGGCCCAAAAAGGTTTCAAATGTAAGGGGTCATTGTCACTACGGCTTCCTGTGGGGTGGTTCAGACAAGACTTCAATCGGTCTCTTTTTTCGGTTCATGCACTAAACCGATATTTCAAAATGGGTGAACAGTGGGGATAAAACACATATCAAGGTCGACCCCACAGAAACGTCAGTTTCAAGTTAGGTACCGGTGGAGTAGAACCTAATTGGCGCCTGTTGCTCGGGTAACACCGGCTGGACACGGGTTCCACTAGTACAGTTACCGAGGTAACATCCGAAAGTCTCCGGGCGCCGATTAGATACTGACAAGGTCTGTAGCCAAATCGCTACTGAAGTGACATCCTGTAGACCCAACATAATGCGTGTGTTGTATCCATTCCGTCCAACCATTCGTAGAGATCTTTTTATGGCATGAGAAAAAGAATGAGACAGATATAAAGTTCAAGTGGACCGATCACAGAAAACCATGGGATCAGTCACACCTATTATTGAAACATTTATAGGATGCACTATGATGTATTTTTTAGATCTAACCTATTTATAAGTTAACATTGAGACAAACGAAGTGAAAACAAAAATATACACTTGATCGGAAACTTCTGTGGCCCCTGAGAAGTTTTGAACAGGTGTCACTATCCCCACAGTTTTCTATGGTGGGGTCCACTTGAACTTTACATTTATCTTATTATTTTTCTCATGCCATAAAATAGATGGACTGTATGGATACAACACGCATCATGGTGGGGTCCTTGGTGACGTCAATTAAGTAATTGTTTGGATACTGACCTTGTCAGTATCTACTCTGCGCCAAAAGTCTCCGCCGGAGCTTCTTACAAAAGCTTAGTGGGGCCACCTTGATGTTTGTGAGAAAGTTACTCAGTCCATTTATTTTTACAGTCTATATTAGGTCATGGGCTAAAAAAGACCAAACCAAAAATCACGTGGGCTGCATGACAGAGGATTAAACGTCCACTGTTGAAACATCCACCGTGGTTATAGAAATTTTGGATCACATTATCTTTAGTTTTTTCAGTCCATTCAAGTAGGAATGACTTTCTAACAGTATGGATGGCATGTAAATATCAGGGTCAACCTCGTAAAGGTTTCAACAGCAGGCATTTACCTAACCGCATTTTCTTGTGAACTTCGAGTTTTGAATCAGCAGGCATTTACCTAACCGCATTTTTCTTGTGAACTTGAGTTTTGAATCAGCAGGCATTTACCTAAACGCATTTTCTTGTGAACTTGAGTTTTGAATATTTATTGTTTTTGCGCGATGTTCCAACATAGTATGGAAAAACGGATGGACCGAGTGGATTTCCCAGTACGGTGGGGTTGGATTTTCATCGTTTTTGAGCCCATAACCTAACCTGGTTTTTTAAAAAAATAGATGAACGGAGTGGATTATCCATTAACATCACGGTGGCCCACCTAGTTTCCCGTCCCATGCATCGGCGTCTACACCAAGGCGTTATTCCGAAAACGCCTGTCAGCGAAAGGTAACGTGAGCCACATCTTTAGTAGTAGCGCGTGGCGTAACCAGATCTCACCGTGTTTGGAAACCATGGTGCTTTAATGGTTCCCCGGATTCAATGCAAATACTCGATGGGCGCGTAATCCACCGAAGTGGGTGGATCCCAGACTGTGGTACCCACTTGATGTATGTGTCTTACATCCACCCCGTTCATCCGTTTTGAATGCTCATTTTAGGGCATGATTTAAAAACCGAAGTAGATCCAAATCTTAAGTGGACCTCACCACAGGAGACAATGGTGATTGACCATTAAAAACTTCTCGTGTAGTACAAAAGTTTTGAATTAAGCTGATATTCATCTAGGTTTTTTTACCTTATGAACTCGTTGGATTGGAAAATAAACATTACCTGGTCTTCAAGAAGTTTTTAATAGTGGGTATTCAATCACCATTGTTTCCTGTGATGTGGTCCACCTAAGATTTGGATCTGCTTCATTTTTTTGGGTTACAATGAGTTGTTAAAAGGGATGGATGGTGTAGATGTAAAGTGCATACACCATGGTAGTCCCAACAGTCAAAGGATCCACCAAAACCGGACCACACGTGCCTTGGAAAACAGCGGAGATGGATATCTTTAATGGGAAGAATTGTAAGATCATCCAAGGATGTGCAAAGACCATATTATACCCAACTTCTAAGTTTCACATATCCATTGGTCTAAAAATTGTATCGAAATCCAATAACGAAACCTTTGAAAATAACCGAACCTCAATTTTCGAAATTATTATTATTATTTTTTGTTTGTCTGAGTTAATTTTTAAAGGTTTTTAGGATGAGAATGTCCTTTTTTGCAGGCTGGAATGAATGTACGGTGGTAGCTTATCTGTGAAGTTGAACAAGATTTTAAGTATCATGACTGGGCTTACGTACTCTCTGAGAGATTTCATCCATTCATGTTAATTGGACAACCATGAATGACAGATAAATATTTTTTGCATTTTCTGTTGAAGCTTTCTGAGGTCCATAATCACATTAATATTGTTCATTTATTTAGAACTGTTTCCTATGGAGTGGTCCATCCATGATGATTTTTATTCTCAAACTTAGGACAATGACATAAAACTAAAACCCTTATCATTTGGATGAGGTAGATTTGCTTTTTAATAAACCAGTGGGCCTTATATAAGATGGCCAAAAAGACTTTATTGTGAGGCCCTAACACATGAGGGCTATTTGCCCTTTTTCTTCTTTCTTTGTTTTTTTATGAGGGGACCACACCAAAGCTGAAGCTTCCACGACAGTTGGAAGTTTGTACAAGAGACCACTACACTTTTTGGGGGACCATTATACTCTCTAGCGACTCTCTAACAAAGGTCGTGAAATTGTGTGGGATAATTTACCTCAATGCATGCAGAAGCTTGGCAAAGCTATAGAATTATGGATAAGTCATGAAAGATGTGAATAAGACCACTTAAAAATATATCAATTAAAATTCAATTATCTTAATTAAACTAATTAACCAAGGTAAAAATAACACTAAGGGTTCTAAGTCAAAGTTAGTCTAATGATATACACTATTGAAGATATGCTAACGAAGTGATTAATCTATAAGAAATAATGAGCTTGTGTATGCTTTATAAATTAAGTGTCTGGCATTCAAATGACTTAACTAATAAAACACATAAGTATGAATAAAATGTATGCAATTTACAATCACAAACAAACGTATGTATAGTACTTCAGTTTTCCTACTCCACTCCCAGCGGTCGCACTCTCTTTGAGTGTATTGGTATTCATTATCAAAGGTTTTCAATATGTTTACTTCTAACCTTTATATCTCTACACAAGGATCTAAGTCTTACATAAGAACCTAACGTACACTCCCGCCAGATGCTCCTTAGGAGACTTAGTTGGCTTTCTATTGGCTAACCAACAACCTCGGTCTTAGTTTAAGAACCTACGTTTACTTTCACTAGAGACTCTTACGAATACTAACATATACATACTTGTATCTAGTGAATTCGACCTTACATGAGAGCCTACATCTTACACAAGAATATATTTGAATTTAGGTCACAAATTCTTACCGTTAATTTTACACAAGAGAGTATGGACTTATACATGACACTTACTTGTCAAATTGATCCCCTTTGCAGCGCCTTCTAAGGTTGCTTAATCGATGCTCTTTTTGCTTCAATTAACTCTCTTTTTGCTCCCCTAATCGTTGACACCGAATTATTCAACTTCAAAATCAAACACCTTACATGCGATATTCCTTTGAAGTGACCAAGATGAAGAGAGTTGGGTTGAATCTCTTACTACTAAGTATTAGAGTATATACTTAAGATTTACCTAGATCGTTTTATCCTCGCTGTCCGTCTTTTTTGATTGATCATTTTTTAGGCAGATGAAAGTCTTGAGCTGACCACACCATAAAAAGCAGTGGCGATGGAATGCTTACCAGTGAAATCCTCATGAGGGCTACGAAAGCTTCAAGTTGATTTATGTTTTCCCTTTATCCAGTTATGTCATGACCTTATGAACAGGTTAAATGGCAATTTAACATCACAATGAGCCCTACGAAGCTTTCAACGGTGGGCGTTATTTTCGCAACTGCGTGTCAATTCAAGATTTCGATCTGCATCTATTTTCGGCTCATGCATGCTCTAAAAGGATCTTTTAAAATGGATGGACAGTGTGGATAAAATACAAACTTCACGTGGGGCCCACAGATCCTCTGCCAGGACCGTCCGTCTCCAGTGGTGGGGGTAGCACGCAATCCGCGCCCGGCTTGCTTTGCCATGTCCAATCTGCGGAAGCTACGTGCACTCCGTAGGAAGTACACGTGAAAAGTAGACACACCTGTGTGATATCAGAGCCGTTCATCTGGCGATGCGTATATGATCGCTGTAAAACATCAGGTGAGTACGATATCAGGTGGGCAATCTCCAGCGTTCCACGTGCCTGGCACACCAACGATCACATCATCCTGTTTTTTTAGATCTGCACCTAGGAAATCGCCTGATGGCAGCTCAGATCTCTCATACGCGTGTGAGTCAAAAGCACACGCTCGAGCACACTTTAGAATTCCTGATGAATTGACATCCCGCTCTTTTAAAAAAGAAACAAGAAAATCTCCATTAGATACAAGATATTTAAAAGCCCATCCGTCATCAGTCGTCCACGCATTTCACATGTCTACCGTCATTTTTAACTTATTCCTTGGTAAGAATCTTGTGATATTTTCCCACTTTAACAGATATTTTTTAGTCCTTACGATATAAGTAGTGATTAGACACGTACGGAACCTGTCAATCCCTTTCAAGCCAAAACTGATTTATGGGTAAAGAGTCTATATGCTGATGTGGCACAGATATTCTTCCTACCTCATAAATAATTCTTTGGTGGATCACTTATCTATTTGATTAATGTTTTTCCCATCTTATACGTGAAAAAGCAGCATTCCCACGTGATCTCTTACGTGTGATTTGAATTTTTTTAATTTCTTTGATAGGTACTCGCTTGTTGCTCCATCAATGGTGTTAGGTTCAAAAAGAACCATGGATGAGGTGTCGCCATATGGGGCCCACTAGATGGTATGTACTGATGATCTTAGCCGCACGTTTGGCTATTATTACTAGCGATGGGCGATCTAAAGGTTTTTAAGATTTAAGAAATATGGCATTGCCTACCATGGGGACCTTAACCTTATGAAAATGCAGAGGTTCAAAATCTACAGTATGATGGGGCCTATACACAACAGTGCGGTCCTTCCCTCGAACACCTACACGGTAGTGGGGCCGTTGCCGTTGGGTAGGCTTCTCCCCTGGCAGCCCTTTGGAATTCCCTTTCGGTTTTAGTGTAAGAAACCCGCAAAATCGACGAGAACACTAACAAGAAATTGATCAGGGCCCACCAAAATACTAAACGTCCATCTGATGGGCACTAATTGAGCAGTGACTATTGTCCAATTGGTACAAACCTAGCTCCTCCCGTGCTCCATCCAAAATGGGCCACTGAACTGGACAGTTTGGACGCATATGCATGCCCGCCATAGGTAGAGGTGGGCACCGGATGACTCAACTCGCTTGACTCAACTCGTTCAGAACCGACTCCATCCGAGCTGAATGGGTGAGTTGGTACGAACCTAGTAAGCTCCGTCCAATCCAAACTCAAACTGAGTCGAGTCTGAGTTACCCAGAACTTGACCTGATACTCGATCCAATCAAACTTGACTCGACTTAAATTTACATGTGTGTGTGTGTGTATAAACCTTAGTTTCTAAGTATCTCTAATCCTATTTGCTACACCCGACCTCAATTTGAACCCAAAATATCTCTCCCTCCCTCATCCTCCTCTTCCAACTCCGGCAACCACCCACCACCCTCCTCTCTCTCTCTCTCTCATATCTTGATCCGGTGCCAACATGACTTGACTCACTACTTTTGACTGGTTCGGACTCGGGTCAAGCATTCTGGACTCGGTACTGAGGCAGGTCAAGTTCGGGTCAGGGCCAGGCATATTTCAAAACCGGATCGGGTCAGCCCTAACTCGGTCCGACTCCACCTGATGCCCAGCTATAGCCATAGGTATGCTGGACCAGCTGCAAGTTGCTAGAATTCAGTAAATTGTTGGCAAACGCACGCTGAAGTCCACGGCTCAACCAACCCATTTTGCCAAGCTTTATAGGCATGCAAATGCTCCGTTTGCAGGGATTCAACAAAAGTCGGATTAAGTCATAAACCCGACTTTGGTGTGCCTCACACTTTCAACTCCCAACCAACATTTACATGTTACAGCAACAATGCTATCTGAACCAGTAGTTTCATTGGCTGGTTAACTTTTGTCCATGAATGGCTTGGATTGGCATCCGTCAGTATCAATCTGTTCGCAAGCATGATTCTGCCCTTAATCCAAAAAACAAATAGGCAAGAAAGTAACACAGTCACGTAGATAATGATAAGGCCGACCGATGCTGTTTGGGTGTGAGCAGGGCTCTCCCGAGATGCACCGATTGTGACCAATCCAATAATGTTTTTTCGAATAGACCGGCTTGATTGAATGCTCAGCTGCGCACCAGTTCACACGCTTGCAAACTTTTTTGAGAACTCATCATACGTGGTGTGACTCCAAAATCTGAATCGTTCACCTGAAGCTGCACCTCATAAAACCCCCTATGCTCAATTTTTACTTTGATCCAAAACTTTGGTGGGCCATGAAAAATGAAAATAATTTCCCCCCTTGATTTTCATTTCTCTTTGCTATGGCCCAATAAAATTTTAGATCATGGTGAAAATTTGTACCTTAGGTTTTCATAGGATTCTGCATCACATGGACCGTTTGGATTAGTTGCCCATGACACGTGTACAAAGGTGAGCATGTGTATAGGTGCACAGGTGAGCATGACTTATATATATATAAATATAGGAAAAAGTATTATGCGCTCCACCATATATTACCTTCAGGTCAAGGGCAGGTGGCATGTTACTCGTCAATGTTAAATAAATTTTTTTTTACAGGATAGTTATTAGAGAATCAAGTTATTATTAAAATACCCCTCTCTCTCTCTCTTTCTCGTGTGTTTTCTACTAAACCCTTGCACCCACCGTTGAAACCTTTGTACGGTCCACTATGATGTTTATATGAGATCTAACCTATTCATAAGTTAAGACATACATGAAAGAAGGGAAAACACAAATTTCAGCTTGATCGAAAACTTTTTTGGCCCTTAGAAACTTTTAATGGTGGGCGTCACTCTATCTACTGTTTTCTTTGGTGGGTCCATTCGAGCTTTGGATCTGACTCATTCTTTGTCTCATACCTTAAATTGATATGTCCAAGTGAATATACGTCATGGTGGGTCCCATACATGAATATAACACATACATCATGGTGGGTCCCACATAACTTGGTGACATAGTATGTAGAATGCCCGTAGCTAATTCGCATCCAGCTAGCGTTGGAGGGAAGCAGATTGGCTGGTGTAGATACGTGTCCTGCAAAGACGAGCGCTAACGCCCCTCCTGCTAGGCACGGATTAGATATTGACAAGGTTAGTAGCCAAATCGCTATTGAAGTGACGTTGCCAAGCTCTGTGTACCCCACCGTGATGCATGTGTTGTATCCATACTATCCAACCATTTTTAGAGATCGTTTTATGACATTACAAAGAGAGTGAGATAGATCTAAAGTTCAACTGGACCCCATCATAGAAAATAGTGGCAACAGTGACATCCACCGTTCAAAACTTCTTGTGGGCCACAATAGTTTCCGATGAAGCTGATATTTTTGTTTTCACTTCATCTATCTCTATGTTAACTTATGAATAGGATGGATCTCAAAAATACATCACTGTGGGCCCTATAAATGTTTCAACGATGGGTGTGATGGCTCCCACAATTTTCTGTAGTGGGTCCATTTGAAATTTAGATCTATCTCATTCTCTTTGTAATGCCATAAAACGATCTCTACAAATGGTTGGATGGTATGGATACAACACATGCATCATGGTGGGGCCACATAACTTGGTGATGTCACTTCAGTAGCAATTTGGCTACTGACCTTGTCAGTATCCAATCCGCGCCCCTCCAGCTCCGAGCTGTAGGAACAGTTCAAAGGAAATTAAAGGTACATGGGCCCCACAATGATGTATTTATTATATCCACACCATTCATCCATTTTTCAAGATCATTTTAAAGCATTAGACAATAAATGAATCATATCCAAGTCTCAAATGGACCACACCAAAAATACCTGTGAGGATAATGATTTTCACCGTTAAAAAATTCGTAGGGCCCACCAAAATATTTATTTTCCATCCAATCTGTTAAAAAGGTCACAAATACATAGATAAAGAGGAATAACAAATTTCATATTGACCCCAAACTTTTGTGACTGGGGAGAGTGATTCCCACCATTGAAACTATCCCAAGGCCCACTATAATGTTTATTTGAAATCCAACCTGTTCAAAAGTTTAAAAAGACATGAAATAAGAGAAAACACTAATATCAGCTTGATCTTAAACTTTCGTGACCTTTAGAAGTTTTTAACGGTGGGCGTCACTGTCCCCACTGTTTTCTGTACTGGTCCACTGGAGATTTGGATTTAACTCATTCTTTGCATGTTGCCTTAAAATAATCTCTCCAAATGGATGGAAGGTGTGGATACAAAACATACATCATGGTGGGGCCCACCGAACTTGGTGATGTCAGTAGCGAGTATCTAATCCGCACCAAAGTGAATAGAAACCGTGTGAATTGAACTTCCATCACTGAGGAATTCTCGAGGTGGTTAGCGTTGTATTGTGTTTGGTAAGAGCTAACTGTAGTGTTTGTGAGAAATCCACCTCATCCATCAGTTTTTTAAGATCATTTTAAGATATAGGGCAAAAAATGAGCTGGATCCAAGACTCAAGTGGGCTGCACTAAAGGAAAGGTGGGTAGAGAAATTCTTACCATTGAAACCTTTCTGGGTCGAAAGTGATATTTCAATTGCATTTATACCATTAATATTAATATTCCTACTGAGATGATCTAAAAACAAAAATGTTATCCTAATTTAAAACTTCTTCTTCTTTCTTTTTTTTTCTTCTTTTTTTTAAAAAAAAAAAACTGATTTTTTTCTTTTTCTTTTTTAAAATTTTTATTTTTTACACACCCCCACACACTCACAAATGTTATCCTAATTTAAAACTTCTGTGGCTCCACGAATATTTCATATGTGGATGTTCAATCCTCACATTTTCAGCCCATTTGAGTCTTAGATCCAGCTCATTTTTGGTCTCTTGTCCTAAAATGATATGGAAAAATGGATGGATTAGGTGGATTTCTCAAAAAAAAAAAACCACGGTAGGCCCCACCTAGGTTTCTAATGCAAGGCTTTTTACAAAAAATATGCATGAAAGAGATAAAGGTAGAGGGGTATTTTAATAACCGGTTTCACCATGTTGTTTATCCAATTTTCCTATAAAATCTCACCTTTTATTTAAAATTTTTATCATCCAACTAATAATGTGTTGCCAGCCCTCGACCTCATAGGAAGGTAACATACATCGAGCGCATAGTACCTCTCTCTCTCTCTCTCTTTCTCTCTCTCTCTCTCTCTCTCTCTCTCTCTCTCTCTCTCTCTCTATATATATATATATATAGAGAGAGAGAGAGAGAGAGAGAGAGAGAGAGAGAGGCATGCTTACCTGCACACCTTTGCACACGTGTCATGGGCATCTAATCTGAATTGTCCATGGGATGCGGCATCCCATGAAACCCTTAGTGACGAATTTTCACCCTGATCTAACACTCTGGTGGACACTAGCAAAAAGAGATGCAAAACAAGGGAGAAAATTGTTTTCTTTTTTCATGGCTCACTAAAGTTTTGGATCAAAGTAAAAGTTGGGCTTGGGGGTTTCATGGGGTGCTGCATCACATGAACTGTTCAGATTTTAGACTTCATAACGTATGATGAGTTCTCAAAAAGTTCGCATGAGTTCCATGCGAACTGATGCGCAACTGAGCATTCGGATATATATATGTGTGTGTGTGTGTGTGTGTGTGTGTGTGTGTGTGTGTGTGTGTGTGTGTGAAATGCTCACACACAACTAATTGGATCGTCCAACTCGTTCTACTTAATGCCAGTTAATGTTGAAAGAGAAATTGGACTTTGTTTGAAGTTAGCTTTCAAAATGATCATGGGCTTGAGTGGGACCTTCTGTGCTGTTAATGTAAAATCTACTCCGACCATCACGTTTGTCACATCATGTTAGACTTATGAACTGAAAATATATAAAACCCATTAGTAGTTCAGATGGAACACACAATTGGAAATAGTATGCTAAAAAAGATCACCCTCCAAAATGATTGTTTAATGAGGCCCACTTGAATCATGTATGGATATGATTTTTAACTCCCGCACCTAGCCTTTACTTTCGCATCTAATGGTTGGAGTAGATTTCACGAGCTCATGATTGGGGTCCTGTAAAAATCAAAGGTGGATGTCTCTCCCTCAAATATTCCAATATTCCATTGGTGTAGCTCACCTTAATTACAAATCTACCTTATATTTTTTCTCTACACCTACAATGAGATTACACATCTAATGGTCAGAGTGGATCCGAACATGATACGGTGGGCCATATAAAAATCGAGGTAAGCTTTCTCTCCTGCCATTAAACTTCTTGGTATTCCCGGAGAGAAAAGGTGCCTGTTCCCAAAAAAGTGGCAGTACATTGAGTGCAGCCTGTACTCGTGGCAGTACTGTGCATCCCTGATCCTGGGCCAACCATGATAAACTTATTGTATATCCATTCTCTACATCTATATTTTTAGCTCATGATAGAACAGGATTCCAAAAACGAAATAGATACATATTTCAGGTGGACGAGGACTGGTTGTCACCACACCACAGAAATAGTGGTGATTGGCCATTAAAAACTTTTTGTGGGCAAGAAGTTTTGGATTAAGCTGAAATTTATTTTTATTTTTATTTTCCTTCGTCAAGGTCTTTGTAACCTTATCAATAAGTTGGGTGGCAAGTAAAAAAATTACAGTGGGCCCTACGAACTAGGAAATTTTAATGGTAAAAGTTCAATTTTCACTATTTTCCATTTGGTGTGGATCACTCGAGATTTATAATTGCTTCGTTTTTGGATCAATGTTCTAAACTGAGCTGAAAAAACCAATGGACCGCGTGGATATACAATACATACATGAAGGTGGGCGGCATGGTCAGGGACAAACTGTGTTGTATAAGCAATGGACTGCACTTAATCCACTCTTTATATTTTTCCTGACATGACTTTTTTTTCTTGTAAGGAAGCCGGGAAGAAGCTTAACAGTGGAAGATGAATGTCTAACCTTATTTTTATTAGGCCCACCATGATGTCTTGATGTGCATGTGAAATCCACTGAGACCATCAGATGTGTGATCTGATTCTACATCTAGAGACAAAATATCAGGCCAGTTTTTTTTATTTAGGTAGGACACACTAGTAGAAAAGTTGAGGGAGAGACATCTACCTTTGATTTTTACAGTACCCAGAATCAAGAGTAAGTGAAATCCATTCCAACCATTAGATGCCACGTCAAAAGCTAGGCATAGAACTAAAAAATCAGGCCCATACTTGATTAAAGTGTGCCTCATGAAAGGAATTATTTTAAAAGGTGAGCTTGTTTTGAACACTAATTTCAATTGTGCAGTCCACTTGAATCATGGATGGAGTTGATTTCGGTTCTTAGATCTAACATGGGGTGACACACGATGATGGTCAAGGTGGATTTTACATTAACACCAGTGGGGCCCACCCAAGTCAAAGATCATTTTCAAAAGACCTCTTAAAAGGCTAACGTGAAGCAAACGCCCCTCTCAACATTAATTAGCATTAGAGAATTTTTCTCATTAAATGCCCAGCTAGTTGGACCAAAATGCACGGTCCAACTAGTTGTGAGTCTCTCTCTCTCTCTCTCTCTCTCTCTCCACACACACACACACACACACACACATGATTAATTTAACATTTTCCACCAATTTCTAGACGGTGATGGGTCATGAACTGAACATGCGGCATACATGCATGTCAACCCAGATCATCAAAATCGTGGGGCCCATTCTAGATTATGCATCCACCCAAATCACATCTATTTGATAATAATGACTACTCTGGTGGGGGGCAATCAAATGGATGGGTAAAAGGGCAATGGTCAATAATCAAATGATTCAGCTTGTCTGGTAAGAACAACTCTCGGGCATGATTCAGAAAGTCTAGATTGATGTGCATGTGTGCCTGCCATGTGCAAGGTGGATGATTCACCAACATTTTAAGAAACATGGAATATGTGAACTGGTTAAGCCGAACCATACAGTTTTAAAGTGTTATAATAAAACGAAGAAGACATTTCCAAGGTAACCGACGGCTTTCACATCATGCCTTTGTACTGTCTACTGTGGTTAGACGATTGTTTCTGTTGTTGATGCGGAGGGGAAGTTTCACCTTCAATGTCTATTGCTCTCATGCCGCCTGTCAAAGATGAGGATGAATTGCATTGATCTTTCCTCTTCTCCTTGCCGTTGTCATATTCATCTTCATCATCCATTAAGGACCCCTTCTGCAGGAGTTCTTTCACCTTCCAGAATTCGTCATAATGGGCCCTCCTAAGGTCCTTAAAGCTCAATCCGTCTCTGTCAGCATCAAAATCTGGAGGAAAATCAAGAGAGAAAAACCAAGCAAGTTACCATTATGATTTTCTTGTTCTTTATTGAATCTGAGTCAGGTAATTAGCAGTTCAAATTACAACATTAACATGTCTTAAGATTTCTTATAAATCAGAAAGTAGATCATTCAGAAAGATACAAGCTACATGGCTCTGTGGTAGACAGACTCCTGTTTCAACACTGTGACTGGGGATCAAGTGCCCATGTGGTGCGGGTGGGTGTGTGAGTGCGTGGGGTGTGGGTGTGTGGGTATAAGAAAAGAAAAAAGAAAAAAAGATACAACAGACAATTTAATGGGAGGAATTATATAATCATCGCCCAAGGTAATGCACAGCATATCTTGGTTTTCAGTTTTGTACAAATGGGCTTGTAGTTTTGTTCCTGGATAGGGCCTTCCAATTTATGGCCTGAAAATTGATGGTTAAGAAAAGAAACACAGTAACAGTCCACACTCAACTGAAGGAAGGCTCAAGATTGGTGGCCAGGATCTTCTAATCTGGGACTAGTTTAGGGGCATGGTCCATCCACGGTCAGCTACATCAGAACAATGTTCTGGACAACTGAAACATGGGGCTGCTAGGTACAACTGAAAACAACTGGGTGCATGACTTTGGTCCAGATTAATCATGGATGCTCTTCACAAAACAAATACACGCTACTCATTGTTCAAATTTCTATCAGAAATTTCATAGCCAAGTGCAGGGTGAGATGTCTCATTGAAAGAATTACAAAGAGTACAACACAATCTATTCACAATATTAACAGAAAAAGTGCATACAGGAAATTGCAGGTGGGCATATTCTTAGTAGACTGCCTAAACAGTGTCAGTAACCCACGCGGACATATGCAAAGATGGGTATTTTGAATGGCTAGGTATGAAAGACTCTGAAATCAGAAGCCTTATGCCATTTGACGGCCATCATTTCTTCCTTCCTCAAAAGAGTTGAACCTGTGCTAGCAGTTGCGGCTAGGCTGTGTTCAGCTACACAGCACACGGCAAATGGAAAAAAGCGCACATGACATTGGAACAGTTAAATATAGATTTGACAGGAGAACGTTTTCATTTAGAACACATAGTTTACATGGAAATGCTAACGGTCAAGAAGTGATAGATGTCTCGTGTAATTGTAGAAATCTAGATTTAACATTTTTTTGTCCAGGGGGAAAGCCATGGAAATGGAATCGATTTCAACACTCATTTTTGTTTCTGAGAACAGAGAAAACGTCACATCTGAGGAAATCGATTTCATTTCCATGGTTTTCCAGAGTTTTCCACCAATCCAAACAGCCCCAAGAGTTAGAAACTCCACAAGAACTTGAACAATTCATTCTACTCATGAGTATTTTGAGTTGTGCATAAATGAGAATTTTCAATTCCATGTGAAGCCAACCATGGATTGACTGATTGGAGGCAAATAATTACAGAGTCAGATCCATAGATTTTTCACCAGTGGAAGATACAAGAAAGGTTAGATTGAAGGTTTTTAATAGAGATTAGACCTCAATTGTTATTTGTTTGTTTCTTCTTCCAATAAAACTTTTGTTGTAGACAGAGGGAAATGAAACCCTTCCCATTTATTACTCCCCAAGAAAAAACTCCCCAAGAAAAAAATTGATTCCTATGTCAGTACGGATATTTACGTTTGCAGATCCCAGTAGCAGAAATCCACGATGCAAAAAACAAGAAAAGGCAACTGAGATCTAACAAATAAAGAGCAGCACTGAGATCCTCTCTCTATCCTCTCATCTATTTAAGCAGTGCTTGCTCCATGAGCTATCTTAATATGGCAAAAGGTGGGTTCCGCCTTTTCACCTTGTGTACACGTGCAGTTTCTTTCTGTGAAAGAAAAAAAAGACGGATTTTTAGTCATGACCTAATTATTTGTTGAGGTTTGCTAATCCCACCCGTGTGTATAAGGCAACCCCTCTACATGTCACCACATGCACCGATGATGCTTACGTGTGCAAAAGCTGTCCATCAGGTGGATTCCACCTTGTAGATGCCCTAGATCAAAAGTCGTGCCTGTTCACCACCGATCAGCAGGGTCACAGTTTCTTACATAGAAGGATGAATGGGATAGAGCTTGGCTGAGTTTCTAAGCAGTCCATTTATTTCTAACATACCTTTTTTAGCCAGGGCGTTGACATGGCGGGACCCACCTGATGGATATCTTGAGTCTTGTACCAGTGTACCACATAAACACATGTAGTCAAATGCAGATGGGCTGCCTCACATACGTGTCTAGGATCAGCAAACCTCAATATATGGCATGTCATAGCACAATTAACTACATTTTCATATGAACATGGATCTTAACAGTACAGCAGCAATAACAGATGAACTCTGTAGAAAAAATAAAATTTAGAGATTGAGAATATCAGCCACAGAGCAATTTGCAGGTTAAGCAAACCATGATATCATCAGATGCATCAATCACATGGCAAAAGCAGCAACATGTTTATAAGCATGTAGGTCAAAAATGACAATTAGGTGAAGCTAACAACCTTCATCATCTTGCTCCATTGCATCCGCCTCATCTTCAGATGCCCAACCCTCGCTCTTCGGGGGATACATAATACTCGATGACGCTACATCATTCAAAGCACTTCGAATTGCATCTGCATGCTCAGCATTTCCCATGCAGTTATTGAAATTTCGTACTGGTGATACTGAACCTACAAAAATCATTGTATCCAGTTAACACTGTTTGTGACTATTCCATATATTTTCATGACAATAATATGGTTATATAGGCAGTAATACATGGCTGCATCAATTTACCATCTCCATCAGTCATGCGGTGGTATGGTGTTTTGGGCTCTGTAATTTTCTGCCTCACAGGTTTATTAGCTTCAATTTCATCCAAGTTAGCCTCATTCCATCTTACATGGCCCCTGATACTCAACAATTAGGAGAAAATAGGATAATCATTGTGATAAAAAAAATGCAATAAGGTTATTTAAAAGAGGAATTAAGAGGTCCTAATGCATAATGACATGAAGTGTCCTGATGCACACGTTACATACAAGTGGGCATATGGTTCGATGATCCAGATCATTGCTCTGATGGGCTCCACAACATATAGTGGATTTCCAAAAAAAATCTTCCATACTGGAAGAGCCTAACCCTTTGCTCAGGGGACTACAAATAGATGGATAAGAAAGCAGCAGTGGCCTGGGAAATGACAGAAAATTGGTTGGCTAGGAACTTCCAATCTGGAAGATTTTTGGGGCACCCCCATCCTCAGTTGAGCCATTAGATCAATGGTCTGGATCATGGAACCATGTCTGCCACTTCTACGTAATGGGTGCATCAGGACAATTCCACATCCTAATGCACAAGACTGTCCAGACCAGATAATTAATCCATAACAAAATCCAATACAAGGGCAAATTTCCCCGTTTCGGGGCCGTATCGGCCGATACGATTTTTTGTACCCGTATCGGCCGATACGGGCCCGTTACGGGGTGTAACGGCCGTAACGGGCCGTTACGGGCCCGTAACGGGCCCGAAACGGTAACTTTTTTTTTTTTCATTTTTAGCTCGTTTTTTGCTGTTTTTTTGAAACCTTTTGCTTCCAAACTGTTTTTCACTCCTTCTACTACTAATTTCGACCAACCTTAGCTAGGTATTTGAGATAAAAACACATTATATCACAAATTTTTTTGAATCAAAGCTCGGTGGGCCATTTTTCAAAAATTCGTCAAAAATAGGTATTTATACTTTTTTTAATATGTTTTGCTGTTTTAATCATGTCATATGATGTGTTAATCATAGTAGAACATGTTAATGTACATTTTACAGATTTGGGGTGCCATTTAATAATTTTTTAATATTTTTTTCTATTTACGCATGAATTTTGGCCCCTTTTTTTAAAATTCGAAAAATCAAATTTTAATGGTTGTTTTGCTGTTTTAATCATGCCATTTGATGTGTTAATCATAGTAGAACATGTTAATGTGCATTTTACAGATTTGGGGTGCCATTTTATATTTTTTTAATATTTTTTTCTATTTACGCATTTATTTTGGCCCTTTTTTTGAAAATTCGAAAAATCATTTTTCAATGATTCTTTTGCTGTTTTAATGACATCATATGATGTGTTAATCATAGTAGAACATGTTAATGTGCAATTTCCCCATTTGGGGTGCCATTTTATATATACTTTAATTTCTTTTCTATTTACGCATTTATTTTGGCCCTTTTTTTGAAAATTCGAAAAATCATTTTTTAATGATTCTTTTGCTGTTTTAATGACATCATATGATGTGTTAATCATAGTAGAACATGTTAATGTGCATTTTACAGATTTGGGGTGCCATTTTATATATTTTTTATATTTTTTTCTATTTACGCATTTATTTTGGCCCTTTTTTTGAAAATTCGAAAAATCATTTTTAATGATTCTTTTGCTGTTTTAATGACATCATATGATGTGTTAATCATAGTAGAACATGTTAATGTGCATTTTACAGATTTGGGGTGCCATTTTATATTTTTTAAATATTTTTTCTATTTACGCATTTATTTCGGCCCTTTTTTTGAAAATTCGAAAAATCATTTTTAATGATTCTTTTTCTGTTTTAATGACTTCATATGATGTGTTAATCATAGTAGAACATGTTAATGTGCAATTTACATATTTGGGGTGCCATTTTATATTTTTCTAATATTTTTTTCTATTTACGCATTTATTTCGGCCCTTTTTTTGAAAATTCGAAAAATCATTTTTTAATAATTCTTTTGCTGTTTTAATGATGTCATATGATGTGTTAATCATAGTAGAACATGTTAATGTGCATTTTACATATTTGTGGTGCCATTTTATATTTTTATATATATTTTTTTTTCTATTTACGCATGAATTTTTGCCCTCAAAAATAATTGCAAACACATAAATGTAAGAAATTTTCATATTACATTCATTCTAATATATCTATCATGGATAGTAGATAGTTAGAAAATTAAATATATGAATTTTATAGTGGATTTCCAAAAAAATCTTCCATACTGGAAGAGCCTAACCCTTTGCTCAGGGGACTACAAATAGATGGATAAGAAAACAGCAGTGGCCTGGGAAATGACAGAAAATTGGTTGGCTAGGAACTTCCAATCTGGAAGATTTTTGGGGCACCCTCATCCTCAGTTGAGCCATTAGATCAATGGTCTGGATCATGGACCCATGTCCGCCACTTCTACATAATGGGTGCATCGGGACAATTCCACATCCTAATGCACAAGACTGTCCAGACCAGATAATTAATCCATAACAAAATCCAATACAAGGGCAAATTTCCATCAAGAAACATCCAAAATAGAGACCCTAAGCAAACAAAATCGTATAAATAGCAAATTTTTGGTGCAATAACCAAACTAAGGTTCCATGTGACTGAATCATTTTATAAGCACAACTACCAAGCTCAGTAAAATAGCCATAGAGAAAGAAAATAGCCATTAATCATGGCTGCCTACAACTTACATTCCTACCACCATTGCCGACCCACCGGCATCCTCAATGACATGATTGGATTCTGGTGGCTTTCCATGACTAGTGGTGGTTGGAATTTGCAACTACATGGTAGGTTTAGAGGGGTGAAAAAGGTGCTTCTGCTAGTGCATGCCCTCGGTGCCAATTTTGAGACTTTCGGTGCAACCATCATCCACTTTTAAGCACATCAATCAACCATCCAGATAAGCTAACCATGGGACCCACTTGTAATGTTTTAGTGCATTAGGACACCATTTACTTCCTGATGCACAAGGACCTTGTGGGCCTGATGTAGACATCAATGGTGCACCCTTTAGAGTGTACCAGAGGAGGAGGCGTTGCCGACAGAGTACCAAAGCGGAGGAGTTGATGTGGATGGATGACGGGTCCATCGGACCCACTTTCTGATGCGCTACGAGTGCAGGAGTGGCATGAATGCACCCCGATCATATATCCATGGGTCGGATTTCACACCCTACCACACGGGTGTTCACCCCGACCATAAATCCATGGGTCAGATTTCACACCCTACTGCATGGGTGTTTTAGTTTTGGACTTTTTTGTTATTTTTTTTGTTATTATTATTTTTTTTTGAAGACACAAGGTGTCCCCACCTCTTTTTGAAGTGAGACTAATCCATGCGGATACACGCAATCACCCACAACCACGTGTATCGGGAAAAGCCAAGGAGGGAAATTGAACCCTCACCTGTAGGGAGCAAACCTACGGTGAAGACCATTCGTCCAAACCTCATTGGGGCTTTATTGCAACTTTCTTTATTTTTCGTATTTTTATTATTTTTCTTGTTTCTGGGGGCTTTAATGCACTTTTACTTTTTCCATAGCTTATATATACGTTGTGAGGAATCCTATTTTCGTTATTATTAACTAAATAAGAATTTGTCTATTTGCTTCCTCTTTATTCAAGAGATTTGAGTTTCAGGATTGGCCCTTGGGCGTTGATGATTCCACCCCGATTTCGGGTTTCCCTCTTTCTAAGATCTTCGAGGTGCAGGAAAAGGTAAGAATCATCCTCCTCCTTTTCTTTTGACGACAAAGGACCTATACCTTCTTCATCTCGAACCCCTTATCCTTCACCCCTTTCGTTTCTCTCTGGATACCCCTTTCTAGTTCAAACGGAAAAGATGGATGGTTAGTTAGTAGAATCAGATCCAAGCTTACTCGTGAACTAACTCATGCTAGATCTGGGTTATCTTCATATCCCGAAGTCCTCCTTTTTTACTGTTTATGTGATCTTATGCTAAGGGGCATGATCCTGACGGAATAACCTCATCTTTGTGTTGAGATTTACCTAGTCCCTTTGTTTGGAAACAGTTAGTTAATTGGTGTATTTATTTGAATATTCTTTAACCTGATTATACATGCATCTAGGGTTAGGTTATTGCATGTCCCTGCATCAGGGCCCCATGGTTTGGAGACTGGAATTGTTGATTGGATGGGCCCCGTTGTTGATGGAAACGTCTAAAAAACTAATACATCTCATTGAATGAGTAGACTCCATTTGGTGGCCCATTGAGTAGATTGGATTGATTTTTTCTTTTTTTTGGCCAGTTCATGTTCAATGTGGGAAACAAGGGACCAATGATCTGGATAATTGAACCATGGGCCTCAACTGGATGAGTGATTTCAATAATATGATGGCACCATCTGGTGGAGCGGTTGCGATCATCTACTAGCACCCTTTGGATGAGCGGTTTTGATCATTTGCTGGGGCCCTTACGATGCACAGTTCCAATCATCTGTTAGTACCTATAGGATGCAAGTTCAGATATTTTGGTGGCTGCCTAGAAAATGATCACTGCTTCGCAAACTTAGTCTTTTGTGAGAACGGCAAAACTTTCTTATGAAACATTAATGGCTGCAATTTAATGGTGTTATGCTATTCTGTCACAGAACATGACAGAATGCGATCTCAAGGGTGTTAATAGAAATAGGGTTATAAGATAGGGTGTTATTTACAAATACACATAATGGGTATTTCCAAATACACTAAAAATGGAGGGGACTACGAGCAAGAAATCTACAATAAATTATGGCCACATCTCAAAGATTTTTAAACTTGCAAAAAAGGAGAATTGAGTCGCACATGTTTTATTTATTTATTTATTTTGAATCGCACAAGTTTGTCATGATACAACATGATGTCTACGTTGGGCTTGGCAGGCCCAATTCTGGCCTAAGTCCAGCCCACTTAGGGGCAGGTCTTGATTGGTTTCTAGGCCCATGGGTTCGGCTTGGGCCTGGACTTTTGAGCAAAGTTGTCAATCAGGCCAGTTTCTGGCCTAGCATGCTTGAGCGCTACTGTATTAGGATATCAATATTTTATTAGTACAATTAGCATATTATTAGATAGTAGGATATAAATTTATTGCCTCTTAGTAAATTTCTTAATATATGTTATATCATATATGATACATATACACACCTGCTCTTTAAAAAAAGAAGAAGAAGAAGAAGAAGATTTAGCTATCCAACTAATTTAGCATGAAAATAGAACTAGTTTTAAAATTATTGCATACATCAGATACTCAGTCTGACACCACTCCCTGAAACTCACATTCACTCAAATGTTCCAGTGAACCAGTGAATCATTTCCAATTAAGGGTCCATTTGGTGCACATAATATAATGAAAATGGATATATGTTTGGCAGTGCAACTACTTTTCAAAATAAGAATGTGCAGATAATGCAAAGCATTTAATACTGGATACTTTCTCACATCATTACATGTGTGAGAGATAAGTGCAATTGTTCCTTTATGCTCAATCCATACTTAATTCAACAATTTGGATGGTTTTGGTTGTCTTAAAAGCATCACAGATTGACAAATTTTTTAAGTGTATAAGCATTAACCACCATAATCCACAACCCATCCTAAGTTAACTCCTTTCCTTTTTAAAAAGTCAGAAACAATAAGCCTTAGGTAGGCATGGTGAGTGAGGGTTGCCCACCGCCAACACGGGGAATGACTCATTTGCATAAGATCCAAACTGTTCATCAGATGTGCCAGGACTAGTGTTTAAAGTATCAGTATCACTACAAGTTTCACTGGCCAGTGATACAGAAACAATATCGATATCGCTGATAACTGGAAATGCATGGAAATATTAGGGAAACACGGGTAAAATAGTGGAATTTTTCAATGAAACTTTAGAAGATGCTAAAATACACATATTTGCATATTTAGGAATCAAAAAATTACAAACAAAATGTATAAATAATAAGTTTTCATTTAATGGGGCCTTAAAATCATGTGTTGTCATAAGAAACTAGTCCTACCACCCTATCCATCCAACAATCTAACCTTCCATCCAAACATCCATTGATATTTGAAAAATATCAACAACATGATATCTCGCCGAGAAATCGTTGACAACTAGAAAGGAAACGGAAGACCGTGGTCTCGATATCGCCCATATTGCGATCACGATAATATCATGAAATGATTGATATTATCGTCAAAAATTTGAATATTGCATACAATCAAGCACCCATAAAAAATTTTGAAACGATTTTTTTTTTAATAAACAGATTTTGGCGATATTGATACATTAGCAATATTATCAAAAGATTGCTGAAACACTGGCGATATTATATAGTAAAAAATATTGGCAATACAAGCCACACCTGAAATTTACAAAATGAAAATATTGATACATTGGCAATACTTAGCGATACATCGCCGATACCTGAAATTTCTGAGACTACCAGTGTTATCAATATCAACAAGCTGGAGATACATATAATATCGAGGATATTTTGATAATATCGGGGATACTCCAAAATTGGCCACAACATAGTTGGCCCCGAACCAAAAATCAGATTGATCCAAAACTCATGTAACCATAGGAAATGGTTTAAAATCCTTCATAAAACATCTACGTTGACGGACCGGGGCCCACCTTAGTTCTTGAATGGCCTATTTTTTAGGAAGTTCCTTCGTCCTCGTAGGGCTCATAAATGAATGGATCAAATGACATACAAGCACTTCCATGCCCCTAAACACAACTAATGTTAGGAGTCCCAAAGGTGTGCACCTAATGGACAGTGGTTTAAATGCAAGTTTCTTCCTGACGCGTGACAATGCAACGCATCCTAAAAACCCTCTTGTCGAAATAGCTGGATTCCACAAATTTCTCAGAATCCAGCTATGCCAATAATGCCTCATTTAAAGTGGTAAAAAAAAAAAAAAAACCATGCGGAAATAGTGATTTTGAGATAATTTCATTATTTGTGTTGTCAACTAGTGAGCCAAATGCAAAATAGTATATGTGGATAGCATTATACCTACACGCATAATGCTGTGATGCAGGCCAAATTGACCCTAAATGATTCAATTGCTACACAACCATTAAAAGGAAAATCATAAATCAAAATCATCCAATTGAATTAAATCATGATTATGAGCCTATGAACCATTTAATGACTCAAATCATATTCCACAACCATTTGAATATTGTAGAAAACCAAAAGTAAAAGCTAATACAACAAAACAATTTATGACCAAACCATCCATCCATCAAACTATTAATCAAAGCATCCATCAGAACATCCAAACACAACCAATAAGGTATTCAGATATCACAAATCCTAGTTGGGCGATAAGAAAAGTGCAAACTATTTCTAACTTACAATGAAGCAGCAGTAATAGTACACATGAGCATGTCCATGATCTTTGTCTAAAAGCAGCTAAAGAAGCTAGCTTAACAGGCATACAGAATGGGTGTAACAGTCACAATAAAATTTATATTAAAAAATTGCAAAAAGATTTGGACTCAGAGCAAAATCAGCAGAATTATAGAAAAAAAATGATTTTTTCCCCAGTAAATGGCACGACTTACCTCATGTTATGAATCAACTGTCTTCTTAAATGACTGAAACACCCTCAGTAATTGCCAAATTGACCTGCTATGACAAAGAAAACAAAAATGAGAGAACTTCTCAACGATTTCTTGGAATACATAAAATACTTCAATGGGATCAAGACAATCAAAGCACTCCCAATAAATTACAAAAAAGTGCAACAGATATTCCAGACAATATATTGGACAATGGATCTATTATCTTTGACTATACTGGATCAAACTACGAATGACTGGAGATAAAGAAGCCCTAGGGCGCATTTGGATACCCTATTGAATAAAATCATCATTCGTTGTCTAATAAAGTGCAAATGACCAAATAGCTCTTTCCTCATTATTCATTACGAGGTTTAGGCTTCAAATTGTAATTATGTTACTTTCGAGTTGGACCTAAAAGACTTTTCAAAAAAAAAGTAGGACCTGAAAGGAACGAACAATTTAAGGGTTACTTCCACATTTTGAATGCTAGGAAACATCATCAACTTGGCATTTCCTCCTGTTTAAAAAACTGAATGTGTTCAATGAGCTTGTGCATCCAAATAGAGCAGGAAAAAATGCCTGAGGATAGAGGCAATGAAAACATGACTGGACCACATCCTCTTTGCTGGTTTTTCTCAATAAATTACGATTACACATCAAAACGAAACCCACAAATCGTAAGGGTGCATTTTCATTTTTGACAAATCACCACAATTAGATATCCATGCTGAATGGATAGCATCTGCTCCTCTTTGCATCTTGGGTGGTGAATGTTGTTTGGCTTTGAGTCCAAAAAAGGTACTTTCCACTGCAAATCACTATACCCAGTGTTCGAAATATCGGTATCGCACAATGTATCGCACCCTTGAGATACAGATACGTATCGGTTATCGCACAGGATATATCGTTTGTATTGCATAGTTTATCGCACTTTTTGGGAAACATGGGGAAACATTGGGAAAATGGTTGAATTTTTTAATGGAACTTTGGGGATTGTTAAAAAGGCCCTTAATACACAATACACACTTTTAAATCATAACATCTCAAAAAAAAGATGCACATAATAAATTTCCTTTGTATAGGGTCCTAAGTTATGCGGTGTTTAACTAAACTAATGCAACTATATTTAAATTGAATGGATGATATTTATAAATATATCATAGTCATGTATGAAAACACAACCAATTCATTGAAAAGCAAAATAAGAATTGAAGTAAAATTTGATAAATATACATATCAATGATGGGGACTAGTTGTGGTCTAGACCCACATAGAGTTGCGTGGTGGCTCGTAATCATCATCTCCATCTCGACGGGGCTGGGCATAGTACTGCTGCTCCACAATTCGACAATATTGTGCCCAAGTCATAGCAGAGTGGTACCAGTTAAGATACTCCCTTACATAACGCTGGTACTCATCCTCTCCAAACTGAATCAATACGCCCATTCGTGGGTACTGTGTAATTGTCACAGTCTGTAACTGATATGGATCTGGGAAGGGCACATATGAAGCTCATTGGTATCCATATTGTTGGCCATATCCATACTGCTGTTCATATCCTTGCCCATATGCAGAAGTGAACTCCTGACCAGGGTTGAAAAATGATGTGCTGTAACTGCTGGAGTCACTCGTCGCATATCCACTAGGTCCATATCCATGCTCATGGCACAGAACTCGAGCTACTCTCCAGTGTTTGTGATCCAGATTCATATTGTGGCCTGTAACTCGAGCTCCCCTCCCTCGTCCGTGATCCAAATTTAGAGTCATCTCGCTTGCCACGAACGCTTGTGTCCCTCATGCATTTTGCTAGCAGCTCCTCCTCAAAATCTGAAAGTTTATGAGTCTTCTTTTTCTGCAGTAGCTTTTGACGCGTGTATGTTTTATTGTAAACAAGATGAGGTCGTGGTTCTCCTGGACGAGAACCATGGTCAGGGTCCTGCATGGAATGATCGAAATTCTCCTCCCCGGTAAAAGGGCTAAGAGGCCTCTTATCCTGACTCCCACCCGTGTCGCCACCATCTCCGTTGCCACCACCACCATCATCATCATCATCATTACTGTCATCAGAGTCATCGTCACCCTTATCGCCACCATCATCATCACCGGACTCATTTTCTGCATCACTCTCTGACTCAGTCTCGGTGTCAGATAATGTTTCCCCGCCACGTGTCCCGCGTGATAGTGACTGCCGCGGGCTGCCCTCCGGACTCCTCGTTAATGGGTCGAATGCTTCATCAGGAGACCTCTGCTGCTCCACATATTTGTCAACATTAATCCCTTGTGTCTCTGCTTCTGCTGCAATATGTGGCTCTGGTCGCCCATCCGAGGTATCTAAGTCATCCGACCTAACCCACTAGTAAACTAGGTCATCCTCCGCATCCTCAGCATATGCATGCTGTCCGACCGTCATCAGGTCCAGTGGGTCTTCCTGTGCTTTTCTTCTTCTTTCCGAGCGGAGCAACCTCTCTCGTAACTTCATATTGTAGTGACAATACAATAGCTTTTGAAGCCTCTCATACCCTATTCTATTACGTTTATTTGTATGTATGAGGGAGAATGTACTCCAATTCCTTTCACAGGGTGATGAGGACACTGTCTGTGCAAGCACACGGACAGCCAGTCGTTGTAAAACCTCACAGTCAGTCCCATACATGGACCACCATTCGCCTACATATCATAAGATTCTTTCATTATCCTAGATTTTCCAAAATAATATAAAAGTTAAGTTTACTACAGTGACTCACATGGCATCATGGCGTTCCTTGACTTCACTGCAGGGTGACACCCAAACATCCCAACTGCGTCGCGGAATTTAACAATCTGTTGATGGTGTATAGCAACTAGAATAAGTGTTTAATGATTGAGATGAAGATCAGGAGAATGTAAGTGCAGAACATATTTACCTCACTACCAAAGGTGCCTTTCCCTGGACAGTCGGGGAATAAGTGATCGTACACCTCATGTACAGCCCTTTTTAATGAATTATCATCGAAGAGGTTCCAGCTGTATTGGTATTTGGGATTTAGGAAATATGCTGAAAACCAACATGTACACATCAATACAACCCTCATTTATTATTGCATATGGAAAAAAAATCCATATAGGTACTTACCAGCCTGATGTAGTGGGTGAGAAAGCGTCCTTTCCCAACGATCGTCTATTATTGCATGCACCCACTTATATGCATTGGGAGCTTTAACCATGATAGCCTCTTTCATCAGCTGTATAGACGGATACAATGACCCCATCGACGGATTTGTCTCATTGTCCACCATCCTCAACACCACATAAATAGGCTCTATAATACCCACAACACCACGCACTTTATCCCAAAATGAATTTCCCAGCACCAACTCTTCAATTCTATAGGTTACTTTTGTCAACCTCTTTTTCCATTCTACATAATCATGAGCGGCGAAAAGCTCTCGTAACCCCTGTTTGTGTTTGAGAAAGCTACTTAAGGCAATATAATTTGTGGCGAACCGCGTCGCTCCGGGGCGCACTATATCCCCACCACACCTCTCGCGCATTGCGGCTAATAACCAGCTATGGTTGTATACAAAGTTTGTGATGAGCCGTGCATCAGTAATTACAGTCTTCACCGATAGCCTATCCCCGATCGCCTTCAGCATGAGATCGATGCAATGGGCTGCGCAGGGGTTCCAATACATATGATACTTGCTCTGAATATCCTTCCCCGCCTTAACAAATGCACTCCCATTATCCGTAACAAACTGCACAATATTTCTCCTCCCAACATCTTGCATGACGTTGTGCATTAGTTTGTAAATGTAGTTAGAATCCTTGATCTTACTACTTGCATCTATACTCTTTAGGAACACCGCCCGTCTCTTGAAATAGACCATAAAATTTATAATCGACATCTTCGTCGGTCCGGTCCAACCGTCACACATGACGGTGCAGCCATACATCTCCCATGACTGCCGATACGAATCAACGTATGTCTTCATTTCAATATGTTCATCATCCAAGTATTTCCCCATGATCTGGGCGGGTGTGGGAGGCTGCACACCCTCACCCCCACGCTGCACTTCACTTATCATATTTTTAAAGTGCGGGCTTGCTGCGGCATTTGTGGGGATTTGATCCTATATAAAAAAATTTGCTATAAATTTTTCAACCTTTTTCCTCACATCCCCTCCATTAAACATCTCATTTATTTTCTTTTGTGTCCCTCCTACCTCTTTGTACATCCTCGAATCTGAAGGTATATCCGGCACCCGCATGTTACTACTCCTGCCCATGCCCCATATTTCTCCCCGCCTACTACCCTCCCCTGATCCACCCCTAACACTCTCCCCTGCTCCACTCCCTCCACCACGCTCATGGATAGACCCCTCAAATCTAGGCCTACTTATGTCCCACCTCCTATCTTGATCCCTCTCTCACTGATCCCGTACGGACTCTTGAATTGTACGTCTGTATTCGGGATCATCATCATTATCGAGATCCACTACATCATCCTCATTTGCATATGGTGGCCGCTCCAACTCCTCCCTAATCTTCCTCTCCTGTGCATGTCATTCTTCTTTTGTCTTCACATTTTTTTTCAATATGGTCCTCATCTGTTCTCGTACATCCTGTGGGCACTTTGGGCAATCCACAACATTGCGATACCCTCCTGCTAAATGCTCCTTTAAGCGGGTTACCCCACCACTCCTCGATACATGACGACATAAATTACAAATACTCTCGAATCGATTATCGGGAATGGGCCGACCGTACCTCCACCCTATATCAAGTTGCCTACCTCCTCTTCCTCCCGACATATTTTATCTGTAAAATAATATTATATTAGTACTTGTTAGGGCCCACCTTAGGGCATGTGTTGTATATCCATGACACTCATCCATTTTGTTAGATTATTTTAAGGAATAGTCCATAGAGCACCATCCACACGTACATGGTATTGGACGCTTAGATTTGCCCGATTGGTGTGATTTTTACATGGTATTCAATGACATGTATTGTGCATCTAATAGACGGTACAGATCAATAGATTGGACTATTCAAGTATCATGGTGCAACTAGAAGTACTATAACTTACAGTACTCCGAAGGCGCTGGATCATTTTTTTCAAAATAGATGGGAAAAACTTGTTTTCTTTTTTTTTCTATTTTTTTCTTTTTCTTTTTTTTTCCGAAGGTAACCATATTTAATATAAAAAGTTGATATTTCTCGCATCATGAAATGGATTATACTATGGTATATGCCCTTGGTTACTTTTGGAAGGCATCTGTAGTTGGCAAGCTTAAACAACAATCTGGACCGTCCACACTATGGGCCCCATTGTGGATGACCATAGTGAAAAATTCTCATTGATTTGATGATCTAAACATTGAAAAATGTGGCCGTCAGATGATCAGAAACAACATTGGAGTCCAAACCAACGAATGGAATTGGAGATTTAAGATGGACCGGACCGATCAAATGCATTTATAGTTTGAAAATCAGATGGTTTGGGCTTTAAAAAAAAAAAAAGATGAACGGCGTAGATATAATAAATACATCACTTTGGGGCCATGTAACTTTGATCTCCTTTGAACCGTTCGTACAGCTGGAGCTCGAGGAGCATCAATGCTGGCCTTTTACAGCAGGAAGCGGATTGCGTACTGGGTAAACTCTGTGGGGTCCACCTTGATTTATGTATTTTATCCACTCCGTCCATCCATTTTACCTGATAATGTTAGGGCTTTAACCAAAAAATTAAGTATATCCAAACCTCAATTGGACCACACCACAGGAAACAGTGTGAATTGAACATCTACCATTGAAAATTTCTTGGGGGCCACGGAAGTTTTGGATCAAGCTTGTCTTTGTGATTTCCCTTCATCCATGTTTTTGTGATCTTATGAACAGGTTGGATGAGAAATAAACATCACTGTGGGCCCTATAAAGGTTTCAACGGTGGAAATCATTATTCCAACTGTTTCCTGTGATATGGTCCACTTGATCTTTGGGTATGCTTAAATGTTTGTCTCAACCCCTAAAATAAGATGGAAAAATGTATGGACGGCGTGGATAGACCAGATACATTCACGGTGGGCCCAACAGAGTTTACTCAGTACGATAATAGCGTACTGAGTAACTCAATACGCAATCCGATTTCGTCCTGCACGGGAACCTAAGTGGGGCCCACCATGATGTTCACGAGAAATCCATACTGTTCATCCATTTTGTGAGTTCATTTTAGGACATGAGACCACAAATGAGCAGGATCTAATATTCAAGTGGGCTGAAAACATGAGAACTAAACTTCCACAGTTGAAATATTCGTGGGGCCATAGAAACTTTGAATCAGACTAATATTTGTGTTTTCAGTTCATCCTAGTAGGAATGACGTTATGAACGGCATGGATGATAGGTCGGCCCACACCAAATACCAAAAATGAGGTAGATTCAACAATCCAACGCCGGTGTTGCGTGGACTATCCAACCTGTTTATGCGTGCTACTCAAGTGACGTCACCAAGTTAACGTGGGTCCCACTATGATGTATTTTTTCTATCCACACCGTCCATCCATTTCAATAGATCATTTTAGGGCGTGAGCCAAAAAATAAGTCAGATCCAGGGCTCGAGTGGGCCCCACCACAGAAAACAATGGAGAGAGTGACGTTCACCATTAAAAATTTCTTGAGGGCCACCAGAGATGGATGGTCAAGATGATATTTGTGTTTTCCATTATTCCATATCTTACTGGACTTATGAACATTTTAGATCACAAATAAACATTATAATGAGCCCTCAACAATGCTACGAGTTTCAATGGTGGGCGTCACTCTCCCCGGTTTTTTCTGTGGCGGGGTCTAATAAAGATTTATATTTACATCATTGTTTGTGTCATGCCCTAAAAAATTATTTCCAAATTAATGGATGGTGTGGATACGACACACACATTATCGTGGGACCCACAGAACACGGACATGGCTTTATGCGAGTGTACAGTGAGTAACTCGCTAGGCTTAGCGTACTTTGTAAACTCATGTGAGGTCCACCACGATTTATGTATATTATCTGCTCCGTCCATCCATTTTACTAGATAATTTCAGGGCTTTAGCCCAAAAATAAACCATATATAATGTTTAAATGGGCCACACCTTACAAAACAGTTGAATTGAACATCCACCGTTAAAACACCCTTTTTGGCCACAGAAGTCTTGGATGATTGGATCCATCTTAAATTCATATTTTCCCTTCATCCACGTCTATCTGATCTTATTAACGGTTTAGATGAATGATAAGCATCACTGTATGGTCCAGAAAGGTTTCAAGGGTGGAAATCAGTTTCACCACTGTTTCATGTGGTATGATCCACTGCCCCTCTCTAAGTTTTGGGATAAACCCCTAAATTTAGATGGAAAAACAGATGGACGGCGTAGATAGACCACATACATTACAGGTGGGCCCAACTGAGTTTACTAAGTACGATAAGAACGTGCTCAATAAACCACCTTATGCGCCGATCCCTGTTTCACCCATCCCGCACGTCTCCTTCATTTTCCCCATCCGTCGCGAGAGCTTTCCCTCTCCTTCACGCAGCGAGGGTTCTGGAGAGGATTTCTCTTCCGTTTCCTCAAATCCGGCTTGATTTCTCACCGAATCGCCGAGAAATCCGCACAGGCACGCTCCAATCAGCAAAGGAACCGAGAAATTGAAGAAAATATCAAGAAAAATTCGAAGAAAGAGGGAGAAGGCTACTTACCTGTCGAATGGCCCACCTCTGATCACTGCTACAACCTACGGCTACAGGTATGTATCCGATTTCTCTCTCCCTCTTTTTTTTTTTTTCTAATTCAAATTTTTTTTTATTCTCCACCACCTACGGCATCGGCTTTTTATCGTCGTGGGTTGTTGGCTACAGTGGGACTTGTGAGTCCCCTGCAAATGCACCCGTGACTGTCCGTGACTCTGTTTGTCGATTTCCGACAATAATGGAGGCGGAAATACCGCGATATCTAAATCGGGGTGGGTTGTATCAGCGATGTCGACAATGTATCGCACGATATCGACGATAATATCGTACGATATCTAAAGTTTTGGATTTTTTGTATCTTCCGGGTGTTATCGGGGCTGTTTCGTCTCGCCGTGGTGCGATACCGATAATATCGGCCGATATATCGGCCGATAGTATCGATATTTTGAACACTGACTATACCTACCTTTCTGATGCTAGCGATATGAATTGCAAAGCAGTGTTTTAAATAGTGGTAGCGTGATGCATAGTGCTCGGCCCTCAATAGTGTGTATCTTAAATACATAGCGTGTAGCGTAAGCTACACGATACTTCTATTTTTTAATTTAAAAATAGGACAAATATAATAAATAGTGAAAAAAAAAGGAAAAAAATATATATAAAAATGCCTAAAAGATGATTCATGTTATCAATTATAAGCATGTTCAAAAAAGCTATTAGTTATCATTTATCAAAAGCCAATCCACATATATAAGCCAAATCAAATAATTATCACATCAACAACTTTCTAAGCAAACCACTTTAATTAATAATGTCTAATTGAAACCACAAGTCACAGTTATGAAAAGAAATAAAAATCTCATAGGTTAAAAGTATAAAGTACAATACAAGTGTCACATTCCTCAACATTAGAAACAAAGAAAACGTGAAAAAAAATAAAAAATAAAATAAAATATAAAAAAATACATTGTAGCTTACGCTACGGATGCTACGCGCTACGTAGCTATAGTGTATGCTACGACCCCTGTAGCGCTATTTGAGACGCTACGTAGCGTTACGGCCACGCTACGCTACAGTGTACGCTACGGGCGCTATTTGAAACATTGTTGCAAAGCATCCATATCACTATTGGAAAGGGGCAAAGATCCAAATGCACCCAAAGGAAACTAGTGGAACAAGAAAAGCTAAAAACCCGGCACCAAATGCAACAATATCATGATTCAGGGAAAGGAAAAAATAAAAAATAAAAAATAATCATGATTTATAGAAAGCACTTCCCACAAAAGATTTCAAACCTGTAAACTCAGTAGGCCTGAGGAAAAAAAATGCTTCTTTTTTATTAATAGAATACTGAAATATTATTGAGGAAAAAGCTAAAAAGATTTTTTTTTTAAAAAAAAAACAGTCATCCAAAAGTTGCACTTCAACCAAAGGATAAAGCAGAATTAAATCTGAATTTCTATTTCTGCAAATACTCCTAGAAACACAAAAACTTGACACGATTTCCAGCCGCGTAAGGTCAACTCATTGAGTCTTCAGACTTGACTGGGTGTATAATGAATAACAAAATATTTAACAGTCATAAATAGTTAAATTATGTAGAATGACAAATGTTCACATTGACATCTTAATAGACTACTAAGTTACCATACATTGAGCTTATACATCAAAGTGCCATGCATATACAAACATTCCAGCCACTGAAGAAGTAGACCCCAACTTGAAGATAATCGGGTGCAAAAAAAAAAAAATCAGGCAGATCCATTCATCAGGTGTGCCACAATGTAGAAAACAATGGATGGACAATTGATCTACTCAATTTACACATGTGGCCACCTGATGAATGGATCGATTGTTATCTGCATCCACTGATTTTCAAGGTGGGGTTATCTATTCAGCGGCTTGGATGTTGTATAATAAGCGTGGCATTTTGGTTATGTGCACTCAACGGAGGATAACATAGTAGTCCACTGGGATGTAGGTAAGCACAAGGTATTCAAACTCAGTTATGTAACGACTGTTACGTAACAGTAATGGTCAGAACCGTTACGCGTTACAGGGTCAAAACAGCCATAACGGCCGTTATAGGGCAAAAAAAAAAGAAAAAAGAAGAGAGTATATAAAGGACTTGTAACGGTCTTGTAACAGCTTTTTCACAAAATAAAAAAAAATGGCCGTAATGGCTGTTACGGCCAATATCTTAATGGTAACAGTGGTGGCCGTTACGGCCACCGTTACAGTTTCAGAACACCTTGGGTGAGCCTTTCTAAATCAAAAGACTTCAATAAGTAGGCAAGCAAAATGTCGATGATTTGATCCGCACAGTGTTTGGGCGAATGGCAAGTGTCTTGGGTGTGCTCCCCACAGACGCAAGTTCGATTCCCCTCCCCAGGATTACCCAATGCATGTGGTTTGCGGGTGATTGCATGGATCCGTGGGGAATAGTCTTGTCTCAAAATGGAGTGGGGGCACCTTGACATCATTAAAAAATAAAAATAAAAATAAAAATAAATGTCGATGATTTGGTGGTTTAGCTGCTTGCAACAATTAGTGATCAATGCATTGACGACATTAGCCGATATTGTCAATATCAACATGGTGTTGATACAATATTACGGGTTTGTAACATAAAATGCATTGTATCAACTACATCGGTCAATACATGCTGATATATCGTGACATTATTGATATCATTATCACTATATATAGGCAAAGCACCCCCTCTATAAGATTACACTGTATCAATTGATGCTTGTGAAATATCATAAATATTGAGTGATATTAGCATATGCTGCTGAAAATTTAAAAAAAAAAAATCAAAAATTGAAAAGTCCCATTTTAACTCAGATTTTTTGGGGAAAATTGTTCCTACGTGTGTTTTGACAACTCCACCCTAGCTGCTTTGCATTGAAACACAATTTTGGCGTAGAAACTGCAATCTGAGAGCAAAATCAAGTAGTTAAAAAAAAAAAACAATGAGTGAAAATTTTGATTTCAGTTGTTCAAGTTCATTTTTCCAACAGATTAGGGAGAAAACAAGTACAAATCCATCTATACATGAGTTTCATGAATTGCTATGTAATTGAGGCAACAAATTTTGGATTTGAAGGTGGAAAATGGAAGATATTGGGGAAATTTGAATTCTACCGGTTTCGCCCTTTAAAGTTGCAATTTGTGTGCAAATATACGTTTATGAGCAAGTAGTTCTCACATTATAGGAGATAATAAACATGAGATGAGGAGTCTATTGCACAAAGCATTGGGCCCATAGATGTCAGCGATGAGCGGAGGAGCTCCACTTCCATGATGCATTATATAGCCATGGGATGCGCCACTCCAATGGCTATGTCACTCATTCGCAGTAATTCAACTATGGATATGGTTAGAACTAAGCTTACAGATCATGGTTTTAAATATCGTCCAACATGACGTGGTATCGTCCAAGTCAAATGAATGAAATGGGACCAAGTCAGACCAAGTTGAGACGAGCCGTACCAGTTTCAATCCTAGGTGAGTTGCACCTTGAAATTTGGTACTTAAAATCTATGCTACATATCAGATCAAGGATATGCCTATGGGCAGAGGTATCCAGAACATGGTTGGGGAGGTGACCAGCCACAAGCACAACCGGTGCTGGTGCAGGTGATGGTTACTGCTCACAATCAATTGATGGGCAAACAAGTGAGTTTGGTGAGAATAAGTAGCTGAGAGATATGTCAGAGAGTACACTGCTTGGTACCATCAGCTCATGAGCTAAGTACAACACTGCAATTATGTGTAGTAGCATTACAGCCGCCCAATAGCAAAAGCAATGACAACTTTGAGCCACCTCATAACTTCATGTGGATATGAGTCTGAGTTGCTTGTCCAACAATGAATAGCTTTGTCCCCTAAACAACGGAAAACTATTACAAAGTTTTTTATAATGTTTTGAGTAAAAAGTGTGTAATCATGTCTTTAACATCTCCAAAAATTTCATTGGTAAGTTCCATCATTTTCTAGAAGTTTTTCTAATGTTCCCCTCAAACTGCAATACGTGCAATATTTCCTAATGTTTCTCCCAATTTTCTGTATCCCAAGGGTGCAATACATGGTACAGTACCAATACATAAAATATTGGCATCCATGACTATGGTTGTTTTAACCTTTGCATCAAACCAAGTGACTTGGTTCAAGTCTCCATGAGTGATGTAACTGATTCAATGAGTCTCATCCCCATGTCACACCGGACCAGTTTGGTCCTACGGAGTTCTACCGAAAGTAAGCTGCCTTCGGGTGGCTGGCAGGTAGGAGGAGGATTCTTACGGTTGATAATATGAAGCGTGGAATGCAGCTTCAGAATGTTTGTCTGATGTGCCTTCAGGCGGAAGAGACTGTGAACCACCTTTTTTTTTGCGTTGTTCGTTCTGTTCCGATATTTGGTGGACTGTTCTCCAGCTTGCGGGGGTCTCCTGGGTCATGCCGAATTCCATTGATGATCTTCCTAGCGCGTGGCATGCGGAGTTGGGAGGTGCGCTCTGTAGGAGGAAATGGAGGATTATCCTCCTAGCAGTGCTTTGGGCGATATGGGCTGAATGCAACAACCGGTGCTTTAGGAATTCTTCTGCTTCTGCCGCAGGGGTGTTCCAAAGTCTTAGTTTTCTTTCGTGACTGCGCTCCTTAGTCGAGTTTTTGGTTTTTTTGGGGTTTCGCTGCCATGGGGTAGCGTTTTGTTTCTATTATTTTGATTTTCTTTTGTTTTTCTCTTCTTCTCCTTTCCTTTCCTGTTTTTACTTTTTTCCTTTCCCCTGTGTTCAGCCTTGTTTCTCTTCAATAAAATTATTATCTTTCAAAAAATAAAATAAAAAAGATCTTGCTAGGCAAGTTGACTTGGCCAAGTTTTGAGTCGAGTACCAGTTTTAGAGCTATGTTTTGAACATCTAGAACCCAATGAGAAAAACCTATTTAAGACAGAATCATCTATAAAAACAGGTGAAAGCTGCTACATGGATGCTTATTTGGTTAAAATGGCCACACACACACACCTATTACATGGATGCCCATTTAGTTAAAATGGCCACACACACACACACACACACACACACAACTTCAATTAAAGCAGTTCGAATGTCTACGTACAAGAATAATGACTGACATTGTAATCAAATATTTGGGTGAATATCATTCCTTGCCTCCCAAATCTTTTTTTTTTTTCCAAAGTAGTCCTGTATAAATTAATTCCTCTCTACTATATTTTCCCACCTTCCACTCAATTCTATCAATGGATGATGACTAATCTCTTTCTTTCAATCGCCTTCAAAAAAAAAATTTAATGAGTTTTTTTAATTTATTATTAAATACCACATCATTTTGCTAACTGTTGGCAGAACAACAAAATTTGCGAAGTTCTGCCTCATACTAACAAATTGGACCGAAATCTAAAATAAGATCAGAACATTCGCCTATTTCTGAAAATTTATTGCAATAGCGTACATGAGAATTGACACTTGGAAGACCCAATAATTTTATATCATAAGTGCTGCATCCTATGCTTTATCCTAGAAGGTGGTGCATTCAAATAGAACAAGCAAAACCTACCCAAAACTCCAATTTTCGTAATGACAAAGTAACCAATGTGACATACTAATACCTAAGGGATTGTTTGGCACCCTTGGAAGTACACATATGGAAGTGGAGTCTGTTTCTTGGGCAAAATTCCTGTTTGGGGAGCTAGAAACAGGGTGAAACAGATTCCAACTGGAATCCAATTCCTACTTAGGCCCCTTTTCTATTCCTGCCCGAAACAACTTTCTAGATTCTACAACATTAAATCCCAAGTTGCCAGGCATGACTGACAAAATCCAATCCTTAGGTAATTTGTTTCCTGGAAACAAATCCATTAGTAACTTTTACGGGTCATTTGGATACCTGTAACATTTCTAAAATGTAACAAAGTTACAGGTGAGATTGTTGCAGCTGGTGTTTGGGAGAGGAAAGTCATAGGTAACTTTTTCTCAACCTGTGACTTTCTTACAGGAGAATGAGGCAAAAATGATAGAGGGAGTTGAGTCGTTTTCTAAGTTACTTGTATCTTCGATACAGGTAGCGATAAAGGTAACGCTTGAAATTTTCGAAATCAAAATTTCTGAGAAGAATCGTAGCTTGCATTTAAGAGGCCTACCTACATTCAAACAGAGTGATAGCTGAGTGAACACTAAAGGCTATAAGCGGCCATTGAAGGCTATGAGGCCGCATTCGGACGCAATGAAGGCTATGAGGCTGCCACTGGGGAGAATCGCAACTGTATTGAAGTCGGTTGGTGGCCCTTTTGCTATATAAACAGCTTTTCCCCCCTCCAGTGCCTCCATCTCCCTCTCTCTCAGTCTCCTTCTCCCTCTCCCATCGAGCTCCAGCAAGATTGCCCTAAGAAATGGATGGACGGCATGGATATAACACATGAATCATGGTGGGGCCCGCATAGCACCATCATTAGTAATCACTTTTAGCAGACTACTGTCCATGGGCTGCTTACGTGTTATGTGGGCTCACTATGATGTACATAAAAAATAAGGGCCTGTTTGGATTAAGGTACATCACTAGAAACAATGTACATAAAAAATGAGGTACATCACTGGAAAAAATAAAGTTGGTTGAAATAAGGTAAATCCACTATTCCAAATCATTTTAAGTCATCGGCCCAAAAATAAGGTACATCAAAATTTCAAGTGGACCACATCATTGGAAACAATGTTGATTGAACACCCACCATTAAAAACTTTTGGTGGGCCACCAATGTTTTCGATCAAACTGATATTTGTTTTCTTCCCTTCATCCAGATCTTTATGACCTAATCAACGGGTTGGATGTGAAACAAATATTACAGTGGGCCCTAGGAGTTTTTTAATGGTGGACTTTCAATCATTATTGTTCTCAATGGTGTGGTCCACTTGAGATTTAGATATCCCTCATTTTTGGAGTCAAGCCCTAAAATGATCCAAAAGAATGGATGGATGGCATAGATAAAACAAATACAAGATGGTGGGCCCCACAGATCATCGGCCATTATGCATGCCTTCTAGCCAAACTGTGTCCGTCGACCCGAACGCAAAAATAAAAAAGAACGTAAGGAAAACAAGCAATAGAAAGAAAGAAAGGTGTTTCCAACTTTGTTGAAGCTCGAAGGGAGAGGGAGAAGGAGACTGAGAGAGGAAACAAAGGCTGAGAGAGGGAGATGGAGACATTAGAGAGGGATATCTGTTTATATAGCAAAATGGCCACCAACCTTCTTCAATACACAGTTGCGATTCTCCCCAATGGCAGCCTTGTAGGCTTCATTGCGTCTGCATGTAGCCTTATAGCCTTCAATGGCTGCTTGTAGCCTTGCCTTCAATGGTCACTTGTAGCCTTCAATGGTCGTTCAGCCTTCACTCCGTCTGAGGTAGGTAGGCCTCTTCAATGCAAGCTGCAATTCTTTTCAAAAATTTTGATTTTAAAATTTCCAACCGTTACCTTTATTAAAGATACAAGTAACTTGAAAAATGACTCAAGTGATTGTATCATTTTCGCCTCTCCTGTAAGAAAGTCAGAGGTTGAGAGAAAGTTATCTGTCACTTTCCTCCCCCAAATACCACCTGTAACAATCTCACTTGTAACTTAGTTACATTTTAGAAATGTTACAGGCATCCAAACAGGCCCTAAGTTACTTTTAAGTAAGTTATAACTTATATCCAAACAAGATTACTTGTAACTTTCTTTCACCTGTAACTTACATGTAACTTACAACTTTAAAAAACTTATAGGCATCCAAACATGCCCTTAAACTCTTAGTTGCCAAACGACCCCTACATGAATTATCAAGAACTAAATTTCCATGCATGTCACCCACATGTCATGTTCCGGACTATTCATCTATTGTAACCTTCCATAGAAAGGCCATGTACAAAATAAATAAATAAATAAAAATCCATTGACTGGATTTTTTTGCCCATGAACGTTGATTGTATATTGGATATTTTCGAAGCCGATAATTTGTAATCCTCAAGAGTCCTCCAATCGGTGGCTAATATCACCTGATTTAGGGGCACGCCCTATATCCCCAATGGGGCCAAATAGACAAAAGGTTCAAATCATGCACATCAGCACATGTGTATTGATTGATAGGATACTGAATCCTTGATTACTGATTTAGATTGCGTTTGGCTCATGGACACTGGAGGATCGAAGACAAATAATTTTTTTATTCTGGGGCCTTGTTTTCCTCGTGTTGTATTGGAAAGAAAGAACTCCACCTATCCACCACACAGGTACCATTTCAAATCACGGATTATGGGCATGTTTGGTTGCATCAAATTTCATGAAATAACATGAAATTTTGCACCAAATAGACTGATTGATCATGAAATTTCATGATATCTGCTGCAACCAAACGCACCTGTCATGTCAGATAATTCTCAGAAATAGCAATTATTTGCTAATTCCGGAATCCAACTCCGACAAATCAAAATCAAAATCAACAAACAACATTCACCAAACCCCTTTCCACAAAGCATCAATCGATCTGCAAACATCAAATACCTTTTATTTTATTTATTCTTTTTTTATATATATAAAGAAAATAACAACTCAACTAAAATAAGGCATTTCCAAATCGAGAAACGATACACATCCAGAATTGTGTTTCAAGGAGAAAAAACAAAAACAAACAAACAAAAAATAAAAAATAAAAAATAAAATCGGAAAAAATGCAAATGAGAGGGTTAAAAACAGTCGAAATCGAGAATAAGGTACCTTGAGTGAAAAGGGGTGGAGAAATCAGGTCTCGCCTGCGAATCCGACAAACAGAAAAGGTTCGAAGACGCTTTGTCTCTCTCTTCTTCTAACTCGCTAAACTTCCCCTGATTCTGATATTAATATCAGGTCTGCCCTTACGTGGACCGTGTTTCTGGGCCGGGCCCGTTCTGAGTCGTACTTTAGTCGGTATGCCACTTGTCTTGGACGCGGATTCCTGGAAACCCTAAATTCCTGCAATCAAAAGCTAGGTGGGGCCACTATGATGTTTGTGAGAAATCTAACCCGTCCATCGGTTATTTCCGGATCATAGTGGGACATGATATAAGAAATGAGGCAGATTCAAAACTCTAAGTGGGGCTCAAGACAGGAACAAGTGGTTAAGGAAATGCCTACCGTTAAAACCTTCTGGTGTCCACCGTGAAGTTTACCTGCCATTCAAACCGTTCATAAGGTCATTTATACTGGGATGAACTGAAAACACAAAAATATTGACATGATTCAAAACTTTTGCAGGCCCACCAAACGTTTCAACTGTGGTCGTTCAATCATCACCGTTTGTTGTAGTGCAGCCACTTGAGTTTTGAATATATTTCATTTTTTGCTCATCTCCTGACATCATCTGACAAAACAGATGGACGGAATGAATTTTCTACGAGCATCGTTGTGGCCCCACCTAGCTTTAGAGCACAGTAACTACCTCGGAATTGATTTTCCCGGCAATCTGCATCAACCGGCATTGCCAACGACTTACAGGCGCTTTGCCCGGCAAAATAGCAGTACTGATTGCACGCAGACAAGAATTTCTTGTTGGAGCCCGGGTAACAAAAGGGTGAGGATTAGGTGGGGCATTGGCCTCACCCAACACCGTGCAGCCCTGACGGTAGGGCCATGTTGATGCATATATATATGTTGTACATGGAGGTCGTCCATCCGTTTTTTCCGCTTATTTTAGGACATGAACTAAAAAATAAAGTAAATTCAAATCTCAGGTGGACCACAACACATGAAACAATGGTGATTGGCCATTAAAAAAATTTGTAGGCCACAAAAGTTTTGGACCAAGCTGATATTTATTTTTCCCTTTGCCGGTCAGTGTGACCTTATCAACAGGTTGGATAGCAAATAAACATTATGGTGGGCATTGAGGTGGGCTCTAGAAAGTTTTAAGGGTGGGCATTTTATCACCATTGTTTCTTATGGTGTGGTCCACTCGAGAAATGGATGTGCTTCATTTTTTGGCTCACATCATGGATATACAATAAATACATCAAGATGGACCCACGGTGGATAAGGTTTGGCCACACCTAATCTAGTCCTAAAAAGGCTCTATGGGGTCCACAATGTTGTGTACATGACATCCCCAACATCCATAATTTGCCCAGGTTCGGCTAAGGGAGCAACAAAATCAGCCCAAATCCAAAACTCAAGTAGGCTACTACATTATAGTGAGAAATGGATGCCTACAATTGAAACCTTAGTATGCCCACCGTGGTGTTTGTATGTGATCCAAACCATGTAAGGTGTCTTACCTAAATGAAGGGAAAAATCAAATATCAGCCTGACGCAACACTTTGGTGGGCTGTGAAGGTTTAAGTGCTAGGCACCTTTTATCCCTATCCCCACTTTTCCCTGTGGTGTGGCCCACTTGAGTTTTGGATCATCCTTCTTTTTTGGCTCAGCTGTTCCAAATTATTCAAGGGCCCACCTTCTTTGTTGCATCGGCTCCCTATAAACCATTGGAAGAAATTTACTTCCATCATACCACTTGCTTTCACTTGATATGGGTTCATACTGAGGCAACCTTCACATCCATCAGGACCGTTCAACCAGCTGGACCCAATGTTAATGTACCACTTTCAAAAAATTTGCACCTATGGAACCAATGAAACAGTAACCGGCATGGAGAACACTGTTTTATTGATTAGGATTGCTCGATCAACGTTGTTTTGATTGTGGCCCATAAATTTGTATGACTAAGATTCCTTGATCAATGTTGTTTCGACTGTGGCCATAAATATTTGTATGATTAGGATTGTTTGATCAAAGTTGTTTTACTGTGCCCCCTGAATGTGAATTTTTATGAATCATTCAATTTCCATTCTAAAATGGAAAAGGAAAGGATCAACACCTCGTGGCTTAAGGTAGTAGGAAAAGATTTAGGATGTCTTTGGATTGTAAGTTAATTACTTTAAATAAACAACTTATGACATAAGTAACTCATCTAGGTCTCTCCTCGCTATGGAGATAAGTATTATCTGCATAAAAGTAAAAAAGTATGTTTAGTCTCCAACATCATAAGCATTAATTCCTTTAGTGAGGTTGGTCCCCCTTACATCCACTCCATCATGTGAGGTCAATCTTTGATGTGGACCGTTAATTGTTTGGGCCCCAATTTTAATGTAGGTTGTCCATCATGCGGGGCCCACCTTAGATGTGAGCCATTCATCATTAGTGGCCAACCCTTAATGTGCACCATCTATTATGTAGGGTCCACTTTGATGTTGGTCATTTATCATGTGGGGCCCACCATTAATGTTATTGTCCATCATGTGGGGCCCACCTTTAATATCTATTAGCCATCATGTGGAGCTCACTAATCCGGTGATTTTCCTCCTACATTCCATGTTGCCACAAATATCCTGAAGAAAGAAAACAATAAACAGTTCACAAACAGAAGGTAGCCATTATTTACACCCACCCTTGATAGATATGCATTCAATTCAATGGTGCATGTAAAAGCCACCTAAGATTTCACTAAGGAATTGTTGAACACTCATTTATAACAAAGAATAACCAGTCGTGCTTGTTGTAAAACTGATGTCTTAAATCTTGGTCTACGCTGCTCGACCAGTCGAGGGACTGGCTGACTAGTCGAAGGTCACTTGGACTGGTTGAAGCCCGTTCGACTCTAAGTCTAGCAACAAGGTATTTTGAATTTCTGGGATGCTCGACCAGTTGAGGGACAGGCTCGACCAGTCGAAGCCCAGGCTCAACCAGTCGAAGCCTAGGCTCGACTAGTCAAGGGTTACGCAGATAGTACGCAGTTTATGCGTGGATTGCGTAAATTTGAGGCGGTTTCAGAGAGGTGCGTAAGTGGAGTTTCCTAAACTATAAATATGGGTCCTTAAGGCCTTTCTAAGTAATTTTAAGGCTTTCTAAAAGTATTCCAAGGGTTTTTAAAAGGATTCTATGGTTATCAAAGGGTGTAGTAGAGGTGAGATTCAAGGTTGTTTGAATCGGGTAACTCTTCTCTCTTTATAATTTCTATTTTCATAGTGAAGATCTGTCACTTTGTGCCGTGATTTTTTCCTTCAAGGGTTTTCCACGTTAAATCTTTGAGTTCTCTTGTGTTTGCTTGGTACTCTTGGATTGTTATCCTAGATCCAAATATGTATAATTCCGCAGCACAAATCCGAACAAGTGGTATCAGAGAAATCGTTGGGGCATAGATCTGAATCTGCAGGATTAACAATAATGGTAAGCACTATGTATGATATTGAGAAATACTCAAGGAAAAATAACCTTGAGTTATTGAAGATCAAGATGATTAGTTCCTTAATCAAGCAAGGCGAAGATGGTGCTCTTGAGGAGCGAAAGTTGTTGAGGGTCAAATATTGCATGTTGGACCCTATTTATTACTTGGTTTTATAAACATGATAATGCTTAATGTTCTATTTTAATAATGTTTGTGTTACAAATGTGAATTTAAGAGCTTGGATTGAAAATGATGTTAAAAGCTTGGATTTAACGCTCAAGAATCACCAAAGGTAAGAATGCATCTGATGAAACCAAGAATGAAGAATGTATACACCAAAAATCCAAGAAAATCAAGTTAAGAATAAAGAAAATTGGAGTTTTGAAATGAATTAGCGTAATCCTCGACCAGTCCTGGCTCCGACTCGACTAGTCTTGCGGACGCTCGACCAGTCCCAGATTCTACTCGACCAATCGAAGCTCAACCAGTCGAGGTGCCTCGACTCGAACTCCAGCAAGTTAAACAATTAAATTTCCGTCCTGATCGACCAGTCGAGGATGTCTCACAACCGGTCGAGGATGTCCCACGACTGGTCGAGGACAGCCCACGACCAGTCGAGGGTTACACAAAAGTTGTGCGGACCGCGTAAATTTGAGACGGTTTCTATAAATTTTCACTCAGTGTGAAAGATTAAAGCCTAAAACTATAAATAGGGATCCCTAGGGCACTCCTAGGCATCATTTAAGGTTTGAGGAGTGGAGCAAAAGGGTGGAGCCGCCGTCTGGGAGTTCTTCTTCTTCCTCATTAGTTGATCTTTTTATGTTGTTTAAGAGTCTTTAGTTTAATCATGTTTATGGTTGGCTAAACCTCTTAGCTAGAGTTAAGAGGTGAAGCTTCTAACATAATTGGGATGTTTGCTTTGTTTTGATTAATGTTTTATTGAACTCTTTTGGATTCTAGTTTGATTATGAAAGAATATTTTTAGTTTTTAATAGTTTGTTGTGACTTAAATTACAATTGATTTGCGATAGTTTGAGATATCTTCTTTTCCTGAATTGAAATTATGAAATAAGGAAATCTTGTTGTTCACCATCGTCCCACGGGCATGGTAGGGTGATGGAATCTTCTCTAACTTTCACAATTCTCTTATGATTGGTTGTGGGTTTAGTAAATTGATGTTGTTTGCCTTGTCTCTTGGGCATGGTTAGGTGACAGAATCACTTCCAAAACCTCACCACTCTCATCCATTGATGATTAAATCCATGAGAAGTTCAAATATCTGACAAATCTCTTCTTACCAACTGGGTAAGATAGGACTCCAATTCCAGTTGTGTCCTTGAATCATACAAGGTAGCTTCCCAATTGCTACAAGTGGATCCTTGACACCTTAGTTCCTATATTTAATTTTATTAGTTTTAATTACTTTAATCACAATTACTCTCTCAAATATTCTAGATTTAGATTTTCATCTTTTTCTAGTTCTACTTCTAGTTACTTTCAAAAGACACACAAGTTCAATTCCTGTGGATTCGACCTCGGTCTCGCCGAGATTATTACTATATCGCAGCCCTACGCTTGGGGTTGTGAACAAAAGTCTACTATGACTGATGATGATTGAAATACTCTTGATAAGAAGGCATTATCATCAATCCATTTTTGTCTCACGGATGAGGTTCTCTACAATGTCATGAGGGAGAAAACTACGGTTAAGTTATGGGCAAAGTTAGAGGATGTCTATGCGAAAAAATTCTCTGAAAATTGCCTACACTTGAAGCGGCAGTGGTATAACTTTAAGATAGTAGAGGATGGAGATCTAGAGGCTTACATCAGTAACTTTAATAAATTGGTTTGCAAATTGCTGGATATGGAGGAAGTGGTGAAAGATAAAGAACAAGCATGTATGTTGTTGAATTCTCTTTTGGTGTTGTATGAATCATTCAAGGACACAATGTGCACCACGAATAAAACCCTGAGTGTTGACATTGTTATCTCAGCCCTTTAAGGGAAGGCTATGAGAAAGTTTAACGTCGACATGGGGATATCTTCTGATGCACTACTTACAAGGGGTAGGAATTCTGAACAAGGTACAACTTCTTCAGGTTCTAAATCTAAATCTAAGAGCAAGGGCAAAGGAAAGGTAAAGTGCTGGAATTGTGGGATGGAAGGACATGTGAAGAAGGATTGTACAAATCCTAAATCTACTAGAGAAGAATTTGAGGCTTCGTACAGAGAGGCCAATGCTGTCATGTCAAATGGATTGAGTGGATGTGATGGTGATGTTTTGTCTGTATCTACAATCAGACGCCCATACGATAATCATAAGAGCGAGTGGATTCTAAACACAGGGGCATTTTTTCACATGACTCCTCATCGAAATTGGTTCACCAGCTACATGGAGTACGATGGTGGACAGGTATTTATGAATAATGACAATATCTGTAATGTTGTGGCTGTTGGTATAGTGCGTGTCAAGATGTTTGATGGGATAGAGCGTACTCTGACTGGGGTGAGGCATGTTCCTAACATAAAGAAGAGCTTGATTTCTCTCGGTGCACTCGAGGCTATAGGGTGCAGGTTCACAAGTATTGATGGTATCCTTAAAGTATCTAAGGGGGCATGGGTAATCATGAAAGTGCAACGACTCGATAATGTTTACAGGTTGATCGGGAGCACTTCAAAAGGTGGAGCTGCAGTGACTGTAGCGGATTCCACCTCTACACGTATGTGGCATGTTGGGCATAGCATGAAGGGTGAGATACGCGGACAGAGATACAGAGTAGGTGGAGCAGCCACCTATGAAAAGAATCACACAACATAATCGCAGGATATCGGTGGGGTACATGGATGACTCCAATATCGCATATGCTCTCGTTACAAGCGAGGGGGATTTGTCTTTTATTTAGATGGCTCTAGGTGAGCCGGGTGCTGAGAAGTAGAAGGTGATTATGGACGATGTGATGGACTCATTGTACCAGATTATCATAGCCTCTAGTAGGCTGGAAAGCGATTAGATGTAGGTGGATCTTCAGGATGATAGAACATAGATACAGAGTGAGGTTAGTAGCAAGGGTTATATTCAGAGACAAGGGATTAGCTTTTTAGAGATATTCGTGCCTACGGTATAGCAAGGTGTCTATTAGATTCGTGATTGGCGCTGGTTGGCCAATGCGATCTTAAACTAGAAAGGATGAATGTGGAGTCTGAACTTTTGCAAAGGAAATTAGAAGAACAGATATACATGAAGCAACAAGAACGGTTCAAAGTTAAAGGGGTTGAGAAAAAGAGTTTGCAGGAGGTCGTGGTACGACCTGTCGCCTAGGCAGTGGTATAAAATTTGGTTCCTTCATGGTGAGTCAAGAATTGTATATTGATGACATGTAGATCGCTAATCATGACTTGTCTAAAATCAATGTACTGAAGACTCGGTTAAGTGGGACATTCAGGATGAAGGATTGGGGGGCTGTAAAGAAGGTTCTCGGCTGTGATATTCATTGAGACTGGAAGAGGAGCAGGTTTTCATAATCACAGGCAGAATACCTTGGGTAGGTATTGATCAAGTATGTGATGGACCAGGCAAAGCCGGATAACGTTCCCTACGTGTCTCTCCTCAAGTTTTCCTCAAGACATGTCCCAAAACAGATGAGAAAAAGCAGGATATGTCTCATGGGCCTTATTCGAATGTGGCTGGCAGTGCATGCCATAGTCTGTATTAAATCAGTTATTTCATAGGCTATTGGTGTTATGAGCAAATACCCCAACAAGTAATATTGGGTGGCGTTAAGATGATACAAAAGACTACGTCTTACTTTTGGGAAGACAGGGACAAAGTTGGTTAGGTATGTGGATTCCAAAAGGTCGATTTCAGGTTACTCGTTTATACTAGTGGGTGGAGCAATTAGTTAGATGTCTATGTTATCCGACACGTGCCTGAGCAAGGAGGCGTAACTTTGGAGAATATTCACACCAGCGTGAATCCAGAAGACATGATCATCAAGGTCGTTCCTGTAGAAAAATCTCAAGTTCTGTGCAACTTCTCTGGTCTTGGCGATGACGTAAAAGAAGGATGGAGTGTGCACAAGACGCGTTGATTAAAGTTATGATGTGATGCAGAGATAAAAGAAGAGGTCAAGAAGCTACACGGTTGAAGATTGAAGACATGGTGGAGATTGTTGTAACACTGATGTCTTAAATCTTGGTCCGCGCTGCTCGACCAGTCGAGGGACTGGATCGACTAGTCGAAGCCCGTTCGACTTAAAGTCCATCAACGAGGTATTTGGATTTCTGAGATGCTCGACCAGTCGAGGGACAGGCTCGACCAGTTGAAAGGGTCCTTCAACCAATCGAAGCCCAGGCTTGACTAGTCGAGGGTTACGCAGACGGTGCGCGGTTTATGCGCGGACTGCGTAAATTTGAGGCGGTTTCAGAGAGGTGCGTAAGTGGAGTATCCTAAACTATAAATAGGGGTCCCTAAGGCCTTTCTAAGTAATTTTAAGGCTTCATAATAGTATTCCAAGGATTTCTAAAAGGGTTATAGGGTTATCAAATGGTGTAGTATGGGTGAGATTCGAGGTTATTCGAATCGGGTAAGTCCTTTCTCTTTGTAATTTCTATGTTCATAGTGAAGATCTGTCGCTTTGTGCCGTGGTTTTTTCCTACAAGGGTTTTCCACGTTAAATCTTTGCGTTCTCTTATGTTTGCTTGGTGCTCTTGGATTGCTATCTTAGATCCAAATATGTGTGATTCCACATAACAAATCCCAACAGTGCAAACTTACCATGGATCCGAGTATTATTGCTCCCTCATCTAGATACAATGTGAGATGGCTGATGAGACCGAAACGTCCAAGTCAACCACCTTCCAGCTGGCACGAAAAGCAAAGCACCACCCTTGTCAGCAAATGAATGAAGATAAAGGCCATTAATGAAGCTCAAATGAGAATAACAGTAAGCAAACTGTTAATAGAGAAGTAAAGCCACAAGTTAGATGCGAAAGACACAAAATTAGTGTATTTGCTTCTCCTTTCATATATATCAATTTACTTTTGGAGTATTCATAAGTACTTGAAATGGATACCATCCTAATTTTGAGAAATGCTTAAGATATTTCCCAGACAATGTTTCCTCATCTACCTGTATTTGTGATACTATAAAAGGGAGAAATAAAAGTGATAGAATTTTATATTAATATAGGGGTCAGTTCTCCCATAAAGTTCACGAAATTCTGCCTTCGAAGCTATAACTTCCACAGCTAACTCGTGACTCTTTCACATTATTGATTGTGGCTGTAAGGTTGGGTCTAGGTCAAATGAGAGCTAGCTTGGATCCAAACTGATTGTTAATTGGAACCCAAGATCACCCATATTGGTCTCTAACTGAAGTAGCAAGTGCAAGTCCAAGTCAAATTAGGTCCAGAAATCATCAAGCTGACCACACCCATTTAGGGGAAATCTTTCTTTTTCTTTTTGTAGTTATTTTTTTAGAAATAAAAAAAACACTTTATCAAGAGGAATTTTTTTTTTGGGAATGGAAGTCAAAGGGAAAATAGAAGAAAATCACAAAGAAACTATATGATAAATTAGGAAAATAATAATTTAGAAATCTCAAGCTTTGCTCTGAATAGGACTCTTAATGCCAACAACAATTGTCAGTTTAAAAGGTACAAGCAAACCAGTTATGACTTCAATTCCGGGCATCTCAAAATTCTCTGGATGACTAGAGTTTTGCTTAGCAGAAAGACTTCAAATATTCTTCCTAGAAGAGAGATTTCACCAATTTCTGCTGCTCGAGACCTTTGGCAAGTGAGAAGTTGCTAAATAAAAATGTCAAAATAATAAGCTTGGATCAAACAGAGTATTAATGTCTTTTGTGAAATAATAACAGTTCAGCTAGACGTGTATTAAGAGCTACCTAATTAATATATGAAATCTTTAGCCCCACAGTTTATCAGCCGATTATATCATGGAATATGGCGTTCATAGCTCTCTGATATGTAGCCTTCGCGTTTTTAAGTCTAAAATGCATCACTACCCAGTAAGTTCCTACCCAGACATCTAAATGTCGTTTTCGACACATCATTCATTGCGATGTAAATCTAATTATATTTAGAATGTCCATCCATGAAGGACATGATTCCATGCTTGAAAGCCTTATCTATTAGCTAATTGACCACCGATATTGGGTATTCATCTTTTGGTATTGCCAAATTCAAATTTCTAAAATCAATGTAAACCCACAACTTACCATTTTTCTTTATAATGAGAACAACATATGAAATCCACTCAGTGTATTTGATAGGCCTAATGAAACCAACCTTTAAAAGCCGTTTGATTTCTTTCTTTATTTTGTGGGTTACTTCTGCTGTCATTCGCCTGGGCAATTGTTTATGCGGCCGATACTCTTCTTTTATAGGCAGCATGTACTTGAATAAACCACGATCGAGCCCTAACATATCATAATAATTCCATGTGAAACAATCAACAAATTCATTTAGCAAATTTGTCAATTGCCTCTTCTCCTGTGGCTTTAACAAGCCGCTAATGAATGTGGCCTTTAGGTCTTACTCGATCCCTAGGTTGACTTTTACCAATGGATCTTAGACTTTGGGCAAACAATCCTCCATCTTATCAGGAACTTTTTTTAGCTCAATGCCATCTTCTTCGGCTGAAACATCCATATTGGCCAAGTTTACAAGGCAGCCATCGTCCATCTCTTTCAGGCTTTCTTCGAGCCTTCTTACTTTGACCATGAAATTGGCCTAATATTGCTTATTTCTTAGCGTATCGATCATGGAATTTCTTTACTGGTACAACATGGAACCGACCGATAGGGAACAATGTCCCTTAGCAGGGTATCACTCGGTTGGATTACTTCTGTAATAACATGCACAACATTGTCTGGATTCATTTTTACGAATATTCCAGTTGGTCGGCCAAACTTATTCCTCCCAGTTAACCGAATTGGTCCTGCTTCCTTATAATAATAAGCTTCGTTAGCGTTCAAAGTGGCCAGGAAGGGTTTATTATTGGCCATGACTGTCAACCTTATCCTGGTTCCAGAAGATCACGAACTGATGTAGGGAAGATGGGATACATGCAAACGAATGAATCCAATCTCTGCCCAACAAAGCGTTATAGCTTGATGACATATCAACAACGAAAAATGGTGTCAATACTATTTTAGTCGTAATAGTCAAATCGATCGGTAGGACACATGATTATTGGTAACATGACCAACAACGTTACTAATGGTCACCTCTGATGGAATCAAGTCGGCCATTGTCTTCTCGAACTTTGACATCATCCTTAATGGCAGAAGATTGACGGCAACCCCGTTGTCTACCAAAATTCTGGTGACTAGGTATCCTTTGAGGTGAGAAGATATGTACAATGGCTTGGGATGCTACATCATGCCGTGAGTGGGTCTCTCTATGACCACCCTTTCAGACGTAGCCCTCGATTCTACTGTGACGATGTTAACATGAGATGCTCCGTTCATCTTGGGTTCATTTCTAGTATCTTCTTGAAACAAAAAAGAAGCATACTGTCTTATCACTAGGTGAGTATATTCTTTCACATCACCTATCATTCTATTTGGCTGGGTAGGCCTGTCTTAGAAACTGGAAGGCAACATGAAAACTATGTTGCAATGGAATATGATTGGTGGCCAATGTCCCAAACACAACTCCATGATTTAGACATTACCCCCCTAATGTTCTTGGGTCTTCTTCCATATCGATGTCTTTTACCTGATCAAAGGCATTTGCTAGTGAGACAATTTGCAACATTCAGCAGTCGATTTTAGTTTATCATCTAACCATTCATCCGTTGGGAAGCACTTATCACTGAGGTAGTCTGATATATTACCGCAACTTTCCTCCTCCTTAGGACTCTCTGAATGATTGGGTCGGCCGAGAATAACAGAATCCCGGTTTTGTAATATAGGAGACAACACTGCCCCCACCATATTTACAGCCACTGGACCTTCGGACACAAGAATCCTCTGGAACGGTTGGGTTGAGTTACCTCTGGCTGAGGCAGTCTCACGACTTCTTCTGATTCTCTTCCTATTGTGTCCCGACGCCTTTACCATCGACGCTTCTGAGTTCGGGTCAATGCTTCTGGTGCCGTTGGAAATTTCAAATGTATAGCGCACTTCTATATTCCTTCTCGAGTTGCTAGTGGTTTAACCATTCTTTGGCTTGTTCTTCAACTCGCTGGTGGCAATCAGGGACCACTCGTTGTGGCCGGCACTGGTTGTCCCCTCTGACTGGCCTAGGGGCAATGTAACAACCCCACCAATTCGATTCAAGAGGATCCCCCCATCCAAGAACTGTTCTTCTAGCACATCGGTCGCACAGTTGTGGGCCTTGATCGTCTTGACAAACGGTGTTCGGCCAACTATCATTCGAATAAAAGGACCCACGCCGTCCCCATATTAGTCGTCGTGGCATCTCTCCTTGATTGTTTGGGCCAAGATCGACTCTTAAATGCAGTCGATTTCTTAGATTAGTCGTGACCATAGTGACCTTAAGGTTGGGTGGGAATGGATCCATGTCAATCAACATAGCCTCCTCTCGTTTTTCTAGAAACTTCAATAATCCGTAGTCGATGTTATCTTGGACGACGTTACTGAATACAACACATTTATTAGTTGAATGAGATCGAGTTTCGTGCCACTTACAATATTTGGTCTTTTGTAATTCGTCAGTTGATGATAACTTATGATTCATAGAAATTTTGATAAACTTCTCGGCCAACAGAATGTCAAATATTTCATCGGCTCTTGTGATGTCAAATGTGAGAACCTTTTGAGCTTTTTGTGCAGTCGATATAGTTGATTTCGCTTTGACCAATGCCGAACATACAAGTAGTTTCTTAGTCACCACTTTGGCAATTGGGACTTTACAATTTGGGTCATGGTAATATATCCCTAATGATGAGTTCTTTTGCCTGGTTCCTTCTTATAGGAGTTCTTCGTACCTAGATACCTTCATGGTCAGGTCATACAAATTTGTGAACTTTGTACCTATGAACTTCTTATGAAGTCTGTATTCAAGCCCATCTTATGCTAGCTACACAAATTCGGCTTCAGTCATAATGATCTTACAACGGCTCTTCACCCTTTTGAACTAAGTAATATAACTCTCACATGTCTCTCCCGACAATTTTCAAAAGTGGGTGAGATCAGTCATAGTTATTTCTCTATTCTTAGGGAAGAAATGAGCATGGAATTTCTCTTCCATCTCCTGTCAAATGTGCATTGAATCCGACAGTAGGTTCGAATACCATTTAAAGGCCACTATCGTTAGTGAATGACCAAACAATTGTAATTTATAATAGTCATTGTTATGGGAAGATCTGAACCCCTCCAAATCCTAGGAGCCACAACACATTAATCCGGTCGGATGCATAACAAGTAGTCCGAATGGATATTGCTATTGAAGGAAAGGAAGAATTCTCGGTTTGGTCCCAGTCGCACTCCTCATCTGAGGCTAGTAGTTAGTTCGAAGTGATCTAAGATAGACAATGTGAAGCTCAAGTCAAAAGCTACAGGCAGTCTTGACCAGAAACGAATAAGTCAACCACTCGCATTAGTTGCGGGAAAATTCAACTCGACCGTACAAATCCGCCGACCCGCCTCAGAGCTCAGAGGGAAGACCTCTAGAATGCTCGACAGATGAATAAAGCCAAGTCCACATTCTGTTCAGACCGGTGCTTGGCTCAGACTCATGACATAATCCACATTTAACAAATCAACAGTGAAGGCCCGTATCCACATTAGTCAGGGCTTCTTCATCCTGACATCCCGAGCCGAGGCTAGGGAGGAAGGTGGACGCTTCATGCGATAAAATAGGAAACTACCTTAAGCGAACATGACTGATTTCCTCGCTCACAAATACGCATGATATGCTACACGATCCCAGGATTGCGGGTAATATCTCCACGATTTAAAAATCCCATTAATTGGGCGAATTGTGCCAAGATTAACGGACCCAATCCATCCAATGGTCAGGTATAAATTCAAGGGAAACCCCATTGCTACAGGTACACAACATCTTACACTCTCCCTCTACTCTTCAACTTAGACCCAGATTCCCTTGACCTGACTTAGGCATCGGAGGGTCCCCTGCTTAGACCAGGGTCTCCTTTGCTCATTACGAGTGTGCAGGTCCAAGGGGCTGGAGCGATTCGGAGTTCGAGAGTCGGAGCGGGGAGTCGTCCAGATTTTGTCATCAATATTTTTGGCGCCGTTTGTGGGAAGCTGATATAAAAGGTTAGGTTCCTATTCTTAAGCATAATGGCAAGAGGAAAGAAGAAATTAATACCTGCAGAACCGGAGCAAAATGAGCATACTCGTTCCTCTTCACTACTTCACGCCGAATCAGCCCTAGGGCCTTCCCAGCGTTCTTGCAATCGGGCGAGTAAGTATCGAGCCATGCAAAGCGAGATAAAGGCCCTGCGGGATGAGGTTAACCTGATGAAGCAGTGACAGGAGCCACAACCATGTCCTGCTCAGGAAAACCCCGTTCTTGTGGAAGCTCACTCCGCGCTGAGGAGTATGAGGCCCAAGGGACCTCAACCCCCCCGGGCGCCAGTTTTTGTTCAGAATCCTCCCCCGACCTAAATTTGAGTCTCGGCTTGGAACGCAGCTACTTGAGCTCCGATAAATGCCTCGGTCACCTTGGCCCTGACACCTACAGATCTCTGTCACGAGTTGGATCGGAGGAGGGGAAGGAGGACTCCTGAGATAGAAAACACCCAGGAGATATTTGTTGAGAACAAAGATCCTTGGGAAACACGGTTCGTGGAGCTCAACGACAAGATTCAGACACTGGAAAAGAAGCAACACCTGTCGTCAGTTCCCACCGTCGTTCAGGCAATGATGGAAGAGACCGAGCATCCTTTCACCTTGATAATCATGAATGAGGTGATGCCACAGAGATTCCGGATACCTCCAATCATCCAATACTCCGGGTCTGGTGACCCATCCGAGCACGTGGAAGCTTATCGTTCATGGATGCAGATCCAGACGGTGACGGACGCGATGATGTGCATGGGTTCTTGATTACACGTACAGGATCCGCTCGGAGTTGGTATCGTCAACTCAAGCCTAATTCCATCAGTTCCTTCGCAGAGCTTAGTCGATTGTTCCTTACCCAGTTCATCAGTGGTAAGAAGAGTCAGAAGCCGAATACTCACCTGTTCACCATTAACCAAGAGCCCAAGGAGTCGTTAAAAGACTACATCGCTCGCTTCAATGAGGAGGTGTTACAAGTGAAGGCTTACGATGACAAAATGACACTCTCTGCCGTGTTCGTTGGTCTGAAAGAGGGGAGGTTCACCTTCTCTACTGGGAAGAATCCGCCAAAGACATTAGCTGATCTCATCTCTAGAGCGCAGAAATACACTAATGTCGAGGAATTATTCAACACCTGCAAGAATGTTCAAGTAACAGACCTGATTGGCAAAGGGAAGAGGCCTAGGAACGAAGAATCCTAGCCGTCCAGCAAGGGACTGGATGATTGCGCCTCTCGCGATCGTTGCCCGAGCAGAAAGTCAGAGAAAAAATTTCATTCCTACACCCCCCTTAGCACGTCCACCGAGCAGATTTTACTAGACATCCGAGGAGAAAAGCTTCTGAATTGGCCTATCTGTATGAAGGCCGACCCGTAGCATCGAGACAAATGTAAGTATTGTCGTTTTCATCGAGATCACGGTCATAACACAGCCGACTGCGTGGACCTCAAGGATGAGATCGAGACCCTTATTCATAAAGGACACCTGCGCCGATACGCCAAGGGAGAGAGAACCGTTTGGAAAGAAGAGCGAGAGTGAGCACAGTCGAATAACACCACGGAAGAGCCAGCCGAAATCCGCACCATCTTCGGGGGCTCATTCGGTGGAGGAGATTTAAACTGGGCTCGAAAAGCCCACTCTCAAAAGTTCGATCCAGAGCATTACGTCCACTTGACTGAGTGGCCCAACAAGGAGCTTCGGGTCAGCTCGTGCAGTTTGACCTTCACAGAAGAAGATGCACGCGGAATCTAGCCCTGCACGATGACGTATTGGTGGTCACTATGACCATAACAAACTACAAGGTGCATTACCCCGAGTGGATTGCAAACATAGTCCTCGTCAAGAAAGCTAACAGGAAATGGCGGGTTTGCGTAGATTACTTGGATCTAAACAAGGCGTGTCCAAAGGATAGCTTCCCGTTTCCTTGGATTGATCAGCTAGTGGACAACACCGCAGGATACGAACTACTTTCTTTCCTGGATGCTTACTCTGGGTATAACCAGATCGCGATACACCTGACAGATAGGCAGAAGATTACCTTCGTCACGGATAAGGGACTCTACTATTACTGGGTCATACCGTTTGGCCTGAAGAATGCTGGGGCCACATACCAAAGGCTGGTGAATCAAATGTTCGCCAAGCAGATCGAACATACGATGGAAGTGTACGTCGACGACATGCTAGTAAAGAGCATCAAGGCGTCCGACCACCTGACAGATCTTGGAGAAACTTTCACCATCCTCTGAAAATACTAGATGAAGTTGAATCCTGTAAAGTGCGCCTTTGAAGTCAGATCTGGTAAATTCCTCGAGTTTCAAGTTAGCTAGAGGGGCATTGAAGCAAACCCTGACAAGATCAAAGCATTCCTCAATATGAGTTCGCCTTGGACTGTCAAGGAAATACAGTGCCTCACAGGACGAGTAGCCACACTCGGGCATTTTATATCCAGAGCCACAGATAAATGTCTCCCCTTCTTTCAATAGTTGAAGAGTCATAAGAAGGCAGAATGGACAACGGAATGCGAACAAGCCTTCCAGCAATTGAAACAGTATTTAGGCTCACCACTCATGTTGTCCAAGCCCGAAGAAGGTGAGCCCCTGTTCCTCTACCTAGCAGTCTCGACCTCAACCATCAGCTCGGCTCTGATTAGAGAAGTAGGAGGCAAACAGCATCCCATATACTATGTGAGTAAGGCCATGGTGCCCGTCGAGACAAGATATCTGGCTCTGGAGAAGCTAGTGCTTAGTCTCATCATTTCAGCTCAGAGGTTACGTCCGTACTTCCAAGCTCATTCCGTCATTGTATTAACAGATTCTCCTCTCAAACAAGTTCTTTAGAGGCACGAAGTTTTGGGTTAGCTAACCAAGTGGGCCATCGAACTTGGTGAATTCAACATCTAGTTTCGTCTGAGGATAGCAGTTAAGGGCCAAGCCGTGGCCAACTTCATTGTGAAATTCACCACTTCAAGCGAAGAAGGGTTCAGTACCGAAGTCAAAGTGGCTCCCTCGCCTGTTCCCCCAAGCAATCAAAAGGCAGAATCTGAACTAGGATGAATTCTCTACGTAGACGGATCATCTAATGCCAAACACGCTGGGGCAGGAATTTTCCTAGTCGCGCCTGACTCCACACCCATCCAGTATGCAATTCGACTTGGTTTCAAAGCCTCTAATAATGAGGCAGAGTACGAGGCTCTGCTCGCTGGACTCAAACTAGCGACAAGCCTAGGGGTCCAGTCCATTCAAGTCTGATGTGATTCTCAGCTGGTAGTGAACCATATCTCCACCGAGTATGAAGCTAAAGAAGCAAGAATGATTGCTTCTTTAAACGAGGTAAAAAAATTGATTCAAAAATTTTGGAGCTGCACTATCCATCAAATCCTTGGAGCAGAAAATTCATGGGCCGATGGCCCAGCAAAGTTAGCCTCGGCCATGGAAGGAAAGATCCCACGAATCATTCCCGGGGAGTTCATAGAACATTCGAGCATTGACTAGACAGAGAAGAAAACGGTCAATCCAGTAAATGATACTCTGAGCTGGATAAACCCAATTTATAGTTACCTCACATCTGGTGAGGTTCCTTTGGATAGGTTGGAAGCAAGGCATCTGAGAGTTAAAGCAGTGCGGTACGCAGTTCTGGAGGGAATATTGTACAAGAAAGGGCATTCGTAGCCCTACCTCAGGTACCTCCAACCCAATGAGGCAGATTATGTGATTCGAGAGATTCACGAAAGAATCTGTGGAAACCACTGTGGTGGCCGAGCCCTGGCCCTGAAGATACTCCGGCAAGGATATTTCTGGCCGACCATTAAGGAGGATTCAAAGAACTATGTTTAAAGACTTGAAAACCTCTACTGCGGTGGCCACGGCCGAGGCCAGGGATGCTTCATCTTCGGCCCGTTGGACATCCCTCGCATGGGAAACCGCCCTGTGCAGTTCTTCTGCGGCTTCGGCCCTGGTCCACTCTAGTACGTCCCTCAGCTGAGTGTTCTCCTTGGCAAGTGAGTCTGCATGGGCCCTAGCCGGAGTCAGCTCGGCCGTAGCAGCACCGCATCGAGCCTCAAGATCGCTGACGACCCCCTGTAGCTGGAGCTCTCGGGCCTTCCCGCCATCAACTCGCAAGCGGAGTTCCGCATGCTCCAAACAGAGAAAGGTAGTCTCATCTCGCAGGAGCTCGGCCTCGCTCCTGAGGGCTTCCACCTCAACATCCTTCTTGACGGCTTCCTTCAATCTCTCCCGAGTCAAGAGGAGCCTCGGAATGGACTGCGCAAAAATAAAAGAATGAGCATCCGAATGTAGTAAAAATTGAAGACAAGGAAAGATTGAAAGAGTTACCCGATAGAAGATGGAGGCCAGGTCATTGACAAAAGATTCATATGCCTTTTTGAAAAGGCCGGCGATCTTCTCCTCCGGGGCATGTTTGCTGGCCCATTGCACTAGGCAAGACATGTAGTAGCTCGGCTCAAATCTTTCACTGCTCGTCCCCACCTGAGCCGACCCTATTGCTTCCTCGGCCCCAGTCCTGCTGCCTGCCGAGGCCTGACCCTCAGCCTTAAGATTATTCCCGATCTCGGGAGGGGAGAGCATGGCGCCAACCATCCGAACGGCCTCATCCCTCTCGATGAAGCCATCACTGAAGCAGCAGCGACAGAAATTGGGGTCGAATGACCCTCATCGCGGGGAGTTGTCTGCTTCCTCTGAACGGTCGTTTTCATTTGCGGCTTGGCCCTCAACATCTCATCGACAATCGGGGCGGCCTTCCTCCTCCGAGACCCAACTGCCTCGGCTATGCCTGCAACAATCAATCAACGGTCAAGATAAGGGGTTTGATACTTCTAAAAGGGAGGAGATAGAAAGACTTACTGAAAGAAGTAGGGAGCGGTGTAGACTTGCACAGCCCGGACCAGTGAAGGTTGGCGACCGTGATCAGATATGACCAGGAGCGTAGGTCTCCTGATCGTGCCCGGGCCTTAGCGACTCGATTCTTCTAGTCAGGGGATAGAAGAGGTGAGCCCCTCGGGAAGTCTACAGAAATAAGAAGAAACTTTATTTCAACTACAATGGAAGGAAAAAAGATATGAAAAAGAATATGTGTGCGATCCGACTTGGCGAAGTGAATTGGGTGGGAACCCGAGTCATCAAGCTTTCGAGCTCCGTCGTTGGCGCCTCCCATTCGCCTGAAGCCCAGAACTACTTATTCTTCCAGTCCTTATTGGAGGACAGAATGTTCAATACCAAACCCATAACACCCCATACCTTTGGTACACGGGTGTTACCTGTTAAACCCACCTTAACCTAAATCAGACTAAAATAATCAATTGACTCGAACATGACTTATGCAGGACGGGACTTCCAAACATCACTAAGGGCCACCCATCGGAAGCCCCACCAGGAGTTGGAACGCACCCCATGACAATTTAGAAGGTAACCTTGCCTAGGCAAAATAATTCCAACCCAACTTACTATAGCGAAAGGCAATAAATCAATTTTCAAAGGCTAGTAAATAGTCAACCAGGCACCCATTTTGCTCTAAAACCCCAATGAACCGTTGAGAATTGGTGTCAAACCGATCCAACCACCGGATTAGTAGTCATGGGGCTAAATGAGGTCTGGGGCAAGTGATACGGCCCACCTGGGCCTCGAGTCTGCCAAAAATTGAGCCAATACACCCCCATGGCTACTTGTAAGGTATTTTAACGAATCAGATTTATCGGGACCATCCTGGTAGTACTCATACAGTGTGCATGTGCATCCCATGCACTTGTACATGAATTGCACTAAAACGGCCAGCCCGGTCAAACGACCATTGACCGAACATTTTGCAAAAAATAAAAAAAATGGCATTCCCGCCTTCCTCTCTGTTTAAACCGACAGTGTTGGAGCCTCTAAGTGGCCCACCACGGCCGCTTTCCGAACCATCCAACCATCAATCTTGTCCACGGGCCCGGTCTGGCCAAAACGATATAGGCTTTCGGGCCAGTGCATAGGGACGAGGAAGATCATCTTAGACCGTTTGGGATCTCTTGTGCGGCTGAGATTTGAGAAGGTGGGCCCATCTGTGACCACCTGGATGGGCCAAGATCACAAGGACCAGGCGATCCCATCCATCCGACCATTGGAGGGACATTTTGTCCTTTGCCAAGAAAGGCCAGGCATCCTCCTATGGCAGGAAAGTTGAGGGAACAGTTTCCCTTTCTGGAAAGTCGGTGGAGGGTGGGATCTCGGCCGTCCGCTGTAAGAGAGATCACAGCCGTTCCTCTCCCTCTCTCCCTTTATATAAAGGGCACTGTAGCCCTTAGATGGACGCCAAGAGAGAAGAAGAAAGAGAGTGTAAGAGAGAGAAAAAACAGGGAGACCGTTTGTAGCTCGAGTGCAGGGGACTATATCCACCCATCCCAGGTGACCGTCTCCTTCCATTTCCTTCTTTCCATTTCAGCTAGGATGAGGCCACAGTGATGTTTGTATCAGGCTGAAAGCTGGCCAAGCAATGGCCATGCTTTCAGATGAAAAACGGACCAGCAAAACCACTGTGTTTTTGAGTTAAAAGCTGCCCATTCCGAGCCTCTGTTTTAAGCTGGGACCGACCAAACAATGGCCGGGTCTCAGGCAAACATCAGGCCTGAATGTTGGCCGTAGATGGGCCGGAAGCCAACCAAGTAATGGCTATGTTCACGCCTAAAACAAGGCATTTAAGTGGGTCCCTGTGTTAAACCGAAGCTGAGCCAATCCATGGCTCTGTCCCAGGCCAAAATCCGACCCAACTGCAACACCCGTTTTGGGCCAGGACCCGGCCAAACAATGGTCATGCGTCGGGCCATGAACAGGGTGGAAACGAAGCTCTTTTTTAAACTAAGAGCTGTCCTAAGAGTAGCCATGGTTCATGGTTTGCTGCAGGCCTACCCAGGCCTCTAAGTTAAAATCAGGCCGGGAGAAGACGGTGGGAGTCGGCTACAGTTGAGCTAAAATCGGGCTCTATCAGGCCACATTTTTTTGCTGAGAACCGACATCAAACAAGGGCCTGAGTTGATCTCTCGGTAGAGTTTCGAAGCGGGCCCCATCAGGCCATAATCGGATGCAGGTCAGGGCCTGTTCTAGCCCTCTCCCTGGCCGTGAACGGGTTTCAATCTGTCCTCTGAACAGAGGGTCAAGCGAGCTGCATGGGAGTAGCTCTCGGCAAGGCTGAGGATGGACCCATGTAAAGGAAATCACGTCCGGGTGGGTTGCACAGTGCTGGGCCTCACCAAAAATGCAGGTGGGCTGTAGTGTTGGGCCTCACCAAGACTATAGGAAGGCCGCACCACGCATGCAACGGTGGGCAACTTCCTGCTCCACGTAAAATGGGTGGGCTGCAACTGAGTAGTCGGCCCAGTAGTCCACACCATACGTGGCCACTGATGGACCGCACCACACACCCTGTTGTGGGCTCCACTTCAGCATCAGGTGGGTCTCTCACAGCAGAACATTGCTGTGGGGCCTCACATCTAGGGGCTCTGTGCACTAGTGGATCACGCCACACGTAACAGTGGTCCTCACCATTATATGCAGCAGACCGCACTCTATCTGAAATAGTTGGCGGGCCGCACCATGTAAAACAGGTTGGTGGGCCACGTCCAAATGCAGGTGGGCCCCACTGTACACAGCTGTGGCCCTCACCACATCTCCGTGGGCCTCACCATGAATGCTAGTGGGCCGCACTTGAGGAAATCCTCGGTGGGCTGCACCATATTGAAAGTCACGTGGGCTATACCACATGCCACGTCAGCAGATCTCATGGGCTGCACCCATTCCAAAGGGTAGACGCCACATCTCTGTGGCCTCATTTCCTAGTGAGCTGATGCATGGCAGGCCCCACACTAGCCCCTCTGAGCCGTGTATGCAGCATGGGCTGACATGCTCAAGCCAAACAAAGCCCACCATGCCCAGTTTTGGGGTGATTAGGCGTAGCAGATGTGGGCTCTGATTGGGCCCAGTTTATAGTAAGATGGGGACACGTGTTTGATGGGTTTAATCGCCCTTGGTTGTAACCCAAACAACTTTGGTTTGGGGCCTTCCAACCCTCATGTATTAAAACTCGTGGCACATTGACTACTATAAATTGTCACGCCCCAAACTTGGAAACCAGGCTCACAAAATTTCCAACCGCCGAATCCGGCGCCGACAGCATCTGTAGAACTCCATTCTCGGCTCCCAGCGCCCATTCGCCAAGTTCCGATCTTGGGATGCTACGAGGAGGATTTTTCAACATCAGTTTGATTCGTAATAAGCATAAACAAAGGCATAACCCACAAACAACAACCAAAAATTCCATCACATTTTCACTATGATCAAAAACTTTAAAAATACAATGAGCATAAAGGGAAATACAATGATAATAAATAAAAAGCTCCAAGATGATCTACAAAGCGCTCCTGCCTCAGCGCTGCTGTGCTCCAACGTCACTTGCACCCAACGGTCGTGCATAAGATTATGGAAAGCTTAGAGGGTGGTGTAAGTATGTGCGCGCGCAAGGTAGCAGTTATGCAGTCTCAGAGTAATGCGGAACATGCTGATAAATCCATGAATATCATTAGCCGTACCAAGGCTATGCGATGCAAGATATGAATGATGTCGGCCATACTAAGGCCATGCGATGCGAGATGCAAGCTCAAGCATACGAATCCTCATCTAAGTCCACATATCAATACAGCTCAACTCTGGAATACCACCGGGGTCTAGTACACTCCAACCAGATTGCTGCCCCATCGCGCGCAATAAGGTGAGTGGAATAGACCTCACTATCTGTCTGCCAATAACAGGCTCGGCTCGTCAATAGCGGACCCATTCCTCGAGCTGGTCAGACTCAGCCTAGCTTTGCCCCCCCTCTCGGGCGGGTAAGGCCGCACCCCCTTCCAACCAACGACGACACAGTGAAAAGCGCAACCGTCTGGTAATCGGCATTCGGGGCTCATGCACCCAATCGATCTAGACATTAGAGCAACCTCTTGATACCATAAGGGTTTAGGGACTTTCACCCAGGGATATCTATAGCACCCCATGTAGAACAAAATTTTCGGTATCCAATCCTGCCAACCACGATACGTCTGTGGAGGCTACGACCCTGATGTTGCTAGGGCGTACAGTAACCATATCACATAATGCGAATGCATGAATCACACTATCAGTCATACAACAATCCTGCGCGTATCGTGCGCTCATGTAGGGCAACACCGCCTATCCGGGAGCCCCTAAACAATCTACCCGAAGGCATATGCTATGATCAATCACTTTTCATATCAAGCATACATATGATGCGTATGATCATGAATCATGGAACTATACTAAACATGTTATATGGTGATGGACACTGTTCATAACGAAGATGGGCCTAGATGACCTACAAGTAGGGGCCTAACAATGGGCCCTAGGGAGAATTATAATGCGGACATTTAACCAACATTATTCTTATAATGTGGACGTCAAACCAACATTGCTCCCAAGGTACGACCATCATAAACATCATTACCTGCATGATAATGAAATCGCTCATTACATCGGGTGCACCTTCCTTGCATTAAGCCTTATGTACATCTCATTGGGCCTCGACCCATAGGCCTCTAATACATCAAACGGGCCTCCTAACATGGGCCTCATATATATCAAGGTGGCCCTCAATGGATGGGCCATAACTACATCAAGATGGGCCTCCTCAATTGGGCCTTATAAATATCATGGTGGGCCTCAACAATGGGCCACTAATACATCAAGGCAGGCCTCCTCCAATGGGCCTTATATACATTACAGTGGGCCCTCAAATGGCAAGTGGGCCACATCACATGGGCTATATGTACATCAACTGGGCCACACTAATAGGCCTCATGCATATCAAGTGGGCCACACCGAACTATGAGTGGAGACAATGATTTCCACCATAAAAAAAAAATCCCTAGGCCCACCATAACATTCATTTCTCATCTAATCTGATCATAAGGTCACACGGACCCAAATTAAGAGGGAAAACAAATTTCATGTTGATCCAGAATTCGGGATTTCAATGGTAGGCGTTCAATGCTCACGGTGTCGTGTGGTCCACTTGATAAATAGATCTGCCTTATTTGTACTCTCAAGCCTTAAAATGGCATTTTAAAAAGGGTTGGACGGCTTGGGATCAACACATGCATCATGGTGGGCCCCACCGTCCAAACAGTGGACGGTGAGGATATATACATCACGCTGCACCCCCACGCTACCCCCATGCTGCACGGACGCAGCCGTGTACAGGGGCAGGCAGGGTAGATAAAACACTTACTTCATGGTGGGGTCCACACGTGTGGCCCACTATGTATCTGCCATCCAAGCCGTTGATGGGGTCCCGCAGACCTGGCTAAATAGGAAAAACAATTTTCATATTGATTAAAACTTCTGTGGACCTAAAAAAATGGGTTTCAATGGCGGCCACTCAATCCCACTGTTTCCTACGGTGTGGGCCAACTGAGCTCTATATCAGGCTGATTTTTGGAGTGGGTCCACTTCAGGGAGTGGCCCACCCAATGAACGAGTTAGATGACAGATATACATCATGGTGGGGCCCACGGCTCGGCCCGTGGGCTGCTGCCCGTCCGCCACTCCGCTGTGCGCAGGCAGCGCCTACTGCCTTCTGACAGCAGCAGCACAGCTGCGGTTACATCTATTTTTTTTTTATTTTTTTGTTTTCCCATGGTATTTCATATGTGGGGCCCACGTCTTGAGAATCCACTCCGTCTAATGGCCCTCCATGGCTCAAGACAAGCAAAATAAGCCCAATATTAAGCCTATTTCGGTGTATAGAAACATCAGGGAAGATTTCAACGGTGAAAACCACCATTTGCTATGGTATGACCCGCCAGAACCTCGGATTGACTCCGTTTTTCGGTTCAACGCCTAAAATGAGGTTGGGAAAGGAATGGACGGCGTGGATTGAATACATACATCAAGGTGGGGCCTACATAAATAGCCCTCCCAAAAGCTTTGAAAACAAAGCTGAATTTGTGCTTTCCATTGCCGTCCAGCGTCCCTGGAAGCTGGACGGTCTGGGCAACCCATGTACATAAGGTGGGCCCTGCTAGGTGGGCCACCAATGGAGGATGGTGTGGGTACAACACATTTAAAGTGGGCCCCTCTTATAAATGGCTTGGATAAAATACCTGCCTCATGGTGGGGTCCAACCTAATGGGCCACATGACCATATTAACATAAGAAAAGAAAAATGAAAAAGAGAGGGAAAGAGAGAGTGGGACACACGTGTGATGGAGGGACCCCGACACTATGGGCCCTCCATTGCAATCAATCATACATCAAGTGGGTCCCATTATATGTGGGCCCATTAATTCAAAAAAAATCCAACGATTAGATTCCTGGGCTGCAGTGTTGGGTCTCACCAAGACTACAGCAAGGCCGCACCATGCATGCAACGGTGGGCAACTTCTTGCTCCATGTAAAATGGGTGGGCTGCACCTGAGCAGTCGGCCCAGTAGTCCACACCATACGTGGCCACTGATGGACCGCACCACACACCCTTTTGTGGGCCCATATTTCAGATTTGGATATATCATCATCTTAATTTACTTGAAATATGAGGTTGCTGGATGGTTGACCCTACATCTCTTGCATCTCTACTGTAGATGTGGCACCCATCTAGGGTGAATGTAATGTGAACTGGTGGTCCACCACATGTACAGGCTGTAGCCCAAGAATTACATAGAGAGTGAAAGGTGGGTGATGGATGATGGATGTGGTGGGTGATGTGTGTAAGAGCTTTTTGACTTTTGTGGTTGCTTGGTGTAAGAAAGGCATGGGTGTGTAAGAGACTTTTTGACTTTGGGGGTTGCTTGGGAATGGGTGAAAGGTGATGTGTACTTGACATGTACTTGACATGATGGGATTAATTGATTGATGTGACATATCGTAGAGATTCTCTCGGAATTCACACGCGCGGCGTTTTCCTTGCACCGAACGTTGGCCCACATCTCCTAGCCAGAGTATCGGATCGGCGCACGAGTCAAGGCATCGGAACCACGGCGACGGCGCAGTCGCAGGGGTACAAGTCTTGGGTTGAGTCGACTCGGGTTGACGGCGTGTGATGCAGGGTCGCGCGCAAATGCTAGTTAAGGATCGAATGTTGCCAGAATTCGACCGGGAAGACCGCGGAAGTCTATGGAACGGTACGGTTTAGGATACGGGGCTTACATAAATAAATTTGTATAGGGAGTTACGTGAGTGGTGTAAATACACCATCTTCTCAAGGAAACTTGCCTCTAGGAGCATTCTACGCCTTGTCTAGTGATGATTTCCTCCCCTTAAGCTTTCCATCCCTAAATAGACCAGAAATAGTAGTTTTGATAACTCTAATAGTTAGTTGGACTAATTGTGTGTAGAAATAGACTGCATTCACTTGACCTATCTATTTAACAAAATAATTCTTGTGCTTACTATTGTTTAGACCTTGGGTTACATGCTCTGAACTGCCTAGGTGAATAATCCAACCATCCATGTATCTTATGATTAATTCAGTTAATGTTTTAACAAAAATATATGCATTGCTCCTTATTCCCCATTTATGATAAGATCTATGTTACTGATATGATGATGTGATACACATTTTGCTGAAACCTCTCCATGGAAAGTCCTAGTAAAAGGAGAGTCCGTGCTTAGGGTGTAAATGGACTAGAATGGGCCCTTAATATGGAGGATTTGGATGTTGACATTTGACCATGGGGCTTATCATCCATTTGTGGTTTCACCTAACTGATTTGGGGTGAATTTCACAATCTTTCCGATACCGCTGTTTATCCACCTTTGAACCATCCATGCTGTCATGCTTTAAATCGACAGATTTAGTGATTTCAATCTTTCATTCCTAGTCGGCATTGGTGGTGGCCCCATTTACGTTGAAGTGATTGACCACATGTTGGTGAGTTCTACACACACCCTAAGATGGTAGCCTCATGGGCCGGAGATGGTAGTCATGGGATACTATGTCCGAGCCGTCGACCTACGCTGGGCCATGCGCTTCCCATAGTGACCGTGAGCTTACTTAAATCAGCTGGTTGCAATTGGACTAATAATGGGCTGGCAATTTATGCATACATGGCATGTTACGATGGCTTGGATCATTATGCCCATGTGATTACGCTGAGTGTTGCACTTATGACCAGTCATTCGATTATGATAATGACTCGGATCATCATGCCCATGCGATTACGCTGAATGTTGTGCTGATGACTAGTCTTATTCCTGGGTGACGACCCTAATGTCCGTACGGATGTTTTACCCGGGACATAGGCCGTCTGGATGTTTTACCTGGGCCGATGATTTCATTCATATATCCATGCATTTAATAAGATTGCATCTACTGTGTTTTGAATTATCTGTATGTCTTTATACTATTCCTTGTTTAGGGCGGCACTGTGTAATCTTGAGGGGAGATCACATTGAACTGGTCACTCATTCATCAATGTTCAACCGTACAGAGGATACTGGGACAGATGGGCTTGCGGCGATCCAGAGGTAGGTAAATCGAGGAGGAGCCTTACAACGAGGAGCCGTACCAGGAGGCAGCTACTTATTTCAGATTAAATCAGTAGATTATTTGGTTATTATTATTTTAGTCCATTTTGGGATTTAAGGTTTTGTACGTAGGCCCCAGCTGAGTGGCCTAGGATATTGTTACTGCTTGAGCTTCATTTATACTACGCTTGGTTCCGTTAATCGTACTTTGATTGGGTTTGATTATCCTTTTGCTTATCAGTTAACACCCGGGTTTTCAAGAAATGAGTGGTATGCTCGGGTCTCGAAAATCGGGGCGTTACAAGACCCAACCCCTTGCTGCCTCGGGTTGCGAAGTAGTACCATGGCTCCTGGCTGTCGTGCTTGACCAGGTACAAATTTATTAACTCTTATGGTGTCAGCTCAGGATTTCTAGCTTGACGGCAAATGATGAAGGAAGAGATCAAAACCCTCCAAGCATTGGGGGTGAATTGGCCAGGAGCTAACCCCAAATAAGCTATCAAGGCCCAGACGAAGGGGTGTAGAGGAAGTCGAAGCCCACACTCAAGGCGAAGAGGAAAATGACGACTTTCCCTTCAGCAGGTGCGCTAGTGATATCAAGGGGTTCATGCGCCCTTATCTCAACGGAGTTTGGAATCTCAAACTCTGAACGGATCCATCTCATCTGAGACTCCGTCAATACGGAGCCTCCTGGGATGACCTCCATCTCATCTGAATCTCAAGCTCACTCACCGACATTTTAGCTCCACCCGACGTCGAGTCTCGGGTGGCTTTCTTCTTGCTGACCCGACGAGTCCGAGCGCTCGCATCCTTGTTTCTTAGGGGCAGAGGGAACAGGGGCACCGCTTCTAAGGGGCCTTCAGATGCCCTCCTCCCATTATCTGAGCTCGCTGACTTGGAGTCGTTGTAATCTTCTCAGACCACGTCCATATCAGACGACATCTCATAGAAGTTGATGAAAAAGAAGTGATGCTGAAAGAAGGGAGGAAATGCTCACTGGATGACCGCTGGAAATCACTTCCGTCAAGAAATCCCTAAGCGGTCGGAATCGCCCTGCCGGAAACCTCAAGATGGCCGGAATCGCTTCTGCTAGGCCTCCTCAGGGAATCAACAGCCACAGGAATTCGAAATGTGGAGATGAGAAGCGTTTCCAAAACGCTGAAGATTATATAGCCAAGGAGGAATCTCTGCATTAATGGCAAGGCATTGATGGCCACAGCCGAATCGTCGCGAGCCGACTCCGGAGCATACGTGGCTACTGACCATTGGCTTGAGCTATGCCAGGCTGAACGGTTCTGACATTGAGCGACGGGCTTCATCAAGCAGAAGCAGTGCCCGAGCAGGGGAAGCGTCGCTGGGACGCCTCCTAGGGCCTATGTGTCAGTCAGCCATAGGCCAAGCAATTATTTAAAATCTTAACTGTCGCCACGCGTCAGCTGGAGATTAACCCACGAGTAGAAAGACCTGATGACGCGTTTCTTCGACAAAAGAGTCATAATGATAAATGCATGCGTGAAAGGTGCGACAACGGAAACCGTTGATCTTCCATACATGATTACTCTCTGAGCCCGTGTCTAAACTCGAAGAGTAGGGGCTTCTGTTATGGGAAGATCCGAACCCCTCCAAATTCTAGGAGCCATAACACATTAATCTAGTCGAATGCATAACAAGTAGTCCGAATGGATATTGCCGTTGAAGGAAAGGAAGAATTCTCGGTTTGGTCTCAGTCACACTCCTCATCTGAGGCTAGTAGTCAGTTCGGAGTGATCCAAGATAGACAATGTGAAGCTCAAGTCAAAAGCTACAGGTAGTCCCGACTAGAAACGAATAAGTCAACCATTCGCATTAATTGCGGGAAAATTCAACTCCACCGTACAAATCCGCCGACCTGCCTCAGAGCTTGGAGGGAAGACCTCTAGAATGCTCGACAGATGAATAAAGCCAAGTCCACATTCTGTTCAAACCAATGCTCGGCTCAGACCGATGCTTGGCTCAGACTCATGACAAAATCCACATTTAACAAATCAACAGTGAAGGCCTGTATCCACATTAGTTAGGGCCTCTTCGACCAGATGTCTCGATCCGAGGCCAGGGAAGAAGGCGACGCTTCATGCGCTAAAATAGAAAACTACCTTAAGCGAACATGACCGATTTCCTCGCACGTAGATACACATGATATGCTACACGATCCACGGATTGCGCGCAATATCTCCACGATCCGAAAATCCCATTAATTGGGCGAATTGTGCTGAGATTAACGGACCTAGTCCGTCCAATGGTCAGGTATAAATACAAGGGAAACCCCATTGCTACAGGTACGCAAAATCTTGCACTCTCCCTCTACTCTTCAACTTAGACCCAGATTCCCTTGACCTAACTTAGGCATCGGAGGGTCCCTTGCTTAGACCAGGTGTCATGCCCCAAACCCAGAAATCGGATTCACAAGAATCCCGATCGCCGAACCCGGTGCCGACAGCCTCCGTAGTACCCCATTCTTGGCTCCCAGCGTCCATACGCCAGGTTCCGATCCTTGGATTCTACAAGGAAGATTTTTCATCGTACATTTGTCTCATAAGAAGCATAACCACAAGTATACCCAAAACATAAAGGCAACATCATCATCACACATCCACTAATATAATCATTTGAGCACAATGCTGAAGGGGAAATACATATGTCAAAATCAAAGCTACAAAAGTCAGATACATGCTCTAAGCTCCACACTGTTGCAACCTAACATCACCTGCACGCATCTATCGTGCATAAGCTTATAGAAAGCTTAGAGGGTGGTGTAAGTGTGTGCACAAGGTAAGTGCCAAGTATGCCATATCAGAGTAATCAGAGTAAGTGGAAATATACTGGTAAGTCCATGAGTCATATAATATCAGAATATGCAATGCAGATCGGTTATATAAATGCGGAATCATAGAGAACTAAATATTAAATGCCGATGATGCAAATGCAATATGCAAATTCTAAAGAGCCATGAACCTCATGTAGGTTATACATCAAACCTGCGCGTATCGCGCGATCATGTGGGGATAACTCCGTCTCACAAGGAGTCCCATAATCATCTTAGCCCAATGGCATCTGCTTTAATCAATCATCCATCACCACATGCATACGAATGATGGGGGTCCACAGAAGGACGGTGAATCTAGTCCAAATATTAAGATAAGCTCACTGATTTAAAACACGTCACGATAGTTAAGGAAAGAATCCAACTTATAGCCACCACAACATCGGACGATGCAACCGATGTAAGATAAAGTTCTGCCCTCACTGTGTGCACAGTAGCCTGACAGTACAGTAGCCTACCAATCATTGGTAGCTCGCCCAGGCTCCTCAGGCCCCACCCACATTAGTGTCCGCCCACATGCGCCCGTCCACATGTGATCATAGTGATAGAGCGTCACAATATCCCCCACCAAGGGCAGGTCAGAGTCTAAGTGCAATAAGTGGGCTTCCTTACCCTCTCTATCGTGTAATAAACTGGACTTTCCTATGGGCCCAATATATACACAAGTTGGGCTCCAAGGTGTAGGTATCATGATGCTATGTTGTCACATACTCATAATCGGTATAGATGACCGGCATTGATAATCGGCATCGACAATCAGAATCGGTTGAACAAGGCCTAAGGGAAGGTCACAATGTGGACATTAAACCATCATTGCCCAACAATGTGGCCATTTAACCAACATTGCTCCCAAGGAGTGGCCCGCCATAAAACATCATTACACAAACCATGGTAGAATCACACATTACAATGAACTTATGTACATCCCATTGGGCCTCGACCCATGGGCCTCTAAAACATCAAATGGGCCTCATGTATATCAAGGTGGGCCTCAACGGATAGGCCATAACTACATCAAGATGGGCCTAATTATATGGGCCTCATATATATACCAAGATGTGCTTCAATGGACAGCCAAAAATAAATCAAGATGGCTTCATAACATGGGCCTTACATTCATATCAAGGTGGGCCTCAACAATGGCCATAAATATGGCAAGTGGGCTACATCACATGGGCCATATGCATATCAAATGGGCCACACCAATGGGCCCCATGTATATCAAATGGGCCACACCAATGGGCCTTAAATGTACATCACAATGGGCCTCAACCCATGGGCCCTAATACATCACAATGGGCCTCAACCCATAGGCCCCAAATACATCAAAATGGGCCCAACCCATGGGCCCTAATACATCACAATGGGCCTCAACCCATGAGCTCAAAATACATCACAATGGGCTGCACCAATGCACAATAGGTGGGCCCCGCACATGCAGTAAATGGGCCCTACCAGATGGTTGGCGTGGATACAGAATGCATACATCAGGTGGGTCACACGTCCCACGGACAGTGTGGATAAAACATACATCGAGGCAAGCCTTATATGATCTAGATGGCTAGGATATAACCCGTATTATGGTGGAGCCCCCACCGTCCCAACTTGATGGACGGTGTGGATTAAGTCATACATCAAGGTGGACCACGTATATAGGGTCCACGTCCAACATATGGACGGGACGACGTGGATGAAACACTTACATCATGGTCGGTCCCACATATAGATGGACGGCGTGAATACATACGTCAGGGTAGTGGGTACAATGCATACTACAAGGTGGGCCCACACAAAACTTGTTGATGTCAATCAGCAGTGGGACCCACCATCCTGAAAATCAAATGGACGGTATGGATGTAACATTACATCACATGGCTCCCACCTGCCATCTCAAAATGGCTGGACGGCGTGAGATAGAATAGATACATTAAGGTGGTATCCCATTGTCCAGATGATGGATGGATGGGATAAAACACTTACACGTGGGCTCCACACGTATCTGTGGATGGTGGGTGAGAAACATATATACATCAAAGGGGACCCACCGTCCCATAGAACTTGCTGACGTCAATCACACCAGTCGCTGTTGGTGTGTGGTATGCCAACCACTCCACTTCAACATAGGTGGGTCCCATGTGGGGCCCACCATAACGTTATTTGTCATCCAAATGTTTATAAGGTCACATAGACCTGGATAAAAAGGGAAAACAAATATCATAATGACCCAAAATATTTGTGAAATCCAA